>NC_135630.1:26440943-31240943 GCF_053574225.1 Canis aureus
TAGGTTTATTCCTAGGTATCTTCTGTTTTTTGGTGCAATTGGAAATAGGATTGATTCCTTAATTTTTCTTTCTTCAGTCTCATTGTTAGTGTATAGAAATACAGCTGATTTCTGTGCATTGATTTTGTATCCTGCCATGTTGCTGAATTGCTATATGAGTTCTAGCAATTTTGGCAGGGAGTCTTTCAGGTTTGCCACATACAGTATCATGTCATCTGAGAAGAGTGAGAGTTTGACTTCCTTTTTGCCAATTTGAATGCCGTTTATTCCCTTTTGTTGTCTGACTGTTGAGGCTAGGACTTCTAGTAACTATGTTGAATAACAGTGGTAAGAGTGGGCATCTCTGTCATGTTCCTGACCTTAGAAGAAAAGCTCTCAGTTTTTCCCCTTTGAAAATGATGTTTCCTATGAACTTTTGGTATATGGCTTTTATGATACTGAGGTATGTTCCTTCTATTCCTTTTTTTTAAGTTACTTTTTTTTTTTAGATTTTATCTGTTTATTCATGAGAGACACAGAGATATAAAGAGGCAGAGACACAGTCAGAGGGAGAAGCAAGCTCCATGCAGGGAGCCCAATGTGGGACTCAATCCCCGGACTCCAGGGTCATGCCTGGAGCCGAAGGCAGGCACTTTATAACTGCTGAGCCGCCCAGGCATCCCTTGTTCCTTGTATTCCTACACTTTGAAGAGTTTTGATCAAGAAAGGATGCTATATTTTGTCAATTGCTTTTTCTGCATCAATTGAGAGGATCATATGGTTCTTGTCTTTTTTTTTTAATTAATGTGATCTCTCACATTTATTGATTTGTGAATGTTGAACCACCCTTGCATCCCATGAATAAATCCCACTTTGTTGTGGTGAATAATGCTTTTAATGTACTGTTGGATCCTATTGGCTAGTATCATGGTGAGTATTTTGATATCCATGTTCATCAGGGATATTGGTCTGTAATTCTCCTTTTTGATGGGATCTTTGGTTTTGGGATGAAGGTAATGCTGGCCTCTTGGAACAAGTTTGGAAGCTTTCTTTCTATTTCTATGTTTTTTGATGGCTTCAGTAGAATAGGTATTATTTATTCTTTATGAGTTTTATAGAATTCCCCTGGGAAGCCATCTGGTCCTTGACTCTTGTTTCTTGGGAGGTTGTTGGTGACTGCTTCAATTTCCTTACTGGTTATTGGTCTGTTCAGGTTTTCTATTTCTTCATGTTTCAGTTTTGGTAGTTTATAAGTTTCCAAGAATATATCCCTTTCTTCCAGATGGCCTAATTTTTTGGCGTATAATTAGTTATAATACATTCTTTTTTTTTAAATTTTTATTTATTTATGATGGTCACACACAGAGAGAGAGAGAGAGAGAGAGGCAGAGACACAGGCAGAGGGAGAAGCAGGTTCCATGCACCGAGAGCCCGACGTGGGATTTGATCCTGGGTCTCCAGGATCGCGCCCTGGGCCAAAGGCAGGCGCTAAACCGCTGCGCCACCCAGGGATCCCTATAATACATTCTTAAAATAATTTGTATTTCCTTGGTGTTGGTCATGATCTCTCCTCTTTAATTCATGATTTTATTAATTTGGTCCTTTCTCTTTTCTTTTTGATAAGTCTGGCTAGGGTTTTATCTATCTTATTAATTCTTTCAAAAACCAGCTCCTAGTTTCATTGTTTTATAGTTCTGGTTTCTACTTCATTGATTTCTGCTGTAATTTTTATTATTTCTCTTTTGCTTGGTTTGGGCTTTATTTGCTGTACTTTCTCCATCTCCTTTAGGTGTATCGTTAGCTTGTGTATTTGAGATTTTTCTGATTTTTTTTTTTTTTTTGAGAGAGACTTGTATTGAAATGTACTTTTCTCTTAGGACCACCTTTGCTGTATCCCAAAGGTTTTGAACTGTTGTGCTTTCATTCTCGTTAGTTTGCATGAATCTTTTTAATTCTTCTCTAATTTCCTGGTTTGACTCCTTCATTCTGTAGTAGGATGCTCTTTAACTTCCAAGTGTTTGAATTCCTTCCAAATTTCCTTTTGTGATTGAGTTCAAGTCTCAAAGCATTGTGATCTGAAAATATCCAGGGAATAATCCCAGTCTTTTGATATTGATTGAGACCTGATTTGTGAACGAGTAAGTGGTCTATTCTGGAGAAAGTTCCATATGCATTTGAGGAGAATGTATATTCTGTTGCATTAGGATAGAATGTTTTGTGTATATCTGTGAAGTCCTTTTGGTCCAGTCATTCAAAGCCTTTATTTCTTTGTTGATTTTCTCCTTAGATGATCTGTCTATTGCTGTGAGTGAGGGTTTGAAGTTCCCTACTACTAATGTGTTATTATTATATGTATTTCTTTACTTTGGTTATTAATTGGCTGCTCCCAAATTAGGAGCATAAATATTTACAATTGTTATATCTTTTTGTTGTATAGACCCTTTAAGTATGATATAGCACCGCTTTTCATCTCTTTGTACAGTCTTTGGTTTAAAATCTAATTTATCAGGCAGCCCCAGTGGTACAGCGATTTAGTGCTGCCTGCAGCCTAGGGTGTGATCCTGGAGACGCGGGATCGAGTCCCATGTCAGGCTTCCTGCATGGAGCCTGCTTCTCCCTCTGCCTGTGTCTCTGCCTCTCTCTCTCTCTCTCTCTGAATAAATAAATAAATCTTAAAAATAAGTAAATAAAATCTAATTTATCTGATATGACGATTGATATCCCAGCTTTCCTTTGAGGTCCATTTGCATGGTAAATGGTTCTTCACCCCCTCATTTTCAGTCTACAGATACATTTAGGTCTAAAATGAGTCTCTCTTAGAGAATTTATGAGTGGTCTTGCTTTTTAAATCTAATCTGGATACCCTGTATCTTTTAACTGGAGCATGTAGCCCATTCATGTTTAGAGTAACTATTGAAAGATATGAATTTAGTGCCATTGTATTACCTGTACAATCCCTGTTTCTGTGGATTATCTCTGTTTCTTTCTGGTCTGTGTTACTCTTGGTCTCTCTTCGCTTACAGAATCCCCCTTAATATTACTTTCAGGGCTGGCTTTGTGGTCACATATTCTTTCAGTTTCTGTCTGTCTTAGAAGCTCTCCATCTCTCCTTCCATTCTGAGTGACAGCCTTGCTGGATTCAGTATTCTTGGCTGCATGTTTTTCTCATTTGGTATACTGAATATATCATGCCAGCCCGTTCTGGCCTGCCAGGTCTCTGTGGAGAAGTCTGTTGTCAATCTGATATTTCTCCCTCTGTATGTTAGGAATCTCTTTCTGGACCTGCTTTTAGGATTTTCCCTTTATTTCTGAAATTCTCAAGCTTCATTATTCTATGTCAGGGTGTTGATCTATTTTTATTGATTTTAGGAGGGGTCCTCTCTACCTTTTGGATATGAATGCCTGTTTCCTTCCCCAGATTAGGAAAGTTCTCAGTTATGATGGTCTCAAATATATCCCCTGCCTCCCCCGCATTTCCACTCTCTGTGCCTTCAGGAATTCCAATAATTCAGATCTTTGTTTTTTTTTTTTTTTTTTTAAATAGCATTATTTATCTCCCTGAGGAGCCTCTCTTCATGGGCTATTAGTTGTTTTTCTCTTTTCCTCAGCTTCCTTTCTTCCATCAACTTGTCTTCTATGTCACTTTTTCTCTCTTCTGCCTTATTTACCCTAGCTGTTAGAGCATCCAGTTTAGACTGCATCTCAGAATATTTTAAATTTTGGCCTGATTAGATCTCATTTCTGCAGTAAGAGAATCTCTAGAGTCTTTTATGCTTTTTTGAAGTCCAGCTAGTGGGATCCCTGGGTGGCGCAGCGGTTTAGCGCCTGCCTCTGGCCCAGGGCGTGATCCTGGAGACCCGGGATCGAATCCCACGTCAGGCTCCCGGTGCATGGAGCCTGCTTCTCCCTCTGCCTATGTCTCTGCCTCTCTCTCTCTCTCTCTCTGTGACTATCATAAATAAATAAAAAAAAAATTTGAAGTCCAGCTAGTCACTTTGTAATTATCATCCTGAATTCCATCTGACGTCTTACTTAAATTCTTATCCATTAGATCTGTGGCAGAGAATATTTCCTCTTGTTCTTACTTTTGTTGTGAATTCCTCCTTCTAGTCATTTTGTCCAGTGAAGAATGGCTGTATGAATCAACAGAACTAAAATTTTCAACAACAACCCAAGCAAAATACGCACTAGACAAATCTGAAGAATTTAGGAACCAGGAAAGAAAAGAAAAAAGACAAACACACACGCACACACACACACAGAGAGACAAAAAAAAAAAAAAAAAAAAGAAAGAAAAGAAAAAAGGGGAGGAGAGAATATAACCTCAGAGTGGACAAAACAGGGTGATCCACTTGTCCTGAGTGTATTTTGGTCTATATGTTAAAAGATACTAAATTCTAAAGTTATAAAGAAACCAAATATATATATATACACACACACAAAAATAAAATTGAATAGAGTGAAAGAAAGCCAAAAATGAAAAACATATCTATAACATGTAATTATAAAATATGAAAGTTAAAAAAATATTTAAAAGGAAAAAGTGGATTAAAAAAACTAGTTTAAATGGAAAAAAATGGAAAAAAAGGAAAATTTTGAACTGAAAGACCAACAAATCATAAGAGAAAACCTTGAGTTCTTTCTATATATTATTTTACTCCCCCCACTGGAGTTTTCCAGTCCTGGTTGGTCAGTAAACTTTCTGTTCCCAGGTTCTTCCAGCCAGTATTCTGGAGGAGGTCTGCTGTGCTGATTCTCAGGTGTCTGTGCCTGGGCAGAGTTGTCCGCCCCATGCCAGGGGACTGGGCTCAGTATAAGCTATTTGCTGTGTGTGGCTTTTGTTCCCTGAAGGCTTTCCACACCACTTTAGAGGGAGGAAATAAAAATGACTGGCCCCCATCTCCAATCCCAGAGCTGAAAGATCATGGTGTGTACCAAACTCTACAGACTCCTATGATGCCCACCCACTCACTCACATCCTCCAGGGGGAAGATGGAAGGACACTATTTTGTGTGATTTGCAGGGCTCTGGCAGGGAGAGCTTCCCCCACTAGTGCATGCAACTGCACGCCCCCTCCTATAGGAAGGAGAGGGTCACCCTGTTTCTGTCCATTGTAGGAGTGTTCACAGAGAGTGTTCATGTGGTTGAGTGTGCACCCGCTCTGCCTTTCCTGGAGGAAGACGGAGGGTTGCTGTGTTCCCATCCTTTTCAGGGGCCCAACACCCAGAGCAGTCACCCAATCCAGCCTTCATTCGTTGTTTAGGGCAAAACAAGCTGAGAGTCCCCTCCCTGGCTCAGTCATTTAAAGCCCTTTCCCTGCAGCAATCCTTGGAATTTCTGCCAGCTGAGACACCTCTGTTCTTTTTGCACTTCCAGGGATATTGATATCCCACTGTCCCACCTTTAATTCTGCCCCCGCTTCACCACTGAGTATCTTTCAGGCGGGGAACACTCTAACAGGAGCAGATTTCTAAAGATCCCAATTTTGAGCTCCAGGGCCATATCACTTTCTAGTACCAGCTTACAGAGGCTCCTCCACACCCCCACACCATTTATCTTCCAATATGGCCCCTCCGTTTCTCTTCTCCACACTCCTACCTTGCAAAAAATGGTCACTTTTCTATTTGTATTGTTCCAGCCATTCTTTCCTTACATCTTGGGTTGAATTCATAGGTGTTCAGGATGATTTGAGAGTTATCTAGCTAAATAAGGGGATGAGATGAAAGGAGGATTCCCACTCTTTTGCCATCTTGCCTCTTCCAATTAATTTAATTTAAATAAAAATAAAAACAATGCATCTTCCAAACCAGGAAAAAAATTACATTGGCTATTTGGGATCTTCTGTGGTCCATACAAGTTTTAGGATTATTTGTTTGCCTTCTGTGAAGAGTACTATATGTATTTTGATTTGGATTGTGTTAAATCTGTAGATTGCTTTGGGTAGTATGGACATTTTAACAATATTAATTCCTCTGATCTATAAGCAGGGCATATCTTTCCATTTGTTTGTTTCGTTTTCAGTTTCTTTCAACAGTGTTTTATTGTTTGCAGAGTATCGGTCTTTTACCTCCTTGGTTAAATGCATTCTTAGATACTTTATTCTTTTTGGTGCAGTTGTTAATGGGATAGTTTTCTCAATTTCTCTTTCTTCTACTTCGTTACTGGTGTATAGAAGTGCAACTGATTTCTGTATATTAATTTTGTATCCTGGAACTTGTACCAAATTCATTTACAATTTCAGGTTATTTTCAGAGTTAGTTGTAAAGATGTACTGTTGCCTCAGTATGTCCATGGGATGAGGTGAGCTCAGAATCTTCCTCTTGTGCCTTATCCCTCTCTCTGATCTGACCTGGAAAGGATTTGTATGAGTATAGAGAGCCAGGAATGGCAAATGGATTCAAATTATAAACTTGGGAGTAATCTGAATCTCATTCTCTTTGTAAAATTGTGTTATGAACACTAAACATGAGCTCTACCTCTGAACAAATTTAAGTGTATAATATAGTATTGTTAATTGTAGGCACTGTGGAACAAAAGATCTCTAGAACTTACTCAGTTTGAATAAGCAACACTTTATACACTTTAAACAATTCTCTAGTCCCTCTCTACCTAGCTCCTGGCAACCACCATTCACCTTTATGCTTCTGTAGGTTTGACTATTTTAGATATCTCATATAAATGAACTCATGCAGTATTTGTCTTTCTGTGACTGGTTTATTTCACTTAGCCTAATATTGTTCAGATTCATCGAGGTTGTTGCATATGGCAGGATTTCCTTTTTGTCTTAAGGCCAAATAATATTCCATTGTCTCTATATACCACATTTTTTAACCCATTCATTTGTTGATGGATATTTAAGTTGTTTCTATAGCTTGGCTATTGTGAATAATGCTGCCATGGACATGGGAGTATAAATATTTCTTAAGATATTTATATATCAGCTGTATCTCCTGATTTTAATTGTTTGGATATATACACAGAAGCACGATTGCTGGATCATATGGTAATTTTTAATTTTTTGAGAAACCTTCATACTATTTTCCATAGTAACTGCACTATTTTCCATTCCTATCCACAGTGTGCTAAGGTACCTATTTCTCCATAAGCTCTCTAATATTTATTTATTTTTTTGTATTTTTGATAATAGCCATTCTAACAGGTATGAGGCAAATGTGATTTTGATTCGCATTTCCCTAATGATTAGTGATGTTGAGCACTTTTCTTTTCTGAAATATCTCTTTAAGTCCTTTGTTTATTTTAAAATTCAGTTTGTATTTTTGCTATTGAGTTGTAGGAATGGAGTAATCTAGTTCTGAATGGTAGTTAAAATGGAGTTCCTTAATGAAATACCCAGGGAGTACAAAAGAAAGAAGAGCCAAGGGCAGTATCCAAGAGGCACTCACATTTAAAAGAAAGACTAAAGGGGGAAATCCAGTGAAGGAAAGTGAGGCATTTCCCCTAATAGGGTAAACTATTTTAATTTGAAATCCAGCAGGGAGACAGTATCAGACTGAAGGAGCTTATTTAAAATGATTTCTTCCAATATTTAATATATATGTTCATACCTTGCAGGCAGTAAAGTATTTCTCATTTTCCTAATTCTAAGGTAAAATGCAATTTTAATTTAAATTTTTATTTATTTATTTATTTATTTATTTATGATAGTCACACAGAGAGAGAGAGGCAGAGACACAGGCAGAGGGAGAAGCAGGCTCCATGCACCGGGAGCCCGATGTGGGATTCGATCCCGGGTCTCCAGGATCGCACCCTGGGCCAAAGGCAGGCGCCAAACCGCTGCGCCACCCAGGGATCCCCGCAATTTTAATTTAATGTAGGTTTAACTGTTTGGTTTGTGAAGGGTCTTTCATGTTCTGTCTCTTAAGTAAGTCTTTAATTACTTCTAGATTGAGAGCCTACCTAGGAAAATTGTGATTTCTTCCCTTGCTCCTGAATCTGTATTTAATAACTGAATGTCTGCAAATAGTACCAGGCAATGCAGTAATTACGCAATTACTAAGGGTCATTGTTGGTATGAATATATTTCATTAAGAGGCAAACTTTTCCTGCTGTATTATAGATACTTCATAAACACACTGATCCATGTTATAAATTGGTACAGATTTGTCACATATTGATACCAATAGTTTAGAAGTAGCCTAAAAATATTATTTTGTCATTTGCTTCCAAGATGACAATAATTTCAGGTATGTGTTAGGCACTTGATCTAGTTCTGCTCCAACCTCTGTTTCAAAATTGTGTCTATGCAACATAATTTGCTACAGGATAGATGTGTTTATTTTCTGGATATAACAGAGCACTGGGCCTAGCCTTAAAAGACCTGAAGTTAAAATCCTCCTTCTTCTGCTTCTCAGATGTTATACTTGGGCAAGCCAGTTAAGTGTATTTCAACAAATTCTTTGCTAAATTTCTAGTCTTACCAAGTACTGAAAAACAAAGCTAAATGTAGTCTTAGAGAAAGACAGACATACATAGAACATTTCAAAATAATGTGTGAGAGGTATGTGCAGAGCCTAGGAGTTTGACAGAGATCTTTTTTTTTCAGCTTGAGGAATAAAGGGTGGGCAGGTATTTCTAGAGATGTCTGGGATGGTTCTTTTTATTTTATTTTTTTACTTTAAAATTTTAAAAAATCAATTAACACATAATGTATTATTAGTTGCAGAAGTAGAGGTCAGTGTTTTATCAACCTTCTATTATACCCAGTGCTCATTACGTCACATGCCGTCCTTAATCACACAGTTACCCCATCTGCCCACTTCCCTCCCCTCCAGGGACCCTCAGTTTGTTTCCTATGATTAAGAGTTTCTTATGATTTGTCTCCCTCTCTGATTTCATCTTTTTTTTCCCTCTTTTCTCCTATGATCCTCTGTTTTGTTTCTTACTAAATTCCACATATGGGTGAGATCATATAATAACTGCCTTTCTCTGATTGACTTATTTCACTTAGCATAATATCCTCTAGTTTTATCCATGTCATTACAAATGGCAAGATTTGATTTTTTTTTGAGGGCTGAGTAGTAGTCCATTGTGTGTATGGATGGATATATATACACACACACACACACACACACACACACACACACACACACATATATACACCAATATACCACATCTTCTTTATACATTCATCTGTTGATGGACATCTGGGCTCTTTCCATAGTTTAGTTATTGTGGACGTTGTTACTATAAACATTAGGGAGCAGGTACCCATTTGAATCATGACATTTGTATCTTTGGGGTAAATCCCTAGTAGTGCAATTGCTGGATCATAGGGTAGCTCTATTTTCAACTTCTGAGGAACCTCCATACTGTTTTCTAGAGTGGCTGTACCAGCTTACATTCATCTGGGGTGATTCTTAAGAGGTAAACATTTGTGGCAGTTTTGGGGGATGGGGAAAAGTTGTTGACTGAAAGGTCATAAGGTGGTTACTCAGTGTTGGGCCTCGGAATGCACTTGGAGGGACTTGTCAAAGTATGTTGAGAATAGCCGTCACAGTCAGATTAACACTGCTGTTACTTATATAATTATAATTCTGGTGGCAGTGTGGAGGGTGCTTTTGAAAGAAACAAATCAAGGCATTTTTAATGCTTCAGTGAAGCATGATAAAGGCTTGAATTTGGGAGATACTTGAGTCAGGGAAAGGAAGAGCATAAGAAAGAGTAAGGAGGTATCTATTTATGACAGTGCTTGCTGAACTAGAAAAAGCACAGCTTGAAGAGTGAGAAAGACCTGCACTTGAACCTACCTTCATCATTTAAAGATTTGAGCCCTTGGCAAATATTTCCTGACTTTCTGCATTTATGAAAGTGAGGGGGACCCTGCCTTGTCTTATCATGGAGATTAGATATAACCTAAAGCACCAGAAGTCATGCTTAAATGTAGAATGTCAGTAAATGATTACTAGTATTACTATTTACTTGATATCACTTAATATCTCTAAAACCCAGACTTCTACAAAATTATAGGTTTGTTATGATGTTACAATGAAGTAGTGTTTGTTGATGATGAATAACCTTTAGATAAACAGTGTTTTCAGAAAAAAAGTGTTTTCCCTACTTGAAAGAAAAATAGCTTTGAGCCTCATTTTTAAAAAAGACTGTTCTTAAAAAAAATAAAAAAAATAAAAATAAAAATAAAAAAGACTGTTCTTATAAACAGTGCAGTTTATTGTTTTATTGAATAAAAGCAAATAAGTGAGAATATTGTCTACTGACATGCTAATAATGAGCATCTTTGATATTTAGCTCTATGGAGTTTTATATTACAGTGGTTAAGAATAGGAGAACTGAGGGGTCAGACAGATAGCTTATTGTATGTATCTGATTAAGTTAATTATCCTCTTTATACCTCAGTTTCTTGATTAGCCACTAAGTGGCTAAGTGGCTAAACCTCCTAAAATATTTGTGAAGATTAAATTAGAAGTTACATACGTAAACTCCTCTGTCGGATGTTTGGGTACCAGTCATTGGGTTGCCAAGGATTTACTAAATAGTGACCAATTTTTTTTTTTTTGCAGCGCAGTGTTCAAAAGGGTGACTTTATAGGCACTAACTTATTTAATGAAAAAAAAAAGAAAAGACAACATCCAAAGATGGGTATTACTTTTATGCCCCATTTGCAGACTTAAGAATGTAGATTGAGAGGTGGGATTTCATTTTTCAAAATCACATAGCCAGGAAGCTAGCTATAGCGCTGAGAATAGAATATTTCCTTATATTCAGTCTTGCATTTTCTGAATCTGTTGTATACTCCTACTAGGGCCTATGCTGGTGTCTCTCTCCCCTCACCCCAACCCAGCAGTGTCTTCCTCATCCCCAGGGTTGTAAGACAGTGTCTGCTTAAGCACAATGCAATGAAGAGCTATAACACAGACTGTGGTTTTATGCAAGAGCTGGATGCTGCTCCCCCCTGTTCTGAGCTCTGGATGGTTCAGTCTGCTGAGGGTTTCAGCTCTAGTTTGGCTCCCCTTCCCATGAATAAGTGGCACTCTCTGACAATTCCTTACCTCCTATTTGCACCAGGACCTGCCCAACTGAGGTGTATATTTCTGGGATGAAGGAATTTTAGTGATGTCCTCTGAGGGTCTTATGTTCCTCCCTTCCACCAACCAGAACAGCCTCAGCCTGTTTCATATGAGCTGATAGGCTGTAGACTTAATTACCACATGAGTAAGGTCATGGGTTTTTTATTGCTGATGGACAGTGTGCAAGCCCTTTTCAAACCAAGCCATAGACAGATATCTTTATTATAAATGATAATAATAATATTAATAAACAGGGTGGAAGGTAAGAGCTGGAAATATCTCATTTGTGAATAGACATGCTCATTTATGGAAAGGCTCTATTAAAAAAAAGAAAGGCTCTATTTCTCATGTGTCAACTCTACATGCCTTTACAGATAAGGACAAGTAGAGGAAACCATGGAATTTGATTTGCTTTACTTTTTTTATTTAAGGACTATTTATTTATTTATTCATTTGAGAGAGGGACAAGGAGAGAAAATCTGAAGCTGACTTTGCACTAAGTACAGAGCTGGATATGGGGCTAAATCTCCTGATCTCATGACCATGAGATCATGACCTGAGCCGAAGCCAAGACTGAGACACTTAGCCAGCTGAGCCACCCAGGAGCCCCTTGTTTGCTTTTCAAATAAATATATGTTTATGCAGCTCACATTCAAAAGTAAGCCTTGGGCAGCCGGGGTTGCTCAGTGGTTTGGCGCTGCCTTCAGCCTGCGGCGTGATCCTGGAGACCCAGGATTGAGTCCCATGTCAACCTCTCTGCATAGAGAGCCTGCTTCTCCCTCTGCCTATGTCTCTGCCTCTCTTTCTCTCGGTGTCTCTCATGAATAAATAAATAAAATCTTTAAAAAAAAAGACTTCATGGTACGATCATGTCCTTATTTCTGACTTTATGATATGCTCTTAATAGAGGAATGATGGATTATTTATATCAAACAAAAAAGAGAACTTGGAATTCCTGTCTTCAGAGAATTTTACACAGAAGGAAACTAAGATCCAGAGAAATTAATAATTTTTTCTGATGTCATGGAGCTTGTTAATGACAGAACAAATATTTCAGAGAGGGAGGCATTGTTCCAAGGTGAATATTTATGGGTTTTTGTTTTTTTTTAATTTTTATTTATTTATGATAGTCACAGAGAGAGAGAGAGAGAGAGAGGCAGAGACATAGGCAGAGGGAGAAGCAGGCTCCATGCACCGGGAGCCTGATGTAGGATTCGATCCCGGGTCTCCAGGATCGCGCCCTGGGCCAAAGGCAGGCGCCAAACTGCTGCGCCACCCAGGGATCCCTATTTATGGGTTTGAGGTCATCATATGTTAAATTTTGGTTTAGCTGTTTGGCTGTAATGCATTGGCTAAGGATTTGACTTCTCCAGTCCTTGGTTTCTTCACCTCTCATTTGAAGAGAGTGTTCAGGTAACAAAGTGAGGACAGAAGACTGTTCTTGTGATAATTAAACAAATTAACTTTTGAGTTCATTTTGTGCAGTTGTGTAGATGTATACAATAGTAGCCATGACTTCTCGGTCTTATGATTCTTATGTAAAAGCTCTTTTAATTATTGATTTTATGTAGAAATCTGGGTTTTCTTTTTTTCAGTTTTATTAAGATATAAGTGATACATAACATTGTGTCAGTTTAAGTTGTGCAACATAATGATTTGATATGGGTATGTATTAAGAAATTGTTGCCGTAGTAAGTTTAGAGAATTTTTGATGCTGCCTCTGATTCCAATGGAAAACACTTAATCAAGTTTTTGAATTACTGTTTATTCCTTGACAAAAGGAATAAATAGTGTGAAATAAATAAGTGTGAAAACTCTTCTTGTTTTAATGAGAACCCTTGCTATTTAGTTATTCAGTGCCCCTTGCAAACATCTAATAAGGAAACATCTACCAATTTGATTTGTATCTGTTCTCTCTCTCCTTCCTATGAATTTAATTTTTCAATCTTTAGATTGTTAAATAGCACATAATACCTTGATTTTGTTTTTTTAGAATATCTTGATTTTGACCTGCAAATAACTAGTTGACATTTATGAATTCCTTCTTAATTAAAGATACTTATAAGTGCTTCTTTTTTTAAGATTTTATTTATTCACGAGAGACAGAGACACAGAGACACAGAGACATGGAGACACAGGCAGGGGGAGAAGCAGGCTCCAAGCAGGGAACCTGATGTGGGACTTGATCCTGGGACTCCAGGATCACACCCTGGGCCGAAGGCAGGCGCTAAGCCACTGAGCCACCCAGGGATCCCCAAGTGCTTATTTATGTTTAGAAGTGAACTAGGAATATTTTCGGACCATTATCTTGCTATACTGAAATAATGTTGACATTTGATTATCATGCTAAACTATTCTGAACACTTTTTAGCCATCAGAAATCTAATGCAAGAGAGCTTGTGCTAACTTTTCAGGACTGACATTTAGAACTAAGATTTACTATTGCTCAGTGGTAGGGATTATACTAAAGGAAAGAAGAGGAGTCATGAAGGGAGTGGAAAGTCTGGCTTGAGGCAAAGTTGTGAAGCAGATCAGGTTAATCATAACCGTTTTCTCAGGTTCCATCAGTCTTTTACCCATACTTTCTTTTTTGGACACCTTCTCTGCAGACACTTTTCTAGTAGGTTCTTAAAGCCATGTTACTCTGGTTATCTGGAGCTGGTTACAGCAATGCCTTCCTCTTTACTATAAAAGGTAAAAGCAATTTCTTCTGCTTTGCCCGTGGAGGGCTGCCCTTCCACAGTAGACTCACCTTCACTTTTCAGGTGATATATTTATTTTAATATTTCCTTCTGCATACTTGCAGCTACTTTTGCTATTAAGTCCAAAACAAAGCAAAGGGATTAACAAGTCACAGCACTTCTGGCGCTACTTGATAGGGATGTCCAGGATTGGTTTTTAATTAATGTATCTAATTTTAAGGGAACACTAGAAAATTTAAATCTGCTTCCTTTTAATTGACTCTTCAGTTTAATTCTTTGATCTCGATGTAAAAATTAAGTGTAATCGTTTTGCCATTTGATGAACTTTCACTTACTTACTGATGACTGCAGTCCCTCCTCAGACTTCTGATCTCGTGTTTATATACCAGCATGTCATTTTTCCTTAGCCAATATGGATCCCAGTTCCTTAATTTGTCTACTTGTCTCCTTTGGGTACACACCAGTTTTTCAGTGTTTTCTAATAGTAAAGTGGCCGTAGACACATTAATGAGGCTCTCAACCTTATGGTATTTGTACAAGAAGATGATGTTTACTTTTTCTTATTGCTGACTCTTATTTTGTGGTTCCTGGTCTTTCTTATCTTTTCCATTGCTTTCCTTTCCTACCAAATCCTCATTCACTTTTTTTGTCATCTTCATGGACCTGAGGAAAATTTGCCTTGAATAATTTTCTTAATGTGTATTTTTTATTTGTGATTGTGCTCCTTGTTAATTTCTTTTTATAAAAATAAGTTATATTTTGTTGAATAAATAAGTGAAATTCCAAAAATACATGAATATTTCATAAGTTTATGAGAGAAAAGTAGTTTTGATTCCTCCCTACTGACTTCCTGTTCTACTCCCTAAACTCTCTTAACAGTTCCCTGTGTATTCTTCTAGGCATTTTCCATGTAAGTTGAGTAAATACCTGGTTATGAAAAAAATCTAACTTTAATTTTTGTACCTGAATTTAATTTCTTTATAGAGCTTCCATTTTCCTGGTTATCTCTGAGTACTGGAAAACTGAATAGTGTCAAGGGCAGATGGTCTGAATCACAATCATGTTTATGTACCAGACCCTACCTTTTCATTCTTTCTGTTTCTTTGTTACCGTGGTCCTACCTGGTCATGTCTTCTTCTACTATTTTGGTTGTTCTTGGGCTTTTGCTACTGAACACCAAAGCCAAAAACTTATTATTATTGTTTTAATTCTGTAGATTCTTTTCTATTATCCTCTTAAGACATGGAGACATTGGCTACTGCCTGAATGGGGATAAATATCAGATAAGAAAAGCAACTATAAGAAAAAAATTAAGTATTTATCTAATATATATGTTAACTGAAAATTCAATAGGAGTTTCCTTGTTAGTATTTAGACTGAGCCTGAAAGATAAGGATAACAAATCATGAAATATCTCTGGCACATTCTCAAGAGACAGATACTGGAATTGTTAAGAGGTGGTCATACTGAACTGTGGACCTCACCCTTACATTCAGTTTATATAAACAGAAAACCAGAAGAGATTAAGAGAATTTACTGAAGAAGGGGAATTTGTAAGTGTAAAGTGTACTTTAGCTTCTATAGGTAAAGTGTTTTTGTACTCTGGCTTCCTTGAAGATTTTCCCTTTGTCTTTGGTTTTCTGTACTTTGAATATAGACCCCTTGAAGTAGTTTTTTTTTTTTTTTTTTTTTTTTTTTTTTTTTTGGTGTTCATCTTGCTTGGTCTTGCTTGGTGTTCTCTCAGCTTCCTAGTGTGTGATTTAGTGTATGTCACTAGTTTGGGAATATTATTAGCCATTAATACTTCAAATATTTATTCTGTTTCTTTTTCTCTTTCTTCTTCTTCTAGTATTATCATTATGTATCACAACTTGTGTACTTGTCCTACAGTTCTTGGACATACTAGCCTTTTTAATAATTCCATTCATTTTTCTGTTTGCTTTTCTGTTTAGGAAGTTTCTATTGGTACATCTTTAAGTGCACCAGTCCTCTCGCCAGTGTACTAATGAGTCCATCCATGAATTCCAAAGGCATTCTTTACTTCTCTTATAATGCTTTTTATTTTTAGCATTTTCTTAGAGATTCCATCTCTCTACTAACATTAATCATGTGTTCTTACATTTGTTTATTTTTTCTTTTAGAGCCCTTAGCATATTAATCATAATATTTTAAACTTTCATATCTGATAATTCCAAATTCTGTGTCACATCTAAGCCTAGTTCTTAGGCTTGCTGTGTCTCATCTGTTTTTTTCTTTCCTTAGCGTACCTTATAATTATTGTTTAAAGTGCACATTATATGTCAGTTATTAGGAACTAAGGCTAGTAGGCCTTTAGTGTGAGGTTTTGTATTAATCTGTATAAAGCTGACTGTGTTTAAATGTTTGCTGTAGCTGGAAGTGCCAGAGGTTTCAGTTTTATTTTTTTCTCTCTGTTTTCTTTGGATTTCCCTAAGCACAACTTCTTAAATAGAGTCTGTGTTTTGCACCTCTCTCCATTATAATTCACTGTTATTATATCGAAGCCCTGTTGATGTGGTGGCAAGGTATGGAGTGAAGCAGTCTTCTATAAACTTAATTTGATTAAATAGCATTTTTGTAAATATTTTTATTGTGAGACAGAGAGAGAGCCCAAGTAGGGGAAGAAGGGGGCAGAGGGAGATGGAAACCCCCCCCCCCACCACCGAGATCATGACCTCAGCAGAAGGCAGACACTTAACAATTGAGTCACTCAGGCACCCCTCATTTAATAAAATGAAAAAAAATAAAATAAAATATCTCATTCATTAAATAAAAAATCTCATTTTTATTAATGGACTTGAGTCCCTTGGCTGTGGCCTTTAGAACCATTTCTTTAAAAAAAAAGCATTTCTTAGCCTTTTTTTGTAAGACAAGGAGGCTAGAGAGGCCTAGGGTTAACTAACTGCCTTTCCCTCAGATTCTCTAGGGTTCTAGTAATTTCCTCTGGAGGGAAGACCTTTGTTATGGGAAGTACCTGGGCATATTTCAACAAAATGGTAACATCCTCTCCTAGCCCAAAGCATGAGAGGATTTTTCTTTGATCTCCAAGGTGAGAACCTACTAGAATTCCTGGAGATAAAACCCATGAAAATGCGGTGGATCATCTGAGACTTGGCTCCTCACTCAAGCTAGTCCAATTCAGCCTCCAGCAATTCACTGAGGTTATCATTTATGTATTTCTACCACATAAACGGCTTCTGTTCAGGTATGGACATCTCAGCTGTAATTCTCTGTATTTGCCTATCTCTCTAGATTTTGAGGTGGTGGTTTGTCCTATAATCTCCATTCTTTGATTGATCTAAAAAAATCATTGATTTTCAGTTTGTAGAACTTTGCTCTTGTGTGGATGACAGTGACAGCTTCCCAGCTCTTTACATATTGGAAGCTGCAATGGAAGTGTCTTCTCATTTTCTTTTAAGACTCTTCATGACAGCATGGAAATCCCCCACTCTGGGAGCTCCATGTCCCTGCTCCTCTCCAGACTTACTGCTCTCTAATGTTGCCATACAGCTGTCATCTCAGCACTTGGGGCTTCCTTCCTTGTTTTCTGGATTCACTCCAACATATTTTTGGTTTACAACTTCATTTTGCTACAGTTTATTCTCATAGCTCCATGAAGGAGGGAATATGGGAAATAGATTTTGAGTATCAGAAAATGTCTTCTAGCACCCAGTGTTACTGATAAGAAATTTGTACCAATCTTATTTTGTTCTGAAAGTTTACATTTCTTTTTTGTTTTTTGAAAGTTTACATTTCTGCCTGGGAACAGGGCACTTGTGTGTGGTATGTATGTGTCTGTGATATGTAAGTGTGTGTATGAGGGATTGAGGACAGAGTTGAGAGTTGATTGTTTTGTATATAAAATTTTTCAGGGACCCCTGGGTGGTGCAGCAGTTTAGCGCCTGCCTTTGGCTCAGGGCACGATCCTGGAGACCCGGGATCAAATCCCATGTCGGGCTCCCGGTGCATGGAGCCTGCTTCTCCCTCTGCCTGTGTCTCTGCCTCTGTCTCTCTCTCTCTGTGTGTGACTATCGTAAATAAATAAAAAAAAATAAAAAATTCAACTACTTTGTTTATTTTCAGTGCCATATCTCTTTCCTATCCTTTCCAGGGCCAGACATTTCCAAGTACCACATGTCTCTAGTTGTATGAGTTTAATAGTCTCCCATCTCAACTTAGCCTGCTTTAGTGCATCTTGTAGCCATCTGAACCCATATGTCCAGATGGATTACAAATTTCTATATACCAAGATATTGATAATTATACATTTTCGTGACAAAAATTTAAAGCATTTTTACTGTCTTTAAAAAATTACAAAAAAATAAAAAACAAATAAAATAAATAAAAAATAAAATAAAATAAAATAAAATAAATAAGTAAAATAAATAAATAAAATAATAAAACAAAACAAAACAAAATTTACAGGGCAGCCCTTGTGGCTCAGCGGCTTAGGGCCACCTGCAGTCCAAGGTATGATCCTGGAGACCCGGGATCGAGTCCCACATCAGGCTTCCTGCATGGAGCTTGTTTCTCATGTTAACATGACTTCCTGATATCAGTAATTGTGATTTTAATGCACAAGGTTCTGGGAAGAGCACTTATTGTCTGAGAACAACAGAGTTTCCCAGCTTTTCCAATACTTCCATTGGTATTTTTTGTGTGTCTTCAATGATATTATTTGTTTTGAGTGTGAGTAAAAAATATTTAATGTTCCAGTAGACTACTTTGGCTGGGGTGGTATATCATGTAAGCCAGCCTCAGATTTTTCCTTCCTCAGTCAAGTGGCGGTGGTATTCATAAGTGGTATTACTGAAAGAAGAAGTGATAGCACAGCAGGAACAGGGAGGAACCATATATTCATAAAACTTACCTGTGGCTTTGGTTCCTGCTAGAGTACAGTCTTAAATATGTCATTTTCACATGCCAATTTCATGGCTTCCTAGGTTAGATAATACCCAGTTCATGATGAATACTCACATTTCATGTTACTTGGTATCTCAGAGTTAAGTCTCAGTCTCTACCAAGTAGACTAGTAGCAAGAGAACAACTACTTTGTAAAAGAGAATCTATATCCTACAAATGGTATAGCATATCTCTAGAATCCTAGAGGTCTCTCTGTGACTCTTTAGTTAGGGTTTGTTGTTGGGTCCATGCAATAGTCTGTTTTGCCAAAGATCTTTGGATGAATAATAGATCCTTTGGATCCCCACTCTAGTTTCTGGATTATGAAGCTGCTTGAACTGCAGACTGGGTTAACTGGAATATCTTACTGTAATCTGGCTTACAAATTGTTGGCAGCCTTACAAATTATTTAATGAGTTGAGACAAGGAACACTCATTTTTTTTTCTTATAAAATCCAAAAAGGCCACCAAAAGTTCTATCTCTATTTTTATGATCAGGAAGCAAAGTATAGCACCTTGTATTTCACTTTGGAGGGGTATCTTTTTTTTTTAAGATTTTATTTATTTATTCGTGACAGACACACAGAGAGAGAGAGAGCCAGAGAGAGAGAGAGAGAGAGAGAGAGAGAGGCAGAAACACAGGCAGAGGGAGAAGCAGGCTCCATGCAGGGAGCTTGATGTGGGACTCAATCCCGGAACTCCAGGATCACGCCCTGGGCCAAAGGCAGACACTAAACAATTGCACCACCTGAGCGTCCCTGGAGGAGATATCTTGGTATGTCTTGAACTCCCTAAAACTTCAAAGAGTTGGGAGAACATTAGGTTTTCCTGGGAATTATCTCTTCATGTGTTTATGGTTCTATTACCTCATCATATGGGGGATCAATATGATGGCCTATGGAATGGTGAGATGATACAAGTATTAACAGAGTGAAGAGTTGTAGAGGAATAATGGTGACCTAAACTGTCCCTGCTGGCTGAAGGTAAATATTTGTGTGAGGTGTGTGTGTGTGTGCATGCATGAGTGTGTGTGTGTGTGTGTATGAGAGAGAGAGAATTGGAGCATATGAAGTATCAAAGGCCACATTGCCCTGTTCGATTAAAGAGCCTACATATGGATCAGCAACTATAATTCAGTCACCACATTGTTAGGGTAACAATAATCTATTGATTTTTCTAAGGCCAGTTACCTGGGCCAAACAGACCAGTTAAAGGAGGATCGAGGAGGATTTACAACTCTAGAATTTTTCAAGTATTCAGTGCAGGCACTAATGTGTGAAATCCCCTTAAAAATGAAGAATTGATTTTGACTTACTATTTTGGCAGAGAGGAGTTATCCCTGAAGCTTTCATTTTGCTGTCTCTGTCATAACATCCTTTATAGTTTAGGGGGCCAATGTTGTGATTTTGTCTGTAATAGTATGTTTATTCCAACTGAGCACTCTGGGAAAGAGGAGATAACCACAAGCATGTTTTTAGATGCACTGAACCTCTGTTGAGATAGAATTGAGCCAAAGATCCAGTTATAATTCTACCCGTAAGTACATCTTCTCTAATTCTTAGACCATTGACATTCCAGGCCCTTGGGAGTTTATGTCATCTCAGTCAGTATCCAATCACTATTGGAAGGTTTGGATAGTTCCTTTTCTCAACATATAGCTATATTAACGTTTTCCAGAGTTACAGAACCAGTAGGATTGATGGATAGATCTGTAGGTAGGTAGGTAGGTAGGTAGGTAGGTAGATAGATAGATAGATGATAGATAGATAGATAGATAGATAGATAGATGATAGATAGGAGATTTGTTATGAAAATTGGTTCACACAATTTTAGCAGTTGAGATATGCCACAATCTGCTATCTGCAACCTGGATAACCAAGAGAGCCAATGGTATTATTCAGTTTTAAGTCCAAAGTTCTGAGAACCAGGGTTGCTGATGGTATAACTCTTAGTATGAAGATGAAGGCCTGAGAACCAGGGATACATTGGTCTGAGTCCTAGAGTTTGAAAGCCTGAGAACCAGGAGCTTCAGTGTCCAGGAGCAGGAGAAGATGAATGATGTGTCAACTCTAGAAAAGAGTGGAAGAATTCAGCCTTCCTCTGCCTTTTTTGGTTTTGTTTGGGCCCTCAACAGATTGGATAGTACCTGACCACATTGGTGAAGTTGGCTCTTGTTTGCTCATTTGACTGATTCAGATGTTCAACTCTTCTGGATACACTCTCAGAGATACACCCAGAAATAATATTTCACCTACACCTAAACATCTGTTAGTTTAGTGAAGTTGACACGTAAAATTGACCACTGCATTCTGATAAATGTCCCTAGTCTCTTTGGAGTAGGCTTCTTGGAATCTTCTGGGAAAATTTATAGTTGTGATATTATTACAAGATCCTCCTACATCTACCTAGTCTTATCTTCATTCAGGGATTATAGGTATGTTTATTGACTCAGGCCTGGAAATTGGATGAGAAGCCTTAACTCCTCCTTTATGTTGACTCAAGTGAGGCTTTTGTTCATCAGATGTAGAAGGGTTTTATTCATATTATACAAATTGAGTAGAACCTTAGTTCTGTTCCTCTGTCTCAGCCCTTCATCCATTAGCTCATATTAAAGGGTTTGCAGGTCAAATCATTTTGATAATCACTCTGGTCCTGCTGTCCATCAGGGCTGTCTTGCCTGTCTTGCCCTTCCTGGTTAATTGATGCTCTATTTTGGCTCACCAAAATCAGGGACACTGGTTAAATAGCACTTCCAATCTGGAAATATAGCCACTAAGGGAGCAACAGAGCTTTACAGGAAGGTGTGCTTCAATCTTCCTTGACAGGATATTGACTGAAACAATATATTTCTCAGTGTTTTGGTATAGGAAGAATACTCTAAGCCCTCTTAGGAGATCTAGTTAGGAGAATGTTATACATGATCAATCTATCCCAGTATTTTTACTTTCTTCAATCTTGGGATTTTCATATCTATAAATTCATCCTGGTTTATAATTTTGTTCCTTCCTCCATGGTCTTAGAATCCATTTCCATGATATCCCCATTAGCTAACCACCAAGTAAAAATAACAACAAAATATTTTAGTTATTTTGGTGTGTAAGCTGCTCACTTTCTAAATTTCATTTTGTACCATCCTTACAATGACATGTTTGGATTTTAGTTGTTGATCTTGAGACATTGAAAGATGAAAGGAGTACAGCATGACAAGACTTGTCATTCTCTTGAAAGGTATCCTGCTCAGGTGAAGCCATTAAAGGATCTCTGGTCTAGCAAGTCTCTACTCATCAGACAGGGAAGGAGGAACTTCTGCTGACCAGGGTGGCACTTAGGAATCTGAGGATACTCAAAGTTATGTGAGTCTACTCAAATGTATCTGTTCAAATCATCAGGCTACCATTCGTTCCCAATCAATGTCCTAAATTTTCCAGAAGGACCTGATGAAGTTAAGGATTGACTTATCTTCATCATAACTTGAGCTGGAAATTTAAAATATTGAACCAGTTATTTCCCTTTTCATTGGCCTCAATAATAATTGACAGTCTCATCAACTTTATATTCTTCTTTTTTATGATATTATTTTGTGTAGAGACACTTGGGCTGTCAAAGCATTGACTCCAAAAGGTTCTTTTTTGCAGGTGACCTGAGCTGATGATTTAAATAACTATTTTATCAATACAGACCATGGATTTTCCTGGTCCCACCATTTAGTTTTAGTAGGAGCCTTTCTCTACTGAAAATTATTTACATCAGATACAAAATCCTAAATTGCTGTTTTTTTAATCCTCCTTTGCAGAGGGCAAAATCTAGCTTGTTGAACAAAGAGAATTACTATAAACTATACAGGGTCCATAAATATTAGAAGGGTTAAATAACCATATTCTAGGATGCGCTTCCAGAAATAATTCCCAAAACCACAATGCAGAATTGGTTGCCAGTGTAGCTGGTGTCACTGACAAAATTAAGAAACTGCCCTCAAGTTGGGAAGTTGTCACTATAGTTACTGGCTCCAGAACCATGCTGCAGCTGGTATGGCCCACCACAGGAAAAGGAGTGTTTCATTCCATGATTCTCTTCTCACTTTCTCAGTTCTTGAATTCAAGGGGAAAAAAAGCCAGACATTAATTAGTGGAATCTAAATCACACTGGAACTCTGCCTGCAAGTTCATCTGGGAAATGTAGTTTCTGTTTATCTGGTGTCTATAGTACACAAGAGGAGGATCTATATAGTTTCTAACAGTTTTTCTCCGTATACACAAATGCATTAGCACACATGTGTATACACATGCATACACACATGTCAGTAGAATTACTTTTTGGCATCCACTGCTCATACATCAAGAGCCATCATTTTTTTATTAGTAATAAAGGTGGTGTTTATTTTTTAATAATAAATTTATTTTTTATTGGTGTTCAATTTGCCAACATACAGAATAACACCCAGTGCTCATCCTGTCAAGTGCCCGCCTCAGTGTCCATCACCCATTCACCCCCACCCCCTGCCCTCCCCTTCCACCACCCTTAGTTCATTTCCCAGAGTTAGGAGTCTTCATGTTCTGTCTCCCTTTCTGATATTTCCTACCCATTTCTTCTCCCTTCCCTTCTATTCCCTTTCACTATTATTTATATTACCCAAATGAATGAGACCATATGATGTTTGTCCTTCTCCAATTGACTTATTTCACTCAGCATAATACCCTCCAGTTCCACCCACATTGAAGCAAATGGTATTTGTCATTTCTAATGAGCCATCATTTTTTAATCATATAGTTTGGCTCATGTGAAAATAAAGAAGAATCCAGCCCCTAGTCCACGTGGGCTAATGGAATAATTTTGTTTGGGAAGAGTGCTCTTCATGCTGCCTAAGGCAGAAGCTCAGAGCAGATGAGTCCTAACAGACATCTGCCAGGACATTTACTCAGGGATTCTTTTTTTTAAGATTTTATTTATTCATGAGAGACACACATACAGAGAGAGAGGCAGAGACTCGGGGAGAGGGAGAGGCAGGCTCCATGCAGGGAGCCTGACGTGAGACTCGATCCCAGGTATCCAGGATTACACCCCAGGTAGAAGTTGGCGCTAAACTGCTGAGCCACCCAGACTGCCCTACTCAGGGATTCTGCAGTAGAGTGGTCCATCAGGTCAAGCTCTGGGTGTCTATCTACCACCCCCATCACCCATTCCTCACCCAGGCAGTATATGTCACATATTTATTTTAGGACCAAAGATGTGTGGGTGAAAACTCAAGTAGAAAGAAAAACTCTTGGGCAGCCCAGATGGCTTGGTGGTTTAGCACCGTCTTTGGCCCAGGATGTGATCTTGGAGACCTGGGATCAAATGCCACGTCAGGCTTCCTGCATGGAGCCTGCTTCTCCCTCTGCCTCTCTCTCTCTCTCTCTCTCTCTCAATTGAATAAATAAAATCTTAGAAAGAAAGGAAGAAAAGCTCTCACCATTGTTTATTCCAACGTCCTGGTGGCACGAGATAGCCAGGTTCAAAAGACCACTAGATACTCTGTCTGGTCATGGATCAAGCGGTAACAAACTCAACAAAAGGAACTGATTTAATAGAAATATCAGTACAGGGAATTAAAATAGATATCATGTATATCCTAAGACTTATAAGCAAAAATCACAAATAAGAAATTAGATAAAGAATTTATGAAACAAGAATAGATAGTAACAGCAAAAATTAAAGAATATGAATATAAGAAATACAGTATAATGATTAACATTGAACTCTGACTCCATTTCCAAAACAACACCACAAAACAGTTGAAGAAGAAATTAATGAGCTGGAAATGTGAGAAATGGCATAAAATGACACATGGCAAAAAGGGTTAAGCAAAAATTTAAAGGGGAGACATGGATGATAGCATTATGAGTTCTAACATCTATCAGAAAGAGTGCCAGATGGAGAAAATAGTGAGATTGTATGTGACGTTCAGGGAAAAGAAAAGATAGAACATTTCCAGAAATAAAGATTTGGTGAAAATCCCCAAATCCTGACTGGGATGTATTCAGAGCATATACATATATTCCTGGCTACCTGGTAGAGAGATTTTAGAGGGTGAAGGATGAAGGGGAAAGTCCTAAAGTTTCTGTAAAGACAACAGATTACTTACAAAGGAAAGAAAGTCTTCTTGATATTAATCTTAGTAGCAATTTCAGGTTGTAGAAGTGGATAAAAATCAAAGATGAAGAATGGAGAATAGAAGAAAATGTTAAAGTTAGAAATAAATAGATCTCAAATTCTAAGAATAAAATAAAGGAAATGAAGAGAAAAATAAAGATTATACAAGTAAACGAAATAGTTTAATAACAGATTACTAAAGATATAGGAAAGATAACTATTACAATGTAAATCAAAAAAAAAGTCACATGAGGTAATATGCAGTAAACAATCTTGAGTTAAGGAAAACAAAACAAAACTGATTTTCAATCTGGATAGAAAATACCTTCACCACAGGAAAGTAGAGTGAGAAAGAGGAAAGGAGAGCACAGTTGACTATAGGTGGGGAATTTGTGTCTTAAAATCTTGAGGTGTGTTTCCTATTAGAATTTCATGGAGTCAAAATCAAGATACTGACTCTAATATAATATCCTGAAACTCCATCTGATTACTTTAAGAGCAAGAACCTATAGGCACTATAATTGTCTATACTTAAAATTTCGGGGGTATTTTTTTTTATTTCAAACAGGTGGTAATTGGGTATGTTATTTTTTTAAAGATTTATTCATTGGGACACTTCGGTGGCTGAGCAGCTAAGCATCTGCCTTCTGGCCCATGGCGTGATCCTGGAGTCCGAGGATGGAGTCCCACATCAGGCTTCCTGCATGGAGCCTGCTTCTCTGTCTGCCTGTGTCTCTGCCTCTCTCTGTGTGTGTCTCTCATAACAAATATATTTTTTTAAATATTTTATTTATTTATTTGAGAGATAGCGAGGGGGAGCAAAGGAGGGAAGAAAGGGAGAAGCAGGCTCCCCACTAAGCAGGGAGCCCGACATGGGGCTTGATCCCAGGACCCTAGGATCCCAACCCAAGGGCAGACACTTATCCAACTGAGCCACCCAGGTGCCCCTGGGTGTGATATTCTTGCATGGCCCATACATGCAGCACTTAACATCACCTCTAAACATTTCCCACACAGATAGAATATTACAGTATTATAGGAAGTTGGAGAAAATCACAAGTACTCATAGAATTTAAAGGTTGTTCAGAGATCCAGGATAAGGGATGTTGCTTCTCCACTGAGTATAATAGCATTTTAGATGGAGTTATCTCTAAAAGAGGCACTAGAGCAATATGCTTTGTGTTTCTTGCTCTAAAAATGGTTTAACATTGTTTTCATTTACTTTAAAAAATAAAAGATAAAGAAAGGAAAGCAAGCACTGGGAAATGCCTCTTTAAGGCTGTGGTTCAAATCAATAAAGCATCTCTATAGATAGCGAATACCATTTTTCCATCATTGATCTTTCTATTTGGAGATAACATTCTTGAAGATTAAATTGCAATAGTAAGCAGGTGTTACTGCAGATTTCGATAAACAACTGAAAACCTTCTCTATGCCTGCTTCTCTGAGATTCCACTTCCATTATCTTAAGAAATGCATAAAATAACATATGATAAAATCCAACACAGAGGCCACTCATTCTGGACTTGAATGCCATAAAACTAAGCAGATAAATAGTTTCAGTAAAATGTGTTATAAACTAGGTAAACCTAATTAAATTACTTCTCCAGTTCAAAATGATGATTGATCTGTGGTGGGATTACACATGGGTATGAAGCTCCCACCTGGGTATGTTCATGTTTTATGGTCTTTTAGACTTGGAAGCAAATGTTATTATATCTACTTTCCATAGCTTTCCCCTAATGTTAATGGATTGAGAAATGAAACATGCTTTCTTAACTTCTCTTGGGCTTTATGACTATGACTAGGCAACCAGCAATAGAAAACAGTGAGAAACAAATGGCAAAATCTCAAAATCAAGTCCTTTCTTAAGGTCAGCTATGGTGTATACACTGCCCTGCAGCTAATAATAATAATAATAATAATAATAATAATAATAATAATAAAAGAAGAAATAAAGACGTGTAACCTTATTGCTCTTAACTCTTTCCTCTGCTCTCCTTTCCTCTAGTCCTGTGTTCTTAAGAGATAGGTGACTGTTAATGTTAATCTTTTAGCAAGTACAAACATGAAGACTAACATTAGCATGAACTAATTTACTTGAATGTGACTTCCTTAAAGAGAGGGAATGTATCCTATTGGTATTTTGAACCTCCAGATGGAGAACAATGCTACCTTACATTAGTTGCTCAAGAACAAAATAATGCCATTTCACATATATTTGTAGCACACATCATACAGTTCTGCCAACTGTTCTGTCATGGAAAAGATAAAAAGTAGTGTCATGAACACAGAACTCTGGACCTTCCACAAAACATATGAGTCTTGGGATTGTATCCTGATCATTCCACATTGCTCTTTTGTAGAGGGTAGATATATCCATTTTTATCACTGGGTGTTGAAACATCTTGATTTTCAGGTGATACTGAGCAAGGGCAGGGAGAGATAGAGGGAGGGCCATGAAATCAGGCTTACAGAAATCACAAGGGTGCCGAGATGTAAAAAAACAGAGATAAGAAAATAGACCAGACCACAGGGTCCCAGAGGTGAGGGAGTATTTTTCTTTGGCAGCTATAATGCAATCAGAGAAAGTCACCAGACCACAAAGAAGTAAGTCATTAAGGGTGTTATCAATAGTCCTTGCTCAAACCAAGACTGCACAAGAATCTCAAGGCCACAAACTCCCTGGCCAAGTTTTCAGTAAAAGACCAGCCTGAAGAGCCCTCAGTGGCAACCCTGTTAGGGGTATCTGAGAGCTTTTTCTGTATCCTTGCTTAATAAACTTCTATCGCTTTACTCACTCTCCTTTGTCCATGAGCTTGTCTCTGTGAGACAAGTACCTCACTCTCGCACTTCAATATAAGAAACCAGAAAGATTTGTATGGGAAACAGTAATATGAGACTATAAAGTATCTAGCAGGGACATTTTGTTATTATTTTATTTTTAGCATTTTTTACTTTGGGAATTAATAAACGAAACAGTTTTCCCCCCCCCCAGGAGAATTAATGGCTCATTACAGGCAGTGTAGTGAGTGAAAAAAAAAACAAAACAGGAGACACTTAGAAGCAATTAGTATTTACTGAATTACCTGCTATATGGCAAACTTTTGCTAAACTTTGGCTATCCTGATGTGAGTAAGACAGATATGGTCCCTGTCCTCACTGAGTTGACATTTTAGGCAATAGGCAACATGCCAGCTGACTAAACAAACTAAACAAACAACCAAGTAAACAGGTATTTTCAGTGCTTCATAGGAAAGGAACAACCAGAGCATATTTATATATTATAAATTGAAATACACAGTTATGTATTATATGCTTAACAACATATATAATATAATATATATGTGGGATCCATTTAAAATTGTGTTCGAAAAAATTCCCTAAAACTGTATCATTCCATGCTATCTCCTAATACTGCTAGAAACTTCTTGAAGTTTCTATGATTTTTTTGGTCTCCAACAGTGTGAAACCTCCCTTGACCTGTGAGCCAGCCTTCAGAAGAAGAGGCAGCTGGGAATCATTGCCCTGGGGATGCTCTGGGATCCAGAACAGGGGTAAGTATCTGCCAGACCTGCGGCAACCTTGCTGTCTGCATTGGCTAAAGCCACTTAAATTATTCACAGTACCTGCAGCCTTCTCATTGTTATCACAACTCATTGAATTCTCTCCCAAGAGAGAAGTGATGTCTTCTCCAAATACCTTGAGGCAATTTTCAATCAAAAAGTGTACAAGAGAAACCTGTAATGAAAAGGACCACAAAGGGGTGCTCTTTTTCATATGGCATAGCTATAAGTCACATTTTGTTTATAAATCTTGGATCTAACCAATAATGTGAAAGACTTCTAAGAAGAATGCAGAGTTGATAAAAAAAATATACAGAAATCAGAGTTCCCAAATAAAAAATAACATAGAGTGATACTTTCTGTTGTACTTTGGGTATAAATTTTAAAATACTACTAGTCAGTGGGCTAAAGTTCTAATTTGTGGCCTAGTTTAATAGCTAACATTGTGATACCAATGGTTACACCATTAAAACTAAGATAGTTTTCAAGGTAACCTAATTTATTAAACTTTACCTATTTTTTAAAAATTTGTTTCCAGTATATATTGGATTATAACTTCTGTATAATATCTAATTAAAATGTATAAAGCATAGAGAAAAACTTATGAAATCCATTTCTTAAATGAGGAAGTATCTTAGTGGAATTTGGAGATTCCTGAGGGTTTCTTTGTATTTGTTTTTTGTTTTTTGTTTTTTTTTTTTGAGGAAAAACTCACATGGCTGGAGAGAAAACATGTCTGTCTGTATAACTGCAGTCCCTCCTCATGTCTTCCTTTGTCTAATGCTGTCTCTCGGCATGTGCTTGGGGAAAAGCTGTCATCTTATTAGACATGTGTGGCTCCATTAGGATGTTCTGGAATATTCTACTAGTTTCTGTCTGATGTAACAGAGGCAAAACAGTAGCCATGTATTTTTCTAAATGAGCCACAACTTACAGAGGAAGGTCAATGTGTTTGGAGCCATGGGTGCTCATAGTGCCCGATCCACCTAGGATGTGCCAGTACTGACCAGAGGACCTAGATGTTGTTACCATTGTGTTATCAGGAATCCATGGCTTTGCCCAAGGTTACAAGCTCCCCCACCCCTCAAAGATCAGACTGAGAGTTTAACCTTGACTTGTCAAACTCCAGAGCCCAGGTTCTTTTCAATCATATCACACCACTCTTCTCTCTCGTTTATTTAGGTAGTCTAGTATTGAATCTCCTGGATGGGAAGAAAGCGACTCAACTGCTCTGCGTTTCACACTTTAACAACACCCCTTCCCATATTCCACCAGAGTAGGATAACGAACTCTGCCATTCCAAGGAAGCCTATGAAGTTGTGCACTTTTCAGAACTGATCCATCCAGTTTACTACTACACATTTCAGATTCAAAGCATGGATTCTAAACCTCAGGGGACACAAATGAGAGCGCTCTTACCTTTTTTATAAAGTTGTCTATCAATTCAAAGCTGGAGGAATTAGGTGGACAAAGAATGCATGGGGCTACACTCTCTGATAAATTATAAGCTGTCATCTGATTGGATGAAGATTGTTGCTCAATGTTGTATAACCCTCCAAAAAGGTATCACAAGAGAACAACATTCGCTTTTGGCAGCTGGGCTAGAAGCCTAAAGTCAGAAAGATACACTTTTGAATAAGGCAAGTCATTGCACTTAGGAAGCTGGAAGTATAGAGATGTAGAACGGAGAACATCTTTCTAGATCTAGTTCACAACCTGCTATAGCAGAGTTCGAGGCATGAATGTATACGAAAATGTTTCACTGAATTCGATTTCTGAGCTAATCCACTCTGGTTAAATGTTTGACAAACGTAAGGTTACACCACGGGCTGTTGATGCTCTAGGATCTCCCTTAGGCCAGTGAGTTTTGTCTACCAGTTTCATATATTCAGAAGGTGTACAATGGCTAAGGATTCTACATTAATAAGGTCAGGCAAAGAGCAATAATAGCCATAAGGCATGCCTGTATTCTGAAACATTCCTCCATGGGTCTGAAGAATTGAAACTCTTTGGCTTTGATTGTTACTTTAGTGGACAAAGTGGCAAATGTAAACCAATCTTTTCCTAAAAGTATATTGCCTGTATTTCTGAGACATGACCAGAGTAGAGAAATTATTGCATCATTACCTCTGGGCTGCATTTATTTTCTCCTCCTCAGTCACTTCATCAAAAACACCAAGCCACTTATCATAGAGGTCGGATAAAAGTAAACTTCCTTGGATATTTAGAAGAAAATACTATGTAGATAAAAAATACACGCACGCACACACACACACACACACACACACACACACACATTGGAAATATTACAGAGAAAACACTTAGTTGAAAACTTCAGTTAAGTCCCTACTTCCTTCATAGATACCCAAACTGTGACCCACACGGAGCTCAGCTCTGACTCTCCATTGACGTGCACATGAGAAAGCAGGTGTGTGGATTTTCTCCAACAAAAACGAAAGCATCAAAGCAGAGCCTAGGCTTTAGTGGAAATGAAGACAAAGCTCCGTTCTAGCATATGGCACTTACTCTTTTGTGCGCTTTTTTGCAAACTACTAAAAAAACTACTCTCATAATTGCATCATTCTTCCTTTCAATCACTGTATCAGATAGTCTAATGGCAAACTCATGATGGTCCTGAGGATATATTCATTTCTAGTGTAGGCCAATTCTCCAGATAGTTTGACATGATACTATTCAGGCCAAGGTTGCAGAGTCTGATTCTCCACAAAGATTAGTCAACTTTAGGAAGGGAAAACTTTAGAAATGTCTAAGAACTCTACATACTCTTGGTCACCATCTTCCTAGTCTGTGATTATAACACAGAAATAGAAAAGACCCTACTAAGTCTTGCTAGAAACGTCAATTCCATGTGTGCAGCTTAAAGAGGGCACACTTACCATGCTATTCAAGTACTTAATGTATCATCATTCTTTCCTCTTTCTCTTGTTGTCTATACATATATTTACTGGTGTGTTTTACTATAGCCCAGTGTAGTAGTGGTCAGGGACTATTGGTATCTATCATAGAGTTGAACAGTAATGGGGGACAAGGAAGGACCAAATATGACCTTGATTCTAAGGGTGTCCTCATTACTGCCTTAACATAGTTTTGTTCAGAGCTGTTAGCAAGTGCCAAGGTAGATGGATTAAATTGTTTGTTCTAGTTCTCACTTCTTTCTCCATTTCCCTTTTAGGAATAGAACTGGATATCTGTGAATTAGCTGTATAATTTCAAAAATCTATTTTTTGAGTCAATCTATTGAATTTTAAGAATTGAAACTATTTTTGTCTGTTGTGCCTACTCCAAAAGTTAGATTTATCAAAAGAGGCATGTAGCTAGAGCTGGTTACCGTGTCGTTATAACCTTGGATGGTGGGATAGACATCTCAAATATTAATAAAAGGATGCTTAGGATGTGGTGAAAGCAGACACAAATGGCAAAATCCTTCCTCCCTGACTTATAAAGTAAAAGGCATTAAGAGACAGGAGAAAATGATGCTTAAGAATGATTGCCTCACTGAGCCTTTTTGGATTCCTCATAAAGTAAACACTTGCTTACTATTGTAATCTTCTATGTCTATTCTCAAATGTTTCATATGATTTTTCTTTTGGAAACTGCCTGCATTAGGAGGGCGGTGAGGATGTCATCAAAAGCAGGATGTTTGCTTTGTAAACATTATGTATGTGCCAGTGGATATTTTGAAATTTCTTATTATTACTAGTAGTCATATTAGTATTAGTATTCTGCATGGAGCCTTCAGGCGGGTGGTGAATGGTGAAAACAGAATATATTTCTAATGTATGGGGCTTTTAAATCCTACAGTAGCTTCCTTAAATTTTGATTTCATGAAGTGTTTTCCAGTGTGTCAAGTTCTTAATCAGTTATGCCTATGATGGTTCCTGGGCAATCATAATGAAAGACACCAATCACACCTTGAGTTATTCATGTGTGGATAAAGCTAGAACTTTCCCCACCTTTAAAACAGATGCTACCACAAGAACAGATTCGCTGTCCAAGTTCACTCTGTCCCCAGAATTTAGTTTCTCCTTTAGGATTCTGCATGATTTTCTACTTCCTGATTTTCTGAAGATGCCTTTCGTGAGTGGTCCTTTCTGATTGATAAATGAAAGCATATCCTGTAGGAAAAGAAGAATAGTATATGGCATTTCATATCCCAATCCCAGAGCAAAAGCTTGCTTCCTTTTTGAAAGACCTAGGGAATGTGACAATATGTGGTTTTACAGCTGGGGGGACTAAAGTCAATTTAGATTCTTTAGTCAATGTCTCTCTATAGTTTCTACCCAAAAATCCACCTTACAGTCATACACTGAAACATTGTAATCACTTATTTTAATAAGATTTTTTCATTGAATTTACCCTTTTAAACAAACTTCCATGTTTCAAGGCCTTTGTGGAATCCTTGCCTGTCTCCTACTTTACCAGTCTTTTCTCCTTATTCCCTTACATATATGCTCTTCCCCAAAGTATGGAATACTTTTTGCCATACTCATTTCCCTTTCATTGATTCCTCTTTAAGTGATTGCATCCTTCATTCCTACTATCTCTATTTCATTTCCTCTTTTAAAATCAAGCTCAAATGCTCTCTTCTTATTCTCTGATTACAGTCCCTTCATGAGTCTTTCACTGTCCTTTGGTCTATCTTCATGTCCTCTCCCTGCAGTGTAGAAAGATAATAAGGACTGGAGTGAGATAGACCAAGGGACCAGAAACCTATTATGCTTCTGATCTATTGTGGGAACTGGGGCACATGCAAACTCTACTGAGAAGTTTCTAATTCATTTGTAAAGTGTGGAGGATGATAGTTTTAGCTACCCCCAAAAATTACCATGATGTAAGGACTGGGGTAGTAGCTAACAAGTAAGTAATGTAGTAAATTTCTCCACACCTAGCATAACATTCCCAAATCTAGTGCAGTGCTTGCAGAGGTCCTGGGTACTCAGTAAATTTCCACACTGAAAATTCAGTACACCAATTTCAGATAACACATAACCAAACTCTGTGGCTGTCATTTAACATATTCTGGTAGGATTAATGGATTCATATTTGCCACAAGATGAGTCTTTATGCTTAGGTAAGATGTTTTCTAGTGTTAGATTTAGTAGACTCAGTTGAAGGAGACCTGAAACTACTGTGAGTTCAGGAAGACAATGGCAGAATTGAAGATGATTCATGTACTCAGTCTATTTTGACTGATCTGAACAGCGCTACATAGGTCTCTGTGGAAACAAGTGGAATGGACAAAAATTTGTCCTGTTGTATTAGCCTCATGACTCTGCAGTACCTAAATCAAATGACACTACGAAAGCCTCTCAGCCACAGCAGGGGCTGTCCAATGATTTCTCCATTTGGGTGTAGGTTTACATGAAAACACTTGGCCTCTCCGAGTTCCCCCTCCTCAGGAAGGCAATAAAAGACCAAACTGAAACCTACCAGATTTGGGAAGGGCAAGTTGTCATTATCACAGATATCAATGAGGGAAACTCAAAAGAGCTGTCTGGGTTTTGCAGAAGGTGCAGTTGTGCACTGGTTGTTCTTCAAGTGCCAGCGCACCGCCAAAAGGCCGAGTTTCTGAAAGCACTAATTTTAATGGTTTTCTGGCCTGAATCTAAGGAAAAAGGGAGATTAGTGTATTTTAATTCACTTAGCCTTGTTTCCACCATTGCTATTATACAGCGTGTTCATTGTAGTGGCTAGACGAGGGAAACTGAGTCATTTGTTGTATAGAATTCTCCACGTTCTGTTGTTGGCTAATACCATCCTCATGGTGTTGATGACTTCTTGCCCATATCCTTCAGACTGATGGTTAAACCTAGAGACTCGATCACACTCAAGGTCAGTATTTCCTGTGCCATCAGTTACTGTCGATTACACTGCATCAGGAGGCACTGAACCTGTAGATGTGTTTTCTACTGGTGTGATCAGTGGGTTCAGGTGTCAGATCTCATTTTAAAAGCTAGAAGGATTTAGTATTCAAATCAAGCTGAGTTTGCTAATCATAGGCTTTCACAGCTCAACTCCCCTCAGCCTCAGATATCCTCTTTGGCTTTCTCAGTGCTCAAGTTTCTCCCATGCAGAGGATCTGCCTCTCGTGACACAATTTGCCTGAGCCATACTTCTCTGGTTCCTCTGCTCTGGGTCATCTTCAAGGATGACTATCTGCAGCCAGGGTCCTTGGGAAGTTGTCATCACATGCTGGCTATGTGGTGGCTGTGTTTTCTTGTCATATCCCACCAACCCACCCAGAGATGATGTTTTCGGTTAAATATGTTTAACATTTACTGAAAAGAGCCTAAACCACAATGAACTGTGGAAACACAATTCCTCATACACACACTCAAACATACATGTATATATACATCTACACACAAGTACAAGGCTTGAAAGAAAACATCGAAAAAGCAAAACAATGAGAGGTTATAAATGCATTTATTTACCACCAGTTTCCAGAGATGATTTTTAATTACTCAACATTCCCTATCAAAGGAAGAGCTTTCCAAAGAAAAGGTGATCAGCAGTGAAAAGCTTAATTCAGAGTTTTGAGTGGTCAGCTATGAATGTTTCCCTTTGAAGATACCTTAACATTGCTTAAATAAGTGAATTCCTTAAAAGTCAACAGATGAGCCAAGCTGTTGAAGGATAAAGAGATGAGCAACATTTCACCAAATGACCTTAAACACCTGGCCTCTTGGCTTTTTTGGGATGTAGTGAGTGCATCACCACCTCCACTCATGTGGGTGCCAGCACTCCACCAGAAGCATCCTGGTCCTGCCACTTAGGAAGCTCAGCATTTTAAAGCTTCGGTTTCCTCAACTTTAACATAAATGATGCTGCCTATGACTCTTAAACTAAATATATAATATTCTACTCAGCACAAGGCAATAAATGGCCCCAGGATGATTAATTTTTGGGGTCACTTCAAAAAAGTCAAATAATGTCAAATAAATGTGGAAAAATTTGGGGCATTTGACTTTCAAAAGGAAAGTATGAATTTTCCAAAGCAATTTGACAATGGAACATTTCTGGGAATGGGAAAACAATGCATGGATCATATATTCTATATGCACAGATACCAATCTCTGTCTATACACTGGCATATGTAAGAAACCTACACTTCTGTAGTTCTAAACAGCTCACTTGATGTCTAGTTTGGTTCTCTGTTCCAAGACTGCTAGAGTTTTAGGATTTCTTAATTGCCCCCATGAGTGTGTCTATGATCTGGAGTCTTCTAGTGCCAGGGAGGCTGTAAAATGGTGAAGTGGCACTTATCTGGTTGCTCTGTGTCATTGATGTACACTAATGGCCATTGAGGTGTCGGCACTGCTCTCTTGACCTGGGAAATTGGTCTGTGTGCCTGTTGATGAGGCATGTCTTTCAAACCCAGTGGATTTCTGTTTCTTCCATACTATTCTGTGACTGATGGAGATACTTTTACTAACCGATCTGTTCCATGTTGAGGTATAAGAAACTCTGTGTGGACATAGAGGGCCATATTTCTTAGACATGTCAGCTCGCTATTCTGTGAGGAATATCTGCTTCCTTTTGGTTTCCATGCAGGAAATGGTGCAGATATCCCATGTACCTGCCTAGTGGTTTTGAGCTTTTCCCATGAGTTTGCCACCAAAATCTTCTACTCTATGCCATGAATCATTTTTGGTTCCTAGAAAGCTAAATCTTTAAGACTTATAAGCAACAAAGAGCTTCCTTTTCCTCATATTCTCCTCTTCTATTCCCTGAGGAGGTGATTTAGTTGTCTCTTAAGGCAGCTTAAGATGGGAAGAAGGATGAGGGACGGAATACCTGAGGTAAAAAAATGAGTTAGTACTTCAAAGATACTTCCTACCATACTTGGAATACCCCTTAGGAAATGCTGTTGTAGAGAACTGAGGATTAAAAGCCAGTGAAGAGAGGGTATGTGTAGTAGTGGTGCTGCCATGAGTTTTATGATGTGTGGTCTCAAGAAATAATGCTTCCTCATCTTGTAAACCACCATCTTTGGCATGGTCCTTTGCACAGTCCTCTCAAACATTAACTCTTGAAAAGTCTCTTTTGGTTCTGGGAACTCTTCCTCCACCCTATGAAAGGAGGAGAAGTTACCTTATGGAAGACATGAGGACCAATTGAGAGCCAGCTCCAATAGACAGACACCTAGGTTAGCTCCAGATGAGCTGCAGGCTAACTAGAGTATTAGGTCACTGCACAAGTGACCTCAATTGAGCCTTCAGTGAAGTGTTATGTGAATCATAACCAAGTTAAATAGTTGTCTAACCTACTGAGTTATGGAATGATTTTTATTATCCATATAAAAACATACAACACAATACAGTACAGTACAATACAATACATTAAAATACAATACAAAAAATATGTAATAGGATATGGTAGGCATTGAAGAAAAAGGAGATATTTTGTGGGAAGATTTCCTCAATATGAATATATGGGACCAAGGAAAAAACGTTAAATGGAAATAGCTGGGTGTTGGATGGGGTTCATTTATCATTCATTGGAAAAATAAAGAAAGAGGAAACGTCAAGCGTCATTATGGAGATTCCAGTCTTCAGTGACTTAGTAAACTGTAGACATGTAGATGGATGGACCCATGCCAGATGGGTACTTTGTAGCATTCTACAGTTTTGCCTTTTTGGAAATCACTATCACTCTCAGTGGCTTGGATTCAGCAGTTTGTTTTTATGTCACTGATGAAAAACAAACACTTGTCTTATACCAACATATTCTCAGACATGACACAAGACTAATCTTAATACCTAATGACGTGGGTTACCCTAAAGATTTCCTCAACACAATGAGGTATGTGTCATAAAATGCAGATGTCAAAACTATGGAGGGATTTATGATATGTGTCTCCAGGTTCTGAATCTAAACTCTGTTTTACAAAATGGGGTGTTGCCAGAGAGCTGTGGTCAGCTAGGCTCCAATAATACTCACTCTAGTCTCAGGGGAACTTCTCCTAGTTCTATTAATTACTTTATTAGAAACGTATTTTACATCCATTATCTTATTTAATCTTTACAGCATATCTGAGATTTAGACATTATTTTTATCCACATGTTAGGGATGAATAAACTGATACTGAGCTTGAGTAATAGGTCAAATGTCATATAGCTGATTAATGGGAGCACTGGAGTTTGTACTCTGGAGAGGTGGTTTGAAGTCAAGTCAGGTCCTTTTTACTCAATGATGTTGGTTCTTTTCAACTCATTTTAAAGAGCACTGGAATCCTATGGTACCTCAAGACCACTGAGCCAAACGAGGAGGGAGGAGGAATAAAGCCTTGCGCTCTGGTTTCAAACAAAACACATTTATATATTACAAATAGAAATACAAAATTATGCATTATATGCTTAACTACATATATAATATATATGTGAGATCCATTTAAAACTGTGTTTAAAAAAATTCCCAAACACTCTAACATACCATGCTATCTCCTAATACAGCTAGAAACTTTTTGAAGTTTCTATGCTTTCTTTGTTCTCCAACAGTATGAAACCTCCCTTGAACTGTGAGCCAGCCTTCAGAAGAAGGAGCAGCTGGGAATTATTGCCCTGGGGATGCTCTGGGCTCCAAAACGGGGCTAAGTATCTACCATGACCCCCAGCAACCTTACTGTCTGCATCTGGCCAAAGCCAATTAAATTATTCACAGTACCTGCAGCCTTCTCATTGTTATCACAACTCATTGAATTCTCTCCCAAGAGAGAAGTGATGTCTTCTCCAAATATCTAGAGGCAATTTTCAATCAAAAAGTGTACAAGACAAGCCTGTAATGCAAAAAGTCCACAAAGGGGTGCTCTTTTTTATATGGCATAGCTATAAGTCACATTTTGTTTATAAATCTTGGATCTAACCAATAATGTGAAAGACTTCTAAGAAGAATGCAGAGTTGATAAAAAATATATAGAAACCTGAGTTCCCTAAGAAAAATAAAATAGAGTGATACTTTACAGTGTACTTTCGGTACAGATTTTAAAATACTACTAGTCAGTGGGCTAAAGTTCTAATTTGTGGCCTAGTTTAATAGCTAACTTTGTGATATCAATGGTTACATTTTTAAAACTAGGATGGTTTTCAAAGTAACCTACTTTATTAAACTTTACTTATTTTTCAAATTTTCGTTTCCAGTTTATATTGGATTGTAACTTCTGTATAATGTCTTATTTAAATATGTAAACCATAGACAAAAACTTATGAAATCCATTTCTTAAATGAGGAAGTATCTTAGTTGGAAGGTGGAGATTATCATAGGTTTTTTTTGTTTGTTTGTTTCTTGAGGAAAATCTCACATGGCTGGAGAGAAAACATGTCTGTCTATCTAACAGCAGTCCCTTCTCATGTCTTGCTTTGCCTAATGCTGGCTCTAGACATGAGCTTGGGATAAAGCTGTCATCTTATTAGGCAGGTGTGACTACATTAGGAATTCCTGGAATACTCTAGTAGTTTCTGTCTGATGTAGCAGAGGCAAAAGAGTAGCCAAGTATTTTTCTAAATGAGCCACAACTTGCAGAGCAAGGCCAATGTGTTTGGAGCCATGGGTGCTCATAGTGCCCGAGCCAACTAGAATCTGCCAGTAATGACCAGAGGAGCTGGGTGTTGTTACCACTGTGTCATGAGGAGCCATGGCTTTGCCCAAGGTTACAAGTTCCCCGCTCAAGGATCAGGCTGAGAGTTTAACCTTGGCTTGTCAAACTCCAGAGCCCAGGTTCATTCCTACCATATCACACCACTCTTCTCTCTCTTTTGTTTAGTCAGTCTAGTATTGAATATCTTGGATGGGAAGGAAGCGACTCAACTGCTCTGCATTTACCACTTTAACAACACCCCTTCCCAATTTCCACCAGAGTAGGATAACGAACTCTGCCATTCCAAGGAGGCCTATGAAGATGTGCTCTTTTCAGTACTGATCCATCCAATTTACTACCACACATTTCAGATTCAAAGCATGGATTCTAAACCCCAGAGGACACAAATGAGAGCTCTCTCTACCTTTTTTTATGAAGTTGTCTTACAATTCCAAGCTCCAGGAATTAGGCAGACAAAGAATGCTTGGGGCTATATGCAGTGATAAAATAAAAGCTGTCATCTGATTGGATGAGGTTCATTGCTTAATGTTGTATAACACCCCAAAAAGGTATCACAAGAGAACAACGTTCGCTTTTGGTAGCTGGGCTAGAAGCCTAAAGTCAGAAAGATGCACTTCTGAATAAGGCAAGTCATTGCACTTAGGAAGCTGGAAGCATAGAGACAGAGAACAGAGAACATCTCTCTAGATCTAGTACACAACCCGCTGTAGCAGAGTTCCAGGCATGAATGTATACGAAAATGTTTCACTGAATTCGATTTCTGGGCTAACCCTCTCTGGTTAAATGTTTGACAAACATAAGGTTATACCATGGGCTGTTGATGCTCTAGGATCTCTCTTAGGCCACTGAGTTTTGTCTACCAGTTTCATATATTCAGAAGGTGTACAATGGCTAAGGATTCCACATTAATAAGGTCAGGTGAAGAGCAATAATAGCCATGAGGCTTGCCTGTATTCTGAAACTGGCCTCCACAGGTGTGAAGAATTAAAACTCTTTGGCATTGATCGGTATTTTAGTGGACAAAGTGGCAAAAAGTAAGACAATATTTTCCTAATAGCATATTGGCTGTATTTCTGAGACATGACCAGATTAGAGCAATTATTGCATCATTGCCTTTGGGCTGCATTTATTTTCTCCTCCTCAGTCAATTCATCAATAACGCCAAGCCATTTATCATAAAGGTAGAATGAAAATATACATCCTTGGATATTTCGAAGAAAATCCTTATGTAGATAAAAAAAAGATATATACAAACAAACATAGATATAAAATAGAAAATATATATTGGAAGTTTTACAGAGAAAACACTGAGTTGAAACTTCACTTCAGTCCCTACTTCCTTCATAGATACTCAAACTGTGACCCACACAGAGCTCAGCTCTAACTATCCATTTACTTGCACATGCAAAAGCAGGAGAGTAGATTTTCTCCAACAAAAATGAAAGCATCAAAGCAGAGCCTAGGCTTCAGTGGAAAGGAAGACAAAGCTCCCTTCCATCATATGGCACTTACTCTTTTGTGTACTTTTTTGCAAACTATTACAAAAGCTACTCTCATAACTGCTTCATTCTTCCTTTCTTTAACTGTATAAAAGTAGACGGTCTAATGGCAAACTCATGATGGTCCTGAGGATATATTCATTTCTAGTGTAGGCCAATTCTCCAGATAGTTTGACATGATACTATTCAGGCCAAGGTTGCAGAGTCTGATTCCCCACAAAGATTAGTCAACTTTAGGAAGGGAAAACTTTTGAAATGTGTAAGAACTCTATGCACATGTGGTCACCATCTTCCTAGTCTGTGCTTATAACATGGAAATAGAAAAGACCCTACTAAGTCTTGCTAGAAGCATCAATTCCATGTGTGCACCTTAAAGAGGGCTACACTTATCATGTTACCCGAGTACCTAATGTATCATCATTCTTTCCCCTGTCTCTTGATCCCTATATATATATATATATATTTAGTGGTGTGTTTTACTGTAGCCCAGTGTAGTAGTGGTCAGGGAGTATTGCTATTTATTGTATAGTTGAACAGTAATGGCGGAGAAGGAAAGACCAAATGTGACAAGGAAGGACCAAATATGATCTTGATTCTAAGAGTGTCATCATTACTGCATTACCATAGTTTTGTTTAGAGCTGTTAGCATGTACCAAGGTAGATGGATTAAATTCTTTGTTTTAGTTCTCACTTCTTTCTCCATTACCATTTTAGCAATACAATGGGATATCTGTGATTTAGGTATATAATTTCGAAATTAATCTATTTCTTGAGTCGATCCATTGAATTTTCAGAATTCCAAACTACTTTTGTCCGTTGCACCTACTTCAAAAGTTAGATTTATCAAAAGAGGCATGCAGCAAGAGCTGGTTGCCATGTTGTTATCACTTTGGATGGTGGGCTGGACATCACAAATATTAACTAAAGGATGCTTAGGATGTGGTGAAAGCAGACACAAATGGCAAAATCTTTCCTCCATGACTTATAAAGTAAAAGGCACTAAGAAACAGGAGACAATGATGGTTAAGAATGATTTGGTCACCTCACTGAGCCTTTTTGGATTCCTGATAAAGTAAACATTTGCTTACTATTGTGAACTTCTATGTCTATTTTCAAATGTTTCATATGATTTTTCTTTTGGAAACTGCCTTCATTAGGAGGGTGGTGAGGAAGTCATCAAAAGCAGGATGTTTGCTTTGGTGAACATTATGTATGTGCCAGTGGATATTTTGAAATTTCTTATTATTACTAGTAGTCATATTAGTATTAGTATTCTGCATGGAGCCTTCAGGTGGGGGTGTGTGGTAAAAACAAAGTATTTCTAATGTATGGGGCTTTTAACTCCTACAGTATCTTCCTTAAATTTTGATTTCATGAAGTTTTTTCCAGTGTGTCAAATTCTTAATCAGTTATGCCTATGATGGTTCTTGGAAAATCATGATTGAAAGACACCAATCACCACTTGAGCTACTCATGTGTGGATAAAGCTAGAACTTTCCCCACCTTTAAAACAGATGCTACCACAAGAACAGATTCGCTGTCCAAGTTCACTCTGTCCCCAGAATTTAGTTTCTCCTTTAGGATTCTGCATGATTTTCTACTTCCTGATTTTCTGAAGATGCCTTTCGTGAGTGGTCCTTTCTGATTGATAAATGAAAGCATATCCTGTAGGAAAAGAAGAATAGTATATGGCATTTCATATCCCAATCCCAGAGCAAAAGCTTGCTTCCTTTTTGAAAGACCTAGGGAATGTGACAATATGTGGTTTTACAGCTGGGGGGACTAAAGTCCATTTAGATTCTTTAGTCAATGTCTCTCTATAGTTTCTACCCAAAAATCCACCTTACAGTCATACACTGAAACATTGTAATCACTTATTTTAATTTGATTTTTTTCATTGTATTTACCCTTTTAAATCAAACTCCATGTTTCAAGGCCTTTGTGGAATCCTTGCCTGTCTCCTACTTTACCAGTCTTTTCTCCTTATCCCTTCCATAGATGCTCTTCCCCCAAGTATGGAAATCTTTTTGCCATACTCATTTCCCATTTGTTGATTCGTCTTTAAGTGATTGCATGCTGCATTCCTACTACCTCTATTTCCTTTCCTCTATTAAAATCAAGCTCAAATGCTCTCTTCTTATTCTCCAATTACATTTCCTTCTTGAGTCTTTCACTGTCCTTTGCTCTATCGTCATGTCCTCTCCCTGCAGTGTAGAAAGATAATAAGGGCTGGAGTCAGAAAGACCAAGGGATCGGAAATCTATTATCCTTCTATTCTATTGTGTGACCTGGGGCACATGCGAACTGTACTGAAACATTTCTAATTCATTTGTAAAGTGTGGAGGATGATAGTTCTAGCTACCCCCAAAATTGCTGTGATACAAGGACCGGGGTAGTAGCTAGCATGTAACTAACGTGGTATATGTCTTCACACCTAGCATAACATTCCCAAATCTAGTGTAGTGCTTTCAGAGGTACTGGGTACTTTGTAAATTTCCACAGTAACAATTCAGTAGACCGATTTGAGATAACACAGGTCAAACTCTGTGGCTGTCATTTAACATATACTGTTAGGATTAATGGATTCATATTTGCCGTAGGATGAGTCTTTATGCTTAGGTAAGATGTTTTCTGTTGTTAGATTAAGTAGACTCAGTTGAAGGAGACTGGAGTCTACTGTGAGTTCAGAAAACAATGGGAAAATGTGAAGATGATTCATGCACACAGAGTCCATTTTGACTGATCTGAACAGGCCTACATGGGTCTCTATGGAAACAAGTGGAATGGACAAAAAGTTGTCCTGATGTATTGGCCTCATGACTCTGCAGTGGCTAAATCAAATGATACTACCAAGGCTTCTCAGCCACAGCCAGGGGCTGTCTAATAATTTCCATATTTGGGGGTAGGTTTGTATGAAAACACTTGGCCTCTCCGAGTTTCTTCTCCTCAGGGAGGCAATAAAAGACCAAACTGAGACCTACCAGAATTGGGAAGGGCAAGTTGTCATTATCATAGACATCCATGAGGGAAACTCCAAAGAGCTGTCCTGGTTTTGCCGATGGTGCAGTAGTGCACTGGTTGTTTTGGCAAGTGCCAGCGCACCGCCAAAAGGCCGAGTTTCTGAAAGTACTGCTTTTCATGGTCTTGTGGCCTGTATCTAAGGAAGAAGGTTGATTAGTGTATTTTAATTCACTTAGCCTTATTTTCACCATGGCCAATATACAGCATGTTCATGTAGTGTAAATGTTCCCAGGATGATTAATTAATGGGGTCACTTCAAAAGGGTCAAGTAATGTCAAATATATATGGAAAAAAAATTGGGGCATTTGACTTTCAAAGGGAAAGTATGAATTTTCCAAACCTATTTGACAGGGGAAGCCTTTCTGGGAATGGGAAAACAATGCATGGATCATATATTCTATCTACACTGATAGCAATCTCCGTCTATACACTGGCATATGTAAGAAATGTACAGTTCTGTAGTTCTAAATAGCTCACTTGATGTCTAGTTTGATTCTCTGTTCCAAGACTGCTAGAGATTTAGGATTTCTTAATTGCCCCCATGAGTGTGTCTATGTTCTGGAGTCTTTTGGTGCTGCAGAGGCTGTAAAATGGTGAAGTGGCACTTATCTGATTGTTCTGTGTCATTGATGTATACTAATAGCCGCTGAGGTGTCCAGACTGCTATCTGACCGTGGGAAATTGGTCTGTACACCTGTTGCTGAGGCATGTCTCTCAATCGCAGTGGCTTTCTATTTCTTCCATACTATTCTGGGACTGATTGAAATACATTTACTAACTGATCTGTTCCATGTTGAGGTATAAGCAACTCTGCATGGACATAGAGGGCCCCTTCTTTCTTAGACATGTCAGCTCATTATTCTGTGAGAAATTTCTGCTTCCTTTTGGTTTCCATGCAGGAAATGGTGCAGATATCCCATGTACCTCCCCAGTGGTTTGGGGCTTTTCCCATGGGATTGCCACCGAAATCTTCGACTCTATGCCATGAATCTTTTTTGTTTCCTAGAAAGCTAAATCTTGAAGACTCATAAGCAACAAGATTTATTTTTTTTTATTTACTTATTTATTCATGAAAAAACACAGAGAGAGGCAGAGACATAGGCAGAGGAAGAAGCAGGCTCTGGGCAAAGAGCCTGATGTGGGACTCGATCCGGGAACTCGGGGATCACACCTTGAGCCAAAGGCAGACGTTCAACAGCTGAGCCACCCAGGTGTCCCTTAAATAGATTTTAAAACTTTTCCAAATTCACATGGTAAATAATCTAGAATAGGATTGAAATTCAGGGCTGTACGATTAAAAAAATCAATGTTCATAACTAAGATTCTATGTTCTTATTTTAGCCCCAGTGCCTTCTTTTTGACAACTCTGGTCCATAAATTATGCTAACAGTTAATGCACTTAATTACACCTATAGGTTATTTTTCACTGAAACACATGGATACCATACATTTCTTCTGCTTGAAAAAACTAGAATTTACCCATTTGCCTTCCAGATAAAACCTTGTATTTGTTAGTGTGGTATTCAGAAAGTAAAAGTAAATTAGGGAGATCAGAGTGAAGAAACAGGGGACTCAAGATGAGTTAAAGTTCAGAGTGATTAATGTACTTAATTGTATTTACTTATTTATGTTTTTTAAATTATCAAAGAAAATATCGGATTTCTGATAATATGGATTTCTGATATTTTTCTTAATTTACATTTAAAACTACCATCATGGGGTGCCTGGGTGATTCAGTCAGTTAAGTGGCCAACTCTCAATTGCGACTTGGGTCATGATCTCAGGATCCTGGGATTGAACCTCACATTGGGCTAGGCAGTCAGCATTGAACCTGTTTCAAGATTTTCTCTCTCCCTCTCCTTCCTTCCCTCCCTCCACTCTCTCTCTCTCTCTCTCTAAAATAAATAAATAAATAATAAATAAATAAATAAATAAATAAATAAATAATAAAATATTTTTAAATAGAAAAAATAAAACTATGATCATAATCACCAATGAACTAATTGAAAAATAACCTGTTGGGTGATATGGATATTTAAAAATCGGTGAAATATATTTTGTCAGATAGCAATTTCCAGCCTGACTTGGGAGAGAAGATAGCTGCATTTAAATACACAAACCACACATGCACAGATACATGCATGCACATGATTTACTGAATACCAAATAGTCATTAATGATAACAAGTGTTTTTTTAGGGTTTGGAAGAGGCATAGTCAGCAAAATGTTCCTGATGGAGATGGGCTGTGTGCTGAACTTTGAAAGATATGATACATTTCTGTTTCAGTAAAAGGGAGGAGAGAACAGAAGAGAGCCATGTGTAAATAAACAGAGGTGGAAAATTGCAATGTGTAACATATGTTTGATTAGATCAGAAAATATGTACAGGAGTAGTGGGGGAGTTGAGGTCATGTTATGTATCTGTGGTCTTTAAATGCTTCACTAGTAATTTAGATGTTATCTTATAAATAGTGGGGAATCATGGTAGGTGAGTACATGAGCTCCTCAATAGTAGGTTCTCTTAAAAAATTAACTCTTGGGTGCTTCTAGATGTACATAAGGAACACTTTATTATAATGATCTTTTAAGGGCCCATCCACTGCTAACTCTAGCAAAAGTGTTATACATTTAAATGTTACTGGTACCTGATTCATACAGACTTAATATTATAACCTGGCTTTTATACTTTTTAAGATACAAGATCAATGATGTCAGTGTCCATTACATATTCTGCACTTAAATCCTTGTGAAAACTTTCCAGCATAATCAGTTGATGAGGTGGATAAAATGAAATAGAGAACATGGAAAGCAACATTATCATAACTGTGTAGTCTTCCTTTAATCTTTCCTTCCAAGTACTGATTGATTTACTCTTTAATACCATAATTCAGTATATATCATCAATGTATATCATTAATTTATTATATATCCCCATCATTTCAACTAGGTGCTGAGGATTCACAGATGAATTAGGCTTGACCTCAAAGACACATGTACTTGGATAGAGCATAAGATACATATATGTTAGATGTATTGGGTTCATGGAAGGAAGAATGAGTGAATGGCTGTTCTACTATGTTGTGGTACATGACTTCACTATGGGCAGAATGTTGACTGAGTCACTCCTGTTACTTCTCCTTTCACCCAGACAAACCAGACAAAGTACCACTACCCCCAGCCCATTTTTTGAGGTGGCACTTTGAAACTGGCCTCTAAACTTTCCTAATTGCAATATATAAAGAGTAGTTCATTCTGTCATCTCAGCATGGCAAAATCCTTTTAAAAAAAAGATTTTATATATTTATTCATAAGACACACATAGAGAGAGAGGCAGAGACAGAGGCCGAGGGAGAAGCAGGCTCCTCACAGGGAGCCCAATGCAGGACTTGATCCCAGGGCCCTGGGATCATGCCCTGAGCCAAAGGCAGATGCTCAAACACCGAGCCACCCAGGCATCCATCAGCATGGCAACATCTTAGCCATTTTTCAATATGTTATACATTTGTGCACACCACTGTGGATCTTTCCCACAAAATCTTTTTACCTCAAAGTAGTGTCCCCTAAAGGTAAGAGGTGATCACAGCTGCAGAAAAATTTAGAGGACTCTAAAGAATAGAGAAGTCAAAAAAGGACTGTCCCTGTTCCCACTGGGACTCCTAGGAGGCAGTTGTGTGTGTCTAAGCAGAGAGGGTTGGGATGATCCCAGAGTCTTCTGTGCCATGGAAGCCTTGTGGAAGAGGTCCAGGAGTAGGGATGAAGAGGACAATAAATGGAGGACTGCTGAGGGAGACCATGGGGGAATTTCTGATGTGTTAGCAGATGCTAATGAGTTATGATGCCATTGACCAAAAACTATGAAACCAAGCCTGTACCAACTTTTTTAGTGTATGCCTGATATTTGGATTGAAAGTATTGTGACTGCTACCTAAGTCATGGGATCAAATATCTTTTCCCTCAGCCTTCTCTATTAAGAAATTATCTCTGTCCTCTATATGTCTACTCCATGTTTAAATCATTCCCGTGACACTTTTATGGGGGAGATTATAGTAGAGTAACTAATGCTACATGTCCTGTTTTCTTTATGAGATTGTAATTTGGGCAGCCCGGGTGGCTTAGCAGTTTAGCGCCGCCTTCGGCCCAGGGCCTGATCCTGGAGACCCAGGATCGAGTCCCATGTCGGGCTCCCTGCGTGGAGCCTGCTTCTCCCTCTGCCTGTATCTCTGCCTCTCTCTCTGTGTGTGTCTCTCATTAATAAATAAATAAATAAAATCTTTAAAAAAAGGAGATTGTAATTTTGTTGGATTAAGTCATATTTATCTTGTTATATCCCATCCCTTGTAGGGTCAAACACAGGGTCTTATACTTCTCACATAGTAGGTACTTCGTATATAATATGTAATATGTTACAAAATGAACTGAATTGTAAAGAAAATACCATTGAGTTTGTATTCCAGAAAAGACCCTTTCCTATACTGCATTGTAGGACAACGTAGCATCACACAGTTCTTTATCACATACATTAATGAGTTCTTACATAAATAAGCGAAGGGACAAAAATATTAGCAAAATGCTGTCAGTTACATAATAAGAGTTTTGCAGAGAATGTACTCTGAGTTCTGTAAAGCAGATAATTCAGTCCTGTGGCTCCAAATAGGCATTTATCATGTCTCCAGAATGCCCCTTTCTTTTTTTTTTTAATTTATTTATGATAGTCACAGAGAGAGAGAGAGAGAGAGAGGCAGAGACATAGGCAGAGGGAGAAGTAGGCCCCAAGTACCGGGAGCCCGACATGGGATTCGATCCCGGGTCTCCAGGACCGCACCCTGAGCCAAAGGCAGGTGCCAAACTGCTACACCACCCAGGGATCCCCCTGCCCCTTTCTTTATTCCATCATTATAGAAGCTCTAATCATAGGGCACAATTTTAGAGAATATGTAAGTTAATGTGAAAAACCCCAGCTGTGATTCCTAAATAAACATCAAGAAAATGAACAGAAAAAACCTTAGTGTGAAACATTTACCTTGAAGAATTTTCTTCTTTCTCTGATACTGGCTTGATTACAGGGGGCTGTTGGAGTAATCGTTATATTTCCTTTGTGATTTTTTATTTTATGCCATTCTTGTAAAAACTGAATTTGTCTGATTTATTAATTTCTGTTTTGAGACATGAAAAATCACTCATCTCTATTTAAATGTTCTTTGTATTGATTACCAACATCTCCATGAGTCTGTATGAGACTGTCCCGGAAGACGACTTACCTCATTTTGAGAAGATGAGATATTGACTATTTCATGCATATAGCAAAATGTTAGAATAGTGTCTTGTAATTAAAATTAACTGTATCTATAAGGATATGATTATGAAATAAATATTGGAAAATCTGGTTGAGAAAATAGAAACTACTCACCCCATTAAAAATAATTTTTAAGGGTGCCTGGCTGGTTCAGTCAGTGGAGCATGTGACTTTTGATCTTGGGGTTGTTTATAAGTTTGAGTCTCACGTTGGGTCTAGAGATTACCTAAAAAAATTTTTTATATGTCTCAAATTCTGAAACACTCATGATGAACATGACACCCAAAGTGCATTTTTACAATAAATGTGTTACTTTGAGAAGAAATATCTTTGTGTCTAACTAAAGAATATGACAAACCTGAACTTTTATATTCTAGAACTAAAAGTCTTACTGTTTGACATTTTTATGTTCATTTATACATTTTATAGAAATATAGACATTTCTAGAAATATAAATATTTTCACATTTCCCCCTATACATATGCTTACATATTTATATTTCATTTCTAAGGTATTTATATTTTTTGACCTACTTCATACTTTAGAGATAGTGATGGTTAACTCATTAAACACCCAAACCAAGCAAATAAAACAACAGCACTCTATAGTGGTGCGGGCCATTTATGTGTGTATCTCTTAACATGGATCCCACAGCATCATGGTAAACAAGACAAATACTTTGGATAGAACAAATGCCTTTGCGATGTTCTTACAAATTTATATTCCCATTAATGGTGATATACCAAGAATAGAGTATATTTTTAATTTCTTTTAGGACCACAGCTATGTTTTCCTTCTCACAGCAAATGGTAAGATATCATCACTATTGGGAATTGAAGTCCATAAAAGAGAAAAAAATAGTTCTTCAATGACCAAATGTGATTTTCAGAAGTCATGTTTAGTGAGTAACATGATTAATCTTGCATTTAAAAAGAGTCAGAAAAGATAAAAGGAAGAACATCTTCCTTCTTTTGAACTACATTTCACTCCACAAATACTAATAAACAAAGAGTAGAGAGTCATGTGAAAAACCTATAAAGGATAATTCAATACAGGAACTTGCATAGAATTATTTTCCATTAACTAATCAGAACTTGCATTAATGTAAATGAAATCTATTTTAGCTTCCAGGAATACCATTGATTCTTTAAGGGACCTAAAAGAATAAAGAATGAATGTATAAGAATAGTAATACGATGGTAATGTGTAATAATTATACATCTACCTAATTGCAAGATATAGTGCAAAGTGTAATCAGTACTGTTGTTGTGCCCAAGATTGCGAATCCAAGAAACCACCGAGGAGCTGACAACGATGCAAGCGCACGAGGGTTTATTAGCAAGCTTGAGCTTGGGTCCAGGTATACCCGACACAGCGGAACAGGGACTTGGACCCCAAAGTGGGTTACAGCTGGGTTTTTATGGGCTGGTCTAGGGGATTTTCAGAAGGGATGGAGGAATCTCAAGTTCTGTTTATATTCTGATAGGGGGCTTTCAAGGGCATTGAGCTCTGTTCTTATTCTAATAGGGGCTTCCTGCCCTTGGCTTGGGGTCTGTTCTTATTCTAATATGGGATTTTCTACCATGAGCATGGGCTCTGTTGTCTTTCTGATATGGGATTACCTGCCGAGGACACTGAGGACATTCTGCAGTTTTTCCCATAAAGTTCAGCTCTTATTCACAGGGGCCTAAAATGGCTGTACTTGTGCTAACGCTAAACTTGAGGTGGAATGGCTTTGATTTTTCTTGGCCTCCACACTGTGAAGAGCAATTTAGTAATCATTAATAATTCTCAGATGTTTCCCTCATAGTCCAGTGGTACAAAGCAATTGTTGTACATTTTCTGCTGATATCAGCCATCACTTTAAAATTGGTTTTGTTTATCTTTACTGAGTACAATAATTGGCTGTTTTTTATTTCAAATAACTTTTAAATATGAAAATATTTTGATATTATATTACATATGTTGCACTTAAATTACATGCTGTAGCCTTCCACAACTCACCCTGATACTTTTGGTTTTCTTACATGCGAACTGAAATGTCCTTTGAAAAAAATCCTTCATTAGCTGATAAGTCTCCTTTTGTTGACGTATCCTAGAGATATGGTAATTCCAGAAAGAGGATATGGAGACAAGAATTTTAATCACTAAATCACAAAATCTTTTATAAAATTGAATAACCTCCAGATGCTATTCTTTTTAGCCTTGTAAACTAATGGAAACATATTTCAAACTGTACATTTTTCTTCCCTTTAATGAGGTCACTTGTACCTTTTAGTGGTCTACAAATAGCAAGCTAAATAAAAGAATGTCTTCTTTCTTTATACTCTGATAGCACTAAAAATGAACAACAGCCTCTCTGCTAAGCTTGTCTATTGTTATCTCCAGCCTCGTAGGCATATTTCATTTAAATTAATCCTTGTCTTTCATGAACATACACATTTGGTCTTGGCATGTAGCTGGGCCAGTGGCCATTTTTAACGATGTAGCATAATAGACCCATGGGAGGAGAAAATAGTGTTCTATTTGTTAGTACTTCTCAAAGTACTTTGGTTTGCATACAAAATTACCTGGGGATCTTGGTAAAATATAGTTTCTGACTCAGGAGGGCTGGGGTAAAGCCTGATGATTCACATTTCTAATAAATCTCAGGTGACCCAGTGCTGCTGGTCTGCTGACCCTCACTTTGTTTGCTAGGTATGATCAAAGTGATGTATTTTCATCTTTTCTCTTGAATTGAGTGCAAGCTTGGGGGAAGGGACCTAACCTATCTTTATCTATTCTTTAGCAGGGCCAAGCACAGCACTCGGCATCTGGTGGGCGCTCAATAAACATATGTTGCATACCAGACGATACACCAAGAGTAAAGACTCCCTGTTCTCTGGTGCCCTAAATTTTCTTTTCTCTCAGAATGTATAACAACAAGGGACCCTCTTCTCACCTAGTAACGTGATCTGGTTACAAGTCAGAGTAGTAAATTGAAATTATAAGGTTGCACTAGAAGTCACAGAACCAGGATGACAATTTTACTTTTTTTTTCACCTCTTCCCTGCTTTCCTTTGTCTAGCTAGAACATATTCTAGGAGTGGTGCCCTCTTCAACTCCTCATGGTCCAAAGTGCTGAAGTATTAAGCCTCTTAGAGGGAAAGTAAGGGAGGAGCACAGGAGGCTGAGGGTAACACCTTGAAAGTTCTCTTTAATTTGAGAATATCAACAGAGGGTCACCCAGACTTACACATGCATTGCTTTGACCTTCTTCTAAGATGTAAAATTGTTTGTTCTTGAGGTTATTTATCCACAGTTGTTTTTTTAGTTAGAATTGCTCCTAAGTATTTTTGGAAACTGAAGAGGTCACAGGTGTGTGGCTGTTGCATTTTGCCCCTAGATCATTAGGCATCCACCTTCAAGAGTGTACAGTGAAGCCATCCTGTGGGATGCTTGGGCAGCTTGCCTTCTTCGTGTGATGGACGTGTAGACAGTCTTATACCCACTCGGTGCTTAGAAAATCAGTGTTAACAAAAAGACATTAAAGGCATTAAATTGGCAAAGAAGAAGTCAAACTCTCCCTCTTCTTCAATGACATGATACTCTACATAGAAAACCCAAAAGACTCCACCCCAAGATTGTTAGAACTCATACAGCAATTTCGCAGCGTGGCAGGATAGAAAATCAATGCCCAGAAGTCAGTGGCATTTCTATATACTAACAATGAGACTGAAGAAAGAGAAATTAAGGAGTCAATCCCATTTACAATTGCACCCAAAAGCATAAGATACCTAGGAATAAACCTAACCAAAGGGATAAAGTATCTATACACTAAAAAGTATAGAACACTTCTGAAAGAAATTGAGGAAGACACAAAGAGATGGAAAAATATTCCATGCTCATGGATTGGCAGAATTAATATTGTGAAAATGTCAATGTTACCCAGGGCAATGTACACATTTAATGCAATCCCTATCAAAATACCATGGACTTTCTTCAGAGAGTTAGAACAAATTATTTTAAGATTTGTGTGGAATCAGAAAAGACCCCGAATAGCCAGAGAATTTTAAAAAAGAAAACCATATCTGGGGGCATCACAATGCCAGATTTCAGGTTGTACTACAAAGCTGTGGTCATCCAGACAGTGTGGTACTGGCACAAAAACATAGATCAATGGAACAGAATAGAGAATCCAGAAGTCGACCCTAAACTTTATGGTCAACTAATATTCGACAAAGGAGGAAAGACTATCCACTGGAAGAAAGACAGTCTCTTCAATAGATGGTGCTGGGAAAACTGGACATCCACATGCAGAGGAATGAAACTAGACCACTCTCTTTCACCATACACAAAGATAAACTCAAAATGGATGAAAGATCTAAATGTGAGACAAGATTCCATCAAAATCCTAGAGGAGAACACAGGCAACACCCTTTTTGAAGTCAACCACAGTAACTTCTTGCGAGATATATCCATGAAGGCAAAAGAAACAAAAGCAAAAATGAACTATTGGGACTTCATCGAAATAAGAAGCTTTTGCACAGCGAAGGATACAATCAACAAAACTCAAAGGCAACCTACAGAATGGGAGAAGATATTTGCAAATGACATATCAGATAAAGGGCTAGTTTCCAAGATCTATAAAGAACTTCTTAAACTCAACACCAAAGAAACCAACAATCCAATCATGAAATGGGCAAAGACATGAACAGAAATCTCACAGAGGAAGACATAGACATGGCCAACATGCACATAAGAAAATGCTCTGCATCACTTGCCACCAGGGAAATACAAATCAAAACCACAATGAGATCCCACCTCACACCAGTGAGAATGGGGAAACCACAAATGTTGGAGAGGATGCAGAGAAAAGGGAACCCTCTTACACTGTTGGTGGGAATGTGAACTGGTGCAGCCACTCTGGAAAACTGTGTGCAGGTTCCTCAAAGAGTTAAAAATAGACCTGCCCTACGACCCAGCAATTGCGCTGTTGGGGATTTACCCCAAAGATGCAGATGCAATGAAACGCCGGGACACCTGCACCCTGATGTTTATAGCAGCAATGGCCACAATAGCCAAACTGTGGAAGGAGCCTCGATGTCCATCGAAAGATGAATGGATAAAGAAGATGTGGTTTATGTATACAATGGAATATTACTCAGCCATTAGAAATGACAAATACCGGGGATCCCTGGGTGGCGCAGCGGTTTGGCGCCTGCCTTTGGCCCAGGGCGCGATCCTGGAGACCCGGGATCGAATCCCACGTCAGGCTTCTGGTGCATGGAGCCTGCTTCTCCCTCTGCCTATGTCTCTGCCTCTCTCTCTCTCTCTGTGTGTGACTATCATAAATAAATAAAAATTAAAAAAAAATAAATGAGAAATACCCACCATTTGTTTCAACGTGGATGGAACTGGAGGATATTATGCTGAGTGAAGTAAGTCAGTTGGAGAAGGACAAACATTGTATGTTCTCATTCATTTGGGAATATAAATAATAGTGAAAGGGAATAGAAGGGAAGGGAGAAGAAATGTGTGGGAAATACCAGAAAGGGAGACAGAACATAAAGACTCCTAACTCTGGGAAACGAACTAGGTGTGGTGGAAGGGGAGGAGGGTGGGCGGTGGGGGTGAATGGGTGACAGGCACTGAGGGGGGCACTTGACAGGATGAGCACTGGGTGTTATTTTGTATATTGTAAATTGAACACCAATAAAAAATAAATTTATTAAATAAAAAAATTAAAAGAATAAATTCTAGAATCTCCAGAATTATACCAACAATTATTTACATATTCAGAAAAATGAAACCGAAAAAAATATTTCCTTAAGTGCTCAGTATCGATATAAAATTCCTCATAAAGAGAAACAATTTTTATTTGTAGTAAGCTGAGCATGTGGCTCTACCAGTATCATGCCCGAGTTCTCCCTCTAAGTTCCTGGTGGAAGGAGTGAAAGATGGTGATTTAAACACACCTGTGTATACACAGGTACAAAAGAATAAAGGGTGTAAGGAAAATATTTTACGGCTACTTGGCCTATTAGCTATCAAACTGATCAAAATCTGATAACACTGTCATAGGCAGCATTCTAAGAGGGCAGAAAAATCCATGACTTCTAAGGAGCACATTTTAGATACTCTCCTCTGTTTGAGTGTGGCCAGAGTCTGTGAATATGATAGGATTCACATCCCGGATTAAATTCATCAAAGGTAAAAAAAAAAAAAAATCATCAAAGGGGAAATTAACTGACTAGGTCTAATCCAATCAGATGAATCCTTAAAAGAGATCTCCATGAAGTCAAAGAGACTCGCAGTATGAGAAGGTCTATGGAAGAGCCATCTGGCTAAGGCACAAGACTCCCCTCTGGCCAACGAGCAAAACAATAACGCCAGTCCAAGAAACACAAGGTTATTAATTCTGCCAACAACCAAGGGGCTTGGAAGAGAACCCTGGATCTTCTGGGTTGATGGATGCAAGCGGATGAGATTCCACTTGCAGAGACACCTGTATTTCAACCGAGTGAGATTCTTAAGCTGAGCATCCAGCTGTGTCACACCAACCCCTGACCTACCCGACAATAATAAATGTGTGTTATCTTAAGCCATCAACTTGCGGTAACTTGTCATGCAATCATAGAACAGTAAGACACTAGGGCATTTCTCATTTAAGCAAGTAGGATAGCATGTCTGGTAGGTAGTTTTCGGGGCTTGAGTTTTACAAATAATATTTCTAGCTCCTTCAAGGACTACACTGTTTTTGCAATTGACATGGATTGTGCACTCTTTTCCAAGCTTCTCATCCTAAGGTAAAATCCGTGAATTCGTGGGTCAAAATTCCCTGACAACTTCTTCAGTGTGTCTGGGCCTGTTTGGTGGGGGAACTTATGCCCGAGCAACTTATTCCCGCGCACAGAGGCAGCCCCTGCGGCTCCGGCTGACAGCACAGGACAAGGGCTGCGGCTCACCCCTTTCACCCCAACCCGATTCCTTTGTTTTTGAAGAAGAATGTATTTATTCATGATAGACACACAGAGAAAGAGAGAGAGCGAGGCAGAGACACAGGCAGAGGCAGAGGCAGGCTCCACGCAGGGAGCCCCACGCGGACTCCACCCCTGGGCTCCAGGGTCAGGCCCAGGCTGAAGGCGCGTCAACCGCTGGGCCGCCCGGGCCGCCCCCAATTTCTTAAAAGCTGCGCGGGCAGACAGTCACCAGGCCCTCTCCAGCTGTGCTCGGTGCCACGCAGGCGGCTTCTTGACTGGCTCGAAGCATCTAAGCAAAAGTTTGGGGGGGGGCGGGGGGGTCCCTGGGGCCACGTTAAGATGCAACCGGCGCGCAGTTCACATCACTTTGAAAATAGCTTTGAAAAAAAAAATCGCTTTGAAACTGCCGAACTGGGATCCTGGGCCTCACTCCGCAGGCCTCGGAGCGGGCGTCAGAGCCAGGTTTTGCAGTCCTCTCGCCTCAGCTGCGGCCCCGCGACCACAATTCCAGGTGCCCGCCAGGACCCTTCGAGCCCCGACAGCCCGGAAGCGCCTGACCACGCCTACCCACTGCGCCTGCGCGAGGCGCCCCCTCCGGCGAGCGGGGAGACTGGCGCTGGGCGGGCCGAGAGGCTCGTCGCGCCTGCGCGAAGGCCCCGGGGAGCAGCGTCGTTACTTTCCAAACGACTGGCGGGAACCGTTGGAGGCTGTGCGGTCGCCGTCTGGTCTGCCGGGCAGCAGCGCGCTCCCTCGTCCCTAGGCCTGGCCGTGGCGCCGCAGCTCTCCCGCGAGCAGAGGCGGAAATCGTGGCCCAGTTCTTCTGTGAGTCCCCCTCCCGCAGGCCAGAGGGCGGGGACAGCTGAGGCCAGCGGCCCTGGAGGCCCGGCCGGCCCGGAGGCGGGGGCCGGGGGTGGGGGGCGGCTCTGCTCCAGCGCCCGCCTGGCTGGAGAATCTAATCTAGGCGCCTTGCTCCTGGGGGAGCGGGAAGCCCAGGTGCTGCCCGGCCTGCCTCGCGCCGCGCCCCTGCACCAGCAGCCTTGCGGGAAACTGCGGATCCCACAGGCTGCCCAGCCCGGCCGCCCGGCACCACCCCGAGCGGTGGAGCCCAGTGCACTTTGAACAGCCCATCCACCAAGCTTTGATTCCGGTACTGAGGGCGATGGGCTAGATTTAGGACCAGGCCATGCTTGTACCCTCTGATAGACTCTGGCAGGAGAAGAGGAGGGAAAAGTGAGGGAGAGGCTTGCTCTGGAGCATCCGACCGGTTAATCAATCAATTGCTAATCCAGACGCAAAAGCCTATTTCCACACCCTGTGATCACGTAACCTGAATTGGGGCTTGCATTACCCTGAGCTTGTAGTTCTACTTGGACGCTAGGTTAATGCAGTTTGGCATTTTTATTTCCGCATAAACGCAGGTATCGTGTTCTTTTGATTTAGAAGCAACATTTTTAAGGATTTTCAGTGGCACTTTTCCCCTACTCTGCTTTCAGCAAGACACGCACAAACGCACGTTTAGGCTTTTTCAGTTTGATGCCATGAATGAAACCGCAGCCACATCTAAATAGGCTTTATTTTCCAGAGTTACAAAGTGGAAATAACTTTAACATTCCTTTTGTTTTCAGCATTTGGCATCAACAGCATTTTATATCAGCGTGGCATATATCCATCTGAAACCTCTACCAGAGAGCAGAAATACGGACTCACCTTGCTTATAACAACAGATCCTGAGCTCATAAAATAATTCAATCATGTAGTGGACAAGTGAAAGGTATTTAATTGTTGAAAACCAATTTGAGTTTTGCAGGTCTTCTTGGACCCGTACTTTCTGGCATCTTGGTGTTCATTTTTCAGCTCTATACAAAGAGGTGTAGAACACTGCAATCTCAAATATAGTGATTCTCCATCGGAAGGAAGCAAATAATAAAGTGAAAGAAAGTCCACTCTTCCCTACCACATTTTGAGTGGGTTAAATATGTTGATGTTAGGAATCTGATCTGGCTTCACAAAACAATCTCTATCAACTCCTTTTGAAGTGATTTTTGCAGTTCGTGTAGCCAGGTGGAACAAGTTGGAATTTTACATAACTATGATGATGTTTATTATTGGAGAGAAATCCACTACATATTTTTAACATGATATATTTTCTATAGCTGCCTAGAGTTTAAAACCGTCATTATTTTAAGATAAAAGAAAATGAAATTGGATCCAGCCTGGGAACTAAACTTAAAAAAATACTACTAATAGAATACCCAATAAAGTTTTTTAATGTCTTACTGTCTTCATTTGTCTTTGTTAAAATCCTGCCTGTACGTTAGCCATTTCTATCTGAACACCCCTTGTTTTTTCTTAGCTCAAGAAATTACTGAATACTTGTTGAATGGATACTTGTTCTCCATCTATTCTGTCTCTTTTTTCCATGTTTTTCTCTACTTAGGATTCTCACTTCTAATTTTTCTGTGTTATAGGATGTTTCTCCCTGGCTCCTCATTTCACCTTCCAAAACTAGTTCCAAAAAAAAAAAAAATTACAGTAATTTTTTTATACCTGAGTCATATATATATATATATATATATATATATATATATATATTTTTTTTGTTTGTTTGTTTGTTTGTTTCAAGAGGCTTTATTTTTAAAATTCTATTAATTGTGTTTTTATCATCTTCAGGGCTAAATCACCCAGGGTGATACTCAGATTACTTAGCCTGAAACATAGAAGTAACTAAGAATCTATGTCACCTTAATTTGATGAAGAAGCAAGCCCTGCCTAAGTTACTGGTTTTTAGGTTGTCTCCTTTAAGGCTACACTTAGAACATTTCACCTCAGTTGTATGTAGACCTTCCTATTTAATTTGTCCCTTTTATTTTAGTTAGAATGGAGGAATTGCTTTTCTTAGAGGCAAATTGTTCAATCTCTTTGAATCCCCATCCCTCTAGCCTTCTTAAGGAATCTACCCTAGTTCTTCTCTGGTATTTCTGGTTTCTTTGTTTTGAGATATTTTCATTGGTTTCATTTGTCTTCAGTTTTAAAAGAAAAAAATTTCCACCCACCCCAGATCTTTAAGTGACTACCTAATCTCTTCCTCTTCCGAGCAAAATTGAGACAAGGTTGGTTTTTGTCAAGGGGTCAGCAAGACTGATGGCCCATATCCAGCAAGTGGCCTATTTTTGTACTACCTGCAAACTGAGTGTTTTCAGATTTCTCAAGGCTAGTTTTTTAAAAACTACGCAAGAGACCTAGGTGGCCCACAAGTCCTAAATATTACAAGATTGTTTTTGTGTCTTAAAAAACAAAACAAAAAAAAAACCTGTGTATTCTTGAGTATATTATCCCAAGTTCCAAGATTAATTCAGGGCTCATTATGAGGCCCCCTTATTATAATCTCTAAGATGACTTCTGACACATTCATAACTTTACTAACAATCTTTGTGTAGTTGACTCATAAACATACATCCAACCCAAGTCTTCTCTTTGCTCATATAGTAAGTGGCTCCCTTGATATCCACATGTGGCTAACCTAGTGATACTTGAAAACTAAATTTAAGGGGGTCCTGGCTGGCTCAGTCAGTAGAGCATGCAACTCTTGATCTTGGGTTGTAAGTTCCAGCCCCACATTGGGTGTGGAGATTACTTAGAAATAAAACCTTAGGGCAGCCCGGGTGGCTCAGCAGTTTAGCACTGCCTTCAGCCCAGGGCATGATCCTGGAGACCTGGGATCGAGTCCCACATCAGGCTCCCTGCATGGAGCCTGCTTCTCCCTCTGCCTGTATCTCTTCCTCTCTATCTGTCATGAATAAATAAATAAAATCTTTAAAAAAGAAGAAAAATAAAACCTTAAAAAAATTGTAAGCATCATGTCTCATTTCCATTCTCTTTCAATGAATGGATCAACCTTCCAACCAGTGGTATAAACCAGAAAGTTGGCAACTATCTCTGAGTATTTCCTCTTCCTTAGTCTCATAAGTATCCAATAAATCTTAACAATTTTAATCACGAAATCTCTTGACTCTACCTATACTGATCCATCTCTACCAATTTATCCTTCTATAAGCCTTCAGTACCTCTTGCTTGAATTACTAATCAATTAGCATCCCTAGATCCTCTCTTTACTTCCACTCTACTTTCCACACATCACAGCCTAAAGGATAGTTCTGAAATATAAGTTTAATCACATCACACCCTACTTCAGACACAGTAATGACTTCCCTGATTCTTGAAGTATAAGTTCTTTAATTTACCCCATGTGACCTTGTGTGGTCTGACCCCTATGTATCTTGCACAAACCGACCTTGTTCATTCTCCCTTTCTTAACTGTATTTGTATTACCCTTTCAATCCTCTGGTCAGATACTTTTCGCTTTTCAGTATTTTAGACCTGTACCCTTTTCTGTAATCTTTTGCATATTTAATGGTATTTATTTGTAGAACTGAAGTCAAGTGAGAATTCCCTGAGTCAAATTTTCCTATATTCTCTCATTGGATCACATACTGCACCTTCTTAACATTTATTACAATTAAAAATTTGCATTTATTGCTGCAGTGATTAGATTAATGCTCATCTTCTGGAATTTACCTTGGATTAGAGTATACTGCATGTTCACTACTCTGTGCTTAGCATTCAGTACTAACTACATCTGGTACGGATACTGAGAATTGGACAACGGGAGCTAGGTTATTGTGAGGCAAGTTTTCTGTACAGGTTGGAGGAGTTCCAAAATACCAGTGGTAGGAATTTGCTAAGGGCAGAAAGTGAGACCTGGGAAGAGTTACTTTGTAATGCAGTGAACCAAAAAAGATGCCCTGTTCTGTATTGCAGATTGGTTATACAAGTGTTCAGTTCAGAAACTGGTGGTATTCATCTCAAATATTGAAAGCGGTGAAGTCCTTGAAAGGTGGAAGTTTGATATTGAGTGCGACAAGACTGCAAAAGATGACAGGTAAGTATGAATTAAACTGCTTCCACTTTCATAGATTTTTTTTCCAAAACTTGTTTTCTTGACTAAATGAGTTCTAACTATATTGAACTAGTTTCGTATAAGGTAGTTTGTTTCTAACTATGTTAGATCTCCCGTGGAGAAGAATAAGACTCACAAACTGTGCTCACAAAAGAGTCGTGCCTATTATGGACTTGTATAGTGTACTTTTAACATAACTGCCCTTAGTCTAAAATCCATAAATTTCACCCTTTAGTATTTATGGTGCTATATGTAAGCTACACATGATGTATTAGGTGGGCCATTTAATGGATTGTGTCAAGGTACTTTTAACCATGAAGTATTATCCTAGATTTTCTCCTAGCTTGATATGCAGCTCTACTGTATTTCATTTAACGCTATAAACTTCCTAAGACACTCTGAACTGAAGTTCTTAGATCCTCTGGATGGGAAATGCCCCCTCATTATATGCTAATTCTTAGCATTGTCCCAGGCATGCTTACCTGTAAACTCAGAACTCTCTCTCATAATGAAATATAGTTTGTTCCTGAAGCCTTTGGTCTGTTTTAGAAAATGTTTATTTTATTTTTTAATGAATTTATTTTTTATTGGTGTTCAATTTACCAACATACAGAATAACACCCAGTGCTCATGCCGTCAAGTGCCCCCCTCAGTGCCCACCACCCAGTCACCCCCACCCCCGCCCTCCTCCCCTGCCACCACCCCTACCTAGTTCGTTTCCCAGAGTTAGGAGTATGTATGTTCTGTCTCCCTTTCTGATATTTCCCACACATTTCTTCTCCCTTCCCTTATATTCCCTTTCACTATTATTTATATTCCCCAAATGAATGAGAACATACAATGTTTGTCCTTCTCCGACTGACTTACTGCACTCAGCATAATACCCTGCAGTTCCATCCACGTTAAGCAAATGGTGGGTATTTGTCATTTCTAATGGCTGAGTAATGTTCCATTGTATACATAAACCACATCTTCTTTATCCATTCATCTTTCGATGGACATCGAGGCTCCTTCCACAGTTTGGCTATTGTGGACATTGCTTCCAGAAACATCCGGGTGCAGGTGGGTGCAGGTGTCCCGGCGTTTCATTGCATCTGCATCTCTGAAGTAAATCCCCAGAGGTGCAATTGCTGGGTCATAGGGCAGGGCTATTTTTAACTCTTTGAGGAAGCTCCACACAGTTTTCCAGAGTGGCTGCACCAGTTCACATTCCGACCAACAGTGTAAGAGGGTTCCCTTTTCTCCGCATCCTCTCCATCATTTGTGGTTTCCTGCCTTGTTAATTTTCCCAACTCTCATGGTGTAAGGTGGTATCTCATTGTGGTTTTGGTTTGTATTTCCCTGATGGCAAGTGATGCAGAGCATTTTCTCATGTGCGTGTTGGCCATGTCTATGTCTTCCTCTGTGAGATTTCTCTTCATGTCTTTTGCCCATTTCATGATTGGATTGTATGTTTCTTTGGTGTTGAGTTTAAGAAGTTCTTTATAGATCTTGGATGCTAACCCTTTTTATCTGATACATCATTTGCAAATATCTTCTCCCATTCTGTAAGTTGTCTTGTAGTTTTGTTGACTGTATCCTTTGCTGTGCAAAAGCTTCTTATCTTGATGAAGTCCCAATAGTTCATTTTTGCTTTTGTTTCTTTTGCCTTCATGGATGTATCTTGCAAGAAGTTATTGTGGCCGAGTTCAAAAAGGGTGTTCCCTGTGTTCTACTCTAGGATTTTGATGGAATCTTGTCTCACATTTAGATTTTTCATCCATTTTGAGTTTATCTTTGTGTGTGGTGAAAGAGCGTGGTCTAGTTTCATTCCTCTGCATGTGGATGTCCAATTTTCCCAGCACCATTTATTAAAGAGACTGTCTTTCTTCCAATGGATAGTCTTTCCTCCTTTATCGAATATTAGTTGACCATAAAGTTCAGGGTCCATTTCTGGGTTCTCTATTCTGTTCCATTGATCTATGTGTCTGTTTTTGTGCTGGTACCACACTGTCTTGATGACCACATCTTTGTAGTACAACCTGAAATCTGGCATTGTGATGCCCCCAGATATGGTTTTCTTTTTTAAAATTCCCCTGGCTATTCGGGGTCTTTTCTGATTCCACACAAATCTTAAAATAATTTGTTCTCTCTGAAGAAAGTCCATGGTATTTTGATAGGGATTGCATTAAACATGTACATTGCTCTGGGTATCATTGACATTTTCACAATCTTAATTCTGCCAATCCATGAGCATGGAATATTTTTCCATCTCTTTGTGTCTTCCTCAATTTCTTTCAGAAGTGTTCTATAGTTTTTAGGGTATAGATCCTTTACCTCTTTGGTTAGGATTCTTCCTAGGTATCTTATGCTTTTGGGTGCAATTGTAAATGGGATGGACTCCTTAATTTCTCTTTCTTCAGTCTCATTGTTAGTGTATAGAAATGCCATTGATTTCTGGGCATTGATTTTGTATCCTGCCACACTGCCAAATTGCTGTATGAGTTCTAGCAATCTTGGGGTGGAGGCTTTTGGGTTTTCTATGTAGAGTATCATGTCATCGGCGAAGAGGGAGAGTTTGACTTCTTCTTTGTCAATTTGAATGCCTTTAATGCCTTTTTTTTGTCTGATTGCTGAGGCTAGGACTTCTAATACTATGTTGAATAGCAGTGGTGAGAGTGGACATCCCTGTCTTGTTCCTGATCTTAGGGGAAAGGCTCCCAGTGCTTCCCCATGGAGAATGCGATTTGCTGTGGGCTTTAGGTAGATGGCTTTTAAGATGTTGAAGAATGTTCCCTCTGTCCCTACACTCTGATGAGTTTTGATCAGGAATGGATGCTGTATTTTGTCAAATGCTTTCTCTGCATCTAATGAGAGGATCCTATGGTTCTTGGTTTTTCTCTTGCTGATATGATGAATCACATTGTTTGTTTTATGAGTATTGAACCAGCCTTCTGTCCCGGGGATAAATTGTACATGGTCATGGTGAATAATTTTCTTAATGTATTGTTGGAACCTATTGGCTAGTATCTTGTTGAGAATTTTTGCATCCATGTTCATCAGGGATATTGGTCTGTAATTCTCCTTTTGGTGGGGTCTTTGTCTGGTTTTGGAATTAAGGTGATGCTGGCCTCAAAGAAAGAATTTGGAAGTACTCCATCTCTTTCTATCTTTCCAAACAGCTTTAGTAGAATAGGTATGGTTTCTTCTTTAAACGTTTGATAGAATTCCCCTGGGAAGCCATCTGGCCCTGGACTTTTGTGTCTTGGGGGGTTTTTGATGACTGCTTCAATTTCCTCCCTGGTTATTGGCCTGTTTAGGTTTTCTATTTCTTCCTGTTCCAGTTTTGGTAGTTTGTGGCTTTCCAGGAATGCATCCATTTCTTCTAGATTGCCTAATTTATTGGCCTATAGCTGTTCATAGTATGTTTTTAAAATCGTTTGTATTTCCTTGGTGTTGGTCGTGATCTCTCCTTTCTCATTCATGATTTTCTTAATTTGAGTCTTCTCTATCTTCTTTTTAATAAGGTTGGCTAACGGTTTATCTATCTTATTAATTCTTTCATAGAACCAACTCCTGTTTATGTTGACCTGTTCCACAGTTCTTTTGGTCTTGATTTCGTTGAGTTCTGCTCGAATCTTTCTTAACTCTCTTCTTCTACTGGGTGTAGGATCTATTTGCTGTTTCTTCTCTAGCTCCTTTATATGTAAGGTTTGCTTTTGTATTTGAGATCTTTCCAGTTTTTGAGTGGATGCTTTTTTTTTTTTAATTTTTATTTATTTATGATAGTTACAGAGAGAGAGAGAGAGAGGCAGAGACACAGGCAGAGGGAGAAGCAGGCTCCATGCACCGGGAGCCTGACGTGGGATTCGATCCCGGGTCTCCAGGATCGCGCCCTGGGCCAAAGGCAGGCGCTAAACCACTGCGCCACCCAGGGATCCCTTGAGTGGATGCTTGTATTGCGATGTATTTCCCCCTTAGGACTGCTTTTGCTGCATCCCAATGATTTTGAATGGTTGTACCTTCATTCTCATTAGTTTCCATGAATCTTTTTAATTCTTCCTTAATTTCCTGGTTGACCCTTTCATCTTTTAGCAAGATGATCCTTAACCTCCACGTGTTTGAAGGCCTTCCAAACTTCTTGTTGTGATTTAGTTCTAATGTCAAGGCATTATGGTCTGAGAATATGCAGGGGACGATCCCAATATTTTGGTATCGGTTCAAACCCCATTTGTGACCCAGGATGTGGCCTATTCTGGAGAAAGTTCCATGTGCACTTGAGAAGAATGTGTATTCAGTTGAGTTTGGATGTAAAGTTCTGTAGATACCTGAAGTCCATCTGGTCCAGTGTATCATTTAAAGCTCTTGTTTCTTTGGAGATTTTGTGCTTAGAAGACCTATCCAGTGCAGAAAGCCTTAAATCGAAGTCACCAAGTAGAAGTGTATTATTATCTAAATATGTCTTAATTTTGGTTATTAATTCATTGATATATTTGTCAGCTCCCACATTCAGGGCATATATATTGAGGATTGTTAAGTCCTGTTGTTGGATAGATCCTTTAAGTATGATATAGTGTCCCTCTTCATCTCTTACTACAGTCTTTGGGGTAAAGTTCAGTTTATCTGATATAAGGATGGCTACCACTGCTTTCTTTTGAGGACCATTTGAATGGTAAATGGTTCTCCAACCTTTTGTTTTCAGGCTGTAAGTGTCCTTCTGTCTAAGATGAGTCTCTTGTAGACAGCAAATCGATGGGTCCTGCTTTTTTATCCAGTCTGAAACCCTGCACCTTTTGATGGGGTCATTAAGCCCGTTCACGTTCAGAGTTACTATTGACAGGTAGGAGTTTAGTGTCATCATGATATCTATTCAGTCCTTTTTTTGTGGATTGTTCCACTGAACTTCTTCTTAAAGGGAAATTTTAAGAGTTTCCCCTTAAAATTTCTTGCAGAGCTGGTTTGGAGGTCACATATTCTTTCAGTTCCTGCCTGTCTTGGAAGGTCTTTCTCTCTCCTTTTATTCTGAATGAGAGCCTTGCTGGATAAAGTATTCTTGGTTGCATGTTCTTCTCATTTAGGACCCTGAATATATCCTGCCAGCCCTTTCTGTCCTGCCAGGTCTCTGTGGAGAGGTCTGCTGTAACCCTAATACTCCTCCCCATAAAAGTCAGGGATTTCTTGTCTCTTGCTGCTTTAAGGATCTTCTCTTTATCTTTGGAATTTGCAAGCTTCACTATTAAATGTCGAGGTGTTTAATGGTTTTTATTGATTTTAGGGGGGGATCTCTCTATCTCCTGGATCAGAATGCCTGTTTCCCTTCCCAGATTAGGAAAGTTTTCAGCTAGGATTTGTTAAAATACATATTCTGGCCCTCCGGCCCTTTCGGAGCACTTGGGAAACCCAATTAAATGTAGGTTTTTCTTCCTCAGTCTGTCGTTTATTTCTCTTAATCTATCTTCATGGTCTTTACATTGTTTGTCTCTTTTTCCCTCAGTTTCTCTCTTTGCCATCAACTTGTCTTCTATGTCTCCCTCTCATTCTTCTGCCTCATGAACCCTCATTGTGTGGACTTCTAGTTTGGATTGCACCTCATTCAATTGATTTTTACTTTCTGCCTGATTATATCTAAATATTGCAGTCATGAAGTCTCTTGAGTCCTTTATGCTTTTTTCTAGCCCCCAGTAGGTTTATAATAGTGCTTCTGAATTTCCTTTCTGACATTGAATTGTAATCCAGATTTTGTAACTCTGTGGGACAGAGGACTGTTTCTGATTCTTTCTTTTGAGTTGAGGATTTCTTTCTAGTCATTTTGCTCTGTGCAGAGTGGCCAAAAACAAGTTGTATTGGGAAAAGGAGAAAAAGAGAGGAGAGATAGAAGGAAAGAAAAGAGAAAAAGAAAAAAGAAAAAAGGAAGTAAAAAAGAGAAGAAACAGAGATAGAAAAATAAAGAAAGGAAAAAGAAGGGCAGGGTAAGCAAACAGAAATCAAAAAGCAAAAAAAACAAAAACAAAAAAAAACACAGGGGAGTATCTTCTATTTCTGTACTTTAATTCCCTTGACTTCCCCTGGAATTTGTCCATCTAGTTGGTCTTCTGGGAGACGGGCCTGTTGTGCTGATCTTCAGGTGTTAGCACTTGGGGGATCTGCTCTGCCGCCTGCCTGTTCCAGGGCTCAGTGGGGATTTTTTACCCCCTTGAGGCTCCAGAAGGAACAACCACAGTGGCAGCAGCCAGCTCTGGAGCTCTGGAGTCTACTCCCGCAGTAACTACAGAGCTCTCCATCTGCAGGGACCTGGATGCTCTGGGGGCGGGGCCGCTGATCTGCTCAGCTCGGGGCAGGAGCGTCCTTCCCGTCCTGGGCCCTCCTGGCCTCTTCCTGTCCTGGGGGGAGGCCGGATCCTGGGCTGTGTCCCTGGCGCCCTGTGCTCCTGGGCCTGCGCTGTTGGATTTGCACTCCACCGCATAGCCACCTCTCCGCAGAGCTGCCGTCCGGGCCCCTCTGAGCTGCTCCCGGGTCCAGCGATGCCATGCTGCAGCCCTTAGGGAGCTCAGCGCACTCTCCCCAGGGCACAGTTGCTCTGTTAGTGTCCCAGGGAGCCTGAGGGCATCCCCACCTTTCTGGGGTCCTGCTCCAACTCCCTGTGAGGCCTTTCCACCCAGGAAGATTGGTGAAGCTCCTGCTTCTTGGGGCCTGGGCTCTCCTGTCCTGGGGACACTCACCCCGGCCTTAGCCTGGCTCTTCGCGGGGCCCCTCTCCCTTGGATGCCTTTTGTTTCTTTATTTCTTTTTACCCCGTCTTCCTAACTTGATAGAAGCGTGAACTCTTCTCACTGTAGCATTCCAGCTGTTCTCTCTTTAAATCTCAGGCTGAATTCATAGATTTTCAGGATGATTTGAAGATTATCTAGGTAATTGGTGGGAACAGGTGATTTGGGGACACTAGTCTTCCGCCATCTTGCCCCTCCCCTAGAAAATGTTTAATTATAAATACACCTTGATATAACATCTTCTTTGAAGCACTACAGAATTAGACATTTAGGTATTCCTAAAAATACCAAAATGATTATGCCAATTAAAGATCTTAGATACTAATTGTTATCTTTATTTTACAACATCCTGAATGTTTCCTGACTTGAAGCACTCGGCAGGTTTTCTAGTCATCTGTTATTTAATGATCTAATACTAAGATCAGCCTTAATATCTGGAATAATAAATGAAATTATAATTGTTTTTTAAAAACTCCTTTGGAATGCATTACTTAATTTGAGTTTTGAAGCATTTAATCAAACAAATAATCTTATCAGTGTTTTAAATAACTTGTTAAAACTTAAAATGAATCAACTCATTTAGTTTCTTTGGTAGCACACCCAGAGAAAAGTCTCAGAAGGCCATCCAGGATGAGATCCTCTCCGTAATCCAACAGATCACAGCTACCGTGACATTTCTGCCGCTGTTGGAAGTCTCTTGTAAGTATTATATGACTTCACGTTGGTTCAGATTTCTTGTGGAAAGACTAAGCTATTACTTTAAGAATTAACCATTTTGTTGAATTTTTTCTTAATTATCCATGTCATGGTATATAAGTGAGAAAAACGTCATGAATCTAAAGCAATGCTGGTTGTGTTTTATTTACAAGTGCTGAATAGGGAAAGAATGAAAATTTTCTACAGTGCTCCTGAATATTTTGATGTAATTTCTTCCATTTCTTTTATTTTATACACATTTCCTTGTATATAATTAAGACTTAGACAGGTATAACTGTGTCTTTCTTTTCTAGATTAGTTACTCCTTCATTCATCAGATATACCCTAAATGCCTACTGTATGCCTAACACTGTTCTGGGCATTGGGATACAGCAGTCACAGAACCAAGATGTTCTTTTTCTCTGGCTTAGATTCATGCTGTCTCGTGATTAATTATATACTTTCTGCAAATATCTTTAGTGGTTCTTTGAAGAAAAAAATCAAGTTTTTCATTAAGTAAAAGGGAGTACAGTATTTTCTGTACTAAAATTTCCATTGAAGAAAAGCAATTAGCTAATATAACTGATTAGAGATCAAGCTAAACTAGCTTTTCTGACATGATAGCTGGCTCACATGTGAGGGAGACAGGAAGGATAGTTGTACCTTTCGAAAAATAATTGTACTTTAATGATCTTATCCAATTTAGGTTCATTTGACCTACTGATTTATACAGACAAGGATTTGGTTGTACTTGAAAAATGGGAAGAGTCAGGACCACAGTTTGTTACCAATTCTGAGGAAGTCCGTCTTCGTTCATTTAGTACTACTATCCACAAAGTAAATAGCATGGTGGCCTATAAAATTCCCACCAGTGACTGAGGATGAGATAAGGACAGTGATGTACTTGTAGTTCTCAGATGCGGTTTTTCTGAAACCAAGTCAACTATAGTTGATAAATTTTGTATCACTGGTTAATTTTTAGACTGGGAAAACTTAACATTCTACATCTATTGAACTGTGCATAATTGTCCAATTTTTTCTACCTGTATAACTTTATACAGGGTTGACATAAATTATTGCACATTGTTCAAAAGGGAACTAGCAGATCACATCAGCATTGTTGTCAATTCCTTGAAAGTGGTAACTGTAGATGGATAACTTTTGCCATAAAACTAAATGCCTTCTTAAATCAGACCTTTTGGTCAAGGACTTTGACTCTGGAATATAGGTAGGGAGATATTAAATGTAAAATACAGCAACAGAAGTCTGAATATTGAGAGTCTTTGTTTAGATTCTGAAATTATCTAACGATAACTTGCAAGTAATGAAACATTGCTCATAATAGGTCTCTGCCATTTATTTTATTTGTCTATTTTCCATATTGAAAACATTTCCAATGATTTGATTTTAATTTGTTGTAGAACTCGAACCTACAAAGCTACGTATATTGCCACTGTTTAAATTCCTGTGATACAGAACTCTTAATTTTTTTATGTTTTCTAAAATCAAGCTTTAAATGATGATGAAATAAAGTTAAATATGTATGTTTAAAATTTGTCTTAAAATATGTTTATATTGGTGTGGTATTAACACATACAATAGAATGGATTCAGTATAGCAAATAATATCTTGTGCCTACTGAGGCCTAAGGATACAAACTTGAATAAATCTGGAGTTACTTTCAATTTAATGAACAAGCTTTGATTATATCCCTTTAATCTTATAACCTTAGACTTAAAATAAGCATCATTCTCTGTAAAAAATAATAGATGTCATTGGAATTAATTCATTTTAGCATGTAGTGTACTGGAGAACTTTTCTATCCTCTTAGCCTTATTGCCAGCCTAGTTTTCCTTATTTTTTAAGGGTCAGTTTAAGGCAAACTTCTGACGTCTTTTCTCATCTCTATTCTAAATGTTACCTTGTTTTGTAATTAAGTGCTTAGTATCAGACACCGTTCTAAGCTTTTTATATGATTTAACTCATTAACCTTCACTATAAAGTAAAACACATGGCCTGTATCACTCATTCAGAAATTACAAAGTGAGCACCTGTTAAAGTGCCAAGTATTAGGATGAATGAAACAAAGTCCTGGTCTTTCTAAAGCGTGAGATATGGAGAGGAAAATAGATGGCAATCTTCCAGGCAGTTACTACACAGGTTTATCTCATTATGTATTTGTCTTTGTTTTTTCACCTGAGTAATCTAATCTCTTTGATCCAGTTGCCTGCTTGTTAAGAATAAAGGGCAATTCTCTCATTGCAAGACAAATAAGTGCCAGTAATTGATGACAGGTATCGTGAATGCTACTGTGAAAGCCCATTGCCTTGAGAATTGTTGAAGCTATCTAATTGAGGTCCACCCACATGTGTCCTTTTCCTGAATAAGAAAAGTAGTTCTGCAGAAATGAAAATGATGTTGAATTAAGGTATGGTCAAGAGTCTGGTTTTCCAAACATGAGGTATGTTACAAAGTGGACACTAGTAAGATTAAAACATTTAAATTCTGGGCTGTTTGTAACCTCTAAACATGAAACATTAGGTTGAGAAGGAAAGCAGAACTGAAAGTTCAGTAAAAATATGAAGAGTTAACAATTCTGGTCCTACTTTTGGGACAAAAGTTTGAAATTCTTTTTAGAAAGCAGTAACTGCTTTAGGAAACACTAAATACCTCTGCTAAATAAGCAGAAATAATGTGGTCATTCCCTGAAAAATGTTCACCAGTAGCAACTTTCTTAATAGATCACGGATAATACTTAAATTTCTGTCAGTTGTTTTTATTCGCCAAATTAAACAGTCCTAATATTACCACTTATACTTTGTGGCTTATAACACTACTGAGTCCTACTAGTACATATATTAGAGTTGAGTGGGAGCCAAGCTACAAGCTTTATTGGCAAAGCTCAATCGGAAAAGCTTTGGCCTATGGCTCCAACTAAACTTGTCCTGCCCTCTTTTCCTATACCTTGAAGTCCACCTTAAGAGGAAGATATTTATTTATTTATTTTTTTAAGAGGAAGATATTTAAACCAACAGATGCAAGAATTGCGAATGACCTATGAACAGTGGGTATTATGTGTAAGTGATGAATCACTAAATTATACTCCTGAAACCAATATTACACTATATGTTAACTAAAATTTAAATAAATGTTTGGAAGAAAAAAAGAGCCCTACATGACTTCCACACCATGTTATACAGAGAAACCAAGATTCTAAGAGAGCCTGATGGGCCTGCCCTGGACTCTTGACTCAGTTTTGCTTACCATAGGTGGAGGAATGGAAACATGTTCCGACTGGGCCTATCAGGGTCTGAAATAGAGCCCCAGAAGGGACTGAACCACACGTCTCCAGGATTCTTCTCCCAGTGTCATCAATTGGAGAGAGGAGTCAAGCCTCCATGGGAATTCACACAGAGGTGTGTAATAGTCTCATGTATTAATTGGCTTTTGCACAAACAACCATAGAATAACAATTTTTTCCCTGTAAGTCAGTGGGTTATCTGGAGTGCTTGTCTTCTTATCATGCAAATCTGCAGGGTACGTGTCTCCTTCTATCATTGAAGGGGCAATGCCTCACCAGGACTGCTAAAGCTTATCTTCAGAACTTTCACACTGACATTTTTGCCCATATTCCACTGATGCAGGTAAGACTTAAGGCTAAGCCAAACTTCAATGGGGCCAGAAAGTACACTCTTCCCATGGACTTGGGGAGAGGGCTGTGTGAAAATCTGGTGAAAGTGATAGTATACAGGATAGATCAGGATATCTAAATAATGCTACCCTGTAACTTGTTTTCCACCAGATGTCACTAATGCTACAATATTCAAATTAAGGTGAACTTTTAACTTTAATATTCAGCCTTTCCTATTGGGAATTAACATTGGGATTTCTGGCTACAAAGATATAAAGACATCAGAGGAAGAAAACACAGCACCTGTATTCGTTAGGTAATATTTCATTTAATTTTCCTGCTTTAGTGCACAAGTAGAATTGCAGGATCAATGGACACACAAACAGCTCTACATTTTTTAAACTTTAGATGGTCTCTTCTGTTCATGATCAAGAAGCTCATTTGGCTCCTCAGCAAGCTCATCAAGAGCAGTGTTTCTTCACCTTTCCTAATGGCTCCTACCCTTTTACATCCTTTTAGCAATTGAATGTCCATAACAAATTACTTTCCATTTACTGTACTTTACAAAGCTCCAGGTTTCTTTGGGAGCATTGTAATTACACTGTCCTCAGATGACTTTAACCAATTAATGGCAGGGACCAAAAGACAGAGGACTTAATCCTGTAACTTACCTATATCGTTCAAAGAATAAATCAAGTGTGAATTTGTGAGCAGTGGTGCAACAATTTCCCAACCAGTCAAAAGAATTGTTCATTAAATAACCTTTTACTCTTTAGGGAATTAATTTTTGGCTAAAGTTGTAAATAATAATATCTTCATCTTTTTATTAAATATGTAAAGTTCTGTTTTAAGTTATTTTTGTTCAATGTAACCATGATAAAAACTTGTGTTGGAATAACTATGGAATAGAAATGCTGCTAAATTTCAAATTTTATTAGTTACATCTTCTTAGAGCAGATCTTTATTTTTTATTTCTTTTTTTTATTTATTTTTTACTGGAGTTCAATTTGCCAACATAGAGCAACATAGAGCCCCCCTCAGTGCCCGTCACCTAGTCACCCCATCCCCCTACCCACCTCCTCTTCCACTACCCCTTGTTCATTTCCAAGAGTTAGGAGTCTCTGAGAGCAGCTCTTTAAAGATCTTTCCATTCTTCATGAATATGGCTTTGAAAGCCAGCAGCATTAACTGATGCTTATTTTAAAAAAATCTAGTTGGGAAAGCTACTTAATCTTCATTAGAGTTAACAATCCTCTTCCAATCTGGCAAAAACATGGTAGCCTTAGCAACAAAACTATTAGAAAAGCTTAGAGAGGAAAAGGCCAAGCGTTGACCCTCTGATTACACAAGTCAGTTTATGTTACCATTTCACCTACTTTTGTGCTCTTACCATTTGATCTATTTTTATACTAGAGAAACATAATTTCATTTATTTGTATAAAGTCCATTCATCTGTGTATATCTGCACCATTTTGCTAGGCAAGCTTGTTTGCATAAAGGAACACATGAGATCAAAATCTTTATTGTTCTGGCATTTTATCTGTGCTAAAAAAAAGCCTCTGAGTATAAGCACGACCACACATACTCCACTATCCATGCAAGGAAAAGATCTCAAACCTCTTCAAAAACTATCTAGTTATGGACATACCCAGTGGATACCTAGACATGGATCTGAATTTCTTTCTGAATGGCAGTGTCACTGACTCACATGCATTATTACTTAATCCTCACAACAAACCTAGAGGGGTTATTGTTCCCATTTTACACGTATAAAACCTGAGACTCAGGAAGGCTAGCTAATTTGCTGAACTTCAGACATCCAGGATCTAACCCCAGGCCTGACCCTAAACCAATATTCTTTCTCATTGGTTTTCAGAAACTAAGCAACAGCGGAAGGTGCCCTGCTCCAGCTGCAGGGACTCAGCCAGAAAGACTGGAATACTACATGACTCTACCTGCAAGTTGGGGAAGGAGAATTCAACACTATTTGAGTATTGAGTTGCATTAAATGTTTACATATACATAGTATTTTTGCTGTATAATAGCATCATGCATTTTCTTCCATCAATGTTTTCTTCTCTCATTCTTTCACTTGTTTTTGTAACTACAAGCTGTGTTGGAATTTGCACTTCTTTACAGGTTGGAACCAGTTTGAGAAAGGGGAGACAGAAGGCAATTTAAATGTATGTTATCATCCAAATGATAGGGTTCCCTAGTAAAGCTGGGTAGAGGCTTAGACCTCATGCAAAAACAGGGTTTGCTACTGCATCTCCATAAACAAGCCATGGGATGGCCAGACAACTGCAGTTGTCCTCACTCAAGCCCACTCCAATAGGGGACCAAGAAACTCTTTAAGTACAAAAGCTCTACACAGCTTCTATAGGTCTTTTAAAAGGTCTGTTCTACATTGTTTGGGATGGTGTGAGAAAGTGAAGAGAGCGACCCCAAATCTCTTCTCCAACACCATGTTCTGTCATCAGGATTGGAGTAGAATCCTGAAGAGGGGAATAACATGTATCCCTCTGAATGTTTGCCAGCTTTTTAATTTTTTAAATATATTACATTGTGGGTTCCACTGGCATCATGTGAGTTGTTTTAAGTAGCATACTCACAGGCATATTTTTTTTTTCAGTTTTAGTAATTATGTATGTATTTTCATCTGTAGTCAGAAAGATACCTGTTTTTTTTCCTAACATGTTTTAACACATATTACCCTGAGCAAAGATTGTAAAGTCCATGCTGAATACTTAAAAACATGTATTTGTAGAGAAGTCATGAAGGCGGTGTACACATGATGGAAGGCTGAAAAACAATGTCATAACCCTTTGTACTCAGGCATCAGAAGGGGACCAGGCAGCTGTCCCTCTCAGCCGAGTGGTGCATGCTCAAAGTGCTGCTGTGCTCACACAGTCCCCAAGTCTGCTTCTCCCTACACAGAGTCCTTCTGGGACTTCTTGAAGGGCATTTTGTTTTTTGCCCATACAAGACTAGCACCATGAGTCAGATAGTACTAAGCTGAAAGTTCACTCTCTAATTCTATTTCTTATCTCTAATTATGCCAAGTCATGTCCAAAATAGCTCACCAGACTTTATGAAATGAATACAGAGAACTATATCAATATTAAAATGTCCCAAATTTGAACAATATGAAACTCATTTTTGTTACTCAACTTCCCCACAAACTAAATCCCCTTGCAAATAAAAGCTCATAGAGCTTTTATTTAAAGTCCAAATGCTCTCACTCTCCATTTTATACAATTGGCTCAGTGTCAGCCAGAGGCTTTTACTCAGAGCCAAGGTTCCTATAGCTGCAGCTGTGTCCTGGGATTTCACAGGAATGAGTATAGCTTCTTCAGCCTCTTCAAAGTTGCTTCAAATCTCTAATTAGTTCTAGTCTCCAAGGGGTCAGCAGTCACAAAAGAAACTGTCCACTATAGAAGTTGTCACAAACAAAACTGCGGTACCCCACTTAAGTGACTATGTAATGTCACCTGACACTGCTATCAGAGCACAGCAGATAACTTAGTAGCACCTATGCTGGAGACAGCAAGGACCTGGTCTCAGTCCGGTGGCAAGCCAGCCAGCTGCACCAGCACTGAATCCACGGCCTGTGAATCTGTATGACTGAGCAGAAAGTGCCCATCAATAGTTGTGCTTCCACATATTTAATATAGGTATTCCTTTGCTTTTGCTGTTGTTATTGTTTTGTTTTGGTCATGTGTCCCGGGTCTCCCATATATATTACCTACTTTCTCTCAGAGAGTGACATTTGAGACATTATTGCCTTCTTCAAAAATGTAGATAGGTATTCTGGTTTCTTCATTTCCTTGTGTCTTGTGTCTCATGTTTTGGCTACTTTGGTACAAGATTGTGAGACCACAAGTCTAGAGAAAACTTCTACTCCCAAATTCTTCCAAGTCTGTTCTCTCTAGAACAGGGAAGTACACTCTCCTCTGTAAATGCATGAGGAATGGGATAATGAACATCACCGTACTCCCTTAGTACTATGTTTAACTTACTAGTATATGACGTTTTACTTATTCTGAAAATGGTAATTGTCATCTCTCTTCCATAGACGTTTCATTCCTACCTAGGCAGGTTGAGTTGGGCCAGGCAAAGCAGTAGTTGGCCAGAATCAAGATTCTAAGAAAATAAAATACTGTGATCACAGTAAGAGGCAATGAGTCAGGATTAGTCTTTTGTCAAGAAGTAAAAGAAGGATAACAAAGTTTAGCAAAACTTTAAGGAGATTCTAGATATCACAGATTAAAATAGTCAAAAGTTAGTATTCCAAAGAGTTGCACCATTGAAAAGATAGAACCCAAGCACAAGCCAAAAAGATTCCAAAAAACTTAAATTCAGGACAGAAACTTTTTTAAAAGCTTTTTTTAAAATTTTTTATTTATTTATGATAGTCACACAGAGAGAGAGAGAGAGGCAGAGACACAGGCAGAGGGAGAGGCAGGCTCCATGCACCGGGAGCCTGACATGGGACTTGATCCCAATTCTCCAGGATCGCGCCCCAGGCAAAAGGCAGGCGCTAAACCGCTGCGCCACCCAGGGATCCCCAGGACAGAAACTTTTCTAGTCTCTCTTATTCCTTCCTGCCTCCATAGGATCGGACTACTGGTGTAAGGAGAGAGATTGCAGATGGGAAGGAAGTGGTGCCAAGAGCTGCAGCTGCAAAAAGTCGAGTTGGTTTTGTTTCTTCTAACTTTTCAACTTAAAATTAATACATACACACATTTTAAAAATCAAGCAGTAGAGAATGATACCAAGTGAAAAGTAAATTCTCAGCCTGAACTTGTTCCCCGACTCATTTCCAGCTCCCTGTTTTTAAGTATTTTCTGTTTTCCTGGTGGTTACCACAATACCTCTGAAATATATGTTAATACTTGATTTCTTCTTTTATCTTGTTTATCAACTCTAGATAGCATTTATTGGAAGATGAGAAACTTATTTCTTTGATCCATCCATGTCTATGTTTTTCCAGTTACATTGCTTTGATATTTCTGGTGATTATCATTTTAAAGAGTATACTTAAACTCTATTTTGTTACATCAATTTTAGACAGTATATAATTGATTTCTTGCTATATAAATAAATAGGTGAGAAAAATCTGTGACATTATCTTCCATATCTCTCTGCTGCTTTAATATTCAGACTTCCATTGTTTCATATTATCAGTGTTACTATTAGTCAGATTCTCTTTTACAGTTGTTGTCTTCCAAGCTTTGTTTGTATGTTGATTCTACAAATTAAAATAGCATTTCCGTTATTCCAATGATTAAATTACTCCTTACTGAAGGACTAAATAGCTCTAGTTATTGAGAAAAAAAAGGGTAACCTTAGGTCAGGAAAACTGAAAGATGAATGTTCCAAGTGTCAAGGTCAAATGGGATTCCTTGAACTCAATCTTCAAGACTTTCTATTAAATTCAATTTGGTCGATGATACCTTTATTTTATTTTATTTTTTTAATTTTTTTATTTATTTATGATAGTCACAGAGAGAGAGAGAGAGAGAGAGGGGCAGAGACACAGGCAGAGGGAGAAGCAGGCTCCATGCACCGGGAGCCCGACGTGGGACTCGATCCCGGGTCTCCAGGATCGCGCCCCGGGCCAAAGGCAGGCGCCAAACCGCTGCGCCACCCAGGGATCCCCCGATGATACCTTTAATATACAAGAAATATTTATCTGCCTTTGTTCTTATTTCATAGCCACCTCTTTTTTGGCTTCTTGACTCTAAAGATGTTAGTTGGTTTTGTTTTCTTAATTTTTTTTTCCATTCTCTTGTTTTCCTCAGGAGTCTACTGTTATAATATCTCTTCCACTTGCACCTTTTTTTTTTTTTTTGGTTTATTCTAAATTTTCTGGGTCTTTTTCCCAAATATGCGAGTGATGAAAAAGGTTCATCAGCACTGGTAGCATGATTTTCCACTGTGGTATTAGACCTCTTTCTTGAATGAAAAGATGGATGGCAGGGTCTTTGTACATATAAGCTAGTAGTACTGTTTTAGGGTACATTTCGGTATTTTGTTCATCATGTATCTTTTGAAAATTGACTTCTTTTATTTTTTTTGAAAATTGACTTCTAAAAATATTAAATTAAAATATCATATCTTATTTACTTAGTTTTTTGGTGCATCTCAAATTTTGTGTGCCTGGTTTCACTCACTGCAGTATCTATCTGCTTTGGGACAAGGACCTGGAAGGTTAAATGTAATTTCCAGATATGGTCAGTAGAGGGCAGCAAAGGGTAGTAGAGTGAATACTCAACTGCCAAGGCCTGGGCAAACCTTTTTTCCCTCTTTATAGAGATCAATTAGTGGTAGTAGAAAATCCAGAGTGCCAGAATCAGGATAGAAATTATCCATAATACTGATCCAGGATGGGTATCAAGCTTAGAAGGCAGTGGAAATGTTTAGTCACAAATTCATAGCCTGGTATCTATCAAAGAGATGTGAACCACTGGACATTAGGAGGGGAATCATTAGACTTTCACAGTCCTGACTCTTACTCCGAGCCTGCCTAAAACCTAAGATCTCGTTCTGTAAAGTCCCAGGAGTCTCCTATCCACATTGAGAGCTTTGCAAATTTCCTGTCTGACAGTCAGTTCATGGTACCAGCAGTGGCTCTGGGTTCCACAACCAGCCATTCCTGAGAGAAGAGACAGAGTGGGACATGGGCACCATACATAAACACTGACAGTTGATGAAAAACTCACTTATGTGTCAGTTAAATAATTTGGGAGCCAACCTAAATGGGATGTGGCTTAAAATACATTTTCTTTCCTCTTCCAGAACGGACACATTCTTTAGGCAAGGAAAAATTATAGGACTTTGAAATTAGACAAACTTGACGCTATGAATTATTAGGTATGTGGTTTTCAGTGCCTTAACTTTACTAAACTTCAGTTTCTCCAACTATAAAGTGGAAATAATGATTCTTACCTCACAAACCTGCTGCAAGGAAATGAGATGATGTCCATAAACTGCCTGGCAAAGAACTTGGCAATTTGTAGTTACTCAATTGGCATTACTACAATCTCCCCCTATCTTTGGTCATGGAGAATACCCATGATATTGTTACTATTTCTGAATAAAAAGTCTCATTGTCTCCTATAAGCATAACTAAATCATTTGAAGGATTACTCTGTTAGATATCATACTAAGATTTCTGCGGTATGATCTCATTTAATTCTCATAACAGCCCTATGAAGCAGGTGCTTTTATCACCATCCTGATTTTATAAATGACAACAGTGAGGCTTCAGAAGTGTAACTAGTTTACCCAGTGTCATGTAGGTAGTAAATTATGAGGAAGGATTAAAACTACATAATTTGATTCCCGACCTCGTGCTCTTGCCATTACATAATGTTTTCTGATGTACACATGTAATCAAAGATTTAAAATTTTAAGCGAAGAAATCAAAGAAGAAGTTTAAAAATAATTGGAGACCAATGAAAATGAAAACACAATGGTCCAAAAACTTTGGAATCCAGCAAAATCTGTTCTAAGAGGGAACCTTAGAGCAATCCAGCCCTACCTCAAGAAGCAAGAAAAATATCAAACAACCTAACCTTACACTAAAGAAGCTGGAAAAAGAAGAACAAATAAAACCTCAAACCAGCAGAAGAAATAAAATAATAAAGATTAGAGCAGAAATAAATGAAATAGAACAAAAAAAAAACACACCAAGGTACAATCAATCAGATGAATGAAACCAGGAGCTGGATCTTTAAAAAGATCAACAAAATTGATGAACCTTTAGCCAGACTCATAAAAAACAGAGAGAGAGGGGACCCCTGGGTGGCTCAGTGATTGAGCATCTGCCTTCAGCTCAGGGCATGATCCCAGAGACCCAGGATTGAGTTCCACATTGGGCTCCTTGCATGGAGCCTGCTTCTCCTTCTGCCTGTGTCTCTGCCTCTGTCTCTGTCATGGATAAATAAAATCCTTAAAAATAAGACAGAGAGGGCGAGAGAGAGGACTCAAGATTATAAATGAAAAGGATTTCTGTACATGTCTTTTGCCCATTTCATTATTGGATTCTTTGTTTCTTTGGTGTTGAGTTTAATACATTCTTTATAGATCTTGGACACTAGATATCTGATATCTGATATGTCATTTGCAAATATCTTCTCCCATTCTGTAAGTTGTCTTGTAGTTTTGTTGACTGTATCCTTTGCTGTGCAAAAGCTTCTTATCTTGATGAAGTCCCAACAGTTCATTTTTGCTTTTGTTTCTTTTACCTTTGTGGATGTATCTTGCAAGAAGTTATTGTGGCCAAGTTCAAAAAGGGTGTTTCCTGTGTTCTCCTCTAGGGTTTTGATGGAATCTTGCCTCACATTTAGATCTTTCATTCATTTTGAGTTTATCTTTGTGTATGGTGCAAGAGAGTGGTCTAGTTTCATTCTTCTGCATGTGGATGTCCAATTTTCCCAGCACCATTAATTGAAGAGACTGTCTTTCTTCCAGTGGATAGTCTTTCCTCCTTTATCGAATATTAGTTGGCCACAAAGTTGAGGGTACAATTCTGGATTCTCTATTCTGTTCCATTGATCAATGTGTCTGTTTTTGTGCCAGGACCACACTGTCTTGATGACCACAGCTTTGTAGTACAACCCAAGAATTCTCACAGAGGAAACATAGACATGGCCAACAAGCACATGAGAAAATGCTCTGCATCACTCGACATCAGGGAAATACAAATCAAAACCACAATGAGATCCCACCTTACACCAGTGAGAATGGGGAAAATTAACAAGGCAGGAAACCACACATGTTGGAGAGGATGCAGAGAAAGGGGAACCCTCTTACACTGTTGGTGGGAATGTGAAATGGTGTAGCCACTCTGGAAAACTGTGTGGAGGTTCCTCAAAGAGTTAAAAATAGACCTGCCCTACGACCCAGCAATTGCACTGCTGGGGATTTACCTCAGAGATGCAGATGCAATGAAACACCAGGACACCTGCACCCCGATGTTTCTAGCAGCAATGTCCACAATAGCCAAACTGTGGAAGGAGCCTCGGTGTCCATTGAAAGATGAATGGATAAAGAAGGTGTGGTTTATGTATACAATGGAATATTACTCAGCCATTAGAAATGACAGATACCCACCATTTGCTTCGACATGGATGGAACTGGAGGGTATTATGCTGAGTGAAGTAAGTCAAGCGGAGAAGGACAAACATTATATGTTCTCATTCATTTGGGGAATATAAATAATAGTGAAAGGGAATAGAAGGGAAGGGAGAAGAAATGGGTAGGAAATATCAGAAAGGGAGACAGAACATGAAGACTCCTAACTCTGGGAAATGAATAGGGATGGTGGAATGGGGGGTGGGTAGTGGGTGGGGGTGACTGGGTGGTGGGCACTGAGGGGGGAACTTGACAGGATGAGCACTGGGTGTTATTCTGTATGTTGGCAAATTGAACACCAATAAAAATAAATTTATTTTAAAAAGAAATGAAAGAGGAGAAATAACAACACCACAAAAATATAAAGGATTTTAAGAGAATATTATGAAAAAATTATATGCAAACTAATTGGACAACCTAGAAGAAATGGGTAAATTCTTAGAGACATTATAACCTCTCAAAGATGAGTTGGGAAAAAATAGAAAATTTGAAAAGACTGATTATCAGCAATGAAATCAAATCAGTAATCAAAAAACTACCAAAAAACAGATGGCTTCACAGGTAAATTTTACCAAAGATTAAGGGACACCTGGGTGGTTCAGCAGTTGATCATCTGCCTTCAGGTCCTGATCCCAGAGTCCTGAGATCGAGTCCCACATTGGGCTCCTTCCATGGGGCCTGCTTCTCCTTCTGCCTGTGTCTCTGCCTCTGTCTTTCTCTGTCATGGATAAATAAATAAAATCCTTAAAAAAAATTTTTACCAAACATATAAAGAAGAGTTAACACCTACTTTTCTCAAACTACTTCAAAAAACAAAGAATGAAAGCTTCTATGTATTCTATGAAGTCAGCATTACCCTGATACCAAAACCAGATAAAGACACTACAGAGAGAGAGAAAGATAGAGAGAGAGAGAACTACAGGCCAATATCTCTGATTAACATACATGCAAAAATCCTCAACAAAGTATTAGCCAACCAAATCCACCAATACATTAAAAAAGTCATTTACCATGATCAAGTGGGATTTATTCTTAGTATGCAAATGTGATTCAATATTCACAAATCCATTAACATCATACATATCATCAACAAGAGAAGGGTAAAAAACCATGATCATCTTAATAGGTGCAGAAAAGCATTTAAAAGTACAACATCCATTCATGATACAAACTCAACAAAGTAGGTTTAGAAGGAACATACCTCAACAGAATGAAGACCTTATGTGAAAAACTACAGCTAATGTCATACTCAATGGTGAAAAAGTGAGAGCTTCTCCCCAAGATCAAGAACAAAACAAGGATTTCCACCCTCACTACTTTTATTCAGCATAGTACTGGAAGTCCTAGCCCCAGCAATCATACAAGAAAAAGCAATAAATGGCATCCAAATGGGTAAGGAAGAGGTAAAACTTTCACTATTTGCAGGTGCCATGATACTATATGTAGAAAACCCTCAGGATTCTACCAAAAATGGACTAGAACTGATAAATGAGTTCAGGAAAGTCACAGGATACAAACCAATATACAGAAATCCACTGCATTTCTATACACTAATAATGAAGAGAAAAAAAGAAATTAAGAAACAGTCCCATTAACAATTGTACCAAAAATAATAAGATACCTAGAAATAAGCTTAAACAAGGGAGTGAAAGACATTATATATATATATATATATATATACTGAAAAACTATAAAACATTGGTGAAAAAAATTGAAGACAACACAAATGGAAAAATATTCCATGCTTATTGATGAGAGAACAAGTATTTTTTTTTTTTTTTTTTTTTTTTTTTTTTTTTTTTTTAAAGATTTTATTTATTTATTCATGATAGTCACAGAGAGAGAGAGAGAGAGAGAGAGAGGCAGAGACACAGGCCGAGGGAGAAGCAGGCTCCATGCACCGGGAGCCCGACGTGGGATTCGATCCCGGGTCTCCAGGATCGCGCCCTGGGCCAAAGGCAGGCGCCAAACCCCTGCGCCACCCAGGGATCCCGAGAACAAGTATTAATAAAATGTTCCATACTCAAAATAATCTACAGATTTGATGGAATCCCTATCAAAGTACTAATAGTATTTTCACAGAACTAAAACAAGTAATTCATAAGCATGTATGGAACCACGAAGACCCCAAATAGCCAAAGCAATCTTGAAAAAGAAAAAAACTGGAGGTATCACAGTCCCAGATTTCAAGATCTATTACAAAGCTGTAATAATCAAAACAGTATGGTATTGACAAAAATGGACAATAGATCAATAATACGGTATTACTGGCATAAAGATCACCTTAGAGTATCTCTTTTATTTGATATTTAGGGTGAAAACATAGGTGTTTGGTGAAATAGATGAAAACAGACCCGGGCAGCCCGGGTGGCTCAGCGGTTTAGCGCTGCCTTCAGCCCAGGGCATGATCCTGGAGAACCGGGATCGAGTCCCACGTCGGGCTCCCTGTATGGAGCCTGCTTCTCCCTCTGCCCCTCTCTCTCTCTCTCTCTCTCATTCGGTGTCTCTCATGAATAAATACATAAATAAAGTCTTTAAAAAAGAAAAAAGACCCCATCATTATTATTCTATTTAGAGCTCATTCATCAAATTAAAATAAATCACAATGGTATTATGGAAGAAATTAAGCTTTAGCTATTACTGCAAAGGTAACTGTGACCTGGTAAAAGAAGCTCCCTTTATCTTAGACAAACTTTTCTCTCCTTTGCTTTACTACAAGGAGAAGATACTATCAAACACTGTATCTTTCTCAATTAATTCCTTAAAACCAGTGACTCACAATCCTGGTTACATGTAAGAATCATTCAGAGAGCTTTTTCCAGATCTGATGAATCAGAACCTCTGGGGGAGGCAGTTTCAGAATGAGTGCCTGAAAAGCCTCCCAAGTGAGTCTGATGCATATCAGAATTGATCAACAGGACGAGATTCTAAAAGGAGAGAAGTTTTCCCGGCCTCTAAATCTCTAACCTCTCTGAAGGGAGATGCAGAGAATGGAACATAATCTGAGAATTGGGGAAGGTACAGAGATAAGTCTGCCTATATTTTTTACCTGAAATAGATTATTTTTTACCTGAAATAGATTTTGACAGGTACTTGATGGGAGGCCAGAAAGTGTTGCCCAATGAGCCTCCATGGTACTAAATATAGTCAAGCATGGCCAGACTAGCACTTGTCCTTTAAAAATGGTGAGAAAGGGGTGCCTGGTGGCTTACTTGGTTAAGTTTCTGACTCTTGATTTCGGCTCAGGGTTATGATCTCAGGATCATGAGACAGAGCCACAGGTCAGAATCCACACTCAGCACCATTTGTGCTTCTTTCTCTCTCTCTCTCTCTCTCTCTCTCTGCCCCCACCTCTTGTGCACATGCACTGTCTCTTTATCTCTCTCTCTCTCTCAAATACATAAAATATTTTTTAAAAACTGAATAAAAGTGGTGAGAAGCCTGGAGGCCACTATCTACATGCCACTTCTGTGTTAGTTTGGTTTTAAGATGAGAAGCCTTAATAAAGTCTAAAAGGACTACCAGGACTTGTGCTCTCACCTCTACCTAATTTACAGGCCAATTTCACTCTCCTGTACCTTCTGCCTGTGTCTCCAATCCAGCAAAGTCTTCCATGTTTCTGAAACATCAGTTAGTCACATTCTGTCCCTTCAACTGACAAATGTATCTTCCCTCCCTTCCTTCCTCTTTCTCTCTTCTAAGTAATCCCAAGTTATTCTTTAAAGGTCATTTCAAATGAGCTCGTCAAAGAAGCCTTCCTCTCCATAATTGAAATCAGGTGTCAAGCCCCTCCCTAAATTTCTCACCTCAATCTTTAATTTTCCTCTGCAGTACTTTCCAGAGGCTGTGTTAGGCAGTTATTGATGACATTCTCTGTTTAATATCTGTCTTCCCCCCTCCTCACTTAAATCCTGGTTTTGTGAGAGTTGGGCCTGGCTCCCTGTTGCCCAGACCTATCAAGTGCCTTTCTCCTAGTACAGGTTCAAACACTATCCGTTGAATGAATAAAGTAAATAAGAGAAAGACTATTTTATGTCATGCCTTTTTCCCTGTCCATCCCTGCCAGAAAACTATTTCATTCACTTGTTCAATACAGAATTTTTTGATTCCTCCGATGTGCCAATGTTTGTGAGAATTTAATGATAAGTCAGACATAGACTCCTTCCTTGAGGTCCATAGAGTCTAGTAGGGCATAAAAGATAGGTTTTCACATGCCTGTTACAGGAGCCTGTAAGGGAAACCACAAACTTTGTCTGTAGGATCAAATTTCTGTCCTCCACAGTTGTCAAAGAAAGACACTGTCCATGGTGGGAAGAGTGGGGATGGGGGGCCCTCGCAGGAGGCTGTGTGACCTCCTGAGTCAGTTGGATTTGAATCCTTCATATTATGTCACGGCTGCTTGGATTCAGAGTCCAACCTGTATGCACAGGAGCCTCCTCATCTGTAAAACCATCAGTTTCCTAGTGGAAAGGGAACACTGTCTTCATGTAACATGTTTTTAACAGGCTCCTGTAGGTGCTTTGACACTGAAAGAGATGTCCAGGTGGCAAATCAATGGTTAGTATCACTAACCATTAGGGAAATGCAAGTGAAATCCACAGTGAGATATCACACTACACAGCTATCAGAATAGCTAAAATAAAAAATGACAACACCAAATGTTCATGTGGATGAGGGGAAACTGAATGACTCACACAGTACTGGGGAGAATGTGAAATGGCACAGCCATTCTGGAAAACAGTTGGACAGTTCCTAAGAAATAAAAAATAAAACTATAAAAAAACAAAAAACAAAAACAAAAACAAAAAAACATACCTAGCATATGACCTGGCTCTTCCCATCCTGGGCATTTAGCCCAGAGAAGTGAAGACTTCACGCTGACACAAAAACCTGTACACAGATGTTTATAGTAGCTTTATTAGTGACAGCCAAAACCTGCAGACACTTCGAACTCCTTCAACAGGTAGTTAAGCAAACTGTGATACATCCATATCATGATGTACTACTAAGGGACACCAGGAAATGAACTGTGAATACTTGCAGCCATCTAGATGAATCTCCAGTTACATCAAATGGGAAAAAGGAAATCCCCAAATTTCATAAACTATGTGATCCCATCTGTATAACATTCTTGAAATGGCAACATTATACACATGGTGAACAGATTTGTGATTGCCAGGGATTAAAGAGGTGGTGGAGGGGGAAAGAAATTTGTGTGGTTGTAATCGGGGAATAGGAAGGACCCTTGTGGTGATGCAAGTGTCTCTGGAAGACTCCATCTGTAAAAAAACTGATGTCATCTCTCTGTGTTATTTATTACAGCTGCAAATGAATCTACAGTTATCTCAAAATAAAATGATTACTTTTAAAAAGTCAAAACTTGGAGGCCAAGATAAGGAAACCAGTATGTCAGTTTGGCAGTTACAACATGAGCTTTGAATATGTGACATCATAATGGCAGTGACCGCGGACCGCTGCGGAATCTTCAGGCTTCAAGCATTTGACAGTACTCTGCCAAGTGCTGTAGACTCACTCGATTTCCCGTCCCGCGAATTGAAGAGAAAAGGATGTTCCCGTCAATCAGAAAGCACGCTGAGCTTACAGGTGGACATTCAAGGCTTCAGCGCATGAGGTAGTCTTCTGATCCACTATTTCTGACCATCCAAACAGACCGGCAATAACAGGAACTGTTGTTTTCTTTTGTTTCCTCTAATACATAGAAACTAATTAGTAACTCCAGCACCAGCTTCCTGAAAAGCTGCTCCTGTTCATAAGATTCAGTGCTGCTGAGCAGAAGGGAGCAGGCTTTATACATCCTTGGGGGAGGCGGAGACACTTTCTTGGCTCCATGAGAGAGCCAACTCTCTCTCTCTGTGAGACAGTTTTCAGTGGGTCTATGAAAATACCTGTCCTAGTTCTGAAAGAATTTTTACACTCTGCTCAATTGAGTTGTTTTATTACCTATTTTGACCAGGAAGTCCTGTCAGAGCTCAGCCAAGTAATAGCTAAACTCTTGTGTTCAGAAACTTTCTGAGGTTTCCAATATTTTTGTTGATCTTTGAGAATTTTTACCCCAATTTTGAATATTGAATTAGATAAGATGGGGGTCAACTTCCAGGATCTTCAGTTATCTTCATTTTATCTTAACATAAATATTATTACATTTATATTATATTATATTTTATAATATATTATTAAATATATTATTATATATTTTATATTAGGCCACAAGTTGTCCTGTTTGTTGTTGTTGTTCATTCTCCTTCTTGTAATCTGCTCTACCTTTGGCTTCTTGGCTCTCGCCTACCTAATGGCTCACAATTAGCTCTGCAGCTTTCTCCACCACACCTCTAAGTGTTCGCATGCCCAAGGGCTTTGTCCTTGAAACTGTCCTCCCTCTGCATCAGTTTCCCAAGTGACCTCACCTCTTTCTATAGCTTTCTGTAACTCAGGGATCCTTGATTCTGAGCTCTGGAGCTCTGCTTTGGGGGTTGAGACTACATTTTAGTGTTGTGTGAACCTTGAAACTTGGCATTAAACTATATTGTGTATTTGACCAGTAACTAACTGCTCTGTGTTTGATGTCTTGCAGGAAGAGCTCGTCTGTGGAGGTGGACACCCACAGCGAAAGCACTACATCATCTGAGGGTGCCACTCGTACCTTGCTCATCCATGGCCCCGTTGAGCTCAAGAAAGGCTGGAGGAGGCAGAAGTGGCAGCTTTTCTTGTACAGCGATTTATTACTGATGTCTAATACCAAGTAGGTGTACCATGTTTCATGCTCTTGTGAATCTCAAAAAAATTGCATTCCCATTAACCCTTACTATACGAAAACATAACATTTTTTCCCTTTTGTGTTTGCCAATGCTTGAGTCCTTCATTCCATGAGTACTTCTGGAGGTCTTGTTTTGTGTCATGTCCCTGCAGCAAATACAATTGACAATGTGACAGACCAATGTCTCTCCTGCCTGGGACTTACAAATGATAAAATAAGAGGGGGAATGATAATGATTAGTGCTGCTGATAGAAGGTGGATAAGGGGCTGTGCGGAGAGGGTGGGAACGTGTTAGAGAGGAATAGTCTAGGAGGGCCTCTCTGAGGTGGAGCATTAAAACCAAATCTATGAGAGGAGAAGCAGCCACATTCCCAGACAATGTGCCTGAGCCATCGAGGCTGAGGGACTTGCAGGTCTACGTGGGTACAACCTGACCCTCAGAGAGAGGGGCTCAGGGAAGCCTGATTTGACTAGAGCCCAGAGCATAGGCCATGCTATCAGATATGATACTATGCTCAGGGGTCTAGTCACTCAGGGTCTTCACAGGCCATGGTAAAAAAGTGGAAATATTTTGCCAAAGGATTTGTAATTAGGGGACTGACCAAATCTGATTTATATTTCCAGCAAATTTTTCTGACTGTTGCTAGATAATAGATGGATGGGTAAGCAAGAGTGGAATCAGGGAGAGTAGTTAGGGGAGGCAATAGTCCTGATGGATGGTATCAGGGCTCTATCTTAGCAGTTTAGTAAAAAGGAAAGATGGAGCAGGGTAGCCCGGGTGGCTCAGGGGTTTAGCTTCACCTTTAGCTCAGGGCATGATCCTGGAGACCCAGGATTGAGTCCCACATCAGGCTCTCTGCAGGGAGCCTACTTCTCCCTCTGCCTGTGTCTCTGTTTCTCTCTCTCTCCTCTCTGTGTTTCTCATGAATAAATAAATAAATCTTTTAAAAAAAAGATGGAGCAGATAGATGGAATGTAGGAGAAAGAATTGACTGTGTGCATTTTCCTCTCAACCCTGAACACAAATGCATTGAATATCCAGTCTAGAACATGATGATTGCTCAATAAACGTGTGGGAGCAGGTCATGGAAGGTCACCTGTTTACTTACTCCATCTCTGTTTGCATTATTCACAAAACGTGGAAGACCAAGAACACTCCCACAAACAAAATATCAAGAAGTTTTTTGGTCATGAGAAAAAACTAACTCCCTCTTTTTTTTTACTGCTTTCACCCTAGATCTCAGTTATGCCATGTCATAGGTACGACATGCTAGTAATAATTTGGCAAAATGATATACTCATCTGAGTTACATTAATAACAATTTATCAGGGGCTTACTACATGTCAGATATTATGCTAAAAACTTTATGTACCTAATTTTGTCCAACCTTACAATGACCCTGTGAGATGGGAGTATTTTTATATTGGAGAACCTTGATGCTCAGAGGTCTAATGGATCTGCCCAGGTTACCATATTAGTAATGGACAGAGTCTACATTTGAAATCAGGTCTATTTATTTCAAAGCACAGGCTTTTATTCACTATGTGATGCTACCATTTCTATTCTCTCTTTTTTCCTGAATTTCATACAACATTCCATGAACACCTAGATTCTTTCATTATTGAAATCAACCCTTCCTTTACATTGAGTGAACAACTAACTCCAATCTGCTTGGTAAGAAATAGATCAGAATGCTTAGTGAATTGAAAAATGAAGCAAGTATAGCTATCAAAAAAATCAGAGTCAAAGATAGTAGTAAAATATATTTGAGACTAGGGAAATTGCCCATAGATGTAACCTTGAAGGTGGTGATGTCATAAGGAGGACAAAGAGAAAAGGAATGTCCAGGCCTTGGCATGAGGTCCATATGAAAGACTCTCTTCCTCCTGATAGAAGGCCAAGTCATTATTTTAAAAATGCAGACTAGTTACCATTCTCTTTATTTAACCAAGGTGAGTATGGGAGACCAAAATATGTGGGATGCATGCTGGGAACCACACTAGGAACATCACAGATGCCTCACCCACCTGGGTTTCTCAGTGATTGAGCATCTGCCTTTGGCTCAGGTCGTGATCCCTGGGTCCTGGGATCGAGTCCCACATCGGGTTCCCCACAGGGAGCCTGCTTCACCCTCTGCCTATGTCTCTGCCTTTCTCTGTGTATCTCTCATGAATAAAGAAAATATTTCTCACAGCCCTCCAAGGCCCATATTTTTTATCATCCACAGGCTGCAGAGATGAAAATGGGAACAGAGGAAGTCTCAGAAATGGTCCAGTCATACATAGGGAAATCATGCAAGAGGTTCCAACCCAGGCCTGCCTTCATCAGAAGGCCATGTTCTTCCTTCCATACCATGTTGTACCCTTCCATCCTTAGCCCAAGAGACATGCTAACAAATAGCAAACTCATTTCCTGGTTGTTAGGACCTTGCAGACCACTCATATTCAATTTACAAGGGGAATATGTTCTTCTTCTTTTCTTTTATCTTTGTAATTATTATAGCATTAGGGACAGGAGAAGACTTTCCTTTTCTTACTAGAACTATTTATTGTCCTGGGTGCTGCTTACCTCTCAGCCGGTTTTACAGAGCCTATGATGTTCTACTAAAAAGATTTTTATATAAAGATAGTGTTGTTTTTCCACTAGAGAGTTGCATCTATTGAAGGGCTGAATTTTTATTTCGAATGGTTCATTATGACAAAACAAGTTGAACATTTTTCATCTTTCACATATTGCTTTTGAGATATGTCCTTATGTCTACTCAAGGGTTTTTATGTGACAAAATCTTTATCAATTTATTTGTTAATGTTCTTTGAAAGAGACTCAGTTCCCAAAAGATTATCTTATATACTTTATATTATACATTGATAATATTAGAAAATGTAAGTGATCACAGGCATGTTAATTTCATATTTAACCCAAGGTCTTTGATATAGAGAGAACACAGATTTTTAGAATTCTGAGTTCGGGATATCATCATGGTCAGGTTCTGGTAAGAGCTCTTTTTCTGCTTGCACGCGGCTGCCTTCTCACTGTGTACCCCAAGGCATGTCCTCAATGCATGTATGTACACACATACAGATCTCTCCCACTTCTTACAAGACCATCCATCTTACTGGATTAGGACCTGACCTTGATGATCCCATTTAAACTTAATTACCTTCAAAAGCTCTAGCTCCAAACATGATGATACTGGCAGAGAGGGCTTTATGGTAAGAAGGTGGGAAAGCAGTGGGAGGGAGACACAATTTCATCCATAGCAGTAGCAAGCAGCACTTAATGCTTGCCACAATCTTTAGAAAACTACTATGAGATCATTCCCATAGTAAATATTTTGGTATATTTTTGATCACTGTTAATATGAAAAAATTTACCTTTTTTTCTAGAAGGAAAAAACTAAGAAGAAATAGCCCCTGAAATAAAAAAAACATATTTCATCCCTGTCATGCCTTGGTCTTACATGGAGGAATCAATACCCTCAATCAATCTATTCAAATGAATAATCTGAGTTTAATGCCTAATTTTTACAATTAGCCATAAAAAAGGGGGTAGGCTGACCCAGGTTCCATTTTACCTCAGCTCAGCCTCAGGCTTCAGCTGGAGACTCTCTCATCTTTAGGTTGACACTACAGAATTTAACAGAAATTGAATAGTTGATTAATTTCTACCTATTTTTCAGTCAGAATTAGTGAATTTTGGCTTGTGTGTAATAATGAGGGGAATTAAATGTCTGTTTCTTCACAAAGAAATTCTATTTCTCTTGTTGTACAAGATGTTACTAATAGTGAAAATTGGGGATTTTTCTCACTTCTTTCATACACTAGAAACTTGTGTTCACAAGAATTGAAGTCAAATGGAATCTTCCTTATCATTTTTGGTATTCATTAGAATACTAAATAAGTTATTTTTCAAATAAAAATTACTTTAAAAATTAAAGTACTTTAAAGTACTTTAAAAATTAAAATAAAAATTACTTTATTTTTAAGAACAGTATCTACTTGGGGCCCTTGGGTGACTCAGTGGTTGAGTGTCTGCGTTTGGCTTAGGTCATGATCCCGGGGTCCTGGGATCAAGTCCCTCACCAGGCTCCCCAGAGGGAGCCTGCTTCTTCCTCTGCCTATGTCTTTGCCTTCTCTCTCTCTGTGCCTCTCGTGAATAAATAAAAGAAATCTTTAAAAAAGAAAGAAGAGTATCTATTTGATAAAATATTAAGATATTTGTACTAGTAGAAACCCGTGAAGAATTTAGAAAAAGGGACTGAACTTAGCTCACACCCTCTTTAGACATCACATTCCTCATCATTAGTTATTTTTTTTAATTTATTTTTTATTGGTGTTCAATTTACTAACATACAGAATAACCCCCAGTGCCCGTCACCCATTCACTCCCACCCCCCGCCCTCCTCCCCTTCTACCACCCCTAGTTCGTTTCCCAGAGTTAGCAGTCTTTACGTTCTGTCTCCCTTTCTCATATTTCCCACACATTTCTTCTCCCTTCCCTTATATTCCCTTTCACTATTATTTATATTCCCCAAATGAATGAGAACATATAATGTTTGTCCTTCTCCGACTGACTGACTTCACTCAGCATAATGCCCTCCAGTTCCATCCACGTTGAAGCAAATGGTGGGTATTTGTCATTTCTAATGGCTGAGTAATATTCCATTGTATACATAAACCACATCTTCTTTATCCATTCATCTTTCGTTGGACGCCGAGGCTCCTTCCACAGTTTGGCTATCGTGGCCATTGCTGCTATAAACATCGGGGTGCAGGTGTCCCGGCGTTTCATTGCATTTGTATCTTTGGGGTAAATCCCCAACAGTGCAATTGCTGGGTCGTAGGGCAGGTATATTTTTAACTGTTTGAGGAACCTCCACACAGTTTTCCAGAGTGGCTGCACCAGTTCACATTCCCACCAACAGTGTAAGAGGGTTCCCTTTTCTCCGCATCCTCTCCAACATTTGTTGTTTCCTGCCTTGTTAATTTTCCCCATTCTCACTGGTGTGAGGTGGTGTATCATTGTGGTTTTGATTTGTATTTCCCTGATGGCAAGTGATGCAGAGCATTTTCTCATATGCATGTTGGCCATGTCTATGTCTTCCTCTGTGAGATTTCTGTTCATGTCTTTTGCCCATTTCATGATTGGATTGTTTGTTTCTTTGGTGTTGAGTTTAATAAGTTATTAAGGAATGTAGAAATGAAATAAAAAATGAATTTAATTTGGTCAAAAGATGAAGATGACTATTAACTCACTGTCGTGAAATGACGAATAGTTACAGAATAGACTATGACCCCTGCTCCCAACATTTGTAAGAGAATGCCTCTATCTTAGAACAGAGGATATCTCCCTAGAATTCTGCAAAACTCCCCAGTTCACTGGGGCTTACCTTTTGGCATAAAGATTAAGGTAGTGGAAAGCAAGAAGGACATCATGTTAATACAACTATAATAAATGACTATTTTTAGAAATAAAAACTGCAGTTCTCCTCCTCTTCTTCTTAAGTCAGTTTACAGTAGATTATCGCTTTCTAATTTCTGCTGAGATAATCCAGTTGGGTCAGTGATTGAGAGTAAAGAAACACAGTAAGACCTTAGAAGAATCTATTGAAGTATAAAGCTTTGTTGTAACACGTTTTAAATATTTCCAAGCTAGCAACTGGCTTTATTAATATAATGCCTTGAGATTTATCCTCTCACTCCCAATATAAATCCCATGAGAAAGCTGGGCTGATGGCTCTGGGGACAGAAATGAGGCTGAGGGTAGGAAAGATGAAAAGGTTACTTCACGGTCAAGTGGTTACAAACATGGGCTTATGAGTTAGGCTGTCTGGGTTCAAACCCTGTCTCCTGCATTTGACAATTTATTTAAACTTTCTGTGAGTTTCCTTATTTGTAAAATGGAGCTAATAGAGACCATCTAGTGTAGTTGCTTGAGGATTAAATTTTTATATTTATATTTATAAAATATTTAGAACAGAGCTTGGCATATGATAAGTGTTCAAAACGTTATAGGAGAGTAGAAACCACACTCTGGGCTCTAGGATCATTCCTTGGTTCAACTAATCCTGGTGCTTTATTGAACTAAGGTTATTGGATGGCTTTTTCCAGGTCAATGTATTTGGAAGTTTCCACACAGGATCTTAGGTGTCTGTATATACACAGATACCTATATTAGAAAGAAAAAAATCTGTAAAAACAAGCAGATACCTGTCTATCATTCCCCTTGGGCATATATTTTTGACATGACAATGCCTTTTGAATTACTATCTAGAAAAATGATTTTATCTGTTAATTGACTATGTTCCATAAAAATCTTCAAGCACATAGATACAGGCACTTGGCTGTAATGTTGAAATAAAAAAATGTTGAAATAAAAAAATATGGAAAGATATTGGTATCCATCATACTTATATTCATTGTGTCCTAAGCTTTGAATCTACATTATCCTTCAAGTGGGCTTCCTAAAAGATTATTTTTATTTCATAAATCCCACTGAAGAGTTTTAGCTCTAATTTTTCCATGAATCAGTGGAGTCATAGGGATTTTTGCACATGAGGTGTCTTTCATCTCAGTTTAGTTCAGTGTTTTCCACATGTGTTTCTGAATACTAAGGAGTTCCAGAGTGGAGGATCCAAGTTCCCCAGGCATTCCTTATAGGACTTGTAACTGTTTAAATCTCAAGCCCACCTGCGAGTCAAAGTTGTGAATTAACCAAATTAATCAATTAATTAATCAACCAAAATAAATCAATGGTGGTTTTTATCTTTGAGGTCAAAGAAGATTAGGCAGAAATTATCAAAAACCCATTTCACCCCTTCTTACCCCTCAGAGAAATGGGAAGTATCCATGACTTACATATAAGACCTCCGAACCACTGATCTTGGATTGATTGATGGACAGATGGATGGATGGATGGATGGATGGATGATTTTTCAGCTGGGCTCAGTCTGTAGGCTAACAATTTTTTTGTTTTAGCCAGAATCTATGGGAAAATGGTATGGACAAAATTTTAAGAAAGCAAATTGAAAATAACCTATGCTTTAAGGGCTAGAAAATATTTTTTAAATTAAGGTTGAAAGTAACTTTTAAATCTTTCTGATCCAAGCTTGTTTTTTTTTGTTTTGATTTCATCTCTCTCCTTCACACTCTTTAAAAGATTTATTTATTTGTTTGTTTATTTATTTATTTATTTATTTTAGAGAGAGAGCAAGCATGAGTGGGGGGAGTGGCAGAGGGAGAGAGGAAGCCGACTCCTCATTGAGTGGTGAGCCCTACACAGGTGCATGATCTCAAGAGCCTGAGATCGTGGCCCAAGCCAAAACCAAGAGTTGGATGCTTAACTGACTGAGCCACCCAGGTGCCCTTGGTTTGTCTCTCTTAAGAAAAAAATTGTATAACTATTTTTATAAGTCATGTATCATGTACCTTTGTTCAGCCCCTCAAACACTTTTTGAAGTATGCAAGTCATAAATGAATAATTAACTGCAATAATAGCCATAAAATTATGTGTAATAGGTAACAAATCCAGCAATAGCAAATGAATTAATGGTTTTCCTACAAAGCTCTAAAATATACAGTGGTTACTCAACACTCACCATTCAAAAATATGGCTATTTGCTGCCATTAGAGTGTTTTCAGTTTTCCAAGCCAGAGTTTGCTCAACACACACATTGCAAAGGCCCATCTAACCATTTGCTGTGTGTGCACAGAGGGTAATAGAGATGTGGGAGACCTGATTTGCCCCGGAGCAGTGAGAACTGGTCTCTAATGAACACAGCTGTTCCCATAACATTTTGAAATGAACTAACAGAGGTCATGTTTGGGATCTTTCTAGGTATAAGAAAAACTTTAAGATAAAAAAGAAAATACCACTGAACACCATGTGGATTGCCAACTGCATGGATACAGTGGGAGATGCCAACATCAGTTCTGGGAGGTCCTTTGTGTTGGGCTGGCCCACGGTAAACTTTGTGGCCACCTTCAGGTAAGACCGATGCCTTGGTGTCCTGTATCTACATGGCTTGAAAAGGATAACATTGAAATCTATTGTCTACCAAGCTGGTGACTCACTTTTTGACCTCCCATGACACTTGTTTTGCCTTGTACTTGGCCTAAGAAGGTGCTTATATCCACATGGAAACAAGTAGATAATGTATAGTGGGAACTACTGGAGTAATTTCCTTCAGTTTTGATCAATGGTTTTTCAAATGGGCTCTAGTAGCCACTTGAGGAGTTAGGAGTTCTAGTTCTGTGGAAGGAGAATCAACAGAGTGAGGTTCAAGGTCTCCTCTCCAAGATCCTGCCCTCTGATTCCCAGGGAGTATCTGCATTTTTAAATCACCGGAATAGATTTCTTGAGCAAGTACTATTAAAGGGTCCAATTAAATTTGAAAAATTGCTTTTACACTCCCAAGTTAATTCCCTTAACATCAGTATGTAATTATACAAATAAATTGATCATGCCGTTGGATACTAGGTTGCCTGAATTGCTGTGTACAGATTATCTTAGTTGGTGACGATCTAAAACAAAATATGATTCCATTGAGTAGAGTTTAGTTGTGTAAGACACATTTTTAGGCTGACAAGAGGATGGGGAATGTGGATCTCGACCCTGGATATCCTGAGCAGACACCTCTGAGTTTACAGGGATCATGCCACACTTGCATCTCTGTTTGAAACATCCACACCCCAAGCCTCATTCCTGTTTTATGCGGTTGTACTTAACACACTGCTTTCTTCTCCTCACCCCACTCCACCAAAATCTCACAGGTCATCATAAATGTAAGACAACAAAAATCTTTACAAGTTGTTAATTTATTAATCCTATAATGCAGCTGTTGAATTAATGAAAAATTTTCAAATCTTATTAGGAAGAAACATGTATTTATATCCTCTCTGCAGGTCTTCTTTTGCATAAAGATCATCAGTTCCCATTGCTTAATATCTTCTCCAGGTTGCAAGTGGAAGGAAAGAGTTTCAAATGGGAATTTTAAAAAAAAGGGAATATATAAAGTGTTTGGTAGGGGAGTGTCCAAAAAAAAAAAAATTTCCCCCTAATAGGAGGAAAATGTGGAAGCCATTTAACTATTAGTTAAAAAGGCTGTATAAATAGATAGAAGGCACATATAACAACATCTGGCACCTAATGCTTTTGTTATTGATTATTATTACTGTTCTGCGGATTGGCATGAGTAACTAGAAGCTGTGTCTATGCACCTAGGCAGGTTGGGACACTAAATGGGCATTCTACTTTCTTGATGCGACAGGTCCTGAAATGGTGATGGAGAGGGTGGGGAGTAGTGTTGCTGGTAGAATTATAGAATGTGACAGCCACTGTAGACAGTTTGATGGCTCCTCAATAAGTGAAACACAATTACATATGACCTCCAGACACATATCCAAGAGAAAGGAAAATATATGTCCATGCAAAAATTAATACACAAACATTTGGGGGATCCCTGGGTGGCGCAGCGGTTTGGCGCCTGCCTTTGGCCCAGGGCGCGATCCTGGAGACCCGGGATCGAATCCCACGTCGGGCTCCCGGTGCATGGAGCCTGCTTCTCCCTCTGCCTATGTCTCTGCCTCTCTCTCTCTCTGTGTGACTATCATAAATAAATAAAAATTAAAAAAAATACACAAACGTTTGTAGCAGTATTGTTGACAATAGTAAAAGAAAGAATGATAGAAGGAAAGAAAGAAAGAAAGAAAGAAAGAAAGAAAGAAAGAAAGAAAGAAAGAAAGAAAGAAAAAAGAAAGAAAGAAAGAATAAAGAAAAAGAAACCAAGTGTATATCAACAAATATACAAAATGTGGAACAGGAGCTAGGGACAGGAGGGAAGGGAGAGTGACTGCTTAATAGACACATGTTTGCTTTGGGGTGATAAACATGTTCAGTCACGATGGTTGCACAGAACGATGAATATACTAAAGGTCACTAATGGTCAATTTTCTTTTATGTGTAATTTACCACAACCAAAAAAAATGCTGGTAAGTGATAAGCCCACATGTGAATGAGCCTTAAGACATTTGCAACTTTGGATATTAAATGCTGTGAAAATTTTAGCAGAGAACATACTGATCTTTAGTAATTTTGCATCAGGGGATTGATCTTTCTCAGAAGATCACAGTGATGAAGAATACGGTTTTTAGGAACTAATTTAACATATTACAATCTGCCATATGTATAAAGAAATAAAAATATTACAGGTGTTTTTTTCTGAAAAAGATATTCTTGTTTCTGAGCCAAGACAGTTCCATCAAATTGCTAAATTTCTTAAATGTGATTTAATTTGAATGGTAATATTCTTTATATCCGAATAGCCCTTGCAGCTGCAGGAACACTCTGAGCTATAATTAACCTTTTTCCAGTTCTGGAAACTAAATATCAAAGTGGTTAACAACATGCCCGTGATCACATAGCTTGCATCACATAGTCACAATTAAGTTTTCAGATTTGAAATCAACTCTTCTTCCTCTTTAGGATCTACTTCCCATTGCTTTAATAGAGTCCACCAAAAGCCCAACTCTAAGGGGAGTACAATTTACACATCCACATCCCTTAACAACGGGCTCCTGATATTTTTAATCTGGAATGGTGATCTTAATATGTTAGTAGGAGTATTGTACGTTCCTCAATTTTTTTCTTCTCATTTTTTAAATTGCAGTTCTTCAGAACAAAAGGAAAAATGGCGTTCTTACCTTCAAAGGTATTTTGTCAATGTATTATTATAAGTCTTTAACCCATGATGGAAAAAATGTAGATCTCTTCAAAGCAGTGCCCCCAAACTATGTTCCCTTCCCTTAGTAGAAATTGTTACACTATCCTCCAATGATTTCTTATTTAATTGTACCCTGGCCATTACTACAAATAACCTGCTCTCCTTTACATGCATATATTGCTTATTTTTTATGAAATTCTGGTTATCACTCTCATCTTCCCCCGCTCTCCAACCTCATGATTATAGCTAACATTATTCTCAAAACATATATTAAATTTCCATAAGTGCAGTTTACCCTACCAAGTAATGCTGAAAGCAACTTCTAATTCCTACATTTGAAGGTGCTAGTATGCCCTCTGGTCTAGCTAGGCAGGAAAGCTTTGGTGACTGGATCTGCTGGTCAAATCTCACATGACGAGAGTGATCCATTGTTTTCCGAGTCACAGCTTATTTTCCTGAAATATTTTTGCATGTTTCCTTCTGACCCAAAATTTGGTTTTGCTGAGCTTATTTATATGCATTTAAAAATAACAAAGTACGTTGAAAACATGATCAACATAAATTGATTGGAAAGTAAGGTAATTTATCCTACTCTATTTTGGGTTACTATCAAATTCGATTAGGTACATCATGCTAGCCAAAGAGAAGGAGCAGCCAAAAAGCATTCTCCTCAAAATCTTCACTGAGAACATCAAGAACTGTGCCTGTGTGAGTATTTTTAAGACCAACAATTAAATTCTGAGTTCCTAATTCTGACTGAATGAAAAAGATGGAGATAGAGGTGGAGACACAGAGAGGGAGGAAGCAGTGAGTTGGGGAGAGAGGAAAGAGAGAGCAAAAGGTAGGAAGAGAGAGAGAATATTTAGAAAAGTACCATGAGGAAAAATGTATTTTCCCCCTCTCCATGTACTGCTTTATAGACCTAAAAACTGCGTCCTAGGTAATATGAAGCAAGAGGAATACATACTACAGTGCTTAAGCAAGGAAAGAGTATCGGATGTTAAGTGTCTATAACATTTCTCTGGATCCTTCTAATTGCTTATAGTGGCTTGTAATACAGTGATTTAGAATCAACCATTTTTTCCCCAGTGGCCACCACTTACATACAGAATGGTCTGGATTGTCTCCACAGTCCTTTTTCCCCTCCAGATATTTTATTTGGTATAACTATAAACTCAGAGAAAAGTTGTAAGTATAAAAGTAATACAAAAAGACCCCGTATACTCTTTCTCTAGATTCACCTATTGGTAACACTTTATTCCATTTGCTTTATCACTTATTTTCTTTCTCTCTGTCTATTACATGTATGTGTATACTTACGTTTGAGGGTCATACATATACTATGGCCCTTTTTCCTTAAACCTAAGCATTTCTTAAGAATAAAGATATTCTACAGTTATCACCTTTAGTGAATTTAACCTTGGCATAATACTTTACTCTGCCATTCCCATTCTCATTTTGTCAGTTGACCTCAATAATGTCTCCTTTCTAGTACAGGATCCACTTAAGGATCAGGTGTTTCATTGAGTAGTTATGTCAAATGCAGAGGAGTTTTAAAAAGTCTTTTGTTCCAAGGAATATCAGGATTGAATTGAACTAAGAGGGATGACACTTTTAAGGGATCAGCATATTTCTATTTCAATTTCTTTATACCGTGGGGAGAAAAAAAATCAAACCAATTGGCCCAGTTTTGTGTGTAAAATTTGATTTCTGAAATTGTAGTACAGTAGCCAAGACATTTACAGTGATGAACAAGATACTTTGGGTATCTTTAAATGGCATTTTTTTGTGGTTGTTGTTATAGTTTGAAGTAGCTCTAGATCACACAAAACATTATTTGAAGGTGGAAAAAAAAGATATTCCTGGATAAAGCAAAAGCCATGCAAATATTTTGATCTGTTGCTAAGTGCAGGCTAGATGCACTGCATGAAGGAGAGAGAATTCTCTAGCAGCAGAGCACATTCTCGTCTCTGCCTTTGATATCAATTGTGGCAGTGGTTTACATTCAGAACTTTCCTTGGAAAATTACCTTGAATTTTTTAAAAATCAACTTTATTGAGGTATAGTTTGGGTGAAATAAACATTTCTGATGTTCTTCACCCATTATTAAAGATCCAGGTTTCCCACTGCACTGTTTCACTTCATCGTAGAAAGATGATTCTTAGCATTCCTTGTGCAAAACTGGTGCAAACAGATTTACTTAATTTCTTTTATCTGAATATGGCTTTATTTTTTGACACTGACTCTTGAAGGATATTTTTGGGGATGTAGAATTTTGTTTGCAGATTTTTTCCTTTTAGTCCTTTAGATGTCCCAGTCTTTTGCTCTTGATGCTTTCTGATGAGTAGTCTGTGATTAAACATTAATCCTCAGTAGGTGATTTGTCATTTTTTCTCTAGCTGCTTTCAAGTTTTCTCTTTATTTTTGGTTTTTAACAGTGTGGCTAGGAAGTACCTAAGCATGGTTTTCTTTGAATCTGTCCTATTTGACATATTCTGAATTTCTTGAATTTATAAATTGATGCCTTCACCAAATTTGGGAAATTTTAATCATTATTACATCAAATATTTCCTTCCTCATTATTTCTCTTTCTCTCCTTGTGACAGTTCCATTCTTTGCATATCAGACACTTTCACATTGTTCAGAGATCTCTCAGGCTCTGTTAATTTTTTCAATCTTTTCCCCCCTTTTCTTCTTCACACTGGATAATTTCTAGTATCTATTTTCAAATCACTGACTTCTTTTCATCATCTCCATTATGCAATGTAGCCTAGTCAATAAATTTTTAAAAAATATTTTTTCAGATAAAAATTTCTATTTTTAAATATTTTTCCTCTCAAAAAAGGAAAAGTCATAAATACTTCTTATTTCTATACTAAGATGCCTCTATTTTTGTTTATTGTGAGCACATTTTCATTTGTATCATTGAGCATTATTGTAATAGCTGTTTTTGGCTAATAGTCTAAGCATCTAGATCATCTCAGGTGTGGCTTCAGCTCTTGAAAATTGATCTCATTTTCCTGGTTCTTCATATATTAAGTAACAGTTTGACTCATGAACAAAAACTAACTTTTCTTTTTCTTTTGAATTATTTCAAAAAATAGTTTGTTTTTCTGAAGTTATTTGTTTAGAGAGAGTTCCTTCTAATGGAATTTGTCTGTTGGGAGATCCTACAACATGCAGGAAAATATACATACATCCCTTGAATTACTATTTCAATGACTATTTGAATGACTATTGAATTACTTTTGGACCATCTGTGATATCAAGTAATTGCATTCAATTCATAGGAAGAAAAATACAATGAAAGGACAAGGAATGAATTATGAAAGAGCATCTTTTAACTTTGCTTTTAATATTTTCAAGGCCTGTGAGTGTCCACTTGTGCTGTTTCTTCTTTATGCACTGTTTCCTGAAGGACACAGGCCCCATTGCCTAAAAATGTTACAAAAACTGTATGCATAGTAAATGTTCTGGTTACATATTCTCTTATTTTAAAATGACTTTTGTAATTGAGATAGTTTTATAGATCCATCTCAGATTCCTATTAACCCCTTTCAGAAAATTTTCTGTAAACTTTTCCTAGTTGTATGGAGCAGTTTCTCAATGTATGGTCTGATAGAGAGCTATTATAAGTATCTACTCACTGGCAGAGTTGTGAATAGAACATAAACTTCTAACATTTCCAGTCTCATTTCCTAGATTCATTGGTTTTATTTGTCTTAACAGATTGCAACAATGGAAGTCTTAGTTAATCATGATGCCTGACAAAGAAAATACAGACTAAATAGTAGTTTTTAAAAAAAGTGTCTTTCATAGCCAGTTCTTATCTGATTTTACTGAAACCGACTATGTAATTACAAAGGAACTAAGCCATACTATACAAACACAACTCAGTAAGAGAGGAAAGTATCTAGTGCCTTCCTTTAATACTATCCCCCTCCCACCATTTTGGAAATAGCCTTATGGAGCTGAGGGTCACCCAAGTGCCCTCTTGGAATTCTCAGTTTTTCTCTTCCTTGCTTCAGCTGCTGTATTTTGTATGCCACAAATTCTTGGAGGGAAATATATGTTTTACTGACATGTTTCCTACTAGCTTCATGTTACATAAAAAAAAATGAAAATATAATTAAGGGTTCGTGTTCTACACGTGCTTTACTTTGTCATTACCTGAAAACAAGCTTTACCTTTGGAGTATGGATAATAATTTGACAATTATTTGGTCACATGCTTTAAATCTAAAAAAAAATTGTAGCAATTTTTCTTATTTATTTTTTACAGTCCGTAACTATAACAGTGACAAATTCCGACACGGCAAATGACACTATCAACATGTTACTAACAATGCTGGGAATAACCGTAAGTTGCCTATAAACTATTTTTAGTTTACGAACCAACTTTGACTTTTGAGATTTGTGTCTGTGTGTGTGTATGTGTATGTGTGTGTTGTGCACCTCCCATCATAAGACAGCTGATTATTGTAGATAACAGTCATATTTTGTCCTTCCAACTTTAGAAATTGAAGGCAGCAAAGCTATAGTATTAGCTTATACATGAGTGCTATCTTATATTCCCATTTTAAATTTTCTGAAAATTCAAAGTCATAGCCTAAAATTGGGCTATAATTTTAGAGTGCTAATAACAACATGCAGTTTATTGTATATATTTTAAATACAGACAATAACAATGTTTCTAAATTTCTTTTTTTTGTTGTTTCTAAATTTCTAAATATTTCCTCCTCTATTGGACTCTTTTCTGTGTTTTCAATTCTGATACGTCCCCATCCCTATTGACCCTAGTTATCACACAAGGAAGAACTCAATCTGTTTAATGAATCCTAAATTACATGTTGTGTTGTACCTTTTGACATAAAGACTACATGGCTACAAGCTACCTCTGTTTGATGCAGATCCTGAGGATGAAGCAGCTCATACTCTTTAGGAACTGGTAAAGACAAAGACAAGTTCTGAATAAGACCATGGATCTGGGGCATTTGTACATAGCACTTTCATCTTGTTTGGGTTTTAACTGTCTGTTCTTTACCTTTTGATGGTGCTCGTGTGAGTTGCTGATATCTTTTTATGAAAGAGAAATATATTTGAGGATGAGGTTTTATAAGGGAAAAAAGAGGGACAGTGATAGATGGAGAGAACCAAAAGGAGCACTTGGAAAGCACAGCTTCTTATCCAAAATCCTCTGTAAATGTGACGTGACATAATCATAAGATTGTTTGTAAATTCTATCTGACCCAATGGTATAATAAAGCCCTTTAAAACTTCAGAGCAACTGGAATTTGGCAGAAGAGATCAATGATTTCTGTACAAACAACATTTAATAATACATCCAAAATAAAATTGAATTTATATGTACTGACTAAAGCACATCTCTACATACATTTCTAACCTGTATGATATATAAACCCTAAGTAAGAATTAAATCCTGGAAAAGAGAGTGAGTGGTTTGAGGGATGAAGGTGGGGAGATTGATTAATGATTTAACTCATTTTATTTCACGTTTGTGATTTTCTTTGCTTAAAGTGATCAATGTCACTAGGCAAAGAATTTCTATTTTAATGAAGAACTGGGGTTATTTGGCTTTATGTATACCTGATTTAAAGGATTCCAGCATGGCATTTCCAAACCCTACCCTACCTTATTAGCTCTTACTTCTTATTTGCAACACAATCTTGAGCAGATTTAGCTGTGTGTGTGTGTGTGTGTGTGTGTGTGTATCTGTGTCTGTGCCCATCCATACCTGTGACATTCCTTCATAAGGTGAAGGCCATGATTTTTAGTCAAGAGTCAAGGGCACATGGTAACTATTACCAATAATTCTATTTCAAACATTTTTTGTTTTAGTCTCCTGGAAGACTCTTTAAAATAGTTCAGCAATCTTTATAATTTAGAATTGTTTGTTTCAAACAATTGGGATTTCCAGTATTACTGGGCAATAATTCTGCTGGGAGTAATCGTTTTCTGCATCTGACATGTCTAGAGTCCTCATCCTTTCTCTCCCTAAAGTGGGGTTTGCCTGCCCCAAAGCCTGTGGCTGACTTCCCTCCACGATCTCCTCAAGGTCTCTTGGGCATTTGTCTCCTTTTGTTCAGGGCTGCTGAGCTATTGATGCCTCTCAAGTTACTTTGCTCAGGATTAGTCATAGCAGAGTATATGGCTCTCTGGACAACATGCATCTCTGGGCAGGGGCATTTGGAGACAAAAGCCAACACTATCCAAGGAGTCTAGAGACAGCAGAAGAGAGGACTCTGAGATGAGACTTTTACTCCATAGTAAAGGGACACAAATCTCATTTCTTATGCCATGGATCACCCACAAAGTGAGGGGCTGGCTGTACTGTGGTTTCCCGGTCTTTATCAAAAATTACAAGAATCTGGGACAGTCTATTGGAAGTTGTGAGGGGAACTAGTTAACAAGTACTATAGCTACCTCCATGGACCAAATGCCATTTATCCTGGCCCCAATTCTTCTTTTTGGAAATACAGATATGCTAAGGAAATGTGTTCTTCAAGTACTGTGAAAGATTTGTTTTGACACCTAGTTCTTTTTGTTTCCAAGGGCTCTGAGAAAGACTTCCAGCTGTGGGTGAGTTCTGGCAAGGAAAAACTTCCACTAACTGGTAAGTGTCAGGGAAAATCTAAGATGGGATTGATTAGGTTCAAAATTGTAACTCAAAGTTTCAAAGTAATGGTTGTTCTTTCTTAAGCTTCAAAATCCTTAAAAGTGAAAATCACATGTTATATTCCCTCACATGTTTATTAAATAATTACCAGGTACTGTTTCCCAGGCATTGATAACATCTCTTCATTCAGCAGCTATGATTTAGTGAGGGAGAGAAATGTAAATTTTTGTTTCTACTTCTTGTTACCTGACAAACAGAGCTGTCTTGAAAAAGTGTGATTATTTACTATTTACTTACTTATTTACTCACTTAGGTATGAAAGCAAAATGGATGGGAATTTTTTTCCCATACATTTATTTTTCATATTTCAATCTTGAATTCTAGTTCCTAACTACTAAGAAGCCTCTATTTTGTGAGAATCCTCTAAAATCCAGTTATGTCCCTGAATCTGGTTACAGATATGTATTTAACACCCCTGCCCTGTGCCCACTTTTCTCTGCATCATAAAGAAAATGAGATAATCACATTTAAACTCCTCTAGTCTTCACTGATGAAATCGCCTGCACTTTGCTGTTTCTCAGGTTTTTTCCATCACTGATCTTAAGGTTATTGATAAACAGATTGCACCTCTTCTAAAATAGTTATTAGCACAAGTTCTCTGAAAAAAAATCTTTGGATTAGCAAAATTGTTTAGTGTTTCCAGTAATGGAAGGATTTTAAAAAAAGAAAAAGAAGACAGGGTCGGTAGCAGACCTTGAAGTATAGTAATAGATGGTGATGGTGACAATAATCTCTTCTAGAAATCTTAAAGCATTCCTTCTTACATGAAATTCTTTATCCTTGGGCAGCCCGGGTGGCTCAGTGGTTTAGCACCGCCTTCAGCCCAAGGCCGGATCCTGGAGACCCGGGATCGAGTCCCACATCGGGCTCCCTGCATTGAGCCTGCTTCTCCCTCTGCCTGTGTCTCTGCCTCTCTCTCTCCCTCTCTGTGTGTCTGTCATGAATTAAAAAAAAAAGAAATTCTTTATCCTTTTAATAAACCTGTGAAGCTATAACTCTTTTTCAAATAATCTGGAAATCTAAACAACCAATTTCCTTTTTTAAAAAAAACAACCAATTTCTTTCTGCAAAATATATATTCCCAGTCTTAGACTATAGAGTCACAAAGCTCATCACTGAGATCAAAATCCCCCAGTACCACTTCCTGTTTTGAATTAATGTTGATATCTTTGTAAAAGTTGGACAGGGGCAGCCCTGGTGGCTCAGCGGTTCAGCACTGCCTTGAGCCCAGGGTGTGATCCTGGAGAGCTGGGATCGACTCCCACATTGGGCTCCCTGCATGGAGCCTGCTTCTCCCTCTGCCTGTGTCTCTGCCTCTTTCTCTCTCTCTGTTTCTCATGAATAAATAAATAAAATCTAAAAAAAATGGTTAGCAGTAAAAAGGAAAAAAGCTAAATACTTATATATGTTTTAATAAAGTGCATTAATTTAGATAAAAATGATGTAGATGAGGGAACCCTGGGTGGCGCAGCGGTTTGGCACCTGCCTTTGGCCCAGGGCGCGATCTGGGAGACCCCGGATCGAATCCCATGTCGGGCTCCCGGTGCATGGAGCCTGCTTCTCCCTCTGCCTGTGTCTCTGCCTCTCTCTCTCTCTCTGTGTGACTATCATAAATAAATAAAAACAAAAAAGAAAAAAAAATGATGTAGATGATAACTTTTTAGACTTTGAATAGCTTCACACACGAACGCAGCTCTAAGGAATCTGAAGAGCCTGTTGTTCATGATGATCCATTACAGCATTCAAAATGCATTTTTTAAACATACTCTCAATTCTCAATTGTGGATTAACTCCTGGTTATCTTGGCTTGGTTGTATTGCTGTCATAGAAGCTTCTTTTTCCTTAATGGAGGGAAGTCCCTGTGATTCTTGTGAACATTGCATTTATGACGGATGAAAAGAACAGCAAAAGCTCCTTTAGGTACATTCAATAATAAATCTGAAATGACAGAATGAGAATTTTCATTCTATTCTTAAAAAATGAAATCCATATCATTGCATAGGGTCTTTGAGAATTCTCTAGAGAGGAAAAACAATTTAAAGCATAAAAGAGCAAAACAAATCACTTGGCAGGCAATTCTGGATGGCTGTGGGTGTGGTTTTCTATTCTCTAACCATCGTTTTACAGTTTGCTTCTGGGTTTCCCACTCTGCACACCCTTCCTTCTGATCATTGCCTGGCAGGACACCCATAGAGGGAGGGCAGCAGTGGGAGGGAACCATAAAGCATAAGGGCAACACATCCCACTACTCTCGAGTAGCTCTGGCTGGAGAATTGACAAAAGGAAATGAAAAAAAATCTGTTCGACTGACATTCTGTTGGAGAGAATAGTGAAGATAGCAATTCTTTATATATATACTCCAAATATTTAAAAATTTATTAACCAAAAAATAAAAATAAAAAATAAATAAAAAATAAAAAATATTAACCACCAATGCTTATTAATATATTCACTCTGATAAGTTTGTGTGTGGACAAGCATTTCAAAGAATGAATGTAAGGCTCGACGGTGTCAAGTAATTTGCCTAAGATATATAGATCTAGTTAGTGTCAAGGCACAAACTAGAAAAACTTAAACATTCTCAGAAACACAGAAAAAGTCAGCATTGTTTAATGCACTCATGAATATATGTATTTCATGTAACATGCTTTAAATTGTTTTCTCTTCTTAAAATCTTTCCCTTGGGCACACGCTTTCTGTAAGGTGTTCCCACAAGGGTGCATATGATGCTCACTCAGGAGGCACAGCCTTCTTTATCTAGAAGTCCCAGAAAAATACCAACATATACAAATAGGGTGATGCTTACACTCGTGGTAAGGTAGGTTTGATGACAGCCATCACCATCAGCCTAAATATTCAGGTTTCTTTCCATACAGGACATGAACATCCCTATGGAATTAAAATGAGCCATCTTCCATCTACTAAACTGCTGCCAAAGGAAGCAGAGGACTCCGTCTCTCCTTCCCCTACTCAGGAGTCCCTCCTTCTGGAGCAGAAGATCACAGACATGCAAATCCATTTCATACTGAAGCCCAGGCACCCAGCCCAGAACAAGCAAGGGAGAGGTGAGCCACTTGCCTTTCTTCAAGTGCCTTCCCTTGGCTCATGTCTCCATGCTTAAACACAATTCAGACACACAGTTTATTCTTTCTGGGTGAGCTTATTGTCATCAATGAGGAGGAACAGTATAGGAAAGAATGCAAACACTACCAAAAATCAAGCTTAGAAAAATTCAAAAGTCTGACATCAAGACCCAACTCATTTCTATGAAGGTTGTTTTTCTTGTTTTAAATCTTTTGGGAAGACCATTAACTCCTGTCTTTCTCTATATCCCCAGAGCACTTTCAAGGCTGCCCTGAGCCATGCCTTGTGCTGAGTAGTATATCATATATTTAGTTTAACGAGTTGTAGGCAGCATCATTTATGTTAAAGTTGAGCAAACTGAAGCTTTAAAATGCTAAGCTTCCTCAGTGGCAGGACCAGGATGCTTCTGGTGCAGGGCTGGCACCCACATGAGTGGAGGTGGTGATGCACTCACTACATCCCAGAAAAGCCAAGTGGCCGAGTGTTCAAGGTTATTTGGTGAAATGTTCCTCATTTGTTTATCCTTCGACAACTTGGCTCATCTGCTGACTCTTAAAGAAATCAGTTATTTAAGCAATGTTAAGGTATCTTCAAAGGGAAACATTCACAGCTGAGCACTAGAAACTTTGAACTCAGCTTCTCACTGCTGGTCACCTTTTCTTTGGAAAGCTCTTCCTTCATAGGGAATGTTGAGTAATTAAAAATCATCTCTGGAAACTGGTGCATATGCATTCATAACCTCTATAAATGCATTCATAACCTCTCATTGTTTTGCTTTTCTATGATTTCTTTCAAGCCTTGTACTTGTGTGTAGGTGTATATTTACATATATGTTTGAGTGTGTGTGTGAGGAAGTGTGTTTCCACACTTCATTGTGGTTTAGTCTCTTTTCAGTAAATGTTCAACCTATTTAACCGAAAACATCATCTCTGGGTGGGTTGGTGGGGTATGACAAGAAAACACAGCCACCAGAGGGCCAGCATGTAATGACAACATCCCAAGGACCCTGACTGCAGCAAGTCATCCTTGAAGATGGCCCAGAGCAGAGGAACATAGAAGTAGGGCTCAGGCAGATTGTGTCCTGAGAAGCAGATCCTTTGGATGGTAGAACTTGAGCACTCAGAAAGCCAAAGAGGAAATCTGAGGCTGAGGGGAGACTGGCTGTGAAAGCAGAGGATTACCACACTCAGCCTGATTTGCATACCAAATCCTTCTAGCTTTTAAAATCAGATCTGACACCTGAACCCACTGTTCACTCCAGTAGAAAACACATCTACAGGTTCAGTGCCTCCTGATGCAGTGTAACCGGCAGTAACTGATGGCACAGGAAATACTGACCTTCAATCTGATCAAGTCCCAAAGTTTAACCATCAGTCTGAAGGATATGGGTAAGAACTTATCAACACCATGAGGATGCTGTTAGCCAACATCAGAACGAGGAGAGTTCTACAAATAAATGACTCAGTTTCCCTCTTCTAGCCACTACAATGAACACACTGTATAATGGCAATGGTGAAAATAAGGCTAAGTGAATTAAAATACACTAATCTCCCTTCTTCCTTAGATTCAGGCCAGAAGACCATGAAAAGCACTGTTTTCAGAGACTGGGCCTTTTGGTGGCGCGCTGGCACTTGCCAGAAAAACCACTGCAGAGTTGCACCATCTGCAAAACCACGACAACTCTTTGGGGTTTCCCTCACAGATATCTGTGATAAGGACAACTTGTCCTTCCCAATACTGGTAGGTCTCAGTTTGGTCTTTTATTACCTTCCTGAGGAGAGGGACCTTGGAGAGGCCAAGTGTTCTCATGCAAACCAACCCTTAAATGGAGAAATCATTAGACAGACCCTGGCTTTGGCTGAGAAGCTTTGCTAGTGTCATTTGATTTACCTACTGCAGAGTCATTTGGCCAATACAACAGAACGACGTTTTGTCCATTCCACTTGTTTCCACAGAGACCCATGTAGGCCTTGTTCAGATCAGTCAAAATGGACTCTGTGTGCATGAATCATCTTCACATTCTGCTATTGTCTTCCTGAACTCACAGTAGTCGCAGGTCTCCTTCAACTGAGTCTACTTAATCTAACAACTGAAAATATCTTACCTAAGCATAAAGTCTCATCCTGAGGCATATATGAATCTGCTAATTCTAAAAGAGCATGTTAAATGACAGCCACAGCGTTTGGCCTGTGTTATCTCAAATCAGTGCACTGAATTTTCAGTGTGGAAATTTACTGAGTACCCAGTACCTCTGCAACCCTGCACTAGATTTGGGAATGTTATCCTAGGTGTGAAAAAATTTACCATGTTAGTTACATGCTTGCTACTACCCCAGTCCTTGCATCACAGCCATTTTAGGGGGTAGCTGGAACTATTATCCTCCACACTTTACAAATGAATTAGCTTTCAATATAGTTCGCATGTGCCCCAGGTCACACAAATGATCAGAATGATAATAGGTTTCCGATCCCTTGGTCTATCAGACTCCAGCCCTTATTATCTTTCTACACTGCAGGGAGAGAACATGAAGATAGAGCAAAAGACAGTGAAAGACTCATGAAAGAAATGTAATCAGATAATAAGAAGAGAGCATTTGAGGTTTTGTTTTTTTTTTTTTAAAGAGGAAGGGAAATAGAGATAGTAGGAATGGAGGATACAAACACTTAAAGAGGAATCAACAAATGGGAAATGAGTATGGCAAAAAGATTTGAAAACATGGGGAAGGGCATCTATGTAAGAGAATAAGGAGCCAAAACTGGTAAAGTAGGAGACAGGCGAGGATTCCACAAAGGCCTAGAAACACAGAAGTTTGATTTAAAAGGGTAAATTCAATGAAAAAATCTGATTTAAATAAGTGATTACAAAGTTTCAGTGTATGTAAGGTGGATTTTGGGTAAAACTATAGAGAGACATTGACTAAAGAATCTAAATTGACTTTAGTCTTCCAGCTCTAAAACCGTAAACCATCCGATAGCCTAGCTCTTTCAAAAAGGAAGCAAGCTTTTGCTCTGGGCTTGGGATATGAAATGCCATATACTCTTCTTTTTTTCCTACAGGATATGCTTTCCGTGATCAATCGGAAAGGACCACTCCTGGAAGGCATCTTCAGAAAACCAGCCTGTATAAATTCATGCAGAAACCTAAAAGAGAAACTAAATTCTGGGGACAGAGTTAACTGTTACAGCAAATCTGTTCATGTGGTAGCATGTGTTTTAAAGGTGGGGAAAGTTCTAGCTTTACCACACATGGGTAACTGAAGCTGTGATTGGTGTCTTTCATTACGATTGCCCAGGAACCAACATAGGCATAACTGATTAAGAACTTGTCAAACTGGAAAACACTTCATGAAATCAAATTTAAGGAAGCTACTGTAGGAGTTAAAAGCCCCATAAATTAGAAATACTTTCTGTTATCACCATGAACAGCCTACCTGAGGACTCCATGCAAAATACTAATACTAATATGACTACTAGTAATAATAATAAATTTCAAAGTATACACTGACACATACATAATATTTACCAAAGCAAACATCTGCTTTTGATGACATCCTCACCACGCTCCTAATGAAGGCAGTTTCCAAAAGAAAAATCATATGAAAAATTTGAGAATAGGTAGGGAATTTCACAATAGTAAGCAAATGTTTACTTTATGAGGAATACAAAAAGGCTCAGTGAGGTGACCAATCATTCTTAACCATCACTGTCTCCTGTTTCTTGATGTCTTTTACTTTATAACTCATGAAGGAAGGATTTTGCCATTTGTGTCTCCTTTCACCACATCCTCGGCATCCTTTAGTTAATATTTGTGATGTCTAGCCCACCATCCAAGGTTATAATGACATGTTAACCAGCTCTTGCTACATGCCAGTTTGGATAAATCGAACTTTTGGAGTAGGTGCAACAGACAAAAGTAGTTTGGAATTCTGGAAAGTCAAGAGATCGATTCAAGAACTAGATTAATTTGGAAATTATACAGCTACATCACAGATATCCTGTTCTATTGCTAAACCGTAATGGAGAAAGATGTGAGAACTAGAATAGAGAATTTAATCCATCTACCTTGGCACTTGCTAACAGTTATCAACAAAACTAAGTTAAGGCAGTAATGATGACACTCTTAGAATCAAGGTCATATTTGGTCCTTCCTTGTCACATTTGGTCTTTTCTTGTCCCCCATTTCTTTTCTTTTAATTTTTATTATTATTATTTATGATAGTCACAGAGAGAAAGAGAGAGGCAGAGACATAGGCAGAGCTTGTCCCCCATTTCTGTTCAACTATATGAAAGATACCAATAGTCCCTGACCACTACTACATTGGACTACAGTAAAACACACCAGTAAATATATATATAGGCATCAAGAGACAGGGGAAAGAATGATGATACATTAGGTACTCAAATAGCATGATAAGTGTTGCCCTCTTGAAGGTGCACACATACAATTGATGTTTCTAGCAAGACTTAGTAGGATCCTTTCTCTTTCCGTGTTATAGGCACAGACTAGGAAGATGGTGACCACGTGTGCATAGAGTTCTTAGGCATTTCTGAAGCTTTCCCTACCTAAAGTTGACTAATCTTTGTGGAGAATCAGACTCTGCAACCTTGGCCTGAATAGTATCATGTCAAACTCTCTGGAGAATTGGCCTACACTAGAAATGAATACATCCTCAGGACCATCATGAGTTTGCCATTAGACTCTCTACTTTTGTACAGTACAGGAAAGGAAGAATGAAGCGATTATGAGAGTAGCTTTTGTAATAGTTTGCAGAAAAGCACACAAAAGTGCCATATGATAGAAGGGAGCTTTGTCCTCATTTACACTGAAGCCTAGGCTCTGCTTAGATGCTTTCATTTTTGTTGGAGAAAATCCACACACCTGCTTTTCACGTGCAAGTCAATAGAGAATCAGAGCAGAGTTCCATGTGGGTCACAGTTTGGGTATCTATGACGTAAGTAGAGACTGAACTGAAGTTTGCAACTGTTTTCTCTGTAATATTTCCAATATCTATATTGCATATGTGAGTGTGTCTGTGTGTATTTTTCTTTTATCCACATAAGGATTTTCTTGAAAATATCGAAGGAAGTTTACTTTCATCCAAACTCTATGAAAAATGGCTTGGTGTTCTTAACGAAGTGACTGAGAAGGAAAAAATAAATGCAGCCCAGAGGTAATGATGCAATAATTACTCTACTCTGGTCATGGCTCAGAATACAGCCAATATACTATTAGGAAAATATTGGCTTCCTTCTTGCCACTTTGACCACTAAAATAACATTCAATGCCAAATAGTTTCGATTCTTCTCACCAATGGAGGCCAGTTTCAGAATACAAGCATGCCTTATGGCTATTATTGTACTTCTCCTGAACTTATTAACATTGACTCCTTAGTCACTGTACAACTTCTGAATATATGAAACTGGTACACAAAGTCAGTGGCCTGAGAGATGCCAGTGCATCAACAGCCAGTGGCATAACCTAAAGTTTGTCGAATATTTAACCAGAGAGGGTTAGCTCAGAAATTGAATTTGGTAAAACACTTTTGTGTACGTTCATGCCTGGAACTCTGCTACAGCAGGTTGCATACTAGATCTAGAAAGATGTTCTCTGCTTTCCGTCTCTATACTTCCAACTGCTAAGTGCAATGACTTGCCTTATTCAAAAGTGCATCTTTCTGACTTTAGGCTTCTAACACAGCTGCCAAAAGCGAATGTTGTTCTCTTGCGATACCTTTTCGGTGTGTTATACAACATTGAGCAACAATCCTCATCCAATCAGATGACAGCTTATGATTTATCAGTGTGTATAGCCCCAAGTATTCTTTGTCCACTTAATTCCTGCAGCTTGGAATTGGAAGACAACTTCATTAAAAAGGTAGAGAGATCTCTCATATGTGTCCCCTGGGGTTTAGAATCCATGCTTTGAATCTGAAATGTGTAGTAGTAATTGCGAAGGATCAGTTCTGAAAAGTGCACATCTTCATAGGCTTTCTTGGAATGGCAGAGTTTGCTATCCTTCTCTGGTGGAATATGGGAAGGGGCGTTGTTAAAGTGGGAAACGCAGAGCAGTTGAGTCGCTTCTTTCCCATCCAGGAGATTCAATACTAGACTGACTAAACAAAAGAGAGAGAAGAGTGATATAATATGATAGAAAAGACCTGGGCTCTGGAGTTTGACAAGGCAAGGTTCAACTCTCAGCCTGATCCTGGAGGGGGGAGCTTGTAACCTTGGGCAAAGCCATGGTTTCCTCATGACACAATGGTAACAAGACCCAGCTCCTGTGGTCGTTACTGGCACATCCTAGGTGGCTCGGGCACTATGAGCACCCATGGCTCCAAACACATTGGCTTTGCTCTGAAAGTTGTGGCTCATTTAGAAAAATACTTGGCTACTCTTTTGCCTCTGTTACATCAGACAGAAACTAGTGAGATATTCCAGAACATCCTAATGAAGCCACAGATGCCTAATAAGATGACAGCTTTTCCCCAAGCTCATGCCGAGAGCCAGCATTAAGCAAAGCAAGACATGAGAAGGGACTGTGGTTAGACAGACAGACATGATTTCCCCCAGCCCTGTGAGTTTTTACTCAAAAAAAAAAGAAAAGAAAAGAAAAGAAAACATCAAAAAAAAATCCACAAGAATATCCACTTTCCAAAAACTATTCTTCCCTATTTAAGAAATGGATTTCATAGGACTTTGTCTATGCTTTTTACATTTTAATCAGTTATGATACTAAGTTACAATCCAATATTTTCTGGAAGCAAAATTTTACAAAATACATAAACTTTTAGAAGGTACATTACTTTGAAAACTATCCTAGTTTTAAAGATGTAACCTTTGGTATCACAATGTTAGGTATTAAATTAGGCAACAAATTAGGACTTTAGTCCACTGACTAGTAATATTTTAAAATCTGTACCCAAAGTACAACAAAAAGTATTACTCTTTCTTATTTTATTAGAGAACTTGGGTTTCTATATATTTTTATCAACTCTGAATTTTTCATAGAAGTCTTTCACATTTTTGGTTAGATCCAAGGTCTATAAACAAAATGTGACTTATAACTCTTCCATATGAAAAAGAGCACCCCATTGTGTTCTTTTTGCATTACAGGCTTCTCTTGTACAGTTTTTGATCGAAAATTGCCTCAAGATATTTGGAGAAGACATCACTTCTCTCTTGGGAGAGAATTCAAAGAGTTGTCATAACAATGAGAAGGCTGCAGGTACTGTGAATAGTTTAATAGGCTTAGGGAGACATGGACAGCAAGGTTCCCAAGGGTCATGGCAGATACTTAGCCCTGTTCTGGAGCCCAGAGCATCCCCAGGGCAATGATTCCCAGCTGCTCCTTCTTCTGAAGACTGGCTAGCAGGTCAAGGGAGGTTTCACACTGTTGGAGACCCAAGAAAGCATAGAAACTTCCAGATGTTTCTGGCAGTATTAGGAGATAGCATGGTATGATACAGTGTTTGGGAATTTTTTTTAACACAATTTTAAATGGATCCCACATCTATATTATATGATATATGTAGTTAAACGTATAATGCATAAGTATTAATTTCTACTTATAATATATAAATTTGCTCTGGTTGAAACCAGAGCATGCGACTTTTATTCCTGCTCCATCCTCTTTTTGATCAGTGGCTCTTGAGGCACCACAGGATTCCAGTGCTCTTTAAAATGAGTTGAAAGGAACCAGCATCATTGAGAGAAAAGGACTTGACTTGATGTCAATCATCTCTCCAGAGTACAAACTCCAGTGCCCCCATTTATCAGATATACAACCTTTGGCCAATTACTAGCTTGGTATCACTCTATTCATGCCTAAAATGCTGGATAAAAGTAATGTCTAAATCTTAGAAATGTTGTCAAGATTCAATAAGATAAGGGATGTAAAAACATTTCTAAAAAGCAAATATTAGAACTAGGAGAAGTTCCCCTGAGACTAGTGCGAGTATTATTTGAGCCTAGCTAATCACAGCTCACTGGCAACACCCCATTTTTTGTAAAACAGAGTTTAGATTCAGAACCTGGAGACACACATCATCAATCCCTCCATACTTTTGACATGTCTTAGTTTTACGACATATACCTCATTGTGTTGAGGGAAGCCTTTGGACAATCCGTGTCATCAGGAATTAAGATGAGTCTAGTGCCATGTCTGAGAATATGCTGGTGCAAGACAAGTGTTTGTTTTTCATGTCCTCAGTGACAGAAAAACAAACTGTTGAATCCAAGCCAGTGAGAGTGATAGTGATTTCCAAAAGAGCACAACTGCAGAATGCTACCAAGTCCCCATGTGGTCCATCCACCTACATGTCTACAGTTTAGTAAGTCACTGAAGACTGGAATCTCCATAATGACCCTTGACACTTCCTCTTTATCTCTTTTTCCAATGAATGAGAAATGAACCCCTTCCAAGACCCAGCTATTTCCATTTAAAGTTTTTTCCTTGGTCCCATATATTCATATTGAGGAAATCTTCCCACAAATTATCTCCTGTATCTTCAATGCCTATCATATCCTATGACATACCTTTTGAATTGTATTGTACTGTGTTGTATACTTTTATATGGATAATAAAAATCATTCCATAACTCAGTAGTTTACACAACCATTGCTTTGGTTATGATTCACATAACACTTCAGTGGAGACTCATCTGTGCAGTTCTGGTCTCAGACTGGATGTGAAAGCAGAGGATTTCCAAACTCAGCCTGATTTGGATACCAAATCCTTCTAGCTTTTAAAATCAGATCTGACAGCTGAACCCACTGTTCACTCCAGTAGAAAACAAACATCTACAGGTTCAGTGCCTCCTGTTGCATTGCAAAGACAGTAACTGATGGCACAGGAAATACTGACTTTCAATCTGATCAAGTCCCAAGGTTTAACCATCAGTGTGAAGGATATGGGCAAGAACTCAACAATGCCATGAGGATGCTGTTAGCCAACATCAGAACATGGAGAGTTCTACACAACAAATGACTCAGTTTCCCTCTTCTAGCCCTGCAATGAACACACTGTATAATGGTAATGGTGAAAATAAGGCTAAGTGAATTAAAACACACTAATCTCCCTTCTTCCTTAGATTCAGTCCAGAACACCTTGAAAAGCACTTCTTTTAGAGACTCGGCCTTTTGCCAGCTCATTGGCACTTCCCAGTACAACCAGTGCACAGCTCTACTGTCTGCAAAACCAGGACAGCTCTTTGGAGTTTCCCTTACGGATATCTTTGATAAGGACATCATGCCCTTACCAATACTGGTAGGTCTCAGTTAGGTCTTTTATTGCCTTCCTGAGGAGAGGGACCTCGGAGAGGCCAAGTGTTCTCATGCAAACCAACCCTCAAGTGGAGAAATCATTAGACAGTCCCTGGCTTTGGCTGAGAAGCTTTGCTAGTGTCATTTGATTTACCTACTGGAAAGTCATTTGGCCAATACAACAGAACGACGTTTTGTCCATTCCACTTGTTTCCACAGAGACCCATGTAGGCCTTGTTCAGATCAGTCAAAATGGACTCTGTGTGCATGAATCATCTTCACATTCTGCTATTGTCTTCCTGAACTCACAGTAGTCTCAGGTCTCCTTCAACTGAGTCTACTTAATCTAACAACTGAAAATATCTTACCTAAGCATAAAGACTCATCCTGAGGCATATATGAATCTGCTAATTCTAAAAGAGCATGTTAAATGACAGCCACAGAGTTTGGCCTGTGTTATCTCAAATCAGTGTAATGAATTGTCAGTGTGGAAATTTACTGAGTACCCAGTACCTCTGCAACCCTGCACTAGATTTGGGAATGTTATCCTAGGTGTGAAGAAATTAACCACGTTAGTTACATGCTTGCTACTTCCCCAGTCCTTGCATCACAGCAATTTTAGGGGAAGCTGGAACTATCATCCTCCACACTTTACAAATGAATTTGAAGCTTTCAGTACAGTTCGCATTTGCCCCAGGTCACACAATAGATCAGAAGCATAATAATAGGTTTCCGATCCCTTGGTCTATCAGACTCCAGCCCTTATTATCTTTCTACACTGCAGGGAGAGAACATGAAGATAGAGCAAAAGACAGTGAAGGACTCATGAAGGAAATGTAATCAGATAATAAGAAGAGAGCATTTGAGCTTTTTTTTTTTTTTAAAGAGGAAGGGAAATAGAGATAGTAGGAATGGAGGATACAATCACTTAAAGAGGAATCAACAAATGGGAAATGAGTATGGGAAAAAGATTTCCATACTTGGGGAAGAGCATCTATGTAAGGGAATAAGGAAACAAGACTGGTAAATTAGGAGACAGGCGAGGATTCCACAAAGGCCTTGAAACACGGAAGTTTGATTTAAAAGGGTAAATTCAATGAAAAAAAATCTGATTAAAATAAGTGATTACAATGTTTCAGTGTATGACTCTAAGGTGGATTTTGGGTAGAAACTATAGAGAGACATTGACTAAAGAATCTAAATCGACTTTACTCCTTCCAGCTCTAAAACCGTATACCATCACATAGCCTAGCTCTTTCAAAAAGGTAGCAAGCTTTTACTCTGGGCTTGGGATATGAAATGCCATATACTCTTCTTTTTTTCTTACAGGATATGCTTTCCTTTATCAATGAGAAAGGACCACTCACAGAAGGCATATTCAGAAAACCAGGTAGTATAAAGTCATGCGGAATCCTAAAGAAGAAACTGAATTCTGGAGACAGAGTGAGGCATTACAGCAAATCTGTTCTTGTGGTAGCATTTGTTTTAAAGGTGGGGAAAGTTCTAGCTTTATCCACACATGAGTAAGTCAAGCTGTGATTGGTGTCTTTCATTATGATTGCCCAAGGAGCGACATGGGCAAAACTGATTAAGAGCTTCTCAAACTGGAAAACACTTCATGAATTCAAAATTTAAGGAAGGTACTGTAGGAGTTAAAAGCCCCATACATTAGAAATACTTTCTGTTTTCACCACACACCACCCACCTGAAGACTTCATGCAAAATACTAATACTAATATGACTACTAGTAATAATAAGAAATTTCAAAATATACACTGACACCTACATAATGTTTACCAAAGCAAACATCTGCTTTTGATGACTTCCTCACCACACTCCTAATGAAGGCAGTTTCCAAAAGAAAACTCATATGAAACATTTGAAGATAGGTATAGAAGTTCACAATAGTAAGCACATGTTTACTTTATGAGGAATCTAAAAAAGGCTCAGTGAGGCAACCAATCATTCTTAACCATCATTGTCTCATTGTCTCCTGTTTCTTAGTGCCTTTTATAAGTCATGGAGGAAGGATTTTGCCATTTGTGTCTCCTTTCACCACATCCTAGGCATCCTTTAGTTAATATTTGAGATGTCTATCCCACCATCCAAGGTTATAACGACATGGTAACCACCTCTAGCTACATGCCTCTTTCGATAAATCTATCTTTTGGAGTAGGTGCAACAGACAAAAGTACTTTGGTATTCTGAAAATTCAGTAGATCGACTCAAGAAATAGATTAATTTGGAAATTATACAGCTACATCACAGATGTCCCATTCTATTGCTAAAATGGTAATGGAGAAAGATGTGAGAACTAGAATAGAGAATTTAATCCATCTACCTTGGCACTTGCTAACAGCTCTCAACAAAACTATGTCAAGGCAGTAATGATGACACTCTTAAAACCAAGGTCATATGTGGTCCTTCCTTGTCACATTTGGTCTTTGCTTGTCCCCCATTACTGTTTAACTATATGAAAGATAGCAATAGTCTCTGACCACTACTACACTGGGCTAGAGTAAAACACGCCAGTAAATATATATATAGGCATCAAGACACAAGGAAAAGAATGATCATCCATTAGGCACTTGAATACCATGATAAGTGTTTCCCTCTTGAAGGTGCACACATACAATTGATGTTTCTTGCAAGACTTAGTAGGGTCTTTTCTATTTCCGTGTTATAGGCACAGACTAGGAAGATGGTGACCACGTGTGCATAGAGTTCTTAGACATTTCTGAAGCTTTCCCTACCTAAAGTTGACTAATCTTTGTGGAGAATCAGACTCTGCAACCTTGGCCTGAATAGTATCATGTCAAACTCTCTGGAGAATTGGTCTACACTAGAAATGAATACATCCTCAGGACCATCATGAGTTTGCCATTAGACTCTCTACTTTTGTATAGTTCAGGAAAGGAAGAATGATGCAATTATGAGAGTAGCTTTTTTAGTAGTTTGCATAAAAGCACACAAAAGAGTAAGTTCCATATGATGGAAGGGAGCTTTGTCTTCCTTTCCAGTGAAGGCTATGCTCTGCTTTGATGCTTTCATTTTTGTCAGAGAAAATCCACAACCTGCTTTTGCATGTACAAGTCAATGGAGAGTCAAGCTGACCCCCATGTGGGTCACAGTTTGGGTATCTATGAAGGAAGTAGGAACTCAACTGAAGTTTTCAACTAAGTGTTTTCTCTGTGATATTTCCAATATATATTTTGTATTATATATGCATATATATGTGTGTGTGTGTGTTTCTGTGTATATTTGTGTGTATTTTTTTTTATCCACATAAGGATTTTCTTGAAAATATCGAAGGAAGTTTACTTTCATCGGACCTCTATGAAAAATGGCTTGGTGTTCTTGACGAAGTGACTCAGAAGGAAAAAATAAATGCTGCCCAGAGGTAATGATGCAATAATTACTCTACTCTGGTCATGGCTCAGAAATACAGCCAATATACCATTACAAAATATTGGTTTCCTTCTTGCCACTTTGACCATTAAAATAACATTCAATGCCAAATGGTTTCTTTTTTTTAATAATAAATTTATTTGTAATTGGTGTTCAATTTACCAACATACAGAGTAACACCCAGTGCTCATTCCGTCAAGTGCCCCCCTCAGTGCCCATCACCTATTCACCCCTACCTCCTGCCCTCATCCCCTTCCATCACCCCTAGTTCATTTCCCAGAGTTAGGAGTCTTTATGTTCTGTCTCCCTTTCTGATATTTCCCACACATTTCTTCTCCCTTCCCTTATATTCCCTTTCACTATTATTTATATTCCCCAAATGAATGAGAACATACAATGCCAAATGATTTCAATTCTTCTCACCCACAGAGGCCAGTTTCAGAATACAGGCATGCCTTATGGCTATTATTGCTCTTCTCCTGACCTTATTAAGTAGACTCCTTAGTCATTGTACAACTTCTGAATATATGAAACTGGTAGACAAGTCAGTGGCTTAAGAGAGATGCCAGAGCATCAACAGCCCATGGTATAACCTTAAGTTTGTCAAATATTTAACCAGAGAGGGTTAGCTCAGAAATTGAATTTGGTAAAACATTTTTGTGTATGTTCATGCCTGGAACTCTGCTACAGCAGGTTGCATACTAGATCTAGTAAGATGTTCTCTGCTTTCCGTCTCTATACTTCCAACTGCTAAGTGCAATGACTTGCCTTATTCAAAAGTGCATCTTTCTGACTTTAGGCTTCTAACACAGCTGCCAAAAGCGAATGTTGTTCTCTTGCGATACCTTTTCGGTGTGTTATACAACATTGAGCAACAATCCTCATCCAATCAGATGACAGCTTATGATTTATCAGTGTGTATAGCCCCAAGTATTCTTTGTCCACCTAATTCCTGCAACTTGGAATTGGAAGACAACTTCATTAAAAAGGTAGAGAGATCTCTCATATGTGTCTCATATGGGGTTTAGAATCCATGCTTTGAATCTGAAATGTGTAGTAGTAATTGCAAAGGATCAGTTCTGAAAAGTGCACATCTTCATTGCCTTCCTTGGAATAGCAGAGATCTTTATCCTACTCTGGTGGAATATGGGAAGGGGTGTTGTTAAATTGCGAAATATAGAGCAGTTGAGTCGCTTCTTTCCCATCCAGGAGATTCAATACTAGACTGACTAAACAAAAGAAAGAGAAGAGTGGCATAATATGATAGAAAAGACCTGGGCTCCGGAGTTTGACAAGCCGAGGTTCAACTCTCAGCCTGATCCTTGAGGGGGGAGCTTGTAACTTTGGGCAAAGCCATGGTTTCCTCATGACACAATGGTAACAAGACCCAGCTCCTGTGGTCGTTACTGGCACATCCTAGGTGATTCAGTCACTATGAGCGCCCATGGCTCCAAACACATTGGCCTTGCTCTGCAAGTTGTGGCTCATTTAGAATAATACTTGGCTACTCTTTTGCCTCTGCTACATCAGACAGAAACTAGTTAGATATTCCAGAACATCCTAATGAAGCCACAGATGCCTAATAAGATGACAGCTTTTCCCCAAGCTCATGCCGAGAGCCAGCATTAGGCAAAGCAAGACATGAGAAGGGACTGCGGTTAGACAGACCGACATGTTTTCTCTCCAGACCTGTGATTTTTACTCAAAAACAAAACAAAACATCAAAAAAAAATCCACAGGAATATCCTCTTTCCAAAAAACATTCTTCCCTCTTTAAGAAATGGATTTCATAGGATTTTGTCTATGCTTTACACATTTTAATCAGATATTATCCTAAGTTACAACCCAATATTTTCTGGAAGTAAAATTTTACACAATAAGTAAAGTTAAGAAGGTAGGTTGCTTTGAAAACTATTCTAGTTTTAAAGATGTAACCATTGGTATCACAATGTTAGGTATGAAATTAGGTGACAAATTAGGACTTTAGCCCACTGACTAGTAGAATTTTAAAATCTGTACCCAAAGTACAACAGAAAGTATCACACTAAGTTATTTTATTAGAGAACTTGGGTTTCTATATATTATTATCAACTCTGAATTGTTCATAGAAGTCTTTCACATTTTTGGTTAGATCCAAGGTCTATAAACAAAATGTGACTTATAACTCTTCCGTATAAAAAAGAGCACCCCATTGTGTTCTTTTTGCATTACAGGCTTCTCTTATACAGTTTTTGATTGAAAATTGCCTCAAGATATTTGGAGAAGACATCACTTCTCTCTTGGGAGAGAATTCAAAGAGTTGTCATAACAATGAGAAGGCTGCAGGTACTGTGAATAGTTTAATAGGCTTTAGGGAGACACAGACAGCAAGGTTGCCAGGGGTCATGGCAGATACTTAGCCCTGTTCTGGAGCCCAGAGCATCCCCAGGGCAATGATTCCCAGCTGCTCCTTCTCTGAAGGCTGGCTAGCAGGTCAGGGAGGTTTCACACTGTTGGAAACCCAAGAAAGCATAGAAACTTCAAGACATTTCTGGCAGTATTAGGAAATAGCATGGTATGATACAGTGTTTGGGGATTTTTTTAACACAATTTTAAATGGATCTCACATCTATATTATACATGTTGTTAAGCATATAATGCATAATTATTAATTTCTACTTATAATATATAAATGTGCTCTGGTTGAAACCAGAGCAGGGGGGTTTTATTCCTGCTCCATCCTCTTTTTGATCAATGGCTCTTGAGGCACCACAGGATTCCGGTGCTCTTTAAAATGAGTAGAAAAGAACCAGCGTCATTGAGAGAAAAGGACTTGACTTGATGTCAAACCTAGGTATTTGTGTATTGGCGCTGGCTCTCAATTGGTCCCCATGTCTTCCATAAGGTAGCTTCTCCTCCTTTCATATGGTGGAGGAAGAGTTCCCAGAAGCAAGAGGGACTTTTCAAGAGTTAATGTGGGAGAGGACTGTGCAAAGGACCACGCCAAAGGTGGTGGTTTACAAGATGAGGAGGCATTATTTCTTAAGACCACACATCATAAAACTCACAGCAACACCAGTACACGCATATCCTTTCCTTCACTGGCTTTTCCTCCTCAGTTCTGTACACCAGCATTTCCTAAGGGGTATTCCAAGTAGGGTAGGAAGAATCTTTGAAATACTAACTCATTTATTTTACCTGAGATATTCCTTCCCTCATCCTTCTTCCTGTCTTAAGCTGCCTTAAGAGACAACTCACCTCCTCAGGGAATAGAAGCAAGAGGAGAATATGAGGAAAACGGTGCTCTTTGATGCTTATGAGTCTTAAAGACTTAGCTTTCTAGGAAACAGAAATGATTCATGGCATAGAGTAGAAGATTTATGTGGCAATCGCAAGGGGAAAAAGCCCAAAACCACTAGGTAGGTACATGGGATATCTGTACCATTTCCTGCATGGAAACCAAATGGAAGCAGAAATTCCTCACAGAACAGTGAGCTGACATGTCTAAGAACAATGGGGCCCTCTATGTCCATGCAGAGTTTCTTATACCTCAACATGGAACATGTATCTCCATCAGTCCCAGAAGAGTATGGAAGAAAAAGGAAGCCACTGGGTGTGAAAGACATGCCTCAGCAATAGGAGTACAGGCCAATTTCCCAGGACCAGAGAGCAGTCTGGACACTGCAGCGGCTATTTATATACATCAATGACACAGAGCAATCAGATAAGTGCACTTCACCATTTTACAACCTGTCTGGCACCAGAACACTCCAGAACAGACACACTCATGGGGGCAATTAAGAAAACCTAAATCTCTACCAGTCTCGGAACAGAGAACCAAACTGGACAACAAGTGAGCTATTTAGAACTACAGAACTGTACATTTCTGACTTACGCCAGTGTATAGACGGAGATTGCTATCAGTGCATATAGAATATATGATCCATGCATTGTTTTCCCTTTCCCAGAAAGGGTTCTCTCGTCAAATAGGCTTGGGAAATTCATATTTTCCTTTTGGAAGTCAAATGCACCAGTTTTTCCCAGATTTATTTGACATTATTCGACCCTTTTGAAGCGACCCCATTCATTAATGATCCTGGGAATATTTATTGCCTTGTGCCGAGTAGTATCTTATATATTTAGTTTAACTTGGTGTAGGCAGCATCATTTATGTTACAGTTGAGCAAACCAAAGCTTTAAAATGCTGAGCTTCCTAAGTGGCAGAACCAGGATGCTTCTGGTGCAGTGCTGGCCCCACATGAGTGGAGGTGCTGATGGACGTACTATATCCCAAAAAAGCCAAATTGCCCCGTGTTTAAGGTTATTTGGTGAAATGTTCCTCATCTTTTTATCCTTCGACAGCTTGTCTCATCTGTTGACTCTTAAAGCAATCGGTTATTTAAGCAATGTTAAGATATCTTCAAAGGGAAACATTCACAGCTGAGCAGTAGAAATTTGAACTCAGCTTCTCACTGCTGATCTCCTTTTCTTTGGAAAGTTCTTCCTTCAATAGGGAATGTTGAGTAATTAAAAATCATCTCTGGAAACTGGTGGTCTATCAATGCACTCCTAACCTCTTATTGTTTTGCATTTTCTATGTTTTCTTTCAAGCCTTGTACGTTTATGTAGGTGTATATACACATGTATGTTTGAGTGTGTGTGTGAGGAAGTGTGTTTCCACACTTCATTGTGGTTTAGGCTCTTTTCAGTAAATGTTAAACATATTTAACCAAAAACATCATCTCTGGGTGGGTTGGTGGGGTTGACAAGAGAACACAGACACCACCACATAGCCAGCATGTAATGACTACTTCCCAAGGACCCTGACTGCAGAAAGTCATCCTTGAAGATGGCCCAGAGCAGTGGAACCAGAGAAGTAGGGGTCAGGCAGATTGTGTCCTGAGAGGCAATTCCTTTGGATGGTAGAAACTTGAGCACTCAGAAACCCAAGGAGAGAATCTGAGGCTGAGGGGAGCCTCGCTGTGAAAGCACAGGATTAACAAACTCAGCTTGATTTGCATACCAAAAACTTATAGCTCTTAAAATCAGAAAAAAATAAAAAAATAAAATCAGATCTGATACCTGAACCCACTGATCACACCAGTAGAAAACAAACACCTACAGTTTCAGTGCCTCCAGATCAGTGTAATGGCAGTAACTGATGGCAGAGGAAATAATCACTTTGAGTCTGATCAAGTCCCTAGGTTTAACCGTCAGTCTGAAAGTTATTGGCAAGAACTCATCAATGTCATGAGGATGCTGTTAGCCAACATCAGAACATGGAGAGTTCTACACAACAAATGACTCAGTTTCCCTCTTCTAGCCTCTACAATGAACATGCTGTATAATGGCAATGGTGAAAATAAGTCTACGTGAATTAAAACACACTAATCTCCCTTCTTCCTTAGATTCTGACCAGAACACCAAGGAAAGCAGTGCTTTCACAAACTCGTCCTTTGGCCACTGTGCTGGCACTTGGCAGAACAACCAGTGCACAGCTGCACCGTCTGAAAAATCAGGACAGCTCTTTGGAGTTTCCCTCACGGATATCTTTCATAAGGACAACTTCCCCTTCCCAATACTGGTAGGTCTCAGTTTGGTCTTTTATTGCCTTCCTGAGGAGAGGGACCTCGGAGAGGCCAAGTGTCCTCATGCAAACCTACCCCAAATGGAGAAATCATTAGACAGCACCTGGCTTTGGGTGAGAAACTTGGTAGTGTCATTTGATTTACCTACTGCAGAGTCATGAGGCCAATACACTGAACGACGTTTTGTCCATTCCACTTGTTTCCACAGAGACCCATGTAGGCCTGTTCAGATCAGTCAAAATGGACTCTGTGTGCATGAATCATCTTCACATTCTGCTGTTGTCTTCCTAAACTCACAGTAGTCTCAGGTCTCTTTCAACTGAGTCTACTTAATCTAACAACTGAAAACATCTTACCTAAGCATAAAGACTCATCCTGAGGCATATATGAATCTGCTAATTCTAAAAGAGCATGTTAAATGACAGCCACAGAGTTTGGCCTGTGTTATCTCCAATCGGTGTACTGAATTGTCAGTATGGAAATTTGCAGAGTACCCAGGACCTCTGCAACCCTGCACTGGATTTGGGAATGTTATCCTAGTGGTGGAGAAATTAACCACGTTAGTTACATGCTAGCTGCTACCCCAGTCCTTGCATCACAGCAATTTTAGGGGGTAGCTAGAACTATCATCCTCCACACATTATAAATGGATTAGAAAATTTTCAGTACAGTTCGCATGTGCCCCAGGTTACACAATAGATCAGAAGCATAGTAGGTTTCTGAACTTTTGGTCCATCTGACTACAGCCCTTATATCTTTCTACACAGTAGGGAGAGGACATGAAGATAGAGCAAAGGACGTTGAAAGACTCATGAAGGGAATGTAATCAGAGAATAAGAGAGTATTTGAGCTTTTCTTTTAAAGAGGAAGGGAAATAGAGATAGTAGGAATGGAAGATACAATCACTTAAAGAGGAATCAACAAATGGGAAATGAGTATAGAAAAAGATTGCCATATATGGGGAAGAGCATCTATGGAAGGGAATAATGAGAAAAGACTGATAAAGTAGGAGACAGGTGAGGATTCCACAAGGCCTTGAAACATGGAAGTTTGATTTAAAAGGGTAAAGTCAATGAAAAAAATCTGATTTAAATAAGTTATTACAAAGTTTCAGTGTATGTAAGGTGGATTTTGGGTAAAACTATAGAGAGACATTGACTAAAGAATCTAAATTGACTTTACTTCTTGCAGCTCTAAAACTGTATACCATCCGATAGCCTAGCTCTTTCAAAAAGGAAGCAAGCTTTTGCTCTGGGCTTGGGATATGAAATGCCATATACTCTTCTTTTTTTCCTACATTATGTGCTTTCCTTATCAATCAAAAATGACCACTCACGGAAGGCATCTTCAGAAAATCAGCCAGTATAAAATCATGCAGAATCCTAAGAAAGAAACTAAATTCTGGGAACAGAGTGAACTTGGACAGTGAATCTGTTCTTCTGGTAGCATGTGTTTTAAAGGTGGGGAAAATTCTAGCTTTATCCACACATGAGTTACTCAAGCTGTGATGGTGTCTTTCATTATGATTGCCCAAGAACCAACATAGGCATAACTGATTAAGAACTTGTCAAACTGGAAAACACTTCATGAAATCAAAATTTAAGGAAGGTACTGTAGAAGGTAAAAGCTCCTTACATTAGAAATACTTTCTGTTTTCACCACACACCTCCCACCTGAGGACTCCATGCAAAAGACTAATACTAATGTGACTACTATAATAATAAGAAATTTCAAAATATACATTGACACATACATAATGTTTACCAAAGAAAACATCCTGTCTCTGATGACTTCCTCACCATGCTCCTAATGAAGGCAGTTTCCAAAAGAAAAATCACATGAAAAATTTCAGAATAGATCTAGAAGTTTACAATAGTAAGCAAATGTTTACTTTATGAGGAATATAAAAAGGCTCAGTGAGGCGACCAATCATTGTTAACCATCATTGTCTCCTGTTTCTTGATGCCTTTTACTTTATAAGTCATGGAGGAAGGATTTTGCCATTTGTGTCTCCTTTCACCAGATCCTAGGTTATCCTTTTGTTAATATTTGTGATGTCTAGCCCACCATCCAAGGTTATAACGACACAGTAACCAGCTCTAGCTACATGCCTCTTTTGATAAATCTAACTTTAGGAGTAGGTGCAATGGACAAAGGTAGTTTGGAATTCTGAAAATTCAATAGATCGTCTCAAGAACTAGATTAATTTGGAAATTATACAGCTACATCACAGATATCCCATTCTATTGCTAAAATGGTAATGGAGAAAGAACTGAAAACTAGAACAAAGAATTTAATCCATCTACCTTGGCACTTGCTAACAGCTCTGAACAAAACTATATTAAGGCAGTTATTATGGCACTCTTAGAACCAAGGTCATATGTGGTCCTTCCTTGTCACATTTGGTCTTTGCTTGTCCCCCATTACTGTTTAACTATATGAAAGATAGCAATAGTCTCTGACCATTACTACACTGAGCTAGAGTAAAACACACCAGTAAATATATATATAGGCATCAAGACACAAGGAAAAGAATGATCATCCATTAGGTACTTGAATACCATGATAAGTGTTTCCCTCTTGAAGGTGCACACATACAATTGATGTTTCTTGCAAGACTTAGTAGGGTCTTTTCTATTTCCGTGTTATAGGCACAGACTAGGAAGATGGTGACCACGTGTGCATAGAGTTCTTAGACATTTCTGAAGCTTTCCCTACCTAAAGTTGACTAATCTTTGTGGAGAATCAGACTCTGCAACCTTGGCCTGAATAGTATCATGTCAAACTCTCTGGAGAATTGGTCTACACTAGAAATGAATACATCCTCAGGAACATCAGGAGTTTGCCATTAGACCATCTACTTTTGTACAGTTAAGGAAAGGAAGAATGAAGCAATGATGAGAGTAGCTTTTGTAGTAGTTTGCAAAAAAGCACACAAAAGAGTAAGTGCCATATGATAGAAGGGAGCTTTGTCTTCCTTTCCACTGAAGCGTAGGCTCTGCTTTGATGCTTTTGTTTTTGTTGGAGAAAATCCACAACCTGTTTTTGCACGTGCAATTCAATGGAGAGTATGAGGTGAACTCCGTGTGGGTCACAGTTTGGGTATCTATGAAGAAATTAGGGACTGAACTGAAGTTTTGAACTAAGTGTTTTCTCTGTGATATTTCCAATATATATTTTGTATCATATATACATATATTTGTGTGTGTGTGAGTCTCTACATCTGTGTGAGTGTGTCTGTTTGCATGTATTTATTTATTTTTCTAACCACATAAGGATTTTCTTGAAAATATCGAAGGAAGTTTACTTTCATCGGAACTCTATGAAAAATGGCTTGGTGTTCTTGACGAAGTGACTGAGGAGGAGAAAATAAATGCAGCCCAGAGGTAATGATGCAATAATTACTCTACTCTGGTCATGGCTCAGAAATACAGCCAATATACTATTAGGAAAATATTGGCTTCCTTCTTGCCACTTTGACCACTAAAATAACATTCAATGCCAAATAGTTTCAATTCTTCACACCCACGGAGGCCAGTTTCAGAATACAGGCATGCCTTATGGCTATTATTGCTCTTCTCCTGACCTTATTAACGTGGACTCCTTAGCCATTGTACACCTTCTGAATATATGAAAATGGTAGACAAAAGTCAGTGGCCTAAGAGAGATGCCAGAGCATCAACAGCCCATAGTATAGCCTTCAGTTTGTCAAACATTCAATTGGAGTGGGTTAGCTCAGAAATTGAATTCGGTAAAACATATTTGTATACATTCATGCCTGGAACTCTGCTACAGCAGGTTGTATACTAGTTCTAGTAAGATGTTCTCTGCTCTCCATCTCTATACTTCCAGCTGCTAAGTGCAATGGCTTGCCTTATTCAAAAGTGCATCTTTCTGACTTTAGGCTTCTAGCTCAGCTGCCAAATGTGAATGTTGTTGTCTTGCGGTACCTTTTTGGAGTGTTATACAGCATTGAGCAAGAATCCTCACCCAACCAGATAACACCTTATGATTTATCAGTGTGTATAGCCCCAAGCATTCTTTGTCCACCTAATTCTGGCAGCTTGGAATTGGAAGAGAACTTCGTAAAAAAGGTAGGGAGAGCTCTCATATGTGTCCCCTGGGGTTTAGAATCCATGCTTTGAATCTGAAATGTGTAGTAGTAAATTGGATGGATCAGTTCTGAAAAGTGCACATCTTCATAGGCTTTCTTGGAATGGCAGAGTTTGCCATCCTTCTCTGGTGGAATATGGGAAGGGGTGTTGTTATAGTGGGAAACACAGAGCAGTTGAGTCACTTCTTTCCCATCCAAGAGATTCAATACTAGACTGACTAAACAAAAGAGAGAGAAGAGTGATGTAATATGGTAGAAAAGACCTGGGCTCTAGAGTTTGACAAGGCAAGGTTCAACTCTCAGCCTGATCCTTGAGGGGGGAACTTGTAAACTTGAGCGAAGGCATGGTTTCCTCATGACACAATGGTAACAAGACCTAGCTCCTGTGGTTGTTACTGGCACATCCTAGGTGTCTCGGGCACTATGAGCACCCATGGATCCAAACACATTGCCTTTGCTCTGCAAGTTGTGGCTCATTTAGAAAAATACTTGGTTACTCTTTTGCCTCTGCTACATCAGACAGAAACTAGTGAGATATTCCAGAACATCCTAATGAAGCCACACATGCCTAATAAGATGGCAGCTTTTCCCCAAGCTCATGCCAAGAGCCAGCGTTAGGCAAAGCAAGACCTGAGAAGGGACTGCAGTTAGACAGACAGACATGTTTTCTCCCCAGCCCTGTGAGTTTTTACTCAAAAAAAAAAAAAAGAAAAGAATAGAAAAAGAAAAAGAAAAAGAAAAAGAAAACATAAAAAAAATATCCACAGGAGTATCCACATTCCAAAAAAATATTCTTCCCTATATAAGAAATGGATTTCATAGGATTTTGTCTATGCTTTATACATTTTAATCAGATATTATCCTAAGTTACAACCCAATATTTTCTGGAAGCAGAAGTTTACAAAATAAGTAAACTTTAAGAAGGTAGGTTACTTTGAAAGCTATCCTAGTTTTAAAGATGTAACCACTGGTATCACAATATTAGTTATTAAATGTCACAAATTAGGACTTTAGCCCACTGACTAGTAGTATTTTAAAATCTGTACTCAAAGTACAACAGAAAGTATCATGCTTTCTTATTTTATTAGAGAACTTGCGTTTCTATATATTTTTATCAACTCTGAATTTTTCATAGAAGTCTTTCACATTTTTGGTTAGATCCAAGGTCTATAAACAAAATGTGACTTCTAACTCTTCCATATGAAAAAGAGCACCCCATTGTGTTCTTTTTGCATTACAGGCTTCTCTTATACAATTTTTGTATGAAAATTGCCTCGGGATATTTGGAGAAGACATCACTTCTCTCTTGGGAGAGAATTCAAAGAGTTGTCATAACAATGAGAAGGCTGCAGGTACTGTGAATAGTTTAATAGGCTTTAGGGAGACACAGACAGCAAGGTTGCCAGGGGTCATGGCAGATACTTAGCCCTGTTCTGGAGCCCAGAGCATCCCCAGGGCAATGATTCCCAGCTGCTCCTTCTCTGAAGGCTGGCTAACAGGTCAAGGGAAGTTTTACACTGTTGGAGACCCAAGAAAGCATAGAAACTTCAAGACATTTCTGGCAGTATTAGGAGATAGCATGGTATGATACAGTGTTTGGGATTTTTTTAACACATTTTTAAATGGATCCCACATCTATATATATGATATATGTAGTTAAACATAAAATGCATAATTATTTATTTCTATTATAATATATAAATTTGCTCTGGTTGAAACCAGAGCACGGGACTTTTATTCCTGCTCCATCCTCTTCTTGATCAGTGGCTCTTGAGGCACCACAGGATTCCAGTGCTCTTTAAAATGAGTCGAAAAAAACCAGCATCATTGAGAGAAAAGGACTTGACTTGATGTCAAACTACCTCTCCAGAGTACAAACTCCAGTGCCCCATTTATCAGCTATACGACCTTTTGCCAATTACTCTAGCTCGGTATCACTTTATTCATGCCTAAAATGTGGATAAAAATAATGTCTAAATCTTAGAAATGTTGTCAAGATTCAATAAGATAAAGGATGTAAAACACATTTCTAGATGGCAATGAATAGAACTAGGAGAAGTTCCCCTGAGACTAGTGCGAGTATTATTGGAGCCTAGCTAATCACAGCTCATTGGCAACACCCCATTTTTTGTAAAACGGAGTTTAGATTCAGAACCTGGAGACACACATCATCAATCCCTCCATACTTTTGACATGTCTTAGTTTTACGACATATACCTCATTGTGTTGAGGGAAGCTTTTGGATAATCCGTGTCATCAGGAATTAAGATGAGTCAGTGCTGGTGTAAGACAAATGTTTGTTTTTCGTGTCATCACTGACAGAAAAACAAACTGTTGAATCCAAGCCTGTGAGAGTGATAGTGATTTCCAAAAGAGCACAACTGCAGAATGCTACCAAGTCCCCATCTGGCATGGGTCCATCCACCCACATGTCTATAGTTTAGTAAGTCACTGAAGACTGGAATCTCCATAATGACCCTTGACACTTCCTCTTTATCTCTTTTTCCAATGAATGAGAAATGAACCCTTTCCAAGACCCAGCTATTTCCATTTAAAGTTTTTTCCTTGGTCCCATATATTCATATTGAGGAAATCTTCCCACAAATTATCTCCTCTTTCTTCAATGCCTATCATATCCTATGACATGGTTTTTGAATTGTATTGTACTGTGTTGTGTTGTATACTTTTATATGGATAATAAAAATCATTCCATAACCTAGTAGGTTAGACAACCATTTCTTTGGTTATGATTCACATAACACATCAGTGGAGGTTCATCTGAGCAGTTCTGGTCTCAGCTGAGGGAACTTGTGCACTTGCAGTTAGCCTGCAGCTCATCTGGAGCTAACCTAGGTGTTTGTGTATTGGCGCTGGCTCTCAATTGGTCCCCATGTCTTCAATAACGTAGGTTCTCCTCCTTTCATATGGTGGAGGAAGAGTTCCCAGAAGCAAGAGGGACTTTTCAAGAGTTAATGTGGGAGAGGACTGTGCAAAAGACCACGCCAAAGGTGGTGGTTTACAAGACGAGGAGGCATTATTTCTTGAGATCATACATCATAAAACTCACAGCAGCACCACTACCGCACATATCCTTTTCTTCACTGGCTTCTCATTCTCAGTTCTGTACACCAGCATTTCCTAAGGGGTATTCCAAGTAGGGTAGGAAGAATCTTTGAAATACTAACTCATTTTTTTACCTCAGGTATTCCTTCCCTCATCCTTCTTCCTGTCTTAAGCTGTCTTAAGAGGCAACTAAATCACCTCCTCGGACATAGAAGCAAGAGGAGAATATGAGGAAAAGGGATCTCCATGTTGCTTATGAGTTTATCAGAGTTGGCTTTCTAGGAAACAAAAATGATTCGTGGCATAGAGTAGAAGATTTAGGTGGCAATCTCATGGGAAAAGCCAAAACCACAGGGTAGGAATATAGGATATCTGAACCTTTCCCTGGATAGAAACCTAAAGGAAGCAATAATTCCTGACAGAATAGCAAGCTGACATGTCCAGGAAAGATGGGGCACTCTATGTCCATGCAGTTTCTTATACCTCAACATGGAACACATCAGTTAGTAAAAGTATCTCCATCAGTCCCAGAATAGTTGGAAGAAATAAAAAACCACTGGGTGTGAGAGACATGCCTCAGCAACAGGAGTACACACCAACTTCCCAGGATCAGAGAGCAATTTGGACACTTCAGCAGCTATTAGTATACACCAATGACACAGAGCAACCAGATAAGTGGCACTTCACCAATTTACAGCCTCCCCGGCACCAGAAGACTCCAGAACATAGACACACTCATGGGGGCAATTAAGAAAACCTAAATCACTACCAGTCTTGGAACAGAGAATCAAACTAGGCATCAAGTGAACTATTTAAAACTACAGAACGGTACATTTCTGACTTATGCCAGTGTATAGATGGAGATTGCTATCAGTGCATATAGAATATATGATCCATGCATTGTTTTATCTTTCCCAGGAAGGTTTCCCTTGTTAAATAGGTCTCGGAAATTCTTACTTTCCTTTTGGAAGTCAAATGCCCCAGTTTTCTTCCACATATATTTGACATTATTCCACCCTTTTGAAGTGACCCCTTTAATTAATCATCCTGGGAACATTTATTGCCTTGTGCAGAGTAGTGGCCAGGTGTTTAAGGTTATTTGGTGAAATGTTGCTCATCTGTTTATCCTTCGACACCTTGGCTCATCTGTTGACTCTTAAAGAATTCAGTTATTTAAGCAATGTTAAGGTATCTTCAAAGGGAAACATTCTTTTGAGCAGTAGAAACTTTGAACTCAGCTTCTCACTGCTGATCAACTTTTCTTTGGAAAGTTCTTGCTTCAGTAGGGAATGTTGAGTAACTAAAAATCATCTCTGGAAACTGGTGGTCAATAAATGCATTCATAACCTCAGGATACCTTGTTTTCCTTATTCTATGTTCCCTTTCAAGCCTTGTGCTTGTGTGTAGGTTTATATATACATGTATGTTTGAGTGTGTGTGTGAGGAAGTGTGTTTCCACACTTCATTGTGGTTTAGGCTCTTTTCAGTAAATGTTCAACCTATTTAACCGAAAACATCATCTCTGGGTGGGTTGGTGTGGTATCACAAGGGAACACAGCCACCACATAGCCAGCATGTAATGACTATTTCCCTTGGACCCTGACTGCAGAAAGTCATCCTTGAAGATGGCCCAGAGCAGAGCAACAGAGAAGTAGGGTCAGGCAGATTGTGTCCTGAGAGGCAGATCCTTTGGATGTTAGAACTTGAGCACTCAGAAAGTCAAAGAGGAAATCAGGCTGAGGGGAGACTGGCTGTGAAAGCAGAGGATTACCACACTCAGTTTGATTTGCATACCAAATCCTTCTAGCCTTTAAAATCAGATCTGACACCTGAACCCACTGATCACTCCAATAGAAAACAAACATCTACAGGTTCAGTGTCTCCTGTTGCATTGCAAAGACAGTAACTGATGGCACAGGAAATACTGACCTTCAATCTGATCGAGTCTCAGATCAGTCTGAAGGATATGAGGAAGAACTCTTCAACACCATAACGATGCTGTTAGCCAACATCAGAACGTGGAGAGTTGTACACAACAAATGACTCCGTTTCCCTCCTCTAGCCACTACAATGAACATGCTGTATAATGGCAATGGTGAAAATAAGGCTAAGTGAATGAAAATACACTAACCTCCCTTCTTCCTTAGATTCAGGCCAGAAGACCACTAAAAGAAGTCTTTTCAGAAGGTTAGCCTTTTGGTGCTGCGGTGGTATTTGCTGGAACAAGTGCACAGCTGAGCCTTCTGCAGAACCCAGAGAGCGCTTTGGAGTTCCCTCTCGCGGATATCTGTAGTAATGACAACTTGCCCTTCCCAATTCTGGTAGGTCTCAGGCTGGTCTTTTATTGCCTTCCTGAGGAGGGGGACCTCAGAGAGGCCAAGTGTTCTCATGCAAACCTACCCCAAATGGGGAAATCAATAGACAGCCCCTGGCTGTGGCTGAGAAGCTTTGGTAGTGTCATTTGATTTAGCTACTGCAGAGTCATGAGGCCAATACAGCAGGACAACTTTTTGTCCATTCCACTTTTTCCCAGAGGCCCGTGTAGGCCTGTTCAGATCAGTCAAAATGGACTCTGTGTGCATGAATCATCTTCATATTTTCCCATTGTCTTCTGAACTCACAGTAGTCTCCGGTCTCTTTCAACTGAGTCTACCTAATCTAACAACTGAAAACATCTTACCTAAGCCTAAAGACTCATCCTGTGCCAAGTATGAATCCATGAATCCTAACAGAATATGTTAAATGACAGTCACAGAGGCATCTTCAAAAAATCAGCCAGTATAAAATCATGCAGAATCCTAAAGCAGAAACTAAATTCTGGGGACAGAGTTAACTTGGATAGTGAATCTGTTCTTGTGGTAGCATCTGTTTTAAAGGTGGAGACTTCTAGCTTTTTCTGCACATGAGTATGTGAAGCTGTGATTGGTGTCTTTCATTATGATTGCCCACGAACTGACATAGGCATAACTGATTAAGAACTTGACACACTGGAAAACACTTCATGAAATCAAAATTTAAGGAAGCTGCTGTAGGAGTTAAAAGCCCCTTACATTAGAAATACTTTCTGTTTTCACCACACACTGCCCACCTGAAGACTCCTTGCAAAATACTAATACTACTATGACTACTAGTAATAATAATAATAATAATATTATTATTATTATTAATAACAATATAATATCAGTCCATTCATCCCTAAAATGTGGATAAAAATAATGTCTAAATCTTAGAAATGTTCTACAGATTAAATAAAATAATATATGTAAAATACATTTCTGAAAAAGCAGTTAATGGAACTAGGAGAAGTTTCCCTGAGACTAGTGTGAGTATTATTGGAGCCTCGCTAATCGCAGCTCACTGGCAAAACCCAATTTTGTTAAACGGAGTTTAGATTCAGAACCTGGAGACACATATCCTCAATCCCTCCATACTTTTAACATGTGTTCATTTTTTCTTTAGTGTAATCCATATCATTAGGAATTAAGATGAGTCTAGTGTCATGTCTGACAGTATGCTGTTATAAGACAAATGTTTGTTTTTTATTTCATCAGTGACAGAAAAACCACCTGTTGAATCCAAGCCAGTGAGAGAGAGAGAGAGTGATTTCCAAAAAGGCACAACTGCAGAATGCTACCAAGTCCCCATCTGGCATGGGTCCATCCACCTACATGTCTATAGTTTACTAAGTCATTGAAGACTGGAATCTCCATAATGATACTTGACACTTCCTTTTTCTTTATTCTTCCCATGAGTGAAAAATGAACCCCTTCCACGATCCAGCTATTTCCATTTAAAGGTTTTTCATTGGTCCCATATATTCATATTGAGGAAATCTTCCCACAAATTATTTCCTCTATCTTCAATGCCTACCATATCTATCATATTACATAGTTTTGTATTGTGTTGTGTTGTATGTATTTATATGAATAATAATCATTCCATAACTCAGTAAGCTTGACAACCATTTCCTTTGGCTATGATTCACATAACACTTCAGTGGAGGCTCATCTGAGCAGTTCTGGTCTCAGCTGAGGTCACCAGTGCACTTGCAGTTAGCCTCAAGCTCCTCTGGAGCTTACCTAGGTGTCTGTCTATTGGCGCTGTCTCTCAATTGGTCCCCATGTCTTCCATAAGGTAGCTTCTCCTCCTTTCATATGGTGGAGGAAGAGTTCCCAGAAGCAAGAGGGACTTTTCAAGAGTTAATGTGGGAGAGGACTGTGCAAAGGACCACGCCAAAGGTGGTGGTTTACAAGACGAGGAGGCAATATTTCTTGAGACAACACATCATAAAACTCACTGCAGCACCAGTACCACACATATCCTTTCCTTCACTGGCTTTTCATCCTCAGTTCTCCACACCAGCATTTCCTAAGTAGTATTCCAAGCATGGTAGGTAGAATCTTTGAAATACTAACTCATTTTTTTACCTCAGGTGTTCCTTCCCTCATCCTTCTTCCTGTCTTAATCTGCTTACAAGGCAACTAAATCACCTCCTCGGACATAGAAGCAAGAGGAGAATATGAGGAAAATGGAGTTCTTTGCTGCTTATGAGTTTTACAGATTTAGCTTTCTAAGAAACAAAAATGATTTGTGACATAGAGTAGAAGATTTACGTGGCAATCTCATGGGAAAAGCCCAAAACCACTAGGCAGGTACATGGGATATCTGCACCATTCCTGGATGGAAACCAAAAGGAAGCAGAAATTCCTCACAGAATAGTGAGCTGACATGTCTAAGAGAGATGGGGCCCTCTACATCCACGCAGAGTTTCTTATACCTCAACATGGAACAGATCAGTTAGTAAAAGTATCTCCATCAGTCCCAGAATAGTATGGAAGAAATAGAAAGCCACTGGGTCTGAAAGACATGCCTCAGCAACAGGAGTACAGACCAATTTCCCAGGACCAGAGAATCAAACTAGACATCAAGTGAGCTATTTAGTACTACAGAACTGTACATTTCTTACACATGCCTGTGTATAGACTGAGAGTGGTATCAGTGCATATAGAATATATGATCCATGCATTGTTTTCCCTTTCCCAGAAAGGGTTCCCTTGTCAAATAGGTTTGGGAAGTTCATGCTTTCCTCTTGGAAGTCAAATGTGCCAGTTTATTCCACATTTAGTTGACATTATTTGACTCTTTCGAAGTGACCCCATTAATTAATGTTCCTTGGAACATTAATAAACATTTCTCTAAATTTATTTCTTTTTTTTTTAAAGATTTTATTTATTTATGATAGTCACACACACAGAGAGAGAGAGAGGCAGAGACACAGGCAGAGGGAGAAGCAGGCTCCATGCAGGGAGCCCGATGTGGGATTCGATCCCGGGTCTCCAGGATCGCGCCCTGGGCCAAAGGCAGGCGCCAAACCGCTGCACCACCCAGGGATCCCTCTAAATTTATTTCTTAAGTCATAGTTTAACATTCCACTCCCTGCTTAGAAGCCATCAATGGATTTCAATAAATCTTTGGTGTTTTCCTTTTTTTGTCCAAAAAAAAAATCTCATCTTTAAAATCCTCCCCAATGCAGCCTGCTCTAGTAATTAGTATTGTCTTCACTCTTTCCCAGTGCAGATCCTTTAGTTTAGCTGGGTCAGACATATCCTTGGTTCCTGAACACAGCACACTCACTTTTCTACTATAATTCTCACCTCTTCTTGGACTCTGCATTGCCACACACTATGTAGGCTAGCCATTTGGGTTCTCCAATCCCAGTAATTTCACAAAGCCTTTCTGATCTCAATTTAATTTTTTCTTTATAAAATATGAGCACCTAACCCTACTAGACAGTGGCTCACATGCTGCTTTGACCATCAGGAATTATGCTGATGTGTTCATACGTTATACAGAAAATCCAAATTCCTGAGGTAAACAACTGTATCTTGTGTTAGTTTTATAGTACTTTTAAAGCCTGGCTAAATGTCTACTCAAAAAAATGTACGAATTAATATGTTCAATTTTCTAAGAGTATAGAGATTTTATAGAGACTGGTAGAAACTGCAAGTTTTAAAACATGAGGTTGAACACAGCACATGAAATTTTAGGGGGCGACAATAAGACATAGGTTTGAGTAATTGTTTTAGATATGACTTCACAGGCTGAGTCACATGTTCTTGGATAGACTATTTTTATTCATTATACAAACAACGTGATATTGGTGTGATATATTTGGGAATAATTGCATGTTTGTATGAAATTTAAATATCAACAATCCAGAATAAAAGGGGCAAAACACATAGCTGGGTAAGGCATCTGTGAGTTTTTAAACCAAGGAAGATATTGGAAAAAAAGGAAAGAAAGAAATTAACAAGAAGAGGAGATAGAAATACAAGGAGGTATAGAAAAGCTGAAACAACTAATTTGTCAATTGTGACTCATAGAAGAGATTTCTGACATAGGGAAATAGTTAATAAATGTTAGTTTTGCCCTCAGGATACTCCAGCATAATATCTCTGAGAACAGCAATTCATTTCTTAATTTTGAAGAAAAGATCCTGAGAACTCTGATAAACTGTAAAAGGATCTAACTGCATAATCTAGAATGAGTGACAGGCAATTAGGTGTTCCCCATTGGCCTTTACCATACCTGGGAGTAAGATGTGTGTAATCATTAGTTAATATGCACTTAGTGATACAGTTAAGGTTAAACATGTCTAAAAGTAAAATAAAGGTACTTAGAATGACTATCTTACTTTATTCCAGAAAGAAAGTTACTCACAGGCTACCAGTATAAGAAAACTATTTCTCAAAATTGGTGGATCAATTACCATGATGAATCTCTCTCTCTCTCTCTCTCTCTCTCTCCCTCTCTCTCTCTAATAACACTCAGTTTTTATTCATACGAGGAACATGTAAGAATTTGGTGAATGGAATATATACCAGTACAAGAAACCAGCTTTTTTTCAGAGAGCACTGAACAATGCCTTTTATATTTTTCTGTAATTCTTTCTATGCTAGTCGAATGGGCCAATAAATACTCTGAAGATTTATAGTGGATGGTGACTATTTTCCAGTTTTGTTTTGTTTTACTTACCCATAGCATAACTGGTGCTACGAGCAAATTGGTTTCTTCATAGTCTTGGGCCTCAATGTCAGTATTAATTTAGTTGGCTTACTCTTTTAAAGAATGAAGTCATTCCTTTGTCAAATAAAAGAAACAAGTAGAAAAACCAAACTGCCAAAGGAAAATTGTAATTTCTTAAAGTGGATAAAGAGAAACTGCTTTATAAGAATGGGAGGTTTTCCAAAATGTAAAAGTATAAAACTAGTTGGGAAATAAATAAACAAAACAAAGCAACACCATCCTCAGGATAATAATTATCTCTGTGCAAGGAAAGACTAGGATTAGGAGAAAGGGGAAAGAAAGAAACTCCAAGCACACATACATCAATTTAAATTCTTGGAAGATTTAAAAATGCTTACACTTCACCATGTGCTTCATACTTCTGAAGAACATGTTGTAGGTAACTTGATCATATAAATATCTACCACATACCCATGCATACACAAACGCACACATTGAATTGTATATGTAAACATACAGAACACTGTTAAATGAATAAGTAAACAAACGACAGAAATTTTAAGATTTTGTATTTATTCATAAGATACCGATAGAGAGGCAGAGACACAGACAGAGGGAGGAACAGGCTCCTCACAGGGAGCCAGATGCGGGACTCGATCCCCAGACCAGGATCACACCCTGAGCCAAAGGCAGGCAGGTGCTCAATCGCTGAGTCACCCAGAGGTCCCTAAAGTACAGAAATTCTTAGCATTCAGCAATTTTATCTGTGATTCCTCTGTATTGATGATCTGGTTCACTCAGTCCAAGTGGCTGAACAGTAGTACTCCATTATATGATGATACATTTATGTGTGTACACATCTAGTCAAACTTTCTAGAGGCTTACCTAGTTTATTAGCTTTCAAAGAAATTGATTTTTTAAATCATCTCCATAAATGTTTTTCCCAGGCTTATTAATTTGTGTTTTGTTTTTATAATTCTGTTGCTTCAACTTTCTTACTCCTTTGATTTCTTCATCTAGCTTCTTGGATTAAATGCTAGCTAATTGTAGTAAATATATTTAAGACTATTCATAACTTCTAAGTATTGCTTTAGCTATACCTCACAAATTTATTTTTCATATTTTAGTTTGTTGATAAAACCATTACAGTTTATGATTTTCCTTGTGAAGTCTTTTTTAACCTAGTCATTATTTAAGCTTTTGGGTTTTTTTTTTTTTTTCAGATTTTCTAACCTGTAGGATTTTAATTACTAGCTGTAATAGTTAATTTCTAATTAAACTGCACTGTAATCAGATAATATGGTTTGAATAACTATGACTCTTTGTGACTGAGAGTGTACAGTTAATTTTATAAATATTTAAAATGTTGCATGCATGCTTTAGGAGAATGTGTATTCTCTGTTGTATTCTCTTTTGAGTGCAGGGATATGGAAACTCACAATTATGTCATACGTGTTACTCAAATTCTCTATATATTCTCCAAATGTGCAGTTTCTGAGAGAGGTGTTAAATTTTGCCATTATGCTTCTGTGAGCTTTTTTTAAAATTTTTATTTATTTGTGATAATCACAGAGAGAGAGAGGCAGAGACATAGGCAGAGGGAGAAGCAGGCTCCATGCACCGGGAGCCCAATGTGGGACTCGATCCCGGGTCTCCAGGATCGCGCCCTGGGCCAAAGGCAGGCGCAAAACCACTGTGCCCCCCAGGGATCCCTCTGTGAGCTTTTCACTTTTATTTTGTAATTCTGAGTTTTCGTAGTTGCTGGCTTTTGGTGTTTTATGGTTTAAGTCTATATTATTAGGCACATACAAATTTATAATTTCTATAGCCTTTTCATGAATTATAAATTATAACTTATTTGCTTTATTCGCATTAATGCTTCAACTTCATACTCGCCTTTGACAGATATTGTTGCACTAGCTTTTTTTTTTGGTTCATATATGCTTAGTCTATTTCTTTTTTTTCTTTTTATATTTTCTGTTTTAGGTTGTGTGTGTAGATGTGTCCCCTGTAAGCAGCATATAACTGATTTTTTATATCCACACTGATAATTTCTGATATTTATTAAAGCGATTTAATCTATTACATTTATTGTCATTATAGTGTATTTCGAGTTATACTGACAAACCATATTTTGTATTTTTATTTCATCAAAGATTTCTCCTGGTTCCTTTTTTCTTCTTTCCTAAGTTTTGTTAGATTCATAAATCATATTTTTGTATCCTCTGTGTCAATTTTTATTTATATTAGAATTTCTTAGCTATTATGTCTTTGACCACTTTTTCCAATATTCCTCTATTATCTCTTACTAGAATCCATTAAAATTTTATGAAACAATGATTCTCAAAGAACACTCGATACGAACAACCTTTTCACTTTTCCTCTTTGTACTGCATCCTGGGTAAAATTCTCAGTTCTTTTTTCCAGTTTAATTCCTTAACCTTGGTCATTCTAGAGTCTATTCTCTTACTTTCATATTTTTTCTTTTATTTTTTCTTTTTTCCACACCTATATGTTTTCTGGGATTACTAATCAGATCTTTTTCCTATTCATACAATTTTATATTTTTTCAATAAAGATCATTTCAGGGGCACATGAGTAGCTCAGTCGGTTGAGTATACAATTCTTGATTTCAGCTCAGGTCATGAGATGGAGCCCCCACATGGGGCTCCTCACTGGGCGGGGAGTCTGCTTGAGATACCTTCTCTCCTTCTCTCCTTCCCTGCTCTCTCTCGCTCATGTGCTCTCTCTTCATTAAATAAAAATCTTTAAAAAGATCATTTCATTCATTTTCCCCTCTGATTTTGGTACCAAGAAGTAGGTCTTACTGTGACAAATACCTAAAAATGCCAAAGCAGCTTTAGAACCGGGTAAGGGGGAAGGATGTAGAAGTTTGGAGGGCCACACTGGGAAAAGCCCACATTGCTGTGAAGGAACTATTGGTAGAAATAATAGATGTTGAAGGCGATTCTGGTAAGAGTTCAGAAATAAAAGCAAGAGCTTCAGAGATAGACTCTATCTTCTTAGAGAATACATAACTAATCAGAAACAGATTGTTCGAAATATGGATGTTGAAGATTTTTCTGTGAGATCTCAGATGGAAATAAGGAACGTGTTATTGGAAACCATAAAAAAGGAGAACCTTGTCATGAAATGGCAAAAACTTGTCTTTAATGAGTGTTCCAGTATTTTGTGGAAGTTTGAACTTGGAACAATAAAATTGGATATTTATCTGAGTAGATTGCTCAGGAAAGTTTTAAAGGAGCTTGTTTCCTCCTGACTCCTTATACTAAAATGCAAGAAGATAGAAATGAGTTGAAGAAGGTATTAAGCACAGAGAAGTCAGGACTCAAAGATGTGGAAAATTCTCAAGTTTCCTAATTTCTCAGTTTGTCATTTCTGCTCTAGCACTTGTGCTCATGCTCTTGCTACCCCTAGACAGTTCCCTTCTTGTCCTCTTCCCATCCATGTCCGACCTATAGAGTCAGCTTCCCAACAAAGTCTGTTTTGATTTGATCAGCCATGTTGGCATTTTCTCTTGTGAATTTCTGTAGCCTTATAATCATTTTCCTGTGATTTTTGTGACATGTAGTCTTTAAGGCACGTTTCATTTTTTAATTTTACATTTTCTGAAATTGAAATTTCAATTTTACTCTTTTGTCTGTGTATATATCTATATCTTTTTCAGCAATTCTCTGTTTACCCATCAAATGCTTTTTATGGATAACACATATGTAATCCACGGGTTCTAGAATATGAGGAAATAGAAAATGTGACTTCTGAATGGTTCTCAGGTGGTTCTCCATGGCACGTACCAGAGCAGGGCTAGAGCAGTGGGAAATTTAAGCAAACCAGTGGAGCCTTGCTCTGGTCACTCCACAGCCTTGAACAAGCAGCTCAACGCTTTTTTTATACTTTTTGCTTTATTATTTTATTTTTGGGTCTGAGCAAAAAGTTTCGTGAACCCAAAAATATTGGTATAAATGTGTAGTATGTTTTAGCTTTGTCTCTCTTAGGAGAACACAGGCTTCTGCACCCAAAGAGACTGGCACAGTTATGTCTAGATAATTGGGTCAGCTTATTCTTGATTGGTTTGTGTGCAAACATGCAGACTACATCCATAGTCATCACTCCTCTTAATCTTTCAAACATCTCTGAGCCAATCTCCTAAATGTTAGTTCCCTTCTAACATTTTCCTTAAAAAAATGGTGCCTCAGGCCTCCCAGAATGAACACAAATTTTATAGCATTAATAGTTCTTTGCAGACAGCAAATTTTAGATTTCTTTCCAAAGCACATGAATGGATTTTAAGAAAATCGTAAATGGCTATAATTTAAGAAGAAAATATTATCCTTAAGAGAACATTATAAATTGGAGGGAAAAACAACCACAACTTTTATCTAGAAACTTGTTATCTTCTACCTCTGCCCCTTCTCCTGCATGCTCTCAATCAATCAATCAATAAAATCTTTATTTCAAAACAGGAAATGGGCTCACACAATTGTGGAGTCTGGCAAGTCTCAAATCTTTGTGTATTGTGAAAGAGAGTGGTCTAGTTTCATTCTTCTGCATGTGGATGTCCAATTTTCCCAGCACCATTTATTGAAGAGACTGTCTTTCTTCCAATGGATAGTCTTTCCTAATTTATCGAATATTAGTTGGCCATAAAGTTCAGGGTCCACTTCTGGGTTCTCTATTCTGTTCCATTGAACTATGTATCCGGTTTTTTTTTTATGTGTCTGCTTTTGTGCCGATACCACACTGTCTTGATGACCACAGCTTTGTAGTACAACCTGAAATCTGGCATTGTGATGCCCCCAGATATGTTTTTTTTTTAAATTCCCCTGGCTATTCAGGGCCTTTTCTGATTCCACACAAATCATAAAATAATTTGTTTTAACTCTCTGAAAACAATCCATGGTATTTTGATAGGGATTGCATTAAACGTGTAAATTGCCCTGGGTAACATTGACATTTTCACAATCTTAATTCTGCCAATCCATGAGCATGGAATATTTTTCCATCTCTTTGTGTCTTCCTCAATTTCTTTCAGAAGCGTTCTATAGTTTTTAGGGTATAGATCCTTTACCTCTTTGGTTAGGTTTCTTCCTAGGTATCTTATGCTTTTGGGTGCAATTGTAAATGGGATGGACTCCTTAATTTCTCTTTCTTCAGTCTCATTGTTAGTGTATAGAAATGCCATTGATTTCTGGGCATTGATTTTGTATCCTGCCACACTACCCAATTGCTGTATGAGATCTAGCAATCTTGGGGTGGAGGCTTTTGGGTTTTCTGTGTAGAGTATGATGTCATCGGCAAAGAGGGAGAGTTTGACTTCTTCTTTGCCAATTTGAGTGCCTTTAATGTCTTTTTGTTGTCTGATTGCTGAGGCTAGGACTTCCAATACTATGTTGAATAGCAGTGGTGAGAGTGGACATCCCTGTCTGGTTCCAGATCTTAGGGGAAAGGCTCCCAGTGCCTCCCCATGGAGAATGATATTTGCTGTGGGCTTTTCGTAAATGGCTTTTAAGATGTCGAGGAAATTTCCCTCTATCCCTACACTCTGAAGAGTTTTGATCAGGAATGGATGCTGTATTTTGTCAAATGCTTTCTCTGCATCTAATGAGAGGATCCTATGGTTCTTGGTTTTTCTCTTGCTGATATGATGAATCACATTGTTTGTTTTACGAGTGTTGAACCAGCCTTGCGTCCCGGGGATAAATCCTACTTGGTCGTGGTGAATAATTTTCTTAATGTGCTGTTGGATCCTATTGGCTAGCATCTTGTTGAGAATTTTTGCATCCATGTTCATCAGGGATATTGGTCTGTAATTCTCCTTTTTGGTGGGGTCTTTTCTGGTTTTGGAATTAAGGTGATGCTGGCCTCATAGAACGAACTTGGAAGTACTCCATCTCTTTCTATCTTTCCAAACAGCTTTAGTAGAATAGGTATGATTTCTTCTTTAAACATTTGATAGAATTCCCCTGGGAAGCCATCTGGCCCTGGACTCTTGTGTCTTGGGAGGTTTTTTTCCATGTCTTTGTGTCTTCCTCAATTTCTTTCAGAAGTGTTCTATAGTTTTTAGGGTATAGATCCTTTACCTCTTTGGGTAGGTTTCTTCCTAGGTATCTTATGCTTTTGGGTGCAATTGTAAATGGGATTGACTCCTTAATTTCTCTTTCTTCAGTCTCATTGTTAGTGTATAGAAATGTCATTGATTTCTGGGCATTGATTTTGTATCCTGTCACGCTGCCAAATTGCTGTATGAGTTCTAGCAATCTTGGGGTGGAGGCGTGTGGGAAATATCAGAAAGTGAGACAGAACATAAAGACTCCTAACTCTGGGAAACGAACTAGGGGTGGCGGAAGGGGAGGTGGGCGGGGGTTGCTGGTGAATGTGTGATGGGCACTGAGGGGGGCACTTGACGGGATGAGCACTGGCTGTTATTCTGTATGTTGGTAAATTGAACACCAATAAAAAATACATTTATTATAAAAATAAAAAAAATTAAAAAAAAAACTTCTGATGTAAAATAGAGCAAAAATGCTCTGGGAACACAATATGCTCTCTAATCGCTTGTCTATAAAATAGCCACTGTGTTCTCTGTGACATAATCTTATTCTAAAGTTTCTTGGCCTGTCGAGATTGATAATTTACCTAAGTAAAATAGTTGAGGTATACTTTTTTTTTTCCTGTGAAGAGTACCTGTTTCCTAGGATCAAATCACATGTTTTCTGTGTAACAGAGTTTTCTTTTTATTCTCTTGTCTTTTCTGTTGACTTTTTTCCATGTCAGATTTTTTTTAAAAAATTTTTTTTAATTCTTATTTATTTATGATAGGCACACAGTGAGAGAGAGAGAGGCAGAGACACAGGCAGAGGGAGAAGCAGGCTCCATGCACTGGAAGCCTGACGTGGGATTTGATCCTGGGTCTCCAGGATCGCGCCCTGGGCCAAAGGCAGGCGCTAAACCGCTGCACCACCCAGGGATCCCAGATTTTTTTTTTGTAAGATACTTTAAAGATTACTGTCTTTGCCTGAGCCCCTCAGAGAAAGATAGCATATATGTTAGTGATTTGTGATTGTTGTTTTTTATTTATGGACTTAGTTTTTTGCCTAATATAGTGTCCCATTCCTAGGAATCCTATTAAATTGTTTCCTTGCTGTGTGTCTGATTATTAGCTGTTATTAAAACCACCAGAGACCATTTTAGTGGCACCTGGATGGCTCAGTTGGTTAAGCATTTGACTCCTGATTTCACCTCAGGTCATAATCTCATGGATTGTGGGATCCAGCCCTGAGTAGGATTCCACACTCGGCAGGGAATCTGCTTCTCTCCTTCTTGCTCTCCCTCTTCCCCTCCATTTTTTCTCTCTCACAAATAAATAAATAAATCTTTTTTAAAAGGAAAGAAAAGAAACATTTACATTTGTTTGAAACTTCACTTTTTAATACGACCTGATGAATGTGCCATAAATATGAAATTAACTTATTTTGCACAGTTCACTCTTTTGAATACACCTGTCATTTTTCTGCTTCACATAAATATCCTTGATTAAAAGTTGCTTTATTTTTACCAAGGGAATAATTTAAAAAGTATTATTTTGCTTAAGTCATTGTATCAGCCAACTTTTGCCAAGAAGACTGCTCAAACAAATAACCTTAAAGTCTTAGTGGTTTATAGCAACAAAGATTTAGCTCTTGTCCATGCAAGTGTGGGGTACAGGAGGCTGTGCCTCTTTCCAGCATTTGGTTCCACTTGATGTGTAAAGGAACAACACTTACAAGAGACATGCATTTTTCTGGCAGAAGGGAAAGAACAGTCACCCAAACATGACGACTCTTGAAGCATTCTCTTGGACATGATTCACTTTGCTTCCAGGCACATTTCATGTGCCAATACAAGTCACTTGGTCGAGCCTGATATAGTACACACCTCCTACACACACACACACACCACTCTGGGCTAGATCACAACTTGGTACAGTCCCCCCTCCTGGGTTGGGAGTAAATAAATAGGAATGCAATGCTCTGTTACAGTTAGGTCTTTCTTATTTTTTACTAATAAACTTATTTTTTATTGGTGTTCAATTTGCCAACATACAGAATAACATCCAGTGTTCATTTTAAAGATTTTTTCTATTGTTAGGGGAGTATTAATGATATATTTTGTGAATTTTACTGTGGAAATAATTTTTTCCTGATATTTTTCAGCTTTATATTTTGAACTCTGTAGAACTGATGTTAATATACAGGTTGAGGTTGAATTAGGATTTTTGTAAGGAAGAATTAAGTGAAAGGATATTACATATGGAATTCTTACTTCCTACTTCATTATATTTTATATTCTCCACTGTATAACTTGTCTCCTACTTCTATTGATAATTGAGTAGGAGTTCAAACTTTCCTCATCCATACTGCTATAGTTTCAGTTTGTAACTTTAGGAATTTTGAAGATTATTTCCTACTCTATTGATTAGTCATTAGTCAATTTGGCTGGATAATCTGACACTATCTTCTACCGTTTCAATACACTAAATTATGCCTTTGCCAATTTCATAGTCATATGTTTTTTTTTACAGCACCCACATGTGGACAGCATTCTGCCAACAAGTAAAGAGAAACCAAGTTAAGTCACAGACAGGTGCAGCTGAAATACCAAATCACCCATTGCCTTTTCTAGAGTTATATTTACTTGTGCACAGTGGGGACTATATTTCCTTACAAAACAAGAGATAGTTACATTTGCTGTTTTGAAATAGCAGAACTGAACCTCAAATGCATGAGATCATGAAATCTTAGTGGGGTATGGTACTTGAAAAGGGACAGTGGGCAAGTTGTCAGAGAAAGTGGAGATTTGTGAGTGATGCTGGATGTTGGAAGGAGATAGGAAATTTGAAAAGTAGATACATCTAGATATCCAGGAGTAAATGTTTTGTGATAGTGATAGAATCAGAAAGAATTAGACTGGAAGGCATTGTGAGTTTATTTGGTCTTAGCTATTGCCACAATACAGAAGCAGTTCCATTGGTAAAAGCTTATCAAATGGTGGCTTACATGATCCTGTGTAATTTCAGAGAAGTCCCCTCCCCCAATCTTCCAAGATTGTGTATTCCACTTTTTCACTGTCATACCCCACTTAAGTGTTTTTCTTAATTCCATACCAACTGTCCTTTTCATAGGGTGAGGTCTGAGAGGGGCAGCAATGATCACATCATCCTGTATATGCATTTCTCTTTAACTTCATTAAAGCTCTTGGGAAAGATGTTATTTCACCTGTGATTGAATCTACTTCTGAAAGGGATGAGATTATAAAGTCTACCTACACTATTTTACAGATTAAGTGAAAGAGTTTCAAAGATGATGAGACTCACCCAAGGTGAAATGGCCCACATGGGAAATCCAAAGCCAGAAGAACAATCTTGTCTCCTAATTAAGTGTTCTTACTTTGTATATGACATATAAGTGGCTATTTCATGAGTATATTAATATCAGATGTACATAACAGAATATAAGTTTTTTTCCTGCTCATAAGATTGAGGTAGCATAGTAAATAATAGGTGTCTGGCCAAAGAAAGGAAATTATTTTGTGAGTCATTGAAAATTAAGCAGAAGAAATAAAAGAAATATATGAGGACAAATTCCCTTTAGCCCTTAAATGCATTGGGTTGTTTTAGCCTCCTTTAAGAAATGTTTTATCCAGGAAAATTGAAAGCTATATAGATGAACTCATTCTATTTCACTCCTGAGTTCACTATGCCAGTTCTTCTCATGGTTCTAGTTCTAGACTGGCTCTAGGATTTGGTAAGTGTGAGCTTTACAATTGTTTATCATCGCTTAGTCTCAATTCCCCCATCGGTAAAATGTGCACAGCTTGGAGGTGTTCTTCTGGGAGATGGACCCAGATTTTTTTGGATTTTTTAATCCAGAATTACTCTTTTAGGTAGGTGCTATTGATCCTATTTTGTAGATAAGGTAATAAATGAAGTTAAGATAACCTTTCCTGAGGATACATTGCTAATAAGTTGTATACCAGAATCCCAAGTCAGGTCTGTCTGATTCCAAGGCAGAGTCTCTCCACCCAGTGTACTTGGAAATGCACTTGACATTTTCATCCATCTCTCAGAAGGTGAAAATCTGATAAAGTACGTGATATTTTTAGAAAATTGCCAAGTGCTATATTGATGTGAGGTATTGTTGTTTCTTTTATGTGTTCTTAGCCACTTATTGGAAAATAGCAGTACGATCCAAGGCATAAATAAGTTTTATATTTTCTGCTTTACGGATGAGGAAATTGAGGCCCATGGGATAAGGAAGGATATCTACATAGGCAGAAAGTAGCAGAGTAGTGTCAGTTCCTAGTCTAGTTCTAAAGCCCATCATCCAGTCTCTCTCCTTATTCCTCTCTAGACCTGAGTTTTTATTCTGGCATAGGGGCTGATTCCATCACTATGTACTGATCCTGTGTTGGAACTTTCCAATCAGCTAAGACACTCTAGCAAGGTAAGAGTAGGTTACTAGTATGGAAAGAGGTAATGACATTGACGATAGTATTTTTTAAAGACTATATGCATACAGGTAATCATTCAAACTTCATGACAGTTGGATATAACACTATATGGTGGCCCTTCCATACTTTATGAATTCAGAAACGGTCATCGTGGTGCATTAGGATTTTGGCAGAGCACCCGCCTCAAGAGAATACTCTGTAGCAGCTCTACCATAAGGCACTATCTCCAATTTTCCTGTTGAATCATTCCAGCCAGGTTACTTACTACATTTTTCTGGGCTTGTTCATCTTCATTTCCTAAGTTTGTTAAAAAAAAACCCTAACAATTAGGATATTCAGAGAAGCTCTTGTATGTGTAAATTTGCCTGTAAATCTGAATTCAGTATGAGATGTTACTACCAAAATGATGAATCTAATAAAACTGTAAGCCACCATGATTTTTTTGTGTCATTCAGAGAAACAGATCAACATTCTCCTGTACTTTACTTATTTGAATAGATTATCAGTCCAAAGGAAGAGCTTTGCAAGTAGTTTGTTACTAAAATGATTTATTTTTTGGTTGGGAATTATAAATGACTCTGTGTAGATTTGTTGAAGAATAGTAGTTAATTTTAAAAATGGCTGAATTTGGGTTATCCGGGTGGCTCATTTGGTTAAGCTTCTGCCTTCAACTCAGGTCAAGATCCCAAGGTCCTGGGATCAAACAACACATGAGTTCTCTGCTCAACAGGGAGTCTGCTTCTCCTTCTCCCTCTGCTCACCCCCAGCTCATGCTTGTTCTCTCTTGTTCTTTCCATCTCAAATAAATAAATAAAATCTTTTTTTAAAAATGAGTTGATTAATATTCTTTGGCACATGAGTGAAGGACCACATGAAAATATGTTGAAATATACAGAGAAGATATAGATTCAAAGCAAAAATCTGTAGTTAGTGTTTTATTTTGAACCTTAAGAAGAATTATTATTATTTTTCAACAGGAAATTTTCCTTTCTCTCTTTTTTAAAGATTTTACTTACTTATTCATGAGAGACACACAGAGAGAGGCAGAGACATAGGCAGAGGGAGAAACCGGCTCCATGCAGAGAGCCCAATGCAGGAGTCAATCCCAGGACTCCAGGATCATGCCCTAAGCTAAAGACAGACACTCAACCACTGCTGAGCCACCCAGGCATCCCAAGAATTATCATTAAATAGAGTAACATCTGTGAATGCTTGAGGGAAAACTGTAGTACCCTGGACTCACCCTTAAACCTTTTACTCTCATACTGCATGTACATTCTGTCAGGAAATAGCATCTGCTTTCTCTTCAGATCATACTGATTACTTCTCCCCATCTCCACTATTCCCCTGTCATAATATTCCCAAGTCATCACTATCTGTGACCTGGCTTATTGTAATAGCCTACTACCAAAGTCAAGTAAAGGAAAATATCAGTAAACTTTTATTTATTTATTTATTTATTTATTTATTTATTTATTTATTTAGGAAACTTTTATTAATAAGTGTTTTTCTTCTATAGACACAAGCATTTTAATATGCTTTTTTTACTATTCATTATTTGTCAAATGTTGAGCAACTGTATGAGTACAGCTACTACTGTGGGCAACACATGGTAATTCTTGTTTGTTGCCTTGAGGAAATTATCTTTGGGAAAATGATATAAACACATATTAGAATCTCACTGATCATATGAATTAAATGACAAAAAAACACTGAAATGGATTATAAGTAACCAATAAAATTAAGACATTTTATATAGAAAAACTCCTGGAACCTACATGCATTTAGTAGATTAGATATGGAGAAGGATACAAATGAACTGTGCCTCAGATGATGATGATGAAGCGTTGTAAGAGAGGCCAGGTGGCATCTTTGCAGTTGTACTAAGGCAGGAACGAGTCCAGTGTTTTTGAGACGAAGTATACCAATTGGACTGAAAAATAAGATGTAGGTTCTTTTGAAGGATATTTGAAGATGAGAGGACAAACTGAGTTCAGATTATGGGAGTCTATTTGATAAGCTGTTGAAGCCATATTTGGGTTATGGCTGGTTCTGCCTATTGAGAATCCTGAGCTGGGACTAGAGATTGGGGGATGCACCCAGTAAATATTATTGGTAGGAAATCATAAGTAGAGTTAAGAATGTGGTTTTGGAGAACATGATGGGTATAATTAGGGTGACCAAAAATTCTGTTTTGCTCAGAACTCTTTTTAGTTTTAACTCTGAAAGCCCCATGATCTGGGAAACTCTTCAGTTGCAGACAAAGCAGATGGCTGGTCACTTTAGATATAGTTCAGACAAGTGGTTGGGATCAGAGGTTCAAACCAGAGTGATGCATTAGTATGTTAACAAGTGAACAGTGCGTGACAACAGAAATCCAAAGCAATTCAGAGCTCTGGGAGGCAGTCGGTGGAATTGAATTATATTTTGGCTGAGATCAATTTGGCCAAATGAAATTTAGTCAAAAGCAGCATTGTCAGAGCAACTTTATTTGACAGTTGGGTTGAAATAAATTTGAAAATAAAATGAATATTTTAACCACAGGCTTTCAAGCTTTACATAATACTAATAATACTACTACTACTACTAATAATAATAATAATTAGTAATAATAATAGCGACTACCATTCACAAATGCTCATCATGTGCCAAGCACCTTATTCCTTAAAATAAGTCTATGAGATAAGCACTGTTATTTTCTCCATCTTGCAAATGAAGAAACTGGTGGTTTGAGAGATGAAGCTGTTTGCAGTTACACAGCCAATTAATCATAGAAAGAGACATTGAACCCTAGTCCACCCAAAGCCTGTGCTGTTTAGTCACTAAGTGGTACCACTGCTCGGCATCAAGTTTATTTATTTATCAAGGTCTGTTTATTATTTATTATTTTTTTACTGCAAAAATAACACATGTTAATTCTAGAAAAATTATAACATATGGACTAACAGAAGAACATGGTAAAATATGTACAATTGCTTTTACTTAGAAATAGGCTCTGCTATTTGCAAATGACATATCAGATAAAGGACTAGTATCTAAGATCTATAAATAACTTAGTAAACTCAACACCCAAGAAACAAAAAATCCAATCATGAAATGGGTAGAAGACATGAACAGAAATTTCACCAAAGAAGACATACACATGGCCAAAAAGCACATGAGAAAATGCTCCGCATCATTTGCCATCAGGGAAATACAAATCAAAACCACAATGAAATACCACCTCACACCAGTGAGAATGGTGAAAATCAACAAGGCAAGAAACAACAAATGTTGGAGCGGATGAGGAAAAAGGGGAATCCTCTCTTTTTTTTTTAATTTTATTTATTCATGGGAGATACAGAAAGAGGCAGAGACATAAGCAGAGGGAGAAATAGGCTCAATGCAGGGAGCCTGATATGAGACTCATCCCAGGACCTTGGGATCATGCCCTGAGCCAAAAGCAGACGCTCAACCACTGACCCACCCAGACATCCCTAAAAGGGGAATCCTCTTACACTGTTGGTGGGAATGCAAGCTGGTACAGCCACTCTGGAAAACAGTGTGGAGGTTCCTCAAAAAGTTAAAAATAGAGCTACCCTATAACCCAACAATTGCACTACTGGGTATTTATCCCAAAAATACAGATGCAGTGAAATGCTGGGACACCTGTACCCCAATGTTTATAGCAGGAATGTCCACAATAGCCAAACTGTGGAAAGAGCCATGGTGTCCTTCGACAGATGAATGGATAAAGAAGATGTATATATAGAGAATGGAATATTACTCCGCCATCAGAAAGGACAAATACCCACCATTTGCTTTGATGTGGATGACACTGGAGGGTATTATGCTGAGTGAAGTAAGTCAATCGGAGGAGGACAACCATTATATGGTTTCACTCATATGGGGAATATCAGAAATAATGAAAGGGATTATAAGAGAAAGGAGGGGACCTGAGTGGGAAAATTTAGAGAGGGGGACAAACCATGAGAGACTCCTAACCCTGGGAAATGAACAAAGTGTTGTGGAAGGGGAGACGGGGAGGAGGCTGGGGTAACTGGGTGATGGGCACTGAGGAGGGCACTTGATGGGATGAGCACTGGGTGTTATACTGTATGTCCGCAAATCGAACTTCAATAAAGCAAACAAGCAAGGTCTGTTAACGTGTTTGATATCTTTTTCTTTTGGGAGCACATTGATAGGTATATATCTATACACACTGAGATATATATGTATATATATAGCACAATGATATACATGACATACATATATATTTTTTCCTCTAAAATTACATTTGAGGCTCTCGGAGGGGGCAGGAGATTCCAGTTACACACCCGCCAGGCTCCCAGCCCCCCACTCTTCTTGGCCATTTTGGGAAAATAAGGCTCAGAGTCGTCTGAGGTCAGAAGAAAGGGGTGCCAGCCTCACCCACAGCAGAGAAGAGAGGACAGAAGGATCTGAGATCCCTCTGAGGGCCAGGCCTGGGGCAACGGGTAGGGGCAGCAGTTTTGCTGGGTTTCCAGTTTGAAAGGCAAGGGGCTCACCACCACGCCAGAGCCCGCCTGGAGAAGACAGATATTAGTAGAAGGGTGTGGGCAGGGCGGGGCTGGGGCGCTGGGCAGCGGCCAGTACTCTCAGAGCTGGCTGGCTCGATGTCTCAGCGCAGGCCTTCAGGACCCCTGCATGGCCCCCCTTCAGGTAGCGCCCACTAACCTTGATAGCCACTTTGTTGTAGTCACAGAATTTGAAGAAGTCCACGGGGGTGTCGCTGCTGCTGGCGACCGATGAGTCACTTGCCTGTGGAGTCTTTGATGTTGTAGGCACCATCATTGAACTCCAGCTGGAGGACATCGTAGCTGGAGCGGTTGGCATCCAGGGTGCCCATGACGGCAACCAATGAAGCCATGCTCTCCACGGAACACGATGACGGGACGGTTGATGAGCTTCATGAGGAAAAGCTCCGATCCCCTGCTCTCTCCACCAAGGCAGCCAGCTGCCGTTCTTCTTGGCTGTCACAAACTTGCACGGACACACGCAGTGTGATCCGCCGATCACGCCACTCGATGTCAAAATAGCAGCTGGCATTCTTGGTGGAGGCAGTGGATTGCACGCCTCCCGTGGCTGTCAGCGTCCAGTACGTCCCCGTGTGAGAGCCTCTGTCCCCCACTTCCCAGGAACTGTACCATCGGACCCCTCCTGGTGCACCTTCCCTGTGTCTGGCGAAGGCCGCGGGAAGGAGGGGGTGCAGCCAGCAAGTGCCTGCTGCTTGCTCCTGTGCACCAAGCAGACTCACCCTCCGCACAGCCCGCTCTGGCCTGGGGCTCTGCTCTCTCTCCTTTCATCCAGGCCTGACTGGAATCAGAAAATGACCAAATCAGTATTTTTTTAAACGAAGCATTATTGCTGGAAGCACCCAGGCAAGCCTCGTGGTAGCCGTGAATGATTTTCAAGGGGTCCTGTGGGGGAATCTTGTAGCAGCATCTCCAGGAGTTGGTGCTCTCCTTGTCTGCTAGTTGGGGGGAGGTGCAGGATGTTCCCCTGAATCCAGAACCTGCCCCTACCTCCCCAGGAGGCTTTCGCTGGCCCCCTCCTTCCTGCCTGCCTATGCTTCTGTCCCCATCTGGTGGTGCTGAGCTCCCTCGCCACCTAAGCCAGAACCTCCCGGTGTGATCGGTGCTCCCTGTCCGACCAGACTCCTCGGGTCTCGGGGTGGGATGAAGCTAGGCGTCACCCTCCACCGGGAGCCCCATCGGGAAACCGCAGGCCCCTGGCTCCCAGCCCTGCCCCTGCCAGCCCCCCTACCAGTTCATCTCTGCCATGTATCTCACTCTGGGTGTCTTGGTCTTTTATGTTTTGTGTGATTTGTATAACTAAATGCCCATGATAGTAGCTTCAGACTGGAAAAGCAAAATAAAATAATGCGAGTGTATGCCCCCCCCCAAAATTACATTTGATATTTTTTAAAACCATTTTTTAAGCATTTAATTTATTGCAACTTCTCTTGTTGGACATTTGGACTACTGCAGCTTTTTGATACTCCAAACAGCTTACAGTAAAAAGTAATTAGCTGAAAATGATATACAAATAAAGCAAAATGAATTAAGACTGAAATACAGGGGATCCCTGGGTGGCTCAGCAGTTTAGCGCACCTGACTTTGGCCCAGGGTGCAATCCTGAAGTCCCGGGATCGAGTCTCACGTCAGGCTCCCTGCATGGAACCTGCTTCTCCCTCTGCCTGTGTCTCTGCCTCTCAATGTCTATCGTGAATAAATAAATAAAATCTTTAAAAAAAAGACTGAAAAACAAAAAATTCAGAATGATGGATGATATAATGCAAGAGACAGATAACGTAAAACCACTTGTTCTATGTTGTATTCTGATTACCAACACAATGAAAACCACTGGTTGAAGAATATTTGCTTTTCGGGTGCCTGGGTGGCTCATTCCATAAAGCATGGGACTCTTGGTATTGGCTCAAGTAATGGTCTCAGGGTCGTGAGATTGACCCCCCCTCCTATGGTGCTGCTAGCTCAGCGGGGAGTCTGCTTGAAGATGCCCTCCCTTCTGCCCTCTACTCCTTCTGACTCCCACTCATGCTCGCTTTCTCTCTCTTCCTCTAAAAGAAATAACTTTTTTAGAAAAAGAATATTTGCTTTTTGAAAGATCATGTCAGCCTTCTTTCAGCTAAGGCATTTTTATTTTTTTTATTTCTTAAAGATTTTATATATTTATTCATGAGAGACACAGAGAGAGAGGCAGAGACACAGGCAGAGGGAGAAGCAGGCTCCATGCAGGGAGCCTGATGTGGAGCTCGATCTTGGAACTCCGGGATCATGCCCTGAGCCAAAGGCAAATGCTCAACCACTGACCACCCAGGCGTCCCAGCTAAGGCACTTTTTAAAAAGACTTTATTTATTTGAGAGAGAGAGATTAAGCAGGGGGAGGAGCAGAATGGGGGAGGGGGTCAGCCTGACTCTGCTGAGCACAGAGCTTGACAGGAGAACCTAATCTCAGGACCCTGCGATTGTAACCTGAGTGCAAACCAAGAGTCTGATGTTCAACTGACTGAGCCACCCTGAGTGCCCCCAGCTCAAGCATTTTCAACAGAATCACCTGGAGCCCATAGCAGGAACCATAACCAGGACCCCAGACTCCAGGCAGAGTTTAGGAAGGGGTTAACTCCTAAAATGTAAATGTAAAGGGTGACTTTCTCTAATGGAGGGAACTATGTTCGGGAGAATGAGCCACAAACCTGGTGACCAGAAACTGATAGCTAGAATAAGAGAGGTAAATGTCAGGATCAGAATACGAAAGTAGTCACCAGAGCTGGAATACCAGGGCAGAGCCATGCTAATGACAATGGGGAGTTGCTGAGTTCCCAGGAGATTGGGTCAATACCCTTTATTTTTTTCTGAAGATTTATTTATTTATTTATTTATTTATTTATTTATTTATTATTTATTTATTTATTTATTTATTTTAGACACAGAGAAAGAAAGAGAGCAAGGAGAGAGAGAGAGAGAGAGAGAGAGAGAGGCAGAGACACAGGCAGAGGGAGAAGCAGGCTTCATGCCAGGAGCCCGATGCGGAACTCGATCCTGGGATCATGCCCTGGGCCAAAGGCAGGTGCCAAACCGCGGAGCCACCCAGGGATCCTCAGGTCAACCCCCTTTAAATTCTTGCCAAAGGGCACAGAATTTGGCCTGGGGGTGAGTCTACACGTGAGGAATATTGCCCCAAGAGCTCAAAAGAGCTCCAGGATTAGGAATCTGGCAGGTTCTGACAATGGGAAATTTTGAAGGAGAACAATATAGTGAAGAGTTATTATGTGATTAAACTAGAGAAGTTTAGGGATATTTCTGAAAACTATTGTGGTAGTGAATGAAGGGGGAGATTTTGGGCAGTGGTAGGAATTATATTTAGAAAGGTACCTAGAGATTTCTATTAAATAAATAGAGTGGAGAAATACCTGTAATGACATTTCTCTTCTTACCATATCTTGGCAAACAGACAAAACATGTGGTTGGACCTTGGTGGCTATAATGCTATTATTACTCTAAGTTCAGGTTTTAACTGGTACATTAAAATTTTCTTTTGTTACGGAGCCCCTAAATAGGCATGCTGTGTCTGTCTTATGATTGCAGTTTAAGTTAATGTTACCATGTTTTTTTTTTTTAGGTGTTTTTTTTTATTTTTTTTTAATTTATTTATGATAGGCACACAGTGAGAGAGAGAGAGAGAGAGAGAGAGGCAGAGACACAGGCAGAGGGAGAAGCAGGCTCCATGCACCGGGAGCCCGACGTGGGAATCAATCCTGGGTCTCCAGGATCGCGCCCTGGGCCAAAGGCAGGCGCCAAACCGCTGCGCCACCCAGGGATCCCTGTTACCATGTTTTAAAATTAAAACTTATTATCTTTTCTTGCTGCTATGAAGGCCATCAGGAATCTAATGATTAATATTCTGGAAAGACATTTCAATTGAATTTCTTGGGTATTGATCAGATAAGTATTAAGATTTATGATTGTCTTCTGAAATTTTCATTAGGTGAGTCCTTTGTTGCTTTGGGTAACTCTTAGGAAGTGGTTTCCAAACCCTGGAAATTACCACTTTGAGTTAATTTAGAAAGAGACGTCTCTTTTGCTGAGTGTGTTGTTTTTTGTGTATTTTTTTTGCACAAAAAAGTAACAATTGTATAGAAGTTAATTACCTTCTTAATTACAAATAACTTTATAGTTTCTGGAGGTTTGGAATTAAAACACTTCCAAGGATGTTTAACTATTAGAGGAACATCCGTTAATTAACTGTAGCTGATGGTTAGATTTGCTTCAGTGCTTTGAACTTTTGCATCAAGCCTTTCTTGCCCAGAAATGATGACTATGATCATCATTTCTGTCTCTTCCTGGAATTTTCTAATATATATTGTTTTAAAAATTACAACAATTCTGTTCATTGTAAAAACCAAAACAAAAAACCCTAAAACTGTATTGAATACAGACTACTTTTTCTCCCAGCCTCCAAATGATAACTGTTAACAGTCTGATTCATATTTTTACAACTTTTCACAAGGATTCTGCTTATGTACACACACACACACACACACACACACTATACGTTCCTCTTCCTCCCCTCTCCCTTCTCCCACTCACCTTACCTCTTCCCCCTCCTCTGTCTCCTCCTCCTTCACAGGAGTGTGGAGTGTGGTGATAATGCCAAGGGAGAGAAGGCTTTGTTCTGTGTTCTCTCCCTTATTGAATCTCACTCCTTAGTGGAGCTTACTGTCCTTGTCCTTTCCTCCCCTTGCCTACCACCAAGGTTCAAAAAATTCAGGCTATGCTTTGCTTCTCTTTATCCTCAGCAGCCAGACAAGGAACTCCCAGAACAAATCCTCAACTATGTAAAAGACAGCCGTTCTGGGTGTTTCTCTTGGGGACAGCAAGCTAAGCAGCCCCAGTTCTGGCCTCCCTGGTGATTGGCTGAGGGTCCAGTGGGGTTTTGTGTACCAGTTCATTCCAAGTGTGAAGTTTCTCTGGGGTTTCCTTGGGAAGTAGGTTCTTCTTTGTAACATTTTTCTTGTGTCTGTTATGGGTTGAGATTTCTTCTGCAGTGGTTATCTATCATTTCAACCCTGATTTCTAATCTTCCAGACTTTTCTAAAATTTTTTCATGTGTTGATAATGGAGCTTCTTTTCTGCTCTCCTGTCATTTCTTTTTTTTTAATTTATGATAGTCACAGAGAGAGAGAGAGAGAGAGAGAGAGAGGCAGAGACACAGGAAGAGGGAGAAGCAGGCTCCATGCACCGGGAGCGTGATGTGGGATTCGATCCCGGGTCTCCAGGATCGCAACCCTGAGCCAAAGGCAGGCGCAAAACTGCTATGCCATCCAGGGATGCCTCTCCTGTCATTTAAGTGGAATGTAGGTACACATGATGATTCAGTCAATTCCTTGAACCTCTCAGGTGCCTGATCTTTTTTTCTCTTTCTGGACCAGGGTTTTGGAAATTCTTTTAAGGTTTGTTTGTAGTTCCCCTGTCTTATAACATGAAAGTTCTAGCTTAATTTAAATATTCCAGTTTAAACGTAATATTAATCATAATTAGATCACCGATACCATATTGTTCTCTAGATGCAGAAATGACACGATTACTTAATAAACTTCTTTTTGCTGCATTTACAGGCCTCCACAAGATGTTATTGCATTGGACAAATTAATGATGTGGAATTCACTCTTAGAAACTTAGATAATTAGCCTTTCCTTTGATATATATGAATGTCACTATTTGTAATATATATTTTATGTATATTTTATGTATATGTATTTTATTTGCCAGGTAACTGAATATTGTCAGTTTCCTTTTCAGTATCTACATCAGTTGGAAAAGTAAAAAAAAAAAAAAAAAAAAAACCATAGTAACTTTGAACTGGCACGTGGTACTCAATGTATCTTAAAATGATTTTTTCTTAATCACTATTAGAAACAAATGAATAGGGATCCCTGGGTGGCGCAGCAGTTTGGTGCCTGCCTTTGGCCCAGGGCGCGATCCTGGAGACACGGGATCGAATCCCACATCGGGCTCCTGGTGCATGGAGCCTGCTTCTCCTTCTGCCTGTGTCTCTGCCTCTCTCCCTCTCTCTGTGACTAAAATAAATAAATAAATAAATAAATAAATAAATAAATAAATAAATGAAACAAATGAAGAGGGCACCCTGGGTGGCTCAGCAATTTAGCATCTGCCTTTGGCTGGGGCCTGATCATGGAGACCCAGGATCAAGTCTCTCATTGGGATCCCTGCATGGAAAGCCATAAACTACCAGAACTGGAACAGGACGAAATAGCAAATCTGAACAGGCCAATAACCAGGGAGGAAATTGAAGCAGTCATCAAAAACCTCCCAAGACACAAAAGTCCAGGGCCAGATGGCTTCCCTGGGGAATTCTATCAAACGTTTAAAGAAGAAACCATACCTATTCTACTAAAGCTGTTTGGAAAGATAGAGATAGAGTACTTCCAAACTCGTTCTATGAGGCCAGCATCACCTTAATTCCAAAACCAGACAAAGACCCCACCAAAAAGGAGAATTATAGACCAATATCCCTGATGAACATGGATGCAACAATTCTCAACAAGATACTAGCCAATAGGATACAACAGTACATTAAGAGGATTATTCACCATGATCAAGTAGGATTTATACCTGGGATGCAAGGCTGGTTCAACACTGATAAAACAATCAATGTGATTCATCATATCAGCAAGTGAAAAAACAAGAACCATAGGATCCTCTCAATAGACGCAGAGAAAGCATGTGACAAAATAGAGCACCCATTCCTGATCAAATCTCTTCAGAGTGTAGGGATAGAGGGAACATTCCTCAACATCTTAAAAGACATCTACGAAAAGCCCACAGCAAATATCATTCTCAATGGGGAAGCACTGGGAGCCTTTCCCCTAACATCAGGAACCAGACAGGGATGTCCACTCTCACCACTGCTATTCAACATAGTACTGGAAGTCCTAGCCTCAGCAATCAGACAACAAAAAGACATTAAAGGCATTCAAATTGGCAAACAAGAAGTCAAACTCTCCCTCCTCACCAATGACATGATATTCTTCATAGAAAACCCAAAAGCCTCCACCCCAAGATTGCTAGCACTCGTACAACAATTTGGCAGTGTGGCAGGATACAAAATCAATGCCCAGAAGTCAGTGGCATTTCTATACACTAACAATGAGACTGAAGAAAGATAAATTAAGGAGTCCATCCCATTTACAATTGCACCCAAAAGCATAAGATACCTAGGAAGAAACCTAACCAAAGAGGTAAAGGACCTATACCCTAAAAACCATAGAACACTTCTGAAAGAAATTGAGGAAGACACAAAGAGATGGAAAAATATTCCATGCTCATGGATTGGCAGAATTAAGATTGTGAAAATGTCAATGTTACCCGGGGCAATTTACACGTTTAATGCAATCCCTATCAAAATTCCACGGACTTTCTTCAGAGAGTTAGAACAAATTATTTTAAGATTTGTGTGGAATCAGAAAAGACCCCGAATAGCCAGGGGAATTTTAAAAAAGAAAACCATATCTGGGGGCATCACAATGCCAGATTTCAGGTTGTACTACAAAGCTGTGGTCATCAAGACAGTGTGGTACTGGCACAAAAACAGACACATAGTTCAATGGAACAGAATAGAGAACCCAGAAGTGGACCCTGAGCTTTATGGTCGACTAATATTCGATAAAGGAGGAAAGACTATCCATTGGAAGAAAGACAGTCTCTTCAATAAATGGTGCTGGGAAAATTGGACATCCACATGCAGAAGAATGAAACTAGACCACTCTCTTTCACCACAGACAAAGATAAACTCAAAATGGATGAAAGATCTAAATGTGAGACAAGATTCCATCGAGATCCTAGAGAAGAACACAGGCAACACCCTTTTTGAACTCGGCCACAATAACTTCTTGCAAGATACATCCACGAAGGCAAAAGAAACAAAAGCAAAAATGAACTATTGGGACTTCATCAAGATAAGAAGCTTTTGCACAGCAAAGGATACAGTCAACAAAACTCAAAGACAACCTACAGAATGGGAGAAGATATTTGCAAATGACATATCAGATAAAGGGCTAGTTTCCAAGATCTATAAAGAACTTCTTAAACTCAACACCAAAGAAACAAACAATCCAATCATGAAATGGGCAAAAGACATGAACAGAAATCTCACAGAGGAAGACATAGACATGGCCAACATGCACATGAGAAAATGCTCTGCATCATTTGCCATCAGGGAAATACAAATCAAAACCACCATGAGATCCCACCTCACACCAGTGAGAATGGGGAAAATTAACAAGGCAGGAAACAACAAATGTTGGAGAGGAATGTGATGGGAATTGATGGGAATGTGATGGGAATGTGAACTGTTGATGGGAATGTGAACTGGTGCAGCCACTCTGGAAAACTGTGTGGAGGCTCCTCAAAGAGTTAAAAATAGATCTGCCCTATGACCCAGCAATTGCACTGTTGGGGGTTTACCCCAAAGATACCGATGCAATGAAACCCCGGGACACCTGCACCCCGATGTTTCTAGCAGCAATGGCCACGATAGCCAAACTGTGGAAGGAGCCTCGGTGTCCATCAAAAGATGAATGGATAAAGAAGATGTGGTTTATGTATACAATGGAATATTACTCAGCTATTAGAAATGACAAATACCCACCATTTGCTTCAACGTGGATGGAACTGGAGGGTATTATGCTGAGTGAAGTAAGTCAGTCGGAGAAGGACAAACATATGTTCTCATTCATGTGGGGAATATAAATAATAGTGAAAGGGAATATAAGGGAAGGGAGAAGAAATGTGTGGGAAATATGAGAAAGGGAGACAGAACGTAAAGACTGCTAACTCTGGGAAACGAACTAAGGGTGGTAGAAGGGGAGGAGGGCGGGGGGTGGGAGTGATTGGGTGATGGGCACTGGGGGTTATTCTGTATTTTTGTAAATTGAACACCAATAAAAAAATGAAATATATTTTTCTATCTAGCATCTCGCCAAGAAAACTTGTAGGAAATGAAAAATGTAAATAATGGCACCAATAATGAATGACTCACTCTATCAACTATCCTCTTAAAGACTCATCATATTGTGAATTTATTTACAAGTTTATATTTGGTACCCAGAATAACAATGTTATATACAATCTTTTCTTTTTCATACAAACCATTTTTAGTCCGCCAGTATGAAGGAAAGGGATTTATAGGTTTGTTTTGCTTAATTCATCATTTTTCAATTCTGTAAAATTTTACTCAACTCCTGAAACAAGAGTTCATAGCAGAGATACGTATTTATCTTTCAATTATCACAAACAAGTAACCCCTCTTGGGTATATCTCTAGGTATGATATTTCTATACAGTTTTTTAAAGATTTATCTATTTTAGAGAGAGAATGAGCAGGAGACAGAGAATCTCAAGCAGACTCTACACTTAGTACAGAGCCCAATGTGAGGCTTGATCCCAAGACCCTGAGATCAGGACTTGAGCTAAAACCAAGACTTGGATGCTTAACCAGCTGTGCCAGCCAGGCGACACCTCTACACAGTCTTTAAAGATGTGTCTTAACATACTAAAATCTGGGCACCTGGGTGGCTCAGGGGTTCAGCATCTGCCTTTGGCTCAGGGCATGACCCCAGGGTAACGGGATCGAGTCCCACATTGGGCTCCCTACATGGAGCCTGCTTCTCCCTCTGCCTGTGTCTCTGCCTGTCTGTCTGGGTCTCTCATGAATAAATAAATAAGATCTTTCTTAAAAATATGAAAATCTTTAAGATTATAAATGTACAGATTATAAATGTATAAATGTATATTCAAATGTACATATGAATACTATGATTATTAAAGTTATTTTTAATCTTTGTTTGAAAAATTTCTAGAACTCGAAATATGCCTTTCAGACATTTTCACATTTAGAGACTATGTCATTTTCCTGTGACGGGCTGTATTGTTGGTTTGCAACCTTGAGGGCTCCCCAGGTGAAATCTGAATGTGGCCCCCACACACAGGGGGCTTGGAGATCCCAGAGAAAGCAACAGAGGATTCCAGATTGGCAGGTGGCTGTTTTAATAAACAAGGGAATATGAGGCTTATCCTAAGTGGCCCCAAGACAAGGAGATTCTCACACCCACCCACGCACTGGGACTTAACAGTTTAGGGGTTCCTGGGTGGCTCAGTCCGTGAAGCATTAGACTCCTGATTTCACGTCAGGTCATGATCTCAGGGTTGTGAGATCGAGCCCCACATCAGGCTCTGTGCATATTTAAAAAAAGTTTATACAGAGGACTTAACTTGGTTTAGTTATTTGCTCTCAACAACATCTTAATTGTCTCAAGAACACCTCACTCTCATCAGACTGCATCCCCAAAAGGGCTGCCGGCATGAGAATAGTAGTTTGCAGGCACATTTCAAGGACAGGGGAGGGTTTAAGGAGCTTCTTCTCAAGATCTTTGACCTAACATCTGCAAAGATCCTTTCTTCCAAATAAGGTGACAGACGTGTCCTGTTTCCAGAAATATGACGTGGGCATACCTTCAGGGGGAACACCATTTGACACTCCACAGAAACTACACATTATTATTACATAAAAACTGTGCTCCTGTCTCGGGTAAGAGAAATATTGGCCCCTGAAAGATGCCCACATTGTAACCCTTGGAACATATCATATTGCCATGCAAACAGGCTTCTGCAGAAGTGATTCAGTTAAGGATTCTGAGATGGGAAGATTGTCCCGGATTTTCCAGGAAACCCAATATGATCAGAAGAACCAGTGTAAGAGGGAAGCAGGAAGGTCAGAGTGAAGGAGGATGTGGCTACACGGCTGAGGACAGGGGGGCAGGTGCACACACCAAGGACGGAGGGCAGCCTCCGGAACCAGGAAAAGGCAAGGGACAGAATCTTCCCTACAGCATCCGGATAAAACACAGTCCTTGATTTTAACCTTACAAAACCATTTCAGACTTTTTCTTCTAGACATGCAACTAATACATCTGTATTGTTTTATACCACTAAGTTCCAGGTAATTTGTTACAGAGCATTGGAAATGACACAGGATGCAATGTCTTTCACGGCATATTAACAGTTGTGTGTTTAAGGACAGTCTGACTACCATGGTTTTAATTCACTGCTAGGGCTGCCTGATTTGAGAAAAGGGAAGTCAATTCTATTCTATTTCTACTCAAGGAATTATTTTATGTTAGTTGGGATGTTAACAGAATGTTAACCTGATGTTAACAAAATCAAGAATTTGAATTCTGTTTTGTTTTGTTTTTCCTTAGCTTCGAGATAAGACCTGCCATTGACCCTACAAGAGGATTCCTAACAGATGTTTTACGGGGTCACTCTCAGGAGTCCATGCTCTCTCAATATAGCCAGGTTTAAAATTCTTATCCCTGTTTAAAACTGTGAGATAAGTAGTTACACTTACCCAAAAATCATCCAAATCGTTAGATAGCTAAATTTAAAAACAATCTATTATCTACTTCAAAATAAGATCTATTAACATAAAAAAAGTCAAGACCCCAGGGCATGCTACCTTTGTATACCTGGCCTTATAACTTTGATGGCTTGTAGACTTTGGATTTAAATTTCCCTAAAGCAAGAAACCAAGATATTTGGTGGAGAGAAGAGGTGGCAAGAAGTGTAGATATTAATGACCTGGTCTCTCAATTTAATTTTTGTTTGCTGTTATTTTTCTATTCCTATGTTATTTGAAAAGCATGAAAGTTAAATCCGAGTCGATATTCATTTTATAGCTTTTTTACATACATGCCACGTTAAAATTTTGTTTTATGTCTCACAAACTTTAATTTCCATTTTAAAGTTAAAAATCGGTCTCGAAGGTTATCAAAGTATGCAAAAGTATTCAAAAATTATATTTACTGTTATTAGAACATTTCATGTTGTTGCATATATTCTTTTAGCTGTTTGATATCATCCACTTGGCCTCATTATAATAAATGAGAGAAGATAGCTATGGAGCAAGTCTACCTTGTAACTTGGATGATTTCCCCACTTCATTTAATTGACTTTTCCCTACTGCTTTGCTCAGCATCATTTAATACCTTATGCCTAATTCTATTTAGAGTTTACAAATCCATAAAGTGAAAGATTGACTCCAACACTGTTACGACTTTCTAGTTGTGAACAGAACATAAGGTAATATTTTAATAGGCACTTGTTGCCTCAAATATACTTCTATAAATGTATAATGTTTAATTCTTAGGTACTGATTTTAATTTTTCTCAATATCATATAATAAAGCCTAGAGGAAAAGTGCAAAGGCCGTCAAGTCTATCACTTAATCTGCAAGAGCTAACAATACATACATTGAAACTATCTTGTTTCAAGACTTAATACCCATTAATATTTCAAAAGGTACTACAGATTTAGAAATTTTTAAAATTTGAAAATGTCCGATTTCTAAATTTGGTACACACTGAAGGAAAAAAAATTCATCCCTGTTCTTGCCATTTTTTTTTCATAGAATGTGCACAGATCAAAAAGAATAGGTTGGGATTTTCCCTCAGTGGAAGGCAATAATTTTCAACCAGTTTCAATCATGAGAAGTTGTAATCTTCATCATCTTTCAGGAGCTTCACTGGAGAGAGGTCATTTGTCTTAGCCACTTAATGTTTACCAAGATACTATGTGAGTCATGTCATTGAAAACTGACCAGAAATTCACAGCAATTCAAAAGCCAGGCACACAGGCAATATTTCACAACTTTTTCTCCAACCTAGGCACGTCAAAGTATTTGTTTTCCTATATAAAATGTGTGCATGCATGCGTGTGAAATTAAGTCAGGCTGTTTTAATCCACCAGAGACTCCAACGACAATTTTAATGGTATTCTGATGAATAAATACTTGCCAAGGGAATGACTATATGAAAAGAAAATCATTTTCCAGTGTGCAAAATGCTGGTCTAGTTGTCATCCCACTTCCGAATTTATCTATCAATAAGCAAAAAAGAGCAACCATATTTTTTCAATGTCCTATCAGAATAAGTAATTTTTAAATGTGAATTTTTAAAAATTCTCCTGAAGCAACAAACAATATGGATCAAACAGACTTTGTGACCCTCCAGCTACTGTCCAATATTTTTCCCTGTAAATCACTGGTTCTCAAAATGTGGACCACAAAACTAACAGCACCAGCATCAGGTGGAATATTGTTAGATGAGCAAATCTTTTTTTTTTAGACTTTTTATAGGCAGAGAGAGAGAGAGGGAGAGAGTCAGAGACACAGTCAGAGGGATAAGCATGCTCCATGCCGGGAGCCTGACCCGGACTCGATCCCAGGACTCCAGGATGGCGCCCTGGGCCAAAGGCAGGTGCCAAACCGCTGAGCCACCCAGGAATCCCCTAGAAGAGCAAATCTTAAACACACTCCAGGGAGTTCAGAAACTGAGGTAGTAGGGCCCAGGAATTTTCAAGGCCCCCATGAGATTGTCATGCAAACTGAAGTTTCAGAACCCTTGTTCTACGACCAACTCTGACTAGAAGTGTGCGTGCATGTACTCTAAACATTCAGAATCGCAACCTTGCAAACAGTGCACACTCATTTGCGGTATGGGTTCCCAAACTACCATTTAATAATGGAAAATACCACTGTAAAGTCAGCAGTGTAGAAATTTCAAGTAAACAAAGAATTATGCGATGTGGAAGTGCATGTATCGATGGGCCAACCACGTCTTCATGTTCGGCAGAACCGGGCTGGCAAGCTGTCACGGAGGGAGGCATCCATCAACTCCGTGTGTTCATAGAAGTAAACATTTTTCCTAAGACTTATTTTTTTTGTTGTAGAGAGAGAGCGAGCATGAGCAGGAGGGCCAGAGGGAGAGCGAGAGAGAATTTCAAGCACACCCCTACCTGAACATGAAGTGACGGGGGCGGATCTCAGGACCATGAGATCACTACCTGAGCCAAGACCAAGAGCTGGATGCTTAACTGGCTACACCACCCAGGCGCCCCAAAATTAAACACTTTAAACAATAGTAAATTGTCAACAGAGTACAAATCATGTTATATATTGTTTTCACATTTAACGGTAAATCTGCATTTAAAAATTAGAAGTATTCCATTATGTTGTATCAGAGGCCTCAAAACTTTTCTGAGGTACCTATATTTGGGGACACTTATATGAATGCAATGAGCAATAGTAATTCATTTTATACCTAACTAATTTAGAGGTAGCAATTTTTAAATATTCTCTCCTTATTCTACAGTCACATTTCCATGTGAGTAGGTGTTGAGTGATGAAAATATTCAACGGATTCAACTTTTATAGATTGTTTTTACTCTTTTGCTAATTTTTGGGAACAAAAGCATAAAACTTTACTACTTTCCTGATGTTATCCAGTGCTATATTTGCCAAAATATCAGTAAAAGCTGCACATGAATTTTAGATAATATCGATTAAACTTTGTTATTCTATAACACTTGCACATTGGAAAGTTCAGTTAGACAACAATGCCAAGGGATCCCTGGGTGGCGCAGCGGTTTAGCGCCTGCCTTTGGCCCAGGGCGCGATCCTGGAGACCCGGGATCGAATCCCACGTCGGGCTCCCGGTGCATGGAGCCTGCTTCTCCCTCTGCCTATGTCTCTGCCTCTCTCTCTCTCTCTCTCTCTCTCTCTGTGGGACTATCATTAAAAAAAAAAGACAATGCCAATAAAAGGAAATTTTAATATATTAAACTTAGGAAGTGTAGATTTTGTAAGTTCTCTATTATAAGTTTTATATTTCTAAATATAAATTTTGTAGTTATACTCTTTTTAAGAATATATGCATATATGGGCCTTGGCATCACAACTCGCTCATCCATAAAGTTAACATTTTTGATTATATAACAATCCAGCATTATTATTCTGGACTCACACGCCAAAAACTTAATATAAGTTATTTTTATGTATAATGCAGAACTGTCCATAAATGAGTCCCTCATCCTCCTTCCTTTTTGTTAGGTGTGTGCTTCTCTGACAGGAAAGGGAGGAAACCTGCGCTCCCTCTAAAACATCTTGAAACAGACACATACATACATATGTATATATATATATATATGCATGCATAAATAAGCTTGGTTAAATATAGAAATTATGAATACTTAGAGTGATATTTTTTCTGAGTGTTTCCCATCCAATGCATCAAGTGAAGAAAAGGACATGAACTAATGGAATATGATATAGTAGATTTGATAATGTTACACTTAGCTTTATATATTTTAAAAATTTTAATATGGAGGATAAAATCTGTCTTAAAACGCATTATGTTCATTTAAAAAATGAAAATTAATATTACTTTTATTGATTCATTTTTTATTGAATTTGTTTTTTGTGTATATGCTACTTAAAATATGAAATGAAATTTTAATTTGGCTTAGTTATCAAATACTGTAGCCTGACCTCATTCTTAGCCATCAGCAACACTTTCAAAAAGGACTCAAATTTAAAAAAAAAAAATTTATTATATAGGTAAGCCATGGCCATTGTAGTTAATATGTAAAATATAGAAATGGATAGGGATATTGTTTATATATATATATATATATATAAATTTAATTGTTTATATCATATATAAACAATTAAAATATCTACTAAAATATTTTGATTTAAATATGTTCAGTCTTTTACACCAGTGTATATTAAAATATGCATGTTTTGATACAAAATAGGTTTAATACATATTTATGTATTCAAATCTGTCCATCTGTTCTGGTGTGAATCTTCTATTATATTTAAGCTAAGGTGATTCTTCATCATGAAATCCAAAATTCAAATATTCACTTTTGCTGTTTTTTCTCTAGCTCCTTTAGGTGTAAGGTTAGCTTTTTTACTTGAGTTCTTTCCAGTTTTTGAATGGATGCTTGTATTGCGATGTATTTCCCCCTTAGGACTGCTTTTGCTGCATCCCATCGATTTTGAATGGTTGTACCTTCATTCTCATTAGTTTCCATGAATCTTTTTAATTCTTCCTTCATTTCCTGGTTGACCCTTTCATCTTTTAGCAGGATGGTCCTTAACCTCCACGTGTTTGAGGTCCTTCCAAACTTATTCTTGTGATTTAGTTCTAATTTCAAGGCATTATGGTCTGAGAATATGCAGGGGAAGATCCAAATCTTTTGGTATCGGTTCAGACCCGATTTGTGACCCAGTATGTGGTCTATTCTGGAGAAAGTTCCATGTGCACTTGAGAAGAATGTGTATTCAGTTGAGTTTGGATGTAAAGTTCTGTAGATACCTGAAGTCCATCTGGTCCAGTGTATCATTTAAAGCTCTTGTTTCTTTGCAGATGTTGTGCTTAGAAGACCTATCTAGTGCAGAAAGCCTTAAATCGAAATCACCAAGTATAAGTGTATTATCATCTAAATATGTCTTAATTTTGGTTATTAATTCATTGATATATTTGTCATCTCCCACATTCAGGTCATATATATTGATAATTGTTAAGTCCTCTTCTTGGATAGATCGTTTAAATATGATATAGTGTCCCTCTTCATCTCTCACTACAGTCTTTGGGGTAAAGTTCAGTTTATCTGATATAAGGACCGCTACCCCTGCTTTCTTTTGAGGACTTTTTTTTTTTTTGAGGACCATTTGAATGGTAAATGGTTCTCCAACCTTTTATTTTCAGGCTGTAGGTGTCCTTCTGTCTAAAATGAGTCTCTTGTGGACAGCAAATAGATGGGTCCTGCTTTTTTATCCAGTCTGAAACCCTGCGCCTTTTGATGGGGTCATTAAGCCCGTTCACATTCAGAGTTACTATTGACAGATAGGAGTTTAGTGTCATCATGATATCCATTCAGTCCTTGTTTTGTGGATTGTTCCACTGAACTTCTTCTTAAAGGGTAATTTTAAGAGTTCCCCCTTAAAATTTCTTGCAGAGCTGTTTGGATGTCACATATTCTTCCAGTTCCTGCCTGTCTTGGAAGCTCTTTATCTCTCCTTCCATTTTGAATGAGAGCCTTGCTGGATAAAGTATTCTTGGTTACATGGTCTTCTCATTTAGGACCCTGAATATATCCTGCCAGCCCTTTCTGGCCTGCCAGGTCTCTGTGGAGAGGTCTGCTGTTACCCTAATACTCCTCCCCATAAAAGTCAGGGATTTCTTGTCTCTTGCTGCTTTAAAGATCTTCCCTTTATCTTTGGAATTTGCAAGCTTAACTGTTAGACGTCAAGGTGTTGAAAGGTTTTTATTGATTTTAGGGGGGGATCTCTCTATTTCCTGGATCTGAATGCCTGTTTCCCTTCCCAGATTAGGAAAGTTTTCAGCTAGGATTTGTTCAAATACATATTCTGGCCCTCTGTCCTTTTCAGCACCCTCGGGAACCCCAATTAAATGTAGGTTTTTCTTCCTCAGGCTGTCGTTTATTTCCCTTAATCTTTCCTCATGGTCTTTTAATTGTTTGTCTCTTTTTTCCTCAGTTTCCCTCTTTGCCATCAACTTGTCTTCTATGTCACCCACTAGTTCTTCCACCTCGATAACCCTCGTCATGAGGACTTCTAGTTTGGACTGCATCTCATTCTATTGATTTTTAATTTCTGCCTGATTAGCTCTAAATTCTGCAGTCATGAAGTCTCTTGAGTCCTTTATGCTTTATTCTAGGGCCACCAGTAGCTGTGTAATAGTGCTTCTGAATTGGCTTTGTGGCATCGAATTGTAATCCAGATTTTGTAACTCTGTGGGAGAGAGGACTGTTTCTGATTCTTTCTTCTGAAGTGAGGTTTTCCTTCTAGTCATTTTGCTCAGTGCAGAGTGGCCAAAAACAAGTTGTATTGGGAAAAGGAGAAAAAGAGAGGAGAGAAAGAAGGAAAGAAAAGAGAAAAAGAAATAAGGAAGAAAAAAAGAGAAGAAAAAGAGAAAGAAAAAGAAAGAAAGGGAAAAAGGGTGGGGGAAGCAAACAGAAATCAAAAATAAAAAAAAAAAACACGGTATCTTCTGATTCTGTATACTTTAAGTCCCTTAAATTCCCCTGGAACTTGTCTGTCTAGCTGGTCTTCTGGGGGAGGGGCCTGTTGTGATTTTCAGGTGTTAGCACTTGGGGGAGCTGCTCTGCCCCTGCCTGGTGCAGGGCTCAGTGGGGGTTGTTTACCCCGTGAGACCCCAGGAGGAACAACCACAGTGGCAGGGCCAGGTCTGGAGCCCTGGATTCAGCTCCCGCAGTAACTCCGGAGCTCTCTGTCTGCTGCAGGGGCCTGGATGCTCGGGGGTGGGTCCGCTGATCTGCTCAGCTCCAGGCAGGAGGGTCCTAGCTGTCCTGGGCCCTCCTGGCCTCTGCCTGTCCCGGGGGGAGGCCGGATCCTGGGCTGTGTCCCAGTCGCCTAGTGCTCCTGGGGCCTGCGCTGTTGGATGTTTCTAGCAGCAATGTCCACAACAGCCAAACTGTGGAAGGAGTCTTGGTGTCCATCGAAAGATGAATGGATAAAGAAGATGTGGTTTATGTATACAATCGAATATTACTCAGCCATAAGAAATGACAAATACCCACCATTTGCTTCGATGTGGATGGAACTGGAGGGTATTATGCTGAGTGAAATGAGTCAAGCGGAGAAGGACAAACATTTTATGTTCTCATTCATTTGGGGAATATAAATAATAGTGAAAGGGAATAGAAGGGAAGGGAGAAGAAATGGGTAGGAAATATCAGAAAGGGAGACAGAACATGAGAGACTCCTAACTCTGGGAAACGAACTAGGGGTGGTGGAAGGGGAGGAGGGCAGGGGGTGGGGGTGAATGGGTGATGGGCACTGAGGGGGGCACTTGACGGGATGAGCACTGGGTGTTATTCTATATGTTGGCAAATTGAACACCAATAAAAATAAATTTATTATTTAAAAAACAATTGCAAGTAAGTAGACAGCACAGAGAGACCTGCATTTCTGCCTCCTGGGCAGTGAATGCCAATTGGATCTTTCCAGGTTGGAAGGAAAAAGAGAAGGAGCTTCATGTACTTGTGAAACAGGACATAAAGCCACCCCGACAAGGCTTTGACAAAAGTTACCAGTACATACAAGATGAGCGATTTGTCTATTTGAGACTTAACTAGGGTGGCACCTGGTGTTCAGAAGGGCTCAGTGATGGGGTTGTAACAAGGAGAATGCTGCAGAAGCAGGCACGATGGGGACTCGGTCACGGGGGACAGTCTCTGAAGGTTGAGCCACTCACACGAACACGTGCCCCGTACCGCAGCCTTTCAAAGGGAGTCGCACGGGATTTCTGGGTCTCCTTAGAATGAATTTACTTAAGAACAAACTTTCGTTATGGACATTCTCTGCAATCTGAGAGCGCAGCAACCAAAAGAAAAGCAAGGACATAATCCTGCTGCCTTTATAGGGGATTACGGAGATGCTCTGACTCGAGCCTTTAAACCCACTCTGGACACACCTCCTGTCCTGCAGGCCTTAAGACCCCTTTGAGGATCCCTGGGTGGGGCAGCGGTTTGGCGCCTGCCTTTGGCCCAGGGCGTGATTCTGGAGACCCAGGATCGAATCCCACATCGGGCTCCCGGTGCATGGAGCCTGCTTCTCCCTCTGCCTATGTCTCTGCCTCTCTCTCTCTCTCTGTGACTATCACAAATAAATAAAAATTAAAAAAAAAGACCCCTTTGAGCAGCTCCTTCCACCCATCGATGTGTCCGATGAACTGTGATCACATAGATGCAAAAAGGACACTTCACACCCAGATATGTCCCTGCTCAGCAGCGTCCAGAAAGTTGGGAGCCAGGCCGCTGCACCTCGGGGCCAGGTCCCCCTGTGGCCAGGCCGGTGGTGCAGCCAGGCCCAGCGCCCGGAGAGCACAGTGTGGGCAGCTCAGGGTACAGGCGAGGGGGTGCTGTGATGTCCGGGGGTCGGGGGCTCCCACCTCCTCCTGGTCCCCCTGCTCTTCATGAAGGCTTCGGCTACTGGCTCCGGCCCAACAGTGCCTCGCCTAGGCCTGTGTCTCCCTTCCTGTGGGAAGCAGGACACAGCCAGGCTTCGGGGTGGCCCTGGACCCCTCACGCTCTGCGGGGGAGGGTCCCCGGGGGTCCATCAGCCTGGCGCCCCGGACTAGCCAGCCCGCCGCCTCCACACCAGGATGCTCCAGGGGCAGGACACAGCACAGGGCCCCGGGAGGGCCTGGCGGGTGGGAGGGTACTCATGTGACTGGCCCTCCTCTCCATCCCTGGGGGAGGGTGCTCCCGTGACCCAGTCCTCCTCTCCATCCCCAGGGGAGGGTGCTCCTGTGACCTGCCCTCCCTCCTCTGAATACTCCTGTGAACCTGCCCTCGTCTCCATCCCCAGAGGAGGGTGCTCACAGTGACCAGCCCTTCTCCCCAGTCCCAGCCCCTCTGCCCTGGGAAACGTCTGTCTTCATGTCAGTTGACACCTTGAGCCTTCCTGAGACCTTTGCCTCTAAAATGGGCTTAAAAACACAAAGGCTTTTACAGTTTGACTCCTTCTCGCTCTTAAAGGGCAATGATGGTCTCTTGCTGTTCTGGACATCTTACCTGTAATTAGAAGCAGTTCTCTGAAGGTGCATTTACCTTGTTTTCAATTATTAGAAAAAATTATTATTTTAATAAACCTGATTATCCCTGTCTTTTTGGCTGTGTGTGTAAATGCCCTATGCACGGACCTTTAGGGATGGAGTTCTGGATCATAGGCTCTATGTAGTTCATGTATTTTAATTTTATGTGCATTTTATACTCCATGAGCTATTGTTTCTGCTTTTAGGGTCATAATTTACTTACATTTGCCCACACAGTTTTTCTTTCCATTACTCTATACCTTAATGATTTTAGTGTTTCTCTCTGTTATTGTATTTTCGTCCTGGAAAAAGTAATTTTAGTAATTCTTTCAAATGAGAGTGTGCTGCTGATGAATTCACTCCGTTTTATTTTGGTTCGAGATATTTATTTCTATTCTTCAGTCCAAAAGATACAGATATAGAGTTCTGTTTGGCAGTCATGTTCTTTCTGGAATTTAAAGCTTATTCCATTCTCTTCTGGCTTTCATCACTTAAGATGATAATAGTTAACTGTTGATTTTATTGTTACTCCATGAAGGCTAAACTTCTCTTAATGCTCCCACCCCTGGCTGCTTTTCAGTTTCTAATTTCTTTTTAACTTATATTTTAATATGCTCAGATTCAGATGTCTTATGCTAGTTTGCTTGTTTGTGTTTAACTGCCTGGGATCTATCATTCTTGAATCTATAGATGATGCATTTTATCATTTTTAGAAAATCTCAGCCATTATTTCTTCAAGTATTATGTTAGCATCACCTTTTCTCTTCTGTGTTTCGTCGTTTGCAATCACATAAATTAGACTTTATTCCATATACACACATTTTATCTTTTTCTTCCTTCTCTTTGTTCACTTGTAAAAACTCTTCTGGCGCTCTAGTCTGGATATTTTCTCCTGAACTTTATTCCAATCCTCCATTCTTCTTTACCTAAAACATGGATGAGTGACTTTTTTTTTTTTTTTTGTAAAAGACTAGATAGGAAATATCTTATGCTTTGTAGGACACACAGGTTAGAAAACTGGGCATCCTAATACACAGAGAGTCAGACACATTATGTAACCACGCGGCTATGACCTGTTCCAATACAAAACCCATTATCAAGTATTCTGCATTTGGACCATAGGCTGACATTTGCCAATATTATGTTTAATAGGACCTTTGAGTTCATAATTTCATTACTGTATTTTTTATGTCTAGAGTTTACATTAGACCATTTTCATAGCCTCTAGTTCTCTGGTGAAATTTAATATATTACCAGCTCTTTCCTGAGCACCTTAGTTGTCGTTATTTTGGCATTTGTGTCTGATAATTCCAATGTCTGAATCAGCACTGAGTCTACTTCTACTGCTGTTTTTTGCTTTTAGCTGTATCTCTTGCCGTGTCTGTTAACATCTTATGAAGTCGGAGTCTTAATTAATATGAAAAACTCTCAGAGCTCCAAATGATACATTATCTTCAGCCTGTAGTCAGCATATGGATGTATCACCTTAATACAAGTCAGGTCAAGCTCGATCAAGGCTGAGTTTTAGTGCTTTTAAGACCCGGTGTATTTCTGCTTCTCCCTTACTCCCGTGGTTACTTGTTTTCAGAAGTCCTACATGAAATTCTTGGGAATTTGTAAGGGGCCCTACTCAGTGGCAAGCCCTGTGTGCCATCCTGGTGCTGGAGCTGCCCACTGCTGCAGGACCCCAGCCCTCCAGCCTGTGTGGCCTCGGGGTCGCTGGGCTCCTGGAGGAGGCAGCGGTGCTCCCTTGCCCAAGTCTCACTTGCAGGGAGATCTTGTTACTCAGGCATGGTGGGCTTAGCATCCTTGGCGTCTGGGTTGCACCTACCAGTCTTCAGAAATGTGGAGAAACTCCATTTATGGTCTCCATCCCTTAGTAGCCATCCTGCTCAGCTTCTCAGCTATTCCCGCTCATCTTAGAAATGGATGTTTGCTTGTCATGAAGAGTGGCGTGTGGCACCAAGTCCTCCCCTGTGAGCATCTCTTCTCCTGCCATAATCACCTTTCAAGCACACACTTACTTGAGAATTTTTCATTGCCTTTAAATAGATGGTTGATTTTCATTGTCTGCTTGTTTGAATAATTTCTAGTTTTTTCCTTAGTTTTTTGCTTCGTTTTGAGAGGATGTTATATAGTTTGCTATGAGGTAGTCCATCTTACCAGGGAAATGAAAGTTTACCTATTATTTTTTAATCTCTTGAAAATAATTCAACATGACGTTTTCCCCTCTTTTTATCACTTGCATTTGCTGTATCAAAGTCATGCGCTGCATGTTTCCTCTCTGCTCCATGTCTGAGGAGATCCCTCAACCTGTGTTACCCACACTCCCTTGCTTCCTGGCTTCCTATTGGGTTTTGGGGGAAGGGAGTCCAAGCATGGCAGCTGAGAGGCTAAAGCATTTGTTCCCTTTCTTCATGGAAGGAAGCATTCTCACCCTTTGGCCTCAGATTCTGTGCAAAGGCTGCTCTCACACGGGTCTAGCTTCCGTTTGGCTAGACCGCCATCCTGCTTTGCCCTTTCCATGTACTTTGGGCCTAAGGGTAGGTGGTGGGGTTTCTTGTTTTTGCTGGAAATGTGGTATTTAACTTGACCTCGGTTATTCCCTTAATAGCCCCTTAGTTACGTTTCTTTCAGTTAATCTTTTGAATATGCCATCTGCTCTGCTTGGACCTTGACTGATACATATTCACATTCTTCATCAGGATAATGAGAGGGGCTTTTGGGGATTTATAGCTAGGATGGTTCATATTTTACCCCAAACTATGGACCTTTTAACGAATGTAGCCTTGCATTCAATAGAGTCAAACCTAAAAGAACAAATAGTGATAATTTCATAAAAAGAACTCTCCAAATGCACGTGTACACTAATGTAATTTGTGCACCTACAAAACACAAGATTAAAAAACAAAATGTTAGTTATGAAGTAGAACAAGATACATAGAGTTGTTAAGAAGATTCCAGCTGGCATTGTAGTACAAAGGTAAGTCAGTAATTAAAATGCATTGGGCTGGACAAAAATGGGGCAGACAAAGCTCAACTGACTTTAGTTTGTCAGTGTCACTGACTTTGAGTATTTTTCATTACTACAATGATTAGTCTAAGATTTGCAGTTCTTCCCTTGACATGCTGACCTTTTCACATTGATTCTTTCTACCTGCTGCTAAGATGCAAAATCAATATAATCAAACAGGCAAATCACTTGATACTGAAATTGCCTGGTAATAGAGAAGAAAATCTCATTATCCAGTGTCCTTGGATGTGCTTATGCATCTATAAAGACAGGCCCAGAGACCTGTTACACTCCCACATCCAACATGTGACCTTAGTATTTAAAGGTGTGCTGTTGAACAGAATCCAGTGGGTGGACGTGCCTGCTGATGTTTGATGACATCTCCCCTTGATGATATCCTATGGTATTTCTTTCTCTTTTACTTTTATGGTAGTTTTGTTAGCTCTCCTCCCATCCCCATTTCTCTCCTGTTTTTCTGCACCTCACCTGACATAGAGCTCGTTGAAACCAGATATGTAATGGAACAGTTTTAAAGAGGTGATTCAAAGGGATTGTGGACCCTGGTCATTTTTCTTCCCTTCCCATCCTTCCACTCCTTTGGGAGACATGCTGGTCATTTGAAATATTAACAGCAGCCCCTTCAGCCTTTGTGGGTTTTTTTTCTGCCAGAGTCCTGGATCTTGTTCACAAAAACCCAAAGCAAGTTGCTTCCTTAGGGGGGTTACCCTGACACAATTCCTTAAATCATAGTTTGTCAGTAGTCATCCATGTATCAGTTAGCTTTAATATACTACTAATTAATCTGCATAAAAAAACTAACTGTAGTACATGTAAAATTTGTAAAAAGTTGTTTTTAGAGCACCTTGCTCTGTTTGGAAAGTTTTGACTATTAAATTTTACTCCCTGAGAAAGAAAATCCGATAGGGAGTTCTATGATTCAGGTATTTGCTGGAAATGATATTTTATTTAGCTGTGCTATGTGTTCATCATTGTCAAGAGTGGCAAAACATATATGCTGATTTAAGGGCACAGTGCATTTCCTTTTGAATATTTTATCAAAGTTAAGTTTCTTAATTACTTTTTTAAAAAAGTGGTAATGTATTTTATAATCCATCGTTTTGAATCTAGGAATCAAACTGGTAACAGGATAATATAAAGAATCTACAACACGTTTTTCCCTTTGGAAGCAATCTTCATAGAACTCATCTATAATAAGGATATTACATATTCTCTAAATGTAATGCATTCACGTTAACTGGTGATAAATTGAGAATGTTCATTCTTAATGTCTGGTTGGAAACTAGTCCCAAATTTTAAAAATTGCTGTTTAAAGAAATAAACAAGTCTTCTATAGAAAAAATGTATTTTTATAGCATAGTAATTCATTCCATGAATGGGGCAGATGGGGCTGGTTGGAATCATCATCTCAACTAAGTGCCTTTTATTTGCTGAGATTGGGTCTCATGTCTATAATATAAAAATGTGTTCTGACTAAAGAACTGTTGTTTATCTCAACTTTTAATGGAAAAAAAGTTGATCGGTGTTGGGTTTAAATTATGAAAACATTTCAGACTTAAACTGCAATTGAAAAATATATGCTTTTTTTAAACTTTATTTTTTAGAGTAATGTAAGCTTCACAGCAGGACTGGGAGGATCATGGAGATTTTCCACATGTTGCCCACTGCCACACACACGTGGCCTCCTGCGTTATCAGCATCACTCACTAGGTAGTGCATTTGTTACCAACGATGAATCTACATTGAACATCAAAATCACCCAGAGTCCAGAATTAACCTCGAGGTTCGTGCTTGCTGTTGTGCATTCCATGGGCTTAGACAATCATATAATGACACTTATCCATCATTCTAAAATCATATAGAGTCGTTCCACTGCCCTAAACATGTGCTCTGTACATTTATCCTTTCTTCTGCCACCGTTGACATTTTTACTATTTCCATATTTTTACTTTTTCCAGAATATAATTTAGTCATAATTACGTGGTCTATAGTCTTTTCAACTGGCGTCATTCACTTCATAATATGTACTTAGGGTCTCTCCATGTCTTTTCATGGCTTGAAAGCTGATTTCCTCTTAGCACTGAATAAAATTCCCTTGTCGGATGTACCATAGTTATTTTTCCATTTACCTACTGAAGAAGAATAGATAAAAAAAATGATGTTCCCATTGCTTCACATCCTCACCAGCAATTAGTGTTGCCAGTGTTCCAGATTTTAGGACTTCTATTAGGTATGTTGTGATATCTTATGCATTTTTCTATGGGCATATCATGTGGACTATTTTTCATATGCTTGTTTTATATCCATATATATTTTAAGGTCTTTGGCCCATTATTTAACTGGGTTATTTTTCTAATTGTATAGTTTTATGAGTTCTTTCATATTTTGGATACCATCTTTTATCAGATATATTTTTTGCAAATATTTTCTCCTGGTCTATACCTTGTCTTCTAATTCCCTTGACATTGAATTTCATTGAGCAAAAGCTTTTAATTTTAATGAAGCTCAGCTTATCAATTATTTCTTTCATGGGTTGTGTCTTGTGTTATATCAAAAAGGCATCACCATACCCAAGATTATCTAGGTGTTCTCCTATATTGTCTTCTAGTTCTAAGACACAGTTTTTTCTTTAAGAATTATTCTAACCACATATTTTATATACCCACTTTTTAAAAATATACCATTTATATAAGAGAAAAATGAATGACACAATGTTTGTATATTAGATTATATTTAGATTTTTGACTGTATAAGTGGCCAGTTTCTTATAAGATAAAATATATTTGCACATCATTCTGAAAAATAGTTATTATAACTATTTTTAAATGAAAAAAGATCTCATCTAATACAGCAAATTCTGTAGTACCATTGATAACACTGATAGAATCATCTTCATTTGGGGAAGGAATTACTAATAATTCATAATCTTGTGTTGGAATAGCTCTCTTAGAAAAAAGGATTATTTAACTATTTTATTAAAGGTTTCCTGGTCAAATGATGAGAGACTCTTTACTCTGGGAAACAAACTGAGGGTTGCTGAAGGAAAGTGGGTGGGGAGGGTAGGGTAACTGGGTGATGGAGATTAAGGAGGGCATGGGATGTGATGAGCATTGGGTGTTATACTAGATGTTGCAATTTTAATTTGTTTATTTTTAAGATTTTATTTATTTATTTACTGAGAGAGAGAGAGAGAGAGAGAGAATGAGCAGAGGGAAGAGGCAGAGAGTGAGAAGCAGGCTCCTTGCTTGAGCAGGAATCCCTGATGTCGGGCTCAATCCCAGGGTCCCAAGATCATGACCTGAGCCCACACAGACACTCCAGCAAATTGAATTCAAATTAAAAAAATCAAATAAAAGTTTCCTGGAATTTTGTGCTATGTTTTAGAGACTCCTCCTCCTGCCTCCCTATCAATGCATTCATTTATTCATCCAGCAAATATTTACTCAGTACTTTCATAGACACAACAGGAGTTTAAAGGATATTTCTATTATGGATAAATAATTAGATAGAATGCAAATAAGAGTGACATGCATCCTTTCTTTGATAAATATTTACCTCTCATGTTTTAATTTTTAGCTCACTGATCCTTCATTTATGAAGTCTTTCATTTATTTAGCCCTTACACTGGAATCTTGACCTGTAAGTTTTAGATACTGGATTTATATAAATAAGAGATAAGTATCCATTCTGCATATGGGTATTTTTTAAACAAAACAAAAATTTTTTTTTCAAAACAAAAATTTAAAAGACAATCTTATGCCCAAATCCCTTTCTAACCTAAAAGTGGGGGAGCAAATATGGTGGCAGGAGTTTATGGAACATCTCTTATTTCTTTCTATTTGTTTTTTTTCTCTGAGAAATGGAGAAGAATAAGAAGTCATAGACTCAGTAAGGATGGATGAGGATGCATTATTAATTTGAGAAGAGGTCTGGCCTAGTTTTCCAGGGATGCAGAAGAATGAACAGAATAGGAAAAATATATTTGGTGCCATTAAAATCCTACTTGTGGTGAGACTCAAATGATCACAGAACTCACATGGTATGTGTTTTTCTTTAGCTGCATGAAACTTTGTGAGTTCAGATCCCAAGGAGGAGGAAATTTGTCTTAAACTAGGATTGTGATTATTCAAGCAAATGCTCTGAAGGGAGCATTGCATAATGGAGTTACGGGTACATGCCTGAAAGAAATTAAACCTTTCATGGAATTTGAGCTAGTAATATTGAAAAGGAAGGCACAGGGATCCCTGAGTGGCGCAGTGGTTTGGCGCCTGCCTTTGGCCCAGGGCGTGATCCTGGAGACCTGGGATTGAATCCCGCGTTGGGCTCCCGGTGCATGGAGCCTGCTTCTCCCTCTGCCTGTGTCTCTGCCTCTCTCTCTCTCTCTGTGTGACTATCATAAATAAATAAATAATTAAAAAAAAAAGAAAAGGAAGGCACAAGGATGAGGTCATAAAGAACATTGAAAATGCAGTAGAAATGATGGACCAAAAGTCCAAGTGAGTCTGTGGCATTTTTGGAATTAGAGTACTAGAAGAAGTAAGCTGGAAAGATAGGAGCTGGTGATTGGTGACCTAGGTTCTTAAGGCAGTGGAAATTAGTAATTACAAACATAGGCATGATTATGTGAGTAGCTGAAGCATGCTGAGAGCCAAATCCATTGGAGAGAAGGATATGGAGTCACTGAGTGAGACACCAGGGCAAAAGTCATCAATGTAGATAATAAAATTATCAAGAAGGATTTTGATAAGAATTGTGGTGTAAGTCTTCAAGGAATAAGAGGAAACACAAAGGAGTAATAAGAGGCTTATAAGTAGGGAGGAATATAGTGAGTGCAATACAGATGGGTAATTCTTCAAGATTATTATAAAAAACATGAAATTTTAGAAAGGAGGAGGGAGAGAGCCTGGTCACAGCAATGATTAGCAGGTCTTGTGACAATTCCTGAGCCCCCAGAGGAACAACTATGCCCCCAACCCCACCCACCTCTCCCCACCTCCTGCCTTCTGCCATCCAGGCATTTGTGGGAATCGTGCAATGGAGGAAATAGCCTTCACTTGAGAAGACTTTAGGGGAAGCGATGTCCTCAGTGGGGAGACAGTTTCAAGTAGGGAAAAATATTGATAAGAACTTTGGGGTAGCGGTTAGAGATACAGGCAGTTTTAGCAAAGCCTGATCATGAATTCTGAACATCACTGTGCAACAGTGTCAGGATATAGATGTAGGAGTATCACCTAACAGAACGGGAATTCGAGACTGATGTTAACATATTTGGGGATTAGATCCTAGAAAGTCATTATGCAAATGTAAGAAACTAGGAAGATTTGCTTAATGCTGCTACATGCTCTGTTTCTTAGAAATAAATTTTAGAAATAAATTCCATTGGTTACTTGTTTGGAAATAATTTGGTTTGGGAATAAAATGATTTGATTGATGAATATTTTGCCTAACTGAGATCATCTCTTTATAAACTAACAAAGATTTAAATAATTAGTGTGAATAAATAGAAACATTTGAACTGTTTTGAGAATATTTTCATTTTTCTCTAGCAGGGGTACACTTACTGCTTTTGAGTTGATATATCTTTTTTCAGTACATTCTACTTATTACTGCAGACTTCCAATGGGATAGGATTGGGATGGGTGGGAGGGGACATAAGGTTGAATTGACATTAACTCTTTATTAAATCCAAGAAATAATTTCTTGAGTAGAGAATGAGGTAGTGTTTGTGTGTGTGAGAGAGAGAGAGACAGAGAGAGAAGTAGGGAGGCAGAGAAGTGGAGTGAGATGGCACAGGTCATCTTTCAGAATATTTTTTGGTCACTGAGCTGAGCAAGCAGTAGGAAAAGCACTTTTAGCAATAGAGAAGAGAAAGTTGGCAGCTACTTAATAGAAGAAGCTGGTAGGAGGAGGTCAGTAGTCAGAGAGAGAGAACATCTAACAATAACTTACCCAAGTTAAATGGCATTTGAAATTACTGAGATAAGAGATCTTGGTAACAGTACATCTTGTGTCACATTATTTATTGATGGAAATAGAATATTTTAGAAGAAGTAAGTTGAGAGTGGGACCTTGGGATTCACTACTTTTAAAAGGACAAGCTTATGTTTCAACAGCACCTGCATACATTGATACAAAATGTGAGAATAAATGAACTTCCAAACACATAATAAGACAGAAAGTAAGTACAGGGTGATACTCGTTTATGCTTATTTTGAGAGTTGAGACCAAACTACATAGTTGAGTGCGATGTAGAAAGAAATTAATACATTAAATTGTTCTTCAATTTTGACAAGATTTTCAACTCTTTTCCAAAGTGATTTTGAATATACTATCTAATATCATCCTCTCTCTGAAGTAATACACGAATTCTTCAAAAAGGGGCGGGGGATAAACCAAGAGAAGAAAAGAAATCACCGGCACTGAGCAAACGTGATTGCGAGTCCATTAAATGCCATTCAAGATGTTTCTACATTAAGAGAGAAGAGTAGAATGATATGACACTTTTTAATGACCCGTGCTTTTTGCAGCACACTTTGTTGGCTTCAGAGGGTAAGGGTAGGACAAGCCGTGATCAGGAGAAGCTTTCAACTCATGGTGCAAATGCAGAGATAAACCTGAACTGGTGTTTTTGCGTGTGTGCCACTGATTCCGAACCCCACGAGGTCCTGTCAGGCAAATATGTGCGCTTCACCTTGGCTCCGACTCTGTGATTAAGGTCCCCCTACCTCTGATCGGCTGGGTCAGTGCACGCATGCATCCCGTTTTCAACGACAGAAGCCCTGTTGATACATCTTTTTTTGTTCTGCTCTGCATTACACGTGCCCTTGTATGCGCATATTTTTGTGCCTTTCCAATCACTTCGGTAGGCAATCAGGAAACAAATGCTATGTGAAGGTTGCGATATTTTATTCCGAGTGGTTTTTAAATATATAAGTAAAAAATGAATTGAAAATCATAAACCTGTTTACTGACAAATGAGGGAAATATTGAAATGTTTCAGTTTGCCGTGGTTTCAATATCTTAACCAAGATTCACATTCATAATTGTTTATATTAACTATGGCAGGCAGAATGAAAATAAATGGAAACATCCTCTAAAAAGAATCAAAACCAAATATATTTTTACCTTTTCAGAACATAGTTATACATATTCTATGTGAATAACTTTACTTGATGATTCAGAGATTATAGAAATGGATTAGACACTGATCCCTAACGTAGAGGGGCATACAACTGAGCAAAAGAAAGAATTCATGGGATAAATAACCCTAACATTTGGTAGAAGAGGGCCCATGCATCAGAGAGTTATGGATAAAATGTCCTGGGCATTTAAAAAAAGAATAAAGCTTTTGTTTTTGTTTCTTTGCTTTTTTTTTTGAGAGGTTTGAAAAGACTCTATGAAAAAAATTGGAATGAAGTTGGTCATCAAAGGACAGCTAAAATACGCAATTGGTGACAGTAGCAAAGATAGGAATGGACCTACCAAGAAAAAGACAAGGATGTGAATACATTAAAGTCCTGAAACAGGAGGCTCAGCTGAGTCAGAGGGTCACAGATGTAAAACTGATTGATAAAATGATGTGGGGAATTGGTTAAACTTGTTTTCTTCTGTAGGCAGTGAGGAGCTTTAAAGATTTAAACAAGGCTATGAGATGATGATGACAGCTGTGCATCAAGATTAGTCCTGTAACTGTGGAATGCTTTTTAAAATATATTTTTTTTAATTTTTATTTATTTATGATAGTCACACAGAGAGAGAGAGAGAGGCAGAGACACAGGCAGAGGGAGAAGCAGGCTCCATGCACCGGGAGCCCGACGTGGGATTCGATCCCGGGTCTCCAGGATCACGCCCTGGGCCAAAGGCAGGCGCCAAACCGCTGCGCCACCCAGGGATCCCTTAAAATATATTTTATTTATTGATTCATGAGAGACACAGAGACAGAGGCAGAGACACAGGCAGAGGGAGAAGTAGGTTCCCTACAGGGAGCCCAATGGGGGACTCAATCCCAGGACCCCGGGGTCAGGCCCTGAGCCAAAGGCAGGTGCTAAACCACTGAGCCACCCAGGCATCACCGTTGAATGATTTAGTGTTTTAGTAGATAATTGTTATGCAAAAAAATCGGATAACAAACATAAACATTTCCTTAAAAATAAATTTAGTAAACAAAATTATTTTAAAATAAATTTATTGATTTAAATAAATAACAATTTATCTTCTTACCTGGAAAGAAGCCAGGTAAGAGCCATTAACTGGTAGGAACACTTCATAGTTATGGACACATGGGATCCCTGGGTGGCGCAGCAGTTTAGCGCCTGCCTTTGGCCCAGGGCACGATCCTGGAGACCCGGGATCGAATCCCACGTCGTGCTCCTGGTGCATGGAGCCTGCTTCTCCCTCTGCCTGTGTCTCTGCCCCTCTCTCTCTCTCACTGTGTGCCTATCATAAATAAAATAAAAAATTAAATATAGTTATGGACACAAAAAAATAAAAAATAGTATTTGAGACAAATTCCTGGAGACTGAGTGAAGACTACCATAAGAATGGTGTAACACCTATGGTAGGCTGTCTTAGTAGGAACAAAGTCTGTTTTTAATTTTTTTTTTACTTATACATCCAGAGTATTCTAACAAAGACATAGTCTTATTTATTTATTTATTTATTTATTTATTTATTATTTATTATTTATTTATCTTTATTGGAGTTCCATTTGCCAACATACAGCATATCACCCAGTGCTCATCCCGCCAAGTGCCCCCCTCAGTGCCCATCACCCAGTCACCCCCAGCCCAGCCCACTTCCGCTTCCACTAACCCTTCTTCATTTATCAGAGTTAGGAGTCTCTCATATTGTGTCACCCTCACTGTAATTTTCACTCATTTTCTCTCCTTTCCCCTTTATTCCCTTTCACTATTTCTTATATTCCCCGTATGAGTGAGACCATATGTTTGTCCTTCTCCGATTGACTTATTTCACTCAGTATAATACCCTCCAGGTCCATCCACATCGAAGCAAATGGTGGACATTTGTCATTTCTAATGGCTGAGGAATATTCCAGGGTATACATAGACCACAGCTTCTTGATCCATCTTCTGTCAATAGACACCGAGCCTCCTTCCACAGTTTGGCTATTGTGGACTTTGCTGCTATAAACATTTGGGTGCAGGGGTCCTGGCATTTCACTGCATCTGTATCTTTGGGGTAAATCCCCAGCAGTGCAATTGCTGGGTCTTAGGGCAGATCTATTTTTAACTCTTTGAGGTACCTCCACAGAGTTTTCCAGAGTGGCTGCACCAGTTCACATTCCCACCAACAGTGCAAGAGGGTTCCCCTTTCTCCACATCTTCTCCAACATCTGTTGTTTCCTGTCTTGTTAATTTTCCCCATTCTCACTGGTGTGAGGTGGGATCTCATTGTGGTTTTGATTTGTATTTCCCTGATGGCAAGTGATGCAGAGCATTTTCTCATGTGCTTGTTGGCCATGTCTATGTCTTCCTCTGTGAGATTTCTCTTCATGTGTTTTGCCCATTTCATGAATGGATTGTTTGTTTCTTTGGTGTTGAGTTTAATAAGTTCTTTATAGATCTTGGAAACTAGCCCTTTATCTGATAGGTCATTTGCAAATATCTTCTCCCATTCTGTAGGTTGTCCTGTAGTCTTGTTGACTGTTCCTTTTGCTGTGAAGAAGCTTTTTATCCTGATTACATACCAAGAGTTTATTTTTGCTTTTGTTTCCCTTGCCTTCATGGATGTACCTTGCAAGAAGTTACTGTGGCCAAGTTCAAAAAGGGTTTGTGTGTTCTGATCTAGGATTTTGATGGAATCTTGTCTCACATTAAGATCTTTCATCCATTTTGACTGTATCTTTGTGTCTGGTTTAAGAAAATGGTCTAGTTTCATTCTTCGGCACATGGCTGTCCAATTTTCCCAGCACCATTTATTGAAGAGACTGTCCTTTTTCCAGTGCATACTGTTTCCTTTTTTGTTGAATATTAGTTGACCATAGAGTTGAGGACCCATTCCTGGATTCTCTATCCTGTTCCATTGATCTATGTGTCTGTTTTTGTGCCAGTACCACACCGTCTTGATGACCACAGCTTTCTAGTACAACTTGAAATCCAGCTTTGTGATGTCCCCGGCTGTGGTTTTCTTTTTCAATATTCCCCTGGCTATTCAGGGTCTTTCTGACTCCACACAATCTGTAGTCTTAAGAGAAAAAGTTTTTACAGATTCTCCTTCCTAGAGCTCTAGGATAAGGCCCTATCTCCTCCTAATGGATACTCTAGCTTTCCTATGATTTCCTGAAAGGAGAAGAAAAACTACTAGAGAAACATTTACAAATGTCACAGACTAGAGACACAGGCCCACAGAAAGATTGAGATTACATCATAAGGTAATAGAATACATCCCCTCACTGACATTTTACCAACACATGAATGAGGTTGATACAATAGTACCTCATTATAATAGAAGGAGGTGCAAGACATGGACGCCGAGGAGGTGAATGGAAGGAGCCCATAGTCAACAGGGAAAGAACAGCAAGGACATGAGAGGAGAAGTATCATTGATATGCAAGAAAAGAGAAAAAGGAATAATTTAGGTGCCCATGTCAAATTAGGTCAGAGAAAGAGGTGTTAAAGAACAAATGTGAGGCACCTGGGTGGGTCACTGGTTAATCACCCGCCTTGTGTTCTGGCCCTGCTCTGTGCAGGGAGCCTCTGTCTATGCCTCTCTCTCTGTATCTTTCATGAATAAATATGTAAAATCTACAAAAAAAATTTAAAAATGAAGAACAAATGTAGCAAATAGTTATCATTAGCATAAAATGAAATAGAAACATTAGGACTGTTTTGAGAATAATTTATTTTCCTTTATCAGAAGTAAATTTATTGCATGAGTTGAAATATATATCCTATTAATTCTGTTCCCTTAAAGAACCCCAATGCACTGTGCGTATTCAGAGATGACAACGTTGTCTAAGTAAAAAATCCCAATAAATGGACAAGATTTCCTATTTTTTTTTACTAAATTTATTTTTTATTGGTGTTCAATTTGCCAACATACAGAAAAACACCCAGTGCTCATCTCGTCAAGTGCCCACCTCAGTGCTCATCACCCGGTCACCCCCATCCCCTACTCACCTGCCCTTCCACCACCCCAAGTTCGTTTCCCAGAGTTAGGAGTCTCTCATGTTCTGTCTCCCTTTAAGATATTTCCCAATTATTTTTTCTCCTTTCCCCTTTATTCCCTTTCACCATTTTTATATTCCCCAAATGAATGAGACCATATAATGTTTGTTGTTCTCTGATTGACTTATTTCACTCAGCATAATACCCTCCAGTTCCATCCATGTCGAAGAAAATGGGGGGAGCAAACAGAAATAAACAAACAAACAAACAAAGACAAGGGGGAGTATCCTCTGATTCTGTATAATTTAAATCCCTCGACTTCCCCTGGAACTCTGCAGTGCTGCTTGGTCAATAATTTGTTTGTCCCCTGTCCATCTAGCTGGTCTTTTGTGGGAGGGGCCTGCTGTGCTGATTTTCAGGTGTTAGCACTTGGGGGAGCTGTTCAGCCCCCTGCCTGCTGCAGGGCTCAGTGAAAGACGTTTAAGCTGTTTATCCCGTGAGGCCACTGTGATGCTCAGTGGGAGTTGTTTACCCTGTGAGGCCCCAGGAGGAACAGCAACAGTGGCTGTGACCAGCTCTGGAAACCTGGAGTCAGCTCCCGCAGTAACTACAGAGCTCTAGGTGTGCAGGGGCCTGGATGCTCTGGGGGCGGGGCCGCTGATCTGCTCAGCTCCAGGCCTCCAGCGGCAGGAGCGTCCTTGCTGTCCTGGGCCCTCCTGGCCTCTGCCTGTCGCAGGGGGAGCGTTGGTCCTGGGCAGTGTCCCCGGCGCCCTGTGCTCCCGGGCCTGCGTTGCTGGAATCGCGCTCCTGGCTGTGCAGCCTTCTCTGCTGGAGCCACCGCCCAAGCAGCTCCCGAGCTGCTCCCGGGGCCACGCAGCCCCCTCCGCGTGGGAAGCTGGTGTTTCAAACACCGTGTGTTGCATGAGACATGTTGCTTTCAGGGGCGCCCAGAGGGCTCAGCGGACGAGCACCTGTCTTGGGCCCAGGGCATAAGGGTGTGACCCCGGGTCCTAAGATCGAGTCCTGCATCGGGCTCCCTGCAGGGAGCCTGCTTCTCCCTCTGCCTGGGTCTCTGCCTCTCTCTCTGGGTCTCCCCTGAATGAATAATAAAATCCTAAACAATCCCCAACCATGTTGCTTCGCCATGGCTGAGCGTCAGTGCTGAAGGTGCCAGGAGCTCAGCGCTGCTCCTCCTCCTCCCGCTGACGCCTGAGTGCAGGGAACCGGATGCTGGGTCTCCGGCGGCTGTGCTATATGAGAGGCTCGGCTGGAAGTGGAGGCCTGGCCTCCTGACAGTGACCCCAGTGATGAGAGGCCGGCTTTCCGGGAGCTCGACGTGTCTACTGCTGGGTATTTTGGGGGGGCACTTGCAGCCCGGGTCGTTCCGGGCAGTACGGGGGCCAGTGCCTCTGTGGAGCAGGGAGGCCTTGGCAGCCCCTTCGTGCACACACGGGCCAGACCACATCTACACTCTGCACCTAACCGCAGGCACCTTGCTCAGAGGCGCAGGTATTTTTTCCCAACTTCAGTCCAGGATCTGAGGTCTACATAATTTTTTTTAGGACTCTACTTATTTATTTGAGAGAGGTGGGGACTGAGAGAGACAGAGGGGAGAGCGCAGGGGCCCAGGAGCGGGGAGGAGGCAGAGGGAAAGGGGGAAGCAGAGCAGCATCCCTGTGGAGCCTGGCAGGTAAAACAGCAAATACAATAGTCGGTAAATGTTTTTGGTTTTTTTTGTTTTGTTTTGTTTTTTGTTTTTGCTTTCTAAAAAATCTTTTCAGTTGACATGGCTCCTCCGTAGTGTCATATACTCATATTTATTAAGTGTATATATAGTAAGTATATTGTAATGATTCTTTTCCATATTAAAGAGTTAAACTTCAGGCAAGATTTAATTAGGTGTGTATTTTTTTCAAGCTTCCAATTGCATCTTGATGAACTCCTTAGATATTCAATTATCATGTAACTGACTTGCAAATTCTATTTATACTGTACGGGCTAGTGCAGACCCCTTGGTATTTCGCTGCTGCGTCATACTAGTGGAAAATGAAGTCGTGTAACCAGACACTGGTGGCATATTTTGTCGCTTATTAGCTTAGGGGAATTATCTGCATGTTCTATTGCACATTGAATTGCAACTGAAGTGTTGCATTATAATATATATGTGACGTGGCAAGGAAATATAATTGAATTATCATAGTAAACTGACTTGCAATGAAAATGAACACATTTATTGAAAAGCATTTCTATGACATGTAAACAACGTGTTTCCTTTTGATAACTATTGTTTTTCTCTTGTTCCTTTTTTATTATTTATTTATTTATTTATTTATTTATTTATTTATTTATTTATTTATTTTTATAATTTGCTGCTTGCCATTGCAGGAAGTAGAGTTTTGTATTCAGTTTCTGTATTTCATATTTTATTCTAGATTTTATATGAATCTTTACAATCGAGTTACTCACATCCACTCAATTCACATTATTTTCCTCCTTAGGATGATTATTTCCACACTTGGAGTCCAGGAAAGGCCTTAGATCAGGGTAAGAATCTATTTTAAATAAAAATCTTTACATGTTTATAATCACCATACTTTAAGTTGATATTTATTGTTTGTTAGATTCTTCCGATACTAAATAGGAAAGCTTAGATCATGGACAGATTCATACAACAATTAATTCATTACTAGAATAGTGTAGTCAGGAATAAGCGAAATAGATGCCTTGATAATGTCAGGACGTCTTTCATTTTTAGATTCATATCTTAGATTGCCCGATCTGGGCTTCTGAGCTTCATCCTGCCCATTTTTATTAGCTGATAGGAATCACTTCATCCAGTTCTCAAATACACTCGAGCGCATTCACTAGGAAATAGACTTATTTGTGCAAAATTTCAAAACAAATGACTTTGCAGTCTGTGTTTCAGTTAATAAAAGCTTTCATTTAAAACAGCACAGACTGGTAATTAGACTCAGTCAGGGTCTTAGTAAGACCCCAAAGAAGAAGTCGTGGAAGAATCCAAAGTTCTCTCACCTCCATACACGGTTTCCCCTTGAGAAGGGAAAGCAGGAAAGATGCTTGGGAAAGGAAGATGTGCATGAGAACAGAAACATCCAGCACAATGCAATCATAATGATAAGGACAATTACGCACACTTGTTTGTGAAATTCTGCAGCATTAGGACCAGGGACTCCTAGAGTCTAGTACAGAAGAATTTTCTACTTTATGTTGACTATGGTAAACCTTATAGAAGATAGGACTTCCTGAAGTGGGACCAATTAAAAATAGAAGTTTTTAAGTATGACTTGTAAGTTATTAAAGGAATCAGGGATTTTGCTGTGTCTCCCAATTTTTGACTTCACATGCGCAAGGTCGGCTACAACAGCCAACCTTGCATGAGACTGACCTGAGCGGTCCTAGCTAGGGACGTCCATCAACACTGATGTTGGCGTGCACTCTCAAAGAGTCGCTCACATCCAGTTCCCTCATTAATATTAGTTTCTATCTGCTATACTTCACCTGATTTCACTAGTAATATCTAGAGTGTCTGGGGAATCTTCATTTTATACTTCTGAAAAGTATTTTTGTTCTTGCTAACAATATATAAACCAAGCCAAATGTACTAAAAGACAGGTAATAAAGAAATAATGAGATATAGACTGAGATACATTTGCAAACTTTCTTGGGGAATTAATTTTTATGATGGAATCATAAACCTTGGAAAAACCAGAATTATCTATGAAATGGATCTTAACACTTAAATTTTCCATACTGGATGCATCCAATTACAATAAAGATTGTGGTGTGTGTGTGTGTGTGTGTGTGTGTGTGTGTGCATCTATGTGTGATAATTTGTTGACTTACTATTTGTCTCCTGTTTAAAAAAGAAAAAAAAAAGAGGAAAAAAAAAAAGATTGTTATAGGAGGCTTCCAAACCCTGGTGAGATTGATTTACTTTAATTTTTCAAAGATGATTTTAACCTACTAATTGTCAAAAATATCCTATTTATTAGGTAGAGAGAAGCTCCCTACATAATAATAGCTAATAGTTACAGTCGCTATTCTAAGTACTCAGTATATGAGTCCTTTGAATCTCTGCAGTAACCCTGTCAAGTAGAGGAGGAAAGTGAGGCACTTAAGAGGCTTAAGCTCCTGCTCAAGTTCATAGTCCCACAAAGTGGCAGAGTCAGGATTTGGGTCCAGGCAACCCGACCCCTGAGCCCCATTTCCTAACTACTGTGTGACACTGCCACTCCTACGATAGCATTAAAATGAAATAATGACAACCTGCTGGTATTTTGAGGTTTATGCTTTAAAAATGAGTATTTGCTTGAGTGAACATTAGAAATAGATCTAGTTGCTGTGTTTCTATATTTTAAAGGATTTTTTTTTTGATTTTCAGGTCGGGGTTCTGATTGATTGAACATGCATAGTTGATAAACATATATGGGGAAGTCTTTTTTTTTCTTGTATCAAAAGAAAAAAGAAAAACGCAAAAAACTAGACTGATAAACATGCATTTGTTTTGGTTTTGAGTCATATTAACCCGTTGGTGGACCCTGGGTTACTCCCTGAGGGGTGAGACAAATTGTCCTCTTCTCATCTGTCTCTAACTAAGATAGATGGTGGGCATCACTTGGACAGAAGAGGCTTGAGATTTGCTGATTTGTAATGTTTCTTGTGTTTTTGTGATGAAAGAATCTTGCTAAGTACCATTTTCAAAATCTGAACTTTTGGACATGAAACATTTTATGACTTTTTAGAAGTATTTATAATTTTTAATATACTCTCATGGTATGTGGACATCCATATCACATATCACTATCAGTTGATTTTCTCCAGTCTCTTGGGGACTGTTTGCATATTTTTTGAAAGAAATGAAGAAAATCTTGCCTTAGCATAACATTTTTTTAGCATTATATTTTTGTGCCGAAATTTATACCCTTTTAACCATCCACATTGTGAATTATATCTTGCTTTTCTACAGAATGGTCCACAAAATATGCAGAATTAAAATATTACTAATGGAAAAATAATTTTTCATGACAAATGGTGCAATTTCTCATCACCAAACCATTTCTACATATATGCATAAATATGCACAAGTGTACATGCGTGAGCAGATACATCATTTACACATGTGTAGACACACACGTCTTTGCCTCTATAAACTTTCTTCTATCTGACTAGGACCCAACTGATTGTTCATATATAGCTTATCTACCTCGTGGTTTACCATTGAAGAGTTTTTCCTCTTCTGAGTTACTTTTCATAAATTACAATATATCAGCATTGTTTTTGTTTTTTGTTTGTTTGCTTGTTTTACTAGTAAAATAGTAAGAGTTTTAGGAAAATATAATAGTTTCAAATAAATTCAAGTACAACTGTTTTGGTGTGATAAAATCTGCTTTATAATAAAGGAAATCATACCAAAAATATGGTATGCCAAAAATAGACTCCTTTGTATTTCCTCACATAGGATCCTCTGTGCCATTGCTTCTGTTCATTAGTGTGGCTAATCATGAGTTTACACAACAGAAATTGACTGAAAGAGAGTTTTAATGAGGACATGCATCTTCTTGAATATGACATGAAAATTTACTGTTTACTATGACAAATTTAGAGGGTAAATGCACGGATGAAACTATACAGTGGTGGCATGATCAAGATTTTACACAATTTAATGAGCTTTAGATAGGCTGTAACTTTGAAAAAAATCACTTTTGGGGCACCTGGGTGGCTCAGTGTGTTAGGGGTCTGACCTTGGCTCAGATCATGATCCCAGGTCCTGGGATGGAGCCCCAGGTCAGGCTCCCCACTCCGCTGGGAGCCACTGTCTCCTCTGCCTGACACCCCCCTGCTTAGTATACGCTCTCTCTCAAATAAATGAGTATCTTTGTAAAAGAATAAAATATAATTTCAAAAAAATCACTGTTTTCCTTTTCATTTCATTAACCCTGCCTTGTTTTAGGTCATGGACTTTTTAACAAAGATTTTATTTATTCATGAGTCACACACAGAGAGAGAGGCAGAGACACAGGCAGAGGGAGAAGCAGGCTCCCTGCAGGAAGCCTGACCCGGAACTCGATCCCGGGACCCCCGGGGTCATGACCTGGGCCGAAGGCAGACAGTCAACCGCTGAGCCACCCAGGGGTCCCTGGCCATGGATTAATTTGGGTTTATAATGGGTAAGTCATCGACATTTCTAGCAGGAATTCCTATCAGCTGTTTAGATAATCTGCAGGTGCTGAGGTGCCGTGTGCACAAGGAATACCTTCTATTGGAAAGTTGTCCTCCGCGGGCTGTGATCTCCAGGCCCCCAGGCGACGTGGTCGGGGCAGCAGGGCTCTGTCCGCGTCTCCCTGATCCTGCTGTGCCCCGGGGCCTCCCGTGGCAGTGGGGCAGTCAGCGGCCTAGTGAGAACGAAGCTGCAGCTAAATGGATGCAGAGAGGTCCCGGCAGGTCCGCCCGGCAGCGCTGGTGTGTCCCGCGGGTGTGCTGGGGCCACCGCAGGGCTGGGCCGGCCGCTCCGCCAGAGGCAGGTGCGCACTGGCCTGGGCCCAGGGTGGCGGCTCTGAGGCCGGGGCTGCACCCGCAAAGACGGCGGCCCCGGGCCGGGCTGGGCCGCCCCGCCTCTGTGGGGCCCCGGCCCACCCAGCCAGCTCCCCTCTGTGGCACACCCCTCGCCACCAGCAGGCCCGGCCTAAGGCCCTGGCCGTGACCCCTGGCCGTGACCTCTGGCCGTGGCCTCTGCCGCGGGGAGGAGCTGAGCAGGCCCCTCCGAGCCTGTGCTCCCCAGTGAGCAGAGCTGCTCACTGCTCCCCGCCTCTGCGCATTCTCCAAACTGAAAAGGACCAGGGTTTGAGCACACACAGCCCTAACTTCTCTCTCCCTTCGAGCAACACGTGGCTGCACCTTCCCGTGCATGAGTTGCATCCCCACTTGTTGACGGCTGGGGGGGGGGGGTTACTAATTTTCTCCTGTCCTTAGAGGGTGGCGATGGTAGTGGCGGGGACAGGGGTTGGGGCTGTGCCTGCTTCACAGCAGAGGCACGGGCTCCCACGGTGCTGCCCTGGGCCGGTGTGTTTCCCTGGCTTCATAATTCGATTCATTTTAGCATTGAATAATATTCCCTTATCTGGATGTACCAGAGTTTATTTACTCAGGCACCTGCTGGAAGACTTCTGGGTTTTTCCTAAGTCTTGGCAATTATGAATAAAGCTGCTATAAACAATCTTGTGCAGGTTCTTTTTTTTTTTTTGGACATAAGTTTTCGATGCAATTGGATAAATACCGAGAAGTGTGATTGCTGAAACATATGGTAAGAGTATGTTTATTTATGTAAGAAACCGCCAAAGGATCTTCCAAAGTGGCTGTACCATTTGGCATTCTCTCTAGCAGTAAATGAGAATTCCTGTTGCTCCACATCCTCACACCATTTATTTGCATAATTTACTTGCCCCTTAGGTATTTCAGAGTGTAGCCCTTTCAAAGCATCTGGAAATAGACGATCAGCGATTTTTCTATTTTATCTAGTAAAGCTGTGTACACTTTCAGAACCACTTGATTATTTGTGATTATATGATAGCCTAAGTCTTTCTAATCTTAAGAATTTATTATTTTACTTTATGGAAGGGGTTTCTATATATACATATATATTTTTTAATTTTTATTTATTTATGATAGTCACAGAGAGAGAGAGAGAGAGAGAGAGAGAGAGACAGAGGGAGAAGCAGGCTCCATGCACTGGGAGCCCGATGTGGGATTCGATCCCGGGTCTCCGGGATCGCGCCCTGGGCCAAAGGCAGGCGCCAAACCGCTGCACCACCCAGGGATCCCTGGAAGGGGTTTCAAGCATGGAAAGCTCTTGAGGATGGATTATTTCTCTTCCTACATATTAATTTTTGGTACGTTGGTAGATCAGGGATATTATAATCAAGCTACTCCTCAAACTCACGTGGGCAGTGTTTGTATACATAGCCCGGTACCCTACCCACTGCATCATCAACTCAGGGCATGGAGTACTCTACTTTCTACTTTTCACAAACTTTCCAACAAACAAAGTTTGTTTCGAGCTTAAGTTTAAAAAAAAGTTACATGACTCCTTACTCTACCTTTTTTGTTCTTTTAACTAAATGCTCTATGCAGCAAATACATTGAATTATCTGTTATTTTGGTATATTTCTTACTACATTTGACATATCTAATTAAAGGACTGAATAAAATCCTCAAAGAGTAGAAGAATGGAATTTTCAGTGTGATTTTGCTTCCCTCAAATACAAGCAGATGAATTTGACTATTTGATACAATGCTGAGGAGGTTATACTTTATTGTTATAATTTACATTTACTCTTTTGTTTGTTGATAGTAATTTGGCTTCTCTATGGAGGAGCATCTTCCTAGCATTTTCACATATGTTGTTTCATTTGACCTTCACACACACAAAATCTTTCAAAGTTTTATTTACGGGGAGTGAGATTGTTGTTGATTGCAACATATGAACAAACAGAATAATTTGGATTTTGATTTGCTCACAAATACTGATAAATGCAATTGAAATTAGTAGTCAGATTTCCTAGATACTGACCTCGATGTTTTCCAAGCTAAAATGCAGCTTCTGCTAATTTACTAATGGTTTTAAAGGAAAACAGCCTATTCATTTAGCTCATTTTGTTAAAGCATAATTTTTAAGAGTCCAGAAATAAGCTGTCATTGGTTGAATGCTTACTACATACCATGAGAATTTAGCTTTTATCTCATTCAGTTCTCAATACCAACTCTCATCTTTCTTGCTTTTATTTTGCTCACATTTTTATTCCTTTCATTGCTCCCATTACAACGAAAAGGAAAATTGATGTTCAGTGAATGCAAATAATTTGCCTATGATCATGCAGCTATTTGGAATAAGAACTAGAATTCATATATATCTCATTTGATTCCAAATTCTGAGGCTTCTCCAAATCATGACCTGTATCAGCATTTATGCTGGGGACCTGGCTATTTTCATAATCATTCATTGCAACTTCAAGTTAGACTTCTTAGGGAAGTTGTTGTTGCTACTAGGAAAAGGATGGAATTATTTCCACTTATGTAACTTTGTATAAAATCATTGAATCAAACGCATTTAGCTTCTAATTTCTGAACTTTAAAATGAGAAGTCTGCAGAGAATGCTTTCTAAACTTCCAGTTTTGTCTTTTTAGTGTTCTGCAAGCCCTGTGAATGGCAGGCTAGTGAATACATCTTTAATCATAAAGGTTGAAATGTAACACTTAACTCTGCCAATAATTTTTATTTATATCATTTGAAAAAGAGCAGTAGTCATTCAAAGGATGACTTTGATTTTCAGGAGGACTTTGCAAAGGTAACATTTTAAAATAATATCTGGAGAAAACTTTGTTAGCAACTTAATTTACCAAATTTATTTTGAAATATTTTATCAACATCCATACCGTCGGCTGATCATCAGTTCGTATGCATTAGATCTGCAGTATTTCACGATATTCTTACAGGTTTGATATGATTCAGTTTCATATGATTGGAAGAGGAGGGCTTGCTCTTCCTTAACTTTGGAGCTACTCAGACAGACAGTTAAGGGACTTGCCCAGAGTTACATTAAAGAGCCTATAATGTTAACTATTTATATTAAGTGGTGCATCTGGAACTAGGTTTTATGTCATTTAACACCTAGCCCTGGGCAGCCCCAGTGGCGCAGTGGTTTAGTGCTGCCTGCAGCCCAGAGCCTGATCCTGGAGACCCAGGATCGAGTCCCACATCAGGCTCCCTGAGTGGAGCCTGCTTCTCCCTCTGTCTGTGTCTCTGCCTCTCTCTCTCTCTCTCTCTCTCTCTGTGTGTGTCTCTCATTAATAAATAAATGAAATCTTTAAAAAAAAATAACACCTACCCTGTGCCTCTCACTATACTATATCCCCCACAATTCTTACCTGCTACTTTGAACCATCATACTAAAGACAAGCTAATTATGGCTGTACTGCAGTAGAGGCGGTTGTCTCTTCAGGTAAGGACAGAGCATTTAGAAGTTAAAATAAATTGTAGTGCAAGATGGGCAACAACATGTTTAAAATTTCAGACTTTAATACAAGAAAGGAGGTAGCATTATTTTAGGGAATTTTGTGGGAATTTTCTTGAGAATCAGATAGTACGAGGTTTGAGTCTGTGCTGTACTATTTATTAGCCCTTCTAACTTGGAAAAATTAATTAACCCAAAGCCAAAGGTAATGTTTGCAGATTAACAATTAACTAAAGCCCTGAGGGCTTTCAGGAGATAGTTAATAAAGAAGCAAGGGGAGAGATGTAGGAAAACTAACAGGCTGTCATTTAGGGTCAAAGCATCTTACTGTTTTACACAATATTGTCATTTCACACATTTATTTTATTTAATTTTTTTTTAATTTTTTTTTTTTAATTTATGATAGTCACACAGAGAGAGAGAGAGAGAGAGAGGCAGAGACACAGGCAGAGGGAGAAGCAGGCTCCATGCACCGGGAGCCTGACGTGGGATTCGATCCCGGGTCTCCAGGATCGCGCCCTGGGCCAAAGGCAGGCGCCAAACCGCTGCGCCACCCAGGGATCCCTGAGTCAATAATCTTTAATTACTTTCATTTAGTTGGCCATTGTTCACTGTACACGCAATCACAAGGGGTCCACAGAACATCTTCAGATCCTCCTGTTGCTTTGAGCAAGAGTAGTGTTCACAGAGGCCCCCTGTGCCTTGCTCTTGGCAGCTATCAAGTCCATGGGAGGAGCCCTCCCATGAAGAGGGAGCCCTCAATCTGAAATGAGTTCTCTGAGGCAGTTCCTAAGCAGTTTGTACTCAGTATGGCACCTGGATCTTGTTTTTGTTCCCACATCTTGGGACTATTATGGAATCAGACTATTTAGGTCCCCTTATTCTGTCTTTTGGTTACCATTTTGTGCTGTGTTGTGCAGTGTAAAACTGGTGTGTGTCATAAAAAGAAGTATCTGACCATAGAAGCATGAATAGTGCCCTATGAGTCTTCACTGTGTCAGCATCACAGAGAAGTGAGTGTGAAGATCTCATAGGACTGGGGTTCACCCTGAAGAAGAACTTTGCTGAGGCTCAGCAATCCCATCAGTTGAGTTTCTCTGACTATGTCAGTTTTGTGTCCTGAGGGTATTCACTCTGAGGTTGTGCCTGCTGTGATGGACACATCATTGGCTGTTGTTCTGCGGTGATTATTTGTAATTTTGGGGGTCTCATGGCATGAGGTACACAAATGTGATATTTCCATATTGTCACCAGCTGTCTTGGGATCATCTAAACATGAACCCTCTCCTCTACCTGAAATCGTGTTTGTTTCTCCTATGTCTGCTTCTCACGATTTTAATTCTTGATCCACACCACTTCACCAATGTTTTGGGTCTTCAAGGCCACCTCTGGATCAATGGAACTGAACAAATTCATTCCCTAGGGAAATCTCTTAGAAAAGAAGGAAAATGAATGGGCAGCACCATTGGTTGATACACTGAGGCCTCACAAAGGAATTCAGTATCAAATTAGTTTCATTAACCATTTGTTTGGCCAAGCTAAAGAAAAATTTGACAATGCTAGGCAAGAATAAAGTAGAAGCACCTCTTTAGTAAATGATCCTACTCTCCTTCCTCTAGTTGTTTGTCTCCACTTATTGTTGTTGTCCTGTGTCGCTTCCTCATGCACCTCCTTCCCACTCCTCCCCTTCTCCAGATACCTCATTTTCCACAATTCACCATAAGCAGGAAACTGCCACTTGATTCTAAAAATTTAACCCTCCCATAGCCAGGTGTGAGGAAACAGTATATGGTTGAAATATTGAACTGAGCTTAATGAAAACATGCACTTGAATTTTTTTCTAACCCTCCAAAAAAGCCAAGGCATATTTCTATGCTAATAGAATTCTTTAGATGCAGGTATGACCTGGTGTTACCTATCCATTATCAGCTTATACACACACTCATGGTTTGGATATTCAGATGACCCATTTTGAATAACAAAGCTGTTTGGACTGACCTGGAAAGTTACCTACAAGATCTTCTTTTCTATGGTAAATTAATTGTCAATGACATATACAGAGAACAGGGGAGTGGCCAGACCCTTGATTTTCTCTTGGGTCATGATCTCAGTCTCCTGAGATCAAGCCATCCTCAGGTTCCATGCTGAGCAAGGATCCTGCTAAGAGATTCCCTTCTTCCTCATCTATCTATACCCCTATCTAGACACACTCTTTCCCTCTTTCAAGAAGAAAATAATAAAACAAGAATGAAATAAAATTAATTCAGCTTTCAAGCCATCCAAAAGATCTCAATGAATGCTATGTGTATTCATCAAAATGAAGGTGAGTCTGAGAAATCAATATGGTTCATGACTCAAAGTATATGACATATTCAAAACAATAAAGCTGTAGAATGTGAAATGTATCCATGTATTTTCGATCAGTCTTCACAGGAAGTAATATAGAGTTCAAAGAAATTACAATTTTGCTGGAACACAGTTCATTTTTTAAAAAATTTTATTTATTTATGATAGGCACACAGTGAGAGAGAGAGAGAGAGAAGCAGAGACACAGGCAGAGGGAGAAGCAGACTCCATGCACCGGGAGCCTGATGTGGGATTCGATTCCGGGTCTCCAGGATTGCGCCCTGGGCCAAAGGCAGGCGCTAAACCACTGCACCACCCAGGGATCCCTGGAACACAGTTCATTAAGATATAACCTATTTAAAGAGAGGAAAATATTTTCAGCTGTCCATTTAAATAGGAAAAACTTTCAGAATCCTGTGAGTTCCCTTGGTGCAAGTACACAGAAGCAAAGATGGTTTCCCAGTCCATTCCCTTCAGTAATACTCGTTCTTTCACTGTAAATTAGGAGCTGGAATATCCATAAATCTAGGAATTTCAGCACCCAGACTGGAAGACACTACTATACTACATGCAGAGATGGAAACATCTTAAAGAACAGCTAGGATATTATTGAAGTTTTTCACCACTAAGGTAAGGCAAATGTTCCTCAAATGTTCCTTAAATGTTCCTCGCAGCCTTGTCCTGATCTTCAACTGGAGATGTTTCTGAAGTAAGAGAGAAATGTGAAAAACTTCCCTGATACATCGCTAAAAGGGACCTTATAAGGTCTATGTAAAAAGAACAATGGAACTCCAAGAGGTTCAAACTTTAACTTTAAAAAAATTCAGAATTGGACATAATAAAAAGCTACTCAAACAGGCATCTCTTTTTTTCTTCAGGAAAATTGCTATTTTGGTTCTTTATTATCCAAGTTGAGTATCTCATAAAGTAGCATTTATTTATTTGTTGTTATTGTTGGAGTTCAATTTACCAACATATAGCATCACACCCAGAGCTATCCCATCACGTGCCCCTCTAGTGCCTATCACCTAATCATCCCAATCCCTCACCCAACTCCATTTCCAGTTCCCTTAGTTCATTTACCAGAGAAAGGTGTCTCTTATGTCTTTTTCAAGAGGGAGAGAGAATCTTTTTTTTCTTTTTTTTTTATTTATGATAGGCACACAGTGAGAGAGAGAGGCAGAGACAGAGGCAGAGGGAGAAGCAGGCTCCATGCACCAGGAGCCCAATGTGGGATTCGATCCCGGGTCTCCAGGATCATGCCCTGGGCCAAAGTCAGGCGCCAAACCGCTGCACCACCCAGGGATCCCAGGGAGAGAGAATCTTAAGCAGGCTCCAGGCATAGCAAGTGGCTGTCATGTGGCTTTATCTCAAGAACCTGAGGTCATGATCTGTGGCAAAAATCCAGAGTCACAAGCTTAACCAACTGAGACACAGAGGCCTCCCAATGCTCAATCGCTTTTTCTTACAGAATAACAATTCCTTGTATGGATTGATCTGAAGAATCTTTTTCATTCACTTAAAAAGGGACAGCTTCATGGTCTCTAGTTGAATGATACTAAATAAAGGTGAATTTATTTGCAAAAGAAACTTGAATTTCTTGGGAAAGGACATATTTCTTGAACTAACCATCTGAATCCGTTTAGGTGAAGCCCTTAAAATTTTTTATCAGATGGATAGAAGATGGTTGAGCAGAGGTCCTCATGTCATCTAGGCCCCTAAATTTAGCTACATAACTCTAAAGCCATCCTGAACACCAGTGAATTCAAGCTGCAATCTAAGCAAGATTGACTGACTCTACAAATAGAAAAGTGAAAAATTTTTGCCTGGTGGATATAAAAAAACAAAACGAAGGGATTTATCAGAGGATAATGGGCAGCATGGAGGTAGCATGTGTAAGCTAGTTGCTTGAAAGTAAAAGAGCCCCGATGTTCAAAATCTGGACCTTTAGAAATGTGCTCCTCAAGAGACTTCCCTACCCTCCCATAGGTGAAAGGGCCCAGAACCACAGGTAAGTGAGTAGGATCTCAATATTCCTGGAAGCCAGAAAGTACCCAAGCACCTGAGCCAGCAGAGTTCCCATGTATTGGTTCAGGGAAGTGGGTTTAGATCAGCACGTATGAGAGAATATTCAACTTGAGGTGCAATCACCCACTGTCGTAGGCTTGGCCAGGAGACCATGGTGGGTCCATACAAGGGATTGGAACACATCCTCTCCCTTCCTCTGGGAGGTAGATTATGTGACCATTGGACAGGTTGAATGTTCTCTTTGTGGGGGACCAGCCACCACAGAAAGGGACAAACTTCCCTTTCCTCCAGGAAGAGGGGGTAAGAGCAAGAGTGGCAAAGACTCTCCCTGGGGAAACATAAACATTGCATATTTCAGTGTCCCTCCATGTCTGCTAGGGGAGAATTGTAGAGTCTGCACTGGAGTCTGCAGATTTGTCAATTATCACTTCACTCATCTCCAAGGCTGGAGATTAAGGTGTGGTCTATTTTCCTCTCACCCGGAAAATGAGTATGAAAAGTTTCAGGGAACAAATCGCTCACAGAGCAAAGAGCTTACAGTGAGCCTGGACCCTGACAAGGTCGGCACAACACCACCCAGGCACAGACCCATGAAAATCTGTGCAGAAGGCCCTTCCTGGGAGGATCACCTGGAAGAACAGGTGACCAGCACATTTCTTGACCAAACAGAACTGGAACCTCCAGCATTGGGGGAACATAGCAAAGCAACTCAAGGTTTTCCTTGAGGCCAGGAGGGCCCAGGACAGCCAGAATGCTCCTGCCACTGGAGGGCCCCTGAGGTGTGCAGATCAGTTGCCCCTGCCCCAGAGCATCTAGGCCCCTGCAGCCTGAGAGCTGTGGTAGTTACTGTGGTAGCTGACTCCAGGTCTGCAGAGCTGGTCTCCATGACCGTTGTTCCTCCTGGGGCCTCATAGGATAAAAAACAGCCACTGAGCCTCACATTGGCCTCACAGGATAAACAGGATAAACATCTCTCTTGAGCCATTCCCCAGGCAGGGGCCTGAGCAGCTCACCCAGGTGCTCACATCTAAGATCAGCACAGAAGACAGCTCTCCCAGAAGACCAGCTTGATGGACATGGGAAAAGCAAGTTATTGACCAAACAGCACTGGAAAGTTCCAGGGGAATCCAAGGGATTTACAGTATATAGAATCAGAAGATACTCCCCCTTGTTTTTTGATTTCTGATGCTACCCTAACCTTTTTTTCTCTTTTTTTTTCCCTTCTCTCTTTTTCCCCTTTCTCCATAAAAACTTGTTTTGCACAGAGCAAAATGAAAAACTCACTTCAAAAGGAAGAATCAGAAATAGTCTCTCTCCCACAAAGTTACAAAATTTGGATTACAATTCAATGTCAGAAAGCCAATTCAGAAGCACTATTATAAAGCTATTGGTGGCTCTAGAAAAAAGCATAAAGGAGGGGGATCCCTGGGTGATGCAGCAGTTTGGCGCCTGCCTTTTGCCCAGGGCACAATCCTGGAGACCCGGGATCGAGTCTTACGTCGGGCTACCAGTACATGGAGCCTCCTTCTCCCTCTGCCTGCGTCTCTGCCTGTGTGTGTGTGTGTGTGTGTGTGTGTGTGTGTGTGACTATCATAAAAAAAGCATAAAGGACTCAAGAGACTTCATGACTGCAGAATTTAGATCTAATCAGGCAGAAATTAAAAATCGATTAAATGAGATGCAATCCAAACTAGAAGTCCTAACAACAAGGGTTAACGAGGTGGAAGAATGAGTGAGTGACATAGAAGACAAATTGATGGCAAGGAGGGAAACTTAGGAAAAAAAGAGAAAAACAATTAAAACATCATGAGGATAGGTTAAGGGAAATAAATAACAGGCACAGAAGGAGAAATCTACATTTAATTGGGGTTCCCGAGGGTGCCAAAAGGGACAGAGCATAAGATACCTAGGAATAATCCTAACCAAAGAGGTAAAGGATCTATACCCTAAAAACTACAGAACACTTCGGAAAGAAATTGAGGAACATACAAAGAGATGGAAAAATATTTCACGCTCAGGAATTGGAAGAATTAGTATTGTGAAAATGTTAATGCTGCCCAGGGCAATTTACACATTTAATGCAATCCTTATCAAAATATCATGGACATGCTTCAGAGAGTCAGAATAAATTTTCTTAAGTGTTTTGTGGAAACAGAAAACCCTCAAATACCCAGTGGAATATTAAAAAAAAAAGATAGCTGGGGGAGTCACAATGCCAGATTTCAGGGTGTACTACAAAGCTGTGGTCATCAGGACAGTATGGTACTGACACAAAAACAGACACATAGATCAATGGAACAGAATAGAGAATCCAGAAGTGGACCCTCAACTTTATGGTCAACTAATATTTGACAAAGGAGGAAAGACTATCCACTGGACAAAAGACAGTCTCTTCAATAAATGGTGCTGGGAAATTGGACATCCACATGCAGAGGAATGAAACTGGACCCTTCTCTTATAGCATAAACAAATATAAACTCAAAATGGATGAAAGAACTAAATGTGAGACACTATTCCATCAAATTCTAGATGAGAACTCAGGCAACACCCTTTTTGAGCTTCGGCACAATAACTTCTTGCAAGATACATCGGTTAAGGCAAGACAAACAAAAGCAAAAATGAACTATATGGACTTCATCAAGATAACAAGCCTTTGCACAGCAAAAGCAAGAGTCAACAAACTAAAAGACATCATACAGAAAGGGAGAAGATATTTTCAAATGCCGTATCTGATAAAGGACTAGAATCAAAGATCTAAAAAAAAAAGTATTAAACTCAAAGCTAAGAAACAAAGAATCCAATTATGAAATAGGCAAAGATATGAACAGAAATCTCACAGAGGAAGACATAGACATGGCCAACGTGCACATGAGAAAATGCTCCGCATCACTTGCCATCATGGAAATACAAATCAAAACCACAATGAGTACCACCTCACAGCAGTGAGATTGGGGAAAATTAACAAAGCAGGAAACTACAAATGTTGGAGAGGATGCGGAGAAAAGGGCACCCTCTTACACTGTTGGTGGGAATGTGAAATGGTGCAGCCACTCTGGAAAACTGCGTGGAGATTCCTCAAAGAGTTAAAAATAGACCTGCCCTATGACCCAGGAATTGCACTGTTGGGGATTTACCCAAAGATACAGATACAATGAAACTCCGGGACACCTGCACCCCAATGTTTCTGGCAGCAATGTCCACAATAGCCAAACTGTGGAAGGAGCCTTGGTGTCCATCGAAAGATGAATGGATAAAGAAGATGTGGTTTATGTATACAATGGAATATTACTCAGCCATTAGAAATGACAAATACCCACCATTCGCTTCGACGTGGATTAAACTGGAGGGTATTATGCTGAGTGAAATAAGTCAATCAGAGAAGGACAAACATATGTTCTCATTCATTTGGGGAATGTAAATAATGGTGAAAGGGCATAGAAGGGAAGGGAGAAGAAATGGGTAGGAAATATCAAAAATTGAGACAGAACATAAAGCTTCCTAACTCTGGGAACCAAACTAGGGGTGTTGGAAGGGGAGGAGGGTGGGGTTGGGAGTGAATAGGTGATGGGCACTGAGGGTGGCACTTGATGGGATGAGCACTGGGTGTTATTCTGTATGTTGGCAAGTTGAACACCAATAAAAAATAAATTTATTATTTTAAGGAAAATAATAAAAAATAAATAAAAATAAATTAAAAAAAAGAAGATGTGGTATATGGGTGAGACATAAAGGAGAGTCCACATAGGAAGCCCTTGTAGCAAGTCCACCATAATAACGGGTTATGTTAAATGACATGCTTTCTCCCCCTGCTACGTGACACCAGTGCATTGCTCTGTGCCAGGAGGAAGTAGGTGCTCAGATTGCTGAAGGCACCAAATCCATTTCTGTTGGGCTCTGGACCCAGGGAGCTGGAGCATCTCCCAGAATTCCATACCTACCTGGGCTGGCTCTAGGGTTTTTCTCCATTACACTTCTCAAGTAGGTGCAAATGAAGCCATGACTCTATCACAGCCTCTGTGTTGAGCTTTAGAAGATGGGCCAGTAACCTCACCTCCAGGGATCATCTTTCCCAAGGGCCTAGAAAGGAAGTAGGGAAATTTGAGTGGGAGTGGAAGTACCTTCAGTGTGAGAACTGTTATCCAATGGAAGGGAGCTACACAGAGAGGAGAGTGAAGCTCAGGATAGCATCACTATTCCTCACTTTGTGCCTGCGGACACGTCACTCCACCTCTCTGAGCAATGGTTCTTGGATCAGGGCCTTTCTATAGCACTGGTGCCCCTGAAATTGTTGAGAAGACAATGAAAGCTGTATCATACAGGTTGCGCTGGATGAATAGACCAAGCACTGCTTTCTCCATTTTGGCAGTGAAGCTCCTACTTTTATAGATGCACAAGTTCAGCCTCAGGGAGGCCAGGGATATGTCCAATTTCTCACAGGATGAATCTTGCTGGATCCACATGTGACCATAGCTATTCTCGTTGCTCTGCCCCAAAACAACCAGCAGGGCTGGCCTTCTGGTTACACCAGATAGGGGTCTCCTAAGCCTGAGGAGGCACTTGGGAGGGGTGGGGAAAGCAATATTTATAGGCCATTACCCAGGGCCTTGTTTTCTCATTAAATCCTAAGAACTTCAATGAGTGCTATTGTCCCCATTTAGCAGCGGAGGGACCCTGGGCTCAGAAAGGTGACTCTCACTTACCAACAATACATTGGAGAAGGGAAGTTCATACTCCCTGCCCCAGGAGGCCCTTGCCCACAGCATCAAGTAAGTTTTTGGAAGAATGAAGTGAGAGAGTACAATACAGGGACATACAGTGAGTCCTTAGGCTTCAGGAGATCAATAGGCCTTCCTCAATCTGGAGAAGATAAGAGGTCAAAATGCCAGCATCTCTAGGCCCTGGAAGTCCTTATAAGACTCAAAGCTCCAGAGGGGCAAGCCTCATGCCACCCACCCAACCAAACCACCTCTGGTTGACAAAATCCTTCCATGCCTTTCTTTAGGAGGAGTACATTGGCTTCAGGATGGCACAAGAGTTCCAGGGGCAGGTTGAACCTGCACGACCTTTCTTCCACCCACTCCACAAGGCAGCACATAGAGACTCACCAGGCTTTCTCCCACAGGCTACCAGGTCAGCTCCAGCCATCCACACAGGGATGTAGAGACTTAGCAGCCCATGTGGTCTTTGAGGTTCCTCTCCTCCCTGCCCGATGGAGAGTGTGTCTCTCCCTTCTTTGTGCCTCCTGTGCCCAGTGGCTCCAGGGTGAGGGTTTAGTCTTTGGGGCCTGTGTGCCTGCCACCCTCTAAGTGTAGTGTCTCCATTGTGCCCCCAAGGGGACACTGGGAGGCTCTTAAACCCCCATTTCCCCAGGGAGGTCCCCTATTCCCAAGATCCAACAGGAATATCCACCTCTTCATTGGAACAACAGATTCCAAGTAATGTTTTTTGGTGGAAAATTCATTTTCATTCTTACTGCTCATGTGTTCTCTGACATCCAGTAGCCTCCTGACCCTCTCAGACCCTCGGTTTCTTTAACTCTGCCATGGGTGATTGGACTTTCACCTTCCACCCATAAAGCTCAAACTCAGTCACATACTTGAAATTTTCAGTCATTTTGCCCCAGTACCTTCTTCTACACTGACTGTTTGTTCCTGTAAGAACTCCATGCTGTGGGCAGGAAGTGGATCTATGTGGATACAAACCTCGACCAAACGACTTTATGCTTGGAGAAACAAAATACAATGAGTAAAAAACACGTTGGTAGGTTGGGCTACATGTTGAGGGTGGAGCCTCCTTAATATTCTCTTTCCATTTTCCTCTACGCCTCTCCTTACACTTTTTCTTTTGCTATCATAACAAAAAAAAAATCATTCTTCTACTATAATCAGGATACCATACTGAAAAACATCACCCTAAGCCATATTATTTTTCAGTTGTGAAATTCATAACTTAAATTGTCAGTCATGAGTTAATACCCAAAATAATAAAACTGCTTTTACCACTCAAATTTGGTCAGATTAAAAGGAAGGTGTTGTGAAGCTAACATTTGGACATACCAAGTGAAAAGTGGTGTTATTATTCCCAATGATAGATCTGGAAAATAAGGTCCAGATAATGCAAGTGATTTGTCTGAATCCACACATCCAGTTGCTGGTGGAGGTGAGAATCAAAATCCTTCCCTTTATGTGGACCAACTATTATGTGGCATTGAAGTTCTAAAGACAGAAGATGGCTTAGGACTCCATATATATCTGGATTACTATATATTTAAATGCCTCAGTTGTGTTTCTTTTTCACTAGGCTTTTCCTCATATAGGTTTCCAAAATGTTCGTCCAAAAAATGTCTATAATCCTGAGAAAACAGACATGATTTTGATCAGGGAAATGCTCCACTGTTCTGTCTTCAAATTCTTTCTCTTTTCTTTTCTCCATATTTTCTTCTTGGAGCAAATTTAGATCATTTGACTTTCTAGTTAAGGCTTCACATTATTTCCCTACTTTATTTACATATTCCATTACTTTTTAAAAAACACTTGATTGATTTATTCATGAGAGACACAGAGGGAGAGACAGGCAAAAACACAGGCAGAGGGGGAAGCAGGATCCATGCAGGGAGCTCGACAGGGGACTCAATCCTGGTCTCCAGGATCACAGCCTGGGCTGAAGGAGGCGCTAAACAGCTGAGCTACCCAGTCTGCCCTACATATTCCATTTCTTTTTCTATCTGAACTGTGTAAATATATCAGGTGTACCGTGCGTTTTTGTCTGTCATTTTCACCTATCCCTAATCTGATGTAACTGAATAAAGAAGTTCTTATATTCTGTCTTTCTTGGGACAACTGGGTGGCTCAGCAGTTGAGTGATAACCTAGCACAAGACATGATTTCAAGCCTGGAGATTGAATCCTGATCCAGGATCCCCACAATGATCGCCTTTTTTCTGATTTACTTATTTCACTCAGCAGAATACTCTCCAGATCCTTTCATATCGAGCAAATGATATGTATACTTTGTTTCCACGCACAAGAAATAATCAGTTGTCACTCTGTGTTACAGGACCACATCTTATTTATTCCTTCATCTGTTGAAGGACATGATGGTTCCTTCCATGGTTTGGCTGTTGTACACATTTGTGCTATAAAACAAACATTGGGTTCTCTTTTCCGGTTACTGGGCATGAGCTACCATGAGCAGCAAAGTCTCCCGTAACACCCTGTATAAGGCTATGTGGGAGGCCCTGCACAGGAACCAGCACAGCGCTGGAAGTTTCTGGTGACTGGAGCTGCAGATGATATGGAGGAACTATGACCCTCAGAAGGACAAATGCTTCACGGACACCATCAGGCTTTAGTCCCTCCCTGCCCCAAGTTCTCCCTGTGTGTTTTGGGGGACTAGCAGCACTGTGATGAGGCCAAGGCAGTGGATATTCCCCACATGGACATTGAGTCACTGAATAAATTCAACAAGAATAAAAACCTAGCTAAGAAGTTGGCCAACAAGTATGATGCCTTTTAGGCTTCAAATCTCTGATCAAGCAAATCTCACAAATCCTGGGTCCAGGCCTGAATAAAGCTGGCAAATTCCCTTCCTTCCTGACCCACAATGAGAACATGGTGGCCAAAGTGGATGAAGTGAAGTCCACCATCAAATTCCAGATGAAGAATATGCTATGTCTAGCAGTGGCTGTTGGCCACATAGAGATGGCAGACGATGAGCTCGTGTAACATATTCACTTAACTGTCAAATTCCTGGTGTCCATGCTCAAGAAGAATTGGCAGAACGTCCAGGCTTTGTACATCAAGAGCACCATGAGCAAACCTCAGCGCCTTTAATAAGACCATTTAATAAATCCTAGTGCTGCCGGTAAAGAGAAATAAAAGAAAATAAAAAGAAAATAAAATAAACATTGGGAGGCAGGTGTCCAGTTGTTTCACCACATCTGTATCTTTGGGATAAATACCCAGTAGTGCAATTTCTGGGTCATAGACTAGCTCTATTTTTATCTTCCTGATGAAACTCCACTGTTTTCCAGAGTGTTGCACCTGCTTGTATTCCCACCAAAAGTGCAAAAGTGGTCCCCTTTCTCCACATCCTCGCCAGCATTAGTTGTTTCCTGTCTTGTGAATGATACCATTCTCAGGGGTGAGAGCTGGTATGTCATTGTGGTTTAGATGTATGTGAACCTGATGGCAATGGTTGTGCAGCATTTAGTCATGTGCTTGTGAGCCAACAGTAAGTCTTCTTCACTGAAATCTCTGTTCATATCTTCTGCCCAATTGCAGCCTTGCTGGATAAAGGCTTCTTGGCCACATGTTTTCTCCTATGGCTTACCAATTACATCTCAAGTGAGATTTCCTTTTGTCATATATCCAAGTTCTTACTGTGTCATAAGCACTCCTTGAGATAATAAAACTCAAGGATGAATCAGCCTTTATGGTCGCCATGGGACATTTTTGTTGATTACATTACAACAAAGACACAGGCTGTATTTTTCAGACTTATGAGAAAATCAGGTTCGCAAATGGTGGCAAATCATACAGAAGTGCTCAATCAGCTGATGGGGAGTCAGTCTCTAGTATAAGGGTATTTAACCACTATGCAATGCACCTTTCCATGTCTCTACTTTCTGCTGGGTAGACCCTAACTTTCTACAATGGTTTTGGTATCAATAATACTTTTTTTGGTATTTTTTTTTATTTTAGTTCAATTTGCCAACATATAACACCCAGTGCTCATTCTGTCAAGGTCCCCCCTCAGTGCACGTCACCCAGTCTCCCCAACCATCTGCCTACCTCTCCTTCCACTCCCCTTTGTTAGTTTCCCAGACTTAGAAGCCTGTCATGCCTTGTCACACTCTCAGATTATTCCCACTCCTTTTCTTTTTTAAAAAAAAAATTAAATTTATTTATGATAGTCACACAGAGAGAGAGAGAGAGAGAGAGAGAGGCAGAGACACAGGCAGAGGGAGAAGCAGGCTCCATGCACCAGGAGCCCAATGTGGGATTCAATCCCAGGTCTCCAGGATCATGCTCTGGGCCAAAGGCAGGCGCCAAACCGCTGCACCACACAGGGATCCCTCCCACTCTTTTTCTATTATTCCCCTTGATACCTTTCATTATTTTTTATATCCCCTGTATGAGTGAGCCATATTATAATTATCCTTCTCTCATTGACAAAATTCGCTCAGCATAATACCTTCCAGTTCCATCTACCACAAAGTAAATGGTGGGTATTCATTCTTTCTAATGGCTGATTAATATTCCTTATATATATCTCACATATTCTTTATCCATTCATCTATCGATGGACAATGAGGCTCCTTCCACAGTTTGGGTATAGTGGACATTGCTGCTATAAAGATTGGGGTGCAGGTGATCCAGCATTTCACTGCATCTGTACCAGACCCATCCATCCTGAGCCTCCACCTGAATGATCGGCTTCTCCCAAGGCCCTGCCGGATGCCCCCTCCAACCCTATACCAAAATTGGCCATTGGTATGTGGTGCGATTTCCCCCAGATGCAACTCCTCTGTTAGTGGCTTGGGAAAACTGAGGGCTACACTGCCCCTCCTGCGGTTCTGCTGGAGTTCCCTGCTGAGCACTTTTCCATCTGGGAAAAATATGGTATAGATTTTTTAACATTCCTGCATCTCCCAGGATGGGCTTTCCTGTCTTGGAGGCTTTCTCCACAGACTTTAGCGTGGCTTCTTGTGTTGCCCCTCCCCCACTTGATTCTTTTATGTTTTATTTTATTTTTCTGCCTTCCTACCTTGTTAGAAGCGAAAACCCTTCTCTCTGTAGCCTTCCAGCTGTTCTTTCTTTAAATATCAGGTCAAATTTGTAGGTTTTCAGGATGGTTTGAAAGTTGTTGGGACCAGGTGCTATTTTTGAGCAATGCTTTTGAACATAGATATCTCTCTGAAGTCTGTATGTCAGAGATATATCCCAGAGACTTTGGGATATATTTCCCAAAATTGGGATTACTGGATCAAATGGTAGTGCTTTTTATAGGCCTTTGAAGATTCCCTTTTGGTTTTCGTACTAAAGTCAGCAGTTACATTATGTGTTGGGTAGGTTAAATCTGTGTCAACTCCAAGACCTTTCTAAAACATACTCTCACACAGGTGGCTCTGCAAGGTAAATGATGAGTAATGGCATCAAATATTTGAACTTTGAGAAAAGTATCACTCATTGTTGTATGGTTTTATTTTTGTGGTGTTGTATGGTTTTGACAGCAAGGTGACAACAGTCCATTGTATTTCAATGTATTTTTCAGTGTCTTATTCAAGTACATGGGACAATATTCCTAACAGGTCAAATCAGTCTGCTATCTCCTTGGGGATGTGGGCCAGTGAAACCTGTATCTTGGAGATAACAAAATATGTACTATACAAATGATTCATTTGAAGATACCATGGAAATTCATTCACTGAGTTGATTCAAGATTAATTATTCTAGCAGCACTTCATCAGATTTGTTGTTTAAGTGTCTAGCTTGTGATTTTTACTCAGGTGGTGATCTCCAGGTCCTGAAATTGAGCTTCATGTTTGGCTCCATGTTGGCTCTGGAGACTGTCTTTAATTCCCAGGATTCAACTATTCATGCTTTTGCACTTTGCATAGAAATCTTCTTAATCATTGAGATTTGTCATCTGTATGGCTCTCCTTTTGGCAAATTAGAGACATAAAACGTGTCAATGTTTGGGATTTCCTTAATTTTTTCACTTTTAATTATTCAGTTAATGTTCATCCATGACTTTTTTGTGGTTTGATAAATCAGTTATTTCTATTGCTAATATTTATTTAGAGAGAAAGAGTGCAAGTGTAGGGAGAAATGGCAGAGGAAGAGGGAGAGAGGATATTTTATTGGGGGGAATCTTAAGCAGGTTCCAGACAGACCATGTGGCTATCATGTGGCTTGATCTCAAGAATCTGAGGCAAAATCTAGCAAAATTAATAGTCAGACGCTTAACCATCTAAGAAAACCAGGCTCCCCAAGAGCTCAATTGCTTTTCATTACAGAATAATATTTCCTTGAATGGATTGAATGGAAGTTTTTTTTCATTCATATAAAGATGGACAGCCTAGTTGTCTCTAGCTTCAGTAAACCTAAATAAAGCTGAATTTTACTGAAAAGAAACTTGAACTTCTTGGGAAAAGACTGGTTTCATAGACTAACTATGATTCAGTTTGGATTAGGCTGATTAAAAAACAAATTTCAGATGGATTGAAGTTCATGCAGTAGAGGTCCTTATGTCAGCTCGTCCCCTAATTTTAGCTACATAACTATCAAGCCATCCTGAATACCAGTGAATTCAAGCTGAATTATAAGCCAGAATGGCTGACTCTACAAATGTAAAAGTGAAAAATATTTGCACAGTGGTGTGTGGAGTAGTATAATGGAATGGATTTATCAGAGGATCATGGGTGGTGTGAGGTGGGAGTATCTATAAGCCAGCTGCAGGAAAGTGAAAGAGCCCTGAAGTTCAAAAACTGGACCTTTAGAAATCTGCTCCTCCAGAGACTTCTCTGCCTAAAAGGGGTTCATTAGTGAAAGGTTGCAGGAACAGAGGTGAGAGAAGTCTCAATATTCCTGGAATGCAGAAATTACCCATGTGCCTGAGCCAGTAGAGTGCCCACATATTGGTTCAGGGAAATGGATTAAATTAGCGATCCTGGGAGAATATTAAGATTGAGGTGCCATCAGCCACGATCTCAGCCAGACCAGGAAACTGGGGTCCATGTTGAGTCCATACAAGGGACTGGAACACAGCTTCCACCTTCCTATGGGAAAGGCAGATTGGGTGACCATTGAACAGATTGAATGTTCTCCTTGCCGGGGACCAGCAACCACAGAAAAGGAGAAACCTCCACTTCCTATAGGAAGAGAACTTGAGAGCAAGGGTGTCTAAGACTTCCTGAGGAAACCTAAACATTCCACATTTCAATGCCCCCCAATGTCTGCTAGGGGAGAATTGGAGTATCCAGACACCATTGTACTCTGCAGATTTGTCAAACACAACTTCCCTCATCTCCAGGGCTGAAGACTGAAGTGTAGTCTTTCTAACTTTCACCCCAAGAAGAGTCATGAAGGGGGACTCTTAAAATTCTTCTTTAAGAACTCCAATGGAACAATCAACAAAAACAGGGATTGAATAGTTATCATGATGACACTAAATTCATATCTTTCAATATTAACTCTGAACATGAATGGGCTTAATGACCCCATCAAAAGGCGCAGGGTGTCAGACTGCCAAAAAAGCAGGACCCACATATTTGCTGTTTACAGGAGACACATTTAAGACATAAGGACACCTACAGCTTGAAAAAAAAAGGTTGGAGAACCATTTACCATTCAAATAGTCCTCAAACCTCAAAAGAAACCCAGGTTAGCCATCCTTATATCAGATAAACTAAAATTTCTCCCAACACCTGTAGTGAGAGATGAAGAGGGACACTATATCATGCTTAAAGGATCTATTCAAGAAGAAGACTTGACAATCAAAATATATATGCACCGAAGGTGGGAGCTGACAAATATATCAATCAATTAATAACCAAAACTAAAACATACTTAGGTAATAATACACTTATACCTGGTGATTTCAACCTAGCACTTTCTATACTAGATAGGTCTTCTAGGCAAACACGTGGAGGTTAAGGACCATCTTGCTAATAGATGAAAGGATCAACCAGGGAAAAAAGGAAGAATTAAAAAGATTCATGGAAACTAATGAGAATGAAGACACAACCAATCAAAACCTTTGGAATACAGCAAAAGCAGTCCTGAGGAGGAAATATATCTCAATACAAGCATCCATCAAAAAACTGGAAAGAACTCAAATACAAAACTAACCTTACACCTAAAGAAGCTAGAGAACAAACAGCAAATAGATCCTACACCAAGCAGAAGAAGAGAGTTAATAAAGATTCGAGCAGAACTTGACAAAATCGAGACCAGAACTGTGGAACAGATCAACAAACCCAGGGTTTGGTTCTTTGAAAGAATTAATAAGATAGATAAACCTTTAGCCAGCTTTATTAAAAAGAAGAGAGATAAGACTCAAATTAATAAAATCATGAATGAGAAAGGAGAGATCACTACCAACACCAGGGAAATAAAAATGATTTTAAAAACATATTATGAACTGCTATACACCAATAAATTAGGCAATCTAGAAGAAATGGACGCATTTCTGAAAAGCCAGAAACTACCGAAACTGGAACAGGAAGAAATAGAAAACCTGAACAGGCCAATAACCAGTGAGGAAATTGAAGTAGTCATCAAATACCGCCCAAGACACGAATGTCCAGGGCTATATGGCTTCCCTGGGGAATTCTATTAAATGTTTAGAGAAGAAACCATACCTATTCTAGTAAAGCTGTTTGGAAAGATAAAAAGAGATGGAGTACTTCCAAACTCGTTCTATGAGGCCAGCATCACCTTAATTCCAAAACCAAAGACCCCACCAAAAAGAAGAATTACAGACCAATATCCCTGATGAACATGGATGCAAAAATTCTCAACAAGATACTAGCCAATAGGATCCAACAACACATTAAGAAAATTATTCACCATGACCAATTAGGATTTATCCCCGGGACACAAGGCTGGTTCAACACTCGTAAAACAATCAATGTGTCGTCATATCAGCAAGAGAAAAAAAAGGACCATATGATCCTCTCATTAGATGCAGAGAAAGCATTTGACAAAATACAGCATCCATTCCTGATCAAAACTCTTCAGAGTATAGGGATACAGAGAACATTCCTCAACATCTTAAAAGCCATCTACAAAAAGCCCACAGCAAATATTATTCTCAATGGGGAAGCACTGGGAGCCTTTCCCCTAGGATCAGGAGAGGACATGGATGCCCACTCTCAACCCTGATATTGAAAACAGTACTAGAAGTCCTAGCCTCAGCAATAAGGCAACAAAAAGAAATAAAGGGCATTCAAATTGGCAAAGAAGAAGTCAAACTCTCCCTCTTCCCAGATAGCATGATACTCTAGAGAGAAAATCAAAGGACTCCACCCCAAGGTTGCTAGAACTCATAGAGCAATTAGGCAGTGTGGCAGGATACAAAATCAATGCCCGGAAGTCAGTAGCATTTCTATACACGTACAATTAGACTGAAAAAAGAGAAATTAAGGGGCCAATCTCATTTACAATTGCACCCGAAAACATAAGATACCTAGGAAGAAACCTAACCAAAGAGGTAAAGAATCTACGCCCTAAAACTATGGAACACTTCTGAAAGAAATTGAGGAAGACACAGAGATGGAAAAATATTTCATGCTCATGGATTAGAAGAATTAATGTGAAAATTTCAATGTTATCCAGGGCAATTTACACTTTTAATGCAATCCTTATCAAAATACCATGGACTTTCTTCAGAGAGTTGGAAAAAATTATAAGATTTGTGTGGAATCATAAAAACCCCAAATAGCCAGGGAATTTATAAAAAGAAAACCATAGCTGGGTCCTCACGATGCCCGATTTCAGGTTGTACTACAAAACTGTGGTCATCAAGACAGTGTGGCATTGGCACAGAAACAGACACATATATCAATGGGACAGAATAGAGAATCCAGAAGTGAACTCTCAACTTTAGGGTCAACTAATATTTGATAAAGGAGGAAAGATTATCCACTGGAAAAGAGACAGTCTCTTCAAGCAATGGTGCTGGCAAAATTGGACATCCACATGTAGAAGAATGAAACTAGACCACTCTCTTGCGCCATACAAAAGATAAACTCAAAGGGGATGAAAGATCTTTTTTTTGGGGGGGGAGATTAAAGATCTTAATGGGAGATTAAGATTCTATCAAAATCCTAGAGGAGAACACAGGTGAACACCCTTTTTGAACTTGGCCACAGTAACTTCTTGCAAGATTCATCCATTAACGCAAGAGAAACAAAAGCAAAAATGAACTATTGGGACTTCATCCAGATAATAAGCCTTTGGAAAGCCAAAGATACCGTCAAAAAAACTCAAAGACAACCTACAGAATGGGAGAAGGTATTTGCAAATGACATATCAGATAAAGGGCTAGTTTCCAAGATCTATAAACAACTTATTAAACTCAACAGCAAAGAAACAAACAATCCAATCATGAAAAGGGCAAAAGACATGAACAGAAACCTCACAGAGGAAGACATAGAAATGGCCAACAAGCACTTGAGGAAATGCTCCGCATCACTTGCCATCAGGGAAATACAAATCAAAACCACAATGAGGTACCATCTCACACCAGTGAGAATGGGGTAAATTAACAAAGCAGGAAACCACAAATGTTGAAGAGGATGTGGAGAAAGGGGAAGCCTCCTGCACTGTTGATGTGAATGTGAAATGGTGCAGCCACTCTGGAAAACTGTGTAGAGATTCCTCAAAGAGTTAAAAATAGATCTGCCCTACGACCCAGCAATTGCACTGCTTGGGATTTACAACAAAGATACAGATGCATTGAAATGCTGGGACACCTGCACCCCAATATTTATAGCATCAATGTCCACAATAGGCAAACTGTGGAAGGAAGCTTGGTGTCCATTGAAAGATGAATGGATAAAGAAAATGTGGTATATGTATACAATGGAATATTGCTCAGTCATTAGAAACGACAAATACCCACCATTTACTTCAACTTGGATGGAACTGGAGATTATTATGCTGAGTGAAAGAAGTCCAGCAGAGAAGGACAAACATTATATGGTCTCATTCAGTTGGGGAACATAAAAAGTATTGAAAGGGAATGAAAGGGAAAGGATAATAAATGAGTGGCAAATATCAGATAGAGAGACAGAACATGAGAGACTCCTAACTGGGCAAAGAATTAGAGGTGGTAGAAAAGGAGGTGGGCAGGGGGTGGGGTGACTGGGTGATGGGCACTGAGGGAGGCACTTGATGGGATGAGCACTGCATGTTATTCTATATCTTGGAAAATTGAACACCAATAAAAAATAAATTTATAAAAAAATAAAAATAAATAAATAAAACTATCCTTTCCCAATTAAAAAATCAAAAGCAGAAAAAAAAGAATCTGAGGTTCTCAATGTCCCAACATAAACTTTCTGAAACTCTGTAGGCCTCCTGTCTTACTCCATGAGTGCTTGGGAACTGGGGCCAAGTGTCTTTTGAGTTAGGTAAAATGGTTTATGAAACATCTCTTAGCTATTCTTCCTCATCTTGAAAATTGTGTGTGCCCCTCTCCAAGAATAAAGGTTGACTTAATGTTAAAAAAAGGAATCAGTGTCTATTTTTCAATTAATGTCCCAACACACATTTCCTTTTACATTTTGGGCATTTTCCCTAATTACACTTTATTGAGATATCAATTTTATGCTAACTGTCATCCCATTCCTCCCCATGTAAGGTACAAGCTTGTGAACATATGACATTTTTATCATTTTTGCAACAAATAGCCAGTCTTTATACTTGCATTCAAACATGGATAATTAGTTAATTAATTGATTTAATGACTGAGAGATAACCATGTAAGACTTATTAGTCATACAAAAAAATGCTGATGTACACACGAGTAGACAAAGTAATTTTTTTTACAGAAGTGGATAATGGCAAGCATTTGAACCTACAAATGTCGATTGAGAACAGAATTAGAATTCATTTGAGTGGTTTCATATTACCTGTTTCTCAGTTCTCCTGAACTGCACTCCAGAGCTCTTTTCAAAACTAATGCATGTTTTTTTTCTATGACATACCAAGTTCTCTGGCACTGTTTTCAGGCATGTATATGTGTGTGAGGAATAAATAATGCACAATGAAAATTTTTTCACACGTTTTAACAGATTTGATTCTAGTGACTCTACTTTCCTGTGCACTACTATTCATCTCATTTGATGTGCTGATCATGACTCAGGGAGTGGAAGGCTGTACAGGAGAGTCATGTATACTTTTGTTCAAGGGTCCCAAGAGTATATTCGGGGAGAAATCAATAGCTTTTTTTTTTTCAACATGCTTAATTCTGTCAAAACTAATTTGTGTTAAGGTAAAATACTTGTATTTAGGCATACCTCCTTCGTGTTAGAGAGTAATGGTCTGGGAACTCAAACATCCAGGTTTCAACACAGCTATGGATGTTCTGAAATGTGAGATCTCAGATAGGATATTTAGCTTCTACTTAAGCTTTCTGATCACTATCCGTACATTTATTCATTCAATGCTCAACAAACACATATGTGAGGTTTTGTTGACTCTTACTCCTTGACTGGAGAACCAGAGGCACAGTAATGAGATTCATGAACTCTGTATTAAGAAGCCAGGATATGAATTGAGGCTTGTAGCCCCAAATCTCAGACTCCAGTTACTGAAATAAACTGCAGTGATTAGTCAGGCATGGGATCGTTGGTTATTTTGCAAAGGAGCTATCGCGTCTGAGTCTATGTCAGGAACCACCTTTTCCAAGGGAAATCCCAACACTGTCTATAATTATGATGTCATCTCAGTTGTTACATAGCACAGGGGAGCTCTTGAGCCATGGTGGTACAGATCCTTCCATAGTCACTAAGAGGAAAAGGACAAAGAAGACTGATCACTTTTGGGCCATAGCTCTTGTGAGTTCAGAGCATGACTATGTTTAGCTTAAATCTACAATAGTGGTCAATTCAAATCCATGGTTGTGGTCAGTTTGAAGGTTCTGAGCGTTTGGTCGCACCATTAGATAACCTGGTCGAAGCCTGTCAGTGCTGAGCTGTTCTTCAGCACGTAACCTCGATCTGCTCAGAATCAAGGAGTTTCTTTCATGGTATTTGATTGCATTTTATGTATGGGGAGTGCTAGTAAAGCTGAAATCCTGTGACTCTACCCCTAGGGCAATGAAATATCAGACTCAAGGTCCAGTTTATGGTTAGCTTGGTATCCACCACCCTCATTGATTTCTCTTTTACAGCTGAGATACAGAGCTGATCAATGCCTGACAAATCAGTGTCATGGCATGGTATGACTTCAGGACATATCATAAAAATATTCAGAATTTTGTAGCAGAGTGGCGATTGGCCAGCTGGCTCATTGTTGGTGAGTGTGACTCTTGGTCTAGAGTCATGTGTCTAGTTTCTATGATTGACATGGAGCCTCCATAAGGAAAACAATTATGAGAAACATGTGGTAGTATGTGTGATGACAGCATCACCTTGAGGCCTAAAACATTCTTGAATGTCACGAATTCACAATAACTGTTCATCATGGTCGGTCACTAGAAGGGAAGCTACTTCTTTGAAGAGTTCTCATCAGACATTATGCTTGGAAGGTCCTGGGTTCTGAGTCAGCTTGGGAGCAGCCCACTTCTCATTTAGGGTTGTCCACTGGTGCCCAGGATGGCTCCTTGTGAGACAGATGGCAGTGTGAACACTAAGGAGGATGACCACAGTTGGGCTACCATTGCCATTCCAGATCTTGACTTGGGGGCAACTGCTTTGTGTTTTGGGTCAGGGATTGAAATCAGGAGGTGGATGGCTGAGTTACAATGTGAACCTTACTCTTGGGTCAGGCAGCCCTCCAGGTTATAAAATATCTTGCACAGGGAACAAAGGGCAAGATGATTTGAGAAAGAGATTGAGGCAGCCCTTGGTTCAGGGGTGCAGAGCATAATATCCGTGACCCTTGGAAGGTCTCAGGTATTCAGGTCCTCTCTCCACAGGGAACCAACTCCAGTCCAGTCCTGGACCCCTTCCTCATCATATTCTAACTCTTGGCAAGTCATCAACACCACACTTTCAGCTCTCAATGACTGTGTTGTTCTGTATTCTATATTACCTTACCTAAAGAAAGGTATGTCCCCACATGGTGTCTGCTAGCAATTTGTTTGTCCTTTCTTGACAGTAAGTGCATTTGATATCATCTCATCTCTTCATGATTTTCAAGCGTATGATACAGTGTTGCTTATTACATGCCCTTGGTTTCATGCAGAATTTCAGAACATACTGAATTTGTATTATTGAAATTTCAACCCTACCTGCAACATTTTCCACTTTGTCCCTCCTTCTCACTCCTATTTTATTCTCTGATGCTGTGTATTGAATATTCTAGATTCCCCATATAGGTGCCATCATGCAGTATTTGTCTTGCACTGCCTAATTATTTCTCTTAACATAATGGCCTCCATAGCCATGCATGTCATCACAATTGTTGAGATTTCCTTCCTCTTAACATGGAAAAATATTTCATTCTACAGATAGACTAATTTTTTTTAACCTTTTGTTCATCAGTGGTCATGAAGTCATTTCTTTTTTTCTTCGGTGTTGTAAATGGTGCTCCAGAACATGTGCAGATACTCTGTGTAATTCAGATTTCAACACTTTGTGACCTATTTGCCAAAACTAGATGGCTAGATATATGACAGATCTTTTTAATTATTGGGGGACCACTCAATGTTGTTTTTTATCATGACTTTATCAGTTTATATTCTTGGTTGGCTACTTTAAGAATACTGCAATTCCAAGGCCTTTGTACAGCTCACTGAATCAGGTGGCTCTGCAAAGCAATGATGTGTAATGGGATCAAAAGTTTGAACTCTGATTATGTTATCAATCATGTTGACTGTCTTCTAGCATAAAGATGTCAACAGCTCTCTCTATGCTTCTCCATTTCCCAGGATGTACAATTAAAAACACAAACAAAAACTATTTATGAAATCGATTGGGTACAACTAGCCTGAAAAGTGGGTGAAAATATTTCAAGATTACAGAAACAGAAACAGAAAAATTCACCCATCAAAGGAGTCAATAGAAGGTACAATAAAAATTAATTCATTAAATTGACTCAAGAAATATTCTAGGGGCTACTGGGTGTTTCTGTCCACTAAGTTTCTGCCTCCTGGTTTTCAGCTCTGGTCATGACCTCAAGTCATCAAATTCACCCATATTCAGCATGAAGCCTGCTTAGTATTCTCTCTTCCATTCCATCTGCTCCTCTGCTCCTTACACTTTCTATTTTGCTCTCTCTGAAAAAAAAAGATTATTATTAAATTTTGCTCAGAGTGCCATACTAAAGAAAAATATACTAAGAGTACTATTAGCATTCCATTGGTCATATTCCCTATGCTGTACATTTCACTTGTGACTCTATTCATGAATATGTGGAAGCCTGACCCCTCCACTCTTTTTCACAACTATGGCTACTTGTAAATGATAAACATTCAGTATTTAATCTCTCCCATAGTGGATGATTTTTATTACAACAGATTTGGCATAAATACAATAGAGTAATAGACTCAATAGAACAGATGACAACAACTGCCTAACATGGAAAAAGCCCACCCAAAAATTGTTGAAATCAAGGGCAAAATCATCCAAAAGAGATGACAGTGTATGTGGATCTACAGAGGCAGAAATGGTTTTGGAAGACGTCAAGAAGGCAGGAACATTCAGCTGGGCTTCACAACAAGCTCTATAAGTGAAGGGAACCTATATTTGTATTCAATGTGCACATCAGTTCTATTTTACATTGATTATTTCATGTTACTTAAAGTTGCCATTGCCTTTCTTGAAGTTTTTATTTTTTGGAGAGAGAGAGACAGAGAGACAGCAAGAGAGAGCATATGCTAAGGGAGAGTAGAGGGAAAGGTAGAAGCACAACCCCGTTGAGCAGCTTTCCCAAAGAGGAGAGTGATCCCAGGCTCATGGACCTTGGCCTGAGGTGAAAGTTTTTCCTCATCCACCAATGACCTAGCAGTAGCTCCCTTTATGCTTATTACCCAGTTATTATCATCCAGTCTTCCCTTGGATACATATAAACACTGATCTCAGTAATACCTGGGCACCACCACCAATGCACTGATAGTCATTCTGTCCCCTCCTAGATGTTGACATGGCTGTGGTGCTGTATTTTGTCCACCAAAACTCGTAGAATGACTCTCCTAACACTTGTATGATAAGTCTGCCCCATTTCGCCTGAATGAGAAATGCTGCTCTCTTGGTTTTCCTCTTTACAAAGTGAATACACATGTGATAAGAAACAGTGTATTTTTTGGAGTAAAGACCATTTTGGTGGGGTGTTGGAAGAGGAGGATGTTAAGTGTTCAGTGGGGGACATTTGCTCAGAAGCACTTTCTCCACCTGGAATTCTGTATTTGGAATCGCTGCTTCAGTCAACTTGAGATATCTATCCTCAGGAAAGGCTCATGCTTTCTCCATGGGTGAAATCTGTGCTTCCTTTGGGGGCCTTTGACACTATTGTTGCTCATTTGGTGTTCACTACTTACCAGGGGAATCAATGACAAAGTACACACATGAAGTGATGCCTATCTTATCCTCTTTTGTGTAACTGCAGGTCATCTCAGAAACCATCCAAACTGTTCTGTTTTCTGGAACCAGTCTCTTTCTTGGGAAAATATCTAAATAGTAAGTCAGATGGGGCAGCCTTGCTGTACTCAATCTGGGTAGACACCCAGTTTCCATGGTCTTGAAGCTTGGGACTGTGTGAGATAGGCAGATTTTCCAGGTGAGAAAATAGGTCTATGTTTCTACACTCCTAGAAAGCCAATGTATTCTCTGTGCGTGGAGTAGGTGTGAGTGCAACAGGCTTGGGAAGGTGACCTGTTGACTCTATGCAGTGTGTGAGAGCATGTGAGTGTGTGTGTGTGTGTTGTGTGTGTGTGAGAGAGAGAGAGTGTGAGAGCGAGAGAGAGAGAGAGAGAAAGAGAGAGAGAGAGAGAGAGGAGATTGAGACAGAGAGAGAAAATATAGCCAGATAGGGACACAGAGAAATACAAGGAATGGGAGATGTAGAGGGAAAGAGTGAGGTAGATTCTCTAGTAGATATGTCCCACTGACACCATACGATGAGTAAATATTCCAAAATAAACAAAACATAACAAAACAAAATAAAAACCTCATTACACAGCACATTTTAGAATCCTGAGATCATGGATGGGTGGCCCAACAGTGCATATCAGTCCATGTGTCATAACCAATTGCCCCAATATTCTCTAGGCCTCCATTTATAATGAGTAGTAGCTCCAAATCACTCTCTAATTTTCCTCAAGGTCTAATTTATGTATTTGATAGAAAGAGATCAGAAGAGGTTGAGAGGTACAGAGGGAGAGAGAAACACACCATTTCCTGAGTATGGAGCCACACCCTAGGCTTGATTTCAGGTCACAGACAGCCTGACCTGAACTGAAGACAGACTCTTAAATGCCTGAGCAACTCAAGCACCCCTACCTGAGTTATTCTTGAGTGGTATGAAAATGTACTGACGGGTATTCTGTGTCCTTCTAGATGCACCCTATGGTACTTTGGTCATTACACTCTTCCAGATGATCAGAGTGGAAGTGAAAATTAATGTTGTCAGGGTGCGCTTAAGTGTCTTCAACCAAGGAATGAATGTCGCTTTCTGGGTTGCTTTACACACAAATTCTATTGTAATGGAATTTGTTCATTTTGATGAAATACATAATCTTCTTGGTGGGAAGAGTGCTGAGTGGTTGCCTGTAGCCAAGGATTACCTTATTTGAGAGGATGTTTACCTTTGGCAACAGCAAAGTGGGAAATAAACAGCATGATGGGGTACTTTCCCTCAGCAACATTTTCTCCTGCTCAGCTCAGATTTGTTGTAATCACCATCCTGAATGGTCTGAAGACACACGTCCTTCAGGAAAAGCAACTTGCTCCAGATGTCCTGTCATTTATTTGGGCACCAATATTACAAACATGTTGTTACATGCATAAAAGTGGATAGTTTATGAAGTTTTTTTTAATAATAATAATAAATTTATTTTTTATTGGTGTTCAATTTGACAACATACAGAATAACACCCAGTGCTCATCCCATCAAGTGCCCCCCCTCAGTGCCCGCCAACCGGTCACCCCAACCTCCCTGCCCTCCTCCCCTTCCACCACCCTTAGTTCATTTCCCAGTGTTAGGAGTCTTTATGTTCTGTCTCCCTTTCTGATATTTCCCACACATTTCTTCTCCCCCCCTTATATTCCCTTTCACTATTATTTATATTCCCCAAATGAATGAGAACATATAATGTTTGTCCTTCTCCGATTGACTTATTTCACTCAGCATTATACCCTACAGTTCCATCCAAAATGAAGTAAATGGTGGGTATTTGTCATTTCTAATGGCTCAGTAATATTCCATTGTATACATTACCCACATCTTTTTTTATCCATTCACTTTTTGGTGGACATCAAGGCTCCTTCCACAGTTTGGCTATTGTGGACATTGCTGCTCTAAACATCGGGGTGCAGGTGTCCTGGTGTTTCATTGCATCTGTATCTTTGGTGTAAATCCCCAACAGTGCAACTGCTGGGTCATAGGGCAGGTCTATTTGTAACTCTTTAAGGAACCTCCACATGCAGAAGAATGAAACTAGACCACTCTCTTTCACCATACACAAAGATAAACTCAAAATGGATGAAAGATCTAAATGTGAGACAAGATTCCATCAAAATCCTAGAGGAGAACACAGGCAACACCCTTTTTTAACTTGGCCACAGTAACTTCTTGCAAGATTCATCCATGAAGGCAAGAGAAACAAAAGCAAAAATGAATTATTGAGACTTAATCAAGATAAAAAGCTTCTGCACAGCAAAAGAAACTGTCTCCCCCATGGAATGCAGGAATGTGGACAAGGTACATTGGATTGTGTGTAAATGGTCTCATCCCAGAAACGGACTCCCCATCTGCTGGTACAGAGTTGTGAAATGTTCAGTATCCTTGTCGATGTGGGCCAGCAAAACCCATATTTTGGAAATAACCAAGTATATACTATGCAAATGATTCAATGGAAGATACCATGGAGATTCAATCACTAAGTTGATTCAAATTCATTATTCTAGCGATACCTGGGTGGCTTTGTCAGGTAAGTGTCTATTTCTTGACTCAGGTCATGATCTCCAGGTCCTAAAATTGAGCCTCATTTTGGGCTCTATGTTGGCTATATAGCCTGCTGAAGATGTTTTCTTTTTCCCTCTGCCCCTCCTATCCTTGTACTTTCTCTTTCTGCATTAAAAAATAATAGGTATGATTATTCTAGTTTACTCAGTGTGGTGTACTGAGGCAAACATATAAAGGCATGTTATTTTTGTTTCAAGTGTACACTTTAAATTTTTGGTGAGATTTTAGTTTATAACCAGAGTAGAAAATAAAATTTTCAACTCAAGTTTGATCTCATTCCATGGTAGATATTATGAAGCTAGCGTTTGAGTATTAGTTTGTTGTTAAACATCAAAAATTGATCTCATTACTTTTAATGAATATACTTTATTACTTAGAATAAGTTGGAATAGCTGAATGAGTAATATAAACAGTTTACCTCACTGATAAAGTAATATGAATATCTATAAGGACACAGCTCTTGACATGTTGGGCCTACAATGATCTGATGTGATCTGACAGACACCTTATAGATAAACATATAGAATGGCTTCATCCCATCCTTCTTTTTGTAGTAAATCACGCTTTTTAGTGTGATTATATCTAAGGGTTGGGAGATGCTCTGCAAAGATAGTGGAGCTGTGTTCTATACAGGATATCTGAGAAGGATATGGGAAATAATCAAAATAGTAGTAAAATGCAAAGATACTCATTGCTCTGAGTGAAACAAACAAAACACTGTGACTCCTCAAAAAAATGAATTATTTTCTGCACCATTCCAACGTAGGTGAAGAGTACCTTTCACCTCATTCGTAGCATAGCTGGAGGTTCAGATCTCTTTGTGGTTGGGCATGAGGGACAGTCATGTGGAAACATGACAGGAGGGCCCAAGGTTTCTCACCATATTTCTGTGAGGGCCATATTTGTGTGGAGAATCCTCTTCCCATTCTCACTTCAGAATAGCACTGATCCTTGTTTGCCTGGTGCACCCGATCATTGTCTAGGGAGTTAGAATATTTGAAGCCACAGACCATCTCCTCCAAGATCTCCTGGGCACAGCTCTTCAAATGCAGTTTCCTGTAAATACAGGGCCAAGAGACGTTAGGGTCCTCCCTAGACATCACCCCAATGGACACCACCATTAGAAATTGTGTTCTCGAGTTCAGATCACAAAGGTAGCTGAAGAGATATGTGGCAAGGAGGAAGCCAGATGAAAAAGACACTTGGGCTCATGACAAACATTCAAAATTGAGCTTGGTCCTCAGCACTCAACATCTCATTTTGTCTGCTATGTCTTTGGGTCTGAACACCAAAGATGTGTCAGGCTTCCAACACCTGGCAATTGGTTTCTGCCCAGGAGGGGCATATTCCTCTCCTCTGTCCCATACACACACACACACACACACACACACACACACACACACACACACACTCACACATACACAGACACAATGTGGGGTAAAGAAGTGCGAGCCTGCTCCACTGAGATCACAGTGTGTTCTGCTCTCCAGTGGGTGGGCCCAAGTTGCCTTGTGGTACCTGTTGAGGTCTCTTGACAAATAACCAGGAGCACTGGAGAGAGGGCCGAGCTGATGTCGACAGCGATGTGAACATCTCTCCATCTGGATTCTCCTGAGCACCTGAAAGTAGGACAACAGCAACAGAACATCTTGTTCTATTGACTGTCTCCAGTTAAGTGAGCTGGAAAGCAAGAAGTTCCAGAATGCAGCTCCCTGGTTACCAGAGTTCTGAATGAGTTGTGGGCCTGTCACCAAGGAAGTGAAGTCACTTTTTTCAAGGTCCCTGCCCCTGGACCCCTTCCTTCAGTCAGACCTACCCAGAGCCCCTTCTTGGCAGACTACTGCTTACCCTATGCCATCTGCTTAACTGTACATCAGGGGCCAAAACTGCCATAGACACAACTCTCTGAAAATGCAAGTAAGGTCCTGACTTTGAGGAGATGAAGCTGAATTCAGACCTTTATTTCTCTGCTTGCATTCCAAGTTGTGTGTCCGATCTAACCCATGGTGCCTCTCACAAAGTCCCCCGTTTGCCAAACTGCACAGTGGGAGAATCAGGCTAGAATGTACTTCTAGGGACACCATCAGGGGTCTATAAATAATAATTTATAATGCATGTGAGCTGGTATCCTGTGTATATGAGGCACAAATTTAAGGATGAAATATTGACAAGAAGGGGTGGGATGTGCATGGAGAATGATTTGAAAGTGATCTTTGTTCTAGCAATGTAGTATCACAATAGTCATTTTCCCTCTGTCCTCATTTCATTGGGGTCACCACGATGGGGTGAAAATGCTCAAGATGCAGACATGGTCATTTTCTGTAGTGAAACTGTCCAATTGTATTCTGTTCTATTTAGAGTGAGACTCAATTGTCTCATTCTGGCCTCTGAGGGCCACAGCCTTCATAATGGCTGCCAGTGGTCCTGACCTGTGGCATAAGTACTCCTGTGTAACCCTGAGGTGCTTAGTGACTGGCTCCTGACCAATATGATACAGCCCACACAATACATGTCACATCTAAGTTCCAGTTGGAGGTATTCTTAGGGTTAGTGTTAGGGTTGGGCTTCACGTTAAGGTTAGGGTTACGATTACCTTTTAGGGTTAGCCTTTTGAATATGGTTAGGGTTATGTTTTAGTTTGAGTGATAGATTAGGTTTTAGGGTTTAGGGTTATGGTTTCATGTTATGGTTTAGGGTTAGTGTTAAGGTGAGGATCCATGTTCAGCTTCTGGTGAAGTTCGGGACAAGTTAGAGTCAGGTTAGGTTTCGTGTCCAGTTAGTTTTAGGGTTCCGGTTATGGTTAGGGCTGTTTCCAGTTAAGGAATAGGGTTTGTTTAGGGTTTGGGTTTGGGTTAGGGACCCCCTCTACTGCTCCAGTTGACTCATTTGTCTCTTAGAAGGAAGCACCCAAAATGAGGCCCTTCCAGTGGAAATCAAGAAACCAATGAGATCCTGGGCTCTGAGTCGCTTCCCAGCCACAACCCCTGTAGTCACCCAATGTGCTCTGTGGAGGCATCAAAGTTCTCTATCTGGATATGGAAACCAATCCAAGTTTACTTGATATTTTACAAAAAAAAATTAAGGAATTTTATTAATTTCTTAGAGAGGGAGAGTGAGAATAAGCAGAATGAGCCTAGAAGGGAGCAGCAGAGCAGACCCCCCCCTCCCTGAGCATCAAGGCCATTGTACGGCGCATAGCGAGGACCCTTGGATCATGACCTGACCTGAAGGCAGAGGCCTCACTGACTGAGCAACTCAGTGCACTTACTTGATCTTATTGCCCATCCCAATGGTCAGAATGTGGGTGGATACATTAATCCCATGAGGCAGCCATGAAGATATCACTTCTAACCAAGTATGTACATGCGTGCCTATGCTGGGGAGATTGATGACCATCTGACAGTCTGATTACACTTGAGACCAAAACAATATATCTACTGTATTCCATCAATGATCTTAGTGACTAGAAATGTGTCTGCAATCCTAGGCGCTTAATCTATTTTCTGGGATGAAGGAATCCCAACCATCACTTTCCTTATACTGAGTGTACCATAAGCTGCACTGGCTTCCCCCAGTGACCTCTACTCTGGGTACATAAAGGACAAATAAAGGACCAGTTAGATTGAATCCCAAAAATACTTGGTAAGCAGGAAAACCGCCGGCTTTCCATGTGCTTGTGTAAACCAAGAGCGCCACAAGGTCATGAATGTTGATGTGGAGAATTTATTCGCTTGGGAGAGAATACTGCTACACATGAAGATGCACAGCAGCCCTTTCTACAGGGCCAGACACCAGATAAATCTATGCCATGTTTTCTCAAAGGATTTCCCACAGCAACCCCATGAGGTTCATCCTCTTAGCACAGCACTATTCAGAGGAGGAAAAGGAAACTCAGAGAGGTGCGGTGACTCTCCCCAAACACACTGGTGGTAGAGAGGAGCCTCAGGCCCTGTGCTGTGTATGGGTTGGTCACTCACCTGTGTAACTGCTGTCCCAGGACCTGTTGGGCTGTGGTGACCACCTGGTAGAGACAGGAAATGATTGGGTTGATTGAGAAGCTTCTATCATGGAAGGATAGCAGCAGGAACTGTACAAATATATCCATTCTGCCTTCCTTGAGCATCAGCATGTTCCTGGCCTCACCCAGGGACAGGGTTGATGGTTCCTTTTCAAACCAGAGACACAGAAGGGACACTGTAGTCAGCTTCCAAACAATGAACCAATGGGAAATTCAGGGTCTGGCGCTCAGACCAAAAACAGCCATCACCTCGGGAAGTTTTACAGGACAAAGGACTTCAGTGCCTACAAAGAAAAAGGTTCTAGGCTTCAAAGTACCATTGGTTTGAGGGGAGACATGGTAAACCATTGGTAACTTTAACACATTCTGTTCGCTGAGCAACAACAGCATTTCTCTCAACTCAGAACTCTGGCAAAGACAGGTGTACCATAGAGACATCTATAAACAACCCCACTGCAGAAGAACACAGAGTGTTAGAACCTCAAATGCTGCTCAAGATCACATATGTTGAGCCTGATAAGAGACCAAAGCATAGGCTGCATGGTTTTTCCCCTAAACTGATGTAATTTGGTGTTCCTGACATAGGGGGAAGGGCCTGGGGAGAAACACCTTCTTCTGCAGGTCCCAGGGGAGCCAATTGTTTTTAGTCTCTGTTTTTGGCTTGCCCTAATCACCTCAGGGTCCTGACTTTGACCATGAAAGTGACGGGTTCTCAGCCCAGACCGGCAATTGATGTATTTGGTCGCCTGATGCACCTGTGCTTGTCATGGGGAGAGTGTCAATCTCTACAAAAAGAGAGAGCCAGCTACTTAGGTCAGGAGGCATCAGAGGTCTTGAACCTAATCTTCCAGGCAATGCAGATCTAGCAACTAAAGCATTCTGTGGGGACACATAAAATGTTTCTAGCAGCACTTCATAAATGGAAAGAGAATGGCATCAAGTAAAGAGCCAAGGGCCTTGAATGGCTGAATCACTGTGGTAGACACCCCAATGATGGAGTACTACAATGATATATAAGGACACAGTTCATGACCATGATGTGTTCTGACAGATGACACACTATAGACAAACATACATAATGGCATCATCCACACCTCCTTTTGTGATAAATCACCCTCTTTTGTGGGATGATTTGTGAGGGCTTGGAGACATTCTTCAAGGACAGTGGAGCTGTGTTCTATACAGGATATCTGGGACATGTAGGTGAAATAATAAAACTGGTAGTAAAATGCAAAGTAAAACGCATTGCTCTGAGTGAAACAAACAAATCACCACCTCTCCACAGTAACATGAAATATATTCTGCACAATTCCAACATACATAAAGAGTGTCTTCCCACCTCATACCTAGCTGGAGGTTAGGAGTGGAGCTTCAGATCTCTTTGCAGTTGAGCCTGTTGGCCACTCATGTGGAAACACTACAGGAGTGTCCCAGGTTTATTGCCATGTTTGTGTGGGGGCCATATTTGTGTGGAGAACCCTCATCGCATTCTCACCTTAGATCAGCACTGTTTTTGTTTCCTGGTGCACCCGATGATTGTCTAGGGAGTAGAATAGTTGAAGCCACAGACCATCTCTAAGATCTCTTGGGTGCAGCTCTATAAATACAGTGCCCCACAATACAGGACCAAGAGACATTAGGATCCTCCCTTGACATCACCCCAAGGGGACATGGCCATTAGAAATCATGTTCTCCAGTTCAGATCACAGGGGCAACTGAAGAGACATCTGGCATGGAGGAAACCAGATGAAAGAGACTCTTGAGTTCATGACTAACATATTCGATATTGAGTTTGGTCCTCATCACTCACCTTCTCTTCTTGCCTGCTATGATCTGGGGTCTGAACACCAAAAATGTGTCAGGCTCCCAACACCTGGCAGCTTGTTTCTGCCTAGGAAGGACATGTTCCTCTCCTCTGTCCCCTCTACACACACACACACACACACACACACACACACTCACAGACACACAGTCACACACAAAGACACACACAATGAGGGTAAAGACGTGCAAACCCACTAAGCTGAGATTACTGTGTGGTCTCTTATCCAGTTGGCTGCCCCAAATTTCCTTGTGGTACCCATTGATTTCTCCCGACTCATAATCAGAAGCTTCAGAGGAGAGGTCTGAGCTGACATCAACAACAAAATGAAAATATCTCCGTCTGGACTCTCCTGAGCCCATAGTGCCTGAAAGTAGGACAGCAGCAACAGAGCATCTTGTTCTCTTGACTGTGTCCACTTAGGTCAGCTGGATAGAGTGAAGTTCTAGAACGCCCCTTCCTCATTACCAGAGCTCTCAATCAGTTATGGGCTTGTCACCAAGGAAGTGAAATTACTTTTTCAATATTCCCGTCCTTGGGCACCTTACTTCAGTCAAAGATTTCCAAGTATCTTTTTGGAAGGTGACCTTTTACCCCATGTCACCTCCTTAACTAAACATCCTGAGCCAAAAATTACATAGCCACAACACTGAAATGCAAGTAAGGTCCTACTTTTGAGGAGATAGAGTTTAATTCAGACCTTTATTTCTTTGTTTCCTTTCCCAGTATGTGTCCTATCTAACCCACAGTGTCTCTCACATAGTCCCAGTTTCACAACCTGCAGGTGGAAGAATCATGTTACAATCTACTTCCTAGGGACATCATCAGGGGTCTATGGATGATATTTATTGCATGTGATATGGTATTCTGTGAACCAAGTGCAAATTTAAAGAAGTAAGATTAAGAAGAAGGGGTGGGATGTGCCATGGATTACCAATTGAAGGTGGCCTGAGTTCCAGCAAGGGAATATCACAATGGTCACTTTCCCTCTGGTCTCATTTCAATGGGGCACCACAATGCATTCAAAATGCTCCAAAATGCAGACATGGTCATCTTCTGTAGTCAAACTGTCCAAATGTTTCCTGTTATACTTAGAATGAGACCCAGTTGCATGTTCTGGACTCCGAGGACTGCAGCCTTCACAATAGCTCCCAGCGATCCTGACCTGTGGCATAAGGATCCCTGTATAACTGCAAGGTGCTTAGTTCCTGGCTCCTAACCAATACAATACAGCCAACACAATGGCACATCACATCTAAGTTCCAACTTTATCTATGCTAAGGGTTAGAGTTTGGGTTTGGTTTCAGGATCACAGTTTAGGGTTTACATTAGGGTTAGGGTTAGGGTTAAGTTTAGGGTTTATGGTAAGAATTAGGGTTCTGGTTTGGGTTCGTGTTCAGGTTCAGAAGCTCAGGGTCGAGTTAGGATTCGTATTCAGGGTAGGGATAGGGTTCGTGTTATCCTTCGGGACCCGGTTCTGTTTAGGGTTAGGGAATAGGGTCTGTTTAGGTTTAATGTTTGGGTTCAGGTTAGGTACCCTATCTGCTGCTCCCTTGGGCTCATTTTTCTCTTCCCAGGAAGCCACAAAATGAGGCCCTCCCAATGGTAATCAAGATATCTATGAGATCCTGGGCTCTGAGATTCGCTCCCCAGCTACAAACCCTATAGTGTCTGAAACACGTGCTCTGTCAAGGCCTCAAGGTTCCCCTTCTGGATCCAAAGACCAATCCAAGTTTTATTTGGTATTTTACAAGAAGTTTTCAGGAAATTTAATAATTTCTTGAAGAGAGAGAGAATAAGCAGGTGAGCTGCAGAGGGAGCAGGAGAAGCAGGCTCCCCACTGAGCTGGGAGCCCAATGAAGGGCTCAAAGTCAGGACCCTGGCATCAGGACCTGACCTAAAGGCAGAGGCCTCACTACCTGAGCCACCCAATGTCCTTATTTGATCTTATTGTCCACGTAATGGTTCTAATGTGGGTGGATCCATTCATCCCATGAGGTGGACATGAAGATGTCACATGAAACCAACTATGGACATGGCATGCCTACAATGGGTAGAGTGATTGACTGTCACTCTGATTAGCTTTCAGACTGAGACACTGTATCTACTGTATTCCTTCAAAGACATTAGTGACTAAAAATGTGTCTGCAATCCTATATGATTAATCTATATTCTGGGTTGAAGAAATCCCAACCGGCACTTTAAGTATACTGAGTGGACCTTGAGCTGCTCTGCCTTCCCCCAGTGAACTCTACTGTGGGCACATAAAGGACAAGTAGCGGGAACAGTTAGATGGACTCTAAGAAGTCCTTTGCAAACAGGAAAATAGCCTGATTTCCACGTGTTCTGTAAGCCTAGAGCACCAATGGCCCATGAGGGTTGATGTGGAAGCTTCTTCACTGGTGAGAGACAACGGCTACACAGGAATATGCCTAGCAGCCCTTTCTACAGGGCCAGCCACCAGATAAGTCTATGCCATGTTTTCTCCCAGGATTTCCTACAGTACCTCCATGAGGTTCATCCTCTTAGCACAGCAATTTTCAAAGCAGGAAAAGAAAGTTCAGAGAGGTGCAGTGACATTCCCCAAGCATACCGGTAGTAGAGGCGAGTCTCAACCCCTGTGCTCTGTATGGGGTGGTCACTCACCTGTGGAACTGCTGGCTCAGGCCATGTTGGGCTGTGATGAACACCTCATAGAGACAGGAAATGATTGGGTTCTTTGAGAGGCTTCTATCCTGGAGGGATGGCACCAGGGACTGTACAAAAGAATCCATTCTGTCTTCCTTGAGCATCAGCATGGTCCCGGCCTCACCCAGGGACATGGTTGATGATTCCTTTTCACACCAGAGAAACAGGAGGGGCACTGTAGTCATCTTCAAACAATGAACCAATGGGATGTTCAGGGTCTGGCTTTCAAACCAGAGACACCCATCCCCTCGTGAGGTTGTACAGGACAAAGGACTTCAGTGCCGACACAGAAAAAGGTTCTAGGCTTCCAAGTAACATTGGTTTTAAGAGAAACATGGTAAACCATTGATAGCTTCAACACATTCTTTAGCAGCAACAACAGCATTTCTCTCAACTAAGAGTTTGATGAAGACCAGTACGTCATGGAGTCATCCATAAACATCCCCACAGCAGATAGAACACAGAGGGTTAGAACTTCAAATGTTGCTGAAGATCACATATGTAAGGCCTGAGAAGAGACCAAAGCATGGGCTGCATGGCATTTCCCTTAAGCTGATGTAGCTTGGATTGTTCCTGACATAGGGAGGAAGGGTCAGGGAAGGACCACCTTCTTCTGCAGGCCCCAGGGGAGTCAATTGTTTCTAGTCTGGGTTTTGGCTTGCCGTGATCACCTCAATGTCCTGACTTTGACCATGAAAGTGACCCGTTCTCAGCCCAGACTGGCAATTGATATTACTTGTGTCCCGATGCACCTGTGCTTGTCAGGGTTAGATGGACTATTTGAACCCTTAGAGCAACTCATCCCAGATTTCCTGTGTGGATTCCTACAAAAAAGACAGAGCCAGCTAGTTGGGTCAGGAGGCATCAGAGGCCTTCCACCTAATGTGGGGTTCCAGGTATGGCAGATCTAGCATTTTATGTTGGGACACGTAAAATGTTCCTTGCAGCACTGCAGAAATAGCAAGACAATGGTATCAGGTCAAGTGCCAAGGGTCTTGAAAGGCTGAATCACTGTGGCAGACGTCCCCATTGATGGAGTGCTATGAAGGTCTATAAGGACATAGCTCATGTCCTGTTGGACCTACAATTATCTGATGTTTGTTGACAAATGACACCTGCTAGATAAACATACAGAATGGCTTCCTCCCACCCCTACTTTTGTGTTAATTCACCCTCTTTATTGTGATAATTTGTAAGGTCTTGGAGACGTTCTGCAGGGACAGTGTAGCTGTGTTCTACAGAGGATATCTGGGAAGCGTGGGTGAAATTTTAAAAAATGTTTGTAAAATACAAAGATACTCATTGCTCTGAGTGAAACAAACAATCCCCACTCCTTAAAAAACATAAAATATATTCTGGACAATGCCAACATATGTGAAGAGTGTCTTCCCACCTCATACATAGCTGGAAGTTAGGAGTGGAGGTTCAGACCTCTTTGAGGTTGGGCCTGTGGGGCACTCATGTGAAAACACTATGGGAAGGCCTCAGGTCTCCATGTTTGTGTGGGGGCCGTATTTGTGTGGAGAACCCTCATTCCATTCTCACCTCAGAACAGCACTGATCCTTGTTTTCCTCTTGCACCCAAGAATTATCAAGGGAGTTAGAATAATTGAAGCCACAGACCATCTCCTCCGCGATCTCCTGGGTGCAGCTCTGTAAATGCAGTGTCCCATATATACAGGGCCAAGAGACATAAGTGTCCTCCCTCAATATCACACCAAGGGGACACCCACACTAGTAATCATGTTATCTAGTTCAGACCGCAAGGGCACCTGAAGAGACATGTGGCATGGAAGAACTAAGTGAAAGAGACTCTTCCTCAAGACTAACATATTCATAGTTGAGCTTGGTACTCAGCACTCAACTTCTCTACTTGCATGCTATGACCTGGGGTCTGAATCCCAAAGATGTGTCAGGCTTCCAAACCTTGCAGAAGGTTTCTATCCAGGAAGGGTGTGTTCCTCCCCTCTACCCCCTCTACACATTCACAGGCAAACACACACATGTGCGTGCACACACACACACACTCTCACACATACACACACAGATAAACACACATGCTAGGTAAAGAAGTGTGAGCCGGCTCAGCTGAGATCACCGTATGGTCGGCTCTCCAGTGGGCTGCCCCAAGGTGCCTTGTGGTACCAGTTGAGGTCTCCTGACACATAACCAGAACCTTCGAAGAAGAGGGCCAAGCTGCCATCGACACTGACATGAACATCTCTCTGTCTGGACTCTGCTGTGCCCAGAGTGCCTGAAAGTAGGACAACATCAACAGAACATCTTGTTCTCTTGACCATCTCCAGTTAAGTGAGCTGGAAAGTGGGAAGTTCTAGAATGCAGCTTCCTGGTTACCACAGTTATAAATCAGTTGTGGGCCTCTCACCTAGGAAGTGAAGTCACTTTTACAAGATTCCAGCCCCTGGACACCTTCCTTCAGTCAGACCTATCCAGGGTCCCTTCTTGGTAGATGACTGCTTACACCATGTCATTTCCTTAACTGTACATCCTGAGGCAAAAATACCATAGTCCCAAATCTGAAAATGCAAGTAAGTTCTACCTTTTAGGACATAGAGCTGTATTGAGACTATTATTTCTCTGCTTGGTTTCTCAGTTCTGTGTCCTAACTAACCCACTGTGTCTCTCATATAGTCCCCAGTTTGCCAACCTGCGTGGAGGGAGAATCAACTAGATTCTACTTCCTAGGGACATCATCCCTGTCTATGGATGACATTTATAATGCATGTGAGCTGGTGTCCTATGTATCTGAGGCGCAAATTTAAGGATGGAATTTTGACAAGAAGGGGTTGGATGTGGCACAGAGTACCACTTGAATGTGGCCTTTGTTCTAGCAACATAATATCACAATGGTCACTTTCCCACTGGCTTCCTTTCAATGGGGTCACCACGATGGTGTGGAAATGCTCCAAGATGCAGACATGGTCATCTTCTGTAGTCAAACTGTCCAATTGTTTCCTGTTGTATTTAGAATGATACCCAGTTGCCTTGTTCTGACCTCTGAGGACTGTAGGCTTCACAAGGGCTCCCAGCATTCCTGACCTGTGCCATAAGAATCCCTGGGTAACACCGGGGTGCTTAGCGAATGACTCTTGACCAGTACGATACAGCCAACAGAATGGCATGTCACATCTAAATTCCAATTGGAACTCTGCTTAGGGTTAGTGTTAGAGTTTTGGCTAGGGTTAGGTTTAGGGTTTGGATTACAGTTTAGTGTTAGGGGTAGAGTGAGGGTTAGGGTTTAGGTTGAGTATTAAGGGTAGGGTTTATGGTTTCAAGATAGGGTTTAGGGTTATTTTTTAGGGATAGGTTTAGGGTTAGGGTTCGGGTTTCTGTTCGTGTTCTGGACGAACAGGACCTTAACCTGGACAGGTTAAGGTCGGGTTAGGTTTCGCATTCCGGTGGGGGTTAGGGTTCATTTTAGGGTTAGGTTTCGGGTTTGGGTTACAGATTGGTTTTGTGTTGTGTTATGGGACCAGCTGGGATGGGTTGTTCCTGTAACTGTTAAGGTTAGGGTTAGCATTAGGTTTAAGGATGAGGTTAGTGTTTGTTTTAGGTTTAGGGTTAGGGTTAGGATTACGGTTTAGGTTTAGGTTTAGCATTAGTGTTAGTGTTTAGGGTGTGTGTAGGGTTAGGGATTAAGGTTTATGGTTAGGGTTTAGGGTTAAGGTTTGGGTTGGGGTTAGGGTTAGGGTGAGAGTTAGGGTTCGGGATAGGGATTGGATTCGGGTTTGGGACCTGAAAGGGTAAGGTTATGGTTCGTGTTCTGGTTAGGGTTTGTGTTCCAATAGGGATCAGGTTAGGTGTAGTGTTAGATTTAGGTGTAGGGTTAGGGTTTGGGTTTGGGTTGAGGTTAAGGTTAAGTTTCATGTTAGAGAATAGGGTTTGTTGAGGGTGAGTGTTTGGGTTTGGGTTAGGGACCCCATATGCTGCTCATTTGGCTCATTTGGCTTGTCACAGGAAGCCCCAAACTGAAGCCCTCCCAATGGAAATCAAGAAATCAGGGAACCCTGGTGGTGCAGCGGTTTAGCCTGCCTTTGGCCCAGGGTGCGATCCTGGAGACCCAGGATCGAGTCCCACGTCGGGCTCCTGGTGCATGGAGCATGCTTCTCCCTCTGCCTGTGTCTCTGCCTCTCTCTCTCTCTGTGACTATCATAAATAAATAAAAATTTTTAAAAAATTAAAAAAAAAGAAATCAATAGCATCCAGGTCTCTGAGAGTTGCTCCCTGGCAACAACTACCGTAGTCTCCCAATGTGCTCTATGGAAACATCAAGGTTCCCCTTCTGGATCCAAAGACAAGTCTAAGTTTTACTTAATATTTTCCAAAAATTGTCAAGGAAATTTACTAATTTATTGGAGAAAGAGAGAGAATAAGTTGTGTGAGCTGCAATGGAAGTGGGAGATGCAGGCTCCCCACTGAGCAGGGAGCCCAGTGTAGCGCTTAAACTCAGGACTCTGGGATCATGACTTGACCTGAAGGCAGAGGCCTCACTGACTGAGCCACAGAATGCCCTTACTAGATCTTTTCGTCCATCCTGATGGTACAAATATGCGTGTTCCACTCATTCCATGAGGCGGCCATGAAAATGTCCGCATAGAACAAACTGGGGACATGGGTGCCCCTGATGGGTAGAGTGATTGTCTGACACTCTGATTAGTCTTGAGACTGAGACACTGTATCTACTTTATTCCATTATTTATTAGACCTTAGTGACTAGAAATGTAACTGAAATCCTAGGTGCTTAATTTTCTTGGATGACGGAATCCCAACCAGCCCTTTTCATATACTGAGTGGACCAGAGCTTCTCTGCCTTCCCCCAGGGACCTCTACTCTGGGCACATAAAAGACAAGTAGCAGGACCAGCTAGATGGAATCCAAGAACACCTTTGCAAAGAGGAAAATGGCCTGATTTCCATGTGCTTCTGTAAACCCAGAGTGCCTCAGGCACATGAGGGTTGATGTGGAGAGTTTCTTCCCTGGGACAGGATAACTTCTGCAGATGAATATGTCCAGCAGCCCTTTCTACAGAGCCAGGCTCCAGATAAGATTGTCCCAGGTTTTCTCCCAGAATTTCCCACAGTGGCCCCATGAGGTTCATCCTCTTAGCACAAAACTTTTCAGAGGAGGAAAAGAAAGTTTAGAGAGGTACAGTGACAATGAGAGGAGGAAAAGAAAGATTAGAGAGGTCAGTGACATTCAGAGGAGGAAAAGAAAGCTTAGAGAGGTGCAGTAACACAAATAAATCAAGTAAAACTTGGATTGGTTTTGGATCCAGAAGGAAAACCTTGATGCCTCCACAGAACGCATTGGGAGACTACAGGGGTTGTTGCTGGGGAGCAACTCCCAGAGCCCTGGATCTCATAGGTCTCTTGATTTCCATTTCTGGGGGCTTCCTATGAAAAGACAAATGAGTCAAAGATAGCAGTAGATGGGTTCCCTAATCTGAACACGGACCCTAACACTAAACATATCCTATTCCCTAACCTGAAACCTAACCCTAACTTTAATCCACACCCAGAACACAACCCTAACACTATACCTAACTCTAACCCTAACACAACCCTAACCTGAACTTTAACTGTTATGGGAACACAAATCCTAACCCGATCCTAACCTTACTCGATCCTGAACCCGAACCAGAAACTGAACCCTAACCCTAACCCTAAGTCTTAACCCTAAACCCTAACCCTAAGCCCTAACCCTAACACTCACCCTAAACCCTAACCCTAACTATAAAGCTAACCATAAATCACAATCCTAACACTAACCCTAACCCTAAACCTAAGCATAGTAGCAATTGGAACTTAGAAGTGACAAGCCATTGTGTTGGCTGTATTTTATTGTTCAGGAGCCAGTCACTAAGTACCTCGGGGTTACACAGGGATACTTATGCCACAGGTCAGGATTGCTGAGAGCCATTGTGAAGGCTGATGCCCTCGGAAGCCAAAACGAGGCAATTGGGTCTCATCCTAAATGTAACAGAAAAACAACTGGACTGTATACTACAGAAGATGACCATGCTTGCATCTTGGAGCATTTCCACCTAATCTTGATGCCCCCATTGAATTGACGCCAGAGGAAAAGTGACCATTGTGATAATAAGTTGTTGGAACCCAGGCCACCATCAAGTGATACTCCATGCCACATCCACCCCTTCTTCTCAAACTTCCATCCTTTTTTTTAATTTTTATTTATGATAGTCACACAGAGAGAGAGAGAGAGAGAGAGAGAGAGAGGCAGAGACATAGGCAGAGGGAGAAGCAGGCTCCATGCACTGAGAGCCCAAAGTGGGATTTGATCCCGGGTCTCCAAGATCGCGCCCTGGGCCAAAGGCAGGCGCCAGACTGCTGTGCCACCCAGGGATCCCTCAAACTTCCATCCTTAAATTTGCTCCTCAGATACACAGGATACCAACTCACATGCATTATAAATATTATTCATAGACTCTTGATGGTGTCCCTAGGAAGTACATTCTAGCCTTCTCCCACCATGCAGATTGGCAAACTGGGGACTATGTGAGAGACACCGTGGGTTAGATAGGACACAGAACTGGGAAACCAAGCAGAGAAATAATGATCTCAATTAAGCTCCATCTCCCCAATTGCCCTTACTAGATCTTTTCGTCCATCCTTATGGTACAAATATGTGTGTTCCACTCATTCCATGAGGCGGCCATGAAAATGTCACATAGAACAAACTGGGGACATGGGTGTCCCCGATGGGTAGAGTGATTGTAAAGACCATATGTGTAAAGACACAAAGACCATATCTTTGTGTTTTACTACTATTTTTATTATTTCACCTACGCGTCCCAGATATCCCGTGTAGAACACAGCTCTACAGTCCTTGTAGAACATCTTCAGCCTTAACAAAACATCACACTAATGAGAGTGATTTAACACTAAAGGACTGGTAAGATTAAGCCATTCAATATATTTTCTATCTTTTGTTGTCTTTGTTGTCTGTCAGAACACATCAGATCTTTGTAGGCTCTGCAGGTCATGAGTTATGCCCTTATAGATCTGTATAGTACTCCATCAATGGGCAGTCTGCCAAAGTGACTCAGCCTTGCAAGGTCCTTGGCACTTTACCAATGCCATTCTCTTTCATTTCTGCAGTGCTGCAAGGAAGAGCTGATGTGTCCCCCCTGAGTGTTATATTGCTATATCCACCATATCCTGGAACTTCAGATTCAGTGGAAGGCCTCTGATAACTCCTGACCCAAGTAGCTGGCTCTGTCTTTTTTGTAGGAATCCACACAAGAAATCTTCAATGATTTGCTCCAAGGGATAGATTACTTCATCTCACACTGACAAACACAAGTGAATCAGCTCACCAACTAAATCAGTTGTGGATCTGGGCTGAAAACAGGTCACATTCATAGTCAAGGTCAGGACCCATTTGATCAGGTCAAGCCAAACACCCAGCCTAGAAACAGTTGACTCTCCTGGGGCCTGCAAAGAAGGTGGTTCTCCCCTGACCCTTTCTCTCTATGTCAGGAACAGACCAAGCTACTTCAGCTTAGGGGAAATGCCATGTGTCCCATGCTTTGGTCTCTTCTCAGTCCCAACATATGTGATCTTCAGCAGCATTTGAGGTTCTAACCCTCTGTATTCTATCTGTAGTAGGGATGTTTACAGATGACTCCATGGTATATTGGTCTTTGTAAAAGCTCTTAGTTGAGAGAAATGCTGTTACTCAGATAACAGAATGTGTTGAAGTTACCACTTTTTTTCCATGTATCCCCTCAAACCAATGTTACTTGGAAGCCTAGAACCTTTTCCTGTGTTGGCACTGAAGTCCTTTGTCCTGTACAACTTCCCGAAGGGATGGTTGTCTTTTTTCTGAACGCCAGACCCTGATAGTCTCAGTGTTTTGTGGTTTGGAAGCTGACTACAGTGCCCCTCCTGTGCCTCTGGTGTGAAAAGGAATCATCAACTCTGTCTCTGGGTGAGGCCTGGAACATGCGGATGCTCAAGGAAGGCAGAATGGATAATTTTATGCAGTCCCTGTTGCCATGCTTCCAGGGGAGACCCCTTTCAAAGAACACAATCATTTCCTGTTTCTACGAGGTGTTCACCAGAGCCCAATAGGTCCCGCACAAGCAGTTCCACAGGTGAGTGACCACCCTATACACAGCACTGGGTTTGAGGTTCACCTCTACTAATGGTATATTTTGGGTCTGTCACTTCACATCTCTGAGCTTCCTTTTGCTCCTCTTTAAAGTGCTGTGGAGAGGATGAAACCCATGGGGCTGCTGTGGGAAATCCTTGGAGAAAACATTGCATAGACATATCTGTGCCTAGCTAGAAAGGGCTGCTGGGCATCTTCATGTGTAGCAATTCTCTCCCCAGTGAAGAAGCTCTCCACATCAATTCTCATGGGCCCATGGCACTGTGGGTTTAGAGAAGCACGTGGAAAGCAGGCTGTTTTCCTGTTTGGAAAGGACTTCTGGGATTCCATCTAACCAGTGCTGCTTTTTTGCTTTATATGCCCAGAGGAGAGGTCTTTGTGGAAAGGCAGAGCTGCTCAAGCTCCACTAAGCTGCTCAAGCTCCACTAAGTATATAGAAAGTGTTGGTTGGGATTCCTTCATCCAATAATACATATTGGAGGGAGGGGGCAAGAAGGCGGAAGAGTAGGGTCCCCAAGTCACCTGTCCCCACCAAATTACCTAGATAACCTTCAAACCATCCTGAGAATCTATGAATTCGGCCTGAGATTTAAGGAGAGAACAGCTGGAATGCCACATTGAGAAGAGTTCACACTTCTATTAAGGTAGGAAGACAGGAAAAAAAATTAAGAAATAAAAGGCATCCAAGGGGAAGGGGCCCAGTGAGAAGCTGGGCTAAGGCCACAAGTCAATTTCTCCCAGGACAAGAAAGCCCCATCCCAGAGAAGCAGGAGCTTCACTAATCTTCTGGAAGGAAAAACACTCACAGGGATCTGTAACAGGATCACAGGAGGGGCGGGGATGCCCTCAGGCTCCCAGGGGAACTAATGGAGGACATGCGCCCTGGGGGAAAGTACATCACACACCATGGCCAGGCTCCCTAAAATGCTGCAGCATGCGGGCTGCTGGGCATGGGAGCAACTCTCAGGCGACTCCACATGGAGGGGGCTGTACAGCACCTGGAGCTTGATTCCAGCATTGGAGGCCCCAGAGCCCAGGGTCCCGGGGGACACAGCCCAGGATCCATCACTCCTGGTGGACAGGCAGAGACCGGGAGGCACAGGACAGCAAGGACGCTCCTGCCACTGGGTGGCCCTGAGGTGTTCAGATCGGCGACCCCACCCCCGGAGCATCCAGGCTCCTGCAGAATAAGATCTGTAGTATTTACTGCAGGAACTGACTCAAGGGCTGGAGAACTGGCCGCTGCACTGTTGTTGTTCCTCCTGGGGCCTCACGGATAAATGACTCCCACTTAGTCTCACAGTGACCTCACAGGATAAACAGGATAAAAAACTTTTACTGAGAAGTACACCAGGCAGGGGGCACAGCTCCCCCCAGTATTCACACCTGAGAATCATCACAGCAGGACCATCCCCCAGAAGACCAGCTACATGGGTAGGGGAAAAGAAAGTTATTGACCAAGCAGCACTGGAAAGTTCTAGGAGATTTTGAAGTTTTACAGTATATAGAATCATGGGATACCATGCCTTGTTTTTTGTTTTGTTTGCTTACCCCCCTTTTTTTCTTCTTTTCTTCTATTATCTTTTTTTCCTTTCCTTTTTTTTAATCTTTTTATTGTCTTTCTTTTGTTCTTCTCTCTTTTTCTCCTTTTCCCAATACAACTTGTTTTTGGCCACTCTGCATGGTGCAAAATGACTAGATGGAAAAACTCATCTCAAAGGAAAGAATCAGAAACAGTCCTCTCACTTACAGAGTTACAAAATTTGGATTATACTTCAATGTCAGAAAGCCAATTCAGAAGCACTATTATAAAGCTATGGTGGCTCTAGACAAAAGCATGAAAGAATCAGGAGACTTCATGACTGCAAATTTAGATCTAATAAGGCACAAATTAAAAATCAATTAAATGAAATACAATCTAAACTAGAGGTCCTAACGACAAAAGTTAATGAAGTAGAAGAACAAGTGAGTGACATAAAAGACAAGTTGATGGCAAAGAGAAATCAATTGAAAGATCATGAGGATCCTTTAAGGGAAAAAAAATGACAGCCTCAGAAAGAAAAATCTCTGTTTAATTGGGGTTCCCAAGGATGCCAAAAGGGTCAGAGGATGAGAATATGTATTTGAACAAATCATAACTGAAAACTTTCCTAATCTGGGAAGGGAAACAGGCATTCAGATCCAGAAAATAGAGACCCCACCCTAAAATCAATAAAAACCACTCAAAATCTTGACATTTCATAGTGAAGCTGGCAAGTTCCAAAGATAAGGAGAATATCCTTGAAGCAGCAAGAGACAAGAAATCCCAAAATTTACTGGGGAGAATTATTAGATTAACAGCAGACATCTCCCCAGAGACCTGGCAGGCCAGAGGGGGTGGCAGGATATATTCAGGATCCTCATGAAAAGAATATGCAGCCAAAAATACTTTATCCAGCAAGGCTCTCATTAAAAATAGAAGGAGAGATAAAAAGCTTCCAAGAGAGGCAAAAACTGAAATAATATGTGACCACCAAACCAGTTCTGCAAGAAATACTAAGGGGGATTCTGTAATAGAAGAAGTGCAAGGAAAAAATCCACAGAAACAGGGATTGGATTGGTCCATGATGACAATAAATTCATATCTTTCAATAGTAACTCTGAACGTGAATGGGCTTAATGACCCCATCAAAAGGCACAGAGTTTCAGCCTAGATAAAAAAGCAAGACACATCTATTTTCTGTCTACAAGAGACTCATTTCCGACATAAGGACACCTACATCCTGAAAATAAATGTTGGAGAAACATGTACCATTCAAATTGTCCTCAGAAGAAAGCAGAGATAGCCTTCTTTATACCAGTTAATCTAAAGTTTATCCCGAAGACTATAGTGAGAGATGAAGAGGGACACTATATCATATATAAAGGACCGATCCAACAAGAGGACTTAGCAACCATCAATATTTATGCCCTGAATGTGGGAGCTGCCAAGTATGTCATCAATTATTAACCAAAGATAAGATATACTATTATAGGTATCCCTGGGTGGTGCAGCGGTTTGGCGCCTGCCTTTGGCCCAGGGCACGATCCTGGAGACCCAGGATTGAATCCCACGTCAGTCTCCCAGTGCATGGAGCCTGCTTCTCCCTCTGCCTGTGTCTCTGCCTCTCTCTCTCTCTCTGTGACTATCATGAATAAATAAATAAAATCTTAAAAAAAAAGAAATACTATTATAATAATACACTTATACTTGGTGACTTGAATGTGGCGCTTTCTACAATTGACAGATCTTCTAAGTACAACTTCTCCAATGAAACCAGAGCTTTAAATGATACACTGGACCAGATGGATTTCACAGATATTTACAGAACTTTACGTCCAAATGCAACTGAATACACATTCTACTCAAGTGTACACGGAACTTTCTACAGCAAAGACCACATACTGGGCCACAAATCAGGTCTTAACTGGTACCAAAAGATTGGGATGGTCCCCTACATATTTTCATACCACATGCTTTGAAATTAGAACTAAATCACAAGAAGTTGTACGGTTTTCACTCACTTGGAGGTTAAGGACCATCCTGCTAAAAGATGAAAGGGTCAACCAGGAAATTAGAGATGAATTTAAGAGATTCATGAAGCTAATGAGAATGAAGATACAACCATTCAAATTCTTTGGGATTCAGCAAAATCAGTCCTGAGGGGGAAATACATTGCAATAAAAGCATCCATCCAAAAACTGGAAAGAACTCAAATACAAAAGCAAAACTTACACCTAAAGGAGCTGGAGAAAAAACAGCAAATATATCTTACACCCAGCAGCAGAAGAAAGGTAATAAATATTCGAGCATATCTCAATGAAATAGAGAACAGAAGAACTGTGGAACAAGTCATCAAAACTAGGAGTTGGTTCTTTCAAAGAATTAATAAGATAGATAAACCATTAGTAAGCCTTATTAAAAAAAGTGAGAGAAGACTCAAATTAATAAAATCATGAATGAGAAAGGAGAGATCGCCACCAACATCAAGGAAATAAAAACAATTTTAAAAACGTATTATGGGCAGCTATACAATCCCATCGTGGTGACCCCATTGAAATGAGGCCAGAGGGAAAGTGACCATTGTGATATTACATTGTTGGAACCCAGGGCACATTCTAGTGGCACTCCAGGCCACATCCCAGTGCTTCTTTTCAATTTTCTATCCTTAAATCTGCACCTCAGATACACAGGATGCCAGCTCATATGCGAAATAAATATCAATAGACCCCTGATGATTTCTCTAAGAAGTAGACTATAGCCTGATTCTCCCACCATGCAGGTTGGGAAAGTGGGGAATATGTGAGAGACACCGTGGGTTAGACAGGACACAGAACCAGGAAAGCAAGTAGAAAAATAAAGTTCCAAATTCAGCTCCATCTCCAAAAACTAGGAGAGAGAGTTGTGGCTATGGCATTTTTGGCTCATGATGTCAGTGAAGGCGATGACAATGGTAAGCAGTCATCTGACCAGAAGGGGTCATGGATAGGGCTGACTGAAGGAAGGGGCCCAGAGGTTGGAATCTTGAAGAAGTGACTTCACTTCCTTGGTGATAGGCCGACAACTGTTTTGGAACTCTGGTAACCAGGACACTGCATTCTAGAAATTCCCGCTTCCCAGCTCACATAACTGGAGATGGTCAAGAGAACATGATGTTTTGTTGCTGTTGTCCTACATTCAGGATCTCTGGGCTCAGGAGAGTCCTGACAGAGAAATGTTCATCTTACTGTTGACGTCAGCTCATCCTTTATCTCCAATGCTGCTGGTTGTGTCTGGAGACCTCAACAGGTAGCAAAAGGCAACTTGGGGCAGCCCACTGCAGAGCAGAACACACTGTGATCTCAGGTGAGGCAACTCACACTTCTTTACTCCTCATTGTGTGTGTGTTTGTGTGTGTATGCATGTGTGTGTGCTTGTGTAGAGTGCATAAAGAGTAACATGCCCTTCCTGAGCGACAGACCCTGATCTTCCCACTTTTTCATGATTTGGAAGTTAACTACAATGCCCCTCGTTGTAAGAAGTGAAAAGAAATCATTAGATCTTAGCTTGTTGAGGCCTGGACCACACTGATGCTCAAGGAAGGCAGAATGAATACTTTTATACAGTCCCTGGTGCCATCCTTCCAGTATGGAAACCTCACAATCAACAGAAAAATTTCCTGTATCTACCAGGTATTCACCACAGTGTGTCCTAGGCCAGCAGATCCATTGGTGAGTCACCACACCATACACAGCACAGGGGCTGAGGGTCATCTCTACTACCAGTATATTTTGGGACTGTCACTGCATCTCTCTGAGCTTCCTTTTCCTCCTCTGAAAAGTGCTGTGCTAAGAGGATGAACCTCATGGGGGTACTGTGGGAAATCCTAGGAGAAAACATGGTGTATACTTATGTGGTGTCTGGCCCTGTAAAAAGGGATGCTGGGCATATTAATGTGTAGCAGTTGTCTCTGCCCAGCATGAAAGCTCCCACATCAACCCTCAGGAGCCTGTGGAAAGCAGGCAGTTTTCCTGTTTGCAAAGGACTTCTGGGACTCCATCTAACTTGTCCTGTTTCTTGTCCTTTATCTGCCCAGAGGAGAGGACTGGGGGAAGGCAGAACAGCTCAAGGTGCATTCAATATAGTGAAAATGCTGGGGTTGGGATGAAGGTTGGGAATCCTTCATCCAAGAATATAGTTTAAGCACCTATGATTAGACAGATTTCCAGTCACTAAGATTATTGAAGTCACTAAATAGATAACATGACTCAGTCTCAAGTCTAATCGAGTGTCAGGGAGTCAATCACTCTACCCATCATAGGCATGCATGTCCAGTTATTTAGATGTGACATCTTCATGTCTGCCTCATGGGAATACTGGATCCACCCACATTTGGACCGTTAGGGTGGACAATGATATTAAGGGCACTGGGTGGATCAGTCAGTAAGACCTATACCTTCAGGTCAGGTCATGATCCCAGGCTCGTGGCTTTGAGCCCTGCTCAGTTGGGAGCCTGCTTCTCCTGCTCACTCTGCAGCTCAACCTGTTTATCCTGTCTCTCTCTCTTAGAATTTCATAAATTCCCTTAAAAATGATTTTAAAATATCAAGTAAAACTCGGATAAGTCTTTGGATCCAGAAGGAGAACCTTGATGCCTCCACAGAGCACATTGTGAGACTCCTGTGGTTGTTACTGGGGAGCGACTCTCAGAGCCCTGGATCTCATAGGTCTCTTGATTTCCATTGGGACGGCATCATTTTAGGGGCTTCCTGTGAAGAGACGAATGAGTCATATACAGCAGCAGATGGGGTCCTTAATCTTAACTCGAACCCTATTCTTAAACAGACCCTATTCCATAACCTGAAGCTTAATCCTGACCTTAACCCAAGCCCAAACCCTAACATCCCTAAACCTAATGCTAACCCTAACCTGAGTCCTAACGCAAACCCAATCCTGAACCCGAAACCGAAACTTAACCCCAAACATAAGATGAATGCTAACACTAACCAGAACCCAAAACCTAACCCTAACATGAAACCGAACACTAACCCTAAACTGAACATGAGCCATTACCCAAACCGTAAGACCTAACTGGAACCCGAAACAGAAACCTGACCACAACTCTAACCCTAAAACAAACACGAACCCTAACCTGACCCTAAACCATCCCAAACCAGAGCCGGAAACTGAACCTGAAACCTAATCCCAACCCTAAATTTAACCCTAAACCTTAACCCTTATCATAACCCTAAACCCTATACACTAACAATAACCCTCATCCTAAACCCTAACCCTATCCCAAAGCCTAATCCTAATCCTAACCCTAAATCGTAATCCTAACCCGAACCCTAACCCTAAACCTAACCATAAGCATAATTCCAATTGGAACTTAGACGTGACATGCCATTGTGTTGGCCATATCGCATTGGTCAGGAGCCAGTCACTAAGCACCTCAGGGTTACACAGGGATACTTATGCTACAGGTCAGGATTGCTGGGATCCATTGTGAAGGCAGCAGCCCTCAGAGGCCAGAATGAGGCAACTATGTCTCTTCTAAATATAACAGGAAACAATCGGCCAGTTTTACTACAGAAGATGACCATGTCTGCATCTTTGAGCATTTCCACCTCATCGTGGTGCCCCCATTAAAATGAGACCAGAGGGAAAGTGACCATTGTGATATTATGTTGCTGGAACCCAGGCCATTGACAGTTAAGTGACAAAGCCACCCAGGTGCCGCTAGAATATTTAATCCTCAATCAACTCAGTGAATGAATCTCCATGGTATCTTCCATTGAATCATTTGTATAGTATATACTTGGTTATCTCCAAAATATGGGTTTTGCTAGCCCAAATCCACAAGGATGTTGACAATTTCACTTCTATGTGCCAGCAGATGGGGAGTCAGTCTTTGGCACGAAACCATTTACACACTATCCAATGCATCTTGTCCACATCTCTATGTTCTGTGGGGGATACTCTAAACTTCCACCTTATATTTGGTATCAGTAATACTTTTAAGCCTTGTTCCTGATCCTCCACATGTGGGACTCTGCACACTGGAAACTACACTGATCCCAGGATAATTGCTTCATCAGTTCCTTCAGGATGAAAGGGATATTTCCCCACTGATACTTCAGTCCTTTCCCTCCTCTTGTTCCCAAACCTTTTGACTAAAGGATCTTGAGAAAGAATCCTCTCCCTTTTTCAGAGGGCTTTTACATGCAGCTCCAGTTGCAGCTACATTCCATGCCCATCTCTGGAGTGAACCGAAGAGGAGAAAGGCTATTTAGACAGAGTTGGAGCAATCTCCGTCCAGATTTCACCCACCATGGTCTAATATTTTCCTTTAGAAAGTGCAGCCAAAAGTCAGAAAAAGGCTTCCCTTAAGGAAAGGCAGCTTGCTATCACCAAGCCAGTTGTGGTCTCTGATGGGACAAGAAACAGATGAAGAGAAGCACAAGGTCTTGTCCATGGTATTACTGTTATGGTAGGTATTTGGGTTCCCACCTAGGAGGGCAGATGGAAGGTGGCATGGCGTAAGACTCAGACATTCAGTACGTGATAGCAGGATAGCCATTCACATCCTGGAAGGCCTACAATTTGAATTGGATTCTTGGCTTATTGTGGAGACCATTACAAGGAAACAATTCAGGGTAGTTGTTTTAGTTGAATTAACAATAATATCAATTAATTTTCTCAATCATGATTTGAGGATCCTTTTGCAATATGACTCCTGTATGCAACACATACTCTTTAAATTGAACTGGATTGCACTACAGATGTTGATATTTCCCCCATGGAGAGAGAGAGATATTCTGCCTCATTGAAAACACCAATTATTTTCCTCAGAATCATATTTCTTGTTACTGGAGATCCTTAATATCTACATCGTGGTTTCCCCCAGTGGTGATTTCTGGAAAGCTAGGCAGCATGTGATTTTTAAAATGAGTGATACAAAGATTGAGGGTTCTAGGGATCTAGAGACAGATGCCCCATGGATTCCATCGCTGACCAAGGAGTGCAGAGCTGTGGACTACACATTAAGAGGAAAAAGAAACAGAGGACCAAAAGGACATCAAGGGCTGGTACCCTTCCCAGGGGCAGGAGACAAGGTTTGACTTTTCCCTCCCTTCACCTGCAGACTGGGGGATTTTGAACGAGATATATTACTGCTAATATATTCATCTCTCTCTGTGGCCAAAGGTGCCATGGGCAGGAAGGGTTGGGTGAAGCTCCTTGTCTTCCAAGACATGGAGGAAAGAGAAGGCACAGGCTAGTGACAGGTTGTGCAGAGTTGTATTCATTCTCCAAGCAGCATTCAAACCATGAAGGTGTCCCGGATTTGGCAAGATTTATTAACTGATTGATTGTTTGCTAAGGGAGTGTGTCAACATACCCATGACCACTCCTCTCTGCTTTTTTGATATTATAGAGAAACACCAAGGTGAAGGCCAACTCAGAGAAGAGAAAAGGGCAGGAATAATGTGACAGGAATGAGTTCGTGGAGCGAGGGTTGAGCATGGAGGCAGTCAATATGCCCAACATAATGTCTTGGGGACAGTGACTGTTTCTTGGAGGGACAGGGTGGTTCAGAGGCTGCTTGTTGGCCTCACTTATAAAATCAGAGACAGAAAATCATCCTGAGATATAGATCTTCTCCTCTCCTCCTGGGAAACAGATCCTGGTCCCTGGAGGAATGCAGTGGCGAGGACAGAGTAGTACTCCAGGTTCAGAGACACAATCCTAGGAGCAGTGATCCAAGTTCACTCATCAGCTGTGACTCCATTATCTCTTTCCCAAGGGCATCCTGTGTCTGTTACTGGCCCAATGTACACAAAAGTCTGTCTTACAAATCCTGAGGATTAGGACACAGACCCCAGCCATATGCATGACACTTACATCTGTCATTGAGCATTCCTTTTTTCTATTTCTTACTTAACCCTAATTTACCTCTGTGCCTCTATTCCATTCTACATTTGGATGATTACCATTCTAGGGACACCTGAGTGGCTCAGCAGTAGAGTATTTTCCTTCATCTCAGGGCACAATCTTAGGAGCCATGATCGAGTCCCACTTTGAACACCTTGCATGGAGCATGCTTCTCCATCTGCTTCTCTCTGTGTGTCTCTCATGGATGATTATCACTCTGGAGGACACGGTCCCAACCTGATGCTTTGCGCCTGGCATCTCTGTTTCTATAGTATACCTGGTGCTGATCACCTCACCTAACCTACTGGTGTCCCCCTGAATTCTGAGCTGGGTTTGGACCATTGAATGCAACTGATCAGTCATGCGTGGTATGCAGGGAACAGGGTTGGGAATCTGATGGCAGGGCTTCCATTGTCATGGTTTGGGATCTTCTGCTGGTGGATTGTTGCCAAGGGAGAATAATCAGGGACTATCTCACAGACAAATAATGTGATCAATTATGACAAGGGCTATTGGTTATCTCCCTGGGCTGCTTACACAAGATACTGTTCTGACTTCCTGTAAGTAGGAAAGCCTAGTGAATTGGTTGGTTTCCTTGACGTGTTACTGATGAGTTCATGCCAGTGTTCAAATTTACCTTTGTTCAGCAATGCCTGTGTGTATTTTCTATTTGCAGTTCCCATTTTGGTCCTTGTCTCACTTGGGAGAGGCTGACTCACTCAGAGAAAACAGAGACCCACATGTGCTGCTGCATATGGTCTAGTCATCTTCATATTCAGCTGAATTGGAAGATCTTCTTGACTATTCATGTCATGCTAGATCATCTGGATAGAAGCCGTTAAGGCTCCAGATAGAATGCAATAGACCATGGCTATGTCTACGATGAAAGCAAACTAACAAACAATAAACAAGTTAAGAGTACATAAAAAAGTGCTTCAAAATGAGGAATGACATTTGCCCAAACCAGATCAAGAGAAAAAATCCTGGAAGCCATAAGAATTAACCTGAAAGCTAGACAGATCCTTCCTTAATGTACCTCACAGCTTGTTTGGCCTACACGACTTTATTGGTCCAAGTACAGAAGTTGTTAACAATAACACTGATTCCTCCAAACCCAGCCAACAGGATATCTAGGGCAATGTGATCGTCATTCTCTATTAATCCCATCTCTATTGAATCCCAATATGGATTCAGCTGATCCGTATTCCATCTGGGATATACATTGTATTACCAGTAGCATTTGCCATAATTAGAGATCGCTCCTTTTCTGGCTTCCTGATTGGTGCAATTTCCTCCTATGGGAACAGTTTTCTAATATTCGCATAAATAGTAATTCCTCCATGTCTTGTGCCTGAACAAACAAAAGTGGCCTTATTTGGAAATACACACATAAGTTGGAAATTCCAGCCTTGGTGATTCATTTCATTGGATGAAATACACATTTCCCAGAGGGATTTACCATGAGGTTCAGTGATGAATGCCATATCCAGCAGTCAGAAAAACAGGGAGTCATGGACCCTGTTTGGCTATGTTCTCATCTGGCAATGATTATTATTAGTATAGCAAGTATAATAAGAAGAAAATGGGGGCAATGGGTCATTCTGGATGAAGGGCCACAAAAGGTCTGAGGAAAGAGAGAAGAATTATTTTAACTGAGCTAAGAGAAAATTGAAATGAATTAGATGACAATCTTGTCCCATTATCTTGGGTGGAAGCTGCCCAATATCTATCATCATTTGCCTGTGCTGAAAGTCTTGGGTCAATGCCTTTTTCCAATGATTGACTACTTCCAGAAGATGGTTGAGGTGCCTGTTTCAGTAGCTTTCTTATTTTGTCCACTTCTGAATTTTTTAAAAGTTAATTAAAAGTTTGAACCTCCTAGAGTTTCATTGCTCTTCTTACATAGACCTCATAAGACCACTTTCAGTGATGTGTCAGGGAAGTTTTTCACATTTGTCTCTTCCTTCAGATACATTTGAAGAGCAGGACAAGGCTGCTATGAAAATTTGAGGAGCATTTACCTTACCTTGGTGGTGAAAAACTTGGGTAATATCCTGGGTTCTTTAAGATGTTACCATCTCTGCATGTAGTAAAGTAGTGCCCTCTAGTCTGGGTGCTGAATTTCCTACATTTATGAATATTCCAGCTCTGAATTTACAGTGAAAGAACAAGTATTACCAAAGGAAATGGACTGGATAACCATCCTTACTAGTGTCTACTTGCAACAAGGGAATTCACAGGATTCTGAAAGTTTCTTCTATTTAATGGAAAACTGAACACATTTTCCCATCCTTAAATAGGTTATATCTTATTTATAAGATGAACTATTAACTGTGTTCTAGCAAAATTATAATTTCTTTTGAACTCTATATTACTTCTTGTGAAGATTCAGAGCAAATACATGGATATATTTCACATTCTATAGCTTTCTTTTTTTGAATATGTTATATACTTTGAATCATGAACCATATTGCCTTTTCAGACTCACCTCTTTTATTTTGATGAATACACATAGCATCTATTGAGGTCTTTTTAATGCCTTGAAAGCACAATTATTTTTTTAGCTCAATTATGTTTTATTTCATTCTTGTTTTATTATTTTCTTCTTGATAGAGGGAAGGAGTGTAAGTCTGGATAGGGGTGTGGATAGAGGAGGAGGAAGGGAATCTTTAGCCAGATCCTTGCTCAGCATGGAGCATGAGGAGGGGCTTGAACTCAGGAGTCTGAGATCATGACACAAGGCAAAATCAAAAATCTAGCCACTCCCCTCATTCTCTGTATACATCTATGACCACTAGTTTACTGTAGAATAAGGGATCTTGTAGGTAACTTTCCAGAACAGTCCAATAAGCTTTGCCATTCAAAATGGATCACCTGAATATCCAAACCACGAGTGTGTATAAGCTGATATTGGTCACGTAACACCAGATCATACCTTCATCTTAAAGAATTCTAAATGGCATAGGGATATCTCTTGGCTTTTTGGAGGGGTTAGGAAAAAATTTAAGTACATCTCTTCATTAGGCTCAGATTCAAATTTCAGCTGTATACTGTTTCCTCACACCTGGCTATGTGTGGGGTCAATTTTAGAGTCAAATGGCACTTTGGTGCTTCAGGTGAATTTTCGGGGAAAATGAGGTATCGCGAGTTGGGGAGGAGTGGGAAGGATGTTCAGTAGGAAGAGACACAGGAAAATAATAATAGAAGTAGAGACAGACAAACAGCTGGAGAAAGGCGAGGGGAGAATTTTCTAAAGAGGTGCCTCTAGTTTATTCTTGCTTAGCATTGTCAAATTGTTCTTTAGCTTTGGCCAAGCAAATGGTTAATGAAACAACTTTCAAAGTTGAATTCCTTTTTGATTCAGTGTATCAACCAACAGTGCTGGCCATTCATCTTCCTTCTTTTCTAAGAGATTCCTCTAGGAATGAATTTGTTCAGTTCCATTAATCCACAGTTGGCCTTGAAGAACCAAAACATCATTGATGAAGTGGTGGGATCAGGAATAAAATCGTGATAAGCAGACATAGGTGAAACCTACACTTTTTCAGGTAGAGGATAGGGTTCAGGTTTCTATTATCCCAATATAGCTGGTGACATTTGATGGAAATATCACATTTGTGTACCTCATACTGTGAGTCCCAAAAATGACAGCTGGACACCATTGAACAAACAGCCAATGATGTGTCCACCACAGCAGGCAAAAACTCAGAGTGAATACTCTCAGGACAAAAAACTGAGATAGTCGGAGAAACTCAACTAATGGGATTGGTGAGGTCAGCTCAGTTCTTCAGGGTGGATGTCAGTCCTGTGAGATCCTCACACTCACTGTTCTGTGAGACTGGCTAAGAGAAGAGTCACAGGGCACTATTCCTGTTTCTATGCTCAGATACTTATTCTTATGACACACACCAGTTTTACACAGCACAGCACAGCACAAAATGGGAACCAAAAAAGACAGCATAAGGGGACCTAAAGGAATGGGCTGATTCCATAACAGTCCAAAGAAATGGGAAGAAAAACAAGACCTAGGTGCCTGACTCAGTACAAAGTGTCTAGAAACTGCCTCAGAGAACACATTTTAGATCCAGGGCTCCCTCTTCATGGGAGGGCTCCCTCCTATGGACTCCATAGCTGCCAGGAACAAGGCACAGGGACCTCTCTGACCACTACCCTTGTTCAATGCAACAGGAAACTCTGAAGATGTCCTGTGGACCCCTTGTGATTGCATGTAAAATGAACAACGGCCAACCAAATAAAAATAGCAAAGAATATTCATCAGTTCTTCTTAGGGAAAGGGAGTCAGCCACTATTATTTTTGTTGTGCAGAGCCCCAGCATCAGACAGAAGGGTACAAACTCATGCTAAGGGGTAAATGGAAAGCTTTAATTATGCCTTGAGGAGAAGCTATTGTATGGAGAGGCTATAGTGAGCTGTCCGGAAGTGAGGCAACCTATGTGATTCTGAATGGTGATCCTTCTGATTGGTGGGTCCGAATTAGGAAAGTGAGACAAGTGTTAGGAAAGCTCTCAGTTATAGAGAGGTGTAGGTGGGACAGTAATTATGGGGTAGAATCCTGAGCCTGTAGCTAGAGTTTATAAGGGTCATTCAGTAGAAGCTTGAACCAGTTGGACCGATGGTTCTGGTGTAAACCAAGCACCAGGTGCTACATACAGTTGCCAAATATCCTACCCTCTATCTTATACAGACCAGGCCTTCTCCCTGGACTGACTGCAAGACAATGGGCTGGTTCAAGGATTGGCTGTGGGTCAGAAATCTCCCTGAATGAACTACATGGCTATGATCTATACTTTAAATTTACCATGTAGACGGGACTACCTACCAAGAGAAGGATGAAGAAATATTGGGCAGGGCTGAAGAAAGAGATTATACACTTAAAAATCCCAAGTTGTCAAGTGCCTGAATGAGGGCAAATGCTGCAAGGTGAGAATCCTTCAAAGGAGCATATCATTAACGGTGAGGATAGTGGTCCCTGGTTGCTCGGTATGTTAAGTGTCTTATTCAAGATTTTGGCTCAGCTCCTGAACTCAGGGAACTGGTTTGAGCTCAATAGCAGGATTTGCAGGAAATCTTCGTGGATTCTCTCTCACCTCCTGCTCCTCCCTCCACAGAATCTCTCTATATCTCCAAAATATAGTAAACAACTACTTGAGAAACAAAACAGTTGCTGGTTCATAGGGCAGATCTATCTTTAACTCTTTGAAGAACCCCCACACAGTTTTCCAGAATGGCTGCACCAGTTGACATTCCCACCATGAGTGCAAGAGAGTTCCCCTTTCTCCACATACTCTCCAATATTTGTGGTTTCCTGCCTTGTTAATTTTCCCCATTCTCCCTGATGTGAGGTGGTATCTCATTGTGGTTTTGATTTGTATTAGCCTGATGGCTAATGATGCAGAGCATTTTCTCATGTGCTTTCTGGCCATGTCTATGTCTTCCTCTGTGAGATTTCACTTCATGTCTTTTGCCAAATTCATGACTGGATTGTTTGTTTCTTTTTAAAAAAATTTTTTTTAGTTATTTATTTATGATAGTCATACAGAGAGAGAGGGAGAGAGAGGCAGAGACACAGGCAGAGGGAGAAGCAGGCTCTATGCACCAGAAGCCTGATGTGGGACTCGATCCCTGGTCTCCAGGATCGCGCCCTGGGCCAAAGGCAGGCGCCAAACTGCTGCGCCACCCAGGGATCCCCTGTTTCTTTTTTTTATATGAATATATGTTTTTGGTGTTCATTTTGCCAACATATAATATAACATCCAGGGATCATCCCATCAAGTGCCTAACTCAGTGCACATCACCCAGTCACCCCAACCCCCATCCACCTCCCCTTCCACAACACTTAGTTCATTTCCCAGAGTTAGGAGTCTTTCATGTTCTGTCTCTCATTCTGATATTTCCCACTAATTTTTCTCCATTTCCCTTTACTCCCTTTCATTATTTTTATATTCCCCCAATGAATGAGACCATATAATGTTTGTCCTTCTCCAACTGACTTATTTCACTCAGCATAATACCCTTCAGATCCATCCACGTCAAAGCAAAAGGTGGATATTTGTCCTTTCTAATGGCTGAGTAATATTCCACTGTATACATATACCACATCTTCTTGATCCACTCATCTTTTGATGGACACTGAGGCTCTTTCCGCAGTTTGGCTATTGTGGACATTGCTTCGATAAACATCGGGGTGCAGGTGTCTGGGCCTTTCATTGCATCTGTGTCTTTGGGGTAAATCCACAGCAGTGCAATTGCTGGGTCATATGGCAGATTTATTTTTAACTCTTTGAGGAACCTAAACACAGATTTCTAGAGTGGCTGCACAAGTTCACATTCCCGCCAAGAGTTCAAGAGGGTTCCCCTTTCTCCACATCCTCTCCAAAATAATATATGGTTTCTTGCTTTGCAAATTTTCCCCATTCTCACTGGTGTGAGATAGTACCTCATTGTTTTGTATTGATTTGTATTTCCCTGATGGCCAGTGATGTGGAACATTTGCTCATGTGCTTGCTGGCCATGTCTATGTCTTTCTCTGTGAGATTTCTGTTCATGTTTGTTTCTTTATTCTTGAGTTTAATAAGTTCTTTATAGATCTTGGATATAGCCCTTTATCTGACACGTCATCTGCAAATATCTTCTCCCATTCTGTAGGTTGTCTTTTAGTGTTTTCGACTGTATAGCTTGCTGTGCAAAAGTTTCTTACCTCGATGAAGTCCCAATAGTTCATTTTTGTTTTTGTTTCTCTTGACTTCATGGATGTATCTTGCAAAAAGTTACTGGCCAAATTCCAAAAGGGTGTTGCCTGTGTTCTCCTCTAGGATTTTGATGGAATCTTGTCTCACATTTAGATCTTTCATCCATTTTGAGTTTATCTTTGTGTATGGTGCAAGAGAGTAGTGTAGTTTCATTCTTCCGCATGTGGATGTCTATTTTTCCCAGCATCATTGATGGAAGGTATTGTGTTTTTTTCCCAGTGGATAGTCTTTACTCCTTTGGTGAATATTAGTTGACCATAAATTTGAGGGGCCACGTCTGGATTCTCTATTCTGTTCCATTGATCTATATGTCTGTTTTTGTGCCAGTATCACACTGTCTTGATGACCACAGCTTTGTAGTACAACCTGAAATCTGGCATTGTGATGCTCCCAGCTATGGTTTTCTTTTTAAAATTATGCTGGCTGCCATTCAAATACTAACCAGACCCTACCTTGGTTAGCTCCCAAGATCTGACGAGATCGGGTGCATTCAGGGTTGTATGGTCCGCAAAGGATACAGTCAACAAAACTAAAAGAAAACCTACAGAATGGGAGAAGATATTTGCAAATGACATATCAGATAAGGGGCTAGTTTCCAAGATCTATAAAGAACTTAATAAACTCAACACCATAGAAACAAACAATCCAATCATGAAATGGGCAAAAGACATGAACAGAAATCTCACAGAGGAAGACATAGACATGGCCAACACGCACATGAGAAAATTCTCTGCATCACTTGCTATCAGGGAAATACAATCAAAACCACAATGAGATACCATCTCACACCAGTGAGAATGGGGAAAATTAACAAGGCATGAAACAAAAAATGTTGGAGAAGATGGGGAGAAAAGGGAACCCTCTTACACTGTTGGTGAGAATGTGAATTAGTGCAGCCACTCTGGAGAACTGTGAGGAGGTTTCTCAAGTGTTAAAAATAGACCTGCCTAATGACCCAGCAATTGCACTCTTAGGGATTTACCCCAGAGATACAGATGCAATGAAACACTGGGACACCTGCACCCCAATGTTTATAGCAGCAATGTCCACAATAGCCAAACTGTGGAAGGAGCCTCAATGTCCATCGAAAGATGAATGGATAAAGATGTGGTTTCTGTATACAATGGAATATTACTCAGGCATTAGAAATGACAAATACCCAGCATTTGCTTCAACGTGGATGGAACTGGAGGGTATTATGCTGAGTGAAATGAATCAATCAAAGGACAAACATTATATGTTCTCATTCATTGGGGAATATAAATAATAGTGAAAGGGAATAGAAGGAAAAAAAAAGAAAGGGAATAGAAGGGAAGGATGAAGAAACTGGTAAGAAATATCAGAAAGGGAGACAGAACATAAAAACTCCTAACTCTGGGAAGTGAACTAGGGGTGGTGGAAGGGGGGGATGGGGGTGACTGGGTGATGGGCACTGAGGGGGCACTTGACCGCTTGAGCACTGGGTTTCATGCTGTATGTTGGCAAATTGAACACCAATAAAAATAAATGTATTGTTAAAAATAAATAAATAAAATTCCCCTGGCTACTCGGGTCTTTTCTGATTCTACACATATCTTAAAGTATTTTGTTTAAACTCTCTGAAGAAAGTCCGTAGTATTTTTATAGGGATTGCTGTAAACTTGTAAATTGCCCTGGGTAGGACTGATATCTTCACAATATTAATTCTTCAAATCCATGAGCATGGAATATTTCTCCATCCGTTTTTGTCTTCCTCAATTTCTTTCGGAAGTGTTCTGTAGTTTTTAGATCCTTTACCTCTTTGGTGAGGTTTATTCCTAGGTATCTTATTCTTTTGGGAGCAATTGTAAATGGGATTGACTCCTTAATTTGTCTTTCTTCAGTCTCACTGTTAGTGTATAGAAATGCCCCTCACTTCTGGGCATTGAATTTGTCTCCTGCCACACTGCCAAATTGCTGTGTGAGTTCTAGCAATCTTGGGGTGGAGTCAGTTGCATTTTCTATGTACAGTATCATGTCATTGATGAAGAAGGAGAGTTTGACTTCTTCTTTGCCAATTTGAATGCCTTTTATTTCTTTTTGTTGTCTAATTGTTAAAGCTAAACTTCTAGTACTATGTTGAATAGCAGTGGTGAAAGTGGTGAAAATCCCTGTCTTGTTCCTGATCTTAGGAGAAAGGCTGCCAGTGTTTCCCATTGAGAATGAATTTTGCTCTGGACTTTTAAGATGTTGAGGAATGTTTCCTACACTCTGAAGAGATTTGATCAGGAATCTTGCTGTATTTTGTCAAAGGCTTCCTCTGCATCCTCCATGAGAGGATCCTATGGTTCTTGTTTTTTCTCTTGCTGATGTGATGAATCACATTGATTTTTTTTACGAGTGCTGAATCAGCCTTGCATCTCAGGGAGAAGTCACACTTGGTTATGGTGAATACTCTTCCTAATGTATTGTTGTATCCTATTGGCTAGTATCTTGTTGAGAATTTTTTGCATCCATGTTCATCAAGGATATTGGTCTATAATTCTCCTTTTTGGTGGGGTCTTTGTCTGCTTTTGGAATTAAGATGATACTGGCCTCATAGAATGAGTTTGGAAGTATTCTATTTCTTTCTATATTTCCAAAGAGCTTTAGTAGAATAGGTATGGTTTCTTCTTCTTCTTCTTCTTCTTCTTCTTCTTCTTCTTCTTCTTCTTCTTCTTCTTCTTCTTCTTCCTCTTCTTCTTCCTCTTCTTCTTCTTCTTCTTCTTTTTAATAATAAATTTATTTTTTATTGGTTTTCAATTTGCCAACATACAGAATAACACCCAGTGCTCATCCTGTCAAGTGCCCCCCTTAGTTCCCATCACCCAGTCACCCCCAGCCCCCACCCTCCTCCCCTTCCACCACCCCTAGTTCATTTCCCAGAGTTAGGAGTCTTCCATGTTCTGTCTCCCTTTCTGATATTTCCTACCCATTTCTTCTCCCTTCCCCTCTATTCCCTTTCACTATTGTTTATATTCCCCAATGAGTGACTCCATATAATGTTTGTCCTTCTCCAATTGACTTATTTCACTCAGCATTATACCCTCCAGTTCCACCCATGTCGATGCAAGTGGTAGGTATTTGTCATTTCTAATGGCCAAGTAATACGTTTCTTCTTTAATTGTTTGATAGAATCCTGAGAGAAGCCATCTGGCCCTGGACTTTTGTGTCTTGGGAGGTTTTTGATGAGTGCCTCAAATTCTTACTTCGTTATTGGCCTGTTCAGGCTTTCTATTTCCTGCAGGTCCAGTTTTGGTAGTTTTTGGTTTTCCAGAAATGCATCCATTTCTTTAGATTGCCTAATTTATGCACGTAAAGCTGCTCATAATATGTTTTAAAAATTGTTTGTATTTCTTGGGTATTGGTAGTGCTCTCTCCTTTCTCATTCATGATTTTATTAATTTTAGTCTTTTCTCTCTTTTTTTCAATAAGGGTGGATAATTGTTTATCTCTCATTAATTCTTTCAAAGAACCAACTCTTCGTTTTGTTGATCTGTTCCACAGTTCTTCTGGTCTCTATTTCATGGAGTTTTGCTCGAATCTTTATTGACTCTCTTCTTCTGCTGGGTGTAGGATCTAGTTGCTTTTTTTTCTCTCCAGCTCCTTTAGGTGCAAGGTTAGCTTTTGTATTTGAGTTCTTTCCAGTTATTGGACGGATACTTGTATTGCCATGTATTTCCCCCTCAGGACTGCTTTTGCTCTATCCCAAAGATTTTAATGGTTGCATTTTCATTCTCATTAGTTTCCATGAATCTTATTAATTCTTCTCTAATTTCCTGTTGACCCTTTCATGTTTTATCAGGATGGTCCTTAACTTCCACGTGTTTGAAATACTTCCAATATTCTTGTTGTGATTTAATTCTAATTTCAAAGCATTTTCATATGAAAATACGCAGGTGACAATCCCAATCTTTTGGTATCAGTTAAGACCTGATTTGTGACACAGTATTTGGTCCATTCTGGAGATCTATGTGAACTTGAGAAGAATGTGTATTCAGTTGCGTTGGGATGTAAAGTTCTGTAAATATCTGTGAAATCCATCTGGTCCAGTGTGTCATTTAAAGGTCTTGTTTCTTTGGAGATGTTGTGCTTAGAAGACCTATCAATTGTAGAAAGCACTTCATTGAGTCCCGAAGTAGAAGTGTTTATTATCTAAGTATGTCTTAACTTTGGTTATCAATTGATTGATATACTTGGCAGTTCTCAGATTCGGGGCATATATATTGATGATTGGTAAGTTCTCTTCTCGGATGAATCCTTTAAGTGTGATATAGTGTCCCTCTTAATCTCTCAGTACAGTCTTCGGGATAAACTTTAGTTTATCTGATCTAAGGATGGCTACCCTGCTTTATTTTGAGGACCATTTGAATGCTACATGTTTCTCCAAACTTTTGTTTTCATGCTGTAGGTGTCCTTCTGTCTAAAATGAGTCTCTTGGAGACAGGAAATAGATGGGTCCTGGTTTTTTATACAATCTGAAACTCTCTGCCTTTTGAGGGGTCATTTAGGCCATTCATGTTCAGAGTTACTATTGAAAGATATGAGTTTATTGTCATCATGATACCTCTTCAGTCCCTGTTTTGTGCATTGTTCTATTTGTCTTCCTCATTCTCTTACAGAGTCCCCCTTAAAATTCCTTGCAGAGCTTGTTTGGTGGTCACATATTTTTTCAGTTTCTGCCTATCTTGGAAGCTCTTTATCTCTCCTTCTATTCTGAAGGAGAGCTTTGTTGGATGTTCTTCTCATTTAAGTCCCTGATGTATCATGCCAGAACTTTCTGGCTGGTCTGGTATCTGGGAAAGTCTGCTATTACTCTAATATTTCTCCCCATAGAAATTAGAGATTTCTTGTCTCTTGCTGCTTTAAGGATCTTCTCTTTATCTTTGGAATTTGCAAACTTCACTATTAAATGTCGAGGTGTTTAGGGGTTTTGATTTTAGGGGAGATCTCTCTCTTTCTGGGATCTGAATTCCTGTTTTCCATCCCTAATTATGACAGTTTTCAGCTATTATTTGTTCAAATACATATTCTGGACCTCTGGACCTTTCAGCGCCCTTGGGACCACCAATTAAATGTAGGCTTTTCTTTCAGAAGCTGTCATTTAATTCCCTTAATCTATGCTCATGATCTTTTAATTGTTTGTCTCCTTTTTCTTGTTTCCCTCTTAGCCATCAATTTATCCTTATGTAACTCACTCGTTCTTCTACCTTGTTAACCCTCACCATTGGAACCTCTAGTTTGGATTGCATCTCATTTAATTGATTTTTAATTTCTGCATGATTAGATCTATATTCTGCAGTCATGAAGTCTCTTGAGTCCTTTATGCTTTTTTTTCTAGAGCCACCAGTAGCTTTATAATTGTGCGTCTAAATTGAATTTCTGACATTGAATTGTAATCCCAATTTTGTAACTCTGTGGGTGAGAGGATTGTTTCTGATTCTCTCTTTTTTATAGACTTTATTTATTTATTCATAGAGACAGAGAGAGAGAGAGAGAGTGAGGCAGCGACACAGGCAGAGGGAGAAGCAGGCTCCATGGAGAGAGCCCAATGTGAGACTCTATCCAGGGTCTCCAGGATCATGCCTGGGCTGTAGGTGGCGCTAAACCACTGTGCCACCAGGACTCCCCTGATTCTTTCTTTTGAGGCGATGTTTTACTTCTAGTCATTTTGCTCAGTGCATTTGACAAAAACAAATTGTATTGGGAAAAGGAGAAAAAGAGAGAAGAGAAAGAAGAAAAGAAAAAGAAAAAAGAAGAAGGAAAAATAATAAGAGAAGAAGGGAGAAAAAAAGAGGGGGGAAGCAAACAGAAAACTATAAAACAGAAAAACAAGGATATTCTCTGATTCTGTATACTGTAAATCCCTCAACTCCTCTTGGAACTTTCCCATGCTGCTTGGTCAATAACCTGCTTTTCCCCTGTCCTTCTAGCCAGTCTTCTGTGGAGGGGCCTTCTGTGCTGATTCTCAGGTGTGAGCACTTGAGGGAACTGCTTAGCCCCTGCTTCGTGCATGGCTCATGAAAGTTCTTTAACCTGTTTATCCTGTAAGGCCTCTGTGAAGCCCACTGGGGTTTTTTATTGTGTGAGGCCCCAGGAGGAACAACAACAGTGGCAGCAGCCAGCTCTCCAGCCCTGGATTAAGCTCCTATAGTAAGTACTGGAACTCTCAGTCTGCAGGGTCCTGGATGCTCTGGGGGCAGGGGCCACTGATCTGCACAGCTCAGAGCCACTGGGAGGCAGGAGTGTCCTTGTTGTCCTGTGCCCTCCTGGCTTCTGCCTGTCCTGGGGGAGGCGCGGGATATTGGGCTGTGTCCCTGGCTCTCAGTGCTCATGGGCCTGTGCTACTAGAATCGCATTCCCAGCCACCAGCTCCCTCCCCGTGGATCCTTTGCTGGAGCCGCCTCTGACCTGCTCCTGGGTCCAGACAGGCACGTGCTGCACCCCTGAGGGAGCTCAGCTGCGGGGTGTGGCCTGGTCACCTGGGGCGCCCCTCCTTTGTTATTGTCCTTGAGAGCCTGAGGTCATCCCCACCCCTCTTGGGATCCTGCCCAAGCTCCCTGCCAGCACATTACCATCCAGGAAGATTGGTGAAGCTCCTGCTTCTCCGAGAGGGGGCTTTCCTGTCCTGGAGGCACTCGCCATCTGACCTTAGCTCAGCTCCTCCTGGAGCCCCTCCTTCTTGGATGCCTTTTGTTTCTATCTTTTTTTCCATCTTCCTATGTGGATAGAAGCGTGAACTCTTCTCACTTTAGCATTCCAGCTCTTCTCTCTTTAAATCTCAAGCCAAATTTGTAGATTTTGAGAATCATTTGAAATTTTTCTAGGTAATTTGTTGGGGACAGGTGACTTGGGGACCCTATACTTCTGCCATCTTCCCCACCCTCCTAATTATTATTTTAAACTGAAGTATAGTCAACATACAATGTTGTAGTGGTTCTGGGTATACAGCATAGTGATTCAACACTTCCATACATTAGACAATGTTCCCTGTGTGTTTTGTCTTGGGACATCACTGCTCAAGATGCCTAAAGAGCCAAGGTCTGTGGTCACATGACCTCATGGGGAGGAGGCTCTTAGGCTAATTTTTACAGTGTTTGCACAGAGTTCAGTTGATTGGAGATGAAGGACACCCCTCAGGTGAGCCTCCTCCTCAGAATCAGATTCTGAGACTGTAGGACGTCAATGCCAGGAGGAGGGATGGCCCAGACTTTGCAATTTGGTTCACTTCCACCAGCCATGGTGAAACTTCTGTAGTCACATCATGAAAGCCAGAATTCAAGTGGCAGAATAGAATGCTAACAAAGGGCCCTAGAACTGGAAGAAGAGAAGGTAATTATGTGTCACATGTGTATCATTCAATTAACAGATGTTGGGACACCTGGGGGTTCAGGGTTTGATCATCTGCCTTCAGCCCAAGGTGTGATCCTGGGGTCCTGGGATTGAGTCCCACATCATTTTCCCTGCCCAGAGCCTGCTTCTCTCTCTTTGCCTGTGTCTCTGCCTTTCCTGTGTGTCTCTGCTTCTCTCTGTGCGTCTCTCATGAATAAGTAAATAAAATCTTTAATAAAAAAATAAGAGATGTTACTGGGTGCCTAGAACAAGGAATGCCCAAACAATGGAGTCCCAATCACAGGCAACTCATAATGTCATTTTTCAAAGGATGTCATAAACACCTTGGGATCAAAATTATATGATTGGCCTGAGGCAGGTGCCTGACTGGGTCCTTCCCATTGGGGTAAGTTCTCCTGTCCTCAGGCTTTTGCTTCGAAGAAAAAAAGTCCAAGGATCTGGGCCCTGAGTTGTAAGAATCACCATGAGATGCTTTCAGGTTGGCTCATTGGTAGTCAAAACCTCTGACTGAGGTGCACCCACAGCCCTGCAGGGAGAACCAAAGAAGATATACAAACAGCCAACAGCATATGAAAAGAAGCCTAACACCTCTAGTCATTAGTGGAAATGGCGAATCAAAACCACAATGAAATATAAACTCATAACCATCAGGATGGGCACATTGTGTGTACATACCACATTGTTTTCTCCATTCATCTGTTGAGACACCCGTAGTTTCCTCCCACGTTGTGGATAATTGTGAATAATAATGCTCCAAGGAACATGTGTGTGCAGACACTACTTCCCTGAGATCCCAGTTTCATTTCTTTGAGATGTATTCCTAGAAGCAGGATTGCAGTATCCTATGGTAACTCTAGTTTCAAATTCTTGAGCAATATCTATCCTGTATTCCACAGCTGCTGCACCATTTCACATCCTCATCCAGAGTGCTCTTTCCCCAGATAAATCAGGGATTTTCCACATTTTCAGTCAATTTCAGGGATTTCAGGGTTTTCCACATTTTCAGTCAATTTCAGGGATTTCAGGGATTTCTCCACATTTTCAGTCAATATGTACTGTCCGGTTCTAAGGATTAGATCCCTTTGTCCTTAGAGGTCTTGGGTACCACTATGCCTATTCATCTCACTTATGCAAGCAATCACCTTCAGGGGCTGAACAAAGGCACCCACTTTGACATCCTAGCCTCAGGGAGGCCTATTATTATGGTGGACAATTATGTGGCCCACATTCATCTTTTCAGAAGCTTTATGGGGTTTCAAATTGATTTCCCCACACCACAAAAGAGTATTTTTAAAAGATTTTATTTATTTATTTCTGAGAGACACACAGGACACACAGAGAGACAGAGACATAGGTAGAGGGAGAAGCAAGCTCTATGCAGGAAGCATAATGTTGAACTTGATCCCAGGACTAGGGGGTCACATCCTGCACAGAAGTCAGACACTCAACTGCTGACCCACGCAAGTGTCCCTACACAAGAGTATTTTTTAAGGTTTTATTTATTTATTCATGAGAGTCAGGGAGACAGCGACAGAGAGAGGGACAGAGAGAGAGAGGCAGAGTCTCAGGCAAAGGGAGAAGCAGGGTCCATGCAGAGAAACCAACATGGGACTTGATCCCAGGTCTCCAGAATCACACCCTGAGCCAAAGGCAGCACTAAACTGCTGAGCCACCCAGGCTGCCCCAGAGAAATTTTTTAGCTACATTTATCTATAGGTTGTTTGACCATGTGGTATGGTCCTTAATGGGCTGAGGAATCTTTGATTACCAAAATGTTACCCTTTTTGGGAGAACCGTGTTCTTCCTTTACTACCATATATACTGCTCTTTACCTTACCCATTGCACAGATTTATCTTATGTACATCAACTAGTCCTACCATCCACAGAGCAAATAGCGAAACTTGAGATGACATCCTACCATATGACAACTCCCTCAGAGCTAAGTGTGTTGCTTTGCTTCAGTATGGGAAAGATACAAGGTCTAGAACATTAGGCTCTACAATGGAGGTAGGTCCTCAGGTTGTTCTACTACCAGTCCTTGAGGAAGAGACTTGATCTGCTTGCATTCTTCCAGAAATACCACCACTCTTAGCAATATGTCGTTTGATAGGGTAATTTTGTCACATACATCTTTCTAGAATGACTTTTCAATGCCACTCAAGGCCTAATTGTTCCTTGATGCTTCTCTATAACCTGAGGTCCTTTATGCCGATAACATGTATGCCTAAGAGGTCACATTCAGCCCTGGAATCAGGAAGTATTCTAATCCAAAAATTCAGCTGTCATCTTAGGGAGCTGCACTGAATTGTCTCAGAAACTCCAGTCTGAGTGTGTTTTAGTTGCCAACACACCCATAGCTTTTGAATTGGACCTGAGGTTTTCCCCCGATCTCTTGGGATACAAAACTATTTAATATTTATTACACAGGTGGGTTCAGACAATCTCAAGTGCTCCTGATAATGATGGGTAATTCAGCTGGACACTATATGGTCTTGCCATCATCCAGCCATGAGCTGGTGGGAACAAGTGCTTCACTTATAAATCATGTATATTTACACTATAAGGTACAGGTGATAGCATCAGTGCATATCCATCCTTTTTACTTTCCTCTTTGAAGTTTTACTGGGACCTTGGTAGCTGTAACATAACATGGACATGAGGCCAAGCTTTATTTTTGTCTTCTTATTAATATTATCTTTTCCAACTTATTACACTATCATTGGTGAAATGATTACTTATGTCAAGTTGTTTTAAAATGGAACAGGAGGCCAGTCAGGAGACCGGCCTCATATACATCCTTACAGGTAGGAGAACCATGATTGTCTGAACGGGGCCAAACTGCAAATATTCCAGGGACTCAGCCCAAACACCTGGAACTTGCTAACTTGCTATAGTAAGACAGTTTGGTTAGTGATAGACTTTGAAACCAGGTATGTGCAGCCAAGATTAGTTCTCTGCTACCAACACCAATCTTTGTATCTGAATTCTTAGTAAATAAAGTATGTAGAATTCCTTTTTTTCCTTTGTCTGTAAAACCCTTTTACTTTGGGGGCCCCTGGCTGGTTCAGTCAGTTAAGGGTCTGCCTGTCCCTTCGCTCAGGTCATAATCCCCAGGTCCTGGAATCTTGAACCCTATTTGGAGCTCCTTCCTCAGCAGGCAGTCTGCTTCTCCCTCTCACTCTGCCTCTCCCCTTCTTTACGCTTTAATTTTGCTCTCAAATAATTACATGCAATCTTTTCTTTTTTAATCTTTTACTTTTGTTCCCTGGGGATGAGGGATATAAATGATATGATTTGAAGTTTTGGGTCAAGGAGCAAATGACTAATAAATAATTCCTGAGAATTTTTTGTGTGTGCAAAAGGTGATTTTATTATACAACAGTGACAAGATCCTTGAGGAAGAAAGAGCTGCACCTGCAAGTGTGACAGGTGGCTGATACCATATTTTAAGTGTTGTCGAGGACACGGTGGTAGACATTATGTAGGTTTCTAAGGAATTTATTCATGTTGAAAGCAGGGTCTTATAGGAACTTGAAGATTTGGCTATTGTCAAGATAAGGACACTTCAACTGTTGAAATATAATGAAAATTATATTTTAATGAAATATAATATAATGAAATATAAACATACAGCCAAAACAATGGCATGTCACATCTAAGTTCCAATTGCTACTATGCTTAGGTTTAGGTTTAGGGTTAGGGTTAGGATTGTGATTTATTGTTAGCTTTACAGTTAGGGTTAGGGTTAGCATTTAGGGTGAGTGTTAGGGTTAGGGCTTAGGGTTCAGACTTAGGGTTAGGGTTCGGTTTCCGTTTCAGGTTCAGGATCGGGTAAGGGTAGGATTGGGTTAGGGTTTGTGTTCCCATAACAGAGTTTGAGTTAGGGTTGTGTTAGGGTTAGAGTTAGGTTTAGTGGTATTATTTTCATTTGGTTGGCCATTGTTCATTGTACAGGCAATCACAAGGAGTCCACAGGACATCTTCAGAGCCTCCTGTTACTTTGAGAAAGGGTAGCGTTCAGAGAAGCCCACTGTGCCTTGCTCCTGGCAGCTATTGAGTCCATGGGAGTGGCCCTCCCATGAAGAGAGAGCCCTTGATCTGAAGTGTGTTCTCTGAGGTAGTTCCAAGGCAGTTTGTACTCAGTATGGCACCTGGATCTTGTTTTGGTTCCCACTTTTTTGCATTCTTATGGAATCAGACTATTCCTTTAGGTACCCTTATGCTGTCTTTTTTGGTTACCATTTTGTGCTTTGCTGTGCTGTGTGAAACTGTTGTGTGTCATAAGTAGAAGTATCTGAGCACAGAAGCAGGAATAGTGCCCTGTGAGTCTTCACTGATCCTTCTTCACAGAGCAGTGAGTGTGAAGATCTCACAGGACTGGAGTCCACCCTGAAGAAGAACTTTGCTGAGGATCAGCAATCCCATCAGTTGAGTTTCTCTGACTGTCTCAGTTTTGTATCCTGAGAGTATTCACTCGGAGGTTGTGACTTCTGGTGAGGACAGATCATAGGCTGTTTTTTCCATGGTGTCCAGTTGTCATTCTTGGGTACTCATGGCATGAGGTACACAAATGTGATATTTCCATCAAATGTCACCAGCTGTATTGGGATAGTATAAGCCTGAACCTTCTCCTCTACCTGAAATCATGTCTGTTTCTCCTATGTCTGGTTCTCACAATTTTAATTCTTGATCCACACCACCTCACCAATGATGTTTTGGGTCTTCAAGGCCAACTTTGGATCAATGGAACTGAACAAATTCATTCTCTAGAGAAATATCTTAGAAAAGAAGGAAGATGAATGGGCAGCACCTTTGATTGATACACTGAGGCCTCACAAAGGAATTCAGCATCAAATTTTTTTCATTAACCATTTGGCGAAAGCTAAAGAACAATTTGACAATGCTAGGCAAGAATAAACTAGAAGCACCTCTTTAGTAAATGCTCCCACACGCCTTCCTCTAGCTCTTTGTCTCCACTTCTATTCATATTGTCCTCTTTCTCCTTCCCCTCCTTCCCACTCCTTCCCTTCTCCAGATATCATATTTTCTATGACAATTCACCAGAAGCACCGAAGTGCCACTTGCCTCTAAAAATCAACCCGTCCCATAGCCAGGTGTGAGGAAACAGTATACAGTTGAAAAGAACCTGAGCTTAATGAAGAGATGCATTTGAAATTTTTTCTAACACTCCCAAAAAGGCAAGGCATATTCCTATGCAATTTAGAATTCTTTTAGTTACAGGTATGACCTGGTGCTACCTGCTTATACAAATTCATGATTTGGACATTCAGATGATCCATTTTGAATAGCAAAGCTCGTTGGACTGATCTGGAAAGTTACCTACAAGATCCCCTTTTCTACAGTAAATTAATGATCAACAACATATACAGATAATGGGGGTAGTGCCAGGCCTTTGATTTTTCCTTGGGTCATGATCTCAGGCTCCTGAGATCAAACCATTCCTCAGGCTCCATGCTCAGCAAGGATCCTAAGACATTCCCTTCATCCACATCTACCCATACCCCCATCAAGACATACACTCTTTCCCTCTTTCAAGAGGAAAATAATAAAACAAGAATGAAATAAAAAATAATGGACCTTTCAAGCCATCCAAAAGACCTTAATGAATGCTATGTATATTCATCAAAATGAAAGAGGTGAGTCTGAGAAAGCAAAATGGTTCATGATTCAAAGTAATGACATTCAAAAAAAGAAAAATGTAGAATGTGAAATGTATCCATGTATTTGCTTGCAATCTTCACAAGAAGTAATATAGAGTTCAAAAGAAAGTAAAATTTTGCTGGAACACAGTTCATTATTTAAGATATAACCTATTTAAAGAGCAGAAAATATTTTTAGCTATTCATTTAAGTAGGAAACACTTTCAATCCTGTGAGTTCCCTTGGTGCAAGTACAGAGTAGCAAGGATGTTAATCCAGTCCATTCCCTTTGGCAATACTGGATCTTTCACTGTAAATTATGGGCTGGAATACCCATAAATCTAGGAATTTCAGCACCCAGACTAGAAGGGACTACTCTACTACCTTCAGAGATGGCCACATCTTAAAACACTTAGGGTATTACCCAAATTTTTCACCACCAAGGTAAGCCAATGTTCCTCAAATATTCCTAGCATGGCTGTCCTGCTCATCAACTGGAGATGTTTCTAAAGGAATAGATAAATGTGTAAACCTACCCTGACACATCTCTAAAAGGGTCTTTATGAGGTCTATGTAAAAAGAGCAATGAAAATTTAGGAGGTTCAAACATAACTAACAAAAAAAATTCAGAATTGGACATAATAAGAAAGCTACTCAAACAGACATTTTTTCCAGGAAAGTATATATTTTTTTCCTTTAACATCCAAGTTGAGTATGTTGTAAAGTAGCATTTATTATTTATTTTTTTGTTGGAGTTCAATTTGCCAACATACAGCATAATACCCAGTGGTCTTCCTGCCAAGTGCTCCCCTCAGTGCCCATCATCCAGTCACCCCAATCCCTCGTCCAACTACTTCCCCCTACCTCTTGTTCACTTCCCAGAGATAGGTATCTCTCATGTTTTGTCAGGAGGGAGAGAAAATCTTAAGCAAGCTCCAGGCACAGCAAGTGTCTGTCACATGGGTTCATCTCAAGAATCTTAGGTCATGATCTGTGGCAAAAATCAAGAGTCACCAACGTTAACCAACTGAGACATAGAGGCTCCACAAGGCTTAATCACTTTTTATTACAGAATAACAATTCCTTGTACGGATTGATTTGAAGATTCATTTTCATTCACTTAAAGAGTGACAGCTTCGTAGTTTCTAGTTTGGATGACACTAAATAAAGCTGAATTTATTTGCAAAGGAAACTTGAATTTCTTGTAAAGAGACAGGTTTCATGGAATAACCATCTGAATTAGTTTGGATTAAGCCCTTAAAAATTATTTTCAAAAGAATGATGTTTGGTGGAGCAGAGGTCCTCATGTCAGGTAGTCCCCTAAACTTAGCTATATAACTATCAAGCCATTCTGAACACTAGTGAATTCAAGCTGAAATCTAAGCAAGAATGGGTGACTCTACAAATAGAAAAGTGAAAAATTAAGCAGGGTGGATATGGAAAAGCAAAATGGAAGGGATTTATCAGAGGATAATGGGCGGGGTGGGAGGTAGCATGTGTGAGCCAGTTGCTTGAAAGTGAAAGAGCCCTGAAGTTCAAAATCTGGATCTTTAGATGTGCTCTTCCAGAGACTTCCCTGTCCTGCCATAGGTTAAAGGGCGCAGAATCACAGGAAGTGAGTGGGGTCTCAATATTCCTGGAGTCCAGAAAGTACCCGAGCACTTGAGCCAGCAGAGTCCCCATGTATTGGTTCAGGGAAATGGGCTAGATCATTGAGCCTGGGAGAATGTTCAGCTTGAGGCGCCAACATCCATGCTTTCAGGCTTGGCCAGGAGACCATGGTCCATGTTGGGTCCATACAAGGGACTTGAACACATCCTCCTTTTTCCTCTGGAAGGCAGATTATGTGAACATAACGTTCACATGTGGGGTTGAACGTTCTCCACGTAGGGTCCAGCCACCGCAGAAAAAAATCTTACCTTTCATCCAGGAAAAGGGGGTGACAGCAAGAGAAGCAAAGATGCTTCCTGAGGAAACCTAAACATTGTACATTTCAGTGTTTCCCCACATCTGCTAGGGGAGACTTGGAGGAGGCAGGCATGACTGGAATCTATAGATTTGTCAATCACCACTTCATTCATCTCCCGGGCTGGAGATCGAAGCGTTGTCTTTTTTCCTCTCACCCCAAGAAGGGGTATGAAAGGTTTCAGGGAACAAAATGCTCACAGAGCAGCTTATAGTGAGCCTGACTCCATGACAAGGTCGGTGGAACAGCACCCAGGCACAGACATCTGAGAATCTGTACAGCAGGCATTTCCTAGAGGATCACCTGGAAGAAGAGGTGACCAGCACATTTCCTGACCAAACAGAACTGGAACTTCCAGCACTGGGGGAACATAGGAAAGCAACTCAAGGTTTTCCTTTTAGGATGTTTTTCTTTCAAGATAAAATTGTCTTCTTCTTTTTGTTTATTCTTATCTAAACTAGTTTCTGGTTTATCACCTCTTCTTTTTTAAATCTATATCTTTTTACTATATTTTAAAGCCATGTTGACATGAATTTATTCCTATTATGTTTTTTACCAATAAATTTACTATTTATTGGTGTTCAATTTACCAACATACAGAATAACACCCAGTGCTCATCCTGTCACATGCCCCCCCTCAGAACCCATCACCCATTCCCCCCCCTCCTGGCCTTTCCCCCTTCCACCACCCCTAGTTCATTTCCCAGCGTTAGGAGTCTTTATGTTTGTCTCCCTTTCTTATATTTCCCACATATTTCTTCTCCCTTCCCTTATTTCCCCTTTCACTATTATTTATATTCCCCAAATGAATGAGAGCATATAATGTTTGTCCTTCTCTGATTGATGCACTTCACTCAGCATAATACCCTCCAGTTCCATCCATGTTGAAGCAAATGCTGGGTATTTGTCATTTCTAATGGCTGAGTAATATTCCATTGTATACACAGACCACATCTTCTGTATTCATTCATCTTTTCTTGGACACTGAGGCTCCTTCCACAGTTTGGCAATTGTGGACATTGCTGCTATAAACATCAGGGTGCAGGTGTACCAGCGTTTCATTGCATCTGTATCTTTGGGGTAAATCCCCAACAGTGCAATTACTGGGTCGTAGGGAAGGCCTATTTTTAACTCTTTGAGGAACCTCCACACAGTTTTCCAGAGTGGCTGCACCAGTTCACATTCCCACCAACAGTGTAAGAGGGTTCCCTTTTCTCCGCATCCTCTCCAAAATTTGTGGTTTCCTGCCTTGTTAATTTTCCCCATTCTCACTGGTGTGAGGTGCTATCTCATTGTGGTTTTGATTTGTATTTCCCTGATGGCAAGTGATGCAGAGCATTTTCTCGTGTGCATGGTGGTCATGTCTATGTCTTCCTCTGTGAGATTTCTCTTCTTGTCTTTTTCCCATTTCATGATTGGGTTGTTTGTTTCTTTGGTGTTGAGTTTAATAAGTTCCTTATAGATCTTGGAAACTAGCCCTTTATCTGATACATCATTAGTAAATATCTTCTCCCATTCTGTAGGTTGTCTTTTAGTTTTGTTGATGGCATCCTTTGCTGTGCAAAAGCTTCTTATCTTGATGAAGTCCCAATAGTTCATTTTTGCTTTTGTTTCTCTTGCCTTCATGGATGAAATTTGCAAGAAGTTGTTGTGGCCAAGTTCAAAAAGGATGTTGCCTGTGTTCTCCTCTAGGATTTTGATGGGATCTTGTCTCACATTTAGATCTTTCATCCATTTTGAGTTTATCTTTGTGTATGGTGCAAGAGAGTGGTCTAGTTTCATTCTTCTGCATGTGGCTGTCTAATTTTCCCAGAACCATTTATTGAAGAGACTGTTTTTCTTCCAATGGATAGTCTTTCCTGCTTTATCAAATATTTGTTGACCATAAAGTTCAGGGTCCACTTCTGGGTTCTCTATTCTGTTCCATTGATCTCTGTGTCTGTTTTTGTGCCAGTACCACACTGTCTTGATGACTATAGCACAGGTTGTAGTACAACCTGAAATCTGGCATGTAATGCCCCCAGATATGGTTTTCTTTTTTAAAATTCCCCAAGCAGGAAATATCAGAAAGGGAGACAGAACGTAAAGACTGCTAACTCTGGGAAATGAACTAGGGGTGGTAGAAGGGGAGGAGGGCGGGGGGTGGGAGTGAATGGGTGACGGGCACTGGGGGTTATTCTGTATGTTAGTAAATTGAACACCAATAAAAAATAAATTTAAAAAAATAATAAAATAAAATAAAATTCCCCAAGTGGGAACTCTGAGTGGCACAGCAGTTTGGTGCCTGCCTTTGGCCCAGGGCGCGATCCTGGAGACCCAGGATCAAATCCCACGTTGGGCCCCTGGTGCATGGAGCCTGCTTCTCCCTCTGCCTCTGTCTCTGCCTCTCTCTCTCTCTCTGTGTAACTATCATAAATAAATAAAAAATAAATAAAATAAAATAAAATAATAATATAAAATAAATAAAATAAAATAATAAAATAAAATAAAATAATAAAATAAAATAAATAAAATAAAATAATAAAATATAAAATAAAATAAAATAAAATAAAATAAAATAAAATAAATAAAATAAAATAAAATAAACAAATTCCCCTGGCTATTCGGGATCTTTTCTGATGCCACACAAATCTTAAAATAATTTGTTCTAACTCTCTGAAGAAAGTCCATGGTATTTTGATAGGTATTGCATTAAACATGTAAATTGCTCTAGGTAACATTGATGTTTTCACAATATTAATTCTGCCAATCCATGAGCATGGGATATTTTTCCATCTCTTTGTGTCTTCCTCAATTTCTTTCAGAAGTATTCTATAGTTTTTGCGGTATAGATCCTATACCTCTTTGGTTCAGTTTATTCCTAGGTATCTTATGCTTTTGGGTGCAATTGTAAATGGGATTGACTCCTTAATTACTCTTTCTTCAGTCTGATTGTTAGTTTCTAGAAATGCCATTGATTTCTGGGCATTGATTTTGTATCCTGCAACACTAGCAAATTGCTGTATGAGTTCTAGCAATCTTGGGGTGGAGGCTTTTAGGTTTTCTGTGTAAAGTATCATGTCATCGGTGAAGAGGGAGAGTTTGACTTCTTCTTTGCCAATTTGAATTCCTTTAATGTCTTTTTGTTGTCTGATTGCTGAGGCGAGGATTTCCAATACTATGTTGAATAGCAGTGCTGAGAGTGGACATCCCTGTCTTGTTCCTGATCCTAGGGGAAAGGATCCCAGTGCTTCCCCATTGAGAATGATATTTGCTGTAGGATTTACATAGATGGGTTTTAAGATGATGAGGAATGATCCCTCTATCCCTACAGTCTGAAGAGTTTGGATCAGGAATGGATGCTGTATTTTGTCAAATCTTTTTCTCTGTATCTAATGAGAGGATCATATGATTCTTGTTTTTTCTCATCATGTCTCTTGCTGATATGATGAATCACTTTGATTGTTTTATGAATGTTGAACCAGCCTTGTGTCCCCAGGATAAATCCTATTTGGTCATGGTGAATGATCTTCTTAATGTACTCTTGGATCCTATTGGCTATTATCTTGTTGAGAATATTTGCATCCATGTTCATCAGGGATTTTGGTCTGTAATTCTCCTTTTTGATGGGGTCTTTGTCTGGTTTTGGAAATAAGGTGATGCTGGCCTCATAGAACGAATCTGGAAGTACTCCATCTCTTTTTATCATTCCAAACAGCTTTAGTAGGATAGGTATTTCTTCTTTAAATGTTTGATAGAATTCCCCTGGGAAGCCATCTGGCCCTGGACTTTTGTGTTTTGTGAGGTTTTTGATGACTGCTTCAATTTCCTCTCTGGTTATTGGCCTGTTCAGATTTTCTATTTCTTCCTGTTCCAGTTTTGGTAGTTTGTGGCTTTCCAGCAATTCATCCATTTCTTCTAGATTGCCTAATTTATTGGTGAATAGCTGTTCATAATATGTTTTTAAAATCCTTTGTATTTCCTTGGTGTTGGTAGTGATCTTTCCTATCTCATTCATGATTTTATTATTTTGAGTCTTCTCTCTCCTCTTTTTAATAAGGCTGGCAAATGATTTATCTCTCTTATTAATTGTTTCAAAGAACCAACTCCTGGTTTGTTGATCTGTTCCACAGTTCTTCTGGTCTCGATTTCATTGAGTTCTGCTCGAATTTTTCATAACTCTCTTCTTCTGCTGGGTGTAGGATCTATTTGATTTTTTTTTCTCTAGCTCCTTTATGTGTAAGGTTAGTTTTTGTATTTGAGTTCTTTCCAGTTTTTGAATGGTTGCTGGCATTGCGATGTATTTCCCCCTTCGGACTGCTTTTGCTGCATACTAAAGATTTTGAACAGTTGTATCTTCATTTTCATTAGTTTCCATGAATCTTTTTAATTATTCCCTAATTTCCTGGTTGACCCTACCATCTTTTTTCAGGATGGTCCTTAGCCTCCATGTGTTTGAGGTCCTTCCAAATGTCTTGTTGTGATTTATTTCTAATTTCAAGGCATTATGATCTGAGATTATATAGGGAATGATCCCAATCTTTTGGTATTGGTTTAAAACTGATGTGACCCACTATGTGGTCTATTCTGGAGAAAGTCCCATGCACACTTGAGAGGAATTTGTATTCAGTTGAGTTTGCATGTCAAGTTCTGTCGTTATCTGTGAAATCTATCTGGTCCAGTGTTTTATTTAAAGCTCTTGTTTCTTTGGAGATGTTGTGTTTACAAGACCTATCAAGTGTAGAAAGCGCTAAATTGAAGTCACCAAGTATAAGTGTATTATTATCTAAGTATTTCTTCACTTTGGTTATTAATTGGTTTATATATTTGGCAGCTCCTACATTCGGTGTATATATATTGAGGATTGTTAAGTCCTCTTGTTGGATAGATCCTTTAAGTATGATATAGTGTCCCTTTTCATCTCTCACTACAGCAACAATGGAGCTCTCAGTCTGCAGGGGCCTGGAGGCTCTGGGGATGGGGCCGTGATCTGCTTGGCTCAAGGCAGGAGTGTCCTTGCTGTCCTGGGCCCTCCTGGCCTCTGCCTGTCCCAGGGGGAGGCCAGATCCTGGGCTGTGTCCCGGTGCCCAGTGCTTCTGGGCTTGTGCTGTTGCATTTGTGCTCCCAAGCAGCCCCCTCTGCGGAGCTGCCACCCAAGTCCCTCCGAGCTGCTTCCGCAACCCCACAGCCCCCTCTGCAAGGAGCCTCTTCCTGTGCTAGAGCTGCCTCCTAGCTGCTCCTGGGACAGCCAGCCCCCCTGCACAGAGCCACCGCCTGAGCTCCTCGGAGCTGCTCCGGGGTCAATGCATGCACATGCTTCAGCCCTTTAGGGAGCTCGGCACACTCTCCCTGGTGCGCAGTTGATGTGTTAGTGTCCCAGGAGCCTAAGGGCATCCCCCCCCCACCTCCTGGGGTCCTGCTATAACTCCCTGCAAGCAACTTTCCGCCCGGGAAGATTGGTGAAGCTCCTGCTTCTCCGGGATGGAGCTTTTCTGTCCTGGGGGCACTCACCCCAGCCTTAGCCTAGCTACTCCCAGGGCCCCTCCGCCTTGGATTCCTTTTGTTTCTTTAATTCTTTTTCCCCCATCTTCCTACCTTGATAGAAGCACGAACTCTTCTCACTGTAGCATTCCAGCTGGTCTCTCTTTAAATCTCAGGCTGAATTTGTAGATTTTCAGGATGATTTGAAGGTTATCTATGTAATTTGGTGGGGACAGGTGATTTGGGAACCCTACTCTTCTGCCATCTTGCCCCTCCTCTATCTTGTTCCTGTGATCTCCTCTGTTGTGATTAGTGCAGAATATGCACACATATCTCTCTGAAGTTCAGCTTTCAATCTTTGAGATTTGTTTCTGAAAGTGATTATGCTGCTGCATATCACAGGTTTTAAAAACATTTTTGAGGGATTTCCGTATTATTGGTCATAGCGACTGCATCATTTTACATTCTCTCTTGGGTCTTTTAAGTATACAGTAATTACATGTCCTATTTAAAGCCAAAGTGAATCAGATCCTCTGATCCTTTTAGGCAAACAATGACGAATGGATCAAATTTTTGAACTCTGTAAAGGTTATCAGTCACTCCTTATGGTCTTCTGAAAGTAAGATATTAACATTTCATTCTATTTCATTACATTTTGAAGGGTCTAAGTTCAACAGCTTCCAAAAATAATACATAGCAGGGGTTGTAAATCTGTGTGTCTCCTCAATTGAGTCAGAACATTCATCTGCTGAGAAAACAAGGGACATCATATAAATGGCTTATTTGAAGTTACCATGGAAATTCAATTATGGATTTGAACTCTACTAGGGACACCTGACTGACTCAGTCATGTAAGTGTCCAACTCTTGATTTTGCCCTAGATCATATTCTCATGCTCATGAGACGTAGCTTTGGGAGTAGCTCTGTGCTGTGTATGGCATCTGTAAAGGATCCCTTAGTCTTTTCCTCTCCTCTCCAGTGCTCACACTATCTCTATCACTGTGTTGTGCAAAAATAAAAATAGAATCATTATTCTAGTTTGCTTATTGTCCAATTCTTAAAAGTACTAAGCCACATTCTTTTTCTTTTACATGACAATAAATCCAATATTCTGGTGAGATGTTATTCTATAACCAGAGTAGTCAATAGGCATTTTCAAAACATGTTCAGTTATCTTTACTTAGGATTTATTAATTAATTAATTTACTGGAGAGAAAAACAAAAGGATGGAAATAGACAGAGAATATGAGTTGGGACACATTTAGAAGGAGAATTTGTCTACCCATAAGGGAAGAACACAACATTCAGCTGAATCCTGAACATGAGATCATGTACTGTCCCCAGGGAGGGGAATTAAGAGATTGTTTCCACTAGCACCCTACAACTCAAATGTGATCATCATTAATGGCACTTATTTTGAATCCAATATTTGGACATTCGTCTAGTGTAAAACATTGGCAAATGTTAAGTCTCATTGTTTTTAATCAATAGATGGTATTATATAAAATAAAAGTTATCTTTACTACTATGAATGACTTTAGGAAGCCAGATGGAACATAGTGTTTGAGATAATGCTCCAAAGTAAGTGAAAGGATACCTGGATGAATTTGTTTGTCCTGAAGAATGTGTCTCTGCAGTCAACTCAAGATGGTGACTACAACATTTCTCAACCAAGCAAGAGAAACACTTGTTGAGGGAAAATACCCCATCACACACTTTATAATCAGATTCGGTGTTGCCAATGGTAAGCATCCTCTCAAATAGGGTAATACTTGTCAAGAGACAACTCAACACTTTTCCCTCCAGGAAGATATGTATTTCATCTCATATGGAAAGTGTCTGATTTTCATCGGAATTTCTGTGAAAAGCAACCAAGAATGCGATATTTGATCCTTGGTCAAAGATACTCAAGCTCACTTTGACAATATTTATTTGATCTTCTTCTATGAAATTCTAGATGAACACTCTCATTCAGAAGGGATCATAGAGTGCTTCTAGCAGGACACATGGTACCCAACAGCATGTTGGTCATCGTGCACAAGAATAATTCTGGTAGGGGTGCCTGAGTCAGTCAGTTAAGAGTCTTCCTTTGATTCAGGTCAGGCAGTCTGGGATCTGAACTCAACCTAGCGTGGGTCTCCTTTATCAGTAACGTGTTTGTCTTTATCTGTCCAACTACCCATATCTCTCACACACATGAAGGAGAATTTTACTAAACTAAAATAATAATTCTCAGATAGTGGTTCACTATGGATAGAAGGCTACTGAACAAGATGGCTTTGGTTATGAAGCTTGCAATGAACTGCCACTGTTGGGCCACTAATGATGTTAGGGCTGTAAAATATGCTGTTATGGGATTTTTTATTTTTTGAGAATGATGAGAGAGGGTGTCGTGCAGTGTCAGTGGGACATAGGTCCTGGAGAAATCTCTTATTCTTTTCTCTCTCCTTCTCTGTTTCTCTGGATTTCAGTGTCTATATCTGTGTCTCAGTCTCTCAATTACATGTCTCTGTGTCACACATGCATCATCATACACAACTCTATTGCACTGCACAGTGTTAAACAAGTCGTTCAACTCTAAGCTTCATGCACTCACAACCACACCAAATAGTGAATATAGTAGCTTCCAAGAATTGTAGAATCATAGACATATTTACTGACCTGGGAAAGCTGCCTATCTCATACATTCCCAAGTTCCGGGAATATGGAACATGGTGGCTGTCCTGAGAACAGCAATTGTTGCCCCACCTGCCTTATTATTTAGAGGTTTTGTCAAGAGACTGATTCCAGAATACAAACTACTTTCACTGCTTTCTGAGATGACGTGCACTTATACAAAAGAGGATACCATGAGGAACAGGTCATGTGTGTACTTTATCATTGGTTCTCCTGGTGAGTCTTCAACAGCACATGAGCAACAGTAGTAAGGCAAAAGACCTCCAAAGGAAGCACAGTTTGTACCCTTGAAAAAGAATGAGCTATTCCTTGGGGATTGACCTCTCCAGTTTACTTAAGGAGCAACCTGAAATTCTTAACTCAAGATGGAAAAAATATACATGAGAAACAGGTCCCCGTCTACATGGTTTATAACCTCCCCTTCCATCACCCCATGAAAATGGTCCTTCTAACTAAAAAAAATACACTGTTCTTTGTCATATCTGAATTTACTCCAAAGAGCAAAAAATCCCCATTTCTAGTTCAGGAGAACAGGCAAGCATTCCATAGAAGAAACTGGAGAGATTCCTTCTTTGACTTCATGTGGAAAAATTCCTTCACTACACACTTAGCGATATTTAGAAGGACATAGAATAACTGTCAATTCATTGGCTGTGGTGCTCAAGAATTACTGAGAAATCACTATTTATATGGATACAGGGCAAGACTGTATTGTAGTCAATGATTAATAAGCATCATAAGGGTCTGAGGGCCATTCTTCTTGGTGGATGAGGAAAAGCCTTCAGCTCAGGCCAAGGTCCCAGTGTCCTGGGATCCATACCCTATTTGGGGCCTTGCTCAGCTTTAAATGAGCTTCTCCCTTTCCCTCTGCCCTTCTCTTTTCTTATGCTCTCTCAGATAAATAATTAAAATCTTCAAAAAAGTCAGTGGCAACCTCAAATAGCCTGACATAGTCAATGCATGAATAGAACTGATATGCACATTGATTCCAATAATGAGCTCCTATGGTTCATGTAGCTTGTTGTGAAATGCAACTAAAAGTTCCTACCTTCTGGACATCTGAAAAAACCATTTCTGTCTCTGTAGATCCACATACTCTCTTGACTTTTGTAAGTTTTTTCACCTGATTTTACCCATAATCTTTGTACGTTTGATTCAGTGCTATCAATTATTCTATTTTTTTTCTATCTACTCTATTAGTCTCTTGCATTTATTCGTTAATCAGCCTTTTTAAAAAGATTTTTTCATTTTTTTATGAGAGAGAGAGAAAGAGAGACAGAGAGGCAGAGACACAGACAGAAGGATAAGCAGGCTCCATGCTGGGAGCCCAATGCAGGACGAGATCCTGGGACTCCAGAATTGCACCTTGGATCAAAGGCAGGCACTAAACCATTGAGCCACCCAGGGGTCCCCCTAATCAGTTTTTTAAAAATAGATTTTATTTATTTATTCACGAGAGACACACAGGGAGAGGTTGAGATGTAGGCAGAGGTGAAGCAGGCAAACTGTGGGAAGCCTGATGTGGGACTTGATCACAGGTCCATGAGACCATGACCTGAGTGAGCTAAAAGCAGACGATCAACCCCTGAGCCACCCAAGTGTACCGCTATTCAGATAGATGAAAATATTCCATCCTGGAGAGATTTAAATACTGGAAGTATACCATTTACCAATAGCAATAGTAGTGAAATAGAGTGGGAAGGACAGGCTCCCCGTTATCCACTAAAGAAGTTACAGAGATAAAAAATACAGCATTGGAATATGATCAATGGTATTGTAGAGACACATATATCTACACCCATGGTGAGCACAATATTAACCTATATAAGTATTGAATCTCTATTTGATACACCTGAAACTGATGTATCCTTGTGTGCCATCTCAACTTAAATTAAAAAACAGTAATAATGTGGGAATCAGGCTGGTTCCTTTGGTTGGGTGTCTACTTTGGGCTCATATCATGATCCCAGGGTCCTTGGATACATAATATTTTGCATTTGTCAAAACACACACGAATTCATAACACAAAGCAGCCTTAATATGTGTGGGCAACTTCATTGATAATAATGTCTCCACACTGGTTTGTTCTTTGTGATAAACTTTCCACACTAGAGGAGGCATGTATGATCATAGGGATTGTGTACCAAGGGATAGGGTGATATGGAAATTTATAAATTATATGCTGCATTATGACATCACTTTAACCCTAATCTCAGTATCAACATCTGTTTTTGAAACATAATCAGAGATATTCTGTTGTTAATATTCTACACAGACTAGTGTACAAATATTAGCTTCAAAACACCTGCCTTTTAATCTGACTGATTTTGAGTGGTAAAAGCAGTTTTCCCCTTTAGGCTATAAACTAGTCACTGGCTACTTAAATTACAAGTTTCACATATGAAACATAAATAACATGGCTTTGAATTTTTTGTCTTCATTATGTTATTTTCAGCCCAGAAGAAAAATGATTTCTTCTTCTTCTCCTTCTCCTTCTCCTTCTCCTTCTCCTTCTCCTTCTTCTTCTTCCTCTTCTTCTTCTTCTTACTTATTCTTATTCTTACTTATTCTTCTTTTAAAGAGAGCAAAAGAGTAAGTGTAAGGAGGAGAGAAGTAGAGGAAAAAGGAAATAGAATATTAAGGAGGCTTCACCCGCAGCATATAGCCCAAACTAGGATAATCTGATGACCTGAGGTCATGACCTGAGATTAATCCAGATGGCAGACATATACCTGAATAAACTAACTTGATGCCCCTGGAATACCTTTTCTTGAATCAACTTAAGGAATGAATATCCTAGTTACTCTCAATTGTCTCATTTACGGGTTGAATTTTGGTTTTTCCCCAAGCATGAAATATCATGGTCCAGGTTTGTATCCACAGAGACCCAATCATTTGTTGCCTTAGCATTTTGGTTGTAAACATGGGAAACTCATTACCGTAGAAAGAGCTCTGGTCATCTTCCTGTCAGAAGACCAAATGCAAATTTTAAAACTTGACACGCACTATCCAGGTTGAAAATTCACCAGATTAGGCACAGAAATATGATGAAGAAACAAAGTCGGCAGTGGACATGAAAACAGATCAGGAGATATTGTACTATCACAAGAGGAATAGGAAAACAAAAGATGAACAGTAATTGATAGCAACTTGAACATGCATACATAGGGTACATTAAAAGTTCTAAGTTCCACAGCATGGAGTTCTTTTTTTTAATTTTTTTTATTTTTATTTATTTATTTATTTATTTATTTATTTATTTATTTATTTATTTATTTTTATTTTTATTTTTTTTATTTTTTATTGGTGTTCAATTTACTAACATACAGAATAACCCCCAGTGCCCGTCACCCATTCACTCCCACCCCCCGCCCTCCTACCCTTCCAACACCCCTAGTTCGTTTCCCAGAGTTAGCAGTCTTTACGTTCTGTCTCCCTTTCTGATATTTCCCACACATTTCTTCCCCCTTCCCTTATATTCCCTTTCACTATTATTTATATTCCCCAAATGAATGAGAACATATAATGTTTGTCCTTCTCCGACTGGCTTACTTCACTCAGCATAATACCCTCCAGTTCCATCCACGTTGAAGCAAATGGTGGGTATTTGTCATTTCTAATAGCTGAGTAATATTCCATTGTATACATAAACCACATCTTCTTTATCCATTCATCTTTCGTTGGACACCGAGGCTCCTTCCACAGTTTGGCTATCGTGGCCATTGCTGCTATAAACATCAGGGTGCAGGTGTCCCGGCGTTTCACTGCATCTGTATCTTTGGGGTAAATCCCCAGCAGTGCAATTGGTGGGTCGTAGGGCAGGTCTATTTTTAACTCTTTGAGGAACCTCCACACAGTTTTCCAGAGTGGCTGCACCAGTTCACATTCCCACCAACAGTGTATGAGGGTTCCCTTTTCTCCACATCCTCTCCAACATTTGTTGTTTCCTGCCTTGTTAATTTTCCCCAGTCTCACTGGTGTGAGGTGGTATCTCATTGTGGTTTTGATTTGTATTTCCCTGATGGCAAGTGATGCAGAGCATTTTCTCATATGCTTGTTGGCCATGTCTATGTCTTCCTCTGTGAGATATCTGTTCATGACTTTTGCCCATTTCATGATTGGATTGTTTGTTTCTTTGGTGTTGAGTTTAAGAAGTTCTTTATAGATCTTGGAAACTAGCCCTTTATCTTATATGTCATTTGCAAATATCTTCTCCCATTCTGTAGGTTGTCTTTGAGTTTTGTTGACTGTATCCTTTGCTGTGCAAAAGCTTCTTATCTTGATGAAGTCCCAATAATTCATTTTTGCTTTTGTTTCTTTTGCCTTCGTAGATGTATCTTGCAAGAAGTTACTATGGCCGAGTTCAAAAAGGGTGTTGCCTGTGTTCTTCTCTAGGATTTTGATGGAATCTTGTCTCACATTTAGATCTTTCATCCATTTTGAGTTTATCTTTGTGTATGGTGCAAGAGAGTGGTCTAGTTTCATTCTTCTGCATGTGGATGTCCAATTTTCCCAGCACCATTTATTGAAGAGACTGTCTTTCTTCCAATGGATAGTCTTTCCTCCTTTATCGAATATTAGTTGCCCATAAAGTTCAGGGTCCACTTCTGGATTCTCTATTCTGTTCCACTGATCTATGTGTCTGTTTTTGTGCCAGTACCACACTGTCTTGATGACCACAGCTTTGTAGTACAACCTGAAATCTGGCATTGTGATGCCCCCAGATATGGTTTTCTTTTTTAAAATTCCCCTGGCTATTCGGGGTCTTTTCTGATTCCACACAAATCTTAAAATAATTTGTTCTAACTCTCTGAAGAAAGTCCATGGTATTTTGATAGGGATTGCATTAAACGTGTATATTGCCCTGGGTAACATTGACATTTTCACAATCTTAATTCTGCCAATCCATGAGCATGGAATATTTTTCCATCTCTTTGTGTCTTCCTCAATTTCTTTCAGAAGTGTTCTATAGTTTTGAGGGTATAGATCCTTTACATCTTTGGTTAGGTTTATTCCTAGGTATCTTATGCTTTTGGGTGCAATTGTAAATGGGATTGACTCCTTAATTTCTCTTTCTTCAGTCTCATTGTTAGTGTATAGAAATGCCACTGACTTCTGGGCATTGATTTTGTATCCTGCCACGCTACCGAATTGCTGTATGAGTTCTAGCAATCTTGGGGTGGAGACTTTTGGGTTTTCTATGTAGAGTATCATGTCATCGGCGAAGAGGGAGAGTTTGACTACTTCTTTGCCAATTTGAATGCCTTTAATGTCTTTTTGTTGTCTGATTGCTGAGGCTAGGACTTCCAGTACTATGTTGAACAGCAGTGGTGAGAGTGGACATCCCTGTCTTGTTCCTGATCTTAGGGGAAAGGCTCCCAGTGCTTCCCCATTGAGAATGATATTTGCTGTGGGCTTTTCATAGATGGCTTTTAAGATGTCGAGGAATGTTCCCTCTATCCCTACACTCTGAAGAGTTTTGATCAGGAATGGATGCTGTATTTTGTCAAATGCTTTCTCTGCATCCAATGAGAGGATCATATGGTTCTTGGTTTTTCTCTTGCTGATATGATGAATCACATTGATTGTTTTACGGGTGTTGAACCAGCCTTGTGTCCCAGGGATAAATCCTACTTGGTCATGGTGAATAATTTTTTTAATGTACTGTTGGATCCTATTGGCCAGTATCTTGTTGAGAATCTCTGCATCCAGGTTCATCAGGGATATTGGTCTCTAATTCTCCTTTTTGGTGGGGTCTTTGTCTGGTTTTGGAATTAAGGTGATGCTGGCCTCATAGAACGAATTTGGAAGTACTCCATCTCTTTCTATCTTTCCAAACAGCTTTAGGAGAATAGGTATGATTTCTTCTTTAAAAGTTTGATAGAATTCCCCTGGGAAGCCATCTGGCCCTGGACTCTTGTGTCTTGGGAGGTTTTTGATGACTGCTTCAATTTCCTCCCTGGTTATTGGCCTGTTCAGGTTTTCTATTTCTTCCTGTTCCAGTTTTGGTAGTTTGTGGCTTTCCAGGAATGCATCCATTTCTTCTAGATTGCCTAATTTATTGGCGTATAGCTGTTCATAATATGTTTTTAAAATCGTTTGTATTTCCTTGGTGTTGGTAGTGATCTCTCCTTTCTCATTCATGATTTTATTAATTTGGGTCTTCTCTCTCTTCTTTTTAATAAGGCTGGCTAATGGTTTATCTATCTTATTAATTCTTTCAAAGAACCAACTCCTGGTTCTGTTGATCTGTTCCACAGTTCTTCTGGTCTCGATTTCGTTGAGTTCTGCTCGAATCTTTATTAACTCCCTTCTTCTCTTGGGTGTAGGATCTATTTGCTGTTTTTTCTCTAGCTCCTTTATGTGTAAGGTTAGCTTTTGTATTTGAGTTCTTTCCAGTTTTTGAATGGATGCTTGTATTGCGATGTATTTCCCCCTTAGGACTGCTTTTGCTGCATCCCAAAGATTTTGAACGGTTGTATGTTCATTCTCATTAGTTTCCATGAATCTTTTTAATTCTTCCTTAATTTCCTGGTTGACCCTTTTATCTTTTAGCAGGATGGTCCTAAACCTCCATGTGTTTGAGGTCCTTCCAAACTTCTTGTTGTGATTTAGTTCTAATTTCAAGGCATTATGGTCCGAGAATATGCAGGGGACAATCCCAATCTTTTGGTATCGGTTCAGACCCGATTTGTGACCCAATATGTGGTCTATTCTGGAGAAAGTTCCATGTGCGCTTGAGAAGAATGTGTATTCAGTTGAGTTTGGATGTAAAGTTCTGTAGATATCTGTGAAATCCATCTGGTCCAGTGTATCATTTAAAGCTCTCGTTTCTTTGGAGATGTTGTGCTTAGAAGACCTATCGAGTATAGAAAGAGCTATATTGAAGTCACCAAGTATAAGTGTATTATTATCTAAGTATTTCTTCACTTTGGTTAATAATTGATTGATATATTTGGCAGCTCCCACATTCGGGGCATATATATTGAGGATTGTTAAGTCCTCTTGTTGAATAGATCCTTTAAGTATGAGATAGTGTCCCTCTTCATCTCTCACTACAGTCTTTGGGGTAAATTTTAGTTTATCTGATATAAGGATGGCTACCCCTGCTTTCTTTTGAGGACCATTCAAATGGTAAATGGATCTCCAACCTTTTATTTTCAGGCTGTAGGTGTCCTTCTGTCTAAAATGAGTCTCTTGTAGACAGCAAATAGATGGGTCCTGCTTTTTTATCCAGTCTGAAACCCTGCGCCTTTTGATGGGGTCATTAAGCCCGTTCACATTCAGAGTTACTATTGAGAGATATGAGTTTAGTGTCATCATGTTATCTATTCAGTCCTTGTTTTTGTGGACTGTTCCACTGAACTTCTTCTTAAAGGGGAATTTTCAGAGTCCCCCTTAAAATTTCTTGCAGAGCTGGTTTGGAGGTCACATATTCTTTTAGTTGCTGCCTGTCTTGGAAGCTCTTTATCTCTCCTTCCATTTTGAATGAGAGCCTTGCTGGATAAAGTATTCTTGGTTGCATGTTCTTTTCATTTAGGACTCTGAATATATCCTGCCAGCCCTTTCTGGCCTGCCAGGTCTCTGTGGAGAGGTCTGCTGTTACCCTAATACTCCTCCCCATAAAAGTCAGGGATTTCTTGTCTCTTGCTGCTTTAAGGATCATCTCTTTATCTTTGGAATTTGCAAGCTTCACTATTAAATGTCGAGGTGTTGAACGGTTTTTATTGATTTTGGGGGGGATCTCTCTATTTCCTGGATCTGAATGCCTGTTTCCCTTCCCAGATTAGGAAAGTTTTCAGCTAGAATTTGTTCAAATACATATTCTGGCCCTCTGTCCCTTTCGGCACCCTCGGGAACCCCAATTAAACGTAGGTTTTTCTTTCTCAGGCTGTCGTTTATTTCCCTTAATCTATCCTCATGGTCTTTTAATTGTTTGTCTCTTTTTTCCTCAGTTTCCCTCTTTGCTATCAACTTGTCTTCTATGTCACTCACTCGTTCTTCCACCTCGTTAACCCTCGTCGTTAGGACTTCTAGTTTGGATTGCATCTCATTCAATTGATTTTTAATTTCTGCCTGATTAGCTCTAAATTCTGCAGTCATGAAGTCTCTTGAGTCCTTTATACTTTTTTCTAGAGCCACCAGTAGCTGTATAATAGTGCTTCTGAATTGGCTTTCTGACATTGAATTGTAATCCAGATTTTGTAACTCTGTGGGAGAGAGGACTGTTTCTGATTCTTTCTTTTGAGGTGAGGTTTTCCTTCTAGTCATTTTGCTCAGTGCAGAGTGGCCAAAAGCAAGTTGTATTGGGAAAAAGAGAAAAAGATAGGAGAGAAAGAAGGAAAGAAAAGAGAAAGAGAATAAAAAGGGAAGAAAAAAAAACGGAATAAAAAAGAAAAAAAAGAAGAAAAAGAGAAAGAAAAAGAAAGGAGAAAAAAAGGGGGTGGAGGAAGCAAACAAATCAAAAAGCAAAACAAAAACAAACAAACAAAAAAGAACCACGGGGCAGTATCTTCTGATTCTGTGTACTTTTAAGTCCCTTGGCTTCTCCTGGAAGTTGTCCGTCTAGCTGGTGTTCTGGGGGAGGGGCCTGTTGTGCTGATTTTCAGGTGTTAGCACTTGGGGGAGCTGCTGTGCCCCTGCCTGGTGCAGGGCTCAGTGGGTGTTGTTTACCCCTTGAGGCCGCAGGAGGAACAGCCCCAGTGGCGGGGCCAGCTCTGGAAACCTGGATTCAGCTCCGGCAGGAACTCCAGAGCTCTCCGTCTGCAGGGCCTGGAGGCTCCGGGGCGGGGCCGCTGATCTGCTCAGCTGGGGCAGGAGCATCCTTGCTGTCCTGGGCCCTCCCGGCCTCTGCCTGTCCCGGGGGAGGCGGGATCCTGGGCTGTGTCCCGGCGCCCTGTGCTCCGGAGCCTGCGCTGGTGGATTCGCGCTCCCGGGCCGCGCAACCCCCTCCGCGGAGCCGCCGCCCGAGCCCCTCCGAGCTGCTCCGGGTCCCGCCGTGCGCGCTGCAGCCCTTAGGGAGCTCGGCGCACTCTCCCGGGGCGCAGTTGCTGTTACTGTCCCCGGGAGCCCGAGGGCATCCCCGCCCTCCTGGGTCCTGCTCCACCTCCCCGCGAGCCCCTTTCCCCCCGGGAAGGTTGGTGCAGCTCCTGCTTCTCCGGGACGGGGCTCTCCTGTCCTGGGGACACTCCCCCGGCCTCAGCCCGGCTCCTCGCGGGGCCCCTCCCCCTTGGAGGCCTTTGTTTCTTTACTTCTTTTTCCCCGTCTTCCTACCTTGATAGAAGCGCGAACTCTTCTCACTGTAGCATTCCAGCTGGTCTCTCTTTAATTCTCAGGCCGAATTCATAGATTTTCAGGATGATTGGAAGGTTTTCTAGGTAATTTGGTGGAGACAGGTGATTTGGAGACCCTACTCTTCCGCCATCTTGCTCGTCCCCCCCCCCCCCCAACAGCATGGAGTTCTTATAGGAACAAACAGTTGGTGTAAAAGAAGGCATGGGGGCAAAATTCCTGAAAACTTAACAACTATGTTTCAGCAAATGGGGATTCAGTCTCTGGGACAAGGCCATTTAAACACAATCCAATGCACCTTATCCACATCTCTATGTGTGTGGGAAAACTCTAAATTTATTCTTTATGTTTAGTAACAGTAGTAATCCATTTAAACCTTGTTCCTGATCCTCCACATGTGGGATTCTGAACTGGAAACTACTCTGATCCTAGGATCCTTGCTTCATCAGTTCCTTCATAATGAAAGTGATATTTCTCCACTGATAGTTCCCTCCTGCTTCCTGTTGTTCCCAAACTCATTTGATTAAAGGATTCTGAGAAAGAATCCTCTCCCTTACCCAGAGGGCTGCTGTGCAGGCACAGTTGCAGCTTCGTTCCAAGCCCATCCCTAGAGGGATCTGAAGAGGCAGAGGGCTATCTAGACAGATTTGGAGTAATTTTGTCCACATTTCACCCCTACAGTCTAATATTTTTCCTCAGAAAATGCTGCAAAAAGTCAGAAATAGCTTCCCTTGAGGAAAGGCTGCCTGCTATCACCAAGCTAGTAAGCCAGTCGTGCTTTCTGGGTGATTTGAAAATGGATTTTTTTGGCATAAGGGATCTTGTATGCCATTATTTAATATATTGTGAAACCAATTATGACAAGGGTTATTTGTTAGCTCCCTGGGCTACTAACCCAAGTACTGTTCTGACTTCCTCTAAGTAGGAAAGCCTAGAGAATCAGTTGGTTTTCTTGGCGGCTTGCTGATGAGTTCAAGCCAGAGTTCAATATTATCTTTGGTCATGCAACTGCCTGTTTGTGTTTTCATTTTGCAGTCCCCCATTTTGGAGATTCAGGGGGGAGAGTGACCAGTACATCAAGAACAGAAGTGGAGATAGAATAACAACAGGAAGAAGGGGAGAGGGAGCATTTATTAAAGAGGTGGGTCTAGTTTATTGTTGCCTCACCTTGTCAAATTGTTCTTTAGCTTTGGCCAACAAATGGTTAATGAAAACTTTTGATGCTGATATCATTTGTGAGACCTCAGTGTATTAACCAACCATGCTGCCCATTCATCTTACTTCTTTTCTAAGAGATTTCTCTAGAGAGATTCCATTCCATTCCGGTGATCTATAGTTGGTCTTGAAAACACAAAACATCATTGGTGATGTGGTGAGGATCAAGAATTAAGACGTGAGAAGCAGACATTGGAGGAACATACAATTTTTCAGGTAGAGGGGAGGGTTCAGGTTTAGATGATCTCAATATAGCTGGTGACATTTGATGGAAATATCACATTTGTGTACCTCAGGCCATTACCCAAAATGCCAACTGGACACCAAAGAACAAATAGCCAATGCTGTTGTCCACCCCAGCAGTCACAACCTCACAGTGAATACTCTCAGGACACAAAATTCAGATAGACAACCTCAACTGATAGGATTCTGGACCCTCAGCAAAGCTCTTCTTCAGGGTGGGTGCCAGTCCTGTGAGATCCTCACACTCATTGCTCTGTGAGGCTGGCTCAGAGAAAACTCACAGGGCAGGATTCCTGCTTCTATGCTCAGATTATACTTCTTATGACAGAAACCAGTTTTACACAGCACAGGACAAAGTGGTAACAAAGCAACACAACAGAAAGAGACCTATAGTAATAGTCTATTCCACTAAAGAGTCCAAAGAAATGGGAACAAAAATAAGTCCCAGGTGCCAGACTCATTACAATCTGACTAGGAACTGCCTCAGTGAACACATTTCAGATCCAGGGCTCCCTCTTCATGTCATCAGGGACTCCATAGCTGCTGGGAGAAAGACATAGGGAGCCTCTCTGAGCACTACCCTTGCTCAAAGCAACAGGAGGCTCTGAAGAAATCCTGTGGATCCTTTGTGATTGCCTGTACAATGAACAATGGCTAATCAAATGAAAATAAGCAAAGAATATTTACTCAGCTCTTGTTAGAGCAGGGAGTCATTCAGTATTATTTGTGTTGAGCAGAGCCCCAGCATCAGAAAGAAGGTTGCAAACTCACTCAAGGGGGTAAAAGGAAGGCTTAATTTATGCCTTGACGAAAGCTATTGTATGGAGAGACTAGAGTGAGCTGTCCAGAAGTGAGGTACCCTATACGATTGTGAATGGTGATTCTTTCTGATAGATGGGCCCTAGGTAAGAAATTGGGACAAGTGTTAGGAAAGCTCTCAGTTATACATAGGTCCTAGTGGGACAATGGTTATGATGTAGAATCCTGAGCCTATGGCAACAGTGGTCTAAGTGTTATTCGGTAGAAGCTTGAACCAGTTGGACTGAAGGTTCTGGTGTAAACCATGCACAGGTGCAGGGTACAGCCACCAAAACTCCTACCCTCTAACTTTTATAGACAATTCCTTCTCCCTTGGCTGATTGTAAGATAATGGGCTGGTTCCTTGATTGGCTTTGGGTCATAAATCTCTCTGAATGAAGTGACTATGATTTATACTTTCAATTTTCCTAGTATACTTGGGACCACCTACCTGGAGAAGGCTAGGGAAGTTGAGCATAGCTGAAAAGAGATTATACATTTGAAGATCCAACGTTTTCAAGTGCTGGATGAGAACAAACGCTTCACGATGAAGATACTACCAAGGAGCATATCATTAAGGGAGAGTATAGTGGTGCCTGGTGACTCAGTAGGTTGGGTGTCTTATTAAAGATTTTGGCACAGGTCCTGAACTCAGGGTGCTGGTTTGAGCTCAATAGCAGGATATGCAGGAAATCTTCATGGGATTCTCTCTCACCTTCTGTCCCTCCACCCACAAACAGAGTCTCTCTCTCTCTCTCAAAATATAATAAATAACTACATAAATAACAAAATAGTGTAAAACGCATGAGAGAAAATAAATTACATATGATGTTGATTTAAGGATCTGAGTCTTCACAGTCACCATCTTCCTTGTGCAGCAGCATAGGAATGGGGTTGGGGTGGCCTGGGGAAAAAAGAGGGGACAGTTAAGGGGAGAGGATATTAGTCACAGTTTCTAGGATTGATATCCCTCCCCCCGAACTAAATTTTGCCTTCTGCTCTAGTATCCTCAGGTATACAACCCTGAATTCAATGATCCTTTCAACTTTATGTGAGGAATGGCCTCCAGAGTCTCAGATTCCATATCTTCAACCAGGAAAGAAGGCTTGTCATTCCATCCTTCAAAGAAGTGACCATGGGCATCCAGGATGGCTCAGCGGTTTAGTGCCGCCTTCAGCCTGGGGCCTGATATGGAAGACACAGGTCTAGTCTCACATCAGGCTCCCTGCATGGAGCCTGCTTCCCCTCTGCCTGTGTCTCTGCCTCTCTCTCTCTCTCTCTCTGTGTGTGTTTGTATCTCTCATTAATATAAAAATAAAATGTTTTGAATAAAGAAGCTGCAAAATTGCCTATGCCTTTCTCTTCCCATGGTTTGCTCCCTCTTTCTGCTCACTCCTGCTTCACTCTCCTATTTCCCAAACATTACTTGCTCAAAATTGCCCAACCATTATATTCTATGGCATGGGAATGCTCAGGGAATGATCAGCTTATTATGTGACCCTTCTTAATCAGTTGATCAAAGAGCCAAACCAGGCAGTGCTGGAATAGTTGCAATGGGCCTGCAGGCTTAGGGGATGGGGCTGCATGTGCCTATGAGGGTGACATCCTCCTGAGTTATCATGAGTGCTTTGTGCTTGGGGTTCTCTTAGGTTTTTGACACAAACTTAACCTTTATTTATTTTTTAAATGTTTATTTATTCAGTGTTATGTAATTTCAATTTGCCAACATATAGTGTACCAACCAGTGTTCCTCCCATCAAATGCCCTTATCCTGTAATATGAGAAATAGTGAATGGGATTATGAGGGAAAGGAGTGGAATTGAGTGGGAAAAATTAGAGAGTGACACAAACCATGAGAGACTCCTAAATCTGGGACACAATGAATCTTTAGAACATCCCATATATATCATAGCTCATGGAGGAGATGAATGTGATGCTAGAGGTAAGGAATCTTGCCCAATTTCCTTTAGTCTAAATCTGGAGTGATAGGTTTAATAAAGCCAGTGAGGCATCATCATTATCACCACGAGCCAGAATTTGTCTGGTCCCAAGAAGGGTTAGGCCATTGGCTCCAGGTAAGCATGAGGGAAAGTCTGAGGCTGGGCCCAGACCCTGGTATGGGGAGCAGACCCTGTACTCTGTAGTTATAGTAGTGACATAAGACAGGAACACACTGGCCACCCTGTTTAGGGTCTGTGTCCTGGGCCTGGTCAGACCATGAGACTAGCTCTACAGGACCTTTAGCACAAGTGTGTGCCACCAGCCCTGCAGCTTTCACACTGTTCCTCTAGATTCCCTGCATTCAGCCAAGGCCTAGGGTGGCTGCACTTGAGCCTCTCTCACAGGCAGGGAAGTACAGGTTTTATTCTTTTCCCAGACCTGAAGATTATGCAAGAAGAGGAGGAGGGAACTGTGCTTCTGGCCATCCCTCCAGCCTCACTTCTGCTGGAACAAGAAGCACGTGTTGCAAGGGTCCATTTCTGTGATGCCCATCCTAGAGCACCCTTACACGCCCGGAGAGAACAAGGGTAGCCCAGTACTAGTACTGTGTGATATATAGGTGCAGAGAAAGTGGGTCCCTGGCTGTGCCAGCACCTGACTTCAACATATGCACTCTTTGTGCAAGTTCAGATGTGCGTGGCAGACCTATATTTCATGAGATTGGCTCCATCCATGAGCAAAGGCAATAACCTGAAACAGAACCTCTCCTGCTCTCTTATCAAGAGATTCTATCCAAATATAAGGAAGGATGTTAGTGTTTCCCAGTGGCAAAGGGAGCAGGAACTGGTCTTCAGGAATGATATATAATAATGAAAAAGAAAAATGACCAACTGCATAACACAATCCCAGGTCTGAATGTTTATTACTATTAATCCAAGTACCCCAAATATTTATGATAGAATAGACCAAAGAAGAACATCTTCTGACTATCTGACTGCAGCTTGAATCATTATCACAAGATCCTTTTTTTTTTAAATTTTTTTTTATTTATTTATGATAGGCACACAGTGAGAGAGAGAGAGGCAGAGACATAGGCAGAGGGAGAAGCAGGCTCCATGCAGGGAGCCCGATGTGGGATTCGATCCCGGATCTCCAGGATCGTGCCCTGGGCCAAAGGCAGGCGCCAAACCGCTACGCCACCCAGGGATCCCTTATCACAAGATCCTAAGTGTAGGCCTGTGTCAGGCTCCCTGTTCAGTGTGGATTGTGAATATCCCTCTCCCTATCCCTCAGCACTTTCTGTCTCTCTCACTCTCTTTGTCTCTCTCTCATAATTAATTGTAATAAAAGAACAAAGGGAGAAACAATTGTATTCCTACACTTCATCTTCTTGATATCACCCTGCCCACCCTCATTCTACAAATAACAGATATAATCCCACTGCTCCCAGGGACCCTATCCTTTGATTCACGCCTCACTCTGGTACCATACCTAAGGATTCTTCATCTTCAGTAAATGCACCCTCAGTATTCTCCACTGCCCAATCTTTAGAGACACAAGCATGAGGATGATGTGATTAGAGAGTGGAGCCCCATATTCCTGCTACTCCAGCTAAGGCCTCTTCAGGAAGCCATCTGAACATTTGTTCTTCCTCGAGATCCTCAGACCTTCTGTGGGCTATGGGAGTTAGAGCTCTTCAATAAGACATTGGCCACAGATGCAAACTTTTCTTGAGAGAAAGGGCACCCTTCACCTGGCATTTCCCCATTTCCACAAGATCACCATAGCTCTCATTTTGACATGGATCCACCTGAGATCCACCTGTGATGGATGATGCCCACATACCGGGTTAGAGGGCGTCCATGAGAGCCACTGTGTCAGACAGAGAGCAGCTGCCCAGGAGAGCCATTCGTGAAAATGGAAAAAATCTGTTTTCTAAAAATACTCTACTGGGCACCAGAAATGTGGTTGTATGATGAAGAATGGAACTTCACTGACTTTATGTAACTTCAACATATGCAGGCATGTCTGGGTATCAGCTTCCTTCTTGGATAGCTCAGATCTAGGATCCAAAAAGGAGGAAGCTGTGACCTCCATGCCCTGGGTATTCTTGCAGTGGAATTTGCTGGTCTGACATGACTGTTGGCCTGACACTTCTGTTGGTCTCTGTGCTCCTATCCATGAGGCAGGCACTACATGAGGTCCTGGCAATGCTCAGACAGGAAGGTCCACATTCAGGTCCTACAGGAATCCCAGCAGAGGCCTCTTGTAGGCAGAAGAGGAGACTAGGACCACAGACACATGTGTTGTTTCATAGTCAGTTGAATGAGGCAGAGGGGGGACACCTCACATTCCAGGAGCTCATTCTTTCCTTTCTGATGCAAGCTAGAACCTGGGTGTGTATGTAGATGAGTTTGGGGACCAAGACCCCAGACAAGATGATCAGGATCCTTTCCAACCTGGAGCTTGATCCCTACCCAGGGGTTTTAGAACAGGGGCTTCTCAGGGCTAAATACTTTGGGGAAAAGGAATGAGAGAGGTTATGCTGATGACTTCGCAGTGACCACCAGGGGTCAGTCCTCCTGTGACCTTTATTATGAATACACAGATACAGTTTGGGACTGAGGAACCTAAGATAATCAGGGAAAACCTCAAATTGATGTCCTGTGGACCATAAAATGGAGCTGCGCAGAGCACGTTACCTCTGGAATCAGCCTCCATCCCTTAGCTGAACTCACTGAGCACTAGAGTCTATGTCTGTCCACTTCCTCCTATCTCCATGGACACAAACTCCTTACCTGAATTCTGTGTGTTTGCTTGTGAAAGCATGACCATGGCTCTTCGCCTCGAAGACCTGTTTTCTGGTGGTTAATTTTTGTATATTTTTCATTGGTGTTTGATTTGCCAACATATAGTATAACACTCAGTGCATATCCCATCAAGTGCCAACCTCAGTGCCTTTCACATAGACACCGTATCCTACCACCAACCTCCCCTTCAGTACCCTCTGTTTGTTTCCTATGACAGGAGTCTCTTATTTTGTCACTCTCTGTGACTTTTCCTACTCAATTTTTCCTCTACAGCTTTGATTCTAATTCCAGTGAGAACCCAGATTCAGGTTGCTTCTCCTGACTATAGATAGGAAGAGCCTGGTTCCAGAATATGTACCACTATCACTAGTTTCTTATGACACTTGCAGGTACAGAAAAGAGGACATTTGGCTCAGCTCCCATTATCCTGTTGGTCTGCATTCATTTTAAAGCTCTCAATGAAAAAAAAAAAGCTCTCAATGACTTGAGGAAGCCAGATGGAACATCATTTTTGAGATTCTGGTACCCCAAAAAATCACAGGATGACTGGAGGAAGTTGCTTCCTGAAGGATGTGTTTCTCCAGCCCATTCAAAATGGTGACTACAACAAATCTGAAGCAAGCAGGAGAAACTGTTTTTGAGGGAAAGTGCCCCATCATGCAGTTTATTTCCAGCTTTGGTATCGCCAACCGTAAAAATCCTCTAAAAAAATGTAATGCTTGGCTAGAGGCAACCACTCAGCACACTTCTCAAAAGGAAGATTTTGTATTTTACCTCAAATGAACACTATGTGATTTCCATCGGAAGTGGTGTGGAAAGCAACCAAGAAAGCAACATTCATTCATCAGTTAAAGATACTCAAAGTTGGGGATCCCTGGGTGGCTCAGCGGTTTGCCTCCTGCCTTTGGTCCAGGGCATGATTGTGGATTCCTGGGATCGAGTCCTGTATCGGGCTCCCAGTGTGGAGCCTGCTTCTCTCTCTGCCTCTCTCTCTCTATCTCTCTCTCTCTCTCTCTCTCTCTCTCACACACACACACACACGAATAAATAAAGTTAAAAAATCATTTTAAAAAAGATACTCAAGATCTCCTTGAAAACATTAATTTTCACTTCCACTCTGATCATCTGGAACAGTGTAATGACCAAAAGTTCATAGGGTGCATCTAGAAAGACACAGAGTACCTATCAGTACATTTTCATGCCACTCAAAAATAACTCAGGTACCGGTGCCTGAGTTGCTCAGGCATTTAACAGTCTGCTGTCAGCAAAGGTCAGGCTTTCTGTGACCTGGAATCAAGCCTAGTGTTGGGTTCCCTGCTCAGCAAAGGATGTGTTTTTCTCTCTCCTTCTGCCCTTCTCAACCTCTTCTGATATCTTTCTCTCATATAATAAATTAGATCTTGAAGAAAATTAGGGACAAATTTTGGGACTTTTGCTCATTTTCATGGAGGGCCAGAGAAAACGGATCTGCACTGTTGGGCCACCCATGGTCTCAGGACTCTGAAATGTGCTGTTAATGAGGTTTTTTGTTTTGTTTTGTTTTTTTGAGAATGTGTACTGAGGCTATCGTGTGGTGTCAGTACCTCTGTCTTTCTTTATCATTCTCCCTTTCCTGTATTTCTCTGTGTCTCTATCTGCGTTTATTTTCTCTCTATGCCTCAATCTCCTTCTCTCTCTCTCTCTCTTTCTCACACACACATACACACTCACAATCACACTCTTACACACAGCATAGAGTCAACAAGTCACCTTCCCCAAACCTTTGCACTCATACCCAGTCCACTGAAAGAGAATACATTGGTTTCCTAGGAGTGTAGAACCATGGACCTATTTTCTCAAAAGGGAATGCTCCCTATCTCACACACTCTGAGGCTTCAGCAAGATGGAATCTGGGTGTCTGTCCAGACTCAGTATAGCAAGGATGCATCATCTGCCTTACTATTTTCCCAAGCAACAGACTGATTCCAGAATACATATCAGTTTGGATGATTTTGGACATGACCTGCAGTTACAAAAGTCGGATAAATGGGTGTCAGTTCATGTGAGTACTTTGTCATTGGTTCCTCTGGGAAGTATTGACATGAAATGAGCAACAGTAGTAGTGCCAAAGGCCCCCAAAGGCAGACAGATTGCACCCATGGAGAAAGCATGAGCTTTTCCTGGGGGATAGATGTCTCAAGGTAACTGAAGCAGCAATTCCAAATACAGAATTCAAGGGGGGGAGAAAGTGCTTCTGAGCAAATGTCCCTTACTGCACAGTTAATATGCTCCCCTTCCAACAACCCACCAAAATGGTCCTTACTCTGAAAACTATATTGTTCCTTATCATAGGTTTATTCACTTCATAAAGAGAAGAACTAAGAGAGGAGCCTTTCTTATTCTGGCAAATGGGGCAGGCTTATAATACAAGTGGATGGAGAATCATTCACTTAGATTTTATGAAAATATCCAGCACCACAGCATTGGCAACATCTAGGAGGGCACAGAATAACTATCAGTTCATTGTTGGTGGTGCTCAGGTATTTGTGAGATCACTCTTTATATGGATCCAGGAGAAGACTGAATGGTAATGACTGGGTAATAAGCATAATGGAAGCACTGCTAGGCCATCGTCATTGGTGGATGAGGAAAAACCTTCAGCTCAGGCCAAGGTCCATGGACCTGTGATCCCTCTCCTCTTTGGGAACTCAGCTCAGCAGGTTTGTGCTTCTACCTTTTCTCTACCTCACCTAGCATATACTCTCTCTTGCTTTCACTCTGTCTCTCTCTCTCATCTCAAATAAACAAAAACTTTATAAAAGGTAATGGCAACTTAAGTAACATGAAATAATCAATGTAAAATAGAACTGTTGTGCACATCGAATCCAAAGATAGGTTTCCTTTGCTCATAGAGATTTTTGTGAAACCTAGTTGAATGTTTCTAATGTCTTCCAAAACCATTTCTACTTCTGTAGATCCACATATGCTGTCATCTCTTTTGGTCAGTTTTGCACTTGATTTCAAACAGCTTTGGTGGGCCTTTACAATGTTAGTCAATTTTTATCTTCTGTTCCTTCCTTTGAGTCTTTTACTCTATTGTATTTATTCGTGAATCTGTTGTTATTAAAATCATCCAGTATGGGAAAGATTTAATACTGAATGCATATCATTTACAAATAGCCATAGTTGTGAAAAGGAGTGGAGGGGAGAGGCTTCCACATATTCATTGAGTCACAGGGTGAAAGGTACAGCATAAGGAATATGATGAATGGAATGGTAATAGTGCTCTATGGGGACACATGATATATATGCTTGGGGTAAGAGCAGTTTCAATAAATTTAAGTGTCAAACATGTGTGGTACACTTAAATTAATGTAAACTGGGGTCATCTTGACCCAAATGTAAAACAGTAATAACATGGGCACCTTAGTGGTTCATTTGGTTGAGCATCTCCGTTTGGCTCAGGTCATGGTCCCAGGGTCCTGGGATACATAATATTATGCATACATCAAAACACACACTAATGCATAACATAGAACAGTCCTTAATAGCAGTGTTTGATGACAATGATAATAATATGTCTACACCGGGTGGTTCTTTGTGATGAATATTCCAAACTGATGTGGGTGTGAGTATTTGTGGAAATTGTGTGCCAAAGGATAGGGTGATAGGGAAAATTTTATATTATATGTTGCATTGTTACATCAGCCTAACTCTAATATCAGTAATAAGGTCTATTTATTAAATCATAATAGGAGTTTTATTTGCTAATATTTAAGATGAACTAATATATCCAGATGTTAGCTTCTCAACAGCAACCTTTTAATTTGACCATATTAGATTTCTCAGTGCATTTTACTATTTTGGATATAAACTAATGCCTGGCCATTTAAATTAAGATTTTCACACATGGAACATAATATGGCTTTGTATATATGGCTTAATATATTTGTCTTTAGAATGGTACCCTGAACAAAATTGAATAATGATTTTTAAAATATTAAAAAATTTTTTATTGGAGTTCAATTTGCCAACATATAGCACAATACACAGTGCTCATCCTGTCAAGTGCCCCCCTCAGTGCTTGTTACCCAGTCACTCCAACCCCCGCCCACCTCCTTTTCCACTACCCCTTGTTCATTTCCCAGTGTTAGGTGTCTCTCAAGTTTTGTCACCTTCCTGATATTTTCACTGAATAATGATTTTTTTTCAGAGAGAGGAAAAGACAAAGTGAAAGGAGGAGAGTGACAGATGGAAAGGATGTGAGAATACTAAGCAGGCTCCATGCTGAAAATTGATGAATCTGAGGGCCTTGAGGTCACTAACAGACCTGAAACCAGGAGGCAGAATCTTAGCTGACAGAAACATCCAGTAGCCACGAGAACAATATTTCTGGAGTCAATTTAATTAATGAATTTTTATTGTACCTACCATTGACTCCTTTGATGGGTGAATTTTTCTGTTTTGGTAACCTGAAATATTTTCACACAAATTTTTAGCCAGGAGTACAAAGTTGGTTTAATAAATAGATTTGTTTTGGGTTTTTCATTGTACATACTGGGAAATGGATGATTATAGAAAGAAATGTTGACGTCTTTATGTTAGGAGATAATCCAAATGAGTGATAACATTATCAGAGTTCAGGTATGGTACAAACTTCAATGACACAAACTCAGTGTTTTCTGAAATTCTATCTGCATCCAGGACCTATGATAAACAACCCTTTATTATACGTTGGAAAATCAGGAATAAGTTACATGATGCCAAATGCACTTACTGTCAAAGAACAACAAGAAAATCGCTAGCTGACACTGTGTGGAGACATGCCTTTCTTTAGGTGAGGCAATATAGAAATACAGAACAATGTCTTTACAAGCTGAAAGCATGATGTTGATGAATTGCCAAGAGTTACAAAATCATGAGGAAGGGTTTCAGGAGAGGACTGGAGTTAGTTCCCTGTGGAGATAAATCCCTGAATATCTGAGACCTGTCTAGACTCCTAGAGTTCATGCTCTGCACTCCAGAACCTTGGGCTGCCTCATACTCTTTCTCAAATCATGCTGCCCTGATCCCTGTGCAAGACATTTCACAACTTGGAGGACAGCCTGAGCAAAGAGTAAAGTTTGCATGCTAGCTCAATCATCCACCTCCTGGTTTCAATCCCTGACCCAAAACACAAAGCAGTTGCCCCCAAGTATAGCGACTGTCACCCAATGGTGATTATCCTCCCCCAAGGTTCACACAGCCAGGTGCCTCAGATGGAGTCTTCCTGGCAACAGTGGACCACCTTCAATTACAAGTGTACTGCTCCCAAGCTGACTCAGAACCCAGGACCTTCCAAGAATACTGTCTCATGACAGCTCTTTCAATAAGTAGCTTCCCTTTAACTGCCTGACAATGATGAACATATATTGTGAATTCATGACATTCAAGCATATTTTAGGCCTCAGGGTGATGCTGTTATCAGACATACTACCACATGTGTTTCATAATTTTTTTTTCCTTATGAAGGCTCCATGTCATACATGGACACTATACACATGACTAGATCAAGAGTCGCATTCTCCACTAATGAGCCAGCTGGACATTCAACTCTGCTTCCAATTCTTATTATATCTGTGCTATGTCCTGAAGTCAGACGACACCATGATGCTGATAGACCAGGCTTTGATCAGCTGTGCATCTCAACTGTACAAGAGAAATCAATGTGGGTAGTGGATACCAAGCTAACCATAAACTGGCCCTTGAGTCTGATCTTTCCTTGTCCCAGGGGTAGGATCACAGGATTTCAGCATTACTAGCACTCATCATACATAAAAAGCTATCAAATACCATGAAAGAAACTCCTTGATTCTGAGCAGATTGAGGTAATGTGCTGAGGAACAGCTCAGCACTGACAGACTTTGATCAGGTTATCTAATGGTGACACCAAACCCTCAGAATCTGCAAATATACCACAACCATGACTTTGAATTGGCCACTGTTACAGCTTTAAGCTGAACATAATCATGGTTTAAACTGGCCAGAAGTATGACTCTGGATTGACCATGTTTCTATGTTCTTTTCCTTTTAGTGACTATGGCAGGATCTGTACCACTATGAGCTTCCGTGTACTATGTAACCAGTGAGATGATCTCATAATGGTAGACAATATTGGGATTTCCCTTGGCACAGGTGGTTTCTGATATAGAATCAGACGCTAAACCTCCTTTGCACAGTAACCAATGATCCCATGCCTGAGTAATCACTGCAGTTTACTTAATTAAATAGAGTATGAGCTTTGGAACTACAAGCTTCAATTCATATCTTAGATCCTTAATTCAGAATTCTTGAACCTCATTTACCCGCTTCTGTTTCTTCACCTGAGGAAGAGGTAGAGTCAACAAAACATCAAATATGTGTTTGATGGGCATTGAATGAATAAATGTATGGATAGTGATCAGGAAGCTTAAGAAAAAGCTAATATCTTTTCTGAGATCTCACAATTTCACAAGTTCCAGAGCTGGATTGAAATGTTGCAGTCTGAAATCCCAGATCCTTACTCTAACATGAAAGAGGTTTGCTTAAATACAAGTATTTTATGTTAAGACAATTTAGTATTGACAGATTTAAGAGCCTAGAGAGAGAGAAAGAAAAGAAAGCTATTGCTTACTTCCTGAAATTTTTCTTGGGACCTTTTATCAAAAACATACATGACTGTCCTGTACAACCTTCCAATTCCCGACTCATGATCAGCACATCAAATGAGATGAATAGTAATGTGCAGGAAAGTAGAATCACTAGAATCAAATCTTGTGTTAAAATGTGTGAATCAATGTCATTGTGCATTATTTATTCCTCATGCACATATACGTACCACAAAAGCAGTGTCTGAGAAATTGGCATTCCATAGAATAAACCATGTATTAGGTTTGTTTTTTTTCTTTTTTAAATTGTTTATTTTTTGTACATATTTAATTGAAGTTCGATTTGCCAAAATATCGCATCACACCCAGTGCTCATACCACCAAGTGCCCTCCTTAGTGCCCATCACCCAGTGACCCCAAGCCCTAGCCCACCTCCCCTTACCACTAACCCTTCTTCAATTCCCAGAGTTAGGTATCTCTCTTGTTTTGTCAACCTCACTTATATTTTCCACTCATTTTCTCTCCTTTCCATTTTATTGCCTTTCAATATTTTTATAATCCCCAAATTAATTCAACCATATAATGTATGTCTTTCTCCAATTGACTTATTTCACTTAGCATAATAACTTCCAGTTCCATCCATGTTGAAACAAAGGGTCGATATTCATCATTTCTAATGGCTGAGTAATATTCCATTGTATACATATACCACATCTTCTTTATCCATTCATCTTTCTTTTTTTAATTTATTTTTACAGGTATTCAATTTGCCAACATATAGAATAACACTCACTGCTCATTGCATCAAGTGCACCCCTCAGTGCCCATCACCCAGTCACCCCAACACCCCACCGACCCCCCCCTTCTAACTCCTGCCAATTGCTGGTCATAGGGCAGATGTATTTTTAACTCTTTGAAGAAGCTCCACACAGTTTTCCAGAGTGGCTGCACTAGTTCACATTCCACCAAAAGTGCAAGAGGGTTCCCATTTCTACACATCCTGTTCAACATTTGTGGTTTCCTGCCTTTTTAATTTTCCTCATCCTCACTCGTGTGAGGTGGTATCTCATTGTGGTTTTGATTTGTATTTTCCTGAAGGCCAGTGATGAGGAGCATTTTCTCACATGCTTGTTGGCCATGACTATGTCTTCTGTGATATTTCTGTTCATGTTTTTTGCCCATTTCATGATTGGATTGTTTGTCTCTTTGCTGCTGAGCTTAATACGTTTTTATAGATCTTGGATACTTGTCCTTTATCTGATACGTCATTTGCAAATATTTTCTACCATTCTGTACGTTGTCTTTTAGTTTTGTTGACTGTTTCTTTGCTGTGCAAAGGCTTTTTATCTTGAGAAAGTCCCAATAATTTTTTTTTTGCATTTGTTTCTCTTGCCTTCATGGATATATCTTGCAAGAAGTTACTATGGCCAATTCTAAAAAGGTGTTGCCTGTGTTTCCCTCTAGGTATTGAGGGAATCTTTTTTTTAAAGATTTTATTTACTTATTCAGAGAGAAGGAGAGACAGAGGGAGAGAGAGAGAGACAGAGATAGAGACACAGGCAGAGGAAGAAGCAGGCATCATACAGAGAGCCTGATGAGGACTCGATCCAGGGTCTCCAGGATCACACCCTGGGCTGCAGGCGGCACTAAACCGCTGCACCACCAGGGCTGCCTGGTTTTGATGGAATCTTGCCTCACATTAATATCTTTCATCCATTTTGAGTTTCTTTGTGTGTGGTGTAAGAGAATGGTTTAGTTTCATTCTTCGGCATGTGGATGTCTAATTTTCCCAGTACCATTTATTGAAGAGACTGTCTTTTTTCCAATGGATAGTCTTTCCTCCATTGTTGAATATTAGTTGACCATAAAATTGAGGGTCCAATTATGGATTCTCTATTCTGTTCCCTTGATCTATGTGTCTCTTTTTTTATTCCAGTACCACACTGTCTTGATGACCACAGCTTTATAGTCCAACCTGAAATCTGGCATTGTGATGCCCCCAGCTATGGTTTTCTTTTTTAAAATTTTCCTGGCTATTCGGGGTCTTTTCTGATTCCACACAAATCTTAAAATTATTTGTTCTAACTTTCTGAAGAAAGTCCATGGTATTTTGATAGGGATTGCATTAAACGTGTAAATTGCCCTGGGTAACATTGACATTTTCTCAATATTATTTCTTCCAATCTATGAGCATGGGACATTTTTCCATCTCTGTGTCTTCTTCAATTTCTTTCAAAAATTTTCTGTAGTTTTTAGGGTCTAGATCCTTTACCTCTTTGGTTACATTTCTTCCTTGGTATCTTATGCTTTTGGGTGCAATTGTAAATTGGATTGACTCCTTAATTTCCCTTTATTCAGTCTTAGTGTATAGAAATTCCACTGATATCTGGACATTTATTTTGTATCCTGCTACACTGCCGAATTGCTGTGTGACTTCTAGCAATACTGGGGTGGAGTGTTTTTGGTTTTCTATATATAGTGTCACCTTATTTTCCACTTGAATGCCTTTAATTTCTTTTTGTTGTCTGATTGCTGAGGCTAGGAATCCTGGTACTATGTTGAATAGCAGTGGTGAGAGTGGACATCCCTGTCTTGTTCCTGATCTTAAAGGAAAGTCTCCCAGTGTTTTCCCATTAAGAATGATATTTGCTGTATGCTTCTCATAGGTGGCTTTTAAGATGCTGAGGAATGTTCCCTCTCTCCCTACATTCTGAAGAGTTTTAATCATGAATGGATGCTGTATTTTGTCAAATGTTTTCTATGCATCTTTTGAGAGGATCATATGGTTCTTCTTTTACTCTTGTTTATATGATCAATCACATTGACTGTTTTATGAGTGTTAAACCAGCCTTGCATCCCGAGGATAAATCCCTGTTGGTCATGGAATAATCTTTTTAATGTAGTGTAGTATCCTATTGGCTAGTATCATGTTGAGAATTTTTGCATCGATGTTCACCAGGGATATTGGTCTATAATTCCTCTTTTTGGTGGGGTCTTTGTCTGGTTTTGGAATTAAGGTGATGCTGGCCTCATAGGATGAGTTTGGAAGTATCCATCTCTTTCTATCTTTCTGAACAGCTTTAGTAGAAAACGTTTGTTTTCTTCTTTAAATATTTGATAGAATTCCCCAGGGAAGCCATCTGTCCCTGGACTTTTGTATCTTGGGAATTTTTGATGACTACTTCAATTTCCTCCCTGGTTATTGCCCTGTTAAGGTTTTCTATTTCATCCTGTTCCAGGTTTTGTATTTTTTGGTTTTCCAGAAATGCATCCATTTATTCTAGATGTCCTAATTCATTGGCATATAGCTGCTCATAAAATGTTGTTAAAATCGTTTTTATTTCCTTCGTGTTGGTAGCGATCTCTCCTTTCTCATTCATGATTTTATTAATTTGTGTCTTTTCACTCTTCTTTTTAATAAGGCTGGCTAATGGTTTATCTATCTTATTAATTGTATCAAAGAAACAAACCCTGTTTTGATTGATCTGTTCTACAGTTCTTCTTGTCTCTATTTCATGGAGTTCTGCTTGAATCTTTATTAACTTTCTTCTTCTGCTGGGTGTTTGTTATTTTTGCTGTTTTTTCTCCAGCTCCTTAGGTGCAAGTTGAGCTTTTGTATTTGAATTCTTTCCAATTTTTGGATGGATGCTTGTATTGCAAAGTTTTTCCCCATCATGACTGCCTTCGTTGTATCCCAAAGATTTTGAATAGTTGTACCTTCATTCTTAGTAGTTTCCACAAATCTTTTTAATTCTTCCCTAATTTTCTGTTTGACCCTTTCTAAATGTGTTCGAAATCATTCCAAACTTATTATGATTTAGTTCTAATTTCAAGACATTATGGTCTAAAAATATGTAAGGGATCATCCCAATCTTTTGGTATTGGTTAAGACCTGATTTGTGACAAGTATGTGGTCTATTCTGGAGCAAATTCCAGGTACGCTTGAGAAGAATGTGTTTTCCATTAAGGTTGGATGTATAGTTCTGTAAATATCTATGAAATCCATCTGGTCCAGTGTATCATTTAAAGCTCTTCTTTGTTTGGAGATGTTGTGCTTAGAAGACCTATCGAGTGTAGAAAGCGCTACTTTGAAGTCACCTAGTATAAATTTTTTATTATCTAAGTATGTCTTAACTTTGGTTATTCATTGATTGATATATTTGGCAGCTCCCACATTCGGGGCATATATATTGAGGATTGTTAAGTCCTCTTGTTGGATAGATCCCTTAAGTATGATATAGTGTCCCTCTTCATCTCTCATTACAGACTTTGGGATAAACTTTAGTTAAGTTGATATTTAGGGTGGCAATCCCTGCTTTCTTTTAAGGACTATTTGCATGGTCCATAGTTCTGCAACCTTTTATTTTCAGGCTGTAGGTATCCTTATGTCTAAAATGAGTCTCTTGTAGACAGCAAATGGATAGGTCCTGCTTTTTTATCCAGTCTGAAACCCTGCACCTCTTGATGGGGTGATTAAGCCCATTCACTTTCAGACCTGCAATTGGAAGATATGAATTTAGTGTCATCATGATACCTATTTAGTCCCTGTTTTTGTACATTGTTTTCTTGGACTTCTTCTTTCTCTTACAGTATCCCCTTTAATATTTCTTGCAGAGTCATTTTGGAGGTCTCATATTCTTTGAGTTTCTGCCTATCTTGGAAGCTCTTTATCTCTCCTATTCTGAATGAGAGCCTTCCTGGATAAAGTATTTTTGGCTGCATGTTCTTCTCATTTAGGACCCTGGATATATCCTGCCAGCCTTTTCTGGCCTGACAGGTCTCTGTGGAGAGGTCTGCTGTTAATCTAATATTTCTCCCGATAAAAGTTAGAGATTTCTTGTTTCTTGCTGCTTTAAAGATCTTCTCTTTATCTTTGGAATTGCCAAGCTTCACTATTAAATATCGAGGTTTTGAGAGGTTTTTATTGATTTTAGGGGGGTTCTCTCTACTTCTTGGATCTGAATGCCTGTTTCCCTACTCAGATTAGGAAAGTTTTCAGCTATGATTTTTTCAAATTTGTATTCTGGCCTCTGTCCATTTCAGTGCCCTTTGGAACCCCAATTAAGCATAGATTTTTCTTCCTCATGCTGTCATTTATTTCCCTTAATCTATCCTCATGATCTTTTAATTGTTTGTCTCTTTTTTCCTCAATTTCCCTCTTTGCCATCAACTTGTCTTCTATTCCACACACTCATTCTTCTACCTCATTAAACATTGTCGTTAGGACCTCTAGTTTGGATTACATCTCATTTAATTGATTTTTAATTTCTGCCAAATTAGATCTAAATTCTGCCATCATGAAGTCTCTTGAGTCTTTTTATGCTTTTTTCTAGAGCCACCAGTAGCTTCTGAATTGGTTTTGTGACATTGAATTGTAATCCCAATTTTGTAACTCTGTGAGAGAGAGGACCGTTTCTGATTCTTTCTTTTGAGGTGAGGTTTTAGTTTTAGTCATTTTACCAGTGCAGAGTGGTCAAAAACAGGTTGTATTGGGAAAAGGAGAAAAAGAGATAAGAGAAAGATTTTAAAAAAAGAAAAAAGAATAAAAAGAAAAAAAGGAAAAAAGAGAGAGAAGAAAAAAGGGGGGGGAGCAACCAGAAATAAAAAAGAACAAGGGGGATTATCCTCTGATTCTGTATACTGTAAATCCCTCGAGTTGGCCTATACATTAGTGTTTTTCTCCAATATCATGTCCTGGGTATGTTACCACAGTCTCTTACCTATCAATTAATGAAGGAATTCTTCCCAATGCAGAGGCAAATTCATGGTTTGCAAGATTCCTTGGAGAATGAAAACAACTCTTCACAATCTGTAACTAGCTTGTCCATTCTCTCACCTGAGTGTCCTGGGAGACTAGGAGCTTAACCCACCACTTCCTTCTTATGACAACTCTAGCCATGTAAAGAGTTGATTATGACATTAGAAATAATCTATCTTGTTCAAAGTCCCCAGTCTATAGGTGAAATGAGAGAAATGCAGAGGCTTTTTCCTACACTTAAGGGCTTCCAGCCTTTGATCCCAGCATCGAAAGAATTGGAGATAACCCTCACAGGTGGAAGAAAGACCCCAACATGAGTCCATGACCCTGATGTTTAGAACAGACCTATCATTCAGTAGCTAGTATGGAAAAATCACACAGGAGTAGAGAACCTGGCCCTTCATCCCAGAGTTTCAGTCCTCAATGTGGGATTTAGGAAACCAGCTCTGTGGTAACATGATATGGAGAGCTACTGACTACATGAGCAGGGTCACACAGGCCTCTAGAATTCCCAGCCCAGGGAGGATCTTGAGAGGCTATACATAGGTATGTCTAGAAATCAGGATATTAACCTACTTCATACTCAACAGGATACAGTGTAGTACAAATGTAAATCTTCTATGCACTGGAAAAACCCCAAAACTCATTTGACCCACTGTATGGGGACATTTGGTTTATTATGTTAGTCTCAACAGAACCTACACACTCTCAGACACGTGCCTGTATCATAATACAGATGACCATGGATGGTCTTGAATGAAGATATTATACACTTGGTCTGACCTTAAAACCCTTGAATTGTTCACCCTCTACCCTCATGTGGCCTGCTTGCTCTCTTTGGCATCCTTTTGCCTCTCTATTTCTTAAGGTTCAGCCCATGACCCTGAACTCCTTGGTCACCCATGGAATCCACGGGGACCTGTCTCGGGACCCTAGAGCCCTCACCTTTGGTATCACTTATTTTAGCAATCACATGCAGCCTGGGTCCCCATAAAGCACCCTTGGGCATGGCATATAGCTGCACCTGGGGATGTACCTGCCACAGCCCTCTGGCTAAGGGAGAAGATTCGTTCTCAAGCACCTATAATCAAAAGGGTTTGTGAACAGAGGAGATGCAGGAGGGGAGCATCAATGGAGAAATATCCCTTTCAATATGATGAAAATGATGTAGAAAGGATTCTGAGATCAATGTGGTCACCCATCTGCAGGTCTCACATGTGGAGGATCAGGAACAAGAATTAAAAGTATTACTGATACTGGAATACCACCTGAGATTTAAAGGGAGATCAGCTGGAATGCTACAGAGAAGATTTTTTGCTTCTAACAGGGTAGGAAGGCAGGAAGAAAAGGAATCAAGTAGGGGGAGAGACACAGCCAGAGCAGTGCTAAAGCCTGGTGGTAAATCCTCAGGGAGATGAAGCTCAGCCCAGAGAAGATGGAAATTTATAAATCCACTCTGGATTCTTCCCAGACACAATGGCACTGAGCAGTGAACTTGGTCAGTATGGCAGGAGGGGCAGTGGAGCCTCCAGGGCCCTAGAATCACTAACAGAGGAGGTGTGCCCAGGGGAGAGTGCAACGCACACTGCGGGCTGATCTTGGTAAAGGGCTGGAGTGTGCACCCTGGGGGCCACAGGGAGAAGCTGGTCAGTCAGGCATGGGGTCAGGATAGATGGGTCTGCACCATACTGCCTTTGAAGTCACAGCCCCAAGAGCACAATTTGAGCAGCTCAGGCCCTGGATCCCATGACACTGTGTGACACAGCCCAGGATCACCCATTTGCCCCAGGATAGGCAGAGGCGAGAGGAAACAGGTCAGTGAGGGCATTCCTGCTGCTGGATGTCCCCAGGCTGTGCCAATCAGGGCCCATGGCCCCCAGAGCATCCAGGCCAGTGTGGACTGGGAGACTGTGGTAGTTACTGCAGGGAGCTAACTTCAGACCTGGAGAGCTGGCCACCACCAGTGTTGTTGTCCTTCCTACTGTCACCCTGTTCCTGGAAGAGGCAGAGCCACCAACGAACATAAGCCTCACAGGACAAACAGATCCCACTGAGCCCTGCACCTGGTGGCAGTGAGCCATCTTCCCCAGGTACACACACTTGCAAATCAGCGCAGCAGCCTCTCCTCCAGAAGACCAGCTGGAAGGACAGGGGAAGATCAAGTTATGGATCAAGCAGTGCTGGAAAACTCCAGGGCAAGTTGAGGTATTTACAGTATATAGAACAAGAGGGTATCCCCTTTTTCTTCCCTTTTTTGCCATGCAACTCTTTTTTATATCAGACTCAAATTTTCCAATTTTTTCTCTTTCTCACCTTAACCACAATATTTTGCCACCTTTTCATTTTTAAGTTTCTTCCTTTTTGACTCTCATATTTCTACAATCACATGTCCTAGATATATTATCCAAATCTAGATTTCCTTCAACACACTCAATTTAATTTGGGGAGATAAATGAGATTTTATGGGGAAGACCATTGTGATTTTTCTTTCCTTTCCATTTTGTTATACAATGGTGGAAGTTAATACTTTTTAAAACATGACCACCATGCACCCACAAGCAAGTGGTATACCATGCTGAATAATTCTGTAGGATTATATTCTCTCTTCATTTTCATTCTGCCCCCCATCACTTATCTCATTTATGTTTGAGATAAATGATGGTCAATGTTTGGGGTTTCTGGTTTATATAAATTTGGGACTGAGCATCTTCCTACATACGGAATTTAAAGCACTCAGAACCAAAAGGATCACCATCTAGGACAACCTAGGTGGACTAGGTTCTACCTCCACTACAAATTCTTCACCACCACCTTTTCCCTGTCACCCTCCCCCTTTTACCTTTTTCTCCCTTTTTTTCTTTTCTCTATTTTCCTCTTTACTTTTGCTTTTTTTCTCTTCCTTTTTCTTCTTACTTTCCTTTCATATGCTTTGGGATCCTTGGCCTTGTATTATTTCAGTGCTTTGTATTAAAATTAGTTTTCCACTTTACTGTTCTTTTTGTTTTATTTTGTTCTGATCACTGTTTTCATTTTCTGGGCTCTGACAATGTCAGAGTCGCCTAGAGGTGTAATTTACTTAAGTCGTGGTTGACATTCTTGATTCACCCTGCTCAAACAGCCACTCTACACTGAGAAAAATGAGCAGAAAGAACAACTAACCACAAAAAGTGAGTTGGAAACAGTAATCTCTAGCACAGAATTACAGAATTTGGATCACAATTCGATGTCAGAAAGCCAATTCAAAAGCACAATTATAAAATTACTGGTGGCTCTGGAAAAAAGCATAAAGGAGTCAAGAGACTTCATGACTGCAGGATTTAGATCTAATCAGGCCAAAATTAAAAATCAATTGAATGAGATGCAATCCTATCAATGAGGGTTAAAAATGTAGAAGAAGAATGAGTGACATAGAAGACAAGTTGATGGCAAAAAAAAAAACTGAGGCAAAAGAGGAAAAATTTAAAGACCATGACAAAAGGTTGAGGTAAGTAAATAACCTTAGAAGGAAAAATCTATGTTTATTTAGGGTTCTAGAGGGCACCAAGGGGGACAGAGAACCGGAAGCATACTTAAACAAATCATAGCTGAGAATTTCCCTAATTTGGGGAGGGCAACAGGCATTCAGATCCAGAAGATAGAGAGGTTCCCCTAAATAAAAAAAAAATAAAAAATAACTATTCAACACCTCTACATTTCATAGTGAAACTTGCAAATTCCAAAAATAAAGAGAAAATTCTTAATGCAGGGGTAGACAATTGATCCCTAACTTATATGGGGGGAAATATTATAGTAACAGCAGTCCTCTCTATAGAGCCCTGGCAGGCCAGAAATTGCTGGCAGGATATATTCAGGGTGCTTAATGAGAAGAACATGCAGCCAAGAATACCTTATACAGCAAGGCTCTCATTCAGAATAGAAGGAGAGAACAAGAGCTTCCAAGATAGGTAGAAACTGAAAGAATATGCGACACCAAACCAGCTCTGTAAGAAATATTAAGGGGGACTCTGTAAAAGACATAGGAAGGCCAAGGAAACTATTTACAAAAACAGCGATTGAATACATATTATGATGACACTAAATTCATATCTTTCAAAAGTAACGCTTAACATGAATGGGCTTAATGACCCCATCAAAAGGCTCAGGGCTTCAGACTGGATAAAAAAGCAAGACCCATCTATTTTCTGTCTAAAAGTGACTCATTTGAGGCCCAGGGACATCTACAGCCTGAAAATAAAATGTTGCAGAACCACTTACCATTAAAATGGTCCTGGTTTTTTGTTTGTTTGTTTGTTTGTTTTAGATTTTTTAAATTTTTTTAGTTATTCATGAGAAATACAGAGCGAGAGAGAGAGGCAGAGACACAGGCTGAGGGAGAAGCAGGACCCATGCAGGGAGTCTGATGTGGGAATCGATTCCAGGTCTCCAGGATCTCACCCTGAACTGCAGGTGGCATGAAACCGCTGTGCCACCAGGGTTGCCCTAAAATGATCCTAATAACAAAGAAGGGTAGCAATCCTCACATCAGATAAATTAAATTTTATCCTAAAGACTATAGTAAGTGATGAAGAGGGACACTATATCATACTGAAAGGGTCTATCCAACAAGAGGACTTAATCATGAATATTTATGCTCCTAATGTGGGAGCTGCAAAGTATATAAATCAATTAGCAACCAAAGACATACTTTGATAATAATACACTAATACTGGGAGACATCAACATGATGCTTACTGCAAATGACAGATATTCTAAGTACACAGTTTCCAAGAATCAAGATTTTTATTTCTTTAATTTTTTCTTTGAGTTCAATTTGCCAACACATAGTATAGCACCCAGTGCCCATCACGCCAAGTGCCCCCTCAGTGCCCATCATCCAGTCACCCAAACCCCCAGCCCACCTCCCCTTCCATTAACCCCTTTTCATTTCTCAGAGTTAGGTATCACTCATGTTATGTCACCCTCACTGATATTTTAACTTATTTTATCTCCTTTTCCTTTATTCCCTTTCACTATTTCTTATGTTCTCCAAATTAATGAGACCATATAATGTTCATATAATGTTTGTCCTTCTTCGATTAATTTATTTCACTCAGCATAATACCCTCCAAATCCATCCCTGTCAAAGCCAATGTTGGGTATTTGCCGTTTCCAATGGCTGAGTAAAACTCCATGAAACAACAGTTTTAAATGATACACTAGACTACATGGATTTCTCAGATATTTGCAGAAGTTTACATCCAAATGCAACTGAATACATATATTGTCAATTGCACATGGAACTTTCCCCAGAATAAAACACATACTGGGTCACAAATCAGGTCTTAAACAATACCAAAAGTTTAGGATGGTCCCTGTCTATTTTCAGACAATGTCTGAAAAATCACAAAAAAAAATTTTGGAAGAAATTCAGAAATCTGGAGGTTAAAGACTATCCTGCAAAAAGATGAAAGGGTCAACCAGGGAATTCAAGAAGAATTAAAATATTCATAAAAACAAATTAGAATGAAATGAGAATGAAAATGAATGAGAATTATGGTGAGAATGAAAATACAATCATTCAAAATCTTTGGAGTACAGCAAAAGCAGTCCTGAGATGGAAATACCCTGCAATACAAGTATCCCTCAAAAAATTGGAAGAAACTCAGATACACAAAGATAAAATTGCAACTAAGGGAGCTGGAGAAAGAATAGCAAATAAAACCTACTCCCAGCAGAAAGAGAGAGTTAATAAATTTTCAAGCATAACTCTATGAAATAAAGACCAGAAGTACTGTTGAACATATCAACAAAACCAGGAGTTGGTTCTTTGAAAGAATTAATAAGATTGATACACCATTAGCCACCCTTATTAAAAACAAAAGATTTTAATTATTAAATCACAAATGGCAAATGAGAGATAACAATCAAGGAAAAACAAATGATCTTAAAAACATATTATAAGCAGGTATACACCAAAACAAAGTAGGAAATCTAGAAGAAATGGACCCATTTCTGGAAAACCAAAAACACCAAAACAGGAACAGGAAGAAATAGAAAATCTGAACACAACAATAAGCAGGGTGGATATCGAAGGAATCATCAAAAACCTTCCAAGATACAAAAGTCCAAGTCAGATGGCTTTCCAGGGGAATTCTATCAAATGTTTAAAGAAACAATACCTATTCTACTAAATCTTTTCAGAAGATAGAAAGAAATGGAGTACTTCCAAACTCGTTTTATGAGGCCAGTGTCACCTTAATTCCAAAACCAGACAAAGACCCCAACAAAAAAAAAATTATATACCAATCTATCTGCTGAACACAGATGCAAATATACTCAACAAGATACTAGCCAATAGGATCCAACAGAACATTAAGAAGATTATTCACAATGACCAAGTGGGATTTATCCCCGGGATGCAAGGCTGGTTCAACACTATAAAGCAAACAATGTGATAGATCATAACAACAAGAGAAAAAAAAAAGAACCGTATGATCATTTCAATAGATGCAGAGAAAACATTTGACAAAATACAGTATCACAATCCCTGATCAAAACTCTTCAGAGTGTAGGGATAGAGGGAACATTCCTCAGCATCTTAAACGCCATCTCCAAAAAGCCCACAGTAAATATCATTCTCAATGGGGGAACACTGGGAGCCTTTCCCTAAGATCAGGAACAAGACATAGATGTCCACTCTCACCACTGTGAGACACCAGTGAGAGACACACTCTCCTCCAGGAAGGGAGGAAAGGACCCTCCAAGACCACATGGACTTCTAAAGCTCTAGGTCCCTCTTTGGATTGCAGGAGCCCACCTGGTAGGCCCCTGGAAAAAGACAGGTGTTGTATGTGCTGCCTTGTAGAGCAGATGTAAGAAAGGCTGTGCAACACAAACCTGCCTCTGGAACTCCTGTGGTATCCTGAAGCCAATGTGCTCCACCTGAATGAAGGCACGGAAGGCTTCTGTCAACAAGAGTGTTCTTGGTTGGGTGGGTGGCATGAGGCTTTTCCCTCTGGAGCTTTGAGTCTTGTAAGGACTCCCCAGGCCAAGAGATGTGGGCATTTTAACCTCTTATCATCTCCAGATGGAGGAAGGCCCGCTGATCTCTTGAGGCCAAAAACTCACTGTATGTCTCTGTATTGTACCCTCATTACATGCTTCCAAAAACTTATGTGGGGCTGTGGGAAAGTGCCCGCTGGAGATGAGGATATGAATTTCCCTTCTCCACTGTATTCTTGGTAAGTGAGAGTCACCTTTCTGAGCCCAGGGTCCCTCTGCTGTTAAATGGGGGATAATAGCACTCACTTGGTGTTCTTAGGATTTAATAAGAAAACAAGGCAGGGTAAAGGCCTATAACTATTGCTCATCCTCACCCCTCCCAAGCTGCACCTCAGGCCTAGGAGACTCCTGCCTGGTCTTCCCAGAAGCCCAGCCCTGCTGGTTGTTTCAGTGCAGAGCAGCATGAATAGCTAAGGCCACACATGGATCCAGCAAGATACATCCTGTGAGAATTTGGACATGTCAATGACCTCTTTGAGGCTGAGATTGTGCATCGCTGAATGTAGGAGCTTCACTCCTAAAATGGAGAAAGCAGTGCCTTGTCTATTCATCCAACACACTGTATGATCCAGCCTTCATTGCTTCTCAACCATTTCATGGGCACCAGTACAATATAGAGCCCCTGGTCCTGGAACCACTGCTCAGAGAGTTGGAGTGACATGTTCACAAACACAAACCAAGGTATACTGATGCTATCCTGAGCTCAATCTCCCCTCTGTAGATTCCTTCCATTGAATAACAGTCCTCACACTTGAGGTACTTCCACTCCTACTCAAATTTCCCTACTTCCTTTTTAGTCTCCCTGGAGAGGAGGAGGAGCAGTAACTAGCCCACCTCCTTGAGGCTCAGTACAGAGGCTATGACAGGGTCATGGCACCATTTTCACCTATTCAGGAAGTGGAATGGATAAACACCCCATAGCTGGCCCAGATAGGGCTGGATTTCTGGTAGACGCTTCAGCTCCCTGGACCCAGACCCCAATAGGAATGGATTTGTTGCCTTCAGCAATCTGAGGACCTACTTCCTCCTGGCACAGAGTAAAGTGCTGGTGACCAGTATCCCAGAAGATCTCATGTCAATTCACATGACCCATCATTATGGTGGAATTGCTAGGGGACTTCATATATTGAATCTCTTTGGGCTTCACCATACCAAGTGATAGGTGGTGTTATTATTCCCAGTGAGAGATGTAGAAAATAACGTCCAGAGAAGGCAAGTGATTTGTCTGAGTCCAGGCAACCAGTTGTTCTTGGAAGTGAGAATTAGAATTCTTCCCTTTATGCAGACAAACTATTATAGGGTATTGAAATTCTAAAGACAGAAGACGGCCTATGACTCCATGTATATCTGGCTTACTACATATTTAAATGCCTTGATCGTGTTTTCTTATTCACTAGGCTTTTCCTAGTATAAGTTTTCAAAATGTTCATCCAAAAAATGTCCCATAATCCTGAGAAAACATACATGGTTGTGAAAAAAAGGAAATATTCCACTCTTCTGTCTTGATATGCTTTCATTGTTTCATTCTCCATGTTTTCTTTTTGGAGCAAAGTTAGATCTTTCAACCTTCTAATTCAGGCTTCATGTTGTTTAACTACTTTATTTACATATTCCATTTCTTTGTCTGTCTGAGCTGGATAAATATATCAGATGTACCTTCCATTTCTATCTGTCATTTTCACCAATCCCTAATCTGACATAACTGAATAAAAGAGTACTTATGTTCTGTCTTTTTTGGGACATCTGGGTGGCTCAGCAGTTGAGGAATTTTCTCACCACAGGGCATGATTGTATGTCTGGGGATTGAGTCCTAGGCCAGGCTCCCCACAATGATTGTCTTTTTTCTGATTGACTTATTTCACTCAGCAGAATACTCTCCTCATCTTTAATGTCAAGCATATGACAGGTATACATAGTTTCTGAGGCCTGAGTAATAATAAGATGTTAGTGTGTGTATGGCATATCTATATCTATCTATATCTATATCTATATCTATATCATCTATATCTATATCTATATCTATATCATCTATATATATCTATCATCTATATCTATCATCTATATCTATATCTATCTATATATCTATCTATATCTATATCATCTATATCTATATACCTATACCTATACCTATATCTATATCTATCTATCATCTATCTATCTATCTATCTATCTAATCTATCTATCTATCTAATCTATCATCTATCTATCTATTTATATATCTATATATCATCTATATCTATATCTTCTATATCTATATCTATATCTAATCTATATCTATATCTGTATCTATATCTATATCTATATCATCTATCTATCTATCTATCTATCTATCTATCTATCTATCTATTGAGAAACAATGAAGGCTGGATCATACAGGGTGTGTTGGGTGAAAGGACAAGGCACTGCTTTCTCCATTTTAGGAGTGAAGCTCCTACATTCAGCGATGCACAATCTCAGCCCCATATGTGTGTGTGGCATATATATTGGTTCTGCCTTTGTGGTTGCTGTTGTGTCTCTATGTACATTTTGCTGATTAATATAACTTTGCATTTAGCACCTATTATAATACAGAATGACATACACTGAAAGTGGAAAAGATGGGAATACCAGCAGTCCTCTTTCCTTTTTTGAAGAGCCACCATTAGATTTAACATTGCGTCTCTGAATTTTACCTCTAACATGTTACTGAAATAGGATAGAAGATATATATATGATATTGCACCTGCCTACATTCCCACCAGAAGTGCAAAAGCGGTCCCCTTTCTCTGCATCCTCGCCAGCATGGTTTCCTGTCTTGTGAATGATACCATTCTCAGGGGTGAGAGCTGGTATGTCCTTGTGGTTTATATTTGTATCTACTTAATGGCAATGGTTGTGGAGAATTTTGTCATTTGTTTGTCAGCTAACAGTAAGTCTTGTTCACTGAAACGTCTGTTCATGTCTTCTGCCCAATTCCGGACTTGTGAGATAAAGGATTCCTGGTTGCATGTTTTTCTCATTTACTACCCAAATATAACTCACTGGCCTTTTCTGGGAAGCCAGATCTCTTTGATTAGGTGTGCTTTTAATCAACATTTCTATCCATAGAAGTTTATAATCACTTGTCTCCTTATTTATTTATTTATTTATTATTTTTTAATTTTTTTTTTAATGATAGAGAGAGAGAGAGAGGCAGAGACATAGGCAGAGGGAGAAGCAGGCTCCATGCACTGGGAGCCCAATGTGGGATTCTATCCCGGGTCTCCAGGATCACACCCTGGGCCAAAGGCAGGCGCCAAACCGCTGTGCCACCCAGGGATCCCTCCACCTTTTTTTAGAGCTTTCTATTGATCTTTGAAATTTCAAGCTCCAATATTATATGTCAGGTGTTGATCACATTTGTGTAATTTGGGGGGATTCTTCTTTGTCTCTTAGATATGAATACCTGTTCAGAAAAGTTTTCAGCTATGGTTTGTTCCAATATGGTTTATGTTCTTCTCTATCTCTCGCTCTAAAACTTCTGGAATCTTACTAAGATGAATATTATTCCTTCTCCAAATATGACTTAGATCCTGATATATGCCATTGTTAATTCTGAATTTTCTTTCTCTTTCTTCCAGCTTCCTTTGTTTCCACGAAGTTGTCTTCCACATCACTCAGTGGCCCTGCTACCTCTTTATGCCTAAGTGGTAGCATCCAGTTTAAACTGTAAGTCATAGATGTACTTTTAATTTCAGCCTGATTTTCCCAATTATGCAGTATGGGAATACCATGAGTCCTCTGCTTTTTACTAGAGCCACCATTAGATTTAACATAGTATCTCTGAATTTTACCAGTGACATATTACTGAAATACATATTCCTTAGGTTTGTGGCACAGAGTTTTACTTCTGGTTCCTTCTGTTTTTGTCAATTCTTCTCCTCCTTTTGTGTAGTGCAGAATGGCTATAGGAGTGAGCAGAGTCAAAAATATCAACCAGGACCTAAGTAAAATATACACAGATAATTCCAAGGATATTTAGGACTGGAAAATAATGGAAAAAGAGAAACAAAACCAAAGAAAATGGAAAAACCACAAAAGGGAAAAACAAATTTCAAGACTAGTATAAATTAAAAAAGGAAGGGTGGGGAGTCTGTGGTGCGTGGGAGAGAAAATAATCTCACAGAGTGGGCCTAGAGGTTGATCTTTTCCATTTTCAGTGTATGTTCTTCTGTATTATAGTAGGTGTTAAATTTGGATTTAGCACCTGCTATAATATAGAACAGCCTCCCCACTTTTTTTTTTTATTTATACTATCCTTGAAATTTGTTTTTCCCTTTTGTGGTCTTTCTGTTTTATTTGGTTTTGTTTCTCTTTTTCCATTATTTTCCAGTCCTAGACACTTTGGAATTATCTGGGTGTATTTTATTTAGGTCCTGGTTGATATTTTTGACCTTATCACTCATATAGCCATTCTGCACTACACTAAAGGAAGAGAAAAATAATAGACCAAACCAGAAAGAACCAGAAGTAAAATTCTCTGCCACAACCTAATGAATATCTATTTCAGTAACATGTTAGAGGTAAAATTCAGGTATACAATGTTAAACCTAATGGTGGCTCTTCAGAAAAGCCAAGAGGACTGCTGGTATTCCCATATTTTCCATTTTTAGTGTATGTCGTTCTGTATTACAGTAGGTGCTAAATGCAAACATATTAATCAGCAAAACGTACATAGAGACACAACAGCAACTACAAAGGCAGAACCAAGATAAAAAAGAAGGGTGGAATCGAAAGGAAGAGAGAAGATAAACCAGAAGAATAACAAACACGGGGCTCCACATGGCTCTGAGTGTATTTTAATATGTATGGTAGAAATTACTAACTTCCACAATTATGAAATGAAACAAGGTAACCCACCCAAACCCATTACTCATATATCTACAAAAATCAATTAGGTACATTGAAATGAATTAGAAACTGAAGAATAAAACTAAGAGAGGTACTTGTAGAAATATGAAACACAAAAAGGAAAATATTAAAACAAATATTTGTTATTATATTATAGTTAAGGTTGTAAAAGATAAACAATATTAGAAAGATTTAATCTGACAGGTAATTGAATTGTAAGCAGAAATTTTTGAGGTCTCTATACTATTTTCTCTCAGCCCTGGAGTTTTCCAGTGCTGCTCACTAATCTTGCAGTTCCCCTGTTCTTCCAGCTGTCTATTTAGGGTGGGGTCTGTTGCAGTGATTCTCATGTGTCCGTGCCTGGGGGGAGATGTCCAGTCTTTTCCCAGGTGGCAGGTTCCACATAGAGGTGTTTGTTCTGTGACACCTTTGTTCCTAGGTGTTTGTTCTGTGACACCTTTGTACTCTCCCAGATGTGAGTAGAAGAGCAAAAAATAGCTGTGGCCACATTTCCAACCCTCAAGCCAGGTGCACTGCATGTGTACTGAACTGTAGGTTCCAAGTGCATACTGGTTTAGATATTCTGGTGTCCAGTGTGGAGGCTATGATTTTTCAAACTGAAGGGTGCCTAGCAGCAGAACTTTCACTGCTTTGAGCCCTTCCAGCTTCCACCTTTCCCAGAGGGAAGGGAAAATAGATCAATTTTTCTGCTCTGGTGCCCTGAGAGCAGCACCCATCTCCTCAGAGTACACAAAACCAACAGTACCTTTTGTCCTGTCTCCAATCTGGATGGCTTACTTAGGAGTAACCTGTGTATGGATCTTGTACAGCCACCTATGATTGTTCTGCAATGAGATGTGTGTAATATATAGACCCAAACATTCCCTTCCACTCTGTAGCCTTCCAAGCTAAGGACACAGCCCCCAAATGACTTACTCTCACATCCATTTTAATAAATGTTTCCAGGGACCTGATGATTCTCATGTTTAAAATGCAACATCTTCATCACACCCTACCTCCTACTTTCAGTGATTTCTTAATTTGGTCATCCCCCAAACTGGAATTCCTTTTGCAGCCCAGGGGTCTGAGAGTTGATCCCTGTTGTCCAAGTTCATTATTTCCTTGAGGGGAAGGTTTGAGAATGAGGGAAGTCTGAGCTTCATCTGACCTTGAGATCTAAGCACTCTGGGTCATTTTAGCTACTAGTGATAATCAGGAGCAACAGATTGCATACTTATTATTTCCTTATTATTCAATCTTTCTTACATCTTTCCCTTATCCCACCTATCTATGAGTTAGACTCATCATTTACAAATTCTTTTACTCTAGTTTTCATTTTAACTTTGGATGTATGCAAATGACTGAGACACCGCCTCTTGACAGTACCATTTAAGACATTCAGACCACACAGAAATCAAAGGTATCTTCTACCGATAGTCTCATCCCTACTTCTCCTAATCCACATGTGTCAGTGAACCAGTCCTCGAGCATCCCCAATTTCTGACATGAAGTATTCTGTTGTTTCTCCCCATCTTGGCATACTCCAGTATATTCTGATGCTGAACACTGTGTTAGAATGAGACCCCAGAAGAGAAGGGCAAATGCCCCCAAAGATGGTCCTTATAACCAGCACCAGATGTGTTGTGGGGATGCCACCCCAGTCTCCGACATGTTGGCTATATAATCACGAGGTCCTCCATTTCAGTATTGCCCAGAAATAAGGAACGTGCTCTATTTACATTGTCAATTGTATTACAAAGACACACGCAGGTGTGCCTTGAGAGGGTTTCTAGCCCCTCTTCTCTCTACAGGTCATTTGGGCTCATGTTACAAGCACATCTTCCTACACTTGGTTTTTGCCTTAGTAGGGGCCCGGGAACAGACACCTCACTGGCATGAAATGAGCAGATTGATCACTTAAGAGACCAATAGGCTTTGAATCAGTATGTAAGTAACTAAAGGGAGAGGCAAAAAAGAATCCCCATTATACTACAGGCATATACGTCAAATTTCATCAAGTTATGCAACAATTAAGTGTACTATACTGTCTACCAAGTCCACCCCAGAAATCCAAGGAATAGAATACCATCATATATCAGGAATATATGATTGATCATGTCGGCAAGAGAAAAAACAAGAATCATATGATCCTCAATAGATGCAGAGAAAGCATTTGACAAAATACAGCATCCATTCCTGATCAAAACTCTTCAGAGTGTAGGGATAGAGGGAACATTCCTCAGCATCTTAAAAGCCATATTCCAAAAGCCCACAGCAAATATCATTCTCAATGGAGAAACACTAGGAGCCTTCCCCCTAAGATCAGGAACAAGACAAGGATGTCCACTACTACCACTGGTATTCAACATAGAAATAGACGTCCTAGCCTCAGCAATCAGACAACAATAAGAAATAAAAAGTATTAAAATTGGCAAAGAAGAATTCAGACTCTCTCCCTTCGCAGATGACATGATACAGTACATCAAAAACCAAAAAGACTCCACCATAAGATTGCTAGAACTCATACCGCATTTCAGCAGTGTGGAAGGATACAAAATAAATGCCCAGAAATCAGTGACATATCTATACAATAACAATGAGACTGAAGAAAGAGAAATAAAGGAGTCAATCCCATTTTCAATTGCACCCAAAAACATAAGACACCTATAAATAAATCAAACCAAAGATGTAAAGGACATGTACTCTAAAAACTATGAAATAGGGGATCCCTGGGTGGCTCAGTGATTTAGTGCCTGCCTTTGGCCCAGGGCACAATACTGGAGACCCGGGATCGAGTCCCACATCGGGCTCCTGACATGGAGCCTGCTTCTTTTTCCTACTGTGTCTCTGCCTCTCTCTCTCTCTCTCTATCATAAATAAATAAATAAATAAATAAATAAATAAATAAATAAATAATTTTTAAAATTTTTTAAAAATAAAAAATAGAAACTATGGAAAATTTCTAAAAGAAATTGAGGAAGACACAAAGAGATAGGAAATATTCCATGCTCATGGATTGAAGAATTAGTATTGTGAAAATGTCACAATAGGGAAATTTACACATGTAATAAAATCCCTACAAAATTCCATGAACTTTCTTCAGAGAGGTAGAGCAAATCATTTTAAATTTGTGTGGAATCAAAAAAGACCCTGAAGACCTGGGGGAATATTAAAAAAGAAAACCATAGCTGGAGGCATCACCATGCCAGATTTCAGGTTATACTACAAAGCTGTGCTCATCAGGACAGTGTGGTACTGGCACAAAAACAAACACGTAGATCAATGGAACAGAATAGAGGATCCAGAAGTGGACCCTCAACTTTATGGGCAACTAATAATAAACCAGGAAAGACTATCCACTGGAAAAAAGACAGTTCAATAAGTGGTTTAGGGAAAATTAGACATTCACATGCAGAAGAATGAAACTGGACCATTCTCTTACACCATACACAAAGATAAACTCTAAATGGATGAAAGATCTTAATGTGAGACAAGATTCCATCAAAATCCTAGAGGACATCAAAGGTAACACCCTTTTTGAACTCGGCCACACTAACTTCTTGCAAAATACATCCATGAAGGCAAGAGAAACAAAAGCAAAAATGAAGTATTGGGACTTCATCAAGATAAGAAGTTTTTGCACAGCAAAGGATACAGTCAACAAAACTCAAAGACAACCTACAGAATGGGAGAAGATATTTGCAAATGACATATCAGATAAAGGGTTAGTTTCCAAGATCTATAAAGAACTTATTAAACTCTACAGCAAAGAAACAAACAATCCAATCATGAAATGGGCAAAAGACATGAACAGAAATCTCACAGAGGAAGATATAGACATGGCCAACATGCACATGAGAAAATGCGCTGCATCACTTGCCATCAGGGAAATACAAATCAAAACCATAATGAGATACCACCTCACACCAGTGAGAATGGGGAAAATACAAGGCAGGAAACTACAAATTTTGGAGAGGATGTGGAGAAAGGGGAACCCTCTCATACAATTGGTGGGAATATGAAATGGTGCAGCCACTCTGGAAAACTGTGGAGGTTCCTCAAAGAGTTCAAAATAGATCTGCCCTACGACCCAGCAATTTCACTGCTGGTGATTTACCCATAAGATACAAATGCAGTGAAACGCCGGGACACCTGCACCCCGATGTTTATAACAACAATGTCCACTATAGCCAAACTCTGGTAGGAGCCTCGGTGTCCATTGAAAGATGAATGGATAAAGAAGATGTGGTTTATGTATACAATGTAATATTATTCAGCTATTAGAAATGACAAATACCCACCATTTGCTTCAATGTGGATGGAACTGGAGGGTATTATGCTGAGTGAAATAAGTCAATCAGAGAAGGACAAACAGTGTATGTTCTCATTCATTTGGGGAATAGAAATAATAATGAAAGGGAATAGAGGGGAAAGGAGAAAAATGGGTAGGAAATATCAGAAAGGGAGACAGAACATGGAAGACTCCTAACTCTGGGAAATGAACTAGGGATGTTGGAAGAGGAGGGAGGCCTGGGGTGGGGGTGACTGGGTGACATGCACTGAGTGGGGCACTTGATGGGATGAACACTGGGTGTTATTCTGTATGTGGACAAATTGAACACCAAAATCAATCAATCAATCAATCAATCAGTCATTATTATTAATTATTATTATTATTATTTATTTATGATAGTCAGAGAGAGAGAGAGAGAGAGAGAGAGGCAGAGACACAGGCAGAGGGAGAAGCAGGCTCCATGCACTGGGAGTCTGACGTGGGATCGATCCCGGGTCTCCAGGATCGTGCCCTGGGCCAAAGGCAGGCACTAAACTGCTGCACCACCCAGGGATCCCTAAATTTATTATTAAAAAAAAGAAAGTGACTAGTTAAACTTTTCTTAAACATTTTATTTATTTATTCATGGAGACACACACAGAGAGAAGCAGAGATACAGGCAGAGGAGAATCAGGCTCCATGCAGAGAGCCTTATGTGGGATTTGATCCAGGGTCCCCAGGATCAGGCCCTGGTTGAAGGAGGTGCTAAACTGCTGAGCCTCCCAGGCTGCCCCTTATTCAAGCTTTGATAACAAGTTGACTATTCTGGTTATAGAAAAATCTCTCACCAGGTAATTTGAATTATTTACATGTAAAACAAAAAGAGTATGATGTACTACTTTTCTCCTAAGAAAGAGACACTGCCTATAATAAAATAATGCTTCTTTTTTTCTGAGTGACAGAGAGAGAGAGAGTGAGTGAGAACTGGAGAAGGAGAGAAGGGGAAGAGATCTTAAGAGATTCCATACGTAACACAGAGCTACACCCAAAGCTACTCTCATGAACATTAGAATATGACCTAGGGCAAAATAAAGAGTTGAACACTTACATGACACAGTCAACCAGGTGTCCCTAGAATAGAATAGTGATATTTATATCCATGAATGATTTTCCATACTAACTTCAATTGGGCCATTTATATGATGTCTTTGTACTTTCTCCAGATAAAATGGTCTAGGTCATTCGAGCAAGTACACAGATTTATAGCCCATGCTATGTGTTTCTTTTGGAGGCTCTTGAATATAGAGATTTTGAAATGCACTGAAATACAATGATATGTTGATATCTTACTGACAGAACCCAAAAAGAATGACTGGTAACTTTCCAGAGCTCAAAATTTTGATCCAATTCCTAATTGTTTGCCTAGCAGAGCCACCTGATTCAGGGAATTTGATTCACTACGGCTTTACATAGATTATGGAATTGCTCTATACTTAAAAGACCCAGGAGAGAATTTAAAATGATGCAGTCACTAAGACAAACAATATGGGATTACCTCAAAAAATAAAAAAAAAATGAACTTCAATATACATCAATATAACTTTTGGTAAACACATTTCAAAGTTTGAAATCTGAACTTCAGACAGATATCTGTGCATGTTCTTCTGCACTAATCACAAAAGTTAAGATTATAGAAACAAACTAAGGTCTATCCAAATAAAATGGATAAAGAAAATGGAGCCTAGACACGGAGGGTGGGACAAGATGGTGGAAAAATAGGGTCCACAAGTCACCTGTCCCCACCAAATCACATAGATAACTTTCAAATCATCCTGAAAACCTACAGATTCACCTTGGGATTTGAAGAGAGAATAGCTGGAATGGTACAGTGAGAAGATCTCATGCTTCTATCAAGGTAGGAAGATGGGGAAAAAAGAAATAAAGAAACAAAACGCATCCAAGGGGGAGGGCCCCGTGAGGAGCCAGGATAAGACTGGGACGAGTGCCCCCAGGACAGGAAAGCCCCATCCAGGAGAAGCAGGACCATCACCCATCTTTCCAGATGGAAAGGCACTCACAGGGAGTTGGAGCAGGATCCCAGGAGGGGAGGGGATGCCCTCATGCTACCTGGGACACTAGCAGAGCACCTGTGTCCCAGGTAGAGTGTACCACACCCCACGGCCGAGCTCCTTATAGGGCCGCAGCATGTGTCTGGCTGGACCCAGGAGCAGCTTGGAGCCAGCTCTGGCAGAGGCTCCATGCTGGGGAGCTGCATGGTGGGAAGCGTGATGCCAACAGCACAAGCCTGGGAGCACAGGATGCTGGGGTCACAACCCAAGATGCGGTACTCCCCTTGGGACAGGCAGAAGCCAAGAGGGCAGAGGACAGAAAGGACACTCCTGCTGGGGGGGGCAGCCCCATGCTGTACAGATAAACAGCCCCCACCCCCAGAGCATCCAGGTCCCTGCAGATTGAGAGCTCCAGTAGTTACTGCAGTAGCTGACACCAGGGCTGGAGAGCTGGTCGCTACCACTGTTGTTGTTCCTCCTGGGGCCTCACAAGATAAACAACCCCCACTGAGCTTCACAGTGGCCTCAGGTTTAACAACTTTCAATGGCTGAGCACCAGACAGGGGAATGAGCAGCTCCCCCAAGTGCTGACACCTGAGAATCAGCAGAGCAGGGCCCTCCCCCAGAAGACCAGCTAGAGGGATAGAGGAAAAACAAATTATTGACCAAGCAGCACTGGAAAGTTCCAGGGGAAGGTGAGGGATTTACAGTATACAGAATTAGAGGATATTCCCCCTTGTTTTTTTTTCTGTTTGCTTCCCCCTTTTTTCTTTACTTGTCTTTTTTCCTTTTTCCTTTTTCCTTTTCCTTTTCTTCTTTCCTTCTATCTTTTCCGATTTTCCCAAAACAATTTGTTTTTGGCCACTCTGCACTGAGCAAAATGACTAGAAGGAAAAACTCACCTTAAAAGAAAGAATCAGAAATTGTCCTCTCTCCCACAGAGTCACAAAATTTGGATTACAATTCAATGTCAGAAAGCCAATGCAGAAACACTATTATAAAGCTACTGCTGGATCTAGAAAAAAAACGTAAAGGACTCAAGAGACTTCATGACTGCAGAATTTAGATTGAATCAGGAAATTTTAAAAATCAATTAAATGAGATACAATCCAAGCTGGAGATCCTAATGAAGAGGGTTAATGTAGTAAAAGAAGGAGTGAGTGACATAGAAGGCAAGTTGATGGCAAAGAGGGAAACCAAAGGAAAAAGAGAAGAACAATTAAAAGATCATGAGGATAGATTAAGGGAAATAAATGACAGCGTGAGGAAGAAAAGTCTACATTTAATTGGGGTTCCTGAGGACACCAAAAGGGACAGAGGTCCAGAATATGTATTTCAACAAATCATACCTAAAAGCTTTCCTCATCTGGGAAGGGAAACAGGCATTCAGATCCAGGAAATAGAGAGATTCCTCCCACCTTACAATCAATAAAACCCACTCAACAACTTGACATTTAATAGTGAAGCTTGCAAATTCCAAAGGTAAAGAGGATCCTTAAAGCAGCAAGAGACAAGAAGTCTCTAAATTTATGGGGAGAAATATTAGATTAGCACCATACCTCTCCACAGAGACCTGACAGGCCAGAAAGGGCTGGCAGGATATATTCAGGGTCCTAAACATGCAACCACAAATACTTTATCTAGCAAGGCTCTCATTCAGAACAGAAGGAGAGATAAATATCTTCCAATATAGGCAGAAACTGAAAGAATATACGACCACCAAAACGGCTCTGCAAGAAATATTAAAGGGGACCCTGTACAAGAAAGAGGAAGTCCAAGGAAACAATCCACAAAAACAGGGACTTAATAGGTATCATGATGACACTAAACTCATATATTTCAATAGTAACTCTGAATGTGAATGGGCTTAATGACCCATTGAAAGGCACAGAGGTTCAGATTGGATAAAAAGCAGGACCCATCTATTTGCTATATACAAGAATCGTTTTCAACACAAGGACACCTACAGCCTGAAAATAAAATGTTGGAGAACCATGTACCCTTCAAATGGTCTGCAAATGAAAGCAGGGGTAGCCATCCTTATATCAGATCAACTAAAATTTACCTCGAAGACTGTAGTGAGGGATGAAGAGGGACACTATCTCATACTTAAAGGATCTATCCAACAAGAGGACTTAACAGTCCTCAATATATATGCCCCGAATGTGGGAGGTCCCAAATATTTAAATCAATTAATAACCAAAGTGAAGAAATACTTAGATAATAATACACTTATACTTGGTGACTTCAATCTAGCATTTCTACACTAGATAGGTCTTCTAAGCACAACATCTCCAAAGAAACGAGAGCTTTATTTTTTTAATTTTTATTTATTTATGATAGTCACACACACAGAGAGAGAGAGAGAGAGAGGTAGATTAGATAAACTAATGTTAAACTCAAAGCCTGTAGTGAGAGATGAAGAGGGATCCTAAAACATACTTAAAAATCTATCCAGCAAGAGGACTTAACAGTCATTAATATATATACCACGAATGTGGGAGCTCCTAAGTATAACAAATAATTAATAACCAAATTTAATATTTACTTAGATAATAATACACTAATCCTTGGCGATTTTGATGTAGTGTTTCTACAACTGATAGGTCTTTTAAGCACAACATCTCCAAAGAAACAAAAGCTTTAAATGATACAAAGGACCAGATAGATTTCACAGATATCAACAGAACTTTACATCCAAATGCAACTGAATAGACATTCTTCTCAAGTGCACATTGAACTACTTCAGGAATAGACCACATGCTGAGTCAAAAATCAGGTCTGAACTGATAGCAAAAGATTGGGATGGTCTCCTGCATATTCTCAGACCATAATGCTTTGAAATTAGAACTAAATCACAACAAGAAGTTTGGAAGGATTTCAAACACGTGGAGGTTAAGGACCATCCTGCTAAAAGATGAAAGGGTCAATCAGGAAATTAAGGAAGTATTAAATAGATTTATGGAAACTAAGGAGAATGAAGATACAACCATTCAAAATCTGTGGGATACAGCAAAAGCAGTCCTGAGGGGGAAATACATCACAATACAAGCATCCATTCAAAAACTGGAAAGAACTCAAATACAAAAGCTAACTTTGAACCTAAAAGAGGTGGAGAAATAAACATCAAATAGATCCTACACTCAGCAGAAGAAGAGAGTTAATAAAAATTCGAGTAGAACTCAATGAAATAGAGAACAGAAGAACTGTGGAACAGATCAACAAAACCAGGAGTTGGTTCTTTGAAAGAATTAATAAGATAAACCAATAGCCAGCCTTATTGAAATGAAGAGAGAGGGATCCCTGGGTGGCGCAGTGGTTTGGCGCCTGCCTTTGGCCCAGGGTGCGATCCTGGAGACCCCGGATCGAATCCCACATGGGGCTCCCAGTGCATGGAGCCTGCTTCTCCCTCTGCCTATGTCTCTGCCTCTCTCTCTCTCTCTCTCTCTGTGACTATCATAAATAAATAAAAAAATTAAAAAAAAAGAAATGAAGAGAGAAAAACTGAAATTAATAAAATCATGAATGACAAAGGAGATATCACTACCAACACCAAGGAAATACAAACAATTTTAAAAACATATTATGAGCAATTGCATGCCAATAATTTAGGCAATCTAGAAGAAATCGACACATTCCTGGAGAACCACAAACTACCAAACCTGGACTTGGAAGAAATCGAAAACCAGAACATGGCCAATAACCAGGGAGGCAATTGAAGCAGTCATCAAAAAACTCCCAAGACACAAAAGTCCAGGGCCAGATGGCTTCCCTGGGGAATTCTATCAAACGTTCAAAGAAGAAACCATACCTATTCTATGAAATCTTTTCAGAAGATAGAAAGAGATGGAGTACTTCCAAACTTGTTCAATGAGGCCAGCATTACCTTAATTCCAAAACCAGACAAAGACCCCACCAAAAAGGAATATACACCATATCCCTGATGAACATGGATGTAAAAGTTCTCCACAGACTACTAGACAATAGGATACAACAACAAATTAAAAAGATTATTCACAGGGATCCCTGGGTGGCTCAGTGGTTTGGTGCCTGCCTTTGGCCCAGGGCACGATCCTGGAGTCCCAGGATCGAGTCTCACGTTGGACTCCCGGCATGGAGCCTGCTTCTCCCTCTCCCTCTGCCTGTGTCTTTGCCTCTCTCTATGTCTATCATAAATAAATAAAATCTTAAAAAAAGATTATTCACCATGACCAAGTGAGATTTTGTCCAGGATTGAAGAATTGTTCAACACTCATAAAAAAAATCAATGTGATTCATCATATCAGTAATAGAAAAAACATGAACTATATGATCCTCTCAATAGATGCAGAGAAACCATTTGAAAAAAAAATACAGCATCCATTCCTGATCAAAACACTTCAGAGTGTAGGGATAGAGGGAACATTCTTCAACATCTTAAAAGCCATCTATGAAAAGCCCACAACCAATATAATTCTCAATGGGGAAGAACTGGGAGCCTTTCTCCTAAGATCAGGAACAAGACAGGGAAGTTCACTCTCACCACTGGTATACAACATAGTATTAGAAATCCTAGCCTCAAGAATCAGGTAACAAAAATAAATAAAAGGCATTCAAATTGGCAAAGAAGTCAAAATCTCCCTTTTCACAGATGACATGATACTCTACATAGAAAACCCAAAAGCCTCCAACCCAAGATTGCTAGAACTCACACAGTAATTCATTGGTGTGGCAGGATACAAATTCAATGCCCAGAAGTCATTGGTATTTCTATACACTAACAAGGAGTCTGAAGAAAGAGAAATTAGAGTCAGTCCCATTTACAACTGCATCCCAAAGCCTAAGATACCTAGGAATAAACCTCAGCAAAGAGGTAAAGGATCTATACCCTAAAAACTACAGAAAACACTTCTGAAAGAAATTGAGGAAGAAAGAAAGAGATGGAAAAATATTCCATGCTCATGGATTGGAAGAATGATTATTGTGATTATTGTGAAAATGTCAATGTTACCCAGGGCAATTTACACGTTTAATGCAATCCCTATCAAAATACCAGGGACTTTCTTCAGATAGCTGGACCTAATTATTTTAAGATTTGTGTGGAATCAGAAAAGACCCTGAATAGCCAGGAGAATTTTAGAAAAGAAAACCATAGCTGGGGGCATCACAATGCCAGATTTTAGGTTGTACTACAAAGCTGTGGTCATCAAGACAGTGTGGTACTGGCACAAAAACAGACACATAGATCAATGGAACAGAATAGAGAACCCAGAAGTGAACTCTCAACTTTATGGTCAACTAATATTTGACAACCAGGAAAGACAATCCACTGGAAAAAAGACAATCTCTTGAAAAAATGGTGCTGGGAAAATTGAACATCCACATGCAGAAGAATGAAACTAGACCACTCTCTTGCACCATACACGAAGATAAACTCAAAATGGATGAAAGATCTAAATGTGTGACAAGATTCCATCAAAATCCTAGAGGAAAACACAGGCAACACCCTTTTTGAACTTGGCCACAGTAACTTCTTGCAAGATACATCCATGAAGGCAAGAAAACAAAAGCAAAAATGAACTATTGGGACTTCGTCAAGATAAGAAGCTTTTGCACAGCAAAAGAAACAGTAAACAAACTAAAGACTACCTATAGAATGGGAGAAGATATTTGCAAATGACGTATCACATAAAGGTGTAGTATCCAAGATCTATAAAGTACTATTAAACTCAACAGCAAAGAAATAAACAATCTAGGTATGAAATGTGCAAAACACATGAACAGAAATCTCACAGAGGAAGACATAGACATGGCCAAAAAGCACATGAGAAAATGCCCCACATCCCTTGCCATCAGGGAAATACAAATCAAAACCACAATGAGATATCACTTCACACCAGGGAGAATGAGGAAAATTATCAAGGCAGGAAACAACAAATGTTGGAGAGGATGTGGAGAAAGTGAAACCTTCTTGCTCTGTTGGTCATAATGTGAACTGGTGCAGCCACTCTGGAAAACTGTGGAGGTTCCTCAAAGATTTAAAAATAGATCTGCCCTAAGACCCAGCAATTACACTGCTGGGAATTTATCCCAAACTTACAGATACAGTGAAACACTGGGACACCTGCACCCCAAAGTTTATAGTCGCAATGTCCAAAATAGCCAAACTGTGGAAGGAGCCTTGTTGTCTATTGAAACATGAATGGATTAAGAAGCTGTGGTAGATGTGTACAATGGACTATTACTTAGCCATTAGAAACGACAAATACCCACCATTTCCTTCCACTTAGATGGAACTGTTGGCTATTATGCTGAGTGAAATAAGTCAATCAGAGAAGGACAAATATTAAATGGTCTCACTCCTTTAGGAAATATAAAAATGTGAAAGGAATTAAAGGGGAAAGGAGAAAAATGAGTGGGAAATATCAGAAAGGGAGTCAGAACATGAGAGACTCCTAACTCTGGGAATTGAATTAGGGGTGTTGGAAAGGGAGGTCGGTGGGTGGTGGCATGACTTTTTTGCAGGCCCTGAGGGAGTCACTTGATGGGATGAACACTGGGAGTTATTGTATAGGTTGGCAAATTGAACACCAATACAAAATATTTTTTTAAGATTTTATTTATTCATGATAGTCACACACACACAGAGAGTGAAAGAGAGAGAGAGAGCGAGAGAGAGAGAGAGAGGCAGAGACACAGGCAGAGGGGAAGCAGGCTCCATGCAGGGAGCCCGAGGTGGGATTTGATCCCGGGTCTCCAGGATCCTGCCCTGGGCCAAAGGCAGGTGCCAAACCGCTGAGCCACCCAGGGATCCCCGTTTATAAAATAAATAATAATAATTGCCAAACAAAAGCTAAAATGCTCAATTGTTAAATGTTAAAGTGCCATACAATTATTGATTAAAGGAAAATTAACATTTCTTTAGTAATAATCTAACAACACTTTAAAGCTCTACATTAACTCTACGTTGAATTTTTCCTATTTTATCTTGCAGAAAGGTATCTTCGATTAAAATTTTTTACTTACATTCTAATAAAAAAGAAAAAAAGAAAATGGAGTCTATCCATGAGATATTATTCTGTCCCAGAAGAAAATCTTAACGTTGACAAATGGGTAGCCCTGGAAGCCTTTATGTAAAGTGTAATAAACCAGGAGTTTTATGACAAATACTGCATGATGTCACATACACCTGGAATCTCAAATAGCCAAAGACAAAGAAGGAGAAAGTCAAATAATCCCTTAGGGAAAGAAACATTTGGTGATAGGATATTAAATATGTTCAGCCCTTGATTAAACAAGGGCTCACACTATTTCTGAAAGTCATTGGGATAATATTTCCAAAGGTGGGATCCCTGGGTAGCGCAGCGGTTTGGCGCCTGCCTTTGGCCCAGGGCGCGATCCTGGAGACCCGGGATCGAATCCCACATCGGGCTCCCAGTGCATGGAGCCTGCTTCTCCCTCTGCCTGTGTCTCTGCCTCTCTCTCTCTCTCTCTCTCTCTCTCTCTCTCTGTATGACTATCATAGATAAATAAAAAATTTAAAAAAAATAAAAAAATATTTCCAAAGGTGTGGTGCCTAAATTGAAGAAGAAGTGGAGCTATAGCAGATACTGTGTGGGAAAATCCTTCTATTAGGTGACACAATAGAGAATGCTGGAACAACACATTCATTAAGAGCATGATGTTGGTGACTTACCAAGAGTTAACAAACTGATGAGTGGTGGGTCCAGAGGAAGAATGGAGGTGTATCGGTTTTAAAGTTATTCTTAACACCTCAGATGTTTCTAAGGCACCTGAGTTCACACCAACTACCCCTGAGCCTTGAGCTCTGTCAGTCTCTCCCTCAAATCTTCCTGCACTAGGTTCACTGCGGGACAAATTCAATACCCTGGGGGAGGTCCCTGAGCAAAAATGAAGGGCAAATCTAACTCAGGCTCCCACGTCCCATGCTGACCCCAACAACAATGCACTTCCCCAGGTAAAGCCTGTTAGAATGGCCAGAGAAGCCCAAATGTGGCCAGACTCCCCAGGTTTCTCACTACCAGCTGTCTCCCTTACAGCTCTCACAGGGACCAGCTGACCATTCTCAGTGACCCATGAGTGGTCTGCCCATCTCCCAGCCTGACTCAGAATCCATGACATTTCAAACCGTCTGTCACATGGCAGCTCTGCCTGCAGTTGGCTTCCTTTCAACTGACAAACTTTGATGAGCACTGATTATAAATTAACTAGGAAAGTGATTATTTGGGCTGTATATCGGGTAGCATATTGGATGAAATCTAAGCAAAAAAGGTTCTGCACACTGAGACTGCGGGTCTCAGTATCTGTGTGAGCAGCTGAGAATAAGGTCTGCTAGGCAGTGGGCATTGGCTGCCCTTGCTCTGAGTGGGACCCTTTCCTGCTCCTTCCTTGTTTCCCCAATTCCAGTCTCTACAGACTTCCCCTCCTTCTGTATACCCTACTGTGGCAGGGTACTAAGTCCCATTCCTGAGAAGATATTTGCAAATGACATATCAGATAAAGGGCTAGTTTCCAAGATCTATAAAGAACTTATTAAACTCAACACCAAAGAAACAAACAATCCAATCATGAAATGGGCAAAAGACATGAACAGAAATCTCACAGAGGAAGACATAGACATGGCCAACATGCATATGAGAAAATGCTCTGCATCACTTGCCATCAGGGAAATACAAATCAAAACTACAATGAGATACCACCTCACACCAGTGAGAATGGGGAAAATTAACAAGGCAGGAAACAACAAATGTTGGAGAGGATGCGGAGAAAAGGGACCCCTCTTACACTGTTGGTGGGAATGTGAACTGGTGCAGCCACTCTGGAAAACTGTGTGGAGGTTCCTCAAACAGTTAAAAATATACCTGCCCTACGACCCAGCAATTGCACTGTTGGGGATTTACCCCAAAGATACAAATGCAATGAAACGCCGGGACACCTGCACCCCGATGTTTCTAGCAGCAATGGCCACGATAGCCAAACTGTGGAAGGAGCCTCGGTGTCCAACGAAAGATGAATGGATAAAGAAGATGTGGTTTATGTATACAATGGAATATTACTCGGCTATTAGAAATGACAAATACCCACCATTTGCTTCAACGTGGATGGAACTGGAGGGTATTATGCTGAGTGAAGTAAGTCAGTCGGAGAAGGACAAACATTATATGTTCTCATTCATTTGGGGAATATAAATAATAGTGAAAGGGAAAATAAGGGAAGGGAGAAGAAATGTGTGGGAAATATCAGAAAGGGAGACAGAACGTAAAGACTGCTAACTCTGGGAAACGAACTAGGGGTGGTAGAAGGGGAGGAGGGCGGGGGGTGGGAGTGAATGGGTGACGGGCACTGGGTGTTATTCTGTATGTTAGTAAATTGAACACCAATAAAAAAAAAAAAAAAGAACTAAGTCCCATTCCTTTGCACAGGACCCATCCTGGAGGCCTGGTTGTATCAGTAAATTAAACATCCAAAAAAAAAAAAAATCCAACACTGTCTCATACGTCAACTCAGGTTCTGTGATCCAGGCCTGTATTGGAGTCACACAAAATTAGGAATAGAAGTACTAGGCAGTCCCGGTGGCACAGCAATTTAGCGCCGCCTTCAGCCCAGGACCTGATTCTAAAGACCTGGGATCAAATCCCATGTTGGGCACCCTGCATGGAGCCTGCTACTCCCTCTGCCTGTATCTCTGCCTCTCTCTTTCTCTCTCTCTCTCTCTCTTTCTCTCTCTCTCCCCCCTCTGTGTCTCTGATGAAAAAATAAATAAAATCTTTAAAAAAAGGAATAGAACTGCCCACTCATATTGGGACATGTTTAAGCAGAGGGCAAACCCAAACAAAGTATTCACTATTTACATCATCTAAAAACTAAACTAACATGGCACTTAGTAAATGTACTCATGTGTTGGTCGGTATTTTAGGTAACCACATTGCTTTCCTAAAACAAAATTAGGATCTCATATAAAGGAAGAAAAAGATATAGAGGAAGGGGTAAGAATTGGTTATAAACTCCACCATTAAACTATAAAACCACCTTTTTACTTACACGTGGAGATATCCTGAAAATGCACTCCTTACAGAAAGGCAGTATCATAATACAGTCATGCAAAATGAAATAATTACAAAGCAAACTAACTAAATCACCAGGCATAAAAGTTCTAGGTATACGAGGAAATGACTTTCCCTTTCATTCCTGAGGAAAGGGAGTTGCTTTTGAAATAGTAATTCTTTCATCTCCTGTAGTCAACTGAGCTAAACTGAAAACTGCAGACCTTACTCATAAATATACATGAAAACAGAAATGAAGCCCTTACGTGGACAAAAACACACTCATAGAACATTTGCAAGGGGCTTTCATACAAAGAGGAGACAAGAGGAGCAGTGGGAGGACAAACAGTTGACATACCTTGGTGTACCACAACTTAATGGAAGCACCCAGGACATATGTAAACATTGTAAACAAAATCAACACTGAAGAAAAGATATGTTTTCCTGGCAAAAGAACAAGATGTAGAAAATTCCTCCAGTTCAAAGGAATAAAGGTGTTGCAACGAAAGAGGAAGCACTCAGATCTTTCTGTTGGCTTATGGATTTAAGATGAATTATCTAAAAATATACAAAGTCATTCTCATCAATTATTGGTGAACCCTGGTGCTCCTAGTTGTTTCTTAATGCTACCTGTGTTGCTCCTGCTTATCTTTGGAGTAGATTGGCACACAGATTTTCCTTGAATCCCCACCGAAGGATCACCATAACCCGTGACCCCTTAAATGAAACCACTATTCTATGCTTCTGTGTGATTCCAGCCCTGCAGAATTACTTGGGAGAGACTTTGCAAATTTAATTGTAGTATTGAATGTACACCACAAGGACATGACTTGAGGTCCCATGGTTCTATTCATAACATATGCATCTGCTCTGGATAGGATTTTGGCTCCTCTGTTGTATGGAACACATACCTTTACAAGGATTTGGTTGTGTACATGACATTCCCAGGATACAAATCACCTGGACATAGGTAAAAGAATCAGAGCTCAAAGCACAACCTAGGAATGATTAGAGGAGCCAACAAAACCATTACCTAAACTTCCCAATAACATGAGGTGGAAAGTAAGGATCAAACCTGTAATTAAAAGCCTTTAGGATCCCTGGGTGGCGCAGCAGTTTGGCGCCTGCCTTTGGCCCAGGGCGCGATCCTGGAGACCCGGGATCGAATCCCACGTCGGGCTCCCGGTGCATGGAGCCTGCTTCTCCCTCTGCCTGTGTCTCTGCCTCATTCTCTCTCTCTCTGTGTGACTATCACAAATAAATAAAAATAAATAAAATAAAAGCCTTTAAATAAGTCTTCATATACCTTCCACTTGTGGTAGTACCATCCTTGTACTGCCAGGAAAAGCTCCAAATGAATAAAGATACTGATTTGTTCAAGACCTCAAAAAAACAAAAAAATTTTTTTTTCTTCCTCCTGGTAGGTAGGACCTCGCCCGGATGCTGAAAAGTTGTCAATTCTTCAAAGGTACTTCCTGTGCTGTACTGAGTATTTGGTCTCCTTTCTCAGTGTGCCTATAGATCAGAGGGTTAATACATTTCCCTCTCTCCAGAAGAGTACATTGGTATTCCTGGACAATCATCCATAGGAGTTCACCAAATTGTCCTTTGACTTTCCCCGCCTAATCAAAGCTTAAATAATCTAAGGCTCCCTTGTAATTCAGTTCTTTTCATTTTCTAAAGGCTTTGTTTATTTATCCATGAGAGAGACAGAGACATAAACATAGGCAAAAGCAGAGGCTGGGTCTCTGTAGGGAGCCTGATGTAGGATCCTGTGATCATGAACTGAGCCAAGGGGAGATGATCAACCACTGAGCTATTGAACCACCCAGATGTTCCTGTAATTCTCATATATAATAAGTGGATGATCAACAGTTTTGTACAGAGAATAAGAAAAAAAAAGTAAAAAGAATCCACATATTTGCTCCCAAACATCACAGAAAGAAATATAGGCATTCAAAAGAAATTACAATTTTGCTAAATAATTCATTATTCATGATATTATTTAGGAGGGGAAATTATTTTCATTGGCCCATTAAAATAGGCAAAACTTTCAGATAACTGAGAGTTATCTTGGTGCAAATAGACACTAGCAAGAATAGCTATTCATTAAATTCCCTTCGGTACGTATTGTTTTTTTTTAAGATTTATTTTTTTTTTATTTATGAGAGTCGAAGAGTGAAAGAGAGAGAGGCAGAGACACAGGCAGTGAAAGACGCAGGCTCCATTCATGGAGCCCAATGCGAGAGTCGATCCCAGGTCTCCAGGATTATGTCCTGGGATGAAGGCGGCGCTCAACCGCTGAGCCACCTGGGCTGCCACATACTGGTTCTTTCACTGTAAATTAGGAGGTGGAAGATACATAAGTTTAGTAATTTCAGCACCCAGATTAGACGGCACTACTTTACTACATGTAGATGTTATAATCTTAAAGAACTCTTAGGATATTACCCATGTTTTTCACCACTAAGTTAAGGCAAATGTTCTGCAAATAGTCCTAGTAGCCTATTCCTGCCTTTCAACAGGAGATGTTTCTGAAGGAAGAGACAAATATGAAAAACTACCCTGACACATCACTGAAAGGGAACTTATGCCTATTTAAAAAACGCAATTAAATTCTAGGAAATACAACATTTAATTACATTTTCTAAAAAATTCAGAATTTGACAAATAAGAAGGCTCTCAGACAGGCTCCTCAGAGGTCTTTGGGAAGCAGTCAGTCTTAGGAAAACGTAGGTGATACAAAAGTTATAAAATAGTTAAATGATAATAGATAGTGGGCAGCTTCCACCCAAGATAATGGACCAAGATTCTCATTGAAATCTTTCTCCATTTTCTGTCAGTAAAAATAATTATTTTTACTTTCCACAGAACCCTTGTTGCCCTTCACCCAGAATGACCCCTTTAACCCCTTTTCTTCTTATTATGCTTTTTATAGTAATTATAGTCATTGTTAGGTCATAACATAGCCAAACAGGTGCCATGGCTCCCTGTCTTTCTGATTTTTGGATATGGCCATTCATTAATGAAGCTCGTAGGAAACCCTCAGGGAAAAGTGGATTTCATCCAATGAAATGAATCACCAAGGCTGGAATTTCTAACTTATATGTGAGTTCCCAAATAGGACCGCTTTAATTTGTTCAGGCACAGTACTTGGAGGAATTACACTTTATGCCAAAGATTAGAAAAATGTTCCCTTCAGTGGAGATTGCACATCAGGAAGCCGGTATAACAGTGACCTCCAATTTTGGTAATTGGTCACATGTTCCTGATGATACAATGTATGTCCAACATGGAATATGGATCCATCAAATCGTATTGTCATGAACAGTGAGCGACTGTCACATTGCCCTAGATTTCTCAATGGGTGGGTGTAGTGTCACGTCTATCATTGTTAACACCTTCTGTGCTGGGACCAATAAAATCAAAGGGCAGAACAGGATGTGAGGTGCTGTTTGGAAGAACTTGTCTGGCTTTTAGGTTGAATCTCATGACTTCCAGGAATTAATGTTTTGGTCTGGGCTTGCCAAATGCAGTTCCTTCAGTTTGAGGTACAATTTCTTGAATCATAACTTGTTCATTGTTTGTTTGCTTGCTTTCATTGTGGTCATAGTCCTGGTACTTTGCCTTCTATCTAGAGCAGCTTCTACAGAGATGTTCTCTCAAGATGTGAATGGTCAAGAAGATCTTATACTTCAGGTGAATATGAAGATGACTAGAACATGTGCAGCAGCAAAGCGTGAGATCTCCAGTTTTCTCTGAATGCGTCACTCCCTCACAAGTGAGAAAATGACCAAATTCGGGGAGTGTGAATGGAAGATATAAATTGGCAGTGGACTGATGACAGATAAACTTGGACTCTAGTGTGAAGTAACCCACCAAGCATACCAATAGATACTCTAGAGTTTCCTATTTATAGAAATTCAGAACAGTATCTTGAGCAAGCATCCCAGAGAGGCAACCAATTACTCCTCTCATGATTGTCCTAGTCGGGGCATGATTTGTCACTGCAACATTCCTTGATTGTTCTACCTTGGCAACAAACTTCTACCAGTTAAAAGAGCTCAAACTATGATAGAGGATGCCCTGAAGGAAGGGTGGACAAGAATTTTTACACTAGGGAACTGAGAGATGACACCTTCCTCCCATGATACAGGGGAGAGGGCCTGAAAAGATAAGGCATTAATAAGATAGATGAGTTGGAATTGGAGAGCATGGTGGAAGAAAAGGGAGGGAGAGCAAGAGATGAAGGATAAGAAGGTCAACCACCATTTTTGCTATTTAGACTACTAGTGTGGATGAGACAGAGAAGTGATCTGTTCAGTCCCAAATTTTCCAGACCACTTATGTAGAATAGAATATTTACCAGAGATGTTTGAAATATGGTGACAAAGTCCAAAAGGTAAAAAATAAACACTTGGCATGCACCATGCTCTGTTCACAGATTAGCTACTTAAAACCCTCCAGGATATTGGACAGATTGTAAGTGAAACTCCACTTTTGGGGACAACAACATTCCTGAAGTTCAAATAGATCTGTTATCTCCTTTGGGATGTGGGTCATCAAACCCTGTATCTTGAAGATAACAAAGGACACACAATACACATGATTCAATTGAAGATACCATAGAGATTCATTCACTGATTTGACTGAAGATAATTATTCTAGCGGCACTTGGGTGGCTTTGTCAGTTAAGTGTCTAACTCTTGATTTTTACTTAGGTCATGATTTCTGGGTCCTGAAATCTAGTACCATGTTGAGCTCCACATTGGCTATGGATGCTCAAGATGTACTCTTTTTCCCTCTGCCCTTCCTCTCTTCCTGCTCTCTTTTCCTATCATAAACATAATATAATGAATCATTATTATAGTTTACTCAGTATGACATACCTAAGGACAACATACTAAAGGCATATTATTTTTGTTTCATGTGTGTAGATTTTAATTTTCTGATGAGACATTAGTTTGAACCACAATAGTAAAATTTAATTTCTAAGTCAAATTTGATCTAATTCCATAGTAGATAATTTGCAGCCACTACTTGGGTATTAGTTTGTTTTTAAATCTTAGCAAAAATGAAGCTCATTACTTTCTTGTGAACACAATTTATTATTTAGAATACCTCAGAATAATTGAACATGTAGTATAAACAGTTTCCCTATATTCCTATTCCCTGGCACAGATTTGTTCAAATACATATTCTGGAAATCCGTCCCTTTCAGCACCCTGAGGATCCGCAATTAGATTTTTTTCTTCCTCACTGTCATTTATTTCTCTTAATCTAGCCTCATGATCTTTTATTTGTTTGTCTTTTTTTCCCTCTGTTTATTTCTTTGCAATCAACTAGTCTTCTATGTCACTCACTTGTTCTTCCACCTCATTAACCCTCATTATTAGGACTTCTAGTTTGGATTGCATCTCATTCAATTGATTTTTAATTTCTGCCTGATTAGATGTAAATTCTGCAGTCCTGAAGTCTTTTGAGTCCTTTATGCTTTTTTGTAGCGTCACGGGTAGCTTTATAATCATCCTTCTGATTTGGCTTTTTGACATTGAATTGTAATTCAAATTTTGTAACTCTGAGGGAGAGAGGACTGTTTCTGATACTTTCTTTTTGTGAGTTTTTTAATAATAAATTTATTTTTTATTGGTGTTCAATTTACCAACATACAAAGTAATACTCAGTGCTCATCCCATCAAGTGCCCCAGTCAGTGCCTGCCACCCATTCACCACCACCCCACCCTCCTACCATTCCATCACCCCTAGTTCATTTCCCAGAGTTAGGAGTCTTTATGTTCTGTCTACCTTTCTGATATTTCCCACACATTTCTTCTCCCTTCCCTTATATTCCCTTTCAATATTATTTATATTCCCCCAAAACAGGAGAACATACAATGTTTGTCCTTCTCCGATTGACTTACTTCACTCAGCAAAATACCTTCCAGTTTCATCCATGTTGAAGCAAATGGTGGGTATTTGTCATTTCTAATGGCTGAGTAATATTCCATTGTATACATAAACCACATCTTCTGTATCCATTCATCTTTTGATGGACACCGAGGCTCCTTCCACAGTTTGGCTATTGTGGACATTACTGCTATAAACATCAGGGGGCAGGTGTCCCGGCATTCCATTGCATCTGAATCTTTGAGATAAATCCCCAATGGTGCAATTGCTGGGTCGTAGGGCAGGTCTATTTTTAACTCTTTGAGGAACCTCTACACAGTTTTCCAGAGTGGCTGCACCAGTTCACATTCCACCAATAGTGTAAGAGGGTTCCCTTTTCTCCGCATCCTCTCCAACATTTGTGGTTTCCTGACTTGTTAATTTGCCCCATTCTCACCGGTGTGAGGTGGTATCTCATTGTGGTTTGGATTTGTATTTCCCTGATGGCAAGTGATGCAGAGCATTTTCTCATGTGCACGTTGGCTATGTCTATGTGTTCGTCTATGAGATTTCTGTTCATGTCTTTTGCCCATTTCATGATTGGATTGTTTGTTTCTTTGCTGTTGAGTTTAATAAGTTCTTTATAGATATTGGAAACTAGAACTTTATCTGATACGTCATTTGTAAATATCATCTCCCATTCTGTAGGTTGTCTTTTAGTTTTGTTGACTGTATCCTTTGCTGTGCAAAAACTTCTTATCTTCTTGAAGTCCCAATAGTTCATTTTTCTTTTGTTTCTTTTGCCTTAGTATCTTGCAAGAAGTTACTGTGGCTGAATTCAAAAAGGGTGTTGACTGTGTTCTCCTCTAGGATTTTGATAGAATCTTGTCTCACATTTAGATCTTTCATCCATTTTGAGTTTATCTTTGAGTATGGTGCAAGAGAGTAGTCTAGTTTCATTCTTCAGCATGTGGATGTCCAATTTTACCAGCACCATTTATTGAGGAGACTGTCTTTCTTCCAGTGGATAGTCTTTCCTCTATCGAATATTAGTTGACCATAAGTTCAGGGCCCACTTCTGGGTTCTTTATTCTGTTCCATTGATCTATGTGTCTGTTTTTGTGCCAGTACCACACTGTCTTGATGACCACAGCTTTGTAGTACAACCTGAAATCTGGCATTGTGATGCCCTCAGCTATGGTTTTCATTTTTAAAATTCCCCTGGCTATTCGGGGTCTTTTCTGATACCACACAAATGTTAAAATAATTTGTTCTAACTCTCTAAAAAAGTCCATGGAATTTTGATAGGAATTGCATTAAACATGTAAATTGCCCTGGGCAACATTGACATTTTCACAATATTAATTCTGCCAATCCATGAGCATGGAATATTTTTGAATCTCTTTTTGTCTTCTTCAATTTCATTCAGAAGTGTTCTATAGTTTTTAGGGTATAGATCTTTTATCTCTTTGATTAGATTGATTCCTAGGTACCTTATGCTTTTGGGTGCAATTGTAAATGGGATTGACTCCTTAATTCTGTTATTTCAGTCTCATTGTTAGTGTATAGAAATGCCATTGATTTCTGGGCATTGATTTTTGTATCCTGCCAAATGACCAAATTGCTGTATGAGTTCTAACAATCTTGGGGTGGAGGGTTTTGGGTTTTCTATGTAGAGTATCATGTCATCGGCAAAGAGGGAAAGTTTGACTTCTTTGCCAAGTTGAATGCCTTTAATGTATTTTTGTTGTCTGATTGCTGAGGCTAGGACTTCCAGTACTATGTTGAATAGCAGTGGTGAGAGTGAACATCCCTGTCTTGTTCCTGATCTTAGGGGAAAGGCTCCCAGTGCTTCCCCATTGAGAATGATATTTGCTGTGGGCTTTTGGTAGATGGCTTTTAAGATGTTGAGGAAAGTTCCCTCTATCCCTACACTCTGAAGAGTTTTGATCAGGAATGGATGCTGTATTTTGTCAAATACTTTCTCTGCATCTAACGAGAGGATCATATGGTTCTTGGATTTTCTCTTGCTGATATGATGAATCACATTGATTATTTTACAAGTGCTGAACCAGCCTTGTGTCCTGGGGATAAAACCTACTTGGTCATAGTGAATAATTTTTTTAATGTATTGTTGGATCCTATTGGCTAGTATCTTGTTGAGAATCTCTGCATCCAGGTTCATCAGGGATATTGGTCTCTAATTCTCCTTTATGGTGGGGTCTTTGTCTGGTTTCAGAATTAAGGTGATGCTGGCCTCATAGAACGAATTTGGAAGTACTCCATCTCTTTCTATCTTACCAAACAGCTTTAGTAGAATAGGTATGGTTTCTTCTTTAAACGTTTGATAGAATACCCCTGGGAAGCCATCTGGCCCTGGACTTTTGTGTCTTGGGAGGTTTTTGATGACTGCTTCAATATCCTCCCTGGTTATTGGCCTGTTCAGGTTTTCTATTTCTTCTTGTTCCAGTTTTGGTAGTTTGTGGCTTTCAATGAATGTGTCCATTTCTTCTAGATTGCCTAATTTATTGGCATATAGCTGTTAATAATATGTTTTTAAAATCGTTTGTATTTCCTTGGTGTTGGTAGTGATCTCTCCTTTCTCATTCATTATTTTATAAATTTGAGTCTTCTCTTTCTTCTTTTTAATAAGGCTGGCTAATGGTTTATCTATCGTATTAATTCTTTCAAAGAACCAACTCCTGGTTTTGGTGATCTGTTCCACAGTTCTTCTGGTCTTGATTTCATTGAGTTCTGCTCGAATCTTTATTAACTCTCTTCTTCTGCTGGGTGGAGTATCTTTTTGCTGTTTTGTCTCTAGCTCCTTTATGTGTAAGGTATGCTTTTGTATTTGAGTTCTTTCCAGTTTTTGAATGGATGCTTGTATTGCAATGTATTTCCCCCTTAGGACTGCTTTTGCTGCATCCCAAAGATTTTGAACGGTTGTATCTTCATTCTCATTAGTTTCCATGAATCTTTTTAATTCTTCCTTAATTTCCTGGTTGACCCTTTTATCTTTTAGCAGGATGGTCCTTAACCTCCACCTGTTTGAGGTCCTTCCAAACTTCTTGTGATTCAGTTCTAATTTCAAGGCATTATGGTCTAAGAATATGCAGGGGATGTTCCCAATCTTTTGGCATCAGTTCAGACCTGAATTGTGGCCCAGTATGTTGTCTATTCTGGAAAAAGTTCCATGTACACTTGAGAAGAATGTGTATTCAGTTGAGTTTGGAGGTAAAGTTCTGTAGATATCTGTGAAATCCATCTGGTCTAGTGTATCATTTAAAGCTCTCGTTTCTTTGGATATGTTATGCTTAGAAGACCTCTCTAGTATAGAAAGAGCTATATTGAAGTCACCAAGTATAAGTTTATTATCATCTAAGTACTTCTTCACTTTGGTTATTAATTGATTTAAATATTTGTGAGCTCCCACATTTGGGGCATATATATTGAGGATTGTGAAGTCCTCTTTTTGGATAGATCCTTTAAGTGTGATATAGTGTCCCTCTTCATCTCTCACTACAGTGTTTGGGGTAAATTTTAGTTTATGTGATATAAGGATGGCTACCCCTCTTTCTTTTGAGGTCCCTTTGAGTGGTAAATTTTTCTCCAACCTTTTATTTTCAGGCTGGAGGTGTCCTTCTGTCTCAAATCAGTCTCTTGTAGACAGCAAATAGATGGGTCCTGCTTTTTTGTCCAGTCTGAAACCCTGCGCCTTTTGATGGGGTCATTAAGCCCGTTCATGTTCAGAGTTACTATTGAAAGATATGACTTTAGTGTCATCATGATATCTCTTCAGTCCTTGTTTTTGTGGATTGTTCCACTGAACTTCTTAAAGGGGAATATTAAGAGTCCCCCTTAAAATTTCTTGCAGAGCTGGTTTTGAGGTCACATATTCTTTCAGTTCCTGCCTGTCTTGGAAGCTCTTTATCTCTCCTTCCATTTTGAATGAGAACCTTGCTGGATAAAGTATCTTGGTTGCATTTTTTTCTCATTTAGGACCCTTAATATATCCTGCCATCCCTTTCTGACCTGCCAGGTCTCTGTGGAGAGGTCTGCTGTTACCCTCATACTCCTCCCCATAAAAGTCAGGGATTCCTTGTCTCTTGCTGCTTTAAGGATCTTCTCTTTATCTTTGGAATTTACAAGCTTCACTATTAAATGTCGAGGTGTTGAATGGCTTTTATTGATTTTAGGGGGGGATCTCTCTATTTCCTGGATCTGAATACCTGTTTCCCTTCCCAGATTAGGATAGTTTTCAGCTATGATTTGTTCAAATAATTATTCTGGCCCTTTGTCCCTTTCAGCGCCCTCAGGATCCCCTATTAAACGTAGGTATTTCTGTCTCAGGCTGTCGTTTATTCCCCTTAATCTATCCTCATGGTCTTTTAATTGTTTGTCTCTTTTTTCCTCAGTTTCCCCCTTTGCCATCTACTTGTCTTCTATGTCACTCACTCATTCTTCCACCTCTTAACCCTCGTCTTTAGGACTTCTAGTTTGGATTGTATCTCATTCAATTGATTTTTAATTTCTGCCTGATTAGATCTAAATTCTGCAGTCATGAAGTCTCTTGAGTCCTTTATGCTTTTTTCTACAGCTACCAGTAGCTTTATAGTAGTGCTTATGAATTGGCTTTCTGACATTGAATTGTAATCCAGATTTTGTAACTCTGTGGGAGAGGGGACTGTTTCTGATTCTTTCTTTTGAGGTGAGGTTTTCCTTCTAGTCATTCTCTTAGTGCAGAGTCATCAAAAACAAGTTGTATTGGGAAAAGGAGAAAAAGAAATGAGAGAAAGAAGGAAAGAAAGAGAAAAAGAAAAAAGAAAAAAGGAAGAAAAAAAGCAAAAAGAGAAGAAAAAGAGAGAGAAAAAGAAAGAAATGTCAAAACGGTGGGGGAAGCAAACAGAAATCTAAAAGCAAAAACAAACAAACAAACAAACAAACAAACAAAAAAACACCCGGATGTATCTTCTGATTCTGTATACTTTAAGTCCCTTGTCTTCCCTTGCAACTTGTCCGTCTTGCTGGTCTTCTGGGGGAGGGGCCTGTTGTGCTGATTTTCAGGTGTTATCACTTGGGGGAGATGCTGTGCCCCCTGCCTGGTGCAGGGCTCAGTGGGGGTTTACCCCTTGAGGCCCCAGGAGGAACAACCGCAGTGGCGGGCCAGCTTTAGAGCCCTGGCTTCAGCCCCCGCAGTAACTACAGAGATCTCCATCCGAGGGGCCTGGATGTTCTGGGGGTGGGACCACTGCTCTGCTTAGCTCAGGGCAAGAGCGTACTTGCTGTCCTGTGCCCTCCCAGCCCTCTGCCTCAGGGGGAGGCTGGATCCTGGGCTGTGTCCCCTGCACCCTGGGCTCCCAGGCCTGTGCTGTTGGATTCGCGTTCCGGCCGGCAGCCCCCTCCGTGGAGCTACTGCAGGAGCCCCTCCGAGCTGCTCCTAGAGCCGCGTAGCCCCCTCCGTACCGAGCCTCTTCCTCTGCAGGAGCCGCCTCCGAGCTGCTTCCGGGGCCTCGCAGCCCCCTCCATGCAAAGCCGCTGCCTGAGCCCCTCCCAGCTGTTCCTGGTCCAGCCTTGCACTCTGCAGCTGTTTAGGGAGCTCGGCATGCTCTCCTGGGCATGCAGGTGTCTGTTAGTGTCCCAGGGAGCCTGAGAGCATCCCCACCCTCCTGGGATCCTGCTCTAACTCCCTGCAAGGCCTTTCTGCCCAGGAAGATTGGTGAAGCTCCTGCTTCTCCATGACGGAGCTTTCCTGTCCTGGGATCACTCGCCCTGGCTTTAGCCCGGTTCCTCGTGGGGCCCCTCCCCCTTGTATGCCTTTTGTTTCTTTATTTCTTTTCCCCCCATCTTCCTACCTTGATAGAAGCGTGAACTCTTCTCACTGTAGCATTCCAGCTGTTCTCTCTTTAAATCTCAGGCCGAATTCATAGATTTTGAAGATGATTTGAAGGTTATCTAGGTAATTTGGTGGGGACAGGTGATTTGGGGACCCTACTCCTCCACCATCTTGCCCCTCCCTCTGTGAGTTTTTCTTTTACTCAATTTGGTCAATGCAGAGTGGCCAAAACAAGTTGTAATGGGAAAAGAGGAAAAAGAGAGAAGAGAAAGAAGAAAAGAAAAAGAATAAAGGAAAAAAGGAAAAATTAGGAAAGAAAGAGAGGAAAAGAAAAAAGAAGAAATGAGGGAAGCAAACAGAAATCAAAGAACAAGGGGAAGTATCCTGTGATTCTGTATACTGTAAATCCCTTGACTTCCTCTGGAACTTTCCAGTGCTGCTTGGTTAATAATTTGTTTTTCCCCTGTCTGTCTAGCACATCTTCTGTATGAGGGGCCTGTTGTGCTGAATTTCTGGTGTTAGGACTTGGAGGAGCTGCTCAGCCCCGTGCCTGGTGCAGGGCTCAGTGAAAGATGTTTAAGCTGTTTATCCTGTGAGGCCACTGTGATTCTCTTTGGGGGTTGTTTATCCTGTGAGGCCCCAGGAGGAACAACAACAGTGGTGGTGGCCACCTCTGGAGCCCTGGATTCAGCTCCCACAGTAATTATGGATTCTCTGTCTTCAGGGGCCTGGATACTCCAGGTGCTTGGCTGCTGGTATGCTCAGCTTGGGGCCACCCATCCTCAGGAGTGTCCTTGCTGTCTTGTGCCCTCCCAGCCTATGCCTGTCCCAGGGTGAGCACCAGATCTTGGGCTGTGTCCCCAGCGCCCTGTGCTCCCAGGCCTGTGCTGTTGGAATCACGTTGCTGGGGGCACAGCCCCTTCTGGGTTGGGCCCCTACCATAGCCACTTCTGAGATGCTCCTGGGACCATGCAGTCCCCTATATTCCTAGGTTTCAATCAAGCTCTAGAACTTGTGAAATGTGAGATCTCAGACGCGATATTTTGCTTCTACTTAAACTCCCTGATCACTATTCATACATTTATTCATTTAATGCTCATTGACTCTCCATCCTCCTCAGGTGGAGAAATAGAGGCACAGTGAAGAGGCTCATGAACTCTGAATTCAGGAGCTCTGATATGAATCCAAGCTTGGAGTCTGAAATCTCATACTCTTATTATTGAATTATGCTGCTGTAATTACTCAGGCATTGGATCATTGGTTATTGTATAAAGGAGCTTTAGCTTCTCTGTGTGTCAGGAATGACCTGTGCCTAGGGAAGTCCCAACATTTTCTACCACTATGAGGTCACCTAAGTGGTTACATTACCAGGGATGCTCTTGAGCCTTAGTGGGAGGGATCTTGTCATAGTCACTAATAGGAACAGACAAAAAGCCTGAGGAGTCCTAAGTCTTAGATCTGGTTAATTCAAAGTATGGTCAGCTTAAAGTTATGATAGTGGTCAGTTCAAGCCATGGTTGTGGTCGGTTTGTATATTTTAAGGGTTTAGTGGCACCATTGGCTAATCTTATTGAAGTCTGTCAGTGTTCAGTTCCTCAGCATGTGACCTCAATCTGTTCATACTTGAGACATTTCTTTCATGATGGCTTTGTCTCTACAGTGAGCGATAGTAATGCTGAAATCCTGTGACCTACCCCTGGGACAATGAAAGATCAGAAACCGTGGCCAGTTTATGATTAGCTTGGTATCCATGCCCCACTGCTATTCACTTGTACAGCTGAGATACAGAGGTGATCAATGCCTGACCAATCAGTGTCATAACATGGTCTGACTTCAGGACATGGCACAAAAGTACTAATTGGAAGCAGAGCAGCTGGTACCCAGATGGCTTATTGATGGAGAATGCGACTCTTGATCTAGAGTCATGTGCCCTAGTCTATGTTGGGCATAGAGACTTCTTAAGAAAAAAAAATAGTATTGGACATATGTGGTGATATGTCTGAATACACATTCATCCTGAGGCCTAAAACATGCTTGAATGTCATGAATTCACATTAACTGTACATCATGGTTGGTCAGTTTAAGGGAAGCAACTTCTTGGCAGGGCACTCATGGGACAGTATGCTTGGAAGATCCTGGGTTTTGAATCACCTTGGGAGCAGTCCACTTGTATTTGAGGCTGGTCCAGTGCCCAGGAAGGCTCCACTTGAGACAGATGGCAGTGTGAACCCTGGGGAGCGTTGACCACAGTTGGGGTTCCCATTGCCATACCATCGCTTTACTTGGGGGCAACTGCTTTGTGTTTTGGGTCAGGGATTGAAACCAGGATTGGATGGTTTACATAAGATGTGTACAGGCAGTCTCCAGGTTATGAAATGTCATGCACAGGGAACACAGGGCAGGAGAATTTAAGAAAGACATGAGGTATCCCTTGGTTCAGGGGTGCAGAGCATGATCTCTGGAACAGTATGCAATTCACAGGTGTTCACAGACCTCTCACCACTGGGATCCAACTCAGATTGTGTCTCAGTCCTCTTCCCCCCTTCCTCATAAGTTTTGTAACTCTTGGCAAGTCATCAACACAATGTCCTGTTCTGTCTTTCTATATTGTCTCACCTAAATAAAGGTATGTCCCCACAAAGTGTCTGCTAGCTATTCTCTTGTTCTCTGACAGTAAATAAATTTGATATTATATAATCTCTTCATGATTTTCAAACATATAATGCAGTGTTGCTTATCACAGGCCCTTGGCTGCACAAAGAATTCCAGAACAGATTGAATTGTATCATAGAAACTGTGTACCCTACCTGCAACATTTCCTGCTTTGTCCCTCCTTCTCCTATTCTATTCTCTGATGCTGTGTATTGATTTTTCTCCGTTCCACACATAAGTATCATCATGCAGTATTTGTCTTACACTGCCTGCCTATTTCTCTTAACATAAGGGCCTCTAGGCCCATGCATGTCATCACTGTTATTGTGATTTCCTTCCTCTACGTGGGATATTTCATTGTAAAATAGACTAAGTTTTTATCCTTTTGTTCATCAATGGATGTGAAGTCCTTTCTTTTTTTCTTGAGTGTTGAGAGTGGTGCTGCAGATCATGCAGATATCTCTGTGAAATTCAGATTTCAACTCCTTGTGCCCTATTTGCCCAAAATCTGATTGCTAGATTTTATGACAGACCTTTTTAAATATTAAGGGTGGGGCTCTGCAGGTTGTTTTCCATTCCATGTTTATCAGTTTAGATTTTCAGTTGAGTACTTTATGAATATGGCTTCTCGAACGCCTTTCTGCACCACACTCTGGCTCAGGTTTCTCTACAAAGCAAATGACCATTAATGGGATCAAATTTTGAACTCTAATAATCTTATCACTCATTTTGGATGGTCTTCTTTTTTTTTAATTTTTTTTAAAATTTTTATTTATTTATGATAGTCACACAGAGAGAGAGAGAGAGAGAGGGGCAGAGACACAGGCAGAGGGAGAAGCAGGCTCCATGCACCGGGAGCCCGATGTGGGATTCGATCCCGGGACTCCAGGATCGCGCCCTGGGCCAAAGGCAGGCGCCAAACCACTGCGCCACCCAGGGATCCCTTTGGATGGTCTTCTAACATAAAGATGTCAACACGTCTTTCTATGGTCATCCATTTCCCAGGATATTCAATCAAAATCTCAAAACAAAAACTAATTATGAAACCAGCTGAGTACACCTGGACTGAAAATTGAGCGAAAATATTTTAACTTTTCAGAAACATAAAAAGTCACCTATCAAAGGAGTCAATGGACTGTAACATGAAAATTCATTCTTTAAATTGACTCAAGAAATAATGTTGTAGGGGCACCTGCGTGTTTCTGTCAGCTGTTTCTACTACCTGGATTTCAGCTCTGGTCATGATCTCAAGGTCATCAGATTCACTTGTATTCAGCGTGGAGCCAGCTTAGTATTCTCTCTTCCTTTCCCTCTGCCCCTCTTCTCCTTACACTTTCTCTTTTGCTCTCTCTACAAAAAAAGAACCATTCAATTTTTCTCAGGGTTCCATTCCAAAGTCAAATATACTAAGCCATATCCTTTATATTTGATGTTTGAAAATCTTAATTTACATAGTCAGGCATTAGTTTATACCCAAAAGAGTAAAATAGCATTCAGATCTCTATGTTGGTCAAACTTAATGGTAGGCATTGTGAAGCTAACATTTGGACATATTAGTCCATGTTAATATTAGCAAATAAAACTCCTACTATGTTTTTAAAAATAGATCATGTTACTGACATTGGAGTTAGGTTGATGTCATAATGCAGCACATAATATAAAAATTCTCCTTTCCCCGTATCCCTTGACATACAATCTCCACAATTATTCACACCTACATCAGTGTGGAACATTTATCACAAAGAACAAAATGGCGTAAAGATTTTATCAATATTGACGTTGACCATAGTAAGGACTGATCTCCTTTAGGGATTGTTTTGACATATGCATAATAGTATGTAACTCAGGATCTGGGAACATAACCTGAGTCAAAGGGAGTTGCTGATCCAAAGGATCCACACTAGTGACCACATTTTACTGATTTTAATTCAGGTCAAGATGAACCACAAGGTTGCATTAGTTTCAGGTGTACCACCTATGATTGTCACTTATGCTTATTGAAACTGCACTCACCCAAAACCTAGATATCATGTGTCCCCATAGAGCACTATTACCATTTTATTGATCATATTCTCTATGCTTTACCTTTCACCCTCTGACATTTATAATGGATATGTAGAAGCCTATCCCCTCTGCTCTTCTTACAACCATATCTATTTGTAAATTGTATATATTCCATTTTTAAATATCTCCCATACTGGATGATTTTGTAACAACAGATTAGAGACTAAATACAATAGAGTAATAGAGTAAATGGAACAGAAGATAACAATTGCCTGATGTGGGCAATACCTGGACTCCAGGATCACACCCTGAGTCAGACACTCAAACTGTGAGCAATGCAGGCATCTCTTGCTCTGTATAGCTTTGTTCTGAAGCTACACTATAGATTAGTACCGCCCCACACAATATCCCTCTCTATCTTTCCTGTATGGGTACTCAGTTGTCCACTTTCATATTGTACTTTCTGATGTGCTACAAGACTTGAAAGTCTACAAACTGCTCTCACAGTAATCACTTGTGCCTAACATGGACCTTGTGAGGTAAGCATGACAATCAGCATATTTCCCATTCTGCAAAGAAGGAAACTGAGGTCCATGATATGGAGTAAGGACAGACCACTCTGGGGTCGCAAAGCCAGGGAGGACACAAAAGCAGGGGGAAGAACACACGAGGAGCTCAGAGGCGACCACCAGCATGATGCATTTGGGGAACTGCATGTTATTGAGAAAAGACTTGAATTTTGACGTGTGAGTACTGGGTGGCCTATGGAGATGTGGGGTCCACTAAGAAAGGCAGCACCATGTGGCAGTTAAGACCACAGTCTCTAGTATAACATACAAATAACTGAACCTCATCCCTGCTACTTCCTCACTGTATACATCTTGACCTTTAACCTTCCTGGCCTTGTTGATCACCTATAAGATGGGGACAAGAATGATCAATATAAGGTGCTGTAAGGAGGAGATGGACAATTAGTTACTTGGCGTCATTCCCAAAACTTAGAAAATGTTCCAAAAATAAGAGCCTCTAGGTTGCAGAACTCACAATTTCAAATGCCCTAGCACAGCCAATGAGTTTAGGCTACCCTGGGTCACATGACCACATCTGCTCCAAAGACCTGCAGCCAGAGGGCAGAAGTTACGTGCTTCTGTGACCATTGCTGTTCCCAGTAATGACGGAGGGAAGTCTCAAGGCATGAGTCCAGAGCTCCAGGTGTGTGCTTAAGTAGAGGATGAGTGAGAAAAACATTTCTTCTAGGGGATCCGTGTGAGCCCAGGTGTCCTTCCTGATGTGCTCCTCATTTCTGTTCTGTAGTCATGGCCCTCTGAAAAGCCTTCCTAGCCTAAATCCATGCCTTGGGTTCACATCTGCAAAAGGGGAGCCATGGTAATTCCACTGATATGTCTTCTGGTGCACATGTAAGGATGGGCATCTACTGGCATCCTGTGTAGGATTCCAGGTATATACCCATGTGAGTGGGTAGGATTCTTCATTTACTGAAGAAGTGGTGAAACTTCTAACGGGAAGCTACAGAAGGTAATAATCAAGTCTCTAGGGAGAGAAAAGTCACTCGATCTGAGTCCGTGAAGTGGATGCCAACACATGGGAAGATTTTTTTAAATAATAAATTTATTTTTTATTGATGTTCAATTTGCCAACATATAGAATAACACCCAGTGCTCATCCCATCAAGTGACTGCCTCAATGCCCATCACACATTCACCCCCCACCAACCTCCCCTTCCACCACCCCTAGTTCGTTTGCCAGAGTTAGGAGTCTTTATGTTCTGTCTCCCTTTCTGATATTTCCTACCCAGTTCTTCTCCCTTCCCTTCTATTCCCTTTCACTATTATTTCTATTCCCTAAATGAAGGAGACCATATAATTTTTGTCCTTCTCCGATTGACTTATTTCACTCAGCATAATACCCTCCAGTTCCATCCATATTGAAGCAAATGGTATTTGTCATTACTTATGACTAATATTCCATTGTATACATAAACCACATCGTCTTTATCCATTCATCTTTCGATGGACACCGAGGCTCCTTCCACAGTTTGGCTATTGTGGACATTGCTGCTATAAACATCGGGGTGCAGGTGTCCCAGGGATTCATTGCATCTGCATCTTTGGGATAAATGCCCAGCAGTGCAATTGCTGGGTCATAGTACAGGTCTATTTTTAACTCTTTGAGGAGCCTCCACACAGTTTTCCAGAGTGGCTGCACCAGTTCACATTCCCACCAACAGTACAAGAGGTTTCCCTTTTCTCCGCATCCTCTCCAACATTTGTGGCTTCCTGTCTTGTTAATTTTCCCCATTCTCACTGGTGTGTGGTGGTATCTCATTGTGGTTTTGATTTGCATTTCCCTGATGGCAAGTGATGCAGAGCATTTTCTCATGTGCATGTTGGCCATGTCTATGTCTTCCTCTGTGAGATTTCTGTTCATATCTTTTGCCCATTTCGTGACTGGACTGTTTGTTTCTTTGGTGTTGAGTTTAATAAGCTCATTATAGATCTTGGTAACTAGCCCTTTATCTATACGTCATTTGCAAATATTTTCTCCCATTCTGTAGGTTGTCTTTTAGTTTTGTTGACTGTATCCTTTGCGTGCAAAAGCTTCTTATCTTCTTGAAGTCCCAATAGTTCATTTTTGCTTTTGTTTCTTTTGCCTTCATGGATGGATCTTATCAGAAGTTCCTATGGCCGAGTTAAAAAACTGTGTTGCCTGTGTTCTCCTCTAGGATTTAGATGGAATCTTGTCTCACATTTAGATCTTCCATCCATTTTTGAGTTTATCTTTGAGTATGGTGCAAGAGAGTGGTCTAGTTTCATTCTTCTGCATGTGGATGTCCAATTTTCCCAGCACCATTTACTGAAGAGACTGTCTTTCTTCCTGTGGATATTGTTTCCTCCTTTATCGAATATTAGTTGATCATAAACCTGAAGGTCCACTTCTGGATTCTCTATTCTGTTCCATTGATCTATGTGTCTGTTTTTGTTACAGTACCACACTGTCTTGATGACCGCAGCTTTGTAGTACAACCTGAAATCTGGCATTGTGATGCCCCCAGCATGGTTTTATTTTCTTAAAATTCCCCTGGATATTCGGGGTCTTTCCTGATTCCACACAAATCTTAAAATAATTTGCTATCTCTCCAAAGAAAGTCCATGATTTTTTGATAGGGATTGCATTAAACGTGTAAATTGCTCTGGGTAACATTGACATTTTCACAATATTTATTCTGCCAATCCATGAGCATGGAATATTTTTCCATCTCTTTGTGTCTTCCTCAATTTCTTTCAGAAGTTTTCTGTAGCTTTAGGGTATAGATACTTTACATCTTTGGTTAGGTTTATTCCTAGGTATCTTATGCTTTTGGGTGCAATTGTAAATGGGCCTGACTCCTTAATTTCTCTTTCTTCACTCTCATTGTTAGTTTATAGGAATGACACTGACTTCTGGGCATTAATTTTGTATCCTACCACACTGCCAAATTGCTGTATGAGTTCTACCAATCTTTGGGTGGTGTCTTTTGGGTTTTCTATGTAGAGCATCATGTCATCTGTGAAGAGGGAGAGTTTAATTTCTTCTTTGTCAATTTGAATGCCTTTAATATCTTTTTTTGTCTGATTGCTGAAGCTAGGACTTCCAGTACTATGTTGAATAGCAGTGGTGAAAGAGGACATCTCTGTCTTTTCGTAATCTTAAGGGAAAGGCTCCCAGTGCTTCCCCATTGAGAATGATATTTACTGTGGGCTTTTCATAGATGGCTTTTAAGATGTTGAGGAATGTTCCATCTATCCCTTCACTCTGAAGAGTTTTGTTCAGAAATGGATGTGTATTTTGTCAAATGTTTTTCTCTGCATCTAATGAGAGGATCATATGGTTCTTGTTTTTTTTTTTTCTTGCTGATATGATGAATCACATTGATTGTTTTACGAGTGTTGAACCAGCCTTGTGTCCCGAGGATAAATCCTACTTCGTCATGGTGAATAATGTTTTTAATGTATTGTTGGATCCTATTGGCTAGTATCTTGTTGAGAATTTTTGCATCCATGTTCATCAGGAATATTGGTCTATAATTCTCCTTTTTGGTGGGATCTTTGTCTGGTTTTGGAATTAAGGTGATGCTGGCCTCATAGAATGAATCTGGAAGTACTCCATCTCTTTCTATCTTTCCAAACAGTTTTAGTAGAATAGGTGGTTTCTTCTTTAAACTTTTCATAGAATTCCCATGGGAATCCATCTAGCCCTGGACTTTTGTGTCTTGGGAGGTTTTTGATGACTGCTTCAATATCCTCCCTGGTTATTGGTCTGTTCAGATTTTCTATTTCTTCCTGTTCCAGTTTTGGTAGTTTGTGCCTTTCAAGGAATGTGTCCATTTCTTCTAGATTGCCTAATTTATTGGTGTATAGCTGTTTATAACATGTTTTTAAAATCATTTGTATTTCCTTGGTGTTGATGGCGATCTCTCTTTATAAATTTGAGTCTTCTCTTTCTTCTTTTTAATAAGGCTGGCTAATGGTTTATCTATCTTATTCATTCTTTCAAAGAACCAACTCCTCATTTTGTTGATCTGTTCCACAGTTTTTCTGGTCTCAATTTCTTTGAGTTCTGCTCAAATCTTAATTAACTCTCTTCTTCTGCTAGGTGTAGGATCTATTTGTTGTTTTTTCTCTAGCCCTTTAGTGGTAAGTTTAGCTTTTGTATTTGAGTTCTTTACAGTTTTTGAATGGATGCTTTATTGCAATGTATTTCCTTCTCAGGACTGCTTTTGCTGAATCCCACAGATTTTGAATGGTTGTATCTTCATTCTCATTAGTTTCCATGAATCTTTTTAAATTCTTCCTTAATATCCATTTAGGACTTTTTATCGTTTAGCAGGATGGTCCTTAACGTCCACATGTTTGAAGTCCTTCCAAACTTCTTGTGATTTAGTTCTAATTTCAAGGCATTATGGTCTGAGAATAAGCAGGGGACTATCCCAATCTTTCGGTATCATTTCAGACTCGATTTGTGACCCAGTATGTGGTCCATTCTGAAGAAAGTTCCTTGTGCCCTTGAGAAGAAAGTTTAATCACTTGAGTTTGGATGTAAAGTTCTGTAGATATCTGTGAAATCCATCTAGTTCAGTGTATCATTTAAAGTCTTGTTTCTTTTGAGATGTTGTGTTTAGAAGACTTCTTCTTCAAGGGGAATTTTAAGAATCCCCCTTAAAATTTCTTGCAGAGCTGGTTTGGAGGTCACATATTCTTTCAGTTCTTACCTGTCTTGGAAGCTCTTTATCTCTCCTTCCATTTTGAATGATAGCCTTGCTGGATAAAGTATTCTCGGTTGCATGTTTTTCTCATTTAGGACCCTGAATATATCCTGACATCCCTTTCTGGCCTGCCAGCTCTCTGTGGAGAGGTCTGCTGTTACCCTAATACTCTTCCCCATAAAATTCAGTGATTCCTTGTCTCTTGCTGCTTTAAGGATCTTCTCTTTATCTTTGGAATTTGCAAGCTTAACTATTAAATGTCAAGCTGTTGGATGGTTTTTATTGATTTTTGGGGGGACCTCTCTATTTCCTGTTTCTGACTGCCTGTTTCCCTTCCCAGAGTAGGAAAGTTTTCAGCTATGATTTGTTCACATACATATTCTGGACCTCTGTCCCTTTCGCCGCCCTCAGGAACCTCACTTAAACATAGATTTTTCTTTCTCAGGCTGTCATTTATTTCCCTTAATCTATCCTCATGGCCTTTTAATTGTTTGTCTTTTTCCTCAGTTTCTCTCTTTCCCATCAACTTGTCTTCTATGTCACTCCCTTGTACTTCCACATCATTAACCCTCATCATTAGGACTTCTCGTTTGGATTGCATCTCATTCAATTGATTTTTAATTTCTTCCTGATTAGATCTAAATTCTGCAATCATGAAGTCTCTTGAGTCCTTTATGCTTTTTTCTAGAGCCACCAGTAGCTGTATAATAGTGCTTCTGAATTGGCTTTCTGACATTGTATTGTAATACAAATATTGTAACTCTGTGGGAGAAAAAACTGTTTCTGATTCTTTCTTTTGAGATGAGGTTTTCCTTCTAGTCATTTTGCTCAGTGCAGAGTGGCCAAAAACAAGTTGTATTAGGAAAAGGAGAAAAAGAAAGGAGAGAAAGAAGGAAAGAAAAGAGAATAAGAAAAACAAAAAAGGAAGAACAAAAGAAAGAAGGAGAAGAAATAGAGAAAGAAAAAGAAAGAAAGGAAAGAATAGGTGGGGGAAGCAAACAGAAATCAAAAAGCAAACAAAACAACACAAAACAAACAAAAAAACATGGGGGAGTGTCTTCTGTTTCTGTATAATTTAAGTCCCTTGACTTCACCTGGAACTTCTGTAAACTCTACCTGATCTTCTGGGGGAGGGGCCTGTTGTGCTGATTTTCTGGTGGTAGCACTTGGAGAGCTGTTCTTCCCCTTGCCTGGTGCTGGGCTCAGTGGGTGTTGTTTATCCCGTGAGGCCCCAGGAAGAACGAGCACAGTGGCAGTGGCCAGCCCTGGAGCCCTGAATTCAGCTCCCTCAGTAACTATGGAGCTTTCAGTCTGCAGGGGCCTGGATTCTCCAAGGGTGTGGCCGCTGATTTCTCAGCTTGTGCAGGAGTGTCCTTGCTGTCCTGGGCCCTCCTAGCCTCTGCCTGTCTGGGGGATGGTCAGATACTTGGCTTTGCCCCCGGCACATTGTGCACCCGTGGCTGTGCTGTTGGATTTGTGCTCCCAGCATGTGCAGCCCCCTCTCCGCAGATCCACCGCCTGAGCCCCTCAGAGCTGCTCCCAGTGCTGACAGCCCCCTCTCTGCAGAGCCCCCACCAGAGCCCCTCCATGTTGCTCCCAGAGCCGTTCAGCCCCCTCCAAGCAGAGCCTCTGCCTGAGCCCCTCTGAGCTGATCCCGGGTCAAGCCGCATGTGTGCTGCCACCCTTTAAGGAGCTGGACGCACTCTTCCTGGGGCACAGGTGATCTGTTAGTGTCCCAGGGAGCCTGAGGGCATCCCTGCACTCCTGGGGTCTTGCTCTAACTCCCTGAGAGCCCTTTTCTGTCTGGGAAGATTGGTGAAGATCCTGCTTCTCCGGGACAGTGCTTTCCTGTCCTGGCGGAACTCGCCCCGGCCTTAGTCTGTCTCCTCACGGGGCCCCTCCCCCTTGGATGCCTTTTGTTTCTTTATTTCTTTTTTCCCCGTCTTCCTACCTTGACAGAAGCGTGAATTCTTCTCACTGTAGCATTCCAGCTGTTCTCTCTTTAAATCTCAGGCCAAATTTGTACATTTTCAGGGTGATTTGAAGGTTATTTAGGTAATTTGGTGGAGACAGGTGACGGGAACCCTACTCTTCTGCCATCTTGCCCCTCCCTCCCACATGGGGGGACTTGATAAAAAAAGGTCAGACAGCATTCTGCCACTTCTCTCTGGGATGCGTGAGGGCTATTTATCATGTCTCTATCTATAGATGTGTAGCTTTTTAACTCTTCTTGAATTTACTGGTTGACCCTTTCATCCTTTGTCAAGATGGTCTTTAACCTCCAGTTTTTGAATATCTTCCAAATTTCTTCCTGTAATTGAGTTCATGTTTCAAGACATTATGATCTGAAAATAGACAGGGGACAATCCCTAATTTTTAATATCACTTCAGACCTGATTTGTGACCCAGTACATTTTCTATTCTGGGGAAAGTTTTATGTGCATTTGAGAATATGTGTATCCAGTTGCGTTTTGTTGTAAACTTCTGAAAATATCTGTGAAATCCATGTGTTCCAGTGTATTATTTAAAGTTGTTGTTTCATTTAATATTACTCAGCCATTAGAAATGACAAATACCCACCATTGGCTTTGACTGGATGGACCTGGAGGGTAGTATGCTGAGTGAAATAAGTCAATCGGAGTAGGACAAACATTATATGGTCTCATTCATTTGGGGAATATAAAAATTAGTGAAGAGAATAAAGGAAAAGGAGAAAAATGAGTGAAAATATCAGTGAAGGTGACAAAACATGAGTGATACCTAACTCTGGGAAATGAAGAAGGGGTAGTGGAAGGTGAGGTTGGCGGGTGTTGGGGTGACTGGATGATGGGCACTGAGGGGGCACTTGGTATGAAGAGCGCTGGTGCTATGCATGTGTTGGAAAATTGATCTCCAATAAAAAATAAAAATGATAAAGCTCTTGTTTCTTGGAGGTGGTGTACTTAGAAGATCTGTCATTTGCAGTAAGCATCGTGTTGAAGTCTCCCAGTATTAGTGTATGATTATCTAAATATGTGTTTATTTGTTTGATAATTGATTGATATTCTTGGCAGCTCTCACATTAGGGGCATAAACAGTCGTGATTGTTAGGTATTCTTGTTGGATAGACCCTTTCAGTACGATATAGTGTCCCTCTTCATCTCTTACTACAGTCTTTGGGATAAACTTTAATATATCTGATATGAGGATAGCTACCCTTGCTTTATTATTAGGACTATTTATTTATTTATTTGTTTATTTGTTTGTTTATTTTTTAATTTTTATTTATTTATGATATTCACAGAGAGAGAGAGAGAGAGTGAGAGAGGCAGAGACACAGGCAGAAGGAGAAGCAGGCTCCATGCACTGGGAGCCCAACGTGGGATTTGATCCCGGGTCTCCAGGATTGTGCCCTAGGCCAAAGGCGGGCGCCAAACCACTGCACCACCCAGGGATCCCTATTAGGACCATTTAAATGATAAATTTTTCTGCAACCTTTTATCATTAGGTTGTTGGTGTCCTTAGGTCTCAAATGAGTCTCATGAAGACAGCAAATAGATGGGTCTTACTTTTTTATCCAGTCTTAAACCCTGTGTCTTTTAATGGAATCATTAAGCCCATTCATGTTCAGAGTTACTATTAAAAGATATGAATTTTGTGTCATCATAATACCTATTCAGTCCCTGTTTTTTGGTTTGTTTCCTTGGACTTTCTCTCTTTTACAGAGTCCTCCTTAATATTTCTGCAGAGCTGGTTTGGTGGTCACATATTCTTTCAGTTTCTGCCTATCTTGGAAGCTCTTGATATCTCCTTCTATTCTGAATGAGAGCCTTGTTGAATAAAGTATTCTTGGCTCCATGTTCTTCTCATTAAGCACCCTGAATATATCCAACCAGTCCTTTCTGGCCTGCCGGGGCTCTGTAGAGAAGTCTGCTGTTATTATAATATTTCCCCCCCATATAAGTTAGGCATCTCTTGGCTATTTCTGTTTTAAGGATTTTCTCTTTATTTTTGGAATTTGCAAGTTTCACTATGAAATGTCGAGGTGTTGATCTTTTTTTTTTTTTTTTTTTTTTTTGAGGAACTTCTCTATCTCCTGAATCTGAAAACCTGCTTCCCTCCCCAAATTAGGCAAGTTCTGAGCTATGATTTTTTCAAGTATGCTTCTGGTCCTCTGTCCCTCTTGGTGCCCCCTAGAACCCCAATTAAACATAAATTATTCCTCCTGAGGCTGTTATTTATTTCTCTTAACCTTTCATCATGTTCTTTAAATTATTTTTCCCTTTTTGCCTCAGCTTCCTTCCTTGGCATCAAATTGTCTTCTATGTCACTCATTATTTTCTATGTCTTTAACCCTCCTTGATAGGATTGCATGTCATTTAATTGATTTTTAATTTTGGCCTGATTAGATCTAAATCCTGCAGTCATGAAGTCTCTTGAATCCTTTATGCGTTTTTCCAGAGCCACCTGTAACTATATAATTGGGCTTCTGAATTGGCTTTCTGACATCCAGTTGTAATCCAAATTCTGTAATACTGTGCTCAAGATTACTGTTTCTAACTCATTCTTTTTTAGTGAGGTGTTCTTTATAGTCATTTTGCTCAGTGTGCAGTTGCTGTTTGAGAACAGTGAGTCAAGAATATCAACCACGACTTAAGTAAATTTCACCTCTAGGCGACTCTGACATGGTCCGAGACCAGAAAATGAAAACAGTGATCAGAACAAAATAAAACGAAGAGACCACTAAAGTGAAAAACTAATTTAATACAAAGTAGTAAAATAATACAAGGCTAAGGATCCCAAAGAAGATGAAAAGAAAGAAAGAAGAAAAATGAAGAGAAAAAGCAAAAGTTATGAGAAAAAAAGAAAAAAGGAGAAGAAAGGAAAACAGGAGAGTGACAGGGAAAGGTGATGGTGAAGAAATTGTAGTGGAGAGAAATCTGCTCCACCTAAGTTGTCCTAGACAGTCCTAGATCCTTTTGGTTCTGAGTGCATTTATTTCTGTATGTTAGAAGACACGCATTCCAAAATTTATATACACCAGCAATACTTGAAGAAACGACAACATTGACCACCAAAACTTAAACGAGATAAGTGAGGGCAGCAGAATGAGAATATAATCTTACAGAATGAACCAGCATGGTATACCACTTGATTGTGGGTGCATGCTAGTCATGTTTTAGAAAGTATTAACTTCCACAATTGTATAACAGAATGAAGCAGAGGAAGCAAAAATTACACCCCCCCAAAAAAATCTCCTTTATCTCCCAAAATTAAATTGAGTATGTTGAAGGGAATCTAGAAGTGGATAATCTATCTAGAACATGTGATTTTAGAAATATGAGAGTCAAAAAGAAAGAAACTTAAAAATGAAGAGGCAGTAAAATATTGTAGTTAAGGTGGGAAAGAGAAAAAAATTAGTAAATTTTAGTCTGATATAAAAAAGAGTTGCACGGCAAAAGGTAGAAAAAGGGGTACCCTCTAGTTCTATATACTGTAAATCCCTCGAAATCCCCTGGAGCTTTCCAGCACTGCTTGGTCCATAACTTGCTCTTCCCCTGTCCTATCAGCTGGTATTCTGGAAGAGGGCCTGCTGTGCTGATTCGCAGATGTGTGTACTTGAGGAAATGGCCCACCACCACCAGGTGCAGGGCTCAGTGGGATCTGTTTGTCCTGTGAGGCCTCTGTCCATGGTGGCCCTGCCTCTCCCAGGCACAAGGTGACACTAGGAGGGACAAGAAGACTGGCTGCAGGCAGCTCTCCAGGTCTGCAGTCAGCTCCCCACAGTAACTGCGACAGTCTCCCAGTCTAAACTGACCTGGATGTTCTGGAGGGCAGTGGGCCATGATCAGTACAGCCTGGGGGCACCCAGTGGCATGAGTGTCCTTGCAGTCCTGTTTCCCGTCACCTCTGCTTATCCCAGGGCAGGTGGGTGATCCTGGGTTGTGTCCCCAGTTCCGTGGGATTCGGGGCCTGAGCTGTTCAAATCATGCTTCTAGGGCCACAGCTCCCAAAGGCAGCAGGGTGCAGACCCATTTGTCTTGACCCCATGCTGACTGACCAGCTTCTCCCCGAGACCCAGCCAGGTGCACACTCCAGTGCTTTGCCAAGGTCAGCCCACAGTGTGCATAGCACTGTCCCCTGGGCACACCTCCTCTGTTAGTGACTCTGGGACCCTGGAGGCTCCACTGCCCCTCCTGCCATACTGCCCAAGTTCACTGCTCAGTGCCATTGTGTCTGGGAAGAATCCAGGGAGGATTTATAAAATATCTGTTTTTCTGGGGCTGGGCTTCATGTCCCTGAGGATTTCCCATCAGGATGTAGCTCTGCTCTTGGCAGTGTCCCTCCCCTGCTTGATTCCTCTTTTTTCTGCCTTCCTAAGTTGTTAGAAGCAAAAAAAAATCTTATCTGTAGCATTCCAGCTGATCTCTCTTTAAATCTCAGTGGAATTCCAGTATCAGTAACACATCTAATTCTTGTTTCTGATCTTCCACATGTGAGACTCTGCAGACTGGAGACCACATTGATCCCAGAATCCTTTCCACATCATTTCCTTGAGATTGAAAGGGATATTTCTCCATTGATGCTCCCCTCCTGCCCCTACTCTTGTTTCAAAACCATTTTGACTAAAAGTGCCTGAGAAAGAATCCTCTCCCCTAGCCAGAGGGTTGTGGCAGGTGCAGCCCCAGATGCAGCTACATGTCATGCCCAGGGGTGAATGTTTTTGATGAGTGATACCAAGTGTGAGGGTCTAGGGTCCAGAGACAGGTCCCCCATGGATTCCATGGGTGACCAAGGAATTCAGGCCATGGGCTGTACATTAAGACAGGAGAAACAGAGAGGCAAAAGGATGCCAAAGAGAGAAAACAGGCAACATGAGGGTAGAGGGGGAACAATTCCAAGGTTTTAAGGTCAGGCCAAGAGTATAACATCTTGAATCAAGACCATCCATGGTCATCTGTATTATGATACAGGCACATGTCTGAGAGTGGGTAGGTTCTGTTGAGACTAACATAATACATCAAATGTCTCCATACAGTGGGTCAAATGAGTTTTTGGTTTGTTTCCAATGTATAGATTTACATTTGCACTACACTGTATCCTGGTAAGTATGAAGTAGCTTTATATTCTGCTTTCTAGACAGACCTACGTCTAGCCTCTCGAGATCCTCCCTGGCCTGGGAATTCTAGAGGTCTGTGTGACCCTGCTAAAGTAGCCACAAGCTCTCCATTTCATGTTCCCATAGAGCTGGTTTCCTAAATACAACATTGAGGACTGAGGGCTCTGGGCCAAAGGGCCAGGTTCTCTACTCCTGTGTGACTTTGCTATACTAGCTACTGAGTGATAGGTCTGTTCGCAACATCAGGGTCATGGCCCCATGCTGGGTTCTTCCACCTGCTAGGGGTATCTCCAGTTCTTTCAATGCTGGGATCAAAGCCTGGTAGCCCTCTCAAGGGTAGGAGAAAGCCTGTGCATTTCTCTCACCTCACCTGTAGACTGGGGACATTGAACAAGATAGATTACTTCTAATGTCATATTCACCTCTCTACAAGGCCAGAGTTGTCATAAGAGGAAGGGGTGGGTGAAGCTCCTTGTCTCCCAAGACGCTAAGGTCAAAGAATGGACAGGCTGTTTACAAGTTGTGCAGAGTTGTTTTCATTCTCCAAGGAGTCTTGCAAATCATGAAGGTGTCCTTCAATTTGAAAGGATTCGTTTTCATTAATAGATTGATTTTAAGGGAGTATAGCAACATATCCATGACCACTCCTCTCTTCTTTTTTGATACTGGAGAGAAACACTAATGTATAGGCCAAATAAGAGGAGAGAAATGGACAGGGATCAGGTGACAGGAATGTGTTAGTGGAGGGGTGGGTTGAGCAGGGAGGCAGTCAATATAACCAACATAATGTCATGGGGACAGTGACTGATTCTTGGAGGGACAGGGCGGTTCAGAGACTGCTGGTTGGCCTCACTAATGAAATCTGAGAGAGAAAATCATCCTGAGATATGGATCCTCTCCTGGGAAACAGATCCTGGTCGCTGGTGGATGCAGTGCTGAGGACAGAGTGGTGCTTAGGTTTGGGGATACAAACTTTGGGACAATTCTGCAAGTTGGTTCAACACCTGTGCTCTTCTCTCATTCTCAATGCCAACCTGTCTCTGTCATTTCCACAATGTACATAGCAACCTGACTTTCAGATCCTAAGGATTAGGACACAGACCCCAGCCATCTGCATGACACTTACATCTGGATTCCAGCACCTACTTTTTATATTTCTTGCTTAACCATAAGTTCCCTCTGTGCCTCTACCCCATCCTACAGTTGGATGATTGTAATTCTCGGGACACCTGAGTGGCTCAGGAGCAGAGCACCTGATTTCTTCTCAAGGTATCATCCTAAGACCCCTGATTGCGTCCCACATTGGGCTATTTGCATGGAGCACGCATCTCCATCTGCCTGTGTCTCTGCCTCTCTGTCTTTCATGGATTACTATCATTCTGGAGAACACATAGGATTGAGGATTAGGACACAGGCCCCAGCCATATGCATTTGACATATCTGTCTTCTAGCATTCCATTTTTTCTATTTCTTGCTTAACCATAATTTACCTCTGTGCCTCTAACCCGTCGTACATTTGGATGATTATCTTTCTGGGGACACCTGATTGTCTCAGCAGTGGAGCGTCTTCCTTCATCTCAGGGCATGATCTTAGGAGCTGTAATCAAGTCCCACATTTAGCACCTTGCATGGAGCATTTTTCTGCATCTGCCTGTATATCTGTCTATCTCTCTGTGTTTCTCATCGAAGATTAACATTCTGGATGGAGGACACGGTCTCAACCTGACGCTTTGCGCCTGGCATCTCCAGTTTCTATAGAATATCTGACACTGATCACCTTACCTAATCTATTGGTGTCACTCTGACTCCTGACCTGGGTTTCAAACACTGAATGTCGCTGATCAGCCATGAGTGGTGCAGGGAGCATGGTTCAGAGTCCTATTGCAGGGCATCCCTTGCAATTATGACAAGGGTTATTGTTTAGCTCCCTGGGCTTCTTACCCAAGATATTGTTTTGACTTACTGTAAGTGGGAAAGCCTAGAGAATTGGTTGGTTTCCTTAGAGGGTTGCTGACAAATTCACAGCAGTGTTCAAGTGTATCTGTGGTCACGCCACAGCCCGTTTGGGTCTCCTATTTGCAGTCTCCCATTTTGATCCTTATCTCACTTGGGGGAGGTTGACCCACTCAGAGAAAACAGAGATCCCACATATGCTGCTGCATATGGTCTAGCCACCTTCATATTAATATGAATTGGAAGGTCTTCTTGACCATTCGTGAGGCTCCAGATAGAATGCAATGGACCAGGGCTATGACCACTATGAAAACAAACAAATGTACAAAGAACAAGTTAAGAGTCCATAAAAAGTGCCTCAAAACAAAGAATCCAATCTGCCTAAACCAGACCAAGGAACAAATCCTGAAAGCCAAGAGAATCAACCTGAAAGCCAAGCAGATTCTTCCCTAAGGACCTCACATTTGTTCGGCCTACACAACTTGATTGTTCAGCCAAGTATAGATGTTGTTAACAATGACACCAATGCCCCCACACCAGCCAACAAGAAATCTAGGGCAATGTGACCATCCATCACTATTCATCCCTATAGGATTCCACTGATCCATATTCCATCTGGGTAATACATTTTGTTTTTTGGTTCATATATTTTATGATCAGAACATTTGCCAAAATTAGAGATCAATGTTTTTCCGGCTTATTAATTTGTGCAATATCCACCCATGGCAACATTTTTCTAATCTTTGGCCTGAATAGGAACTTCTCCAAGTAATTTGTCTGAACTAACAAAAGTGATCTTAAGTGGGAACTCACATATGAGGTGTAAATTTCAGCTTCGGTGATTCATTTCATTGGATGAAATCCACATTTCCCAGAAGGATTTATCATGAACTTCAGTGATGGATGGCATATCCAGCAGTCAGAAAGGGAGAATTATGGCTTCTTTTTGCTATGTCCCAACATAACTATGATTATAATTAGTATAGCAAGTATAATAAAAAGTAAAGGTGGGGGCAATGAGTTATTCTGGATGAAGGGCCACAAGTGGTTTGTGCAAAGTGAAAATAATTATTTTAACTGAGCTTTCCCTGAGGAGGGAAAGGGAATGGAAATGAATTGGATGAGCATCTTGGCCCATTATCTTGGGAGGAAGCTGCCCAATATCTATCATCATTTGCCTATTCTGAAAGTCTTGGGTCAATGCACCTTTCCAATGACTGCTTCAAAAAATGTCTGAGGAGGCAGTTTGAGTAGCTTTCTTAGTTTGTCCAATTCTGAATTTTTTTTAAAGTTAAAGTTTGAACATCTTAGACTGTCATTGCTCATTTTTTACATAGACCTGATAAGGTCACTTTCAGTGATGGGCATTTTTTTTCACATTTGTCCCTTACTTCAGAAACATCTCCAGTTGAAGAGCAGGAAAATGCTGCTAGGAAAATTTGAGGGACATTTTCTTTACCTTAGTGGTGAAACACTTTGGTAATTTCCTGAGTTCTTTAACATTTTACCATCTCTGCATGTAGTAAGGTACTGCCCTCTAGTCTCCATACTGAAAGGCTTTCGTATCTTCCAGATCCTAATTTACAATGGAAGAACCAGTATGTAATGAAGGGAATGGACTGGATAACCATCCTTGCTAGTGTCTACTTACTCCAGGGAACTCACAGGATTATGAAAGTTTTTCTTATTTAAATGGAGTGCTGAAAATATTTTCCCCTGTTAAATAGGTTACATCTTAAACAGTGAACTGTGTTCTAGCAAAATTGTAATTTTCTTTGAACTCTATATTACTTCTTGTGAAGATTGGGAACAAATACATGGATCCAATTCACATTCTACAGCTTTCTTTTTTGAATATGTTATATATTTGGAATCATGAACCATATTGTTTTTCAGACTCACTTCTTTCATTTTGTTGAATACAGAAACTATTCATTGTGGATTTTTCAATAGCTTGAAAGCTCAATTATTTTTTATTTCATTCTTGTTTTATTATTGTCTTCTTGAGAGAGGGAAAGAATGTAAGTCCAGATGGGGTGCAGGTAGATGATGAGGAAAGGAATCTTAAGCAGGATTTTCATCCATGGAGCCTGAGGTAAGACTTTAACTCAGGAGCCTGAGTTCATGACCTAAGCCAAAAAAAAATGTCCTGGCCACTCCTCTAAACTCCTGTTTGTTTCTTGACTTTTCATTTACTGCAGAAAAGGTGACCATGTAGGTGTCTTTCCAGATCAGTCCAATCAGCTTTGCCATTCAAAATGGATCTGAGGGACCAAACCATGTGTGTGTGTATGTGTGTGTGTGTGTGTATGAGCTGACATTGGTCAGATAATACAAGGTCAAATATACACCTCATAGAATTCTAAATAGTATAGGAATTTGTCCTGGCTCTCCTTGGGGTAGAAAAATCTGTAAGTATATCTCTTCTTTAACCTTAAGTTCAAGGTTTCAATTATCTGTTCTTTCCTGCACACCTGGCTATTTTATGCAAATAGCACTTTGGTGCTTCATGTGAATTGTCAGGAAAAATGAGGTATCTGGAGAAGGGGGTAGTGAGAAGGAGGTGCAGGTGGGAGAGAAACCGGGATACTAAGAATAGAAGTGGAGACAGGCAAATAGCTGGAGGAATGGGAGAGGGGAGCATTTACTAAAAATGTGCCTCTATTTTATTCTTGCCTAGCGTTGTCAAATTGTTCTTTAGCTTTGGCCATACAAACGGTTAATGAAACAACTTTTGATGCCGAAATCCTTTGTGGGGCCTCAGTGTATCAATCAATGGTGCTGCCCATTCATCTTCCTTTTTATAAGAGATTTCTCTAGGGAATAATTTTTTCAGTTCTGGTCATTGAGAGATGGCCTTGAAGACCCAAAACAGCATTGGTGAAGTGGTGGGGATCAGGAATTATGATTTTGAGAAGCAGGCGTAAAAGCAAAACACACTTTTTCAGGTAGAGGGGAGGGTTCAGTTTTAGATGATCCCAAGACAGCTGGTGACAGTTGATAGAAATATCACATTTGTGTACCTCATGCTGTGAGTGCCCAAAAGGACAACTGGACACTGCAGAACAAACAGCCAATGATCTGTCCACCCCAGCAGGCACAACCTCAGAGTGAATACTCTCAGGACACAAAAGTAGATAGAGAAGCTCTACTGATGGGATTGGTGAACCTTAGCAAAGTTCTTCAGGGTGGATGCCAGTCCTGTGAGATCCTGAAGCTCACTGCTCTGGGAGGATAGCTCAGAGAAGACTCACTGGGCATTATTTATGCTTCTATGCTCAGATATTTCTTCTTATTACACACACCAGTTTAACACAGCACAGCAGAAAATGGTAACAAAACCACACAGCATAAGGAGACCTATAAGAATAGTCTGATTCCACAAAATAGTCCAAAGAAATGGGAACAAAAACAAATCTCAGGTGCCCGACTCAGTACAAACCGCCTAGGAACTGTCTCAGAGAACACATTGCAAATCCAGGGCTTCCTCTCTATGTCACCATGGACTCTATAGCTGCCAGGAGCCAGGCACAGGAGGACTCTGTGAGCACAACCCTTGCTCAAAGCAACAGGAGGCTGTGAAGGTGTTGTGGACCCCTTGTGATTGCCTGTATAATGAACAACGGCCAACCAAATGACAATAGCAAAGAAAATTGACTAAGTTTTTGTTAGAGCAAGGGAATCAGCCACTGTTATTAGTGTTGAGCAGGGCCCCAACTTCAGACAGAAGGCTGCAAACTGACTCTAGTGGGGTAAATGGAAGACTTCAGTTATGCCACGATGGGCAGGTATTTTATGGAGAGACTAGAGTGAGTTGTCCAGAAGTGAGTCATCCTATGTGATTGTCAAGGCTGATTTTTTTCTGATTGGTGGGTCCTAGGGAGGAAATTGGGACTAGTGTTATGAAAGCTCTCAGTTATACATAGGTCTAGGTGGGAGAGTGGGTATGGTATAGAATCCTAAGCCTGTAGCTTGAGACGTATAAGGGCTATTCTGTAGCAACTTGAACCAGTTTTCCCACAGGTTCTGGTGTACACCGCCAAATGTCCTACTCTCTATATTATATAGATGAGGACTTCTCGTTTGGCTGACAGCAAGATAATTGGTTGGTTCCTGGATTGGCTGTGGGAGGAAATCTCTGAATGAACGGTATGACTATGATCTATACTTTCAATTTTCCAGGTAGACTTGGAATCACCCACCAGGGAAATGCTAGGGAAGTTGTTTCCCTGGGCTCAAGAGTGAGATGATACATTTAAAGATCTCAAAGTAGGGATCTCTGTGTGGTGCAGCGGTTTAGCACCTGCCTTTGGCCCAGGGCGCGATCCTGGAGACCCGGGATCAAATCCCACGTTGGGCTCCCAGTGCATGGAGCCTGCTTCTCCCTCTGCCTATCTCTCTCTCTCTCTCTCTCTCTCTCTCTCTGTGTGTGTGTGTGACTATCATAAATAAATAAAAAAATTAAATATCTTAAAAAAATAAACATCTCAAAGTGACAAGTGCCTGGATGAAAGCAAATGCTGCAGGATGACGGTCCTACAAAGGAGCATGGCATTAAGAGAGAGAATAGTGGTGCTTGGTGACCCAGTATGTAAGTATCCTATTCAAGATTTTGGCTCAGGTCCTTGTCTCAGAGTGCTGGTTTGAGTTCAATAGTAGGATTTGTAGGCAATCTACATGGAATTCTCTCTCACTTTTCACCCCTCAACCCACAGAGTCTCTCTCTCAAAATATAATAAGTAATTATTAAACAATATAGTGTGAAAATCATGAGAGGAAATAAATTACATACAATGTTGATTTAAGGATCTGAGTCTTCACAGTCACCAAAATAACCTTACTTGTGCAGCAGCATAAAAACAGGAATGTGTTGGCCTGGGGAAAGAATAGGGAACAGTTTAGGGGACAGGAGGATATGAGTCACAGCTCCTAGGACCTATGTCTTCAAACTGGGAACTTAATTTTGCCCTCTGCTCTAGTCCGCTCACCTTCACACCCCTTTAACCACGATCTCTTCAATTCTATGTGGTGAATGGCCTCCAGAGTATCTGTGCCTTCCCCGGTCTCAAATTCTATATCTGGAACCAGGAAACAAGGTGTCTCATCCAATTCCTCCAAGAGGCCCCCAAATTACCTATGACTTTCTGTTCCCATGTTTGGGTCCCTTTTTCTGATCACTCATGTTTCACTCCGTCTTCTTCCTCTTAATCAATTGCTCATTTCCCTTCTCCTTCACTTCCAACAACCATTTTATTTTACGATGTGGGAATGGTGGAGTAATGATCAGCTTTTTATGTGAACCACCTTAACAAGTTGATCAAAAGCCAATCCAGGCAACGCCAGAGTAGTTGCAATGGGGTGGGGGCCCAGTGGCTGGAATTGTATGTGACCATGAGAGTGACATCCCACTGGGATTATCATGTGACTCCCTTGTGCTTTCAGTGATCTTAGGTACTTGAGACAAACTTAAACTTCATTCATTTTTAAAATCTTTATTTAGTTGTATGTAAATTCAATTTGCCAACATATACTGTAACACCCAGGGCTCATCCCATCAAATACCCTTCTCCTGGAATACAAGAAATAGTGAAAGGGATTATGAGGGAAAGGAGAAGAATTGACTGGGAAAAATTAGAGAGTGAGACAAACCATGAGAGACTCCTAAATTGGGACACACTGAATCTTTTGAACAGCCCATACATACTGTAGTACATAGAGGAGATGAATGCTATGCTAGACGTAAAGTATCTTGCCAAATTTCCTTTAGTGTAAAAATGAGATGATGGGTTTTCTAAAGTGGGTAAGGCCTAATCAATACTAGCTCAGGCCAGCATTTGCCCTGAATCCTGGAAGGGCTGGGCCATGGGCTGCAGGCAGGCATGAGGGGGGAAGTCTTAGGCTGGGTCAGGACCCTGGCTGGCGAGCAGGCCCAGCACTGTGTGCTTGTAATAGTGATATCAGACATGAGCAGAAACACTGGCCACCCTGCTTAGAGCCTGTGTCCTTGGCCTGGTCAGACCAGGAGACTAGCTCTGCAGTACCTTAAGCGCAAATGTGTACCACCAACCCAACAACTTTCACATATTCCTCTAGATTCCCTGTACCTAGCGATGGTATTGGGTGGCTGCACTTGAGCCTCTCTCTTAGGGAGGCAACTGCAGATTTTATTCTTGTCCCAGGACTGAGAATTGTGAAAGGAGATGTGGCAGAAGTTGTCTTCTGGCCATCCCTCCCACCTCACTTCTATTGAAACCAGAGGCATGTGCTTCAAGTTACCATTTCTGTGATGCCCATTCCTATAGTGCCCTTACAGGCCCAGACAGAACTGAGGGTAGCCCAGCATTACTACTGTGTGACACACAGGGGCAAAGGAAGTGTGTCCCCAGCTGTGCCAGCACCTGAATCCAACAGATGCACTCTTTCTGTAAGTTTTATGCATGGCAGATCTCAAGAGATTGGCTCCATGAAAGACCACATGCAATAACTTGAAAGAAAAACCTCTCCTGCTCTATTCTCAAGAGATTCTAACTAAACAAAAGAAGGGCTATGATGCTTGCCAGTGACAAAGGAAAAGGAAATGGTCTTCAGGAATGATAGTTAAATAAAAATAAAAGAAGAATATGACAAACTGCACAACCCAAAACCAGCACAGAGTGTTTCTCACTATTTATGTTGTTTCTTACTATTTTATCCAAAGAACGCTATATTTATGATAGAATAGGCCACAGAAGAGCAATTTCGTGCCTCAGTAGGTTGTGTCTGGCTTTAGCTTGGATCTTTATCCCAGGATCCTAGCAGTAGGCATGTGTCAGGCTCCCTGTTCAGTGCGGGATCTGAATATCCCTCTCCCTCTGCCCTTCTCTCTCTCTTCAATTAATGAATGAATGAATGAATAAATAAATGAATGAATAAATAAATAATTTAAATACAAGAAAATGAAAGAAAGCAATTGCATTCCAGTAGTTAATCTTTTTTTGATATCATCCCGCCCAACCTCAAACTACAAATAGCAGGTATATTTCAACTGCTCCCAGGGCCACTCCCCAGTTGATTCCCACCTTATTATAGTTCCCTACCTAAGGGTTGTTCATCTTCAGTAATTGCATTCTCAATATTCTGCACTGCCCAATCTTTAGAGACATAAGCATGAGGATGAGGAGATTAGAGAGTGGGGTGCTGTTTCCTGCTATTCCAGCTGAGGTCACTTTGGAAGCACCAGTCAACACCTGCTCTTCCTCCAGAGACTCAGACCTTCCCTGGGCTCTTGGGAGTTAGAACCCTTCAAAAAGACATTGGCCACAGTTACAAACCTTCCTTGATAGAAAGGATCCCACTTACCGGGCATTTCCCCTATATGCACAAGATCACGATAGCTGTCACTTGAACACAGTTCTACCTGAGACCCCCTGTGATTGCTGATGGACACACACTGGGATCGATGGGGTCCATGTGCAGCCACTGTGCCTGACTCAGAGCAACTGCCCAGGAGAGCCATCCATGATGATGGAAATGATCTGTCCTTTAAAAATACTCTACTTGGCCTGGAAATGCGGTTGTATGATGAAGGACAGAATGTGTAACTTCACTGAGTTTGTTACTTCAACATATGCAGGCATGTCTGGCTATTGGCTACCTCCTTGGATAGCATAGGTCTATGATCCCAAAACGAGGAAACTGTGACTCTGTCCTGGGGATTCTGCAGTGGAATTTGCTGCCTTGACATGACTGTTCATTTCCATTGGACTCTGGGCTCCTATCATGATTCAGGCACTACATGAGACCCTGGCAACACCAGACAGGAAGGTACACACTCAAGTCCATCTGACCAATGGAATGGTAATAGTTCCTTATGGAAATACATGGTATCTATGCTTGGGGTGAGCGCAGTTTCAATAAACATAATTGTCAATCATATGTGGTACACCTTAAACCAATGTACCCTTGGTGGTCATCTTCACCCGAATGTAAAAGCAGTAACAGCATGGTCACCAGGGTGGTTCCTTTGGTTGAGTATCCCCATTTGGCTTGGGTCATGATCCCAGGGTCCTGAGATACATAATATGCATATGTCAAGACACACACTAATGCAGTCCTTAATATAAATGATTGATGTCAGTGATAGTAATATGTCTACACTGGGTCGTTCTTTGTGATAAATGTTCCATACTGATGTATATTTGTCCATAATTGTGGAAATTATATGCCAAAGGATAGCATAGTAGTGAAATTTTTATATTATATGCTGCATTGTGACATATTTATGATATGATAGTCACAGAGAGAGAGAGAGGCAGAGACACAGGCAGAAGGAGAAGCAGGCTCCATGCACCGGGAGCCTGACGTGGGATTCGATCCCGGGTCTCCAGGATCGCGCCCTGGGCCAAAGGCAGGTGCTAAACCGCTGCGCCACCCAGGGATCCCTGACTGACCATTTAAATTAAGATTTCACACATGAAACATAAAGAATATCACTTAATATATATATCTTAGGATATTTCTCATTAGCATTACACCCTGAGCAAAATTGAATACTGATTTTTTTCAGAGAGCAAAAAAGAAAGTCTAAGGAGCAGAGGTGCAGAGGGAAAGGAAGAGAGAATACTAAGCAGGCTCCCTGTTGAAAATGGGTGAATCTGATGATCTTGAGGTCATGACCAGAACTGAAACCAGGAGGCAGAAACTTAGCTGACAGAAACACCCAGCAGCCCCTAGAACAATAGTTCTTGAGTCACTTTAATGAAAGAATTTTTATCGTACCTTCCATTGTGAATTTTTGTTTCTGCAACTGTAAAATTTTTAGCCCACTTTTCAGTCCAGTTGTACACAGTTTATTTCATAAATTGTTTGTGAAACTATTTGTTTTGGGTTTTTAATTTTACATCCTGGGAAATGGATGAGCATAGGAAGAGCTGTTGACATCTTTATGTTAGAAGACAATCCAAAATGATTGATAACATTATGAGAGTTCAAACTTTTGATCCCATTACACTTCATTCCCTTGCAGAGCCACCTGACTCAGAATGGTCTGTACAAAGACCTTGGGGTAGCAGTAGCCTTAAGTAGCCAACCAAGAATATATGCTAATAAAGTCACAATGAAAACAACACGAAGTACCTCCTCCTCAATATCTAAAAAGATCTGTCATATAATCTAGCAATCTGAGTTTGGGCAAATAGGTCACAAAGAATTAAAATCTGAATTTCACAGAGATATCTACACATGTTCTGCAACACCATTTACAAAACGCAAGAAAAAATGACTTCCTGTGCATCGATGAACAAAAGGATAAAAAAATTAGTGAATCTCTACAATGAAAAGAAATCTCAGTAATTGTGATGTCATGGATGATCTGGGAGGCCATTATGTTAAGAGAAATATGCCAGGCAGTGTATGACAAATGCTGCATGACAACACTTATAGGGGGAACCTAGAATAGTCAGTACACAGCATCAGAGAATAGAGTAGGAGCCAGAAGGAGTGACAAAGAGGGAAATGTTGCAGATAGAGTACAAAGCTTCAGTGATACAAATTCATTGTGTTCTGGATTTCTATCTGCAACCAACAAGCTATGATAAACAACACTGTATTATTCACTTGAAAGTCAGGAAGAGGTTATATGATATCAAATGCACTATTGTCAAAGAACAACAAGAGAATTGCTAGCAGACCCTGTGTGGGGACATACCTTTATTTAGGAGAGACAATATAGAAATACAGAACAACAGCATCTTTGAGAGCTAAGGCATAGTGTTGATGACATGTCAAGAGTTACAATATAATGACGATGGGTTCTGGAACAGGGTCTGTGTTGGATCCCTGTGGGGAGAGGTCCCTGAACACCTGAGATATTCCAAGAGTCCCAGATATCATGCTGTGCACCCCTGAACCAAGGGCTGCCAAGTGTTCACTTGTAATTGAGTATGGTCCACCGGTAATCAAGAAGGCTTCATGTGAGATGGCTGGCAGTATGAATGCTGGGGGAGGATGACCACAGTTGGGGTACAGTTGCCATTACAGATTTTGATTTGGGGGCAACTCCTTTGTGTTTTGGGTCAGGTATTGAAACCAGGAGGTGGATGTCTGAGTTAGGATGTGAACCTTACTCTTGGCCCAGGCAGCCCTCCAGATTATGAAATGTCTTCAACAGGGAACAAAGAGCAAGAGGATTTGAGAGAGAGACTGAGGCGGCCCTTGGTTCAGGGTTTCAGAGCATGATCTCTGCGACCCTTGGAAGGTCTCCGGTATTCAGGGACCTCTCTCCACAGGTATCCAACTCCAGTCGTGTCCTGGACCCCTTCCTCATCATATTGTAACTCTTGGCAAGTCGTTAACACCATGCTTTCAGCTCTCAATGACTGTTGTTCTGTGTTTGTATATTTTCTCACCTAAAGAAAGGTATGTCTCCACACACACTGCTACTAATGATTTTCTCATCCTTTTTTGACATTAAGTGATTTGATATCATCTTATCTCTTCATGATTTTCTTTTCTTTTTTTTTTAGTTTTTATTTATTTATGATACTCACACACACACACACACAGAGAGAGAGAGAGAGAGAGAGAGAGAGGCAGAGACAGGCAGAAGGAGAAGCAGGTTCCATGCACCAGGATGCCGACGTGGGATTTGATCCTGGGTCTCCAGGATTGCGCTCTGGGCCAAACGCAGGCGCTAAACCGCTGCACAACCCAGGGATCCCTCTTCATGATTTTCAAGTATATACTACAGTGTTGTTTATCACAGGCCCTTGATTGCAGATAGAATTCCAGAACATACTGAATTCATATCATTGAAGCTGGAACACTACTTGCAACATTTCCCTTTTGTTCCTCCTTCTAGCACCTACTCTATTCTCTGATGTTGTGTATTGACTATTCAAGGTTCCCCATATAAGTGCCATCATGCATTATTTATGTTACACTGCCTGCTAATTTCTCTTAACATAAACTCCTCCATAGGCATGAATGTCATCATAATTATTGAGATGTGCTTCCTCTTAATGTGGGATAATATTTCATTGTACAGATAGACTACTTTTTTTATCCTTCTCAATGACGTGAAGTCCTTTCTTATTGTTTGGGTGTTCTGAATGTGGATGTAGATCATGCACAGATATCTGTGAAATTCAGATTTCAACATTTTGTAACCTATTTGCCAAAACATATTGCTAGACTATATGAAAGGTGTCTTTAAATATCGGATGGGGGACTCCAAGTTGTTTTTCATTGTGACTTTTTCAGTTTATTTTCTCTGCTGCCTAGATTAAGAATACACAACTGCTACTTTAAGAATATCACCTTTCTTGAGCACACTCTGCCTCAAAGTGATGTGGAATGGAATCAAAAGTTTGAACTTGACGTGATAATGTTAGCACTTATTTTTGATGGTCTTCTAACAGCAAGATGTCAACAGCTCTTTCTATGGTCATCCATTTCCCAGGATCTACAGTTAAAAACCCAAAATAAAAACTATTTATGAAAACAACTGGGAACACCTGGACTGAAAAGTGGGTGACAATATTTCACATTTGCAGAAAGTGTGAATTCACCCATCAAAGGAGTCAATGGAAAGTGACACGAAAATTCATTCATTAAATTCACTCAGGAAATATTGATCTAGGGGGTAACTGAATATTTCTGTCAGGTAAGTTTCTGGCTCCTTGTTCCAACTCTGGTCATTACCACAAGGTCCTCAGATTCGCCCATATTTAGCATGGAATCTGCTTGGTATTGTCTCTTCTTTCCTTCTGTCCATCTCCATCTTACACATTCTCTTTTGCTCTCTCTCTCTCTCTCTCTCTCCAAAAAAATATTAAATTTTGCTCAGTGTGCCATGCTAAAAACAAACACACTAACCCATATTCTGTTTCATGTGTGAAAAATGTGAATTTAAGTGGTCAGTCATTAGTTCATACCCAAAATAGTAAAACGCATTGAGAACTTTCAATTGGTCTGATTAAATGGTAGCGGTTGAAACGCTAACTTTTGGAAATATTAGTCCATGTTTACTATTAGCAAATAAAATTCTTTTTTGCAAGAATAAATTTATTTTTATTGATGTTCATTTGCCAACATACAGAATAAAACCCTGTGCTCATCCCATCAAGTGACCAACTCAGTGCCCACCACCCAGTCACACCCACCCCCCGCCCTCCTCCTGTTCAAAATCCCCTAGTTCGTTTCCAAGAGTTAAGGCTCTTCCATGTTCTGTCTACTTTTCTGATGTTTCCTACCCATTTCTCCTCTCTTCCCCTCTATACTTTTTCACTATATTTATATTCCCAAATGAATGAGATCATATAATGTTTGTCCTGAAATTGACTAATTACCTCCAGTTCCATCCACATCAAAAAAAGGGGTGGGTACTTGTCATTTATAATGGCTGAGTAATATTACATTCTATACATAAACAACATCTTCTTTTTTTTAAACATCTTCTTTATCCATTCATCTTTTGATGGACACTGAGGCTCCTTCCATAGTTTGGCTATTTTGGACATTGCTGCTATAAACATCGAGTTGCAGGTGTCCCAGCATTTCATTGCATCTGTATCTTTGGGGTAAATCCCCAGCAGTGCAATTGCTGGGTCATAGGGCAGATCTATTTTGAATGATTTGAGGAACCTCCACACAATTTTCTAGAGTGGCTGCACCAGTTCACATACCCACCAACAGTGAAAGAGGGTACCCTTTTCTCTGCATCCTCTCCAACTTTTGTGGTTTACTGCCTTGTTAATTTTCCCCATTCTCACTGGTGTGAGGTGGTATCTCATTGTGGTTTTGATTTGTATTTCCCTGATGGTAAGTGATGCGGAGCACTTTCTCATGTGCTTGATGGACATGTTGATGTCTTCCTCTGTGAGATGTCTCTTCATGTCCTTTGCCCATTTCATGATTGGATTCTTTGTTTCTTTGCTGTTGAGGTGAATAAGTTCTTTATAGATCTTGGAAACTAGCCCTTTATCTGATACGTCATTTGCAAATATCTTCTCCCATTCTGTAGGTTGGATTCTAATTTTGTTGACTGTATCCTTTGCTGTGCAAAAGCTTCTTATCTTGATGAAGTCCCAATAGTTCATTTTTGCTTTTGTTTCTCTTGTCTTCATGGATGAATCTTGCAAGAAGTTACTGTGGCCATGTTCAAAAACGGTGTTGCCTGTGTTCTTCTCCGGATTTTGATGGAATCTTACTCACATCTTGATCTTTCATCCATTTTGAGTTTATCTTCGTGTATGGTGCAAGTGAGTGGTCTAGTTTCCCTCGTCTGCATGTGGATTTCCAAGTTTCCCAGCACCATTGATTAAAGAGACTGTCTTTCTTCCAGTGGATAGTCTTTCCTCCTTTATTGAATATTAGTTGACCATAAAGTTGAGGGTCCACTTCTGCATTCTCTATTCTGTTCCATTGATCTATGTATCTGTTTTTTGTGCCAGTACCACACTGTCTTGATGACCAGAGCTTTGTAGTACAACCTGAAATCTGGCATTGTGATGCCCCCAGCTCTGGTTTCTTTTCTAAAAATCCCCTGGCTATTCAGGGTCTTTTCTGATTCCACACAAATCTTAAAATTATTTATTCTAACTCTCTGAAGAAAGTCCATTGTATTTTGATAGGTATTGCATTAAACGTGTAAACTGCCGTGGGTAACTTTGACATTTTCACAATATTAATTCTGCCAACCCATGAGCATCGTATATTTACCATCTCTTTGTGTCTTCCTCAATTTCTTTCAAAAGTGTTCTTTGGTTTAAGGGTATAGATCCTTTACCTATTTGGTTAAGATTATTTCTAGGTATCTTATGTTTTTGGGTGCAATTGTAAATGAAATTGACTCCTTAATTTATCTTTCTTCAGTCTCATTGTTAGTGTGTAGAAATGCCACTGACTTCTGGGCATTGATTTTATATCTTTCCACAGTGCAAAATTGCTGTATGTGTTCCAGCAATCTTGGGGTGGAGTCTTTTGGGATTTCTATGTAGAGTATCATGTCGTCAGCAAATAGGGAGAGTTTGACTTCTTCTCTGCCATTTTGAATGCCTTTAATATCTTTTTGTTGTCTGATTGCTGAGACTAGGACTTCTAGTACTATATTGAATAGCAGTGCTGAGAGTGGACATCCCTGTCTTTTTCCTTATCTTAGGGGAAAGGCTTCCAGTGCTTCCCCATTGAGAATGACATTTGCTGTGGGCTTTTCGTAGATAGCCTTTAAGATGTTGAGAAATGTTCCCTCTATCCCTACACTCTGAAGAGTTTTGATCAGGAATGGAAGTGTATTTTGTCAAATGCTTTCTCTGAATCTATTGAGAATATCATATGGTCCTTGGTTTTTCTCTTGCTGATGTGAGGAATCACATTGTTTGTTTTATGAGTGTTGAACCACCTTGTGTCCTGGGAATAAATCCTACTTGCTCATAGTGAATAATTTTCTTAATGTACTGTTGGATCCTACTGGCTAGTGTCTTGTTGAGAATTTTTGTATCCATGTTCATCAGGGATATTGGTTTATAATTCTCCTTTTTGGTGTGGTCTTTGGTTTTAGATTTAAGGTGATGCTGGCCTCATAGAATTAATTTGGAAGGACTCCATCTCTTTCTATCTTTCCAAACAGCTTTAGTAGAATAGGTATGATGTCTTCCTTAATTTTTTGATAGAATTCCCCAGGGAAGCCATTTGGCCCTGAACTTTTGTGTATTGGGAGGTTTTTTTTTTTTTTTAAATAAATCTTTTTTTTTAATGTTTATTTATTTATGATAGTCACAGAGAGAGAGAGAGAGAGAGAAAGGCAGAGACATAGGCCGAGGGAGAAGCAGGCTCCATGCACCGGGAGCCCGACGTGGGATTCGATCCCGGGCCTCCAGGATCGCGCCCCGGGCCAAAGGCAGGCACTAAACCACTGTGCCACCCAGGGATCCCATTGGGAGGTTTTTGATGACTGCTTCAATTTCCTCCCTGGTTATTGGCCAGTTCAGGTTTCCTATTTTTCCTGTTCCAGTTTTGCTATTTTGTGGCTTTCCAGAAATGCATCCATTACTTCTAGATGGCCAAATTTATTGGCATATAGCTGTTCATAATATATTTTTAAAATCATTTGTATTTCCTTGGTGTTGGTAGTGGTCTCTCCTTTCTCATTCATGATTTTACTAATTTCACTCTTCCTTTTAATAAGGATGGCTAATGGTTTATCTATCTTATTAATCTTTCAAAGAACGAACTCCTGGTTTTGTGGATCTGTTCCACAGTTTTCTGCTCTCCATTTCGTTGAGTTCTGCTCAAATCTTTATTAACTATCTTCTGCTGGGTGTAGCATCTATTTGCTGTTTTTCTCTAGCTCCTTTAGGTGTAAGGCTAGCGTTTGTATTTGTGTTCTTTCCAGTTTTTGGATGGATGCTTGTATTGCTATGTATTTCCCCCTCAGGACTGTTTTTTCTGTATCCCAAGATTTTGAACAGTTGCATCTTCATTCTCATTAGTTTCCATGAATCTTTTAAATTCTTACTTAATTACCTAGTTGACGCTTTCTTCTTTTAGCAGGATGGTCCTTAACCTCCACGTGTTTGAGGTCCTTCCAAACTTCTTCTTGTGATTTAGTTCTAATTTCAAGGCATTATGGTCTTGGAATATGCAGGGGACAATCCCAATCTGTGGGTATCGGTTCAGACCTGATTTATTATCCAGTATGTGGTCTATTCTGGAGAAAGTTCCATGCGCACTTGAGAAGAATTTGTATTCAGTTGAGTTTGGATGTAAAGTTCGTAGATATCTGTGAAATCCATCTGGTCCAGTGTATCATTGAAAGCTCTCATTTCTCTGGAGAGGTTGTGCTTAGAAGACCTATCGAGTGTAGAAAGTGCTAGATTGAAGTCACCAAGTATAAGTGTATTATTATCTAAGTATGTCTTAATTTTGGTTCTTAATTGATTGATATATTTGGCAGCTCCCACATTCGGTGCATATATATTGATGTTTGTTATGTCCTCTTCTTTAATAGATCCTTTAATTGTGATATAGTGTCTGTCTTTTTCTCTCAGTACAGTCTTCGGGGTAAATTTAGGTCATCTGATATAAGGATGGCTACTCTAGCTTTCTTTTGGGGACCATTTGAATGGTAAATGTTTCTCGAACCTTTTATTTTCAGGCTGTAGATGTCCTTATGTCTAAAATGAGTCTCTTGTAGACAGCAAATAGATGGGTCCTGCTTTTTTATCCAGTCTGAAACCCTGCACCTTTTGATAGGGTCTTTATGCCCATTCACGTTCAGAATTACTATTGAAACATGAGTTTACTGTCATCATGATATCTATTCAGTCCCTGTTTTTGTGGATTGTTCCATTGTACTTCTTCTTAAAGGGGAATTTTAAGAGTCGCCCTTAAAATTTCTTGCAGAGCTGGCTTGGAGGTCACATATTCTTTCAGTTCTTGCCTGTCTTGGAATCTCTTTATCTCTTATTAAATTCTTAATGAGAGCCTTGCTGGATAAAGTATTCTTGGCTGCATGTTCTTCTCATTAAACACCCTGAATATATCCTGCAAGTCTGGCCTGTCAGGTCTCTGTGGAGAGGTCTTCTATTAACCTAATACTCCTCCCCATATAAGTTATGGATTTCTTGTCTCCTGCTACTTTAAGGACCTTCTCTTTATGTTTGGAATTTGCAAGCTTAACTATTAAATGTCGAGGTGTTGAAAGGTTTTTATTGATTTTAGTGGGGGATCTCTGTATTTCCTGGATCTGAAAGCCTGTTTCCCTTCCCAGATTAGGAAATTTTTCATCTATGATATGTTCAAATACATATTCTGGACCTCTGTCCCCTTTGGCGCCCACGGGAACCCCCCAAAAACGTAGATTTTTTCTTTCTCAGGCTGTCACTTAATCCCCTTAATCTATTCTCAGGATCTTTTAATTGTTTGTCTCTTTTTACCTGTTTCCCTCTTTGCCATCAACTTGTCTTCTATGTCACTCACTCATTCTTCCACCTCGTCGTTAGGACTTCTTGGTTGGATTGTATCTCATTCAATTGATTTTTAATTTCTGCCTAATTAGATCTAAATTCCGCAGTCATGAAGTCTCTTGAGTTCTTTATGCTTTTTTTCAAGAGCCAACAGTAACTTTATAATAGTGCTTCTGTATTGGCTTTCTGACATTGAATTGTAATCCAAATTTTGTGACTCTTTGGGAGAGAAGACTTTTCTGATTCTTTCTTTTGAGGTGAGGTTTTCTATCTAGTCATTTTGCTTAGTGCAGAGTGGCCAAAAACCAGTTGTACTGGGGAAACGAGAAAAAGAGAGAAGAGAAAGAAGAAAATATAAAGAAAAAAGAAAAAAGAAAAAAGAAAAAAGAAAAAAGAAAAAAGAAAGGGATAAAAAGAGAAAAAAAAAGAAAGAAAAAAGGGGAGGAAGGAAACAGAAAGCAAAAAGCAAAAAAAAAAAAAATCCAAAACAAGGTGGAGTATCCTTTGATTCTGCATACTGTAGGTCCCTTGACTTCCCCTGGAACTTTCCAGTGCTGCTTGGTCAATAATTTGTTTTTCCCCTGTCTGTCTAGCTGGTCTTCTGGGGAGGGCTTGTTGTGCTGATTTTCAGGTGTTAGCACTTCTGGATGCTGCTCAGCCCCCTCCCTGGTGCAGATCTCAGGGACTGATGTTTAAGCTGCTTATCCGCTGAGGTCACTGAGGCTCAGTTGGGGTTTTTTACCCTGTGAGGTCCCAGGAGGAACAACCACAGTGGTGTTGGCAAGCTCTGGATCCCTGGATTCAGCTTCGACACTATCTAGAGAGCTCTCAGTCTGCAGGGACCTGGATGCTCTGGGGTGGGGTCTCTGATCTGCAGCAAATAAAATTCTTATTATTTTTTAATAAATTTGATCTTATTATTGACATGAGAATTAGGCTGACTTCACAATGTAGCATATAATATAAAAATTTCCTTATCACTCTATCTTTTGGCATATAATTTTCACAATTATTCACACCTGTATCAGTGTGGAACATTTATCACAAATTACGAAGCAATGTAGGCATATTACTGTTATTGACATTGAGCACTTATATTAAAGAATGCTCTGTGTTATTTAATAGTGTGTGTTTGGCATAATCAAACAGGAACCTGGGTTCAGGGCCCGAGTCAAAGGTAGATACTTAAACAAAGGAACCACTCTAGTTACTAAGTTATTCCTGCATTTAAATTCGGTGAAGAAGACCCACAACGATACATTAGTTTGAAGTGTACCACCTATGATTGGCACTTATGTTTATTGAAACTGCACTCACCCCGAGCATTGATACCATGTGACCCCACAGAGAATTGTTACCATTCCATTGCTCATATTCCCTATGTTGTACCTTTCACCCTGCCTTTTTAAATTAATCTGTGGAAGCCTGTCCAGTCTGCTCTCATAATTATGGCTATTTTTAAACGGTATATATGCAGTGTTTATGTCTTCCCATAATGGATGATTTTTATAAAAACAGATTTGTGAATAAATACAATCAAGTAATAGGCTAAATAGAACAGATGAGGGAGCCCTGGGTGGTGCAGTGGTTTAGCGCCTGTCTTTGGCCCAGGGCGCAATCCTGGAGACCCGGGATCGAATCCCACGTCGGGCTCCTGGTGCATGGAGCCTGCTTTTCCCTCTGCCTATGTCTTTGTCACTCTCTCTCTCTCTCTCTCTCTCTCTCTGTGACAATCATAAATAAATACAGATTAAAATAAATAAATAAATAAATAAATAAATAAATAAATAAATAAATAAATAAAAACTGATGATAACGATTGCCTAACATTGAAAAAGCCCTCAAAAATGGTTGAAATCAAGTGCAAAATTGTACAAAACAGCTGACAGCATATGTTGATCTACAAAGGTAGAAATGGCTTTGGAAGATGTTGAGAAGGTTGGAACATTTAGCTCAGCTTCACAACAACACTATGAGAGAAAGGAAACTATCTTTGGATTTGATGGGCACATCAGTTCTATTTTACATTAATTATTTCCTGTTAAATAAAGTTGCTTATGCCTTTTTAAAAGTTTTTATTTATTTGAGAGAGGGAGAGAGACAGCAAGAGAGAGTGTGTGCAAGGAAAGGGAAAGGGAATGTGGAGAAACCTAACCTCACTGAGCAAGGTGCCCAAAGAGGAGATGGAACCCAGGCCCTTGGACCTTGGCCTGAGCTGAAGGTTTTTCCTCATCCACCAAAGAGGATGGCCTCGTAGTAACTCCCTTTATGCTTATTACCCAGGCATTAGCTTCCAGTTTCCCCTGTATCTATATAAACACTCACAAATACTGGAGCACAACTAAAAATGCACTGATATTTTTTGTCCTCCTAGATGTTCCCAAGACTGTGGTGCCAGATTTTGTCCACCTCAAGTCATTGACCTTGCGGTATACATTCAATAGTACAATTAAATTTGCAAATTCTCTCCCAAGTAAATCTGCAGGGCTGGAATCATACAGAAGCAAAAACTAGTGTTTTCAGTTAACGGGACACAGGTGGTGACCCTTAAGTGGGGAGTGAAGAAAAATATGTGTGCTATTTGATACTTACAGCATACAGGTTATATCTCCTCCAAGAATGAGCAGGAGCATTTAAGAAACAACTAGGAGCACCAGGGTGAAATTAAAACATTTCTAATCCACCAGGAATTGATGAGAATGACCGTGTATATACCTAGATAATTCATATTGAATCCAAAATCCAAGAGAGGAATCTTAGTGCTTCCTCTTTCCTTGCAATATCTTCATTATTTGAACTGGAGCATTTTTCTAAGTCTTGGTCTTTGTTTTCCAGGAAGACCTATCTTTTCCACCCTGTTAATTTGTTTAGACTGTTTCCAGATATCCTGGGTGCTTCAATTAGGGTGTGTTACGCCAAGTTGTGTCACCTACAGGCCCTCCAACTGCTTCTCTTATCTCCTTTTTGTAGTAAAGCCCTTTGCAAAAGACTTGCCAGTGTGTTGTGGTACACGTAAGGGCTTCGTGTCCCTTTTCATGTATGTTTGTGAGGGAGGTCTCCAGTTTTTAGTTTAGCTCAGTTGACAGCAGGAAATGAAAGAGTTACTATTCCAACAGCACTTCTTTCAATCCATGAATGAAATTGAAAGTCATTGCCTACTCTACCTGGAACTTTTAACTGCCTCATTATTTAATTAGTTTGCTTTGTATTTATTTCACGAATGGTAGGGCATTTTCAGGATATCCCCATCGGTAGAAAAAAAAGGGGTGGTTTTATAATATAATGATGGAGTGATAATGAATTTTGACCCCATCCTCTATATCTTCTTCTTCCTTTATATAAGATCCTATTTTTGTTTTAGGAAAGTATTGTGGAAAAAAAAAAAAAAAGGAAAGTATTGTGGTCACCTAAAATACCAACTGACAAATGAGTACATTTTCTAAGTGCCATGGTTAATTTAGTCTTTTGATGATGCCAAGACTGAACATTTTGCTTGGGTTTTCCCTCTGCTTAAACATGTCCCAATATGAGTGGGCTCATATATTTTTAATTGTGTGTGGGTCCAATACAGGACTGGATCCCAGAACCTGAGTTGATGTACTGAGACAGAGTCAGATGCTTAATTATCTGAGACACCCAAGCCTCCAGAAAGGGTTCTGCACAAAAGAATGGGACTTAGTACCCTTGTAGATAGAGTAGGAGCTACAGAAGGATGACTAGTCTGTAGAGAGTGGAGAGGGAACAAAGGGAGGGAACAAAGGGAACAAAGAAGGAGAAGGAAAGAGGCCCACACAGAACTAGTGCAGTCAAAGCCCACTGCCTGTCATTCCTTATCCCTAGCTGATCATAATGTTACTGAGACCAACCGTCAGTGGAACCTTGTGTGGCTTAGATGTCATCCATTAAGCCACCTGTCTATAGCCTAAGTAACCACTTTCTTTGTGAATTCATAATAGGTGCTCATCAAGGTTTGTTCCATTGACAGAAATCCAACTTCAGTCAGAGTTGTCATTTGACAGTCATTTAGAATGTCATGGATTCTGAGTTAGTTTGGGAGATGGACAGGCCACTCACTGGTCACTGAGGGTGGTCAGCTGGTCCCTGAGAGACCTCTAATGACACAGCTGGTGGTGTCAATGCTGAGGAGGATGGCCACATTTGGGCTTCTCTAGCCATTTTAAGAGGTTATCCTAGGGAAGTGCATTGTGTTTGGGGTCAGGTTGGGAGGTGGGAGGCTGATTTGTATTTGCACTTTATTCTTTGCTCTAGGACCTCCCCCAGGGTATGTAGTATCACCCGCAGTAAACCTGGTATAGGAGAAATTGAGGAGGAGACTGACAGAGATCCAGGTTCAGGGGTATTTTCCATGAACTCAAGTACCTGAGGGACATTTCAGATGTTAGAGAAACTTCTCTAAACCGAAGCAACTCCATTTTTCTTCTGGACCCACTGCCTATCAGTTTGATAGCTCTTGGTAAGTCACAAACATCATGCCCCCAATGAATGTGTTGTTCCTTCATTCTCTTTGTGTATATAGAAGAATTTGCCCACACAGTATCTACTAGAGCTCATCTTTTTCATTAGTTTAGGCTCTGCCTTTGGAAATATCATTGCAGTAACTTTCGCAAATGTTATACAACTTGCTTAATCAAGGGCTCTATGTTGTAAAGAGCCCTTGCTGAATATATTTATTTCCTATCACCTCCTTTTCCTCTTTTGTTCTTTCTCCCAGCCACTATTTTACTTTCTTCTTCTTTGTCTTTGACTATTTGAGATTCCAAATATACATGACATCATGCAATATTTGTCTTACAAATCCTGACTCATTTCACACAACATAATGGCTTCCAGGGCCATCCATGTTGTCAACAATGTTAAGATTTCCTTCCATGAAATAGAGTAATATCCCATTTCATGGATGGACTCCATTTTCTTTATCCATTTGCTTATCAGAGGACATGAAATTGTTTTTATAATCATATCTGTTGTGTTTAGTGCAGAGCATGCACAGATATCTCTCTGAAGTTCAGCTTTCAGTCTTTAAGATGTGTTTCTGAAAGTCATTATGCTCCTGTATATTGTAGTTTTAATTTTTTTACAGGATTTCCATATTGTTTGTCATAATGACTGCATCATTTTACATTCTCTATTGGGTCTTTTAAGTATAGAGCAATTACATGTCATATTAAAGCCCCAGTGAATCAGAACCTCTGAATCAGGTGGCTCTTCTAGGCAAACAATAAAGAATGGGATTAAAGTTTTGAACTCTGAAAAGGTTATCAGCCCCTCCTTATGGTCTTCTGAAAGCACATTCTGAAGGGTCTAAATTCAAGAGCCTCCAAAAATAATACATAGCAAGGATTGTAAGCCTGTGTGCCTCCTCAAGAGAGACAGAACATTCCATCTCATGAAAAAACAACGGACATGATATAAATGGCTCACTTGCAGTTACCATGGAAATTCAATCATGGATTTAAATATAGCTATGCTAGGGACACCTGGTTGACTCAGTCATGTAAGTGTCCAACTCTTGATTTTGCCCTAGATCATATTCTCATGCTCATGAGATGTAGCTTTGGGAGTAGCTCTGTGCTGCGTATAGAATCTGCTAAGAATCCCTTAGTCTTTTCCACCTCCCTCCAGTGCTCACACTATATCACTCTGTTGCTCAAAAAAAAATCATTACTTTAGTTTGCTCATTGTCCCATTCTTAAGAGAAAAGTACTAAGCCACATTGTTTTTGTTTTGCCTGTGAATAATTGAGATATCCTGGTGAGACATTACTCTATAATCAGAATAGTCAAAATGTACTTTATAGTTAGGTTGTCATTTTTACTTATGATTTATTACGTAAATAATTTATTGGAGATAATATTAAAAGGATGGAAATAGAGAATATGAGTTGGGACACGCTTAGACAGAGAATTTAGCTACCCGTTATGGGGTAGAACAACATGGAGCTGAATCCTGAACAAGGGATCATGCATTATCCCAAGGGTGGACAATTAAGTGACGGTTTCCACTAGCACCCTACAACTCAAATGTGATCATCGTTAATGGTACTTATTTTGAATCTAATATTTGGATATTAATATAGTGTAAAACATTAGCAAATGAAAGTCCATTATTGTTTTTAATCAATAGATGGTATTACATAGAATATAACTGATCTTTAACTATGAATGACTTTAGGAAGCCAGGTGGAACATAGTGTTTGAAATAATGACACTAAAGTAAGTGAAAGGATACCTGGAGGAAGTTGTTTCTCCTGAAGGGTGTGTCGCTCCAGTCCACTCAGGATGGGGATTAAAACATTTCTCAAACAAGCAGGAGAAACTGTTGTTGAGGGAATATACCCCATCACACACTTTATCACCAGCTTCGGTGTCGCCAATGGTAAGCATCCTCTCAAATAAGGTAACGCTTGAGAATAGACAATGACTCAGCCCTCCTCCCACCAGGAATTATGTATTTCATCTCATATGGAAGGTGTCTGGTTTTCATCGGAATTTCTGTGGAAAGCAACCAAGTATGCGACATTCGATCCTTGGTCAAAGATACTCATGCTCATTTTGACAATATTTATTTGATCTTCTATGAAGTTCTAGATGAACACTCTCATTCAGAAGGGATCATATGGTGCTTCTAGCAGGACATATAATACCCATCAGCACATTGGTCATACTGCTCAGGAATAACACAGGTAGGGATGCCTGAGTCAGTCAGTTAAGAGTTTTCCTTTGATTCAGATCAGGCTGTCTGGGACCTGAAATAAGCTTAGCGTGGGTCTCCTTTATCAGTAACATGTCTGTCTTTCTCTGTCCAACTACCCCTCTCACTTCTCCTGCTCACTCTTTCTCTAAGATACATAAAGAAGAATTTTAATAAACTAAAAAAAAAACAATTCTCGGATGGTGGATCACTATAGATAGAGGGGTACTGAACATGATGGCTTTGTTTATGAAGCTTGTGATGAACTGTCACTGTTGGGACACTAACGGTGTTAGGATTGTGAAATATGCTGTGCTATGGTATTTTTTATTTTTATTTTTATTTTTATTTATTTTTATTTATTTATTTATGACAGAGGGAGGGAGGGAGCGCAGAGGGATTTGCAGACTCTGTGCAGGGAACCTGACGTGGGACTTTATCCCAGGTCTCCATGATCTCACCATTGGATGAAGGTGGCGTTAAACCACTGGGCCACTGGTGCTGCCTGGATTTTTTTGTTTTTGAGAATGAGAGAGGCCATCGTTCAGTGTCAGTGGCACATACATCCTGAAGAACTCTCTTATTCTTTCTCTCTCCTCCCTTTCTCTGGATTTCTGTGTCTATATCTGTGTCTCATTCTCTCAATTCACTGTCTCTGTGTCACACACACACTCGGATACACAACTCTGTTGCATTGCACAGTGTTAAACGAGTCTCTGAACCCTAAGCTTCATGCACTCACAACCAAACCACAGAGTGACTATAATAGCTTCCTAGTATTGTAGAATCATGGACATATTTTCTGACCTAGAAAATCTGCCTATCTCATACACTGACAAGCCCCAGGAACATGGAACAAGTTGGCTGTCCTGAAAAAAGCAAGGTTGCCCCCATCTGCCTTATTATTTAGAGGTTTTCATATGCAAGAGATGGATTCCAGAATACAAACCACTTTTGCTGGTTTCTGAGATGACCTGCACTTACACAAAAAGAGGATACCATGAGGAAATGGTCATGTGTGTACTTTGTCATTGGTTCTCCTGATGAGTATTTAATAGCATATGATGAACAAGAGTAAGGCAAAAGACTTTCAAATGAAGCACAGTTTGCACCCTTGAAAAAGAATGAGCTATTCCTTGGGGATTGATCTCTCCAGTTCACTAAAGGAGCAACATGAAATTCTTAACTCAAGATGGAAAAAATGTATATGAGAAACAGGTCTCTGTCTACGCTCTTTATAACCTCCCCTTCCATCACCCCATGAAAATGGTCCTTCTAAAAAAATACACTGTTCTTTGTCATATCTTTTTTTTTAATTTTTTTAATTTATTTTTTATTGGTGTTCAATTTACTAACATACAGAATAACCCCCAGTGCCCGTCACCCATTCACTCCCACCCCCCGCCCTCCTCCCCTTCCACCACCCCTAGTTCGTTTCCCAGAGTTAGCAGTCTTTACGTTCTGTCTCCCTTTCTGATATTTCCCACACATTTCTTCCCCCTTCCCTTATATTCCCTTTCACTATTATTTATATTCCCCAAATGAATGAGAACATATAATGTTTGTCCTTCTCCGACTGGCTTACTTCACTCAGCATAATACCCTCCAATTCCATCCACGTTGAAGCAAATGGTGGGTATTTGTCATTTCTAATAGCTGAGTAATATTCCATTGTATACATAAACCACATCTTCTTTATCCATTCATCTTTCGTTGGACACCGAGGCTCCTTCCACAGTTTGGCTATCGTGGCCATTGCTGCTATAAACATCGGGGTGCAGGTGTCCCGGCGTTTCATTGCATTTGTCTCTTTGGGGTAAATCCCCAACAGTGCAATTGCTGGGTCGTAGGGCAGGTATATTTGTCATATCTGAATTCACTCCAAAGAGCAAAAAAGTCCCATTTCTAATTCGGGAGAACAGGAAAGCATTCTATAGAAGAAACTGGAGATTCCTTCATTGACTTCTCATGGAAAAATTCCTGTACCACACACTTAGCAATATTTAGAAGGACACAGAGTAACTGCCAATGCATTGAGTGTGGTTCTCAGGAATTACTGAGAGATCACTGTTTATATGGATACAGGGCATGACTGTATTGTAGTCATTGATAAATAAGAATCATATGAGGGTCTGGGGGGTAACCTTTTTGGTGCATGAGGGAAAGCCTTCAGCTCAGGTCAAGGTCCCAGTGTCCTGGAATCCATACAGTAGTTGGGTATTGCTCAGCTTGAAATGTCTTTCTCCCTTACACTCTGCCCTTCTCTTTTCTTATGCTCTCTCAAATAAATAAATACAATCTTCAAAAATGTCAGTGACCACCTCAAATAGCCTGACATACTCAATGCATGAATAGAACCGATCTGCACATTGAATCCAATAATGAGATTCCATCGCTCACGTAGCTTGTTGTGAAACCCAGCTAAAAGCTCCTACCTCCTGGACATCTGGCAAAATCATTTCTGTCTCTATATAAACAGGTCCTCTCCTGTCTACTGTAACTTTTTTCCCTTGATTTTACCCATAATCTTAGTAGGTTTGATTCAGTACTAGCAATTATTCTCTTTTTTTCTATTTTGTCTCGTAGTCCATTGTATTTATTCACTAATCATGTTTTTTAAGATTTTATTTATTTATTAATGAAAGACACACAGAGAGAGGCTGAGACATAGGCAGAGGGTGAAGCAGGCTCTGTGTGGGGAGGCTGATGTGGGATTCGATCTCAGGCCCATAAGACCATGACCTGAGCAAAAGAAAGAGACTCAACCACTGAGCCATCAGGTATATCGCTATTTGGATTTGATGGAAATATTCCATCAGGGAGACATTTAAATACTGGAAGTATGCCATTTACCAATAGTGATATCAGTGAAATAGAGTGGCAGGGACAGGCTCCCCATTATTCATTAAATAAGTCACAGAATTAAGAGGGGCAAGATTGTGGAAGTTTAGTGTCCCCAAGTCATCTGTACCCTTTGAAAGATAAATTTCAAATAATCTGGAAACCTATTAATTCTGTCTGAAATTTAAAGAGAGAAGAGCTGGAATTCTACAGTGAGAAGAGTTTACACTTTTATCAAGGTAGGAAGATGGGGAAAAATAAAGAAATAAAAAAGCATCCAAGTGGGAGGGGCCACTGCGAGGAACTGCATTGAGTCCCCCAGGACAGGGAAGCCCAACGCCAGAGAAGCAGGAGCTTTACCAATCTTCCCGGATGGAAAGGCATTCACAGGGAGCTCAGGCAGGATCCCTGGAGGGGCAGAGATGTCCTCAGGCTCCCAGGGACACTAACAGAGGAACTGCGTCCCAGGGGGGTGGAGCACGCCACACATCTAGGGCCGAGCTTCAGCCCTTTATGCACCCAGTGGGGCCTCCAGAGCAGCAGAGGTGGTGGCTCCATAGAGGCTCAATGTGGAGGGGGCTGTGTGGCCCATGGAGCAGCTCAGGTGACAGCTTGGGTGGTCGCTACACAAACAGACCTGTGGGGCCCTCGGAACTGTTTGGGTGCGGCTCAGGCGGTGGCCCTGGGATTGCAATTCCAGCAGCGCAGTCCCCAGAGTTCAGGGCACCAAGGGACAAAGCCCAAGATCCGGTGCTTCCCCCCCCCCCCCACCTCAGGGAGAGGCAGAGGATGAGAAGACACAGGACAAAAAGGATGCTCCTCCACTGGGTGAACCTGAGCTGTGCAGATAGACACACCCCACCCCCAGAGTATCCAGACCCCTGCAGACTGGGTGCTTCAGTAGTTGCTGTGAGATCTGAATCCAGAGTTGGAGGCTGGCCGCCTCCACTGTTGTTATTCTTCTTGGTGTCACCTTGTACCTGGGACTGAACAGGAGCCTCACAGGATAAAAAGTTTCCTATGAGACGTGCACCTGGCAGGGGAATGGGCAATCTGTCAGGTGCACACACATGGCAATCAGCACAACAGACACCTCCACCAGACAACCACTTAGAAGGACAAAGGAAAAGCAGGTTATTGAACAAGCAGCACTGGAAAGTTCCAGGGGAAGTCGAGGGATTTACAGTATATAGAATCAGAGGATACTCCTTGTTTTTTGTTTCTGCTGGTCCCCCCTTTTTTACTCTCTCTTTTTCTCCCCTTTCCAGGACAACTTGTTTTTGGCCACTCTGCATTAAGCAAAATAACTAGATGTAAAAACTCACCACAAAAGAAAGAATCAAGAACAGTACTCTCTCCCATAGAGTTACAAATGTTTTATTACAATTCAATGTCAGAAAGCCAATTCAGAAGCACAATTATAAATATACAGGTGGCTGTAGAAAAAAGCATAAATATTTCGAGATTTCATGACTGCAGAATTTAGATACAATCAGGACGGAATTAAAAATCAATTGAATGAGATGCAATCCAAACTGGAGGTCATAATGAGGAGGGTTAACAAGGGAGAAGAACAAGTGACTGACACAGAACACACATTGATGGCAAGGAAGTAAACTGAGGAAAAAAAAAACAATTAAAAGATCATGAGGATACATTAAGGGAAAGAAATGACAGCCTCAGAAGGAAAAATCTATGTTTTATTGGGTTCCAGAGGGCGCCAAAAGGGACAGAGGTTTGGAAAGTGTATTTGAACAAATCATAGCTGAGAACTTCCCTAACTTGGGAAAGGACACAGACATTCAGATCCAGGGCATAGAGAGATCCCCCCTAAAATGAATGCAAACTGCTCAATGCCTCGATACTTAATAGTGAAACTTGTAAATTCCAAAGATAAAGAGAAGATCCTTAAAGCAGCAAGTGACAAGAAATTTCTAACTTTTATGGGAAGAAATATTAGATTAACAGCAGACTCTCCACAGAGACCAGGCAGGCCAGAAAGGGATGGCAGGATATATTCAGGGTCCTAAATGAGAAGACCATGCAGCCAAGAATACTTTATATAGCAAGGCTCTCATTCAGAATAGAAGAAGAGATCAAGAGCTTCCAAGATAGGCAGGAACTGAAAGATATATGACCGCCAAACCAGCTCTGCAAAAAATATTAAGGGGGACTCTATAAAAGAAATAGGATGTCTAAGGAAACAATTTAGAGAAACAGAGATTGAATAGGTATTATGATGACACTAAATTCATATCTTTCAAAAGTAACTCTTAACATGAATGGGCTTAACGACACCATCAAAAGGCTCAGGGTTTCAGACTGGATAAAAAAGCAAAACCCATCTATTTGCTGTCTACAAGAGACTCATTTGAGGCCCAAGGACAGCTACAGCCTGAAAATAAAATGTTGCAGAACCATTCACCATTAACATGGTCCTAATAACAAAGCAAGGGTAGCAATCCTCACATCAGATAAATTAAATTTTATTCTAAAGACTGTCTGTCGTAAGAGATGAAGAGGGACACTATATCATACTGAAAGGGTCTATCCAACAGAGGACTTAAAAATCATGAATATTTATGCCCCTAATGTGGGAACTGCCAAGTATATCAATCAATTAGCAAACAAATAAAAACATACTTACATAATCATATACTAACACTGGCAGACTTCAACATGATGTTTATGGTAATGACAGACCTCACCATCTCCATCACCATCTCCAAGCAACAAGAGATTTATTTTTTATTGGAGTTCAATTTGTCAACACATAACATAGCACCCAGTGCTTATCCCACCAAGTGCCCCCTCAGTGCCGATCACCCATTCACCCCAAAACCCCCCATCCTCCCCATCCACTACCCATTTTTTATTGCCTGGAGTTAGGTCACTCATTTTATGTCATCCTCACTGATATTTTCAGTCATTTTTTTCTCCTTCTCCTTTATTCCCTTTCACTAATTTTTATATTCCCCAAATGAATGAGACCATATAATGTTTTTTTTTAATTAAAATAGGATTTATAACTGAAATGTGTCTTAAGCACATCTACAATCAATGTGTCTGTTCACTGATGGTATTTATGTGAGATCACCGTTTCTTTTTTTTAACTTTTTTTTAAAATAAAATAATTTTTTATTGGTGTTCAATTTACCAACATACAGAATAACACCCAGTGCTCATCCGTCAAGTGTCCCCCTCAGTGCCCGTCACCCACTCACCCCCACCCCCCGCCCTCCTCCCCTTCCATCAACCCTAGTTCCTTTCCCAGAGTTAGGAGTCTTTATGTTCTGTCTCCCAGGAAATTCAAGAAGAATTAAGATATTCATGTAAACAATTTAGAATGAAATGAGACTGAAAATGAGTATGAAAATGAATCAGAATTTCAATGAGAATGAAAATACAACCGTTCAAAATCTATGGAATCTATGGAATCTAATCTATGGAATAGACCTTATTACTGAAGCTGTCCTGAGGGGGAAATACACTGCAACAAGTATCCCACAAAAAGTTCGAAGAAACTGAAATACAGAAGTTAAATTTGCACCTAAAGGAACTGCAGAAAAAACAACAAATAAAACATACACCCAGCAGAAGGAGATAATAAAGTTTCGAGAAGAAATCAATGAAATAGAGACCAGAACTGTCGAACATATAAACCACAACAGGAGTTGGTTCCTTGAAAGAATTAATGACATTGATAAACCATTAGCCACCCTTATTAAAACCAAAAGAAAAAAAGACTCTAATTATTAAATCATGCATGGAAAAGGAGAGATCACTATCAAGGAAATACAAATGATTTTATTTTATTTTTTTAATTTATTTATTTATGATAGTCACCGAGAGAGAGAGAGAGGCAGACACCGGCAGAGGGAGAAGCAGGCTCCATGCACTAGGAGCCCAATGTAGGATTCGATCCCAGGTCTCCAGGATCACACCCTGGGCCAAAGGCAGGCGCCAAACCACTGTGCCACCCAGGGATCCCCAATACAAATGATTTTAAAAGCATATTATGGGCAGCTATACGCCAATCAATTAGGTAATCTACAAGAAATGAACGCAATTCTGGAAAAACGCAAACTACCAAAACTGGACAAGGGAGAAATAGAAAACATGAACAGACCAATAACCAGGGAGGAAATTGAAGCAGTCATCAAAAACATCCTAAGACACAAAAGTCCAGGGACAGATGGATTCCCTGGGGAATTCTATCAAACTTTTAAAGAAGAAATCATACCTATTCTACTAAAGCTGTTTGGAAAGATAGAAAGAGATGGATACTTCCAAACTGATTCTCTGATGCCAGCAATACCTTAATTCCAAAACCAGACAAAGACCCCACCAAAAAGGATTATTACAGACCAATATTCCTGATGAACATGGATGCAAAAATTCTCAACAAGATACTAGCGTATAGCATTGATCAATGCATTAAGAACATTATTCACCATGACAGAGTGGGATTTATCCTCTGGTTGAAAGGCTGGCTCAACAGCAGTGCAATTACTGTGTCATAAGGCAGGTCTATTTTTAACTCTTTGAGGAACCTCCACACAGTTTTCCAGAGTGGCTGCACCAGTTTATATTTCCAACAGCAGTGTAAGAGGGTTCCCTTTTCTCCACATCCTCTCCAACATTTGTAGTTTCCTGCCTGGTTAATTTTCCCCATTCTAACACGTGTGAGGTGGTATCTCATTGTGGTTTTGATTTGTATTTCCCTGATGGCAAGTGATGCAGAACATTTTCTCATGTGCGTGTTGGCCATGTCTATGTCTTCCACTGTGAGATTTCTGTTCATGTCTTTTACCCATTTCATGATTGGATTGTTTCTTTGGTGTTGAATTTAATAAGTTCTTTATAGATCTTGGTGACTAGCCCATTATCTGATACATCATTTGCAAATATATTCTTCCATTCTGTAGGTTGTCTTTTAGTTTTGCACTGAGAAATCTAATATAGTCAGATTAAATGGTAGCTGTTGAGAAGCTAACATCTGGATATATTAGTTCATCTTAAATATTAGCAAATAAAACTACTATTATGATTTAATAAATAGACCTTAATACTGATATTAGAGTTAGGCTGATGTCACAATGCAACATATTATTTTTTTTTTCTTTTTTTTTTTTTTATTGGTGTTCAATTTACTAACATACAGAATAACACCCAGTGCCCGTCACCCATTCACTCCCACCCCCCGCCCTCCTCCCCTTCTACCACCCCTAGTTCGTTTCCCAGAGTTAGCAGTCTTTACGTTCTGTCTCCCTTTCTGATATTTCCCACACATTTCTTCTCCCTTCCCTTATTTTCCCTTTCATTATTATTTATATTCCCCAAATGAATGAGAACATATAATGTTTGTCCTTCTCCGACTGACTTACTTCACTCAGCATAATACCCTCCAGTTCCATCCACGTTGAAGCAAATGGTGGGTATTTGTCATTTCTAATAGCTGAGTAATATTCCATTGTATACATAAACCACATCTTCTTTATCCATTCATCTTTCGTTGGACACCGAGGCTCCTTCCACAGTTTGGCTATAGTGGCCATTGCTGCTAGAAACATCGGGGTGCAGGTGTCCCAGCGTTTCATTGCATTTGTATCTTTGGGGTAAATCCCCAACAGTGCAATTGCTGGGTCGTAGGGCAGGTATATTTTTAACTGTTTGAGGAACATCCACACAGTTTTCCAGAGTGGCTGCACCAGTTCACATTCCCACCAACAGTGTATGAGGGTTCCCTTTTCTCCGCATCCTCTCCAACATTTGTTGTTTCCTGCCTTGTTAATTTTCCCCATTCTCACTGGTGTGAGGTGGTATCTCATTGTAGTTTTGATTTGTATTTCCCTGATGGCAAGTGATGCAGAGCATTTTCTCATATGCTTGTTGGCCATGTCTATGTCTTCCTCTGTGAGATTTCTGTTCATGTCTTTTGCCCATTTCATGATTGGATTGTTTGTTTCTTTGGTGTTGAGTTTAATAAGTTCTTTATAGATCTTGGAAACTAGCCCTTTATCTGATATGTCATTTGCAAATATCTTCTCCCATTCTGTAGGTTGTCTTTGAGTTTTGTTGACTGTATCCTTTGCTGTGCAAAAGCTTCTTATCTTGATGAAGTCCCAATAGTTCATTTTTGCTTTTGTTTCTTTTGCCTTTGTGGATGTATCTTGCAAGAAGTTACTATGGCCGAGTTCAAAAAGGGTGTTGCCTGTGTTCTTCTCTAGGATTTTGATGGAATCTTGTCTCACATTTAGATCTTTCATCCATTTTGACTTTATCTTTGTGTATGGTGCAAGAGAGTGGTCTAGTTTCATTCTTCTGCATGTGGCTGTCCAATTTTCCCAGCACCATTTATTGAAGAGACTGTCTTTCTTCCAATGGATAGTCTTTCCTCCTTTATCGAATATTAGTTGCCCATAAAGTTCAGGGTCCACTTCTGGATTCTCTATTCTGTTCCACTGATCTATGTGTCTGTTTTTGTGCCAGTACCACACTGTCTTGATGACCACAGCTTTGTAGTACAACCTGAAATCTGGCATTGTGATGCCCCCAGATATGGTTTTCTTTTTTAAAATTCCCCTGGCTATTTGGGGTCTTTTCTGATTCCACACAAATCTTAAAATAATTTGTTCTAACTCTCTGAAGAAAGTCCATGGTATTTTGATAGGGATTGCATTAAACGTGTAAATTGCCCTGGGTAACATTGACATTTTCACAATATTAATTCTGCCAATCCATGAGCATGGAATATTTTTCCATCTCTTTGTGTCTTCCTCAATTTCTTTCAGAAGTGTTCTATAGTTTTGAGGGTATAGATCCTTTACATCTTTGGTTAGGTTTATTCCTAGGTATCTTATGCTTTTGGGTGCAATTGTAAATGGGATTGACTCCTTAATTTCTCTTTCTTCAGTCTCATTGTTAGTGTATAGAAATGCCACTGACTTCTGGGCATTGATTTTGTATCCTGCCACGCTACCGAATTGCTGTATGAGTTCTAGCAATCTTGGGGTGGAGACTTTTGGGTTTTCTATGTAGAGTATCATGTCATCGGCGAAGAGGGAGAGTTTGACTTCTTCTTTGCCAATTTGAATGCCTTTAATGTCTTTTTGTTGTCTGATTGCTGAGGCTAGGACTTCCAGTACTATGTTGAATAGCAGTGGTGAGAGTGGACATCCCTGTCTTGTTCCTGATCTTAGGGGAAAGGCTCCCAGTGCTTCCCCATTGAGAATGATATTTGCTGTGGGCTTTTCATAGATGGCTTTTAAGATGTCGAGGAATGTTCCCTCTATCCCTACACTCTGAAGAGTTTTAATCAGGAATGGATGCTGTATTTTGTCAAATGCTTTCTCTGCATCCAATGAGAGGATCATATGGTTCTTGGTTTTTCTCTTGCTGATATGATGAATCACATTGATTGTTTTACGGGTGTTGAACCAGCCTTGTGTCCCAGGGATAAATCCTACTTGGTCATGGTGAATAATTTTCTTAATGTACTGTTGGATCCTATTGGCCAGTATCTTGTTGAGAATTTTTGCATCCATGTTCATCAGGGATATTGGTCTGTAATTCTCCTTTTTGGCGGGGTCTTTGTCTGGCTTTGGAATTAAGGTGATGCTGGCTTCATAGAACGAATTTGGAAGTACTCCATCTCTTTCTATCTTTCCAAACAGCTTTAGGAGAATAGGTATGATTTCTTCTTTAAACGTTTGATAAAATTCTCCTGGGAAGCCATCTGGCCCTGGACTCTTGTGTCTTGGGAGGTTTTTGATGACTGCTTCAATTTCCTCCCTGGTTATTGGCCTGTTCATGTTTTCTATTTCTTCCTGTTCCAGTTTTGGTAGTTTGTGGCTTTCCAGGAATGCGTCCATTTCTTCTAGATTGCCTAATTTATTGGCGTATAGCTGTTCATAATATGTTTTTAAAATCGTTTGTATTTCCTTGGTGTTGGCAGTGATCTCTCCTTTCTCATTCATGATTTTATTAATTTGAGTCTTCTCTCTCTTCTTTTTAATAAGGCTGGCTAATGGTTTATCTATCTTATTAATTCTTTCAAAGAACCAACTCCTGGTTCTGTTGATCTGTTCCACAGTTCTTCTGGTCTCGATTTCGTTGAGTTCTGCTCGAATCTTTATTAACTCCCTTCTTCTCTTGGGTGTAGGATCTATTTGCTGTTTTTTCTCTAGCTCCTTTATGTGTAAGGTTAGCTTTTGTATTTGAGTTCTTTCCAGTTTTTGAATGGATGCTTGTATTGCGATGTATTTCCCCCTTAGGACTGCTTTTGCTGCATCCCAAAGATTTTGAACGGTTGTATCTTCATTCTCATTAGTTTCCATGAATCTTTTTAATTCTTCCTTAATTTCCTGGTTGACCCTTTTATCTTTTAGCAGGATGGTCCTTAACCTCCATGTGTTTGAGGTCCTTCCAAACTTCTTGTTGTGATTTAGTTCTAATTTCAAGGCATTATGGTCCGAGAATATGCAGGGGACAATCCCAATCTTTTGGTATCGGTTCAGACCCGATTTGTGACCCAATATGTGGTCTATTCTGGAGAAAGTTCCATGTGCGCTTGAGAAGAATGTGTATTCAGTTGAGTTTGGATGTAAAGTTCTGTAGATATCTGTGAAATCCATCTGGTCCAGTGTATCATTTAAAGCTCTCGTTTCTTTGGAGATGTTTTGCTTAGAAGACCTATCGAGTATAGAAAGAGCTAGATTGAAGTCACCAAGTATAAGTGTATTATTATCTAAGTATTTCTTCACTTTGGTTAATAATTGATTTATATATTTGGCAGCTCCCACATTCGGAGCATATATATTGAGGATTGTTAAGTCCTCTTGTTGAATAGATCCTTTAAGTATGATATAGTGTCCCTCTTCATCTCTCACTACAGTCTTTGGGGTAAATTTTAGTTTATCTGATATAAGGATGGCTACCCCTGCTTTCTTTTGAGGACCATTCGAATGGTAAATGGTTCTCCAACCTTTTATTTTCAGGCTGTAGGTGTCCTTCTGTCTAAAATGAGTCTCTTGTAGACAGCAAATAGATGGGTCCTGCTTTTTTATCCAGTCTGAAACCCTGCGCCTTTTGATGGGGTCATTAAGCCCGTTCACATTCAGAGTTACTATTGAGAGATATGAGTTTAGTGTCATCATGATATCTATTCAGTCTTTGTTTTTGTGGACTGTTCCACTGAACTTCTTCTTAAAGGGGAATTTTAAGAGGCCCCCTTAAAATTTCTTGCAGAGCTGGTTTGGAGGTCACATATTCTTTTAGTTGCTGCCTGTCTTGGAAGCTCTTTATCTCTCCTTCCATTTTGAATGAGAGCCTTGCTGGATAAAGTATTCTTGGTTGCATGTTCTTCTCATTTAGGACCCTGAATATATCCTGCCAGCCCTTTCTGGCCTGCCAGGTCTCTGTGGAGAGGTCTGCTGTTACCCTAATACTCCTCCCCATAAAAGTCAGGGATTTCTTGTCTCTTGCTGCTTTAAGGATCTTCTCCTTATCTTTGGAATTTGCAAGCTTCACAATTAAATGTCGAGGTGTTGAACGGTTTTTATTGATTTTAGGGGGGGATCTCTCTATTTCCTGGATCTGAATGCCTGTTTCCCTTCCCAGATTAGGAAAGTTTTCAGCTAGAATTTGTTCAAATACATATTCTGGCCCTCTGTCCCTTTCGGCGCCCTCGGGAACCCCAATTAAACGTAGGTTTTTCTTCCTCAGGCTGTCGTTTATTTCCCTTAATCTATCTTCATGGTCTTTTAATTGTTTGTCTCTTTTTTCCTCAGTTTCCCTCTTTGCTATCAACTTGTCTTCTAGGTCACTCACTCGTTCTTCCACCTCGTTAACCCTCGTCGTTAGGACTTCTAGTTTGGATTGCATCTCATTCAATTGATTTTTAATTTCTGCCTGATTAGCTCTAAATTCTGCAGTCATGAAGTCTCTTGAGTCCTTTATACTTTTTTCTAGAGCCACCAGTAGCTGTATAATAGTGCTTCTGAATTGGCTTTCTGACATTGAATTGTAATCCAGATTTTGTAACTCTGTGGGAGAGAGGACTGTTTCTGATTCTTTCTTTTGAGGTGAGGTTTTCCTTCTAGTCATTTTGCTCAGTGCAGAGTGGCCAAAAGCAAGTTGTATTGGGAAAAAGAGAAAAAGAGAGGAGAGAAAGAAGGAAAGAAAAGAGAAAGAGAAAAAAAAAAGGGAAGAAAAAGAAAAAAAAAACGAAAAAAAAAAAAAGAAGAAAAAGAGAAAGAAAAAGAAAGGAGAAAAAAAGGGGGTGGGGGAAGGAAACAAATCAAAAAGCAAAACAAAATAAAAACAAAAACAAAAACAAAACAAAACAAAAAAAAAAAAAGAAGAACCACCGGGGAGTATCTTCTGATTCTGTGTTCTTTAAGTCCCTTGGCTTCTCCTGGAAGTTGTCCGTCTAGCTGGTGTTCTGGGGGAGGGGCCTGCTGTGCTGATTTTCAGGTGTGAGCACTTGGGGGAGCTGCTGTGCCCCTGCCTGGCGCAGGGCTCAGTGGGGGTTGTTTACCCCGTGAGGCCGCAGGAGGAACAGCCCCAGTGGCGGGGCAGCTCTGGAAACCTGGAGTCAGCTCCGGCAGGAACTCCGTCTGCAGGGCCTGGAGGCTCCGGGGCGGGGCCGCTGATGTGCTCAGCTCGGGGCAGGAGCGTCCTCGCTGTCCTGGGCCCTCCCGGCCTCTGCCTGTCCCGGGGGAGGCGGGATCCTGGGCTGTGTCCCGGCGCCCTGTGCTCCGGAGCCTGCGCTGTTGGATTCGCGCTCCCGGGCCGCGCAACCCCCTCCGCGGAGCCGCCGCCTGAGCCCCTCCGAGCTGCTCTTGGAACCGCGCAGCCCCCTCCGCACGGAGCCTCTTCCTGCCCGAGCCCCTCCGAGCTGCTCCCGGGGCCGCGCAGCCCCCTCCGCGGAGCCGCCGCCCGAGCCCCTTCAGCTGCTCCGGGTCCCGCCGGGTCCCGCCGTGCGCGCTGCAGCCCTTAGGGAGCTCGGCGCACTCTCCTGGGTGCGCAGTTGCTCTGTTACTGTCCCCGGGAGCCCGAGGGCATCCCCGCCCTCCTGGGTCCTGCTCCACCTCCCTGCGAGCCCCTTTCCCCCGGGAAGGTCGGTGCAGCTCCTGCTCCTCCGGGACGGGGCTCTCCTGTCCTGGGGACACTCGCCCCGGCCTCAGCCCGGCTCCTCGCGGGGCCCCTCCCCCTTGGAGGCCTTTGTTCCTTTATTTCTTTTTCCCCGTCTTCCTACCTTGATAGAAGCGCGAACTCTTCTCACTGTAGCATTCCAGCTGGTCTCTCTTTAAATCTCAGGCCGAATTCATAGATTTTCAGGATAATTTGAAGGTTTTCTAGGTAGTTTGGTGGAGACAGGTGATTTGGGGACCCTACTCTTCCGCCATCTTGCTCCTCCCCCCACAATGCAACATATTATATAAAATTTTCCCTATCATCCTATCCTTTGGCACACAATTTCCACAAATATTCACACCTACATCAATTTGAAATATTCATCACAAAGAACGAACTGGTGTAGACATATTATTGTCATTGTCGTCGAACACTGCTATTAAGGACGGTTCTGTGTTATGCATTAGTGTGTATTTTGGTGTATGCATAATATTATGTATCCCAGGACCCTGGATCATGACCCGAGCCAAATGGAGAAGCTCAACCAAAGGAACCACTATGGTGCCCATGTTATTACTGTTTTTACATTTGGGTCAAGATGACCCCTAGTTTACATTAACTTATGTGTACCACACATGTTTGACAGTTAAGTTTATTGAAACTGCACTCACACCAAGCATAGATACCATGTGTCTATGTACACATGTATGTGCATTATTGCCATTCCACTCATCATATACCTTATGCTGTACCTTTCACGCTGTGACTCTCAATGAATATGTGGAAGCCTGTCCCCTCCACCCCTTTTCAGAACTAGGGCTATTTGTAAATGATATGCATTCAGTATTTAAATCTTTCCCATACTGGATGATTTTTATAACAACAGATTCCTGGATAAATACAATAGAGTAAAAGACTCAAAGAAACAGAAGATAAAAATTGACTTACATTGTAAAGGATTGAAATCAAATTCAAAGATGGTTGAAATCAAGTGCAAAACCGACCAAAAGAGATGAAAGCATATGTGGATCTACAGAAGTAGAAATAGGTTTGGAAGACATAAGACGTTAGAAACATTCAGTTGGGGATTCACAACAATGTCTATGAGTGAAGGGAACCGATTTTTGGATTCGATGTACACACCAGTTCTATTTTACATTGATTATTTCATGTTGCTTAAGTTGCCATTTCCTTTTATAAAGTTTTTGTTTATTTGAGATGAGAGAGAGAGAGACAGAGTGAAAGCAAGAGAGAGTATATGCTAGGTGAGGTAGAGAAAAGATAGAAGCACAAACCCACTGAGCAGGGTGCCCAAAGAGGAGAGGGATCACAGGCCCATGGACCTTGGCCTGAGCTGAAGGTTTTTCCTCATCCACCAATGACGATGGCTAAGCAGTGTTTCCATTATGCTTATTACACAGTCATTACCATTCAGTCTTCTCCTGGATCCATATAAAGAGTGATCTCACAAATATCTGAGCACCACCAACAATGCACTGATAGTTATACTTTGCCCTTCTAGATGTTACAAAGTCTGTGGTTCTGGATATTTTCATCAAATCTAAGTGAATGATTCTCCACCCACTTGTATTATAAGCCTGCCCCATTTGCCAGAATAAGAAAGGCTCCTCTCTTAGTTCTTCTCTTTATGAAGTGAATAAACATATGATAAGGAACAATATAGTTTTCAGAGTAAGTACCAATTTGGTGCGTTGTTGGAAGGGGAGCATGTTAACTGTGCAGTAAGGGACATTTGCTCAGGAGCACTTTCTCACCCCCTTGAATTCTGTATTTGGAATTGCTGCTTCAGTCACCTTGAGACATCTATCCCCCAGGAAAAGCTCATGCTTTCTCCATGGGTGCAATCTGTTTTCCTTTGGGGGCCTTTGGCACTACTACTGTTGCTCATTTCATGTCAATACTTTCCAGAGGAACCAATGACAAAGTACTCACATGAACTGACAGCCATTTATCCGACTTTTGTAACTGTAGGTCATGTCCAAAATCATCCAAACTGATATGTATTCTGGAATCAGTCTGTTGCTTGGGAAAATCTGTAAATATTAGGGCAGATGATGCATCCTTGCTACACTGAGTCTGGACAGACACCCAGATTCCATCTTGCTGAAGCTTCAGAGTGTGTGAGATAGGCAGCTTTCCCACTTGAGAAAATAGGTCCATGGTCCTACACTCCTAGGAAACCAATGTATTCTCTTTCAGTGGAGTGTGTATGAGTGCAAAGGTTTGGGGAAGGTGACTTGTTGACTCTATGTCGTGTGTAAGAGTGTGATTGTGAGTGTGTATGTGTGTGTGAGAAAGAGAGAGAGAGACAAGGAGATTGAGGCATAGAGAGAAAATAAAGAGACACAGAGAAATACAGGAAAGGGAGAATGAAAGAGACAGAGGTACTGACAAATCACGATAGCCTCAGTAAACACTCTCAAAACAAAACAAAACAAAACAAAACAAAACAAAACACCTCATTAACAGCACATTTCAGAGTCCTGAGACCATGGGTGGCCCAACAGTACAGATCAACCCATGCTTTATAACCAAATGCCTCCATATTCTCTGGCCCTCCATGATAATGTGCAAAAGTCCCAATATTTGTCCCTAATTTTCTTCAAGATCTAATTTATTATTTGAGAGAAAGAGAGCAGGAGAGGTTGATAAGGGCAGAAGGAGAGAGAAAAACACACCCTTTGCTGAGCAGGGAACCCAACACTAGGCTTGATTCCAGGTCACAGAAAGCCTGACCTTCGCTGACGGCAGACTCTTAAATGCCTGAACAACTCAGGCACCCGTGCCTGAGTTATTCTTCAGTGGCATGAAAATGTACTGAGGGGTACTCTGTGTCTTTCTAGATGCACCCTCTGATCCTTTGGTCATTACACTCTCTCAGATGATCAGAGTGGAAGTGAAAATTAATGTTTTCAAGGAGACCTTGAATATCTTTTTTTCAAATGATTTTTAAACTTTATTTATTCATGAGAGGGGGGGCATTGAGAGAGAGGCAGGGAGAGAAGCAGGCTCCATGCTGGGAGCCCAATGCAGGACTCAATCCAGGGAATCCAGGATCATGCCCTGGACCAAAGGCAGGAGCCAAACCACTGAGCCACCCAGGGATCCCGGACTTTGAATATCCTTAACCAAGGAATAAATGTTGCTTTCTTGGTTGCTTTTCACACCAATTCCGATGAAAATCAGATAGTGTTCATTTGAGGTGAAATAAAAAATCTTCCTCCTGGGAAGTGTGCTGAGTGGTTGCCTCTAGCCAAGCATTACATTTTTTGAGAGGATTTTTATGGTTGGCCATACCAAAGCTGGAAATAAACAGCATGACAGGGCACTTTCCTTCAAAAACAGTTTCTCCTGCTTGCTTCAATATGTTGTAGTTACCATCCCTACTGGGCTGGAGAGACACATCCTTCAGGAAAAGCAACTTCCTCCAGTCATACTCTGATGCTTTTGGGCACCAGAATCTCAAAAATTATGTTCCATCTGGCTTCCTCAAATCATTGAGAGCTTTAAAATGAATGCAGACAGACAATATAATGGGAGCTGAGCCAAATGTTTTCTTTTCTGTACCTGCAAGTGACGTAAGAAACTAGTGATAGCAGTACATATTCTGGAACCAGGCTGTTCCTGTTTATAATCAGGAGCAACAACCTGAATCTGAGTTCTCACTGGAATTAGGATCAGAGCCGTAGAAGAAAAATTAAGTAGGAAAAGTCACAGAGAGTGACAAAATAAGAGATTCCTGCCATGGGAAACAAACAGAGGGTAGTGAAGAGGAGTTTGGTGGTAGAATAGGGTGTCTATTTGAAAGGCACTGAGAGTGGCACTTGATGGGATGTGAACTGGGTTTTATACTATATGTTGGCAAATCAAACAATTAAAAAAATACAGAAATTAACCACCAGAAAACAGGTCTTCCAGGTGAAGACACATGGTTATGCTTTTACAAGTAAACACATAGAATTCAGGTAAGGAGTTTGTATCCATGGACATAGGAGGAAGTGGACAGACATAGACTCTAGTGCTCAGTGAGTTCAGCCAAGGGATGGAGGCTGATTCCAGAGGTAAGGTGCTCTGTGCAGCTCCATTTTATGGTCCACAGGACATCAATTTGAGGTTTTCCCTGATGATCTTAGGTTCCTCAGTCCCAAACTGTATCTGTGTATTCATAATAAAGGTGACAGGAGGACTAACCCCTGGTGGTCACTGCAAAGTCATCAGCAAAGCCTCTCTCATTCCTTTTCCCCAAAGTATTTAGCCCTGAGAAGCCCATGTTCTAAAACCCCTGGGTAGAGATCAAGCCCCAGGTTGGAAAGGATCCTGATCAGCTTGTCTGGAGTCTTGGTCTCCAAACTCAACTAGGTACACACCCAGGCTCTAGCTTGCATCAGAAAGGAAAGAGTGAGCTCCTGAAGAGTGTGAGGTGTCCCCCCTCTGCCTCATTCATCTGACTATGAAGCAGCACATGTGCCTGGGGCCCTAGTCCTCTCCTCTACAAGAGGCCTCTGCTGGGATTCCTGTAGGACATGAATGTGGACCTTCCTGTCTGAGTACTGCCAGGATATCATGTAGTGCCTGCCTCATGGATAGGAGCCCAGAGACCAACGGAAATGAACAGTCATGTCAGGCCAGCAAATTCCACTGCAAGAACCCCAGGGCACGAAGGTCACAGCTTCCTCCTTTATAGATCCTAGACCTGAGCTATCCAAGGAGGAAGCTAATACCCAGACGTGCCTGCATATGTTGAAATTACATAGAGTCAGTGAAGCTCCATTCTTTTTTTTAAGATTTTATTTATTTATTATTATTTATTCATGACAGACATAGAGAGGCAGAGACACAGGCAGAGGGAGAAGCAGGCTCCATGCAGGTAGCCCAACATGGGACTCGATCCTGGGTCACCATGATCACACCCTGGGCCAAAGGCGGTGCCAAACCGCTGAGCCACCAGGGATTCCCTCCATTCTTTATCATACAACCGCACGTCTGGTGTCCAGTACAGTATTTTTAAAAAACAGATTTTTTCCATTTTCACGAATGGCTCTCCTGGGCAGCTGTTCTCTGTCTGACACAGTGACTCTTGTGGACTTCCTCTAACCTGGTGTTTGGCCATCACCTATCATGGGCGGATCTCAGGTGAATCCATGTCAAAATGAGACCTATGGTGATCTTGTGGAAATGAGGAAATGCCATGTGAGGGGGGTCTTTTCTCTCAAGAAAACTTTGCAACTGTGGCCAAAGTCTTGTTGAAGGGCTCTAACTCCCAAAGCCCACAGAAGTCTGAAGATCTCAAGAAGGAACAGGTGTTGAGATGGCTTCCTGAAGAGGCCTTAGCTGGAGTAGCAGGAATATGGGCCTCCACTCTCTAATCACATGGAGAATACTGAGGATGCAATTACTAAAGATGAAGAATCCTTTGGTAGGGTACTAGAGTGAGGCATGAATCAAAGGGTAGGGTCCCTGGGAGCAGTGGGATTATACCTGTTATTTGTAGAATGAGGGTGGGCAGGGTGATATCAAGATGAAGCATTGGAATACAATTGTTTCTCCCTTTTTTCTTTTATTTAATAATAAATTTATATTTTATTGGTGTTCAACTTGCCAACATACAGAATAACACTCAGTGCTCATCCCATCAAGTGCCCCCCTAAGTACCGTCACCCATTCACCCCTACCCACCTCCTATCCCCTTCCACCACCCCTAGTTCATTTCCCAGATTTACGAGCCTTCATGTTCTGTCTCCCTTCTGATATTTCCTACCCATTTCTACTCCCTTCCCCTCTATTCCCTTTCACTATTATTTATCTTCCCCAAATGAATGAGACCATATAATGTATGTCCTTCTCCAATTGACTTATTTCACTCAGCATAATTCCCCTCCAGTTCCATCATGTTGAATCAAATGGTGGTTATCTGTCGTTTCTAATGCCTCAGTAATATTCCATTGTATACATAAACCACATCTTCTTTATCCATTTTCTTTCAATGGACACCAAGTCTCCTTCCACAGTTTGGATATTGTGGACATTGCTGCTATAAACATCGGGGTGAAGTTGTCCCGGCATTTCATTGCATCTGTATCTTTGAGGTAAATCCCCAGCAGTGCAATTTCTGGGTCATAAGGCACCATACTACCCTGAACACACCGGATCTCATCTGATCTCGGAAGCTAAGCAGGGTCGGGCCTGTTGGGTACTTGGATGGGAGTCCCTTTTTTCCTTTTATTAAAATAAATTATGAGAGAGAGACAGAGAGAGGGAAAGAGATAGAGAAGAGCAGAGGGATAGAGAGAGGGATATTCACAACCCACACTGAACAGGGAGCCTGACATAGGCCTACACTTAGGATCTTGGGATAAATGATTCAAGCTGCAGACAGACAGTCAAAAGGTGTTCTTCTTTTGTCTATTCTATCATTAATAGTAGGTTTATTTGGATTAAATAGTAATAAACATTCAGACCTGGGATTCTGTTATGCAGTTGGTCATATTCTTTTTTATTTTTATTTAATTATCATTCCTGAAGACCAGTTCCTGCTCCCTTTGCCACTGGGAAACACTAACATCCTTCCTTATATTTGGATAGTATCTCTTGGTAATAGAGCAGGAGAGGTTTTGTTTCAGGTTATGACCTTTGGTCATGGATGGAGCCAATCTCATGAAATATAGGTCTGACACACATCAGAACTTGCACAAATATTGCATCTGTTGGAGTCAGGTGCTGGCACAGCCAGGGACTCACTCTGCACCTATATATTACACAGCACTAGTGCTGGGCTACCCTTGTTCTGCCCAGGCATGTAAGGGAGCTCTAAGGATGGGCATCACAGAAATGGATCCTCACAACACATGCCTCTTCTTCCAGCAGAAGTGAGGTGGGAGGGACAGCCCGAAGCACAGTTCCCTCCTCCTCTTCTTGCATAATCTTTAGTGATGGGAAAAGAATAAAACCTGTACTTCCCTTCCTGTGAGAGAGGCTTGAGTTCAGCCATCCTAGGCCTTGGCTGGGTGCAGGGAATCTAGAGGAACAGTGTGAAATCTGCTGGGCTGGTGACACACACTTGTGCTAAAGGTCCTCTAGAGCTATTCTCATGGTCTAACCAGGCCCAGGACACAGGCTTTAAGCAGGGTGGCCAGCGTTTCTGTTCCTGTCTGTTGACACTACTATAACTACAGAGTACAGGGCCTGCTCCCCATACCAGGGTCTGGGCCCAGCCTCAGATTTTCCCTCATGCCTGCCTGGAGTCAATGGCCTAGCCATTCTTGGGACCAGGGCAAATTCTGGCTTGAGGTGATAATGATGATGCCTCACCAGCTTTATCAAACCTATCACCCCAGATTTAGACTAAAGGAAACTGGGCAAGATTCCTTACCTCTGGCATCACATTCATCTTGTCTATGGGCTATGATATGTATGGGCTGTTCTAGAGATTCAGAGTGTCCCAGATTTAGGAGTCTCTCATGGTTTGTGTCACTCTCTAATTTTTCCCACTCAATCCCACTCCTTTCCCTCATAATCCAATTCACTATTTCTTATATTCCAGGAGAAGGGCATTTGATGGGAGGAGCACTGGTTGGTACACTATATGTTGGCATATTGAATTTACATAACACTAAATAAATAAACATTTAAAAAATAAAGGTTAAGTTTGTGTCAAAACCTAAGAGAACCCCAAGCACAAAGCACTCATGATAACTCAGGGGGATGTCGCCCCCATGGCCACACACAGCCCCAGCTCCTAAGCCCACAGGCCCCTTGCAACTAATCCAGTGCTGCTTGGATTGGCTCCTTGACTAACTGATTAAGGAGGGTCATGTAATAAGCAGATCATTCCCCAAGCATTCCCATGCCACAAAATATAATGGTTGAGCAATTTTGAGCAATTAATGTTTGTGAAATAGAAGAGAGTGAAGCAGGAGTGAGCAGAAAGAGGGAGGAAAATGTGGGAAGAGAAAGGCATAGGCAATTTTGTGGCTTCTTTTTTCAAAAGATTTTATTTTTATATTAATGAGAGACACAAAAAGAGAGAGAGAGAGAGAGAGAGGCAGAGAGACAGGCAGAGGGAGAAGCAGGCTCCATGCAGGGAGGTTGATGTGGGATTAGACTTGGGTCTCCAGAATCAGGCCCTGGGATGAAGGCGACACTAAAGCGCTGAGCCACCCTGGATGCCCATGGTAGCTTCTTTGGTTTTTTTTATTTTATTTTTTTTATTTTTATTTATTTATGATAGTCGCACAGAGAGAGAGAGAGAGGCAGAGACATAGGCAGAGGGAGAAGCAGGCTCCATGCACCGGGAGCCCGACGTGGGATTCGATCCCAGGTCTCCAGGATTGCGCCCTGGGCCAAAGGCAGGCGCTAAACCGCTGAGCCACCCAGGGATCCCCCATGGTAGCTTCTTTGAAGGATGGAATGACAAGCCTTCTTTCCTGGTTGAGGATATGGAATCTGAGACCAGAGAAGGCACAGAGACACTGGAGGCCATTCCTCCCATAAAGTTGAAAGGATCGCGAATCCAGAGTTGTATAGGTGAGGAGAGTAGAGCAGAAGCAAAATTTAGTTTGGGGAGAGGATATCGATCCTAGGAGCTGTGACTAACATCATCTTCTCCCCTTTACTGTCCCCTCTTTTGTTCCCAGGCCACCCACACCCCATTCCTATGCTGTTGTGCAAGGAAGATGGTGACTGCAAAAACTCAGATCCATAAATCAACATCATATGTAATGTATTTCCTCTTATTCCTTTTACACTATTTTGTTATTTAAGTAGTTATTTATTATATTTTGATAGAGAGAGAGACTCTTTGGGTGGAGGGGCAGAAGGTGAGAGATAATGCAACGAAGATTGCCTGCAAATCCTGTTATTGAGTTCAAACCAGCACCCTGAGTTCAGGACCTGTGTCAAAGTCTTGAATAAGACATCTAACCTACTGAGTCACCAGGCACCACTGACCTCTCCCTTCATGATATGCTCCTTGGTAGTATCTTCATCTTGCACATTTGCTCTCATCCAGCACTTGAAAACTTTGGATCTTTAAATGTATAATCTCTTTTCATCCATGCTCAACAACTTCCCCAGCCTTCTCCAGGTAGGTGGTCCCAAGTCTACTAGGAAATTTGAAAGTATAAATCATAGCCAGATAGTTCATTCAGAGAGATTTATGACCCACAGCCAAGCAAGGAACCAGGCCATTATCTTACAGTCAGTCAAGAGAGAAGGAATTGTCTATAAAAGTTAGAGGATATGACTTTTGGTGACTGTATCCAGCACCTGTGCATGGTTTACACCAGAACCTTCAGTCCAACTGGTTCAAGCTTCTAGAATAACTCTTAGATCATTCTTGTAATAGGCTCAGGATTTTACATCATAACCACTGCTCACTTAGAACCCTGTATAACTGAGAGCTTTCCTAACACTTGTCCAAATTTCCTACCTAGGACCCACCAATCAGAAAGAATCACCATTTACCATCACATAGGGTGCCTCACTTCTGGACAGCTCACTATAGCCTCTCCATACAATAGCTTCTCATCAAGGCATAACTTAAGCCTTCCTTTTACCCCCTTGAGTGAGTGTGCAACCATCCTTCTGATGCTGGGGCTCTGCTCAACACAAATAATACTGAATGACTCCCTGCTATAACAAGAACCGAGTCAATATTCTTTATTTTCATTTGGTTGGCCATTGTTCATTGTACAGGCAATCACAAGGGATCCATAAGATTTCTTCAGAGCCTCCTGTTGCTTTGAGCAAGGGTAGTGCTCAAAGAGCCTCCCTGTGCCTTGCTCCTTGAAGCTATTGAGTCCATGATGATATGAAGAGGGGGCCCTGGATTGGAAATTTGTTCTCTGAGGCAGTTCCTAGGCAGATTGTAATGAGTCTGGCATCTGGGACTTGTTTTTGTTCCCATTTCTTTGGACTCTTTAGTGGAATCAGACTATGCCTATAGGTCTCCTCATGCTGTGTTGTTTGGTTACCACTTTGTGCTTTGCTGTGTAAAACTGGTTTCTGTCATAAGAAGTAAAATCTGAGCATAAAGGCAGGAATCATGCCCTGTGAGTCTTCTCTGAGCCAGCCTCACAGAGCAATGAGTGTGAGGATCTCACAGGACTGGCATCCACCCTGAAGAAGAACTTTGCTGAGGATCAGGAATCCTATTAGTTGAGGTTCTCTGACTATTTAAGTTTTGTGTACTGAGAGTATTCATTCTGAGGTTGGGACTGCTGGGGTGGACAGATCATTGGCGATTTGTTCTGTGGTGTCCAGTTGTCATTTTGCATACTCATGGCCTGAGGTACACAAATGTGATATTTCCATCAAATGTCAACAGGTATATTAAGATCATCTAAACCTGAACCCTCTTCTCTACCTGAAAAAGTGTATGTTCCTCCAATGTCTGCTTCTCACATCTTAATTTTTGATCCTCACCACATCACCAATGATGTTTTGGGTTTTCAAGGCCAACTATAGATCACTGGAACTCAATGGAATCTCTCTAGAGAAATCTCTTAGAAAAGAATAAGATGAATGGGCAAGATGGTTGGTTAATACACTGAGGCCTCACAAACGATTTCAGCATCAAAAGTTGTTTCATTAACCATTTGTGGCCAAAGCTAAAGAACAATTTGATAAGGCAAGGCAACAATAAACTAGACCCACCTCTTTAGTAAATGCTCCCTCTTCCCTTCCTCAGCTGTTATTCTATCTCCACTTCTGTTCTTGTTGCCCTGGTCACTCTCCCTCCTGCATCTCCAAAATGCGGGGCTACAAAAAGAAGACACAAATGGGCAGTGGCATGAGCATAGATAATATTGAACACTAGCTTGAATTCATCAACACGTGTCAAGAAAACCAACCAATTCTCTAGGCTTTCATACTTAGAGGAAGTCAGAACAGTATCTTGGGGAAGCAACCTAGGGAGCTAACAATAATTGGGTTCACAATATAATAAATAATGGCATACATGATCCCTTTTGCCAAAAAATCCCTTCTCAAATCACCCAGAAACTATGACTGGCTTGGTGATAGCAGGCAGCCTTTCCTCAAGGGAAGCCATTTCTGACTTTTGGCAGCATTTTCTGAGGCAAACTATTAGACTGTAGTGGGTGAAATGTGGACAGAATTACTCCAAATCTGTCTATATAGCCCTCCACCTCTTCAGATTCCTCCAGGGAAGGGCTTGGAACGAAGCTGCAACTGTGCCTGCACAGCAGCCCTCTGGGTAAGGGAGAGGATTCTTTCTCAGAATCCTTTAATCAAATGGGTTTGGGAACAACTGGAGGCAGGAGGGAACTATCAGTGGAGAAATATCACTTTCATTCTGAAGGAACTGATGAAGCAAGGGTCCTAGGATCAGAGTAGTTTCCAGTTCAGAGTCCCACATGTGGAGGATCAGGAACAAGGCTTAAATGTATTACTACTGTTACTAAACATAAGGAATAAATTTAGAGGTTCCCCACACACATAGAAATGTGGACAAGGTGCATTGGATTGTGTTTAAATGGCCTTGTCCCAGAGACTGAATCCCCATCTGCTGACACATAGTTGTTAAAACTTCAGCAATTTTGCCCCCATACCTTCTTTTACACCAACTGCTTGTTCCTGCAAGAACTCCATGCTGTGGAACTTAGAACTTTTAATGTACCCTATGTATGCAGGTTCAAGTTCTATCAATTTTTATTCATCTTTTGTTTTCCTATTCCTCTTGTGATAGTACAATATCTCCTGATCTGTTTTCATGTCCACTGTCGACTTTGTTTCTTCATCATATTTCTGTGCCTAATCCGGTGAATTTTCAACCTGGATAGTGCGTGTCAAGTTTTAAAATTTGCATTTGGTCTTCTGACAGGAAGATGACCAGAGCTCTTTCTACAGTAATGAGTTTCCCATGTTTACAACCAAAATGCTAAGGCAACAAATGATTGGGTCTCTGTGGAAACAAACCTGGACCATGATATTTCATGCTTGGGGAAAAACCAAAATTCAACCCGTAAATGAGACAATTGAGAGTAACTAGGATATTCATTCCTTAAGTTGATTCAAGAAAAGGTATTCCAGGAACATCAAGTTAGTTTATTCAGGTATATGTCTGGTATCCGGATTAATCTCCGGTCATGATCTCAGGTCATCAGATTATCCTAGTTTGGGCTATATGCTGCAGGTGAAGCCTTCTTAATATTCTATTTCCCTTTTCCTCTACTTCTCTCCTCCTTACACTTTCTCTTTTGCTTTCTTTAAAAGAAGAATATGAATAAAAATAAGAATAAAAATAAATAATAATAATCATAATAATAATGAAGAAGAAGAAAGAAGAATCATTTTTCTTCTACCTTAATGAAGACGAAAATGAAAGCCATATTATTTATGTTTCATATGTGAAATTTGTAATTTAAATGGCCAGTCATTAGTTTATAGCCAAAAGGGTAAAACTGCTTTTACCACTCAAAATTGGTCAGATTAAAAGACAGGTGTTGTGAAGATAATATTTGTACACTAGTCTGTGTAGATATTAACAACAGAAAATCTCTGATTATGTTTTTATTTTTTTTTATTTTTTATTTTTTTCATTTATTTATGATAGTCACACAGAGAGAGAGAGAGAGAGGGGCAGAGACATAGGCAGAGGGAGAAGCAGGCTCCATGCACCGGGAGCCTGACGTGGGATTCGATCCCGGGTCTCCAGGATCGTGCCCTGGGCCAAAGGCAGGCGCTAAACCGCTGCGCCACCCAGGGATCCCAGATTATGTTTTTAAAAACAGAACTTAATACTGAGATTAGGGTTAAAGTGATGTCATAATGCAGCTTATAATTTAAATTTCCTCATCACCCTATTCCTTGGTACACATTTCCCATGATCATACATGCCTCCTCTAGTGTGCAAATTTTAGCACAAAGAACAAACCAGTGTGGAAACATTATTATCAATGAAGTTGACCGCATATAATAAGGGCTACTCTGTGTTATGAATTCGTGTGTGTTTTGACAAACGCATAATATTATGTATCAAAGGACCCTGGGTTCATGATATGAACCCAAAGTAGACACCCAACCAAAGCAACCAGCCTGGTGCTCACATTATTACTGTTTTTTAATTGAAGTCAAGATGGCACACAGGGATACATTAGTTTCAGGTGCACCAAATAGGGATTCGATACTTTTATAGGTTAATACTGTGCTCACCATGAGTGTAGATATATGTGTCTCCATGGAGCACTATTACAATTCCATTTATCATATTCCCATGCTGTATTTTTTATCTCTGTAACTTCTTTAATGGATAATGGGGAGCCTGGCCTTCCTATTCTATTTCATTGTTATTGCTGTTGGTAAATGGTATACTTCCAGTATTTAAATCTGGAGGAATATTTTCTTCGTATCTGAATGGTGGTACACTTGGATGGCTCAGGGGTCGATCATCTGCCTTTAGCTCAGGTCATGGTCTCATGGGCCTGCTATCAAGTCCCACATCAGGCTTCCCACATTTTGCCTGCTTCACCTTGCCCACATCTCAACATCTATCTGTGTGGCTCTCATGAATAAATAAATAAAATCTATTTTAAAAAAACTGATTAGGGGACCCTTGGGGGGCTCAGTTGTTTAGTGCCTGCCTTTGGCCCAAGTCCCAGGATTGAGTCCTGTGTTGGGCTCCCAGCATGGAACCTACTTATGCTCTGCCTGTGTCTCTGCCTCTCTCTGTCTCTTTCTCTCTCTCTCTCCCTCTTTCTCTCTCTCATATAAATAAGTGAAAAAATCTTTAAATAAAACCTGATTAGTGAATAAATGCAAGAGACCACTAGAGTAAATAGAAAAAAATAGAATAATTGATAGAACTTAATCAAACATAATAAGATTATGGGCATAATCAAGTGAAAAAAGTTACAAAAGTCAAGAGAGTATGTGGATCTACAGAGACAGAAATGGTTATTCAGATGTTCAGAAGATAGGAGCTTTTAGTTGCATTTCACAACAAGCTACATGAGCCATGGGAATTCATCACTGGAATCGATGTGCAGATCGGTTCTCTTTGTGCATTGAGTATGTCAGGCTATTTGAGGTTGCCACTGACTTTTTTGAAAATTTTAATTATTTATCTGACAGAGCATAAGAAAAGAGAAGGGCAGAGGGAAAGGGAGAAGCACATTTCAAGCTGAGCAAAGCCCCAAATAGGGGATGGATTCCAGGACACTGTGACCTTGCCCTGAGCTGAAGGCTTTTCCTCATCCACCAAGAAGAATGGCCCTCAGACCCTCATATGATGCTTATTAATCACTAACTACAATACAGTCTTGCCCCGTATCCATATAAAAACAGTGATCTCTCAGTAATTCTTGATCACCACAGCCAATGCATTGACAGTTATTCTGTGTCCTTCTAAATATCACTAAGTGTGTGGTGCAGGAATTTTTCCACATGAAGTCAAAGAAGGAATCTCCAGTTTCTTCTATGGAATGCTTGCCTGTTCTCCTGAAGTAGAAATGGGGCTTTTTTCTTCTTTGGAGTGAATTCAGATATGACAAGGAATAGTGTATTTCTTTAGTTGTAAGGACCATTTACATGAGGTAGTTATAAACAGTGTAGAAGGGGACTTGTTTTTCATATAGTTTTTCCTTCTTGAGTTAAGAATTTAATCTTGATCCCTCAGTGAACTGGAGAGATCTATCCACCAGGAATATCTCATTCTTTCTCATGGGTAAAACCTGTGCTTCCTTTGGAGGTCTTTTGCCTTACTACTGTTGCTCATGTGCTGTTGAAGACTCACCAGGAGAACCAATGATAAAGTACACACATTCCTGTTCCTCATGGTATTCCCTTTTTTGTAAGTGCAGATCATCTCAGAAAGCAACAAAAGTAGTTTGTATTCTGGAATCAGTCTCTTGATGATGAAACCTCTAAATAATAAGGCACGTGGGCCAACATTGCTGTTCTCAGGACAGCCACCATGTTCCATATTCCTGGAGCTTGGGAGTGTATGAGATAGGAAGCTTTTCCAGGTCAGAAAATATGTCTATGATTCTAAAATTCTTGGAAGCTACTATATTCATTATTTGGTGTGGTTGTGAGTACATGAAGCTTAGGCTTGAGTGACTTGTTTAACACTGTGCAGTGCAATAGAGTTGTGTATGAGGGTGCATGTGTGACAGAGACACTTAATTGAGAGAATGAGACACAGATATAGACACTGAAATCCAGAGAAACAGAGAAGGAGAAAGAATAAGAGACTTCTCCAGGACATATGACCCAATGACACTGCACGATGGCCTCTCTCATCATTCTCAAAAAAATAAAAAATCCCATAACAGCATATTTTACAGCCCTAACATCATTAGTGGCCCAATAGTGGCAGTTCATTGCAAGCTTCATAACCAAAGCCATCATGTTCAGTAGGCTTCTATCCATAGTGAACCACTATCTGAGAATTGTTCTTTTAGTTTAGTAAAATTCTTCCTTATGTATCTAAGAGAAAAAGTGAGCAGGAGAAGGGAGAGGGATAGCTGGACAGATCAAGACAAACATGTTACTGATATAGGAGACCCACACTAGGCTGATTTCAGATCCCAGACAGCCTGATTTGAATCAAAGGAAGACTCTTAACTGACTGACTCAGGCACCACTACCAGAGTTATTCCTGTGCACGATGACCAATGTGCTCATGAATACAATGCGTCCTGCTAGAAGCACCCTATGATCCCTTCTGAATGGGAGTGTTCATCTAGAATTTCATAGAAGAAGATCAAATAAATATTGTCAACGTGAGCTTGAGTATCTTGGACCAATGATCCAATGTCTCATTCTTGGTTGTTAGCCACAGAAATTCTGATGAAAATCAGACACTTTCCATATGAGATGAAATACATAATCTTCCTGGAGGGAAGAGTGCTGAGTCGTCTCTTGCCAAGCATTACCTTATTTGAGAGGATGCTTACCTTTGGCAACACTGAAGCTGATTATAAAGTGTGTGATGGTGTATTTTCCCTCAACAAGTGTTTCTCTTGCTTGGTTGAGAAATGTTGTAGTCAACATCCTGAGTTGACTGGAGAGACACATTCTTTGGGACAAACAACTTCCTCCAGGTGTCCTTTCACTTTCTTTGGTGCATTATCTCAAACACTATGTTCCACCTGGCTTCCTAAAGTCATTCATAGTAGTAAAGATCAGATTTATTCTATGTAATACCATCTATTGATTAAAAACAATAAAAGACTTATATTTGCTAATGTTTTACACTAGATTAATGTCCAAATATTAGATTCAAATAAGTACCATTAATGACAATCACATTTGAGTTGTAGGGTGCTAGTGGAAACAATCAATTAATTCTCCTCCCAGGGGACAGTACATGATCCCATGTTAAGGATTCAGCTGAATGTTGTGTTCCTCCCTTCTGGGTAGCCAAATTCTCCTTCTTAACGTGTCCTGACTCATATTCTCTGTCTATTCCCATACTTTCGTCTTTCTGTCCAGTAAATTAATTAATTAATATATCCTAAGTAAAGAAAACTGAACATGTTTTGAAAATGCCTGTTGACTATTCTGGTTATAGAGTAACCTCTTACCAGAATATCGGATTTATTGTCATGTAAAACCAAAAGAATGTGGCTTAGTACTTTTCTGTTAAGAATGGGACAATGAACAAACTAGAATAATGATTCTCTTTTTTTTTTTTTTTTGAGCAACAGTGTGATAGAGATAGGGTGGGCACTGGAGGGAAGAGGAAAAGATGAAGGGATTCTTAACAGATTCCATATGCAGCACAGAGCGACTTCCAAAGCTACATCTCATGAGCACGAGAATATGATCTAGGGCAAAATCACAGTTGGACACTTACATAACTGAGTCAACCAGGTGTCATTAGCATAGTTATATTTAAATCCATGATGGAATTTCCATGGTAACTTCAAATGGGCCATTTATATGATCCTTTGTTTTCTCAACAGATGAATGTTCTGACTCACTTGAGGAAGCACACAGATTTTGACCCCTTGCTATGTATTATTTTTGGAGGCTCTTGAACTTAGACCCTTCGAAATGTAATGAAATAGAATGAAATGTTAATATCTTACTTTCAGAAGACCATGAGGAATGACTGATAATCTTTTCACAGTTCAAAACTTTGATCCCATTCTTCATTGTTTGCCTAGAAGAGCCACCTGATTCAGAAGATCTGATTCACTGGGGCTTTAAATAGGACATGTAATTACTGTATACTTAAAATATCCAAGAGAGAATGTAAAATGATGCAGTCACTATGACCAATAATACAGAAATCCCTCAAAAATATTTTTAAAAACTGAGATATGCAGCAGTATAATGACTTTCAGAAACAAATCTCAAAGATTGAAAGCTGAACTTCAGAGAGACATCAGTGCATATTCTGCAGTAAACACAAAAGATAAGATTATAGGAACTAATTCATGTTAATATGACTTTAAATTATAGTAGTTAAAAATATAGATTTCAAAAAGAAGAGGTGATAAAACAAGAAACTAGGTTAGATATGAATAAACAAAAAAAAAGAGGACAATTTTATCTTGAAAGAAAAACATCCTAAAAGGAAAACGATGAGTTGCTTTGCTATGTTCCTCCAGTGCTGGAAGTTCCAGTTCTGTTTCATCAGGAAATGTGCTGGTCACCCGTTCTTCCACGTGATCCTCCTAGGAAAGGCCTGCTGTACAGATTCTCAGATGTCTGTGCCTGGGTGGTGTTGCACCGACCTTGTCAGAGAATCAATATAAGCTGATTGCTCTGTGAGCATTTTATTTCCTGAAACCTTTCATACCCCTTTTCAGGGTGAGAGGGAAAAAGACAACGCTTCGATCTCCAGCCCAGGAGATGAATGAAGTGGTGATTGACAAATCTACAGACTCCAGTGGTGCCTGCCTCCTCCAATTCTCCCCTAGCAGATGTGGGGGAACACCGAAATGTGCAATTTGCTTAGGTTTCTTCAGGGAGCATCTTTGCTGCTCTTGCTGTCATCCCCTTTTCCTGGATGAGAGGGAAGATTGTCCCATTCTGTGGTGGCTGGTCCCCAAGAAGGAGAACGTTCAACCTGTCCATTGGTCACATAATATGCCTCCCAGAGGAAAGGAGAGGATGTGTTCCAGTCCCTTGTATGGACTCAACATGGAACATGGTCTCCTGGCCAAGCCTGAATCCATGGATGATGGCACCTCAAGCTGAACATTCTCCCAGGTTTGATGATCTAGCCCATTTCCCTGAACCAATACATGGGACTCTGCTGGTTCAGGTGTTTGGGTACTCTCTGGACTCCAGGAATATTGAGACCCACTCACTTACCTGTGATTCTGTGCCCTTTCACCTATGGCAGGACAGGGAAGTCTCTGGAAGAGCACATCTAAAGGTCCAGATTTTGAACTTCAGGGCTCTTTCACTTTCAAGCAACTGACTCACACAAGCTACCTCTCACCCCACCCATTATCCTCTGATTAATCCCTTCCATTTTGCTTTTCCATATCTCCTGGGCAAAAATTTTTCACTTTCCTATTTTTAGTGTCGGCCATACTTCCTTAGATTTCAGCTTGAATTCACTAGTGTTCAGGATGGCTTGATAGTTATGTAGCTAAGTTTAGGGGAGTAGCTGACATGAGGACCTCTGCTCCACCATCTATCATTCTTTTGAAAATAATTTTTGAGGTCTTAATCCAAACTAATTCAGATGGTTAGTCCATGAAACCTGTCTCTTTTCAAGAAATTCAAGGTTCTTTTGCAAATAAATTCAGCTTTATTTAGTATCATCCAAACTAGAAACTACAAAGCTGTCACTCTTTAAGTGAATGAAAATGAATCTTCAAATCAATCCGTACAAGGAATTGTTATTCTGTAATAAAAAGTGATTAAGCCTTGGAGAGCCTCTATGTCTCAGTTGGTTAAGATTGTGACTCTTGATTTTTGCCACAGATCATGACCTAAGATTCTTGAGATGAACCCACATGACAGACACTTGCTGTGTCTGGAGCCTGCTTAGGATTCTCTCTCCCTCCTGACAAAACATGAGAGATACCTAATTCTGGGAAGTGAACAAGGGGTAGGGGAAAGGAGTTGGGTGAAGGATTGGGGTGACTGGATTATGGGCACTGAGGGGAGCACTTGGCAGGATGAGTACTGGGTGTTGTGATATATGTTGGCAAATTGAACTCCAACAAAAAAATAAATAATAAATGCTACTTTATGACATACTCAACTTGGATTTTAAAGGACAAAAATATACTATTTTCCTGGAAAAAGGCGTCTGTTTGAATACCTTTATTATTATGTCCAATTCTGAATTTTTTAAAAGTTATTTAAGTTTGAACCTCCTAGAGTTTCATTGCTCTTTTTACATTGACCTCATAAGGTCCCATTTAGTGATGTGTCAGGGCAGATTTACACATGTCTCTATTCCTTCAGAAACATGTCCAGTTGATTAGTAGGACATGGCTGCTAGGAATATTTGAGAAACATTTGCCTTACCTTGTTGGTGAAAAATTTGGGTAATACCTAAGTGTTTTAAGATGTTACCATCTCTGCATGTACTAAACTAGTGCCTTCTAGTCTGGGTGCTAAAATTCCTAGATTTATGGGTATTTCAGCCCATAATTTACAGTGAAAGAACCAGTATTACCAAAGGGAATGGACTGGATTAACATTCTTGCTAGTGTGTACTTGCACCAAGGAACTCACAGGATTCTGAAAGTGTTTCCTACTTAAATGGATAGCTGAAAATATTTTCCTCTCTTTAAATAGGTTATATCTTAAATAATGAACTGTGTTCCAGCAAAATTTTAATATCTTTTGAACTCTATATTACTTATTGTGAAGATTGCGAGCAAATACAAGATTACATTTCACATTCTACATCTTTCTTTTTTTGCATGCCATTACTTTGAATCATGAACCATATTGCTTTCTCAGACTAACCTCTTTCATTTTGATGAATACACATAGCATTCATTGAGGTATTTTGAATGGCTTGAAAGGTCCATTATTATTTCATTCTTGTTTTATTATTTTCCTCTTGAAAGAGGGAAAGAGTGTATGTCTGGATGAGGGTATGGTTAGATGAGGATGAAGGGAATGTCTTAGTAGGATTGCTCAGCATGGAGCCTGAGGAGGGACTTGATCTCAGGAGCCTGAGATCATGACCCAAGGAAAAATCAAAGGCCTGGCACTCCCCCCATTCTCTGTATATCTCATTGACTGTTAATTTACTGTAGAAAAGAGGATCTTGTAGGTAACTTTCCAGATCAGTCCAAACAGCTTTTCCATTCAAAATACATCATCTGAATGTCCTAACCATGAGTTTGTATAAGCAGGTAATGGACAGATAGCAGCAGGTCATTCCTGCAACTAAAAGAATTCTAAATTGCATAGGAATATGCCTTTGCTTTTTGAGAGGGTTAGAAAAAATTTCAAGTGCATCTCTTCATTAAGCTCAGATTCAACTTTTTAACTGTATGCTGTTTCCTCACACCTGGCTATGGGAGGGGTCGATTTTTAGAGGCAAGTAGCACTTTGGTGCTTCAGGTGAATTGTCATAGAAAATGTGGTATCTGGAGAAGGGAGGAGTGGGAAGGAGGTGAAGGAGAAAGAGACAAAGGGCAATAAGAATAGAAGTGGAGACAAACAGCTAGAGGAAGGCGTGTGGGAACATTTACTAAACATTACTAGTTTATTCTTGCCTAGCATTGTCAAATTGTTCTTTAGCTTTTGCCAAATGGTTAATGAAATAAATTTGAGGCCAAATTCCTTTGTGAGGCCTCAGTGTATCAGCCAACAATACTGCCCATTCATCTTCCTTCTTTTCTAAGAGATTCCCTAGAGAATGAATTTGTTCAGTTCCATTAATACAGAGTTGGCCTTGAAGACCCAAAACATCATTGGTGAGCTGGTGCGGATCAAGAATTAATATCGGATCAAGAATTGAAACAGTATACAGTTGAAAACTTGACCATGTCTTGTGAGAACCAGACATAGGAGAAATAGACATGATTTCAGGTAGAGAAGGTTCAGGTTTATACTATCCCAATACAGCTGGTGACATTTGATGGAAATATCACATTTGTGTACCTCATGCCATGAGTACCCAAGAATGACAACTGGACACCACAGAAAAAAAACAGCCAATGATCTGTCCACACCAGCAGTCACAACCTCAGAGTGAATACTCTCAGGACACAAAACTGAGACAGTTGGAGAAACTCAACCGATGGGATTGCTGACCCTCAGCAAAGTTCTTCTTCAGGGTGGACTCTAGTCCTGTGAGATCTTCACACTCACTGCTCTGTGAAGATGGATCAGTGAAGACTCACAGGGCACTATTCCTGCTTCTATGCTCAGATACGTCTTCTTATGACACACACCAGTTTTACACAGCACAGCAAAGCACAAAATGGTAACTGAAAAAGACAGCATAAGGGGACCTAAAGGAATAGTCTGATTCCATTAGAATCCAAAGAAGTGGGAACCAAAACAAGATTCAGGTGCCATACTGAGTACAAACTACCTTAGAACTGCCTCAGAGAACACATTTCAGATCACGGGCTCTCTCTTCATGGGAGGGCCCCTCCTATGGACTCAATAGCTGCCAGGAGCAGGGCACAGGGGGCCTCTATGAGCACTACCCTTGCTCAAACAACAGGAGGCTCTGAAGATGTCCTGTGGACACCGTGTGATTGCCTGTACAATGATCAATGGCCAACCAAATAAAAATAACAAAGAATATTGACTCAGTTCTTGTTAGAGCAAGGAAATCAGCCGCTATTATTTTGGTTGAGCAGAGCCCCAGCATCAGAAGGAAGGTTGCAAACCCATTCTAGACAAAGGCTTCAATTATGCCTTGATGAGAAGCTATTGTATGAAGAGGCTATGGTGAGCTGTCCAGAAGTGAGGCACCCTATGTGATTGTGAATGGTGATTCTTTCTGATTGCTGGGTCCTAGGTAGGAAATTGGGACAAGTGTTAGAAACAAGTGTTAGAAAATATAACATACATAGGTCTAGGTGGGACAGGTGTTATGGTGAAGAATCCTGAGCCTGTGGCGAGAGTGGTATATGGGTTCTGGGATAAAAGGCTGAGACAGTTGCTCCAATGGTTATGATGTAAACCATGCACCAGATGCTGGATACAACCTCCAAACATCATACAATCTTTATAGCCAAGGCCTTGTCCCTTGACTGCCTACAAGATAATGGGCTCAAGGATTGGCTGTGGGTCAGAAATCTCTCTGAATGAACTATCTGGCTATGATCTATACTTTCAATTTTTCAAGTAGACTTGGGACCACCTACCAGGAAATACTAGGGAAGTTGTTGGGCAGGGAAAAAGAGAGAGATTATACATTTAAAGATCCCAAGTTGTCAAGTGCCTGGATGAGAGCAAACGCTGCAAGATTAGGATCATCAATAGGAGCATATCATTAAGAGAGAGGATGGTGGTGCCTGGTGATTCAGTAGGTTCAGTGTCTTATTCAAGGGGTTGACTCAGGTCCTGAACTCAGAGTGTTGGTCTAAGCTTCATAGCAGGATTTGCATGCAATCTTCGTGGGATTCTCTCTCACCTTCTGTGCCTCCCCCCACAGAGACTCTCCCTCTCAAAATGTAGTAAAAACTGCATACAAACTACATACAAAAAATTAGTTTAAAAACCATGAGAGGAATAAATTACATATGATGTTGATTTAAGGTTATGAGTCTTCAAAGTCACGAAAATAATCTTCCTTGTGGATCAGCATAGGAATGGTGATGGGTGGCCTGAGGAAAGAATAGGGTACAGTTAAGCAGACAAGAGGATGAATCACAGCTCATAGGATCTATGTCTTCGACCCCGGAACTCAATTTTGCCTTCTGCTCTAGTCTTCTTACCTAAACACCCCTAGCAACAGCACCCTTTCAACTCTATAATGGGAATGGCCTCGAGTGTTTTCCCTGGTCTCAGGTTCCATATCCTGAACCTGGAAACAAGGCCTGTCATCCCATTCTTCAAAGAAGCCACCAAATTTTCTATGAATTTCTCTTCCCACGTTTTGCTCCCTCTTTCTGCTCACTCCTGCTTCACTACATCTTCCTTCTCCTAAACATTAATTGCTCATTTCGCTCCTCATTCACTTACAACAGAAATTATATTCTATGGCATGGGAATGCTCAGGGAATGATCAGCTTTTTATGCGACCCTCCTTAATCAGTTGATCAAAGAGCCAAGCCAGGCAACTCTGGAGTAGTTGCAATTGGCCTGCGGGCCTATGCACAGGGGTTGGGTGTGTCCATGAGGGTGACATCCACTGGGCTATATTGACTGCTTTGTGCTTTGGGTGCTCTTAGGTATTTGACACAAACTTAACCTTTTTATATATTTTTAAATGTTTATTTATTTAGTGTTGTGTAAATTCAATTTGCCAACGTATAGTATAGTATCCAATGCTCATACCATCAAATACCCTCCTGACATATAAGAAATAGTGAAAGGAATTATGAGGGAAAGGAGTGGAATTGAGTGGGAAAAATTAAAGAGTGACACAAACCTTGAGAGAACACACTGCATCTGTGTTCACACAGAATCTGGAACACACTGAATCTTTAGAACAGCTCATACATATCGTAGCCCATAGAGGAAATGAATGTGATACTAGAGGTAAAATATCTTCTGCAATATCCTTTAGTCTAAATCTTGGACAATGGGTTTTCTAAAGTAGGTGAGGCCACATCCATACTAGCTTGAGCCAGAATTTGCCCTGATTCTGGAAGGAATGGGCCATGGGCTCCAGGCAGGCATGAGGGAAAGTCTGAGGCTGGGCCAAGACCCTGGTATGGGGAGCAGGCTCAGCACTCTGTAGTTACAGTAGTGAAATCAGACAGGAACAGAATCACTGGCCACCCTGCCTAGAGCCTGTGTCTCACTCTGCTGGACCTTTAGCACAAGTGTGTGCCAGCAGCCCAGCGGCTTTCACACAGTCCTCTAGATTCTGTGCACCCAGCAAAGTCCTAGGGTGGCTGCACTCCAGCCTCTCTCACAGGCAGGCAAGTACAGATTTTGTTCTTGTCCCAGGACTGAGGATTGTGCAAGGAGGGGAGGGGGGAACTGCGATTCTGGCCATACCTCCCACCTCACTTCTGCTGGAACCAGAGGCATGTGCTGTGAGGGACTATTTCTAGGATGCCCATCCATAGAGTGCCCTTACACCCTGGCCAGAACTGAGGGTAGCACCACACTACTACGGTGTGACACATAAATGCATAGGGAGTGGGTCCCCAGCTCTAACAGCACTTGGCACCAACAGAAGCACTCTTTGTGCAAGTTCAGATCTGCATGGCAGTGTGCATCTCATGAGATTGGCTCCATCCAAGACAAAAGGCAATAACCTGAAACAAAACCTCTCCTGCTGTTTTCCTAAGAAATTCTAACCAAACATAAGGTAGGGCTTTAATGCTTCCCAGTGACAAAGGGAGCAGGAACTTGTCTTCAGGAATAATAGTTAAATAAAAAGAAGAAGAATATGACCAACTGCATAACCCTATCCCAGGACAGAATGTTTCTTCTCATTTTACCCAAGTAACCCTATTTATGATACAATAGGCCAAAGAAGAGCACCTTCGTGGCTCAGTAAGTTAATTGTCTGACTACAGCTTAGATCATTATCCCAAAATCTTAAGAGGAGGACTGTGTTAGACTCACTGGTCAGTGCGAAGTCTGAATTTCCCTCTCCCTCTGACTTCTCTCTCTCATAGTTAAATAAATAAATAAATAGGGATCCCTGGGTGGCGCAGCAGTTTAGCGCCTGCCTTTGGCCCAGGGCGCGATCCTGGAGACCCGGGATCAAATCCCACGTCGGGCTCCCGGTGCATGGAGCCTGCTTCTCCCTCTGCCTGTGTCTCTGCCTCTCTCTCTCTCTCTGTGTGACTATCATAAATAAATTTAAAAAATTAAAAAATAAATAAATAAATAAACAAGTAAATAAATATTAAATAAATACAATTGAATAACTATAATTAATCTTTATGATATCATCCCACCCAACCTCAGTCTACAAATAGCATATTTAATCCTGCTCCCAGGGACCCTCTCCATTGATTCCGGCCTCATTGTAGTTCCCTACCTAAGGATTCTTCATCTGCAAGTAATTATGTTCTCGATATTCTCCACCACTCAATCTTTAGGGACACCAGCATGAGGAAGTGATTAGAGAGTGGGACCCCGTATTCCTGCTACTCCAGCTAAGGCCTCTTTGGGAGCACTCTCAACACCTGTTTTCCTCCAGATCCTCAGACCTTCCCTGGGCTTTTGGAGTTAGAGCTCTTCAAAAAGACATCGACCACAGTTGCATCCTTCCTTGAGGGAACAAACCTCCTACACCTGGCATTTCCCCATTTCCAGAAGATCACGAGAGCTCTCACTTGGACATGGATCCACCTGAGATCCACCTGTGATGGGTGATGGCCACACACCAGGTTAGACGGAGTCCATGAGAGCCACTGTGTCAGACTCAGAGCTGCTGCCCAGGAGAGCCATCTGTGATGATCGAAATAATCTGTGTTTACAAATACTCTACTGGGCACTGGAAATGTGGTTGTATGATAAAGGATGGAATGTGTAACTTCAATGATTTTAAGTAATTTCAACATATGCAGGCAAATCTGGCTATCAACTGCCTCCTTGGATAGCTCAGGTATATCCAAAATTTTGGAAGCTATGACCTCTGTGACCTCGGATTTCATGAAGTGGAATTTGCTAGTCTTATATGACTGTTTATTTCTGTTGGTCTCTGGCCTCCTATACATCAGGCAGGCACAACGTGAGGTCCTGGCAACACTTAGAAAAGATGGTCCACTGTCACGTCCTAGAGAAATTCCAGCACGTGCTTCTTGTGGGCATGGACAACACAATGACCCCACACAGCTGTGCTGGTCGTATTCAGATGAATGAATCAGAGAGGGGACACATCACCCTCTTCAGAAGCTCGCTCTTTCCTTCCTGATACAGGCTAGAGCCTGGGTAGGTACCTAGTTTAGTGTGGGGCCCAACACCCAGACAAGGTAAGCACGTACTTTGCAACCTGGAACTGAATCCCTGCCCAGGGGTTTTAGAACAGGGGCTTCTTAATGCTAAATAGCATGGGGACAAGAAATGAGGGAGGTTTTGCTGATGACACTGCAGTGACAAATTGGAATCAGTGCTTCTGTCACCTTGAGTATGAGAGCACAGAATTTGGACCTGAACAATCTAAGACCACTTCAGGGAAATGCTCAAACTGCTGTCCAGTGGGCCATAAAAGGGAACAGCAAAGAGCTCCTTGACTCTGTAATCAGCCTCCATCCACTGGTTGAACTCACTGAGCACTGGAGTCCATGTCCCTCCACTTCCTCTAATCTCTATGGACACAAACTCATTATCTAAATCATACATCCTTGCTTGAAAAAAAGATGAACATGGGTCTACACCTGGAAGATTGCTTTTCTAGTGGTTACATTTTTCTATATATTTATATTGGAGTTTGATTTGCCAACATATGATATAGCACCCAGAGCTCATCCCATCAAGTGCACCCCTCAATGCCTATCACCCAGTCACCCCATCCTACCACCAACTCCCCTTCCAGTACCCCCAATTTTTTCCAAGCATAGGAGTCTCTCATGTTTTGCATTCGTCTGTGATGTCTCCTACTCATTTTTTTTGTTTTTCTCTCTACACCTATGATCCTCATTCCTGTGGGAACCCAAACTCAGATTGTTGCTCCTGACTAAATACAGGAAAAACCTGGTTCCAGAATATGTACTGCTTTCACAAGTTCAGGAGGCCGCCTGCAGGTACAGGAAAAGACACCATGATTTACCCCAGGGATCAATTCCAGTAGGTCATGATGAATAATCTTCTTAGTATTGTTGGATACTATTGGCTAGCATCTTGTTGAGAATTTTTGCATCCAGCTTCTTCATGTATATTGGCATACAATTCTCCTTTTAGTGGGATCTTTGTCTGATTTTGGAATTAATGTGATGCTGGTCATATAGAATGGGATTTTGGAAGTATTCTATTTCTTTCTATCTGTCAAAACAGCTTTAGTAGAATAGGTATGGTTTCTTCTTAAAATGTTTGATAGAATTCCCCTGGGAAGCCATCTGTCCCTGGATTTTTGTGCTTTGCGAGGTTTTTTATGACTGCTTCAATTTCCTCCATGGCTATTGGCCTGTTCAAGCCTCCTACTTCTTCCTGTTACAGTTTTGGTAGTTTGTGGTTTTCCAGAAATGTGTCCAATTCTTCTAGATATCCTAATTTATTGCCGTATAATTGCTCATAATATGTTTTTAAAATCGTTTGTATTTCCTTGGTATTGGTGGTGGTCTCTCATTTCTCATTCATGATTTTATTAATTTGAGTCTTTTCTCTCTTCTTTTTAATGACTGGCTAAAGGTTTATCTATCTTATTCTTTCAAATAACCAACTCCTTGTTGTGTTGATCTGTTCCACAGTTCTGGTCTCTAATTCATTGAGTTCTGCTGGAAACTTTATTAACGCTCTTCTTCTGCTGGATGTAGGTCCTATTTTCAGTTTTATTCTCCAGCTCCTTTAGGTGCAAGGTTAGCTTTTGTATTTGAGTTCTTTTCATTTTTTGGATGGATGCTTGTATTGCGATGTAGTTCCCCCTCAGGACTGCTTTTGCTGTATCCCAAGATTTTGAATTGTTGTATCATCATTCTTCTTAGTTTTCATGAATCTTTTTAATTCTTTTCTTATTTCCTGGTTGACCCTTTCATCTTTTATCAGGATGGACCTTAACCTCCACGTATTTGAAATCCTACCAAACTTCTTCTTGTGATTTAGTTCCAATTTCAAGCATTATGGTCTGAAAATATACAGGGGACCATCCCAATATTTTGATATAGGTTAAGCCCTGATTTGTGGCCCAGTATGTGGTCTATTGTGGAGAAAGTTCCATGTACACGTGAGAAGACTATGTATTCACTAGCGTTTGGATATAAAGCTTTATCAATATCTGCGAAATCCATCTGGTCCAGTGTAATATTTAAGCTGTGTCCTTGGAGATGTTATGCTTAGAAGATCTGTTGATTGTAGAAAGCAGTATATTCAAGTTACCAAGTATAAGTGTATTATTATCTAAGTATGTCTTAACTTTGGTTATTAATTGACTGACATACTTGGCAGCTCCCACATTTGGGGCATAAATATTCCTGATTGTTAGATCCTCTTGTTGGATAGATCCTTTACGTATGATATAGTGTCCCTGTTCACATCTCACTTGATATAGTGTCCCTGTTCACATCTCACTATAGTCTTTGGGATAAACTTTTACTGATCTGATATAAAGATGCCCATTCCTGCTTTCTTTTGATGACCATTTGAATGGTAAATGGTTCTACAACCCTTTATTTTCAGGCTGTGGTGTCCTTAGGTCTCAAATGAGTCTCTCGAAGACATCAAATTGATGGGTCTTGATTTTTTATCCAGTCTCACACCCTGCACTTTTTGATGGGGTCATTAAACTCAGATGCTAAAGCTCCTCCTCTGCACAGTAACCAATGTTCCCAAGCCTGACTAATCACTGCAGTTTAGTTCTCTAATTAGAGTATGAGCTCTGGGACTACAAGCTTCGAATCATATCCTGGATCCTTAATATGGAATTCATGACCCTCAACACTGTGCCTTTCTCTACCCGAAGAGGAGGGAGAATCAACAAAACATCAAATACACGTTTGTTGAACATTGAAGGAATAAATGTAGGGATAATGATCAGGAAAGTTAAATAGAAACTAAATATCCTGTCTGAGATCTCACATTTTACAAGTTCCAGAGATTGATTGAAATCTGGCAGTCTGAGTTCCTAGACCATTACTCTCCAACATGTAAGAGGTTTGCCTAAACACAATATTTTACCTTAAGAAAATTTAGTTTTGACAGAATTAAGGGTGTCAGAAAAAAAACCTATTGTTTTCACCCCAAAATACTCTTAGGACCCTTAATCAAAAATATACATGACTGTCCTGTACAACCTTCCACTCCCTGGGTCATGATCAGCACATCAAATGAGATCAATAGTGGCGTGCAAGAAAGTAGATTCACTAAAATCAAATCTTGTGTTAAAACGTGTTAAACAATGTCATTGTGCATTATTTATTCCTCACGCACACATACATGCCTCAAAACAGTGTCTGAGAACTTGGTATGTCATAGAAACAACCATGCATTACCTTTGGAAAGAGCTCTAAAGGGCAGGTCAGAAGAACTGAGAGACATGTTATATGAAAATCACTCTAATGAATTCTCTTTCTCTTTTCAAGTGACATTGCTAGGTGCAAATGCATGCCATTCTCCACTTCTATAAAATGTACTGTCTCTCATGTGTGTACATCACCTTTTTTTTAATATGCCCAATAAGTGCTTACATGCTTATCTCTCAGTCATTAAAGCAAATACTTAATTATCCATGTTTCAATGCAAGTAGAAAGACTGGCTATTTGTTGCAAAAATGACAAAAATATCATATTTTCTCCAGCTGACAGCTTAGGGGGGAGGAATGAGATGAGAGTTAGGATAAAATTGATATCTCTATAATGAGTAAATAGGGAAAATGCCCAGAGTGTAAAAAGAAATGTGTGTTTGGGACAATAATTGAAACATAGACACTCATATTCACAAGGTTACTTTGGGCAACCATTCAGAGGAAGATAACAACATGTCCCCACAAATACAGAACTTGAAACCCATTTTGGAAGACACAGTAAGGAAGATATTATAAACCATTGAAAACCAATAACAAATATCCTCCATATCAACCTTTCTGGATTCACACTTATTTCTGAAATTAATAACGTGAATATATAATTTAGGACAGTACCACAACTTGAAAATATATGTGACCATATTTCTCCCTGTGAAGACTTTGTGGTGACAAATGAGGGGTGCAGGATATAGTAGGAAATAAGACATTTTTTCAAAATGGAGGCACAATATTCAAGGTACCTAGTTTGGTAGAATAATCAAAAAAAAAAATAATGGAGGACTAGAACAACAAAAAAAAACCACATAGGTATAACTCTGCATGACAATTTGGGGAGAGGAAACTTTAAACAATGAGAAAAATAGTTTGAGAAAGAGTTATCTATTCAGTTGGTAGCAAAGAGCATTCAGAAGATGTTTAGGAACATACATTCACAGTAGCAGCAATTGAGTTTGCCCATCGTCAAAGATGCTAGGTTGAGAGCTGAGAAGTCATGGAATATCAAATTGGAACTGCTCAGCTCAGAGCTGCAGTTAGGAAGAGAGGCAGAGGTATATACTTCTCGTCACCTTGGCAATGTGTGACATCATAGTGCTTTCAAAGTGAATGCAGCTGCACAGCAACCAACATCCTGAAAATGAAAGGGTGGAAAACAATTTGCCATTCAAATGAAAGTTGGTGTAGCAATCCCAACATTTGATAAATTAAAGATTATCCAATAGACTGTAGAAAAGCAATGAAGAGGGACACTGTATCATACTTAAAGGGTATAGCCAACACAAACACCTAACATGTTGAATATGTATGCCCCTAAAGTGCGAGGTGCCAAATATTTCAATCAATTAATAGCCAAAGTAAAATCATACTTATATAATAACATGCTATAAGTAGGGGACTTCAACTCGACACTTTTCTGCAAATGATAGAACTTCTATGCACAACATCACAAAAGAAAAAAGAGCTTTAAATGATACAAAGGATCACATATATAAATGAGATCTCTCCATCCAAATGCAACTGAATACATATTCTTCCTAAGTGCACATGGAGCTTTCTCCAGAATAGACCACATACTGGCTCACAAATCACGTTTCAAATGCTATCAAAGATTTGCATTGTCCCCTGACTATTTTCAGACCACAGTGCTTTGGAACTAGAACTCAACAACAAGGAAAATTTTAGATGAAACTCAAACACGTGGAGGTGAAAGAGCATCCTACTAAAAGATGAAAGGAACAATCAGGAAATAAGAGATGAATTAAAAATATTCATGGAAACTAATGAAAATAAAGATACAACTGTTCAAATCTTTGGGATACAGCAAAAGCAGTCCTAAGAGGGAAATGCATTGCAATACAATCATCCCTCAAAAAAACCTGGAAAAATTTAAGTACACAAATTAACCTCGCACCTAAAGGAACTGGAGAAAGAACAGCAAATAAAACCCATACAAAGCAGAAGATGACATATAATAAAGATTTGAGTAGAACTCAATGAAATAGAGACCAGAAGTCTTGTAGAACAGATAAACAAACTGAGGAGTTTGTTTTTGAAAGATAATAAATACATGAACCATTAACTAGCATTATTAAAAAAGAAAGGAGAAAAGACTCAAATTAATAAAATCATGAATGAAAGAGAGATCACAAACAATACCAAGGGAAAACAAATTATTTTAACGATATTATGAGCAGCTATATGCCAATAAATTAGGCAATCTAGTAGTATTGGATGCATTTATGGAGAAGCACAAAAATGGAACAGGAAGCAATAGAAAACCTGGACAGAACAATAACCAGCGAAGGCATTATTACTGAGGCAATAATAAAAAAACCTCCCAAGACACAATAGTCCAGGGGCGGATAGCATCCCAAGAGAATTCTATCAAACGTTTAAAGAAGAAACAATACCTATTCTACTAAAGCTGTTCGGAAAGATAGAAAGAGATGGAATACTTCCACAATCGTTCTATGAAGTTTGCATCACCTTAATTCCAAAACTAGACAAAGACTCCACCCAAAAGAATTCTAGACCAATATCCCTGATGAAGAAAGATACAAAAATTCTCAGCAAGATACTAGCTAATAGGATCCAACAGTACATTATGAAGATTGTTCACCATGACCAAGTGAGATTTATCCCCTGTATGCAAGGCTGGATCAACACTCGTAAAACTATCAACGTGATAGATCATATCAACAAGAGAAAAAACAAGAATGACATGATCCTGTCAATAATTTGTGAAAAACATTTGACAATGTACATCATTCCTGATCTATACTCTTCAGGGTATAGGGATTTAGGGAACATTCCTCAGCATCTTAAAAGCCATATATGAAAATCCCACAGCAAATATCATTCTCAATGGGGAAACACTTGGAGGCTCTACCTAAGATTAGGAACAGGACCATGATGTCCACTCTTACCACTCTATTCAGCATAGTACTAGAAGTCCTAGCCTCAGCAATCCTCAGCAAACAGAAATATATGGCATACAAAGTGGCAAAGAAGAAGTCAAACTCTCTCTCTTTACAAATGACATGGTACTGTACACAGAAACCCCAAAAGACTCCACCCCAAGATTGCTAGATATCATGCAGCAATTCGGCACTGTGGCAGGATACAAAATCAATGTCCAGAAATCAGTAGCATTTTTGTACACTAACAATGAGACCGAAGAAAGAGAAATTAAGGAGTCAATCCCATTTGCAATTGTACCTAAAAGCCTAAGGCACCTAGGTATAGACCTCAGCAATGAAGTAAAATTCTACACCCTAAACACTACAGACCATTCTGAAGGAAATGCAGGAAGATACAAAGAGATGGAAAAATATTCCACGTTCATGAATTGTAATAATTAATATTTTAAAAATGACTTTGCTACCTATGGCATTGTACATATTCAATGCAATCGCATTCAAAATACCATGGATTTTCTTCATAGACTTGGAACATATAATCTTAAGATTTGTGTAGAATCAGAAAACACACCGAATAGCCAGGGCAATATTGAAAGAAAACCAGAGCTGGAGGACATCGGACTGCCGGATTTCCAGCTTTACTACAAAGCTGTGATCATTAAGACAGGGTGATACTGGCAAAAATGTAGACAAAGAAATCAAGGGAGCAGAATAGAGAACCCAGAAATGTTCCTTGTATTCGATGGGTCACTAATATCCGACAAGGCAAGAAAGACTGTCTTTCTTTGGAAGAGACTGGTAAAGACAGTCTCTTCCACAAATGGTGCTGGAAAAATTGGAGAGCCACGTGCTGAAGAATGAAACTAGACCATTCTCTTACACGTTATGGAAAGATAAACTCAAAATGGACATGTGATCTAAAAGTGAAACAATCAATCAGAATCCTTTGGACAACACAAGCAAAACTCTTTTGAACTTGGCCACAGAAACTTCTTGCAAGATACATCTATGAAGGCAAAGGAATCAAAAGCTAAAATGAACTACTTGGACTTCATCAAGGTAAGAAGCTTCTGCACTGCAAAAGAAACAGTCAACAAAACTAAAAGATAACCTACAGAATGGAAGGAGATATTTGCTAATGGCATATGAAATAAGAGGCTAGTATTCAAGATCTATAAAGAACTTGTTAAACTCAACACTCAAGATACAAACAATCCAATCATGAAATGGGCAAGACACATGAACAGAAATATCACAGAGGAAGGCATAGACATGGCCAACAAGCACATGAGATACTGCTCCTCATTACTGGTCATCAGGGAAATTCAAATCCAAACCACAATGAGATACTACCTCAAACTAGTGAGAACAATGAAAAATAAAAGGACAGGAAATACCAATAACATGGGGAGGATGTGGAGAAAGGGGAACCCTCTTGCACTGTTGGTGGGAATGTGAACTGGGGCAGCCACTCTGGGAAAATGTGTGGAGTTTCTTCATAGTTAAAAATAGAGCTGCCCTATGACCCAGCAATTGCACTGCTGAGGATTTACCCAACTAAACAGGTGAAGTGAAATGGCAAGACACCTGAATTCCAATGTGTCCAGCAGCAATATCCACATGAACCAAACTGTGGAAGAAGCGTAGGTGTCCATTGAAAGATGAATGGATAAAGAAGATGTGGTCTATGTATACAATCAATATTACTCAGCCATCAGAAAGGATGAATACAAACATTTTCTTCAACGTGGATGGAACCAGAGGGTATTATGCTGAGTGAATTTTGTCAATCAAAGAAGGATAATCATCATATGGTTTCACTCATATGAGGAATATAAAAAAATAATGAAAGTTATCAAGGTGAGAGAAGAGAAAAGCATTGGGAAGAATCTGAGAGGGTGATAAAGCATGAGAGGCTTATAAGTTTGGGAAAGGAACAAGGAGTAGTGGAAGGGGAAGTAGGCGGGTGAGATGCGGAGACCGGGTGAAGTGCATGGAGGGGGGATTGTGACAGGATGAACACTGGGTGTTATATGTTGGCAAATTGAACTACAATTTAAAAAAATACCAAAAAAAAAAAAAAGATTATTCCTGATACCAAGACCAATGTAGAAAATTAGGGTCTCCCAGCAGAGTGTAGAGATGTGGAAATTGTGCCTCCAATTGTGGTTAAATGTCCTCATCCCACAGACTGACTCTCCTTCTGCTGGTCGAGCACCTTGGCATTATTTGTAACCACTCACAGGCTTGGTTTTCACATAAGTCCAATAAATACAGCCCGTGTCTTTGTTGTGATGTAATCAACTATACTGCACTGGGGGAAAATACAGACTGATTTAACCTGGAATTTTATTATCCCAAGGAGTGCTTAGTGAAATGGTAAGAATATGGGTATCTGACAAAAGGAAACCACACTTGAGTTGGAATTAGTGGGCCAGAGAAGAACCTCTCCTTGCACCCTTTTGAAGACCCAGAAGGAAGAAAAAGAAGTCTATCAGCAGGAAGAAAAATGTTTTCCTACCATGTCAACAGTCTAGACAATGATCCATTATGACGACTGAGCGAATGAAAGGCCACTACACCTGAAACTCCCAAGTCAATCCAATGGGTTTTGATTTCCAACAGCCTGCCTACACCCTACACCCAGTTCCTCCTTAAGGGAGAGATCCTCTTTTCTTTTCTTCCCGCTTTCCCATGGGTTGTTATAGTTTCCCTGTTCCTAGTTGCAAGTCCTCTGCCAGTGCCGACTCTACCCATTTTCATGGTAAAATAATCCGTTCTTCCGCATTGGAAAAGGATAGTGAAATTCCAGTTTGTCCATTTTGAACACTGTGCATATCTCTGAGATGTGACAGTATTCTATTCCTAGGATTTCTGGGGTGGACATGGTAGACAGTATAATGCACTTAATTAAGGTTTATAACTCGATGAATTTTGACATATATGCCTGTAGTATAGTGCAGATTCTTTTTTGTCTCTCCCTTTGGTTCCTTGCACATTGATTCAAAAACCTATGGGTCTCCTAAGTGATCAATCTGCCCATTCAATGCCAGTGAGGTGTCTTGTCCTGGGCCCCTAGTAAGGGAAAGAACAAGTATAGGAAGAGGTGCTTGTAACATGAGCCTAACTGTCCTGTAGAGAGAAGAAGGGTTGGAAACCCTCCAAGGGCACACCTGGATGTGTCTTTGTAATACCATTGACAGTATAAATAGAGCATTTTCCTTAGTTCCATAAATTAGTTCTAGGAAGAACTGAACTTGAGGAACCCATGAATATATAGCCAGCCTGTCAGAGACTGTGGGTGGCATCCCCACAATGCATCAGATGCCTGTTATCAGGACCATATTCTGGGGCCTTTGCCCTTATCATCTGGAGTCTCATGCTAACACAGTGTTCAAAATCAGAAACTAGATGAGAATGTCAAGATAGAGGGAGACAGCAGAATACTTCATGTCAGAAATCGGGGATGCTCAAGGACTGGCTCACTGACGCATGGGTTTAGGAGAAGTAGGGATGAGATTGTGGGTATGACATATATTTGATTCCTGGGTGGTCTGAATGTCTTAGATGGTACTGACAAGTGGCTGTGTCTCAGTCATTTGCATACATCCAAAGTTAAAATGAAAAGTAGAGTAAAAGAATTTGGAGTGATGGGACCAAATCCTACAGAGCTGGGCTAGTGGAAAAGTGTAAGAAAGGTTGAATAATAAGGAAATAGTATGTATGCAATCCCTTGCTCATAATTATCGCTAGTATCTAAAAGGACCCAGGGTGATGTGTCAGATTTCAAGGTCAAACTAAGCTCAGACTTCCCTCTAAAGGAAATAATAAATTTGGACAACACAGAGCAGCTCTGAGACCTGGGCTGCTCAAGGCATTCCAATTTGGGGTGATGACCAAACCAAGAAATTACTGAAAGGAGGAGGTAGTGTGTGATGAAGATGTTGCATTTTAAGCATGGGCATCATCAGTTTCAAGAATACATTTTTTATTTTTTTTATTTTTTTATTTATTTTTTTTAATTTATTTTTTTTTACTCTAAATAGCATATTTATTTTTTATTGGTGTTCAATTTACTAACATACAGAATAACCCCCAGTGCCCGTCACCCATTCACTCCCACCCCCGCCCTTCTCCCCTTCTACCACCCCTAGTTCGTTTCCCAGAGTTAGCAGTCTTTACGTTCTGTCTCCCTTTCTGATATTTCCCACACATTTCTTCTCCCTTCCCTTATATTCCCTTTCACTATTATTTATATTCCCCAAATGAATGAGAACATATAATGTTTGTCCTTCTCCGACTGACTTACTTCACTCAGCATAATACCCTCCAGTTCCATCCACGTTGAAGCAAATGGTGGGTATTTGTCATTTCTAATAGCTGAGTAATATTCCATTGTATACATAAACCACATCTTCTTTATCCATTCATCTTTCGTTGGACACCAAGGCTCCTTCCACAGTTTGGCTATCGTGGCCATTGCTGCTATAAACATCGGGGTGCAAGGGTCCCGGCGTTTCATTGCATTTGTATCTTTGGGGTAAATCCCCAACAGTGCAATTGCTGTGTCGTAGGGCAGGTATATTTTTAACTGAGCCACACAGTTTTCCAGAGTGGCTGCACCAGTTCACATTCCCACCAACAGTGTAAGAGGGTTCCCTTTTCTCCGCATCCTCTCCAACATTTGTTGTTTCCTGCCTTGTTAATTTTCCCCATTCTCACTGGTGTGAGGTGGTATCTCATTGTGGTTTTGATTTGTATTTCCCTGATGGCAAGTGATGCAGAGCATTTTCTCATGTGCGTGTTGGCCATGTCTATGTCTTCTTCTGTGAGATTTCTGTTCATGTCTTTTGCCCATTTCATGATTGGATTGTTTGTTTCTTTGGTGTTGAGTTTAATAGGTTCTTTATAGATCTTGGAAACTAGCCCTTTATCTGATATGTCATTTGCAAATATCTTCTCCCATTCTGTAGGTTGTCTTTGAGTTTTGTTGACTGTATCCTTTGCTGTGCAAAAGCTTCTTATCTTGATGAAGTCCCAATAGTTCATTTTTGCTTTTGTTTCTTTTGCCTTCGAAGGCAAAAGAATACATTTTTTAAAATGGGATGTGAGAGTGACTCATTTAGGGGCTGTGTCCTCAGCTTGGAAGGCTACAGAGTGGAAGGGAATGTTTGGGCCCATACATTACCCACATCTCTCTACAGAACAATCACAGGTGGCTGTATAAGATCCATATACATTTGACTCCTAAGGAAACCATCCAGTCCGGGGATTGGAAAAAGACACTGTTGGTTTTGTTCACTCTGAGGAGATAGGGGTTGCTCACAGGGCACCAGAGCAGACAGAGGTAGGCTATCCTCCCTTCCCTCTGGGACAAGTGGAAGCTGGAAGGCTCAAGGCAGTGAAAGCTCTCCTGCTGCTAGGCACCCTTCAGTTTGAAAAATCGGTGCCCCCATGCTGGACTCTAGAAGGTCTAAGCCAGTGTGCACTTGGAGCCTTCAGTTCAGTACACAGGGAGCACTCCTAGCTTGAGGGTTGGAAATGTGGCCAGCCACAGCCATTCTTTTCTTTTTTTCTTTCATCTTTGAGAGTTGCAGCCTCTCAGGAATGAAGGAATCCTTCGAACAAGAGCTAGAGAAACAGGCAGAGGACAAACAGCTCTATGGTGAACCTGCCACCTGGCAACGGACTGGGCATCTGCCCCTAGGCACAGGCACATGAGAATCACTGCAGTAGGCCCCTCCCCAGATGGACAGCTGGAAGAACAGGGGAAGAGCAAGTTTACTGAATAGCACTGGAAAACTCCAGGGCTGAGGGAATATAGTACAGAGACCTCAAAGATGTGTCCTTATAATTCAATTCCTCTCAGATTAAAACTCTCCAATATTTTTTCTCTCTTCCTGCCTTAACTATAATATTACAACAAATCTTTGTTTTAAGATTTTCCTTTCTGTATTTCATATTTCTACAAGTACCCATCTTCGAATTATGATCAATGTACCTAATTGATTTTTGTAGATATATGAGTTATGGGTTTGGGTGTCTTGATCATTTATTATTTGTATAAGTTAGCACCTTCTAACATACCTACCAAAATACACTCAGAGCCATGTGGAGTCCTGTGTTTTTTATTCTATGGGTTAACCTTCTCTCTAACTTTCAATTCCACCCCTCTATTTATCTTGGTTCTGCCTTTCTGGTTGCTGTTAATTCTCTATTTAAGTTTTGCTGATTTATATAAATATGGATTTAACACCTACTATAATATAAAACAACATATACTCAAAATGGAAAAGATCAACCTCTAGGTCCACTCTGTGAGATTAAATTCTCTCCCATGCACCATGGCCTCCCCACCATTTGTTTTTTAAGATATACTATTGTTTAAATTTGTTTTTCACTTTTGTGGTCTTTCTGTTTCCTTTGGCTTTGTTTCTCTTTTCCATTATTTTCCAGTCCTAGACATCTTCGGAATTATCTGGGTGTTCTTTTTTTTAAGATTTTATTTATTTATTCATAGAGATATATAGAGAGAGGCAGAGACACAGGCAGAGGGAGAAGGAGGCACCATACAGAGAGCCCAATGTGGGACTCGATCCGGGGTCTCCAGGATCACACCCTAGGCTACAGGCAGTGCTAAACCACTGTGCCACCAGGCCTCCCCTATCTGGGTGTTCTTTACATAGGTCCTGGTTGATATTTTTGACTCTGCTCACTCATATACCCATTCTGCACTACACAAAAAGAGGAGAAAAAGAATTGACAAAAGCAAAAAGAACCAGAAGTAAAACTCTCCGCCACAAACCTAAGGAATATTTATTACAGTACATGTCAGAATTAAAATTCAGAGACCCAATTTTAAATCTAAAGGGGGCTCATAAAAAAAGCAAAGAGGTCTCCTGGTACTCCCATACTGCAGAATTGGAAAAATTAGAGAGTGAGGGCAAGATGGTGAAAGAGTAGGGTCCCCAAGTCACCTGTCCCCACCAAATTACCTAGAAAGCCTTCAAATCATCCTGAAAACCTATGAATTCGGCCTGAGATTTAAAGAGAGAACAGCTGAGGTCAGTGAGAAGAGTTCACGTTTCTATCAAGGTAGGAAGAAGGGAAAAAAAGAAATAAAGAATCAAAAGGCATCCAAGTGGGAGGGGCCCATGAGGAGCCAGGCTATGGCCGGGGCAAGTGTCCCCAGGAGAGGAAAGCCCTGCCTGTGGAAGCAGGAGTTTACCAATCTTTCCAGATGGAAAGGCACTCCCCGGAAGTTGGAGCAGGATCCCAAGAGGGGCAGGGATGCCCTCAGGCTCTCAGGGGCACTAATAGAGTACCTACGCCCTGGGTAGAGTGCACCACAACCCATGGTTGAGCTCCCTAAAGGGCTGCAGCATGTGCCTGGCTGGACCTGGGAGCAGGTTGGAGGTGGCTCAGGTGGCGGCTCAGCGGGGAGGGGGCTGTGCGACCCAGGAACAGCTCAGAGGCAGCTCCAGCAGAGACTCTGTGGGGAGGGGGCTGCGCAGCTGAGAGCGTGACTCCAACAGCACAGGCCCCAGGGCACAGGGCACCAGCTACACAGCCCATGATCTGGCGCTACCCCCTGGGAAAGGCAGAGGCCCAGAGGGCACAGGACAGCAAGGACACTCTTGCCCCAAGTTGAACAGATCAGCGGCTGCGCTCCTGGACCATCCAGGCCTCTGCAGACTGAGGGCTCCATAGTTACTCAGGAGCTGAATCCAGGGCTCCTGAGCTGCCTGCCGCCACTGTGCTTGTTCCTCCTGGGGCCTCACAAGAAAAACAACCCCCACAGAGGCTCAGTATGGCCTCACCGCATAAACAGCTTAAATATCATTCACTGAGCCCGGCAAAAGGCATGGAGCTGAGCAGCTCCCCAAAGTGCTAACACCTAAATATCACCACAGCAGGCCACACCTCCAGAAGACAAGCTAGATGAACAGGGAAAAAACAAATTATTGACCAAGCAGCAATGGAAAGTTCCAGGGGAATTCAGGTGACTTACAGGATACAAAACCAGAGGATATCAGAGGATACTCCCCCTCGTTTTTTTTGTTTTGTTTTGTTTTTTTGGTTTTTGATTTCTGTTTGCTCCCCCCTTTTTTCAATTTTTTTCTTTTTCTTCTCTCTTTTTATCCTTTTTCCTCCTTTTTTCTTCCTTTATTCTTTCTGTTTTCATTTTTCATTCCTCATTTATTTTCTCTCTTTTTATTGAGAGAAATTCAACGTGTTTTCAGCCACATGGCACTCAGCAAATTGACTAGAAGGAAAACCTCACCTCAAACGAAAGAATCAGAAACAGTCCTCTCTCCCACACAGTTACAAAATCTGGAATACAATTCAATGTCAGAAAGCCAAACCAGAAGCATTATCATACAGTTACTGGTGGCTCTAGAAAAAAGCATAAAGGACTCAAGAGACTTCATGACTGCAGAATTTAGATCTAATCAGGCAGAAATTAAAATCAATTGAATGAGATGCAATCCAAACGAGAAGTCCTAACGATGAGGGTTAACAAGGTGGAAGAATGAGTGAGTGATATAGAAGACAAGCTGATGGCAAAGAGGGAAACTGAGGAAAAAAGAGACAAACAATTAAAAGATCATGAAGATAGATTAAGGGAAATAAACGACAGCTTCAGGAAGAAAAACCTACGTTTAATTGGGGTTCCCGAGGGCACCGAAAGGGAGAGAAGTCCAGAATACGTATTTGGACAAATCATAGCTGAAAACTTTCCTAATCTGGGAAGGGAAACAGGCATTCAGACCCAGGAAATAGAGAGATCCCCCCCTAAAATCAACAAAAACCGTTCAACATGTTGACATTTAATAGTTAAGCTTGCAAATTCCAAAGATAAAGGGAAGATCCTTAAACCAGCAAGAGACAAGAAATCCCTGAGTTTTATGGGGAGGAGATAAGGTAACAGTAGACCTCTCCACAGAGACCTGCAGGCCAGAAATGGGCAGGCAGGATATATTCAGGGTCCTAAATGAGAAAAACATGCAACCAAGAATACTTTATCCAGCAAAGCTCTCATTCAGTATAGAAGGACAGATAAAGAGCTTCCAAGACAGGCAGGAACTAAAAGAATATGTGACCTCCAAACAAGCTCTGCAAGAAATTTTAAGGGGACTCTTAAAATTCCCCTTTAAGAAGAAGTTCAGTGGAACAATCCACAAAAACAAGGACTGAATAGATATCATGATGAGAATAAACTCATATCTGTCAGTAGTAACTCTGAACGTGAATGGGCTTAATGACCCCATCAGAAGGTGCAGTGTTTCAGACTGGATAAAAAAGCAAGACCCATCTATTTGCTGTCTACAAGAGACTCAATTACACAGAAGGACACCTACAGCCTGAAAATAAAAGGTTAGAGAACCATTTGCCATTCAAATAGTCCTCAAAAGAAAGCAGGGGTAGCCATCCTTATATCAGAAAATCTAAACTTTACCCCGAAGACTGTAGAGAGAGATGAAGAGGGACACTATGTCATATTAAAGGATCTATCCAACAAGAGGACTTAACAATCCTCAATATACATGCCCCAATTGTGGGAGCTGCCAAATATATAAATCAATTATTAACCAAAGTGAAGAAATACTTAGATAATAATACACTTATACTTGGTGACTTCAATCTAGCTCTTTCTATACTCAATAGGTCTTCTAAGCACAACATCTCCAAAGAAATGAGAGCTTTAAATGATACACTGGACCAGATGGATTACACAGATATCTACCGAACTGTACATCCAAACTCAACTGAATACACATTCTTTTAAAGTGCACATGGAACTTTCTCCAGAATAGACCACACACTGGGTCACAAAACAGGTCTGAACTGATACCGAAAGACTGGGATCATTCCCTGCATATTCTCATACCATAATGCCTTGAAATTAGAACTAAATCACAACAAGAAACTTGGAAGGACCTCAAACACGTGGAGGTTAAGGACCATCCTGCTAAAAGATGAAAGGGTCAACCAGGAAATTAAGGAAGAATTAAAAAGATTCATGGAAACTAATGAGAATGAAGATACAACCATTCAAAATACTTGGGATGCAGCAAAAGTAGTCCAAAGGGAGAAATACATTGCAATACAATCATCCTTTCAAAAACTGGAAAGAACTCAAATACAAAAGCTAACCTTACACATAAAGGAGCTAGAGAAAAAACAGCAAATAGATCCTACACCCAGCAGAAGAAGAGAGTAAATAAAGATTCGAGCAGAACTCAACAAAATCGGAACCAGAAGAACTGTGGAACAGATCAACAAAGCCAGGGTTTGGTTCTTTGAAAGAATTAATTAGATAGATAAAACATTAGCCAGCCTTATTAAAAAGAAGAGAGAGATGACTCAAATTAATAATTTCATGAATGAGAAAGGAAAGATCACTACCAACAGCAAGGAAATACAAATGGTTTTAAAAACATATTATGAACAACCTCAAGCCAATAAATTAGGCAATCTAGAAGAAATGGACACATTTCTGGAAAGCTACAAAACCCAAACTGGAACAGGATGAAATAAAAAACCTGAACAGGTCAATAACCGGGGGGGCGGGGGGGGGGAATTGAAGCAGTCATCAAAAACTTCCCAAGGCACAAAAGTCCAGGGTCAGATGGCTTCCTAGGGGAATTCTATCAAACATTTAAAGAAGAAACCATACCTTTTCTACTAACGGTGTTTGGAAAGATAGAAAGAGATGGAATACTTCCAAAATTGTTCTATTAGGCAGCATCACCTTAATTCCAAACCCAGAAAAGACCCCACCAAAAATGGAGAATTACAGACCAATATCCCTGATGAACATGGATGCAAAAATTCTCTACAAGATACTAGTCAATAGGATCCAACAGTACATTAAGAAAATTATTCACCATGACCAAGTAAGATTTATTCCCAGAACACAAGGCTGGTTCAACAGTCGTGAAACAATCAATGTGATTCATCATATCATCAAGAGAAAAACCAAGAACCATATGATCCTCTCAATAGATGCAGAGAAAGCATTTGACAAAATACAGCGTCCATTCCTGACCAAAACTCTTCAGAGTGTAGGGTTAGAGGGAACATTCCTCAACATAATAAAAGCCATCTGCGAAGAGCCCACAGCAAATATCATTCTCAATGGGGAAGCACTGGGAGCCTTTCCCCTAAGATCAGGAACAAGACAGGGATGTCCACTCTCACCACTGCTATTCAACATATTACTGGAAGTGATTGCCTCAGCAATCAGACAACAAAAAGACATTAAAGGCATTCAAACTGGGAAAGAAGTCAAACTCTCCCTCTTCACTAATGACATGATACTCTACTTAGAAAACCCAAAAGCCTCCACACCAAGATTGCTAGAACTCAGACAGCAATTTGGTCACGTGGCAGGATACAAAATCAATGGTGAGAAGTCAGTGGCATTTCTATACACTAACAATTAGACTGAAGAAAGAGGAATTAAGGAGTGAATCCCATTTACAATTTTGGGTGATATTGCACCCAAAAGCATAAGATACCTAGGAATAAACCCAACCAAAGAAGGAAAGGATCTACCCTAAAAAAAGACAGTGTGGTACTGGCACAAAAACAGACACATAGATCAATGGAACAGAATAAAGAATCCAGAAGTGGACCCTCAACTTTATGGTCAACTAATATTCGTTAAAGGAGGAAAGACTATCCACTAGAAGAAAGACAGTCTCTTCAATAAATGGTGCTGGGAAAATTGGACATCCACATGCAGAAGAATGAAACTAGACCACTCTCTTGCACCATACACAAAGATAAACTCAAAACTGATGAAAGATCTAAATGGGAGACAAGATTCCATCAAAATCCTAGAGGAGAACATGGGCAACACCCTTTTTGAACTCATCCACAGTAACTTCTTGCAAGATACATCCACGAAGGCAAAAGAAACAAAAATGAACTATTTGGACTTTGTCAAGATAAGAAGCTTTTGCACAGCATAGGATACAGTCAACAAAACTAAAAGACAACCTACAGAATGGGAGAAGATATTTGCAAATGACGTATCAGTAAAGGACTAGTATTCAAGATCTATAAAGAACTTATTATACTGAACAGCAAAGAAACAAACAATCCAATCTTGAAATGGGCAAAAGACAGGAACAGTAATCTCACAGAGGAAGACATAGACATGGCCAATAAGCTCATAGAAAATGCTCTGCATCACTTGCCATCAGTTAAATACAAATCAAAACCTTAATGAGATACCACCTCACACCAGTGGAATGGAGAAAATTACCAAGGCACCAAACAACAAATGTTGGAGAGGATGTGGAGAAAGGAGAACCCTCTTGTTCTGTTGGTGGGAATGTGAACTGGTGCAACCACTCTGGAAAACTGTGTGGAGGGTCCTCAAAGTGTTAAAAGTAGATCTGTCCTATGACCCAACAATTGCACTTTGGGATTTACCCCAAAGGTACAGATGCAATGAAACACCAGGACACCAGCACCCCAATGTTTATAGCAGCAATGTCCAGAATATCCAGACTGTGGAAGAAGACTCGGTGTCCATCGAAAGATAAATTGATAAAGAAGATGTGGTTTATGTATTCAATGGAATAATACTCAGCCATTGGAATCGACAAATACCCACCATTTGTTTCGACATGGAAGAAACTGGAATGTGTTATGCTGAGTGAAATAAGTCAATAGGAGAAGAACAAATATTATAAGGTCTGATTCACTTGGGGAATATAAAAAATAGTGAAAGGAATAAAGGGGAAATGAGAAAAATAGAGTGGTAAATATCAGAAAGGGACACAGAACATGAGAGTCTCCTAAATCTGGGAAATGAACTAGCGGTGTTGGAAGGGAGGTGGGCCGGGGTGGGGATGACTGGGTGATGTGCACTGAGCGGGACACTTGATGGGGTGGGCACCGGTTGATATTCTATATGTAGGCAAATTGAACACCATTAAAAATAAATATATAAATATAAAATAAAAATAATAAATATGAATGTCGATAAAAATATCTACTTTTTAAAAATGAAATAATTAAATATATACATTACCAGTGATTGATTCTTCCAGTTTTTACACCTGCTTGTCTGCTGACTTGTTGTTTTAATTCTCATTTTCCTTTTGGCTGCATTCTTTAATGCTATCTTACCTGAACATAATGACCTTGGTTTAGAGATGTTTTCTTTCTACACTATGTGTCACCATTGCTGTGTCTTTTGACCTCTCTTCTCTGAGAACTCATGGTCCTTGGAACTCATATTCTATTATGGTTAATGTCTCCTTTTCCTCTACTTTCAAGATTTTTCTTCCCCTTTCATAGCAGATTTATTACAGGGTGAGTGTTTTCCCAGTTTTGTAGATCTGAATCACAGACTCATGAAATTTTCAGGCATTTGCCCCCATAACTTCTTTTACAACAACTGCGTGTTCCTGTCCTAACTCCATGCTGTGTAAACAAAGTGGATCTATGGGGACACAACCCTGAACCAAACGACTTAATGCTTGGGGTAAAACCAAAATACAACCAGTAAGAGTCAATTGAAAGTAATGTGGAAAAAAAAAAAGAAAGTAACATGGAAATTCATTCCTTAAGTTGAATCAAGAAAACTTATTCCAGGGCACAGAGTTGGATCATTCAGATATGTGTCTGTCTCCTGGATTCATCTCAGGTCATGACCTCAGGTTATCAGATTATCCTAGGTTGGGCTACATGCTGATGGTGGAGCTTCCCTAATATTCTCTCTTCCTTTTCCTCTACCTCCCTCCTACTTAACTTTCTCTTTTACTCTCTTTACAAAAAGATAAAGGAATCATTCTTCTACTGTGATCAGGACACCATAGTGCAAAGAATTATACTAAGCTGTATTATTTGTTTCACATGTGAAATTCTTAACTTAAATGATCAGTCATTAGTGTATACCCAAAAGGGTAAATCTGATTTTACCACCCAAATTTGATCAGATTATAAGGGAGGTTTTGTGCAGCTAATATTTGACCCTAGTTTGTGTAAAATACTAACAAAGTAAGATCTCTGATTATATTTTAATAAAGAGTGTTATTACTGAGATTACGGTTAAATTGATATCATAATGCCAGATATCATTTAAAAATTTCCATATCAACCTATCCCTTGATACACAACTCCTATGATCATACACACCTAATTTATTGTGGAAATTTTATCGCAAAGAACAAGCCAGGGTAGAGACATTATCACTGAAGTTGACCACATATATTAATGACTGCTCCGTGTTATGCATTCATGTGTGTTTTGACAAATTCATGCCATTATGTACCCAAAGACACTGGATACATAATGGACCCTAGATCAGGACAAGAGCCCAAAGTAGATGCCCAAAGGAACCAGCCAGATGTCCACATTATTACTACTTTTAATTGAAATTGAGATGACACACAAGGTTACATTATTTTCATGTGTACTACATATATTATATATAACCTATATAATACCATAATACTGTGTGGTATTATATACTTTACTGTGCACACCACAAGTGTTTATACCATATTTCCCTATAGAGCACTATTACAATTCGATTGATCATAATCCCTATGCAGTACTTTTGATTTCTATGACATCTTTAATGGATAATGGGAAGCCTGTCCCTCCCAAACATTTTCACTGCTATAGCTATTGGCAAATGGTAAGGTTCCAGTAGCTGAATTTCTCCCAGATGGAGTATTTTCATCCAAATTCAATAGTGGTGCACCTGAGTGTCTCAGTGGTTGAGTGTCTCTGCCTTTGGCTCGGGTCATGATACCATGGTCCTAGGATTATGTCTTGCAACAGTGTTCCTGAAGGTAGCCTGCTTCACCCTCTTCTTATTCTTTGCCTCTCTCTGTGTGCCTCTCATGAATAAATAAATAAAATCTTTTTTAAAAAAAACCTGATTAGTGAATAAATACAGTAGAGTACTATACTAAATAGAACAAAAGAATAATTTCTAGCACTGAAACAAACCTACCAAGATTATGGGTAAATTCAAGTGAAAAAAATTACAAAAGACAGGAAAGTATATGTGGATCTACAGACACAGAAATGATTTTGCCAGATGTCCAGAGGGTAGGAACTTTTAGTTGGGTTTCACAATAAGCTGCATGAGTTATGGGAACTCATCAATGGAATGGATGTGCAGATCAGTTCTATTCATGCAGTATGCCAGTCTCCTTGAAGTTGTCATTAACTTTTATGGAAAATTTTATTTAATTATTTGAGACAGGGAGATCATAAGAAAAGAGAAGGGCAGAGGGTAAGGGTGAAGCACATTTCGAGCTGAGCAGGTCCCCAAATATGGGATGGATCCTGGAACACTGGGACCTTGGCCTGAACTGAAGGTATTTTATCCACCAAGAAGGATGGCCCCCCACACCCTCATATGATGCTTATTAGTAACTCACTACAATACAGTCTTATTATTTATCCATATAAACAGTGATATCTCAGTAATTCCTGAACACCACATCCAATGCATTGACAAGTAATCTGCATCCTCCTAAATATTGCCAAGTGTTTGGTGCAAGAATTTCCCTCAAGAAATCAATGAAGGAGTCTCCAATTTCTTCTATGGAATGTTTGCCTGTTTTCCTGAATTAGAAATTGGACTTCTTTTCCCTTTTGGAGGGAATTCAGATATGATAAGGAACAATGTATTTCATAGGTGTGTGGACCATTTTCATGGGGGTTTGAAGGGGAGATTATAAGCTGTGTGGTAGTGGAATTTTTTCTCACATGCATTTATTCCTTCTTGAGTTAAGGTATTCGTGTTGCTCATTCAGTGAACTTGAGAGATGTAACTCGGGTTTCAAAAATACAAAATCTCATAGTACAGGATGTTTTATAGTCCTAACATGATGAGTGTTCCAACTGTGGCAGTTTAGCCCATGCTTGGTAAGCAAATGCATCATGTTCAGTAGCCCTCTATTCATAGTGATTCACAGCCCCAGATTATTCTTTAATTTTATTAAAATACTTCTTTATGTATTTGAGAGACAGTGAGCTGGAGAGGTAAGCGGGCAGTGAGCAGGAGAGGTAAGAAGGATAGTTGGACAGGAAAAAAAAAACACTCACTGAGAAAGGAAATCCTTGGTAGGCTATATTTCAGGTCCCAGACAGCCTGATCTAAAACAAAGGCAGACTCTAAACTGACTGACAAGCTCAGGCACCCCCATCTGAGTTATTACTGAGCAGCATGACCAACGTACTGATGGGTACTCTGCGTCCTTTCAAAAGCACCCTATGATCCTTTCTGAATGTAAGTGTTCATCAAGAACAACACAGAAGATCAAATATATAATGTCAAAGGGAGCTTGAGTATCTTTGACTGAAACAAGTGTTGCTTTCTTGCTTCCTTTCCACACAAATTCTGATGAAATTCAGACACTGTCCTTTTGAGGTGAAATACAACATAGTCCTGCTGGGAGGAGGGCTGTTTGCCTCTTGCCAACAATTAACATATTTGAGAGGATGCTCCCTTTGGCAACACCGAAGCTGGTTATAAAGAGTGTGATGGGTTACTTTCTCTAAACAGCAGTTTCTCCTGCTTGTTTGAGGAATGTTGTAGTCATCATCCTGAATGGACTGGAGAGACACATCCTTCGGGACAAACAACTTCCTCCAGGTGTCCTTTCACATACTTTGGCATCATTATCTCAGACACTGCATTCCATCTGGCTTCCTAAAGTCATTCAGAATAGTAAAGATCACTTTTATTCTAGGTGGTACCAACTATTGATTAAAAACAGTAAGAGACTTATATTTGCTAGTGTTTTACCTAGATTAACATCCAAATATTAGTTTAAAAATAACTATTTTTAATGATCACATTTCATTTTTAAGGTATTTTTTATTATGTTTACTTTTTATTGGTGTTCAATTTGCCAACATATAGAATAACACCCAGTGCTCATCCCATCAAGTGCCCCCCTCAGTGTCTGACACCCAGTCACCCCCAACCCCCAACCACCTCCCCTTTCACCACCCCAAGTTCATTTCCCAGTTAGGAATCTCTCATGTTCTGTCTCCCTCCCTGATAGTTCCCACTCATTCTTTTTCATTTCCCCTTTATTTCTTTTCACTATTTTTAATATTCCCCAAATGAATGAGACCTAATAATGTTTGTCCTTCTCTGATTGACTTATCTCACTCAGCATAACCTCCAGTTCCATCCACGTCTAAGCAAATGGTGGGTATTTGTCTTTCCTAATGGCTGTGTAATATTCAATAATACACATAAACCACGTCTTCTTTATCCATTCATCTTTCAATGGACACCGAGGCTCCTTCCACAGTTTGGCTATTGTGTACATTGCTGCTACAATCATCAGGGTGCAGGTGTCCAGGCATTTCATTGCATCTGTATCTTTGGAGTAAATCCCCAACAGTGCAATTGCTGGGTGGTAGAGCAGATCTATTTTAAATTCTTTGGAAACCTCCACACAGTTTTCCAGAGTGGCTGCACCAGTTCACATACCCACCAAGAGTGCAGGAGTGTTCCCCTTTCTCTACATCTGCTCCAACATTTGTGGTTTCCTGCTGTTAATTTTCCCTATTCTCACCGGTGTGAGGTGGTACCTCATTGTGATTTGATTTGTATTTCCCTGATGGCAAGTGATGCGGAGCAGTTTTTCACGTGTTTGTTCGCCACGTCTATGTCTTCCTCTGTGAGATTTCTGTTCATGTTTTTTGCCCATTTAATGACTGGACTGTTTGTTTCTTTGCTGTTGAGTTTAATAAGTTCTTTATAGATCTTGGAAACTCGCCCTTTATCTGATACATCATTTGCAAATATCTTCTCCCATTCTGTAGGTTGTCTTCTAGTTTTGTTGACTGTATCCTTTGCTGTGCAAAAACATCTTATCTTGATGAAGTCCCAATAGTTCATTTTTGCTTTTGTTTCTTTTGCTTTTGTGCATGTATCTAGCAAGAAGTTACTGTGACCGAGTTCAAAAAGGGTGTTGCCAGTGTTCTCCTCTAGGATTTTGATGGAATCTTGCCTCACATTTAGATCTTTCATCCATTTTGAGTTTATCTTTGTGTATGGTGAAAGAGAGTGGTTTCATTCTTCTTCATGTGGATGACCAATTTTCCCATCACCATTTGAAGAGACTGTCTTTTTTCCACTGGATACTCTTTCCTCCTTTGTCAAATATTAGTTGACCATAAAGTTGAGGGTCCACTCCTGGATTCTCTATTCTGTTCCATTGATCTATGTGTCTGTTTTTGTGCCAGTACCACACTGTCTTGATGACCACAGCTTTATAGTACAACCTGAAATCTGGCATTGTGATGCCCTCAGCTATGGTTTTCTCTTTTAAAATTCCCTTGACTATTCGGGGTCTTTTCTGATTTCACACAAATCTTAAAATAATTTGTTCCAACTCTCTGAAGAAAGTCCATGGTATTTTGATAGGGATTGCATTAAACCCATAAATTGACATGGGTAACAGTGACATTTTCACAATATTAATTCTTCCAACCCATGAGCATGGAATATTTTTCCATCCCTTTGTGCCTTCTTCAATTTCTTTCCAAAGTGTTCTGTAGTTTTTAGGGTATAGATCGTTTAACTCTTTGGTTATATTTATTCCTAGGTATCTTATGCTTTTGGGTGCAATTGTAAATGGGATTGACTCTTTAACTTCTCTTTCTTCTGTTTCATTGTTAGTGTATAGAAATGCCACTGACTTCTGGTTGTTGATTTTCTATCCTGCCACACTGCCAAATTGCTGTAGGAGTTCTAGCAATCTTGGGGTGGAGTCTTTTTGGTTTTTTAAGTAGAGTATCATGTCATTGGTGAAGAGGGAGAGTTTGACTTCTTCTTTGACAATTTGATTGCCTTTTATTTCTTTTTGTTGTCTGATTGCTGAGGCTAGGACTTCCAGTACTATGTTGAATAGCAGTGGTGAGAGTGGACATCCCTGTCTTGTTCTTGCTCCTGATTTTAGGGGAAAGGCTCCCAGTGCTTCCCCATTGAGAATGATATTTGCTGTGGGCTTTCCATAGATGGCTTTTAATATGTTGAGGAATGTTCCCTCTATTCCTACACTCTGAATAATTTTGACCAGGAATGGATGCTGTATTTTGTCAAATGCTTTCTCTTCAACTATTGAGAGAAGCATATGTTTCTTGTTTTTTCTCTGCTGATATGATGAATCACATTGTGAAGTATTAGTGGAGACAGTCACTTATTTGTACACCATGGGGACAAGGCATGATCCCATGTTTAGGATTCGCTCCAATTCGCTCCATTCGCTCCATTCGCTCCATGCTTCTCTCTTTCCATCCCTTTTCTTTTCTCTCCCTTAAATAAATAGATAAATGAATAAATAAATAAATCATTCCTTACAAAATTTACTGACCTTGATTTGAGAATGCAAATGGACTATTCTCATTATAGACAATGTCTCAGTAGTTAATTTGAATTTTCACATGTAAAACAAAATGAATATGGCTTAATAATTTTCTTCTAAGAATGAGAAACTGAGTAAACTTGAGTAATGCTTCTTTTTTTTTTTTTTTTTTTTTGAGCCACGGAGAAAGAGAGAGCGTGATAACTGGAGGTGGAGAGGAAAGGGGGAAGAGAATCTTTACAGATTCCATATGCAATACAAATCTATGGCCAAAGCTACCTCTCATGGAAATGAGAATATGATCTAGTGCAAAATCAAGAGTTGGACACTTGAATGACTGAATCAACCAGGTGTCCCTAGAAGAGTGATATTTGAATCCATGATTGACTTTCCATAATACCTTCAATTGGGCCATTTATTCGATGTCTTTTTGCTTTCCCAGATGAAATATTCTGGCTCACCTGAGTAGGTACATAGATTTACAGCTTTGGCTATGTGTTTCTTTTGGAGGCTCTGGAATATAGACTCATTGAAATGGACTGAAATAGAATGATATGTTGACAGCTTAATGTCAGAACACCAAAAGAAGGACTGATAACCTTACTGAGCTCAAAAGTTTGATCCCATTCCTAATTGTTTTCCTAGCAGAGCCACCTGATTCAGGGAATCTGATTCACTGGGGCTTTACATAGGACACAGAATTGCTCTATACCTAAAATATCCAAGAGAGAATGTAAATTGATGCAGTTACTAGGACATAAAATATGGAATTCCCTCAAAAAAATTAAAAAATCAACTTCTGTATACATCAATATAATGACTTTTGGTAAACACGTCCCAAAATTGAAATCTGAACTTTAGACAGATATCTGTGCATGTTCCTCTGTGCTAATCACAAAAGGTAATATTACAGAAAGAAACTCATGTCTACTAATGATCAAATGGATAAAGAAAATGGAGTCTATGCATGCAGTGGGATATTATTCTGCTTCATGGAAGGAAATCTTAACATTGTTGACAACATGGATGGCCCTGGAAGCCATTATGTTAAATGAAATAAACCAGGAGTTGTATGACAAATACTGCATGGTGTCATGTGTATTTGGAATCTCAAATACTCAAAGACAAAGAAGGAGAAATTCAAACAGTCCCTTGGGGAAAGAAATATAGAGAAAAAGTTGGGGATAGGAAATTAAACATGTTCAGGAAGGCCTCTTTACCACATAGATCTCTTGATTAAACAAGGGCTCACACTATTTCTGAAAGTCATTGGGATAATATTTCCAAAGGTGTGGTGCCTAAATTGAACAAGAGCAGCTCTAGCAGAAACTGTGTGAGCAAAACCTTCTATTAGCTGAAAAATAGAGAATGATGGAAAAACAGATTCATTAAGAGCATGATGTGGGTGACTTACCAAGTGTTAACAAACTGATGGCTGGTGGGTCCCAGAGGAAGAATGGAAGTGTTTCGGTTTGAAGAAGGTTCTCATAACACCTGACATGTCCCTGAGGCACCTGAGTTCACACCAAATACCCCTGAGCCTTGATCTCTGTCGGTCTCTCCATCAAATCCTCCTGCACTAGGTTCACTGTGGGAGATATCAATATCCTGGGGGAGGTCTGTGAGCAAAAAGAAGGTGAAATCTAACTCAGGTTCCACCTCACATGCTGACCAAAACCACCATGCACCTACCCAAATAAAGCCTCTTAGAATGGCCAGACAAGCTGTTGCCAGCCTCCCCAGCATTCACAACTGTTGCCAGCCTGTTGCCAGCCTCCCCAGCATTCACACTACCAGCTCTCTCCCATAGAGTTCTTCTGGAGACCAGCTGACAACTCTCAGTGACCAAGACCAGTGAGTGGTCTGCCCATCTTCCAGACTGATTCAGAATCCATGACATTCCAAACCATCTGTCACATGGCAGCTCTGCCTGCAGATGGCTTCCCTTCAACTGAAGAACTCTTGATGAGCACTTACTATAAATTAATTAGGAAAGTGGTTACTTGGCTGTAGATTAGGTGGTTTAATGGATAAAATATAAGCCACACAAGGTTCCACTGTCTGTGGGTCTCAGTATCTTCATAAGCAGCTAAGAATAAGGACTGCCAGGTAGTGGCCATTGGCTGAGCTTGCTCTAAGTGGGCCCCTTTCATGTTCCTTCCTTTTCTCTCCTATTCCAGCCTCTACAGACTTCTCATCCTTCTTTTGACCCTACTGTGTCAGGGTTTTAAGTCCAATTCTTTGAACAGGACCCTTCCTGGAGGTCTGTGTGTCTCAGGAAATTTAACATCTGACTCTGTCTCAGTACATCAACTCAGGTTCTGGAATCCAGTCCTGTATTGGACCCACACACGATTAGGAATAGAAGTGCCCACTCATATTGGGCCATATTTAAGCAGCTCGCAAACCCAAGCAAAGAATTCCCCCTTGCCATCATCTAAAGACCAAATAAACCATGGCACTTAGTAAATGTACTCATGTGTCAGTTCATATTTCAGGTGACCACATTGCTTTCCTAAAACAAAATTAGGATCTTATATAAAGGAAGAAGAAGTCATAGAGGAAGGGGTCAGAATTTCTTATAAACTCCATTAGATTATAAAACCACCTTTTTAATTTATACGTGGATATATCCTGAAAATGCACTACTTCCAAAAAGGCAGTATCTTACTACAGTCATGCAAAATTAAAAAAATACAAAGCAAACTAATTAAATAATCAGGCATAAAAATTCTAGGCAGACTAGGAAATGGCTTTCCATTTCATTCATGAGTAAAGAGAGGTGCTCTTGAAATAGCAATTCTTTCATCTCCTGCAGTCAACTGAGCTAAAATCAAAACTGCAGACTTTACTTATAAACATATATAAAAATGGAAATGGAGCCCTTACGTGGACCACAAGACACTCATAGAACATTTGCAAAGGTCTTTATTACAAAAAGGAGACAAGAGGAGCATTGGAAGGGCCTGCAGGTGACACATCTTGGTGTACCACACCCCAATTGAAGTACCCAGGTCATCTGTAAACAGTGAAAACAAAATAAATACTAAAGAAAAGATACGTCTTCCTGGCAAAAGAACACCAACACTTAGAAAAATCCTCCATTTCAAAGAAATGAAGGTGTTACAAGGAAAGAGGAAGCACTCAGATTCCTCTGTTGGCTTATGGATTTAAGATAAATTATCTAGAAATAAACAGTCATTCCCATCCAATTTCTGGTAAATCCTGGTACTCCTAGTTGTTTCTGAATGCTATCCGTGTTTCTCATGCTCATCTTTGGAGTAGATATATCCTGTAAGTTGTAGGTATCAAATAGCACACAGATTTTCCTTGAATCACCCCTGTGTCACCATACCCTGTGACCCCTGAACTGAAACAACTATTCTATGATTCTGTGTGTCTCCTGCCCTGCAGATTTACTTTGGAGAGACTTTGCAAATTTAATTGTATTATTGAATGTACACCACGAGGACAATGACTTGAGGTCCCATGGGTCTATTCATAACTGATATATATCTGCTCTGCATATGATTTTGCCTCCTCCATTGAAGGGAACACATAACTTTCACAAGGATTTGGCAGTGTACCTGACATTCCCAGGCTACAAATCACATCTACATAAGTAAAAGAATCAGAGCACAAAGCACAACATAGAAATGATAAGAGCCATCCAACATAACAATTACCTAAACTTCCCCAATAACTTATGATGTGGAAAATAAGGATCAGACTTGTAATTAAAAGCCTTTTAAATAAGATTTCATATACCTTCCACTTGTGCTAGTACCATTTTTGTATTGTTAGGAAAGGCACCAAATGAAGAAAGATAGTGATTTGTTCAAGACCTCAGGATCATCAACAATTTACTTTTTCTTCCTGGTAGGTCCTCACCAGGATGCTGAACTGTTATCAATTCTTCCAAAGCTACTTGCTTCGCTATACTGAATATTTGGTCTCGTTTCTCCATTTGTCTTTGGATCAGAGGGTTAATCCATTTCCCTCTCTCCAGAACAGCACAAAGGTGTTCCTGGACAATCATGGCCTAGGAGTTTACCGAAGGCCCCTTTGGTTTTCCCCTGGGCCTAGTCAAGACTTAAAATAATTTAAGGTTCCCTTGTAATTCAGTTGTTTTCATGTTTAAAGATCTTATTTATTTATCCATGAGAGAGACAGAGACATTGACATAGGCAAAAGGAGAGGCTGGGTCCCTCTAGGTAGCCTAATGTGGGATCCCGTGATCATGAACTAAGCTAAAGGCAGATGCTCAACCAGTGAACTACTGAGCCACCCAGGCAATCCTGTCATTCTTTTCTTATACAATAAGTGGACCTTCATCTGCTTTGTCCAGAGAACAAGAAAAAAAAAAGTAATAAGGATCCACATATTTGCTCCCAAACAACACAGAAAGAAATATAGACATTCAAAGGAAATTACAGTTTTGCTAAATAATTCATTAATCGTGACATAACTTATTTAAAGAGAGGAAATTATTTTTAGACCCATTAAAATAGGCAAAATTTCAAAAACTTGTGAGTTCCCTTCGTGCAAACTGACAGTAGCAAGGACGGCTATCCAGTACATTCACTTCAGTACATACTGATTCTTTTTCTAAAAGAGTTTATTTTTTTTATTATGACAGTCACAGGGTGAGAGAGAGAGAGAGAGACAGCCAGAAACACAGGCAGTGGGAGTAGTGGGCTCCATGCCGGGAGCCCAATGCGAGACTCAGGTATCCCAGGTGTCCAGGATTACACCCTGGACTGAAGGCAGCACTAACCCGCTGAGCCACCTGGGCTGTCCCATAGTGGTTCTTTTATTGTAAATTAGGAGTTGGAAGATACATAAGTCTAGGAATTTCAGCACTCAGACTTGAAGACACTACCTTACTACATGCAAATATGGTATCATTTTAAAGAACTCTTAGGATATTACCCACATTTTTCACCACCAAGTTAAGGCAAATGTTCTGCAAATAGTCCTAGCAGCCTCTCCCTACTCCTCAACAGGAGATGTTTCTGAAGGAAGAGACAAATATCAAAAACTACCCTGACACATCACTGAAAGGGAACTTGTCATGCCTATTTAAAACAAAGCAATAAAATTCTTGGAAATTCCACCTTTAATTACATTTTTAAAAAATTCAGAATTAGGGGAGGGGCAAGATGGCGGAAGAGTAGGGTCCCCAAATCACCTGTCTCCACCAAATTACCTAGAAAACCTTCCAATCATCCTGAAAATCTATGAATTCGGCCTGAGAATTAAAGAGAGACCAGCTGGAATGCTACAGTGAGAAGAGTTCACGCTTCTATCAAGGTAGGAAGACGGGGAAAAAGAAGTAAAGAAACAAAGGCCTCCAAGGGGGAGGGGCCCCGCGAGGAGCCGGGCTGAGGCCGGGGCGAGTGTCCCCAGGACAGGAGAGCCCCGTCCCGGAGGAGCAGGAGCTGCACCAACCTTCCCGGGCGGAAGGGGGCTCCCGGGGAGGTGGAGCAGGACCCAGGAGGGCGAGGATGCCCTCGGGTTCCCTGAGACAGTAACAGAGCAACTGCGCCCCGGGAGAGTGCGCCGAGCTCCCTAAGGGCTGCAGCGCGCACGGCGGGACCCGGCGGGACCCGGAGCAGCTGAAGGGGCTCGGGCGGCGGCTCCGCGGAGGGGGCTGCGGGGCCACGGGAGCAGCTCGGAGGGGCTCGGGCAGAAGAAGAGGCTCCGTGCGGAGGGGGCTGCGCGGTTCCAGGAGCAGCTCGGGGGGGCTCGGGCGGCAGCTCCGCGGAGGGGGTTGCGTGGCCCGGGAGCGCGAATCCAACAGCGTGGACGCCCGGACACAGCCCAGGATCCCGCCTCCCCCGGGACAGGCAGAGGCCAGGAGGGCCCAGGACAGCGAGGACGCTCCTGCCCCGAGCTGAGCAGATCAGCGGCCCCGCCCCGGAGCCTCCAGGCCCTGCAGACAAGAGTTCCTGCCGGAGCTGAATCCAGGTTTCCAGAGCTGGCCCCGCCACTGGGGCTGATCCTCCTGCGGCCTCACGGGGTAAACAACCCCCACTGAGCCCTGCACCAGGCAGGGGCACAGCAGCTCCCCCAAGTGCTCACACCTGAAAATCAGCACAGCAGGCCCCTCCCCCAGAACACCAGCTAGACTGACAACTTCCAGGAGAAGCCAAGGGACTTTTAAGGATCAGAAGATACTCCCCGGTGGTTCCTTTTTTTTTTTGTTTTTGTTTTTGTTTTGTTTTGTTTTGTTTTGCTTTTTGATTTGTTTCCTTCCCCCACCCCCTTTTTTTTCTCCTTTCTTTTTCTTTCTCTTTTTCTTCTTTTTTTTCCGTTTTTTTTTCTTCCCCTTTTTTTCTCTTTCTCTTTTCTTTCCTTCTTTCTCTCCTCTCTTTTTCTCTTTTTCCCAATACAACTTGCTTTTGGCCACTCTGCACTGAGCAAAATGACTAGAAGGAAAACCTCACCTCAAAAGAAAGAATCAGAAACAGTCCTCTCTCCCACAGAGTTACAAAATCTGGATTACAATTCAATGTCAGAAAGCCAATTCAGAAGCACTATTATACAGCTACTGGTGGCTCTAGAAAAAAGTATAAAGGACTCAAGAGACTTCATGACTGCAGAATTTAGAGCTAATCAGGCAGAAATTAAAAATCAATTGAATGAGATGCAATCCAAACTAGAAGTCCTAACGACGAGGGTTAACGAGGTGGAAGAACGAGTGAGTGACCTAGAAGACAAGTTGATAGCAAAGAGGGAAACTGAGGAAAAAAGAGACAAACAATTAAAAGACCATGAGGATAGATTAAGGGAAATAAACGACAGCCTGAGAAAGAAAAACCTACGTTTAATTGGCGTTCCCGAGGGTGCCGAAAGGGACAGAGGGCCAGAATATGTATTTGAACAAATTCTAGCTGAAAACTTTCCTAATCTGGGAAGGGAAACAGGCATTCAGATCCAGGAAATAGAGAGATCCCCCCCTAAAATCAATAAAAACCGTTCAACACCTCGACATTTAATAGTGAAGCTTGCAAATTCCAAAGATAAGGAGAAGATCCTTAAAGCAGCAAGAGACAAGAAATCCCTGACTTTTATGGGGAGGAGTATTAGGGTAACAGCTGACCTCTCCACAGAGACCTGGCATGCCAGAAAGGGCTGGCAGGATATATTCAGCGTCCTAAATGAGAAGAACATGCAACCAAGAATCCTTTATCCAGCAAGGCTCTCATTCAAAATGGAAGGAGAGATAAAGAGCTTCCAAGACAGGCAGCAACTAAAAGAATATGTGACCTCCAAACCAGCTCTGCAAGAAATTTTAAGGGGGACTCTTAAAATTCCCCTTTAAGAAGAAGTTCAGTGGAACAGTCCACAAAAACAAGGACTGAATAGATATCATGATGACACTAAACTCATATCTCTCAATAGTAACTCTGAACGTGAATGGCCTTAATGACCCCATCAAAAGGCGCAGGCTTTCAGACTGGATAAAAAAGCAGGACCCATCTATTTGCTGTCTACAAGAGACTCATTTTAGACAGAAGGACACCTACAGCCTGAAAATAAAAGGTTGGAGAACCATTTACCATTCGAATGGTCCTCAAAAGAAAGCAGGGGTAGCCATCCTTATATCAGATAAACTAAAATTTACCCCAAAGACTGTAGTGAGAGATGAAGAGGGACACTATATCATACTTAAAGGATCTATTCAACAAGAGGACTTAACAATCCTCAATATATATGCCCCGAATGTGGGAGCTGCCAAATATATCAATCAATTATTAACCAAAGTGAAGAAATACTTAGATAATAATACACTTATACTTGGTGACTTCAATTTGGCTCTTTCTATACTCAATAGGTCTTCTAAGCACAACATCTCCAAAGAAACGAGAGCTTTAAATGATACACTGGACCAGATGGATTTCACAGATATCTACAGAACTTTACATCCAAACTCAACTGAATACACATTCTTCTCAAGCGCACATGGAACTTTCTCCAGAATAGACCACATATTGGGTCACAAATCGGGTCTGAACCGATACCAAAAGATTGGGATTGTCCCCTGCATATTCTCGGACCATAATGCCTTGAAATTAGAACTAAATCACAACAAGAAACTTGGAAGGACCTCAAACACGTGGAGGTTAAGGACCATCCTGCTAAAAGATAAAAGGGTCAACCAGGAAATTAAGGAAGAATTAAAAAGATTCATGGAAACTAATGAGAATGAAGATACAACCGTTCAAAATCTTTGGGATGCAGCAAAAGCAGTCCTAAGGGGGAAATACATCGCAATACAAGCATGCATTCAAAAACTGGAAAGAACTCAAATACAAAAGCTAACCTTACACATAAAGGAGCTAGAGAAAAAACAGCAAATAGATCCTACACCCAGGAGAAGAAGGGAGTTAATAAAGATTAGAGCAGAACACAACCAAATCGAGACCAGAAGAACTGTGGAACAGATCAACAGAACCAGGAGTTGGTTCTTTGAAAGAATTAATAAGATAGATAAACCATTAGCCAGCCTTATTAAAAAGAAGAGAGAGAAGACTCAAATTAATAAAATCATGAATGAGAAAGGAGAGATCACTACCAACACCAAGGAAATACAAACGATTTTAAAAACATATTATGAACAGCTATACGCCAATAAATTAGGCAATCTAGAAGAAATGGACGCATTCCTGGAAAGCCACAAACTACCAAAACTGGAACAGGAAGAAATAGAAAACCTGAACAGGCCAATAACCAGGGAGGAAATTGAAGCAGTCATCAAAAACCTCCCAAGACACAAGAGTCCAGGGCCAGATGGCTTCCCAGGGGAATTTTATCAAACGTTTAAAGAAGAAACCATACCTATTCTCCTAAAGCTGTTTGGAAAGATAGAAAGAGATGGAGTACTTCCAAATTCGTTCTATGAGGCCAGCATCACCTTAATTCCAAAACCAGACAAAGACCCCACCAAAAAGGAGAATTACAGACCAATATCCCTGATGAACATGGATGCAAAAATTCTCAACAAGATACTGGCCAATAGGATCCAACAGTACATTAAGAAAATTATTCACCATGACCAAGTAGGATTTATCCCTGGGACACAAGGCTGGTTCAACACCCGTAAAACAATCAATGTGATTCATCATATCAGCAAGAGAAAAAGCAAGAACCATATGATCCTCTCATTGGATGCAGAGAAAGCATTTGACAAAATACAGCATCCATTCCTGATCAAAACTCTTCAGAGTGTAGGGATAGAGGGAACATTCCTCGACATCTTAAAAGCCATCTACCAAAAGCCCACAGCAAATATCATTCTCAATGGGGAAGCACTGGGAGCCTTTCCCCTAAGATCAGGAACAAGACAGGGATGTCCACTCTCACCACTGCTGTTCAACATAGTACTGGAAGTCCTAGCCTCAGCAATCAGACAACAAAAAGACATTAAAGGCATTCAAATTGGCAAAGAAGAAGTCAAACTCTCCCTCTTCGCTGATGACATGATACTCTACATAGAAAACCCAAAAGTCTCCACCCCAAGATTGCTAGAACTCATACAGCAATTCGGTAGCGTGGCAGGATACAAAATCAATGCCCAGAAGTCAGTGGCATTTCTATACACTAACAATGAGACTGAAGAAAGAGAAATTAAGGAGTCAATCCCATTTACAATTGCACCCAAAAGCATAAGATACCTAGGAATAAACCTAACCAAAGATGTAAAGGATCTATACCCTCAAAACTATAGAACACTTCTGAAAGAAATTGAGGAAGACACAAAGAGATGGAAAAATATTCCATGCTCATGGATTGGCAGAATTAATATTGTGAAAATGTCAATGTTACCCAGGGCAATATACACGTTTAATCCAATCCCTATCAAAATACCATGGACTTTCTTCAGAGAGTTAGAACAAATTATTTTAAGATTTGTGTGGAATCAGAAAAGACCCCGAATAGCCAGGGGAATTTTAAAAAAGAAAACCATATCTGGGGGCATCACAATGCCAGATTTCAGGTTGTACTACAAAGCTGTGGTCATCAAGACAGTGTGGTACTGGCACAAAAACAGACACATAGATCAGTGGAACAGAATAGAGAATCCAGAAGTGGACCCTGAACTTTATGGGCAACTAATATTCGATAAAGGAGGAAAGACTATCCATTGGAAGAAAGACAGTCTCTTCAATAAATGGTGCTGGGAAAATTGGACATCCACATGCAGAAGAATGAAACTAGACCACTCTCTTGCACCATACACAAAGATAAACTCAAAATGGATGAAATATCTAAATGTGAGACAAGATTCCATCAAAATCCTAGAGAAGAACACAGGCAACACCCTTTTTGAGCTCGGCCACAGTAACTTCTTGCAAGATACATCCACGAAGGCAAAAGAAACAAAAGCAAAAATGAACTATTGGGACTTCATCAAGATAAGAAGCTTTTGCACAGCAAAGGATACAGTCAACAAAACTCAAAGACAACCTACAGAATGGGAGAAGATATTTGCAAATGACGTATCAGATAAAGGGCTAGTTTCCAAGATCTATAAAGAACTTATCAAACTCAACACCAAAGAAACAAACATGATTCCAATCATGAAATGGGCAAAAGACATGAACAGAAATCTCACAGAGGAAGACATAGACATGGCCAACATGCACATGAGAAAATGCTCTGCATCACTTGCCATCAGGGAAATACAAATCAAAACCACAATGAGATCCCACCTCACACCAGTGAGAATGGGGAAAATTAACAAGGCAGGAAACAACAAATGTTGGAGAGGATGCGGAGAAAAGGGAACCCTCATACACTGTTGGTGGGAATGTGAACTTGTGCAGCCACTCTGGAAAACTGTGTGGAGGTTCCTCAAACAGTTAAAAATAGACCTGCCCTACGACCCAGCAATTGCACTGTTGGGGATTTACCCCAAAGATACAAATGCAATGAAACGCCGGGACCCCTGCACCCCGATGTTTATAGCAGCAATGGCCACGATAGCCAAACTGTGGAAGGAGCCTCGGTGTCCAACGAAAGATGAATGGATAAAGAAGATGTGGTTTATGTATACAATGGAATATTACTCAGCTATTAGAAATGACAAATACCCACCATTTGCTTCAAGGTGGATGGAACTGGAGGGTATTATGCTGAGTGATTTAAGCCAGACAAAGAAGGACAAACATTATATGTTCTCATTCATTTGGGGAATATAAATAATAGTGAAAGGGAATATAAGGGAAGGGGGAAGAAATGTGTGGGAAATATCAGAAAGGGAGACAGAACGTAAAGACTGCTAACTCTGGGAAACGAACTAGGGGTGGTAGAAGGGGAGGAGGGCGGGGGGTGGGAGTGAATGGGTGACGGGCACTGGGGGTTATTCTGTATGTTAGTAAATTGAACACCAATAAAAAATAAATTAAAAAAAAATTTCAGAATTAGACAAAATAATAAGGCTCTCAACCTCCTCAGAGATCTTTTGAAACAGTCAGTCTTTGGAAAAGGCAGTTGATACAAGACTTCTAAGATAGGCAAATGATGATAGATAGTGGGCAGCTTCCACCCAAGATAATGTCCAAGATTCTTATCTAAATCTTTCTCCGTTTTCTATCCACTCAGTAAAAATAATTCTTCTCTTTCCACAGATCCCTTTTGGCCCTTCACCCAGATCTCCCCTTTCACTCCTTATCTTCTCTTATACTTTTTATGCTAATTATAATCATTGTTAGGTCAGAACATAGCCAAACAGGTGCCATGACTCCCTGTCTTTCTGACTGCTGGACATGTCATCCACTAGGGAAACTCGTGGTAAATCCCTCAGGGAAGTGTGGATTTCATCTAATGAAATGAATCACCAACGCTGGAATTTCCAACTTATATGTGAGTTCCCAAATAAGACCACAATTTTTTTTTAAGGCACAGTACTCAGGGGAATTACCCATTATGCCAAAGATTGGAAAAATATTCCCATGTGTGAAGATTGCACAAATCGGAAAGCCTGTATACCAGCGACCTCCAATTTTGGTAATTGGTCACATGTTACTGATGATACAATATATGTCCGACATGGAATATGGATCCATCAAATCCTATTGTCATGAATAGTGACGGACTGTCACATTGCCCTAGATTTCTTAATGGCTGCGTAGTGTCATATCTATCATTGTTAACACCTTCTCTTCTGGGACCAATAAAATCACAGGGCAGAACAGGATGTGCAGTGCCATAGGAATAACCTGTCTAGCTTTCAGGTTGATTTTTTTTCAGGCTGATTTTCATGGCTTCCAGGAACAAATATATTGGTCTAGGTTGAGAAAATGCAGTTCCCCAGTATGAGGTAAATTTTCTTCATTCTTAACTTTTCTTTTTGTTTGTTTAATTTCATAATGGTCATAGCCCTGATCCTTTGTCTTCTATATGGAGACTTAACAGTTTTAATAGAGATGTTCTCACATGACATGAATGGTCAAGAAGATCTTATACTTCAGTTGAATATGAAGATGACTAGACCATGTGCAGCAGCAAAGCATGGGATCTCTTGTTTTCTCTGAATATGTCAACCCCTCGCAAGTGAGAAAAGGACCATCAGGGACTGTGAATGGAAGTCACAAATTGGCAATGGACTGACTACAGATAAACTTGGACTCTGTTGTGAAGTTATCAGCAACCCTCCAAGGATACCAGCAGATAATCTAGATTTTCCTACTAGTAGAAATTCATAACAGTACCTTGAGCAAGCATCCTAAAGAGGCAACCAATAATTCCTCTCATTATTTTCCTAGTCAGAGTATTATTTGTCCCTTAGACAGTCCTTGACTGTTCTATCTTGACAACAAACAACCACCATTAAAATAGCCCAACCTGTGACATGGGATGCCCTGAAGGAAGGGTGTACAAGACATTTTACACTGGGGAGCTGAGAAGTGGCACCATACTCCCATGATACAGGGGAGAGGGCCTGAAAAGATGAGGCATTAAGAAAAAAGACGATTTGGAATTGGGGTGAGTGGTGGAAGGAGAGGGAGGGAGAGCAAGAGATGGATGATAAGAAGGTCAAACACCATTTTTGCTATTTAGGTTCCTAGTGTGGATGAGACAGAGAAGCGATCTGGTCAGTCCCAAATTTTCCAGACTGTGTATGTAGAACACAATATTTACCAGAGCTGTTTGAAATTTGGTGACAACTGCAAGTCCAGAGTCCTAATACACTTAGGATGTATCATGCTCTGTACTCAGTTAGCTACTTAAGACCCCACAGGATACTTGACAGATTGTAAGTGAAACTCCACTTTTTGGGACAACATTCCTAAAGTTCAAAGAGATCTGTTATCTCCTTGGGGATGTGGGCCAAGGAATTCTGTATCTTGCGATAACAAAGGACATACTATACAAATGATTCAATTGAAGATTCCGTGGAGATTCATTCAGTTAGTTGATTCAAGATTAATTATTCAAGGGGTACCTGGATGGCTTTGTCAGTTAAGTGTTTATTGATTTTTACTCAGGTCATGATCTACGGGTCTTGAAATCCAGTCCTATGTCGGACTCCGTATTGGCTATGGCAGCTGCTAAGATGTTCTCTTTTTCCTTCTGCCCTTCCTCTTTTCCTTCTCTCTCTTCCTGTCTTAAACATAATAAAATGAATTATTATCCTAGTTTACTCAGTATGGCATAATTAAGAGCAACAGAACAAGGCATCTTATTTTTGTTTCATGTGTGTATATTTTAATTTTATGACGATTCATTAGTTTATAACCACACTAGTAAAATTTAATTTCCAACTCATATTTGATCTCATTCCATGATAGATATTTTGCAGCCACCATTTGAGTATTAGTTGGTTGTTAAATCTTAGCAAAAATTGAGGCCATTACTTTCTAGTGAATATAATTTATTATTTAGAATAACTCAGAATACTTGAACAAGTAGTATAAACCGTATCCCTATATCCCTATTCCCTGGCACAGATTTGCCACAATTATTAAAACTTGCATCATTGTGGAACATTTGTCATGAAGAAGAAATCAGTGGAGTGATTTTGTTTTTCATTGAAGCCTACCATTTCTATGAAGGTCAGCTCTGTATTGTGCCAATAGTGCAGGGTTTGACAAATGAATATCATTCATGCACCATGTGCATTGTAGTTTCACTGCCTTAATTCCCATTATTCAACTATTCATGCTGTTGCACTTTCTGTAGAAATCTTAGCAACCATTTAGCTTTTGTCATCCATATAGATCTTTTTTCAGAAATGGAGCCATAAAAAGTGTTGTTGTTTTTGAAGTCCCTACATTTTTCAATTTTATCTATTATTTAACATTCATCCATGTCTTTTTGTGGCTTAATAGGTCAAATATTTTTATATTAATATTTTTAGAGGGATAGACTGCAATGTATGGGGAAAGCAGAGGAAGAGAGAGAGAGGATCTTAAGCAGGCTCCAGGCACAGCACATGGCTGTCACGAAGCCTGATCTCATGAACCAGAGGTCATGAACCTGAGGCATAATCAAGAGTCAGAAGCTTAACACACTGAAACACATAGGCTCTCTAGGAGCTTAATTGCTTTTTATTACAGAATAGTATTTCTTTGTATGGTTTAAATTGAAGTTTCTTTTTCATTCCTTTAAGAGTGACTGCTTAGCTGTCTCTAGTTTCAGTAATCCTAAATAAAGCTGAATTTATTTGCAAAACATACTGGAATACCTTGGGGGAAAGCCAGTTTCAGGGGATCCCTGGGTGGCTCAGCAGTTTGGCTCCTGCCTTTGGCCCAGGGCATGAACCTGGAGTCCCGGGATCAAGTCCCACATCAGGCCCCCAGAATGGAGCCTGCTTCTCCCTCCTCCTGTGTCTCTGCCTCTTTCTCTCTCCCTGGGAGTCTTTCATAAATATAAATAAATAAATATTTTTTTTAAAAAAAATGAAAGAAAGCCAGTTTCATAGGCTAACCTCCTGAATCAGTTTGGATTAGGTCCATTAAAAATCTAATTTTCAAAGGGATGTAAGATTGTGGAGTATAATTCCTGTCAGCTTGTCCCCTAAATTTACCTACATAACATAAGCCATCCCAAACAACATTGAATTCAAGCTGAGATATAAGCAAGAACGGCTGTCTCTGCAAATAAAAAGTTGAAAACATGCATGGTGGAGTATGGAGAAATAAAACATAAGTGATATATGGGAGAATAATGGGCAGGTTGGGGGTGGGTTCATGTGTTAGCCAGCTGCAGGATAGTTAAAGAACACTGAAGTTCAAAATATGGAACTTTAGAAATCTGCTCCTCAATAGACTTCCCTGGCTGAAAGAGCTCATTGGTAAAAAGGAAAGGAACCACAGGTAATTGAGTGGGGTCTCAATTTCCTGGAGGCCAGAAGGACTGGGTGCCTGAGCCAACAGAGTTCCCATGTATTGGTTCAGGGCAATTGGTTTAGATCAGCAAGAGTTGGAGCATGCTTAGCTTGTGGTGCCGTCAACCAGGTTCCCAGGCTGGGCCTGAACTGCAGTCCATGTTGGGTCCATACAAGGGACTGGAACACAGCCTACATCTTCCTCTTAGGCAGAGCAGGTATCCATTGGGCTGATTGAATGTTCACTTACGGTGCCCAGCAAGCACAGAAAGGGACAAAACTTCCCTTCATCCAGGAAGAGGAGGTGAGAAGAGTGGCTAAGACTCTGAGGAAACCTAAACATTGCTCATTTCAGTGTCCCCCCCGCCAGATACCCTAGGGGACAATTGGGGTAGGCAGGCACCATCGGAGACTGCAGGTTTGTTAATCACCACATCACACATCTCCAGGCCTGGAGATGGAGGTGTGGCCTTCTTTCCACTCAGACCGAAAAAAGGCATAAGGGGTTTTAAGGAACAAACAGCTTATAATGTGCCTGGCCTCCTGACAAGGTTAGGGCAACACCACCCAGGCAGAGACCCTTGAGAATCTGTGCAGCAGGACCTTCCTTGGGGCATCATTTGGAAGAACAGGTGACCAGAACATTTCCTGATGGAAATAACAGAAAACTCCAGCCAGGGGGAACATTGCATAGCAACTCAAGGTTTTCCATTCTTGATTCGTTTGTTTATTGTTTGTTTGTTTGTTTGTTTGTTTTTTCAAGATAAAATTGTCCTTTATTTTTTAGTTTATTACAATCTCACCTATTTTCTTGTTTTATCAACTCTTCTTTTTAAAACTTTAATGACATATTTTAATATCACCTGAGAAATAAGCAGAGCATACGAGCAGGCATTTTTTGGAAGAGGACGATATGTGGTCAAAAGGCATGTGAAACAATGTCCTCCCTCACTTGTAAACAGTAAAATAAAAATCAAAACCACCATGAGGGCAGCGCCTGTGGCTCAGCAGTTTAGCACTGCCTTCAGCTCAGGGTGTGTGATTCTGGAGACTCAGGATACAGTCTCATGTTGGGCTCCCTCTGTGGAGCCTCCTTCTCCCTCTGCCTGTGTCTGTGCTCTCCCGATCTCTCTTGTGTCTCTCATAAACAAACAAAAACAAACAAATGATAATAAATAAATAAATAATAAATAAATAAATAAATAAATAAATAAATAAATAAATAAATAAATAAAATCTTAAAAAAAAAAAAACACAATGAGGCACCAAATCACACTGGTGAGAATGGCTAAATTTACAGCTAACGATGACAAGGATGACACTGATGGGAATGAAACTTGAAACAGCCACTCTGGAAAATAGTTTGGAGGGTCCTACAAAAGCTTCTGATACAAAGTAATTGCTCTGAAATACCTCCCTTGTCTCCCCAGATACACCCCCGTCTAGACAGCAGAAGTTGGTTGCTGTGCAGCTGCATTCACTATGAAAGGACTATGATGTCACACATTGCCAAGGTGACAAGAAATATACCTGTGCCTCTCTTTCCAAATGACACCCTTGAGCTTAGTAGATCAAAGTTGATATTGAGGGAGTTCTCCGCTCTCTACCTAACTTATTTGAAAATGGGCAAACTCAATTGTTACTGCTGTGAAGGTATGTTCATAAAGATCTTCTGAATGCTCTTTGTTACTAACTGGATACTTAACTGTTTCTCAAACTTTTTTTCTCATTGTTTGAAGTTTCCTCTCCCTGTATTGTCATGGGGACTTTACCTATGTGTTTTCATTTGTTCTAGTCCCTCATTTCTATTTTTGATTATTCTACCAAACTAGTTGCCTTGAAAATTTGGCCTCCATTTAAAAAAAAAAGTCTTACTCACTATTATATCTTGCATCCCTCATTTGTCACTACAAAGATCCTCACAGGGGGAAATATGGTTATGTTTATTTTCAGGATTTGTTAGTGTCCAAATTTATATATTCAATTTATTCATTTTAATAATTCAGTGTGAATCCAGAAAGGTTGATATGGAGGATATTTGTCATTGTTTTATCAATGGTTCACAATGTCTTCCTTACTGTTTCTCCCAAATTGGGGATCAAATTCTGTATTTGCAGGGACATGTTGCTACCTTCATCTGAATGGTTGCCCAAAAGTCACTCTGTGAATATGTGTGTCTATGTTTCAATGTATGTCCTCTAATACACATTTCCTTTTACACTTTGGGCATTATCCAAAATAAGACTTTATAGAGATATCAATTTTATCCTAACCCTAATCAAATAATTCCTCCCCTCTTCAGGTGTAAGCATGGTGAGAGTATAGTGATAGTTTTCTCGATTATGCTGCAAATAGTCAGTCTTTCTATTTGCACTGAAGATTGGATAATTGGTTAATAAATTAATGATTAATTAAGAGATAAACATGTAAACATTTATTAGTCATACTAAAAAATAGGTGATGTACACATATGAGTAGAGAAAGGACATCTTACAGAAGTGGAGAATGGCAAGTATTTACATTTGGAAGGCCAGTAGAAAACAGGAGAGTTCATTAGAGTGGTTTTTATGTAAAGTATTACGCAGTTCTCCTGAACTGCCCTCCAGAACTCTGTCCAAAGCTAAGCTATGGTTTATTCTAGGACATGTCAAGGTCTCAGGCACAGTTTTGAAGCACGTATATGTGAGTGAGGAATAAATAATGCATAATGACATTGTTTCATAGGTTTTAAAACACAGGACTTGATACTAGTGAGTCTACTTTCCTGCAACTACTATTCATCACATTTGATGTGCTGATCATGACTCAAGAATTGGAACGTTCTACAGGATAGTCATGTATATTTTGATCAAGGGTCCCAAGAGTATATTTGGGGAGGTAGCAAACAATTTCCCTTTCTTTATTTTTTGAGACCTTAATTCTGTCAATAATACATTGTTTTAAGGTAAAATACTTGTATTTAGGCAAAGCCACTTTGCGTAAAAGACAATAGTCTGGGAAGTCATATTCTTAGATTTTAATCCAGCTCTGGAAGTTGTGAAATGTGAGATCTCAGACATGATATTTAGCTTCTACTTAGACTTCGTGATCACTATCCATACATTTATTCATTCAATGCTCATCAAACACATATGTAATGTTTTGTTGACTCCATCCTCCTCAGGTGGATAAATAGAGGCACAGTAATGAGTTTCATGAACTCTGAATTCAGGAGCTAGGATATGAATCCAAGCTTGTAGTGTGAAATCTCATACTTTTATTATTGAATTACATTGCAGTGATTACTCAGTCATAGGATTATTGGTTACTGTGTAAAGGAGCTTTAGCTTCTGTGTGTATATCAGGAACAACCTGTGCCAAGGGAAATCCCAAAATTTTCACCATTATGAGGTCATTTCAGTAGTTATATAGCTCAGGGAAGCTCTTGAGCTGTAGTGGGAGAGATCTTTCCATAGTCACTAATAGGAACGTGCACAGAAGCCTGGTCAGTCCTAAGTCACAGATCTGGTCAGTTCAAAGCATTATTATGGTCCGTTTAAAGCTATGATAGTGTCAATTCAAGCCATGGTTTGGTTTGCAGATTCTGAGGGTTTGGAGGCACCATTAGAAACCCTGGTCAGGAAGAGAAGTCTGTCATTGTTGAGCTGTCCCTCAGCACATGACCTCAATCTGCTCAGAATTGAGGAGTTTCTTTCATGATGGCTTTGTCTGTATGGTGAGGCTAGTAATGCTGAAATCCTGTAAGCCTACTCCTGGGACAATGAAAGATAGACAAAAGGGCCAGTTTATGGTTAGCTTGCTATCATCACACCTTTGCCATTCACTTGTACAGGTGAGATACAATGCTGATCAATGCCTGGCCAATCAGTGTCATGGCACGGTCTGACTTCAGGATGTGGCCCAAAAATACTAAGAATTGGAATCAGAATGGCGAGTGCCTGGATGGCTCATTGATGAAGAATGCGACTCTTGATCTAGAGTCATGTGCCCTTGTCTATGTTGGGCATGGTGCCTTATTAAGAAAAAAAACAGTATCGGACACATATGGTAATATGTCTGAAAATACATTCAACCTGAGACCTAAAACATGCCTGAATGACATGAATTAACAATAACTGTTCATCATGGCTGGTTAGGTTAAGGGAAGCTGCGTCTTGGCAGAGCCCTCATGGGACAGTATGCTTGGAAGCTCCTGGGTTCTGAATCACCTTGTGAGCAGTCCACTTGTAATTGGGGCTAGTCCCCTGGTGTCCAGGAAGGCTCCACTTGAGACAACTGGCAGTATGAATGCTTGAGGAGGTTGACCACATTTTGGGTTCCCATTGCCATTCCAGAGCTTGACTTGGGGACAACTGCTTTGTGTTTTTGGTCAGGGATTGAAACCAGGATTGGATGATTTAGATAGGATTTGTACTTTACTATTCGCTCAGGCCATCTCCATGTTATGAAATGTCATGCACAGAGAACTTAGGGCAGGAGGATTTGAGAAAGAGACTGAGGCAGCCCTTGGTTCAGGCGTGCAGAGCATGATCTTTGGGACCTTAGGCAATTCACAGACCTCTCTCCACTGCGATCCAACTCACGTCATGTCTCAGTCCCCTTATTCATCAGTTATGTAACTCTTGGCATAATCAACATCATGTCTTGTGCTCTCAAAGACTGTGTTGTTCTGTCTTTCTATATTGTCTCACCTAAAGAAAGGTATGTCCCCACATAGTGTCTGCTAGCTATTTTCTTGTTTTCTGACATTAAGTGCATTTGATATCATCTAATCTCTTCATGATTTTCAAACATATAATACAGTGTTGCTTATCACAGGCCCTTGTCTGCAGATGGAATTTCAGAACACATTGAATTTGTATCACTGAAACTTTGGACCCTACCTGCAACATTTCCCCCTTTGTCCCTCCTTCAGGCTCCTACTCTTTTCTCTTATGCCGTGTATTGGCTTTCCTAGGTTAGGAACATAAGTATCATTCAGTATTTGTCTCACACTACCTGCTTATTCCTCTTAATATAAGGGCCTCCAGGCCCATCCATGTTATCATTATTATTGTGATTTCCTTCCTTTTAAAGTGGGATAATATTTACCACTTTAGTGGGAAAGTGTGATAAGAAATAATATTTCCTTGTGGAGATAGACTAATTTTTTTATCCTTTTGTTCATCAATGGAAGTGAAATCCTTTCTTTTTTTCTTGGGTGTTGTGAATGATGTTGCAGATCATGTGCAGATAACTCTGTGACAGTCAGATTTCAACTCTTTGAGACATATTTGCCAAAACTCAGATTACTAGATTATATAACAGATCTTTTTAAATATTAGAGGGGGGACTCCATGTTTTTTCATCATGGCTTTATCTGTTTATTTTTTTATTATTATTATTTTTTACTTTATCTGTTTAGACTCTCAGTTGGATACTTTAAGAATATGGCTTCTCTGAAGATTTTCTGCACCCCACTGTGACTCAGGTTTCTCTGCAAGGCAAATGACCAGTATTGGAATCAAATTTTGAATTTTGATAATCTTATCACTCTTTTTGGATGGTCTTCTCACATAAAGATATCAACAGCTCTTACTATGGTCATCCATTTCCCAGGATCTAGAGTTAAAAACCAAAACCCAAAACTATTTATGAAACCAGCTGGATACATCTGAACTGAGAAGTAAGCAAAAATATTTCAAGTTTTCAGAAACAGAAAAATTCACCCATAAAAGACATCAATGGAAGATACAATGAAAATTCATTCATTAAATTGACTCAAGAAATATTGTCATTGGGGCATCTAGGTGTTTATGTCAGTTAAATTTCCTCCTCCTGGTTTTCACCTCTGGTCATGATCTCAAGGTCATCATATTAACCCATATTCAGCATGGAGCCTGCTTGGTATTCTCTCTTCCTTTCCCTCTGCCCCTCTCCTCCTTACACTTTCTCTTTTGCTTTCTTTACAGAAAAAAAGAACCATTATGCAATTTTGCTCAGGGTGCTATTATAAAGACAAATATACCAAGCCATATTCTTTATATTTTTTGTTTGAAAATCTTAATTTAAATGGTCAGTCATTAGTTTATACCCAAAATAGTAAAGAACTCTATGTTGGTCAGACATAATGGTAGGTGTTGTGAAGCTAACATTTGCATACTTAATCCGTGTTAAATGTTTGCAAATAAACCTCTTATTGTATTTTAATAAATAGACCGTGTTACTGACATTGCGGTTAGGGTGATGTCATAATGCAGCATATAATATTAAAATAACCCTATCACCCTATGCCTTGGCACATAATCTCCACAATTATTCACACCTACACCTGTGTGGAGCATTTATCACATTTAACAAACTGGTGTAAAGATATTATCAACATTGACCACTCATATTAAGGACTGCTCTGCATTAGGGAATGTTTTGACACATGCATAGTAGTATGTAACTCAGGATCCTGGGAACATGACCTGAGCCAAAGGTAGTTGCTGATCCAAAGGAGCCACCCTCCTGACCACATATTACTGATTTTAATTCAGGTGAAGATGACCCACTAGGTTACATTAGTTTTAGGTGTACCTCCTGTAATTGTCACTTATGTTTATTGAAAATGCACTCACCCCAAACATAGATACCATGTGTCCCCATAGAGCACTATTACCATTCCACTGATCATATTCCTTTCACCCTCTCTCTTTTTTAATGGACGTGGAAGTCTGTCCCCTGTACTCTTCTTCACAACTATGACTATTTGTAAATTATATAAATTCAGTTTTTAAATCTCTCACATACTGGATGATTTTGTAACAATAGATTAGAGAATAAATACAATAGACTAATAGACTAAATAGAACAGAAAAAAATTTCCCTATGGGGCATTCGATACTGGGACTCCAGGATCACACCCTGAATCAAAGATAGATGCTCAACTGCTGAGCAACCCCGGCATCCCTTGCTCTTTTTTTTTTTTTTAGTTTTATAAAGCTTATTTCTGACACTACACTACAGGTAAGTACCGTGCTACTAGTTCAACACAGCAGCCCATTTTATCTTTCTTGTCTGGGACCTCAGTTGTCCAGTTTTTTTTTTTTTAGTTGTCCAGTTTTGTACTGCACTCACTGATGTGCTACCAGAATGGAAAGTCTACCAACTGCTCTCACAGTCATCAATTGCACCTGATGTGGACTTTGTGAGGTCCACAAAGTGTGTTTTGTGTGTGACAATCCGTGTGTTTCCCATTCTGCACACAAGGAAACTTAGGTCCATGAAATGGAGTAAGGACTGACATATCTGAGGTTACAGAGCCAGGGAGGACACAAAAGCAGAAGGAAAAACACACAAGGAGCTCAGATGCGACCACCAGCATGATGCATTTGGAGAATTGCATGTTGTTGTGGAAAGACTTGAATATTGGGGTATGGGGTACTGGGGTGGTCTAGGGAGATGTGGAGCCCAGTAAGAAAGGCAGCACCACGTGGTGGTTAAGATCACAGTCTCTGGTCAGACATACACATAACTGAACCTCATCCCTGCTACTTCCTCACTGTGTAACCTTCATCTTGACCCTTATAATTCCTGGCCTTTTTGCTTGTATATAAATGGGGATAACAATGATCACACTAACCTGTTGTGAGGATGAGATGGACACCAAGTTACTTGGTGTCATTCCCAAAATTTAGAAAATGCTCCAGAAATAGGAGCCTCTAGAATGTGGACCCCCCAATTCTGAATGGCCTAGCACAACCATTGAGTTGAGGCTGTGCTGGGTCACCTGACTACATCTGCTCCAATAAACTGCAGCCAGAGGGCAGAGGTTACTTGCTTCTATGGTCATTGCTGTTCCCAAGACTGATGGAGGGAGTCTCCCTGGAATGAGTCCATAGCTCCTGGTGTCTCCCTACGGAGGCCAAGAGAGCACATGAGAAAAATATTTCTTTCCAGGGATCCGTTTGAGCCCCATATGTCCTTGATGATTGGTCTTGGACACTCTACCACATCCACTCTCTCCACGCTGGATTATATGCAAGGGCATTCTTGTGAATTATGTGAAAGAAAAAGAACAGAGGCTTTGTTTATAAAACACGCAGAAGACAGACGAGGGTTACAGGAGGAAAACAAGGGGGAAGCAGAAGAACCGTAGGTGTCAGGGGGAATCCACCTGTTCCAGGTTTGCAGAGAAATGGGCCCAGAGCCTCCTTCTCAAGTTACATTAGATCCATGGGTTCTCACACTCGCCAAACCTGGGGCAAAACCTCAGGGAAGGCAGTGTGAGTGGAATGCTGTGTGTCTGACCATATGTGGTGGGAGGAGTGGGTCTATTGTAGCAGCACCCTGGGATCCCCAAGCAGAGTTCCCAGGGCTAGGCTGGATTTTGGGCATCTCCCCAGATATTCCATCGAGGACCTGGTGAGCAACATACACCTGAACCTGAGGAAGAAGGCCAAGGGATGGGGCACAGAGGAAGGAGACTTTCTCTATATGAGGTCAAGCAAGGCAGAAGTTAAGACAGGCTCATGTCCTCCTTACAATGATGCAAGGACAAGAATGTTTTCCCTCCTGATTTCAGGCCAGGATGGTCTCCAGTGACAACCAGGATATGATGCTCTGACTGGTTCCCATGGCAGTGAGGATGAACATGGCAGGATAGGCCAGGTTGGAAATACAGAAGCATCGCTCTTCAGGCTCTGTGGTGGAATTCACACTGCAAAGGGTGGACTTCTATCTGGCTCATTTGCCTCCCCCTCCTCCCTGTCCCTCAGAGGCTTGGTTCTCCAATATTCTGAAGAAATGCAGACATGGGAGATGAGTGGTGCTAGAAGCATGAGTGGGGTACAAGCTGCAGAAACCTGGGCAACAGCTATCTTTCAAGCAACCTGCCCTTTCCTTATTTAATTTCATAATATACCCATGAGAGATACAGAGAGAGACAGAAACATAAGCAGAGGGAGAAGTAGGCTCCACTGGGGAGCCCGCTGCAGGACTCAATCCCAGGACCCCAGGAGCACCCCCTGAGTGGAAAGTATATGTGTCACTAGCCACCCAGACATACCACCAGCTGCCCTTTCAGGTCAGATTTGCTTCCCAGCAAAATCCCCAGTGTTATAGATCTGGAACCTGAAGGAAGTGAGCTTATTGATGGATATTTCTATGTCCAGCCTAGGCCTGGGCAGGTGGTTGGGGAGAGACCCTGACAGCTAGCTAGGCTCTTCCTCATGGTGTTCAGTGTGGATGCACAACTGCTAGGCTAGACGCAGGGACATAGTAGTGCATAAGCTCAGCCTTGCCTTTGATGGCACTGGGTCCTCTACTCCCCAATAATGGGACTCTCCCCAGATAGGCCTCCAGGATTCTGACTTAAGGTAAGGGCCCTGAGACCTCCAAACACAAAGTTATTGTTAGTTAACACTGGGTCCTCTGGTCGCCATGCAGGCGCTTGGGTGAGAGGGTCCCGGGTGTTCAGACCCAAGCCTCCTGGAGGCCATGTATAGTGCTCATGACCCTACCCTTCTCTGCTCTAATGCACAGTGCTCCAAAGGCACAGCTCACATCTGGGGCAGATCTGCCAAACAGAGAAAACAAGAGCCACCCCAAATCAATAGTCTCCTCTCCAAGAATCCATACTGGTGACATCTGGTGTACTTCCCCATGGCTTATTTTTAGGTGAGTTCCCGCTTCTCCATACCATTAAACCATTAGGGAGAGAGTCCTTAAGCATTCTGGAGCTCAAAGGGTTCTCTCAACAACTGGATTGAGAAAAGCAAAGGACAGTTTGGGAGAAGATACATTGTCCTGAAAATAGCTCAGTGTTAAGTTTTGGAGACTTAAAGAGGTGACTTGGTGCAATCAGAAAAAAAGTAAAGAAATTAAACTTTGTGAGTAGTTATTTTTTGGAAGATGGACTGCTGCTCATACACATGGGTGGTATACACTAGTGTGTTTCCAGCTATTTGAAGGAATATTCCTATAGTGATATTATGGAGGTCACTGATACATATCCAATTAATTTTGTAAATGTCTTAATTCCACACCAATGCTTCATTGCTATTTGTTGGAACTCCTTCAGTCAAAATTCCTGTAATCTTGCCACATAGATGGAAATGTGACTGGCCCAGGAAAACTGGTTTAAATATTTTATTTTTTTAATTATTTATTTTTAAACATTTTATAACCATTCATGAGACACACACACACGCACAGAGAAAGAGAGAGGCAGAGACACAGGCAGTGGGAGAAGCAGGCTCCATGCAGGGAGCCTGAAGTGGGACTCAACCCAGGTCCAGGATCATGCCCTGGGCTGAAGGCAGGCACCATTCTACTGATCCACCCAGGCATCCAATGTTTAAAAGATGTTAATTTTTTTATTTTTTTTTAAATTTTTATTTATTTATGATAATCACAGTCACACACACACACACAGAGAGAGAGAGAGAGAGAGAGAGGCAGAGACACAGGCAGAGGGAGAAGCAGGTTTCATGCATCAACGTGGGATTCGATCCCGGGTTCCAGGATCATGCCCTGGGCCAAAGGCAGGCGCCAAACTGCTGCGCCACCCAGGGATCCCTGTTTAAAAGATTTTAGAAATGCCTTTGTGGGTTTTATTAAAATAACTTGATATTAGTGATATCTGTAAAGAATTTGAGTAAGAAGAATCATTTTCTAAATGTGAAAAGTATAACAGCAATAACTGTATTTTACATGATATGCAATGTAAATATATCATTGCATCTAAATGAATAAATATCATGGTACACATTTGATTTTACTAAAGGTTTATATTATTAAGACTAGCGACAAAATCTATACCTACTTGATGGAAAAGTATTTTTTGTTACAGCACTGGAAGCTGGACTTAGATTTGGGATTAGCATATATTGGGGTATTAAGAAGTCTGGAGTATATGGTACCAATCCTTTAATAATCTACTTTGTAAGCTTAGCATATTTTAATTATAGTACTGTTTATATCCACAAGATCCTTGAAGTGCACTGGAAGTGCTGTCAGAAAGGAATTTACATGAAAATGTGGATGCTCTTCTCTCACTGATGATGATCTGAAGATGCAGTACTTGCTTCTGCTTCTGGAATACCCCTTGTGTGTATGTACATATGCTTCATGCTTTCCACAACTCTCACTCACCCATCAGAACCTGGGGGTGGTGGTGTGCCTGAATCCCTGCCCTTGGTGGCAGTCAAGGACAGGGGAGAAAACTGGTTTGTTCTGGATTATTTCACCCAAAGGTGGAGGGGGTGGGGCTGTGCACAGGGGCACCAGGGAAGGCAGGACAATGGGGAAAGATGGAAGTGACAGTATGATGAGTATCCTGCAGAGCCAGAAACCCAAGGACCTGGAGTCAGGGGGACACAGGCCTAGCTGCGGATGAGTTGCCTGGAGCCTGGAGATGCCCTGGTTGTGTGTTGTATTGAGGCCACTACTTCATTGGTAACGTGATTGTGAAGACTTGGGGGCTGTGGTGGAGGCAGTGTCCTTAGCTGGACACAGCACAGATGGAGCAGAACATGAAGGATGGGCATCTGAGCCCATGGAGCAGGAGACCCAGCTTCAATGAGGCCAGAGAGGAGGGAGAATGTCACTCCTCCATTGGCACTGAGTCCTGGATCCCATCAAGGGGATCATGCCTGACCTCCCATGCACATATGGGTCACTTCCCTGACATCTCTGCCAACATTTGTCCCTGTGTTTAGAACTTTCTATACCAAATGTCCCTGTGACGCTGTCACTTATTCTTTCCTTCCACTAGATGCTGCTCTACAGCCACTGCAACAACCCGCATTTCTGATTCCTCAGTCCCAGTGTGGACAAGGAAGAGAGAAGATCTGGTGAGCCCTCCTCAATCTCCAGAAGGCAAATGGGGATCCGAGTGTTTACCTGGGCCCTTTGACATTGAGGTGACAGAATTAAGCAGCTATAGCTTGTGGAACACTCCGCGTGTGTCAGGCTCCTTTTGCCAAGTAGCTTTTCTCTCTCTTTTAAAAAGATTTTATTTATTTATTTCAGAGAGAAGATTGTGTGCACAAGTGTAGGCTCTGTGGGGAGGTAAAGGCAGAGATGGATGGAGGGGGAGAGGGAAAGAATTTCCAGCTGACTCCTTGGTGACCAGAGAGTCTGACTCAGGGTGCAATTTCAGTACCCTGAGATCCTGACCTAAGCTGAAACCAAGAGTTCAACAATCAACCAGCAGAGGCACCCAGGCACTCCTTCATGAATTAGTCTCTTAACTGACCCCAGGATTCTTGAAGTTTGTTCTCACCCTACATGCTGAGAAATAGAATCTCCGAGAGATGACGTGACCTCTCCAGAGTCACACAGCATATAGGTAGAGAAGCTGTGATTCGAATTGAGGTCCCCAGATTCCAAATGTCACAGGCTTAACAACTCTCCTGACCCACTGCCTAAGGCAGTTGCTAATTATTGTGTTTCTATGATGTGCTGGAGAATACAGAGATAAATAAGACAGACTCACACTCTAAATGGTTTGTGCTGTGTCCACTCTCCTGGGAAACCTGTCCTCATTTCTCTCCAGGATCTAGCACACAGCTTGGAACAGAGTAAGGCCTCAGTTACTATGGAAAAAATGATTTGCACTTATGTCAGAGACTTTTTTATTTTTAATAAGATTTTATTTATTTATTCATGCAAGACACACAGAAAGAGACAGAGGGAGAAGCAGTCATCCTGAGGGAAGCCGGATGTGGGACTGGATCCCAAGACTCCCAGGATCATGACCTGAGCTGGAGCTAGATGCTCAACCAGTGAGGTACTCAGACAACCCTATCAGATTTTCTGTGGTTCATACCCGAGATTGTAGAACACAGAGGATGTCCTGGGACCTCATATTTCTCCTATCCAGGCATCTTTTTGAGTCCTTTCTTTTGGGCGGTTGGCTGAACCCCACTGTGCCATCCCAATGGTCCCTTCTGGTCCTGGAGTATTACTCTATATAAAATGGTGGTTTAGGATGATTTTTTCCAGTGGCACATGCTTATTCATTTTCTCCATGTTCCTAGGTTTATTTGGCACCTTAAACCTTGTGCAGAATATGTTAAGTTGTCTAGATGCCTTCCCCTGAAAAATACATTTACACCTACCTTTTGCATCCAGTTTCCAAGCCTTCCTAAACCTGAAATTAAGTGTCTGTGCTGCAGAGGATTCTTGGAGGCTGAAGACCTCTCAAACCAACAGAATCACTTCCTAATGGGAGGGGGAGGGTTATTCAATCAGAAAAGTCATAAATTGCTGCCATGTGCTATGCATCACACCAGGTGCTGGGGACCACAGGGGACAGCTGCAGCATCCAGGTGAGTTAGGAGGCCACTCAGGGAAGTAGGAGTAACCCCTGGGCTCTCAGACCACAGCTTCAGACTGGGCTATGGGGCTTCTGTAGATTCCCACCTCCCTGGGGGTGCCTGGGCTTTTCTCCCTCCTGGCGTCTCAATTAGAGTCTACTGTAACAGGCTTATCCAAGATAAGCAGGATGACTCCTAGTAAGGTTCCTTAGTGCTTCTGCTCCAGAGTATATCCTACAGCCATGCAAACTCAGCTGTTGTCTGTTACAAGTTCAAAGCAACCCTCATCCTAACTCCCTCAGCAGATTGTCAGAAACCTCTTCCTCTCCTTTTTGCTGCTAATAACAATAATAACAGCTAATAATAACAAAAAGTTTAGTCATTCATTGGGCACATATATATGGAGCACTGTGGGTCCCCTGGGCCTGCGGGGTGAACAAGATCACATGTTTGGCTGAGACATGGGGTGGCCCCCCCACGATGAGATAATGCCTGGCTGCCAAGTACCAATCCTCATTTTTTAGGGTCTGAATATTCCCCAATTTTTTAGACTGCTTTAAGGAAAAAATATAAACTTCAAAAACAAGTTTTGCTTCTAAAGTGGCAATCTGCAGAATTAAGAAAACTTTGAAATATTGATGGCATCACAAAACTCAGAAAATAACATTTTTGGTATTGACTTCCATCTGTGTACCACCTCTTCCTGAATTTCTTATTTACTTATTTTGCTGGCATGGTCTTTGATCACTTCTCCATAGGACATAAATGTTTCATTTAACAGAGAACGAGCAGTGTCTGGGAGGTGTTAGGGAGCAGAAGAGGGGGAGGGAGGGGAACAAGCAGACTCCCTCCTAACACAAAGCCTAACATAGGGCTTCAACAATGACCCTGAGATCATGACCTGAGCAGAAATCAAGAGTCAGATGTTTAACCTACCTAAGCACCCCACGGGAGTGCTTTTTCTAATATAATCCTTTTTCAAAAAGAAATATTTATTCATTTATTTATTTATTTATTTGTTTGTTTGTTTGTTTATTTATTTATTTATGAGAGACACACAGAGAGAGAGAGAGGCAGAGACACCGGCAGAGGGAGAAGGAGGCTCCTCGCAGGGCTCCTGATGTTGAATTTGATCCTGGATTTGGGATCATGCCCTTAACCCAAAAGCAGATGCCCAACCTCTGAGCCACCCAGGCATCTCTCTAATATGTTCTATTCAACAAGTAAAATAGACATCAGTCTTCCTTCTAACAGAAAAGAGTGAAATTGGTTCTTTCTTAGCCATAGTTTAGAAAGGGATGTGTCACATGTCCTCAGTGGTGACACTATCTAACTTTTTGAGATTGTTGTCATATGTGGGACAGATACTGAACTTCTGTCAGTAATATCCATAATCTGAATATTTTTAGTTTTCTTTGTGAACTGATTAAATTTTAATACTCTGTAGGAAGGTCAGTCATTAATTAGTTTTTCAATGGAGACAGAACGTAAAGACTGCTAACTCTGGGAAACGAACTAGGGGTGGTAGAAGGGGAGGAGGGCGGGGGGTGGGAGTGAATGGGTGACGGGCACTGGGGGTTATTCTGTATGTTAGTAAATTGAACACCAATAAAAAATAAATTAAAAAAAAAGAGTTTTGTAAAGAGTTTTCCATTGACTTGATTTTGTGTGAAACCAGGTGGAAACTCTTTCTATTGTTCAAGATCTTTAATATTTACTTCCTTTCTTAATTTTATTCATTTACAAATAAAGTTCAGTAAGTTTCAGAATGGATTTTATTTATTTATGTATTTATTTGTTTGTTTATTTATTATCTATTTATTTATTTGAGGGAGAGAATGGAAAGGGATGGAAAGAGAGAGAGAACATAGCTGGGGGGAGAGTTAGAAGGAGAAGTAGACTACCCATGAAGAGGGAGCACAACATGGAGCAAATCCTGAACATGGGATCATGCCCTGTCCCCAAGGAGTTCAATTAAGTGTTTCCACTAGTAACCTACAAATCAAATATGATCATCATTAATAGTACTTATTGTGAATTTATTATTTGGATGTAAACCTACTGTAAAACATCAATAGATGTTTTAATCAATTGATGATATTTTAATCAATAGATTTATTACCTAGAATAAAAGTGATCTTTACTACTATTAATGATTTTAGAAAGCCAGATGGAACATAGTGTTTGAGATAATGTCTCACAAAGTCAGTGAAAGGACATCTGGAGGAAATTGTTTGTCCCTAAGGATGTGTCTCTCCAGTCCACTCAGGATGGTTACTACAACATTCCTCAACAAAGCAGGAGTAAATGTTGTTGAGAGAAAGTACCCCATCACAATCTGTAACAAGCTTCGCTGTCTCCAATGGCAAACATCCTCTTAAATAAGGTTATTCTTGGTAAGAGACAACCACTCAGCACTCTTCCCAAATAGACATTGACTGATTTTCATCAGAATCTGTGTGCAAAGCAACCAAGAAAGCGACATTCATTCCTTGGTCAAAAATACTCAAGCTCACTTTGACAATATTTATCAAATCTTCTTCTGTGATGTTCTTGATAAACACTTTCTTTAAGAATGGATCATGGGAAGAAGCCTGGGTGACTCAGCGGTTGAGCCTCTTCCTTTGAATTGGGGCATGATTCAGGGTCTGGGGATCAAGTCCCATTTCGGGCTCCTTGCAGGGAGCCTGCTTCTCCCTCTCCCTGTGTCTCTGTTTCTCTGTGTGTCTGTTAAATAAATAAATAAATAAATAAATAAATAAATAAATAAATAAGCAAGATGGCGGAAGAGTAGGGTCCCCAAATCACCTGTCTCCACCAAATAAACTAGAAAACTTTCAAATCATCCTGAAAAATCTACAAATTCGACCTGAGATTTAAAGATAGACCAGCTGGAACGCTACAGTGAGAAGAGTTCACGCTTCTATCAAGGTAGGAACACAGGGAAAAAGAAATAAAGAAACAAAAGGCATTCAAGGGGGAGGGGCCCTGCTAGGAGCTGGGCTAAGGCCGGGGTGAGTGTCCCCAGGACAGGAAAGCCCCATCCTGGAGAAGCAGGAGCTGCACCAGCCTTCTGGGGCAGAAAGGCGCCCGCAGGGAGTTAGAGCAGGAACGGGGAGGGCGGGGATGCCCTCGGGCTCCCTGGGACACTAACAGACACCTGTGCGCCCAGGAGGGTGCACCATACCCCAAGGCCGAGCTCCCTAAAAGACTGCAGCATGCACGGTGGGACCCGGGAGCAGCTCAGAGGGGCTCTGGCGGTGGCTCTGCGGAAGGGGCTGTGAGGCCGGGAGCAGCTCGGAGGCGGCTCCTCCAAAGGAAGAGGCTCCATGCGGTGGGAGCTGCGCAGCTCCAGGAGCAGCTCGGAGGGGCAAGGGCGGCGGCTCTGCGCAGACGGGGCTGTGTGGCCTGGAGCAGCTCGGAGGCGTTCCGGCAGAGGAAGAGGCTCCATGAGGAGGGGCCTGCATCGCTCCAGGAGCAGCTCAGAGGGGCTCGGGTGGCAGTTCCGTGGAGAGGGCTGCATGGCCGGAGCACGAATCCAACAGCACAGGCCGGGGAGCCCAGGGCGCCGGGGACAAAAACTGGGATCCGTCATCCCCACAACAGGCAGAGGCTGGAAGGGCCCAGGACAGCAAGGACGCTTCTGCCCCAAGCTGAGCAGAGCAGAGGCCCCGCTCCCCGGAGCCTCCAGGTGCTGCAGGTGGAGTGCTTCAGAGTTCCTGTGGGGGCTGAATCCAGGTTTCCAGAGCTGCCGCTGCCACCATGGTTGTTTCTCCTAGGGCCTCACAGAGTAAACAACACCTACTGAGCCCTGCACCAGACAGAGGGAAGAGCAGCTCCCCCAAGTGCTGACACCTGAAAATCATCACAACAGGCCCCTACCTCAGAAGACCATCTAGACGGACAAGTTCCAGGGGAAGTCAAGGGACTTAAAGTGTACAGAATTAGAAGATACTCCCCCATGTTTTTTTTTCTCGCTTTTTGATTTCTGTTTGCTTCTCCCATGCTTTTATTCCTTTCATTCTTTTTCTTTCTCTTTTTCTTCTCTTATTTTCTTTTTTCTTTTTCCATTTTTCTTTTCTATCCTTTTTTCTCTTTTTCTCCTTTTCCCAATACAACTTGTTTTTTGGCCATTCTGCATTGAGCAAAATGACTAGAAGGAAAACCTCACCTCAAACGAAAGAATCAGAAACAGTCCTCTCTCACACTCAGTTACAAAATCTGGATTACAATTCAATGTCAGAAAGCCAATTCAGAAGCACTATCATACAGCTACTGGTGGCTCTAGAAAAAAGCATAAAGGACTCAAGACACTTCATGACTGAGGAATTTAGATCCAATCAGGCAGAAATTAAAAATCAATTGAATGAGATGCAATCCAAACTAGAAGTCCTAACGATGAGGGTTAACGAGGTGGAAAAATGAGTGAGTGACATAGAAGACAAGTTGATGGCAAAGAGGGAAACTGAGGGAAAAAGAGACAGACAATAAAAAGACCATAAGGTTAGATTAAGGGAAATAAACAACAGCCTGAGGAAGAAAAACCTACATTTAATTGGGGTTGCCGACAGCGCCAAAAGGGACAGAGGGCCGAAATAAGTATTTAAATAAATCATAGCTGAAAACTTTCCTAATCTGGGAAGGAAAACAGGCATTCAGATGCAGGAAATAGAGAGATCCCCCATAAAATCAATAAAAAACGTTCAACACCTCAACATCTAATAGTGAAGTTTGCAAATGCCAAAGATAAAGAGAAGATCCTTAAAGCAGCAAGACACAAAAAATCCCTCACTTTTATGGGGAGGAGTATTAGGGTAACAGCAGACCTATCCACAGAGACCTGGCAGGCCAGAAAGGGCTGGCAGGATATATTCAGGGTCCTAAATGAGAAGAACATGCAACCAAGAATACTTTCTCCAGCAAGGCTCTCATTCAAAATGGAAGGAGAGATAAAGAGCTTCCAAGACAGGCAGCAACTAAAAGAATATGTGACCTCCAAACCAGCTCTGCAAGAAATTTTAAGGGGGACTCTTAAAATTCCCCTTAAAGAAGAAGTTCAGTGGAACAATCCACAAAAACACGGACTGAATAGATATCATGATGACACTAAACTCATATCTGTCAATAGTAACTCTGAACGTGAATGGGCTTAATGACCCCATCAAAAGGCGCAGGCTTTCAGACTGGATAAAAAAGCAGGACCCATCTATTTGCTGTCTACAAGAGACTCATTTTAGACAGAAGGACACCTACAGCCTGAAAATAAAAGGTTGGAGAACAATTTACTATTCAAATGGTCCTCAAAAGAAAGCAGGGGTAGCCATCCTTATATCAGATAAACTAAAATTTACCCCAAAGACTGTAGTGACAGATGAAGAGGAACAGTATCTCATACTTAAATGATCTATCCAACAAGAGGACTTATAATTCTCAACATATATGCGCCGAATGTGGGAGCTGCCAAATATTTAAACCAATTAATAACCAAAGTGAAGAAATACAGAGATAATAATACACTTATATTGGTGACTTCAATCTAGCTCTTTCTACCTTCTATAGGTCTTCTAAGCATAACATCTCCAAAGAAACGAGAGCTTTAAATGATACACTGGACCAGATGGATTTCACATATATCTACAGAACTTTACATCCAAACTCAACTGAATACACATTATTCTCCAGTGCACACGGAATATTTTCCAGAATAGACCACATAATGGGGAACAAATTGGGTCTGAACAGATACCAAAACATTGGGATCGTCCCCTGCATATTCTCAGACCATAATGCCTTGAAATTAGAACTAAATCACAACGGGATCCCTGGGTGGCGCAGCGGTTTGGCGCCTGCCTTTGGCCCAGGGCGCGATCCTGGAGACCCGGGATCGAATCCCACATCGGCTCCCGGCGCATGGAGCCTGCTTCTCCCTCTGCCTGTGTCTCTGCCTCTCTCTCTCTCTCTCTGTAACTATCATAAATAAATAAAAATTTTAAAAAAAAATTTAAAAAAAAGAACTAAATCACAACAAGAAGTTTGGAAGGACCTCAAACACGTGGAGGTTAAGGACCATCCTGCTAAAAGATGAAATGGTCAACCAGGAAATTAAGGAAGAATTAAAAAGATTCATGGAAACTAATGAGAATGAAGATACAACCGTTCCAAATCTTTGGGATACAACCAAAGCAGTCCTAAGGCGGAAATAATCGCAATAAAAGCATCCATTCAAAAACTGGAAAAAACTCAAATACAAAAGCTAACCTTACACATAAAGGAGCTAGAGAAAAAACAGTAGATGGATCTTACATCCAGTAGAAGAAGAGAGTTAATTAAAATTCAAGCAGAACTCAATGAAATCAAGACCAGGAGAACTGTGGAACAGATCAACAGAACCAGGAGTTCGTTCTTTGAAAGAATTAACAAGACAGATAAACCATTAGCCAACCTTATTAAAAAGAAGAGAGAGAAGACTCATATTAATAAAATCATGAATGAGAAAGGAGAGATCACTACCAACACCAAGGATACAAAGGATTTTAAAAACCTATTATGAACAGCTATACGCCTGTAAATTAGGCAATCTAGAAGAAATGGAGGCATTCCTGGAAAGCCACAAACTACCAAAATTCGAACAGGAAGAAATAGAAAACATGAAGAGGCCAGTAACCAGGGAGGAAATTGAAGCAGTCATCAAAAACCTCCCAAGACACAAGAGTCCAGTGCCAGATGGCTTCCCAGGGGAATTCTATACAGTGTTTAAAGAAGAAATCATACCTATTCTACTAAAGCTGTTTGGAAAGATAGAAAGAGATGGAGTACTTCCAAATTCGTTCTATGAGACTAGCATCACCTTAATTCCAAAACCAGACAAAGACCCCACCAAAAAGGAGAATTACAGACCAATATCCCTGATGAACATGGACGCGAAAATTCTCAACAACATACTAGCCAATAGGATCCAACAGTACATTAAGAAAATTATTCACCAAGACCAGGTAGGATTTATCCCTGGGACACAAGGCTGGTTAAACACTCGTAAAACACTCAATGTGATTCATCATAAAAGCAAGAGAAAAACGAAGAACCATAGGATCCTCTCATTAGATGCAGAGAAAGCATTTGACAAAATACAGCATCCATTCTTGATCAAAGATAGAGGGAACTTTCCTCGACATCTTAAAAGCCATCTACATAAAGCCCACAGCAAATATCATTCTCAATGAGGAAGCACTGGGAGCCTTTCCCCTAAGATCAGGAACAAGACAGGGATGTCCACTCTCACCACTGCTGTTCAACATAGTATTGGAAGTCCTACCCTCAGCAATCAGGCAACAAAAAGATATTAAAAGCATTCAAATTGGCAAAGAAGAAGTCAAACTCACCCTCTTCGCCGATGACATAATACTCTACATAGAAAACCCAAAAGCCTCCACCCCAAGATTGATAGAACTCATAACAGCAATTTGGTAGTGTGGCAGGTTACAAAATCAATGCCCAGAAATCTGTGGCATTTCTGTACATTAACAATGAGAGTGAAGAAAGAGAAATTAAGGAGTCAATCCCATTTACAATTGCAACCAAAAGCATAAAATACCTAGCAATAAACCTAACCAAAGAGGTAAAGGATCTATACCCTAAAAACTATAAAACACTTCAGAAAGAAATTGAGGAAGACACAGAGATGGAAAAATATTCTATGCTCAAAGATTGGCAGAATTAATATTGTGAAAATGTCAATGTTATCCAGGGCAATTTACACGGTTAATGCAATCCCTATCAAAATACCATGGACTTTCTTCAGAGAGTTAGAACAAATTATTTTAAGATTTGTGTGGAACCAAAAAAGACCCCGAATAGCTAGGGGAATTTTATTTTTGTATTTTTTTATTTTTTTAACATATTATTTTATTTTATTTTTTATTTTTTATTTTTTTAAATTTATTTTTTATTGGTGTTCAATTTACTAACATACAGAATAACCCCCAGTGCCCGTCACCCATTCACTCCCACCCCCGCCCTCCTCCCCTTCTACCACCCCTAGTTCATTTCCCAGAGTTAGCAGTCTTTACGTTCTGTCTCCCTTTCTGATATTTCCCACACATTTCTTCTCCCTTCCCTTATATTCCCTTTCACTATTATTTATATTCCCCAAATGAATGAGAACATATAATGTTTGTCCTTCTCCGACTGACTTACTTCACTCAGCATAATACCCTCCAGTTCCATCCACGTTGAAGCAAATGGTGGGTATTTGTCATTTCTAATGGCTGAGGAATATTCCATTGTATACATAAACCACATCTTCTTTATCCATTCATCTTTCGTTGGACACCGAGGCTCCTTCCACAGTTTGGCTATTGTGGCCATTGCTGCTATAAACATCGGGGTGCAGGTGTCCCGGCGTTTCATTGCATTTGTATCTTTGGGGTAAATCCCCAACAGGGCAATTGCTGGGTCGTAGGGCAGGTCTATTTTTAACTGTTTGAGGAACCTCCACACAGTTTTCCAGAGTGGCTGCGCCAGTTCACATTCCCACCAACAGTGTATGAGGGTTCCCTTTTCTCCGCATCCTCTCCAACATTTGTGGTTTCCTGCCTTGTTAATTTTCCCCATTCTCACTGGTGTGAGGTGGGATCTCATTGTGGTTTTGATTTGTATTTCCCTGATGGCAAGTGATGCAGAGCATTTTCTCATGTGCATGTTGGCCATGTCTATGTCTTCCTCTGTGAGATTTCTGTTCATGTCTTTTGCCCATTTCATGATTGGATTGTTTATTTCTTTGGTGTTGAGTTTAATAAGTTCTTTATAGATCTTGGAAACTAGCCCTTTATCTTATATGTCATTTGCAAATATCGTCTCCCATTCTGTAGGTTGTCTTTGAGTTTTGTTGACTGTATCCTTTGCTGTGCAAAAGCTTCTTATCTTGATGAAGTCCCAATAGTTCAATTTTGCTTTTGTTTCTTTTGCCTTCGTGGATGTATCTTGCAAGAAGTTACTGTGGCCGAGTTCAAAAAGGGTGTTGCCTGTGTTCTCCTCTAGGATTTTGATGGAATCTTGTCTCACATTTAGATCTTTCATCCATTTTGAGTTTGTCTTTGTGTATGGTGCAAGAGAGTGGTCTAGTTTCATTCTTCTGCATGTGGATGTCCAATTTTCCCAGCACCATTTATTGAAGAGACTGTCTTTCTACCAATGGATAGTCTTTCCTCCTTTATCGAATATTAGTTGCCCATAAAGTTCAGGGTCCACTTCTGGATTCTCTATTCTGTTCCACTGATCTATGTGTCTGTTTTTGTGCCAGTACCACACTGTCTTGATGACCACAGCTTTGTAGTACAACCTGAAATCTGGCATTGTGATGCCCCTAGATATGGTTTTCTTTTTTAAAATTCCCCTGGCTATTCGGGGTCTTTTCTGATTCCACACAAATCTTAAAATAATTTGTTCTAACTCTCTAAGAAAGTCCATGGTATTTTGATAGGGATTGCATTAAACGTGTATATTGCCCTGGGTAACATTGACATTTTCACAATATTAATTCTGCCAATCCATGAGCATGGAATATTTTTCCATCTCCTTGTGTCTTCCTCAATTTCTTTCAGAAGTGTTCTATAGTTTTGAGGGTATAGATCCTTTACATCTTTGGTTAGGTTTATTCCTAGGTATCTTATGCTTTTGGGTGCAATTGTAAATGGGATTGACTCCTTAATTTCTATTTCTTCAGTCTCATTGTTAGTGTATAGAAATGCCACTGATTTCTGGGCATTGATTTTGTATCCTGCCACGCTACCGAATTGCTGTATGAGTTCTAGCAATCTTGGGGTGGAGACTTTTGGGTTTTCTATGTAGAGTATCATGTCATCAGCGAAGAGGGAGAGTTTGACTTCTTCTTTGCCAATTTGAATGCCTTTAATGTCTTTTTGTTGTCTGATTGCTGAGGCTAGGACTTCCAGTACTATGTTGAATAGCAGTGGTGAGAGTGGACATCCCTGTCTTGTTCCTGATCTTAGGGGAAAGGCTCCCAGTGCTTCCCCATTGAGAATGATATTTGCTGTGGGCTTTTCATAGATGGCTTTTAAGATGTCGAGGAATGTTCCCTCTATCCCTACACTCTGAAGAGTTTTGATCAGAAATGGATGCTGTATTTTGTCCGATGCTTTCTCTGCATCTAATGAGAGGATCATATGGTTCTTGGTTTTTCTCTTGCTGATATGATGAATCACGTTGATTGTTTTACGGGTGTTGAACCAGCCTTGTGTCCCAGGGATAAATCCTACTTGGTCATGGTGAATAATTTTCTTAATGTACTGTTGGATCCTATTGGCCAGTATCTTGTTGAGAATTTTTGCATCCATGTTCATCAGGGATATTGGTCTCTAATTCTCCTTTTTGGTGGGGTCTTTGTCTGGTTTTGGAATTAAGGTGATGCTGGCCTCATAGAATGAATTTGGAAGTACTCCATCTCTTTCTATCTTTCCAAACAGCTTTAGGAGAATAGGTATGGTTTCTTCTTTAAACGTTTGATAAAATTCCCCTGGGAAGCCATCTGGCCCTGGACTCTTGTGTCTTGGGAGGTTTTTGATGACTGCTTCAATTTCCTCCCTGGTTATTGGCCTGTTCAGGTTTTCTATTTCTTCCTGTTCCAGTTTTGGTAGTTTGTGGCTTTCCAGGAATGCGTCCATTTCTTCTAGATTGTCTAATTTATTGGCATATAGCTATTCATAATATGTTTTTAAAATCGTTTGTATTTCCTTGGTGTTGGTAGTGATCTCTCCTTTCTCATTCATGATTTTATTAATTTGAGTCTTCTCTCTCTTCTTTTTAATAAGGCTGGCTAATGGTTTATCTATCTTATTAATTCTTTCAAAGAACCAACTCCTGTTTCTGTTGATCTGTTCCACAGTTCTTCTGGTCTCCATTTCATTGAGTTCTGCTCGAATCTTTATTAACTCCCTTCTTCTCTTGGGTGTAGGATCTATTTGCTGTTTTTTCTCTAGCTCCTTTATGTGTAAGGTTAGCTTTTGTATTTGAGTTCTTTCCAGTTTTTGAATGGATGCTTTTATTGCGATATATTTCCCCCTTAGGACTGCTTTTGCTGCATCCCAAAGATTTTGGATGGTTGTATCTTCATTCTCATTAGTTTCCATGAATCTTTTTAATTCTTCCTTAATATCCTGGTTGACCCTTTCATCTTTTAGCAGGATGGTCCTTAACCTCCACGTGTTTGAGGTCCTTCCAAACTTCTTGTTGTGATTTAGTTCTAATTTCAAGGCATTATGGTCTGAGAATATGCAGGGGACGATCCCAATCTTTTGGTATGGGTTCAGACCCAATTTGTGACCCAATATGTGGTCTATTCTGGAGAAAGTTCCATGTGCACTTGAGAAGAATGTGTATTCAGTTGAGTTTGGATGTAAAGTTCTGTAGATATCTGTGAAATCCATCTGGTCCAGTGTATCATTTAAAGCTCTCGTTTCTTTGGAGATGTTGTGCTTAGAAGACCTATCGAGTATAGAAAGAGCTAGAAGAAGTCACCAAGTATAAGTGTATTATTATCTAAGTATTTCTTCACTTTGGTTAATAATTGATTGATATATTTGGCAGCTCCCACATTCGGGGCATATATATTGAGGATTGTTAAGTCCTCTTGCTGTATAGATCCTTTAAGTATGATATAGTGTCCCTCTTCATCTCTCACTACAGTCTTTGGGGTAAATTTTAGTTTATCTGATATAAGGATACCTACCCCTGCTTTCTTTTGAGGACCATTCGAATGGTAAATGGTTCTCCAACCTTTTATTTTCAGGCTGTAGGTGTCCTTCTGTCTAAAATGAGTCTCTTGTAGACAGCAAATAGATGGGTCCTGCTTTTTTATCCAGTCTGAAAGCCTGCGCCTTTTGATGGGGTCATTAAGCCCATTCACGTTCAGAGTTACTATTGACAGATATGAGTTTAGTGTCATCATGATAACTATTCAGTCCTTGTTTTTGTGGACTGTTCCACTGAACTTCTTCTTAAAGGGGAATTTTAAGAGTCCCCCTTAAAATTTCTTGCAGAGCTGGTTTGGAGGTCACATATTCTTTTAGTTGCTGCCTGTCTTGGAAGCTCTTTATCTCTCCTTCTATTCTGAATGAGAGCCTTGCTGGAGAAAGTATTCTTGGTTGCATGTTCTTCTCATTTAGGACCCTGAATATATCCTGCCAGCCCTTTCTGGCCTGCCAGGTCTCTGTGGAGAGGTCTGCTGTTACCCTAATACTCCTCCCCATAAAAGTCAGGGATTTCTTGTCTCTTGCTGCTTTAAGGATCTTCTCTTTATCTTTGGAATTTGCAAGCTTCACTATTAAATGTCGAGGTGTTGAACGGTTTTTATTGATTTTAGGGGGGGATCTCTCTATTTCCTGGATCTGAATGCCTGTTTCCCTTCCCAGATTAGGAAAGTTTTCAGCTAGAATTTGTTCAAATACATATTCTGGCCCTCTGTCCCTTTCGGCACCCTCGGGAACCCCAATTAAACGTAGGTTTTTCTTCCTCAGGCTGTCGTTTATTTCCCTTAATCTATCTTCATGGTCTTTTAATTGTTTGTCTATTTTTTCCTCAGTTTCCCTCTTTGCTATCAACTTGTCTTCTATGTCACTCACTTGTTCTTCCACCTCGTTAACCCTCGTCGTTAGGACTTCTAGTTTGGATTGCATCTCATTCAATTGATTTTTAATTTCTGCCTGATTAGCTCTAAATTCTGCAGTCATGAAGTCTCTTGAGTCCTTTATGCTTTTTTCTAGAGCCACCAGTAGCTGTATAATAGTGCTTCTGAATTGGCTTTCTGACATTGAATTGTAATCCAGATTTTGTAACTCTGTGGGAGAGAGGACTGTTTCTGATTCTTTCTTTTGAGGTGAGGTTTTCCTTCTAGTCATTTTGCTCAGTGCAGAGTGGCCAAAAGCAAGTTGTATTGGGAAAAGGAGAAAAAGATAGGAGAGAAAGAAGGAAAGAAAAGAGAAAGAGAAAAAAAAGGAAGAAAAGAAAAACGAAAAAAAAAGAAAAAGAGAAAGAAAAAGAAAGAAAGAAAGAAGAAAAAAGGGGGGTGGGGGAAGGAAACAAATCAAAAAGCAAAAAAAAAAAAAAAAAAAAAAGAACCACGGGGGAGTATCTTCTGATTCTGCGTACTTTAAGTCCCTTGGCTTCCCCTGGAAGTTGTCAGTCCGTCTAGCTGGTCTTCTGGGGGAGGGGCCTGCTGTGCTGATTTTCAGGTGTTAGCAGTTGGGGGGGCTGCTGTGCCCCCTGCCTGGTGCAGGGCTCAGTGGGGGTTTTTTACCCCGTGAGGCCCCAGGGGCAACAGCCCTAGTGGCGGGGCCAGCTCTGGAAACCTGGATTCAGCCCCCACAGGAACTCCGGAGCTCTCGGTCTGCAGGGCCTGGAGGCTCCGGGGCGGGGCCGCTGCTCTGCTCAGCTCGGGGCAGGAGCGTCCTCGCTGTCCTGGGCCCTCCCGGCCTCTGCCTGTCCCGGGGGGAGGCCGGATCCTGGGCTGTGTCCGGGCGCCCACGCTGTTGGATTCGCGCTCCCGGCCGCGCAACCCCCTCCGCGGAGCCGCCGCCCAAGTCCCTCCGAGCTGCTCCTGGAACCGTGCAGCCCCCTCCGCACGGAGCCTCTTCCTCTGTCCGAGCCCCTCCGAGCTGCTCCCGGGACCGCGCAGCCCCCTTTGTGGAGCAGCCGCCCGAGCCCCTCTGAGCTGCTCCCGCCCCGCAGCCCCCTCCGCGGAGCCGCCCCCAAGCCCCCCGAGCTGCTCCCGCCCCGCAGCCCCCTCCACGGAGCCGCCCCCGAGCCCCCCAAGCTGCTCCCGCCCCGCAGCCCCCTCCGCCGAGCCCCCCCCCCGAGCCCCCCCCCCGAGCCCCCCCGAGCTGCTCGGGGTCCCGCCGTGCGTGCTGCAGCCCTTGGGGAGCTCGGCGCACCCTCCCGGGGCGCAGGTGCCTGTTAGTGTCCCCGGGAGCCCGAGGGCATCCCCGCCTCCTGGGTCTTGCTCCAACTCCCTGCGAGCCCCTTTCCCCCGGGAAGGTCGGTGCAGCTCCTGCTTCTCCGGGACGGGGCTCTCCTGTCCTGGGGACACTCGCCCTGGCCTCAGCCCGGCTCCTCGTGGGGCCCCTCCCCCTTGGAGGCCTTTTGTTTCTTTATTTCTTTTTCCCCGTCTTCTTACCTTGATAGAAGCGCGAACTCTTCTCACTGTAGCATTCCAGGTGTTCTCTCTTTAATTCTCAGGCCGAATTCATAGATTTTCAGGATAATTTGAAGGTTTTCTAGGTAATTTGGTGGAGACAGGTGATTTGGAGACCCTACTCTTCCGCCCTCTTGCCCCTCTCCCCTCATTCTTTGTTTTAAGCAAGGATTTGTAAGTAGTGGTCTATGAGAAATTATATCTCACAATACACATCCCTAAATCTGCTCCACAAAAAATACAAAAGGTAATTTCTCACACTGAAGGAAAATTTTCTACTTGAAGTACAGTCTGTATGTAGGAAATAAAAGTAAAAATGTTTGTGTGTATATGTGTGTGTAATATACATGCTAACTATTTATGCATTTTTGAATATAGATATATAAATGAATATAAATATATATAAACATTAAAAGGGTAAATGAAAATTGACTTTTAAAAATAAAAATTAGTGTGGTTGCAGACATGTAGAATTAAAACATATGAGGGTAATAATAATAAGGCAGAGTGACAAATCAATCTCGTGAGTCTTAAGACTGAGAGGTTAGAAGTATGAAAACTGCTATCAGCCACACAACTCTAAGTAGAGGGTATATGTATTGAATCTGTAGCTTGACTGCCAATTAAATTGAAAAAAATATGTATAATCTGTGTACACTAACCTAGAAATAGATATAAATTTCTACATATATGTGTAACTATATATGTTAGCACAGGAGAAGTAAAACATTAAAAATATTTCATCAAAAAAAAAGAAATAAAGCTAAATCTAAAAGGTATAGTCATCAAACAATATGATCTAGATATCACTAAAGACAACAGAGAAGAGAATGGAATAATTAAAAATAATTCATGAGAACAAAAGCACAAAGAGTGATAAAGTAACAAATAGAAGAATGCTGACACAAAACAGCAAGAGTTGAATTATGATTATGCACCAATGATTCATGAAATATAAGTAGACTAAAAAAAAAAGCAAATTTCAGCAAATAAGGCAGACTGAAATAAAATGAAAGATGGAATTCCATGCTGTTGACAAGTAGCACATGCAGACTGAAAATAAAAAGTTGAAAATAAAAGGTTGGAAAAATGAACACCTTGCAGAGACAAACCAAAGAAAGCAGTGGTGCTCTATTACTATAAGACAAAGCTGACTCCAAGTGAAGAATTACTACCTGAGACAAAGTGGAATATTTATTAATTAAGAGGGTCAGGGCAGCGAGATAATACAAAAATCCTATATTTATATGCACATATAAACATGACCTCAAAATAAAAGGAAGAAACAGACAAATCCCATACTGGAGTTATACACATAACTCTTTAACTGCTAGAATAAGAAGGAAAACCCAGTCGCAATACGGAGACTAGAACAACATGACTACCAAACAGAACAAATATATCCAACAGTACACACAACTCAGAATATACATCCCATGGCATTTCAGACAAAATGATCACCAGAATAGACTGTATGGTGGATGAGGAACCAAGTGTCAACAAATAGTAAAGACTGAACTCACACTGACTGTGCCCTCTGAAAAGTGTGGATTTCAATGTGAAATCAATGACATGGAGAGAACTGAGATTCCCTTTCCTACTTGGACTGAAGCAACACACTTCTACATGAGCCATGGGTCAAAACACACATCACAGAAAATTTCAGAAAGAATTCTGGACTGACTAGTAATAAAAATAGAATTTTGCATGGGATGTAGGTTAGATGGATAAAGAAAGTTTCATGTGTCTATATTAGAAAAGAAGAAATGCTGAAAATCAATTAAGGAAGCTTCTCCTATAAGAAGCCAGAGAAGAATAGTAATTGGGCACCTGGGGGGCTCAGATAGTTGAGCATCTGCCTTTGGCTCAGGTCATGATCCTTGGGTCCTGGGATTGAGTTCTGCATCAGGGTCTCTGCTCAGCAGGGGGGCCTGCTTCTCCCTCTCTCTCTGCCTTTCCCTCAGCTTATGCTCTCTCTCTCTCTGTATCACACACACTCTCCCCCTCTTAAATAAATAAATAAATAAATAGTAAATAGAACAAAAGAAAGTAGAAGCAACTACAGTACAAATATTAAAGCAGAACTTCATTAAAAGAAAGCAGATGCATGCTAGAGAAAATCAGTAAAGCTAAAAGTTGGTGGTCTGATAAACTTAGATTAATGTGATAAAAAAAAATAAGATTCGGCAACAGAAATGGTAAGCACTGGAAATATAATGATAGAGACCTATGAAGTGCTGGGACAGGAAGCTCTGCCCAGATTGTCAGCATCACGTACAACTGCATGGTAGAAAGCAGCTACCTCACTCAGTGTGTCTGGTGTTGCTTCTTAGGGATTCCCCTGGCCTTTCCCTTTTGGCCACCAGATGGCAAAACATATCCAGACGTCACTGCCACTGCCACTCCAGCCTTGAACACTTCTGTCAGGAACCTGTTCTGGCCACTTTGATGCTTCCAAAACCCAGATGCATGCGCCCACTTTTACCAGAAAAGTGAGGAGCTTCCTTCCTTAAGTAGCTTATTCTCCACTGAAATTCCATCAGGCAGATCTGCCTGGTGGAGCTTGTGCCTCTGCTGTAATTCTGTATTCTTTAGAGTTCTCTTTTATCCTTGTGATAGCAAAGCACCTTTCTTTTTCAGGTAATAATTCATCCTAGTAAATTGGCCCTGTCTCTTACAGAAATGGTTCAATATTCACAAATCAAACAATATAATATATTACATTATTAAAAGAAAGGATAAGAAGCATATGACCCTCTCACAAAAAGCATTTAACAGAATATAGTAGCATTACTTGATTAAAAAAAACCTCAACAAAGAGGGATAGATGGAACATACCTCAACTTTAGAAAGGCCATATATAGAAGACCCACAACTAATATTGCCTTCAATGGGGAAAAATCGAGAGTCTTTCTCCTATGGTCAAGAAAAGTCAGGGATGTCCAGTCTCACAATTACTACTGAACACAGTATTGGAAGTCCCAGCCTCAGCAGTCAGACAACACAAAGAAATCAAAGGCATCTAAAATGTCGAGGAAGTAGTCAAAATCTCACTATTCGCAGAGAACTTGGTACTCCATATAAAACCTGAAAGACTCCACCAAAACCAGTTACTACTAATATATGAAACCAGTAAAGTTGCAGGATATAAAATCAATGTATTAAAATCTGTTGCATTTCTATCACCAATAATGAACATCAAAAAAGAAATCAAGGATTTGATCCCATTTGCAATTATATAAAAAAATAGGATTCGTAGGAATAAAACCAACCAAGTTGATAAAAGATCTGTACTCTGAAAACTATAGAACACTTTTGGAAGAGACAAGGAAGACACAAAGAAATGGAAGGATATTGCATGCTCATGGATTGGAAAAACAAACATCATTAAAATGCTTATACTACCCAAAGCAATCTATACATTCAATGCAATCCCTATCAAAATAGCACGGGCATTTTTACAGACCTGGTAAAAATAATCCTAAAATTTTTGTGGAACCAGAAGAGATCCTAAATGATGAACATAATGTTGAAAGAGAAAAGCAAAGCTGGAGGCATCACAATTATGAACTTCAAGCTGGATTACAGAGCTGTGACTATCAAGACAGTATGGTACTGGCACAAAATCAGACATGTAGATCAATGGAACAGAATACAGAACCCAGAAATGAACACTCAATGAAATGGTCAACTAATCTTGATAAAGCAGAAAAGAATATCCAATGGAAAGAAGACAGTCACTTCAACAAATGGTATTATAAAAATTGGACAGCCACATGGAAAAAAATTAACCTGGACTACTTTTTTATACCCTACACAATAATAAACTCAAAATAAATGAAAGACCTAAATTTGAGACAGGAAACCATCAGAATCCTAGAGGAGAACAGAGAAATATCTTTGTGCAAACTGCAGCAACTTCTTACTAGATACATTGTGGGAGGCAAGGTAATCAAAAGCAAAAATGAACTATTGGGACTTCATCAAGATAAAAATCTTCTGCACAGTGAAGGAAACAATCAAGAGAACTAACAGGCAGCATGTGGAATGGGAGAAGATAGTCGTAAATGATATATTGAATAAACATTTAGTATCCAAAATCTATAAAGAACTTAACAAACTCAACACTCAGAAGAACAATCCAGTCAGAAATGGGCAGAAGACATGAATAGATACTTTTGCAAAGACAACATCCAAAAAAGATGTCATGGAAAAAACACTCAACATCACTCATCATCAGGGGAATAAAATCAAAGCCACGAAGAGATACCACCTCGCACCTGTCAGAATGGTTCAAATGAAAAAAAAAAAAGAAAAGAATGGCTCAAATGAATAACACAGAAACAAGAGGTGTTGGAGAGATGTGGAGAAAGCAGAACCTCTTACACAATTGGTGGCAATGCAAACTGGTGCAGCCATTCTGGAAAACAGTATGGAGGTTCCTCAAAACGTTAAAAATAGAAGTACCCTAAGATCCAGCAGTTGCACAACTATGTAATTACACAAAGGATACAGAAATAGATTTAAAGTGGTCCATACACCTCAATATATATAGTAGCATTATCAACTATAGCCCATCTAAAGAGAGAACCCAAATGCCCATTGACTGATGGAGTGAGAAGGTATAATATACACACACATACACACACACAACAGATTACTTACTACTCAGCTATCAAAAAGAAAGAAATAATGCCATTTGCAACTACACGGATGGAGGTAGAGTATATAATGCTAAGTTAAATAAGTCAGAGAATATATAGTCAGAGAACAATACCTACTGATTTTACATATTTTTGGAATTTAAGAATCAAAATATATGAACATATGGGTGGGGGAGAAGGGGAGAGGGAAATAAAACACAAGAGGCTCTTAACCATAAAGAATAGAGGGCTGATGGACAGAGGTGGGTGGGGGGATAGGCTAGATGGGTGAAAGATGTTGAGGTGGACACTTATTGTGATAAACACTGGCTGTTGTATGTAAGTGATGAATCATTGAATTCTACTCCAGAAACCAGTTGTTTACTGTATACTCACTAGGTAAAATGTAAATTAAATAAACAAATAAATTAATCAAAAATAGGCCCTGTTCCAGTCACTGGTGGGGTCTGCATCCTGAGTAGACCCTGACTGATACACTTTGTCAACACATTTCATATTGAACTGCAGTCTGGGATTTGATCTTTCTGTCTTACGTAAAAGTAACAATTATCAATGCTCTACAAAAGTGGGTAAAAGTAATTGATTGTGAAGAAGCAAAAGGGATATTTCTGGAGTGATGGAAATGTTCTATGTCTTGATTAGGGCAGTTGTTACTGAAAAGGGAATTACAAAAGTCTCTAGAATTTTGGAATTTCTTTCCTGACAAAATAAAGAATCTCCATGAAACACACCACATCCCAACTTTAACTTAATGTTGGTCATACATCCAAATAGGAACAGAAAAATTGTAAACTTTTAGGAGGAAATTGGACATCATCTTATAATATATGTTATATACATTTGATATCTATTCTGTTTGCTGTATTCAATATCAAGTATATATTTGATGAATTTGTTTAATACATTACATAAAGGAGATATTATATATACTAGTATCTATTTATAAATCAAGTGTATGGGAATTTTCATATACATCAATAAAATGCATATCAATGTTTCATATTTAAATAATATACATATTTACATATCACTTATAGTATGTATATTTTTGTTAAATCTACTACAAATCAAAAGAGAGAGAGATTTCCTAAACCTCCCTAATTAAAACAAACATCCTGGTGGGACACCTGGCTGGCTTAGTAGAGCATGCCAATCTTGACCTTGGGGTCAAGAGTTCAAGATCCATGTTGGGCATTGAGCTTACTTAAAAATAAAAAAAAGTGGTGCCTAGGGGGCTCAGTCAGTTAGGCATCTGCCTTCAGCTCAGGTCATGATCCCAGTGATGTAAGAATGAGTTAGGGGCAGGTGTGGTTAGACAGGGAAAGATAAGGGAAAGGCCCAGAGTTGGGCTCCCATAAATCCCAAGGACACCAAATGGTCCAGAGTTAGGTTCCTACCCATCCCAAGGAAACAGAGATAAGACAGTAAAAACAGAGAAAGAAGTAAACATAGTTCTCTCACAGTGCTAAACTCCCTAACTTTGAAGTGTTACAGAGTATCTCCCTTTGATGGCTACCAGACAATCCCAGAGATTCACTAATCTCAATCACTGAGACAGCGTAAAGAAATCCCAAGGCCTTGGGCTCTCTGGTTAGGTTTCCAATAAAAGGCCAGCCAAAAAGCCCTCAGTGGCAACCCTGTCAGGACCCCTCTCACTTCTGAGAGCTTTCTCTGTATCCTTGCTTAATAAACTTCTACTGCTTTACTCATTTTCCTGTGTCCACGAGATTCATTCTTCAACTCTGTGAGACAAGAACCAAATTCTCTAGTATCACAAGGGTCCTGGGATTGAGCCCTTCATTGGGCTCCCTGTGCAGCAAGGAGCCTACTTCTCCTTTTGCCTCTGCTGCTCCCCTTCCCCCTACTCCTGCTCTCTCTCTCTCTCTCTCTCTCTCTCTCTCTCTCTCTGAAATAAATAAATAAAATATTTAAAACAACAAAAACAACGTGACATGAAAATGAGCAAGTGAGCCCTGCACTCTGTCTGTGGTCAGCAGGCCCAGCAGCATGGGCAGCTAAGAAGGCAAGACTGCTTATTTGCTCTAGGAGGGGAGGAACCTCCCAGACTCAGGATCAGCCCCCAGTAGTGGTAAAACCAGATGAGGTGCAGCAGTGGCTTGGTGGCTCTTTGGGGATGTGATCCAGTTCTTTGAGAGAAGCAGCTTGAAGCTGGTAAGGATGAAGATTCTGTAGGTGCTCAAAATTATGCTTGCTGCAAATCACCATGATTTGCAGAGGAAGTCCTTCTGCTCAGTCACCACCAGCAAAACAAGCTCCAGCCCCATGGTGGCCATGGCTGGGAAGGTCCCATTGTGGTCTGCACCTCACCAGCCAGGACAGGACATACCTGCTAGGCTGAGGTTATATCTCCAGCACTAGCCAAGGAGACATCAGCAGGAACGTAAGCAGTGCCACTGACTCCATGGAGGCACCTGAGGGAGACCCAGCTGTGGATCCAGAGCAGTGAGCTGGTGGACTGGACAGAGGAGGGACACCAGAACATCCAACCAGGCCAAACTATCTCTGACAGTGAGAACTTTAGCGCAAACACTTGCTCTGCCAATCTGCCCAGACCACCACCCTGTCTACCTTTTGCTCCAGCTCAGTACAAAAGGATTAAGCCACAAAGCTTATGTGCCTTTCAGTCTCCTAAGAAAGCAAGAAATGGCTTTCTATACCAAAGTGACAGACAACAATGGGGGTGTCTCTGAAAGTATGTAATGTGACCTCCTTTCCTAAAGGGCAGGCAGTCACTTAAATTCACCTTGCAGTGCAAAATAAAAAATAAAATAAGCAAAGAATATGCATTGTCCTTCATAGAAGAAAATGTACAAATGGTAGTAAATGGTGTGGGGAACACAAGCAAAAAGGAAATGTAGATAAAATTACATTTTCTTATGACCTACAGGCTATTGACAAATACTTGAGACAGGCTGACTGTAACATTCTTGAGAAAACTCCCAACTGTCTTAATGTTAATGCATTGCTTAAAGGTAGAACAACTTTAGCTTGAAAATAGCAAGGCTTCCAGGATTCTGAGAGTCTTCTTTAGTATATGACAGTCCTTTTGTAAGCTTCCCTTTGTCTTTACCTCCCCCAATTCCAAAGTCTATACCAGCCATTCCTCATAACCCCAGGGAAGTTCTTGCTGCCCAAGGGTCCTGTCCCCCTGCTTTAATAAAACCACCTTTTTGCAACAAAGACAGCTCCTTGGCCATAAGGTCAGAACCCCAGCACTCCAAACCACATCAGTAAACAGAGGCATAGCGCTCAACATGATTAGTTGTCAGGGAAACACAAAGCAAAACTACAATAAGGGGCAGATACACAAACCTAAAGGGCTGAAATTTGAAAAAGACATCCACAATGGGTCAGAAAGGATCTGACACAACCAAAAGACTCATAAGTTACTTGTGGGAGTGTAACATGGTACACTCGCTGACATTATCTCATAAAAGTAAATTAACACTGTCCTTTAAGCCAGTAACTCCACCCCTCAGTACTTACTCAAGAGAAATAAAACAAGTGTCCATAAGCAGAGTTTTATCAAAATGTTTTTAACTACTTTTTCATAGCAGTTTCATACTGGAAACAATTCAGATATCCATCAGGAGGAGAATGGCTAAGCATACACAAGTAGTTATCTTTAAGAAAGGATACTACTCAGCAGCAAAAGAATCAAAGTTTCATCAAAGTGATAAAATTGATAGATCTCAAGAATACCATGTTATTTGGAAAAAATGAGACACTGAATAGTAGCTAAAGTGTAATTTCCCCTCTTGCCGTTGGATTATCTTTGCGTTTGGTCAGGAAAACAGTGGGGTAAATTGTGGATCTATTTCTGGACTCTACTCTGTTCTTTGTATTAATTCTGAAGCCATTTCCACCACGCTACCTTGATTGCTATTGTTTTTTTACAGATCTTGAAATCAAGTTATGTGATTTTCCAACTTTGTTCTTTTAAACAGTGTTTGGACCTTTCTAGGTCATTCAGCAATGCAGTTATTTTTTGTTTTGTTTTGTTTGTTTGTTTTAAGATTTTGTTTATTTATTTGAGAGACATACAGAGCAACAGGCATTGTGAAGTTTGGACTTAGATCTGGCAAGATTTTCCACTAGATCACTGGAGACCTGGCCTCAGGAAAGAGGTGGCTGTTCTCTCTGGAGGCAGGATATAGATAGCCTTAAAGTATCAAAAGCCTTGGCAATCTCCCAGGAAAAATGCCTGTGAGTTCTCAGAATCCCAGACCTGGGCATTTTCTTCTCCCAACACATCCTGCCCTGCTGTTGGAGCAACTGATTATGTACTTTGTGGTTGAGGGAAGTAAAAATAAGGGAAGTTTCAAAAGGATTTTCATATGTTAAAGAAGACTCACAGGATCCTGGAGGCCTTGCTTGTTTCTTTCTTTTTTTTTTTTTTAACTTCTTTTTATTTGCCAACATATAGCTTAACACCCTGTGCTCATCCCATCAAGTGCCCCCCTCAGTGCCTGTCACCCAGTACCCCACCCCCCCACCCACCTCCCTTTCCACCACCCTTGTTCGTTTCCCAGAGTTAGGAGTCTCATGTTCTGTCACCTTCTCTGATATTTCCCACTCATTTTCTCTCCTTTCCCCTTTATTCCCTTTCACTAGTTTCAAACTAAGGTTGTTTTTCCCTCTCTCAAAGCATTAACATTAAGATATTTGTGAGCTTCCTGGGGAAAGGCTATATACTTTGCCTCCCCCAAGTATTTGTCAATGGGCTACACATTATAAGAACATTAAATATTATCTACATTTACTTCTGCCTTTGTATCCCACATCCTTTCCCCTGAACAATTTTTTTTTCAATTTTCCCCTTAAATCTTTAAGGTTACTGAAGGTGGGAGGTCTCACCTTCTGTAACTTCTTCCTGCTGAATAGGGGGGTAGAGATGTCCCTATGTACTGGTCAACATTGGTCAGTTGAGGAATTTATATATATGAGTCACAAAAGGCAGAGGCATCCAATCCAAGGGAAACAACATATATGAATCTCTTTGAGTAAGAAAGGATCATCTATAACTAGAAGTTATGGCAGTGAGGAGTCTTGGTACCAGGTAGGGATGTGGAGGCTGAGAAAATTAAGGCCATTCCACCTCAAGTTCAGCGTTAGCACAAGTACAGCCATCTCAGACCCCTGTGCTTAATGCCCACGGCAGGAAGCCCCATATCAGAATGAGAACAGAGCTTAAGAAATTCCTCCACTCCTTCTGGAAATCCCCTAGACCAGCCCATAAAAACCCAACTGAAACCCACCTGGGGTCCAAGTCCCTGCTCCGCTGTGTCGGGTATACTTGGACCCAAGCTTGAGCTTGTTAATAAACCCTCATGTACTTGCATTGGTGTCAGCTCCTTGGTGGTTTCTCAGATTCACAATCTTGGGCACAACAGGGAGACACAAAAAAGACAACAAAAGAAGGTTAGTATTATGATAAGAAAGAGAAGACTACTTCAATAAATGGTGCTGGGAAAATTGGACATCCACATGCAGAAGAATGAAACTAGACCACTCTCTTGCACCATACACAAAGATAAACTCAAAATGGATGAAAGATCTAAATATGAGACAAGATTCCATCAAAATCCTAGAGGAGAACACAGTCAACACCCTTTTTGAACTCAGCCACAGTAACTTCTTGCAAGATACATCCACGAAGGCAAAAGAAACAAAAGCAAAAATGAACTATTGGGACTTCATCAAGATAAGAAGCTTTTGCACAGCAAAGGATACAGTCAACAAAACTCAAAGACAACCTACAGAATGGGAGAAGATATTTGCAAATGACATATCAGATAAAGGGCTAGTTTCCAAGATCTATAAAGAACTTATTAAACTCAACACCAAAGAGACAAACAATCTAATCATGAAATGGGCAAAAGACATGAACAGAAATCTCACAGAGGAAGACATAGACATGGCCAACATGCCATGAGAAAATGCTCCACATCCCCTGTCATTAGGGAAATACAAATCAAAACCACAATGAGATACCACCTCACACCAGTGAGAATGGGGAAAATTAACAAGGCAGGAAACCACACATGTTGGAGAGGATGCGGAGAAAAGGGAACCCTCTTACACTCTTGGTGGGAATGTGAACTGGTGCAGCCACTCTGGAAAACTGTGTGGAGGTTCCTCAAAGAGTTAAAAATAGACCTGCCCTACGACCCAGCAATTGCACTGTTGGGGATTTACCCCAAAGATTCAGATGCAATGAAACGCCGGGACACCTGCACCCCGATGTTTCTAGCAGCAATGTCCACAATAGCCAAACTGTGGAAGGAGCCTCGGTGTCCATCGAAAGATGAATGGATAAAGAAGATGTGGTCTATGTATACAATGGAATATTACTCAGCCATTAGAAACGACAAATACCCACCATTTGCTTCAACGTGGATGGAACTGGAGGGTATTATGCTGAGTGAAGTAAGTCAATCGGAGAAGGACAGTCTATGTTCTCATTCATTTGGGGAATATAAATAATAGTGAAAGGGAATATAAGGGAAGGGAGAAGAAAAAGACTCCTAACTCTGGGAAACGAACTAGGGGTGGTGGAAGGGGAGGAGGGCGGGGGGTGGGGGTGAATGGGTGATGGGCACCTAGGGGGGCACTTGACGGGATGAGCACTGGGTGTTATTCTGTATGTTGGTAAATTGAACACCAATAAAAAATTAATTTATTTTAAAAAAAAGAAAGAGAAGACTAAATAAAAAGATCTTTGATAGTTAACTAAAATTTTCCTTCAGTTCTTTATTGTCCTTTGAGGTGAAAGTTGAGGTCTTCCCACAGGTTCACAGGAATAGAAAGACATGTGAGTTTCCATATTGATTTCCTGTGAAGGAGATAACAGGTTTTCTTCTAGATATAAGAGCCCATGAAGAGTGCCCCTTTATATTTATTGCAGTGGGAGTACATAAAATGACCCAGTAGGGGCTGTTTCTGTTTTGGAGTTAAATTCCCTGGTGCATTAGACTTACCATCTTTTAAATAAACCATGTCTCTGGGGTTCATATAGGGTGGGTTGCTAGAGACCGTCAGATCAGGGTTAGGAGGGATATGGTTTGCATATTCATTTAGAGATTTGTTAATTAATATGGCCTCAAGTGATTAATTTAAAGAGCACTATAAGATGAGAATAAAAAATAAAAAATAAAAAAATGAAAAAAATAAAGACCACTATAGTCTCCATCTATTGATAGGTCTACAATTTGAAAAAGGAGTTTAAACTTTTTCCATTTAGTAACTCAAAGGAGCTTAACCTTATTGGTTGTTTTGGGGCAATCCTCATTCTGAGAAGCCCTATTAGCAAAAGAGTAATCCAGTTTTCTTGAGTCTCAATCTCTAGTTTGGGCAGATGCCACTTTAAGGTGTGGTTAACGTTTTCCACCTTTCCAGAGGATTGTGGATACCAGACCTAATGTAAAGGGTAACTTTTAAGGCCCAACCTATTTGGTGAGTTATTTGTGCAATAAAAGAAGGTCTGTTGTCATTTTGTAGAAACCAAGAGAGTCCAAATCTAGCGACAATTTCCCTTAGCAATGTTTTTGTCACCTCAGTAGCCTTTACTGTTTTACAAGGGAACCAGTAGAAGTGTTTTCATAAGTATTTACTTACATCCTTTACATGATTGCATTTGCATGAAATCTAATTGCCAGCCCTCCCTAGGATATGTCCCCTGCCTTTGGATTGCCCTTAAAAGAGCAAGAGGGGGGCCAAGAGGGAAGAGTGGGACGAGTAGCACCTTCTAGATTTGGTGTGCTCAATGAATAATAGCGCATGACTGACAGAACTGTTTTATGGTAGTGGTTAAGTTAATCCCATCATAGGTGTTTTTAGCCATTTGTTCCAGGGCCTTTTTACCCAAATGAGTACCCTGATGTATCCCTGAACTAGTTTCCATTGGTTGACTCTGGGTATAAAGACTTTTCCTCTATCATTTATAAGCTAGTCCTGCACATTTCTTTTTGAAAATCACTGTTCCTGGATTACTCAGGTTTCTTGATCTGAATAAACTGGACATATATCTTTTCTTGGTGACAGGACTGCTATGAGACTCAGTATTTACAGGCTTTGAGCAGCCTCCTTGGCTGTTATTCCCTTTAGATTCCATGGTGTCATCCTTTGGATGTTCCCTGAGGTGAATTATAGCCAACTCTCTGGGTTTGTTAACAGCTTCTAAGAGAGCTATTATTTCAGGTCCATATTTAATGGGAGAGTTATGACTTGATAACAGCCCCCTCTCTTTCCAGATTGCCTCATGCATGTGTGGAACCTGGAAGGCATATGTAGAGTCAGTATAGATATTGATTCTGAAGCCCTCTGCCAACTAAAAAGCATGAATGAGTGTCATTAACTATGCTTTTTGGGTAGATGTATTTCCTGGAAGAACTTTGGCCTCAATAGTCTGAGTTAGACTGATTTGCATACCCAGCTTTTCTTTTTTTTTCTTATTTATTTATTTATGTATTTATTTGGGTGCAGAGAGAGAGGGACAAGCAGATTCCATGCTGAGCACAGAGCTCAATCTAAGGACCCTGAGATCATGACCTGAGCAGAAATCAAGGGTCAGACACTTAACTGAGGCACCCAAGCACCTCATGTACCAAGATTTTCTTATCGCCTTTCCTACAAAACTATTGCCACCAGCAAACCAACTGTTATCTGCATTATCAATAGGAGAATCTTTTCAGTCTGATCAGCTAGAAAAAACAAAACCAATAACCTCTGATCAGCTATGTTCTATTGAAGTACAATAGTCAGGTCCAGGCATATGAGTAGCTGAATTTAAAGTCTGACAGGTCTTAAGGACCACTTTAGGTATGCCTAAAAGCATAGCCTGGTATTTAGTAAGTCAGCCCTCTGTCATTCATTGATAAACTTTAGATGTTTGGTTTTTTTTGTTTTTTTTTTTTTTAGATTTTATTTATTTATTCATGAAAGACACAGAGAGAGGCAGAGATGCAGGCAGAGGGAGAAGCAGGCTTCATTCAGGGAGCCTGATGTGGGACTTGATCTCAAGACCCTGGGCTCACACCATGAGCTGAAGGCAGATGCTCAACTACTGAGCCACTCAGGCATTCCTAACCTTTAGTTTCTTTTTTTTTTTTTATTTTTAACCTTTAGTTTCTGTAACACTTTGGACCTGGTATGAGGTCATCACAGTTCAGGACTGCTCCATAGTAAGTTTTGAAGCTTCCTCTAGCAGAAGGGCAATCACAGCCACTGATTGCAGGTAAGTGGTCACCGTTGTGCTACACTATCAATTGGCTTAGAAATATAGCCCACTGATTTGTTTTATTTCCTAATTTTTGGGTAAGAAGTCCCAGCTCTTGGCCGTGTTCCTCTGCTACACATAAAGTAAAAGGTTTTCCAAAATTTGGTAGAGCCACATCTGGAACTGATAGGAACTTATATTTTAATGTTCTGGAGGTCTTCTGGGGGCTTAGTCCTGAGTAAAGGCTCTTCATTAAGAGGTTTAATTGAATCATACAGTAGCTTGGCTAAGAGCCCAATTCCTGGAATTCATAGAGGGCAGAAGCCTGCCATGACTAGGAAAGTGTGGAATTGTTTCTTAGTAGTTGGAGGCTCAAGATAGCCTTTTCCTATCAGTATATAGAGAATGGTGACCTTTTGTTAGTTAATATCCCAAATAGTGTACTTCCTGGTTAGATATTGGTGTCTTTTTAGGGAAGACATGATACCCTCTGTCTGCCAAGAAATTAAGCTAAGGTCTTAGAATTTTTATCAGATGTTTTCTTTGTAGGACTACAAATTAAAATATCATCCCCTTTTTGAATTATAGTTCCTTGAAGCAGTGATATCACAGAGATCTTTGCTAAAAGCAGCCCCAGTAAGTGAGGACTTGCCCAGTTATTAGTAATGTGGAAAACAAGGCAAAGAAAGAATTAAATTTCCTTACTACTTACAACCCATTGGCAAGTCCTTGAAATAGGCAAGGTGACATTCCTCTAGGAACTAAGCTGCCTCAATGTTAATATGTTAAGGGCAAAAGGCAATCTTAGCTTTTTTTTTTTTTTTTTTTTTTTTAAGGCAATCTTAGCTTAACATTACCCCAGCCTCCAGGATCGTATAAGTCTTCTTTAACATAAAAATTCCTTTGGAAACTTCCTTTATCTCTACTCCCCACCTAGATATGTGTTAGCAATCACCCTCCAAGCATATGGCCCACTGATAAACATCTGAAAGTCTCATGACTGAGTTTTTACTAAACGGTAATAAATGACCTTTCCCTAAAAATAGCTAGGTCCCCGAGGATCCTGCAAACCTTGTTTCCAAAATACCTTAGAGGCTTGTACTGTTCCTAACTTCCTCCCAACTTGAAAGTCACAACCCCAATTCAGCTTTTTCTGCACAGGTGTCCTGTGCCTGTGCTTTAAAAAAACCAAATTTTTGCAATGAAGATATTTGAAGAATTATTTCCTGACCTTCAGCTCTGAACACCAACAACACCATTCCAAAAACTACATCATTTGGCATCCAGGGTGGAGCTTTAACTCTTTTCTTCTGGACTCTAAGCCATGGTGAAAACTGGTGAGTACTTTCTTACCTCTCCTCATTACTTTCATTCCAGGGGCTTTTCAAAGAGTAGTCTTATTGCATGCCAATTGCTCAGGCTGCCATCCTCTAGCCCATGACTACTCTTTGAGGAGAAAAATGCCTGTCTTCTGACTGGTAGTACTCTGGCTGGAATGGTAATAAGACCCAGAAACCTGAAACCCTCTCTTTATTCCTGTCCTTATACAAAGCTGTCTGTCTTGGGCATAAGACAGCTGCCTAACTACCATGGCTGCCAATCTTGAGACTGCTGTTTGAGATTTCCTCCTCATTTGTCTAATGTGATCCCCTCCACATCTCTGTTCTTGCTGCTTCTGGCCTTGAGACATCCAGTGGGAGCTGGCCAAAACCAGTACTCAGTTGAGTTAAAACCCAACCAGGGAACATTTCCTAAGGAATCTGGGTGTAAAGACCACAGATATTGGAATATCACTTAGATCACGATGGATTTTTATCTTTACTGTTGGTCAATGTCCTCTACTAAGGACATGTCCTCTTAAGTTACAAAATTGGGCACTTTCCTCTTGTAAAACTTTTCAAATGTTTTCCATGAGTTATAAACAGTGGGTTCTTCATGGCCTTCATGGTACAGCCTTCACTAGAAGGCAAGCCAAGGTGCAGTGGGGCCTTCACAGCAGGGTAAACTTGGTCCATATGTCGGCATGCATCATAGTATAGAATGCATTTGGGAAGTGAGAGGAGGGCAGACCTCCCTCCTATAGGGCCTTTACAGAAAGTGGTGATCATAGCAATTTCATTTGAGGGATGCCTCAGGTCACTGTGACACCACTCTGACATATCATGCACAAGGGATGGCACCTGGGAGTCAAGGGGTGGGGCTGATTTTCTTGGTAATGCATCAGAGCTTCTTTTTCAATCCCCAAGGATTGAAAGACATTCCCTTGGGATGTCTTTTAACCCATCAGAAACAATTTGCATTGCAAGGTTTACGGAAAAAGAAAATAATCTGTAATACTGCATGGCCTCAGTACTCTAGGAGATGAGAAAAACTGGCCCACTAATGAGACACTCACTTTCAATAGGACTTATAAGATCTCTATTGAAAGAAATAACGTAATGGACAGAAACCCCATGTTCAGGCTTCTGGGTTCTAGATCCAGACCCTGACCTAAGGGCCTCTTGAGTTTGGCCACTAATCAGACCAACAAACCTCCTCCTGATATATTGGATAATGATCATCTAAACAGGTTTCATCCTAGTGAATCTAAGTTGTCAAAGGAATAACAAGCCTCTTCAAATGAAGAGGACACTTATTCTGTCACTTCTCCTTCTAAGCCTGAAGGCCCTTATATGCCCAGCTCAGCTGGGTACTCTAGGAGCAGGACTCCTTATATCCTTGGAACTCCTCCTATATTAGGATTATATTCTCTTAGAGAGGTGGCTAAGGGAGAAATGGGCACTATTCAAGTCCATGCCCTGTTCTCCATGTCAGACTTGGGTCAAATAAAACAACAATTAGGATTACATTCTGAAAACCCTTCTCAATTTATTGAGAGTTTTCAACAAATATCCATTAAGTTTGATGATGTTTGATCCATTGTGTTTGTTTGATATATATCATACTAACTCACTGCTGCACCCCTGAGGAAAGAAACTGTATCTGGGTCAGTGCCCAAACTCTTGGTGCCCAAGAGTTTGATGATGAATTGTCAACAAGGACATAGAACATTATGTGGAGGGGGGTGCTGTTGTCCCAAATACTGAACCACATTGTAACTATCAGGAGGATAGGGAAGAAAGAAACGAGATCATATGATTACCTGCCTGATACATGGAATGAAATAAGGCTTTACTAAACCTATACATTTTAACAAAATTCAGGAAAGAACTGATGAAAATCCTGCTCTATTTCAAAGTTGCTTTAGTAGAAATTGTCCACAAGTATACAAACCTGGACCCGAGTATGCCTTAGGGAATAACTATTTTTAAATATGCAGCACTGCTCCTAGCCCATAGGAGCATCTCTGAGAGGTATTTCCCATTAAAAACCACAGGTGTCCTCCCCCACCCAAAGGTACTGCCCAACTTCTTATCTTCCCTCTCTGCCAAGAGTAAATGGAGTGAGCACAAAAAGGCAAACAAAAGTGACTATACTTACTATTGGGGAAGGGAGAGGTTAGCAAAGTGGTTGTGACAAATAGGGGTGCCATGATTGCCAAAGGGCCAGGTGTGACCTTGCCCCAGAGGTACCCCATGTTGCCAGGGGGACCCTGCTCTGGGACATTAAAAAAAGGCAGGTCTTCAAGGCTGCTTCCTCCTTTAGAACTGCCCAAGGTTCAGATCAAAAGGGGATGGGGTCCAGGAAGGCTCTACAACCCCAGGAGGCAGTCACATCCACTACCAATGGAAATTTCTTAGTATAAGTAGCATCTGAAATTCAATTTTAACTGGCTGTCCTATATTTCATCTGGCCCCCTTGTCGTTCTTTTGGAGGCCGAGAAAATTAAGGCCATTCCACTTTAAGTTTATTGTTAGCAGAAGTACAGCCATCCCAGGCCTCTGTGAATAAGAGCTGAAATTTACATTACTTCAGTTACAGGAAAAAAAACCCCAAAAAACAGTTTACAGCTTAATGCCCTAGAAAGCCCCATATTAGAATGAGAACAGAGCCCAAGCCAGTGGCAAGAAGCCCTATATTAGAATGAGAACAGAGCTTAACGCCCATGGCAGAAAGTCCCATATTAGAATGAGAACAGAGCTCAATGCCCTTGAAAGCCCCATATCAGAATCTAAACAGAACTTGAGAAATTCCTCCACCCCTTCTGGAGTTCCCCTAGACCAGCCCTTAAAACTAAGCTGAAACCCACCTCGGGGTCCAAGTCCCTGCTCCGCTGTGTCAGGTATTCTTGGACCCAAGCTCGAGCTTGTAAATAAACCCTTGTGTGTTTGCATCAGTGTCGGTTCCTTGGTGGTTTCTCGGTTACGTAATCTTGGGCACAACAATTCTGTATTCTTTTTCCCTAATTGAAATTGTTGGCAAACAGATAACAAAGAAAAGGTAGGTTCTCTGGCAGCATACTAATGAATTCCAGCTCTCTAATCACCAATACTAAAGTTATCATCAAAAAAACACAAAGGACTACTATACTGCAATCCTATGCATAAAAATTGAACCTTTTGAAAGCTCTCAGATGAATAATTTGTAATGTAAAATTCTTTCTTAAATCAGATTCTTTCATTTTACGCTAAAAATCACACTGTATATTTAATAATATACAATATTACAATATACAAGAGAACAAACAAATTACACTCTACTTAAAAAAGTGATGCAGGATGATTGAGCTAAATGGTTGGGGTTTTTTTTTTTTTAAAGATTTTATTTATTTATTCATTAGAGATACACACACACACACACACACACACAGAGGCAGAGACATAGGCAGAGGGAGAAGAAGGCTCCGTGCAGGGAACCCAATCTGGGACTCTATCCTGGAACTCCAGGATCACACCATGAGCTGAAGCAGACGCTCAAACACTGAGCTACCCAGATGTCCCAAGCACAATCGTTAAGAAAGAATTCCTGAGATGTTTCATGGTGCAAAAGGTGCTTTTATTGTAGCAGGGTGGACAGGACCTGTGGACAGACAGACCTGCACTGTGATTGTGAGGTGTGACTGATTATATATTTTTAAGTTGAAGCAAGGTAGAGATAACAGAAGTCTCTAAAGGGGTTTCTGTTTGTCAAAGAAGACTTACAGGATGCTGGAGTTCTGGCTATTGTCAAGATGAGGTTGGTTTTTGTCTCTAGCAAAGCATTGCAACATTAAGGCAGCTGTGAGGTACATGAGGAAGGGTCACATTCTGCAAGTCTCAGGTGGGCTGCCGGTTATAAGGAAATTTAATTTTATCTACAGTTCTCTTGCCTTTGTTCTTTTCATCAGAAGGGAGATTACTCATTGCTAAAATTGTGGGAGTAGAAAGCACCCAGAGGCTATGTTTCAGCCACAAGCCCTAAAACTAATCTAATCTTAGCATTTACTACTAATGGGTGGTGTGAACAGAGCCAAACAATTTTCTTCCTTTGAGTTTCAATTTCATCCTCTCTAAAACAGGGGAACTATCACCTGTTCTGAATTCCTTAGGAGTGCAAGGTGCTGTTTTCAGCAGGGTTTAAAGTCAAGAATACCAAACTGGTAATCAGGAGCTAATTTTAGGTCCAGCTACAAGACTATACAGACATGATTCTGAACCCATTACAACTTCTCTGGAGTTCAAGCTTTTCAGTTGTAAAAAAAAAAAAAAAAAAAAGCCAGTTGAATGGATAGATCATCAAGCCCCCACTACTTTCTTCACAGGCCAGGTGATAGCAAATTCACTTAAGATCTGTGAATTCACTTAAGATCTGTTTGCCCCTCAGCTTCCTCTTTTGTTAAATAAGAGAAAGATCTCACTACACAGGACTGATATAAATCAAATTAGAAATTGCATGTGAAAGCATTTGAAAGCTCTAAGATTTTCTGATCTATATCCTTAATTTTCATTCCAACAGAGATGGAGATGTAGGTCTGGGGTAAGGAGCAATGACTTCATTTCTACATACAATTTTACAATGAGGACAGGGCAAGGATAAGGGGGGAAAGGTGCTCCCAGAGTACAAGCCCATAGGCTGATGAGTTAATGGGATCTGGAAAAAGGCTGGATACATGCACCCAGGACTCAAAGGCCTAGGCCAAAGCAGACACTGCAGAATGCTTCATGAAGTCCCCCTGATGCCCACAGGCCAGGTCCAAGGACGCCGAAGGAGTCTTGCAGAACCAGCCAAGAGAGTTATTTCTGGCTTCACACAGGATGGAAATCAAAAGTGAGCCAGCAGGAGGTGAAAGCAGTTTATTGAAAATAGAGAGCAGGTAATAGACAGCTGAATGACCAGGAGACTCAGAAAGGAAAAGACCAAGAGTGTCGTCTTTGTACAGGGTCTGGAGTTTTTATTGAGGACAGTAGTCTGAAATGTGTCTTCTCAGGCAAGCAAGAACCAATTAGAACAAAGGCATAGGCCCATGTGTTATTTCTTGGAGCCAAGGGGCCTTGGCCTCCAGATATCTAGCTCCTCTTTTCTGGAATATGTATATGATAGCTTCCTCTGGTCATTCTCACCTAGTACTTCCTTAGATGTTATTTATTCTACAGAATCATTAACTGCTTGTCCATTATTAGGAAAACACAGGCTACTTGCATTACAAGGCATATGTAAAGTGGGATGGTGGTGCAGGTCCTGGCAAGAACAGAAGCAGGAAAAGAAGCAAAGGCAAAATAATGCTTCTTTTCTCCCAGGGTTCATTTGATTTCCCTGTCTCATCTCCACTCAAAATAAGGGTAATGTCATAACTCTTGCATAAGTTACATCCCAGCCATCTAAGCAAAAGGAAAGAAAGGAACACAAGCTCCACAAAGGTGTTTCATCCTTTGCCACAAGCACAGAACTTAGTAACTGGGCTTTCATGTATAAGCTTGTCCTTGTAACTACTCTGCAATCTTTTTAGCAGCCCCAAGCAGAGCTCTCCTGAAGTCTTTGAGTTGATTTAACTATATAAGGCTGTTGAGAAAGCTAAGAGCTCCTAGACAGCACTTGAAATAAAACTATGGCCAAGAGAAATGCAGTGAAAATTGGTGCCGGCAGCTGCTTGGGTGGCTCAGTGGTTGAGCATCTGCCTTAGCTCAGGTCATGATCCTGGAGTTCTGGGATCCAGACCCACATTGGGCTCCCAGCAGGGAGCCTACTTCTCCCTCTGCCTGTGTCTCTGCCTATCTCCCTGTATCTCTCATGAATAAATAAATAAAATCTTAAAAAAAAGTGGTGCCAAGAATTTATAATGAATGACAAGACCATGATGTTTAACATCCCATCCAAATCGTTCCCTCTCTCCTTAACAAACTCTGTTTTATTATTTTCCAGTCACTGATTTCCTTCTGTATTTTATTACACAAAAAATATCTCACCTCATAAATTACTTGTATTATATACCTTTTTGAGTGGGTAATTTGAATATAATTTGTGCATGTGTATTTTTTTAGCTTTTATAATTTACCTTAAAATTGCTGGAGAAAACCTGGAGGGTTGAAACCAATGTTGGGTGTTATTCCTCTCAGTAAATACAAATGATAATGCCATCTGGGGTTTCAATCTCATATCATAGATGCTGCTCAGGCTCCCCTAAGGAACCTTTTCCCACGCTGAGCAAGCAGAGACCCCAAAAGACTGATATCAGTTAAACAGCAGGAAATAAAGCTAAATGGCAGTTGCCAAAATCTTGCCAGTTTGACATAAACGAGACACCAATATTCTATCTCAAATCATTTAGACAAATGAATTGAATCAGAAGTTTACCCTTTAAAAAAAAGTTTATCCTTTTAATATTCTACCTTAGGGAAGACTCTTGCAGCTCAAACTGATCATGCAATGAAGATTTGCTATAAAAATCAGTGTCGTGAAGAATAATGTTCAGCACATTTTTATTTCACCAGGCTTCTCTAATACCACCTGCACTGCACTCTTCAAAGCAGTGTTACAACATAGGTGGAGCGCTCTACAAATAAATGAGTTCAGGCATGCAAAAGCCCAGGCAGCCAGGTTCCAGCAGTAGATGCAGGAAAAGGCTGAGCTGGACATTTCCAGTGGTGGACATTTTGCATCTTTAGTAATATGCAGAAGGATGAATAGGTTCACTCCTGAATAGTAAAAAGGATAAAAGGAATTCTAAGGAGTAAGAAGCTTAGAAGATGAATTGTCAGTTTTTTTTTTTTACAACTATTGTAACAGAGTTTATTTCATCAAAATGACAAACATAGCAGGATCCTGCGTGCTCATATTCAAGTAAGATGAAGTATATCATTCTTAAAGTGATAGACTGATACATATTAAAATTTTTTAAATGACGGACTGAACCAAGTTAATGATTTAATTTTTTTTTTACAATTTCAAAATACTTTAATGTCTTTTATCCACATAACAGTTTTATGCTGTAGCAGCTATTGTTACCCTTGTTTTACACTTGAAAAGGAAAACACAAGAAGGTTAAGAGACTTGACTTGCATAATTAGCCAGTAACAGGCTCAGCTGAAATGAGGATCCAGACTTTCCGTAGTCTGACAGCTCAATACCTTTCTTTGAGCCTTTTCTTCCTTCTTTTTGAACTTCTTTTCTCAAGGCCAGTTGTTTAAGTAACAGCTGTCTTGATTAATGGTGCCAAGTTAGTAATATCTTTTCTATTGATATTTAAATAGGTTTAGGTTTTTTATATTGGGGGTACTTTATCTTCTACTTTGTAAAAATATCGATTAGTAAGATTGATTGAAAACATGAGATGTCACTGTATGGCACATGCTCTGTTAGAAATTGAAACTTCCACCTTTTCCAATTTCTTATTTGCATTCAAGATTATGATAAACCTGTCACAGGAAAAAATAACTAATTTATAGTCTGTGTTCTACAGATTTTCTACTAATTTAGACAAGTCACACCTTCATCCAAATGCCTACTATCTAGAAGTATTAAAAAGGATATGCAAAATGTATTGACATACAGAGGGATGTAAAAGCTCATATAATCCTTCAAATATGGTTAGTAAAAGACATGCACACACACACACACATGCCTCTGTCATAAGGGCTCCATGCAGCAGTAACTTTATTTTCTAACAGAGTTGAACTACTCAGTCATCAAAATGAATCTTGATAAAGATAGAAATGCCTTAATGTATATATTCAGCATTCCATTGAATATTCAATTTTCAGCTGGGAGTCTGCTTGAAAATTCTCTCCCTCTGCCCCTCTGCTCATGTGCTCTCATGTACTCTCTCTATATAAATAAATATATAAATCTTTTTTTAAAAAGGAAATATACTGGACTTAGGGCATTTGTGTTCTGATACTAAAAGTACAAATGCAATTGTCTAGCATCTAAATTTTCAGCCACTTTTATGTTAAAATGTCATTTGAAAGTTCTCAATTTTTGAACTCTAAAATTATACATGGAAACTAAACCCACGTGTGCACAGTATCTAGGCATATCACTTAGTAATGTGCTTGTACATGAAGAGGCCCTTGAAGGAAATTTCATCTCTTCCTGAGTTAGATTCCACATGACATTAAACCCCAGAACTTTTGCTTTGCTGCATTAATGCTAACACTGAAGTTCAGTAAAGCTTGGTAGATAAGGCTCTAGGTGGGACGGACTTAGGCTTCAACCCCAGAGATACTTCTTTCTAAGAATAAGACCTCAGGTATATTACTTACTTGCTCTATAAAATGGAGGTAAAAAAAAAAAGATAAAAAAAATTAAAATAAATAAAAAAATAAAATGGAGATAATAACATTAAACCTCCCAGGGTTTAAGGAAATAAAGGAAAATACAGATAAAGTGACAGCACAGCATCTATTATAATCAGATTCTAGTATGCCCAGACTCCATGAATAATACATGATAGGCACTGTTTGTAAGTTAGTTGAACATTATTAAATGGAGTATATTTTAAAAAGTGATTTTTTTGGTAAAAATAAAAATACTTGATTCAATGGGATTAAGTCATTAAGCATAACTTAAATGGTAGCTGCAGCTGCTTCTTAAGCTCTTAAATTAAAAGCACTAATTTTCCTATGAAAACACTTGTATAAAAAAAGAGTTGTTTTAATGTTAGCACTTAAATTACAACTGAAGGGATCCCTGGGTGGCGCAGCGGTTTAGCGCCTGCCTTTGGCCCAGGGCACAATCCTGGAGACCTGGGATCGAATCCCACATTGGGCTCCAGGTGCATGGAGCCTGCTTCTGTCTCTGCCTCTCTCTCTCTCTCTGTGTGACTATCATAAATAAATAAAAATTTAAAAAAAGAGGTCTAGAGTTTATTTTAAAAAAAATAAAAATAAAAAAAATAAATTACAACTGAAAAAACATCGACTCCCAAGACCAATACTACACTTCCGTATGACATCATTTTCTGAATAACATAAAGATTAAGAGCTGATCATTTGAATCAGAATTAAGATGGTGGAGGGCTATGGGGTCCCTAATTTTGTCTGGTCCCTGGGTTTCAGCTAAATAGTTATCAAATCATTCTGAATACCTGAAAAATCTATCAGAGATCTGAGAAAAGAATTTCTGAAATTCCACAAGTAGAAAAGTGACCACTGTTTGCAAATTAGGAGGTACGGAGAGGAGAATCCAGGGCAATATATAAAAAAATAAGCTAAAAAGGTGAGGAGCTTCTTTAACCTGACTACAGGAAAGTATTATAAGCAGTGGAGCACAAAATCAAAACTTTTAGAACTTTGCTACAGGGCACCTGAGTGGCTCAGTCAATTAAGTGTCTGCCTTTGACTCAGGTCATGATCCCAGGGTCCTGGGATGAATTCTCACATGGGACTCCTTAATCAGTGGGGAGCCTGCTTCTCCTTCTCCCTCTGCCTGCTGCTCCCCCTGCTTGTGCACATTCTTTCAGTCAAATAAATAAATCTAAAAAAAGAAAAGTAAAAAAGAAGAAGAAGGAGGAGGAGGAGGAGGAGGAGGAGGAGAAGACTTCTACAGTTAGGGACATCCCTGGCATAAAGGTGCTCAGGTGGTGATGTGGGGAGGAATCCCACGTGGGACAACATTGTCTTAGGATCCTAGGGGTCACAGAAAGAACAGTGGTGCCTGAGTGTGGCAGAGTTCCCAAGCATCAGAGAAGAGAAGCTGGCTGAAAACAGTGAGTGTAGATATTAGCTTTCTGCTCAATGTTGCCATAAACCAGAAAACACTGCATGGTCATGCAGTGATTCACCAGGCTCAGCAAAATGCAGAAGTACAGCAAGAGCCACCTCCCTCCCCTAGGAGGAAGGGCTCTGGGCCACTAGGCAAGAGTCCATAAAGTTTGGAACCTTGAAACTAGGTCATGTGCCTGAGATAAAAATGCTTGGTCACAGGCTGGGTAAACACAGAGTTAGGATGGAAACCAAGGAGACAAGAGTGATTGATTGCTTTTCTGTGGCTCACTGAAGAGTAGAGGGTGCAAACTTTCAGCTCTGGGGCTAGAGATCTGGGTACCATCACTTTCATTCCCCTCTTCCCCTGTCACTGGTGTTGAAAGTATTCAGGTAGCAAAATAGCTCCACATAGTGTAAGCTGGAGCCACTGACACTAAGCCCTGGCAAGGGGGTGGGGGTGCAATGATAGCTGGGCAAGGCCTCATGAGAATCAGGGCAACAACCCCCACCCCCACCCCAGGAGACCAGCAGGAACAACCAGCTAGCATCAAGTTCACTGATTATAGAGAATTTAAAATTCCAGCTCTTGGGGAAAACAGTATGTAGTATTCTTTTTTTTTTTTTTTTTTTTTTACTATTATTATTTAGTCTTTCAGGGTTTTTTCCCAGCTATTTTCTTATTTTTCATTCTTTTTTAATTTTAATTTTTATATTTTCATTATATATATTTAAAATTTTTGGTTTCCTTTCATTGTATATTATATATAGAACATGTATATATATAATATAATATAATAAATATATATTATGTGTATATATATAATACATATATGTGTGTGTTTTTCTTCCTTTCTTACTTTGGGATCTAATTTCCTTTAACAAACAGATCAAACTACACACAGGGCAGTAGGGTCAGAGGTGCAGGCAGAGGGGAGAAAACCATTTTTCAGTGTGAGCCACAACAGGATTAAACCTCTGTGAGTGTTCCAAGCAGCTACTTTTCTGGGACTGGCTGAGCCCAGCACAGAGACTCCAGTGTATCGCTGGTAACCTGACCCTGCTTTTTGCTCTGAGCCACAATAGGCTTGAATTCTGTGCATGTGTCAAGCAGTCACTTTTCTCAGCTGGCTAGGTCATTGCAAAGACTAGAGCATATCACTGATATGATTGATAGACACCACTTTTTGCTGTCTGTCACAAGATTCAAGCCTCTGTGATGACTTTTCTGGGACAAAGCAGATTAGGGGACTAAATCAACTGCAGATGGCTGATAGCCTCGCTCCAGCTTTTCAGTGAGCATTACAATAAACTCTAGCTTCTGTGCATGCACTGCAGAAAGGCTTTTTGGGGGATGAGATGGTGCTGGGCACACCTTGAGCCTCCCCGTCTGGGTACAAGAGGGTATGCACATTAGACTGTTCAAAATTAGAGTTTTCAGGGGTACCTAGGTCGCTCAGTCAGTAAAGCATCTGCCTTCCACTTGCATCATGATTTTATGGTCATAGAATCCAGCCCCACATCAGGCTCCCTGCTCAATGGTGAATCTGCTTCTCTTCCTCCCTCTGCCCCTTCTGCCCCTCTCGTAAACGAATGAATAATTTTTTTTGTTTAGAATTTGTTTCTTTTATTTTTGTTATTGGAGTTCAATTTGCCAAAATATAGCATAACACCCAGTGCTCATTCCGCCAAGTGCCCCCGTCAGGCCAATCACCCAGTCACCCCCACCCCACCCCCCCACCCACCTCCCCTACCACTACCCCTTGTTCATTTCCCAGAGTTAGGAGTCTCTCATGTTTTGTCACCCTCAGTGATATTTTCACTCATTATCTCTCCTTTCCCTTATTTCCCTTTCCCTAATTTTTATATTCCCCAAATGAATGAGACCATATAATGTTTGGCCTTTTCCAATTGACTTATTTCTCTCAGCATAATACCCTCCATTTCCATCCACATCGAAGCAAAAGGTGGGTATTTGTCATTTCTTTTTTTTTTTTTTGTATTTGTCATTTCTAATGGCTGAGTAATATTCCATTGTATACATAGACCACATCTTTAACCATTCATCTTTCTTTCTTTTAGTTTTTAAAATTTTAAAATAAATTTATTTTTTATTGGTGTTCAATTTGCCAACATATAGAATAACACCCAGTACTCATCCCATCAAGTGCCCCCCTCAGTGCCCGTCACCCAGTCACCCACACCCCCTGCCCACATCCCCTTCCACCACCCCTAGTTCGTTTCCCAGAGTTAGGAGTCTCTCATGTTCTGTCTCCCTTTCTGGTATTTCCCACTCATTTTTTCTCCTTTCCCCTTTATTCCCTTTCACTATTTTTTATATCCCCCAAATGAATGAGATCAAATAATGTTTGCCCTTCTCCGATTGACTTATTTCACTCAGCATAATACCCTCCATTTCCATCCACGTTGAAGCAAATGGTGGGTATTTGTCATTTCTAAAGACTGAGTAATATTCCATTGTATACATAAACCACATCTTCTTTATCCATTCATCTTTCGATGGATACCGAGGCTCCTAAAGTTGAGGGTCCACTTCTGGATTCTCTATTCTCTTCCATTTATCTATGTGTCTGTTTTTGTGCCAGTACCACACTGTCTTGATGACCACAGCTTTGTAGTACAACCTGAAATTTGGCACTGTGATGCCCCCAGCTATTGTTTCCTTTTTTAATATTCCCCTGGCTATTCGGCATCTTTTCTGATTCCACAAAAACCTAAAGATTATTTGTTCCAACTCTCTGAAGAAAGTTCATGGTATTTTGATAGGGATTACATTAAATGTGTAAATTGCCCTAGGTAGCATTGACATTTTCACAATATTAATTCTTCCAGTCCATTAGCATGGAATATTTTTCCATCTCTTTGTGTCTTCCTCAATTTCTTTCAGAAGTGTTCTATAGTTTTTAGGGTATAGGTCCTTTACCTCTTTGGTTAGGTTTACTCCTAGGTATCTTATGCTTTTGGGTACAATTGTAAATGGGATTGACTCCTTAATTTCTCTTTCTTCAGTCTCATTGTTAATGTATAGAAATGCCACTGATTTCTGGGCATTGATTTTGTAGCCTGACACACTTCCCAATTGCTTTATGAGTTCTAGCAATCTTGGTGTGGAGGCTTTTGGGTTTTCTATGTACAGTGTCATGTCATCTGCAAACAGGGAGAGATTGACTTCTCCTTTGCCAATTTGAATACCTTTTATTTCTCTTTGTTGCCTGATTGCTGAGGCTCGGACTTCTAGTATTATGTTGAATAGCAGTGGTGAGAGTGGATATCCCTGTCTTGTTCCTGATCTTAGGGGAAAGGCTCCCAGTGTTTCCCCACTGAGAATGATATTTACTGTGGGCTTTTCATAGATGGCTTTTAGATGCTGAAGAATGTTCTCTCTGTCCCTACACTCTGAAGAGTTTTGATCAGGAATGGATGCTGTATTTTGTCAAATGCTTCTCTGCATCTATTGAGAGGATCATATGGTTCTTGTTTTTTCTCTTGCTGATATGATCAGTCACATTGATTGCTTTATGAGTGTTGAACCAGCCTTGCATCTCAGGGATAAATCCCACTTGGTCATGGTGAATAATCTTCTTAATGTATTGTTGGATCCTATTGGCTAGTATCTTGTTGAGAATTTTTGCATCTCTGTTCATCAGGAATATTGGTCTATAATTCTCCTTTTTGGTGGGGTCTTTGTCTGGTTTTGGAATCAAGGTGATGCTGGCCTCATAGAATGAGTTTGGAAGTACTCCATCTGTTTCTACCTTTCCAAACAGCTTTAGTAGAATAGGTATGGTTTCTTCTTTAAACGTTTGATAGAATTCCCCTGGGAAGCCATCTGGCCCTGGACTTTTGTGTCTTGGGAGGTTTTTGATGACTGCTTCAATTTCCTCCCTGGTTTTTGGCCTGTTCAGGTTTTCTATTTCATCCTGTTCCAGTTTTGGTAGTTTGTAGTTTTCCAGAAATGCGTCCATTTCTTCTAGATTGCCTAATTTATTGGTGTAAAGCTGCTCATAAGTTTTTAAGATCGTTTTTATTTCCTTGGCATTGGTGGTGATCTCTCCTTTCTCATTCATGATTTTATTAATTTGAGTCTTCTCTCCTTTTTCATAAGGCTGGCTAATGGTTTATCTATCTTATTAATTCTTTCAAAGAATCAACTCCTGGTTTTGTTGATCTGTTCCACAGTTCTTCTGGTCTCGATTTCGTTGAGTTTTGCTCGAATCTTTTACTTTTCTTCTTATTCTTGGTGTAGGATCTGTTTGCTGGTTTTTCTCCAGCTCCTTTAGGTGCAAGGTTAGCTTTTGTATTTGAGTTCTTTCCAGGTTTTGAATGGATGCTTGCATTGTGAAGTATTTCCCCCTCAGGACTGCTTTTGCTGTATCCCAAAGATTTTGAAGGGTTGTATCTTCATTCTCATTAGTTTCCATGAAACTTTTTAATTCTTCCCTAATTTCCTGGTTGACCCTTTCATCTTTTAGCAGGATGGTCCTTAACCTCCACGTGTTTGAGGTCCTTCCAAACTTCTTCTTGTGATTTACTTCTAGTTTCAAAGCATTATGGTCTGAAAATATGCAGGGGGCGATCCCAATCTTTTAGTATGGGCTAAGACCTGATTTGTGACCCAGTATGTGGTCTATTCTGGAGAAAGTTCCACGTGCACTTGAGAAGAATGTGTATTCAGTTGTGTTTGGATGTAAAGTTCTGTAGATATCTGTGAAATCCATCAGGTCCAGTGTATCATTTAAAGCTCTTGTTTATTTGGAGATATTGTGCTTAGAAAATCTGTCAATTGTAGAAAGTGCTACATTCAAGTATCCAAGTATAAGCGTATTATTATCTAAGTATGTCTTAACTTTGGTTATTAATTGATTGATACACTTGGCAGCTCCCACACTCAGGGCATAAATATTCATGATTGTTAGGTCCTCTTTTTGGATAGATCCTTTAAGTACGATATAGTGTCCCTCTTCATCTCTTACTACAGTCTTTGGGATAAACTTTCTGATATAAGGATGTCTACCCCTGCTTTCTTTTGAGGACCATTTGAATAGTAAATGGTTCTCCAACCTTTTATTTTCAGGCTGTAAGTGTCCTTACGTCTGAAATGAGTCTCTTGTAGACAGTAAATAGATGGGTCTTGATTTTTTATCGGTCATTAAGCCCCTAAAGTTCAGAGTTACTATTGAAAGATATGAATTTAGTGTCATCATACCTATTTAGTCCCTGTTTTTGTAGATTGTTTTCTTGGACTTCCTCTTTCTTTTACAGAGTCTCCCTTAATATTTCTTGCAGAGCTGCCTTGGTGGTCATATATTCTTTCAGTTTCTGCCTATCTTGGAAGCTCTTCCTCTCTCCTTCTATTCTGAATGAGAACTTTGCTGGATATTCTTGGCTGCACGTTCTTCTCATTTAGGACCCTGAAAATATCCTTCCAGCCCTTCGGCCTGCCTGGTCTCATGAGAGGTCTGCTGTTAATTTAATATTTCTCCCCATATAAGTTAGGGATCTCTTGTCTCTTGCTGCTTTAAGGATTTTCTCTTCATCTTTAGAATTTGCAAGTTTCACTATTAAATGTTGAGACGTTGAATGTTTTTTATTGAATTTACGGGGGACTTCTCTGTCTCCTGGATCTGAATGCCTGTTTCCATCTCCAAATTAGGGAAGTTTTCAACTATGATTTCTTCAAATATTCTTTCTGGCCCTCTGTCCATCTTGGCATCCTCTGGAATGCCAATTGTATGTAGATTTTTCCTTCTGAGGCTGTCATTTATTTCCCTTAACCTTTCCTCTTGGTCTTTTCATTGTTTTTCTCTTTTTCCTCAGCTTCCTTCCTTGTCTCCAACTTGTCTTCTATGTCACTCACTCTTTCTTCTACCTCATTAACCCTCGTCGTTAGGACCTCCAGTTGGATTAAATCTCATTTAATTGATTTTTAATTTCAGCCAGAGTAGATCTAAATTCTGCAGTCATGAAGTCTCTTGAATCCTTTATGCTTTTTTTCCAGAGCCACCAGTAGCTTTATAATTGTGCTTCCAAATCTTAGCTTTCTTTTGATGTCCATTAGCATGATACATGGTTCTCCATCCCCACACGTTCAATCTGGAGGTGATTTGGATATAAAATGAGTCTCTTATAGATGAAAAATGGATGGGTCTTGCTTTTTTATCGAATATGATATCCTGTGCATTTTGATTTAGCCCATTTACATTCACAGTAAGTATTGAAATTTATGAATTCAGTGCCATTATATTACCTGTAAAGTAACTGTTTCTGTATATTTTCTTTTCCTTTATGATTTATGTTACTTTTGGGCTCTCTCTTTGCTTAAAGGATCCCTTTAATTTTTCTTGTAGGGCTGGTTGAGTGATCACAAATTCTTTTAGTGTCTGTTTGACCTGGAAGCTTTTTATCTCTTTTAATTTTTACAGTGTTGCTGGATAAAGTATTCTTTGCTGCATAGTTTTCCCTCCTGAGGCATTTGAAATCTTCTTGAACTTTACTCAAAATTTTCTGTTTTGGAATCCCTGTTTTTAATTCTACTAAAATGCATTCCTTTTTAAAAAGATTTATTTATTTAATTTTAAATAGCTAGCACTCATGTGAGAGCAAATGGGAGGCAGATCAGAGTGAGAGAATTCCCAAGTAGATTCCCCACCATGTGAGGAGCATATCTCAGGGCTTCAATCTCACAACACATGAGATCATTACCAGAGCTGAAACAAGTCAGATGTTTAACCAACTGAGTCAGGTGCCTGTAAAATGTATTCTTTTTTAAGATTTTATTTTTATCTAATCTCTACACCCAACATTGGGCTTGAAACAATCAAACCAAGATTAAGAGTTACATGCTTTACCGACTGAGCCAGCCAGACACCCCTAAAATGCATTCTTGGTAGGTCTGGAACCTAGGAAGCCCACTTTCATTAACATCTCATTTGGGGTTACATCTTGGTACCACTTTTAGGGTCTCCAGTCTGGCCTCCAGCAGGTGGAGGTTCCTCCCATGCTTCATTCAAAGCCATACAACATTCTTCTACTGTCAGAAGGACATTTAGTAAGGTTTGGATATCTGCCTGAGTGGGATGGTTAGTAGCAACTATCAAGGAAATAAGCCTTCCATGCTGAGTGGTTCATGAGACTTTTTTCCCATTAAATAGATCTCATGTGGTGAGTCGAGAATGGACTCAAACCATTCCTATAGATTTGCCATTAGCAGTTAATCCTCCAATAACGTATTGGCACAAAGGATATTGCAATATTGGCAAGCAAGGTTGCAAACCCACACCAAAAGGGGGACACTGATGAGTATGCAAAAGGGAGATCATTCCTGAGCTTTCTTCTGAGGGTCCCTGGTTAGAGTCCCTTGTTTCCTATACAGGATGGATTTGTTCCATCTTGGGTGGGGGGAGCAGGTGGAGGAGCTAGCAGTGGAGTATTAGCTTCTGCACTATTTTCTAGTTCCCTGGATGGGGGCGGTTATCATATCAATAATTATTTTTGCATTATCCCCTTTGTCAGAATCAGGGAGGATAGGTCGAATCTTTATGGACTGTTATACTATAAGCTTACATGATTTCTGGGCAGGTTCATTTTACACAAAATCTTGTACATAAAGTATTTCATCTCATTTTCTGTTCTTATAAAACAGGATTATAATTTCATGTTCCATTTGTCAGTCACTTTTCTGTCATTCAATGCATATTGCAGCTGACCCACATTACAAAAATATATCATATTTTTCTTTTTCATAGACTCATAACTAAAAGTAGACCAATTTTGGAGTAAGCAGCCCAACAGGCTACAATCTGGAATCAAATCAGCATTTCTCATGGCACAAACAAGACAAATGCACAGTAACACACAAAGACAATTAGGGCCCTGTGAGAGGAAAGAAATCAAATAAGGATAGTTGTACAACTTTATCCATTTTGTAAAATGTGAGAGTCCCTCTTACAAATAGTCTATCAGGAAAATTCCCTGAAAGGACTAAAAGCAAAATGAGAGGAAAACACAGTTGCTGGTATGCACACTAGAAGCTTACTCTTCAGCTGCAGAATTCCTCGCAGTGGCCAGAGGTTTCTCTGCCTAGTGGTGGCTTGACTTTGAAGGTGGCAAATCCTGGGCAGAGAGACAGCTGAGAGAACTCCCTTGGATTCAATCTGCAGCCCAAACAGCCACAGGGAACCCCCCAAGTCACACCATTGCTCAGGGCCTTTCTGCCATAGAATAAATCTTCCTGGCTGGCTCGCATGATTGCTACCAAACCCTAAAATCAGATTCATGTATGTGCAAGAAGTCAGTCTCTGAATCACTGGGTTTGAAGCAGAGAAAGCTTTATTATCAGAAGGGCAGCCCAATGAGAAGGCAGTGGGTTGGTTCTGAAATCTGCCTTGATTTCATTAGGTCTGACGTTAGGTGAGTTAGCTGTTTTGTTTGGGGGCTTTGATCATAGTAGCTGCCCCCTTGTGTCCTCCACAGGTCTCTGCTTTTGGCCCCAACCATCCCTACATGGTCTAGACTCTACAGTCAGACAGGCTAGCTTTAGTGTACTTTGCTTCCTACCAACCTCCAGCCCTCAGGTTTTCAGAACCTCTAGTCCCTTTGAAATAGGATTTTCCCCAGCTCAGCAGGATGTGTTTCTTTAGCTAGAGGCTACCAGCACTATTCTACTGATGCAGTGATGGGAAGATTATTTCAGTGAGAGCCCTTGCGACCTGGTGCCAGGTAATACTCAAAGCACCTGTAGGAGTGAAGTCCCCTAGGTGTCTCTCATTAGAAATTTCCTGGATGCTTTCAGGTTAGAAAGACTGACAATTTCCTATGAGATCTGGCTTCAGAGGAACAGGCAATTTCCTTTTACAGCGGGTTGCAATTTGGCATCCCTGTGAGATTCATAGAAGTCCTCATTAGAGGCCCTGTCTCCACAAAGCACTGGGAACAGATACTGAGTGATAGCATCTCAAGCATGCTTAGTTGGTTCCTGCCCACTTACCCCCAGGCATCAGGCCTAGTTGGCCTGTTACATAAGACTGGCAATTGCTTGCCACACCACCTTCCTGGGGCAGTGTTTCTCTACATTAATCCAGTGATTAAGAGGTTTGAATGCTATTTACAGTCATACCCTATAGGATGTCTTATCCTTATTGGACTGTTTGTTTAGCAATCAACCCCAAGCTGTCTCCCATCCCAGGAAACATGTTCAGACCCAGAATGGCTATTCAGATCCCATGAGATCTGCACCAGTTATTAACTATACTGTTTTGGGTGTATGGACCTTTGCCCTATGTGTACCCTGCTGGACCCTGTATCTGGCCCAAATTAACATACATGGCATTTACCTGGGGGTTGAGCCTGGAGAGCTTGACATTTCCTTTGGATTAGTCAATGCCTGTGCACTTTGTTACCTAAGTACTTTGGGCCTTTAGATGTTTCAGAATTCTCCATAAAGCAGGTATTCTTCCTGGATCTAGGGGTTCTGTGCACTGTGCTGCAGTGGGAGAATGGAAACTTTTTTTTATTTAGACCACTTGTAGCCTCGTGCCAGTGGGATAATCAGGGATTCTGGGGGAGGTCAGGTCTCACATGTGTCTCTTATGAGTGGTCAATATGGCCATACTTGAGATGGCAAAGCTAAGCAGTTCCATGAGACCTGACTTCAGGGAACAAGGAACTGTGTTTTGGAACAAAGCACACATTGCCACCACTGAGTCCCCCAGAAGTCCCTAATAGGGACTAGTCTCAGACCTGGGGACCCATCCCAGGGTGTCTGAACAAAGAATCAGTAAGGCTTAGGCATTCCCAGTCTGCTCCTGGGAATCTGCCACAAGCATTTTGCACAAATAGCCTATTAGAATAAGCCTGCCCTCATCTACCAGGACATCTTCCTGGTACAGGCTTTCCCTATACTGTGCCATTGATGAAAGAGTTCGAATGATGATTATTCACGTTAAACCCCCAATAGACCTTGCTGTCTTTACCCTGTCTGGGAGCCTATAATCATGATGTCTAGGTGTTTCCAATCCCACTGGGCTCTAGTGACCCTGGAAATTCATCTGAAATCTCAAGAGATCTGGCATCAAGGGAATTAGCTATCCTGTTTTAGAGTAGGATGACCTCTAGCAGCCTCATGTGTCCCCACAAGCTCAGGCTTGTAGGCTGGAATATCCCTACATATTTCTGATGGGGAACTGTATCAGGGAGCCTGGCTGCAGGTGAGAAGGGCCAGTGCATGCTCACTTTGTTCCCTGTGTACTTCCTGTCATCAGATTTCCAGGACCTCTAGTCCCAGAGAAATAGGCTCTATTTCATCTCAACTGGATATCTTCCTGTAGCTGGTGTTACCAGCACTGCACTCCTGATGCAGAAAGTGGAAAGATGTTTGAATGAGATCCCTGGCACTCAAGGGATACTCAAGGTGTCAGAGGATACTTAAGTCACATGAGAGTGAGGTCCCCCAGGTATCTCTCATCAGTGAACTTCCATTTGTCCTGTTAGAAAAGGCCTGGGCTTTCTCACCATGCCATCTTCCCAGGGCAGTGTTTCTCTGCATTGAGGAAGAGACTTGAATGGTGGTTACCCTCATAACCCATAGGGTCCCTTATTGGACTAAGGACTTACTTGTTTGGTTTTCATGATTCCAAGGTGTGTCCATCCCACATAGCCCTGGTCATGCCTGGCTATCAAGATCCCAGAAGATCTGGTTGTGTGATCCCAGGAGACCCTCAGACCTGCTTTGGAGCATGATGGACACTTTGGGCCTTTTTGTATCCCACCAGTCCCCACCCATTGCCCAAATTATGCCTGCATGGCTCTGACCTAGGGGCCAAGACCATGGAGGCTGTCTTCCATTTCTGATGGGCCTATGCATGGGCAAGTCCTGCCCTGTGCAACTTCTGCCCTTAGACTTCCTAGATTCTAGACCTAAGGGCCTTTCTGACAATCATGATTTCAAATTGTCTCCCATCTCTTGTAGCCCTGGTTAGGTGTGGAGTATTAATCAAGATCCCAAGAGATCTGGCATCAGAGGAATTAGCTACTCTGTTTTAGAGCCCTTTTAGATGGGCCCTTTTAGCCCTGTGTGTACCCAGCAGTCCCCACCTGTGGCCCAAATTATGCTTCCATGTCCTGATTCATGGACCAAACCCAGGAGCCTGGCTGCCCCTTCAGATTGCCCAACATATGCACATTGCTATGCATGCACTTCCTACCCTCAGGCACCGTGGACTTCTAAGCTGCTGTTTACAGAGGCTGCCCCAGCTCAGCAGGCATCTTTCTGGAGTGAGGGGTTACTTACTTGCACTGCACTTGTGGTGCAGTGAGGGAAAGTTCATCTACTGCTGTGGAGAGTGGTTTGGCAATTCCTCTAAAAGTTAAAAATAGAATTACCTACCACACATCCCAACAATTTCATTCATAGGTATATTCTTAGAAGAATTAAAAATAAGGACCAAAGTGAGATATTTATATACCAGTGTTCATTACTATAGTATTCACAGTAGCCAAAATCAACCCAAGTGTCCATCAACAGGAGAATGGTTAAGTAAAATGTGGCATATATGCAAACAATGGAATATCACTCAGTTATGAAAAGAAGTGAAGTTCTGATACATGCTACAACATGGATGAACCTGAATATGTTAATTATCCAGAAATAAAGGGTCAAATATTGTGTGATTCTACTCATATGAAATATTTAGAATTTGCAAAATAATAGAGACAAGGTAGATTAGAGGTTATCTGGGGCTAGGTAGGCAATCAGTGGGGAGTTATTGCTTAATGGGTACAGAGTTTCTTCTGGGGTAATGAAAATGCTTTGAAGTAGTAGTGATGCAAAGACAGTATTGTTGCTAAAATTAATACCACTGAATCATACACTTAGGTATGGTAAAATGGCAATTTTTGCTATAGACTGAATTGTGCCCCCTCCATTCATATGTTGGAACTGTAACACCCCATGTGATGGTATTTGGGAGATAGCTTTTGGGAGGTTTAGATCAGAGAATGAGGGCTGGGCCCTCAAGATGGGATTAGTGCCCTAATCAAGGAAGAGACCTTGCTTCCAGACCAAAGAGCTTGCTTCCTGCCCCACTTTTCTGCCATGGGAGGACACGGTGAGATGGCAGCTGCTTGCAAGCCAGGAAGAGAAACATAACCAGGAACCAATTCTGCCAGCACCTTGATATTGGACCTCTCAGCCTCCAGAACTCTGAGAAATAAACGTCTGTTGTTTAAGCCACTCAGTCTGTTGTATTTTGTTATAGCAGCCTGAGCTAAGACATTTCATGTTATACACATTTTACCACAACAAAATCAATTGTATTCCTAAATACAAGCATCAAAGAGAGGAATTAAATAACAAAAAATACCATTTACAATGATATTAAAATATATAAACCACTTAAGATTAATCTTTAAAAATGGCAGTTATCCCATGCTCAGCAATCTTCATATACTGCACATGCACCCTGCAGCCTTCTTCCCATAATACCTGTATATTTTCCAAAGATTGAACTGCCACAAGCTGTAAAGCTCAGTTGCCTCATACATTACATGGGGATAATAAAAGACTTGAATGAAAAAGCTAATAGTCATTATTTCTGAACAATGACAATATGAGTGATTTTAATTTTCTTTCATGTTTTCTTGTAGTTCTTAAATTGACTGACTGAAAGAAATCTATTCGAAGCCACTCCCCCACCCCGACCCCAGCCACACTTAGACAAAACTCACAAGTGTCTGGACTTGGCCCTAACTTTTTTTTCTAGGTCACGGTGCCCTGCATTCTCAGAAAGTAGACCCAAACTACAAAACATATTCTTCTCTAGCCTGACCATAACCCACATCCAGGACAGAGTCCCTTGAAAAACCTGCCACTTCCTGCTCTATCTGGCCAAGAATCAACCCTCTCCCTTCACCCCATGGGTGCAGCTGCAACCCTCTCACATCCTTAAAAATCTCCTAAAAGGCCCAGCCAGACAAAACTCAAGGCTGACATTTCTCCTGATGCCTGGCTCCTCCCCCGCCTTGGAGAGTAAATAAACTCTGTCCTGCTTGTAGCTTTACTCTTTGTGCAATTTTTTTGTGCCCATGTCACCCACTTTAACACTAACATCAGAATAGTTTTTTAGAGAGAAATGATATTGGTTGTTTAATATATTTAGAATTTATTCTTTTCTCTTAATTCCCACTTAATCTGTATTCTAGGTCTTCATACTTCCTGCATGAGCATCCAATAGGTTCCACATTGTCTGGCCTTTCTATGTTGTAGTTCCTCCTGCACCCACAGCTCCTCCTCCTGCCCTTCCACCCCTCCTAAAGACTCTGGTGTTCTCTGTTGTCATTCCCATGAGACCTCCCTCACTCTAGCAGTCTGTGCGCTCAACACTGCCCCCCACAAAGCCCATGTCCTGTAGCTGTCCGGTAACTGTCCTGTGTGGGTACTTTCTGCTTTCTAAACCCCTCTGTTACCTGCACAACTAGGGCAGTGATTCTTCACCTAGTTTTTTCCACTGTGCCCAATCAGAAGGCCTCAGGCCCTGTCTGGGGCAGCAGCATTCTGTCATGGCTGCAAGCAGTAGCTTAGCTTTCACAGCCTGGTACAAGTACTCAACTCTTGAAACCTCACTTTTCTCGCCAATAAAATGGAGAAATTAATGTCTATGTCATAAGAATAGATGACAACAAAATAAAACAATCTGCGTAACTCAGTGGGAATAGTATGCTTGGCCTACATTAAACAATAATTTTAAAGCAACTTGAATCAAACAAGAGTTTAGATCAGATGAGCCTGGGTTCAAGCCTCTCCACACAGCTGTTTGTTAGTCACGTACCCCCAAGCCAGTTTCTTAACTTCATAGATCTCAGTTTCCTCACTGAAAATGGGTGTAAGTATGATAATCCATTTATTCGTTTATTCATATGAACAACACCAGATTGTGTGGTAGCTACATTAGGCACTGTGTTGAAAGGTAGGAATGCAGAGACAAGAAAGGAGCACTTCCATCACCGGGGGCACATAGCCACCTAGAAAACAGACAGCAGAATCATAGTCCTGGCTACATATTGAAGTCCCCTGAGAAGATTAAAAAATCCTGATGCTGGGCTCTGCCCAGGAATTCTGAGAGGAGGTCTTGAGGTCTGGCTTTAGCATAGGTTCAGAGCTTCCCCGTCGACCCCAGTAAGTAGTACACATCTACAACTGCTGCTTTAGTCACTCTCAGAGAATTTCTTCACACCTAATTTGCTGCAGGACATTTCTCTCAGAGATTGTTTGATGTACTGAGGACACAGAGGTGGGGTGGTCTCCAATCCTGGGACAGGGTGTCCCAATTCCCACACACTTTATGTCAGCTCAAAGTGAGTCAGAAGTTCCACTGGAGGTCTGCTGGCTGGGTTGGCTCCAATCTCATCAATTTACAACTGATAACAAGAAGGAGTCTTACCCAGAGCTAATGATGTGCTGCCCCTCACTAGGCTTTCAGCTGTTCCCAGGCAGCCTCTTCCAGCTGGGCCTTATTAATCAAGCATCCCGGGCTCCTCTGCCGTGAAATGCAAAACTCATTTTAATAATACCTGTAAGTAAATAAGAGTAAGTGACAGGAAGCTGAGAAATAGCTATCAGCAGCTTTCTACCGGTAGGCCATCAGCCCTTTCCCCCTGGAGCTGACTTTAGGTCCTAAGCAAATATGGGGCATTTCATTCCTAATATGGGCATTTCATTCTTATTTCTAGACAGTAAGTCCCATCTTGCCGGCAAGACATTTCCTTTCCTTTTCCTACAGTTTCCTTATAAAGTGCTTATTTTCAAAATCTTATTTGACATAGAAAATATGATTTCTGAGAGTTGCTTTCAAAAACTCCAGAAAAAAAAATGGGGGTGGGATACAGAATAAATAAGACTGGCAAAGGTTGATGTTTAATCGATGAACCCCAGTTTACTGAATCATTATCCTGGCTTTGGTGTATGTTCAAAAAATGCCCACAATACAAAATTTAATGAAAGAAGCTATGGGGGAAAATTAGATTTTAGATACTACTCTTATAATTTTAATGTTTCAGAAAGGTTTGGATTTGTTATCATATAAACTCATGTTTTAAATCTTCTTATTCAAATATAATCCCTTAGATTATAGTTTTATTTTAGTGTACAAGCTATTTTGCCCAAAAAGTTTCCATTGATTTAAAGTAATAAATTATTCTTACTTTTACATATAACTCAATTATGTAGTTACTAAGTAATAACAATTAAGTTTAAAAGTATATTTGTCATGACTCCAGTTACACATGTTTCCATGAAGGTGTGAGGTGTCTTCTTCCACATAGTTCCCCCAGCCAGGTCTGCTGGTTCTGACGTGGTCCTGGCAGCTCACACAAATAGTCCTTGGGAAGCTCACTAATTTCCTGTTGCTTTATATAATAGCCTTTTTAATAAACCTCACATTTAAAGGTCTAAAAATTAATCAGTATCAAAGACGATTTCATCCTTGGAGGAAGCATGTTATTTTTAGAAAGCCATTTTTATACTAAAATCACAACGATTTACCCCAGAGCTTATTTTTATTTATTTATTTATTTTGCCCCAGAGTTTAAAGTATCCTCTTCAACGATTATAAAAGGGTCCCAGTCCTTATTTTGGCAATCACTCCCTTCTTGGATTTAGAGCTTAACATCAGACCACCAATGGGGCAGTCACCTCTGCATTCAGTGGTCTTCACAAACTAAGCACATTGTAGACTTCTCATAAAATCTGTTCATTACATATTGAAGATGTAACTGCCCCAAGAGACTTAGACTAAGCCTCTGTTGCCTCTCCTTTTACATAGGGGATAATAAAACACTTTCCCAGAGGCATGCTGTAGTAAATGGGTAATGTAGATGGTATATTCACCACCGTGCTGGACACAGAGAAAAGGCTTAGTCTGTGGAGGTATCAATACATCCTCAGAAAGCAGGTGTTGAAATGTCTCCCTTTATATTCATGATTCCCAGTCAAGACTTTTGGGACCCATGCCTGCTGGTTATGTTCCACACGATGGCTCCCTCCCTTCTCTATCTGGGCCCTTACCATCAAGCACAAAGGTATGAAATATAAAATTTCCATTTTCCTGTGAACATTTTTTCATGCTGGGATTTTAATTTTGGGTTTTTTTTTTTTTTTCCAGTGAGGAAAAGACTTGTCGCCTTAGCCACCAATGTTTGACATCAGGGTTGACCACTCCTGCTGCTTTCAGCACGGTTAACACTACTGAGAGAATCAGGCCTAGTCTCCAGCCCCTCCCCCCCCAGGTCTCATTGAGAGGACAGCCTGGAGGCTCAGCATGGGCCTGCCTGTCACAGCAGGTCACTGCCTAATGGGCTTCCACAGCAGAACCCAGAGATCTCACTGCTATTTCTCACAGCCTAGGGAACAGGTAGGAAATATCTGTATCTTCTTTCCTTATCCATCTTATGTCTTAATACAGTTATTCCAGGACCTGGAGTAAAGATACTTTTAAACACAAAACCCAGTAAGACTGGACTTCCTTGGAAACTGGTCTCAGCTAATGTATTGATTAGAGAAGGAGCTTCTCACACCAGACTTGCCAGTGTGAAAATGACCTGGAGCTACCCTGTCAGGTAAGAACACAGATCATCCAGATCTGAGAGTCAAGAGGGGGCATTTAAAAGCTTCTAGAATAAGCTGCAATGCATGCACAATTGTTCCATCCCATTAAGGGACACAAAGACTTCGTTGGTCTCAAAATCTTTCTAAGTCATGACAACATTGACATGTTAACATTAACATATCTACAAGTTGCAAAATGATGACATAATATTATACATTAAATACTGCATATACTTACATTTATATGATTATATGATTGCTTTACATTTTAAACACGTAATTTTCTACCTATGCTTTTAATATTTTAAACTTCAATAATTTTCTTTAAATATTCTAGGCTTCTGTTTTTTGTCAGTTTGGCATTATGGAACATACACTTGGGAAACAACAGTAAGAAGCATTTTATTTATACTGTCTTTTTATCACATATTTATTTCTTAATCATTAAGTCTCATATTTTCAATGTTTTTAAAAGGTCACAGAGAAGAAATCAACAATGCTACAACCCAGAAGCTCCAGCAGAAAACACTCAACTGGACCCTGAATAATTTGGGGGAGGTGAATGGGAACGGAGATGGCTGGAGGCCCCAGGATACACGTCCCTACTTCCATGCTTTCCAAGATCGTAAGCCGTGATATCGCCCAGAATACCTTTGTGGTCATCTCCATCAGTGGCTTCTCAGTCTAGATCTGAGAAAAACCTGGAGTAAACTAAGGATAAAATGAGAAATCCAACACAGCACATTTTATCATATTCAGATGATGCACTATAAAGTGGAAAATATTTCCTAGTGAGGTGTTCTTTTGCTCTGAAACAGGTTTTACTATTTCATTGGTAAAATGTTGCATTTGCTCATGTCTAGCGAACTGTGATTAGATATATTCAAAACAACTACTCCATCTCAAGATAATAGCAGACTTTTGCTTGGCTTATTGCAGACTCTCAGGCTCCAGACCCCAGTCCCTGGCGCGGGGAGGAGTCCCTCTGGCGGGAAGGAGGGGTTGGGGGTTTTCTATAGCCATCGAACCCGTGGGTGGTCCCCGCCCTGGAGGCCTGTTTTTAATCATTGTCAGGGCAACTCGCAGCTTGACTTTAACATGTGAAGGGAAGGGAAAGAGAAAATCATACTTACAGTCGGGGCAGGGTTTCTCGCCGGGGACCTCGAACTGGTTCCTGACCCTCTGGTACCCCTGGCAGTTTGTTTTTAATCCTTAAATTAAGAAGTAGGGTTTACCTGAGCAAACATACTTGGCAGGGGGTTAAATTTTATTGCCTCTCCGAGGCAATCTCGTGAGGCCCTCCCGGGGATACACTAACGCTGAGGGCCAGACGGTCGGCGGACACTGATGCCCAGGTGTCCCCCCGCAGTAGGTGCCTCCTCGCCGCCGCGCTGCTGCAGGAACGGCGGCACCTGCGTGCTGGGCAGCTTCTGCGTATGCCCCGACCCCTTCACCGGCCGCTACTGCGAGCACGACCAGAGGCACAGGTGGGCGCTTGCACCAGCTGACTGCATGGCCCGGGGTGGGGAGCGCACGGAGCGGAGCGCACGGGGGACAGGAGGGACAGGAGGCGCACGGGCGGGGGAGGGACGGAGCGCACGGGGGACAGGAGGCGCGGGGCGTGGAGCTGAATGGGCGTGGGGAGCGCACGCGCGAGGGCAGCGCTGACGACGCGTCTGTCTCATCAGCGAATGCGGCGCACTAATGCACGGAGCCTGGACGTTCCGCGGCTGCCGCCTCTGCAGGTGTGTCTTCGCAGCCCTGCACTGCCTCCCTCGCCAGACACCTGGCAGCTGCGGTAAGGAGACCCACGTCCTGTGCACACAGTCCACGCACGCGGGCTATTGCTCCTTTGTATCTACCAATTTGTAGAGATCTAGCTGTGCCAGGCGACACAGAAATGAGCAAACTTAGAAAAGTCACATTCGTTGTGAATCACATGGCATATTGTCATTATTATTTAAAAATATTCCTAAGTTTACTCTGCCCTAATTGCTTGGTTTAAATCTGATTTCCGAACACTGCCCTTTCAGTAAGCAGAATTTGGGGGAGCACACAAGCTGGTAAGCAGAGCCAAGCCTGCCAGACAGTTTACCCGATGAAATCTCCAGTTGATGTCCCTACACCACACCAACACCATCTCCTTAACTGTGAAATAAGGAGGACACTGGAGCAGGACAGGAACAGGCATGGATGGCCAGGCGCCATTAGAGCCAAACAGACATTGCTCCAGAGAAGGAAGATACCTTGTAACCACAGCCCAGGTCTGCCACGCATATTAAAAGCCAGGAGGGTGTGAGGAATCTACCAGGTAAAACACTCCTTTGTAAGAATTCTGAGCAGTGAGCAAACTCAGTGCAAATGTTTCACTTGTAAAACTCAGTAAGGAATTGCCTGGGTCAGAAAACAGATAAAACACTCTGCTGTTGACCTTGGACAGGCCTAGGGGCACAGGGAAACAAGGCACAGCATTTCAATCCCACTTCCTGCCTCCTCTCACCTCTTCAGCATGCTCCAACCAGACTCCAGTGAGGAGCACACTTAATGAATGCTAAGCTTCCAATCCTCCTCCTGCTCCCTCTTCTGCAGCCTTGGGTAAGATTAGCTATCAAAGGATCCTTAATGAAGGTAAAGCCCATTAACCTCGCTTCCAGCCCCTCCCTCTCATCTAGCTGGGCGTGGTGTGGGCAATGCCAGTAGGGAGAGTGTGATTATAGTACAGTATTGCAAAATGTTGCATCTTTTTGTCTTTCTGCCTACCACATTTCCCAAATCTTTCCCTCTCCTTCCATTTGCTGGGCTTATGCCCCTGATTCACTAGCTGCTCCTTTTGTGCCCCAGAGAAAGGAGGATGCAAATTAGGGAACAGGTATTGGGATTTCAAGTGGGACTTGTGTGGTCCTACAGGTGAAGTCATTTCCTCATGCCATTGGTGCTCCCAGCTGTAATGTGGGGAAAGGGCCATCTGTGATCATGTCCAGTCTCCTATGCAAGTCCAGCTTGGGTTCAGAAGCAGCAGGGCAGAGACTAGATTCCAGACTACCGGCTTATTATTTTTATATCCTTGGAAACATTCAAGTCTGGGAATGCTATCTTCCAAGGACAGTGACAATGGCTCCTAAATGTAGCTTCTGCTCATCACAGTTGAACAAAATAGTCATTTCAGAGTAATTTTTCAGGTGCCAAAAGGACAGTAACACTTTTGTACTGTTTGATCCATTGATCCTTCCTCAGGGCATGACTGCAGTGGCCGTGCTGACAGTGGTTATGATGACATGAGAGATGATGAAGATAATGATGATGGCTCTCAGTATATTTCAGGCACTTTATACACTTTATTCCATTTAATTCTCTTAAGCCCATAAAATAGGTATTATTATACTTTTTATATTTGAGGAAACTGAGGCTTACAGGAGTTAATTCCTAATAGCTAATAAACAGGGTCTGATATTTTTTCTTTTTTTTTTTAAGATTTTATTTATTTATTCAAGAGAGACACAGAGAGAGGCAGAAACATAGGCAGAAGGAGAAGCAGGCTCCCCATGGGGAACGCAATGTAGGACTCGATCCCAGGACTGTGGGATCATGACCCGAGCCAAAGGCAGATGCTCAACCGCTGAGCCACCCAGGTGTCCCTGATATTTTTTTCTTAAGAGATAATCACAAAAGGCTAATTGTTAATTTAGAAATAATATATTTTGTAACATTAATTATTTAGAAATACTGTAAATAAACATACCATAGCATATTTATATAATTAATATTATTCTATGAATATTAACAATATTAATCTATGAATAAAACTGCTACCGTATTGAGATATAATCTGCAGATAACATTATATTAGTTTCAGGTGTATAACATAGTGATTTGTTACTTGTGTATATTGTGAAATGATCACCACACTAAGTCTAGTTAACATCCATCACCTCACATAGTTGTTATTTTCTTGTGATGAGAACTTTAAGATCTACTCTCTTAACAACTTTCAAATATAATTTTATTAACTATAGTGACTACTATACATTACATCCCCATAAGTAATTTTACAACTGGAAATCTGTACCTTTTGATCTTTGATCCTCACCCACTTTGCCCACCTACCAGCCTAGATTGGCAATCACCAAATTTCTTGTATCTATGAGTTGTTTTTTTTTTAAGATTCCACATAGAAGTAAGAGCATATGGTATTTGTCTTTCTCTGTTTGATTTATTTAACATAACACCCTCAAGGTCCATCCATGTTGTCACAAATAGCAAGATTTCCTTCTTTTATATGGCTGAAAAATATTCCATTGTGTGTGTTTGTGTTATCTACATGTCATATATTTTCTTTTATCTACATTTATATCATATTTATATCATCATATTTATACATATTTACATCATATTTTCTCTGTCCATCCATCAGCATACACTTAGATTGCTTCCATATTTTGGCTATTGTAAATATGCAATGAAAACAAAAGTACCTATATATTTTTGAGTTAATATGGTTGTTTCCTTTTGAAAAACCCCCAGAGGTGGAATTGCTGGATCATATGGAGCTCTATTTTTAATTTTTTAAAGAACCTCCATACCGGTTTCCATAATGGCTGTACCAATTTACATTCCCACCCAGCAGTGCAGAGGGTTCATGATGTGAATCTTAACTACTGTGCCATTTCTCTACTCTTCCTATAAGAATAATTATCAATATAAACTAAAGAAGATAATTTTGACAGTGTTATTTAGAATATTGAAAATATAGCCATATTATTTTTTATTAAGATTTTACTTATTTATTCATGAGAGACACAGAGACAGAGAGAGACACAGGCAGAGGGAGAAGCAGGCTCCATGCAGGGAACCCGATGCAGGACTTGATCTCGGGACTCCAGGAATCTGCCCTGAGCATGAAGGCAGACGCTCAACTGCTGAGCCACCCAGGTGTCCTAAATATGGCCATATTCTAAATCTAACAGCAAAGTAATAGGTAATTGAATGTTTTAAATCCTTTAATAGGATGTTATGAGGATTTTGAAGAACATATGGAAAATTATGTTTATAATATAATTATAATGATGTAAAACGATACATCTGGATGGAAGAATCACAAATAGATAACAACACATTACAAAATCATGACCCTCTTGGCACCTCCAGGGACCTGAGGGCCAAAAGATCTCCAAGGGCTCTTCTTGCTCTGATGTTCTTTGGGTCCAAGAATGACAGGTTTTCATAATCCCAAATATAATGTCTTTTCAAGGGCCTGTTTTTCCATTCTTACTCAGAAGAACACTGCAAGTTTCCCAGTTTTCTTTTGTAAAATGAGGATAACCTATGCTCTATCCTCACATAGATGTTGAAGGATAAAATAATCTTGTTAGTGTGAGCTATTTTGCCATTTTTCTGCTCCATGACCTAAAATAATGTTTTGTGAATAATAATTCTGAATATTGAATGGATGATTTTTGACCAATTATTTTATTTTATTTTATTTTATTTTATTTTTATTTTATTTTTTGTTATTTTTTTTCTTTGACCAATTAATTCCAAATACAGCTCCAAAGAAGAAATTGCTCCATATAAGCAATTATCTGTTATTATATTGCAATTAAAAGAAACCATTTTTAGTATTCTAAAACCAATTTGCTTGAGGCAGGCAACTGTCATTATCTCTACCATTTTCTTCATTTACATTTGTTAATTTTGCATTTAAAGAGACAGTGTAGCATAATGGAAAAATCATGAAGATCCCTCCAAAATATGTGTTCAAATCCCAAAATATACTTTTTATAATATTTATGATCTTTATGAAATGTTGAATAATTTGTGTTTCAGTCTCTGCAACTGCAAAATTAGAGCTGAATATTTACCCCATTGATTTAAGATGAAAAGGCACTGTACCTGTTACATATTATGCACATAATAAATTCTTACTTTATTATTATCACCATCAACAGTATTCAAGTCAATATAATGAGATTTTAAAAATTGTTTTTTGATCTATCATTTATATACTGATGTGTGTTTTTCAGGTTGTGAACAACATTCACTAATTTAGGGGCATTAAGTAAATAAGGGTTTAAAAAAAAAAAAAAAACAAGCTTCCATCTAGCAGGGTCTTTGCTTAGTGTTGAGCTGGGCCAAAAACTCATTATATTAAGAGGGTAATTCTTCCCACACATAGCCCCAACGAATTACTTCATTAGCCTCAAGAACCAGTTTGGTGCTCTAAAATTTTAGGTTTAAGTTCTGACACAGTGAAGTAGCAAACTCAAGTACCTTCAGGGGTAAACAGATAATGTGAATGTCAGGTTGGGGTCAGATCAAGCCTCTTCTCATGCTTTGAACTCAGTTTTTAAAAAGTACATTTCTGGCACCAACCAACCCAAACAAGCAAACAAACATTTTAGGGCCAGAACCATCCTGAAGGCCAATGGGAGAGATGGCCCTCCAGGGTCCTGGCCCCGGGTCAGCTCCAAGTGTGCAGTGTTGGAAAGAGAGACCCTTTGTTCTGCCTTCTGGGGACATTCTCCCATTGCCATTTCAATGGGTAAGATTCTCTGGGTGTCATGGCAGGAGAGGAAGCCATCTGGCTCCCAGAGGTATCTGCAAATTGCAAATTTTAGGAGTGCTGGATCTGGACCTCAATTCAAATATGACATTAGCCTCATTCAGGGTGGTCTCCAGACTTTTTTTTTTAATTTCCCACTCCACTCCAGTAAAAATACTTGAGTATATTCCCCATTCAGTGGTAGTGAGACAGTTGCCATGCTGAGCATGTACAAACTTGAATTTACTTATATCTTCTTTTTCACATATGCACAGGATTAATACACATGATAGAAATCTTTGCTATGTCTAACCAAGTCTAAAAAAGGCCTTTTGATAAGTATATAATAAAAATCCTAGATTATAGTCAGTCATCCACAGATAGCAGAGTTTCCCTCTTGGTATGATGTGAAATAATGGCTATAGAACAGTTGATTCAGTAGATTCTAATAAGTACAGTAAATATTAGTAAAGCTTAGTTTTAAATTTTCCTATAAATATATAGTTCTAGTATTTTCTCTCTAAGCTCAGTGGATGACCTGGGGCCTCGTGAGAGGGACATCACATGGTGCTCACAGCCCCAATTTGGTGAACCCTGCTTGCAGGACTGACTTGGTCTAGCCAAATTCACAAAGCTGACTAAAACAAAGGCCTTTGAATTTCTATACAAGAAATAACTGCCAACAGGGTCTTAATCCTTTCCTGTAGGCAGCCTATTTCCTTCCACTAGGGGAGAGTCAACACAGAAGCTCAGTATGGGCTGATGCCTTTCTCACTTGAATAGCTTCTTATGCTGTGAGCACCTGTTTTATTTAGCATCAGCTTTTCTGGAACATTCTCTGAGCCCAGAAGTTAAGTTTCCTGTTTTCTGAGGTTTTGGCACTCTGGAACAACCCTTTCCCAAGGTAAGGTGGTATGTAAAAGTGGTACCCAGGCCTAGAGTAGGCCAGACCTCAGTCTTATCCTGAATCTAGTCTCTTGGATGGTCCCACCATAGCCCACCTGTGAACAGGTATAGAATGGGTACCTGTTGCAGTTGCTTGTCATCATTACTTGTTAACTTCCACTGTTTCATGCTCACCATAGGTTCTCACATTCAGAGGACATCTCCTGAAGGTATTGTAGAGGGCAGGACCAGGCAGTCCAGTCTGGGGTGGGGTCAGGGGGAAGAAGGTGGGAAGTACACCAGGTTGGCCTCTGCCAGGCAGTCCTAGAGAGAAGTTCTCCGTAGTGCCTTTTCTCATCTGCATGCTTACCTGCCAAGCCAACCCCACACATAGGCCCAGATTTGCTTGTGAGAATGCTTTAGTGGAGTTGGCACCCTTGCCCGTGGGGCTTGGCAGCTTCACATAGTCATTATTCAGGAGGGACTTTAGCTGAGAGCCTGGGTTCTGCTACCCCAGGGACTCCCAGCCAACACCTTTGGGGTGGAGTCCCAACCATACAGAAAGCTGGACTCACAGACCCTTAGGACTAGAGTGAGACCCTACTGTTGAGGAACCACACTGTGGCAGCAAAGAAAGTGAGCACCTTGGGGTGCTGCACCAACCCCCAGAATGCTATGAAGCTGTTCATTTTTGTAACTTCCTCTGTAGAAGTAGTAGCCATTGCTTTAGGGATGGGTGCTTTCCTCCTGTTTAATAGGTAGTCCCTAATCAAGGAAATGGTATAAGGACTAATTTGGGGAAAAGTTGGACCTTCTTTGCAACACATAGATGCAAGTTGTTTTATTTTATTGTATTTCAAATCAGATCTATTTGCCCCTGATTGCTAAATGACTTGGTGTGGAATTCTCTGAAAAATCACCTTTGGTCAGCTCACAAGTAAATGAGAGAGCTGAAGGGCTGTTTCTTTCTTAAGCCCTAAAAACAATAAATTCTCTTTCAGTTCTCTAAGTTCCACAAAAATCCCATATAAAAGCTAAAGGAAGGCACAGCTTCCTTGAACAGCCACTCCCACAGTGGAGCTTCCTTCTGCTGCCAGGTGAGCCCACTGTTGGCATGGTGGGGCTGTGCTTTGGAAGGGCTCTGCAGCAGAGCCCCAGCAGCAAAGTCTAATGAGGAGGTTCCAGCAGAATAGGGCCTTTATCAGAGCAGGTGCAGACATCTCTATTTCAGTTTCTTAAAGACAGTCTGTAACAATGTGTCTTACACACTTGGGATTTTTTTTCAGACCTGGAAGATCTTCTTGCTGCACGCTCTGATGGACTAAGCGCACAACTAAGCTCACAACGCATGCTGAGTGTTCTCTTCCTCCTTCCCTGCTTGCTCTTACAAACTATCCTGAGTGAAGGGGGAGACTGCTAACTAAACCGTAGAGGACTTAATCTGCAGTTCCACACTGGCAGAACCTTGGCGTCACCAGCACAGCTTGAGTAAGCATGGTCCTCTATGGGAAAACCAGGACTTGTGCATCATCTCATTTTCTGTTGTAGGTAATAGATTTCCTACATTTCCTATAAACTGAAGCATGAGATGAATATTTTTATTGTTCAATAAATATCCTCATGAAAGAGATTTTCTTGATTCTCTAAGTCTTATTTCAAGGGTCTGCCACTTAGACGCCTTGTGAGTAAACACTTGTGCTGGGGCCTATTCAACTCTAAATTATCTCTGATTTTGGAGTAAACTGAGCATGTGGCCCCTCCCAAATGACAACTATTCCTTGAGCACCCCTTCATCCTCCACACACATGGATAAACCATGGATAGGGCAATGCTTCACTGTTCGACTCCCCCACTACTCTCTAAGTCCTTGGGAGGCAGACATAGCACCACATGTGGTGTACTCTGGGTCTGGCAAAGAGCTGCAGCCTAAAAAATGCTTCATTGATAAGGAAGACAAGAAAGGGGAGGGAGGGTGAGAAGGTGGGAGCCAAGACTTGAGTCTGACAGCCTGTCAACCCACCTCCTTTTCTGTAGCTTCCTCTACTAACCAGCTCCTTTGTGACATGCTTTCCAGGGCAATTAGCACTTACTGGGATTATTACCAATCTACTTAAAAGGGGAAGATTTTACAGAGCAGAACCCATTCTAAAGGCAAGGCAGAGAGAGAATTTAGCAAAAAGGGTTACATTTGCTCAGGTTCTAGGCTAGCCCTCCTCTCTTGGAGTCCAGTCATCTGACAGCCAGCCAGGCAAGCACAGCTTACCTGCAATAGTCCAGCCACCAAATCTTGTTACTTACTCAAACTTGCACATGCTGTGCCTTTCTTTTTGTCCCCAAATCTGCCTTGCTCTGTTGAGCCTGGGAACAGTTTACATATAGTGATTGCGTAGGGAGATGAACACATGAGAGGAGGGTGATAGGTTTCTTGAAGCCTTGGCTGGGGGAGCTTTGAAACAACCCCAAGGGATGTATTCTTCTGAACAATGAGATGCCATCCAGAATCTGGTATGATGGGATATATCAGTTTAGATCAAGACAGACGTTACCATCTAGTCTCCATTAAGTTTCTATAATCAATGTGTAAACAAGGAATAGAGGGTGGAAAAGGTAGTTAATGATTAATCATACATGGGGCTGAGAGGAGATTAAAACATAAGTAAGGAACATAACAGAAAACGACATAAAGCTAAGTTAATAAGGTAATTCATACAATTATGGTACTGCTTATGCTTTCAAAACAGGTCCAGCAAGCATCCAGCCTCAATCTGAACCCCAATCTGAAATTTGTGAAAAAATAAAGGGACTGAAGGGCCCATCTTGAATCAGTTGCATAGCACTTGGGAGTCAGGCATTACTAAGCTGGATCTGTCCACTACATTAGCTATCTAATAATCACAGCCCTGTTTGAGCAGTTACTTCAACTAGAACTCAGATGAGTGAAAACAAGAATATTACATTATTCAGGTAAATAAACAAGAATAAAATTGAAGCAAGAAAAGGACTCTGGAATAGATAAAACAGTCTGTATTAAAATATTAATTGATCAAGATATTGATACTTTATAAGACTTATGGATTTCATTTAAAATGTTCACACCTGGGGGTGGGGCAAGACGGAGGAGGAGTAGGGCCCCCAAGTCACCTGTCCCCACCAACTTATCTAGATAACTTTCAAATCATCCTGAAAACTTTTGAATTTCACCTAATTTAAAGAGAGAACAGAAAGGGGAGGGGCAAGATGGCTGAAGAGTAGGGTCCCCAAGTCACCTGTCCCCACCAAATTACCTAGATAACCTTCAAATCATCCTGAAAATCTACGAATTCGGCCTGAGATTTAAAGAGAGAACAGCTGGAATGCTACAGTGAGAATAGTTCGCGCTTCTATCGAGTTAGAAAGACGGGGAAAAAGAAATAAAGAAACAAAAGGCCTCCAAGAGGGGGGGCCGCGAGGAGCCGGGCTGAGGCCAGGGCGAGTGTCCCCAGGACAGGAGAGCCCCGTCCCGGAGACGCAGGAGCTGCACCAACCTTCCCGGGCGGAAAGGGGCTCGCAGGGAGTTAGAGCAGGACCCCAAGAGGCCGAGGATGCCCTCAAGCTCCCTGGGACACTAACAGACACCTGCGCCCCAGGGGAGTGCTCCGAGCTCCCTAAGGGCTGCAACGCGTGGTGGTACCCGGAGCAGCTCGGAGGGGCTCGGGCGGAGGAAGAGGCTCCGCGGAGGGGGCTGCGGGGCGGGAGCATGAATCCAACAGCGCAGGCTCCAGAGCACAGGGCGCTGGGACACAGCCCAGGATCCGGGCTCCTCCCTGGACAGGCAGAGGCCAGGAGAGCCCAGGACAGCAAGGACGCTCCTGCCCAAACTGAGGAGATCAGCGGCCCTGCCCCCAGAGCATCCAGGCCCCTGCAGACTGAGACCTCTGTAGTTACTGCAGGAGCTGACTCCAGGGCTCCAGAGCTGGCCCCGCCACTGCGGTTGTTCCTCTTGTGGCCTCACAGGATAAACAACCCCCACTGAACCTCACAGTGGCCTCACCAGATAAGCAGCTTAAACATTACTCACTGAGCCCTGCACCAGGCAGGGGCTGAGCAGCTCCCCCAAGTGCTAACACCTGAAAATCAGCACAACAGGCCGCTCCCCCAGAAGACCAGCTAGAGGGACAGGGGAAAAACAAATTATTGACCAAGCAGCACTGGAAAGTACCAGGGGAAGTCAAGGGACTTACATTATACAGAATCAGAGGATACTCCCCCTTGTTTTTTTTTTCTTTTTATTTTTTTTTAATTTTTGTTTGCTTCCCCCACCCTTTTTTTCTTTTCTTTTATTCTTTTTTATTTTTTTATTCCTTTTTTCTTTATTTGTTATTCTTTCCTTCTTTCTCTTCTCTCCTTTTCTCCTTTTCCGAATACAACTTGTTTTTGGCCACTCTGCACTGAGCAAAATGACTAGAAGGAAAACATCACCTCAAAAGAAAGAATCAGAAACAGTGCTCTATCCCACAGAGTTACAAAATTTGGATTACAATTCAATGTCAGAAAGCCAATTCAGAAGCACTATTATAAACCTACTGGTGGCGCTAGAAAAAAGCATAAAGGACTCAAGAGACTTCATGATTGCAGAATTTAGATCTAATCAGGCAGAAATTAAAAATCAATTGAATGAGATGCAATCCAAACTAGAAGTCCTAACGACGAGGGATAATGAGGTGGAAGAACGAGTGACATAGAAGACAAGTTGATGGAAAAGAGGAAACTGAGGAAAAAAGAGACAGACAATTAAAAGACCATGAGGATAGATTAAGGGAAATAAACGACAGCCTCAGGAAGAAAAACCTATGTTTAATTGGGGTTCCCGAGGGCGCCAAAATGGACAGAGGTCCAGAATATGTATTTGGACAAATCATAGCTGAAAACTTTCCTAATCTGGGAAGGGAAACAGGCATTCAGATCCAGGAAATACAGAGATACCCCCCTAAAATCATTACAAACTGTTCAACACCTCGACATTTAATAGTTAAGCTTACAAATTCCAAAGATAAAGAGAAGATCCTTAAAGCAGCAAGAGACAAGAAATCCCTAACTTTTATGGGGATGAGTATTAGGGAAACAGCAGACCTCTCCACAGAGACCTGGCAGGCCAGAAAGGGCTGGCAGGATATATTCAGGATCCAAAATGAGAAAAACATGCAACCAAGAATATTTTATCCAGCAAGGCTCTCATTCAGAATGAAAGGAGAGATAAAGACCTTCCAAGGGAGGCAGGAACTGAAAGAATATGTGACCTCCAAACCAGCTCTGCAAGAAATTTTAAGGGGGAGTCCTAAAATTCCCGTTTAAGAAGAAGTCCAATGGAACAATCCACAAAATAGGGACTGAATAGATATCATGATGACACTAAACTGATATCTTTCAATAGTAACTCTGAATGTGAACGGGCTTAATGACCCCATCAAAAGGTACAGGGTGTCAGACTGGATAAAAAAGCAGGACCCATCTATTTGCTGTCTACAAGAGACTCATCTAAGACAGAAGGAACCTACAGCCTGAAAATAAAAGGTTGGAGAACCATTTACCATTCAAATGTTCCTCAAAAGAAAGCAGGGGTAGCCATCCTTATATCAGATAAACTAAAATTTACCGCAAAGACTGTAGTGAGAGATGAAGAGGGACACTATATCATACTTAAAGGATCTATCCAACAAGAGGACTTAGCAATCCTCAATATATATGTCCCGAATGTGGGAGCTGCCAAATATTTAAACAAATTAATAACCAAAATAAAGACATACTTAGATAATGATACACTATACTTGGGGACTTAAATCTACCGCTTTCTACAGTCGATAAGTTTTCTTTTTTTTTTAATTTTTATTTATTTATGATAGTCACACAGAGAGAGAGACAGAGAGGCAGAGACATAGGCAGAGGGAGAAGTAGGCTCCATGCACCAGGAGCCCGATATGGGATTCGATCCCGGGTCTCCAGGATCGTGCCTTGGGCCAAAGGCAGGCGCTAAACTGCTGCGCCACCCAGGGATCCCTCTATAAGTTTTCTAAACACAACATCTCCAAAGAAACGAGAGCTTTAAATGATACACTGGACCAGATGGGTTTCACAGATATCTACAGAACTTTACATCCAAACTCAACTGAATACACATTCTCTCAAGTGCACATGGAACTTTCTCCAGGATAGACCACATACTGGGTCACAAATCGGGTCTGAACCGATACCAAAAGATTGGGATCGTCCCCTGCATATTCTCAGACCATAATGCCTTGAAAGTAGAACTAAATCACAACAAGAAGTTTGGAAGGACCTCAAACACGTGGAGGTTAAGGACCATCCTGCCACAAGATGAAAAGGTCAACCAGGAAATTAAGGAAGAATTAAAAAGATTCATGGAAACTGATGAGAATGAAGATACAACCCTTCAAAATCTTTGGGATACACCAAAGCAGTCCTGAGGGGGAAACACATCTCAATACAAGCATCCATCCAAAAACTGTAAAGAACTCAAATACAAAGGTAACCTTACACCTAAAGGAGCTACAGAAAAAGCAGCAAATAGATCCTACACCCAGCAGAAGAAGAAAGTTAATAAAGATTTGAGCACAACTCAACAAAATCGAGACCAGAAGAACTGTGGAACAGATCAACAAAACCAGGAGTTGGTTCTTTGAAAGAATTAATAAGATAGATAAACCATTAGCCAACCTGATTAAAAAGAAGAGAGAGAAGACTCAAATTAATAAAATCATGAATGAGAAAGGAGAGATCACTACCAACACCAAGGAAATACAAATGAATAAATTACGCAATCTAGAAGAAACGGATGCATTTCTGGAAAAGCACAAACTACCAAAACTGGAACAGGAAGAAATAGGAAACCTGAACAGGCCAATAACCAGGGAGGAAATTGAAGCAGTCATCAAAAACCTCCCAAGACACAAAAGTCCAGGGCCAGATGGCTTCCCTGGGGAATTCTATCAAACGTTTAAAGAAGAAAACATACCTATTTTACTAAAGCTGTTTGGAAAGATAGAAAGAGATGGAGTACTTCCAAATTCATTCTATGAGGCCAGCATCACCTTAATTACAAAACCAGACAAAGACCCCACCAAAAAGAATTATAGACCAATATCCCTGATGAACATGGATGCAAAAATTCTCAACAAGGTACTAGCCAATAGGATCCAACAATACATTAAGAAGCTTATTCACTATGACCAAGTGGGATTCATCCCCGGGATGCAAGGCTGGTTCAACACTCATAAAGCAATCAATGTGACTGATCATATCAGCAAGAGAAAAAAACAAGAACCGTATGATCCTCTCAATAGATGCAGAGAAAGCATTTGACAAAATACAGCATCCATTCCTAATCAAAACTCTTCAGAGTATAGGGACAGAGGGAACATTTCTCAACATGTTAAAAGCCATCTATGAAAATCCCACAGTAAATATCATTCTCAGTGGGGAAACACTGGGAGCCTTTCCCCTAAGATCAGGAACACGACAGGGATGTCCACTCTTACCACTGCTATTCAACATAGTACTAGAAGTCTAGCCTCAGCAATCAGACAACAAAAAGACATCAAAGGCATTCAAATTGGCAAAGAAGAAGTCAAACTCTCCCTCTTCACCAATGACATGATACTCTACATAGAAAACCCAAAAGCCTCCACCCCAAGATTGCTAGAACTCCTACAGCAATTTGGCAGCGTGGCAGGATACAAAATCAATGCCCAGAAGTCAGTGGCATTTCTATACACTTAACAATGAGACTGAAGAAAGAGAAATTAAGGAGTCAATCCCATTTACAGTTGCACCCAAAAGCATAAGATACCTAGGAGTAAACCTAACCGAGGAGGTAAAGGTCAATACCCTAAAAACTATAGAACACTTCTGAAAGAAATTGAGGAAGACACAAAGAGATGGAAAAATATTCCATGCTCATGGATTGGCAGAATTAATATTGTGAAAATGTCAATGTTATCCAGGGCATTTTCACATTTAATGCAATCCCTGTCAAAATAGCATGGACTTTCTTCAGAGAGTTAGAACAGATTATTTTAAGATTTGTGTGGAATCAGAAAAGACCCCGAATAGCCAGGGGAATTTTAAAAAAGAAAACCATATCTGGGGGCATCACAATGCCAGATTTCAGGTTGTACTACAAAGCTGTGGTCATCAAGACAGTGTGGTACTGGCACAAAAACAGACACAGAGATCAATGGAACAGAGTAGAGAACTCAGAAGTGGACCCTGAACTTTATGGTCAACTAATATTCGATAAAGGAGGAAAGACTATCCATTGGAAGAAAGACAGTCTCTTCAATAAATGGTGCTGGGAAAATTGGACATCCACATGCAGAAGAATGAAACTAAACCAGTCTCTTGCACCATACACAAAGATAAACTCAAAATGGATGAAAGATCTAAATGTGAGACAAGATTCCATCAAAATCCTAGAGGAGAACACAGGCAACACCCTTTTTGAACTCGGCCACAGTAACTTCTTGTAAGATACATCCACAAAGGCAAAAGAAACAAAAGCAAAAATGAACTATTGGGACTTCATCAAGATAAGAAGCTTTTGCACAGCAAAGGATACAGTCAACAAAACTCAAAGTCAACTTACAGAATGGGAGAAGATATTTGCAAATGACGTATCAGATAAAGGGATAGTATCCAACATCTATAAAGAACTTGTTAAACTCAACAGGAAAGAAACAAACAATCCAATCATGAAATGGGCAAAAGAAATGAACAGAAATCTCACAGAGGAAGACATAGACATGGCCAACAAGCACATGAGAAAATGCTCTGCGTGACTTACCTTCAGGGAAATACAAATCAAAACCACAATGAGATACCACCTTACACCAGTGAGAATGGAGAAAATTAACAAGGTAAGAAACCACAAATGTTGGAGAGGATGAGGAGAAAAGGGAACCCTCTTACACTGTTGGTGGGAATGTGAACTGCTACAGCCACTCTGGAAAACTGTGTGGAGGTTCCTCAAAGAGTTAAATATAGACCTGCCCTACGACCCAGCCATTGCACTGTTGGGGATTTACCCCAAAGATACAGATGCAATGAAATGCTGGGACACCTGTACCCGATGTTTCTAGCAGCAATGTCCACAATAGCCAAATTGTGGAAGGAGCCTTGGTGTTCACCGAAAGATGAATGGATAAAGAAGATGTGGTTTATGTATACAATGGAATATTACTCAGCCATTAGAAATGACAAATACCCACCATTTGCTTCTACGTGGATGGAACTGGATGGTATTATGCTGAGTGAAATAAGTCAATTGGAGAAGGACAAATATTATATGGTCTCATTCATTTGGGGATTATAGATAATAGTGAAAGGGAATAGAGGGGATTGGAGAAGAAATGGGTAGGAAATATCAGAAAGGGAGACAGAACATGGAAGACTCCTAACTCTGGGAACGAACTAGGGGTGGTAGAAGGGAGGGGGGCGGGGGGTGTGGGTGACTGGGTGTACGGCACTGAGGGGGGCACTTGACAGGATGAGTACTGGGTGTTATTCTTTATGTTGGCAAATTGAACACCCATAAAAATAAATTTATTATTAAAAAAATAAAGAGAGAACATTTGGTACGCTACAGAGAGGAGTTTATGCTTCTAACAAGGTAGGAAGGTTGAAAAAAAAAATCAAAATAAAAATGAATCAAGTGGGGGAGGGACCCCAGAAGAGATGGGATAAGGCCGGCCATGCAAGCCTCCTGGACAGGAAAGCCCTGTCCCAGAGAAGCAGGAATTTAAAAAATCGGCACCAGATTCTTCCCAGAGGGAAAGGGGCTTAGCAGGGAACTCAGGCAGAACCACAGGAGGGTGGGTGGAGCCTCCAGTCTCCAGGAGTCACAAACAGAGGAAGTGTGCCCCAGGGGAGAGCTTGGTAAAGGGCTACAGCAGGCACCCGACAGGGCCACAGGAGAAGCTCAGGCGGTTGCTCTGCCGGCCTGAAGGATCTGCCCCTGCTGCCTTTGGGAGCTGAGGCCTCGGGAGCGCAATTCCAGCTGCACAGGGCCCGGATCCCAGGACACAAGGGGACACAGCTTGTGATCCTGTGCTACCTCTGGGACAAGCAGAGGCAGGGAGGGCACAGGACTGTGAAGACCCTCCTGCCACCCGGTGCCCCCACGCTGTACAGATCAGCACCCCAAGCCCCCGGAGCATCCAGGTCAGTGTGGACTGTGATAGTTACTGCGGGAGCTGACTCCAGAGCTGGAGAGCTGGCCACTGCCAGTGTGGTTGTTCCTACTGGTGTCACCCTGTGCTTGGGATGGAGTGCAGCCGCCAGGGAACAGGGGCCTCAGGATAAATTGCTCCCACTGAGCATGGCACCTGGCGGGGCGGGGCAGCTCCCCCATGTATGCACACCTGAGAATCAGCACAGCAGGCCACTCCCTCAGAAGACCAGCTGGAAAGACCGGGGAAGAGCAAGTTCTTAACCCAGCAGTGCTGGAAAGCTCCAGGGGAAGTCAAGGGATTTACAGTATATAGAACCAGAGGATACACCTCTTTTTTTTTTTTTCTGAACTTTCTTTTTCTTTCTTTTTCTTGTTTTTCCCCCCTCCCTTTTCCCAGTACAACTCGTTTTTAGCCACTTTCCCCTGAGGAAAATGACTGGAAAAAAGAACTCACACAAAAGAAAGAATCAGAAACTACTCTCTCCCACAGAGTTACAGAATTTAGATTACAATTCAACGTCAGAAAGCCAATTCAGAAGCACAATTATAAAGCTACTGGTGGATCTGGAAAAAAGCATAAGGGATTCAAGAGACTTCAGACTGCAGAATTTAGATCTAATCAGGCCAAAATTAAAAATCAATTATATGAGAGCAATCCAAACTGGAGGGCCTAAAAACGGGGGTTAATGACGTAGAAGAAAGAGTGAGTGACGTAGAAGACAAGTTGGTGGCAAGGAAGGAAGCTGAGGAAAAAAGAGAAAAACAATTAAAAGACCATGAGGAAAGGTTAAGGGAAATAAATGATAACCTCAGAAGGACAAATCTACATACAATTAGGCTTCCAGAGGACCCCAAAAGGGACAGAGGACCAGAAAGCATATTTGAATAAATCATAGCTGAGAACTTCCTTAATTTGGGGATGGAAACAGGCATTCAGATCCAGGAGGTAGAGAGGTCCCCAAATAAAATCAATAAAAACTGTTCAACACCTCGAGATTTAATAGTGAAACTTGAAAATTCCAAAGATGAAGAGAAATTCCTTAAAACAGTAAGACACAACAGATTCCTAACCTATATGGGGAGAAATACTAGATTAATAGCAGACCTCTCCATGAGACCAGGTAGGCCAGAAAGGGCTGGCAGGATATACTCAGGGCCCTAAAAGAGAAGACATGCAGTCAAGAATGCTTTATCCAGCAAGGCTCTCATTCAGAATAGAAGGAGAGATAAAGAGCTTCCAAGATAGGCAGAAAGTGAAAGAATATATGACCACCAAACGAGCTCTGCAAGAAATAGTGAAGGGGACTCTGTAAAAGAAAGAGGAAGCCCAAAGAAATAATCCACAAAAACAGGGACTGATTAGGTATTATGATGACACTAAATTCATATCATTCAATAGTAACTCTGAACTTGAATGGGCTTAATGATCCCATAAAAAGACGCAGGGTTTCAGACTGGATAAAAAAGCAAGACCCATCTATTTGCTGTCTACAAGAGACTCATTGTAGATCTAAGGACATCTACAGCCTGAAATTGACAGGTTGGAGAACCATTTACTATTCAAATGGTCCTCAAAAGAAAGCTAGGGTAGCAATCCTCATATAAAATAAATTAAGTTTATCCCAAAGACTGTAGTAAGAGATGAAGAGAGACAATATATCATACTTAAAGGATCTATCCAACAAGAAGACCTAACAATCATGAATATTTATGCCCCTAATGGGGGAACTGCCAAGTATATCAATCAATTAAGAACCAAAGTAAAGACATACTTAGATAATACTGCACTAATACTGGGAGACTACAACATGGCACTTTCTGCAAATGACAGATCTAAGCACAATATCCCCAAAGAAACAAGAGATTTATTTATTATTATTTTTTTAAATAATAAATTTTGGGATCCCTGGGTGGCGCAGCGGTTTGGCGCCTGCCTTTGGCCCAGGGCACGATCCTGGAGACCCGGGATCGAATCCCACGTCAGGCTCCCGGTGCATGGAGCCTGCTTCTCCCTCTGCCTGTGTCTCTGCGCCTGTCTCTCTCTCTCTGTGACTATCATAAATAAATAAAAATTTAAAAAAAAAAAAAAATAATAATAATAAATTTATTTTTTATTGGTGTTCAATTTGCCAACATACAGAATAAAACCCAGTGCTCATCCCGTCAAGTGCCCCCCTCAGTGCCCGTCACACATTCACCCCCACCCCCTGCCCTCCTCCCCTTCCACCACCCCTAGTTCATTTCCCCGAGTTAGGAGTCTTTATGTTCTGTCTCCCTTTCTGATATTTCCTACCCATTTCTTCTTCCTTCCCTTCTATTCCTTTTCACTATTATTTATATTCCCCAAATGAATGAGACCATATAATGTTTGTCCTTCTCTGATTGACTTATTTCACTCAGCATAATACCATCCAGTTCCATCCACGTTGAAGCAAATGGTGGGTATTTGTCATTTCTAATGGCTGAGTAATATTCCATTGTATACATAAACCACATTTTCTTTATCCATTCATCTTTGGATGGACACCGAGGCTCCTTCCACAATTTGGCTATTGTGGACATTGCTGCTATAAACATCGGGTGCAAGTGTCCTGGCGACAAACAAGAGATTTAAATGATACAGTGGACTAGATGGATTTTACAGATATTTACAGAACTTTACATCCAAACGCAACTGAATACACATTTTTCTCAAGAGCACATGGAACTTTCTCCAGAATAGACCACATACTGGGTCACAAATCAGGTTTTGATGGATACCAAAAGATTGGGATCGTACTCTGCATATTTTCAGACCATAATGCTTTGAAGCTTGAACTCAATCACAAGAAGAAATTTGGAAGAAACTAAAACATGCGGAGGTTAAAGACCATCCTCCTAAAAGATGAATAGGTCAACCAGGAAATTAGAGAAGGATTAAAAAGATTCAAGGAAACTAATGAGAATGATGGTACAATCATTCAAATCTTTGGGATACAGCAAAAGCAGTCCTGAGAGGGAAATACTTTGCAATACAAACAATTGGAAAAAACTCAAATACACAAGCTAACCTTGCACCTAAAAGAACTGGAGAAGGAAGAGCAAATAAAACCCACACCCAGCAGAAGAACAGAAGTAATAAAGATTTGAGCAGAAATAAATGAAATAGGGACCAGAAGAACTGTAGAACAAATTAAATGAAGCCAGGAGTTGGTTCTTTAAAGAATTAATAAGATAGATAAACCATTAGCCAGCCTTATTAAAAACAATAGAGAACTACTCAAATTAAGAAAATCATGAATGAAAAAGGAGAGATCACAATCAATACCAAGGAAATACAATGATTTTAAACACATAGTAGGAGCAGCTATACGCCAATAAATTAGGAAATCTAGAAGAAATGGACGCATTTCTGGAAAACCACAAATTACCAAAACTGGAACAGGAAAAAATAGAAAACCTTAACAGGCCAATAACCATGGAAGAAAATTAAGCACTCACCAAAAACCTCCCAAGACACAAAATTCCAGGGCCAGATGGCTTCCCAGGGGAATTCTATCAAATGTTTAAAGAAACATACCTATTCTACTAAAGCTGTTCTGAAAGATAGAAAGGGATGGAATACTTCCAAACTCTTCTTATGAGGCCAGCATCACCTTAATTCCCAAACTAGAGAAAGACCCCATGAAAAAGGAGGATTATAGACCAATGTTCCTGATGAACACAGATGAAAAATTCTCAACAAGATACTAGCCATTAGGATCCAACAATACATTAAGAAGATTATTCACCATGACCAAGTGGGATTTATCCCCGAGATGCAAGGCTGGTTCAACACTCATAAAGCAATCAATGTGACTGATCATATCAGCAAGAGAAAAAACAAGAACCATATGATCCTCTCAATAGATGCAGAGAAAGCATTTGACAAAATACAGCATCCATTCCTGATCAAAACTCTTCAGAGTGTAGGGACAGAGGGAACATTCTTCAGCATCTAAAAGCCATCTATGAAAAGCCCACAGTAAATATCATTCTTAGTGGGGAAACACTGGGAGGCTTTCCCCTAAGCTCAGGAACATGACAGGGATGTCCACTCTCACCACTGCTATTCCACATAGTACTAGAAGTCCTACCATCAGCAATCAGGCAACAAAGAGAAATAAAATCAATCAATGCCCAGAAATCAGTGGCATTTCTATACACTAACAATGAGACTGAAGAAAGAGAAATTAAGGAGTCAATCCCATTTACAATTGTACCCAAAAGCATAAGATACCTAGGAGTAAACCTAACCAAAGAGTTAAAGGACCTATACCCTAAAAACTACAGAAGACTTCTGAAAGAAATTGAGGAAGACACAAAGAGATGGAAAAATATTCCATGCTCATGGATTGGAAGACTTAATATTGTGAAAATGTCAATGTTACCCAGGGCAATTTACACGTTTAATGCAATCCCTATCAAAATACCATGGAGTTTCTTCTTAGAGTTGGAACAAATCATCTTAAGATTTTTTGTGGAATCATAAAAGACCCTGAATACCCAGGGGAATATTGAAAAAGAAAACCACAGCCAGGGGTATCACCATGCCAGATTTCAAGTTGTACTACAAAGCTGTGGTCATCAAGACAGTGTGGTACTGGCACAAAAACAGACACATAGATCAATGGAACAGAGTAGAGAACCCAGAAGTGGACCCTGAACTTTATGGTCAACTAATATTCGATAAAGGAGGAAAGACTATCCATTGGAAGAAAGACAGTCTCTTCAATAAATGGTGCTGGGAAAATTTGACATCCACATGCAGAAGAATGAAACTAAACCAGTCTCTTGCACCATACACAAAGATAAACTCAAAATGGATGAAAGATCTAAATGTGAGACAAGATTCCATCAAAATCCTAGAGGAGAACACAGGCAACACCCTTTTTGAACTTGGCCACAGTAACTTCTTGCAAGATACGTCCACGAAGGCAAAAGAAACAAAAGGAAAAATGAACTATTGGGACTTCATCAAGATAAGAAGCTTTTGCATAGCAAAGGATACAGTCAACAAACAGAATGGGAGAAGTTAGTTGCAAATGACATATCAGATAAATGGCTAGTTTCCAAGATCTATAAAGAACTTGTTAAACTCAACAGGAAAGAAACAAACAATCCAATCATGAAATGGGCAAAAGACATGAACAGAAATCTCACAGAGGAAGACATAGACATGGCCAACAAGCACATGAGAAAATGCTCTGCGTGACTTACCTTCAGGGAAATACAAATCAAAACCACAATGAGATACCACCTCACACCAGTGAGAATGGGGAAAATTAACAAGGCAGGAAACCACAAATGTTGGAGAGGATGAGGAGAAAAGGGAACCCTCTTACACTGTTGGTGGGAATGTGAACTGGTGCAGCCACTCTGGAAAACTGTGTGGAGGTTCCTCAAAGAGTTAAAAATAGAAAAAATAGACCTGCCCTATGACCCAGCAATTGCACTGTTGGGGATTTACCCCAAAGATTCAGATGCAATGAAACGCTGGGACACCTGCACCCGATGTTTCTAGCAGCAATGTCCACAATAGCCAAACTGTGGAAGGAGGCTCGGTGTCCATTGAAAGATGAATGGATAAAGAAGATGTGGTTTATGTATACAATGGAATATTACTCAGCCAATAGAAACGGCAAATACCCACCATTTGCTTCAACGTGGATGGAACAGGAGGGTATTATGCTGAGTGAAGTAAGTCAATCGGAGAAGGACAAACAGTGTATGTTTTCATTCATTTGGGGAATATAAATAATAGTGAAAGGGAATATAAGGGAAGGGAGAAGAAATGTGTGGCAAGTATCAGAAAGGGAGACAGAACATGGAAGACTCCTAACTCTGGGAAATGAACTAGGGGTGGTGGAAGGGGAGGAGGGCGGGGGTGGGGGTGAATTGGTGGCGGGCACTGAGGGGGACACTTGACGGGATGAGCACTGGGTGTTATTCTGTATTTTGGTAAATTGAACACCAATAAAAAATTAATTTATTAAAAAAGAAGATTTTTTGTGGAATCATAAAAGACCCTGAATAGCCAGGGGAATATTGAAAAAGAAAACCACAACCAGGGGCATCACCATGCCAGGTTTCAAGTTGTACTACAAAGCTGTGGTCATCAAGACAATGTGGTACTGTCCGAGAAACAACCACAGAGATCAATGGAACAGGATAGAGAACCCAGAAATGGGCCCTCATTTCTATGGTCAACTAATGTTTGACAAAGCAGGAACGAGTATCCACTGGAAAAAGGACAGTCTCTTCAATAAATGGTGCTGGGAAAATTGGACAGCTACGTATAGAATAATGAAACTAGACCACTTTCTTACACCATACACAGAGATAAACTCAAAATGGATGAAAGATCTAAATTTGAGACAAGAATCCATCAAAATCCTAGAGGAGAACACAGGCAACACCCTTTTTGTACTTGGTCACAATAACTTCTTGCAAGGTACATCTATGAAAGCAAGGGAAACAAAAGCAAAAATGAACTTTTGGGATTTCATCAAGATAAAAAGCTTCCACACAGCAAAAGAAACAGTCAACAAAACTAAAAGACAACCTACAGAATGGGAGAAAATATTTGCAAATGACATATCAGGTAAAGGGCTAGTATCCAAGATATATAATGAACTGATTAAACTTAACAGCAGAGAAACAAAAAATCCAATCATGAAATTGGCAAACAACATGAACAGAAATTTCACAGAGGAAGATATAGACATGGACCACCAGCAGGTGAGAAAATGCTCCTCATCACTGGCCATCAGTGAAATACAAATCAAAACCACAATGAGATGCCACCTCACAGCAGTGAGAATGGTGAAAATTAACAATACAGGAAACAACAAATGTTGGCAAGTATGTGGAGAAAGGGGAACCCTCTTGCACTGTTGCTGGGAATGGGAACTGGTGCAGCCACTCTGGAAAACTGTGTGAAGGTTCCTCAAAGAGTTAAAAATAGAACTACTCTACCACCCAGCAATTGCAGTGCTAGGGATATACCCCAAAGATACAGATGCAGTGAAATGGCAGGACACCTGCACCCCAATGTTTATAGCAGCAATGTCCACAATAGCCAAACTGTGGGAGAAGCCTCAGTGTCCATTGAAAGACGAATGGATAAAGAAGATGTGGTATTGTATATAATAGAATATTACTCAGCCATTAGAAATGACAAATACCCACCATTTGCGTTAATGTGGATATAACTGGAGAGTATTATGCTGAGTGAAGTAAGTCAGTTGAAGAAGGACAAACATTATATGGTCTCATTCATTCATGGGATATAAAAATAGTGAAACGGAATAAAGGGGAAAGGAAAGAAAATGAGTGGGAAATATCAGTGAGGGTGACAGAACATGACAGACACCTAACTCTGGAAAAGGAACAAGAGGTAGTGGAAAGGGAGGTGAGTGGAGGAATGGGGTGACTGGGTGATGGGCACTGAGGGGGGTACTTGATGGGATGAGCACTGGGTGTTATGCTATATGTTGGTAAATCAAACTCCAATTAAAAAATATACAAAAAAATAAAAAAAATAAAATGTTCATTGCTGAATTCAATGGAAAAGCCATCCTATTACATCATGTGCCCATGTGATGATGTTTATAAAGCTGGATGTACTGGAGTACGTTTGTGGACAGAAAAGTGCTCTGAGACCATTGCCACAGTGCTCAACTGTCAAATGCTCCATGAAGGATGGTTTAGACTCTGCCTAGATAATTGACACAGCACCTCTATGTGAATGGAGAGTTCTTGTTGTGAGCACTGAAATGAGAAGTCATGCTGAATTAAATAGGCTACTACTTTAGTGCTATTCATAGCATACACACAAACACTCAAATGTAACAATTCAAGAAAATCTTTTGAGGTCCACTATAACCTGTTCCCCTTGGCCCAGCCCTTCAAGCAGGAAATGCCAGAGAGAAGTGAAACAATACAAAGTTTCCCAGTAACTACAGAAGTCCATCAGGATGGGGGAAGGGCACACTGGGAACCAGACCATAGAAGCATGTCCGGAAGGTTCACTTTGAAAGCACCCACTTCAAATAGATGGTATTTCTATTGACTTTTTCAGCTTTTTAAATCCACTTTATTTCATAAGCCTATGTAATACAATTAATTCAAAAATTTATAGTATAGTTTATTGGCATTTTCAACCATTGGCTATGAAAATATGAGTTAAACGCAATATTCAAATGAATGTTAAGACAGTAGAGTTCAGAAAAATGTTGATTTGTCCTCCTATCTCGGATCTTTTTATTTTTTAAAAATATAAATTGTTTATATTTAAGGCATACAATGTGATGTATCAAGTTAGTTAACACATCTATCATCCCACATAGTTATCTTTTTTCTAGATAAGAACAGTAAGAGCTCTTAGCAAATTTCAGGTACACAATAAGGTGTTTGTAACTGTGGTCACCATGCTGTACATTTGATCCCAGAACTTCTCATAACTGAAAGTGTAGACCCTTTGACTAACATATTTCCATTTCATATGCCCACCACCCTTGGCTGACAACCACATTTCTACTCTTTTCTTTAAGTTCAACTAATTTAGATTCACCATATAAGTGAAATTATGCAGAGTTTCTGTTCTGTGCCTGGTTTATTTCACTTAGCATAATATCCTCTAGGTTCATCCATATGGTCCAAGATGGCAGCATTTCCTTAATTTTAACACTGAATAATGTTCTGCTGTATATATGTGTACTTATATATGTGCATATGAGATATATAAATATATCTGAGAATATATATTAATACATATTCATATATATCCATACATATTCATATATATATATATCCATTCATTTATTGACAGATACATAGATTGTTTCCACATCCTGTCCATTGTGGATAATGTTACAATGATCAAGGGATTGCTGGTATCTCTTCAAGACACTGTTTTTATTTCCTTCACATGTATACTCAGAAGTAGAATTCCTAGCTCATAAGGTAGTTTCATTTTTTAAAAATTATTTATTTATTTATTCATGAGAGACACACAGAGAGAGGCAGAGACACAAGCAGAGGAAGAGGCAGGCTCCCTGAGGAGAACCCAATATGGGATTCCACCCTGGGACTCCAGGATCACACCTTGAGCTGAAGGCAGGCACTCATCCACTGAGCTACCCAGGCATCCCAGGTAGTTTCATTTTTAATTTTTTGAGGAACTTCCCTAGTGTTTTCCATGATGGTTGTACCAACAGTATACAAGTATTCCCCTTTCTTCAAATCCTCATGAATACTTGTTATCTATCTCTTGTCTTTGGCATAATAGCCAACCTAACAGGTTGGATATGTCATTGTGGTTTTGATTTACATTTCCCTCATGATTAGTAACATTGAGTCCATATTCATATACCTGTGGATCATTTGTACGTCTTCTTTGGGAAAATGTCAGTTTCAGGTCAGTAAAAAGGTTGATTTGCACTATGGTTCACGAAAAAGTAAATACTGAAGTTTTGAGACAGAGGTGCCTGGGTGGCTGTCATCTAAGCATCTCCTATTGGCCCAGGTCTGATCCCGGGGTTCTGGGACTGAGCCCCCCAATGCATGGGGTTCTCTGCTCAGCAGGGAGTCAGCTCCTCCCTCTCCTTCTGCCCCTCCCTGCCTCCACTAATACTCTCTCTCTCTCTCTCTCTCTCTCAAATAAATAAATAAAATCTTAAAAAAAGAATTAGTTAAAAAAAATAAAGTTATGAGAAATAAATATTTCTATGCAATTGTGATTTTTGATAGCAAAGTTGTGTTTAAATAGTTTCAAGTACATTCTGAGCAGTACCTTCTATTTTTTTTTTAAGATTTTATTTATTTATTCATAGAGACAGAGAGAGGGAGAGGCAGAGACACAGGCCGAGGAAGAAGCAGGCATCATACAGAGAGCCTGACGTGGGACTCGATTCAGGGTCTCCAGGATCACGCTCTGGTCTGCAGGCGGCGCTAAACCGCTGCGCCACTGGGGCTGCCCTGAGCAGTACCTTCTATTGCACCTCAGTTATTACAGAAACAAGTGATGAACTTTGAAAACTTATCCTCAGAACTTGATGAATATGTTTATACTATGTGTAGAATATTTATAAAATGCTTTTTATATTTTTTACCCTTTTACACCAATAGGAAGTATGCTGAAAAACATAGGCAGACAAAAAGACACATTGTCTTATTTTCAATGGCCTCATTTAGGAAATTGAACTGAGAGGACTGTCCCACATTTGAGAGAGTCTAATTGTGGTAAAAAGGAAAAGCAAAATGTGTTCATTATTGGTATGAATATGTAAGATATAAACACTCATTTGCATTTTAAGTAGAAAATTGGATCCTACTAATAGAATGATTCCTGATTATAAATAAGAAAACCAGGGATGCCTGAGTGAGTCAGCAGTTGAGTGTCTGCCTCTAGCTCAGGGCTGGTTCCTGGGATCCAGGATTGAGTCCCACATTAGACTCCTTTCAGGGAGACTGCTTCTTTCTCTGCCTATGTCTCTGCCTCTCTCTTTGCAGCTCTCATGACTAAATAAATAAAAAGTTTAAAATAAATAAATAAATAAACCAAATTAACCATTTTGTCTCCTTCCCTCCCTCCCTCCTTCCCTCCCTCCCTCCCTAAGAAACCTATACCTACCTAACTTTGAAAATAACATAAATTATCATCCAGTAATTGTGAAAAGTAAGCCACCAACTTTTATAGTGCAACTTTTGTAGTGCAACTTTTGTAGTTGAGAATTTGAGGATAAAAGGTATTTTCCTTGTAAATAGCTCTCCAGGTATCCAGAGAGATCATTAAAAAACAGATACTTCCCAGGACACAAAAGAGGATTCTGGGCTCATGGTTGGAAACTTCACATAAATGTGTCCCATGTCTTATCTGTACCCTGCATTGAGTAAGGCACATAGAGATAGCCTTCCTAGACCAGTATCTCAGAGCTGCCCCATCCCAGGGATGAGCCTTTTCACACTCCTGGTTTTGCTCACCCTACAGCCCATGAGGAGACCTCGTCTTGGAAAAAGCAATAACAAGCTCTCACCACGCTGGATTGTTTATAGAAGATATTCTTTCCTTGCCAGCCTTCCTTCTAACTCAGTGTACCCTGGCATATCCTAGAAAGGTAGGATCTGTTACCACAAGGCCATGTGGACTCTTGCTGAGGGAGCCACTTGAGGATATTGAGAAAAGGAACAGGGAAAGCCACAAGGATTTATACCAGTCACACAGTTTCAATTTCCTGACCTTTCAGAGCTTTTAAGCCATTCCTGCATTAGAGTTTACTTCAGAGCCAAAGTGAATGCCTGCCAGGCCTGAGCCCTCTTGTACCTTTCAGCCACATCATAATCCCTTCACACCAGCCTGGAATCAATTGATTTCTTGGCTGGGAGCATATAAAAGCAGCTCTGAATGTATTTCCAATTTTTGAGGTCTGCAAAAGTCACTCTGGCACAAGTAGCTTTATATCACACAGGCAATATATTTATTGGTCCTGTGACTGGCCTTTCTATTAAATTTATCTTTGAATATTTAAAATTAAATTCTATAAGCTTTATATACACAGACTTTTGTCATTTCACCTGGGCTGTCTACTATTGGAAAGGAAAACAAGGAGCAGTATCTGCTCCACTTAGAACTGCTGGGCACTCCACTGATCTTCTGACCAGCAACTGGACCCCAACTAGATTATGAAAATTTGTAGCCATAGAGATGGCTGAGTCCCAGCAGCTTATATTGCCAAGCTGAATGAGAGTATGCTTGGAAATGTCTGCAGCACTTCCACTGGTATTTATATACTGGCATGCAGGTAAATGTTCAATAACCTGCCCTCCAGAAAGAAATCTATCTACAAATATATACATATATTGCTCTTTATAATATTTATTTTATATTTTTACAAATCTGTTATATATTATAAATGAACATATCTATCAGTTTATCATAAGTAAGATAGATAAGAGTTTGTTATATATAAAATATAGATAACTCAGAATTTATACATAAAAATAATAATACATATAATATTCTCTTGTAAGTTCCATGTAGCCAATTAGCTTTTATTGATTTTTTTACCAAATTTTGCATCTGTATGCAGCATATGGTTGTGATTCAACCATAATTTGACAAATGGTGCTGCATCCTAGTTCACTCTTTCTCCAATAAATTTATTGTCATTATATCTGATTGTGATCTACTGTGAAACTATTTCTTTTTTTTTTAAATTTTTATTTATTTATGATAGTCACAGAGAAAGAGAGGCAGAGACATAGGCAGAGGGAGAAGCAGGCTCCATGCAGGGAGCCTGATGTGGGACTCGATCCTGGGTCTCCAGGATCACGCCCTGGGCCAAAGGCAGGCGCCAAACTGCTGCGCCACCCAGGGATCCCCTGTGAAACTATTTCTAATGCTCATACAAATGATGTTAATTAACTGAAGCCTCTTTGAACTTTGGTACTACATGAGAGCTTCACTTGCTTGTTGACATGAGTGATTTCTTTGCTGTTTTAAAGTGTGGTTGGGATTTGTTTTACTTCAGCATGGTAAGACATACAGACAGACACACAGGACTGTCACAAACAAAGAAGTTTATGTTTGCAGATCCCTAGAAATAGGAGGCATGAAACACCACACAGAGCCACACAGGGAAGCACCAATGTCATTCAGAAGACAGATGGAGCAAGGGAAAAGTGTAGGCAGAAGTCTTAAATGTGGTTTGCAAGGAAAGGAATGAGCAAGGCAAGGTAAGAAGGGTTAGGATTGGCTAGTTTGAATAATTTCAGGAGACTCTTGGGTTTAGAGGCTGTCCTGGTCCAGTTTTCTGGGACATTTTTCCATTGCCTCCTCTGCCTCCTAACTGACCCTGTGTTTTCCCACATAGGCATGGTGTGCCCTGTCCTCTGGAGACTTGTGAGTACAACAAACTATCTTTTCAATGGCCTTGCCATACCTAAATAATAATAGAGCTGCATTTTAAGACACTAGGGAAGAGCTATTCATACATTAGAACTATAATGGACTGAAGAACTGCTTAAGCATTGGCATTGGGTCATCACTGTGAAAGCTCCTACATATGCTGATGTGTTGGCTGAACTTCCACAAAGGCCAGTCCTACAGGTATGGCCCAAAGGTCAAGACAAGGCTGGTTAGGAATGAGCATCCACTTGGACCCCAGGCATTGTCTTTAGGGAAGCCTGGTGCTGCTTGGGACTCTGGAGTTTATTATATACCGAGGGATACTTCAGTGAACCTAGGGGTGGGGGGGCATGTCATCACCACTAAAGAAAATGCATGAAAACCATTATTTTAGAATCTCTGTTACTGAGTCAATAAAAACTTCATCTGATAATAAACCTCACCTTGGCTTCTACATTTCCCTCATGGCATTTGATTAATCCTGATAAAAGAAAAGCCACCCTAACTGTCTCTGTGTGTGACGTGAGGGAACGGAGGCTTGAGGACTCAGCAGGGACACGGCCAGCATATGAGAAACTGGGCACTGAAGTTGTGGTGCTTGATTCCAGAGCCCATGCACTTTCTCTTACATCTCTACTCCCTGGAAGGGATTATAAATTTCTGCTATGAGTTTGGCATCAACTGTGACTTTAGTCCTTGCTCTTGGACTTCCTGTGTGGAGTGCCTGCCAGGCCCAAGGCATTAGTAACCCAGTCCTTGCCCATTCAAGTACTTTTAGCATCAAATGGGTGTTTTTCTCATTGACGCTTCACTCCTTTCCCTTTCCTCACTCCCAAACTCTTTCGATTACAGGCAGTTTCAGAGTTAATCCTCCCACAATCTTAAAAGTTTGGAGTTCTGGAGCAGGGCTCCTTCCTGTTGTAGTCAGGTCCTTGGAACAGCTCTGGTGGGAATCTGAGAAAGGAGGAGACTTCAGATGGAGCTAGGGGAACTTCACTCCAAATTTCACCCATTGGGATCTAATATTTCACTTCAGATAATGTTGTCAAAAATGAAAATGCCATTCCCTTGTGGAAAATCTGTCTTCCTCACTTGTGCCAGCCATGGTTTCTGTGTGATAAGCAAAAGACACTAGAATATTAAAAAGAAGCAAAAGATCTTCTTCAGGGGCAGAGCATTAAGATGGGCACCTGGCTTCCTTCCCAAGAGGGTAAAAGAATAGGCCATGTATTACAAAGTGGAGGAGGAAAAGCTTAGCAATGGGAGAGAGAGAAGGAACCACCTAGGTTCCTGTCGAATTGACCAGTTCAAATAGGCTCTTGCTCTCTTATGTGGACCTTTGGAAAGAAACAAACCTAGGTTGTCATTTTGAATAAATATAAATATAAAATGAGACAAATTATGGTTTGAACTTTCCTTTTAGATCATGTATATGTATGAAATATGTTACATTTGAATGGACTTTGTTCGCCCCATCAGTGCCAATATTTTTTTTCCCACAAAATAAAAAGCTGAGACTGCTTCATTTAAAAATGACACTCACCTCAGAAAGTCCTAGAAATCCATAATTTCCACAGTATAGTTTCCATGACATCAACAGGGAGGACCTCAGGATTAAGAGACAGCTACCTGGTGGGCTCCGTGGGTGAGTGCCCCACTCAGTGCCTAGGGCTGGGCCTTATGAGGAAAAAGATTTCTGAGGGTAGAAGGAAGACGACTAGGCACATCAGACCATGAGATAGATGAAGGGTCCAGCATTTCAAGATCAGAAGAATCAGGAGAGCACCATCTTCTGAACCCAGCTATGACTGATGGACCATCTGTTCACCAATATTTGTGCTCCTCTGAGTAGGGATGAGGCAAGATATGTTTCTGTGGCTGTCATGAGCACCATATGGAGGTCTCCCCACAAGACTTCTGTAGAGCTTCCTTCTGTTCTCTTGTCTTGTCCAACTACCTGTGTGACATGGGACTTTCCTGACTAGCAGTCTCACTGACAGAAGTTGGTGAGAGGCCAAGTGAAGTCAGGTCTACAATGATTGGCCCAGAAACATTTACACTGAAGGGCAATTTAAAGGGCTAGGGCAGGTGCTTATAGCATGTTCTAGTACAGTGGAAGTGGTGAGGGCACTGACTTCAGTGCAGGGTAAGCCCAGCAGAGATGGGAGCACATCCTAGGGCTCAGGTGGTTCTTGCTGCTTCCTTTATGGCCTGCAGGGCATCTGTTGGAGTTTCTCTAAAAGGCCTTTGGAATTCTCAGGCCCAGACTCTCCCTTTGTGTGTCATCCCACTCACAGGGACAGGAACCCTGGCTATGAGCAAGTCCTACAAGGGCAGAAACCATGCCAATCTCATCACCAGTGCTCAGCCCTGGACAAAGTCAGGTGAATACACTCCTGGACTGCGATCCCATTCAGGTGTGAAAAGAATCCCTTCTCAACTTGTTCAGGCCTGTTGGGTTCCAGATGAAGCAGGTGTCTGCCCATACTCTCATCAAGGGTGGGCTTCTGAAGTCAGTGGAGGATTTTTCTGCTTTGATTGTGTCTAGTACAGTCTCTGTAAGACCATGCTCTTCACCTCTGTTTTCAAGTGACCCTCTGCTGGGAACTATTCCAGGACCTGAATATTGATCTAACTCTTTCAGTGTTCCCATGGCACCTGTGTATGTGCCTAAGCCAGTGAACCACTCTACAAGGAAAACCAGGGGATCTTCTTCATCACTGGAACTCTAGAGCTGCACTATTCAGCATGGTAGCCACTAGCCAGATGAGCCTGCTTATATTTCAATGAGCCCTATTTCAAGTATCCATCAATTCTCTGTGCCAGCAGCCACCATGTTGGACAGTGCAGAGGGAATATATCCACCTTCACAGAGGCTATCTTGGGCAGCTGCTTTGAGTCCAGCATAGGGTCACTGGCCTTATACTTCATCCAATCCAAAGTTTCAGAAACAGAGAGTAGCAACTGGCATGTGATTTACTTCTTCTTTCTGTCTCTTTTGAATTCTCTCTTTTAGTCATAAGCTCTTCTTTGTAGTCCTTCCCCATTCCCTCTTTCAAGATTTTCAACCTGAAGGACCTGGGCTCATCTAGTCAGTTGAAGTCATTGGATCTTCTGTGCCTATAAAATCTGCCTGCAGCCCCTAACCCCTGCCCAGTTTCTTAGCACTGCCCTGGTTTCTGAATGCCAAGCTGTGCCCTGATGTGTTGAGCAACCCTGAATGCCAAGGTAGTGGGGCTGTGAGTCAGAAGACCTGGGCCCACCCTGCTGGAGTGGCCACAATAGTGCTGCCTGTTCCCTGGACATTCCCTACACAGGAAATTTTCTGCCTTGGACATGCATGATTGTTTTTCTTTCTTCCAGTTGTCAATTCTGTTCCAGCAGGAGTCTGGTTCCAGAGATTCTCTTGTCATGGACTCAAGAGAAGGGATCGAGGAAGTAAAGGACATGATAAAGTAGGAGAAATGTGCATGTGGAACATGTGAGATGAAGCAGAGAAAGCAAATAAGTTCACAAACTTTTATGCTTTTGTATGTTTTTATTAGCACTGCATAAGAATTTTTTTTTAAATCAAAAGGCACAGGCAAAGTCTGATGGTTGTGCTAGAAAGAAAAATCCTTATTAGGGCAAAGGGAAGCACTCCAGGAAGCTGCCGACTTTTGAAGTGTAGATCTCATAATGGGACTGTCTTGAGTGGAGGAGGTGGGGAAGAAAAGGTCTGAAAGAAATGGAAACCTTTCCATTCTAGTTCCAGAGAGACCTGAGACAACCGGCTACTTAACTGGCCCAGGTCTGTGGGACTCAGACTTTCATCCCTGGAGATCTATAGCCTTCCCCTTTCCTTTGCATTATTTCACTGCCCAGGGGACCTGACCCTTGAAAACTGCTCTGCCCATCACGTAGGTTAAATGGCTCTGTGCACAGAGCAGCCAACAGACCTCCATTGTGCATCTGACCTCTGGGGATTTTAGGGGTCAAGGTTATGTTCCCAGGGCTTAAAACACACTCATATATCCACACTGGTGAGACCCTCTTCTATCCATCTCTGTGACCCCTGTGGATTCCTGTTTGTGCTATAGATTCTGGAACTGGTGACCAGAGTCCTCAGCCTGAGCTTCAGAGGGGCTGGAGCTTGCCCACTGCTGGGGGGGCTTCCATCAGCCACTCCTTGACTCCTTGAACACTCCTCTCTCCCAAGTCAGCTTATGTATTGCCAGTTATTTAGTTCCTGAATTGTGTGGACTTAGAATTAGTTTTGGCGAATACTCTTTTATATTTTTTATATTAGTTTTAAACTCTTTTATATTTTTTAAAATTTAACATCAATTAATTAACACATAGTGCATATATTAAGCAGTTTTAATTTTTATTCACTTATAAGCAAATAATATTTACTACCAGCTGTTTTAAAAATATGTATACATAAAATAAAAAGCATCCCAAACCAAGAAAGTTAAATTATTATGAGGCAATTACCCTAATGACTGCTACTAAGATCATTCTCCCTCTCATACTCTTAGTCATGCAAAGTCATTATAGATTTGGTGCTTACCATCTGTCCTTACATTCTTTGTAGGCATTTCATTATCCTAAGTTTGGTCATTCCTCTTCAAAGTGTCATGAGAACAACATTCCCTGAGGTCTTGCATGATGACTTGAATGCCAAGATTTTTAATCTATGTAAATCAATTTTTCTAGCTATAAGTATCTGTGGCTCACAGTTTCTTCCCTCAGTGTCTTTAACTACATTACTTAATTTTTTTCTGACACAAAATATGGCACTCAGAAATGTTGATGAAATTCTAATTTCCTTTCCTTTGTCATTTGCTCTTTTTTCTAGATACCCTAGGATCTCCTTTTTCTTTAAATTTTCATTTTTACATTTTAATTTGAATTTAATTTTTCTTTCCAATGATTTTGCTAGACTATGTCTTGCCATTTGTTGTTCTGAATCAGTGCCCAGTATGCTCTGTTAATATACAGTTTGAAAAGCATTTCTTTATTTCCAGGAAAATTTCTCAATTATAACTTTTAACTTTTTTGTGTTTTTGCTTTGGTTTTCTTGTAAGCACTCCAGTTATTTATCTTCTCTGCTTATCCTCACATTTTGATGTTTTCCCTCAAATCTTGTAATCTCTTGCTTAGTTTCTTTTTTAGCATTTTCCTTTTCTTGTCTTCTATTTCTCATACAGCAGTGTCTGCCACCTTGCTCTTACTACTTTACATTTCATTTATGATGTTGATTTTTCAATATGCTTCTTCTTCCCTGAGGTCTGTCCTTTCATTACTGAGTTTTCTAAGTCTAATTTATGATGTCACTTAATATTTGTATCATTTTCTTAATGCCTTTTACTTCATTAAAAAAACCACATTACAGTTGATGAAGTATGTCAACAAAAAAAAATGTTTTCGTTTTGTGTAGTGGCATTATTCTGAAGTTATTTCCCTTTTCTCCTACAGTCCATGGGATTGTATGGGATTCAACACTGTCACTAAATTTGTTTTCTTGGATATATAGAAAGCAGTATGACTTAAATAGACTTTCCAGCCTCACAAAGCTATTTTTGTTCTCCTATTGTTGCTGTGAAATGCTCAAAACCATGGCAACTTGCTTCTGGAGATTTTCTAGCTGTGTTCCTCTACCCCTTGTTTGTAAGGGTTCTGCTTTCTTGCTACTTCTATTGCAACCGTCCTTCTCTATTTACTGTAGCAAGCAGTTTGTACAACTTAGAAGGGACAACTGCCTTTGTCTTCCTGAAATTTATAGCCACTTCTTTACATAGTTACCTATTTTCAGATTCATTTGACTTTAAAGTTATTTTCAATTATACGCATGTTTTTGAATTATTTCATTTTAGAATTACTTTTAAACTTATTTTTAATAATAAGTATTTTATTCTTATAATTATTATTTTTTAGTTTTTTATTTATTTTAGTCATTGATTTTCTTTTATTTTTGTTATTTATATTTGAGTCTTTTGATAATAAAGTTGTCAATTTTCACTTCATTTCATTTATTTTATTTTAAAAATCAGAATAGATTAACTTATTTAGCAATCTTCTGTGCTAGGTTTTTTTTTGGGTATGGGGGGAGGATCCCAGCTCAAAGAAGCTTGCAATCTTAGGCAAACTCTTAAAATGTTAAAAGTATACAAATGGAGTTCTATTAAGATGACACTTCCTGATGAAACTGATGAAGATTTCATGTAAAAGGTAATACTAGACTCTCCAAAAGAGAAGAAAGGGAAGGACATTTGATGCATGTGCAAAGCCTGAGTGTTACCATTTCATTATTTTTTAGTTGTCTATTTTAGAAGGATATGGTTTTTATTTTTATTATGGCAATTTATTTTTAGTGCTTAAGTAGCTAGCTTTTTTTTTTTTTTTTTTTTTTTTTTAATTCTAGTTCTCTAGATTCCTAGTCATGTAGGTTCAGAATCATGTACTTCATCAGCAAATGGCTTTTTTGAGTATCAGGCACACGTGCCAGGCTCCCCTTTGGATCTTGTGTATGTCACAGAGCCTCCAAGTATTATCTTAAACACTAGTCCATACCACATAAAAAAACATTGTTTTGGGAAAAACCTCTAAAATGAAAGAACTCTTTTAATTTTTACTTATTTTTAACAATGTGAATGCACATAAAAAAGTCAACCACATAATGCCATAAATCTAATTAGTCAGCATCTTGAAAACAGACATGCAAGCTAATTATGTGGGTCACAGACAAAAATGTTAGCCTTCTACATATGAATGAGCTCTTGTTCCAGGAGTTGAGAAATGTACTCACAGACTGCGCAAGGGTGGTTTGCTGCTCACTGCCAGCAGACTATCAGTGCTAGAAGTCCTTGAAGCAGAGCCACAGCTATATTTGAAACACCTTCTTAAGACATCTCTCTTTATTAAAGGATGAGAGCTACATCATACAAGGCCCCTGCAAAACTTGATCTCCACAGAAGCCCTGTCCCAGAATCTTTCAATAAAGGTTGCCTGGATTCATGGATGACAGAGCATGTGACATGTAGCTGAGTGCTGGACCAGGGTGACTATGTCTCATGGGCAACTGTAAGCATATCATTCGCCTTGGTCTAAGTCACTTATAGGCTAATGGGAATTCACATAATTAAGCTCTGGGCTTGTCCTACACTTGCTTTTCAGATGGTGGGCAGAGGGCCTTGATTGCCTCAAGAGTAGGTGTAATCAGAGACAAGGGTATCAAATCCTTGACTTTTCTTTGGAGAGAGAATATAGGAAAAGAGAGAAAAACAGGGGATTTGTAGCCAAGGCATCAGGTAGCATGTGTCAGGGGAGGAGTAATGATGGCCAGATTTTCACCCAGGTAGAGTCTTGCAAAGTAGCAGGAGAAGGACTGTGGTACAGAATTCGCTGTCAAATGTGCAGTCCATTGACTATGGGATTAGTCTTTCCCTGATCATCAAGGAAGACAGCAAGTGGGCAGGCCCAGCTTCATGGGCATGTGGCACAGTAATTTTTATCTTTGAACTTGTGTTTTGTAACACAGTATGTGCACAGGGACAGGAGAAGAGGTGCTCCAGGTGGACACCTGGCAGGCCATGGGAAGTGTGCAAAGGAGTAGTTGGCCTGATCCAATTAGATTCAAGCTCCTTTGGGGGGATGGTTTTTGAAGTCAATGTTTGAGATTTGATCTCACCCAGGAGGGCTTTTCTTAGCTTTTTTTCTTGCCCTGGTTCTCTCCAGTAAACCATCTGGCCTTCAGTTTAACTTTTATCTCTAATAATTCTGCCTGTCTTTGTCTTTGATGAGTCTGTCTTCCAGAGTAGGCTGGATGGTAGAAAGGGCCCAGTCTCTTAGCCACACTTGCCAGGAATTTTACCTCTCCAACAGGTAGCTGAGGTCAGGATGAGAAAGCCTGGTATCCTGCCTCTCCCAAGAGGATGCAGTAACCCTCTAACTGGGGACAGGGAGCTCTGTGTCCTTGGCTGCAGCTATCTGAAGTAGACTTTGTTTCATGCTGAGCTGGGAATGGGAAAGGGAGGAAGTAGGTTGTGATTCAAATGTCACAGACTTTTATTAGTCTTACTAAGTTTTTGCAGGTTTTCTTGAATTTTCTTTCATTTGCTAGATGTCCATAGGACCATTTCTGGACACTTTAATTTTTAAAAAATAATCTTTATCACTTTCACTTTTCAGAATTGGTCTAGAGAGCCATGCTGGAAGTGGTACTTTTAGATGGTAGTTTTGTGGTCATCTGTTGTTCAGGAAATAATAATAGATACAGGGATATGAGTAGAGATATTTAAAAGCTAACAGACACAAGGAAATGAGTAGAGGTATATGTAATGTTTGACATTTACAAAGTCTGAAATCTTAGTCCATTTTTGCTTTCTCTTATATCTTCTGGTTCTTACATAATGAGTTGTGTTTCCTTTCATGGTTGGTTTTGTTTGACCATATGCTGCTTTTTATTCTTGGAAAACTAATTATAGTGATTTTCTTATACCAAGAATGAATGTACCCTCCTTTAGAGCAGCTCAGCATTTGTTTCGGCCAGGAGGCTGGAGCCCTATTGATCACAGACCACCTCAAACCACATTCACAGCTTGATGTGGGTTGACAGACCCCTAGCTAGTCAAACTACAAGGGCACATCTACCCATTCCTTTGCTTTATCCTTTCAACTTAGTGCCAATGTGGCCTTCCCTGCAGGTTTCTGGGCTTGAGGAGACCGGTGTATCTTATCCTGTTAGGACCCAAGTATAATAGGGGGAGCATTTCCCAGAAAAGTCTTGGGATGGATAATTTTATATGTCAAATTGGTTGGCTCACAGTGTCCAGGTATTTGGTCCAACATTATTTTAGATATTTCTGTAAGAGACTTTTTCTTGGATGTGATTAGTACTTAAATCAGGGGACTTTGAGTAAAGCACATGTACTTCCATAATGTAGGTGGGCCTCACCTAATCAGCCAAAAGCCTAACTAGAACAAAAGACTAACTGTCCCAGAAGAAGAAGGCTATTATGCCAGTAGACCACTCCAAACTTGAACTGCAACATTTTCTCTTCTTGCATCTCCAGCCTGACAACCTTTGGACTTTGTGTTAAAATACCTGTGAGGTTTTAACTTATGGAGGTGATTATGTACTGACCCAAAGAGGCAAATGCCATTGGGAAATTTACATTTCCCAAGAAGAGGGGGAATGCTACTTCACACAGGACCACATGATGAAACGTCAATTTGATCAGGAGACAGAAGCAGAGGTGAGGTGAAAGTATAGCCCAGAGCCTTTTCTGTGGTTTCCATGGACAAAGCAAATCAGAGCAGGGGAAACAGTTTAGGACTGACCAGCTTGAATAATGTCAACAGGTTCTAGGCTATAAAGATGGTTTCTAGTTGTCTGGCATCTAGCTTTGCAGTGATTTAGAATGGCGGAAATATTGGTTTGGTGTGTGAGAGTGAGGTAAAGGAGGTGTACAGACTTGGGACTGCTTGGTTTGCATATGGTTGGAGGCCCCTTTCATATGCAAAAGGTATGTTCACATTTAGTTATTATCTCCAAGAATGGAACAGCTTCTCCCTGGCCAACCCCCACTAAGATGTCAAGTCACCATAAAATACATAAAGTATTGGTTAATATAGCCTTAAATTGCAATATCAGCTTTTCCTGGGTTTGAGCCTGCCAGCCCACCCTACAGATTTTGTATTGCTACTCTCCATAATCACAAGACAATTCCTTAAAATAAATCTCCCCCCTGCCCCTTCTCTGTAGATATATAGATAGATACAGACATATATATTTACCCACGGATATCCAATTGGTTCTCTGGAGAACTCTAATACAGCTTCCTTCCTGCGGCCTTTGCAGATGTCTGCTGAAGCCCAGTTAATGAGCTCAAAGAACATCCTTGCAGCAAAAACAACTTTGGTTATCAGATATTCTGATTATACTCTGATTGCAGGCTTTCTCTCAGAATTTGGCCTGGCAGATCTTTGCTCTCTTTCTACCTCTTCAATGACTTTATGATGATTTTTAAAAAGATTTTATTTTTTTGTGCATTTTTATTGAAATCTTAGTCAACATACAGTGTAATATTAGTTTCAGGTGTACCATATAGTGTTTCAGCACTTCAACACAACATCCTATGCTCATCACAAATGCCCTCTTTAATCCCCATTATCTATTTAACCCATGACCCACCTCTCCTCTGGTAACTATCTATAATGGTTTGCTTGTTCTCTATAATCTTGTCTTCTATAATTAAAAGTTGGCTTCTAGGTTTGCCTCTCTATATAAGATTTTATTTTTTTAAGTAATCTCTACACCTAATGTGGAGCTCATACTCACAACCCCAAGATCAAGAATTGTATACTCCACCAAACTGAGCCAGCTAGGTGCCCCAAGAAGATTTTTTTTAATGAATTAATGAAAACTTTACATTTCTTTTTCTAAGCATTTGAATGGAATCTAGTAATCTAAACCCCTATAGCAGTTATCTCCTGTCTGTCCCTCCTTGCAAACTCTCCACCCTGTCCCATTCCTTCTGTGGGGAGGAAGTAGAAAGTGGAAAGGCCTGACAGTCTCCTATGCTCTCTTGCTGCATGGATTCAGCCAGTGGGGAGCCTCAGCTGAAGATCTGAGTAAGGGACTAAAGTGGTCACAGAGTTTATTTCCCTGAAAATGCTATTTGTGAGGTTTCCTCAGTTAGCTATGTCCTTCAGCTGTAGGTCTCTGCTCCTCATTCTCCCTCCACTGCCCCTTAGGGCTGGCAGTAGTGGGGGTGGTGGGGACACTAAGGAAGGTGGTAAAGAGGATGGGGTAGTGACAAAAGCTCTGTTGCTGCTGCTTATGCCAGGCCTCTTCTTCTTATACCCCAATCATATCTTGGTAATTAGTTCTTTTTAAAGAAACTACACAAATTATCCTACCATAAGTGTGCCAGCTTCAAAGTCCATACTTTCTAATGTCCACACAAAGTAGTGATTGCACATCCCTTTTATCTGTGTTCATCCTATTATTCACCCAATCTATTTTGCCCTCTAATTCAACCATTATATTTTTCATATGCAATATTTTGACTTGGTTCTTTCTTGTGGTTTGTCTTCGGTCTTATTGCTAACAATATTTCCTATATATATAGGGATATTTATTGTGTTTATTCGTTTTTCAGAATCTATCTCTTCTAATAATTCTATTTCAAATAATACATAATATTCAGTCTGTTGTAATTCTTATGTGGCAGTCATATTTCTCAGGTGTATAGTTATTTTTGCATGTGTGCTCATATTCCCCATGGGTTAGCAGCTACTCTGTCACTGTTTGGTAATGTGCACCAGAGAATGACAGAAGTCCTGATGAGTTCAAGGAAAAGTGAAGGTAATCCCAGAGCAGAGGGCCCCAGGCACCAAAAAGCCAGTCTAAGCCTCTCCTCCATACTGCCACTTGCTAGGCAACTCCTACAGCCAGCGCTTCAACTTTAAAGCCCATACAAGAAATCATAGAGGAAGGACCAAGTCTCCTCAGGTAGTTTCTCCCCCTGCACTTGGGGAAAGAAATAGGGGCATGTAGGGCATGTACTGAAGGTGGCTGTCAGGACCTACATACACACTAGTTGTCATGGCCACCCTCCAATATACTGGCACTTGAGAAAGATTAGGCAGCATTTGTCACAGGATATGGGATGGGAAAAGAATGGAACATGTAAAAAGCATTCTTCAAGCCTATCCTCTCATTGCCCTATCCTCTTCTCCCAGCTACAGATCACTTCAGGATAATCTTTAGTTTTTTCAGGTTTTCTCATTGATTCTACATTTTCCTCTCACCTCCCCTTGCTCATCAAGGGTTGATTTGGGGGTGTGAGCCAGCAGTCCACTGGGGGTTCCTGATGGCAAGTCAAACGTAGCCTGAGAAAGGAAGTCACACAGGGCGTTGAGGTACCTGAGAATGGTTTGCATTAGAAGGAAGACCCTCTGACCTCCTTTAAAAGACCTCCTTTAAAATAGTAGACCTTCTGTTCTACTATTTGCTACCCACATGACCTTAGAGAAGTTACTTAACCATGCTAGGCCTCAGGTCCAGATCTGTAAAAAGAGATCGAACATGGATAATAATACTGAGTATTGAGTCTGGCTGTGGATAACAGGAGAGTAGGCTGTAGTGGAGCTGTGATTTGGCAGATCTGCACAGTGAACTGGAAATGAATTTGCATCTACTGAGTGGGGCCCAAGACACTTCATGGAGGAGTAAATAGTCACACCATTCCATGCTCCACACAGAAATTGATGAACAAAACAAAAGTCACTGTGTGAGAGAAATCCAATACAGTCACCAATCTTGAGGGACAAGATTGGAAAGAGTTTGCACAGAACACCTGATTGGATTTTGGATGCAGTAAACAGCATTTTGGATACAGTAAACCAATGTATACAAATGGTTGCTGCAATGGTTGGGGACTGTTTCCTGATCACCAAGTATTTGGGTTGGGGCAAGGGTTGTGAAACCTTTCTGAGCATTTTGCTAAATAGTTAAGGTTCTGTGATCCAGACATGTTTAAGTGGAGGAGGTTAGAGCTGTGGGTACTAGGGGAATAGACTAAGAGCTAATCCTAAAGTAGAGCTCTGAGGGCAGCTGACCTGAGACTTTAGACCTTAGCTTTGTGGCCAAGGCCCATCATAGTCTATTTCAAATACAGCCTTTCAAACAGAGGCTCTGTGACCTGTGGACTTGGTATATTCTTATTCATGCCCAACTCATGGCAAATCATCCACCTGTATGAGGACCTGTCCCCATTGCACTGGCCGTTAGTGGTCTGTGGTACCTAGGGCATGTCACTTTCTCCAAGGGGTGAGACTTTGGCCCTTAAGCCATGATAGCTCTCCTGGAAGACTCCCCAAGCTAGTGACTCAGCTCTGGATGGCCAAGAATCCCCTGAGTGTCCCTGTCCTTCCCCACCCCCAGTCCAGGGAGGAAAGAGAGCTTCTTGTGCTGAGGAGCTTGAAGAACAGTGGGGGTGGGAGTGGAAAGCATCTCTGACAGGTCAGAAACAGGAAGTGGGAAGCTTCTTTAATTATTTTTATTTGTCAGGCCTGGAGTAGGCCTCAGATGGATGGGAGAGCTCAGAGATTGACACATTTAAGAAGAAAGTAAGCCAGTTAGCACTAATGCAGACAAGTTTGTAGAGGGGAGACCATGGGGTCTGTCACAGAGTCCTTAGGGAAATCAGCAGCAGAAGGAAGGTCTGTGAAGACACAAAGCTTATACAGTTCTGGGCTTATACACTGAGCCAAGAGAAGAAAAGTCATTCAAAATAGGAGGTGTGTCCTGAGGAGAGCAAAAGAAGGATCAGGATTGGGTGAGGCACTCCACTTCTCATTGATCCACATGAAGAAGTAGGTGACCCTGGTGAAGATGCTGAAGCTTATAGGGTAGTGTCAGGCCAGGCTCCAGCTAGATAGCCCCATCAGAAACCAAGTACTACTGCTCAGCTTGCAGACCAAGGGGCCCCCAGAATCTCCCTGAGGAAAGAAACAGTAGGAGTAGGGGGACCAAGATAGAAGGGGACACATATGGTTTAGGCAGTGTGAAGACAGTGCCCTTGTCCTTCACGGAGTGGATATTAGGAAACCTCATGTCAAGGTGATGCCGTGAGTTGTTCTCATCAGAATCACCTGAAGGATTTGAAAAGTTCAGACACAGAGTTCCACTGCAGACCTCTTCAGTCAAAATCTCAAGGGTAGGAGGGGGGAAGATGGAGGAAGAATAGGGTCCTCAAGTCACGTGTCCCCACCAAATTACCTAGATAACTTTGAAATCATCCTGAAAACCTACGAATTTGGTCTGAGATTTAAAGAGAGAACAGCTGGAATGCTAGAGTGAGAATAGTTTGCGCTTGTATCAAGTACAACTTGTTTTGGGCCACTCTACACTGAGCAAAATGACTAGAAGGAAAAACTCACCTCAAAAGAAAGAATCAGAAACAGTCCTCTCTCCCACAGAGGTACAAAATTTGGATTACACTTCAAAGTCAGAAAGCCAATTCAGAAGCACAGTTATAAAGCTACTGGTGGCTCTAGAAGAAAGCATAAAGGATCCAAGAGACTTGATGACTGCAGAATCTAATCAGGCAGAAATTAAAAATCAATTAAATGAGATACAATCCAAACTAGAGTCCTAATGACAAGGGCTAATGAGGTAGAAGAATGAGTGAGTGACATAGATGACAAGTAGATGGCAAGAAGGGAAACTGAGGAAAAAAGAGAAAAACAAAGATCATGAGGATAGGTTAAGGGAAATAAATGACAGCCTCAGACGGAAATATCTACGTTTAATTGGGGTTCCCGAGGGCGCCGAAAGAGACAGAGGTCCAGAAAATGTATTTGAACAAAACATAGCTGAGAACTTTCCTTAATCTGGAAAGGGAAACAGGCATTCAGATCCAGGAGATAGAGAGATCCCTCCGTAAATCAATAAAAACTGCTCAACACTTAGACATTTAATAGTGAAACTTGCAAATTCCAAAGATAAAGAGATGATCCTTCAACCAGCAAGAGATAAGAGATCCCTAACTTATATGGGGAGAACTATTAGATTAACAGCAGACGTCTTCACAGAGACCTGGCAGGCCAGAAAGAGCTGGCAGGATATATTCAGGGTCCTAAATGAGAAGAACATGCAGCTAAGAATACTTTATCCAGCAAGGCTTTCATTCAGAATAGAAGGAGAGAGAAAGAGCTTCCAAGATAGGCAGAAACTGAAAGAATATGTGACCACCAAGCCAGCTCTGCAAGAAATACTAAGGGGAATTCTGTAATAGAAAGAGGAAGTCTAAAGGGAACAATCCACAAAAACAGGGACTGAATAGGTATCATGATGACACTAAATTCAAAATTTCAATAGTAACTCTGAACATGAATGGGCTTAATGACCTCATCAAAAGATGCAGGGTTTCAGACTGGATAAAAAAGGAAGACCCATCTATTTGCTGTCTATAAGAGACTCATTTAGGACATAGGACACCTACAGCCTGTAAAAGAAAAGGTTGGAGAACCATTTACCATTCAAATGGTCTTCAAAAGAAAGCAGGGGTAGCCAACTTATATCCGATAAATTAAAGTTTATCCCAAAGACTGTAGTAAGAGATGAAGAGGGACACTATATCATACTTAAAGGATCTATCCAACATAGGACCTAACAATGATGAATATTTATGCCCTGAATGTGGGAGCTGCCAAGGATATCAATCAATTAATAAACAAAGTTAAGACATACTTAGATAATAATACACTTATACTTGGGGACTTGAATGTAGCACTTCTACAATTGACAGATCTTCTAAGGACAAGATCTACAAAGAAACAAGAGCTTTAAATGATACACTGGACCAGATGGATTTCACAGATATTTACAGAACTTTATATCCAAACACAACTGAATACACAGTCTTCTCAAGTGCACAAGGAACTTCCTCCAGAATAGACCACATACTGGGTCACAAATCAGGTCTCAACTGATACCAAAAGATTGGGATCATCCCCTGTATATTTTCAGACCATAATGCTTTGAAACTAGAATTAAATCACAAGAAGAAGTTGGAAGGATTTCAGACACGTGGAGGTTAAGGACCATCCTGCTAAAAGATGAAAGGATCAACCAGGAAATTAAGGAAGAATTAAAAAGATTCATGGAAACTAATGAGAATGAAGATACAACCCTTCAAAATCTTTGGGAAACAGCAAAAGCAGTCCTGAGGGGGAAACACATTGCAATACAAGCGTCCATCCAAAAACTGGAAAGAATTATAGAATACAAAAGCTAACCTTGCACCTAAAGGAGCTGGAGAAAAACCAGCAAACAGATCCTACACCAAGAAGAAGAAGAGAGTTAATAAAGATTCAAGCAGAACTCAACGAAATCTAGACCAGAAGAACTGTGGAACAGGTCAACAAAACCAGGAGTTGATTCTTTGAAAGAACTAATAAGATAGATAAACCATTAGCCAGCCTTATTAAAAAGAAGAGAGAGAAGACTCAAATTAATAAAATCATGAATGAGAAAGGAGAGATCACCACCAATGCCAAGGAAATAAAAACGATCTTAAAAAATTATTATGAGCAGCTTTACGCCAATAAATTAGGCAATCTGGAAGAAATGGACGCATTTCTGGAAAACCACAAATTACCAAAACTGCAACAGGATGAAATAGAAAACCTGAACAGGCCAAAAACCAGGGAGGAAATTGAAGCAGTCATCAAAAACCTCCCAAGACACAAAAGTTCAGAGTGTAGGGATAGAGGAACATTCCTCAGTATCTTAAAAGCCATCTATGAAAAGCCCACAGCAAATATCATTCTCAATGGGAAAACACTGGGAGCCTTTCCCCTAAGATCAGGAACACAACAGGGATATCCACTCTCACCACTGTTATTCAACATAGTACTAGAAGTCCTAGTCTCAGCAATCAGGCAACAAACAGAGATGAAAGGCATTCAAATTGGCAAAGAAGAAGTCAAACTCTCCCTCTTTGCAGGTGACATGACACTGCACATAGAAAACCCAAAAGACTCCACCACAAGATTGCTAGAACTCATATAACAATTCGGTAGTGTGGCAGGATACAAAATCAATGCCCAGAAATCAGTGGCATTTCTATACATTAATATGAAGACTGAAGAAAGAGAAATTAAGGAGTCAATCCTATTTACAATTTCACCCAAAAGTATAAGATGCCTAGGAATAAACCAAACCAAAGAGGTAAAGTATCTATACCCTAAAAACTACAGAACACTTCTGAAAGAAATTGCGGAAGACACAAAGAAATGGAAAAATATCCCATGCTCATGGGTTGGAAGAATTAATATTGTGAAAATGTCAATGCTACCCAGGGCAATTTACACATTTAATGCAATCCCTATCATTTTACCATGGACTTTCTTCATAGAGTTTGAACAAATCATCTTAAGATTTGTGTGTAATCAAAGAAGATCCCAAATAGCCAGGGGAATATTAAAAAAGAAAACCATAGCTGGAGGAATCGCAATGCCAGATTTCAGGTTGTACTACAAAGCTGTGGTCATCAAGGCAGTGTGGTGCTGGCACAGAAACAGACACATAGATCAGTGGAACAGAATAGAGAATCCAGAAGTGGACCCTGAACTTTATGGGCAACTAATATTCGATAATGGAGGAAAGACTATCCACTGGAAGAAAGACAGTCTCTTCAATAAATGGTGCTGGGAAAATTGGACATCCACCTGCAGAAGAATGAAACTAGACCACTCTCTTTCACCATACACAAAGATAAACTCAAAATGGATGAAAGATCTAAATGTGAGACAAGATTCCATCAAAATCCTAGAGGAGAACACAGGCAAAACCCTTTTTGAAGTTGGCCACAGTAACTTCTTGCAAGATACATCCATGAAGGCAAGAGAAACAAAAGCAAAAAATGAATTATTGGGACTTCATCAAGATAAGAAGCTTTTGCACAGCAAAGGATACAGTCAACAAAACTAAAAGACAACCTAGAGAATGGGAGATGATATATGCAAATGACCTATCAGATAAAGGGCCATTATCCAAGATTTATAAAGAACTTATTAAACTCAACTGCAGAGAAAAAAACAATCCAATCATGAAATAGGCAAAAGACATGAACAGAAATTTCAGAGAGGAAGACATACACATGGCCAACAAGCACACGAGAAAATGCTCTGCATCACTTGCCATCAGGGAAATACAAATCAAAACCACAATGAGATACCACCTCACACCAGTGAGAATGGGGAAAATTAATAAGACAGTAAACAACAAATGTTGGTGAGGATGTGGAGAAAGGGGAACCCTCTTGCTCTGTTGGTGGGAATGTGAACTGGTGCAGCCACTCTGGAAAACTGTGTGGAGGTTCCTCAAAGAGTTAAAAATAGACCTGCCCTATGACCCAGCAATTGCACTATTGGGGATTTACCGCAAAGATTCAGATGCAATGAAACGCCGGGACACCTGCACCCCGATGTTTCTAGCAGCAATGTCCACAATAGCCAAACTGTGGAAGGAGCCTTGGTGTCCATCGAAAGATGAATGGATAAAGAAGATGTGGTTTATGTATACAATGGAATATTCCTCAGCCAATAGAAACGACAAATACCCACCATTTGCTTTACGTGGATGGAACTGGAGGGTATTATGCTGAGTGAAATAAGTCAATCGGAGAAGGACAAACATTGTATGCTCTCATTCATTTGGGGAATATAAATAATAGTGAAAGGGAATAAAGGGGAAAGGAGAAAAAAAATGAGTGGGAAATACCAGAAAGGGAGACAGAACATAAAGACTCCTAACTCTGGGAAACGAACAAGGGGTGGTGGAAAGGGAGGTGGGTGGGGGGTGGGGGTGACTGTGTGATGGGCACTGAGGGGGGCACCTGATGGGATGAGCACTGGGTGTTATTCTATATGTTTGCACATTGAACACCAATAAAAAATAAATAAAAAATAAATAAAATAAATAAACTGCCCGTTTAGAGATCCACTCATTCTGTGGCCCACCAAAACAAGCCTCATGCTTACATTCCCTTGCAAATTAAATCTGCCACCTACCAATCTGCAGCAGCCTCTTTCTCTAGTCTCTCCTTGCCATCCATGCTGGGGCCAGTTTGTAAGCCAACCTTATCTAAATGAAAACATCAGTATCTCATCAGCCCAAAGTCCAGAATCTCATTATTGAAGTACTCTAAATTAAGTGATGATGAGGCTTCTAGCTTTAATCCATTAGGCATAGTTCTTAAGCACAATTCTTCCTCCATTTGTGGACCCATAAAACTAAAGAAACCACCAACCCAACATTCCCAACTTACAATAGTGGGACAGGCCTAGGATGACAATCTCAGACATTGCCATTCGAAGGGAAGAAGAGGGGAGATGAAAAGTTAAAAGGAGTTACTTGTTTATATATTGTACTGGGCAAGGTCTCAAGGCCTTAGAAAAAATTCTGTGACTCTTGGCTCTGCCCTTTGGACTCTTGGCCATCTTTCCTTTTTTTTTTTTATATTTAATTTTGCTCCTTTTATACTCTCTGAACTGTTTTGTTTTGCTTTCCCTCTTCCATACTTTTTCTTGCCCTTTAATATTTCCTTAAACTTAACAGGAAATCTTCAAAATCTATAAAACAGCATTTATAGTATTTTAGAGATTTTTATGAATGAAGTTCTAAATTTTTCTGTATGCATTCTGTAGTCATTAATTGATATTTTCACAAATTATAGCCCTAATCTCAATGACTATATTTTAAAGAACTTTAAAATATTTCTCTAAATTCATTTAAAATAATGGGCACTCACTGTAAAAATCACAAAGAAAATAATAATTGCAAACACCATGCCCTTTTTTGGGGGGAAGTAGCACATGGTTGCACAAAATTGCACCTGAATAGGTGCAATGGCACCTATTGCAAGATCTGCCAGCTTGCTTCCCCCTGGTTGAGATCTGAGGGCCCAAACTTTCATTTTGTACTTTTTCTTTTCCTGTCAGTACCAGACCACAGTACTACTTGTGACGTAAACTCAGGAACCTTGTGGTCTTTACGTGGATTTCATTGTTTTCACTCTCTTAGGCAAATCCACATCCACACATATTTTTGAGATAATTCCCTCTCTAAATTGGCTTTCTCTTGAGAAGTTATGTATATACCCTCCACCCCCTACCACACACAAAAGCTGAAGAATAAAAAGTACTATACCTCTCCCTAATATATTCAGAGACATAGAGGACAAGACTGAGAGTTTTGAAGGGAAACTGGAAGAAATGAACAGAGTGAGGAGAGTGGGGAAGCATGATGACCAGGCCTCAAAGGAAGCAACAGGAGTGGGGAGGATGGAGGCATTTCAGAAGGTAGGAGTGACAACTGGGCAGGAGCCAGGGCACACCAGGCAAGTGGATGTGAGGACAAAGGCAGCCTCCCAATAAGAAGCCACTGGAAAACTGTTTTCAGGGAATGTGGGGGATGAAGGGGAATTTGGAGAGGATGACGTACTGGAGATTTGCTGCTCACCATCTGGGCTGCCTCTGGAGTGCTCAGCGGGAGGGAAGGACATGTCTGGCATTGCAACATATGCCTTCCATGCCTCCCACATGTCATCTCCACAACTACGTACATTGGCAATTTGCAGGTGAGGAAACTGAATCCAAAGAAAACCAACCATTACACAAGGAACAGAAGGCCAGGACTCAACCCCAGGTCTGCTGATGCCCTCCTATGTCCTGTTTATAGTCAGTCAGAGCCCTAACGTGTTCCTCGTTTGCCCAACTCTATGCTATTTCCAAGGGAATGCAGAGATAGGCTTAGAGCAGGCCTGCCACCATCAGGCGCTGGGTGGGTCTGGAGAAGTGAAGGGCACGCTATGAGCAGTGGCAGGGCACTGGACAAGCATCTGCAGAGGAGCAACACTGTGAGGTCACACAGTCACCTGGGGGGATGGACTGTCCTAATTCCTACCTCACATGTAGGAAGGGAAAGTGGCATACAGGCATGGTCAGTACCAGGACTGGGCCCCACTAGTAGGCTCTAGAACCCATGATGGTAGCCACTGTTCCATACAGCCTCTCTACAGTCTGCACTGCAGCGACCACCTACAAATGATGGGACAGGACAGCATCTTTCCCCTCTAGCATTTTCATGCCCAGTTGGGTTTTTCCACTTTCTCCTTCCTTCAGTAATAGGTTGCTCTGAGGCTTGCCACCAGGTGGCAGCATTAAACTGTTTGAGATTGCTTTAACCAGCTTGTATCCCCAGACGTAGGACCTAAAATCATGGCATTCATCTTCAGGTACACTGGTTCTCTGGTAGCTACTCTTTCCACCATCCCTAGTTCAGTGTACCCTTATCCCTCTAACCTTCCCACCATCTGCACCATACCTGACCCCCTAATGGCTCCCCCTCTATTCTCCCCCACCAAATGGAAGCTCACTGCCTCTGGAAATCCCCTTAGTATGTTGTGGGGAGTTTTATTTATTTATTTATTTTTATTATTAAATTTATTGTTAAAATACCACATGCCATCAAATATAGAATAAATTTTTAACATTTCACTGTATATTGTTAATGTATTTTTCTTATATATTTATTTTTTATATAAATTTATTTTTTATTGGTGTTCAATTTGCCAACATATAGAACAACACCCAGTGCTCATCCCATCAAGCGTGTGGGGAGTTTTAAAAACATTATCTTCCTCTGTTCCGTCCTGTGGGTGCACTGCCCCCCTTTCCCACCCTCCTGCTGCAGCACAAGCTCCTTTGAGGCAGAGGCTGCTTTCTTTTGTGTGTGACACAGCCTCTTTGTGGAGTGATGATATGCAGCTGGGGTACCTGAAGCCCCAGGAGAGCAGGGCCAGGAAGAGCCTGTTCCACCAGCATCCTGGGTGCATTTTCCCTTCCAGAGGTCTCTGGATGTCTTCAGTTCATCACAGGTGCTCAGGCCTTAGACATGACTGTGCACAGTGGGACTATCCATTTCCTAAATGAAGGGTACTCCATCCCACCTGCATGTTGCTTACAAGAGGAAAATTCTGATGAATGTGTGATTCCTAGTGGTCAAGCAAAAGTACTTCTAGAGAAACATCATATATGTACTTCAAAGACTTGATCTAGCATTTTCATCACCGCTCTGCTTGTAATACATTACATAGCATACATGTCAGCAATAGGTGAAGGATAAAGAGCGATGGTATGTTTAGAGAATGAAATGCTGTAGGACATTTTTGTAGAATAGACTAGACTTGTGTGGGGAAAACACTGGCCTACAAGGTATAATACTGAGTAAAAAATGCAATAGCATAATTAAATCACAGTGCAATACCAAACATGAACATCAATACCATATATGCTTTGGGAATCATATATTTACAGTGAAAGTTCAAACACATGGGCAGAAGAAATATAGATCAAATTCTATGAGTGGATGTAATCTCTGGGTAGGAAGGAAAGAGAAAGGCCAGAGGATAGTGACAAAACGGGCTATAAATTATATGTGAAATATTTTGTTATATTTATATGTGATATGTATCACATATAAAACATACAATATTTTATACATTTATTTGCATATAAAATAAAATAAAATGATATATAAAATTATTGGAAGCAAATATGGCAAAAAATGAACATTTGTTAATTCTGGATAGTAGGTCCATGAGCATTTGTAAATTCTTCTCTGTATTTTTCAATATATTTAAAATAGTTTACAATGATTGTAAAAGAACAGGGTGTCATATATATTAACTTTTAGAATTAAATAAGTAGGCAAAATAAATCCCAAGTGTGATCTAGGTAGTACCGGAAGCAGCGGGGTGATGTAATGGAGAGGAACTGAGTCTACAGAAGATGGGAAGGAGCAGCCTCCAGATTAAAGGAACAACTGAAGAGAATGGCTGAGGAGCGTGCCAGGCAGAGGACTTAGTGGGAACAGACTGGGCAGAGAGAGTTATGGGTAGCTGCCATGTAGGGAGGGATAGTCATAGGGTTTCTTCAGCTGGGACAGAACAAGGATGACTTTCCAGGCTTTATGGGGACTTTTGGGGCCTTTAACTATAGGCAGAATTAAAGAGGCTTTTCAAAGATATCCCCGGTATGCTAAAATCCAATAAAATAAACTTTAAGGCCTCAGGGAAGGTATGAATAAAAAAGTTCCTCTGACTACCATGCAGAGAAAGGGTGATAGACACCTTGGTGTGTGCAGAAGGTGAATTGTGGGTTGGCCCTGAGGAGCATGAGGCACTCAAGTTTGCATACAGACAATGAGGGCCAAACATTATGGTCTGCCTGTCCCAGAAACCCTGCACAGGATCCCAGTGCTACCATCCATTTATTTATTATCCCAGAAATTAGCAGGTAGGAGGGCTGAGCTGTCAATACCACCTGAAGGGAGAAGGTGCATGGGTATACACAAGCTCCAGTCCTGCACTCAAGGAGCTCAGTGTGGTAGAGAGCCATGTCACCAACTAAACACAGGAGATAGGGAGAGTAGTAAGGGCTATGCGAGCTATCAGGATTTTAATTTATCTTTTACTAATATGTATTATTTAATTATTTAAAAAATCTGGGTTTTTGAAATTTTATTTATTTATTTGTAATTTGTTTATATATGTATATTTATTTATTTATTTATTTATTTATTTTAATTCAATTTGCCAACATATAGTAAAACACCCAGTGCTCATCCCATCAAGTGCCCCACACAGTGCTCATCACCCAGTCACCCAATTCCCCCGCCCACCTCCCCTTCCACTATCCCTTGTTCATTTCCCAGTTAGGAGTCTCTCATGGTGTGTCACCCTCTCTAATTTTTCTCAATCATCATCCCTCCATTCCCCTATAATCCCTTTCACTATTTTTTACATTCCCCGTATGAATGAAACCATATAATGATTGTGCTTCTCCGACTGACTTACTTCACTTAGCATAATACCCTCCAGTTCCATCCACGTTGAAGCAAATGGTAGGTATTCGTCATTTGTAATGGCTGAGCAATATTTCATTGTATATATAGACCACATCTTCTTTATTGATTCATCTTTCAATGGACAACGAGGCTCTTTCCACAGTTGGCTATTGTACATTGCTGCTCTAAACATTGTGGTGCGGGGATCCCTGGGTGGCGCAGCGGTTTGGCGCCTGCCTTTGGCCCAGGGCGTGATCCTGGAGATCCGGGATCGAATCCCACATCGGGCTCCCGGTGCATGGAGCCTGCTTCTCCCTCTGCCTGTGTCTCTGCCTCTCTCTATTTCTCTCTCTGTGACTATCATAAATAAATAAAAATTAAAAAAAAAATTTAAACATTGTGGTGCACGTGTCTCAGTCGTTCACTGCATCTGTATCTTTGGGGTAAATCCCCAGTAGTGAAATTGCTGGGTCATAAGGTGGCTCAATTTTTAACTCTTTGAGGAACTTCCAAACAGTTTTCCAGAATGACTGTACCAGTTCACATTCCCACCAACAGTGCAAAAGTGTTCCCCTTTCTCCACACAGTGCAAGAGGGTTCTCCTTTCTCCACATCCTCTCCAACATTTGTTGTTTCCTGTCTTGTTAATTTTCACTATTCTCACTGGTGTGAGGTGGTATCTCATTGTGGTTTTGATTTGTATTTTCCTGATGGCAAGTGATGCGGAGCATTTTCTTATATGCTTATTGGCTATGTGTATGCCTCCCTCGGTGAAATTTCTGTTCATGTCTTTTGCCCATTTCATGATTGGATTGCTTGTTTCTTTGCTGTTGAGTTTAGTCAGTTCTTTATACATCTTGGATATTAGCCCTTTACCTGATATATCGTTTGCAAAATCTTCTCCCATTCTGTAGGTTGTCTTTTAGTTTTGTTGACTGTTTATTTTGCTGTGCAAAAGCTTCTTATCTTGATGAAGTCTCAATAATTCATTTTTGCTTTTGTTTCCCTTGCAAGAAGTTACTGTGGCCAAGTTCAAAAAAGGTGTTGCCTGTGTTCTCCTCTAGGATTTTGATGGAATCTTGTCTCACATTTAGATATTTCATCCATTTTGAGTTTATCTTTGTGTATGGTGTAAGAGAATGGTCTAGTTTCATTCTTCTGCATGTGGATGTCCAATTTTCATAGCATCAATTATTGAAGAGACTGTCCTTTAACCAGAGGATAGTCTTTCCTGCTTTGTCAAATATTAGTTGACCATAGAATTGAAAGCTCATTTCTGGATTTTCTATTCTGTTCCATTGATCTATGTGTCTGTTTTTGTGCCAGGACCACACTGTCTTGATGACCACAGCTTTGTAGTACAACTTGAAATCTGGCATTGTGATGCCCCCAGCTATGGTTTTCTTTTTCAAAATGCCCCTGCCTATTCAAGGTCTTTTCTGATTCCAAAAAAGTCTTCGGATGATTTGTTCCAACTCTCTGAAGAAAGTCCATGGTATTCTGATAGGAATTGCATTGAACATGTAAATTGTCCTGGGTAGCATAGACATTTTCACAATATTCTTCGATTCCATGAGCATGGAATATTTTTCTTTTTTTTTCTTTTTTTCTTTTTTTAATTTATTTATTTATGATAGTCAGAGAGAGAGAGAGAGAGAGGCAGAGACACAGTCAGAGGGAGAAGCAGGCTCCATGCACCGGGACCCTGACGTGGGATTCGATCCCGGATCTCCAGGATCGCGCCCTGGGCCAAAGGCAGGTGCCAAACCACTGCGCCACCCAGGGATCCTGCATGGAATATTTTTCCATCTCTTTCTGTCTTCCTCAATTTCTTTCAGAAGTCTTCTGTAGTTTTTAGGGTATAGATTCTTTACCTCTTTGGTTAGATTTATTCTTAGGTATCTTATGCTTTTGGGTGCAATTGTAAATGGGATTTACTCCTTAATTTCTCTTTCTTCGGTCTCATTTTTAGTGTATAGAAATGCCACTGATTTCTGGGCATTGATTTGTATCCTGCCACACTACCGAATTGCTGTATGAGTTCTAGCAATCTTGGTGTGGAGTCTTTTGGGTTTTCTATGTGCAGTGTCATGTCATCTGCAAAGAGGGAGTTTGACTTCTTCTTTGCCAATTTGAATGCCTTTCATTTCTGTTTGTTGCCTGATTGCTGAGACTAGGACTTCTAGTACTATGTTGAATAGCAGTGGTGAGAGTGGATATCCCTGTTGTGTTCCTGATCTTAGGGGAAAGGCTCCAAGTGTTTACCCATTGAGAATGATATTGCTGTGGGCTTTCGTAGATGGTTTTTAAGATGCTGAGGAATGTTCCCTCTATCCTTACACTCTCAAGAGTTTTTATCAGGAATGGGTGCTGTATTTTTTCAAATGCTTTCTCTGCATCTAGTGAGAGGATCATACGGTTCTTGTTTTTTCTCTTGTTGATATGATCTATCATGTTGATTGCTTTATGAGTGTTGAACCAGCCTTGCATCCTGGGGATGAATCCCACTTGGTCATTGTGAATAATCTTGTTAATGTATTGTTAGATCCTATTGGCTAGTATCTTGTTGAGATATTTTTTTAATAAAATTATTTTTTATTGGTGTTCAATGTACCAACATACAGAATAACACCCAGTGCTCCAGTGCTCATCCCGTCAAGTGCCCCCCTCAGTGCCCGTCACCCATTCACCCCCACCCCCCACCCTCCTCCCCTTCCACCACCCCTGGTTTGTTTTTTTTTTTTTTCACCCCTGGTTTGTTTCCCAGAGTTAGGAGTCTTTATGTTCTGTCTCCCTTTCAGTATTTCCCACTCATTTCTTCTCCCTTCCCTTCTATTCCCTTTCACTATTATTTATATTCCCCAAATGAATGAGAACATATAATGTTTGTCCTTCTCCGATTGACTTATTTCACTCAGCATAATACCCTCCAGTTCCATCCACGTTGAAGCAAATGGTGGGTATTTGTCATTTCTAATGGCTGAGTAATATTCCATTGTATACATAAACCACATCTTCTTTATCCATTCATCTTTCGATGACACCGAGGCTCCTTCCATAGTTTGGCTATTGTGGACATTGCTGCTATAAACATCGGGGTGCAGGTGTCTCGGCGTTTCATTGCATCTGAATATTTGGGGTAAATCCTCAACAGTGCAATTGCTGGGTCATAGGGCAGGTCTATTTTTAACTCTTTGAGGAACCTCCACACAGTTTTCCAGAGTGGCTGCACCAGTTCACATTCCCACCAACAGTGTAAGAGGGTTCCCTTTTCTCCGCATCCTCTCCAACATTTGTGGCTTCCTGCCTTGTTTATTTTCCCCATTCTCACTGGAGTGAGGAGGTATCTCATTGTGGTTTTGATTTGTATTTCCCTGATGGCAAGTGATGCAGATCATTTTCTCATGTGCATGTTGGCCATGTCTATGTCTTCCTCTATGAGATTTCTGTTCATGTCTTTTGCCCATTTCATGATTGGATTGTTTGTCTCTTTGGTGTTGAGTTTAATAAGTTCTTTATAGATCTTGGAAACTAGCCCTTTAACTGATACGTCATTTGCAAATATCTTCTCCCATTCTGTAGGTTGTCTTTGAGTTTTGTTGACTGTATCCTTTGCTGTGCAAAAGCTTCTTATCTTGATGAAGTCCCAGTAGTTCATTTTTCCTTTTGTTTCTTTTGCCTTCGTGGATGTATCTTGCAAGAAGTTACTGTGGCTGAGTTCAAAAAGGGTATTGCCTGTGTTCTCCTCTAGGATTTTGATGGAATCCTGTCTCACATTTAGATATTTCATCCATTTTGAGTATATCTTCGTGTATGGTGAAAGAGAGTGGTCTAGTTTCATTCTTCTGCAGGTGGATGTCCAATTTTCCCAGCACCATTTATTGAAGAGACTGTCTTTCTTCCAATAGATAGTCTTTCCTCCTTTATCGAATATTAGTTGACCATAAAGTTAAGGGTCCACTTCTGGATTCTCTATTCTGTTCCATTGATCTATGTGTCTGTTTTTGTGCCAGTACCACACTGTCTTGATGACCACAGCTTTGTAGTACAACCTGAAATCTGGCATTGTGATGCCCCCAACTATGGTTTTCTTTTTTAAAATTCCCCTGGCTATTCGGGGTCTTTTCTGATTCCACACAAATCTTAAAATAATTTGTTCTAACTCTCTGAAGAAAGTCCATGGTATTTTGATAGGGATTGCATTAAACATGTAAATAGCCCTGGGTAACATTGACATTTTCACAATATTAATTCTGCCAATCCATGAGCATGGAATATTTTTCCATCTCTTTGGGTCTTCCTCAATTTCTTTCAGAAGTGTTCTATCGTTTTTAGGGTATAGATCCTTTACATCTTTGGTTAGGTTTATTCCTAGGTAAATGGGATTGACTCCTTAATTTCTCTTTCTTCAGTCTCATTGTTAGTGTATAGAAATGCCACTGACTTCTGGGCATTGATTTTGTATCCTGCCGCACTACCAAATTGCTGTATGAGTTCTAGCAATCCTGGGGTGGAGTCTTTTGGGTTTTCTATGTAGAGTATCATGTCATTGGCGAAGAGGGAGAGTTTGACTTCTTCTTTGCCAATTTGAATGCCTTTAATGTCTTTTTGTTGTCTCATTGCTGAGGCTGGGACTTCCAGTACTGTGTTGAATAGCAGTCGTGAGAGTGGACATCCGTGTCTTGTTCTTGATCTTAGGGGAAAGGCTCCCAGTGCTTCCCCATTGAGAATGATATTTGCTGTGGGCTTTTCGTAGATGGCTTTTAAGATGTTGAGGAATGTTCCCTCTATCCTCACATTCTGAAGAGTTTTTATCAGGAATGGGTGCTGTATTTTGTCAAATGCTTTCTCTGCATCTAATGAGAGGATTATATGGTTCTTGGTTTTTCTCTTGCTGATATGATGAATCACATTGATTGTTTTACAAGTGTTGAACCAGCCTTGTGTCCCGGGGATAAATCCTACTCGGTCATGGTGAATAATTTTCTTTGTTGTATTGTATTGTATTGTTGGATGTATTGTTGGATCCTATTGGCTAGTATCTTGTTGAGAATTTTTGCATCCATGTTCATCAGGGATATTGGTCTGTAATTCTCCTTTTTGGTGGGGTCTTTGTCTGGTTTTGGAATTAAGGTGATGCTGGCCTCATAGAACGAATTTGGAAGTACTCCATCTCTTTCTATATTTCCAAACAGCTTTAGTAGAATAGGTATTGATGTTTCTTTAAACATTTGATAAAATTCCCCTGGGAAGCCATCTGGCCCTGGACTTTTGTGTCTTGGGAGGTTTTTGATGACTGCTTCAATATCCTCCCTGGTTATTGGACTGTTCAGGTTTTCTATTACATCCCGTTCCAGTTTTGGTAAGTTGTGGTTTTCCAGAAATGCATCCATTTCTTCCAGATTGCCTAATTTGTTGATATAGCTGTTCATAATACATTTTTAAAATTGTATTTCCTTGGTATTGGTTGTGATCTCTCCTCTTTCATTCATGGTTTTATTAATTTGAGCCTGTTCTCTCTTCTTTTTAAAAAGTCTGGCTAATGGTTTATTTATCTATCTATCTATATCTCAGAGGGCATGAAGCACCTAGCACACTCCTTCTGTAGCGTGGACAAGAGAGTCTATGGAGCAGAGAGCATCCTAACCTCTGGAGAGTGTGATAAGGTAAAACATAACATGTATTGAGCATTTACCCAAGGCTATGTATTGCACTAAGTATGTTACCTCTGGATTTTTTTCCCATGAGGTCTGCATGGGCAGCATTGACATTTCACATATTAGGAAATAAATGTGGAGAGATGAACAAAGCTTCCCAAAGTCTCAGAGCCAGGATCTCAAAGGCATAAAGCCTGCTCACCTAAACCAGATGGGGGACACTTCTTGAGAGATCAGTGACCAATGAATCATGGCAATTGACTGACCCATTTAGGTGTGCCCATATATATAAAGTCAGGATAGCTGGCAGATGTGCATGAATGTAGGAAGCCGTGTGTGAATAGAATTTTGCTTTGTTGTTTTATTTTTGTTAAATAGTTATTCCTATGGCCTGCTCAAGCATAGTATTTCTTTTTTTTTTTTTTTTTAAGCATAGCATTTCTGTAGAGGAGTAGCACCATCAGGATCCTTGCAGGGGAGATCCATACCTTGGGTGGGTACAGAACCAACCACCTGTGAGAAAACCTGCCATTCCTATCAGGAAGCATAGGGGATCAGTTGACACCTTTCCCCCTGGACACAAACAGCCTGGCCAGCCTCTGACCAGCTCATACATGAGCCTTCCTGCATGCCTCAGTTATCCAACAACACCTCTCTGAGCTTTGGAGACCTCAAGGTGGCTGTTTCCCTGCTGCACTGGCTATTCTTCCCCTGAAATATGCTGGCTGTAGCTATACTGACTTTGAGCCCTCTGCTGCTGGTAACCATCCTGCAGGGGCAGAGACTGTGGCAAGAGTCCCACTATCTACTACTGGCTAACATCCTGCTCTCGGATCTGGCCTATCTTGTCTTCCACATGCTTATTTCCCCTAGCAACCTGGGCAGCTGGTCCCTGGGCCTCATTGCTTGTGGTATTCTCACAGATGCCATCTTCACTGCCTATATCAGCACCATCTTGCCTTCATGGCCACTGTGCTACACACCTACCTGGCAGTTGCTTATCCTCTGTGCTATTTCTCCTTCATGTCCTATGAGGCTGCCCAGAAAGTGGTGGCCCTCATCTGGCTGGTGGCCTGCTTCTTCTCAGATGTCTCATTTGGCTTAGCAAGTAGCAAAATGCCAGGTTAGAGGAGCAAGGGGCCTAATGTATCCTGCAGCTAATTCTGGGCACTGAGTCAGGTTGTGGCCCACTGGTCACTGTCACCCACACCTGAATTTTATGCATTCTCTTTCTATGCACACCTCTCAACACCTACTGCTTCTGGAGGATCTATGCAGAGACCAGGACTTCAGGTATCTGGGTACAAGGCTGTTCCTGATCCAGGGGTATCCTGCTTATCCACACAGTGCTAATCATACTGTATGTTAGCTCAGTTGTGGTATTTTCCCTGGACATCATGCTAATCAAGTACCACCACACTGATGCCAGAACTCATGTGTGGCTCATGGCAGTGAAGAACGAGGTGTTCATGATGCCTCCTTGTGCCCAACTTCCATATCTGTACACACTTCGTTACTGGAAGCTACTGGAGATGGTCTGGGGCCACTTCTCATCCAAGAGGCACAGTGACATCTTCACTATTTCTCAGAGCTACAGTCTTCACAGTCTGGCAAGCTGAGGTTAAAAATTATACATCAGATGCTTCAACATCCAATTATTGCCAATTCCAGAGAAATTGCCATATACTTGTACAACAGAACCTCTAAGATTATCTCAACTGATGGTTTTCAACATTTCAAAAGGTTTTTTTTTTTTTTTACATTTCAAAAGTTTTTGAGTAGAGAAAGCTCACTGAAGTGAAGATTTTCTACTTGAAAATGGAAGCAAATAAAAGTGATTCAGCAGAACTCTGATCAAAGTGGGGTGAGGCCCTGAGCTGTGTTTTTCCAATGGCTTCCACCATACCCTCTATCACCACTGGCAAAGCACTGTTGCTGACAAACACACAGAAACCAAAATGTTACTGAAAGCTTGAACCTGGAAAGTGAGCAAGCAGATCTGCTGAATCTGGAACCATGAGCCTCCATTTTGGAAGCTCCTCAGTATATGGGAAGGAGGAGAACAATGTAGGACCCATGTATACTGAGGGGTGTTGTGAAGACATTTATGAAGCTGGAACCCCAAAAGATTATAGTTTCAGAACAAAGATAAATGACAACCAACAGAATAGCAGGGCGACTTTTCTTCCTTGATATTGGTGCTGTGCAGAAAAGGAAGAAAATTCCTCAATTACTCTTGGGGAGAAGCCACCCTGTAGACAGGATTAGAACTAGGTTTTAAACTATTTTTGTGGTTAATAGACCTCATTCTGTGGTTGGTGTGGCTCTTCTGGAAGATTAGAGCATTAGCTCAGGTTTCAAAGAATTTCTGTGGTAAAAGAATCTCAAAGAAAATGAGTTGCACATAGTCAAAATTCACAAAACACACACACACATACACACACACGACACCATGAATGAAAATAAGAAGAAACAAGATAGCATCAGTATACTCCATCCGCCTCCTTAAATTGTCAGACACTTGGCTAATACAAAAATGTTCAATGTTTTAAGACATGAAAAATGAGATGGAAATAGGAATGAGAAGGAACACATTTTTAAAATAACTATTCAAATTAGGAAAAGAATTAAATAAAACTCCTAGAAATAAAAAATGTAAAATAACCAGAATTGCAAAAGATGGGTTATATTTAATATGGGGTAAAAAGTATATTAGAGATAACTGAAGAGGGATTTGGTAAACTGGAAGATAGGTTTAAATAAATGATCTAAAGTGTCTAGAGTGATAAAAAGGCAAAAAATATAAAAGAGATATTAAGAAATATTGATTTTAGAATAGAAAGACTGACGTCCAATTAGAGAATACAATAGAGACAATGTGGAAAGGAAAACACTTAAAGGGATAATAGCTGACAATTTTTCAGGTTTATTGAAAGATATCAAACCTCAGACTCAAGAATTCTAACCAATTGAAAATAAGATGAGTGACAAATAATCCACCTTAAGTGGATGTGAAACTGCAGGAAACCAAATACAAAGACAAGATATTTAAAGCAGGCAGAGATAAGAGATAAAAGAACAATTTAACTGACTTCTGACTTCTAAAAGAAAAAAAAGGGGATCCCTGGGTGGCGCAGCGGTTTGGCGCCTGCCTTTGGCCCAGGGCGCGATCCTGGAGACCCGGGATCGAATCCCACATCAGGCTCCCGGTGCATGGAGCCTGCTTCTCCCTCTGCCTGTGTCTCTGCCTCTCTCTCTCTGTGACTATCATAAATAAATAAAAATTTTTAAAAAATTAAAAAAAAAGAAAAAGAAAAAAAAGTATAAGTCTGATGTAACTGAAATAATATTGTTAATGTGATGAGAGAAAATAACTTTTGACCTGGAATTCTACCTATGGGAAAACAATCTTCACAAAGCAAAATAGAAATCATTAACACAAAACACAAGAGACAATATTCCTAATAAGATACAGTAAAGAAATTTTAAAGGATATATTTCTGGCAGAAGGAAAATTATTCCAGATACAAGATTTGAAGTGCATGGGGAAAAATAGTGAGAAATAAATATTGAAAACCATGTGCATAGGGGATAGAGTTAAGATGGCAGAGTAGTAGGGGGACCCTGACCTTGCTTTGTATTCGAATACAGCTAGATCAACATTCAACAATTTGGGTTTTTATTTTTTTAATATTAAATCGTTTATTGATTACACATGATAAGGACGATACACAAGCTTTAATCCCATCTATAATTTTATCTGATACCATAATTCAATTTAGATATATTGCATAGGATGTGCCAACAATCATAATAACCAAATAAACTCCAGGACTTTGCTTGGATGACCCTTTTAACGGTGAACTCAAGGTCACAACACATTAACTGTCAGTTCAACCACACCAAGGTTTGTGGAAACAATGGTTTCTGTGCCCAAGCAGGTTGCAAATAAATTTCAATTGGAACCTGGCATCACCCTGATGGAATTCTAACTTCACACTGTTGGGGTAGTTTACCAAGATGGCTTCAGAGTAGACTAACTTTACACAGCACATTTAAAAAAAAGACATATTTATTCAGCATCATGATCAGACTATTACATTTAGCAATCAATAGCATGGGTGCAAAAGAAAAAATCTACATTAAAACCCTTTGTTGGAATGCTTTACACTTTCCACAGAACAGACACTAAAATAACCTGTTATACAATTAATCACAAATACAGTCCTTGAGTTTTTTGCCCATACACGAGTATTGTCTAAAACATGTCTTCTTTGTAGCAGCTAGGCCCTGCCACCACTGTGCTTGGCTGAGTTCACAAATCTGTTGTAACCTGTAGCTTCCCTGTCACTTCTCTGGCTCTCCTCTCCTGCTAAGCTTTGTTTCCTGGCAGTAATTAAAACCTTCTGCCACTGCCATAGCTGCTGCTGGAGCCACCATAGCCACCTTGGTTTTGTGGTTTGGCAAAGTATTGGCCTCTACCACCATAGGGGGCCAGAGCTTCTGCCTCCAAAATTTCCTCCTTTCATGGGTCCAAAATTTGAGGATTGATTGTTGTAATTGCCAGAATTGTTATAGCTTCCGCCACCTCCAAAGTTCTTCCGTCATTACCAAATCCGTTATAGCCATCCCCACTGCCACTGTATCCACCACCACCTCGACTGCCACCGAAGCCACCTCGACCACTGAAGTTCCCTCCACGACCAAAGTTGTAATTCCCACCAAAACCACCTCCACGAACACCACCAAAGTTTCCAGAACCACTTTGGCCTCTTTGGCTGGATGAAGCACTAACCATCTCTTGCTTCGATAGGGCTTTCCTTACTTCACAGTTGTGGCCATTCACAGGATGGTATTTTTGAATGACAATCTTGTCTACAGGGTCATGGTCATCAAAGGTCACAAAAGCAAAACCTCTCTTTTTGCCACTGCCTCTGTCAGTCATGATCTCAATCACTTCAATTTTTCCATACTGTTCAAAATAATCTCTTAGATGATGTTCTTCAGTGTCTTCTTTAATGCCACCAACAAAAATCTTTTTCACAGTTAAGTGGGCACCAGGTTTTTGAGAATCTTCTTGGGAGACAGCCCTCTTTGGGTCCACAACTCTTCCATCCACCTTGTGCGGCCAAGCGTTCATGGCTGCATCCACCTCTTCCATGGTGGCGTAGGTGACTAACCCAAAGCCTCTGGAGCGCTTGGTGTTGGGGTCTCTTATTACCACACAGTCCATAAGCGTCCCCCATTGCTCAAAATGGCTCCTCAGACTTCATTGGTTGTTTCGAAGCTCAAACCTCCGATGAAGAGCTTCCACAGCTGCTCAGGCTCTTTGGGAGACTCTGACATAGACATGACAGTGGTGGGAGGGGAGAGACTTTAACGATGCTTACTTGGCAGTGTCCAGGGGCAGAAAGGACAACATTCAACTATTTTGAACAACTAGGAAGATGATCTGAGGATTAAGGAATCTGCGCAGTTGGAGGGAGAGAACATGGCAGATGTGAAATTGGAAGCCTTGAACTGGGGGAGAAGAAAGCTGCACAGCCATGAAGGGGAGGGAATCCTTTTCATGGAGCAAAATCTGGGAGAGGGAGAAAGTGGAAGAGAGTCCAGCAGTTAGGGACAGTACAATAAGCCATGGTAAGAAGATACTCTGGGTTGTACAGGGAGAAATAGCTCCCCTTCTGGGAGGGCATCTGGAAGAGTATATTTTCCATCTCCAAGGACAAAGGCCAACTGGGAGCCTTTGAGTGGTGTTCAACAGCAGGGTCAGAGGGTACACACAGGGGGCAGAAAACCTCTTAAACTACTTCTTACTGTGAGCCACAATAGGCTTAAACCTCTGTATGCCAGCCAAGCAGATATTTTTTTGTGGCAATACTGAGCAGAGAACAGAGAGAAGCAAATTGCAGATAACCCAGCCACTGCTTTTTGCTGTCTGCTGCAATAGATTTAAGCCTCTGATAGCTTTTCTGGGGCAGAAAGAAGTAGAGGACTGAGTTGAGTGCAAACTGCCAATAACCAAGTTACAACTTTCCACTGAGCATTAAAATAAATTCTAGCCTCTGAAAGTGCACTGAGTGACTGATTTTTGGGTGTAAGACAGTGCTAGACATGTCTCGAGCCTCTCCTCTGGGGAACAGGAGTGGGCCAACACCTTGCCACACCCTTTAAAATTTGGAGTTTTGGGATGCTTCAGTGGCTCAGTGGTTGAGCACCTGCCTTTGGCTCAGAGCATGATCCCTGGGTCCCAGAATCGAGCCCCAAATATAGCTCCACATGGGGAGCTGCTTCTCCCTCTGCCTATGTCTCTGCATCTCTCCATGTCTCTCATGAATAATTAACATCTTTAAAACCCACAAACAAACAAACAAAAACCTTGGAGTTTTGAGTCAGAAGTGCTAGCAAAGATAAAATACAGGAGATCTGTGGCTCCAGGCATGCCCATGGCCTGGGCACAGGCAGGTTAAAGGCAAGGAACTAATGAAAGCACGGGACCCAGATTGTTTCTCTAAGATGGCCTCTGGAACTGCAATGGCTGTGAGGCCCAACCCCCAGAGATGAGGGCAGGGCCAGTGGGGAAGGGGAGTGCCATATTCTTCCTCCTCCTCCACCATCCCTACCTCTTGCCCATGCCCACCAGCACAATCATATTTCAGAGAGAAACATAGCGCTTCCAGTAGAGGCTTGGAGTCCTCTACAATATACCCCACCCCCCTATGCCTGGCAGGGGCATCTTTACAAGGGCAAGTTAGCTTGTGAGCCAGCCCAGCAGGTCTTTCCTTCAGAAGTTTAACAAAGGCCCCCTACATCTACCAAGTCTACTGATTAAAGAGAGATCCAAAACACCAACATCCAGTGGAAATAAGACCAGGCTTGTTTCTCTGCTTTTTTCTTACCCTTTTCTTAATTTTTATCTATTTTTTATTTTTCTATCTCTTATTTTCTATTCTCTATCCTTTAATTTATATACATTTTTTCTTTTCTATCTTTTTTTTGGTATCAGGCTAATACTTCTGTTAATTTGTTGGTCATTTGTTTCCTTCTCATATTTTTCAGATAAGCCTTCTATTTTTTTCTCTTTTCTTCTTTCCTCACTCTTTTTTCCTTTCACCTTTCTTATTTTTTAGAATCGGACTTATAATTTATTGCTTCTCTGTTTGTTTCCATTTTATTCCATTTCCATTCTCTTGTCTTGGATTAAGTTTTTTGGGTTTTGTTAATTTTTCTTTTTTTTTCTTTTACAGACTTCTTGGCAAACAAATCAAAGCACACCTACATAAAGTTCCAAACACTCTCCACTGCAAGTAATGAGGAAGCTCTGTAGGGGAAGGATCACTGGAAAAGAGCTGCCAAAACACAAAGCAGAGTGTACACAGCACACACCAGAAACTTTCTGAAGTTGTTGTTGTTGTTGTTGTTGTCATTGTTACTGCTGTGTTGTTTTTGCTATTTTTTATTAGCTCCTTTTCTTTTTTTTAAAAAAAGATTTTATTTATTTATGAGAGACACACACAGAGAGAGAGGCAGAGACACAGGCAGAAGGAGAAGCAGGCTCCATGTAGGGAACCCGATGTGGGACTCTATCCCGGGTCTCCAGGATCAGGCCCTGGGCTGAAGGTGGCGCTAAACTGCTGAGCCACCTGGGCTGCCCTGAACTTGAATTTTTAAAAATGATTATAAAGATACTAACTGGGATTGAAAAAAATATAGAAGACACTAAGGAATCACTGTAAATATAAAAGAACTGATACCTAACCAGGCCAAACTTAAAAATGCAATTACTGATGTGTAGTAACAAATGGATGCTTTAACAGAGAGAAAAATCAGGCAGGAGATTCAGTGACATATAAGACAGAATGATGGGGATCCCTGGGTGGTGCAGCGGTTTAGCGCCTGCCTTTGGCCCAGGGCGCGATCCTGGAGACCGGGATCGAATCCCACGTTGGGCTCCCGGTGCATGGAGCCTGCTTCTCCCTCTCCCTATGTCTCTGCCTCTCTCTCTCTCTCTCTCTGTGACTATCATAAATAAATAAAAATTAAAAAAAAAAGACAGAATGATGGAGAATAAGGAAGCTGAAAAGAAGAAAGACAACTCCTGAATCCTGAAGGGAGACTTCGAGAACTTATCAACTCCATACAGTGAAATAATATCTGGATGGTAGGAGTCTCAGACCATAAAGAGCAAGAGAGAGGGACAGAAGTTTTATTTCATCAAATTATAGTGAGAACTTCCCTAATCTGGGAGAAGAAACAGGCATTCAAGTCCAGGAGACACAGAGAAATCAATAAAAATAGATCAACACTGTGACATAATAGTGAAACTGGCAACTTTCAAAGATAAAGATAAAATCCTAAAAGCAGCTGGGGCCAAGAGCTATAAGGACAGACACATAAGGCTGGCAGCATATCTGCCCACAGAGACCTAGCAGCCAGAAAGGACTGATATGATATATTCAATGTGCTAAATGGAATAATACACAGCCAAGAATATTTTATTCAGGAAGACAGTCATTCAGAACAGAAGATGTACAAATAGTTTCAAGACAAACAAAAATTAAAGGAATTTATGAACACTAAAAGAGCCCTGCAAGAAGTATTAACGGGGCTCCTGTGAGTGAAGAGACAGCCCAAAAGTAACAAAGGCCAGAAAGGAACAGAGAAATCTACAGAAACAGTGACTTTATAGGTAATACAATGGCATTAAATCCATATCTTTCAATACTCACTCTGAATGTAAATGGAATAAATCCTCCAATCAAAAGATACAGGATATTAGACTGGATTAAAAAAAATAAGACTCAGGCAGCCCGGGTGGCTCAGCAGTTCAGTGCCTGCCTTCGGACAAAGGCGTGATCCTGGAGACCTGGGATCGAGTCCCATGTTGGCCTCCATGCATGGAGCCTACTTCTCCCTCTGCCTGTGTCTCTGCCTCTCTCTCTCTCTGTCTCTCATGAATAAATAAATAAAATCTTTAAAAAACCAAAAAACAGGACTCATTGATATCTGTCCAGAAGAGACTAATTTTAGCCCCAAAGACACCTCCAAATTGAAAGTGTGGGGGTAGAGAACCATATATCATTCTAATAGGCATCAAAAGAAAAATGGAGTAGTGATTTTTACATCAGACAAACTAGATTTTAAGCCAAAAAAATGTAATAAGAGATGAAGAAAGACACTATATTATAATAAAAGTGTCTATCCAACAAGAAGATCTAATGATTGCAAATATTTATGCCTCTAACTTGGGGGCATCCAATTATATAACCCAATTAATAATAACATTAAAGAAACACGTTGATAATACTACAATAATAGTAGGGGACTTTAACACCCCACTCCAAGCAATGGGCAGATCAACTAAGCAGAAGATCAACAAGGAAACAAGGTCGTTGAATGGCACACTGGACCAGATGGACTTCACGGATATATTCAGAGCATTTCATCCTAAAGCAACAGAATACACAGTCTTCTCAAGTGCACATGGATTATTTTCCAGAATATATTATATACAAATCGGGGCACCTGGGTAGCTCAGTGGTTGAGTGTCTGCCTTTGACTAGGTCAGGATCCCAGGGTCCTCCCATAGGGAGCCTGCTTCTCCCTCTGCCTATGTCCATGCCTCTCTCTGTGTGTCTCTCATGAATAAGTAAATAAAATCTTAAAAACAGCTTCCAACAAACAAGAGTCCAGGGTCAGATGGCCTTCCAGTGGAATTCTACCAAACATTTAAGAAGAATTAATACCTATTCTTCTGAAACTGTTTTTTTTTTAAAAAAACCTGGTTTGTGTGGAATCAGAAAAGACCCCAAGTAGCCAGGGGAATATTAAAAAAGAAAACCATAGCTGGGGGCATCACAATGCCAGATTTCAGGTTGTACTACAAAGCTGTGGTCATCAAGACAGTGTGGTACTGGCACAAAAACAGACACAGATCAATGGAACAGAATAGAGAATCCAGAAGTGGACCCTCAACTTTATGGTCAAATAATATTCGACAAAGCAGGAAAGACTATTCACTGGAAAAAGGACAGTCTCTTCAATAAAAGATGCTGGGAAAATTGGACATCCACATGCAGAAGAATGAAACTAGACCATTCTCTTACACCATACACAAAGATAAACTCAAAATGGATGAAAGATCTAAATGTGAGACAGGATTCCATCAAAATCCTAGGGGAAAACACAGGCAACACGCTTTTTGAACTTGGCCACAGTAACTTCTTGCAAGATACATCCATGAAGGCAAGAGAAACAAAAGCAAAAATGAATTATTGGGACTTAATCAAGATAAAAAGCTTCCACACAGCAAAAGAAACAGTTAACAAAACTAAAGACAACCTACAGAATGGGAGAAGATATTTGCAAATGACGTATCAGATAAAGGACTAGTATCCAAGATCCATAAAGAACTGATTAAACTCAATAGCAAAGAAACAAACAATCCAATCATGAAATGGGCAAAAGACATGAACAGAAATTTCAAAGAGGAAGACATAGACATGGCCAACAAGCACATGAGAAAATGCTCCTCATCACTGGCCATCAGAGAAATACAAATCACAACAGTGAGATACCACCTCACACCAGTGAGAATGGGGAAAATTAATAAGAAAGGAAACAACAAATGTTGGAGAGGATGCAGAGAAAGGGGAACCCTCCTGCACTGTTGGTGGGAATGTGAACTGGTGCAGCTACTCTGGAAAACTGTGTGGGGGTTCTTCAAATAGTTAAAAATAGAACTGCTCCTGAGGGGGACACTTGACGGGATGAGCACTGGGTGTTATTCTGTATGTTGGTAAATTGAACACCAATAAAAATTATTTTATTAAAAAAAATAGATCTGCCCTACGACCCAGCAATTGCACTGCTGGGGATTTACCCCAAAGATACAGATGCAGTGAAATACCGGGACACCTGCACCCCGATGTTTCTAGCAGCAATGTCCACAATAGCCAAACTGTGGAAGGAGCCTTGGTGTCCATCGAAAGATGAATGGATAAAGAAGATGTGGTTTATGTATACAATGGAATATTACTCAGCCATTAGAAATGACAGATACCCACCATTTGCTTCAATGTGGATGGAACTGGAGGGTATTATGTTGAGTGAAATAAGTCAATAGGAGAAGGGCAAACATTATATGTTCTCATTCATTTGGGGAATATAAATAATAGTGAAAGGGAATAGAAGGGAAGGGAGAAGAAATGGGTAGGAAATATCAGAAAGGGAGACAGAACATGAAGACTCCTAACTCTGGGAAACTAACTAGGGGTGGTGGAAGGGGAGGAGGGCAGGGGGTGGGGGTGAATGGGTGATGGACACTGAGGGGGGCACTTGACGGGATGAGCACTGGGTGTTATTCTGTATGTTGGCAAATTGAACACCAATAAAAAATAAATTTATTATTAAAAAAAGATAGATGAATGGATAAAGAAGATGTGGTATATTTATACAATGGAATATTACTCAGCCATTAGAAATGACAAATACCCACCATTTGCGTTGACGTGGATGGAACTGGAGGGTATTTTGCTGAGTGAAATTAGTCAATCAGAGAAGGACAAACATTATATGGTCTCATTCATTGGGGGAATATAAAAAGTAGTGAAAGGGAATAAAGGGGAAAGGAGAAAAATGAGTGGGAGATATCAGAAAGGGAGACAGAACATAAGAGACTCCTAACTCTGGGAAACGAACAAGGGGTGGTAGAAAGGGAGGTGGGCAGAGGGATGGGGTGACTGGGTGACGGGCACTGAGTGGGGCTCTTGACGGGATAAGCACTGGGTGTTTTACTATATGTTGGCAAATCGAACTCCAATAAAAAAATAAACAAAAAATTCAGCATCAGATATTTAAAAAAAATAGAGGGAGGCAAATCATAAGAGACTCTCAACTCTAGGGAACAAACTGAGGGTTGCTGGAGGGAAGGTGGTTTGGGGGGTAAGGGATAATTGGGTGATGGGCATTAAGAAGGGCAATTGATGAGATGAGTACTGGTTGTTATATGCAACTGTTATGCAACTAATTTCTACCCCTGGAACTAATACTATACTATATGTTAACTAATTTGAATTTAAATAAAATTTTGTTTTGTTTTGTTTTTAAGGTAGTTTTTTTTAAAGATTTTATTTATTTATTCATGAGAGACACACACAGAGAGACAGGCAGAGACACAGGCAGAGGGAGGAGCAGGCTCCATGCAGGGAGCCTCACGTGGGACTCTATCCCAGGACTCCAGGATCATGCCCGGGCTGAAGGCGGTGCTAAACTGCTGAGCCACTGGGACTGCCCTAAATAAAATTTTGAAAGACGAAAAAGAAAGTTGTTAAGAGAGTAAACCTTAAATTGTTACTCTCACACCCTCATATTGTGGGGGGATGTTTTACCATATATACATGTATCAAATAATCAGATTATATACCCTAAACTTCCATATGGATATGTCAATAATATGGGGATCCCTGGGTGGCGCAGCGGTTTGGCGCCTGCCTTTGGCCCAGGGCGCGATCCTGGAGACCCGGGATCGAATCCCACGTCGGGCTCCCGGTGCGTGGAGCCTGCTTCTCCCTCTGCCTGTGTCTCTGCCTCTCTCTCTCTCTCTATGTGACTATCATAAATAAATAAAATTAAAAAAAAAATAATATCTCAATACAGCTATGAAGAAATATGGTACAATTTTAAAATCTAAAGGACTTTAAAAGACATATCTCCAAAAATATATATAAATATCACTTCTAGTTACATGAAAAATTCCTTAATATCACTAGTTCCATAGGGAAATGCAAATCAAAACCATAATGAGATACCACTTCATGCTCATTAGGATGACTATTGTTAAAAAAAGCAGAAAGTATTGATAAGGATGTAAAGAAATTGGAGTTCTTTGGCATTGCTGGTAGGAACATAAAGTGTTGTAGAAAAAAGTACAATGTTCTCTCAAAGAATTACTATTATGATTTAACCATTCCACCTCCAGGCCTATACTCAAAAGATATGAAAGTTGAAACTTGAACAGATATTTATTCACCATTGTTTATTGCAGCATTATTCTCAACAGACAAAAGGTGGAAACAACTAAAATGTCTATCAATGGAAAAATGGATAAAGAAATGTAGTATATACATACAGTGTAGTATTATTCAGCCTTAAAAAAGAGTCAAATTTTGATACATAATACAACATAGATGAACCTTGAAAACCTTGTGCTTTGGAGCGCCTGGGTGGCTTAGTGGTTGAGTGTCTGTCTTTGGCTCAGGTTGTGATCCTGGGGTCCTGGGATCAAGTCTCAAATCAGGCTCCCTGCAGGGAGCCAGCTTCTCCCTCTGCCTATGTCTCTGCCTCTCTCTATCTCTCATGAATAAATATAATCTTAAAAAAAAAAAAAAGCTTATGGTAAGGGAAATAAACCAGATAGAAAAGGACAAGTATAGTATTATTCCATCTATATGAACAGTCAAATTCATATAGAAATAAAGTAGAATAAAGGTTACCAGCATCTAGAGGGAGAGACAAATGAGGAATTTTTGTTTAATTGGTAGAGTTTTGTTGGGGTGATAAAAATATCTGGAAATAGATCAAGATAACGATATACAACTATGTGACTGTACCCAATGATACTGAATCATACACTTAAAAAGTATTGGAATGGGAAATTCAATGTTATATATATTTTATGAGACTTTTTTTTAAAAAAAGAAACAAGCTGTGTTCATTTTTTTAAGTTTAAACTTTTAAAATATAGGTAATTTGTGCTCACTTCTGCAAGACATATACTACAATTGGAATGATACAAAGATTAGCATTGTCCCTATGCAAGGATGACATGCAAATTCATAGTGTTCCATATTTTTAAAACTAAATTTTTAAAAATAAAACAAAATACAGATACTTTTGAAAGAATAAGCAAACACCCAGTCATCACAGTAGGCCACATCATGTGAATGTATTCCCTAATGTTAGTTTGTTTGAAATTGTGAAGGACATCTCTCTTCAGGGGAACTAGCATGAGTACTAGGGTGCCTCTTGCCATGCCCATCCTTCGAGCCATCATCCCTCTTCCCCATGCAGCCATCTACTCCAAATTGTGGCTCTTGACCTTTTTTTTCTCCAAGTTGACAGTCCCAGCCCTCTTATCCTTCCTTGGAGGCATAGGATCCCACTGCCTTATCTCTCAGTCTTCTCTGATGTGGGACCCACAAGACTGTACTGAGTCTAATCTTCAAATCTGGAATTTTTGCACTCTAACGCAGTTAACAGGCTACTGTCATATTTGTGCTCATAGTCAGGTGAGATCCTTTTTTTTTTTTTTTTTTAAAGATTTTTATTTATTTATTCATAGAGACAGAGGGAGAGAGAGAGAGAGAGAGAGAGAGAGAGGCACAGACACAGGTAGGGGGAGAAGCAGGCTCCAAGCAGGGAGTACGACGCAGGACTCGATCTCGGGTCTCCAGGATCACACCCCGGGTTGCAGGCGGCGCTAAACCGCTGAGCCACCAGGGCTGCCCAGGTGAGATCCTTTGAATCTGTCAGAAAGCAAAAGTTATGGCCAGAAGGTCTGAGACCCACTGGTCAATCAAATAACCAGGGAGCAAGGCCAGACAAGAGAAAAGAAAAGCGTTAGAGCTACAGTCCAGAAATGTGAGTCCTGATGAGAAAACGAAGTGTATTATAAAAATAACAGAAAGCAAGTTTACAACAGAACACTGTTAAAAATGATTCAGGAATACCTGAACTGGAAATATTGGTGAAAGATCTTTCCAGGGGTCCGTGGAGAAGACCTGATCCCATATCTTGGGGGAAGATAAAAAAATTGTATATTATAAATTATATATTTAATTTGTTTTGTTACCTAAAAGTTATGTATGTTTTAAAACTCTCTGAAAGGACGAAAGTGGATGGCTTAGAATAGCTCTCATTGGCCAAAGGGTGACAAGTTGGAATGGAAAAGAGCAATTATTACTCATTGGATGAAGTTAAACCCATAATTGTCCTCAAAAAAGGAAAAGCTGAAGAAAAATATAAAGTCCTTGTAATGCAGAAGAGCGAAGGCCAGAATAGAAGAAACTAATGTTTATTAACTTCAACCAGGAAGGACTATGGAATCTGTGGGAATTCTATTCTTCTTTCAGGGTATAGGTGGAAATGAAATATAGATCCACCTTTGTTTCTACCTAATAGGGGAAGAATTGACTAAGCGAGCTCCAATGGCCAGAAACTGCCAGGGAAGGTCAGGATCACACCACCAACGCCGGGAGAGGGGACATCTGTTGTCATGCTGCATGCCCCTTTCTTCCAAGCCAGCTCCGAATCCTGCGTAGGAATCGCCACTGGGCCCCGTGTGACGGAGCCCTTCCGCGACAGGCAGGGTTCAATCCGCCTGGATGCTGTGGGTTGCGGAGACCAGGGCACCCACAGCTGTGCGCTCTAGCGTTTCGGACCACTTCGCAGGCATGCGGTCGGGAGTCAGAGGAGACCACTGAGCTGCGGTACGTGCCGGCAGCAGCCGCAGCTGGGCTGAGAGATGCAAACCACAGCCTTGCGGGGACACAGAGAAGCTAACAAAGCGAGACAGACCGAGGCCCGGGCGGCGGCGGCTCACCGAGGCCACACTTCTCCGGGAACAGCCCCACCCCGGCCGGGCGCACTCAGCTCGCCCCCAGCTGGCCCCGCCCCCGGCTGCCCTACGGCCGCGTCAGAAGCGCCAGCCCGCGCCGGCTGCCCGGCCGCCCCCGCCGCCCCCGCCGCCCCCGCCGCCCCATCCGCGGCAGCCGGCGCGGGCCCTGCTCTTTCCCCACCCGCGGGGACGCGCGGCGCCGGGAGCTGACCGTGGTGCTGAGCTGGGCGCGCGGCCGGGGCTCGGGCGCGGCTCCCGGCCCTGCCAAGGCCTCGTACTGCGACACTCTCGGCAACCAAAGGTAAGTCGCTAAAGGCCCTAGGATTTAGGCTTGGGGAGAAAGAGGATGATTTGGGAATTTTTATGGGTTCTTTCGCGTGATGGGAGGGCTGAGTGGAGGAACCAGGGGTTCTCTGGCTCTCTCTCCACCCCACAGTGTCCCGCGTAGATGATGCGGAATCTGGGACCTGGGCGGGGGGACGGCGATGACCCTTTTAGGCCCGGGCTAAGGAAGGGGAGACAATCCCTGTGCACGGATGCAGAGGCTGGGAAAGTACAGATAAAACTGGAGACCCATTTTCTTTCAGCCAGGAAACCCGGGAACACCTAGAGACTGGTGGGCCGGAACCTTCACTCCCCAAAAGGCCTTTTGTCTCTCCAACGTGGGGGGTGGGTGAATTGGTAATGTTCTCACTGCAGATTCTATTTCTGCTTCATTCTCCACCCCCCACCCACCCCATAACAGAGGCTTTCTCTCTCCACAATAGCCTTCACTCCATCCATCCTGAAGGTTTTGGCTTAGACAAGGCACCCTCTGCACAGATAAACTATTGCCCCATACATAGCCTGCCACTCTGACGCCAATGTCCAGGAAGTCCCTCAGGGCTGGTCTCCCCTCTGAGGCCTCTGCTTTCTTATCACCATTCACCTGTTTGTATTTCAAGGCTTGTGATTTTACTGGATGTTGGGGGTGGAGCAGGGAAAAGCATGGCAAATGCCAAAACTATTAAGAAAAAATTTTGTCTCCAAACCATTTTTATTACATATGTGTACCTGCGAGGTTTTTATATTGCTCCATGATATACCCAATCACTTTCATGTTAAAAAGGGAATTGTCTACGGCCATACCACCCTGAGTGTGCCTGATCTCGTCGAAAATGGGGAATTGAGGGGGGCACTTGATGGGATGAGCACTGGGTGTTGTGCTATATGTTGGCAAATTGAACTCCAATAAAAAAAAGAAAAAAGGGAATGAAGCTCACAGAATTACCTTCTCAAAGGGAAAAGAAAATCCCTAGGTGGGTGAACTAAAGTTATCCATCTTGTAGAAAAACAGACAGTAGAATTACTTCATTTTCTCAATTTGCAATAAATCCATATCCAAGTGTATACTCTGTGTAAGACACTGAGAGGAAAGGTTTCATAGAAGGAAAGTCTCTCACTACTTACTCTCCATTAGGCCCTGCTCTGGCTCCTAATCAGCCTTCTTGCCTCCACTCCTTGAGCCTACTTTTCATTCTCATTTACAACTAATATGTTAAAACTGAAAATTGACCCCTGATACCCTTGATGGCTGGCTCTCCATGGGGTATAGAATAAAAGCCAAGATCCTCTCGTGACCTCAGGCCTGGTACAGTTTTCCCTGCTCATCTCCCAGCCCCATCCCACTGGCTTGCTGCTCTGGCCACCTGGGCCTGTTTTCAGAGCTTTTAAATCATCCTTTGCTCCACAAGGCTTTTCTGAGGGATGTGCTCTCTGCCTGGAATATGCTTCCCACATCTTTTACCTGGTTGTCTTTGGCTGTCTTTTAGATCTTGGTTTAAATACCACATCTGTGAATCAGAGTTGATTAAATAAGTACACGGTGTGGTCCCTGTACTCATGGAATTTGCAAGTTCATTTTAGAGATGCAAGACTTGGTCCAGGGTCTTGGTGTCACTGAGACCCATCTTAGAGAGTGAGCACAAACTGTAGAATTAAAAACTCCAGACTCAGCATCCTTTCTAGGAAACTTAGATGTAAATATATGGCTAAAATGTCTCCAAAACATAAATACTTCACTTAAATAAGTAGTAGCTCACTTTCAACCACAGTTGGAGTCCTGAATCTTTGAGAATTTTTCAACCTCACTGGGGAGTATAAAGACCAAATAAGCACCAGAATAAGCAGCCAGTGATCACTGAGTGCTACAATAAGAAAGGGCCAAACCAGGAAGGGACAGGGCTACTTTGTCCTTTGGAGAAGGATGTGGCACATGGTAAAGGATTCCCTCTCAGGGGCTCAGTGAAGGGGCCTTTAGCTAAAAAGTTACAAAGCAGAATGTGCATTTTTGCAGCTGAGAACCTATATCTCTTTGGCCTCAGGCAACATCAGTGCCAGCATCTGGCTGTCCAGATAAATTCCACTCTGTCCCTGAGAACTGTCACAGAAGGTAACTGCTCTTTCTCCCATTAGGCAATGGGCTTTCTGACCCCTCAGAGTTCCCACCCATGTCACATATGGGCTCCACATTTCTAAAGAGTCAGGCTCTGATGCAATATTTTAAAGTGGAAGCTGGACTGAATATACACTGGATTTCACATGATTGCTCCAGTATTTTGTAAGTCTCTCATTCATTATTCTGAATCTTAGTGCTCATTGCCCTATCAATGTGCCAAAGTGTTAAACGAACTCAGGAAACAGAGTTGGCAACATTAGTGACACTGAGTCCATCCATCTGTAGCAATGACTGCTATTTTGGGAGGTCATTTTCCAAGTTCAGAATGTGGTGAAATTTCCAGTTTTGGAGGATTTTAAATCAGTTAACTGAATTAAGAATTAAGAAATCAGTAGTTTTATTTATAGAGGTCAATATCAGATAAACCATCTTAGTTCTTGTAGTTGCAACTTCTGCACATAGTGAAATGATCTTTATCGTGCTTACTTGAAGTTATTTCCAAGACTATGGTAATAAAAAGACTTTTCTAAAACATAGAATAGAGATCTCATAATAAATATCTCTAAAATTTCTTGTCATAGAAATTATACTATCTTCAGTTACAATTTTTCTAAATTTGTGTGAGCTGTACTTTTTATTTGAATTGTCATTTTTGTTGTGATTTCCAAAACTCTTCATAAAAACACATTTGTTATTTGATTCTTAAATTTCTTATGAAGAGGAGTTTGGACTGTTGGTTCATAGAATGTCTGTTGTGGTTAAGAGCACACGATCAGAATCAAACAGGCTCGATTTCAAATCTTACTTCTGTCACTTACCACATGTGTGACCTGGACCAATCTATTGACTTTACTGGACCTTAATTTCTCCTTTATAAAATGAAGGTTACTATAGTATGTCTCTTATAAGGTTATAGGCCAAGCACTCACCTGGTTAGATAGATGCAAATCTGTGTTCTCCAACTCCAGAGTCCAGATAGTAACCACTATGCTGTGTATAATAAAACCCAACAGAGCTAGGGAATGACTTATCTAGGCCACAAAGGGTGAGGGGTGAAAATAGGATCTGTAGGTATAGGGTAGGAAAGGTATGGGCACATGCAACCTCACAGGAGGCAGAAAGGTGGCTAGAAGCACTGTTGCATTGTCCAGGGTGCTTCCATCAAGAGATGAACTGCCACCAGAACCAAGTTGAGGTTCTGTGGGTTTCTCTGGCACGGTGCCTGCTCTGTCTCCTGTCCTCCAGCCTAAAGTCCCAGGTGTCCTCTGCAGGGGAGGAAGCACTGCCAATGGGTGGAGGCTGATCAGCTTGCCTCTGTGAACCTCTGCAATGGTAGCCTTGTAACCCCTTCTCATCTTCTTCAGCTTTAATGTCAACTGGGCTGTGAGGCAGCCACTCTGCTCACCTCCAGGTCCTCATGGCTAAGCATTTGAGAGACTCTGGAGCTGACCCTGAATAGCTCATAGCTATCAAGCAGCTTTCTGAAGTTAGCTGCAAAGCTCTGTGGGCAGTGGATCTGAGTGACATGTAGGCTGACAGAGCCACTTGCCTTTACACCTGCTGCATCCCTTCCTCGCAGACTGCAAACTGTGGGGGAGTGAATTCAAGTGCTCCCTATGAAGCAAGTTCTTATGGAGAATCAAAGAAACCCCATACTCTCTCCCCAAATCTTTCCCTGGCCAAACTGACAGGACTGATTGGTAGGTTGCTCACCACCAAAAGAGAGGAGGACCTGCTGGAACAGGCTGAGCTGTGAGCTGGGTGCCTGTGAAGAGACAATAAGGGAGTCCAGGGAAGTTCTCAAATGGTGCTCTTAGGCATCACCTTCTTTCTTCCTCTCTTATGGGTCTTTAAACTTACTTCAAAGGCAACATTTTTAAAACTATAGAGTCTTGTTTGTCTCTCTCAAATAAGCTCTTAGCATAGGCTCCTTCCTCACCTTTACTCAGCTTCCACTTCCTTATGTTTTCCCACTTGTGGGTCAATATTTACTGCTTCCTGAGTGTTGATAACTTCTTTCTCTTTATTCAGTTGCTGGATCCTAGTGTTTCTGCCTTTGAAGGCCCTATAATTTCTCCTCTCTTTTCTGTGACTTATGACTGCAGCTTCTATCTGGAGCTTATCCCCAAATACTCAGCCCACTTTAGTTGCCTTTTATGAATCTTTTCTGCTCAAAGCTTCTCTCCTAATTTATTCTGTCCTCCACTCAGATGTCAGAGAAATGGTCTTAGACCACCAACTTTATTATGCCACTGTTTCTACCCACCCACTCACTCAGAAGATTTTATAGTTCTTCATTGGCCTCAGAGAAAGGCCACACTCACCAGCTATGCAAAAATGGTCAAGATAACACTCTTACGGGCTTCTCCATCCCACAACCAGGACAGACATCAGTAATCAATCCCAACATCCCTTCCTATTGGACTAAGACTGGGCATCCGTCTGGGTGGCACTCTGGATGGCACTCTAGGCATCGATACCTCTCAGGAATTACACAGAAGGTGATACCTGCTTGCTCTCCAGCCCATCATGTGTTGTGTCTATCCAACCTGCCTGGCCCTGGCATTATGCCTGACTCCTCACTTTTCCTTTACCACGGTGCCATCTCTCTTCTCAGTGCTCAAACTCAGCATGCACCATTAGATGCTTGGCTGTGCTTGCCCTGATGACCTTTGTGTAGACTGAGTCTTGCCTTCTCAGATGGATGCAATATCCCTGGAAGGCAGAATATATATCTTCTTTTCCAGCTGATAAGCACCTGTGTCCATCCCAGAAGGCAGGCTTGGGTTTCCCTTTGAGCTTTGTCTCTTAAATAAAAGCAGAAATTTATTTATTGAATTCTCTACTCCACCACTTAGAAAGTCTGTGACACTTCCCTTGTAAGGATGCTATTTGTAGAGTGCCTGGGCCTGGAAATGGGAATCTGACTTGGACAGATAAGCTCTGAGAGGATGCTGAGTTGAGTTGAGAGATCAGACTACAAGAGCACCAGACCCCCAACCTACTCTAATTTGGCTCCTACTATGTGACTTTAAGCAGGTGACTTAACTTCTCTGGTATCAGCTTTCTATGGAGCAACGAACAGCCCTGGAGCAGTGAGCATGGATGGGGCCATTCTTATCTCCCTATCCCTATCTCCATGGAGGATCCAAGTTTAGATGTCAGAACTTGACTCCAAAGCCACTGTATAAGCAGAGGTAGGCAGAGGTCATTTAGAGCCATATAGGCCTTCATCTTGGATACTAAGTGCCTCCTGCTTTCCTTCACAGCAGCTTGGAGCACTGGCAGCATGGAACTGAAGAGAGGAAAGACCTTTATTAAATCCAGCCTGCAGATTTCCCACGAGAAACCCTCAGACCCAGCAGCTACTGCTCTGACCATGGAGGATGCAGGTCCCCGGTCAGTCTCACCAGGAGGGCAACAGCAGACCCAGAGTGAGAGGGCCCCACAGGTTAGTCCCAGCACCCAAGGGTATGACAGATACCCCAGTAAGGGAGCAGAACCAGAACCTGAGGTGGGGGCTGCAGCCTTCTGTGGGGCCACCTTCAAACTGGTGCGAAAGAGCAAGACTCATGAGAGTGTGCCTGGGGCTGGCAGGGCGAGCACGGCTACAGGGCAGCTGGTGGGCAGCACAAGCTTCCCAGGGCCCTCCAGCAGCCAGCGCATGATTGATTACCGCCACTTTGTGCCCCAGATGCCCTTTGTGCCAGCCGTGGCCAAGAGCATCCCAAGGAAGAGGATCTCCCTGAAACGACCTAAGAAGTGCTTTCGGAACCTATTCCACATTCGCAGAAACAAGACTGAGAACTTGGCCTCACTGGTGACCAAGGGGGAGAGCCTGTCCTCCTCTAGGGGCCCATCAGAGAATGGGGGGCAGCCAGGCAAAGCCTTCTTCCCCTTAGGTGAGGGGCTGGGGTCAGACAGCCTGTGTCAGGACCTATCTGACAGTGAGCTCCTCCTGCCTGATTCTTCCTTTGACCTCTGCAGGGCCCTGTGTGAGGATGTGGCCTCTCTCAAGAGCTTTGACTCTCTCACAGGCTGTGGGGAGATCTTTGCAGATGAAAGCTCAGTACCATCCCTGGAGCTGAATGAGGGCCTGGAGAGCCCAGCCCAAGTATCACAGGCCCTTGAAAACAAGGTTCTGAGGGGTCCCTTCCAGGGCAGCGTGGAACAGCTGGCATCACCTGCCCAAAATGAGATGTCTGACTTTGCCAAGTTCTGGGACAGTGTGAATCACTCTGTGAGGCAGCAGCACCATGCCCTACTGGGCCCACGGCTGGGGACAGACACAGATCGGCCCAGGCTAGATGCTGCTGGGCTTGCTGAGCTCCCCCTGTGTCCCTGCAGAGACCCCTACAGTGGCTCAAAAGCCAGCTCCATAGACACAGGCACCCCTAAGAGTGAACAGCCGGAATCTGTGTCCACAAGTGATGAGGGCTACTATGACTCCTTCTCACCTGGCCTTGAGGAAGACAAGAAGGAGGCTTTGAGCCCAGGCACACGTTCAGCTGTCTTCCCCCGGGACAGCTACAGCGGAGACGCCCTCTATGAACTCTTCTATGACCCCAGTGAGGGCCCTGTTGGCCCAAGCCTGGATGATGACCTATGTGTGTCTGAGAGTCTGTCAGGGCCAGCACTAGGAGCACCACTGTCCATGTGCAGCTTCCATGTGGGGGCGGAGGAGAACTTGGCCCCAGCACCAGGCCCAGACGTGCTCAGCCAGAGCTTTTTGCAAAGTTCCTGGAAGGGCAAGGAGTGTCTGCTAAAGCTCTGTGACACTGAGCTTGCCATCACCATGGGCATTATCAACTGGCTTCGCCGTGGCCCTGAGCTCCGTACCCCACCTGCCTCAGCCCCTGGGGAAACTGCAGAGAAGCTAGGAGCTGGCTCTGAGAAAAAGGGCTCAGATCCAGGGAAGCAGGAGAGCAGGGGGGTTGGGGTTTCAGATGCAAATAGAACCACTGTGGGTTTAGCACCCAGCAGGCAGGAGCTGTGGGCACATTCGGGTACCAAGGGCCCACTTGCTAGAGAGAGCAAGGGCCTAGCAGGACCCAAACAAGGAACCAGCAGTCTGTCCAGGGACCCATCTCTGGAATGTGTACAGGTCTCTGGGGAAGGAGGGACACAAGGCTGCCATGAAAGCTTGTTCTCTGTGGGGTCTGCAGCCTCTGCAGCAACAGACACTTACCGCAAAAACAAGCTCCCAAACCCTTGGCCTGGCTTCCAGGAGTCCAGGCCACCTGGGAATCTGGAGTGTTTCCAAGGTCCTTGGAGGTCAGGTCCTGGAGGAAGCACCTTTAATGTAGAGCCTTCCCTGACAGGCTGTGTGGCCCAGGTTGCAGCCCTGCAGATCCACTCAGACTGCCAGTCCCCTACTACACAGCCCCCAAGGCAGGACACAAGCAGTGGGCTCTGTAGGCAGCCTCAGGCCAGGAGCCCTGAAATTCTCCAGCAGAAACAACCTAACAGCTTCCCTAACATGTCAGTTGTGTGTGGCCTGCCCTCCCTGGCTAGTCCACTCCATAGTTCACAGGACCAGAGGTGCCTAGGCCACATCCTAGAACTTAGCCGGCTCAGGGTTGAGCCCACAAGGATGGATACCCAGGCTCATCGTGCCTCTACGGAGGATCAGCCCCTGCAGCTCAGTTCAAGGGCTGTGAATCAGGTGGCACATAGGAATCAGCTGGACTCATAGCCCTGCTTGGCCTTGCTACACAGCTGAGCCCTAGGGGCCAACTGCCAGGAATTTTGGACCTCACTTCCAACAGCCAGTGCAAGTGATCCCCCCTCTGCAAGTGCCCCAGAAAGTTAGTACAGTTTCCTGGCCCATGAGGGCCTCCTTTGCAACCAGCCAGAAGCAGGGGCCCCTAGGCCAGCCATGGCTGAGCCTCATCTGTAGCATGGGCCCTCACTCACCAAAAACTGTGTCTTTGTGGCCACGTTCAACAAAACCTAACACCCAAATCTCCATCCTTTGTCCCTGATGTAAGGACTGTTGGGAAGTTGAGGTAGCAGGACACAGGCAAGTGGAGCAGAGCATTTTAATGTGGAGGCATCCATGCCTCAACCAGCTCAGCCAGGCCAGCCCAAGGCCAAGGACAGCTGCACAACTGCCATTGCTTTCAAAGTGTGCTTCACTGATTTCTCCACAAAGAAATGAAGACTCCAATCCCAACCGGCTGTGAAGTGGCCAAACCTGGCTTTTCCTTATACAGCATGTTAGAGAGAAGAGCTCAGGCTTGAACCTGGTGGGAAGATAGCAGTACGTCTTATAAATGGGAAGTAGAGGGAGCCAAGAAATCTACATAGGAGTTGAAAAAAAATAAGTGTATGGTCGAAGGCTTAGAGGTGGGATGTAGAATGGGAGATAGGCAAGTTGGGGGGCTGTGGATGAGCTCAGTAATGCCCACCAGCCCCACACCAGCCTGTTCTCTACCCCCAGAACAGGCAGCCATAGTGCACTAGAGCCCTGAAGGACTTCTTGTGGAATAAGAAGCAGGACCAGCCTCATCTCACTAAGAGCCTTGAATCAGCAGACTGTGCAACCTTGCCAAGGCTAGACCCTATAGACCCTAGTCGGGTGTTGGTGAATTCTCTATTAAAAATCAGACCAATAAAAAAAAAAAATCAGACCAATAATTTTCCCCAACCCCTCTAAATGAAGCCAAGTATGGCAATGTTCTTAGGAAAGGAGCTGCTTGATTGTCCATAACTCTACCATTCTCACCATTCCACACTCTCAGCATCTTTGCCTCCCCATTCAGGAAAACTTACCTTGGAATGCAGCGGTAACTCTCATCTTCCTGAAAGTCACAACATGCACAGCACCAGATGTTCAGAATCATGGAGGGAAAAGATGGCCCACATCCTCAGAAAAGGCAGGTGCCAGAACATCAGGTACAGTGATAGACCCTGTATCAAGGCCCTCCTATCTCACCTGACATGCTGCAATGAGATGCAAAGAATGGGATGCCACAGACATGCAACTGTTTCTAGAGGAAAGGTCATCATAGAAAGAGGTAGGTCAGGTGGTGGGGGAGAAATTCCAGCCAAAGGGATGCAGTCTGACAGCTGACCACAGGCTGCTGCCTCTCCTGATTGCCTGAGGCTTCACTTCAGACTAGAAAATGTTCTGTGGCCCTCATTAACAAGGGCTTACTGGGGCCTACTGTGAACTTTTGTAGGCTCCTGACCAGGCCCATCCCTGTGACACTGAGGAAGATCAGACCAGACTTCCTAGAAAACCACAGGTGATCCTCCTCCCAGGACCTCCACAAATGATTAGCATTATTGAGCTGTGCTGGGAGCAGGTTACACATGGAATAGTTTACCTCATCCCTGCATCAGCCTAAATGCAGATGTTGTCTTCATTTTTCAGATACGATACCAAGGTGCAGAGAGCTGATGTGACTTGCCCATGGATGCACACAGCTAGTGTGTGGGGCCAATAGGGTTTGAGTCCCACATATTGGCTCCTAAGGCCCAGCTCTTCATGAGGCTCTAGAATTTCTCTTGCTGAGCTCCTGCTGTGAACTCTTTCAAAACCTTCACTCCTCCCTTCTTCCAGGCACCCTCTGGGTGCCAGCTGTGTGTCTCTCTGTCAGCAGCCTGAGCACTTGGGGACAGGGGACATCCCTTATTGAATCAAGGCCCTTATCTCTTTGTACTGCACCTGAGTAGAGCAAGTGCTCAGAACATGTTTACTTGTTAAAAGAATGAAATATCAAAAGGTTGCTCATGGTTTTCTGATTTCTTATTGAATGTAAGCCTGTGTCTAGAGAGTAGCAGAGTTAAGATTTTACCTTGCAGGATTCTGAGGGAGTGTTTCCTTGTTGTGACATGATGACTACTGGTGATGGGGTGAATCCAGTCAATCCCAAGAGTGTTGGGAAAGGCAAGGACAAAGGAGGTTCAGAGCACAGAAGTTGTAGTGAGGGTGGTCTGCAGTGACCCAGCAACAGAGCAGCAGAGATAAGGAACTGAGGCCATGCCTACCAAAGAGTCACCAGCCCAGTGACTCTCACTCTGGGAAGCATCTTGGGCAATCCTGACACCCTAGAAATTCTCATTCTCTGGATTGGGAGATCACAGCAGTGGCCTGCTAGGCACCTTGCTGAGAGAATGAAGGAGAGCCTTCCCTTCCTCTTAGGTCCAGTGGGTCTGAGAAAACCTCAGACCATCTCTCTCTATATCCCACCTCCTAGGCTGCCCTCTTCTGCGAGATGGGTACAGACAGCACCAGTTTGATGGGATTCTCCAGGTCTCAAGCATATTGTCCAGGTGACTCACTGAGACGAAAGAATGGAACTACTGAGCCAGCTCCTGAGATGAGTGCCTATCCAGTGTTAGGAATAGCATAGGCCTGAAGGACATTTTTATTCTGGCCATTTCTACTCTCTCATTCATGCATGGCTGTAGAGGTTATAGGAGATTTTTTTCTCCCATATAAAGTAAAAGTCCAGCTCACAGATGTCCCACAGAGCCTGAGTGACTCCCCAGGGCCACACAGTGGCAAGCAGAGGGCTGGGGTTCACCCTGGCTGCACTGTGCCTTTCAACCTTCCAGGATTCCGAGGTTGTACTGGGTACTGGGAAGTGTTGGGGAAGGGGCCAGGCAGTCTCCCAGTGGTGGGGGTGGCCTGGGCCTACAGCAGCGTGGCCTGGGGTGCACCAGGAGGGCAGGACAGAGATCAGCAGGGAAGTGCTGGAAATGGGTAAAGGCCAGCATATGCTGAGGAAGATTCAGTGAACTACATCAGGGGGTACCTCTTTCCTTTCCTGGTTTCTTATTTTATTTTACTTTTTATGGAATAAATATAAGATTCAAAACTCAAAAGACAGAAAACAATAAAAAGTGAGTCTCCTTTCTTCTTTTACCCTTCTGTTGTTTTGATTACAAAACTAATTCCCATTTACTAAAACCAAACCAAACAATGTGAAGTGCTGAGCGTCCACTTCCCTGACCTTCTCAAACACTGAATGTGTCCTCAGACCCTTTTTATACCCATACGTAAACACACATAAACTTCAATCTTTTTTACTGAACAGTATATCACAGATATCTTCTATTTTATTTAACATATAGTGTATTATTGGTTTCAGAGGTAGAGTTTAGTGCCCATTACATCACTTGCCCTCCTTAATTCCCATCATACAGTTACCCCATCCTCCATCCCCTCCCTCCCAGCAACCCTCAGTTTGTTTCCTAGAGTTAAGAGTCTATGGTTTGTCTCCCTCTCTGACTTTGTCTTATTTTCTTTTTCCTTCCCTTCTCCTGTGTTCATCTATTTTTTAAAAGATTTTATTTATTTATTCATGAGATACACAGAGAGAGACAAGCAGAGACAGAGGCAGAGGGAGAAGCAGGCTCCATACAGGGAGTCCGATGTGGGACTCGATCCTGGGACTGCGGGATCACGACCTGAGCTGAAGGCAGATGCTCAACTGCTGAGCCACACAGGTGCCCCTGTGTTCATCTATTTTGTTTATTAAATTCTACATATGAGTGAAATCATATGGTATTTGTCTTTTTCTGACTGACTTATTTCACTTAAGCATCTGCCTTCAGCTCAGGTCATGACCCTGGGGTCCTGGGATGAAGCCCTGCTTCTGCTCCCTGTTCAGCAGAGAGTCTGCATCTCCTCCCTCTGCCCCTCTCTGTCTCTGCTCATGCCTGCTCTCTCTCTCTTTCTCTCTCTTCTTTTTTTAAAAAAATTATTTATTTATTTGACACAAAGAGAGAGAGGGAATGCACAGGTAGGTAGAGTGGCAGGCAGAGGGAAAGGGAGAAGGAGGCTCCCTGCTGAGTGAAGAGCCTGAGGCAGGCTCAATCCCAAAACCCTGGGTTTGTGACCTGAGCCAAAGGCTGATGGTTAACCCGTTAACCAAGGACACTTTAACTGACTAAACCACCCAGGTGCCCTTCTCTCTTTCTGTCAGACATCTTCTTGGCAGGTACCAGCAGCAAGCAGTTTCTCCATTCTCTTGAACAGCTCCATGGCAGTCTCCTATAGGTAGCAATTAATTTAAACATTATCCTATTGATGGATATTCAAGTTATTTTGATTTTTGCTGTTAGAAATAATGCTGTGCTCACTTCTTTATTCTCCTAAATCTTATTTATTAAAGTCCTCTTAAAAACTATAAAAATGATGCTTAACAATAAAAAGATGCATTTTAAAAATGAATCACACATCCTATCTTGTTTCCTGTATCCACACCAAGGCCCAGCTGTCCTGAGGCCCTGATGTTAATGCCTAGGCTCCATGGTGATATGGAAGTATCACACACACCGATATTTGGGAGGGGAAAGGTGTTTTTTTTTTTTATTACATGTAAGACCTTGAAAATTGTCATTCTCATCCTTACAACAAGAGAAAGCTGGACAAACTGAATAACTTTTCTTGACCCATCAGAGAACAGGGCAAGTAACTTCTTGAAACATGGAGAAATAGTGGATACAGAGAAATACAGCAACAAAGAACTGCAGCAGAAGCTACGAAATGACAAAAACTGGTGGGAAGAGTTAAAAAGTAATTTTGACAAATTCTTGCAGGACAAGGAGGAAGATGGGGGGCTGGACGATAAAAAGAGGGGGCATATGCTTTCATAGCCCTTTCTCTAGAAACCACATTAAGTTTTCAGGGTGAGGATAGAGAAAAATCCCCTCATGGACATGGCAGAGGGAATGGAAAAGTAGCTACTGTGGAACCCTCCAGACCCTTCTCTGAGCAGGTCTACCTCACAGGGAAAGGACTTCTCCAGAGGGCTATTCTGAAAATTTTCCAAGCTGAAGGGAAGGAACTTCACCTCACTACGGTCCTCTCCAACCTTTCTGTCCTGCGTAAGAATAAACAAGTAAGTAAATATGTATATAATTACATAAAGTAAGGTGTAGTGAATTGGGAGAGGATTTCAAGAAAATAGACTGGAAACAGTAGGAATGAAGGGACTAAGTCTTCTGAAGATTTAACCCCACCCCTGAGGCACAAGCCCACAAAGAGCTGAGACCTACTTCAAAGCTTAGGAGATAAAGGAACATCCCTTCCCTTCCTACTCTACCCACTCACCCTACCACCACATTAATAAGGATCTAGTAATAACAACAGTGGGTTACAGCTAAAAGAGCTGCAAGATAAAGATTCCATCTAAGGACCAGAACAAGGGAAACCAGAAGAAGAAGAAGGAAAGGGGGGGGAAAAAGAAGGAGAAGATGGATAAGGAAAAGAGGAGGAAGAAGAAGAAGAACAAGAAAAAGAAGGAAGAGTAGAAGAAAAAGGAGGAGGAGGAGGAAAAGGAGAAAAAGAAAAAAAGAGGAGGATAAAGAGAAGAAGGCAGTGACAATGGAGAAGGACAGGAAGGAGGAAGGGGAGGAGGGCGAGTGTGAGGAGGAAGAAGGGGAAAAAAGTGTAGGAGGGAGGAAAAATAAGTTCACTAGAGTAATATGAAGCCTCTGGTACCTTTAGTTATGACAAATATTAAACCAGACTAACAGCCAGATTAATGTAAATGCATACACTAAAAGCCTATTTGCCTCACTACCTATTACCCTATATAATATGTCCAGTTTTCAATAAAAATTTATAAAGCTGGCTAAAGTCAAGAAGAAACAAAGTCTGAAGGACAAAGCTATCATCAGAACTAGATTCAAACATATTGGAATTATCAGGTAAGTATTATAAAATAAGTATTATTAATATGTTAAGAGCTCTAATGAGAAAAAGTAGGCAATATGTAATATCTGTGGTAATATAAACTAAAGACTTCTAAGGAAGGAATCAAAAGAATTTGTGATAAATCAAAAATACTGTTAACAAAATAAAGAATTCCTTGGAAGGACTCATCTGCAGATTCAATGAGGCTGAGTAAACAATCAGAAAGCTTTATTAGAAAGCATCTTGATACAAGTAAAAATGGAACTCCACATACCAAAATTTATGAGATACAGAGAAATCAGTACAAGAGAGAAATTAATATCTACAATCCACACATTTAAAAATCAGAAAGAGGGCAGCCCGGGTGGCTCAGCGGTTTAGCGCCTGCCTTCAGCTCAGGCCTGATCCTAGAGACCTGGGATTGAGTCCCACATCAGGCTCCCTGCATGGAGCCTGCTTCTCCCTCTGCCTGCCTCTCCCTCTCTCTCTCTCTCTCTCTCAAATAAATAAATAAATAAATAAATAAATATTAAAAAAATCAAAATAAGAAAGATATCAAATCAATAACCTGATTTTGCCCCATCAGAAATTAGAAAAAGAAAAACAAACTAAGTCAGTGGAAAGAAGGAAATAAGAAAGTTTAAAGTGGATATAAATAAAATGGAGAATAGAAAAATATTAGAAAAAGTTAAAAAACACGAAGTTGGCTCTTTGAAAAGCTCAACCAACCAAATTGACAAATCTCTAACTAGATTGGAAATAAAAAGAGGACTCAAAGTACTAAAATTGGAAATGAAAATAGACGAGAAGGAACAAACTTCAACATCATAAAGGCCACATATGAAAGACTCACAGCTAGTATCATCCTCAATGGGCAAAAACTGAGAGCTTTTCCCCTAAAGTCAGGAATATGACAGAGATGTCCACTCTCACCACTGTTGTTCAACATAGCTCTGGAAGCCCTAGCCTCAGCAATCAGACAACAAAAAAGAATTAAAAGGCATCCAAATTGTCAAGGAAGAAGTCAAACTTTCATTCTTCACAGATAATGTTATACTCTATGTAGAAAGCCTGAAACACTTCACCAAAACATTTCTAGAACTGATACAGAAATTCAGCAAAATCACAAGATATAAAATCAATGTACAGAAATCTGTTGCATTTCCATACACCAATAATGAGGCTTGCAGAAAGAGAAATCAAGGAATCCCATTTACAATTGCAGCAAAAACCATAAGATACCTAGGAATAAACCTAACCAAATAGATAAAAAAATATTTACTCTGAAGACTATAGAACACTTATGAAAGAAATTGAGGAAGACACAAAGAAATGGAAAAACATTCCATGCTCATGGATTATAAGAACAAATATTGTTAAAATGTCTGTGCTACCCAAAGCAATCTACACATTCAATGTAATCTCTATAAAAATATCACCAGTATTTTTCACAGAGCTGGAACAAACAATTCTAAAGTTTGTGTGCAATCAGGAAAGACCCTGGACAGCCAAAGGATGTTGAAAAAGAAAACCAAAACTGAAGGCATCACAATCCCAGACTTCAAGCTGTATTACAAAGCTATAATCGTCAGGACAGTATGGTACTAACACAAAAATAGACACATAGATCAATGGAACAGAATAGAGAACCCAGAAATGGACCCTCAACTCTATGGTCAACTAATATTCAACAATGCAGGAAAGCATTTCCAATGGGAAAAGAGTCTCTTCAACAAATGGTGGGAAAATTGGACAGCCACATACAGAAGAATGAAACTGGACCACTTTCTTACACCCAACTCAAAACTAAACTCAAAATGGCTAGAAGACCTAAATGTAAGACAGGAATCCATCAAAATCCTAGAGGAGAGGTATCTATGGGATAGCCTGTGATCCTGAGAGCCATGATGAGCAACCTCTTTGACCTCAGCCACATCAACTTCTTGCTAAACACATCTCCAAAGGCAAGAGAAACAAAGCAAAATTGAACTATTGGGATCTCAAGATAAAAAGCTTTTGCACAGTAAAGAAAACAGTCAACAAAACTAAAATACAACTTACAGAATAGGGGAAAATATTTGCAAATGAATGATCAGATAAAGGGCTAGTATCCGACATCTATAAAGAACTATCAAACTTAACACCCAAAACCCCAATAATCTAGTTAAGAAATGGCCAGAAGACATGAACAGACATTTCTCCAAAGTAGACATGCAAATGGCTAACAGATACATGAAAAAATGCTCACATCACTCATCATCAGAGAAAAACAAATCAAAACAACAATGAGTTACCACATTATATCAGTAGGAATGGCTAAAATGATCAACTCAGGGAGCAGCAGACATTGGTAAGGATGCAGAGAGGGGAACCCTCTTACACTGTTGGTGGGAATGCAAACTGGAACAGCCATTCTGGAAAACAGTATGGAGGGTCCCCAAAAAGTTAAAAATAGAATTACCCAACAACCCAGCACTGTATACTAAGTATTTATCCAAAGGATACAAACATAGTGATTCAAAGAGGCACTCGCACCTCAATGTTTATAGCAGTAATGTCCATGATAGTCAAACTACGGGAAAAGCCCAGATGTGCATCGACAGAAGAATGGATAAAGAAGTGGTATATACATACAATGGAATATTACTCAGCCATCAAAAAGAATGAAATCTTCGATTTGCAATAAGGTGGATGGAACTAGAGGGTATTATGCTAAGCGAAACAAGTTAGTCAGAGAAAGACAAATACCACATGATTTCACTCTTTGTGGAATTTAAGAAACAAAACAAATGAACATGGGGGAAAGAAAGGAAAGTGTGTGTGTCTCTCATGAATAAATAAATAAAATCTTTTTTTTTTAAAAAGCCTATACCTTGTTGATTTTTTATTTATCTCATTAACAAAGAGGATTGGGAGAGGTTTCCTCAGACTAGGCCACAGTGTGGAGCCTACAATGAGCAGACATGTGAACCTGGCTTGTTCTCTAATATGGCAGCCATTGGGGGAAAGGATAGACATGACCCATTAAGCATGAAGAACTAATATGCACTATCAACTAGTCCAGTCCTGAGCACAAAGCAGGTGAGGCTCTGGCTCCTTGTGGCCATCATTCCTAAGAAAGCACAATTGGGAAGCCAGGGTAAGAGTAGGACTATTAAGCAAAAAGCAAAGAAGTGTTGAACCTGCCAGGAGATAAGCAGTCTCTCAGACAGCTTCTAGGAGATGCAAAAAGGAACCAGTGGGCCTTCTCCCACATGACTTCCCTGTCCTAGACAGGCATACAGTGGCCCCACTTTAAGAAGATTCCAAGTATGAACGAGGGGATTTATAATCCAGATGAATTAATAGCTACTTTATTTCCATCAAAAGGAGCTCACAAATCTTATTAATACTCTTCCTTAGAGAGAGCACTTAGTAGCACCCTTGCATTTCCCAGCTTGAGTCCCCACCATCTCTCACCTGGACAAGCACCATCACCTCCTAAGTGGTTGATCTCTCTCCTATGTACCCCATCTACACTGCAATTTCCACACCAATGCAACCTTCCTTAAGTTCTAAATCCTCCATGTTGCACTTCTAGATTAAAGACTTTCAGTAGATACCTATTACCCCTGTAGTCAATCTCAGTTATCATCATGGTTCTCAAGATCACAGGCTATCCCACAGACACCTCCATGCATCACACATTCCAACCTGATCTCAGCATTTTCATTTAAAATCTGTAGTTTTCACTGTTCCCATCTCCCCAGCTTCATAAGGCATTCTAAACCTTCTATGTTTGTCCAATTTGTTATATCCAGACAAGTTCTATCAGTTCTTCTATTCTTTCTCTCAAGCATTTATCTTTAACCCATCCTCTGCCTCTGTTGGTCTTTCCAGCACTGCTGTGCTTCAAGACTCTTGTGCTGTCCCTGGACCCAGGTCAGAGCCCTTTAGTAGGGCTTTCTGACTTTAGTTCCAACTCATTCAGTCCATCCTCTATATTTCAACTCAGGAGATTTATCAACAACATTACACCCCTGAATAGAAACTATCAAAGACTCTCCCACCAGCCACAGTAATTTTGAATACTCAGTTTTGGGCCAGCTGTACTAGAATCTTGGGGAAATAATTAGGAGTCAAGATGCCTCAGCCTCATCTGGGCCTCCTGGTTAGAACTTTAGGTAGAAAACTCAGATAGTTTTTGACTTAACAAACTGCTCAGAAGAATCTGTCTTTCAGACCACATTCCATATGGTCCACAAACTAAGAATGGTTTTTATATTTTATTTTTTTATTTTTTATTTGCTACTGATAATTTTTTCCAGTTATATGGAAATATAGTTGACATATTACATTGTGTAACTTAAAGAGTAAAGTACATTGGTTTGATACACTTATAAATGGCAAATAACTACTACCATAGTGTTAGCAGTGTTAGCTAGTTAACACCTCTATCACTTCACATAATTATTTATTTTTTGTGGTGAGAATACTTAATATCTAATCTCTTAGCAACTTTGAAGTATATAATACAGTATTATTAACTGTAATCATCATGCTGCACATTAGATCTCCAGAACTTATTTATTTTCTTTTGAATGAGAGAATTGTTTTTTCTTTTTGACCCTCTCTGTTAAAATTCTGTCTTTCCTTTTAGACAGTGTGATTACAACATGTCTTAGAGAAGATTGTTTTGCATTGAAATTTTTGGGTGACCTTTTAGCTTCATAAGCCTGGATATTCAAATCTATTTCCATGTATGGGAACATCTTAGGCTTTATTTCTACTCCCTTTTTCCTCTCTTCTCTTTCTGGGACTCCAGTGATAAGTACATTATTTCTCTTAATGGTGTCCCATTAGTACTGTAAGCTTCCTTCGTTCCTTTTCATTCCTTTTTTTTTCTTTTTACTCCTCTTATTGGATAATTTCAATTGTTCTTGTCTTCTAGCTCTCTAATCCTTTCTTCTGTTTGGCCTAATTGCTGTTGAACCTCTATGTTGAATTCTTCAGTCATTGTATTCTTCAGCTCCAAATTTCTTTTTGGTTCTTTGTTATGTTTTTAATCTCTTTATTCAACTTCTCATTTTGTTCTCATACTCTTTGCTTGATATCATTAAATTGTTTATTTATATCACCTGTAGCTCTCTGAGCATCTTAGAAACTTTATTTTGAATTCTTTGTTGGGCAATTTCTGGATCTCCATTTCTTTGGTGCTAGTTACAGGAGGTTTACTGTATTGCATTGGTGCCTGTTACCCCGATTCTTCATTACCTCTGTAGATTTGTATAGTTATCTGTACATTTGAAGAAAGAGTCACCTCGGGGGGGAGGAGCAAGATGGCGGAAGAGTAGGGTTTCCAAATCACCTGTCTCCACCAAACCACCTAGAAAACCTTCAAATTATCCTGAAAATCTATGAATTCGGCCTGAGATTTAAAGAGAGACCAGCTGGAATGCTACAGTGAGAAGAGTTCGCGCTTCTATCAAGGTAGGAGGACGGGGAAAAAGAAATAAAGAAACAAAGGCCTCCAAGGGGGAGGGGCCCCGCGAGGAGCCGGGCTGAGGCCGGGGCGAGTGTCCCCAGGACAGGAGAGCCCCGTCCCGGAGGAGCAGGAGCTGCACCGACCTTCCCGGGCGGAAAGGGGCTCGCAGGGAGTTGGAGCAGGACCCAGGAGGGCGAGGAGGCCCTCGGGCTCCCGGGGACAGTAACAGCAACTGCGCGCCCAGGAGAGTGCGCCGAGCTCCCTAAGGGCTGCAGCGCGCACGGCGGGACCCGGCGGGACCCGGAGCAGCTGAAGGGGCTCGGGCGGCGGCTCCGCGGAGGGGGCTGCGCGGCCCCGGGAGCAGCTCGGAGGGGCTCGGGCAGAGGAAGAGGCTCCGTGCGGAGGGGGCTGCGCGGTTCCAGGAGCAGCTCGGAGGGGCTCGGGCGGCGGCTCCACGGAGGGGGCTGCGCGGCCCGGGAGCGCGAATCCACCAGCGCAGGCTCCGGAGCACAGGGCGCCGGGACACAGCCCAGGATCCCGCCTCCCCCGGGACAGGCAGAGGCCGGGAGGGCCCAGGACAGCAAGGACGCTCCTGCCCCAGCTGAGCACATCAGCGGCCCCGCCCCGGAGCCTCCAGGCCCTGCAGACGGAGTTCCTGCCGGAGCTGAATCCAGGTTTCCAGAGCTGCCCCGCCACTGGGGCTGTTCCTCCTGCGGCCTCACGGGGTAAACAACCCCCACCGAGCCCTGCACCAGGCAGGGGCACAGCAGCTCCCCCAACTGCTAACACCTGAAAATCAGCACAACAGGCCCCTCCCCCAGAACACCAGCTAGACTGACAACTTCCAGGAGAAGCCAAGGGACTTAAAGTACACAGAATCAGAAGATACTCCCCGGTGGTTCTTTTTTTGTTTGTTTGTTTTTGTTTTTGTTTTTGTTTTTATTTTGTTTTGCTTTTTGATTTGTTTCCTTCCCCCACCCCCTTTTTTTCTCCTTTCTTTTTCTTTCTCTTTTTCTTCTTTTTTTTTTTCATTTTTTTTTCTTTTTCTTCCCTTTTTTTTTCTTTTTTTTCTCTTTCTCTTTTCTTTCCTTCTTTCTCTCCTCTCTTTTTCTCTTTTTCCCAATACAACTTGCTTTTGGCCACTCTGCACTGAGCAAAATGACTAGAAGGAAAACCTCACCTCAAAAGAAAGAATCAGAAACAGTCCTCTCTCCCACAGAGTTACAAAATCTGGATTACAATTCAATGTCACAAAGCAAATTCAGAAGCACTATTATACAGCTACTGGTGGCTCTAGAAAAAAGTATAAAGGACTCAAGAGACTTCATGACTGCAGAATTTAGAGCTAATCAGGCAGAAATTAAAAATCAATTGAATGAGATGCAATCCAAACTAGAAGTCCTAACGACGAGGGTTAACGAGGTGGAAGAACGAGTGAGTGACCTAGAAGACAAGTTGATAGCAAAGAGGGAAACTGAGGAAAAAAGAGACAAACAATTAAAAGACCATGAAGATAGATTAAGGGAAATAAACGACAGCCTGAGGAAGAAAAACCTACGTTTAATTGGGGTTCCCGAGGGCGCCGAAAGGGACAGAGGGCCAGAATATGTATTTGAACAAATTCTAGCTGAAAACTTTCCTAATCTGGGAAGGGAAACAGGCATTCAGATCCAGGAAATAGAGAGATCCCCCCCTAAAATCAATAAAAACCGTTCAACACCTCGACATTTAATTGTGAAGCTTGCAAATTCCAAAGATAAGGAGAAGATCCTTAAAGCAGCAAGAGACAAGAAATCCCTGACTTTTATGGGGAGGAGTATTAGGGTAACAGCAGACCTCTCCACAGAGACCTGGCAGGCCAGAAAGGGCTGGCAGGATATATTCAGGGTCCTAAATGAGAAGAACATGCAACCAAGAATACTTTATCCAGCAAGGCTCTCATTCAAAATGGAAGGAGAGATAAAGAGCTTCCAAGACAGGCAGCAACTAAAAGAATATGTGACCTCCAAACCAGCTCTGCAAGAAATTTTAAGGGGGCCTCTTAAAATTCCCCTTTAAGAAGAAGTTCAGTGGAACAGTCCACAAAAACAAAGACTGAATAGATATCATGATGACACTAAACTCATATCTCTCAATAGTAACTCTGAATGTGAACGGGCTTAATGACCCCATCAAAAGGCGCAGGGTTTCAGACTGGATAAAAAAGCAGGACCCATCTATTTGCTGTCTACAGGAGACTCATTTTAGACAGAAGGACACCTACAGCCTGAAAATAAAAGGTTGGAGAACCATTTACCATTCGAATGGTCCTCAAAAGAAAGCAGGGGTAGCCATCCTTATATCAGATAAACTAAAATTTACCCCAAAGACTGTAGTGAGAGATGAAGAGGGACACTATATCATACTTAAAGGATCTATTCAACAAGAGGACTTAACAATCCTCAATATATATGCTCCGAATGTGGGAGCTGCCAAATATATAAATCAATTATTAAGCAAAGTGAAGAAATACTTAGATAATAATACACTTATACTTGGTGACTTCAATCTAGCTCTTTCTATACTCGATAGGTCTTCTAAGCAAAACATCTCCAAAGAAACGAGAGCTTTAAATGATACACTGGACCAGATGGATTTCACAGATATCTACAGAACTTTACATCCAAACTCAACTGAATACACATTCTTCTCAAGCGCACATGGAACTTTCTCCAGAATAGACCACATATTGGGTCACAAATCGGGTCTGAACCGATACCAAAAGATTGGGATTGTCCCCTGCATATTCTCGGACCATAATGCCTTGAAATTAGAACTAAATCACAACAAGAAGTTTGGAAGGACCTCAAACACATGGAGGTTAAGGACCATCCTGCTAAAAGATAAAAGGGTCAACCAGGAAATTAAGGAAGAATTAAAAAGATTCATGGAAACTAATGAGAATGAAGATACAACCGTTCAAAATCTTTGGGATGCAGCAAAAGCAGTCCTAAGGGGGAAATACATCGCAATACAAGCATCCATTCAAAAACTGGAAAGAACTCAAATACAAAAGCTAACCTTACACATAAAGGAGCTAGAGAAAAAACAGCAAATAGATCCTACACCCAAGAGAAGAAGGGAGTTAATAAAGATTCGAGCAGAACTCAACGAAATCGAGACCAGAAGAACTGTGGAACAGATCAACAGAACCAGGAGTTGGTTCTTTGAAAGAATTAATAAGATAGATAAACCATTAGCCAGCCTTATTAAAAAGAAGAGAGAGAAGACTCAAATTAATAAAATCATGAATGAGAAAGGAGAGATCACTACCAACACCAAGGAAATACAAACGATTTTAAAAACATATTATGAACAGCTATACGCCAATAAATTAGGCAATCTAGAAGAAATGGACGCATTCCTGGAAAGCCACAAACTACCAAAACTGGAACAGGAAGAAATAGAAAACCTGAACAGGCCAATAACCAGGGAGGAAATTGAAGCAGTCATCAAAAACCTCCCAAGACACAAGAGTCCAGGGCCAGATGGCTTCCCAGGAGAATTTTATCAAACGTTTAAAGAAGAAATCATACCTATTCTCCTAAAGCTGTTTGGAAAGATAGAAAGAGATGGAGTACTTCCAAATTCGTTCTATGAAGCCAGCATCACCTTAATTCCAAAGCCAGACAAAGACCCCGCCAAAAAGGAGAATTACAGACCAATATCCCTGATGAACATGGATGCAAAAATTCTCAACAAGATACTGGCCAATAGGATCCAACAGTACATTAAGAAAATTATTCACCATGACCAAGTAGGATTTATCCCTGGGACACAAGGCTGGTTCAACACCCGTAAAACAATCAATGTGATTCATCATATCAGCAAGAGAAAAACCAAGAACCATATGATCCTCTCATTGGATGCAGAGAAAGCATTTGACAAAATACAGCATCCATTCCTGATTAAAACTCTTCAGAGTGTAGGGATAGAGGGAACATTCCTCGACATCTTAAAAGCCATCTATGAAAAGCCCACAGCAAATATCATTCTCAATGGGGAAGCACTGGGAGCCTTTCCCCTAAGATCAGGAACAAGACAGGGATGTCCACTCTCACCACTGCTATTCAACATAGTACTGGAAGTCCTAGCCTCAGCAATCAGACAACAAAAAGACATTAAAGGCATTCAAATTGGCAAAGAAGAAGTCAAACTCTCTCTCTTCGCCGATGACATGATACTCTACATAGAAAACCCAAAAGGCTCCACCCCAAGATTGCTAGAACTTATACAGCAATTCGGTAGCGTGGCAGGATACAAAATCAATGCACAGAAGTCAGTGGCATTTCTATACACTAACAATGAGACTGAAGAAAGAGAAATTAAGGAGTCAATCCCATTTACAATTGCACCCAAAAGCATAAGATACCTAGGAATAAACCTCACCAAAGATGTAAAGGATCTATACCCTCAAAACTATAGAACACTTCTGAAAGAAATTGAGGAAGACACAAAGAGATGGAAAAATATTCCATGCTCATGGATTGGCAGAATTAATATTGTGAAAATGTCAATGTTACCCAGGGCAATATACACGTTTAATGCAATCCCTATCAAAATACCATGGACTTTCTTCAGAGAGTTAGAACAAATTATTTTAAGATTTGTGTGGAATCAGAAAAGACCCCGAATAGCCAGGGGAATTTTAAAAAAGAAAACCATATCTGGGGGCATCACAATGCCAGATTTCAGGTTGTACTACAAAGCTGTGGTCATCAAGACAGTGTGGTACTGGCACAAAAACAGACACATAGATCAGTGGAACAGAATAGAGAATCCAGAAGTGGACCCTGAACTTTATGGTCAACTAATATTCGATAAAGGAGGAAAGACTATCCATTGGAAGAAAGACAGTCTCTTCAATAAATGGTGCTGGGAAAATTGGACATCCACATGCAGAAGAATGAAACTAGACCACTCTCTTTCACCATACACAAAGATAAACTCAAAATGGATGAAAGATCTAAATGTGAGACAAGATTCCATCAAAATCCTAGAGAAGAACACAGGCAACACCCTTTTTGAACTCGGCCATAGTAACTTCTTGCAAGATACATCCACGAAGGCAAAAGAAACAAAAGCAAAAATGAACTATTGGGACTTCATCAAGATAAGAAGCTTTTGCACAGCAAAGGATACAGTCAACAAAACTCAAAGACAACCTACAGAATGGGAGAAGATATTTGCAAATGACATATCAGATAAAGGGCTAGTTTCCAAGATCTATAAAGAACTTATTAAACTCAACACCAAAGAAACAAACAATCCAATCATGAAATGGGCAAAAGACATGAACAGAAATCTCACAGAGGAAGACATAGACATGGCCAACATGCATATGAGAAAATGCTCTGCATCACTTGCCATCAGGGAAATACAAATCAAAACTACAATGAGATACCACCTCACACCAGTGAGAATGGGGAACATTAACAAGGCAGGAAACAACAAATGTTGGAAAGGATGCGGAGAAAAGGGAACCCTCTTACACTGTTGGTGGGAATGTGAACTGGTGCAGCCACTCTGGAAAACTGTGTGGAGGTTCCTCAAACAGTTAAAAATATACCTGCCCTACGACCCAGCAATTGCACTGTTGGGGATTTACCCCAAAGATACAAATGCAATGAAACGCCGGGACACCTGCACCCCGATGTTTCTAGTAGCAATGGCCACTATAGCCAAACTGTGGAAGGAGCCTCGGTGTCCAACGAAAGATGAATGGATAAAGAAGATGTGGTTTATGTATACAATGGAATATTACTCAGCTATTAGAAATGACAAATACCCACCATTTGCTTCAACGTGGATGGAACTGGAGGGTATTATGCTGAGTGAAGTAAGTCAGTCGGAGAAGGACAAACATTATATGTTCTCATTCATTTGGGGAATATAAATAATAGTGAAAGGGAATATAAGGGAAGGGAGAAGAAATGTGTGGGAAATATCAGAAAGGGAGACAGAACGTAAAGACTGCTAACTCTGGGAAACGAACTAGGGGTGGTAGAAGGGGAGGAGGGCGGGGGGTGGGAGTGAATGGGTGACGGGCACTGGGTATTATTCTGTATGTTAGTAAATTGAACACCAATAAAAAAAAAATAAAAAAATAAAAAAAAAAAAAAAAAAAAAAAAAAAGAAAGAGTCACCTCTTCTAGACATTTTTTGTATATTTTTTCATTGGAAATCAGTTTGCCAAATATAGCATAACATCCAGTGCGATGTTAGCTTGTGTATTTGGGTTTTTTCCAAGTTTTTGAGGGATGCTTGTATTATGATGTATTTCCTTCTTAGGACCGCTTTTGCTGTATCCAAGATTTTGAACGGTTGTATCTTCATTGTCATTAGTTTCCATGAATCTTTTTAATTCTTCTCTCATTTCATGGTTGACCCTTTCATTTTTTAGCAGGATGCTCTTTAACCTCCACGTGTTTGGGTTTCTCCCAAATTTCTTCTTGTAAAGAAACTTGTTCAAGTTTCAAGGCATTATGGTCTGAAAATATGCACAGGACAATCCCAATCTTTTGGTGTCAGTTGAGACCTGATTTGTGACCCAGTATGTGGTCTATTCTGGAGAAAGTTCCATGTGCATTTGAGAAGAATGTGTATTCAGTTGCGTTCGGATGTAAAGTTCTGTAAATATCTGAAATCCATCTGGTCCAGTGTATCAAGAATGTGTATTCAGTTGCATTTGGATGTAAAGTTCTGTAAATATCTGAAATCCATCTGGTCCAGTGTATCTTGTTCCTTTGGAGATGTTGTTCTTGGAAGATCTGTCATTTGCAGAAAGTGCCATGTTGAAGTCTCCCAGGATTAGTGTATTATTATCTAAGTATGTCTTTACTTTTGTTCTTAATTGATTGATATACTTGGCAGCTCCCACATTAGGGGCATAAATATTCATGATTTAGGTCTTCTTGTTGGATAGACTGTTTAAGTATGATATAGTGTCCCTCTTCATCTCCTACTACAGTCTTGGGGATATACTTTAATTTATCTGATATGAGGATTGCTACCCCAGGTTTCTTTCGAGGACCATTTGAATGGTAAATGGTTCTTCAACCTGTCATTTTCAGGCTGTAGGTGTCCTTATGTCTAAAATGAGTCTCTTGTAGACATCCAATAGATGGCTCTTTCTTTTTTATCCAGTCTGAAACCCTGCGTCTTCTGATGGGATCATTTAGCCTATTCACATTCAGAGTTACTATTGAAAGATATGAATTTAGTGTCATCGTAATACCTATTCAGTCCCTGTTTTTGCAGATTGTTTCCTTGGGCTTCCTCTTTCTTTTGCAGAATCCCCCTTACTATTTCTTGCAGTGCTGGCTTGATGGTCACATAGTCTTTCAGTTTCTGCCTATCTCGGAAGATCTTTATCTCTCCTTCTATTCTGAATGAGATTCTTGCTGGATAAAATATTCTTGGCTGCATGTTCTTCTCATTTAGGACCCTGAATATATCCTTCCAGCCCTTTCTGGCCTGCCAGGTCTCATGGAGAGGTCTGCTGTTAATCTAATATTTCTCCTCATATAAGTAGGGATCTCTTGTCTCTTGCTGCTTTAAGGATTTTCTCTTTATCTTTGGAATTTGCAAGTTTCACTATTAAATGTCGAGGTGTTGAATGGTTTTTATTGATTTTGGGGGGTGATCTCTCTATCTCCTGGATATGAATGCCTGTTTCCCTTCCCAAATTAGGGAGGTTTTCAGCTATGATTTGTTCAAATATGCTTTCTGGCCCTCTGTGCTCTTGGCACCCACTGGAACTCCAATTATAAGTAGATTTTTCCTTCTGAGGCTGTCATTTATTTCCTTTAACCTTTCCTCATGGTCTTTTAATTGTTTTTCTCTTTTTTCCTCAGCTTCCTTCCTTGCCATCAACATGTCTTCTATGTCACTCACTCTTCTACCTCATTAACCCTCATCGTTAGTACCTCCAGTTTGGATTGCATCTCACCTAATTGATTTTTAATTTCTGCCTGATTAGATCTAAATTCTGCAGTCATGAAGTCTCTTGATTCCTTTATGCTTTTTTCCAGAGCCACGAGTAGCTTTATAATTGTGCTTCGGAATTGGATTTCTGACATCGAATTATAACAAAGTCTGTAACTCTGTGGGAGAGAGTACTGTTTCTGATTCTTTCTTTTGTGTTGAGTTCTTTGTTTCTAGTCATTTTTCTCAGTGCAGAGTGGTTGTATGAGTGGGCTGAGTCAATAATATCAACCACGAACTAAATAAATTTCACCCTAGATGATTCTGCCATGGTCAGAGACCAGAAATTGAAAACAAAGACCAGAATGAAATAAAACAAAAGGACCACTACAGTGAAAAACAAGTTTTAAAACAAAGTAGTAAAAAAATAAAAGGCCAGGAAACTTAAAGAAGAAAAGAGAAGAAAAGAAAAAAGGAAAGAAAAAGAAAAAAAAGGAGAAGAAAAGATGGGGGAGCGACTGGGAGATGGTGGTGCTGAAGAGGTTGTAGTGGAGGGAGTATGTAGTCTACCTGAGGGGTTCAAAAGGGTGATCCCCTTGGTTCTGACTATATTAAGTTCTGTATGTTAGAAGATGCTCAGTCACAAATTTATATAAACCAGAAATACTTGTAGAGAGTCCCAACATTGACCACCAAAACATAAATGAGATAAAAGAAGGGGGCAGAATGGGAATGAGGAATCTCACAGAATGAACTAGCATGGTATACCACTTGGTTCTGGGTGCATGCTGGTCATATTTTAGAAGGTATTAACTTCCCCCATTGTAGAACAAAATGAGGCAGAGAAAACAAAAAAACACAAAACAAACAAAAAACCCCATATCTTGTATATCTCCCAAAATTAAACTGAGTATGTTGAAGGGAATCTAGAAGTGGAAAATATATCTAGGACCTGTAATAGTAGAAATATGAAAGTCAAAAAGGAAGAATCTTAAAAATGAAGAGGAGGTGAAATATTATAGTTAAGGTGGGAAAAGAGGGGAAAAAATGGAAATTAACAGTCTGATCTAAAAACGAGTTGTACTGGAAAAAGGAAGAAGATTTTTTTTTTAAAAGGAGTGGGGAGAAAAAGGAGGGGTACCCTCTGGTTCTATATATAGTAAATCCCTCGACTTCCCCTGGAGCTCTCCAGCACTGCTTGGTCAAGAACTTGCTCTTCTCCTGTCCTCCCAACTGGTCTCTGGGGGAGGGGCCTGCTGTGCTAATTCTTAGGTGTGTGTACTTGGGGGAGCTGTCCCGACACCCATCGGGTGCCAGGCGCAGTGGGAGCTGTTGAGCCCATGAGGCCCCAGTCCCCTGGCGGCCCCACCTCTCTCAGGCACAGGGTCACACAAGGAGGAACAACACTAGCAGCAGCCAGGTCCCCAGCTCTGGATTCAGCTTCTCGCAGTAACTACCGCAGCTCCCAGTCCGCACTGGCCTGGATGCTCCTGGGGAGGCGCAGAGGCGCTGATCAGCACAGCTCGGGGCGCCCAGCGGCAGGAGCGGCCTTGCTGTCCTGTGCCATCCTCGCCTCCACCTGTCCCAGGGGGATTGCAAGATGGGGGCTATGTCTGCTTGGTGCCCTTGGATCTGGGGCCTGTGCTGCTGGAATCGCGCTCCCCGGACGAGACTCCTGAAGGCAACAGGGCGCAGCCCCCTCCGTCCAGAACCGCCGCCTGACCAACTGGCTTCTCCCGAGGCCCCACAGGTGGGCACTCCAGCCCTTTATGGAGATCAGTCACTGTGTGGCGCGCTGCCCCCTGGTCACACTTCCTCTATTAGTAACTCCGGGAAACTGGAGGCTCCACTGCCCCTCCTGCAGTTCTGCCTGATTTTCCTGTTAAGCACCTTTCAGTCCGAGAAAAATCTGGTGCGGATTTTTCAATGCTGGCTTTCCCCTCCCCAAGGCTCTCGCCCCTGGCTTTAGCCCGGCTTCCCGCAGGGCGCCTCCCCCACTGGATTATTATTTTTTCTGCCTTCCTACCTTGTTAAAAGTGAAAAGCCTTCTCTCTGTAGTGTTCCAGCTATTCTCTATTTTATTTTTTCCTATTATTTCCTTTTTTAAACTTTTTTTAATAATAAATTTATTTTTTATTGGTGTTCAATTTGCCAACATACAGAATAACACCCAGTGCTCATCCCGTCAAGTGCCCCCCTCAGAACCTGTCACCCATTCACCCCCACCCCCGCCCTCCTCCCCTTCCACCACCCCTAGTTTGCTTCCCAGAGTTAGGAGTCTTTATGTTTTGTCTCCCTTTCTGATATTTCCTACCCATTTCTTCTCCCTTCCCTTCTATTCCATTTCACTATTATTTATATTCCCCAAATGAATGAGAACATATAATGTTTGTCCTTCTCCGATTGACTTACTTCACTCAGCATAATACCCTCCGGTTCTATCCACGTCGAAGCAAATGGTGGGTATTTGTCATTTCTAATGGCTGAGGAATATTCCATTGTATTCATAAACCACATCTTCTTTATCCATTCATCTTTCGATGGACACCGAGGCTCCTTCCACAGTTTGGCTACTGTGGACATTGCTGCTATAAACATCAGGGTGCAGGTGTCCCGGCGTTTCATTGCATCTGCATCTTTGGGGTAAATCCCCAGCAGTACAATTGCTGGGTCGTAGGGCAGGTCTATTTTTAACTCTTTGAGGAATCTCCACACAGTTTTCCAGAGTGGCTGCACCATGCACCGCATCCTCTCCAACATTTGTGGTTTCCTGCCTTGTTAATTTTCCCCATTCTCACTGGTGTGAGGTGGTATCTCATTGTGGTTTTGATTTGTATTTCCCTGATGGCAAGGGATGCAGAGCATTTTCTCATATGCGTGTTGGCCATGTCTATGTTTTCCTCTGTGAGATTTCTGTTCATGTCTTTTGCCCATTTCATGATTGGATTGTTTGTTTCTTTGGTGTTAAGTTTAATAAGTTCTTTATAGATCTTGGAAACTAGCCCTTTATCTGATACGTCATGTGCAAATATCTTCTCCCATTCTGTAGGTTGTCTTTAGTTTTGTTGACTGTATCCTTTGCTGTGCAAAAGCTTCTTATCTTGATGAAGTCCCAATAGTTCATTTTTCCTTTTGTTTCTTTTGCCTTCATGGATGTATCTTGCAAGAAGCTACTGTGGCCAAGTTCAAAAAGGGTATTGCCTGTGTTCTCCTCTAGGATTTTGATGGAATCTTGTCTCACATTTAGATCTTTCATCCACTTTGAGTTTATCTTTGTGTATGGTGTAAGAGAATGGTCTAGTTTCATTCTTCTGCATGTGGATGTCCAATTTTCCCAGCACCATTTATTGAAGAGACTGTCTTTCCTCCAGTGGATAGTCTGTCCTCCTTCATTGAATATTAGTTGACCATAAAGTTGAGGGTCCACTTCTGGGTTCTCTATTCTGTTCCATTGATCTATGTGTCAGTTTTGGTGCCAGTACCACACTGTCTTGATGACCACAGCTTTGTAGTACAACCTGAAATCTGGCATCGTGATGCCCCCATCTATGGTTTTCTTTTTTAAAATTCCCCTGGCTATTCGGGGTCTTTTCTGATTCCACACAAATCTTAAAATAATCTGTTCTAACTCTCTAAGAAAGTCCATGGTATTTTGATAGGGATTGTACTAAACGTGTAAATTGAACTGGGTAACATTGACATTTTCACAATATTAATTCTGCCAATCCATGAGCATGGAATATTTTTCCATCTCTTTGTGTCTTCCGCAATTTCTTTCAGAAGCATTCTATAGTTTTTAGGGTATAGATCCTTTACCTCTTTGGTGAGGTATATTCCTAGGTATCTTATGCTTTTGGGTGCAATTGTAAATGGAATTGACCCCTTAATTTCTCTTTCTTCAGTCTCATTGTTAGTGTATAGAAATGCCACTGACTTCTGGGCATTGATTTTGTATCCTGCCACCCTGCCAAATTGCTGTATGAGTTCTAGCAATCTTCGGGTGGAGGCTTTTGGGTTTTCTATGTAGAGTATCATGTCATTGGTGAAGAGGGAGAGTTTGACTTCTTCTTTGCCAATTTGAATGCCTTTAATGTCTTTTTGTTGTTTGATTGCTGAGGCTAGGACTTCCAGTACTATGTTGAATAGCAGTGGTAAGAGTTGACAACCCTGTCTTGTTCCTGATCTGAGGGGAAAGGCTCCCAGTGCTTCCCCATTGAGAATGATATTTGCTGTGGACTTTTCAAGATGGCTTTTAAGATTCTGCGGAATGTTCCCTCTATCCCTACACTCTGAAGAGTTTTTATCAGGAATGGATGGTGTATTTTGTCAAATGCTTTCTCTGCATCTAATGAGAGGATCATATGGTTCTTGGTTTTTCTCTTGCTGATATGATGAATCACATTGATAGTTTTACGAGTGTTGAACCAGCCTTGTGTCCTGGGGATAAATCCTACTTGGTCATGGTGAATAATTTTCTTAATGTATTGTTGGATCCTATTGGCTAGTATCTTGTTGAGAATTTTTGCATCCATGTTCATCAGGGATATTGGTCTGTAATTCTCCTTTTTGGTGGGGTCTTTGTCTGGTTTTGGAATTAAGGTGATGCCGGCCTCATAGAATGAATTTGGAAGTACTCCATCTCTTTCTATCTTTTCGAACAGCTTTAGTAGAATAGGTATGGTTTCTTCTTTAAACGTTTGATAGAATTCCCCTGGGAAGCCATCTGGCCCTGGACTTTTGTGTCTTGGGAGGTTTTTGATGACTGCTTCAATTTCCTCCCTGGTTATTGGCCTGTTCATGTTTTCTATTTCTTCCTGTTCCAGTTTTGGTAGTTTGTGGCTTTCCAGGAATGAGTCCATTTCTTCTAGATTGCCTAATTTATTGGCATATAGCTATTCATAATATGTTTTTAAAATCGTTTGTATTTCCTTGGTGTTGGTAGTGATCTCTCCTTTCTCATTCATGATTTTATTATTTTGAGTCTTCTCTCTCTTCTTTTTAATAAGGTTGGCTAATGGTTTATCTATCTTATTAATTCTTTCAGAGAACCAACTCCTGGTTTTGTTGATCTGTTCCACAGTTCTTCTGGTCTCGATTCGTTGAGTTCTACTCAAATCTTTATCACCTCTCTTCTTCTGCTGGGTGTAGGATCTATTTGCCGCTTTTTCTCTAGCTCCTTTATGTGTAAGGTTAGCTTTTGTATTTAAGTTCTTTCCAGTTTTTGAATGGATGCTTGTATTGGGATGTATTTCCCCCTCAGGACTGCCTTTGCTGCATCCCGAAGATTTTGAATAGTTGTATCTTCATTCTCATTAGTTTCCATGAATCTTTTTAATTCTTCCTTAATTTCCTGGTTGACCCTTTCATCTTTTAGCATGATGGTCTTTAACCTCCATGTGTTTGAGGTCCTCCAAACTTCTTGTTGTGATTTAGTTCTACTTTCAAGGAATTATGGTCTGAGAATCTGCAAGGGACTATCCCAATCTTTTGGTATCAGTTCAGACCCGATTTGTGACTCAATATGTGGTCTATTCTGGAGAAAGTTCCATGTGCACTTGAGAAGAATGTGTATTCAGTTGAGTTTGGATGTAAAGTTCTGTGGATATCTGTGAAATCCATCTGGTCCAGTGTATCATTTAAAGCTCTGGTTTCTTTGGAGGTGTTGTGTTTAGAAGACCTATCAAGTTAAGAAAGTGCTAGATTGAAGTCACCAAGTATAAGTGTATTATTATCTGAGTATTTCTTCACTTTGGTTATTAATTGATTGATATATTTGGCAGCTCCCACATTTGGGGCATATATATTGATGATTGTCAAGTCCTCTTCTTGGATAGATCCTTTAAGTATGATATAGGGTCCCTCTTCATCTCTCACTACAGTCTTTGGGGTAAATTTTAGTTTATCTGATATAAGGATGCCTATCCCTGCTTTCTTTTGAGGACCATTTGAGTGGTAAATGGTTCTCCAACCTTTTATTTTCAAGGATTAGGTGTCCTTCTAAAATGAGTCTCTTGTAGACAGAAAATAGATGGGTCCTGCTTTTTTATCCAGTCTGACACCCTGCGCCTTTTGATGGGGTCATTAAGCCCGTTTACGTTCAGAGTTACTATCGAAAGATATGAGTTCAGTGTCATCATGATATCTATTCAGTCCTTGTTTTTGCGGATTGTTCCACTGGACTTATTAAAGGGGAATTTAAGAGTCCCCCTTAAAATTTCTTGCAGAGCTGGTTTGGAGGTCACAGATACTTTCAGTTCCTGCCTGTCTTGGAAGCTCTTCATCTCTCTTTCCATACTGAATTAGAGCCTTGCTGGATAAAGTATTCTAGGTTGCATGTTTTTCTCATGTAGGACCCTGAATATATCCTGCCAGCCCTTTCTGGCCTGCCAGGTCTCCGTGGAGAGGTCTGCTGTTACCCTAATACTCGTCCCCATAAAAGTCAGGGATTTCTTGTCTCTTGCTGCTTTAAGGATCTTCTCTTTATCTTTGGAATTTGCAAGTTTCACTATTAAATGTGGAGGTGTTGAACGGTTTTTATTGATTTTGGGGGTGGGAATCTCTCTATTTCCTGGATCTGAATGCCTGTTTCCCTTCCCAGATTAGGAAAGTTTTCAGCTATGATTTGTCCAAATACATATTCTGGACCTCTGTCCCTTTTGGCGCCCTTGGGAACCCCAATTAAACATAGGTTTTTCTTCCTCAGGCTGTCCTTTATTTCCCTTAATCTATCCTCATGGTCTTTTAATTGTTTGTCTTTTTCCTCAGTTTCCCTCTTTGCCATCAACTTGTCTTCTATGTCACTGGTTCTTCCACCTCGTTAACCCTCATCGTTAGGACTTATAGTTGGGATTGCATCCCTTCAATTGATTTTTAATTTCTGCCTGATTGGATCTAAATTCTGCAGTCGTGAAGTCTCTTGAGTCCTTTATGCTTTTTTCTAGCGCCACCAGTAGGTTTATAAGAGTGCTTCTGAATTGGCTTTCTGACATTGAATTGTAATCCAAATTTTGTAACTCTGTGGGAGAGAGGGCTGTTTCTGATTCTTTCCTTTGAGGTGAGGTTTTCCTTCTAGTCATTTTTCTCAGTGCAGAGTGGCCAAAAACAATTTGTATTGGGAAAAGGAGCAAACAAATCAAAAAGCAAAAAGCAAAAAGCAAAAAAAAAAAAAAAAAAAAAAAAAGAAAGAAAGAAAGAAAGAAAGAAAGAAAGAAAAAAAACCCACGGGGGAGTATCTTCTGATTCTGTATACTGTAAGTCCCTTGACTTCCCCTGGAACTTTCCAGTGCTGCGTGGTCAATAATTTGTTTTTCCCCTGTCCCTGTATTTGGTCTTCTGGGGGAGGGGCCTGTTGTGCTATTTTTAGGTGTTAGCACTTGGGGGAGCTGCTCTGCCCCCTGCCTGGTGCAGGGCTCAGGGGTGGTTGTTTACCCTGTGAGGCCCCAGGAGGAGCAACCGCAGTGGTGGGGCCAGCTCTGGAGCCCTGGAGTCAGCCCCCGCAGTAGCTCCAGAGCTCTCGGTCTGCAGGGCCTGGAGGCTCCGGGGCGGGGCCGCTGATCTGCTCAGCTGGGGCAGGAGCGTCCTCGCTGTCCTGGGCCCTCCCGGCCTCTGCCTGTCCCGGGGGAGGCCGGATCCTGGGCTGTGTCCCGGCGCCCTGTGCTCCGGAGCCTGCGCTGGTGGATTCGCTCCCGCCCCGCAGCCCCCTCCGCGGAGCCGCCCCCGAGCCCACCTGAGCCGCTCCCGCCCCGCAGCCCCCTCCGCGGAGCCACCCCCGAGCCCACCCGAGCCCCTCCCGCCCCGCAGCCCCCTCCGCGGAGCCGTCCCCGAGCCCCCCGAGCTGCTCCCGCCCCGCAGCCCCCTCCGCCGAGCCCCCCCCCCGAGCCCCACCCCGAGCTGCTCCGGGTCCCGCCGTGCACGCTGCAGCCCTTAGGGAGCTCGGCGCACTCTCCCGGGGCGCAGGTGTCTGTTAGTGTCCCCGGGAGCCCAGGGCATCCCCGCCCTCCTGGGTCCTGCTCCACCTCCCTGGAGCCCCTTTCCCCCCAGGAAGGTTGGTGCAGCTCCTGCTCCTCCGGGACGGGGCTCTCCTGTCCTGGGGACACTCGCCCCGGCCTCAGCCCGGCTCCTCGCGGGGCCCCTCCCCCTTGGAGGCCTTTGTTTCTTTACTTCTTTTTCCCCGTCTTCCTACCTTGATAGAAGCGCGAACTCTTCTCACTGTAGCATTCCAGCTGTTCTCTCTTTAAATCTCAGGCTGAATTCGTAGATTTTCAGGATGATTTGAAGGTTATCTAGGTAATTTGGTGGGGACAGGTGACTTGGGGACCCTACTCTTCTGCCATCTTGTCCCTCCCGCTATTCTCTCTTTAAATCTCAGGTTGAATTCATAGGTTTTCAGGATGAGTTGAAAGTAATCTCGGTAAGTTGATGGAGCCACGTGAGTTAAGGATCCCTACTCCTCTGCCATCTTGCCTTCCCTCCTCTCTTCCAGACTTTATGAAATGGCTTCAGTAAAGGAGGACTTTTGCCTGCAGGTGAGGAATATGGAACATACTGTATCCCTGGGTCTAGTGGTTCAGGGTTCCAAGTGTGATGGCTGGAGACGATGATGTACATACACTTGGCTGCAGGGATCAACTGTTGGTGTCTGTGTAGTGGCAAGGGCTAATTGCAGAAACTAGTGGGTGTGCCAAGGCAGGAAGAAAGGGCCAGAGCCAAACTATATAGGCTCACTGGCAGCTGTAGTTACCCTGGTTATCAACATGATCTCCTTGGCTGCTCAATGTCTCCCCCACCCTTACTGGCATGTATACAGTAATAGAGGCTGGTGATGGAAGTTAGGTTGTAGGCATGCAGGTGCACAGCTGGAGGGGTTTGCTCTGAGTACATGCATAGTGGGGAGGATGGTTAGCTCTAGGGGTCTAAGCTGGTGTCTTGTACTGTGAAGCCACAAAGTCCTGGTCTATCTGCCATTGTAGTTCTTAGGCTGTAGAGGTAGGGAGTGGAGGAAGTAGGGTAGGACTTAAGTGTCAGCAGACATAAAAAACTGTTGGGAGAAAGGTGGTGAAATCTGCCAAGGGCCCAGGGTGGCTATGCTGACTGTTTTTTCAGTAAGAAAATCTGCTGAGTTTATCACAGAGCAAGTCACTGTGAGCTGTAACTGCTCCTGCAGCATGGCTGTCACTGGTAGCCTCTGCTTTTCTTTCTTATACTTAGCTACTGGTAGCTTCTTCATTTTCTTCCCTTGTTTCTAGCTGTTCCTATACATCTAAGCTTTGCCAATTTGGGTTGAATAGAACCAAAGTAAGACCCATCTAGATTGGATAAAATTTTCCTAGTGATAGGACTTCTTTCTAGTAAGGAAATTCTCTGTTGGTGCTGAGCAATGCTGACTTGGGATGATGTAGGCAAAATGAAGCTGTTTTCCTTCTCTTACAGTTATTTTTATGCTTTTATCCTACTTTGTTGCTAAAGTTTCTTAAGTGGACTCCAGAGCTCTCCCAAAGCTGTTTATGTTAGTGGCTATCTGTCTAATTATTGATCTTTGTGGGAGGACAGAAGGTGAAGTCACATATGTCGTTTGATATATATTTTTTAAATGGATAAAAAAGGAAAAGAATCTTTCCATGACACATGGAATTATATAAAATTTGATTAAAGTCCATGATAAAATTTTTTGGACACAGTCACACCCATTTATTGACATAATATTTATAGCTACTTTTGTTACAACAGTGTTGAGTATTTGCAACAGTAAATAATATAGCCTAAAAAGCCTAAAATATTTACCATTTGGCTTTTTACAGAAAAAGCTTTCTTACATCTGACCTGGAAGACTTTGAAGTCCAAACTCCTATATTTTAATTGAGATTACATATAAAACTATTGAGCCGCACTGGGATTCCCAGTCAGGATGCTGAGTCAACCCCACGCCAGCAGCATCCCTTGCCCCAGCCATTCTCTCCCTTAATCATCTCCATTCATCATGAAATCCCAGCTTCACTCCATTTCTTATCCATTGAAAACCTTCTTCTTCACTAAGACTTCCTGGTTTTTTCCAACGCAAATGCACCCTTAGCTGCAGCATTTTGTTTATTGCTGTTTGTAGCTAGTGAGATTCTGACTTAATGTGATTTTTATGTGTTATTGTGTGTACATATCTATGAGCTCCCTAAGGAAAAGTTAAAGTATTATAAAGTTTCTGGTATATAGTACCAAGCTAAGATAGTGCCCAGAATGTCTGGGTGGATGTCTGAATGGATAGAGGGATAGATAGATGGATGAATGGTTGGATGCATGAATGGATGGTATTAGAAAATTCCAAACTTCAGTTCCTGAAGTACAGCCATCAGAAGTACAACCAGAAGACACCTGCCCGATCCTTAGGGAAGATTCTTGGCGCTTTACTCACACATCTTTTTCTTCCATCAATGAGATGGGAATGAATTTCACTATCGTTCTAGGGGCCCCAGGCTACCTTAAGAGGTCTCTTCCAATTCCTTAATTCTTAGGCTGCTAGATAATGATAGCAGTGGTGGGGACTTAGGGCTGGGGTGAAAAGGAAGAAGACAGAGAAAGTAATTCATCACATTGTTGCTATCTGTCCTTCCACATAGGTCCCTTGAGCTTTTGGGGTACAGCACAAATGTGGTTAATTAAAGGCTGATCACCCACACCTACTACTAAAGAAGAGATCACAATCTAGGGGCAAATGGTCAAGGTCAGACAGAGATAAAATGGAAAGTAGCAGTGCTGAGAGAGGGCAGAGAGCTCCAAAGAGTTCTGAGGTAGGTGTTTTTAAACTGGAAATGCAGAAACAAAAGGCTTCATGGTTCACAGTCAACTTGAAGCCATGAAGCAGGGCCAGCCTTCTTCAATTTCGTCCACACATTCTGCTTGGGTTTTGAGGGCAAAGGAGGTGGAATTTGAGAGTAAAGGTTGAAAAGACTAAGGAGACTAAAGACTAAGTTTTATGGAAACTCTGGCCTAAGAATAACCAGATGATGTATTGAGCACTAACATTCTGTCTGGCCCAAAGTGTGTGTTTGCCTTCCTTTAACAACACCCCTGCAAAATAGCTGTACTTATTTCTATTTTGAGCCCAGAGAGGTTGAGTGATTCAGGTTAGAGACATACCTTAACACCTGACCCTTCCTTCAACCAAGGAACACACCCACTGGTGACCCAGCAATGGTGGTTCAGCCCCAGTACCATGGGAATCAGGTGGGCCTGGACCCAACTATGCCTGAGTTTAGGTAAGCCAGGGGGAAAAGGTCCTTACGCCATCTGGAAGCACTGAGGAGGTAAGTCTGTGGTGTGCTGGCTCCTCATAGCTTCCTTTAGGGCTCAAAAGGGGAAACAATAGGCCTTAGGAAGCTTGGGCTATCCTAAATGCCAAACACCATTGCCTGAGGTGACACATGTCACCATGAAGGCAAGTGACACTTGTCCCTTCATGGTGGTAAGCCAACAGACAGTGCTTGGATGGTGAAATCACAAACCGGGTCCATGGGCAGTCCCTGCTGGATGACAGGCTCAAACCAACAGTCAAGTCAAGGTTTCTGTTGGGGAATTCCCCAAGCCATAGAGTGAGCAGTAATGTCTGTTTACTGCCATTTAACACTCAACAGTCACCTTCAACCAAATGAGCCTATTTACTTAAATAGGGTTGTAAAGTAAAGGCAAACATGCTCTGTTGGTAAGGAGGTATTAATAACCTAATTGTCTTGTTGGCCTGAGATGTACCTGCTGACATCTGGGCTGCCTCAGCAAGACTCAGCAGCTGGGTCTGTCAGACTTTGTGAAATACTTAAGGCCGGCCCCCACACCCTCATGGGCTGCTGCTCTGGCAGGTAATTTCTTTTATAAGAGCTGTATTGAAATATGATTTATATACCATAAAATTTACCCTTTTAAAATGGAAAGTTCTATGGATTTTTAGTGTATTCACAGAATTGTACAACCTTCACATAGTTCTGATTTTAAAATAGTTTTGTCCTTTCTTTTAAAAACCCTATATTGGCTCAGCGGTTTAGAGCTGCCTTCAGCCCAGGGCCTGATCCTGGAGACCTGGGATCGAGTCCATGTCAGGATCCCTGCATGGAGCCTGCTTCTCCCTCTGCCTGTGTCTCTGCCTCTCTCTCTCTTTCTCTGTGTCTCTCATGAATAAATAAATGATATCTTAAAAAAAAATAAAAACCCTATATTTGCTAGTGTCCTCTTTCCTCTATTTTCTGTCTCTACAGATTTTCCTATTCTGGACATTTCATATAAATAGAATCATAATACGTGGTCTTTTTGGATCAGCTTCCATTAGGCAATGTAATGTTTTCAGATTCATCTATGGTGTCACGTGTATCATATGGCTGAATAATATTCTACTCTGTAGTCATACTACATTTTATTTATTCATTAATAAGCTGGTAGACATCTGAGTAGCTTTTGCTTTTATTTTTTGACTACTATGAATAATGTTGCTATAAATATTCAAGTACAATTTTTTTTGGATGTATGGCTTTTTTTAAGGTATATACCTAGGAGTGGAATTTCTAGGCCATATGGCAACTCGATGTTTAACATTTTGAGGAACTGCCAAACTTTTTCAACAGTTGCACCCTCATACAGTCTTACTAATGATTTATGAAGGTTCCAGTTTCTGCACATCCTTTCCAACACTTTTTATTATAGCCATCCTAGTGGATAAAAATGATATCTCTGTAATTTTGATGCATTTTCCTGATGTCTAATGATGTTGAGCATCTTTTCGTGTACTTATTGATCACTTGGAGAAATGTCTACTAAAATCTTTGTCCTTTTTAAGTTTGGATTTTGTCTTTTTACTGTTGTTATACTTCTTTGTATATTTTGGATACTAGACCTTTGTCAGATATATATTTTGCAAATAATTACTCTCATTCTGAAGGTTGTCCTTTCACTTTTGATTGTGTTCTTTTAAGTACAAAAGTTTTTCATTTTGATGACATCCAATTTATTTATGATTGTGCTTTTGTCATAATATATAAGAAACCATTGCCTAACCCAAGTTCGTAGAGATTTACTACTCTGCTTTCTCCTAAGAGTTTTGTTGTTTTATGCACTTATGTTTATCATCTGTTTAGAGTTAATTTTTATATATGACATGAGTTAGGGCTCCAGCTTCATTCTTTCACATTTGAATATCCAGTTGTCACAGTACCATTTGTTGAAGAGATTTTCCCCCATTGAATTATTTTGGCATGCTTGCCAAAAATCAATTGACCGTGAATTAAGAGTTTATTTCTGGCTTCTTTTTTATTCCATGTATCTATATATCTCTACTTAATGCCAGTACCATGCTAGCTTGATTAATATAGCTTCATGGAAGCTCTAAAGATTCTATTTACTTATTTATTTAAGAGAGAGAGAGCAGGGAGAGAAGCAGAGGAAGAGGGAAAAGTAGACTCCATGCTGAGTACAGAGGCCAATGTGGGCTGGATCCCAGGACCCCAGAATCATGACCTGGGCTGAAGGCAGATGCTTAACCAACTGAGCCACCCAGGTGCCCTTAGCTGGGATTTTTTAAAATAATATTTATTCTGGAGAGAGAGAGAGAAAGATAGAGAAAGAGAGAGAGAGTCAGGGGAAAGGGCAGAGGGAGCGATAGAAATAATCCCAAGCAGGATCCTCACATATTGAGGAGACTGACATGGGGCTTGATACATGGGCCTTGATCTCATGACCCTGAGACCATGACCTAAGCCAAAATCAAGAGTCAGATGCTTAACTTACTGAGCCACCGAGGCCCCCCCTGAGGTTTTGATAGGGATTGTGTTGAATCTAGGGATCATTTGGGAGAGTATGGACATCTTAATAATATTAAATGTTTTAATTCATGATCATGGTTGTCTTTCCATTTATTTAGGTCTGTAATTCTTTTCAACAATATTTTGTAGTTGTCAGTGCACTAGTCTTGTGCTTTTTTGTTGTTGTTAAATTTATCCCTGAATATTTTCTTTTTGATGTGAGGCAGGTAATTTTTAAGGAAAGGAAACATATAGAGACAAAATGATTCTCCAAAATCTAAAATATAAAAGAAGGGAGGAAATGAGAGGAGATTCATTTTTACTACTGTCATTGGAGTTTCATGATGCTAACCAACCATAGGTTGGATTCCAACCAACGTGGTTGGAATCCAGGTTGTCTGTGCCACCATCCTGTTCTCATCATTCAACATTTTTTTCAGGGAATGAGGGGTCAGTTTTCTGTGTCCTCCACCATATGGTTCATCATCTTAACTATCAAGACAGGAGATGCAAATAATTGTTTGATTTTTTTTTTTAAAAGAACATTTTAATTCCATTCCTTCATCATCTGGTGTATACTAAGTGTCTTATCTATGCTAAGAGCTGATGATATGGCAAATAACTTCTAAATAGTCCCTGCCCTCTGGGAGCTGAGGCCCACTAGGAAGATCACCACACAGGCAGTGATACCCAGGGAGGAAACTGATTTGTTGGAGTGATGCTCACAGGGGTGCTTGACCCCCAGAAGGGCACGGGTCAGTGATACTCTTCAGGAGAAGTTTCAAGGAGGCCCCAAGCTACATCTTGAAGGATAAGGATAATGACACTGGATGCAGGCCCAGGGATGTCAGGTCCTGAGCCAAAGCGTGGAGATGGGCATGCATGTACAGTTGGGTTAAGGAGATACAAGTTGCTTAGTGCAGAGGAGATAGGGCCCTGTGCACAAGAGCAAACAGTGAGGTGGGAGGGTCCCATTTTCTATGCCTCAATAAAGAACCTCCTTCCTGTTTTCCTGAGGGGGTGGTGCCCACATCTTCCCTGAAACCTCATCTTGGGGTGGATAGGACTGACCGGTGTAAGGAACTGATAAAGTTCCCAGAAGACAGTTTTTTAAAAGATAATTTTTTAATTTGGTACTATTTAAAAGATACCAAAACATATAAAAATTGCATAGTAGATACCCATGTACCCACCACTAGCTTAGGAAATAAAACACTGTTCTCATATACTTTCCCCAGTTGCCTCTACTTCCTTCCATCCAGAGTAACCACTGTCCTGAATTTGGTATTTATTGTTAGCCCCATGCATCCCTTTATACTTTCATTCAATATAGGTTAATTCTTAAACTATATACTGTCCTTGTGGCTTGTAATTTTTATATGTTGTATATATGGCATCATTCTGAAGAAAGTCCTGTGTAATTTTCTTTTCTTACTCAGCTTTAAGTCTCTGAAGCTTGGGACACCTGGGTGGCTCAGCACTTGAGCCTCTGCTTTTGGCTCAGGGCATGCATGATCCCAGAGTTCCGAGATCAAGTCCCACATCAGGCTCCCTGCGAGGAGCCTGCTTCTTCCTCTCCCTATGACTCTGCCTTCATTCTGTGTCTTTCATGAATAAATAAATAAAATCTTTTAAAAAGTCTCTGATGCTCATCTATGGCTAGGCACAATTCTGGTGCATGTATTTCTCCTCTGTAATACCCCACTTTTAGAGTGTCCCACAATCTGTTCTCTGATTGCCAGTCCTTTCATTTGCTTACAGTTCTTTGTTCTTTCAAGTGCTACAGTAAACAACTTGGCTGTTCCTGATGTACAGACAGCCATTCCTTCAAAATAGAGGCTTTCAATCAGTTTTTTTACTGTGATCTGCAGAGGAAAAACAGTTCTTTATTTTAACTCAATACATATAGGTTTACAAGAATTCCTTGAAATAATGTGTGCTCTAACTACCTTTAGTGCACTGTTGATATTTTCAATTCTATTCTATTTTTGGATGTTGGCCTTGACCCTTTGAATTAAGTTCATGGAGTGCCTTATTCTCTATTCTCTACATTTCTGTTCATTGGACTGGAACTGCTGGGTGTGAGGGGTGCATCCCTCCACTTCTTCTGCCAAACTACCCTCCTCTTGACAGTGATGGACCTGCTTCCAACAGTGAACAGGACTTCTGTATTGTCAGAAACTTTTGTTCAGGGCTGTCTAGTGGGTGTAAAATAGTATTTCACTGTGATTTTATGTGGCATGTTGCTGATTAATGAGACATAGTGTCTTTTCACATTCTTCTGGGCAGCCCACACTTTCTCTTCTGGGAAATGCCTTTTCATGTTACTTACCCATAAATTTTTATATATTTTTCTTATTGATTTATGCAACTTCATTATGCATTCTGTACACTAACCTACTATTTTCTCCCTGTTAATGGGCTTTTTGTTTTTGTTGCTGTTTTTTATGATGTCAAATTCTTATATGATTTACACTTTGTGTCTTGTTTATGGAATCCTTACAGAAAACTCATAAATATAGTCTCCTGCAAATTTTTCTAACAGTTTTAAATGTTTAATTTTCACTTTTAGGTCTTTAGCCCATTGGCAATTTATTTTTATTTATGGTTTAAAACAAACATCCAATTTTATTTCATTTTCCATATGGATAACAAATTGCTCTGGCAAATTGATTTCTCAGCCCACAATTTGCCCACTGATCTGCAAGCTTTATTATAAACTGGATTTCCATCTATAGTAAGTTCTGCTGCTGGATGTGCTATTACACTGCATGGCCCATTTATACTTCTCTGTACCAACACCATCCTGTCATAATTATTACAGCTTAATGACAACCTGACTATCAGTTGGGCAAAATTTCCTTGTTATAGCACCATTGTTGACCCTGCCTTGGAATTTGAAGAGAGGTAGACTGCCTAGGCCCAACGGCTTAGGCCACTACATGTTGACCTTGGCCCTCAGAACAGTCTCCTGGCACCACATCTCACCTAGATCATGGTGGTCCTGCCTCATAGTCAGTGAGGATTACACGTGGTGAGTATGGATAGCCCAGTGCCTTCACATGATAGGCTCACCACAAATACTCCCTCAGAACTGGGCCATGATAAGGTCAGTATGGCTGGGGCCAACCCACAGGGGGCAGTTCTTGTATGTTGGGTATCCTGGGGTATCTAGGCATCCTATGGCCTACTGCAACTGTCAGTGTGATTTCTAGGCTCCATATCTTCTACATGGAATATATGTTGAAAAGCAGGAGCAGTGACTTACACCTGAGAACATCCAGTAGGAGAATAAAGAGAACATGCTTTACCTACTGTTCTGAAATACTGAAGTGCCCTGGAGTAAGGTGAAGTTCTTCTGTAATGTTATCAGTAGTGCTTTAAAGTCTAGCACACTGTTTATGTATGTAAAATCAAGTCTGAGGATCCTGGATGGCTCAATGGTTGAGTCCCTGCCTTCAGTCCAGGGTGTGATCCTGGAGTCCCGAGATCAAGTCCCACATTGGGCTCCCTGCATGGAGTCTGCTTTTCCCTCTGCCTGTGTCTCTGCCCCTCTCTCTGTGTCTCTCATGAATAAATAAAACTAAAATTGAAAAAATCAAGTCTGTTTCTTGTTTTGTACTTTCTCTCTGGAGATTGTAAGGAGGTGGTCTTAAAAGAAATAAATAAAAATAGGCAAAAACAAACCTGAGTTTGGGTTATGCCAAAGGCTCCCTGTAGGAGCCTTGTTTTTAGGCAACTTTAATGGATGATCCTGTCTGTAGAGGAAGGAGGGAAGATGGGAGACTGACTGAGCTTGAAAGCCCAAGGCCTGAGGAAGAAGAGAACATTATGGCTCCAGGAAAGGCAGTACTACCTCTAACAGCTATAGGACTACCACCTCTGGCTCACCCAAGGCCCAGCTTTCACCTGGCTCTGTTCTCAGCCAGTGTGGAGGCAGCAGGTGCTCATGCTCCTTCTCTAGCCTCCACGGTCCCCTCACAAGAATTTTTTCACAGTTCTAAAAGCTGCAGAAGTAGTTGAGGTCTGATGACACCCTCTACTACCAACTACCTCCTTCAGGCTGCCTCAGAGTGTCAAGTTGTCTTCCCTGAAGATCCCCTGCATGTGCCTGTCCCACAAAAAGGTAACCAGTCTCTGTCACAGCACTCAGCACTACAGCATACTCAGACCCAGAAAGGGGTCCCAATCCTCCTGGCCCCTAAGGTAGCCACACGTGCATGGGAAATGGGACCATTGGCAAGGGGCAGCTATACTTCTCTTGAAGCAGCCTTCTACTGTTTCAGACCAAAGTGCCCAAAGGGCTGGCCAGGCCACAGTGTAATGGCTTCCTTCCCAGGCCACTGCTGCCTCTATAGTTAAAGACATTCCCACCTTCTCTGACCCAAGTCCTCTGTTGTTGCGCCAACTCTATGCACTTTATGGTGCTGAGGGAACCAATCAGGATGAAGGGTCTTGCTGGAATGCTGGAACAGATGCCCCAGGGCAGTGGGTATTGCAGCACAAGCACCCAGAGCCATGGGGAAGACCCCAGGCAGGAGCAAGACCTCCAACAGCCCAGCCACCCAGGATGCTGCAAGTACCTGCCATACCTGCAGGCTGTGTTTTAAACAATTCAACCTGAGGTCTGCCTCAAAACCTGTCCTTCAGAGAACCCTCCTCCATTTGCCTTTGTAGTGTGTGCCTCCACCTCCCACCATACATTCCTGAGTTCTGCACACTCTGTATCCTCTGTGGGAGGGAATCACATGTGGTGAAGAAGTAGCTGGCCCAACTGGGCTCAGAAAGGTGGATTTTAGTTTATTAGCCTGTCTTCTGGGGACCCAGGATAGCTCAATCCACTACTTACTATCATAGACCTGCTTCCTTTGAAGGTTCCTCACAGGTATAGGAGCCAATAAAGCCCCTCAGCATGGAATGTGTCCAATTGTCCATAGGATCCCAACATAGGATCACTCCAAGGTGGTCTGAGTGCCTTCAGCCTGGCAGACAATAAACACTGACTGTGAGTCCAATTATATGGCCTCCCCAGACATGTCTCGCACAATCTGCCCTCTCAGGTCACCCCTGGAAGGAGCATGAGGAAAACAGCCAGTCAGGGGAGACAATGTGCTATTCCCTTCAGAGCCTCAAGAGGGGAGTGTGACCCAGTAGAAGTGAAAGGGATTTCCTTTATCATTTGAGTAAGGAGGGATTTCAGGGTGGAGTGGAAACCAAATGAGGCCCTTTGTCACTGTCCCTGGTGATTTCTCGTCCCCTTCCTTTCTGGCCTTAGGAATGGGGAGGACTTTACTGGAGAAAACAGGAATTAACGGCTTTCTGGAAGTTGTGTGGATTTTAACAGCCCCCTCTGGAAGTAAGTCTGCCAGGCTGATAGTCATGTCTCCTAGAAACCAGTAATTCTGGAATCCATGTACGAGAATCCCACTCTCCCCAACCCTGTGTGCATGGTCATGAGGTTGGGAAGTTGGTGCAGGCAGAAAGGGTCATCCTGTTGGGATTGTCACTGACAGACAAGACTGTCCACATGGATCAACTGATGGTTCAGCGCTGGGCACAGATTAGGACAATGGTAATGATTGTTCAGATTCTTTATTTTAAATTGGCCCTACCACAGCAGAGATAGGAAAGACATTTTATGTATTTTTAACCACAAAATACCTATAGATGATACACAAGAGATAATGAGAAAGGAATCAAAGCACGTCACCACAAAATCAATGAAACACAAAGGAAGGGAACCAGAGGGGAAATGAGGTACCAAATACTTGTAAGACATATAGAAAACAATCAACAACAGCAATAGTGAGTCCTTTCTTATTAACTTAAATTAACTTAATGTAATTAAGTAATTAACTTAAATGTGAGTAAGTTAAAGTCCCCAACAAAAAGACCTAACTGGCAGAATGGATTAAATAAAACAAAAGATCATTTGCTAAGAGACTCACTTGAGATGTAAAGGCACACCTAGCCTGAAAAGCAAAGGATGAAAAAGATCTTCCATGCAAATAATAATGTAAAGAGAGCAGGGGAAGCCATACTCTTGTCACACAAAATAGACTTTAAATCAAAAACAGTAGTAAGAAGAAAAAAAAACAGTAGTAAGAGAAGAAGGACATTATACATGATAAAAGGGTCAATTCTACAGGAAGATACAGCAATTATAACTACATAGACACCAAACATCAGAGACCCCAAAGATACAAAGCAAATATTGACAAAAATGAAGGGAGAAATGGCAACACAATAATAGTCAGAGGCTTCAAGACTCCATTTTCTTTTTTTTTTCCTTTCAAATTTTTATTTAAATTCTAGCTAGTTATCATACAGCGAAATATTGGTTTTAGGAGTAGAGTTCAGGGATTTACCACTTACATACAACTCCCAGCATTTATCATAACAAGTGCCCTCCTTTAATACCCTTCACCCATCCTTCACCGACCTCCCTCCCATCAACCCTCAATATGTTCTCTAAGAGTCCCTTACGAATTCTCTTTCTCTTTCTTCCCTCCAACAAAATACTATATGATTTTACTCATATGTGGAATTTAAGAAACACCCCACTTTCAATAATAGAAAACACTACAATAATAGGAAGGGATTTCAATACTCTCCTTCCAATAGTGTATAGAACAGCCACATCACTAAGGAAAGAGGACTTGAACAACACTCTAGACCAATAGACCTAATAGATACAGAATGCTACCACAAGATACGAACTCTTCTCAAGCATACCTGGAATTTTAACCAAAATAGGCTACATGTTATAGCACAAAACAAATCTTAATTTAAGAAGACTTAAGGGATCCCTGGGTGGCGCAGCGGTTTGGCGCCTGCCTTTGGCCCAGGGCGCGATCCTGGAGACCCGGGATCGAATCCCACGTCGGGCTCCCGGTGCGTGGAGCCTGCTTCTCCCTCTGCCTGTGTCTTTGCCTCTCTCTTTCTCTCTGTGTGACTAATAAATAAATTTTAAAAAAAAGAAGACTTAAATCATATAAGTATCTTCTCTGATCATAATGCAATGGAAGTAGAAATGAACAGCAGAAAGAAAACTGGAAAATTCACAAATATGTAGAAATTAAACAACCCATGAGTCAAAGAAAAAAAATCCCAAGAGAACTTAGAAAATATCTTGAGCCAAATGAAAACAAAACTATATCATACCAAAACTTATGAGGATGCAACAAAAGCAGTACTAAGAAGGACAGATGTAGTGGTAAATACTTAGATTAAAAAGAAATCTCAGATCTGCAATCTAACTTTACAACTCAATGACCTGAAAAAAGAAAAAAAGGAGAATGAAGGAAATAATAAATATTAGAAATAAATGAAATAGAGAAGAGAAGAATAATAGAAAAAAAATCAACAAAACTGGCAGTGGGTGGTTGTTTTGCTTTGTTTTGTTTTGTTTTTAAGATTAACAAAATTGATCAACCCTTAAATACCAAGGGAAAAAGAGAGAAGACTCAAATAACAAACTCAGAAATGAAAGAGCAATACCACAGAAATAAAAAGGTTCTTAAGAGACTACTATGGATAATTATATGCCAACAAATTGGATAACTTAGGAGAAATGAATAAATTCCTAGAAACAGAATCTAAGACTGAATCATGAAGAAATAGAAAATCTGAACAGATATATAACTAGTAAGGAGATTGAATCAGTAACCAAAAATCTCCCAAAAAAGAAAAGCTTAGGACCAGATGCTTTCACTGGAGGATTCTGTCAAACACTGAAAGGAAAATTAACACCGATCTTCCTCAAACTCTTCCCAAAATTGAAGAAGAAGGAACACTTCCAAACTCACTCTATGAGGTCAACATTCATTAGTATCAAATCCAGACAAAGATACTACAAGAAAAGAAACTATAGACCAATATCCCCAATGAACATAGATGCAAAATCCTCCATAAAATACAAGCAAACTGAATTCAACAGCACCTTAAAAAGAATATATACCATCAATTTGGATTTATTCTTGGGAGCAAGGATTGTTCAACATATAAAAATCAACGAAACACATGATATTAGCACGATGAGAGACAAAAAACATGATCACCTCAGTTAAGATGACAAAGAAGTAGGTGGACCCTAGCCTGCCTCCTCCCTCAAACACAGCTAGATGAATATCAAATCATTCTGAACACCCAAGAAATCAATTTGAGGGCTGAGAAAAAAAAAACTGCAAATCTAGATGTAGGAAAATGGCCACATCGTGGAAGGAAAGAGCTGCAGAGAGTGGATTTGAGAGAGAAAAGAATTGTGGATGATGTGGAGTGGAGCTAGCCATGATCATGAGGTCAGGGGAGAAGGAGAGAGAGAGAGTAGGAGCGGGGAGAGAGACAGAGAGAAGGAAAGGGGGGGAGAGAAAGAGACGGGAAGAGAGAGAGAGAGAGAAGGAGAGAAAGGGATAGAGAGAGACAGGGAGAGAAAGAGACAGGGAGTCAGAGGGAGAGACTTGGAGAGAGGGGAGAGAGAGAGACAGGAGAGACAGGGAGAGAGAGAGAGACAGAAGGAAAGACAGGGAGAAAGAGAGAAAGCAAGCAGGGGATTGCACAAGAAAAACTCTTTCCCAAAACCACTTACTGGGAAAGGGAGAGGGGTGGACTACCACAACTTTTTATAAGCAGCAGAGCTCAAAGTCTGAAGTTTTAGAAGTTCACATCATAGCTGGAATCAAGCCTGGTGGGCTTAGTGGTACTCCTTGTGGAGAAGGAAGGCTGAGGCCCTGGAGAAGGCAGCATGGTCTGAGGGTCCTCTGGGTCTCACTGGGAGAGATAGTTCCCCTTCTTGGAGTGCATTTGGAAGTGGTGGTACAGCCTCTCTGAGTACAAATAGCTGGTGGGCCACAAGGTGCTGCCTTGTTCACTAGCATAGGAACAGAAATGCCTGATGAGGGCAAAAATCCTTGGTGGTGCCATTTTGCTGCATTTTACTATAAACTCCAAACTGCTGTGTGGTTGTGAGACTGTTTTTCTGGGACAAACCAACACTGGCCACAGTGCTGCAAGACCTTCCCCCAGAGGATCAGCAAGGATTTATGGTTTCCTCAAATTTGAAGTTTTGAAAACCAAGCTACACCCCTGAGATAAAACACAGGAGTGCTGTTTCATCTGGCAGGCAGACAACTCAGACACAGACAGGATGAAGGCAGGAATGTTATGGTAGCCAGGTACACAAGAAGGGAGATTGTTTGCCCTTCTGTGAGGGCTTCCTGAGGAATGGCAGGTTTAAACTCCCTGCTTTTGGACCAAGAGTGTGAGGCAATGCTATTCCTCCACCCCCTTAAGTACTAAGCAACTTCAGTGAGGAACACAACATCCCCCAGTGAAGGCTGGAGCCACTTATACCAAACCTCACCCCCCGCCCCGGCCCACTGAAGGTGTATCTCCACTAGAGCAAGTCTGCCTGAGAATCAGCAGCAAGTTTGCCCCAGAAGACCACTACACACACCTGACATGCACCAAGTGTGCAGATGATAGAGCACTACAAAGCTTCAGCTCAAGGGGAAACAGGATCAAGCTTCTTTTAACACAAAGACCAAAACACACCTAGTTAAAGCTTGCCACACAGTGGATAAGGTCCAAACACCCTCACTGCAGGCAAGGAGAAACTCTGCTGAGGACTGACCTGAAAGAAGAAGCAGCCAAAACACAACAGCAGAATATATGCTCTGAATACCTCCTGAAGCACCAGGCCCAAGGTAGTGTAGGACCTCTTCTAAATATAGCCATTACTCTCAGGAGCAGGAATGTAATAGCTTTCCTAACATACAAACAAAAACCAGGGACTTAGACAAAATGACAAGACAGAGGAATTCACCCGAAAAAGAAAAAAACAGAAGTAAAACCAGGAATTTAATCAAAACAGGTATAACTAAAAACTTAAAAAAACATTCTTTTTTTTTTTTAAAGATTTTATTTATTTATTCATGATAGTTACACAGAGAGAGACAGAGAGGCAGAGACACAGGCAGAGGGAGAAGCAGGCTCCATGCAGGGAGCCCGACGTGGGATTCGATCCCAGGCCTCCAGGATCGCGCCCCGGGCCAAAGGCAGGCGCCAAACCGCTGCGCCACCCAGGGATCCCAAAAAACATTCTTAAGGATACTAGTTGGGCTTGAGAAAAGCATCAAAGACACTAGGGAATTCCTTACTACACAGATAAAAGCTAAAATCTAGTAAGGCTGAAATAAAAATGCTATAACTGAGATGCAAAACCTACTGGATGCAATGACAACAAGAGTGAAATGAAACTAAGAGCTGGTTCTTTGAAAGAATTAATGAAACTGATAAGCCCTCAGCAAGACCTATCAAAAAGAAAATTGAAAGGAGCCAAATAAATAAAATTATGAATGAAAGACGAGAGATCACAACCAACACCACAGAGATACAAACAATTATAAGAGAATATTATGAAAAACTGTATGCCAACAGACTGGGCAATCTGGAAGAAATAGATAAATTACTAGAAAAATACAAACTACCAAAACTAGAACAAGAAGAAATAGAAAACCTGAACAAACCCATAACCAGCAAAACATTGAATCAGTAATCAAAAATCTCCCAATAAACAAGTGTCCAGGGTCAGATTTCTTCCCGGGGAAATTCTACCAGACATTTAAAGAATTATTACCTATTCTTCTCAAACTGTTCTAAAAAGTAAAAATAGAATGAAAACTTCAAACTCTTTCTACAATGCCAGCATTACTTTGATTCTAAACACAGATAAAGGCCCCACTCAAAAGGAGAAACACAGACCAATATCCCTGATGAACACGGATGCAAAAATTCTCAACAAAATACTAGCAAATCAAATTTAACAGTACATTAAAAGAATCATTCACCACGATCATATAGGATTAATTCCTGGGCTGCAGGGATTGTTTAATATTCACAAATTAATCAATAATACACCACATTAGTAAAATAAAGGATAAGAGCCATAAGATCCCCTTAATAGATGCAGGAAAAGCATTTGACTAAATACAGCATCCATTCTTGATTAAAAAAAAAAAAAACCCTCAACAAAGTCGGTAGAGATGGAGCATATCTTAATATCATGAAGGCCCTATATGAAAGACCCAGAGCTAATATCATCCTCAATGGGGAAAAACTGAGAGCTTTTCACCTAGTCAAGAACCAGACAGGGATGATCTCTCTCACAATTACTACTTAACATAGTATTGTAAGTCTTAGCTTCAGCAATAAGACAATAAAAAAGAAATACAAGGAATCCAAATTGGCAAGGAAGAAGTCATATTTTCACTTTTTGCAGATGACATGATACTCTATTTAGAAAACCTAAAGGATTCCACCAAACAAATTGCTAGAGCTCTTACATGAATTCAGCAAAGTTACAGGATACAAAATCAATGTACAGAAATCTGTTGCATTTCTATATACCAATAATGAAGCAGTCAAAAAAATAAATCAAGGAAATCTATTCCGTTTACAACTGCACAAAATATACCTAGAAATAAACAACCATCTGTACTCTGAAAACCATAGAACACTTACAAAAGAAACTGAATAGGGCACAAAGAAATGGAAGAACATTCCATGTTCTTGGGTTGGAAGAAAAAACATTGTTAAAATGTCTATACTACCCAAAGCAATCTACACAATCAATGCAATCCCTGTCAAAATACCATTAGCATTTTTCACAGAACTAGAACACACAATTATAAAATTTGTATGGAACCACAAAAGACCCCAAATACCCAAAGCAATCCAAAAAAAGGAGAGAAAAGAAAAGAGAAAGCAGAAGGCATCACAATTCCAGACTTCAAGCTCTATTACAAAGCTGTGATCATCAAGACAGTATGCTACTGGCACAAAAACAGACACATGGATCGGTGGAACAGATTAGAGAACACAGAAATGGATTCTCAACTCTATGGTCTATTAACCTTCAACAAAGCAGGAAAGAATATCCAATAGAAAGAAGACAGCATCTTCAATGAACGGTGTTAGAAAAACTGGACAACCTTCAAAATGCATCCAGAATCTGACCCCTTCTTACCACTACCTGATTTGAGCCAGTATCATCTCTCACTTGGACAATAACAGTAGCCTTCTAATGGATCGCTCTGCTTCATCCCTTGACCCTCCTGCCCCAATGTATTCTTTACCTAGCAACCAGGTTTTTTCCCTTTGACTTGAAGATATTTCTTTTTGGGGGGATTTTATTTGTTCATGAGAGACACAGAGGGAGGGGCGGGGACATGGGCAGGGGAAGGGGCGGGCTCCATGCGGGGAGCCGGATGTGGGACTCGATCCTGGGCTCCAGGATCACACCCTGGCTGAAGACAGGCGCTAAACTGGTCAAGCAGATCTCCTCTGAGCTGGGAGGCTGTGATCATGACCTGAGCCAAAATCAAGAGTCAGATGCTTGGGATGCCTGGGTGGCTCAGTGGTTGATCATCTACCTTTGGCTCAGGGTGTGATCCCGGAGTGCCGGGATTAGGTCCCATGTCGGGCTCCCTGCATGGAGCCTGCTTCTCCTTCTGCCTGTGTCTCTGCCTCTCTCTCTGTGTCTCTCATGAATAAATAAATAAAATCTTTAAAAAAGTCAGATGCTTAACCAACTGAGCCACTCAGATGCTCCACACCTGTCACTGTTTGATGTCTACCTCCGTCTATCTTTTTTTTTTCTGTCTATCTTGTTTGCTAATATCCTCTATGCCAAGCACAGTGCCTGACACAGAAGAGGTGCTCAGAGAATATATTTGAGTGGATTAATGAGTAAATTTAAAAACTCTAACCCACAACTTATTATTGTATCTGTGTCCTGGGATCAGGACAAATACTAACCAGATCAATAAAAATTTATTCATCATTTGGTCTAAAAAAAAAAAAGAAAGAAAAACTGGACAGCTACATGTAGAAGAATGAAACTGGACCACTTCCTTATACTGTACACAAAAATAAATTCAAAATGGATGAAAGACCTAAATGTGAGACAAAGAATCCATCAAAATCCTAGAAAAGAATACCAGCAGCAATGTCTTTGACCTCAGCCAGAGCAACTTCTTACTAGAGGTGTATCTGGAGGCAAGGGAAATAAAAGCAAAAATTCAGCAAAGTTGCAAGCTATATAATACCCCCCAAATCAGCTGCATCTCTAGGCAGTAACAATAAATAATTTAAAATGTAATTAAGGGGGGCGGGGCAAGATGGCAGAAGAGTAGGATCCCCAAGTCACCTGCCCCCACCAACTTACCTAGATAACTTTCAAATCATTCTGAAAACCTACGAATTCGGTCCGAGACTTAAAGAGAGAACAGCTGAATGCTAAAGTGAGAAGAGTTTGTGCGTTTATCAAGGTAGGAAAATGGAAAAAAAAATAAAGAAAAAAGCATCCAAGGGGGAGGGGTCCCCCGAGGAGCCGTGCTAAGGCCGGGGCGAGTGTCCCCAGGACAGGAAAGCCCAGTCCCAGAGAAGCAGGAGCTGCACCAACCTTCCCGGACAGAAAGGCGCTCCCAAGGAGTTCAAGCAAGATCCCAGGAGGGGCAGGGATGCCCTCAGGCTCCCAGGGGCACTAACAGGGGAACTGCGCCCTAGGTGAGAGTGCACCACACACCGCGGCAGAGCTCCCTAAAGGGCTGCAGCGCGTGCCTGGCTGGGCCTCAGGAGCAACTCGGAGGCGGCTCCGCACAGAGGGGGCTGCAAGTCCCGGGAGCGAGATTCCAGTGGCGCAGGCCCCAGAGCCCAGGGCGCTGGGGGACACAGCCCAAGATCCGGCGCTCCCCTCCATCCCCGCTCGCACAGGCAGAGGCCTGGAGGGCCCAGGACAGCGAGGACGCTCCTGCAGCCGGGGGGGGGGGGGGCGAGCAGTGCAGATCAGCGGCCCCCACCCCCGGAGCATCCAGGCCCCTGCAGACTGAGAGCTGTGATAGTTACTGTGGGAGCTAACTCCAGAGGTGGACAGCTGGCTGCCGCCACTGTTGTTCCTCCTGGTGTCACCTTGTACCTGGGACTGAGCTGGGGCCTCACAGGATAAACAGCTCCCACTGAGCCGTGCACCTGGCAGGGGGCTGGGCAGATCCCCCAGGTGCAGACACCTGAGAATCAGCACACAGGCCCCTCCCCCAGAAGACCAGCTAAAAGGACAGGGGAAAAGCAAGTTATTGACCAAGCAGCACTGGAAAGTTCCAGGGGAGGTTGAGGGATTTACAGTATATAGAATAAATAAACAGAATAAAGTTACAGAACTTTACATCCAAACGCAACTGAATACACATTCTTCTCAAGTGCACATGGAACTTCCTCAGAGGATACTCCCCCTTGTTTTTTATGTTGTTTGTTCATCCCTCCCATTTTGTTTCTTTTCTCCTTCTTCTTCTTCTTCTTCCTCTTCTTCCTCCTCCTCCTCTTCTTCTTCTTCTTCTTCTTCTTCTTCTTCTTCTTCTTCTTCTTCTTCTTCTATCTCTCTTTTTCTCCTTTTTCCAGTACAACTTGTTTTTGGCCACTCTGCATTGAGCAAAATGACTAGAAGGAAAAACTAACTCCAAAAGAAAGAATCAGAAATACTCTTCTCTCCCACAGAGTTACAAAATTTGGATTACAATTCAATGTCAGAACGCCAATTCAGAAGCACAATTATAAAGCTACTGGTGGCTCTATAAAAAAGCATAAAGGATTCAAGAGACTTCATGACTACAGAATTTAGATCTGATCAGGCTGAAATTAAAAATCAATTAAGGTAGATGCAATCCAAACTGGAGATCCTAACGATGAGGGTTAATGAGGGAGAAGAATGAGTGAGTGACATAGAAGACAAGTTGATGGCAAGGAGGGAAACTGAGGAAAAAAGAGGAAAACAATTAAAAGATCATGAGGAGAGATTAAGGGAAATAAATGACAGCCTCAGAAGGAAAAATCTACATTTAATTGGGGTTCCTGAGGGCGCCAAAAGGGACAAAGGTCCAGAATATGTATTTGAACAAACATAGCTGAGAACATCCCTACCTTGGGAAGGGAAACAGACATTCAGATCCAAGACATAGAGAGATCCAACCTAAAATAAATAAAAACTGCTCAACACCTCAACATTTAATAGTGAAACTTGCAGATTCCAAAGATAAAGAGAAAATCCTTAAGGCAGCAAGAGACAAGAAATCTCTAACTTTTATGGGGAGAAATATTAGATTAACAGCAGACCTCTCCACAGAGACCTGATAGGCCAGAAAGGGCTGGCAGGATATACTCAGGGTCCTAAATGAGAAGAACATGCAGCCAAGAATACTTTATCCAGCAAGGCTCTCATTCAGAATAGAAGGAGAGATAAAGAGCTTCCATGATAGGCAGAAACTGAAAGACTATGTGACCACCAAGCCAACACTGCAAGAAATAGTAAGGGGGACTATGCAAAAGAAAGAGGAAGCCCAAGGAAACAAACCACAAAAACAGGAACTGAATAGGTATCATGATGACATTAAATTCATATCTTTCAATAGTAACTCTGAATGTGAATGGGCTTAATGACTCCATCAAAAGGTGCAGAGATTCAGACTGGATAAAAAAGCAAGACCCATCTATTTGCTGTCTACTAGAGACTCATTTTAGATGTAAGGACACTACAGCCTGAAAATAAAAGGGTGGAGAACCATTTACCATTCAAGTGGTCCTCAAAAGAAAGCAGGGGTAGCCATCCTTATATCAGATAAACTAAAGTTTATCCCAAAGACTGTAGTAACAAATGAAGAGGGACAGTATATCACACTTAAAGGATCTATCCAACAAGAGGACCTAACAAACATGAATATTGATGCCCTGAAAGTGGGAGCTGCCAAGTATATCAATCAATTAATAACCAAAATTAAGACATACTTGGATAATAATACACTTATACTTGGTGACTTGAATGTAGTGCTTTCTACAATCGACCGATCTTCTAAGCACAACAACATCTCCAAAGAAACAAGAGCTTTAAATGATACACTGGACCAGATGGATTTCACAGATATTTATAGAACTTTACATCCAAACGCAACTGAATACACATTCTTCTCAAGTGCACATGGAACTTCCTCTAGAATAGACCACATACTGGGTCACAAATCAGGTCTTAACCAATACGTAAAGATTGGGATTGTCCCCTGCATATTTTCAGACCATAATGCTTTGAAATTAGAACTAAATCACAAGAAGAAGTTTGGAAGGACTTCAAACACATGGAGGTTAAGGACCATCCTGCTAAAAGATGAGAGGGTCAACCAGGAAATTAGGGAAGATTTCAAAAGATTCATGGAAAATAATGAGAATGAAGATACAACCATTCAAAATCTTTGGGATACAGCAAAAGCAGTCCTGAGGGGGAAATACATCGCAGTGCAAGAATCCATCCAAGGACTGGAAAGAACTCAAATACAAATTTATCCTTGCACCTAAAGGAGCTGGAGAGAAAACAACAAATCAAACCTACACCCAACAAAGGAAGAGAGTTAATAAAGATTCAAGCAGAACTCAAGGAAATAGAGACCAGAAGAACTGTGGAACAGATCAACAAAACGAGGAGTTAATTCTTTGAATGAATTAATAAGATAGATAAACCATTAGCCAGCATTATTAAAAAGAAGAGAGAGAAGACTCAAATTAATAAAATCATGAATGAGAAAGGAGAGATCACCAGCAATACTAAGGAAATACAAAGGATCTTAAAAACTTTTTATGAGCAGCTTTACACCAATAAATTAGGCAATCTAGAAGATATGGACGCATTTCTGGAAAACTACAAACTACCAAAACTGGAACAGGAAGAAATAGAAAACCTGAACAAGCTGATAACCAGGGAGGAAATTGAAGCAGTCATCAAAAACCTCCCAAGACATAAAAGTCCAGGGCCAGATGGCTTCCCAGGGGAATTCTATCAAACGTTTAAAGAAGAAAACATACCTATTCTACGAAAGCTGTTTAGAAAGATAGAAAGAGATGAAATACTTCCAAACTTGTTATATGAGGCCAGCTTCACCCTATTCCAAAACCAGACAAAAATCCCACCAAAAAATAAAATTATAGACCAATATCCCTGATTTACATGGATGCAAAAATTCTGAACAAGATACTAGCCAATAGGATCTAACAATACATTAAGAAGATTATTCACCATGACCAAGTGGGATTTATTCCTGGGACACAAGGCTGGTTCAACACTCGTAAAACAATCAATGTGATTCATCATATCGCTAACAATGAGACTGAAGGAAGAGAAATTAAGGAGTCAATCCCATTTACAATTGCACCCAAAAGCATAAGATACCTAAGAATAAACCTAACCAAAGAGGTAAAGGCTCTATACCCTAAAAACTACAGAACAGCTCTGAAAGAAATTGAGGAAGACACAGAGATGGAAAAATATTCCACGCTCATTAATTGGAAAAATTAATATTGTGAAAATGTCAATGTTACCCAGGGCAATTTACATGTTTAATGCAATCCCTATCAAAATACCATGGACTTTCTTCAGAGAGTTAGAACATATCATCTTAATATTTGTGTGGAATCAGAAAAGACCCTGCATAGCCAATGGTTCTTTCTTCTTAAAGAAGAAAACCATATCTGGGGGCATCACAATGCCAGATTTCAGGTTGTACTACAAAGCTGTGGTCATCAAGACAGTGTGGTACTGGCACAAAAACAGACAAATAGATCAATGGAAAGAATAGAGAATCCAGGAGTGGACCCTCAACTTTATGGTCAACTAATATTCGAGAAAGCAGGAAAGACTTTCCATTGGAAAAAAGACAGTCTCTTCAATAAATGGTGCTGGGGCTTTCTGCCCCTGGACGCCGCCGAGTAAGCATCGTTAAAGTCGGGGAGACTGGGAGGGGTCCCATCAGCGTCATGTCTAAGTCGGAGTCTCCCAAAGAGCCCGAGCAGCTGTGGAAGCTCTTCATCGGAGGTTTGAGCTTCGAAACAACCGATGAGAGTCTGAGGAGCCATTTTGAGCAATGGGGGATACTTACGGACTGTGTGGTAATGAGAGACTCTAACACCAAGCGCTCCAGAGGCTGGCTTTGGGTTCACCAAAGTCCTCCACCATGGAAGAGGTGGACGCAGCCATGAACGCTTGGCAGCACAAGGTGGATGGAAGAGTTGTGGACCCAAAGAGGGCTGTCTCCCGAGAAGATTCTCCAAGACCTGGTGCCCACTTAACTGTGAAAAAGATTTTTGTTGGTGGCATTAAAGAAGACACTGAAGAACATCATCTAAGAGATTATTTTGAACAGTATGGGAAAATTGAAGTGATTGAGATCATGACTGACAGAGGCAGTGGCAAAAAGAGAGGTTTTGCTTTTGTGACCTTTGACGACCACGACTCTGTAGACAAGATTGTCATTCAAAAATACCATCCTGTGAATGGCCACAACTGTGAAGTAAGGAAAGCCCTATCGAAGCAAGAGATGGTTAGAGCTTCGTCCAGCCAAAGAGGCCAAAGTGGTTCTGGAAACTTTGGTGGTGTTCGTGGAGGTGGTTTTGGTGGGAATTACAACTTTGGTCGTGGAGGGAACTTCAGTGGTCGAGGTGGCTTCGGTGGCAGTCGAGGTGGTGGTGGATACAGTGGCAGTGGGGATGGCTAAAACGGATTTGGTAATGACGGAAGAACTTTGGAGGTGGCGGAAGCTATAACAATTCTGGCAATTACAACGATCAATCCTCAAATTTTGGACCCATGAAAGGAGGAAATTTTGGAGGCAGAAGCTCTGGCCCCCTATGGTGGTAGAGGCCAATACTTTGCCAAACCACAAAACCAAGGTGGCTATGGTGGTTCCAGCAGCAGCTATGGCAGTGGCAGAAGGTTTTAATTACTGCCAGGAAACAAAGCTTAGCAGGAGAGGAGAGCCAGAGAAGTGACAGGGAAGCTACAGGTTACAACAGATTTGTGAACTCAGCCAAGCACAGTGGTGGCAGGGCCTAGCTGCTACAAAGAAGACATGTTTTAGACAATACTCGTGTATGGGCAAAAAACTCGAGGACTGTATTTGTGACTAATTGTATAACAGGTTATTTTAGTTTCTGTTCTGTGGAAAGTGTAAAGCATTCCAACAAAGGGTTTTAATGTAGATTTTTTTTGTACCCATGCTGTTGATTGCTAAATGTAATAGTCTGATCATGACGCTGAATAAATGTGTCTTTAAAAAAAATGGTGCTGGGAAAATTGGACATCCACATGCAGAAGAATGAAACTAGACCACTCTCTTACACTATACACAAAGATAAACTCAAAATTGATGAAAGATCTAAATGTGAGACAAGACTCCATCAAAATCCTAGAGAAGAACACAGGGAACACCCTTTTTGAACTTGGTCACAGTAACTTCTTGCAAGATACATCCATGAAGGCAAAAGAAACAAAAGCAAAAATGAATTATTGGGACTTCATCAAGATAAAAAGCTTCTGCACCACAAAAGAAACAGTCAACAAAACTAAAAGACAACCTACAGAATGGGAGAAGATATTTGCAAATGACGTATCAGATAAAGGCTAGTTTCCAAGATCTATAAAGAAGTTCTTAAACTCAACACCAAAGAAACAAACAATCTAATCAGGAAATGGACAAAAGACATGAACAGAAATTTCAGAGAGGAAGACATAGACATGGCCGACAAGCACATGAGAAAATGTTCCTCATCACTGGCCATCAGGGAAATACAAATCAAAACAACAATGAGATACCACCTCACACCAATGAGAATGGGGAAAACTAACAAGACAGGAAACAACAAATGTTGGAGAGGATGCGGAGAAAAGGGCAACACTCTTGCACTGTTGGGAATGTGAACTGGTGCAGCCACTCTGGAAAACTGTGTGGAGGTTCCTCAAAGAGTTAAAAATAGATCTGCCCTACGACCTAGGAATTGCACTTCTGGGGATTTACCCCAAAGATACAGATGCAGTGAAACGCCGGGACACCTGCACCCCGATGTTTATAGCAGCAATGTCCACCTTAGCCAAACTGTGGAAGGAGCCTCGGTGGCCATCGAAAGATGAATGGATAAACAAGATGTGGTCTATGTATACAATGGAATATTCCTCAGCCATTAGAAACGACAAATACCCACCATTTTCTTCCACGTGGATGGAGCTGGAGTGAAGCTGAGTGAAGTAAGTCAATCGGAGAAGGACAAACATTATATGTTCTCATTCATTTGGGGAATTTAAAAAATAGTGAAAGGGAATAAAGGGGAAAGGAGAGAAATTGAGTGGGAAATATCGGAGAGGGTGACAGAACATGAGAGACTCCTAACTGGGAAACGAACAAGGGGTGTTGGAAAGGGAGGTGGGCGGGGGTTTGGTGTGACTGGGTGACAGGCACTGATGGGGGCACTTGATGGGAGGAGCACTGGGTGTTATTTCCATATGTCGGCAAATGGAACTCCAATAAAAAGAAATTAAAAAAATAAAATGTAATTAATAAAACAATCTTATTTATAATAGCATCAAAAAGAATAAAATAATCAGGAATAAATGTAATCAATGGGATGAAATGTGTGGGCACTGAAAAGTACAAAACATTCACAAAAAATTTTAAAGGACAAAAATAAATGGGAAGACATCATGTTTATGATTTGAAAGAAATTAATATTGTTAAATTGTCCTTGCTATCCAAAGTGAACTGCAGATACAATGTATCTTTTCAAAATCTCAATTATATTTTTGCAGAAATAGAAAAAAATCCTAAAAACTCATGGAATCCCAATGATCCCGTAATAGCCAAAACACTCTTTTTTTTTTTTTTTTCCAAAACACTCTTTTAAAAAGAAAAATAAATTTGGAGACCTTAAATTTCTTCATTTCAAAGCATGTTATAAAGCTGCAGTAATCAAAACAATGTGGTACGGGAATACAGACAGTTGTATGGATCAGTGGAACTGAACAGAAAACCTAGAGATAAATCCTCACATACATAGTCAAGTGATCTTTGACAAGAGTTCCCATGAAGAAAATCTCTTCAACAAATGGTAATGGAACAACTGGATATACACATGGACCTTAGTACCTTATACAAAATTTTTAGTACCATATACACAATTTTTAAAAAAGATTTTATGTATTTATTCATGAGAGTCACAGGGAGAGGCAGAGCCACAGGCAGAGGGAAAAGCAGGCTCCCTGTGGGGAGTCTTATGCGGGACTCGATCCCAGGACCCCAGGATCATGACCTGAGCCAAAGGCAGATGCTCAACCACCGAGCCACCCAGGCATCCCACCGTATACATAATTTAACTCAAAATGGATCAGATATCAAATATAAGACCCTGAAACTATAAAGCTCCTAGAAGAAAACAGGGGGAAACCCTCATGACATAAAATTTGACAGTGATTTCTTGGACATGACATCAAAAGCACAGGCAACAAAAAGAAAAACAGACAAATGAAACTACATTAACTTTAACACTTCTTTGCATGGAAGGAAATAATACAAAGAGTGAAAGGAAATTTTCTTCCTACAGAATGGAAGAAAATATTTGCAGATTATAATTTGATAAGGGGTCAAAATACAAAATATGTAGAGAACTCATATAACTCAATAGACAAAAAAAAAACCACATATGAATGAAAAATGGACAGCAGAACTGAAAAGACATTTTTACGAAGAAGATGTGTAATTGGTAATGAGAAAGTGGTCAATATAACTGATCATCAGGGAAATGCAAATCAAAACCACAATGAGATACCACCACACACCCATTAGGATGGCTATTATCAGAATAAAAGGAGAGGGTGGGAATCATGAGTATTGGTGAGGATATAAAGAAATTGGAACTTTTACACACTGTTGGTGGGATGTAAAGTGATATAGCCACTATAGAAAGCTGTATGGAGGTTCCTCAAAAAATTAAAAACAGAATTATCACATGGCCCAGCAATCCCACTTCTGGGTATATGTCCAAAAAATTTGAAAGTAGGATCTTCAAGAGATATTTGCACACCCATGTTCATTACAGCATTACCCACAGTAGCCAAGAGGCAGAAGCAACTCAAAGTCCATCAATATATAAATGGATAAAAAAAATCATGATATATATAATGGAATATTATTCAATCTTTAAAAAAGAAGGAAATCAAACACAACAACATGAATGACATTTTAGGACATTATGTTAAATGAAATAAGCCAGTGACAAAAAGACAACACTATATGAGGCACCTAGAGTAGCCTCATAGAAAGTACAATGGTGGTGCCAAGGGGCCAGGGAGGAGGGGAAATGAGAAGTTGTTTCATGAGTATAGAATTCCATTTGTCAAGATGAAAATGTTCTAGGAATCTGTTCACAAAATTGTGAATGTAGTTAATGCTAACTGTACACTTAAATATAGTTAGGATGGTCATTTTATGGGTTTTTTAAAACCACAATTAAAAAATTTTTAAAGACCACATATTGGATGATTCCATTTATATAAAATGTCAAGACTAGACAAATCCATAGAGATAGAAGGTAGATTGGTGGTTTCCTAGGGCAAAGGAAGGCAGGATTTGGAGTGGCTACTAAGGAGAATGGAGGTTTTTAGGTGAAGGAGGATGAAAATATTCTAAAATTAGATTATGGTGATTGTTGCACAACTCTGTGAATATACTAAAAATAATTGAATTGTGCATTAAAAAAGTGAATTGTCCAACCTCCACTCACCCACCTCCACATCCCGTGGAGAACAGGACCTGTCCAACATGGTCAGAAACAGGATGTCAGGGCCAAGGAGGCCTCCTGAAACTAGCCCTAGGCAGAAAGACACGCCTTAGCAGTAGATAGATGATGATGAGGAGGATAGATAGATAGATAGATAGATAGATAGATAGATAGATGCTAGATAGATAGATGAAGATAGATAGATGATCGATAGATAGATGATAATAGATGATAGATGATAGATAGATAGATGAAGATAGATGATAGATAGTAGATAGATGATAATAGATGATAGATGATTGATAGATAGATGATTGACAGATGATGATAGGTAGGTAGATGATAGAGATAGGTGATAGATGATAGATGATGATGATAGATGATAGATAGATAATAGGTGACTGACAGAAGATGATAGGTAGATAGATGATAGATAGATACAGGTGATAGAACGATAGATGATGATGATGATAGATGATAGATAGATAATAGGTAGATAGAATGGATGGATGTATCGACTGATTTTTTTAAGGTATGTTATGTTCAAGGTATGTTATGTTGTATAGTATATTAATTATATCACAATCAAGCTGTTTAAAAAGGGGCAGGGTGTGAATAGTATGACCCAGGAAGTGGAAGCCATTGGAAAAGAAACAGGGGAAGAGAGAGGGCTGTGAAGAGAGAGAAGAGACGGGGATAGCATAGCAAGTGCCAGAGAGAGAATGCAATTTATTAAAAGTGATGTTTACAAAGTTTGCTTTTTATAACCTGCTTTTCTGTTCCTCATAAAAACTTCAGAAAAGTCTGTCTACATTACTTGCACATGCTTTAGGAGTTACATATGCACGTGCTGACTGTAACTCCCAGGGAGACCCAGTGATTCTCAAGATCCCCACACATAGAACAGTGTCTGGCAGGTTGTAGGTACTCAAGTACTACTGATTAATTACAGGAAGGAATCCATGAATAAATGAACAAACTGATGTCTCTTAAATTCTCCTTTATTTCCTCCAGTGTGTGGTGGCCTCTCTTGCCCAAATCCTCTTCACTGATTCCAAGAAGAGATCCTTTCTTGGGGGCCTGGCATTCCAATGGGAAGGGAATATCTATTCATCAAGTGTCTACCGTGCTAAACACCTTGCTAAATGTTTCACCTATTTCCCTCATTTAACACAGTAAGCCATGTAAGATGACAACTCACTTCATTTTACAGATCAAGAGAGCTTAAGTGACTTGTCCAAGGCCAGATCTCCCTGCTCCAGAGCTTTCCACTCCCCTTTAATTTCTTGAAGACCTCTAAGTCTTCAAGGTTCAATGTATTAAAATCTCTGAGTGGAATTCTAGGCACTGGTTGGTAATGGTAGTGCAGGGAGATTTTTTGGAGCAGTAGTTCCCCCACCATGAACCACATCTCACTAGGTGTTTCTCAGGGAGACCAAGCAGAGGCACTGAAAGCATTATTTGAATCTTAAAAGTGGGTAGAAGGAAAGAGAAAACCTCTGAGAGGATAGGTCTCATCAGGCTCTCAGGGAAGGAACCAAAAGGCAGAGCATTAAACCAGACTTTGACTACACCCAGACACACCAGCCTTAACCAGTACAGGTTCATGGCCACGGAGAATCTATGACTATAGTGGTGGAGACTGGCAGTGCTCAAGGGATGAGGACGAGTCCCTTGGGAACACTTCCCCGGCCCTGGGACTCAGGTTGACACAAAGAAAGTCCCCCTTCCCCACCTCCCAGTCCCCAGGCCTACTCCCATACCTGGACAAGCCCCAACACACATACATGAGCCACTGCTAAGAGCATATACTGTCAGACTCACACTCATACATATAGCAGCCTTGCACTCATCCACTCAGATGTGGACTCACACACCTGCACATATAGCTCAGTTGGCTGCTAGCTACTGTTTTAGGCATGGATTGATGATTAAAAATAGCAAAATCAACTCAAACCATTGCAAGAAAAAATATGTGGTGTATCCAAACATTGTAATATTATTCAGCAATAAAAAAACTAAAATTCTAACACATGCTACCATCAGTAGTGATGGTTGTACAGTTGTATAAATATACTAAAATACTGAATTGTATACTTTTATTTATTTTTTAAAAGATTTTATTTATTTATTCATGAGAGACACAGAGAGAGAGAGAGGCAGAGACACAGGCAGAGGGAGAAGCAGGCTCCATGCAGGGAGCCTGACATGGGACTCCATCCCAGGTCTCCAGGATCAGGCCCTGGGCTGAAGGTGGCGCTAAACCGCTGAGCCACCCGGGCTGCCCTGAATTGTATACTTTTAAAAAGCAAATTGTATGGATGTGAATTGTAGCTCAATAAACTCAATAATATATACACACATACACAATAAAATATATATACACAAGCATGTGTATGTTTGTATGGACCATGTCACTGCTCTTTTCAAACCCTCTAAGTCTCACTCAGGGTAAAGACTGAAGCATCACAATGCCTATAATTCCTCACACCACCTGTCACACCTATTTCTCTGACTTCTCATATTATTCACCTGACTCACTTCACTATCGGCAAACTGGCCATGCTAGGCATTCTCAAAGCTATCCCTCAGCCTGGAATGTTCTTCCTCCGAGGATCTTCATGACTCACTCTCACCTCCTATGTGGAGAAAAACAAAATTAACCTTTCCTTCACCTGCTCTGCATTACCTCTATATGTAGGAGTGAAGGCAAAAATATACGGAATAAACATCTTGAAACATAAAAATATTGGGACACCTGGTGGCTCAGCAGTTGAGCGTCTGCCTTTAGCTCAGGTAGTGATCCCAGGGTCCTGGGATCAAGTCCCCCATCCAGCTCCCTGCAGGGAGCTTGCTTCTCCCTCTGCCTATGTCTCTGTCTCTCTTTCTGTATCTCATGAATAAATAAATGATATCTAAAAATAGATAAATAAAAATATTATGTAACAACACATTAAAAATACATTAAATAATATCTAAAAAGTAAGTGGAATATTTCAGTTATTGCAAAATATATGAAAATAATCCATGGACAATAAATGTATGGAATATAGGCATACCTTGGAGATGCTGTGGTTTTGGTTCCAGATCATCACAATAAAGCAAACTAATGCAATAAAGTGAGTCCAATGAATTGTTTGGTTTCATACTACGTATAAAAGTTACATTTACACTACATTGTAGCCTATTAAGTGTGCAATAGTGTTATCTAAAAAATAATATATATATACCATAATTTAAAAATACTTTATTGACATAGAGACACAATCAAATGCTGCTGGAAAAATTTTACTGGGAGGCTTGCTCAACACAGCAAAAAGCATAAGTACATGTGTGCAGAAAGCACAATATCTACAAAGTGCAGTAAAATGACGTATGCCTGTAAATACATACATACCATGTGAAATAAGCAATGTCCGCTGTTCCTCACCCAGCACATCAGGTTGCTGCCAACTCTTGTCTGCAGGAAGCATCTAAATCTGGCCCTCCATCCTCTGTTGGTTGAAATGTTCGGAAAACCTTTTAATCACAAATATACTAGAGAAGTAAAGTCATGATTGCACTTTTCTCTCTCTGCTCAGCAGCTGGCAGCCCTGTATACTCACAAAAAAGCATGCCCAGTGTGGGAAAATGATGTTCTTCCTGGAGATCTGTGCAGTGAACAGGCTGTTCTGAGAAGTAAAGGAAACACCCCCCAGCTGGGCGCCAACTTTCCTTAGCAGGAAAGGAATCTGGCTTGGAGCCACTGCTTCTGATGACAAATTTGCTCCCACAGTCATAAAACAAAGTGCTTTCAGCCTGAAGCTTCCAGTAATGGAGTTTTCCAGAAGCTGGGGCGGGGTGGGGAGGCATTTACCTCCAAGTGTCAGAAAAGGTGCTCTCCAAGAGACAGTGGGCACAGGGAGGGAGGCTCCTTCACATGGATGTTCTTAGACTGGAGGTGGTTATCAACCCCAGGCCCTTAGTGACTGCCTTGTGAGCAACTTCAGGGACCCTCTTCAAAGATGCAATGCCCAGCACCATTGGGTAATCAGGAAAAGATCATTGGATCTGATGAATTAAATGACAGTGTAGCTAACATACATGAAACTTGTGCTTTTGTTGATTTTAATCTTCCCAACAGCCCTTGTAAGAGAGATATTGTCTTTGTTCTATTTCACACATAAGGAAATTGAAGCACAGAGAAATTTAGCAACTTGCTCCAGATCACAAAGTAAATATGCATCAGAGCTGGGGTTTATTGGGCAGCTTAGTTCTAGTCCAGGCTCTTACTACTGACTAGTGAAATGAAATGAAATTAAACAAATGGAGAGAAATTAAATGCCTGGCTCTTAAGGACCTCATGACTGTACCAGGAGGAAATATTCCTGCTAGTCAGTCTTAATTGAGCTGACTCTTGATTCAGCTGAAGTCTGAATCTGAAGTAGGTTCCTGATCACACCCCAGAATGGATTACTAAATGCTCTGTGGATTTCAGAGTGTTGATCTCTGTGCTGAGATGGTCTGGAACATGAGGCTTGACCTACAAGGTAAAATGCAGCAGGGAAAGTGTGAGCTCCCCAAGTTTGGGTTCACAACATCTGCCTTAGTGGCTGGAGACACTGCCCAGAGGGGGCATGCTATAGGTCTGTGATTTCTGCTCAAGGCAGGCAGTCCCCTGCACCATTTGTTCCCAAGGAGCTGGGCTCCATTCTGGCAGCTACCAGTTCAATCAGTGAGAGGGATGGAGGGAACTCATGTATGTCCAGAGGCTGAAGGGTCTGGGCAGGATGCAAGAGGACGGCTAGGAGAGGAGAGTGGGTATGCATACACCTGCACTGCTTGCAAACCAAGACAGGGCAGCCCTGGGGGAGGGTATGGGGCCAGCTAAGTCCAGCTCATTTGAGAGGGCAGGACTGGGATCTCTGGACCTCTGAAATTGGAGCCTGTTGCGGGTTTCTGTGGGGGAGTGGTTGAGTGAGCTCATTAACTAATAGATGTTACCTACCCAAAGTAGACTAAGCAGACCTCTTAGGGTGTCATATGATTAGAGCTTTGTCTTAGGCATTTGATCCTGTATGGTTGTGGAGGTGGGTAATCAGCATGTGTGAGGCTCTTGTCTTTGCCCATTGGACTGATGCTTGAAGTCAGTGGGGAAGGAGGACATAGATGTGCAAGAGGAATGCAGGAAGGGAAGGGACCCACTGGAATCCCCAGGACCAGCTGGAACCTAAGCCTCCAACTAGAAGATGAGAGTCCTACGGGTAAAGCTGCTACCCTTCTCCAGGAGCTGAACATGCTTATGGGCGAAGGTGAGGGAGAACCTAGCAGGGACTAGCAGAGCTGTGGCCAGGCTGCTATTCACACCAACAAGGTAAGCCAGCCAGGGAGCACTGTGAAACCTTTCACCAACCCGAGTGAGAACATGGCCCTGCTTTGCTTCCCAAACCTTCCACACATAGTCTCTTGTGACAGTTACAAAGTTGAGAGCCCTTGCTCCTTTTCTCCCTGGCATCTCTTCCCAAGCACCGGCAATTCGCCCTGACTTTTTTATTTTTAAAGATTTTATTTATTTGAGACAGAGACAACAGGGAGGGGGCAGAGAGAGAGGGAGAAGCAGATTCCCCACTGAGCAGGGAGCCCCACAAAGGGCTTCACCCCAGGACCATGAGATCATGACCTGAGCTGAAGGCAGACACTTAACTGACTGAGCCACCCAAGTGTCCCCTTTATGACTTTAGCCACAATCGGAGGGCCTCTGTGCATCTCAGCTCTCAGGAATGCTCACATGGAAGTAACCAGCTTTGCGCTGGTAGAGAGGGGTTCCCACCCCTCTGGCTTGGCTCCTAGAAGGGTGGTTACCATCAAATGGCTAGATAGTCCAAGGTGGCAGAGGCTGACCCCATCAGCAGCTCCTAGTGACTGAATCAGATTCTAGAGCATCACTGAGGGCAGAGCTCTGGTGCCCTTGCTTCCACCACACAGCCTTGGCTCCTGTACCAAGGAGAGGCAGACAAGGGAGAGGTTGGGAAGGTAGCCAAAAGGCTCTGCCAAGCTCTACACCAGATGCACCATCTCTTGAAGGAACATAGCAGTTGTGGAAAGGGCATCTCTGTCCCCAGTGTGTAGACACAGAAGTGATGGCAGTTAAGAGACTTCACCATGACCCATGTTGCCAAAGGGGGATTGCTAGTGACAAAAACTAGCAAGAACAGCCAACCTCCTTCACTTTGGAAGAGGCTGGTTTTCCTGAAGCTCATTCCTGGGGCCAGGATGAGGAGGTGTCAGAGACATACTTTTGGTCTCTGCCCTGGGTTCCTGACCCAGAGCTCCTAAGACCTTTGTAATTTCCTGATAGGAGTGTCTGACATAGAGCTCCCAAATCCCTTGGAATTTCCTGGGTGGTAGGAATAGTTTTTGTTCTAGTGAGGCAGCTCTCTTCTTGGTCTCAGTCACCAGAAAGACCAAGCCATGACTAGAAGCTTGGAAATTTCAGTTCCATTCATTCCCTTTTCTCTGGAGAGAGGACAGGAGCTGGAAAGACTTAATAAGCAGTCATGCCTCAATACAAATCCCAAAAGTACAGGATTTAGAGCTTGTGGATTGGTGAACACATAAAGGCAATGTACTCAGAGAGCATGGAAGCTCTGCACCTCTTCCCCAGACATCATCCTATGTACCATTTCATCTGGCTGTTCATCTGTATTCTTTATTATATCCTTTGCAATAAACCTGTAAACACAGTGTTTTTCTGAATTCCATGAGCCATTCTAGAAAATTATCCAATGCAAGGAGGCAGCTGCAGGAACCCTGATTCATAGCCAGTGGGTCAGAAGGAATGGAGACAAACTTGAGCTTTCCATTGTCCTCCCAGGTGGGAGAGGGAGTCTTATGGGACTGATGGGATAGAGTGCTGGGTAGATTCTGTCAGAATTGGTTTAAACTGTAGGACACCAGCTGGTGGCATAAACCTCACATATCTGGTGTCCACGTATTGTTGAGTGTATGAGTGAGGGAAAGCACAGGAGCGGTTTTCCTAGATACTACTCCATGGGGCACCCATGGCCACTTGGCTCTGCCCAAAGCATATCACTGAAGGTGGAAACCAAGAAACACAACAACTATAGCACAGTAGTGTCTGTGTATTTTCAAAATACATTCACATGAAAAACAAGACACCTGATTCCAAGAACACACTCCAAAACCTGGGAGCAGTTGCCTGTAGTGAGGGAGGGGAGGAGAGCAGAGGGCCTTATGGAGGGACGAGAGGGGGAAGAATACTGCTTTTGTTAAAAAGCTAAATGTCATAGATCACTGCTGAGATGATTAACTAAGAGTTCATATCTGTTAAGTGAGTGTTTGTAACAATGGACCACATGCCCTGTTTCCCCAGCATACTCCTGGTTGATGTTTTAGTCCCAGTGTAACAACTGACAGTGCTCCTTTTATTTCCAAAGCATCCTTTTTTGGGGTGCGCATTCTTTAAGGCATGCTCATCTGAGGGCCTTCATGTTCAGCCCTGCTTTGCTCCTTCAGCAGGCTATGGCTCTGACCAGTCCACTCAAAGACTCTAGCTAGAGGAATCCAATTTACACTGAAGGGTCCCAGCCCAGCTGAAAGGGTACCCCACTACCCTCTCTCACCCTACTGGGAAAGGGAAGGTTGCTTAGAGCTGACCACCTCACCCAGAATCCACTCCCTCGGGAAGGGAGATGGGCATCTTCTCTGTGCTAGGCCAAGCTGCCCTGGGGGAGTGCCCAGCTCAATGCAGATGGAGATCCATGTGTTTCATCTGGGCCACTGCAATCCTGCTGGCTGCCTTCTCCCCTGCCCATCCTATATCAAGGAAATCCCCTATCCTTTCTGAGGGGGAACAGCTGGTGCAGCACCCTTATGACATCCTCCTAGGCTAGATCAGTGTCCTTGAGAGTCCGTCGGTGTAGGGTCCACCCCCACGCACACTTCCTGTGTTTTGTAAGCCTGTGGCATTGCTGATTCATAGATGGCTCCAGGGCAGGTACTTTTACTTTGGGGGTGGGATCAAGGAAACAATTGACTCTGTAGAGTCAGGGAACAGGAGAAAGTAGGAATTGATGGCCAGGCCAGGTCCTGCATTGAGCTAGTCCTGCTGGAATCTGCATGCCTGGAAAGATATGGAGACTGGTCCCAGCAGAATACAGCTGCTGATGGGGGTAGGAGGAGGTAGGTAGGAGTGGGAGACTTGAGGTTACTTGCTGACACTTTAGCAGAATTTCAATTAGCCTGGAGCTTTTCATGGGCCATGCTGCTTCAGAAGAAGCTGGGTTCTGGCTGTTGAGGGACCAGAGAAAAATACTTGTGTCCATCTCTGTAGTCTGTCTGTGCAGGGCCAATAGTACTCCCAAGGAATGGAGCCCATTGCTGTCATCTTTTTTCCAGGAGATGACCGTCTGTGGGTGAAGCCATAGTAGCACACCCTAGTTCTGTTCCATGTCTGCCTGCCTCTGGCTGAGGTTGTCCCTCATATTTTCTGGCTGAGTGGACTTGAACATCTGGCTAGCCATCACCCCCTGGACAACCGAGGCAATGTAATGGGGCAGTGATTAAGCCAAGCAGCCCAGCATTCCCTCATGCATTCATACAAGCCCCCTCCCCACAGATGGATTTTCTGAGGCCACATGGGAGGCCTGTAACCTCCAGGTTCCAGGTGAGAAACCTGATGCCTTTAGAAGCTGGAACTTTTTCTCAAGGCCCCAGCCCTGCCACCTCTCTGTTCCAGCTGGCTATCATTCCCAGGGCTAAGAGTAAAGGGCCCTGCTTTGGGCTTTTCTTCTGAGAGCTCAGCCCCAGCTCCTCCTCCCCCACCCCATGAACACTGAAGACCTGCCATGTCCAAGAGATTTGGCTGCATCCCCAGTGATCCCCTCATGAACCCAGTGAGTTCTGGACATACCTCCCATCCCCTCTTCATGCAGTAGAAAGTCAGTCAGACCTGGGATCAAATTTGACTCTGCCACTCCCTCACTGGAGCGGATAACTTTGGGAAATCATGACTTCTGAGACTCTGTTTCCTCATCCGTGAAATGGGCTACTGATGTAGGTGAAGCACCTTCTTTGTGGGTATAACAGTGAGCAGCTGTTAGAAGGCCAACAGAGCTGGCCCAGCTCCCCAGGGCAGCCACCTGGGGCCTGCACACACCCACACAAACAGGATATCCTGAGCAGCCCATGGCATAACACCTGGATCATTTCTTTGTAGGAAACCAAAATGTTCTTGTGAGGACATTTGAAACTGCTGCTATACTGCTTTCTTTTTTGAAAGTTATGATTGTTTCCTGTGTGAGAGAATTGATTCACAAATACCTAGCCCTGAAACTTCCAAATCTCTTCTGTTTTCTGCTTTGCATGGAAGCATGAGTCACTAAGACTCTCAAACAGCCCCTTGATGGTGAATGAGGGTGATGGGCCCTCATTCAATCTTTTTGTTCTGCTTGAGCTCAGCTGTCTTATGTGTAAGCAGGAATGATTCACATACACACACACACATTCCCCTTCTATAAAGGAGTCTCACACAAGTGCACAATCGCAGTGGCCAGCAGCCAGGCACAGCCTGAATTATGAGCAGATTTCTCCCTGTGCGCCCTGTTGCTGAGAGAAGGCTTGGCCTGGCTCCCAGGCACAGAGACCCAATGTCTGTTCTGCTGCTGGCATGGGCCATGGGGACAGAGTGAAGGAAGGTGTTCAGGTCCTACTGTGTAGTGGCAGTGCAATAAGGAAAGTGAAGTAGTGATGAGTGGGCAGTGATGCAGGGTCACCCTGGCTCTGGTCCCTGTCCTAGCCATCCCCTGTCCATTGGCATCCAGGACTGGCCTTCAGGGCAGGGGCCCCTGTTTGCAAGGAAGCGTTTAGCTTGAGGTCAGAATTGGCCTAGTCTATAGGAGAGGCAGGACTGCGACAGCTACACAGTACAGCATAGCACAAGCCCTTCACTCAAGTATGAGTAAAATCCTGGAGATTTCTGAGGGAATTCCCCCTTCCCAGGCTCCTCAGCCCATCCTTTCCAAAAGTAGGCCTGTGTGGGTAGGGAGCCAGAATGCATGGGCTCTCCAGCGCCAGGGTCTTCCTCAAAGAAAAACCTAGTCTCACCCTGTCCACCCATAAAATGGGAGCCTTGCCCATTCCTGGACAGCCTTTCCCACCGGTGCTATGAAGCTAGGGGCAGGCACAAAGATGGGGCTATGCCCAGGGATCACTTCCATATGACTGATACTCCCCTCAGGACCAGGCCTGCTTCTGAGATGGGAGACAGAATTCACAGCCTATGCAGACCTACTATAGGACATGAGGATGCAGCTCAGAGAATTTAGGCTTCTGGCTTTGATTTATGTTTCCTCCAACTAAAGCCGGGTGGCCTCTTGGCCTTCATGCAAGAGGGAGAAGTCTCTGCCATGGGAACAACACTGCTCAGCCTGCAAACATGCCCACTGCCTTGTTACATCCAGACAGGCAAAAGCTGAACATTCTCATCCTGAATGGAGTGCTTCTTTCAGGCCCCAAAGCTCTTGGTAAGGCCCTTATTCAAAGCATGCAGGCCCCTGGCCTTCTGGGTCAAGAATAAAAGCTATTTGTTGCCTAGTAAGGGTACTAGGTGGGCATCTTCACCATGTTTTACAGCCCCCTTTTTTTCCTGCAGTCATCTCCTCCCTCCATCCTTTCTATCCCCATCAGGCCTGGGAACACACACCCCCTTCTGCTGCACACAAAAGCCCATTTTGGCCTCTCTTTTTGAGACCAGGCAGTGGCAGCGTCACCCCGGAGACTGGCGCCTTCCAGCCCAACCCATCTGTCCCCCCCTCTGCCCAGCTGTTGGGCCCCAAGTAAGCTCTCAAGCCACAAGATCCTGCCTGCTGCCCCCATTTCAGCTGCTCTTCTTCCTCTTCTGGAAGCCAGGTATCTGACAGGCTTCCTGTTCTCCCCAGGGCTCTCTTAGCCCCCAGATGGGGACTACTCCCTTTGCTGCCATTGCCCTGTGCTTGCCCCTCAGGCCAGTACTTCAAGGCTTCCAGAGCCCAGTACATGGGCCACAGGTGCATGTCACCCTTCTTGGAGCATCATTCACTCAGAGGTGGTGAGTCACAATTCAGTACTAAAAGCAGACACAGGGATCCCTGGGTGACGCAGCGGTTTGGCGCCTGCCTTTGGCTCAGGGCGTGATCCTGGAGACCCGGGATCGAATCCCACATCGGGCTCCTGGTGCATGGAGCCTGCTTCTCCCTCTGCCTGTGTCTCTGCCTCTCTCTCTCTCTCTGTGACTATCATAAATAAATAAAAATTTAAAAATAAATAAAAATAAATAAAAGCAGACACAGTAACTTGGACGCTGACATGTGCCAGATGCTGGCTGCTGCTCCCTGTATTGACTCTGGGCCTCACTTCAACAAGAGGAGGCAGTGGGCATCCCAAATTTAAGGATTCCACGCAATCTTTTGTCATGACCTCTCATGGTTCTGGGGATTGACAGGACTCTGCTGGGAGGCTCTATGTGGGGAGGAAGAAGTGGAAGAGGGCTGGTATAAGAGGGGCCCAGGCCCAGTGAGCTGAGCTGGTAGGTGGTGCCTACTTTGCACACACAAGACCCCACTTCTTCTTGTTGGTGTCATTTATCATTAGAGCCATAATAATAAAATGAATTCAAGCCATGCAAAGTATTTAAAGGGAAAAGCCTAGCCACAGAGGTGACTGCTGCCAACAGTTTGGATATCAAAGCAATTTCGTCAGTCATTCCTTCTTTCTTTACCCCACTCCCTCAGCCAGGATCTGGGAGGTGGGTTCCAGATGAGTGGAATAAGGCTTTGTCTGACGTATCCACACACACTTGTCCAGTTGGGCTAACAGTAGCCCTGGTGGGGGGGCAGGTGCAAAGTCTGCCCCTTTTTTACACTTAAGTAAAGAAGGCACAGAAGAACAGAAGAATCAAGTCTTTTGTCTTTGGTGGTGCCCAGAGCCCATGCTCCCAGCTGTTTATGTAGGTCCCCAGGCTACCTCAGACACAGCATCCAGGGTAGGCAGCTTATCTACACAGCCGAGGTACCCCACAACTGAGGAACTCCAAATAGAGTATCCCCAGTCAGGGTCTGCTTCAGAATCCTGAAGTCACTGGCTCCTTGTCACCTATAGGCCTTGGCTCAATGGCATGCTCCTTCTCCTGCACCTTGCCTCCTTGCTAAAAGGCAGCTGTGCCCTTAAACTGAGAAGAGTGGTACCCAGCTGGAGCACAAGTATCCTGCAGCAGCAGCACACCATTCCTGCTCCAGAGTTGAGGGGGGTAAGGTGGAGGTAAGCAGAGGGTAGTCCCATACCAGGACAGAATTCATCTTGGCATGTGAGGTACAGGGCAGGAGGACATGAAAGTGCAAAAGAAGGTGTGGTGTGAGAGGAGGGGCTACAGGTCAGAGTCCTGATCCTATTTCTGAGGCTTCCACATGCCCAGCTTTCAATAGACTTCATCTCCCCACATCCTGCGTTTGTTTGGAGAGTGTACTGTGAGGACGCACAGTACTCTCTTCACATCCCAGCTCAGTCCCCAGAGCCCTAGTTCCTCTGGGACTCTCCCCACCCAGGGCTTGTTCTCTTGTGGCCTCTCCTCCATGGTCCTGATCTCCAGTGGTTTCCCTAGGGGTGGAGAGGCACTGCGTGTGTGTGGGGGCGGGGGGAGGCGCTGCAGGCAGGACCTGAGGTTCAAAGGAGGTCCTGAGACTCTGTGAGACATGCCCACTCAGCTCCTAGCTTGAGGTTCCAACAGCAAAGACAGAAGAAGAAGGTGCCTATTGTTCTCAAACAAAAACTCTGCTGGTTCTTTCTTCTTTCCTTTCTTCCTTTACATTTCTTTTTCTTTCCTTTCACTTTGTAATAAACCATCCATGGTATTGGCCAGAGACTCTGTGGACATTTCTTTGCCTTACTCAGAATATGCCTCATGAGTCATGACCTCAGGGAGCTGAACAGAGGCTCACTTGAGTTTTTTCAGACTTGGGAGCAGAGATGGGGAATAGTTTGTTAGTGCACTGAGCTGGTCATAGTAGTGCCCAGTCTTCCACTTTCCTAGGTTCAAAATACCCCAGTGTTGCCTGCATTGCAATCAGCCCAGTCCTGGCTCCTCTGGGGGACACAGAAAAAGAGGGTCCAAAAAGAGGATGGGAAATGAGGACAGGGAGGGTGCCAAGGGGTGGGCACAGGGTAGGACCATTTGAGCACCCAAGTCACAGGTGAGCAGCTTCCTCACCAGTGAGTGGGGCTGAGGCCCAGAGGTAGGTGAGCTGCTGAGAACAGAGGAGCTTCTTACCTTGCAGTTGCAGCACCTGGGGAAAGCAAAAGGGGTTAGGAATGGTGGGTGGCAGGGTGAATCCTTTGCAATGGCTCAGCTTGTGGGTGCCCTTGCCCTTTTCCTTGCACAGACAGTTCTCCTGGAAACTTGGAGGCTCAGGCTCATGTGCTTTGCTGAGCTCCTCACAAGTGTGTCAGCCTCTGCTTGACTCTGCTCTCAGCCAATTGTCCTATATCAGTCACTGTCACAAAGTCCTTTACATCAAGGTCCATCCTGGCTCCTACCCTAGCTCTAAGCCCTAAGCAGAGTACATCTGCCTACTTCTCCTGATGGCCCTTGGAGAAAACCAGCATGGGCTCCCCCTGAGCCTTCCCTAATTCTTTACTGCCCTTTCCACATACCACTATTTCAGAATACCAATTCAGTTTGGAAGTCCCTGACAGGTTGTCCCAAGTCCTCATGAAAATCTAACTTCTAGAGTTGGGCACGACAGAGCCAGGGTGGTGGGGGCAGGAAAGCCCCTCTCTTGGACACTGCCTCCTGGACCAGCCAAGAGTGGACACCAATGCCGCCACATCTGTCTGCTGGCTAACCACCAGCAGGGCTACGTGCCTACGTGGCTATCTGAACTGGCTCTCTGCACACCTGCCCTTTTGTCAGTGTTCATTTGGTCTCCGTTCAGCACTTCACAATCACCCCAGAGAACGGTATCTTTTGGTGTCAGCCTGGCTTTCTAGCCTCAGGAGCTTTTATTTTATTTTTTTTTAATTTTATTTATTTATTCATGAGAAATACAGAGAGAGGCAGAGACACAGGCAGAGGGAGAAGCAGGCTCCCTGTGGGGAGCCTGGTGCGGTACTCCATCCCGGGACCCCAAGACCATGCCCTGAGCCAAAGGTAGACACTCAACCACTGAGCCACCCAGGTGCCCTTAAATTCTGTTTCCAATATGTCTATGATTTGTTGCCCATTTGGTGACAGCAGTGCAGGCAAGGACACTAAAGGGTCATCCTCTACCTACCTTTGCTCCCTATAGCAGGCACCTAACCAGAAACTCCAGCAATCCTGGACTTTTACATCTTGGAAGCCAATCCAGGTCTAGGGATGGAGGGGTCACTGGCACAGGCTGAGGCAGGCCAGAGGCTAAGAACAAAGTGCAAGTGTTTGGGGCTGCAGCATGTCCAGGGAGAGGACCCAGCACTAGCCTCTCCAAAACAGCAGTTTCTCTTGCAGAATTGTGGCTGTAGCTGCCAGCTGCCAGGGCAGCTTCTCCTGCTTTCTGCCTCTTCCTTGAGTCAGTATCCCTCCACTTGACTATGGATTTGTGACCTACTCCACAGTCTTCCAAAAACCCCATTCTGTGAGATTAGCTGTAGGGGGCAGCTGTATTTTGGGACCCAGGCCCTGTTTGGTGGTGTAGGCCCATCTATATGTGTACTTGGGGACTTGGAACAAAGATGTACAGCAAGGGAGGGAAGGTCACCAGTCAGGGAAGCACTGAGCACTCCTGAGCCCTTTCTGCCAGAGCCTATGCTCTTCCTGCTACCCCAGTGCCTCTTGGCATCTGGTGCAATGTTTTGTCTCTGACCACTTGACTCACCCCCGGACTTGCTAAACCTGCTTCAGTGCTGTATATGACAGATTCAAAATTGGAATAATAGAATTTAAACACTGTGCACTTGGCTAATTAGAAACCATGTTGTGTAAATTCTTCTGCAAACCAAAGAGGCCCGTTTTTTTATTTAATACACTACTTTTAGAGTATTTTTAGGTTCACAACAAAAGTGAGAGGAAGGTACAGAGATTTCTCATATGCACCCTCTCCCACACATGCACAGCTTCTTCATTATTGACATCCCCACCACAGTGGGACATTTCTCATAATTGAGGAACCTACAATGATATGTCATTATCATCTAAAGTTCATATTAATTAGGGTTCATGCTTGGTGTTATACATTCTATGAGTTTTGACTAACATATAATGACGGATACTCACCATTGTACTGCCATGCAGAATATTTTCACTGTCCTAGAATCCCTTGTGCTCTGCCTATTCATTCCTCCCTTGTGTCTAACTCTTGGCAAATGCTGATCTTTTTCCTCTTATCTTTTAATAACAAAAGAGAGCAGGTTTTTAAATGACCCTTTAGCTCCACAATACAGTCAATTCTCTCAAAATCATGTTCTATAGAAGGAAAATTCAGACATAAGACTACATTTGACTTACTTCCCCTTGAACATCCAGTGTTATAATTTCCCCCAAGGACTGCTGAGGGATTAAAAGACAGAAAATATGTCAACGGCCTAATCCAGGGCTGAGACACACTAGGTGTTTGTAAATGGAACTGTTAGGATGGTTATTATCTGACCTAGGGTCTGTTCCTCTGCTAAATTCTGAGGTTGGCCCAGGCACCAGTTCGTGGTCCAGGGATTCTCTGAATGCAGTCCCAAGATCAGCAGGAGCAGTGTCACTTGGGAACTTTTAAAATGTAAATCTTCACCCCCACCCCCCCTCGACTACTATCCAGGAAACTCTAGGGTTGGCCTTTAGGGTGGTTCTGATACCTGTTAAAGTCTGAGAATCTGTGATCCAGGGCTTCCTCCACTGGTCAGAGAGGAAGTCCAGATAACTCTGGGACAGTCAGGGAAGTCACAGGACTTCCCCTGTGGCCAGGGGTTTGTGTATTTTCATTGAACCTCCCTCTGCCCCCCACCTTAGCACTTTAAGGCTTCAAAAGAGAGGGAATTAACATTTGCTGAGTACTCATGAGGTTTAATTTCTTTTTAATCTCCATAATAACCCCATCAGGCAGGTCTTCCACTCCAGGTTAAAGAACCAGGTTTACAGGGAGACCTGGGTGGTTCAATTGGTTAAGTCGCCAACTCTTGATTTTGGTTCAGGTCATGATCTCAGGGTCCTGGGATTGGGCTCTGTGTCGAGGTTCTGTGCTCATCCAGGAGCCTGCTTGAAGATTTTCTCTCACGTTCTGCCCCTCTCCCCATGCAAGATCTTTCTCTCTCTCAAATAAATAAATCAGTCTTAAAAAGAAAAAAAAAAGAGTAAGAGAAAGAAAGAAACAGGTTTACAAGGGAGATCAAGATCACACAATTTGTGTATAGCACAGACAGGCATCCAAGTGCAAATCCCATACCTTTCCTCGTACCACCAGGGGCCTCAGGGACACGTAAGCAAGGACAAGAAAGGTCCATAGACTCTAGACTCTGGGTAATAGAGAATAGGGTTGGGGACTCAGAACTTTCAAATGACCTCATGGCCAACCCCTCTGCTTGCAGACCCCACAAACTCTGAGCATTTATGTCTCAGGCTCTCTGCTCTGGTCTGGCTGCTTTGAGGGTTTGGGAAGAAGCAGAGGTAAGTTGAGAGTTGGGGAAAAACTACTCTGCCAGGTAATACTGGACATGTGCTGCTAATCAGGAATAGCATTCAGGAGGTCCAGGAATTGAGAAGGGGCGCAGACATGGGTAGGTTTATGTAAAGCCAGTCTGGTTAGATGCTATAAGCATCCATGAGTCTCTGGATACCAGACATGGTAGGCTTGGAGCAGGACAGCAGTATGACACCCATGGGCCCCTGGCATGAGTTTCTTTCATGAGTCCCTTCTGGCATTAAAAAATATATTTATTTGTCCTGGGGATAAATCCTACTTGGTCATGGTGAATAATTTTCTTAATGTACTGTTGGATCCTATTGGCTAGTATCTTGTTGAGAATTTTTGCATCCATGTTCATCAGGGATATTGGTCTGTAATACTCCTTATTGGTGGGGTCTTTGTCTGGTTTTGGAATTAAGGTGATGTTGGCCTCATAGAACAAGGCTAGTTCAACACTCGTAAAACAATCAATGTGATTCATCATATCAGCAAGAGAAAAACCAAGAACCATATGATCCTCTCATTAGATGCAGAGAAACCATTTGACTAAATACAGCATCCATTCCTGATCAAAACTCTTCAGAGTGTAGGGATAGAGGGAACATTCCTCGACATCTTAAAAGCCATCTACGAAAAGCCCACAGCAAATATCATTCTCAATGGGGAAGCACTGGGAGCCTTTCCCCTAAGATCAGGAACAAGACAGGGATGTCCACTCTCACCACTGCTATTCAACATAGTACTGGAAGTCCTAGCCTCAACAATCAGACAACAGACAACAAAAAGACATTAAAGGCATTCAAATTCAAGTCAAACACTCCCTCTTCGCCGATGACATGATACTCTACATAGAAAACCCAAAAGCCTCCACCCCAAGATTGCTACAACTCATACAGCAATTCGGTAGCGTGGCAGGATATAAAAATCAATGCCCAGAAGTCAGTGGCATTTCTATACACTAACAATGAGACTGAAGAAAGAGAAATTAAGGAGTCAATCCCATTTACAATTTCACCCAAGAGCATAAGATACCTAGGGATAAACCTAACCAAAGAGGTAAAGGATCTCTACCCTAGAAACTATAGAACACTTCTGAAAGAAATTGAGGAAGACACAAAGAGATGGAAAAATATTCCATGCTCATGGATTGGCAGAATTAATATTGTGAAAATGTCAATGTTACCCAGGGCAATTTACATGTTTAATACAATCCCTATCAAAATACCATGGACTTTCTTCAGAGAGTTAGAACTAATTATTTTAAGATTTGTGTGGAATCAGAAAAGACCCCGAATAGCCAGGGGAATTTTAAAAAAGAAAACCATATCTGGGGGCATCACAATGCCAGATTTCAGGTTGTACTACAAAGCTGTGGTCATCAAGACAGTGTGGTACTGGCACAAAAACAGACACATAGATCAATGGAACAGAATAGAGAATCCAGAAGTGGACCCTTAACTTTATGGTCAACTAATATTCGATAAAGGAGGAAAGACTATCCATTGGAAGAAAGACAGTCTCTTCAATAAATGGTGCTGGGAAAATTGGACATCCACCTGCAGAAGAATGAAACTAGACCACTCTCTTTCACCATACACAAAGATAAACTCAAAATGGATGAAAGATCTAAATGTGAGACAGGATTCCATCAAAATCCTAGAGGAGAACACAGGCAACACCTTTTTTGAACTTGGCCACAGTAACTTCTTGCAAGGGAAACAAAAGCAAAAATGAATTATTGAGACTTCATCAAGAGAAGAAGCTTTTTTGCACAGCAAAATAAACAGTCAACAAAACTAAAAGACAACCTACAGAATGGGAGAAGATATTTGCAAATGACGTATCAGTTAAAGGGCTAGTTTCCAAGATCTATAAAGAACTTATTAAACTCAACACCAAAGAGACAAACAATCCAATCATGAAATGGGCAAAAGACATGAACAGAAATCTCACAGAGGAAGACACAGACATGGCCAATGAGCACATGAGAAAATGCTCTGCATCACTTGCCATCAGGGAAATACAAATCAAAACCACAATGAGATCCCACCTCACACCAGTGAGAATGGGGAAAATGAACAAGGCAGGAAACCACAAATGTTGGAGAGGATGCGGAGAAAAGGGAACCCTCTTGCACTGTTGGTGGGAATGTGAACTGGTGCAGCCACTCTGGAAAACTGTGTGGAGGTTCCTCAAAGAGTTAAAAATAGACCTGCCCTACGACCCAGCAATTGCACTGCTGGGGATTTACCCCAAAGATGCAGATGCAATGAAATGCCGGGACAGCTGCACCCCGATGTTTCTAGCAGCAATGTCCACAATAGCCAAACTGTGGAAGGAGCCTCGGTGGCCATCGAAAGATGAATGGATAAAGAAGATGTGGTCTATGTATACAATGGAATATTCCTCAGCCAATAGAAACGACAAATACCCACCATTTGCTTCAACGTGGATGGAACCGGAGGGTATTATGCTGAGTGAAGTAAGTCAATCGGAGAAGGACAAACATTATATGGTCTCATTCATTTGGGGAATATAAATAATACTGAAAGGGAATATAAGGGAAGGGAGAAGAAATGTGTGGGCAATATCAGAAAGGGAGACAGAACATAAAGACTCCTAACTCTGGGAAACGAACTAGGGGTGGTGGAAGGGGAGGAGGGCGGGGGGTGGGGGCGAGTGGGTGACGGGAACTGAGGGGGGCACTTGACGGGATGAGCACTGGGTGTTATTCCGTATGTTGGTAAATTGAACACCAATAAGAAATAAATTTATTATTAAATATATATATTTATTTAAAATTATCATTTACAGCTATGTATAAAGATGAATATAATCCAGGCTGGTATTTTTACATTATAACTTTACTGAGATTCTTTTTTTGTTTTTAAAAGCAATTCAAATTAAAACATTTTAGTTGGCTCATAAAAATATTGTGGTCCTAGAGGACAGTGAGAGTGTGTCTCCTGGATAGGCCTCACGTCCTTAAATGGCACAGAGGAAACAGCCAGGACTTCCCTTGGCCCCTTAGCAGATAACAGCTGTGCCGTACTTGAGGGATGATTGTCCACTTACATCCTATTGCAGGACCATACCTGGAAGGGTCGGGAGAGGAGCAAATGCGAGTTCTGGACCAAGAATTAGATCCCAGGGATTCTAGTCTGCATTTACTTCCCACCAGATGTGTGATCTCAGGCATGTCGCTGAGCCTCTCTGAGACTCAGTCCCTCTCGTGGTAAAGGAGAACGTTAGGCAAATGATCCATTGAAAAACAAAGGTGTCCTGCAGAACGAGCGGCCGCCCCTTCCCCGGCGTGGGGGCGGAGACGAAGCAGGCGACTCAGGCGGTCAAGGTTCGGCGGACGCGCCCAGGGACTCCGCGAGGCGCGCACCTCCGCCTGGTCGGTGTAGCTGTGAAGGCGCGAGTTCAGTTGTTCTTTCTAGGAAACACTTAGGCTCCCAGTCCCAGCAGGACCTTCGCCGGGGTGCGGGTGCTGCTCTCTGGGGTCCTGAGGCCGCGTCCGGATGGCCCCGCGTTCCCGGTCTGCGAGCGACCCAAGTGCGGAGCCGGGAGCGGGACCCCCGGGCGCCCGGGCGCGTCCCCCGAGACCCAAACGTGCGCCGGGCGGCCGAGCGCGGGGCGTGGGGCGCGGGGCGCGGGGCGCGGGGACCCGCGAGGGCTGGCGTTCCCGGAGCGCCGCGGGGCCACCGTGCTCGCCGCCGCGCGCTTCTTCCCGAGCTTCTTCCAGGTGAGAGGAGGCGTCCGCGGCCCCGCCGTGGGGGAGCTGGCGTGCCCCGCCGCGCCGCGCCCTGGGCCCGCTGCTGGACACTGGGTGGGTCGGGCACCCTGGGCGCTCCTAACCGCCCCCGGTTTCAGACGTGCTGCCCGGGAGGCGAGAGCGGGCCGCCCGAGCCGCGGGCAGGGAGAGGCGCGGCGTCGGAGGCCCCGGCAGGCCAGCGTCAGCGGACGGCGGGCACCGGGCCCTCCGCGAGCCGAGCCGGGAGCAGGGCGCTCGGCAGCCTACGCCCCTGCAGGGCCGCCACTTCTGGGAAGGACGGCTTTGCCTGCCCCGATAGGTGACCAGAGGCGGTTGATATCATTGTTACCTCCGCTGACGGTACCCAAAGGTACCAAGGGAGTGTACCAAGAAGGTTGGGCACCATTTTGGGGAAGCTGCGTCTAAGCAGGAGGAGGGGAACAGGAACCTGAGAGAGCTTTATGCTTCCGCCCAAAGTATACTCTCTCCTGGCCCTAAGTTCCTGACTTGACCACTGTCCATGGGGACCTGTTCATTTGGGGTACCTCTACCTCCTCTGCCCCCAAAGGGGCTCCCAAGGTGAGCGGTAGGCACCAGGGCACTATCAGAGGGGTGACCCTCTGCAGTTTGCCAAGCTCCACCTTCCAAGTGAGCAAAGTGAGAGGTGGGTAGGAGGGAGGCAGGATGGGGATGCCTCTGACTGCCAAAGCAACTGCATACAAAAGAAATAGGGAAGAACTGCCAGAGTGCAGCCAGAGGAATGGATAGCTGTGAGTGGGGCCCGGCCAGACAGCAAGGCTGTCCATGGTGGGAGGTCCAGCTCTGCTTAGCTGGGAGGCCGCCTTCTCCTGGAGGTGCAGACTGAACTCAAGAGTTGAGGCTTTGAGAGCTCTGGGAAAGTGGCAAGAAGCTAGATGACCTAGAGCTGGACCTGCACCCTGCTGCCCTCAGCCCATTCTTCAGCCAGTGTGGAAGAGCAGCCTGTGGATGCTCACACCTTCAGGGATAAATACTTGTTTACCAACATCAGCAGAGAAGGATGGAGTCTTTCATGAAGGCTTGTAGGATATTCATTTATGCTAGTGTAGGACATGCCTTTGAAGAACACAGGAGCCTGGCTGGTATCAGAGCCTTTTGAATTCTAATCTGTCACTAAAAAGATATACAATCTTGGGACAATCACTTAACCACGTTGGTCTTGTTTTCCTCTTTCAAAAATGTGGATGATAGTTTCCCACCTTCTAAGGTGGGTGAGAGGATCTTATTATAAAATGTCATGTTTTTATAAAGAGGTGTCTGAGACCCTGTTCCTTCCCCATCCATGGTAGTGGCAGCAGCAGGTCAACTGGGTGAGGGAGGTTGGCCAGGCAGAATAAGAGATGCCCAGCGGAAGCTCAAGAAACAGGCAGGTATAGCTGGGGAAGAGGTCATTGGATATCTCAGCGCAAGCACTTTGCCCACCTGCTGACTGGGAGCCTCCTTAGAAAGGGGATCTTTGGGAAGATATTCTCAAGTGACACACTATCTCTGTGTCACTTCCTGTTCTGGGAGGCCATTCTACCCTTTCTTGTGCCCAGATCTCAGTGCTGGTCCTGAGACCTCAGGCCTCTCTCTCTGCACATATGGGGTGATCAGAAGTACCTCTCAGAGGATCTCCCTTTCTGCTGTCCTTCAGAGCCACCCTTGGGAGGGCCCTTAATACCATAGTCTACATCTGGCTGTGCAGGTATATCTTGCAGAGCCACCTATAAACACAGTTCACACATGTTCTTCCTCAGACACTGGTCATGAAGAATGCTCCATGAGGCCACAGGTGTGGGAGGTGAAGGGAAGCATGTCCTGCTCAAACCATTTCCTGGCCCTGCCTAGGCCTGGGCCTGTATTGACCACTTGATAGGAACCTGACCTAGTGGTTGATCAAGAACACTGCTTTGTTCTAAGAAACTCAGATCCTTGGATCCCACAGTCAGAGTCTGGTAGGAGAGATACAGTCAGTCTCCACCAAGGCCCAGGCCAAGAGCAGCTCCTCAAACCCCAGGTCCTGCCAAGACTTCTGTTGGGACTTGCTGCAGTCTCTACACAGTCTAGTTCTACCATGGGCACTTTCATCCGGTGAGGTCCACAGTGCAAGTGGACCAGAAACCTTGTGCTTGCATGGGTCCCACATGAAGTTCACTGCCTTTAGGATCACCCAGTAAATGAGTAGGAATAGCATACCCAAGGAGGAAATATGTTGTTTTAAAAATCTAGATGCCCAGGGCATTTGGGTAGCTCAGTGGCTGAGCATTTGCCTTCAGTGTAGGTCGTGATCCTGGGGTCCTGGGATCAAGTCTCATATCAGGCTCCCTGCAGGGAGCCTTCTCACTCTGCCTATATCTCTGCCTCTCTGTGTGTCTCTCATGAATAAATAAATAAAATCTTTTTTAAAAAGTCTGAAGGCCCAACAAGCATTGTGCATCTTCATTTATAGTAGGGAGCTAATGTCCAGCAACATGTCCTTTGCTTTCAAAGGATTGTCCCAAAATGTTTCATATAACTGGATGCCTCTGCTACCTGCCTGGAGCCTTCACTGAAGTGGAAGGGTCCCTTGTCACTAGCTGTTCTCCAAGTCCTCAGTACAAAGCAATAGACCAGCATGAGGTCCTTTGAGGTAAGAAGGTCAGGGTCTCTGGTAACTAAATGGTGGCACAAAATCAGTGAGCGATTGAAACTCTGAGGAAGGATGGTGAAATTATGTTGATGTCCCTGTCTTGGGTAAAGCAACCCATTTCTGTTGATCCCTGAATGTTAAGACAGGAAACACGCACACATGCACACAGGCACACACCGGCACCCGCAGGCATAGTTTTCACCAAATCATTGGCCAAGGAACATAATGGATCTATTCCATTTAAGAAGATAATATGTGGGACAGAATAGTTGCAATTAAACCTGAAACAGTTAACTGGCATTCTTCCAGGTCTCACATATTCTCCATAAACCAAACTGGGAAATTGAATAGGGATGCAGAAAGGCTCTCCACTCCTGGTGGTGATTTCCTACTCACCAGAGATTAAGTATTGCTTATGCTCTATTTTGAAGGGGAGAGGGTGTTCTAGAGATTTCTGGTAAGCCTTTCATATCACAAAGCCTTTCATACTGTGTCGTGGATGAAGGAGCTGGAGTGGAGTTTCTACCAGGAACTGAGCAGGTCTCTGCCAACTGAACACCTAGGAGCTGGGGAAATCACCATAGGACAGAATCAGGATCCAAGGGCACTGCTATGAGGTTGGATGTATAGTAAGGCTCCGTTCGAGACCTGACATGCCTCCCACCTCCTATAGGCTCACTCCTGGTAGTGAGCTGTCATGCCATCCTGAGCCCCCAGGAATTAATGTTAGCTCTGAGTTAGTGTTCAATAATCTCTGAAAGGTCTAGGTATTTCTCTATAGAAGCCTTCAGAAGATTTACAGTATGTACTTAAGATGCTCCTTCACTGAAGGAACTTTGCATCTATTGACTCAAGTTTGGGAATTAGGCAAGGGGCAGTGGAGTTTAATCAATGAACATTTATTGAACATCTACTATCTGCCAGACACTGTTCCCAGCACTCAAGGCGCCCTGTTACCAGACTTATTTTAAATTTTTTGTACATTTTTATCGATGTTACACAAGTACAGTTGGACTTAATTGATGTTGCCCATTCATTTCAGTCCTGGCAACCCCATGATTAATTAGTCAATGCCAAAAAAAACCCTGGCATCAAAACATTCCGAACATTCTGATATTACTTTGGCTTCTGGCACTTAAATACTGCTTCTCCTCCTTGTCATGCCAGCTCCTGCCATCCCACCTGTAAAATTTCCCCCAAAGGTGGCATCTTTCTTCAGCATTGCCAGCTGGTAGAGAACATTTTTCCAAGATGTTGACATTCTCCTTGCCAAGAGTGCATCTTTTTGGTCCTCTAGAGGACATAGGTAGGGGCTGGTGAGCAGGTTACTCTTGATAAATCTATCCCAACACTCTATTCCTTCAGATATTTGGATTCCTTCAAGGAATTTATGGCTTTTCTGTTTCATTTCATGGGGAGGCCAATATCAAGCTGAGGTTCTAATCAACCAACACATCACCTGCTGGAACACATCCTGGCTCTTGAAGCTAGTACAATGAGTCCAGAATGGGTGAGTACACCCATATCTACACATTCATCCTGACCCAGATGATGTTCTTCCCTCCTTGGTCAAATACTCTCAGAATCCGTTTCCACTGGTTTCCTCAGCTTCTTGCCAGCACATGTTAGCAAAGTCATAATTTTCTGAAACATGAGCCTTTTTTTCCTATAGTTTGATTTTGTAATTGGCTCCCATGGCTGTGTTGAGATCTGACTCTACTTTGTTCTGGGGGCAGGGAAGGGGGCAGGGGTGGGCATGAGGAGAGCTGGTCTCACTTTACAGAACAGATGCAAACAGGCTTTTGAAGCAGCCAGAGAGAGGAGTAAGGACTCATTAGGTTTGTGAATCCCCTAACAGAGCCCCATTCCTAGGAACAGAGAGTCCCACCGTTTCCTAAATGATGCTCTAACTTTCACTAGGGGAGCAGGAAAGCAATCCATTCAGCTGGCTTTATAATTCATCAGCCCACAGATGGATGGAATCATGTTGCTTTTGGTTTAGGGATGTCTCAGGCCTGTGGCTGCAAGAGAGAAGAGACTCTCCATTTATAGTCATAGTGAGTCCCTGGAAGCTCAGGGATTTTACTTTGTTACTCTCCCTTTAAGCTGGCCAGAGCAGTTAGAAAAAATAAGCCCACCTTATACTACTTGAATTCTTCTTTTCCTTTTTGTTAGGTTTTGTTGTAAGAGTCACTTTTCCCTAAAAGCCCCTAGGGGACTTGGCCACAGCTGATTTGATTAGGGGTTTGCCATGCATGCAATGGCATACTAGACTCTCATAACATAATTGCCAATATATTTTCACTGCCATTGGCCTTAATCAGGTGAATAACGAATCTGAGACACTCCCCTCCCCTTTCCTGGTGGGTCTGTTATCTGAAATCATCCTATACCAATTTCTTTGCTAGTGAAGGCTCTTTGCTGTAAAAGACAGAAACAGACTCCAGTCAAGTGAAAAAGTAAGTTGGCAAGTTACAGGGTAGCTCAAAGGACCCAGCTTGGGCAGCGATCCAGAGAAGAAAAGCGCAGTAAATCCTTCTAGGTGGGCCAGCTGCTTAGGATGCTCCTTGGGGACACTCAGCTCTACTACTCCTCACTGAGAATACTTTCTTTTGTAACAAAAAACAAACAGTTTTTTGTATTTTTTTTTTTATTGGAGTTCAATTTGCCAACTTATACCATAACACCCTCTGCTCATCCCGTCAAGTGCCCCCCTCAGTGCCCGTCACCCAGCCACCCCAACCTCCTGCCCACCTCACTTTCTACCACCCCTTGTTCGTTTCCCAGACTTAGGAGTCTCTCATGGTCAGTCACCCTCACTGATATTTCCCACTCATTTTCTCTCCTTTCCCCTTTATTCCCATTCACTATTTTTTATATTCCCAAAATGAATGAGACCATGTAACGTTTGTCCTTCTCCCATTGCTTACTTCACTCAGAAAAATCCCCTCCAGTTCCATCCACATTGAAACAAATGGTGGGTATTTGTCATTTCTAATGGCTGAGTAATATTCCATTGTATACCTACGCACATCTTCTTTATCCATTCATCCATCGATGGACACCGAGGCTCCTTCTACGGTTGGCTATTGTGGACATTGCTGCTATAAACATCGGGGTGCAGGTGTCCCGGCGTTTCACTGCATCTATATCTTTGGGGTAAATCCCCAGCAGTGCAATTGCTGGGTCATAGGGAAGTTCTATTTTTAACTCTTTGAGGAACTTCAAAACAGCTTTCCAGAGTGGCTGCACCAGTTCACATTCCCACCAGCAGTGTAAGAGGGTTCCCTTTTCTCCACATCCTCTCCAACATTTGTTGTTTCCTGCCTTGTTAATTTTCCCCATTCTCACTGGTGTGAGGTGGTATCTCATTGTTGGTTTGATTTGTATTTCCCTGATAGCAGGGGATGTGGAGCATTTTCTCATGTGCGTGTTGGCCATGTCTATGTCTTCCTCTGGGAGATTTCTCTTCATGTCTTTTGCCCACTTCATGATTGCATTATTTGTTTCTTTGCTGTTGAGTTTAATAAGTTCTTTATAGATCTTGGAAACTAGCCTTTATCTGATAAGTTATTTGCAAATATCTTCTCCCATTCTGTAGGTTGTCTTTTAGTTTTGTTGACTGTTTCTTGCTGTGCAGAAGCTTTTTATATTGATGAAGTCCCAATAATTCATTTTTGCTTTTTTTTCTCTTGCCTTCATGGATGTATCTTGTAAGAAGTTACTGTGACCAAGTGCAAAAAGGGTGTTGCCTGTTGTTCTCCTCTAGGATTTTGATTGAATCCTGTCTCACATTTAGATCTTTCATCCATTTTGAGTTTATCTTTGTGTGTGGTGTAAGAGAATGGTCTAGTTTCATTCTTCTGCACGTGGCTGTCCAATTTTACCAGCACCATTTATTGAAGAGACTGTCCTTTTACCAGTGGGTAGTCTTTCCTGCTTTGTCGAATATTAGTTGACCATAGAGTTGAGGGCCCATTTCTGGATTCTCTATTCTGTTCCATTGATCTATGGGTCTGTTTTTGTGCCAGTACCACATTGTCTTGATGACCACAGTTTTGTAGTACAACCTGAAATCTGGCATTGTGATGCCCCCAGCTCTGGTTTTCTTTATTAATATTCCCCCAGCTATTCGGGGTCTTTTCTGATTCCACACAAATATTAAGATGATATTTTCCAACTCTCTGAAGAAAGTCCATGGTATTTTGATAGGGATTGCATTAAACGTGTAAATTGCCCTGGGTAACATTGACATTTTCACAATATTAATTCTGCCAATCCATGAGCATGGAGTATTTTTCCATCTCTTTGTGTCTTCCTCAATTTCTTTCAGAAGTGTTCTGTAGTAAAAAAAAAAAAAGTGTTCTGTAATCTTTACCTCTTTGGTTAGGTTTATTCCTAGGTATTTTATGCTATTGGGTGCAATTGTAAATGGTTTTGACTCCTTAATTTCTCTTCCTTTAGTCTCATTGTTAGTGTATAGAAATGCTATTGATTCTGTATCCTGCCATACTGCTGAATTGTTGTATGAGTTCTACCAATCTTGGGGTGACATCTTTTGGGTTTTCTATGTACAGTATCATGTCATCTGCAAAGAGGGAGAGTTTGACTTCTCCCTCCCAAAGCTTTATTTCTTTTTGTTGCCTGATTGCTGAGGCTAGGACTTCCAGTACTATGTTGAATAGCAGTGGTGAGAGTGGACATCCCTGTCTTGTTCCTGATCTTAGGGGAAAGGCTCCCAGTGCTTCCCCATTGAGAATGATATTTGCTGTGGGCTTTTCATAGATGGCTTTTAAGATTCTGAGGAATGTTCCCTCTATCCCTACACTCTGTAGAGTTTTGATCAGGAATGGATGCTGTATTTTGTCATATGCTTTCTCTGCATCTATTGAGAGGATCATATGGTTCTTGTTATTTCTCTGGTTGATATGATATATCACATTGATTGCTTTACGAGTGTTGAACCAGCCTTGCATCCTGGGGATGAATCCCACTTGGTCATGGTGAATAATCTTCTTAATGTATTGTTGGATCCTATTGTCAGGTATCTTGTTGAGAATTTTTTCATCTGTGTTCATAAGGGATATTGGTCTATAATTCTCCTTTTTGGTGGGGTCTTTGTCTGGTTTTGGAATTAAGGTGATGCTGGCCTCAAAAATGAGTTTGGAAGTATTCCATCCCTTTCTATCTTTCAGAACAGCTTTAGTAGAATAGGTATGATTTCTTCTTTAAACATTTGATAGAATTCCCCAGGGAAGCCATCTGGCCCTGGACTCTTGTGTCTTGGGAGGTTTTTGGAGACTGCTTCAATTTCCTCCCTGGTTATTGGCCTGTTCCGGTTTTCTATTTCTTCCTGTTCCACTTTTGGTAATTTGTGGTTTTCCAGAAATGGGACCATTTCTTCTAGATTGCCTAATTTATTGGCATGTATCTGCTCAAATTATGTTTTTAAATTGTCTGTATTTCCTTGGTATTGCTTGTGATCTCTCTTTTTTCATTCGTGATTTTATTAATTTGAGTCTTTTCTCTTTTGTTTTTAATAAGGCTGGCTAAATGGTTTATCTAATTAATTCTTTCAAAGAACCAATTCCTGGTTTTGTTGATTTGTTCTACAGTTCTTCTAGTCTCTATTTCATTGAGTCCTGCTCAAATCTTTATTAAATCTTTTCTTCTGCTGGGTGTAGGTTTTATTTGCTCTTCTTTCTCCAGTTGCTTTGGTGCAAGGTTAGCTCTTGTATTTGAGTTCTTTCCAGTTTTTTGAGGGATGCTTGTATTGTGATGTGTTTCCCTCTCAGGTCTCCTTTTGCTTATCCCAAAGATTTTGAACGGTTGTATCTTCATTTTCATTAGTTTCCATGAATCTTTATAAGTCTTCTCTAATTTCCTGGTTGACCCTTTCATCTTTTAGTAAGATGGTCTTTAACTTCCACATGTTTGAATTTCTTCTAAATTTCTTCTTGTAATTGAGTTCAAGTTTCAAAGCATATGGTCTGAAAATATGTGGGGGACAATCCCAATCTTTTAGTATCAGTTAAGATCTGATTTGTGACCCAGTATGTGGTCTATTCTGGAGAAAGTTCTATGTACACATGAGAAGAATGTGTATTCGGTTGTGTTTGGATGCAAAGTTCTGTATATATCTGTGAAACCCATCTGGTCCAATATATCATTTAAAGCTCTTGTTTCTTTGGAAATGTTGTGCTTAGAAATTGGTCATTTGCAGAAAGTACCTTGTTGAAGTCTCCCAGTATAAGTGTATTATTATCTAAGTAGGTCTTTACTTTGGTTATTAATTGATATCCTTGGCAGCTCCCACATTAGGGGCATAAATATTCATGATTGTTAGGTCTTCTTGTTGGGTAGACCATTTAAGTATGATATAGTGTCCTTCTTCATCTCTTATTACACTCTCTGTGATGAAATTTAATTTATCTGATATGAGGATTGCTACCCCAGCTTTCTTTTGTGGATGATTTGAATGGTAAATCATTCTCCAGCCTTTCATTTTCAGGCTGTAGGTGTCCATAGGTTTAAAATGAGTCTCTTTTAGACAGCCAATAGATGGGTCTTTCTTTTTTATCCAGTTGAAACCCTGCATCTTTTGATGGGATCATTTAGCCTATTCACGTTCAGAGTTACTATTGGAAGATATGAATTTAGTGTCATCATAATACCTGTTCCGTCAATAAGTCCTGTGGCTTATTTCTTTGGGCTTCCTCTTTCTTTTGCAGAGTTCTTCGTACTATTTCTTGCAGAGCTGGTTTGGTAGTCACATATCCTTTCAGTTTCTGCCTATCTTGGAAGCTCTTTCTCTCTCCTTCTCTTCTGAATGAGAGCCTTGCTGGGTAATGTATTCTTGGCTGCCTGTTCTTCTCATTTAGGACCCTGAATATATCCTGCCAGCCCTTTCTGGCCTGCCAGGTCTCTGTGGAGAGGTCTGCTGTTAATCTAACATTTTTCCCCCATATAAGTTAGGAATATCTTGTCTCTTGCTGCTTTAAGGATTTTCTCTTTATCTTTGGAATTTGCAAGTTTCACTATTCAATGTCTAGGTGTTGAATGGCTTTTATTTTATTGGATTTTATTTGGGGACCTCTCTATCTTCTAGATCTGAATGCCTTTTTCCCTCTCCAAATTAGGGAAGTTCTCACCTATGATTTGTTCAAATATGCTTTCTGGCCTTCTCTCCCTTTTGGCGCCCTCTGGAACCCCAATTGTGTGTAGATTTTTCCTTCTGAGGCTGTCATTTATTTTCTTTTACCTTTCCTCATGGTCTTTTAATTGTTTTTCTCTTTTTTCCTCAGCTTCCTTCCTTGCCATCAACTTGTCTTCTATATCACTCACTCTTTCTTTTGCCTCATTAACCATCATCATTAGGACCTCCAGTTTGGATTGCACTTCATTTAATTGATTTTTAATTTCGGCCTGATTAGATCTAAATTCTGCTGTCATGAAGTCTCTTGAATCCCTTATGCTTTTTTCCAGAGCCACCAGTAGCTTTATAATAGTGCTTCTGAATTGGCTTTCTGACATTGAATTGTAATCCAAATTCTGTAACTCTGGGAGAGAGTACTGTTTCTGATTCTTTCTTTTGTGGTCAGTTCTTTCTAGTCATTCTGCTCAGTGCAGAGTTGCTAAAAACGAGTTGTACTGGAAAAAGGAAGAAAAAAGTGAAAACAAAACAAAACAAAGCAAAACAAAAAAACAAGGAGGGGTATCCTCTGGTTCTATATAGTGTAAATCCCTTGACTTCCCCTGGTGCTTTCCAGAGCAGCTCCGTGAAGAACTTGCTCTTCCCCTGTCCTTCCAGCTGGTCTTCTGGGGGAAGAGCCTGCTGTGCAACTCTCAGGTGTGTGCACCTGGGGGCGCTGCCCCACCCCCTGTCAGGTGCAGGGCTCAGTTGGAACTGTTTATCCTGTGAGGCCCATTTTCCCTGGCAGTCCTGCTCTGTACCAGGCACAGGGTGACACAAATAGAAACAACCACACTGGCGGTGGCCAGATCTCCAGCTCTGGAGTCAGCTCCCTCAGTAAATACTGCAGTCTCCCAGTCTGCACTGGCCTGGATGCTCCGGGGGCAGGGGTGCTGATCTGCACAGCTCGGGGGCTCCTGGCGGCAGGAGCATCCTCGCCGTCCTGTGACCTCTCCACCTCCACTTGTCTTGGGGGGAGCCAGGATCCTGGGCTGTGTCCACTGGTGCCCTGGGATCGAGGGCCTGTGCTGCTGGAATTGCACTCCCGGGGCCGCGGCTCCCGAAGGCAGCAGGGCACAGCTCCCTGGAGCCACTGCCTGAGCTTCTCCCAGGGCCCTGCTGAGCATGTGCTCCAGCCCTTTATGGAGCTTGGCCTGTGGTGTGTGGCACGCTCTCCCCTGGGCATACTTCCTCTGTTAGTGACCCCGGGAACCTGGAGGTTCCACTGCCCCTCCTGTGGTTTGCCTGATTTCCCTGCTAAGTGCCTCAGTCTGGGAAGAATCCAGTGTGGATTTTGAAAGTTCCTGCTTCTCTGGGACTGGGCTTTCCTGTCCTGGAGGCTTTTGTCACCCGGCTTTAGCCCCAGTCCTTGCAGGGGCCCCTCCCCACTTGATTCTTTTTATTTTATTTTATTTTATTTTATTTTATTTTATTTTATTTTATTTTATTTTATTTATTTTATTCTGTCTTCCTACCTTGTTAGAAGTGCAAACTCTTCTCTCTGTAGTGTTCCAGCTGTTCTTTCTTTAAATCTCAGGTCAAATTTGTAGGTTTTCAGGATGATTTAAAAGTTATCTAGGTAAGTTGGTGGGGACAGGTGACTTGGGACCCTACTCCTCTGCCAGATTCTTTAACCTCCGAGAATATTTTCTCTCTCCCTTTTATAGACATTTAGGTTTGTCCTCAAGATCCAAGGTCCTGGCTGGAGCTTAGCTGAGCTGCCATTTTGAAAGTGGGAAGACAGCACATCTGCTCCCTTTCTATTTCTGAGATGGATGGGCCACAGTTTCTCAATTCTCTGGGATCCCACCCCCCCCCCAACCTCCATACCCCCAATCAGGACTTCTGTTCAAATGCTGGGCAGAAAAGCAGCAAATACCCCTTCATAGTATGCAATTAAGGAAAAGTCTCACCAGGACTCACTCAAACTTCCAACTTTGGGGGTGGGAAACTGTAAGCCCCAGGTCCCTTGGGACATTTGCTAGGGAGACACCCACATGTTTGAACTATTCTGTGTAAAGGTCATATCAGGTACCTGAGGCCACAGAGACCCTAAAAACTGTTCTATTAGAGGACATAGAGAGGCTGTCCCTTTGAGTCTTAAATACCTTGGTCCCACTGGATGGAAGAAGGGAGAGTGTGGATGGGCAGGACAGACCAGGCATGGGACCAGCTATCTACCAGAGGGTCTCAATACCTCCTCAGGGCTGCTGTCTCCCTGTCACTCCTCAGAGGCCCAGGGCTGCTTCCTTCCCTAGGGCCTGCTCTCCCATACTGCCCTTCATAAGTCTTAGCTGTGTCCATAAGCCAGAGGTCCCAGGGCATGGGACCCCACCTTTTGTCCTAGTCTCTCACTCTACTCCCTCTGCCAATTTGGGAGGCAACTGACAAGATTGCCTCCACCCAGCCTCCTTGAGTACTTCCATATTATGGGTCCTTTTTTCTCCTCCTACACCTTAGAATCTGAGAGGACAGGCCTGGGGCTTGGAGCATAGTATGTCTTGAGAAGTGCAAGTGGAGCCTATGAATGAATTAACAACAGAAAACCTTAGCCAAGTCAGAGCTCTGAGGGGGCCATTTAATCCAGAGGGCCTGAGCAGGCAGGCCTAGGGTGGATGGTTCTGGAAACTCTTAAAACCTTCTTTCCAAACTCAAACAAGCCTAGCCCTGCTCTTCAGACTTGGCGTGGCCCAGCCTCCCCCATTCTGGATAACTTGGCCTCCCCTTAACTGGGGGCTGTTGTCTGCTATAGCAGTCTACCTGCTATAGACTCTGCTCATGATGTGCCACCCTGAGACTCCAGCTACTGTTTATAATCCCAGGGAAGTGCTGGGTTTGAATTTACTCTTGGTCTCACGTAGAGCTTGCTGACTCTTGATGTTTTGTTTGCTTCTCCTGCCTGGTGAAATTGGGCAGCTTGCCTGCACTCTGGCTCCATGGCTCATGAGGGGTGCTCTGTCTTCAGGGAATCCTTTCATGGTTTCCTCCTCTCTGCAATGGGCAGTCTCCCTCTTGCTGGTTGTAAGGCTGTGAGATTAAGTGATGTTGCTTGTTTTGGCCCCCCAAGCCTGGCTTCTGAACCCTCCTGAGGTACCTAGTCTGAACCTCTTAGAGTATGGGTGTACTGTCTATAAGACCCTGCAGCCCCTCATCTGGTGACCCATGTACACAGGCCATTAGGTTGGGGGCTACCCCTTTGCTCACAAGGTGCCTTGCCCCATTTCTATTTCAGAATGCAGTGTTACCTCCAGGAAATCTTCCTTGGTGCCTCCCTACCCAATTCTGGCCCCTTCTCTGTGCTGCAACTTAGCTTCCTTCAGTCATAGGAGCATAGTGACATAGTTGTTTCTCACTCCCACAAACACACACACACACACACACACACACACACACACACACACAATGCAGGGCTTGAACTCACAATCCCGAGATCAAGACCTGAGCTGAGATTGAGTCAGATGCATAACTGACTAAAGCCACCCAGGCGCCCCTCTCACACATTCATTAGATGTTACCTTTATTAAGGGTCTCCTTATTGCTATTTCTGTTTTTTACTATTCTTAGAAGACCCCATGACCACACATTATAATTTCCTCTTTTACATCTTACTCTGATGTATGACATGCCATAAGCACTAACAAAAGCAAGCCTGGCTACCTGAAGCTGTAGCCCTCCTCAGCCACAGTTACATGTCAGAACCACTGGCTACACCCAGACCAAGTGGGTCAGATTCAGGACAGGGGTGGAAGCACTGGCATCTAGGCTCCAGGGTGACTCCAGTGTGCAGCCTAGCTGAGAATTCCTATACCGTAGACTCTGAAGCTGCCTGCACAGTCCATCAGAGCAGGGCCAAGATATGCTAAAGTCAGACCACACATTGCCCTCCAACCTTCACACCTTGTGATAACCAAGGTAGGGAGCATATACCTCCCTGCCCAGGCAACAGCACCCTGTTGACTGTAATGAATATAGATGAATCTTATCAGTATACCACTACAGACCCATCCCATGCAGGCCTGCTTGATATGCCGTGAGCATCATCCATATCTGTACGAGTAGGCTGATTGATCTCTCTTTGACAACTTTTTGCCTATGAGCTTGAGAAGGGATCTTCTTGGAGCAAGGTCTGGGTCTGGAAGCCACCTTCCATGGCACCTACCCCGCCACCCAGGTCTATTTTTGTAGGCAGTGGGCCCATGGGGCCCCAGTGTGGACCAGCTCTCCTTCATTGCTCAGTGTTCCTTCATGCAAATCTGTCCATGTCAGGGGTGTTGTGGAAGCTAGCTGGGATAGTAAAAGCATGGGAAACTTGGGACTTCCTCAGCACAGAGTGAGCACTCAACAACTGTTAGCTCCTTGTGCCTTTCTTCCCCAAAACAAATGTTTTTTTCTTAAAATCAGTGGAAGTGAATGGAAACCCATGTCCTAATACAGGGCCACGAGGGTACTGCTTACATTGATACTGTTGGCTGCAGTTCCTTATGTAGAGACAAAGTCCATGTTCAGCAGGAGAGCACTGGCTCTTAGCAACTCATCTCAGAGTGGTTCGCACAACCAATGGGAGAAGCCATGGTCTTGGGAGCATTTACCTCCATGTGGACATTGAGGCTTTTGAGAGAATGAGAAACAGCTAAATGGTGTTCCATCCACACCATAGACTACCATGTAGCAGCAGAGGGGATGAGCTGCTGGTACATATGCCAGCCTAGGTCAATCTCCAGAGAGTTAGGCTGAGTAAGAGAAGCCACATGCTACATGCTTACAAATTCCAGACAGCACTAATTAATCTTTAGTGACAGCAAGCTCATCAATAGTGCCTGGGGAGAGGGGTGGGGCAGGAGAGTGGGATGACAAAGGGGCAGGAGGTGGTGGAGGTGTGCATTGTTCTGAGTGTGGTGATAGCTTTACGCTGGTTATGTCATAAACCATCCAGTCATACTTAGAGTGAGTGCTGTTGTACCTGTCAGTTACATCTCTGCCAAACCAGGCTGTCTTCTTGGCAGAACCAGCCTGAGGTCTCCTGGCCAAAGCCTCTCAAAGAATTTTTCCTTCTCTGAAATCAAGTCCCTTCCTGGGTGCCACAGACACCGAGACCACAGTGGTTAGTGAGAGCAAGGTGGAGACCCCATCTAAAATAGAGAAAAGTGATTCTGGCTTCCTTGGTTGAATGCTCAGCAGGAGACATCCTTGGGACAAGCATATTTGTGCATCATTGATGATGTGTCATTTCCAACTGGTTCTATAATAGGTGTAAAGACCTGGGCACTGTGTTCACCTGGGGTGCTTGGTCATCTGAGGCCTCATTCCTGGGAGTATGAGAACATCTCTTTGTATCACAGTCTGGTGGCATTAGAAGGACTGACTGTGGCATTTGGGTCTGGCAAGTTGGGTTTGGGGAGATTTGTGGAAGCAGGGCTTTGCTCTCCATTGGATGTGGGAAAGAAGCAGGGGCAATTCTGTGATTGTGCAACTTAAGAAATCTTTCCCAGCAGGAGGGGCAAGTCTGAGGCTAAATCTGGGACTGCTAAAGTGGCAGTCATTCCTCAGAGTAGCCAGCATGGAGCTGTTTGGCCTTTGTAAGCTGGACATTGTGCATGTTCTGTCTGTGCCCTGATGTGAATGTGATGAATGTTGTCCATCATGGTCCCAAAGTGGCCCTGCCTAAAGGTGATGTATTGTGACATTGTCCATGTTCTACAGGATGATTCCAGGGCTGAGCTGTGACACAGAACAGCTCCTGCATGCCATGACTGCTGTCGTCTTTCTTGCTCATTTGAAAATGAGTAGGGTACATTTCCAACCCATGAGAACTTTAGCCACAAATGCATGGCAAGACACTCCCAGCCCTGGTTACCAAAGAGGGGGTCCAAACAGGTATTTCTGGAAAAGCCCTGGGGTGATTCTGCTGTGCACCATGGCCGAGAGCCCACATATACTCCTGACTTGCTGAGTCCAGCAGAGTTGGTGCTCTGTGCCCCTCCCTCACCCACTCCCCCAACCAAGCCAGCTCCACTCTTCAGCAGGTTCTCTCCTCCCCACTTGAGAATCCAGCCTTGCTCAGCACTGCAGGCTACATGCAGCATGCTCAGTACATGAGCCAGATCTCACCAGGGGACAGCTATGCACTGTCTCTGTCCCTTAATATTTACTTTTTATCTGGAGATAAATGCCTCAACCCCAAGAAGTGATAGGGAAAGTGTGAGACCTCACAGCTGACTGGGCAGAAACTTTATTTTTTTGTGGGGGGGCAGAAACTTTAAGACAGAGTTGGTGTCAGTCACCATAGTAGACTTAGGGGCACCATGAAATCCTAACTGCATATTGGTATGACTTAGTTATCCAAAATACTCAGTCTTTGTATCTGTAAAATGAGCTAATGATGTCTCTGTAAGATGGTTGTGAAAGTCAGTATGCTCACATTTGTAAAATACCTGGCCTGGAGACCCTGAGTGTTCCTGAGGACTAGACTCCAAGGCAGGAACACGTTGATATTCTATCCCCTCCTGGGTCTTCCCCAGTCCCTTCTCTGTCTGTGGGTTCTGGGCTTTATAAAACGTCAGGTGAGGGTTCATTGGAATGAAAACACTGGCTTAGAGAAGGTGTGGCCTCCAGCTGGAGGGCAATGAGTAAGATGTGGAGAAGGCAGACAGTGTGGAGGAAGCTCTGAAAGGACAGCCAATGTGGCCCCACCCCTCTGTGCAGCCTGGTGCCCTTTCCTGGCTCCACCTCCCCAGACTAGCCTTTCACCCTCCCCACACGCCCTCCCCCAGCCCTATCTCCTCTGGACAGGGAGTTCTGTGGGCAGACATGTGTGGCAGGTCACCTCTGTTTGATGCTGACTTTCCACATACAGACCACAGATGTGGGAGAGGCCCCATGGGGAACAGGAACTCCTTAACAAGAAGGGAAAGGAGACCTGAATGCAGGACACTGGGGACAGGTGGGGAGGAGGCACTGAAGGCCCCAGTCTCCCACATCAGAGTAGGGCTATATTTGCAGTGTGATAGTATTTGCATGATACTATGTTCTCTGGGGGCAAATGTGCCCCTCTGACCATTGCTGTATTTTATGGCTGCCCTCTACAGTGGCTTCCTCAGGCCAGGATCTAATCTAATGCATCCTATGCTCTAGCCTGTACACTGATTCAAACCTTGAAGTTCAGTTCATTCATTTTAACACATAGAATTTGCTGAGGTTTATTTGATCCTAAGCACTGTGCTAAGGAGACCAAACCATAAGCAAGACACAGCCTGTCCAGTCACAAGCCCCTGATAAGTCATTCTGAGCACTCCTGGGTTATAGGGCCAGTAACCTTTTGAGTATTCAGTAGAGGATGTGAACCCTCATGCTGAAAACTCTCCCTGCTTTGTGTGCATGTACCTTCTGCTTCCAGTTTCAGAGGCCCACAAAACCTGTGGAAGGCAAGTTAAGATCCCTGCTCTGGATTGTGAATTCCTAAGGACCAGGGCCACTGTTTCTCTTTCCCACCTTCAAGTGCCCAGCACTGAGCTTTGAGTGAAGTGGAGGCTCTGTGCCTGTTTCAGTGAGGTGACTGGTAACATGGCCCTTTATTCCAGGTCACTGAGACCTGAGTTGTAGGGGAAGGGTGGGTTGTCCTTGTCAGTGTGACAAAGAGTCAGGCACTATCCATGGGAGATGAGTTGCAGTGGGGCTACAGTGAGGGGGGGTTTGGAAGGGTTGGGGTTCCTGGGAATTAGGCACTGGAAAGACAGTGAGCCTGAAGGGGAAGTGGCCATTCACAGGCTGACAGACCTAGCCAGGGATGCTGTGTGGAGGCCAAAGGGCTATGCCTTGGAGAAGGTGAGTGGGCTCTAGACAACTCTGATCCTCTATCCCAGCCAGTCAGTGGAGGAGAGCTGGTGCCAAGCCAGAGAGGTAAGCAGAGAGAGACAGGCCACAGGCCAAAGGAGGAGAAGATAGCATGTGAGGTCTGCAACTCCAGTCCAGAAGTTCAGTGGCCTAGATTCTGGCTCTTATGGCTCCACTTGGTGTGGCCTTTAGCAAAGCAGGATCTTGAAGCATGTTTGTTCCTTTATAAAATGGGCACAGTTTACCTGCTGGAGTCTAAGATACACTTTTAAAAAAACAGCCTAATATTTTAAAAATCAAGATGCACTTATAAATGATGTGTACACTTAAGTGATTTATTCTTCTCCCTTAAAAGCTATCATTAACTTCATGACATCTTTGCATTGAGGAAATAGAATAGTTGTAAACCTCATATATGATCAGGAAACATAGTGTGTGACATCCCCAGGAGACCCCAATTAACAGTCCTACCACCACCACCTGGAGGCGTATAACTACTAAATCAGGCCAGTCTGATTCATTGAGGTTTCTTGAAAGAGACTGGAGTGCACACTTCCAGAGTATCCTCAAAGTGGCACACAAAGATAGTGGGGTAAGACTCCCCAAGAGGAAGGCACAGATTTCCCCAAATTTCCACAGAGGATCCAGCCCCAGTCCCTAAAGCCACCTATAGTACATCTTAATAGAAGTGTGTGTAATCAACCTGGTTTTTGTCTGATGGACAAAGTAAGAGCCATGTTGGCTAAGTGTGTGCTGTATCTTCCTTCCTGCAGATGGATGGAATCACTTCGCAGGGAACTTCGGGAGCAGGCACTTCTGATGACCCCCATGGTCTGGAGTTTTCCCACAGAGTTATTGACACAGGCAGTGGCTGAGCCACCAGGTTCAAAGATTGCTTTTCTCTGGGAACTAGCTCTATGCTCCTCCAGTGAGGCAGGTCCTAGGACCCCTTCAACTTGTCTGCCGTCCACAACTCCCAATATCAAATCCCCCAAATTGGCCCAATGCCTCTCTCAGGACACACAGACTCCCCTCTGGTCCAGTTGTACTTATCCTAATACAACAGGGCCACACTATAAATAAAGCACACCACCAGTGGGCAATGAAGACAGACTGTAGAAATGGCAAAGCCTCTAGCAGGGGTGAAGCTGCAGTAGGTAGGCAAGTGTATCTCTTAACACAGGCTTTCATAGATGAAAGAATTAAAACTCTTTCTGGTGGTGAGCACAGTGGCGGCAAGATCACAAGGAAGTAATGGAACAAGAGTCAACGTCAAAACCCCCACTTTTCTGCACACTGGGCCCCCCTTGCAGTTGAAGCTTTCCAGTGAGACCCTTTCTGATGACATCCTGGGGCCATCCAGGCCTCTGTTACACATGTGCTTCTGTCTTGGGGGAAGAAGACTATCTCTATGCAGGGCATGATGTGCTGTGGGCCCCCATGCAGCCTATAGAATGGCCTAGCCTGGGACCTGGGGCTGCCATGCCTACAGATCCACTATAAGCAGTTCACTCAGTTCCTCTGAGTAGGTCTGTTCTGGGGCAAAACTAGAGTACCCATCTGGGGCAAAACTAGAGTACTCCCATTCAGGACTGTGGAAAGGTCAAATGGGATGTGAGGTTCTCCAGATTTGTGCACTGTATAGGACACTGGAAGTCAGGAGTCCTGATGACTACTGAGGTGCAGATGTGTTTGCACTTGGAGGACTAGTACTGACTGTAGCTGGGATGAGACAGTTTCTCCATGACCAGATGTCAGCATATGCCTTACCTTTGCCTGTGGTGGGGTGAAGAGGGAGTTCTGATCCAGGAAAGATAGGGCAGAGAGGACACAAATCAGGACATGTCCATAGATGGTGACAGACATGTGCTGGGTGAGGCCCAGCTGGTATGTGGCTCATTATTTCATTTGTTGGGAGAAGAGCCTGTGCAGGCTCCTCACCCAGCTCTAGGTGGCATTAGTAGATTGTGCAGGGTTGTTTCTTGGGCATCTAGGTCTTTTCAGAAAAACAAAGGTGACACTCTTCCCCATGATATAGACAGCTAGGACATGTGGGCAAGCCAGCCAGCACCAGGAGCAGTTCCTTCATCTTGGGGAAACCTTTTCTGCTAGATCTGAGGAGGGCAGGCTACCCTCACCCTGCCAGGAGCAGGAGCTGCTGCCATGGTTTGGATGGACAGCTGCACACTATCTCTGGTCCAAGAGACTGGAGTATGGTAGGCTAAGGGCCTCCAGTGTACCTGTGAAGCTGCAGGCCAGAGTCTGGCATTTTGTGGGTCACATGGAGAAACAGAGTAACATCACAAACATGGACACACAGCTACTATAATCCTCCTTATGGCTCCCATTATCAGCTCTTCTGTGATCTAGAACAAGTCACAGACCCTCACAGGGCCTCTGTGGACATGGACAGCAGGAGATGTGAGGAAATGAAGACTCACTGTGCAGCTGTCCGGAGGATTCTATAACGTTCATGAGATATCACAAGTTAATGTTTGTATACACAGAGATTGGGAGTCAGAAATACCTCATACAGATTTAAACGCCACCAGATAGTAACTTGTGCAAGTAGCTTGGGCAGGTTGTTGTTCTGAGATTCATAAAGATGTCTGTAGAATAAAGACAATACCACCTGCATCATTATAGGATTAAAATGTATAAAAGGTACAAGACATATGGTGAGCACTTCGTACTTAACTATTTTGTTATTATAAATGTTATTTTTTATAAGAGGAGAGACAGATTTCTCCAACTTCACAATTTTCACTCAAGAGTGTTGCTGAGCAGCTTCTCTGTGTGAACCCTATGCTGGAAACTGGAGTTCTAGAAGAGCTGAGCCATGCTGTCCCCTCAGCAGAGCCTGGAAATCTAGTGGGGGACACAGATTGGCTGACAGCGGCAGCAAAAGCAACAGCATTGATAGCAACAAAACAGCAATGCCTGTGCAGCAAGGGATTGAACCAAAAAGCAGTCAGAATTAGGGCACCCAGGAAAAGAAGCACTCAACCCTGCCTGGGGAGGCAGGGGAGACTCCTGGGGAACCAGGGAGACTGAGAAGTAAACAGGCCATTATTCAGGAGTGTGGGAAGCACTGGTGTCAGGGGTGCCTGCTGCCTACAGAACCTCAAAAAAGGCTGCACGACTAAGGTAGTTCTTGAGGGAGATTCTGAAGAGTGAATTGGAGGGAGCCTGATGAAGCAGGAAAGGACAATATGCAAAAGGCAAAGAATCAGTGAGGGTATATGTTGCAAGCATGGGAATCTCAGGAGAAGCACAGGGTATATGCTGGGATATGGAAGGCATAGTCCTGGTAGCAGAGTAGGGCCAGGATGGGCCTTAGCAGAGACATTTTCTGAGGGTGGTGGAGAGTAGGAGTGATGATATCAGATGTGGGTTGTGTACAGCATAAATGAAGCTGTATTAGACCCTATAAGATGATAACTCAAATCTATAGAAGAAAGGGAAGAGAATCAAAAATGGTAAATAAGAAGGTTAATATTAACAAACTCTATAAATACATACTTTTCTCAGCTTTTTAAAAATATATAAAATTGGGGGCACCTGGGTGGCTCCATAGATTGAGCATCCAACTCTTGGTTTTGGCTCAGGTCATGATCTCACAGTCGTGGGTTAGAGCCCCACACCAGACTGCATGCTCACTGCGGAGTCTACTTGAGATTCTTTCTAACCTCCCCTCACCTCTCCCCACTCACACTCGTTCTCTCTCTAAAATAAGTAAATAAAATGTTTAATACATATATATATTTGCATAAAGTAATAATTATAGCAGTGTGTTGATGGGTTTGTAACATCTATAGACACAATGTGTACAAAATATATAGCACCAAAAAAAGAAGAAAGTAGAGCTATATAAAAGTAAAGTTTTTATATTTCATTGGAATTAAGTTCATATAAATCTGAAGCATATCTTGTTAAGAAAAGATGAATATTGTAATGCTAAGAAAATAACTTTAAAAAGCATGGTTAAAAAAAGCTTTAGGGAAATTAAAATGTCACACTAGAAGATATTCTAAACACAAAGAAGAATCAATAAAGGAGGAACACAAAAAAAGACATGACACACGGAAGAGTAGGGATCCTCAACTCACATAGCCCCACAAACTTACCTAGATAGTTTCCAAAACATCCTGAACACCTACAAATTAGACCTGAGATTTAAAGAGAGAACAGATGGAATGCTACAGAGAGAAAGGTTTTTGCTTCTAACAAGGGTGTATTTTACTAAGGACATGGTTGATATTTTTCACTCAGCCCACTCATACAGCTGCTCTGCACTGAACAAAATGACTAGAAGGAAGAATTCACCACAGAAGAAAGAACCAGAAACAATACTCTCTGCCACAGAATTACAGAATTTGATTTTAAATATGATGTCAGAAATTTAATTCAGAAGTACAATTATAAAGCTACTGGTGGCTCTGGGAAAAAAGTGTAAAGGACTCTGGAGACTATTTTACTGCAGAAATGAGACCTAATCAGGCTGAAAATAAAAATAGGTTAAATGAGATGCAATCCATTGGATGTTCTTTTTTTTAAAGATTTTTAAAAGATTTATTTATTTATTTATTTATTTGAGAGAGGGAGAGAGAAAGAGAGACAGGAGCCCGACGTGGGACTCCATCCCGGGACTCCAGGATCGCGCGTTGGGCCAAAGGCAGGAGCCAAACCACCAAGCCACCCAGGGATCCCCCCACTGGATGTTCTAACTGCAGGGTTAATGAGGTGGAAGAGAGAGTGAGTGACATAGAAAACAAGTTGATGGTAAGGAAGGAAACGGAGGAAAAAAGAGAAAAATAATTAAGAACCCACAAGGAAAGACTTAGGGACATAAATGATACCTTAAAAAAAAAAAAGAATATATGTCTAATTGGGATTCCAGAAGAGGCTGAGAAAGAGAAAGGACCACAAAGTATATTTGAACAAATCATAGCTGAGAACTTCCCAAATCTGGGGAAGGAAACAGGCATTCAGATCCAGGAGATAAAGAGGACCCGCCAAAAAATTAAATAAAAACTGTTCAACACCTGGACATTAAATGGTGAAACTTGCAAATTTCAAAGATAAAGAGAAAATTCTCAAAGCAGTGAGAGACAAGAGATTCTTAATTTATATGGGGAGAAATATCAGATTAAGAGTAGACCTCTCTACAGAGACCTGGCAGGCCAGAAAGGGCTGGCAGGATATATACAGGATGCTAAATTAGAAGAACATGCAGCCAAGAATATGTTATCCAGCAAGACTCTCATTCAGAATAGAAGAGACAAAGAGCTTCCAGGATAGGCAGACTGAAACAATATGTTACCACCAAACCAGCTCTGCAAGAAATATTAAGGGGGACTCTGTAAAAGAAAGGGGGAGCCCAAAAAACAATCTACAAAAACAGGGACTGGATAGGTAATATGATGACACTAAATTCATATCTTTCAATAATTATTCTGAATGTGAATGGGCTAAATAATCCCATCAAAAGACACAGGGTATCAGACTGGATAAAAAAAGCAAGACCATCGATATGCTCTTTACAAGAGACTCATTTTAGAGCACCTAAGGACACCTAAGACCTAAGGACACCTCCAGCTTGAAAATGAGGGTTGGAGAACCATTTACCATTCAAATAATCCTGAAAAGAAAGCTGGAGTGGCAATCCTCATATCAGATCAACTAGAGTTTATCCCAAAGACTGTAGTAAGAGATGAAGAGGGACACTATATCATACTTAAAGGGTCTATACCACAAGAAGACCCAACAATAATGAGTATTTATGCCCCTCATGTGGGAGCCACCAAGTATATCAATCAATTAATAACCAAAGTAAAGAGATACTTAGATAATAATACACTAATAGTAGGAGACCTCAACACAGCACTTTCAGGAAATAACAGATTTTCTAAGCAGAACATCACCAAATAAGCCAGGGTCTTGAATGATACACTGGACCAAACAGACTTCACAGATATATATAGAACTTTCCATCCTAATACAACTGAATCCACATTCTCCTCAAGTGCATATGGAACTTTCTTCAGAATGGACCACATATGGGTCACAAATCAGGTCTCAACCAATACCAAAAGATTGGGATTGTCCCCTGCATATTTTCAGACTACAATGTTTTAAACTAGAACTCAATCACAAGAAGAAATTTGGAAGAAACTCAAACACATAGAGGTTAAAGAGAATCCTGCTAAAAGATGAATGGGTCATCCAGGAAATTAGAGAAGAATTAAAAAAATTCATGGAATTAAAATGAAGATACAACCATTCAAATCCTTGCGATACAGCAAAAAGTCGTTCTAAGAGGGAAATACATCACAATACAAGCCTCCCTCAAAAAATTGTATAGAACCAGGCACGTGGGTGGCTCAGTGGTTGAGCATCTACCTTTGGCTCAGGTTGTGATCCTGGCCTTGTCCTAGGATCAAGTCCCACATCAGGCTCCCTCAAGGAACCTGCTTCTCCCTCTGCCTATGTCTGTGCCTCTCCCTCTGCCATTCATGAAAAAAAATAAATGAAATCTTTAAAAAAATGGAAGAAACTCAAATACACAAGCTAATTTCTCATCTAAAAGAACTGGAGAAAGAACAGCAAGTAAAGCCTACACCAAGAAGAAGAAGATAATAAAGATTTGAGGAGAACTCAATGAAATAGAGTCCAGAAAAACTGTAGAACAGATCAACAAAACCAAGAGTTGGTTCTTTGAAAGAATTAATAAAATAGATAAACCCCTAGCCAGCCTTATTAAAAACAAAAGAGAAAAGACTCAAATTAATAAAATCATGAATGAAAGAGGAGAGATCACAACTAATACCAAAGAAATACAAATGATTTTTTTTAAAGTATTACAAGCAGGCATACTCCAACAAATTAGACAATCTAGAAGACATGCATGCATTTCTGGAAAATCACAAATTACCAAAACTGGAACAGGAAGGAATAGAAAACCTTAACAGGCCAATAACCAGGGAAGAAATTGAAGCAGTCAAAAAAAAAAAAAAAAAAGAAAGAAAGAAATTGAAGCAGTCATCACAAACCTCCCAAGACACAAAAAGTCCAGGGCCAGATGGCTTCCCAGGGGAATTCTATCAAATGTTTAAAGAAGAAACAATACCTACTCTACCAAAGCTATTCCAAAAGATAGAAAAGGATGGAATTCTTCCAAACTCTTTTTATGAGCATTAACTTGACATTAACTTGACTCCAAAACCAGACAAAGACCTCACCAAAAAGCAGAATTATAGACCAATATCCTTGATGAACAAAAATGCAAAAATTCTCAACAAGATACTAGCCAATAGGATCTAACAGTACATTAAAAGGATTATTCACCATGACCAAGTGGGATTTATCTCTGGGATGCAAGGCTGGTTCAACACTCATAAAACAATCAACATGATAGATCACATTAACAAGAGAAAAGAAAAACAAGAACCATATGATCCTCTCAATAGATGCAGAGAAAACATTTGACAAAATACAGCATCCATTCCTGATCAAAACTCTTCAGAGAGTAGGGATAGAAGGAATATTCTTCAGCATCTTAAAAGGCATTTATGAAAAGCCCACAGTGAATATCATCCTCAATGGGGAAAAGCTGAGAGCCTTTCCCCAAAGATCATGAACACAGGTATGTCCACTCTCACCATTGTTATTCAACGTAGCACTAGAAGTCCTAGCCTCAGCAATCAGACAACAAAAAGAAATAAAAGGCATTCACTTGGCAAAGAAGAAGTCAAACTCTCCCTCTACATAGATGACATGATACTGTACATAGAAAACCCAAAAGACTCCATCCCAAGATTGTAGAACTCATACAGCAATTTAGCCATGTGGCAGGATACAAAATCAATGCACAGAAATCAGTTGCATTTCTATACACTAACAATGAGACTGAAGAAAAAGAAATTAAGGAGTCAATCCCATTTACAATTGCACCCAAAAGCATAAGATACCTAGGAATAAACCTAACCAAAGAGGTAAAGGATCTATACCCTAAAAACTACCGAATACTTATGAAAGAAATTGAGGAAGATGTAACGAGATGGAAAAACATTCCATGTTCACGGATCAGAAGAATAAATATTGGGAAAATGTCTGTTGTACCCAGGGCAATTTACACGTTCAATGCAATCCCTATCAAAATACCATGGACTTTCTTCACAGAGTTGGAACAAATTATCTTAAGATTTGTGTGGAATCAGAAAAGACCCCAAATAGCCAGAGGAATATTGAAAAAGAAAACCAGAGCGAGGGCATCACAATGCCGGATTTCAAGCTGTATTACAAAGCTGTGATCAGCAAGACAGTATGGTACTGGCACAAAAACAGACAGATAGATCAATGGAACAGAATAGAGAACCCAGAAATGGCCCCTCAACTCTATGGTCAACTAATATTCGACAAAGCAGGAAAGGTTATCCTCTGGGAAAAGGAAAGTCTCTTTAATAAATGATGCTACAAAAATTGGACAGCCACATGCAGAAGAATGAAAGGCCATTCTCTTACACCATACACAAAGATAAACTCAAATGGACGATGAAAGATCTAAATGTGAGACAAGAATCCATCAAATTCCTAGTGGAGAACACAGGCAACACCCTTTTTAAACTTGATCACAGTAACTTCTTGAAGACACATTTATGAAGGCCAGGGAAAAAGAAAAGTGAACTATTGGGACTTAATCAGGATAACAGCTTCTGCACAGCAAAAGAAACAGTCAACAAAACTAAAAGACAATCTACAGAGTGGAAGAAGATATTTGCTAATGACAAATCAGATAAAGGGCTAGTATCCAAGATCTCTAAAGAACATATTAAACTCCACATCCAGGAAACAAACAATCCAATCATGAAATGGGCAGAAGACATGAACAGATATTTCTCCAAAGGAGACATAGACATGGCCAACAAGCACATGAGAAAATGCTCTGCATCACTTGCCATCTGGGAAGCACAAATCAAAACCACAATGAGATATCACCTCACACCTGTGAGAATGGCAAAAATTAACAAGACAGGAAACAACAAATGGATGAGGATGTGGAAAAAAAGGAACCCTCTTGCACTGTTGGTGGGAATGAAAACTGGTGCAGCCACTCTGGAAAACAGTGTGAAAGTTCCTTAAGAGGTAAAAATAGAGCTACCCTATGACCCAGCAATTGCACTACTGGGTGTTTACCCCACAGATACAGATGTAGTGAAACACCAGGACACCTGCACCTCAATGTTCTTAGCGACAATGTCCACAATAGCCAAACTGTGGAAGGAATCACGATGTCCTTCGACAAATGAATGGATAAAGATGTGGTCTATATATGCAATGAAATATTACTCAGCCATCAGAAAGGATGAATACCCACCGTTTGCTTGGATGTGGATGGACCTGGAGCATATTATACTGAATGAAGTAAGTCAATCGGAGAAGTACAATCATCATATGGTTTCACTCATATGGAGAATATAAGAAATAGTGAAAGGGATTATAAGGCAAAGGCAGGGAATTGTGTGGGAAAAATTAGAGGGAGACAAACCATGAGTGCCTCCTAACTCTGGGAAATGAACAAGGGGTATTGGGAGGGAAGGTGGGCGGGGGGTTGGGATAACTGGGTGACAGGCACTGAGGAGGGCACTTGATAGGATGGCACTGGGTGACGAATCTCATCTAAAGCAGATATTGTCCAAATGGATATAAAAATATATATAAAAAAACTACATCCAACTGGAGGTAGTTTTTGTCTTGCGATGGTTCCACTTGCTAATTTCACTTTATGATGGTGCAAAAGCTATACACATTCAGTAAAAATTGGGCTTTGAATTTTGAATTTTGGCCTTTTCCCAAGTGAGCAATATGTGGTAAGAATACTTTCTGGTGAGGCTGGGCAGGGGCAGGAGCACAGCTCCCAATCAACCATGAAACCATGAAGGTGAGCAACTGATACACTTAAAACCATCTGTTTTTCACTTTCAGTAGAGCATTCAATAAATCACATGAGATATTTAACACTTTATGATAAAATAGGTTTTTTGTTAGATGATATTGCCCAACCATAGGCTAATATAAGTATGTGAACATAAGGTGAGTGAGGCTATGATGTTTGGTAGGTTAGCCATATTAAATGCATTTTGACTTATTTTCAACTTATTATGGGTTTATTATGATGTAACCCCACTGTAAGTCAAGGACAATCTGTATATGCTCTTTATAGAAGACACTTTAGATTCAATTACACAAATATGTTGGAACTCAAGAGTGGAAAAATATACCATAAAAACAACAGGAACAGGAGTGATTATACGTGTATCAGCCCAAACAGACTTTAAAACAAAAAATTTATTACAGATAAAGAGGGACACTTTATAATGATAAAAAGCTTGATCCATTTAGATGATAATCATAAATACATATGTACTTACTAACAGAGTCCCAAAGTCCAGGAAGCAGAAATAGGCAGAATTGAAGGAAGAAATAAACAATTAATAACAATAGTTGGAGACTTCAATATCAGACTTTAATTAATGATAAACCAACTAGGCAAAATATCAACAAGTGTATACAGAAGACTTGAACAACACTGTGAGCTATTTAGAACTAATAGACATCGATAGAACATTACCTCAAACAGAAGTGGAATACACATTCTTCTGAAGTGTGTATGGACCATTCTCCAGAATAGACCATAAAACAATCATCAAAAAAGTAAAAGGAGGGGATCCCTGGGTGGCTCAGCAGTTTGGCGCCTGCCTTTGGCCCAAGGCGCAGTCTTGGAGTCCCAGGATCGAGTCCTGCATCAGGCTCCCGGCATGGAGCCTGCTTCTCCCTCTGCCTGTGTCTCTGCCTCTCTCTCTCTCTCTGTGTGTGTGTGCGTGTCTATCATAATTAAATAAATAAATCTTTAAAAAAAAAAGTAAAAGGATTGAAATCAAAGAAAGTATATTCTTGAACTAAAATTGAATTAACTTGGAAAGCAATAACTGAAGGATATTTGAGAAATGACAAAGAAACATAAAAGTCTTAATCCAGTGAAAAACTTTTATGCTACAAACAAAAAATGGCATCCAGAAAGTTAAAAGTACACAAAATGGAGAAAATACATGTAAATGATATTCTGGTAAGACATTTATACCCAGGATTTATATAAACAAGCCTTACAACTCAATAAGAAGAAAACAACCCAAATATAAAGTAGGCAAAGGATTCGAATAGATATTTCTCTAGGGAGGCTGTACAGGGGGCCAATAAAACATACAAATTTGCTCAGCATCACTAATCATTAGGAAAATGCAAATCACAGAGATACCACTTCACATGCACTCCATGGCTGTAATAAAAAATATAGAAAATTTTGGTGAGGATCTGGAGAAGTTGGAACTCTCATACATACATTCCTGGTAGAACAGTAAAATGGTCCAGTCACTTTGAAAGCAGTTTGGCAGTTTTTCAAAATGTTAAACATAGAGCTATCACATGACCCAGGAATTGCACTCTGCATTTATCCAAGAGAAATTAAAGCATACATCCACACAAAGACTTGTACAGGAATACTCAAAGTAACTTCATTTATAATAATCTCAAAGTATGAAAAACTCAAATGTTCATCAGCAGTTGGGAAGATAAACTGTGACATATCTATACAATGGAATACTGCTTAGCAACAATGGGATGAGTTATTGATACATATAGAACATAGATATAGAACATAGATGAATCTCAAAATAATTAAGGCTAGTGACAAGAGCCAGTCACAAGGATGATGTAATGTACGATTGTACTCATAGGAAATATCCAGAATAGGCAAGTCTATAGAGACAAAAAGTAGGGTGGGGTTGAGATGTGTGTGTTGGGATGTGTAATAGGGAGGGAATACTAATAGGATTTCTTTTGGCAGAGTGAGGGAAGGAACATTCTCAAAGTAGATTGTGGTGATGGTTGTAGAACTGAGTTTATTTTTGAAAATCCAATTGTCTGCCTTATCTTTTATTTTAATTCAATTTGCTGACATGTAGTATAACACCTAGTGCCCATCACATCACGTGCCCTCCTTAATGCCCATCACCCGGTTACCCCATCCCCCCAACCACCTCCCCTTCCTCAACCCTTTGTTTCCCAGAGTCAGGAGTCTCTTATAGTTTGTCTTCCCCCTCTATCCAATTGTCTATTTTAAATGGGTAATTTGTATGGTTGTAAATTATAACTCAATAAATCTTTAGAAAGTTGAGGAGATATAAGTGACATCAGGTGACTCCTTTCCTTTGATGGCAGAGACATGATATGGCTTTGTGTTCTGGGAGTAGTACTAGTCAACTGGCCAACATTTCTCAAATATCTCTGTCACATACGGAACTCCTACAATGCTGTAAAATATTTAGGTTGTGTTCCCTGTCCTCACAGGAGGAGCTTGTTATTTAAGCAAGGGTTTGATGAGGAAATTTACAACCACAATTTAAGATTTTTAAGGATTTGAGGAGTCATAAGAGGCATCTTAAAAGAGGGAAACGTTTGTACTGGGCCTTTAAAAATAGGTGGACTTTAAGTAGATGGTGAAGGCTTAGAGAATTGTTTTCAAGTGCTCTATGCCTGTACAACCCTCTCAGGTGCCTTCTGCCCATAAGCTATTGGGAGGGCTCTAATTGTTGGAAAATTATTCCTTGTATTAAATAGACTCTCCTGTTGATAATACTTTTACCATTTATGATGCAGTTATTATTGACAGAACTGTCTCAGAAATAGTGTCTCAAGTAATTCTTTCCACATGAGATAGATGGTGCATCCTCCTCCTCATTATTATTTTCCTGATGAAAAAATTCTGGCCCATAGGTGTGTACATGACCTGCCTACAATTGCAGCCCCAGAACTCATCCTCATGTGCCCCTGCAGTACTGTCATTAGTGGATGTCCTTTCTTTCCTCTAATCCACACAGGACATGTCTAATTTCCATCCATATGATAGTTAATAAAAGTGAAGATCTTTAATTTTTTATGCCTTTTAATGCATCTTTTCCTCCCTTAGGGTTAAACAAAATCCATTGCTAAATCATTCTTCATTCAGGATGATTTTGAGGTTCTTTCCCATCTTAAGCACCATTCTTTGATCAAATCTGTCAGTATTTTACTGAAGCATGGGCCTCAGAACTGAGCAGGCTACTGTGGTCTGACTAGCTGAGGAGTGTAGGACTTGATCTCATTCTTCTTCTGTACAATGTTTGTCAGTTGATGGATCCTAAGATGGCATTAGCTCTTTGGGCAGCCACATTCCTTTATGGATTAAAATTTTTGCCAAGTAAGGTCCAGGACCTGAATAAGGGAATCCTTTTAGAGTTGAATAAAAACACCAAGTCTGCTGTAGGGTCTGGATGAGGTTTGAACCTACTAACACCAGGACCAGGCTTCATTCCACCTAGGACCAGTCTTTTAAATAAAGTAAGATGTGACCATTTACATGGTACTCAATATAATAATATTGATAACTCCTCTAAAATCTCTCCTCCTAGAGCTTCATTATTCTGATCTCTGATACTTTTATTCCAGAATCCATTTCCTTGCTTTTTTCAGCTTACTAGTGACTGCCTAAATCCCTAGGCCTATGACCTGCTCCCTCTTCAAAAGCATCACTTCATCTCTGCCTTCAACATCACACAGTCTCCTCTTCTGATCCTCCTTTATTCCCCTGAGAAGGGTCATGGTGATTACTTTGGGTCCACTTGGATGATCCAGGGTGAACTCTCCATTACAACATCCTGAACATAAACTTATCTGCAAAGCCCCTTTTGCCATAAAAGGTGACATTCATAGGTCCTGGATATTAGGACATGAACACTGTGGGAATTATTATTCACCCTACACAGAAGGTATTTCACAGAGTTTGATTGGGGGGGGGATGATGTGATAAACTGTATAATTCAGATCTGTCTGGCAACAGAGTGGGAAGAGTAAGGCTGGAAGCCTAGAAAGTACTTTGGAAGCTTCCAATATCAGTGGATACTGATCTGTATCAGTGGCAAAGGGACAGAGGAGAGGATTTATGTAGAGCACTCAGGAGGTATAACCCACAAGATTTGTAGCCAGTTAGGATGTGGGATGAATGAGAAAGGAGGTCTAGAAGGGCTCAGGGTTTCTGTGCTCATCAGTTGGGTTGATCAATAGGGAGTACAGGAGAGGCAGAGAGAGATTACTGGTTTTGTCAGGAACCTGACTTTGGGGTATCTATGAGATAAACAATGAGCCCTGCCTAATAGGCAGTTAGGTCTACAGAGGAAGGTGGTGACAGCTATTGGTGTGCTGAGCACACAGGCAGCACTTGAAACCACAGTAGACCAGATGACCCAGGGGCTGTCTCTAGAATTACAAAGAGCATCAAAGCTGTCTGGAGGGGAGGTCTAAACCTCAGCTGCCTACACTTGGATCTTTGAAATGCCCATTAATGTACAGATGCTTTGAGAAGTCTATAAGGAAAAAAATCAATTTAACTCACGGCATTTTCCAAAATTATCTGATTGTCAGGCTCATCATTTCTCTTCCAAATCATGTGAACCCTGCTTCAGAAAATGCTTCATGCCAGCAATCTGGGAAACTCAGCTCCTCCAGATCCTGGAAAGACCCTCCAACTCTTTGTTAAAAAATCAACTTGATTCACTCCCTTATGGTTCTGTCAACACTGGGGCAATAAAAAGGGAGAGACCTTGACTTCCTGGGTTGATGTTAATTCCTCCTTCTGAAAATCCTCAAAACAAGGTGGTCGTAGGAAATGGTGAAATGTTTCCAGATCTTGGTGCATCACCTGTCAGCTGTGTCACCTTAGATGAGTACTTAACCTGGCAGAACACAAACTGCATATATGAAAAATGGAGCAATGGTGCCTTGCAAGGCTGCTCTGCAGTTTACATAAGAAGAGGCAATGCACCTAGCTGAAAGGAAGGGTACTGCTATTCCTTTCTCTGCAGGGAATAAGCTTAGCTTTCTAAAAATGGCTTCAAGCCTATTTCAAGTTGTTCACCTTGTTGTTAGAGTTAATGGGTCTTCCTCTGCTAGCCTTGTACCAAGCACACCCCAGTATGTAAGCCTTGCTTTAAAAGATTTCTCCAGTCTAGAACCTGCCCTAGAAGAAGCCATGGCTTTTGTACTAAAACTAGGAGTATGTGATTGATGGCAGATGAAATTTTGAAATTGAGATTGTCTTGGGAAACCTGGCCCTGTTGGATTCTGTACCCACAGACTGTTCAGTCCTAAAGCAAAACCATTTCTAGTTCCTCCAACCAGGCCTCTTGTCAGCAGACCTTACTTTAGAGCTTGGCTCCTATTTCCCAGCTTTCTTCTTTGAGCTGCTTTGAGCTGAATTATACCAGTTGTGTGTCCCTTCCCCATGACCACTGGATACAATTTCAAATCTTACTGATGGCAAGTTCTTTTGCCTAATGTATGCAAGGTTCTTAATGGGATTTCTAATGGAGTCACTCAGAAAAGAGACTCTTTCTGCTAGCTCCTTATGAGAGGGAAGAATTTCCCTGTTGTTTGGGGATTATGGGTTGCAAGGAGATACAAAGGAATAGAGGAGAAAGAATGGGCTGGGATACGAACGCCATATGTGTAAGACAGGAGCACCAGCACCTCACAGGGCTGAGGTACAATTTGATGGGATGGGGTCAGGCCTCCATGGTAGCCCACCTTTGAAGAATGGGGGCCGCCTCTATAAGGCTACCTGGAGTACCTCCCAGCTTGCATCTGGTCCACATGCCCACCTGTGACCACACATGCTCACACTCAGTATTAGCTTGCAGAGCATGCTTTTAAAGACTCCTACGGCTGCAAAGCTCTAAGTCAGATGACTAATACGGGGCTAACTGTGGGCACTAACTTTCTTTTGTCACTTTTCTTAATCTTCAGAGGAATGGACACAAAGGCTTGGAGCCAAACGGCCTGGGTTTAAATCCTGATTCACTACTTCCTAGCAGGTGTGACCATGACCAAGTTACTTGATTTCTCTGTGCCCCATTTTCATCTCCTAGGATATAGTGCCTACCTCATATGGCAGTCATGAGACTCCTATAAGGTTCAATAAATTTATTGTCATTTCTCCCATTTTATGAGAGGAGAAATTAAGACTCGGATATCAGTACTGGTTACTTTTTACTGAGTAAGTGGCAGAACTAACTAGGACATATATCTGATATAGTCATAGTCCTCTTTTATATGCCAGCTGTTGTTCATGGTCAGAGAAATTAATCCAGACTGATAGGAGATCAGAAACCATATATAGCAACACTGGGCAGTGTGTATGTGTGGTAGCAGGTGGGTTAAGAGTGCTCCTGGATGTGGACTTTGGCTCAGGGATACCCAGCCTTGGATTTCCAGGAGATACACCCAGGTTCTTTCTACAGACCGATCTTGCCAAGAAAGGACTATTTTGGATTCCTTACTGTTCCCTGGTGGTAACAGATCCCTATGAGGCTCTTTCCCTGAGAGATCAAAGTGAGAGGCTATTTTGAAATTGGCTCTCTAAATTAATGAAGAATTTTGAACTTTTTGTTTCTCGGTTTTAGCCTTCCAGGCACCTCTGGACCAACAGCCTAAATTAGTTCTCGGTTTTGTCCCTTTATAAATTAATAAATAGCTTACTAACTGCTTGACCCCAGTAAGTTACCAGCCTCTTGGGGATGTTCCATCTGTAAAATCAGCATTTCAGTTCCACTCAGAGAACAGGATCTATTCCAGTCTATTCATTCTTATTTTCAGCAGACAAACCACAAGGTGGCACTACAAGAGTTTGTCCTCCTGTTTTCTCCCCAAGCGATGGAAGAGTAGGTCAGAGGAATTGTGGTATGTGCAGGTTGACTCAGAGCAAAGCTAAAAGTTATTCTATCTGCATGTTGTGTTTCCAACATGGCCAGCCTCAGCACTCAGACCTGAGACCTCAGCATAATTCACATGTATGTGTGCCTTCTCCTTCTTATATGGAAAATAGAGACAAAATTCGCTAAAACTTCCTTAAAGGGCACCCTAAGAATTCAGATTAGCTAGTGGGTAGGATTAAGATTTATTTTTATAATTAAGTTAAATTTGAGGGTGAGGCTATCATGGATACACATAAAACTTAGAAGACATAATACAGAGGGCTACCATGTGCCTTTCACCCACTTTCCCCCAGTGACAGCATTTTGTAAAACTATAGCACAATATCACAACCAGGATGTTGACATTTATACCATCAGGACACCCAATACTTCTGTCACCATAAGGATCTCTCATGTTGCTTCTTTATAGCTACATTCATGCCCCCATCTTTAACTACTGATAAGCACTAATCTGTTCTCCATCTCTATAATTTTGTCATTTTAAGAATATTATAGTGCTTACTTCAGCAGCACATCTATTAAAATTGGAATGATACAGAGATTAGCATGTGCAAAAATGACACATAAATTCCTGAAGTGTTCCATATTTTTTTAAAAAAGAATGTTGTATATCTTGCTATTTGCAGTAACATGGTTAGAGCTAGAGAGTATTATGCTAAGTGAACTAAGTCACAGAAAGACAAATGCCATATGATTTCACTCATATGAGGAATTTAAGAAACCAAATGAATAAAAGGAAAAAGAGAAAGGCAAAACAAGAAACAGACTCTTAATTATAAAAAACACACTGATGGTTATCAGAGGGGAGTTGGGTGGAGGGATGGGTGAAATAGGTGATGGGAGTTAAAGAAGCACTTGTGATGAGCACTGGGTGTTGTATGGAAGTGTCGAGTCACTATATTGTACTCCTGAAACTAATATTACACTGTATGTTAACTAATTGGAACTTGGATAAAAACCTTTAAAAAATAACCAAGAATATTATACAAGTAGATTCATACAGTATGTAATACTTTAGGTTTGGATTTTTTCACTTAGCATAATTCTCTGCAAATGCACCCAAGCTGTGTGTGCAATGGCTGGTATTTCATTGGATGGATGTACTGGTTTGTCTTACTATTTACTTGTTCAAGGAAATCCAGGCCATTTCCAGTTTTGATCTACTCTGAATGTTAAGTTATTTTAATTTTGAACTGTTGTGAATAAAGTTGCTATGAGAATTAATTTACAGGTTTTTGTGTAAATGTAAATTTTCATTTCTCAGGAAAAAAGGCCCAAAAGTGCAATTGCTAGGTTGTATAGTAGTGTCTTTTAATCAATGGATCCATTTCATCTAAGTTCTCAAATTTATATGTATAGAATTATTGGTAGTATTCTTATCTTTTTAATACCTGCAGGATCCCCTGTTTCATTCCTGATATCAATAATCTGTATCTTCCTCATTTTTCTTTGTCAGTCCAGTTAGAGCTTGGTCAATTATATTGACTTTTTGATCAGCTCTTTATTTCATTGATTTTCTTTGTTTTTGTTTTCTACTTCATTGATTACTGCTCATTACTATTTATTTACCTACTTACTTTAAACTTATTTTGCTATTCTTTAAGTTCTTGATATGTAATGTAGGTAATAAATTGAGACTTTCTTTTTTCCTAATATGTTCATTTAGTGCTATAAATTTCCCTCTCAGCATGACTTTAGCTGTGTCCCACAATCTATTATATGCTGCATCTTCATTTGGTTAAATTTTTTTTTTTACTTTTTCCTTGAAACTTCCTCTTTGGCCTTGGATTATTTAGACATGTGTTGTTTTGTTTTTCAAGTGTTTGGATTGTCCTATTCTTTTTCTTAAATTATTTTTTAAATTGTTTATTTAACTTTAATTTAGTTAATATATACTGTATTATTAGTTTCAGGGGTAGAATTTAATGATTCAGCAGTTGCACATAACACCCAGTGCTCAGTACATCAAGTGCCCTTCTTAATGTCCATCACTCAATTACCTCCTTGCCCCACCCACCACCCCTCCAGTAACTTTCAGTTTGTTTCCTAGAATTAAGTATCTCTTATGATTTGCCTCCCCCTCTATTTTCATATTATTTTATTTTTCTTTGCTTTCTCCTGTTCATCTGTTTTGTTCCTTAACTTCCACATATGAATGAAACCATGAGATATTTGTCTTTCTCTAACTTATTTTGCTTGGCACAATACCCCCTAGTTCTATCCACATCCTTGCAAGTGGCAAGATATCATTCTTTTTTGATGGCTGAGCAATATTCCATTGTTGAAGTGACTGTCTTTTTCCAGTGGATATTCTTCCCTGCTTTGTCAAAAATTAGATGAACAAAGAATTGAGGGCCAATTTCTGGGTTCTCTATTCTGTTCCATTGATCTATGTGTCTGTTTTAATGCCGGTACCACACTGTCTTGATGATCACAACTTTGAAATATAGCATAAAGTCTGGCATTGTGATGCCTCCTGCTTTGGTTTTCTTTATCAGTATTACTTTGGCTATTTGGGTTCTTTAAAGGTACAATACAAATTTTAGGATTGTTTATTATGAGTGTTCTATAGTTTTCAGAATACAGATCTGTTACCACTTTGGTTAGGTTTATTCCTAGCTATCTTATGGGTTTTGGTGTAACTGTAAATGGGATTGATTCCTTAATTTCTCTTTCTTCAGTCTCAGTGTATAGAAATGCAACTGATTTCTGGGCAGTGATTTTTGTATACTGCCACTTTACTGAATTGCTGTATGAGTTCTAGCAATCTTGGGGTGGAGTCTTTTGGGTTTTCTATATACAGTATCATGTCATCTTTGAAAAGGGAGAGTTTGACTTCTTTGCCAATGTGAATGCCTTTTATTTCTTTTTGTTCTCTGATTGCTGAGGCTAGGACTTCTGGTACTATGCTGAACAACAGTGGTGAGAGTGGGCATCCCTGTCATGTTCCTGATCTTAGGGGAAAAGCTCTTATTTATTTCCTTGTTGAGGATAATATTCACTGTGAGTTTTTCATATATGTTTTTTATTATATTGAGGTAAATTCCCTCTATCTCTACACTGCAGAGAGTTTTTTTAAAATTTTTTATTTATGATAGTCACAGAGAGAGAGAGAGAGAGAGAGAGGCAGAGACACAGGCAGAGGGAGAAGCAGGCTCCATGCAGGGAGCCCGATGTGGGATTCGATCCCAGGTCTCCAGGATCGCGCCCTCGGCCAAAGGCAGGTGCTAAACCGCTGCACCACCCAGGGATCCCTGCAGAGAGTTTTTATGAAGAAAGGATGCTGTATTTTGTCAAATGCTTTTTTCTGCATCTATTGAGAGGATCATATGGTTCTTGTCCTTTCTTTTACTAATGTGATGTGTCACATTGATTGTTTTATGGATATTAAACATGGATATTAAACAACTCTTGAAGCCCAGGAATAAATCTTCCTTGGTCATGTTGAATAATCCCCTTAATGTACTGTTGTATCCTATTGGCTAGTATCTTAGTGAGAACTTTTGTATCCATGTTCATCAGGGATATTGGTCTGTAATTCTCCCTTTTGGTGGGGTCTTTGTCTGTTTTTGGGATCAAGGTAATGTTGGCCTCATAGAATGAATTCGGGAGTCTTTCTTCCATTTCTATTTTTTTTTTTGGAACATTTTCAGAAGAATAGATATTAATTCTTCTTTAAATGTTTGGTTGAGGGATCCCTGGGTGGCTCAATGGTTTAAAGCCTGCCTTCGGCCCAGAGGTGATCCTGGAGTCCCGAGATCGAGTCCCACATCAGGCTCCCTGCATGGACCCTACTTCTCCCTCTGCCTGTGTCTCTGCTCTCTCTCTTGCGCGCTCTCTCTCTCTCTCTCTGTATCTCTTGTGAATAAATAAATAAAAATCTTTAAAAAAATAAATGTTTAGTTGAATACCCTTGGGAAGCCATCCAGCCCTGGAGTCTTGTTTGTTGGGAGATTTTTGATTACTGCTTCAATTTGATTGCTGGTTATGAGTCTTTTCAGGTGTTCTATTCCTTCCTGTTTCCATTTGGTACTTTACACGTTTACATGCATCTGTTTCTTCCAGATTGCCAAATTGTTGGCATATAATTGCTCATAGTATTTTCTTATAATTGTTTGTGTTTCTTCAGTGTTGGTTGTGATCTCTCTTCTTTCATTCATGATTTTATTTATTTGGGTCCTTCATCTTATCTTGTTGATAAGTCTGGCTAGGGGTTTATTGACCTTATTAATTCTTTCGAAGAACCAGCTCCTAGTTGCATTGATCTGTTCTTCTGGGTCTTTTTTACTTCTATGTCACTGATTTCTGTTCTAATCTTTATTATTTCTTTTCTCCTGCTGGATTTAGGCTTCTTTGCTGTTCTTTTTCCATCTCCTTTAGGTGTAAGATGACGTTGTGTGGTTGAAACCTTTCTTGTTTCATGATAAAGGCCTGTATTGCTATATACTTCCCTTTTAAGACTACCTTTGCTGCATTCCAAAGGTTTTGAACTTTCGTGTTTTCATTTTCATTTGCTTCCGTGTATTTTTTTCTTCCATTTATTTTTTAATTCTTCTTTAATTTCCTGACTGACCCATTCATTCTTTGGTAGGATGCTCTTTTACCTCCATGTATTTCTGGTCCTTCCAACATTTTCTTCTGGTTAATTTCAAGTTTTAAAGCATTGTGGTCTGAAAATATACATGGTATGATCTCTGTCTTTTTTGGTTCTGACCTGATTTGTGATCCAGTATGGGATCTGTTCTGGACAATGTTCCATGTGCACTTGAGAAGAATGTGTATTCTGTTACTTTAGGATGAAATATTCTGAATATATCTATGAAGTCCATTTGGTTCAGTGTGTCTTTCAAAACCCTTGTTTCCTTGTTAATCTTTTGCTTACATGATCTGTGCATTGCTGGGAATGGGGTGTTTAAGTCCCCTACTGTTATTGTATTGTTATCAATAAGTTTCTTTACTGTTGTTATTAATTGGCTTATATATTTGGCTGTCTCAAGTTGGGGGCATAAATAGTTACATTTGTTAGATTTTCTTTTTTTAAAGATTTTATTTATTTATTGATGAGAGACACACAGAGAGGCAGAGACACAGGCAGAGGGACGAGCAGGTTCCCAGCAGGGAGCCTGATGCAGGACTTAATTCCAAGATCCCCAGAATCACATGACCTGAGCCAAAGACCGACACTCAACCACTGAGTCACCCAGGTACCCCAATTGTTAGATTTTCTTCTTGGATATACCCTCTTATGATATAGTATCCTTCACCCCTTATTACAGTCTTTGGTTTAAAATCTAGTTTGTCTGATATAAGGATGGCTACTCCAGCTTTCTTTTGATGTCCATTAGCATGATACATAGTTCTCCACACCCTCACTTTCAGGCTGAAGGTGTCTTTGGATCTAAAATCAGTCTCTTTTAGACAGCATATTGATAGATCTCATTTTTAAATCCAATCTGATACCCTGTGTCTTTTATTTGGTGTATTTAGTCCATTTCCATTCAGAGTAACTACTGAAAGATATGAATTTAGTGCCATTGTATTACCTGTAAATTTACTATTTCTATAGATTATCTCTGTTCTTTTCTGGTCTTTGTTACTTTTGGGCTCTCTCTTCACTCAAAAGATCCTCTTTAATATTTCTTGCAGGGGCTGGTTTACCATTCACAAATTCCTTTTGTTTTTGCTTATCTTGGAGACTCTTCATCTCTCCTTCTATATTCTGAATGACAGCCTTGCTGGATAAAGTATTCTTGGCTGCATATTTTCCCATTTGATACATTGAATATATCATGCCAGTCCTTTCTGTCCTACCAAGTCTCTGTAGACAGGTGTGCTACTAGCCTTAGGTGTCTACCCATGTAGGTTAAGGACCCCTTGTCCCCAGCTGCTTTCAGGATTTTCTCTTTATCTTTGAAATGTGGCAGTTTCACTATTACATTTTGTGGTGTTGGCCTATTTTTATTGATTTTGTTCTCTGTGCCTCCTAGATTTGAATGCCTGTTTCCTTCCCCAGGGTAGGGAAGTTCTCTGCTATAATATGTTCAAATAAACCTCTGCCCCTGTCTTTCCCTCTCTTCATCTTCTGGGACACCTATTTGAATATTATCTCACTTTATGATATCATTTTCTTGAAGTCTCCTTTCATGATCAAGTAGTTGATTTTCTTTTTCTCATCTTCTTTATTCTCCATCATTTTGTTTTCTATGTATCGCTCACTTTTCTGCCTTGTTTATCCTTGTTAGAGCCTCCATTTTTTTTGCATCTCAGTAATAACATTTCAGCCTGATTAAACCTCCAACTTTGTTCTTTTTTTTTTTTTTCAAGATTGTTTGGCTATTTGGAGTCCCTTGATAATTCATAAAAATTTTAGAATAGTTTTTTCTATTTCTTCAAAAAGAAGTCATTGGGTTTTGATAGGAAAACCCAATCAGGATAGGATTGGGTTTTAAATGTATCTGGAGATCATTTTAGGTAGTTTTGTCATCTTAAGAATATTCAGTCTTCTAGTCTATGAACATAAGATGTCATTTATTGGCACCTTCTTTAATTTCTTTCAGCAGTGTTATATAGTTTTCACTGTATTAACCTTTCATTCCATTGGTCAAGCTTATTCCTAAGTATTTTAATCTTTTTCTTGATATTTTAAATAGAATTGTTTCCTTAGTTTTGTTTTGGATCTTTCGTTATTAGTGCATAGAAATGCAATTGAGTTTTTTGTGTTAATTTTGTATCCCACAATATTGGTTTATTTTTTGTTTAATTGCTAATTTGTTTATTAATGTTAATGGTTGTGTGTGTGTGCATGTGTATTTGGAATATATAAAGTCGTATTATGTGTAAACAAAGATAATTTTATTTCTCCCTTTTCAATATTAATCCCTTTTATTTTTTCTTCTTGCCAATTTGCTCTTGCAGGGATTTCCAGGACTATGTTGAATAGAAGATGTAGAAAATGGGAATCTCTATTTTGTTTCTATCTTGGGGGAAATAATTTTAATCTTTGACCACTGAGTATGATGTTACATCTGGGTTTTTCACATCATCTTTAGGAAGTTTCCTTATATTCCTGGTTTATTGAGTTTGTTTTATTTTTTTGTGAAGAAGGGATATTGAATTTTGTCAAATACTCTTTCTGCATTGGTTGAGATGATCATATGTTCTTTCCCCTTCATTTTAATAATTGATTTTACTGAATCAGTTTTCACTTGAATCATTATTATATTCTGGGGATAAATTTCATTTGGTCACGATACACAGTCTTTTTAATATGCTGCTGAATTCACTTGGCTAGTATTTTATTGAAGGTTTTTACAACATTTATAAGGAATATTGGTCTGTAGTTCTCTTGTATTGTCTGTCTGGTTTGAGTGTCAAGGTACTCCTGGCTTCATAGAATGAGTTAGGATGTGTTTCCTCCTCTTCAGTATTTTGAAAAGTTTGAAAAGGATTTGTGTTTATTCTTCTTGAAATGTTTGGTACTCTTCACTAGTAAAGCCATTTTGTTTTAGCTTTTTGTTGTTGTTAGAAGGTTGTGTCTATTGATTTAATCTCTTTACTAGTTATAAGTCTACTCAGATGTTTTACTTTTCTTGATTCAGTTTTGGTGCATTGTGTGTTTTTAGGAATTTGCTTCATTTAGTTTAATATGTTAATATAAAAAATCACATTCTTTTTATTTCTGTAACCTCAGTAGTAGTGTTTTGTTTTTATTTCTGATTTTAGTAATATGAATCTTAATCCCTCTGCCAGTTTTGGGTTTAATTTGCTTTTCTTTTTCTTAAGACATGAAATTAGGTTATTGACTTAATACTTCTTTTCATGTGTACATTTATAGCTATAAATTCCCTTCGTATCATTGCTTTCTCTATATCTCATAGATTTTGGTATTTTGTGTTTTTGCTTTCATTTGTCTCAATGTACACAGATCGTTCTCAACTTAAAATAGGGTTATATCCCAATAAACCCATCATAAGCTGAAAGTATCATAATTTAAATGGAAGAAGATTTTTGTGAATGACATATTCAACAAAGGGTTAGTATCCAAAATACATGAAGAGCTTATAAAATTCAACACCCAAAACCCAAATAATCCAATTGAAAAATGGGAAGAAGACATGAACAGACACTTTTCTAAAGAAGACATACAGATGATCACAGATACATGAGAAGATGCTCAACATCACTTATCATCAGGGAAATGCAAATCAGAACTACAATGAGATATCTCTTCACATCTGTCAGAATGGCTTAAAATTAACAACACAAGAAACAACAGGTATTGGCAAGGAGAAAGGAGAATGCTCTTGCCCTGTTGGTGGGAATACAAACTTGTGCACCCACTGTGGAAAACAGTATGGAGGTTCCTCAAACATTAAAAATAGAACTACCTTATGATCCAGAAATTACACTACTGGGTGTTTACCCAAAGAATACAAGAACACTCAAAGGATACATACATCCCTATGTTTATACCAACATTATTTACAATAGCTAAGATATAGAAGCAGCCCAAGTGCCCATTGATTGATGAATGGATAAAGATGTTGTGATATATACATGTATACATATATATACACACACACATATATACACGCACACATACACACTGGAAAATTATTCAGCCATAAAAACGAATGAAATCTTACCATTTGCAACAACATGGATGAAGTTAAAGAGTATACTGCTAAGCAAAATAAGTCAAAGAAAGATAAATACCATAAGATTTCACTCAAATGTGGAATTTGAGAAAAAAAAGTGAGAAGGAAAATTTAAGAGAGAGAGAGAGAGAAATCAAGAAACAGACCTTTAATTATAGAGAACAAGCTGATAGTTACCAGAGGGGAGATGTAGGGGGATGGGTTAAATAAGTGATGAAGATTAAGGAGTGCACTTGTCATGATGAGCACACAGGGTGATGTATGGAAGTATTGAATTGTACACCTGAAAGTAATAAAATACTATATGTTAACTAACTGGAATTAAAATTAAAACTTTTAAAAAACAAAGGAAGTACCATAATTCAAAAAGACATTTAATATACCTAACCTACTGAGCATTGTAGCTTAGCCTAGACTACCTTAAATATGCTTAGAACACTTACATTAGTGTACATTTAGGCAAAATCATCTAACATAAAGTCTCTTTTATAACAAAGTGTCAAATATCTCATATAATTTCTTGATCACTTAACTGAAAATGAAAACCATAGTTGTATGGGTACAGAATGTTTGTAATTATATTGGTTGTTTACCCTCATGATCACAGGGCTGACTGGGAGCTGTGACTGGGTGCCACTCTCCAGCATCACAAGAGTATTAATAGTATCATATATAATGAGCTCAAGAAAAGATCAAAATTCAAACATCAAAGTATGGTTTCTACTGACTGCATATCACTTTTGCATCATGATACACTTGAAAAATTGTAAGTTGAACCATTATAAGTGGAGACTGCTTGTGTTCTCTAATTTCCCTTCTGATTTCTTCTTTGACCCATTGGTTAAGAATGTGTTGTTTTTGAAAAAAAAAAAAAAAGAAAAAGAATGTGTTGTTTAGGGGCAACTGGTGGCTCAGTTAGTTAAGCATTGGTCTTTAGCTCAGGTCATGATCTAGGGGTCCTGGGATCAAGCCCCTGCTTCTCCATCACTATGCTCATGCTCTCTATCTCTCTCAAATAAATAATATAAATAAACAATATAAATAATATTAATAAATAAAATCTAAAAAGAAAAAAGAATGTGTTGTTTAATTTCCCCATATTTGTAAATCTAGTTGTTGTTATTGATTTTTATCTACTGTGATAGACATGAATATTTTTTATGATTGAAAACTTTTAAAATGTATTGACTCATTTTGTGATATAACATACGGTCCCTCTTGGAGAATTTTCTATGTGCACTGAGAAAATACGTATTCTGCTGTTCTTGGATGTTCAGTATATTTCTGTTATGTTTAATTAGTCTATGGTTTTGTTCAAGTCCTCTATTTCCTTATTGATCTCCCATTGGTTCTACCATATTAAAAATGATGTTTTGAAGTCTTCATTATTCAATGTCCCCATTTCTCCCTTCAAATCTATAATGTCTGCTTCATAGATTTAGGGTCCTGATACTTGATGCATATATGTTAAAATTGTTATATTTTCTTGGTGGATTGATCCTTTTATCAATCTCTAATATTTTTGTTTTTGTAGCAGTTCTTTACTTAAAGTCTATTTTATCTAAATTAGTAGTCACGTTAGCTCTCCTTTGGTTAGTATTTGCATGGAAAACATTTTTCCATCCTTTCACACTCACCCTATTTGTGACTTTCAGTCTTAAGTGAGTCTCTTGTAGACATCATACAGTTGGATTATGGAGTTATTGTTGTTTTTTAACCAATTTTGCCATTCAAGTGCCTCTTGATTGAAAAGTCTAAGCCATTACATTAAATTTCTGACAAGGAGAGTCTTACTTTTGCCATTTTGATGTTTATTTTCTGTATGTCTTGTAACCTTTTTGTTTTTCATTTCCTTCATTACTTTTTTTGTGTTTAATTGCTTTTTTTATAGTGACACATTTTGATTCCCTTCTCATTTCCATTTGTGGCTACTCTATGGATATTTTCTGTATGGCTAAATGGAGATTACCTATAATACCCTATAGTTATATTTATCTAATTTGGACTGATTCCAGTAGTGCTCTCTCTACCCTCTTTATGTTTTGGTGTCACAAATTACATATTTATACATTGTGTGTCTGGTAATATTGATTTTAACTATTTTTATGCTTTTGTCTTTTAAACTCGTAGAAAATTAAAATACAAATTACAAACTAGGATTACAATAATACTGTTACACTCATATGTTTACCTTTATTGGAGATCTTTATATCTTCTTGTGTGTGTGGTTTTTTTTTTAAGATTTCATTTATTTATTCATGAGAGACATAGAGAGAGAGGCAGAGACATAGGCAGAGGGAGAAGCAGGCTCCGTGCAGGGAGCCCGATGCAGAACTCGATCCAGGACTCCAGGATCATGCCCTGAGCCAAAGGCAGACGCTCAACCGCTGAGCCACCCAGGTGTCCCTCTTCATGTGATTTTGGGTTAATGCATAGTTTCCTCTTATTTTAACCTGAGCACTCTGTTAATTATTTCTGTAAGATATGTCTAGCAGTATTGAAGTCCATCAATTTTTTTATATAAGCATGCCTAATTTCTCCCTCAATTGTGAAATTCAACTTTGCCATATATAAAATTATTCATTTATAGTGTCTTTCTTTCAACACTTTAAATATACTATCTCTGGTCCAGAGTCTCTGTAAATGGCTGATAATCTTATTAGAAGTCTTTGGTACATGATAAATCACTTCTCCCTTGCTGCTTTCAAGATACTTTATATTTGACTTTCAACAATTTGATTATAGTTTGTCTTAGTGTGGGTCTCTTTATGTTTAAACTACTTGGAGTTTACTGAGCTTTTAAGATTTATAGATTCAGAGGGAGGAGGGGCAAGATGGCAGAAGAGTAGGGTCTCCAAATCACCTGTCTCCACCAAATTACCTAGAAAACCTTCAAATTATCCTGAAAATCTATGAATTCGGCCTGAGAATTAAAGAGAGAACACCTGGAATGCTCCAGTGAGAAGAGTTTGCGCTTCTATCAAGGTAGGAAGACGGGGAAAAAAGAAATAAAGAAACAAAAGGCCTCCAAGGGGGAGGGGCCCCGCGAGGAGCCGGGCTGAGGCCGGGGCGAGTGTCCCCAGGACAGGAGAGCCCCGTCCCGGAGACGCAGGAGCTGCACCAACCTTCCCGGGCGGAAAGGGCTCGCAGGGAGTTAGAGCAGGACCCCAGGAGGGCGGGGATGCCCTCGGGCTCCCAGGGACACTAACAGGCACCTGCGCCCCGGGAGAGTGCGCCGAGCTCCCTAAGGGCTGCAGCGCGCACGGCGGGACCCGGAGCAGCTCAGGGGGCTCGGGGTGGGGGGACTCCGCGGAGGGGGCTTCAGAGGGAGCGCGAATCCAACAGCGCAGGTTCCGGAGCACAGGGCGCCGGGACACAGCCCAGGATCCGGCCTCCCCCGGGACAGGCAGAGGCCGGGAGGGCCCAGGACAGCGAGGACGCTCCTGGCCCGAGCTGAGCAGATCAGCGGCCCCGCCCCGGAGCCTCCAGGCCCTGTAGACAGAGAGCTCCGGAGTTCCTGCCAGAGCTGAATCTAGGGCTGCAGAGCTGGCCCCGCCACTAGGGCTGTTGCTCCTCGGGCCTCACGGGGTAAACAACCCCCACTGAGCCCTGCACCAGGCAAGGGGCACAGCAGCTCCCCCAACTGCTAACACCTGAAAATCAGCACAACAGGCCCCTCCCCCAGAAGACCATCTAGACGGACCAGTTCCAGGGGAAGCCAAGGGACTTAAAGTATAAAGAATCAGAAGATACTACCCCGTGGGGTATTTTTTGGTTGTTGTTTTGTTTTGTTTTGTTTTGCTTTTTCATTTGTTTCCTTGCCCCACCCCCCATTTTTTCTCCTTTCTTTCTTTTTCTTTCTCTTTTTCTTCTTTTTTTTCGTTTTATTTCTTCCTTTTTTTTCTCTTTCTCTTTTCTTTCCTTCTTTCTCTCCTCTCTTTTTCTCCTTTTCCCAATACAACTTGCTTTTGGCCACTCTGCACTGAGCAAAATGACTAGAAGGAAAACCTCACCTCAAAAGAAAGAATCAGAAACAGTCCTCTCTCCCACAGAGTTACAAAATCTGGATTACAATTCAATGTCAGAAAGCCAATTCAGAAGCATTATTATACAGCTACTGGTGGCTCTAGAAAAAAGCATAAAGGACTCAAGAGACTTCATGACTGCAGAATTTAGAGCTAACCAGGCAGAAATTAAAAATCAATTGAATGAGATGCAACCCAAACTAGAAGTCCTAACGACGAGGGTTAACGAGGTGGAAGAACGAGTGAGTGACCTAGAAGACAAGTTGATGGCAAAGAGGGAAACTGAGGAAAAAAGAGACAAACAATTAAAGGACCATGAAGATAGATTAAGGGAAATAAACGACAGCCTGAGGAAGAAAAACTTACGTTTAATTGGTGTTCCCGAGGGCGCCGAAAGTGACAGAGGGCCAGAATATGTATTTGAACAAATTCTAGCTGAAAACTTTCCTAATCTGGGAAGGGAAACAGGCATTCAGATCCAGGAAATAGAGAGATCCCCCCCTAAAATCAATAAAAACCGTTCAACACCTCAACATTTAATAGTGAAGCTTGCAAATTCCAAAGATAAAGAGAAGATCCTTAAAGCAACAAGAGACAAGAAATCCCTGACTTTTATGGGGAGGAGTATTAGGGTAACAGCAGACCTCTCCACAGAGACCTGGCAGGCCAGAAAGGGCTGGCAGGATATATTCAGGGTCCTAAATAAGAAGAACATGCAACCAAGAATACTTTATCCAGGAAGGCTCTCATTCAAAATGGAAGGAGAGATAAAGAGCTTCCAAGACAGGCAGCAACTAAAAGAATATGTGACCTCCAAACCAGCTCTGCAAGAAATTTTAAGGGGGACTCTTAAAATTCCCCTTTAAGAAGAAGTTCAGTGGAACAGTCCACAAAAACAAGGACTGAATAGATATCATGATGACACTAAACTCATATCTCTCAATAGTAACTCTGAATGTGAACGGGCTTAATGACCCCATCAAAAGGTGCAGGGTTTCAGACTGGATAAAAAAGCAGGACCCATCTATTTGCTGTCTACAAGAGACTCATTTTAGACAGAAGGACACCTACAGCCTGAAAATAAAAGGTTGGAGAACCATTTACCATTCGAATGGTCCTCAAAAGAAAGCAGGGGTAGCCATCCTTATATCAGATAAACTAAAATTTACCCCAAAGACTGTAGTGAGAGATGAAGAGGGACACTATACCATACTTAAAGGATCTATTCAACAAGAGGACTTAACAATCCTCAATATATATGCTCCGAATGTGGGAGCTGCCAAATATATAAATCAATTATTAACCGAAGTGAAGAAATACTTAGATAATAATACACTTATACTTGGTGACTTCAATCTAGCGCTTTCTATACTCGATAGGTCTTCTAAGCACAACATCTCCAAAGAAACGAGAGCTTTAAATGATACACTGGACCAGATGGATTTCACAGATATCTACAGAACTTTACATCCAAACTCAACTGAATACACATTCTTCTCAAGTGCACATGGAACTTTCTCCAGAATAGACCACATATTGGGTCACAAATCGGGTCTGAACTGATACCAAAAGACTGGGATCATCCCCTGCATATTCTCAGACCATGATGCCTTGAAATTAGAACTAAATCACAAGAAGAAGTTTGGAAGGACCTCAAACACGTGGAGGTTAAGGACCATCCTGCTAAAAGATGAAAGGGTCAACCAGGAAATGAAGGAAGAATTAAAAAGATTCATGGAAACTAATGAGAATGAAGATACAACCATCCAAAATCTTTGGGATGCAGCAAAAGCAGTCCTAAGGGGGAAATACATTGCAATACAAGCATCCAGGAATTAACTAACAATAGAAGGCAATAGCTTGCATTGGAGATATGAAAGCAGACCAGGAACAGTGATAGAAGTAAAAGAAAACCCCAAACTCCCTCTTCTATTTGAGTTACCTATTCTCAACTCCTTCCAAGAAAAGGTACATGTTCTACCAGTGGAAGGCAACACAGCATAACAGTCAAGACCATAGGCTTTATGATATGAGCTGCTCACCTTCACTAAATAGTTGTGGGGAATTAGGCAGATTGCTTACTTGCTCCAATTCTCATTTTCCTCCTTTGATAAATGAGTTGTGAAGATAAAATAACATAGTATTTGTAAAACACTAAACACAGGGCTTGACACAAAGAATTTTCTAGAAGTATATTGAAATTGCCAAGAATTAGGACACGATTGGCATTGGGGAGAGTTAGTGGTAAGTTAGGAACCAAAATCTTGAAGGAATAAGGGCATGTAAAATAGACGTATATTGCTTCAGTAAAAGTAGTTGTGGGCAGCACAGTCCAGATATATGATATTCAAGGTTAAGTGACTTAAGAGATTGGGCTTTTGCTTTACTGGTTTGGAATTCATCAAACAGAGACTACAGTTGTGCATGAGTTGTCTTTGGAAGGTATCCTCTTTTCCAAGGCTTTTGCCATAGTGAATGCTACAGAGATTCTGAAGAGGAAGAGGTAATTATGGGTCAGAGTCTCTACACTTGGAGGGTGGCCCTTGAGTGGAGGTGGGTTGGAGATAAGGAGGAAAAAGTGATGCGGAGTACAAGCAGTGAGAGTCTGCATGGGGAGAGTTTGCTTGGAGCAGGTGTGCTGTAAGAGAGCTTCCTGGGCCAAAAGGGGTTGGTTTGAGGCCAAGGCTAAGCTAGCCGGCAAAAGAAACACCCTCTTCTCTGGTTTGTCCAGGTAGCTGGTACACAGGTAGGATCCATGGGAGTCAGGAGTGACTAGGGTGGAGGGGTCAAAGATAGCATTATGAGTTGAATATAGAGAATGGCCAGTGAGAAGGAAAGCTCACTGCCCAGCCGAAAGAGGAGATAATTCATGACAGAATGGGCAGAGGTAGTAAGTGGTCAGGCCAGGCCTTAGGAAGAGAAGGTTGTCCCCTCATCCTCAGTCCTCTTATTGCTTCTTGTCCTTAGATCTGCAGCCTGCTCCGGAGGCTTCCAATTCCAAGACAAAATGCCACTAATACAGAACAAGGGAATGATATCTCACATGCATGCTCTCCCACAGGTGTTCACATTTTAAAAGAAATCGGATAGAAAATTAAATTTCTGCTGGCGCAACCAAGAGGGCCATGTTCCTTAGGAGCATAGGGAGCAATTGTCCTGATTTCTCAGGTTGCACTGCATGGAGAAGCTCCTCCTCCACCCACATTATTTGCCACGGTCCCCACGGTGGGGTTGGGGGAGGTCTTAAATAGGGCTAGACATTCTACCTGGGACTTTTGTTTTTCTATATTTTAATTTATGTTTTATTTTAATTTATTTTGGGCTTGCTTTAAAAGACTTGACTTCCCTCTTTAGCCCAAGGTTTCATTACCTAACTGCCTCTCACCCCACAAGGTGGTAAACACTTCTTTTATTCCTTCTCTACCTCCAACTCTAAGAGTCATTTTTCCAGGATACTATTGAGAAATTAAGATTTTTCAAGAGCAAGATGCTAGAACCTTTATGCTTTCCCTGATGGCTGCCTGTGTTCATGCCTCAGAATTGTCTGGTGCATGTCTGTCTTCCCTATAAGATTTGAGTGAGATTTCAGGATTGAACTGATTTGAGATTTCAGAAATCTCATTCATTTTTGTGTTGCCAATGCCTAGACAGCTAATATTTGTTGCACTGAAATGAGGTAGATACGGGGCTTAAGAAGGAGGCTTATGGGACTTGGGGCTGGGGGCTCCCTGTGTTTTCTCTGTTTTCCTGTTGATTCAAAACACATTCAGGTGAGTAGGCACTCCCTGAATTATGAAAGTGCCCTGAAGTCTTTAGGGATGCCAGAACTTCCTCTTCTATTCTTTGGAATGCTGGAGCAGAATGGTAGGCAGTCACTTAAAATTAAACAAATCTTTTTTCTTATGGGAAAAAAAATGTCCAACTCCAAGATATCATGGATTTTTCAAATGCCTCTTTTCTTCTTCTCTCTCATCGAAAATACTATATTGTTAACTTTTCTAAATTTTCTGCGTGGGTTGATTCAATTCCACTGATTCAGTTCCTTTAATGGTTATTGAGTTATCTCAGTTGTTCAGACCTGGGGAAACCAGAGGCAAGTGTTACTCTCCTGGCTCTAACCCAGTCACAGAGCTGATGGTAGCACTCATGTGTAACTACGGGAGACAGGGATGAGCCAGGCAGAGGCAGCATGCTGTGAAATGACTGTGTATCTGGGGCTTCTTCTCTGAGGTGTCTGAAAGAGTGGGCAGTTTGGTTTTCTGAAAGGCCTCAACATCCTAGTTCTCTGCAGGCAGAGGGTGTGGGCTAGCAATGGTTCTGCCGCTAACCATGTGGCTTTGGGTAATTGTTTAACCTTCTGAGTCTCAGACCCCTCATATTATATATATCCATATTCCACAAAATATGGAATAATAGTGTATGTTTCCAGGATATTCATGAGAATTAAATGAGTTAATTCATGTAAAATCCATAGAATAGTGGGTAGCACATAAATAAGTGTTCAACAAATACTAAGGTTCATTATCACCATCATCATCATCATTGTCATCATTATGTCCCCTTATACTGACATATTACAATGTTATTTTATATTGTGAAGGCAAAAAGTGGTGTAAGAATTTTGAAAATGTTTTGGAAATGTTTTCACTAAATAGTTTAGAAAGGCTTTTTGAAGGAGACAGGAAATGAGCTGAGCGTGGAGAAATGTAAGTAGTGGCAAATGAATAGACAGAAGAGCATTCAGAGAAACTCAGTTTAATTTAGTTAATGGTTAAAGAGCACACTCTGGAACCTGACTACAATTGTTAGATTACTGGTTTTGCCATTTACTAGCTACATAACATCATGTAAATTACTCAAATTCTCTGTGCCTCAGTGGATTTCTTTGTAAAATGGGGATGTTTATAATACCTACCTGAAAGGTGATTATGATCAAAAGCACATAAAAGCAGTCAAAAGTATTAGCTGACATTATTAACAATGCACCTAATATGCGGTATTTGGCATGAATTTTGTTACTTCAAGGAGTAAAAGGCAGATTGCTTATCTTTTCTGAGCTGTCCATTGTTGGAAGATACAAACCATTTAGCTAGAGAGAACAGGTAACCGTAATACCAGGCAATGTCTCAAAATGCCCATGGTGGTAGAGAGATTCAAGAAATATTCTTGATGAACTAGGATGTGTATACCTGTTTTTCCAGGACCAACTGGAAGTGGCTAGGGGTTCTCAAAACCAAGCCCTGCTGCCTCCTATAGAGCAGCATTTGATTGCAGACTGAGGACTGTCCCCAGGATCTGACCTGACCGGGAAAATCCTTGGCCTTTCTAGGCCCTCTTCAGTTTTATCAGTAATATGAGGACAAAATCCATCATCTTACAGCACTAGAGAGGAAAATAAAATGAGGTACTATATTTCTGAAAGTACAAACTTTGTATTGACCAAACCTGGTAATTATGGTTTTGTTTCTTCCTATATTGCTGGATTTGGTATAATGATAGTTTGTTTTAGATTTTTGCATTTTTATTCATATATGAGACTGGTAGGTAATTTTTCAAGCTCATTAGTGTTTTAGGTTTTGATATCAAAGATGTATTAACCCTATAAAATGAACTGACAGGTGATACATTTTTTTTTTAATTCTGAAAAAGATTGTATAAAATTTTTATTACTCATTTCTTGAATATTTGGTAAAAATTGCTAGGAAGCTTCCTTTTTAGAAAAAATATTTTAGCACTGATTCAATTCCTTTAATGGTTATTGAGCTATTCACAATTTCTACTTTTTTTTGCTAAGTTATTTTTTGCTGTTATTTTTTTCTATGTGGATCTATAATGTGCCCAACATTCTTTGTTGAAAAGACTATCCTTTTCCCAATGAAAAGGCACCAACAAAATGATCTCTTTGTGGGTACATATTGTTTAATTCCTTGTCTCTATTTGGTCTCATCAATCTAGCATTCTTACACTGATTGTCTTGCTTACTGTAGCTTTAGTCTTGAAAGTCTGGAAATCAGCCTGTATAGTACCCTAGTTTTGTTTCCTGTTTTCAAGATTGTTTTAGCTATTCCAGAAAATTGCATTTCTGTGTAAATTTCAGAATCACATTATAGTTTCTACAAAAAGCCTGCTAGAATCCTGATTGGAACTACATTTACCATACAGAACAATTTAGGAAAAATTGACACCTTAACAATGTTGAGTCCAGTTTTGTTAAATTATATTTTCTGAGAATGTGCAGTTTCATTTAACTGTTCAAAGTAATTGGCTTTTTCTCCATCAACCTTCTTAGTAATGTTTTTAAAGGCCTGCAACATATATAATGGTACCATCTTTTTCATTCCTCATATTTATTATGTGCGTCTCCACTTCTCCCTTAACCAGTCTTTTCAAAAGTTTGTGGCTGCATTAAGGTATTCCTGGTTTCTATAACAACAACCAACAATGTGATATTTCAGAAGTTTATTTCTCCAAATAGGTGCTCTTAGTCAGCAGTGGCTGTCCTCTAAGTGATGACTCAAGGATGCTAGACCTTTTCTATCTTTGGCTCTGTCATCTTCACAATGAGGTTTCCAAGGCTGACTTGCTTGCCTATACCATGCTAGGAAAGTGTATGGAAGGCCACATGTTGGAGGGCTCAACAGGCAGGGTGAGAATGGTGTGTGTCACTGTTGCTCATGTTCCACAACTAGAACTGTTACACGGCCACAACCATTTAGAGGCATTGGGAAATGTTATGGAGGGGTGTGCCCAGAAAGAAGAATAGGTTTCTATAGCTATCCCGTATAATCTATAAAGATTTTTATTAGTCTTAAACTTAAAAAAAAAAAAAAACTCTTCCTTTACTGGTTTTCTCTGTTATTTTATTAATTGCTTCACTGTATTTTCTTAATTGTTGCTCTTCGCCTTTTATATTCTTCCTTATACTTAATTTGGCTTTATTTTTCTGTTCACTTTCTAACTTCTTAAATGAAATGCTTAATTTATTAATGACAGGGCTTTCTTTTCTAGTGTTTGGTTTTCTTTCCAGAATTTAGGACTATAAATTGTTCCCCTAAGTAATGCTTTAGCAGTATCCCACAAGTTTCATTGAGGGTATTTTAAAAATCATCCAGTTCAAAATACCTCTGATTTCCAACCATATTTCATCTCCAATGCATGGGTATTGTATATTGTTACTTAATTTCTAAATATATGGAGATGTGCCTTTGCTGATTTCTACTTGAAATCCACAGAATTATTTCAGTCTTTTGAATTGTGTTATTTTTCTCTACTTTTTTTAGAAGTTGCACATTCTGTTTGCATTTCTCTTAATATTTGCCCAGAACTTATAATATGTATTTTTAACTTAACCAAATTATAGTGAATCAATTCCTTTATCTTCCTCATGGATAATATAATGATCTCAAAACACCTTAACCTTATAATTTTAATAATTTCTTTAATATTGTTCTGTAATTTATGTCTGTTTTCTAACTTTAAGATATTATTATTTTATATAGTCCATGTGCATTTTTATTTGCCTACTTATGTACTACTTCTGTACCTTCATTTTTTTTTTTTTTTGTCTATCTGGAATTACTCTCCTTCTGTCAGATACTCATCATTTAGATGTTCCTTAATGAGAGTCTACTAGGAGTGAATTTTTCTCAGCCTTTTGTTTGCTTATATTGGACTTATTTTTAAAATGTGTTTTCACTGGAAACATATCATTCTAGTTGGGCAGCTATTTTCTTTCAGCATATTGAAGATCTTCCATTCTATTCTGACTTCTGTTTTTGCTCTTATAAGTCTAATATTGTACAATTAGAATTTTCCCCCTCTTGCTACTATTTTTAATAATAAATTTAAATTTTATTGGTGTTCATATTGCCAACATACAGAATAACACCCACTGCTCATCCCATCAAGTGACCCCCTCAGTGCCCGTCACCCAGTCACCTCCACGCCCCGCCCTCCTCCCCTTCCACCATCCCTAGTTCGTTACCCAGAGTTAGGAATCTTTATGTTCTGTCTCTATTTCTGATATTTCCCACACATTTTTTCTCCCTTCCATTCTATTCCCTTTCACTATTATTTATATTCCCCAAATGAATGAGAACATATAATGTTTGTCCTTCTCTGATTGACTCCTTTCACTCAGCATAATACCCTCTAGTTCCATCCACGTTGAAGCAAATGGTGGGTATTTGTCGTTTCTAATGGCTGAGTAATATTCCATTGTATACATAAACCACATCTTCTTTATCCATTGATCTTTCGATGGCCACCGAGGCTCCTTCCACAGTTTGGCTATTGTAGACATTGTTGCTAGAAAAAACGGGGAGCAGGTGTCCCGGGGGTTCAATGCATTTGTATCTTTGGGGTAAATCCCCAGCAGTGCAATTGCTGGGTCGTAGGGCAGGTCTAGTTTTAACTCTTTGAGGAACCTCTACACAGTCTTCCAGAGTGGCTGCACCAGTTCACATTCCCACCAACAGTGTAGGAGGGTTCCCTTTTCTCCGCATCCTCTCAAACATGTGTGGTTTCCTGCCTTGTTAATTTTCCCCATTCTCACTGATGTGAGGTGGGATCTCATTGTGGACTTGATTTGTATTTCCCTGATGGCAAGGGATGCAGAGCATTTTCTCATGTGCATGTTGGCCATGTCTATGCCTTCCTCTGTGAGATTTCTCTTCATGTCTTTTGCCTATTTCATGATTGGATTGTTTGTTTCTTTGGTGTTGAGTTTAAGAAGTTCTTTATAGATCTTGGAAACTAGCCCTTTCTCTGATATGTCATTTGCAAATATCTTCTCCCATTCTGTAGGTTGTCTTTAGTTTTGTTGACTGTATCCTTTGCTGTGCAAAAGCTTCTTATCTTGATGAAGTCCCAATAGTTCATTTTTGCTTTTGTTTCTTTTGCCTTCATAGATGTATCTTGCAAGAAGTTGCTGTGGCCAAGTTCAAAAAGGGGGTTGCCTGTGTTCTCCTCTGGGATTTTGATGGATTCTGTCTCATATTTAGATCTTCCATCCATTTTGAGTTTATCTTTGTGTATGGTGAAAGAGAGTGGTCTAGTTTCATTCTTCTGCATGTGGATGTCCAATTTTCCCAGCACCATTTATTGAAGAGACTGTCTTTCTTCGAGTGGATAGTCTTTCCTCCTTTATCGAATATTAGTTGACCATAAAGTTGAGGGTCCACTTCGGAGTTCTCTATTCTGTTCCATTGAACTATGTGACTGTTTTTGTGCCAGTACCACACTGTCTTGATGACCACAGCTTTGTAGTACAACCTGAAATCTGGCATTGTGATGCCCCCAGATATGGTTTTCTTTCTTAAAATTCCCCTGAAAAAATAAATAAATAAAATAAAATTCCCCTGGCTATTTGGGGTCTTTCTGATTCCACACAAATCTTAAAATAATTTGTTCTAACTCTCTGAAGAAAGTCCATGGTATTTTGATAGGGACTGTATTAAACATGTAAAGTGCCCTGGGTAACATTGATATTTTCACAATATTAATTCTGCCAATCCATGAGCATGGAATATTTTTCCATCTCTTTGTGTCTTCCTCAATTTCTTTCAGAAGTGTTCTATAGTTTTTAGGGCATAGATCCTTTACCTCTTTGGTGAGGTATATTCCTAGGTATCTTATGCTTTTGGGTGCAATTGTAAATGGGATTGACTCCTTAGTTTCTCTTTCTTCAGTCTCATTGTTAGTGTATAGAAATGCCACTGACTTCTGGACATTGATTCTGTATCCTGCCATGCTGTCAAATTGCTGTATGAGTTCTAGCAATCTTGGGGTGGAGGCTTTTGGGTTTTCTATGTAGAGTATCATGTCATTGGCGAAGAGGGAGAGTTTGACTTCTTCTTTGCCAATTTGAATGCCTTTAATGTCTTTTTGTTGTCTGATTGCTGAGGCTAGGACTTCCAATACTATGTTGAATAGCAGTGGTGAGAGTGACATCCCTGTCTTGTTCCTGATCTTAGGGAAAAGGCTCCCAGTGCTTCCCCATTGAGAATGATATTTGCTGTGGGCTTTCCATAGATGGCTTTTAAGATGTTGAGGAATGTTCCCTCTATCCCTACACTCTGAAGAGCTTTGATCAGAAATGGATGCTGTATTTTGTCAAATGCTTTCTCTGCATCTAATGAGAGGATCATATGGTTCTTGGTTTTTCTCTTGCTGATATGATGAATCACACTGATTCTTTTACGGGTGTTGAACCAGCCTTGTGTCCCGGGAATAAATCCTACTTGGTCATGGTGAATAATTTTCTTAATGTACTGTTGGATCCTATTGGCTAGTATCTTGTTGAGAATTTTTGCATCCATGTTCATCAGGGATATTGGTCTATAATTCTCCTTTTTGCTGGGGTCTTTGGTTTTGGAATTAAGGTGATGCTGGCCTCATAGAATGAATTTGGAAGTACTCCATTTCTTTCTATCTTTCCAAACAGCTTTCGTAGAATAGGTATGGTTTCTTCTTTAAACGTTTGATAGAATTCCCCTGGGAAGCCATCTGGCCCTGGACTTTTGTGTCTTGGGAGGTTTTTGATGACTGCTTCAATTTCCTCCCTGTTTATTGGCCTGTTCAGGTTTTCTATTTTTTCCTGTTCCAGTTTTGGTAGTTTGTGGCTTTCCAGGAATGCGTCCATTTCTTCTAGATTGCCTAATTTATTGGAGTATAGCTGTTCATAATATGTTTTTAAAATCGTTTGTATTTCCTTGGTGTTGGTAGTGATCTCTCATTTCTCATTCATGATTTTACTATTTTGAGTCTTCTCTCTCTTCTTTTTAATAAGGCTGGCTAATGGTTTATCTATCTTATTAATTTCAGAGAACCAACTCTTGGTTTTGTTGATTTGTTCCACAGTTCTTCTGGTCTCAATTTCGTTGAGTTCTGCTTGAATCTTTATTAACTCTCTTCTTCTGCTGGGTGTAGGATCTATTTGCTGCTTTTTCTCTAGCTCCTTTAGGTGTAAGGTTAGCTTTTGTATTTGAGTTCTTTCCAGTTTTTGAATGGATGCTTGTATTGCGATGGATTTCCCCCTCAGGACTGCCTTTGCTGCACCCCAAAGATTTTGAACGGTTGTATCGTCATTCTCATTAGTTTCCATGAATCTTTTTAATTCTTCCTTCATTTCCTGGTTGACCCTTTCATCTTTTAGCAGGATGGTCCTTCACCTCCACGTGTTTGAGGTCCTTCCAAACTTCTTGTTGTGATTTAGTTCTACTTTCAAGGCATTATGGTCTGAGAATATGCAGGGGATGATCCCAATCTTTTGGTATCGGTTCAGACCCAATTTGTGACCCAGTATGTGGTCTATTCTAGAGAAAGTTCCATGTGCACTTGAGAAGAATGTGTATCCAGTTGAGTTTGGATGTAAAGTTCTGTAGATATCTGTGAAATCCATCTGGTCCAGTGTATAGTTTAAAGCTCTCGTTTCTTTGGAGATGTTGTGTTTAGAAGACCTATCGAGTGTAGAAAGCACTAGATTGAAGTCACGAAGTATAAGTGTATTATTATCTAAGTATATCTTAACTTTGGTTATTAATTGATATATTTGGGAGCTCCCACATTCGGAGCATATATATTGAGGATTGTTAAGTCCTCTTGTTGGATAGATCCTTTAAGTATGATATAGTGTCCCTCTTCATCTCTCACTACAGTCTTCGGGGTAAATTTTAGTTTATCTGATATAAGGATGGCTACCCCTGCTTTCTTTGAGGACCATTTGATGGTAAAATGTTCTCCAACCTTTTATTTTCAGGCTGTTTGTGTCTTTCTGTCTAAAATGAGTCTCTTGTAGACAGCAAATAGATGGGTCCTGCTTTTTTATCCAGTCTGAAACTCTGCGCCTTTTGATGGGGTCATTAAGCCCGTTCACGTTCAGAGTTACTATTGAAAGATATGAGTTTAGTGTCATCATGATATCTATTCAGTCTTTGTTTTTGTGGATTGTTCCACTGGACTTCTTCTTAAAGGGGAATTTTAAGAGTCCCCCTTAAAATTTCTTGCAGAGCTGGTTTGGAGGTCACATATTCTTTAAGTTCCTGCCTTTCTTGGAAGCCTTGCTGGATAAAGTATTCTTGGTTGCATGTTCTTCTTATTTAGGACCCTGAATATATCTTGCCAGCCCTTTCTGGCCTGCCAGGTCTCTGTGGAGAGGTCTGCTGTTACCCTCATACTCCTCCCTATAAAGGTCAGGGATTTATTGTCTCTTGCTGCTTTTAGGATCTTCTCTTTATCTTTGGAATTTGCAAGCTTAACTATTAGATGTCGAGGTGTTGAATGGTTTTTATTGATTTTAGGGGGGGATCTCTCTATTTCCTGGATCTGAATGCCTGTTTCCCCTCCCAGATTAGGAAAGTTTTCAGCTAGGATTTGTTCAAACACATATCTGGCCCTCTGGCCCTTTAGGCGCCCTCGGGAACCCCAATTAAATGTAGGTTTTTCTTCCTCAGGCTGTCGTTTATTTCCCTTAATCTATCCTCATGGTCTTTTAATTGTTTGTCTCTTTTTTCCTCAGTTTCCCTCTTTGCCATCAACTTGTCTTCTATGTCACTCACTCGTTCTTCCACCTCATTAACCCTCATCATTAGGACTTCTAGTTTGGATTGCATCTCATTCAATTGATTTTTAATTTCTGCCTGATTGGATCTAAGTTCTGCAGTCAAGAAGTCTCTTGAGTCCTTTATGCTTTTCTCTAGAGCCACCAGTAGCTTTATAATAGTGCTTCTGAATTGGCTTTCTGATATTGAATTGTAATCCAGATTTTGTATCTCTGTGGGAGAGAGGACTGTTTCTGACTCTTTCTTCTGAGGTGAGGTTTTCATTCTAGTCACTTTGCTCAGTGCAGAGTGGCCAAAAACAAGTTGTATTGGGAAAAGGAGATAAAGAGAGGAGAGAAAGAAGGAAAGAAGAGAGAAAAAGAAAAAAGGAAGAAAAAAAGAAAAAAGAGAAGAAAAAGAAAGCAAGGTAAAAAAGGTGGGGGAAGCAAACAGAAATAAAAAAGGAAAAAAAAAAACAAGGGGGAGTATCTTTTGATTCTTTATACTTTAAGTCCCTTGACTTCCCCTGGAACTTGTCCGTCCAGGTGGTCTTCTGGGGGAGGGGACTGTTGTGCTTATTTTCAGGTGTTAGCACTTGGGGGAGCTGCTTTGCCCCCTGCCTGGTGCAGGGCTCAGTGGGGATTGTTTACCCCGTGAGGCCCAGGAGGAACAAGCACAGTGGCGGCGGCCAGCTCTGGAGTCCTGGAGTCAGCTCCTGCAGTAGCTCCAGAGCTCTCGGTCTGCAGGGCCTGGAGGCTCCGGGGCGGGGCCGCTGATCTGCTCAGCTCTGGGCAGGAGTGTCCTTGCAGTCCTGGGCCCTCCCATCCTCTGCCTGCCCCGGGGGGAGGCCGGATCCTGGGCTGTGTCCCGGCGCCCAGTGCTCCGGGGCCTGCGCTGTTGGATTCGCCCTCCTGCCCCGCAACCCCCTCTGCGGAGCCGCCCCGAGCCCCCCCGAGCTGCTCCCGCCCCGCAGCCCCCTCCGCGGAGTCGCCCCCGAGCCCCCCGAGCTGCTCCCGCCCCGCAGCCCCCTCCGCGGAGTCGCCCCCGAGCCCCCCGAGCTGCTCCCGCCCCGCAGCCCCCTCTGCGGAGCCGCCCCGAGCCCCCCCGAGCTGCTCCCGCCCCGCAGCCCCCTCCGCGGAGTCGCCCCCGAGCCCCCCGAGCTGCTCCCGCCCCGCAGCCCCCTCCGCGGAGTCGCCCCCGAGCCCCCCGAGCTGCTCCCGCCCCGCAGCCCCCTCTGCGGAGCCGCCCCGAGCCCCCCCGAGCTGCTCCCGCCCCGCAGCCCCCTCCGCGGAGTCGCCCCCGAGCCCCCCGAGCTGCTCCCGCCCCGCAGCCCCCTCCGCGGAGCCGCCCCCGAGCCCCCCCGAGCTGCTCCGGGTCCCCCCGGCGCGCTGCAGCCCTTAGGGAGCTCGGCGCACTCTCCCGGGGCGCAGGTGTCTATTAGTGTCCCCGGGAGCCCGAGGGCATCCCCGCCCTCCTGGGGTCCTGCTCCAACTCCCTGCGAGCCCCTTTCCCCCGGGAAGGTTGGTGCAGCTCCTGCTTCTCCGGGACGGGGCTCTCCTGTCCTGGGGACACTCGCCCCGGCCTCAGCCCAGCTCCTCGCGGGGCCCCTCCCCCTTGGAGGCCTTTTGCTTCTTTATTTCTTTTTCCCCGTCTTCCTACCTTGATAGAGGCGTGAACTCTTCTCACTGTAGCATTACAGCTGTTCTCTCTTTAAATCTCAGGCCGAATTCGTAGATTTTCAGGATGATTTAAAGGTTATCTAGGTATTTTGGTGGGGACAGGTGACTTGGGGACCCTACTCTTCCGCCATCTTGTCCCTCCTTCCCCCTCTTGCTACTTTTAAGATGTTCCTTTCCTAAACGGAGTTTTCAGTTTTACTTTAATTTGTCTATGAGTAGATTTCTCTTTTTATTTATTGAACTTGAGATTTGTCAGAGTTCCTAAATGCATGGATAGGTATCTTATCAGTTCTACAATATGCTCAGCCATTAATTCTTCAAATATTGCATCTTTGCCATCTTCTTTCCCCCTCTCTTTGGAACTCCATTTTAAACTTGGTACATTTCCACACTTTATTCCTCATGTCTCCTAAACCTCTCTTCCATAATTTTCATCCTTTCTGTCCTCTGTGCCATTTTATAAATTTCTTTTGTCCCATCCTGTGATTCACTAATTCTCTTTTTAGCTGTATCTAATTCGCTGTTAAAGCTGTTAAGTTTTTAATCCTTTTATTTTAGTTTAGTTTTAAAAGGTTTTGATTTCTATAAGTTAATATCTAGTTTCCTGTTTCCTGTGTGTACTTGTCTCTGTTTCTTTGAACATAGGAAACATACTTGTTTTAGCTTCAGGCACTTTGCATTTGTTGTCTCCTTTGGTCCTCAGGACCCAGCTGTGAAGAATCATTATGCCTATCATAGAGAAAAAAGCACCAAGACACTTGTCTCAAGGTCCATTAATTCCTTTTCTATCATCTACCTTTAGCTAGAAGTTGAAACTCTGAGAAATTGCTCCAAGACAGAGAGGAGTGTCTGCCCACTGGAGCCTCCCCCAAAATTATACAATAGAGATGATGTCATTGAGCATGGAATACGTTTTATGGAGCTAAGACTTATATTTCCGTGATTCACTGTGAGCTCCCTGAGGGCAGGGACTGTGTTTGATGCATCCCTATGACTATAGTTCTTAGGACAAGACTTAGTAAATATTTTGTGATTGCATTATTCAGTGTTCTGGGCACATAGCCGGGAAGCAAATACAACTATAGAAGTGAATTAATTAATAACTAAAATAATACAATTAAAACAAACTAACTTGAGAACTATTTCTTAAACATTTATTAATAACTGGTTATGAGCATCTAGATTGGAGCTTGGCAAACTTTTTCTATAAAGAGGAAAATAATAAGCATCTTAGACTTTGTTGACTGTATGGTCTATTTCACATCTACTCAGCTCTAGCATTGTAGCCTGTATTAGTCTCTATAGCCTGTAGTAGTCTGATAGGGCTGTCAAAAACAAGAAAATGCCTGAGAGACACTTCTAGGTTCCAATATTTTCACACAATTTTGGAACCTAGAAGTCCAAGATCAGCATGCCATCAGGGTTGGTTTCTGATGAGAACTCTTCCTAGCTTTCAAATGGCTACCTACTTGCTGTGTCCTCATGTGGTCCTCATATGTGTGCAGAGAGGGAGAGAGAGATTTCTTCTTATAAGGACATCAGTGCTATCAGACAGAGGCCACCTTATGACCTTCTTTAACCTTAACTAACTCCTTAAAGGTTCTACCTCATAATACTTTGGGGGTTTGAGGGCTTCAACATATGAATTTGGTAGGAGGACACAATATTGTTCATAACAGAGCCTAAAGCTGCCCTAAGCAACACATAAATGGGTAAGGCTGTGTTCTAATAAAATCTTATTTTTAAAGACCTTATTTATTTATTTTAGAGGGAAAGAGAGTGGGGGAGGGCGGAGGGAGAGGGAGAGAATCTCAGGCAAACTCCATGCAGAGCACAGAGCCAAAACACAGGGCTCAATCTCAGGTTCGTGAGATTGTGACCTGAGTCAAAACTGAGAGTTGGATGCTTAACCAAGTTAGCCACCCAGGTGTCCCTAATTAAAACCTTATTTACAGAAACAAGTAGCAAACTGATTTGACTTATGGACTGCAGTTTGCCAATTCCTTTTCTAGATATATAAAGATGATTACCTGTAAATGTGACAAAACTTATTTGAAATCATATTTCTTTAGGGTGCTCATTCTTGGCTCTAGTGGCTCTTGAGCCTCAGCAGGAAAAGTATAGCATCTGGGGCAAAGCCAGGGTCAGATGCTTTGCCCCACTGACCAAATAGGTATCCTGACCTTAGCTTTCCCTTGAGAGGAGCCTAATTTATCAGAAGCACCTAAGTGATGAAAGATAGTAAATAGGTCCTGAATGAGTTTTATTTCATTGCCCTATCTTTAATTTTTTATAGAATAAGATATAAAACTTGAGTTTAAATTGCAGTTGGTGTGATGTATGAAAGTGAAACAGCCTGAATCATTCTATTCATGCATTCATTCATTCAAATATGTATTTTTAACATCTTCTGTGTGTAAGACAGAGTTCTATGTGCTAGAGATACAGATGTGATTAAGACAGAGAAAACCCCGACCCTTCCTGATGCATGCTAAGATATGACTCAGGCTAAAATTATAGCATCATTGAAGAAAGCCCCTAAATCCTTGGCAGTGCCTCTTTCACAAGACTCTTTTACTCATTTCTATTCAAAATTGCTCTTTGGGAGCTGCCAATAATCAGGCATCTCACATGAGTGAATGGATCTTTCTTGGTTGTTTCTCTGTTCTATGCAATAGGTGTGGACCTGCTAAATCTAACAAGTCAGTAAGACCTAGGAGGACTTGGGATTTATAAGGAGAAATGAGTCTTTGGGGTGAAAAGCTTTTTGGATGGACAAAGAAGGAGAAGTAGCAAGATCGGCCTCAGGACTTCTCACTCTGAGAGTTAGGTCTTCCTTTCTTGATTTTGGCATTCTGGTGGGTTTCTTGCTAATGCTAATGCTGGCCTTAATCTACAAGACACATGAAACTAATGCTGGTTTGAGTGACAACCTGGGCCCATGCTAGTGGATGGGGGAGCCTAAGAACTGCCTCACTAGGATGCGATGACGATTCTTACACAGGAGGCCTGGCCAACCCTGTTACTGGGAAAGCATTTCTGAGAGGATGGTGGTATGAATGATCTGGTGAGTGGCTCCCTATAGGCGACTCCAGTACACTATGACAGGAGGCTGTCACCCAGCAGGCATTCACTGGGCACTGCCTTGGCATCTGACCCCTATATGGGTGTGGGAGGAGTGAGTGGATGGGACACAGGAATAAAGTCAATGGGATATAGTGGGTCAATGAACAGTTGTGTTTACGTACAACTTTTGCACTATTAGCTGCATGTTATTAAGCAAATCACTCTTTTAGGCTTTACCAATCCTGTGCTCCAGGCTATTAACTATGGCCTCTTCTATACCATTCATCTCAGAAGAAAACTGAAGCTAAGTACCTCTAAACTTTGCCCAGTAGCAACAGCTCTTGGTGGCAGATTGAGGACTAGAGCCAGGACAAATCCCATTCCAGCAGTCAGGTCACCCCTACCCTGCAATGCACATCTCTCCACAGATTCCTCCCCTAGACTTCTACTCTCCTTGTGCAGCCTGTGCAGATTGCCTGCATTCACAGCCCACCCAGGACCCATCTCCTCAGGAGGTGTTCTGCAGCTGCCAGGTCTGCCTCTGAGACCCATCTATACATAGGTGCTATACCCCTTGCCTTCATTCTCAGTGCTATACCCCTTGCCTTCATTCTCAGTGTCTTAATGTCTATGTTCTACATGGCTCCCAAAGTGGATGTTTTTCACCCAGAAATATGTTGATTTACTTTCTTATTTAAAGGCTGTGTCTTGTAGATTAAGGCCAGAGCCCTGAGCATAGTGTATATAACCCTTTGCACCCTGGCTCCTGCCTAATAAAGTTGAACCTTATCACTCTTTCTAGCCATTCCAGTAAGTGTTCCAACTGTGCTAAGTGACTCAGTTTCATCCCCTCTTTCTACATGCTGAACTTCTACTCCTGTTTCCAGCTTAGCTCATGCATTCTTTCTCTAGAAAGTTTCTCCTGTCTGCCTTGGCATATTTACCTGGGAGGTCCCACCAAACTTTCACATTCAGTAATCTAGTACTCATCACTTGGCCTTATAATTTTCTGCCTTCTTATTTGCTTCAACTTCTGTCTGACCTCCCGAAGGGTCAGCACAGAGTCTTTTATTTATTACCTAGCATAGAATCTGGCATAAAGATCCAACAAATAAATGTTTGAATAAATTTTTGAATTATGGAGAATGGATATATTCTATCTGGTTACAAACTGTCCTGCACTGTTTTTTTAATTCATCTTGTACTACCTTTGTCTCTCTTCTGTTCTGTGGGGGCTGGTCTTCCAGTCTGGCACAGTGCTAGAAACAGAGCATGGCCTCAGGAGCTAAAGTGCTGAATTGGGCTGAGCTGTACTGTCTTCCATGCCAGTCAGTGTAGCCTCAGCAGGGTGGGGAGACATAATCTCCTCCCTGCTTTTCCTCCAGGACTCAGTCCTGTGGAGCCAGAGGGTGGAGTTCAGGAAGGAAAGCCGGTGCTTCCATTTTTTCATCTGTCAGGTGTTGTGGCCCCACCTGGTGAATCAGCCCAACCAGAATGGGCTTAGTAAAGCACGTGTTGGTGTTGCAAATACCCAGAGGCACTCTCCAAACTTCACAAAGCCTCCCTCCCTGCCCAGTCCAGGCATGTTCCCCAGTTCTCTGCAGAAGGCACTCTGTTGGAGAAGGCCACACCTTGGTTTACTTGTGTTCCAGGACAGCTGGACCTAAGAGGTAAGAAAGGCCACATGTGCTTCTAAGAAGGGAGACTACTCTTGTGTCTAGGAAGAGACTTTTTGATGAGATTTGGATGGGAGAGTAAATTCAGAGTTTAGATGGTCCTGTTACTGTTCAGCCTGCCCTGCCATGCCCTGCTGTGCCTGGATATGAAGGATGTGCCAACCCACAACCCATTGAGGTCATGGCAGGGCGCAAACAGATCCTGTGTAAGTATACTTGATCATTGGATATATTTTCAGAATTTTAAACTGTGTGTTACAAACTGGGTATACATGTCAATTTGCTATGGATGTGATTGTTTTCTGTAAAAGCTATTTATTAAACTAAACTTAACTTTAACTTAGTTACACAGAAATTACTGTAATGGTGTTATCTACATGCTTATTCCTGCTCTTTATTTTACCCACTGCCCACCCAGAACAGTTGCTTGATTTCTACATGTATAGTGATCAGGCAGGGCTTATGCACTCCAGATATGATCCCTGCAGAAGTGAGATTTGAGATTTTATGAGGAAATCTGTTTAATGAAATCTGAACCCCTAAATTGCAAACTAAATCTAAGTGTGGCTTTCAGTCCTTTTTCATTAAAGAACCACTGAGGAACTACCTGTAGGGGGAACAGGAGGACAATATGAGGGGCGTGGTCCTGCACCCAGAGGGCACTTCTGAGGCCAGGGCTGGGAGTCATTCATATCCTTCTGGTTCATTGCTTTGTTTGCACAATGAACCATCTATTGCTTTTCTAATTTTTAGGAAAAAAAACACTCTCTTCTGGAGAGGAAAAACTGGTGAGAATCCTTAACAATTTCATCCAGTCCAGGTTTTGCTTCTTCAAAGGTCCTATTCTGTGGTTCCCTGCATGGCCCCCCTGTTGCATGGTGTCAGGTTAGCCAATTCACAGCCTTTTGGGCAGATTAACCTCAATCTCTGTGTATGCGGTTGTTTAAGGTATCTTCCATTAGCTCCCTTTGTGATTCTTTTTCTGGCCAACCTAGAGATTACAATATGGATTTCTAAAACTAGCTTTATTGAGGTATAATTTGTATATAATAGAATTCACCACTTTTAAGTGTAATTTGATGAGTTTTGACAAATGTGTTCAATTGCATAATTATCCCTACAATCATTATGCAATCATCATATAGAACATTTCTATTCCCTGAAAATGTTCCCCTCTGCCCCTACCTAGTAAATCCCCTTCCCGTGACCCCAGTAAACATGGGTGTGTTTTCTGCTACTTCAGGTGTCCTTTTCTTCTAGAGTCTCACATAAATGAAATGGCAGCTTAGGTGGCCTTTGGTGTTGGGCTTCTTTCACTTAGTAGAATGCTTTTGAGATTCAACCATGTTGTTCTGAGTGTGAGAAGTCCATTCCCTTATTGTGGCTATGTAGTGTTCCATGATGTCACTGTGTGATTATGCACCAGTTAGTGGACATTTGGATGGTTGACAGCTTGAATATTATGAATTATGAATACATCTATTGGAGCATTTGCTTAAAAATCTTTGTGTGAACATGTGCTTCACTTTTTTTCAGTAAAAACATAAGAGTAGAGGAGTGCCTGGGTGGTTCACTTTGTTAAGTGTCTGCCTTCAGCTCAGGTCACAATCTCAGGGTCCTGGGATTGAGCCCTGTGGTCCTGCTCCCTGCTCAGTGAGGAACCTGCTTATCTCTTGCCCTCTGCATGCTTATACCCCTTCTCTCTCTCTCTTTCTCTCTCTCTCTCTCTCTCTCGTAAATAAATAAAATCTTAAAAAATAAAATATAAGAGTAGAACCACCAATCTCATGGCAAGTGTGTAACTTTATAAGACACTACCAAGCTCTTTCCCAGTGGCTATACTGTTTTATACTCCCATCAGCAGTATGTGAGAGCTGTGGTTTTAATTTACATTTCCTTAAGGACTAAGAATGTTGGGCACTGTTTCATGAGTTCATTTGCCATCTGCCTAATCTTCTTGGTGAAGTGTATGTTCATATTTTTTGCCCATTTTTTTTTATTGGGTTGTTTGTCTTACTACTGAGCTATAAGGGTGCTTTATATAGTCTGGATATAGTGCTGATCAGATGTATATTTTTCAAATATTTCCTTCCAGTCTGTGGCTTACCTTTCCATTTTTTTAACAGTGACTTTTAAGCAGTAAAATTTTTAAATTTGAGCAAAGTTTGATTTTCACTTCTTTTGCATGTTGTACAAGCTTTTTAATCCAAGATCATAAAGATTTTCAAGAGTGTTATGGGTTAGTTCTAACACTTAGGTATATGATCTATATTGAATTAATTGTATGTATGGTATAAGGTAGAGGGTTTTTTTATTTTGCATTTTTGCATATGATTATAGTTCTAGTACCATTTGTTAAAAAGACTAGTATTCTAGGGTTTGTTTTTTTTTAAAGATTTTATTTATCTATTTGAGAGAGAGAGAGAGAGAGAGAGAGAGAGTACAGGCAATGGGGAGGGGCACAGGGAGAGCCAGACTCCTCGATGAGCAGGGAGCCCGATGTCGGCTCCATCCCAGGACCCTGTGACCATGACTTGAGCCAAAGGCAGTTGCTTAGCCAATTGAGCCACCCAGGTGCCCCTAGGGTTTGGTTTTTATATAGTCTTTTTTGATTTGTTATTAATCTAAAACATTATAAAAATATAGTACCTCATATATATGTTAACAAATGACCTTTTGTTCTTTCTCTTTTTCTGGAATACTTGAAATAGCAGTCTTATAATCCCTTGTGTGTACAGAGCCATTTGTGCTGGCAAATAGGAGAGATTTTATGTAAAGTAGACAGGGAGAGCTTCTTATTTGTTGTAGTCCAAGCAGAAACCATTATTCTAGCAGCAGTGACTCAGGAACATTACAATACTTAATTATGCAGGGATGGCGTGTGTATATGGGAAGGCAACTGATGTTCATTGAGCACATACTATATTTCAGGTACCTAATTTAACCCTTACAACAGTATGAGGTGAGAATAGCTATCTCATTTTGCAGATGGTAAATATGAGGCTCAGAAAGGATGGTTAACTGACCCACAGTAAACATTTCAGAGCTTGGAACTTTTTTTTCTTTCTGTTATACTGCCTTCACCAGTACTGGCAATTTTCATATTTTACTATATTAACTGTGTGTGTGTTCTCCATAGAAGGAGAATCAATAGAGTATATAGAGATGTATATAAGAGGAGATTTATTATAGGAATTGGCTTCTGTGGTTATGAAGGCTGAGAAGTCCCATGATCTGCCATCTGCAAGATGGAGAACCGAGGGAGCCAGTAGTATAATTCAGTTTGAGTCTAAAGTTCAAAGAATTAGAGGGCTGATGGTGTAAGTCTTGGCCTGGTTCCAAATAACTGAGAGCAGGGAGCACTGATCCCCAAGGGCAGGAGAAGGTGGATGTCTCAGCTCTACCAAAGAGAGTGAATCCTCCCTTCCTCCACTTTTTTGTTCTATTTGGGTCCCCAATAGATTGAATGATACCCACTTGCATTGGTGAGGCCAGTCTTCTTTCCTTAGTCTTCCCATTTAAATGCTAATAATCTCTTCCAGAGACACCTTCATAGATACGTCTATAAATAATGTTTCACTAGTTATCTGGGAATTCCTTAGCCCAGTCAAGTTGACACATAAAATTAACCACCATATTAATGATATTTTAAAAATACTTATTTATTCATTTATCCATTTATTTGAGAGAGAGAGAGAGAGAGAGAGAGAGCACAAGCAGGGGGACCAGCAGAGGGAGAGAGAAAAGCAGGCTCCTTGAGGGAGCAGGGAACCTGACATCAGGCTCAATCCCACAACCCTGGAATCATGACCTGAGCCAAAAGCAGGCACTTAGCCAACTGAGCCACCCAGGAGTCCCCACATTTATGATATTTTAGAACGAACTATCACTTACCAAATGAAGGTATATTTGGCAAACAAAGAGAACTCAGGCCTCAGGGTAAAAGGGTAGGAGCCTCTGAAGTCCAAGTTACAGACCAGAGACAATGAGGTAGATGTCTGCATCAACAGCAGCCAGAATGAATGGTCCCCAGCTCCATATGGATCCATACTGGTGGCCGGCCACTCATGCCAGGGACTGGCCACTGGTTCAGTGGAATTTAAGTCTGCATGGAAATAGTGGCAATCATCCTCTAGGGTGATGAAAATTGAATAAGATAGCACAGGTAAAATTTCTATCATTTGGTAGGAATGAATTAGCATTAGCCTGTTGGCCCTGATCACCAGGCTAGGGGAGGACAGAGGAATGTAGTTCCTATAGAATTTCAATGAAAGGAAGAATATAAGACACAGTGAGCTCTAGAAATGCTAGCTCCCATCCTCTAATGCTACCGGATGAAAATATTTCTGTGACAGTGCACTTCCAGCCCATCATTGAACATGGCTCTGTTTTTTAAACCACAGCACACGCAGGAAAATGTATATACCATTTGCTTCTATGAAACAAAAGACATGCAGTGTTTGCATAAGTGATAGCTGGTTACTAAGTGAGCTGAAGCTGCTAACTGTGAGTCTAGGAATGTTAGCCTCCTGCCACAGAAGATCTTGCTTTCCATTATGGATGTATGGGACCTGAAAGGCCGCAGGTCAGGGTGAGCAGGTGTGAAGGTCACTCCACCCAGAAGCAGGAGGCATAAACATTGCCACATTGTTTAATTTTTCCCTAGCTTCAGTTGTGTTAATTTTAAAATTAAAGAGGAAAAGACCCAGTATTTGTTGAATATCTACTATTTGCTGGGCATTTTACACCTATTTTTTTCATTTGAGCACAAACATACATACATGATATAGCATTTTTTCCTTAAATCTTACCGATAAGGAAACTGAAGTTCAGGCAAGTCTGATACCTTTACCCACAGACATAAGGCTAAGTGGTAGTTCTTTCTAACAACAGGATCTTTTAATTTTTCTGAGACACCATGCTGCTACTAATTCAAAATTGTCATAATAGTACACAAATTGTGAAGAACAAATGAGTTAATGAATGCAAAGTTTGCATGCTGTCAAGTACAATGGACCTATTTTAGCTGTATTTTTTTATGTTTAAGTAACTAAATGAACCTTTATATTAACTGTACAGTAAACATGCCAGAAGAAATATAGAAGTCCAGGCAGAATAGAGGGCTATACATGTGCATGCTAAGATTAATATTTAAATATGTAAGTAGGAAAAACTGCATTTTGTTTGTAGTATGGTTGTTTCATATTATCCACATTTTTCTCCTGTACCATGGACATAAAAATGCTATTATGCCTCCAGATAAGAGCCCTGGGTGGGCCAGGAGCATGGACAGATCTTTTGAATACAGTCCTGGATATGAATATAAGACATACATGTAGCCAAGTCCTGTGCAGCAGGGCCACTGGAGCTAAAGCCCATTCGAGCACAGGGCAGTGTGCTGCAAGTAAACATGCACTTTTTCAAGTCCTTCTGCAGGCCTGGGAAGGAGGCCTTCCACGGGTATCAGCCCAGGATGAAAGAAAATTATCACTTTCCCAGATCAGGAAACTAATAGTGGAGGAGTGAGTCAACCCTATATTTGTCTGTATGTCCCTTGTGCCAAGCCCAGAGCCTGGCATGGAACAGAGACTTAACACAAGATGGCCAATGAAAGAATTAAAAATGAAGGAAGGAATACAAGATTGTGGATTTGGGTCTGGGAGAGTTCATGAGATGGCAGCACTGAGTAGATTGATGAGTTGGTCAGAGAGAAGAGAGAGACCTGGATTCTCAGGTGGAAATGATAGGACTCTGATTGGGCAGATGCTTCAAGGCCTCATAGGGAGCCAGAACACACCCGTGACAAGAAGGAGTGTGTGAAAAACAGGGAAATGATAGGCAATAAAAAGCTGCAGACTGAAGCTGCTCCTTTTTATGTACTAAGGCAGAAGGGTTCTGCAGCTCACACAAACACACTCCTGGTGGAGCCAGGTTTAAGTGATAGGACAGATGTTAGCTACTAAGAGCACTATATTGGACTGCCAGGCTACAACAGAGCATGGGTTCAGTTTGATGTGAGGGTGTGCCAGAAAATTTCCTCTCAATCTCAAAAATATACATATATCTCATATTCACAATTTTTCCCCGATTCATAGAATTCTTTACCATAGCTACATCTTGCACATAACCCCCTATAGCTCAGAGCCAGTGAAGGAGTGTCCGAGCTTTGCCACATTTGGAATCTTTCTGACTTCTGCCCCAGCTCACTGCCTTCCTCTTCTGCTTTGAAGCATATGACTACTTTGGGCTTGCCAAAGTAATCCAGGGTAATCTCTTTATCTTAATTTTAACTGATTATTAATCTCAATATCTGCAAAATCATTTGTGTCATGTAATTTATGTATGAACGTGATACTGGGGGCAAAAATTTTGCCTTCTGCACGCTCTTGCCTCCAACTCAAAAGGGGGGATCAGAATTGATAACAGGGAGTTAAGATACAGTCTAATTATTGCTACAAGAAGAATAAACACAGTGCTGTGGTGTACTTAGGAAGTCTATTTGAAGCAGGGGCAGCTTCCTGGAGGAAGAATATCTGATGTGATGGATAGAATTTAGCAAGGGTGGGAAAGTCCCAAGCAGAAAGAATAATGCTATTCTGCTGCACAGTGGCTCATTGTTGTTGGCCTATGGAATTCACTTCAGGGAGCCTGAGATACAGGGCAGTGAAAGGACAGGTAAGAGAGCTGCCAAAGGCTCTAAGCAAGGAGCTGAGATGATCAGATTTTCATTTTAGAAAGGTTGTCTGATAGTACTATGGGAATGGACAGAACTGTATTTAAAGAGGAGGCTGGCAAACTAATGAGACTGTTGCGGTAATCCAAGCAAGATGATGATGGCTTGAAAAGTAGAAATACCAGTGTGAGGGAGAGAGGTGAATGTGATACAATGTGGGATTGAGCATGAGAAAGTACCAAGTTATGAGTGATCCCTGAGTTCCTAGCTTGGCTGACTAGATGCAAAATGGCACCATTTCACAGAGACTAGAAGAGAGACAGAACAGTGGAAAGCATGAGTTCAGTTTTAGAGATATTTAATCATTTGAAGTGGCTATGACAATGAGAGGTGATGTTCCATGGATAGCTCTAAGATAGTGATAAGGTTTGGAGGTCATCAGTGAATGACTGGAAACATTCTTGATGTTTCTTGATGTGGAAGGGAGGAAGAGGAGCCAGAGAAGGAGGAAGAAGCAGCAGGTATAGAAGAAGGAAACCCAGGTGGGTATGGTGGCTCAAAGCCAAAGAATAGAGTTTCAAGAAAGAAGTTGAGGTCAGGTGCTCTTGAGAGGTCAGGTTAAATGAAGACCAAAATGTGCACTGGATTTAGCACCAGCAAGGTCACACTGGTGATCTATTAGAGTAATTCCCATAGATGGTGGGCAGGATCAGGTGGTATTGCATTAAAGAGCGACACATAAGGGATGACTCAGTCAGTTAAGTGGCTGTCTTCAGATCAGGTTATGATTCCAGGGTCCTGCTCAGAGGAGAGTCTGCTTCTCCCTCTCCCTCTCTTGCTCCCCTTGTTGGGCTCTCTCTCTCTCTCTCATAAATAAATAAAATCTTTTTTAAAAAGTGACATAGAAGGTAAGATAAGGAGAGTAGCGAGTAGCTGGAGGGAACTAATGTCAAGAAAGTTGGGAGGACAGAGGAATATTGAAAAAGAAAACCAGAGCCAGGGGCATCACAAAGCCAGATTTCAGGTTGTACTACAAAGCTGTGGTCATCAAGATAGTGTGGTTCTGGCACAAAAACAGACACATAGATCAATGGAACAGAACAGAGAACCCAGAAATGGGTCCTTAACTCTATGGTCAACTAATATTCAGCAAAGGAAGAAAGAATATCCACTGGAAAAAAGGCAGTCTCTTCAATAAACGATTCTATGAAAATTGGACAGCCACATGCAGAAGAATGAAACTAGACCACTCTCTTTCACCACAGACAAAGATAAACTCAAAATGGATGAAAGGTCTAAATGTGAGACAAGAATCCATCAAATTCCTAGAGGACCTAGGCAACATCTTTTTTAAACTTGGCCACAGCAACTTCTTGCAAGATACATGTATGAAGGCAAGGGAAACATAAGCAAAAATGAACTATTGAGACTTAATCAAGGGATCCCTGGGTGGCACAGCGGTTTAGTGCCTGTCTTTGGCCCAGGGCGCGATCCTGGAGACCCGGGATCGAATCCCACGTCGGGCTCCCGGTGCATGGAGCCTGCTTCTCCCTCTGCCTGTGTCTCTGCCCCTCTCTCTCTCTCTCTCTCTCTCTGTGACTATCATAAATAAATAAAAAAAATTAAAAAAAAATACTAAAAAAAAAAAAGAAAGAAAGAGACTTAATCAAGATAAAAAGCCTCTGCACAGCAAAACAAACAGTCAACAAAACTGAAAGACAACCTATAGAATGGGAGAAGATATTTGCAAATGACGTATCAGATAAAGGGCTAGTTTCCAAGATCTATAAAGAACTTATTAAACTCAACACCAAAGAAACAAACAATCTAATCATGAAATGGATAAAAGACAGGAACAGAAATTTCACCAAAGAAGACGTAGACACGGCCAATAAGCACAGGAGAAAATGGTCCGCAAAACCACAATGAGATACCACCTCACACCAGTGAGAACGGCAAAAATTAACAAGACAGGAAACAACAAATGTTGGAGAGGATGTGGAGAAAGGGGAACCCTCTTGCACTGTTGGTGGGAATGTGAACTGGTGCAGCCACTCTGGAAAACTGTGTGGAAGTTCCTCAAAGAGTTAAAAATAGAGCTACCCTACGACTCAGCAATTGCACTACTGGGGATTTACCCCAAAGATACAGATGCAGTGAAAAGCCAGGATGCCTGCACCCTAATGTTTATAGCAGCAATGTCCACAATAGCCAAACTGTAGAAGGAGCCTCAGTGTCCATTGAAAGATGAATAAAGAAGATGTGGTATATAATTTTTCTTTGTTTTTTTTTTAGATTTATTTATTCATGAGAGACCCAGAGAGAGAGGCAGAGACACAGGCAGAGGGAGAAGCAGGCTTCATGCAGGGAGCCCAAAATGGGATTCCATCCCGGGTCTCCAGGATCATGCCCTGGGCTGAAGGCAGTGCTAAACCGCTGAGCCACTCAGGCTGCCCAAGATGTGATATATATATATATATATATATATATATATATATATATATATATACATAATGGAATATTACTCAGCCATTAGAAACAACAAATACCCACCATTTGTTTCGATGTGGATGGAACTGGAGGGTATTATGCTGAGTGAAGTAAGTCAATCAGAGAAGAAAAATCATTATATGGTTTCACTCATACGGGGAATATAAAAAATAGTGAAAGGGATTATAGGAGAAAGGAGAGAAAATGAGTGGGAAAAATTAGAGAGGGTGACAAAACATGAGAGACTCCTAACTCTGGGAAATGAACATGGGGTAGTGGAAGGGGAGGTGGGTGGGGGGATGGGGTGACTGAGTGACAGGCACTGGGCAGGGCACTTGATGGGATAAGCACTGGGTGTTATGCTATATGTTGGCAAATTGAACTTTAATTTCATATATATATAATCATAATATAAATATAATATATATAATTATAATATATATATATAATATATATAATAAAAAAAGTTGGGAGGAGGACTTTACTTTAAATGAGAGAATGAAAATTATGCTTAAGTGCTATTGGGAGAAAGCCAGTGGAAAGTTGAACTTACAGAAAAGACAAGATTGTCATTGGAGTTTGGAGGGCTCACATCAGCAGGAGAAGGTGTGACTGGGAACACATACAGGAGAAAGGGAATGGGACTGAAAGTGTACTTGAAAGGAGGAAGAGATGAATGACACTTAAGGGAATGTAAAGGAGGAGACAAAATTTGAGGGTACTCTTGAGTGACAATGTTGTCTCCATTAAGGAGGTGATCAGATCACCTGGAAGAGACAAGTAAAAGATGTGGAGCAGGAGAATTGGGTGGCAGGAAGGTCTGAAGTAGCCTTGTGGAGAATGAGAGAGTAATTACTGGAAGAATTGCAGAGCAACAGTAAGCACCCATGTCTGAGGAGCCACAAGGGGCTTGTTGTTCCCACTACATCTTCCTGAGTGCACACTTAACAAGGTGGGCCTTGGCCTGGGGCAAATGAAAAGATTTTCGTTAGGGCGATAAAAACAGATTTTTAAGAAATTTTAAAGTATAAATGCAAGACACATTATTTATTCCTTATCTTTAGTGATCATCTGGAATCCTGTAATTCACAGGGTTGGGTAGATGGCTCACAGCATTACTAATTTATCACATTGAAGATCATGAAGCAAGGCTCTCCAGGCATGGCCAATTGTTAAGATTCGGAAGTATAGCATATCTCTCCACTTACGTGTCTTCTCTAGTGTCCTTATTTTTTCTTCATTATTGAAAGATATTTTCCCTGTCTACAGAATTTTTAGTTGGCAAGTTATTTCCTGTAAGCTCTTAAAAAATACCCACTTTCTTCCACTGCCATAGTTTTAGATGCAAAATCAACTGTCATTCAAAATGTGTTTGCTACAAGAGTATGTCATTTCTCTCTGGCTGCTTTCAGGATTTTTTCTTTGTCTTTAGTCTTCATAAGTTCAATTATGCTGTTCTTGGCATGGAATTCTTTCTATTTATTCTACTTGGAGTTTGCTCAGCTTTCTGAGTCTTTGTAAATTTGTATCTTTTGCCATATCTGAGAAATTTTTAGCCATCATTTCTTCAAATAGTTTTGCAGTGCTATACTCTCTCTCCTCTCCTTATGACACTCTGATGATACAAATATGAGCTTATTTATTATGATGTCACATATCCCTGAGACTATTAATATTGCTACAGTCTCTTTTCTCTCTGTTGTTCAGATTGGGAAAGTTCTATTGATCTTTCTTCAAGTTTATTGATTCTATCCTGTATCATCTCCCCTCTGCTTCTGTGCCTAGCCAGCATATTTTTTTCTTTTTTTAAGACTTTATTTATTTGACAGAGAAAGAGACAGAGACAGAGAGACAGAGAGACAGAGACAGAGGGGAGGGAGAAGTAGGCTCCCTGCTGAGCAAGGAACCTAACTTGGGGCTTAATTCCAGGACCCTGGGATCATGACCTGAGCCAAAGAGAGACACCCAACCGACTGAGCCACTCAGACAACCCAGATTTTTCTTTCTCTTATTATATTCTTCAGTTCTATAATTTCCATTTGATTCTTTTTCATTAAAAAGAAAACTATTCCCTATTTTTTTTCCTGTTTTCTTGTTTTTATTAGTTTCCAGAAAATTCATAATTGCTTATTGAAGCATTTTTATGATGGCTGCTTTAAAATTTTGTCAAATAACTGACATTTGGGATCCCTGGGTGGCGCAGCGGTTTGGCGCCTGCCTTTGGCCCAGGGTGCGATCCTGGAGACCCGGGATCGAATCCCACGTCGGGCTCCCGGTGCATGGAGCCTGCTTCTCCCTCTGCCTGTGTCTCTGCCTCTCTCTCTCTCTCTCTCTCTCTCTCTGTGACTATCATAAATAAATTTTTAAAAAAATTTTAAAAAAATAAAATCTTAAAAAAATATATTAAAAAAAATGACTGACATTTGATTCATTTTGGTGTTGGTATCTGTAGATTGTCTTTTCTCATTCATGTAGGGATTTTCCTGGTTCTTGGTAAGACCAGTGATTTTCAGTTGTATCTAAGACATTTGGATATTATAACACTCTGGATCCTATTTAATCTTCCTTTAGTAGTAGGCAATACCCAGTTGAGATGTACTGCTAGGGCATGGTGGATGTGTAATGTTAAACTTCATACTGGGCCTTGACAATAACAGCCCAATAAAAAATGGAGCACTGACTGACATTGCCTCTTTCTGTACAGGAAGGGGAAGCAGAGGGCTGACTCATACCACACTGTTGCTTCAGGGAGGGGTGGAAGCTTAGGGGTGATGGCACCAGAGAAGAAATGGGAAGGGAGGCATGAGGAGGGATAAGCAAGCCAGCCTTTCACCAGCCTTTCCACCTATGTGATGCTGGGTTGGGGTAGAGTCTTCGCTGGGGGATAGGAGGTAGTAGTGAAACATGGTGGTAATTACCTCCTTCTCATTCTGCCTTGTTAAGTCTGATTGTTATTGGTTTGGGATTGAGGTTCAGCACCCTGCTGGCACTCTGATGGCAAAGGAGTCAGAATACCACCTGCTTCCACTGAACAGGATATCTGCCTTCTGCTGGGGTCACTGACATTGCCCACTAGGGGCAATACCCACAGATGAGAAAACTGGAGCATCACCTCCTTCCTGGGAACAGGTGGAGTATCTCTGAGCACTCACCCTGCTGAAACCAGAGTGAGATGAGACAATGTGGTTTTCACTGGTGTTTGGCTGGAACAGGGAAGGTGTTGCCAAAAAGGTATTCTTTTGTGAGGCTACCCTTGTCCCGGACCTTTCATTAGGGCAGTTTTTGTTTGAGCCTATTGTGAGCTTAGGTTTACAGGTTCTTCAATATACATGTAAGCAATAAGAAAGCCAGTGGACTCATGTCATTCCTTAAGTCTAGAAGGTCCTAAACAGCCACCTTCTTCTTCCCACTCTTCAGAGACTTACTGTCTTGTTGTCTTGTGCCTACAGTTATTTAGTTGTAAGGGGGAGGATGTGGGAGCAATGAGGCTGCTCCATCTTTGGCAGAACCAGAAGTCCTTTAATGTCTTCCAAGAAACTTTTAAATTGAAACTGAAATTTTGCATTTAAAGTAAAAATTTTTTTCCATGAAGATTATGGACATATATTTATATATATTCTTATGTACTAAGGTATTTGATGTTGTGTTTATAAAAATATGTCTTTTTTACAAGAAAGGATCAGAGAAAATCTTCAGAAAGCCACAAAATAAGTAATAAAGTGGCAATACATACATATCTATCAATAATTACTTTGGATGTAAATAGACTAAATGTTCCAAACAAAAGACATAGGGTGACAGAATGGATTAAAAAAAAATAAGTCCTATCTATATGCTGCCTACAAGAGACTCATTTTAGACCTAAAGACACCTGCAGATTGAAAGTGAGGAGATAAAAAAAAAAAACCTATCATGCAAATGGATGTCAAAAGAAAGCTGGAGTAGCAATACTTATGTCAGATAAAATAGACTTTAGAACAAACACTGTAACAAGAGACAAAGGACATTATATCATAATAAAGGAAACAATCCAACAAGAAGATATAACAATTGTAATTATTTATGCACCCAAGATATAAGCACCCAAATGCACAAACACTTAATAGCAAACATAAAGGAACCAATTGATAATAATACAATAATAGTAGGGGACTTTAACATCCCACTTACATTAATGGGCAGATCTTCTGAACAGAAAATTAGTAAGGAGACAGTGACTTTGAGTGATACACTTATACAAATGGATTTAACAGATATATTCAGAACATTCTACCCTAAAACAGCAAAATACACATTCATTTCAAGTGTACATGGAATATTCTCCAGAATAGATCACGTTAGGCCACAAAACAAGTCTCAACAAATTAAAAATATCAAAGTCATACCATGCATCTATTTCAACTACATGGTATGAAACTAGAAGTCAACCATAAGAAAAAATCTGGGAAGACCACAAATACATGGAGGCTATATAACATGCTACTAAATAATGAAAGGGTCAACCAGAATATCAAAGAAGAAATAATAAAGTAAATGGAAACAAATGAAAATGGATGACATTTTATATATATATTTACATATATATATACATATAAATTTTTATATATTTACTCAGCTAGAGAACTCTTACTATGACAATGGCAACTATTTCTCTTATTTATTAATTATATTTCCCCCTTATTCATGTGAGACACAGAGAGGCAGAGACATAGGCAGAGAGAGAAGCAGGTCCCTGCAGGACCCTGGGATCATGTCCTGAGCTGAAGGCAGACACTCAGCCACTAAGCCACCCATGTGCCCTTATTTATCCCCTTTTTAATATTTATTCAGTCATTTATTCCTATCAGTATAGGCTTATGGATAATTATTCTCTCTTTGGGTTATAATTCAATAATATGGTTATCTTGTTACTTAAATGATTCCAAAATGGGGAGAATTGGCTTAGTAATATTAAGTAATAGTAGTATAAAGCAGTATTAAGTCCTTAAATACATGAAAAGCACACTTGCTTTATATATTTATGTCTACTTTGATTTCTTTGATTAGTACTGATTAAAAAGCCATGCTGATGAAATATAGCATATAGGTCCTAAATTTTTTCCTTAGATTTATACGTAGGGATATAATTTTTGGCTACGATTTTTATAATTCAAAAAATGCTATTTTTTATTTCAAATTCTAATTGTTCATCCCTAGTATATAGAAATACAACTTATTTTGTTTCTTGACCTTATCGTCTTGAAACCTATTAAAACCTCCTGTTAATTCTAGGAGGGTTTTTTTTTTTAATTTCCTTTGGTATGTTCTTTTTTTTTTTAAGATTTTACTTATTCATGAGACACACACATACACACACACAGAAAGAGAGACAGAGAGAGAGAGAGAGGGGCAGAGACACAGGGAGACTCCATGCAGGGAGCCGGATGCGGGACTCGATCCTGGGACTCCGGGATCATGCCCTGGGCCGAAGGCAGGCGCTTAAACTGCTGAGCCACCCAGGGATTCCCCCCTTTGGAATTTTCTATGTAGAAAATCGCACATAGACTATTTAGTTTCTTCCATTTCTTCCATTTTAATCTGTATTCCTTTTATTTCTTTCTATTGTCTTATTACACTGGCTAGGACTACAGAGTTCAGTATTGAGTAAGAGTGATAAGAGAAAACACCCTGGCCTTGTTAAAGACTTAGGGAGAAAGCATTCAATTTTTCCTATTAAGTATGGATTTAGCCTTAGGATTTTTTATAGATTACATTTATCAGGTCCAGAACATTTCTTCTGCTGTTTGCACTCTTCATTTCTGTGTGTAGACCCAAGATTCAGCCTGCTATCATGTTCCTTCTGCCTGAAGAAGTTTTAACATTTCTTATACAGTAGGCCTGCTGGAAATTAATTCTTCAATTTTTGCTAGGAAAATCTTTGTTTTTCCTTCATGTTTGAAAGATTCTTTTGCTGGATATTTTTTTTCTTTCAGCTCTTTAAAGAGGTCACTCCACTGCATACTAGTTTCCATGATTTCTGATAAGATTTTTGCTCTAATTCTTATCCTCGTTTGTCTCTATTATTGTGTCTCTTTATCTGCTTTGAAGATTTTCTCTGTCTTTGGTTTTCTGCAGATTAAGTATGATATTCATACATATGAACTTTTTTCTTTTATATTTATCTTACTTGAACTTTATGAATTTGTAGCTTAATATGGTCACTTATTTGAGGAAATTCTTGGACTTCTTGTTTCAAATATTTTTTTCTGCCTTGTTCTCTCTCTCCTCTCCTTCTAGGATTCTAATCATGACATGTGTTAGATCATTTGGTATTAGTCTTGGAAGTTTGAGTTTCCTATATCCCTGCAGATGCCCGTCTCTCATATTTTGGGCCAGTACTTTGCTCTGCAACCTCAGCTCTCAGATGGCTCCAAAAAAAGTTGTGAATTTGAAACTATTGCTTTTTCATTTTAAGAGTAAGAGTGATGCTCCTTTGAGCTCATTTGTATCACAAGGCAGAAGCTGCAGTTAGAATGCTGTCTTGGAATATGCTAATCCAGTCATATGCCTTCATTTACAAATGAGGATGCTGAGGTACAGAAAAGGGAAGTGAGTTGCATAAGTCAAATTCTCATCACAATGAGAGTCACTTACTTTTTACCTCTCTAAGCTGTGGTTAAATGCCTATTTCCCATTGGAAAGGGATTCTAGACTAGTTTCTCAGGTGATTCAGTTCACCATTTAGAGTAGTCCATGGGGAAGGAGAAAAGGTTTCAGAGGCCAATGTGAGGGCATGCAGCCAGATAATAGGGTGCCTTTAGTAGGTGCCCAGCAGTGAGACATTAGAGTCTAATAGAGAAGACAAGTAAAAAACTACAGTAGTTTTCTGACTGGCCCAAGTGACTCTAAAGATAAACCACATCACGTCTTAAACTCTTTATTGGCTTCCTCTCAACTAAGAATGAGATCCAAATCTCCAACACACCTACAAGTCCCCACAGTATCTGGCCTTTACCTCCTTTTGCCTTCCGCCATGAGGTCACAGTGGCCTGTCCTATTGGATCACTTGAGCCAAGGTGTCTAGACCTGTGAGTTATGCTTTTTCCTTGACCTAGAATGCTCTCCTCCCTAACCCTTTCCACAGATGGTTCCTGTTCAGCTTTCAGGTCTCAGAGTAAACACTTTCCCTAATCATTCATTGCCCCTTGGCTTTTATCCCTTTACAACCTTCATCTGAATTTTTAATTATGCACACACATGTCCTTGTTTGCTGTTTGTGTGTCTTTGGGGGCAATGGCAAGGTCTACTTGATTCACCTGTATACCTCCAGATTTTGGTATTGTTGAATAATACTGATGATTGCAGCATTATGTGTTATGTGAGAAGGTGGAGATGTACACCTTCTGGTGGGTACAGAGTAGGTAAATATGCCCTCATCTGACATAGAAGAAGAAATGAAGAGTGCTAAGGACCCATCTTGCTACCAAGCCCCTCAGGGACCTTACTTGCCATCAGTAATGGCCTACTTTTACACTTCTCCCCCTGGCACTTATGAAACTTCATCTCTCATAACACAGTTCAAAGGGAAGCCCCCGTGAGAACTTCTTCCCTCTAAAATCATTCATTTTCATGTGTGTGTATAGTTTTTGTTTATACTGTTGGTAGAGCATGCAGCACATTTCACACTTGCTAGTTGCCTAGCTGCTTGTTCCTTTGTTAGTTTAGAACTCCTCTGATAGAGGATCCCTGAGTGGCTCAGCAGTTTAGCACCTGCCTTCAACTTGGGGTGTGATCCTGGAGTCCCGGGATCAAGTCCCACATCGGGCTCCCTGCATGGAGCTGGCTTGCCTCTCTCTCTTGAATAAATAAAATATTTTTTTAAAAAAAAGAACTCCTCTGGTAGAAGGGGCTTTGTTTTGTGTGTCTTTTATTTCAAACCATCTCTGGTACATAACAGTTCTAGTAAATGGCAACTTCTTCTAGAGTGTCTTATGGTTTGTTTCCCTCTCTCCTTTTGCTCTTTTCCCCCTTCCCATGTGTTCATCTATTTTCTTTCTTAAATTCCATGTATGAGTGAAATCATATGGTATTTGTCTTTCTCTGTCTGACTTATTTCACTTAGCATAATACACTCTACCTCCAACCACGTGACCGTAAAAGGCAAGATTTCATTTTTGATGGCTGAGTAATATTCCACTCTAGGTATATGTGTGTGTGTGTGTGTATCACAGTCACAGCTACATATATATATATATATATATATATATATATATATATATATATATATATAATCACATCTTTTTTATTAAATGGCAACTTCTTAAGTGGCTCTGAATCCAGAATTTTGGCAAATGCATCTGTACTTTCCCAGAAAAATCAGACAAAGCAGTAGATTGCTATAGGGCCTTTGAAAATAAAAAGTGTCTGATTTATGTGGAAATTCAGGCTGAGCATATAGAATGAGGGCTAATTAAAGGAAAAGGCCATTTAGGATTCTAGAATATTCTTTTTTTTAAAAGATCTCATTTTTAAGTAATCTCTACACCCAACAACGGGGCTTCAACCCATAACCCTGAGATCAAAAGTCACACACTCCACCTGACTGAGCCACGCACCCCAAGATTCTAGAATATTTTTAAGTAAACATAATAGTAATACTTCCAAGATCATATTTAACTCCCATTGATTGCCTAAAAGGACTTTCCAGATAGAAGAAATCTTGTCACCTAACAAATGAGTAAAAACTAAGTGCATGTAGTGCATGTAGGTACAGTGAGGTAGAAATTGCTTGAATCCTTGGGCAGTATAGAGAATACATTTGCCTTATAACTTCATCAGTGGGAACAACTGACCTAAAATCCCATGCTTTTAGAGAGTAAAAAAGGTAAATATGATCAGATCAGGTCCAAACATCACGGAGGGGTAGGGAATGAGGTTGAGTAAGTGAGCGGCTCTGTCCATAGGTAATAGGGCAACTTGCTTTAAAACTGAGGGAGCTTCTAGGGCTCCTCAGACCTCCCCAACTTTCTTCTTTTTCTGTCTGTCTCTCTACACCCCCACTAAATAACTGTCACTGCATTCTGTTCATTAATTCACCTGACAAACATTTACTGGAAAACCCTGCCCAACTGTGTGCCACACCCTGAGCTGTGACTGAGGAGTCATCAGGTGCTCCTTGAGCAACCAGAGGATAGACTGCAGTGGGACTCACCCTCCCTCTTGTCTGAGGCCTCTGTGAACTGCAGTCTAACTCCAATTATTTGAATAAGAGTTTCCTTTTGTTAAAACACACACACACACACAATGTTTCTTTACTCAAGTAGAGTAGTAAAATATTTCATTTCTATAGTAAAATACATTCCAAATTGGAAAACTGAAAAAATAAGATGCTCTGCCTCTGCTGGCACAAGTCTAATATATACAATAAGCAGGAAATGTGTGTGTAAATCTGGATGTACCTTTGAATATTATGCTTGGGGGAAATGATCTGTGAAAATAAAATCATAAGATTTTCAGATCTTTAGCCACAGAATTGAAACAGCCATCCATTGCATGGTGATCCTGTGTGATTCTGTATCTCTCAAATACTTACTTTGTGTTTACTCTGTACCCCCGGAACAGATGCAGCAGGAGATGATGTGTGTATGACACAATTTATGTCCCCAAAGTTTTTGTGACCAGTTAGTTGTGAAAAGAACTGATAGAATTTATATTCCACATGTATCATAGAGAAATCAATATAACTTAGAGTGGCAGAAGAATATTTAGAATTTTTGGAGGGCTCTAATTTCCTTCCTTCGTCTTTCTTCAAATCCAGTAAGATAAGTGCACTCAGCTTTATGGCAGCCACTGACAGAAAGGTGAACTCAGACAACTGAGAAAAATAGGCCTATAACCCAGACTCTACTACACTAAAAAGACCATGAGCTTTCTCTGGAAAGCAACATCGTTATATGTGACACAGTGCTTGTGTTCCTTGCCAGTGTTGTGCTACACATGCCTACTGGTAGACAACACGGAAAACTCTCATGTGGGCTAAAACCAAGGGGTCAGCAGGACTGTGTTCCCTTCCAGAGGCTCTAGGAAGAATCATTTACTTGCTTTCTCCAGCTTCTGAAGGCTGCCCACATTCCTTGGCTTATGGCCCTCCCTGAATCACTCTGTTTCTGCTGCCATTATCACACCTCCTTCTCTGACTCTCCTGCCTCTTATTTTTCCCCTAAAAGGATCCTCATGATTACATCAGGCCCACCCCAATAATTCAGCATAATCTTCTCAAGATATTTAACATAACCACATCTGTAAAATCCCCTTTGCCATAAAAGGTAACTTTGACAGCTTTCAGGGATTAAGATATGGATATCTTTTGGGAGAGATGGACATTATCCTGTCCACCATACTCTAGAAGAAATGATAGGAAAAATCTTTGTGATCTTAAGTTGGAATGAGTCTTTAAAATTCAACACATGACCTACATGACCTACAAAAACGAATAAATTAGGCTTCATCAAAATAAAAACTTTTCACTCTGCAAATTAAAAATAATTATCAATAAAATGAAAAGGCAAGTCATAGACTGGAAGAAATGTTGCAAAAGATATATCAAACAAAAGACTTATATCTAGGATCTGTAAAGTAGTCTTACAACTCAATAATAATAATACAACAAATTTTTTTAATAGGCAAAAAACTGAAAATTGAAATGCTATTTCACAAAGATGTACAGATTGAAAAAGCATATGAAAAGATATTTACATCATATGTCATTAGGAAAATGCAAATTAAGACCACTTCACACCTACTGGGATGGCTGTAATGAACAAAGGATACCATACCAGATTGGGCAGGGCGGGGAGGGTAGGGGTGGGGGGGGATATGGAGCAGCTCACTGTCATATATTGCTGGAGCAGTATAAAAGGGAATGGGGATTTTTTGGCGGTTGCTGTTGGTTGGGGCCGTCCCGCGTCTAAGGCAGGAAGATGGTGGCCGCAAAGAAGACGAAAAAGTCGCTGGAGTCGATCGACTCTAGGCTCCAACCGGTTATGAAAAGTGGAAAGTATGTGCTGGGGTACAAGCAGACCCTGAAAATGATCAGACACGGCAAAGCGAAACTGGTCATCCTGGCCAACAATTGCCCGGCTTTGAGGAAATCTGAAATAGAATACTAGGCCATGTTGGCCAAAACTGGTGTCCATCACTACAGTGGCAATAATATTGAATTGGGCACAGCATGTGGGAAATACTACAGAGTATGCACACTGGCTATCATTGATCCAGGTGATTCTGATATCATTAGAAGCCTGCCAGAACAGACTGGTGAAAAGTAAATCACACAAAATTTTTCTTTAATAAAACTGGTCAGAGCTTGTTTTAAAGAAAAAAATAAAATTAAAATAAAATAAAATAAAATAAAATAAAATAAAATAAAATAAAATAAAATAAAATAAAATAAATAAAATAATAAAATGAAATAAAATAGAATAGAATGGAATGGAATGGAATGGAATGGAAAGGAAAGCCATTTGCCATTCCCTAAGAAATTAAACATATAGCCCTTCCATATGATCTAGTCATTCCATTTCTAAATATTTACTCAAGATAAATGAAAGCACACATCTATACAAAGACTTGTACACGAATGTTCATTGCAGCTTTATTTGAAAAGCCAAAAACTGGGGGCAACTCAAATGTCCATCAGTAGGTGAATGGATAAATAAACTGTGCAATCTCTATACAAGGGAATGTTACTCAGCAATAAAACAAATTATTGACACATGAGACATGGATGACTCTCAGAATAATTGTTCTGAGTGAAAAAAAAAAGCCAAACCAAAAATATATACAGTATGATTCCATTTTATGGAATTCTAGAAAATGCAAATTAATCTGTAGAACCAGAAAGCAAGTAAAGATCGCCTGGGTATGGAGGAGGGTGGCCAGGGAGAGGTGAGAAGGAGATGAGAGGAAGCAAAAAAGCATAAGGTAACTTTTGGAAGCAAGAGAAGTGTTCATTATCTTGACTGTGGTCATGGCTTCCCAGATGTATGTAAAAACTTTAATTGTACACTTGCAATATGTACATTTTATTTTATGTCAATTATACCTCAACAAAGTTGTAAAAAATTAAATAGTCAACAACAACAACAAGGAGCAATCAAGACAGAAAACCAGAGTCCTGGGTTTGGTAGTGCAGAGGTCACTAGGGGCTTCTGCCAGAGTGATTTGGGTGAATGAACAGATAGCCAGTCAGACTACAGTGAGCAGAGTGAATTTCTGTTTCTAGAATTTTTGCAGATTGTGTATTGCCCAAAATGCTCACTGCAACAAAAATACACAGAAATGATGCGTATATTTATGCTCTTAAGCAAACCATTGCTGAATCTACACACAAAAAAGAGAAATTCCCAGGAAAAAAAGGAGAAACCCCAAAAGAATGAAATATGGTGGTAGACTGAAACCATAATATACCAGTGATCACAATAAATGCTCACTGATTAAACTTTGTAGTTAAAAGTTAATGAAAGGGGCATCTGGGTGGCTCAGTCAGTTAAGCATCTGCCTTCTGCTCAGGTCATGATCCCAGGGTCCTGGAATCGAGCCCTGCATACCATTGAGCTCCCTGCTCAGTGGAGGAGTCTGCTTCTCCTTCTGCCCCTCCCCCACTCATGCTCCCACTCTTTCTCTCTCTCTCTCATAAATAAATAAAATCTTTTTAAAAACTAAATAAAAGTGACTGAAATAGATGGGATTTTGAAAGCCCAGCTACATGTGGTTTATGAACAATATACTTAAGGAGCATAGATTGAAAATAAAGGAATGGAAAAACTAGGAAAATAATAACCCAAAGAATTCTGGTATAGGTCTATTAATATTAGAGAAGATGGCTTTGAAAGCAAAGACCTTTATTAGGGATAAAAAAGGTTACTATGTAGCAAGAGAGCCACTCACCAGGAAGGTATACCATCATAAACTTGTTTATGCACCTACTAACATAATGCTGAGATATGTCAATCAAAAGGTGACAGAGTTAAGAATAAATTGACAAGTGCACCACCTTTGTGGTTACATTAAATGTTAAAATCACCCTTCTCTTAATAGCAGATGAAAAACTGGTCAAATTACTGAGGATTAACAGTATTAATTAGGATTTAGCAGTTAACAAGCTTGAGCTAATGAACACTTATCAAACCCTGCATGATCTTATTAGAGAATACATATTCTTTTCAAACACACAAATCATGGGGGCAGCCCAGGTGACTCAGCAGTTTAGCGCCGCCTTCAGCCCAGGGCATGATCCTAGAGACCAGGGATCGAGTCCCACATCGGGCTCCCTGCATGGAGCCTGCTTCTCCCTCTGCCTGTGTCTCTGCCTCTCTCTCTCTCTCTCTCTCTCTCTCTCTGTGTCTCTCATGAATAAATAAATAGAATCTTAATCAATCAATCAGTCAATCATGGGTCAAAGAGCAAATCATAATGGCTTTTAGAAAAAAAAAAAAAAATACAGGAGAAAGTCCAAACACCTTGCCCTAGCGTTTGAAGCTTCATATAGTTACAAAAACATGACAATTAGGAAGTGCCAGGACTGTGACAAAAATAGTTTCTCTGCTTAAGAACATTCAAATTTGACCCACCGCTCACTCTCACAAAAAATTTAAACAGGGATCCCTGGGTGGCTCAGAGGTTTGGCGTGTGCCTTTGGCCTATGGTGTGATCCTGGAGTCCCCGGATCAAGTTCCACATCGGGCTCTCGGCATGGAGCCTGCTTCTCCCTCTGCCTGTGTCTCTGCCTTTCTCTCTCTCTCTCTCTGGCTCTCATGAGTAAATAAATAAAATATTTTTAAAAATTTAAACAAAAAGAATACTTTTGCTTCTAGATTTAATCCCTAGGCCATCCCTCCAGGGTAACCATGGAATTACATGGATTCATGCTGAGAAATTACTTGAGGATTACTCCTATGCCAAGTCAGGAGGAAAAGATTCTTTCTTTAGAAGATTTAGAACCTAATATTCAACCAAATCAAATGCTTTTTTAAAAAGATATGTGCTCTTCATATTTCAGCATTTGTACACTTTTAAGGAATTTTAAACCTGCTATACCAGTGCACTTGCAGAGACAACACCAATTTTGCAATCTGGAAAAATTATTTTTTGTATTTTTCTGCAATTTTCTTTTATTTTCATTGAAACAGAGTGAGACCTCTTGCCCGAATAACCTGGAATTTAAAGAAAGGCTTGATCATTAAGAAGACCCAGCCAGGGAGTCCAGTACCTTGGCGTTAGTCCATCCCCTTATGGGCAGTGTTCTGGGAGGTGATACTGAACAGAGGTAAGCACAGGAATTTTGGGATAATCATTGTCCAGAGCATTGGCCTTTTGGAACTTGGGTTTTGGAACTCTCTGGGCTTGAAGCATGTGAGTATTGATGCCACTATGGGTCTATAAGTTTATGTCGAGCTATGTCTGGCTAAAAGGACTGCTCACATGTTCTATCATTGGGGTGTCAGTTCCTGATTTCATAACTCAGTTGGCAAGATGAGGGAGTGGACATGCTCCAAAAGCAGCACTCACTGAACAATAGCTGTAGGTGGCCTTCATTTTCTCTCCTTCCCGGCAACAGGCCTCTGTGCTTGCCAAGGCATGTTCACATCCACATCTTGCTCATCCTCACAGGGCTGTGGGTGACCTGGGAGTGACCAGAGTTTGCCCCTGTGTTCCTGCTGGAGAACTTGGGAAACCCTGGCTTCCTAGCTGGATATCTCCCCCAAATACCACACAGCAAGCACACAGCACTCCTTTCCAAATGTTTTGATTTTTAATGTTTCCTTTCATATTCCGGACTGACTCCTACCTGCCTTGCAACAAATTTGAAACTATACTATCATATTATTCCTGATGTTCTGAATCTATCTTGTGTCTTAAAAAGCTTCATATTGCATGCTTTGGTGTTTGTCCATTTTTCTCCTCTCAGTTAAGGAGTAATGAAATCTCTTATGACAAGTCCTAAGAAACGTGCTTAGGAATGGCTGGCTGAATGAACGGCTTTTGTACAAAACTTAATGTGGAGGAGCCTTAGCTAAAAATGGAGCCAATTGCTTGTTCCACTCTGGTCTAAGGAGTCTTTGGGGAGTTTGGTGATTGAAAGAAGGGTGTAGCATTATCACCTCATTCAAGGCATTGTCTGTCCAACACATGCTACAACCATGATACGTGAATGAAACTCAAATACTATGCTGAAAGCAAGAAGCCAGACCCTGAAGAATACAAACTGCATATTCTGATCATTTGAAACTCCAGAAAACAGAGATCTAGACTGTATGGTAGAAAACACGTCATTGCGAAGTAAGAAGGACAGAGGTAGAGAATGACTAGGAAGAGGCAGGGGCTTTTCTTTGAGAAATAGAAATACTCTAGGTTTTTATTGATAGTAGTTACATGGGTGTCCACATTTGTCAAAATACATAGGTCCATCTATTTTAAACAGATGCATATAAATTTATATCTCAACAAGTTGATTAAGAGATGTGTAAGACAGGGGTACCTGAGTGGCTCAGTTGGTTTGGCATCTGACTCTTGATTTCAGCTCAGGTCATGATCTCAGGGTTGTGGTATTGAGCCCCGGGTCAGGTCTGTGCTTAGCAGGCAGTCTGCTTGGGATTCTCTCCCTCTCCTTCTGCCCCTCCCTCTGTTCACTCTCTCTCTCTCTCAAATAAATAATTTTTTAAAAAAAAAAAGAAATGTGTAATGTCAAAAGGAAAATTTGCAAATACTTGAACAATTCTCCATTTTTTCTTCCTATTCTCAAAGCTGTCTTAGGCACTTATAATATCATGAAATGTGTTTAAAATTCAATAATTCTTTTTTTTAATTACTCCAGCAAACCTAACTCAGAAAACATTTCTAAGTGTAAGAGTCTTGACTTTAATCCAGTTGGTTATGTAAGAATAAACAACACAAAACAAACATATATTAATTTGATATTTACTGCTGCAAACATTAGGCAGAGATATGCTTTTCACCATGACTCACACAACATATTTATACTTACTTAAACTGCACATGCTCATTTTTCCTATTCTGATTTTTTAATAGAATTGCTTTAACTATGTGCTACATTTTCTCCGTACTGTTTGGGTTTGGCTTCATCGCTTGTTTTCTGTGTTAATAAAAGGTAGCTCTTCATATTTACCTCTCTTTTCCTAGGCACACATGGGGAACTAATAAGATGTTTCTGAGCCTTCCTCCTTCTGACAAAGGCTGGTGCAATGTAACATGAGTGCAAATGTCCTGAGGCCTTGTCTGACTCCTTTCTTCTTGCCCTTGCAGACTCCAGAGCCAGGTATACACCTGCCAGGTGAAGACAAAATTGAAGATAAGCAGCTCCCCACTTCTCCTGCAGAACCAGAGAAACAGGCATGGAACCAGGAAACAGACCACAATGACTTTGAGACACTGTCCCACCAGAGTGAAAGTCATTCAGACACAAAAACTGACCCCTTTGAAAGTGCTTCCGACACAGAGTCCCTGCCTGGTGACCTCGCTGGGGGAATCTGCCTTCCTCTAAGTGGTACCTCTGTGGACAGAGAAGGACACTGGCGATGCCCTGACATCCCAGCACCCAGACCTCCTCAGGAGCAGCATTCAACTGGTGTCCCTGGGCTTGACCCAAAGGAGAAACTAGACTTGTCCCTTGACTTCAAGGAAGAGTCCTACAAAAGTGGGTTCCAAGACTTTGCTGTAGAACCTGGAGAAGAGAAGACAGAACACCTCCAGGACAATGGTGTTCCCAGCCTAGAGCAAGAGTCTTGGCTGGCAGGGTCTCCTCACCACACAGCGAACTGCTCACAGGGTACCACAGGCAGCTACAGTCTCCAGCCAGCAAAGGTGGTGACTGCACAAGACCTTAGGGGATTCTCTATTTTTTCTCTTCAGAAATCCAGGTCTGAAAGTTGTCTGGGCATCCCAGTGGCCTGGCCCTTCCTTCACTGGTGTTGTGAACTGGGCCAGAGCTGGCCATATATCCACACCTGGGCCAGGGGACCAGGGCTGCCTTACAGAGGTCCACTACATAGCACAGCCCCTCTGGGAGCCAGGACAAAGAAGGGAAGTACTCTAGGTCCTGAGAACACAGACTTGCTCTGCCCCCAGCCCTACTCCGACGCCCCTTGCCAGCTTCCTTTAGGGACATCTTGCCTTCCACATGCCAAGCTTCACCATAGTGCCCCAGAAAATATTAATGACAAGGACAGGACATCCCCAGAGTACTGCTGTCAGCACATGGGGACACTGACCAGGGCCCATTCCCTAGCAGTGTTTCCTATAGGTTACCCTGAGAATCCTCCTAAGCAGAACTTTGTGAAATTTGGGACTCATTTGAAGGAAGGAACCAAATCAGAACAAGATCCAAGAGCACAAAACCCTCTTCACCCTGTTCCCACCCAACTGTCTCCTTTGCCTTCTGCTTCCCAAAGGAAGGCCCCTTTCTTACAGGATCAGTATAAACTCAGGGCTCTTAGCTGGAAGAAGGCCTTTCAGGACACACCTTGTGAATATCTCTGCTTGGAAAACCAGTTGGGACAGGATTTTAGATCCTGCCCAGTCTCTTCATGCCTTACTGCAAAGTCTGTGAGCCTTAACACAGAGGAAGCACCAGCGCCCACAGAGTGCAAGTCGGAACACAGACCAGAAAGCCTGCAAGAGGAGCCCCGAGGCACTGGCCCTGCACCAAACATTGCTGATGTGAGTGACAGACAAAAACATCTTCAGGACATTTCTGTTGAGGCAGGAAACCAAACCAGTAATTACAGATCAAAGTCCATTCTCAGTGAGAAAAGAAAGCCACCTGTCAGGGCCAAGTTCCCACTTCATTCTAGCAATAGCAGGTTGCAGGTGTGGAACAGAGACTGGATGGGTTGCTGTAAAGTGGGTAATTGTTCAGTTGCTCCAGAGACCACCCTGATATCAAGTGCCATAGACACTTCGCAGGAAGTGGAAGACGTGATGGTACTAGACTCCAACTGCACCAAAAGTGCCTTACCAGAGTTTTCAGAAATGACAGCAGCCACTGTGCTTCATTGCAGCGGTGGGGATGAGTGTGAGCAGGGGCTGGAGGCTGGTGTGCAGCCCTCTTCTGAGGGCCTGAAGCTAGAGCCCACAGCAGACACACCTAGGGGCAGGTGTACACTCTTCATTATAACTGTTGAGCAGAAAGGTCTGCAGGCCACCAGGACGAGAGCGGGTCCTCTTTCAGAAACACAGTCTGAGTTTCTGGAGAAAAGACCACAATCTCCTTGTAGTGCTGAAGTGACACCCTCTGAATCTTCCAGGGCTGGGAAACCACAAACCTGTGGCAATGAGTGCAAGCTGTCTGCGTGCAGCGGCCTAGGAGGTGACGATGGGAGTCTTTGGCAGAGGGCCCAGGCCACAGAACTTACGCCAGTTCTGCTGCCCTCGGCTGCCCCCCAGGAGAGGCCCTTGGGCAAAGAGACTTTTCCCCAGGAACTGACCCAGGGCAGTCTGAGCACAGGGGATACTGCAGAAGAGAAACTGCCTGGGGCAAGCCAGACTCCTGGCACTAAGGCAGACAGGGAACAAGCTGCTAGTGTGCCTGGCCCCTATCCTGAAGATACACACAGAGACCAGGGCCTTCATCACACTGGGAGCCAAAGAGCACAGAGCCCCAAGGCCGGGAGAGGGGTTGGGGGAGCAGAGGACACAGAGAAGGAATCTGGCACCCCGGCCTCTGCCCCCGCCCAAGCTCTCCCACCACCAGGCCCATCCTTCTGCCCCTGCAAGACTTCGCAGGAGCCTGGGAAGTGCCTGACATTTCCTAAGGTGACTTCCCTCAGAAAAAGCAAGCCTATGGTTACCAAGAGCCCAGGAAGGGACGCCGGTGCACAGGGACCCAGCACCCCTGCCCCAACCATAGGTTCTTCGGGCCTCCAGGAGCTGGCTGTGGACAGTCATGACCCTATGGCCTGCTGGCAGAATGCAGCTGGCTGGGACATACCTCCTACACACCAAGTGGGTACAAGCGCCTCTCAGAAGGTCATCCGCCAGGGAGCAGGGTTGAGAGAAGGGGACAATGTGGAGACACCAGGGGACCTTGGTTGCAGAACACTGTCCTCAGAAAGCTGTGATGCCAAGAGACTCAAAACTCCAGAGAAAAGGTTCAGAGCACAGTTGGCCTTAGCTCATAAGACCTTTGCAAATTTTTTTGAGTCAAAGGTTTTAGAAAAAGAGAATACTGATGAATGTTCTCTAGGTTTACTCAAGGGCCGGAAGGAGAAGAGTAGGCCATGGCAGAGTTCCTGGTGTGCATTTCTGAAAAGCAAAGATGCAGAAGGCACAAAAAGGCCCTTAGTTAGTCTGGTTCCAGGACAGGAAATCTTGAATCCATTCAGACCTTCTCCACCAGGGCCCAACAGTCACTGTGAGGAACAGGTACAAGACCAGGAAGGCTGTGTTTTTGAAGATCACTGGTCACTTCCACATCTCCCCACACCTTTGACATCCAGCAATTTGGTCTCTCCACATAACAGGAGAAAAAGTGAGCCAAACATCAAATGCACAAGCCCCCAGGAAAGTGGTAGGTACCTAACTTTAGGTATCTTTCCTGAAAAGTCCTGGCTGATGTCACCCACCAGCCCTCATACCCAGCAGGCTGGGATCAGCTGCACCCTTCCCTCTAGGTCTGCCTGTTGCTTGGCATATGGAAGCCAAGGCATGCCCTGCAAACCCATGAGTCCCAAGCCCCGGAGCCCCAGACCTGGTGTTCATCGGGCTGATCTCCAGTACTCAGGCAGGAGCAGTGCTGTCTCCATGGTTTCTCTTGGAAGCTACATTGATGTGGTTAACAACTCAGAGGCTTCTAAAAGGCCCAAGACCCTCAAGACCCGAGCAAGCCTCCTACTTTCTCTGCAGACACTAGACCAGGATGACCAGAAAGAGGAGAGCAGGAAGAGATGCTGGAATCACCATGGCCTGAGCATCGCACCCTCACTCAGGGACCTTCCTGGGAGTGAGGTGAGTTACCTGTGGCTCACACCAACCTGTTTATTTACTTCTAAATACAAGAGGAGGGAACCATATGGGAAATTTTCCTAAGTGAGGGGAGAGGTGAAGCAGGAAGGCCAATTTGCCTTCCGTGGAGAGAGACTGTACCATCTAACACTCCTAGAGTGTCCCAACTCTGATCGATACAATGTATGACCAACTTCTGGGAATTTGCTAAACAAGTAGGAATCGGCCTTTCACTATAATTTTTTGACTTTTTTTTTTTTCCTTGCTATTTGAATCCCCTTTTCTGTCAACTGCCTATTCATAGTCTTTGCCCATCTTCTATCAGGTGGTTGATGCAGGCTTTTTCGTGTCACCTGCGCCCTTCCCCACTGTGAAACTTTTAAAAAAGAAATCTCCCTATTTTGTCTTCTACTCTTTTTAATCTGTTTATTTTTTAAATTTAGTTCTGATACAGTTGAACTTATTTCAGTAAAGAGATAGTTGTTGGTGCTTCTGAATTAGTAAATAAAATGGTCTCTCTCCCAAAGCAACGGCATCTACCCAGAACAGGGTAACTGTGGTGCTGGGTCAGGAACAGGAAAGGGTATACAAGCTTGAGTTTTCTCATGAGTCACTGCCCTGAGAAGGAGGTAGCTTTCTTGAAATTCCAGAAAGAATACCCTTGGGACTGTGAAAGAAAACCTCTCTATGTCCTGCCCAACTCTGCATCTGTGTACCCTTTACCCCTTCGCTTCTTTAGATAAATGGTATGGTGTCTCACCTGTGTTGAGCACTGTGTTGATGTGCAAGGACCTCAAGTTCAGTGTTAGTCTCCAGGCAGAGCCAGTCAGTGCTGGCCTGACTGCCCCTGGTTCCTGCTGAGCCCCTTCCCTGAGGGAGCCATCTTCCAGAGGCCAGTCGTGCTGCTCTGGGTCTGTGCTCTCCCTCCTCTGCATGTCAGCCATCCAGGTACTCCTGTGGGTCTCTCACGCACTTCCCTTGCGTTCATGTATCTGCTGCTCTTTTGTTTTCCTGCTAACAGTGGTCACCTACTTCATGCCTGGCCCTTTCTTAGGCACCTTCCAGATGTTTGCCTGAGGCCTACCACAGCTGCTCCTTCCTTATACTACACCTGGAGGAGGGGGAAGACCTAGTGTGCTTGCACATCAGAACATGTAGGAAGACAAGAAAGTAGCATAAGTAGATAAGTGAACACAGGATTGGGAATGGGAGAAAAACTTGGAAATTTGCTCTCTAGCGGAAGCCCAGAGCAATCACAGAACATGAAACTCAACCTGGAGATATGAAGGCTCCCTCCTGTGGCTGTTGGTGGGAAAGCAGGCAGTGATGTAAGAGTAATTAGCAAGGAATTCAGTGGGCATTCCCATTTCTTCCTTCCACAGCTCATTTAAGGAGCAAGGGTTCTTTTATTCTAATACCCTAAGACAGCCACTTTTGGTATTTTGGGTTTTTTTGTTTTGTTTTTTTGTAATAAAATAATTTTTATTGGTGTTCAGTTTACCAACATACAGAATAACACCCACTGCTCATCCCGTCAAGTGTCCCCCTCAGCGCCCGTCACCCACTCACCCCCACCCCCTGCCCTCCTCCCCTTCCACCACCCCTAGTTCATTTCCCAGAGTTAGGAGTCTCTATGTTCTGTCTCCCTTTCTGATATTTCCCACACATTTCTTCTCCCTTCCCTTATATTCCCTTTCACTATTATTTATATTTCCCAAATGAATGAGAACATACACTGTTTGTCCTTCTCCGATTGACTTACTTCACTCAGCATAATACCCTCCGGTTCCATCCACTTTGAAGCAAATGGTGGGTATTTGTCGTTTCCAATGGCTGAGTAATATTCCATTGTATACATAAACCACATCTTCTTTATCCATTCATCTTTCGATAGACACCGAGGCTCCTTCCACAGTTTGGCTATTGTGGACATTGCTGCTAGAAACATCGGGGTGCAGGTGTCCCGGCGTTTCATTGCATCTGAATCTTTGGGGTAAATCCCCAGCAGTGCAATTGCTGGGTCCTACGGCAGATATATTTTTAACTCTTTGAGGAACCTCCACACAGTTTTCCAGAGTGGCTGCACCAGTTCCCATTCCCACCAACAGTGCAAGAGGGTTCCCTTTCTTCCACATCCTTCCAACATTTGTGGTTTCCTGCCTTGTTAATTTTCCCCATTCTCACTGGTGTGAGGTGGTACCTCATTGTGGTTTTGATTTGTATTTCCCTGATGGCAAGTGATGCAGAGCATTTTCTCATGTGCGTGTTGGCCATGTCTATGTCTTCCTCTGTGAGATTTCTCTTCATGTCTTTTGCCCATTTCATGATTGGATTGTTTGTTTCTTTGGTAAACATAAGAGTAGCCCTTAGCTCTGACTGTTCACTACAGTGGGTCCATTTTAGAACTTGATTTTTTAAGACTATTTCTTCCTTACTTCATGATGGATAATTCGTTTGCAAATCAAGAATTTGAAGTTGATTTTTTTTTCATTATGAAAAAATTTGCAAATGTTCTCTAGGGAGAATTGATTTCTTTGGTTCTGAAGGAAAAGTCATTCACACAGAAAAATTGAGGAAGTAACATTTTCAAATGTGACATTAACCCAGGAAGTTAGACATACTGGGTCCTTAAAGGTGTCATATTGATTTAATGTCTTTTACATTTTAAGTTGTGATTTTTTAATTTGTATAAGTCAAAAAAAGTGTCTTATGCAGATTAAAAAACTTTAATAAGACCTTCTCATTGTAAGCAATTCCAGTGAAGACTGAGAAATAAAATATTTTAAAGACAAAAAAATAAAATAGAAAGAAAAAAGAAAAAAGAAAACCATAGCTGGGGGCATTACAATGCCAGATTTCAGGTTGTACTACAAAGCTGTGGTCATCAAGACAGTGTGGTACTGGCACAAAAACAGACACATAGATCAATGGAACAGAATAGAGAACCCAGAAGTGGACCCTCAACTTTATGGTCAACTAATATTCAATAAAGGAGGAAAGACTATCCATTGGAAGAAAGAGAGTCTCTTCAATAAATGGTGCTGGGAAAATTGGACATCCACATGCAGAATAATGAAGCCAGACCACTCTCTTTCACCATACACAAAGATAAACTCAAAATGGATGAAAGATTTAAATGTGAGACAAGATTCCATCAAAACCCTAGAGGAGAATACAGGCAACACCCTTTTTGAACTTGGCCACAGTAACTTCTTGCAAGATACGTCCGAGAAGCCAAAAGAAACAAAAGGAAAAATGAACTATTGGGACTTCATCAAGATAAGAAGCTTTTGCACAGCAAAGGATACAGTCAACAAAACTAAAAGACAACCTACAGAATGGGAGAAGATATTTGCAAATGACGTATCAGATAAAGGGCTAGTTTCCGAGATCTATAAAGAACTTCTTAAACTCAACACCAAGGAAACAAACAATCCAATTATGAAATGGGCAAAAGACATGAAGAGAAATCTCACAGAGGAAGACATAGACATGGCCAACACGCACATGAGAAAATGCTCTGCATCACTTGCCATCAGGGAAATACAAATCAAAACCACAATGAGATCCCACCTCACCAGTGAGAATGGGGAAAATTAACAGGCAGGAAACCACAAATGTTGGAAGGATGTGGAAGAAAGGGAACCCTCTTGCACTGTTGGTGGGAATGGGAACTGGTGCAGCCACTCTGGAAAACTGTGTGGAGGTTGCTCAAAGAGTTAAAAATATATCTGCCATAGGACCCAGCAATTGCACTGCTGGGGATTTACCCCAAAGATACAGATGCAGTGAAACGCCGGGACACCTGTACCCTGATGTTTCTAGCAGCAATGTCCACAATAGCCAAACTGTAGAAGGAGCCTCGGTGTCCATCGAAAGATGAATGGATAAAGAAGATGTGAGGGAAATACAAATCAAAACCGCAATGAGATACCACCTCACACCAGTGAGAATGGGGAAAATTAACAAGGCAGGAAACTACAAATGTTGGAGAGAATGTGGAGAAAAGGGAACTCTCTTACACTGTTGGAACCATTGGTCTCTAACAGCAGATTGGACATGATGGACTTAACAATATATACAGAACATTCCATCCAAAAGCAGCAGAATACACATTTTTCACAAGTGTACATAGAACATCCTCCAGGAGACATCACAGGTTAGGCCATAGGTTAGGCTACAGTGTACATAGACCATTCAGGAGGCCATAGGTTATGCCACAAAACAAGTATCAATAAGTTTAAGAAGAATGAAATAATTTCAAGCTTCTTTTCTAACCACAATAGTAGGAAACTAGAGATCAATTCATAGAAGAAACTGGAAAAATTACAAATAATCAGTGACTAAACAAAACACTACTGGAAAACCAATGAGACTATAAAGAAATCAAAAGGGAAATTCAAGACAAATAAAAATGGAAACACAACATTCCAAAAATCTATGAGATACAGGAAAAGTAGTTCTAAGATGGAACTTCATAGCAATACAGGTCTACTTCAAAAACCAAGAATAGTCTCAAGTGAATAATCAAAACATATACCTGAAGGAATTAGGAAAAGAACAAATGAAGTACAAAATTATTAGGAGAGAAGAAATAATAAAGATCAGAGCAAAAATAGGGACTAAAAGACAGTACAAAAGATCAATGAAACTAAGGGTTGATTCTCTAAATAAACAAAACTGACAAACCTTTAGCCAGACACCAAGGAAAAAAAGAGGGCTCAAACAAATACATGTAATAAATGACATTGCAACTGATACCACAGAAATACAAATGCTCATAGGAGACTACTATGAACTTTTATCCACCAACAAATAGGACAACCTAGGAAAGATGGATAAATTCCTGGAAACATGCAGTACTCCAAGACTAAATAATGAAGAAATATAAAATTTGAATAGACTGATTATTATTAAGGAAATTGAACAGTAACCAAAACCCTTCCAACAAACAAGAATTCAAGACCAGACAGCTTCACTGGAGCTATATATCAAACATTCAAAGATTTAATATTTATCCTTCTCAAAATCTTCCAAAAAATTAAAGAGAAAGGAACATTTCTGAACTCACTTTACAAAGCCAACATTACCTTGATCCCAAAACGAAAAACACCACAAAAAATTACATTACAATATCCCTAATGAACAAAAATGTAAATTTTTTTCAATAAAGTACTGAAGCAATCCAAATATCACAATACATTATAAGGATCATACACTATGATCAAGTGAGATTTATTCCAACACTGTGAGGATGGTTCAAAAGCTGCACCATTGCAGTACACCATGTCAACAAAATGGATAAAATCATATGATCATCCTAATAAATGTAGAAAAATAATTTGACAGAATTCAATATCCATTCATGATAGAACTCTCAACAAAGTGGGCATAGAAGGAACTTGCCTCGCCATAACTATAATAGAGGCCATATAGGACAAGCTCAGTGCTAACATCATACTCTTTTTTTAATTTATTTTTTAATTTTTTAATTTTTATTTTATTTTAGTTTAGTTTTATTATTTTTTATTTAAATTCAATTAGCCAACATATATTACACCATTAGTTTCAGATGTAGAGGTCAGTGATTCCTCACTTGCATATAACACCCAGTGCTCATCACATCAGGTGCCCTTTTTAATGCCCATCATGCAGTTACCCGAGCCCCCCACCCACCTCTTCTCCAACACCCCTGTTTGTTTCCTGTAGTTAAGTGTCTCTCATGGTTTGTCCCCTCTCTGATTTCTCCCTTTCAGTTTTTCCTCTCTTCCTCTATGAGCCTCTGCACTGTTTCTTATGTTCTATGTATGAGTAAAACCATGTGATATTTATCTATGGGCAGCTTTATCTTTAAGGTTCACAATCATAAGGTACTTGGCCAGTGAATCCTACAGTAGATTTTAGTAAAAATTGAAGGAGTCACATGCTACACCTGATGTCATGGAGCAGGGGAGAGTGGATTGGGTTGTTTGTTTGTTTGAATGTCCTAACATACTCAATGGTGAAAGGCTGAAAGCTTTCCTTCCAAGATCAGCAACAAGACTAGTATACCCACTGTCACTACTTTTCTTCACCATAGTACTGGAAGTCCTAGCCAGAAGAATTAGGCAAGAGAAAGAAATAGAATATATATAAATCAGAAAGGAAAAAATAAAACTGTCACTATTTGCAGGCAACATGATATTACATATATAGAAAGCCCTAAAGACTCAACCAAAAAACTGTTAGAATAAACAAATTCACTAAAGTTGCAGAGCACAAAATCAATATACAAAAAAAATGGTTGCATTCTATATACTTAAAACAAACTATCAGAAAGAGAAATTAAGAAAACAATCCCATTTACAATTGCATCAAAAATAACAAAATCCCAGGGAATAATTTAGTCAAAGAGAAAGACCTGTACACTAAATTATACAACATCAATGAAGGAAATTGAAAAGACACAAATAAATGGAAAGTTATACTATGCTCATGGATTGGAAGAATTAATATTGTTAAAATGTCCATATTATCAAAGGCAATCTACACGTTCAATGCAGGTACTCTCAAAATTCCAATGGCATTTTTTCACAAAAACAGAACAAACAATCCTGAAATTTGTATGGAACCACAAAATATCCCAAATAGCAAAAGCAATCTTGAGAAGGAAGAACAAAGCTGGAGGTATCATGCTCCCTGATTTCAAACTATATTACAAAGCTATAGTAATCAAACTAGTATGGTATGTTTAGTTTTTTGAGGAACCTCCATAATCCTTTCCATAGTGGCTGCAACAATTTAAATTCCCATCAACCACCTACCAGGCTTCCCTTTTCTCCACAAACTTGCCAAAACCTTTTATTTTTTGTCTTTTGATACCAACCATTCTGACTGGTGTGAGGTAATATCTCATTGTGGTTTTGATTTGCATTTCTCTGATGATCAGTGATGTTGAACATCTTTTCATGTGTCTGTTGTCTGTTCGTACTCTAGAAAAATATCCATTCCTCTGCCCGTTTTTAATTAGATTAATTATTTATTTGGTGTTGAGTTGTATGAGTTCTTTATATTTTGTATATTAACTTCTGATTGGATATACTGTTTGCAAATATTTTCTTCCTTTGGTTGCCTTTTCATTTTATTAATGGTTTCCTTCACTGTGCAAAAGGTTGATAGTTTGATGTAGTCCCAATTGTTTATTTTTGCTTTTGTTTCTCTTGCCTGGGAGACATATCAGAAAAATATTGCTAAGGTTGACATCCAAGAGATTACTGCCCGTGTTTTCTTTTAGCAGTTTATTTGGTTTCATGTCTTACATATAGGTCTTTAATCCTTTTTTAGTTAATTTTGGGGTATGGTATAAGATAGTAGCATAGTTTCTTTTTCCATGTGGCGGTCCATGGCTGTTTTCCCAGCACCATTTAGTGAAGAAACCATCCTTTTCCTTTTCCTATTGTATATTCTTGCTTGCTGTGTCATAAATTGACTGTATATGCATGGGATTATTTCTGGGCTCTCTATTCTATTCCATTGATATGTGTCTGTTTTTATGCCAGTGCTATACTGTTTTTTTTTTTTAACTGAGGTACAGTTGACATAAAATATAATATTCATTTCAGGTGGACAACAGAATGATTTGACAATTAGATATATTATAAAATGCATACCACAATAAGTTATTTACCATCTGGCACCACATAAGGTTATTACAGTTTTATTGACTGTATTCCCTTTGTTGTACTTTTCATCCCTGTGACTTATTTATTTTATAACTAGAAGCCATGCCTCTTAATCCCCTTCTTTTATTTCATCTATTTCCCCACCCTCTTCCCCTCTGGCAACCAATAGTTTTTTTCCTATGAGTCTGTTTCTCTTTTTTGTTTTATTTTTTAGGTTCCATATGTAAGTGAAATCATATATCTGTTTTTCTCTGTTTGATTTATTTCACATAACATGATACCATAATTCATCCATATTGTCATGAATGGCAGGATTTCATTCTTTTTGTGGCTGAATAATATTCCATTGTATTCAATTCCATTGTATACAATTTCTTCTTTATCCATTTATCTATCAATGGACACGTGGGTTTTTCCATTTCTTGGCTATTATAAGTAACACTGCAATAAACATAGGGTATTCTTCACAAAACTAGGACCAAAAATTCCTAAAATCTATATGGGGGCAGCCTGGGTGGCTCAGTGGTTTGGCAGCTGCCTTCGGCCCAGGGCACAATCCTGGAGTCCCAGGATGGTCTCATGTCGGGCTCCCTGCATGGAGCCTGCTTCTCCCTCTGCCTGTGTCTCTGCCTTTCTCTCTCCTTCTGTGTCTCTCATGAATAAATAATTAAAATCTTTAAATAAATAAATAAATAAATAAATAAATAAATAAATAATCTGTATGGAACTACAAAAGAATAGCCAAACCTATCCTGAGAAAGAACAAAACTAGATATCAATACACAGTAGAATATTACTCAGCCATAAAAGAAAGTGACATCTTGCCATTTGTGACAACATGGATAGAACTTAAGGGGATTATGCTAATTGAAATAAGTCAGACAGAGAAAGATAAATACTGTATGATTTCACTTATATGTGGAATCTAGAAAACAAAACTCATAGATACAGAGAACAGAATTGGTGGATGCAGAGGGGAAGGAGTGGAAAGTGGGTAAAATAGGTGAAGGCAGCCAACAGGTACAAACTTCCAGTTATAAAATAAATAAGTCATAGGAATCTAATATATAGCATGGTGACTACAGCCAATAATGTTATAGAAAATACTTGAAGTTTGCCAAAAGAGTAAATCCTAAAATTATCTTTGTATGAGGACTGATGGTAACTAAACTTCTGTGGTAATCACTTTGTAATGTATATAGATATCAAATATTATTTTATACCTCAATCATTAAGATTATGTCATATGCCAATAATACCTCTATAATTTTTTAAGGGTGTGCTAGTATGGAATTCATGGAGTATCGGGGATAGTACGTGGTAGGTCCTTGGTGCCTTACAGAGGCAGGAAACAGGGGTTGTTGTAATGGCTAGAAGACAGAATGTGAAAAACTTGGCCCCATGTCAGTCAATCTTGACTTGATCCTATAAGAAATGGCAGTCTTTTAGGGCTTTAGTAGCGGAGTGGCATGATGAATCTGGTGTGGAGCAAGGAGAGAGGATTTAGGAGGATGTTTTAGTAATCCATGTGAAAGATGGCTTGATAAAAAGTTTTATGAAAATGATATAGTCACCAACTGACATGACTGTTTTTAAAAATCAGACATAATCTGGCCTCCATGAAAACATTTACAGGGTCCATTTCCCCTCAACCAGGATTAAAGTAGATTTCTAGAGAACTCTAAGTCTGAGATTCTATGATTTTAACAGGTTTGGGGGCCTAAAAAAGAATTCTGAGAATTTAGTAGGAAGTGGGAATTATATACTAGTTGAGTCATATAATGCTCTGATAGTTTCTACAAGTAAACACAAAAAGATACATTATAGGTATGATTATCAAAAGAGTATGATGAAGAATAATACAGTGTACTTAAAAAAAATCAGAACACTGGGAATTAAAAAAAAAAGAGAGAAACTATATTGAAGAAATTGGAATGCTGGATCACAGTTCTCAAAGTGTAGTCACTTTACTACCGTGGATTATTTTGAAATGTGTTGCTTAATTTCTAAGTAGGTGAAGACTCTCCAGTTACCTTTCTATCACTGATTTCTAGAGTAATTCCATTATGGTTAAAGAAGCATATTCTGTATGATTTTAGTCCTTTTAAACTTAAATTGTTGTTGTTACTGTTACTATTATCATGCTTATCAAGGATATAGTCTCTCAGGTAATATGCATATTCCATGTGCATATTTTGTGATTGTTGGGTGGACTATTCTGTAATTGTCAGTTCCATTTGGTGGATGATGCTGTTCCTTCACCTGTCCCCTTGCTATCTATGTTTCTTTTTTCTATTGATTAGTGTGGTAGAAGTGTTAAAGTATCCAACCATAATTGTGGCATTTCTATTTCTCCTTTAAATTGTATCAGGTTTTAGCGCTTCTCAGCCTTTTGGCTAAGATCAAGTATACATTGTATCAGGTTTTGCTTCATATATTTTGAAGGTCAGTGGTTAGATGGTGTCCTGTCTTCTTGATGAATCTACCCTCTTGTTATGTTTGTAAAGTCCTCCTGTATCCCTGGTCATTTTCTTTACTCTGAAGTCTGTTGTGTCTGATATTAGTGCAACCTTTCAAGTTTTCTTTTGATCAGTGTTTGTGTGGCATATGTTTTCCAACCTTTTACTTTTTACCTTTTACTTTTCACCCTCATCATTATTTTGAAAGTGGATTTCTTATGATAGCATATTGTGAGGGTTTTTTTTCTTTAATCCATTTTGAAAATCTGTTTAATTATGTGTTCTTAGTATTTCAATTTAATGTAATTACTGATGTGTTTGGATTTAGATCTACCATGTTCTCTGCTTGCTCCTCTGATTCACTGCTCTGTTTCCTTTTACTGTCTTTTGGATTATTTGGATAATTTTTAGTTTTCATTTTAACTTACCTATTGAGTTTTTTACACTATTTTTATGTGGGTTTTTTTCTTAATTGTCATTGTGGGGGTTAAAATACATCTTTTAACTAATCACAGTCCACTTTTTACAATTGGTTATTTTATTACTTGAAGTAGAACATATGAAACCTCCCACCATATAAATCTCTTTAATCTCTCCTTAACACTGTAGTTGTCATGTGTCATCTGTGTACATTGAAAACCTCATCAGACAATGTAATTTTTGCTTTTAACTATCAAACATAGTTTAAAGAACTTAGAGGAGAAAAATAGCCTGTTACACTTACCTATATATTTACGATTTCTATTGCTCTTCCTTCAGTTCCTGAATTTTGAAGCATCCCTCTAATACCATTTTTCTTTATATGAACATATTCCTCAAAGTGTATTTATTTTTTTCTTTTAAAGATGAATTTATTCATGAGAGACACAGAGAGAGAAAGAGAGAGGCAGAGACACAGGCAGAGAGAGAAGCAGGCTCTATGCAGGGAGCCTGATGTGGGACTCCATCCCGGGACTCCGGGATCACACCCTGGGCCAAAGGCAGGAACCAAACCGCCAAGGCACCCAGGGATCCCCCCCTCAAAGTGTATTTAGAGCAGGTTTGCTAGCTATGAATTTTCTTTGCTTTCTTCATGTAAGAATGTATTTATTTCAACTTCCCTAAAGCATTTTGTTGTTGTTGTTGGATATAGAATTCTGGGTTGACAGTTGGGGCTGCATTTAAAAAATACTGTTCCACTTCTCTCTGGCCTCCATGAGAAATCTATAGTCATTTGAATGATTGCTCCCTATATAAGGAATTTGTTGATTTGTTGTTAGTTTCTGGCTGCTTCTAAGATTTTTTCATTGTCTCTAATCTTTGGTAGTTCGATTATGCTGTGTTGGGCATTTTCTTGGGTTATCCTGTTTGAAGTTTGATGAGCTTCTTGTACTATATGTTAAGGTTTTTCACCACATTTAGAATCTTTTCAGAAATTTTTTGATATTGTTCAGCACCACACTTTTTCTTCTCCTTCAGGGTCTCTGATGGCAGAATGTTAAATGTTTGTTGTTCTACAGGTCCCTGAAGCTCTTGTTTTTTTTTCCAATATTTTTTCTTCTCTGTTCTTCAGATAATTTCTTTTGAGCTATTTAGTTTACTGACTGTTTCCTCAACCATCTTACTTTGTAACTATACTATACCAGTAAATTTTTTATTTCAGTTATTATATCTGTCAGTTCTAATATTTCCATTGCATTCGTTTTTCCATCTATTTAACCCTTGAGCAATGCAGGGGTTAGGGATGCCAACCCCCCCCCCCCAAACAGTCAAAAATCCACATAACTTTTGATTCCCCCAAAAGTTACTAATAGTCTACTGATAAGATAAGCAATCAATTAACACATATTGTTTATGTCATATATATTATATACTTTATGCTTACAACACAGTAAGCTAGAGAAAAGAAAACATTACTAAGAGAATCATAAGAAAAATACATTTACAGTACTATAGTTATTTTTTTTTAATCCACAAGTACACCTGTGCATTTGAAACCCATGTTGTTCAAATGTTAGCTATATTTCCCTGATGTTATTTTCCATTCATTTCAAGAGTAGTCACCCTTACTTCTTGGAGCATGTTTATATGAGCTGCTTTAAAATCTTTGATCATTTCAATGACCATGTCATCTTGGTGTTGAGATCTGTCAGTTGTCCTTTCCCTTATACTTTATTGAGAGTTTCATAGTTGTTTGTATATTAAGCAATTTTGAACAATATCCTGGACATTTTGAATACTATGTTATGAGACTCTGGGCCTTGTTTAATTGCTATGGAGAACAATTTTTCATTACATTTTTTCAGGCAATTGAATCCAATTTAGACTAAAAGTTCTTACTAACCTTCAGAGGCTATGTTTCTTATGTCAGTTCAGTTTTCAAGGTGTTTTCAGTACTATTTGGATAATGTGGATTACTCAGTGGCCAGTTTAGGACCTGTAAAATGTTCTGTTCCATAGTTCAGTTCTCAAAGACTTAAGTATTCTGTTTAGGATCAGATCCCCCCATGCACAGTTTGGGGGTAAGTCCAGTAGCTTATGAACAACTTTTGAGGATCAGTTTCTTGAGCTCCTTCCTCTCTGCATTCTTTCAGACACTTCCTGATTCCAGGAGCACTTACATTCCTGGTTTTTTGCAAGATTGCTGGCTTTTGTTTTCCAATTTTGCCACATACTTCCTGCCATCCTGTCTGCCTCTGGGACCAAGTGGCAGTAGGAGAGAGAGAAAAATGAAACAGGATTCTCCACCTATCCCATGCTTTTGGGTCCACAGTTCCTCAGGTCATAAAAGATTCCCCTTCCTCAGAGTTTTAGGTGCCTGTCTGGCTATTGTTGCCATCCTATAATGGGATTTCCTGGGAATCCAGTACAGGAGGGGAACAACAGAGAATATTTCCCCCATTTGTTCATAGTCTCTAGGGGCCCCTTTCCCTTCAGACCAGAGAGGGCTTCTTTTGGATTCCTTTTTATCCATATGCAATTTCAAGCTGCCGCCGAGTTCAGACCACAGGATATCACAGGAACAAAAGAATTTTTCAAGCATACTTGCTTAATTGTGTGAGGAATACATAAGAAAAGGAAATTGAACATTTATTTGAATACATATCAAAAATTTTAAGTTAATACAATAACTTTACAAAGTAGACAAAACTGGAAGGGGCTAATTTTGTCTCTAGATGATGGGATGATAAAGAAAGGGACAGTATCCATTTTCTTCCCAAGACTCTATACAACACTGGTCCTTGCAGTTTGAAAGGTAAGGTCTGCCTCATAATTATGACATGTCAGGGGCTTTACGAGTTGCATTTTAATTAAATTCATTTTTTTTAAAGATTTTATTTATTTATTCATGATAGACAGAGAGAGAGAGAGAGAGAGAGAGAAGCAGAGACACAGGCAGAAGGAGAAGCAGGCTCCATGCAGGGAGCCTGACAGGGGACTCGATCCGGGGACTTGATCCGGGGACTTCAGGATTGCGCCCTGGGCCGAAGGCAGGCGCCAAACCGCTGAGCCACCCAGGGATCCCCTAATTAAATTAATTTTAATTAAACAGTTATGCTTTTGGAAAGATGTCAGGCTTTGTTACTCAGCAGCTGGGGGAGACTTAAGGGTTTGGAGACCTTCTCAAGAGTCCTCATTTTACATTGTTGAATGACAACCTATCCTGCCACAACTACAACATATGGCCACACAGGATGTAGACTCCAGGATAAGTTTTGCGGGGTTTTTTTTCTCATGGATTTTGATGTGAATGGCACCTCCTGAAGCTGTGTACATTTTGGCTGTGTACCCTACTACAACAAAGATCCCAGACAATGAAAAAAGTATGAAATGACAATGACAGCTTGTCATCTTTTTTCTTCATTTACTCTCTATGTCTTTCCTCCTCTCCCAGTGTTGGAGGAAGGTGACTATTACCTCTCCAGAGTCTCTGAGTCTCGCTAGAAGAAGCCATCCATTCTCCCAGAGTGCCCCAACAGGATTGAACTGCATGGGCTGGCCACAGTACATACCTGACACTGGTGAGTTATGAACCTCTCTCTTCTGCTTTATACTCTGATGTCCTGGAAAGAAGGACAAGAAGTGAGAGAATGTTGTTGACTGCTATGTTTACTTGTCTGGAAGAAGAAACTTAAAGTAAGTGAGATAGATAAACCAGTGTTTCTTATCCTTTCAGGATAAGAGGTCCCTAGCTCCCAGAGAAAGGGAATTCTTGGCTTGGGGAAGAATTCATTATTGAATCCCCAAACCTGTTTCCCTTTGTTTATTTTAAGCAGAACTAATGACCACCTCTTGGGTCTTGTAATAGAATATAATTTGCAGAAGAAATAATCACAGAGATTTGTCTCTAATTTGAATGGAACTTGAGTGTTTTCCCCTTCTGAGGGACAAGCCTCTTCCTCCAGTTTTATGGCAACTTCTATGAGTCTATTTCCCAAATCTATACCAAACAGCTTCGCATCACATATTTGGCCATAAAAGGGCTGGTCTTTGTTCCAGAAGGAAGCTGGGCCCCAGTGAGAACCAAGATAGGGCATCCTCATGCAAAGCTACCCCCTGTCCTAGACCTAACCCAGAAATGCCTGGATATGCTGAAAATGCTCAAGGGCTCCTGATGGAAGGACAGGTGTTAGGTCTTGAGCAGTGCAGATTATATTAGATAGTAACCTTACTGTCTAAAAGCTAGCTGGTGGGGTGGGCGGGGGTGGAGGGCCTATGCCGTTTATGAAGGATAAAGAATGGTAAAGTCCTAGACAGGGATAAAAAGGCAAACTAGCTCCCCATGTCAAACATGTACTGTGTCCAGACTTGGGGAGTGGGAACAGGACTGGCATTGAGGACAAAAGATGATAGGAGCATTGTGGCCAGGCTCTGAGCATCAGAGTGTGGCATATGCCATCCTGAGAAAGGTCAACTCTGATGTAGACCTAAGTCCTGAGCCCGAATCCAACTTAGTGCATACTAACTGCTGGTCCTGGGAGAACTGATTAGCTGGTGGACATGATTGTTTTCCATTAACAAATGTATGTACTTATGCTGCATTTTGCAGTGGACCTTTATTCTTTTCCAAGTGTGGTTGTGATCTTAAATTCACAACAAGAAAAGTCATGAAAGGTATTTGACAACTGCTGAAAGAATCTTTTCAAGGGAAAGAAAGATATTTCTAACATAGCTTTTCATTAAATCATGGGATTATTTAGAGACTCATGGAAGGGGCCATGATGGGTTCCAGTAGTGTTTTTTCTAGCAATAGTTGTCAAGGCTGATTTTGGCCCTTGAAGTTAGAACTTTCTTACAAAGCCAAAGCTTAACAATCACATAGTCTTATTATTTCATAAGTTCATTTGTATTAATTAACAGGTGACTTTATTTCAGGATAAACAATTTAAAAACCTCACAGTGACACATATGTCCTGGGATGTTTGCATATCAAGAATACTGGTCTGAATGTCAGAGTTTAGGGCTCTGGTTCTAGCTGCACTGATATGAGGATAAGAAATTGGGCACATCCCTCTGTTTCTCTGTATTTCAGATTACTTTATTATTCAAAAAAATAAGTAATAATTTTTGCTTTCCCATTTCATTGGTTAATATGAGGGTCAAGTTAACATGGGTAGAGTCTCTGGATTTAACTCAGGAAAGCCTGCTTTTCTTTATCACTTCCACTCCAACTGTTCTGTTCCAAACTTCTGAGATTTCTCTTTTCTACAGATTCTATTTACAGTTTCTATCCTTGGAACCTCTCTCATCATTTTCATTTTTTACTCCTTTTCCCTCTACGTTCTGGGAGAAGTTCTTAGTTTAATTTTCTGTGTTGGTTTTCTGATTTTATCTACCTGTTCATTGCCTTCATTGGAATTTGTGGTTCAGTGATCACACTTTTAATCTACAATAAATCTTTCCAATACCCTCTAGAAGCTTGTTAAAAACAGAAAATAGAGAATTTTGTAAAAATTGTCTCCTATTCATGTTTTATCAATTCATTTCCAAAAACACCTGCATTTCTTTTGACTAGTAGTTTTTCTGTAGGGGAAATTTCTCTATTGGCTTATCCTTACAGATATCAATCCTTCCCCAGCAAGGGCTTGTTATCATGTAGCATTGGAGACAGCACCCTGCCAGAGACTGCTATAGATTCCTGTTAAAAATCCTTTTAAAAAATAATTTAAAAAAAATAAAATTCATTTAAACATGGCTGAAGCAGGATATGAAAAGTTAAACTTCCCTGTAACATATATCACAAGTTCAGTCACCTTGAAAGGAGCTGTAAGCAGTTCCAGCTGAAAGCTTTGCCTCTTGCCAGTACTTCTTTTCTATGTTTGGAGGAGTAGCCAAGAATTACCCTAATGTGAAAGCATGCCACACTCTGCCCCACAAGTTGGTGCCCAGGATAAATTGCACCACACCCACTCCTCTCTTGGTGGAGCCAGCAGAGCAAGATACAACTCTTCAAGTCGCCAGTACAGCAGATGCACACATCACATAAAGCCCTTGACACCTCCAGAGCCCATGCCTATGACTGAAGAAGGGTTGGCAGGGTTCCACCAGGCATTTTCCTACTTGGTTCTGGGTGCATTGCTATTTCAAAGATATGGGTCATTTCTTTCTTCAGGCCAGTAATATCTTTATTGTATCTTGTGGCTAAATTTCTCTATTTTTTAAACTGCTTTATTGAGATATCGTTCATATACCATACAATTCATCCATTTAAACTGTAAAATTCAAAAATTTTAGTCTATTCACATACATGTGCAATCATCACAAATTTCCCTATTCTGGAATTTCACATTGATGGAATCATATAGGACCTGGTCTTTTGTGACTGGCTTTATTCACTTAGAATAATGTTTTCAAGGTTCATCCATTTTGTCACATGTATCATTCTTTTTGATGACTAAATAATATTCCATTGTACAGATATACCACAATTTGTTTATTCATTCATCTGCTGGTGGACATTTGGATTGTTTCCAACTTTTGGCTATTATGAATAATGCTGCTTTAAAAATTCTGAGACAAGTTTTAGTGAAGACAGATGGTTTCATCCATATACATAGGAGTAGAACTTCATCCATAAAGTCAGATGTTGACTTTATGTTGAATCATTTGAAGAATTGCTAAACCATGTTCTAAAGCAGCTGTACCACTTTATACTCCCACCACCAGTGTAACTACTCCAATATCCACATCCTAACCACACTAGTTATCTGACTTTTTTATTCTATTCAAACTAGTGGATATAAAGTAGTATCTCACTGTGGTTTTGATTTGCATTTCCCTTTTTATGTCTTTATCAGCCATTTATATATCTTCTTTGGTGAAATGTCTATTTAAATCTTTTGCTCATTAAGATTTGTGTGGAATCAAAAAAGACCCTGAATAGCCAGGGAAATATTAAAAAAGAAAACCATAGCTGGGAGCATCACAATGCCAGATTTCAGGTTGTATTACAAAGCTGTGGTCATCAAGACAGTGTGGTAGTGGCACAAAAACAGACACATAGATCAATGGAACAGAATAGAGAACCCAGAAGTGGACCCTCAAATCTATGGTCAACTAATATTTGACAAAGCAGGAAAGACTATCCACTGGAAAAAAGACAGTCTCTTCAATAAATGATGCTGGGAAAATTGAACAGCCACGTGCAGAAGACTGAAACTAGACCATTCTCTTACACCATACACAACGATAAACTCAAAATAGATGAAAGATTTAATTGTGAGACAAGAAGCCATCAAAATCCTAGAGGAGAACACAGGCAACACCCTTTTTGAACTTGGCCACAGCAACTTCTTGCAAGATACATCCATAAAGGCAAGAGAAACAAAAGCAAAAATGAATTATTGGGACTTAAGCAACATAAAAAGCTTCTGCACAGCAAAAGAAACACTCAACAAAACTAAAAGACAACCTACAGAATGGGAGAAGATATTTGCAAATGACATGTCAGATAAAGGGCTAGTATCCAAGATCTATAAAGAACTGATTACTCAGCAGCAAAGAAACAAACAATCCAATCATGAAATGGGCAAAAGACATGAACAGAAATCTCACAGAGGAAGACATAGACATGGCCAACACGCACATGAGAAAATGCTCTGCATCACTCGCCATCAGGGAAATACAAATCAAACCAACAATGAGATACCACCTCACCCCAGTAAGAATGGTGAACATTAACAAGACAGAAAACAGCAAATGTTGGAGAGGATGCAGAGAAAGGGGAACCCTCTTGCACTGTTGGTGGGAATGTGAATTGGTGCAGCCACTCTGGAAAACTGTGTGGAGGTTCCTCAAAGAGTTAAAAATAGATCTGCCCTACGACCCAGGAATTGCACTGCTGGAGATTTACCCCAAAGATACAGATGCAGTGAAACACCGGGACCCCTGCACCCTGATGTTTATAGCAGCAATGTCCACAATAGCCAAACTGTGGATGGAACCTCAGTGTCCATCGAAGGATGAATGGATAAAGAAGATGTGGTCTATGTATACAATGGAATATTCCTCAGCCATTAGAAATGACAAATACCCACCATTTGCTTCAACGTGGATGGAACTGGAGGGTATTAAGCTGAATGAAATAAGTCAATCAGAGAAGGACAAACATTATATGGTCTCATTCATTTGCGGAATATAAAAATTAGTGGAAGAGAATAAAGGGGAAGGGAGAAAAAATGAGTGAAAATATCAGTGAGGGTGACAAAACATGAGAGACACCTAACTGTGGGAAACGAACAAGGCATAATGAAAAGGGAGGTGGGCAGGTGGTTGGGGTGACTGGGCACTGAGGGTGGCACTTGGCAGGATGAGCACTGGGTGTTATGCTATATGTTGGCAAATTGAACTCCAATAAAAAAATAAATCTTTTGCTCATTTTTTAAAGCAGTTATTTAAATTACAGTTAGTTAACATACAATGTAATGTTAGTTACAGGTATACAATTTAGTGATTTAATACTTCTGTACAATACCTAGTGCTCATCACAAGTGCCTCCTTAATCCCAATCACCTATTTCCTACATCCCCCCACCTACAAACCCTCTGATAAACATCATTTTGTGTTTTAATGGGATATTTGGGGATTTTTTTTTATTGAGTTGTAAGTGTCCTTTACATCCTGGATACACATCCATTATCAATTAAATTATTTACAGACATTTTCTTTATCCTATTCTGTGATTTGTCTTTTCATTTTCTTGTTGGTATCCTTTGAAACGCAGAAGTTTTAAAAATCTGGTGATGCCCACTTTATCTTCCTTTTTCTTTTGTTGTCTGTGATTTTTATCTCATGTCTAAGAATCCTTTGCCAACCCAAGGTCATGAATATTTGGCTCTATGTTTGTTTTTTTTTTTTCCTGAGACTTTTATACTTTTAGCTCTTACATTTAAGTTTTTGATTTGAGTTCATTTGCATGTGGGTATCCAGTTGTCCCAGCACTACTTCTTGAAAAGACTATTTTTAAAAAATTATTTCTACTCTAACTTTTATTATTTCCTTTCTTCTTCTTGCTTTAGGTTTTGCACTTCTTTTTCTGGTATCATGAGGTGCAAATTTGGTTGTTGACTTGAGATCTTTCTTCTTTCTTTAATACAGGCATTTGTAGTTATAAATTTCCCTATAAGCATGCTTTAGCTGTGTCCCATAGATTTTGGCAAATTTTGTCTTTATTTTCACTTATCTCAAAGTATTTTCTGATTTTTCTTCTCATCTACTCTTTGACCTATTGGTTACTTAGGAATGTGTTGTTTAATTTCCACATATTTGTAAGTTTCCTAAATTCCTGTTACTGATTTCTAATTTTATTCCATGTGGTCAAAGAACATGCTTTGTATTATTTTTATCCTTTTAAATTTACTGAAGTTTGTTTTATGGACTAACATAGGGTCTAGTCTAGAAAATGTCCCATGTATACTTGAGGAGAATGTATACTCTGTTGTTGAGTGGTATGTTCTAAGATGTCTAAGAGGTTTAGTTGGTTTGTAATGTTGTTCAAGTATTTATTTGCTTGATCTTCTGTGCAGTTGTTTTATCCATTACTGAAAGTTGGATATTTAAACCTCTAACTATTGTTGAATTATCTATTTTCCCTTCATTTCTGTCATTTTTGCTTTATATATTTTGATGCTCTGTTATTAGGCCTATATATGTTTTAATTTTTATATCTTCCTGATGAATTGACCCTTTTCTTGCTAAACCCAGCTCTTAAACTCCACTGATTGGCAGCTGATTGCTCTACTGTTTACAGCCATGCCTTGGGTACAAGTTGCTCTACAAACTAATTCAATCAAATTCTGGCTCCTTTGAAGAAATAGTTTCAGAGATGTGTGTTTGGAGTTTGTTCTGATCCCAGAATGAATCCCCCCAAATGTCTTACTCCTGGTTCTTTCTTGCAAACTAATAGGCTTACAACCTAGGCTGTATCTTTATTAGATCCATGAATATGTTTCCCAATGCCTTCTACCAGAAGCTCCATTGCTCTTGGGACCACCTTTAGGTTTAAACTTCCCCATGCTCCAATACAAATGAGGTCAGTTCTTTTGGGAAGAGATTAGCAGCTATCTGTTTTACAGCCTTCCCAGGGTCAAAATTCTCTCCCCAGGCAACATATTTGAGCAAAAGCCTGGAGCTGGAGATAGAGATAATGGCAGGCTTCTCTCTGAGAGACAATCACAGAAGGAGGATACATTCACATATGGTTACCTGGGCTTGCCTGGCATGGAATCACAGCCTCCCAAGCAGAGGGAAAAACTATCAGAGCTCCAGTATTCTTGGTATGCAGAAGAAGGGAGGCTCCACTGCTCAGCCCTCTTGTACAGGACTTAGCCTCAACAACAGGTAGTTGGGGACAGGGTGAAAAACACTGCTCCTCTAGGGAAGTAAGCTCTCCAGCTGGGAGATGGTGAAAGAGGGGGCCCTATGTTCTTGGCTTTAGTCATCCAGAGTATTCTGGAGTATCCAGAATCTCCAACTCACTAAGCCAGAAAGAAGAGAAGAAGGAATGGACTTGCTTCAAATACCATAGACTCTCACCCTTCTTTGTAAACTTTCATTGATTTTCTTGAACAGATGTTTCTTTATTTGCTGTTTGCCCCTAAAGCCATATCCAGAGGTTTTAAGTGGTTATTTTTAAGTGATTTTCACTAGTTTCCTGGAAAGTGGGTCAGTAGACCTTGTCATTTTCCTGCCTGCATGACGTCAATCTCAATTTCCCCTATTTTTATAACCTATTAGTCATTTCAGTTAGAGTCTTAAAGTAGAGAAGTTAGATGACTGAGCTCAAGTCGTACTTACTCAATATCAAGATCCATTGCTTAAACTTCATTATATTCCTAACAGCTAGCATTATGCTCTGTACTAAGTAGGCTCACAGTGGCTCTTGCCAATGATACTGATAATATGCCAGCAAGAACTATCTACAGAGGGGTGCCTGGGTGGCCAGTCGGTTGAGCATCTGCCATTGGCTCAGGTCATGGTCATGGTCCCAGAGTCCAGGGATGGAAGCCGGCGTCAGGGTCTCTGCTCAGCAGGAAGTTTGCTTCTCCCTCTCCCTATACCTACCTGCCCCTGGCTTGTACTCTCTCTCTTTCTCTCTGTCAAATAAATAAATAAAATCTTTTTAAAAAAAACTGTCTAAAGAATCCTCAAGGGATGGCTTAGTGGCTCAGCAGTTCAGCGTCTGCCTCTGGCTCAGGGTGTGATCCCGGGATCTGGGATCGAGTCCCACATCAGGCTCCTTGGGGGGAACCTGCTTCTCCCTCTGCCTATGTCTCTGCCTCTCTCTCTGTATGTCTCTCATGAATAAATAAATAAAATCTTAAAAAGAAAAGAAGAGAATCCTCAAAATCAGGAGGAAAGGAATTAACAATTTCATAGTGGTTAAAAGCATAGCTGGTGAGCATTGGAACCAATTCTACCATTTCCTGGATGTGTAGCCTTGGATCATTCTGAGCTTGTTAGTTTCAACTGTAAAATTAGGCTGATAATAGTACCTATCATTTGAAGTTGTTGTGGAATTTTAAAAATATATGCAAATACTTAACATTTAGTATATACTTAATAAATAGCAGCTAAGATTTCAGACATTTCTAGACACTGTTGTATATGTATGTATCACTTCATTTAATACTTACAATAATCCTGCAAAAATAGTTGTTAGTATCATTATTTGATGGGTGTAGGGAGAAAGACTTAAGAAGTTTAAATAATTTGCCCAGTCACAAATAGTAAGAGAAAACCAGAATTTGAACCCAGATCTCTCTGGCTTTAAAGCTTCTTTCCATTTAACATTGTTGTAGAAATCAAAATACGGGTTAGTCAGGAATGACAGGACAGAAGCCAATCACTAAGCTTAGACAAATTTCAATCCCATTCTGTGTCTGTTTCCTACATGTACAGTTCAATTGCAGCTTCTTTTTTCACATCATTGAGCCAGCCTCAAACAGTAATTCTTGGGGATCCCTGGGTGGCTCAGCAATTTAGCACCTGCTTTCGGCGTAGGGCGTGATCCTGGAGTCCCGGGATCAAGTCCCATGTCGGGCTCCCTGTATGGAGCCTGCTTCTCCCTCTGCCTGTCTCTACCTCTGTGTGTGTGTCTCTCTCATCAATAAACAAATAAAATCTTAAAAAAAAAAAAAAAAACAGTAATTCTTTTGTGCTGACCTTTCTGATAAAAGCACTGTGTTACTGTTAATTCAGAGACAGAGAGAGAGGTAATTACTTATAATTATAAACCTATCATGTGATGTTAAGAGAACCAAAATCTCCTTTCTCCCTTAATAATATCAGAAATAGATGAGTTTGATGGGCCTCCCATTGTAGGGAGGCAGCTAAGTCTCACTGCATCAACTTGTATCCCTCAAGAATTCCCTTAAGCTTGGGAAATAAGTATTAATTTTGGATGCCGGGGCACCTGAGTGGTTCAGTTGGTTGAGCATCCAACTCTTGGTTTTGGCTCAGGTCATGATCTCAGGATTGTGGGATTGAGCCTTGAGCCTTGTATCGGCTCCATGCTCAGCAGGTAGTCTGTTTATGATTCTTTCCCTCTCCCCCTCCCCAACTCGTTCTCTCCCTTTCTCTCTCTAGAATAAATAAATAATTTTTTTAAATATTTAATTTTAGCTGCCATCATGACTGTGGTCTTAAAAAACGTAGATCCCTTTTTCACAGCATAGCTCAAATGAAGACATTCAGCAATACAGCTGAAACCAGGATAGCTGGTTCAATTAAGAGTTTACTAAAGTCTTATGAAGATTTAAAAAAGAAATGGGCACTTGACGGGATGAGCACTGGATGTTATTCTGTATGTTGACAAATTGAACACCAATAAAAAATAAATTTATTTAAAAAAATAAAAATAAAAAAGAAATGGACTCACAGAAAGCATAGCGCTTAGCCGTCTGGCTGACAGTTGCTTACACGAGCTAGATTTGCCCATGCTGCTGCCATCTGGAGCACTCAGGATAACACATCATCTGCTCAAAGGTCTGACCCCAAAGAACAAGAATGCTCCCTTCCTGCTAGTTGGCCTCCTACTCAGTTCCAGGCCCGCACTCATTCCTCCACGGGCACACACCAAGCACCTAGCCTGCAACAGGTGCCCAGCAGACACCTATAGGGGCAGGCAAGAGATACACAACAAACCAATAACAGATAAGTCCTGTGAAGGATAAATGAAGTTTCACTGAGAAGATAACAGTTACTAAGATCTTCTTTATCCATTCATCTTTCGATGTGGTTTATGTATACAATGGAATATTGCTCAGCCATTAGAAACGACAAATACCCACCATTTGCTTCAACGTGGATGGACTGGAGGGTATTATGCTGAGTGAAATGAGTCAATCGGAGAAGGACAAACATTATATGTTCTCATTCATTTGGGGAATATAAATAATAGTGAGAGGGAATAGAAGGGAAGGGAGAAGAAATGTGTGGGAAATATCAGAAAGGGAGACAGAACATAAAGACTCCTAACTCTGGGAAACGAACTAGGGGTGGTGGAAGGGGAGGAGGGCAGGGGGTGGGGGTGGGCACTGAGTGGGTGACGGGCACTGAGGGGGGCACTTGACGGGATGAGCACTGGGTGTTATTCTGTATGTTGGCAAATTGAACACCAATAAAAAATAAATTTATTATTAAAAAAACAGTTGCTAAGATCTGAATATTGAGAAGGAGCCAGTACCTTAAAAAACAAAAAGAATAGCATTCCAGGTAAATGGAACAGTCAGTGCAAAGACCCTGAGGCTAGAAGGAGAAACAGCAAGGTGGCTACAGTGGCTGGAATGCAGAGAGCAAGGGATAGGGGAGATAATAAGAGTTGCAGAAATAGGTCAGGTCAGAACACAGAGGGTCTTTCTTGCAGGTCTGGCAAATTGTGAAGAGATGCTTCTAGAGGGCTTGAAGGAGGAGCATGAAATAGTATGATTTATATTTTAGAGTTCCCACAGGCTGCTCTCTGGAATAAGTAAAAACAAAACAAAACAAAACAAAAACCAAAAAAAAAAACCAAAAAACAAAAAACAAAGATGTCTTCCAAGCACAGTGTGATAGTGGTAGCAGTAAAGACATGGACAACTTTGACACTTACTCTGGAGGCAGAACCCAGATTTGCTAATGAGTTGGGAGAGGTGTCTCTTGATCTGTGCCTCACACTGACAATGACCACCTCCTTCCTGAGCAGTTCTTCCCACCCACCAGAGTTTATCTCAGAGTCCTCAACCAGACAGCCACACATGAATGGACATAGGGGGGACCCTCCTTGCAGTACTGCCCACAATCAGGAACATGGGAAGGGAAGAGTTGTTCTTCCAAGGGGCAGGAAAGGATGGTAGGAGGTGTGCATTCCAGGTATGGGGGAAAGTACACAGTTTTCCCAGACAAGTAAAATAAATTGAGGGAGGGGTCTTCAAGATGCAGATTGGCTGAGTCACCCTCCAGTGCCCATCAATTAAACACCCAACAACACCATTATTGCCTTCTGCTTGTATAGAGCTTTGTACTTTACACAAATGTTGGCATGCCAATGTCCCCAGCCCCTGACTCTATTAATACCAGCAGATATTAATATACTCATTTGATAGACAAGACAACAGAGGCCCTACAAGAAGAGGAGTTAGAAATCTATAAAGATGCAGGGTCCCTTACGGTACAGAGCTGGGAGCACATATAGCTTAGTGAAAGAGATGGGCCACAGGAAATGGACCCCAAATGCAGGGAAGGGGAGAAAAATGACCTTTACCACCATCTGCCCTATACTAGCTGGTGTGTGGCAAGTACCTCTCATTTTATCCTCATTATCGATAATACTTCAGCCACTTTACAACTAGCTCCCTAGGACGTGGAGGAGTTGGAGGAGGAACAATGCTGGGGGTAGGGGACTGGAAGGGTAGGAGGCTGGGAGGGAGGGTCAGCAACCCTGACCAGGCCATATCAATCCATATTAGGACTTACCCTCTCCCATGTCACCTCCATGACCAAGTCTCCTACTGTTTTCACTTCCCAGATTTTGTATTTCATGTGAGTACTTCTTGAGTTACCATTCTTATTTGGAACATTGGAGGTACCTCACCTTTTAAGGCCACTCCACGAACCCACAGAACGTTCACAAGTGTCTGGAAGGATCAAAGGAAACAGCAACATTCTTTCCTAATAGTGCCTATCCCTCTGCCAAAAAACAACCCCCTGTAATCTCTGGTTCTCTGTCTTGTGCTTTGGGGCTCCCATTTTCATTTGTGCCTGTCACTGGGCTGTTCCGGACGCTGTATAAGACCGTTCGGGCCGATGACTCTACTTCGCATGGTCTCCCAGCCGGCGCGGAGCACCTGGACGGCGACCCCCGGCTGCCCCGCGGAAGCGTCGTGGGGGCGCGCGGCAGGGCGCGGGGCGTGTCCCGGCCAGGCGCGCTCCCGGGGGGGCTCCCCGCTGCAGGGCTGGGCTCGGTCTCAGACCCGGGCCGAGCCGCTCACCCGCCGGAGCTCCCGCCCCGGTTGGGCAGGGAGGCGCCGCCCGCAGTCGGAGCTGGGTCCTTGCAAAGCAAAGGCCAGCGCCCACCGGCTCTCCTCGTCACGGTGGCCTCCGCGTGTCCCTCGCGGAGAACGACCCTGACCTCACACACGCGTGCGAGCGCGGGCGGCCGGGCGCGGCCCTGTGGCACGGAGGGTGGCCCGGTGCCCCCGCGCGCGGCGCCCGCGCTCGCCGCCGCTCCAGGTCGGCGTGCGCGCCTGCGTGAGCGCGTGCCCACGGGCCCGCCACCCGCAGCCGGGCCGCCGCCGCCGCCGCCGCCACCCGCAGCCCGGCCGCCGCCGCCGCCGCCGCCGCCGCGGTGCGCAGCCAGGCTGGCCGGGGCCGGGCGGCGAGCCCGGGCGCTGCGCCCTGCCGGGTGGGCGCCTGGCCTGCACCGGAGCCGCGCGAGCCCCGGCCCTGAGAGGGCCCCCGCGCCGCGGCCGCAGAGCCCGAGCAGGCGGCGGCCGGCCGGGAGCCTCCTTAGCGGAGCCCCATGATGTCAGCCGAACCGGAGCCGCGGCCGTGCGGCAGCGGGGATGGGGCCGAGGACGCCGCGCCGGCCGCTGCACGCCCCTCGCCTTCCGACGGCGCCGCCGGCCCCGGCCCGGGCCCGGGCCCCGGCCCCCTCGCCCTGTCTCCCGGCAGCCCCGGGCCCGCGCCGCCGCCCGCGGCCCAGCCGCCCCCCAGCCTGTGGCTGGAGCTCAGGCCCGCCTGCACCGGGGCGCAGCAGTGCCCGAGCGAGTCGAGCGGGCAGACGAGCGGCGACCTCGGCAGCAGCAGCAGCAGCAGCAGCAGCAGCCGCGCGGGCAGTAGCGCCGGGCTGTCCCCGGGCTCCGACTCGGACAGCAGCGGCGTGGTGTGCGGCGGCCGCGGGGGCGCCGGGGGCATGCGCGGCGCCCTGCCCCGCTCCTGGAGCCTGGAGAGCCTGCGCTCGGCCACCGCCGGTAAGGGCGCCGCCCGCGCCCCTGCCGCTCCGCGAGCCAGTCCTCCCCGGAGCGGCCCTCCTGCTTCTCTCCTCCGCCTCGAAGAGGTCGGGCCTTTCCTCTCCTGCTTCACTTTTCCTGTTTTTCGTTTCCATCTTCTGGCTCCTTGCTTCCCATTGCCTCGCCCTCCGGATTCCTTTTCTTTTCCCTGGTTTTCTTCTGATTTGCCACCACCACCACCTCCCACCATCCCTGTCCCTTCTTGCACCCACTTTTACCAGTGGGCTACCTGTTACATCTGGGACCTTGTCTGCCCCTTCCCTCCCCAGCAGGGCGCGTCGTCAACGGGAAACTGAGTGCTTAAGGTGAGATTAGAATTTGGTCCTTGATGCGCTGTTACCCTTCCCCAAACGGTTCGTGACCAATGGCACGTGTCTGGCTTTCTGAGCTGCAGCTTTTTGACCTCTGTAAAACAGAAGGGAGGAGAGGGCTCGCTGGCCAATGGTGGACCGGATTCAGTGGATTTGTCCTGGCTTCAGGTCAGCACCCCCCCACCCCCCAGAGGAGGAGAATGGTCTTGGACCTTCTGAAATAAGCAGTGCAGTTTCTCTGAGATGGGATTGTTCTGAGGTCCACAAGGACCATGTGCTCCCCTTAGCGCTCTCCTTCCTATTCGGAGGACCGAATTCTGGGTACAAAGTGAGAGGAAGACTTTGACCCTAAATATTAATTAAGGAAGTTCAGAGTGATTTTATAAATGGTGATCCCCTGCCCTTGGCTAATTGACAAACTGGATTATTTATATTTTACTTCTTCCAAACATTCAACAAGTCATGCCATAGGAGCTATAAAGGAAGATAGGTGCTGCCCAATAATCTGAAATGGAATAGGGGGGGAGATAATGCTTAAGTTATGCTTATACATGGGGTAGGGGGTGCAGCTGGTGAGAGCTGCATGGTCCCACCGAGGTGGTGGAGGTGAGGCTCTATATGTGCCCTGGTCAGAGCAGCAAAGCCAGAGAGGGGCAGGGGCCCATACACAGAGCAATTCCCCCTACCCCCAAGAGTGGAGCACAGGCCATTTGGGGGAGTGCAGTTAAAGCTTGTCTCCCAGGGGTGTGAGAGTACCCTTACGGGCAGATGCAGGGTTGGGACTCTGCTCTAAAGTCAATGGGTTTGCAAAAGGCAAGTGAAGGATGCCCAGACCCTTATATTGAGCACTCTGTGATTCTCATCTGCTCTGTCCCAAAACAAACACTGAAACTCAGAAAAGTTGGGGTCTCCTCCAAATAAAAGTTTTTTAGAATTCTGCATCTCTGACTCCTTCCCATCCCAATTCCTTGAAACTCTCCTTTTCCTCCCTCCCTGGGGTGTTTAAATATAACCCAACTTGAGAAAACCAAATAAGATAATACCCTAAGTGAGACTGTAAGGAAACTGACAAAGTACCCTTTTTTCTCTGTGCCCAAATGGTACAAATTGTGGAAGGAATTCCACATCCAGCGTGAGAAGGCATACCTGCTCCACCTCAGCAATTGGCAAACAGGCTCAGAGAGGTGGCCCTGGTGCCCCCAAGAATTCCTTTGCCCCAGGGCAGGGGTGAAGCAGATGGAAATGGCAGAGACCCAGGTTTATTAGGTGACCCTGAGATTTAGGGACTCCCCAGACCACACCAGGGGTACTGAGGCCACCAGATGAGTTTCAGAGATAATAGCCATATGTATATGAAGGTGTGGGGTGGTGTGTATATGTCTGTTGAGAGGTGAAGCAAGGTCACCTAAAGTCCAGAACTTTGAGGGGTTCAGAAATGTTCCTACAATGGGAGGACAGGGTTTAAAGCAACATGATACTGGGAGAGTTGATGTGAGAGACCCAGAAGCAGATGCCATACCTCTGCCAAAACACAGGTATTGTGAGGTATATGGACAGCACACTGCCCTTGCTCAGGGAGTTCTGGTCAGTAACCAACCACAGAGACTCAGGACTTGAAGGTATTTTAAATCACTTCTTCATCCTCTGCCCTCAATCCCATACCTCAGCCCTCTACTACCTGCCTTTTTCTGGGGACTCTGTATCAGTTGTATTCAATACTAGATTTGTAATGGTGCTGCCACGAACCCTGTAGAGTTTTGTGAGTCCATGAAGCCATCTCAGCTGGGTTCCTGGGGAGAATTAAGCCCAGCCCTAATTTCCTAAGACTTCTACTATATGCAATGGAGGAATTTTCTTCCCTTTTACTAGAATGATACTAGCTATTTGCCATCCTTGAGAGGAATTGAGAAAATAGGCATTTACGTAATGCTCTTTGGATTTGTGGTTTAGATGAGGAGATCTGGTTGGATAGGCTGCCATGGAGGGGTTTTGATGGGAAGAACAAAGGGAAAGTAATTTATTGAACATCATGCACCATGTTACCTGCTTTACCACATAAAAATCCAGTGAGGTAAGCATATCCTACAACTCAGGTACAAAAACAGGGTCAGAGAGATGCAGTAATCTAACTAGGCCATGTCTAACTAGAGCTTCAGGCCTGGATCGGTATGATTTGATAAGGGCTCTTTACCAAGTTTGGAGTGGAGGCTCCAATGAAGGGCCAGATCCAGAGAGAAAAGATTGTGTTGGGGCAGAGAGAAAGGATGGAGGGACATATTGTAATCATGTCTTGGCTACTTGCATGCTGTTATCTTTACTCGACAGTCGCGGCTTTTTTCTAGATCCCAATTAACCCATTTTCAGAATGAAGACATTGAAATCAAAGATCTGACTTCTTCTCTAATCAACTATAAAATTCCATAATTCTAGTCAGAGCTACTGATTTGGGATGGATACCCTCCATGAGTTGGCATTTGCTATATATTGTATTTCTGTTTGGTCTATGGCTCTAAGACGAAGCACATGTGTGTTTAATTGAACTGTATTTCTCTATTAAGAAAGATTAGAAATTACCAGTAAAAGATCCTTAGCAAACTTAGTTATTATTTTTGTGATTTTTGTTAAACATTTTTGTAGTTGTCAGCAAAAACCAGAAAGGCTAGTACTTGAAGCTGGAATCGCAACTTAACCCACAGGGCAGAACATCAGCTAGGGAATCTAGCAGAGAACTGTAGATTCTCCTTTATTTCCAAAAGACTTCTTGAATTTTAAATGTCCAATCTTGGCATTTTCCACTGAAATTTCACATTTCCTGGTGTGGAGAGGGCTTTCCTTAAAGGCAGAATCTAAAAATTAAACATAGTTGACAAGGTGGAATTTCTACAACCCTTCTTTCTGCCGCACTGTTCTCATCTCCCCCTAAGCAGGTGCCTATAGTCTCCACAGCCCTCAGCTATGTTTACCACACTTCTGCTACGGGGCTAAGGCTTTTTACATTTCTGTTCTGGATGTCTTGTCTGACAGGATTATTTCTCAGTTCAGGTTTCTGGGGTTGACAGTTTTCACTACCTGTGCTTTTGCATGGTTAATGCCATATGACTTCTTGGAGAGAGTGCTTGCTACTTCTACATTCTTCTGCAAGTCCCTGAGGCAATTTTCTGACTCAGATAGGAATCAGACTTATCAGAAGGCTAGGCTTCTCTTGCAGTCAAATGTTTATTTAACACTTATAATGTTCCAGCCATAGCACTAGGCACTAAAGATGGTAGGCAAATCATACAAGGTTCTTGGCCTTAAATAAATGACATCAGAGTGAGACAGACAGTGACAGTTCATTATAAGGGCCCTGAGAGAAATAAACCCAGTGAGATGATACTTCAGGGGTGCCCAAGCCACTTTTAGTGGATGAGTCTCTAGAAGACTCAAAGAGCTCAGAAAAGCTGTTACACCCATGGTTCCAGTTTATTACAGCAGAAGCATACGGATTAATATCAACCAAGGCAAAAAGATGAATAGGGCAGAGTATAAGAGAAACCAGGTGCATACCTCCAGATGTTCCCTCCCATGGTCACTTGGACCTTGCTTAGCTCTCCCCAAAGCTGGGAGAGTTCACCAAAGCCTTGGTGCTCAGGGTTTTTATTGGAGGTCAGTTACTTAGGAATGTAGTGTCCACAAGACTGACCTTCATTACTTAGTCTCCAGGTTCTCCAGAGTTCACATTGATACAGTATAGCCCAGGGCTCCCATCATAAATCATAAATCATAAATCATATATATATATATATACACACACACACACAAATAAAGTGTGGTTTTTTTGTTTGTTTGTTTGTTTTACTTTTAAGCTGAACTTTTATTTCCTCTCTTTGGAAGTTCAGCTTCTGATTTTGACCTTTGGGAAAAGTATAATGAGAATACCAGCAGAGGCATTTAATATCCTTAGTTCCAAGGTCTGGGTTGGCTAAAGACCTGAGGTATACAAAGTCACTGTTAGCAGGGAGGATATTCCAGGGACTTAGAGTCAATCTCCCCAGAACCAGCTGAAGGCCAGCCCTTTCTTCATAATGTGTAAGGTTGAAACATTCCCAAGCCTTTACTGCTCAGATGAGGAAGCCCAGAAGAGAGGCACCAGACTACACTGATTGTGAGGGACAGAGATGGGGAGGAAGAAGTCAGAGAAACCTTTCAGGAGAAGGTACTGCCTGAGTCTTACTGACTGCAAGTTAGCTGTGTGGGAAGGAGTAGAAAGAGCCTTTGTGAGGAAGAGCCAACATAAATGCAGAAAGATATATAAAGGAAGGGAGCCTGTGTTTACTGAGCACCTGTGCTAGGTTCTGTGTCAGGTGTTTTAAATATTCAAGAATTGCAAATAATACGGAATGAGGAGCATAGGAAGAGAAAATTTGGAAGACCACGCTGTGGCTCCATGCTAAGAACTGTGTACTATTAGCTCTTGAAGCCATGGAAAGGTATTAAACAGGACATTAATATGGCCAAATGTTTGCATACTTTCTCTTCTTATTTTTAAAGTTATACACAGTAAAAATTACTCTTTTTGGTGTATAGTTCTAACATTTGTATACAGTCATGTAACCACTACCATCATGTAAAATTACTCTTTTTGGTATATAGTTCTGACACTTGTATACAGTCATGTAACTACCACCATCATCTAAATACAGAAGAGTTCTATTACTCTAAAAACTGAATGCTGCCCCTTTGTAGTCAACACCTCCCCCCACACCCAGCCTTTACTCCATCTCTATGATTTGACTACTTCAGAGTGTCATATCCATGGACTCATATCATATTGCCTTTTGAGGCTGACTTCTTTCACCCAGCATGATGCATTTGAGGTTTATCTGTGTTTTTGCATGTATAGATAGTTGTCTTTTCCTTTTATTTGTTGAATAGTATTCCGGAATGGATATACCACAGTTTGCCTAATAGTTCACTGATTGAGGGGCATGTGGGTTTGTTTCCAGTTTTTGTCTATTATAAATAAAGCTACTGTGAACATTAGTGTACGATTCTTTGTATGGACATAAGTTTACATTTCTCTTGGTTAAACACTTAGGACTAAATTGTGCGGTCATTTTCTAAGTAAGTGTTTAACTATAGGAAATCAACAAACTCTTTTTCAAGGTAGCTACCATTTTCACTCTCACCATCAAAACATGATGGTTCCCATTGCTCTGGATTTTCTTTAGTACTTAGTACTGCCAGTGTTTCAAGCCATCCTGTTAGGTGTGTGATAACTCATTTGGTTTTAATTTGTATATCCCTGGTGACTACTCATGTTGAACATTTTTTTGTATGTTTATTGATTGTATGGGTATCTTCTTTAGTGAAGTGCCTGAATCTTTTGCCCGTTTTTTATTGGATTGTTTATTTTCTTACTACTGCATTTTGAGAGTTCTTCATTTATTCTAAGTACAAGTGCTTTATCAGCACTTGTATTTGCAAAGTGCAAATTTGCAAATATTTTTTCCAGTCTGTGCCCTGTATTTTAATTATTTATCAGTATCTTTTGCAGAGCAAAGGCTTATAATTTCAGTGGAATCCAATTTATAATTTTTCTTTTATGGATTATACTTCTAGTGTTGTATACTGGAACTCCTTTATTGAACCTGAAGACACAGAGTTTCCTGCATTTTCTTCTAGATGGTTTTATAGTTTTACATTTTATACTCGGATCTTTAATCCATTGTGAGTCAGTTTTTATATAGTTTAAGATGAGGGTCAAAGTTCATTTTTTTGCATACCTTTACATACCGTTTTGCATACTAGTTTTGCAGCACCATTCATTAAAAAGACTATCATTTCTCCACTGAATAGCCTTTGCACTTTTGTCAAAACTCAGCTTTCTATATTTGTGATCTATTTCTGGATTTTCTGTTCTGTTCCACTGATTTAAGGGTCTTATCTTTTTGTCCATACCATTTGTCTTAATTACCGTAGCTTTATAGTATGTCTTGAGAAAAGTATGTGAACTTCCTATTTTATTCTTCTTTTTCAGTATTACTGTAATTATTCTATTTTTTCTTGCTTTCCATTTGCATTTTAGAATCAATTTGTCAATATCTACAAATGTCCTCCTTGATACAGATTATAACGAAACTGTAAATAAACTTGGGGATAATTGAAATCTTGACAATATGGAGTCTTCCAATTTATCAACATTGTACATTGGAGGCTAGGAAGCTAAGCCATGGACCACGCACCAGTCACCTACAGTACATATAGATTTGGATGAATTCCTCCCTTCTAAAAGTTTCCAAAATATCCTAATGTTTCTAGACCTGCCAGATAGTGACCTTCCTCACTGACCTATAAAGCTGGGAACTCTATAAGCCCCAAATCAGACCAGTTTTTTAAGATGGCTTTGTAAGCATTGGCTGCATAAGTCAACTTTAGCTTCTTAAAAGTGTCTAGGTGTATGTTATTAAATTCATATTCTTAAATATGACATTCTATTCAAGGCCTTGGTCATATAACCAAGTTTCCAGATATTCCTTCTGTTAACAAGGAGGACAGATTCTTATTAAACCTATGGGAACAATTATATTGCTATGAAAATAAGAGTACTCAGAGTATCCAAATTCTAGAGGGGTCAGGCAGGGAGAAAAAGGCATAATTAACAAATGTTTCATTTGATAAAAACATAGTCTGGCTATTTACAGCTATAAATGGCTATTTATCAATTAAGGATAACTTAAGAGAAAAAATAAGGGGTTCCTTATGTATCAAGAAACTAGAACATTAAAATATTAACAATGTTACAAATAAAATCCACAATCATCCTTCATCAATTCATTCAGTTTAATGTAGTTAATTACACCTGGATTTGTGATCTCTTAAATCCACCTGCTTCTCTGCTAGAGTTTTAGAAATCCACTGTTGGAATGTCAAAGTTGATTATGTAATATCATCAGAACTCTACACCCAAAAGTACCTGGCATAGTCCCTTTCATGGGGGTACTGAGACAGTTCTTTATGGAAGAGGAAACTCTCAGGCCAATAGCTATAGCATCAGAATACAATAAAAAACTATCTGTGGAAAACTTAAGGTGGCTATGATTAAATTACTACTAATAATTTTAAAAGTGAAAGAAGATAGTTAATATTACAGCTAATTTATTAAAATGAATGAGCATAATCTCTACAGAAAAAACTTCAGATATAATATGTAATAATCCTGGAGTTCCCTGGGTGGCTCAGGGGTCCTGCCTTTGGTCCAGGGCATGATCCTGGAGTCCCGGGATCGAGTCCCACGTCAGGCTCCTGGCATGGAGCCTGCTTCTCCCCCTGCCTGTGTCTCTGCCTCTCTCTCTCTCTCTCTGTCTCTCTCTCTCTCTGTGTCTATCATGAATAAATAAATAAAATCTTTTAAAAAATAATATGTAATAATCCTGACAAGCTTATTATGAATAGACCAACCATGTAGTTAGAATACCAAGAATATCTATAAAGAGGTTAAATAAGTCTGGAGCAGATCCTAAACATCTGTATATTAATATAATTGCATAGGTTACATTATTTCAATCCCCAGTTGAAAATTACTGGCCTCTAAATTGCTAGATTCAAATTAAAGAAGTAAAGCAACCAATTTAACATTTAAAAATAAATGAAATCATCACTTATAACATTATATTATTGTCATATAGGCAAAGTAGCACCAGTACTCTGATGCAAGGGCATTGGTAATTCTCTAGGAGGTTTCCATAAAGCATACAATTTCTGAAGTATTTATGTTAACATTTTATCCATTTTTTTTTTTAAGATTTTATTTATTTATTCATGAGAGGCACAGAGAGAGAGAGACAGAGACACAGGCAGAGGGAGAAGCAGGCTCCATGCAGGGAGCCTGACATGGGACTCGATCCTGGGTCTCCAGGATCACACCCTGGGCTGAAGGCGGTGCTAAACCGCTGGGCCACTGGGGCTGCCTTATCCATTCATTTTTAACCTAGGAACGTCAGGCATCTCTCTAATTTGGCATCTCTTCCCATTCAACTCATCTGTGATAACACATCAAATAAAGCTAAACATTTCTAGCACTTGTCTTTTTCACAAGATGAAAGAACAAATGCTTTATGATTTTCCAAGGACCCTGTAGGAAATATCAAAGGCAGTTTCAGGTTCTAAGGATTTAATTTTGGAAGGGCAAAATATCAAAAGTTGTCAAGAGATTTGAACGCTGATTAAGATAAGATCATGCATTACTGAAGAATACTTGACTAGATGTTTAACCAAAGTAACAAAATATTTCTAAAATAAACACAATTGTAAGGAATCTTAGCTCTTTTCTAACTAAGAAACTTTTGATCTGAGGTAATCAGAGACATGTCAAAGTCAACAGAAAACACAAAGAATGATTTTCATAATATATCGAATCTCTGCTGTCTAGGCAGATGACACAGAAAGCAACAAATAACCTTCTCCAACTTCTTATTAAGAGCAAATCAATAATCCAAGAAAATTTTGTCATTTTAACAAAGAAAACCAAATCTTTTTTACATCAGTATAATATTCAATACTACAGCTCCTTTTGCAAGTCTTATAAAACCTACCAACTCTTCATCAGTTTTGACCGTAGCAAGTTGAATTCTTCCCTTACAATCTTCTAGTTCTGTGTATATCCCTTATGTTACACTTCTCAAGATGGGAAAAGGAAACACAGTTTTTAACAGGCCCAATTATATGTTTGTAGTCTCTCTGTAGCAATAAAAAATAAGAACACTTAAATTTAAATTATGTTTAGTAATCAATAAACGATTCCGTATTCTATCATATTGAAATAATCTAAATATCTATTGAATATCCACTAGTTAACTGCAAGGTTGAGTGACACAAAAATCTTAGAAACTATCTTCAGGCTAACATACCTAGTGTTGAAAGAGAGTTTGTCAGAATAATGACTCAGTTTTGTTAAATACATGTACATTTTTCATAATGGTAAACATTTAGTAAAAGTAATGCTAGCTTATACAATCAGTAAGCCCTTATAAGTTTAGGAAGAACATACCCAAGTAGAATAAAAACCTACACATATATTATTTGGCATTGGTAATTATTTAACATAGAGAAGACATAGTTTCGTTTATTAAGTCAAATATTAAACTAGTATTGCCTGTCAAAGATTCACCTAAATTATCTGAACTTGAATAGTTAAAACTGTTTCTGAGTCATATTTTTTTCACATTGAAGATATTTGATGTTCTGGCACCTGGGTGGCTCAGTCGATTAAGTATCAGCCATCGGCTCAGGTCATGATCCCTGTTCAGCAGAGAGCCTGCTTCTCCCTCTACCCCTTCCCCCCCACTCATGCCCTCTCTCACTCTGGCTCTCAAATAAATAAATAAAATCTTAAAAAAAGAAAAGAAAATATTTGAGGTTCAATTTCTTTAACTTCTTATAATATTAGGAATATTCAGTTACTACAAATGATTATTTTTAAGCTGATCAGAAAAGAGCTCCTTTAAGAGAATTTATAATCTAATTTGGTAATACTGCCTGAAGTTAGGAAAATATTATATATTTGCACAATGAGAAGCAAAGTCCTTTCTGAATTATAGTCAGGTGAACATACAGAGAAAGTTTATAAGCTTCATTTATAAAATTTCAGCCATTTTACATGCATACAAAACTCACCAGTCCAGATACCACCTCCTGGTGGGCATGGAATTCTTAATTGACTTGAGCTTAAGATAGACAAACAGACAAGCAGAAGACTAACAAACCAGATTCTCTGCCATCTTCACTCAACAGTTTTCAGAGATCACCAAATGGTCAGACCATGAAACCAAAAGAAGTCAGCACCAGAAATTAAGTGAGCACTCAAAAGGAATCGAAATCAAATCCTTACCATGCTCCTGCTGGACACAAGTCCGGAGCTCAGGACCATAAGCCTGACACACTATTGTTTCTGAATCACCAATCAGGAAGGAGAGACTCATCACCATCACCTGGGGGGACCAAATTGGGATCTGAAGGCTGGCTCTGGGACGGCACAAATCACAGCACTAAAACCACTAAAGATGAAGTGCACTGGGCAATTGAGATGGTTTGATTTAAGCCATTGCAATAGGGAGAAAAGTCGCAGAGAAAAGAGAGAAAATTTGCGGTTTTATTAAACAAGGGAGTCTTGCAGAAGGACAGAAGTGGTCTTATCTCAAGATATGGGAGATAAGGGTGGTCCTTTGTATTCTCAGAATACAGAAGGATCACAAAAGGAGGGAGGTTTTTCTGTTTTCTGGGAAACAGGGCTCAGCTAACATTCAACATTGTTGAATTGTTCTTTTCTATGTCGAGAGGAGATTATGTAGATTTGGGATTATTTTTCCTGAAGTGTTTAATGGAATTCAACAGTAGAATTATCTAGGCCTGGGGAAACTTGCTGTTGTGGTCTTTTTTTTTTTTTTTTTTTTTTTTCAGTCGATCTAACTAGAGGTTTGTCAATTTTATTGACTTTCCAAAGAACCAACTTTTGGCTTCATTCACTTTTTTTCTGTTTTTCTGTTTTTAATCTCATTGATTTCTTCTCTTACCATTATTATTCCCTGTCTTCTGCTTTCTTTGGTTTTTTTGCTGTTTTTTCCTAATTTCTTAAAGGTATAAGTGTAAATAGTTAATTTGAAACCTTTCATCTTTTCTCACAGAAGCATTTAAACTTGAGTCTCCCTCTTAAGCACTGCGTTAGCTATATCTCACAAATTTTGATGTTATATTTTTATTTAATTTAAAATATTTCTTAGTTTCCTTTGTGACTTCTTTTATCTGTAAATTACGTTGATTTTTTTAAAATTTCCAAATACTTAGGGATTCTTCCAAATATCTTTTATTGATTTCTACTTTAATTCAATTATGTTCAAATAATTTAATTCAAATATGTTCAATAGAGAACATATTTTCTATGACTTATTTCCTTTAAAATTTTTAAAGCTTGATTTTATGGCACAGAGTATGGTCTATCTTGGTTAATGTCTTAAAAGATCGTTTTCATTTTTATATAAGGAGAAAAATTAGGAGTCCATCCTGAACTGCACTGGGCTGAAGTTCCCACATATTGGAGTAACTAATTAACACCAGCCAAAATGAAGCATCACTCAAGCCTTTGATCACTCACTATGATATATAAGCAAGACGACAAAGCACTGGCTCCCCCAGTGTTTCATTTCCCCAAGTATCAGAGCTGGTGGGGAGAATGTCTCAGCGCTGAGAGAGGATAGAACAAAAGACTCCTGACTTGGTATGGACAGGGGGCCAGGGTTGGGAGCAGAAGTGCTAGGTCCTGAGTCAAAGTGAAGAAAAGAGTCTTCAAGGTTTCTCTCCTCACTACTATTATAAGGAAGTGTCTGTAGAAGCACCTGAGTAAGGCCTTGCCTGAAGGCCCCAAATAAAGAGATGTTGTCCAGAGGCACCTAGGCTAGGAATGCAAGTATATGTGGAAGCATGGCTGGCCAAGATGCCTGAGCCCTGACTACAACTCCCTTCAGAGACTGCAGGTGTAATTGCCTGTGATCAGACCTGAAAGTTCCAATGTAGATTTCTGGCCAGAAGGCAGACTCCCTAGAGTCTCTTGTGGTTATCTAAGCAACACATGACAGTGGCCATGAACTAAAACACTAATAGTAGGGGAAGACTTGAAAGCAGACCTCACAGATGTAGAGTAGGAGATGTTGCCAAAACTTGGTAATAGATTGGTGTCATGGGTTGGGTTACCTGAGAAACAGACTCAGACACAATCAATATCTATGAAATGAGAGGAAGGACATTCAGAGTGGTCTTGATTTGGGCCAAGATGGCTAGACCTCTATCCTTCCACATAGACTGACGGACCACTGGATAGAGCAGCAAAGCCCTGGATAAGGTGGCTCCCTAAGGCTATGACAGTCCCTACAGGGACTGTCACTGAAGGCTACCATCACTTTCCAGCATTGGGCAGGAAGTCCTTTGTCTATGACAAAGGTGTTTGACTTGGATGCCTGGGTAGATGGAGATACTCTCTCTAAGATAAGTAGTCCAGGACAAACAGGTTTAGGGAAGGAAGATGCTGACCTAAGTTCTGAACATGTTGACAACTTGGGAATCAATAAACAGCGGGGATCAGATCCCCTTCTTCTGAGTGTACAAAGAATTGCATTTGTCATGCTTTTATTTGCGAGTGCTTTGACATCTTGGGGCCTTGCCAACACTGGAGAGAAAGCCACTCCCAGGCTGCCTCTTTCCTGGGAACAAACACTCATCTGAGCCATTTTCTTTCTTTCTTTATTTTTTTTAAAGATTTTATCCATCTATTCATGACAAACACAGAGAGAGAGGCAGAGACACAGGCGGAGGGAGAAGCCGGCTCCATGCAAGGAGCCCAATGCAGGACTCAATTCTGGGTCTCCAGGATCACACCCCAGGCCGAAGGTGGCGCTAAACCACTGGGCCACTGGGGCTGCCCTGAGCCATTCTCTTTTTTATTTATTTATTTATTTATTTATTTATTTATTTATTTATTTATTTATTTTTATGGGGCAGCCCGGGTGGCTCAGTGGTTTATTTTTTTTTAATAATAAATTTATTTTTTATTGGTGTTCAATTTGCTAACCTACAGAATAACACCCAGTGCTCATCCCGTCAAGTGCCCCCCTCAGTGCCCGTCACCCATTCACTCCCACCCCCCGCCCTCCTCCCCTTCCACCACCCCTAGTTCGTTTCCCACAGTTAGGAGTCTTTATGTTCTGTCTCCCTTTCTGATATTTCCTACCCATTTCTTCTCCCTTCCCTTCTCTTCCCTTTCACTATTATTTATATTCCCCAAATGAATGAGAACATATAATGTTTGTCCTTCTCCGATTGACTCATTTCACTCAGCATAATACCCTCCAGTCCATCCACGTTGAAGCAAATGGTGGGTATTTGTCATTTCTAATGGCTGAGTAATATTCCATTGTATACATAGACCACATCTTCTTTATCCATTCATCTTTCGATGGACACCGAGGCTCCTTCCACATGCAGAAGAATGAAACTAGACCACTCGCTTGCACCAGACACACAGATAAACTCAAAATGGATGCAAGATCTAAATGTGAGACAAGATTCCATCAAAATCCTAGAGGAGAACACAGGCAACACCCTTTTTGAACTTGGCCACAGTAACTTCTTGCAAGATACATCCACGAAGGCAGAAGAAACAAAAGCAAAAATGAACTATTGGGACTCCATCAAGAGTCATTCTCTTTAAATGCAGGCTAACCAATCCAGAGCTCACTCTCCCAACCACCTCCTTTTTGGGGCTCTTACACTCAGCACCGCTGTCCTCCAGCCTTAATCATCCCAGGCTCAGAGACCAGGCAACTGGAGGCAATCTCTAGACCCCAGCATCTGCTGAAATTATTCAAACTAGTTAAGTCTAAGCCTGGTTACTCCATGTCACCTTGCTTTCCCCACTGAAACCACCCATGTTTCCCCTACTCTGTGCTACCTAACATTGGTGCTTCCCACATGTAGCCCTGTGTGGCAGATCATCTTTCCTATGTGTAGGAAACTGTATTAACTTATGCCTTCATGACAGTCATTTCCTTGTCCACGTGTCTTACTGTATCTGATGAAAACAAATCCGGACATTTTAACACACTAATTTAGGTGATCCAGACCTGAGGGTTAGACACCTCTCCACCCACCCTCTGCAGTCAATAGTTGAAAGAACACTGTACAAATGAGGAAGAGAAAGAAGAAATGGCACATTAAGGATTTTTCTATGTTGTCCCCACAACCATCCTATTTCATAAATAAGAGAAGTGGGAGCTCACAGAGTTTAACTAACTTACAGTGATAACATTACACAGCTGACTAATTATTTTCGAGTTGACCTCAGGTCTATCAGATTTCCATGTTTGTTCCATTCTAGCTGTCTCTAATCTGGGGCTTCTGTTTGGTCTTTGAAAAATAAGGAAATTGATGCATGGGGAGCTTGTCCAAGGCCATTCGTATGAAAGTGAAGCTCGAAACATATATCCCAGAGTATGTGGCCTGGAGCACCAGTCTTGATCAATGTTCAGTGAAAGAGAAATCCATAGATCAAATCAGTTTGGAAAATGCAGGTTACAGTGTCTCAGAACCATAATTTTCTAATTTTTATGTAGTGCTTTTTTATTTCATAATTCTTATGTGTGTGCATGTGTGTATGTGTGCACATGTATGTGTATGTCTGAGGAACACAGGAGAAATGCTGACTTCACTGTTCAGTTTCTTGCCTGCATCTGCCCCGTGGGGTGCCGTAAGCCATTCCTAGACTCTGAGGTTAGGCTGTAGGGTGAGAAGTTATAAAGGAACTTCTGAATTATGCTCACTAGAATCAGCTGGTAATAGTGCCAGCAACTAACTGACTTTGATGGGCAGAGTAAAAATGAAGGTGGAAACTCTTCCTCCAGGAAATTTCAGAAAATCATATAGACAGTTCTCAATGAATCTAAAAGTCTTTTTTTTTTTAATTTTTTTTTTATTTATTTATGATAGTCACACACAGAGAGAGAGAGACAGAGAGGCAGAGACATAGGCAGAAGGAGAAGCAGGCTCCATGCACCGGGAGCCCGACGTGGGATTCGATCCCGGGTCTCCAGGATCGCGCCCTGGGCCAAAGGCAGGCGCCAAACCGCTGCGCCACCCAGGGATCCCTGAATCTAAAAGTCTTAACTGAAAACCTGACATATGTTAAGATCCACTGAAGAAGAAAGGATGGGCTCCCATAGACTAGAGGCAAGTGATTTAAAATAAGAGATACTAGTTTAGGCAAAAGAAGGGATATGATATAAGAAAGCCAGAATGCAGTCTAGGAATCTGGTAGGTGCTTATGTGTCTTGTGTGTGTGTGTCTGTGCGTGCATGTGTGTGTGTGTGTGTGTGTGTGTGTGTGTGTGTGGTGTCTTATGCTGCTTTTCTCTGCATCAGCTTCCTTCTTAGTCTGTTTAGAAAAGAAAGTAGTACCTTCTGCAGGTTTCCTGAAGCAGCCCACAGTGTCCAAGGTCAAATGTTACAGTCTGTTCTCATAGAGAAGTCAAGCGTCTCTCATTCCCAGTTAGAGTTAGAGATCCTTTGAGGAGGATCCTGATTACCTTAGCGTGTGTAATCATCTGAAGCCAGCACAGTCATAATTGCCTATGTGAGCCAGACAGACATTCCAAGAGGTATGTACAGCAGGGAGTTCCTAGTCTCATTAAAAAGCTGCTATTTATACACAAAAAGCAATGGAGACACTGTTGCTAGAAAGCATAGCTCAGACACCCCTGCTAAGGAGGCTGAAGGGAGAGAGGATCCTGTGTAGGCTGGAGAGGTTGACTTTGAGGGGTTTGAGCCTGAGGAATGTGGAAGTGCAGCAGGTCTGTACACCGGAGGCAGAAGGGAGCTGGCAGGGGACTGCAGGATAGAGCTCAGGACCTCCACTACCAAACTCATGGGCAGACTGGTTTGGAGCCCAGTAAAAAGAGCTCTCCTTTGGATATGCTTCATTTCATCAGTGCCTCTGCCTCCTTTCAGATTGCAGCCATCTGCCCCAAGAGAAAAGGATTTTAAAGGCACTAACTGATGTGAGAGACAGGTGAAATTTTGGGAAAATAATTGGCAAGTAAGTGCCTAATAATTGTTCGCAAGTACCTGCTCTCCCAGATTACCCCTTCATCTGGCTTCTCCTTTCTCCTGCTTCAGGCAATTTAGCAGGTTTTAAAACAGTCTTCTCCACCTCCCTCCCTCAACACTGTCTGTAGTGCCTTGGGGGTGCACTGCCCCAGGTGGTCTGCATTAATGGAGGGGTGAAGTCAGGAAGAGCACTTCCCTGGCCTTGAAGCAGCAACAGGGAGAATGAGACCCCTTCAGGGTACTGTTGCATCTCACCCACATCTCGAGTAGACCCACTCTTCTGTACTTCCAATAAGGCTTTCTTTAAGCATGTCTGCCATGGTGCTGTAGCAGCCCCATGACCAATGACAAGAGTGCAGCCAGTGTGCACAGGCAGACAGTGTAGGGGCACTGACCTTGCGCTGTGCGGCTCATGCTAGCCCATGAACATGGGGCCAGGACACAGCCCAAGGCACAGAGTGCAGCCCAAGGATGTACTGCACCATTCTGACCCTGGATGCATCTATGCAGGGCCACAGGGAGACAGCTCCATGAGGCCAGAAGGCAGCCAGCTTTCTTGCTGTTCAAGATCCAAACACGATGGTGATTCTTATTACGTAGAATAATTTCCCCGTTCTTTTGGGGGGTCCTAGGCAGAGAGCCTGCAGACCTTCAACAGTGGATGTTATGAACTATGTCAAGGCCACATTAGGTGTGGATTTTAATGGAGAAGCAGCTTGTGAATGTGGCAAAAGATGTGGATTAATGTTCTATGTGTCAAGATAAAATTTTATCTTTTGATTTTTAAAAAAGATTTTATTTATTTTTTTGAGAGAGAGTAAGTATAAGCCAGGAGGAAAGGCAGAGGGAGAGGGAGAAGGAGACTTCTCACGGATCAGGGAGCCTGATGTGAGGTTTAATCCCAGGACCCGAGGGTCATGACCAGAGCTGAAGGCAGACGCTTAACCAACTGAGCCGCCCAGGTACCCCTCCTCTGATGTTTTACTTTTCATCAACTATTATTACAAAAGCAATGTATGTTTGTTATAGAATTTTGTTTGAAAAACCACTCATAATCTCCTAACCTAGAAATCATTGCTATTAACATTTTAGTGTATATTTGGCCAACTGTTATTCCATCTATAAAATTTTTTATTTATTTATTTTTTTAATTTTTATTTATTTATGATAGTCACAGAGAGAGAAAAAGAGAGAGACAGAGACACAGGCAGAGGGAGAAGCAGGCTCCATGCACCGGGAGCCCGATGTGGGATTCGATCATGGGTCTTCAGGATCGCGCCCTGGGCCAAAGGCAGGCGCCAAACCGCTGCACCACCCAGGGATCCCTATAAAATTTTTTATTAACAAAATAGAGCTCCTACTGTATGTTTTGTTTCAGCATGTATTTTTTTCCCTCCACTTAATATATTGTGGCTTCTCTGGATGTCATTAAATATTCCTATTATTTTCATGGCTACATTTTATGGACATATCATAATAGTTTTAGTTTATATTCTATTATTAAACATTTAGGTCTTATTTACAATTTTTTAGTGTTTTAAACAGCACCTTAATGGGTGTCCTCCACATATATCTTTGTATTCTTCCATGATTATTTTCTTTCTTTTTTTTTATATATTATTTATTTATGATAGTCACACAGAGAGAAAGAGAGGCAGAGACACAGGCAGAGGGAGAAGCAGGTCCATGCACCAGGAGCCCGACGTGGGATTTGATCCTGGGTCTCCAGGATCGCGCCCTGGGCCAAAGGCAGGCGCCAAACCGCTGCACCACCCAGGGATCCCCCATGATTATTTTCTTAAGCCAAACTTCTAGAAATAGATTTGCTGAGTCAAAATGTATCTAAAATTTTAAGGTTTCTGATAATTCGAATTAAACTTTGATTGCAATCTTATTTACCTTGCTACAAATCTCTAGAACAGGATTATATTCTATATTTTCAATAATATATTAAAGCCAATAAATTTGTTATGAAACTACACTACATCATAAATAAGATGTTTTATAAAACATTTAATAGAAGCACATTATATTGTTAGCAATGAGAATGACTATGATAAAAAAATCTAAGAATGAAAAAGCATAAATAGGACAAAATTACCTGTAATCCCTTTTCCCAATTAGATTTATTCTTAACATTTTAGTATTTTCCTTCCATATTTTTTTTCTATTCATTTAAACAGAACTGAGATCATTCTATACCCTTCATTTGGTACTTCTGCTGGTATGATTTGTGTGTAGTAAAGTGCGCTTGGCCTTCTCCATCAGGTTTTTGATGACAGGGCATATGTTTTATCCCTCCTTATGGCCCAACATTGCATAGCACTGTCACAAACACCAAGCAGATGCTCTATATAGACCTTCTCTGAACAGATTTGAGAGTCAGGAAAAGCAAAGGTAAAATCAGTCTTGTGACCATATGGGTGGGGAATTACTGCCATGTAGTTAAGCCTCAGAGCCTCTGCCCTTCCAGGATTATCTTACATTGCTGCTTCTCAGAAGTCAGGAGAAAAGCAGTTCCCTATACACAAATCCCTTTGCACTTCTGTCAGCAAACACAGTGATCATTTCCCCTACACACTTCCACACTACTTTACTGGGAGCTTCCTAACCCCTGCTGTGTTGGGATCCATTCAAATTTGCAGCTTTGGAACGTAGAGAGGTTTAGAACCTCTTTTTGGTTTCACATAAGCTTTTAGGGTTTGGCACATTCCAGAAAAATATTTTATACATTAAATGAATTGTTATGCAAACACAGCTCAGCCTTCTGAAGATGAGCAAATTGCTAATTCTATTGAAAAAAAAAAATATTCTGAATGGCCAAGGACTACATAGTAAATTCTTTCTGCTTGAATATTTTTGCATTTTTATCCTAAATTTGAGTGCATTTATTTCCCCTTTCTATAAATGAGCCTAGAGACTTTGATATATTTTTTCTTTATAATTAAGTGTCAGCAGATATTGTAACAGTTTTTGTAATAAAGTAGACCTAGCATGGGCTTCAAGGTCAGACCCAGCTGAGATTAAGCCCTGGCTCCAGCCTTGGTGAACTGCTTGGCCTGGGGCAGGTTATTTAATCTGGTGCCTGAATTTTCTCATCTCTAGAATAGGACTAACGATACTCCATTGGTTGAAATATTGAATGCAAAGTTCCTAACACAGTATTTGGCATATAGTAGATGCTTAATCAGTGCTTAATATTTTCTTCTGCTTTCCCTAACACCATCACCAATGGTTATGATCTACGACTGAAGTTAACATCCCAGATATCAGCACTGTGGCCAAGAACCATGGGAGAAAAGGCATAGGAAATTAGCACATAAATAATGATCTTAATAGGTTACATTTTTTAACAAATCCTTAATAGCAGTTAGTTTTGTTTTCATTTTTTGTTAAAGACTTTTTTATTTTAGAGAGAAAGAGAGAGAGAGCATGCACAAGTGGGTGAAAGGGCAGAGAGAGAGGGAGAGAGAAAGAGTCTCAAGCAGACTCCCCACAGTGCATAGAGTGTGATACAGGGCTTGATCTCACAACCCTGAGACCATAACCTGGACCAAAATCGAGAGCTAGGTGCTTAACTGACTGAGCCATCCAGGAACCCTGTCTTTATTTATTTTCTGCTGAAAATTGACTATATCCAAAATTTAGGTTTCTCTCTATGCAGCTCAATTGTTTCTTTTTCTTCTTGCGGCTAGGGGGAAAGTATGTTTATTAACAGTGTTAAGAGGTATATAAAACATCCTTGGGTAGAAGTGTTTTGGGTGTTGGTAAAAAAAAAAAAAGATTTTTTTTAAACATTCATCAATCTGGTATTTTCCATGATTTCTCTTGAGATTTAATTTCTTATTAGCTTCTTGATGAGTTTAAAGTCTTAGAAGCTGCAATTCAGCTAATGTTTTATGTAAAAATAAAATTATATCTTCCAGTTCTTCCAGCTCGTAAGCTGAGATAACCTTAAAACTTATTTGCTGTATATGTTTCAAAAATTTACCTGAACTGCATAGCAGTAGAAGAGAGCTTCCAACTGCCAGCATCGGGAGGCTCTGAAGATGACAATAGACAATAATACACTCTGACACTATAGTTGATGAGGAAAAGGGGGGTATTTGCCTGAAATCATAGTGGCTAGAGTTGTTGTTATCCACTTGGGAACAGAGGATCAGGCCTTTCACCTATACAAGGCATGAGATAGGACTAAAACTCTTACTCAAAACTGAGGCCCTGTAAGAGCTTGAACTATCAGTAGGAGGGTGGATTTTTTTTTTAATTCCATTCAACTCTTGCTCTCTGGGTTCTGGGTCTGTATTAGTAAAAAAAAAAAAAAAGACTCTTTGAGAATTTAAAATCTTGGGCCTATACATTACATGGATATAGGGTTCATTTTTACATCAACTCATGCAGTCTGAGAACCTACAAATTGGGAAATCATCTAAAAATCAGTCCTATTTAGTGGTAACACAGGGTATTTGAGAAACATTCATATATCTAAAGGTATTCCAAAAGGAAAATAAGTAGAGTAAGAAATGATATTTGAAGCATTCATGGCTACAAATTTTCTAAAATAGATAAAGATATGAATGTTTAATTCAACAATCACAATTAGCTGTTCATCATAATGAAACTCCAGTATACCAAAGGCAAGTAGGAGATATTAAAAGCAACCAAGCAGAGAGAACTCTAGAACACTACTAGAGTAAAAGCCTACTTCTTAGCAGTAACAAAATAATAACTTCACTAATAACTTCAAAGTACTTCAAAGTGCTAATAATAATGCCTTATCCAAATAAAGTATCATTCAAGAGTGAAGTTAAAATAAATATATGAAGGCCCTTCATCTTTTCTATTGCAAGCTTAAGGCTATATTTTTTCCTTCAACCAGATTAAGTTGCATTAGAGACGTTTCTATTATTTGCATTACCATTCAGTTCAAAATTTTTTCTAATTTATATCTAAATATCTTCTTTGGCCCATGGGTTATTCAGAAGTGTATTATTAGTCTAAATATATGTGGATTTTCTAATTAGATTTTTGTCCTTAATTTCTGACTTATTGCCTTCAACAAAGATAGAATACACATTATTTTCAAGTACATAAAAAACACTGAAAATCAATCATGTTTTAACAAATTAAGAAGGATTGAAATCATGCAAATTCGTTTCTATGTCTTAATGCAAATAAGTCAGTAAGTCAAGTCTTACTATATTTATTTGTCTACTTATTCTATCAGATGCTGAGAAAGTATGCTTAGATTTTTCAATCAGGATTTTTAATGTTTCTAATTGCTTTAAATATTTAGGAGCTATGTTATTAGGAACATACAAATTTGATTTGGATTATATCATCCTTAAAAATGAACTTTTTGCTAATATTAAAAGTTCTTCTTTATCTCCAATAATGTTTTTTGCCTTAACATCTACCTTGGTATAAAGAGAGCAGCATTAGCTTCCTTTTGGTAGTGTTTGTATGACATTAAAGCTTCCATTCTTTTAAATGTAATGTTTCTATTAGTTTAAACATAACTCTTATAAATAGCAAGTTAAGAGAGTTTTAAAATGCAATATGAAAGGCTCTCTTTTAATTGAAATATTTAGGGCAGAGCAAGATGGTGGAAGAGTAGGGGTCCTAAACTCAACTTGTCCCACCAACATACCTAAATAACTTTCAAAACATCCTAAACACCTATGCATTTGACCTGAGATTTAAAGAGAGAACAGCCATAACGCTACAGAGAGAAGGGTTTTACCTTATAGCAAGAATCATCTAAGGTGAAATTTACTAAGGTCGTGGTTGATATTATTGACTCAGCCTGCTCATACAGCCACACTGCACTGAGCAAAATGACTAGAATGACTAGAATGAAGAATTCACCACAAAAGAAAGAAGCAGAAATAGTACTCTCTGCCACAGAGTTACAGAATATAGATTACAATTCGATGTCAGAAATTCAATTCAGAAGCACAAGTATAAAGCTACTGGTGGCTCTGGAAAAAAGCATAAAAGACTCTAGAGACTTTGTTACTGCAGAATTTAGATCTAATTTGGTCGAAATTAAAAACAACTTAAATGAGATGCAATCCAAACTGAATGTCCTAAACACTAGGGTTAATAAGATGGAAGAAAGAATGAGTGACAAGGAAGACAAGTTGATGGCAAGAAAGGAAGCTGAGGACAAAAGAGAAAAAAAATTAAGAGACCATGAGGAAAGGCTTAGGGAAATAAATGATAGCCTCAGAAGGAAGAATCTACGTATAATTGGAATTCCAGAAAATGTCAAGAGGGACAGAGGGCCACAAAGCATATTTGAACAAATATTCATGATTGTGAATGGTGAAACTTGCAAATTCCAAAGATAAAAAGAAAATCCTTAAAGCAGTGAGAGAAAAGAGATTCTTAATTTATACAGGGAGAAATATCAGATTAACAGCAGACCTCTCCACAGAGACCTGGCAGGTCAGAAAGGGCTGGCATGATATATTCAGGGTCCCAAATGGGAAGAACCTGCAGCCAAGAATACTTTATCCAGCAAGGCTCTCATTCAGAATAGAAGGAGAGAGAAAGAGCTTCCAAGATAGGCAGAAACTGAAAGACTATGTGACCGTCAAACCCACTCTGCAAGAAATAGTAAGGGGGACTCTGTAAAAGAAAGAGGAAGCCCAAAGAAATAATCCACAGAAACAGGGACTGAATAGATATTACAAGGACACAAAACTCATATCTTTCAATAGGTACTCTGAATGTGAATGGGCTAAATGATCCCATCAAAAGACACAGGGTTTCAGACTGGATAAAAAAGCAAGACCCATCTATTTGCTGTCTACAAGAGATTCATTTTAGACCTAAAGACACATCCAGCCTGAACATGAAAGGTTGGAGAACCATTTACCATTCAATTGGTCCTCAAAAGAAAGCTGGGATAGCAATCTTCAATCAGATAAATTAAAGTTCATTCCAAAGACTGTAGTAGGAAATGAAGAGGGACACTATATCAAACTTAAAGGCTTTATCCAACAAGAGTACCTAACAAACATGAATATTTATTTCCCTAATGTGGGAGCTGCCAAGGATATCAATCAATTAATAACTAAAGTAAAGACATACTTAGATAATAATACACTAATAGTAGGAAATTTCAACACAGCACTTACTGCAAAAGACAGACATTCTAAGCAGAACGTCACCAAAGAAACAAGGGCTTTAAATGATACACTCCAGAATAGACCACATACTGGGTCACAATTCAGATCTCAACAATACCAAAAGATAGGGAATGTCCCCTACATATTTTCAGACCACAATGCTTTGAAACTAGAAGTCACAAGAAGAAATTTGGAAGAAATTCACATACATGGAGGTTAAAGAACATCCTGCTAAAAGATGAAAGGGTCAACCAGGAAATTAGAGAAGAATTAAAAAGATTCATGGAAACTAATCAAAATGAAGATACAATGTTCAAAATCTTTGGGATACAGCACAAGCAGTTCTAAGAGGGAAATACATTGCAATACAAGCCTCCCTCAAAAAACTGGAAAAAACTAAAATACACAAGCTAACTAGGCACTAGTTAGGGGGTGGGAGTGAATGGGTGACGGGCACTGAGGGGGGCACTTGATGGGATGAGCACTGGGTGTTATTCTGTATGTTGGTAAATTGAACACCAATAAAAAATAAATTTATTTAAAAAATAATAGGTATTGTTAAGGAAAAAAAAAAGAATAGGTATTGTTTCTTGTATAAACGTTTTTAGAATTCCCCTGGGAAGCCATGTGGCCCTGGATTTTGTGTCTTGGGAGGTTTTTGATGACTGCTTCGATTTCCTCCCTGGTTATCGGCCTTTTCAGGTTTTCTCTTTCTTCCTCTACCAGTTTTGGTAATTTGTGGTTTTCCAGAAATGTGTCCATTTCTTCTACATTGCCTAAACTATTGGCTTATAGCTGCTCATAATATGTTTTTAAAATAATTTGTATTTCCTTGGTATTGGTTGTGATCTCTCCTTCTTCATTCGTGATTTATTAATTAGAGTCTTTTTTGTTTTTAATAAAGCTGGCTAATAGTTTAGCTATCTTATTAATTCTTTCAAAGAACCAACTCCTGGTTTTCTTAATCTGTTCTACAGTTCTTCTGGTCTCTATTTCATTTAGTTCTGCTTGGATCTTTATAAACTCTCTTCTTCTGCTGGGTGTAGGTTTTATTTGCTGTTCTTTCTCCAGTTCCTTTAGGTGAAAGGTTGGCTTGTGTATTTGAGTTTTTTCCAATTTTTTTGAGGGATGCTTGTATTTCCCTCTCAGGACTGCTTTTGCTGTATCCCAAAAATTTTGAACAGTTGTATCTTCTTTCTCATTACTATCCATGAATCTTTTTAATTCCCTAATTTCCCGGTTGACACTTCATCTTTTAGCAGGATGCTCTTTAACCTCCATGTACTTGAATTTCTTCCAAATTTCTTCTTGTGATTGAGCTCTAGTTTCAGAGCATTATGGTCTGAAAATATGCAGGGAAAAATCCCAATCTTTTGGTATCAGTTAAGACCTGATTTGTGACCCAGTATGTGGTCTATTCTGGAGAAAGTTCCATGTACACTTGAGAAGAATGTGTATTCAGTTGCATTTGGATGCAATGTTCTGTAAATATCTGTGAAATCCATCAGGTCCAGGGTATCATTTAAAGCTCTTGTTACTTTGGAGATGTTGTACTTAGAATATCTGTCATTTTCAGCAAGTGCTGTGTTGAAGTCTCCCAGTATAAATGTATTATGATCTAAATATGTCTTAACTTTGGTTATTAATTGATTGATATACTTGGCAGCTCCTACATTAGGGGCATAAATATTCATGATTGTTAGGTCCTCTTGTTGGATAGATCCTCAAGTATGATTTAGTGTGCCTCTTCATCTCTTACTATCGTCTTTGGAATAAACTTTAATTTATCTGATATGAAGAGTGCTACCCCAGCTTTCTTTTGAGGACCATTTGAATGGTAAATGTTTCTCCAACATTTTATTTCTAGGCTGTAGGTGTCCTTAGGTTTCAAATGAGTCTCTTGTAGACAGCCAATAGATGGGTCTTCCTTTTTTATCCAGTCTGAAACCCTGCATCTTTTTATGGGTTCATTAAGCCCATTCACATTCAGAGTTACTATTGAAAGACATGAATTTAGTGTCATCATAATACCTATTCAGTCTCTGTTTTTGTGGTTTATTTCTTTGGGCTTCCTCTTTCTTTTACAGAGTTCCCCTTAATATTTTTTGCAGAGCTGGTTTGGTGGTCACATAGTCTTTCAGTTTCTGCCTATCTTGGAAGTTCCTTATCTCTACTTCTATTCTGAATGAGAGCCTTGCTGGATAAAGTATTCGTGACTGCATGTTCTTCTCATTTAGGACCCTGAATATATCCTGCCAGCCCTTTCTGGCCTGCCAGGTATCTGTGGAGAGGTCTGCTGTCAATCTAATATTTCTTCCCATATAAGTTAGGGATCTCTTGTCCCTTGCTGCTTTAATGATTTTTTTCTTCATCTTTGGATTTTGCAAGTAGCACTTTTAAATGTCTAGGTGTTGAACTGTTTTTATTGATTTTAGGGGGAATCTCTCTGTCTCCTGGATCTGAATGCCTGTTTCCCTTCCCACGTTAGGGAAGTTCTCAGCTATGATTTGTTCAAATACGCTTTCTGGTCCTCTGTCCTTTTCAGCGCCCTCTGGAACCCCAATTAAATGTAGTTTTTTCCTTCTGAGGCTGTCATTTATTGCCCTTAACCTTTCCTCATGATCTTTTAATTGCTTTTCTTTTTTTTTTCCTCAGCTCCTTCCTTGCCATCAACTTGTCTTCTATGTCACTCATTCTTCTACCTCATTAACCCTTGTCGTTAGGCCCTCCAATTTGGATTGCATCTCATTTAATTGATTTTTAATTTCGGCCTGATTAGATCTAAGTTTTGCAGTCATGAATTCTCTCAAATCCTTTATGCTTTTTTCCAGATCCACCAGTAGCTTTATAATTGTGCTTCTGAATTGGCTTTCTGACATCGAATTGTAATCCAAATTCCTTAACTCTGTGGGAGAGAGGACTGTTTCTGCTTCTTTCTTTTGTGGTGAGTTCTTCTTTGTAGTCATTTTGTTCAGTGCAGAGTGGCTAAAAACGAGTTGTACTGGAAAAAAGAAGAAAATAATAGGAAAAAAGTAAAAACAAACAAACAACAACAACAACAAAAGGCGCTGTATCCTCTGGTTCTATATACTGTGAATCCCTCAACTTCCCCTGAGCTTTCCAGCGCTGTTTGGTCAAGAACTTGCTCTTCCCTTGTCCTACAGCTGATCTTCTTGGGGAGGGTCCTGCTGTGCTGACTCTCAGGTGTGTGCACCTGGAGGAGCTGTCCCACCCCCTGCCAGGAGCACAGCTCAGTGGGACCTGTTTATCCCGTGAGGCCTCTGTTCCTTGGGCCCCCACTCAGTCCCGGGCACAGGGTGTCACCAGGAGGAACAATCACACTGGCGGCGGCCAGCTCCCCAGCTCCGGAGTCAGCTACCACAGTAACTACCACAGCTCCCAGTGCAGACACTGGAAGGGGGGACAGGGAGCACTGATCTGCACAGCTCTGGGGCACCCGGTGGCAGGAGCATCCTTGCTTTCCTGGGCCCTCCCAGCCTCTGCCTGTCCCAAGGGGGAGTGCAGGATCCTGGGATGTGTCCCCCAGTGCCCTGGGAATCAGGGCCTACACCACTGGAATTGTGTTCCCTGGCATGCAGCCCCCTCCACCTGGAGCTGCCACCTGAGCTTCTCCCAAGGCCCTGCCGGGTGCGTGCTCCAGCCCTTGATGGATCTTTCTGCCGTGTGTGGTATGCTCTCCCCCGGGGCACACTTCCTTTGTTAGAGACCCCGGGAACCTGGAGGTTCCACTGCCCTTCTTGGGAACTTCTCCTTCTTCTCCTTCCCAAGTTCCTTGTGAGTGCCTTTCCCTCTGGGAAGAAACCGGTGCAGATTTTTAAAGTTCTTGCTTCTCTGGGACTGGACTTTCCTGTCCTGGAGGCTTTCGCTGACCCCCTCTGCCTGGCTCTTCGCGGGGCCATCCCCCACTTGATTATTTATTTATTATTTACTTATTTATTTATTTTCTGTCTTCCTACCTTGTTAGAAGCGCAAACTCTTCTCTTTGTAGCGCTCCGGCTGTTCTCTCTTTAAATCTCAGGCTGAATTTGTGGGTTTTCAGGATAATTTGAAAGTTATCTAGGTAAATTGGTGGGGACAGGTGACTTGGGGACCCTACTCTTCCACCATCTTGCCTGAACACCCCATTTTAATTTCTTTTTTCCCCCATTTTAATTTCTTAGACTTTTGTTGGTTCAAGTTTTCTTTTATGCCACTTTTACCACTAATGTACATTTTTACTATTTAATGTACTTTTTCAGAATTTATTTTATCTAGGTTTTCAGATGTAGAATTGAACGACAAACTGAAACTACAGCAAAACCTAAAGGGAAAGATATATGCCTTAAAATAGAGAAAGGGACGCTTGGCAGTTCAATTGGTTCAGCACCCAGCTCTTGGTTTCCTCTGGGTCATGATCTCAGTGCCCTGATTTGGGCCCCAGTGGAGAGTCTGTTTGAGATTCTCTCTCCCTCTCCTTCCCTCTACCCCTCCTCCCACACACCTGCATACACATGTATTCTGTCTCTCTCAAAAATAAATACATAGATAAAATCTTTTTTAAGAACTACAAAAGTCTAAGAAGCAACATACAAGTCACATCACACCCTTCAAATTGACAGACACTTTAAGTGCAAATGCCAAATACTGGTAAGTATATACAGGGTCAGGAATTCTTATAAGCTGCTGGTGGTAGTGTAAATTTGTACAGGTCCTTTAGAGAGTGGTTTGCTAATATCTAGTAAAGTTGAAGATAATTTTTCTGTATACTGGATAAAGTCATCAGTACATGCATGAGGGGACAGCTATGTGTTGATTGGTATTTCAAGGTTTGGTTTTAACCAAGGAACATAGAAAAAGCAGGCTTTAGGATACATGCAGTATGATACTATTTATGTAAATGTGTAAAACAGAAATAATAGAATCCATAATAGTATACCTTTGGATATATATATTTAGTATTAGTAATATAGTACTCCCTTTGGATATACACATATTTAGTCAGATTATAGGAAGTGCATGAGAATAAATGATAATTTTAAGTACAAAGATATACCTCTGGAGAGGAAGATAAGGAATTAGCATGAAAGGTGGGGCTTCAGATGCTCCCATAGTATTTTGGGAGATAGCAGAGAATACAGCAAAATGTTAATACTTGTTTAATGGAAGATTTTTCCATTTTACTTTCTACGCTTTTCTGTATATTTAGTTTGCATTTATTCAAAAAATATTTACTGAGCACCTGCTAGCTGTCAGGCTTTGTTCTGGATGCTTATAATAGAGCAGTGAACATGGTACACATGTTGCCCAATGCTCATGGAGTTTACAGAGTTTTAAATGTTTCAGAATTTAAAAAAATAAAAAGTTTCAGAATTAAAAATTTTTAATGCTTAAGATAATTTTTTAAAAGACCCATTTGGGAGCTATTCCTTCTTTAACACTCTAATTACACTTCTAAATCTATTCAGCTTCATTCTCCTTATCCCTGGAATCAGGAACTTAAAAAGCTGTGGGTAACAAACGTGCCATGCCATTCTGGTACAGAACATTGACAGAGGAGGCTGCAGGGGGCAGGGGGTATATAGGAACTCACTGTACTTTCTGCTAAGTTTTGCTGTTGCTGTGAACCTAAACTGCTCTTAAAAATATTTAAAAGGAAAAAAAAAACGTGGGGAAGAAAGCTAACTGCTCCTTATAAAATTAGCCTTTTCATAAATGGAATGTAAAGTCTAAATGAGCTATTGGTCTGACTTCTGTACAAGGTTTTCAGCATTATGGTTTATACTTTTTAGGTCATAGAATGAGCACCTCAGGTCTATAGTGCTGCAAATAGTCATTTACAGGAACTGTTTTAATGAATAAACAAGGATGGCTTCTAATTACTGTATTCATGGAACAGATTTTGGGTACCCTTACTTTGTGCAAGACTAGCATACAGGACAACAGGAGCAACAAGAGGGCAACAAGCAGAGATCTGCCCCTAGAGGTCCAATAGTATTTGTAGTAGTAATGAGTACTAGTAACAGCAGCTGTGACCGTTTGCTGTTCTACCTCCTGCATCAATTCTCCAAAGACCTGGAAGATTGAAGTTATTAGAGCAATCATGCAAGGACTGCCATGCCCAGTACTCTATACCCAGAGATTAGGAAGCCAGAGACTAGGAAGTCAGTAGTGGTTGAAGCATCAGAAAGGAATGGTAAAGGGGCACCTGAGTGGCTCAATCAGCTAAGTGTCAGACTCTTGATCTCAGCTCAGGTCTTGATCTCAGAGTTGTGAGTTCAAGCCTCACATTGGGCTCCAAGCTGGGTGTGAAGCCTACTAAAAAAGAAGAGAAAACAAGACAAGACAGAAGAAAAGAAGAGAAAAGAAAAGAAAGGGATGATAAAGGAGGACCCTAAAAGATGAGCAAGTACATGCTGACAGCCTTTTCAACCAGAGGGAATGGCCTGAGTAGAGGCACAGGTCCTGCCCAGAAAATGTCAGAGCAGCAGAATGCTCAGGGGAGGGAGGGCATGTATCAAGCTAGTCATGCATCGTGGGAGATTTTTGAAACAGGGTGAAACAGAATTTTGAAACAAACATGAACAAAAGGGCCAAAGGGGAGGAAGAGAGAGAACAAGAGAAGGCCAAGAGCAGAACCCCAATACCTGTGTTTTGGGGTGTGAACAGCATGGGAGAAGGTAAATAAGGAACAAGTACAGTTGTCCTGTGCTTCTGGGCCAAGGGTCTGGGTGGGTATGACAGGTGTTGTGCATGCCATGGGCCTGCCAGTCTGGCCACGACTGAAAACAAGGAGCACTGCCTGACCATGCAAACCCTGTGTACCTAGATTAGTGGGAAAAGTTCCTCCATGAAGGACCAGTATTCACAGTTGGCAGTAGTTATGGGGTTGGTGGCATCCTGACTGAGCCATGGTACAGTTGTCTTAGCACAGACACTGACAAGAGTCATATACAGTAGGCATCAGATTGGGGTTCTAAAAGTTCTGTAGGACTTGCCACAGGCCATGTTCCAGAGCTAGTGAGGACCTATTGCCCTTGGGCTCCCTCACTCCATTCCTCCCATATGCTCCAGATGTTGTTATCCTTGGCCACGACTTGAGTTCTGGATTTTTGTTGGGTGGATGGCTTGTTCTTGAGGACCTGGTCAGTCTCATTTATACTTCTGAACATGGTGTTTGAGAATGGCCCAGAGAAAAGCAGAGACCACTATTGGCAGCCATATGTAACCAAAACAAAGCGTTCGATCCAGGCCTTCCCCTCACAACCTCAAATGAAAACACAGACCTAGAGGATGGCTGCCAAAGGAGACCCTCTGGGACCCATGTCTGGTAGTTGGAATGGTCTGAGTCAGACATTTGCACCCAAGTTGTATGGGTACCCAGTGTGTTTCAGGCCTTGTGCCAGGTGGTGGGATACAGTTGGAACAAAAAGTTGTTCCTGGTCTTTACAGGAAGTTTACCCTAGTAGAGAACCCAGACCAATAGAAAGGCAGTGAAACATACATTTGCCAGGAATGACTACAGAAGGTGATGTTAGTATTTCTGTAGACAGAAGGGCTAGGTGCTGTAGACATCGAGGAAGAAGGAATCTCACTAATCTAGGGAATCCCAGATGTCCCCGGGGACATATGAAAAAGCCACAGCTAACATCCTACTTAATGGTAAAAGACTGAAAGCTTTCCCCCTAAGATCAGGAACAAGGCAAAGATGTTTGCATTCACCACTTCCATTCAGCCTTGTAATGGAAGTTCTAGCTAGAGTAAGTAGACAAGAAAAGGAAATAAAAGGCACCTACATTGGAAAGGAAGAAGTACAACTATCTCTATTCACAGATGACATGATTCTCTATATAAAAATTTGAAAGAATACACACACACACAAAAATTAAAGCTAAAAATGATTCCAGGATAGTCACACACAAAAATGAGTTCATTTCCATCTTCTAGTGCTGTACAATTTGAAGGTGAAATTTAGAAATCAGTTCCATTTATAATAGCATCAAAAAGAAAAGTTTTAGGAATAAATTTAACAAACAGTCTAAGACTTATACACTGAAAACTATAAACCATAACTGAAATAAATTAAAGAAGACTTATCTAAATGGAAAGACATTCCATGATCAACAGACTCAATGCCATCCCTATCAAAATCCCAACTGTCTGTTTCTGCAGAAATTGAAAAATGATCTTTAAATTAATTGATATGGAATTGCAAGGGAACCAGAATAACCAAACAACCTTGAAGAAGAACAAAGTCAAAGAACTCATACTTCCCAATTTCAAAATATAACACAGAGTTCTTGGAACTAAGACATAGTATAGTGCTGGCATAAGATACACATATAGGTCAATAGAATCAGCTTGGTGGTCCAGACATACATCTATACATCTATGCTAAATTAATTTTCAACAAGTGTGCTAGGACCATTCTCTGGATAAAAGAATGGTCTTTCACAAATAGTGCTGAGACAACTGGACATCCACATGCAAAACAATGTAGCTGGGCCCCTACCTCATACCATATTAAAAAATTAGCTCAAAATGTATCATAGGCCTAAATATAAGAGCTAAAATTTTAAAAACTTCACTACACAGGGCAGGATATGGGAGACATGGCTCCATAGGAGAAAAGCTGCTGAAGGGCTTTAGTTGACAGTTAAAGGAGTCAGAGATAGGGTGAAGAGAACAAGCAAATTAGGACATTCTTCCCAGCATTAGGCTGAGGTATTTGAAATCCAATTTTGGATTGATTGGTTAGACCATTGCTAAGATATTGCAGATATGTGTACTACAATGTTCGAAGGACAGAGCAATCCAGAGTGTGTTCAGAAGTGTGACCAGGCTCACTCTGCTGTGGCCATTCCTTCTTCTGTATTCTGTGTATATGTAGCAGCACTATCTCTTTTCCTGGGTGGTGCACAGGCACATACATTACCAGTTCTGTGTGTGCCAGGTGATGAACAAGATTGAGAGGCACTTCTGCCTGCCATCCATGGCTTTCCCCTGTTTGAGTGGACCTTTCCACAAGGGTTCACTTCCTCTGATTCCTTACATACATCTGCTGCTCTAAGATAGACTCTACAGTACCACCATGCTTGTTTCTGTTTGTGTATCTGTACTCATGCATTTTGAGTTCCGTCCGCATCTCTCTCTCTCTCTCTCTCTCTCTCTCTCTCTCTCTCTCTCTCTTCAAACCTACCCTTCCCTGGCCATGCTAGCACATATCTATCTTTCATAGCTCCTTTCTGGATTATTCATTTACCCCATCATAAGCATAGATCATCAGCTGTAACATTCCTACCAGGCCTAGACAACTTCTCAGACAGACTGTTGTGGTCAATTATTGATGTGTATCACAGAGAGTGGCAAGATTGCCATTACCTGTTCTATTTCCAGCTTGGTTGATGTTATTTGCATTATTGCCTCATGGTGTGTCATGCATTGTAGTTTAATTAGGCAGATTGTCCCAATTTCCATAGTTTATAGCAGGAGTATTAGGCACATGGTTATAATTCAGGAATGCCTGTCTATTATTACCTTACCAGTTCTACTGACTCTTTTATCTTGGGACACAATTGTGTGACTCCATATTGAAACCTGGAGCCAAAAATATTTGTCATCCAAAGAGCTAATTCCACAGGGGTTTGAAGCTACTTATACTTCTAGCAACATTCTCTGTCTTCATCTTTCCAAAGTTCTCTAAACAAATCTTTCTTCTGCAGGGCCCCTCACAGTCTTCCTGATTCCTGATTCTGCCCAACTGAATGCCTTACCCCATCTTCTGCCTATACAAAATCCCAACCACAAGTAAGATCCAGCTCCAGTGTCTCTTGTTCTTAGAAATCTCCTCGAGCCAGCATATCTCCCTTTGTGTCGTACATGGGAATGCCAATAATTCCTCTACATTTGGTTGTTTACTATTGTCTGTGTTCACCTTGGTTTCTCACTGGAAATTAGTTTGCTCTGGATATAGCTAGACTTCACATCCATACCCTCCTACTTACTCCAAATCACAGCTGGCCTGAGCCTCACTCAGTTCCTTGTTTATAAACAGTGGTGATTCTTGTTTCACCATCTTTGTAGTAAGTGAAATAATACATATGAAATTTTCTGGTACATGATATCCTCTCAATAAATGTTAGTTTTATGTTCTTCCTTCTTGAGCTTGAGAACTCTCTCTTAAAATTTCTCCAGTAATCTCTGCAGAGAATTCTCTTCACCGAGCAGACTTCTAGTCAAAGCAGGACACTCAGTAAACACTGTCTTATGGGAATGTATGGTTCATTGAGTCCCCAAAAGCTCAAGACAAGTGGCCCGTAGGCAGATGGCTGAAAAAAATCTAAAAGACAATCTGTCCAGACTTACTGAGTCACTGAGAAAGACAACAGCCCAACCATTTACAAGGGTATGCCCTGTCTCAGAGACTCAAATGATGCTGATGTTAAGATTGAGATAATCTTTTCTGAACTTTCAGTTATCCAGCAGTCTGCCTTGCATTCGATAGTATGTGACAGCACTTGCTATAATGCTGCTAAAATGCAGAAACATTGAGCAGAAAATAATATCTGACCACCTAGCCTAGAAATCTAAACCTAACCAAGTATATGTCCATCAGCTGGTGGTTTTCAGATCTGTCTTTTGGAAAATAGACTTTTGTAAAACTGATGTGTTTAATTGGAAAGAACTTACATAGGCTAACTGGACAATAATAATTTGGAAATTGTTATGCAGGCATCCTTTGAAAGAAGTTTTGTTGAAGTCGGACTTTTTTAAGCCCAAAGCTTTCAACAGCCAAGGGCCATCTTGGGGGGGCCATGACAGGAGCTTCACCCACAGAGCCTCCCAGTGCCCCTGGTGGTCTGCTCTGACTCCGGGAGAGACAAAGAATGGTGGATCCTGGGTCCAGTGTAGTGTGAATTCTGGGCACATCTTTAGATTCAAGATATCCATTAGTTTTTAAAATGCATTCTGAAATGTTTCCATTCTGTGATTGTCTTTTCTCCTCAAAACAAAAAGAAAGGCTCCGGGACAGAAATAGGTTGATGAAGCTTACTCAGTAGCAGAGCTAAGCCTTCCTAGACATACCCCCAGAGCTGGTATCAATAGTCCTTCCAAGGCCATGTCCCAGACCCTGCCTCTTTGGCATGTATATTGGGGCCGCATGCACCTGCCACCTCAGCCAACCCCTAGGTATGTGCAGCGTCCTGTGTCCCACCCATATCCTTACAGAGTCCAGGCCTAGATCTCTGTACTAGTGTGAGAATGAAGCATACATGATCTGTATCCAGGGAGCACACATTTCAACTGATACCTTCTGGTGACAACATCTTCATTTTTTAATTTAATCCAGTGGTGGCATGTAGCTTGCATATTGTTTTATGGTTGCCCCATGGAGGCAGGATCAGCTCCCTGCTCAGCATCCCAAAACCTGGGGTAGATGTTGAGTCTGATGACACCACATACAGACCAAGAGATTATGGAAAATTTCATTGCTCACATAAGGGGGTTCTCTGGGAGAGCAGGGTAGATTCCCAGCATGTGTGGAATAGCTGGAGCAAAGAGTGGGTAGTGGCTGAGGATCTAATTGTAGATAGGGCTGGGCTGGAGTGAGTGCTCCTCACTTCCTCCTGACTCAGATGGGGCCATAAAATGCAAGGGATCCTCAGAGAGACACGGCCATGAGCAAAGTCATTCCTAAAATATGGAGAGGACTCTACCTTTCTGAGAGATACAATCTAGTCCTAAGCTATGCTGTAAACAGTATGAATAGGCTTATTCTATAGAAAAGATTTACTTAGAGTAGTTTTGGTTGAAAGCATGGATTTTACATTCAGGTTAAAGTCAGGTTTTGGAGCTAGAATGGCTGGATTTGAATCCCAGCTTCACCATTTCTTTGGCTATGTGACCTTGGGCAGGTTAACCTAAATGCTCTGTGCCTCAGTTTCTTTAAACTGAGATAATAGGGCTCAGTAGTTGGGCATCTGCCTTTGGCTCAGGTCATGATCCCAGAGTCCTGGGATCAGGTCCTGCATTGGGCTCCTCGCAAGAAACCTGCTTCTCCCTCTGCCTGGGTCTCTGCCTCTCTCTCTGTGTTTCTCATGAATAAATAAATAAAATATTTTAAACAAATAAACAAACTGAGATAATAGTGCCCACCAAGAGGTTTGTTTGGATTAAGTGAGATTATAATAAAGCACTAACTGAGTTTCTAATACATAGACTCAAAAAATTTTTTTTATTATTCTGGAGGTACCAACACATGCAAGTAAAATAAGAAAATAAATCAAAGTCATAAAAATTGGAAAGGAGGAGACAAAGGTATTATAACTTGATGATTATTATTTATTCCTGGAAAACCAAAGAGAATCAACTTTTAGATGTAAATAGATTCAGTAATGTAATTGGCCACAAAATTAGTGCATAGAATTATATTTCCAACATAAAAGGCAAACTTAGTAATATATTTAAAAACCAACAATTTTGGGGGGACACCTGAGTGGCTCAGTCAGTTGAGCCTCCAATTCTTGGTTCTGGCATTAGTGGTGATCTCGGGGTCACGAGATTAAGCCCACATCAGGGTCCAAGCTCAGTGCAGAGTCTGCTTGGGACTCTCCCTTTCCCTCTGCCTCTCCCTCCTGTGCTCTCTGTCGCTGTATCTGTCTCTCTCTCTAAAAATGGATAAGGGGATCCCTGGGTGGCTCAGTGGTTTAGAGCCTGCCTTTGGCCCAGGGCGTGATCCTGGAGGCCTGGGATCAAGTCCCACATCAGGTTCCCTGCATGGGGCCTGCTTCTCTCTCTGCCTGTGTCTCTGCCTCTCTCTCTCTCTGTGTGTGTGTGTGTCTCTCATGAATAAATAAATAAAATCTTTAAATAAATAAATAAATAAATAAATATCTTTAAAAAAAATCAAGTTTTTTAATATATTAGCAAGAATAATCCAAGAAAAGATGTCACATAAATCTCTAACCAAAATTAAAAAATATCTGTGTATCTTGAAAGGAAATGTGATGGAGGTATATGAAGAAGCTTTTAAAATTCTACTGACGGGACCCCTGGGTGGCACAGTGGTTTGGCGCCTGCCTTTGGCCCAGGGCATGATCCTGGAGACCCGGGATCGAATCCCACGTCGGGCTCCCGGTGCATGGGTCTGCTTCTCCCTCTGCCTATGTCTCTGCCTCTCTCTCTCTCTCTCTCTGTGTGACTATCATAAATAAATAAAAGTTAAAAAATTTTTTTTAAAAATTGTACTGAGACAAAACTTGAAAATTAGAAAACTTCTTTTTAAATATCATAAAGTAAAACATCATCTTTTTCCTAAATTAATCTAAAAATTCTTAGTTTAGTTCACTCATTTATTCAAAAAATATTGAGCATTTTCTGTCCCTCAGACATTGTGCTAGAACTAAGACTATAGCAACAAACAGGTCGGCCATGGCATCTATCATGATTCTGGAGGTAGCCGGGTGCTGGTGTTTATAATAAGTGGAATGACGAAAAAGTTTAGAACATTGTGAGGCTAATTACACAAAAGTAGGTGCTCCAAACATAGTGGTCTATCTTTTTGAGTTAGAAGAAACCAAAGAGATATAGCAATCAAATACAGAGTGTAAACACTGTCACCTTTTCCTGATATCTAACACCTGATACCACACCTGTCCCCAAGTGTTAGGTTAATTCATTCATCAAATTGTTATTAAGGTATTGCCCTGGGCACTGAGATACAATGGAGACAGAAACCAGTTATAAAAACTTCTTTTGGGGAAAATTAGGAGCCTTAATGTGGCTTTAGGCTAGTCAATATTATTGAACTAATGTTAATTTTCTAATATTTGATAATAGTATTGTGCTCATGTAAGGGAATGTCTTTCATAGGAAATGTACACTGATGCTTTGAAAGGGAAGTGTTGCCATGGCCACAATTTACTTTTAAACACAAAACAAAGTACGTGACATAAATCACTTATGTGTTGGAGGAAAATGTATGTATGGAGAAAAAGAAAGACCTATAGAAGTGTAATTTAAGAATACAAACTTTCGGGGTGCCTGGGTGGCTCAGTTGGTTAAGCATCTGCTTTCAGCTCAGGTCATGATCCTAAGGTCCTGGAATCGAGTCCCACATCAGCCCCGCCCCTGGCTGGGCTCCCCCTTTGGCGGGGAGTCGGCTTCTCCCTCTCCCTCTGCTCCTCCCTTTCCCTCTCATGATCTCTCTCTCAAATAAATTTTAAAAATTAAAAATTTTTAAAAGAGTGCAAACTCCAACTAGTAGCTATATAAGTTCTGCAGATCTAATGCACAGCAAAGCGATTATAGTCAACAATACTGTATTATAAACCTAAAAGTTGCTAAGAGACTAAAGTCTAATTGTTCTCACCACAAAAAGGAAATAGTTTTGTGTCTGAGTATAGGTGTTAGCTAATGCTGCTATAGGGTGGTAATTATATTACTACATGTAAATTATCAAATCAACATGTTGTGTGCTTTAAATGGAACTTGATATTATGAGTCAATTATATCTCAATTTTAAAAAACTAGATAAAGTAAATGTGGCAAGTGTCAACGGTTGATGAATCTAGGTGAAGCAGTATCCTTTGAGGTTTGCCATTTTCAAAATAAAAAGTGGGGGGAAATCCAGGTTCTCTTTCTATACAGGTACCACCTAAGACCCCATGCCCCATTTGAGAACTGCTTTGTCAGAAGCATTTGGAAGACTTGTGACCTGAGACGGGGTTGGGGAGCTTTGATACCGAAGAGGAGAGAAAACTGTATCCCCACATGTTAGCAGGTTAGCATTTGAAAGATTGAAAGGTTCTATTTCACAAGTCATGGTCATGTGCATTAGAAAGGAGTTATATGATCTGCCTAATAAAACATTAAGAAGCTGTCATTTGTTGAGACTGTTTAGATCATGTCTGGTTTATATAACTCAAAGTTCTCTGAGGGACCAAATTTCTTCATCAGTAGCAGATTAGTTGTGAGGGCATAATAATGGAGCAATGCCTCTTGCAGCCTTCAAGAGACAGGATGTCCAAACAGTGAAGGGTACATGAGAATTTAATTAAGACAGTCCTGGGTTTAAAGTTCCTAGGCACTTAGTAGAAAAATCACTTTATCTTTCTTCACTTCCACTTGCTTAGCTTTAAAATGGGGATGATAAAATCTACTTTCTGGGTGTTATAAGAATTAAAATAAATGATGTACTCATATGTGGAATATAGGAAACAGTGAAAAGGACCAAAAGAGGAGGAGGGAAACTGAGTGAAGAAAAATCAGAGAGGAAGACAAACCACGAGAGACTCCTGACGCTGAAAACAAATGGAGGGTCACTGAAGGGGGAGGTGGGTGAGGGGAATGGGTGACTGGATGACAGGCACTAAGGAGGGCACTTGATGGAATGAGCACTGGGTTATCCTATATGTTAGCAAATTGAATCTAAATAAAGGAAAAAAAACAAGTAAATGATGTAAAGTTCCTGGCATAAGCCTGCTATTTTAGCATTCGATGCTCAGAGTTTCCATTTTTCCTTGGATTAATGTTAAGAATCATATACATATGTATTTGTATATGAGTTAAATTTTGAAAAGCTAAATCTTGACATATATGTTCATGTATGTGTACAGAATATGATCTAGAAAGTATGTCAAAAAAAGAAAAATATATGTCAAATTATTGATAGTATTTTATACAGGGAGTGTGGTGGGCAGTCTTCCACTATTTAGATACTGTTTAATATTTTTTCTTTTTCTTTTTCTTTTTTTAAAGATTTTATTTATTCATGAGAGACACACAGAGAGGAGAGAGGCAGAGACACAGGCAGAGGGAGAGGCAGGCTCCATGCAGGGAGCCCGATGTGGGACTCTATCCCGGAACCCCTGGATCAGGCCCTGGGCCAAAGGCAGACGCTCTACCACTGAGCCACCCAGGGTGCCCTAATTTTTTTTCAATGAAAACTTTCTTGTTTCATAAAAAGAGAAAAGAAAGAAATCTCAACTGTGTAAATGCACTGGAGGTGGAGGTGGGTTCTCCACAACTGAAAGGAACCTTGTGATGAATCCTTTTGTAGACTTTCCTTCTTCCATTCACCTGCAATCATGATTTTAATTCTTTTTTTTTTTTTTTTATGATAGTCATACAGAGAGAGAGAGAGAGAGGCAGAGACACAGGCAGAGGGAGAAGCAGGCTCCTTGCACCGGGAGCCCGACGTGGGACTCGATCCTGGGTCTCCAGGATCGCGCCCTGGGCCAAAGGCAGGCGCCAAACCGCTGCACCACCCAGGGATCCCCTGCAATCATGATTTTATATGCAAGAGTTACTGTTTTTTCATGAAGTATCCTAGAGTTCTGGCTGTTAATGGGACATGGCAGGATGGGAGGAGAACAGAATGTGATTTAAAAAAAAATCTGTTCTGGGGCTACCTTGGCTTGTGCTCCCCTTGTCTCCTCATTTCCTTCTAAGAGGATAGGTCTGGGCTCTGCTGGAAATACTCTGGCTGTGAGAATCAGTCTGGAGCTCTCCTCTTCTATTCAGTAACACTGTTTAATATTTATTTATACTGTTAAATAACAAGAACTCAGCTGAGGAATTTAAAAGATTGAACTGACTGATTAATTACTGAAAACTACAGCTGAAGCGAATGGGTTCTATATGTTGCTAATTGAATTTAAGTTAAATAAACAAGCAAACAAACAACCTGGCTTTATAAAACCATTATGAATTGGGCAGCATCCCATTCAGCAAATTGAAAGGAGCGCTGTAAAGCTAGAGAAGGGGAGGTTTTGGGGATCCCAGGGTGGCTCAGCGGTTGAGCACCTGCCTTTGGTTCAGGGCCTTGATCCCAGGATCTACGATGAGTCCCGCATCAGGCTCCCTGCAAGGAGCCTGATTCTCCCTCTGCCTGTGTCTCCACCTCTCTGTGTATGTCTCTCATGAATAAATAAATCTAAATCTAAAAAAAAAAAAAAGAAAGAAAGAAAAGGAAAGGAAAAAAGAAAGAAAGAAACCTTTTTAAAGGGAGAGAGTAGAAAAAAGGAAATTAGGAAGGAATCCATTGTTTTAAGCAAGGTCGCCCTCCTCAGGAAATGGAAGGGGTCTATCAGTGAATTTCCCAGTGCTGACCAGGAAATTCATGTTGATTTAAAGGTTAAAGGTTACATTCTTGGAGGGAAGAGGAGCTGAAATTGCAGATGGGTTAGATATTAAGTTTGCTGATATGGTGACTCCATTTGGGGCCTGTGGTTTTCTCATGGGACAAGCATGCAGTGGTACCAAATGCCTGGAACTAAGGCCCGTCTTGTGTCTTTGCAAAAAGAAGAATATCACAAATGGCCAAAGTCCATTCTGGTTTAATCATTAACCATAAGCAAGAACCCCTTCATTATTACTTACATCAATTATCATTCCTTCTGCCCTGATGGAACACATTAGTTTTAATTTAGGAAAATTTTACCGCTTTAGATAAAGCTTCCTCCTTATGCTGGGTCAAAATCAGCCTTCCTGTAGCTTTTCATTCTTCTTCATACCTTAAAGTAATTGAAATAAAGTTTTAGTTTTCTTAAATGTGACATACCTTAAGAAGTCTGAAAACCTTTCTCATCGCTCCTGCCTCCAAGTCTTCCCTTTGCCAAGATAATCATCAGTAGTTCTTATGACTGTTCCTGATATCTATAGACATATCTTTGTCCCAATTACTTTCTACCAGACACATGCTCATTATTTGTGGGGGTCCCTCTTGAAAGTGTGTTGCCAAGAGCCAGACAGAATATTCCACACATGTTCCACCAGAACAATGGAACCCATACTTCCTTGGACCATCACAGTACTACATCGAAGATATGTGTATGTAACTAAAGAAGTTAGAAGAATGGAGCAAAAGCTCTAAACAAGAAATTAACAAATCAAATTCTGCATTGTGTGAAAAAAGGATCATCTAACCTAATTACATTTTCAAAAATCAGTCAATAGGTACAACTACTTTGGAAAATAGTTTGGCAGTTTCTTAAAAAGTAAGTGTATACCTACTGTATTACTCATTCCACTTTTTTTGGTTTAATCAATTCCTTTTATTAAATCCCATTTTTATTTAATATCAGTTTGGCACTCCTCCTTTGCATTGTTTTGTAATGGTTGCTCTAGAGATTATTAGATATATCCTTAACTTTTCACAGTCTACCAAGAGTAATATTATACCACTTCATGTAAAATGTAAGAACTTTGCAATTATACAGCCTTATTCATCTCCTTCTCATCTTTCATAATAAGGCTGCTGCATACATTTATCTATATACACTATAAACCCCATAATATACTGTTATAAATTTTGCCTTTATTTTAGAGAAGTCGGTTTTTTTTAAGTAGTGTGTTGTGTATGCCCACATTTTATCACCTCTGGTGCTTGGCATTCCTCCTTGAAAATCAGAGTTTTCATCTGTTATTTCACCTCAACCTGAGGAACTTAGTATTTTTTGCACTTATGATCTGCTCATCACTAATTCTCTTAGTTTTTATTTTTCTGAGGATGTCTTTATATAACTTTTATTCCTTTTTTCTTTTAAATTTTATCACTTATTTTTTATTTTGAAAGATATTTTTGCAATATGTAGCTGAGTTGACAGCTTTCACTACCCTCAGCAATTCAAAGATATGTTACACATCTCTGTTCTCATGATGAGAAGTCAACTGTCATTCAACCAGGGTCTGTCTAATCATGTTTCTACTACTGCTTGGGGATCACTGATGTCCCCGTACATTTTGTCTTTTACCAAATTTTTGAAATATTTGGCTGTTATTTCTTGAGATTTGTTTCTGCCCCATTCACTCTCTCCTCAGATATATTAGACCTCATGTATATTATTTGATATCGTCCCACAAATCACAAAGGTGCTATTTATTATTCTTCATTATTTTTAAATCTCTTTTTCAGATTGGATCATTTCTTTGGTCCACCTTCAAATTCACTTTTTCTTCTGATATCTCCCTTGTGCTAATAAGCCTATCCAGTGCATATTTTTATTGAAGGTACTATATTTTCCAGTTCTAGAATTTCTATTTGGTTCCTTGTTATAATTTCCATTTCTTTGCCATTTCTATTTCTTCACTCATTAGAAACATATTTTTCTGTATATTTCTAAGCATTGTCACAATAACTTATTTGCTAATTCTGACATCTGGATCATTTAAGTATTAGTTTCCATTGATTAACTCTTCTCTGGAGAACCAGTCCTTTTCTACATATATCTAATAAATTTGGATTGTATATTGGTCATTGAATGATAAGTTGTAGAGTATAATCTGTTTCTCTAAAGAGTATTGAAAGGGGAGGAATTTTTAGCAGGAAATTAAGGTGATTGAGTTAGAACTTCACATTCTCGTTCTTTATTTTTTTATTTATTTATTTATTTTTTGCCTTAGCTAGATTTCGTAGTCTTCCCCATACCTTCACAGTTCAGGAGTCAGCCAGAAATTTGGGCAGTTCCACTCAGCAATTATTTGTAGCTGTCCCCTTGCAGCTCTCTCCTTTCTAGGATCGTCTTCCTTGTTCCAGCTTCTATGATCTCCCTGAATTATGTTTTCTGATTCTTCTGTCAGTGAGACTATGAATGCAAGGTTTCTAGCTGAGTTTTAGCTAGATCTTGGAGTCTGCCCTAAGGCAAAAAACTAAGAGCAGGAAACTTACCTGGTAGTGTTCCGTTTTTCTCACCTCTTAATTTCTTCCTGCTTTGGGTCATTCTCCAGGGCCATCAGATTGTTGACTTTCACATTTTTTCCCACTGGTATAATTATCCACGGGAGAGTTTTTCTGATAGAAGTTACTCCACTAAAAAAAAAAAAAAAAAAAAATTAAAAAAAAAGTCACTCCACTATTAACTGGAAGCCCTTTAAATAAAAATATCTCATTTATTGAGTAGTTGAGGGAGATATATTTTTACATTCTCTGATATGGGAAAATAAGTTTTGCTTGACCTTAACCATTTCTAAGTAGAATAATTAAGGATGATTGAGTCACAGTGTTAGTGTTGTAACTGAGATTAATTTATTTGCATACTTGGCATATAATAAGTGGAAGTTAGCATCCTTACAGAGCCCCACATTTCATAATATTTCAGGGGACTTTCCCATTTCAGAAATCAAATTCATTCATGTTTGTGTTTTAAAAGCACCCAGGGGCACCTGAGTGGCTCAGTTGGTTAAGCAACTGACTCTTGATTTCATCTTAAGTCATGATCTTGGGGGTCATGACATTGATCCCACCAAGCATCAGGCTCTGTGGTCAGCAGGGAGTCTGTTTCTCTCCCTCTTCCTCTGGCCCTCCCCTCCCCTCCCCATGCTCGCTCGCTCTCACTCTCTCTCTCTGAAATTAATAAGTAAATCTTTAAAAAACAATAATAAAAGAAGATCCAAAATGGACACTGTCTTTAAGCTAATTCTTGACAGGTCTTCAGAAAAAGAAAAAAGCAAGATCTAGGTAAATTGGTAGTGCAAAGGTATGAGTGTCAGTCTTGAAGTCATAGGACTCAAGTCTGTGTGTGAGTTCTACTGCCACTTTTTCCATGACCTGATAGACTCTCCAGGCGACAGCATTTCTCTTGTGTAAAATTAAGACATATAACTTAGTTTACATGACAGAGAGATAAATATTTGCTAACTCTGAATCTAAAAGGTTTAGATTGGACTTTCTTGATAGTAAAACAAAACAGTCCAAGCATGTTAGTACACCTGTTCTTTTAGCTCTCTTTGTCCCAACTTTAATCCCTTTTCCCCACCCTCCAGATTATTCTGTTTCACAGTGTTCAAACCCATGACCAGGGATTTTATGGGAAATATTTTTACAATGAGAGAAAAGTAGCCTTGAGCAGATTTGTTTTATCTATCTGAAAGAATATGATGATTTGAATTGACAGTGTCAGGATTAATAGGAAAAAAGATAGTGGCAGAGAAGAAAAAGGAAATTTCTAGGAACTCTGAATGATTCCAACAAAATTTACGATTTGAGTCTCAAATGTCAGGATGTTAAATATGCCTCTCTCTCTCTCTCTCTGTATCAGCTACTTTGGCCAGAAATACATGCTATTAATTAACCACATGCTATTATTAACCACATTAGTGGTTTCCTGGTAGCTTGCATCAAAACTAGTTATTCCTCAGATTGGTTAGGAGCCCACAGGAGCTGGAGTGGAGGGACAGGGGCAGAGAGAAGAAATGAGGCCAGACAAGACACAGGCCATGGGCACTAAGGTAAAGACTTTGACTTTTACTAGAAAGTAAATGGGAGCATTTGCAAGTTTTAGGTAGAGGAGTGGTGTGATCTGATTATATTTTACCAAAGAACACTCTGGCTGTAGAGGATACAGGCTCAAACACAGGGAGATAGCGAGGAGGCTCTTGGGTCACTCAGTGGAGGAGGGAACAATGATGTGATCTGCGCCAGAGGTTAGTGGTAGAGCGATGAGAAATGGTTGGATTCTGGGGAATAAACCACCCACCAGAAACTGTTACAATGACAGCAGTGCAAAAATGCCCAATATCTGAATGTGAAACCAAGTGTGAGGGTGGCAAGCAAAAGATAGCTCATGCCGACACTTATATAGCCATACACTTCAGAGCACAGCGTGGAAAACAACTTCCATTGTGAAACTACTTATTCATACAGCAAGAGTCAAAGCATATTGCAAGTACATTCTCCAGTTTGCTCTTTGGACACACAATGGAAATGAAGTCTCCCAATATTTCATTTACATGTAGAATGTGAGAGGCTTACACACAAACTGCATCTTCAAGATCCAAGAAAAACAAGTCTGATTCAAATAATCACTGCAAAAGGATTCGCTTCAGCAATTTCCTGGAACTAATGACAAATACAATATCTTCAAATATTAAATGGTGAAACTGAAAAATCATCAGCCTCAAAAGACCAAAGCATAAAGATACCCATAAAAGCATTTATAGAGAAATGTTCATCAAGATTAGTATAAAACATAAGTTCCTCTAGGTCTCTCCAATCTAGCAATATATGTATTTATATTTGTTATTTAAAATGTTTAACTCTATGTTAGGGAGGGTCTTCTTTTTGTAATAAATAGGCTAAAGAAAGTCTGTATGAATGTTTGATTTAAACCAAAAAAAAGTGCAGATCTTCCAAAGAGGTCAGCTAGAATGACCATCAAGGTAAAGCCCAGCTATACTGAAGGTTCCATTGTGCATGTGAAGACATAGCAGTATTTGAAAAGTTACCTCAACCTGAAACTAGTATTGGCACACTCAGCCTCTGTGGGCTGAACATTAAAGCTTACATGCATGGCCTCACCTTGTTTAAGGACAATTTTACAAAATTTTATTTTACTTTGTAAGAACATTTAACATGAGACATACCCCCTTAGCAAATTTTTTAGTGTACAATAAATTATTGTTGACTACAGGTAAAAAGCTATAGAGCAAATCTCTAGAGCAATATGATCTTCCTTAACTGAAACTTTATGCCCATATATGAGTAACTATCATCTTCCCCTCCTCTCAGCCACTGGCAACTACCATTCCATTTTTTTATTCTATAAATCTGATTATTTTTTATTCTACAAATAAGTGGAATCATGCAATATTTATCTTTCTGTGACTGGCTTATTTGACTTAGCATAATGTGCTCAAGTTTCATCCATGTTGCATATTGCAAAATTTCCTTCTTTTTTTAAGATTGAATAGTATTCCATTTTATGTATATACACATCATCTTTATCCATTCTTCCATTGATGGATATTTAAATTGTTTCCACATTTTAGCTATTGTGAACAGTGCTGAAATGAACATGAGAATGCTGATATGTTTTTGAGATCCTGATTTTAGTTCTTTTGGTAAATACTCAGAAGTGGGATTGCTATTGCTAGATCATATGATCATTCTATTTTTAATTTTTTGAGGAACTTCCATTCTGTTTTCCATAATGGCTGCAGCATTTTGCATTCCAACAAAAATGTACGTGGGTTCCAATTTCTCTACATGTGTCTTTCAAGATGTGTCTTTCCATTTTTTTGATACTAGCCATCCTTATAGGTGTGAAGTAACCTCTCTGGTGGTTTTGATTTGCATTTCTCAGATGATTAGTGATGACGAGCATCTTTTTATTACCTCCTGGCCATTTGTAAAACTTCCTTGGAAAAATGTCTATTCAAGTGTTTAGCCCAGTTTTTGGATATTGATGTATTTATTTTAGAGAGAGAGAACATGAGTAAGCACAGTGAAGAGAGGCAGAAGGAGAGAGAAACTCAATCAGATTCCCTGCTGACCATGGAGCCTGACACAAGGCTCAATCTCACGACCCTGAATCATCACCCCTAGCTGAAACGAAGAGTCGGACACTCAACCTACTGCACCACCCAGGTACCCCAGCCCATTTTTTAATTGGATTAATAGTTTTTATGCTATGGAGTTGTAGGAGTTCCTTGTATATTTTGATGAGAATTACCTCATATCAGATATATGGTTTGCAAATACTTTCTCCCATTCTATAGGTTACCTTTCTATTCTGTTAATTGTTTCCTTTGCTGCATGGTACCTTTTTAGTTTGATGTAGTCCCACTTGTTTGTTTCTGTTGCCTATTCTTTTTGTGTCATACTCATTAAATCATTGCCAAGACAAATGTCATAAGCTTTTCCCCTATGTTTTCTTCTAGGAGTTTTACAGTTTCAGGTCTTACATTTAAGTACATTTAAGTATACTTAAGTATACTTATACTTTTGTATAAGGTATAAGATAAAGGTCCAGTTATCCAGTTTTCCCAGTCCCATCTGTTGAGGAGACTGTCTTTTCATTATTGTGTATTCTTGGCATCCTTGTCAAAGTTTAATTGACCATACATGGTAGAGATGAGGAGAGGTTCCCTCTCCTGCTACATTGGTCTATATGTCTCTTTTTGCCAGTACCATATTGTTTTAATTACTATAAGCTTTATAACATAGTTTAAAATCAGAAAGTGTGATGCTTCCAGCTTTGTTCTTCTTTATCAGGACTGATGTGGCTATTTGTGGTCTTTTGTGCTTCCATATAAATTATACAATTTTTTTTCTATTTCTAAAAAAATGCCTTTTGGATTTTGATTGACATTACATTGATCTGTAGATCACTTTGGGTAGTATGAACATTTCAATAATATTAAGTGTTCCAATCCATGAACACAGGACATCTCTCCACTTTTTAGTGTCTTCTTTAACTTCTTTTTTCAGCATTTTGTGGTCTTCAATAGACAAGTCTTTCATCTTCTTAGGCTCATTTCTAAATATTTTATTCTTTTTGATACTATTTTATTTTATTTTTTATTTTTTTAATAAATTTATTTTTATTGCTGTTCAGTTTGTCAACATACAGAATAACACCCAGTGCTCATCCCATCGAGTGCCCACCTCAGTGCCCGCCACCCAGTCACCCCCACCCCCTGCCCACCTCCCCTTCCACCACCCCTAGTTCATTTCCCAGAGTTAGGAGTCTTTCATGTTCTGTCTCCCTTTCTGATATTTCCCACTTATTTTTTCTCCTTTCCCCTTTATTTCACTATTTTTTACTATTTTAAATGGAATTGTTTTCCTTTTCTTTTCAATAGTTTTTGTTAATGTGTAGAAGTGCAACTGATTTGTGTACTTGATTTTGTATGTCCTTCAACGTTATTGACTTCATTTATTAGTTCTAACAGTTTTTTTAATAGAGTCTTTAGGGTTTTCTATATATAAGATCACGTCATCTGCAAACAAAGACAATTATACTTCCTTTCTAATTTGAATGCAGTTTTTTTCCTAATTACTCCAGCTAGAACTTCCAGTACTGTACTGAATGGTGAGAGTGGTCATCCTTGCCTTATCCCTGATGTTAGAGGAAAAGCTTTCAGGCTTTCACCATTGAGTACAATGTTAGCTGTGGGGTTTTTATACATGGCCTTTATTATGTGGAGGTACTTCTATCCCTAGCTTGTTGAAAAATTTTTTAAAAGATTTTATTTATTTATTCATGAGAGACAGAGAGAGAGAGAGAGAGAGAGAGAGAGAAGCAGAGGGAGAAGCAGGCTCCATGCAAGGAGCCCAAGGCAGCACTCGATTCTGGGACTCCAGGATCACGCCCTGGGCCGAAGGCAGGTGCTAAACCACTGAGCCACCCAAGGATCCCCTGTTGAAATTTTTTAGCATGAAAGGAGATTTAATTTTGTCAAATACTTTTTTGTGTCTATTGAAATGATCATGTGATTTTCATCCTTTTTTTTGTTAATGTGGTATCATATTCATTGATTATCATATGTTGAACCACCCCTGCATCCCAGGGATAAATCCTACTTGGTCATGGTATATGATTCTTCTAATGTGCTGTTGAATTTGATTTGCTAGTATTTTGTTGATGAATTTTGCATCAATGTTCAACAGGGTTATTGTTTTGTAGTTTTTCATGTCATGTCTTTGGCTTTGGCATCAGTTTGGAAGTGTTTCCATCTCTTCAGCTTCCATCTCTCTAACAGAAGAGTTGAGAAGATTGCTATTAATTCTTCTTTCAATGTTTATGCAGAGACACCTTTTAGATACAATCAATTTAAAATAACTGGCTCAGTTATAATCTTCCATGAAAGTCATGATATTTTATTTGGTATTTAATTTTTTGTAGTGAAAATTATTTTGAAATGTGCTTTTCTTTTCTCTCAGGTCTGAGTTTGATAGGTGAGTAATACTTCTGTGAGCTACTGAAATCCCAGCTGGGACTGGCTAAGAAAAAAGCCAAGAAAAGAGTGATTCTTACACAGAATCTGTTTTATTTCTCCCCAAACCACTGATTTTTAAATTTCTCAGAGAAGAAGGATGGGGGGGGGGGGAAGAGAGAGAGAGAGAGAGACATATCTTTTAAGACATATTCTATAGTATTTATAGATTAAATTATAGAATGTCTGGGATTTGCTTTAAAATAAGGCAGTGCTGAAAGAAATTTTTAAAAATCTAAATTATGGAGAGATATTTCATATTCACAGACTGGAGGACTTAACAGTTTTGTAAAGATGTCAGTTATCTCCAAATTGATACACAGTTTTAATGCAAGTTCTGTCAACTCTCAGCAACTATAACTGTAGTTTGTAACTATAAACAAGATTATCCTAAAATGTATATAAAAAGAGCACCTGGGTGGCTCAGTAGTTGAATGTCTGCCTTGGCTCAGGTCGTGATCCTGGTGTACTGGGATTGAGTCCTGCATTGCGGTACCTGCAGGGAGCCCGCTTCTGCCTCTCCCCATGTCTCTGCCTCTCTCTCTGGGTCTCTCATGAAGAAATAAATAAAATCCTTTTAAAAATAAAATAAAATGTATATAAAAGGCAAAGCAACAAGAATAGCTAAAATAATGCTGAAAAAGAATAAAGTAGGAAGAACCACTGTACCAAATTTCAAAACTTATTATGTAGCTACAGAAAACTGTGTGGTGCAGACTATATGGTATTGGAGGAATAAACAAATAGATCATTGGAACAGAACAGAGAATTCAGAAATAGTGCCAAGGAAGTATAGCCAACCAGTGTTTCCAACAGCTTTACTGAGATATAAGCCATATACCATACAATGCACTTAAAGTATAAAATTCTGTGTTTTTTGCTATATATTACTATTATTAATTTTAGTAATATATAAAAATAAAATATATATTTAAAAAATTGCCATTTTAACTGTGTAATTCAGTGACATTAATTATTTTCAGGTGTGCAACCATCACCACTACATATTGCCAAGCTTTATCACCCTAAATGGAAACTCTAACTATTAAGCTATAAATCCTGTTCCGCTATCTCCATAGACCCTGATAACCTCTAATCTATTTTCTGTCACTAAGAATTTGCCTATTCTAGGTACCTAATATAAATGGAATCATACAATATGTGTCCTACTGTATCTGGCTCATTTCACTTAGCATAGTATTTTCAAGGTTCATCCATGTTGTAGCATGAAATAGAACTTTGTTCCTTCTTATGACTGAATAATATTCCATTGTATGTTATACTGTATTTTGTTTATCCATTTATCTGTTGATGGACTTTTGAGTTGTTTCCAATTTGGGGCTATTGTAAATAATGCTGCTATAAATATTGGTGTACAAGGATCTTTTTGATTCCCTGATTTCAATTCTTTTGGATACATATCTAGAAGTGGAATTGCTAAATCATATGGTAATTCTATGTTTTGCTTTTCGAGGAACTGCCAAACTGTTTTCCAAAGCAGCTGCACTGTTTATGTTCTGACCAATAGTGCCTGAGGAACCCAGTCCCTCCAATCCTCCTCAATGCTTGTTATTTCAATGTTTTCATTCTTTGGTGGTTTTTTTTTTTTTTTTTAAATAATAGCCTATCCTAAAGGATGTAAAGTGGTATATCATTGTGGTTTTGATTTGCATTTCCCTAATCATCAGTCATGTTGAGCATCCTTTTATGTGTGAAGAAATATCTATTCAAGACGTTTGCCTCTTTTAATTCAATTTGTTATTCTTTTTATCCTCAAACTGCAACAGTTCTTTGCATATTCTGAATATTAATTTCTTATCAGACACATGATTTGCAATTATTTTCTCCTAATCTGTGAGCTGCCTTTTCACTCTCTTGAGACTATCCTTTGATGCACAATACTTTCAAATTTTAATGTAGTCCAGTTTATTTTTTCTTTTGTTCCCCATACTTTTGGTGTTATATGCAAGGAACCATTTTCCCACCCAATGTAATAAAGCCTCTCCTCTGTTTTCTTCTTAGAGTCTTCCAGTTTTCAGTTTTCATTCTTATGTTAGGTCTTTGATCCATTTTGAGTTAATTTTTGTATATGATATAAGGTAAGGACCCAACTTCATTCTTTTGAATATGGATATCGAGTTTTCAAACACAATTTGTTTTTTTTAATAAATTTATTTTTTATTAGTGTTCAATTTACCATCATACAGAATAACACCCAGTGCTGATCCCGTCAAGTGCCCCCCTCAGTGCCCGTCACCCATTCATCCCCACACCCCTCCCCTTCCACCACCAGAGTTAGGAGTCTTTATGTTCTGTCTCCCTTTCTGATATCTCCCACACATTTCTTCTCCCTTCCCTTATATTCCCTTTCACTATTATTTATATTCCCCAAATGAATGAGAACATATAATGTTTGTCCTTCTCCGACTGACTTACTTCACTCAGCATAATACCCTGCAGTTCCATCCACATCGAAGCAAATGGTGGGTATTTGTCATTTCTAATGGTTGACTAATATTCCATTGTATACATAGACCACATCTTCTTGGGATCCCTGCGTGGCACAGCGATTTGGCACCTGCCTTTGGCCCAGGGTACGATCCTGGAGACCAGGGATCAAATCCCACGTCAGGCTCCCAGTGCATGGAGCCTGCTTCTCCTTCTTCTTATGTCTCCGCCTCTCTCTCTCTCTCTCTCTCTCTCTGTGTGTGTGTGTGTGTGTGTGTGTGTGACTATCACAAATATATAAAAATTAAAAAAAAACTTCTATAAAAAAAAACACATCTTCTTTATCCATTCATCTTTCGATGGACCCAAGGCTCCTTCCACAGTTTGGCTATTGTGGACATTGCTGCTAGAAACATCAGGGTGCAGGTGACCCTGCATTTCATTGCATCTGTATCTTTGGGGTAAGTCCCCAACAGTGCAATTGCTGGGTCATAGGGCAGGTCTAGTTTTAACTCTTTGAGGAACCTCCACACAGTATTCCAGAGTGGCTGCACCATTTCACATTCCCAGCAACAGTGTAAGAGGGTTCCCTTTTCTCTGCATCATCTCCAACATTTGTGGTTTCCTGCCTTGTTAATTTTCCCCATTCTCACTGGTGTGAGGTGGGATCTCATTGTGGTTTTGATTTGTATTTCCCTGATGGCAAGTGATGCAGAGCATTTTCTCATGTGCATGTTGGCCATGTCTATGTCTTCCTCTGTGAGATTTCTCTTCATGTCTTATGCCCATTTCATGATTGGATTGTTTGTTTCTTTGGTGTTGAGTTTAAGAAGTTCTTTATAGATCTTGGAAACTAGCCCTTTATCTGATACGTCATTTGCAAATATCTTCTCCCATTCTGTAGGTTGTCTTTAGTTTTGTTGACTGTATCCTTTGCTGTGCAAAAGCTTCTTATCTTGATGAAGTCCCAATAGTTCATTTTTGCTTTTGTTTCTTTTGCCTTCGTGGACGTATCTTGCAAGAAGTTACTGTGGCCGAGTTCAAAAAGGGTGTTGCCTGTGTTCTCCTCTAGGATTTTGAGGGAATCTTGTCTCACATTTAGATCTTTCATCCATTTTGAGTTTATCTTTGTGTATGGTGAAAAAGAGTGGTCTAGTTTCATTCTTCTGCATGTGGATGTCCAATTTTCCCAGCACCATTTATTGAAGAGACTGTCTTTTTTCCAATGGATAGTCTTTCCTCCTTTATCGAATATTAGTTGACCATAAAGTTGAGGGTCCACTTCTGGATTCTGTTCCATTGATCTCTGTGTCTGTTTTTGTGCCAGTACCACACTGTCTTGATGACCACAGCTTTGTAGTACAACCTGAAATCTGGCATTGTGATGCCCCCAGCTATGGTTTTCTTTTTTAAAATTCCCCTGGCTATTCGGAGACTTTCTGATTCCACACAAATCTTAAAATAATTTGTTCTAACTCTCTGAAGAAAGTCCATGGTATTTTGATAGGGATTGCATTAAACGTGTAAATTGCCCTGGGTAACATTGACATTTTCACGATATTAATTCTGCCAATCCATGAGCATGGAATATTTTTCCATCTCTTTGTGTCTTCCTCAATTTCTTTTAGAAGTGTTCTATAGTTTTTAGGGTATAGATCCTTTACCTCATTGGTGAGGTTTATTCCTAGGTATCTTATGCTTTTCGGTGAAATTGTAAATGGGATTGACTCCTTAATTTCTCTTTCTTCAGTCTCATTGTTAGTGTATAGAAATGCCATTGATTTCTGGGCATTGACTTTGTATCCTGCCACCCTACGAAATTGCTGTAGGAGTTGTAGCAATCTTGGGGTGGAGGCTTTTGGGTTTTCTAGGTAGAGTATCATGTCATCAGCAAAGAGGAAGAGTTTGACTTCTTCTTTGCCAATTTGAATGCCTTTAATGTCTTTTTGTTGCCTGATTGCTGAGGCTAGGACTTCCAATACTATGTTGAATAGCAGTGGTGAGAATGGACATCCCTGTCTTGTTCCTGATCTTAATGGAAAGGCTCCCAGTGCTTCCCCATTGAGAATGATATTTGCTGTGGGCTTTTCGTAGATGGCTTTTAAGATGTCGAGGAAAGTTCCCTCTATCCATACACTCTGAAGAGGTTTGATCAGGAATGGATGCTGTACTTTGTCAAATGGTTTCTCTGCATCTAATGAGAGGATCATATGGTTCTTGGTTTTTCTCTTGCTGATATGTTGAATCACATTGATTGTTTTACGAGTGTTGAACCAGCCTTGTGTCCCGGGGATAAATCCTACTTGGTCTTGGTGAATAATTTTCTTAATGTGTTGTTGGATCCTAATGGCTAGTATCTTGTTGAGAATTTTTGCATCCATGTTCATCAATATCCATCCATGTGCATCAATATCTCTGATGGATATTGGTCTGTAATTCTCCTTTTTGGTGGGGTCTTTGGTTTTGGAATTAAGGTGATGCGGCCTCATAGAACGAATTTGGAAGTACTCCATCTCTTTCTATCTTTCCAAACAGCTTTAGTAGGATAGGTATTTCTTCTTTAAATGTTTGATAGAATTCCCCTGGGAAGCCATCTGGCCCTGGGCTCTTGTGTCTTGGGAGGTTTTTGATGACTGCTTCAATTTCCTCCCTGGTTATTGGCCTGTTCAGGTTTTCTATTTCTTCCTGTTCCAGTTTTGGTAGCTTGTGGCTTTCCAGGAATGCGTCCATTTCTTCTAGATTGCCTAATTTATTGGCCTATAGCTGTTCATAATACGTTTTTAAAATCATTTGTATTTCCTTAGTGTTGGTAGTGATCTCTCCTTTCTCATTCATGATTTTATTAATTTGAGTCTCCTCTCTCTTCTTTTTAATAAGGCTGGCTAATGGTTTATCTATCTTATTAATTCTTTCAAAGAACCAACTCCTGGTTCTGTTGATCTGTTCCACAGTTCTTCTGGTCTCGATTTCGTTGAGTTCTGCTCAAATTTTAATTAACTCTCTTCTTCTGCTGGGCGTGGGGTCCATCTGCTGTTTTCTCTCTAGCTCCTTTATGTGTAAAGTTAGCTTTTGTATTTGAGTTCTTTCCAGTTTTTGGATGGATGCTTGTATTGCGATGTATTTCCCCCTTAGGACTGCTTTTGCTGCATCCCAAAGATTTTGAACGGTTATATCTTCATTCTCATTAGTTTCCATGAATCTTTTTAATTCATCCTTAATTTCCTGGTTGACCCTTTCATCTTTTAGCAGGATGGTCCTTAACCTCCACGTGTTTGAGGTCCTTCCAAACTTCTTGTTGTGATTTAGTTCTAATTTCAAGGCATTATGGTCTGAGAATATCCAGGGGATGATCCCAATCTTTTGGTATCGGTTCAGACCCGATTTGTGACCCAATATGTGGTCTATTCTGGAGAAAGTTCCATGTGCACTTGAGAAGAAAGTGTATTCAGTTGCGTTTGGATGTAAAGTTCTGTAGATATCTGTGAAATCCATCTCGTCCAGTGTATCACTTAAAGCTCTCGTTTCTTTGGAGATGTTGTGCTTAGAAGACCTATCGAGAGGAGAAAGTGCTAGATTGATGTCACCAAGTATAAGTGTATTACTATCTAAGTATTTCTTCACTTTGGCTATTAATTGGTTTAAATATTTGCAGCTCCCTCATTCGGGGCATATATATTCAGGATTGTTAAGTCCTCTTGTTGGATAGATCCTTTAAGTATGAGATAGTGTCCCTCTTCATCCCTCACTACAGTCTTCGGGGTAAATTTTAGTTTATCTGATAGAGGTATCTGATGGCTACCCCTGCTTTCTTTTGAGGACCATTTGAATGGTAAATGGTTCTCCAACCTTTTATTTTTAGGTTGTAGGTGTCCTTCTGTCTAAAATGAGTCTCTTGTAGACAGCAAATAGATGGTTCCTGCTTTTTTATCCAGTTTGAAACCCTGCACCTTTTGATGGGGTCATTAAGCCTGTTCACGTTCAGAGTTACTATTGAAAGGTATGAGTTTAGTGTCATCAGGATTCTATTCAGTCCTTCTTTTTGTGGATTGTTCCAATGAACTTCTTCTTAAAGGGGAATCTTAAGAGTCCCCCTTAAAATTTCTTGCAGAGCTGGTTTGGAGGTCACATATTCTTTCAGTTCCTGCTTGTCTTAGAAGCTCTTTATCTCTCCTTCGATTTTGAATGAGAGCCTTGCTGGATAAAGTATTCTTGGTTGCATGTTCTTCTCATTTAGGACCCTGAATACATCCTGCCAGCCCTTTCTGGCCTGCCAGGTCTCTGTGGAGAGGTCTGCTGTTACCCTAATAGTCCTCCCCATAAAAGTCAGGGATTTCTTGTCTCTTGCTGCTTTAAGGATCTTCTCTTTATCTTTGGAATTTGCAACCTTTACTATTAAATGTTGAGGTGTTGAACGGTTTTTATTGATTTTAGGGGGGGAATCTCTCTATTTCCTGGATCTCAATGCCTGTTTCCCTTCCCAGATTAGGAAAGTTTTCAGCTAGGATTTGTTCAAATACATATTCTGGCCCTCTGGCCCTTTCAGGAACCCCAATTAAACGTAGGTTTTTCTTCCTTAGGCCGTCGTTTATTTCCCTTTATGTGTCTTCATGGTCTTTTAATTGTCTGTCTCTTTTTTCCTCAGTTTCCCTCTTTGCCATCAACTTGTCTTCTATGTCACTCACTCGTTCTTCCACCTCATTAACCCTCGTCGTTAGGACTTCTAGTTTGGATTGCATCTCATTCAATTGATTTTTAATTTCTGCCTGATTGCATCTAAATTCTGCAGTCATGACGTCTCTTGAGTCCTTTATGCTTTTTTTCTAGAGCCACCAGTAGCTGTATAATAGTGCTTCTGAATTGGCTTTCTGACATTGAATTGTAATCCAGATTTTGTAACTCTGTGGGAGAGAGGACTGTTTCTGGTTCTTTCTTTTGAGGTGAGGTTTTCCTTCTAGTCATTTTGCTCAGTGCAGAGTGGCCAAAAACAAGTTGTATTGGGAAAAGGAGAAAAAGAGAGGAGAGAAAGAAAGAAAGAAAAGAGAAAAAGAAAAAAGAAAAAAGGAAGAAAAAAGGGGAAAAAGAGAAGAAAAAGAGAAAGAAAAAGAAAGAAAGGGGAAAAAAAGAGGTGGGGGAAGCAAACAAATCAAAAAGCAAAAGAAAAAGAAAAGAAAAAAAAACCCACGGAGGAGTATCTTCTGATTCTGTATACTTTAAGTCCCTTGACTTCCCCTGGATCTTGTCCGTCCAGCTCGTCTTCTGGGGGAGGGGCCTGTTGTGCTGATTTTCAGGTGTTAGCACTTGGGGGAGCTGCTCTGCCCCTGCCTGGTGCAGGGCTCAGTGGGGGTTGTTTACCCCGTGAGGCCCCAGGAGGAACAACCGCAGTGGCGGGGCCAGCTCTGGAGCCTGGAGTCAGCTCCCGCAGTAGCTCCGAAGCTCTCGGTCTGCAGGGCCTGGAGGCTCTGGGGAGGGGCCGCTGATGTGCTCAGCTGGGGCAGGAGCGTCCTCGCTGTCCTGGGCCCTCCTGGCCTCTGCCTGTCCCGGGGGAGGCAGGATCCTGGGCTGTGTCCCGGCGCCCTGTGCTCCGGGGCCTGAGCTGTTGGATTCGCTCCTGCCCCGCAGCCCCCTCCGCGGAGCCCCCCACGAGCCCCCCGAGCTGCTCCCGCCCCGCAACCCCCTCCGCGGAGCCTCTTCTTCTGCCCGAGCCCCCCTGAGCTGCTCCCGCCCCGCAGCCCCCTCCGCGGAGCCGCCCCCGAGCCCCCCGAGCTGCTCCCGGTCCCCCGTGCGCGCTGTAGCCCTTAGGGAGCTCGGCGCACTCTCCCGGGGCGCAGGTGCCTGTTAGTGTCCCCGGGAGCCCGAGGGCATCCCCGCCCTCCTGGGTCCTGCTCCACCTCCCTGGAGCCCCTTCCCGCCCGGGAAGGTCGGTGCAGCTCCTGCGTCTCCGGGACGGGGCTCTCCTGTCCTGGGGACACTCGCCCCGGCCTCAGCCCGGCTCCTCGCGGGGCCCCTCCCCCTTGGAGACCTTTTGCTTCTTTATTTCTTTTTCCCCGTCTTCCTACCTCGATAGAAGCGCGAACTCTTCTCACTGTAGCATTCCAGCTATTCTCTCTTTAAATCTCAGGCTGAATTCGTAGATTTTCAGGATGATTGAAGGTTATCTAGATAATTTGGTGGGGACAGGTGACTTGGGGACCCTACTCTTCTGCCATCTTGACCGTCCCTCCTCCAACACAATTTGTTGAAAGACTGTCTTTCTCCCACTGATTGTCCTGGCTTTGTCAAAAATCAAATGGCCATATGTATGGCAGTTTATCTCTGGGATCTCTATTTTATTCTATTGATCTATATGTCTATCTGTAGGATAGTACCACATTGTTTTGATTACTGTGGCCTTGTATTAAGTTTTGAAACCAGGAAATGTGAGTCCTCCAGCTTAATTTTGGAATTTTTTTTTCAAGATAGTTTTGGCTATTCAGGGTCCCTTTAGATTCCATATGAATTTTAGGATAACTTTTTTTTTTCAGTAAAAATGCCATTGGCATTTTGATAAGGGTTACATTGAATCTGTAGATTGCTTTGAGTAGTAATGTCATCTTAACAGTATTAACTCTACCATTTCATGAGCATGGAATGTCTTTCCATTTACTAAGTTTTCTTTAATGTCTTGCAGCACGTTTGATCATTTTCACTATACACATTTTTTGCCTGCTTGGTTAAACCTATTTTTAAGTATTTTTATTATTACTTTCTTTTACACATTTTTTTAAATTTAAATTAAATTTGCCAACATATAGTATAACACTCAATGTTCATCCCATCAAGTGCCCTCCTCAGTGCACATCACCCAGCTACCCCATCCTCACTCCCCTTCCTCAACCCTTTGTTTGTTTCCCAGAGTTAGGAGTCTTTCGTGGTTTTATTATTTATAATATAACTAAATTAATTTTTTTCCTTTTCAAATTGTTCATTGCAAGTATATAGAAATAAAACTAACTTTTATGTATTGATTTGTACTGCTGAATTTATTAGCCTTAATGATTTATTGTGGATTCTTCAGCTTTTCTATACATAAGATCATGTCATTGGTGAATAGAAATAACTTTACTTCTTCCTTTCCATTTTAGATGCTTTTTTTCCCTCTTTCTTGCCTAACTGCTCTGGCTAGGACTTCCGACACTGTACTGAATAGACGTGATGAAAGTGGGCGTCCTTGTTTTATTCCTGATCTTAGAGGAAAAGCTTTCAGTTTTTCACCATTGAGTATATTAGCTATGGCTTTTTCACACCTGACTTTTATCATGTTGAGGAAATTCTCTTTTATTTCTAGTTTGTTGGGTATTTTTATCATGAAAGGGCTTTGAATTTTGCCAATGCTTTCTCTGCATCAATTGAGATAATCATGCAGTTTTTCCCCTTCATTCTATTAATGTTGTATATTGCATTGAACAATTTTCATTTGTTGAACCATTCTTGTATTCCAAAAATAAATCCTAGTAGGTAAAGCTATATAATCCTTTTGATATGCTATTGAATTCAGTTTACTAGTTAGTTTACTTGTTGAATTCAGCTTACTAATCCTTTGCTGAGGATTTTTGCATCTGTATTCATAAGGAATATTTGTCTGCAGTTTTCTTCTAGTGTTTTGTCTGGCTTTAGTGAGTTAAGAAGTATTCTCTCTTCTGCAGTTTTTAGAAGAAACTGAGAAAGACTGATGCCAATTCTTATTCACATGTTTGGTGAGTTCACTAGTGAAGCCATCCAATCTTGGGCTTTACTTTGTTGGGTAGTTTCTGACTATGGTTTCAATCTCCTTACTAATTTTAGGCATATTCAGATTTTTTGTTTCTTCTTGAGTCAGTTTTGGTAGATATGTGTTCCTAAGAATTTATCCATATCGTCTAGTTTATCTAGATGTACAACAGTTGACCAAAAAAAGAAAGAAAAAACCCACGACTCAAAATGGATCATAGATTTACATGTAAAAATTAAAACTATAAGACTTTTAGGATGGATATTATTCTGTATGTTGGTAAATTGAACACCAATAAAAAAACTAAAATAAATTAAAAAAAAAAACAAAAAATAAAAAAAAAGACTTTTAGGAGAAAACATAACTGAAAATCTTTTGGAACCAAGTTTTGATGATGAGTTCTTAGACATGATTCCAAAGACATTACCTGTTAGAAGGAAAAATCAATAAATTGAACTTTATCAAAATTTTAATTTTTTTGTTCATGAAAGAGGATGAAAAACTAAGCTCCAAACTAAGAGAAAATATCTGCAAATCACATATCTGACAAAGAACTCCTATCTAGAATATATGAAGAATTTTCAGAGGTGCCTGGCTGGCTCAGTTAGTAGAGCATGTGACTCTTGTTCTTGGGGTTATGAGTTTGAGTCCCACACTGGGTATAGAAATTACTTTAAAAATCTTTTTAAGAATTTAAAACTTAAAAAAAAAAAGAATTTTCAGGATGCCTCACTGGCTCAGTTCAAAGAGCATGCAACTCTTTATCTCATGAATTTGAGCCCCACATTGGGGATAGAGTTTAGAGTTTACTTAATACAAAAAAAAAATTTTAAGAATTTTCAAATTTCAACATCAAAGCAATAAATATTCTAACTGGAAAAGAGGCCAAAAAAATGAAGAAATACTTCAGCAAAAAAGATATATGGATGACAAATAAGCACATGAAAAAACGTTCAAAGCACCTGCCCTTTGGGAAATGCAAATTAAGACCATGATCCAATATCACTATACACCTATCAGAATGTCTAAAATATAAAATTGTGACAGAGACATCTGGGTGGTTCAGTCAGTTGAGTGCGTGACTCTTGGTTTCAGCTCAGATCATGATCTCAGGATCGTGGGATCGAGCCTGGCTTTGGGAGCTCAGAGCTTAGCAAGGAGTCTGCCTGAGATTCTCTCTCTTCCTCTCCCTCCACCCCTACATAGCCCCACTCTTGCATGCTCACTTTCTCTCTTTCTCTCAAATAAATAAATAAATAAATAAATAAATAAATAAATCTTTTAAAAATATATAAAATTGTGACAATACCAAATGCAGGTAAAGATTCTGAAAAACACACATTGTTGAGTGTGAGATTGTAAAATGGTACAACTGCTCTGGAAAATAGTTTAGCAGTTTCTTAGAAAACTGAACACTCAACTGCCATATGACCCAGCAGTTACAACCCTGGGCAATTGCATTTGTCCCAGAATAATGAAAATTTAGGTCCACCCTAAAACCTGTATATAGATGTTCATAGCATCTTTACTTAAAACAGCCTAAAATTAGAAATCACTTGGATATCTGTCAGTGGGTAGAATGGTTGAACAAACTTGTACATCCATTGCATGGGATACTAGTAAGCAATAAAATGAATGAGGTATAGATCTCAAGGGCATTTGGCTAAGTGAAAAAGCCATCCTCCAAAGCTTACATACTGGTTGCTGTAGTGGTTACACAAATCTACACATATGATAAAGTGATGTAGAATCATATATACACATTATACCGAGGTTATTTTCCTGGGTGTGATATTATACTATAATTCCATAGGCTATAACCACTGGGTAAAGGGTACACAGGACCTCTGCATTACAGTTACAATTCTCTGTGATCTATAGTTATTTCAAAATTTTATTTTATTTTATTTATTTTTTTTGTTATTTCAAAATTTTAAAACAAGTTTTTTAAAAGAGTTATTTATTTATTTTAGAGATGGGGAGAAGAGCAGAAGGAGGAAGACAGGCAGACTCAGGCAGACTCTGCACTGTGTCCACCATTCTCTCATCTATGTCTTTACTAATTCATTTCTTTAACACTTAACTAAAGTCTATATAAAGCATGGTTGCTGCCTTTGGGGGAGACAGTCAGACAACACAATGTATAAGGGACCACAGTAAATGCCACGACCATTGTCCGTACAGAGCACGTTGGGAGTGAGACAGAAGTGGATGTCAGTCCTTGCAGTGATGGTGTCACATAAGACTTGCACAGAGGTTGTAATGCTTGAGATGAGTCTTCAAAGTTATTTTCACCTATGTTAGGGTCACCTGGGTAATCTAGGATAATCCCCCTATTTGAGATCAGCTGATTTGCATACTTATTACACCTGCAATCTTAATTCCTCTTTGTCATGTAAAATAACATATTTGTGGGTTTCGGGGATTAGGACTTTGTTGTCTTTTGGAGGCCATTACTCTGCCTCCCACAAGAATAGAGTCCAGACCTTGATTTTAAGCCAGAGCAGACATTGTGGACACTTAGGAAAGGACTGTCTATCCCATAACTGGTGCTGAGAAAATTACTTATCCTTACAGAAAAAAAGAAATTGGATTCTAAAAGTTCTGGATCCCATTCTCCGGTATGTTCTCATTACCAAGCAATTTCTCAGATATCAGCAACATGTCCTACAATTCAGTGCAATCCTCACGCTCTCCACCTGGAGATAGCATCAGATCCCACAGGTCAAGGGCTCAGTCCTACAAGAGTACCCTTGTTCTTCCACTTCAGACACTAGTCACAAGCCAGAGGTACTTCTGGTCAACCGGCTATAGATTGGAGGTTCCAACAAACTCCTGCCTTGGGTTCAATCAATTTGCTAGAGTGGGTCTCAGAACTCAGAGAAACATTCTACTGACTAGATTACCGATTTATTATAAAAGGATATAACTCAGGAACAACCAGATGGAAGAGATGCACAGGCAAGGTATGCAGGAAGGACCACAGAGCTTCCATACCCTGTCCTGGCTCACCACTCTCCCCAAATCTCCACGTGTTCACCAGCCCAAAAGCTCTCTAAACACTGTCCTTTGGGTTTTTACAGAGGCTTCATTATGTAAGCCTGACTAAATCATTGGCCACTGGCTATTAAGCCAGCCCCTGTCCCCTCCCTAGAAGTGGGTTGGGGCAGCCCTATCCCTGGGTTACCTAGGGGCTTCCCAAAAGTAATCATTAACATAACAAAAGAAACTTTTTATCACTCTTATCACGGGACGTTCCAAGAGCTTTATGAGCTCTGTGCCAGGAAAGGGTCAAAAACAAAATATATATTTCTTATAAATCACAGTAGCACAGATTTTTATCTACACAATACACAAAAATCATTCCCAAGTGCAATAAAAATTTAATGTCAAAAGAAAAGCTATAAAACATTTAAGGATAACATAGGAGAGTAACTTTGCAACTTGGAGGTAAGGATGTCCTAAAGGCAAAAAAATATAAACCATACAGGACAAGATTGATAAATTTGTCTAATGAAAATTAAGAACTTCTGTTCACCGAAAGCATCTTAAAGAGATGGGACAGGCCACAAAGTAGGAGATGATACTTGTGATAAAGTGGGTGACAAAGATTTAGTATGCAGAATGGGGGCAGTGCATATATATATATATACACACATACATAGAAATGTATTTTTTTTACATTATTGATTACATTAAAGAGCAACAGCTCAATAGACACATATTTTCCACATTAAAGGAAATACCAATGGCCCACAAATATAGACAAGGTGTTCACTTCATTAGTGATCATTAGTCATCAGAGAAATGTAAATTCAAATGACAGTAAGATTCCATTCCATATCCATCAGCTTGTCAACAATGTCTGAGGATGCCAATCTTTAGAGCTGGCTAGGATGTGGTGTAGTGGGAACATTCATACATACTGTTAGAAGTTTTTCTTAAGATTTATTTATTTTAGAGAAAGAGCAGGGGACAAGGGCAGGAGGAGAGGAAAGAGAGTCTTAGCAGACCACGCAGATTGCAGAGCCTAAGTGGGGCTCCATCCCATGACCCTGAGATCAGGACCTGAGCTGAACCGAAGAGTCAGATGCTTAGCCAACTGAGCCACCCAGGAGCCCCACTGTTGGAAGTCTTACATGGTAGAATAGCTTTGGAAAACAATTTGGCACACCTAGGGCCCAGGGATGCCACACCTCAGTCCTACACCCCAGAGCATAAATTCACACTAAACGGGGCAAAAATCTAAGGTGTGACAATGGTTTGTGGCCTTCCAAAAGCCATGGAAAATAACAAATATACAGTATATTCGTGGTATTAATATTTCATGGGAACAATTGGGAAAACAATGTATGAAAGGCTTTTTAGAGGGTAATAATGAAAAAGAGGTTGAGAAACACTGTCTAAGGGGAAACTCTGGAACATGTACCTAGGAGGTATGTGGGTATGTTTGCAATACCATTATTCATACCAGCAGCAAGACAGAAAAGCACCCACTGCTCTCCAGCAGTGAAATGGATGTGTAAAATTTGACATATTCATAAAATGCAAGTCTGTCCATCAGTGAGAATGAATCATTCACAACTATATAAGCAGTTGAGTAAAAAAAAAAAAAAAAAAAAAGTAAAAATCAAAAAATCCAGCCAAAGCAGAAAACCTACTAGATGGTCCCATTTATATAAGGCCAAATTATGCAAGATTCAACAGAAATAAATACTAAAACACACCATGGGTGTGATTTATAAAAATATTGGATAGCTCTAAAAGAAAGAGAGGGGAATACAGTTGGAGTAGGTCATGCAGGTGGTTGAATTCTAAGATTCGAGTATTTTTCTTTAGCAGAATAAGTACTATGGGAGTTCATTTTATTAATTTCCAAACTATGCTTCAATGTACATACTATATATTTCTTTGGATACATATATATTTCACAATAAATGGTTAGCATTATTCTTATAGGCCATCTACTATACCTGGCACATTGGTAGATGGTTTTGAATTGAATTCAGCTGGAGGGGACTCTTGAGTGTCCTACTCTTACAGATATTTCTGTTTCCTTGTTTAGGGAGATAGTGGAGATTGAAATGGTAGGTGATTAACAGTGATGGGGCAAAAGTCGGCCTGTGCATTCTTTCAACCAGATCATGATTTGCAGTAAAAATGGTTTGAGAAACTAGTTCCCAGGTCTTCTCCCTCCTCTCAAAGTAGTACATTTATCCTGAACAGGTTCATCTCCTTCTCTACCTGTTCCCCTTCCTCAGTTCCTATTTGCCAGCTGGTATCTCTCCTTCCAGCTATCCCTGATGGAGTTCTGGACACAGCCATCCGTGCTGATGAGGCGGGGAGTGAGGAGGACCTGTATGAAGACATGCACAGCTCCAGTCACCACTACAGCCACCCCGGAGGGGGTGGTGAGCAGCTGGCCATCAATGAGGTAGGGTCAGGGCTGCATGGGTGAAGGGACGGGGCTGGGACAGATGGTCTGGATGTCAAGGTGAATCCAGCATGCTCACACAGGCTGTCCACAGTCTCTGTATTCCAAGCAGATGGCAGTGGCTCCCACATGCACACAGCACAGTTTCAGCCTATGGCTCTCACTTACCCAAATACAGGACCTGCCTCTCTGCCCTCCTGAGCCTACAGAGAACCCAGAAGGGCAGGCATGACCCAAGACCTATGATGAAAGAATGCTGGTCTGTCCTACCCTATGACAGCCCCGTAAGCCATCCTGGATGAAGCAAACTCTTCTTGGTAGAATGGAGGTCACAGCTTAGCCCACCATCCCTCCAAGAAGTTGTCTGGGCAGGATGGGAAGCAAGGGAAGTGAAAATTAATTTTTCTTTGACTCCAAGAGCTCAAAAACCATTGTGGTTGCTATGACAACCGTGTGCAAGTTTGTTTGTTTGTTTGCTGGTCCTATCTAAACAGAAGAAATTAGGGACAAACTTCATCTAGGCAAGACTGGTTCCTTTTGCATTCTCCAAGCACAGAGAAATTTTGAGACCTTCACTCCTCTCTTTTTCTCACTTGTGCTCCTATTTTCTTGTCCTCTTCTTTTTTACTTAATTCAGTGGTGGGGCAGGGCATGCCACTAAACATAATGTGGTCAATAACCCACATCCATAATACTACATTCTCTTCCTGGTCATGAGTTACCGTGTATTTCTGCCTCATCAAAACCTGGATCTGACCCCCAGGATCTTGCAGCACCTCAGGAGGGATGGATTTACAGACAGTCTGAATCAGTGAAGGGCAGGTGGGCTTCTCAGAACCCCTTGAGGAGTGTGCTATCCTCATTACCTACTCAACAGATGGGTACAAACTGTAAATGGTGGATGAACTCTTCTCCGAGGTCTGGGTCTGAATAATGATTTAAAACAGTCATTAAAAAATGCTTTATTCAGCATCCATGATGTGTTAAGTAACACATATCCAAGGAAGTTGACTTTTCTAATACATAAGTATATAATAGTATACAATTGTATTCCAATACAATAGTACTCTTCGATGACTATTTTGAATGAAAGATGTTCTAAAATGATGTTATTTAACCTGAATGCACAGATAATGGTTTATTTTTTTTTTCCTTGAAGTATTGGGCTGCTGTCCTCAGTGTTGGGCCCCAGCCCTGGTGGTAGGCAGCATGGTGTTGGGGGTAGAATCTGAGCCCTGGGGCCTCCCAGACCTGAATGGGAGTTCCTCCCTGCCCAGGACCATGTGTGGAGCTCTGAGCAGGTAAACCCTCTGAACACTGGTTTACTTAACTGTAAAATAGGATAGCCATCAGGTTACCTGAGAACTGACTGAATTACGTAAATAACCCGGCATGTGGTGGGTTCCCAGTAAATTTCCAGCAATGAGAATGATAACAAAGAGGGAATATTCACACACAGCTTTTGGGACGATGAAGAGCTTTGGTGTTACTTGATTGGCCGTCGGTGCTATATGGCTAGAGTTCTGGTGTCTGTTTTTCTTAGCTGCGTGTCTCTTACCTGATGGTGAAATTCTGGTCTGTCACATTTTGCTGCTGGTGAGGAGGTGCCTTCTGAGGCCCTTGACAAGGTTTTCATCCTATGCTTTGAATGAGGGAAGCCCAGGGCCAGAACTCTAAAAGAACAAAAAGGCTCTGGCAAACAGCACCTTTCTGAGGGCAATGAAGGCAATTTAGATTATGAATGGGATAGCACCTATTTGGGCTACTTAGAATTTGTTTCCTATTTGGTTCTAAGGCCTCTCTTGGTATTTGAGGTTCCTTCATAGACCAGGTGGTAATGTTGTTGCTTATGTTTAGAGCACTCAGTGATCCCAGGGTACTGGTCTCTCCTGGACGTGCCTCAGTGGGGAAGGATGTGTCACATCACAAGCAGGGCAGCCACGTCAGACTGAGGAGTCCCTTTCCAGGGACACAGTGAGCAAATGCAGGTTGGAGACTGGGCTCCTGACTTGGTCAGTGGCCACCAGGCTGTTCTTCTTCATGAGACACACCAGCACTTCGAGGTCCTCTTTCAGGCCAGTACAGCATAAAGGACAAGGCCTGATTTGGAGGCTGCCAGCCCCATATCTTACCCCCATCCTGCCACTAGCTAGATACCCTCCCTCAGGGCCTCAGTTTCCTCTTGTGGGGTGGATGTGGCACCTGAGTCCCACCAGCAGCTGCAGGAGGGTCACTGTGCCCAGGTGTGTAAGATACTCAGGAAAGGCAGCACCTGTTGTGATTTGTTGGCAGCATTAAATAGATCCACTTTATCAGAAACTGAAGAGACATAAAAGGTGATTCTCCAATAACACGCTAGTTCCCTTGGCCTCCTAGAGCTGCGAAGTCCCACTGCACATCCCCTGAACCCTCTGACACTCACCACTGCTTCACATATATGGCAAGAAGACTTGCTAGGTCAATGTGAGTTTCATACTTAGAGATTATAGAAGCAACACATGTCAAAGAGAAGTCCATACTAAAGAATATTTATTTGCTTTAATATCACATATTCACTTGTACTTTTAGATACATGTGAATATCATATTCTAAACTGTGACACTCTCTTGTTTGTATTGACTTCAGAAGGAGAGACCACATCTCAATTTCCAAGCAGAAGGGAGCTCCTCTGGCCCAAAGTAGATGCAGGGGAGAACAGTGGCACACTCTGGTATTCTGGGTACAGAAGAAAGGAGTACATGTGCCCACAAACACATGCACCTGAAGATCATGAGTGTGATGTGCGTTTGTGTATGTTGTATGTATGTGACGTATCTAGTGAGTATCTCATGAGTGTCAGGCCCTGGGATTTAGGACTGTGGTGGTAGGGAGCAGGCCATTCATGGATGTGCCCTGACAGAAGCAAGCAGGGACACAGTATCATGTTCATTCTGTATTCCCTGCATCTCACTCCTGCCTTGCACCTCACGGTAGTCCAGCCCCTGTTACATGAGTTAACTTCAGTGCCTAGAAGTGTCCCATCTTGTTCAGCATTGTCCCACTCAGTGCCTTGCCCAGATGCCCATGACCCAGGCCTGGGCCATTCTGCCTGGTTCCTCACCCTCTTCCCAGCCTCTCCTTTCCTCTCAGAGCTCTGAGTATGCCCTGCTAGGCTGGGTTGTGCTCCCTACAGTCAGGCCTGAGGGCATCCTTAGCCCAAGCATATTTTCTGGAGTTGTAGGCAGAAAGGAGGCGGTGTCTTTGGAAGATGTTATTCTCTTTTCATTTCCACCCAGCTAGCCCCTGCTGTCTGCCCAGTTATGAGTTGGGACCAGAGGAGGGGAGGACATGGCTCCTGGCTCAGAAGTCTGGGGTCTTCTGATGCCCTCTCCATTGTGCTGTGGATGGCAGTGTCTCCCAGATGGGCCAGGTCACAGCTGCATTACAGGAGGGCACATGTGTGGAGCTGGTCTTGCTCTCAATTCTGCCCACCGCCTGCATGACTCTGAGGGCCTTGTCATGTTCAGGTCTACTCCAAACACTGTTCTGATGTCCCTGGTCCAGGAGGGCAAGCTGGGGACTGGGGACCATCCCTGGATCCTCTTACTGAGAAGAGATGAAGTTTGAACTAGAGGGCAAACAGACACAAATCTTGTCCTCCACCCTGGAGCTCAAAGCATAAAAGGAGCTCTACCAATAATTAGGCCAGCAGAGCAGGTGGGAAGTGAGACTGTCCTGGCCCACTAGGCCATAGGGTCACCCGAAGATAGAAGGATAGAAGACAGTCTTGCCATCCTCAAGCTCCCAGGAATTCTCTGTGGAACACTAAAAGGACATTGCAGGACACCAGACCAGCTCGTGACCACCATCCATGAAGCTAGTCTGACATTCTCTCCAGGTATTTCTGTCTTCCCCAGGACCTGTGACCCTGGGTATTCATCCTAAGGCCTGACCTGGCTCTTATACCCCTTCCTGCACCAGCTCGAGAGAAGAGCCTGATACCAGCCAGTGCTCCAAATCCCTCTTGCATGCATGCCCTGTTGTTGGTCAACAACTGTATTTGACTCTCCATAAGGTGGGGTAGCATCGGCTTGCAGACTCCCACGGCCAGGACTGCAAGTTGTCCAGTGGCCAGCATACCCAGAGCAGCTTCCTCTTCCCTCTCCCAGACACAGTCCCCCATAGCCCAAGCCCAAGGACACTTATGTCCCTGTTCCATCTCCCTGCTAGTCCTGCTACCTTGGCAGCCTGGGTGGGCCACTTCCTGCAGCCACCTCCACTTACTCTCCCCTCCCTGGTATGGAATAATCAAGCTTGAATCCCTCAAGGGCCTAAGGCTTTGCTTTCAAGTCATGAAACACGTTTAAAAAGGATGTTTCCACTGTGTTCCCTGCTATATACCCATTTCATCAGAAGTTAGATTCTGAGTGCCTCCAGGTAGGGCAGAGGGCACCTCTGAGTTCTTGATCCCAGTCCAGGTTCAGATGTTCTTCTGCCCCAGGTTGGTCAGCTACAGGGGAGACACAGAGGCCTTATCCCAGAACTGGGCCTTGGATGAAGCCTTAAACATACCCCAGGAGGCCAGTACAGCAGCAGATAGAGTGCTACAGACTCACGGTGCTCAGCACTGCACTGGCCAGTGGAAGTTCCCCAGAACTTCCTTCTGTCCCTTCCTCCTTGTTATCTAATGGCTTTGAAACCAAGGGGCACAATAAAACATCTGGCCCCAAGTCAAGGCTTCCAAGCCACACCCTATCGGAATGCATGCCACACAGCCTTACCAGAGGAGTCCTGGTATTTGGGGTGGCAAGGAGCCTTGGATGCCTTTTCTTCCCCCACCATTCCCCTGAGAGCTCAAGGGAGCAAATCTTGAGCCTTGTTTCCTGAAAAACTGAAGAGATGGAACAGAGAGAAAAGTTTCCTCTCACAACCAGACAGATGGGACCAGGCTGAACCTTCAGATCTGAGGAAGGCAGCCAGGTTGTCTGGATATAATCCTGACCCTCCCCTGGCACACACACAGGTACCCACATACACAAATACATCCCAGCATTTGCTTGGCATGTTCAGTGGGAGGGTGGTGCCCACAGGTGCACTCATCTATACTCACTTACAGGCATGTTACTGACCCACACATGGAAACCTGAACATACAGAAACAAAGTCACCCACATGTGAACACCCATCTCTGCACATATTCCATGATTTCTGCCTAAGGAGGCACAGTGTTGAACATGGAACCTAGAAATCTCTACTCACTTCTTACCTGCTTTTAAATCTCCTCGGCTCCCTCCACTGCAGCCTTCTAACCCATCAGAGGGGCATGGTGACTGTGACAGAGCTCACTGTTGAGACACCTGCACATGAGCTTTGAGCCCTACAGCATTAAGTTTGCAGCCTCTGTCAGAGAGACAGTGGAAACTCCTGCATAGCTGACATAGGGCTTTTAAATTTTTTAAAAAGATTTTATTTATTTATTTGAGAAAGAGAGAGAGAGCATAAATGTGGGAAGGAGCAGAAAGAGGAAGAGAAGCAGACTCCTCACTGAGCAGGGAGCTCTACTTGGGACTTGTTCTGAAGACCCCGGGATCATGACTTGAGCCAAACACAGACACTTAACCGACTGAGCCACCCAGGTGCCCCTGCCATAGGGTTTTTTGTGTTTTTGTTTTTGTTTTTGTTTTTGTTTTTGTTTTTAAAGCTGCTTGGGGAATGCCTGGGTGGTGGTTGAGCATCTGCCTTGGGCTCAGGGTGTGACGCTGGGTCCCAGGATCGAGTTCCACATTGGGCTCCCTGCATGGAGCCTGCTTCTCCCTCTGCCTGTGTCTCTGCTTCTCTGTCTCTCTGTGTCTCTCATTAATAAATAAAATTTAAAAAAAAAAAGCTGCTTGAACCACATGCAAAAGAATGAAACTGGGCCCTTACCTCACAACATACACAAAAATCTACTCAAAATGGATTAAAGACTTAAACCAAAAACCTGAAACCATAGAACTACTAGAATAAAACAGAGAAAGGCTTCTTTTTTTAAAATTTTTTATTATTTTTATCTTTTTATTTTTATTTTTTTATTTTTTTCAGGGAAAGGCTTCTTAACACTGGTCTGGGTAATAGTTTTTTGGATATGATACCAAAAGCATAGGTAATGAAAGTAAAAATAGGTAAGTGAGACTACACCAAACTATAAACTTCTGTACAGTGAAGGAAACTGTCAACAGAGTGAAAGGGCGATCTGTGGAATAGGATAATATATTTGCAAACCATATATCTGACAAAGGATTGATATCCAAAATACATTAGTAACTCATACAACTCAGTAACAAAAAAAAAAAAAAAACAAAAAAAACCAGATAACTCATTTTAAATGGACAAAGGACCTGAATAGACATTTTTCAAAAGAAGATATACAAGTGGCCAACAGATATATGGACAGATGTTCAACATCATTAATCATCAGGGAAATGTAAATCAAAACTACAATGAGGTATCACATCTCTTACAATGCCTATTATTAAAAAGACAGAAGATAAGTGTTGGTGACAATGTGGAGAAAAGGGAACCTTTAGAAACTGTTAGTGGGAATGTAGATTGGAAAACATAATGGAAATTCCTCAAATAATGTAAAAAGAATAATTTGATCCAGATGCTCCAAAAGAAATGAGATCAGGATCTCAAAAAGATATCTGCATTCCCATCTTCATTGCAGTATTATTCACAGTAGCAAAGACATTGAAGTGACCTAAGTGCCCTTTGATGGGATGACTGGACAAGGAAAATGTGATGTATATACCATGGACTATTATTCAGCCTTAAAAAAGGAAAGTCCACTATTTGTGATATCATGGATGAACCTGGAGGTTATTATGCTAAGTGAAATAAGCCAGACATAGAAAGATGAAAAATGCATGATCTTACTTATAAATGTGTAATCTAAAAGTCAAACTCACAGAAGCAGAGAGAAGGGTGGTTGCCTGGAGCTGGGGGAGGGAACAATGGGAATATGTCAGACAAAAGGATACAAGGTGTCTGTTTTGCAAGATGAATAGGTTCAGGAGATTTAATGTGCAGCATGGTGACAACAGTTATCAATACATTGTTGTGCACTTGAAATGTGTCAAGAGGATAGATCTTAAGCAGTGTCACCACACACAGACACACAACTGGTAACTGTGTGAGGTGAGAGAGATGGTAATTAGCCTGATTGTGGTGATTATTTCACGACGTATACCTATTTCAAAATCTCAAGTTGCACACTTTAAATATACACAATTTTTATTTGTCCATCATACCTTAACAAATGTGGGAGGAGGCAGGGATAAGCCAGCTGCTTTTCCAAAGGAACAAAATGTGGCTGTGATGGAGAGGTCCTGAGTGAGGAGCTTCTCGGAGCACCTCCATGTGGATGACCTACGTGCGTCCTGAGCTCAAGTCCTGACTCCAGCATCCCTGGATCCCTGTGCGACCTGATCTTTCAGCGCTGGGCTTACTCCTGCGCAGATCCCCTGGCCCCGCGCGGCTCCGCGACCCCCGCCCTCGCCGCGAGCATCACCGCGGCCCCCTGCGCGCGGCGGCCGTAGGCAGAACCGCCCGTGCGCGTCGACGTCCCCCGACCGCCCACCACCAGAGGCGCCCGGAGCCGCCCCGAGCCGCGCGGACTCCCGGGCCTCCCCCCCCTCCCCTCCCCTCCCCTCCCCCTCCCCCTCCTCCCCGGCTACCCCGCCCCGCGGCGGGCTCGGTTGCCAGGGCTGCGGGGCCTGGCGACGCCGCGCGCACGTCGCGGCCGAGCCGAGAAGCCCCGGGCCGGCGAGCGCCGCGGCTCCGCCCCCGCCCCCCCCCCCCCCCCGGGTCCGGCCGCCCGGCTCCCGCCCTGTCGCCGCGGGATCTCCGGGCCGCGCGGAGCCGGGAGCCCGGGCGCCATGGCCAGGGTCCCGCAGTCCCGGCGACGCCCCGCGGCCCCCGGGAGCGCCCTGCGCGCCCTGCTGCGCTGCAACCTGCCCCCCGGCGCCCAGCGCGCGGTGGTCTTCGCCGTGCTGGCGCTCCTGGTCCTCATCAACGTCGTGCTGACATTCCTGCTGGCCTTCCGCTGACCGCCCGGGCGGCGCCGCGGGGAACCGCGCAGTGGTGAGTGGCGCCCGCGCTGCGCTCCTCCGGCCGCCGCGCACCAGCCCCTCCGGCCTCGGCCTCGGCCTCGGCCTCGGCCTCCCAGGGGCCGGCGCGCCCCAGCCCGTGCGGCCCCCCTGAGCCCCGCACCGGACCCACCCTGGGACGCCGCCCCCACCGGCCCCGGGCACTGAGGCCGGGCCTGCGGGTGACTCAGGGCATGGTGACACGGGTGCCGCAGGCCTTTCCACCTGCCCTTCGTGCCATGTGCGGTGTGTGTAGGGCTAAATGGTGCATCTCCGTGCACCTGAGGCAGCAGAGGCTGTTGTGGCCACGGCTGCGTGCTTGTCTGGAAACTGTACATGTGACTGTGTGGGAGAGGGACTGGGGTGGAAAATGTCTGGGAAGATGAGTCGGCTCCTCTTTACATGTCATCTGCAGCTGCTTTCCCCATTTTCAGTCTTAGGTGTCTCCATCAGCCTGCCCCCACCACAGGCAGAGCCCCTTCTGCACCCCTCCAAGGTAGGCATGCTGGATGTCCCTATCCCCTCCTGTACAGGGACCCAAAGGAGCTGAGCCTCATTCCTTCCCAGACTGTCTGACTGGAATCCTCCACCAGCATGCGTGAGAGAGAGGAGGAGGTGGGGGCAGGGTGGGCAAGGTGGTGGGTAGTCATCAGGGGGACCTTGAGGCCAAGCCTGGCTTCCTGAACCTGTCACATTCTCTAGGGTACAGCAGTGGATCCTGCCCCCTGCCTCCTGCCCCCCACCACAGAGCAGTTCCTTGCCTGCCTGCACCTAAACATCCCCTGTCTCACAGCCAGCTTGTGCTTTCTGCTGCCCGGCCAAGAAAGAGCATGCAAATTCTGCCCCTCAGCCTGCTGGACTTGAATCTGGGCTTCCATGCAGCTGCACATCAGACAAGGAGCATCAGAGTTTCTGCCCAGAAACTCATCCAGTGAGGGCCCTGGTGGCCTCTGGGCTGTCCTGGAGGTAGAATGCATCTCTGACCTCTTGGAGCTATATTTTGTCTTGGTGACATCACAGAAATGATTCATGTCACTGCTCTTACTTGACGGAGTGCTCCCATTTGTGGAGCTATCAAGGAGCTGTGTGGCCCAGGGAGAGCACATTGTCACTGTGCATCAGTCGGAACCAAAGCACAGGGAGTTACTCACAGCTGTGTCTCTGTCACGTACCTCCTGTGCACAGCAAGGTACTGGAACAAGGAAGTGACAAAGGTGACTGCCCCCACCACCAATAAGGGCTTCTGGATGGATGACTGGACAAGGCAGATGTGAGGGCTTGTCCCTAAAGGTGCCCGGAACTTTGGTCTCTCTAGGGAGCCCTACCTCTTTGTCTCATACCTAGAGTCCTTCCTCTGCAGCTGTATAGGAAACCACCTGGGTAAGATCTGTACCTCTCTGCAAGGGCTGGCAGAGAAAGCAGCAGGAGGAGGCACTGGGCCGCGCAAGAGGGCTCATCTGAGAGAACCTGGGGTTAGGAGGAGACACCTGACCTGGTTAATATTAGTAGGGCCCAAGCTGGGATGGGAAATGGTGGGAAGCTGGGCTGCATGGGCTACGTCTGCATTACATCCTCCCTGCCTGAGCTCTGGCAGTGAGGGGCAGCCTCCATGATGTCCTGGACACCTGCCTGTGCAGCTGGTGTGAACTTAGGATGGACAGCATTCACCTGCAGTATGGCAGACTGTTCTTGAGAGATCAAAGTGTAGCATGCCATTAGTGAGTGTATAAATGTGTGTTGGCAGGTGCATGTGTGTGTGCAGGATGAGGGGGTCTCAGAATACCTACCTCTCAAGGATCAAAACTACCCAAGTAGCCTATAGTCACGCATTCCCTCCATTGTGATGACACACTTGCCTGAGGTCACACACACCCTCTGTCCTTATGCTCACACTCACACATGGTCACACATACCTTCTGTTATGATGCACCTGCTTACCTGGGATCACTGTCCCTGGACATTCACCTGCATCCCATATTCTCACTGGCCCACCCACACCACCCTTGAGTACTCTGTTTCTTCCTTGTCTTCAGGCAAGATCCCTGGAGGCTAGTAGTGGTAGCCTGCTTGTGTGGAGAGTGCCAGCTATGGGCTGCCTAGTCTAGTGCCTGCTCCCTAGGTACAGCAGCCACTGTCATGTGGCCTCTCTGAGTCCTCTTGTCTCATCTTGTTCATATTGCAGCCAGGAGGTCTTGATCCGGGGGGCCAGGCCTTCCTGCAGGAGAGGCCATGCCTGTAGTAGATCTTTTTAGCAGGGATGAGTGCCACGGTCCCTTCAAGAGGCATGCAGTCCCCCAGAAATAACCCAGTGCTTGGTGCCCAGGGTCCCTGGGTGGGCATCAGGAATCTGCAGCTCCAGAATGGCTGTCGCATGTGAGAGTACGTGTACAATAGGCTGTGGATCATTCTGAGGAGTGGTTTCATCAGGGTTTAGAGCAGGTTTAATCCCCAGAAAACATGAACTGGAGGTTTCTGAATGTGCTTACTCAGGCCCTACCCTGAAGGAAGGCCTGAGTGGGTTCTGGTCCCCGAGTAGCCTACCCCACCCCTCACCCTGCCCATTTGGGGACTCAGGGAGGCCTCCTAGCTACTAGAACTCTCAGCTGGAGACCCAGACAGTCCTGCTACAGCCCCGCTCTGGTCCCATTTTGGTCTGAGGAATAGCGCACACACTGCCCTGGGAGCACCCAGAGAAGGCTCCACTGGACCTGAAGCCAAGGGAGGATTCACACTCATGAGTAGGGACAGGAGCAAGCAGCTCAGAGGAGGAAATAGTGTACAGGGTCTGACTGGTGATGCTCTGAGGCCTTGACTGCCAAAGAGCCACCCTGTGGCTGTGGAGGCCAGAGCCAACACTTGGTCCTAGCAGAGAAGGGCAGGGATCTCACCTCTTGTATAGCCCCCAACCTACGCCCTCCTCTTGTCATAAGCCCCAGAGGCATTCGTTCTTCATGGAGCAGAAACTGAGCCCACATTATAGGAAGGCAGGCATCAGCCCAACAAGAAATGGAGCTCTAAGAACAAGGCTGCTTGGGGCATGGGGGAGGGAGGGAGTCCCCCTTGGGGCAGGGGACCATCTCTCCTGATGGGAGGTCCATTACTGTGTGGGAGGAAGGAAACACACCAAATTATTTCATCAGAAAGAAATTAATATAAAGAATTGTGAGCCAGGTATAAAGTGCTTGACTCCATAACCAAGTCACAAGAACAATCCTGAGGTATCTGTTACAGAGGTAGCAGCTGCAAGATGTACCTACCTCACCTAGAGCCAGGGAATAAAGGAAAGGAGTTGGAATAATTAAAGCTAAGGATCCTGTGGGGCTTGGGACCTAGGATAGAAGGATAGGTACTGCTCAGCTAGATAGAGCTGGTGGGGGCAGCGGGGAGGGCCATGAGACTGGTTCCGCAAGTGTTCAAAACCACTGCGAACTAGATCCAGCTACTGTGATGGCTGGGCACCACCCCTGTGCCTGGAGGAGTGGCACTGTTCTTGCCAGATGAACTCACAGGTAATGCAAGTCCACAAGAAGCCAGCGGGAGGGAGTAAGCCTCTTCTCCCTCCAGCCTTGTGGTCCCCTCCAGTGCCACATTAGGAGAACCTAATGGGGTTGCACAGAAGAAATGCAGCTTTCTGAGCTCAGTCACAGCATCACAGAGCAGAGATGGCAAATGAAACTGAGAGCAATGATTTCATCACTGGCCCAGTAGGTTGGGAGGAAGGTGTGCCCTGTGCAGGGGAGTAACGTGCTTGCCTCTCAGATTCTGTGGCTCACCAGGATTCTAGTGGTCAAGTTCACTTCAGCCTTCATCGTGAGCCCCGCCAGTGTAGACATGCCCAGGGCATAGTCCTGTCCCCTGAAGAATGACTGGCTCAGAGGGAGCCTCCGTTCACTCCTCTGTAACATGAGTCAGGCTCCCCTCTGCAGGGCTTCCAAGGGTTAGAGGGCAGGCGGCAGGAGCACCCTGTCCCATGAGTAGGTCGATGGCAGCTTTAGTCACTGATCTGCCTGTCTGTGGCTCTCTCCACAGCTCATCAGTGATGGCAGTGTGGTCTGTGCTGAAGCACTCTGGGACCATGTCACCATGGATGACCAGGAACTGGGCTTCAAAGCTGGGGATGTCATCGAAGTAATGGATGCCACCAACAGAGAGTGGTGGTGGGGTCGTGTTGCCGACGGCGAGGGCTGGTTTCCAGCCAGCTTTGTGAGGGTATGGCACCCACCTGTGCTTCTCCTATGCCCATAAGGAGCCAACTGGCTCTGCTCAGAACTGCAAACTTGAAACTACTCTGGGGTCTTCCCCCTCCCTGTCTCCACCCTCAGGGCAGTGCTTGGACTGCAAGGCTGTGGGTTGGGGATAGGGTGGGAGGTGTCAAGAAGGCCAGCCACAGAGCTGTGACACAGCCTTCCTCCTGCAAAGCCATCACCAACTCCTGCCTGCTCCCATGCCTCCCTCCAGGGTGCCCTCAGTGTCCAGAAAGGAAAGAGTCAGAAATGATGGTGTGTGGATTCCTCCACAGGGAATCTGCATGTTAGAATTCCATCGCCACACACAACTGAATACCAGGCATTTACTAAACACTGTGCAGAAAATTTGGAGGGTCGTCTCCATGTTAATTTTCACAATGCCCTGGGAGCTGGGAACAGCCACTTACACCCAAGAAAATTGAGGCATGCACCAGTTAAGTCGTTAGCACAAGAGATCCCAGAAAGGGGGCCCGGAGCCTATGTTTGGCAGCCTTTGGTCTCCAAGGAAGAACTCGTGGCGCCATCTCAAAAACCAGGCAGAGGGCAGAAGGGAGGAGATATCCCAGGCCTTGCGGTGCAGTGCTTCTCTTGCCCCAGACCCTGTGGATAATCCTCTAGCCTGTCCTACCCACGGGTCCGGGGTGCCAGAAGGGCTGCACCCCGCATCACTCCGTCACAGCCTCTAGAGGGCTGGCCTGGTGCCAGCGGGCATCGGTTCCCAAAGTCCCTATGGGAGTAAGAATCTGCTCCACTCCCCGCACTGAGGCCAGGACCAGCAGAGCAGGGGGAGGCGGGCGGGCGGGAGGGAGGGGCAGTGGGTGCTGCTGGGTCTGCCCGCCTCAGTTTCCCGCTGCCGCCGCGTGCCGGTCGCGGGGCGCTGACCCTCGGTGGGGGTCGGCCCTGGGGCGCTGACCCCGCGCGCCGCCGCCTTGCAGCTGAGGGTGAACCAGGACGAGCCCGCGGACGACGCGGCTGTGCGGGCCGGGGACGGCGGGGCCGAGGACAGAGGGGCCGAGGCGCAGAGCAGCAGGGACCAGATGCGGACCAACGTCATCAACGAGATCCTCAGCACCGAGCGGGACTACATCAAGCACCTGCGGGACATTTGCGAGGTGAGGGGCGGGGCGGGAGGCAGGGTCGGGGAGAGACCCGACGGGCCGCGGCGGGGGGTGATGGGGCGCGGAGAGGCCTGGGGGGGATGGGGCGCGGAGAGGCCTGGAGGGTGATGGGGCGCGGGGAGGCCTGGGGGGGATGGGGCGCGGAGAGGCCTGGGGGGGATGGGGCCCGGAGAGGCCTGGGGGGGATGGGGCCCGGAGAGGCCTGGGGGGGATGGGGCGCGGAGAGGCCTGGGGGGGCATGGGACGCGGAGAGGCCTGGGGGGGCATGGGACGCGGAGAGACCTGGGGGGGATGGGGCGCGGAGAGGCCTGGGGGGGATGGGGCGCGGAGAGGCCTGGAGGGTGATGGGGCGCGGAGAGACCTGGGGGGGATGGGGCGCGGAGAGGCCTGGGGGGGCATGGGGCGCGGAGAGGCCTGGAGGGTGATGGGGCGCGGAAAGGCCTGGGGGGGATGGGGCCCGGAGAGGCCTGGGGGGGCATGGGGCGCGGAGAGGCCTGGAGGGTGATGGGGCGCGGAAAGGCCTGGGGGGGATGGGGCGCGGAGAGGCCTGGGGGGGCATGGGGCGCGGAGAGGCCTGGAGGGTGATGGGGCGTGGAGAGACCTGGGGGGGGATGGGGCCCGGAGAGGCCTGGGGGGGATGGGGCGCGGAGAGGCCTGGGGGGGATGGGGCGCGGAGAGGCCTGGGGGGGATGGGGCGCGGGGAGGCCTGGGGGGGATGGGGCGCGGAGAGGCCTGGGGGGGATGGGGCGCCGGGAGGCCTGGGGGGGGATGGGGCGCGGAGAGGCCTGGGGGTGCATGGGGCGCGGAGAGGCCCGGGGGGGATGGGGCGCAGAGAGACACCTGACGGGCCGCGGCCGCAGGGTTACATCAGGCAGTGTCGCAAGCGCGCCGACATGTTCAGTGAGGAGCAGCTGCGCACCATCTTTGGGAACATCGAGGACATCTACCGCTGCCAGAAGGCCTTCGTGAAAGCACTGGAGCAGAGGTTCAACCGGGAGCGTCCACACCTGAGCGAGCTGGGCGCCTGCTTCCTGGAGCACGTGAGCAGGCCCGCCCGGACCCTGCTCCCGACTAGACGGGCCCCCTGCCCCGTCAGTTTCTGCTGGGGGGTCCCCACTCCCCTACACACACACACACATCCTGGCCCCAGCACACCTTAGCCTCCCTCTGCTCTTTTCTCCCATGCCTGCCTCCTCTCAGAAGTCGACCCTGCAGACTAAAGCCCTAGCAACTGGCTGCTCTTTTCCAGAAGCTTCCAGGCCCCACATCCTATTGCCCAACTGCCCTCACCCTCCCGCTGTTCTAGCAGTGTCTCTGCTTGTTTGGGAGAGAAGCTCCTTGGAGCAAGGGTGTCTGGGCATCTGCCTGGAAATATGTGCTTGGGCTAGAGTGAGGAAAAGACAGAGCTGGGCTGGGCCACCTGTTGAGCATCCTCAGAGCTGTTCATAACAGGTTCTGGGCTTTCTCACACAGTGGGAAAATTGGAATTTGTGAAATACTCAGGGCTTACTTCTGATCTAAATGCCAGTGGGCATTCAGCCAAGGTTCATTGGACTGGTCTGGGCACATGGACTCCTTCTAGCTTTGCCTGGTAACGAAGGCACATGTTACTACCTCTCTCCTATGGCAGTCAAATGTGGGGTGGAGCAGAGGATGCCACAGCCAGCCCATCAAGGACAGTGTGGGTTCCTTTCTGCTGTTGGAAAGGCCCTGGCACCTCACTCCAGTGGCAGGAGGAGAACTGGACAGGGAGACCTTAGACTCCCTGAGCAGGAGCCAACGGAGGATAAGAGCACCTGAATGAGTGTGAGATTTGCACCGAATTACTCAGCAGACAGAACTGTGGTGGAGGGAGGGGCAGGCACTTTATCCATATTACCTAGTGTGACTGTCACAGCAAGCCACCAGTGAGCCACACTGCTGTCACCATCCTTTCCCACCTAAGTCCATGAAGTCCTAGTCACTAAAGGGAATACCTGGCCTTCCTCTGGCTCCAGGTAGATGGAATTTTTAAAAAAGGGGTGGGGGGAGGCACTGTGAGTCTCATGCAGGATACACACACAATGTAGACACACCTGTCATGTTGTGTTGAATAAAGTAGCAGAGCAGCCATTCAGGTATGAAATCAGAGCTTTGTGAAGGAGAAGCCAGACACTAGGCTGAGGATGAAAACACTACAGGGGCATAGCCATAGACCCTGGCATCCATTTAACCTCTCTTAATCTCTTTCTCTTCTCTCTCTCTCCCTCTGTTTCTTCTCTCCTCTCTCTCTCCCTACCCGCCCCCCCCCCCCCCGTCTCCTCTCCTCTCTCTCTCCTCTCCGTCTCTCCTCTTGCTCTCTCTCCCTCTCTCCTCCTCTCTCTCTCCTTTTCCTCTCTTTTTTCTCTCCCTTCTCTTTCTCTGGTTTTTGGCTTTGATAATGCTGCTTTATTAACATCATTGATTTCATAAAAAAACCAGACATATAGTCAAAATATCTGCTGAAGGCCCAGCTGAGAAAGCTAGGTGGTGACAGGGCACACACAAGCCCGAGTTTCCAGAACACTCACATCCCTGTGCCTAATTCCATATAGTGTGTGCCCAGTGAAGTAGGTAGGCAGAGCCAGGGCCCTCTCAGCCCAGCTCCTGAAGGAAATGCAGAGGCTCCTGCTTCCTCTCAACACTGTGGCTGGGTTGCTTGGGTGGCCCAAAAGAGCAGGAGGTCACCATCCTAACCTCTGTGTGCCCCCAGCAAGCGGATTTCCAGATCTACTCTGAGTACTGCAACAACCACCCCAATGCCTGTGTGGAGCTGTCCCGGCTCACCAAGCTCAGCAAGTACGTATACTTCTTTGAGGCCTGCCGGCTGCTGCAGAAGATGATAGACATCTCACTGGACGGCTTCTTGCTAACACCAGTGCAGAAGATCTGCAAGTACCCTCTGCAGCTGGCCGAGCTACTCAAGTACACGCCCCCCCAGCACAGGTAGGAGGCCGCTGGGGTGGGAGACCCGCCTGAGGCTCTTCATACCCTAGGTCAGCCAGTGTGTTGAGTGCAGGTAATGTGGGGGTACTGCTACAGGCACTGGCCAGCGGCACACAGTAAAACAGCCCCCACTGTCATGCGCTGTTGTAATGAGGGAAGAGGACAGAGGTGGGGTATTTAGTTCTGTGTCCAGACAGGTGTGCATGGACAGAGCCCCAGAGGGAAGCAGCTCCGGGGGGGGGGGGGGGGGGGGCTCTCTGCTCTCTGTAGTGCAGCCTTCTCCCATCTTGCTCCGCCCCAGGGATTTCAAGGATGTGGAAGCAGCCTTACATGCCATGAAGAATGTGGCCCAGCTCATTAATGAACGGAAACGGAGGCTTGAAAACATCGACAAGATTGCTCAGTGGCAGAGCTCCATAGAGGACTGGGAGGTGAAGGCCCCACATCTCAGAAAATACCATGGGGCATGGCCCCTGGCTCTGCCCCTAAAAAAATCTAGGAAGGAGCCTAAGCAGGAAGCCATGCTCTTGGGAGCTGGCAAATAGGAACTAGTGGCAGGAAAGCTGGTCCTCTGCCCCATCCAACCCACCTGAGCACTGAGCTACAGGCCTGATGGCCCCTTTCAGGGTCAAGAGAGGAGCAAATGTGTGAAATAGTTGTTGCTCCTAGTGGGGCCAGCCAGCCCAGCGGGACAGGCCAGACCCCAAGTTTTAGTTAGCTCCTGGGACTCCCCACAGAAGGGTTCAGACCTGCCATAGTATGACCAAAAGCATGGGTCAGAGCCTCCTGGTTCCATTCTGGCTTGCACATACCCCTTATATCTGCCAGTCTTGTCTCCTAAAGCACCCAGTGTGCTTGACCTAATGGGAACATTCCTGTCCTCCAAAGGTCTTCCTATCCTGTTCTCTCACCTCCACTCACCAGCCATAAAATGTGATGAAAATACTGGATCCTGGACCCCACCCTAGAAATAGGGAATTAGAATCTCTGGTGGTAGGGCAGAGCAATATGGTCTTTGTTTTGTTCCGGGTTTTTAATTTTCCTGGTGAATGGTTCTGAGCCCCAGCCCTGGCTAAAGACCACTACAAATTCACTTAGCTCAAACTCAGTGGCTGTGAAGAACTCCTGGATGTGGTTTGTATTCCCCAGGAGGAACCGGAAGGGGGAAGGGCTTAACCTGAAAGTTTGAAGTCTGATCGTGGGGCTTCAGGTACTAACTACAGTTAGCTGGGAAAACTTCCTTAGCCCCTAAGAGACAAGGCTCATGGATGACTTCTAGCTAGGTCTAGTTATTCTCGAGAACAGCACTTTCACATCTGATGAAAATATCATGGGAGCCACATAGGTAATTGTATATGTTCTAATAGCCATCTCAAAACAGAAAGAAAGCGGGTGAAATTAATTTTAATGTTTTAAAATTTTTTAATGTTTTAATTCAATATATCCAAAGTATCATTTCAGAGTGTACTCAACAAAAAATCGTTCGTGAAATATTTCACATTCTTTATATAGTCTTCAAAATTGGTATTCTTTTACTAATATGATAATCTCAGCAGGGATTAGCCACATTTCAAGTACACATGCCACTGGCTGTCACAGGGCCCCATTTTGCTGAGATAGCAACTTATAGGTCAAATGACCTTCTCACCACCCCCAGTAACCCCACCACTTCCTTGGGCTTCAAGAGCAACCCCTCCCTCGGTGGTCTGCTGCTTACTACTTGCCAGTGGAGGCCACAGGCAGGCCAGGCCAGTGGGGAGCCTACCCAACTCTTGATGGAGGCAGGCGGCAGGACCCAGTGGAGGGGGCTTCCAGCGTTGAGTACATTCAGCTCACAGCTCTCCTTGGGGTCTCCCAGGGGGAAGATCTCCTGGTCAGGAGCTCAGAACTCATCTACTCGGGGGAGCTGACTCGTGTTACACAGCCACAAGCCAAGAGCCAGCAGAGGATGTTTTTTCTCTTTGACCACCAGCTCATCTACTGCAAGAAGGTACCAGAGTTGCTCTGCCTTGCTGGGATGAGCCATTTAGAGCAGGATGGAAGGGGTGAAGCTGAGGGCTGGGAGTAACTGCCAAAAAAAAGGAGCCACACAGTGGTGGTTCCTTTCCCACCTTTAGTAGAGCAGGCTCTTCCCTGGTCAGGTCTGTAGGGGCAAGATGAGGGTGACTGCAGAGGGAGCCAAGTAGCCCACGGACCATGGGATGGCCCTTATAATCTGGCCAGGGCCCAGTGCTGTTGAGAATACCCTCCTTCCTGATCTAGCCCCTACTTGCTTCTAAAGCCACCTCTCCTGTCCCTGCAAAACTCAGCTCCCCTTGAGCCCTGGAGTCCTCTGCTTTTGCTGCTTTACTATTAGCTTCTACTTCTCTCAACACATGGCCCAAGGGGCCCTGGGCATGTAACCTGCCTGGCACTGGCCCTGGGCCCAGCCTGGTAAGCCTGGTACTCTTCTTATCATGCAACATGGGCCCTCCCCATGAGACTGTGAATACCTCAAAGACCCTCCAGGCCAGTCAGTAAATGTTCATCAAAGGAACGAGGCTCCTCCATTATAGGTTCAGCAGAGTTGTGGGCCAAATCACACTCACTCTGCCCTCATGAGCTCACCATCTGCTGGGAAAGTGGGTGTGCTGCCCACTGGCCCTCCCAATTGCAGGGTGCGAGGTGAGGAGAGTGGTTCAGAGGCCTGGGAGGGACCCAACAAGCAGGATAGGTCAGGAGCTCACGGAGTCTCTGGCAGGACCTTCTCCGCCGGGATGTGCTGTACTATAAGGGCCGAGTGGACATGGATGGCCTGGAGGTGGTGGATCTGGAAGATGGGAAAGACAGAGACCTCCACGTGAGTGTCAAGAATGCTTTCCGGCTGCTCTGCGGCACCACAGGAGAGAGTCACCTGCTGTGTGCCAGGAAGCCTGAGCAGAAACAGCGCTGGCTCAAGGCCTTCGCCAGGGAGAGGGAACAAGTTCAGCTGGACCAGGAGACAGGTGCGAGACCCTACTCAGCCTTGCTCCACTGTGAGAGCCCACCAGGCCCTCCTGACTCCTGAATGTGAGGTCAGGAGAGCCTTGAAACAGTGTGTCCCACAGCCCAAGGGCCTCAGGGTTTAGCAAGGTTCCAGGACATCTCTTTGTTTCAGCCCTGGGGCATGGGCCCCCTGGTCTGTTAGGCTTTGCTTCCAGAACACACATATATACACATATGCATGCACACTCCATAAAGTGGGGGCCCTCTGCTCAGCTGCAGAGACCTAGCGAAGCCCTTTTCTAGCACAAACCATTCAAGTAGGATTTGGGAACTGGCTTTGAGAAGCCTCCTCCACTCCAACATAAGCAAGGCACCTCCCACTGCATTTCTCTCTTCTTGATGGGTCCCTGGGCATCATGTTCAGAGTGACCAGATTGGCTGCTCTTGGTCTGGGAAAGGAGTCTCTACCATAGTGGAAAGGACGGACACTAGATGCTTGATACATCAAGGATTGGGTCAAGGTGAGAGATGGAGCATGGAAAGCCATGTGGGGAGGGCCCTTGAGCATGTAATGTTCTCTGCCTTGTTGGCCAAGGCAGGCTGTCTGAGCAGAATGCTGAGCTTCTGCAGCATGTTGGGACCCCAGGCCCTATGGGAGGTGCAGAGTACCCAGAGGATCACACAGATACCAGGAGGCACTGGCCAAGAGGAACACTGGATGGGGAGGAGGGAGGAGGTAGAAAGGCAGCCAAGTCCTCAGAGTAAGTGGAGGTCTTTTTGTGGCTCTTCCTCTCAGGCTTCTCTATCACCGAGCTGCAGAGAAAGCAAGCCATGCTGAATGCCAGCAAGCAGCAGGCCACTGGGAAGCCCAAAGGTAAGTGGATGGTACCCTATCTCTTCTAACAACAGCCTAGCCCTAGCCATGATCAAACTCTTCTCTGACCCCCAGAGCAAAGCCAGCTAGCACCTGGGGCCCATCTACTGCCCACTGCCCACTGTAGGTATTTATTCCTGGATTGGTGAGGCCACCAGTGACAAAGCTTTAGTCTGAGCAGTTGATTTTGCTCTCGATTCCCGTGGGTCTCCCAAAGCAGTACTATTAGTGATATCACAGCTCCCCATGCAGCACTATTTCTGGCATGCCTCCATATAACCCCCTGCCAAGGAGCTCATAGCCCCATTTCTTCAGAGATGTGAAATGCCTGGCCTGGGGCCTATGCTACGGAGTAGCTCCAGGACCCACACTGTCCCTGGTCCCTTGTCCATCTGCTCTGCAGGCCAGAGGGTGGCCCAGGCCACTGGAGGTGGTTGCCCTTATAGGAAGTTCCCTCCTGTGGGACAGACCTTATCCCACTCCCCTACCAAGCAAAGGCTGCTGCTCTGCCCTGTGCCACCCGGCTCCCTAGGCACCTACGTAAGATCCCTTTCTTCTGCCTAGCCCTCAGCCGGCCCTACTACCTGACACGCCAGAAGCACCCGGCACTACCCACCAGCCTGCCCCAGCAACAGGTCTTAGTACTGGCAGAACCCAAGCGGAAGCCTTCTACTTTCTGGCACAGCATCAGCCGGCTGGCACCCTTCCGCAAGTGAGCCAGCTTCCCATCTGGCAGCACTCTTGGGACCTGGCCCGGCAGTGGGCCTCCAGCCTTTTCCCCTGAGGCCCAGCACATGTGGCCTCCTCTGCCTCACGCACACTGGAAGCTACAGACTGAGTGAGAGAGCTGCTTGGCCCCCCATTTGTGGGTTCTTCCCTACTACTGGTGCACAGAAGACACCAGCTGGAGGGGCAGGGGCCCACAGCAGTGAGCCTCCCACTGCCCCCTGGACTTCTATGGGGCCTCCTGGGAGGCACAGTGCAGAGCCCCCGGCCAGGGCAATGTGTGTGAGAAGACTGGCCGCTCTGAACCCTCTTCTCTGGACATTTAATCATCCCTCCTCCTCTTTTCTCTGGGCAGGAAACCATCTGCCTTTAGCCTCTGCAAAATTGGGCTCTGTACACCTCTGCCCTCCAAATGCCCCTCAGGCCCCCAGTCCCCCAGCTGCTGGTGCCAGGCAACTTGCATCACTGGAGGGTGGGAAGTAGAATTCTGTGCACAAAAATGTCCAGCCCAGAGCCTACTCATTTCTGCCTCCCAGCCCCTCTAGACACCCCTGGCTGCTGGACACCCTCCTCGTGATGTGTTTGTTTATAGTGGAGAGAAAACAAAACCATAGTCACTGCATACATCTGTCAGGGTTCGTGACCAGTCCACATATAGCTGTGGGTTGACTCCAGAACCTGGTCCTTTTTTTTTTGGTTTGGATTGTGTGGTTTTTCTAACAATGGGGAAAAGAATTGTTATTAGTGACACAGAAAGATTGCCTTACCCTAAGTGAGTGTGAGAAGCCATAAGGACTGAATTCTGTGGCCCAGCACCCAGGATTGACCCACCAACCCAGAGGCCGGTGGTCATGTGAGTTAAAGAGAAGCCCACATCCCAATGAGAAGGGTTACCCATAGTACAACCAGAACCTGAGCTGTCTCTTGCCCACGGGGATTCAGCAGCATGTACAGTCAACTCTTGCACTATACCTTCTCCAAGCCAGAAACCACATTTAATTTCATAAAAAACTTATGAAAAATTACCTGGCTGCCAGCCCTTGTTTTTCCATTTTTGTCTGTGTATTTTCTCCTTTGCATTCCCTGTCCTTCCTGTACCTCTTACCTATCTCTGCCCTGGGCATTTCCTTCAACAGAAAGGATGATACAGCATCACTCAGTGCTGTGGGAGCTCATTTATTTGCAGACCATGCCCTCAGAGCTTTGGTGGAAAGAAGCAGAGGTGATGGGAGAAGTACTTCAGAGACTCAGAAGGAGCTGGGAAAACAGTGTATGGCCTGGGAGCTGTCCTGGCTCAGCGCCTGCAACCCACTCAGGCCTAGAAGCCCACTGCCTCCTTCACTGCTCCCAGAGTCAATGTTTAGCTGAAGTTTAGCAAATGTGAATTTGAGGGTCAGGCAGTCTACAGTCTTTCTGGGTCCTAGCATCCTCAGTGAAATGGAGAATGTGTCCTCCCAGGAGGACCCAGGCCAGAGGACCAGAAGAGGAAGAGGGCCAGCTTTCCTTCCCTTCCTCTTGGGGAGACAGTCCCCACAACCTGTTGCCTCCACACACCCTTACACCCAACACAAGGTCCCTGAGGCTGAGCACCACAAGGCCCTCTGCCCCCAAACCCTGGATTTCCTAACTTGAAAGAAGCTACATCACCTCCCAGCAAGGCCATGCCACTTCAAAATAAAACCTACAGGGGAAAAAAATTTAAAAACCGCAATATGCAACACAAGTCAATCTTTATTGAAAACTGCAGTATTAATACATAACAATTCTTGTTACAATAAACGTGCTTTTAAGAATTTTAAATCTGAGCTCATCTACTCATCAGATTGCATAAAAAATTAAAATAGTATGAATTTACACATAATGGAACTGGCTCAAGATGGATGTTCCATTCCTTTATATTGATTGACACCGTAAGTTCAATGCAGAGGTGAGGGATGCCTTTAACACTGGAAGACAATGCTGACTTAAGCTTAAAAAAAGTACCAAGAGAACGGTCTAAAAAAAACCCAATATTTAAAAATTAAAAAAAAAAAAAAAAAAAAAAGGAACCATTTCCTAGTCAGTCTGAATCCATGTGGCTCCTTGGGGGCTCTCCTCCATCACAGCAACCCTGCCAGGAGCAAAGCAGAGCCCAACTATTTTACTGACCACTAGTCTACATAAAGACCCAGGGGGATACTGACAAGGCTCACCTCCAAAACACCAGCCCTGGGAGCTCCTGAAGACCACCGCAGGTTCCCTGAACAGACGCCTGCCTCTCTTCTGTCTCCCTGTCCCAAGTGAGCAGACTTTAGTCTTTGGGATTCAAATAAGGTTACCCCTAGGATTTTCTGTTCTTCAAATGAATAGGGGTTGAGGAGGGGGGACAAATCCTCTGAAACATGTTAAGATCAACTTTGCAACTTTCTACCCAAAAAGATCAGACCCTCCTGTGTAGCAGGTCATCTGCAAGTCTGTTCAAAAAAAGTCTGAAGGACCTTCAGGAAAGCTCAGGCTGAATAATAAGCAGCTCAGGGAAAAAAACACACACAAACATTTGAGACATGCTAGAGAGAAGAGAGCTAAGCAGTCTGCTCTTCCCCTGAGCCAACCACACTCCTCTACAGATATCCCCACCCATCCTTAGAAAGCACCAGAGAAGAACCAGAAGCTGCCCCCCACCCTCAAGCCATTCACCCTTAAAACTGCGAGCCTGCTGAGGGGTCAGACAGGCATCCTGTCCTGTCTGGGCAATACTCAGGTTGGCAATGACTGGGATATCCAGCCATTAGCCGCCAGATGGGGAGAAGGTGGCCCAATTAGTCAGAGAAATATTGTTTCCAAATGTTTACAAGAACAGGTGAAGAAGTCTGGATTTCCATTTTGAAGTAGGCCCCAATATAGATGTGGCTGGTGTTTGCCACTTTTTACTACCCAACTGGCAGGCACACTCATAGCAACCCCTGGGCCAGATATCAGCATATCCAAAGTGCCTTAAAATGTACTTCCTCTCATTATAGAAGTGATGGTGCCACCAGATGGAGCAAGGCACTATATGCCCAGCATGGGAAGGGCAAGATGTCCACCAACCAGGTGCCCAGCCCAAGGTTCAAGACCTCTCTCATCTCCTGTAAATACTACATTTGCATAGCACTCAAAAGACACAGATTCACAGAATAGCAACTGGCAGGCCTAATAACCATACCAACAAGAATGTTCTAAAAAGATTTAACACAAGAGATCTAAAAGGTTCTGGAAGTACCTCGCCTCTGTGCCTATCACATGAATGGACCTGGCCCTGATGATAGTCTCACTTTTCAGAGGCAGCAAGCTAATGGGACCATCGCTCATTACTAAACACTCAAGTCACCAGCCCGGATCCAAACAAAATCTCCATAACCAGAAAAACAGACCTCCTAAACCTTAGCAGAAAAGCTGTAGAACAAAAAAATTTTTTAAATACCCATTCTTGTTTAAAAAAATTAGGTCCTTTGCTTGCCTATCTCCACTTCTAAGAGAACCATAATTCAGCTGAAAGACTCTCAAATTAGGAATGTCACCCCCCCCCCACCCCGACCAAAGTTAAGTTTCTCTGGATGTTCCACTATTATGCTTGAGATATCAAATTATGAACTTTATAATAGAAATCTATTCCTTAGTTAATTTTACTGGAATTCAATGCTGTTAAAATTACAACCTATGATAGTTTTGCTACTATTCATATGTCCAAATTCTTACCTGCTAGACAAGATCTACCTTTCATTATCATATTTGATAGCTATGCCCTGATAGGTTCAAAACTGAAAAGATTTCCAGATGTATTCCATTATGCAAAAATATTTGATAAAGTCTTCAAACACACCTTCACAAAAGGGAAAAAGATTTAAGAAAATCGTAAGGGAAAGTTTATGAAGCTGATGTAAACAGGGGCAAAATGCAACCCACCCTCCTTGCTCTCAAAAACACCAATTAATTCAGTGCTTGTGAAAACACTCACCCTGTGTGTGCCATGTCTTAAGCAAGCCCAATGAAGCATCCTATATAACTTCTTTCTGTTCAATTCAAATAATTCCATCCCTTACATATAGTTTTGTGTGTGTGTGTGTGTGTGTGTGTGTGTTCCCATTCTGGTGCTAGGGCTTTTTTTAAAGCATACACTAAAATCGTATTTTCTCCTAATCTATTACACTAAACTGGGGAAACTGACTTTTCTGTTACTTGGTCAGTTCAGCCCTGGATCCCTTAGAACCTATCAGATATTTATTACAAACCATCTATTATACAGATGGAATTACCAACAAAGAGTTGAAGAACTGGACACAAACCATGTGCCTGGAATAAATGGTTCACACATATACAATCTCACTTGCTCTCTCTCAAACACACATGTGGGTTAAGTGCTAATGAGCAATTTAAAGAACTTATCAGTAAGCACACTACATTAATAGACATTAGGAATAAGGAATCTTCTGTTTACAATGATCCATGCAAAAATATTCCTAAACTTCTTATAAAATAAAATGTGAAAAAGAAAATTATGGGGTACTTACCATAAAAAAATAAGGTTACCAAAGGCTCAGAGTTCAGGTGTCCCACTCAACAAATGAGGCCAAATGCCAAACCAGTGCCAGAGCCCTGACCTAGCTGCCAGAGACAGAAGAGTAGGGTCCCCTCCCCAACCAAAGCCCACAACACTTGAAACAATGATGGGGTGAACAGGAGCACACCCCCACCTGACAGACTGCTGAAAGGGAACAAAACCCTCACCCTCCCACCCCTTCTTTGAACAGACACACACTCCCTCAAGACAAGCTGAGCATAAATCCTCTTTGTTTCTTATATACAATATTCAGACCTTAAACACAAAGTCCTTTCCAAATAAATCCCAGCAGGCAAATATATTCTGATTCTGCCTGGCCCTATGTTGTCCATACCTGCTTTATGCTAAAAGCCCTCAGCTACAAGACATGGCAGACAAGGCTCACAGACGAGGTACCAGCCCTTCCCTCACACCTCCACAGACCCATTTCCAGGAGCCACCTCCAAATGGTTTCAGATGACAAGTCTCCATCAGGTGGATGGGCCCCAACACAGCCACAGGCCTGCCTCTCTAAAAGAAACAACTTTAAATAAAGTTTTGTTCCCGTTTAAAATAGTTCTTAAATATACAACTTTCTTCATAACAGCTGAAATCTTTGCCCTTCTTTGGTGGGGGGAGACGAGACGACAGCAACGCCTACATATGTTTTCAATGGACTGAAACATTTCAGGGGAGGTGTGGGGGGGGAATGGTTTTCTAAGCTAAATAAAGGAGAAGCCAATACATCCTCCAAGTGTGGCTGTTTCTCCTTCATGTACCTTCCATCCCAGAAAAATAATTTATGTTCTACATAGGACTTTTCCAGTAAAGATACAGAAAACCTCTTATCTGTAAGAGGCTTATAAAGAAAACTTAGATGGCAGAGAAAAGTGCTTTGCTGATACAGACACCACTTCTTGCCCCTAACTGTACTGGCCACACAACTCTACACTTTTAGGATCATCTTTAAGAATGTCCATACCACAATGCCCTGGCAAGACTAAACAGCAAGAAAGAGATGCCCAGTAAACTGGCTGCATCCCAGGCAGTGGTGGCCCTTCCCATACTCTCCCCCATTCCGTGCAGTCAGTGTGAAAAAAACAGAATGCTGAAAAGTCAAAGTCCACGTTATCAACTGGCAACCCACCTCAACCCCAAAGGCTGAAGAATCATCTAAGGGATTTCAGATACTCTATGAAGAAATTCACTTTAACACTTATAACTTTAAGACTCTGGATACATTACAACAGTGCATTAGTGATACATGTTATAAAATGCTTTTCCATTCCTTTGGGTTTGCATATGATGGTTTTGCATCAGTCACTGCAGGTAGATTGAGCAAGCTTTGTTTTTGTGTTTGTTTTTTTAAACATGCATTCAACTAGATATGATTCAGAATAGATTAATACTCCCCTTTTTATCATTACAGTTAGCTAAAAAATTGCCAGGCAGCCCACAAAACAGGATTTACTTTAAGACCAACCCACAGAGTTAGTTGGAGACTAATGGCACTGGACCTGCTGGGCCGGGCCATAGTAGTGTTTAGCTAAGTGTCGAGAGCATTAAGAAGAAAGTCCAGGTTGGAGGCGCGAGGCCTGCAGCACCAGCTGTGGAACCTCCATGATGTGACTGCACAGCTCCATCCTCAAATCTGGAAGGGAAAGAGAGAGACATGGAGTCAACAAAGAGTGCCTCTGGCACCGCTGCTCCAGAAATAGAGGTGTTTCATTAACTCAAGGAAGACAAAATCCATTAGAACCAGAAAGGGCAGTAGCAGGAAAGGCTATTGCTTCCAGTTCCCATGGACCTCAGAGACACTTCCAGTTACAATTAGAATCCTGTTTCCTCCAGAAAGCAGTGGGAGATTAGAGCATGGAACAGGAAAATAATAAAGTCTATAGGGTACAAAGCAAGTAGTCAATGGATTCCTTCCTTCTACTTTGTAGAGTCAGTAAGAACAAAAATTTAAATACCACATTGCTTTTAGGTTAACAGGTAGCATTTTTCTCATTAGTGCTTAAAATATGGTAGATGTGCCATTCTGTACTGAAAAAATGCACCTTAGTCAAGAGCTGACACAGGCTTCCCGGTCACTTACGTTTGCAGGGTGATCACCACTGAGGGGGCACGTAGCTGTAGGTGGGAGTTCCTGGGGCCCGATATGTGGGCACAGTGACTGGGTGGGGGGCAACAGGAGTTGGGGAGTGGGCGGTCAGCAGGGTACCTGGAAGAAAGAGCAGCTGTGTCAGTGGCAGGCAGCACCACCCACACAGGCTGCCTGTAACCAAACAGCTCCATGCTGCCTGGCAAGAGCCTCTGGGCTGGCCTGCTTTGAAAGTAAAAAGGGGTAATCTTGACCTACAGTGCTATCAGAACCCTGATCATACACAACTCAAAGTTGTACAAAGCAAGCTCGAATAATAATATCTGTAGAAGGCTTTGTGCCTCCCCTTCATATGAGAATACTCCGTGATTTTTATAAATCAGATGATCACTGACAAAATAAAAAAATTATTATTTAGCCTTAAAAAAGGAAACTTGTTACATACTATAACATGGATGAACCTTGAGGATGTGCTAAGTAAAATAAGTCAGTTACAGAAAGAGAGAACCAATAGGATTCCACTTCCACGAGGTATGTCAAGTAGTCAAACTGATAGGCAGGAAGTAAATGGTGGTGGCCAGAGGCTGGGCTCGGAGTGTGGCCTGTATAGGATAAGGTGAGTTGTTATATTTAATGAGCACAGACCTTCAGCTTTGCAAGGTGAAAAAATTCTGGAGATCTGTTTTACAAAAAAATGTGAATATACTTAACTATATAGTAAAAAATGGTTAAGACGGTAATAAATTGAAGGGAGGGAAGGAGATTTCAAAGTACATGAGCTTCTGAGTATACAAAGATAAATGTATTTCTCCTATAACTGCATAACTCAGCAATTCTCTGAGCCCATTTGTAGATAAGAATAACCTCAAACCTAACAGCCTCACCTTGTTTCTCTTCACTTCCATCTCCCTGCCCACAACCGACCCACAGCCTGCCAACCCTCCCTCCTCCACATGCCTCAAACATGCAGTTTCTGTCTCTTCACGGGTAGGTATGGGAAACCCAAATACAATGGAGATCTGGGCAGAAAAACACACAGTATCCTAACATACCTTTTTCTCTAGCACAATCTCCCTACTTTGAAGTTTGTTTTTTTTTTTTTTTTTAAAGGGAGGGGAACTTAAAAAAACAAAAAAACAAAAAAAACCCCACAGCCACAGGCAAGCAAGTGCATCTTCTGTACCTGGCCGCCCTGCCACAAGACCTCCTATGCCTAGTGGAGGTTACCTAGTCCCTAGACATTACATCAAGCCCCCAGGGCCTCCACATTTCCAAGAAGATGTATTCAGCCTACCCAGGAGACTCATCTCTCCATGGTTTATTTTTCTGACCAAGGGAAGCCTTGGGAAACAAAGTCGACCAATGCCAAAGGGTTTCTCCAAGTAGCTGTTACATATATTAACACAAAGCCAGTTTTCTTAGATTTATGTAAACACCAACATTCACACAACTTGCCTTGCAAAGGGAGCCCACACTTAAGGGAGGTACCAGAAGGGCCAGCCCACCTAGATCAAAATAATCCCCTCCTGCTCAAGTTTGTTGTGCTCCTCAGGGGGACCAGCCACTCCTCAGCCCTACTGCCAAGGGCTCAGCTCAGTCGTCAAATACAGAGATCACTATCCACTCGTGCCTACAGGGAGGGTACTTGGTTCTTGGCTTGTCACTCTCAACTCCACACTCAGTCTCCTCTCAACTGAAAGGACAAGAGGAGGAAATGAAGGGAAGGGAAAAAAAAAAAGATCATACGCTATTCCTTTCCTGAATCGTATGTCCTTCCATGCAATTCGAGCCATGAAAAATCAAACTAAGGATCAGAGAATTAGTGAGCTCTCCCTTCCCTTGGCTCTCATGCCATCATAAAACAGGCGACCCAGGGTCAAGGACTCACCTGCTGACATGGCCATAGTGGTCCCAGCCACCATGCCCATGGTGACGCCGTTGCCTCTAGGTGGAGGGATGGGAGCAGGGTACACTGTCGCCGGCATGCCATTGGGCTGCACCACTGTGGTGTGGTGGATGACGTGAGGGGGTGCTGCGTACAGGGGCTGTGTGTAGTACGTGCCTTGCTGTGGAGAAGAGGAGAGACAACTGCCACAGGGATCCACGCCCCATGGATCAGAGAGCCCAGAGAGAACCAATCCTTCCCATACACACAATACCCATGAGCACCATTAAGAGACCCACAGCATACCCCAGGCCTACCTGCGCGTAGGGGCTCTGCTGGGGGTAGGCACTTCGCACAGGGTACACAGCGGTCTGGTAGGGGTTAGGGGAGGAGGAGTATGGTGGCACTGCCCCGCTGGTGGGGGAACAGGACACTTTGTAAGGTGTGCCAGGAGTATAACCTGAAACAAAAAAGCCAATGGCCATGAGAAATCCAGAGCTTTTCCTGTTAAGATCAAGAACAAGACAGGGATGTCCACTCTCATCACTGTTATTCAACATAATACTGGAAGTTCTAACCACAGCAGTCAGACAAGAAGAAATAAAAGGCATCCAAAATGGTAAGAAAAAAGTAAAACTGTCATGCAGATGACATGGCACTATATAGAGAAAACTCTAAAGACTCCATCAAAAATTAGAATAAATGAATTCAGTAAAATTGTAGTATATGAAATATACATAAATCTGTTGTGTTTCTACACACTAATAACAAGGTAATAGAGAAATTAAGAAAGGAGGCCCATTTACAACTGTACCAAAAAGAATAAGATACTCAGGAATAAATTTAACCAAGGAGGTGAAAGACTTGGGGGAAAAAACTGAAGGCAACACAAACAAATGGAAAAATACACCACAATCATGGACTGGAAGAATATCATCAAAATGTCCTTAACACCAAAAGCAATCTACAGGTTCAACACAATCCCTATCAAAATATCAACAGCGTTTTTCACAGAACTAGAACAAACAATCCTAAAATTTATGTGTAGAACCACAAAAGACTTCAAATAGCCAAAGAAATCTTGAGAAATGAGAACAAAGCTGGAAGTATCATAATCTCAGATTTCAAGACATATTACAAAGCTACAGTGATCAAGACACTATGGTACTGGCACAAAAATAGACACATAGATCAATGAACAGAATAGAGAACCCAGAAATAAACTCATGCTTTTATGGCCAATTAATCTACAACAAAGGAGACAATATACAATGGGGAAAAGACAGTTTTTAAAATAAATGGTGTTGAGAAAACTGGACAGCTACATGCAAAAGAATGAAACTGAACCACTTTCTTACACCATACACAAAAATAAAATGGATTAAAGACCTAAATATGAGACCTGTAATCTTAAAACTCTTAAAAGAAAACATAGGTAGTAATTAATCTCTTAGACATTGGCCTTAGCAACATATTTATGGATCTCTCAAGCAAGGGAAACAAAAGCAAAAACAAACTATTAGGACTACATCAAACCAAAAAGCTTTTGCACAGGGGTGCTTGGGTGGTGTACTCGACTGAGCATCCAACTCTTGGTTTTGGCTCAAGTCATAATCTTAAGGTCATGGAATTGAGCCCCCTGCCAAGCTCCCAGCTCTGCACTAAAGGAATCTACTTGGGTTTCTCCTTTCCCTCTGCCCTCCCTCCTGTGTTCTTTCTCTCACTAAAAGAAATAAATCTTAAAAACACACACCCACAAAAATAAAAAGCTTCTGCACAGAAAAGGAAACCATGACAAAACAAAGACAACCTCGTTACTGCAAATGAAAAATCTGATAGGGGGTAATATCCAAAATACATAAGTAACACCAAATAAACAAACAATCCAGTTAAAAAATGTACAGAAGACCTGAATAGACATCTTTCCAAAGAAGACATACAGATGGCTCACAGACACATGAAAAGATGATCCACATCATTCACCATCAGGGAAAAGCATATCAAAACCACAATGAGATCTTACCCTGCACCAGTGAGAATAGCTAGTATCAAAAAGACAAGAAATTTTAAGTGTTGGCAAGGATGAGGAGAAAGGGGAACCCTGGTCCACTGTTGGTGGGAATGTAAAATTGGTGCAGCCACTACAGAAAATAGTATGGAGGATCCTCAAAAAGTTAAAAATAGACATATCACATGATCCAAAAGTTCCACTACTGGGTATTTAACCAAAGAAAATAAAAACAGTATACATACAGGCAAACAAGGATTGAGTACATCATTCCTATCTAGGAAACCAGCTCCATTGTCAACAATAAATAAATATTTAACAGTGAGGGGGGTCCCTGGCAGGTGCTAAGAGGTTCCCAGCACTTTCAGAGGTAGAGCCTGGTGGAGAAGGAGACAGTCAAGTTGCCAGCTCCTGCTGAGATTCTCCAGCAGAAGCAAACTGAAATTACAATAATAAATAATAACACAACAGTAATAAAAATAATATGCTTTGACAATTATCACAAAACCAACCACACATTATAAATTTCTCCTGGAGGACCTGACAGTGCAGAGAGAACAGTGTTGCTTTTCCTGGGGCGTAAGTAGGCCGCCTAGTTCACGTACCTCTCCGGCCTGGGCTTGTGCAGAAGTCCTACCAGAAAATGTATGTTTGGTGCTGTCCTGAGGGGACAAGCAGGTTCTGATTTCCCCCTTTTTGGCTCTTCCAAGCAGCCTCTGTCCCCAGCTGCACCCCCAGCTTCTAAGGTCTTCTAAGGGTCTTCTAAGTCTTCTAAGGTCTTCTAAGTCTTCTAAGGGTCATCGTGGTCCCTGGCCCCATTTCCCCCAACACTCCTGCTTATTGTAGCATTATTTACAATAGCCAAGTTATGGAAGCTACCCAAGTATCCAAAGACAGAAGGGATAAAGAAGATATTGTATATACGTCTGTGTGTGTACGTACGTACGTACAAATATACACACACAAACACACACACACAGGAGTATTACTCAGCCATAAAAAAACGAATGAGATCTTGTCATTTGCAACAACATGGATAGACCTAAAAGGTATTATGTTAGGTGAAATAAGTCAGATTGAGAAAGACAAATACCATATGATCCAATGATTTCACATACACGTACAATCTAAAAAACAAAATGAGAACCACGGACTCATAAATACAGAACAAAGCAGTGGATGCCAGGCTGGGGGTAGGGGGAATGGTGATGGGTAAAATAGGTGAAAGAGGAAAGAGGATTAAGAGATACAAACTTCTAGTTATAAAATAAGTCTGTCATGGAGATGAAAACTACAGTACAGGGAATATAATGAAGAATACTGTAAAAACATTGCATGGTGAAAGACGGTGAGCAGACTTACTGTGCTAAGCAATGAGCAACACATAGAAATGTTGAATCACTATGTTTGTACACCTGAAACTATTGTAAAATTTTAAAAGAAAAGGAAAAAAGGCCTTAATTCAAACCCACTTTCAGGCCTGGCACTGGGAGGAACCAAGTGTGCAGTGAGGAACAAGGCAATGTTCCAGCCCTGACTGCAGTCAAAATCTGACACCACGGTGGCCTTGTCTAACCTCCACAAAAATATGACTTCATTTCTAGACCTGATGTGCAAGAATGTATGTGAGGGGAGTAAAGGTAGGTGGTATTTGGGTGAGAAGGAAAAAACAAAGGAGAAAGTTCGACTGAGAGTATACTCAACATAAAGAAATACCTGTCCTGTGGGAATACAAATTAGTACACTTTCCTGGGGTACCATCTGGCATTAAAAGTATGGATTGGAACAGACCAACAACTATAACAATGCTCATCACAGTGTTGGTTATTACAGCAAATTAAAAGGGGAGGGGGCAAACATGTCAAACACTAAGGCTAGGGATCCCTGGGTGGCGCAGTGGTTTGGCGCCTGCCTTTGGCCCAGGGCGCGATCCTGGAGACCCAGGATCGAATCCCACATCGGGCTCCCAGTGCATGGAGCCTGCTTCTCCCTCTGCCTGTGTCTCTGCCTCTCTCTCTCTCTCTCTCTCTCTGTGACTATCATAAGAAAAAAATAAAAAAAAAAAACACACAAAAAAAAACACTAAGGCTACTACAGTAAAAAGATCTGAGTTAAGACAGCAAGTTGAACATATACGTTTGCCATCCAAAGTGACAATAAATCAGATTAATAAGTAAAAGATGTAAAGTCACACGGATGAAGGATGGGAAAGAAGACACCACTTTAGAACCTAAAAGGCAAAAGTGGAAAATGAGTTGGCAGACTCAAAATAGCTGCATCGCAGCCAACAGTGAAGAGAGCCGAGAAGCTACCAGGAACACCCCTTCCTCAACACCTGGAAACTGTTAGCACTTGCTTCCAGGAGTTTACAGAGGGCTACAGTGGAAGAGTGCCTAGAGTCTATTTGGTGAACAGGCAGAAGACGTCTAGCTCCCCTTCCTGCCTCCCCACCCCATTCCAACACAGAACAGAGGCTTATTCTCAAGGGAGGCTAAGAGATGGTCTCTGAGCTGCTATGTTCATAGCAGGTTTATTCATAATGACCAAATGTCCACCAGCAAACTACTATATCCATATAATAAAACACTAGTCAGCAACCAAAAAGATACAACTGCTGATACACACAACATAGGATAAGTCTCAAAAAAACTGTAAGATGCAGAAGTCAGACATAAGAACACATGCTGAGGGTGCTGGGCTGGCTCAGTTGGTGGAGCATGCTACTCGATCTCAGGGTTGAGGTCAAACCGCCATGTTGAGCATGAAGACTACTTAATAAAATTTAAACAAATTTATATATATATATAAATTTTATATACACGCTAAATTCACATAAGAAACTCTAGGAAAGATGAACCTAATCTTCAATGATAGCAAACCAATTAGTGGTGCTTAGGGGCCAAAGGGCATGAGGAACTTTTCAAGAGAAGAAAGTCACTTGGCTGTGGTGGTGTTACACAACTGTATGCTTCTGTCTAAACACACCACACCATATGCTTTAAAAGATAACTTTCAGTATATGTAAATTACACCTCAATAAAATTGCTTTCTAAAAGTATCTGAAAGGGGCACCTGGGTGGTACAGTTAAGTGTCAACTCTCGGTTTCAGCTCAGGTCATGATCTTAGGGTCATGAGATCAAGCCCCACTTTAGGATCTACACAAACTCAGGGGGGAGTGTGATGATTCTCTCCCTACCCTCTGGCCCTCTCCGCACCTCTCTCTCTAAAATGAATAAATCTTTAAAAACAATTTTTTTTAAAGTGTCTGAGATACTACTTCTCATTTATTACAAGGGCTCACTCACACTTAGTTCATGGGAATGTCAAACAGCACAACTTCTCATAAAGCTAGAGAAATACTTTCTATAGGACCCAGAATTCACTCTTAGATATTTGCCCTAGAAGAATAAAAACATACATCCACAATAAGACTTAAAAGAAAAATGTTCACTTCACCCAAATTTATTCACAATAGACAAAAAATAGGAAATAATCCAAATGTTCATTAAAAGGAGAATGGATAAATTACAATACATCCAAATATACACTACTCAGTATCAAAAAAGAAAAAAACATGAATAAATCTCAAACCATGTTGAACTTTTAAAAGATGCCAGACACATAAAAGAGCACACATTGTACAATCTCATTTTCAATACCTAGCATGTAAGTATACCTATGGAGGCAGAAAAGGGAGGGTGGTTTGGTGAGGGCGGAAGGAAAGTGTCTGGGATGATCAAAGTGCTTGATTTTGATTCAGGTGGTAATCACATGAGTCTATACAATAGTCAAAATCCGCTTAACTGAATACTTAATACATGAGTGTTTGTGCATAAATTACACCTCGAGTTTAAAAACAAGTCCACTTGGGTGGCTCAGGTGAGCATCTGACTCTTGATTTTGGCTCAGGTCATGGATCTCAGGGTCCTGGGATCGAGCCCTATGTCGGGCTCTGTACTCAGTGGGGAGTCTGTTTGAGATTCTCTCTGTCCGTCTCCCTCTGCCTTCCACCTTCTGCTCACATGCGCTCTCTCAAATAAATAATTAAATCTTAAAACAAAAAAGCTGAGTATTAAGAAAATTAGAAAAATTTAAATGACATTATTGGACTGTGGTTAGAAGTGTACATATATTTTGTTTTTAAGGGAGAAAGAGAATGAATAACTCCCAGGAAATTAATGTTTGGTTTTTCTTAATTTATTTATTAGAGAAAGGGGCAGAGTAGAGAAAGAACGTCAAGGAGGCTCCCCGCTGAGCAGTGGAGCCCAACCACACAGGGCTCAATCTCACCACCTTGAGATCATAACTTGAGCCGACATCAAGAGTCAGGCACTTAACCAAGTGAGGCACCCAGGCACCCTGAAATGCACTAGTTTTAAATGATGCTTTTTTTTGAGCCACAAAGATATTTCCCTTTTACAAGGATCAAGTCAGTCACAGAAGTCCTTCTTAGAACTGTCATGTACTTTGTGTGCCTCGGTTTCACTCCCCAAAATGTCCTGCATGGCATTCATTATGAAGATGCTGATAAAGATACTACTGGCCAAAATGTCACACAGTCCTGTGTAGCAGAGTGGGCACAACCCCAGATCTGGATATGAATCCTGACTCCATTGTCCAAACCAGGCAACTCCCAAGCTGTTTGAAGAAAGCTTCTGTTTGAAGACTGAAAAGACCCTCCCTGGTTTTTCTGTATTATTCTGAAATTCATTTTAACTGCTATGTCAACTGTAAGTAAAAATAACAAACAGCCACTTTGCTCAGGTGGAATGCTTCCATCACCATAACTGGGCCACAAGTTTGCCCACCATGTCCCAGCATCTCATTGATCCCAATATGATAAACTGATTCTGCAAAAGCAGCAGCTATTTGAGGAAGTGAAAACACACAATGAATTCATGAAAAAAGTGAAGAAAATAGAGTCTCTAAAAAGTCTATCACTATTCCTTTTTTTTTTTAAGATTTCATTTATTGATTCATGAGAGATACTCAGAGAAAGGCAGAGATATATAGACAGAGGGAGAAGCAGACTCTATGCAGGCAGCCCGATGTGGGACTCAATCCCAGGACCCTGGAATCACGACCTGAGCCAAAACCACTGAACCACCCAGGCGTTCCAGCCTACCACTGTTCCTAGTAAGAAAGTTTAAGACCATTTTGTCACTATTCAAAATGCAGAAGGAGCTTGGAGCTCGGATTGGATACAAAATGGAAGTTGCCAACCTGAATGAGCCTCCACAAATACAGTATAAAATCAAAACAAGGAAGATCCAGGTATATAGCCCTTCACAGAGAGATTCTCTGACTCAGAAGCACTCTTTTGACCAACCACATCCACTGAAAAAAGATGAAGTCCTTCACACACAACCAATGAATGGTCAACCTATGCCTTTCATTCTTCTAATGGAGGCCCAAGGCCTACTGCTGCAGAAATCCCTCCAGCTGGCCCTAGGTCTCTTAATCACCTGAAGGTGTCTTATAGAAGAGGATGAGATGATTCCAAGAAGCTACTATGTGCATACACCTGTCAGAATGCAACCAAATAGTACACTTAAAATGTGTGCATCATATGTAAATTTCACCTAAAAAGAAAACTAAAACAGAACTGCAAACAAATGTTAATGATATATACACTGAACTAAACGAGTAAAGTGTATTAACATCCACAACCTACTTTGAAACATATTAAAAAAACAAGATGCACTGCAGGTAGAGGGAGGGACACATAAGTGATACAACTAAACTGTTAATTTTATTTATATTTTTACTTATTTGAGAGATAGAACAAGCATGTGCACGCACAAGTAGGGAGGAGGGGTAGAGGGAAAAACAGACTCCCACCGAGCAGGGAGCCTCTATGCAGAACTCGATCCCAGGGCCCATGACTCTTGAGCTCAGGGTCAAGAGTTCAAACCCCACAGGGGGATACAAATTACTTAAATAAAACTTTAAAAAAATAAGTTGATTTTTAAAGGTTTAATTTAGGGATGCCTGGGTGGTTCAGTTGGTTAACCATCTGACTTGATTTCAGCTCAGGTCATGAGCTCAGGGTCATGAGATTGAGCTTTGTGTGGGGCTCTGCACTGGGCATAGAGCCTGCATAAGATTCTCTCTCTCCCAATCCTGCATCCTGACACTCTTTGTGCACGATCTCTCTTTAAAAAAAAAAAAAAAAAAAAAAAAGTTTAATTATAGAATTTTGGCAGTTTACATGCAGATGTTCACTGTGAAACTTTTTTCAGTTTCTCTGTATACTGAAAATTTTCACAATAAAAATGTTGGAAAAAATAGTCACCCACTATTTCTATCAATGACAGCAATGATTTTTTTAAAAGACTGATTTATTTTAGAGAGAGAGGGAGTGGAGACAGGAGCAAAGGAAGAGGCAGTGAGAATCTTAAACGAACTGCCCAAGCACAGAACCTAACTCGGAGCTCCATCTCAGGACCCTGAGATCATGACCTAAGCCAAAATCAGGTCAGACACTCAACAGATTCTGCCATCCAGGTGCTCCAGCAATGATTTTTAATATATGTTATCTTATTGCAAATTTGTATAACTGTGAGCTATGCCCTAATACTAACCAGAAAATATATTTTGTTTTCTTATATAGGTACTTTCTATCCAACACTAAAGACAAATCAGTTTCAAGAAAACAAATATATTTCCCAGTCAGTTAAAACTGAGTATGTGCTAGGCATTCTACTTTGTGTTTTATGCAACACTAGCTCCAATGTATCCACAGAATCTCAACAGGAAGCTTAAAATACATACACACACCCCTCTCATAGTATCCAAAACTGACATGGCCTATCTAAAATAATTTTTAGCCTTGTCAACCATTCACAATACAAAACCAAATACATTCACTACACAATCTTTAAAAACAGTAATAGCTTTCCAGAGTCTCCTCTCCTACAAAGACCATCATATGAATGCAACACAGACAACAAAATGATTAGAATCTTTCTTTCACTTTTACCAAATAAGTGAGTCATTGCTGGCTAACTTCCTCTTAAGGAAAAACTCATGTAAAGGCCCACTGTTCTTACTCTGCTGTGAAGTGCCAAAAGCTTTTTACATTCAAATAGATCATTTCTTCCAAAACTGCTGTATACCACAAGAGATTTTATATAATTTTCTTAGCATAAAAGGCATTTATTTAGAAACTTCAGAATAGGGACACCTGGCTGGCTCAGTGTGAGGAGCATGCAAGCCCCATGATGGGTGTACAGATTACTCAAATAAATTAAAAAATTAGAAAAAAAATCTTCAAAAAATATTAAAAAAGAAAAAAGAAAATCCTGAACATAAAATGTGAGAAGGAAAGACCTGCACCAAAACACAACATCAAGAAATTTCAAAACACTGGAGACAAAAATAGTAATACAAGATTACCAAAGAGAAACCCAGATTACAATCAATCAAGCATCAGCAAGGTATCACAATTCTCAGCAGCAACAATGGAAGCTGGAAAACAATTAAGCAAGGTCCTCAAAATTCTGGGGGCCAGAGGGATGGGGGCAGATAACTGCTAGCCTAGAATTCTATAACCCAACTATTAAAGTATAAGTGCAGAACAAAATGTTTTCAGACATGAAAAAAATCACAAAAATGTGACTCTTCCATACTGTTGGGAGACTACAAAAGGAGATCCTCCACTAAAACCAAAAGGTAAACTAAGACAAGGAACTGACCAGAAGGGAAAGGGAGAAGAAATCCCTGACATATTGGAGAAGAATGACCCCAGGGTAAGGCCTAACCTGGGATACCAGGACCAGGGAAGATAAAGCAGTTGCAGAAGAAAATAGGCACACATTCATCAAAGGATGCTCACACAGTCACAGTAACAGGGATGGGAAGGAATGAGGTTACCTTCAAACTATGTGCATGTAAACCCTTCATTAAAATGAAAGAAACAGATTCCATGACCCCACGACCTGCTAACATTCTAAGGCTTTTCTCTTTTATGTGGCTGCTATAAGTGAAGTTTTTCTTAAACAAACCTGGGGCCTTACTTCATGAACATAATTCAAATCTTCGCCAATTTATTCTCCATCCAGCCCTGCATGGCATGACCAAGGAAACTATTTCATCACTTAAGAGTGATGAAACATTTTTCTCCCTTTAAAATGTGTACTAGTAGGTAGGGGAATAGGTTAAATAGTTCATGGGTATTAAGGAGGGCAATTGTGTTCAATACTGGGTATTGCATGTTAAGAGATGAATCACTAAATTCTATACTTGAAACTGATATTACAGTGTATGTTAACTAGAATTTCAAAACTTGGAAAGAAAAAAAATACTCCCTCATGTGCTAATGTAGTGTTTAAATCACTTCTTAAACAGAGTTTACTGTAAAGAACTGAATCTTCTCTTGAAGACTTCAGATGATCATTGCAAATATTAATTACAGATACTCACAACTGTAAATGGGAGAAGAGAAGCCTGAATGTGCAGCCTCAGGGTGTGCATACTGCCTGCCAGAATCCTCAAATAACACAGCTGAGAGGATATGTTAATTCATTATATAGATGCCAAAAATGAAATAAAATCACTTTCCCAGAAGTGACACAGCTACAATCTGAGCCACATCTAGCACACTCCAACCCCAAACTCTTTCCAATATATTGCTCTGATTCCAAAAAAAGACAACCCACTGTGGCTGCATGCGTACTCAGCCTACTACGCTTATCCATGAGGATGAAATGAATGACACCTCCATCTCCAGGCTCTGAGTAATGGAATCTTTCAGCAAAAGACATGACATCTCATCACAAGGTTCTCTAAACCCTTGCTATGTCATACTTAGAAGAGTTAAGAAGTAATAAGTAGTCTTAGGATTGCCAAAGTGCTTCAAAAGCCAATCTCCAGAAACACACCACCTGTGTACTATACATCAGCTTTGTCCACAAATCTGATGCTGAGAGAACCAACCAGAAGGCAGTTGAGAAAGCAGCAGAACTGAACACAAAATTTCTTTTTAACTTTTTTTATTGTGACAACTCTGGCTTGCTCATCATGTAAGATGAAAGGCCCACTGAAAAGGAAAAAATTTTAAATTGATAATATGAAACACTGAGCAGATGCCAGAAAAAGATAGGAGCACTGCTGTGGCCCAGACTCAAATCAGGTACCTGAAGCACTGGGGGAACGCTGGTGGGACCTTCAAAGTGCTTTCATTTTCACATCTGCAAATTTCATATACATCTTTATCCCCAGCCTCTTCCTGCTTATTTTTTATTCTCAACTTATTTTGTCATTTACAAATTTCACATACATCTTTATTAACAGCTTTCCCTAACGATCAGAGGGGTCTGACAATACTGGGCCAGCAGTCTGGCAGCTGACAACTCTCTAGTATCTGTCAGCAGATGTCCCTGTGAATACGGCAGGCACTGCTGGCAACCACCATCCCCAACAATCCCATTACTCCTACCTGCCTCCAGCTTCTGGGGTTACAACAGCAACTTGAGAACAGTTTTGGAAAAGCAGCAAGAAGAGGACGCATCTCTCAAAGAGAAGATGGAGGACACATGTTCTACAGGTTGGCCCCAAGGCACCCCAAAGGAAGAAGCTAACCAGACCTAAAAACACCAAGCTTCCTCTTGGGGGAGTACTATACTCTCCAGGCAAGAAAAGCTTTGACAGCCTCAAACAACTTGAGGCTCTTTTTGTAAAAAAATAAAAAAAGAGTTGGAAGCTTTTAGCACATTTTTGTTTGAAGATTTATTTACTTGAGAAAGATAGAGAATGCATGCGCCTGCACAGGGGGGCAGGGCAGCAGGAGAAGAGAGAGAATCCTAAGACGACCCCGTGCTTGGGGCGCCTGGGTGGGTCAGTGGTTTGGCTCCTGCCTTTGGCCCAGGGAGTGATCCTGGAGACTCGGTATCAAGTCCCATGTCAGGCTCCCTGCATGGAGCCTGCTTCTCTCTCTCTCCCTGTGTCTCTGCCTCTCTTTCTCATGAATAAATAAAATCTTAAAAAAAAAAAAAAAGAAAAAAAAAAGAAGACCCTGTGCTGCTGAGCATGGATTCCAATCCTACGACTCTAAGATCATAATATGGGCCAAAACCAAGAGTCAGACACTTAACCAACTGTGCCACGCAGGCACTTCGCTTTTAGTACGTTTTTACATTAACTTGTTGTACTCCAAGGAGAAACTGAGTACAAATAAGCTACCAGGGAAAATTCTAGAACGTGACATTTTATGGTAGTTTGCAGCATAATCACATACAGTAACAAACAACTAAATTCTTAAGAAAAAAAAAAAAACTTCAATCTATTCTTCTCATCATACATAAAAAGTAAACAAAATGGGACACAGACTTAATGTAAAACTTAAAACTATAAACCTTCTAGAAGAAATATGAGAACATCTTTGTGATTTGGGTTAGGCAAACATTTTTAGAAATGACACCAAACATATGACCTACAACTGAAAAAAACAATAATCTGAAAATTATTAAAAACTCTTGCTCTTGGGGTATCTGGCTGGCTCAATGGAGCGTGTGACTCTTGATGTTGGAGTTACAAGTTCAAGCCCTAAACTAGGTGTAGAGATTACCTACAAATAATCTTTAAAACACACACACACAGAACAAATTAAAAATAAAACTCTTGCTCTTTTAAAGACACTGTTAAAAGAATGAAACAAACACTACCAGGGGAAAATATGTGCAAATCATGTACCTGTAAAACAAGTAAAACTGAGTAAGAAATTCAAAACTGATATACAGTAAAAGATGTACACACTTAACCAAAGATGTTACAAATGGCAAATAAGCTCATGAAAAGACGCTCAACATTATTAGTCCTTAGGGAAGTTCAAATTAAAACTGGGATGACACATTACCATACCACCCCCCCCCAAAAAATGGCTAAAATTAAACCGAATGACCATACCAAGTGTTGACAAGAAGGTAAAGGAACTGGAACTCTCATACACTGCAGATGAGAATGTAAAATGGAATAACCATTTTGGGAAAACAGCTTGGCAATTTTTTACAAAGTTAAATATACACTTGCCATGAAACCAACCACTCCCCTCCTTTGTATCTACTCAAAAATGAAGCATTACATCTACACAGACTTGTACAGAGATATTCACAGCAGTTGCATGTTTAACAGCCCCAAACTGCAAATAATCCATAGGTTCATCAACTAGCAAATGCATAAGCAAATTGTGGTATTCCCATACAACAGAAACCCACAATAAAAAGGAACTATGACATGGATGGTAATTATGGAGAATGAAAGCAGTCCAAAAAAAAAAAAAAAAAGAAAAGAAAAAATTACATTCCATAGGATTCATTTATATAAAATTTTAGAGAATAAGACAATCTACAGGGGAAAAAAACAGGTCAGTGATTTCCTGGATCCTGGTGGAGATTACAAAGGGGCAGGAGAAAGCTTTTAGAAATGAGAGCTATGTTCACTCCCAACTGTGAGGGCGATATACAAAGCATCAAAAATTACCAAACTATACACTTCAAATACGTACAATTTACTGTATGTCACCTATACCTCAAGAGAACTACTTTATTTATTTATCTGACAGAGAGAAAGAGAGCAAGCACGTGCAAGGGGAGTGGCAGGCAGAGGGAGAAGCAGTCTCCCCACGGAGCAGGGAGCCAGATGCCAGACTCCATCCCAGGACCCTGGGATCATGACCTGGGCCAAAGGCAGTCACTTAACCAACTGAGCCACCCAGGCGCCTTTAAGAGAACCACTTTTAAAACGTTAAACAACGTAAGAAGTTTTACAAAAGGAGATGGACAGTGACATTTAGCTGTTAAAGAAACCAGTGAAGAAAAAAAATAAAAACAAAAGAAGAATAAAACAAGAAACCAGTGAATAATAATATAATATTGCTAATCCCAGGAAAAGGATTTCTATAGGATCTCTTTTTTTCTTTTCATGTTCTCAAAAAATATTTAATGACACAGAAGTTCCCTTGTTAAATGAAAAGAGCTGGATTAAAAAACTACACATAAGGCGGGACACCAATTTTATAAGACCACACACATACAACTTAGAAAAACACCAGACAAGACTGCATCATGACACAGAGTGATTGCCCATGTGGTGGTGGGTCTTAAAGTTGTTTTTTACACGAGTGAACCGTTCATACAATTTTAAAAGCAGTAAGTGAGGGTTTATGGAACTGCCAGGATCAGGTACTAATGGGAGACCCAGAACCTACTCCCCAGGTTGGCTGGAGAGACGACAGCACACTTGGCTGGAAAAATGCTTTGAGGGTAACCCTGCCCAGAGGCCAGACAAGGAAGAGGGATGTAGGTTTAATCAACAAACAAGTACTCTAGGTGAGGTGGGAGAGAAAGAACGTTAAGTAAAAGCTGGCAAAAACACAAAACAGAAACTATTCTGGAAAGAACAGGCCAATGTGTCAAAGAACCAGAGATTAAAGGAGAATCTCCCCCTCAGTCACAGGAAACCTTCATTGGGGAACATTACTCTGGTGTAAGCAAGCAGGAAACATGAACTAGAGGAGAAAAGGCTTGGGAGCAGGAAGACCAAACCAAGATCTTTGTCTAGGTGTGAGCTATTGGCTGAACAAATACAGTCAGAGTAGGAAGAGAAAAGGAGAAAGGGACAGAAGAGTCAGAGAAGGAAGAATTTTATGATTAGCAAAATAGAATTCAGGGAAAGGATACTACGCCTCTCTCTTTTTCTGTCAAAGTTAACTGTGTGGCTAGGGGTTCCGAGGTGAAAAAAGTGAAGCACCCCAGCAGATCCATGAGGCCAAGCCTTCAGGTCAGTGTGGGCCATCACTACTGCAGCAGAATCACAAAGTCTAGTCTAGGTGAGTAAAGCCTGGAATGAGCCCACACTAGAGCATAAGCTCACAAAGTCCCACTGTCTTTTACAAAGTTCAGATCCAAAACAAGTGGACTTTCAACTGTATCACTGATTTCTAAAATCTAAAAATATTCTCACGCATTTGAAATTAAGACTTTGTTTTAAAACTATATAAGACACAGCATAGGGAATATAGTCAATGGAATCAATGGAACTGTAATAGGGTTGTCCAGTGACAGTAGCTCTACTTGTGTAAGAAAAACATAAAGCAGATTTGTAGAAATCACTGTGTTGTACACCTGAAATTAATGTAACATTATCAACTACACTTCAAAGAAAAAATAATAAAACTATAATCGAAGTGCCAAAACAGTATAGAGAAATCAGTCATCTCTAAAACTGTTAGCAACATGGAAATTCCATCTATTAACTTGGGAAAAAGATCTTTAGTTTCTAGTAATCAAAACTATTTCATAAATATGTAATCTGGTACTAGTTACCTATAAACAATGTATGATTAGAATACAGATCTATGTGTGGAAGAACATCAGAAATGCAGTGTCTAAAGTGTTATGTGCAGTAAGAATAAAGTTTTTATTTCACTAAAATAAAGGCTAAACTTATGAACCAAGAAATCAGTTCAACCCCAAATCCTAATACTATACCCATACTTCTCAAAACCCAACCACTTTACATTCTCCTTTCCCCCGGCCATGAGGATAAAGCACTTCTGCCAGCCAGCACACATATGCTGCATACCTGTTTGGAAGGTAGGATTCGCTCCAGGGTACATGTTGGGGGAGTAGGCAGGAGCTGCAGCTGCGTAGCCCATGGGGAAACCAGCTGGAGAAAAAAACAGAACAATGTGATGTCACCACCAGAAGGAGTTACACAATTTTACAAACATGGCTCCCACAGACTCAATCCTTCTTATCCCCTTCATCAAACTCCACATATTGATTTAAGGAGCCCAAGAGTACTACATATGCCAAGCAGTGTCACTACTAGTTGTTTCCTTTCCTCAGAATTGGGATGGATCACAGATGTCCATTAACAGATGAATGGTTAACAGAGATGTAGTGTATATATACAATGGAATATCACTCATCCATAAAAAGAATGAAATCTTCCCACTTGCAACAATGTGCATAGAACATTGCTGGGTATTATGCTAAGCAAAATAACTCAACTAGAAAAAGACAAATACCATGTGATTTCACTCATATGTGGAATTTAAGAAGCAAAATAGATGAACATTAAGGGGAAAGAAAGGAAAAATAAAGATTAAAAAAAGTGGAAGGCAAACCATAAGAGACTTAACTATAGAGAACAAACTGGGGGCTGCTGATGGGGAAGTGGGTGAGGGAATGTGGTAACTGGGTGATGGACACTAAGGAGGGCACTTGATGTAATGGGTGTTATATGCAACCAATGAATCACTAAACTCTCCTCTGAAACTAAAATACACTATATGTTATCTAACTTGAATTTAAATTTTAAAGAAGGAATTGGAATGGGTCACAAATATAATCAAGTCTTTTTTAAACCTGTCAGTAAATGCTTACAACTTCCTACAATTGAAAAAATTTGGGCAGCCCGGCTGCTTAGCGGTTTGGCACCGCCTTCGGCCCAGGGCATCTGATCCTGGAGACCTGGGATCGACTCCCACATCGGGCTCCCTGCACAGGGCCTGCTTCTCTCTCTGCCTGTGTCTCTGCGCCTCTCTCTCTCTCTCTCTCTCTGTCTTTCATGAATAAATAAATAAAATCTTTAAAAAAAATTTTTGGCAGAAAACGGAGTTAGAATGCCAAAAAATAACACACGAACACAAACCTAAGCTGAAGTCGGGAAATTCCTAACACTTCTAGCAGCTTTATTCTAGACTGCTAATAATTTATTACTTAGCAACAATAAGAATGCTAAGATATCATGTGGTGAAGGGGCTGTTAACTGGCACCACTGACACATGGAAATGGGAAAAATTCAGTCTTACAATCCACTTGCAAGCAACCTAATATTTATTAATATAAATGAAGAATCTTTTTTTAATTTTTTAAATAATAAATTTATTTTTTATTGGTGTTCAATTTGCCAACATACAGAGTAACACCCAGTGCTCATCCCGTCAAGTGCAACCCTCAGTGCCCGTCACCCATTCACCCCCACCCCTTGCCCTCCTCCCCTTTCATCACCCCTAGTTCGTTTCCCAGAGTTAGGAGTCTTTATGTTCTGTTTCCCTTTCTGATATTTCCTACCCATTTCTTCTCCCTTCCCTTTTACTATTATTTATATTCCTCAAATGAATGAGACCATATAATGTTTGTCCTTCTCCGATAGACTTACTTCACTCAGCATAATACCCTCCAGTTCCATCCACGTTGAAGCAAATGGTGGGTATTTGTCATTTCTAATGGCTGAGTAATATTCCATTGTATACATAGACCACATCTTCTTTATCCATTTAAATGAAGAATCCTTAATAACACTAAACCATAACTACTACTAATTCATGTGAATACAACAAAAATATCAAGTAAGACAGTAAGTGCCACAGTCAAAATCCTGGCTTCTTGGCATCCACCAGCAGAGGGGCAGGCCTCAGTTACCCGGCTCCTGGCCTCCTCAGAGCCTAGGGACCTCTGGTAAGGCCCATGCCCAGAACTTCCCCTGAGCCATCTGGTCCACAGTTCAAAACGTTCCATTCATGTGACAGCTGGAGCATTAGAATCTACTTCCTTATATGGGTACAGAGCCAATGAAGATGACCCACATTCCCTAGTCTTTACTACTGTCACAAACTAGCTGTGAAAAGCTGTTAAGTTGTCTATCCATTTTTCCCTTCACGGGTAAATAAAATTGAAATGGAATGGCAGACTTCAAAAGACACCATTGAGGAGACTTAGAGGGAGCGTCTCCTAGGGATATTTAAGGTACCGTGGTTGTCAAGAGTAACCAAAGTGAAAAAATGAAAGGTAGTAGGGTAATATAAAGGAGAAAGAGAAGTAGAGTTCGCAGTAAAATTTCAAAACTAATCTTTGTGAGTCTGGATGTCATTTGTAAAGATTTTGGATAAAGTGCCTTACAGGAATCCCTGCAGTCTCCAGCACAGCAGGATGCCCTTGCTCTGCTGCACCTCCTGCTATAGCGGTCTTGTAAGTTCCATGGGTCTCCTCAGAGGCAGGTACAGAAATGTTCAGTAGCACTGTTCCCAAGGAATCTCCACTTGCAGATGCTCAGTTCTCACCTCACATACAAATCTTGTGCTTCAGAGTCACCTTCTTCTTTCTCAAAACTGATCCTCCTCTACCTCAGCAAAACCTTTTTTGAGTTCCTTTCATAAATTATCATTTTCTCGCTTGACCAATTAATTAGAAAACAGTGTGAGGGGATGAAATGCTGAGCAGATTCACTCATTTTGGATATTAAGGGCAGATTCAACTTGAAACACACCTAAAATGGCTATTTTTTAAAAGACCAGGAAAGTGGCCTGCCTCCCTCCCTCCCTCCCTCCCTCTCTCTCTCTTTCTTTCTTTCTTTTTTAGTTTTGAATATCTAATACCTTTGCGGGTTTTTTTATTTTATTTTATTTTTTATTGGAGTTCAATTTGCCAACATATAGCAGTGGCTTTCAATCTGTTCTATGAAGCCTAAGCAGTTCCTTAGAAGCCTCAACTCTGAGCAGCAAGAGGCCAACCAGGCTCTGAAGCCTGCCTTCAATTCACTCTGGGAGATGCTCTAACTCATCCTAGAACTAAGGAAATACTTACAAATCTTTTCTAAGGTCACACTGTTAAAAACAAAGCTTAAAATACTACTGACCTAGATCATAACTGGTAGACTTCTGCACAATTCCCTCAAAATCCAAATGCCCTCAGCTCTACCAATAAATCTTCCAGAGGCATTGTCTGCTTCTGTACTTGCCTTGTGTCTGAGAGTTCCTGGGACACTACTATTATGGTCTGCTTGGCCCTTCCTATCCTAACTTTCTAACAATGAGTTAACATGCTCTAAAATAAGGAAAAGCCACATAACAAGTATTTAAAACAGCATAATTAACCACCAGCAATAGGACATCCTCTACTTCTATGTCCACGCACAGAAGTACACCTCCCTTGCACACAGATCACATACCACCAGATCCCACACATACACTACCACCCTGACCCAGAACCCCAGAAGAGTTGACCCCACTTACTCTAGTCCAGAGGTTTCTACTGTGACCACACAAAACCTCCACATGGAAATCCCTGAAATGACTACCTTCCTGGATCGTCACAAGCACTGTTTTAACTGGTCCTGGTTGTAACATCTTCTGTTTCTTGATTTTTCTAGAAAGTTGAGAAGCACTGTTCCTTCCTATTCCTGTCAATCTTTCTGACCACAACAGTGTCTTCCTAAAAATGCACTCACAGCAAATACTATACACTATTTCCTTCAACATCAGGTCTACGTCCCTTCTGGGACAGAAACATTGGAAAGCTAGAAACTACACTGCCCAGATACCTCTATTGTAAGAGATTATAAGTGATCTCAAATTCTACTCATTTTTATGAAATTAATTACTTCATGAAAATAAAAACTTCAGAATAGCTTTAAATACCATGAGCTAAGTAAAGAAGAAAAAAATACTTGCAAATTATATAGACAAAAACTTAATACTCTTAATATATGAATACTTCTTAAAACTAAAAAAACAAAGACCCAATAATCAAAATATAAATCAACAGAAGACATGGACAGAACTGCCAACTTCGTGTACACTGATGTGATTTCTAACATCAGACCACTAAAAGTCCAAAAGCTGAAAACACACTTGTTGGCAAGACTGTGGAGAAACCATCATCTCACACACTTCCAGTAGGGATACAAAACAGTAAAAATTCTATGAAGGGGAAATCAGAAGCATCCTCAAAATTGCAAATGCATTTACCCTCTCACCCAGCAATTCTATCTTAAGGAGCCCATCCTGAAGATAATTCCCACAATCAACATAAGCTGCAGCATTATGGGAATAACAAAAAACTTCAAACAACCTATCTATCCAAAGAACTGGTTGAATTAGCTATGGCAATCCCACAAGATGCATGTTTACACAGCAGTACTATGCAAAATATAAAAGAGAACAAAGCAAACCTCTGTAACTGATGTAGAATAATTTCTAGAATGTTCTGAGTTGACAAAGCAAAGCAAACATCACCACCTGAATTTCTATTCTGGAAAAGAAGCCCCTGTTCAGCCATGAACACTGCGTGGGCTGACAGCCTCTGGCAGCAGTGCCTCCTGAGGGCCTGCCTCCTCTCACCTCCAATCCTTCCCTCACAGCTCCCCCATGAGCTGGCTAAAACTTAACACGGAGCACAGTCCTCAGGTTCTCCCTACCTGATTAGGTACGTTCTTCATTAGAACATTCACGAAGGTTCCCCCCAAAAAAATGCCTATTTCCCCTAATTTCATCTGAGTGTTCACTACCTTTTGTATAATGAAAGAGTAATTAGAATATTACTGTATGTAATATTCTGTATGTTGAAATTCTAATCCTCAAACAAAATAGTATTTTAAGATACTAAATTGTGGTAATCATTTCACAGTGAATACATACATTAAATCATTACATACACCTCTAAAAAAAACATGATGTACAACCTAAGTATCTACAATTTTTACTTGTCAATCATGTATCAATGGAAGGGGCCCAGCGAGGAGCCAAGCTAAGTAAGGCCAGGCGGGGAGTGCCCCCAGGACATGAAAGCCCAGTCCCAGAGAAGCAGAAACTTTACCAATCTTCCAGGACAGTGAGGTGCTCGCAAGGAACTCGGGCAGGATCCCAGGAGGGGCAGTAGAGCCCCCAGGTTCCCAGGGTCACTAACAGAGAAGCGCGACCCAGGGGAGAGCGTGCCACACACTGCCTGCAGAGCTCCCTAAAGGGCTGGAACGTGCGCCCGCAGGGCCTCAGGAGTTCAGGCAGTGGCTCCCTGTGGAGGGGGCTGTGCCCCAGGAGAAGCTCAGGCAGCATCTCAGGCGGTGGCTCCAGGTGGAGTGGCCTGCGCACAACGGGAACACAATTCCAGTGGCGCAGGCCCCAGAGCCCAAGGCTCTGAGGGACACAGCCCAGGATCCGGCGCTCCCCTTGGGACAGGCAGGGGCCAGGAGGACACAGGAAAGTGAGGACACTCCTGAGCTGCGCAGATCAGCACCCCCCACCCCTGGAGCATCCAGGCCAGTGTGGACTGGGAGCTGCGAGAGTTACTGTGGGAGCTGACTCCAGGGCTAGAAACCTGGACGCTGCCAGTCTTGTTGTTCCTCCCTGTATCACCTTGTGCCTGGGACAGAGCAGGGCGCCAGGAAACAGGGGCCTCACAGGATAAACAGTTCCCACTGAGCCATGCACCTGGCAGGGGGCTGGGCAGCTACCCCAGGTACACACACCTGAGAATCAGCACAGCGGGCAAGAAGAGCAAGTTCTTGACGGAGCAGCTCTGGAAAGCTCCAGGGGAAGTTGAGGGATTTACAGTATATAGAATCAGAGGATACACCGCCTTGTTTTTGTGTTTTGTTTTTACTTTTGTTTGTTTTTCTTTTTTCTCTTTTTTCCTTCCTTTTTCCAGTAATACTTATTTTTAGCCACTCTGCACTGAGCAAAATGACTAGAAAGAACTCACCACAAAAGAAAAAATCAGAAATAGTACTCTCCCACAGAGTTAAGGAATTTGGATTACAATTCGATGTCAGAAAGCCAATTCAGAAGCACGATTATAAAGATACTGGCGGCTCTGGAAAAAAGCATAAAGGATTCAAGAGACCTCATGACTGCAGAATTTAGATCTAATCAGCCCGAAATTAAAAATCAATTAAATGAGATGCAATCCAAACTAGAGGTCCTAACAATGAGGGTTATGAGGTAGAAGAATGAGTGACACAGAAGACAACTTGATGGCAAGGAAGGAAGCTGAGAAAAAGGGGAAAGACAATGAAGAGACCATAAGGAAAGGTTAAGGGAAATAAATGATAGCTTCAGAAGGAAGAATCTATGTATAACTGGGGTTCCCGAAAATGCAGAGAGAGACAGAGGGCGAGACAGTATATTTGAACAAATCATAGCTGAGAACTTCCCTACTTTGGGGAAGTAAACAGGCATTCAGATCCAGAAGATAGAGAGATACCCTCCCCAAATCAGTAAAAACTGTTCAACACCTCAACACTTAATAGTGAAAGTTGCAATATCCAAAGATAAAGAGGAAATCCTTAAAGCAGTGAGAGACAAGAGATCCTTAACTTACATGGGGAGAAATATTGGGGAGAAATATTAGATTAACAGCAGATCTCTGCACAAAGACCTGGCAGTCCAGAAAGGGCTGGCAGGATATATTCAGGGTCCTAAATGAAAAGAACATGGAGCCAAGAATACTTTATTCAGCAAGGCTCTCATTCAGAACAGGAGAGAGAAAGAGCTTCCAAGATAGGCAGAAACTGAAAGACTATGTGACCATCAAACCAGCTCTGCAAGAAATACTAAGGGGAACTCTGTAAAAGAGAAGTCCAAAGAAACAATCCACAAAAACAGGGACTGAATATAAATTACAATGACATTAAATTCATATCTTTCAATAGTAACTCTGAACGTGAATGGGCTTAATGATCCCATTAAAAAGTGCAGAGTTTCAGACTGGATAAAAAAGCAAGACCCATCTATTTGCTGTCTACAGGAGACTCATTTTAGACCTAAGGACACCTACAGCATGAAAATAAAAGGCTGGAGAACCATTGACCATTCAAATGGTCATCTAAAGAAAGCTGGGATACAATACTCATATCAGATAAATTAAACTTTATTCAAAGACTATAGTAAGAGATGAAGAGGGACACTCTATCATACTTAAAGGATCTATCCAACAAAAGAACCTAATAATCATGAATATTTATGCCCCTAATGTGGGAGCTGTAAAGTATATCAAGCAATTAATAATCAGTTAAGATATACTTAGATAATAATACAGTAATAGTGGGAGACATTAACACAGTACGTTCTGTAAATGACAGATCTTATAAGCCCAACATCTCCAAAGACACAAGAGCTTTAAATGATACACTGGACCAGATGGAGTTCAAAGATATTTACAGAACTTCACATCAAAACGCAACTGAATACACATTCTTCTCAAGTGCACACGGAACTTTCTCCAGAATAGACCATATACTGGGTCAACCAATAACAAAAGACTGGGATTGGCCCCTGCATATCTTCCGACCATAATGCTTTCAAACTAGAAATCAATCACAAGAAGAAATTTGGAAGAAATTCAAACACCCGGAGGTTAAAGAGCATCCTGCTAAAAGATGAAAGGGTCAAACAGGAAATTAGAGAAGACTTATAAAGATTCATGGAATCTAATGAGAATGAAATTATAACAATTCAAAATATTTGGGATACAGCAAAAGCAGTCCTGAGAGGGAAATATATCGCAATACAAACATCCCTCAAAAAACTGGAAAGAACTCAAATACAAAAGCTAACCTTGCTCCTAAAGGAACTGGAAAAAGAAGACCAAATAAAACCTACACCCAGGGCAGCCCAGTGGCTCAGAAGATTAGCACAGCCTTCAGCCCAGGGCCTGATCCTGGAGACCCGGGATCCAGTCCCATGTCAGGCTCCCTGCATGGAGCCTGTTTCTCCCTCTGCACCTCTCTTTCTCTCTCTCTCTTTCTCCCTCTCTCTGTATCTCTCATGTATAAACAAATAAAGTCTTTAAAAAAAAAAAAAAAAAAAACCTATACCAAGCAGAAGAGAGTTAATAAAGATTTGAGCAGAACTCAATGAAATAGAGACCAGAAGAACTGTGGAACAGATCAACAAAACAAAGAGTTGGTTCTTTGAAAGAATTAAAAGGATAGATAAACCACTAGCCAGCCTTATTAAAACAAAAGAGAAAAGACTCAAATTAATAAAATCACGAATAAAAAAGGAGAGATCACCATCAATACCAAGGAAATACAAGACACAAGAGTCCAAGGACAGATAGCTTCCCAGGAGAATTCTATCAAACGTTTGAAGAAGAAACAATACCTATTCTATTAAATCTGTTCCAAAAGATAGAAAGAGACGGAATACTTCCAAACTCATCCTATGAGGCCAGCATCACCTTAATTCCAAAACCAGACAAAGACCCCACCAAAAAGGAGAATTATAGACCAATATCCCTGATGAACACAGATGCAAAAATTCTCAAAAAGATATTAGCCAATAGGATCCAACAGTACATTAGGAAGATTATTCACCATGACAAAGTGGGATTTATCCCTGGGATGCAAGGTTGGTTCAACACTCCTAAGCAATCAATGTGATAGATCATATCAGCCAGAGAAACAAGAACCATATGATCCTTTCAAAAGATGCGCAGAAAGCATTTGACAAAACAGAGCACCCATTCCTGATCAAAATTCTTCAGAGTGTAGGGATAGAGGGAACATCCCACAGCATCTTAAAAGCCATCTACAAAAAGCCCACAACAAATATCATTCTCAATGGGGAAACACTGTGAGCCTTTACCCTAAGATCAAGAACACGACAGGGATGTCATTCTCACCACTGCTATTCAACATAGTACTAGAAGTCCTCAGCAATCAGACAACCAAAAGACATTAAAGGCAATCAAATTTGCAAAGAATCAAGTCAAACTCTCCCTCTTCGCCAATGACATGATACTCTACATAGGAAACCCAAAAGACTCCACCCCAAGATTGCAAGAACTCATACAGCAATTTGGCAGTGTGGCAGGATAGAAAATCAATGCCCAGAAGTCAGTGGCATTTCTATACACTAACAATGAGACTGAACAAAGAGAAATTAAGGAGTTAATCCCATTTACAATTGCACCCAAAAGCATAAGACACCTAGGAATAAACCTAACCAAAGGTAAAGCATCTATACCCTAAAAACTATAGAACACTTTTTTAATAAAATAATTCTTTATTGGTGTTCAATTTACCAACATACAGAATTACACCCAGTGCTCATCCCGTCAAGTGTCCCTCTCAGTGCCCATCACCCACTCACCCCCACCTCCGCCCTCCTCCCCTTCCACCATCCCTAATTCGTTTCCCAGAGTTAGGAGTCTTTATATTCTGTCTCCCTTTCTGATATTTCCCACAGAATTCTTCTCCCTTCCCTTATATTCCCTTTCACTATTATTTATATTTCCCAAATGAATGAAAACATACACTGTTTGTCCTTCTCCGATTGACTTACTTCACTCAGCATAATACCCTCCAGTTCCATCCACGTTGAAGCAAATGGTGGGTATTTGTCGTTTCTAATGGCTGAATAATATTCCATTGTATACATAAACCATATCTTCTTTATCCATTCATCTTTCAAGGGACACCAAGACGCCTTCCACAGTTTGGCTACTGTGGACATTGCTGCTAGAAACATCGGGTGCAGGTGTCCCCGCGTATCATGGCATCTGAATCTTTGGGGTAAATCCCCAGCAGTGCAATGGCTGGGTCGTAGGGCAGGTCTAATTTTAACTTTTTGAGGAACCTCCACACAGTTTTCCAGAGTGGCTGCACCAGTTCACATTCCCACCAACAGTGTAAGAGGATTCCCTTTTCTCTGCATCCTCTCCAACGTTTGTGGTTTCCTGCCTTGTTAATTTTCCCCATTCTCACTGGTGTGAGGTGGGATCTCATTGTGGTTTTGATTTGTATTTCCCTGATGGCAAGTGATGCAGAGCATTTTCTCATGGGCTTGTTGGCCATGTCTATGTCTTCCTCTGTGAGATTTCTCTTCATGTCTTTTGCCCATTTCATGATTGGATTGTTTGTTTCTTTGGTGTTGAGTTTAAGAAGTTCTTTATAGATCTTGGAAACTAGCCCTTTATCTGATACGTCATTTGCAAATATCTTCTCCCATTCTGTAGGTTGTCTTTGAGTTTTGTTGACTGTATCCTTTGCTCTGCAAAAGCTTCTTATCTTGATGATGTCCCAATAATTCATTTTTGCTTTTGTATCTTTTGCTTTCGTGGACGTATCTTGCAAGAAGTTACTGTGGCCAAGTTCAAAAAGGGTGTTGCCTGTGTTCTCCTCTAGGATTTTGATAGAATCTTGTCTCACATTTAGATCTTTCATCCATTTTGAGTTTATCTTTGTGTATGGTGAAAGAGAGTGGTCTAGTTTCATTCTTCTGCATGTGGATGTCCAATTTCCCAGCACCATTTATTGAAGACACTCTCTTTCTTCCAATGGATAGTCTTTCCTCCTTTATCGAATTATTAGTTGACCATAAAGTTCAGGGTCCACTTCTGGGTTCTCTATTCTGTTCCACTGATCTATGTGTCTGTTTTTGTGCCAGTACCACACGATCTTGATGACCACAGCTTTGTAGTACAACCTGAAATCTGGCATTGTGATGCCCCCAGATATGGTTTTCTTTTTTAAAATTCCCCTGGTTATTCGGGGTCTTTTCTGAATCCACACAAATCTTAAAATAATTTGTTCTAACTCTCTGAAGAAAGTCCATGGTATTTTGATAGGGATTGCATTAAACGTGTAAATTGCCCTGGGTAACATTGACATTTTCACAATATTCTGCCAATCCATGAGCATGGAATATTTTAACATCTCTTTGCGTCTTCCTCAATTTCTTTCAGAACTGTTCTATAGCTTTTAGGGTATAGATCCTTTATCTCTTTAGTTAGGTTTATTCCTAGGTATCTTATGCTTTTGGCTGCAATTGTAAATGGGATTGACTCCTTAGTTTCTCTTTCTTCAGTCTCATTGTTAGTGTATAGAAATGCCATTGATTTCTGGGCATTGATTTTGTATCCTGCCACGCTACCAAATTGCTTTATGAGTTCTAGCAATCTTGGGGTGGAGGCTTTTGGGTTTTCTAGGTAAAGTATCATGTCATCGGCAAAGAGGGAGAGTTTGACTTCTTCTTTGCCAATTTGAATGCCTTTAATGTCTTTTTGTTGCCTGATTGCTGAGGCTAGGACTTCCAGTACTATGTTGAATAGCAGTGGTGAGACTGACATCCCTGTTTTGTTCCTGATCTTAGGGGAAAGGCTCCCAGTGCTTCCCCATTGAGAATGATATTTGCTGTGGGCATTTCGTAGATGGCTTTTAAGATGTTGAAGAAAGTTCCCTCTATCCCTACACTCTGAGGAGTTTTGATCAGGTATGGATGCTGTATTTAGTCAAATGGTTTCTCTGCATCTAATGAGAGGATCATATGGTTCTTGGTTTTTCTCTTGCTGATATGATGAATCACATTTATTGTTTTATGAGTGTTGAACAAGCCTTGTGTCCCGGGAATAAATTCTACTTGGTCATGGTGAATAGTTTTCTTAATGTGCTGTTGGATCCTATTGGCTAGTATCTTGTTGAGAATTTTTGCATCCATGTTCATCAGGGATATTGGTCTGTAATTCTCCTTTTTGGTGGGGTCTTTGTCTGGTTTTGGAATTAAGGTGATGCTGGCCTCATAGAACGAATTTGGAAGTACTCCATCTCTTTCTATCTTTCCAAACAGCTTTAGTAGGATAGGTATGGTTTCTTCTTTAAACGTTTGATAGAATTCCCCTGGGAAGCCATCTGGCCCTGGGCTCTTGTGTCTTGGGAGGTTTTGGATGACTGCTTCAATTTCCTCCCTGGTTATTGGCCTGTTCAGGTTTTCTATTTCTTCCTGTTCCAGTTTTGGTAGTAAGTGGCTTTCCAGGAATGCGTCCATTTCTTCCAGATTGCCTAATTTATTGGCGTATACCTGTTCATAACATGTTTTTAATATCGTTTGTATTTCCTTGGTGTTGGTAGTGATCTCTCCTTTCTCATTCATGATTTTATTGAGTCTTCTCTCTCTTCTTTTTAATAAGGTTGGCTAATGGTTTATCTATCTTAATAATTCTTTCAAAGAACCAACTCCTGGTTCTGATGATCTGTTCCACAGTTCTTCTGGTCTCAATTTCGTTCAGTTCTGCTCGAATCTTTATTAACTCTCTTCTTCTGCTGGGTGTAAGATCTATTTGCTGTTTTTTCTCAGGCTCCTTTATGTGTAAGGTTAGCTTTTTTATTTGAGTTCTTTCCAGTTTTTGAATGGATGCTTGTATTGCGATGTATTTCCCCCTCAACACTGCTTTTGCTGCATCCCAAAGATTTTGAACGGTTGTATCGTCATTCTCATTAGTTTCCATGAATCTTTTTAATTCTTCCTTAATTTCCTGGTTGACCCTTTCATCTTTTAGCAGGATGGTCCTTAACCTCCACGTGTTTGAGGTCCTTCCAAAATTCCTCTGGTGATTTAGTTGTAATTTCAAGGCATTCTGGTCTGAGAATATGCAGGGGACAATCCCAATCATTTGGTATCGGTTCAGACCCAATTTGTGACCCAGTATATGGTCTATTCTGGAGAAAGTTCCATGTGCACTTGAGAAGAATGTGTATTCAGTTGAGTTTGGATGTAAAGTTCTGTAGATATCTGTGAAATCCATCTGGTCCAGTGTATCATTTAAGCTCTCGTTTCTCTGGAGATGTTGTGTTTAGAAGACCTATCGAGGGTAGAAAGAGCTAGATTGAAGTCACCAAGTATAAGTGTATTATTATCTAAGTATTTCTTCACTTTGGTTATTAATTGATTTAAATATTTGGCAGCTCCCACATTCGGGGCATATATATTGAGGACTGTTAAGTCCTCTTGTTGGATAGATCCTTTAAGTATGAGATAGTGTCCCTCTTCATCCCTCACTACAGTCTTCGGGGTAAATTTTAGTTTATCTGATACAAGGATGGCTACCCCTAGTTTCTCTTGAGGACCATTTGGATGGTAAATGTTTTCCAACCTTTTATTTTCAGGCTGTAGGTGTTCTTCTGTCTAAAATGAGTCTCTTGTAGACAGCAAATAGATGGGTCCTGCTTTTTTATCCAGTCTGACACCCTGCGCCTTTTGATGAGGTCATTAAGCCCATTCACATTCAGAGTTACTATTGACAGATATGAGTTTAGTGTCATCATGATATCTATTCAGTCCTTGTTTTTGGGGATTGTTCCACTGAACTTCTTCTTAAAGGGGAATTTTAAGAGTCCCCCTTAAAATTTCTTGCAGAGCTGGTTTGGAGGACACATATTATTTCAGTTCCTGCCTGTTTGGAAGCTCTTTATCTCTCCTTCGATTTTGAATGAGAGCCTTGCTGGATAAAGTATTCTTGGTTGCATGTTCTTCTCATTTAGGACCCTGAATATATCCTGCCAGCCCTTTCTGGCCTGCCAGGTCTCTGTGGAGAGGTCTGCTGTTACCCTAATATTCCTCCCCAAAAAAGTCAGGGATTTCTTGTCTCTTGCTGTTTTAAGGATCTTCTCTTTATCTTTGGAATTTGCAAGCTTCACTATTAAATGTCGAGGTGTTGAACGGTTTTTATTGATTTAAGGGTAGGATCTCTCTCTTTCCTGGATCTGAATGCCTGTTTCCCTTCCCGGATTAGGAAAGTTTTCAGCTAGGATTTGTTCAAATATATATTCTGGCCCTCTGGCCCTTTCGGTGCCCTCGGGAACCCCAATTAAACGTAGGTTTTTCTTTCTCAGGCCGACGTTTATTTCCCTTAATCTGTCTTCATGGTCTTTTAATTGTCTGTCTCTTTTTTCCTCAGTTTCCCTCCTTGACATCAACTTGTCTTCTATGTCACTCACTCGTTCTTCCACCTCGTTAGGACTTCTAGTTTGGATTGCATCTCATTCAATTGATTTTTAATTTCTGCCTGATTGGATCTAAATTCTGCAGTCATGAAGTCTCTTGAGTCCTTTATGCTTTTTTCTAGAGCCACCAGTAGCTGTATAATAGTGCTTCTGAATTGGCTTTCTGACATTGAATTGTAATCCAGATTTTGTAACTCTGTGGGAGAGAGGACTGTTTCTGATTCTTTCATTTGAGGTGAGGTTTTCCTTCTATTCATTTTGCTCAGTGCAGAGTGGCCAAAAACAAGTTGTATTGGGAAAAGGAGAAAAAGAGAGAGAAGGAAAGAAAAGAGAAAAAGAAAAAAGGAAGAAAAAATGGAAAAAGAAGAAAAAGAGAAAGAAAAAGAAAGAAAGGGGAAAAAAATAGGGTGGGGGAAGCAATCAGAAATCAAAACCAAAATAAAAAACACGGGGAGTATCTTCTGATTCTGTATCCTTTAAGTCCCTTGACCTCCCTTGGAACTTGTCCATCTAGCTGGTCTTCTGGGGGAGGGGCCTGTTGTGCTGATTTTCAGGTGTTAGCAGTTGGGGGATCTGCTCTGCCTCCTACCTGGTACAGGGCTCAGTGGGGGGTTGTTACCCCGTGAGGCCGAAGGAGGAACAACCCCAGTGGCTGCTGCAGCTCTGGAAACCTGGATTCAGCTCCTGCCCGAACTACTCTGTCTGCAGGGCCTGGAGGCTCCGGGGCGGGGCCGCTGATGTGCTCAGCTTGGGGCAGGAGCGTCCTGGCTTTCCTGAGCCCTCCCGGCTCTGCCTGTCCCGGGGGGAGGCCGGATCGTTGGCTGTGTCCCGGCACCCTGTGCTCCCGGGGCCTGCGCTGTTGGATTTGCGCTCCGACCCGCAGCCCCTTCCACGGAGCTGCTGCCGGAGCCCCTCCGAGCTGCTCCGGGTCCCGCCGTGCGCGCTGCAGCCCTTAGGGAGTTCGGCGCACTCCCCTGGGGCGCAGGTGTCTATTAGTGTCCCAGGGAGCTTGAGGGCATCCTCGGCCTCTTGGGGTCCTGCTCTGACTCCCTGCGAGGCCTTTCCGCCCAGGAAGGTTGGTGCAGCTCCTGCTTCTCCGGGACGGGTATCTCCTGTCCTGGGGACATTCGCCCCAGCCTCAGCCTGGCTCCTCGCGGGGCCCCTCCCCCTCGGAGGCCTTTTGTTTCTTTATTTCTTTTTCCCCCGTTTTCCTACCTTGATAGAAGCACGAACTCTTCTCACTGTAGTGTTTCAGCTGTTCTCTTTTTAAATATCAGGCCGAATTCGTAGATTTTCAGGATGATTTGAAGGTTATCTAGGTCATTTGGTGGGGACAGGTGATTTTGGGACCCTACTCTTCCGCCATCTTGCCCCTCCTCTAGGCTAGATCTACAACACTTCTGAAAGAAATTGAGGAAGACTCAAAGAGATGGAAAAATATTCCATGCTCATGGATTGGCAGAATTAATATTGTGAAAATGTCAATGTTACCCAGGGCAATTTACACGTTTAATGCAATCCCTATCAAAATACCATGGACTTTCCTCAGAGAGTTAGAACAAATTATTTTAAGATTTGTGTGGAATCAGAAAAGACCCCAAATAGCCAGGGGAATTTTACAAAAGAAAAGCATAACTGGGGATATCACAATGCCAGATTTCAGGTTGTACTACAAAGCTGTGGTCATCAAGACAGTGTGGTACTGGCACAAAAACAGACACATAGATCAATGGAACAGAATAGAGAACCCAGAAGTGGACCCACACCTTTATGTTCAACTAATATTCCACAAAGCAGGAAAGACTACCCACTGGAAGAAAGACAGTCTCTTCATAAATGGTGCTGGGAAAATTGGACATCCACATGCAGGAGAATTAAACTTGACCACTGTCTTACACCATACACAAGGATAAACTCAAAATGGATGAAAGATCTAAATGTGAGACAAGATTCCATCAAAATCCTAGAGAAGAACACAGGCAACACCCTTTTTGAACTTGGCCACAGTAACTTCTTGCAAGATACATCCACAAAGACAAAAGAAACAAAAGCAAAAATGAATTATTGGGACTTCATCAAGATAAAAAGCTTCTGCCCAGCAAAAGAAACAGTCATCCAAACTAAAAGACAACCTACAGAATGGGAGGAGATATTTGCAAAAAACGTGTCAGACAAAAGGCTAGTATTCAAGATCTATAAACAACTTATTAAACTCAACAGCAGGGGATCCCTGGGTGGCGCAGTGGTTTGGCGCCTGCCTTTGGCCCAGGGCGTGATCCTGGAGACCCGGGATCGAATCCCACGTCGGGCTCCCGGCATGGAGCCTGCTTCTCCCTCTGCCTGTGTCTCTGCCTCTCTCTCTCTCTCTCTGTGTGACTATCATAAATAAATAAAAATTTTAAAATAAATAAATAAATAAATAAATAAACTCAACAGCAGGGCAGCCCGGGTGGCTTAGTGGTTTAGTGCCTCCTTCAGCCCAGGGTGTGATCCTGGAGACCTGGGATGAAGTCCCACATCGGGCTCCCTGAATGAAGCCTGCTTCTCCCTCTGCCTGTGTCTCTGCCTCTCTCCATGTGTGTCTCTCATGAATAAATGAATAAAATCTTTAAAAAATAAAAATAAAAAAATAAACTCAACAGCAAAAAAACAATCCAATCATGAAATGGGCAAAGGCATGAAAGGAAATTTCACCAAAGAAGACATACACATGGCCAATAAGCACATGAGAAAATGCTCTGCATCACTTGCCATCAGGAAAATACAAATCAAAACCACAATGAGATACCACCTCACACCAGTAAGAATGGGGAAAATTAACAAGATAGGACACAACAAATGTTGGAAAGGATGTGGTGAAAGGGAAACCTTCTTTGCACTGTTGGTGGGAATGTGAACTGGTACAGCCACTCTTGAAAACTGTGTGGTGGTTCCTCAAAGAGTTAAAAGTAGAACTGCCCTACAACCCAGCAATTGCACTGCTGGGGATTTAACCCAAAGATACAGATGCAGTGAAACGCCGGTACAACTGCACCCCAATGTTTATAGCAGCAATGTCCACAATAGCCAAACTGTGGAAGGAGCCTTTGTGTCCATTAAAAGATGAATGGATAAAGAAGACGTGGTATATATATACAATGGAATATTACTCATCCATTAGAAATGACAAATACCCACCATTTGCTTCGACGTGGATGGAACTGGAGGTATCATGCTGAGTGAAATAAGTCAATCAGAGAAGGACAAACATTATATGGTCTCATTTATCTGGGGAACATAAAAAATAGTGAAAAGGAATGAAAGGGAAATGAGTGAAAATATCCGTCAGGATGACAGAACATCAGAGACTCCTAACTCTGGGAAACTAACAAGGGGTAGTGGAAAGGCAGGTGGGCGGGGTGATGGGGTGACTGGGTGACAGGCACTAAGGGGGGCACTTGACGGGATGAGTACTGAGTGATATGCTATATGTTAGCAAACTGAACTCCAATAAAAAAATATATAACTGTAAGTAGTATGTTAGAGAAAAAAGAAAATGGAGTACATGAAAAAATTAAACTCAATAAATAGGTTCTATAGCAAATTAGAGAAGAATTTGCAGGCTAGTGAAAAATGGAAGCAGATCAGTATAAAACATCCACATTAAGACTCACAGAAAATAACAAAATACAAAAAGGATGCAAGAAACGTGAGAAAGAGTGAAATGGTCTAATATACTTATAAATGGAATCCCAAGAGAAGAGGGAGAGCAGAAAAAAAAGACTTGAAGACTCACTGCTATTCCTGGAAAAAAAAAAAAAATCAACCTACTGAGGCGGTTTTCAGTGTTACTGAAATACACACACTCTGGAAAGGCAGAGCTGAGGAGTTACAACAGAGAGGCTATCCCTCATAAAGCCTGAAACATACATAAAGTCTGTCAAACTGCTTTTGACCAACCAAAGAATAGAAACAACATCCAGACACATACCTATGAAGCATGACAGGCAATCAATGGTTTATTAAAAAGACTATCAGGTAATGCTAAAGCCGTCAGGTTTTACCTATTATTTCCCTTGATCTATATCCACTCAGGATTTCAGGAAGCTATTTGGCATTCTGTTTAAACAGAATTATTTAAATTATCTTGATAATTTAAAATTACCTTTTACCAATTCTGGAAAATTCTGTCACTTTTCTTCTCTATTCACCCCTTCTGGAGCTCTTAATTCATCCCAAATCTTCTCATTGAGACATCTCGATTTCTTAACTAGTCTTCTAAAGCTACCCCTTTCCTTATTTTGCATCCTGGGTCTCCCATTTAGCAGTGTCATGCTTGCAATGTAACCTGAATTTTGCTCAAATGCCATTTCTTTAAGTTCAAGTTGGTTCTTTTGGTCCCTCCCATGTGTTATTCCCCTCTTACATTCTGATTCTTTCTTGATCTTCAATTATTCTCAACTTGCCCGATGTGTTATCTATTTGAGGTTCTATTCCTGCAGTCTATCATAACTAGTAACTCTTTCTTGATGAAGTCACATGTTTTATAATAACTCTGCATTGTTAACAGGCAGAATTTTGTGGGAAACCCACACTACCTGGAATACATAACAAACATATGCCTCTACAGGAGCTTTGCTTTTGCTGCTGTCAGGTGCTGGGGATAATGCAAGCTGCAGACTATGTTTCATGTTAGTTTCTCATTTATGAGCGCCCGCCGGCGCGGCAGGCGCGCACACACACACACAGTATTTACAAGTAATAACAAAATAGAGACTCCAACATCCTTGACTGGTTACAAAGTCTTAAGAAAGATTTCCCCTTCCTAGAGCCCAAGCAGACACTAAATTCCCTTGTGGAATCAGTAAATGGAATTTTTCTTTTTTTTTTTTAAGTCTACCTCTTCCCTGGGAGTATCACTCTCCAAGCCCCAAACCCCAAACTCAAAAGGCCTCACTTTCTGTCCCCATGTAGGTTGTCAAAACCCACAAAAAGCAAATGTTCCCAGCACAGGAACATCATTATTAGCTCAATGGCCAAATGCACTGGTTTTTATGTCACTTTCATATTCAGCACAGATATTTTGTTTACTACCCTACAAGATCAGTTATACATTTTTTAAATGTCCAATTTTCTACAGACTTTTTTAGCAATAGGATTTGAAGATGATCTGTTCCATCATACTATCAAAACGCGTAATAAAATTGTACCATTACAAAAAATCACTCGTGGATATCACCAATTAGGATGACCATTTGCTATTTTCAAACAACCAGTTCCTATTCCCTCAAATTTTGTTTTACCACTTCCCTCATAGCCCATGTTCAACTCGCTGACTCCCATAAGTGGGGAATGTGGGACGCCTGGGTGGCTCAGTGGTTGAGCTTCTGCCTTCAGATTATGGTGTGATCCCAGGGTCCTAGGATTGAGTCCCAATCAGGCTCCCTGCATGGAGCCTGCTTCTCCCCCTGCCTAGATCTCTGCCTCTCTGTGTCTCTCATGAATCAGTAGAATCCCCTCCCTGGCTCAGAGACGGAAGCTGAGTGCAATCAGAACACACCCAGGACTGGTCTGATTAGAAAAAAAGAAGCCCCATTGGGGTTTCCTATAGAACAGAGATAAAGAGGCTCATAGGGTACTGCTGAACACCACAGAGACCACAAAGAGAAGTGTAACCTGGGACCAACACTGAGCCAATCATGAGGAAGTGAGCTGAGTTCGAAGGTAGGAACTAGATCCTGGTACTTACTCCTGGAGCAACCAGATCAAGCTCTGACCAAAGCCAGTCCTAGCTCTTGATTTTTTTTTGTTCCATGAGCTGAAACATTTTCTCCTTGTATAAATTACTTTGAGCTAAATTTGTCAACTGAAAGCATTCTTACCAACATGGAAATTTCCCAAGTGTTCAAAGTTCAATAATGAAACAAAGTTTTACTTTTGCTTACCTGGATAACCAATTCCTTTGGCATTTGCATAGGGAACCCCAGAAGAACCAGGGCTATAAACAGGATTCATGATTTCAGAACTAAAAAAGGAAAGAAAAGTGATTTAGCCAAGCACTTTTATTCTCCAGTTCTCTCCAGTATCAGTCAAAAAAGAAGTCCCTTCTCTAGTTTACTAAAAACAAGGCATTTCATGCTGCTGCCAACCAACACAGAAGTCCTGATGAAGGCCCACCCAAACATTGTAAACTTTCCTTTACAAATTCTTCAGTCCATCAAAAGCTAAGAAAAAACTGTTTTCTACGTCCCTGCTTAAAACAGTGAAAATACGTTCTTATAATCTAAATGTCCTTTTATTTTTTATAAAGATTTTTACTCATTTATTCATGATAGAGAGAGAGAGAGAGAGAGAGGCAGAGACACAGGCTCCATGCCAGGAGCCCGACATGGGACTCGATTGCGGCACCCCAGGATCACGCCCTGGGCCAAAGGCAGGCGCCAAATCACTGAGGCACCCAGGGATCCCCTCTAAATGTCCTTTTAACAAATAGTTAAGGAAACCAGATCTATCCGGTGTATGAAATATTATACAGATACTTGTTAAAGTGTTTAAAAACATGACTGATACTATGTTAAGTGAGGAAAAAGATAACAATGCTGCAGATGCAGTTATAATAAAAAAACCTGCACCTACATGCAATAACTACAAATAGTACAGGCATGTGCACTTCCAGCACAAACAGAAAAGGTTGGGAGAATATAAAAATGTGAACAGAGACAGTCTCTAGATGGGGTGGGTTTAGTGTTCTTTTTATACTTTATTTCTTCTTTATTTTTTTAAGATTTTATTTCTTCATTAATGAGAGACAGAGAGAGAGAGAGAGAGAGAGAGGCAGAGACACAGGCAGAGGGAGAAGCAGGCTCCATGCAGGTAGCCTGACGTGGGACTCAATCCCGGGTTTCCAAGATCATGCCCTGGGCTAAAGGCGGCGCTAAACCACTGAACCACCTGGGCTGCCCTTTATACTTTATTTCTTAAATAACTTTTGTTAAATATGCATATATTTTCTTAAAAATACAAGTCAGCTATAGCCTAGCAACTCTATTAACCCATTCAATGCTTTTTTCATAATCTTTTTTCCTGAAAAGTTCAAGAACTTGCATAGCCATAACCATGATTTTACTCCTTACCCAACAGAAATGATTTTCATCAGTATCGCCAGCAAGCTCCTCTGAATTCTTTCACCCAGTATATTCTGAAAGCGTGAGTTTAAAGACTGTTCTGTATTCCTCACCTAGTAAGTCACTCACTGACTTATGTGGTAGTAAGGATTAAGGGGATCTTAAGTTTAAAATAAAAACAGCAGGGTGCCTGGGTGGCTCAGTTGGTTGACTCAGGTCATGATCCCAGGGTGCTGGGATCAAGCCCGAGGCTGGGCTCCCTGCTCAGTGGGAAAGTCTGCCTCTCTCCCTCTCCATCTGCCTCTCCACTCACTCATGCTCTCTCACTCTCTTTCAAATAAATAAATAAATAAAATCTTAAAAAAAAAACAAAACAAAACAGCACAGGAAAGGGAGCTAGCTAACAGGCAACAAGTATTATGAGAACTCTGTACTTTCTGCTCAAATTTGCTATGAACCTAAAACTCCTTTAAAAAGTCTAGTTAAGGGATCCCTGGGTGGTGCAGCGGTTTGGCGCCTGCCTTTGGCCCAGGGCGCGATCCTGGAGACCCGGGATCGAGTCCCACATCGGGCTCCCGGTGCATGGAGCCTGCTTCTCCCTCTGCCTGTGTCTCTGCCTCTCTCTCTCTCTCTGTGTGACTATCATAAATAAATAAAAATTAAAAAAAAAAAAAAAGTCTAGTTAAGAAATCCCTGGGTGGCTCAGCAGTTTGGCACCTGCCTTCGGCCTAGGGTGTGATCCTGGAGTCCCGGGATCGAGTCCTACATCAGGCTACCTGCATGGGGCCTGCTTCTCCCTCTGCCTGTGTCTCTGCCTCTGTCTCTCATGAATAAATAAATAAAATCTTAAAAAAAGAAAATCTAGTTAAAAATATATAGGGGCACCTGGGTGGCTCAGGCCTTGATTTCACAATCATCAGTTTGAGCTCCACACTGGGCTCCACACACAGCATAAAATCTACTTTAAAATAATTAATTAAAAATAATAAAAAATAAATAAAAAATACACATATATACTAAATAGTGTCTGCCCCTACCACATCCCCAATCAGAAAGTAGCCCCATGCAGACAAGGAACAGAGAGTTGGTCCTATTTACTGCAGTTACCTCTAGCACCAGTATCTGAAACAATACAGGTGCAAGTACCTGCTGACTTTCTAAAAACATATGCACCTTCGAACATGATATAGGTATTAAATTCCAATACAAAGATATATTGTAAAAACTTACCACTTCTTAGCTTACCTGACTCATTTAAAATATTCACAATCAACAGCAACCCTCTCAGGTCCCCTCCCTCCCCAGGAACTTTATTCTATCACTTTACTATCACTCAATAAACCTTGCATTGCTGCCCACCATAAATAAATAAATAAATAAATAAATAAATAAATAAATAAATAAATAAATAAATGAAATTCACAATAAAAAATATACCCAGTCACATCCTTCATCTTTGTAACAAGGTCTAGTCTAAACTAGGAAAAAAATCAGGGATCCCTGGGTGGCGCAGCGGTTTAGCACCTGCCTTTGGCCCAGGGCGCGATCCTGGAGACCCAGGATCGAATCCCATGTCGGGCTCCCGGTGCATGGAGCCTGCTTCCCCCCTGCCTGTGTCTCTGCCTCTCTCTCTCTCTCTCTCTCTGTGACTATCATAAATAAATAAATAAATAAAATTTAAAAAAATTTAAAAAATAAACTAGGAAAAAATCGAGAACATCAGTGATTGGAATGTTCTTGCTAAATAACTGTCTAATTTTTTTTTTTTTAACTTCTAAGTCAAACTTACTGTGACATCCACAATTACGGCTAAAACATAAGTCTAGATCAATGCTGGCCAACAGTACTCTGCAGCAATGAAGATGCCCTGTGCCTTCTAATATGGCAGCCATTAGCTGAAAGTAACACCCAAATATGTGGCTAGTGCAGGATATGATTTTTCAATTTTATGGGACTGCAACTTATATTCATTTTCTTAATTTATGTATTTATTCAACTGATCTCTACACTCATTGTGGGGCTTGAACTCAAGACCCTGAAATCAAGAGTTGCAGGCTCCTCCAACTGAGCCTCAACTTAAATTTAAATAGTCATTGATGTCTAGGGGCTACAGTGGACAGCATGTGTTTACAACACAGATGAGAGAAAAGAAGAATAGGAAGAATATAAAGAAAGCAGGAGAATCGATTACGTATCTTACCACACAATTTAAGAATAAACAAACTGGGGGCACATGAGTGGTTCAGTTGGTTAAGTGTCTGACTTTTGATTTCAGCTCAGGTCTTGATCTCAGGGTCTTGAGTTCAAGCCCTGCCTTGGGTTCCACGCCCAGCGTGGAGCCTACTTAAAAATAAATAAATAAATAAAAATAAAAATAAAAATAAAATAAAATAATAAAATAAAATAAAAAAATAAACAAATTGGCAACCAAGCCCTATTATCCTGCATTTTTAACCCATTCTTGGTGGATCATCCACAGAAGAATTGTGGAAGGCCTTGTGAATTCCATCTATCTCCCTGCTTCAACTATGATCTGTTGAGAAAGTACATACTTCCTAAAATTGTTTCTCTATGCTGTGCAAGAATCTTATTCTCAGTTGAATTCAAGATAAGCAAAGCACTATGCAGAGTCCACAGAGAAAACAAAAAAAGCAAGTCACAATCCTGCTTCTGAGCAGGAATCTAGGAAAGTGCTTGCTATCCAATAAAACCTTCTGCAAAACTGAGAATGTATGGCTACTTTCCATGTAAAGCAGCCACTAATGGTTGGCTACTGAACACCTGCAGTGTGGCTAGCTAGCACAACTAAGGAACTGCATTTTAGCTTAACTTATCACAGTCACATGCAAGTAATGGCTATTGTATTAAGAGAACTCAGGTCTATAAGATAAAAGACATGAATAATGGTGATACAGGGCAAAGAGTATTAATATTAACAGTCACATTAAGTACCATAAAAGAATGAAGTGCTCTGAAGGTTGAGTGAAGAGAGCAAAATTCAACAGGCGAGGGGAAGAATGGCCAGGAACTTGATTACAGAGGTAGTATTTCCAATAAGCTCTGAACAAGTATCCCAAAAAGCCCACAGAAGTAAAAAAAAAAAAAAAAAAAAATGGAAGATGCATACATAGGAGTATTGGGCAATTGGGCTTGTAGGGAATCAGCAAAGATGACTATGGAAACACAAATTAGATTCTTAAAACCATCATGTAGAGACCCTTAAATGTGGTCGGCTGAGCAAATGTCATCTAACTCATAAAGAGCACAGCAGTTTAACACAAGAGTTACCAGAGGATCTGGTAATTCTACTCACTGGTAAATACCCAAGAGAAGTGAAAACATACATCCACACAAAAATCTGTACACAAATGTTTATTATTCATAATAGCCAAATATTGTAAACAATTCAAATGAAGCACTGAACACAAGGTTCTCCTGCCATAAAGATCTCACAGTGCAAACCAATAATACAATTTACTATAAGCTTGCCACTAAAAAGTATATAGAGCTGTATCTGAATTCTCAATACCATAAGTTACAAACTACCCAGAAGTTATATTCCTAAAAGCAAAGGTGAATGTTTCCTAAAGAGATAGAAAAATCTTAATTAAAAATTATACGCAAGAAACTATAATAAGATTGATAAAAGAAAATGTTGCGGTCAGTTCCCCTTCCTATTCAATAAAAGGGCTTAATATAAAGACAAACTATGTGAACTAATGTGTAAAACAAACAAACAAACAAAAACAAACAAAAAAAAACAAAACCCTTCTTAGGTCACTTGTTCAAATAATGAGATTCTCCCAAGACTCTGAGCCTCAAGGACAGGGAAAATACTTTGTTCAGCTCTTCTTCATGTATCTCACCAGTGCTTGGCATATAAGTAGCTTATGTATATCTTCTGAATGTTTTTGAATAGAAAAACTAAAAGGATATATAATTTTTCACAGGAATAAATATGAAGTTCAGGGGTGCCTGACTCCTGATCTCAGGGTAATTGAGTTCAAGCCCCATATTGGGTGTACAGTTCACTTAAAAAAAAGTTGAGACATTTATTTAAAATATAACTCAGGGCGGTGCCTGGGTGGCATCTCAGATGGTTAAGCATCTACCTTCAGCTCAGGTCAAGATCTCCAGGTCCTGAGATCAAGCCCTACACATTGTGCTCCCAGCTCAGTGGAAAATCTGCTTTTTACTCTCCCTCTGCCTCTCTCTCGCTTGTGCTGTCTCTCTCTCTCACAAATGAATAAAAAAGAAAGTATTTAAAATATAACTCAGAACAGTTGAAATACATCTGTTTCTTGATTAGTGGCTATAAAACCTGAACCAGTTGGCCAGTTTTAACATCACCAGAAGACAAACTCTTTATCATTATGTACATCCTTATATGATAGAATTACTCTGCATCACCTAAGGTGTACTGCTACAAGAACATTACAGTCTGAATCTAATGGATCTTTTACACCCAACTTCTAGTTTACAGAAAAAGAAATTGAAGGAATAAGATGAACACAATGAAGCAACCCAACAAATCCAAAAGGTAGGGCATCTTGGAGAACAAATAACCCCAGTTTCTTCAGTAAGTCAATGGTCTGAAAAATGGTGAGGATGGGGAGGCTGGAGAACAGTTCTAGATTAAAATAGATTTAGATGTAAAAACCACCAGGTAGATTTTGTTTGGATTTTTAGATTGAAAAACTAAAAAGATCTTAATGATTTGGGGACGCAACTGATTATGGGACTAAGTATTAAAAGGCATCAACTGTTAATTTTTTTAAGTGTGGTGATAACATTTTGGTTGTGTAAAGACACCATTTTTCAGAGGTACATGCTAAGGCATGGAAGATTAAGATTTTAAAAAATGACATGTCTTTAACAAAGTATTTTTACAAAAAAGGGAAATTACAGTAAAATGCTAATAATTGTTACACTGAAATGTTGGGATGTATATTGTATTGTTACACCTTTTAAGTTAGCATAACAACAACAACAAAAAAAAACCCAAGGAAAAACCCATCACCACCATTCTACCTGGGATCTTAGTGCCACTGGCTACCCAGAAACCACCAATTTCCCAAATCTGATTTAGTGTAGACAGACCAAGGACTCGGATTCCAACACTGGGTCCAGAGAGTACCACTTTTTTTTTTTTTTTTAAGTTTCCTATTTAGAATCATTCAACTGCCAGAATACCTACAAGTGGTTTGACACCTGCAGCAGAATAAACAACTCTCAGATTTCCCTTTAAAAAAGATGATAGCAAAAGTTTCTAAATTTGAAAATCCGGTAATAATTAGAAACATATTAACACCCATCACTGTACTACTTTCTCTAGTTTCAAAAAAGACCATGATCTAAACAAAGTTCCTATACACAATAATTATAAAACTCTAAAAGCGTTTTATATTAGTGTTTCATATCAACAAAACTAATTTCAAGAAGCTCAAATTTTATTTCTCTCAGAGACCTCACTATCCAAGATAAAATACCCCTTAGCACAAACACTGGAAATTCTCGGCAATGTCTGATATTATCAAGAAGACCAAATAAGGGAGAAAGTTCTCAACTCCCTCAAACTCGACCTTCACTACTTAGGTTTGCAATCTATTGGAAGAAATTCATGTACTTCTCACAGGACAGGACAGATCTCAGACATAGATGTAGAAATGGAACAGACATGAGAAAAGTAACTATGACTCTATTACACTGGTGTACAACTATTTTAAAAGTGTTTCAACCGGGTGCCTGGGTGGCTCAATAGGTTCAGGTCATGAGCCCCTGCTCAGCCAGGAGTCCGGAGTCCAGGAGTCAGCTTCTCCTTTTCCCTCTATACCACCCCTTTGTCATGCTCTCTCTCAAATAAATAAAATCTTCAGAGAGAAAAAAAAAAAGTGTTTTAATTGATCCAGGAAAAGAAATTGTTTAAGTGAGTCAAGTTTGATAGACAAAAATTTCCCTTTAAACTTCAGAACCTGTAGGGTGCCTTGATGGCTCAGTCGGTTAAGCCTCTGGAGCTTGATTTCAGGGTCATGGGTTCAAGCCCCATGCCGGAGCTTCAGCTCAGTATGAGCCTACTTAAAATTTGTTTTAAACTACAGAACCTAAAAAAGTTAAAATATGTTTCTGTGAAGTTAACGTTTCTTTTTTTTTTTTTTTTTCAATTCTAATCCTCTACCTCTGTGGCATTATAACACAGTCCTGATGTTCGAAAATTCAAATAATTTTGGCATGACAATTCTAACCATAACACGGAAAAAAGCTGAAAAGCAGATGTAGAACAAAATAACAACTCAATATCCTAATATATATGAGGACCCGATAAATGGGCAGGGGCAACAGCAGTATACGGTGATTCCTCCAGAGTTGCAACCACTTTCCTCACACACACAACTCAATCTTCCCACTATTTCCAGGGGCAGGAGCCAGGAAGAGGGGATGCTACCTGCTCAGCATTTCTAGCGACTGCTGCACAAGAACACCCAGCAGAACGCACAGGCACCAGCTGTCTCCAACTTAGAAGGCCTGTGGAAGCCTCTATCAAGCCTCAGCTTCCATTTAGTCACAAACACAACTAAACATAAATAACAGGCATGCACTCCCACCAAAGCCAGCCAGCTTCATAAAACTGAAGGGAACCAAAAAAAGCTTCACAATGTGGACACACTAGCTTCGACAGTAGGGGAAAAAAGCCTTAGGTTGTCAAATTGGCCGTCAAAGCAAAAATTGCCCACTGCTTCTTTACTTACCAAAGTTGCAAAATGCGTCCCTAGGATTGTCCACAGCAAAAACTCTTAAACTTCTCCATGTAATATTTCAGAAAATCTTAAACTGCACAAGGATGACTTGAGAGTTTAAGCTGTGGCAACAAGATAAATCTTCCCACTTAAAATTTTTTCCTGTCGCTATAAACATTCCAAAACACCTTTACGCAGGACTTTAATGAAACATGGACTCACACAATCCAGTAGACGCAAACTTACATGTACTATAAAAGAAAAATACCCTGCTTGTTGACAGGCTGCAAAGGCACACCTCTTTTTCAAAGTTAACTCGCATTGGGCCACGAAACGTCTTTTCTTAAGAAATCATTCAAAGCCTTTCAAGCTGGAGTGTGAGTGAGCACCGTGGCTTCTGCCAGGCAAAGAGAATAATTCCCACTTTATGGGCAGTCACACTGGAAGCGATCACAAGCACAAGAATTCTCGATCTAAGTTACAGAAACAGCAGCCTGCCCTGGCCGGTCTTCTTCCAGGCGGGTCCTCAGTAAGGCCCGGGGACCGTCCCCGAGCGCTGACTGCGCCCCCCCGGCCCCCCGGCTGCAGCCCCCGCCGCCGCCGCCCCCCGCCGCCGCCCACACGGCACCTGCCCGCCTCGGCCCCACCTCTCTCCGGCCCCCGCCGCCCCGCCCGCCCCTCAGGGCAAAGCGCAGCCCGGGTGGTCCGTGGCCGCCAGCAGGCGGTGCCCGCCCGGGCGACCAGCGACCCCGAGCCGCGGGCCCGACCTTGGCGCCGCCCCAGCCCGGCCGCACAAAGCGCCGCACTTCCGGCCGGGCCCCGCCGCGGCCCGCGCCCGCCCGCCAGCCCGCCCCGGGGCACAGAGGGCGCCGCGTCCCCCCGGCCCGCCCGGCCCGGCCCGCCCCCGCCGGGGCGCCCGCCCGCACTCACCGCGCCGCGGCGGGGGCGGCGGCCTGGACCTCGGCGACCAGCGCACGCCGGCCCGGGGAGGGCTCGGCGGTGGGCTCAGCCACGGGCGAGCGCCGCGGACGCCTGCTGCGAGGGAAGGGCGGAGGCGCGCTGTCCCCCGCCGCCGCCCCCCGGCCCGCGCTCCCCGCCGCTCGGCTCCGCTCCGCCCGGCCCGCCTCTCCGCAGCCCGCGCTGCCGCCGACGCTGCGCAGCCACCGAGCCGCCGACCTCACTTCCGCCCGGCGCGCGCCGCGGCGAGGGCGCGCAGGGCACGTGACCGGACGGCGCGGTGCGGGGGGGCGGCGTGCGCGCTCCCGCCGGCGCGGGGAAGGCCCCGGATGGAGGGGCGGCGGGGGCGGCGGGGGCGGCGGGGGCGGCGGGGGCGGCGGGACCTGGGGCTCCGCGTGCCGGGGGCTTGGGGCCCGGTGGACCCAGCGCGAGCGGCGGCCTCGCGGAGGCTGGAGCCGACCCGCCGGAGGAGGACCGTGTGGCCTGCGTGTCCGCACGCCGCGTCCGCCCGCCTACGGCAACGCGAGAAGAACACGGGGACCGTAGGGCCGTACTGGTCTTCGACTTCGTGTTTTCAAAACGGCCGCCGCAGCGCAGAAGCTCGTGGTGCTGTGTGACCCGGCCCAGGCCGTGAGGCCCCCTGGAGACACCCGGGGCGACGACGGCGCCTCCAGGACCGGGCCGGCGCGGAGCCCCGGGGCCGCAGCGCCGCGCCCGCCACCCCCCGCCACCCCCGACGACACCAGCGCGACACCGCGGAGCCGCGCGGCGAGCGGCACCGACTCTGAGCTCGCCCCGCCCGTCGCCGCGTTGCGCATCCGTCGGGCCGTCCTCCTGCGCAGGAGGGAACTAAGACACAAAGACGCCGACGAGCTTTCAAGGAAACGTTACTAGGAGGCCCCAGGATTCCAACCCCGACCTCTGGCTCCCAGACTGTGTGCTCTAAAGGGGGAGCTCCGCAGGCTGGTTTCCCCAGAACAGTTCTGGCTGCTGGTGCGATCAGTCCTCTGCCCGAGCTAGGAGTCCGGGAGCCTGCCTTGAAGACACGGGCCGGAGTCCCAGGCTGCGGGCTGGGCTGGGCCCTCTGGCAGGGCCGCGGAAGGCAGCGCAAGCCTGTGGGCGTGTGCTCGGCGGAAAGAGTACGGGGGGGGGGGGGGGGTTACCGGGGCGGCGATGCAGAGGACCACCTGATATGGAGGGAGACTGAGTATACAGAATTCCTCAAGACTCTTTACCTGGTACATCTGTAAGAATTCAGTGTGGGTTAAAATAGTTGCAAACGACATGATTTCTGGCAGTCTGTAAATGTCAACAGTTTTTTTTTAGATTTGTTTGGGGTGGGCCCGAGCAGGAGAGGAAGAGAGAGCCTCAAGCACGCTCTCTGCTGAGGTGGGCCGGGTCCAGAACCCCCAGATCATGACCTGAGCTGAAATCAAGAGTTGGCTGCCTAAAGATGGGGCCACCCAGGTGCCTCTGAGGATTTTTTAGTAATCTCTACACCCAAAGTGGGGCTGAAATTACAACCCCGAGATCAAGAGCCACAGGCTCCAGTAACTGAGCCAGTGAGGGTGCTCAATGTTAACAGTTTTAGATAAAATGTCATTCTCTAAAACGTCCACTAGAATATAAACACTCTGCCAATTCAATGCCCATCTCTTTCCATTTTAATTTTTACATGAGTAAGGTCTATAACAAAAAAAATGTAATTATTCCGTTTTCTCCTTGACTGCTTCAATTTCACTGCCCCGCAGAATTTCACTTGTGTGTTGATTACCCTTTTTTTTAAAAAAAAGTATGTATATCTGTCAGGATAGCTAGGAAATACTCCAGTAACAACAAACCCAAAATCTTAGTGTCTTCACACAACAGAACTTTATTTCTTACTTATGAATCAGGTCAAAAGCAGGTGGGATCATCTGAAAAACAATAGGAGAATTCAGCAACAATAAGAGAATCCAGCAACAGTAATCAAAATGAAAAAAATGTATGTAGCTACCATGCATCTACATAACAAACAATTGGAAGATACAATGAAATCATATAAAAGATAAATATTATACAAAGAATATATAAATATAATAATTCCTACCAATAAACTTTTATGAGAATTGAAGATCTGTGTATTAAACTTTAATCCCTGAATGGCACAAAAGAACACCTAAGCACATGGAGAAAATACACATACTCTTAGATGAGAAGGTTTAACATCAAAAAGGTATCAATGCAAAAAAAAAAAAAAAGATATCAATGCTCCCTAAATTTATTTTTTTTTAATTTTTATTTATTTATGATAGTTACAGAGAGAGAGAGAGAGAGGCAGAGACACAGGCAGAGGGAGAAGCAGGCTCCATGCGCCGGGAGCCCGATGTGGGATTCGATCCCGGGTCTCCAGGATCGCGCCCTGGGCCAAAGGCAGGCGCCAAACCGCTGCGCCACCCAGGGATCCCCCTAAATTAATTTATAAATGTAAATAAAATTCCTATAAACGCCAGTAATTATTTTTAACTAAATGAAGTAATTCTAATTTACATTTAGGAAAAAAAAAGAATAATCAAAAGAAAGAACCTGCCAGGAAAGCTTTGAAAATAAAGAGTAATATGATGGTGGTTGGCTACTAGATTAGAAAATGTATTTAAAAGCCTCAATAGGGGGCAGCCCTGGTCGCCTAGGGGTTTAGCGCCGCCTCCAGCCCAGGGGGTGATCCCAGAGACCTGGAATCAAATCCCATGTCGGGCTCCTTGCATGGGGCCTGCCTCCCCACCCCCCACTCTCTCTCTTTCATAAATAAAATCTTTTTTAAAAAGCCTCAACGGGACGCCTGGGGTGGCTCAGTCAGTTTAGCATCTGCCCCTTGAGATCAGGTCCTGGTCCCTGGGTGCTGGGATTGAGCCCTGAGTTCTCCCTGCTCAGAGGGGAGTCCGCTTCTCCATCTCCCTCTGCCCCTTCCCCTCTGCTCCTGTGCTCTTCACTCTAGCTTTATCTCTCCCTCCCAAATAAATGGATACATACACTCTTTTAAAAAGTAAAAATAAATAAAAGACTCAATGAAGGGCACCTGGCTGCCCTTCAATCACTAAAACACTTGACTCTTGATCTTGGGGTCACAAGTTTGAGCCTCACATTGGGTGCAGAGATTACTCTAAAAATGTTTTTTAAACCTCCAAAAGGAGCACCTGGGTGGCTCAATTGGTTAAGCATCTGCCTTTGGTTCAGATCATGATCCTGGTGTCCTGGGATCAAGCCCCACCTCAGGCTCCCTACTCAGCAGGAAGTCTGCTTCTCCCTCTGCCCTGCTCATGTGCCTTTTCTTTTCTCTTTTCTTTTTTTCTTTTCTTTTCTTTTTTTCTTTTCCTTTCCTTTCCTTTCCTTTCCTTTCCTTTTCTTTCTCTCTCTCAAATATATAAAATCTTTAAAAAATAATAAAGCCTCAATAAATCAATGTGTCACTGATGCATGAATAGACAGATCAATGATACGTAACAGAAAATCAAAAAATATACCCAAATAATTTTAGGAAATCACCAGGGATAAAGATAGATTATTCAATAAATGGTATTGAGACAAAAATACAGCCATCCAAAATAAATAAAATAAAATTGGGTCCATACCTTACACCATACCAAAGTGAAACTCAAATCAAAAAAGATATGAATGGGGATCCCTGGGTGGCGCAGCGGTTTGGCGCCTGCCTTTGGCCCAGGGCGCGATCCCGGAGACCTGGGATCGAATCCCACGTCGGGTTCCTGGTGCATGGAGCCTGCTTCTCCCTCTGCCTGTGTCTCTGCCTCTCTCTCTCTGTGTCTATCATGAATAAATAAATAAAATATTTAAAAAAAAAAGATATGAATGTGTAACAGTGGAATCATAAAAGGACAAGAAGAAAACGTGGGAAAAAATCCTTTTTAACCTTGGAGTAAAGAAGGCTTTTCAAACTCCTGCTCAAAATCCAGAAGCCATGACTATGAAAAGCATTGGTTTGGCAAAAAACATCATGAATGTAGTCAAAAGACAGATGATTAACAAGGAATAAATAGTTCCAACATGTGATAGACAAAGAGCTAATCTCCATTGCATAAAGGAATTTCAGAAGTTAGTAAGAAGTCCTACAAGCCAATAAAAAACAAAAAGGACAGTTCACAGGAAAGAAAGTACATGGCTCTTAATCATATGAAAAAAAAGTCCAATGTTAGTCATTAAGAGAAACATGCAAGCTAAAACTCTTTGAGATAGCATTTTCCCTCTATTTGATTGGCAAATATCCAAAAAAAAAAAAAATGATAGTACACTCTACTGATGTGGCTGTGGGGAAGTAGGCACATTGCTGGTCTGCAAAAGGGACTGGTGATGTACGATTACAAGTACACACAAAACATTTCACCCAACAATTTCACTTCTGGTAATTTGTCTACAGAGATGCTCTGTAGTGTGTAAAATGAAATAGGTGCAAGCTTATTCATTGCAGCATTGTTGAGAGTAGCAAAATATTAGAAACAGCCCTGCTATCTATTAATAGGGGACTGGTTGACTGGTTCTATCCATACAATAAATTACTCTACAATTCAAAATACAAATGAGCAACCTTTCGATATATTGAAATGGAAATATCATCTAGGTAGACTGTTAAATGAACAAAGCAAAGGATAGAACTGTTTTTATAGGTTGAATTATGTTCCCTTACCATATGTAAAAGCTCTAACCCCCTGTGCCTCTCAGGTAACTATATTTACGGATAGGGCCTTTAAAGAAGTACTTAGGTTAAAATGAGGTCAGTGGGGTGGGCCTAACCCAATCTGATATCTTTATAAGAAGAGATGAGGACACAGACAACATAGATGACAGGACGGCCATGTGAGGACACAGTGAGAAAGTGGTCATCTATAAACCGTGGAGAAAGACCCCAGGAGAATCCAACCCTGCTGGCGCCATAATCCTGGACTTCCAGCCTCCATAACTGGGAGAACATAAATTTTCATCGTCTAAGCTGTCTTGACTGTGATATTTTTATGGCAGTCCTAGTCCACTAATACCACTGTGTTAAAGAACATCGTGTAAAAAAGGGAAATGAAATATATATTAGTATTTACTTGTGTATAAAAACAGAAATAATTTCTGGAGCACCTGGGTGGTGCAGTTGGTTAAGCATCTGACTCTTGGTTTTGGTTAAGGTCATGATCTCAGGGTCCTGGGATCAAGACCTTCGTCAGGCTCCAAGCATGGAGTCTGCTTGAAATTCTCTCTCCCTTTCCCTCTGCTCTTCCCACTTGTGCTCTCTCTCTCTGTAAAAATAAATATAATCTTTAATTTCTAAAATCCAAGAGACTGGGTGCATATGTGGCTTAGTTGGTTAAGCGACTGCCTTCAGCTCAGATCATGATCTCAGGGTCCTAGGATGGAGCCCTGCATTGGGCTTCCTGCTCATTGAGGAGTCTGCTTCTTCCTCTGCCCCTCTCCTCTACTGATGTGCACACACATGCACTCTCTCTCAAACAAATAAAATCTTAAAAATAAAATAAAAATAAAATAAAATCCAAGAATGATACCTGTCATGAGGCCAGGGACAGAGTTGACCCTGAGCAAATGGAGGAGGGAGGGAGAAGAATAATTTTCAAGGTTTGTTTCTCTCTCGAAATATATGAATGTATTACATTTTCTAAAATTGAATTATAAATAAATAAAATCTAATATGTTTTAAAGGAGCGTAAAATGGTATAATCATTTTGGGAAAAGATCTGGCTGTTTCTTTAAAAACTACACACACCTATCCAACACCTAATACATGGTAGGTATCTGCCAAAGAGAGATGAAAACATACATCCATTCAAAGGAATTGTACAAACATTTTCATAGCAGTTTTGTTGATAATGGCCCCAAATTGAAAAAAGTATACACATCTATCACCAGGAGGATAGCTGAACAAGCTCAGTAGGGTGACTGGGGTCTGCTTACAATAACCTGTACTAGCTCCTAAAAGCCAAAGGATACATTTTCAAGAATTTGGAAAGACATTTGGCAAGCACAGCCATTGTTAATTATAGAAATTTGATGTTAAAAACAAAAGAAATAAATATTCAAAAACATCCTTTCCTAATTCTTGGGTTTTATTGTTGCCTGTTCTGTGAGGCTCTTTGCAGCTATTGGACCTGTCTGGTGGAAATGCTCTATAACACTAGGCTACAGGGCTTCCTTTCTTGCCTCTCCTCTATGAGGTCACACTGTAGCCTGAAATCAACAGTGGTAGGAATACCTACACATGCAATTTGTCCAGTGATATTAATCAGGACTTAATTTATTGTTTGCTAATGTTCTGGGCTTAAGAAGATAATGGAGAAAATATTAATAATGTAGATTAAACATAAAAGGGTGTGATGTCTGTAACTGTCACATTATGAATATCACAGAAAATTTAGGACATATTCTTCTAATATCCAAAGATTATTATCTTACACAGCAAAGAAGTGTCTCATGTCACTGACAAGCAACTGAAGTTCCAACGAGCTTATTTCATTTAAATCTTACTGGTTAACACAAAGGGAATTATCAACCTGGGGTACTATGCGGCATGGTAATAGCAAATTGTTTGAAGCCATTAAGTTTGGGGGTGAATTGGTATGCAGCAGTAAGTAATCAGAGAAACCCTTTCTCTTAAACTACAGTCCCAGGTCATGAAATCAATCTGATGATTTATTGTGTGCATTTTAAAAAGTGAGCTGAATGGAATGAGCACTGGGTGTTATACTATATGTTGGGAAATCGAACTTCAAGAAAAATAAATAAATAAAAATAAAAAGTGAACTGAACTAGAAATAAGAAAATAGAGTGCTAGCACAAAAGTATGGTTAAATATTGTTTTGTAAAACTCTGTATATATGTTTTTACATATATTATATACTGATCACTGAAAAACTATTTCATTTGTTTTAATTTGCATTTGTTAGAGTACAGGCAAGATTCATTTAAAAATGTTTGTTGCGGGATCCCCGGGTGGCACAGCGGTTTGGCGCCTGCCTTTGGCCCAGGGCACGATCCTGGAGACCCGGGATCGAATCCCACATCAGGCTCCCGGTGCATGGAGCCTGCTTCTCCCTCTGCCTGTGTCTCTGCCTCTCTCTCTCTCTCTGTGACTATCATAAAATAAAATAAATTAAAAAAAATTAAATTAAAATGTTTGTTGCAGGGGCACCTGGATATGTCAGTTGGTTAAATACCCAACTCTTGATTTCTGCTCAGGTCATGATCTCAGGGTCATGGGATCAAGCTTTGTGTCTATGTGTCTATGTCAGGCTCTACCCCTGGATGTGGAGCCTGCTTAAAATTCTCTGTTTCTCTCCCCCCTCTGCATTCTCATTTTCTCTCTCTCTCTAAAAAAAAAGAAAAACATGTTTGTTGCATTTGCTTTTTCTCTTATGTGAATGACTTACTCATATATATTTCTGCCTGTTTTTGTACTGGAGTTGTCTTAGTGTTTTTCTTATTAATCTATTTGGGTTCCTTCTACATAAAAATTGAGGGGTTAATAGGAAAGCAGTATTGTTTTCTCTTCATGATTTAGCTGGATGCAAAGTTTTTGAAAGGGCAGATTTTTTGGTATGGTTTGGTTCAGCACATAGGATTGAACATAGGGATCTACTTCCCTCCTCTTCCAAACCCTATTTAGTTAAAAGAAAAAATATTTTTATTATTTTTTTTTTATGTAGGCTCCACTCCATGCCCAGCATAGAGCCCAATGTGGAGTCCCAAACTCATGACCCGAAGATCAACACCTGAGGTGAGATCAAGAGTCAGATGCTCAACCGACTGAGCCACCTAGGCACCCCCCAAAAAAAGTATTTTTCAAAGAATCAATTCTGAATAGTCCTGGAAAACAAGTTAAGGGTATTATCATTAACCAGACATTAAGAGACAGTTGAGCATGATAGAAAGCATTTGGGGTTGGAGGCTTCTGACTCAAGATGGCAGACCAAACACACTTTGGCCTTCTATTCTCCCCTTAGACCTTTATGAAATAGATAGTAGGTATTTAAACATAATAAGCAACACAGCAAACTAAAGCAGTAGTAGAAGTCATAGTGGGTAGGGGGAGGAGAGGGCCTCACCTTCATGTGGATGGTTTAAAGAAGCAGAGCAGGAGAGGGGAAGGGTGGTGAGAAATACACCTGTAAACAGAGACAGTAATAGTAAGGCTGCCTGTGCCACAGCTGTGCCCTGTCTCTTTTCCCCATTCTTGTATGCATGGACAGTTTCATGTCTATAGTGGGCAAAAACACAAGTGCTCTCCTCAAAAGAAATGGGCTCAACTACCTGAATAAAACTAATGCTTTTCAGTAGATGTTGAGAGCAAAATAAAGTCAAATTTAAACACTCAAGAACTCATTAAAGAAAGTTTCAGAATTTCCTTCTAGGAAGAGCAAAAGTACAGCAAGCTGAGTAGAAAGGCTTCCTAGTCCTGGACTAGACTTGGCTTTGGCTTGACCAAAGAGCCAAGTCTGTTTCTTACTAGGATTCTGGTTCCAAATGATGTCGGGTGTGGCATGGAAAGACATGATATATTATTTCATGTTCTATTAATTTTTTAAGATTTATTTATTTTAAATGATTTATTAAAAGATTTATTTATTTATCTAAGAGAGAGAGTGGAAGCATGGGAGAGGCAGAGGGAGAGGGAGAAGCATGCTCCTGGCTGAGTAGGAAGCTGAATGTGGATGGAGGTTAGATTCCAGGACTCTGGGATCACAACCTGATCTGAATGCAGATGCTCAACTGCCTGAACCACCCAGGTGCCCCTATTTATTTATTTTAGTAATCTCCACCCCCAACACGAGGCTTGAACTCACAACCAAGAGATCAACAGTCACATGCTCTACCAACTGAGCTAGCCAGACACCCAGATGTACTATTCAGATTTCCTTTTTTAACCACAAAAAACTTACACTTTCTTTTTTCAATTTCAGTACTAGTAATTGGGGCAAAAAAGGGAGTGGGGCTAATCAACACATAATTTGGCTTGAACATGTTGAACCACACATTCTATGGAGCCATGGAACCAGGCAACTGAGGACTGCAGAGTCCCAGTGTAGCTCCTTGAAGCCTTGTTTCAATTCTAGACCAGAGGCTACATATTCAGTATTGGCAGATGTGGGGCTGGAATTTAGGTGTTCTTACCTGCAGTTGGTCTTCTTCCTCCTGCACTTTTCTTGTCAGCAAACTTGGTCAGAAAGCCAATTTTACTGGGCACTGTTCCTTGTGAGAGAGCTCTGCAACCATCCTGGGAAATGTAGCACTAGGCCCAGTGGCAGCAAGCTGGCTGTGCTGGGCTCAGAAGGACTTAGGTGGGGCACCTGGGTGGCTCAGTGGTTGAGCCTTTGGCTCAGATTGTGATCCTGGATTCCTGGGATTGAGTCCTACTTCTCCCTCTGCCTATGTCTCTGCCTCTCTCTGTATTTCTCATGAATAACTAAGTTAAATCTTAATACACACACACACACACACACACACACACACACACACACACAATGACTTAGGTGATTTGGGAGCATGTCAGAACACTCCAGAGGAGACTTTGGTTTACTTCCTGCTTCCACTTATGGAATCCCAGGAGTCCGGAATGTTTAGGATCTGAATGTTGCTGTTCTTCGTATCAGCCGTCACTGGTGATAGTGCACTATGATTTTCAATTCATATTTATTGAATAGTATTTGTAGCTATGCACAAGTCATAGTGTTGGTGAGTGCTTATGAACTTTGCCAATTATGGTGAAATACTGTATTAATAGCCTAAGAGAACTACTTTGACCTGAATTTGGGTTAAAGAGATTAAAGAATTAAAGAAAAAAGAAAGAAAAGAAAGTTAATTTTACTAAACCAGGAAACTTACTAGGAGACATTTCCTGCTCTAACTCCTGGAACATCTGCATAAACCAAACTGGGTTCAAATATTACTTTTTTCTGGGGCACCTGGGTGGCTCACTTGGTTAAGTGGCTACCTCTTGAACTCAGCTCAGGCCTTGATCTAAGGGTTGTGAGCTTAAAGATAGATAGATATAGGGCAGCCCGGGTGGCTCAGCGGTTTAGTGCCGCCTTCAGCCCAGGGTGTGATCCTGGGATTGAGTCCCAAGTCGGACTCCCTTCATGGAGCCTGCTTCTTCCTCTGCCTGTGTCTCTGCCTCTCTCTCTCTCTCTCTATCCCTCATGAATAAATAAATATTTTAAAAATATAGATATGTATAGATATAGATAGATATATCTAGATATAGATATATATAATTTTTTCCTATTGTCTAAGTGATTTTAAAGTTAAGTGATTAATTGAAGAAAATTTGGAAAATACAGAAAAATATGAAGAAGAAATAAGTCATCCATAGCCCCATCACTCAAAGACAATGTTTGTGTATGTTTGGACACTCCAAATCCAAGCCTTCAAAGATACCTAAAACTAACACAGAATATAGGGCTAGCTTTACCACTTACTGAAAGAGGTCAGGAACTTCAGTGATGTCAGGCAATTTGCTCAAGCTCATGCTTGGGTGGTGGGACCAGGAAGAATTCTAGATGATTCCAATCTTTGAACTGTTTGTTGACTAAGTCACACTATTTTGCAAAAGATTAGATTGGAAGGCATCACAGGATTCCCCACCCTGTATTACTTTTCAGAGAGGAGCTGGGTTAAGACGTGAACTTTTGCCATCAGAGTCTGGAGTTTTGAAGACCATTAACTACTGGCCTTTCCTATAGATTTTTTTAAAGTGTGTGTATGTGTGCGCGTGTAGAGAGAGAGTGCAAAAAAGTTTACATGCAGATGTTAAAAATGAGAAAGCAGTCCCAAAATGGAGATACTTTTGCTAAATTCCACACTAGCAAACCAAGATTTAATACCTAACCTAATTGTAGTTTCAATCTCCCAGGAATAATCTTTAACCAGACAACATGGAATTACCTGGTAAACATAGTGAGATAATCCTCTTGATAGACCTTTACTGATCTCCTTAGGCAGACAACCTTGCCTGAAACAGTGCATTCTTTGCTAATAATTTTCTTTTCCTATCCTTTTTTTCACCTTGAAAAACCTTTCCTTTTCTACAGCTCACTGGAGCTCCTTTCTATTTGATGGATGTGATGCTGCCTGATTTGTGAATCATTGAATAAAATCAATTAATCTCTCAATTTATTCAGTTAAATGTTTGCTATTCACCACAGAGAAGAAAACAAACCTGAACTGTACAGCTTGATAAATGTTTAAAAAATTCACCTTTTAGGAATAGGGTTGTGAGAAGTTCCCTCAGGCTACTTCCCATAAAGGGTACCTACCCTGATCCTAGAGGCCCCACAGGGTCTTAAGAGCATCTTAAACGTTTAGCAGTAAAGATAACTAACGTTTCTACTTTTTCCCTCCAAAAAAAGGAATTTTTTTTTTAAATAAACTTTTAAATAGTCTTTTAAATTTTTTTAAAATTTAAATAAACTTTTTATACTGGAATAATTTTATTTTAATATTTTAAATATTTTATTTATTTGAGAGAGAAAGAGAGTGAGTACAAGCAGGGGGAGCTGCAGAAGGAGAGGGAGAAGCAGGCTTCTGCTGAGCAGGGAGCCTGACACAGGGCTGCATCCCAAGACCTGGGATCATGACCTGGGCCAAAGGCAGATGTTTAACTGACTGAGCAATCCAGGTGCCCCTATTTTTTTTTTTTCTTAAAGATTTTATTTATTTATTCATGACAGACAGAGAGAGAGAGAGAGACACAGGCAGAGGAGAGAAGCAGGCTCCATGCAGGGAGCCCGAGTTGGGACTCGATTCCGGGTCTCCAGGATCACATCCCAGGCCGAAGGCAGCGCGAAACCGCTGGGCCACGGGGCTGCCCAGGTGCCCCTATTTTGGAATAATTTTAAATTTGCAGGAAAGTTAGTATGCTCTTCACTCAGTTTCCCCTAACAATGTTTACATCTTACACAATCACGGTACAATTATCAAAACTAAAAATTACAAGTAATTATGATTAATTAAAATGAAGACTTTATTTGGAATTTACCAATGTTTTCACTAACATCCTTTTTCTGTTTCGGGATTCCACCCAGGATTCCGCATTGCATCCCACATTGACAGCTTTTCAGTGTTCCCTTGTTTTTCATGACTTTGATGGTTTTGCGGAGTAATGATGAGCTATTTTGTGGAATATCCCTCAACTAGGATTTGTCTACTTTTTTTCTCATGGTTAGACTGGCAGTATACTATTTTTGGAAGGAAGACCATAGGAAAAGTGACATTTCATCACATCATATCAACATGACTTCACCAGGCCGATGTCAACCTCATCACGTTTGGATGCCGTTTGTCAGATTTCTCCACTGGAGTCATTCCCCTCTCACACTACTCTTTGGGAGGAAGTAATTATGCAAATTTAGGGGTGGGTCGCTGGAGATTAATAGCCCCTCTGGATGGGGTATGATCTATTAGAATTCTTCTATGGAGAAGACTTCTGTTTTCTCCCCATTACCTTACTTACACGTGGATGGATCCTTACATACTTGTTTTACATCTAAGCTGTGACCTAGTACCACAGACTTCGTTTTGGTGCTGACTTCCCTAGCGAAGTCGGTCCCGGCGTCCTCCCACACGCCTCCGAGATCAGAGCAGTTTTCGTGCCTCCCTCACTTCCGGCTCCCCCCCACCCCCCCTTGCCCCTCCACTCTCTCCCCTCCCCACCCCTCCTCCACCCTCTCCCCTCCCCACCCCTCCTCCACCCTCTCCCCTCCCTCCGCCGCCACCCAGGCTCCGCCGCGGCCCCGGCCCCGCCCCCACCCCGGGCCCGCCCCTCGGGGCAGGGCGCATGCGCGCGGAGAAGGGCGACGTCGGGCGGCGGCCAGGAAGCAGGCGCGAGGCGGTCGGAGCGGCCCCCGCGCGGCGTCCTGCGCTCCCCAGCGCCTGCGTGGGTGCCCGCTGCGGTCCGCAGGTAAACGTGTCGGCCCCGCGGGGGCGCCCCAGGCTTCCCTCTGCTCCCCATCCCCGAGTTGGCTCCTCTAGAGCCTCCCCTGGAGCTGCCCGGCCCGGACCCCTCTGGCAGGGCCCCTCCAGACCCGCCCCCGCCCGCGGTACTCCAGTCCTCCCGCCCCCGGCAGCACCCTCAGGGCCCGCCCCGCCCTCCCCGCGGGGATCCCCGCCCCCTCCAGCGCCGCCAACCCAGCGCCCTCCTGAGGCGACCCCCGCCACCTCGCCTCCCTTCCCGGCGTGGGCCGCCCAGGAGCCCCGGGTAGGGCAGTCCAGCTTCGCGCGGCCTCCGCCTCCCCGGGCCTGGCCCTCCAGAGCCTGCTCTAGGGCCGCGGATTCCTCGGCTGCGGCCGGGCCCAGACCCGCCCAGCGACGGGCCGCTCCAGAGGGGACGGTCCTCGGCCCTCGCCGCCCCCCTCCCTGGAGCCGCGCCGGACTCCTCCCGGCTCGGGTTCCCTCTCGGCTTTCTGGGGCCGGCGCCTCTGGAGCCTTCCCGAGAGCTGCGCAGCCGCGCCCGAGCTCTCCTGCTGCCGCCCCCGCTCCCCGCAGGTGCGGCTCCTCCCCCCCCCCCCCCCGCAGGTGCGGCTCCCCGCAGCTCCTCCCCGCAGGTGCGGCTCCTCCCCCCCCTGCAGGTGCGGCTCCCCGCAGCTCCTCCCCGCCACTTCTCTGCGGGCACCGCGCTCCACGCCCGCACCGAGAACGCCCTCTCCTTCAGGAACCCGGACCGCCGTTGAAACGGTGCACTGGCGGGTTTTACCTACTCCTGGCTTTGCAGCGAGTGGGTAGTCTTAGGGCTGTGGTATTACGTTATCTCTTCCCCATTTGAACCTTTCACTCAGCCAGATCGGGAACTCCGGAGCTCGGGGTTTTAATTTTGCGTCCGCACAGAGTCTTGTTTTTACCTTATATGTAGAGTAATTTGCATAGAACAGGCCTCATTAACGTGAACGAAAGTAAGTTTCTGGTTTTCAGGATGGGTAGAGGGAATGTGGTCATCCTGTAAAAAAAATCTAGAGGAACGTAGTTCATTCCCAGCGCCATTGCTCCTGGAGAATCCTTTTTTTTTTTTTTTTAGTGTCTCCTCTGACTAGAACAGGGTGGAGCCACTGCCCGAGCCCAGAGCCGTTATGTCGAAAGGGAGGGAAGTACCTGGGTCTCCTGATCGGGCCAGAGCTTACTTGCGGCCTTCATTATGTGTCCAGCAGGCCGGGGACTCCAGTATCGGAGTATATGTGATTGTGCATCCCGTCTGTTCATGCCAGCCTGTACTTGGGAGTGAGCATGCCCGGGCTTTACTTCTTGAGTTAGTGATTTTTTTACTTGACTCCCCTCCCCTCTCCCCAACGTACTGATTTATGAGGACAGGAATCCAAAATGTCACAGGATCTCCCTGGCAGACAGCGCAGTGAAGTACATGCTCACTAAAGGAGGCTGCAGAGAAGAACCCAGAACCTGACAGAGGCTCTTTACTAGCATATTTTTAATGGTGTTAGCACATCCTGTAAGTAAAATTCCTAATAATCTCAGGGACTGAATTTGTAAAATTTGTTCATGACTGGTAGTGGTATAGAATGAATAGATACCAATCTTCTTGTGATAGTCATGTTACTTCCTGAAGGATAGACTTTTTTTTTTTTTTTTACTCCTTCTAGAAGCTTTACTATGCTTCCCAGCTTGCTGCCCTGTTAATAATTGGTTTCTTTCTCCTTACTTCTGTCTTTTTCTTTCTTACTGGATGTCTAAAGAACAGTATTAGTGTCTGTAAGTATGAAAAACTGCAGAGTAAACTATTAAACGTTACAAAAAGTGGACTATTCATGTTTTATTGGTCATATGTTTGCATCTGAATTTGATCATGGGGACAGAAAGTTGAACTTTCTTGCCTGTCTAGTGGGTCTCCTCATTGATAAGTGCTTGTATGAAGCTTGCTATTAAGAAATGGTTGCTACCTGTCAGTGGCCAATGCTACAAATGAACTGACCACTAATGATGGGTTACCCAATGCTTGTCCCCTGTATTTAGAGAGGCTTGAGAATTCTTATTGCCTATTTTTTTTTAAGATTTCATTTATTTTAAAGACTTGAGAGAGTGTCTAGACAGAGTGTGCACACACAGATGCAAACATGATGGGAAAGGGCAGAGGGAGAGAATCTTTAAGCAAACTTAACACTAAGTGTGGAGCCCAGCGCAGGACTTGATCTCACACTTCATGAGATCATGACCTGAGCCAAAACCAAGACTCAAGTCACTTAACTGACTAAGCGTCCAGGCACCCCTAAAGATTTAAAAAAAAATTTTTTTTTAAATTTATTTATGATAGTCACACACACAGAGAGAGAGAGAGAGAGGCAGAGACAACAGGCAGAGGGAGAAGCAGGCTCCATGCACCGGGAGCCCGACGTGGGACTCAATCCAGGGTCTCCAGGATCGTGCCCTGGGCCAAAGGCAGGCGCTAAACCGCTGCGCCACCCAGAGATCCTCTTTTTCTTTTTCTTTTTCTTTCTAGGTTTTATCCGTCTATTCATGAGAGACACTGAGAGAGAGAGAGAGAGAGACAGAGAGACAGACACAGGCAGAGGATAAAGCAGGCTCCATGCAGAGAGCTCAATGTGGGACTCTATCCCCGGACTCCGGGACCACACCCTGAGCCAAAGGCAGCTGCTCAACCGCTGAGCCACCCGGGTGTCCCTGTTTACTTTTTTTGAGATGGAGAGAGTGCACACAAGCAGAGGGAGAAGCAGGCTTCCAGCTGAGCAGGGAGCCCAATGCAGGACTGAATCCCAGGACCCTGGAATCATGACCTGACCTGGAGGCAACCGTTTAACCGACTGAGCCACCCAGGCACCCTTGAATTGCACTTCTTAGGAAAAATAATAATTATAGCCATCTCTCCTTTTGGAGCAGCTCCTATGGGGCGCTTTGGGCTTATTATCTCAGTTAATTCTCACACTAACCTTATGAGATAACAGTAATGTCCTGTCGAATAGGTAAAAAAAAAAGTGGGTCTTGGGAGGTTTAGTATTGTGCTCAAAGTCATATGTTAGTAAAAAGGTAAAGCTCAGAACTACCAGATTCCAAAGGCAATATCTTTCTGTTAAATTGATCTCTTTTGGATGCACCTGGGTGGCTCAGTCTGTTAAGCATCTGCCTACAGCTCAGGTCATGATCCTAGGACCCTGGAATCAAGCCCCACATCAGGCTCCCTGCTCAGCAGAGAGCCTGTTTTTCTCTCTCCTGCTGCACCCCCCACCCCCGTGCTTGTATTCTCTTTCTGTCAAGTAAAATCTTAAAAAAAAATTGATCTCTTTTGGATTCAGTGTTTTGTTTTAAAGATTTTGTTTGTTTGTTTTAAGATTTAATTTATTCATGAGAGACACAGAGGCAGAGACATAGGCAGAGGGAAAAGCAGGCTCCCTCTGTGGGACTCGATCCCTGGATCCTAGGATCACAACCAGAGCTGAAGGCAGAAGCTCAACCACTGAGCCACCCAGGTGTCCCTATTTATTTTATTTTAGAGAATGCATGCACGCATGAAGTATGGAAGGGCCAGAGGGGGAGGGAGAGAAAAATCAGACTCCCTGCTAAGTGCAGAGCCCCATGTGGGGCTTGATCTCATGACCTCAAGATCACAACCCGAGCTGAAACCAAGAGTTGGATGCTAAAGCAACTAAGCCACCCAGGCACCCCTGGATTCAGTGTTTTTAAGATAATTTCAGTTCACATTTAAAATAATTTGAATTGTTGAATATGGTTTGTATTTAAAAACTTCCTATAGATTTACTGGCATGTGAGTAATGTGGATATTTTGCAGCTAGTTTGCTGGTGTTTTATTCTCTGGAGACCACGAGCAGGCCTTTTATCTGATGGGTTTTAGTTTATGCAATAGATCTTGCTCCAGGACATAAATAGTGAAATTTTAAATAAGTTGCGAAGTGATGTGGAATATAGCAAGGTAAGGCAAAGAAATATTCTTGTTCCTCAAGAGAGGGATTTGGAGGGGCACCTGGGTGGCTCAGTCGATTAAGCATCTGCCTTTGCTTAGGTCATGATTCCAGGGGCCTAGGATTGAGCCTTGCTTTGGGCTGCCTACTCAGCAAGGAGTCTACTTCTCCTTCTGCCCCTCCCCCTGCTTGTGCTCCCTTTCTCTCTCTCTCTCTTTTAAATAAAGAAACTCTTTGGGGGGGAAAAAGATGGATTTAGTTATGTAGAATGGGAGGTTTAATTTTTTTACAATTTTTTTTTTTTTTTTTTTAATTTCAGGGGCACCTGGGTGACTCGGTGGTTGAGTGTCTGCTTGGGGCGTGATCCCGGGGACCTGGGGTGGAGTCCCTTATTGGGCTCCCTGCAGGGAGCCTGCTTCTCCTTCTGCCTAGGTCTGTGCCTCTTTCTCCATGCCTCTCATGAATGAATAAATAAAATCTTAAAAAGATTCCATTTATTTGAGAGCAGCAGAGAGAACACATTTGGGTGGGTGGGGGCAGAGGGAGAGGGAGAAGAAGACCCCCCCACTGGACAGGGAGCCTGATCAGGGTTTGATTCCAGGACCCTAAGATGATGACCTGAGTTGAAGGCAGACGATTAACTGACTGAGCCACCCAGGTGCTCCTTGGGAGGTTTTTTGTTTTTTGCGTTCACTTCTAGTGTATATGTGTTCAAATTTTGACTTTCAAGGGTATCTTAATTTATTAAGTCTGCAAAGTCATTCTTCACAGCTTAATATTCTTCGGTCTTCTGGAATGTTTTGGGCAGATTTTAGTCAGGTGGCTAGTGAGGAAATATAAGTGATAATTGCTGTGTGAGCAGCTCCCATTTCTTGAGTTTTTGTAAATGTCAGGTATTATGCCAAACATATTATTTTACCCAATTGTCCAAATGTCTGTTAAGTAGGTATTGGTATTCTCATTGTACAGATAAAAAAACTAAGGCTTGGAAAAGTTAAGTAACTTGCCCAAGGTTATTTATTATTTCCCAGCCCCTGCCCCTCTTGTTCAAGGTTATTTATAAGTGAGTGAGTCAGGATTTGAACAAGTGTAAAATCTATATTTCTTGAACACATGTTCAAATCCTGACTTTTGTCTCTACTGCTGGTGTCTTTGTGATTTATGCCTTGTTTTCCCCCTAAGTCATTTTAGTTGCATTTCAGGAGGGAGTGGAGTTAGCTGTTTGTGCTCCTTATAATCCATCACTGATGTTGAAAATAGCAAAGCAGTCACTGGCATGGGTAATCTTGACATTACTGGTATATCTTTTGTCTTGGATTCCCATATTAAGATTACCATTGTGTTTTCTCTCTGAAAATAACTCTCATGTGAATTCCAGTGTTTAGTGACAAGAAATACAGATTTTTACATATCTATGTAATACATCCGTTTAACACAGAGCGAAAAATGAAAAGATGGACGTTTAAAGTCGTGTGGTCCTCCCCCCCCCCCATTGTTTCCAGGTAATCTCAAGGCAGGGCAGGCTAGCAGGATCTGGGATCAGGAATTGGGCTAGGCTGATGAGTAGCGTACTTCTTGTAGGCAGTGGCATTGAGTGCTCTGTAAGGCTGAGGGGCAGGTAGGCTCAGGGATAATGTCCCTTCCTTCTCTGCTTTGTGGTCAGGATTCAGGAGCTTGGTAGGGTACAGACTCTAGATAGAAAGATGTAGCTGTGGTCTAGCTTAGGTGAGGTGAGTCATTTAAGGAGCAGGTGATAGCAGCTACTTATTTAAGGACTTGTTGCCTTTGGTGTATCTTATTTGTAGTGCCCAAAGTGGAGGGTCTATATTGTGTTACATATTGCTTATGGGTTGGGAGCCAGAGGCTAGGATGCTCTGGCTTTGGAGGCTGAGACTAAGGCTGATGAGATAATATGCTTTCTGTGGTGGTGGTGATACCAAAATGATGCCTTGACAGAAGAAGCTAGTAGGCACAGTTAAAGGACACAGATCTCTTCAGTGGTGTTAAAGAACTTGTTTTCCAGCATTCAGATGAGTGCCCATCTTGCATTTCTGTTAGTTGACAAAATGCCCTGGCCTCAGTCTTCCAAGAAGATGTGCTGTGGTGGGCCCAGTTAGAGTGAGGATCCCACAAGGGGCTTCAGGAAGCTTTTATTGTCATGAGACTTTAATATTTTCTTGGTTCCTTTTGACTTTTCTGGAGACTGTCTTGTAAATGCCTGCACAGCAAGTGCAAGTAACCAAACTCAGTGTATTCCTGAGGGTGTGAATTCAAGGCTTTCTCCTGAAAGTCCTTCTTTTTAATAGTAAATTTTAGGCTGCTTCAAAATCTATTCCTCCAGTCTTCTCTACTGCCTAAGCTTTGTACACTTGAGTTCTTAACTCAGAAGTCCAGACTTTTTGCTAAAAAAGAAATTGTAGCATGTTAGCGAACACAGCAAATATCTCTTCCTATTACCACAATAACCATTTGCATTATGTACTGAGGAGAAGGTACTCTACAAATCAGTGTTTCAAGTTTTTTTTTTTTTTAAGTCTGTCCCGTTGTGTGGAATCTGAACTCACATTGGAACTTGTGTTTTCTCTACCACATTCCATAGCATGTCTGTTCATGCCATTTGTCCATTTCTTGAATTGGATTTGTTGGTTTTTGAGTGTCGATTTAGATAAGTTCTTTATAGATTTTTAAAAAATTTTTTAAAAAGATTTTATTTATTTATTCATGAGAGACAGAGAGAGAAAGAGAGGCGGAGATACAGGCAGAGGGAGAAGCAGGCTCCATGCAGGGAGCCTGATGCGGGACTCGATCCTGGGACTCCAGGATCATGCCCTAGGCGGAAGGCAGATGCTCAACTGCTGAGCCATCCAGGCGGCCCTCTTTATAGATTTTGAATACTAGCCTTTTATCTGATACGCCATTTGCAAATGTCTCTCCTAGTCCATAGGTTACCTTTTAGTTTTGTTGATGTTTCCTTTGCTGTGCAAAAGCTTTTTATCCTGATGAAGTCCCGAGTTTTTTTGTTTTTTTGTTTTTTTGTTTTTAGATTTTATTTATTTGAGAGAGAGTGCGCACATACACATGCCAGCATGAGCAGAGATGGGCAGAGGGAGAGGCAGAAAGAATTTGAAACAGACTGCACTGAGTGTGAAGCCTGATGTGCATCTCGATTCCACAAACTCAAGATCATGACCTGAGCCGAAACCAAGGGTCAGATGCTTAGCCGACTGAGTTACCCAAATGCCCCCCAATAGTTCATTTTGTTTTTGTTTCCCTTGCCTTGGGAGGCATGTTTAGCAAGAGGTTGCTGCAGCTGAGGTCAGAGAGGTTGTTGCCTATGTTCTCCTCTAGGATTTTGGTGGATTCCTGCCTCACAATTAGATCTTCCATCTATTTGGACTCTATTTTTGTGTATGCTGTAAGAAAATGGTCCAGTTTCATTCTTCTGGATGTGGCTGTCCAATTTTCCCAGCACCATTTGTTGAAGAGACTGTCCTTTTTCCATTGCATGTTCTTCTTGCTTTGTTGAAGATGGATTGACCGACCATAGAGTTGAGAGTCCATTTAAGAGATTTGCAAAGATTACCACAAAAATTCAGGAAACTCGTTTTTATTGCTCCACATTTTTACACAATCACCAACTGATCACTACCAGCGAAGTTGTATGACAGCATTTCAGCCAGGTTTTATATTTGTATTGTGACTTGGTAGCTCTCAATAGCTGCTAATAATTTTTGGCCTATTCCCATATATTTTCTTTTTCACATGAAATACAGATTGAGAATTCACCTCATGATAGTAGGGCATTTGAGTATAATTATCCAGGATTTGGCTTGTATGAATACTGTTTTATTAGATGTAAAGATTAGGTGTAACACCACCATAAAGATGTAATGCTGTCTATAACATTGCATCACCTATCTTTTTAATTTATAAGTTTAACCTGTTACTTCTACAGTGTAAGCTACATGAAAACAGGGACTTTGGCTTGGTCACTGCTGTGTCCTTAGTGCCTACAAGACTGAGCTCATATTAGCACTCAGGGAATATTTGTTGGGTAAAAATATGATGGTGTGTGTTTGGAAGGTTTTAGGCTGCAAGGTGTTCTTTTGTTTTTGTTTTTGTTTGGCTACAACTTTTAGGAAACCATTTCAACCCACATTAAATAATTATCTTTTTGCCTAACAGAGAGCCTTGGATTAGGATGGGTTTCCTGGTCAGTGATAGGTGGAATTAGCCCTACAATCAGCTGCCTTTGGGCTAGTCCTGTCCAGTCAGCAGTGAGTGGAATCCAGATCTACTGGGAGATAGGGGAGAGACTGCCTTTCTGTTTCTGGTTTACTTGGGACTGTATGTTTGAGCATCTAATTGGGAGAAAAATGAAGAAAGGTGAAAAACACTGACTTTCTTGGAGATGACAGCATGAGTTGGCAGAAATCACAAGGACATTAGGAACCTTCACAGTATGAGATTTTGGAATGCTGGAGTATAGGATGAACCAAGCTTGTACAGCTCTTTTTGTAAAGGTTTGGAGAAAGGTGAGAATTGGGGATCCCTGGGTGGCTCCGCGGTTTGGCGCCTGCCTTCGGCCCAGGGCATGATCCTGGAGTCCTGGGATCGAGTTCTGCGTCAGGCTCCTTGAATGGAGCCTGCTTCTCCCTCTGCCTGTGTCTCTGCCTGCCTCTCTCTCTCTCTCTCTCTCTCTCTCTCTGTCTCTCTCTTACATTAATAAATAAAATATTAGAAAGGTGATAATTTAGTCATACTTAGAAATGGAAAAATTAAAGGGTTGTGGGGAGACTTGTTTTTTTCAGGTGCATGCTTAAGGCTTTTCTTCCATTTTGCTATCCAACCCTTAAGGAGAATACCTAAAAATGCTAAGTAGAAAACAGTTTGGCCCAAATAAAATCTCCAAATAAGATCTAATTTTTTTTAAAGATCTTATTTATTTATGGGAGTCACAGAGGAATAGGCAGAGACATTGGCAGAGGGAGAAGCAAGCTCCCTGCAGAGAGCCTGATACAGGACTCGATCCCAGGACCCCAGGATCACAACCTGAGCCAAAGGCAGAGGCTCAACAACTGAGCCACCTAGGTGCCCCAAGATCTTTTTTTTCTTTTTTTTTTATAAGATTTTATTTACCTGTTTGAGACCGTGAACACAAGTAGGGGGAGGAGCAGAGACAGTGAGAGGGATAAGCCAACTCCCCACTGAGTTGGGACCCTGACTTGAGGCTTCATCCCAGGACCTCAAGATCTCAATCTGAGCCAAAGTCAGACACTTAACTGACTGAGCCACCCAGATGCCCCTATTTTTTTTAATTCAAAAAATTTTAAAAGTAATTCCTATTCCCAACATGTGGGCTTGAATTTACAACCCCAAGATTAAGTGTTGCATGTTCTACCAACTGAGCCAGCCAGGGGCCCCTAAAATCTGTTGATTAAAGAAGAAGGATATAACACATGCAAATTGTTAAATTTAAGTATTAGCAGAAGGGTGTAATAGGACTGAATAGTCACTTTTTTTTTTTTTTAAGATTTTATTATTTATTCATGAGAGAGAGGCAGAGACATAGGCAGAGGGAGAAGCAGGCTCCATGCAGGGAGCCCAATGCTGGACTTGATCCTGGGACCCTGGGATCACGACCTGAGCCCAAGGCAGAGCTCAACCACTGAGCCACCCAAATGCCCGGTCATCTTTTTTTTTTTTTTTTTAATTTATTTATTTTAGAGCACACATGCTCGATGAGGGTGGGTGACAGGCAGAAGGAGAGAGAGTATCAAGCAGTCTCTGCACTGATTGTGGAGCCTGACGCAGGGCTCAGTCTCACAACCCTGAGCTTGCTACCTGAGCTGAAACCAAGAGTTGGATGCCTAACCAACTGTGCCACCCAGGTGCCCCTAGTCACCTTCTTTTGTGATACATACACAGTGTTGCCTCATTTCTTTGCCCAGAGATACATGTCATTAACAGTTTCTATGATTCCTTGCACAGAACGATTGTGGGTATCAGCACGCTTTGTTCTACATCCTTTTTCACATCTGCATACTGATGTATCAAGTATGGAGGTGCCCTTTGAAATGTCTTCCAATATGGATCACTTTGGTTGAGGCTACTGTTTGGCAGTCTAAGTGATGTTGCCATGGATATACAAATTCTCTGGGTCAAAGTTCATGAACATTTGAAATTTTGATAAATGTCAAAACTTTTTACTAGAAGTTTGCAACCGTTTTCATTTCTGCCATTATGCTTACTCCTTTCTGGGTATCGAAGTCTTTGTCATTTGTGCCCATGTGATAGGTAATATCGTTAACTTGTGTTTTGAATTTTGTCTTTTGAATTGAAAGAGAAATTGAGTATCTTATGAGTTTATTGGCCGTTCATGTTTCTTTTCTTGTGAACTACCAGATGATTGTCATTTCTCTTGTTTGTGAGCTTTGTACATGAAGGGAATTAGCTCATTGCTGCCATATAGTTGTAAATGTTTTTTCTTAGTCTTTGTCTTTTTGACTTTTTTTGCCACTCAGATTTTTATTTTTATGGAGTTAAATTTTTTTTTAAATATTTTATTTATTCATGAGAGAGAGAGAGAGAGGCAGAGACACAGGCAGAGGAAGAAGCAGGTTCCATGCAGGGAGCCCAACATGGGAATCGATCCCGAGACTCCAGGATCACACCCTGGGCTGAAGGCAGGTGCTCAACCACTGAGCCACCCAGGCGTCCCTGGAGTAAAATTTATCACAGTTTCTCTTTACTTCCTGGTATTCTACTCTGACTAGGCTACTCTACCTATTGACACCAGTGCACATGTATCTGCCTGGGCTATGTTAAGTCCACTGGGCACCCCAGGTATAAAGCTGAGGCAGGATGCTGGGCATGTTAGGAGAAGCCACACATCCTTGACAGAGTTAAATCTTAGTGTTCCTGGCCTGTGTTATTTCTGTTGAGTGGCGTTTACATTTGGTAAGCTGGGCAGAGTATTGAGGCCAAAGTCTGGAGTGGGAGGTGGCGGTGGTGGGGAGGAGGTGGGGTGAGGAGTTGTATTGGTCCCACTGAAGAGGTATTAGGTAAATGCCAGATGGCTGGTGAGGTAGAATGGCTTTGGTCCCTCCTTCAGGTGACACAGAAAGGGATCAGGATGGAGAGTTAGACCAGATGGCTGTGATTTGGTGATATAACAAGAAATATGTGAACTTCTAAAACCCCTGCAATTTCCTGATAGAGGTGCTAAGATTATCTTGTTATTCATAATAAACCCTTTTCAACCATACCTAAGTTTATGCACATGAGATTGCTCTTGGTAGGTTCGTAGATAACTTTAGGATAGGGCTAATTGCCAGGGAAATCAACCTTGCGATTAGAAGGCTAGAGCTTTCAGCCCCATACCTAGACCAGCCGGGATGGAGAGAGGCTGGGGATTAAAGTTCAGTCACCAGTGGTCAGTAATGTAATCAATCATGCCTACCTAATGTAATCTCCCTTAAAACCCTTAAATGCCAGGGTTCTAAGAGCTTCTGGGTTAATTGATCACATAGAAGTGTTCAGAGGGGGTGGTGTGCCTACAGAAGGCATGAAAACCTTCTGTAGTTTTACTCATACTTTACTCTGTGCATCTGGCTCCTCATGAGTTGTATCTTTTTACAAGAAACAGGAAATAGTAAGTAAAATGCTTTCTTGAGTTCTGTGAACCATTCTAGCAAAATTATCAAATTTGAGGATAGGCTATGGGAATCCCCAATTTGTAGGTCAGAAATAGCTCTGGACTTGTTTCTAAAGTGGGAGCACTCTTGTGGAACTGAGCCCTTAACCTGTGAGGGCTGATGCTAATTTCAGGTCAGAATCAAGTTGAATCAGTAGATATCCAGTTGGTGTCCTGAGATTTGGAGAATTTTGTTAGTGTGGAAAGACCCCACATGTTTGGTGTCAGAAGTGTTGTGGGTGAAAAACAACTTGTATGGGCCATTCTCTTTTCTGGGTATAACTTTGAACCTGGCTGTTTCTTTTATAGGTGAAAGATGGCGTTTGTGAAGAGTGGATGGTTGCTGCGACAGAGTAAGTACAGGACATGAGTCCGTGGGTCTGGGATTAGTGTTGCTTTAGAGTATGTGTTTATTTCTTTTGCTGAAACAGATCACACTTAAACAAATGGCAAAGTCTTATTAATGATGTTGCTCTGGATTTCCCCTGGGAAATTTTTAGAGCTCTATGAACTGTGTTTCTGCTTACACAGAGTTCCTTCTTGGTTGCTACCTTGACAAAGACCAGGGAATCGTGGTAATAATCCCTGCTGGTCTCTTTTTCTCACTAGCATGCTCTATTAGTCATGGCTGACCTGAGTCCCTGTTGGAATCTAACTAAGCTGAGCTCTGATATATTAGCGTGGAGGTCCTGCTGTCTTTGTGGGAAATACTGTCTTATTTGGGGATTGAACAGTGATTAAGATTCTCAAATACTAGAGACTTTAATTATAGGGATGAAGATTTGACTTGAGGGAATGAGTTTATCTAAAACTAGACTTTTGGCTCTCCAAAATAACTGCAAAATAGAATCAATTCTTTTTTTTTTTTTTAAGATTTTATTTGTTTATTTGAGAGAGAGAGTCTGAGATAGTGACAGAGATAAAGACAGTGTGAGTGAGGAGGAGAGGGAGAAGCAGACTCCCCAGTTAGCAGGAAGCCCGGTGTCGGACTTAAACCCAGGACCCTGGCATCATGACCTGAGCCGAAGACAGATGCTTAACCAACTGAGCCACCCAGGTGCCCCATCAATTCTTTATTGATGGGATTGAGATCACTTCTTAGATTCACCTGTGTGTGTGACTATCTTTCATATACTGTCTGCTTATTTCTGAGGCTGCTATCAGTAGTAGGATTCCTGGTGTGTTCTAACTTTTTTTTTTTAATTTTTATTTATTTGTGATAGTCACACAGAGAGAGAGAGAGAATGAGGCAGAGACACAGGCAGAGGGAGAAGCAGGCTCCATGCACCGGGAGCCCGACATGGGATTTGATCCCGGGTCTCCAGGATCGCGCCCTGGGCCAAAGGCAGGAGCCAAACCGCTGCACCACCCAGGGATCCCTCCTGGTGTGTTCTAAAGCAGGAAGAACCAACTCAGTTTATTGGGGAAAGAGTAAACAGATCATTCTGCTGTCCTTTTAGAAAGAGCAGGGTTTAGGGAAAAGTGATCACTATATCATTTATTACTAGCTGTAGTTAATACTGTTTATTGTTCAGATGTAAATTTCTGTTGGAGGGATACCTTCAGAACTTAGCTAAAATTGAGACTAACAGTAAAGAATGGGCAACATATATACTTTGGATGATTTATAAAAACTATTATTTGTGAAGGTTGGTTGTGATCTGGTTATACTGATTTTACATATATTACATAATTATCATAGGGACTCTGTGAGGTAGGTGGCATTATCTTGATTTCTAGTTGAGGAAATTGACTTTCAATGATACTAGGTAACTTATTAACACTGTGGGTGGCAAAGCTGTATTCAGACTCAGGACTGTCATTTCAACATTGACACACTTTCTACTAGGAGGCAAGCCTTCAGTTTATTTCCTGTCACTAGTTCTATATTCCCAGACCCAGAGCTGAACCAGGTGTCCTTTCAATGTCTGTGACAGGTTTTGTATTCTAAGAATAGAGTTGTTACAATGTTGGCTTACTTATTTTTTAAGAGATTTAATTAATTTATTTGACAGAGAAGGGAGAGCACAAGCAAAGGGGAGTGGGAGCAGGAATGGGAGGGGGAGAAGCAGGCGTCTGATAAATAGGGAGCCTGATGCGGGGCTCCATCCCAGGACCCTGGTATCATGACCCAAGCTGAAGGCAGACATTTAACTGACTGAGCCACCCAGGTGCCCCACAGTGTTGGCTTTAAAAAGAAGGTCCTGGTATATTGGAGCCTAACCCCCATCTTTGTGTAAGTTTCTTTTCTTGGGTTTTGTGGTCCCATCCTTCCCCAAATTGTCAGAGGATGCAGAGAGCCTTACTTGGACCTTGAGGATGTACCTTCCTTTCCTGGCCCTTTGGGTGTCTTCTGATTTTGTCTTTAGGCTTTACTGTGCCCTTGTTTGAAGGCAAGCTTTCTTTTCTCCACTATAATTCAGTGCAAATGTTCTGTCAACATAAATGAGCAGTGGCCATTTTGACGACTATTTTTGCTCTCAAAATTGATTGCTCCCAATCAATGCCTAGCATAGTGACATACACAAAATAGATACCTTTTAGATAAGTTGTACAGACTTTTCTAACGTCCTGGTCCATGGAAATCTTGGAGTGTATATTCAGAGGGCTTACTCCATTTCATCTTTCAGTGTATGAGTTGATTTTCCTTTGTGAAAATCAAAACTGTCAATCACAATAAAATGAGATGAGATGTATTATATTCACTGGGTAGCAGAGGTACACAGATGGTTACATGTATGCAAAGTAGTCTGGAGGATTCCTTTTATTGCCATTGCCACACAGACACTTAGGACTCTGGAGGACAGTCTGATTTGGGAATCTACAGTCAGGGCTTTGGTGGCAAGTGATTTCATCTGGTGATTTCATCCCTAATTTACTCTTTACTCCCTAATCTGGTGATTTCATCTGTCTGTTTTTGAGTGGCTTTGTTTGGTAGTTTGTGTGTAGCTCAGGAACTCCCTAATCTGGTGATTTCATCTGTCTGTTTTTGAGTGGCTTTGTTTGGTAGTTTGTGTATAGCTCAGGAGCTGCCAATCAAATGAATGCTGAGTTACTTATCAGTTTGGGGCAGTGCTGTAGATGCCCCTCTTAGCAAGGAGGGTGCCTGATAATAGTAAAAGAAATTTGAAAGGTTGATATGGTACATATTTTAACACCCCACTGGTGGCTATGGAAGCATAAGGAGAGGTACATGGAATGGGGTTTGTACATGATGGCCAAGAAAAGTGGAATCTATAGGAACAAAGGATATAGGTAGGCAGTGTCTTGGTGTGAGGAAGGGGTAAGGGTGACTGACTTGGCCTTTTAGTTTTCCCTTTTGGCTGATAGGGAAATTGAGATTCACAAAGTTAAGTGCCTTGTTCAAAATTAAAAACGATAGGATGAATTCCTTAAACTGATAGGGACGTGTAAGGTAGCAGGACAGATGCACAACGATAGGATGATAGGGACGTGTAAGGTAGCAGGACAGATGCACACAGAGTGGGAGTCAGCGTCCTGGCTGTGGATACATTGTTTCTCCGTCTGTCTGAGGCAGGGAGACCCTCCCATAGTATTGGCTTTAAGGGAAGGTGAATGTTAAGAAGAATATACCTGAAAACCCTTTGAAAAAAAAAAAACAAAACAAAAACAAAATGGTATTTTTCCAAAAGAGGAAAGTATTATTGTTATTTGTATATAGAAACTATACAGTCTCTCTGATTAGTCTAGCAAAAAAAAAAATACTCTCTGATTAGTCTAGCAAAGTTAAATACTCCTGGGAAAGTGTATACTACATTGGAAAATTAAATATTACATGTTTCATTATCTTAAAATGAAGGATTTTTAAAATAAATTAATTTTTTATTGTTGTTCAATTTGCCAACATATAGAATAATACCCAGTGTTCATCCCGTCAAGTGCCCACCTCAGTGCTCATCACCCAGTCACCCCCACCCCCTACCCACCTCCCCTTCCACCACCCGTAGTTCATTTCCCAGAGTTGTTTAAAATTTTTTAAAGATTTTATTTATTTTATTTAATTAATTTATTTTTTATTGGAGTTCAGTTTTTTACTTATTTTTTTTAATTGGAGTTCAATTTGCTAACATATAGCATATCACCCAGTGCTCATCCTGTCAAGTGCCCTCCTCAGTGCCTGTCACCCAGTCACCCCAAACCCCGCCTACCTCCCTTTCCACTACCCCTTGTTCATTTCCCAGAGTTAGGAGTCTCTCATGTTCTGTCACCCTCACTGATATTTCCCACTCATTTTCTCTCCTTTCCCCTTTATTTCCTTTCACTATTTTTTATATTCCCCAAATGAGTGAGACCATATAATGTTTGTCCTTCTCTGATTGAAGATTTTATTTATTTATTCATGAGAGACATAGAGGCACAGAGAGGTAGAGACACGGGCAGAGGGACACAGTTCCCTCCATGTAGGGAACCTGACGTGGGACTCCATCCCAGGTCTCCAGGATCACACTCTGGGCTGAAGGCAGAGCTAAACTGCTGAGCCACCCAGGCTGCCCCAGTTTAAAAATTTTTTTGAATATAATTGGCACAATGTTACTTTGGTTTCAGATGTACAACTCTGTTTTGCTATGCTGTGCTCACAAGTGTAGCTACCATCTGTTTCCATACATCACTATTACATTATCATTGACTGTATTCTTTAGGCAGTGCCCTATATTCCCATGACTTATTCATTTCGTGACTGGAAGCCTGTATCTCCTATTCACCTTCCTCTCTTTTGCCCATCCCCTCAGCCCCCTTCCCCTCTGGGAACCATCAGTTTGTTCTCTGTATTTATGTGTCTGTTTCTGACTTTTTTTTTTTTTGAAAGATTTTATTTATTTATTCATGATAGAGAGAGAGAGAGAGAGAGAGAGAGAGAGGCAGAGACACAGGCAGAGGGAGAAGCAGGCTCCATGCCAGGAGCTTGATGCAGGACTCGATCCCGGGACTCCAGGATTGCGCCCTGGGCCAAAGGCAGGCGCCAAACCGCTGAGCCACCCAGGGATCCCCTATTCCTGCCTTTAATGTTTGTTTATTCATTTGGGTTTTTTTTTTTTTTAGGTTCCACATGAGTAGAATCATGGTATTTGTCTTTCTTAGTCTGACTTATTTCATTAAGCATAATACCCTCTAAGTTTGTCCATCTCGTCACAAATGACACAATCTCATCCTTTTTTAATGACTGCATAATATTTCATTGTATATAAACATCACATCTTCCTTAATCCATTTGTCTATTGATGTACACTTAGCAACTTAGGTTGCTTCCATATCTTGGCTATTGTAAGTAAAACTGCAATAAACATGGTGCATATATCTTTTTGAATTAGTGTTTTTGTTTACTTTGGGTAAATAATAGTGGAACTATTGGACCATATGGTATTTCTATTTTTAATTTTTAGGGGAACATCCATACTGTTTTCCACAGTGGCTATACCAATTTACATTCTCACCAACTTGGTTCCTTTTCTCTATATCCTCACCAACACTTGTTATCAAAATCAAGGTTTTATTGAGCTTTTAAAAAAATTTTTGGAAAAAAAAATTGGGACTATTAAGTTGACAGCATTTTTAGTATCTTTAGTGTAAGCTGCATATAGTCCTTCCTGGTACAGCATGGGTGTTTGTGCCTTTGGAATCTGCTTTCATCTCCATTTTGATGTAGTGCTCTGGGCAATTGTATGCATGATACTTACGGGGCCAGAGGAAAGTTTTCTTTGTTTCTGTTACCTGTGAACTAGAGGATAAAGGCCTTGCTTTTTTGGCTCAAAGCCAACCTTTCCCATTTTTTTCAGGTACTATTTTGAAGCGTTGGAAGAAGAATTGGTTTGACTTGTGGTCGGATGGTCACCTGATCTATTATGATGACCAAACTCGGCAGAGCATTGAGGATAAGGTCCATATGCCAGTAGACTGCATTAATATCCGCACCGGGCACGAGTGTCGGGGTGAGTCTCTCATGGCCAGCTTCTGTCCTCTACCCTTCCTCATTCTTAGTAGGAATTGAATCCTCCTCCTTACTCATTTTGCTTTTATTAACAGACCAAAGGAGGGTTTCATATGGGAGGTGATACAGTGGACACCCAGACACTTGGATCATAGATCATACAGTTAGGGCAGATTACTTTTCTCATCTGAATCAGATCCAGCAGTCCACATTCCTTGTTCTGTCCTGGAGAAGGTGGTGGAGAACAACCAGAGTGCTGAGATCCTCAAGAAAAATAGAATGAGCCTAGGTAGTTATAGGTTTTGTGACTCAGAAAGGGGCATCTTATTGATAACACCACCAGTCACTTAAAAATCCATGATGCCTTGGTTTCCAGGAGTTATTCCTTATATTCATTTTAAAAGGAATAGATTTTTAATAAGTATGGACTTCTATTCAAGGGCATATGTAGACTTCCCTGTTTATTAGCTCTGTGTCTATTTGGAATAAAGAGTCTGTTTTAATAAACAGTAATGTTTGAAATCTTGTTTCTAAATAATAGTATTTAAGTTAAAGGGTCACAGATGGCATATCTGCTTGTAATAACCATTGGTGTTGTAACATCTTGCCCTTGCATTTTTTCTTAAAGATTTTATTTATTTATTCATAAGAGACACACAGAGAGAGGCAGAGTCATAGGCAGAGGGAGAAGCAGGCTTCCTGTGGGGAGCCTAATATGGGACTCCAGGATCACACCCTGAGCCAAAGGCCGACGCTCAGTCTTTGAGCCATCTGGGCATCCCTGCATGTTAGTTCTTGAAACACAAGTGTCCATGGACTAGCTAGCTGTTTAAGTATCTACCTAAACCAGGCTCAAATATTATAGACCTTATTTCTTGGTACACAGAGCTACTTTAAAAATATGATTTTCACTTTTAAAGTAGTGATCCAGTTTAGTAGTTCCTGTGAATAAAAGTACATTTTATCTGATGCTTGGTAACAGTTTTCATCGTTTGGGACTTACTCTTCTAATATCTGGACCGTTCTATACATCTAACTCTGTATGTGGAGATAGGTCTCTTGAAGAGGCCTGCTTTTTCTTCCTGCAGGAAGTTTAAATTGGAACAGGGTTGTGATTCATATGCTTGGTTCTACAGAGCAGGACAGAGATGTTTTGTTTTTGGAATGTTTTGAATACTACTGGTCCTTTGCTTATATGAGCTATTAGGTAAGAAATCCTTTAAAAAAAACTATATAAATATTCCTTTTTTCTACTTATTTTTCATAGATATTCAGCCTCCGGATGGGAAGCCAAAAGAATGTATGCTGCAGATTGTTTGCCGAGATGGGAAAACTATCAGTCTTTGTGCAGAAAGCACAGATGATTGTTTGTAAGTTTTGGGGTTTTATGTGTTTAATTTAAATAGTTTTCTTTGTTTTGTTTTTTATGTTTAAAGGTTTTATTTATTTATTTGACACAAGAGAGCATAAGCAGGGGAAGCAGCAGAGGGAGAGGGAGAAATAGGCATCCTGCTGAGCAGGGAGCCTGATGGAGGGCTCGATCCCAGGATCCTGGGATCATGCCTTGGGCCAAAGGCAGACTCCCAATGGCCTCAGCCATTCAGGTGGCCCAAAAAGTGTTGTGTTTTAATTTCCAGTTGTCAGAAGGGAAAAGAATGAGAATGGAGTTTTCCTTTAGGCAGAATAAGTGACTCAGAGGATGTGTGAAAGAAATGTAATAGGGCCTTACTCCATGCCTGATAACCCTGGTCCTAGTTTCTGCCTCTCCAGAGCTGTCCAGGTCAGATCCCATTATAGTGTAAATGGCAAAGTCTTTATATATAGCTAACTTTCCACCTTTTTTCATTATTATACGTACATTGGGTAATGGACATAGTTGAATGGCTTCTTAAATCTTGTTCTTTTTATATAAATATCTTTTTATTTTTTTAATTTTTTTTTTAATTTTTTTTATTTATTTATGATAGTCACAGAGAGAGAGAGAGAGAGGCAGAGACACAGGCAGGGGGAGAAGCAGGCTCCATGCACCGGGAGCCCGACGTGGGATTCGATCCCGGGTCTCCAGGATCGCGCCCTGGGCCAAAGGCAGGCGCCAAACTGCTGCGCCACCCAGGGATCCCTATAAATATCTTTTTAAAAATACTAACATCTGTGTATGTAGTCTTTTTCTTCCTTTGGTGGCTCCTCCTCCATTTGCCATCTCTGAAGAAGGAATGAAGAGTTACAAGGAAGAAGACCCAGGTTTATCAGTTCTCAGCCTGTTATAACATTGGCAGTGAAGTTGGATCAGAATCTTGAAAACACTGATTAAATACGATTTGGGGGTGGGGGGCACCTGCCTCAGTTGGTTAAGTGGCTGACTCTTGATTTTGGCTCAGGTCATCGTCTCAGGGTTGTGAGATCAAGCCTTGAGTTGGGTGTGGAGCCTGCTTAAGTCTCTCTCTCTCTCCCTCCCTCTCTCCCTCTCTCTCTCCCTCACCCTCCTCTGATGGAGCACAAGTACATGCGTGCTCTTCCTCCTCTCAAAAAAAAAAAAAAAAAAATTTGAGGGAAAGAATTTTTTTTCTGACCACTCTATATCACTCTCATGAGTTAACTCTGGGTTTTGTGATAATTGACTAACAGATTATTGTAATATTCATTCATATTAAAATATTCATATGTAGGTGACTATTTTCATAAAATCCAAACCAGTTTGTCAGAGTGCCTGCTCCACATTTCACATATATGTTTACCTTCAGTATAAACATTTATTTCATGCTGAACTCAATAGAGTTTACTTTAAATCCCATATGTAGCTGTTTTTTTACAGTCTTCTGGTGAATCTTAAATGGTACTTCCTGGAAGACATACAGCCTTTCCTATAGACTGGTGGAGAAATTACCACATGTAAAGTCAGTTTGCCACTTTTTAATAAACTGGACCTGTATTATTACTACTTAAGAATTTAAATACGTATGTTGAACACTTATTTGGCGCTAAGCACTGTGCTAACTGCTTTATATATGTTTTTTAATCTTCACTATATCTTTTTTTTTTTTTTTTAATTTTTATTTATTTATGATAGTCCCAGAGAGAGAGAGAGGCAGAGACACAGGCAGAGGGAGAAGCAGGCTCCATGCACTGGGAGCCCGATGTGGGATTTGATCCCGGGTCTCCAGGATCGCGCCCTAGGCCGAAGGCAGGCGCCAAACCGCTGCGCCACCTAGGGATCCCTCACTATATCTTATATATGCTATTCTTGTTATAAGAAATTTAGGCCTTGAGATGCCTGAGTAGCTCAGCAGTTGAGCGTCTGCCTTCAGTTTAAGGTGTGATTCTATGGTCCCGGGATTGAGTCCCACATTGGGCTCCCTGCATGGAGCCTGCTTCTCCTTCTATCTCTGCCTCTCTCTCTGTGTCTCTCATGAATAAATAAAATCTTTTTTTAAAAATATATTTTTAAAGATTTTATTTATTTATTCATGAGAATACACAGAGAGGAGAGAGAGAGAGAGAGAGAGAGAGGCAGAGACACAGGCAGAGGGAGAAGCAGGCTCCATGCAGGGAGCCCGACATGGGACTCGATCCTGGGTCTCCAGGATCACACCCCAGGCTGCAGGCGGTGCTAAACCGCTGAGCCACCAGGGCTGCCCTGAATAAATAAAATCTTAAAAAAAAAAAAATTTAGGCTTAATGAGGTTAAGTAACTTCCTATATCACTTTTTTAATGCTCCTATAATAAATTACCCTGAGCTTAGTGGCTTCAAACAATACAAATTTGTGATTGCATTTCTGGAGGTCAGGAGTCCAAACTGGGTCTTATAGTGTTGTCAGGGCCATGGTCTCTGATCCCTTTGAGGCTCTGGGGGAAAATCTGTTGGCTTTCCCTTTCCAGCTTCTAGAGGCTTCCTAGTTTCTTAGCTTCTGGGCCAACCCCTTTTCTTGTGGTCCTCTCTTTGGTTCTTTGCAGCTGGGGAAGGTTATATTTTTAAAGACTTAATGAGTAGTGTGGACCAACCTGGACAATCCAGGGTAATCTCCCCATCTCAAGGTCCTTAACCTTCATTGCAGCTGTAGAGTCCCTTTTGTCCTGTCAGGTAACATTCACAGCTTTTCAGGGTTAGAATCCTGACATTATCCTGTCTACCACACTTCCCAAGATTTTAGAGCTAGTAGACTAGATTCAGGATTTAAACCTGTCTCCAGAGCTCTTTGTTGTACTATACACTGAGGTGTCACATGGAATGTTTTTTATAAATAGTGGAAAAAATATCTGGTACTAGCAGTAATTAGTCTGATGATATTTATGATCTCAGTAAATGTGAACTGATTAAATTATCCTTAAAAAATAAGATCTGAGATTGGGTAAAAAATACAAAGTCTAACTATATAGACTGTTAAGCTACACACTTGAAATAAAATGACTTAGAAAGGTAAAAATAGTTTCAGGAGACAGTTTCCCATGACTGTCACAAATTGGGTGCCTTAAAACAACAAATGTATTCTCTCACAGTTTTGGAAGCTAAGAGTCTAAGCTCAGTGTGTCAGCAGAGACTCCTGAATAGAATCCTCCTTCCTAGTTTGGGTTGTGGTTTGTGATCCTTGACATTCTTTGGCTTGCCACTGCATCAGTTCAATCTCTGCCTCTTTTGTAATGGCATTCTCCGTGTGCGTCTGTGTCCAGATGTTCTCTTAAAAGGGACACCAACTGTATTAGAGTAAGGAACCATAATTAATTCATTAATTAATTGAGTCCCTCTGTAAAGACTTTTTTTTCTTTCTTTCTTTCTTTTTTTAGGATTTATTTATTTATTTATTTATTTTTTTTGAGAGAGAGAGAGTACGTAAGGAAGCACATGCGCCTGGGAAGGGGCATTGGGAGAAGGAGAGAGTGTCCTAAGCAGACTCCATGCTGAGTGTGGAGCCTGACATGGGCTCACATGGGCTCAGGATCTCATGACCCTATAATCATGACCTGAGCTGAAGTCAAGAGTTGAACACTTAATTGATTAAGCCACCCAGACACCCCAAGAATTTATTTCTAAGTAAGCCAAAGGTACTGGATACCAGTGCATTTTTTGGCAGAGGACAGAGTTCAACTCATAACTGAGACCTTTGAGTAGAAGTGGTAAAATGAAGGAGAAATCTTTCAGCAGTAAAGAAGTTCAGCTTTAAGCATCGTGTACAAATAGTGATGGCCAAAGAAAGAAATAGAAGATTTTATTGAGATGTATCATTGTTTTTATCCCCAACTCTCAGAAGCAGTAAGGAGGAGTTAAGTCTTGTAAATTTTCAATAATTGTGAGAGGGATGTTAATTAAAAGAATAAGGTGCTTTTTGGGAAAGCTAAGGAAAAACCCTTGGGAATAGGATATCCTTAGGACCTCAGTGGAGAGTGGAAGGTTCCCCTCAGGGTTTGTCATTCCAGAGCCACTGGAAGGGTTCAAAGGTCACAGGAGTAGGATAATTCTGTGGCTGGTGAAGTGAGCCCTAGCATGAGATATTCAAGAGAATATGCTTGGAAGAGTGTAGAAGCCAGGTTTTTCAGAAAGGACTTAGTGCCACAAGAAATTTTATTCTCTCCCATTATTATTCCCTCTGATTAAAGAAAAGTGATTGAGGGTAACATCTAGTCGTCACATTGTTGGGGTGGAGTGAGGTGGAGCTACCAGTTGATGTCAGATTAGGAAGGGTGTCAAGAAGAAATAACACATAGTATATGAAAGCAAATCCAAGTTTTAGGTGTCATTTCCCTTGTTAAACACAAGACACAAAGAAATGGTGTGACAACTATACTGTAAAGGAAAAATAGGAAGGAAAATATAAGAGCCTCCTCATCTGTGGGAAAAGAAAACCCATGAGACAATGGAATTTTCCAAGAATGCTTTCCTGGCTACCAATTTAAAAATATAACCCCCTCCCTTGCATCACACACACACACACACACACACACACACACTTAACCATCTAACGAGCTGCTTGTTTATCGTGTTTATCTCTTTTTATTAGAGCATAATCTTCATGAGAGAGAGAATTTATGTTTTTTTGGTGCCCTTTTGCATCTGGGTAACCACGATGGTCCATCATAGGGTATATCTGCCATTCATTTTATAATCTAATGTAAAGGCACAAATCTTGGCTCCCTTCCTTGGGTTACAAGCCCAACTAGAAAATGAATTACTGGCATGAAGGAAGGGCTTGAGAATACTCTCAGAGACAGCAAGGGGAAAAGATTAAAGACTTTAGAGAAAAGATCAGAACTATGTTAGACAAGTTAACAAGTTAAACAAGAGTTTATCAGGAAGATTATTGATGTCTGGAAGGTGCAGAACCCAGGAAGGTAGTTAGAAAGTCAGTGCAAGAAAAATTTTCTGAAATAATAGAAGGGAATTTGCAGACCAAAGTCCATAAGAGACAATATTAAATCCAGATACAATATATTCACAATCCAATAGGATACCCTTTATTTAGTGAAATAAATGACAGTAGTAAAGTGCTTGTAAATCTTTTGCGGAATTTTGCAGCTTTACTGCATTCATTAGAAAACCAGAATGTTTGAAAATAACTCACCTTGAAAATAACTTAGCAAAGCTTTCAACTCAAGGATGTAGTGAAATGACAGTAAAACAGAAAAGGGAGGCACCTGGGTGGCTCAGAGGTTGGGCGGCTTAGTGGTTAAGCATCTGCCTTTGGCTTAGTTCATGATCCTGAGATTGAGTGCTGCTTCTCCCTCTGCCTGTCTGTGCCTCTCCCTCTGTGTCTCATGAATAAATAAATAAAATCTTAAAAAAAAAAACAACAGAAAAGAAACTGATATAGATGAGAGCAGAAGGATGGGGAGTCATTAAGAAAGGGAAGGGTAAAGGGATGGAGGGAGAACCGGAAATTTGTGAAATTTAAGACTTAGGGTCTAGTTTTTGTGATTGTATATGGGCAGTTAGTAGGAACAGAATTCGTTACAACTTTTTCCCGGGGTCATTTGGCAATACCCACTGAAATATGTTTATATTTCTTGACCCAGCAGTGTAACTTATTGGCATTTGCCCTATAGAAATGTTTACATAAGGGTGCAAAGGTAATGAGAATGTCAATATTAATAGTATATATGACCAGTCCACCGCTAACATATTTAATGGTGGAAGGTTTCCCACCAAGATTAGGGATAAGACAAAGATTGCCCACTCTTACCACTTCTATTTAATACACCAGAAGTCTTAGATAAAGTAGTTAGGCAAGAAAGAGAAATAAGAGACCTCCAAACTGGAAAGGAAGAAGTAAAATGATCTTTTTATAGATGATTTGATCTCTATATAGAAAACCCTAAAGACTCCACCAAAAAATTGCTAGACCTAATAAATGAGTTCAGTAAAATTACAGAATATAAACCCAACATACAAACATCAGTTGCATTTCTGTATACTCACAAGGAACTGTCTGAAAAAGAAACAATCCCATTTGTAATAGCACTAAAAATAATAAAATACTTAATAATAAATTTAACCAAGGAGATGAAAGCTCTGTACACTGAAAATTACAAGACATTGATGAAAGAAATTGAGGATGATACAAATGGGAAAGATATCATGTGTTTATGGATTGGAAGAATTAATATTGTTAGAATGTTCCTACTCCTCAAGCCATCTGTAAATTCAGTGTAGTTCCCATCAGTCAAATGCCATTTTTCAAATAGAACAATCCTAAAATTCAAGGGGGACCACAAAAGACCTTGAATAGCTAGAAAAAGAACAAATTTGGAGACCTCGCAATTCCTGATTTCAAACTTTATTACAAAGCTATAGTAATCAAAACAGTGTGGTATAGGCATAAACATAGACACATAGGCCATTGTAACAGAATCAAGAGTCCAGAAATAAACCCATGCGTATATAGTCAATATATATTTTTAAAATTTTATTTATTATTTATTTAAGTAATCTCTACACCCAGCATATGGCTCAAACCCATGACCTGAGATCGAGTGGTGTGCTTTTCTGACTGAGCCAGTTTAGGTGTATTTGATGAGGGAGCCAAGGATACTCAATGATGAAAGGATAAACTATTAAATGATGCTGGGAAAACTGGATAATCCCATGCAAAAGAATGAAATGGGAATGCTAACTTAGACCACTCACACAGATTAGTTCAGAATGGTTTAAAAACTTAAATAGAAGAGCCTAAACTGTTAAACCACTGGAAGAAAACATAGGGGAAAAAGCTCCCTTTTTCTTTTCTAAATTCTTGTAAGTTAACATATAATGCTATATCACTTTGAAGTGTACAATACAGTGATCCAATAATTCTGTACATTACGTAGTGTTCATTGTGATAAATTGTACTTTTAATTATCTTCACCAGTGTCACCCATATCTCCCACTCACCTCCCCTCTAGCAACCATCCATTTGTTCTCCATGGTTAAGACTCTGCTTTTTGATTTGCCTCTCTCTTTTTTCCTTTGTTCATTTCTTTTATTTCTCAAATTCCTCAAATGAGTGAAATCATACGGTATTTATCTTTCTCTGACTGGCTTATTTTGCTTAGCATACTACTCTCTAGCTCCATCCATGCTGTTGCAAATGGCATGCAAGATGCCATTCTTTATGGCTGAATAATATTCCTGTGTGTGTATACACGTCATATACATACGTGTGTATACATATACATATTTGTATATGCATATACGTAACATTCATGTTTAGACATACATACATACACACACACTACTTTATCCATTTATCTATTGATAGACATTTGGACTGCTATTTGGCCCTGTAAATAATACTGCAGTAAACATAGGGGTGGCATATACCTATTCAAATAAGTGTTTTCATATTCCTTGGGTAAATATTCAGTAGTGCAATTACTGGATCATAAGGTTCCATTTTTAATTTTTTGAGGAACCTCTGTACTGTTTTCTGTGGTGGTTTCACCAGTTTGCATTCCCACCTTCAGTGCAAGAGGGCTCCTTTTTCACATCTTCACCAACACATATTTTTTGTGTTGATTTTAGTTATTCTGGCAGTTATGAGCTGATATCTCATTTTGGTTTTGATTTGCATTTCCCCAGTGATGAGTGATGTTGAGCATCTTTTCGGCCATCTGGATGTCTCTTTGGAGAAATGTCTTCATGTCTTCTGCTCTGTTTAATTGGATTATTTGGTTTTTGGGTGTTGAGTTTTAGAAGTTCTTTATATTTTTTGGATACTAACCTATATCAGATCTACCATTTGCAAATATCTTTTCCCATTTGGTAGGTTTTCTTTTAGTTTTGCTGGTTGTTTCCTTTGTTGTGGGGAAGCTTTTACCTTGATGTAGTCCCAATAGTTTATTTTTACTTTTGTATTCCTTGCCTCAGGAGATATATCAAGAAGTTCCTATGGCTGATGGGTCAGAGAAGTTACTGCCTGTATTCTCTTCTTAGGTCCTTAATCCATTTTGAGTTTATTTTTGTGTATCATGTAAGAAAGTAGTAGTTTTGGGGGGAAAGCTCTTTAACATTGGTCTTGGCAATGATTTTTTTTTGTATAACTATAAAAGCAAAGGTAAAAGTAAACATGGACTACAGCAAATTGTAAAGCTTCTGCACAGCAAAAGAAACGACAGAAAAATGGAAAGACATCCTATGGAATGGTAGAAGGTATTTGTAAACTATCTACATAATAAGGGCTTAGTATCCAAAATGTATAAGGAACTTGTACAACTTCATAGCAGAAACCCACAGTTTTATTTCAGAATGGGCAGAGGACTTGAGTAATTTTCCAAAGATCTACAAATGGCCAACAGGAAAAGATGCTCAGCATCACTAATCACCAGGGCAATGCAAATCAAAGTCATAATGAGATTACTTCACGTCTCCTAGAATGGCTGTTATTAAAAAGATGAAAGATAAGTGTTTGTGAGAATGTAGAGAAAAGGGAACTCTGGGCACTCTTGGCAGGAATGTAAATTGGTACAAACCACTATGGATATATTATGGTGGTTCCTCAAAAAACTACCATATGATCTAGCAGTCTCCCTCTGGATATATGTCTTAGAGGAAATGAAATCATTATCTTGAAGAGATACTTGCACCCATGTGTTCAGTGCAGCATTATTCACATTATCCAGGACATGAAACAGCCTCAGCAGTTGTTGATGGATAAATGGTTAAAGAAAATGTGACACACACACACGCGCGCAATATTTAATCGTGAAAAAAAGAAGGAAGTTCTGCCTTTTGCAATAGCATGGATGAACCTTGAGGACATTGTGCTAAGTGAAATAAATTAAAGACATACTGTATGTTCTCTCTCACTTTTAGAATCTAAAAAAGCCAAATTTCTAGAAATAGTAGAATGACTGGTGGTTTCCCAGGGCTGTTGGTTGGGGGAAATGGACAGATGTTGGTCAAAGGGTATAAACTTTCAGCTATGTGATGAATAAGTTCTGGGCATCTAATATAGTATGGTGATTATAATGAACAAATGCTTTATTATATACTTGAACAGGTTAAGGGAGTAGATTTCTAATATCACCAGAAAAAAAAAAAAAACAAAGCAATTATGTGAGGGGATGAAGGTATTAATCTTATTGTTATATATATATATATTTTTTTTTTATATATATGTATGTAAGTTTATATATATATAAAACAAAATGATTATCACAATATATATATGAGATCATCATGTTATATACCTTAAACTTAAATGTTATATGTCAGTTTCTAAAGGTAACCAAAAAAATACCAGCATTATTTTCAGTTACCAAAAAATTGACAATCTAAATCTCATATCATGGAACATTATGTAGCCATTAAAAAACAAATGCAGTAGATCTGTGTGTGTGACCTGAACTGAATAAAGCAAGTTGCAGTATAGTAAGCAGAGTGCATTTTCTATTTACTAAAGAGTGAAGCAAAAACTGTATAGTAATAAGATTATGCTTTAAATATTATATAGTGTATATAGCACAGATATATATTTTTTGTGTATTATGTATTTCTTGTGCATGTCTCAAATGCTTTGAATGAGTCTTGGGGTAAGGGCTGAAGACCTGTTCTTGAAACAAGTGTTTTCAGAAATTTTGATACCAACACAGGCTTGAGAATCATTGAACTAGATGTTGGATTGCTTTATATAAAAACATTCCTTTTTCTTTTCTCTAGAGCCTGGAAATTTACACTCCAGGATTCCAGGATAAACACAGTAAGTTGCTAAAGGCAGTCACCAGAAACGTTTTCATTTAGTCTTGCTGTAACAAATGAGAGCCTAAGGGATTAGGAAAGGAAAATGGGATGGGTCTCTTGGCCATCTAGCCATGGCTGAATAGTCATAGCTGGGCAGGGCACCTTTTGCTGATATGAGAGCAAGTTAGATTCTGCCAAACCTTTTAAAAAGGCAAGAGGAGGCCTGCGCGCCCCGGTCCCCGGCGGAGATGGCGTGTGCCGCCGCGCGGTCCCTGGCTGAGCAGAACAGGTTCATCTGCATCTACCCCACGTACCTGAACAACAAGAAGACCATCGCCGAGGGCCGGCGCATCCCCATCAGCAAGGCTGTTGAAAATCCTACAGCTACTGAGATTCAAGATGTGTGCTCAGCAGTTGGACTTAATGTATTCCTTGAGAAAAATAAAATGTACTCTAGAGAGTGGAATTGTGATGTTCAGTACAGGGGCAGAGTCTGGGTCCAACTCAAGCAGGAAGACGGCAGCCTCTGTCTCGTACAGTTCCCATCACGTAAGTCAGTAATGTATGCAGCAGAAATGATACCTAAACTAAAAACAAGGACAAAAAACAGGAGGTGGGGACCAAAGTCTTCAGCAAGGAGAGGGAAGTAAAAAAGGAAAAGGAAAGAAGAAGTGACCGCGTATGGGAGCCACGTCTGGTACTACTGAGAGAGACCATGAACGAAGGCTTCTAATTCAAGAGAAACAGAAGCTTTTTATTTGCATCATTTAACCGAACTATGGACATCTCTGCCTCTCAGCTTCAGCATCAGAGTTGACAGTGAAGTAAATTTGCATCAGAACTTTGCATCTAGCTCTTACGCAGTATAAAAGAAAATTTTGTTTGCTTTTCAACACAGTTTTTGTGGAAGAAAGAAGCATATTTTTAAATGGACAGTGAACTCTACCATAAGTTACTTGAAATCCTGTTATCTGTCCTGTGTGTAATCATGTTTTAGATAAATGAGTTTAATTAAAGATTTGAAATACACATTTTCTTCAACGTCTAGTTAATGAAATAAAATTTGAAACTGGAAAAAAAAAATAAAAAGGCAAGAGGAGCCCTCTGGATATAGGCAACACTGGTTCAAGTGTTAGCTTCTAGAAATGTCTGTTATCTAGAAATTTTTGCAACACTTTGGGTTCTGTGATCTACAGGGATGGCTCATAAAGGACTGCAGAGTCCTTTCTATCGCATAGCATCTCAGCCTTGTGAAACAAGCATTTTTGGAACTTGTACTTGACTCTAGTTCTGCTTCTGAGGTCACTGAGACAGGTAAATCCCATTTGTAGGGGCTTATAATGCCATGCTCGCGTGTGTCAGAATCAAAGCAACTTTTGTGGTCAACATTTTTATTCTTCAGATGGGATTTTTTTCTTTTATCTCTCTAGGAAGAAAAAGTAGAGGAAGCTTATAAAAGAAAGATAATTTGTGCAGGTGGAAAAAGAAAGTACAAAAGACTTAATATCCAAATGTCATTGTTTCCTACTCCTGTTAGTCCAAGATAGTTCCTCCTAAGCCTGTTCTGCAACTCCAGTTACCTTTTCTTTGATAAAAAATCTTCATGGCTGAAATCAGTATTAATGATCCATATAGTTAGAGGTAAGATTCCAAGATGATTCTTTGTATGGAATTTTTTTTTTTGGTATAGATTTTTTTTTTTTTTTAAATAGTGCATAGATTTTTCTTTTCACTGGGAAGTAATTTAATGAAGATTTTTTTTTTAAATAAAAAAACAGACTGTAGAACAATCTCTGACTGCTATATTTCAGACTGTAGGATTTTTATTCAACAAAAGAGTTGTTGAGAGTGACACATCTTTGAAAAGGCCTGGGTAATGGAGACTCTGTGCCTCCTTGGGCCATGAGAGCTTTGTTCTTGCCTCCTGCAGATGGCTGAAGACGCCCCCCCCTCCTGAATTCAAAGGTTACTAGAGTTCAGGGTTGAAAGGGAATGGTGGGGAGATACTTCTGTTCACTGCTTCTCACAGAGCTGTTGTATTTGCTGTTCTAATTTTTAAGAATTTGCTAAATAAAATATATATGCATAGAATCCTAAGAACTTATGGTTGCTTTGTGACAACCTCTTTCATTCTTTGTCTCTTCTCATAGGCTTATGTTGGCTCAGAAGTCCTGTATGATGAAACAACTGTGGCTTCTTCCCCACCTCCTTACACAGCCTATGCCACACCAACCCCTGAGGTAGGGAGCGAATCTTGGCATTTTGGAATCCAAATGAAGGGAAGTTGGGGTCTCTGTGCCACTATCCTTTTATTTTAAGAAATAAATTTTTTAAGAACCCCTTGAGCCAGTAAGAGATTATTTTCTTTCATAAAATTTATAATCTTCATGTTTACATTTTTAAAAGATCTAAAAATGATTCATGTTAATGGTAGTTGCTTTCATAATATGGTATTGATGATTTATGGTTTATACTTAATGATTTACTGGAATTCTCTTTATAATCTGAAAAACTGCTTTAATTTTGAAAAAGAAAACAAACCCAAAACCTTAAAAAATCACATACCAAATACTTTTGGGGTATCTCCTAGTTAGAATTGCCAAATGCTTAGTCCTACATATAGAAGTCTGTTGTGGAAGGTACTTCTGTTTTGTTTTCTTAACTTTTAATTTTGAAATAATTATAGATTTACAGGAAGTTGCAAAAATAATATGTAGAGATCCTATGTACTCTTCACCCAGCTCCCCAGTTGTTACTTGTTAGATAAAATGAAAACCAGGAATGTGAAATGGGCACAATATTTATGTCTGGTTTTGTGTCACTTTATCATATGTATAGATTTGTGTAACCAGCTCCTCTCCTCGGTCAAGATCTAAAACTTCACAAAATCTCCCTTCTACACCCTTACATAGTCCTACCTCCTTTCCTTTCCTAACTCTGTGGTTTGTTCTCTGTCTATATGATTTTGTCATTTCCACAGTGTTACATAAATGGACTCATACAGCACGTGATCACATGAGTTTTTTTTGAGTTTAGTATTTTCCACTTAGCACAGTGCCCTTAAGACCCATCCAGATTGTTGCATGTGTACCCCATTAAGTATTGAGGGGCATATTTACCTGTTGGACTTGTCACAGAGTTCTGGCTATTACCAATAAACCTACTGTGAACACTCATCATGTACAGGTTTTTGTACAAACATAAAGTTGATTTCTCTGGAAAAAATGGCTCCAAATGGAATTGCTGGATGGTATGGTAAGTACATGGTTAGTTTTTTAAAAAGCTAACAAACTGCTTTCCAGAATGACTTTACCATTTCACTTATGAGTATTCTAGTTTCTCTGCATCCTCCCCAGCATTAAGTGGTATCACTGTTTGTTTTATTTTAGCTGTTCTAACAGGTGTTTAAGTCTTAACACCTGTAGTGATCTTACACATTCTGATCTTTTTTTTTGTTTTGTTTTTAAAGATTTTATTTATTCATTCATGAGAGACAGAGAAAGAGAGAGAGGCAGAGACATGGGCAGAGGGAGGAGAAGCAGGCTCCATGTAAGGAGCCTGACACGGGACTCAATCCTGGGACCCTGGGATCATGCCCTGAGCCAAAGGCAGACACTCAACCATGGAGCCAGCCAGGCGTTCCACACATTCAGATCTTAATTTGCGTTTCCCTAATAGCTAGTGATGTTGCCATTTTTTATTACTTGCGATCATATATCCTCTTCAGTAAAATGTCACCTCAGGTTTTTTGCTTGTTTTCTAATTATTATTTTTTTTAACATTGACTTTTGGAATTCTTATATATGTTTGAGATAGCAACCCTCTGTCAGATATGTGTTCTGTAGCGTGTGTTTTTATTCTCTTAATAATGCCTTTCACAGAATTTTAATTTTCATGCAGTCCAGTTTATCACCTTTTATGGTTTGTGCTTTTGTGTCACGTTTCACACTTAACCCAGACCAGGTTTCCTAAGGTTTTCTCCTATGTTATTTTTTGAAAGTTTTATAGTCTCAGGACTTACATTTAAGTGTTTTCTTTTTTTTTCATTTAAGTGTTTTCCATTGTGAGTTAATTTTTTTTGTAATGTGTTAGAGTTAAAAGTCTTTTTTTTTTTTTTTTTTTTTTGAGTATAGATGTCTAATTGTTCCACTACAATTTGTTAGAAAGACTTTTAGTTCTTTTTGGAATTGCTTTTGCATTTCTGTCACAAATCAGTTGGCTGTATTTGTGTGTGTCCATTTCTGGGGTCTCTGTTCAGTTCTATTGATCTGTGTGTTTTTCTTCCTCTGACACCACACAGACTTGATTACTATAGCTGTATAAAAAGTGTTGAGATTGGGTAGACTGATATCCTACTTTATTCTTCCTTCTCAGAATTCCCTTAACTATACTGGTTCCATTTCCTTTCCATATGAAAGTCTAAATCTACAATAAAATCTTCTTGATAGATTTTGATAGAAATTGTTTTAAACCTATGTATCAGGGGATCCCTGCCTGGCCTAGTGGTTTGGTGCCTGCCTTAGGCCCAAGGCGTGATTCTGGGGTCCTGGGATCGAGTCCTGCATTGGGCTCCCTGCATGGAGCCTGCTTGTCCCTCTGCCTGTGTCTCTGCCTCTTGTTCTTTCTGTGTCTCTCACGAATAAATAAATAAAATCTTTTAAAAAAATAAAAAAAAAATAAACCTAAGTATCAGGTTTTTGGGGGGAGAATTGACATCTTTATTATGTTGAGTTTTCCAGTCAATGAATGGACTTTTAGATGCTCTTTGATTTTTTTTTTCACCATTTTGTAGTTTCAATATAAAAATCTTGTACGTTTTGTTAGATTTATACTTTAGTATTTCTTTTTTTTTAATCTTGTCTATGATATTTTATTTTAAATTTCAATTTCCCCAAGGTTTTTGATTTTTGTTTGTTGATCTTATAGCTTGTGAACTTACTAAGCTCACTTACTGGTTCTAGGAGTATTCTTTTGTACTTCTTTGGGATATGCTACATAGACAACCATGTCATCTACAAATAGAGTTTTACTTCTTCCTTTCCAATCTGTGTGCCTTCTATTTCCTTGCCCTGGTTGGAATTTCTAAGTAAGTTGAGGAAGTTCCCTTCTTTCCTAGTTTTCTGAGAGGGTTGTTTTCTTGTTTTGTTTTGTTGTTTTTTAATCATGAATAGGTGTTGAATTTTGTCAAATACTTTTTCTACATAATTTCATATGGCCATGTGATTTTTTTTTTTAACCTGCTAATATGATCATTGATTTTCAAATACTGAACCAGCCTTGGATCCCTGGAATAAACCTCACTTAGTTGGGTGTATAATTCTTTTCATTTCTTGCTGAATTCTGTCTTTGCTAATATTGTTAAAAATGTTTGCATTTATATTCATGAAGGATATTGATCTGTAGTGGGGCTTTTTTGTACTCTTATTTTGGTATCAGGTAATACTGGATTTATAGAATGAGTTTTGAGAAGTGTTCCCTGCTCTTCTATTTCTTAGAGAGATTATATAGAGTTGGTGTTTCTTATTTAAATGTTTGGCAGAAATCTCCAGTGAGATAGTCTGGGCCTGAAGATTTTTTTGGGGGGTATTTTTAATTACAAATTCTATTTTCTTAATAATTATAGGACTGTTCATCCTCTGTTTCATATTGAGTGGGTTGTAGTGATTTGTACTTTTTGTGGAATTGGTCCTTAGCATATAAGTTGTCTGACTTACATGTGCAACTCTGTTGTTTGGTCAAGAGGCATTTATATTTTCTTGGTGGATTAACTGTATTATAATGTAATGACCCTTTCTGTTTCTTTTGTCTGATGCCTGCTCTGATATTGATATAGCCACTTCTGCGTACTTTTTATTGTTTGCATGCTATCTCTTCCCATCTTTTTTCTTTCAAGCTACATATATCATTACATTTGAAGTGAGTTTCTCATAGGCAGTATGTGATTGGGTCATCTCTCCTTGTATTTATGACAAATTATCTTGTAATTGATATGTTAAGGCGATTTACATTTAATGTGATTTTTGATATGTTAGGTTTAAGTATGCCACTTGTTTTTTGTTTTCCTTTGGTTCTCTTTTTAAAATTTCTCTATGTTCTCTTACTTACGCTTTTTGTGAGTTATTTGAACATGTTTTAAAATTGCATATTTTAAAAAGATTTATTTATTTTAGGGTGGGGAGAAAGAGAGCGGGAGGAGGGGCAGAGTGAGAGAAAGAATCCAAAGCTGACAGAGCTGACATGGGCTTTATCTCACAGCCCTGAGCTCATGACCTGAGCCCAAACAAAGAGGGGGCACTTGACGGGATGAGCACTGGGTGTTATTCTGTATGTTGGCAAATTGAACACCAATAAAAAATAAATTTATTATTAAAAAAAAAGAGTTGGATGCTTATTTAACTAACTGAATCACTCAGCTGCCCCAAAAATTGAATTTTAATTTATCTGTAACGTTTCTTGAGTGTATCTCTTTCTATTGCCTTTTTAGTGGTTGCTCTAGTTATTATGTCATTCATATATATGTATTTTTCAAAATCAGGTGTTTACATTTCTTTTATATACGAGAACCACATTAGATGATATTAGAGATTTTGTTTCAGCTGTCAGACTTGTTAGAAAAGTCAAGCTGTGAAGAAAAGTTTATTATATTTACGTGCATTTCTGCTCTGACCATATTTTCTTACCTCCTGATGTTTCAAGATTCCTTTTTTCAATTGTTTACTTTTTGCTTGGTGAACTTCCTTTTGCCATTCTCTTAGGATCAGCTGGTAGCAAATTCCGTTTTCCTTCACCCAAGAATGTCTTGATTTCTTCTCTATTTCTGAGGGATATTTTCACTAGTATAGAAGTCTGACATTTCTTTGGACATTTGGCAAGTGTGTGCTATTTCCTTTGGCCTTCATAGTTTCTGAGGACAAATCTCCTATCATTAAAATTTCTTCCCCCATGTAGGTAGTGCATTGTTTCTGGCTACTTTCTTTGTCCTTAGTTTTGAGAATTTGACTATAATGTGTTTTGGTATGGATTTTGCAGGGGCTTATCTTGTTTGGTATTCAGTTTCTTGAATATGTAGATTTTTTTCCCCTAAATTTGGGAAAATTTAGGCCATTATTTCTGGAATGTTTTTTCAGTCCTACCCCTTTTCTCTTTTGAACATAATGACATGGGTGTTAGATATCTCAGATTCTGTTAATTTTTTTTTATTGATCTATTTTCACCAATTTATACTCATGTTTACTAATTCTTTTTCTGTGTCATTTCTGTTATTAAGCTCATTCACTGTATTTTTTTATAGATTTTTTTTCTAAAAGTTTCATTTTTTATATTTTGAAAATATATAAATATGTGTATGTATCTTTACATAGTTTTTCCTGAGATTTTCTGTTTTCGTGGAGACTTTTTAAAATGTATTTCAGACATGTTCATAATTGCTTCTTGAAATATTTTTATGATAGCTGCTTTAAGAACCTTTCTAGATGATTCCAACATCTTTGTCATATTGATCTCTTTTGTTTTATTCATTTTGAAATCTTCCTGATTCTTGATATGATGAATGATTCTTGATCAAAACTTGGACATTTTCAGTATCATAAGACTGAATCTTAACTTAAATCTTGTATTTCAGTGCACTTCCTCCCAATGCTGTTATGGGTGAAGAGACAGTTACTGTGTTGCTGCCATGTAGGGATGGAAGTGTAGGTTCTCCACTAAGCCAAACTCCCAGGGGGTGGGTTTCTTGTCACCTTCTTGTCAGGAGGGTTGGGAATTTAGGCCCTCCTCCAGGTCTCTGCTGATATCAGCCTGTATGGGAATTGGAGGAGTCCTCTTTACTGCTCCCCACTAGCCTCCACTAATATTGTGGTTACTGATGAGCACTTGTTTGCCACTAGGTCTCTGCTGATTGTATACCACAAGTCTGGAAGGGGCATTGTTTGTGCCAGAAAAAGGTGGGAGTTCTGGCTCCTTACATGTTCTCCACTAACACCATGGCATGAGACTAGAGGTGTGTGTTGTTTACATCCGGTGGGGATGATATTCTCAGCTCCTTACTTGACCTTCTCTGATATTACTTTGGAACAGGGGCAGGGGGTGCCTTATTGCAGCCAAGTATAGAGAATGGAGGTTTACTTTCTGTACTTGGTATTGCTGGTGGAAGTTGGGGTGGGGACACAGTTATTTCTGTAGTATTGGATGGGAGTAGAGCAGTTACTGCCTAAAAATGGTCTCTCTTGCCAGATGGCACCTTTCCTCCCAAGGATTTTGGGTAGATAGCAGGCTTTTATTGAGGCCTTTTTGTCTGTACTTAGTGGTTCCTCTCTTCTCCTTTAGCTAGTCTAGGATGTAGGAGCCAAAAAGGAAACCCAGAGAGCTCACCATCTGTCCTTCTTAGGGTCCTGAGGTCCCTAGTCAGTCTGCCACCTTTTTTGCCATCTTTCAGAGTCTCCTTATGTTTCTTTTATATATTATGTTCAGGATTGTTAGTTATACTTAGCAGGAAGAATAGGGAACATCTACATTTTTGCCATCTTCCAGAAGCTTAACTCCTGTGCTCTGCTTTTATAAGACAACAGGTTTAAACCATGTAGGTATCTGTCTGACAGCAGCAACCTATTATTCTTCCCTATGTCATATAGTACTTGTCACATGACAACCGCAATTGTAATTGTCTGTACGTGTGTCTGTTCTCCCCTTCCCCCCACCTGCAAGTTTATAAAGAAGGCTGGGCCTTTTGTCTCCAGATTTCCCAGAATATAGTAGTCATTCACTTGGTCAGTGAAAGTTGGGTCCACTGCCCATTTCTGGCAATGCCCATTCATAGATGTCTGTTACTGGAAGATTGCCCAGTCACCTGCTGAGTTCTTATACCTCAGGGTCTTCCTACCCAGCAACTTTCCTAGTGCTTCATATTCTTCTTCCTGGAACTGCTAAAAATTACTGAAGGGAGTTCTGCTGCTAGGCTGGCTTCCTCGCCTCCCTCAGCCTTCACAGAATTGAAGTGAGTCAGGGCTTTGCTAGGGGATTAGACTTTGGCTTAAGGAAATGTTGGACTGGTTTGATTTTCTATTCAGACTACTCAAACTTTCTCCATATTAACTATATGGCTGTTTCATTTTCTTACCATTTGTATGTTCACTGGAGTGGCACTTTTAAAGATTTTATTATTTATTTCAGAGAGAGAAAGAAGATGAGTAGGGGGAAGGACAGAAAGAGAGAGAGAATCTCAAGCAGACTGCATTGAGCATGCAGCCCGATGCAGAGCTCCATCTCAGGACCCTGAGATGATGACCTGAGCCAAGATGAAGAGTTGGATGCCTAACCAGCGGAGCTACCCAGGCACTCCCCCAAGTAGCACTTTTAATTTCCTTCAAGAACTTTTCCCCTGCATTTGCAATTTGGCTAATTGCTTGGTGAAGGAGGCCCAGCTTTTGGCCTGTCTTGGCTTTCCATATGCCTTCCTCACTAAGTTTAATCATACCTAGGTTCTGATTTAAAGTGAGAGACAGGCGACTCTTCCTTTCACTTGAACACTTAAATACCATCCCAGGGTTATTAATTGGCCTCATTTCAGTATTGTTAGGTCTTGGAAATAGGAAGGCCTGAATGGGGAGAGGCAGGAACTAGTGGTTAGTGGAGCAGTGAGAACACACAAGATTTATCAATTAAGTTTGCCCATTTTATGTGCATGGTTTGTGGCACACCAAAACAAAGACCGCTGATCAGATTGGTGTAACAAATATAATAACAATGAAAAAGTTTGAAATATTGTGAGAATTTGCAAAATCTGACACACAGACATGAAATGAGCAAATGCTGTTGGAAAAATGGTGCCAGTACACTTGCTTGATGCAGGGTCGCCACAAACCTCCAACGTGTAAAATTATAGCATCTACAAAGTGTAGTAAAGCAAGGCACAATAAAACAAGGTATGACTATATATCTTTTTGAGTCATGTTTTCATTTTTATCCATTTTTATACCCAGAAGTAGAATTGTTGCATCTTATGGTAGTTCTGTTTTTAATTATTTGAGGAACCTCCATGCTATTTGCCATAGTGGCTACGCTAATTTATGTTCCTGCCAACAGTGCACAGAGTTTCCATTTTTCCACATTCTCACTGCCACTTGTTACTTGTTTTTTGTTTATGTTTTTTGATAGTAGCCATTCTAGCAAGTATGAGGTGATTTCTCATTGTGTTTTTGATTTTCATTTCTCTGATGATAAGTGATGTTAAACATTCTTATATTTGTCTGTCGGCTGTCTGTGGAAAAATGTCTATTCAGATTCTCTGACCATTTTAGTTTTGTTGTTGTTATTAATGAGTTGTATGACTTCCTTTTATATGTTTTGGATATTAATCCCTTATCAGATAAATGATTTGCAAATATTTTCTCCCATTTAATAGGTTGCCTTTTTTTTTTTTAAGATTTTATTTATTTATTTATTCATGAGAGGCACACAGAGAGAGGCAGAGACATAGGCAGAGGGAGAAGCAGGCTCCAGGCAGGGAGCCCGATGTGGGACTCATCCTGGAACTCCAGGATCATGCCCTGAGCTAAAGGCAGATGCTTAACCTCTGAGCCACCCAGGCACCCCTAAGTAGGTTGCCTTTTCATTTCATTGACTGTTTCCTTTGCTGTGCAGAAAATTTTTATTTTTTTATTATTAAGTAATTAGGAGGAGGAGGAGCAGAGGGAGAGAGAATCTTAAGAAGGCTCCGTGCCCTGTGCTAAGCCTGATGCGGGGCTTGATCTCATGACCTGAGCCAAGATCAAGAGTTGGCCATTTACAAAAGACATGAACAGAAATCTCACAGAGGAAGACATAGACATGGCCAACATGCACATGAGAAAATGCTCTGCATCACTTGCCATCAGGGAAATACAAATCAAAACCACAATGAGATACCACCTCACACCAGTGAGAATGGGGAAAATTAACAAGGCAGGAAACCACAAATATTGGAGAAGATGCGGAGAAAAGGGAACCCTCTTACACTGTTGGTGGGAATGTGAACTGGTGCAGCTACTCTGGAAAACTGTGTGGAGGTTCCTCAAAGAGCTAAAAATAGACCTGCCCTACGACCCAGCAATTGCACTGTTGGGGATTTACCCCAAAGATACAGATGCAATGAAACGCCGGGACACCTGCACCCCAATGTTTCTAGCAGCAATAGCCACAATAGCCAAACTGTGGAAGGAGCCTCTGTGTCCATCAAAAGATGAATGGATAAAGAAGATGTGGTTTATGTATACAATGGAGTATTAGCCATTAGAAATGACAAATACCCACCATTTGCTTCAACGTGGATGGAACTGGAGGGTATTATGCTGAGTGAAGTAAGTCAATCGGAGAAGGACAAACATTACATGTTCTCATTCATTTGGGGAATATAAATAATAGTGAAAGGGAATAGAAGGGAAGGGAGAAGAAATGTGTGGGAAATATCAGAAAAGGAGACAGAACATAAAGACTCCTAACTCTGATGAAGGAACTGGGGGTGGTGGAAGGGGAGGGGCGGGGGGTGGGGGTAAATGGGTGATGGGCACTGAGGGGGGCACTTGATGGGATGAGCACTGGGTGTTATTCTGTAAGTTGGCAAATTGAACACCAATAAAAGTAAATTTATTATAAAAAAAAAAAAAGAGTTGGCCATTTAACTGACTGGGCCACCCAGGCACCCCCAGAAGATTTTTAGTTTGATGCAATCCCAATTGTTTATTTTTGTTTTGTTGTCAAATCAAATCAAAATATTGCCAAGACTTATATGGCAGGTGGCTTATTGCCTATGTTTTCTATTACAGTTTTTTGCTTTCAAGTCTTATGTTCAAACCTTTAATCCATTTTGAGTTGATTTTTGTATATGATGTAAGATGATGGCTCAGTTTTATTCTATACATGTGGCTGTCCAGTTTTTCAAACAACATTGGAGAGACTGTCCTTTCCCCATAGTGTATTCTTGGCTCCTTTATCATAGATTAATTGGCCATATGTGTGTGGGTTTATTTCTGGGCTCTCTATTTTGTCCCATTGATCTGTGTGTTTATTTATATCAATATCATACAGTTATTACTGTGGCTTTGTCGTATAATTTGAAATTTGGGAGTGGATGCTTCCTGCTTTGTTGCTTTTTTCCTTAAGATTGCTTTGTCTTTTGGGGTTTGCTTTGGCAATTGGGATCTTTTGTGGTTCCATAAAATTTGTATAACTGTTCTGTTTCTGGGGAAAAATGCCATTGGAATTCTGATAGTGATTCCATTGAACCTATAGATTGCCTTGGATAGTTTTGACCTTTTAACTACTCTTATAATCCATGGGCACAGAATACTTTTTCATTTATTTGTGTTTCCTTCAGGTTTTTTTTTTTTCCTTCAGTGTCTTGTGGCTTTCAGGGTACAGGTCTTTCACTTCTTTGGTTAAATTTATTTCTAGGGTTTTGTTGTTGTTTTTGATTAATCATAAATGGAGTTTCTTAATTTGTCATTCTGATAGGAGAAAAGAAACAATAGATTCATATATATTGATTTTGTATCCTGTAACTGTACTGAATTCCTTTTTTTAGTTTTTTTTTTTTTTTTTTTGTAGTTTCTCAGTTTTCTTTCATCTGCAAATAGTGACAGTTTTACTTCCTTCTCAATTTATTTGCCTTTCATTTCTTTTTCTTGCCTGATTGCTCTGGCCAGGACTTTATGATGTTGAATAAAAATGGTAAGAGTGGGCATCTCTTTTTCCTGATCTCCGAGGAAAGCTTTTAACTTTTCACTGCTGAATATGATGTCAGCTGTGGGCTTGTCATCTATGGCCTTTATTATGTTGAGGTACATTCCCTCCCCACCCACTTTGTTGAGAATTTTTATTACAAATTGATGCTGAATTTCAAAATTTTATTTCTGATGGGCCTATTTCTTTTCAGACATATGGCTGTGGTCCATACAGTGGTGCGTACCCACCAGGAACTCAAGTTGTCTATGCTGCAAACGGGCAGGCTTATGCTGTACCCTACCAGTATCCATATGCAGGTAACTCATGCCCACCTTCCATTCCTCAGTTCTCTTCGTTTAGTGGGTAGATCAAGGAGTCCCGAAGGATATGTATTTCTCAGTTTAAGGATAAATGAGCTATGTTTCTGACTATAGAGCACAAATCATTCTGGTACTATGTTTTTTTAAAAACAAACAAACAAAAAAAAAAACATGTATTTTTACACTCCCTTAGAAAGTTAGAGTAGGCTTTTCAAAACTTCACTGTTGTATTTAGATTTGTTCCCGAGGAGAGGATTTGTATTTACTGGTATTCACTTATATTAAGAAGCAACCAAACTAAGAGGCCAGTTTTAAGGGTAACAGTCTCCTGTTTTTCTCTTCCGGTAACATCCTTCAAAAATTATCACTACTTAGGTGATACTCCCTTTTGCAGATGAAGTAAAGACTTAGAAGGTACTTGTATTTATTCTGGGCTTTTGATGCACTTCTTTCATTGTTCACCTTTCCTGAGAAAGATTATAGATGTGAGTAACTGGCTTGTGTAGGTAGGATAGCTCAAGTCCTGGGTGCACTTTTGGCACTGGGAGGTGTAAGAGAATGCTGGCTATGAGGCTAGAGCCTGCAGTCAGGGTGAGGGGGCTGAGAGCCATGTGACTGATGTACTGAAGATCAAGGTCACACCCAGATGCCTGGAGAGCATAGGAAGTCAGGCAGGAGCAAGTTGCAGTGGACATGGCATGTCAGATCCACATATAAGAGAATGAGCTGGCGAATAGCCTAGAACAAGAACAACAGAGATAGGAAATCTGAGGGGTTTGTGAGCAAATGTAGTGCAGTGGAAGGAGTGGAAGGAGAATCTGTTACCAGAAAGGTTAAGTGGGCACTGATGCTAATGCCAGAGATCACTGGCTCCCGAGTCAAAGTGTCTTTGTCCTTCTAATTATTGGTGGTTACTTTGGTTTCTCATACTTTTAGCGCATGAGGGTTTCTCCGCTCATCTGTTCCTGCAGTCTGATGCAGTTCACTCAACTAGCACGGACTATGAGAGATTCTGCTTGCTTGACTTTTTTTCATGTCAAGTTGAAAACCAATAAATGATGATGCTAGAAAATGAAGTATTTGTTAGTCCTGTGATCTTAGCACAACTATTTTTGTGTGAATTACCTTCCTCATATAAAATAAATTTTTCAGGGATCCCTGGGTGGCACAGCGGTTTGGCGCCTGTCTTTGGCCCAGGGCGCGATCCTGGAGACCCGGGATCGAATCCCATGTCGGGCTCCCGGTGCATGGAGCCTGCTTCTCTCTCTGCCTGTGTCTCTGCTTCTCTCTCTCTCTCTGTGACTATCATAAATAAATAAATTAAAAAAAAAAAGATTAAAATAAATTTTTCATCTTTGCAATTTTGTATTTTTGCATTTCTTTTCTCATTTTAAAATTGTATATATTTTGTCATATTCGCTGTTTACTTCCTTTTTTCTTGTTTGCAATTATAGGTACTGCTTTAAACATCTCTGATTTTCTTTTTTATTCCTGTTAAATCTTAGGATACATTTTTTATTTGTGCATATTAATATGTCAAAGAGCATAGACACTTATACTTCTTTTGATACATTGAAATGTATAAAAGTTCTCAAACATGTGAAAGTAGACATGACAGTAGTGTCATGAACTGTCATTTGTCCATTATCAGCTTCAGCTACCACATCATGCCTAATTTTATTTCACTTCTATCTCTTTTTCTCTTCTCTGGATTGTTTTTTTTTTTTTTTTTTTTTTAAGATTTTATTTTATTTATTCATGAGAAACACAGAGCGGAGAGAGAGAGAGGCAGAGACACAGGCAGAGGGAGAAGCAGGCTCCATGCAAGGAGCTTGACATGGGATTTGATCCCGGGTCTCCAGGATCATACCCTGGGCTGAAGGTAGGCACTAAACTGCTGAGCCACCTGGGCTGCCCTCTCTGGATTGTTTTGAGGGAAATCTGGACTTTATAACATTTTATCTGACAGTATGACAATAAATCTTTTTTCTTTTTTTTTAAGATTTCATTTATTCATGAGAGACACAGAGAGAGTGGAAGAGATATAGGCAGAGGGAGAAGCAGGCTCCCTGAGGGGAGCCTGTTGCAGGACTTAATCCCAGGATCCCGGAATCACTCCCTGAGCCAAAGGCAGATGCTCAACCACTGAGCCACCCAGTTGTCCTGACAATAAATCTTGATACCATTTACCCAATTGATTCTCAGAACAGTGTGCCAGTTTCTGACGCCACTTGGAGTTCATGAAACACTGGTTTCTCAGTCGTCCTGAAAGATAGCTTATTGTTGTTAGCTCTAAAAGTTTTGATAGCTTTGTTAGGTCTAAACAGATTGTCAAGTGTGTTTTTTTTTTTTAATTTTATTTATTCATGAGAGAGAGAGAGAGAGAGAGAGAGAGGCAGAGACACAGGCAGAGGGGGGAAGCAGGCTCCTCCCAAGGAGTCTGATGTGGGACCTGATCCTGGATCCTGGGATTATGCCCTGAGCCAAAGGCAGACACTCAACCACTGAGTCACCCAGGCATCCTGTCAAGTGGTTTTAATGAACTTTTCTGTGATGACTGGTGAAAATAAACATGGTATAATTATTTATAAATTTGATTTCTTTGCCCATTTATCTTGGAGTTGGTGATGGGTTTTTAAGCCCTAGCCTGACCAAGCCATGAGAGCCAGCCTCTTAATTCAGCTCCCAGACTGGCATAATCTCAGCTGTTTCTTACTGTTTGAAAGAGCAGAAGTTTTGTGCAAGTGCTTATAAAGGGAATTTCTGTAAATCAGATTCTGTCTTTATCATTGACTTGTCTTATACAAAAAGCACTCTCATGTACACCCTCAATATATTTGCTGTAAAGGGCAGAGTCAAGTAGGTGGGCATTCAACATTAGCATTGTGACCAACTAGTAAGTATACTTGCTATAGAGGAGCCGAGTTGGTTTGTGGTCATCCCATAGTAGCATTGTGCTGATAACCAGACAGGAGCTTCTCAGCATTTCTGGATGCTCCAGTGCTTTGCCAACTTCATGACATACTGTTGCCTTTTGTCCTTTTGTCCATGCATAGAGCAGGTTAAAGGTGCTCTCTCTCTCTCTCTTTAAAAATTTTACTTTAATTTCCACACCCAACGTGGGACTCAAACATAGGGCCCCGAGACCAAGAGTTGCATTCTCTACTGTCTGAGCCAGCCAGACACCCCCAAGCCCTTCTCTGTAATATGATTGGAGCCAGTGGTCAGTCAGCCAATGTAAAAAGTACAAAGGGTGCTGTGTACACACTGTAAGTGTTCTGTTTTAATTTACCCACATTAGTGGATGGTTGTTCAGCTGTCTTTTGATGTGGGCTCTAGGTCTTCAAGTTGGCTTCTGTGGTTGGAGTTTTCTGTCTTACATAGATTGTACTGATGACATTATTGCACTGCAGTTTTTCCTTGGCAAGTACAAATGACAAGTCCAGATTTTCTGATTCTTCTATAATTTACTCAGTTCCTTGCTTTGATAGTAATTTGTAAATGTTATCTGCCTTTAGTTTTCCCTAAAGTATCTGATTTAGTAATCCTGGGGAAACAATATCTGCCTGTTTCACATTCACATTTTGGCCATTTATGGAAAACTCAGTTAAATTAGGTAATTATAATAAGCACAACTTGGAAATGTTTCCAGCTGACTTGGGTAAGGACTTCACTCCTTGGTAGGAGCAGAGGTAAGCAGGAGCTGCAGGAGAAGGCTCTCCTGGTCATGTGGTATGGGAGTCCCTTGGTGTGACCTTCTGTGGGAAATGCAGATTTAGATTGTCCAAGGGATCTTTTTAATTAAATCAGCCTACAATTTTTTACTGTCCTATATTTCATAGTTACAGTTGCCTAACTGAAAACTTTAAAATTTTAAGGCTGTGAAAGTAAGTTTTTACAGTTTCCTAACTTTGAGATTTAAACATTGCATAAAAGATTGTTGGTTTCCAGTGCTGTTACCTGTACTTGATCAGCCCATAGGTTTGTAATGGTCTCATTCTACTATATAGCTTTGGGATTTTCTCCTCTCTTCTCCCCCTCCATTATATTTGAGGCATTAGTGGTCCTGAGCTTACAACTGTAGCCCTAGTGCCTGGGTTTTCATGTCTTAACTGCACTTAACCCCCTGTGTGCCTCACTTTTCCCCATTGGTAAAATGAGGATAATAGTAAACTCCTTTTACAAGGTTGTGAGGATTAAGTGTCAGTACACGTAAATGCTTGTAGTACTCTAAATGCTTAGAGTGATAAACACTTCTAAATGTTAGCCTTTATTTTGCTGTTGGTTTTTATCTGCATGAATACATTACTATTGGATTAGTTTCTAGATCCCTCCCCTAGGGTTGAATTGTTAAGTGAATAGTGGGTCAGGAAGGAAAGTTAACGCTGTTTATATTTGAGTAATTTTAAAGCTGATTAGCTATTAGACAACATAGCTGTGAAGTATAGAACAAATGATACATTCCAGTTGTAAACTTTAATCATGCAAATTAATATTAAACTTGTTTAGTTTGCTTTTTAGAAGTTTTTCCGCTAATATAAGTATTTTCCCCCATAAAGACATGATTAAAAATTAAAAGCAAGTTATATTAGCAGATTTAAGGTATAATTTAAAAATGGTTTGCATGAATATCACGAAACTAATTAGCTTTTAAATGGGTTTTACATATTTACCTTTAGGTGCGCAGATTCTTGGCTCTTGCCTTGTTGCAGCTTTGTGTATCTCCCACGCTGTCCCCCATCTACCTGTCATCCTCGGGAGTGTAATGTGAAAGGCAGACACTGAAGCTTACAGCTTCATTAGGATCCTGCTGTTTGCAGTGGTTGGGGCTTTGGACTTTGGAAAGTTGAGCACCTTGATTTCCTCTTAGTGCAGTCTTAGAGACCATTACCTTAGCCTTTGGTGGAGGAGAGCTGAGGAGCACCCACTCAGCCACCCCACACTCTCCAGAGGAAGATGGCACTGAGAGGAGGGACACAGATGCAGGGAGATGTGGCCTCTACCATTTTCAGGATATGCTGTCTTTCTGAGGGAATGTTGGACTTCACAAATTGCTTCTCACAGGTTCTGCTTTTTACTTTTTTTTAGGACTTTATGGACAACAGCCTGCCAACCAAGTCATCATTCAAGAGCGGTATCGAGACAATGACAGTGATCTGGCACTGGGCATGCTGGCTGGAGCAGCCACGGGCATGGCCTTAGGGTCTCTGTTCTGGGTCTTCTAAAGTCCTTCATATCTGGATTTGCATAGCTTCTGATGCCCTGTGTGCAATACTATAATTTGCAGGGTGTTTCTGTTGGTGATAAATGTTTTTAATAATAGTTTGAATAGTTCTTTTGAAAGTGGTGACATCATAGTTTAATCCATACACTTACTGTAGAGAAGACTTCTGACTTCTGCTTAGCTAAAACATGAACTTTTTGGGGCACTGGTTCATTCCAGGAGTTTCTTTGTAGAACTCCCTGGAAGATCTTATTTTGAACACACCTGTTTTGAAAGGCATTTTCTTTTCAGAGTTAGGTATTAGTGCTTAAGGGACAAGTACTTTACTGTTATGTTAATAGTATGGTGATGTATGAGTGAGTGGAAAGGAGTTGATGCAGTTGCAGTTTCTGTTAAACATCAAATTTACAAGCCTTAGATCAAAACTGGGTGCAAGTAACTTCAGGAATTGTGGGCTGTTAAGCTCTCAGGAATTTCCCTGAGGCAGTGGGGTTGATATTCCCACCATCTATAGGGCCAGTGACTGCTCAGGATGATGGGGGAGGGGCAGCCCTCCCTCCTCCTCCCCTTTAAAATAATGCTTCATTTTAGTCTTTGTTTTCTTGGTACTGATCCTTGGAAAATATCTCACATTAGGAATTGACATAAGCCTCAGAGTTTTTTAGGGCTTTATCCTTTAAAATTTGAAGAAGGCAAAATAATTCCAAATATGTGGAGGTAGATTGACTTTATTCAGAGACATTATGTTTTTAGTGGCTGCTTTGAGTATTTTTATTGCCACCTCAGACTACTTATAGCTTATTTATCTACTTGTTGAGAAAGTGCTATTAAAAGAATGGTGAGGAAAATGGAATGAGAGCCATAGCTATGATGTTACTGTGTCAGTCTTCCAGGGATTGCACTGTGTAGAGGATGCTCTTTTCTGTCCTTCTGAAGGCTGTTAAAGAGCAGGTGTCTTGTATTGTGCAGGATTGGGGCACTGTAGCTGTCCCCCAAGCACTGAGGTGCATGGAGCCCTGGTGGTAGCATACTGGGGCTCTTGGGACCATGGCTGTGGGGGAGACTCAGGTTATAGATGGGAAATGAGGCCAAAGGACATGAATGACCTGCTGTTGTCAAGATATTACTCAACCTGACTAGGACACCAGCTTTGTTTTTATTCCTGACTCAGGTGTCATAGAGAAGTGTAAACATTTAATTTTGAGCCCCAGCAATGTGTGAAGCCCTGGAAAACCCCATAATACTGCATTTCCGTTATTTATGTGAATTTATAAAGCCCCTGATTAGTCCATTTTACTGTCCTGCATACTTTAGAAAATGTTAGCACAGTAACAGTGCCTGTCCTCACACTCTCTTGTGGCCCGTTTCCACAAAATACACTCCTAGTACCACAAATTTTATTTTCATTTTCTGTGGCCAGTTACATACATAACTCATGTGTCTTACTGGTCAACTGACTCCATCTCTGAGCAGATTTAAATAGATCTCCACGTGGAAGCATCTGTCACAAATGACCTTTATGGTGACCACAGGCAGGCCTGGTTTCCTGGACAGTTCTGGTGAACTTATGGCCACTGTAGAGTCTGTATCTAGCTGAAAGGAAGTGCACTTGATTGTCATTTCTTTGGATATTTGATACAGCGGAAAATTGCCAGATGATGTGTGACAACGCCAGTTTTGTTGGTTAAAAATGTTGCTTTTATGATTTTACATCCTATATAGTAAGAATGGCTTTATTCAGATTATAGTCATTACTAGAGCTGTATGCTTTACTAACAAAATATTAAGCAGTTTTTAATGTTGAATTGGGGTATTAATTTTGAACTTAGAGTTACTGGAACCACACACTATTGAGTTAGGTCACTGAAATGCCCAGGAAGCAGAGTTCCCAACTGACAGAAGGGGAAGATGTGAACTGAAGCTTAGGCATTTGTGTGTGCACCCTGTTGGCCAGCCCGACTGCGCAGACAGAGTTGAGCCTGGAAATTCACTGTTGCCAGTGACTTGATGCTGATACGAAATGCATAGTGGTTATAAAGATGGGCTGAGATACTTCATTTCCCTGGTCCAGCTTCCAAAGATGTTAACTTTGTGATCTCAATTTAGGTAATCCTAAGTAAAAAAGTTAAGAGGTGGAAGCAGCTTGTTCAGGTGTGAGTAGGCATTTCACTGTCATGTATACCTCTATATAATGTACCTGAAAGAAGTTGGCCACTGACCTTGCACACATGCCAATCTGATCTTTTAATTCCTGGAGTGCACTTCAGAGTCTTAGTAAAGAGAAGGGAGAGACCAATGGCTGTGTTTCAGATGATCATCCTGAAACAGGCCAGACCAGGACCCCCAGGATGTTTGTACGGTTGAGACAAATGGCCCAGGTATATTTTCTACATTAGTTATGATCTGTTTCATTTTTCTTTCTCCTTCCCAAGTTTATGTAGACACAGGCATGGAATGCAGTTCCATTTTTCACCCCTAGAATTGATCTATTTTCTGATTGCTTCCCTGTCTCTGGTATTCTCTTATGTCCTCAGAACCTGTTTTTCCCTGTATATGCAAATTGTATGTTTATAGGTGAAAAGTTAATACATTAAATGATTAACCTTAAAGCATATTTCATGGTGACTTCTATTTTTTTAATTTATTTAAACTAAAAAATAAAATCCAGCTTGTCCATTTCTCCCACCCCCAACTTCTGACAGCCACTAATATATATATATATATATATATATATATATATATATATATATATATATATATATATATATATATATAGATTATTTTACAGTAACACACTGTCAGCTATTTCTGCTGCATCATGAGGAATATGAGTGGCACTTACTGAGAATTCCCTAAGTGCTGGGGAATGTGTTATCACATCAGAAAACAGTGACTCATTAAATTCTTGTATTAACTGTATGACAGGTATCATCCAGGTTATGTTGGATGAAATAGACTCAGAAGTTAAATACATTTCTTAGGAGCACACATATAGTAAATGAAATAGGTTTGTATCTGATACTAAAGCACATTCTTTTTATTTCTGCTATATGCATATAAAGGTACCATTTCTACATGAACATCTGGGTAGCATGTATAATAATTCTTCTAAGATGACTATAGAACACTGTACCATTTTCCTCAGTCAGATCCACTTGGCAATGTAGGTTCAGTAACTTATCCAGTATTTTTGGGTGCATGACTTTGTGTTTTTGTTGTTGTTATAAATTTTCTTTAGATCCTGAATTACCTTGCTTTTCTTTGGGCTAGTTTTTCTGTTTACCTCACCTATTGCAGACTTTGATTAAATGGTGATGTGTGGGTACATGGTATAGTTTAAGATGAAGAGTTTCATACCATTAGCTCTGGGTCTCTTGGTTTCATCTCTATAGAGAAGAATCCTTCAGAATTTTGCCCAGAGATGGTTTTGGATGTGAGGAACATAGATACTCCATACACAAACTGCACCCCTTCCCCTTTTCAGCCTGACTTTGTCCCCATCTCCTGTCAGGCTGACCCCTGCAGCCTCCATCTCCTCTTAAAACTTTTTTTGAATAGGCTATATACATTTTCATAGCTCCAGAATTTTTTTTTTAAATGAGAGCTTGAGTAAGGGGTTTTCCACCTGCCCGTTTCCTACCCTCTCTTTGCTTAACCACTACTGGTTTATTCTTCATGAGATCCTTCATGCATATATAAGCTAGTACAAAGATATTTTTCTTCCCTTTTTACACAAAGGGTGGTGTATATACCCCTGGTACTTAGATGTTTTAGATTCAGGATCCTTTCATACTGTTAAATTTTTGAGGCCTCCAAAGAGTTTTTTAAATGTGACTTATATTTATCAATACCAATATTATAAAGATACTTAAAAATTTTTAAAAAGGTAAAGCTATTATATAGTGATGTTTTAGGCCTATAATTTATAAAATGCATTTTCCAAAATAAAATCAGTGAGGCAAAGCATTTTCACATTTGAAAACCTTTCTTTAGTATAGGTACAGTATAACAAAACAGCTGGTTTGTCCTATCTGCTTTTGCATTCACTCTGTTGTGATTTGGTTTTTAGTTGATGTGTAGAAGGAAATATGTAGTTGGAACATGTAGTGAAATATGTAGTTTCCAACATGTAGTTGGAAAGGGAGGACCTAGCAGACCCCCTGAAAGGATGTCGGGCATCCTTAGGGGTCCTTGGGTCATATCTTGAAAACTGCTGATGTATGATGTATGGTGTCCTATACCTATTTTTTTTTTTTCATATAACATGTCGAGTATTTCCACATCAGCCCATAAGGAACTTTGTCATTTATTTGATTTACCCTTTAGTCCAGTACCCATTTGACTTTTGCGGTTATTAATTATGCTATAAAGAAGGATATTATACAAATGTTACTCATTCCAGTGTGGGGCTCTTGAAGGGGTTCTGTTCTTGTTGACTTTGTGGAACTAGTGAATAACAAGCTTCCCGGGAGCATAACCATCCAAAGTTCTTACCGTAGTCTACACCTGCAGGATCATACCAACATGTGGAAATGAGAGTCACATCACTGGATGTAATGGCTGACTGCTATGATGGCCACTTTAGATCTCAGGAGCTGACCACGGAAGGTCTTACTGTCTTAAATCCCTGTCCCGTAGTTTGAATAGGAAGGGGAGACTTATGCCCCAGGCATAGGGGACCACACTGCCTTATCTAGTTGTCTAGGAGTATTCCATGGATTCTTCTGCATCCAACTGGAAGACAAAGATGGTGAAGATAACCCATTCCTCAGCTTGGCAGTGGTGCTCAAAATTTTTTTTCTATATTTTTATTGGAGTTCGATTTGCCAACATATAACACCCAAGTGCTCATCCCGTCAAGTGCCCCCCAGAGTACCCATCACCCAATCACCCCATCCCCCCCACCTCCCCTACAACTACCAATTGTTCTTTTCCTGGAGTTAGGAGACTCATGTTTTGACACCCTCTCTGATTTTTAGTACTCATTTACTCTCCTTTTCCCTATAATCCCTTCCACTATTTTTTATATGCCCTGTATGAGTGAAACCATATAATTATTGTCCTTCTCTGATTGACTTACTTCAATCAGCATGATACTCTCCAGTTCTATCCACTTTGAAGCAAATGGTGGGTATTCATCATTTATAATGGCTAAGATTCCAGTATATATATATATATATACCACATCTTCTTTATCCATTCATCTTTCAGTGGACACCGAGGCTCCTTCCACAGTTTGGCTATTGTGGACATTGCTGCTATAAACATTGGGGTGCAGGTGTTTTGGCTTTTCACTGCATCCCTATCTTTGGGTAAATTCCTAGTAGTGCAATTGCTGTGTCGTAGGTACCTCCATTTTTAACTCTTTAAGGAATCTCCACACAGTTTTCCAGAGTGGATATACCAGTTCACATTCTGATCAACAGTGCAAGAGGGGTCCCCTTTCTCTACATCCTCTCCAAAATTTATTTTCTGTCCTGTCAATTTTCACCATTCTTACTGGTGTGAGGTGATAATCTCATTGTGGTTTTGATTTGTGTTTCCCTGATGGCAAGTGGGTGGAGCATTTCCTTATGTGCTTGTTAGCCATGTGTATGTCTTCTTTGGTGAAATTTCTCTTTATATCTTTTGCCCATTTCATGATTGGATTGTTTGTTTCTTTGCTGTTGAGTTTAATAAGTTCTTTATAGATCTTGGATACTAGCCCTTTATCTGACATGCCATTTGCAAATATCTTCTCCCATTCTGTAGGTTGTCTTTCAGTTTTTTTGACAGTTTCTTTTGCTGTGCAGAAGCTTTTTATCTTGTCAAAATGGTTCATTTTTGCTTTTGTTTCCCTTGCCGTCATAGATGTATCTTGCAAGAAGTTGCTGTGGACAAGCTCAGAAAGGGGGTTGCCTGTGTTGTCCCCTAGGATTTTGATGGAATCTTGTCTCACATTTAGATCTTTCATCCATTTTGAGTTTATCTTTGTGTATGGTGAAAGAGAGTGGTCTAGTTTCATTCTTCTGCATGTGGATGTCCAATTTTCCAAGCACCATTTATTGAAGAGACTGTCTTTCTTCCAGTGGATAGTCTTTCCTCCTTTATCGAATATTAGTTGACCATAAAGTTAAGGGTCCACTTCTGGGTTCTCTATTCTGTTCCATTGATCTATGTGTCTGTTTTTGTGCCAGTACCACACTGTCTTGATGACCACAGCTTTGTAGTACAACCTGAATTCTGGCATTGTGATGCCCCTAGCTGTGGTTTTCTTTTTTAAAATTCCCCTGGCTATTCGGGGTCTTTTCTGATGCCACACAAATCTTAAAATAATTTGTTCTAACTCTCTGAAGAAAGTCCATGGTATTTTGATAGGGATTGCATTAAATGTGTAAATTGCCCTGGGTAACATTGACATTTTCACAATATTAATTCTGCCAATCCATGAGCATGGAATATTTTTCCATGTCTTTCTGTCTTCCTCAATTTATTTCAGAAGTGTTCTATAGTTTTTAGGGTATAGATCCCTTACCTCATTGGTTAGGTTTATTCCTAGGTATCTTATGCTTTTGGGTGCAATTGTAAATGGAATTGTCTCTTTAATTTCTCTTTCTTCAGTCTCATTGTTAGTGTATAGAAATGCCATTGATTTCTGGGCATTGATTTTGTATCCTGCCACGCTGCCAAATTGCTGTATGAGTTCTAGCAATCTTGGGGTGGAGGCTTTTGGGTTTTCTATGTAGACTATCATTTCATCGTCGAAGAGGGAGAGTTTGACTTCTTCTTTGCCAATTTGAATGCCTTTAATGTCTTTTTGTTGTCTGATTGCTGAGGCTAGGACTTCCAGTACTATGTTGAATAGCAGTGGTGAGAGTGGACATCCCTGTCTTGTTCCTGATCTTAGGGGAAAGGCTCCCAGTGCTTCCCCATTGAGAATGATATTTGCTGTGGGCTTTTCATAGATGGCTTTTAAGTTGTCGAGGAATGTTCCCTCTATCCCTACACTCTGAAGAGTTTTGATCAGGAATGGATGCTGTATTTTGTCAAATGGTTTCTCTGCATCTAATGAGAGGATCATATGGTTCTTGGTTTTTCTCTTGCTGATATGATGAATCACATTGTTTTACGAGTGTTGAACCAGCCTTGTGTCCCGGGGATAAATCCTACTTGGTCATGGTGAATAATTTTCTTAATGTACTGTTGGGTCCTATTGGCTAGTATCTTGTTGAGATTTTGCATCCATGTTCATCAGGGCTATTGGTCTGTAATTCTCCTTTTTGGTGGGGTCTTTGTCTGGTTTTGGAATTAAGGTGATGCTGGCCTCATAGAACGAATTTGGAAGTACTCCATCTCTTTCTATCTTTCCAAACAGTTTTAGTAGAATAGGTATGGTTTCTTCTTTAAACATTTGATAGAATTCCCCTGGGAAGCCATCTGGCCCTGGACTCTAGTGTCTTGGGAGGTTTTTGATGACTGCTTCAATTTCCTCCCTGGTTATTGGCCTGTTCAGGTTTTCTATTTCTTCCTGTTCCAGTTTTGGTAGTTTGTGGCTTTCCAGGAATGTGTCCATTTCTTCCAGATTGCCTAATTTGTTAGCTTATAGTTGTTCATAATATGTTTTTAAAATCGTTTGTATTTCCTTGGTGTTGGTAGTGATCTCTCCTTTCTCATTCATGATTTTATTAATTTGAGTCTCCTCTCTCTTCTTTTTAATAAGGCTGGCTAATGGTTTATCTATCTTATTAATTCTTTCAAAGAACCAACTCCTGGTTCTGTTGATCTGTTCCACAGTTCTGGTCTCGATTTCGTTGAGTTCTGCTCGAATCTTTATTAACTCTCTTCTTCTGCTGGGTGTAGGATCTATTTGCTGTTTTTTCTCCAGCTCCTTTATCTGTAAGGTTAGCTTTTGTATTTTAGTTTTTTCCTGTTTTTGAATGGATGCTTGTATTGCGATGTATTTCCCCCTCAGGACTGCTTTTGCTGCATCCCAAAGACTTTGAACGATTGTATCTTCATTCTCATTAGTTTCCATGAATCTTTTTAATTCTTCCCTGATTTACTTGATGACCCTTTCATCTTTTAGCAGAATGGTCCTTAACCTCCACGTGTTTGAATCCTTCCAAACTTCTTGTTGTGATTTAGTTCTAATTTCAAGGCATTATGGTCCGAGAATATGCAGGGGACAATCCCAATCATTTGGTATCGGTTCAGACCCAATTTGTGACCCAGTATGTGGTCTATTCTGGAGAAAGTTCCATGTGCACTTGAGAAGAATGTGTATCCAGTTGAGTTTGGATGTAAAGTTCTGTAGATATCTGTGAAATCCATCTGGTCCAGTGTATCATTTAAAGCTCTCGTTTCTTTGGAGATGTTGTGCTTAGAAGACGTATGGAGTATAGAAAGAGCTAGATTGAAGTCACCAAGTGTAAGTGTATTATTATCTAAGTATTTCTTCACTTTGGTTATTAATTGATTTAAATATTTGGCAGTTCCCACATTCGGGGCATATATATTGAGGATTGTTAAGTCCTCTTGTTGGATAGATCCTTTAATATGAGATAGTGTCCCTCTTCATCTCTCACTACAGTCTTTGGGGTAAATTTTAGTTTATCTGATATAAAGATGGCTACCCCTGCTTTCTTTTGAGGACCATTCGAATGGTAAAACCTTTTATTTTCAGGCTGTTGGTGTCCTTCTGGCTAAAACGAGTCTCTTGTAGACAGCAAATAGATGGGTCCTGCTTTTTTATCCAGTCTGAAACCCTGCGCCTTTTGATGGGTCATTAAGCCTGTTCACATTCAGAGTTACTAGTGAGAGCTATGAGTTTAGTGTCATCATGATATCTATTCAGTCCTTGTTTTTGTGGATTGTTCCACTGAACTTCTTCTTAAAGGGGAATTTTAACAGTTCGCCTTAAAATTTCTTGCAGAGCTGGTTTGGAGGTCACATATTCTTTCAGTTCCTGCCTGTCTTGGAAGCTCTTTATCTCTCCTTCCATTCTGAATGAGAGCCTTGCTGGATAAAGTATTCTAGATTGCATGTTTTTCTCATTTAGGACCCTGAATATATCCTGCCAGCTCTTTCTGGCCTGCCAGGTCTCTGTGGAGAGGTCTGCTGTTACCCTAATATTCCTCCCCATAAAAGTCAGGGATTTCTTGTCTCTTGCTGCTTTAAGGATCTTCTCTTTATCTTTGGAATTTGCAAGCTTCACTATTAAATGTCGAGGTGTTGAACGGTTTTTATTGATTTTAGGGGGGGATCTCTCTATTTCCTGGATCTGAATGCCTGTTTCCCTTTCCAGATTAGGAAAGTTTTCAGCTAGGATTTGTTCAAATACATATTCTGGCCCTCTGGCCCTTTCGGTGCCCTCGGAAACCCCAATTAAATGTAGGTTTTTGTTCCTCAGGGTGTCATTTATTTCCCTTAATCTATCTTTATGGTGTTTTAATTGTCTCTTTTTTCCTCAGTTTCCCTCTTTGCCATCAACTTGGCTTCTATGTCACTCACTCGTTCTTCCACCTCATTAACCCTCATTGTTAGGACTTCTAGTTTGGATTGCATCTCATTCAATTGATTTTTAATTTCTGCCTGATTGGATCTAAATTCTGCAGTCATGAAGTCTCTTGAGTCCTTTATGCTTTTTTCTAGAGCCACCAGTAGCTGTATAACAGTGCTTCTGAATTGGCTTTCTGACATTGAATTGTAATCCAGATTTTCTAACTCTGTGGGAGAGAGGACTGTTTCTGATTCTTTTGAGGTGAGGTTTTCCTTCTAGTCATTTTGCTCAGTGCAGAGTGGCCAAAAAGAAGTTGTATTGGTAAAATGAAAAAAGAGAAGAGAAAGAAGAAAAGAAAAAGAAAAAAAAAAAAGAAGAAAAGAAAAAAAAGGAGGCGTGGGGAAGCAAACAGAAATAAAAAAACAAAAAACAGGGAGGATTATCCTCTGATTCTGTATACTGTAAATCCCTGGAGTTCACTGGAACTTTCCACTGCTGCTTGGTCAATAATTTGTTTTTCCGTTGTTGGTCTAGCTGGTCTTCTGGGGGAGGGGCCTGCTGTTCTGATTTTCAGGTGTTAGCACTTGGGGGAACTGCTCAGCCCCCAGCCTGGTGCAGGGCTCAGTGAAAGTTATTTAACCTGTTTATCAGGTGTGGCCACTGTGAGGCTCCGTGGGGGTTGTTTATCCTGTGAGGCCCCAGGAGGAACAACAATAGTGGCAGCTGGAGTCAGCTCCTGCAGTAACTATGGAGCTCTCAGTCTGCAGGGGCCTGGATGCTTTGGGGCTGGGCTGCTGATTTGCTTAGCTCTGGGCCGCCAGGCAGCAGGAGTGTCCTTGCTGTTTTGGGCTCTCCTGGTTTCTGCCAGTCCTGTGGGGGGAGCGCTGGATCTTGGGCTGTGTCCCCCGGGGCCCTGGGCTCCCGGGCCTGAGGTGTTGGAATCGGGCTTGTCAGTGCAGCCTCCTCCTTGAGGTGCCTCTGCGGGAGCCGCTCCCGAGCTGCTCCTGGGGCCCCGCAGCCCCCTCCGCGTGGAGCCGCCGCCTGAGCTGCACAGGCTGCAGCCCTTTCGGGAGCTGGGCAGTAGTGTGGGGTGCTCTCCTTGGGGCACAGGTCCTCCTTAGTGTCCCAGGGAGCCTGAGGGCATCCCCGCCCCTCCTGGGGTCCTGTTCTAACTCCCTGCCAGTGCCTTTCTGTTCTGGAAGATTGGTGAAGCCCCTCCTTCTCCTGGATGGGGCTTTCCTGTCCTGGGGGCACTAGCCCAGGCCTGGCTCCTCCAGAGTCCCCTACCCCTTGGATGCCTTTTGTTTCTTTATCCCCCCCAGAAGTGTGAATTCTTCTCACTGTAGCATTCAGCTGTTCTCCCTTTAAACCTCAAGCCAAATTTGTAGGTTTTCAGGATTATTTGAAGGTTATCTAGGTAATTTGGTGGGGACAGGTGACTTGGGGACCCTACTCTTCCGCCATCTTGCCCCACCTCGATCCTCATGTTTCTGAGTTTTTTGAGGTCTGTATGTTAGGAGATGCTCAGTCCCAAATTTATATAAACCAGAAATACTTGTAGAAGGCCCCAACATTGACCACCAAAACATAAATGAGATAATAGAGGGGGGCATCAATGCGAAGGAAGAGAGAATATAATCTCACAATATAACTAGCATGGTGTTCCACTTGGTTCTGGGTGTATGCTGGTCATGTTTTACAAGGTATTAACTTCTGCCATTGTAGAACACAATGAGGCAGAGAAAACAAAAAACAGAAAACAAAAAAAAAATATCTTGTAAATCTCCCAAATTAATTTGATTATGTTGATGGGAATCTAGAAGTTGAAAACATATCTAGGACATGTAATTGTAGAAATATGAAAGTCAACAAGGAAGAATCTTAAAAACGAAGTGGTAAAATATTGTACTTAAGGTGGGAAAAGAGAAAAAAAATTGGAATTTTATAGCCTGCTATAAAAACCAGTTGTACTGGATAGAGGAAGAAAAAAAAATCAAAGTGGTCTCCTCTGGTTTTATATAGTGTAAATCCCTTGCCTTTCCCTAGAGCTTTCTAGCACCGGTTGGTCAAGAACTTGCTCTTCCCCTGTCCTTCCAGCTGGTCTTCTGGGAGAGGAGCCTACTGTGCTGATTCTCAGGTGTGTGTACCTGGGGGAGCTGCCCTGCCCCCTGCCGGGTGCCGGGCTCAGTGTGAGCTGTTTATCCCGTGAGACCTGTGTTCCCCTGTGGCCTCACCTCTCTCAGGCACATGGTGAAACAAGGAGGAACAACAACACTGGTAGTGGCCAGGTCTCCAGCTCTGGAATCAGCTCCCTGCAGTAACTAATGCAGTCTCCCAGTCCACTTTAGCCTAGATGCTCCTAGGGTGGTGCGGGTACACTGATCTGCACAGCATTGGAGTACCCAGTTGCAGGAGAGTCCTTGCTGTCCTGTGCTCTCTCCGCCTCTGCCTGTCCTGGGGGTAGTGTAGGATCCTGAGCTGTGTCTGCTTGGCGCCCTGGGATCCAGGGCCTGTGCTGCTGGAATCGTGCTCCCGGGGCCGCGGCTCCTGAAGGCAGCAGGGTGCAGACCCCTCCATCTGGAGCCCCTGCCTGGTGCCTCAAAATTTTTACATCCCAGTGGTCACGTCACCCTGGCCACTTTGTAATCCAAGCTCAGGAAGAAGTACCTTGACTGCAGTTGCTGATGAACATACAGTAAACAGCAGATAATAATGCCTAACTATCCTAGACACTCAATGGAAATCAGTTTCTGTGAACCCTTATTTGCAGGGTATTTACTGATCAGTACATTAGATAGTTGCAAATTACATATAAATGATTGGTTCACACAATACAAATGTCATTTGGTCACAGATTTTTTGTTGTTGTTGTTCAGTAATTTCTTTCCCTACTCCCCAATTAATGGGCAGATTTGGACCTAGAGAAGGACAGTCACTCTTTCTGGCAAAGAATGTAGTCATTTCATCCATCTGTTAAACTCATTCATCCCATCAAGTATTTACTGGGCGTTGTGGCAGATGACATCATGGCCCCTGATTGTTCCTTATCCTCCCTTCACTGAGAGTTCTACATTCTTGCCTGTTTCTGTGTGACTTGCTGTGTCTCCTCAGCCAATGGGAGGAATGGACCTCTGTGTTTTAACCTGAGGTATAGTGTGTAGCACAGTGAGGTTGCAGTGTCCAGGTGCTGATGACAAGTGCATATTCCTGGGGCTCAGGAAGGTCAGAGGGGTCCAGGGTGGACTGCAGTCTTTGCGCTTTCACCAGTCCCCAGGGCATTCCTTCCAGCCTCACCACCCCTGGTCCCAGCTTCTCCAAGCCCTGCCTGCCTGGAACACTTATGCTTTCCTCTCCACTCTGCCAATAGCACCTCCCTTCAACCCTTGCTCTGCCTACTGACATCCTAGGGAGCCTTTCTTCCTCTGCCAGCTCAAAACAGTGAGGAGGGGAGAGATACAGTGGGAGGCAGGTGTTTGGCACTGACTTCACACAGCTCTCTGTTCCTCTGCCTGGCCAGTGATAAATCAGGTCAGTGGCACCTTGCCTGAGCCCTAATCATCTGGATGACATTTCTCAAGCAGGATTATCTCCCAATGGACCGTGAGCCTTGGGTGTTCCTGAGCAGCCCCTTAGGCAGAGCCCTTTTGGTGACCTGTCAAAGGCCAAGTGAGCATCTCATGGGCACAGGATAAGTGTATCAGGCACAATGGGAGGCTGAACCTTTGAGTCCTTGTGGAAGGTGTTCATCCCAGTTCTCAAGAGCCACCTCTCATGCCCAAATGGGGAGGCTACATTTGCTCAGCAGATGTATGGGAAGGACCACGGAAGGACTTTGGGGCCAGCACGATGGGAATATAGCATGGTAATGACAGAACCAGCCTGTAGGCAGCACTAGCACAGATGTTCCTTTTCGACTCCCATTTCTTTCCTAGACTAGTGGTTCTCAGTGTTGTCCCAGACCACCAGCAATCCCCAGGAATCTATTTAGAAATACACTCTGACTCAGCCCAGACCTGAATGAGCAAGTCAGCCAAGTTGATTCCACTTCAAGTTCCAGTCTTAAGAACCACTGGCCTAGAGACTTCCTCCTACACCCTCTCCCACCCTCTCCCACCCTCTCCTGCCCTCTCCCGCTGTCCCTCCCTCTCTTCCACCCTACCCCTTCTCCCTCTTTCTCTGCCTACTGCCCCACTTCCCTGCAGGGGAGCAGCTGCACTTCTCCTTGGAGCAGTTGGTTCTGAGAATCACCACTGGGTGTCAGAGCAGCCCCAAGAATGTCTCTGCTGTCAAACCCCTCCCAGGCCTGCCTGTCTCCTGGGGCTCCCACTTTGAACCCAGAAGGAGAGGATGTGCTTGGATCAGGGTGTGTGTCTGATTGCAGAGTCACAAAGCCCCTGCCTCCATGCTTCTGCTCCTTGGTCGCTGACTTGGGCTGAGGCAAGTGTTCCATATTACCCTGCCTTCTGTTTGCAGTGTTTTGGGGCTGAGAAGGGGCTTCAGGGAGAGGTCCTAAGAGGGGAAGGGCCTTGTGAAAGGCCACCCTGAGACTTTGTCAGCGCAGAGGCTGTTGCCCTGTCATTCCTAACTGCCCAGGGTGAGCCATGTGTGCACTGAGGTGGTACATCTGCAAGTGTCTGTGTGGTGGAGACCAGGGTAGCCCTAGCACCATGTGGGCTGCCATGAGGGGTGTGTGGTTCACACCCATCCCTCACTTCTGAAGTGCATCTCCCATGCTGGTGCTCCCTCCACAGGGCTTCTCTAAACTAGCTTTGAGTCCTTCTGTGAGCCCTGGCCTGGGCCTTCCAGGCCATTGAGGAATCCTCTATACATGTCCAGTCTACATAGTTAGGCCTCCCTTCTCTGCCCATCCTGCCATACTGATGTCATGGTAGGCCCTAGGTGGCCTGTCTCAGGCCCTGTCCAACCTTGTGGCTGCTCCTTCTTCCACATGGAAGGGCAGCATGTCTCCTCCTGAACACCCACCCCAGGCTTTGCCCACAGTCCCTGCTGCGTTTGACCCACTCAAACTCTCCTCCATTTAAGACCAGAGTACACCATCCATGCACTCAACACATACTGGGCTCTACTCAGTGCCAGGCATGGGGCTGGATACACAGACTAGTTTGCTGCCTTGTGGAGCAACCACCCAATTAGTGGGTGCTGCAGAGTGGTGGAAGGAGCTGTGATGGAGGGTGGGGGATTATGTTGGGTTTCCAGACTGGGACAGAGCCACGAGTGGCCCTAGGCAGGGTGGCTCTGGGGACAGAGAACTTGGAGAAGTGTTGGGAAGTGCTGGAAGCTGTGTGGTGGGAAGGCACACCTTGGGATAATTGGAGATGTGTTGTCAAGCAAGCCTTGGCAGGACTTGCTGAGGTTTGGCTGGAGGATGGAGGGGGGATTCCTGACCAAGCTTCTAGGCCCCATTCTGGGCACCTCAGACTGAGACTTAGGAGTGTGCTGTGTGAAGGGTGAGGTTTGTCCCAAATGTCCCGATGGGAAGATTTGGAGGGCAGGACAGAGGTCTGAGTACAGGGATTGGATCAGGTGCCCGTGGCATGCTCATGGACACACCTACTGAGATGCGAGGGAGGCAGAGGGCCAAAGGTCATGGAGAGTTGGAGTAGTAGCCTTGGCTGAAAAGGGTGCAGTCAGTGATGTGGTCAGGTGAGGTGGAAATAGAGGGTGGCCATTGGGTTTGGCAAGTGAAGGTCATCAGTGCTTTGACACATGTCTGTGGAAAGCAGGACAGGAGTGGATCTGGGCTACTTTCCCTCCTTCAGGCCTTTATGGCAGGGGCCTGCCAGCTCGTACTGAAGATCCTCTTCCTCTCTAGGGACTAATCCTCTGAGCATACCAGGTGCCGTGGGCTGAACACCTTAGAGAGTTGGACATACGGACCCTTGCAAGGGGGCCTGTGGCCACATGGGGAGGGGAGGGGCCCAGGTAGGTGTGGTTCTGCTCTCAGGAAGCTGCACATGCACCTGCCTGCACATGCACATGGACCCTGTGTGCACCCTAGAGACAGCATCCTCCAGATGTGCCTGGCATCCAGTACCTGCCATAGTTACCACCATCATCATCTCAGGTGTGTAACAGATCTGGCCTAAGTCACCCCAGCTCTGTGAGTGGCAGTCCCCTATGCCACAGGGTCTTCAAGGGAAGCCTGGTCACCAGTGCAGGAAGGTGAGCACCTGTACAGTGGCAACCAGGAAGGATAGCCCAGAGAGAGAAGGACCCAGCTGTCTCCTCTTCCTACTCCCATCATCCCTGAGCCTCAGCAATCTCATCCTTAAAATGAGGACATGACAGAGCTGCCTGAGAGGGGTGCTCAATAGTATAGTTAACACATATAAGACACACTTAAAATGTGCCCAGCTCAGAGCACCATATGTGCTGCACTTAAGGTCATTCCTGCAGGCCAGGACACTAAAGCATACAGGGTACTGCTGGGCTCTTGCAGTGGACCCTCTCTTAGAGCTGGGTTCTCAGCATGCATTCAGCACTTGGCATGGAGGTAGGGGCTCAACTATCATGGAGTTGGGCCATCTGTGAGGGAGTGGCATCAAATACCCTGGGTTGAAGCCTTGGCCTGTTCAAAATGGTCAGGGTTTCCAGATCACACTATGAAGGTAGCAGACCTCTAGTGCTGCATGCTGGGAAAGGCCTCTTGGTGAAGTAGCTGAGAAGTCCTTAGCACCATGGAGAGGCTTTCCATTCCTCATTTGATTCAGGCTGACCTCCCTCCCAGCCCAGGACTGGACTGGACTGGGCCTCCCCTAATTTCACCTTGGTGCTTCTGGCCCCTGGTCCTTCATACTCAATGTTCTCTCTCCCTCCACGGACATTGCTCCCTGCCTCAGTGTCCCCCCACCCCTACTTCTTTTACTTGCTGTCACCCACTCATGGACACTGCTCCCTGTCCCAGTGTCATTCCATTCCTCACCCCACTCTGGAATCCTCCCAGCACATAACTACTCCCAGATCATCCTTCATAAAATTTTTAAAAAGGTTTATTTACTTGAGGGAGAGAGCAAAGAGAGTGAGCACAAGCATGGGGGAGAGAGAGAGAGAAGTAAGCTCCCCACTGAGCAGGAAGCCTGACATGGAACTCCACCCCAGGACACTGAGATCATGATCTGAGCCAACGGCATGCTTAACTGACTGAGCCACCCAGGTGCCCCAGATCGTAACTGTTAAAGAATTTATCCATTGTTTCTAGATTGTCCAATTTGTTGGCATATAATTGTTCACAGTAGTCTGTTATGATACTTTGGACTTGTGGCATAAATTGTAGTGTCTCTTTTATTACTGATTTTATCTGAGCCTTCTCTCTCTTTTTTGTAAGTCTAACAGTTTGTCAATATTGTTTATATTTTTAGAGAACCACTGCTTAGTTTCATGGACCTTTTCTATTGTTAGTCTCTATTTCATTGATTTCCACTTTGATTTTTATTATTATTTTCCTTCTACTAACTTTAAACATCATTTTTCTTCTTCCAGTTGCTTTCGATGTAAAGTTGAATTGTTTATTTGAGATTTTTAGTTTGGCCTGACTAGATTTTAGTGATATTATTTATGCATAAGGGATTCTCTAGTGTCTTCTAGGCAGTTTTTCAAGCCCAACTAGTAGTATCCTTATAATTAAAAGAAATTTTTTATCTAAATTCAACTTAGTTCAAATATAGTATACTATTAGTTTCAGGGGTAGAATTTAGTGATTCATCAGTTGCATATGACACCCAGTGCTCCTCACATCAAGTGCCCTCCTTAGTGCCCATCACCCATTACCCCTTCCCCCCACCCATCTCCATTCATACAATTCTCAGTTTGTTTCCTATAGTTAAGAGTATCTTATGGTTTGCATCACTCTCTGTTTTCATCTTATTTTATTTTTCCTTCCCTTCCTCTATGTTTATTAGTTTTGTTTCTTAAATTCCACATATGAGTGAAATCATATGGTATTTGTCTCTCTGACTGACTTATTTCATGGAGCATAATGCCAAACAATACTCCAACCATGACTTTGCAAATGGCAAGATTTCATTCTTTTTTGATGGTTGAGTAGTGTGTGTGTGTATATATACATATATACACACTACATCTTTATCCATTCATCTGTCAGTGGACATCTGGGCTTTTACCACAGTTTGGCTATTGTGGATAGTGCTGCTCTAAACACTGGGGTGCATGTGGCCCCTCAAATCCCTATGTTTGTATTCTTTGTATAAATACCTAGTAGTGCAATTGCTGGGTCAAAGGGTAGCTCCATTTTTAACCTTTTGAGGAACCTCCACTCTGTTTTCCAGAGTGGCTGTACCAGTTCACATTCCCTCTAACAGTGCAAGAGGGTTCCCCTTTCTCCGCATCCTCTCCAACATTTGTGGTCTCCTGCCTTGTTACTTTTCCCCATTCTCACTGGTGTGAGGTGGTATCTCATTGTGGTTTTTATTTGTATTTCCCTGATGGCAGTTGATGCAGAGCATTTTCTCATGTGCTTGTTTTCCATGTCTATGTTTTCTTTGGAGAAGTGTCTGTTCATATATTCTGCCCATTTCTTGACTGGATTTGTTGTTTTCTGGGTGTTGAGTTTGATAAGTTATTTCTGGATGTTGGATACGAGTGAGCCCTTTATCTGATATGTCATTTGCAAATATCTTCTCCCATTCTGTAGGTTGTCTTTTAGTTTTGTTGACAGTTTCCTTTGCTGTGCAGCTTTTTATCTTGATGAAGTCCCAATAGTTCATTTTTATCTTTGTTTCCCTTGTTTTAGGAGGCATGTCTCACAAGAAGTTGCTGTGGCTGAGGTCAGAGAGGTTGCTGCCTGTGTTCTTCTGTAGGATTTTGATGGATTCTTGCCTCACATTTAGGTTTTTCATCTGTTTTGAGCCTATTTTTGTGTATGGTATGACAAAATAGTCCAGTTTCCTTCTGCATGTGGCTGTCCAATTTTCCCAACACCATTTGTTGAAGAGACTCTTTTTCCATTGGATGTTCTTTCCTTTGGTCATAGAGTTGAGAGTACATTTCTGGGTTTTCCATTCTGTTGCAGTGATCTATGTGTCTGTTTTTGTGCCAGCACCACACTGTCTTGATGATTATACCATTGTAATACTGTTTGAAGTCAGGCATTGTGATACCCCCAGCTTTAGTTTTCTTTTTTGGGGGGGATTCCTCTGGCTATTTGGGTGTATATTGTGGTTCCATACAAATTTTAGGATTATTTGTTTCAGCTCTGTGAAAAATGTTTGATAGGGACTGCATTGGATGTGTAGATTGCTTTGGGTAACATAGGCATTTAAAAAATTCTTTATTCTTCCTATCCATGAGCATATGATATTTTTTCATCTTTTTTGTGTCTTCCTCAATTTCTCTCATAGGTGTTCTATACTTTTCACAGTATAGTTGCTTAACCTCTTTGGCTAGGTGTATTCGTAGGTATTTTATGGTTTTTGGTGCAGTTGTAAATGGGATGGATTCCTTGATTTTTCATTCTTCTGTCTCATTGTTAGTGTATAGAAATATAACTGACTTATATGCATTAATTTTATATCTTGTGACTTTGCTGAATTCCTGTGCAAGTTCTAGTAGTTTTTGAGTGAAGTTCTTGGGGTCTTCTAGATGGAGTATCATGTCATCTGCAAAGAGTGAAAGTTTGACTTCTTCTTTGCTGATTTGGATGCCTTTTATTTCTTTTGTTCTCTGATTGCTGAGGCTAGCACTTCTAGTACTATGTTTAAGAGCAATGGTGAGAGTGGACATCTCTGTCATGTTCCTGACCTCAGGGGAAAAGCTCTCAGTTTTTCTTTGTTGGGGATGATATCACTATAGTTCTTTTGTATATGGTCTTTAGATGTTAAGGTGTGTTCTCTAGATCCCTACATGGAGGAGGGTTTTTATCAAGAAAGGATGTGTAGGATTATCAAAGGCTTTTTCTGCATCTATTGAGAGGATCATATGGTTCTTATTCTCTTTTATTAATGTGTTATATCGCATTGATTTGTGAATGTTGAACGACTGCTGCAGCTCAGAAATAAAACCCACTTGGTCATGGTGAATACTCCTCTTAATGTATTGCTGGATCCTCTTGGCTAGTATCTTGGTGAAAACTCTGGCATCCAAGTTCATCAGGGATGTTGGTCTGTAATTCTCCTTCTCCCATTCTGTAAGTTGTCTTTTAGTTTTGTTGACTGTATCCTTTGCTCTGCAAAAGCTTCTTATCTTGAGGAAGTCCCAATAGTTCATTTTTGCTTTTGTTTCTTTTGCCTTCGTGGATGTATCTTGCAAGAAGTTACTGTGGCCGAGTTCAAAAAGGGTGTTGCCTGTGTTCTCCTCTAGGATTTTGATGGAATCTTGTCTCACATTTACATCTTTCATCCATTTTGAGTTTATATTTGTGTATGGAGCAACAGAATGGTCTAGTTTCATTCTTCTCCATGTTGCTGTCCAATTTTCCCAGCACCATTTATTGAAGAGACTGTCTTTCTTCCAGTGGATAGTCTTTCCTCCTTTATCGACATTGGTTGACCATAAACTTCAGGGACCACTTCTGGGTTCTCTATTCTGTTCCACTGATCTATGTGACTGTTTTTGTGCCAGTACCACACTGTCTTGATGACCACAGCTTTGTAGTACAACCTGAAATCTGGCATTGTGATGCCCCCAGAAATGGTTTTCTTTTTTAAAATTCTCCTGGCTATTCGGGTCTTTCTGATTCCACACAAATCTTAAAATAATTTGTTCTAACTCTCTGAAGAAAGTCCATGGTATTTGATAGGGATTGCATTAAACGTGTAAATTGCCCTGGGTAACATTGACATTTTCACAATTTAATTCGGCCAATCCATGAGAATGGAACATTTTTCCATCACTGTGTGTCTTCCTCAATTTCTTTCAGAAGTGTTCTATAGTTTTTAGGGTATAGATCCATTACCTCTTTGGTTAGGTTTATTCCTAGGTATCTTATGCTTTTGGGTGCAATTGTAAATGGAATTGATTCCTTAATTTCTCTTTCTTCAGTCTCATTGTTAGCGTATAGAAAGGCCACTGACTTCTGGGCATTGATTTTGTATCCTGCCATGCTGCCAAATTGATGTGTGAGTTCTAGCAATCGTGGGGTGGAGGCTTTTGGGTTTTTTATGTAGAGTATCATGTCATCGTCGAAGAGGGAGAGTTTGACTTCTTCTTTGCCAATTTGAATGCCTTTAATGTCTTTTTGTTGTCTGATTGCTGAGGCTAGGACTTCCAGTACTATGTTGAATAGCAGTGGTGAGAATGGACATCCCTGTCTTGTTCCTGATCTTAGGGGAAAGGCTCCCAGTGCTTCCCCAATGAGAATGATATTTGCTGTGGGCTCTTTGTAGATGGCTTTTAAGATGTTGAGGAATGTTCCCTCTAACCCTACACTCTGAAGAGTTTTGATCAGGAGTGGATGCTGTATTTTGTCAAATGCTTTCTCTGCATCTAATGAGAGGATCATATGGTTCTTGGTTTTTCTCTTGCTGATATGATGAATCACATTGATTGTTTTATGAGTGTTGAACCAGCCTTGTGTCCTGAGGATAAATCCTACTTGGTAATGGTGAATAATTTTCTTAATGTACTGTTGGGTCCTATTGGCTAGTATCTTGTTGAGAATTTTTGCATCCACGTTCATCAGGGATATTGGTCTGTAATTCTCCTTTTTGGTGGGGTCTTTGTCTGGTTTTGGAATTAAGGTGATGCTGGCCTCATAGAACAAGTTTGGAAGTACTCCATCTCTTTCTATCTTTCCAAACAGTTTTAGTAGAATAGGTATGGTTTCTTCTTTAAACATTTGATAGAATTCCCCTGGGAAGCCATCTGGCCCTGGACTCTAGTGTCTTGGGAGGTTTTTGATGACTGCTTCAATTTCCTCCCTGGTTATTGGCCTGTTCAGGTTTTCTATTTCTTCCTGTTCCAGTTTTGGTAGTTTGTGGCTTTCCCGAAATGCGTCCATTTGTTCTAGATTGCCTAATTTATTGGCGTATAGCTGTTCATAATATGTTTTTAAAATCGTTTGTATTTCCTTGGTGTTGGTAGTGATCTCTCCTTTCTCATTCATGACTTTATTAATTTGAGTCTTCTCTCTCTTCTTTTTAAATAAGGCTGGCTAATGGTTTATCTCTCTTATTAATTCTTTCAAAGAACCAACTCCTGGTTCTGTTTATCTGTTCCACAGTTCTTCTGGTCTCGATTTCGTTGAGTTCTGCTCGAATCTTTATTAACTCTCTTCTTCTGCTGGGTGTAGGATCTATTTGCTGTTTTTTCTCTAGACCTTTATGTGTAAGGTTAGCTTCTGTATTTGAGTTCTTTCCAGTTTTTGAATGGATGCTTGTATTGCGATGTATTTCCCCCTTGGGACTGCTTTTGCTGCATCCCAAAGATTTTGAACGGTTGTATCTTCATTCTCATTAGTTTCCATGAATGTTTTTAATTCTTCCTTAATTTCCTGGTTGACCCTTTCATCTTTTAGCAGGATGGTCCTTAACCTCCACGTGTTTGAAGTCCTTCCAAACTTCTTGTTGTGATTTAGTTCTAATTTCAAGGCATTATGGTGTGAGAATCTGCAGGGGACAATCCCAATCTTTTGGTCTCGGTTCAGACCCGATTTGTGACCCAGTATATGGTCTATTCTGGAGAAAGTTCCATGTGCGCTTGAGAAGAATGTGTATCCAGTTGAGTTTGGATGTAAAGTTCTGTAGATATCTGTGAAAGCTATCTGGTCCAGTGTATCATTTAAAGCTCTCGTTTCTTTGGAGATGTTGTGCTTAGAAGACCTATCGAGTATAGAAAGAGCTAGATTGAAGTCACCAAGTATAAGTGTATTATTATCTAAGTATTTCTTCACTTTGATTATTAATTGATTGATATATTTGCAGCTCCCACATTCGGGGCATATATATTGAGGATTGTTAAGTCCTCTTGTTGGATAGATCCTTTAAGTATGATATAGTGTCCCGCTTCAAATCTCACTACAGTCTTCGGGGTAAATTTTAGTTTATCTGATATAAGGATGGCTACCCCTGCTTTCTTTTGAGGACCATTTGATTGGTCAATGATTCTCCAACCTTTTATTTTCAGGCTGTTGGTGTCCTTCTGTCTAAAATGAGTCTCTTATAGACAGCAGATAGATGGGTCCTGCTTTTTTATCCAGTCTGAAACCCTGCGCCTTTTGATGGGGTCATTAAGCCCGTTCATGTTCAGAGTTACTATTGACAGATATGAGTTTAGTGTCATCATGATATCTATTCAGTCCCTGTTTTTGTGGATTGTTCCCTGGACTTCTTCTTAAAGGGGAATTTTAAGAGTCCCCCTTAAAATTTCTTGCAGAGCTGGTTTGGAGGTCACATATTCTTTCAGTTGCTGCCTGTCTTGGAAGCTCTGTATCTCTCCTTCCATTTTGAATGAGAGCCTTGCTGGATAAAGTATTCTTGGTTGCATGTTCTTCTCATTTAGGACCCTGAATACATCTTGCCAGCCCTTTCTGGCCTTCCAGGTCCCTGGAGAGGTTTGCTGTTACCCTAATAGTCCTCCCCATAAAAGTCTTTCTTGTGTCTTGCTGCTTTAAGGATCTTCTCTTTATCTTTGGAATTTGCAAGGTTAACTATTAAATGTCTAGGTGTTGAACGGTTTTTATTGATTTTAGGGGGGGATCTCTCTATTTCCTGGATCTGAATGCCTGTTTCCTTTCCCAGATTAGGAAAGTTTTCAGCTATGATGTGTTCAAATACATATTCTGAACCTCTGTCCTTTTCGGCGCCCTTGGGAATCCCAATTAAATGTTGATTTTTCTTCCTTAGGCTGTCACTAATTTCCCTTAATCTATCCTAATGATCTTTAATTGTTTGTCTCTTTTTCCTCAGTTTCCCTCTTTGCCATCTACTTGTCTTCTGTGTCACTCACTCGTTCTTCTGCCTCGTTAACCCTCGTCATTAGGACATCTATTTTGGATTGCATCTCATTTAATTGATTTTAATTTCTGCCTGATTAGATCTAAATTCTGCAGTCATGAAGTGTCTTGAGTCCTTTATGCTTTTTTCTAGAGCCACCGGTAGCTTTATAATAGTGCTTCTGAATTGGCGTTCTGACATTGAATTGTAATCCAAATTTTGTAACTGAGGGAGAGAGGACTGTTTCTGATTCTTTTTTTTGAGGTGAGGTTTTCCTTTTATTCAGTACAGAGTGGCCAAAAACACGTTGTATTGGGAAAAGGAGAAAAGGGGAGAAGAGATAGAGGAAAAGAAAAAGAAAAAAAGAAAAAAGAAAAAAAAAAGAGAAGAAAAGAAAAAAGAAAGAAAGAAAAAGGGGAGGGGGAAGCAACAGAAATAAAAAAACAAAAAACAAGGGGGAGTATCCTCTGTATACTGTAAATCCCTTGACTTCCTCTGGAAGTTTCCAGTGTTGCTTGGTCAATAATTTGTATTTCCCTTGTCGGTCTAGCTGGTCTTCTTGGGGAGGGGCCTGCTGTGCTGTTTTTCAGGTGTTAGCACTTGGGGGAGCTGCTCAGTCCCCTGCCTGGTGCAGGGCTCAGTGAAAGATATTTAACCTGTTTATCCAGTGAGGCCACTGAGAGGCTCGTTGGGGGTTGTTTATCCTGTGAGGCCCCAGGAGGAACAACAACAGTGGTGGCGGCCAGTTCTGGAGCTCTGGATTTAGCTCCTGCAGTAACTAAGGAGCTCTTAGTCTGCAGGGCCTGGATGCTCTGGGGGTGGGGGCCACTGATCTGCACAGCTCAGGCCGCCTTGCTGTCCTATGCCCTCCTGGCCTTTGCCTGTCTTGGGGGGAGCGCCGGATCTTCGGCTGTGTCCCCCGGCGCCCTAGGCTTCTGGGCCTGTGCTGGTGGAATTGTGCTCCGGGGCGCGCAGCTCCCTCCCCCCGGAGCCGCCGCCCAAGCTGCCTGGGAGCTGCTTCTCCCAGGTCCAGCCCAGTGCGCGCTGCAGCCCTTTAGGGAGCTGGGCTGTGGGGTGTGGCGCACTCTCCCTGGGGTGCAGGTGTCTGTTAGTGCCCCTGGGAACCTGAGGGCATCCCCGCCCTCCTGGGATTCTGCTCCAACTCCCTGTGAGCACCTTCCATCCGGGAAGATTTTTTTTTTTAATAATAAATTTATTTTTTATTGGTGTTCAATTTGCCAACATACAGAATAACACCCAGTGCTCATCCTGTCCGGGAAGATTGATGAAGCTCCTGCTTCTCCGGGGCTGGGCTCTCCTGTCCTGGGGGCACTAGCCCTGTCGCCTTAGCTGGGCTCCTCACAGGGCCCTTCCCCCTTGGATGCCTTTCGTTTCTTTATTTTTTTTTTTAATTTTTATTTACTTATGATAGTCACAGAGAGAGAGAGAGAGAGAGAGAGAGAGGCAGAGACATAGGCAGAGGGAGAAGCAGGCTGCATGCACCGGGAGCCCGACGTGGGATTCGATCCTGGGTCTCCAGGATCACGCCCCGGGCCAAAGGCAGGCGCTAAACTGCTGCGCCACCCAGGGATCCCTTGTTTCTTTATTTCTAACCACCCCACCCCATCTTCCTACCTTGTAGAAGCCAAACTCTTCTCACTGTAACATTCTAGCTGTTCCCTCTTTAAATCTCAAGCCGAATTCATAGGTTTTCAGGATGATTTGAAAGTTATCTAGGTAATTTGCTGGGGACAGGTGACTTGGGGACCCTACTCTTCTGCCACCTTGCCCCACCTCTCTCCTAATTGATTTTTAATTTTGTACTGATTATATCTAAATTCTGCAGTCATGAAGTGTGTAGAATCATTCATGCTTTTTTTCCAGTCACCAGTAGCTTTGTAATTGTGCTTCTGAATTGGCTTTGTGACATTGAGTTGTAATCCATATTCTGTAACTCTGTGATAGAAAGTATTATTTCTGCTCCTTTCTTTAACGGTGATTTTTTTCCTTCTAGTCATTTTACTCAATGCAGAGTTGTTGTATGAGTGGGCTGAGTCAAGTATATCAATAACGACCTACTTAAGTTTCACCCTAGATGATTCTGATGAGGTCAGAGACCAGAAAATGTAAACAAAGATCAGAACAAATGAAAACAAAAGGACCACTAAATTGAAAACAAATTTTAAAACAAAATAATACAAAATGAAAGTCCAAGAATCCCAAAGAAGAAGAAAGAAGAAGAAGAAAGAAAATAAGAAGAGAAAAAGCAAAAGTAAAGAGGAAAAAAAGAAAAAAGAAAAAAAAGAAGAAACAAGGGGGGGTATTAGGAGATGGTGGTGGTGAAGGGGTTTTAGTGGCAGGAGAATGTAGCCTCTCTGACGGGTCCTAAAGGGTGGTCATCTTAGTTCTGAGTTTATTAAGTTCTGTATGTTAGAAGATGCTCAGTCCCAAATTTATGAACCAGCAATATTTGTAGATATCCCTAACATTGGCCACCAAAAGATAAACAAGATAAAAGAGGGGGGCAGAATGGGAATGAAGAGAGAATATAATCTCACAGAATGAACCAGCATGGTATATACCACTTGGTTCTGGTGCACACTGGTCATGTTTTAGAAGGTATTAATTTCTGCCATTGCAGAACAAAATGAGTCAGAGAAAACCAAAAATACAAAACGAAAAAACACCTCATGTATCTCCTAAAATTAAATTGAGTATGTTGAAGGGAATATAGTAGTGGAAAATATATCTAAGACTTGTAATTTAGAAATATGAAAGTCAAAAAGGAAGAAACTTAAAAATGAAGAGGTAAAATATTGTAATTAAGGTGGGAAAAGAGAAAGAATATTGGAAATTTTTAGTCTGATATTAAAACCATTTGTAGTGAAAAAAGGGAAAAATAAGGTGGGGTACACCATCTAGTTCTATATACTCTAAATCCCTCGACTTCCCCTGGAGCTTTCCAGCACTGTTTCATCAAGAATGTCCACAGTAGCCAAACTGTGGAAGGAGACTTGGTGTCCATTGAAAGATGAATTGATAAAGAAGATGTGGTTTATATATACATAGAATATTACTCAGCCATTAGAAATGACAAATACTGACCATTTGCTTCAATGCAGATGGAACTGGAGGGTATTATGCTGAGTGAAGTAAGTCAATGGGAGAAGTACAAACATTATATGGTCTCATTCATTTGGGGAATATAAAAAATAGTGAAAAGGAATAAAGGGGAAAGGAGAGAAAATTAGTGGGAAATATCAGTGAGGGTGACAGAACATGAGAGACTCCTAACTGTGGGAAATGAACAAGGGGTTCGTTCCCACAAGGGAAGTGGGTGGGGGGATGGCATGACTGGGTGATGGGCACTGAGGGGGGCACTTGGGATGAGCACTGGGTGCCATGCTATATGTTGGCAAATTGAACTCCAATAAAAAAATATACAAAAAAAAACGTACTTGCTCTTCCCCTGTTCCTCCAGCTGGTCTTCTGGGGGGAGGGGCCTGCTGTGCTGATTCTCTGCCTGGGGGAGATGCCCCACCCCCTTCCAGGTGCCGGGATCAGTGTGAGCTGTTTATCCTGTGAAGCCTTTGTTCCCTGGAGGCCCTGCGTCTCCCAGGCACAAGGTAAAACTAGGAGAAAATACAATAATGGTGGAGGCCAGAATTCCAGCTCTGGAGTCAGCTCTCCGCTAGTAACTATTAATGCAGTCTCCCAGTCCACACTGGCCTAGATGCTCTCAAGCTGGCAGGGGTATACTGTTCTGCACAGCTTGGAGGTGCCCAGTAGCAGGAGAGTTCTCACTGTCCTTTGCCCTCCCTGATTCCGCCTATCCCAGGGGAAGTGCAGGATCCTGGGCTTTGCTTGAAGGCCCTGGGATCTGGGGTCCTCTGCTGCTTGAACCATGCTCCCTGGGTACGTGGCTCCTGAAGGCAGCAGGGCACAGACACCTCAGTCTGGAGCCAGCCTTCCTAACCGACTGGCTTCTCCCAAATGCCCCGCCGGCTGCTTGCTCCTGCCCTTTACTGAGATAGGTCCACAGTTTGTGGTGCACGTTCCCATTGGTGCCCCTTCCTCTACTAGTGACTTCGGGAAACTGGAGCCTTCACTGCCCCTCCTGCGATTCTTCCTGATTTCTCTGCTAAGTGCTTTTTCATCCGGGAAGAATCTGGTGCAAATTTTTAAAGTTCCTGCTTCTCTGGGGCTGGGCTTTCCTGTCTCGGAGGCTTTAACTGCCTGGCTTTAGCCCAGCTCCTCACGGTGCCCCTACCCCACTTGATTCTTTTTTATTTTATTTTTTTCCTCGTTCCTACCTTGTTAGAAGCGAAAACCTTTCTGTAGTGTTCTGGCTGTTCTCTCTTTAAATCTCAGGTCGATTTCTAGGTGTTCTGGATGTTTTGAAAGTTATCTAGGTAAGTTCACTAACTTACCAGGTGAGCTGAGGACCCCTACTCTTCTGCTGTCTTGCCCTGCCCTCCAACTTCCTTATTTTCTATTATTTTATCTTATATATCACTGATTCATTCTTCTGACTTGTTCATCTTTGTTTTTATGACTTCCACTTGTGACTACATCTCAATAATAGCAGTTTTAATTTCAGCCTGACTAGATTTTGGGTGTTTTATTTCTACAGTAAGGGATTCTCTATTGTCCTATATACTTATTTCAAGCCTAGCTAGTGATTATCTTTATGTAAAAATGATTATTTTTATAATCATTTAGAGGCAGGGTATAGTCATAGAGAGGCAGAAACAGGGAGAGGGAGAAGCAGGCTCTCTGTGAGAAGCCTTATTCAGGACTCGATCCTAGGTCCCAGGGATCATGATGTGAGCCAAATGCAGATGCTTAAGCAGTTAGCCCCTCAAGTCGCCTATAATGATTGTTTTAAATTCTAGTTCAGACATCTTCCTTATATCCATATTGATTACATCCCTGTCAGTGACTACTATCTCCTTTCTTTTGGGGTGAATTTTCCATTTTGTCATTTTATTCAGAAGAAAAAGAGAAAGAAAGAAAAACAACAACAGGAAAAACTCTCAACAAAAAACCTCATTAGATCCTGTGTGTTTTAGTCTGCTTGTTAAAAGAAACTGGATCCCAAAATAAGAAAGAATGAAATAATATATGCATAATAAAACAATGAATAGAGAGGGGCAAGACGGCTGAAGAGTAGGGTCCCCAAATCACCTGTCCCCACCAAATTACCTAGATAACCTTCAAATCATCCTGAAAATCTACGAATTCGGCCTGAGATTTAAACAGAGACCAGCTGGAATGCTACAGTGAGAAGAGTTCGCACTTCTATCAAGGTAGGAAGACGGGGAAAAAGAAATAAAGACACAAAAGGCCTCAAAGGGGGAGGGGCCCCGCGAGGAGCTGGGCTTAGGCCGGGGCGAGTGTCCCCAGGACAGGAGAGCCCCGACCCGGAGAAGCAGGAGCTGTACCAACCTTCCCGGGCGGAAAGGGGCTCCAGGGAGGTGGAGCAGGACCCAGGAGGCGGGGATGCCCTCGGGCTCCCAGGGACACTAACAGGCACCTGTGCCCCGAGAGAGTGCGCCGAGCTCCCTAAGGGCTGCAGCACGCACGGGGGGACCCGGAGCAGCTCGGGGGGGCTCGGGGGCGGCTCCGGGGAGGGGGCTGTGGGGCGGGAGCAGCTCGGGGGGGGCTCGGGCAGAGGAAGAGGCTCCGGGGAGGGGGCAGCGGGACGGGAGCGCGAATCCAACAGCGCAGGCCCCAGAGCACAGGGCGCCGGGACACAGCCCAGGATCCGGCCTCCCCCGGGACAGGCAGAGGCCATGAGGGCCCAGGACAGCGAGGACGCTCCTGCCCCGAGCTGAGCAGATCAGTGGCCCCGCCCCGGAGCCTCCAGGCCCTGCAGACCGAGAGCTCCGGAGCTACTGCGGGAGCTGACTCCAGGGCTGCAGATCTGGCCCCGCCACTGCGGTTGTTCCTCCTGGGGCCTCACGGGGTAAACAACCCCCCCCTGAGCCCTGCACCAGGCAGGGGCAGAGCAGCTCCCCAAGTGCTAACACCTGAGAATCAGCACAACAGGCCCCTCCCCCAGAAGACCAGCTGGATGGACCAGTTCCAGGGGAAGTCAAGGGACTTAAAGTATACAGAATCAGAAGATACTCCCACGTGGTTTTTTTCTTTTTCTTTTTGATTTGTTTGCTTCCCCCACCCCTTTTTTTCCTCTTCTTTTTCTTTCTCTTTTTCTTCTTTTTTTCTTCCTTTTTCTTTTTACTTTTTCTCTCTTCTTTTCTTCTTTCTCGCCTCTCTTTTTCTCCTTTTCCCAATACAACTTGTTTTTGGCCACTCTGCACTGAGCAAAATGACTAGAAGGAAAACCTCACCTCAAAAGAAGGAATCAGAAACAGTCCTCTCTCCCACAGAGTTACAAAATCTGGATTACAATTCAATGTCAGAAAGCCAATTCAGAAACACTATTACACAGCTACTGGCGGCTCTGGATAAAAGCATAAAGGACTCAAGAGACTTCATGACTGCAGAATTTAGATGCAATCAGGCAGAAATTAAAAATAAATTGAATGAGATGCAATCCAAACTAGAAGTCCTAATGACGAGGGTTAACGAGGTGGAAGAACAAGTGAGTGACATAGAAGACAAGTTAATGGCAAAGAGGGAAAATGAGGAAAAAAGAGACAAACAATTAAAAGACCATGAAGATAGATTGAGGGAAATAAACGACAGCCTGAGGAAGAAAAACATACATTTAATTCGGGTTCCCAAGGGTCGCGAAAGGGCCAGAGGGCCAGAATATGTATTTGAACAAATCCTAGCTGAAAACTTTCCTAACCTGGGAAAGGAAACAGGCATTCAGATCCAGAAAATAGATCTCCCCCTAAAATCAATAAAAACCGTTCAACATCTCAACATTTAATAGTGAAGCTTGCAAATTCCAAAGATAAAGATAAGATGCTTAAAGCAGCAAGAGACAAGAAATCCCTGACTTTTATGGAGAGGACTATTAGGGTAACAGCAGACCTCTCCACAGAGACCTGGCAGGCCAGAAAAAGCTGGCAGGATGTATTCAGGGTCCTACATGAGAAGAACATGCAACCAAGAATACTTTATCCAGCAAGGCTCTCATTCAAAATGGAAGGAGAGATACAGAGCTTTCAAGACAGGCAGGAACTGAAAGAATATGTGACCTCCAAACCAGCTCTGCAAGAAATTTTAAGGGGGACTCTTAAAATTCCCCTTTAAAAAAAGTCCAGTGGGACAATGCACAAAAACAAGGACTGAATAGGTATCATGATGACACTAAACTCATACCTTTCAACAGTTACTCTGAACATGAACAGGCTTAATGACTCCATCAAAAGGCACAGGGTTTCAGACTGGATAGAAAAGCAGGACCCATCTATTTGCTGTCTACAAGAGACACATTTTAGACAGAAGGACACCTACATCCTGAAAATAAAAGGTTGGAGAACCATTTCCATTCAAATGTCCTCAAAAGAAAGCAGGGGTAGCCATCCTTGTATCAGATAAACTAAAAGTTATCCCGAAGACTGTAGTGAGAGATGAAGAGGGACACTATCTCATACTTAAAGGATCTATCCAACAAGAGGACTTAACAATCCTCAATATATATGCCTCAAATGTGGGAGCTGCCTAATACATCAATCAATTAATAACCAAAGTGAAGAAATACTTAGATAATAATACACCTATACTTGGTGACTTCAATCTAGCTCTTTCTATACTCGATAGGTTTTCTAAGCACAACATGTCCAAAGAAACGAGAGCTTTAAATGATACACTTGACCAGATGGATTTCACAGATATCTACAGAACTTTACATCCAAACTCAACTGAATACACATTCTTCTCAAGTGCACATGGAATTTTCTCAAGAATAGACCACATACTGGGTCACAAATCAGGTCTGAACCAGTACCAAAAGATTGGGAACGTTCCCTGCATATTCTCGGACCATAATGCCTTGAAATTAGGACTAAATCCCAACAAGAAGTTTGGAAGGACCTCAAACACGTGGAGGTGAAGGACCATCCTGCTAAAAGATGAAAGGGTCAACCAGGAAATTAAGGAAGAATTAAAACGATTCGTGGAAACTAATGAAAATAAAGATACAACCATTCAAAATCTTTGGGATGCAGTAAAAGGAGTCCTGAGGGGGAAATCCATTGCAATACAAGTATCCATTCAAAAACTGGGAAGAACTCAAATACAAAAGCTAACCTTACATCCAAAGGAGCTAGAGAAAAAACAGCGGACAGATCCTACACCCAGCAGAAGAAGAGAGTTAATAAAGATTCGAGCCAAACTCAACGAAATCGAGACCAGAAGAATTGTGGAACAGATCAACAGAACCAGGAGGTGGTTCTTTGAAAGAATTAATAAGATAGATAAACCATTAGCCAACCTTATTAAAAAGAAGAGAGAGAAGACTCAAATTAATAAAATCACGAATGAGAAAGGAGAGATCACTACCAACACCAAGGAAATACAAACAATTTTAAAAACATAGTATGAACAACTATATGCCAATAAATTAGGCAATCTGGAAGAAATGGACCATTTTGGGAAAGCCACAAACTACCAAAACTGGAACAGGAAGAAATAGAAAACCTGAACAGGCCAATAACCAGGGAGGAAATTGAAGCAGTCATCAAAAAACTCCCAAGACACAAAAGTCCAGGGCCAGATGGCTTCCCAGGGGAATTCTATCAAACATTTAAAGAAGAAACCAAAGCTATTCTACTAAAGCTGTTTGAAAAGATAGAAAGAGATGGAGTACTTCCAAATTCGTTCTATGAGGCCAGCATCACCTAATGCCAAAACCAGACAAAGACCACACCAAGAAGGAGAATTACAGACCAATATCCCTGATGAACATGGATGCAAAAATTCTCAACAAGATACTAGCCAATAGGATCCAACAATACATTAAGAAAATTATTCATCATGACCAAGTAGGATTTATCCCTGGGACACAAGGCTGGTTCAACACTCGTAAAACAATCAATGTGATTCATCATATCAGCAAGAGAAAAACCCAAGAACCTTATGATCCTCTCATTAGATGCAGAGAAAGCATTTGACAAAATACAGCATCCATTCCTGATCAAAACTCTTCAGAGTGTAGGGATAGAGGGAACATTCCTCAACATCTTAAAAGCCATCTATGGAAAGCCCACAGCAAATATCATTCTCAATGGGGAAGCACTGGGAGCCTTTCCCCTAAAATCAGGAGCAAGAACAAGACAGGGATGTCCACTCTCACCACTGCTATTCAACATAGTATTGGAAGTCCTAGCCTCAGCAATCAGACAACAAAAAGACATTAAAGGCATTCCAATTGGCAAAGAAGAAGTCAAACTCTCCCTCTTACCAGATGACATGATACTGTACATAGAAAACCCAAAAGACTGCACCCCAAGATTGCTAGAACTCACACAGCAATTTGGCAGTGTGGCAGGATACAAAGTCAATGCCCAGAAATCAGTGGCATTTCTATACACTAACAATGAGGCTGAAGAAAGAGAAATTAAGGAGTCAATCCCATTTACAATTGCACCCAAAAGCATAAGATACCTAGGAATAAACCTAACCAAAGAGGTAATGGATCTATACCCTAAAAACTATAGAACACTTCTGAAATAAATTGAGGAAGACACAAAGAGGTGTTAAAATATTCCATGCTCATGGATTGGCAGAATTAATATTGTGAAAATGTCAATGTTACCCAGGGCGATTTACACGTTTAATGCAATCCCTATCAAAATACCATGGACTTTCTTCAGAGAGTTAGAACAAATTATTTTAAGATTTGTGTGGAATCAGAAAAGACCCCGAATAGCCAGGGGAATTTTAACAATGAAAACCATATCTGGGGGCATCGCAATGCCAGATTTCAGGTTGTACTACAAAGCTGTGGTCATCAAGACAGTGTGGTACTGGCACAAAAACAGACACATAGATCAATGGAACAGAATAGAGAACCCAGAAGTGGTCCCTGAAGTTTATGGTCAACCTATATTCGATAAATGAGGAAAGACTATCCACTGGAAAAAAGACAGTCTCTTCAATAAATGGTGCTGGGAAAATTGGACATCCACATGCAGAAGAATGAAACTAGACCACTCTCTTGCACCATACACAAAGATAAACTCAAAATGGATGAAAGATCTAAATATGAGACAAGATTCCATCAAAATCCTAGAGGAGAACACAGGCAACACCCTTTTTGAACTCGGCCACAGTAACTTCTTGCAAGATACATCCACGAAGGCAAAAGAAACAAAAGCAAAAATGAACTATTGGGACTTCATCAAGATAAGAAGCTTTTGCACAGCAAAGGATACAGTCAACAAAACTCAAAGACAACCTACAGAATGGGAGAAGATATTTGCAAATGACGTTTCAGAGAAAGGGCTAGTTTCCAAGATCTATAAAGAACTTATTAAACTCAACACCAAAGAAACAAACAATCCAATCATGAAATAGGCAAAAGACATGAAGAGAAATCTCACAGAGGAAGACATAGACATGGCCAACATGCACATGAGAAAATGCTCTGCATCACTTGCCATCAGGGAAATACAAATCAAAACCACAATGAGATACCACCTCACACCAGTGAGAATGGGGAAAATTAACAAGGCAGGAAACCACAAATGTTTGAGACGATGAGGAGAAAGGGGAACCCTCCTGCACTGTTGGTGGGAATGTGAACTGGTGCAGCCACTCTGGAAAACTGTGTGGAGGTTCCTCAAAGAGTTAAAAATAGACCTGCCCTGCGACCCAGAAATTGCACTGTTGGGGATTTAACCCAAAGATACAGATGCAATGAAACGCCGGGACACCTGCACCCCGATGTTTCTAGCAGCAATGTCCACAATAGCCAAACTGTGGAAGGAGCCTCGGTGTCCAACGAAAGATGAATGGATAAAGAAGATGTGGTTTATGTATACAATGGAATATTCCTCAGCCATTAGAAACGACAAATACCCACCATTTGCTTCGACATGGATGGAACTGGAGGGTATTATGCTGAGTGAAATTAGTCAATTGGAGAAGAACAAACATTATATGGTCTCATTCATTTGGGGAATATAAAAAACATTCCATTGGCCATGTCTATGTGTTCCTGTGTAAGATTTCTGTTCATGTCTTCTGCCCGTTTCATGACTGGATTTTTTGTTTCTTTGGTGTTGCGTTTAATAAGTTCTTTATAGATGTGACTGAGCTTTTTTATCTCAGGCTTGTATAACTAAATTCAAAACTCCAAATTTTAGGGACTCTTGTTGTGTGGATACATGCTACTCCTCCCATTGAAGGGTTTTGCTCTGTATCCTTCTGCCTTTTGCTGGACCTTTCCCAGGAGAGTAATCATACAACCCCACGGTGGTTCACAGTTTATGGGGACACAGAGGATAGCTCGTAGACTCGCTGTTCTTAGCTGGCTTCCCAGCTCCTATGCCTGGGAACTCTGCTGCACTCAGGCACCATCTGTTCTTGTGAGCCAGGGATCCTGAGGTCATTTTTTGACACCTGATATTCCACTCACTTCACCACAAGAGCACCTTTATGCCAGGCACATCTCCCGCTGTAGCAGACTCCTAAAAGTTCTGCTTTTGCACTCCACTGCTTATAATGCTTTGTGGCAGCCTCCTTCAGCAGGGTCCCTCTTCTCCGCCATACCCTTAGCTCTATCATACCAGATTCAAGTCTCCACACCTCCTACCTTTGAAACCATAGTTACTTTTGTATTGGTAAACTTGCAGCATTTGCTTTCTTAGATATCCAGTTGATTTCTCGGGTGTTCAGAATGATTTGATAGCTATCTAGTTGTATTCAAAAGATGAGATGAACTTACTTCTCTGCTATCTTAACTCTCCTCTGTCCTGCTTGATGCTTTAAATTCTACTTCAGACATCTTATTCTGTACTGATGAAATCTCTGGCTGTTTCTTCATGTTCTTTCTTTTGGGGTGAATTTCTCTGTCTTGTCATTTTGTCCAGAATAAAAAGAAAGGTGGATCCTAGGTGTGTTTTGGTCTGTTAAAAGAAGCTAGATCCAGGGGGCACCTGGGTGGCTCAGTGTTTGAGCATCTGCCTTTGGCTCAGGTCGTGATCCCAGGGTCCTGGGATAGAGTCCCATATTGGGCTCCCCACATGGACCCTACTTCTCCCTCTGCCTATGTCTCTGCCTTTCTTTGTGTGTCTCCCATGAATAAATGAATAAAATCTTAAACAAAAGAAGCTAGATACAAAACAATTTTTAAATAAAAAATAAAAATAAAATGAAATTAAAACTAATAAATATTGTAATAATAAAGTTAAAAGGGAAGGTTGATCCTATTTCCCCTAGAGCTGAAGCTTCGAAGCACTCTATGGTCAGTTGGCTTGGTTCTAGCCAGGGGTTTGTGCTAGTCCTCTGGGGGAGGGGTCTGTTGCACTGATTCTGAGTTGGACTTGCCCCAGGGGAGATGCACCTGCAGGGTGCAGTGGGGCTGAGCTCCATGTAAATGTCTCCAGACTCCACAACATGGCGCTGTGCTGCTCTCTGATGTTGGTCAGCACTGATGGCAGGGTGAGGGCCCTGGAGTGGGGATTTCCTGCCTGCTACTCTTCTGGAAGCCCTCACAGAAAAGCCAATAGTCATGTCTCTTGTGTTTCCTGTTTCTGTCAGATCCCCAACTTCACTGTGCCTGTATCTGAGCTGCCTGCCTGCCAGGTGACAGAGTACTTTGTGTTTTATCTCAGGTGTGTGGCTTGGTTTCAAAAATCCAAAGTTTAGAGATCTGTGCAGTGCTGACCAGTGTGATCCTCTTGGGGAGGGTCTTGCTATGCTGTGGCCATTGGCCAGTTTGTCCAGAAATCTGTATAACCACGCAGCAGTTCAGGTTTATGGTGAAGCACAGCAGAAAGCCAGCAGCAAGGTTCTCTGTCCTCAAACAGCATCCCCGATTCTGTTAGGGAACGGGCAGCTCAGTGGCTCTGGCCAAATCTTTTGCCCAGAAAGGTCATATCCCCTCTCCCAAATGCACTCCAAGCAATGGAGTTGCTTCTCCTCATGTGACCCAGGGGACCCTCAGACCAAACTGCTCACTCCCACGTCTCTGTCCTCCTTCCCCACCAGAGCACTGCAGAGCTCACCAGGTGTGACCCTGGTAGAGTCACAGACCTCTGAAAATTCTCTGTACCCCGCTGTTTATGAAAACTTGTGGTAGTTTACCCTTCTCATTTTCCTAGTCAGTGGATTTGGGGGACAGTTTTTCTTGGGCAATTCCCTGCACTGCACTTCTGCTCTTTCTCTCTTCCTTTCTCCCTTGCTCCTCTCTCTGCCATCAGGGCTCCCTCCTCATCGTAACACCCATCGTAGCTCTTCTCTACCCAAATCAACTCTCCACAGCTCCTACCTTCCCAAAACAGTGTTTTTAGTCTAGTTGTGGATTTTTACTCTTTCAGTCCTCAGATCAATTTCTTGGGTGTTCAGAATGATTTGATATTTATCTAGCTGTGTTTGACGGAGGAGGCAGGCTAGGGTCTTCCTACTCCTTTGCCATCTTAACTCCACCCCTGGGTTCTATTAAATCTCCTAGTTATGTTTAGTGCACATATTCTTGTCTACTTTTTGTTGGTTGTGGTTTCAATGGCAGCCGAATTTTCAGAACCTTGGACGTGGTATTTTATTCTGATTGATTTATCTGGTGCTGATGGGGCTCCTGCTGGTCCACAGTGGTACTTTGTTTGCGGGGGTGGGGTTGGGGTAGGGGTTTGTCCAGATTGAGAGTTTGGAAGACTCAAGTCTCTGAGGACAGAGAAGTTTCTCTGATAGTGTGTTTTTTGGGTGGGGTCCATCTGTGTGCAGGGCTGGAGTGTACCTCCTGAGCTGTGCACTTACTGTGCCTGTGGATGCCCCCAAATACCTGATGTCTTTGGGTCAGAAAGTAGAATTTCAGGTCTGTTGAGGGAGGCAAAGAAGCTTTCAGGGCTAGACCACTCACTGTGGCAGAATGCTTCTTGCTCCTGCTACTCAGCTGCCTCCATGCCTCTTGGCAGGTGGGTGGGGTGAGGAGAGGAATCTCAGGCCCATGTGTGCAAAGATGATTTTGGGGTCCCTGCTTTTTGCAGTGTTTCCCCCCTAGTGGTCTCAGTTTCTCCCAGTCAAGGAGGGGAGTCTCTGGCTCAAGGGCACAAAGAGGCCTCTTTGCCTAGGTCATTTGTTGTAGTGGAAGCCTTGCTTGCACCTCCTGTCCCTCATCCCTGCCCCTTGGCCCTCTAGTGTGGAGGATAGTCTCAGGCTCCCAGGCATGAAGAGATTTTCTGGACTGGGCTACTTGTTGTAATTGGACCACTCATGCTGGTGCCTCCAAGATACCCCAGTATATCTCAGAGTTGGAGAGTCCCAACCATTTATTGTCATTGGGAGTCCTTATTGATTCCTTTGCTGGTGGTGCTGGGCTGGCTCAGTGGTGTTGGAGGGATTCCTGTTCCAACTAGAGGAAGCCTGAGCCTTCCTGTGCCATCTTGTCATACTAGGTTGGGAGTTGGGAAAGAAATGCCAGGCCTGCATTGTCTTCTGTTGGGAGGAGGGATATAAGATGCCCTATGTTGTGTTCTAGTCCTAGTTTGGGTTCCTAAGCTAGTTTTCATTTCTCTTTCCATCTTTCAGAGTTCTCCTTGGTTGCTTTTTGTTATTTCCAGGGTTTGTAATTATATTCAGAGGGGAGAAGCAGAAAGAAACGGCTCCGTGCCATCTAGTCCAGACTGGTAGTTTTCTTGTCTTTTTGTTAAAATTTTTTTAAAATATTGAGTATATTTGTTACTTGATGTTACATTAATTTCAGGTGTGCAGTGTAATGATTCAACTTCTTTATATGTTATAGTGTGCTCACCACAAGTGTAGCTGCCACCTGTCGCCCTACAATGTTATCACAGTACCATTGACTATATTCCATACACTCTATCTTTATTCCTGTGACCTATTCATTCCATAACTGGAGAACCTCTATCTCTCACTGCACACATTTTGCGCATCCTCTGGCAGTCATCAGTTTTTTTCTCTGTTATTTATAGGTCTAATTCTGCTGTTTGTTCGTTTGTTCTGTATTTTAGATTCCACATGTAAGTGAAATCACAGGGTATTTGTCTTTCTCATTCAGACTTATTTCAGTCAGTATCATACCCCCTGGGTCTATCCATGTGAATGGCAAGTTCTCATTCCTTTTCATGGCTGAATAATACTCCATCTTCCTTATCCATTCATCTATCGGGGGGCCCTTTGGTTGCTTCCATATCTTGGCTATTTAAAAAAATTTTTGAGTATAGTTGACACGCTATGTTACACTTGTTTCCCATGTACAAAACAGTGATTTCACAGCTCTACATGATGCTGTGCTCACCACCAGGGTAGCTACCATCAGTCATGTGCAGTATTATTACAACATCATTGACCATTTCCTATGCTAGACTTCTCATTCCCATGATTTACTCATTTCATAGCTGGAAGCCTGTATGTCACACTCACCTTCACCCATTTTCTTGCCTTTTAAAAAAATGTATATGTATTTTTATCTCTTGCTCTTTCTATTGTATTAATAAATTTTTTTTAACCCTCTTCCTTCTCTGACTTGGAAATTATACATTCTAGTGCTTGCTCTTAAGTCTGCATACCAGGCTTAATAAAGTCAAATTTTCTTCCTCACTGACACTGGATTCTTAAAATGTTTACCGTCCATCACCTCCATCCATTCTTACCTATCATTGTCCAGTAAGTTTAGCTCCTTCTTTTTATATCCATCTTCATTCTGATTATATTTCTCAGATCTTTCTTTTGGTTTACTATTTTTCTCTTCAAGTTATCGAATTTACTACTGAACCCATCCATTTGGATATTCAATTTAAATTAATATAGTTTTCATTTTAGGAAGTTCTATTTGTGTTTCTTTCAAAACGCTGTACTTAAAAAAATTGTGTTATCTTTATGTTCCTGGGTACTCTGTAGATATTACTACTTAAGCCTCTAATTAACTAGGTTCAAAACCCCTCAACCCACTAACTGGGCAGTCACAGCATCAGCTTATATACTTCAGGGTATAGACTTTAGCTTTTCTTTTGTTTCTGGCATATAAAGACCTGTCTTATTTCTTATGAGCTCAGTTATGCATTTAAAAATTGTTATTCTTAATGTAGTACTTCTTGAATTTTGTTGTAGAAAGGGTTTGAGTGTTATTTCAGTCCACCATCTTATAAGACTTGGGAATCGGTATATTATATTCGTCTGAGGAAACTGTGTCCATAACAGGGAAATGACTTGGCCAATATCAACCAGCAAGTCAATTGCAGAACTTGAGTAAGAACTCATATCTTGGGACACCTGGGAGGGTCAGTGGTTGAGCATCTGCCTTTGGCCCAGGGCATGATTCCAGGATCCAGGATCGAGTCCCACATCAGGCTCCTTGCAGGGAGCCTGCTTTTCCCTCTGCCTATGTTTCTGCCTCTCTCTGTGTGTGTCTCTCATGAGTAAATAAATAAAATCTTTTTAAAAAAAGAACTCATATCTCTTATATAATACATAAAATAATGTTTTAATTTTGGGGCCATTGAGACTCAAAGGCTTAGTTTCCCAACAGTGAGTAACTGGGCCAATCCCTTTAAGCATTCATGGTTTATAATATATTATCCATCCATCCATCCATCCATCCATCCATCCATCCATCCATCCAGTATTGCCTTCAATAGGTGTTTGTGGCATGCTGGTCATGTGCCTGGTTGTGTTAGTGCTGGAGATGTGGCAGTAGGGAAGCACTATCTCTGTTCTAAAGGAGTTCATACTGTGGTGTCAGAGAGAAAAGTAACTAGATGCCAGTGCAGGACTGGAAAGCCCAGAAGAGAGCTGAGCACCCAGGGGGAGCACTAAGTTTAAGGAGACAGTTGGAAGAAGGTGGTTTCAGGGTATGGTCACCCCAGATGTCATGACTGAGATGAGACCTTGAGTGTGGGTTTGAGGGGAGAGTTTTTTTTTTTTTACCTGAGCCGTGGCTTGCAGCTGCCTGGAGACCTGGCCTGTCCAGATAACTGCAGGCCCCTCAGTGATCTTAGTGAGGCTGAATCTCAGGGTAGATATGGGGAATAAATATCAAGAAGCAAAGTCAGGAAGGTCATTGAAAGCCATCAAAAATTTGGACTTTATCTTGAGATGATTAGGAGCTATTGAAGGGTGTAACAGAGGGGTGAGATTGGCTGAAGGGAAGGTCAAGAAGCTATTGGTGTAGGGTGAGGGGCCAACCAGGAGGCCACTGCAATAATCCCAGCCAGAGACAGTGGAGGTGAAAAGGGGCCAGGATGCAGCTGTCCCAGGAGACCGTGGGTCTGTGTCTGAGCATTGTCTCGACTTGTACTCAAGAGTGGGTGCCCATAGAGCACACATCTTCTTCAGTTCACTCATCAAGTGCCTCCACACAGTAGGCCTGTCAGGCAGGTCAGTTTCTCTTCCTTTCTGCAGTGTCCTCCCAGTTGTCCCCACCAAGTGGAAAATGGGCCACGGGACTCTTCATTACCTACATAGACTGTCTGGCCTCAAAATTTTCCCCAAGATCCAGAAAGTGGTTACAGTGTGTGTGTGTGTGTGTGTGTGTGTGTGTGTGTGTGTGGTGGTTCAAATGCTTTCCTCAAGAGCACGGAACAAGTCCTTGTGCTGAGCCAGGTCAGCTCTGTCTGCGGACATAAACCTTTCTGCTGAGTAGGGCATGATTACACCAGGCACAGCTGTGGGCTGCTGGCTCCCTACTCCTCTGTAAGGCTCACTCTACCTCTTTCTGTCCCATGTCGTGACTGCCCAGGCTCAACACTCCCTTCTGTGGCAGAAATACCTGTTATTGTTTTACCTGGGTATCTGAAGTTAGGGCCTCTCAAAGAAGGCAAGATACAAACGATGGATGCCCTCATTGGCTGTGCAATGAGGGACTATCACCCCCAGGTGCTGGGAGCCCTTCCACTAGCCCATAAAAAGGATAAAAAGATGGTTCAGGCATATGAAATTGTCTACAGTGAAAACAGATAAATTAACTGATGTTTATGCTTGTGCTCATTGAAGCTCCAAAGACAACTTGTGTGAAAAGTCACCACCTAAATTGTGGAAGAGGAAGAATCGAGATTAATTGAAACAGTAAATCAACATTATGTGTGTGAGGGAGAATACATTTCCAGCACATTTTTCACCAGCTCACCAAAGCAGGACTGTTTAGCATGCTGATTTACAAATAGAAATGGGAATGACTAGGACATCAGATTGCTTCGATGTGCTACCAAGTAAAAGGATTTCTCGGAAAAGTTCACTCTTTGGGGTTTGACTGTGGAGTCAGGCCATCTGTATTGGGTGAGGTCCCACTTTCCCTAGTTCTGTTGGCCTGAAGCTATACAGGGCTGTGCTCTGGCCAGCTGGACAAGCAGGCCAGTGGCAAATGCAGGGCCCCCAAAGTATTATTTCACTGAGAAGGACTTCAGTGGTAGATGGTAGATAAGGATTAACATATGCTGTGCTAGCATTACCCATTGGGTTTTTTCCCTTAAGAATTTAAGACTATCTAACAGGCTCAATCTGTGCATTTACTGCCTGTCTCATCTCATTAGCATATAAGCCCCACAAGGGCGAAGGGATTGTTTCATGCCCTGCCTCATCACTAGGCCTAGATAGATCTGGCACATGATCTATCGCTACTGCATGAGCGTTTGTTGACTGAGTGACAGAGCCCAGCTCCCGGTGCGGGAACCTGCCCTGTCCACTGCTGTGTTCTGCTGAGCATACTCTGCTCTCACTACAGAGCCTGCATGCCTGCGTGAGGCCAATTTCATGATGTCACTCCACAGGCATTATGGGATATGTCTTGCTGTGAGCATCACGTTGGCTGAGAAGAAAAGAGGAGCCAGAAAAGAGAAGGCATGAATTCCTTGATCGCCCTATCTTTCTGGAGTGGGTACTGAAGCCAGGATGCTGATTTGTTCCAGTGGAGGGAGCCCTGCCCTGCGGATCTTCCTCCTGTAGGGCATGTGTAAGAGCAGCCTTCCCAGTGGGCATAAACAGATGTGTTTGGCATTGAGTGGTCTGGGTTTGGGGTGTCAGCTATTTATAGGAGCTGCCCAGCACTTGGACACTGTGGTCCTACAGACAGCTAGCTGAGCTTGGCTAGTCTTCTACCACTGAGATTGGAAGGCGCCTGCTCCTACCTGGTTCATTGTTTGGGCAACCTAAAGGGAGCCCTAAGGTTATTTTTGGAAAATCTCTCTCATTGCACCACATTTTATGCCGAGGAAACAGGCACAGAGGGTTGGATAATTCGCTCAATGCCATATGCCTGCCAAAGTGGCAGATATAAAGACAGATTTGACTCCTAAGACCATTGCCCATTGACGTCCCACTGACTCATCCTGCCCAGACTCTTACAAGCTGCTAAGCAGTCTGGGGGAGGTGACCCTGGGCATCAGCACTGGGCTACCTCTGGAGGCCCTTGTGTTTGTGGTCTGGACTCACAGGTGGTTGAGTCTCCTGAGGGGGGCAGGCAGGAATGGAAGGGAGTGGCCTTTGTTAGGGTCTGCTGAGTGCCCAGGGTTTGTTTGCTTATATTTTATATATTATATATTTTTTATTGCCCGGGGTTCTTTTTAAAAAAATGTTTTTTTTATTGGAGTTCAATTTGCCAACATATGGCATAACACCCAGTGCTCATCCTGCCAAGTGCCCCCCTCAGTGCCCGTCACCCAGTCACCCCAACCCCCTGCCCACCTCCCTTTCCACCACCCATTGTACGTTTCCCAGAGTTAGGTGTCTCTCATGTTTTGTCACCCTCACTGATATTTTCACTCATTTTCTCTCCTTTCCCCTTTATTCCCCTTCACTAATTTTTATATTCCCCAAATGAATGAGACCATATAATGTTTGTCCTTCTCTGATTGACTTACTTCACTCAGCATAATACCCTCCAGTTCCATTCACATCAAAGCAAATGATGGGTATTTGTTGTTTCTAATGGCTGAGGAATATTCCATTGTGTACATAGACCACATCTTCTTTATCCATTCATCCTTCATGGATACCAAGGCTCCTTCCACAGTTTGGCTATTGTGGACACTCTTGCTATAAACACTGGGGTGCATGTGCCCCTTTGAATCATTGTTTGTATCCTTTGAATAAATACCTAGTAGTGCAATTGCTGAGTCTTAGGGTAGCTCTATTTTTATCTTCTTGATATAAACCTTCACACTGTTTTCCGGAATGGCCGCACCAGTTTGCATTCCCAGCAATAGTGTAAGAGGGCTCCCCTTTCTCTGCATCCTCACCAACATCTTTTTCCTGAGTTGTTTATTTTAGCCATTCTCACTGTTGTAAAGCAGTATCTCACTGTGGTTTTGATTGGTATGTTTCTCTGATGACAAGTGATGTTGAGCTTTTTTTCATGTGTCTTTTGGCCATTTGCATGTCTTCTTTGGAGAAATGTCTGTTCATATCATGTGCCCATTTCTTGACTGGATTTGTTGTTTTTTAGGTGTTGAGTTTGATAAGTTCTTTCTGGATGTTGGATATTAGCCTTTTATCTGATAAGACATTTGAAAATATCTTCTCCTATTCTGTAGGTTGCCTTTTAGGTTTGTTGACTGTTTTCTTTACTGTGCAAAAGCGTTTTATTTTGATGAAGTCCCAAGAGTTTATAGCTCTCACATATACTCTTAAACTCTCATATTCACACACACTCACTCTCACACACTCTCACACTTGTCTGAGGAAAACCCCTTTCACTAATTGGTGGAAGCCCACCTGCTCTCTCCTTCCTCATGTACAGGATGCAGCTGCACATTGGGAGTACCCAGGAGCTTCTTTTAGAATGAATATTCTCAAGTGTACAGAAATGTACCTACCATCTGGCTTCAACAATTGTTAACATTTTGTCACTTTTGCTTAAGAATAATTATTTTTGCCTGAGTATTTGACAATTTACTCCTACCTCCCCCATGTCTGTCTCCATCACTGCCTCTCACATTATGGATTCAGATTTTTCATTATTGTTTGGTTTTTTTTTAAATTATTTATTTATTTGAGAGAGAGCTCAATTTACTCCTACCTCCCCCATGTCTGTCTCCATCACTGCCTCTCACATTATGGATTCAGATTTTTCATTATTGTTTGTTTTTTTTAAATTATTTATTTATTTGAGAGAGAGCTAGAATTGGCAAGAGAAAGATAGAAAAGGAGCAGGGGGATGGGCAAAGGGAGAGGGAGAAGCAGACTCCCTGCTTAGCAGGGAGCACAATGTGTGGCTTAATCCCAGAACTCCAGGATTATGACCTGAACTGAAGGCAGACACTTAACTGACTGAGCCACCCAGGCACCCCTGTTTGTTTTATAATATATTATAATCATTATTCTTTTAATGCTCATATTACTACAATTTTAGCCAGTTGCAGCCCTTTCAAGGTGCCTTCTGAGTCCTTTTGACTGAAGCATTTCCTTGGTTTCAGCCTAACAAAGCATGCCAGTATCATCTGTTCTTTCCCTGGCTCAGCTCCAGAGCCAGTCATTTCTTCAAGGAGCCCTGGTTTCTTTTGGTGAGGGGGTATTTAGAAACCAAAACTGCACTCTGAGTGTGATAATTCCTGCTGGGATATCAGTTTCTTGGCCCTTTCAGTGGGTAAGAGGTAGGAAACTTATTTTTTAAATCATGAGTTTGTATAAGTATTTTTATTTTTTAAAAGATTTTATTTATTTATTTATTTAAGAGAGAGTAAGAGAGAGCAAGCACAGTGCGGAGGAGATGCAGAGGGGAGGGGAGAAGAAGGGGAAATGAATCTCAAGCAGACTCTGTGCTGAATGTGGAGTCCAATGTGGGGCTTGATCCCACAACCCTGAGATCATGACCAGAGCCAAAACCGGGAGTTGGATGCTTAATCTAATGAACCACCTAGGTACCCTTAAATTAATATCTTAAATTCCAATTTCACATTGCACCTTTTTTACTTTTTAAAAATATTTGTATCTTTTTTCCTCTTAATTTCATTTCTAATTGTATTAACAGAAATGTCTCCTTTTGTTTCACACCCTGGTCTTGACCCTGTTTACCTGGTCTTGACAATTGTCTGCCCATTGTTCACTCTGCCACTGGGGCCCCACTAAGCCCAATTTTCAGGAGAACACCATTTCCCCAGCACCCAGCAACCCTGTTGACTCTCCAAGTCGAGCCCACAGGATTTTTCTGTTCACCATGAGAAAAGTGGCAAGTCTGGAGATTAGGGCAGTAACAAAAGTTAAATTGTGGAGAAATTGCAAAAACTCCAGTCTGTGGTCTTCTCTAAAAGACACTGACTATTATTCTAAAAGGCACACTAAGGCAGCTGCAGAAATGGGAATATAACATCTATGTGCTCTTGTCTTTCTTTTTTTTAATAATAAATTTATTTTTTATTGGTGCTCAATTTGCCAACATACAGAATAACACACAGTGCTCATCCCGTCAAGTGCCCCCCTCAGTGCCCATCACCCAGTCACCCCCCACCCCCCACCCTCAACCCTTCCACCACCCCTAGTTCGTTTCCCAGAGTTAGGAGTCTTTATTTTCTGTCTCCCTTTCTGATATTTCCTACCCATTTCTTATCCCTTTCTATTCCCCAAATGAATGAGAACATATAATGCTTGTCCTTCTCCGATTGACTTACTTCACTCAGCATAATACCCTCCAGTTCCATCCACGTTGAAACAAATGGTTGGTATTTGTCATTACTAATGGCTGAGTAATATTCCATTGTATACATAGACCACATCTTCTTTATCCATTCATCATTCGATGGACACCGAGGCTCCTTGAACAGTTTGGCTATTGTGGATATTGCTGCTATAAACATCGGGGTGCAGGTGTCCCGGCATTTCATTGCATCTGTATCTTTGGGGTAAATCCCCAACAGTGCAATTGCTGGGTCATAGGGCAGGTCTATTCGTGACTCTTTGAGGAACCTCCACACAGTTTTCCAGAGTGGCTGCACCAGTTCACATTCCCACCAACAGTGTAAGAGGGTTCCCTTTTCTTTTTCTTTTTTTTTTTAAAGATTTTATTTATTTATTCATGATAGTCACAGAGAGAGAGAGAGAGAGAGAGAGAGAGAGAGAGGCAGAGACACAGGCAGAGGGAGAAGCAGGCTCCATGCAGGGAGCCCGACGTGGGATTCGATCCCGAGTCTCCAGGATCGTGCCCCCGGCCAAAGGCAGGCATTAAACCGCTGTGCCACCCAGGGATCCCGAGGGTTCCCTTTTCTAAGCATCCCCTCCAACATTTGTTGTTTCCTGCCTTGTTATTTTTCCCCATTCTCACAGGTGTGAGTTCTATCTCATTGTGGTTTTTTTTTAATAAATTAATTTTTTATTGGTGTTCAATTTACCAACATACAGAATAACACCCAGTGCTCATCCCGTCAAGTGCCCACCTCAGTGCCCGTCACCCAAAATCCCCACCGCCCGCCCTCCTCCCCTTCCACCACCCCTAGTTCGTTTCCCAGAGTTAGGAGTCTTTATGTTCTGTCTCCTTTTCTGATATTTCCCACACATTTCTTCTCCCTTCCTTTATATTCCCTTTCACTATTATTTATATTCCCCAAATGAATGAGAACATACACTGTTTGTCCTTCTCCGATTGACTTACTTCACTCAGCATAATACCCTCCAGTTCCATCCACGTTGAAGCAAGTGGTGGGTATTTGTCATTTCTAATAGCTGAGTAATATTCCATTGTATACATAAACCACATCTTCTTTATCCATTCATCTTTCGTTGGACACCGAGGCTCCTTCCACAGTTTGGCTATCGTGGCCATTGCTGCTATAAACATCGGGGTGCAGGTATTCCAGCATTTCATTGCATCTGAATCTTTGGGGTAAATCCCCAACCGTGCAATTGCTGGGTCATAGGGCAGGTCCATTTTTAGCTCTTTGAGGAACCTCCACACAATTTTCCAGAGTGGCTGCACCATTTCACATTCCCACCAACAGTGTAAGAGGGTTCCCTTTTCTCTGCATCCTCTCCAACATTTGTGGTTTCCTGCCTTGTTGATTTTCCCCATGCTCACTGGTGTGAGGTGGGATCTCATTGTGGTTTTGATTTGCATTTCCCTGATGGCAAGTGATGCAGAGCATTTTCTCATGTGCATGTTGACCATGTCTATGTCTTCCTCTGTGAGATTTCTCTTCATGTCTTTTGCCCATTTCTGATTGGATTGTTTGTTTCTTTGGTGTTGAGTTTAAGAATTTCTTTATAGATCTTGGAAACTAGCCCTTTATCTGATACGTCATTTGCAAATATCTTCTCCCATTCTGTAGGTTGTCTTTTAGTTCTGTTGACTGTATCCTTTGCTCTGCAAAAGCTTCTTATCTTGATGAAGTCCCAATAGTTCATTTTTGCTTTTGTTTCTTTTGCCTTCGTGGATGTATCTTGCAAGAAGTTACTGTGGCCGAGTTCATAAAGGGTGTTGCCTGTGTTCTCCTCTAGGATTTTGATGGAATCTTGTCTCACATTTAGATCTTTCATCCATTTTGAGTTTATATTTGTGTATGGAGCAACAGAATGGTCTAGTTTCATTCCTCTGCATGGGGCTGTCCAATTTTCCCAGCACCATTTATTGAAGAGACTGTCTTTCTTCCAGTGGATAGTCTTTCCTCCTTTATCGAATATTAGTTGACCATAAAGTTGAGGGTCCACTTCTGGATTCTCTATTCTGTTCCATTGATCTATGTGTCTATTTTTCTGCCAGTACCACACTGTCTTGATGACCACAGCTTTGTAGTACAACCTGAAATCTGGCATTGTGATGCGCCCAGCTATGGTTTTCTTTTTTAAAATTCTCCTGGCTATTCGGGTCTTTCTGATTCCACACAAATCTTAAAATAATTTGTTCTAACTCTCTGAAGAAAGTCCATGGTATTTTGATAGGGATTGCATTAAATGTGCAAATTGCCCTGGGTAAGATTGACATTTTCACAATATTAATTCTGCCAATCCATGAGCATGGAATATTTTTCCATCTATTTTGTCTTCCTCAATTTCTTTCAGAAGTGTTCTATAGTTTTTAGGGTATAGATCCTTAACCTCTTTGGTTAGGTTTTTTGCTAAGAATGTTATGCTTTTGGGTGCAATTTTAAATGGGATTGACTCCTTAATATCTCTTTCTTCAGCCTCATTGTTAGTGTATAGAAATGCTATTGATTTCTGGGTATTGATTTTGTATCCTGCCACGCTGCCAAATTGCTGTATGAGTTCTAGCAATCTTGGGGTGGAGGCTTTTGGGTATTCTATGTAGAGTATCATGTCATCGGCGAAGAGGAAGAGTTTGACTTCTTCTTTGCCAATTTGAATGCCTTTAATGTCTTTTTGTTGTCTGATTGCTGAGGCTAGGACTTCCAGTACTATGTTGAATAGCAGTGGTGAGAGTGGACATCCCTGTCTTGTTCCTGATCTTAGGGGAAAGGCTCCCAGTGCTTCTCCATTGAGAATGATATTTGCTGTGGGCTTTTCATAGATGGCTTTTAAGATGTCGAGGAATGTTCCCTCTATCCCTACACTCTGAAGAGTTATGATCAGGAATGGATGCTGTATTTTGTCAAATGGTTTCTCTGCATCTAATGAGAGGATCATATGGTTTCTGGTTTTTCTCTTGCTGATATGATGAATCACATTGATTGTTTTACGGGTGTTGAACCAGCCTTGTGTCTCGGGGATAAATCCTACTTGGTCATGGTGAATAATTTTCTTAAAATGCTGTTGGATCCTATTGGTTAGTATCTTGTTGAGAATTTTTGCATCCATGTTCATCAGGGATATTGGTCTGTAATTCTCCTTTTTGATGGAGTCTTTGTCTTGTTTTGGAATTAGGTGATGCTGGCCTCATAGAACGAATTTGGAAGTACTCCATCTCTTTCTATCTCTTCAAACAGCTTTAGTAGAATAGGTATGGTTTCTTCTTTAAACGTTTGATGGAATTCCCCTGGGAAGCCATCTGGCCCTGGACTTTTGTGTCTTGGGAGTTTTTTGATGACTGCTTCAATTTCCTCCCTGGTTATTGGCCTGTTCAGGTTTTCTATTTCTTCCTGTTCCTGTTTTGGTAGTTTGTGGCTTTCCAGGAATGTGTCCATTTCTTCTAGATTGCCTAATTTATTGGCGTATACCTGTTCATAATACGTTTTTAAAATCGTTTGTATTTCCTTGGTGTTGATAGTGATCTCTCCTTTCTCATTCATGATTTTATTAATTTGAGTCTTCTCTCTCTTCTTTTTAATAAGGCTGGCTAATGGTTTATCTATCTTATTAATTCTTTCAAAGAACCAACTCCTGGTTCTGTTGATCTGTTCCACAGTTCTTCTGGTCTCGATTTCGTTGAGTTCTGCTCAAATCTTTATTAACTCTCTTCTTCTGCTGGGTGTAGGATCTGTCTGCTGTTTTTTCTCTAGCTCCTTTATGTGTAAGGTTAGCTTTTGTATTTGAGTTCTTTCCAGTTTTTGAATGGATGCTTGTATTGCGATGTATTTCCCCCTTAGGACTGCTTTTGCTGCATCCCAAAGAGTTTGAACGGTTGTATCTTCATTCTCATTAGTTTCCATGAATCTTTTTAATTCTTCCTTAATTTCCTGGTTGACCCTTTCATCTTTTAGCAGGATGGTCCTTAACCTCCACATTTTTGAGGTCCTTCCAAACTTCTTGTTGTGATTTAGTTCTAATTTCAAGGCATTATGGTCTGAGAATATGCAAGGAACGATCCCAGTTTTTTGGTATCGGTTCAAACCCGATTTGTGACCCAGTATGTGATCTATTCTGGAGAAAGTTCCATGTGCACTTGAGAAGAATGTGTATCCCGTTGAGTTTGGATGTAAAGTTCTGTAGATATCTGTGAAATCCATCTGGTCCAGTGTATCATTTAAAGCTCTCGTTTCTTTTTTTTTTTTTTTTTTTTTTTTTTTTTTTTTTTTTTTTTTAAATTTTTATTTATTTATGATAGTCACACAGAGAGAGAGAGAGGCAGAGACACAGGCAGAGGGAGAAGCAGGCTCCATGCACCGGGAGCCCGACGTGGGATTCGATCCCGGGTCTCCAGGATCGCGCCCTGGGCCAAAGGCAGGCGCCAAACCGCTGAGCCACCCAGGGATCCCTAAAGCTCTCGTTTCTTTGGAGATGTTGTGCTTAGAAGACCTATAGAGTAAAGAAAGCGCTCGATTGAAGTCACCAAGTATAAGTGTATTATTATCTAACTATTTCTTCACTTTGGTTATTAATTGATTTAAATATTTGGCAGCTCCCACATTCGGGGCATATATATTGAGGACTGTTAAGTCCTCTTGTTGGAAAGATCCTTTAAGTATGATATAGTGTCCCTCTTCATCCCTCACTACAGTCTTCGGGGTAAATTTTAGTTTATCTGATATAAGGATGGCTACCCCTGCTTTCTTTTGAGGACCATTTGAATGGAAATGGTTCTCCAACCTTTTATTTTCAGGCTGTACGTGTCCTTCTGTCTAAAATGTGTCTCTTATAGATAGCAGATAGATGGGTCCTGCTTTTTTATCCAGTCTGAAACCCTGTCCCTTTTGATGGGGTCATTAAGCCCGTTCATGTTCAGAGTTACTATTGAGAGATATGAGTTTAGTGTCATCATGATATCTATTCAATCCCTGTTTTTGTGGATTGTTCCACTGGGCTTCTTCTTAAAGGGGAATTTTAAGAGTCCCCCTTAAAATTTCTTGCAGAGCTGGTTTGGAGGTCACATATTCTTTCAGTTGCTGCCTGTCTTGGAAGCTCTGTATCTCTCCTTCCATTTTGAATGAGAGCCTTGCTGGATAAAGTATTCTTGGTTGCATGTTCTTCTCATTTAGGACCCTGAATACATCTTGCTAGCCCTTTCTGGCCTTCCAGGTCCCTGGAGAGGTTTGCTGTTACCCTAATAGTCCTCCCCATAAAAGTCTTTCTTGTCTCTTGCTGCTTTAAGGATCTTCTCTTTATCTTGGAATTTGCAAGGTTAACTATTAAATGTCAAGGTGTTGGACGGTTTTTATTGATTTTAGGGGGGATCTCTCTATTTCCTGGATCTGAATGCCTGTTTCCTTTCCCAGATTAGGAAAGTTTTCAGCTATGATTTGTTCAAATACATATTCTGGACCTCTGTCCCTTTCGGTGCCCTTGGGAACCCCAATTAAATGTATGTTTTTCTTCCTCAGGCTGTCGTTTATTTCCCTCAATCTATCTTCACGGTCTTTTAATTGTCTCTCTCTTTTTTCTTCAGTTTCCCTCTTTGCCATCAAATTGTCTTCTATGTCACTCACTCATCGTTAGGATTTCTAGTTTGGATTGCATGTGATTCAATTGATTTTTAATTTCTGCCTGATTGGATCTAAATTCTGCAGTCATGAAGTCTCTTGAGTCCTTTATGCTTTTTTCTAGAGCCACCAGTAGCTTTATACAGCGTTTCTGAATTGGCTTTCTGACACTGAATTGTAATCCAGATTTTGTAACTCTGTGGGAGAGAGGACTGTTTCTGGTTCTTTCTTTTGAGGTGAGGTTTTCCTTCTAGTCATTTTGCTCAGTGCAGTGTGGCCAAAAACAAGTTGTATTGGGAAAAGGAGAAAAAGAGAGGAGAGAAAGAAGGAAAGAAAAGAGAAAAAGAAAACAGAAAAAAGGAAGAAAAAAAGGAAAAAAGAAGAAAAAGAGAAAGAAAAAGAAAGGTGGGAGAAAAAGGTGGTGGAAGCAATCAGAAAAAAAGAAAAAAAACAACTACAACACGGCAGAGTACCTTCTGATTCTGTATACTTTAAGTCCCTTGACTTCCCCTGGAACTGGTCCGTCCAGTGGCCTTCCGGGGGAGGGGCCTGTTGTGCTGATTTTCAGGTGTTAGCACTTGTGGGAGCTGCTCTGCCCCTGCCTGGTGCAGGGCTCAGTGGGGGTTGTTCACGGCCTGAGGCCGCAGGAGGAACAACCCCAGTGGCGGGGCCAGCTCTGCAGCCCTGGAGTCAGCTCCCGCAGTAACCACAGAGCTCTCCGTCTGCAGGGCCTGGAGGCTCCGGGGCAGGGCCGCTGATCTGCTCAGCTCGGGGCAGGAGCGTCCTCGCTGTCCTGGGCCCTCCTGGCCTCTGCCTGTCCCGGGGGAGGCCGGATCCTGGGCTGTGTCCCGGCGCCCTGTGCTCCGGAGCCTGCGCTGTTGGATTTGCTCCCGCCCCGCAGCCCCCTCCGCGGAGCCGCCCCCGAGCCCCCCCCCGAGCTGCTACCGCCCCGCAGCCCCCTCCGCGGAGCCGCCCCCGAGCCCCCCCGAGCTGCTCCGGCTCCCCCGTGCGCGCTGCAGCCCTTAGGGAGCTCGGCGCACTCTCCCGGGGCGCAGGTGTCTGTTAGTGTCCCCGGGAGCCCGAGGGCATCCCCGCCCTCCTGGGTCCTGCTCCACCTCCCTGGAGCCCCTTTCCGCCCGGGAAGGTTGGTGCAGCTCCTGCGTCTCCGGGACGGGGCTCTCCTGTCCTGGGGACACTCGCCCCGGCCTCAGCCCGGCTCCTCGCAGGGCCCCTCCCCCTTGGAGGCCTTTTGTTTCTTTATTTCTTTTTCCCCGTCTTCCTACCTTGATAGAAGCACGAACTCTTCTCACTGTAGCATTCCAGCTGGTCTCTCTTTAAATCTCAGGCCAAATTCGTAGGTTTTCAGGATGATTTGAAGGTTATCTAGGTAATTTGGTGGGGACAGGTGACTTGGGGACCCTACTCTTCTGCCATCTTGCCCCTCCCTCCGCATTGTGGTTTTGGTTTGTATTTCCCTGATGGCAAGTGATGCGGAGCATTTTCTCATGTGCGTGTTGGCCATGTGAATGTCTTCCTCTGTGAGATTTCTGTTCTTGACTTTCTTTAAACTGTTCAAACTTATATAATTCTTCAATAACTCAGATTACTTTTTAAAAAGATTTTATTTATTTATTTATGAGAGAGAGAGAGAGTGAGGCAGAGACAGGCAGAGGGAGAAGCAGGCTCCACACAGGGAGCCCAACGTGGGACTCAATCTCGGGTCTCCAGACCTGGAACCTGGCAATCTCTGCCAGACCTGGAACATGGTGGCTGACCTAGTTATTGTGGCTGACAGGGACTGAAAGCTCTCCCCTTTCTGGTGTAGAACACATTGAGCTCCAGCCACTGGCCTTTGAGGTGTTTGTCAGGTGGATGCAGTGCAGTCAGTAGTACCCATAAGTATCTGATGAATCATCTGCCTTCCTCCTGAACTCTGACAGGTCCTAGGGAGAATGAAGTCCTAGAGAAGTATGAAGCATGGTTTTATCTCCCAGAGTAAAGGAAATCACTCTTTATTGATTACCCTGAAAGCTCTGGGTTGTATTTGTGCCAACTTTGGTGGTAGAGCCAGTCAGGAGAGATCTTTTCTTTTCTTTTCTTTTCTTTTCTTTTCTTTTCTTTTCTTTTCTTTTCTTTTCTTTTCTTTTCTTTTCTTTTCTTTTCTTTTCTTTTCTTTTCTTTTCTTTTCTTTTCTTTTCTTTTCTTTCTTTTCTTTCTTTCTTTCTTTCTTTCTTTCTTTCTTTCTTTCTTTCTTTCTTTCTTTCTTTCTTTCTTTCTTTTCATTTTTATTGGAGTTCAATTTGCCAACACATAGCATAACACCCAGTGCTCATCCCATCAAGTGCCCCCCTCAGTGCCCATCACCCAGTTACCCCCAGCCCCCGCCACCTCCCTTTCCACCACCTCTTGTTCGTTTCCCAGAGTTAGGAGTCTCTTATATTCTGTCTCCCTTTCTGATATTTCCCACTCATTTTTTTAGGAGAGATGTTTCTTGCTTCATTTAGATTCCAGAGACAGAACTTGGCTTAATGGGAAGCTGGTATTGGATGAGGAGAGCCGTGGAAATCAATGAGAAAAATAGGACCGTTTGAGAAGTGAGTTGGCAAAACTGTATAGATATTTGGGGGAAAAGAGAATTTATCTACCTCCTACCTTAGACCAAAGTAAGTTTGGATAAACCAAGGCTTTAAAAATTAAATATAAAACCATAAAAATAACTAGGAAAAACTTGAGAGTTAAAATTTTTTTTTTTGGTAATCTTATTTTAGGGAAAGCTAAAAGCTTATTTTAGTAAAACCGCAAAATCATAAATGAAAATTCATGGATTCAACTATAAGACAGTTAAAAAAGATTCCACATTGATACCTAGAAATATATAAACAATGTCAAGAAGAAAACACAGATGAAGGTAAATATTTACATAAAAAGCATTCATGTCTTTACTAGAACAGTTCCTACAATAACCCATAGAAAAGAGGCAAAGGCTGTAAGGACACACAGAAAAGCTCTGCAGGAAAACAAAAGCAACTAGCTCTTAAACTAACACCACCACCAATAAAAGTTCAACCTCACTTCTCACTTCTGATGAGAGAAATACAATTAAAAGTCCCATGAGTCCATGATCCTTGTTGGCAAATCTGTGGGGTTATAGGCATTATCATATGTTGGTGAAGGGAATATCAAATTGATCTAGTGTCTATGGAAGGCACTGTGTCAACGTAGAAAGTGCGCAGAAATTACCTTGCAGCCATACAATCATTCATAGGAGTGGCATTTTTCCCAGGATGTGCACAGCGATATTGTTAGCAGTTGCAATATATTAGCCTCACTGTCTATCAGTAAGGCACCAATTAAATATATTCTGATATATTCAGGTATGGAATATAATTAAAAATGCAAGGGAAGCTCCCTAACTGCTGATGTGCATTGATTTCCAAAGTGAAAAATGTGAGATGAGGAGAGTGCTGTGTGTTCACTGTGGAGTAAAATTCAAGCAGGAATGTGCATGGCCTTAAGTCTGGGTGGAGGCCTAGGACATAGGGGTTGAAGGGAAGGAGGCAGGGGATATTTTCACTATAAGGCTTTTGTATCTGTTTTTTTTTTTTAACATTTTATTTATTTATTTATTTATTTATGAGAGACACGGAGAGGGAGAAGCAGGCTCCATGCAGGGAGCCTGATGTGGGACTTGATCCCGGGACTCCAGGATCACGCGCCGGGCAGAAGGCAGGCGTTAAACCACTGAGCCACACAGGGATCCCCAGATTTATTTATTTTAGAAGGAGTGGAACAGAGGGAGAGGGAGATAGAGGATCTTAAGCAGAATCTGCCCTGAGCATGTAGTCTGACATGGGGCTTGATTCCCTTACCCTGAGATCATGACCTGAGCAGAAATCAAGAGTCAGACATTTAACCAACTGAGCCACCCAGGTACCCTGAAGGCTTTTGTGTCTTTTAAACATTTCCATGTTGATATTAGGAGTAATGTATTATACATTAAATTTTACATATTAAAAATATTTTTAAAAAATTGCTGGAGAAAAAAAATTGCTAGAAAGTGGTCCTCTTGATGGTGATAAGTTTCTTCCAGGGAGTCCTGTATCACACCTCTGACCATGAGGAGAGGTGAGAGTTTCCAAGGCCACAACTGGGAGCCCTAAGGCCACGTGGGGATTTGTGGCATCATTTCCAGGATATGATTATTATATCTTAGAGAAAATGGGGGCCTAGAGAAAATGCTCTCTGTATAAGTCAGCTTTTGCTCTGCAAGATATGCTCACAACATCTCTAATTCTTACAGCCAGCAGCATCTATTTCTTGCATTCATGTCTGTGGGTGGCTGGGAGGCAGCAGATACCCTCATGCTGGCAGGGATGCAAGAGGGTATCCAACTGTGTAAGCATGAGTGTTGCATCTGTTAGCATCCCGTTTGTCAAAGCAAGTCCCACAGCCAGGCCCCAGAGCCATGGGGTGGAGTAGCATGATGCATGGAGGGTGGATCGGGGAGGAAGCCTGCAGGCCTATAGTATGTACAGCCTGCTTTCCTGCAGACTTAACTTCGTGTGCCTGCCCCTCCCCCCAATCTGCAGAGCACATCACAGTTTTAAGGAAGGGTCTTTTTTTGTCCACCTTGTTTTCTTCCCAAAAGTTTCTTAGCTAAATTTTGGTGAGTTGATACAATTCCTTCTCTACTTGATGGAAAACAAGGGGTGGAAATAACTAGAATGAAAGGACAAAAATCACTCAGCATGTTAAACGTTAATACAGTTGGGATCCCTGGGTGGCTCAGTGGTTTGGCGCCTGCCTTTGGCCCAGGGCGCGATCCTGGAGTCCCGGGATCAAGTCCCGTGTCGGGCTCCCGGCATGGAGCCTGCTTCTCCCTCTGCCTGTGTCTCTGCCTCTCTCTTTCTCTCTCTCTCTCTATCATGAATAAATAAATAATAATAAATAATAAATAATAAATAAATAAATCTTTAAAAAAAGGTTAATACAATTACTGGAATATTGACACTTCTGGAGCCAACCACAGACTATGGAAATCTGTCTAAATGCCTCCCAAACACCAGTGGAGAAGAAAGGGTAGGTTGATGTATAGGGAGGTAGACCTCTGAGAAACCCCAGAATCCTCAGTGTCTGGCAAAGATAGCAGTGCTAAGGGCTGTCCCACAACAGTGGTTTGGGGAGGATTCGGAGCTTGTTGGAGTGCTACACTCTGCTTCCCACAGCATCACAGTAACACTAACATTGGTTCAGGAATACCTGGCTGGCCTTTACGGGCAGTGTGTGTGAGAGTTTCAGTGGAAAACTCTTGACATGGATCACTGATGCAGCACTTGTTCACCTCTGCCCAAGAGGAGGCCAGGGAAGAATTTTGGCTAAAGATGATGAACGCAGGTGGGTCAGACATTGTGCCCAGAAAAACAACTCTTTGTAAAACTGAGGAATTTCCATGCATCCAGGGAAGAAGCCCAACACAGGCATGTGGAGCAGAGAGAAGGGATCCCAGGAACTAGCAGCACAGTTTTCTCTAACCATGAGCTCTTCAGCTGGGGCAGTGTCTCTGAGATGTTGGTATACTTAAAGGTGATGGAGCCAGTCTGGTGGGGAGTGACCATCCCAAGGGAGATCTGTGAAGGGTAGGAGTGACTGCCAGTGTTACATTCTGAATACATGGGCTAGAGGCTGGCTCAGAATGGAACTACAAGTGTGGGCTCTACTGCTAGCTAGGTAAGCTGACCTCAGTGGGCTCCCTTGGATCATCAGGAGCATACCTCATGAAGAGCATGTGATGTCCCTGACCGAGGTTTGTGGGGACACCATTCACAATGTGTATGAATTCTGGGTACTTTGATAGGCTTGTTGTAGGGACATTTTATGGATGAAACTTTTATAATCCAGAGATAGGCCCCATTAAAACTAAGATAATTAGAGCATAAATCTGCCAGCTAGGTGGATAGGATTTGGTTACATTGAGAGGGCCATAGTATAAAGAGGGAGTGACTCTTTAAAACATTGCTTCTGTTGGTACTATTTAATTTAGAAGGAGGTAAGCTCTGGGTCAGAATCCATGCCTGGTGGCATGCTGCCTGAATCTCTTCTACCAGGGCCCATCAGCACTTGTGCTTAGCCATCCTGCAGTATATTTGCACCTGACTGATTTTGTCTCAGCATATCTCCTGAGATGGGGTTAAGCCTGAGGGCTCTACTAGCAACCCTATTACCTAGGCTGTACACAATAAGAATAATAGTCACAACCAAGGGGGGCATTTGTATTTGGCTACCTTGCAGGGGCCTCCTTTGAGACAAACAATCTGGATGCTGACCAAAGGCAATGTGGCTACTCTGGAGGAAGAGGTCCTTTACTTCTTTCTCTATGGTTGGGTAGTGCCTGGCTGGGGTCTGCTAATAGAGACCACCAGATCCTAGGGTTTCTGCTTGGATTTCATTTCCTGATGTGGCTGGTATCTATGAGGTGAAGGGACTTTTTTCCTCTGAGATTCACTCAGTTCTGCTATTTTCCCTGAAGCTGTAATTTCAATCTTCTACAAAATCTGATGAATTTGGTTTAATTAGCCAGCCTTTATAATCTGAATAGTGAGGCAAAGCTGGTGGCCTTAGCTTCATTCATGGCTGGTACTGGACCATCATTTGGGCCCAGAAATCTGTAGAATCATGATCTCTAAGCAATTTGGTAGGGGTTTTCCCTTTGGATTTTTACACAAAGGGGATCATACTGTTCAAGTTGTCAGCATGTGGAAGATGGTGAGACAAGGGGAAGATCACAATGGTGAGAGGAGCACTTATCTAGTAAACATGACGTCTTCCCTGATGTCAAAGGCGAAGTTCCCCTCCTTTTATGGAGGGGGTCTTTGGAGAAAACTGGTAGTTGGTGGCGTGGGCATGGAGACCCGAGGGTCAGGAATCAAGCAGTATTGGAGGTTGGGGTAAATTTTCTGTCCATCTGGGGAACCACTTGTTTAAAAGCTTGAGGAGTACATCTTTGAATAGGCCATTGTGCCTCTCTATATGTCTAGCTGCTTGGAGCTGGCAAGTTAGGCAGAAATTCCTCAAGATTCCAGTTATAGAGCCTGTAACTGATCCACTTAGGAGGTGAAATGTGTACCTTGATCTGAATCAATCTATGATGTCTTGTCGGCCAAACGGGATGAGCACATATCTGGTTAAGAAGGATTTTCATGATGAGCAGGATCGGCGCTTTGGCATGTTGGTATCCTTGTGCTGAGCAATGGCTCGGCCACTTCTGCGGGCATTTTACATTTAGTGAGGAGCTTGCTAACTCCCTGGGCACTTTAGATGATAGTAGGTGCTCGAGCCATTAGATCTCATTCCACCATGTGCCAGGGGTAGGAACCACAATATCCCATAGGGTTGGGGGATTAGGTTTAACAGCAGCAAGGCACACAGCAATAGAAGAACTGAGCGCCTCTGCTGCACCTGATTTTGTGAGGAGCCACAACTTCCTGAGTGAGGGTAGGGTGCCCCTATTATATTAGTTAGGACTTGGTGTTCCAGAGCCACCTACAAACAGTGGAATCTCTTCCTGCTCCCAAAGTCATTGCCTGGCACCTTTTTGTGGAAGCCCATCCTTGGGTGAGGTTGCCATTAGCATGTCCTGGCTATTAACTAACACAACAGAACCTTTAAAAAATCTTAGTCAATTCTAACAGTGGACAGCTAGGTCTACCTTTAGAGTTGAGAAACACACCCAAAATTGAATACCTGCTGGGGAAATTCATCCTCTGTGGTGTGTTAGCAGGCAAATGACACATTCAGGGTACCTCAAACAGCATCAATGAGTGATACTTTGAAGTTTGGGATAATCCTGTTTGTTTCTTTCCCAACTTTCACTTTGGGATGGGAAATTGAAGCAGCACTCTGCATAGACAGTATACTGCCAAGCAAAGAGTGTGAATGAACACTAGCAAGCAGTGGATCTCTCTCTCTAGATAGAATTAGCCTCCTGGAAATCCAGCCCACCATTCACAGCTAAAAGGCATTCCCATTGGTTGATAGCAAGCATGCCTCTACCATCCTGTTTGTGATGCTAGTGTTAAATTAACATCTGTTCAGTGGAGCACAGGGTGTTGGATGGTGAGCCATGATTCAATAACAGACCACAAGAGAAATTACAGTAGAGCAGTTTATTACTAACAAGTCCTAGAGCAAGGAAGGTCATGGCATGTAATGGGAAACCAAGCAGAGAAGTCAAGGCAGAGTGCAGACGGGGAGATCCATAGGACATGTGGCTCATGGACTTATTAGACTCTGTGGGTAGAGTGCTTTTGGGTTCCTGGGCTAAGGCCAGATTGGTAAATTCAAACCAAAGAGAAAGGAGTTTTGGGAGCTCTATGGGTGCTAAGGAGTGTCAAGGAGAAAGGCTGGGAAGGATGATCACAATGGCTATTGGGAAAGTCCTTTCAGGAACTAACTTGTGACTCTGTGGGCCATTATCTAGGGCATGCACTTGCATGAGGGGCTAGTATCAACTTAAGGTCCCCATAGGCCTATTAGCCAAATGAAATGGATGTTGAGGCAGCAGTACCATGGAGTAGCTTGGCTAAACTCTTGACAAGACCCAAACAGGTAATGGCTTAATACAACAAAAGTTTATTTCCTATTCACAGGACTCACCTGGGCTGTGGAACAGATCTTATGGTAGCTCTTTCCCCCTGTGGTCATTCAGGGACATAGACTGATAAAGGTTCTGCCATTTTGAACATGTGGTTTCCATGGGAACATGAGTGGGATATGCATGGGTGGAGCTCAGGCACAGGCACTCCCATCTGCAAGGAGGATGGGATGCAGCCCAGCTGTGTGTACAGGAGGACAGCTGGCTGCTGGCTGCCACAGTTACCTAAGGATGCCTTAGAGCTGTGGAAACCATCTGTGACCAAGAAGTATCACTATACTGCTTTTTAAAATAGTGAAAATCCTGGAGACCAACATGATATCTAGCAATGAGAAATTAGCAAAAATATCTGTGCAGTGTGACATCACACAGCTACTAGAGGTCATGTTTTGGGGGGTATTTAAGGAAGAAAATGATAGTATAAAATATTAACTGAAAAAAAGCCGGGTACCAAACTGGATGTTCAATACTTCACCTCTGAAAAATATAGACCAGATAAAAATGTACTGAACTAATAATAGTGGGTCTCTCTGGGCAGCAGAATTATAGATAGCCTTTATTTCTTCATCTTACCCTATTTCCTAATTTTCTGTGGTGGATATAGATTTACAATCAGAAGAAATGATGCAAAACTACATGCTGATTTACAAGGAGCAGACCTGAAGGCTCTTTCCTCCTCTCGTGTCTCTGTACGACCTGGTCTGTGTTGATTGATTTTTGCAGTGGGCCGATAAGGGACCCCTGCTGCAACCTGGCAGAACTAAATTGGCTATTCATCTGGCTGACTCGGCAGCAGATTCTGGCATTCTCCATCTCTCTCTTTTCTGTTCTGATTCTCATGGAAAGTAGAGCATGGGCTCACACTGTAGCTAGGCTTTTGAGGGAGAATGAGAGGAGGTCCTGAGGGGTGTAACCCAAGCAGACCCCACCTTGGCATCAAGGTGCTGTTGCTGGGGCACCTAGGTGGCTCAGTGGTTGAGCATCTGCCTTTGTCTCAGGTCCTGATCCCAGCATCCTGGATTTGAGTCCAGCATCGAGCTCCCTGCAGGGAGCCTGCTCCTCTCTCTGCCTACATCTCTGCCTCCTCTGTGTGTCTCATGAATAAATAAAATCTTTTTTTTAAAAAAGGTGCTGTTACTGTCCTGGGAGGGCTGAGAGAGACCACACTGCCTGCATGTTGACTGCATTGTCTATCTACTCCACAGACCAGCTCTGAAATAATGTTTGGTCAGCCAGCCAATGAGAAGGCAGGATCAGGTGGGAAACACACAGTCATAAATTGGTGAGAATGGATACAAAGATGGGACTTATTGAAAAGCCCTGGAGAAAAGTCTGCTTTACTCCCACTGAACTGATAGAAATTCAGTGAGCTTTTCCTTTCCTGAGGAATGGGGCTGTAAGAGGACAGTGCTTTCCACTGAGCCAGAGGCTGTCATGATGTTGTGACCTCCTGGGGTTTGAAGGTACTTCTCTGTTGGGAGCAGGTCCAGCAGGGTAGCCTGAATGCAGAAGGATTAGCACCCAGGAGCCATATAGACCAGCCTGGAGGTGTCAGCCCTCCAGGCAGAGCCAAGAAGCAGGCACCAGTGGGTGGATGCCGGTGAGCCGAGGGCATTTAAGGTGAGTCAGGAACAGCCTACCCCCAAGAGGGTTTTGGTGCTGGTGGCACCATTTGGGGCCTGGCCCCTCCTGCACTGTGTCTTGCATTGCTGAACTTCATTTTTATTGCTATTTTATGTAAATCTCATACTGGTTCTGTCAGGAAGAGACTGCCAGTTTCTATTTACACAAGTAGAAGTTGACAGAGGATTTAGATACAGGTGTGGGGCCCTAGACATATGGCTGGCTGGGGAGCTGGTAGGTTGGTCCCATCCTCCTGTTCTCTGCTGTCACTGTGTGGCCCCTGATATGGGACTGGTCATTCTACAGGAGCTGAGAGGAAGCTCCCTAGACACAAGGCCCCTGGCAAGAGCCCAGGGCTCAGTTCCTGGCTCAGAGCTGCTCCAGGTGGGCCCAGGGTAAGGCAGGACATTCCTGGACTGCAGCTGGTGGATCCCACAGGTCAGAATGAAGAGGCAAGAGTGATCACTTGTGCAGGGGGCTGACGACAGGCTAAGTCCAGCCTTAGAGATGGAGAGCCTGGGGCAGGGGCAAGCCCGATGGTCAACCCAGTACACAAACAGCAGAGATAGGGACATGTCCACCTTGTCTTCAGTGACAGTGTCCCTGACACTGGATCCTTCCTTTTCAGGATCCTGGAGTGTTCCTTTCTCTGTGTCTGATTAGTCTTACCTCTAACCCCCAGGTTAACATCTGTGTTCAGGCAAGTGTTTGATACCATTCTGTGTAGGAACAAAAGCAGGCTTGTTGGTGGAGAAGGGCTGGGCTCCTGTGCTTATTGTCATCTCCCTCTGGGCATGTGTTGGCCACGGCATGCTCTTCTGTAGGGATTTCTATTTCCAGTCTCATGCCTGATTAGATTGTGGAAAACTTTGAGGCCCCAACCAGCAGATAGGAAATTAATTAAAGCATCAGAGTAACGGCAAAGATTTTTTTTTTTAATGGGGTCTTCTTGGTAGTTGCAAAATTGCAGCAAAAATAATGATATTAAACCATGCTTTAATGAGTGCCCACCATAAAGCAGCACTTTTCCTACATTATCTTGTAAACCTTCATTTTACTGATGAGGAAATAAATCAGGGAGTCTAAGCAGCCACAGGATCCCAAAGTCAGTGGAACATGTGGCACCAGCCCAGTTGCTGATTCTCTGTTCTCCAGCACTGAACTACCCTAGTGGCTGCCAGCTCTAGGGGCCTGTGGGGCCCTCCTCCCCACCCCTCTGCTCTCCTTCCTGAATGAGTAGAAACCTAAGTCCTACTGTCACTGTCATGGCCATGGCACCCATGCCGGGCTGCCCTTCTTCCCCTTCCTAACCCTCCTCTGTGTGGCTTGTACCTTGCTGGTTTAGGCCTGAGCAGGGGTGGGGGAGTGGGGTGCGAGGAGGCAAATGCTGGGGCTCTGGGAAAGTTCTTTAGCTCCAAGCAAAAGCCTCGAGAAGGAAGACAGTCTTTCTCATTGTTGGTGCTTCCATGTCTGGATGTGGCCTGTTCCTAGCTCAACAGTGATACCACAATCAGCAGAGGGTATAGCCAAGGACATGTGGAGGCTGCACTCTAGCCAGCCATGGCCACCTCGTTATGAGAGACCATGCATTCTTACTGTCAGCAGTGCCTTCAGTTTGCTGTGTCTCCCTGTTGAAGTCACTCTAAACGAGATGGCCCCAGGTCTGCACTAAGCATCTTTATATCTTATTGGTTTAAGTTTGCCCTATCCACTGTGCGACATAGTTTTTATTCCAGAATGTGGACTCAATCATTTCAAGAAATCCTGGTGTGGTCTTCACAAACCCCGAATTTAAGGTCTCCCAATTCTGTGTAAGGAACTAGATGTTCTGGAGACTTCCTACTTCTGAAAACCATGATTCTAGGGTTGAGTGTGGAAAATGCAGTTAGGCCTCTCTACCTGAGTAAATGCTTTCACAATCAAGTTTGCTTTTGGCAGAGGAAAAGACACATGGCATATAATTTTTACAGTCTTTGTGAATACTAGGCACATATCTGAAGATCCTAAAGGCCTACCTTTAAAAATGAAATGAGAAAAGAGAGGGAAATCCAATGACACATGTGCAGTGAAACCAAAGGTGGCATCTGGTGTGAGATAACAGACAGAGACTGAAACCCAACATGTCCCACCCCTTAAATTGCTCTGCTGTGGCTCCTCCTGTCTGAGGTGCCCTTCAATGAATGATGATGAGAAATGGCCTCGATGGGATTACTGAGGATTTCCAGGTGAGAATTTCCAGGTGATAGCCACAGCCAGACCCAGAGGAAAAGCCTGTTTTAATCTGACTTCCCTAAAACTCTTTTTCCTAGAAGATCACATCATGATTTCTCTTGGCGAATTTAATCTGACTACTGATCTTTTGAAATAGACCTTCTCCCAGTTTTTTTGACTGTTTTCTTTGCTGTGCAAAACCTTTTTATCTCGATGAAGTCCCAATAGTTAATCTTTACCTTTGTTTCTCTTGCCTTTAGAGACATACCTAGCATGAAGTTGCTATGGTTGAGATAAAAAAGGGTGCTGCCTGTGTTCTCCTCTGGGACGTTGATGGATTCCTGTCTCACAGTTACATCTTTAATCCATTTTAAGTCTACCTTTGCAGAAAATGGTCCAGTTTCATTCTTCTTCATGTGGCTTTCCAATTTCCCCAGCACCATTTGTTGAAGAGACTGTCTTTTTTCCACTGGATATTCTTTCCTGCTTTGTCAAAGATTAGTTGACCATAGAGTTGAGAGTTCATTTCTGGGTTCTCTATTCTGTTCCACTGATTTCTTGTCTGTTTTTTTGCCAGTACCATACTGTCGTGATGATTACAGCTTTGCAATACAGCTTGAAATCCAGAATTGTGATGCCTCCAGTTTTGGTTTTCTTTTTCAACATTTCTTTGGTTATTTATTATTTTTTTTGTGGTTCCATACAAATTTTAGAATTGCTTGTTCCAGGTCTGTGACAAATGCTGATGGTATTTTGACATGGTTTTTGTTGAATATGTAGATTGCTTTGGGTAGCATAGACATTTTAACAATATTTGTTCTTCCAATCCATAAGCATGGAATGTTTTCCCATTTCTTTGTGTCTTCCTCAGTTTTTTTCATAAGTGTTCTATAGTTTTCAGAGTACAGATCTTTTATCTCTTTGGCTAGGTTTATTCCTAGCTATCTTGTGGTTTTCGGTATAATTGTAAATGGGGTTGATTCTTTCATTTCTCTTTCTTCTACCTCAGTGTTTAGAAATGTAACTGACTTCTGTGCATTGATTTTATATCCTGCCACTTAATTCCTATGAGTCTGGCAATTTCTGGATTAGAATCTTTTGGATTTTCTACGTAGAAATAATGTCATCTGCAAAGTGAAAGTTTGACTTATTCTTTGCCAATTTGCATGCTTATTGAATGGGAGAAGATATTTGCAAATGTCTTATCAGATAAAGGGCTAATGTCCAACATCCAGGAAGAACTTGTCAAACTCAACACCCCAAAACCAACAAGAAATGGGCAGAAGATATGAACAGACATTTCTCCAAAGAAAACATACAGATGGCCAAAAGAAACATGAAAAAGTAACATCGGGGTGCAGATGTCCCGGCGTTTCATTGCATCTGTATCTTTGGGGTAAATCCCCAGCAGTGCAATTGCTGGGTCGTAGGGCAGGTCTAGTTTTAACTCTTTGAGGAACCTCCACACAGTCTTCCAGAGTGGCTGCACCAGTTCATGTTCCCACTAACAGTGCAAGAGGGTTCCCTTTTCTCCGCATCCTCTCCAACATTTGTGGTTTCCTGACTTGTTAATTTTCCCCATTCTCACTGGTGCGAGGTGGTATCTCATTGTGGTTTTGATTTGTATTTCCCTGATGGCAAGTGATGCGAGCATTTTCTCATGTGCATGTTGGCCATGTCTATGTCTTCCTCTGTGAGATTTCTGTTCATGTCTTTTGCCCATTTCATGATTGGATTGTCTGTTTCTTTGGTGTTGAGTTTAAGAAGTTCTTCATAGATCTTGGAAACTAGCCCTTTATCTGATACGTCATTTGCAAATATCTTCTCCCATTCTGTAGGTTGTCTTTTAGTTTTGTTGACTGTATCCTTTGCTGTGCAAAAGCTTCTTATCTTGATGAAGTCCCAATAGTTCATTTTTGCTTTTGTTTCTTTTGCCTTCGTGGATGTATCTTGCAAGAAGTTACTGTGGTCGAGTTCAAAAAGGGTGTTGCCTGTGTTCTCCTCTAGGGTTTTGATGGAATCTTGTCTCACATTTAGGTCTTTCATCTATTTTGAGTTTATCTTTGTGTCTGGTGAAAGAGAGTGGTCTAGTTTCATTCTGCTGCATGTGGATGTCCAATTTTCCCAGCACCATTTATTGAAGAGACTGTCTTTTTTCCAGTGGATAGTCTTTCCTCCTTTGTCGAATATTAGTTGACCATAAAGTTGAGGGTCCACTTCTGGATTCTCTATTCTGTTCCATTGATCTATGTGTCTGTTTTCGTGCCAGTACCACACTGTCTTGATGACCATCATATCAGCAAGAGAAAAAGCAAGAACCTTATGATCCTCTCATTAGATGCAGAGAAAGCATTTGACAAAATACAGCATCCATTCCTGATCAAAACTCTTCAGAGTGTAGGGATAGAGGCAACATTCCTTGACATCTTAAAAGCCATCTACAAAAAGCCCACAGCAAATATCATTCTCAATGGGGAAGCACTGGGAGCCTTTCCCCTAGGAACTAGAGGGTATTATACTAAGTGAAATAAATCAGAGAAAGACAAATGCCATATGATTTTACTTATATATGAATTTTAAGAAACAAAACAGAATAACATAGGGGAAGAGAAGGAAAATTAAATATGATAAAAACAGAGAGGGAGACAAACCATAAGAGACTTTTAACTATAGGAAACAAATTTAGGGTTGCTGGAGGGGAGGTGGGTGAGATGATGGGGTAATTGGGTGATGGATACTAAGGAGGGCACTTGATGTAGTGAGCACTGGGTGTTGGTGTTATATGCAACTGATGAATCACTAAATTCTGCCTCTGAAACTAATAAAAAAAGAAATAGACTTCCTTCAAATTTCCTATAGTTATGAAGTTAGAAATTTCTGGCCTTCACTTCTCTGGAATTAAATGTTTCATAAACACCAGCAGTACCTCCCTGGGAGTGGAGCCTGTCATTGCATTGAACCTTCCTGTGGAGACATGGCTAAGTCTTTCCAAAACCTCTCCTCCCTAATGTTAATTTATTTAAGTTATCTCTGTTTTTATGAAACACGTTTTTAAAGACATCGGAACAAAGAAACTTGACAGCTTTTTTGTCTTCTGACGTCAATTTCCCCTGCATTTGAGTTGCTAGAAATCCAGTCTTTCTATCAAGCTATCTTCCCTCTGTATGAGTATGTCCTGAGAAGAGGCTGTCTTGTGAGTGCAGGATTTGATGGGCACAGCCACATTTATAGCCACCCTTGGGAGAAGGGTCCTGGGATTTTCAGAAACCACTTCTCTTTCACTGTGAAGGAGCCAAGAGACCTACAGAGCTAGCTGTGAATGACTGTATTCTGTGTGGCTTCAGACCAAATGTGCCGGCACATCTCCCAGGGATTTTGTCAAAGAGCATATGTGGGTTCAGCCATTCTGGGTAGGGATCCCAGGTTTGACATTTTTCACCAGCTCCAAGATGGAGCCAGTGCTACTGGTCTGAGGGCCCAGAGCTTGGACAGAACAGGAGAGAGAGGCTTTTTAAAACTTTTATTTATTTTTTTTGAGAGAGGCTTTAAAAAAATTTTTAATTCTAGTATGGTTAATATATAGTATTATATTAGTTTCAAATGTACAACTGAGTGATTTAAGAATTCTATACATTACTTGGTGCTCATAACAAGTTCATGCCTTAATCTCCATCACCTGTATCACTCATCACCTACCCCTACCCCACCTCCCCTCTGGTAACCATCAGTTTGTTCTCTGTAATTATGAGTGTGTTTCTTGGTTTTCTTTTCTTTTATTCCTCCCTATGCTCATTTGTTTTGTTTCTTAAATTCCACATGTAAGTGAAGTCATATGGTATTTGCCTTTCTCTGTGTGACTTATTTCACTTATTTACACTCTCGCTCCATCCATGTTGTTGCAAATGGCAAGACTTCCTTTTTTATGGCTGAGTAATATTCCATGGAGGCTCAGAGGAGGGGTCAGCCCTTTCAGGGGGCAGAAAGTCAGAGAAGATGTTGGTCCTGCCAGGGGTCAGGAAGTCAGAGGAGGGGTCACCTCTGTCAGGGGTCAGGTGTCTTTACAGAGGAGTTTGCTCCCTGCATGTGTCAGGAAGGACACATTGGGCAAATGGACCGAGTGGACTATGACATGAAGCATGGTTCCTTGTGTCCCACTCCATGTGTACATGTCTTGTCTCCTGAGAGGATCACAGGCTCCCTGAGGATGGGTCTGTGGTTCATTTGTCTCTGTGAACTAGGGGTTCATGGCTTGCATGTACAAGTGGCTGTGAAAATAAGCAGAACTAAAGGAAAACATCTATGATCTGAGGGTTCCATCTCCCAGCTACTGGAGGCAGATAAAAGAAAAATGATACCATTTTGGGGAAATAGTCCCATTAGCTAGGATTTGATAATGGCCTTTTTACGATGCTACCAAGTTTAAAGGGGACACACCTAGTTAGGGTGGACATCAGGACCTAGTTTACAGAAAGGACTTTTTTACTTGGTTAACACTTATATATTTTTGATTTGTTTATTCTGATTTTAGGAATCCATTTGAAGAAGCAGTAAGAAACTCACAGCAGAAACCCCTGGTGTTGTCAGAACTGTAGAGCTGGAGAGACCATCTGTTAGTTGCACAGGAGGGCTAAGGAGAGATTTGATGAGAGCTCTATAACCAGTCATGGACTTTGCTGGAGTTTGGAATAGCAGGGAAATGCTTATGCTTTGGTGGTAAGTGAGAAAAGGCCGATACAAAAACATGTGGTATCATTGCAGCATAATGAAATTTCACAGAGATAGAAACACACTGGAATATGACTAATTACCTTTGAGAGAGGCTGACTTAATTTATTTCTCTGTAATTAAAAAAAATGGCCTGCTGTAAGCCTCTGAGAGTTGTCTAATAGACCTCAGTACAAATAATCACTTATTTGTGTGAGACAACACAATTTTGGTTGACGAAATGAGCAAAAGCATGGGGTGTGTATTTGTTTCCTAAGGCTACTGTACAAATTACTATTATTTTTAGCAGCATAAAACACCATAGATTTACAATCTTATTATTTTGGAGGCCTGAAGTCTAAAATGGGCTAAAATCAGGTGTTAACAGTATATTCCCTCCGGAGTCTCTGTGGGAGAAGTTGATTCCCTGCCTTTCTTAGCTTCTGGAAGCTGCCTGCATTCCTTGACTTGTGGCCAGTCTATCTGAGCTCTGCCTCTATCACATGACCTCTCCTCTGGTTCTGCTCTTCTACCTCCATCTTATAAAAATCCTGTGCTTGCACCTGGCCTGCCTGGATAATCCAGGATAGTTTCCCCCATCCCAAGATTCTAAACATAATCACAACTGCAAAGTGCTTTCTACTGTGTAAGGTAACATGGTCACTGGTTGTCTGGATTAGGACGTTGGCATCTTTGGGGGTGCCATCATTCTGCCTACCATAGGGGACAATTTGCCATGGGATTGAGAGTACCATGGCTGGAACTGGAGAACCTACCCAGCACATCATCACCACCCTGCAGGACTGTGCTCTAAAATTCTCAGCAAATCCAGTGTAAGAGCCTGAGAAGGATAAGTTGATTACCTATCTGATGTTATCACGGTGGATGCTTCTTGGTAAATGCAACACACACAGAGGCCTCTGGTGGGGTTTGGTAGTGGATATCTGGATATCCGGGTTCCTGGAATTTCACCTGACAATTGACATTACAGATAAAAGCTAAGAGGAGCAAGTCCAGAGGGGCAGAAGACCATTTGAACATGACATGAGACAACTTCTTGAAGAGTGGGAAACTGGGGCTAAGGATTGTATTCCAGAAATATGAAAGGAAGACAGAATTATGCGGGGTGGAGAAAAAATCTCATTATATCTGTACAGTGCTTCATATTTTGCATGATTTAAAAATATTTTATTTTATTAAATTAACATACAGTATACTATTAGTTTCAGAGGTAGAGTTCAGTGATTCATCAGTTGCATATATCAGATGCATCAGTTGCATATAACACCCAGTGCTCATTATATCAAATGCCCTCTTTAGTGCCCATCACCCAGTTACCCCTTCCCCCCACCCACTTCCCCTCCAGCAACTCTGTTTGCTTCCTATGCTTAAGAGTCTCTTATGATTTGTCTCTCTCCCTGTTTTCTTCTTATTTTATTTTTCCCTCTTTTCCCCAATTTCCCTCTGTTTTGTTTTGTTTTCATGTATGAGTGAAATCATATATTTGTCTTTCTCTGATTGACTTATTTCACTTAGTATAACACCCTCTAAGTTCCATCCACATCATTGCAAATGGCAAGATTTCATTCTTTTTTATGGCTGAGTAGTATTTCATTATATATATATATACCACATCTTCTTGATCAATTCATCTGTTGATGGACATCTAGGCTCTTTCCATAGTTTGGCTATTGTGGTAGCTGTTGCTATAAACATTGGGGTGCATGTACCCCTTTGTATCCTTTGGCTAAATACCTAGTAGTGCAATTTCTTGGCCATAGGATAGCCCTATTTTAAACTTTTCTCATATTATTTTCCAGAGTGGTTGTACCAACTTGCATTGTTTCGTGAGTTGTTGATTTCAGCCATTCTGACTGGTGTGAGGTGGTCTCATTGTAATTCTGATTTGAATTTCCCTAATGCTGAGTGATATTGGATATTTTTTCATGTTTCTTTTGGCCATTTGTACGTCTTCTTTGGGGAAATGTCTGTTCATATATTCTGCCCATTTCTTGACCAGATTTGTTGTTTTTTGGGTGTTGAGTTTGAGAAGTTCTTTCTGGATGTTGGATATTAGCCCTTTATCTGATAAGACATTTGGAAATATCTTCTCCTATTCTGTAGGTTGTCTTTTGGTTTTGTTGACTGTTTCCTTTGCTGTGCAAGAGCTTATCTTGAGGAAGTCAAGGTGAGGAAAAGAATGAGGAAACATTTTGCCTTTGTTTCCCTTGCTTTTGGAGATGTGTCTAGCAAAAACTTGCTGTGGCTGAGGTCAGAGAGGTTGCTGCCTGTGTTCTCCTATAGGATTTTGTTGGATTCCTGTCTCACAGTTAGATGTTTCATTCATTTTGAGTTTATTTTTGTGTATGGTGTGAGAGAATGGTTCAGTTTCATTCTTCTGCATGAGGGTGTCCAATTTTCCCAACACCATTTGTTGAAGAGACTGTCTTCTTTCCACTGGATATTCTTTCCCACTTTGTTGGACATAAGTTGACCATAGAGTTGAGGGTCCAGTTCTGGGTTCTCTATTCTGTTCCATTGATCTATGTGTCTGTTTTTTTGCCAATGCCATAATATCTTGATGATTACAGGTCTGTAATACAGCTTGAAGTCGAGAATTGTGATGCCCCCAGCTTTCGTTTTCTTTTTCATCTTTCTTCATGCTATTTGATGTCTTTTGGTTTCATGCAAATTTTAAGGTTGTTTGTTCCAGTTCTGTGAAAAATGTTGATGATATTTTGATAGGGCTTGCATTAAAATGTATAGATTGCTCTGGGTAGCATAGACATTTTAACAATATTCATGCTTATGGATTGAAAGAACAAATATTGTTAAATTTTCCATGTGTTTTCTTGAGTTGTTTTACTTCATTTATTCCTTCATACATTAATTCAGCACATTTTTGGAGTACCTGTTGTGACAAAGGGGTTGGAGATTTTGTTCCAGTCCTGTGCCTTGCTGCACACAGTCCCTGTTCCTGGTTGGTGCAGGATTTATGCTTCAAGTCCAGAGTGAGTCCACCATGACATCTAAGAGGACCCAGGTCCAGAACAGGCCCCCTCTTATTCTGCAGAACTAGATAGAGTGTGTTCTAGAGACCCATGACTTTCCAACTATATCTTTGGGTCTGCAGAGCCTCTTCCAGCTAGATCACAAGGCTTCTTCTACCCCTGCTGTGGGTCTTGGGGGATAGGAGGTCCAGGCCACTGTCTTGTATATCCTGCCTCTCCTTGAAGCTGAAGCCCTCCTGAGCTGGTCCTTCCTCATCTCTCCCTGTCCTCCTTGCCTCCATTCTTCTTTCCCTACCTTTCTAGGACCTCTTTCTCATCTCCTACATGCCCATGCATCCTTCCTTTCTCCCATTTTCTCTCCATAGAAGTAATGCCCTGGGATGGACCCCAAATACCCTAGGAATCCTCTCTGAGGGCAAGACCTGCTCCTATTTCTTTCTGTAGTGTAAATGAAGGGACCCTTATCCAGGAGGCAGAGAAGATAAAGGAATAGCAGAGAGAAAAGAAAATAGTTTTGGGACAGGGCCTAGAGGCTAACTTCAGAGAAACAGAGCAGGTGGTGCTGCAGTTAGAGCCCACATCATCCCATTGATGGGACTGGTGCCCACTGAGAGAGAGGATGGGAGCCTGTGGGCGGCCATTGCCCCCTGCACTGTCTGCCTAATTCCACACAAAATGCTGGGGATGCAGAGTGGGAGAGGCTGTGTTCCCTGGGAACACCAGGTGAATCTAAGTGGGCTGTCAGTGGGATCTGAAGGTGAAGTGAGTGGCTAAGTGGGCTGTCAGTGGGATCTGAAGGTGAAGTGAGTGGCTAAGTGGGCTGTCAGTGGGATCTGAAGGTGAAGTGGGGCTAAGTGGGCTGTCAGTGGGATCTGAAGGTGAAGTGAGGGCTTAAGGCAGGGGGCTGCTGCTTTTCTCTGAGCCACACCTCTGGACAACTTTAGTCTAAAGGAAGGCTCTGTTTCCTGCAGTGAGCTCCCACTGGTGTGTTCTTGGAGTACCCACATCTTGTCATCTCTACTGACAGTGAGAGGGGATAGGCATAGAGGAGGACACAGGGTCTGGTGCCATCAACCCTTCTCCATGCCAAGGATCAAGGATTACTTGTTTCAGGGCCCAGGGCCAATGTCACTTCAGTGTCACAGGCCACTCCCAGGTCAGGCCGAATTGTGCCCCCCGCCCTGCGGGTCATATGCTGAAGCTCTAACCCTCAGTGTGATAGTATTTGGAGGTAGGACCTTTGACAGGCATTAGGGTTAGATGAGGTCATGAGGATGAAGCCTCCATGATGGGATTAGTGTCCTTATAAAAAGACACCAGAGAGCTTGCTGTCTCTCTCTGCCATGTGAGGACACAGTGAGAAGGTGCTGCCTGCCAGCCAGGAAGAGGGCACTAACCAGAACTCAACCACGCTGGCAACCTGATCTCAGACTTCCAGCCTCCAGAGCTTTAAGAAAACAACTTTCTATTGTTTAAGCCACTCAGTCTATAGCATTTTATTATAGCAGTCCAAACTGAAAAGTATAGATTTTGGTACTGGGAAGTGATGTGCCACTGTAACAAACACCAGAACACATGCAAGTAGTTTTGGGATGGGGTGATGAATAGAGGCTGGAAGAGTTTTGAGGTGCATTCTAGAAATATGGATGTCAAGGGTGATTCGGGTGATGCACAGATGGAAATGAGGAGCATGTTATTGGAAATTGGAGGAAAGGTGACCCTAATTATAAAGCTGCCAATAAATTGGTTGCACTATTTTCTAGCATTTTGTGGAAGGTAGAACTAGTGAGTAATAAAATAGGATATGTAGCTGAGCAGATTTCTAAAGTGTTAAAGGTGTGGCCTGGTGTCTCCCAACTGCTTATAGTAAAATGTAAAAGGAGAAAGAAGAATTAAAGATGGGATTGTGAAGCAAAATGGAACCAGAACTTGAAGATTTGGAAATTTCTCAGTCTATCCATATTGCAAACAACAAGCAGGCTTGTTCTTCAGAGGACACTGAGGTTGTGACTGAACAACCTTCTGATAAATGGGTCATGGGACAGGTGCTACTCATAGGCTTAATCAATCATCATGGCAGAAACAAGGAGATGGCATCATACTAGCTGAGGCATTGCCCATTTGGGCTAGAGGGGACAGAGAAATAGAGACAGAATGAAAGAAGGCCTAGATCATACAGGACCTGACCAGGTTGCTACTTGGCTGCCAATGTGAGCCATCCTTCAAGAAAAGGGAAGGCGCCAAAGGTACTTTGGAGACTATCAGGGCCATTTCTTTAGTTCTAATAGGTCAGGTGGTCTCTGACTGAAGCCTTGGGACTGCTGTGGAGTCTTGGGAAGAGGCTGCTTCAGCCATAGGGCACTGCTGCTTCAGTGAGTCTGGAGGCAGGGTGTCAAACCAAAGAGGATTGTTCTCATGCCTTAAGATGCGATGGAATTGGCCTTGCTAGATTTTGGACTTGTTTGGGATCTCCTGTTTCTCCCTTTTAGGAGGGGATCCTCTGCCTGCCCTACCACTGCATTTGGAAGTATGTAATGTGTCTGGTTTCACAGTTCACACAGCTAGAGAGGAGTTTTGCCTCAGGATAGTCTGTATCCAGAGTCTTACCCACACATGATTTAGGTGATAATCACTTCTTTCTTCCATCCCTCCCTTCCTTCTTTCCTCCCTCCTTCCCTCCCTCCTTCCTCCCCCCTCCTTTCCTCCTCTTTCTTTTTCTTTCTTTCTTTCTTTCTTTCTTTCTTTCTTTCTTTCTTTCTTTCTTTCTTTTCTTCTTTCTCTTTCTTTCTTTCTTTCTTTCTTTCTTTCTTTCTTTCTTTCTCCTTTCTTTCTTTTTTTCTTTCTTTCTTTCTTTCTTTCTTTCTTTCTTTCTTTCTTTCTTTCTCTCTCTTTCTCTCTTTCTTTTCTTTTCTTTTCTTTTCTTTTCTTTTCTTTTCTTTTCTTTTCTTTTCTTCTTTCTTCTTTCTTCCTTCCTTCTTCTCTCTCTCTTCCTTCCTTCTTTGTATTTTTAAGTATAATTAACACAGTGTTATATTAGTTTCGGGTGTATAACAAGATTAAGCAATTCTATGCATTACTCAGTGCTCATGATAAGTGTAGTCACCATCTGTCACCAAATAACATTATTAGCATCTTATTGACTGTATTCCCTATGCTATACTTTTCATCTCTATGACTTATTTATTTTATAACTAGAATTTTGTACCTCTTAAGATGTTTTATCTATGCCACTCATTCCCCCATTTCTCTTCCCCCTGGCAACTATCAGTTTATTCTCCACATTTAAGAGTCTGTTTTTTGCTTCTTTGTTTGGTTTGTTTTTTAGATTCCACATATAAGTGAAATCATATGGTGTTTTTCTTTCTCTGGCTGACTTATTTCACTTAGTCTTTATACTCTCTAGCTCCATCCATGGAGCTAAATCCAAGGAGCTCCATCCTTGTCAAAAATGGCAAGATTTCATTCTCTTTATGGCTGAGTAATATTCCATTGTGTATACACACTACATTTTCTTTATCTATTCACACCTTTCCATGGACATTTGGGTTGCATCTATAACTTGGCTATTGTACATGATGCTGCCATAAACATAGGGGTTTGCAGCATTATTTACAATAGGTGATGTTTAGATGAGACTTTGGACTTTAGAGTTCAAAATTGGTGCTGGAATGAGTTCAGAGTTTGGGGGGCCGTTGGGATGGAATAATTGTATTTTGCATGCAAAGGACATGCATTTGGGGATCTGGGCTAGGATATCATGGACTGAATGGAGGCCTTTGCTAAGGAGTGCTTTGGACAGTGAATTTGCAGGGACATTTCAGCTTGCAAGGTGAGGTTGTGCCTGTAGTCTGACTTCTTGTGCTGACTTGTGGGTGACAGGTGAGGAGGGGGGAATGCCTGGCCTCATTTCCTTTTCCAGGCACATTCCTATTGAGTCCTGGGACAGCCCTGGGAGGCACATAGGCACCCCTTGTCTTGCAGGGGAGCCAGGAATGATTGGGTTGGCTGGACCCCAGCCCTGTGACTATGCCCCATCAGCATTCTGTCTCCAGCACAGGCTTCCTGGTTTTGAACCAGGGTCACGGTCTGCATAATGATCACTTAAAAAGACTCAGTATTCCTTCACAGATGACCAGTTTTCTAAATAAGAGCAGGTGGAATAAAATTAGTGCATTTTTATAGTCTGCTGTAGGCAAAGTTTGGGGGGGTAAGGTGACCTGGCTGAGAGCTATCTGAGCTGGGCTTGGCTTTTTTCACTTTGTACAATTCTGATTATGACCTCTGCTTTTTTAGCAGTGTTGTAAAGATTAAGATAACATGTTTAAAGTGCTTCATGAAGTGCTGCTCCCCTTCTTCTTCCTCTCCTCACTCCCTGCTACATCATTTGATCCACCCATAGCCCGTCTACCTTGGACACTGGTGGGGCTTGTACTGATGTTACCTCATCTACCTGGTCTCTGGACCTGGCTGTTTTTCCACATCCCCCAAATACACACTGAGGGTCAACCATGTGCTCCTCAGTGTTCTAGGGACTAGAAATTTAGCAATGATCAAAACAGAAACCTCTGCCCTCCAGGAGCCTACATTCTGGGAGAAACAAACAAGATAAAAAAATGTAGAATAGGTGACATGAGGCACAGTAACTAAGAAGCAAAATAGAAGTTGAAGGGTGGGGTGTCAAATGGGAGATTTGTAACTAGAAATAGGCAACCAGAGAAGTTGCTTGAGCAGAAGCCTGAAGAAGGTGAAAGAGGAAGCGAGTTGGAGAGGAGGGTTCCAGGCCGAGGGCGCAGCACATGCAAAGGCCCTGAAGGGGGTAATAGAGGGCAAGATCAGAATTAATCAGGCCTGGGACACTGCAAGGACTTCAGCCCTTACTTTTAGTGACATAGGAAGTCCAGAGGCAGCACAGTGAAGAAGATATCTATGAGCTGACTTTCATTTAAGCTCACTCTGGGTGTCTAGCCAAGAAAAAAACCTGACAAGCAATGGTGTGGTGGGTGAGCAGGGATGCAGAGAGGGATGGGGTGAGGCCAAGAGCTGGCAAGGTGGGTGGTGATGAGTGCTTGGAATCTGTGTCCCTTTGGAGGCAGAGACCTGGATGCCCTTCTGGACTGCATGTGGGCCTGAGGAGGGGAGAGTCAAAGCTCACTCCGTGCTCACTCATCTGGCTGCCTGGAGCTGTGGTGGTTGATATGGGAAAGGGCAGGCTGCTCTGGAGATGGGAGGTGGCCTTGCCCTTTGGCTCCTGGCAGAGTGGGTAACAGACAGTAGCACACCTGGGTTTTGTTCAGAGTAGAGCCACAGATTGGATTGACCACACCTCTGAGTTCTTAGCGAGGGGGCAGTTTACTTTCCAGGGTGCTGGATGATACCAAGAAAGAACCCAAAGTGACCAGAAAGAAGGAGGAAGAAGGAGGCCCAAGTTCTCTTTCTAGAAATGAGACTAGGAGGAACTGCAAGTGAAATGGGAAGAGGAGAGAGAGGAGGAGAGGAACGAGTTGCCATGGCTGGGGATATGGGGGCAGCAGGGAGGGCCCAGATGTCAATCCTGCAATAGGAGTGTGGGGCACCATCCCTCAGATCAGTGATCCTGGTCATGTTGGTTCAGTAGGGGGATGGGGTAAGAGCCCTTCAAGGGAAGGAGCACAGTCACAGGGAAGGACCAGCTCTATTCTGCCTTGGGCCCCTGTTTTTTATATACGAAATGTGGTTCTGAACAGCAGTGCTTGACAAGCTAGAAACTAAATAAGTCAGCTTGGTGATTTTCTGGATGAACTCTATGTCAGTCAGTGGTTTACTAGGTGGACCCTGTGCTGGTTGGTGGTTCGCTGTGTGGACGCTGTGCTAGTAGGCAGTTCACTGGGTGGAGACAATATCAATGAATGATTTGCTGGGTAAATGCTTAACCATTCTTGGCTCTACATCCCAGGGAACATTTACTCAAACTGGTTTTGAAAATAAGCGGGAATGCTTCAGAGTGGCTTCTAGTCTCAGACATGGCTGTTTCTGTGGACTCAAGCAATGTGACCAGGACACTGTCTTTCCCATGTCTTGGGTCTGATTTCCAAGCATCTCACTGTGAAGTGAGCATTGAGGACTCCATGCCCTATCCTTTGGTCCCTTTATTGATGATTGCCGGGCACATGCAGGTGTGCTACAGTTAAGAGCTTTGTTTTCACTGGAAAATTCTGTCATTGCCCCACCTGAGGAGGCCTTTCAGCAGGAAAAGAAAATGTGTTTTACATTTGGGAAGGTGCCAGAGGAGCCAGCAGGTGGAGTGGGAGGAGCTGACTGGTTGACTCTGGTCTGCTGTGTCCTGAGGAACCCCCTGCTTGGGGGGTGGCCTTGCCCGGAGATCACCTTTTGCAGGGACTCAGGGGGCATTCAGGGCCCCCAGAAGGGGGAGTATGGAGGCATCTGAGACCCCACAAGGGTGGGGGTATGGAGGGTACAGGTGCCCTAGAAGAGTGGGTGCTGAGGGAGTCGCGTAAGAGTGTCAGGGCCTTGTCTATGGGGATGAGACCAGTTATTTTCTTGTCTGTATCTCATGGCTCAAGAGAAAGCTTACTTGTTATTTCTTCTCAGAGAAACCTTTTTCTTCCTTTTGGAGATTTTCCTCATTAGTCATAAATTCAATTTTATACAAATAGGGTTTGAAATGTGGTCTCAAAAGTCTCACTTTTTAGCCATATTGGTCATCACAAGGTGACAGAAAGGTAGGCAAAGGTGTGTAGAAATTCTCACTCTTCTGTTAGAATGTCAATTTCTTCCCTCAACTCCAACATATCAAAACAGGTTTCTGCAGTGTCTGATTGAACAAAATTTAGTATGACATATGGCTCCTCTGGCATAAGGTCTGCAGGGAGGCCAGGTGCAGAGGAGCAAAAGCCTAAGGCATTTCCTGAGTGGTGTAACCTCAGCATCACAATTATTGATATGATTGCTAAAGGTTCTTATGTCATTGGTTAAACCCAGACTCTGCTAAGGGTAGATCCACACAGTTCACAAGAAATAGTTACCTGTGTGGGTCTTAAATTAGGTATTATGAGTTTTTTGAAATTGAAAGCAACTAGTTCATTGTAATAAATATTTTAATTTCAGGTTCGGGGAGAGTTTAAAGAATGTTAAACTTGTTTTATAGAAACCTTAGGGCTCTGATTTTCCTTCCCTCCTAGAGGAGGCATCCTATCCTTGAAGAGGAAGCATGCTATCAAGCCTTGCCCCATGTTTATGGAGAGAAGGCGATGTTAGCTAGAGTCCATGTTATACTGCAGTGACAGAACCTCAAAATATCAAGCTTAAAATTACAATAGTGTTTCTGGCTGCTGCTCCCAGGTGTCCTCACATAGTTCTGGGCTCATGTCTGCAATGTCAGGGGTGGATGAGATCAAGCAAATGCAGATGAGATTGTACCCTTCAATGCCTCTGCCAAAAGCATCACTTCATCATGTCCACCTACATTCTGTTAGCTGAAGCAGGTCACACTGCTGTGCTGAACTGCCAGGGACTTGGAGATGCAATCCTGCTACGTGTCCAGAAGAGGAATGGGATTTTGGTTACATGGATGGCTGGTTGAAGGGAACTAGGATGTCTCCTCACCCCAAATAATGCAGCTTCCTGTGATCTCTTGGGGCCCTTCTTTTCTCCCAGCACAAGCAGAGGTCTCCTGCTGACTTGAGGGTTGCCTCAACCTGGCCCCCCATCCTCTTGGCCATCCTCTTGGCCCACCCTTGCAGGATCTTGGACTTGGCCACACTTGGTTCAGGCACAGTCTTTTGTCTCTGGATCCATCTGGATGTGTGACTCTGACCAGCTTCTTCTTTAGAGCTCTTCTTTCTGGGACCCCCTCCTCAACCCCACAGGGACAAGGAGAGGGAGGGGAGGGGACATAACTTGTTATATAGAGCTAACTTTCTTCTTATGTGGTGGACTTTCTCCCAAGGGGAAACAGAAGGCTCAGCCATTACAGAGAGAGAACTTTGATTCTTATATATTGTGGCCCTTATATATTTTGACCTGGTTGTGGAGTGGCAGCTCTTGAGCCCTTTTAGTGAGCACCTCCTATGGACAGACACTTCGCCTGTTTAATCTTTTTCAAGGGCGTTATTGATTTAACAGTGAAGAGACTGAGGCCCAGAGAGAGAAATGGAGTTTTTCTCCATTTGCCAAGCAGACAATGCCAGCAGTAGCAGAAGTGAGACTTAAATCTCGATCATCTGGTGGGCCGGAACCTGGGCTCTTCCTGCTCCATTGCCTGGTTCTACACTGCTGCATCACCCCCCAGAGAGGAAGTTGCTGATGCTCACCAGATTTGCTGAACTGCATAAAATAGAAAAGGGAGCTCTAGAAACCACCATGTTTGTCACAGATGGGTGAATGCAATGGTGCCTCCTTAGTACATCCTAGGGGCACCATCCATTGTTGGGAGGGGACAGCAAGGAGGTAGGAGCAGTCTGAGGCAAGAAGCCAGGCCCACTGTAGGGGAGGTTTTGTTTCTTTTTTTCTATCTCCCATTATCTATCTATCTATCTATCTATCTATCTATCTATCTATCTATCATCTATCATCATCATCTATCAATCATCTATCATGCATATTTGTACCTATCATCTGTCTATCATCATCATCATCATGTGGATGCTGTTAGATTGGGTGGACATACACTGGTGTCCACACTGGTTTTTATTGGGATGTGCTGCCTAGTGGTGGTCATCTGTCCTGCCTAGTGGTGGTCATCTCTCCACACAGGTCATTTGTGTCTCTGCCTTGTCTTGATTGCAAGGGCTCTCTGGGCTCTTTCTCTTTGCCTCAACCTCTCCACTGCCTTTCTTGCTTCATTGGGAACATATAGGACTTTTGACACCACTTTGGGGCTCTGGAAAACTGGACATGTCTCAAGTCCCTCTGCCTTATGGGATCTAATCCCCTTCCGCAGCTATTTTTCTTTTTAAAGAAAAGGCAGATTTACCATGTAATATTTAATATACAAAATGAAACATATACATGCAATGGAGCATGATGACAATATAATACTTTCCTGTGACTGTCCCTCACAGCTCATGTCCTGAAATACCCTAAAGCTACATGCTTCCCTTCTTAACCCTCAGCCTACCCAGAGGGGGCATCATCCTGAAATCTGTGTTTATTATTTCCTTGTTTAAAATTATTGTATTAAATATGTATTATTCCTAAATAATATGTCATTTAATTTTGCTTTTTTAAAAGTATTGAGTACTATAAAGAGGTCTCAGCATTATCAGATGGTGCGAAATTGTTTACCAATGGCTGAAGTAACACAGAAGTTCCTCACTCTGTAACCTAACACACAGTATGAATATAGATATGTATTTTTAAAAGATTTTATATATTTATTCATGAGAGACACACACACAAACAGAGACAGAGACACAGAAAGAGGGAGAAGCAGGCTCCCTACTGGGAGCCTGATGTGGGACTTGATCCCAGGACCCTTGGATCATGACCTGAGCTAAGGGGAGAGGCTCAACCACTGATCCACCCAGGTGCCCCCTAATACACATTATTATCAGACTTCTTCACTTTTTTTACCAATCTAATGGGGGTAAAATGATATCTCAATATGATCTTGATTTCTGTGTTCCTAATGATTAAAGAGGTTGAAATTCTTTATATACGTTTATTTGGCTTCTGTGTTTCTTTTGTTATGAAATTCTTATTATGTCTTTTGCTTATTTTTCTATCGGGTAGTTTTTTCTTTTTGATTTATAGGAATTCTTTTTTTTTAAAATTTATTTATGATAGTCACAGAGAGAGAGAGAGAGAGAGAGAGAGAGAGAGAGGCAGAGACATAGGCAGAGGGAGAAGCAGGCTCCATGCACCGGGAGCCCGACATGGGATTCGGTCCCGGGTCTCCAGGATCGCGCCCTGGGCCAAAGGCAGGCGCCAAACCGCTGCGCCACCCAGGGATCCCTCTTTTTTTTTTTTTTAAGATTTTATTTATTTAATCATGAGAGACACACACAGAGAGAGGCAGAGGCACAGGCAGAGGGAGAAGCAGGCTCCATGCAGGGAGCCTGACATGGGACCTGATCCTGGGTCCAGGATCATGCCTTGGGCTGAAGGTGGCACTAAACCACCCAGCCTGGGGCAGCCTGTTTTCCAGAGTGGCTGCACCAGTTTGTAGTCCCACCAACAGTGCAAGAAGGTTCCGCTTTCTCCACACCCTCACCAACAGTTGTTGTTTCTTGTGTTGTTGATTTTAGCCATCTGACAGGTATGAGGTGATACCTCATTATAGTTTTGATTTGCATTTCCCTGATAATGAGTGATGTTGGGCATCTTTTCATGTATCTGTTGGCCATTCTGGATCTCTCTGGAAAAACAATTTAGGTTTTCTGCCCATTTTTTTCATTGAATTATTTATTTCTTTGGTGTTGAGTTGTATAAGTTCCTTATATATTTTGGATATTAATCCTAATTGAATATGTCATTTGCAAATATCTTCTCCCATTCAGTTGCCTTTTTGTTTTGTTGATGGTTTCCCTCACTGAGCAAAAACTTTTTAGTATTTATTTATTTATTGTTCGTTTTTACACTTTATTTTTTATTTTTAAAAATAAATTTATTTTTTATTGGTGTTCAATTTGCCAACATACAGAATAACACCCAGTGCTCATCCCATCAAGAGCCCCTCAGTGCCTGTCACCCATTCACCCACACCACCCGCCCAACTCCACTTCCACCACCCCTAGTTCATTTCCCAGAGTTAGGCGTCTTCCATGTTCTGTCTCCCTTTCTGATATTTCCTACCCATTTCTTCTCCCTTCCCTTCTATTCCCTTTCACTATTATTTATATTCCTCAAATGAATGAGACCATATAATGTTTGTTCTTCTCCGATTGACTTACTTCACTCAGCATAATACCCTCCAGTTCCATCCACGTTGAAGCAAACGGTGGGTATTTGTCATTTCTAAAGGCTGAGTAATATTCCATTGTATACATAAACCACATCTTCTTTATCCATTCATCTTTTGATGGACACCGAGGTCCTTCCACGGTTTGGCTACTGTGGACATTGCTGCTATTGTGGACATCGGGGTGCAGGTGTCCCGGCGTTTCATTCCATGTGCATCTTTGGGGTAAATCCCCAGCAGTGCAATTGCTGGGTCGTAGGGCAGGTCTATTTTTAACTCTTTGAGGAACCTCCACACAGTTTCCCAGAGTGGCTGCACCATTTCACATTCCCACCAACAGTGCAAGAGGGTTCCCCTTTTCTCTACATCCTCTCCAACATTTGTGGTTTCCTGCCTTGTTAATGTTCCCCATTCTCACTGGTGTGAGGTGGTATCTCATTGTGGTTTTGATTTGTATTTCCCTGATGGCAAGTGATGTGGAGCATTTTCTCATGTGCGTGTTGGCCATGTCTATGTCTTCCTCTGTGAGATTTCTCTTCATGTCTTTTGCCCATTTCATGATTGGATTGTTTGTTTCTTTGGTGTTGAGTTTAATAAGTTCTTTATAAATCTTGGATACTAGCCCTTTATCTGATACGTCATTTGCAAATATCTTCTCCCATTCTGTAGGTTGTATATTAGCTTTGTTGACTGTTAATTTTGCTGTTCAAAAGCTTCTTATCTTGATGAAGTCCCAATAGTTCATTTTTGCTTTTGTTTCTCTTGCTTTCATGGATGTCTCTTGCAAGTTACTATGGCCAAGTTCAAAAAGGGTGTTGCCTGTGTTCTCACAGGATTTTGATAGAATCTTGTCTCACATCAAGATCTTTCATTCATTTTGTGTTTATATTTGTGTATGGTGTAAGAGAATGGTCTAGTTTCATTCTTCTGCATGTGGATGTCCAACACCATATATTTAAGAGACTGTCTTTTTTTGCAGTGGGCAGTCTTTCCTGCTTTGTTGAGTATTAGTTGAACCAATGAGTGGGAAATATCAGAAACGGAGACGGAACATGAGAGACTCCTAACTTTGGGAAATGAACTAGGGGTGGGGGAAGAGGAGGTGGGCAGGGGGTGTGGGTGACTGGGTGACGGGCACTGAGGGGGGCACTTGATGCCATGAGCACTGGGTGTTATTCTATATGTTGGCAAATTGAACACCAATAAAAAATAAAATAAAAAAAATAAAGTTGAGGATCCACGTCTGGATTCTCTATTCTGTTCCACTGATCTGTGTGTCAGTTTTTGTGCCAGTACCACACTGTCTTGATGACCACAGCTTTGTAGTACAACCTGAAATCTGGCATTGTGATGCCCCCAGATATGGTTTTCATTGTTAAAATTCCCCTGGGTATTCGGGGTCTTTCTGATTCCACACAAATCTTAAAATAATTTGTTCTAACTCTCTGAAGAAAGTCCATGGTATTTTGCTAGGGATTGCATTAAGCGTGTAAATTGCCCTGGATAACATTGACATTTTCACAATATTAATTCTGCGAATCCATTAGCATGGAATATTTCCATCTCTTTGTGTCTTCCCCAATTTCTTTCAGAAGTGTTCTATAGTTTTTAGGGTATAGATCCTTTACCTCTTTGGTTAGGTTTATTCCTAGGTATCTTATGCTTTTGGGTGCAATTGTAAATGGGATTGACTCCTTAATTTCTCTTTCTTCAGACTCATTGTTAGTGTATAGAAATGCCACTGATTTCTGGGCATTGACTTTGTGCAGTGTTTTGTTTTTTTTATGTACAGTATCATGTCATCTGGTAAGAGGGAGAGTTTGACTTCTTCTTTGCCGATTTGAATGCCTTTAATATCTTTTTGTTGTCTGATTGCTGAGGCTAGGACTTCCAGTACTATGTTGAATAGCAGTGGTGAGAGTGGACATCCCTGTCTTGTTCCTGATCTTAGTGGAAAGGCTCCCAGTGCTTCCCCATTGAGAATGATATTTGCTGTGGGCTTTTCGTATATGGCTTTTAAGACGTCGAGGAATGTTCCCTCTATCCCTACACTCTGAAGAGTTTTGATCAGGAATGGATGCTGTATTTTGTCAAATGCTTTCTCTGAATCTAATGAGAGGATCATTGGTTCCTGGTTTTTCTCTTGCTGATATGATGAATCACATTGATTGTTTTACGAGTGTTGAACCAGCCTTGTGTCCCGGGGATAAATCCTACTTGGTCATGGTGAATAATTTTCTTAAAGTACTGTTGGATCATATTGGCCAGTATCTTGTTGAGAATTTTTGCATCTATGTTCTTCAGGGATATTGGTCTATAATTCTCCTTTTTGGTGGGGTCTTTGTCTGGTTTTGGAATTAAGGTGATGCTGGCCTCATAGAACGAATTTGGAAGTACTCCATCTCTTTCTATCTTTCCAAACAGCTTTAGTAGAATAAGTATGGTTTCTTCTTTAAACATTTGATAGAATTCCCCTGGGAAGCCATCTGGCCCTGGACTCTTGTGTCTTGGGAGGTTTTTGATGACTGCTTCAATTTCCTCCCTGGTTATTGGCCTGTTCAGGTTTTCTGTTTCTTCCTGTTCTAGTTTTGGTAGTTTGTGGCTTTCCAGGAATGCGTCCATTTCTTCTAGATTGCCTAATTTATTGGCCTATAGCTGTTCATAATATGTTTTTAAAAGCGTTTGTATTTCCTTGGTGTTGGTAGTGATCTCTCCCTTCTCATTCATGATTTTATTAATTTGAGTCTCCTCTCTCTTCTTTTTCATAAGGTTGGCTAATGGTTTAACTATCTTATTAATTCTTTCAAAGAACCAACTCCTGGTTCTGTTTATCTGTTCCACAGTTCTTCTGGTCTCGATTTCGTTCAGTTCTGCTCGAATCTTTATTAACTCTCTTCTTCTGCTGGGTGTAAGATCTATTTGCTGTTTTTTCTCTAGCTCCTTTAGGTGTAAGGTTAGCTTTTGTATTTGAGTTCTTTCCAGTTTTTGAATGGATGCTTGTATTGCGATGTATTTCCCCCGTAGGACTGCTTTTGTTGCATCCCAAAGATTTTGAACGGTTGTATCTTCATTCTCATTAGTTTCCATGAATCTTTTTAATTCTTCCTTAATTTTCTGGTTGACCCTTTCATCTTTTAGCAGGATGGTCCTTAACCTCCACGTGTTTGAGGTCCTTCCAAACTTCTTGTTGGGATTTAGTTCTAATTTCAAGGCATTATGGTCTGAGAATATGCACTGGACGATCCCAGTCTTTTGGTATCAGTTCAAACCCGATTTGTGACCCAGTATGTGGTCTATTCTGGAGAAAGTTCCATGTGCACTTGAGAAGAATGTGTATCCAGTTGAGTTTGGATGTGAAGTTCTGTAGATATCTGTGAAATCCATCTGGTCCAGTGTATCATTTAAAGCTCTCGTTTCTTTGGAGATGTTGTGCTTAGAAGACCTATCGAGTATAGAAAGCACTAGATTGAAGTCACCAAGTATAAGTGTATTATTATCTAAGTATTTCTTCACTTTGGTTATTAATTGGTTTAAATATTTGGCAGCTCCCACATTCGGGGCATATATATTGAGGATTGTTAAGTCCTCTTGTTGGATAGATCCTTTAAGTATGAGATAGTGTCCCTCTTCATCCCTCACTACAGTCTTCGGAGTAAATTTTAGTTTATCTGATACAAGGATGGCTACCCCTGGTTTCTCTTGAGGACCATTTGGATGGTAAATGGTTCTCCAACCTTTTATTTTCAGGCTGTAGGTGTCCTTCTGTCTAAAATGAGTCTCTTGTAGACAGCAAATAGATGGGTCCTGCTTTTTTATCCAGTCTGAAACCCTGCGCCTTTTGATGGGGTCATTAAGCCCGTTCATGTTCATAGTTACTATTGAGAGATATGAGTTTAGTGTCATCATGATACCTATTCAGTCCTTGTTTTTGTGGATTGTTCCCTGGACTTCTTCTTAAAGGGGAATTTTAGGAGTCCCCCTTAAAATTTCTTGCAGAGCTGGTGTGGAGGTCACATATTTTTTCAGTTTTTGCCTGTTTGGAAGCTCTTTATCTCTCCTTCCATTTTGAATGAGAGCCTTGCTGGATAAAGTATTCCTTTTTTTTTTTTTTAATAATATGCATTGTTTTTTTTTTTAATTTTTATTTATTCATGATAGGCACACAGTGAGAGAGAGAGAGAGAGGCAGAGACACAGGCAGAGGGAGAAGCAGGCTCCATGCACCGGGAGCCTGACGTGGGATTCGAATCCGGATCTCCAGGATTGCGCCCTGGGCCAAAGGCAGGCGCCAAACCGCTGCACCACCCAGGGATCCCTGGATAAAGTATTCTTGGTTGCATGTTCTTCTCATTTAGGACCCTGAATACATCCTGCCAGCCCTTTCCGGCCTGCCAGGTCTCTGTGGAGAGGTCTGCTGTTACCCTAATAGTCCTCCCCATAAAAGTCAGGGATTTCTTGTCTCTTGCTGCTTTAAGGATCTTCTCTTTATGTTTGGAATTTGCAAGCTTAACTATTAGATGTGGAAATGTTCAACGGTTTTTATGATTTTAAGGGGGGATCTCTCTATTTCCTGGATCTGAATGCCTGTTTCCCTTCCCAGATTAGGAAAGTTTTCAGCTATGATTTGTTCAAATACATATTCTGGCCCTCTGACCCTTTCGGCGCCCTCAGGAACCCCAGTTAAGTGTTGATTTTTCTTCCTCAGGCTGTCACTAGATTTCCCTTAATATGTCCTAATGATCTTTTAATTGTTTGTCTATTTTTTCCTCAGTTTCCCTCTTTGCCATCAACTTGTCTTCTATGTCACTCACTCGTTCTTCCACCTCATTAACCCTCATTGTTAGGACCTCTAGTTTGGATTTCATCTCATTTAATTGATTTTTCATTTCTACCTGATTAGATCTAAATTCTGCAGTTATGGAGTCTCTTGAGTTCTTTATGCTTTTTTTCTCGAGCCACCAGTAGCTGTGTAATAGTGTTTCTGAATTGGCTTTCTGACATTGAATTGTAATCCAGAGTTTGTAACTCTGTGGGAGAGAGTAATGTTTCTGATTCTTTCTTTTTAGGTGAAGTTTTCCTTCTAGTCATTTTGCTCAGTGCAGAGTGGCCAAAAACAACTTGTATTGGGAAAAGTAGAAAAAGAGAGAAGAGAAAGAAGAAAAGAAAAAGCAAAAAGAAAAAAAAAAGATGGAAAAAAAGAAAAAAAGGGGGCGGGGAAGCAAACAAAATTCCAAATTAAAACAAAACAAAAACCCACGAGGGAGTATCCTCTGATTCTGTATACTTTAAGTCCCTTGACTTACCCTGGAACTGGTCCGTCTAGCTGGTCTTCTGGGGGAGGGGCCTATTGTGCTGATTCTCAGGTGTCAGCACTTGGGGGAGCTGCTCTGCCCCTGCCTGGTGCAGGGCTCAGTGGGGGTTGTTTACCCCATGAGGCCCTAGGAGGAACAACCGCAGTGGCGGGGCCAGCTCTGCAGCCCTGGAGTCAGCCCCCGCGGTAACCACGGAGCTCTCGGTCTGCAGGGCCTGGAGGCTCCGGGGCGGGGCCGCTGATCTGCTCAGCTCGGGGCAGGAGCGTCCTCGCTGTCCTGGGCCCTCCCGGCCTCTGCCTGTCCCGGGGGAGGCCGGATCCTGGGCTGTGTCCCGGCGCCCTGTGCTCCGGGGCCTGCGCTGTTGGATTCGCTCCCGCCCCGCAGCCCCCTCCGCGGAGCCGCCCCCGTGCCCCTCCGAGCTGCTCCGGGTCCCGCCGTGCGCGCTGCAGCCCTTAGGGAGCTCGGCGCACTCTCCCGGGGCGCAGGTGCCTGTTAGTGTCCCCGGGAGCCCGAGGGCATCCCCGCCCTCCCGGGTCCTGCTCCACCTCCCTGGAGCCCCTTTCCGCCCGGGAAGGTTGGTGCAGCTCCTGCGTCTCCGGGACGGGGCTCTCCTGTCCTGGGGACACTCGCCCCGGCCTCAGCCCGGCTCCTCGCGGGGCCCCTCCCCTTGGAGGCCTTTTGTGTCTTTATTTCTTTCTCCCCGTCTTCCTACCTTGATAGAAGCGTGAACTCTTCTCACTGTAGCATTCCAGCTATTCTCTCTTTAAATCTCAGGCCAAATTCGTAGGTTTTCAGGATGATTTGAAGGTTATCTAGGTAATTTGGTGGGGACAGGTGATTTGGGGACCCTACTCTTCAGCCGTCTTGCCCCTCCCTAGAACATTATTCTTGAATTAGAGGAGTTAATCAAAGATTCTAGATTCTATATGGATTCCAACAAGAGTCTTCCTGTATTGTATCTGAATCACTCAGACATGGCACATTATCCTGGATTTCCACATTATCCATGCATAAATGTAACATTCCTATTTCAAAACCAAACTAAATCAAAACAACAACAACAACAACAACAACAACAACAACAACAAAAGCAACAAAAACGAAAATGAAAAAAACCCTGCTTTGACAATTTGTTCGCAAATGGGAAATCTGAATCCATTCCTCAAGAGGCTTTCTGCACTAAAGAAAAACATTCAAATCTCTTAAGAATACCCAGGAATCTTTTGTTTCCTGAGGTTCACTGGTATTTCAGCTTCTATTTATTTAGTTTTGATTTTGTATTTCTCTCTGAAGAAGATTGCCTTATTACATATCTTTAGAGTCATCTCTTGGGAAAAACCACATTCATTAAAAATAACAGCATCCATTTACTGAGCACTTACAACGTGGCAAGTACGTCTTATTCATTCCCTGAATATTGATTCATGAACTAATATAACAAATGCTGATGTAGACTTTGGCGGGGGCGATAATACTGCCATGTTTCCTATCCTTAAAGTCCAGTGAAGGACAGCAGGGATTAAGTACATCATTAAACAAAGCTGTCACATCATAACCGTAATGCAGGTAGTTGAATATTATCTCCGAATAAAGGGTTTCTGTTCAATGAAGGTTATAGTGGTGAAGGGTAATAAGAATAGGCAAAGCCAATAGGAGTTCCTCCACATTGCAGGGAAAAGAAGTGAACATTCCAATAGGAAAGTGGATATAGGAAATGAGTAGGGAATTGATAGAACTGGAAGCCCAAATGACAACTAATTGATGAGCCATGTCACAATGCAAGTTAAAATTAAAACAAGCAACTGCTTTCCATCCAAGAGAAAAGCCAATAATTAGACAAAGGATAACATCATGTATTGATAAGGACGTGGGTAGACGGGAACTCTGGAGTGTACACTGTGTGGCCATCCTGAGAACTTCATGAAATCTAGTGTACATACTCCATGACTAGCAACCCAAGTCCAGCTAAGTGTTTCAGAGAAATCCTTAATGAGTCCTGCTAGAGGACATGCACAAGGAGGAGATCTGTCTCTTGGCTTATGACAGAATGAAGTGGGGGCAAATTGGTGTCTATTATTTGACCTTGGATATAAAATAAAGTGGAAGCAAACAGTGGAATAACACTAAATAACACTGAGCAGCAATAACCTAGATACATATAGAGCAAAATGATACAAATAAAAAGCCATGGTCAAGTGAAAATATAGGAAGAAACAGAATGAAAATTTAAAGCCTAATATAACTCATGTAATTTACAGTATAAATATATATACAAAGCAGCACTATATATTTTACAAAGAGACATGCATTTTAAAGGACATGTATTAAATACATTGAATGTATCTGGGGAATGGAAGTGGGAATAAGAAATGCAAAGGAGCTATCTATATATCTCTATATCTCTATCTTTCTATCATCTATACTTAAGTGCATATTGACTAGACATACCTATAAATAAATGCTAATATAGACATAGACAGGGTGTGTATTGTGGAATATTAGCTCCCCAACTCTGCCCTGATGTACATCCACCACCAAAAGAGAATCTTTGAAATCTTACAAAATTAGCACCAATAATTAGTTAACTACAATTATCTGAAGTCTGTAAACGAATGTTCCATTATAATGGACTCCTTCAAGGAAGCATATTTCTGTGGTAATATATCTGTTCTCCAGCCAAAAATGTAAGGTGTGCCATTGTATGCTGTGTACTGAGACAAGCGCTTTTCCTTTTCTTATCTTCATAGCATACTTCTTGATTGATGCTGAAATCCTCTGGAACCAGATAAACCAGTTTACAAAGTGGGGAAGGAGTGAGGTGAGGGCAAGAGATGTAAAAGGCAAATGATTTTACAGGGTACTATCATAGGAGAATCTGCCATACTTTTTAAATTAAAAAAATAGAAGAAGCAAAAATTCTAAAAACCATGAAATAGAGGCAGAACAAATCTTTGAGTGTCAGCAAGGTGAGTTCCCTCCCAACTGGACCATCAGGAAAGGCTGTGCATAGAAGTAGCTCCATTTTAGGTTAGTCTTGAGGGAAAGGTAATGTTTAGATTTGCAGTTACGGGAGGCTTAAGTCGGAATAACACACTAGACTTGACCTCTTAGCGTGTAGGGACCCTGCAGCCTTCTTCACTGCCATGTTCCTAGCACTCTCCACAGAGTAGGCACTCAAAATCTTTGTTGGAGAAATGAGTGAGTGAGTGAATGAAGTGAATCACTGGCTTCAGGGAGGTGGAAAAAGTGAGCAAGATATTCCCAGGTGACCTGAAGGAACCCCAGGGACACATTCCATCTGCTCTAAGATGTTTTGAGACCAGCATAGACGGATTTCCTAATAGACATGAGATTCCCCTAGTCCCACATATCACCCCTTCTTGGAATCCTGCCTTTTTGTACGAGGAAGTGCAAAGGGAAGCAACCATTTTTTGGGCTGCTGGAACACATGGAGGTGGGGATGGCCCTGACTCATGCTAGAAACATGGAGCAGAGGTCTCAGGCTAAGTTCCTTTTCCCTGACAGAACTGGAGTGAGGATGCAGCCCGGGTTGCCTTCATTTGGAAGTTCATGCGATGAGTTCCCAATGGAAGGAGTGCTTCCAGGGCCATCAGACCAGGGCCATATGGTGAGGACCATATGCTGCCGCTTGTCATTTGTCCTGCCCAGAAAACTCCTGATCCACCCCAAGTCTTCCCAAGGCTGTTGGCTTCCCTGGAGCATCCTCTGGGGTATGTGTGCAGACAGCAGGCACAGAGGAAGGGGTTTCCTGAAGCTCATATGGAGGACATTATTTATTTCATCTCTTGGCTGCTACTGACAGTTTCTTTGAGCAAGGTTTGAGAGCCAGCCCCACTTTCTCCCCATGTGCGTTGCAGGCCACATCTGCGCTCACCTCTCTGCTCTGCCTGGTGGTCCTCTCTCAGCAAGACTTCAGTGTTTCCTCATGTGCTCCTGTCTCCATGTCCCTGTTTTACCCTTCTTTTCTTGTTGCCTCTTTTTTTCCCACCTAAGTTCAGTTTGTATTTCCTTGCAGTGAACTTGAGAAGCCTTCCTGGCACAAACAAAGCAACAATCACATAGGTAATGACCTCCCAAGACTCCACTTCCCACTACGTGGGTTGCTGTGAAAATTAGGAGACCTATCACAATTAGGAGAGCTATCACTGTAGCTGCTGGTGTATTTTCTGCTGTTCAGAAAGCTGTGGCTCACTGTTGTTCAACATAGTACTAGAAGTCCTAGCCTCAGCAGTCAGACAACAAAATGAAACAAAAGCCATTCAAATTGGCAAAGAAGAAGTCAAACTCTCATTCTTTGCAAATGACATGATATGTATATGGAGAACCCAAAAGACTCCATTCTGAAATTGCCAGAACTCATACAGGACTTTAGGAATGTGGCAGGATACAAAATCAATGCACAGAAATTTGTGGCATTTCTATACACTAACAATGAGACTGAAGAAAGAGAAATTAAGGAATCGATCTCATTTACAATTGCACCCAAAACTGTAAGATACCTAGGAGTAAACCTAACCAAAGAGGTAAAGGATCTGTACTCTAAAAACTACAGAACCCTTCTGAAAGTAATTGAGGAAGATACAAAGAGATGGAAAAATATTCCATGCTCATGGATTGGAAGAGTAAATATTATGAAAATGTCCATGCTAACCAGGGCAATTTACACATTCAATGCAGTCCCATCAAAACATCAGGTTTTCTTTACAGAGCTGGAAGAAATAATCTTAAGATTTGTATGGAACCAGAAAAGACCTCAAATGGCCAGAGGAATGTTGAAAAAGAAAACCAATTCTGGGAGCATCACAATGCTGGATTTCAAGTTGCATTACAAAGCTGTGATCATCAAGACAGTATGGTACTGGCACAAAAACAGACACATAGATCAATGGAACAGGATAGAGAACCCAGAAATGGGCCCTCAACTCTATGGTCCACTAAATTTCTACAAAGCAGAAAAGAATATCCACTGGAAAAGGGACAGTATCTTCAATAAATGGTGCTTGAAAAATTGAACAGCCACATGCAGAAGAATGAAACTGGACCATTCTCTTACGCCATATACAAAGATTCTCTCAAAATGATTGAAAGATCTAAATTTGAGACAAGAATCCATCAACATCCTAGAGGAGAACACAGGCAACACCCTTTGAACTTGGCCACAGCAACTTCTTGCAAGATACATCTATGAAGGCAAGGGAAACTAGGGCAAAAATGAACTATTGGGACTTCATCAGGATAAAAAGCTTCTGCACAGCAAGAGACAGTCAACACCCAGTGCTCATCCCATCAAGTGTTCTCCTCAGTGCCCATCACCCAGTCACCCCATCCCCCATCCACCTCCCCTTCTGCAACCCTATGTATGTTTCCCGGAGTCAGGACTCTCTCATGGTTTGTCTCCCTTTCTAATCTTAAAATTCCCCTTCTAATTTTCCCACTCAGTTTTCCTCCTTTCCCTTATGATCCCTTTCACTATTTCTTATATTACACATATTAATGAGACCCTATGATGATTGTCTTTCTCCCGTTGACTTATTTAACTTAGCATAATACCCTCCATTTGAAAGATCTAAATGTGAGACAAGAATCCATCAAAATTCTAGAGGGGAACACAGGCAACACCCTTTTTGAACTTGACCACAGCAACTTCTTGCAAGATATATCTATGAAGGGAAGGGAAACAAGCAAAAATGAACTATTGAGACTTAAGATAAAAAGCTTCTGCACAGCAAACTGAATTTAAATAAAAACAAGAAAAAGAAAGTGGTGGCTATCACAGTTTATAATTCAAGGCACTGCACAAGCCAGGGAAGGGACACCTGGGGACAGGCCTTGTGCATGGAGCCCCTGCCCATCCTACCCCACAGGGTGTTACAACTGGCTGCTTACCTCCAGCACCTGTGGAAGGAGCTCTGCTGTCCATTCATCCTTCTTTTCAACTGTGAGTTATTCAAGGTGCTTAGATGAGGGTGATGCTTATACAATCTGTGGAGTTATTATTATCTGTGAATTAGAGATGAACATGGAAAGGAAAACACACATGTCCTCTTAGGGGTTCATGCACGCTCACATGTACACATACTCACACACTCACTCACACTCAGAGCACACACTTTCTTTCTCATGAAATTAGCCCTGTCACTTCCAGTCCAAGGGAACACCCACCGGGTATGTAAGAATCATGCCCACTCCTGAGCATTATCTCTCCAGCCACACCAAGATTTGAGATATGCTGGAAGAAAGGCCACAGAATTATATAAAATAACTTGTGAGCTACATCTTTCACTTTTAAAACAATATTTTAAAACACGAAAGAGAATGGTGGCAAGAACAAGGTTATAGAATGCAGCAGAGAGCTGGGGTTGGAAGTAGAGCTGGGTTCTGCTAGATCTCCCTGGAGAAGCGCCTCCCTCTGACAATCTCTTTGGTATTTACTGCAAGCCTGTGAGTCACATCAAACTCTTATTTCTAATAAGTGTGAAGTATGCAAGCCCCTGAAAATCAGGTATAACTTAATTTGCTAGGCACATATGCCAGCTTGACAAAGAGGAGTATGCAGAGGTTTTTCTTTCAGTGGATTATTGCTCTGGTGTGAGCCTACCTGTGCATGTGCTAAATTTTGCATGACATTTGTAATCAGTGATAGATGGGTCTGTTTCCTCAGCCCAAGGGAACACAGCCCCAAGGGAGATCCAGCATCTCTGCATGAATCTTGGTTTCCTGAGTCACTGCAGAATCATAGAACTGCTGGGAGGCCCTGAGAGTTTCCTCCTGTACCTAGAGCATATCCCATGAGGCCTGTATCCTGAGAGTGTTGCCTGGACATACTGACCTCACTCCAGGCTTGCTCCTCTGGGCCTGGTTGCAATGGCCCTGACTACTGCTGCCTCAGTGGTGTTCCTTCCTAAAAGCTGTCTAGGGGCTGGATGTCCCCCAGATGCCCACTCAGCAGCCCCAGCGACCTCTGGCCTGGAAATCTGCTACTGCTCTGTTCCCCCTGTGTACTGCATCCTCATCACCTTCCAGGGGAGTTCAGACATAATGTGTGCAGAGCCATCTATCATCTGACCCTCTCCTTGTGCCATGAGCTCAGGGGGATATGATTTATTTGTTTACTGTCTCTCTGCACACAGGACCCTGTGCTCCAGGGCTGGAGTCTGACTGTTCTGCAGCTTTGCAGTCAAGTGTCTAGACTCCTGAGCCAAGTTTCAGCCCTAATAGCATCCATGGGGCCAGTTACTGGGTCCCTTTGAGACCCAGTTCCTTCTTCCATAGAACAGCCAGAATGCCTGACTCCCAAAGCCTTTGTCAGAATTCAGGATTGAGGAAAGGGTACCGGGCAAGCTGTGAGGGGAGCTGACTTGTATATATATATATATATATATATATATATATGTTCAATTTGTCGACAGATAGTATAATACCCAGTGCTCATCCTGCCAAGTGCCCCCTTAGTGCCCATCACTCATTACTCCAACCCCCCCGCCCACCTCCCTTTCCAGTACCTCTAGTTTCTTTCCCAGAATTAGGTGTCTCTCAAGTTTTGTCACCCTCACTGATATTTTCACTCATTTTCTCTCTTTATTTCCTTTCATGAATTTTTATATTCCCCAAATGAATGAGACCATATAATGTTTGTCCTTCTCTGATTATTTCACTCAGCATAATACCCACCAGTTCCATCCATGTCGAAGCAAATGGTGGGTATTTGTCATTTCTTTTTTTTTACTTTAAATATTTTATTTTATTGGAGTTCAATTTGCCAACATATAGCATAACACCCAGTGCTCATCCCATCAAGTGCCTCCATATGTGCCCGTCATCCAGTTACCCCCATCTCCCACCCACCTCCCTTTCTACCGCCCCTTGTTTGTTTCCCAGAGTTAGGAGTCTCTCATGTTCTGTCTCCCTCTCTGATATTTCCCACTCATTTTCTCTCCTTTCCCCTTTATTTCCAGTCACTATTTTTTTATATTCCCCAAATGAATGAGACCATATAATGTTTGTCCTTCTCTGACTGACTTATTTCACTCAGCATGATACCCTCCAGTTCCATCCACATCGAAGCAAATGGTGGGTATTTGTCGTTTCTCATGGGTGAGTAATATTCCATTGTATACATAGACCACATCTTCTTTATCCATTCATCTTTTGATGGACACCGAGGCTCCTTCCACGGTTTGGATATTGTGGACATTGCTGCTAGAAACATTGGGGTGCAGGTGTCCCGGCGTTTCACTGCATCTGTATCTTTGGGGTAAATCCCCAGAAGTGCAATTGCTGGGTCATAGGGCAGGTCTATTTTTAACTCTTTGAGGAACCTCCACACAGTTTCCCAGAGTGGCTGCACCATTTCACATTCCCACCAACAGTGCAAGAGGGTTCCCTTTTCTCCGCATCCTCTCCAACATTTGTGTATTCCTGCCTTGTTAATTTTCCCCATTCTCACTGGTGTGAGGTGGGATCTCATTGTGGTTTTGACTTGTATTTCCCTGATGGCCAGTGACGCAGAGCACTTTCTCATGTGCTTGTTGGCCATGGTCTATGTTTTCCTCTCTGAAATTTCTGTTCATGTTTTTTTTTTTAAATATTTATTTATTTATTCGTGATGAGAGAGAGAGAGAGAGAGAGAGAGAAAGAGAGAGGCAGAGACACAGGCAGAGGGAGATGCAGCCTCCATGCCGGGAACCCAACGCGGGACTCCATCTCAGGACTCCAGGATCACGCGCTGGGCCAAAGCCAGGCCCTAAACCACTGAGCCACCCAGGGATCCCCTCTGTTCATGTCTTTTGCCCATTTCATGATTGGATTGTTTGTTTCTTTGCTGTTGAGTTTAATAAGTTCTTTATGGATCTTGGATACTAGTCCTTTTTCTGATAGGACATTTGCAAATATCTTCTCCCATTCTCTAGGTTGTCTTTTAGTTTTGTTGACTGTTTCTTTTGCTGTGCACAAGCTTTTTATCTTGCTTAAGTCCCAATAATTCATTTATGTTTTTGTTTCACTTGCCTTCATGGATGTATCTTGCAAGAAGTTGCTGTGGCCAAGTTCAAAAAGGGTGTTGCCTGTGTTCTCCTCTAGGATGTTGATGGATCCTGGCTCACATTGAGATCTTTCATCCATTTTGAGTTTATCTTTGTATATGATGTGAGAGAATGGTCTAGTTTCATTCTTCTGCATGTGGATGTCCAATTTTCCCAGCCACCATTTATTGAAGAGACTGTCTTTTTTCCAGTGGATAGTTTTTCCTGCTTTGTTGAATATTAGTTGACCATAGAGTTGAGGGATCACTTCTGTATTCTCTTTTCTGTTCCATTGATCTCTGTGTCTGTTTTTGTGCCAGTACCACACTGTCTTGATGACCACAGCTTTGTAGTACAACCTGAAATCTGGCATTGTGAAGCCCCCAGCTATGGCTTTCTTTTTCAATATTCCCCTGGCTATTCGGGGTCTTTTTGGATTCCACACAAATCTTAAGATGATTTGTTTCAAGTCTCTGAAGAAAGTCCATGGTATTTTGATAGGGATTGCATTAAATGTGTAAATTTCCCTGGGTAACATTGACATTTTCACATTATTAATTCTTCCAATCCGTGAGCATGGACAATTTTCCATCTCTTGGTGTCTTCCTCAATTTCTTTCAGAAGTGTTCTGTAGTTTTTAGGGTATAGATCCTTTACCTCTTTGATTAGGTTTATTCCTAGGTATCTTATGCTTTTGGGAGCGATTGTAAATGGGATTGACTCTTTTATTTATTTATTTTTATTTATTTATGATAGGCACACAGTGAGAGAGAGAGAGAGAGGCAGAGACACAGGCAGAGGGAGAAGCAGGCTCCATGCACCGGGAGCCCGACGTGGGATTCAATCCCGGGTCTCCAGGACCGCGCCCTGGGCCAAAGGCAGGCGCCAAACCGCTGCGCCACCCAGGGATCCCCGGGATTGACTCTTTAATTTCTCTTTTTTCAGTCTCATTGTTAGTGGATAGAAATGCCACTGACTTCTGGGCATTGATTTTGTATCCTGCCACACTGCCGAATTGCTGTATGGGTTCTAGTAATCGTGGGGTGCAGTGTTTTGTTTTTTTTTATGTACAGTATCATGTCATCTGTGAAGAGGGAAAGTTTGACTTCTTCTTTGTCAATTTGAATGCCTTTAATGTCTTTTTGTTGTCTGATTGCTGAGGCTAGGACTTCCAGTACTATGTTGAAAAGCAGTGTTAAGAGTGGGAATCTCTGTCTCATTCCTGATCTTAGGGTAAGGCTCCAAGTGTTTCCCCATTAAGAATGATATTTGGTGTGGCCTTTTCATAGATGGCTTTTAAGATGCTGAGGAATGTTGCCTCTATCCCTACCCTCTGAAGAGTTTTGATCAGGAATGGATGCTGTATTTTGTCAAATCTTTCTCTGCATCTATTGAGAGGATCATATGGTTCTTGTTTTTTCTCTTGTTGATATGATTTATCATATTGGTTGCTTTACGAGTGTTGAATCAGCCTTGCATCCCAGGGATAAATCCCACTTGGTCATGATGAATAATCTTTTTAATGTACTGTTGGATCCTATTGGCTAGTATCTTGTACAGAAATTTTACATTCTTGTTCACTGGGGATATTGGTCTATAATTATCCTTTTTGGCAAGGTCTTTGGTTTTGGAATTAAGGTGATGCTGGCCTCATAGAATGAGTTTGGAAGTATTCCATATCTTTCTATCTTTCCAAACAGTTTTAGTAGAATAGGTATGGTTTCTTCTTTAAACGTTTGATAGAATTCCCCTGGGAAGTCATCTGGCCGTGGACTCTTGTGTCTTGGGAGGTTTTTGATGACTGCTTCAATTTCCTCCCTGGTTATTGGCCTGTTCAGATTTTCTATTTCTTCCTGTTCCAGTGTTGGTAGATTGTGGTTTTCCAGAAATGCGTCCATTTCTTCTAGATTGCCTAATTTATTGGCAAATAGGTGCTCATAATAAGTTTTAAAATCGTTTGTATTTCCTTGGTACTGGTGGTGTTCTCTCCTTTTTCATTCATGATTTTATTAATTTGAGTCTTTTATCTCTTCTTTTTAATAAGGCTGGCTAATGGTTTATCTATCTTATTAATTCTTTCAAGAAACCAACTCCTGGTTTTGTTGATCTGTTCCATAGTTCTTCTGGTCTCTATTTCATTGAGTTCTGCTTGAATCTTTACTAACTCTCTTCTTCTGCTGGGTGTAGGATCTGTCTGCTGTTTTTTTTCTCCAGTTCCTTTAGATGAAAGGTTAGTTTTTGTATTTGAGTTCTTTCCAGTTTTTGGATGGATGCTTGTATTGCGATGTGTTTCCCCTTCACGACTGCTTTTGCTGTATCCCAAAGATTTGGAATGGTTTTATCTTCATTCTTATTAATTTCCATGAATCTTTTTAATTCTTCTCTAATTTCCTGGTTGACCCTTTCATCTTTTAGCAGGATGCTCTTTAACCTCCATGTGTTTGAAATCCTTCTAAATTTCTTCTTGTGATTTAGTTCTAGTTTCAAAGCATTAGGGTCTGAAAATATGCAGGGGACAATCCCAGTCTTTTTTTATCAGTTAAGTCCTGATTTGTGACCCAGTATGTGATCTATTCTGGAGAAAGTTCCATGTGCATTTGAGAAGAATGTGTTTTCAGTTGCCTTTGGATGTAAAGTTCTGTAAATATCTGTGAAATCCATCTGGTCCAGTTTATCATTTAAAGCTCCTGTTTCTTTGGACATAGCTTAGAAGATATCAATAGCAGAAAGCGCTGTGTTCAAGTCTCCCAGTATAAGTGTATTATTATCTAAGTATGTCTTAACTTTGGTTATTAATTGATTGATATACGTGGCAGCTCCCATATTTGGGGCATTAATATTCATGAAGGTTAGGTCCTCTTGTTGGATAGATCCTTTAAGTATGATATAGGGTCCCTCTTCATCTCTTACTACAGTCTTTGGGATAAACTTATTTATGTGATATGAGGAATGCTACCCCTGCTTTCTTTTGAGGACCATTTGAATGGTAATTGGTTCTCCAACCTTTTATTTTCACCCTGGAGGTGTCCTTACATCTGAAATGAGTCTCTTGTAGGCAGCCAATAGATGGGTCTTGCTTTTTTATCCAGTCTGAAACCCTGTGCCTTTTGATGGGATCATTAAGCCCATTCATGTTTAGAATTACTATTAAAGATATGAATTTAGTGTCATCATAACACTTATTCAGTCCCTGTTTTTGTTGATTGTTTCTTTGGACTTCCTCTTTCTTTCACAGAGTCCCCCTTTATATTTCTTGGAGAACTGGTTTGGTGGTCACATATTCTTTCAGTTTCTGCCTATCTTGGAAGCTCTTTATCTCTCCTTCTATTCTGAATGAGAGCCTTGCTGGATAAAGTATTCTTGGCTGCATGTTCTTCTCATTGAGGACCCTGAATATTTCCTGCCAGCCCTTTCTGGCCTGCCAGGTCTCTGTGGAGAGGTCTGCTGTCAATGTAATATTTCTCCCCATAAAGTTTAGGGAACTCTTGTCTCTTGCTGCTTTAAGGATCTTCTCTTAATCTTTGGAATTCACAAGTTTCACTATGAAATGTCAAGGTGTTGAACGGTTTTTATTGATTTTAGGGGGGATCTCTCTATGTCCTGGATCTGAATGACTGTTTCCCTCCCCAAATTAGGGAAGTTCTCAGCTATGATTTGTTCAAATACACTTTCTGGTCCTCTGTCCCTTTTGGCACCCTCTGCAACCCCAATTAAACATAGATTTTTTCATTCTGAGTCTGTCATTTATTTTCCTTAACTTTTCCTCATGATTCTTAAATTGTTTTTCTCTTTTTTCCTCAGCTTCCTTCCTTGCCATCAACTTGTTTCTATGTCACTCATTGTTTCTTCTACCTCATTAGCCCTCATTGTTAGGAAGTCCAGTTTGAATTGCGTCTCATTTAATTGATTTTTAATTTCGGCCTGATTAGATCTAAATTCTGGAGTCATGAAGTCTCTTGAATCCCTTATGCTTTTTTTCCAGAGCCACCAGTAGCTTTATTTTTTTAAATAATAAATTCATTTTTTATTGGTGTTCAGTTTGCCAACATACAGAATAACACCCAGTGCTCATCCCGTCAAGTGCCCCCCTCAGTGCCCGTCACCCATTCACCCCCACCTCCCACCCTCCTCCCCTTCCACCACCCCTAGTTCGTTTCCCAGAGTTAGGAGTCTTCATGTTCTGTCTCCCTTTCTGATATTTCCTACCCATTTCTTCTCCTTTCCCCTTCTATTCCCTTTCACTATTATTTATATTCCCCAAATGAATGAGACCATATAATGTTTCTCCTTCTCTGATTGACTTATTTCACTCAGCATAATATCCTCCAGTTCTATCTATTGAAGAAAATGGTGGGTATTTGTCATTTCTAATGGCTGAGTAATAATCCATTGTATACATAAACCACTTCTTTATCCATTCATCTTTCGATGGACACCGAGGCTCCTTCCAGTAGCTTTATAATTTTGCTTCTGAATTGGCTTTCTGACATTGAATTGTAATCCAAATTCTGTAACTCTGTGGGAGAGAGGACTGTTTCTGATTCTTTTTTTTTTTTTTATGGTGAGTTCTTCCTTCTAGTCATGTTGCTCAGTTCAGAGTGGCAAAAAAGAAGTTGTACTTATAGAAGCTCGAACTCTTCTCACTGTAGGAATCTGGCTGTTCCCTCTTTAAATTTCAGGCCAAATTCATAAGTTTTCAGGATTATTTGAAAGTTATCTAGGTAAGTTGGTGGGGACAAGTGACTTGGGGATCCTACTCCTCCACCGTCTTTCCCCGCCTCCTCCAGGAGCTGACTTACTAATTTCATTTCCATTCTCCCCAGTCACTCAGTCTCACATGTGCCTCGTTCCCAACCTCCCTTTACCCACACCTCCATCCAGTTCCCCATGGCAAGGGACAAGCTTTTAACCCCTTTGTACCCAAGGGTCTGTCCCAGAAACTCAGTGCTTTGCTTCCTATGCTGTTCCGGCACTCCCAGGGACACAGTTGTCGTTCTCAGCTGCATTGATGCCTTCCCTATGGTGAAAGCTGCGTACTGTAGGCTGGGGCTTGTACTTTTCTTTTGTGTAAAGCACCAACAGACAGACAGTACATAAGCAGAAAGCAGTCATATTCAATTTTCAAATTTAATGGGGCTGGGGATAAATTAGGACAACAATGCATGAAAAGGTACCTCCCACAGATGACCAAGGTATGCAACCTGCTGTTGGGCACCACAGGGCAGGGCTTGTTCACCTGCTGGGAAGACTATGGGAACATGTTCAGTAAATGGGTGAGGAAAGGACTGTGTTCTTGGACCTCTGCTCTCGCTCCCAGATCACTCATGCAATCGTTAAAATCCTGTCTAGCCAAACCACTGCTGCTCAGCTTCCAAGGTTCAGCTTCAAGGCCAGCTATACTGGGAAGTGAGGCCAATGAGGCTGACCCCACCTCAGTTCCTGTCACCTGGAAGGGCACAGGCCATGCTAGTAGTGACTGGAGGGCCAGCTCCCTAGGGTAGGGGCAAGACCCTTGTTGCCCCCTTGTGCCAAGAAATTAACCTTCTTTGCAGCAAGATGCTGGACTATGGTCATCCCACAGATGGCTAGGCTGCGGGGATGCAAGGCCTGGGGTCTCAGAGAACCTTGCGTCCACCAGGTTTTCCCCTTCCCTGAGCACACACACCTGAGGCCCTGGGCTTCGCTGCCCCCTTACCAAGAAAGTGGTGCCACCGAGTGGTTGTGATCAGGCTTTGCAGCTGGATGGGCTGCTTCCAGCCACTAGTGTCTGATGTCACCTGTGTTCTCACTACTTCTCTGGGGAGCTCAGTGGCCATCCGTGACACTGTCCTTTCCCCTGCTGGTGCTAGAAGAATTAAATAGAGTAGTGCTTGGAAGATAGCAGGTGCCAACACATGGGAGCCCTCATGCTTCATGGACAGCAGGAGTCAGATGGTGTTCCTAGCTCTGCAAACACTCCCCTTCCCCACCCCTCAAACTTCACTCCATTTAGCCAAACAGGTGGTCTGATAGGGCTTCAGCTGATGCTGTTTCTGGGGCACCCCTGGGTGTCAGGTGCTTGAAATACTGTCTCATACTGTAATTCTGGGTCACTTTCTTCATCTGGAGGGCTGTGCCCTATACCACTACTCATGGCATGGGGGTCTCTAAGTGCTGTGCAGCTGTCATTTCCTGAACTCCCTGAAACTTGGCATCCTCCTTCTAAGGATCTTATGGTTTAGTTTGAAAAGAAACAAAACAGAATGCCCTAAGTGTGCAAGAAGGGGTTGGCTAAGAAGTGAGGAAGTGGGCCTGGAACAGCACTTGGAAACAACAGTGCTGTTGTTTTCCAAGAAGAGATGGAAGAATCCAACCTGTGTCTGAGCCCTTCAGTGACTTCCCCTTGCCTATGGGACACCCAGCCTTCTTGTGGCCCTCCAGTTCCAGCTCTTTACTTCCAGGGCACATAGAGCCTGTCTACCTGAATGGCTTGCAGGTCCTATACAGCCATTGTGCCACATTCTTTGGTCATGCTATTTTCTCTGCTTGGAATGTCTTCCGCTCTAGCAAAATCCTACTGACCCATAAAACCCCCACCTAGGCATCTCTTTCTCCAGAAAGTCATCTGATCTCCCAGGCTCCTCCTCAACCCATTTAGCATCTCCATGAAAAGGCAACTCCAACTTCATGGTCCAAATCTGAACTCCTGACCCTATCCCCCTTCCTTCTTGTGCCTCTGTAATCTTCCCCATCTCAGCTCACAACAACTCTGATCTTCCAGTTAGTTACTCAGCCAAAATCTTTGCAGTTATCCTCAACTCTTCTTTCTCTCACATTCACATTTGGTCCATCAGTAAATCTATAAGCTTTACCTTTAAAACATGACCAGAATGTGGCCACTTTTGTCCATCTTCTCAGGACACAAGTCACCACCATTTGTCAGCTGGATTTAACACTAGCTTCTTGACTGGTCTAGTTGCTCCTGACTGTGCCCCAAAGCACAAGACAGCCTACAGCAATCTCACTCAACCCCAAGCTAAAAGTGGCACCTCATTGCTCTTCTCTGACACCCAAGGCAGGGAGTCTCACCGCATCAGTGCTCAGTAATCCTCCTTTACTGTCCTTAAGAAAGCCCAACTACCTCCACTGACATTTTCCAAAAGCTGTATTTATGGTCTATGGGGTAGAAAAGAGAAATAGCATGAAGATGTGCATGTCATGCTGACAGGAAAGGTCAGGGGCTGGCTGAATGTGATGTGACCTTGCAGATTGATGTGGGGTCCCAGTATTGGCACCAGAAGTGCCTCGAGGGGCTGATGTGGTTATGGTATTTTTGAAATGGTAAGTAAACCTCAAGGAAGCCTTGGTCAAACAGGTTATGTGACATGGTGCTCCTGAAACATCCTTGGCATGTTGAAACCATGCACTCACCTTGGTTTGCATGTAAAGTGGGAAACTGCTCTTGTCTGCAGGGATGTTGTGAGGTCTGGGATATGGCAGATCTTTCTAGGGCTAGAGTTTTCTTTCACAAAGACTTCAACAGCAGTCCTGTTCCAGGAGCAAAGGGCAACAAAGTCCCTGATCTTTGAGACAACCAAAACATGCCCCTGCAGATTTCCAGTCCCCTTCCCTAGGGGCATTGCTATCCTGCTGAGGCAGAGGCACACTTCAGAAAAACCCTAGAGCAAGTAAGAAGCCAGTGGTGAGGCCCTGTCCTGCACAGCCACTGCTGGTGTCCCTCTACCCTTTTCCATCTCCTCTCTGCCAGTCCCTGATTTGCTGAGAGCACTCACTGTAGGCAGGCTTGCATTTGCTGTTCCCTCAACAGGACACCTACTCAGCTTGCTTCCTCAGGTGTCTGTGCAGGTGTTGCTTTATCAACTGAAGACTTCCTCATCCTCATATATAAAGTGTTTAAGTGTGTAATACCCATCCCTCTCTGGCAGTCCTTAGCCTTCCCTGCTTTTGTCTTTCCCATGGTATACTTCACCTTTGTACTTCATACTTTGTACAGGTCATGCCACTTATTATTCTTATTTATTTGCTTATTCTTTGTCTCCTCTTATTAAAACATAAGCTCCATGAAGGTAGAGTGTTCATCTGTTGATAGGATAGTACCAGGTGCTATGCAGATGCTCAGTAAATGGTTCAATAAATTAAGTCCACAGACAAATGGCACGAATGAAACTTTTTGTCTCTGGTCACCTTCCTGTTGAACTGGGTGATGAAGGCAAGGGGGTACCTTCATCACCTCTCCGCACCTGGTGCAGAGCTGGCAACCTTGGTTGGTTGGTAATCAACTAGCTGAACTGAATCTGAAAGACTGAAAGACAGGATGCACAGGGAGCTGGCTGTGCATCCTGCCCTGTGAGGAGGCTGAGATCTGTCTTCTGAGCTCTGGTTCCTTATGAAATAGCTGTCAGGTCTGCCTCGGGCAGATTAATAATTGCTGTTTGTTTCAGGAGTGTGTGTGATCCATTGCATCTCTTTTCTTCTTTTCCCCAGCAGATTTCAAGTGGTTTCACCTTAGCCTCCAGTCTTTGGGGAGGGCCACACACTGCTGTATGTTCATCATCTCTATCTCATGGTCCTTGATGGGTTCACAGTCTGTCACTCTTACATGGAGTGTTTTCAGCATGGCAGCAACAGAAGCAGGAGTCCTTCCATGGAAGCTGACAGTGGACTTCAGAGGCCAGAGAAAATCTACATCATCACAAGGTGACAAGCCTCCTCTACATGCATTCCTTCTGGTGATCAGGGAGCCTTTCAATAATGCATTAAACTGGGCCAGAATATGGCTAAAATGTATTCTGAAATGGAAACTGCCAAAGTGCAAATGAAGTATAAAGGAAGGCAACAGAAAACGGTGACTGGGTTGAATGTTAAGGAGAAAGCCCTTTTGTCCTGTCTCTCTCCGTGTCTGGGTAGCAGCATGCCACTTTCTCTCACATAGGGAGTCCATATTTTCCCTGTGGGGCTTCTAGATGAGAAATCCCAGCAACTCAGCCCCCAACAAAGTAGAGGGTGTCTATTCTTGGCTGATGTGAATGGAACATACCTCCAGAGGGCCAAGCGTACACAGTGCTCTCATTCTACTTGCAGCAGAGCTAAGCTGTACCATTTTAGAATCATATAATTACCTACATTCAGTGTCAGCTGCATTGGCCAACCCACCCTGCATGTTCTGGACCTAGTGTCTATTTCGGAATGAGGAATCAGGAATAGGCAAGCTGGTCTCCCCTTCCATTCTGTGCTTCTTTCCCATTTCAGCACCACATTTGCCAGCCAGTGCCTGGGTGGCTCTTCTCTCTAGGCAGGAGTTTTAGAGACGACTGAGGTCCCCATTCAAGGGGTGTCCTGGCCACTTGGCTCAGTGGCCTGTGGTGCTAGCTCAGAGACCAGAGACCAGAGGTTAAACAGAAGTGACTTGGAGTTAGCTCCTTCCCTTATGAGCAATGTTTCTGGCCTTCAGTTTCCTCTTCTCTAAAGTGATAATGAAAATATCTAGGTTCTGTGAGGGCGAATGAGAAATGTTTACATTGTTCTAGAAGATGATGCTACAAAGTGGAATTTAACCTCATGAGCTCTGACTCTCCAGTGATTCAGTGGGTTCAGCCTGGCTCCAGTTCCATCTGGGAGCAGGAGTGAGACCTTGTACATACAGACACATAAACACATATGCTCTCACATATATTCAGATTCATGGACACACAGTGACACACAATGGAGCATGCACTCACATTCACACACATACAAACTCTTGCACATACTCATATACACATGGCATGTCCTTCTATAGGGGTCTCCCCTGGTCTTCTGCCACCAGGCCCCCTTTGTCTTCAAGGCTCACAGATCCCTAGCTGGCCTTTTGTCTGCCCCCCTTCACCTCTTTCCATCTGTGCTCTAATTAAGCTTTGGGAAGTTTCTGAACAATTGGTGTCTCTCAGGGTTTCATGGTTCTGTACAAGGTGCTCCTCTGACATGGAAAACTCTTCATTTTATTTTATTTTTTTACCAGAATATCTCTTTCTCATCTCTTCTCCCGCCAGCTTTATTAAAATATAATTGACATAAAACACTCTGTTCTCATGTCCTAAAACTTAGCTCAAAAGCTGGGTTCTCCAGGAAGCACCCTCTGGGACAGCTAGCATAACAGGCCATCCTGTGTCCTGTCTGTTAAGTTCCTTCATCACCTGATTCTCTGATCATGAGCCCATGAATGCTTTCTGGTCTCTTCATCCCCTGAAGGCCTGCACACAGTGGGGCCTCTCTCCCAGGATTGTTAAACAGAAAGGGGACAGGGTCCTTGTGGCAGCTCCCAGACATGTCAGTAGGGGGAGCCCTAGGAGCTTGAAAAAAACTGCCTAGGGTCTCCTGCTTTGCAGACCTTCATTCCATCATGGCTTCACTGTGAAGAATTGTTTACTTTAGAATTCTGTATTGAATTTGGGAGGCTATATGTTTATGTGGAGGCATCTTTTCTCTGAAACTCCTAACAAGTACCTGATTGATATTTTAAAAATATACTAAGCTATATTCATAACTTAATCTTCTGATAATCAAGTAGAAGGAAGAAAAATGTTTGACATGCATTTACTTCTGTTTTCACTCCTGGGTACTCAAGGAAACAATTCTATTTGTCACAGTACAATGATCTGGGGCTCTGGGAGGCATAATGTATGATTTTATAGCTTTGGTGGATAAATAGCTATAATTTTCATTAGTCCTCCTTGACTAAGTTTCCTGCTGAAACAGAAGAGACAAGGCAGTGAGCAAGATGCTTACCTCTGGGGGAAAGATTATAATTGCCAGATGGAGAGCAGGATGGACAAGTGGACAATGGCAAAGTGGATCCAGGAAGTCTGTACAGGACTGAGCTCTGTTGGCTCAGGTGGTTCTCTGTGTGGCAATGGGTGAGGTTTGGGTATTTTTCTAATAGAGCAACTCCATTCTTAAGTACTCACCCATGAGAAATCACTGTAGATGTCCACTCAAAGACTTGTGTCAGACTATTTATAGCAGCTTTATGTATAATGGCTTAAAACTGGAAACAACCTAAATATTTGCCAACAGGTGAATGTGTAAACAAAATCACATTCTCTCAATACTTTGGAATTCTGTTCAGCAATAAAAAAGAATGCACTATTGATCCATGCAATAGTAAGGATAAATTTCAAAGAATTATACTGAGTGAAAGACACCAGACTCAAATGATAATAATTTTATCATTCCCCATATATGAAGTTCAAGAACAGGCAAAGATGATTTTTGATAGTAGAAAACAGAGCAGTGACCACCTTGCAGGGCCAGAGGTAGACTGGGGGAGATCATGAAGGGATTTTCAGGATATAAGTCATGCTCTATATCTTGATTCAGATCACAGCTACATGAATATGTACATTCGTCAAAATTGTACACTTAAAATCTAGGCATTTACTGTATATAAAGTGAAAAAATTATCGTGCCCCAAAATGCATGTTTAAATGAACTCAAGAAGCTGTCTCTTAGAAGGTGAGATTTATAGAGCAAACACCTGACTTCTGGGTATTGATTTTATATCCTGCCATACTGCCAAATTGCTGTATGAGTTCTAGCAATCTCGGGGTGGAGTCTTCTGGGTTTTCAGAAGATTGAAAGAGTCTTGTATCATGTCATCGGCAAAGAGGGAGAGTTTGACTACTTCTTTGCCAATTTGAATGCCTTTTATGTCTTTTTGTTGTCTGATTGCTGAGGCTAGAACTTTTTTTTAAATAATAAATTTATTTTTTATTAGTGTTCAATTTGCCAACATACAGAATAACACCCAGTGCTCATCCCGTCAAGTGCCCCTCTCAGTGCCCGTCACCCATTCACACCCACCCCCTGCCCTCCGGACCATCATCACCCCTAGTTCGTTTCCCAGAGTTAGGAGTCTTTATGTTCTGTCTCCCTTTCTGATATTTCCTACCCAATTCTTCTCCCTTCCCTTCTATTCCCTTTCACTATTATTTATATTCCCCAAATGAATGAGAACATATAATGTTTCTCCTTCTCCGATTGACTTACTTCACTCAGCATAATACCCTCTAGTTCCATCCACGTCGAAGGAAATGGTGGGTATTTGTCGTTTCCATAGATGAGTAATAATCCATTGTATACATAGACCACATCTTCTTTATCCATTCATTTTCGTTGCGCACCGAGGCTCCTTCCACACTTTGACTATTGTGGACATTGCTGCTAGAAACATCGGGGTGCAGGTTTCATTGCATTTCGGCGTATCATTGCATCTGTATCTTTGGGGTAAATACCCAACAGTGCAATTGCTGGGTCGTAGGGCAAGTCTATTTGTAACTCTTTGAGGAACCTCCACACAGTTTTCCAGAGTGGCTGCACCAGTTCACATTCCCACCAACAGTGCAAGAGGGTTCCCTTTTCTCCGCATCGTCTCCAACATTTGTTGTTTCCTGCCTTGTTAATTTTCCCCATTCTCACTGGTGTGAGGTGGGATCTCATTGTGGTTTTGATTTGTATTTCCCTGATGGCAAGGGATGCAGAGCATTTTCTCATGTGCGTGTTGGCCATGTCTATGTCTTCCTCTGTGAGATTTCTGTTCATGTCTTTTGCCCATTTCATGATTGGATTGTTTGTTTCTTTGGTGTTGAGTTTAAGAAGTTCTTTATAGATCTTGGAAACTAGCCCTTTATCTGATATGTCATTTGCAAATATCTTCTCCCATTCTGTAGGTTGTCTTTGAGTTTTGTTGACTGTATCCTTTGCTCTGCAAAAGCTTCTTATCTTGATGAAGTCCCACTAGTTCATTTTTGCTTTTGTTTCTTTTGTCTTCGTGGACGTATCTTGCAAGAAGTTACTGTGGCCGAGTTCAAAAAGGGTGTTGCCTGTGTTCTCCTCTAGGATTTTGATGGAATCTTGTCTCACATTTAGATCTTTCATCCATTTTGAGTTTATCTTTGTGTATGGTGCAAGGGAGTGGTCTAGTTTCATTCTTCTGCATGTGGATGTCCAATTTTCCCAGCACCATTTATTGAAGAGACTGTTTTTCTTCCAGTGGATAGTCTTTCCTCCTTTATCGAATATTAGTTGACCATTAAGTTCAGGGTCCATTTCTGGGTTCTCTATTCTGTTCCATTGATCTATGTGTCTGTTTTTGTGCCAGTACCACACTGTCTTGATGACCACAGCTTTGTAGTACAACCTGAAATCTGGCATTGTGATGCCCCCAGCTATGGTTTTCTTTTTTTTTTTTTTTTAAATTTATTTATGATAGTTACAGAGAGAGAGAGAGAGAGAGGGAGAGACAGAGGCAGAGACATAGGCAGAGGGAGAAGCAGGCTCCATGCACCGGGAGCCCGACGTGGGATTCGATCCCGGGTCTCCAGGATTGCGCCCTGGGCCAAAGGCAGGCGCCAAACCGCTGCGCCACCCAGGGATCCCCTATGGTTTTCTTTTTTAAAATTCCTCTGGCTATTCGGGGTCTTTTCTGATTCCACACAAATCTTAAAATAATTTGTTCTAACTCTCTAAAGAAAGTCCACGGTATTTTGATAGGGATTGCATGAAACGTGTAAAGTGCCCTGGGTAACATTGACATTTTCACAATATTAATTTTGCCAACCCATGAGCATGGAATATTTTTCCATCTCTTTGTGTCTTCCTCAATTTCTTTCAGAAGTGTTCTATAGTTTTGAGGGTATAGATCCTTAACCTCTCTGGTGAGGTTTATTCCTAGGTATCTTATGCTTTTGGGTGCAATTGTAAATGGGATTGACTCCTTAATTTCTCTTTCTTCAGTCTCATTGTTAGCGCATAGAAATGCCACTGACTTCTGGGCATTGATTTTGTATCCTGCCACACTGCCAAATTGCTGTATGAGTTCTAGCAATCTTGGGGTGGAGACTTTTGGGTTTTCTATGTAGAGTATCATGTCATCGGCGAAGAGGGAGAGTTTGACTTCTTCTTTGCCAATTTGAATGCCTTTAATGTCTTTTTGTTGTCTGATTGCTGAGGCTAGGACTTCCAATACTATGTTGAATAGCAGTGGTGAGAGTGGACATATACAGGATCCAGAATCCACAGGGCCTGGAGCATAAGGTTTATCTCAAGTCTCAACTGAACTGCCTTCTTCTGTCAGGCAGGGATAACTGGGAGGATGAGCCCCAAGAGGCCAAAAAGGCACCACCGGAAGACACAGAGAGAGGAACTTTGGGCCTCCTTGGAGGCAGCTGCCAAGTGGATGCTCCCTGATTTGGAGCAGACCCAAGGGGCTCTCTAAACCAGATGGAGAAAAAAGCAGCGGCCTAGGTCCACCAGTGCCTGAAGAGCCTATGCTCACTTTGTAAATAAACAGCTCAACACCCCCCCACCAAAACAAAACAAAACAAAACAAAACAAGGCTGAATCAGCTTTGTGTCCTAGGGATACTTCGTCATGGTGAATAATTCTCTTAATGTACTATTGGATCCTATTGGCTAGTATCTTGTTGAGAATTTTTGCATCCAGGTTCATCAGGGATATTGGTCTGTAATTCTCCTTTTTGGTGGGGTCTTTGTCTGGTTTTGGAATTAAGGTGATGCTGGCCTCATAGAACGAATTTGGAAGTACTCCATCTCTTTCTATCTTTCCAAACAGCTTTAGGAGAATGGGTATGGTTTCTTCTTTAAACGTTTGATAGAATTCCCCTGGGAAGCCATCTGGCCCTGGACTCTTGTGTCTTGGGAGGTTTTTGATGACTGCTTCAATTTCCTCCCTGGTTATTGGCCTGTTCAGGTTTTCTATTTCTTCCTGTTCCAGTTTTGGTAGTTTGTGGCTTTCCAGGAATGCGTCCATTTGTTCTAGATTGCCTAATTTATTGGCGTATAGCTGTTCATAATATGTTTTTAAAATCGTTTGTATTTCCTTGGTGTTGGTAGTGATCTCTCCTTTCTCATTCATGATTTTATTAATTTGAGTCTTCTCTCTCTTCTTTTTAATAAGGCTGGCTAATGGTTTATCTATCTTATTAATTCTTTCAAAGAACCAACTCCTGGTTCTGTTGATCTGTTCCACAGTTCTTCTGGTCTCGATTTCATTGAGTTCTGCTCGAATCTTTATTAACTCTCTTCTTCTGGATGTAGGATCTATTTGCTGTTTTTTCTCTAGCTCCTTTAGGTGTAAGGTTAGCTTTTGTATTTGAGTTCTTTCCAGTTTTTGAATGGATGCTTGTATTGCGATGTATTTCCCCCTCAACACTGCTTTTGCTGCATCCCAAAGATTTTGAATGGTTGTATCTTTATTTTCATTAGCTTCCATAAATCTGTTTAATTCTACTTAATTTCCGGGTTGACCCTTTCATGTTTTAGCACGATGGTCCTTAACCTCCACGTGTTTGAGGTCCTTCCAAACTTCTTGTTGGGATTTAGTTCTAATTTCAAGGCATTATGGTCTGAATATACGCAGGGGACAATCCCAATCTTTTGGTATTGGTTCAGACCCGAAATGTGACCCAGTGGTCTATTCTGGGGAAAGTTCCATGTGTATTCAGTTGAGTTTGGATGTAAAGTTCTGTAGATATCTGTGAAATCCATCTGGTCCAGTGTATCATTTAAAGCTCTCGTTTCTTTGGAGATGTTGTGCTTAGAAGACCTATCGAGTGTAGAAAGTGCTAGATTGATGTCACCAAGTATAAGTGTATTATTATCTAAGGATGTCTTAACTTTGGTTATTAATTGATTGATATATTTGGCAGCTCTCACATTCGGGCATATATATTGAGGATTGTTAAGTTCTCTTGTTGGATAGATCCTTTAAGTATGATATAGTGTCCCTCTTCATCTCTCACTACAGTCTTCGGGGTAAATTTTAGTTTATCTGATATAAGGATGGCTACCCCTGCTTTCTTTTGAGGACCATTTGAATGGTAAATGGTTCTCCAACCTTTTATTTTCAGGCTGTAGGTGTCCTTCTGTCTAAAATGAGTCTCTCGTAGACAGCAAATAGATGGGTCCTGCTTTTTTTATCCAGTCTGAAACCCTGTGCCTTTTGATGGGGTCATTAAGCCCGTTCACATTCAGAGTTACTTTTGACAGATATGAGTTTAGTGTCATCATGATATCTATTCAGTCCTTGTTTTTGTGCATTGTTCCCCTGGACTTCTTCTTAAAGGGGAATTTTAAGAGTTCCCCTTAAAATTTCTTGCAGATCTGGTTTGGAGGTCACATATTCTTTCAGTTCCTGCCTGTCTTGGAAGCTCTGTATCTCTCGTTCCATTTTGAAGGAGAGCCTTGCTGGATAAAGTATTCTTGGTTGAATGTTCTTCTCATTTAGGACCCTGAATACATCCTGCCAGCACTTTCTGGCCTGCCAGGTCTCTGTGGAGAGGTCTGCTGTTACCCTAATAGTCCTCCCCATAAAAGTCATGGATTTCTTGTCTCTTGCTGCTTTAAGGATCTTCTCTTTATCTTGGAATTTGCAAGCTTAACTACTAAATGTTGAGATGTTGAACGGTTTTTATTCATTTTAGGGGGGGATCTCTCTATTTCCTGGATCTGAATGCCTGTTTCCCTTCCCAGATTAGGAAAGTTTTCAGCTATGATTTGTTCAAATACATATTCTGGCCCTCTGTCCCTTTCGGCGCCCTTGGGAACCCCAATTAAATGTAGGTTTTTCTTCCTCAGGCTGTCGTTTATTTCCCTTAATATCCTCATGGTCTTTTAATGTTTGTCTCTTTTTTCCTCAGTTTCCCTCTTTGCCATCAGCTTGTCTTCTCTGTCACTCACTCATTCTTCCACCTCATTAACCCTCGTTAGGACTTCTAGTTTGGATTTCATCTCATTCAATTGATTTTTAATTTCTGCCTGATTGCATCTAAATTCTGCAGTCATGAAGTCTCTTGAGTCCTTTATGCTTTTTTCTAGAGCCACCAGTAGCTGTATAATAGTGCTTCTGAATTGGCTTTCTGACATTGAATTGTAATCCAGATTTTGTAACTCTGTGGGAGAGAGGACTGTTTCTGCTTCTTTCGTTTGAGGTGAGGTTTTCCTTCTATTCATTTTGCTTAGTGCAGAGTGGCCAAAAACAAGTTGTACTGGGAAAAGGAGAAAAAGAGAGGAGAGAAAGAAGGAACGAAAAGAGAAAAAGAAAAAAGAAAAAAGGAAGGAAAAAAGAAAAAAAGAGAAGAAAAAGAGAAAGAAAAAGAAAGAAGGGAAAAAAAGGGTTGGGGAAGCAAAGAGAAATGAAAAAGCAAAAAAAAAAAAAAAAAGAAAAAGAAAAAAGAAAAGAAAAGAAAAAAAGAAAAAAAACACACACACACGGGGGAGTATCTTCTGATTCTTTATACTTTAAGTCCCTTGACGTCCCCTGGAACTTGTCCGTGTAGCTGGTCTATGGGGGAGGGGCCTGCTGTGCTGATTTTCAGGTGTTAGCACTTGGGGGAGCTGCTCCTGCCTGGTGCAGGGCTCAGTGGGGGTTGTTTACCCCGTGAGGCCCCAGGAGGAACAACCGCAGTGGCTGGGCCAGCTCTGCAGCCCTGGAGTCAGCTCCCGCAGTAGCTCCAGAGCTCTCCGTCTGCAGGGCCTGGAGGCTCCGGGGCGGGGCCGCTGATGTGCTCAGCTCGGGGCAGGAGCGTCCTCGCTGTCCTGGGCCCTCCCGGCCTCTGCCTGTCCCGGGGGAGGCCGGATCCTGGGCTGTGTCCTGGCACCCTGTGCTCTGGGGCCTGCGCTGTTGGATTCGCTCCCGCCCCGCAGCCCCCTCCGCGGAGCCTCTTCCTCCACCCGAGACCTCGAGCCCCTCCCGCCCTGCAGCCCCCTCCGCGGAGCCGCCCCCGAGCTCCCCCGAGCTGCTCCCGCCCCGCAGCCCCCTCCGCGGAGCCGCCCCCGAGCCCCCCGAGCTGCTCCGGGTCCCGCCGTGCGCGCTGCAGCCCTTAGGGAGCTCGGCACACTCTCCCGGGGCGCCGGTGCCTGTTAGTGTCCCCGGGAGCCCGAGGGCATCCCCGCCCTCCTGGGTCCTGCTCCACCTCCCTGGAGCCCCTTTCCCCCGGGAAGGTTGGTGCAGCTCCTGCTTCTCCGGGACGGGTATCTCCTGTCCTGGGGACACTCGCCCCGGCCTCAGCCCGGCTCCTCGCGGGGCCCCTCCCCCTTGGAGGCCTTTTGTGTCTTTATTTCTTTTTCCCCGTCTTCCTACCTTGATAGAAGTGCAAACTCTTCTCACTGTAGCATTCCAGCTGTTCTCTCTTTAAATCTCAGGCCAAATTCGTAGGTTTTCAGGATGATTTGAAGGTTATCTAGGTAATTTGGTGGGGACAGGTGACTTGGGGACCCTACTCTTCCGCCCTCTTGCCCCTCCCTCCTCCAGCGCATTAATCATATATGTTTTGTTAAATTCATACCAAGCATCTTCTCACTTTTGATAGTGGGAGATAAACTATATTATTTTTTTTTTTGTCAAGATACATTTGATCCCATAATTCTACATCCCTGTTTCTCAATACTTTATTTTTAATTTTTTTAAATACTTTATTTTTAAAGTAAGAGAATATCATGTGAGTATGCTCATTTTAATTTTGTAATATGACCACTGGATGTTATACTATATGTTGGCAAACGAACTTCAATAAAACAACTCTCCCCCCCCAAATAGTTTTGTAACATCCTTGGTTTTGTGTAAAAAGTATTTAATGTTTTCTAACTGGTTTTCCACTTGAATCTTGAGTGTGAAGGTGCTTGTGTGTGTGTGGTCTGAAAATAATGCAGTTATGATCCATTGGCTTGATTTGCTCTCAGTGACAAAATATATCACATCCAAGTGTATTAGAACATGTGATGCTTCTGTTCATTGACTGAGGAAAGTAAAGGCAAATCAGTCTGTGTTATACAAGCTAGTTTGCCTGTGTGAGATGAGCGCTGTTCTCTAGGCTGACACTCACAGTTGGAACACCTTTCTCACCTTTATGAGCCACAGGGTGAGGAGGTCTTCTGGGACTTGATGTGTACATATCCAGCCCTCAAACATAGGGTAAGGATTGTTGTAAGTTCTGAGCCCTACGACGGTGCCAGGCTATGTTGCCTTACAGCTGTTTGGTTTGTGGTGCACAGCTTCTCTCTTGAGGGGTGTGGAGGGAGGCTCCACCCCACAAAAAGTGAAATGCCCTCTGCATAGCAGTATGGAGCAGAAGGCTGTGAAGGAGACAGCCCAGGGCATCATCAGAGAGGCCAGGAGAAGGACAGTGAGGGCATACTGTCACCAGGGCCCTGGAGAGAATAGGTAGCACCCTGCCCACTGGTGAGCACTCTGGACTTTAAGCCTAGGCTGTGAATGTTCCCAGGAGCCAGAGCAGGAAAAAGTGTGGGGACCCCAACAGAAAAGTCTATAGATTAGCTGCAGTGCCACCTAGCCACTGTTCCTGCAGAGGAGGAAGTGGAGATGGAATCATCCCACTTTGAATTTGGTTGCACCTAATAAGCAATAACAGGCATTGCAGTCTATGTCAGACAGAATGCTAGAAGCTTAGCACCCATCATTTCATTAGTCTTAGGAGGTAGTTCCTCTTATTACCTGTCTTATATTGGGAAAATGGAAGCTTAGTAGAGTAGCAGAACTTGCCCCAAATCTTCAGGCAGAAGGCGAGGAGTCACTTAATCTGTGTGGAACCTCATTACAGAGGGTGTGTGTGTGGGGGGCGGTGGATGGAGGGCATGGCCTTCTTCCCATCATTTTCCTGTCAGCTACATCAAGGCCTTCACTGAGTAGGCCCCCTGATACTTGTCTCCAGATGGAATCAGGCTAGTTGAAAACTGCCTCCAATCCACAATAGTTACTGTCTATCTGTGGTTTCCAGACCCGGAATACAGGACAGTGCCTTTCCAGAATGCTGGTTTGTGTGTTACATGTCCTAGTTCTGTCCAGGCAGGTGTCAGTGAGTGTGTGAACAAGGGAGCAAGGACTGAGAGGATGCAAAGTGTACAAGGGTGGTACATGGGATCAATCTAAGTTTATTGAAAAAAACGAGCTAGAGAAAAGAGTACCAAGTGATACTTCACTTGGTATGGGCAGGCCAGGATGGTGAAGGAATTGGGCTGGCTGATGTATATCTGCTTAGTGCTCTGGCAAGACTTAGCTGTCAGGACACAAACTCCTCATGAAAGAGTGTGAGCAAAGCTGGGCTTAAAGTGTCCCGGTGCCTAGGAGGCACCTGGAGCACATTGGTGCTTTCAGAGATTGATGAACAAATGAGTGGGTGAAAGAGAAAATGATGCACTTGATGAACAAGACCAATTTCACTTTTGAGGCTGGACCACTGCATATTTAAAAAACGAAGACATGATGATGTCTCTGGGATCAGATATTCTTTGCATAATCTTGGATAAATTACCTAAAATCCTGTACCTACATTTCCTCATCTTTGCTATGAGACTGCTGTGAGGGTTGTACAGGCTGCGGAAAGAGACCCATAGAACCTGGAAAGACTGCCATATGCACAAGGTTGGACTGGGACCCTCCTCTTTTCCTCTGTTATCTCTCATCCATTTTTTCCCTCTTGCAGCTTTCTTTTCTGCTCCATAAATGGGCTTGCTTGCACTCTCTGTCTCTCTCTTTCTTTTCTTCTATATGCTCCTGACCAATATGTCCACCCAACCCCGTTCATGACTCCTCTAATGAAAAATTCTCTCACCAACTGGTAGTACTTTCTCTGTCTCTCAGTTCAAACATGTGAGGTAGACAAGGTAATTGATTGTGGGCTAGCCAATGGACAACCTGGTTTAGGCCAGGTCTCTACCATTGGTCCAATTACTTGTGTTGGGAGGGGTCACATTATGGGTGGAGCAAGCAAAATAGACAAGTCTGGTGGTTAAGCCTCAGGAGTCTGACCTTGCAGATTGTGTAATTGCTTGCCGTGCAGGAATTGGTGGACACATGCCAGCTCTTTTCTTCCCAGGGGCATTGCTTTCCTCTTCCTCTGACCCTGCATTGTGTCAGTGGGGTCGGTGCTCAAGTGTAAATTCACCAGAATGATTTGGTAAATTCAGGTCCTGGGACTACTAGAACTTTGCTCCTAGGGCTCACTTCCTTTTCTTTTGCTGTCATGGTATCTGCTAGATACTATCTCAACCAGATTAATGCTTTTGGCCATTTGGAAAGAAAACAAAGGAGTTTTTTTTCATACATGCATACTTTCCCTTCTGGGGCATGGATACCAGCTACTCAAAGTTGCAATTTACTTGCTCAAAACAAAAACAAACTAAACAAAGCAAAGCAAACAAGCAAAAACAAACAAACCACAGTGCATCAACTTTCAGTGAGACAGAATAAGATTCTAATTTGACCTCAACAGTTTATCGGAAAATGTAATTACAAGATTAAATTCAGTCTCAACAATAGCCAGAGCTAGAGGAAAACTATCAGTGCCCAACAACGTTGGACACACTAGTGTTACTGGATGAAGGTGCATTCCTCATTTGGGTGTCATAGGAAGTCTCAAATAAGCAAGTAGAATGTTTGGGTGTTTGCAGTTTCTGTGAAGGAATATTCCCTAAATCCATTCCCAGACTCCTGAATCCATTTGTGGTTCAAGTGAGCCCACTTAAGAGTGCTGCCCTTCTCAGGGGTCTGGCTAGAGGTTAGGGTGGTGGATTTTCCTCTCAGGAGACAGGGGTCAGGTGGAAGAGGTGCTTCCCTGTCTGAGAGGTCAGGGGGCTGCTGGTTCCCAAGTCTCCAATAGCCCTGTGAGGTTGATTTTTATTTCCAGGCCGAAGACAAACCCAAGGTCTCAGATCGAGGCTGGGGGGCCTCCAGGGCTCTTTCTGTTGAGGTTGTCTGTGTATGCAGAGAGGCCTCTTCTTCACAGGTCCAAGCCTGAGTCCCACAACTAGAAGGTCATTCATTTGGGTCACAAAGTCCTCAATCTTTCCAATGCAATGCAAATTTCCCCGAAAGAAGGGAACACCAAGGCATCTGGCTCTGTGGGGTGGGACAGGGAATAAAAAGGGATAGAGGGTAGCAGAAAGGTGGGCAGAAGGGCTGGAGGGTAAGATAATGCATGCCAGAGATGAGTTTCATTAATGCTCACCATGGCTGTGAACGATCCTGGGTGACCCTGCATGCAGCTCAATGAGCTCCCTTGGTTGGGGACTTCAGGGACTTGGGGAAAGCCAAGGGGACTGAGGGGACCAATTTAAAGGCATCCCATCTGAATAGAAAGGTCCTGGAGAGATGGCAGCAGAACTGAACTTTTGTCTAACTACAACCTAACGTCCATGGCAACATAGGAACCAGTTGGGAGGGGGGATGCGCATTGGGGTATTTGAAGCTGGTGGCTGAGCCCCCTGGTGTTGACATTTCTGTGAGGTCACAGGGCTTCAGGAACAGTGTGGAAAGCACTCATGTAGGCCATTTCAGACATGGGGAAATCAAGGTCATTCAAGGAGATGTCCCAGGATGCAGAGGGGACTAGATGCACACAGGCAAACCATCACAAAATGGAGTACAGTTCCCTCTATTGTGAGATACATAACATTTTGGAGAGAGGTGGGTCTGACTTCAAATGTTAGCTGCATCACACCCTAACTGTGTGCCCTTGTTGACCTCAGATTTTCCACTGTGTACCGGGAACAGCAGTGCCCACATGCTATTCTCCAAGCATCATGTTGCCCTCAGGCATCTGCTCTCTTCCTGTCCTTCAGCTCAGGGACATCTCTTTCAGGAAACTGTTCTAGCTGAGCTTGGAGCAGCACCGCCACCCCCCTGGACCCTGGGCTTCTGCTACCCTTGCTCCTATGTGTGTCTCTGCCTCTGCTAGGCCTCTACCCTCTCCCAGGGCCAGTAGGGGTGAACAGATGAGCTCAGACTCTAGAGTCAAACAGACCTCCACCTTCACACCCAGTGTCAGAAACCTACCAGCTTTGTGACCCAAGGCTCAATTCTCTGTTCTTTCACGATGGGTGCTATCCCCAGCAAGATGGAGTAATTGAAAAACCAGATAACTTGGAATTAGACACAGGTCAAATCCCAGCCTTACTGTTAATTATAGGTCTAATTGTGTAATTATGTGCCTAATTATGTGCTATTTATGGATCAGTCACTTCATCTCACTGAGCCTTAGTTTCCACATCTGTAAAATGGGTACTGGTGTCATAGAGTTGTTGGAAGGATTATTGAGGTATTGGCATAAAGCTTTCAGAATGGGGATGCCTGGGTGGCTCAGTGGTTGAGTCTGCCTTTGGCTCAAGTCATGATCCCCTGCAATCTCTCTTGCTGTAGCAAGTAAACACCAAACTCTGAATGTGTTTCTGGTGACCTTTGGCTTATGGGCTTAAAATTAGGATCAAATGAAATATTGCAAATCAAAATGTGATCCAATTTCAAAGCCTTCCACATATGAAGGGGCTAATTCTTCTTCGAGGTAATGGGCTAAGTCTCACAGAGAAAAGCTCTGGCTGCATCCTGGAGGTGGTTGCAAAAGCTGTCTGTGTATCAGGCTAGTCTGATGAATCCTGTGTGTTCCAAGTTAGCTGAGTTCCAAATCAAAAGGACTGTGGTTTGATGTTTCCTCAGGCTAGTTTAGCAAATTTGTAATTACCTCCGCCTGATACAGAAGGTGATTTGCACACAAGCAAATCCAAAGTAGCAATTTTAATCATGTTGTTCAGTTCCCACTTAGCAGCAGTAAACGGTTCAAGTGGAGAACTCACCACACCTTGTGGAGACATTCCCACCAGTCACATATCTGGCCTCTAATTACCCTTTAATTTAATATTTATTTTGCCCAGAAAATATTTTGACTTTTATGCCTGATCATCCCAGAGCAGGGAAGGCATTAGCAAATTAAACAGAGAAGCACACAAATTTTTCAACAGATGGATTACAAGGAATACAGTTATATGCAAAATGCCTTTGCTTTTAGAAAGCATTAATACATAAGTCTGTCAGGAAATGTAAGCAGCTAATTGCACAGAAAAAAATAGGGTACTACAGTAGTATCATTTACATATAGTCACTTCTTGCAAAGCAGGAGTGATTGGGCACATTATTAATGGAACAGAATTCAAACTGCATTCATTAAATTGCTTTTTTGAGGGAAGAAGCCTATTAGAATCCATTGTATAACATACTCCTTTTTACAACTTAATAAGTATTTAACTCTTGTTTGCAGACCAACTAAGGAAGTGATCTTATCATTTTTGGAGTAAAATAAAAAACAAACAATAAACTGTAATAAGCATAGATTATTAGGCCAGGCAGGGCTGGAGACATCCTGAGGCTTGGTGCTTTCTGTCTGGCTGGAGGGCCTGACCTGGGTGGGGGCAGCTAACCAGTGGTCACAGTGAATTACAGGCTTCCCAGCCCTGATAGAACCATGGAGAAGGGAGTTGACTTGATTGGAACCATCAGATCTGATGTGTGTAGACAAATAAGCCAAATTCCACTCATGAACTGTGGAGGCACCAATTGCTTGTTGCACATCTGACCACTCTGTGATGTGGATGTCTCGAAGCCTGCATGAATCTTCTCATTTCTGGACCTGAGATAAAGCAACACCTATTTAAATGTGTGCTCAATGCATGTCTTCTGGCAGAATTGGTCCTTGCCACTGTGCTCAAGGAATGCATTTATAGGGGCAGGTTGTGCGGCGGTAAGGCACTCAAACACTGGTGCCAACTGCCTGGGCTCCTCTTACCCTGCACTTCTTTGTGGCACAACCTTCCCAAGGAAGGTTGCCAGAACTCTCCGCATGTCAGTTTTCTCTCCTGAAAAGGGAGAAACCACAGACCTCTTTCATAGGATTGTTGTGTGAGGATTAGAAGAGCTAGCCTAATAAAATGCTTTGAAGCAGGGTCTGGGAAAGAGTGAAGTGCTGGGTGTGTGTTGGGTGTAACCCTGTGGTCTGGGGTTGCCAGGACCCAATGGCTACTTCATACGAGGGGTCTGTCAGAGGCATGGGACATCTTGCATTGTTTTGTGAAAAGCAAAACTTGGCCAATGAGGAATACATTTATTTACTATTTTATATCTTTTTTTAAATAATAAATTTGTTTTTAAATCTTTCTTTTTCTTAATTTTTTTTAAATTTTATTTATTTATGATAGTCACATAGAGAGAGAGAGAGAGAGAGGCAGAGACATAGGCAGAGGGAGAAGCAGGCTCCATGCACCGGGAGCCTGACGTGGGATTCGATCCGGGGTCTCCAGGATCGCGCCCTGGGCCAAAGGCAGGCACCAAACTGCTGCGCCACCCAGGGATCCCATAAATTTGTTTTTTACTGGTGTTCAATTTGCCAACATACAGAATAACACCCAGTGCTCATCCCGTCAAGTGCCCCCCTCAGTGTCCATCACCCATTCACCCCCACCCCCTGCCATCCTCCCCTTCCACCACCCCTAGTTAGTTTCCCAGAGTTAGGAGTCTTCATGTTCTGTCTCCCTTTCTGATATTTCCTACCCATTTCTTCTCCCTTCCCTTCTATTCCCTTTCACTATTATTTATATTCCCCAAATGAATGAGAACATATAATGTTTGTCCTTCCCTGATTGACTCATTTCACTCAGCATAATACCCTCCAGTTCCATCCACGTCGAAGCAAATGGTGGGTATTTGTCGTTTCTAATGGCTGAGGAATATTCCATTGTATACATAGACCACATCTTCTTTATCCATTCATCTTTCAATGGACACCGAGGCTCCAAAGATACAGGTGCAATGAAACACCGGGACACCTGCACCTCAATGTTTCTAGCAGCAATGTCCACAATAGCCAAACTGTGGAAGGAGCCTCGGTGTCCATCGAAAGATGAATGGATAAAGAAGATGTGGTTTATGTATGTATTTTATATCTTCTAAGCACTTTATGCCTTTGCACTCTGACCCACTGTGAATGAAAATAATTATTTTTTGAAGATATATTTCCTAAAAAGAGACTCTCATTCACTTGTTCAGAAGCCCTCCCCAAAACTTGAGTATGATGGAAGAAGCCTCTAGTCTGCTGGCCACGGTTCTGTTCAGTGTTGGAGGACATCTTTCTGCTCATCTCTGCATCTGAAGTTGGGACAACTGAAGAGTGGGAGACAGCACTCCAGGGAGAAAGTGTCACATGAACAATGGCATAGAGGTGGGAACAGCTGGGAAGAGTCAGAAAACAAGCAGGGTCAAGAGTGTTGGTTTTAGGGGCAGTGGATAAGAAGACTGGCAAGAAATAGGCTTGCAGGTGCTCCAACTTGGAAGCACTTCAGGAATCAGTAAACTAAATGTGCTGGACCCATGCTGTGGTCCAGACAGAGAGACCACAGGGTGCCTACAATAGTGGGCAAGGCAGGCAGAAGCTACAAGATCTGGCTGGCCAAGTAGGAGGTTGAGCCACTTCAGTCTGGGAGCAGGTTGGGTCCATCCAGGTGGATGCAAGCCTCCTGGGCAAGGCCTATGGCAGGTCCTGTATCTGCAAGTGCCAGTAATTTCTTCACCGAAAGAGCCCACACCTCGGGCAAGTCCTTCCTCTGTGAACTGGGAATTGTGTGGAGGAGTTCTGTCTCAGCAGTGGCTGAAACTTTATAAAAAATAGTTTATTAGATGAATCACATACCTTGTCAGATTCTAGGCCATGGTGTTATTGTTCTCCAAGAATGGCAACCGCTGTCTGTATTTTTATTGTATCTTAGCCAAAAAGCACACCCTGGAAAGTCTTTGAGAGAACTTGCTGAGCTGGCAAAGCAGCCTCTCTGTGGATGGAAAGATCAGCTATTATTAAAATGAACCTATTAACCAAGATACTTTATAAATTCCAGATGATCTCTTTTCTATTATCCACTAAGAAGATTAACATTTTTAGTGTTTCTTTTATGAAGTTTTGGGAAAAGACAACCCAAGGTTAAATGGAAACATCTTTTCCTGTTGGTAATATCTTGTTCTTAAGAGACTGCAGTCAGAAACAGGGAGCTTACAATGCCCAAAGCAGTTACATTTTCCTAGTTCCACCAAATCTTGAAAATTATTTCCCACAGTTGAGTCATTCTTCATTCACTCAACAAATCCACTCAACAGTGTCTATTAAGGATCAGGCACAAATGTAAGGACCAGGTGAGGGAAATCAGGAAAGTGGGATGGGCATGTTGCAATTTCACATGTGGTAGGTAGGATAGCCTACATGTAGAAGGTGATATTTGAACAAATGGTTGAAGAAAGTGAGATGGGTAAGCATGAAGTTATCCAGCAGTTCTGGATAGGGTTTGATTCATTGATTGATATCTTTATTATGGATCATATTTTCTGCATCTTTATCTGCCTGGTAATTTTTGGTTGGATGACAGACATTGTATGCTTACCTTGTTGGGTTGTAGATAGTTTGAATTCCTATCAGTATTCCTAAGCTTTGTTGTAGGATGTAGTTAAATTATTAAGAAACGGTTTAATCCTTTTGGATTTTAAGTTATTTATTCATTTGGATTTTTTTAAAGATTTATTTATTTATTCATGAGAGACACAGACTGAGAGAGAGAGGCAGAGACACAGGCAGAGGGAGAAGCAGGCTCTCTGCAGGGAGCCCGATGCGGGACTTGATCCAGGATTCTGGGATCATGACCTGAGCTAAAGGCAGGAGCCCAACTGCTGAGCCACCCAGGCTTCCCTCATTTGGATTTTAAGATATTTAGGCAGGAATGAAAAAGCACTTAGTCTAAAGGTTAATTATTCCAACTCCTGAGGTAAGACCCTTTGGGTGTACTCCACCCAAAGGCCTATGAACCATGAGATTTTCTAGTCTGACTGGTGGGGACAGGCAATATTTCCAGGGCTGTATAAGTTCTGGGAACTGCTACCTTTTGTTTTTTTAGGGGGTTCTTCACTGGCCTTGCATAGTTTCCTTGTATGCATGTTCTGATTAGGATTTCTGAATACAGAAGGGCTCTCCACAAGCCTCTGATATTCTCTCTCCTCCCTGGTACTTTGTTCTGTAGATTAGCTAGTCTCTCCAGACACTTAATTCAAGGAGCCTATGGGCTATAGATGAGCCCCTTCTTTTCGCTATGGTCTGGAATTTTTTCTGAGTAGTAAGCTAGGACCATTGTAAGGCTCTTCTTACCTATTGACCAACTCTCAGGATCTTCATCTTTTGTTGCTTGATATACAGTGTCTTGAAACTTTTACAAATATATGTGTATATATATATATATATAGTATTTTTGATTGCTTAAGGCAGGAGGGTAAATCTCATCCTTGTCACTCCATCTTGGCTGGGGACAGGAACCTCTTGTTATCTCATTTTACAGGTTGAGAGTTGAGATGCAAAGATTTCAAGTAACTTGCCCAAGTGGTAGATGCTGGAGCCAATATTCAAGCCTCCTACTTTTCTCAGTATGCTATGCATGCTGTCTTAGACTAATTACTTAAATTCTTTAAACCTCAATTTTTTTCCTTGGCAAAATGGGGCAATAATGAGATATGTATGGATAGCACCCAGCCTGATGCCTGACTCATAGTATGCCTGCTCTGTTTATATTATTTCGTCCTTGTCATTTAGCTAAATATTGGTGAATTAATAAAAGGAAACTTCCTTTAAAATAGACTTGGGAGGCCAGCAGGGGAATTAATTGCAGACTCACCAGGAAGAGAGGGGTCATGCTTGTGGATACTACCTTCATACACCAGAAGGGGAAAGAAAGGCTTCCCCCTCCCTGACAACAGCCCAGCCAATGGGGTGTGGTTACAATTCAGCCAATGAGAAGCCACTATACTCCCATCTTCCAGTCTATTCCAATGAACTTTGTGTTTACAACAGCCTTCCCAACTTCTCCTTTTCCTCTATAAAAGTGTTCCTCTCCTCTGTCCTGTGAGCTTGCATATGATTTTGCCATAGCTTGTTCCAGATTGCATATCATTGCTATTCCTTTTTTATTTGTTTTTATTGAAGTTTGATTTGCCAACACATAGCACTCAACCCATCAAGTGCCCTCCTCAGTGCCCATCACTCAGTTACCCCATCCCCCTGCCCACCTCTCCTACTGCAACCTTTTGTTCGTTTTCCAGAGTTAGAAGTCTCTCATGGTTTGTCATCATTGATATTCCTAAATAAACTCATTTCTGATGGCAAAATAACTGGCAGTTTGCTTATTTACTTATAAAGATTTATTTATTTATTTTAGAGAGAGAGTGTGTGAGTGAGGAAGGGGGCAAAGGGAGAGGGAGAGATAATCCTCAAACAGACCCTTCACTGAGCTTGGAGGTTAACTTGGGGCTCTGTCCCAGGACACTAAGATTATGACCTGAGCCAAAATCAAGAGCCAACTGCTTAACTGAATGAGCCACCCAGGCACTCCTGGAAGTTTCATTTTTAAGGTTAACATGTTCAATTCACATGTGAGCTTCTCATAGCTAGGATGAAGTGCAATTCTCTTTGTGGCATCTGGGTGAAGTGTGCTCAAGAGACTCTTCTTTCTCTATCCAAGTGCCTAGAACCTTGGCAGTGAAATATCTGAAAGTTTCACTTTCTGCAGCTTCTTTGGGTTTGACTCTCCCCATATACTGATCACTAGGAAAATCAATACTGCGCCAGATTAAGTTGAGTATTGGTCTGTTGGTCTTCATAAGGCCAATTAGACTCCTGAATTTGTTCAAAGGAAGCACCTCCATTCCACCCAGCTAATGCTTCTATGGACAAGTAATATTAACTGGGATGTGTCAGAATCCCTGGCATTCGGTAGAAGGAGGGCTGAGAAACTCATTCCCAGCTGTTGGCTTTGGGATGCTGCATGATTGAGAGTTGGAGAGCTGTGTGTGGACTCAGTACCAGCAGTAGTTTTCTGTGTAATTCTGGGTGGGCCAACTCCTTTCTCTTCATGCATAAAGTTGGAGACACTAATATCTAATTTTATAAGGTTCTTATGAAGTTTGGAAATAAGGCATGTAAAGCACATAGATGCTCAATAATGATAATTTAACTAGAAAACTTAAACTGTACCTAACCTGCCTGTTTCCAAATGAGGGCTGGGGGTCAGGAACAAAAAAAGATTTCAGAGCTGTTACAACATCAAAAGGAACTATTAGGCACCTAGATCTCACATAAAATTAATTTTAATTGAGTAAGACCTGCTATCAATTTGTACTAAGAAGACTTCACTTTACGTTATGGTGTGCTGCACCGGAGTAGGATGTCTAGAATACAGGAGATATGAGAGAGACTGCGGGGACAAGCACATCAGGCTGGGTTTATTTTGGGAGGGACAGTAAAAAAACCTAAGGAGTTTGCATTTAGACTCAGCACCCTAGAAGGAAAATGTGAAGGTCCTAGGAAAGCATGTTTTCCTGCCATCTCCCATCTGTCTTTGTTGCAACACCTTCTATATGTCAAGTACTCATTTGCCCAAAAACTTTGTGTTCTGTATTACTTAATCCTCACTACAGCCCTGCAATGTCAGAGTCACGTATGAGGGCATGGAAACTTTGGAGGTCATGGCTTAAACAGGCTGTGTAGCTGGTGGCTGCCCACTCTGGGACAAGAATCCATCCTGTCTGACTCCAGACTGCATGTTTCACGGGGAGGAAGGTGGGCTTGGACACTATGTTTTCCCAGGAGGGTGGCTGTCTGCAGGCAGCAGACATCCTCAGAACATGAAATGGAAGCTTGAGATGTGAAGAAGCTGGCCAAGAAGTGTATAAGATATTTCATGGAAGATGATACCAGGCAGGCTAACTGGAGGTTAACACTTGAGGACTCATAACATTGGGGACTGACTAGGGGTATGGGTAATTCCAAATCCACAGGTCAGTCTGAGCCTATGGTGAGGAGGCAGGTGGAGTTCCTAGGCATGGAGCTGGCAATTGCTGGTGGGCCTGTGTTCAGCTTGGGGACGGGACTGACTGGGCTCTTGACTGAGTGACACTGAGTTTGTCAGTAATCTGGGGAGAACTGCCATGTTTACATTATAGAGAGTTCCAATCTATGAGTGTAATTGTTCATTTGTTTATGTCTCTTTAAATTTTCCTTCCATAGTGTTTTGTGATTTTTCTGTGTAGAGGATTTGCCCACCCTTTGTTAGATTTAATCTTAGGTATTTTGGTTTTATTAGTCATTTTTATAAGTGGATATACTTTGTTAAATTTAATTTTCTATTTTTTTGTTGCTGGAATATAGAGATATACATTATAGTTTTATTTATTCCTTTCCAACTCTTAAAACTTTTATTATTTTTTGTCTGCCTTAGGCATTGTTAGAATCTCCAATAAAATGTTAAGTAGAAGTGGTAACCAGTCCCGATTCTTGGGCCTGATTTAGAGGTTTCAGTATCTCACCATTTAGGTGTGATATTTGCTGCAGGAATTTTTAGTAGATGCTATTTATTAGATTCAGGAAGTCATCTTCTATTCCTAGTTTGTTAAAGTATGTTTTTTCCTGATTATATGTTAAATTTTTATCAAATGCCTTTTATGCATCTAATAAAAAGCTTGTATAACCTATTCCTCTGTTCTAATACTGTGTTGAATTACACTGTTTGAATTTTAATTGTAAACCAATATTGCATTCCTAAAATAAACTCAAATTGTTTTTTTTATACATCACTGGACTTATTTTGCTTGTATTTGCCTTATGACTTTTGCGTCCAAGTTCCTGAGAGACTCTGGTGTGATTTTCCTTTCCTGTAATGCCCTTGCCAACATGTGGTAGCAAGGTTAAAATGAGTTGGGGAATATTTCATTCTTCTCCACTATCTGGAAGAATTTGTGTAAAAATTGTGATTTCTTCTTAAATACTTACTATAATTTACTGATAAAGCCATTTGGTCCTGGAGATGTCCTTGTGGGAAGAATTTTAATTAATCATTCAAATTTTTAGATATTTTTTAAAAATTTTATTTTGAGAGAGAGAGAGAGAGAGAGAGAGAGAGAGAGAGAGAGAGAGAGAGAGAGAATGAGCAGGAGGAGGAGCAGAGGGAAAGGACCAGAGGGAGAGGGTAAAGCAGACTCCATGATAAACCCAGAGCTCAATTCAGGCTGGATCCTACAACCCTGAGATCATGATCTGACCTGAAACCAAGACTTGGAGGCTTAACTGATTGAGCCACCCAGGTGCCCCCAGTGATTCAATTTTTTAAAAAAGTTATCTACCTACTTAGATTTCCTTTTAGTATCATTTTTGGCAAGTTACGGTTTTCAAGAAATTTGCCCATTTCATTTATATTTTCACATGTAATGATATAGCTTTTATAAAATTCCTTTCCTACTTAAAACGTTTCTGTATAGGCTAAAATAATGTTCTCTTTTTCTTTTTTTTAAAGATTTTATTTATTTATTCATGAGAATACACAGAGAGGAGAGAGAGAGAGGCAAAGACACAGGCAGAGGGAGAAGCAGGCTCCATGCAGGGAGCCTGACCTGGGACTCGATCCCAGATTTCCAGGATTACGCCCTGAGTTGTAGGCGGCGCTAAACCGCTGAGCTACCGGGGCTGCCCAATATTCTCTTTTTCTGTCTGAAATTAGTTAATTGTGACTTCTCTCTTATTTAAAAAATTATTTAAATTCTAGTTAGTTAACATACAGTGCAATATTGGTTTCAGGAGTAGAATTCAGTGATTCATCACTATACACAACACCCAGTGCTTGTAGCAAAAGTGCCCTCCTTAATACCCATCCCCCTTCTAGCCTATCCCCCATCCACCTCCCTCCATCAACCCTCTGTTATCTATTGTTAAGAGCTTCTTATGGTTTGTTTACTACTCTGTTTTATTTCCTCCTTCCCATATGTTCATCTGTTAGGTTTCTTAAATTCTATATACGAATGGAATAATATGGTATTAGTCTTTTCCAGGCTGACTTATTTTTGCTTAGCATAAAACACCCTAACTCATCCATATTGTTGCAAATGGCAATATTTCACTCTTTTTGATGACTAATATTCCATTATATATATTATATATGTGTGTGTATATATATGAAGAAGACGTATATATATAAAGATGTATATATATAAAGAATATGTGTATATATAAAGACTATATATATATATATATATGATTCTATATGGATAAAGATTTGTCATATGTATGTGTTGTATATAATTCACGTGTGTGTGTGTGTGTATATATATATATATATATATATATATATAGTCTTTATAGATTCATCCTATTGATGGATATTTGGGTTCTCTCAATAGTTTGGCTATTGTTAATAATGTTGCTATCAAAATTGGGGATTTATGTACCCCTTTGAACCTGTATTTTTGTATCCTTTGGGTAAACACCTAGTAGTGTAATTGCTGGATCATAAGTAGCTCTATTTTTAACATTTTTAACACTCTCCATACTGTTCTTTAGAGTGGCTTCACCAGTTTGCAACAGTGTAAGAATGTTGCCCTTTCTCCACATCCTTGCCAACACCTGTTGTTTCTTGTGTTGTTAATTTGAGACATTCTGACAAGCATGAGGTGAATTTGCTGAATTTTCATTGCGGTTTTGATTTGTATTTCCCTGATGATGGGTGTTATTGAATATCTCTTCTTTTATTTATAAATTTATTTTTTATTGGTGTTCAACTTGCCAACATACAGAATAACACCCAGTGCTCATCCCGTCAAGTGCCCCCCTCAGTGCCCGCCACCCAGTCACCCCCAACCCCCGCCCTCCTCCCCTTCCACCACCCCTAGTTCGTTTCCCAGAGTTAGGAGTCTTCCATGTTCTGTCTCCCTTTCTGATATTTCCTACCCATTTCTTCTCCCTTCCCCTCTATTCCCTTTCACTATTATTTATATTCCCCACATGAATGAGAACATATAATGTTTGTCCTCCGATTGACTTACTTCACTCAGCATAATACCCTCCAGGTCCATCCACATCGAAGCAAATGGTGGGAATTTGTCGTTTCTAATGGCTGAGCAATATTCCATTGTATACTTAGACCACATCTTCTTTATCCATTCATCTTTTGATGGACACCGAGGCTCCTTCCACAGTTTGGCTATTGTGGACATTGCTGCTAGAAACATCGGGGTGCAGGTGTGCCAGCGTTTCACTGCATCTGTATCTTTGGGGAAAATCCCCAGCAGTTCAATTGCTGGGTCATAGGGCAGGTCTAATTTTAACTCTTTGAGGAACCTCCACACAGTTTCCCAGAGTGGCTGCACCATTTCACATTCCCACCAACAGTGCAAGAGGGTTCCCTTTTCTCCGCATCCTCTCCAACATTTGTTGTTTCCTGCCTTGTTAATTTTCCACGTTCTCACTGGTGTGAGGTGGGATCTCATGGTGGTTTTGATTTATATTACCCTGATGGCAAGTGATGCGGAGCATTTTCTCATGTGCGTGTTGGCCATGTCTATGTCTTCCTCTGTGAGATTTCTGTTCATGTCTTTTGCCCATTTCATAATTGGTTTGTTTGTTTCTTTGGTGTTGAGTTTAATAAGTTCTTCATAGATCTTGGAAACTAGCCCTTTATCTGAAACGTCATTTGCAAATATCTTCTCCCATTCTGTAGGTTGCCTTTTAGTTTTGTTGACTATATCCTTTGCTGTGCAGAAGCTTCTTATCTTGATGAAGTCCCAATAGTTCATTTTTGCTTTTGTTTCTTTTGCCTTCGTGGACGTATCTTGCAAGAAGTTACTGTGGCCGAATTCAAAAAGGGTGTTGCCTGTGTTCTCCTCTAGGATTTTGATGGAATCTTGTCTCACATTTAGATCTTTCATCCATTTTGAGTTTATCTTTGTGTATGGTGCAAGAGAGTGGTCTAGTTTCATTCTTCTGCATGTGGATGTCCAATTTTCCCAGCACCATTTATTGAAGAGACTGTTTTTCTTCCAGTGGATAGTCTTTCCTCCTTTATCGAATATTAGGTGATCATAAAATTGAGGATCCACTTCTGGATTCTCTATTCTGTTCCATTGATCTGTGTCTGTTTTTGTGCCAGTACCACACTGTCTTGATGACCACAGCTTTGTAGTACAACCTGAAATCTGGCATTGTGATGCCCCCAGATATGGTTTTCTTTTTTAAAATTCCCCTGGCTATTCGGGGTCTTTTCTGATTCCACACAAATCTTAAAATAATTTGTTCTAACTCTCTGAAGAAAGTCCATGGTATTTTGATAGGGATTGAATTAAATGTGTAAATTGCCCTGGGTAACATTGAGATTTTCACATTATTAATTCTGTCAGTCCATGAGCATGGAATATTTTTCCATCTCTTTGTGTCTTCCTCAATTTCTTTCAGAAGTGTTCTATAGTTTTTAGGGTAGAGATCCTATACCTCTTTGCTTAGGTTTATCCCTAGGTATCTTAGACTTTTGGGTGAAATTGTAAATGGGATTGACTCCTTAATTTCTCTTTCTTCAGTCTCATTGTATAGAAATGCCACTGACTTCTGGGCATTGATTTTGTATCCTTCCACGCTACCAAATTGCTGTATGAGTTCTAGCAATCTTGGGGTGGAGGCTTTTGGGTTTTCTACGTAGAGTATCATGTCATCGGTGAAGAGGGAGAGTTTGACTTCTTCTTTGCCGATTTGAATGCCTCTAATGTCTTTTGTTGTCTGATTGCTGAGGCTAGGACTTCCAGTACTATGTTGAATAGCAGTGGTGAGAGTGGACATCCCTGTCTTGTTCCTGATCTTAGGGGAAAGGCTCCCAGTGCTTCCCGATTGAGAATTACATTTGCTGTGGGTTTTTCGTAGATGGCTTTTAAGATGTTGAGGAATGTTCCCTACACTCTGAAGAGTTTTGATCAGAAATGGATGCTGTATTTTGTCAAATGCTTTCTCTGCATCTAATGAGAGGATCATATGGTTCTTGGTTTTTCTCTTGCTGATACGATGAATCACATTGATTGTTTTACGGGTGTTGAACCAGCCTTGTGTCCCGGGGATAAATCCTACTTGGTCATGGTGAATAATTTTCTTAATGCGTTGTTGGATCCTATTGGCTAGGATCATGTTGAGAATTTTTGCATCCATGTTCATCAGGGATATTGGTCTGTAATTCTCCTTTTTGGTGGGGTCTTTGTCTGGTTTTGGAATTAAGGTGATGCTGGCCTCATGGAACGAATTTGGAAGTACTCCATCTCTTTCTATCTTTCCAAACAGCTTTAGGAGAATAGGTATGGTTTCTTCTTTAAAGGTTTGATAGAATTCCCCTGGGAAGCCATCTGGCCCTAGACTCTTGTGTCTTGGGAGGTTTTTGATGACTGCTTCAATTTCCTCCCTGGTTATTGGCCTGTTCAGGTTTTCTATTTCTTCCTGTTCCAGTTTTGGTAGTTTGTGGCTTTCCAGGAATGCATCCATTTCTTCTAGATTGCCTAATTTATTGGCATATAGCTGTTCATAACATGTTTTTAAAATCGTTTGTATTTCTTTGGTGTTGGTAGTGATCTCTCCTTTCTCATTCATGACTTTATTAATTTGAGTGTTCTCTCTCTTCTTTTTAAATAAGGCTGGCTAATGGTTTATCTCTCTTATTAATTTTTTCAATGATCCAACTCCTGGTTTTGTTGATCTGTGCAACAGTTCTTCTGGTCTCAATTTCTTTCTTTTGGTATGGGTTCAGACCCGATTTGTGACCCAGTATATGGTCTATTCTGGAGAAAGTTCCATGTGCACTTGAGAAGAATGTGCATTCAGTTGAGTTTGGATGTAAAGTTCTGTAGATATCTGTGAAATCCATCTGGTCCAGTGTATCATTTAAAGCTCTCATTTCTTTGGAGATGTGCTTAGAAGACCTATCGAGGGTAGAAAGAGCTAGATTGAAGTCACCAAGTATAAGTGTATTATTATCCAAGTATTTCTTCACTTTGGTTATTAATTGGTTTAAATATTTGGCAGCTCCCACATTCGGGGCATATATATTGAGGATTGTTAAGTCCTCTTGTTGGATAGATCCTTTAAGTATGATATAGTGTCCCTCTTCATCTCTCACTACAGTCTTCGGGGTAAATTTTAGTTTATCTGATATAAGGATGGCTACCCCTGCTTTCTTTTGAGGACCATTTGAATGGTAAATGGTTCTCCAACCTTTTATTTTCAGGCTGTTGGTGTCTTTCTGTCTAAAATGAGTCTCTTGTAGACAGCAGATAGATGGGTCCTGCTTTTTTATCCAGTCTGAGACCCTGCACCTTTTGATGGGGTCATTAAGCCCGTTCACATTCAGAGTTACTATTGAGAGATCTGAGTTTAGTGTCATCATGATATCCATTCAGTCCTTGTTTTTGTGGATTGTTCCACTGAACTTCTTCTTAAAGGGGAATTTTAAGAGTCTCCCTTAAAATTTCTTGCAGAGCTGGTTTGGAGGTCACATATTCTTGCAGTTCCTGCCTGTCTTGGAAGCTCTTCATCTCTTCTTCCATTCTGAATGAGAACCTTGCTGGATAAAGTATTCTTGGTTGCATGTTCTTCTCATTTAGGACCCTGAATATATCCTGCCAGCCCTTTCTGGCCTGCCAGGTCTCTGTGGAGAGGTCTGCTGTTACCCTAATATTCCTCCCCATAAAAGTCAGGGATTTCTTGTCTCTTGCTGCTTTAAGGATCTTCTCTTTATCTTTGGAATTTGCAAGCTTAACTATTAAATGTTGAGGTGTTGAATGGTTTTTATTGATTTTAGGGGGGGATATCTCTATTTACTGGGTCTGAATGCTTGTTTTCCTTCCCATATTAGGAAAGTTTTCAGCTATGATTTGTTCAAATACATTCTGGCCCTCTGTCCCTTTCGGCGCTCTCGGGAACCCCAATTAAACGTATTTTTTTCTTCCTCAGGCTGTCGTTTATTTCCCTTAATCTGTCTTCATGGTCTTTTAATTGTCTGTCTCTTTTTTCCTCAGTTTCCCTCTGTGCCATCAACTTGTCTTCTATGTCACTCACTCCCTCTTCCACCTCGTTAACCCTCATCGTTAGGACCTCTAGTTTGGATTGCATCTCATTCAATTGATTTTTAATTTCTGCTTGATTGGATCTAAATTCTGCAGTCATGAAGTCTCTTGAGTCCTTTATGCTTTTTTCTAGAGCCAGCAGTAGCTGTGTAATAGTGCTTCTGAATTGGCTTTCTGACATTGAATTGTAATCCAGATTTTCTAACTCTGTGGGAGAGAGGACTGTTTCTGCTTCTTTCTTTTGAGGTGAGGTTTTCCTTCTAGTCATTTTGCTCAGTGCAGAGTGGCCAAAAACAAGTTGTATTTGGAAAAGGAGAGAAAGAGAGGAGAGAAAGAAGGAAAGAAAAGAGAAAAAGAAAAAAGAAAAAAGAAAGAAGAAAAGGAAAAAAGAGAAGAAAAAGAGAAAGAAAAAGAAAGAAAGGTGAAAAAAAAAAAGGGTGGGGGAAGCAATCAGAAATCAAAAAGAAAGAAAGAAAAAAAAAACCACGGGGGAGTATCTTCTGATTCTGTTTAGTTTAAGTCCCTTTACGTCCCCTGGAACTTGTCCGTGTAGCTGGTCTTCTGGGGGAGGGGCTTGTGCTGATTTTCAGGTGTTAGCACTTGGGGGAGCTGCTCTGCCCCTGCCTGGTGCAGGGCTCAGTGGGGGTTGTTTACCCCGTGAGGCCCCAGGAGGAACAACCGCAGTGGCTGGGCCAGCTCTGCAGCCCTGGAGTCAGCTCCCGCAGTAGCTCCGGAGCTCTCGGTCTGCAGGGCCTGGAGGCTCCAGGGCGGGGCCGCTGATGTGCTCAGCTCAGGGCAGGAGCGTCCTCGCTGTCCTGGGCCCTCCCGGCCTCTGCCTGTCCCGGGGGAGGCCGGATCCTGGGCTGTCCCGGCGCCCTTTGCTCCCGGGCCTGCGCTCTTGTACTCGCTCCCGCCCCGCAGCCCCCTCCGCGGAGCCGCCCCCGAGCCCCCAACCCAAGCTGCTCCGGGTCCCGCCATGCGCGCTGCAGCCCTTAGGGAGCTCGGCGCACTCTCCCGGGGCGCAGGTGTCTGTTAGTGTCCCGGGAGCCCGAGGGCATCCCCACCCTCCTGGGTCCTGCTCCACCTCCCTGGAGCCCCTTTTCGCCCTGGAAGGTTGGTGCAGCTCCTGCGTCTCCGGGTCGGGGCTCTCCTGTCCTGGGGACACTCGCCCCGGCCTCAGCCCGGCTCCTCGCGGGCCCCTCCCCTTGGAAGCCTTTTGTTTCTTTATTTCTTTTTCCCCGTCTTCCTACCTTGATAGAAGCGCGAACTCTTCTCACTGTAGCATTCCAGCTGGTCTCTCCTTAAATCTCAGGCCGAATTCGTAGGTTTTCAGGATGATTTGAAGGTTATCTAGGTAATTTGGTGGGGACAGGTGACTTGCGGACCCTACTCTTCAGCCATCTTGCCCCTCTAATTCTAATTTTGAATCTACTTATATCCACAAACTTTGAAATGTCATATTAATTTTTTAACACACAGATTTATCATTCAAAAGTGTTTTGCTTAATTTCCAAATATTGGGGATTTTATATTTATCTTTGTTATTGATTTCTTTTTTTTATTGGAGTTCAATTTGCCAACCTATAGCATAATACCCAGTGCTCATCCCGCCAAGTGCCCATCACCCAGTCACCCAGTCACCCAGATCCCCCACCAACCTCCCTTTCCACTACCCGATGTTCATTTCCCAGAGTTAAGTGTCTCTCATGTTTTGTCATCCTGACTGATATTTTCACTCATTTTCTCTACTTTCCCCTATATTCCCTTTCACTATTTTTTATATTCCCCAAATGAATGAGACCATATAATGTTTGTCCTTTTCCGATTGGCTTATATCACTCAGCAAAATACCTTCCTGTTCCATCCACATGAAGCAAATGGTGGGTTTTTGTCTTTTCTAATGGCTGAGTAATATTCCATTGTATACATAAAACACATCTTCTTTAACTATTCATCTTTCGTTGGACACCGAGGCTCATTTCACACTTTGGCTATTGTGGACATTGCTGCTAGAAACATCGGGGTGCAGGTGTCCTGGTGTTTCATTGCATCTGAATCTTTGGTGTAAATCCCCAGCAGTGCAATTACTGGGTGGTAGGGCAGGTCTATTTATAACTCTTGAGGAACCTCTACACACTTTTCCAGAGTGGGTGTATAAGTTCACATTCCCACCAACAGTGCAAGATTGTTCTCCCCTCTCTGCATCCTCTCCAACATTTGTGGTTTCCTGTCTTGTTAATGTTTACCATTGTCACTGGTGTGAGGTGGTATCCTATTGTGGTTTTGATTTGTATTTCCCTGATGGCCAGTGATGCAGAGCATTTTCTCATGTGATTGTTGGCCATGTCTATGTCTTCCTCTGTGAGATTTCTGTTCATGTCTTTTGTCCATGTCTTTTGCTGTTGAGTTTAAGAAGTTCTTTATAGATCTTGGAAACTAGCCCTTTCTCTGACATGTCATTTGCAACTATCTTATCCCGTTCTGTAGGTTGTCTTTTAGTTTTGTTTGGCTATTCTCTTGAGTGCAGAAACTTTTTATCTTGATGAAGTCCCAACAGTTCATTTTTGTTTTTGTTTCACTTGCCTTCATGAATGTATTTTGCAAGAAGTTGCTGTGGCCAGGTTCAAAAAGGGTGTTACCTGTGTTGTCCTCTAGGATGATGATGGCTTCTTAGCTCACATTTAGATTTTCCATCCATTTTGAGTTTATCTTTGTGTATGGTGCAAGAGAGTGGTCTAGTTTCATTCTTCTGCATGTGGATGTACAATTTTCCCAGCACCATTTATTAAAGAGACTTTTTTTCCAGTGGATAGTCTTTCCTGCTTTGTCGAATATTAGTTGACCATAGAGTTGAGGGCCCATTTCTGGGTTCTCTCTTCCGTTCCCTTGATCTTAGTGTCTGTTTTTGTGCCAGTACCACACTGTCTTCATGACCACAGCTTTGTAGTACAACCTGAAATCTGGCATGGTGATGTCCCCAGCTCTGGTTTCTTTTTTAAAATTCCCCTGGCTATTCGGGGTCTTTTCTGATTCCACACAAATCTTAAAATAATTTGTTCTACCTCTGTGACAAAAGTCCATGGTATTTTGATAAGGATTGCATTAAACGTGTAAATTGCTCTGGGTAACATTGACATTTTCACAATATTAATTCTGCCAATCCATGAGCATGGAATATTTTTCCATCTCGTGTCTTCTTCAATTTCTTTCAGAAGTGTTCTGTAGTTTTTAGGGTATAGACTCTTTACCCGTTTGGTTAGGTTTATTCCTAGGTATCTTATGCTTTTGGGTGCAATTGTAAATTGATTGACTCTTTAATTTCCCTTTCTGAAGTCTCTTTGTTACTGTAGGGAAATGCTATTAATTTCTGGGCTTTGATTTTGTATCCTGCCACACTGCCGAATTACTGTGTGAGTTATAGCAATCTTGGGGTGAAGCCTTTTGGGTTTTCTACATACAGTATCATGTCATCTGGGAAGAGGGAGGCTTTGACTTCTTTGCCAATTTTAATGCCTTTTATTTCTTTTCATTGTCTGATTGCTGATGTTAGGACTTCTAGTACTATGTTGAGTACCAGTGGTTAGAGTGGACATCCCTGTCATGTTCCTGATCTTAGGGGAAAGGCTCCCACTGTTTCCCCATTGAGAATGATATTTGCTGTGGGCTTTTCGTAGATGGCTTTTAAGATGCTGAGGATTGTTACCTCTATCCCTACATTCTCAATAGTTTTTATCAGGAATGGATGCTGTATGTTGTCAAAGGCTTTCTCTTCATCTACTGAGAGGATCATATGGTTCTTCTATTTTCTCTTGTTGATAAGATCTCACATTGATTGCTTTAGGAGTGTTGAACCAGCCTTGTGTGCCGGGGATAATTGGGAAATATTTCCCAATACAAGCATCCCTCAAAAAACTGGAAAAAACTCAAATACAAAAGCTAACCTTGTACCTAAAGGATCTGTTGAATGAACAGCAAATAAAACCTATCACCGCCGAAGAAGAGAATTAATAAACATTTGAGGAGAACTCAATGAAATGGAGACCAGAAGAACTGTGGAACATGAACAAAACCAGAAGTTGGTTCCTTAAAAGATTTAATGAGGTAGCCAGCTTTATTAAAGACAAAAGAGAGCAGACTGAAATTAGTAAAATCACAAATAAAAAAGGAAGGGGGGAGGAGCAAGATGGCGGAAGAGTAGGGTCCCCAAATCACCTGTCTCCACCAAACTACCTAGAAAACCTTCAAATTATTCTGAAAATCTATGAATTCGGCCTGAGATTTAAAGAGAGACCAGCTGGAATGCTACAGTGAGAAGAGTTCGCGCATCTATCAAGGTAGGAAGACGGGGAAAAAGGAATAAAGGAACAAAGGCCTCCAAGGGGGAGGGGCCCCGCGAGGAGCCGGGCTGAGGCCGGGGCGAGTGTCCCCAGGACAGGAGAGCCCCGTCCCGGAGACGCAGGAGCTGCACCGACCTTCCCGGGGGAAAGGGGCTCGTGGGGAGGTGGAGCAGGACCCAGGAGGGCGGGGATGCCCTCGGGCTCCCGGGGACAGTAACAGCAACTGCGCGCCCAGGAGAGTGCGCCGAGCTCCCTAAGGGCTGCAGCGCGCACGGCGGGACCCGGCGGGACCCGGAGCAGCTCGGGGGGCTCGGGCGGCGGCTCCGCGGAGGGGGCTGCGCGGCCCCGGGAGCAGCTCGGAGGGGCTCGGGCAGAGGAAGAGGCTCCGTGCGGAGGGGGCTGCGCGGTTCCAGGAGCAGCTCGGAGGGGCTCGGGCGGCGGCTCCACGGAGGGGGCTGCGCGGCCCGGGAGCGCGAATCCACCAGCGCAGGCTCCGGAGCACAGGGCGCCGGGACACAGCCCAGGATCCCGCCTCCCCCGGGACAGGCAGAGGCCGGGAGGGCCCAGGACAGCGAGGACGCTCCTGCCCCAGCTGAGCAGATCAGCGGCCCCGCCCCGGAGCCTCCAGGCCCTGCAGACTGAGTTCCTGCCGGAGCTGAATCCAGGTTTCCAGAGCTGCCCTGCCACTGGGGCTGTTCCTCCTGCGGCCTCACGGGGTAAACAACCCCCACTGAGCCCTGCACCAGGCAGGGGCACAGCAGCTCCCCCAACTGCTAACACCTGAAAATCACAACAGGCCCCTCCCCCAGAAGACCAGCTAGACAGACAAGTTCCAGGGGAATTTAAGGGACTTAAAGTACACAGAATCAGAAGATACTCCCCGGTGGTTCTTTTTTTGTTTGTTTGTTTTTGTTTTTGTTTTTGTTTTGTTTTGCTTTTTGATTTGTTTCCTTCCCCCACCCCCTTTTTTTCTCCTTTCTTTTTCTTTCTCTTTTTCTTCTTTTTTTTTCTTTTTTTTCTTTTTCTTCCCTTTTTTTTTTTTCTCTTTTCTTTCCTTCTTTCTCTCCTCTCTTTTTCTCTTTTTCCCAATACAACTTGCTTTTGGCCACTCTGCACTGAGCAAAATGACTAGAAGGAAAACCTCACCTCAAAAGAAAGAATCATAAACAGTCCTCTCTCCCACAGAGTTACAAAATCTGGATTACAATTCAATGTCAGAAAGCCAATTCAGAAGCACTGTTATACAGCTACTGGTGGCTCTAGAAAAAAGTATAAAGGACTCAAGAGACTTCATGACTGCAGAATTTAGAGCTAATCAGGCAGAAATTAAAAATCAATTGAATGAGATGCAATCCAAACTAGAAGTCCTAACGACGAGGGTTAACGAGGTGGAAGAACGAGTGAGTGACCTAGAAGACAAGTTGATAGCAAAGAGGGAAACTGAGGAAAAAAGAGACAAACAATTAAAAGACCATGAAGATAGATTAAGGGAAATAAACGACAGCCTGAGGAAGAAAAACCTACGTTTAATTGGGGTTCCCGAGGGCGCCGAAAGGGACAGAGGGCCAGAATATGTATTTGAACAAATTCTAGCTGAAAACTTTCCTAATCTGGGAAGGGAAACAGGCATTCAGATCCAGGAAATAGAGAGATCCCCCCCTAAAATCAATAAAAACCGTTCAACACCTCGACATTTAATTGTGAAGCTTGCAAATTCCAAAGATAAAGAGAAGATCCTTAAAGCAGCAAGAGACAAGAAATCCCTGACTTTTATGGGGAGGAGTATTAGGGTAACAACAGACCTCTCCACAGAGACCTGGCAGGCCAGAAAGGGCTGGCAGGATATATTCAGGGTCCTAAATGAGAAGAACATGCAACCAAGAATACTTTATCCAGCAAGGCTCTCATTCAAAATGGAAGGAGAGATAAAGAGCTTCCAAGACAGGCAGCAACTAAAAGAATATGTGACCTCCAAACCAGCTCTGCAAGAAATTTTAAGGGGGCCTCTTAAAATTCCCCTTTAAGAAGAAGTTCAGTGGAACAGTCCACAAAAACAAAGACTGAATAGATATCATGATGACACTAAACTCATATCTCTCAATAGTAACTCTGAATGTGAACGGGCTTAATGACCCCATCAAAAGGCGCAGGGTTTCAGACTGGATAAAAAAGCAGGACCCATCTATTTGCTGTCTACAAGAGACTCATTTTAGACAGAAGGACACCTACAGCCTGAAAATAAAAGGTTGGAGAACCATTTACCATTCGAATGGTCCTCAAAAGAAAGCAGGGGTAGCCATCCTTATATCAGATAAACTAAAATTTACCCCAAAGACTGTAGTGAGAGATGAAGAGGGACACTATATCATACTTAAAGGATCTATTCAACAAGAGGACTTAACAATCCTCAATATATATGCTCCGAATGTGGGAGCTGCCAAATATATAAATCAATTATTAACCAAAGTGAAGAAATACTTAGATAATAATACACTTATACTTGGTGACTTCAATCTAGCTCTTTCTATACTCGATAGGTCTTCTAAGCAAAACATCTCCAAAGAAACGAGAGCTTTAAATGATACACTGGACCAGATGGATTTCACAGATATCTACAGAACTTTACATCCAAACTCAACTGAATACACATTCTTCTCAAGCGCACATGGAACTTTCTCCAGAATAGACCACATATTGGGTCACAAATCGGGTCTGAACCGATACCAAAAGATTGGGATTGTCCCCTGCATATTCTCGGACCATAATGCCTTGAAATTAGAACTAAATCACAACAAGAAGTTTGGAAGGACCTCAAACACATGGAGGTTAAGGACCATCCTGCTAAAAGATAAAAGGGTCAACCAGGAAATTAAGGAAGAATTAAAAAGATTCATGGAAACTAATGAGAATGAAGATACAACCGTTCAAAATCTTTGGGATGCAGCAAAAGCAGTCCTAAGGGGGAAATACATCGCAATACAAGCATCCATTCAAAAACTGGAAAGAACTCAAATACAAAAGCTAACCTTACACATAAAGGAGCTAGAGAAAAAACAGCAAATAGATCCTACACCCAAGAGAAGAAGGGAGCTAATAAAGATTCGAGCAGAACTCAACGAAATCGAGACCAGAAGAACTGTGGAACAGATCAACAAAACCAGGAGTTGGTTCTTTGAAAGAATTAATAAGATAGATAAACCATTAGCCAGCCTTATTAAAAAGAAGAGAGAGAAGACTCAAATTAATAAAATCATGAATGAGAAAGGAGAGATCACTACCAACACCAAGGAAATACAAACGATTTTAAAAACATATTATGAACAGCTATACGCCAATAAATTAGGCAATCTAGAACAAATGGACGCATTCCTGGAAAGCCACAAACTACCAAAACTGGAACAGGAAGAAATAGAAAACCTGAACAGGCCAATAACCAGGGAGGAAATTGAAGCAGTCATCAAAAACCTCCCAAGACACAAGAGTCCAGGGCCAGATGGCTTCCCAGGAGAATTTTATCAAACGTTTAAAGAAGAAATCATACCTATTCTCCTAAAGCTGTTTGGAAAGATAGAAAGAGATGGAGTACTTCCAAATTCGTTCTATGAGGCCAGCATCACCTTAATTCCAAAGCCAGACAAAGACCCCGCCAAAAAGGAGAATTACAGACCAATATCCCTGATGAACATGGATGCAAAAATTCTCAACAAGATACTGGCCAATAAGATCCAACAGTACATTAAGAAAATTATTCACCATGACCAAGTAGGATTTATCCCTGGGACACAAGGCTGGTTCAACACCCGTAAAACAATCAATGTGATTCATCATATCAGCAAGAGAAAAACCAAGAACCATATGATCCTCTCATTGGATGCAGAGAAAGCATTTGACAAAATACAGCATCCATTCCTGATCAAAACTCTTCAGAGTGTAGGGATAGAGGGAACATTCCTCGACATCTTAAAAGCCATCTATGAAAAGCCCACAGCAAATATCATTCTCAATGGGGAAGCACTGGGAGCCTTTCCCCTAAGATCAGGAACAAGACAGGGATGTCCACTCTCACCACTGCTGTTCAACATAGTACTGGAAGTCCTAGCCTCAGCAATCAGACAACAAAAAGACATTAAAGGCATTCAAATTGGCAAAGAAGAAGTCAAACTCTCTCTCTTCGCCGATGACATGATACTCTACATAGAAAACCCAAAAGTCTCCACCCCAAGATTGCTAGAACTCATACAGCAATTCGGTAGCGTGGCAGGATACAAAATCAATGCCCAGAAGTCAGTGGCATTTCTATACACTAACAATGAGACTGAAGAAAGAGAAATTAAGGAGTCAATCCCATTTACAATTTCACCCAAAAGCATAAGATACCTAGGAATAAACCTCACCAAAGATGTAAAGGATCTATACCCTCAAAACTATAGAACACTTCTGAAAGAAATTGAGGAAGACACAAAGAGATGGAAAAATATTCCATGCTTATGGATTGGCAGAATTAATATTGTGAAAATGTCAATGTTACCCAGGGCAATATACACGTTTAATGCAATCCCTATCAAAATACCATGGACTTTCTTCAGAGAGTTAGAACAAATTATTTTAAGATTTGTGTGGAATCAGAAAAGACCCCGAATAGCCAGGGGAATTTTAAAAAAGAAAACCATATCTGGGGGCATCACAATGCCAGATTTCAGGTTGTACTACAAAGCTGTGGTCATCAAGACAGTGTGGTACTGGCACAAAAACAGACACATAGATCAGTGGAACAGAATAGAGAATCCAGAAGTGGACCCTGAACTTTATGGGCAACTAATATTCGATAAAGGAGGAAAGACTATCCATTGGAAGAAAGACAGTCTCTTCAATAAATGGTGCTGGGAAAATTGGACATCCACATGCAGAAGAATGAAACTAGACCACTCTCTTTCACCATACACAAAGATAAACTCAAAATGGATGAAAGATCTAAATGTGAGACAAGATTCCATCAAAATCCTAGAGAAGAACACAGGCAACACCCTTTTTGAACTCGGCCATAGTAACTTCTTGCAAGATACATCCACGAAGGCAAAAGAAACAAAAGCAAAAATGAACTATTGGGACTTCATCAAGATAAGAAGCTTTTGCACAGCAAAGGATACAGTCAACAAAACTCAAAGACAACCTACAGAATGGGAGAAGATATTTGCAAATGACATATCAGATAAAGGGCTAGTTTCCAAGATCTATAAAGAACTTATTAAACTCAACACTAAAGAAACAAACAATCCAATCATGAAATGGGCAAAAGACATGAACAGAAATCTCACAGAGGAAGACATAGACATGGCCAACATGCATATGAGAAAATGCTCTGCATCACTTGCCATCAGGGAAATACAAATCAAAACCACAATGAGATACCACCTCACACCAGTGAGAATGGGGAAAATTAACAAGGCAGGAAACAACAAATGTTGGAGAGGATGCGGAGAAAAGGGAACCCTCTTACACTGTTGGTGGGAATGTGAACTGGTGCAGCCACTCTGGAAAACTGTGTGGAGGTTCCTCAAACAGTTAAAAATATACCTGCCCTACGACCCAGCAATTGCACTGTTGGGGATTTACCCCAAAGATACAAATGCAATGAAACGCCGGGACACCTGCACCCCGATGTTTCTAGCAGCAATGGCCACGATAGCCAAACTGTGGAAGGAGCCTCGGTGTCCAACGAAAGATGAATGGATAAAGAAGATGTGGTTTATGTATACAATGGAATATTACTCAGCTATTAGAAATGACAAATACCCACCATTTGCTTCAACGTGGATGGAACTGGAGGGTATTATGCTGAGTGAAGTAAGTCAGTCGGAGAAGGACAAACATTATATGTTCTCATTCATTTGGGGAATATAAATAATAGTGAAAGGGAAAATAAGGGAAGGGAGAAGAAATGTGTGGGAAATATCAGAAAGGGAGACAGAACGTAAAGACTGCTAACTCTGGGAAACAAACTAGGGGTGGTAGAAGGGGAGGAGGGCGGGGGGTGGGAGTGAATGGGTGACGGGCACTGGGTGTTATTCTGTATGTTAGTAAATTGAACACCAATAAAAAATAAATTAAAAGAAAAAAAAACAAATAAAAAAGGAGAGATCACAACCAATACCAAGGGAATACAAACAATTTAAAAAATATATTATGAGCTTCTAATGCCAATAAATTAGGCAATATAGAAGAAATGGATGCATTTCTGAAAACCACAAACTACCAAAACTGGAAGAGGAAGAAATAGAAAACCTGAACAGGCCGATAACCATGGAGGAAATTGAAGCAGTCATCAAAAACCTCCCAAGGCACAAAAGTCCAAGGCCAGATGGCTTTCCAGGGGAATTCTATCAAACGTTTAAAGAAGAAACAATACCTATTCTACTAAAGCTGTTTCAAAGGATCGAAATAGATGGAGTACTTCCAAACTCGATCCATGAGGCCAGCATCACCTTATTCCCAAAACTAGACAAAGACCCCACCAAAAAGGAGAATTATAGACCAATATCCCTGATGAACACAGATGCAAAAATTCTCAACAAGATAGCCAATAAGATCCAACAGTACATTTTTTATTTTAATTATAGTTAGTTAACATAGTATTATATTAGTTTCAGGTGTACAATAAAGTATTCAGCTCTTTCATACAATCACCCAGTCATCACCTCAACAAATGCATTCCTTAATCCCCAAAACCTATTCCACCCATCCTTCAACTTACCTCCCCTCTGGTAACTGCAGGTTTGTTTTCTGTAATTAATAGTCTGTTTCTTGGTTTGCCTCTCTCTTACTCTCCCCACCTTTGCTTATTTGTTTTGTTTCTTAAAGTCCATATATGAGTGAAATCATATGTCTTTCTCCGATTTATTTTGCTTCGCATAATACTCTAGCTTCATCCACACCATTGCAAATGGCAAGATTTCATTCTTTTAAAGGGTTGTTAATATTCCATTGCATAATATACCACATCTTCTTTATCATTTATCTATCGATGGATACTTCAACTGCTTCTGTATGTTGGTACTGTAAATAGTGCTGTTATAAATATTGGCGTGCCTGTATCCTTTTGAATTAGTGTTTGTGTATTCTTTGGTTAAATACCCAGTAGTGTGGTTACTGGATCATAGGGTAGTTCTATTTTTAACTTTTTGAGGAACCTGCACACAATGTTTTCCATGGTGATTGGACCAGTTTAAATTCCCACTAATATTGTTAACAGGGTTCCGTTTCTCCACATCCTTGCCAACACCTGTTGTTTCCTGTATTGTTGATTTTAGCCATTCTGACAGATGTGAGGTGATATCTCATTGTAGTTTTGATTTGCATTTCCCTAATGATGAGTGATGATGAACATCTTTTTATATGTCTCTTAGGCATCTGTATGTCTTCTGTTCATTTTTAATTGAATTATTCATTTCGGGGTGTTGAGCTTTATAAGTTTATATGTTGGATACTAACCCTTTATCAGATATGTCACTTACAAATAATCTTCTCCCATTCTGTAGGTTGTCTTTTAGTTTTGTTGGTTGTTTCTTTCACTGCAAAAGATTTTTATTTTGATGTGGTCCCAATAGTTTACTTTTACTTTTATTTCCCTTGCCTCAGGAGATGCATCTAGAAAGAAGTTGCCATGGCTGATGTCAAAGCGGTTATTACTAGTTGTATTCTCCTTTAGGATTTTAATGGTTTCCTCTCTCACATTTAAGTTCTTAAATAATTTTGAACTTATTTTTGTGTATGGTGAAAGAAAGAGGTCCAGTTTCATTCTTTTGCATGTTGCTGTCCAGTTTTTCCAACACCATTTGTTGAAGAGACATTTTCCCATTGGATATTGTTTCCCACTTTGTCTAAGATTAATTGACATACAGTTGTGGGCTTATTTCTCCATTTTCCATTCTGTTCCACTGTTGTGCCAGTACCATACTGTTTTTATTACTGTAGCTCTGTAATCTGATTTGACATATGACTTCCCATTTTTGTTAGGAGGCCTTTGGCACATGACTTCATATGGTCTTACCTCTGGTTTGTGCTCACCTTTGCATCCAGTGTATCAAGTGACTTGCTCTTGCTTAAAGTCACAGAATTCTCTGAAGCCCACATGAGATCGGACATGCTGGGGGAAGGCAGTGAGGCTTTTGGAATCATGTCTCTGAAGTCAGGTGGACACAGCTCAGGCCTATTTCTGTTACATTCCTCTCCTAATATCTTAATGGGGCTTTCCTGGGACAATTGCAGTAGTCAAAAGGCATGAGCTGAGCACCAGATATGTCTTCTGAGCACCAAGGCAGCACAAGGGACAGATATTTACATGCATTAACACTGACACTGGGCAAATTACACCAGAGTGTAGGGGAAGAGGGGAGTGGTATAGAGTCTGTGACGATCTATCCACAGACCATGATGGTGGTCATTGTTGTTACCATCCTCTGCATAGGTGTGTATCAACCACAGTGTCTCTCCTCCTGCATCCTCATTTCTCCCCTTCTGTCCACTTTGCACTCTTAGAGCCAGCACTCAGAGTGGGGCCCACCTGGGGTTCCATGGGGGTCCTAAGTGGCTTGCTTAGGACTGAGGAAGGGGTTCTGAGCAGTTAGCACAGGTCCAGGTGACAGCTTCCTGAGCAGGCCACAGCAGCTGTACCCTGGACTCAGCTGTAGCTTGAGTTTCTCAAAGTATGAACTGAGGGTAGAATGGGTGGAGGTGCCACCATGGTCCTGCTTTTGAGTCACAGAGTTCTGTGGTGGTGTGAGAGGGATCTGGGACTCATCTTTGTTAAAAGTTGATTGAAGGCAGAGCAAGTATCTAGCAACCTGGGACCTGGGACATAATTGTTAAAATGAACATATATAGAAGGTTTCATTTCCCTTCCCAGTCTGGGTCACTTTGAAATCACCACCACCTACCTGTCTCCATAGCTCTTATAATTCACCTGCAAAAATCCCCATGCCCCTAGCATAGTTTAGCAGTCCTTGTTGTGGGGTGGGGGATGGACAGAATGGGCCTGGGAGCTGCACAGGTGCTCCCCTGTGCTGTAGCCATGGCTGGCTCTGTCCAGGAAAGGAAAGGGGACAGAGTGGGACCTCAGGTGAGGCTTTCCAGAGGGGATATTCATAGGGATTTGGGGTAGGTGGGAGGGGCAGCATACTTTAACAGCACCTCTCCCACTCCCTGCAAGGAGCTGTCCAAGCTTCCTGCCCTTCTCTGAGAGTGACCACTGTGTTACTGTGTTACACAGAGTTATACATGTGTACTGTTAGTGGGGCTGCTGTAACAAACTGCCACAAACAGGTTTGCTTAAAGCAATAGAAATTTTTCTCTCATAGCTCTGGATGTTGGAAATCTGAAATCAGTATCTCTGGGCCAAAATCAAGGCATCAGCAGAAGCATGTTCCCTCTAGTGACTCCAGGGGAGAACCTGTTCCTTGCCTCTTCTGGTGACTACATCAGAAGACTCATGACTGCAACACTCCATTCTCTGCCTGCACTGGGCCTGGCTGAGAAAAATCCAAGATTATATCCTCCCATCTCAAGGCTTTTAATTTAATCATAACTGTGAAATCCTTTTTTTGCCATATAATGAGTATTGCCAGGGTTCTCCAAAGAAGCAGAACATCTATATATATATATATATATATATATATATATATATATATATATATATACACACACATATGCTGATCTCCATATTATATTAATCTATGTACACAATGTAATATATTATGTCTATAGATATACATCCTTATGGTAGATTTTATCTATCATCTGTGTATCTATCAACCAAGCTATCCATCCATATCTATCTATCTATCTATCTATCTATCTATCTATCTATCTATCTATCTATCATCTATCTATCTATCATCTATCTGCTTTCCCACCTATCCAGAGGGATTTATTTTAAATAAATGGCTCACTCAACTGGAGCTGGAAAGCCTACTATCTACAGGGTGGGCTGGCAGGCTGGAGGCCCAGGGCAGAGTTGGTGTTGCAGCTCAGGTCTTAAGGCTACCTATTGACAGCATTCTCTCTTCTTTGGGGGGGTCTCAGTCTTTGCTCTTAAGGCCTTCAACTGATTGGATGAGGCCCACTCACATTATGGAGGGTAATCTGCTTACTTAAGCCCATTGATTTAAATGTTAATCTTATCTAAAAATACCTTCACAGAAATACCTAGAATAGTGTTTGACCAAATACCTTGAAACTATAGCCCAGCTATGTTGACACATAAAATTAACTGTCATGTAGGGTGACACTCTTGGGGTCTATGGATCAGCACATGAAAGTCTTTTGGGGGCCCACTGACCAGTTGCTCCAGCTCTGAGTCAAGTGTCCCTGCCTGGATTCTGAGCCTGATGGCCTTGTCCAAATGCCAGCTCTGCCACCTCCTAGCAGAGTGGCTTTGGGCAAATCACTGGTCCCTCTGACCCTCAGTCTGCTCACCTAGAAAGTGTGGATAATCACCATTGAAGTCATGTGAGGAATAAATAAAACAGGAAGGGGCTCCTTCCCTCTCCTGAGTGCCCCTCCCAGCAAGTACAGCAGAACATCCAGTACACCCTGACAAACACCTGATGATTGAGTGTCACCTATTTGGCTGGCCTGCTATTTCATCCTAGTGTGGTTGAGCTGACCCGAGGGTTTTTATGATTTCCATTTTACTTAGCCAAGGAAGCAGTGAATTTATTTTAAGGCAATGATCTTGCTCTTTTCCTCTTGTTCCCATAAATTATGACCCAACAAGTCATGCACAAATAGTTTGGTTTGATATCTCCCATTAATCTTTGCTATATTTTGTAAGTTCACTTCAGTGCAGTGAACTGGGTTTTAATTAAATCTTGAAAATTCCAGTATTTCACAACTCACTCTCACACTGGCCTATAAAAAGAGGAGTCCATATAATTTCATGGGGAGCAATTTCCTTTACTACAAATATGCAAAGTAGAACTTGCTTCTTTTGAATTCTTGTTCCAGACTGTTTTATTTTCCTTACAGTGCCTTCTGGAGCTTCCCTCTGCTTTCTTTATTTTTATTTTTATTTTTATTTTTATTTTTTTTATAAATTTATTTTTTATTGGTGTTCAATTTGCCAACATACAGAATAACACCCAGTGCTCATCCCGTCAAGTACCCATCTCAGTGCCCACCACCCAGTCACCCCCACCCCCCACCCACTTCCCCTTCCACCACCCCTAGTTCGTTTCCCAGAGTTAGGAGTCTTTCATGTTCTGTCTCCCTTTCTGATATTTCCCACTTATTTTTTCTCCTTTCCCCTTTATTCTCTTTCACTATTATTTATATTCCCCAAATGAATGAGACCATATAATTTTTGTCCTTCTCCAATTGACTTATTCCCTCTGCTTTCTGAAATAGCAGGACACATCTTGAAGACTCCAGAAATCACCTGTGTCCAAAGAGCAGACTGGTATCTGTGCAAGGCTCTATGGGCCCCTTACACTACCACATTCTGTGGCTCTACACCAGCACAGGCACAGGGGAGGTCTGATGGTGCTGTCTAAGCATCCCCATGTGTCCATTCACCCATCTTTCCATCATGCCTTATCCGATGGTAACTGGCACTGGTCATGCCAAGCCCTGTGGTGGGTATTGGAGATACTGAAGTCAATCACATAGGGCATTTTCAGTGCTCTGAGGAAGACCATTGTGGGGGTCCTAGGGAGAAGCCCCTGAGCCACCTGAGCAACACTTTGCTGTTCATTCTCTGGGGAGACCTTCTCCCTGGAGCCATGCAATTCATGGGAACCTGCAGTCAGGGCTCTGGTAGACATAAACTATTCTGCTACAGACTGCTGCAGAACCATCAGAGCTCCATATAATGGGTCTCTGTGCTGTGAGAGGCTCAGGGGTTCTTCAGGAGGACACTGTCAGTTTCTGCTCTCTTCCCATAGGGATTCTCAGCTGCCCACAGGGGGGCACATACTAGTGTGTGGGTGCCTCTCCTCTCCTGGATATATCCTACTTCCTGTCACCCTTTCACTGGCCATCTCAGCCTTCAGTCCTGGCCTGGGTATGCTCCAGCTCTAAGCTCATAATGCCGACTCCTGCCTGGTCCCTAGTAGAAATGTCTCCTTATCTCTCCCTATCCTTTTCCCTATAGTATGGATTTATGTGTGTGTCAGGAATCCAAAAAATTCACATCAAGGTCCAGAAAGTGAGAGAGGTAGTACAGTGTATCAGTTACAAGCAGGAATTCTGGGGCCACACAGCCTGTTTCTGACAATTACTTTCTATGTGATATTGGACAAGGGACTTAACTTTTCTGAGCCTCTTGTTTTTCAACCAGGAAGAGTATGTCTCTGTGGCAGAGGCAGGAGTCAGGACTGGTTGTCAAACACTTGTCTGCTCCCACACACTTCCTAGCCCCTTGCTGTCAGGCTGGGGCTGGTGACTAGCTGTGGGAATAGGAGCTATCACAGTATTAGAGTCAGTACTCATGTTGAAGCTGCTTTCTGTCTTCTGAGACAACATGGAACTCCAGATGGTTCAGATTCAGAGGATTCAGCTACTAAAAGGTGGAGCCTCTTTCATGCTAGCTCTTTGAGGGAATACATGGAATAGCACCCCCCACCTCCATCAAACAGCTCCTGACAGACACATAGCACTGATGGAAAGTGCACTTGGTGTTGTTAAGACAGTGGAATTGGGAGCTGGCTGTTACCTCAGCATAGCCCAGCCTGTCCTGACCATACTGTCACTCTGTATGTAGCAAGCAGGGCATATAGTAAGGGTTCTTTAAGAGAGACCTTACCTGTACAGGTATTGGCAAACTAAGAGGATCCGTAATTAGATTTCTCAAGGTGTCTCTTATCCTCTCTCCAACATATTCCAGAACATTCTACATGTTAAAAGCCATAGATTGGGGTGGGTGGTGGCGGTTAAATATCCCTAGGGTCCACTTGCTGCAACTGCATCTGCTGCAGTCCATTGCCTTACACTGGAGCAAGATTCAAGCAGATGAGCCACTCCCCTAATGAAGTTTAAGTTTCTTATCCAGGGATACAGATTCTGCTTGGGATCTTAGCCCCTGCTTATCTCACTACCCCCACCTTTCTCTAGTCACATAGGTACCAAACTCTGGGAGAATAAGATCTTTTGTTACCCTGAGCTTGCTGGTGCTGGGATGCTCTTTTGACTGTTAACCACCATGGAATGTAAGGCTTGTTTGTTGTTGTTGTTTTAGTTTCAGAGGTAGAATTTAGTGGTTCATCAGTTGTATATAATACCCAGTGCTCATTATATCAAGTGCCTTCCTTAATGCCCATCACCCAATCACCCAAATACACCATCTCCCCACCAACCCCCCTCCACCATCTCTCAGTTTGTTCCCTATAGTTCAGCATCTCTTATGGGTTGCCTCCTCATTTTTTAAATTTTACTTTGTTTTTCCTTCCTTTCCCCTATGTTTATCTGTTTTGTTTCTTAATTCGACATATGAGTGAAATAATATGGTATTAGTTTTTTTTACTTCTTTTGTTTAGCATAATATGCTCTAGTCATATTCACATCATTGCAGATGGTAAAATTTCATTCTCTTTGACGGCTGAGTAATATTTCACACGTACTACGTCTTCTTGTCAATTCATCCATTGATGAACATCTGAGCTCTTTCCATAGTTTATCTATTTTTCAGACAAGGATGCTGGGGTGATGAAAGTTGTGTGATGTTCTCAGAGTCTCACAGCTACTAATAAGAAAAGCCAGAATGTAGCCAAAATGTGGTCCCTTCTGCACTCTGCTATGCTGCTATGAGCTCTGTGTGGCCATGCCAGTGGGTAGCTAGCAAACTGGAGAAGGTTCTGTGAGGACTCAGGGACCTCATCCTTGGCCTAGGCCATCACGCTGAACCTTCACAGCATCATACCAGCAGGGTGTTCTCATCCAACTTTGCAGAAGAGCAAACTGTAGCTATGATGCTTTAAATCACTCACTGAATGTCATCTAGCTAATTAGGGAAGTGTGGGGATTTGAGCCCAGGCTACGTGCTCTGAAAGATAAGATGAAAATCACACTGCCCTTAGCTAAAATGACCAAATTTCTGCTAGTACTGTTTCCACAGAGCATAATATGTAAGAATAAGGGATGTAAGCTTTTCTATTGTCTTACAGAGAGTGTTTGCTCTATCACCATACACTTTATTATACAAGGCAGCCTTTTCTCTTCATTTGCAGGCAGAATTACATGTTTTCATTTCTGCTTTATTATCTTCAGTGTCTCCAGGACCCTGTCAATTAACAGTGCTGGAAGCTCCACTTTTAACAAAATTACACATAATCATACTACCTGTGGCCACAAAGGAGAATCTGAGAGGTGTGTGGATTCTGGCTCTGAGTTTCAGATAGGTAATTAAAAATCCAGTATTCTCCATGAAGGGAAAAAGACCCAGAATCATGATGTTCTAAAAGTAAACATGATTAAAAAGTCTTCCTTCATAAAGAATTAATATTTAATTCTCAATCTCCTTCCCAGTGCTTAGTGTGGAAACTATTTCTTTTCTAGTCTTGGGCTGAATGTCAAAATTTACATTTAAATGGGCCTGTTTTGCACAGAGCCTGTAGCTACTAAGACCCTAATGAGAGTATAATTTATATAGTTTTAGATGTTCAGGATTTTTTTAAAGATTTAATTATTTATTCATGAGAGACAGAGAGAGGCAGAGGCACAGGAAAAGGGAGAAGCAGGCTTTAGGCAGGGAGCCCTACATGGGACTCGATCCCGGGTCTCCAGGATCAGGCCTTGGGCTGAAGGCATTAAAGCGCTGAGCCACCAGGGCTGCCCCTAGATGTTCAGGATTGATAACAGTCCAGCCTTGAAATAATTGTGGAAGCCAGTTTTCAGAACTCCTTAATGGAGATATTCTGAGAGGGAAGCCTCTCTTCCTGAGACCAGCCTCAGATTTTGAATGTCGCTTTCTTTGGAATTTAGCCACTACTGGCATCTTTGGTCTTTTGGTTGTTGAAATGCAGGCTGTTGCCCTTTTCTTCCCTCTCATGGATCCAGGCATAGCAATAGTGGGGAGGAAGAAGGGAACTCCCCCAGTGCCAGTGCAGCTGGCATGTGCCTCAGAGCAAGGATCCATATGTGGCTTCACTAGGGCATGGGCAGGCCAGGTGCATGTAAGCCTCTTTAGGGAAACTAGCTTTGCTCACCCCAGAACCTTAGAAAATCCAGAGATTCTTTGGTGTTGAGTTTAATAAGTTCTTTATAGATCTTGGAAACTAGCCCTTTATCTGATATGTCATTTGCAAATATCTTCTCCCATTCTGTAGGTTGTCTTTGAGTTTTGTTGACTGTATCCTTTGCTGTGCAAAAGCTTCTTATCTTGATGAAGTGGGAAATATCAGAAAGGGAGACAGAACGTAAAGACTGCTAACTCTGGGAAACGAACTAGGGGTGGTAGAAGGGGAGGAGGGCGGGGGGTGGGAGTGAATGGGTGACGGGCACTGGGTGTTATTCTGTATGTTAGTAAATTGAACACCAATAAAAATAAATAAATAAAAAAAATAAAATAAAATTCTTGACAGATAAAAAAAAAAAAAAAAAGAAAATCCAGAGATTCCTTTTTAAAGGGAATAGCCACTTAAAGCCAAGGGCGACAAGCATTGTTCCAGCTCATGGTTAAGATACTTTGGATTAGGGCAAGAAAAAGGTGATTAAGTTGAGGTCCTCTCCCAGTATGTGGTTCATTGAACACATTTGTGAAAGCCTGCATGGTTGCACAGTGGGTTGACATGAGGAGCCTATGAGATGGCTTTATGTCTAGTCACTATTGACCATGCATTACCCTTGTGGGCCAGCACAGTATACATAGCAGGATGTTATTAGTAGCCTCAGTGCAAACTATGTGACTGTCTCTCTTCTGCAACTAGGAAGTTTATAGTTTTAGTTTTAGTTATATAGTTTTAGATATAGATATAGTTTAGATGTTCTTCTGCAACTAGGAAGGTAAGGCTGTGAGCGGCCACCTAGGCTCCCCCAGGGGCTACCAATCAAATCCTGGTCAGAGCTGGTTTGAACCAACACTGTCTGATACCTGGACCCACACAGAGCAGAGACATTTTTTTGAAACGTCTTTCAGCCTTCCAGCCCTCTTCCACAGCTGGGAGACAGGTATCTGGGAGACCTACTCTGGGTCTGTCAGATAGAAGAAGCAGAGGGTTTTCCCCATTGCCGAACCCTTCACTAACACCTCTCTGATATTACCCTGTCTTCTTTCCTCTCTCCTATTATAGAGCTACAACCAACCAAGCAGACAAGGGGATCCAGCTGGAATTCTATCCTCAGATGAACTTCTTACTTTTGCCAGTGCCATCCTCTCCCTCAGCCCTCTCTGAGTGGTCTCATGAGCTATTCCCCAGGGATGAAGACTACCATATACCTGGCTCCAGCCAGGTCTCTAGCTGGAGCTCTAGATTCATATATCCAGTTGCTATCTCCACACCTCCACTTGGACCCCCAAGACACCTGGAATCAGTATTCTTGAGATCAAGAGGGCCCTTGGCCACACCAGGTTTCATATAATATATGTGGGATGCTTCTTTTCACCTCCTACTCCCACCTATCCACTATCTGTCAGTGCAAGCCTCATACTCACAGCCAGCCATGCAGACCTTGCAGATCAGGTCAATTCCACCTGCCACATCACTGCCCACATAGCCCTGTGCATGCTTCTGTAGCACTTGGCCTACTCTATGAGTGTGCATGAGTATTTCTCTGGAAGTCTGGCTCCCTCCTCAGCCACAGCCTCTATAAGGCTGGATGTGTGGTAACTATGTTCACCATCCTGTCCTAGGGTAGCTTTCTAGCCTTTCCAGGTTACAAGAGTATTTGCTGAATACATCAGCAGATTTTAATTCTCTTTTTTGCAGTTCTGTCTCACTAGACAATGTTGTGGAGAAGACATTTTACTCTGCTGTTCAAGAATCTTCTAGCTGTCCTAAGAATTAAATTGACATAGGACAGATTAACAGGAGAAAATAAAATTTATATTTCTACATACTGGGAATCCATATAAACATGAGATTTCAAAGATAGTAGAATGAGATATATGTGTCATCCCGAACTAAAGAGAAGAGGGTAGAGTTTGGGACTTTGAAGGGAAGGAAAACAATTCACAGGAAGGTGAAAAAGAGTATGTTTGGTAAACAAAAGCTTGCTGGGACCCTCAGAAACAATGGGACACAGAGAGGAATTTTAATAAATAGACTTGGCTAAACTCCCTGTCTACTTCCCTAGTTATACTATAATGTAATTATCTATAGTAATAGTTCCCTTCCTGTAGCAAGTCCTTTATCTAAATTATTGTAGGTAGTTAGGGGGAGGGTCAAAGGTTCTTGCTGAATCTTTGGGCTTTGATTGTTTTGAACTCTAAATAATCTCATACAAAGGCAACCCATCCTGGGGACCCTACATTCTGAATTCCTGAATATGGGGCTTGTAGTCTATATTCCTAGACCAGTGCCACGAACAAAGCAGACAATTAGTAAGTATTTGACAAATTAATGAATGAATAAATGAATGATTCATCTTGAACAAATCATGTGTATTTGGCTTAGAGTTTCTTCACCTTCAATAAGGGTGTCGCTGTCTCAATTCTTACTTCTTTCTGAGGTTCTCAGAGCAGTGGCCCTCAAACTTTAGTATTCCTTAGAAGGCACTAGAAGGCTCATGAGACATAAATTGATGGGCTCCATCACCAGGTGTCAGATTCAGTAGATCTTGGCTGGATCTTGAGAATTTGCATTTATACTAGATTTCCAGATGCTGCTGCTGCTGGTCTGGGGACCACACTTTGAGAGCTACCCCTTAAGAGGATCAGATCAAAAGTCTGCTGAAAGCACTTTTCCCAGCTTACAGCAAAAAAGTATAAATTTTCAGTGATTTTTTTTTTTTTTTTGCCTCTTTGGAGGCCCCCAAAGGAATTCCAGTTACAGAGCAACCACCCTCAGCAAGGATGAACCTAGACATTTGATAACTATCTGCTTAACAGGAAAACTGAGAAGATGCTGGAACAGATCATCAAATGATCAATTTATAATTGCCCGGGAGAGCAATCAATATGCCAATGCAGATAGTGAATGGCAGGAGAATGACTGACTTTCCTTCCCCTAGCAGCAGGGAGGATGTGCCTGCACAGAATTCAACTGCAAGCCCTTCCCTCTCATTCCACACATACTTTCTGAGCCCCTCCCACATGTCAGGTACTGTGCTAGATGCTGGGATCAGACATGGTGCAACATGGCCCCACTTTGTGGTATCTGGGGAGATGCATGTACTGGGTGCTGGAAGGATCCCCACTTTTATTGAGCACCAAGTGTACCCGTGTCATGCACTTACTCCCACCTGTATTTAAGAGGCCTGGGAAAGTGATGTCATCCCCACTTTACAGGTAAGGAACTGAGTCCCAGTGAGTTGAGGGGATGTCCACCAGGGCATGGCAGCATCAGTACTTTGACCATGTCCTCCTGGTTTTCAAACCAGCTGTGTCTTTCTGAGACCACTCTGTCTGCTCTGCCCACCTGACCTTTCATTCTGCAAATAGATTCATTCAGGCATAAACACCTTTCTATTTCAGAACATGCCTCCATCTCAGTTCTAGCCTGCACAGTGGGTAAAAGAAGGGATTTCTGTGTATAAAGAACTTATAGTTTATTTAAAGACATAAAATCATGAAACAAAAATCAAATAATCGTTACCCTTAAATTCACCTGGACTGGATAGGACAGCATTTGAGTTCTCCCCAGCCTGGTGTGAAGTTGAAAAATTGGATTAAAGGAGCACAGTTCAGTTAAATGTCCAAACCTTAGAATATATGAGGAGAATTATGAGAGTTACAGAGCATATGTCAGCACAAAACATTTGGAAGATAAGTTCTGACTTTGAGTTGCCTGATTAATTTACTCACCTGTGAAAAGAGGTGTACAGCTGGCATTGAAATTGAAATGTCAACTAGGGTATTGGCAGAAACAATGGCACCAGATTCATTTCTTATGAGAAAATTAGCAGGGTTCTCACCAGACACCATGAGTACATCAAATACCTGATCCTGTGCAAAGGATTGTCACGCTGGGAGGATATAAGAACATCAAACATATATTTAGTGCTTATATGTATCAGGCACTGTACTAAATCTTTATGTACATTAACTCAATCCTTTGAACAATATTGTGAGGTGGAGGGAATTATTACCTCTATCGTACAGGTAAGGAAACTGAAGCAAAAAGACGTTAAAGAACTGCTCTGAGGTCACACAGCTATCAAGCCTGAGGGCTAGAGAATTCACTCAATGCATGGGGAAGAACATTTAGAGTAGTGGTATTCAAGATGTGGTTTCTGAGCTAGCATCATTGTCTGTACCTGAGTGGCCAGCATTCTGTGTTTTGATGGCCCTAGGTATTTCCGATACAGGCTGAAGTATGAGAACCACTGGCTTCAAACATGAAGGGGCTGGTGAGGAGGTTCCTGGGAAGAGACAGAAGGAGGGGCACTTTGTGTCTTCAACACATGCTGCAAGGGAGTGTTCTGTGTTGGCTTGGAAAATGGCCTCTTCCCATCAAGTCTGGCAGTAGCAGACCAAAGCTAGCCCCACAGTGGGCTTACCCACTGATGGAACAGCTCACAAATGGTCTCTGGGAGGGTCTCCTTATCTGGTCTCTGAAGGGAAGTGGGTTGAATCTGATGAAGGTAGGCTTGGGAAGAGTAAAAGAAGAGCTGCAGTGCACTCTGTGGCATGATACACCATTCAACTCCCCTCCTACAGGTGCCTCCTACCTTCTGCCATTCTCATGAGCTCCCTAAACTCCTGCTCTGATGCCCAGGCCACAAACCTGAACCTTGCTTCTTGACCAGACATGCTGTCTGTCTTCCCTCAGTGTTCTCAGCTCACCTTCCTTTTTGGCTATGGTTGGCATGACCCTGCCATGAGACCTTTGAGAGTTTTCAAATAACATCACTCTTTTTTTTTTAATAATAAATTTATTTTTTATTGGTGTTCAATTTGCCAACATACAGAATAACACCCAGTGCTCATCTTGTCAAGTGCCCCCCTCAGTGCCCGTCACCCATTCACCCCCAACCCCCGTCCTCCTCCCCTTCTACCACCCCTAGTTCATTTCCCAGAGTTAGGAGTCTTCATGTTCTGTCTCCCTTTCTGATGTTTCCTACCCGTTTCTTCTCCTTTCCCTTCTATTCCCTTTCACTATTAAATAACATCACTCTTACCTGACTCCCTCTGGGGGCTTCCTCTTCCTCTTCTAGGCTCTCCTAAGGATGTACCTCCCTGGACCTTCCCTGATCCCACCCTTAGGCTGACTAAACTGCTCATGGGGAACAGCAAGGGCACTCATGTTACAACCAGATCCTCTGCATATTAAATTGATCAATGCCAAGCTCTTTCACTGCTAAAACATCTAAAAGGAGATTAGGGACTGCAAAGAGATTTACATCTTAATCTGGCTAAACATAATTGGGCCACGTGTTTCTGAGTTATGAATATGTGAGGGTTAGTGTGTGTGTGTGATGGCCTGATGGAAGGACAGTCACAAGACAATGAAAGATTCAGATTGTTGGCTATCAGACAAATTAAGTTATAAAGTACATTTTAAAATTGAAAATATTATGTAAAAGTTATCTCTGTTGTCTCAGGAATATTCCAGTTAGTTAAATCATAATCTGGAGTCATAATCCTTCTTGAAATAACTTCATGAATTTTCTGCTGTGAAGGCATGATTCCTGTTCCTCAGCCATTACCATGTCTTTCAGGCAAGGCTAGTGTATAATATTTAATTATCTGAAACAGCTCATGCACACAGGCAATTTTGCTTCATCAAGTCAACTGACTGCAGGTGCTTTCTCAAAATTGCTACATTTTTGCTGTGACATATCTAAATAATCCTATCAGTAGATTTTCCAGGGGGTATCAAGCTATTTTTAAATTTCTCTAAGACTAATTGTCCTTGATGGAAATTCTCTAGACATTTTAGGAATTCTAGGGGTAAAGAACTCACTTTTCTCAGTTGTCTTGTTGGGAAAATGTTATTATGAACTTTGAGCATTCACTTTTAAAACCATTTACATGGATTACATTAAACATTTAAAAAAATCCATGAACCCCGCCCCCCCCCCGCCCCGGGATTTATGGGTATTGTATTGCTTGAATACTCAACTGTTGGAAGATATTTTCTACCTTCCTTTTTCAGCAAAATTTGTTCTTCATTTTATTAAAGTGATGCATTTCATAATTTGCTGGGTCAGATAAGAAATACAGAAGTCAACTTCTCACCATCCTGATCTCTGACTCCTGTCCCCTAGAGATGATCATGTAAATTTCTTTGGCTCTTGTGGGCTTTGGCTACATATATAGTCTGTACACACTGGTCATTCTAAATATTTAAGAAATTTGTGAAATTCACATAACAGAAAACTATTTAGAAGTGAACAATTCAGTGGTCCTTAGAACATTCACTATGTTGTATTAACTTCACTCTAGTTGCAAAACATTTCTACCATTTCAAAGTAAAAACTCTATTTAAATAAAGTGGGAATGGTTGTTTGGAGATTTCCATCCTTATTGTCCCAGATTAGAGTAGAGAAGGATGGACTTGGGGCTGAAAGGCTTAAGATTTTAAGTAGCAAAGTGACATGGACACCCTAGTTGTCCACAAGGTGGGTGGAATAACAAGAATTGAGATGGGAAACTTTTAGAAAGTTGTTGCAGTAGCTTTGAAGGTAAACTTTGAGAGCTGGTTGCAGACACAGGATCAATAAGTGAGTTCTTTGAAAGGTAAAGTCAACGATATTGGGGGACTGGGTATGATAGGGGTGGGAGAGGGTGAGGGAGAAGTCAAGGATGATTTTCTAGCATTTGATTTGAGAAACTGGGTGACTACCAGTCCAATTCATTGGAAGGAGGCACACAGAAAGATGTGAGCTCAGTTTTGAGGTCAAGCTCCTGTAGGTCATTTGTGTGGCCAGGGCATGGTGTATTTAATTGTGACTCAGATGAAAAAAACTGTTGGAGTCCAGACTTGGGAGGCATGGGCATATAAGAAGTGATTGTAGTTATGGAATGGATGTAGAAGGAGAAGAAAAGAGAGTCCCAGACCAAGGCCTTGAGGACATCAACTTTAATTCCTAGCCTTGGGAAGCATAATATCATACTGTGCAGTTTGTGGTTCACTGCTCCGCAGAGTGGACCTTATTTCTGGGGGGGCTTTCCCTGGAAGAGGCCCTCTCCACTGTAGAGCTATGCAGGCTGTCATCCAACCCACTTCAACAGCCCAGTTCTGGTGTGGCATCATTGGAACCATCCAGGATCCTGTTTCTCTCAGGAAAACTGCCTTGGCTGGGGGTCAGAAAGCTTTGGTCCTCTTTCCTTAAGACAGTTACCTTTGAGCCACAGGAGCACCTCCAGCTAATGTTCTGGGACAGTTATTCCTCCTTATCTCTCCAATGAACTGTGCTGGTCACACAGGAGGAGGAGAGTCATGCCTCGTTGATCTGCTCACTAGAGCAGAAGGAAACACATTCTTACAACGGAAAGTGTGTCATCTGCCTTCCCAGGCTCATCATAGGCTCAGTCACTCTGCTGATCCAAACTGTGTGTTAGCTGCAGTGTGGAGTGAGGTAGCTCTGCAGATGCAGCCTGGGGGCTGGCCAGGGCTGGCTCTGGACATCAGCCACTGGTAGCTCTCCTTTCTGTTCTAACCAGACCTTGTTTTGTCTTTGTGCTTGTAGGCCAGCTTCTCATCACAGCACCTGTTGCAGCTGGTCAGAGACATGGGCTAGCTTCTGTCAAGTATTCAATTTACTTGATTATTCATTTATTCAACGGATATTTCTGAGTGCCTACTGTGGACCAAATACAGGTGATACTGGCTGTGTCCCCAGAATGCAGATTCTGGGAAGTGCAACTGAGCTGCTCATAGCAAATCAAGGAGGGATTCTGTTGGATCTAGAATGGAGGTTGTGGAAGCAGAAAGGTCATCGTGCCCACATTGTACAAAACTTTTGAGCCATGGCAAGGAGTTTGGACTGCATCTTGGGGCCACTGAAGCATGGAAGGTTTGAAGTTGTGACTCAGTCACACTGTCCTTTAAAAAGGCTACACAGTGGGGAATAAATTGAAAATGGGGATAGCTGGACTATCATTAATCAGTGTGCCAGGAAAGACAAACTTTGGGACTGTCTTCTGCAGATGTAAAAGATGATCTTATCTACACCTATCCCTTCTGTAAAGACATTTCTGGAGAAAAAAAATCTTCCCCCACCTGTTTGTCTGAAGAAATGCTGCATTATCTACTTGCTAAAGACTACTCTGTGATAGTTAGTTCCTTTTATATCACTTGCTTATACTATTTGGGTGTCCAGGTTAATTAACAAAAAGATGTGGCATCTATATTTTACAAGAGCCGTAACTGCAAATGCCTCCTGTCTGTCTCAAGTCCCTTTGAAATGTACCAGGTAATGGGCAGTGTATTATCTGTAGAGAACATATTGATACTTTCCTAAATTAACATTTTGCATTTCTTCAGCAGATTTGAGCCATGAAAAATATTTCAATAGGTTCTTATTGTTCTGTTAATTAAAGTGTTTCTCTCCTGAATATAGAAATCAATGGTTAGCATGCCCATGAATAATCTTTCAGGACATAATGAAGACCTGATGTAAAATGTGTTGGCAAGAAGGTTCTCAAGGAGAACTTTGGGCACAGAAATAACTGAGAAAGGGAGGGATCCGGGTAGCTGCTGATATCATGTTGGGTGTTTGTCTGGTGGAACAGTTGCATTGTGACAGCATTGTCAGAATCAGCACATTTCCTTGGTTTAATTGCATATAGGATGAATTGTACACAGAGAATAATAGTCTAATGGACCTGACTGACACTACTAGATTGAGTCACTTCTTTTATTCAAGTCAATTTTGGGGAGGAGGAGGTCCTAAGTTGTTCATTTTTCCATAATCAGACCCAGAATATGCTAATTGTTTTTAATGCCATTCACTTTTCAGGTATGTTCATGCTTTTCATGGTCTAATTTGAACCTCATAACATAACACTTGGGTAAGTTTCAAAAGGCAAAGTGAAAGCTTCCACTTGATAGCTGGGTAGTCCAATGGTGCCTTTGCAACATCATATCCAGGGGTGTATGTGCATTGAGTGTGAAGAGGGATGACTGGTTTAAGCACAAGATTCCCTGATTTACCACACTGTGAGAAGGTGGAAGTGGTCGGGGGCCCACCTCTGGAAGACAAAGTGAGATCTGGAGTTCAAATTTATTCCTCACACCTGAATGGTGTCCTCTTGCATAGTAAACACCACAGAGTAGTCAGAGCCAGCACACTGGGAGCACTCTTCCAGGGTCAGGCCTCTTTGAGCAAACCTCAGGTCTCATATCCATTGTTAGAAATCCTGACATGTATAAATGCATCATTCATAATGTGCCTTGAAGTAATTTCTCTGAATTTTCCACAGAGGTAAAACTAAGATAGCTCCCCACTCGCAGATTAGAACTTGAAGAGCACAAAATGCTCAAGATTCATGAGGGTTACAGCTGGTGTCAAGGGAGCTGTTTCAAGCCCAAGTCCTGTGGCCCACAGTTTGTCCTGTGGCCCACAGGCTGGGCATTTCTTTTAGTCCCATCGATCAATCTGCAGGTGGGGCATGTGTCAACCTTCCCTCATCTAAAAGAGTCTCTGAGTGAGGCTGATGAGGGAGAAGTCTTCTCTGGAGAAGTGGCAAGCATATTCTTTACTGGAACCCAAAGGGGCAGTTCTCCCTGCCAGTCACCAGCTGTGGTGCCCTTCATGTGGTCATGCCCAGCCAGGACACCTCCCTGACCACGGAAGCCCACAGTTCCTGTCTCCTAGGCCTGTGTGCTTGTTATCACCCTGCTGTCATGCCCATGTCACCCACCCAGACTGCCCCTGGGGCTCTGGACAGCACATCCAGCTGCCTCTGTGATGTCCTGAAAGCACTGCCAGCTGCTTTGCCCTGGCCTGGGTGCTGGTCTCCCCCATGCAGCTGGGCCTATCCTGCAATTACCCATCTCAGCAGGAGCAGTCTCAGGGTCCTCTGGGACATTGCCTTTTCCTTCACTCCCATGGACCCTTTCTCCTAATTATGTTTTGAATGCAGGCACCTCTCCGTGGCCAATACCATAATCCAATTGTCCATAATATCTCATTTGGGCTAATGCAAACAGCTTTCTGCCTGATTTATCATTAAGAGATCTTTATGAACCAAAAGTCACTGCCTGACTAGAAATTCTTCAATGGCTATTTACTCTTTTTAAGTTAAAACAAACATCCTTGTTCTGGTCTATAATAACCTGTACCATCCGGTCTCCTCCCCAGATATGTCTGGGTATCAATCCTCAGGCCCTGTGCCCCAGCAACACTGGCCTTCCCTGGGTTTCTGGCTGAGTGTGTTCCCTCCACCAAATGTCTTTGCTGCTTCTGTCTGAAGTTCTCCAAGGAAGTCTTGAGAGCACCCAGTTGGGAAATGGGTCTGGAGTCCGACTGTGTAGGATGCCTGAGCACTCGTGCCCTATGTGTGCATGGGTATGCTCCCCTTAGCACCTGCCCAAGGCCTGTAGTAACACATCCTGCCCTTCCCTATCCCCATGAGCCCATGGCTTCCCTCTATTGCAGCCTCCACTGGGCTGTGTGAGGCCACAGCCCCAACCATCAGCAGGGTGATAGGGAAAGAATGCCAGATGAGCGGTAGGTTGTCCTGACTGTAACTCAGGTGAGATGCTTCCTCCTTTGACTTTAGCTGTCAGGTGGCAAGACAAGTGCCACCTGTAGCCCTCTCCCTTCCTGCCTTATGATTGATTGCCTCTTAGATCACATGAGTTCTCACCTGTCTGCTTTTATCTCAGCTAGCCCATATGTTATTTCAGGATAATATGCAGTCCAGCCTCTCTGCTCTCATTGTACCTGCCTGGCCAGGTGAGTACAGCTCTTGGCTGCATGGAGATGAGAAAGGGTGGCTGAGGGAAATGCATGGATAACAATCTGCAGCAAGGAGGAGACACACTTTGTTCTGCAGGATCCTCCTCTGGCAGAGTACTGGTTCCCTGCAGGAGCTCAGAGAATACATGGAGCTCAAGACCTTAGTCCTACAGTTCACTGTAAGCTTATAATGCAGATTTGGGGCCAGCTGCTGGCAAGTGCTTAGTCCCCTGCAAAACAGAGGAAGGGGAGGGGCCCAAGAGTTTAGAGGGCAGTGGCAGTGTGGCACGGGTGGGCTGGCTTTAAGGAAGACTGCAATGTCTAACAAGAGTTTAAAAGTGTTTGGCCAAGGGATATGCAATTTAAATCTCCTCCTGTCTATCTGTCCTTTGTCTATGAGCAGAGTTTGGATACATGCCAACTTCTGGATGCAGAGTCTGGATATGCTTTCCAGGACCTTGAAATGGTGCTGGGTTCTGAGATAAAATGGACTGTGAGTAGGAAGGCAGGAGTCAGAGAACTGGACACAGTTGGATGGGTAGGTAAGGATGGATTGATGACAATTAAGAAGATAGGTTTAAAACAAACAAAAACTTTTGACGTCCCTATTCCTATTAAAGAAAGAGATTCTGAATCATCATACTATCCTGTGTGAGGCCACACACTACTCTTTTCTTGTGTGTGTGTGGGTGTTCAGGGTGAAAGCATCCTTTCAGAAATGGGCCTCTAGGCATGCTCAATCCCATGGCCCTGGCATGGAACAAAATCCTCAGGGCTGGTCTTGAAGACTGAGCTTCACTTACATTGCACAGGCTTCCCCCAGCTTTCTGGAGACAGGGAATTAATGAGGTCACAATAAAAGGACATAAGAAAGCCATGCTTTCCAGGTCCCAGGCAAGCTAATACCTGTCCTGAGTCATCATTGGAGTTGGAGGAAGTGCCTGGAAGTGCAGATTTTCTCCACATGGTACAGATCCCAAATTTCTGTAGGTTTCAGAGAAGAGCAGCAGGAGCTGAGGGGAGCAGAGCCCACAGGCAGGGTTTTAAAGGAGCCTACTGCTAGTCTTCTCTGCACTAATGCTTGCTCCTTGATTTTAAAGGGGCAGAATGAGTTCTAGGAAGTGAGGAAAAGGGGAAAGTTAGAAAGGGAAATCACAATTTTTTTGAGTACCTATTATTGTCATTATGTTTTATATGACATTCATTATTAGGATTATTAATGCTAGCTGCTGTAACAAGCAACCCAAAACCTAATAGAGGTTTATTTCTTGCTCACATTAAAGCCTAAGCAGGGATTCAGAAGATGGACTTTCACTTGATGATTGATGAGTCCAGGCTCCTACTTATTAGGATTGCTGTCTTCCAGAGCCTCCTCAGCATCCTTCACTGGGTGCTCTGTATCCTGTGCACCAACAGTCAGTGAGAAAAGTAACGAGAGTGGCTCACATGGATGGACCCGGCCTGCAGGTGCTGTACTCACTTGTGTTCAGCTGCCTCTGACCCAACCAAACTCCAGGGAAGCTGGGAAGTGTGTCCCCAGGAGAAGGAAAGATGGGGAAGCACTGGCTACCTTTCTACAACATGTGATTTACTGCAATCCTTGTGATGGTTGTTGAGGTGCGGGTGTTGTTCACAGGGGAGGCCTGAGGCACCGTACTAGGTAAGTTGCAGTGTGAGGCCTTGATCCAGTGCCATGTCCTTGACTTCAAAGTCTCTTTCTCTAGAACCAGTATGAGAGTAGGAGCACTGGCTGAGGTCCTGTACTCTGGGCTCAGCCCCAGCTCCATCACAGACTGTGGGATCTATTTCCCTAGGGGTGAGCTGAGGAGCAGATCGCTGGACTAGATCATTTTCTGAGGCCAGATAATTTTCTGGAAACACCCAGCTGTGATGTTCACGAATCTAAATTCTGTTCCCTCTTGGATAGTCAGGGGATGTCCCTGACCTTCCAGTTAAAGACTAGACATGTAGTCAGAGCTACATCTCTTTAACCTAGAACTTTGGTCCTGAGTCAGATAGAAAGGCACATACAAACTGCATGTTGGGGTATTAAATTGCTTAGAGTCTATACCTATGTGTAAGTGGAGGGTTTTGGCAGGCAGGTATCCTTGGGCTGTCAGGTGTTCTGGAGCTTCAGAGGGCAGTCTTCCAGGCTTGTCACCTGAGGTTGAGTGGCTCTGGGTTTGGTGAATCCAGTCTCACAATGATGGTTCATATCTCTGTCCATATTCCCGCTCTGTTGTTCTCAGCCTGTCAGTGATATCATTCTCAGGGTCCCAATATGGTTGCCACAGTGCCAAGTGTCACATGCTAACATGCCAGACTTCAGTGATGAAAGAGGGAGTGTTTCTTCCCTTAGGTCTTTTTTTTTTTTTTCCAATCAATGTGGAAAACTTTTCCAAAAAACTTAGAAAATTTCTCTGGTGTCTCAGTGGCTAAAATTACGTCACAGGTCCACGCCTAGACCAATGACTGGCATGAGAAATGCTTGGCAGGCATTTCCCACTCTCAGTTCTGGGAATGGGTCTTTTTCTCTGGAGCACATGAATGCATGGAGGAGGATGGAAAACTGAACAGATTGGAGTCTGCTGGCAAGGAGTAAAGGGGAAGCATGGTTGCATTTAAGCCCTCTAGTAGCTGTAATGTCCACTATGGTTTGTGAGGCCCCTTTTAGGTCTAAGAGCAGTTAGACCTAAAAGGGGTTATTTTAGGTTAAAATAAATAATAATAAATAAATAAAATAAATAAATAAAATAGGGTTAGCAGTTATTCCATTTGATGTAACTTCACAAATTTTAAAGTAATTTTCTCTTTTAATACTCTGCAAATTTATAAGAAATAAGTCACTTAGAAGAATATCATGATAAACCACAACTTCTGCAGCCCCACCCTATCTCTTGCCACTCCCTGCTGGGATGATCTTCATGCCCTTGGGTCCTTACACAAACAGCTATGTGTCTTCCCTTACCCATTCTTTTCTGCCTGGCATGCTTCTTCACCTAAAGAAGCACCTCTAAGAAGTCCTCCCTGACTGTCCCAGGCAGTCTCCAGCAGTCTTTGCAGTGTGTGTTTGCTGTGCCATGTTCTTGCATTCAGTTACACACTGCTCTATGACATGGTGCTACTTATGTCCTTCTCTCCTTCCAGAGAGGGATGTCCTAAGGATGTGTAGTTGATCTGATTCCCTTTCTTATTTACGTTGGAGCCCTGGCTCCAAATGGATAGATGGATGAGTGAGGGAATGGCAAGGCTAGTAGGATTAAAGGTATTTTTGAGGTTGGAGTGTGAGTAAGAATTGAGGAGATTGCCCATGCTCATTAGACTATATTGGCCATCAGATCTGGCCAGCCAGAAAGTGGGCATTCTGGGGAGACCTCCTCCTTGGCCCTGGCCAAAAATATTTCTGCTCATAATGGAGTCTCAGACTAAGTACCTGCATAGATATCATCCCCAACAGAACTAGGGTATCTCCAAGAAGATGGGGGCAGAGATGGTCAAGCCCACCACATTTTCTGCCTGGACTGCAGCAATAGTTTCTTGGCTAGTCTTTTTATATTCTCTTGTGCATGATGACTCAATTATTGTTTAGCAGACAGGGTTCTCTTTCTGAAGCACAAAGGAGACCCTGCCATACGCCACCTCTAGGATCTTCTCATTACGTTAAGGAGAGAGCACAGCCTTCAGCCTTCTCACTGTGACCTGCCTACACTCTGACCTCATTCCCATCCACATGGACCTTCTTGTTCTCTTTCAAACATGCTGAGCTCATTTCTTCTGTGTCTAAGAGCCTTAGTCCCTGCTGTTCTTCCCCCTTGGGATGCTTTTTCTTTATATCCACACACAATCACCTATCTTGTTACTCATGTCTCCTCTCAAATGCCACCAGCTCAGCAAGGCTCTCCTTGGCCATCCTAAATAAGGAGCTGCTCTCAACTATGTATGTCACTACATATCTTTCACCCTTTCCATTGTGCTTCTCCATATCTGAAATTATTCTGTTCATTTATTTAAATATTTATTTGGTATCTTTACCAGGTAGACTGTAAGCTCTTTGATGGCAGCCATTCTGCCTTACTTGCAGTATTTGTAGTACCCAGGATGAGGCTCAATGCTCATAAATAAACTTCCTGCTAGAATGATTTGTGCTCTGGAATGAAGGAACACTGTCCCTTGTATATTTCCATTTCCTGTTTTAAAAAGCAGCATCTTTTCTTTTTAATAATAAATTTATTTTTTATTGGTGTTCAATTTACCAACATACAGAATAACACCCAGTGCTCATCCTGTCAAGTGCCCCCCTCAGTGCCCGTCACCCATCACCCCCACCCCCCGCCCTCCTCCCCTTCCACCACCCCTAGTTCGTTTCCCAGAGTCAGGAGTCTTTATGTTCTGTCTCCCTTTCTGATATTTCCCACACATTTCTTCTCCCTTCCCTTATATTCCCTTTCACTATTATTTATATTCCCCAAATGAATGAGAACATACACTGTTTGTCCTTCTCCGATTGACTTACTTCACTCAGCATAATACCCTCCAGGTCCATCCACGTGGAAGCAAATGGTGGGTATTTGTCGTTTCTAATGGCTGAGGAATATTCCATTGTATACATAGACCACATCTTCTTTATCCATTCATCTTTCGATGGACACTGAGGCTCCTTCCACAGTTTGGCTATTGTGGACATTGCTGCTAGAAACATCGGGGTGCAGGTGTCCCGGGGTTTCATTGCATCTGAATCTTTGGGGTAAATCCCCAGCAGTGCAATTGCTGGGTCATAGGGCAGGTCTAGTTTTAACTCTTTGAGGAACCTCCACACATGTTTCCAGAGTGGCTGCACCAGTTCACATTCCCACCAATAGTGCAAGAGGGTTCCCTTTTCTCCGCATCTTCTCCAACATTTGTGGTTTCCTGCCTTGTTAATTTTCCCCATTCTCACTGGTGTGAGGTGATATCTCATCGTGGTTTTGATTTGTATTTCCCTGATGGCAAGTGATGCAGAGCATTTTCTCATGTGCGTGTTGGCCATGTCTATGTCTTCCTCTGTGAGATTTCTGTTCATGTCAGCATCTTATGTATAGGGAATTCCATAAATGTAACTCTATTTTCAAATGTGTGGTTCCACTTTTTCCCCTTGGGAAAAGGCTTTGTACACTTTTGTTACTCCCTTCCTTGATATGGTACTGCCAGTACAACCAGAGTGGGTGTCCAGAGGCCTTACATTCTACAAAAGCAACATCAAACTGTTCAGAATGCATGCCCTCTACTGAAGGCTGCATCAAGAAATGCCAATTAAGGGGTTTCTGCCCTAAGAAAAAAATAAGCAAACACAATGTCTTAGAAACAAATTTACACCTGGCCACAGGACCCATAAAACAAAGCAAAAGTCTTAATCAAGCAGAAAGGAAATAGATCAAATTCTACGACAAATGGAGTGTTCTTTGTGATGGCCTCATTCTTTCTTCCTTTATACTCCCTCCACTCTGGAGAGCTCTCTAATTAAAAAAGTCAATATATGTGATACTTTAAATAATTGGTTGATGTTTAAAGCCCTGTCAGAAAGCTCTGTGGTAAAGTGTCAAGTAATATTTAGTTTCCCCATCAAAAAAAATCACTAAATAGACTTGATAACCATTTAACATACACTCAGCCCCTTAATAAACAGTTGTGATTCTTTTTAATTAGTAAGTAATTAGAAGACTGTGAAACAGTGAGCTGTTACCTACTTTCACAGTTCAGTTAATCCCTCCCACACCATAGGGGTCAGGCTGGCCTGTCTGTAGGGAAGGGGTCCTACATCAGAGGTGCAAAGTGACTACAGTGGCTTCTTAGGCAGGGCAGGGTCCTGGGGAACAGCAGGATTCTTTCCTGACATAGATAGCAAATCTATGGGATGCAGGCATACCTCTTAGTGCCTGTGCAGAGATGTTTTGCAATTTGGAGAAAACCAGTTTTGAAATAGTGGTAGAGCACTGGGAGGAACACCCAGCTGGAGCTGGGAGAAGGTGACACCTGCAAATATCGATTCTGGAGATGTACTAAGAGGTACAGGAGCAGTCTACCTCTGCAGATCTCAGGAGACACATGCTAGAGGAAAGAGCTGGTCTAGGACCTCATTTTAACATAAGTGTTCACTTAGAAATTTCTCTGTGTGCCATGAATCTAAGCACAGTGATATGATCCCCAAAGGAGTAAAAATTGGTTCTTGGGGGACAAAAAAGCTTAAATATTACAATTGTTCATGATTCTCCAAAGCTCAACTCTATGAGAAACTCCTACTCCTTAGTATTTAATTTCTCTCTTCTTATATTAAATTAATGCATATTTGACATAAAGTAGTCCCTAGACATTATTTCTTTTCTCTGTTAACTGCTTCACCTATCCTTACTCCCTTTCTATCAGTTCTCATTTATTTGTCTCATAAAATCAAACTTAATTTTTCTCCTTGGGGGTGGTATGGTGATGATGATGATGAGACTGGAGATGAAAAGTTGAATAACACTGGTCTAGGAGTGATTTAATCAGGTCTCCTGCTGTAACATAATCTAAAACAAAGACTGCTAACTCTGGGAAACGAACTAGGGGTGGTAGAAGGGGAGGAGGGCGGGGGGTGGGAGTGAATGGGTGACGGGCACTGGGTGTTATTCTGTGTGTTAGTAAATTGAACACCAATAAAAAAAAATAAAAAAAATAAAAAAAAACAAACAAACAAACAAAAAAACATCTTGGCACAAAGTCCATGGGAAAGATGAATAAATGTCTTGAAGAATATTTAGTGGAAAGACACAAATGTTTCATTTGGGAGATTATACCCTTAACATGGGATGTCAGTGGGTGGTTTGGGCCTGCCAAGTGATTCTGACATATGTTAAGCCAGGTATCTGTGATGAGGCTTCCTGGGGAGGTGAGCATTGAGCTAACCCTGCAGACCAGTGCAAGGGAGGGTGAGAAGACAGATACTTTTCTGGGGCTGTGCCACTCTGTGACCCAGAGAGCTTGGTGCCTCCTGAACTGCCTAGGAAGGATCTAGACTGGAAGAATGGAGCTCAAGAGGCATCTGAGATGAGGATGTGGACAGGTGAGTTCCCAAGATGTGGGCTCCCAGGAAGGGTCTGAGATGGTGCTGGGCAATGATAAGCCCTCGGGCAGTAGGCTCAGCCTTGGGTTATAGGCTTGGAAGGTAGCTCTCCTCCAGGATTGATATGGTGAGGCTCTGCTACCAGCCTAAAGCCCTTTTTCCTGGGGGCTGGAGCATGCATGGGTTCCTGCTTCCCTTTCTCCTCTACATGAACCACTGTTCTTCCAGGAGAGCAAAGGGGTGACCTTCTTCCAGGGTCAAGGCATCCGTGGTTTCCAAGATGTTGTCTAGGCAGGGCTGATGAAAGGAGCCACAGGCCATTTGCTTCAAACTCAGCCATGTTGAGTAGTTATTAGAATCACAGATCTTTCCAGTGAATTCATCTTTCAGGGACTCTTCAGATTGACAGACACCAGTCACCCACTTGCAATCCTGTTCAACTTCTGTTTGCCCTTAACTTTGACAAGAATGCCATACCCCCTGCCTCCAGGTCATGGATAACATGGACCTCCTCATACTGTGTTGCTCCTGTGTGGCAGGTTGAATACTTTGGCTATTGCATGTGGCGCAAGGGGAAATTTACTTGTTCTTTTGCGCCTTCTTGAGTCTGAGCTCCTCAAAGCATTACTTTAACTTCAGTACTTAGCACTAATTGCTCCAGAACTATTAATTGAACTGATTTGATGATTCTTTAAAATTTTAGTTTATTTTGTCTAATGTTCCTGCTTAAAGGCTCTGGAGGAAAAGAGACATTCCTGCCCCATAATTCAGGATGTTTGGTGATATCACATTTTTGATGTTTCAGAGTGACATGGTTGTATAACTAACTGACATCTAGAGCATACATCTAGAGATGTATGAGTATGATGGGGCAAGAACTGTGGGTAGGAAGCCCACCTTGGAGTTAGAAGAATTGGCTCTGGGTTCAGATCTGTCATTCTCTGCTCATTCATAAAATAGTAATAATAATAATAATTATAATCCCAATAGTCTGGATTTGTATACCCTAAGGAGTTTTTTTGTGAGTTGCAAGAAAACTAATATAAGTAAAGACAAATGAGATTCTCATCTTGGGTTTAGGAATATCTAGGCTACTGGCTTTTTCCTCTAGGACCAACCCCTTAGGAACCTCCCTCAATGGTGGAAGAGGTGGGTCTTTGTAAAGTACAAAAATATCAAGTGAAAACTGAGAACTACTGAGGATGGTTACTTGGGGGCTCTGTAGGGTCAGGTCTGTGCCCTTCACTTGTCTGTTACTCTCTATTTCTCATCCCAGGGCTGTGAAGGTTATAAAGCAATTAAGGAAAACTTACATTGTTCATGTCTTTAAGCAAACCTAATATGTGAATATTAGAACTTTTCTAAAAGAAACAGGAAGGGTTATTCATAAATATCCAATTCTTTAATGAATTTAAAATAGGATTTAATTTTCAACAATTTATTTGCTTTTTCTCGGACTATATCATATTAATTTACATTTTGTATACATCAAGGTACATTGTTAATCATCTCGGTCAGAGTGGAGCCCTAAACAGAACATATAAATATTTAAGGGCTCTTTGTCTTCTGTCACTGTGAGGGGTGAGAGACCAAAGTTCAGTGTTAACTATATTTATAGGACTTTCAGAATAGTACAATCATTTCCCATTAGTCTTCACAGGTTTTTACATATGGACCCACTTACAGAAGAGGTATGGAGGCAAAAGTTTTATTTCCCCAGAAAAATGGAGGCACCATTGAGGGCGAGATTAGATTTCAACAGCATCAACAACATGCAACACAATCTCAATCACAGCTCTGACCACCACCACTACCACCACCATTAATAGAGCAGTTTGTATAATATATTATATACTTGTCAGAATAACCATGGAAAGAAATTATTATTGTTTAGTAAATGCAATTCAGAGAACTGAAGATAATTTGAAGTATACCTTTGAACATTCCCACTCAGGCATTCGCCCAAGAACAAATAATTATTGGTAGCCTCTATTTCCTAGATACTCTAAAATACACTATATTTTTTGAAAAAAGAATCTCTTGGTTTTAAAAAACAAAAATATTAAGAATAATGCCAATCACTTATTAACATTCCTTTATAAAGTGCCCATTTTTTTGCTTATAAAACACTTATTTTATTGAAGCATTCTTTACCTAGTGAAATGCTCAGATCTTAAGTGTAGAGTTTGATAAATGCACATGCCCATATAACTTACAGCCTTATCATGACACAGATCATGTATATCACCCCAGAAAGTGCTAAAGTCCATATGCAGTCAGTCCCTCCAAACCAAGGTAGCAACTGTTTTGATTTCTAACACTATGGATTAAATTTATCTTCTTTAGTGTTTCATGTAAATGGAATCTGACAGTATATATTCCTATGTGTCTGATTTCTTTTGCTCTGAATAGTATTTTTGAGATTCATTCATGCTGTTATATGAATCAGTATTTCATTCCTTTATATTATCAAAGCTTTTTTTTCTGTATCATTTGATATGATCATATGAATTTTCTTCTTCAGCCTGTTGATGTGGTGAATTACACTAATTGATTTCCAAATGTTGAATAAACTTTGCATATATGGAATAAATCCCTCTGGGTAGCATTATATAATTTTATATATATTGTGGGATTCAATTTGCTAACGTTTTGTTGAGGATTTTTGTAGCAACATTGCATCAATTTGTAGTTTTTCTTTCTCATAATATCTTTAACTTGGTTTGGAATTAGGATAATGCTGGTCTCATGGAATGAGCTAAAAAGTGTGTTCTGTCTTTTCATTTTCTTGATAATGTTCTTTGATCCACAAGTTTTTGATTTAGACAAATCCAGTTTATCTATTTTTCTTTTGTTGCTCCTGTTTTTGAGGTTATACTGAAGAGTACATTGCCAATCCAAGGTATAGAGATTTGACTCTATGTTTTTATCCCAGAGTTTTATATCTTAGCTACTATATTTAGATCTTTGATCAATTTTGAATGATTTTTGTATGTTGCATGAGACAAAGGTCCAATTTCATTTTTTTTTTTTTTTGCTTATGGATGTCTAGTTGTCCAAGCACCATTTGTTTGCCTATTCTTTTCCCATAGGATGATTGTCTTGGGACCATTGATAAAACTAATTGGCCACAAATATATAGGCTTATTTCTAGATTTTCAAGTCTAATCCATTGTTCTATATGTCTATTCTTATGGCAGAAGCACTCTGTTTTGATTACTGTAGCTATGTTGTAAGTTTTGAAATTAAGATATGGGAGTCCTCTGACTTTGCTCTTCTTTTTCAATTTTATTTGACTATTTGGTTCTCTTGCAATGCCATGTGACTCTTAGGATTGGTATATTCTTCCAAAAAATCTATTGAATCTTTAGATAGCTTTCAGGTATTCATTTTTCCCCCAATTAATATCTTTTTTTCTTTCAAGATTTTATTTATTATTATTTTTTAATAATAAATTTATTTTTATTGGTGTTCAATTAACCAACATACAGAATAACACCCAGTGACCATAACCCACTCACCCCCACCTCCCGCCCTCCTCCCCTTCCACCACCCCTAGTTCTTTCCCAGAGTTAGGAGTCTTTATGTTCTGTCTCCCTTTCTGATATTTCCTACCTATTTCTTCTCCCTTCCCTTCTATTCCCTTTCACTATTAATTATATTCCCCAAATGAATGAGAACATATAATGTTTGTCCTTCTCCGACTGACTTACTTCACTCAGCATAATACCCTCCAGTTCCATCCACGTCGAAGCAAATGGTGGGTATTTGTCATTTCCAATGGCTGAGTAATATTCCATTGTATACATAAACCACATCTTGTTTATCCATTCATCTTTTGATGGACACTGAGGCTCCAAAACAGTTTGGCTATTGTGGACATTGCTGCTAGAAACATCGGGGTGCAGGTTTCATTGCATTTCGGCGTTTCATTGCATCTGTATCTTTGGGGTAAATCCCCAGCAGTGCAATTGCTGGGTCATAAGGCAGGTCTATTTTTAACTCTTGGAGGAACCTCCACACAGTTTTCCAGAGTGGCTGCACCAGTTCACATTCCCACCACCACATGCTCTCCAACATTTGTGGTTTCCTGCCTTATTAATATTCCCCATTCTCACTGGTGTGAGGTGGGATCTCATTGTGGTTTTGATTTGTATTTACCTGATGGCAAGTTATGCAGAGCATTTTCTCATGTGCATGTTGGCCATGTCTATGTCTTCCTCTGTGAGATTTCTAGAACTCATACAGCAATTTGGCAGCGTGGCAGGATACAAAATCAATGCCCAGAAGTCAGTGGCATTTCTATACACTAACAATGAGACTGAAGAAAGAGAAATTAAGGAGTCAATCCCATTTACAATTGCACCCAAAAGCATAAGATAACTAGAAATAAACCCAATGAAAGAGATAAAGGATCTATACCCTAAAAACTATAGAACACTTCTGAAAGGAATTGAGGAAGACACAAAGAGATGGAAAAATATTCCATGCTCATGGATTGGAAGAATTAATATCGTGAAAATGTCAATGTTACCCGGGGCAATTTACACGTTTAATGCAATCCCTATCAAAATGCCACAGACTTTCTTCAGAGAGTTAGAACAAATTATTTTAAGATTTGTGTGGAATCAGAAAAGACCCCGAATAGCCAGGGGAATTTTAAAAAAGAAAACCATATCTGGGGGCATCACAATGCCAGATTTCAGGTTGTACTACAAAGCTGTGGTCATCAAGACAGTGTGGTACTGGCACAAAAACAGACACATAGATCAGTGGAACAGAATAGAGAATCCAGAAGTGGACCCTCAACTTTATGGTCAACTAATATTCGATAAACAAGGAAAGACTATCCACTGGAAGAAAGATAGTGTCTTCAATAACTGGTGCTGGGAAAATTGGACATCCACATGCAGAAGAATGAAACTAGACCACTCCCTTGCACCATACACAAAGATAAACTCAAAATGGATGAAAGATCTAAATGTGAGACAAGATTCCATCAAAATCCTAGAGGAGAACACAGGCTACACCCTTTTTGAACTCGGCCACAGTAACTTCTTGCAAGATACATCCACGAAAGCAAAAGAAACAAAAGCAAAAATGAACTATTGGGACTTCATCAAGATAAGAAGCTTTTGCACAGCAAAGGATACAGTCATCAAAACTAAAAGACAACCTACAGAATGGGAGAAGACATTTGCAAAAGACGTATCAGATAAAGGGCTAGTTTCCAAGATCTATAAAGTATGTATACTCAACACCAAAGAAACAAACAATCCAATCATGAAATGGGCAAGAGACATGATCAAGATTTTATTTAAAAAAAAAAGATTTTATTTAAATTGTAGTTTGTTAACATACAGTGTAGTATTAGTTTCAGGAGTATAATTTACTGATTCTTTAGTGATTCATCATTTTCATATAACACACCGGGCTCATTACAAGTGCCCTCCTTAATTCCCATCACTCATTTACCCCTCCCCTGCTCTGCTCCCCTCTAGCAAACAGTTAGCTTCGTATTTATAGAATCTCTTATGGAGGGTATTATGCTGAGTGAAGTAAGTCAGTCGGAGAAGGACAAACATTATATGTTCTCATTCATTTGGGGAATATAAATAATAGTGAAAGGGAATATAAGGGAAGGGAGAAGAAATGTGTGGGAAATATCAGAAAGGGAGACAGAACGTAAAGACTGCTAACTCTGGGAAACGAACTAGGGGTGGTAGAAGGGGAGGAGGGCGTGGGGTGGGAGTGAATGGGTGATGGGCACTGGGGGTTATTCTGTATGTTAGTAAATTGAACACCAATAAAAAATAAATTAAAAAAATCTCTTATGGTTTGTTTCCCTCTCTGTTTTTTGTCTCATTTATTTTTTTAAGATTTTATTTATTTGACAGAGAGGGAGTGGGAGCAGGGGGAGGGGCAAAAAGGAAGAGGAGAGAGACAAGAAGACTCCATGCTAAGTGCAGAGCCCTATGCAGTGCCAATACCATGACCCGAGGATCATGACCTGAACCCAAACCAAGAGTCAGATGCTCAACTGATTTAGCCACAGAGGTGTCTCTTTAATTTATTTTGTTTGTCCTTTCTTACCTCTATATTCATCTATTCTGCTTCTTAAATTCACATTTGAGTTAAATCATATCGTATTTGTCTTTCTCTAACTTATTTTGCTTAGCATAATATACTCTAGTTCCATCCACATTGTTGCAAATGGCAAGATTTCATTCTTTTTTTTTTTTATTTACATTCCCCAAATGAATGAGAACATGCACTGTTTGTCCTTCTCCGACTGACTTACTTCACTCAGCATAATACCCTCCAGTTCCATCCACGTAGAAGCAAATGGTGGGTATTTGTCGTTTCTAATGGCTGAGGAATATTCCATTGTATACATAAACCACATCTTCTTTATCCATTCATCTTTCGATGGACACCGAGGCTCCTTCCACAGTTTGGCTATTGTGGACATTGCTGCTAGAAACATCGGGGTGCAGGTGTCCCGGCGTTTCATTGCATCTGCATCTTTGGGGTAAATCCCCAGCAGTGCAATTGCTGGGTCGTAGGGCAGGTCTATTTTTAACTCTTTGAGGAACCTGCACACAGTTTTCCAGAGTGGCTGCACCAGTTCACATTCCCACCAACAGTGTAAGAGGGTTCCCTTTTCCCCGCATCCTCTCCAACATTTGTGGTTTCCTGCCTTGTTGATTTTCCCCCATTCTGACTGGTGTGAGGTGGTATCTCATTGTGGTTTTGATTTGTATTTCCCTGATGGCAAGTGATGCAGAGCATTTTCTCATGTGCATGTTGGCCATGTCTATGTCTTCCTCTGTGAGATTTCTGTTCATGTCTTTTGCCCATTTCATGATTGGATTGTTTGTTTCTTTGCTGTTGAGTTTAATAAGTTCTTTATAGATCTTGGAAACTAGCCCTTTCTCTGATACATCATTTGCAAATATCTTCTCCCATTCTGTAGGTTGTCTTTGAGTTTTGTTGACTGTACCCTTTGCTGTGCAAAAGCTTCTTATCTTGATGAAGTCCCAATAGTTCATTTTTGCTTTTGTTTCTTTTGCCTTCGTGGATGTATCTTGCAAGAAGTTACTATGGCCGAGTTCAAAAAGGGTTTTGCCTGTGTTCTCCTCTAGGATTTTGATGGAATCTTGCCTCACATTTAGATCTTTCATCCACTTTGAGTTTATCTTTGTGTATGGTGCAAGAGAGTGGTCTAGTTTCATTCTTTTGCATGTGGATGTCCAATTTTCCCAGCACCATTTATTGAAGAGACTGTCTTTCTTCCAATGGATAGTCTTTCCTCCTTTATCGAATATTAGTTGGCCATAAAGTTGAGGGTCCACTTCTGGGTTCTCTATTCTGTTCCATTGATCTATGTGTCTGTTTTTGTGCCAGTACCACACTGTCTTGATGACCACAGCTTTGTAGTACAACCTGAAATCTGGCATTGTGATGCCCCCAGATATGCTTTTCTTTTCTAAAATTCCCCTGGCTATTCGGGGTCTTTTCTGATTCACACAATTCTTAAAATAATTTGTTCTAACTTTCTGAAGAAAGTCCATGGTATTTTGATAGGGATTGCATTAAACGTGTATATTGCCCTGGGTAACATTGACATTTTCACGGTATTAATTCTGCCAAATCATGAGCATGGAATATTTTTCCATCTCTTTGTGTCTTCCTCAATTTCTTTCAGAAGTGTTCTATAGTTTTGAGGGTATAGATCCTTTACCTCTTTGGTGAGGTTTATTCCTAGGAATCTTATGCTTTTGGGTGCAATTGTAAATGGGATTGACTCCTTAATTTCTCTTTCTTCAGTCTCATTGTTAGTGTATAGAAATGCCACTGACTTCTGGACATTGATTTTGTATCCTGCCATGCTACCAAATTGTTGTATGAGTTCTATCAATCTTGGGGTGGAGGCTTTTGGGTTTTCTATGTAGAGTATCATGTCATCGGTGAAGAGGGAGAGTTTGACTTCTTCTTTGCCAATTTGAATGCCTTTAATGTCTTTTTGTTGTCTGATTGCTGAGGCTAGGACTTCCAATACTATGTTGAATAGCAGTGGTGAGAGTGGACATCCCTGTCTTGTTCCTGATCTTAGGGGAAAGGCTCCCAGTGCTTCCCCACTGAGAATGATATTTGCTGTGGGCTTTTCGTAGATGGCTTTTAAGATGTTAAGGAAAGTTCCCTCTATCCCTACACTCTGAAGAGTTTTGATCAGGAGTGGATGCTGTATTTTGTCAAATGCTTTCTCTGCATCTAATGAGAGGATCATATGGTTCTTGGTTTTTCTCTTGCTGATATGATGAATCACATTGATTTTTTTACGAGTGTTGAACCAGCCTTGTGTCCCGGGGAGAAATCCTACTTGGTCTTGGTGAATAATTTTCTTAATGTGCTGTTGGATCCTATTGGTTAGTATCTTGTTGAGAATTTTTGCATCCATGTTCATCAGGGATATTGGTCTGTAATTCTCCTTTTTGGTGGGGTCTTTGTCTGGTTTTGGAATTAAGGTGATGCTGGCCTCATGGAACGAATTTGGAAGTACTCCATCTCTTTCTATCTTTCCAAACAGCTTTAGTAGAATAGGTATGATTTCTTCTTTAAACATTTGATAGAATTCCCCTGGGAAGCCATCTGGCCCTGGACTCGTGTCTTGGGAGGTTTTTGATGACTGCTTCAATTTCCTCCCTGGTTATTGGCCTATTCAGATTTTCTATTTCTTCCTGTTCCAGTTTTGGTAGTTTGTGGCTTTCCAGGAATGCATCCATTTCTTCTAGATTGCTAATTTATTGGCATATAGCTTTTCATAATATGTTTTTAAAATCGTTTGTATTTCCTTGCCACCACTTGTTTTAAAAATAAAGTTTTATTGAAACACAGTCATAGACATTTATTTATGTATCATTTATGGCTGCCTTTGGGCTACACATAAGCAAAATCAACAGTATGGCACATTTGTGTGAAATATTCTCAAGAGCTTCCTGGTATCATTTGAAACTGATTCCTGAATTCAGAGGGCAGGGAGAAACCAAAGAAAGAGGTAGACCACTCCAGGTTGATAGGTAGCAATTTTAATAAGCAAAGGGAACTTGCATACAAGATTTTTCTAGGGTGGCAGCAAAATTAATCCCTGCCCCCACTTACCAAATTTTAAAAGTTAACAAAGAGACCTTAACTAGATTCAGAGAAGTATACCATACCACATAGGTGTTCTCTACACCACATCATTACCTTAAGGCTGTGTCCTTGCAGCAGACTCTGGGAGAAGGAAAGGCAAGTACAATCCAAGGACAGAGGAGGGTGAGAAGCCTCTGAGAGCCCTGGTCCAGTCAGATCAATCAGCAATCATGCCTTTCCCATGACAATCCCCAACCGGCACTACCTGTGACAGAGATAACATAGCCCAAAAGTCCTAAAGTGTTTACTCACTACCCCTTTACAGAAGTTTGCCAACCCCTGATGTAGACTGTTTCACCATACAGATTCTCCTTCAACCACCCTTGGCATCTCCCAGTGAACATAGTATCTGTGGCCCAGAAGCAGGCCTTTTGAATTCTGACCCTTCTCTGCCACTCTCTGCACAAACTTTCCCTTCCTGTCCTGCACATGGGATTGGCTAGGCCTACTCTTTGTAGGAACACTTCCTTTAACTTTATATGTTTGCTGTGTGGCCTGTGAACACACATTTGACCAGGCTATGAATGTGCATGGTTCTTTCTAAGCAGTGCTGAAGTTTTCCCTGAATAAGTCAGCATTATTATTCAATTCCTCATCTAATCCACACATTAATAAGAAAATAGAAGGACTCTCTTGGAAGTTATTGTCTGAGGGAGAAAACAATTATTTAGAACTCATATTCAGTTAAGTAATCACACTTAATCCCTAGAGAGGTTTTCTCACAGGGCTCATGCTAATGCAATAACATAAATGTACATGTCCACAGCACCTGCTTTGACAAATGGAGAGGAAGTGCCCATTATACAGACCATGTCCAAGCCTGAGCTTGAAAAATAATTATATCTTGCCTTCTTGCTCTTCCCTATCACAAGAAATGACATGCGTTCCCCCCCCCCCCCATCATGGCAGCTGCCCATAGTCAGGAAGTAGGAGACATTGGGAGCAAAGCTGAACAGAGCCAAACAGCAACAACCACCCTCAGCACCAACATATAACGTAAGCAAATAAGTATTCTTGCAAGGCACTAAGACTGTGGGCTTCCTTGTTAGGCAGCAAAGGTGACTAATAGAGACAGAATTATCAGGATTTTCCAGGGTCCTTCTTACCTAAAACAATCTTAATCCTTTGATGACCTCAATGTTTATGGTAACATCTCCAAAATTTATTCTTGAGCTCCAGAACTATTGTCTGCATACCAGTTGTCTTCCTAGCAGGTCCTAGAGGCAACTGAAGTACAATGATCCAAAAACAAACTCATTCTCTTTCCTAAGATACTGCTTTCTTTTCCTAGGGTTCCTGTGGCAGCTTGCATCTGTCTATTTAACTGAGCTGTAACTACACTTCCCAGATCATTGACCCTGTGTAGTTCCAGGATAGCATAGTCACAGAACACATTTGGTGGAAGATTTATAAGGTGTAGCTAAAGTAGCAGCCATGAGCTTTATACTCCAAAGGTTGGTACGGGGCCGGCTTCTCTTGCAAGTTGCAGGTACAAGTCAGATGATGGGGCCTTGGTGACTTACTCAAGATCATGCTGATCGTTGGGTCAAAACAGGGAGGCAATTATATTTGTACAGGCAGAACTTTGTACAGGCTCACAAGGTGCACTGGGTCAGACCTGGACACGCCTGCTCCAAGGGGCAAAGGATGGTGAGGTCTATGGTCATGGTCATCCCAGAGCAACAGGTAAACACAGAGAACTTATTGTAGTCAACATAAAGGAAAAGTACTCTTGGAGCACAGAAGAGGTCAATTGATGAGCCATGCTGGGGACAGTGTGCTGTCCTGGGTAGTGACAGGCTGAGACTCAGGTGGGATTTCCTCAAGTATACTAGGTAATCTTGTCCCAGTACATGACCCCCCAGTTCTTTGGATTTCCCCATGTGTAATGAGGCAAGTGAGACAAATGATAACTTGCTCAAGTCCTTTTAAGTTCTGGCATAAACACTATAATTTTATATTTTGCTGTTCCTTCCACCAGCTGTTTTTGCATTTTCTAATATGGTCTCATTCATTTGGGGAATATAAATAATAGTGAAAGGGAATAGAGGGGAAGGGAGAAGAAATGGATAGGAAATATCAGAAAGGGAGACAGAACATGGAAGACTCCTAACTCTGGGAAATGAACTAGGGGTGGTGGAAGGGGAGGAGGGAGGGGGGTGGGGGTGACTGGGTGGCGGGCACTGAGGGGGGCACTTGACGGGATGAGCACTGGGTGTTATTCTGTATGTTGGTAAGTTGAACACCAATAAAATTATTTTATTAAAAAAAAGAAAGTGATAAATTCACTTAAATGTGTATGTTTCAGTGTCCATTAAAAATTCCCTTCACATTGTAGGCATCTATCACCAAGAGTAGCAAAATTGGTAATTCAGAACAGGTTGCTTCAAGGAGAAGCTCCAGTTCTGTGAAAACAAAGCTGTGGTTTTAGGGGGCCATGTCATACTCATCTGAGGGTGCAAAGAGGGCAGAATCTGAATAAAGAATAAGCAAGAAATAAGGAAGCCCTGGAAACTGAACCAAAACCTGAATGCACCCAAGGGAGCTTAGCATAAAAAAGCAAAGGCTTACGCTTTGTTTGAGTCCCTAAAATAAAGCTTCATTCCATCGAAGTCCACACCACTACACCTTACCACCAGCTAGTCCTTGGGCCACTCTCCCTTATTCCATGAGGATTTGCAGCTCTTTGCGTACTCTCTACCAATTGTCTCTAGACAATTTCATAGCCTCCCTGGTCTCTCAGCCTCATGACCTTCCTACCACCAATGACTCTGTCCTCCACCTCATCTCAGCTACTTCCTGCAACCATCTAACCTCAGACTGTATCATTATCAATGACTCCATCACTTAATTTTGAGCACTGCACTCTGCATGTTACTTCCCCATTCACACTCTCCAGCAGCTATACCACAGGGACTCTGGCATCCAGAAACTTGCAACCCATTGGACTTACTACCTAGTATTCCTCTGCCACCCTGAAGGTCTTACTTCTTCCCCTAATGCACTTATATTTTGTGAATCAACATTATAATCACTGTCTTGCATACACCCTTAGATCTCTTGCTATCCTCTATCTTGTCCATCTGATGTCTTAGTTTGGATTACAAGGAAACAGGCTCTGAGACAGGGGGTTTATACAAGAATTACAGTGGAAAAGACTGTCCAGAACAATTTCTGTGGGCAAGTGAGGAGAGTATAGTTGGATAGAAGCTTGTCCGTCAACCACCAGGATTGGGGAAGGGATTCCAAAAGATGTCCCAGAAAGTCAGTTGGGTCCCAAGCATGTTATTCCCATATCATTTCCACCTGATTGTTGTAAGAGTTTGGTCTACTTCCATTTTTTTTTTTTCATTTTGAACTTCCATGGGGCAAGTCAGATGCCTGTCCCCATCCTTCTTCCCTCTCAAGCATTTGGCGCAATTGGTCAATCCTTTCCCTTAGCCTTCTGAACTACTTCATAAACAATTTCATTTGGGGATCCTTCACTACACCTTCCTCAACTTTCTGAATCTTGGGATGCCTAAAGCTCAGTCCTGGATGTCTCTTAATAATCTCATCAGTGTTCTTAATTCTGCATTGCTATCTGTGCACTGAGGGCTTTCCATTTGCATCTTTCCCTGGCCCTTTCCTTTGACCTCAGATTTGAATATCCAGTTCCCTATTCTACATCTCCACTTGGATGTTTTTAAGGATGTTGCACAGTTAAAATAGCCAAAACTCAAGCCCCAATTCTTTTAGCCCACAGTCTGCTCCTTCCACAATCTTCACCATTGCAGTTAATGGTGATTCCTTCCTTCTGTTCAGAAGCTTACAGCCATCTGTGAAGCCCATACTTCTCTCATGCCTCACATGAGTTTGATCAGCAAATTCTGTGTGCTATAACTTCAAACAATATCCCAACTCCAGCCACTTCTCACTCTCTTCATGACTACTACCCTTCTTCATCTAGAGAGAGATGATGTCTCTACTTCTCCCTTTTCCACTTGCAGGCACTCCTCTGCAAAGCAGACAAGCTCTGGCACACCCTTCCTGTGGACATCCAGAGAAACAATTGAAATCCTTCCCACCATGGCCTGCAGGCCTTACTCTGCTCTAATTGTCACCACTTTATCTAGCCACACTGGCCTCCCCACTGATTGGGACAAATCACCACTAGTTCCACATCTTCACATTTGTAACTCTGCCTAAAATTTTTCCCCAGAGAGCTAGGTGGCTCAGCATAATACTTCTACTCAGTCCTTTATCCAAATATCTTAATAGTATGAACTTCTCTTACCACTCTATATGATGAAAAGCCCTATCTGATCCCTCATCCTTTCTCTGCAAGAAGATGGAATACTAAAATGATTGGCCCAATTTTGAGGAAAGCAACCAGTGGAAAGATTCACCACAGGCTGGAAGTTTATGTGCATTGGTAAGCAGAACAGGAAAGTAGACTTCATTTTTTCTTCTATTGCATTGTTTATACTAAAGGAGTAAAGTTTTAGCAAACAATGCCCAAATGATAAAGAAATTATTGATTACTGTTTGCTAGTGACTTTTGCTCATATATGGGGATGGAGTGACTAGCTTATCTCAGGTTACCTGGGACTTTCTCAGTTTTAATACTGAAAGACTTGCATTCTGTAAGAGCCCTTAGCTCCATGCAAATAGAGATGATTGGCTCCCTAATGGGGAGCATTATGGAATAAAGGGCTGTGATTTGAGGCTGAATTAAGGTATTCTGGGTCCCTTGGTCTCCCATCATCTTAACACCATCAGTACTTAATGATCAAACCCCTCATGTTTTTCATTGTTCTCCATTGTCTATACCAGCTCTCTGAGTATTTTCTAACTGTAGGTATTAACAATTGTTCATTACTGGCTGCAGTACAAAAAAGTTAAAAAAAAATAGGTATAGCTTATACACAATTCCCTAGTTTTTCTCTTTCTGAAGACAAATATCAGATTGTAAGTGAGAATCAGTCTTATGGGATTTCTTAAAGATTTTTACTTTATAAAAGAATTCTGAAAATGCATGTCCTCTTATTGCTGCATAGCATTATTGACCTGGAATTCTCCCTTGGCTGTAAAACAGAGTACATGTGCCCTGGCATGTTACTGTCCTGAACATGCCAGGCATTTCTTGCCTCTGTGATTCCCATTTTCTCTTCCCTCTGCTACATGCACTTCCCCTTTCTCAGCCCAGTGTTTACCTTTTTCCCTTGGGGGCACACTTGGGGTGCCATCTTCTTGCTCAGATATCTGTGACTCCATCCTCTGCTTCTCCACTTTCAAAGGGGGCTACACCCTCACTGCAGCCCACTCCAAGTCATCCTCTTGGTCTCTGTCCTCTTGTCTGCTCTGCCAGAACTAAGTTCTTCAAGATCAGATAGTCTCTCTTACTCTTTATCTAACCAATATTTATTGAATTCTTATTATGCTCAATTTACAATATAGCAGATTTATGTATTAAACACGGAGTTAGAATAAATAAGCTCTATGATCTTTTAAACTGGAAACATAGATGCACATGGAATCAGTAGATTTGTGATCAAATCCCAACTCCATTCATCATGTGGGAGAGATTTGCAGTTAGTCATTTAACTTCTGGGCCTCAGTTTAGTTATGTGAAATGGGACTATGCTCCTTGTTCACTTGATAGTAAGGATCAAAGTAAGAATTAATATGAATTACAAAGGGCAATGTAAATGTTATGGAGAATGTTAGTGATTCTACCATTCTCCTCCCCCTCTCCCCAACCCAAAGTACCCTGCCTGGTTTAAGGTGTTCCATTAGTAAACAAAAGAGAGGCAAACTTTAGTTGGCCAATGCCTCTAATTTCTGGCCATTTTGTTCCAATTATATGTTTTCTCTACATTGCCCACTATTTAATACCAAATGACCAGTATATCACTCTTACAATCAGATAGGATGATTAATTTTCTTTTTTTCTTTTTTTGATGATGAATTTTCTAGCAACTTTTTAGATTAACAAGAGTTGCTTCAACTCATGTTCACTGTGTGTAGATAGCAAGTAATAAAAATAAATGCAAAGATACAAAGATAAAGAGGAATATTTTTTTTTCCTGAAGTTGAAACTATATAAATTTCAAAGGCTTATTTGCAGCTTGCTTAAAGGTAGATTTTTTTTTTTCCCTTCAGATGTGTTTGGTAATTATCTACACTTTGCATAGTTTCTGGAATTGCTAAAATAAATAGTCACTCATTATGGATTCTTTGGGACTCATTTTAAGGGCAGTCCTGCTGAACTCACCTACTATTAATTTACATGTAAAATACTATTCTACAGGCATGCTATTATAAGGGATAATAAGGGGGGATAATTTCATGGATAATTGCTTTAATGTTGCTAATTCTGACACATCTACACAAAACAAAGAGTAAGAGCAATGATTCTAAATAAGCTTGACATATTTTGAACCAGTGGAAATGACTTCTGATTTCAAACATATTAGTTATAGATGTGTTGTGTTGTTCTTGGAAGCAGGAAGTCATGGAAAAACAAAGCCTGGAATAAGGCCGCTCTGGTTGAGTCATTGATTTTCTAGGTGTCATTCAGTTCTTACTTTGAGCCTCAGGATAGTCATCTGTAAAAGAGGGAATGTAAAACCAGGGCTTAAATGTCTTTAGTCTGACTGTGTTCCAGTCAACATCCTAATCATTCTACGTATTCGATCTCATATAAAGGAAATGAAACTTGTTAATAAGGCTGCATCTCTTACTCTGGCTTAGCTTCAGCTGATTATTTCCAGGCTCCTGCCCTTCATCCTGCAAGAGCATCATATTTCAGGGAAGTTCTAGCTCCCATAGCATTGGGCCAGAATGGTATAGACCAATGCCTGTTACTCACAGGTACACCTCTGTACCCCCAGCCCATCATCTGTGTTTTTCACACACAGGGGTGAGACACTGTGCTGGGCATCCTTCTACTTTTACCACCCACACAGTAGTGAAGAAAGGAGGAAACCTTTCATCTCACTGTATCCAGGACCGTAGTCTCTCCTCCTGAACCTGACCATAAGATCATGGAAGATATATATTTTATAATATAAGTTCTGCATTTGTTTCCTACTGGAATTCCAGGGTTCTGTAGAATGTTCATCACATTCCACTGTCAAAAACCTCTTACCCCATGCATACTCATTTCATGTTCCCTGCTTTAGTGGCCATGTTGATAAAAACCTTGTTCAAATAAGGCCATATTGCATGAAACTGCAAATGTATATAAAGAGACACTGAGTAAAGCACTCAGGACTGAGACTGCATATGGCTTTTGAGTCTTTTGTTGAAGCCCTTGCCCCAGTAAGATTGCTTGGTGTGAGCTAAGCCTAGGTATTCAGTACATCAGTGGTGTTCTGGGTTGCTAGAGATATTTCCTTCCCTTGCTTCATTTCTCAGAAACCTTGCCAGCTATCTAAAACACCACTCAACCAGCACCAGCTGGCATTCATTAAAGTACTTGGTGAATGTCTGGTCCTCAATCAGATACAAAGCAATTGAAAAATATCTGTCTCCTGTTACCAGGTTGGAAATCCCATATCACTAACCATAGACTTTTAGTCCTAAGGAAAAATCAATCAAGACAAAGCAAAAGACACTCTGACCCATGGAATATTGAAAGGTATTTTTTGTTTCATTTTCAATCAATGCTCTGATATTTGCTTAGCTGGGAAGGAAAATGGAATGTAGTTTTAGATACCCTAGCCAAGTGGCAGAGGGGGCATGCTGACTAGATCATAAATAAGAAAGAAAGTTGTTACTTTCATGCTCATATTCCCTAATTCCTCCACACTGGCCAGGCCCTTCTCAATACTTGACCTCTCAATTCAGATGACATTCAGCTGTATGACCAGAAGACACATGTTAACTCAATGCTTTGGCACTGGAAGATTCCACTGCCATTTCCTCTGCCATTTTCCTGAAGAGGATTTCCACTGATTTCCACTGCCATTTTCCTGAAGAGGAAATGGAAGATTCCATTTCCTCTTCAGCTTCCTCTTTTGGGTGTCTGGCATCATGGAAACCTTGGCCTATGATGACATCCATTAGGTAGATGCTGAAATTCCACTGACCCTGTGTATCCACCAAGGGAAGGAGAAGTCACACTATCAAAAGAAAGATTGCTAATTGTGTAGTTCTATTTAATACATAAAGAGATGCACAGTCATTGGGCAGAGTATTTCTTAGTCCCGGAGTATCTATGACTCCAGACTTTCACTACTGAGGGGAAAACACAGCATATTCCCTAGACTCCAGAATCTATGGAGCCCATGTGGTTAATGGCTACATTCTTCATCCCCAGGACAAGATGGAATACAGTCCTGTGGTTCTCCAAGGCAAAGCAATGGCTTGTGAGAGAGGAGGGTATAAAAGATTCTCTTTGGGGCCACTTAACAGACATGCTCTTCTCAAATCAAGGAGCACTTGCTAAAATTGCTTAGGGATAGTTGGAATAGAAAAATAACAGCATAGTTTTGGCAAAACAATTAATATACATAATATGCCAAGTGAGCCAGTGCTGACAAGAATTGGGGGTTGACATTATTTTTAATGGAAAGTCCTTTCTCTCTGCTGGAGTCATGTTTAGTTCAGCCTAATTCTTGTCCTGGGAAAGACTCTACAGTGCCTCTGGAATCAAAAAATGCAGAATTCTACACCCTGCTCTAAGGAAACAAAGCTTGTTCTTACTGCTCTGTGGGGCAAATTTGAGACAATGAAACTCACGGCTGTATGGAGGGCAGCTATGCCTGGGCTCTGAAAGTCAGAGTGAAATCATGCACAGGGTTGACCACAAGAAATCTACATGCAGGATTTCACAGCATCTGGATTTACTGCTTTTGAACCAATTCGGCCTTACCTCCTCCCAAAAGGGTTTTCTTTCTTTTTTTTCGTAATAAAAACTTTATTTTAGACTTTAAATTCATGGTAAAATTGAGAGAAAAGTACAGGGAGTTCCTTTATGTCCACTGGTCCACACACATACATAGAATTACAAATTATCAACATCTCTTCCAGACTGGTACATTTGCTACAATTGAAAAACCTACATTGACATCATAATCCCCCATAGTTCATTGTTTGCCTAAAAGTTCACTTGGACAAATGTATAGTGACATGTATCCATCATTAGAGTATCATACAGAGTATTTTCACTGCTAAATAAACACCCTCTGTCCTCCTTGCTCAACACCTGGCAACCACCGATCTTTTTACTGTCTCTATTTTCTTTCTTTTCTAGAATATCATACAGTTGGCAAAATACAATCAGGTATGGTTTTCAATGTGTCAATTTTTGGCCCATATAAATATTTATGATATACATTTTAATTTCTTAGGTGTTAATTCTATAAATGACCTGCATAGTGTAAAAGGACCCTCTGTACCAGTCCTTAGGCTTGCTGACAATATAGCCTCTTGCTCAGATATCATTTCAATTTTTCTACATCTAAATGCAGATGCTCACAGGAACAAGATAAGTAACTTAAGTCAGTCATATGGGCTATATATAAGAAATAAGAGAAAACAGGTAAGGCAGGCCCTCACTTCCACAAGAAAATGTCCTTTCTTCTATTTTTTCTGGCCCTAGGTATTTCTGGCCTCAGCTTTCACTGAAAAACTTTTATTTTCATGCTATTTTTTATTGTGGTAAAATACACATAACATAAAATTTTATATTTTAACCATTTTAAGTGTACAGTTAAACAAAATTAAATATATTCACCCTAAAAAAAGTATATTCACTTTGTTCTCAAGTATCACCACCCTCCATCTCCAGAACTTTTTTATCTTCCTGACTCTTTGTCCCCATGAAGCACTAAGCTACTTTCTTCCCCAGCCCCTGACAGCCACCATTCTATTTTGTGTGTCAATGAATCTGACTACTCTTGGTTCACTCCAGCACTTCTGAAATAGTCTCAGAGACAGATAATTATTTTTCTATCTTAGAAGAAGAACCAGGAGGAGGAGGGACAATGGAGAAGAAGGGCACTGGGGAGAAAAACTCAGCATGCAAGCTAATGACAAAAGAAGTGGTAGGAAACATGGAGTGGCTAGACATCCCACTTTACCTGGGGTCAGGGTATTTCTCAGGACATGGAATATTTTGTAGGAAAGCTGGCATGGCTGGTAACCCCAAATTCCACACAATAGGGAGAGAGAAAATTATCCAATGGACTGCCTCACTTTTATCCAGGTGATTGTTTCCACATGGAAATATATAGACCATCATTGCCACACTTCTAATCTTTCAAGATAAGCCAGACCTTTAGGTTTTTAAAAGATTTTATGGGAAATGTTCTTTTTTTTTTTTCACATACATTTTTCCCCCTACATACATTTAGTTAAAAAAAGAGACTATACCACTGCAGGGCCCAGCCAGCCCAGCCCTGGCCACCTTTCTGTGCTTCCTCAGTCTTCTGAAGCTTCTGTGTGAGGCATGTGGGAACACACACAGGAACATGAATCTCACTTTGATTCTGAGGTGATGAGATGCCCTATCTCACTGTGAGCCAGGTTTGTATTTGTGGTATGCACACATCAATTCCACAACAAAATGAGATGATGTGCAGATAGCCTTCTGGTAGTGGCATGGCACTAGAATCCACTCAGTTGACAATTATCTTAACAGCTAAGACACTGGGAACTCTTTCTGTATAACAAAGTGCACACAATGAGTTCAAAGATGCCACAATTACATTCCTCATCATTCTCACCAGAAACTAGTGGTGGGTTCAGAGAATGACCTCTGGTCAGCTCCAGATATTTCTCTTCTTTCTGCAGTCCCCGGCTTTCCATCAGCCCCTACTGATTTGTAAATTCTTGTCCTTTATGAGAATGACATGGGTTTTGTTATTAAGCTTTTATTATTACAATTTGGAGAAAATTCCCAGGTTGTGTGAATGATTTCTCAACATTCTGCTTAGGACTGAACCTCTCAGCCTGTCTTTCTCATGGTATTTAGGGAGGCTTTGTTTCTCTCACCTGTTTTCTGCTGAGCATCCTTCACTCACTCTTAGGGTTAAGCTCCTCTTACCTGCAGCTTTCATTGTGTTTGAATCTGATGCGCAGGTTTCAGCCCAGCTAGAGGTACAAAGGTTACTCCTTTGTACTATAAGACCTTTCAGATGTGTCTAAGCTAAGAACATTTTCCCTTCTGGGCATGGATGTGGGAACAGGTTCTCTATAACCTGTGTACATCTGGCTAGCTGCTGTCATCAGGCTTTCTGTTTTGACTGCCCTGCTCACTGTCCTGGGTGCCCACCTTGCACATGGCTGACTCATCATGACACTTGATCTGCTGGCTTGCCTTAGCTCCCTATCCAGAGTAGGTCACTCTGAGTCCAAATTAAGCACTGTTCTGCACAACTGAAAATACCTATCCACCTCTCTTTCTCCTCTTTCCCACTGCATGTATTTTGACTGAAGTACACACAACTTCCCTGGTGTCTGGTGATTTGTTATACAAATGCAGAGAGTATAATTTATAACCTTACACATTGTAATTAATTTTAAAAATGATGTGTATGTATAAAGTTATTACATTAAACAAATATTTTTAAAGATTTTATTTATTCATTCATGAGAGACAGAGAGAGAGAGACAGAGACATAGGCAGAAGGAGAAGCAGACTCCCTGCAGGGAGCCCGATGTAGGACTCAATCCCAGGACCCAGGGATCCTGACCTAAGCCAAAGACAGACACTCAACCACTGAGCCACCCAGGTGCCCCATATTAAACAAATCTTATTTTAATCTCAAAGTTATCATGTAATGTTACTTAATTTCTGAGTCTACAATGTCCCTATGTTTAAGTCAGTGCAATGTGTAAATATGTTGAGATGTTCCTGTTTGTAAAGCTCTGTTCTACCTCAGAACTAAATCAAAACCAGGCAAGCTTATGTAATTTGAAAATAAACCCAATTTCAGTCCACTTTATGGAAATTTGACCAGGAATATTATATTAGATTATTCACCTATGAGTTTTGTTGTTTGAATGTGTTCTACTTTTTGTCTTAGCTATATTCTGTGATAACTTCAAAAAAGGGCTACTCCAGCTGTTCAGAACATTGGAAGCTGCTGTCCCTGCCTGGGGATATTACCAGCAATAAAACACTCCTTCATTTTAAATTTTTCTTTAATCAGCATGTGATTCTTTGGAATTCTGCAGTGGTATTGCCTGACTCCATCACACAGGTTTGAGTGAATCATGTGATCCCTGCAGTATCCAGCAGGATAGCTGAGGAGAAACATTAATATGGGAGTATGATTGGCTTCTCTTGTCCAGAATCTTCTCATGATGAAGGCCAGCCATGGACAGAGTGTTGGCATTAGAATAGTGTGCTATAACTCAGGTTTACAGGGGCAGAAAAGGCAGTGGAACATGGAAAGAAGACCACTTTGGACCTTTGTCTTGTTTGGGGCCTTGGTGAGACAAGATAAGAAGAAGAATATGAGATCTTCAATGACCTGAACACCTCATTTGACTCTTCTGGAGCAACTACCACTTCCTAAAATTCTGTCTCTGCTTCTCTTTGGCACTTCTGCCTTTCTGGCTTTTCCTCATCTGCAAAAAATTTCTTTATCCCCCCTCACAATTTGCCTAAAATTAATCCTCAGCTTCCAACAGCAGAAGACATATTTTAACTCTAATTTGTGAGACTTCTTTTTGACATATGTTACAATTGGCACAACATTTTTTTTAATAAAACCCTGTTTTTTCTTCAACTGCCTAGCTCTATGCTCTGATGAAATTATCTGCCTGTCCTTCCAGCCATTTGCACAAGTAACTTTCCTTTCGCCATCCAGTGGGTGGAAGCCTCTCCAAGTCTAGCCCCTGATCCTCTTTTCTATTATTCTTGGTCTTACATTCATATCTATGATTTGTTGCCACTTCTGTGCTAAAAGCTACCAATATATACTCTAAAACCTCAAAAACATCTGCCTCCTCTTCCTCATATGTATTCTTGCTGTTTTTTGTGGGGCTTACTTGTGTGTGCGTTTTTTTTTTTTTTTTAAATCTCCATTAGGGTTTGCCTTGCTCTCTTTGTCACTAAGGCTTGTAAACCTCAAGATTTCTCACTTCCAGCTTCTCATATCCAGTCAACCACAGAATACTTTCATCTCCATATCTGCACTATTCCATGTCATTGACTCATTCTTTCCCTTTCAATTATCATTGTCCCAGTGTAAGTTCTTGTGAAAATAACCTAGATGGAGGCAAGAGTCCCTTTTCTGACAAGTGTCAGGTGATATTTCATTACTTTATATTTAACAATTTTAAAGAACTGCTGTTTTTTTTTTCCAAAGTGACTATACCATTTTGCATTCCAACTATCAATGCATGAAAGTTCCATTTTTTCACATCCTTGACAATACTTGTTATTATATATCATTCTGATTTTTGTCATTATAGTGGCTGTGAAGCGATATCCCATTGTGGTTTTCTTTTATATTTCCCTGATGACTAATAGTGCTAAGCAATTTTTTATTGTGCTTATGGCCATTAGTGGATTTTCTATGGAGAAATACGTATGCAAATTCTTTGACTCTTTTTATTGATTTTAAGTTAAAAAATTAGTATAGTTGATGCATAATAATTCATTAATTTCAGGTGTACAACATATTGATTTAATAAGTTTATATGTTACACCATGACTACCACAAGTATAGCTACCATTTGTCACCATACAATGGTGTTACAATGCCATTGACTTTATTCCCTATGCTATGTTATTCATTATATAACTGGAAGCCTGTTACTCCCCTCCCCCACACCCATTTTGCTCATCTTCCCCATGCCCTGCCCTCTGGAAATCATTGGTTTGTTCTTTGTATCCATAAGTCTGATCCCGGTTTTTGTTTATTTATTCTTTTTTTTTTTTTTTTTTTAGATTCCACATATACGTGAAACCATATGGTATTTGTCTTTCTCTGTCAGACTTATTTCACTCAGCATAATATTCTCCAGATCCATCCATATTTCTGCAAATGGCAAGATCTCATTCTATTTTATCCCTTTCCCCAATTAAAAACAATATATATATATATATATACATATATATATATTTATTTATTTATTGACAGAGTGGGAGACACCACAAGCAAGGGGAGTAGCTGAGGGAGAGGGAGAAGCAGGCTTTTCATTGAGCAGGGAGCCTGACAGGGGCAATATACCAGGACTCTGAGATCAACACCTGAACTGGAGGCAGATGCTTAACTGACTGAGCCACCCAGACGCCCCTCCTTTGCATGCATTTATTTATTTATTTATTTATTTATTTATTTATTTATTTATTTTTGTATAATTTTTATTGCAGTTCGATATGCCAACATATAGCATAACGCACAGTGATCATCCCATTAAGTGGCCCCTCAGTGCCCATCACCCAGCCACCCCATCGCCCCACTGACCTCCCTTTCCACAACCCCCTGTTCATTGCCCAGAGTTAGGTGTCTCTCATGTTCTGTCACCCCCACTGATATTTCCCACTCACTTTCTCTCCTTTCCCCTTTATTCCCTTTCACTATTTTTTATATTCCCCAAATGAATGACATATAATGTTTGTCCACTTCTGGTTGACTTACTTCACTTAGCAAAATACTCTCCAATTCCATCCACATTGAAGCAAATGGTGGGTATTTGTCGTTTCTAATGGCTGAATATTCCATTGTATACATAGACCACATCTTTATCCATTCATCTTCCAATGGACACCGAGGCTCCTTCCAATAGTTTAGCTATTGTGGACATTGCTGCTATAAACATTGGGGTGCAAGTGTCCTGCTGTTTAACTGCATCTGCATCTGCATCTTTGGGGTAAGCCCCCAGCAGTGCATTGCTGGGTCATAGGGCAGTTCTATTTTTAACTATTTGAGGAACATGCACAGTTTTCCAGAGTGGCTGCACCAGTTCACATTCTCACCAACAGTGTAAGAGGGTTCCCTTTTCTCCACATCCTCTCCAACATTTGTGGTTTCCTGCCTTGTTAATTTTCCCCATTCTCACTGGTGTGAGGTGATATCACATTGTGGTTTTGATTTGTATTTCCCTGATAGCAAGTGATGCAGAGTATTTTCTCATGTGCATGTTGGCCATGTCTATGTCTTCCTCTGTGAGATTTCTGTTCGTGTCTTTTGCCCATTTCATGATTGGATTGTTTGTTTCTTTGGTGTTGAGTTTAATAAGTTCTTTATAGATCTTGGAAACTAGCCCTTTATCTGATACGTCATTGGCAAATATCTTCTCCCATTCTGTAGGTTGTCTTTTAGTTTTATTGACTGTTTCTTTTGCTGTGCAGAAGCTTTTTTATCTTGAATAAGTCCCAATAACACATTTGCTTTTGTTTCCCTTGGCTTCATAGATGTATCTTGCAAGAAGTTGCTGTGGCCAAGTTCAAAAAGGGTGTTGCCTGTGTTCTCCTCTAGGATTTTGATGGAATCTTGTCTCACATTTAGATCTTTCAACCATTTTGAGTTTATCTTTGTGTATGGTGTAAGAGTGGTCTAGTTTCATTCCTCTGCATGGGGCTGTCCAATTTTCCCAGCACCAATTATTGAAAAGACTGTCCTTTTTCCAGTGGATAGTCTTTCCTGTTTTGTCGAATATTAGTTGACCATAGGGTTGAGGACCCATTTCTGGATTCTCTATTCTGTTCCATTAATCTATGTGTCTGTTTTTGTGTCAGTGCCATACTTTGTTGATGACCACAGCACTGTAGTCCAACCTGAAATCTGGTATTGTGATGCCGCCGGCTCTGGTTTTCTTTTTCAATAATCTTCTGGCTATTCAGGGTCTTTTGATTCCACACAAGTCTTAAGATGATTTGTTCCAATTCTCTGAAGAATTTTCATGGTATTTTGATAGGGATTGCATTAAATATGTAAATTGCCCTGGGTAGCATAGATAGACATTTTCACAGTATTAATTCTTCCAATCCATGAGCATGGGATATTTTTCCATCTCTTTGTGTCTTCCTCAATTTCTTTCAGAAGTGTTCTGTAGTTTTTAGGGTATAGATCCTTTACCTCTTTGGTTAGGTTTATCCCTAGATATCTTATGCTTTTGGGTGCCTTTGTAAATGGGATTGACCCCTTAATTTCTCTTCTCCAGTTTCATTGTTAGTGTATAGAAATGCAACTGACTTCTGGGCATTGATTTTTTTTATACTGCCACACTGCTGAATTGCTGTATGAGTTCCAGCAATCTTGGGGTGGAGTCTTTTGGGTTAACTATGTATAGTATATGTCATCTGCAAAGCGGGGGAGTTTGAATTCTTCTTCGACAATTTTAATGCCTTTTATTTCTTTGTTGCCTGATTGCTGAGGATAGAACTTCTAATACTATGTTGAATAGCAGTGGTGAGAGTGGACATTGTTGTCGTGTTCCTGATCTTAGGGGAACGTTTCCCACTGTTTCCCCATTGAGAATGATATTTGCTGTGGTCTTTTTGTAATGGCCTTTAATATGCTGAGGAATGTTCCCTCTATCCCTACACTCTGAAGAGTTTTGATTGGGAATGGATGCTGTATTTTGTCAAATGCTTTCTCTGCATCTGTTGAGAGGATCATATGGTTCTTGTTTTTTCTCTTGTTGATATGATCTATCATGTTGATTGCCTTATTAGTGGTGAATCTACCTTGCATCCCGGGGATAAATCCCACTTGTTCATGGTGAATAATCTTAATGTACTGATGGATCCTATTGGCTAGTGTCTTGAGAATTTTTGCATCTGTGTTCATTGGGGATATTGGTCTATAATTCTCCTTTTTGGTGGGGTCTTTGGTTTTGGAATTAAGGTGATGCTGGCCTCATAGAACGAATTTGGAAGTACTCCATCCCTTCCTATCTTTTGGAACAGCTTTAGTAGAATAGATATTGTTTCTTCTTTAAACGTTTGATAGAATTCCCCTGGTAAGCTATCTGGCCCTGGACTTTTGTGTCTGGGGAGGTTTTGGATGACTATTTCAATTTCCTCCCTGGTTATCGGCCTTTTCAGGCTTTCTATTGCTTCCTGTTCCAGTTTTTGTAGTTTGTGGTTTTCCAGAAATGCATCCATTTCTTCTAGATTGCCTTATTTATTGGTGTATAGCTGCTCATAATATGTTTCTAAAATCGTTTGTGTTTCCTTGGTATTGGTTGTGATCTTTCCTTTTTCATTCATGATTTTATTAATTTCAGTCTTTTTTCTTTTTAATAAGGCTGACTCATGGTTTATCTAATTAATTCTTTCAAAGAACCAACTCTTGGTTTTGTTGATCTGTTCTACAGTTCTTCTGGTCTCTGTTTCATTGAGTTCTGTTTGAAACTTTATTAACTCTCTTTTTCTGCTTGGTGTAGGTTTTATTTGCTGTTCTTTCTCTAGTTCCTTTAGGTGCAAGGTTAGCTTGTGTATTTGAGTTATTTCCTATTTTTTGAGGGATGCTTGTATTGTGATGTATTTCCCTCTCAGGAGTGCTTTTGCTGTATCCCAAAGATTTTGAATGGTTGTATATTCATTTTCTTTAGTTTCCATGAATCATTTTAATTCTTCTCTAATTTCCTGGTTGATCCTTTCATCTTTTAGCAGGATGGTGTTTAACGTCCACATGTTTGAATTTCTTCCAAATTTCTTCTTGTGATTTAGTTCAAATTTCAAAGCATTATGGTCTGAAAATATGCAGGGAATGATCCCAATCTTTTGGTATCGGTTAGATATGATTTGTGACCCAGTATGTGGTTTATTCTAGAGAAAGTTCCATGTGCACTTGAGAAGAATGTGTATTCAGTTGTGTTTGGATGTAAAGTTCTGTAAATATCTGTGAAGTCCATCTGGTCCAGTGTATCATTTAAATCTCTTATTTCTTTGGAGATGTTGTGCTTAGAAGATCTGTAATTTACAGAAAGCATCATGTTGAAGTCTCCTACTCTTAGTGTATTATTATCTAAGTATGTCTTTGGTTATTAATTAATTGGCATACTTGGCAGCTCTCACTTTAGGGGCATTAATGTTCATGACTCTTAGGTCCTCTTGTTGTATATATCCTTTAGGTGTGATATAGTGTCCCTCTTCATCTCTTTTTACAGTGTTTGGGATCAACCTTAATTTATCTGATAGGATTGCTACCCCATTTTCTTTTGAGGACCATTTGAATGGTAAATGGTTCTCCAACCTTTCATTTTCAGGCTGGAGGTGTTCTTAGGTCTCAAATGAGTCTCTTTTAGACAGCAAATAGATGGGTCTTGCCTTTTTATCCAGTATGAAACCCTGCATCTTTTGATTGGGATCATTAAGCCCATTCACATTTGGCATAGCTATTGAAAGATATGCATTTAGTGTCATCATAATACGTATTCAGTCCCTGTTTTTGTGGATTATTTCTTTGGGCATCCTCTTTCTTTTACACAGTCCCTGTTACTATTTCTTGCAGAGCTGGTTTGGTGGTCATGTATTCTTTCAGTTTCTGCCTATTTTGGAAGCTCTTTATCTCCCCTTCTATTCTGAATGAGAGCCTTGTTGGATAAAGTATTCTTAGCTGCATGTTCTTTTCATTTAGGACCCTGAATCTTTCCTGCCAACCCTTTCTTGCCTGCCAGGTCTCTGTGGAGTGGTCTGCTATTAATCTCATATTTCTCCCCATATAAGTTAGGGATCTCTTGTCCCTTGCTGCTTTAAGGATTTTTTCTTTATTTTTGGAATTTGCAAGTTTCAATATGAAATATCGAGGTATTGAATGGTGTTTATTGATTTGGGTGGGTGGGGGACCTTTCTATCTCCTGGATCTGAATGCCTGTTTCCCTCCCCAAATTTGGGAAGTTCTCAGCAATGATTTGTTCACATATGCTTTCTGGTTCTCTGTCCCTTTTGGCGCCCTCTGGAACCCCAATTAAACATAGATTTTTCCTTCTGAGGTTGTCATTTATTTTCTTTAACCTTTCCTCACGGTGTTTTATTTGTTTTTGTCTTTCTTCCTCAGCTTCCTTCCTTGCCATCAACTTTTCTATGTCACTCACTCTTTCTTCTACCTCATTAATCCTTGTCATTAGGACCTCCAGTTTGGATTACATCTCATTTAATTGATCTTTAAGTCCAGCCTGATTAGATCTAAATTCTGCCATCATGAAGTCTCTTGATTCCTTTTTGCTTTTTTCCAGAGCCACAAGTAGCTTTATAATTGTGCTTCTGAATTGGCTTTCTGACATAGAATTGTAATCCAAAATCTGTAACTCTGTGGCAGAGAGTACTATTTCTGATTCTTTCTTTTGTTCTTTCTAGTCATTTTGCTCAGTGCAAAGTGGCTAAAAACGAGTTGTACTAGAAAAAGGAAGGAAAAAAAAAGAAAAAACAAAACAAAACAAACAAGGAGGGGTATCCTCTGGTTCTATATACTGTAAATCCCTTGACTTCCCCTGGAGCTCTAGCACTGCTCAGCCAAGAACTTGTTTTTCCCTTGTCCTTCCGGGTGGTCTTATGGGGAAGGGTCTTGCTGTGCTAATTCTCAGTGTGTGCACCTGTGAGAGCTGCCCTGTTCTCCACCTGTTACACGGCTCAGTTGGAGCTGTTTATCCTTTGAGGCCCCTGTTCCCTTGTCGCCCAGCTCCATCCCAGGCACAGGGTGACACCAGGAGGAACAATACTAGTGGTGGCCAGCTCTCCAGCCCTGAGGTCAGCTCTCGCAGTAACTACCGAAGTCTCCCAGTCAGCACTGGCCTGGATGCTCTAGGGGTGGGGGGCGCTGATCTGCATAGCTTTGGGTCCCCTGTGGCAGGAGAGTCCTGCTGTCCTGTGCCCTCCCCGCCTCCGCCTGTCTCAGGGGGAGTAAAGGATCTTGGGTTGTGTCTGCTTGGCACCCTGGGACCTGGGGCCTGTGTTGCTGGAATCACGTTCCTGGGGCTGTGGCTCCGAAGGCAGCAGGGCGCAGCCCCCTCTCCAGGAGCCACCCTGTCTGAGCTTCTCCAGAGGCCCAGCCAGGTGCCAGCTCCAGCACTTTACCGAGATAGGCCCATGGTCTGTGGTGCACTCTCCCCTGGGGTGCACTTCCTTTGTTAGTGACCCCGGAAACCTGTAGGCTCTACTGCCCCTCCTGTAGTTCTGCCCGGTTTCCCTGCTAAGCGCCTTTCCCTTTGGGAAGAATCCAGTGCGTATTTTTAAAGTTCCTGCTTCTCCAGGACTGGGCTTTCCTGTTCTTGAGGCTTTTGTCGTCTGGCCCGGCTCCGGCTCCTCATGGGGGCTCCTCCCCAACTTGATTATTTTTTTTTTCTGCCTTCCTACCTTGTTGGAAGTGCAAACGCTTCTCTCTGTATCGTTCTAGCTGTTCTTTCCATACTTCAGAGGTTGAATTCACAGGTTTTCAGGATGATTTTAAAGTTATCTAGGTAAGTTGGTGGGGACAAGTGACTTGGGGACCTTACTCCTCTGCCATCTTGCCCTGCCCCCTCCTTTGCCTATTTTTAAATTGAGTTGTCATTTTGTTAGTAAGTTGTAAGAGTTCTTTATATATTCTTTTTTTAAAAGATTATTTTATTTTATTTATTCATGAGAGGCACAGAGAGAGAGAGAGAGAGAGATGCAGAGACACAAGCAGAGGGAGAAGCAGGCTCCATGCAGGAAGCCCCACATGGGACTCAATCCCAGGTCTCTAGGATCATGCCCCGGGCTGAAGGCGGCACTAAACTGCTGGGCTACTGGGGCTGCCCATATATATTCTTAATGCAAATCCTTTTCCAGATGTTTGAAATATATTTTCCCTTTGTGTGTGTGTGTGTGTGTGTGTGTGTGTGTGTGTTTGAAGAACAGAAAACAGAAGTTTTTTTAATTTTGAAGAAGGCCAACTTGTCTATTTTTTTCTTTTTCATTTGTGCTTTGGGGTGTCTTATCTAACAAGCTCGTGTCCTAATGGAGGTAAGTGGGAACAGGTGGGCTGGTGTCTGCTTTCCCCTCTGTAATGCAATTTCCACAGGGCAGCATGTTTGCTCCTGTCCTCCAAATCTAGGAGAAATGTCTAACACAGAGATGCTCAATAACTATTTATTGAATAAAGAAATGAATGAATAAATAAAAAGTGGGTTTAATGAGGAGTGAAATAGTATAATTGAAGGAATCCCAAATAGAGAGGAATCTCATTTTTTTAGTTGGAGAGAGTTGAGCATGTTTACAGATAGGGATTAGAGGCAATTGAAAAGCAGTGAATATACAGAAGAAATTAGAGTAATAAATGGAATGAATAGAAAGGGACCCCAGATTGAAAATGACCTGGAAGTGGAGGGTCACCTTCTCCACAGAAACACAGATGTATGTCAGGTGAGAGTGGGGGCTTACACACGGGGGATCTGGCTTTGTTTTGTACTGTTTGTGCTGAGGGAGATGATGCACTATCCCTGCCTGAGGCTGTGGAGCTTCCAGAGGAGGCAGAGCAGAACCATCACTAAGGATAAATTAGCAATTCCTGGTATTTGCAGGAGACCCAGGGGAGGTGAGTAATCATCATTTCCTTGCTACCAGTCCCCATGCTTTGGAGATTATTTTCCCTTTAGTGCTCTGCACTGCAGGTTGTAGGAGAAACAGAGAATCTGCACTCTGTGCTCAAAGGAATGCCTCTCTGCACTCAGCTTTCTGTAGTGTGCAATTGGCATTGGGCTCCGAGACACGTGGCCATCCAGCACATTTGTCTGGATCTTGGAAGTGTCCCCACTCCAACCCTGCCTCAGCATCTTTCTATGGTATTACCCCAAAATGCACCTGATGGAGTGAATTTGATCTCCTTTTCCCTTTATCATTTAGACTAAAATGTTGCCATTCTTGATGGTATGTTACAAAAATAAGCATTATTCCTAATGTGTATTTTTTTCATAGCAAGTAGTAACACCAAAAATAAACCATTGCCTACTTTGAAAGCAAACTATTTAACAACTGAATTTGAGTGTGGCTGAAGAAATTAGATTAAATTATGGAGAAACATATTGTCCCAACACAATGTTGCTACCCAGAGTGGAGAGGAGCTATTTATAGCTGTTAGGCTGGCTGCAGATTATGTTTTGAGAATGGCTTCACAGATGGCAGCAGAATATGTGTCTGACTCCAGGCAAGGGGAGTCACATACAAAAAAGTCTCACTTATATTTCAAGCAAAGTGGCATTTTTAAGTAAAATGTTCCTGCAAGAAGCATGGGTTTGTATCCACTGAAGAGAAGATAAAAGTGAAAGAAATTATAGTTGAAATCTCTTAATTTCTGTTATTTTAACTTGCATGGACTAATTGTGGCTACCATGTTACACCAGATACTTGGAGTCAGTTGGGTTTATTTCTTCCCCAAACTGAAATGTACCTTAGGAACTGTAGAGTTCACACATCACATGGACACTGGGTTTCCCTATGCGTTATAGAAGATTTCTGATGTTTTTAGTAGGTTTTGATAGCCAGTTTTACAGTCGGGTTCTTGTATCTCCAACAGGGAAATCAATGCTCCCTGCCTCTGGTAATCAGGAAAAAAGAGGAAAGTCAGTCATATTTACATATTTAACTATGAAAATGAGAAATGGAGAAAACTGGTATTGAAAATGAATAAAATTGTATAAAAAGGTTTTTTTAAATGAGGTTTGATTTAGGTTTGAGAGTTGAATAATCCAAATATTGCTTTAATTAAGCAACTGGGATGCAGATGCACCTGATCTCGGTTAAGCTATTTACACTTGTAAATGTTAGAGTGTGACAGTATTAGTAAAATTATATTCATTAATGTAAATTGCATACAGTGATAACTCTGTCTTTATTGTGTTTATGTAAACAGTGTTTGCCTGCATTCACATGGCATACAGTAATTATAGATACAGTCAGACTTTGAGGCTGAATATACTCTATCTGCAAATCATGTAGTAGTGATTCTCCCAAGATTGTCTTATAAAATTGCTAGATAAAACAAACAGCAAGTTAGCATCCTTCAGGCTGAGGTCCTTCTAAGCCTTCTGAGCAACTTCTGGTTTCCTGCTGAGGAGCTTTCATACTAAGCAGCTTCTGGTCATATCTCTCTTTTTCCAAGTTTACTAAAAATATGTAAAAGTGATGGGTGCCAAACTAATTTTGATGGAGGCACCTGCTACTTGGTGGCGTGTCTTTGCACAAATCCTTTCACAACGTTGCTTGATTTCCTCAATTTCCCTGTAAACCTCCCTAATTATCCATTTTTTCTTTACCCCTGTTATCACACTACATGCTTCATCACATATTGTTTGGATCCTTTAAACAGAAAAGGGGTAAGTGTTCTTGCCTCCAGCGCAGATGCAGCTCAAATGATTGTGGTAGACCAAGGTTATGGTCTTCTTAACAGCCACCCCACTCATTTTCCTTTTTGAATCAAACTCCACTTTTTAAGGTATTCATCTTTTTCCATGAATCCATGGTCTATCTAGCCTCAAGGAGTGTGTCTGGATTAGTACAACTCAACCATATCAATACAATATTCCTTGCCAATGAGTCATTTAGGCATAAGAGTGGGATGCAAATCTGGCCGGGAGACACAAGGGGGAGTCTACAGGTGTGTGTGTGCTGAGAAAGATTTTGTCCCCACCATGAGAAATGATAGCATTGCATGTTAGGGGACAGTGTGCAAAGGCTAAAAATGTTTCAGCCACCTTGCAACCATGAGGAATTCTCACATGAGAACAACTCAACATGTAGAGTGAAAGGACAAAAAGAATCTGGGTTGTTGATGATATTTTTGAGTTGGTGAGTTAACCAACCACTATTTCAAGACGTTCTGTTATATGTAAGATACTTTCTTTATACTTAAACCAAATGAATCAGGACTTTAACTGCTTACAGTTGAAACATCTAAAATGACCATCTTTGCCAAAAGCAAACTGATTATTGTTACTTATTGTATTTAGCACTCCCACTGACTCTCCAGTGTCTCTGAAGAAATCTGAATTCCTAGATATGGCAGGTGAGGCCCTCTGAGACCCAGCTCACTTCTCCATCATTAGGATTTTTCCCTTAGATTCACTCTTCATTACCCCCATACCCACACAAGCAACAACCATACAAAGCTTCCTCACAGATTCCTGAATTCACCATGCAGTAACCTATTATAAAGCCTTTCACAGGCTCTGCTGCCTTCCTAGAACAACTTGCCCACTTTTGACTTATCTGGATTATTCCCAATCAATCTTTCTTTTGGACTAAGTCAGATGTTATCCCCTGAGGTGTGATTCTTCAGTCCCCTCCTCTACTTGGCTGGATGGTACCTACTTTGTGTTCTCTCAGACTTTTGTGCATGCTCTGCCCTAGAGTCATGTTCTGTGCCATTTACTATTACTGACATCAGAAGCCATCTCAGAAGTCATGGCCATGAAAACCAGGGACCTTTCTGGTTTGTAGAGTCTTCCCAGACCTACTGAGTTCATGACATATGTAATGTGACAGCTTAGGAAAGCTATATTTTATTACTGTGAATCCCATCAATGTATTTTCATACTATAGCACTTTTTAAAGTCCACATTTAACTGAGTATCTGTGTGTCCAGTTCATCACTATGTCATCCCATGCCACTTAATTGTTGGGGAAATATCAGCAAATGAGGTGTGTTTGCTCTAATGTTTCTCATTGGGTGGTCTTGTGGCCCCTATTGGGTTAGGATGGGAAGCACCAGGCAGTCAGCCTGGTTTCTCAGGTCCATTCTTCCTTCTGGATCTGACTATTCTGCTTGATGAGACTGGCCAGCATCATCAATTGCCAGCATCAGGGGACAAGACAAACAGCAAGATCAAATCAGTCCTTCATAGCATTAAATAAGAAGGCAAAGAAGCCTATCCCACTGTCTAATTATATGCCAATCACCCAAGTAAATGAGCAAGGCTCAATGATAATAAGAAATCCAATGTTACTTAAAGTGAAATAAGTATCACAAAAGAAAAATAAAAAGGTAGAGGTAGTGAGGCCAAATTAGTGACACAAGTTAGAGACCTTTGTTCCAAGAGTTGGGAACCTAGTATAGCCCCTCCTAGGCCATTTGACTAACCTATTCTCATTCTTTGATATTAGACTATAAAATTTTGAGGGCATAGTTTATTTCAGTGTTTTGTATATCTCCAGAATAAAGCAATTGTTAAAAATATCTCTACCTAGCAAATTATCTAGGTTATAGTTAGCATTCATTAAATATTTGTTGGATAATTGAATTAATTTAGTATTAATCATTTCTTCCTTTTTTGCATTTCTTCCTTACCTCTGTATCTTCTGTATTCTCAACACCCTCATGCTATTTTCCTGCTTGTCCACTCTTTGAGTTTCTTTAAGTTTAGTCATTTTTGGAGCTTATATTTTCTTACCCAAAATCTCCATTACTCTCAAGAGAATAGGATATGAAGCAAGAATGGGCCCTCTACTTCCTACCTAGCAGGCAAGTGATATAGAGTGCCATTTATGTGTCAGGCACTTGCGTGGCTTCTGCTATTATGCAACAAAGAGCTCCACAGGGGAGAAAAGTAGATATGCCTTGTGAAAGGGATTCTAGAATGACAGACAATGGTGCAATCATTCAGCCAGCTGGATAGGGGGATTCAGGGCAGATTTAAAAAAGGAAAGGACATAGGAATTGATCTTTGAAGAAAAAGTGGGAAATTCCAAGGTAGAAAATCAGGAAAGAGCATAAGTGAACAAAGAAGCAGTTGAAGTGAGGATATGAGTGTAGAATGGATAGATATGGTTTATCTATTTTGCTGGCCACAGCCCCAGTTGTCTCAGATAGTCATATTCCTTGCCAAATGCCATCATCTTCCTCCCCTGCTCCACGAGTTATGTCAAGCTGGTACTGAAGTGAGTACATAATCCAAGGGCAAAATACTCTAATTTGTGCAGAGAGGAAAAAGAAAATATTCCTCTTGAATAAGAAGCACAGAATGTTTATGTTGGTGAGCTAAGAACATGGCCAAGCTGGACATATTAAGGAGCACTAACAAACAAGTGATAAGTTGGGGAGATGGGTTGGAAGTGAGAAAAATGAAGCACACATACACAGAGAAGCAGATTGAGAACAGCAACCTCAGCTCTGGAGAAAGGATTACCTGCACTTATCTCCTTTTACCTAGGAGTAAACAGGCTCATTGGGGTTAAGTGATTGCCTCAGGGTTGGAGGGTGGGCATGTGGGAGGGCAAGGATTGAACTCAGATATGCCTGACTCTAAAACGTGTGCTAGTGATATCACACCAACCTAAAAAAAGAAAAAAAAAAACAGTAGATATAAACAACAAAAAAGATATCATTCACTGCTCCCTAAAGGAGAATAGTGTCATATAGGGAAATATAGGATTCTTCCTGGGTGTAAAAATGACTTTAATATTTAAAAAACAATAACATTTATTGAGCATTACTATGTGCCAAGCATGTTCTAAGTACTTCTTGTGAATTATCTCATTTTAGGGAACTTTACTGCACACTCCATTCTAGCACTTATCTTTCCATAAGTTACTTCCAGGAAATTTGGGCTGATTGCTATTGCACAGTAGTCCATTTTCAAAGCATCTTCTGATTTGGTGTGGCTGTTATTTATGTGCTTCTAGTTCTAGGCTTTCTGTACATTTTCTTCATTTCTTCATTTCAGCTTCTTCTTCTTTTTTTTTTTTTACAAAATGGAACACTTATTTTTTTTATTTTTTTTTCTATTTTTTTTCTTTTTTTTTTAATTTATTTTTTATTGGTGTTCAATTTACTAACATACAGAATAACCCCCAGTGCCCGTCACCCATTCACTCCCACCCCCCGCCCTCATCCCCTTCTACCACCCTAGTTCGTTTCCCAGAGTTAGGAGTCTTTACATTCTGTCTCCCTTTCTGATATTTCCTACACAATTCTTCTCCCTTCCCTTATATTCCCTTTCACTATTATTTATATTCCCCAAATGAATGAGAACATATAATGTTTGTCCTTCTCCGATTGACTTACTTCACTCAGCATAATACCCTCCAGTTCCATCCACGTTGAAGCAAATGGTGGGTATTTGTCATTTCAAATGGCTGAGTAATATTCCATTGTATATATAAACTACATCTTTATCCATTCATCTTTCGTTGGACACCGAGGCTCCTTCCACAGTTTGGGTATCGTGGCCATTGCTGCTATAAACATCGGGGTGCAGGTGTCCCGGCGTTTCATTGCATTTGTATCTTTGGGGTAAATCCCCAACACTGCAATTGCTGGGTTGTAGGGCAGGTCTATTTTTAACTCTTTGAGGAACCTCCACACAGTTTTCCAGAGTGGCTGCACCAGTTCACATTCCCACCAACAGTGCAAGAGGGTTCCCTTTTCTCTGCATCCTCTCCAACATTTGTGGTTTCCTGCTTTGTTAATTTGCCCCATTCTCACTGGTGTGAGGTGGTATCTCATTGTGGTTTTGATTTGTATTTCCCTGATGGCAAGTGATGCAGAGCATTTTCTCATGGGCTTGTTGGCCATGTCTATGTCTTCCTCTGTGAGATTTCTGTTCATGTCTTTTGCCCATTTCATGATTGGATTGTTTCTTTGGTGTTGAGTTTAAGAAGTTCTTTATAGATCTTGGAAACTAGCCCTTTCTCTGATACGTCATTTGCAAATATCTTCTCCCATTCTGTAGGTTGTCTTTTAGTTTTGTTGACTGTATCCTTTGCTGTGCAGAAGCTTCTTATCTTGATGAAGTCCCAATAGTTCATTTTTGCTTTTGTTTCTTTTGCCTTTGTGGATGTATCTTGCAAGAAGTTACTGTGGCCGAGTTCAAAAAGGGTGTTGCCTGTGTTCTTCTCTAGGATTTTGAGGGAATCTTGTCTCACATTTAGATCTTTCATCCATTTTGAGTTTATCTTTGTGTATGGTGCAAGAGAGTGGTCTAGTTTCATTCTTCTGCATGTGGATGTCCAATTTTCCCAGCAGCATTTATTGAAGAGACTGTCTTTCTTCCAACGGATAGTCTTTCCTCCTTTATCGAATATTAGTTGGGCATAAAGTTGAGGGTCCACTTCTGGGTTCTCTATTCTGTTCCATTGATCTATGTGTCTGTTTTTGTGCCAGTACCACACTGTCTTGATGACCACAGCTTTGTAGTACAACCTGAAATCTGGCATTGTGATGCCCCCAGATATGGTTTTCTTTTTTAAAATTCCCCTGGCTATTCGGGGTCTTTTCTGATTCCACACAAATCTTAAAATAATTTGTTCTAACTCTCTGAAGAAAGTCCATGGTATTTTGATTGGGATTGCATTAAATGTGTATATTGCCCCAGGTAACATTGACATTTTCACAATATTAATTCTTCCAATCCATGAGCATGGAATATTTTTCCATGTCTTTCTGTCTTCCTCAATTTCTTTCAGAAGTGTTCTATAGTTTTGAGGGTATAGATCCTTTACATCTTTGGTTAGGTTTATTCCTAGGTATCTTATGCTTTTGGGTGCAATTGTAAATGGGATTGACTCCTTAATTTCTCTTTCTTCAGTCTCATTGTTAGTGTATAGAAATGCCACTGATTTCTGGGCATTGATTTTGTATCCTGCCATGCTACTGAATTGCTGTATGAGTTCTATCAATCTTGGGGTGGAGACTTTTGGGTTTTCTATGTAGAGTATCATGTCATCGGCGAAGAGGGAGAGTTTGACTTCTTCTTTGCCAATTTGAATGCCTTTAATGTCTTTTTGTTGTCTGATTGCTGAGGCTAGGACTTCCAGTACTATGTTGAATAGCAGTGGTGAGAGTGGACATCCCTGTCTTGTTTCTGATCTTAGAGGAAAGGCTCCCAGTGCTTCCCCATTGAGAATGATATTTGCTCAGAAAGGGAGACAGAACGTAAAGACTGCTAACTCTGGGAAACGAACTAGGGGTGGTGGAAGGGGAGGAGGGCGGGGGGTGGGAGTGAATGGGTGACAGGCACTGGGGGTTATTCTGTATGTTAGTAAATTGAACACCAATAAAAAATAAATAAAAAAAAAGAGAATGATATTTGCTGTGGGCTTTTCATAGATGGCTTTTAAGATGTTGAGAAATGTTCCCTCTATCCCTACACTCTGAAGAGTTTTTTTTTAAAATATATTTTTTTAATTTTTATTATTTATGATAGTCACAGAGAGAGAAAGAGAGGCAGAGACACAGGCAGAGAGAAGCAGGCTCCATGCACCTGGAGCCCGACGTGGGAATCGATCCTGGGTCTCTAGGATTGTGCCCTAGGCCAAAGGCAGGCGCCAAACCGCTGCGCCACCCAGGGATCCCTCTGAAGAGTTTTGATCAGGAATGGATGCTGTATTTTGTCAAATGCTTTCTCTGCATCCAATGAGAGGATCATATGGTTCTTGGTTTTTCTCTTGCTGATATGATGAATCACATTGATTGTTTTACGGGTGTTGAACCAGCCTTGTGTCCCGGGGATAAATCCTACTGAATAATTTTCTTAATGTGCTGTTGGATCCTATTGGCTAGTATCTTGTTGAGAATTTTTGCATCCATGTTCATCAGGGATATTGGTCTGTAATTCTCCTTTTTGGTGGGGTCTTTGTCTGGTTTTGGAGTTAAGGTGATGCTGGCCTCATAGAACGAATTTGGAAGTACTCCATCTCTTTCTATCTTTCCAAACAGCTTTAGTAGGATAGGTATGATTTCTTCTTTAAACGTTTGATAGAATTCCCCTGGGAAGCCATCTGGCCCTGGACTCTTGTGTCTTGGGAGGTTTTTGATGACTGCTTCCATTTCCTCCCTGGTTATTGGCCTGTTCAGGTTTTCTATTTCTTCCTGTTCCAGTTTTGGTAGTTTGTGGCTTTCCAGGAATGTGTCCATTTCTTCTAGATTGCCTAATTTATTGGCGTATAGCTGTTCATAATATGTTTTTAAAATCGTTTGTATTTCCTTGGTGTTGGTAGTGATCTCTCCTTTCTCATTCATGATTTTATTAATTTGAGTCTCCTCTCTCTTCTTTTTAATATGGCTGGCTAATGGTTTATCTATCTTATTAATTCTTTCAAAGAACCAACTCCTGGTTCTGTTGATCTGTTCCACAGTTCTTCTGGTCTCGATTTCGTTGAGTTCTGCTCTAATCTTTATTAACTCCCTTCTTCTCCTGGGTGTAGGATCTATTTGCTGTTTTTTCTCTAGCTCCTTTATGTGTAAGGTTAGCTTTTGTATTTGAGTTCTTTCCAGTTTTTGAATGGATGCTTGTATTGCAATGTATTTCCCTTTTGCTGCACCCCAAAGATTTTGAACGGTTGTATGTTCATTCTCATTAGTTTCCATGAATATTTTTAATTCTTCCTTAATTTCCTGGTTGACCCTTTCATCTTTTAGCAGGATGGTCCATCACCTCCATGTATTTGAGGTCCTTCCAAACTTCTTGTTGTGAATTAGTTCTAATTTCAAGGCATTATGGTCTGAGAATATGCAGGGGACTATCCCAATCTTTTGGTATCAGTTCAGACCCGATTTGTGACCCAATATGTGGTCTATTCTGGAGAAAGTTCCATGTGCACTTGAGAAGAATGTGTATTCAGTTGAGTTTGGATGTAAAGTTCTGTAGATATCTGTGAAATCCATCTGGTCCAGTGTATCATTTAAAGCTCTCGTTTCTTTGGAGATTTTGTGCTTAGAAGACCTATCGAGTATAGAAAGCGCTCGATTGAAGTCACCAAGTATAAGTGTATTATTATCTAAATATTTCTTCACTTTGGTTAATAATTGATTTATATATTTGGCAGCTCCCACATTCGGGGCATATATATTGAGGATTGTTAAGTCCTCTTGTTGAATAGATCCTTTAAGTATGATATACTGTCCCGCTTCATCTCTCACTACAGTCTTCGGGGTAAATTTTAGTTTATCTGATATAAGGATGGCTACCCCTGCTTTCCTTTGAGGACCATTCGAATGGTAAATGGTTCTCCAACCTTTTATTTTCAGGCTGTAGGTGTCCTTCTGTCTAAAACGAGTCTCTTGTAGACAGCAAATAGATGGGTCCTGCTTTTTTATCCAGTCTGAAACCCTGCGCCTTTTGATGGGGTCATTAAGCCTGTTCACGTTCAGAGTTACTATTGAGAGCTATGAGTTTAGTGTCATCATGATATCTATTCAGTCCTTGTTTTTGTGGATTGTTCCACTGAACTTCTTCTTAAAGGGGAATTTTAAGAGTCCCCCTTAAAATTTCTTGCAGAGCTGGTTTGGAGGACACATATTCTTTTAGTTGCTGCCTGTCTTGGAAGCTCTTTATCTCTCCTTCCATTTTGAAGGAGAGCCTTGCTGGATAAAGTATTCTTGGTTGCATGTTCTTCTCATTTAGGACCCTGAATACATCCTGCCAGCCCTTTCTGGCCTGCCAGGTCTCTGTGGAGAGGTCTGCTGTTACCCTAATAGTCCTCCCCGTAAAAGTCAGGGATTTCTTGTCTCTTGCTGCTTTAAGGATCTTCTCTTTATCTTTGGAATTTGCAAACTTCACTATTAAATGTCGAGGTGTTGAACGGTTTTTATTGATTTTAGGGGGGGATCTCTCGATTTCCTGGATCTGAATGCTTGTTTCCCTTCCCAGATTAGGAAATTTTTTCAGCTGTGATTTGTTCAAATACATATTCTGGCCCTCTGATCTGCTCAGCTCGGGGCAGGAGCGTCCTTGCTGTCCTGGGCCCTCCCGGCCTCTGCCTGTCCCGAGGGAGGCCGGATCCTGGGCTGTGTCCCGGCGCCCTGTGCTCCGGGGCCTGCGCTATTGGATTCGCTCCCGCCCCGCAGCCCCCTCCGTGGAGCCGCCCCCGAGCCCCCCCGAGCTGCTCCCGCCCCGCAGCCCCATCCGCGGAGCCGCCCCTGAGCCCCCCGAGCTGCTCCGGGTCCCCCGTGCGCGCTGCAGCCCTTAGGGAGCTCGGCGCACTCTCCCGGGGTGCAGGTGCCTCTTAGTGTCCCCGGGAGCCCGAGGGCATCCCCGCCCTCCTGGGTCCTGCTCCACCTCCCTGGAGCCCCTTTCCGCCCGGGAAGGTCGGTGCAGCTCCTGCGTCTCCGGGACGGGGCTCTCCTGTCCTGGGGACACTCGCCCCGGCCTCAGCCCGGCTCCTCGCGGGCCCCTCCCCCTTGGAGGCCTTTTGCTTCTTTATTTCTTTTTCCCCGTCTTCCTACCTGATAGAAGCGCGAACTCTTCTCACTGTAGCATTCCAGCTGGTCTCTCCTTAAATCTCAGGCCGAATTCGTAGGTTTTCAGGATGATTTGAAGGTTATCTAGGTAATTTGGTGGGGACAGGTGACTTGGGGACCCTGCTCTTCCGCCCTTTTGCCCCTCTTCCTGTTCATGACAAATTATTTAATCTATAATGTACAAAGGATCTGAATAGAGATTTCTCCAAGGAAAATACACAAATGGGCAATACGTATATGAAAAGATGTGCAACTTTATTAGTCATCACAAAAATGCAAAGTCTGAAAAATACAAACACACACATTCATTTTTGTCTCAGCATTTCTTCAGAAGTACCTGAACTTCTTAGAACAAGTAAAGGAAGTGAATCAAAGCTGACTCTAATCTGCAGGAAAAAGAGTATTAAAAAACCAAGAAGACTATGGGATGTGGAGGTTGTACAGATAGGAATCCTCTAAGAGTGCAACCACTAGGGAATTCAGTGCTTGTATTCTGAGGTCCAGTAGGTCTTCTGTAGGCCATACTAGCAGCAGTTATTTTACATCTGGGATCTTCTGGCATTTGAAAAATCACCAGTCATTTACTCTACCCCACTGTCAATCAAGCATGCTCCTGCCCTTTAATTTGAAAACCTGTGCTGTTTCCTACCAGTCCTCTTTGGTTGTGACTCATATTGTAGTCCTGGGCCACCTGTATCTGTATTAGAGCCTGATGTAGACTCATTGCCAGCTCAGAAGACATATTTCCTGGAGAAATATGCATGCAAAGAAATAAGCCCAACACAGAGAGAAGTTTGTTGCTGCAGATGCAGCAAGGGGACATAATAAAGACAGTACGTAGACCCCCTCCCAGAAAGACTACAGAGAAGAGGTAACCTTAAGGTAAGAGTTTTAATTTAAAGAGTGCATATAAATTGGCTGAGTCACAAGGTGTGTATGTGTGTGTGTGTGTGTGTGTGTGTGTGTGTGTGTATCTCTGTGTGTGTCTGAGTGTTTGGGGAGCTGTAAACTTATCAGGTGCCAAGTGCTCAGGCTCTTTGGATTACCTTCTGCAGAATTTAACTGTCTCCTATATATAATAGAGCTAAACAATCATAAGTCATACTTTTACATGACTTAATTATTTTTCCATCATGAGTCAATAGACTGTCAATAAGTGAGCTCTTCCTTCCTCTGCAGGCATAACTAAAATGGTATTCATTAGATTCTAAGTAGAATTATTGATGAAGGATACAAAGGAATCTAGGAGGAAGAGAGCAACAAAACATGGTGGTGGAGGCAGAGAATTTTACAGCTTTCAAAGCATTTTGAAATCTATTAATTTTTTCAATTCTTAAAACTTCTTAGAAGATACGTGGTATTATCCTCATTGTACAGTTGAGCAAAGTAGATCTTAGATAATGTGACTAGTTCTAGGTCATCTAAATTTGGTGGGATGCAGATAGACAAATGGGGTCAACCTAGACATCTGTTCTAGTACTTTCCTCTGGCAACAAAACAATGCAAGAGTAACTTGAGGAGAGAATGAGGTAGACATGGCCATGCTGGGCTCTAGGAATCCAGGAACTGAGGCTGAGAGTCTCAACGAACTGTCACAGAGGTACAAAGCAGAATTTAAAACAAGATGGAGGATCCATGACTCCTATATAGATTTGCTAATAGGAGCAAATGCTATGTAAATACAAAGCCCAACTATGGAGTGTATATATCAGAGAGAGTCTGATCAGGAGGGGATAGGAAGAGACAAATGGTGACTATAAAAGAATTACAAGCAAGCTCTTCCATATTTGGAAGAAATTCAGAACTTTTTTCTTAAACATCGTAAATGTAAGCATCACTTAAAGAAAAGTTTATAAAACTATGGCCTATGGATCACTGATAAAGACTGTCCTTGATCAAACTTTTGTCAGTCTCCTCTGACTGCTCTGCTTGGCTAGGCCTTGGCTTGCGCCCTTGATGCACCCAAATCCCATCAATTTAGTGAGAATACCTCTATCCTTGACAGCTGGTCAAGCCCTCATCACCCTCTTTGCTGTCCAAGCCCTAGACCTGCTTTTAAAAAAATTAATTTTTATTTTTTGTATATTTTTTTTATTGGAGTTCGATTTGCCAACATATAGTATAACACCCAGTGCTCATCCCACCAAGTGCTGCCTTCAGTGCCCGTCACCCAGTCACCCCAATCCCCTGTCCACCTTCCTTTCCACTACCCTTGTTCGTTTCTCAGAGTTAGGAGTCTCTCATGTTCTGTCTCCCTCTCTGATATTTCCACTCATTTTCTCTCTTTTCCCCTTTATTCCCTTTCACTATTTTTTATATTTTCCAAATGAATGAGACCATATAATGTTTGTCCTTCTCCGATTGACTTATTTTTTTTAAGTTTTTATTTTATTTTATTTATGATAGTCACAGAGAGAGAAAGAGAGAGAGGCAGAGACATAGGCAGAGGGAGAAGCAGGCTCCATGCACCGGGAGCCCGATGTGGGATTCGATCCTGGGTCTCTAGGATCGCGCCCTGGGCCAAAGGCAGGCGCCAAGCCGCTGTGCCACCCAGGGATACCCCGACCGGCTTATTTCACTCAGCATAATACCCTCCAGTTCCATCCACATTGAAGCAAATGGTGGGTATTTGTCATTTCTCATGGCTGAGTAATATTCCTCTGTAAATATAGACCACATCTTCTTTATCCATTCATCTTTCGATGGACACCGAGGCTCCTTCCACAGTTTGGCTATTGTGGACATTGCTGCTATAAACATTGGGGTGCAGGTGTCCTGCCGTTTCACTGCATCTGTATTTTTGGGGTAAATTGCCATCAGTGCAATTGCTGGGTCATAGGGTAGCTCTATTTTTAACTCTTTGAGGAATAGTTTTCCAAAGTGGCTGTACAAGACCCTAAAAACTACAGAACACTTCTGAAAGAAATTGAGGAAGACACCAAGAGATGGAAAAATATTCCATGCCCATGGATTGGTAGAATTAATATCGTGAAAATGTCAATGCTATCCAGGGCAATTTACACATTCAATGCAATCCCTATAAAAATACCATGGTCTTCAGAGAGTTGGAACAAATCATCTTAAGATTTGTGTGGAATCAGAAAAGACCCCGAATAGCCAGGGGAATATTGAAAAAGAAAACCAGAGCTAGGGGCATCACAATGCTGGATTTCAAGTTGTACTACAAAGCTGTGGTCATCAAGACAGCGTGGTACTGGCACAAAAACAGACACATAGATCAATGGAACAGAATAGAGAACCCAGAAGTGGACCCTGAACTTTATGGTCGACTAATATTCAATAAAGGAGGAAAGACTATCCACTGGGAAAAGGACAGTCTCTTCGATAAATGGTGCTGGGAAAATTGGACAGCCACGTGTTGAAGAATGAAACTGGATCATTCTCTTGCACCATACACAAAGATAAACTCAAAATGGATGAAAGATCTAAATGTGAGACAAGACATCAGAATCCCAGAGGAGAACACAGGCTACACCCTTTTTGAACTTGGCCACAGCAACTTCTTGCAAGATACATCTATGAAGGCAAGGGAAACAAAAGCGAATATGTACTGTTGGGACTTCATCATGATAAAAAGCTTCTGCACAGCAAAGGATCCAGTCAACAAAACTAAAAGACAACCTACAGAATGGGAGAAGATATTCGCAAATGACCTATTGTTCATTTCCACTTGAATGCTTGAAAAACACTAATTGGCTTCTTCCCTTCATAAGTAAATACCAGGTGATTGGAAGGTATTCTAGAGAAGAAAGACACATAATTGTAACTATATAAACTCTGACTTCTAAAACAGCAGGGTGTTTTTAGAAGCATGTAAAATGCTGTAACAGTATATGTAACAATGTATTTAAATGCTTTACCTATAAGACATCTTTCTCAACAGAGAGGCAGACAGAAAGGAGTTTGGAATGAGTTTGTATATTTGAGTTCAAGTTTCAGTCATGCTCAATATCTACTATCTTTGGTGTATTCACTCACTCGACAGTTATGCTGTAGTGGCTCCCCTCCTCAGGTGAGGCACTCAGAGTTAGTTCCCCTAATTCTAGTATTCAGACACCGTAGAGAGCAATGCTCTCTGACATGGTCTGTAGAGTACTGTTGTTCCCCCAACTGGGGTCACTGCTCTGGGATGAGACAAATACAGAAGTAGAGTGTAAACATTTATAAACTTTAGAGCAATTGATCAGAGGAGTTCTTTGCCCATGGTTCTAATATTGGGCAATAATAAAATGTTGGGGCAAAATGGGGACAACAGGACTCTTCCTCTTGGAGGAGAAGTGGAATGTACCTATAAGAAGGGAAGACATGGTTGTGTGGAAGCAGAGAAAATTAAGGCCATTCCACGTAGAGTTTAGCATTAGCACAAGCACAGCCATCTCGGGCCCCTGTGAATAAGAGCTGAACTTTACAGGAAAAAATGCTGAGTGCCCTTGACAGAGTCCCATATCAGAATGAAAACAGAGCTCAAAACACCCTTGACAGAGACAGAAAGTCCTGTGTTGGAAGGAAAACAAATCTTAAGAAACTCCCCCACCCTTTCCCCCATATTGGAATGAAAAAATTCTTCCATCCCTTCTGAAAATCCCCTAGACCAGCCCATAAAAACCCAGCTGTAACCCACCTCCGGGTCCAGGTCCCTGCTCCCCTGTGTCAGGTATACTTGGACCCAAGCTCGAGTTTGTTAATAAACCCTCATGTACTTGCATCGATGTCAGCTCCTTGGTGATTTCTTGGATTCACAATCTTGGGCACAACAGTTGGAGATTAGTTCATAACCTTCCTGCCTCATTTTTTTTTCTTATGACAAGTAGTTATAAAGTTGATCTGATAATCCAGCTCACATCCAAGTTTTCGTAGTAGCTCAGTAAATAATCCAGTGAATCACGAGTGAGATTACCTTACTAACCCAAGCCCTTGATATTATAGATCCCAGTCCCCATGATGTCTCATTCCAGTGGGTTTTTGTCCCTGCTGTTCCTTTTGTAGAATGAAACGAACAAAATAAGGAAGGGTCAGTGGACAGATAGATGGTGGGAAAAAATAGTAATGAAGGTGAGTCCCAAGGAGAAAAGATCCTTGCCAGTAAGGTGCCTGATTCAGTAGGTAAAAGCACATTTTTCAGTTCCTAGCAGCATTTTAAATCTATATGGAAAATGATTCTGATTTCCCTTTCAAAAAGAAAAAAAAACTTTCAAAGATGATAGTTCGGGTTCCACCAGTGATGTTTCTGTTTTGTTTCATATATTCAGTAAAACTCATTGAACATCTACCAGGTACAAGATAGCTCTCCACGTCATGAAAATACAGAGGAAAATAAGAGGCCATCCTGTTTAGATGCCTTTGCTCTGCCTAGATGCCTTTCCTCTCACCTTTCACTTCCATGCACCCTCCCTAATGGAAATCATACCTGATGCCCATGAAACTATCTTTTCCTCACATAATCCCACAATCCTCTCTGATTACTGCAAGCATCCCCACTAGAAGGGAAGCCCAAGGGCTAGTCTCATCCATTTTTGTTCCCACCATCTTGCAGTGTTTGGCACAGAATTAGATTATATAAATTTGTGGGATATGAAACATTATACTCAGACCCTGACCTAAAGGGAGTAGATTGTTAGTCATATTAAAGATCAGTATCAAAAAAAAAAAAAAAAAGATTGGCATCTTTGCCTCAGAGGTGTCTGCTTATAATGAACCCTGGAGAGAAGATTGCTCCTTGGCATATCCTCAAGCAGGCAATAGCCTTCTTTTTTCACTGGTTTGATGAAAAGAAACTCTGCCACTCATTGCCAGGTCAGACTATTTGGGTCAAGCTGCATGCATATGATACCTTAATTTGACAATTTCAAGCTTTTTGTTTCTGCCAGGATCACATGACATATGTTGCTCAAATGCACAGCACTCCCAGAGATGGGGAAACACTTTTTAGGGAAGGAAGTTTCATAGCAATCTGAATCAGTCACACTCTTCATAGGATCTCAAGATTATGTGTCAACATTGCCTCTTCTTCTTTGCCATTACTCAGAAAAACACAGCTAACAAAAAAGGGAACTAGTTTTGTAAGATCTATTTTACAGGAATAACATTGAATTTATCTTAAGCAATAAAATCAAATTCTTGACAAACTTTAATCTTATACTCTATAATTATTTATTACTTTAGTCTCATGAGTAATAATGCATTTGCAACAGACCTGTTCATCAGGAAACAAGAGTGCTACAATTTGCCACTGAGAACCTCTGAATAATGATAATGCTCCACGAACCTTGAACTGGTCAGTACTGGTGTTGGCAGGACCCTCCCAGAGGCTGTTAAAAGAATGAGTGGCTGTGGCATCATTATTACTATACTTGAGACACTACAAAGAGTTGTCAAAGTATCTGTTTATGCAGTGAAGGGAACATTGAATAATTATCAATAATTATCAATGAAATGATATGCTGTTACTACTACCAGATGTCCAGATTTTTGGGATTGTGTTCAACATTAAGCAAAAGCAAGAACAAATTATATTGGAGAGAAAGTTTTAACTTCCAACATTTAAAATAAATATATTTCTTCTGAGAAGAGTTATTGTATAAGAGGTTAATACCATGCTATCTATCTATCTATCTATCTATCTATCTATCTATCTATCTTAATGATGCAAAAAAACCCCACCATCTTTTCCTCCTTGTCTGGGTGATTCCAGATGTGGTTTTGGAGAACATTCTCTTTAGTATAGAGCATCAGTGTTTGAGTTGGAAGGATATGTAGCTGTCACCTGGTTCATCCCATCTCCTTTGCTCATAGACCTTTTCCAGATCACTCAGGAGGTCGGGCTCTGAGCCAGGATGAGGAAACAGATCCTCAGTGTCTGAGAAGGCTGATGCTTTTAACCCACATCACAGACAATGGGTGCGTTAGACAAGGATAGTGAGGTTCTTACTTGGATGCAAAATTTAAGAGGGCACTGAAAAACTAACAAGATAAATTATATTTCATTTAAATTTAAAAAATCAGAATTAGTATAAAAATTACAGGAATTTTTGGAATATTTTTTCATTTTGTCCCAGGCTTTAGTGTGGCTTGACATGGGTATATTAGTGATCCTATATTTTTTAAAAAGATTTTTAAAATTAAATAAAAATTTAAAAAATTTAAAAATTGATCTTTTCTTCATAGATATTTTGCATTAACTTTGAATTCTGTGTTGAAATATTATTCATACATTTTTGGCACTTCCTTAAATTTTTGCCTAAGGCTAGTGTCTCTCTTGCCTCCTTTTAGTCCCATTTTCTAACAAGAGCTCTCCTTTTGACAAAAAATGGAACAATTGGTAAATTAGGAGAATGTCTTTTGGGGGCTCACACTCATACCCTCTCTCTCTTACTTTATCTTCTCGCTTCTTTCTCCTGTATTGCTTGCACACACTCATTTTGAGCTTGAGAAGCCAAAATGGAAAAAAAAGAGATGGATTTTACTTTCAGTTGCAGGTGGTGTCTGATGTAAGATCTTCACTTACTGCTTCCCAAAATACCCCTAATTGGTAACTCACAGTTCACAGGATCTTCTCGTTTAAAACAAACCTGGGACTAGGGCTGAAAATGTATTTCCATAACTTCTACAGGGAACGTAACAAACTAAGAATTAAATAAAACACCCACAGGCATAGAAGATAGCAGGACACAGTGGTTGATTTAAAAGCTTTCTATTACCAAGTGATTCATGCATCTCCATGTACTGGTGTGCAGTGCTGTCCAGAGAACAGTGCTGACTTAATAGGCAAGCACAGCTTGTACAATAGTATTTAATTCATGTAGAACTGCACACATGCACAGCTAGGCACACAAATATATGGAAACGCACCAGAATGTTAATAGCGGTTATTCTGGAAGTGGGGGTAGAATTTGGGATATTTTTCTTTCTTCTTTATACTTCCATATATTTTCAAATCCTTTCACAATAAGCACAACTCACATATTCAAAATGGTTTTATCTGATTTCAAGTGCTTTTTGTATGGATGATGGTAAATTAGTGTCTTCCAATTCCAGTTAATGCCACCAATAGGAAAGCATCTGAGCAGAGATATCAGTTTTGGGGATTAGTATCAAATAGAATCTTTGAGCAGAAAGAAGTATTGGGGATTGCTGAGAAAAAATTATTGAAACTGTTATAAACTTTGCTCAGAATGATTATTGTTGTTTTACTTAAAGATGAGGAGAGGGTATTTTCACATGCCTCATATCTGCAGAACCCTCTACCCAGTGGTAAGTCTTCTGAGTTATCCCACTGGGCAGGTGGCTGGAGGTCTCACACCTAGCATGAGATCACCATGAGGATTGGGAGTAGGAAAAGTACTCATTTGGCAGAGCTTGATGGAAATTTCTTTCCAACTGGATTAAATTCACAGCTACAAAGGGAGTTCAATTCTTCAGAGGTGGCTTGGAAGGGAGGAATTAGAAATCTTGAAGTGTGTGGATGGTTTTGGAATGGCCACTCTGGGGAAGATAATGGTGAGTCAACAAGGATATGTATGGGTGTATAAGGGTTAGGGGGTCTGGGGAAAACACGAAGGTGGGCTGCTCTTGGAGAGTGATCTTTCCCCAACTTTCCTCTCACTCATGCCAAGTCAGAATCCTTAAAGGCTCCCATTTCTGGAGCTGGAACAATGCATGGCCTGCCCAGATTCAAGCTGTTGCCTTACAGACGCTCATTGCTGGCACATATTAACCTTCCGGAACATAGGTCACTACACTGAGGCACCTCACAGACAGGATGCAAGGAAACTCAAGATGAAGCATGAGCACATATCCCAGACCTTCTCAACAGCAAAACAAAGGCATTATAGGGGGAAAGTTAAGACAAATAAAACATGGTCAATCCAACAAAAGTCAGGAATGTAGGGATAATAAGCATAGTAGATAGAAAAAGCAATACTTTCCCATACTATTGCCAATATTAGCAATTAGAAGGGAAAACCCAGGTGAAGCCTAGTAGCTATTCTGAATTAATAAAATAGCTCTGGGAGTCCAGGGAGTCTGAAATTGTTAGATTACCAGGATAGGGTAATCAAAAAGGAGAGAGATGCACATCAAGAGTGTTCAAGAGGGACGCCTGGGTGGCTCAGTGGTTGGGCTTCTGCCTTTGGCTCAGGGCATGATCCTGGAGTCCCAGGATTGAGTCCCACATCGGGCTTCCTGCATGGAGCCTGCTTCTCCCTCTGCCTGTGTCTCTGCCTCTCTCTCTCTGTGTCTCTCATGAATAAATAAATAAAATCTTAAAAAAAAAAAGTGTTCGAGAAAGCTGTAAAGGATCCCCTTGAGTCTTCAGCTGTATGATTACCAGCACGTGCATTGTATTATATTGTATTGTATTGAATTGTATTTTTGTTTTTTTTCTAGTTTTTATTTAGATTCCAGTTATTTAACCTACAATATTATTTTAGCTCCAGGTATAGAATTTAATGATTCATCACTTCCAAAAAAAGCCTAGTGCTCATCACAACAAATGCACCCTTAATCCTATTTAACCTCCCCTACAATCCAGTAATTGCACTACTGGAGATTTAATCAAAGGTTGCAAGATTCAAAGGATTATGTGCATCTGAATGTTTATAGCAGCATTACCAGCAATAGCCAAATTATAGAAAGAGCCCAAATGTCCATCATATGATGAATGGATAAAGAAGTGGTATATATATTGGAATATTCTCAGCTACAATAAAGAGTGAAATATTGCCATTTGCAAAGATGTTGATGGAGCTAGAGAGTATTATGCTAAGTAAACTAAGTCAGAGAAAGACAAATACCACATGATTTCACTCATATGTGGAATTTAAGAAATAAAACAAATGAACATAGGTGGAGAAAAAAGAGGCAAACCTAGAAACAAACTCAACTCTAGAGAACACACTCATGGTTACTGGATTGGAGGGTGTTTATATTTTTAACTCTTGAGGAACCTCCACACAGTTTTCCATAGTGGCTGTACCAGTTTGCATTCTCACCAACAGCGCAAGAGTGTTCCCCTTTCTCTGTATCTTCATCAATCCCTGTTGTTTCCTGTGTTGCTAATTTTAATCATTCTGACTTGTGTGAAGTGATATGTCATTATAGTTTTGATTTGTATTTCTTTATGATGGGTTGTGTTGAGCATCTTTCATGGCATTGGCCATCTGTATGTCTTCTTTGGAAAATGTCTATTCATGTCTTCTACCTATTTTTAACTGGACTATTTGTTTTTTAGGTTTTTGAGTTGTATAATTTCTTTATATATTTTGGGTACTAACCCTTTATCAGATATGTCATTTGCAAATATCTCCCCCCATTCTGTATCTTGCCTTTTAGTTTTGCTGATTGTTTGCTTTAGTGCACAGAAAAATTGTATTTTCATGAAGTCCCACCCAATAGTTCATATTTGCTTTTGTTTCCCTTGCCTCAGGAGACATATCTAGTATGAATTTTCTGTGGCCAGGGTCAAAGAGGTTACTGCATGTGTTGTCCTCTAGGATTTTGATGGTTTCCTGTCTCACATTTAGGTCTTCCATCCATTTTCAATTTATTTTTGTGTGCAGTGTAAGAAAGTGGTCCAATTTCATTCTTCTGCATATTGCTGTCCAGTTTCCCAACAACATTTGTTGAAGATACTGTCTTTTTTCCCTTGGATATTATTTCCTGCTTTGTCAAAGATTAATTGTCCATATAGTTGTGGATTAATTTCTGGGTTCTCTATTCTGTTCCATTGATGAATATGTCTATTTTTGTGATCACTGAAGCTTTGCAATACAGCTTAAATTCAGAATTGTGATGCTTTCATCTTTGCTTTTCTTTTTCAGGATTGCTTTGGCTATTTGGGGTCTTTTGAGTTTCCATACAAATTGGAGGATTGTTTGTTCCAGCTCTGTGAAAAATGCTGATGGTATTTGATAGGGATTGCATTGAATGTGTAGATTGCTTTGAGTAGTATAGACATTGTAATACTATTTGTTCTTCTAATCCATGACTATGGAATGTTTTTCCATTTCTTTGTGTCCTCTTCAATTTAGTTCACAAGTGTTCTATTGTTTTCAGAGTATAGATACTTTATACACAGCTCTTTTACCTCTTGATTAGGTTTGTTCTTGAGTAACTTAGGGTTTTGGTCCAATTGTAAGTAGGATTGATTCCTTGATTTCTCTTTTGGCTGCCTCATTGGTGTGTAGAAATGCAGCAGATTTCTGTATGTTGATTTTTTTCTCCTCTGGCTTTACTGAATTTGTGTATTAGTTCTTGCAATTTTTTGATGGAGTTTTTAGTGTTGTCTATATTGAGTATTATGTCATCTGCAGATAGTGAAAGTTTAACTTCATCCTTGCCAAATTAGATGCCTTTTATTTCTTTTTGTTATCTAATTGCTGAGGCTAGGACTTCCAGTACTAAATTAAACTACAGTGGTGAGAGTGGACATCTGTGTTATGTTCCTGATCTCAGGGGAAAAGCTCTCCATTTTTCTCCAATGAGGATATTAGCCATAGGTATTTCATATATAGCCTTTATGATTTTGAGGTATGTTCCCTTTATCTCTACTTTTTTGAGGGTTCTTAACATGCATGGATGTTGTTCTTTGTCAAATGCTTTTTCTGGGGCATCCCAGGTGGCTCAGTGGTTTAGCGCCATCTTCAGCCCAGAGTGTGATCCTGGAGGCCCGGATCAAGTCCCACATCAGGCTCCCGGCATGGAGCCTGCTTCTCCCTCTGCCTGTGTCTCTGCCTCTCTCTCTCTCTCTCTCTCTCTCTGTCTCTCATGAATAAATTAAAAGAAAAGATATTTAAAAACAGCAACAACAAAAAACATGCTTTTTCTGTATCTGTCAGAAGGATCATATGGTTCTTATTCTATCTTTTTACTGTGATATATCATGTTAATTGATTTGCAAATATTGAACCACCCTTGTAGCCCAGGAGTAAATCCTGCTTGATTGTGGCGAATGCTTTTTTTAATGTACTGTTGGATTCAATTTGCTAGTTTTTTACTGAGAGTTTTTGCATCCACCAGCTCATGCAGTTTAGAAAAATATTGGAGGAACAGAGGGAATACTTGTGTTTCCCTTTAAAGTCTTTGTCTAGTAAGTCCAATATTTAAACTTCATATGGGACAGTTTCTGTTAATTTATTTTGTTGAGTGAGCCATGTTTTCCTGTTTTGTCACTGTTTATTTGTATGCCTTGGATTTTTATTGAAAATTGGGCATTTGGATATTATAATGTGTCAATTCTAGAAATCCGATCCTCTCCTTCACATATGTCTTAGTCAGCTCAGGCTGTCACAATAGTACTGTAGAGTTGGGAGCTTAAATCATAGGAATTTATTTCTCGCATTTTTGGAAGCCTAAGATTAAGATGCCAGCAGGATCAGGGTCTGGTCAGAGCTCTCTTTGCAAAAGTTGCAGACGGCTATCTTCTCATTGTGAGATGGCCTTTACTTGGTATGTGAGGTAGAGAGCTCTCTCTCTTCCTTTCTGATTAAGGCCATTAATCTCATCATGAGTGTCCCCACTATAATGATATAATCACTAATTACATCTCAAATATGCCATCTCCAAATATCACCTTCAACATAAATTTGGTTGTGGAGGATACAAGCATTCAGTTCATAACACCAGGATTTACTGAATTAAAAAAAAATTGTTGACAGTTATACTAGTTCATTTATGTTGGAACTTTCCAAACTGCTTTTACAAAAGCTATTCCTTGTCATGTGTGATCATTGAAATCTATGTTCCTTTAGATACATGTTCAGCTAACATCTTTAAAAAAAAAAAAAAAAAAAGCATTTCCATTCTACAATTTGTAATCAGAAAGGCTTTTTTTTTTTTTTTTTTTTTTAATAGAGGGTGAGTAGGAGGGGGGCGGTGTAGAGAGAGAATCTTAAGCAGGCTTTGCACCCAGCATGGATGCCTGATGCAGGGCTCAATCTCACAACCTTGAGATCATGACCTGAGCTGAAATCAAGAGTCTGATACCTGACCAACTGAGCCACCCAGGTGTCTCTTGGCTAATGTTTTCACAGAAATCTCTTCCAATATCAGGAGCTGATAACTGAGACAAATCATATTGGCTTTGTACTGGGTCAAATCTTCATTAATTAGCGAGACTTGCTCTGGGCCTAGACATCACCTGAGGTAATAGCACCAGGTCTTCTCAGGGTGTTTCTGAACATGCATTTTATTCCAGTGTGAGGACAACATTGATGGCTTTCTAAAGTATTCCATACATTTAGCTGCTTTTGAGTGTTCCAACTTACCAATGGGCTTCATCCTAGCTTTCCCTCTGGGCCTTAGATGGTCTATTGTATATCTCCACCTGGAATCTTTTGCCTCTGCATCTATGGATTTGTAGTTATCCATTGCTTAATAAATAGTAATAGCTGCTTTTCTTATCTGCATTACTGGTTAAGTGAGAGATAAGTCAGTCCTTCCAGTACTTCTCAGTCATGCTTTTTAAAAATTTATTTATTTATTTATTAATGAGAGACACAGAGACAGAGAGAGAGGCAGAGACACAGGCAGAGGGAGAAGCAGGCTCCATGCAGGGAGCCTGACCTGGGACTCGATCCCCGGTCTCCAGGATCAGGCCCTGGACTAGGACCAAAGGTGGTGCTAAACCACTGAGCCACCCAGGCTGCCCCTCAGTCATGTTTAAACAGAGGTGCACAGTCATTTGCAAATAAAGTCTGCTATGCTTTCTCCCTCTAGTCAAGGGGGTTACTGTTAGCCAGGTTGCTGACACTTAAGACCAAGACTGAGCGCATGCTGTGTGGGTTGTGAGGGTGAGCAAAACCCTACAAAACTTTTCTGCCATTTTGATAATGGCTTTTTCTTGATCAAACCTTTCCTTGGGTGCTTTAAATCTCTATTTGTTTGCAAGATCTAAAAAGTTAGTTTGGACAGCTTCTGGTGATTTTTTTCTTTAAAGAATGTTCCAGTGGGGGATGAACAACTTGGTGAGTCCTCTATTTTGCTCATGTCAGACTGCTAAAATAAACTTTTATTATTATTTCTAATTATCACTGATTGTTTTTTAAATGTTAAACCAAACTTGCATCCCTGACAAATATCTCACTTGTTTAGGTTTATAATCTTTTTTAGATATTCCTGGATTCAGTTTCTAAGAATTATGTTAAGGACTTTTTTTTTGCATCTATTTTTTGTATACATGTGTTTCATGATTTCTTTGTGTTTAATTTAAATATATACTGGCTTCATACAATGAATTGGGAAATATTCCTTCCTATTCTTTTTTTTTTTTTTTTTAAGAACTTGTGAAAGGTTGGTATAAACTCTTCTTTTAGTGTTTGGGAGAATTCACTAGTGAGGCCATCAGGGCTAGGATTTTCCTTTGTGAAAAAGTATTAAAGTTTTATTTCTATTTTTTTTAACTTGGAGTTCTGTCCAGAATTTATATTTCTTTTTGAGTTAGTTTTGAAAGTTTGTTTCTTTCTTAGAATGTGTCCATCCCATCTAGATTGTTTAAGCTTTTAGCATGCAGTACTTCACAGTATTCCCTTATAATTTACCTCTATCAGGTCGAGAGTAATATTTCTTCTTTCTTTCTTGATATTAGGAATTTGTATTTTTTTCTTGCTTTGTCTAGCTAAAGGTTTATCAAGTTGGTTGATATTTCCAAAGAAACAGCTTTTGACTTAATCAATTTTCTCTATTCTATTCTATTATTTCCATTCTAATCTTTATTAGATATTAATCTTATTTTCGCCTTTTCTACTCGTTTTGGTTTCAGTTTGTATTTCTTTTTCTAGTTTAGTAAGGTAGATGATTAGGTCATTAATTGGAGGTCTTTCTTTTTATTATAGGAATTATGGCTAAAACCTTAACACTGGTCCACCTACATCTCATAGTAATTGGTATGTTGTATTTTTGTTTTAATTCATTTCAAATTGTTTCCTAATGTTTCTAGTACTTTCTTCTTTGTCCATTACCTATTTGAGTGTATTGCCCAATTTCCACAAATTTGTGTTTTTCACAAATGTCCTTTTATTGATTTTTAATTTCAATCTACTGTGGTCAGAGATTATATTTTGTGTGATTTCAATTCTTTCAAATTTAATGGAACTTGTTTTATATACTAACATTTGGTCTCTCCAGATGCCCTTGAGAAGAATGTGTATTCTGCTCTTGTCATGTGGAGTGTTTTACAGATTTGTGTTAGGTCTAGTTGGTGTAATGTGCTGTTCAAGTCTTATTTTCTTGATGATCTTCTGTATTGTTCTGTGTTGAAAGTGAGGTATTATCTCCAACTATGATTTCTGAATGGTGTATTTCTCCATTAAATTCTGTCTGTCTATGTATCTATTTCTATCTATCTATCATCTATCTATCTATCATTTATCATCATCATCTATTATCTATCATCATCTATCCATCATCTATCATCTGTCTATCTATCATTATCATCATCTTTTTATTTATCAATTTATTTATTATGGATTTTAGGTATTGTTTTCTTTACAATTTTTACAATTGTACCTATCTTTACAATTGTTATGTATTCTTGATGAATTCACATTTTTTCATTATAAAATGTCTTCTTCTGTCCCTAGTAACATTTATGTGTAAAGTATATTTTGCCTGGTATTATTATTAGCCACTCCATCTTTCTTTTAGTTGAATGGCATATCCTTTTTCCATTCTTTTACTTTCAATCTATTTGAGACTTTTAGTCTAAAATACATCTCTATAGACATATAATTAAGCCAAGGTTTTTGCCAATATCTTTGTTTTGATGTGTCTGATCCATATACATTTAAAGTTATTACTGATAAGGCGATTAAGGTAAGTGGACATTTTGTTATTTATTTTTATATGTCATATTATTCCCCTTCTTCTACTCATTAATTTTTCTTTGGCTAAATTTTTCTTTTGGCTAACAATCAACAATTTTTACTACATTTTTTGAGTTATTTTCTTAGAGGTTTCCTTGTGGATTTTCTTAAAATTTTCATTGTACACATCTGTTACCTTCTTGGTTAGATTTATTCCTAGGTATTTTACCTTTTGGTTATTGTAAATGGGATTATTTTATTTTTTTCCGGATATTTCATTGTTAGTGTATAAAAACACAATTTTTAAATTTTCATTATTGCTTTTAAATTTTTATTTATTTATTTGACAGAGAGAAAGACAGATAGACAGAACAAGTAGGGGGACAGGCAGAAGGAGAGGGAGAAGCAGGCTACCTGCTGAGCAGGGATCCTGACATGGGGCTTAATACCAGCACCCTGGGATCATAACCAGAGCTGAAGGCAGACACTTAACTCACTGAGCCACTCATGTGTCCTGCACTATTGTTTTTTAAAAGTTGGTTTTATATCCTGAAACTTTACTGAATTTATTAGTTGTAATTTTTTTCAATTTGTGTAGAAATTTATTGATTGATTGACATACAACATATTATTAGTTTAGTTGTACAATATAATGATTTGATATTTGTGTTCATTTTGAAATGATACCTAGTTTTCCTCCTGTTGCTACATAAAATTACGTAATATACAGCACAAAAATATTGCCTATTGTCACTATGCTGTGTATTACATCCTCATAACTTATTTTATGACTGGATATTTGTATCCTTGACTCCCCTTTGCTGTTCTGTCCATTCTCCTAAACTCCCTCTCCTCTAGCAACTACCAATCTGTTCTCTGCATCTATGAATTACACTTCTTTTTCCTGTTTTGTGCTTTTTAGATTCCACATATATATATAAAATCATACAATATTTGTCTTTCTCTGTATGACTTATGTCAATTAGCATAATGCAGTCAAAGTCCAACCATTTGTCAGAAAAGGAAAACTTTTATTATTTCTTATGGCTGAATAGCATTCCATTGTCTATATGTATATGACATCTTCTTTATCCAGTCAACCATTGATGGACATTTTGACTGTTTCCATATCTTTGCCATCGCAAATAAAGCTGCAATAAATATACGGGCTCACATATCTTTTTAAATTAGTGTTTTCATTTTCTTCAGATAAATGCCAATACCCAGGAGTGGAATTGCTAGATCTTACAGTAGTTCTGTTTTTAATTTTTTAAGGAAGCTCCATAGTGGGTTTTTGTTTTGTTTTGTTTTGTCTTGTTTTGTTTTTGGTGGCTGCATCAATTTGCATTCCCAACAACAGTGCATGAGGGCATCCCTTCCTCCATGCCATAAGCAATGCTTTCTGTATCTTATCTTTTTGATAATAGCCATTCTAACGGGTGTGAGATAATACCTTATTGCAGCTTTGCTTAGCATTACTCTGATGATTATTGATGTTGAGTGTCTTTTCATGTGCCTATTAGCCATCTGTATGTCTTCTTTGGAAAAATGTCTATTCAGGTCCTTTGCCCTGTTTTCACTCAAATTGTTTGTTTTTTCGTTATTGAGCTGTGTAAATTCTTTATACATTTTGAATATTAACTCCTTATCAGATATGTCATTTGCAAATATCTTCTCCGGTTCAATAGATTGTCTTTTTATTTTGTTAATGGTTTCCTTCGCTATGCAGAACCTTTTAGTTTGATGTAGTTCCACTTGTTTATGTTTTTTGATTTTTTGCTATTGCCTTTGGAGTCAGACCAGAAAAAAAAAATCACCAACAGTGATGTCAAGAAGCTTATCTATATTTTCCATACCTGTATTTTCTGCTAGGAGCTTTATGGCTTCTGGTCATATATTCATTTTGAGTTAATTGTTGTGTATGACATAGGATAGTGATCCACTTTCATTATGTTGCATGTGATATCCAGTTTTCCTGATACCATTTATGAAAGAGACTGTCCTTTCTCCATTGTATATATTTTCATCCTTTGTTGTAAATTAATTGAACATATATGTGTGGGTTTATTCCTGGGCTCTTTACTCTAACCCATTGATCTATGTATCTGTTTTTATGCCAGTACTATACTGTTTGAATTATTATAGATTTGAAACACAATTTGAAATGGGGAGTATGATGCTCCAGCTTTTTTCTTTCTTCTTATGATTGTTTTGCCAATTTGGGATTTTTCATGGTTCCACTGAATTTTGTAATCATTTTTTTTTTCTGTTTCTGTGAGAAATGCCACTGCAATTTTGATCAGGATTGTATTTAATCTATATATTATTTAGGGTAATATGGATATCTCAACAATATTAATATTTTAAATCCATGAAAATGGACTATATTTTCATTTATTTGGTCTTCTTCAATTTTTTAATCATTGTTTTGTAATTTTCAGTATACAAGTCTTTTACCTACTTGATTAAATTTACATGTAGGTGTTATTATTTTTGATGAAATTGTAAAAAAGAAACAAAAGCAAAAATGAACTATTGGGACTTCATCAAGATAAGAAGCTTTTGCACAGCAAAGGATACACTTAACAAAACTAAAAGACAACCTACAGAATGGGAGAAGATATTTGCAAATGACGTATCAGATAAAGGGCTAGTTTCCAAGATCTATAAAGAACTTCTTAAACTCAACACCAAAGAAACAAACAATCCAATCATGAAATGGGCAAAAGACATGAAGAGAAATCTCACAGAGGAAGACATAGATATGGCCAACATGCACATGAGAAAATGCTCCGCATCACTTGCCATCAGGGAAATACAAATCAAAACCACAATGAGATACCACCTCACACCAGTGAGAATGGGGAAAATTAACAAGGCAGGAAACCACAAATGTTGGAGAGGATGCGGAGAAAAGGGAACCCTCTTGCACTGTTGGTGGGAATGTGAACTGGTGCAGCCACTCTGGAAAACTGTGTGGAGGTTCCTCAAAGAGTTAAAAATATACCTGCCCTACGACCCAGCAATTGCACTGTTGGGGATTTACCCCAAAGATTCAGATGCAATGAAACGCCGGGACACCTGCACCCCGATGTTTATAGCAGCAATGTCCACAATAGCCAAACTGAGGAAGGAGCCTCGGTGTCCATCGAAAGATGAATGGATAAAGAAGATGTGGTCTATGTATACAATGGAATATTCCTCAGCCATTAGAAACGACAAATACCCATCATTTGCTTCGACGTGGATGGAACTGGAGGGTATTATGCTGAGTGAAATAAGTCAATCAGAGAAGGACAAACATTATATGTTCTCATTCATTTGGGGAATATAAATAATAGTGAAAGGGAATATAAGGGAAGGGAGAAGAAATGTGTGGGAAATATCAGAAAGGGAGACAGAACGTAAAGACTGCTAACTCTGGGAAACGAACTAGGGGTGGTAGAAGGGGAGGAGGGCGGGGGGTGGGAGTGAATGGGTGACGGGCACTGGGGGTTATTCTGTATGTTAGTAAATTGAACACCAATAAAGATAAATTTAAAAAAAGATTTTTTTCTTAATTTTTCCTTCTGAGAGTTCATTTTTTATCTACAAAATAAACAGATTTTTGTATATTGATTTTGTATTGTCACTCTTTGAATTAATTTATTCTAACATGTTTTTTGTGTAATCTTAGGATTTTTCAATATCTAAAATCATATTGTTCATAAATAGTGACAGTTTTACTTCTTCCTTTCCAATTTGGATGTCTTATTTCTTTTTCTTGGTTAATTGTTCCAGCTAGGACTTCCAGTACTATGTATGAATGAAATTGGTGAGAGCTGATCTTAAGGGAAAAGTTTTCAGCTTTTCATCATTTAAGTACAGTGTTAGCTGTGGGCTTGTCATATATGACTTTTATTATATTGAGATATGTTCCTTCTATGCACAATTTCTTGCGTTTTTATCATAAATGGGTGTCAAATTTTGTAAATTCTTTTCCTGCATTTATTGAGATGATCATAAAATTTTTATCCTTCATCTTGTTAATGTGGTGGTTAAATTAATTGATTTGTTGATGTTGAACTATTCTTTCATTCACTGAATAAATCCCACTTGATTGTGGTGTATGCTCTTTTTAATGTATTGAATTTTGTTCTATGACAAAATTTTGTTCTATGACAAAGGAGGCAAAATATACAATGGAGAAAAGAAAATCTCTTCAACAAATGGTCCTGAGAAAACTGGACAGCAACATGCAAAAGAGTGAAGTGACCACTTTCTTCAGCCATGCACAAAAATAAACCCAAAATGGACTAAAATCCTAAATTTGAGACCTGAGATCATAAAACCCCAAGAAGAAAACAGGTAGCAATCTCTCTGACATCAGTTGTGGTAACATTTTTCTAGATATGTCTCCCCAGGAGAAGGAATAAAAGCAAAATTAAACTATTGACACTACACCAAAATAAAAAGCTTCTGCAAAGCAAAGAAGGAAACCAGCAATGAAACAAAAAGGCAACTTATTAAATGGGAGAAGATATTTGCAAATGACATATCTGATAAGCTTATATCCAAAATATGAAGAACTTAGGAAACTCAACACTCAATCCACCACCCACCCAAATAATCTGGTTAAAATAAGCAGAGGACCTCAATGCACATTTCTCAAAAAAAGACATACAAATGGCTAATAGACATATAAAAAGATGCTTAACATCATTCATCATCTGGGAAATGCAAATCAAAACACAATGAAATATCACTTTACACCTGTTGGAATGACTATAATTACAAAGACAAGAAATAAATGTTGACAAAGCTGTAGAGAAAGAAGGAGCCCTGTGTACTGTTGGTATGAACGCATATTGGTGCAGCCATCATAGAAAGCAGTATAGAGGTTCTCAAAAAATTAAAAAGAGGATTAGCATATAATTCAGTAATTCTACTACTACTTACCTGAAGAATATAAAAACACTGATTCAAGAAAATATATGCATTTCTATATTTACTCCAGCATTATTTACAATAGCCAAGATATGGAAGCAACCCAAGTTTCTATCAATAGATGAATGAATAAAGAAAATGTGTATATATACAATAAAATATTATTTGGCTAAAAAAGAATTAAATCTTGCCATTTGCAACAAATTAGATGGACCTAGAAGGTAAAATGCTAAGAAAATAAGTCAGAGACAAATGTCACATAATTTCAGTCATTTGTAGAAAATAAGTAAAAAAAAAAAAAAGGATGAATAAATAAAGAAAAAAAAAAGGACAAACCAAAAACCATTAAATACAGAGAACAAACCGGTGGTTTGTTCCAGAGGGAAGATGAATGGGAGGTTGGGTAAAATAGATGAAGTGAATTAGGAAAGGTGTTATCATGATGAGCACTGAGTAATATATAGAATTGTTCAATCATTATATCGTACACCTGAAACTAATTAACACTGTTAATTATACTTCACTGAAAAATCAATCAAATTTAAGAAGGAAAAAGATTGAGATTGTGTTTCAGTCTGCTCTCTCCACAATGCCCTGGGGTAGTAACCTGTTAAGAACTCTCTCTCTCTCTCTCTCTTTTAAAGAAATATTTATTTATTCATGAGAGACACAGAGGGAGAGAGGCAGAGACATAAGCAGAGGGAGAAGCAGGCTCCTCACAGGGGGCCCAGTGCAGAACTCAATCCCAGTTCCCAGGATCACACCCTGGGCTGAAGGCAGCTGTTCAACTGCTGAGCCACCCAGGCATCCCAAACTCTCTTAAATTGTTATGTCCCATGGGGCTCAGAAACACAAGCCCTCTTAGCCACCAGTGCCAGATGTTCAAAGATATCTCCTATGTAGACTACATGTACCTACTGAGTTTTGTGGGGCCACCTGGTGCTTTCAGTCAGGACATAGCTGCAGGGGAGTACTGAATTGCATAACATCCGCCTACAAGATCTGGTGAGGTGGGGCTGACAGGGAGCTCTAGGCTGGGGCATAGTCTCCTGTTGGATTTGTTGGGGTGAGTCTATACAGGGAGTGTAGGGGTGAGGCCTGAAACACAAGCAAGGTAGAGAGAGAGTGCAAAAAATGGCCCCTGCCAGTTCCTCTATCCCCAGAGAGATTTTCAACAGACCCCGGCCACTCCGGCAGATGCTTTAACTCTAACCAGTAAGTCTGTTTTTTTGCATATGGCTTAAGTTCTTTTCTACCTACTGTTTTGTGCTGAATCTTGGGGTGAATTTGTGCATGAGCTCTTTAAGAGTGGAGTTTCAGTTTCCTACAGCCCTTTGTGTCTCTTTGACATTAGCCGTGGCCCCCTGTTCCTCAGAAATACGCCCTGTGATTGTGAGGTCCCTTCTGCTTGTGGGTTAACACACCAAAGGGGGGCTATTGTGGAGAAGTTCAGGAGTTGATGACTTCAGCTAGTTTTCAGTTCTTTTTCAGAGAGGATTATACTATATTAAGCAGCAGATTTGATGTGTCTGTGGGAGTAGGTAAAATCAGGGTCTTTCTTTATTGCCATCTTGAACTGCTACCTCCTAACAGGTATTTTCTTTATTTTTCTTTTAGTGGAGTCTTTGGAGTTTTCTAGCTATAAGATCATGTCATAAGCAGAGATAATTTTACTTTTTCCTTTCCAATTTAAATAAGATTTATCTTTTTTTCTTGCTTGATTGCTGTGTCTAGGACTTCCAGTACTATGTTGAATAATAGTTGCAAGAGTGAGCATATTACCTTGTTTCTGGTCTCAAAAGATAGGCTTTAAACCTTTCATCATGGCATATAATATTAGGTGTGGGCTTGTATATGACTTTCATTATATTGAAGTACATTCTCTTTATAGCCAATTTCTTGAGGATTTTTATAATAAAGTGATGTTGAATCTGTTAATGCATTTTCAGCATCTATGGAGAACATTATGTAGTTTTTATCTTCCATTTTATTAATTTGGTATATAACATGTATTGATTTGTCAATGCTGAACCATCTTTGCATCCCAAGTATGAATCCCACTTGATTATGGGATATAGTTGTTTTAATGTGCTGTCAAATTTGATTTGCTGGTATTTTGTTGAGGATTCCTGCATCTATATTCATCAGAAATATTAGAATGCACTTTTCTTGCTTTTTCTTTATCTGTTTTTGGTATCAGTATAATGCTGAACTTGTAAAAATGATTTTAGGAGTGTTTTAACCTCTTCAATTTTTGGAAGAGTTCAAAAAGAATGGGTGTTAATTCTTTAAATGTTTGTTGGAATTCACCTGTAAAATCATTAGGTTTCTTTATTTCTTTTGTTCTTTCTTTTCTTGTTTTCTAATTATATACATGTATATTATTATACACATATATTCATATACATTACTGATTCAATCTTCTTACTCCTTACTGGTCTGTTCTGATTTTTTATTTCTTCTTGATTGAGTTTTTGTTGTTTATACGTTTATGAATGCATTCATTTCTTTTAGATTCTCCAGTTTCTTTGCATATATATTTTCTTCATTATAGTCTCATAACTTTTTGTATTTCTGTTATCAGTTGTAATAACTCCTCTTTTATTTGGAATTTAATTGAATTTGAGTTTTTTTTTTTAACTTGGTTAGCCTAGCTAAAGGTTTATCAATTTTGTTTAGCTAATATAATTTAGCTTAATTTAATTAATTTTAATTTCAGTGTAGTTAACATACAGTGTTATATTAGTTTCAGGTGTACAATATAGTAACTCAACATTTCCATACAACACCCAGTGTGTATCATGAAAAATGAACTCCTTAATCCCCATCACCTAATTTACCCTTTTATCCATCCCCCTCCCCTCTGGTAACCACCAGTTTGTTTCAATAGTTAAGAGTCTGTTTCTTGGTTTCTTTCTCTTCTTCCCTTTCTCATTGGTTTTGTTTCTTAAATTCTACATATGAGTGAAGTCATGATATTGTCTTTCCCTAACTGACTTATTGAACTTAGCATTATATTCTCTAGCTCCATCTATGTCATTGCAAATGACAAGATTTAATTCTTTTTTTATGGATGAAGAATATTCCATTTTGCATATATACCATTTCTTGAACCATTCATCTATTGATGGACACTTGGGCTGCTTCCATAATTTGGCTATTGTAAATAATACTCCTATAAACATAGGGGTGCATGTATCTCTTTGAATTAATGTCTTTTGGATAAATATCCACTAGTGTGATTACTACATCATAGAGTAGGTCTATTTTTAACTTTTTGAGGAACCTCCATACTGTTTTCCACAGTGGCTGCACTGGTTTGAAATCCCGCCAACAGTGCACAAGGGTTCCTTTTTCTCTACATCCTCACCAACACTTACTGTTTCTTGTGTTTTCAATTTTAGCAATTCTGGTGCAAGGTGCAAATGATATCTCATTGTAGTTTTGATTTGCATTTACCTGATGATCATTTCATGTGTCTGTTCATTATCTGCATGTCTTCTTTGTAGAAATGACTGTTTTATTATTCTGCCCCATTTTTAATTGGACTTTTTGTTTGTTTTTGGTGTTGACTTGTAGAAGTTTCTTATATATTTTGGATGCTGACTTCTTATTGAATATGTCATTTGCAAATACCTTCTTCCATTCAGTAGATTACCTTTTAGTTTTGTTGATTTTTTTTCCTTTGCTGTACAGAAACTTTTTGTTTTGATGTATTCTTAATAGTTTGTTTTTGCTTTTGTTTCCCTTGCCTCAGGGGACATATCTAGAAAAATGTTGCTATAGCCAATGTCATAAATATAAGTGCCTCTGCTCTCTTCTAGGATTTTTATGGTTTCACGTATCACATTTAGGCCTATAATCCATTTTGAATTTATTTTTGTATGTGGTATAAGAAAGTGCTCTAGTTTCATTCTTTTGCATGTACAGTTTTCCCAACACTGTTTATTGAAGAGACTGCCTTTGTGATATTCTTTTCTGCTTTGTCAAAAATTAATTTACCATTTAATTTTGGGTTTATTTCTAGGTTTTCTACTCAGTTCTATTGATCTATGTATCTATTTTTGTGCCAGTACCATTCTATTTTGATTACTACTGTCTTGTACTATAATTTGAAATCTGGAATTAGAAGGTCTCCAGCTTTGCTTTTTCAAGATTGTTTTGAAGATTTGTTTTGTTTGTTTTCAGATTGTTTCTTTTGTGGTTCCATACAAATTTTAAGATTTTCTGTTCTAGTTCTGTGAAAATGCTGTTGGTATTTTGATAAGGATTGAATTGAATCTGTAGGTTGCTTTTGGTAATATAGACATTTTAATAATATTTGTTCTTCCAATGCATGAGGATGTAAGGTCTTTCCATTTATCTGTCATTTTCAATTTCTTTCATCAATGTTTTATAGTTTTCAGAGTACAGATGTTTAACCTCTTTGGTTAAGTTTATTCCTGGGTACTTTATAATTTTGGTGCAATTGTAAATGGGATTATTTTCTTAATTTCTCTTCCTACTGCTTCATTGTTACTATACAGAAATGCAACAGATTTCTGTATATTGACTTTGTATACTGAGACTTTAATGAATTCACTTACTGAGATACCATTTTCATCTATTTAATTACTCAAAAATTTTGATTATTTATTATAATGATGAGAGAGTAGGAAAATCCATATACCTTAAATTTTTAGTGATAATAAAGATTTTTATAACTCATTTAAGAAAAAAATATACATTGTTAGTTCTAAAAATTTTCCTAGAGGTACAATATGTGTGAAAATATATGTATAAAGTATTAATTTAACAATGTTTAGTGGCAAAAATTGGAACAAAAATAAATAAGATATTCTTAGAATACCATGCAGATATTAAAAAGAATAAAATGAACTTTTATGTATCAATCTCCTGATATATATAATGAAATAAAAATGCACATTAATGAGATTATCATGGAACTAATAGTGTACGAAAAGGAAAAGGATGAGAGAGAGAGTCCAGTATTTATCTATGGAAGACATAAAAACTTGGTGATGTTAGTCCCTTTTATGGAAGAGAATAGGGGAATTGGGATTTAAGGATAGGAAATCATCCTTATATAGGAATGCACTAAATTCCATTATACATTTGATTTTTGTTGTTGTTGTATACGTGGATTACCTTAACATTTCTAATTGGAAAAACTAGAGATTCAAGTACTGTGTGGAAATGGGTTGGCATCATTGGCATGCAAAGAAAAGAATTCTTAGCATTTATAAAATCTAATGTGAATTAGTAGAGTACTGTGATTGCTAAAAATAGATAAAATCTAGATTTACTTAACAGCAATTACACTTTCATATGTGTCAGATCATGGGAGGAAGTTTCTTGGCTTCACTTTGTTGGGAGACCTATGTTCATTTCTGTTGTCTTAAATAATAGATATGGGAAACAAAGAAAAAGAAAAATTAAATTTCCTTACTACTCACACCCCATTCACATGGCAGAGTAGCATTCCTCTAGGAATTCAGCTGCCTCAATATTAATACTTTGCTAAGGGCAAAAGGCAATCTTAGGTCAACCCCAGGATCCTGTAAAGTCTACTTTCACATGTAAAAATTCCTTTGGAAACTTCCTTTATCTCTACCCACCAAGATACCGGTTGGCAATCATTCCCCAAGCATAGACCCATAGATATACGTCTGAAGGGTCTCATGACTAAGGTTATATTAGATAGTAATGTAGGACCTCTTCCTAGCAAGAGCTGACCCCCTCCAGGGCCAAGAAGCCTTACTTCCAAATTCCTTGGAAACTGGTGGTATCCCTAACACCCTCCCAACTTGAAGGTATATAATGAGCCACTCCTCATGACCACAGTGCAGCACTTTCTGCCCATGGGTCTTGTTCCTGTATTTTAATAAAACAACCTTTTTGCACCAAAGACATCTTAAGAATTCTTTCTTGGCCATCAGCTTCAAACCTTTTTTTTTTTTCCCTAAGATTTATTTATTTATTCATGATAGACACAGAGAGAGAGAGAGAGAGGCAGAGACACAGGAGGAGGGAGAAGCAGACTCCATGCGGGGAGCCCAACGTGGGACTCAATCCCGGGACTCGATCCCGGGACTCCAGGATCGGGCCCTGGGCCAAAGGCAGGCACTAAACCGCTGAGCCACCCAGGGATCCCCCAGCTTCAAACCTTGACATCTTTCCTATATCATAATGAGAGTAGGAACAGCATAAACATTTTTTAAACCTGGAAACTCAGGAAGAGCTGCTTATGCATTTTCTCATTCAATCTGCCCAACAGCTCTAGTAGTGAAGACTATTACTTTGGTTTTTAAAGATTTTTTTAAAGATTTATTTATTAATGATAGATACAGAGAGAGAGAGAGGGAGGCAGAGACACAGGCAGAGGGAAAAGCAGGCTCCATGCAGGGAGCCTGATGTGGAACTTGATTCCGAGTCTCCAGGATCAGACCCTGGGCTGAAGGCGGTGCTAAACTGCTGAGCCACCGGAGCTGCCCTATTTTGGTTTGTAAAATGTAGAAATTGTGTCACTGAAAAATTACAACTTGCACAAATTCGCAAAGCTCAGTAGTAGGACAGGATCTCAGCCCATATATTCCTGATGCCAGAGCATGAGGGCTTCTAACCACTTTACCAACATTACCTCCAGAGTTGTACTGACAAATGCTAGTTTTCCAGGTGATTTTGCTAGAAATCGTGAGGGCTTGGAACCCTGAGGTGATAGTGATATCACAAAGACCTCCTTTAGAGCATGTCAAAGGTCACTTTTGATAGTTGGGCTACATATGCTCTAATAGATCAATAGATCAAGGGGACAGAATTGGAGCTTGTGTGGCCTCTAGATATTTTACTAAGATAGAAGGCCCCTCAATTTTTGACAGATTTATTCCCCACCCTCTGACATACGATTATCTTACCAATAAGATCATGGGAACTAGCTATGGTCACTAGGTCTGTTGAGGTTATTGTTACTAATGTAATGGACAAGTGTGTTACCTTGTGGAAGAGAAAGGTAATCAAGATTCCTGCAAACTAAATTATGGTAAAGGGCTAAAGAGTCAATAGACTCCTGACATAAGATAGTGAAGGTGTATTTCTAGTTTTGGCAGACAAGAGCAAAATGCTTCTGGTGGCATATATTATTAACATGTATGGAGAAAAAAAAGCATTTGTCAGAAATAATAGCTGCATACCAGGTACCAGGGGACACACTAATTTGCTGTAGCAATGAATACACACCTGGTGTAGCAGCTGCAATTGTATTCACCACCTGATTAAGCTTATGATAATCCACTTTAATTAATCTATTTGTTTTTCTGCATGGGTCACACATGCAGAATGTGTGAGTTGAATGGGGATGTTGTGGGAGCTAACATTCCTGCATCCTTTAAGTATTTGATGGTGGCACTAATCTCTGAATCCCTCTAGAAATGCAGCATTGCTGTTTTTTTAAAATTTTATTCTTCTAGGTAGAGACAAGTTCCAGCACCCTTGACTTGTTTATTATTATTATTATTATTATTATTATTATTATTATTTTTATTATGATTACTATCTTAATAGCCCTCACTCCACAGGTTTTAGAACCAAAACAGGGATTTTGCCAGTTGCTGAGTATGTCAGGTCCAATCAGACATTCTGGAATTGGGGAAATAACCACAGGATGGGTTTGAGGACCCTCTGGACCATAGGAAATGGACCTGAGTTAGAACTTCATTGATCATGTGACTTCTATAAACCCAAACTCTGACCGGTGGATCACAGTAACATTTTGAGTCTCCTAAAATTAGTGTCAGTACAGAGCCAGTGTCCTATAATACCCGCAAAGTATGGTTATTTCCTTTCCCTCAATGCACAGTCACCTTTCCAGTGTATTGGGGAAAGGCTGGAAGAAAGATTAATAGTATGAATTTCTAGTAGTATCCCAGGATTCTTCCTTAAGAGGACCCAGCCTCCTTTTATTCAAGGGGTTCTGAATCAGCAATTGTCACAATTCTGGGAATAGATTGAAAGGTGACAACTCTGCTTTTATAAAGCAAGTTCGATGTCAGTTTGCTTGACCTAAACTCTTCTACTTATATGGATTAAGTAAATATTTTTACTCATAGGAACACTGATCATCTAGCCAATGCCATACATATAAGTCTCTGTGGATCAGACTATTTTGAGTACTGTTTTAACTCTGCTGTCCATTATAGTAACTGTGCCCATCTTTCCTTTAAGTGCCATCACTTGGCCTCTGTCATCCTGGGATCCAATTATCTCCATTATGTCTAGGTTTCTCATTCAATAGCAGGAGTTCTCACTGCAATTTCTAGCATATGGACAAGAATAACCACAGAACACTTCAGAGATTCTAGAAGTCCCCTCACAAATTTATTTGTCACAGTCAAGGTGAAAGGTATATCTTCTTGCCCCCTTTGGGGTGAATGAGTATGTCTTGAAAGATAAATTCTACCATTCCACTATCTAGGACTTTGAGTCCTTTTCTTTACCTTATACCAAGACAAGTCACCACTTCAACTTCATTTAGGGTAGGCAACCTTTTTTTTTCCATGTTTCCATCAACCCACCAAGTGATTAGATATTTTCTAACCTTCTAAACTGCACCATTAATCCAAAATCTCTGCTTAGTGGGCTCATATATTGAAATTTGGCCTGATCTAACTTTATGTTCCTTCTACCATTTCCCCAAACTCCTTTTTTGTAAGTTTTTTAAAAGTATATTAACACATAATGTTACATTAGTTTCACATATACAAGCTATACAACATAGTAATTCAACATTTCTATGCTTATGTTATGCTCACCGCAGGTATGGTGACCTTTTGTCACCGTAAAATACCATACAGCATCATTGACTATGCTGTTCATTTTATTTCTATGACTTATTCATTAAAAATCTGAAAACCTATACCTCTCATTCCTCTTTACCTATTTTGCCTGTCCTCCCACCCTCTTTCCTCTGGGAAACCATCAATTGTTCTCTGTATTTATGAGTCTGATTCTGCTTTTATGTTTGTGTATTAGATTCTAACATATAAGTATATATATTTCACTTGATATTTGTCTTTCTCTAACTTATTTCAGTTAGCATAATACCCTTTAGGTCCATCCATTTGCAAATAGCAAGATCTCATCGTTTTTTATTTCTGTGTTATTCCATCTCTCTCTCTCTCTCTCTCTCACACACACACACACACACACACACACACTCTTCTTTTTCCATTTATCTATCACATTTAGTTTGCTTTCATATCTTACCTATTGTAAATAATGCTGCAATAAACATGGGGAGGTCTATACCTTTTTGAACTAGTTTTTTCATTTTCTCTGTGTAAATGCCCATTAGTGTAATTAATCAATCATATAGTATTTACATTTTCGAGAAACCTCCATACTGTTTTCCATAGTGGCTGTACCAATTTACATTTCCACCAATAGTGCATGAGAGTTACTTTCCCCCACATCCTCACCATCACTTGTTGTTACTTGTTTTTGTGATTTTAGCCATTCTAACAGGTGTAAGGTCATGTCTCATTGTGGTTTTGATTTGCATTTCCCTGATGATAACTGATGTTGAGTGTCTTTTCATGTGCCTATTGATCATTTGTATGTCTTCTTTGGAAAAATTTCTATTCATATCCTCTACCCATTTTGTAAATTAGATATGTGTGTGTGTGTGTGTGTGTGTGTGTGTGTTTGTGTTGAGTTGTGTAAGTTCTTTAAATATTTTGGTTATTAACCTCTTATTTTACATATCACTCGTAAATATCTTCTCTAATTTAGTAGTTTGCCTTTTTGTTTTATTGATGGTTCCCTCTGCTGCAAAAGGTTTTTAATATTAAAATTTATATGGAACCACAAAATACCCTGAATAGCCAAAGCAATCTTGAGAATGAAGAACAAACTGGAGGTATCACAATCCTAGATTTCATTATATGCTACAAAAGTGTAGTAATCAAAACAATATGAGACTGGCACAAAATAGACACATAGATTAATAGTATAGAATAGAGGGGCAGCCTGGGTGGCTCAGTGGTTTAGCACTGCCTTTGGCCCAGGGCTTGATCCTAGAGTCCCAGGATGGAGTCTCACACCAGGCTTCCTGCATGGAGGAAACTCCAAGGTCCAGTTTGTTCTCTATATGTAGAAGTCTGTTTCTTGGTTTGCCTCTCTCTTTTTTCTCCGTGTTGATTTGTTTTGTTTCTCTCATGAGAAGCAGGCTTCCATCCATGCAGGAGCCTGCTTCTCCCTCTGCCTGTGTCTGCCTCTCTCTCTGTCTCTCTCTCTCTCTCCCTCCCCATCTCTCTCTGTGTCTCTCATGAATAAATAAATAAAATTTAAAAAATGGTATAGAATATAGAGTCCAGAAATAAACACATGCTAACATGGTCAATTAATTTATGACAAAGGAGGCAAGAATATACAATGAGGAAAAGACAGTCTCTTCAATAAATACTACTTAGAAAACTGGACAGCTACATGCAAAAGAATGCAACTTTCTAACACCATATAGAGAAATGGATTAAAGGCTTAAATGTAAGACATGAAGCAATGAAAATCCCAGCAGAAAACATAGGCAGTAATCTCTTGTATATTAGTCATAGCAACAATTTCTAGCTATGTCTCCTAAGGGAAACAATAAACTATTGGGACTACATTAACCCACAGTTTTAGTAGTCATTCTCACATATTCTCCATATTTCTGCTGGTATAATTTGGGAACACCATGTAGTTCTTTTGTAGTGTGCCGTATCTCATTGACTGTACTTTTTTACCTCACCTTTAGAGCCTGCTGGGACTTAAGTCTGATCCTCAAAAATGAGAGGAGGTGGATAGGTCCTGAGGAGAACCATCAGTGTCTTATAAGCCAACTATCTCAAGGGAGTTATTACAGTTTCCTCAGGCAAAGCAGGCTTAATCTCCCTATACAGGGATAGAGAGGCCTCTTACTGGCAAGGAAGACTCATTAGAATTTATAGACTGTGTCTCTAGCTTTATCAGTCTTCCTGCATGCCCTCATTTCAACTCTCAGGATTCCATTCCTTCCCAATGTACTCACTTTAAGACCAGAAATCCAGAGTTGAGAAATCAACTTGTGTTATAATTTAGCCATTTGCAGGATGAGACTTTTGGTTTGGTTTTCAGCAATGCCATCTCTGCAGCTGCAGGAGATGTTTCTTTCAGGGCATACATAGAAGCTTTCAGGCCATTTATGTGGTATTTCAGCTGGGAATTTGAATCCCTGAGCTCATACTGTTCTTTTTCAATTATATCTAGTACAGTGAGGGGCAACCCGTCAATCTCATTATGCCTGTTAATTTGACAAAAATGTTCTAAGCTATCAAATACATGGTTACGCAAAGTCTTTTCTCTCAAGAGTATTTGATTAGGATTATCCAGTGGTTCATTTCTTTCTTTTTTTTTTTAGAATTTCCATTTCTTTTATTCTTGAGCTACTTTTTTTTAAACTAGCACATATATTTTAATGAAGATATTGCTTGAAAGAAGTTTATTTTGACACAGTATAGTTTTAATGAGGTAAGCTTAAATCTTTCCCCATGCTTCTTTTTTTCCCAAAAAATTTTTATTTAAGTTTCAGTTAGTTAACATGCAGTATAATATTAGCTTCTCATATAGAATTTAGTGATTCATCACTTACATATAACATGGAGTACTCATCACAAGTATACTCTTTAATCCCAATCCTCTATTTAACCCTTTCTCCTGCCCACCTCTCCTCTAGTAGCCATCAGTTTGTTCTCCATACATAAGAGTCTGTTTCTTGGTTTGCCTCTCTCTTTTTTCTCCCTGTGTTGATTTGTCTTGTTTCTTAAATTCCACATATGAATGAAATCATATGGTACTTGTCTTTTTCTGACTCAGTTATTTAGCTTAGCACAAAGCTCTCTCTAGCTTCATCTGTGTCATTGCAATTGTACTACTAGGTTTTTAACCAAAAAATACAAAAATTCTGATTTGAAGGGCACATGCACCCTGATCTTTATAGCAGCATTATCAACAATAGCCAAATTATAGAGGGCCCACATATCCATCAACTGATAAGTGGATAAAGAAGATGTGATATGTATATACAATGGAATATTGCTCAGCCATAAAAATGAGTGAAATTTTGTCATGAACTACTTTTCATCTTCATGATCCATACTCAGTATAAAATAGGTAATGATTTATTATTTTTCCAAGGAATTTTTCCCCCAAAATATTTTCCCCCTTGTTTTATTGAGAAATAACTGACATACATTACTGAATAAATTTGAGGCACAGAGCATAATGATTTGATTTATATACATTGTGAAATAATTACAATAGGTTGAACTATCCATATTCTCATATGGATTAAATAGAAAGAAATGAAAGAAGAAAATAATGGTGAAAAATGTTTTCTCCTTATGATGAAAACTTTTGGGATTCATTGTCTTCCCAACTTCTCTATATAGGGAAGTGTTTGCTGTAGTCAACATGTTTTCTATTATATTCATAGTACTTATTCCTCTTATAACGGAAAGTTTATACTTTTAATCATTTCCCCCCAATTATTCCTTTCCTTACACTCTTCTATGGTAGCCAAAAATCTGATCTCCTTTTCTAAGAGTTGTTTTCTCTTCTTCAAGAATCCATATGTAAGTGAGATGATTCAGTATTTGTCTTTCTCTGATGTATTTCACTTAGCATAATGCATTCAAGGTCCATTAAATGTCACAAATTGTAGGATTTCCTTGTTTTTTATTAACACTGGATAATATTTCATTATTTATATACCACAACTTTTTTATCCATTCATCTATTAGTGGACTTTCTGATTGTTTTCAAATCTGGCTATTGTACATAATGCTGTAGTGATATGTGGGTGAACATTTCTTTTTGGTTAATGTTATGCTTTCCTTTGGATAAATACTTAGAAGTGGAATTGCTGGATCATACAGTAGTTCTATCTTCTATGTTTTTTTTTAAGATTTTATTTATTTATTTGAGGGAGAGCATGAGTGGGGGGAGGGGCAGCAGGAGAGGGAGAAGTGGACTTCCTACTGAGGAGGGAGCCTGATGTGGGGATAGATCCCAGGACCCCAAGATCATGACCTGGGCTGAAATGAAGAGTCAGAAGACTGAGACACCCAGGTGCCCCATATTTTCTCTGTTTAATAGGAGTAGTGAGAGTGGGAACCCTTGTCTTTTTCCCGATCTTAGAGGAAAAGTTTTTATTCTTTCATCACTGAGTATATAATGTTAGCTGTGGACTTGACATATAAGGCTCTATTATATTGTGATATGTTCTTTCTATGCCTAATTTGTTAAGAGTTTTATCATGAACACATTGAAATTTTTCCAATACACTTTATCCATTTATTAAGATGACTGAGACAGGAAACAACAGCAAATGTTGGAGAGGATGTGGAGAAAGGGGAACCCTCTTGCATTCCTCTTGGGAATGTGAACTGGTACAGCCACTCTGGAAAACTGTGTGGAGGTTCCTCAAAGAGTTAAAAATAGAACTGCCCTATGACCCAGGAATTGCACTGTGGGGGATTTACCCCCAAGATACAGATGCAGTGAAATGGCAGGACACCTGCACCCTGATGTTTCTAGCAGCAATGTCCACAATAGCCAAACTGTGGAAGGAGCCTTGGTGCCCATCAAAAGATGAATGGATAAAGGAGATTTGGTCTATATATACAATGGAATATTACTCAGCCATTAGAAACGATGAATACCCACCATTTACTTCAAAGTGGATAGAACTGGAGGGGCTTATGCTGAGTGAAGTAAATCAATCAGAGAAGGGCAAACGTTATATGTTCTCATTCATTTGGGGAATATTAAAAATAGTGAAAGGGAGTAAAGTGCTTGTTGGCCATGTCTATGTCTTCCTCTGTGAGATTTCTCTTCATGTCTTTTGCCCATTTCATGATTGGATTGTTTGTTTCTTTGCTGTTGAGTTTAATAAGTTCTTTATGGATCTTGGAAACTAGCCCTTTTTCTGATAGGACATTTGCAAATATCTTCTCCCATTCTGTAGGTTGTCTTTTAGTTTTGTTGACTGTATCCTTTGCTGTGAAAGCTTCTTATCTTGATGAAGTCCCACTAGTTCATTTTTGCTTTTGTTTCTTTTGCCTTCGTGGACGTATCTTGCAAGAAGTTACTGTGGCCGAGTTCAAAAAGGGTGTTGCCTGTGTTCTCCTCTAGGATTTTGATGGAATCTTGTCTCACATTTAGATCTTTCATCCATTTTGAGTTTATCCTTGTGTAAGGTCCAAGAGAGTGGTCTAGTTTCATTCTTCTGCATGTGGATGTCAAAATTTCCCAACACCATTTGTTAAAGAGACTGTCTTTCTTCCAGTGGTTAGTCTTTCCTCTTAGGTCTCATATTAGTTGACCATAAAGTTGAGGGTCCACTTCTGGATTCTCTATTCTGCTCCATTTATCTATGTGTCTGTTTTTGTGCCAGTACCACACTGTCTTGATGACCACAGCTTTGTAGTACAACCTGAAATCTGGCATTGTGATGCCCCCAGATATGGTTTTCTTTTTTAAAATTCCCTTGGCTATTCGGGGTCTTTTCTATGCCACTCAAATCTTAAAATAATTTGTTCTAACTCTCTGAAGAAAGTCCACGGTATTTTGATAGGGATTGCATTAAACGTGTAAATTGCCCTGGGTAGCATTGAGATTTCCACAATATTAATTCTGCCAATCCATAAGCATGGAATATTTTTCCATCTTTTTGTGTCTTCCTCAGTTTCTTTCAGAAGTGTTCTGCAGTTTTTAGGGCATAGATCCTTCACCTCTTTGGTTAGGTTTATTCCTAGGTATCTTATGCTTTTGGGTACAATTGTAAATGGGATTGACTCCTTAATTTCTCTTTCTTCAGTCTCATTGTTAGTGTATAGAAATGCCACTGATTTCTGGGCATTGATTTTGTATCTTCACACACTGCCAAATTGCTGTATGAGTCCTAGCAATTTTGGTGTGGAGTCTTCTGGGTTTTCTATATAGAGTATCATGTCATCTGCGAAGAGGGGGAGTTTGACTTCTTCTTTGCCAATTTGAATGCCTTTTATTAGTTTTTGTTGTCTATTCCTGAGGTTAGGACATCTAGTACTATGTTGAATAGCAGTGGTGAGAGTGGACATCTCTGTCTTGTTCCTGATCTTAGGGGAAAAGCTCCCAGTGCTTCCCCATTGAGAATGATATTTGCTGTGGGCTTTTCATAGATGGCTTTTAAGATGTTGAGGAATGTTCCCTCTATCCCTACACTCTGAAGAGCTGTGATCAGGAATGGATGCTGTATTTTGTCAAATGCTTTCTCTGCATCTATTGAAAGGAGGTCATATGGTTCTTGGTTTTTCTCTTGCTGATATGATGAATCACATTGATTGTTTTATGAGTGTTGAGTCAGCCTTGCATCCTGGGGATAAATCCTACTTGGTCATGGTGAATAATCTTCTTAATGTATTGTTGGATCCTATTGGCTAGTATCTTGTTGAGAATTTTTGCATCCATGTTCATCAGGGATATTGTTCTGTAATTCTCCTTTTTGGTGGGGTCTTTGGTTTTGGAATTAAGGTGATGCTGGCCTCATAGAACGAGTTTGGAAGTACTCCATCTCTTTCTATCTTTCCAAACAGCTTTAGTCGAATAAGTATGGTTTCTTCTTTAAACGTTTGGTAGAATTCCCCAGGGAAGCCATCGGGCCCTGGACTTTTGTGACTTGGGAGGTTTTGGATGACTGCTTCAATTTCCTCCCTGGCTATTGGCCTGTTAGGGTTTTCTATTTCTTCCAGATCCAGTTTTGGTAGTTTTTGTTTTTCCAGAAATGCGTCCATTTCTTCTATATTACCTAATTTATTGGCATATAGCTGCTCATAATATATTTTTATAATCGTTTGTATTTCCTTGGTGTTGGTAGTGATCTCTCCTTTCTCATTCATGATTTTATTAATTTGAGTCTTTTCACTCTTCTTTTTAATAAGGCTGGCTAATGGTTTACTTATCTTATTAATTCTTTCAAAGATTGAACTCCTGGTTTTGTTGATCTGTTCCACAGTTCTGGTCTCGATTTCACTGAGTTCTGCTCAAATCTTTATTAACTCTCTTCTTCTGCTGGGTGTAGGATCTATTTGCTGTTTTTTCTCTAGCTCCTTTAGGTGTAAGTTTAGCTTTTATGTTTTAGTTATTTCCAGTTTTTGGATGGCTGCTTGTATTGCAATGTATTTCCCCCTTCGGACTGCTTTTGCTGCATCCCAAAAATTTTGAATGGTTGTATCTTCATTCTCATTAGTTTCTATGAATCTTTTTGAGTCTTTCTTAATTTCCTGGTTGACCCTTTCATCCTTTAGCAGGATGGTCCTTAACCTCCATGTGTTTGAGGTCCTTCCAAACTTCTTGTTGTGATTTAGTTCTAATTTTAAGGCTGTATGGTCTGAGAATATGCAGGGGACGATCCCAATCTTTTGGTATTGGTTAATACCTGATATGTGACCCATTATGTGGTCTCTTTTGGAGAAAGTTCCATGTGCACTTGAGAAGAATGTGTATTCAGATGCGTTTGGGTGTAAAGTTCTGTAGATATCTGTGAAATCCATCTGGTCCAGTGTATCATTTATAGCTCTCGTTTCTTTGGAGATGTTGTGCCTAGAAGAGCAATTGATTGTAGAAAGCACTACAGTGACGTCACCAAGTATAAGTGTATTATTACCTAAGTATGTCTTAACTTTGGTCATTAATTGATTGATATATTTGGCAGCTCCCACATTCGGGGCATATATATGAGGATTGTTAAGTCCTCTTGTTGGATAGATCCTTTAAGTATGATATAGTGTCCCTCTTCATCTCTCACTACAGTCTTCGGGGTCAATTTTAGTTTATCTGATATAAGGATGGCTACCCCTGCCTTCTTTCGAGGACCATTTGAATGGTAAATGGTTCTCCAACCTTTTATTTTCAGGCTGTAGGTGTCCTTCTGTCTAAAATGAGTCTCCTGTAGACAGCAAATAGATGGGTCCTGCTTTTTTATCCAGTCTGAAACCGTGCGCCTTTTGATGGGGTCATTAAGCCCATTCATGCTCAGAGTTACTATTGAAAGATATGAGTTTCGTGTCATCATGATACCTATTCAGTCCTTGTTTTTGTGGATTGTTCCATCAGACTTCTTTTTAAAGAGGAATTTTAAGAGTCCCCCTTACAATTTCTTTTTTTTTATAATAAATTTATTTTTTTATTGGTGTTCAATTTGCCAACATACAGAATAACACCCAGTGCTCATCTGGTCAAGTGCCCCCCTCAGTGCCCTTCACCCATTCACCGCCACCCCCCGCCCTCCTCCCCTTCCACCACCCCTAGTTCCTTTCCCAGAGTTAGGAGTCTTTATGTTTTGTCTCCCTTTCTCATATTTCCCACACACTTCTTCTCCCTTCCCTTATATTCCCTTTCACTATTATTTATATTCCCCAAATGAATGAGAACATATAATGTTCTTGCAGAGCTAGTTTTGTGGTCACATATTCTTTCAGTTCCTGCCTGTCTTGGAAGCTCTTTATCTCTATTTCTATTCTGAATGAGAGCCTTGCTGGATAAAGTATTCTTGGTTGCATTTTCTTCTCATTTAGGTCCCTGAATATATCCTGCCAGCCCTTTCTGGCCTGCCAGGTCTCTGTGGAGGGGTCTGCTGTTAATCTGATATTTCTCCCCATAAAAGAGATTTCTTGTCTCTTGCTGCTTTAAGGATCTTCTCTTTGTCTTTGGAATTTGCAACCTTCACTATTAAATGTGGAGGTATTGAGCAATTTTTATTGATTTTAGGGGGAATCTCTCTATTTCCTAGATCTGAATGCCTGTTTCCCTTCCCAGATTAGGAAAGTTTTCAGCTATGATTTGTTCAAATACATATTCTGGCCCTCTGACCCTTTTGGTGCCCTCAGGAACTCTAGTTAAGTGTTGATTTTTCTTCCTCAGGCTGTCACTAGATTTCCCTTAATATGTCCTAATGATCTTTTGTCTCTTGTTTCCTCAGTTTCCCTCTTTGCCATCAAGTTGTCTTCTATGTCACTCACTTGTTCTTCCACCTCATTAACCCTCGTTGTTAGGACCTCTAGTTTGGATTGCATCTCATTTAATTGATTTTTAATTTCTGCCTGATTAGATCTAAATTCTGCAGTTATGAAGTCTCTTGAGTCCTTTATGCTTTTTTGTAGAGCCACTGGTAGCTGTATGATAGTGCTTCTGAATTGGCTTTCTGACATTGAATTGTAATCCAGATTTTGTAACTCTGTGGGAGAGAAGACTGTTTCTGATTCTTTCTTTTTAGGTGAAGTTTTCCTTCTAGTCATTTTGCTCAGTGCAGAGTGGCCAAAAACAACTTGTATTGGGAAAAGGAGAAAAAGAGAGAAGAGAAAGAAGAAAAGAAAAAGAAAAAAGAAAAAAAAAGAAGGAAAAAAAGAAAAAAAGGGGGGCGGGGAAGCAAACAGAATTCCAAAAACAAAACAAAACAAAACAAAACAAAAAAACAAGGGGGAGTATCCTCTGATTCTGTATACTTTAAGTCCCTTGACTTCCCCTGGATCTTGTCCGTGTAGCTGGTCTTCTGGGGGAGGGGCCTGTTGCGCTGATTTTCAGGTGTTAGCACTTGGGGGAGCTGCTCTGCCCCTGCCTGGTGCAGGGCTCAGGGGGGTTGTTTACCCCGTGAGGCCCCAGGAGGAACAACCGCAGTGGCGGGGCCAGCTCTGCAGCTCTGTAACCACGGAGCTCTCCGTCTGCAGGGCCTGGAGGCTCCGGGGCGGGGCCGCTGATCTGCTCAGCTCGGGGCAGGAGCGTCCTCGCTGTCCTGGGCACTCCCGGCCTCTGCCTGTCCCAGGGAAGGCCGGATCCTGGGCTGTGTCCTGGCGCCCTGTGCTCCGGAGCCTGCGCTGTTGGATTCGCGCTCCCGCCCCGCAGCCCCCTCCGCGGAGCCGCCCCCGAGCCCCCCCGAGCTGCTCCGGGTCCCGCCGTGCGCGCTGCAGCCCTTAGGGAGCTCGGCGCAGGCGCCTCTTAGTGTCCCCGGGAGCCCGAGGGCATCCCCGCCCTCCTGGGTCCTGCTCCACCTCCCTGGAGCCCCTTTCCGCCCGGGAAGGTCGGTACAGCTCCTGCTCCTCCGGGACGGGGCTCTCCTGTCCTGGGGACACTCGCCCCGGCCTCAGCCCGGCTCCTCGCGGGGCCCCTCCCCCTTGGAGGCCTTTTGTTTCTTTATTTCTTTTTCCCCGTCTTCCTACCTTGATAGAGGCGTGAACTCTTCTCACTGTAGCATTCCAGCTGGTCTCTCTTTAAATCTCTGGCCGAATTCGTAGGTTTTCAGGATGATTTGAAGGTTATCTAGATAATTTGGTGGAGACAGGTGATTTGGAGACCCTACTCTTCCGCCCTCTTGCCCCGCCTTCCGATTTGAATAATCTTGACTTTAGACCTGGACATGGGTTGCCCTCTTGCCCTCTTCCTTTGGGATTCCCACTTTGGCTTTGTTCCAGTTGTGTCCTCCCTTTGGGTCTAAGGGCCTGTAGTCTGTTAAAAACAAATAACACATTAGGCCTCAAATGGAGTTGTTTGTATTAAGCCTTGTAACTTCACTTAATTACAAGCTGACTTGCTGTGACTAAGCTGTGACTTCACTTAATTACAAGTTCAGCTATCCCAGAAATGGAATTTTAAAGCCAATCAATCAGGAATCATCTGATTATCACTAATTAGATAATCTGCCTAATAGATCCCTGTCCTCTCTTAAAAAGAACAGCAATAACCAGTCCACTTTTTTTGCCAGTATAATGTCCTTGTTCCTGCTCCTTTCTGCCTATAAAAATCTTTTACTTTGTACAGCTCCTAAGAGTTCTTTTCTATTTACTAGATTGGATGCTGCCTAATATAGATTGATTTTTGCTCAAATAAACTCTTAAATTTTGACATGCTTCAGTTTATGATTTAGTGGTTAAAAGTTAATATGACCACTTGGTACTTGTACATTCTTTCTTGTAGATGTAGACTCAAGATTTCTGTGCCCAAACAACTTTTTACCCTCTTCCTAGACTGAGTGATCCTCCTCCTTGAGACTGTCCTCCTGAGAGTGGCTTTTGGCATGTAAGTGTGCATCCCAGTGCCTGAGAGGTGGAAAAAAAGGTGGTTTATGCAGAGAGTTTGGATAAAGCCTGGGATATATAGACTGAAGTGCCTGTACCTGCACAAGCCAGGTCACCTAGTGCAGGTAGAGTTGGCATGGGAGGAGAAAGGGGGCCAGCAGAGACCTGAGACTGGCAAGGATCTAGGGCTGGTTCTCTCCCTCCTGCCATGTTCTGGCTCAGCACTCCAAAGGGTCCAATAGTTCTAAATTTGGGCCTCATCTTCCTGGTTGCTATGAAGATATACTTATCAAGAGAGAAAGGTAGACCATGTGTTACTTAGCAACAAATCATTAACTTGACTTAGGATTTCTAGGTATTTGGAAAGACAGTTCATAGGCCTCCACTTGTGTTCTTGTCCGAAGCCCTATTTATACCACAAATCACTGCCCCTCAGAGAATAATGGTTCTATATCATGCACTTTAAAGGCTCTTCATATATTAAATTCTTAGGTCCCTACACCCAACTGCCTGGTTTGCTATATGTCTTAGCAGCCAAGTCTGCTCTGGCTATATGTAGATGCTCCATACATTATTTTTACTACATGAAATAAGGCTTACGAGGTTCATAAGGCAGAGATTATTGTTCTCTATCTTATAAGAATAATAAATAAAGAATGGAGCTCTTAAATCTTTGCCTATGACCATGAGAGGAAAAATGACTTTGGGTGGAAAAAAATGAAAGAACCTGAGTTCCCAGAAGGCCCTTGACTTAGGCAAGCATGACCTCAGGCCGACTTGGCTTGAAAGGGATAAAGCTACACATCCTTGGTAACACAGATGTCCCATAGAACCTCCTGCCTTTGGATATTTATGTACACACTTCCTTGAGCCTTGATTTCCAGGCTACCCCTTTGCCTCCAGCCCCTATGTTTAGGAAAGTGTGATCACCATTTCTCCCTGCATGAACCAGAATGCAGAGCAGAGCCCCACACACTCTTACTGGACAGCCCATGAATTTGGCAGAGTTCACTGAAGTGGTTATGAAGTGGTTATGGTGTGGACTTCTGCTGCCTAGTGTTCTATTCCACCCTTTTCTTCATCTTATTCACCACCTCTGCAATGCCCAAATGACCTCAAATTTCCCTTCTCTCCATCTCCTCTGTCCATCCTTACACACCTGGCTCAGTTGCTCAAAGTTTTCCATGTAATCAGTTTCACCCTCTGCCAAAGGAGCTATGGCTATAGATAGAAGATCTGTGTCCTTTGTCTAACAAATACATGCTCATTGGACATCAAACACACAAAGGCACAGTTGGGTGGTACTTGAAGGGGAGCAAAATATGCCACCCCAAAATATGCCTTTTTGGCATAAGGATTATCTTGAGCTCATTATTTTTTAAACAGTAGATATAGGACAAGCTCTAAAAACCAAGTAAAATTTACCATTTTGTAAGAGAAACTTACATTTATAAGGAAAATCTCCATTTGCAAGGGTGTTTCCCTCTCAGTACCAGGAATGTTACCAGGTGAACTGGGGAGACCCTAGGCCCTGGGGCTTTGACCCAGCCATACCTGAAGAAGTGCTGAATGTTTTTGGTCTTGCCATGAGAAGGAATTCAAGGACAGGCATGCAGCACAATGGATGAGTAACAGAGGTGGGAAAGTTTATTAAAGTGAAAAATACACTCTCAAAGTTATGAGACCAGTGAGCTCAAGAGAGAGCTTCACACCCTGGGGGTGGGTTTCTATCTTTTATTGACAGTTGTTCACTCGTTGTGGGGCGGGGGGCATATTCATCACTTGGGGAGGGAAGCAGGGTTTCCCCTTTTTCTTCCTAAGAAGATCACAGATCTCCTGTCATGGCACCTGCCATCTTGGGCCTGTCTGGTTAGATCCAGCTTCTTGTGGTGTACTGCCAGGACAGGCCTCTGAACTTCCTGATACCTGGTCATGACTTCCTCATAGCTAACCTCCAGGTATCCTGTTAGATCTTAACTGTCTACTCAAACAGTAAGACAAGGATGACTACATTTCTAGAAACTCTGACCAATGAAGAAGGCAAGGTCTCAAATCTGAATGAGAACTACACCTTTTTTTTTTTGTAAATTTATTTTTTATTGGTGTTCAATTTTCCAACATATAGAATAACACCCAGTGCTCATCCCATCAAGTGCCCCCCTCAGAGCCTGTCACCAGTCACCCCCACCCCCCGCCCACCTCTCCTTCCCCCACCCCTAGTTCGTTTCCCAGAGTTAGGAGTCTCTCATGTTCTGTCTCCCTTTCTGATATTTCCCACTCATTTTTTCTTTTCCCCTTTATTCCCTTTCACTATTTTTATATTCCCCAAATGAATGAGACCATATAATGTTTGTCCTTCTCCGATTGACTTATTTCACTCAGCATAATACCCTCCAGTTCCATCCACGTCGAAGCAAATGTTGGGTATTTGTTGTTTCTAATAGCTGAGTAATATCCCATTGTATACACCTTTGTTTTTGTGCTTTTCCTGGTAACCTTTCATAACTGGCTTTCCCCATACTGCCCCAACTTGTTTCTTTTGCCTTTAGCAGAGGTGCTATTTAGAAGATAGCTTAGGCCATTTTGGAGAGTTGCTCAGTTTCCCTGGGTCTCTCTCATGGATACAGGAGATATATATGTTGTTAGCCTTCTGTTTGTTTTTGTCCTGTTAATCTTTTATTACAGGATGGTGGGGTCTCAGCAAAGAACCTAGAAAGGTGGATATGTTGTCAAAAACCTACCTCCATGCTTTGGAGCCAAAACAAGATGAAGATAGAGTTTGGGATAAAAAGGAACAATACCTCTATTGCTTTGCAGGGCAAAGGAGGCTGTAGCAAGCAATGGCCTTCAATAACTGCAAGCCTGCCTGGAGGAAGGGGCTGAGTGAGGGGTTATGGGGGGAAATAACAGGATCTAGCTGGTTTTAACATGAATTATGTATGTGCTGCCAGTCTCATTAGTCATGTTTTCAGAGTGATACCGGGTTCCTGAAACAGAAGGCCAAGAAGGGAGGAAGGGAAGTCTCCAGTTGAGAGGAAAAAGGTTACTTTAAAATCCAGCTTCACTGAAGCATTAGTGTAGCCATTTTTATTTTTGTTCAACTTTATGCTTTTAAGTGGTTCCTGAGGGGGAAATTTATTTTTCTTCTTCTACACACTTCTTGGAAAAACTTTATTCCCAAACTTATTTTAAAAAAATTTTCCCATCTAATATTTGTCACATAAATTTTGTGATTATCACATGTATCACTATACACATTTACTGTGTTTCATGCCCAATGCTGAGAACTTTACATCAATTACTGAATTTCATTTCCACAACAACCCTGTAAGATATGTTGTACCATCACCCTCATATTGTAGGAGGAAAAACAAAGTCTCAGAAAGGTGAAAGAATATCACCTGAAGTTATATGGCTAATATAAAGTGGGGCCAGGATTCAAGTGGATCCACACTTTTAATTACTGTGACATTGTGACGTATAAGAAATATATATTTGGTCGTTCAAATGATGAAATATATATTTCCCACATATATCTGGTCCTCCTCCACAGTTCTTTGCTCATAGCTCCCCAAACCCTTGGAATTTCCTGAATGACAAGAGCAATAGAAGCATCTTTTATTCTAATATCTGGTTTCTTGTCCTCAGTTCCTGAAATGCTTTAGAGACATGAAGGTGAAATGAGTATCTTGTTATTCATAACAAGTCCTTTTCCACCACAACTAGGCTTATGTTAATGAGGTGACTTTTGGGAAAGCCCCTATGGGATGGGAGCTGGTTGCCAGGGAAACCAACCTTGAATAGAGGTTTGAAATTTTCATCCTACCCCCTGATATTGGGAGAGAAAAGAGTTTGGAGATTGAATCACCATGGCCAGTAATTTAATTATTTATGCTTATGTAACTAAGCTTCCATAAGAACCCAAAAGAAGGGGTTTGGGGGAGTTTTAGGTTGGAGATTGGGAAAATGGTACCTGGAGTTGGTATGAAAGCCCTTCCTATACCGCATCTTCTGCATGCCTCCCATTTGTCTGTTCCTGAGTTGTATGCTTTTATAATAAACCAGTAACCTAAGTAAATGCTTCTCTGAGTTCTGTGAGCCATTGTAGCAAATTAACGAAACCCAAGGAGAGGTAGTAGGAATGTGTATAGCCAGCTGGTCAGAAGTATAGGTGATACTCCAGGCTTGTGATTGGCATTTGAAATATGTGTATTTTGAAAGGATTACAGAAGATTGAGACTTATCTCTGGACCATTGAACATCCACCAAAAATTTCTATCCTTAAGGCAATGAATTTACTGCTTGGAATCTGGCTGGATTTCCCCTTCTTTGTTCTTTTTGCCTATGAATACAGCCTGCCCCAAACTCTCAATGGATTTACCTATAGTTCGCTACAGTATGTGTTTCCCAAATTTCAATTCCTCTGCTAGTCCCAAATAAACTTAATTTCTGGCAGTTTGAGCTTGTCTTGGCCTACCTCTTTGTCTAGGTTGACAGTACATGGTGGGGAGGGCAGTCTTATGGTACTGAGCTGTTAACCTCTGGAATCTGGTGCTATCTCCAGGATAGACAGTGTTGAAATTGAGTTGAATTGTAGGACACCAGAGTCATGTGAGAAGCCTCTCACCAACACACACATTTGAATTGGGTGCAGAATAATTAACTGGTATCAGGACATCTACATACCTGGCCTTGAGTTCTCTCCAGCTTTTCCTTTCTTTTTGTTTTCATATGTTAACTCTCAATGAACTCTTAAAGCCTGTAACTCTTGGAAGTTCATGGTAATTCCTCTACCTTATAGTAAAATAAATCAAGAATATTTATTGGTTTATTGTGTTAACAACTAATAGGTCAAAGGTATTTTTAATGTGGTACAAGAGGAAGAAATGGGGGTACATGTGCATTTACCTGCCTCTCAAAAACACTAATAGAGATCATAGTGCAATGAAGCTTTGCTGCAGGGAGGCTAACCTCAAGGGCCTTGCAGTTTGGTGGACAAAGTACATGTGCAATCAGATAATGAATAGTCATTCATGTTGATAAACAGCTTATTTGGGGTGCCTGAGTGGCTCAGCGGTTGAACATCTGCTTTGGCTCAGGGTGTGATCCTGGGTCCAGGGATCGAGTCTCACATTAGGCTCCCTACAAGGAGCCTGCTTCTCTCTCTGCCTGTGTCTCAGCCTCTCTCTCTCTCTCTCTCACATGAATAAAAAAATAAATCTTAAAAAAAAGATAAACAGCCATTTAAAAGAAAGGCTGCTGCTGCCTCAGACAGATCTAGGCTTGATAAGGCTCTGCCTCTTGATGGCTATTTGACAATGGACATGGTTTTTAACCTTTCAATAATTTCATCCTCTCGAAAGACCACCATAAAACCTACTGTTCAGGTAAAGCTAAGTTTATTAAACCTATTGCAATAAGGGAGAACACCAGCTTGCATGAGTCTCAGTAATGTGTCAGAAAGGGGAAGATTAGAGGGGGTCTAGGTTTGGCCTTGCAAGGCTAGGAGCAGGCAAAATGAATGATACAGTAACTCTGTAGTGCTGGTAAAAGCCTGGATGACAAGACTGGTAATCTTTCTATCCAGCTCCAAATTCTTATTCCAGGAGTCAGCATTTTCTGAAACAAGTAGCTCAGTGACTTTTGCTTGTTTTCAGTATGCTTTCACAGAGAAATAAGGAAGATGCTCCGTATAGTTTAAGACAGAAAGTTCTTATATTCTAAAATTTGCCCACTTCACAAAGAACCCTGAACATAGCAAGCTTGTGGTCAGGGGTGCCTATCATAAGTCATTGCAATGCAAGGCATTGTGTGTGACATATAGATAGTAAAAGTGGAGCATGGTTCCCTTTAATAGTGGGGAGATAATAGAGTTTAGAGGTGTGTTCTGAGTGCACTTCCTAGGTGGTGGGGATTATGAGGGGCCATACTCTATTGTCCGAGAAATGTAAGCCGTAGAAAAGGTGCACAGTATTAGAAAATGAATTACTGACCAAGATTTTGAAAGACTTTTCAAAATAGAAAAGAGGAAGAAAAACATACAAGACAGAAGGGATGGTTTTCTCAAAAGCACACGGTGAAAACTAGGTTACTATATTCTGGAAAGAATAGTATGACTAAAGTACAGCAGAAGGGTAGGCCAAGAATGTCACTTCTCACAACAGCTGTCAATCTTCACCTGAGGTCATTAGCGTGGCCTAGGTTGTTGAGTCTAGAAGACTTTTGCTGACATGCCAAAGAGTAACCTAAGAAAGGTAAGAAGCATGTTTCTCAGTTGATACCCCTGGTGATGATAGCCTTGCCCTTGAGGCCACTAGAAGCCCCTAAGAGGACAGGACCTAGGGCTTGGCGGAGAGGATACCCTTACTACAAAGGGAAGGCCTGAAGGGATACCCTTACTACAAAGGGAAGTTAGTAGACAGAAGGCAATAGCAAATGCTTCATGTGGAAGCATCCTCCAGGACTATATAATTTTAGGGTGGTCTGGCATGTTGAGGTATGTTCCCTCTATACACATTTTTGTTCAGAGCTTTTGTTATAAGTGGATATTGAATTTTGTCAAATATTTTTTTCCATACATTGAGATGATCATATAATAGTTTTTAGAGAGAGCATGAGTGTTGCAGGGGGGCAGAGGGAGAGAAAGAGAGAGAATCTTAAGCAGGATCCATGCTTAGTACAAAGCCCATGTGGGGCTTGATCTCACAACCCTGAGATCATGACCTGAGCCAAAAACAAGAGTTGGTGGCTTAACTGACTGAGCCACCCAGGTGCCTCAATGATCATATAATTTTTATCCCTCATTTTGTTAATGTGATATATCTCATTGATTTGTGGATGTTGAACCATGCTTAAAGCCCTGGAATAGGGCTGCCTGGTTGGCTCAGTGGTTTAGCACCACCTTTAGCCCAGGGCCTGATCCTGGAGATCCAGGATCGAGTCCCACGTCAGGCTCCCTGCATGGAGCCTGCTTATCCCTCTGTCTGTGTCTCTGCCTCTCTCTCTCTGTGTCTCTCATGAATAAATAAATAAAATCTTTTTTTTAAATGCCCTGGAATAAATCCCACTTGATCATACTGTATAATCCTTTTAATATATCATTGAATTTGGTTTGATACTTGGAATTTTTTGTCTGTATGTTCACCATGGGTAGTGGACTGTAATATTCTTTTCTTGTGGTGCCCTTTCCTGGTTTGGAATTAAAATAATGCTGACCTTATAAAATGACTTTGGAAGTGTTTCCCCCTCTTCTGTTTTTTGGAAGAGTTTGAGAAGTATTGGTATTAATTTTAAACATTCTTGAAATGTTTGGTAGAACTCACCAGTGAAGCCATCTTGTCCTGGACTTTTGTTTCTTGGGAAGTTTTTTGATTCCTGACTTAGTCTCCATACTAGTAGTTGTTCTATTCATATTTTAAATTTCTTCATGATTCAGTCTTGGTAGGTTTTATGTTTATAGGAATTCATTCATTTCTTCTAGGTTGCCTAATTGGTATATAATTGTTCATAGTAGTCTCTTATGATATTTTGTATTTTTGTGGTATCAGTTGTAACATCACCTCTTTCTCTTTTTTTTTTAAGATTTTATTTATTTGTTCATGAGAGAGAGACAGAGACAGAGACACAGGCAGAGGGAGAAGCAGGCTCCATGCAGGGAGTCCGATGTGGGATTTGATCCTGGGACCCCAGGATCATACCCTGGGCTGAAGGCAGACGCTAAACTTCTGAGCCACTCAGGGATCCCACATCACCTCTTTCATTTCTGATTTTATTTATTTGAATCCTCTCTCTTTCTTTCTGGGTGAATCTAGCTAAGGGTTTGTCTGAGAAGCTGTCACATTAAATGAACAATAATAGGAAAGAAACAGGTCTGGTCAAACTGTATCCTCCTGGGAGAAAATTTAGGCGGCATCTGGAGGACTTGGGTTGGACAAAGGGAAGAGATTACAGTGACTGTGAGTCATAGAACAAAGGAGTAACCTTGACCCTAAGAGCTCAATACCTGCTCAGTTACTGGCAACCTCCTGTGTTCCCAACTGTTCAGTCATGGTCAGAATGAATAGTTCAGGTGCTTATGAACCCATGATCTGCCTATTCTACTTGAGCAGCATTAAATGGAAGGAGCCTCAGCACTGGAGGTGGAAGACTGCCTCTCAGGCTAGCTAGAGATAAGTTGTTTTTAAACGCAAGGCTTTGATTTGAAAGAGGTGGGTTATTTTACTTCCAAAATTCTAAGAATCAGAACATTAAGTCTGTCCTAACAACATTCAGTAAATGCTTTCTGAGAGAGTTGCCTCTCTCAAAAAGATGCAAATATTCTAGCCTGAGGGAGGTTTCTGGAGAGAAAAGAGAGTGGAGGGGTTCTGAGAAGGGCACTCTGTCCCCATCAGAGGTTGAGACTCTGAGGCAAGAAGTGAAATAAGAAAACTTCAGCAATTATTGGGATACGTGAGTAGAGAAACCCAGTATGGTGGCAATGTCTACAGAGAAGCCCCACAACCAGGGAAATATCACCTGAAGTTTAGAAAGAACTGTCTACAAATACCTGCAATATAAAGTCTCCATGTATCTCAGAGCCTGGAACACATAGGGGGCATTTTGGCAGTGACGCATGTCCTTTTATTTTTTTTTTTTATTTTTTAAATTTTTTATTGGTGTTCAATTTACTAACATACAGAATAACCCCCAGTGCCCTCACCCATTCACTCCCACCCCCCGCCCTCCTCCCCTTCTACCACCCCTAGTTCGTTTCCCAGAGTTAGCAGTCTTTACCTTATGTCTCCCTTTCTGATATTTCCCACACATTTCTTCTCCCTTCCCTTATATTCCCTTTCACTATTATTTATATTCCCCAAATGAATGAGAACATATAATGTTTGTCCTTCTCCGACTGACTTACTTCACTCAGCATAATACCCTCCAGTTCCATCCACGTTGAAGCAAATGGTGGGTATTTGTCGTTCCTAATGGCTGAGGAATATTCCATTGTATACATAAACCACATCTTCTTTATCCATTCCTCTTTCGTTGGACACCGAGGCTCCTTCCACAGTTTGGCTATCGTGGCCATTGCTGCTATAAACATCGGGGTGCAGGTGTCCCGGCGTTTCACTGCATCTGTATCTTTGGGGTAAATCCCCAATAGTGCAATTGCTGGGTCGTAGGGCAGGTCTATTTTTAACTCTTTGAGGAACCTCCACACAGTTTTCCAGAGTGGCTGCACCAGTTCACATTCCCACCAACAGTGTAAGAGGGTTCCCTTTTCTCCGCATCCCCTCCAACATTTGTTGTTTCCTGCCTTGTTAATTTGCCCCATTCTCACTGGTGTGAGGTGGTATCTCATTGTGGTTTTGATTTGTATTTCCCTGATGGCAGGTGATGCAGAGCATTTTCTCATATGCATGTTGGCCATGTCTATGTCTTCCTCTGTGAAATTTCTCTTCATGTCTTTTGCCCATTTCATGATTGGATTGTTTGTTTCTTTGGTGTTGAGTTTAATAAGTTCTTTATAGATCTTGGAAACTAGCCCTTTTTCTGATATGTCATTTGCAAATATCTTCTCCCATTCTGTAGGTTGTCTTTGAGTTTTGTTGACTGTATCCTTTGCTGTGCAAAAGCTTCTTATCTTGATGAAGTCCCAATAGTTCATTTTTGCTTTTGTTTCTTTTGCCTTCGTGGATGTATCTTGCAAGAAGTTACTGTGGCCGAGTTCAAAAAGGGTGTTGCCTGTGTTCTTCTCTAGGATTTTGATGGAATCTTGTCTCACATTTAGATCTTTCATCCATTTTGAGTTTATCTTTGTGTATGGTGCAAGAGAGTGGTCTAGTTTCATTCTTCTGCATGTGGATGTCCAGTTTTTCCAAAACCATTTATTGAAGAGACTGTCTTTCTTCCAATGGATAGTCTTTCCTCCTTTATCGAATATTAGTTGACCCGCATGTCCTTTTAGAATTGATAATTCCCCTCATGTAAAAGTAGTAGCTAGTTGGGATTTATTTCTCTGCTTTTTGCAAATTTATAAGGAGAAAGCATTTACAAGCAAGGTCTGGAGGAAAGGAGAAAGATTGACTATAAATGCAGAGCCTTCTTTATTTAGCACAGGCTCGAAGCAGGAATGAAGGCTCACTATTGAATGAAGACCATCTGAGGAGATCCAGAAAATATCTGTGATGTGTATGTGCCTGGTTAAGTGGCCAGCAGTGAGTGTAAGAAAGTTGTTAAGAGTTCAGTGTTTTATTTGTATTTCCCTGATGGCAAGTGATGCAGAGCATTTTCTCATGTGCATGTTGGCCATGTCTATGTCTTCCTCTGTGAGGTTTCTCTTCATGTCTTTTGCCCATTTCATGATTGGATTGTTTGTTTCTTTGGTGTTGAGTTTAATAAGTTCTTTATAGATCTTGGAAACTAGCCCTTTATCTGATACGTCTTTTGCAAATATCTTCTCCCATTCTGTAGGTTGTCTTTGAGTTTTGTTGACTGTATCCTTTGCTGTGCAAAAGCTTCTTATCTTGATGAAGTCCCAGTAGTTCATCTTTGCTTTTGTTTCTTTTGCCTTCGTGGATGTATCTTGCAAGAAGTTACTGTGGCCGACTTCAAAAGGAGTGTTGCTTGTGTTCTCCTTCAGGATTTTGATGGATTCTTGTCTCACATTTAGATTTTTCATCCATTTTGAGTTTATCTTTGTGTATGGTGCAAGAGAGTGGTCTAGTTTCATTCTTCTGCATGTGGATGTCCAATTTTCCCAGCACCATTTATTGAAGAGACTGTTTTTCTTCCAGTGGATAGTCTTTCCTCCTTTATCGAATATTAGTTGACCATAAAGTTCAGGGTCCACTTCTGGGTTCTCTGTTCTGTTCCATTGATCTATGTGTCTGTTTTTGTGCCAGGACCACACTGTCTTGTTGATCACAGCTTTGTAGTACAACCTGAAATCTGGCATTGTGATGCCCCCAGCTATGGTTTTCTTTTTTTAAAATTCCCCTGGCTATTCAGGGTCTTTTCTGATTCCACACAAATCTTAAAATTTATTATTAAAAAAAATAATTCAGTGTTTTAGCCTGCTGTCCTCCTCAAGATAGGCTCCACTACTTAACTGTGAGTTAATGCTCACAAACATTAACTGTGATGAATGGGCCTCTTGGGACCCTCATCCTTGCTGCTCTTCTCTGAGGTTTCCTTTAATGGGTACACCAAGAAGCCCAGACAGAGAGCCTTGAGGCATTGGTCTTTCTTCTTCATTTTTTTATTCCTTGGGAGACAGAGAATGACCCTGATTGAGGAACCCTAAGGGTCAGAGGAGGAAGCTCCATCTCACTGGTCAGCAACCCCAAATGATGATATCAAATATTCTTCCAAATGCTTTGGGCCCCATGCCTAGACACAGCTCCATAGGCATGATAAACATCAGACTCCCTCTTCAATTCTAATCTCCACGGCAGGCTCCACAGGAAATTTTCAGCACAGCACATGGGGGCTTAGTTACATGCCTGTCATAGCTGTTAATGGAAATGGCACAGCTAAATTTCAAGCACCACTTTGAAATTAGCCCCCTTGGGCTTATGATAACATTCTTTCCCATTAGGAGATGCCAGGAGAAGTCTGTGCCTCTTGAAAACAAACCAAAACCAAAAAAGAAAAAAAAAAAGTGTTCTCTTTGCATTGTCATTAACTTTTATATCTGATTTAATAAATATAAGTTGATTATGTACAAGCACACAAGATAAACGTGCCAGCCATTATGCTAGTTAATACTACTTATGGCAGTAAACCTTCTCTTCTTATCCTATACTTTCAAACTGGGAAAAGAGTGATGTCCTTCTTTGGAAGGCAATCTTCTGTTCTAATACTGCTCCTTGGGGGGGAGTAATAACATAGAAAGTGTGGTTCAAAAGCACCTTGAGGGCTCCTTCCCTCCTAATGAGTCACGGAAGAAAAGAGTTCCAAATGGGATGGAGGATTGTATGCCAATCAAAAGGTGGAGTTTCAAAAATGGCACATCTGTGAGTTTGGGCAAATCCTTAAAAATGTCTTTTCTCCAAGAAAAGGCTAATGGCATCATTTCTTTGGCTGCAGAGTAGAAAATATTCCTCAAGAGGCTGACACGGTGAATGTCAGCCTTCTGATGTATGACTTTCTTTCGCAATAACTTTGCAATACTGTCAGGCTTAGGAAGGGAAAGAACTTTTTATATGGCCAGACTGTAGCTTGATGGGGTCTTCTCTCCCTGGGAACCTCATATGGCTTCTTCCTGTAGCAATGTCTCTTGGAATGAGATGCTCTGTAGAATTCTCTGCTGCAGTATCAGAGATGCCAAAACAGCAGATGCACTGAAGAAGACAATCTGGTGCAATGCTATTTGCGCCTTGTAGTGCTGTCTGCCAACCCACAGGTCATGATCAATGGACTCTCAATCCTTAGCATCAGGCTCAAGCTCCTAAGAGGTAGACGACTTCCTCCATGCTGCCTTCACACGGTCAGTAGCCAGTCTCCGAGATCCTGGCATGAGAGTGCAAAAGTAAATAAATCAGAGTCTTCAGGAAACTGAAAACTAAAATTCACAGTCTGATGAGACTGTGCTATAATAGAGGCACACATAAATAAGTAGGGAGGGAAGGAGCAGATTGTACTGGGAACAGCTGAGGAAGAGTTGAAGCTATTTCTTAGTTTTAGCAGATTCTACCAAAGGAATTGGAACCTGGTATAGTCATCCTAAAATTCTGATGAAGAAACATTTATGTTTAGAAATCCCTTCTTAGTGCCTTTGCATTATTAAGGATCAAGAAATTATTGAATGGAAAATAATTTGTATTTTAGACAAGACAACATTATGTCATCTTATGTCTATCCTGGGGGTTTCACTTGAGCTCAGAATTGCTACATTTGGAAAAGGTTCATTTGAATTCAGAAGAAACACTGAGCATCCTGTGCCCAGTTGCTTTCCTGTGAGCTGTATCTGTACTCCCATATTTGGGGGAGCTAGAAAGATTAAACTGTGAGACCAGGACAATATCCATCCCTCACTTCTCTTTAAGGGGTAGAAACTTCTCCTGAACCTCTACCCCTTTGCAGTTGATCAGATACAGGTCACCCTCAGAAGCTATGGGATCAGTTGTTGCCAGGATGTCATCTGGGAACCTAACTCTAGCACACCTGTGTCATTAGTATGCCATGCCTTAGTTATAATAAAAATTACTTGAGATGCTCTGGGATGATGTATTTAAAATGAAAGTTATATATTTCAGTGGCATGAGACAAGATGGAGAAACTATTACCAATCCCTCTGCCTGTTTTGACATACAATGCACAGTGAGCTTCAGAATGTGGTGGTTCTGCTGGCAGAACTGCAAAGGAAAAAGAGGAGAGGCCAAAATCCTGGGAAATTCTATGTATTTCTGGTTTCTTACATTTGCTGATAGTTTTTATGTAGTTCCATCTTTAAATCTAGAATGTTTCGTGGATGTAACCAAACTGCACAGAGATGTATTTGTTTAAGTAAAACTTTTACTTTAGGATAGTTTTAGATTTACAGAAAAGTGGCAAAAATTTCCCATAAACCCGGCACCCACACTCCCTCATTATCATTGCACATTAGTGGGACTTCAGTCACAATTAGTGAACCAATACAGATATGTTATTATCAACAAAAGTACATATCTTATTCAAGTTTCCCTAATTTTAATTTAATGTCCTTTTTCTGTTTCATAATCTCATTCAGGATGTAACATTTTGTTCTGATATCTTCTTAGCTACTCTGAAAATTTCTCATCTTTTCCTTATTTTTGATGATCTTAAAAGTTTTGAGGAGTACTGGTCAGATATTTTGTGGAATGTCCTTCAAATGTGATTTTTCTAAACTCTTTTCATGTTTAAACTGAGTGATGCATTTTGAGAAGAATCACAGAAGTAAATTATAATTTTTATCATATCGTATCAAGAGTAAATACTATAGCAACATGACTTTAGTGATGAGGTACACATTGGCGGGATTCTTTACTGTAAAGTTCCTTTTATTCCCCCTTTTGCATATTGCCACTCCTTGAAGTCACTGTCTGCACCCACACTTAAGGGGTTGGGATCAATGCCTATGGTTTTGAGCAGGAGCATATTTATAAATTATTTGGAGTTATTCTGAATGGGAGATTTGTAAATTATCACACAGTTCTTTCTTTATTCAATCATTTCTTTATATCTACATGAATTCTTGGATTTTTTGTTTTATATGTTGTGATACAACCTAGTACAGCTTTATATATATTTTTGCTCAAACTGTTCCAGCTTTGACCATTGGGAGCTTTTTCAATTGACTCATGGGTACCTTTGACATACTTCCATCATTGTTTCTTTCATTCTTTATTGGTTTTTGTTTTGTTTTGTTTTGTTTTGTTTTTTTAGAACTTACTTTCTACCACGTCAAGAGGTCCTAGGCTTACTACTCCAGTCTCAGAATCAGCTACTTCTCCAAAAAGTCCTGATAGAAATCAAGATCTAGTCACAAAGTATGCAGGTTGATACTGGTACATAGTTGCTTTTAGGCCTTTTCAGTTGACAAAGCAAGGAAATATATGTATATTGACCCATTTATATACATAACTGCAAATATTTCTAAATGTATCAATTTGTTTTTACACTAAGCTAAATCAGTGATCACATTCATGTCTCATTACCATGTGGTTCATTTGGGCTTTCTTCTTGTAAACTCCCACACCAAGAATAACAAATTGAGCTCTCACTATGCATAGTCCATTTATATAATAGTTTAATTCCAGTAGGTAAGCATAGAGATTTCAGAAGTATTAACCTATAACCCTGTTAACCTACATCCATATGTGAAACATGTTATCAATAAGAGCATAGGGCTTATGCACAGTGTCTTTTGCATTTAACCTCACAGTCTCTACTCATTTCCAAAGTTACTTAGGTCAGAATCTTTTTTTCTTAACCCCCTTTAGTGAGGTTATCTCATACACTTATAATAGCTTCTTTTGGTCATAGTCTACATTCCATACTGGTATCCTCTGACCTGAGTGATTTTGTAAAATTTTGCAGAATTAAGTTTCACTCTTGTTCTGTAAGTTCTAGTTCAAGAACTGCAGAGTTCTAAGGTTTTTGACAAATATGTATACTTTTAGCAATTTGGCATCATACAAAATAGTTTGCCCTAAAAAATTCCACTGTGCTTTGGGGCACCTGATGGCTCAGTTAAGCATCTGATTTCCGCTTGGCTTAGGTCATAGTCTCAGGGTCCTGGGATGGAGTCCCCTGTTGGGCAATGTGTTCAGCGGGGAGTCTGCTAGTCCTTCTCCCTTTGCCCCTCCCCCTTGCTTATGTTCTCTCTATTTCTCAAAAAAGTAAAGTCTTAAAAAAAAAATTCCCTGTGCTTCACCTACTAATCAATCCTCTCTTCTTCCCAAACCATCGTACTACTTATCTTTTACATTTCTATAGTTTTGCTTTTTCCAGAATGTTATATTCTATTTATATAAACTATAAACTTTATAAACTAAGTAGCCTTTTCAGAGACTAGCTTCTTTCACTTAACAACATGCACATATTTAACATATATCCATATCTTTGTATAACTTTCAATAATTCATTCTTTTTCATTGCTGTCTACTATTCATTTATAGATGGAATCACATGTAAAGATGTATATTACAACTTGATTATTCATTCATCTGTTGAATTGTGGTGCTTTGAGTTTTGGGAATTATTAATGATGCTACTGTAAATATTTATAAATAGGTTTTTGTGTGGACATAAGTTTTCAAATGATTTGGGCAAATACTTCATAGTTTGATTACTGGATTTTATGGTAAGGTATTCTTTGTAAAAAAAAAAAAAGTGCCAAACAATCTTCTATTAAAGCTTGGAAATTTTGAGGGCACCTGGGTGGCTCAGTTGCTTAAGCGTCCATCTCTTGATTTCTGTTCTGGTCATGGTCTCAGAGTGGTGGGATTGAGCCCCTTGTCAGGCTCTGTGCTCAGTGTGGACTTTGCTTGAGTTTATTTCTTTCCAACTCTCCCCCTGCTCATGTGTACATGCTGTCTCTAAAATAAATAAATCTTAAAAAAAAGCTTGCAAATTTTGTATTCCCATATCAGTAATGAATAAGAATTTCTATTGCTTTGTATCCTGACCAGCAATTGATATTGCTAGTTTAAACAATAATAACAAATTTTAAGATCAGTGAACAATACTAAAATTTTTTTTCTGAACTGCACATGAAATGTTCTCCAGGATAAACCACATGTTAAATCACAAAAAGGTCTTCATAAATTTGAATAGATTGAAGTAATAGAAATAATAAATATCACTGTCCTAAAAAAAATTCCCAAACAAAATTTTCAATCAGATAGAATGAAACTAGATGTCAATCACAGAAGGAACCTGGAAAATTTCTGGAAATTAAACAAACAATAAAAACAAAATAAAATAAATAAAATTTTAAAAATACAAATAAATGAACAGAGAAAAAAAAGAGACAAATAAAAATAAAAAACCTAGACTCTTAAATACAGAATACAACATTGCTGGTTATCAGAGGGGAGGCAGGTGCGGGGATGGGTGAAATACGTCAAAGGGATCAAGAGTACATTTATCATGGTCAATACTGAGAAAGATATAAAATTGTTGCATCATTATATTGTACATCTGAAACTAATATAACACTGTATGTTAATTATAAAAAGTTTGAAAAATAAAAAGTGTTTAATGTAAAATGAATCATGAAATAAAAAAATAAAAAATTGTATACATTTCAAATGTACAACATGTTTGGATATACATATACATGGTGAAATGATTATTCTAGTCAGGTTAATTAACACATTCATCACCTCACATAGTTACTATTCTTTTTTGTTTTTTGTCATGAGAGCACCTGAAATCTATTCTTCTTTGCAAATTTCTACATTATACTATTAACTATAATCATCATGCTCTGCATTACCTAGATTTATTCATTCTGTATAACTGCAAGTTTGTACACTTATACCAACATCTCCCATTTCTCCCACTTCTCTACCCTTGATAACCACTGTTCTGTTCTCTACTTCTAAAACAACACACTTTCGAACAAACAAAAAATCAAAAAAGAAATCACAAGGATAGTTAGAAAATACCTAGAGACAAATGAAAATAATAAAAGCTTGTGGGATATAGTGCAAGCAGTGTTAAGAGGGAATTTTACAGCTGTAAAGACATACACTTAAAAAAGAGGAAAGATCATAATCACCCTCATCTAGAGTACACTTATTGAGAAGAGAACTGAGTAATGCATAAATTGTTGAATCACTATATTGTACATCTGGAACCAATCAATATAACACTGTATATTAATTATACTTGAGTAAAAACACAAAAATAAAACAAATAAAATAAATGAAACTGGGTGACAGACGTCAAGGAAGGCACGTAATATGATGAGTATTGGGCGTTATATTTTGGCAAATTGAATTTAAAGAAATAAAAAAAAAGATCTTAAATCAATGACCTAACTTTCCATCTTAGGGAACTAGAAAAAGAAGAGCAAACTAGAACACAAAAGAAACAGGAGGAAGGAAATAATAGAAATTAGAGGAGAGATAAATAAAATAGAAATAGAAAAACAGAGAAAATCAATAAAATTAAAAAGCAAAGCTTCACAAGGTTGACATACATTTAGCTACATTGACCAAGATAAAGAGAGCACTCACATTACTAAAATCTGAAATGAAAATTGGGACACTACTACCAATATTATGAAACAAAAATGATTATAAGAGAGTATTATGAACAGCTGTACACCAAAAAATTGGATAACCTTTATGAAATGGACAAATTCACAGAAACACATAATCTACCAAGACTGAATCATGAAGAAGTAGAAGATATGACTAAAATGTTAACTAGTAAGGAGAATGATAGGGTTATAAAAACAAACAAACAACAAAAATCCCTGAACAAGATGGCTTTGCTGGTATATTTTAACAAATCAAAACTGCAGTGATATACTGCTTCACACTCATTAGCATGGCTTTAATTAATTAACTAATTAGTTAGAAAATGTGGAGAAATTTTTAAAATATTTTATTTATTTATCCATAAGAATATGAGTGATTTCATTGCTAGATATATACATGAGATAACTGGAAACAAGGTTTCAATCAGATACTTATACACCAATGTTTACAGTAGCATTATTCACAATGGCCAATAGCCAAAATGTAGAAACAACCCAGATATCTTTCAACAGGAGAATGGATAAACCAAAGGTAGTATATACATACAATGGAATATTATTCAGTCTTAAAATGAAGTGCATTTCTGATACATAACAAGAACTTTGGAAGAACTTTGAAAACATTATGCTAACTAAAATCAGCAAAATATAAAAGGACAACATATGATTCTGCATATATGAGGTACCTAGAATAAGCAAATTCATACAGATAGGAAGTAATATAGAGGTTAAAAGAGTCTAGAAGGAGGGATAATGGAGAGTTACTATTTATGAGTACAGTTTCTGTAGAGGATGATGAAAGAGTTCAGGAAACAGTGGTAGAGATGGTTGCACAACATTGTGAATGTACTTAATGCTGCTGAATTGTAAATAGTTAAAAGAGTAAATTTTGTGTTACATATATTGGACAAAAAATTGATGGGAAATCCTCTCACCCTAAGGTGATTCTCAAGTAAAGCAGGGTTGATAACCTTGACCTTAGGTACCACTTCACCAGTAAGGAACACTCCTTGAAATGAACCTCTTTACATTTCACCCTTAGGGAGGTGGTATAGATGCAGACTTTAAATGAGCCTATGCACCTTGTATCTTATACCTATGTACACTAAGGGCACAATCCTTAACTTCCCTACTCATGGATTTTTTTTTCTTTTTAATTAAATAAGATACTTCATAGAGAGGACTTAAAATGGTGTGTGGTACCTGGTTCACATGGTGGTGATAACTATGATAATGATGATGGAGTTTTCCTAAGTAAAAATGGGTCAAGAACTGGGTTCTCATATTTGAGGAGCGTCAGACTTCCATAGTGGACTTGTTAAAGTACATTCTCAGGTCTGGAGCAGGGGCAGGGAATTTGCATTTCTAACAAGTAATGATGTCAGGTAATCCTAATGTTGCTGGCCCAGGAACCATACTTTGAGAACCAAGAACTTATAGCTATTACCAGGATCCCTACCACTGGATGATCCAATGCTTCTGGGAGGTCGTCTTCTAGAATATAATTGTAAAGAGGTTTTCTCTCTAATAAAAAGCAGTATTTCCTGGCCTACCAGACATATATAATCTTAACACTTAGAATTCACAAAGCATTTTAAACAAAGTAGGTAGGATCTATTTTGTTTGAAACTAAGTTTTAAAATTTGCATTTTATTTATTTTTATTTTTTAAAGGTTTTATTTATTTATTTATTTATTTATTTATTTATTTATTTATGAGAGAGAGAGAGAGAGAGAGGCAGAGACACAGGCAGAAGAAGAAGCCTGCTCCATGCAGGAAGCCTGACATGGGTCTCGATCATGGGTCTCCAGGATCACGTCCTGGGCTGAAGTTGGCACTAAACCACTGAGGCACCAAGGCTGCCCCTAAAATTTGCATTTTAAAAATCAATAAATTCAATACTGGAGTTTCTGAAAACATGGAGGATGATTGAGGCATGTTTTAGGGACAATAAGCCAGTGAAAAACCACATCTAAAAACCGTGGGTCTTGCTCTTGCTATTGGAACCTCTGCTACTTCTGATAGAGGGTGGGCATCTGCATCAGACTTTCTAACAGATGTCCTTCTCACACCTATCTGTCATATCAGCTTGGACTTTGAGAAATGCAGTAGGACAAGCATGTGCAGATGCATTGGCATAAAAAATACCAGTGAGTAGAAGGACTCAAACTCCCTGTAAAAGACAGTAGAAAAATATACTTGGTTTTAAAGCCTGGAATTCCTGTTTGTGGACTGTTGGTACATTGATAAGTTATTTGATCTTTCATAGCATTTGTAATCTCACATATAAAATGGAAAGAATAATTACAGGATGCCTGGGTGGCTCAGCAGTTGAGCGTCTGCCTACAGCTCAGGGCGTGATCCTGGAGTCCTGAGATTGAGTCCCACATCGGGCTCCCTGCATGGAGCCTGCTTCTCCCTTTGTCTATGTCTCTGCCTCTCTCTCTCCCTCTGTGTCTCTCATGAATAAATAAGATGTTTTTTTTTTTCTTTTAGAAAAAAATAATTACTATCTACTTTGGTGTTCTACTTGGCACATGCTAGAAACCCAGGAAATGACCATTGGTACTGTTCTTAGATGTAGTTGTTTGATTACCCTGGAGTAGATATTCAGTCTGAGCCTCCATTCTTGCTGGTCATGAAACAAAAATCACACTGATTCCACTTTTCCCTCTTTCTCCATTTCTTCCTCTTCCTGTTCCTTTGTCTCTTCTTCCTGCCTCCTCCTGTCTCATATTTCTGGTGGAAAACTTCCATAGAAAAAATTCCCAGTAGTTTTCTAGAGTGTGCTCATATATTTCCCCCTCCGGCATTTCCTTTTCTTTATATCCAATTGGGAATGACAGCATTCTAAAGAGTTTCCAAATTCCACTTGAGCTTCTCCAAAATCCGTTAAGCTGAGGCAAGTAGCATTCCATGCAGCCTCATTGGTATGCCATTCCACTCAAGAATGCCGGGTACTCTAAATGACACATGAATTATACATGCTGGGGTTCACTATAACATTTAGTATGCCTGAAGCACCATTTGCATTTTGAGGGAAGGTCATTTTGATTCTGTGTTGTATTATACATTCATGTGCCTTGCAAGAGTCAGGATCCTCATGCTGGTGTCTGAGAACTTACTGACATGAGTCCAGGATGTGGCTGCAGCCCCTCTGTTCCAAGCACTATAGTCAGTGCACTGAAATCCTTGGCCCATTTGTCCCTCACTCTGTGTCAGATCTTTAGATTTTATTTATTTTTTTAAGATTATGTATTTATTTATTCATATGAGAGAGAGAGAGAGAGAGAGAAAGAAAGAGAGAGAGAGAGAGAGACAGGCACAGAGAGGAGCAGGCTCCATGCAGGGAGCCTGATGTGGGACTCAACCCTGGGCCAAAGGTGGCACTAAAGCACTGACCCACCCAGGCTTCCCAGATCTTCAGATTTTAATCCTTTCTTTCACCAGAAATGTGCTAACTTCTCAAGCTGTAAGCTGACGTTCTCCCTCTACATTCCTGGTAAATGTCATCTTCAAGGCTCACTTTGCTCTGCGTACTACAGCACTGGGGCTCTCTCCAGTTCATCCACGGTGCCGCTGCTACTCTGGGAGGGAATCTTTCTCTGCTCATGGGACCATGCTGCTCTGCACAGGTGGGGACTTCAGTAGGGAACATATTTGCACACATGAGCCAAGTCCTGGATGACCTGTAGCTCTGAGCACAGGTCTATGTGCCCTACCTATGCAAACACTAGTGCTTTTGCAAGGAATGCCATCTCTTCCCTTCATTACTTGGAAAAGTGTGGGCATTCTTTTCAGAGTCCACTTCAGCTAAATTCTCTGTTAAGCTTTCCTACTCCTCCTATCTTCCCCTCTTCCACAGCCACCACTTCACCCCCCAAAAGAGAAACACACAAAACAAAAACAATATCTCAGGTGCACAACCACTCTACCTTGTAAGAACCAGTTGTTGCACATGCCACATTTCACTGTAATTGTTTTTCTCTCACTAGAGTACTAGCTTCTTGAGGCACAGAACAATGATCTCTTTTCATCTTTTATCACTAAGCCTATAGCATCATGCCTGGTGCTAAGAAGTGCAGTAAGCTCTCTGTGGGCAACCACGAACTAGCTGGAGTAACTGAACCAAACCAGGCCCGGACTTGCGTCCCTCATTCACTCAAAAGGCTCGAGAGCCTAAAGGGTGAATAGTTGGTAGACGCTTGAGAAAGGGCTTGAGCAGTGGTTCTCAGGGCTCGCTTGTGCGTGATCGCTCACATAACACAATAGATAAAACTTATTCTGACCTGGGCATAAATGTAAATAAGGGTCTGTCTGTCCTTGCTAGTCTGTTTACCATACCTAATATTCCTTTGAAGTATGTACATCTGGAGCAACAAGCTTATCTATTTGCCAAGGTCTTCTGGCACCCGTGAGTCTGTCTTGCATGCTGAGAAAAGGGAACTTTGGAGAGTTTCACAAACCTGCTAAAAATAAACACCTTCTTGGCTTTGTTTTGCTCATGCTATAAAATGGGAATTTATTTTTGTTCAAAATAAAAAAAAAGAAGAGAGTAATTTTGTCCCAAATGAGACTGACTAAAAAAAAAAAAAAAAAAAAAAAAAAAAAACTTAAAACAAATTCTAAATACAAAAAAAGGTGTAAAAGTGTTGTGAAGGGAAATCCTTGAAAAGGAATTTTAGATATGGTTAAAACAGACTAATATCTTAAAATAAATGGATTTTAAAATACGAGAGTATAAGATTAAAAGTCTACTTTCTGTTCAAAAGTTTCCTTAATTTGTTAGTCTGCTCTTGATAAGAGCAGCAGTTTTGTCCAAAAAGGAGTCAGGTGTACGGGGGCAGCCGTAACCATGAAAACGGAGACCATCTGGGCAGAGCCATTTCCTGCTAGAACATCGGCTCATCGGGCAAAACTAATTAACCGCAGATAAGGTACAAACTTTATTTAGCATAAGCTTAAATTGGCAAATAGCCTTGTCCTGTTATCCAGGACAACTTAAATATCATCTTCCCGCAGACAGACTTTTGCAGTTTCTTTCTACCACGTCTGTCTTCAGTTCTACAATTATAGCAACAGAACCTCTGGCTGATGCTGTCACTATATTTGTTGATGCTGATAAAACAGGGCACATTGGAATTTACCAGGAATCATCTAAGACTAAAACAATTTATCAAAATCATTATCCCACTAAGTCAGTACAGAGAGCTGAACTAAAGGCTGTCCAACTGGCTTTACAAATGTTTCCTGAACCCTGCAATCTATTCACTGACAGTCACTATGTGGCTCGAGCTGTTCCAGCCTTGCCACACGCTTATATACTCACAAATGATGAGGAACTATATCACTTATTCTCTAGTATTCAGCAAATATTACGGGCCAGGCAAGCTCCTATTTTTATATCTCATATACAGGCTCATACTAATTTGCCTGGTCCCCTCTCTGAAGGCAACCACATTGCTGACACCATTACTCACACTTCTATAACAAACGCAAACAACAAACAATTGGCCACAAAGAGTCATGCTAGTTTTCATCAAAATGCCTCAGCATTTCGTAGACAGTTTCGCATCACTAGAGAAGAGGCCCGTCAAATAGTAAAAAACTGTCCGGCCTGTCCAATCCACCATCCTGTTCTTACTTATTCAGTTAATCCCACTGAATTGCCTAATCATCTTTGGCAAATGGATATTACCCTCTTTCCTGCTTTCGTCCGCTTAAAATATATACATGTCTCTATCGATACTTTCTCTGGGTATATCCACGCTACTGCACATTCTGGAGAAGCCTTTACTGATGTTCAAAATCATTTATTTTCAGCCTTCTCCCCAACGGGAACCCCTAAGGCCATAAAAACTGATAATGGCTCGGCTTATAGCTCCAAAACTTTCCAGAACCTTTGTGCTACCTTTCAAATTAAGCACTCTACAGGAATTCCCTACAACTCACAAGGTCAAGCCATAGTTGAAGGAGCTAACAGTACTCTCAAATCTTACCTTAAAAAATTAAAAGAGGGGGAGATACTACAGGGAACAGTGAAATACTCTCCCCATATGCATTTAACTCTAACTCTTCATGTTTTAAATTTTTTGAATGTTGATGATATAGGACGGATGGCAGCTGAACGGTTTTGGCATCCAGATTTTTCTCCTCTCCCTTACGCTAAGTGGAAAGATCCACTGACTGGCATCTGGAAGGGCCCTGACCCTGTCCTTCGCAAGGGGCGTGGGTTTGTCTGTATTTTCCCCCAGGATGAGGACCCCCGCGATGGCTCCTGGAACGATGGTGTCGACTCCTCGCCCCTACACTGGAGACTAGCCAGCCTGACGATAATTCACCCACAAAAAAGAAGAGACGTCTCCGGTCGTACCGTTGGGCCCGGATAAGGAAACTGATTAATCAAGCGATAAGCCTGGCCGAACAGACACAGCCTAATGAATCCTTACTTAGTATCCTTCTTACTGTATTAGCTATTACAACCCCTCCTGTTGGTGAAGCCGCTGTATATCGGGCCTATGTACCTGACTCACCTACTATAAGGCCGGTTACTTGGGTTGATCCTACTCCCCAAATACACACCAATATGACAGAATATTTTGGAGGGAGTAGTTCTGATGGCATGAAGGTTGCAAACCATTCTATCAATTGGATGGGCCTGGCAGCTCAGGTACCCATGTGTTTCCAATTGCCACTATGTAACCAAAAACCAGTTAATGGTTGCTTGGTTGTTCAGCCAGTACCTCACATAGTGACATATCTCTCAGAAATGAAAAAGAATGAAAACCCTCCATCCCAACTTGACATAATGTTAGAAAGGTGGATCTTTTGTGAGGTCACTGGTGACACCCCTCCCAGTGACCCTCAATAAGGTAGGCACCCTCCCGGGTACCCCAATTGTCCTCAAAATTTAACCTATGCTACTTAGTCCTATTTGGACGGAGTGCCTTCAGAAGACACCTTTGGTCATCTCTCCTCACGGCATCCCTGAATTTTCTATCATGGACTGGTCGAGAATGACAAGAAAGGAGCCTCTGCGTTACATTGCATATCCACCTGGTCGGCCAATGCATAATATGACTATACCCGGAGGAGTTTTTTCCACCATTGGAGAAATGTACCACGCAGAACTCTGGAAATTGGTCACCGCTATGGGACCGGCCAAGATGCAGATGGCTAAGAATGGCTGCACAAACACAAAGGACTCTAATCTTACTATACGGGCCTGTGTGCCTAGGCCATTCCTATTGGTGGTGGGATATGGAATGACAAATTTTTCCTTTATACAAAATAATGGAGCTGATATGTTATTTGAGCTAGAATGTAAAAATTGTGTATTAACCAATTGTTTGCCTGTGCACTTGCCCTCACCTCAAACAGGTCCTGTCACTGTCTTTTTAACTATGCAACCGCCTTCTTTGCTATTACCTGTTGAGATTGAAGGCCCTTGGTATGCTAATTATGGTTATCAGTTTGCTGTGGAAATGCAGCTACAATTGAAAAGATTGAAATGCTTCCTTGGGCTGTTGATGGCCGGTATTACTGCCTTGGTTCCTCTTATAGCTACTGCTGCTGCAGCCTCTGTGGCCTTATCCCAGAGTATACAAATAGCACAATAGGTTAACCACTTAGCAAAAAACATCTCTTATGCGCTGTCTACTCAGGAGCGTGTAGATCAAAAGGTTCTCAGTCGTCTTGATGGGCTTGAAGAGGCAGTAGAATTTCTAGGGAATCAACTATCCCTGTTAAAAACCCAGATGTCCTTGGTTTGCCATGGCGGGTTTCAGCATATATGTGTCACCCCTATGAAAGCCACTAGTGTAACATGGGGACAAGTTAAAAAACATCTACAAGGAATATGGTTTCATAGTAATATAAGTCTTGATTTGTTAAAGTTGCAAAAGGAAATTTCCATTATCAGTCATTCTGAGATAGGTATGACAAACCCGGCTGAAATGGTGGCTCATATCTTGGATGGCCTGCATGGATTTAATCCAGGCAACTTATTAAGATATTCATTCTGGATGTTTATGATCATATTTACTATTGTGATTATTTCATTCTTTGCATGGTGTGTGGTTCAGGCCAAAGCAAGACAGCACAGATTCAACATGGATGCTCAATTACATTTCCTCAATTTTAAAACAAAAAAGGGAGAAATGTGGGCGACCACGAACTAGCTGGAGTAACTGAACCAAACCAGGCCCGGACTTGCGTCCCTCATTCACTCAAAAGGCTCGAGAGCCTAAAGGGTGAATAGTTGGTAGACGCTTGAGAAAGGGCTTGAGCAGTGGTTCTCAGGGCTTGCTCGTGCGTGATCGCTCACATAACACAATAGATAAAACTTATTCTGACCTGGGCATAAATGTAAATAAGGGTCTGTCTGTCCCTGCTAGTCTGTTTACCATACCTAATATTCCTTTGAAGTATGTACATCTGGAGCAACAAGCTTATCTATTTACCAAGGTCTTCTGGCACCCATGAGTCTGTCTTGCATGCTGAGAAAAGGGAATTTTGGAGAGTTTCACAAACCTGCTAAAAATAAACACCTTCTTGGCTTTGTTTTGCTCATGCTATAAAATGTTGTAAAACATTGAATAAAGCTGGCACTGCTTGGACATCATCCACTGTGTCCCTCCTGTCCCCATCTCTTTTCTTTTATTTTCCTCATCCCCTTATCCTCAGGACCCTGATCGTGTTGCCGCAGCGTGCGCAACAGCTCTCATCTTGATTTCGTGAAAATGGGATCTATTCAAGAGATTATGATTCACAAAGTGGTGAATGGCTGCAGGGCATGGAAAGAATGTGGACTTAAAATTTGAACATCTCAGTGTTACTATTGAGTTGTTAATGACCTTACCAGATAATCATTATCATCATCATCCTCGTCGTGGTCCTCATTGTCGTCGTCATCATCCTCATCCAGGTGTGTTACTTGGGAAAATACATTTACTTCCCAATATATTCTTATTTACTATTTAGTTTTAATTGTCATAACAAAGTTCCCCAAAATTTAGATAGTCTCTGAGAACTGTGATCAATAGCTTTCCTGTTTGCTGTGTGTATTGGACCAAGCCAACATACCTTTGGAAAGCACTTGCTCCGGGAAGATAAGACTGAGTATCACATAAAATAGCTCCCTTGTTAAAACTAACTGCTTGATACAGCAATACTCACTTTAAGACCCTTGCCTGTCTGTGACCACTGATACCTAATCCATTATGCAAAAACCCCCATACCAGTTCCTTTCTTTGCAAGGCCAGATTTAAAGTGATCTGGCTTATACCCTAAAAACCTATATTTACTTTTCTCAGGGTCCCCTTTCTGAGATGCTATTTAAATTCTGTCAGGTTGATGTTCTTCTCTACTGTGGTAATTTAATAAATGGAGTGTTTCTTCATTAGAAGTTTTTCTAGGGGTCTTTTGTGGAACTGTCTGCCTATGGCCCAAATGGGTAACAATATCATACTCATTCGGATATCACACGATCTGCTCAGCTCTCTAGAAAACAATGAAAATGAGAATAGTAACAACAACAAAACATCTAAGCAGAAAAAGCATTACAAAATGCATTTCATGGGGCGGGGCAAGATGGCAGAGGAGTAGGGTCCCCAAGTCACCTGTCCCCGCCAACTTACCTAGATAACTTTCAACTCATTCTGAAAACCTACAAATTTGACCTGAGATTTAAAGAGAGAACAGCTGGAAAGCTACAGAGAGAAGAGTTTGCACTTCTAACAAGTACAACTCGTTTTTAGCCATTCTGCAGTGAGCAAAATGACTAGAAAGATGAACTCACCACAAAAGAAAGAATCAGAAACAGTACTCTGCCACAGAGTTACAGAATTTGGATTACAATTCGATCTCAGAAAGCCAATTCAGAAGCACAATTATAAACTACTGGTGGCTCTAGAAAAAAGCATAAGGATTCAAGAGACTTCATGACTGCAGAATTTAGATCTAATCAGGCCAAAATTAAAAATCAATTAAATGAGATGCAATACAGACTGAGGTCTAACAACGAGGGTTAATGAGGTAGAAGAAAGAATGAATGACATAGAAGACAAGTTGAATAAAAGGCATTCAAATTGGCCAAGGAGAAGTCACCCTCTACCTCTTTGCAGATGAGATCATAGTGTATATAGAAAATCCAAAAAACTCCACCTCGAGATTGCTAGAACTCATACAGCAATTTGGTAGCGTGGCAGGATACAAAATCAATGCCCAGAAGTCAGTGGCATTTCTATACACTAACAATGAGACTGAAGAAAGAGAAATTAAGGAGTCAATCTCATTTACAATTGCACCCAAAAGCATAAGATACCTAGGAATAAACCTAACCAAAGAGGTAAAGGATCTATATCCTAAAAACTACAGAACACTTCTGAAAGAAATTGAGGAAGACACAAAGAGATGGAAAAATTTTCCATGTTCATGAATTGGAAGAATTAATATTGTGAAAATGTCAATGTTACCCAGGGCAATTTACACATTCAATGCAATCCCTATAAAAGTACCATGGACTTTCTTCAGAGAGTTAGAATAAATCATCTTAAGATTTGTGTTGAATCATAAAACACCCCGAATAGCCAGGGGAATATTGAAAAAGAAAAGCAGAGCTGGGGACATACAATGCCAGATTCCAAGTTGTACTACAAAGCTGTGCTCATCAAGATAGTGTGGTACTGGCACAAAAAAAAGACACATAGATCAATGGAACAGAATAGAAAACCTAGAAATGGGCCCTCAACTCTATGGTCAACTAATATTTGACAAAGAAGGAAAGAGTATCCACTGGAAAAAGGACAGTCTCCTTAATAAATGGTGCTGGGAAAATTGGACAGCCCCATGCAGAAGAATGAAACTAGACCACCTCTTACACTACACAAAGATAAACTCAAAATGGATGAAAGATCTAAATGTGAGACAAGATTCCATCAACATCCTGGAGGAGAACACAGGCAACACCAAAAAGGGACTTGGCCACAGCAACAACTTGCATGATAAATCTATGAAAGCAAGGGAAACAAAAGCAAAAATGATTTATTGGGACTTAATCAAGATAAAAAGCTTCTGCACAGCAAAGAAACAGTCAACAAAACTAAAAGACAACCTACAGAATGGGAGAAGATATTTGCCAATGGCCTATCAGATAAAGAGCTAGTATCCAAAATCTATAAAAGATTTATTAAACTCAACAGCAAAGAAACAAACAATCCACTCATGAAATGGGAAAAAGACATGAAGAGAAATCTCACAGAGGAAGACATAGACATGGCCAACATGCACATGAGAAAATGCTCTGCATCACTTGCCATCAGGGAAATACAAATCAAAACCACTATGAGATACCACCTCACACCAGTGAGAATGGGGCAAATTAACAAGACAGAAACAAACAAGTATTGGAGAGGATGTGGGGAAAGGGGAACCCTCTTGCACTGTTGGTGGGAATGTGAACTGGTGCAGCCACTCTGGAAAACTGTGTCGAGGTTCCTCAAAGAGTTAAAAATAGACCTGCCCTATGACCCAGCAATGCACTGCTGGGGATTTACCCCAAAGATACAGATGCAGTGAAATGGCAGGACACCTGCACCCCGATGTTTCTAGCAGCAATGTCCACAATAGCCAAACTGTGGAAGGAGCCTCGGTGTCCATCGAAAGATGAATGGATAAAGAAGATGTGGTCTATGTATACAATGGAATATTCCTCAGCCATTAGAAACGACAAATACCCACCATTTGCTTCAACGTGGATGGAACTGGAGGGTATTATGCTGAGTGAAGTAAGTCAATCGGAGAAGGACAAACATTATATGTTCTCATTCATTTGGGGAATATTAAAAATAGTGAAAGGGAGTAAAGGGGAAAGGAGAGAAAATAAGTGGGAAATATAAGTGAGGGTTACGGAATATGAGAGACTCCTAACTCTGGGTAACCAACAAGGGGTAGGGGTTGGGATTGTGGGTTGGAGGAAGGGGTGACTGGGTGACGGGCACTGAGGGGGGATACTTGACGGGATGAACACTGGGTGTTACGGTATATGTTGGCAAATAAAACTCCAATAAAAAATATATACAAGAAAACCCCCCAAAATTTCATGTATTTTACTCACCATTTAGAGAATATCTTTATCCCTCCTCAAGACATTTATTCTTGCTTCATTTTAATTCTGATAGTCTTGGTTGCCTGATACCCCAGCCTACATCAAATTAAAAACTACTGAGCTGGGATACCTGTATGGCTCAATGGTTGAGCATTTGCCTTTGGCTCAGGGCATGTTCCCTGGATCCTGGGATCCCGTCCGACATTGTGCTCCCCACAGGGAGCCTGCTTCTCCCTCTGCCTGTGTCTTTGCCTCTCTCTGTGTCTCTCATGAATAAATAAATAAAAATGTTAAAGAAAAAACCTCTGAGCTTTCAAGGTAGTATGGAAATAAAGTCCCTTTTCAGAACCATAGAGCAAGGGGCTGTATGCCTTGCATCTGGCCTTAATGATTACCTGCATACTTCTGGGTGTGTCTATGAGGGTGTTCCTGGAAGATATTAGCATTTGAATTATCAGACTGAGTAAAGAAAATCACCCTTACCATTATGGCTGGACATCATCCAATCTATTGAGGTCTCAAATAGAACTAAATGCTAATTCCCTGTCTCTCTTATTGATGTCCATCTTCTCTTGCCCTTGGACATGGAAAACTCCTGTATCTCTGACCTTTAGACTGGGACTGAATTACACTACCTGCAGCTGGAATTACACTCTGTGCTAGAGGATGCAGACTTAGCACCTATGGTTACCCCATCCCAGGGGTCTTCCAGGTGCCCATGTTCCTGCTGAGCCATTCTATGTATACATCCTCAAACATTGAGATGATCTCTTTCTCTCAATGTCTCTTTTCTCCTTCCCCTTTTCAACCTCACCATCTGTTGGATGCATATCTGCTTCTATGAGTGGAAGTTAAGCAAAAGGTCACCTTCTCAATTATGTTTTGTGGACCCTTCTTGGTATGATGGACAGGTTCCTCCTGTGACCCAGCCACATGTGTCAGATTTTGTTGTGGGCTCACTTAGGACACTAGAGAGTATTTATCTGCCCTATGTGTGCAGCAAATGTTTATTGAGAGCCTGTGCCTTGTCACACCAGTCCCAGTCCCAGCAATGACTACCTGTTGTAGAAATGGCTGTCTAGTGAGGGAGATAAAAATTATGGGGGGGGGGGGGAATGAGTGCAATGTGGGAGGAAGACAAGAAAAGCCAAACAGTGCTCTGATTATGAATGGGAGGGATTATTCTTAGTTCCGCTGCAGTGTTGCCTCAAATGTCCAGGCAAGGGAGAAGACACAGCTTGGTGGAAGTCAGGAGAGGAGATTCCTGTGTGGGTTGACTGCAGGGACTCATGAGGAACAGACCCAAAGCAGGTTAAGTACAGTGTTCAGCCTGAACTCCTGCATGATGCCTAGCTATTCGGCTTTAATACCTTGTGTACTCATGGTGTTTGGTGGAAGCAGCAAAGAGGCTGCTGGATGTCACCCCTGTGCTGATGTGATAGAAAAAGTCACGCATAATAGCACGCAGGTGGCCTTGCAAACACCATGCCCTGGGACTGGCAGTCATGAAAAAGCCTCCAGCTCCACAGAGATTGGAGTGGGGCAGGTGGTGTATCAGCATCAGCCAGTGCTCCAAAGACATATGAACTTTCTCCATCTATCAGGCTTGGTCTGAACTCCAGGGCTGAGGGCATTGCACATACCTTATTTTATGTCTAGGATGAACCCAGTGCAACACTTTTCTTCCCACTTGTTCTAGGGCATGTCCCTAGCCAGATGGACTTCACAGAAGTCCACACATTTTTGCCCCAGAGTCTGTCCCAGACCAGAAGGAGGCTCAGCCAGATTCTGTGTGGCCTATGTCAAGTATGTCTTGTAATTGAAATAAGTGGCCAGAAGGAGTAGCTGTTAGAACAGTGCTGTAAAACCTTTGATGTCAGCCGAGCGATGGCACAGATGTCAGTTTATCTCTGGAAAGCTGCTTTCCCCACAAAGTGAATAGTCAGGCACTGTTGAAATGTCATCCCAGGATCCAAAGGACAAAAGTAATCTGTCTTTAGCAGATTAAATTAAAGTCTCCATGAGAAAACAAGGCTTTGGCCTACCACTTTGAGCATGTTGAAAGAAGGTGCCCTCTCTATAGTCCTGGAGCTTCCAACCCCAATCTTGGCGCTGTGCTGCTGTAATGGAGTAGGCTGCACATTTCCCTGATGGTCATGTGAGTGGTCTTAAAAATTCAGTGAGTGTGTAACTTTTTGAAAGTGAAAGAAGACGCGGCAGATTTCTGGATAATCTTGCACATTCTGAAAAGAAGAAATGGCATGTGTCCACCTTCTGTGATGGTTTCTTGGCTTCCCACTCTTGAGGGAGGTGGTATGCATGGGTAAATCCAAGGTGTCTAGTCTCTTGGGACTGTGTGAACATATCACTATAAACTTCCATCTCAGCTTCAGGGCTAATCCTGGACACTTGAGGCTGGCTGAGCTTGTATGTGGGGAGGATCTGGGCCAGGCTAGGAGACGCCTACCCCATAATGTGAAAAGAAAGTGACAGGAATTTGGAGAAGAGGAGAGAACCTATTTAGAAAGGAGAAGGCTAGAGGCCTGGATGGCAGTCAGGTGTACACTGGGAGACAGTGGGTAGAAAAGGCCAGAGATAGAAGAAATCCAGAGTGTGAATAGAGGGAATAGCAAGAAGTGAAGAAAGTAAAATAGACAATCCACATAGTCTGGACTTAAGGAGTAGATTGGGAGGCACGACTGCAAAAGGAGGACGCTGGCTCCTTCAACCTAGGGTGGCTTCCTGGTGCCCTGGTCCACAAGGTGACCTGATAGAGCACCTTCTGGATATGCTTGTTCTACCTGCCTGTAAAAGGCTGAGCTCCAGTCTCTGGATATCACAGGGTACTTGCTAATCCTCAAGACCTGCTCTCCTGGCACCTTACTTCTGTAAGCCCTTCCTGCTCCAGTCTCTATAGGCATGCTTGGTCTGAATTTCTGCATGTATAACCATGGCTTTCCTTAAGATAACACCTGTATTTGGGCTTTCAGGACAGATTATTCATCTTGTTTTGATTTTTCACCAAAGTGAGATGCCCATAGGGCTTCCAGTCTGACACCATTCATAGAACCTTGAGAAGTCTTAAGTTCAACGCATAAATGACATGGAGTTGCATAAAATGTGGGAAACTGATGCAGAAATGAATATTCTCCTTACTTTGCCCCTAGGGAGTGCATATTTTTCTAGGTCACAGGGGTAAACTATAAAAATGTCCAATGTGGGGATCCCTGGGTGGCGCAGCGGTTTGGCGCCTGCCTTTGGCCCAGGGCGCGATCCTGGAGACCCGGGATCGAGTCCCACGTCGGGCTCCCGGTGCATGGAGCCTGCTTCTCCCTCTGCCTGTGTCTCTGCCTCTCTCTCTCTATCTCTCTCCCCGTGTGACTATCATAAATAATAAATAAAAAAAAATGTCCAATGTGCTAAATTATTAGAGCATAAAATCTATTTATTCATCTATTCATTCATTCTACAAACATTACAAAATATCTATTACATATAGGAAAAGAAGTTGTCACTCTGGATGATACAAAAGTGACTAGCATCATGGACTCTGTCCCAAGGGCACTAACTAGTCACAGCCTGGGTATTAGCCTTCTCTGTGACCCAGGGCTCAGCAAGAGGCACTTGGAGGGTTGCCTGGGAAAGTTTGCTGATTAATGTCACCCTTTCTAAGAGGACTTAAGAGTGGAAGAACCTACCTGACATATTGCCCTCCCTTTTACTTTTTAAGGAATAATAGATGCAGGTTGATATGCCTCAAACCAGCATGAAAATTGCTAATTCCAATAACTGAACTGCCACACTGTTTGCCAAGGACAAGAGGGTGGCAGCAGTTATGTGTTTTCCTTTTTTTTTTTTTAAATCATGCCATTCATAGCTGCTTTTCATATATGAACTGGCCAGTAATCTTTTGTATAATTAGGTTCTAGTTTAGGCTGTAGTTCCAATAACCTACAGTAAAGCTAAGGTGGATCTCTTAATAATGTTCCAGAATTGACCCAGTATCATATGGATGGAAAGCTACTCCTAGACTATCGCCACTGTGGCAGTGCCCAGATCAGGGAAGGAAGCCTGAGGCTCTGGTGCCTATGAAGTTTGGTGGCAGCATGTGCTCTGCAGGCTGCTACCCAATCTCCTCTTCTGTCCTGACATCACCAGAGAGTTAAGGAGCTCTGAATGAATGAGTTAGGGGTGTTGCTGGCATGTTAATGGTTGAGTCTTAGATCCAGAAGAGAGCACAAACATAAGTGAGACCCTAGCATTTCCCTCTAGGACACAGATACAGGTTTCTTCAGGACTAGAATTTAGTCTATTCACTATTACATTCCCAGAGTTTGACACATAGAAGGGCCTAGAAACATGAATCAATCAATGAAGTACTTCGAGTCCTTTGAAATCTATTGAAAAGTCCCTAGTACTACTCCTCAGAAAGAGAATCATAACCATGCAAGTCATTGAGGGATTAGGCTGATATCAACAATGGCACAAGTGTTCTATGATTCCAAATTTGTGTTAGGCAAAGCCAGGGAAATATGCCCATGCTGTGGTCAGCCAGATGTTTCAGCTCTCTAATCTAATGTATATAAGTTTGGTTTTGACTATAAAACTTAGATTGAAGTAAATAAGTATCTTACCTTATGTTTCTAAAAAGGAGAATCTGAAACAAAAGTCTGCATGCAGGTAATTTATTTGGGAAGGGAATTCACGCAGCAAGAGAAAGAAGCAAGGGGAAGGCAATGGGGAATGCCAACATAAGGAAACACGATAAATTTAGCCATAGCCACCATCAACCTGGGGTCAACTCTGCGGGTTTACTGAGTAAATGTACATTGTAGCTGTCCCTGTGGGGGAACCACAAAGGGTCCGTTGGCTCTCATCTCCCATTGATGAGTATTCCAAGATATATGAGTACCATAGCACAAGAGCTTAAGACTCGAATTAAAAATTTTCATTTGGAAAATGACTTCAAATTCCTCATTCTCCACCATTGACTACCAACTTAGACAAGTTATTTAAAATCTCTGTGTTTCCATTTCTTTGTAGCAAAAGGACAGACTAATAATATCTATTGACTTGATATGGAGATAAGACATAACGATGATATAAAATACCTGAAGCTCTGCCCAGGAGGAACTAACAGACTTTTCCCTACTGAACTTGTCTGGTGTTTCCTGAACTTTCCTGAAGACTCACCTGAGAGCACGTTAAAAATTTAGATTCCTAGCCCTCTACCATGAAGAGGCCTTGAGATGGAAAAGCTCCTTAGAGCTACCTTTGCAGCTTTGCTTGAAAAGATCCTGCTATGGTGTGAGCATGAATGTGACTTGCTTCTTTCTCCTGAAATGGGGCAGAGAAAACCTTTCCGGGTAGTTGAGATTTCCAGGATATATTCAATTCTGGTTTTTTGAAGTTCATCTAGAATTCTTCCTTAAAGTAAAACCTTCAGGAGGGACTCCAAAGTGTGGAATGCCCAGGAGTTTTGTCTCGCAAAGCCACAGAGGTCCGGAAGTGATGGACAATGGAAGAACAAAAGGCTCAGCTGATGGGTGAAGTCAAAAGAGTGAAAATGAAAGTAAATGTCTGTCTTTTCCCAAATGACATGGTCTGGAAAAGCACAGAGCCAATCCAGAACAAAAGACAACAGTTGAGGAAGAAATGACAGTAAATCACAGGTGTGTCCCTCTTTATGGGGATGGATGGGGACACAGAGTGGTGTTTCCTTTGCCCACATATCCATGTTCAGTTCTGCCTGAGATTCTGGTTTCTAAAGAGAGCATGGATATGCTTCTTGATGTCTCCTCATCATTCCTGGAAAAGCCAGCACTTTTTTGGGGGGAATAATTGGCCTAGATAATGAGAGGATGTGCAATTCCAACTGAAATGTTTGGACAGTCCTACAGGTGTCTCAAGACCCCAAAGAAAAAGAGGGAAGGACAGGTACCTGTAGAAGATGACCCTGTCCCAGCAGGAGAGGACCTCAGTGCATTTTCCACAGGTGGTAGGGAGGGACCCGGGATGCAGGAGGCTGCTCTTTCCCCACATATTTATAGCTCAGACAGTGGATGTGTCTCCTGCATCTACCTCTGCCTGAGCCCTTCTTTCTTGATTGTGTTAGTTGTCCTCCTCCACCTCCTCTGAACCTCCCCACCTCCTCTGTCTCTTTCCTTCTCCTCCTCACATGTCCTTCCCATCCATCCTGCAGTGGGTGCCTTGCTCCAGCATTTTTCTCCCCACTGATACTCTCTTCAGGTCCACTGCAATCAACTCACACAGCCCTCCTGACTCAGCTTGAACCTATGCCACTTGCCTTGACTTCTTGCCCCTCCCAGGTCAGCTCCTTCTGACGTTTTCTGCCCTGTTTTACCTGGACCTCAATTCTGAGCACATCTCTTCTCTAAGAAAGGTGAAGTGCTGGTGTCACCGGCTTCCTGACCTCCCTTGGAGGGGGCTGGGGTCAGACAGAAGAGCTGAAGGGCACTTGAGAGATGGCCTGGGCACATGAACACCACTATGGGTTGCTGGCAGTCCAAGTTGCGAAGTCAACAGACCCCAGAACACATGGGTGTTACCTAGGAAGCTGTGAGTCTCACATGTGTTCCCTGGAAGACAACTGGCAGAAACTGGACCCTGGGTCAGAGCGGGACTGCTAGACAGGACAGGTATAATATAGAAGGCCTAGTTAAATTTGCATTTCAGATAAACAATGGATAAATTCTGGCATAATTATGCTTCATGCAATATTTGGGTCATACTTATTATGCGTGATAGGTAGAATAAACCTCCTAAGGGAATGTCCTAATCCCCAGAAACTATGAATGTGTCACCTTACATGGCAAAGGGGAATTAAATCTACCAATGAATCTAAGAAAGAGGCATTATCTGGATTATTTGAGTGAGTCCACTGGAACCCCAAGGAACTTCAGGTGTGGAAAAAGAAGGGTGGATAATCAGTATCAGAATTTGAAGGAGGAAAAAGACTGGCCATTGCTTTGAAGATGCAGAACAGGCCATAGGCCAAAGATTAGATCTGCATCTAAAATTTGGAAGGGAGGAAAAATGGATCCTGCAATGGGGCCTCTGGAAAAGGATGCATGCCTGCTGACACCTTCCCCATAGCCCAGCAAGGCCCTTTTCAGACTTCTGACCTCCAGAAGTGTGAGAATACATATGTACTGGTTTAAGCCACTAAGTCTGTGGTAATATGGTATAGTAGCAATAAGAAACTAACACACAGTTTCTCTCTTTTTTAAAGTTGTTTATTTGAAATTTAAATATAATTAAGCAACCTGTATTTTATCTGGCAACTCTAACCAAAGCCAAACTAAATTAGGGCCAGAAACCTGGTCAGAACTCCAGTCGGGGTACTAAGTCTATGCACTTTATCTTAAGAAAGGTTTTCTTAACCTTTATGCTGCTCCACAGGTGTGGTGTGAATATTCATTACAATAAATATCAGAACACCAGAACCATTTCTGGCATGCAGTGATTAGTGGAAATTGTTTGGTTCTCATGCCTGGTTGATGGTGGGATGGGTTCTCATAACCACGTTCATGGCGTGGTTCTTCAGCATTTTCAGATGGGCCTAGTAGGGTGCTGCTGGCAGGAGGCATATCAGCAGTGGGTACACCTCATACTCAGAGTTCAACGTATAGGAGTAAATTATAGGCCATGCAGAACTCAGGGAGCTTGTAGATGTTGAGGTCCAAGACCCCAAGCCACAGCAGAGGCACAGGTGTGATTTTCCACCGAGGCTTGTCTGCCTCTGTGCTGTGGGCACGCTGTCCTCAGAGCTCTTTCTGACTTTCTGTGAACTACAGACAGGATGCCAAGGACTGCCTGCCAGCTGAGAGCACATCTGCCCCTAAACTCACAATGAGCTCTACAAGGAAGTGAGAGATTCCTTTGCCACAGATCCTATTGCTAGGAGACTTCTTAGTGCAGAAACTAAAAACAGCTGTAGGCTAATGCTAATCCTGCTCTCAATCAACTCTTATCCGGAAACCCCATTAATAAAATGCAGGAGGAAAAGGGGCTTTTAGTTGCTGACCAGACTTCTGTTGCAGTGAAGCCTGGGCAACACTGCCAGGCTCCTCTACCCTTCCTCTGTCCTTGGGTCCCTGTAGTAATGGGGAGGGAACAGAGGCTGGACACATATGCAAAATGGCTATTACAGCAAGAATCGACCCTCAGATCAAGCTGTGGTTTCAGGACACTGCCTTATTGTGCCGGGGAGCCAATCTTCATCACATAATTGAATGTAGGAGAGCCAGGCTGGCCCAGGGCCTCACATATCTTCTTGGAAATACTTAGAAGCCTTCTCCAGGCCTTCTCCATTAGCTTAGATTCCTCCTGACAAAATAAAACAGATGCTAAGACATTAAACAGAAGGTGTTAATCTAATCCTGTCACTTTCAAGCTTAGTAGCTTTCCAAGACCCCCACTGCCCTTAATAGAGTGGCAGGATTTCTGAAGCACAATGTTCAGGTGTCTGTCCCTTTCCTAGTTGCATCTCCTCACTTCCCTGCCTGTGATCGCTCTGGCCTCACAGGCACACTGTACCCTGCCTACCTGAGTGTCTGCAGCCTGCTCCCCCTGCTCCCCCTGCTCCCCCTGCTATGTACCTGGAATGCAGGTGTTTGCCCACTCCCAGGCTTTGCTCTGAGGTAAGCTTCCTTCTGTTCATTTTTTGGTCCCGACTGAGCTTTCAAGGCTTCTGGAAAATGCGGGGCTGCCCTTGTGAGTTGGAACCCCTCCTTGGTACTTCCAGAGTACCTTCCTGCTTCAGTTTTAGCACTTGTCACCCCTAACTGGGTTGGAATATTTCCTCATTTGCCTTTTTCTTCTCCTTCTCCAACAATAAATAGTTTGGGGGAAGGTATGTTCACTGTTGTTTCTCAGTTGAAGTCATATAGAATAACTGGAAGATTGCTTCTTCTGGTGGAACGCACCACCCCCAGAGGCCCAGAAAGAAAGGGTCATCATTTAGATCACATGGAGTGTCTGGTAATGAAGGAGGCAGATGTCCTTCTCTTGAAAGATGGTGGGTAGATGGTATGTAACATGACAACAGAGGCCTAGCTCTTCCTCGCCTTTGGTCATCAGTTCCACCTCTGGTTGTTGATCTTCCAGAAGACGGCCACCAGGCACAGGTCCAGGGACAGAAGCAGCAACAACTGCATGCCCCGCTCTGGGATCTTTAGCTTGACCCACTCCATCCCACGCAGCCACAGGTATCTCCTCTTGCCCTCTGTGACCTGCCTTTCCCCAGCTTCCCTCTCAGGGCACTACTCCCCAACTCACTAGCCAAATATAAGGCCTCAAGATGGCATTGGAAGCCATGGGATACAAGGAATAAATGTAGAGAGCACCCCATTACTCTGACATTCAGAGCTCAAGAAGAGGAGGGCAGTGGACACAGGAAACAGAGGAGAGGAGGGGACAGAGGATGTTACAAGCTGGATTGTGTTCCCTCAGATTCCTATGTTGAAGCTTTAACCTCAGAGTGTGCCTGTGTTTGAGACAGGGCCTTTACAGAGGTGATGAAGGTTAAATGCAGTCATGGGGATGGGCCCTAGCCCTAGAGGGGGTAAGGAGAGGAGGTTGGAACACATGTGCACAGAGGAGATGGCCGCATGAAAGTCATAGGGAGAAGGTGGTGATCTGCAAGCCAGGGAGAGGGGCCTAAGGAGAGACCACCTTGATCTGGCGCCAGCCTCCAGAACTATGAGAAATACCTTCCTGTTGTTTAAGCCGCCTAGTCTGTGGTATTTATTCTGCAGCCTTAGCTGACTAATATGGATGGGGGATGTGGAAGGGGGTATAGTCAAGGGAGTAAAGGGGGCTTCACTTTCCAGAGGAGGCAGTGGTTGGTACAAATCCTAGGAGAGTCAGATGGGTCAGAGAGTGATAGTGAACCCCAAGGCCTGCTGGTCGCCTTGTCATTGTCTACTTTCCATTCCATCACATATTCTGCTCCTCACCCTTCGGTGTGTGTCAGGCAGCTATTAATTATCCCTACTTAGCAGTGGAGGGAACTGCAGCCTCTAGATTGTGTGACTAGCCTGTAATTTATAAACATCTGGGACAGGTCTCCTGAACACTCTTCTTAAATCCCACATAGCAATTTTTACAGGCCATTCAACTCTGGCTCTGCAGAGTGACTCTGAAACTCCAGAATCCTTGCAGGAGCTTGTTTGCAGCTGCTGTGTTTATCAGGCTTATTGGAAGCAAAGTCAACTGCAGGCTAGTGTCACAAATAGATAGTAATCTTGTCTGCAGCTGGCATGGGAATTCCAGCCAGAAAGCACCTCTGGTAAGCCCACTGAGGAAGGCAGCGTTAGGCTGGAGCTCTGTCCCTGGTGGCGGAAGCTGTTTCCCTGCCAACACGTCATGGAGGCTGAAGAGAATCGGATTCTTGGGAGAATCCAAGTAATGGAAGACAATTCATTACCCACAGGGTATTGGCCTGATGGCTGGTGGGGAAAGGTCCTCAGCTTCCTCCTCCACAGAACCTTCAACAATTTGTATATGACTCTCCAATGCTTGAAACAAGTGGTGTGTGTGTGTGTGTGTGTGTGTGTGTGTGTGTGTATATGCACGCGCGCGCACCCATGTTTACAAAGAAGGATCCTGTAGCTGTCTGGCAAGCCCGTCCTAGGTGAGGACAATATACCTTGACTCATGGGTGAAGTCTGGGTTGAGCCTTGCAGGTGAATGGATGAAGAGGGCGAGGGTGTTTTGTGTGTGTATTGGCTGGGGTTGGGGGTGGGTGAATGACCACCTAGCCAGGGCACAGATACACTGTTTGGGAACAACATTTTAATGACTCAAACTCATTCCCTCTGAAAGATGGCAGTTTAGATACATTATATTTGAAACGAGAAAATGTGCAAAAAATAAGATAAGGACTTGAACCAGGAGCAGAGAGAATTCTATTGGGGGGAAGAGTTTCCTTCCAGAATTACCAATATAAACGATCCTTTTTATATACTACAAACTAGCATGGACACATAGCAACTTAATTGCATATTTGCCATGACAAAGTGATTTCCATGACTGATAGACCTGCAGAGTTTAATTGGGGAGGGAGAATCACATAGCACCTGTGTCAAGCTAAATGAACATCAGCTGCAAATGCATGCCTCTGCCTAGGGAGAAGCTGTACTTCCAGCATTTAGCCTGAGGCTGGGTCACTGAACCAGGAGAGCTCACTCCTTCTTTCCAGCTGGGCCAGTATCTGCCTGCTTCCCCACACACCAGTAGTAGAAGTCCTCCTCTGAGGCCCCAGCTCTCAAGCCTATTTGCAATGCTCCTTTGGGCTCTTCAAACCCTCCACATACTTGTCTAGACTTTTCTAAATTTTCTTCAGCTTCACCTACCTCTTCGTGGAGATTTGACTTGGGAAGAGAGAGAGGGGCCTGCAGGTCTTGTACCAGCATCCTTACCTACCCACCTTGGGCAGCATCAATTAACCTCATTTCCCCATCTCTAAAATGTGAAGAACAGTGCTCATTCTAAAAGATGTTTTTAGTTTTAAATGAGTTATAATAACAAAGTTCCTGGTGTGTAGACATTCTTTCTTTGTATATAGCATTTGTATACATGTGCCATATCATATATCATTCAACCATTATTCAACACATTTATTTCATGTCTACTATCATGGTACTAGAGGCTAAATTGAATGAACTTATACATTTCTTTTTCTCCTTGTGTATCCTCACAACATCAGAGGTCTTACTGTCCAGTTGATTTTAGCGGGACTGGGCTAGTCATCCCATCTAATTCCTCAATCCTCTTTAGACATGGCCTCACTTAGCTTTGAGAAGCATCTGTTCTTTCTTAAATATTGACCTCGATTTAGTGGGTTTTTATGATTATCCTAAAGCAAGCTTAAACTTCACCAGAGTGAATGTGGGTTGTCTTTGTGGGTGTCACAATCTGGCTACTCCCAGGGTGGTCTTGGCTAGGTTTCTGGTGAGTGGTAAAGAAGTGACACTCCCTCCCTGAGGTTTTCTTGCTCATTCATTTGGTATACAGCAAATATTTATGGATTCTTTAAAATGCTAATCTCAGGTAAGGTAAACCCCTGGGTTAGCCACAAGGAGCTCTGTGTCCTCACTGACTCACCTCCTTCCTTCTGATGAGGATATGCTTATACTTATGCTTATCCTGTGTACAGCTCACTTTCATATTTCTTCTTAATATCTTAAAATGCTTCCTGTGAAATGAGGATGTCATCATGTTCCCCAAATGACCCTTTGTGCAAACCTTGCCCTGCCTCAGTTTACTTAAAGAGGCAAATGATCTATGCTTCCCTCTAGTCAAACACGGATTTTTCCTTCATGTATTTTGCTTTTGGTGACTTGTTTATCCAAAGATATCCTTCCATATTTTTACCCCAAAACCTTCAGGTTTTATTTTCCCCATGTAAGCCTGACATTTGCCAACTGTCCTAGCTTCATCTGCTGGGCCCAACTCCTTTCCATGGATTTGTAATCACAGATTTGTAATGCCATATATCAAGTTTTTTTATGTGTGCAAATCTATTTTTGGCCTATCTTATGTTACTGTTGTTTTTTCCAACACTTACAATAATATGTTGTTTTAATGACCATTGCCTTGTAATAAATCTTGAATCTAATATGGTATGCAATAGCATCTTATTCTTTCATAAAAATCCCCTTTGATATTCTTGGGCCTGTAAAATTCTGTATAAATATTAAGATCAGTTGGCAAGTTTAAGAAAAAAAATTGGGGATTTGGATTAGATTAACACTGAATTTTTATTTATTTTTTATTTAAAAATTTTGTATTTGAGTATAGTTGACATACAGTGTTACAATAGTCTCAGGTGTACAACATAGTGATTTAACAAGTCTATATGTTTTGTTATGCTCACCACAGATGTAGCTACCATCTGTCACCATACAATGCTATTACAATACCTCTGACTATATTCCCTATGCTGTATCTTTTTTTAAGACTAAATTTATTTTTTTATTGGTGTTCAATTTACCAACATACAGAATAACACCCAGTGCTCATCTGTCAAGTGCCCCCCTCAGTGTCCGTCACCCACTCACCCCCACCCCCTGTCCTCCTCCCCTTCCACCACCCCTAGTTCATTTCCCAGAGTTAGGAGTCTTTATGTTCTGTCTCCCTTTCTGATATTTCCCACACATTTCTTCTCCCTTCCCTTCTATTCCCTTTCACTATTATTTATATTCCCCAAATGAATGAGAACATATAATGCTTGTCCTTCTCCGATTGACTTACTTCACTCAGCATAATACCCTCCAGTTCCATCCACTTTGAAGCAAATGGTGGGTATTTGTCGTTTCTAATGGCTGAGGAATATTCCATTGTATACATAAACCACATCTTCTTTATCCATTCATCTTTCGATGGACACCGAGGCTCCTTCCACAGTTTGGCTATTGTAACGCCGGGACACCTGCACCCCAATGTTTATAGCAGCAATGGCCACAATAGCCAAACACTGAATTTTTAGATAAGTTTTGGGAGAACTGACATGTTTAAACTATTGAGTCTTGGCAGATATCAGCATGATGGGTATCTCCATTTATTCAGCTCTTTCGTATGCCTTTTAATTAAGTTACAGTTTTTATACACAGAGGCCTCACTCATACTTATTTAAAATTAGTTTTATATTATTTTTTTTTGCTATTGTGACTAGAATCTTCTAATTCATTGTCCGTTCTCATTGGTTATTGGAAATATTTTTAATTTCTATATACCTGGCTGTTTGGATCTAGTAGTTCTAGTAGTTTTATAAACTTTATTGGATTTCCTAAGTAAGTAATCATAATGTTTCTGCCTTTTGTCCTTGTTTTTACTTGACATAATGCTGAATATATTAAATGAAAAGTTTTTAATAATTAATTTTAATATTAAGTGTTTTTGGTAGATATGTTTATCAAGTTAGGAAATTCTATTCTGTTTCTGACTCATTTATTTTATTTTATTTTTTTAAAGATTTTATTTATTTATTTGAGAGAGAGGAGAAAGCACAAGCTAGGGGCCCTGGGGTGGAGTGAGATGGGTGGTGGGGGACAGAGGGAGAGGAAGAAGCAGGCTCCTTGCTGAGCAGGGGGCCCCACTCAGGGTTCCATCCCAGGACCCTAAAATCATGGTCTAGGCCAAAGATAGATGCTTAACAGACTAAGCCACCCAGGCATCCCTGTTTCTGACTTATTTGAATTGTTTGTTTATAAGTCATGGTACTCTCAATTAAATCTTTTTCAGTTTCCATTGGAATAACACAAATATTTTCTTCCATTCAAACGTAAGTAAATATATTAATAGATTTTTCTTTATTTTAATTACTACCAAAAGATTTCAAGATACAAATTTTTCATATTTTAACATTTCTGAAATTAGAATGCATTTTATAGGGACACCTGGGTGGCTCAGTGGTTGAGTGTCTGCCTTTGGCTCAGGGTGTGATCATGGAATCAGGGATCCAGTCCTGCATTGAACTCCTTGCAGCAAGCCTGCTTCTCCCTCTGCCTGTGTCTCTGCCTCTCTCTCTGTGTCTCTCATGAATAAATAAATAAAATATTTTAAAAAAAGATTTGAATTTTATAATTAATAGTCTGTGAAAGTACTAGAATGGAAAAGGTTTTATTTTTTAACATTTTATTTATTCATGAAAGACAGAGAGAGAGAGAGAGAGAGAGAGAGAGGCAGAGACACAGATAGAGGAGAAGCAGGCTTTATGCAGGAAGCCTGACACAGAACTCGATCCTGGAACTCCAGGATCACGCCCTGGGCCGAGGGCAGGCGCCAAACCCTGAGCCACCCAGGGATCCCCAAAGTTTTTCTTTCTTAGTAATATATTAAATTTGATGCGTTGCAATAAATAACATCTCATATTAAATGAGATGCATTAATAGGATTTCTAATGCTTAAACATTTAAAAGTTCTGATATAAACCCACATTATTTTATTTAGGATATTTGTATTTATTTCATAAGAGTGGCTATGATTTTTGCTTTTTCTGCCATCTCTTATTTTATTCCATTTTATTATTTTTTATTGAAGTAAAATTGATGTATAATATGGGCACCAGGGTGGTTCAGTCTGTTACACATCTGACTCTTGGTTTTAGCTCAGGTCATGATCTCAGGGTCCTGAGATTGAGACCTGCATGGGACTCCATGTTCAGTGAGGAGTCTGCTTGAGTTTCTCTCCCTTTTTCCCTCTGCTCCTCCCCACTGTGCTCACTCTCTCATTCTCTCTCTCTCATTAAAATAAATAAATATCTTTAAAATTTTGATGTATAATATTGTATTAGTTCAAGTGTACAACATAATGATTAGATATTTGTATATATTGCAAAATGATCACAATATGTCTAGTTAATATATCATAAGATAGAACTATAATTTTATTCTCATGATGAGAATTTAAGGATCTACTCTTTAAGTAACTTTCAAATATATAATATAGTATTATTAACTATAGTGACCATGTTGTATCCATTATATCTTCATGATTTATTTACTTCACAGCTGGAAGTTTATGAACTTCGACTCCTTCATCCAGTTTACTTATCCCCAACTCCTGTGTCTGGCAACTGTCAATCTGTTCTCTGAATCTATCAGCATGTTTTTTGTTTTTTGTTCTTTGTTTTGTTTGTTTAGCTCTTATATATAAGTGAGATCATATATTTGTCTTTCTTTTTATTTCATTTAGCATAATGCCCTCAAGATCCATATATGTTTTGTTGAAGATTTATCTGTGTTTATTAGGAATATTGTGGTGTTCTTGTCTGATTTCTTGTATCAAGGTAATGCTGGCCTTGCAAAATGAGTTTGGCTATATTTCCTCCTCTTTATATTTGGAAAAGTTTGAGAAGGATTGGTATTAATTCCTTAAATGTTTTGAAGAAATTGCCAATGAAATAATTTGGTCCTGGACTTTTGCTTGTTGGGAGATTTTTGATTACTAATTGAATCTCCTTACTAGTAGTTGGTTTATTCAGATTTTCTATTTCTTCATGATTCAGTCTGTAGGAATTTATCCATTTATTCTACGTTGCCTACATTGTTGGTGTATAATTGTTTATAGCAGTCTCTTAGCATACTCTGTTATTTCTGTGGTGATAGTTGTAATGTCTCTTCTTTATTTTTTTAATTAAAGATTTTTATTTATTTATTCATGAGAGAGAGAGAGAGAGAGAGAGAGAGAAAGGCAGAGACACAGGCAGAGGGAGAAACAGGCTCCATGCAGGGAGCCCGACACAGGACTCAATCCTGGATCTCCAGGATCAGGCCCTGGACTGAAGGCAGTGCCAAACCGCTGAGCCACCTGGGCTGCCCAATGTCTCCTCTTTAATTTCTGATTTAATTTACATGAGTTCTCTCTTCTTGATTCTCTCTTCTTCTCTCTCTTCTCCTTTAGCTAAAGGTTTATCACATTCACTTACCTTTTCAAAGAACCAACTCTTAGTTTCATATTTTCTGTTATTTTAGTCTATTTCACTTATTTCTGCTCTGATCTTTGTTATTCCCAAACTTCGGGGTTTGTTCTTTTTTTTTTTTTCTCTAGTTCCTTGAGGCATAAGATTAGGTAATTTATTTGAGACTTGTTTTTTGAAGTAGGCATTTATCCCTATGAACCTCTTTCAGACTGTTTTTTGGTGCGTCCCATAAGTTTTGGCATGTTGTATTTCCATTTTCATTTGTCTTAAGGTAATTTTGACTTCTCTTTTAATTTCTTCTTTGACTCATTGATTATTCAGCAGCATATTGCTTAATCTCCACATATTTGTGAAGTTTCCAATGTTCTTCTTGTAATGATTTTTTTTAATTATGGGAGGAAAAGAGGCTTGATATAATTTAAGTCTTAAATTTATTAAGACTTGTTCTGTAGCATAACACATGTTCAATAAATCCTGTAAAATGTTTCATGTGCACTTGAGAAGAATATATATTCTATTGCTGTTTGCTGTACTGTTCTGTATGTATCTGTTAAATTCATCTAGTCTAATGTGTTATATAATACTGATGTTTCCAAAGGTAGCCTGGGTGGCTTAGTGGTTTAATGCTGCCTTCAGCCCAGGGCATGTTCCTGGAGACCCAGGATCAAGTCCCACTTTGGGCTCCCTGCTTGGAGCCTGCTTCTCCCTCTGCCTGTGTCTCTGCCTCTCTCTCTTTCTCTCTCTCTCTCTCTCTCTCTCTCTCTCGCTGTGTGTGTCTCTCATGAATAAATAAATAAAATCTTTTTTAAAGAGGCTGTTGTTTCTCTATTTGATTTTTCTGTCTGGATGATCTATCATTACATGTAGGTGGAGAATTAAAGTCCCCTACTATTATTGTATTGCTGTATATTTCTTGTTTTAGGTCTGTTAATATTTGCTTTATATATTTAGGTACTCCTATGTTGGGTTCATAAATATTTACAATGTTATATACTCTTGTTGGATTGATCTCTTTATCATTATATAATGCTCTTCTTTGTCTCATTATTTTAAAGTATATTTTATTTAGTTTCCTCTTGTATGGAATATCTTTTAATTTTTAAAATTTTGTTTAAGAGATTTTATTTATTTATTTTGAGAAAGAGAAAGAGGGAGCAGAAGCAAGGGGAGGGGCCTAGGGAAAAGGAGAAGCAGACTCCCCATTGAGCAAGGAGCCTAATATGGGACTCAATTCTAAGACCCTGAGATCTTGACCTGAGCTGAAGGCAGATGCTTAACCAACTGAGCTACCCAGGTACCTCAGGGGATATATTTTAAAAATCTCTTCATTTTCAGTCTCTGTGTGGCCTTGTTTCTGAAGTGATCTTTTTAGGTAGCATTTAGAAGAGTTTTTTTTTTTTAATCCATTCAGCCACTCTATGTCATTTGCTTGGAGAATTTAGTACATTTGCACTTAAAGTAGCTATTGGTATGTAATTATTGCCATTTGTTGATTGTTTTCTGGATGTTTTGAGGTTTCTCTATTCCTTTCTTCTTCTCTTACCTTCTTCTTTATTCATTTGATGACTTTCATTAGTGGCATTCTTAACATTCTGTCTCGTTGTCTTTTGTGTATTTTCTATATATTTTTGTTTTGTGGGGCTTACATATATAATGATTTATATTTTTAAGTTGATAACAACTTAAGCTTAAATATATTTTAAGGGTCTACATTTTTATTCTATCCTCATGTTTTACATTTTCGATGTCATATTTTACATATTTTTATCTGTGAGTCTCTCTAGTATATTTTTTCAGTTCAGTTATTGTATTCTTTAACTCTGTGACTTCTATTTATTTTGTTTAGATGTTCTGTCTCTTCCTTGAAGTTTTCACTGTGTTCATTCATTCTTACTACTTTGGTGAACATTTTATTACCATTATTTTGAACTTCTTATCTGATAAGTCACTTATCTCTGTTTCATTAAGACTTTATTCCCTGAGGTTTTATTTTATTCTTTCTTTAGAACATATTCCTCTGCTTCTTTATTTTGCTTGACTGTGTGTTGTTTACGGTATTATATAAAACAGCAAGCTCTCACAGTCTTGAAGGATTGATCTATGCAGGAGATGAATCCTAATGCCCAATTGTTATCTAGCTCTGGCTGTCTCTTACACCTCTGTGATTGTCCAAGCAGTCTATTTTGCTAGTGATTCCCTGTAATTGAGGATGTGTCAAGAACTATCAATGTCCCAAAGGTGAGGATCTCAGCAGCTTTAAAAGAGTGCAAATACATATAGTTCTGTGGGACAATAAATGTAAGTCACCTGGGCTGCCAGAGGCAGGTAATCTAGGGATATCCTAGGAGTGGCAGTCACCAAAATTAGGGCACATACATAGGTACAATTTTCTTCCTAGAAGATACTATGGCATGGAGTGAGGAATAAAGAGAGCACACAGATGACATCCACTCATTTCCATCCCCAGGGTGCATTTCAGTAGGCCTGTGAATGTGTACCAAACCAGATGCTTGCTCCTCAGGCCAATGTTCCAAGACAAGCAAAAATAAGCCTCTTTCAGAAAAAAACTGGATGTGTGGTTCAGTCTGCTGTCTGCACAATGCCCTGGGAATGGTTAGCTGGCCAAGAATTGTTACGGCCCTATTGGAACCAAGAACACAAGCACTCTTGGCCACAACAGTTGGATTATCAAGAGGGTCTCCCCTCAGCAGTATCCACACAAAACTAGGGCATAAGACATAAAGAAATAGACACATGTAAAAGCTCCCCCCTAGGAGATACTGATGGGAGATACTGATGCTTTGGAATGTGGCAGAGGGAGAGCACAAGACAGTACCTGACTTCTCAGGTCTCTGGAAATGATTATACTCAGCTTTTAGATGTGTGTTTAGTTAGAAGCCTGCCTCTCAGGATGCAGCTATGAAGATAAGCTAATAGGTCTTTTTCACAGTAAAATTGGCCTGCTGGGTTTATTGCATCTTGGGTAGGTAGCCACTAAAGAACACTTTCTCCATTGGTTACAGTCCTAGAAGATCCATAAGCATAAGCTCCACCGCTCTCTAGGGCTAGGCAATTTAGAGATGTGATCCAGCCATAGCTGTACAAATCAGGGCACCAGAGAAGGTTAGAAGCTGTTTTCTGGGAGATACCAGTGGGCTGGTTAGAAGCAGAGGGAGAACACAAAGATTATCTCCACTAGCCTCTGTTACCTGACAACACTTCCATATGTCTCTAAATATACGCCAAACCAGAGGGCTGCCCTTCAGGGCTGCCCTTAGACAAATAAAGAGATGTCTCTCATAAAAAGACTGTGGGCATGTTTTAGTCTGTTATCTATGCAGTGCCCTGGGGTGGTAATCTGCCAAAAATGACTCTTGAATTGTTACAGTCCTATGGGATACAGGAATGCAAACACTTCTGGACACCAGAGTCAGATGATCAAGGTGTATTCCCTTGGCAGTAGCCACAAAAACTGTGAAGCCACTTCCATATTCAGGAAACCTGACAGTTACATCACCAAGCTGCTCCTTTCTGCTACCTAGTTATTGACACACCCACTCAAGTAATCCCCATCCCTAAGCAGTGACAGCCTCTACTCTGTCTCCAGCATTTTGTTATCCTGGGATTGTTATCTAAGTGGAATCATACAGAATGTGACATTTTGAGATTGATTGTTCTTCCTCAGTGGAATTTCCTTGAGATTCTTCCATATAGTTATGTCTAAATAAATAGTTTGTCTCTTTATTATTTTATTTTATTTTTATTGTGAAATAGTTTATGATGGTATAAATGTATCACAATTTGTAAATCATCCACCCCTTGAAGAACATATGAATCGTCAACAATTTTTGGGTATTGTGAATAACACTATTCTGAATATTCATATACAGGTTTTTGTGTGAATATGTTTTTACTTTTCTGGGATAAATGCCAAGGAGTAAAGTTACATGACAGGTACATGTTAGGTTTTTTAAAATCCTGCAAAACAATTTTCTGTACTATTTGGCATTCCCTCCAGCACTGTATGAGTGGTCCAGTTTCTTTGCATGCTCACCAGCATTTGGTGCTCTCATTTCTTTTAAGATACCATGATTGTTATGAGTAGATATCTCATTGTGGTTTTAATTTGCATTTCACTAATGGATAATGATGCTGAACATCTTTTCATGTGCTTATTAGCCATCTGTATATCCTCTTTAGTGAGATGTCTCATCTCACTATTTGCTTATTTTTTAGTTTTTCTAATTGGATTTATTTTTTTACTCTTTGGTTTTGGAAATTCTTTAAATTGTCAAGATACAAGATCTTGACCAGAATATATGGTTTGAAAATATTTTCTCCTAATCTGTAGCTTGTTTTTCATTACCTTACAAGTCCATTTACAGACCAAATGTTTTTAATTTTGAAGAGATCCAATTTAACAATTTTTATTTAGTGTCAAATTTAATGACTGTAACCAGCCTTAGGTCTCAAAGATTTCCTCTTTTCTTGTTCTAAAAGAATTATTGTTTCAGGTATTATGTTTAATCACATGCTGCCCCCATTCCCACCTCCACCACGTGTGTCCAATTTCTCTAGCATTATTTTCTGTAAAAGATATTCTTTCTCTATTGAATTGTATTTGAAATGTTGTAAAAATCATGTAGGTGTATTTGTACAATCTATTTCTGTTATTTGATTCATATATATATGTCAATATCATGCTATCTTGATTACTGTCACTAAATAGGAAACTTTAACATTGGGTTGAAAAATTCCTCCAGTTTTATTTTTCTTTCTAAAAAGTGTTTTAATTATCATAGGTCCTTTGATTTTTCATATGCATATAATAATAAGCTTGTGTATGTCTATAAAAACTTCTGTGAGATTTCATAGGGATTTGTTAAATCTATAGGTGAACTTGTTGAAAACTGACATCTAAAGTAAGTTGATTTTCTAATCCATACACATGGTATATCTCTTCATTTATGTAGGCTATATAGATCTTATTTCCTTTCTAAACATTAAAAACTTTTATTTTATTATTCTTCCTTTCAATTTTTTTGATTTTTGCTTGTATCTTTTGCTTGTATGCCATTCTTCCTACTTATTATAGATTCATTTTGCTTTACTTTTCTAATTTGTTCAAATGAGAATTTAGATTCTCAATTTGGACCTTTCCCATTTTCTACTATTAACATTTACTATTATAAACTTCCCTTTTGCATAGCTTTAACAGAATCCTCCAAATTGACTATGTTATGTTTTAATTTTCACTTAGCTGTATGTATTTTATTTAAGATTTTTTTCATCTTTCATGAGAGACACACAGAGAGAAGCAGAGACATAGGCAGAGGGAGAGGTGGCTCCCTGCAATGAGCCTGATGTGAGACTCAATCCCAAGACCCCAAGTTCTAGAGTCCTATGTATTTTAAAATTTATTTTTGGACTTCTTCAATCCACATGTGATTACTTTATGTATTTTAAGTTTTTACGTATTTATAAAATTTTCTATTATCTTTTCATTATTGATTTTAATTTGATTCCATTATGCTCAGAAAATATAATTTTCAATTATTTTAAGTTTTTTGAGGCTTGTTTTATGATACAAAATATGGCTTATCTTGGTGAATATTGCTTTGGTGCCTAAAATCAGCACTGTTGCTGATGATGTTTCTATAAATATCAATTAGATACTATTGCTGATGATGCTGTTCCATTATTTACCTTTGCTGAATTTTTAGTAAGTTGATTTATTATTTTATGAAGATGAGACATTGATGTTTTTAGAATAATTGTGGTTTTCTTTATTTTTCCTTTCAGGTTTTTATACGTATTATTATTTTTTTGTATATTTTTTTATTGGAGTTTGATTTGCAACATATACTATAACACCCAGTGCTCTTCCTGTCAAGTGCCCCCCCAATTGCCTGTCACCCAGTCACTCCAACCCCCGCCCACCTATCCTTCCACTACCCTTTGTTCTTTTCCCAGAGTTAGAAGTCTCTAATGCTCTGTCACCCTCACTGATATTTTCCAATCATTTTCTCTCCTTTCCCTTTAATCCCTTTCACTATTTCTTATATTCCCCGAATGAATGAAACCATATAACGTTTGCCCTTCTCTGATTGATTTACTTCACTCAGCATAAGCCCCTCCAGTTCTATCCACTTTGAAGTAAATGGTGGGTATTCATCGTTTCTAATGGCTGAGTAATATTCCATTGTATATATAGACCAAATCTCCTTTATCCATTCATCTTTTGATGGGCACCAAGGCTCCTTCCACAGTTTGGCTATTGTGGACATTGCTGCTAGAAACATCAGGGTGCAGGTGTCCTGCCATTTCACTGCATCTGTATCTTGGGGGTAAATCCCCCACAGTGCAATTCCTGGGTCATAGGGCAGTTCTATTTTTAACTCTTTGAGGAACCTCCACATAGTTTTCCAGAGTGGCTGCACCAGTTCACATTCCCACCAACAGTGCAAGAGGGTTCCCCTTTCTCCACATCCTCTCCAACATTTGTTGTTTCTGTCTTGTTAATTTTCCCCATTCTCACTGGTGTGAGGTGCTTTCTCATTGTGGTTTTGATTTGTATTTCCCTAATGGCAGGTGATGTGGAGCATTTTCTCATGTGCTTTCTCATGTGTATGTCTTCTTTGGTGAAATTTCTGTTCATGTCTTTTGCCCATTTCATGATTGGATTGTTTGTTTCTTTGCTGTTGAGTTTAATCAGTTCCTTAGAGATCTTGGATACTAGCCCTTTATCTGATATGTAATTTGCAAATATCTTCTCCCATTCTGTAGGTTGTCTTTTTTAATTTGTTGACAGTTTCTTTTGCTGGGCAGAAGCTTTTTACCTTGATTAAGTCCTGATAGTTCATTTTTGCTTTCGTTTCCCTTGTCTTCATAGATGTATCTTGCAAGAAGTTGCTGTGCCTAAGTTCAAAAAGGCTGTTGCCTGTGTTCTCCTCTAGGATTTTGATAGATTCTTGTCTTACATTTAGATCTTTCATCCCTTCTGAGTTTATCTTTGTGTATGGTGTAAGAGAAAGGTCTAGTTTCATTCTTCTGTATGGGGCTGTCCAATTTTCCCAGCACCATTTATTGAAGAGACTGTCCTTTTCCCACTGTATAGTCTTTCCTGCTTTGTCGAATATTAGTTGAACATAGAATTGAGGACCCATTTCTGGATTTTCTCCTCTGTTCCATTGATCTATATCTGTTTTTTTATAATAAATTTATTTTTTATTGGTGTTCAATTTGCCAACATACAGAATAACACCCAGTGCTCATCCTGTCAAGTGCCCCCCTCAGTGCCCGTCACCCATTCACCCTGACCCCCCGCCCTCCTCCCCTTCCATCACCCCTAGTTCGTTTCCCAGAGTTAGGAGTCTTTATGTTCTATCTCCCTTTCTTATATTTCCCACACATTTCTTCTCCCTTCCCTTATATTCCCTTTCACTATTAATTATATTCCCCAAATGAATGAGAACATATAATGTTTGTCCTTCTCCGACTGACTTACTTCACTCAGCATAATATGTGTCTGTTTTTGTGCCAGTACCATACTGTCTTGATGATCACAGCTTTGTAGTACAACTTGAAATCCGGCATTGTGATGCCCCCAGCTCTGGTTTTCTTTTTCAGTACTCCCCCAGCTATTCAAGGTCTTTTCTGATTCCACACAAATCTTAAGATGATATGTTCCAACTCTCTGAAGAAAGTCCATGGTATTTTGATAGGGATTGTCTTGAGTTTGTAATTGCCCTGGGTAGCATTGATAAATTCACAATATTAATTCTTCCAATCCAAATTAATAAATCATGAATGAAAAAGGAGAGATCACAATCAATACCTAGGAGATACAAATGATTTAAAAACATATTATGAGCAGCTATAAGCCAATAAATTAGACAATCTAGAAGAAATGGACACATTTCTGTAAAACCAAGGACTACCAAAACTGGAAGAGGAAGAAATAGAAAACATAATCAGGCCAATAATCAGGGAGGAAATTGAAGCAATCATCAAAAACATCCCAAGACACAAAAGTCCAGGGCCAGATGCTTCCAGGGGGAATTCTATCAAATGTTTAAAGAAGAAACAATACCTATTCTACTAAACCTGTTCTGAAAGATAGAAAGGGATGGAGTACTTTCAAAGTCGTTTTATGAAGCCAGCATCACCTTAATTCCAAAACCAAAGACCAAACCAAAAAGGAAAATTATAGACCAACAGATGCAAAAATTCTCAACAACATACTAGCCAATAGGATCCAACAGTACATTAAGACATTATTCACCATGACTGAATGGAATTTATCCCTGGGATGCAAGGCTGGTTCAACACTCATAACGCATTTAAAGTGATAAATCAACAAGAGAAAAAATAAGAACCATATGATCCTCTCAAGAGATGCAGAGAAAGCATTTGACAAAATACAGCATCCATTCCTGTTCAAAACTCTTCAGAGTGTAGGAATTGAGGGATCATTCCTCAGCATCTTAAAAGCCATCTATGAAAAGCCCACAGCAAATATCATTGTCAATGAAGAAACACTGATAGCCTTTCTGCTAAGATCAGGAACAAGACAGGGATGTCCACTCTCACCACTGCTATTCAACATAGTACTGGAAGTCCTAGCCTCATCAATCAGAGAACAAAAAGAAATAAAAGGCATTGAAATTGGCAAAGAAGAAGTCAAACTCTCCCTTTTTGCAGATGACATGATACTGTACATAGAAAACCCAAAAGACTCCATCCCAAGATTCCTAGAACTCATAGCAATTTAGCAGTGTGGTAGGATACAAAATCCATGCCCAGAAAGCAGTGGCATTTCCCTACAGTGACAATGAGACTGCAGAAAGGAAATTAAGCAATCGATTTACAATTGTACCCAAAAGCATAAGATACCTAGGAATAAACCTAACCAAAGAGGTAAAGGATCTATACCCTAAAAACTACAGAATACTTTTGAAAGACATTGAGGAAGACCTAAAGAGATAGAAAAATATTCCTTGCTCATGGATTTTCCTTCAGTTCTATTGGTTTTTGCTTCATATACTTTGAACCTCTGTTTACTGATGTATACATATTTAGGGTTACTTTTTGTTTGTTTGTTTGTTTGTTTGATACTTTAACTATCATAGAATGTTCTTGTTTCTGGTAATTTTTTCCCTGAAATCTATTTTATATTATTTTAATATGGTCTCTATTTTTATTAATATTTGCATAATTTATTCTTCCATTTTCTATTTTGTCTATTAATCATTTTATGTTTGATGTGAGTTGTATTGTATACAAAATATATTTGAGTCATGCTTTCTATGCACTATCAATCTGACTTTAAAACAATGTATTTTTTTTAAAGATTTTATTTATTTATTCATGAGAGACACACACAGAGAGAGGGGCAAAGACACAGGCAGAGGGAGAAGCAGGCTCCATGCAGGGAGCTTGACATGGGACTAGATCCAGAGACTCCAGGATCACACACTGGGCTGAAGGCAGACGCTAAACTGCTGAGCCACCCAGGGATCCCCACCCTTTAGTCATTTTTTAATGGATTTTTTTTCTAGCAGAAAATTCTCTTCCTATTCTTTATCTCAGACAATCTTTTTTTTTAATTTATTTTTTATTGGTGTTCAATTTACTAACATACAGAATAACCCCCAGTGCCCGTCACCCAATCACCCCCACCCCCCGCCCTCCTCCCCTTCTACCACCCCTAGTTCGTTTCCCAGAGTTAGCAGTCTTTACGTTCTGTCTCCCTTTCTGATATTTCCCACACATTTCTTCTCCCTTCCCTTATATTCCCTTTCACTATTATTTATATTCCCCACATGAATGAGAACATATAATGTTTGTCCTTCTCCGACTGACTTACTTCACTCAGCATAATACCCTCCAGTTCCATCCACGTTGAAGCAAATGGTGGGTATTTGTCGTTTCTAATGGCTGAGGAATATTCCATTGTATACATAAACCACATCTTCTTTATCCATTCATCTGTCGATGGACACCGAGGCTCCTTCCAGTTTGGCTATTGTGGACATTGCTGCTAGAAACATCGGGGTGCAGGTGTCCCGGCGTTTCATTGCATCTGCATCTTTGGGGTAAATCCCCAACAGTGCAATTGCTGGGTCCTAGGGCAGGTCTATTTTTTAACTGTTTGAGGAACCTCCACACAGTTTTCCAGAGTGGCTGCACCAGTTCACATTCCCACCAACAGTGTAAGAGGGCTCCCTTTTCTTCGCATCCTCTCCAACATTTGTTGTTTCCTGCCTTGTTAATTTGCCCCATTCTGACTGGTGTGAGGTGGGATCTCATTGTGGTTTTGATTTGTATTTCCCTGATGGCAAGTGATGCAGAGCATTTTCTCATATGCATGTTGGCCATGTCTATGTATTCCTCTGTGAGATTTCTCTTCATGTCTTCTGCCCATTTCATGATTGGATTGTTTGTTTCTTTGCTGTTGAGGTTAATAAGTTCTTTATAGTTCTTGGAAACTAGCCCTTTATCTGATACGTCTTTTGCAAATGTCTTCTCCCATTCCGTAGGTTGTCTTTTAGTTTTGTTGACTGTATCCTTTGCTGTGCAAAAGCTTCTTATCTTGATGAAGTCCCAATAGTTCATTTTTGCTTTTGTTTCTTTTGCCTTCGTGGATGTATCTTGCAAGAAGTTACTGTGGCCGGGTTCAAAAAGGGTGTTGCCTGTGTTCTCCTCTAGGATTTTGATGGAATCTTGTCTCACATTTAGATCTTTCATCCATTTTGAGTTTATCTTTGTGTATGCTGTCTTTATTTCTAAAGCAGTTTTCTTTTTGTAGACTACACATAGTTGTTTAAAAAATTTTCTCTGACTTTCGATTTTTGTCTTTCAATTTGTATAGTTAGATGTTCATATTTAAAGTACATATTGATTTAGGTTGGATTAATATCTACTGTGTTTGTAACTTTTCCTTTCCTGTCTGATTTTAATCAAGTGTTTTATATGATTCCTTTTTCTCTTAGCATATAAATTATATTTCTTAAACATAGTTTTAGTGGTTGCCTTAGAATTTGCAATACATATATGTAGAGTTAAGCTAAGTCTACTTTCCATAACATTATTCTGTTTTATGGTTAGTGTAGGTATATTAAATTATTCTCAATTTTTCCCTCCTGTCCCTTACAACATTTCTAGTATTTATTTATCTATATGCAATGTTATGAGTTATGTTTCCCCTAAAAAGATATGTTGAAGTCCTAACTCCCAATGCCTCACAATATGACCTTACTTGGAAATAAGGTCATTGTGGATTTAATTGGTTAAGATGAAATCATATTGGCTTAGGGGAGACCCTAAATCCAATATGACTGGTGTTTTTTTATACGAATATGTCCTTGTGAAGACAGAAACACACAGGAAGAATGCCATATGATGATAAAGGCAGAGACTAGAGTGTTGCAGCTGCAAGCAGATCACCGAAGACTGGCAAACCACCAAAAAAAGCTAGAAGGGAGATTTCCCTACAGATTTCAGAGGAAGATGCCAGCCAACATCTTGATTTTGGACTTCCAGCTTCCAAAACTGCAAGAAAATACATTGCTGTTGTTTAAGCCTCAGAGTTTGTGGTACTTCATTATAGCAGGCTTAGGAAAGTAATACATATCATACTCAGATAATACATTGCAATTACAGTGTCTCTAATATTAAGTATAAAGAAAATAATAGATTTTATTTTGTCCTTAGTTATTTGCTCTCTGATAGTTTTTCTTTCTTATGCAGATTATGACATATATTTTTCTGTCACGAAGAACTTATTTTAACATTTTTGCAGGTCTAATTTTCTAGTGAGAAATTCTCTAAATTTTGTTTTTTTGAGGGCATTTTTAATTTCTCCTTGGCTTTTGAAGAATGATTTTGTTGAATATAGAATTCTAGGTTTTTAAAAAATATTTTAAACTTTATATTCAATATCTATGTTTATGTTTTAAAAGTTCACTGTAATTCATTCTTTTTTCTTGTGTATTTGTTTCTTTGTTTATTTTTAAGTAGGCCACACAGCCCAGCATTGAAAGCTTGAACTCAGGACCCTGAGATCAAGACTTGGGCTGAGATCAAGAGTCAGATACTTAACTGACTGAGCCATCCAGGTACCCCAAGTTCACTGAAATTCTTAACTGTTATTCTCCATAGGTAATCATCTCCATGGGCTCTCTTATTCACCATGATCTACCTCAAGTTTGAATAGGATATACTTAGGTGTAAGTTTTTTAATATTTATCCTACATGGTATTCTCTGAGCTTCTGGATCTGTGGTTTGGTATCTGCTATTAATTTAGCACAGTTCTTGGTCCTTTTGACATCAAAGATTTCTTCTCCTTTATCTTCTCTTTAATCTCTTGTAATTCAGTTATACATACATTACATCTTTTGACATTATCTTATAATTCTTGTATATTCCATTCTTCTTCTTCTCCTCTTTCTCCTCCTTTTCCTCTTCTTCCTCCTCCTCCTCCCCTTCTCCTCTAAAAGTGCTCTGTCTCCTTCTTTTTCTTCTTCTCTCTTTTTGAACTTGTTCATGAAATTTCTAATCATATAATACCATCTCTTCAAATGCACTGCTTCTTTATTGGGTTGAGTCCAATCTATTAATTAGCACAGCAAAGACATTTTTCAGTTTATACTATAGTGCTTTTTTTAAAACAGATTTTATTTATTTATTTATGAGAGACATAGAGAGAGAGAGAGAGAGAGAGAGAGAGAGAGAGAGGCAGAGACACAAGCAGAAGGAGAAGCAGGCTCCCTGCAGGGATCCCACTGCAGGACTTGATCCCAGGACCCCTGGATCATGCCCTGGGCTGAAGGCAGTCCTACTATAGTGTTTTTGATTCCTAATATTTGTTTCTTATTCTTAGAGCTATCTCTCTGTTTATAGTATCCATTTTTGTGTATTTACTGTTTTTAAATATGGCCCTTTTCCTATCATAATCATTTTATATTTTCTGTCTGATCATTCCTAAATCTATGTCATATCTGAGTTGGTTCTGATGTCTGAAATATATCTTCTGATTGTGATTTTTGTTATTTAAATTTTAGAATGCCTGTAATTTTTGTTGAAAGTCAGACATGATATATAGGATAAAAGGATTTGAGGCAAACAGGCCATTACTATGAGGGTTTATGTTAATCTTATTAGGAGTTAGGCTGTTCTTAATGTTTGCTGTCGTTGTAGGCCTTTAAATTATCTTAATGTCTTTGTTTTTGTCTTTCCTGTTGCTTTTGGGTTTCCCTAAGAATTCTTTCTTAAATAGGATCTGAGACATTTTTTCATCTGTCAGCCAATATTACTATACTGGAAACTTACTAATATGGTAATAAAAAGTGGGGGTGGGAAAGTGTTCTGTAATACATTTATGATTGAATCTCCATCTTTTAGTAAGTCTGTGTCTCTGGGTTGATGCCTACACAAGTGTTTCTTAATTCTTTTTTCCTTCCTCCATTATGTTAGGCAAGAAGGCAAGAAGGGGCTCAAGTTCTGTAAATACTTATTCTATTTGAATAAGGCTCAAATAAAATCTTTTTCATAAAGGTTAAGGCTGTTATAAAGAATGCACTAGAGTATATAAAAATGATTGATTTTTCCCTCCCACTACTAAACACAGAAGAGATTTCCTTGACACTTCACAGTGAGAACCTGATGGGGTTACTAGGTGTAAAAGTGTGGGGTTCTCCTTTTTTTTTTTTAAATGTTTAAGATCTTTCAATTTATTTTTATTTTTTTATGATAGTCACAGACAGAGAGAGAGAGGCAGAGAACACAGGCAGAGGGAGAAGCAGGCTCCATGCACCGGGAGCCCGATGTGAGATTCGATCCCGGGTCTCCAGGATCGCGCCCTGGGCCAAAGGCAGGAGCCAAACCGCTGCGCCACCCAGGGATCCCATGGGGTTCTCCTTAAGACAATAGATTCCACAAGTTTTATGCTTTCATGTTAGTCCACACTCAGCCTACAGAAACTAGTCAAAATTTTGATTTAAGTGTTCCTACAAGTTTGTGACTCCAGTAGTGTAAGCTGATTTCAGTTCTGAATTTCCCCATTCATCTGTCTTTCCAGATTTTGTGGTGTTGGTTTACTCTGTGATATTGGTTCTCTGATGGGTCCAAGAAAATTCACTGATTTTCAATTTGTTCCACTTTTTTTCTTGTTGTAAGAATATAAGTTCTTTTCTTTTTTTAAAAAAAGATTTATTTATTTATTCATGAGAGACACACAGAGAGAGGCAGAGACACAGGCAGAGGAGAAACAGTCTCCATGCAGGGAGTCCGATGTGAGACTTGATCCCAGCACTCCAGATCACACACTGAGTCAAAGGCAGATGCTCAACTGCTGAGCCATCCAGGTGTTCCTATACGTTCTTTTCACTTCAGATCTGAAACTGGGACACACTATTATTTATTTATTTATTTATTTATTTATTCATTCATTCCCCAATAGTGTAGATTTCATTTCAGAAAGTTTAATTTTGGTTTTTATTGTATCTTTTCTCTCAACTTATTTTTTGAACTTATGCAACACAGTTATAATAACTGGGTTTTTAAAGTTTTTATTTAAATTCCAGTTAGCTAACATACTATTAGTTAACATAATACTAATTTTAGTTTGGTTTAGTTTAGAACCATATAGTGATTCAATAGTTCCATACAATACCAGTGCTCATTGCAACAAGTGCTCTCTTAAACCCCATCACCTAATTCATCCATCCTGAACCCACCTCCCCTCTGGTGACCATCAATGTTTTCTCTATAGCTAATAATCTGTTTCTTGGTTTGCCTCTCTTTCTCTTTTTTTTCCCCCCTTTGCTCATTTGTCTCATTTCTTAAATTCCTCATATGAGTGAAATCATATGTTATTTGTCTTTCTCTGACTGATTTATTTCACTTAACATTATACTCTCTAACTCCAACCATGTTGTAAATGTAAATCTTACAAATGTTAAGATTTCATTCATTTTTATGGCTGAGTAATGTATGTGTATATACTATATCTTCTTATCTATTATTCATCAGTCAAAGGACACTTGGACTCTTTCCATAATTTGGCTATTATAGATAATGCTGCTATAAAAATGGGGTGCATGTATCCCTTCAAATTAGTGTTTTTGTATTCTTTGTGTAAATACCTAGCAGTGCAATTGCTGGATTGTAGGGTGATTATATTTTTCACTTTTTGAGGAAACTCCATACTGTTTCCTAGAGTGGCTGCTGCAGTGTGCATTCCCACAAACAGTGCGGGAGGATTCTTCTTTCTCCATATCCTTGCCAACACCTGTTTGTCTTTTGTTGTTGACTTTAGCCATTCTGATGGGTGATATCTCATATATATCCAAAGAAACATGAAAGGTACTTTTTGCTGCCTTTTTGTTATTGTTTTTTAGTTTTATATATTATAACCAAGAAAAATACTATATAATTTGACATCTATTTATCCTTGCTTTGTATGTGGTCTATTTTTGAAAATCTAGCTATTTCTAATTATTGTTTGCAGCTGTCTTTATGACTATTCTATCACTCATCATTTTGTTCATTTTTTTAAGATTTTATTTATTTATTCATGAGAGACAGAGAGAGAGGCAGAGACATAGGCAGAGGGAGAAGCAGGCTCCCTGCAGAGAGCCCAGTGTGGGACTTGGTCCCAGGACCCCAGGATTATGCCCTGAGCCAAAGGCAGACACTCAATCACTGAACCACCCAGGCGTCCCTTATTCATTTTTTGACTGATTTTTTTATATTACTGTTTTCTAAAATTTTGAGAGGTGAGTTAAATCCCATCTATATATTTATATTCTTCAATTTCTTCTTATAATTCTGTCATTTTTATCTTTATGCATTTCAAATCTATTTTATTAGTTGCTTACAGGTTCTGGAATTCTATATTTCTAGTGAATTTGTTTTTCTTAATAATATTCAAGTTCATTTTTTTCTCAATAACAATTGCCTTTTGCTTTAAAACCTGTTTTGTTAAGCCATTTTCTTTCAGTTTATGTTTTTTCCTCATATATATTTTCCCATCATTTTACTTTCTCTTAAGTTAATATATTCAAGTTGTACTTTAACATTGTTTAAAGATTAAAATATTATGAGTGAAATAATGAACATCTCATATGTTTACTCCAGTATCATTATGGCAATTATATCTCCTGTCATCCCTGCCACCAGCATAGCTCAGAAATTATTTTGGTTAGGAAAAATCTCAGATTCTTTTTTTTTTAGATTTTATTTATTTATTCGAGAGAGAGAGAGAGAGAGAGAGAGGCAGAGACACAGGCAGAGGGAGAAGCAGGCTTCATGCAGGGAGCCTGACGTGGGATTTCTCCCTGGGCTGAAGGCAGGCGCTTAACCGCTGAGCCACCCAGCAAATTCCAAAATCTCAGATTCTTGAGTTGAACATTGGAAGGCTATCATAATTTAGCCAAAACCTGTATTTAAATATTTATTTTTTTACTTGCTACCTTTTCAAAAAAAAAAAAAAAGCTTTTGATATATCAACAAGAATCCTTGGCACCATGCTAGACATTTGAGCATAATTAGTTCAGGTTGACAGTATCACAGCCATTACAGTGCTGACTTCTTTATTCTCTGAATATCTATGGCCAAATGGAGTTATTCCTCTTCCCTTCAAATTCTTTATTTAGTCTCTGTTCTATTTTCTCCCATCCCTGACAAACCTCAGCTCTTCAATCACCTACTTCATAGAATGTTAAACTGGAATTTCATCTGAAACTCTAATAGTCTATCTTAAGGGTGGAGAAATGGAGACTGTGGAAGAGAAAAAGAATTTCTTGTGAGGATTAGTGCTAGCTTTAAGTTCCACCTTGCCATCATGTACTCTTTTTCCCAAAGACAGACATCTCTTTCAGACTTCCCTTCTGTTCTGTGTCTACAACCAATGAACTCTTCACTCTCTAGCTCAGATCCTATGTCTCTGATAAAGTTTTCTATTGCTATGATCTAAGGCACTTGTTTCATTCTCTTATCTCATCTAGTGACTACTACCTGTAATACCCAAACTATGCCTTTTCTTACTGTCCTTTGTCACTAGCAAGCTTCTATTATGTAATTGTATGTGGCTTTGTGAATTGTATGTGAATCCTTTGTGGTTTCCAAGGATACTGTAAGCTGCTCAAATTGGGAACAGTCTTTTTAACCTCTCCACATTCACCAGTGTCCTATGGGTTACTAAATCACTCTACCTTTTCATAGGTTCTTGCCTTGTCTTCTGCTTCACACAGTGAGATTTTGGGGAGCAAAGAGAGGAAAAACCTTGGGTCTTATTATATTTTCTCAGCTCCCAGGTTAGCAGCCTGTACCTAAGAGTGTGGCTACAGCAAATATTTGTTGATTTGAGAAGCTCGTGCAATCCATTCCCTCTCCTTTTCCTCCATTTCTGCATATAAACTGCTCTCTTTTCCCAAGGCACCCTGCCTTCATTATGACTATGGCATTTCACATAAATGCTGCTCTCTCTACACCAAGAGGACACAAAGCCTTGGGGAAACCACTTCAGGGATGAATATATACCCAATCACACTTCAAAATTGCTGTCTCAAATGTTTAAAAAATTCTCCAAATTATTTATCAAGGATTGTAATATTTTTCATGTTTTACTTGCAATCCCACACATAAATTGTATCCTTTCCTTGGTCGCTATTGAAGAAATTTCACCTGGTTCATTTGTGAGTCTGACATGCTCTGCATATAAAATTGAGAGCTGAAGATTTCTTAATAGTAGTCAAAATTAGAGCTACATTTTACCTTCCTCCTCTCTTGGCTTGAATCATTTTGCCTTTTCCTCTAGCTCTGGCACTACACAAGCCTCACAAATTTTAGCATCTGAATTATTATTATTTTTTAAATATTTTATTTATTTATTCATGAGAGAAAGAGAGAGACAGAGAAAGGGGCAGAGACACAGGCAGAGAGAGAAGCAGGCCCCATGCAGAGAGCCTAATGTCGGACTCGATCCTGGGACTCCAGAATCATGCCCTGGGCCGAAGACAGGCACTACACTGCTGAGCAACCCAGGGATCCCCAGCATCTGAATTATTAATGCTGTTCAGGCCATCAACAGTACTCATGGGCAGCCCAGGTGGCTCAGCGGTTTAGCAACGCCTTCAATCCAAGGCCTGATCCTAGAGACCGGGGATCAAGTCCCACATCTGGCTCTCTGCATGGAGCCTGCTTCACCCTCTGCCTGTGTCTCTGCCTCTCTCTCTCTCTATGTCTCAAATAAATAAATAAATAAATAAATAAATAAATAAATAAAAACAGTGCTCATGAAGCTTACGCACAGCTCAATCTGAAAGGATGCACCAAATCATTAAACGCTGACTACCCACTATATACTCTAGGACCATACCTGTCTAGAGACATTAATTTACTAAATTATTTCCCTACTGCCCGTTTATAAATTACTCTAAGCTTAGTTCAATTAAATTTATTTTAACACATATTTGTTCACCACCTACATTTTCCCAGGAGACAAAGTCAGCAATTGTTTCTCAACAGATCTAATCAATTAGTATAGGAGAAACACAGGAACAACAAGGCAGTTGGAAGCACAAGTAGTATCAAAGACAAGGCAGGATCACTACCTCAGAGTATAGGTAAAGAGGACTGCATTAAGGAGAAATAATTTTATCCGATCCCTGGAAGAGGAGGACGTGGAGTATGGTGGGAGAAGAGTCACACTAGAGGGCATTCAGAAAAGGGAAGGCCAGATCTAAATGTGAGACAAGATTCCATCAAAATCCTGGAGGAGAACACAGGCATCACCGTTTTGGAAATTGGCCACAGTAACTTCTTGCAAGATACATCCATGAAGGCAAGAGAAACAAAAGCAAAAATGAATTATTGGGACTTCATCAATATAAAAAGCTTCTGCACAGCAGAAGAAACAGTCAACATAATTTGTTCTAACTCTCTGAAGAAAGTCCATGGTATTTTGATAGGGATTGCATTAAATGTGTAAATTGCCCTGGTTAACATTGACATTTTCACAATATTAAGGCAGGAAACCACAAATGTTGCAAAGGATGCAGAGAAAAGGGAACCCTCTTACACTGTTGGTGGGAATGTGAACTGGTGCAGCCACTCTGGAAAACTGTGTGGAGGTTCGTCAAAGACTTAAAAATAGGCCTGCCCTACGACCCAGCAATTGCACTGCTGGGGATTTACCCCAAAGACGCAGATGCAATGAAACGCCAGGACACCTGCACCCCGATGTTTCTAGCAGCAATGTCCACAATAGCCAAACTGTGGAAGGAGCCTCAGTGTCCATCGAAAGATGATGGATAAAGAAGATGTGGTCTATGTACACAATGGAATATTCCTCAGCCATTAGAAATGACAAATACCCATCATTTGCTTCAACGTGGATGGAACTGGAGGGTATTATGCTGGGTGAAATAAGTCAATCGGAGAAGGACAAACATTATATGGTCTCATTCATTTGGGGAATATAAATAATAGTGAAAGGGAATAGAAGAGAAGGGAGAAGAAATGGGTAGGAAATATCAGAAAGGAAGACAGAACATGAAGACTCCTAACTCTGGGAAATGAAACCTAGGGGTGGTGGAAGGTGAGGAGGGCGGGGGGTGGGGGTGAATGGGTGACGGGCACTGAGGGGGGCACTTGACAGGATGAGCACTGTGTGTTATTCTGTATGTTGGCAAATTGAACACCAATAAAAAATAAACTTATTATTTAAAAAAATCTGCCAATCCATGAGCATGGAATATTTTTCCATCTCTTTGTGTCTTCCTCAATTTCTTTTAGAAGTGTTCTATAGTTTTTAGGATATAGATCCTTTACCTCATTGGTTAGGTTTATTCCTAGGTATCTTATGCTTTGGGGTGCAATTGTAAATGGGATTGACTCCTTGATTTCTCTTTCTTCAGTCTCATTGTTAGTGTATAGAAATGCCACTGACTTCAGGGCATTGATTTTGTATCCTGCCACACTGCCAAATTGCTGTATGAGTTCTAGCAATCTTGGGGTGGAGTCTTCTGGGTTTTCTATGTAGAGTATAATGTCATCGGCGAAGAGGGAGAGTTTGACTTCTTCTTTGCCAATTTGAATGCCTTTAATGTCTTTTTTTTTTTTTTTTTTTTTTTTTTTGTCTGATTGCTGAGGCTAGGACTTCTAGTACTACGTTGAATAGCAGTGGTGAGAGTGGACATCCCTGTCTTGTTCCTGATCTTAGGGGAAAGGCTCCCAGTGCTTCCCCATTGAGAATTATATTTGCTGTGAGCTTTTTGTAGATGGCTTTTAAGATGTTGAGGAATGTTCCCTCTATCCCTACACTCTGAAGAGTTTTGATCAGGAATGAATGCTGTATTTTGTCAAATGCTTTCTCTGCATCTATTGAGAGGATTATATGGTTCTTGGTTTTTCTCTTGCTGATATGATGAATCACATTGATTGTTTTACGAGTGTTGAACCAGCCTTGTGTCCCGGGGATAAATCCTTCTTGGTCATGGTGAATAATTTTCTTAATGTGTTGTTGGATCCTATTGGCTAGTATCTTGTTGAGAATTTTTGCACTCGTGTTCATCAGAAATATTGGTCTATAATTTTTTAAAGATTTGTGTGGAATCAGAAAAGACCCCAAATAGCCACGGGATTTTAAAAAGGAAAACCATAGCTGGCGGCACCACAATGCCAGATTTCAGGTTGTACTACAAAGCTGTGGTCATCAAGACAGTGTGGTACTGGCACAAAAACAGACACATAGATCAGTGGAACAGAATAGAGAACGCAGAAGTGGACCCTCAACTTTATGGTCAACTAATATTCAATAAAGGAGGAAAGACTCTCCACTGGAAGAAAGAGAGTCTCTTCAGTAGATGGTGCTGGCAAAAATTGGACATCCACATGCAGAAGAATGAAACTAGACCACTCTCTTGCACCAGACACAAAGATAAACTCAAAACGGATGAAAGATCTAAATGTGAGACAAGATTCCATCAAAATCCTAGAGGAGAACACAGGCAACACCCTTTTTGAACCCGGCCACAGTAACTTCTTGTAAGATACATCCACGAAGGCAAAAGAAACAAAAGCAAAAATGAACTATTGGGACCTCATCAAGATAAGAAGCTTTTGCACAGCAAAGGATACACTTAACAAAACTAAAAGGCAACCTACAGAATGGGAGAAGATATTTGCAAATGACATATCAGAAAAAGGGCTAGTTTCCAAGATCTATAAAGAACTTCTTAAACTCAACACCCAAGAAACAAACAATCCAATCATGAAATGGGCAAAAGACATGAAGAGAAATCTCACAGAGGAAGACATAGACATGGCCAACAAGCACATGAGAAAATGCTCTTCATCACTTGCCATCAGGGAAATACAAATCAAAACCACCATGAGATCCCACCTCACACCAGTGAGAATGGGGAAAATTAACAAGACAGGAAACCACAAATGATGGAGAGGATGCAGAGAAAGGGGAACCCTCTTACACTGTTGGTGGGAATGTGAACTGGTGCAGCCACTCTGGAAAACTGTGTGGAGGTTCCTCAAAGAGTTAAAAATAGACCTGCCCTACGACCCAGCAATTGCACTGCTGGGGATTTACCCCAAAGATACAGATGCAATGAAACGCTGGGACACCTGCACCCCGATGTTTCTAGCAGCAATGTCCACAATAGCCAAACTGTGGAAGGAGCCTCGGTGTCCATCGAAAGATGAATGGATAAAGATGTGGTCTATGTATACAATGGAATATTACTCAGCCATTAGAAATGAGAAATACCCACCATTTGCTTCGACGTGGATGGAACTGGAGGGTATTATGCTGAGTGAAATAAGTCAATCGGAGAAGGACAAACATTATATGTTTTCATTCATTTGGGGAATATAAATAATAGTGGAATATAAATAATAGTGAAAGGGAATAGAGGGGAAGGGAGAAGAAATGGGTAGGAAATATCAGAAAGGGAGACAACATGGAAGACGCCTAAGTCTGGGAAATGAACTAGGGGTGGTGGAAGGGGAGGAGGGCAGGGGGTGGGGGTGACTGGGTGGCGGGCACTGAGGGGGGCACTTGACGGGATGAGTGCTGGGTGTTATTCTGTATGTTGGCAGATAGAACACCAATAAAAAATAAATTTATTATTAAAAAATAATAATAAAAAAATAAAAATAAATAAACTACAAACTCCATCTTCATAGCTTCCCCACTTCTCATGTGTAAGGCACAGTACAGGTCCAGTTTGGATTCTCAGGGCGTGACACTTGAGCCTCCTCCTGCAGTGTTAGGGTAGGGACTACAGGCTTTGGGGTAGGTATGCCTGCTTTGCTTCATGCATGTGTGTGACCTGTGCGGGTCTCTTACCTCTCCAGACCATGTCTTCTTCCTTGGCACTCAGTTTATAGTCAGGCTTCTCTTCTCACACAGTTGGAGGCAGTGAAAATGCCAGCACACAGCTCTCACACACAGACTGGTCACCCCACAGCCCTGAGGCCTCTTACTTCCTGACAGAAAGTCTCTCTCTGTGCCCTTCCCCTAACCCCTACCTCACTTCCAGGTACTTCTTGGCTTTGTGCTTTTTAGTTTGTTAGGCTGCCGGCCTTAGTCTCCTATCTGAAACCTCCTCAGGCACCAACTTGCATGTCCATGCATGCGTCCACCCTCAGTTACCTCAGACCACAGGGGGTGACCAGCCAACATCTTATAGGCATCCTATAGCCTCACCTCAGGGACTATGCCAAGCTTAAAACATACTCCCTTAGGTATAAGCCTTGCCTTATACCCCAAAGCAGGAACAGTACCTTGTTCATGAGCAGAGGTAACCATTATCCCCAGTGTGAGAGCTCTGAAAGGAAAGGTTGCTTTGGTTTACTTATATCATGATGTCTGACATGGTGTTTGGAGCACAGTGAATGCTCACATGATGCTTGGTGAGTGATCTGCATGTCGGACAGTGGAAGGAGCCTGGGGCTTTGCAGACAGTGACTACAAACTCACTCTTTTTCTTCCTAGCTAGAAACATGACAAGCTGTTAGGCAGTCTCTGTGCCCCATTTGCCATATTTAAATGATAGGGAGCTTTGTTATTCTTTGGGGTCCCAGGGCGGGGTTGGGATGTAATGACATGACATAAGAGAAGCACTGAGCCCCTGACAGCAAATCCTTTTCCTTCTTCAATGCCTTTCTGCTATCTGCCAAGCTGTTGATTTCAGCCAAGATGAAATTCCGCCTCATCGTTACTGGATCTTCTGCTCATCCTTCAAGACCCAGATTATGAAAGACTTCATAGGCAGAAGGGAAGTTCTCTGAACTCGCCTGGGCATTTTGGTGCCACAACACCTCATACTTCCATCTATTGTGAATATATCATAGTGTACAGTAATCATGACTTTCTTCTTCATTATCTAGTGTGCTACCAGAGGGGAAAGACTGTAGTTTATTCACTTTTGTATTCTCCCTTCTCCATGGTTTAACACAGTACAATAACTGATACTTGGTATATGTCCGTTTAATGACTGTTAAGTGAAAAATAGGAGTTAATTTAAAGCATATGGGCAACTCTTTTTTTCTTTCTTGGGTAGACAACTGCAAAACCAACTTTGCTAAAAGATACACCATGGGAAATGATGTGGATTTTTACAAACTGTTCATTCATTCATTCAGCCAATATTCTTTGAGCGTTTGCGATGTGCCAGGTAATCTTCTAGCAACTGGAGATGCATAAGGAAACACAACCAGATCCCACAGCCATTGAGCTTACAATCTAGTGATAAATTATCTATTAAACAGATAAACATATCAACAAATAAAAGATAATTTCAGATAAAAAAAATCCTTCTGCTGCTAGGTTGTCATGGACAGGTGGGGGTGTGGGTGGTTCATGGAAAGGATTCTGGAGACAAGTTTGAGATATAGAGAAATTTGGAGTGGTAATATGTGTGCTTAGCCCCTACATGTTCATTTACCTCTAGAATAACACCTTTGTAAAATCACAGAATGGTGATGTTTTGTGGTTCTTCTGGAAAGAGTGAAGGCAAGTCCCAGAAAGGCTCTGTTCAGCAGCATTCACTCCTGCTTCACATCTTGGTCTCCAGTTTCATGGCCTTGCCTTCCCCACAATGTCAGAACAAATTGTCCTGTTAACCGCTTATGGGGAGGAGGGCCAAGATGGGAACTGGGTAGAGGAGACTGACAATGCGATAGAAATTATTCACTTGCAACTACTTGCTTTGGCATTTTGCAGACATAGCCTTGGACTCATTCCCATTATTGCAACCCACACCAGCCCATTAAGGAAAGGGATTTTTGGGGTATATTATGAAATATTGATTGTCCCATCTTCCTTAACATTTTAATTGCATTTCAGAGAACACTGAACTGCAATAAATCTGGGGAAGCCTAGTTTCCCTTTGCCCCCAGGGGAACAGAGAATCTGGAGAAGCAAGAATGCAGAAAGCAGCCTCATAAATAAACCAGAGGAATTACAGTGAGGACAGTTACACATGTCCTGATTGGTAGCAACAGTGTAAATCCAAATGTGAAGAAATCTGGTTTCTAGGGTATAAGAGAAAAAAAAAATCAAATCAGCTTTCTGGTGTGAAAATTCACGGCATTTCTGAGGACATATGCTCATTCTTGGCCAACACAAAAGTTTTCTTCACTGCCAAATGCTGTCCAGCCACTTCCTGCTGCTCTACCTGAGCACAGGGTGGGTGGTAATCTTAGATCCTAGGAGGTAAAGGTGAGATAAAACCCTTGAGAACTAGGTCCTAGGATAATGGGAAAGCATACACAGGATTTCTGTACTATTGAGAGAAATGTGTCAGTGTCTGGGGAAATGGGGTTTACAACCGGTTCATCTGTTAAGAAAGAAGCTCAATGCACCATGACCATGGAGACCTGAGGGTTCGGTGCAGGTACAGAGCAGGCTATGCCTGCCTCCAGGAGCTCCTTCCAGCCTTGTACTATGTCAATGAGGCTTGAAGGTCCTGGCCCCAAAAGACTGCATTGATCCAGCAAAATGAGACTTGGCTTGTAAATTAAATAAAACTAGGTAAAGCTCTTCCAGAAGCTGCCCCAAGACCCCTTGTGTTTAGAATGTGTCCTCAGCCCCTTCCAGGCTCTGACTAAGACTAGGAATTGCTTGGTCCATTTACTTTTCATCTACAAGTTTCTCCTTTGTGATTTATTTTGCGCTGACATCTTATATAATTAACTTCTTGTGAATTGCATGTTTCATCTTTTTATCTGTGTGGCAAGTACCTCAGAGTAGTGACTGCACCATATGTTTCAGAATGAACATTGGATCTCCATTCTGTAATGTGCTCTTCTCTCTGAATTTGCTTTGGTGATGAAAACAAAAAAACAAAAAAAACACAAAAAAACAAACAAAAAAACATCACGAGAGTTTAGATGAGTACCCAAGGCTACATGGGGCCTAAGGCAGGGCTTTTGGCTGGGCTGTAGCAATCCCAAAGACCGAGGGCAAAGATGAACTGCCACCTGTCAACACTGGGCTGTAAGGGGCACATCCAGCACAGCTGGCACATGAGGTATGCTATTTCTCTCCTTCCCTTGCTCAACAAAATTACTGTCATTAATGATCCTGTCATAGCCAGTGATATTTTTTCTTGAGTAGGTTCAATTTTAAATATATTATTAAATTAATTACAAGTATTTCATGTATGAAATAAATTTTGCACTTACAAAACAAGAGGTATTATACCTTGTAATCTCTATTGTTTCACTGTTTCAAAATTTCAACACAAATGAAAACTCAATGGGGTCAGACAGAATTACAGAGTTGAAATGACTCCAATTTTGTGTGTTTGCTTTTATGCTATCACTGACGACTTTGAATGTACTGTTTAAATACAAGAATATGAGTGCTTTAAGGGATGGAGTTGCAAACTACACCCAAAGAGATGAAATTTTGATGAAAGTTTGAATAATTCCCATTTTATGACTGAATAAACACAGATAGCTGAGTTGGTTGAGTTGACGTGTGTTGGAGCATATTGTATAAAGGGAGTTTTCTGAATTGCCTTCTATGTAGAATACAACCTTTATTTAAGTATGTCATAAAAATGTGTTAATTTGAGGCTAATATTTATCTTGTTAAAACTCAACAGTAATCACAGAAATTGTTTAGAATTTATGCCAACATAAGAATTTTTAGAGGAGAAGCACATTATCACTGACATTCTTTAGACTGGTAATAATAAAAAGCAGATTAACTTTGAGTAAGTTTTATCATTGTTTCACTATTTTTAAAATATGTTATATTGTTCTCTACTGACAATGCATTGACTATTGCCTATACTCACAGTGGGGTACTCCACCAACCTACCCTTGGTTTGGTCCTGTTGCTGTAGATGGCTTGTGATAACAACCACATTTTATCAGAGGCATGGGTCCCCAAACATTCACTTTTTTTCCTGGTCTAGCTATATCCACCAATCAGGTCCCATATAGATGGGAACAACTGTTAACAAATGAACCCTTGCTTTGGGCTGTGGCCTAACACCCACAGTGAATCATGGAGAGTATGGCTGGGCCATCTGGAGGCTTTCTGCTTAGAGCAGAAGGATTGTAGATCCTAGAATAAAACCAGATGAAAAAAAGCATTCTTTCAACATGGCCCTAACTGGACATGTATGACTTTAAATTCTACTTGCAAGGAGCATGTTGACATTAGCAAAGCAGGTCAGCTGTTGAGAAGAGTAAAAAGTCAAAGTGAGGGAGCTTACTCATCTGCTCATGTATGATGGCCCCAATTCCAGCATCTGTGTTTTTAAAGCACTCCTCAGGTAGTCTTAATGTGTGGTCTGAGTGGATATCCCTGCTAGACCCAACAGGCAGTGGCCTGAGAAAACATATAGCTTTTTGGGCCATTCCTGCTTTTGCTCCACATGCACCACAAGTCATTGAGGGGCTGGGTGTGTGGGCCATGTGCTTAAGGCAATTGATAAACTCTCCACTTCCAAAGCCATCAACTAAATTCCTGCTTGCAGACAAAGAAATTAATAAATGATTGCAATGTCAGATAATTTTAACAAGCCCAAGGCCATAATAAGGCATATAGAGCACTCAAAACCAAGTGAACCACACCAGCATGGGAGAGGCTCTGGTTTGGAACATGCCCAACGAAGACATTAGTGGTGCTTCCACCAGTAGAGAAAACATCCTGTAATCATGGAGGCGATATCCATTTTGGTAAATATATGGAAATGAAGATGATAGTATTAGGCACTCCTTTAAACAGAGAACATATCTTTGATTCTAAATGAACCACCTCTTGTCCTTTGATTCTTTCTTGAGTTCATGTGTAGCAAATCTTTTTGATGCTTTGGGGGGATCACAAGAGTTCATTATTTTTTGCTATCTCCTTAAAATCCTGAGAGTTGCTGGTAGCCAAGATGATTCAAGTAACCACTTGAAGGAGACTTTCTCTGATACCTACTATGATGCGTTGCAAGGTTTATGCAATTTTATGACAACCTGCAGATGCAGCTCTGGTTTCTTCTGGCTCCCATGTTATTTTTGTAATTTCTGATTACACAACTTCAACAGATGTTCCACTAATGTTTGAGGCATCTATCCTTGGCACATAAATATCCAAGCTAGCAGGATACTTGTGATAAAGGTCTCCCGAGTCCTTAAGCTATGATCAAACCGGACTCGACAGACAGCACTGCTTGCACTGTCCTGGTGAAAATAGTAGCTTTTACTGTTAAAATTGGAATTTGGAAATAATGGATTAAGGCAGGGGTCTTCACTGAGCTCTGTCCATCACCATCGTATAAGAGCTACAACAATGGCCAAAGCATTTATGGCTTTATTTCTTCAGTAGGGACAGAAAAGTCTGGGATAGTCTATAATCATGACAGTAACCATCATGAGCTATATCCATGTTATCAAAACCACAGCTCTAACATATTTTCATTTGCATGTATATGGAGAAACACTTCCTTGTGATAGTACAAATTCTGCTCTGAATATGTCATTCCAGGAAGCAGCTCCTCTGCCTGGCTGGGCTCCACACACGAGTTGCACATATCCACCAGCAGACACCATTCAGTAGAACTATTCATTCCAGATTCTAAAAAATAAAAAGCACCCTCAAACTATCTGTGTCCTGTTATGTGAGGACAACATGGCATGCAGTGTGACACAGGCAGGCAGTGCACTGGCCATTAGGCACTTGTGAGTGTACAGTGCTTGCCTTTGATTGGGCTGTCATAGGTCTACATGTGTATGCCACATTTTCACTCTAAACCATGCTGGCAAGATCACAGTCCCAGAGAAGATAGCTTTCATTTTGTAAGCTACTGCCTCAGAGTCTAGTAAAGACAAGTAGAAAGGCTTGGAAGAAATAAAAGGAGGATCCGGTTGATGAGCGCAGGTGTTTTAAACCATGGGAATGAAAGCAGACTAGAGCAAAGACTTATTCCATCAGATCTAGTAACAGGAAATTCTGCATGCATCAATCAAGTGGAAAGTGCCAGACTTCTTGGTGCATATATTTGGACAGAATTTGATTCCAGAGGAGACTGGCTTCCCTCTGGGGCTGGCGGCTGCTGTGGGTGATGTCACCAGCTGGTTGACAGTGAGGTGACAATGTAAATCATCTGCTAAGCATCAAGGACAAGCAGAGGCCAAGGACTAACCATGGGGCTGAAAGGGAGAGCTCTCACCTGGGAGGCAGGGTGGAGGGTTCAGCAGAGTCCTGGGAAGCTGATGGTGGACAGGGCCTTTGGCCACAGGAAGATTTCAATACAGTAGTATGGTGATGCAGCTCAATACTTAGGATTGCTTTATGACAAGAAGGGTCTGGGGAACCAGCCCTCTGCCCCATAGGTCCTCCTGCTTTTGGGATGTTTTTACATGAACACAAATCCTGGGTCTTGGCCCTAAGGTGCCATTTCCCAGTGTATGACACCTGAATACTGACATCACACGTCAAACCTTACTTTGGTGCCTGAGGTCCCAGTAGCACAGGCCCTGCCCACCTTTTCAGCTTCATCTCCAGCCCCTCTCCTCATTACAGATTGGTTGTTTATCCCCTTTCTGCTTCTGTGGGTCCATGTGAGACTCTCCCTCCAACTCAGCTCTGTCTTCTTCTTGCACATCTCACTGTTATCCATTTCTTAAGCCTGGTCAGCCCTTGGCCTTTGTGGGAAGCTTTCCCTGAATCTCTTGCCAGGGCCCTATCATTGAATTCTGGCTCTGGCTTCTCTCACTCAGTAGCCCCAGATTATGAGATCAGAGGAGAAGGTTAAGGTCTGGTTTTCTCATTTTCTCTAGCACTTAGAATGTTTCTTTGATGCTTAAATGTTTTCTTGTGACTCATAATCAAATTCAAGCTATGTTTTCTTTTATTCTGGCAATTTGTTTCCCTTCATAGTGTGTGAAGTCACCAAAATAGGATTCAAGAGATATGCCTTGATCAGAGTGCACTTAGCCACAAATCAAAGTATGAAGATGCTCCCATTGGGGCCAGTTATCAATACCATCAGGAAAGTTGGAACATTCTCTCTGCAGGTGTCACTTCTTCATCTTCTAATCCCCAGTTTCACTTAGGACTGAGTTGGATGACATCTGTGCAGGCATTAAAAAGTGTAAAAGTACATGTGATACAAATGCAGCTCTTCCAGGTTTCTGTGCTGGGTGTGGAGCTACACTGACCAAGGAGATCAGGCAAAGTGTTCTGGGATCTGTAAATAAGATCCTGAAATCAGCCTCTTCAGTTCTGAAGGACTAAGGAAGAAGAGAGGGATGCTTTACTATGTATTGCTTGCATTCCTGTGCCTGGCTCATAGTCAGGTTCAGGCACAGAAGGTAGCTAAGTTTTGCATTATAATTTATTGTTGCTGATTATAACCTTGGCATTGGATCTAGGCCTGGGAAGCAGAACCTTTCCTTGGACTACAGAATGAAAGATTGATGCAGGACTAGAAATCTGCCGCTACCACCTTTTACAAATGGTGATGTGAAAGAAGGAGATGCCTTAATTCACAATTACTTCTTCTTTGGCATTGATTACCTAATTATAGAATCTGTCACATTCTCCTGGTGGGATGTGTGTTTTCATGTCGTTTGTCTCATCTGTTAGAATAAAGACACTTTATTCCCTCATCACTGTGTTCCCTTCCAACAGCAGAGGATAGGTGTCTGAGAAATGACAACTATATGAATGAATAAGTTAGATCATCCTCAATGAATTTTCAAGGATTTAATGCATAGTGATTCTAGTTAAATGACTACTATTTGTGGGATAAAGTAAAAATTGTCTTACAAATTCCCCTTCAAAACAACAGGAAGAAGTAGATATTATTACCCCATTTAACAAATGAGGGTGCATAAGGGGGCACACAATAGCATGCGGCATTTTGTGTCCAGGTCAGGCCTGCCTATACTCATTATCATCCTCCAAGCTTTGGTTAACTCTTGTACCCAAAGTAAATAGTCTGATCTTAGTATGCATGTGGACACTTATTTGTACACTTATTCTTATATATTCATAAGTTTGTACATATTGTGATTCATGGATCCATGAGATCTTTGAAGACAAACCTGCTTCCTGGATGGTCCTGGGTCAGCTCTGATTAGAGGGCATAGGTAGCCTGGAGTTCCAGAGGGAAGGAATTGTGGGTCCTGGAACTGTGGTCAGAAATTAACACTGAAGAATAAGTCAAGGGAAGAACAGGGATGGGTGGGGACATGGGTGTCTGGAATGGTCCTCAGGAGTGTGAACCTCAACAAGGAGGCAGAGCATCTCATATAGGCCACAATGTTTCAGAGACAAGATTGGTAGTGCTTGTTAAATAGTTACATAGTCTAGTTGGTTCTCTACAGGAAGTTTTATAAATCGTTGGCTTCTGATAACAGAACATTTTACTTTTTACTTGGGGGAAGAGGGATTTTGGAACCAATCATAAAAATAATTTTGTACTTTGAAAAGCAGTGGGAGACATATCACTTTGAGAATTCCATGTAGCAAAAATAATTTGGTGGGAAAGTGGAAATGACCAATTATGAGTTGCACATCTTTAAACTTACTTCCTTACTTTAAACTTTAAACATTACTTCCATGCAGAATGGCTGGTTTGTTTGTTCATTGTAAGTACAGAGAGCATCTCCTATTTGCATAGTCTTATTCTACAAAAAAGTTTTAATACAATTGTTCCTGAATATTGAGACATTTTACAAGCATTATTTCTAGTTGTTACACAATCCTTCTTAATCAATATTATCATCATTTGACAGCCAAAAAATTAGAGGTTGGACAAGGTTGAGTATCTTGCCTGGGTATCACAGAAAAGGGCACATGGAATACATTTAAACCCAAATCATTGTAAGCTCAAGCTGTGTACCCATCTGTAATTTATGAAAGGAAGGAAGGAAGAAAGGAAGGAAGGGGAAAGAAAGAAAGAAAGAAAAAAGAAGAAGAAAGAAAGAAAGAAAGAAAGAAAGAAAGAAAGAAAGAAAGAAAGGAAGGAAGGAAGGAAGGAGAAAGAAAGGAAGAAAGAAAGAAAGAAAGAAGAAAGAAAGAAGAAAGAAAGAAAGAAAGAAGAAAGAAAAAAGAAAGAAAGAAGAAAGAAAGAAAGAAAGAAAGAAAGAAAGAAAGAAAGAAAGAAAGAAAGAGAAAGAAAAGAAAGAAAGACAACCTCAAGGGATTTGCATTCTGACTGAAGAGGCAAAAATGAATATGCATGGAATGGTGGCACAATAAGATAAGAGCAGGTATAAGAGAACTGCTAAAAAAAATAAGTAAGAGAACTACTAAAGCTCACTAGCAATGAGTTTGAGAGCAGTGAGACTCACTGTTGGGTAGAGAGCTATTTGGTCAGCCAGCACAGGGAGAGGATAAAACCCAGGTGTCTCTGCACTGAGCCTCGGGAGCATCTTGGAAGCCTTTAGAACCAAATCTGAGGAAACCCTATAAAGCCTCTCCCCTATCCGAGGGGAACTGGGCCAGCAAGGGAGGCCTGGAAGGTGTGTTGGGGCTAAGGATGGGCCCTGAGCCAAGCCTCAAGAGGCTAAATTTGTAACAAATGAAAGTAACATGAAGATGTCAGAGAGACTCATGGGGAAAACCACAATAGTATGCCTTCCTTTTAAAGCCTGAACATAGTAGAGAAGCTAAGGAATAAATGACAAATGATGGAAATTGAATGGTAAAGGCAGATGGAAGTAAGTCTGGTAAAATTTCTAGAGATGATGTTGAGAATATAGATATTGCACAGGAGCAATGAGTAGCTCTGCTGGGGAAAGTCTTTCAGATATAGAATCTTTGACCATTCTGGACTTGGCAGAATACGCAGATGTGAGCTCCTTTGATGTATAAAAAGGCCTGTGGCAGCTTTAGAGCAACCTCTGCCTCAGGCTCATCAGAACAGGGGATAGTGGATGTCTCTACTTACCAGATGGATGACCATCTTGTAGGAACAGGCTGCAGTAGGTGTAGGTGCCTCAGGAATGTAGCCTCTACATTCAAGCATCCACATGAAGACTGCAGCTTTCCTGTTTGTCTTTTCTTAAAACAATATGTAAAATAAAAGTTTTTACTATTACCACTATATAAAAGGTGCATCAACACAGAATTGCCTCTCAGATGATATTTAAAAGAAATAAACCTGAGATCCTTCGGGATAAAGATGGTATTCTAAGTGATGATGTTTAAACAATTTCTTCTACCAATTTCCCACTAAAATAACTCAACTAATATAAAAGGCAAAATTCTATATCACAGTCAGTAACCATGAAAAGTTGAACACTGACCTATAAAATCTCTGACAGAGCTCATTGTAACTCTCAGTATGAATGAAGCATGTGAATGATTGCAAAGAACAAGATAACAGAAACAGATAACAGGAAAACTACAGTTCTCTAAGAACAGCACCAGTGTAAGCATTTCAAGCAAATGGTTTCCTGTCAAATAAAGTTTCCTCAGGAAGGAGAAATGAACTGTAAAAGAAAAAACAAACTGTTTCAACAATAACCACCCAAACTCTAACTCATTTTGAGAGAAGCAGGAAAACATGGAGAATTTGTGGGGCATCAGTAGATAGTTATGAAAAGCAGCAATCTCAAAAGTAGTTATTAGATATAAAAACAAAGTGATTGCAGAAGTAAACAGCATATTGGAAATTAAAGAAAAGCAAATTGTATGATTAGGAAGGGATTCATGTCATTTGAGAAGAAGGAGAGTTTGACTTCTTCTTTGCCAATTTGAATGCCTTTTATTTCTTTTTGTTGCCTGATTGCTGAGGCTAGGACTTCCAGTACTATGTTGAATAGCAGTGGTGAGAGTGGACATCCCTGTCTTGTTCCTGATCTTAGGGGAAAGGCTCCCAGTGTTTCCCCATTGAGAATGATATTTGCTGTGGGCTTTTTGCAGATGGCTTTTAAGATGTTGAGGAATGTTCCCTCTATCCCTACACTCTGAAGAGCTGTGATCAGGAATGGATGCTCTATTTTGTCAATTCCTTTCCCTGCATCTATTGAGAGGATCATATGGTGCTTGTTTTTTCTTTTCCTGATATGATCAAAAACACTGATTGTTTTACGAGTGTTGAACCAACCTTGCATCCCGGGGATAAATACCAGTTGGTCATGGTGAATAATCTTCTTAATTTACTTTTGGATCCTACTGGCTAGTATTTTGTTGAGAATTTTTGCATCCAGGTCATCAGGGATATTGGTCTGTAATTCTCCTTTTCAATGGGGTCTTTGGTTTTGGAATTAAGGTGATGCTGGCCTCATAGAACAAGTTTGCAAGTACTCCATCTCTTTCTGTCTTTCCAAACAGCTTTAGTAGAATAGGTATGGTTTCTTCTTTAAACGTTTGATAGAATTCCCCAGGGAAGCCATCTGGCCCTGGACTTTTGTGTCTTGGGAGGTTTTTGATGAATGCTTCAATTTCCTCCCTAGTTACTGGCCTGTTTAGGTTTTCTATTTCTTCCAGTTCCAGTTTTGATAGTTTGTGGTTTCCAGAAATGAATCCATTTCTTCTAGATTGCCTAATTTATTGGCGTATAGCTGCTCATAATATGTTTTTAAAATCGTTTGTATTTCCTTGGTGTTGGTAGTGATCTCTCCTTTCTCATTCATGATTTTATTAATTTGAGTCTTTTCTCTCTTCTTTTTAATAAGGCTGGCTAATGGTTTATCTCTCTTATTAATTCTTTCAAAGAACCAACTCCTGGTTTTGTTAATCTGTTCCCCAGTTCTTCTGGTCTCGATTTCATTGAGTTCTGCTCGAATCTTTATTAACTCTCTTCTTCTGCTGGGTGTAGGATCTTTTGATGTTTTTTCTCCAGCTCCTTTAGGTGCAAGGTTAGCTTTTGTATTTGAGTTCTTTCCAGTTTTTGGATGGATGCTTGTATTGTGAAGTATTTCCCCCTCAGGGTTGCTTTTGCTGTATTCCAAAGATTTTGAACGGTTGTATCTTCATTCTCATTTGTTTCCATGAATTTTTAAAATTCTTCTCTAATTTCCTGGTTAACCCCTTCATCTTTTAACATGATGGTCCTTAACCTCCACGTGTTTGAAATCCTTCCAAACTTCTTGTGATTTAGTTCTAGTTTCAAAGTATTATGGTCTGAAAATATGCAGGGGACAATCCCAATCTTTTGGTATGAATTAAGACCTAATTTGTGACCCAGTATGTGATCTATTCTGGAGACAGTTCCATGTGTACTTGAGAAGAATGTGTATTCAGTTGCATTTGGATGTAAAGTTCTGTAAATATCTGTGAGATCCATCTGGTCCAGTGTATCATTTAAAGCTCTTGTTTCTTTGGAGATGTTGTGCTTAGAAGATCTGTCGATTGTAGAAAGTGCTACATTCAAGTCACCAAGTATAAGTGTATTACTATCTAAGTGTGTCTTAACTTTGGTTATTAATTGATTGATATCCTATTCGGGGCATAAATATTGATGATTGTTAGTTCCTCTTGTTGGATGGATCCTTTGAGTATGATATAGTGTCCATCTTCATCTCTTACTACAGACTTCAGAATAAACTTTAGTTTATCTGATATAAGGATAGCTACCCCTGCTTCCTTTTGAGGACCATTTGAATGGTAAATGGTTCTCCAACCTTTTATTTTCAGGCTGTAGGTGTCCTTATGTGTAAAATGAGTCTCTTGTAGGCAGCCAATAGATGGGTCTTGCTTTTCTATTTAGTCTGAAACCCTGTACCTTTTGATGGGGTCATTAAGCTCATTCACATTCAGAGTTACTATTGAAAGATATGAATTTAGTGTCATCATGATACCTATTCAGTTCCTGTTTTTGTGGATTGTTCCCTTGGACCTCCTCTCTCTATTACAGAATCCCCCTTAGTATTTCTTGCAGAGCTGGCTTGGTGGTCACATATTCTTTCAGTTTCTGCCTATCTTGGAAGCTCTTTATCTCTCCTTCTATTCTGAATGAGAGCCTTGCTGGATAAAGTATTCTTGGCTGCATGTTCTTCTCATTTAGGACCCTGAATATATCCTGCCAGCCCTTTCTGACCTGCTAGGTCTCTGTGGAGAGGTCTGCTATTAACCTAATACTTCTCTCCATAAAAGTTAGGGATTCCTTGTCTCTTGCTGCTTTAAGGATCTTCTCTTTATCTCTGGAATTTGCAATTTTCACTATTAAATGTCGATGTGTTGAGCAGTTTTTATTGATTTTAGGCGGGGATCTCTCTATGTCCTGGATCTGAATGCCTGTTTCCCTTCCCAGGTTAGGAAAGTTCTCAGCTATGATTTGTTCAAATACATATTCTGTACCTCTGTCCCTTTCGGTGCCCTCGGGAAGTCCAATTAAATGTAGATTTTTCCTTCTGAATCTGTCATTTATTTCCCTTAACCTATCCTCATGATCTTTTAATGGTTTTTCTCTGTTTTCCTCAGTTTCCCTCCTTGCCATCAACTTGTCTGCTATGTCAGTCACTCGTTCTTCTACCTCATTAACCCTCATTATTAGAACCTCTAGTCTGGATTGCGTCTCATTTAATTGATTTTAATTTCTGCCTGATTAGATCTAAATTCTGCAGTTATAAAGTCTCTTGAATCCTTTGTGCTTTTTTCTAGAGCCACCAGTAGCTTTATAATTGTGCATCTGAATTGGCTTTCTAACGTTGAATTGTAATCCAAATTTTGTAACTCTGTGGGAGAGAGGACTGTTTTTGATTCTTTCTTTTGAGGTGCGTTTTTCCTTCTAGTCATTTTGCTCAGTGCAGAGTGGCCAAAAAAAAAAAAAAGCTGTATTGGAAAAAGGAGAAAAAGAGAGAAGAGAAAAAAGAAAAAAAAAAGGGAAAAGAAAAAAAGAAGAAAAGAAAAAAAAAGTCAGCGGAAGCAAACAGAAAACAAAAAGAAGGGGGAGTATCCTGATTCTATATACTGTAAATCCCTCGGCTTCCCCTGGAACTTTCCAGTGCTGCTTGGTCAACAACTTGCTTTTCCCATGTCTTTCCACCTGGTCTTCTGCGGGGAGGGGCCTGCTGTGCTGATTCTCAGGTGTGAGCACCTGGGGGAGCTGCTCAGCCCCCTGCCTGTTGCAGGGCTTAGTGAAAGATGTTTAAGCTGTTTATCAGGTGAGGCCACTGAGAGGCTCAGTGGGGGTTGTTTATCCTGCGAGGCCCCAGGAGGAACAACAGTGTAGTGGCCAGCTCTGGAGCCCTGGAGTCAGCTCCCGTAGTAACTTCCACAGCTCCCAGTCCGCAGAGCCCTGGATGCTCCGGGAGCAGGGGCCGCCGATCTGCACAGCTCGGGCCTACGGGCGGCAGGAGCGTCCTCGCTGTCCCGTGTCCTCCCGGCCTCTGCCTGTCCCGGGGCAGTGCTGGATCTTTGCTTGTGTTCCCCGGCACCGTGGGCTCCGGGGCTCCGGCTGCTGGAATCGCGCTTGGGCAGCGCAGACCCTCCGCGCAGAGCCGCCTCCGAGCTGCTCCCGGGCCCGCCGGGGGAGCTGCAGCCCTTTAGGGAGCTCGGCCGCGGGGTGTGGCGCGCTCTCCCCCAGGCGCTGGTCCTCAGTTAGTGCCCCCGGGAGCCCGAGGGCATCCCCGCCCTCCTGGGGTCCTGCTCCACCTCCCTGGGAGCGCCTTGTCTTCGGGAAGGTTGGTGCAGCTCCTGCTTCTCCGGGACGGGGCTTGCCTGTCCTGGGGGCACTGGCCACGCAGCCGTGGGCGGGTTCCTCACGGGGCCCCTCCTCCTTGGATGCTTTTTTTATTTATTTCTTTTTTTCCCCCCATCTTCCTACCTTGATAGAAGCGCGAACTCTTCTCACTGTGGCATTCCAGCTGGTCTCTCTTTAAATCTCAGGCTGAATTCGTAGGTTTTCAGGATGATTTGAAGGTTATCTAGGTAATTTGGTGGGGACAGGTGACTTGGGGACCCTACTCTTCTGCCGTCTTGCCCCCTCCTTGTCAATTGATTTTCGACAAGAATGAAAATATACCTGAATAGGGGAAAGAATAGTCTTTTAACAAATGGTGCTGGGAAAACTGGAAATCCACATGTATAGAATGAATTTGAACCCCTACCTCACACTAAAAACGAATAATCAACCACAAATTAATCATAAACCTAATGTTAACAGCTTAAACTACAAAACTCTTAGAATAACATATAGAATTAAATATCCATGAAGTTGGGTATGACATTTAAATTTATATGTTAACATCAAAGCAAAAGGCAAATAAAAAATAAGATGAAATTTTAACAGAACTAAAAACTGTTATGCTTCAATGGATACACTGGGGGTTATTCTGTATGTTAGTAAATTGAACACCAATAAAAAAATAAATTAAAAAAAAAAGATAAAAAGAATGGGAAAAAATACCAAAATACCAACAAATGATACCTGATAAAAGACTTCTGAAACATAATTCAATGATAATTTGCTGCTAATCATTAGTAGCAAACCAAGACATATTCTATGAAGGAGTGAAACGAAACCACGGAGTGGAAGCCAGAGAGTGCTCAAGTCTTCCAGTGAGCCTGGCATGGCTCAGATGAAGGTAAGATGAGTAAGTCATAGGTGAGTTTTTAGGGACTTATGTTTCCTAGATTTGAGTTTTCACAGCCAAGTGTAGGCTACTTCTTAAGCCTTTTATATATAATCAGCACTTTTTATTTAATTTTGCTGTAAATATAAAAATTTTAAAATTTGGCAAATATTTGAATACACCTTTCTCCACAATAGTTATACAAATGGCCAATAAGTATATGAAAAGATAATAATTAGTTGCTACAGAAATGCAAATTGAAACCATAATGAGATTCTATTCACATGTGGTAGGATGGCTAAAACTAAAAGGCAGATTATAACAAGTTTTGACAAAGATGTGGAGAAATTGGAGCCCTATTGCATTGCTTTAGGGAATTTAAAATGGTGCATTCATTTTGGAACACAGTTTGTAGTTCCTCCAAATGTTAGATTGAGTTACCTTATGACCCCTCAACTCCTATATATATTCCCCTAGGGAAATAAAAGCATATGCCCACAAAAAATCTACACATGTGTTTATAGCAATACTGTTATAGCCCAAAATGGGGGAAAAAATCCATCCATTGATTAATGGATAAATAAAATGTGGCATATCCATACCAAAAGTTTTCATTTTCCACACCATAAAGCAATGCTCCTACACCAGCTGGGTGTCCTACCACTCTACTCAATTCTAACACTTTAGAAGTAGCATAAGGTCCTACAGGTAAAGGCCTTAGTCCTACAAGACTGCCCTTCACTTCAGATACCAGTTACAAATTCAGATGGTCACCTGTGCTTTTGACCAACCTGCTATAGATTGGAAATTTCAATGTTCCCTTCCTTGGGTTCAATTAATTTGCTAAAGCAGATCACAGAATTCAGAGAAACATTTTACTTACTAAACTATTACCTTTATTATAAAGGTATATAACTAAGAAGCAATCAGATGGAAGAGAATGCATAGAGCAAGGCTTTTGGAAAGGGCATGAAATTTCCATGGTCTCTCTAAATGCAGTACTTTGCCTAAATGTCCATGTGCTTACCAACCTAGAAGCTCTCTGAATCCAATCCTTTTAAATGTTTTTTTTAAATGGAGGCTTCAGTACATAGGCATGATTGATGAAATCATTGGCAGTTTAACTCAGTCTCTAGCCCCACTTCAGCCCTACTTATTCTCTAGCCCTATTCCATTCCCTGGAGGTCAGGGAGATGAGGCAAACTTTCAGTCCTCCAATTGCATGGTTGGTTCTCCCAGCAACCATCCTGAGATGCTTTCCAAACATCCCCTGAGTAACACAATAAAAGACATCTTCATTGCTCTCATAACTTGGGAAATTCAAAGGATTAGGAGCTCTGTGCCAGAAATGGGCACAAAAGCCAAATATATGTTTCTGTATTATAAATCACAATATTATACATGCAATGAAATATTATCTGACAAGGGAAAGGAATACAATCCTCACAATGCTACAACATGGATGAATCTTAAAAACATTATGATAAGTGAAAGAAGCCAGTCTCCATAGAACACATACTGTATGATTTTGTTAACATGGATTTTCTATTATAGGCAAATCTATAAAGAAAAAAGTAGATTAGTGGTTTTCCTGGATTAGAGAGAGAGGAATTTATAGGATATTTGCTGATAGGTTCATAGTTTCTATTACCTCAAAAGGTGATGAGTCTTTTAATTATCTTCACTATTAAAGAGTGGTGACACTGCACAACTCAGTGTGCTAAAACCCACAAAAATGTACAATTTATTTATTTATTTTTAATATTCTATTTATTTATTCATGAGAGACACAGACACACACACAGAGAGAGAGAGAGAGAGAGAGAGAGAGAGGCAGAGGGAGAAGCAGGCTCCAAGCAGGGAACCAACATGGGACTCGATCCCAGGTCTCCAGGATCACGCCCTGGGCTGAAGGCGGCGCTAAACCACTGAGCTACCGGGCTGCCCAAATGTACAGTTTAAAATGGAGAATTTTTGGCATATGAATAGAGCTGCCAATCAAAAACATCAATTGTCTATTTTTGGCATTTTAATTCAGTTTAAAATAAAGCCCAAGAAGACTCCAAAAATCATGACTTGAAATCAGAGTCTGTCTCATGATCACCGTTTTGTGTCATCTGGTGGATGATCATGCTTGTGGCCTGAATCTCAGAAACAGGTCTCTCGTAGGTGGTATCTCCTAGGCTTTAGTATTTACAAAGCAGGGAATCACACTTTTGTATTTGCCTTCCTGTACCTGGCACATAGTGTAGTCACAGGCACATATAAGGTAGGCATATACATTTATTAAATAAATGGTTCATCTCTCCTTCACTCTATGCTGACCAATACCAATCAGAGACATTTACCGTGTAGGTGAAAAACAAACAAAACAAACCCCAGGGTGTAAGCCAGAGATATTTTGAATTCCAAAGTCCTTTGGTGAGCTGAGCCTTAGATCAAGGTAGGAGGAATGAGTCACTGGTGTATTTACAGTCCCTAGATTTGAACTACCCCAGCCAACCTTGGCCACTATCATTAGCCCTTGACATAATCAGCACATTTTACTTAATTTTGCTTTAAATATGTGTATAAAGGCTGTTGCTTTGTGCTATGTAAAGAAGGGAACTTACTTTTCCCTCTAGGTATTGAATAGTACCTGTTTATCCTCCCTGGGAAAAAGCAACTTAACATCAACAGGAAAGCCTTTTAATATCTAATGCTGAATTTTATTTTACCACCAATTAAGTTGCCAAATTATACTGTGAACAATATTTTCAATCTCTTTAATTCTTGGATCAAATCAAACTGGCAGAAATTATAAATATGACTCATTCAAGATACCAGTTGATATAATTACTGTATTTTGTCAGTGTCCAGAATGCAAAAAAAGAAGAGTACGTTTTTCCTTCAATAAAAGTGGTGCCTTGCAATAAGTCTATGGTTACTTTAAAGAAAATGCAAGAAGGGTAAAAACAGAAGGAAGACATGGCAACATGGGAGGCTAAATGGGTGGCTCTAGCCCTGGAGCTTGCAGACATTTGGAGGAGAGGATATCCACTACCTGCTTTCCTGGAACCTCTCACATCCCAGAGGTCACCCTTGGAAGGCTCAGGGTGTGTTGGGGTACTTTGCTCACATAGTTGCTCATCTGACTGTTATACATGGCGCTCAGCATTCTTCCTCCCTCACCCTATTCTAATTTAGCCCCAATTCCAATTTTCCCAAGGCGCTCCTGGATGACAGGTCTTTGTCTTCCTTCAAGAAAACCATCACATTGAGATGCCTGAGTGGCTCAGCCATTGAGCGGCTACCTTTGGCCCAGGGCATGATCCCAGGGTTGGGGATGGAGTCCCACATCGGGTTCCTTGCAGGGAGCCTGCTTCTCCTTCTGCCTATGTCTCTGCCTCTGTGTGTGTGTGTGTGTGTGTGTGTGTGTGTGTCATGAATAAATAAATAAATAAAATCTTTTAGAAAAACCCATCACATTTTAGAAGAGAACTCTGTCACCAATGTGACCAATGGGCCGCAGTGTGTTGCAGCACTTGATGCCAGTGGTATTTTGAGGGCACATTTGGAAAAGGAAATGTGATTAATTAGCACTGTCCCTAAAGGGTGCTGGGATGAGGAGAATGTTACATATTCATCATTTCTGATGCAGTCCAGCCCTCTCATTTAAAGCTGAATGTATTCTAAACAGGTGGATCCCCCTCATACCCCCCACACCAGTCTCAGTGGTGCCTTTATTTGCAGACTGTTTTTCCGGCCTCCAGGCTGCTCTTCAAAGACTGCAAGCACACTTTTAATCGAAGATTTTACTTCTGATGATCCTCCTACCTATCTTTTGTTCAAATATTAATTTCAGTGAGGCCTTCCCTGCAGACTTAATTTGAAACATTGCCTCTTCTATTGCCTTCTTTCTTCTTCTCCATAGTACTTATCATCAATGGATCCACCACATTATTGACTTAGTGATGTCTTCCTACCCTGTGTGCCAACATTTTGAGGGCAGGTACTTGTGTGCTTTACTCTGTGCTGTTTCTACAGTGCAGAATAATGTCTGCACAGAGTGGGTCCTTGACTATTAAACTAGCTATCTTTTATGAAGTCTTTACCTTTATTTATTTTTTCTTATTTTGGGGAACCCATTTTTTTTTCAGTGACTTTAGCTTTCCTTTCCTTCTGTTTTTCTGACTTCATGGGCTTTACGTATGTCTGTTATATCAGGTACATCAACTGAGTTGTCAAAATGTTTCCTATTCATATTCAAAAGGAATACTGGTAGGATACTTTTTAGAAAGGCTTCAATTGGAATTTGTCTGATGCTTTCCTCATAATCACACTAGAGAATGATACTGCACATACTTGGGGAGGAAGATCTACATACAAATTTTTTGGGATTTTTCTGCACAGGATATTGTTCTCTCCTCCTCCATATTTATTCAATAACTTATTTACATGGGTAAGGACTCATGGATATTTATTTTATACTTTGGACTAAAATCTTAAACTGCATTATTTATTGAGCTGCTCAAATATTCCAGCTTTGGCCATTGGGAGTTCTTTCAGTTGAGTCCTGATGCCTTTTTGACATATACTCATCAATGTGAGTTTGTTTGTTTGTTTGTTTATTGAGTACTTTTTTACTTCTGGCATTACAAGTTGTTTCAGGCATATTTTGTATATTCCCTGCTTAAGCCCTAAAATCAATCATTTCTCTGAAGAGTCCCAGTTTCTTTTAGTGGAAAATAGTACAGTAAATATATGAATACTGAATGTACTCATACTAATGGGGTATGGCTACTTCTAGCTCTCTCAGTTGATACAGTAAAGGGATATATGTGCATATACTATTTCATGTATATGAATATACATAAATCTACAATTTTTTCTATATGTACACATATGTACCTTTACCAAGCTAAACATAGGTTGATACTAATATTCAACTCCAGTCAAGTACCACAGTGATCGTTTTACTTCCTAGCTTATTTGTAACCTTCCACCCCAACAATGAGAAAACCGGCCCTCACCTCTGTCACTCATTTACATTGATTCTAGTACATACAGTAAAATGGTTCTTCTTTCTATTTCCTGTGTGTGTGTGTGTGTGTGTGTGTGTGTGTGTGTTCCTCCAGACTATTAAGGAATGCTGTAGACACCAGCTAGGTATCCTAATTTTATCTCAGTCCTAATTTTATATGCCCAGAGATAGCATCTGATCCCACAGGTTAAGGGGTCAGTCCTACAAGACTATCCCTTCTTTGACTTCAGATACCAAATGCAAGTCCAGGTTGTCACTTGTGCTTCTGACCCACCAGCTATTGATTGGACGTTCCAACAAACCCCTCCTTGGGTTAGATTAATTTATTACAGCAGCTCACAGAACTCAAACATTGTATTTACTAGGTGGCTGATTTATTTTAAAAGAATGATTGGGGAACATGCAAATGAGATGCCTAGAGCAAGGTATGTGGGAAGATGTGGAGCTTACATGCCCTCTCCAGTTAACACTCTCGAAAAATCTTCACATGTTCACCAACACAGAAGCTCTACAAATACTATCCTTTGAGTTTGTATGGAGATTTCATTACCTATGCATGATTGATTAAATCATTGGGCTTTAATGATCGAACTCCATCTCCAACTTCCCTCCCTTTCTGAGAGATTGGGCATGGGACAGGTAAAACTCTCTAATCACATGGCTGGTTCCAAAAATGGGCATAAAGACCAAATATGTTCCTTATCATAAATCACAATATCACACATGGTTAGAGGTTTCAGAATTGTCAACTTGTAGTCCAGTGGGAATCAACTTTATCAACTAGAGTAGAATGCTTTATGTACTGTGCCTTTAATGTATGATATTACAGTGTCCATTTATTACTAAGTTGCTATGCCACAATAACCTTTTCCTAAACTTCCTTCAGTGAGAATATATCACAGATTCATAATAGAGTTAAATTCTCTAGTCATTGTCTGAAATCTGTCCTGGGACACCCCAACCTCCTAAATGATTTTTGAAAATTTGTATACATCAAGGCTCAATCTCTATGCTGTAACTTTTCTGGGTTTTAGCAATTGTATATTGTCACGTATTATCTTGACAGTATCATGAAGAGTCATACAGTATTGCATTGTATGGTTTCATACAATGATGCTATGCAGATATATGTGTTTTCTAAGTATTTTCTCCCAGGGAGTTCTGGTCTTTCTTCAGCACCATTTTTTACAGAGCATTAGGTTTTAATTTTAATAAAGTACAATCTATTTATTATTTCATGGATCATGCTCTTAGAGTTTTTATTTAACTGGTGTTTCTAGTTTTCTGTATATAGATCCCATGCATATTTTACTAGATTTATACTTGAGCATTTTTTTGCATTATTGTAAAAGATACTGTTTGCTTTATTTCAAATTCCAGTTGTTTAATACTGGTATGTGGGAAGGTGGGAAAGTTATTAAATTTTGTATATTGACCTTATATCCTACAATTTTTCTATACTTTATTACTTCTGGGAGTTTTTTTTTTTTTTTTTTTTTTTTTTTTGAAATTCCTTGTGGTTTTCTACATGGGTGATGATGTCATCAGGGAATAAATGCAGATATTTCTTCCTTTTCAAACCGTCTTCCCCTTATTTTTTTTTCTTGGCTTATACCTATGTAGGACCTCTAAGACAAGATTGAATTGGTGTGGCAAGAGAAGACTTTCTTGCCTTTTCCCTTTCTCAAGAAGAAAAGTGTTCAGTTGCTCATTTTTAAGTATGATGTTAGCTATATGTTTTCATATATTCATTTTGTCAGTTTCAGGAAAAGCCCTTCTAAACCTTGAGAGTATATTATTATTAGTAATGCATGTTGAGTTATGTTGAAGGCTTTTCCTGCATTTATTAATATGATAAAATGTTCCTGTCTTATTCAGTCTGCTAATATAATGGATTAGACTGTTTTCTGATTTACAAGTATTGAACTAAATTTATATTCCTGGGATGAACCACTTAGTTATGATGTATTTTGATTTGCTAATATTTTATTAATAGCTGCTGTTTTCTTTTAACATGTTTAGCTGGTTTGTTTTGGGATTAATTCTGTTCTCAAAAAAAAAAAAAAAGAATTGGAATGTGTTCCCTCTCCTTTTATTATCTGAAAGAGATGGTGGAGAATTGACACTGTTTTCTTCTATTACTTGGTAGCATTCTTCAAAGGACCTTGAAAGTTTTTAATTATTAATTCCATTTATTTAATAGATATAGAGTTATTCAAGTTATTTATTTCTCTAGGAGGGAGTTTTGGCCATTTTGTTCTTTCCAGAAATTGGTCCATTTCATCTATGTTGTCAAATTTGGAGGTATAAAATTGGTTACAGTATTCATTTACCTCCTTTGTGTCTATAGGATCAATAGTCTTTGACTCTCTTTCATTCTGATATCAGTAACTTATATCTCAAGTCATTTTCTCTTGGTCAGATGTGCAAGATGATTTTCAGATTTGTTGTTTTTTTTAAAGACAGCTTTTTTTCTATTGTTTTTCTGTTCCAACTGTATTGACATTCCTTCTAGTTTTTATTATTTCATTTTTTAAAAAGATTTTTATTCATTTATTCATGATAGACACACAGAGAGAGGCAGAGATGCAGGCAGAGGGAGAAGCAGGCTCCCCACAGAGAGGCCCATGCAGGACTCCATCCCAGAGGACCAGGGATCATTCCTTAAGCCAAAGGCAGATGATCAACCACTGAACCATGCAGACACTCTCCTTTATTCCTTTTGTTATTCTCTACTTTGTTTTATATAGATCCAAATAACTGGCCTATATAATTTTTTTCTTTTGCCTAAAAAGTTATTTTAACATTTTTTTCAGACAACATCTGCTATGATTTTTTTTTCCGTTATCATTTGCTGAGAAAATCTTTACTTCTGCACTTTTGAAATATAATTTCACTGGAATTCTAGGATTGCATTTTGCCACCTACATTTTATTTATTTATTTATTTTAAGGGTTTTATTTAAATTCCAGCTAGTTAACATATAGTGTAATATTAGTTTCAGGTATACAATATAGTCATTCAACACTTCCATACATCACCCTGTGCTCATCACAAGTGTCCTTCTTTATATTTTATTCCACTCTCTTCTAGCTTGTGCAGTTTCTTATTAGAAGTCTGATGTAATTTTTACCCTTGTTTCTATAAAAGTATTCTTAAATATTTTTAGGTTTCATTCAAGATTTTCTCTGTGTTGTTAGTATTCTCCGAACTCCTTAACATGTGTTTTGGTGCCTGTCAAAATTTTGGAAAATTCTTAGTCATTGTTATTTCAAGTGTTTCTTATGGCCCCCCCTCTCTTCTCCATCTGGTATTTCAATTACATGAATGTTACACCTTTTAACATCATCCCAGAATTCTTGGATTTCTCAGGGTTATTTTTGTTTTTCATTTTTTTATTCTTTTTTTAATCACCATGTTTAAGTTGGAAAGTTGCTATTGACTTTTTAAAATTTACTGATTCTTTGTGCTGAGTCTGCTGATGAACCTATAAAAGGTATTCTTCACTATTATTTCTGTGATTTGATGCCATTTCTTTTTTCTTTTTTTTTTAAAGATTGATTTTATTTATTTATTTCCAAGCCCATTACATGTCAGAGATGAACATTGTTTCTTTTTAATGTTTTTTTGTCTTTGCTACTCTGCCCTAAATTCTGGCTGGTATCTTCAGATTTTTCTGGTACTACCATACTTAATCCCACTATTGTCTTTTGAATTCAATGAAAATGTATATGTATTTAAAACAAAAGACAAAAAAAGAAAATTTTAGTTTTTAAAAGTTTTATTTAGTTTTTGTTCAAATATTCCTGTTTAATAAACACTGTCCTTTCCTTATGGTCTATAGTTATTCTTTTATCTTCTGTAATACTTTTAAATATATTTAAATTTCATTATATTGTTATACCTCTTCCTTGAGCATAGGTTCTGAGGTGTGAATGGAAGGAGGGTGAGAAAGTGTAGTTAGTTCTCAGAGCCTCCACTTTGAAATCAGGGTGACCTGGTTCAAAATCCTCATGTCAACACCTCTTGGTGATGGAGTGATCTTGGGGAAGTTTCTTTGCCTCTCCAAAATATAGTTGTCTCAGTCCTAAAATGGTAACATTAATAATTGAGAATTTCATGACAATGGGAAGTCTACTTCAGTGTCTAGCATACTTATTTTAGACATGCTAATGCTGTTTATTCTCATATTGATGTTGTCTAGCTTATCAAGTATGACCTAATACTCTAAGAAATAGATCCATACAGCCCCCAGGCCCTTACCTCTTCCTTCAAGTACTCCTCTTAGCATCACGGAGAGTGCTGATGGAAATGCTGGGATGGTTGGTGCTTTTCCCACTGCCCCTGGGCTCTGATTCCACTCTTGTAGCAGTCATGTCCTTGTGCTCAGTCACACCGGACTGCATCATTATCAATCTTTCTTTCCTTTTTCAGAGGCAGGGCAAGATGGCAGAAGAGTAGGATTCCCAAGTCACCTGTCCCCACCAACTTACCTAGATAACTTTCAAATCATCCTGAAAACCAACGAATTTGGCCTGAGATTTAAAGAGAGAACAGCTGGAATGCTACAGTGAGAGGAGTTTGTGCTTCTATCAAGGTAGGTAGATGGAAAAATAAATAAATAAATATCCAAGGGGGAGAGGCCCCCATGAGGAGTTGGGCTAAGACTGGGTGGTGAGTGCCTCTAGGACAGGAAAGCCCAGTCCTGGAGAAGCAGGAATTTACCAATCTTCCCAGACAGAAAGGTGCTCGCAGGGACTTTGGGCAGGATCCCAGGAAGGGCAGTGGAGCACCCAGGTTCCGGGTTCACTAACAGATGAAGTGTGCCCCAGGAGAGAGTGCACCACACACTGAGGGGTTGGGCTCTGAAAAGGGAGCAGCTCAGGTGGGAGCTCCCCACGGAGAGGGCTGTACGGCCCAGAGAGCAGCTCAGGCAGTGGCTCTGTATGGACGGCGCTGCGCAGTCCTAGGAGTGTGATTCCAGCAGCACAGACCCCAGGGCACAAGGCGCAAGGGGACACAGCCCAGGATCTGGTGCTCCTGTTGGGACAGGCAGAGGCCGGGAGGACACAGGAAAGCCAGGACGCTCCTGCTGCCAGGCGGCACTGAACAGTGCAGATCAGTGCCCCCCACCCCCGGAGCATCCAGGCCCCTGCGGACTGGGAGACTGGGGTAGTTACTGCTGGAGCTGACTCTAGGGCCGGAGAGCTGGCTGCCACCACTGTTGTTCCTCCTGGTGTCACCTTGTGCCTCGGATTGAGCAGGACCACCAGGGAACAGGGGCCTCACAGGATAAACAGCTCCCACAGAACCATGCACCTGGCAGGTTAAGCTCCCACAGGTGCACACACCTTAAAATTAGCACAGCAGGCCCCTGCCCCAGAAGACCAGCTGGAAGGACGGGGAAGAGCCAGTTCTTAACCAAGCAGCACTGGAAAGCTCCAGGGGAAGTCAAGGGACTTACAGTATATAGAATCAGAGGATACCCCTCCTTGTTTTTTGATTTTTGTTTGTTTGTTTCCCCTCTTTTTTTCTTTCCTTTTTCCTTACTTTTTCCAGTACAAGTTTTTTTTAGCCACTCTGCACCGAGCAAAATGACTAGAAGGAAGAACTCACCACAAAACAAAAAATCAGAAACAGTACTCTCCCACAGAATTACAGAATCTGGATTACAAATCGATGTCAGAAACCCAATTCAGAAGCACAATTATAAATCTACTGCTGGCTCTGGAAAAAAGCCTAAAGGACTCAAGAGACTTCATGACTGCAGAATTTAGATCTAATAAGGTAGAAATTAAAAATCAATTAAATGAGATGCAATCCAAACTGGAGGTCCTAATGATGAGGGTTAATGAGGTAAAAGAAAGAGTGAGTGACATAGAAGACAAGTTAATGGCAAGGAAGGAAGCTGAGGAAACAAGAAAAAAATAACTAAAAGATCACGAGGAAAGGTTAAGGGAAATAAATGACAGCTTCAGAAGGAAAAATCTACATTTAATTGGCGTTCCAGAGAATGCTGAGAGGGGCGGAGGGCCAGAAACCATATTTGAACAAATAATAGCAGAGAACTTCCATAACTTGGGGGGGGAAACAGGCATTCAGACCCAGGAGATAGAGAGACCCCCCTAAAACAAATAAAAACCGTTTAACATCCCGACATTTCATAGTGAACCTTGCAAATTCCAAAGACAAAGAGAAGATCATTAAAGCAGAAAGAGACAAGAAATCCCTAACCATTAAGGGGAGAAGTATTAGGTTAAGAGCTACCTCTCCACAGAGACATGGTAGGCCAGAAAGGACTGGCAGGATATATTCAGGGTCCTAAATGAGAAGAACATTCTGCCAAGAATACATTATCCAGCAAGGCTCTCATTCAGAATTGAAGGAGAGATAAGGAGCTTCCAAGATAGGCAGAAACTGAAAGAATGTGTGACCACCAAGCCAGCTCTGCAAGAAATATTAAGGAGGACTCTGTAAAAGAAATAGGAAGTCCAAGGAAACAATCCAAAAAACAGGGAATGAATAGGTATTATGGTGACACTAAATGCATGTCTTTCGGTAGTAACTCTGAACATGAATGGGATTAATGATCCCACCAAAAGATGTAGGGTTTCAGACTGGATAAAAAAGCAAGACCCATCTATTTGCTGTCTAAAAGAGACTCATTTTAGACCTAAGGACATCTCCAGCCTGAAAATAAAAGGTTGGAGAACAATTTACCATTCCAATGGTCCTCAAAAGAAAGCAGGGGTAGCCATCCTTATATCAGATAAATTAAAGTTGATCCCAAAGTCTGTAGTAAGAGATGAAGATGGACATTATATCATACTTAAAGGATCTATCCAACAAGAGGACTTAATAATCATGAATATTTATGCCCCTAATGTGGGAGCTGCCAAGGATATCAATCAATTAATACCAAAGTGAAGACATACTTAGATAATAATACACTAACACTGAGAAACTAGAACACAGCACTTTCTGCTATTGATAGATCTCCTAAGCACAACATCTCCAAAGAAAGAAGAGCTTTAACTAATACACTGGACCAGATGGATTTCATAGATATTCACAGAACTTTACATCCAAGTGCAATTTAATAAACATTCTTCTCAAGTGCACATGGAACTTTCTCCAGAATAGACCACATACTGGGTCACAAATCAGGTCTTAACCCATACCAAAAGATTGGGATTGTACCCTGCATATTATCAGACCGTAATGCTTTGAAACTAGAACTAAATCACAAGAAGAAATTTGGAAGGATTTCAAACAAGTAGAGGTTAAATCATCCTGCTAAAAGATGAAAGGGTCAACCAGGAAATTAGAGAAGAATTAAAAATATTATTGGAAACTAATGAGAATGAAGATACAAGCATTAAAAACTCTTGGGATACAGCAAAAGCAGTCCTGAAGAGAAATACTTCGTAATACAAGCATCGATCCAAAAACTGGAAAGAACTTAAATACAAAAGCTAACACTGCACCTAAAGGAGCTGGTGAAGGAGCAACAAATGAAAACTTCACCCAGAAGAAGAGAGTTAATAAAGATTGGAGCAGAACTCAATAAAATAGAGACCAGAAGAACTGTGGAACAGATCAACAAAACCAGGAGTTGGTTCTTTGAAAGAATTAATAAGATAGATAAACCATGAGCCAGTCTCATTAAAAACAAGAGAGAAAAGACTCAAATTAATAAAATCATGAATGAAAAGGAGAGATCACCACCAATACCAAGGAAATACAATCGATTTTAAAAACTTCTTATGAGCAGCTATATGCCAATAAATTAGCCAATCTAGAAGAAATGGATGCAGTTATGGAAAACCACAAACTACCAAATTGGAACAGGATGAAATATAACCAGGGAGGTAATTGAAGCAGTCATCAAAAACCTCCCAAGACACAAAAGTCCAGGACCAGATGGCTTCCCAGGGGAATTCTATCAAATGTTTAAAGAAGAAACCATACCTATTCTCCTAAAGCTGTTCAGAAAGATAAAGATGGAATACTTCCAAACTACTTCTATTAGGCCAGCATCACCTTAATTCCAAAACCAGACAAAGACCCCACCAAAAAGGAGAATATAGACCAATATCCCTGATGAACACAGATGCGAAAATTCTCACCAAGATGCTAGCCAGTAGGATCCAACAGTTCATTAAGAATATTATTCACCATGACCAAGTGGGATTTATCCCCAGGATGCAACGCTGGTTCAACACTTGTAAAGCAATCAACGTGATTGATCATATCAACAAAAGAAAAATCAAGAACCATATGATCCTCTCAATAGATGCAGAGAAAGAATTTGACAAAATACAGCATCCATTCGTAATCAAAACTCTTCAGAGTGTGGGTATTTTTTTTTCAGAGTTTGGGTATTAAGGTAACATTCCTCTGCATTAAAAGCCATCGACAAAAAGCCCACAGCAAATATCAATCTCAATGGGGAAACACTCAGAGCCTTTCCCCTAAGATCAGGAACAGGACCAGGATGCCACTCTCACCACTGCTTTCAACATAATACAAGAAGTGCTCGTCTCAGCAATCAGAGAACAAAAAGAAATAAAAGGCATTCAAATTGGCAAAGAACTCAAACTCTCCCTCTTGACAGATGACATGATACTGTACATAGAAAACCCAAAAGACTCCATCCCAAGATTACTAGAACCCATACAGCAATTTGGCAGTATGGCAGGATACAAAATCAATGCCCAGAAATCAGTGGCATTTCTATACACTAACAATGAGACTGAAGAAAGAGAAATTCAGGAGTCAATCCCATTTACAATTGCACCCAAAAGCATAAGATACCTAGGAATAAACCTAACCAAAGAGGTAAAGGATCTATACCCTAAAAACTACTGAACACTTCTGTAAGAAGTTGAGGAAGACACCAAGAGATGGAAAAATATTCCATGCTCATGGATTGGAAGAATTAATACTGTGAAAATGTCAATGTTACCCAGGGCACTTTACACATTCAATACAATCCCAATCAAAATACCATGGACTTTCTTCAGAGAGTTGGAACAAATCATCTTAAGATTTGTGTGGATTCAGAAAAGACCCTGAATATCCAGGGGAATATTAAAAAAGAAAACCAGAGCTGGGGGCATCACAGTGCCAGGTTGTACTACAAAGCTGTGGTCATCAAGACAGTGTGGTACTGGCACAAAAACAGACACATAGATCAATGGAACAGAATAGAGAATCTAGAAGTGGATCCTCAAGTTTATGGTCAACTAATATTCAACAATGCAGGAAAGACTATCCACTGGAAGAAAGACAGTCTCTTCAATAAATGGTGCTGGGAAAATCGGACATCCACATGCAGAAAATGAAACTAGACCATTCCCTTACACCATACACAGAGATAAACTCAAAATGGATGAAAGATCTAAATGTGAGACAAGAATCCATCAAAATCCTAGAGAACAGAAGCAACACCCTTTTTGAACTTGGCCACAGCAACTTCTTGCAAGATACATCCATGATTGCAAGGGAAGCAAAAGCAAAAATCAATTTTTGGGACTTAGGATAAAAAGCTTCTGCACAGCAAAGGAAACAGTCAATAAAACTAAAAGACAACCTACAGAATGGGAGAAGATATTTGCAAAAGACGTATCAGATAAAGGGTTAGTATCCAAGATCTACAAAGAACTTATTAAACTCAACAGCAAAGAAACAAACAATCCACTCATGGAATTGGCAAAAGACATGAACAGAAATTTCACAGAGGAAGACATAGACATGACCAAGAAGCACATGAGATAATGCTCTGCATCACTGGCCATCAGGGAAATACAAATCAAAACCACAATGAGATCCCACCTCACACCAGTGAGAATGGGGAAAATTAACAAGGCAGGAAACAACAAATGTTGGAGAGGATGCGGAGAAAGGGGAACCCTCTTGCACTGCTGGTGGGAATGTGAACTGGTGCAGCCACTCTGGAAACATGTGTGGAGTTTCTTCAAAGAGTTAAAAATAGATCTGCAGTATGACCTAGCAATAGCCCTGCTGGGGATTTGTCCCAACAATACAGATGCATTCATTTTTCTTTTTTTTTTTTAAATTTATTTATGATAGTCACACACAGAGATAGATAGATAGAGAGAGAGAGAGAGAGAGAGAGAGAGAGAGAGACAGGCAGAGGGAGAAGCAGGCTCCATGCACCGGGAGCCCTACGTGGGATTCGATCCCGGGTCTCCAGGATCGCGCCCTGGGCCAAAGGCAGGCGCCAAACCACTGCGCCACCCAGGGATCCCTACAGATGCATTCAAACATCGGAACACCTGCACCCCGATGTTTACAGCAGCAATGTCCACAATAGCCAAACTGTGGAAGGAGCCTCGGTGTCCAACGAAAGATGAATGGATAAAGAAGATGTGGTCTATGTATACAATGGAATATTCCTCAGCCATTAGAAACGGTAAATACCCACCATTTGCTTCAACGTGGATGGACCTGGAGGGTATTATGCTGAGTGAAGTAAATCAATCAGAGAAGACAAACATTATATGGTCTCATTCTTTTGGGGAATATAAAAATTAGTGAAAGGTAATGAAGGGGAAAGGAGAGAAAATCTTTCCTCGCTGTTTTGCATTTTTAGCTGAACCTGGATGCTGCCCATGGCAGCTAAGTGTTGATTTGTATGCAGTTTGCTTTGCCATTGATAACCAGTGTGAACTCAAACTTTGGTCACATTTCTGTGTGCAACGATGCAGCAGGCCGACAAGGGCCTTGTACTCATATGGCTTATGTGCCAATAGGGAAAGCAGAGCAAAGACACCTAAACCAATTCATGTGCCAGATAACAAGAACCACCACCAAGGAGGTAAAAGCTGGGCTATGTGGAGAGAGTGGCGAGTGGAGTATTCTCTAGGTTGGTGTGCACAGTCCTTTGTAGCAGCCTGGATCTGACACTTGTAACATCAGACTCAATTGTCTTCTTCCAACACCCTTCCCTCTCCCATGCCACAAATTCTAGCACTTCTGGCCTCATTTTGCCTCTTCTTGTTTCCCAGGAACATGCAGTGTAGGGTCTCATGAAGTACTAGCTTTTTCCCTTTTCATTAAACCTCACATACTCCAGCTGGCAGTGACTATCATGGCTAAATAAACTATCTTCACCACAGTGTTAATAACTAAAAGTTGAAAACATGTCTCACCACAGGGAAGGATAACTTAAAAGACCCAGACATAAGTTCAAGGAAAAAAAAATCATTTAATTTCAGACATTGCAAGGTGGGATTGAAGAAAGATTTTGGTCATTATTATAAATAGGTAAACTTCCTCTTGCCTTTTATAAAGAAATAGAAAGTTTATGGGGTTTGTATTTGAATCTAGTGACTAAATAGGAATGTCATTTCCTTCCCTTAGGCCACATTTTATTCACATTATGAAAGACAAAAGATATCCCTGCCCAGTTCCAGAACAAGATGGTACAGATTTACTTTTTCTGAAAGCTGGTCTTGTCTGTTCTTCCCTACAAATACAACTAAATACCTTGGGAATTATACAAAAAGCAATGAGATGGTTCTGAAGGCTAGAGAGATGGTAAAAGACTAGGGCTTTAGGGCTTTACTACCAATAGTGCTGTGAGTTACCAGTGCTTCCTTTTTTATCCCCACATGCCCTTGGATTGGGCATCATAGAGGCCTAAAATCCAGCATTCCCCCCTATCCTTAAGAAAGGACAAATGAAAACTCTGCTCTCTCTGCCCACAGCGCTTGGGAAGGAGAAGCCCAACCAGGATCACATGTGGAATTGCACCCCTGGCTCACAAGAGGACCAGTGCATAATCAGATCTTCCCTGGTCATCTTCCCTCATTCGATAACCTAGGCCCAAGGTCCCAATCCACACCAGCATCAGCAAAGTCCTGGTCATCCCAGCCCATACCACACAACCAGTTTACTGGCAGGAGGATCAATCTACCCAGAATGACAGCATGAGGAAAATCCAACACTCGAGGGCATAAGGAAACCCATGTCCAGTGGCTTCTGACCTTTGTTTTCCCCAGAATATCACAGTGACAGTAGGTTGCCCAGGTGCATGCCTTCCACCAGTGCAGATGGTATTAGCAGGGAATGGGTAGAGAACCAGCAGCAGTTGAAGAATGATGCAGAAAGGAACAAACTGGACAGCTATCTACTAAAATAGAAAATGTAAATAGGATCAAGTTTCTCGTAATGTAATAAACAATAGATATAGAATACAATAAAATACATGTCATAGAAAAAACTGGGAAATCACAAATGGAATGAGAAAGGATAATCAAATAGTGCCAATCTCAAAAAGAATCATACATTGAAATTATCTGGCAAGTATTTTATTTTATTTTTTTAAAAAGATTTTATTAAAAAAAGAAAAAAAGATTTTATTAATTCATGAGAAACACACACACAGAGAGAGAGAGAGAGAGAGAGACAGAGAGAGATGGAGACACAGGCAGAGGGAGAAGTAGGCTCCCTATGGGGAGCCCGATGTGGGACTTGATCCTGGGACCCTGGGATCACGTCCTGAGCCAAAGGCAGATACTCAACCACTGAGCCACCCAGGTGCCTCTTTGGCAAGGATTTTAAAGATGCCATCATAAATATGCTTCAACCATCAATTAAAATCATCAGTTTAACCATGAAATCAACCATCAATTAAAATAGAGAAACTCAGCAAATATATAGATTTTATTAAAAATGGAAATTCTAAAACTCAAAATAAAATGACTAAATAAAAAATTTGCTAGTCAAAATACTACAGTCAAAGTAACACACAAAAAACCAGCAAGCTTGAAGTTAGATAAATAATATCCATTTAATCTCAACAACAGAGAGAAAATCAACCCAGAAAAATTGAACAGAGCCCCAATAACATGTGAAATAATTCAATAATAGTAATAGTATCTAATATTTGTATCATCAGAGTTGGAGAAGGAATAAAAATTCATGGCTGAAAAAGCATTAATTAAATAATCACTGAACAGTATCAAAAGCATCTGCAAATACAACAGACTCCTCAGCATCTGGCCCAACTACTATGTGTTCAGGGAAGAGTGTCAAGGATTATTTGGTGAAAACAAAGTGTTAGTATATTCAGGAAAAATGTGATTTCTAGAGTGTAGTACATGCATGGTCTGGAGTGTGGTAAGTGAACCATAGTCTTGCCCATAGAAGACTCAGTTTAATACAACCCAGCCAACTTGGGCCAATATTAAACCTGAAAAGCAGTTTTCAAGATGGAAGCTCTCTTAGCCAAATATGGCATCAAGCATAAACCTACAGATCCAAGATGCTGAGAGAACTTAAAGTAAGATAAACTCAAAAAAATCATGCCATCATATTTAAATTTCTGCAAACTGAAGACAAAGAAAAATATTCTAAAAGCAAATGCTTTTATTATAGGTGAGAACAATTTAAATGATAGAAAATTTCTCATCTTAAACCATGAAGTTCAGAGAAAGTAACATAACATTTTTCAAGTGTTTAAAAGAAAGAACTATCACTCTTGAATCCTACACCAATAAAATAGACTTTAGGAATGAAGAAAAATCACTACGAAGAAAAGCTGATAGCTGACTGATCCTTAAAGATTGACGGAAGGAAGATTTCTCAATATAAGTAGCAGCTTGGAGAATTCACAAAGAAAAACATGAATAATTAAATGTGTAAAAGTAGAAGTAAACATAATAAACTGTCTTCATTCTTATGAGTTTCTTTAATATAAGTTTGAAGCAAAAAATGAAACATCACTTGATGGGGTACTCAATGAAGAGAAAAGACAAGGAAATTATATTTAATAAGTGGTGAAATAGGGGACCTAATATAAGCAAAGTTTCTACACTTCACACAAAGTGGTAAAACATGGATGCCAGTAGACTGTGATATTGTACATTTCTATACGGTAATATCTAAAGCAAACATTAAAAACTATATAAAGCACTATACTCAGAATCATTGCAAATAACTCAAAATAAAATTCTTAAAATGCGCAAGTAACAGAAGCAAGGATAAAAACAGAGGTATGAGCAAAGGAAGATTAAACAAAAATAATAAAGTGTCAGGAGTATGTCTAACATTATCAATAATTACTTCAAGTGTAAATGATCTAAAAACAATTTAAATAGCTTGGATTAATAAAACACGACCCAACTACGCACTGTATATGAGAAATTTAAGACTCTAACACCAATGCCATAGATAGTTTGAAAGGAAAAGGATGGAAAAAGATATGTAATGCAAATATTAATCTAAAAGCTGGTGTGGCTGTACTTACATCTCATAAAGATTTAAGATGAAAAAAGGTTGCTAGGGAGAAAGATGGGTGTTACAGCAGAATAAAACTGTTCAATCCACCAATAATATGTAATAATGCTAAATGCATATGTACCAACAACAGAGCCTCAGGAGACATGGGCAAATCCACACCCATAGTTGGGCACTTCAGTACTCCACTGTCAGCAACTGTAGAACTTCTAGATAGAACACCAGCAATACAGAAGGACTGAATCATGAAGCCTGAATCAACATTTGTAGAGCCACAAAACAGCAATGTAAGCTTCTGTCTCAATATTAGAAGAAGAACTAAATACACCCAAAGGAAGGGGAGGGAAGTAATAAGGACAAACAGAAATGAATGCAATTGAAAGCAGGAAAACAAGAGGAGAAATTGATGAGATAAAATTTTGTCTAAAATTATAATATATATATAAAACAATATTTAGAAGAATAATAATGGAGAAGACAAAAATCACCATATCAAAATAAAACAAGATATATACCACATGTTCTATAAACTTTCAAAGGGTAATAAGAGAATGCTATCAACAAATTTAAACTCATAAATTTAACAACCTAAAAGAAACAGACCAATACATAAAAAAACCCTGCACAAATTACCTAAACTCAGCCAAGGTAAAAAGATAATCTGACTAGCCCTATAACCATCAAATAAATTTAATTTATAATTAAAATCCTTTTTTCTATGTCATCAGGTCCAGATAACTTCAATGAATAATCTTATCAAATAATTGAAAAAGAATTGGGGAGGCGGGGCAAGATGGCAGAAGAGTAGGGTCCCCAAGTCACCTGTCTCCACCAAGTTACCTCGATAACCTGCAAATCATCCTGAAAACCTACGAATTCGGCCTGAGATTTAAAGAGAGACCAGCTGGAAAGCTACAGTGAGAAGAGTTCGTGCTTCTATCAAGGTAGGAAGACGGGGAGAAAGAAATAAAGACACAAAAGGCCTCCAAGGGGGAGGGGCCCCGCGAGGAGCCGGGCTGAGGCCGGGGCGAGTGTCCCCAGGACAGGAGAGCCCCGTCCCGGAGACGCAGGAGCTGCACCGACCTTCCCGGGGGAAAGGGGCTCGCAGGGAGGTGGAGCAGGACCCAGGAGGGCGGGGATGCCCTCGGGCTCCCGGGGACACTAACAGACACGTGCGCCCCGGGAGAGTGCGCCGAGCTCCCTAAGGGCTGCAGCGCGCACTGGGGGACCCGGAGCAGCTCGGGGGGCTCGGGGGCGGCTCCGGGGAGGGGGCTGCGGGGCGGGAGCAGCTCGGGGGGCTCGGGGGCTGCTCCGCGGAGGGGGCTGCGGGGCGGGAGCAGCTCGGGGGGCTCGGGGGCGGCTCCGCGGAGGGGGCTGCAGGGCGGGAGGGAATCCAACAGCGCAGGCCCCGGAGCACAGGGCGCCGGGACACAGCCCAGGATCCGGCCTCCCCCGGGACAGGCAGAGGCCGGGAGGGCCCAGGACAGCGAGGATGCTCCTGCCCGGAGCTGAGCAGATCAGCGGCCCCGCCCCGGAGCCTCCAGGCCCTGCAGACGGAGAGCTCTGTGGTTACTGCAGGGGCTGACTCCAGGGCTCCAGAGCTGGCCCCGCCACTGCGGTTGTTCCTCCTGGGGCCTCACGGGGTAAACAACCCCCCTGAGCCCTGCACCAGGCCGGGGGCAGAGCAGCTCCCCCAAGTGCTAACACCTGAAAATCAGCACAACTGGCCCCTCCCCCAGAAGACCAGCTACACGGACAAGATCCAGGGGAAGTCAAGGGACTTAAAGTATAAAGAATCAGAAGATACTCCCCCGTACTTTTTTTTTTTTTTTTTGGTTTTTGATTTCTGTTTCCTTCCCCCACCTTTTTTTCCCTTTATTTCTTTTTCTTTCTCTTTTTCTTTTTTTCTTCCTTTTTTCTTTTTCTTTTTCTCCTTTCTTTCCTTATTTCTCTCCTCTCTTTTTCTCCTTTTCCCAATACACCTGTTTTTGGCCACTCTGCACTGAGCAAAATGACTAGAAGGAAAACCTCACCTCAAAAGAAAGAATCAGAAACAGTCTTTTCTCCCACAGTGTTACAAAATCTGGATTACAATGCAATGTCAGAAAGCCAATTCAGAAGCACTATTATACAGCTACTGGTGGCTCTAGAAAAAAGCATAAAGGACTCAAGAGACGTCATGACTGCAGAATTTAGATCCAATCAGGCAGAAATTAAAAATCAATTGAATGAGATGCAATCCAAACTAGAAGTCCTAACGACGAGGGTTAACGAGGTGGAAGAACGAGTGAGTGACATAGAAGACAAGTTGATGGCAAAGAGGGAAACTGAGGAAAAAGGAGACAAACAATTAAAAGACCAGGAAGATAGATTAAGGGAAATAAACGACAGCCTGAGGAAGAAAAACCTACGTTTAATTGGGGTTCCCGAGGGCGCCAAAAGGGCCAGAGGGCCAGAATATGTATTTGAACAAATCACAGCTGAAAACTTTCCTAATCTGGGAAGGGAAACAGGCATTCAGATCCAGGAAATAGATTTCCACCCCCCCCCCATAAAATCAATAAAAACCGTTCAACACCTCGACATTTAATAGTGAAGGTTGCAAATTCCAAAGATAAATTTAAGATAAATTTAAGATCCTTTAAGATCCTTAAAGCAGCAAGAGACAAGAAATCCCTTTTGCAAATTCCAAAGATAAATTTAAGATCCTTTAAGATCCTTAAAGCAGCAAGAGACAAGAAATCCCTGACTTTTATGGGGAGGACTATTAGGGTAACAGCAAACCTCTCCAGGGACCTGGAAGGCCAGAAAGGGCTGGCAAGATGTATTCAGGGTCCTAAATGAGAAGAACATGCAACCAAGAATACTTTATCCAGCAAGGCTCTCATTCAGAATGGAAGGAGAGATAAAGAGCTTCCAAGACAGGCAGGAACTGAAAGACTATGTGACCTCCAAACTAGCTCTGCAAGAAATTTTAAGGAGGACCCTTAAAATTCCCCCTTAAGAAGAAGTTCAGTGGAACAATCCACAAAAAGAAGGACTGAATAGATATCCTGATGACACTAAACTCAAACCTTTCAATAGTAACTCTGAACGTGAACGGGCTTAATGACCCCATCAAAAGGCCAGGGTCTCAGACTGGATAAAAAAGCAGGACCCATCTATTTGCTGTCTACAAGAGACTCATTTTAGACAGAAGGACACCTACAGCCTGAAAATAAAGGTTGGAGAACCATTTACCATTCAAATGGTCCTCAAAAGAAAGCAGGGGTAGCCATCCTTATATCAGATAAACTAAAATTGACCCCGAAGACTGTAGTGAGAGATGAAGAGGGACACTATATCATACTTAAAGGATCTATCCAACAAGAGGACTTAATAAAATAGAGTGATAGTCCAGTGTGCAGTCTCAGCAACTGCATGATAATATCAAGAATATGGATGAGGTCGGGACTCCTGGGTGGCTCAGTGGTTGAGGGTCTGCCTTTGGCTCAGGATGTGATCCTGGGGTCCTGGGATCAAGTCCCACATCAGGCTCCCCGCATGGAGCTTGCTTCTCCCTCTGTATCTCTCTCTCTCTCTCTCTCTCTCTCTGTCTCTCATGAAAAAATAAATAAAATCTTAAAAGAAAAATAATTAACATTTTACACAACCTATTGCAGAAAAGAGAAGGGACTTATGAAGCTTGTTTTGTAAGTGCAGAATTACCCTGTTATTATTCAAACTCTAATTATAGTAGGAATAAAGAGACTTTCTTCAAACTCAGAGGAATTTTAGAAGTTTACAGCTAACATCAGAAGAGTGAAAGACTGACCACCTTACCTCTGGTATTAGGAAGAAGGCAAGGGTATCCTGTCTCATCATTCTATTAAATAATTTCTGAAAGTTTCTACTAACCACAGTTAGGCATGAGAAATAAACAGTATGCAAAATGCAAAAGAAACAAAATTTCCTCTATTTGCAGGACAATATGACTATCTACCTAGAAGATGCCAAGGCATTTATAGAAACAACAACAAAAACTTCGTGGAACTAAGTGAGTTAAGTCCTAAGATATAGTAGGATAAACATGCAAAAATCAATTATGTCTCCATGATAATGATGAACAAGTAGAAACTCATCTAAACATGTAATATTGCTGAGTAAATGAATTTTTATATATAAATATAATAAAACATGTGCAGGACATGTATGATGCAAATTGCAAAATGCTAATGGAAAAAAAAATCAGAGCAGACCTAAATGCTTCAGGAAAGGTAGTATACCAGAATTGGAAGACTTAACAAAGGAGTCAATTCTTTCTAAATTGATATGTAAATTTAATAACATTCCTATCAAAATTTCAGCAAGGTTTTTGTAGATGTAGACAAATGTGTTGTAAAATTTAGAGAAAAGGCAACCAGTCTAGAATAGCCAAGACAAGGCTGAAAAGTATTAAGTGGAAGAAATCACTCTTCCCTATGTTAAAACTTGCTCTCTAGCTACAGTAATCAAGACTTTGTGGTATTGGCAGAAGGATAGACACAAATCAATAGAAATAGATCCCATACAAATATACCTCATTAATTCTCACCAAAGGAGCAAAAGCAACCCAGCTGAAGAGAAATAGCTTTTTCAATAAATGGTCCTGAAACAAAAAAACTGATTTCTGACCTAAACCTCATTTCTCATATGAAAATTAACTCAAAATGGATCATCATTCTTATATATAAAATATAGGATTAGAATAGAGATTGCAGGCACAGAAAGTATTTGCCAATTATGTATGTAACAAATGACTCATCTAAAATATACAAAGAAAAGGGATGCCTGGGTGGCTCAGTGGTTGAGCATCTGCCTTTGGCTCAGGTCATGAACCCAGGGTCCCAGGACTGAGTCCCACATGGGCTCCCCACAAGGAACCTACTTCTCCCTCTGCCTGTGTCTCTGCATCTCTTTGTGTCTCTCTTGAATAAATAAATTAAATCTTCAAAAAATAAAATATGCAAAAAACTCTCAAAAGCTAGCAGTGAAATGCAAGTAAATAAAAAGAATTTGGGCAAAGAAATGCATAGATAATGTACTGAAGGAGTTACATAAATGTCACATAAATGAAATGATGTTCAATATCATTAGCTATTAGATAAATACAAATTAAAACTACAACTTGAGATACTACACACCTAAATACTGAAGATACAGAAACACTCGATCTCCCGTACATTGCTGTGGGGATGAGTACGACCATTCTGGAAAATACTTTGACAATTTATTTAGAAAGGAAAAATAAACTTTTCTTACAACCCAGCAATTTCTTTCTTGGGTATATATTCTAAAGAAATGAAAAGTTATTTCCAGAAAGAAACTTATGAACAAATATTTAAAGTAGCTCTCTTTAGAATAGCCCCAAACTGGAAATGTAGATGAATGATTAAACTGGCTCATTTGTACCATGAAATACTCCTCATCAATTAAAAGGAATAAACTATCAATACACAAACTATGTGAATAAATCTCACAGAAGTTCTGTTAAGTGAGAAAAAAAATCAAGATAAGACATATTGCAGGATTTCTTATATAGGACATTTGTGGAATAACCATTGTTATAGATATGAACAACACAATAGTGATTGTCAGCGGTTAAGGATAGAGCAGGAAAGTGTGCGGCTAGAGAGGGTGAATGAGGTAATATTTCATGACTTGGCAGTTCAGGATGTTGATTGTGGTGGTGATTACACAAGGCTACATGTGTGATAAAATTACATTGACACACGCACATACACACAGGAATATGGTCAAATCTGCATAAACTCTGGATTGTACCAATATCAGTTTCCTGGTTTGATATTTTACTATATTTTTGTATGATGTCATTTTGGGAGAGCCTCTGTGAAGGTTGCACAAAGTCTCTCTGTACATTCTTTTGCACTTTCCTGTAAAACTATACTTATTTCAAAACTAAAAAATATATTTTTTAAAGTGAAAAAAGTAATTGCTGTGAATAGTTCTCAACTTTGGCTACTTTCATACACACTCTAATTCAAATAGTTTCATAGTAGAGGAACTTGTATTATTTACAAGAGAAAGGTCTGTGTATTGTGTTCCTCATTACAATGGATAAGAACACAAGGAGTAGAGCAAAGCTCCAACATTGATCTACTCTCACATTTTAAACCTATCTGCTAAAACTCTCCCTTTTGAATCCCCATGATCCAAGTCAGAAGACACAAATCCTTATCCACTTATTTCACCTGTCTTCTCAATTAATGAAATTCCTCAGAATATAAGGTGATATTCAAATACTTGCCTTAATATCAATTTTATACATGTCCCCACCCAACCCCTTGACACACTATCTCCAAGCAGTAAGTTCTGACGTTTTGAGGATTGTGTTTTTAGTTGCTTAATATTTCACTTTCATTGTCCACAGGATCCTGACTGAAATTTCTTCTACCATCTTCCTCAGTGTTTTAACTTGGTCCAGTGCACCTAATCTTCAGGAGTTACTAGAAATATCAGGAAAACATTGGTTTTAATGTCAGACAAGTGTGAGCTCACACCCAAGTTTAGCTATAAATTGTGTAATTTTGGTAGTGAACTGCTTAATCTTATCAAGCTTCCGTATATTTACCTGCAAAGAGACATGATCATACCAATCCAGAGAATGGGTTAAGCGAGATTACGTATTGAAAGCATCCAGAACCATACTTGGAATATGTGCCATATATGCATGCTCAAATGCATATATATTCCAGTGTCACAGTCTCTCCTTCAGAGATCAATATTCTTGGAATAAAATTCACAACTTTAGAGGAAATAAAACAGAGAAATAGATATGGGGCAGAATCTTTTGACACACATAAGTGCATATGAACTTTATCAAATAGCAAATAGACAATTACTTTGTATAGGGAAGGATAAGAAATACCTACAAATATGCAGCTGCAGGGTGCCAGGTGGAGTGAATTCTATTTGTTGAATAGAATTAAATTATTCTATCTAATCAATACCAGATATGTTATCTTAGCACTCATAACAATGCAAAGAGATGTGCTGTGCTGTGTGTGTGTGTGTGTGTGTGTGTGTGTGTGTATCTGTGTGTAGGAGCTCAGAGATGTGATATAATTTGCTCAAATTCTCAGAGTTACCATATCATTATCTACTAATGAATAATAAACCACCTCAAAACTCAGATAAAATAGTAAGTCTCTCACAGGTTTACAAATTGGCTGGGTGATTCTTCTGGCCTCTCAGGTGTGCATTCAGTTGTAGGTTGGGCTTTCAGTTGCAGCTCTGCTACTCTTGGTTGGGCTTTCTCATGCATCTGTGGATCAGTTGACTGCAGGCTGGTCTAGAATGGTCTCAACTGGTACAACTAGGATCTCCATAGGCCTCTCATATGTACATGTCTCTCATCTCCCTTCATAAGGCTATCGTGGGTGGGATTTTGTTATTGTTTTTGTTTGTTTGTTTGCTTGCTTAAAAGCAATGATAGAGAAATAAGAGAGAAATGAAATACATAAATGTTTTGTCAAGACTTTTCTTGCGTCAGTCTTGTTACTGATCCTTTTATAAAGGCAAGTCACCAATTATGCCAATTCTAATCAGAAGCCTATAAAGTTATATGAATAAACATGTAGATATGAGGAGGCCATTTAATCAACTACAATTATCAGGAGGAGAAGCTGAAACCTGCTGGACCTCTAAATCTAAATTTGATAGACCACACTGCTTCTCCAGACATAATGCTCCAAATACATTCTGGAATAAACAACTATGTAGTTGAGAGCCAAAGTAATTGATGGCCTTTGAAATTTAGCCAGAACCCAAATTCTGCCTGTGAAGGACTAGAAATGTGACTGACAAGTTGGGAAGCCGAGGAGGACCACTTGCCTCACCTCCCCCTGAGTCCTATACTTCAGTATGACTATAGAACCCTAGTTAAATTTAATTTCTTGTTTTACTTCCCTGTGGCACATAATAGTCTCATGTGTCTAAAACACATCCATATCTTAAATTAAATCTGAGCAATCTAAAACACAATGCAGAATAAAACCTACTCTTAGAATGCACAAGGGGGCAGCCAAGAAGCAAATGGCACTAACTGAATTATTTCAGACACCTCAAAGGAAATTTTGTCTCTCTAGTAGATAAAAATTGAGACATCTAAAATGCTTTTATATAATTTAGTCTATGCAGAAATGGCGGGATCTTTCTGGAGACTGTAAAGTTACATTTCATTACTGCACCATGTATTGCATCTACAAATTACATTTGTTTAATTCCACAGCAGTGAAATGTCAGCCACTTGATGACTTTGAAGAATGGCTTCAACTGACTGAAAATTTGGAAGATCTTGCTTCATTTTCTGCCATGTTTAACTTTTCAACAAACAAGTATTGCTAGAACAAAGACCCCTGATAACACAAGCCAGGTCTTTTCTGAATCCTCAGAGTCTAAGTTCCAGGCAGCCTTTCCCCACACATTTGACTTGCATGGGGAAATTTTGTTCCAGGAATTTATTTTGTTCCCTTAAAGTGACTTAAAAGTTGTTAAAGAGTCTGTTCCTCAGTGAGAATGGAAAGTTGACCTATTTTCAATTCATAATCAACAAACTTCTACAAAGCTCAGAATCTGAAGCAGACATTTTGACAAAGCCGGATTTGAAGATGAATAGGATATATCTCTACTGGGGCTCAGCAACTAGTGCAGATGCAGATGTACTCACCTGGTTATGTCACAGAAGAGGAGAGACATTGGAATAGGGGGTGGGGAGTCCAGATCTATCATCCCTTCTGAACCTTCTCTACCACTTGTCTTAGAAGAAACTCTACCATCCTGAGGCCCTACCTACAGAGACAGGTCAGGTGAGTCTAGGAACCAATGACTCTAGGATGAGAAAGGGTTAATGCACCCAACTCATCACAGACCTACCGGAAGGCAGGCAAGTTTCCCAGCATGCCTTAAGCATGCATCTGCACCTTAGCAGAGTGGATATTCCTGTCAAAAATGCCCTTCCCTGCCATACCTCCAGTTTATAACTTTCTACTCTTTTATTTTTTTTAAGATCTGGCAAAAATGTCAGCTTCCTCAACAAGCTGAGCCCATGGCCCCCTTTCTAAGTTTGACAGCTGCCTCCCCAAGTTCTGAGAGCCTTCAGGATTCACCCTCAATATAATCTCTAGGACATGGCCAGGCCTTACTGAGGAAGCAGCCACTAGGCCCTCTTTGTGTTTGTAGCCAAGGGTCTGGTGCAAAACTTGTCAGTGGTGATGAAAGTTCCTATAAAATTCAATCATATCACAATTCTTTGTACTTTTATCTCCCTTACTAGACTCTACATGGAGACCACATCTGACTTCTCATTTTATCCTCATTTCTAATATAGAACCTGGCGCAGAACAGAGGCCCAAAAAATGCAGATAAATAAATTAATGAATGAATTAATAATGAAAATATATTTCCCACAATAATATTCTTAGAATAGCTTCCATTTGGGTCATGTCAAAGATCACCTTTCCTCTAATGAAAGCTTCAGTTTGTAAAATGCCTTCAGATTCTTTGTCAGGAAAAAAAAAAAAAAAAGATTCTTTGTCAGGGAGGAGGAGAGTGGTGCATTCAGCTATAGACCTTTTTGAGCTCTCTCAGTGGGTCAGAACTTTAGGCCCATACCCCTTTTTCTTTGTCCCCAAATCAACACTCAGAGTTGTCCCTTTCTGTGTTTAGGCTGCTTTCTCTGCAGGCAGCCAGTTCTCTGCACTAGGTGGTACCCACCTAGCTAGCATCTTGACAACTGATACCTTCTTGTGCTCTGTACAGCATACCCTAGGGAACACTGAGCCAGACAGGACAGACAGCCCTGTCTCCAGAAGGCTGGTTGTGCAAGCTGTGAAGCTCAGAGCATTGGTGGGGAACATTTAATCCCTTCTCTGCTGCTGTTGTAAACAGGAGGTTTAAAAAATTCTAGTACTTTAAAAAGTGGTGCCATTAGAGACAGTGGTGCCATTTGAGACATACCCCTTAGAGGGTATTATGCTAAGTGAACTAAGTCAGACTGAGAAAGGCAAATATCATATGATTCCACTTATAAGTGGAATCTGAAAAAAAACACAAATGAATAAACAAATGAAAAGCAGAATCAGACCTGTAAATACAGAGAAAAAATTGATGGTGGCTAGATGGGGAGGGGGTTAGGCAAAATGGGTGAAGGGGAGTTGGAGTTGTAAGCTTCCAGTTATGGAATGAATAAGTCATAGGAATAAAAGGCTTATAAAGAATATAGTCAATGAATATTATGATAGCAATATAATGGAACAAATGGTAGCTACACTTGTGATGAACATAGCATGATGTATAAATTGCCAAATCACTGTTATACGCCTGAAACTAATGTAACGCTATGTGTCATCTATGTGCAAATTTTATAAAGTTTATTTCTCTGAGATATCACACCCCCTACTATACTCTGCACCACTTACTACTTTTTTTCTGAACTAAAAATTAGAATACAGAGTAGAAACACAGTATAACATTGCAGTCTTTACCACAAGTTCTGCTTCTGGGGTCTGTGTATGGGTTAGCTTGTTCATGCTAACCCTAGTCATGTGGGCGGTTAAAATGATTTGGGGCATGATGTGAGCTGGTCCAAGCCTGTGCACTCAGAAGAATGATTACTGATTGTGGGAAATATTTTTTAAATCCCGCTATTCCCTGAACCTACATGCCAAAGAAGGCATTCCAAGAGAGTAGCAGGTTTGAATAGACCCTTGGGAAGCCAGGCCTCTGTCCTCACATATCTCACCCCACCCATCTTTTAATCTGCCTCCAAGTGTCTGAGTCATCTGCAAGGGTGGATGAGTGAGAACACAGAGGAAAAAAATCAAGAATGATTGACTCAGGGGAAAGCATAACAGTTAACTTCAGAACTGGTTGAGAATAGACTCCGCCACTTGTGTGGTTGAATGAGAATATTTCCATCATTCACAGCAGCACAGTGCCTCCTTCTGCACTCAAGGGGCTACACTCACCTTGTAAACAAATACCTGTTTCTTCATGCATGTTGAAGAAGCAGTGCTGCCCTGATGGGTGGTCCCCTCACAGCCTCGGGTGGTCTTCTGAGAGTGAACATACCTCAATGGCCCTGTCAGCACTCTATGCTCTCCACTGCAGACACTGAAGCAATGTGCAAGGATGATGCCTAAACTGGTGTATATGTATGGGATTATACATATGGGGTAAGCCTGTGACACATTTGCAATTATTTATTATAACAACTCATAGGGCAAGTGATTCTAGTTCTATTTTAGAACTGAAAAGGCTGATATTCGAAAACACAAAATGGCTTGCCTATGGTCACCCAGCCAATAAAGGTCACACAGCAAAGTTGGGGCAGAGCTTGCCCACTATGAAGTTCCATTCTTTCCCATAACACTCCAGTGACCCGATTATGGACTCTGCCTATGTTTTGTAAGGCAAAGCTAGACACTTGGTCCAGGGAGGTGTGAGTGGATGACATATTTTCATTAAATATGTTTAATGTTCATGTTTCTTAACATTATATGAAAACATTTTCTGTTAAGTGGAGACAAAGAAGGATTTATTTAGCCTATATAATGGGAAAGTAAATTTTGCTCAACTTGTAGATAGAAGGATAAAAGATGGCACCATGCTTCTTAAAAGCAGGTGCAGATAAGCAGAATGATATGTAGTATAATGGGTAAATACCCACAAGCACAGTGAAGTCCAAAGACCAGATGCACACAGATGCTTACATCTTGCACGAGAAGAGAAGAGCACACAGAAGTCCAGTGTATTGTCACCAAGTCAGGGTCATCAAAGGACACCCTTGGTGTCCACATTGCCAAGAAGCATAATGCTGCAGAACATGTACCTCCTTTCAGTTTCTTTCTAAATCTGTGGTGGAAGTATGTACTTCTTGCTGCACATCTGACCCAGCTCTCATCCGAGTGACAGGCACATGATGGGTGTAATGCTAGAATGGACTGGTAGTTAGGGTTCTCCTCTCTTCTGGCTCCAACCTCCTGCTAGCACCTGACATCATTGCCCTCTTTATGATACTTCTCTTCTTAGACATGAAGCTTTGCACTATTTCCTTACCTACAATTATTTTTTGTGATATGAATTGTTGCTAGTTTTCAATGATATAATTGCTATTTCTGCTTATGAGAAGGGTAACTCTTGGCCTTCCACTTTGTATTGGTCAGCTCTGGCTGCTATAACAAAATACCATAGACTAAGTGACTTAACAGAAATTTGTTTGTTAGTTCTGTAGGCTGGGAAGTCTAGGATCAAGATACTGACAGCTAGCTTCTGGTGAGTGCTTTCTTCTTGGCTTACAGATAGTATCCTTTTCACTGTATCCTCAAATGGTGAAACGAGACAGAACAGGATCTCTAGTATCTCTTCTTATAAAGAAACAAAGGCTCCACCCTTATGACCTCATCCTAATTATTCCTTAGAGTCCAATGCCTAAAGACAGCCATATTGGGGGTTAAGCCTTCATCAAATGAATTTTGGGGGTCACACAAAATACAGCCTTTGGAGAACATAGTCATGAGCTCCATGGTTTGGTTTGAATTCCACCTCTGCCTCTCAAAGCTGGGTCACTGCGGGTAAGTCACTTAATTTCGGTAGGCCTCAGTTTTTTTATCCTTGTAGATAAAAATACTAGTAGTCCTACTTCTAGGACTGTTATGAGGATTAAGCTATTTAATTTATGTGTAGTGTTTAGAATGGATCTGGCATATGTGTTAGCTATTAGTATTATTCTTTATAATTGCATGTTATAAAATGTTATAAAATCAGGGCACCTGGATGGCTAAGTCAGTTGAGTGTCTGCTTTTGGCTCAGGTCATGATCTCAGGGCCCTGGGATCAAACCCTGAGTTGGGCTCTCTGCTCATCTACTATGGAACATTAATTAGTATTACTTATTAACTAAGAGAAATAATTTTGGGGGAAATTATGATGACAAGTAGCAGTCGGTGGAGGTGCTCTGTGCTGTGGTTCTGGTGCTGCATCCCTAGTCATGATCCCAATTAATCTCACAGCTCCCTAGATCCTATTCTTAGCTCTGTCTGACAGATGTGACCGTTGCTGTCAGACTGGGCCAGTGATTCCCTCAAAGTCACTCAGCTGAAAAGGGAAAGATTTCTGATAAAAATTCCTCTCAACTCATGCTTTTTACTATTACACTATGTTGTAATAGAGTATAATATAAGAATTGTTTTTGTACAAATAAGTTACTTTCAGTTCACCTGGTGAAAATTAGGTCTGGTTTGCATCTACTCCCAGGCCCTTTATGTACTGTGTGGACATGCTTAAGCCAGGTGTATTCCAGAGAGATCAGTGAAACCACAAAGTTAAATGCCTCAGGATCCAGAAAGTGAAGTACCTGTGGGTATGGAGAACATAGAGGCTGTGTGGGGAGGATCATTTTGACTGAGCCACAAAAATTATTTTGACCAAGATTGCTAAAAGGAAGCATTTGGAGGAGGCACTAAAGCAGATGCTTTAGATGCATTATATATTCTTTGTGTAGTACTTAATTCAACTTAACAGATGTTTTTAAGTCATTAGCCACATGCCAGGTACTGTGCTAGATGTCGATGATAAAATATAGACATAAGATGATAGTCCAGTCAATTTTAGGGAGAACAGTCTAGTGGGAGAAGTAGACAGGTAGGTGTGATTAATGTATAAGATGGGTGCAAATTGGGCCAGACCCCAGGGCACCTAGAAGAGCCATGGCTTCTTGGAGCCTTTTTGCTGAGCTGATTGTAGAGGATAATGAGAGAGAGTTGAGGAGGGGTACAGGATGGGCATTCGGTGGGGAGAAGACCTGAACTGAGCCCAGAGAGGGCTCACTGCTGAGCCTGTAGGGAAACTCCAGGGGCTTTTGTGAGTATTTACAGTCTTGAGAATAAGACTGGGACGACTAGAGATGGGAAAGGTATACTTACATCTGTTTTTCAGCTTTGGTGCCTGAGAAGTGGGGCTTCTCCCAAGTGAGGTTAGAGCTACCAAAAATCAACTTCAAACAGATTGTAGTGAAGTTTGTTAGGCATTTGAAGAATTGATATTGTAGAAATTATTTCAGAGCTATTCAGGCTTGTGCGCATTTCCTTGAGTAGCTGATAATACCCTTTGGGGTTGGTATTGCATGGTGGACACTGACAGCTTAGCTCTTACCCTATGCACCTGGATTCCATGAAAGCTGAGATTCTATGACATTTCCTGTTGCATGCTGCCCCACGCCCACTTGCCTCCACACCCTGCCTGTTGTAGCCAATTGCTTCAAACACAAGTACCTGACAACAGATCCCTGTCTTGGCACTTTGGACTTGAGAACCTGAACGCCAGATCAATCCTTCCCTGAGTGGAAGTTGTGAAATACAACCTAGGTGTTGTTAGCAATTCTGTTTTTATATTTTTGGCCATGAGGAGAAAGGTGATATCAAGTGAATGATAATTAGGATGGCATCCACAGACAGCAAAGAGGAGAGTTACAACTGGAATGTAGTAATATTGGTCCTACACTGAGACCTCGGGCTTATCGTCTCCCAGTGGAAAGCCCTCCCTGCTATTTTCATGGCTGGCTTCCTTGTGTATGCTTCTATGAACCAATGCCCCCCCTTTTCAGCTAAATTTAATTAATGTGTATTCTTTGTCTACTTATATATTATGTTCACAAATACTTATTGTAATCCTGGTTGTATAGGCTCATAGGTGGTAAGTAGCTTGCCTAGGATCAAAGATAATATGGAAGAATCTAGATTCCAATTCAGATCAGTCTATGTATTCACCACCTTTATCGACACAGCTGTCATAACTAGCAGCCTATACATCTCCATTATTAATATAATAAAGTTGCTTTCTTACTCATGCAAAGTCCTATGTGAGTGCTCCTAGAGAGAAAAGCCCTGCTTCAGACTGCCTCCTCTGAGGACTTGCCATTTTGTGATTTCAGTTCTCTTGGCACCATCCAGCTGCTGAATGAGGAAACCAGGATGGGATGGAGAATCTTTCACTCAAACTTACCAACTGCAGCCTGAGAATGATTCACAGGATTTCTACTGGCATTACATCAGTAAGAACCAGGATATGATTGCACCTTAGTGCAGACAGTTGGGAGGTCAGTGCTTGGCCAGGCAGACCTGCCACAGTTACCTATCATTAGAGGGGGGCAATGATACTTGGGATATTTTCTGTCCCTGCCACAGTTTCCAAGGCCCTGAGATCCTCTCTATTCCACCAAGGATCAAAGGAAAAAGAGTTCTATGGATCCCTTAGATTGACCTGTGGTACAAATATGGGTGATATCTGCTCACCTTATAGAAAGGAAAAAAAAACTGAACTCTATTATACTATAAGCCTCCAGCCGCAGAGAAAGATGCTCTTTTCCATACTTATGACCTTGGTTTTCATGGGACTAGTTGACAAGAATGAAAAGCCACTGCATACCTTTGAGAACAGCCTAGTTCCATGCTTTTTCTCTCTTGGAGTGAATCAGGAAAGAAGCAACAAGAAGCAAATATGAAAATAAACCAGTTACATGAAATCATAGAGCAGAGAGTCAGTAATGAAATATAAACCCAGCCCCCAAACCTGAGAATGAGAATAAGAGGTCAGGGGCTGTTCTCTTATCTTCTGATTTGTTGGACCCTGTGATATCTCCATAATGAAGCATGACTTTTTTTCTAATTAGAGACCTGCTTTGCTCATTTGTGAGACCTTAGAAGTGCTGTAGGAGCCTAAGAGAGTCCTTATGGGTATGGCAGCAGCATGGACTCTGCTATATGCCTTCCAAGGTGGGAGTAAATGGACTCACATAGCCTTCAGAGGAGTCTCTCAAGACCTGGCACCTCCCCTCATCACACCTACTCACACATGTGAGCACACTACTCCCTGCTTTGGCCCTCTAAAGATGGAACCCCTCTGGTTCCTAATGTTGCAAGCATGCACAATAATATATTGTGAAACTGAAATTTGTTTGCGAGGGTTTCCCTGGAAGGCTTGCTTTACTTTTTCATGCATAGGAGAATGGGGTGAGTCCTGTTCTGATGATCTCTGAACAGATCCTTTACCCTGAAATAACATTAAAGTTTACTTCTACTTCTGAGAATCTTGGAGTCTGTTTACAATATAATTAGCATGGTAATCAAAGGCAGTCGATGTAACATAAAAAACAATTACCTATGGCTTTAAATTGTTTGACATTAAATAATAAAACTATAGAAACAATGATAAATTCTGTTTTTTCTAGTGAATTCTCAGGAACACTATCTTTTGTGAGGCTTTGAAGTAAGAAAAAAATAATCAATTCATCTGTGTCTGAGACCTTAGCTTATAAAACATCTGCTGATGGCGAAAAGCCAAGACTGCTATTACAAGGTTTCCACTAAAGCAAAGGCATTTTTCGTGCTATTCTCAAGGAAGGAAGGTTGATTTACTTATTTCCAGGGTAAAGATCTATTACACACACACACACACACACACACACACACACACACACACATATACATGTATATTGACAAATGGTTATATTTTAAACTATTATACTCAAGAAACTGGATGCATTGGAGAACTACAGGCAGAAGAAAGGAACTGTACCATTTTATTACACCATATACAAAAGTAAACTCAATGTGGAGTAAAGACTTACATGTGAAACTAGAATCCATAAAACTCCTTGAAGAAAACAGCCAGTAAATTCTTGGACATCAGTCTTAGCAATATTATTTTGGATCTGTCCTCTCAGGTGAAAGCAACAAAAGCAAAACAAACCAAAGCAAAACAAAACAAAACAAATGGGACTATATCAAACTAAAAAGCTTTCTTACAGCAAAGGAAACGATCAATAAATGAAAAGGATCCCTACTAAATGGTAGAGGAAATTTGCAAAAGATATATTTAATAAGTGGTTAATATCCAAAACATATAAAGAACTCACACAACTCAATATTAAAAGATCCAATTAAAAAATGGGCAAAGGTCCTGAATAGGTATTTCTTCAAAGAGGCCAAGAGTCACACGAGAAGATGTGCAACATTATTACTCATCAGTGGAGTTTCCTCAGAAAATTTAAAAATGAAACTACTGTATGATTCAGCAATTCCACTCTTGGGTATTTATTCAAAGAAAGTGAAAATACTAATTCAATGTAATGCATACACACCTACGTTTATTTCACCAGTATTTCCAATGGCCAAGATATGGAAGTAGCCTAAGTGTCCATTTATAAATAAATGGATAAAGAAGACAGAGTATGTATACAATGTAATATTATTCAGCCATTAAAAAGGATGAGATATTGCCATTTGTAATGACATGAATGGACCTAGAGGGGAGTATACCAAATAAAATAAGTCAGAGAAAGCAAAAACCATATGATTTCACTTATATGTGTAATCCAAAAAAAAAAAAAAAGCAAGCAAACAAAACAAAAACAGACTTATATTTACACAAAATAATCTGGGGGCAGCCAGGGTGGCTCAGAGGTTTAGCGCTGCCTTTGGCCCAGGGCCTGATCCTGGAGACCCAAGATCGAGTCCCACATCAGGCTCCCTGTGTGGAACCTGCTTCTCCCTCTGCCTGTGTACCTGCTTCTCTCTCTCTCTCTCTCTCTCTCTCTCTCTGTGTGTGTGTGTGTCTCGCATGAATAAATAAGTAAAATCTTAAAAAAATAAATAATAATCTGGTAGTTACCAGAGGGGAAGGTAGTAGGAGTACAGGTGAGAGAGGGAAAGGGATTAAAGGTACAAACTTCCAATTATAAAATAAATAAGACTAAAGATGCAATGTACAACATAGAGAATATAATTAATGATATTGCAACGATTCTGTAGTGATGGGTGGTAGCTAGATTGATTTTGGTGATTACTTTTTAATGTACATAAATGTTGAATCATTCTGTTGTATATCTGAAACTAATATAATATTGTATGCAAACTACATCTTAATTTTAAAAATCATATATAAAATTCTATAAAAGGAAATTGGATACAGAAAAGAGATTTCTTTTTTTTAGTGTTTTTTTTTATATGGTCTCATTCATTTGGGGAATATAAAAAATAGTGAAAGGGAATAGAAGGGAAGGGAGAAGAAATGGGTAGGAAATATCAGAAAGGGAGGCAGAACATGAAGACTCCTAATTCTGGGAAACGAACTAGGGGTGGTGGAAGGGGAGGAGGGCGGGGGGGTGGGGGTGAATGGGTGACGGGCACTGAGGGGGGCACTTGATGGGATGAGCACTGGGTGTTATTCTATATGTTGGCAAATTGAACACCAATAAAAAATAAATTTATTATTTAAAAAAAAAAGAAAAGAGACTTCTTTTTTTAAAAGATTTTATTTATTTATTCATTCAGAGAGAGAGAGAGAGACAGACAGAGAGGGAGAGAGGCAGAGACACAGGCAGAGGGAGAAGCAGGCTCCATGCAGGGAGCTGGATGTGGGACTTGATCCCGAGACTCCAGGGCCATGCCCTGGGCCGAAGGCCAGCACTAAACCACTGAGCCATCCAGGGATCCCCAAGAGACTTTTTTCTACCATAATAAAAATTTCTGCTTTGAAAACAGGAATGCTACAAACTGATCTCTTTCATACAGTCAAAATTTCAAACAAAGTTTCATCAAAGGGGACCCAACAATATAGTAAAAGAATCCACACCTCACATTTTATACAAAATTTAACTCAAAGTGGTTCATAGAGCTAATGTAATACCTACACCATGACACTTTCAGAAGATAACAAAGGAGAAAAAAAAATTGTGACCTTGGATTAGGCAAGGCACTTTTTAGTAATGAGACCAAAAACACAATATATCAGGGAAATTAAAATCAAAACCATAATTAGAAGTTACTACAGACCCATTATTATGACTAAATTTAAAAGCCTGTTTATACCAAGTGCTAGGGAGCATGTAGAGGAACTAGAATCCAAATATGCCACTGATAGAAATGTAAGAAAACAAAACAAAACAAAACAAAAAACAAAAAAGAAAGAAGGAAAATGGTACAATCATCATGGAAAATAGTTTAGCAGTTTCTTAAAATTTTAAATATGCATCTGCTGTATGATCCAGGTTTCATTGCCAGATATATGGTTTCTTAAAGATAGTATTTCATACTTTGTCTATTTTTACTGTTTTTGTTAGATTTCTTTATGCAGGAGGGTAAATCCAGTCTCTGTTACTTCATCTGGCTAGAAGTAGAAGTCTATGAGCAGTTTAAAGGAAGTAGCATTAACTAAAGAGCATGCACACATCTGCTGATATAACTGCCACCTGTGGTTTCCCACTGGCTACCAAAGCCGTGCTTGGGTTGTCCTTGATACTTTTCTGTTGTCGTGAATGTCTGAGATCATCTCCAGTTGCCATGGCTAGGACGCTAGTAATGGCTCTGGAATTTCATATTGGTGACTGCATTTAATTTTGATAGAAATGCTTTATCCTGTGCTCTATATGACAATACTGGTGGTTGAGGAATTCATCACAGTCCTTGATGTGAAAAAGAGACAGGTTATCCAGACATTCCAGGTTGGTATGGGGGACATAGTGATAGGGGCATGACCATGCTGAGGAAAGGTGCTCTATGTAGCCCTGGGTATCATCTTCAGAATCTTTACTTAGCCCTATTTTAAGCAATGCTCATGGTACCCAGGACAGCCCAACCAATGCCTATTGGGTTTGCATTCATATAATATTGGAATCTGATCTGATGGCCATCTATTTCTTTCCACAATAATCTTATTAGGTATTATTATTTTTGATGTACCTAAAAAATTGATGCTCAAAAAATTTAAAGACCACTTCAATGTCATTCTCTTGAGTGTTTGTGAACATTTAGGTGAAAAACAAGATATTTCCATGATCTACAAAAGTCTGTCTTTCTGTCATATATTGAAGTCTAAAGCATAAAGCACAGGTCCTAAAACACAACAGGGACTTGATCGATGCAAGTTTTAGCAATAATATTCGTGAATCTAGTTGCCTGGAAAAATGTAATTATACCCATAAATCTCACTCTCATGTTATCCCTAACTTGGTCCTCCCCAATTCCTTTTACTCTTTTGGTCTTAATCCTAATATTCAGAATTTTTTGAAAAAGTCTCCTCACACATCTCCTCATTTTTACCTATATCACAGTGACAAAATACTACAGCTCTCTACCTTTTGTTAATAGGTCACTTCATTCCTTAATCTATTCCCAACCATTTCTTGACACAGGTGTGCATGGGCTTTTATCCTGAACAAGGGGACGTATATCTTTTTCCTGATTTGGCATCCCTATGTGTTCTTAATGAACCTACTTTTATTTTCTTGTGCTCATTATGCTGTGAGACAGAATGGCCTAGAGGAAAGTTTGTGTCTTACCTAATGAGGATAGAGGCAGATGAAAGTGCTCAGAAATTTATTCTCTGATTAGTAAGGCAAAAAGGGTTCTTCCTATCCCAAAATTTAACTGTTGCACGCCCAGTGGTTTGAAAGAGTCATACATTAGTTTCCCAGAAGCCAAAAGAGAGGAGAGTCCCTTGTGGGTATAACATCTCAAAAAGACATGGCCTCCTTGAGGACAATGTAGGAACCATAGCTAATAAGTCTATTATTAGGTATTATTGTTCTCATATTTAGGGAGCTGAAGGTCAAGAGATAATTCTATATGCCCAAAGTCTCATGGTTAACAAATGGCATAGCCAGGTCTGTTTGGCACAATTTAGGGTCCCTGCTCTGACCTCACACCTACCAGAAAAAGAATCTAATGAGCAGTACATCTAAGGTCTCAGTTACAGGATGGGAAGAAAGCACATGGCTTTTAGGATGAAAACTAAACTTTTTGCCATGGACAATAGGGCTCTAAGCATGGCCCCTGCAGTACTCTCCAGCTTCCTTTCATGAACCCACTCTTTCCCCTCCTTTGCTATGCTCCAGCCTCCTGGGCCTTCTCACCACTCCAGTCCCTGAACTGCAGGGTCTTGAGTTTCCTCCCCTCCTGGGAATGTCATGTGTAGCATTTCCACTGCCTGGAATGCACTCCCTTCCTTTCCTTCTCCCATCCAGTTATCTTCTTATCCTCCCATTAGGATGGTTACCTAGAAGAAACAACTTCATTTCCTTTAAAGCACTTATTTTACTTGGTCAACAGGCACTTATTTGTCTTGAGTATTTGTATTTTATTCATGTCTCTTCCACTATTCTACAGGCTCCATAAAAAGATGGATGATGTGGGATTCTGCTTATTGTGGTTTCTCTGGCACATAAAATGGCAAATAGCAGATATCCAATAGTTACTTGTTGAGTAAATGACTGTTTACCACAACAGAAAGATCACAAGCTTTGGAGACAGACCTGAATCTATCACTTCATCACTTCCAACCTATAAAATATTAGACAAATTACATATGGTGGAGCTTGTTGACTCCTGTATGAGTGAGGACAATAACACTGACAGGGGTTCCTAGGAGGATTGGCATTTTATACCTAAAGTTCCCAATATGCTATCTAGTGTATGGAAGGCCCTCAGGACATGACAGAACATGTGGGGTTTAGCAAAACCTTTGAGTTGTAATCAAAATATAACATGATTTTTATCTCCTACTTCCCCTTTATATTTATGCAGTGGAGCTATTTCCTCCACTGCTATGATGATAAAGATTTTCCTGTCACTCTTTGTTAGTGAGATTTCTTATGGCCACTCTCAGTTACCCAACACTGTATATTTCAGTGATTAAAGTGTTATAATCAGGTAGTAGTAGTAATCAAAACTTCTGACCACATTCCAAAAGAAGACCTTTCCTCGATTCCCTCCATATGGGCCAGTTGTATGTAGTCATCCTCCCTTCCTAAGGTGAGGTGTGGTCTGATCTATGTCTAGCTCCTCTCCCCTTCTACTTTTCTCTCTACCCACCATCTTGCTAAGAAAGGGGCCTTAGCAGAAGGGGAGCTAAAGGAGACACAAAAGTTCCTTTATAATTTTCATGGTGTAGATTAGCCTTATGCTCTTGGCTCAGAAGATATTTAAACTAATTCCTTCCCCTGATACTTCATCCTGACTGTACTCCTATCCCAACTGCTGAGGTCTGTTACCTATGATTTCTTTGATCCATATGACGCCCCCTGCATAACCCACATTCAAATGTTTTCATTCATCTGTTTCTTCATCCTAGGCTCTTACTAAGGTGTATCTCAAGTGTTTTTATTGAGACCTAGTTTTCCCTGCTCCCAGGTGATGCTATTAGACAAAGTCAAATAAGACCTGATTCTCAAAAAAAAAAAAAAAAAAAAAAGACCTGATTCTCTTTGTAGCTTCTTCATCTGTATTGAGAATGAGAGTCACATGCTCCAAGTACTCTTTCCAAATAAATCCCATACTAAAGTTCCTTCTAATCCCCAACCACATAACCATTTATATTCCAGCTGTGGGTGAGTGGTTTCAAGAGTCATGTAACCAGCTTTCTTTACAAATCCTGCACATGTTCTGGCAGCTCCTTTGGAATGTTTTCATCTATTCTTTCATACTGTTTCAGTAGAAATTTCCAATTCAACAGGCTATATCACATGTAGCTGACCCTCTGTGGTGCTATGTAGGCATGGTGCTTGGTCTAGAGATACTATATGCATTAAGTTGTCTCTCTATTCACAAGGAATATGTAGTCTGAAGACAAAAAGGAAATTCATAAATCACTATATGGGGGATGATAGAGTGCAGTGACACCAACCCAAACATAGACACCACCTGGTCAGAACATAAATCCTGGAGATAGGATCTTAAATTTACATAGTAATAGTTCTTATTTCTCAACCTTCCCTACAATGTCATTCCTGACCTGCAGTATCCACAAAACATCCCCACCAAAAAGACTAATGCAAACAATAGGTCCTTGCTTCTCAGCAAGTCTCTAGTGAAGGAATTAGAGCCCACATTTCTCTGCCTTCCAGGCATTCCTAATCTCCTGACCCATTTGGGGAGGGGAAAAGCATATCCTTCTCTTCCCTTGGGGAGTGGAAGAAGTCAAAATATTGACTTTCTCATTTTATTTATGGATGTTATGTTATGTTATTTGTAAAAAAAAAGTAGTAATACTTAGCTTTGAATATTAACAAACATGAAATAAATATGTTTAAATATAAGTATTTGTTGGTTCTGGTCTATCTATCCTGGCTAATTTTGAAGGCTGGAATTCTAGCATGTGTAACAAACAACTAAAAAAAATCTATTCTCTCTGGCCAAAAAAGCAGGATAAAACCAGAGTAGTCAAAGGGCTTAGAAGAACAATAAATGTGTATGCATCAAACAACAAGGCTCTACAATACATGAAAGCAAAAACTGCTGAAAGAAGAAATTAACTAATGCACACTCATAGATGGGTAATTAAATGCTACTCTCTCTGCAATCTGGAGAACTACTAGAAAAAATCAGAATATTGCAACAACATTGCACAAAAGAGTCTAACCTATATTTACAGAATCTTCTAAGTAACAGTAGCAGAATGTACATTCTATTCAAGTGCTTATAGATCATGAGATTGTACCCAGAAAAAGAAAAATTTATTTTCATATAAAAACTTTACACAAATGTTCTTATAAAGTTTATTAATAATATATCTTGAGTTATAAAACAAACCTTAACTAATTTAAAAGAATGGAAATCATATACAGTATGTTTTATAATCAGAATGGAAACAAACAGGTAGTCTATTGAAGAAAGACAAGAGAGATATCTTCAAACACATGGAATTTAAATAGCATACTTCTTTCTAAGTAACCCTTGGGTCAAATAGAAAGTCCGAAAAAGATAAACAAAATACATGACAGCTTTGTTTACAGAAGCCAAAACTGTAAACAACGTAGAAGTCCATTATTGGATACATGGTGAAATAGATTGCAGTAGTCAACACCATGGGGTGCTTCTCAGCCACACAAAAAAGAAATTATTGATATGCAACTACTTGCATGAACTTGAAGGAATGATGTTAACTGAAAAGAGCTAATTTCAAAGGTTATGTACTATATCATTGAGTTAATACACTAATTTATTTTAATTTTATTTATTTATTCATTAACAGACTATTGCTTACTATAGAGCATCTTGTTTATTTTTTATTTATTTATTTATTTTAAAGATTCTATTTATTTATTCATGAGAGACAGAGAGAGAGAGAGGCAGAGGGAGAACCAAGCTCCACTCAGGGAGCCTGATATGGGACTCAATCCTGGGTCTCCAGAATCATACCTGGGCTGCAGGCAGAGCTAAACTGCTGTGCCACCAGGGCTGCCCGAGCATCTTGTTTAAAACAACTCTTGTTCTACATCTATTTTTTATAAGATATATTTATTTATTTTAGACAGACTGAGATAGGGACAGAAAAACATAGGGCACGAAGGGGAGGGGTAGACAGAGAGGGAGAGAGACTCCATGCTGACTGTAGAGCTGACACAGAGCTCCCGATCTCAGGACCCTGAGATCACCATCTGAGCCGAAACCAAGAGTCTGATGCTTAACTGACTGAGCCACCTAGGTGCCCCTCTAGATCTATTTTAATTTGGTCTCTCTTCTTCCTCCTTGTTTTGAACAGCTCTCACATTCTGGTTCTCCCTGTCATTTAAAAATGATTCTTAATAAAAATTCATAATTGTGGCAGTAGCCACGTCCTCATCACTTGGGGAGCTGATTTTCTATAGACATTGTATGAATAATGTCTACTATTTATTGTTTCACAAGAAAAGGCCTTATACATGTGTAGCCACAAAAATGAAAAGTGAAAAAAAAGACACAGTCTATAAATGATGACAAGTGTTAATTCTACCACTGTATTATTCTGGAAGTGGACACTGAATGACTATTTCCAAGCAATGTTGGTTCTACCATGCATTTACTTCTATTTGTTTTTATGAAAAAAATTAAGTATACGTGAATAAGTCATTCTTTTATGATGCCATCTTGAAAAAAAACATGCATTTTAAATGAAATTGGCCTGTTATTTCTATTTCAAGATTTTATTCATTTATTTGAGAGAGAGTGAGTGAGAGAAAGAGAGAGAGAGAGAGAGAGAAAGAGCATGAGCCAAGGGAGGAGCAGAAGGAGACAGAGAAGCAGAATCCCCATAAGGCTCCCAGGAACCAGATTCCAGTCTTGATCCTTGGACTCCGGAATCATGACTTGAGCCGAAGGCAGATGCTTAACCAACTGAGCCACCCACCCCTACCACCATCAGGTTTCAATTTTAAGGAATACTTTTGTTTCACATTACATTTCATCAGTTACCTAAAAAGAGGAATGTTGGTATCAGTGGCTGAGTTTTGAGTAAAGATTGTATAGAATTCATTAATTTTATAAAATATATGCACTCTTTCTCCCTATGACACACATTTTGCTCTTACAATTACAGCTATTTGGGATCAGGTTATCCTACAATGAACACATGACATAAGATTCATTGTCTTGCAAGGAGGGTGGGGCCTCTGAAGGAGGAATGTTGGTTCCCTATGGAAAGATGAATGAATGAATGAATGAATAAATGAATGAATGAATAAATGAACATACAAAACCCCTGACTGTGAAGGAGAAACAGAATAAATACAAGGAATCCAAGATGTGTGCTAAGGCAGGGTTGTTTCCACAGTTCCAACTGCCACTTAACTTGTGACCTGGAAGGATAAAACAGAGGAGGTATTTCTTTTCCTGTGGCTACACCTCTGGCTATGCCCTCCTTACAAGCTCTACTTCTAAGTATTGAAGAGTAGAGAATTGGATTCACAGGACCATGATTTATGAATGTGAAAAGGGACTATGAGTTCTAGATGAGAGCTCTCAAAAACCTTTGATTTGCTCCAGTGTAGTATGTTCAGCTGTGGCAGGGCCTCCCTGCCCTCAGGGATTCTACATAATAGGGCAGGGATTGATTAGGGGATGATTGGCTAAGGCAACTTTTAGATTTGGAGTGAAGATGAAGAAAGCCTTATTTTGACCTTCAGTACAGTCTTCATACTATAAAACCCAGATTCTACCAGAGGAACTTGCATTTTGGGTGTCTGCAGGAAAGGGGTGGTCATTACATGCTTTCCCGGGTATTGGTAGAACAGGAGCCTTTGCTTAGACGTGGTCTGGCTCCAGTGAGGGGATGTTTCTCTTCAGGTACAGTTCTGCTGTCCTGCCCTATCTGTTGAGAATGACTGCCCTTCCACCCCAGTAATGAAGCCATGATGACTTCATAGACTGGGGCAAAGACCGCTAAGAGATGCATGCCCTCTGACTGTCTAACCCATTCTCATGTCTCCAGACACTTCCTTTTAAATTTGGGAACACTTATGGGAGTCTCAGAATTTCTCGGGCTTTGTTTCTTAAATACACTGCCAGCTTTTCAAATAAGGGATTGTTTGAAAGCCACCAAAACTCTTTCAATTTTGCCAAAATGTGCTGTATTCAGCAGATAATAACTAGGATTTGTGGTGTAAATTTTGGGTTTATCTTTGTTAAGGATTTACAAATGTGCACTTTACACCACCATACAGCCAAAAAAAAATTTTTTAATGTTTGTTGAGAATAAATATATCAGTTCTCAAAAACAAATCTCCTGTTGTGCTTTTAATGCTTGAATTTTAAACACATCCCATAATTCATATGGGGAAGTGGATAAATTACTCCTAATCCTTAATAGATTTGATTGTCTCTAGCAACATTTCTAACACTGTTAAGAGGGATTTAATAGCATTGATAATGAGTTACATACTCTGACATGGAAAGGTGACCAAAAGAGGAAACTTCACCTAATGTCAGTTTGCACAGACTTTTCCTTATTAATCATCATTAATTAGAAACAATTAGGGATAATGATTAGAAGGTAAAGAAGAAAACCCCTCATTTAAGAAAAAGAATGGACTTTACCACCGAAGTCACTATCTAGAATATGCTTCTCTCTCCCCATCAAGATAGTGTGGCTTGCAAGGAGCTAAAGGCACAATCACTAGTTTATGAGCTGTTGATGGGTGGTCTTGGATCCCATATGACCAACAAGAAGAGGGCTAAGAGGCAGTGCAGACCAGTCCCTGAGAAGACTCAAACTTTTATAATCAGTTCTCTTCATATACTCAAAACCATAATGTGTTTTTTTTTTCTCATGATGAATCCCTAGGGTAAAAAACAAGAACTACTTAAATTTAACTACATTAACCATGGGGTATGATGCATTATCCGTGAGAATTTAGAAGCCAGAGGTTTCAAAAGGCCTTCCATAGAACCAAGTTTGTACCATTTCACGCTCTCCTCAGACTTAGCTTTTGTTTCCATGGGATCTTGTACTTTTTATCCTGGCAAAACCAGGAGACACTCTGGGATGCCTTTTGACTTATTCTCGAGGGTGACTATTTTATCAGGCTCTATTAAGTAGTTTTTTTGATAACAGGGATTTGAAATGTTGTGACAGGAAATTCTCACTGTTACACTTGTACTTCCTTGCTGAAACTGGTGTATTTGTTTTCATATAATTATTTAATTTACAGAAAGGAATATCATTTGGATCTGGAAGCCTCTTGATAACACTGTTAATGCAATTGTCAGGACTTTCTTCTGTGACTGTCCAAGCCTGGGGACACTGAATCACTATCCTTTCAAAGATAAGGTGTTGGTTTCAACAGTGATCACATGACATCACAAAATCACATTTATGAAAGAACTAATTAAAAATATAGATGTCTTGGATTCACAAAACCCACACAGCTGAAATAATGATTAAGTATTGTTTTATTTATTTTATTATTTAACTTAATTTAATTTTATTGTTTATTTATTTATTTATTTATTTATTTATTTATTTTGTATTGGAGCTAAATTTGCCAACATTTAGCATAACACCCACGTCTCATCCAACCATGTGCCCCCCCCACTGCCTGTCACCCAGTACCCCAACACTCTGCCCACCTCCCCTTCCACCACCCCATGTTCGTTTCCCAGAGTTAGGTGTCTCTCATGTTTTGTCACCCTCACTGGTATTTACACTAATTTTCTCTTCTTTCCCCTTAATCCCTTTAACTATTTTTTATATTCGCCAAATGAATGAGACCATATAATGTTTGTCCTTCTCCGATTGACTTATTTCACTTGGCATAATACCCTCCAGTTCCATCCACGTCGAAGCAAATGGAGTGTATTTGTCGTTTCTAATGGCTGAGGAATATTCCATTGTATACATAAACCACATCTTCTCTATCCATTCATCTTTCGATGACACCAAGGCTCCTTCCACAGTTTGGCTATTGTGGACATTGCTGCTAGAAACATCGGGGTGCAGGTGTCCCGGCACTTCATTGCATCTGTATCTTTGGGGTAAATCCCCAGCATTGCAACTGCTGGGTCGTAGGGCAGGTCTATTTTTAACTCTCTGAGGAACCTCCACACAGTTTTCCAGAGTGGCTGCACCAGTTCACATTCCCACCAACAGCGTAAGAGGGTTCCCCTTTCTCCATATCCTCTGCAACATTTGTTGTTTCCTGTCTTGTTAATTTTCCCCTTTCTCACTGGTGTGAGGTGGTATCTCACTGTGGTTTTGATTTGTATTTCCATGATGGCAAGTGATGTGGAGCATTTTCTCATGTGCTTGTTGGCCATGTCTATGTCTTCCTCTGTGAGATTTCTGTTCATATCTTTTGCCCATTTGATTGTTTCTTTGCTGTTGAGTTTAATCAGTTCCTTAGAGATCTTGGATACTAGCCCTTTATCTGATATGTAATTTGCAAATATCCTCTCCCATTCTGTAGGTTGTCTTTTAGTTTTGTTGACTGTTTCTTTTGCTGTGCAGAAGCTTTTTATGTTGCTTAAGTCCCAATAATTCATTTTGATTTTGTTTCCCTTGCTTTCATGGATGTGTCTTGCAAGAGGTTGCTTTGGCCAAGTTCATAAAGGGTGTTGCCTGTGTTCTCCTCTAGGATTTTGATGGAATCTTGTCTCACATTTAGATCTTTCATCCATTTTGAGTTAATCTCTGTGTATGGTGCAAGAGAATGGCCTAGTTTCATTCTTCTGCATGTGGATGTCCATTTTCCCAGGACCATTTACTGAAGAGTTTGTTTTCCAGGGTATAGTCTTTCCTGCTTTGTTGAATATGAGTTGACCATAAATTTGAGGGTCCACTTCTGGATTCTCTATTCTGTTTCATTGATCTATGTGTCTGGTTTTGTGCCAGTACCACACTGTCTTGATGACCACAGCTTTGTAGTACAACCTGAAATCTGGCATTGTGATGCCCCTGCCCTGGATTTCATTTTCAATATTCCCCTGGCTACTCAGTGTCTTTTATGCATCAACACAAATCTTAAGATGATTTGTTCCAACTCTTTGAAGAAAGTCCATGGTATTTTGATAGGGATTGCATTAAATGTGTAAATTGCCCTGGGTTAGCATAGACATATTCACAATATTAATTCTTCCAATCCATCAGCATGGATTCTTTTTCCATCACTTTCTGTCTTCCTCAATTTCTTTCAGAAGTGTTGTGTACTGTTTAGGATATAGGTCGTTTACCTCTTTGGTTAGGTTTATTCCAAATTGCTTTTGGGTGCAATTGTAAATGGGATTGACTCCTTAATTTCTCTTTCTTCAGTCCCATTGTTAGTGTATAGAAATGCCACTGACTTCTGGGCATTGATTTTGTATCCTGCCACACTGCCAAATTGCTGTATGAGTTCTAGCAATCTTGGGGTGGAGGCTTCTGGGTTTTCTATGTAGAGTATCATGTCATCAGCGAAGAGGGAGAGTTTGACTTCTTCTTTGCCAATTTGAATGCCTTTAATGTCTTTTTGTTGTCTGATTGCTGAGGCTAGGACTTCCAGTACTATGTTGAATAGCAGTGGTGAGAGTGGACATCCCTGTCTTGTTCCTGATCTTAGGGGAAAGGCTCCCAGTGCTTCCCCATTGAGAATGATATTTGCTGTGGGCTTTTCATAGATGGCTTTTAAGATGTTGAGGAATGTTCCCTCTATCCCTACACTCTGAAGAGTTTTGATCAGGAATGGATGCTGTATTTTGTCAAATGCTTTCTCTGCATCTAATGAGAGGATCATATGGTTCTTGGTTTTTCTCTTGCTGATATGATGAATCACATTGATTGTTTTACGGGTGTTGAACCAGCCTTGTGTCCCGGGGATAAATCTTACTTGGTCATGGTGAATAATTTTCTTAATGTGTTGTTGGATCCTATTGGTTAGTATCTTGTTGAGAATTTTTGCATCCCTGTTCATCAGGGATATTGGTCTGTAATTCTCCTTGGTGGTGGGGTCTTTTTCTGGTTTTGGAATTAAGGTGATGCTGGCCTCATAGAACGAATTTGGAAGTACTCCATCTCTTTCTATCTTTCCAAACAGCTTTAGTAGGATAGGTATGATTTCTTCTTTAAACGTTTGATAGAATTCCCCTGGGAAGCCATCTGGCCCTGGACTCTTGTGTCTTGGGAGGTTTTTGATGACTGCTTCAATTTCCTCCCTGGTTATTGGCCTGTTGAGGTTTTCTATTTCTTCTGGTTCCAGTTTTGGTAGTTTGTGGCTTTCCAGAAATGTTCCATTTCTTCTACATTGCCTAATTTATTGGCGTATAGCTGCCTATAGTATGTTTTCAAAATCGTTTGTATTTCCTTGGTGTTGGTAGTGATCTCTCCTTTATCATTCATAATTTTACTAATTTGAGTCTTCTCTCTCTTCTTTTAATAAGGCTGGCTAATGGTTTATCCATATTATTAATTCTTTCAAAGAACCAACCCCTGGTTTTGTTGATCTGTTCCACAGTTCCTCTGGTCTCTATTTCATTGAGTTCTGCTCAAATCTTTATTAACTCTCTTCTTCTGCTGGGTGTAGGATCTATTTGCTATTTTTTTCTCCAGGTCCTTTAAGTGTAAGGTTAGCTTTTGTATTTGAGTTCTTTCCAGTTTTTGAATGGATGCTTGTATTGTGATGTATTTCTCCCTCAGGACTGCTTTTGCTGCATCCCAAAGATTTTGAACAGTTGTATCCTCATTTTCATTAGTTTCCATGAATCTTTTTAATTCTTCCCTAATTTGCTTGATGACCCTTTCATATTTTAGCAGGATGGTCCTTAATCTCCACGTGTTTGAAGTCCTTCCAAACTTCTTGTTGTGATTTAGTTCTAATTTCAAGGCATTATGGTCTGAGAATACGCAGGGACGATCCCAATCTTTTGGTATCGGTTCAGACCTGATTTGTGACCCAGTATGTGGTCTATTCTGGAGAAAGTTCCATGTGCACTTGAGAAGAATGTGTATTCAGTTGAGTTTGGATGTAAAGTTCTGTAGATATCTGTGAAATCCATCTGGTCCAGTGTATCATTTAAAGCTCTTGTTTCTTTGGAGATGTTGTGCTTAGAAGACCTATAGAGTGTAGGAAGCGCTAGATTGAAGTCACCAAGTATAAGTGTATTATTATCTAAGTATGTCTTAACTTTGGTTATTAATTGATTGATATATTTGGCAGCTCCCACATTCAGGGCATATATATGAGGATTGTTAAGTCCTCTTGTTGGATAGATCCTTTAAGTATGAGATAGTGTCCCTCTTCATCTCTCACTACAGTCTTCGGGGTAAATTTTAGTTTATTTGATATAAGGATGGCTACCCCTGCTTTCTTTTGAGGACCATTTGAATGGTAAATGGTTCTCCAACCTTTTATTTTCAGGCTGTAGGTGTCTTTCTGTCTAAAATGAGTCTCTTGTAGACAGCAAATAGATGGGTCCTGCTTTTTTATCCAGTCTGAAACCCTGCGCCTTTTGATGGGGTCATTAAGCCTGTTCATGTTCAGAGTAACTGTTGAAAGGTATGAGTTTAGTGTCATCATGATACCTATTCAGTCCTTGTTTTTGTGCATTGTTCCACTGGACTTTTTTTAAAGGGGAATTTTAAGAGTCCCCCTTAAAATTTCTTACAGAGCTGGTTTGGAGGACACATAGTCTTTCAGTTCCTGCCTGTCTTGGAAGCTCTTTATCTCTCCTTCCATTCTGAATGAGAGCCTTGCTGGATAAAGTATTCTAGATTGCATGTTCTTCTCATTTAGGACCCTGAATATATCCTGCCAGCCCTTCCTGGCCTGCCAGGTCTCTGTGGAGAGGCCTGCTGCTACCCTAATAGTCCTCCCCATAAAAGTCAGAGATTTCTTGTCTCTTGCTGCTTTAAGGATCTTCTCTTTATCTTTGGAATTTGCAAGCTTCACTATTAAATGTCAAGGTGTTGAACGGTTTTTATTGATTTTGGGGGGGGGGGGAATCTCTCTATTTCCTGGATCTGAATGCTTGTTTCCCTTCCCAGATTAGGAAAGTTTTCAGCTATGATTTGTTCAAATACATATTCTGGCCCTCTGGCCCTTTCGGTGCCCTCGGGAGCCCCAATTAAAGGTAGGTTTTTCTTCCTCAGGCTGTCACTTATTTTCCTCAATCTATCCTTATGGTCTTTTAATTGTTTGTCTCTTTTTCCCTCAGTTTCCCTCTTTGCCATCAACTTATCTTCTATGTCACTCACTGGTTCTTCCACCTTGTTAACCCTCATCGTTAGGACTTCTAGTTTGGATTGCATCTCATTCAATTGATTTTTAATTTCTGCCTGATTAGATATAAATTTTGTAGTCATGAAGTCTCTTGAGTCGTTTATGCTTTTTTCTAGAGCCACCAGTAGCTGTGTAATAGTGCTTCTGAATTGGCTTTCTGACATTGAATTGTAATCCAAATTTTGTAATTCTGGAGAGAGGAGTGTTTCTGATTCTTTCTTTTGATGTGCGTTTTTTCTTCTAGTCATTTTGCTCAGTGCAGAGTGGCCAAAAACAAGTTGTATTGGGAAAAGGAGAAAAAGAGAGGAGAGAAAGAAGGAAAGAAAAGAGAAAAAGAAAAAAGAAAAAAAGGAAAAAAAGAAGAAAAAGAGAAAGGCAAAGAAAGAAAGGAAAAAGAAAAGGGTGGGGGAAGCAAACAGAAATCAAAATGCAAAAATAAACAAAGAAACAAAAAACCAAAACAAAACAAAACAAAAAAAACCATGGGCGGTATCTTCTGATTCTGTATACTTTAAGTCCCTTGACTTCCCCTGGAACTTGTCCGTCCAGCTGGTCTTCTGGGGGAGGGGCCTGTTGTGCTGATTTTCAGGTTTGAGCCCTTGGGGGAGCTGCTCTGCCCCTGCCTGGTGCAGGGCTCAGTGGGGGTTGTTCACCCCGTGAGGCCCCAGGAGGAACAACCCCAGTGGCGGGGCCAGCTCTGGAGCCCTGGAGTCAGCTCCCACAGTAGCTCCAGAGCTCTCCGTCTGCAGGGCCTGGAGGCTCCGGGGCGGGGCCGCTGATGTGCTCAGCTCCGGGCATGAGCGTCCTCGCTGTCCTGGGCCCTCCCGGCCTCTGCCTGTCCCGGGGTGAGGCCGGATCCTGGGCTGTGTCCCGGCGCCCTGTGCTCCGGGGCCTGCGCTGTTGGATTCGCTCCCGCCCTGCAGCCCCCTCCACGGAGCCGCCCCCGAGCCCCCCGAGCTGCTCCCGCCCCGCAGCCCCCTCCGCGGAGCCGCCCCGAGCCCCCCCGAGCTGCTCCGGGCCCCGCCGTGCGCTGCAGCCCTTAGGGAGCTCGGCGCACTCTCCCAGGGCGCAGGTGCCTGTTAGTGTCCCCGGGAGCCCGAGGGCATCCCCGCCCTCCTGGGTCCTGCTCCACCTCCCCGCGAGCCCCTTTCCCCCCGGGAAGGTCGGTGCAGCTCCTGCGTCTCCGGGACGGGGCTCTCCTGTCCTGGGGACACTCGCCCCGGCCTCAGCCCGGCTCCTCGCGGGCCCCTCCCCCTTGGAGGCCTTTTGCTTCTTTATTTCTTTTTCCCCGTCTTCCTACCTCGATCGAAGCGCGAACTCTTCTCACTGTAGCATTCCAGCTGTTCTCTCTTTAAATCTCAGGCCGAATTCGTAGATTTTTAGGATCATTTGAAGGTTATCTAGGTAAGTTGGTGGGGACAGGTGACTTGGGGACCCTACTCTTCTGCCATCTTGCCCCGCCTCTTCTTTTCATTTCTCATCTAGGATTTGTGTTACCTTCTCCTGTCTTTTTCTTCCTCCAATACATGTTTGGTCCCTTTTTTGTTGTTATCATCTAATATATTGTATTTCTATATGATGTAGATAGATACTACAATAATATACGTATTGTTTTATAAAGTTTTTTTAAAGATATTAAGAAACAGAAGAAATATGAAACTATAATGAATTTTTAAAATTTTTATTTATGATAGTCACAGAGAGAGAGAGAGAGAGAGGCAGAGACACATGCAGAGGGAGAAGCAGGCTCCATGCACCTGGAGCCCGATTTTGGATTTGATCCTGGGTTTCCAGGATTGTGCCCTGGGCCAAAGGCAGGTGTTAAACCACTGCGCCGCCCAGGGATCCCAACTATAATGAATTTTAAGTATTTCTTCATAATAATATTAAATGACATTCTTTTTTTTTTTTGTTTTCTGTAGATTCAAATCACTCCCTTGTATCACTTGCTTTCAGCCTGAAGAATTTTCTCTTTATTTCCTGTAAGGCAGGTATGCTAGCAACAAATACTCTTGGAATTTGTTTACCTAAGGTAGTAGCCAGCTTGCTCTGCCATAACAAAATACCACAGACTGGGTGGCTAAAGCAATAGCAATTTATTTTCTTACCTGTCTGTAGCCTACAAGTCCTGGATCAAATTCCAGCAGTGTTGGATTCTGGTGAGAATTTTCTGGCTTGCAGATGGTCACATTGTCCCTCATGTTCTCACATGGCAGAGAAAGATGTCTCTGGTGTCGCGTCTTATAAAGACACTAATCTTGTAGAATTAGGGCCCAACCCTTATGGCCTCATTTAACCTTAATTATCTCCATAAATGGTATTGTAAATACATTTAAAGGAGGGCGGGGCTTCAGCATATGAATTTTGAGAGAATACAAACTTTCAGGTTATAGAATCTGGGAATGTCTTTATTTTGACATCATTTTATTTTATTGATTTTTATTTTTTAAGATTTTATTTATTCATTTATACATAGAGACACACAGAGAGAGGCAGAGACACAAGCAGAGGGAGAAGCAGGCTCCCTGGATGGAGCCTGATATGGACTTGATTCCAGGACCCTGGGATCACGATCCAAGCCAAAGGCAGGTGCTCAACCACTGAACCACCCAGGTGCCCCCTGACATCATTTTAAAATGTAGTTTTCATGGGCATAAAAATTTTGGTTGAAAGTTGCCTGTGTTTTGCTTTATTTTGCTTTTTGCACTTTGAATATATCATTATACTTATTTCTGACCTCCATTGTTTCTGATTTGAAATTAACTGTTAATCTTACTGGGATTTTTTTGTTCATAATAAGTCTTTTTTTTTTTTCGCTTCTTTCAAGATGTCTGACTTTCCTGTGTCTTTTTTTTTTCTTTCCTGTGTCTTATATAGATTTCTTTGTGTTGAATTTTTGAATGCGTTAATTAATTGAATTTGTCATGCTCTCAGAAATTATTTCTTTGAACATTTTTAATTCTCTTTTGTATGCTAGTAGTCCATTATTTGTATATTGTTATGCTTAATGTCAATTTTTTTGCTGAGTATCTGTTCATTTATTTTAGTTCTTTCTGCCAGCTCAAGTCTAATTTTGAAACTCTCTAGTGAAATTCTTATTTGTTATTATATTTCTCAACTGCAGAATTTCTATTTTTTCTTTAATAATTTGTCTCTATTGATATCCTTTACTTGATAAGACACTGTCATAATTTCCTTTAATTAATTATACATTATTTTCTTTAATTCTCTGAGTATAATTACACTACTTTTAAATCCTCTAGCAAGTTTTTTTTTTCTTCCTGTGTAGGGGCCACATTTTCTTCTTCTTTTGAAGGTATTGTAAGTTTTTGTAGAAAACAAAACTTTTAAGACATATACTATAGCAAGTCTAGATACTGATCTCTTCCCCCCAGCTTATTAATATATTGTGCTTCCTTATATGGTAATAATTTGGGTATAGTAGTTCTGTGAAGCCTATTTTTCTCTCAAGTGTACTGATTCTGATGTTCTGCTCAAAGTTTTGCTCCTTTTTGAATTTTAAGCCTAGAGTCCTAGGGTCTGTCACTTGGTTAATACAGTTTAGTTGCCAGACATTGATCTGTCAGAGATTCTGTTTAACCCCCTTGAATTAGCAAGGTTTTTTTTTCCCCCTTTAATGTTAGATCTGCAACCGAGTTCAAGATTTATTCTATTGTTGAAGGAGTTTATGAGTTTTCTACAAATTCTCCTAGAGAGTTTTTTTCTCAAAAGTTTCCTCTCAGCCACTCCTTAGATGAAAGATCTTTGAATATGCACAGCCTTTTCCAGCAGGCATGAGTAATTTGGGGGTTGTCTGACTCTCCTTCCCTGATCTCTCAGATAAACCTCTATTGGTATTGCCTGTAGCTCTTAGGCTCCACTAATTGCTAGCTGGCTTTAGTAATACCCTGGGATACAGTGTGCTCCATAGTTGATCCAATTAAGTCAGGCCTCTTAATAGAAGTGGGCTGTTGACAGTCTTGACATTTTTCTGAGTAGAACCTCAGGTGTAACTTGTTTGTATAGGGCAGGCACTGGTAGAGGGAGTTGCCCTCCACTGGCTGCCCCACCTGTATTCTCCTTATGAATAAAGAGTTATAGTGTACGTGTGCCAAGGGGAGGTGGAAACAGGTGTCAGCACTGAGTACTACCCGTTATGGATGTTCTGCAATTCAGAACCCTGGAGGATAAGATTTGGTGGTTCTTCAGCTTTCTAATCTATCCAGAATAGCTTTTTCATTTGAGGAAGCTGAGACAAAGATATTTGCCATTTTTCTGTCAACTCAGCTAAAGAAGTCTTTCCATAATATAAAGCTATATGGAAAAGTGACTGAATTCTTCACAAATTGCCCTGTCCAGATCCTCCCTACTTAGTGGGATTTGGGGGTGTATAAATGATCATTACCACCTAACTGCTACCATATACTCAGTGTAGGTCTTTTGCAGCATGGAGCTGTGGAAAATATGATCTCTTGATGCTCACTGGAATCTAGAAATCTGGGAGGCAGAAAAGAATTGCTACTTGTCTGCAAAGCCCACTGTCACAACTCATTGCCATGGAAGAGCTGGAGAAGGAGATGCATGTAGTCTTTACCACTAATGCTACAACCATCCATTTTTATGACCTAGTTGCCATGGGTTTTTTTTGAATAGATGTTTCTCAGTTGGGTGTAAGCCCTTTGATCAATTTTCACATGCTTTAAATGATTGTCTTTCCTAATTTTTATTGGCCTAGAAGGTGCCTCTCTGGGGGGCAGTTTTCCCTGAGTTTTTGTACTACTATTTGGATGCCTTTCTGCCATGAGGTTTTGAGGATTTGAGGACTGTTCCATCTTACAAAATTAGACAGTGTTTTATCTCCATGTGTTATTGTCCATAACACTCCATGTGACTGTTGCATTAAATTATTTTTCACAATAATAACTTATCTTTATTGAACTATTATTCCAATATATTGGTTTTTAACATCAAGTTTACTTTAAGCAAAAATTACTGCCAATAGGTAGAAACAGTAATTTCAGGTGACTTTGATCTTTGGCAGTGCTGTAATTGGTCTACATGATACAATCAATTCATTGGATCGTTATTTTAAATGACAAACTTTATTCATTCTTCCCTTTCTTCAATTTAATTATCATAAAGCTTTTGATGGAAAGCACATTAATATTCTGGAAATGATAATATAAGAATGCCCTAGTTACTGGAGAAGCTGTTAAAAAAGGGGACACAGAATGGAAGCATGGTAGACATTGTCAGAATGGCAGCTTGGTAGGATGACAAATGTCAATTAAGAATCAGGAACTTGTCTTGGTCCCTCTTTCTCTGAGATCTAGAAAGATTATTCAATCCCTATGCCTAACTTTAGCCTCAGGATATCCAAGTAAAACCTTGTATAATGATGGGAGGTAGGTAGATCACCAAGAATCTGTTTAAATATATTCTTCTGGATTGAGAAAACTGGAATTAGAAGGAAGGGGTTACAAGGATAACAGGATAGATTATCACAATAATGGAGTCTGAAAAATGGAAGAAATGATGACCATCTAGCACATTATATTTCCAAAACTTTCAATGAAGTAACACTTTTTTTTTAAAAGAAGAACTTAAGAAGATTCAGCTTCAATATACAAATATCATTTCTTTGGTGGAAGTGGGTTTGGAGCAAATCCTGCTCCAGTAACTTATTCATACCTCCATCAGTGGACCTGTACCCAATATTACCAATCTCTGGATGTTTGCATCTCAGTGTGGAACTTAATCTCATCCCATCTTTCCTCTATCTCATATGGTGGGGAGCACTAAAACTCATGGGGTGGCCCTAACGAAGAACATCTGGTAGAAGATATTCTATTCATTCTTAAGCCTTTATTGAGTCTTCCTAACTAAGGAGCCAGATCCAGGACAGAACCTTATTTGTGATCTTTCAGCCTCTACCAGAGGAAGTCAAAAAGGCTTTACATGGTTCATTCTATATTAATAAATGAGAATTAGAAACAGCATTTTGCTAATATTCACATAGGTTGTAGTCAGCTGCATACCCCCTCTCCTGATACTTGAAAATCTAATTAGTTCCTAGAGAGAATGAGGTGTGTTAGAACATGAGAAGAGTATTTTGGATGAATCTTTAAGCTCTGAAATGCTTTTAGCTGCCCTTTGCAAACCTGGGGTACAGCTACAGAAAGGGAGTGCACCATGGCCTTACCATGTGTCCTCTGAATTTGCTGTAGATCTGTTTTTGAGATACAACCTTGTCTTGCTTTGGGATTCTGTAAAGCTGAGGAATTGACCCTGCAGCAGAAGCTAGAGAGTAGTTCACTGAGGCAGCAAACTGGAAGAAGGGGCTGGTGAGAAGTTGAAGTCTATAGCCGGAGAACTCCCAGATGGAGCCAAAACAGCCAGGGATACCCTCTAGAAGCACTGTCTTGGCAGGGATATGGTCCACAAGTTCACCCAGCGGTAACTGGCTTTATTAGAGTGAAACAGGAGATGAAGGCATATCACCTAGAAACCATTTATTCCCTCCCCTTCCTCATATCACCATGAAGATGAAGAAGTTCCCTGCCTTATAAACTCAGGAGCTGGGAGACTGAACATTTGTATTAAGAAAAATTAGACAGTCAGTTGGACTGTATAAATTAACATGTTGCACTCAACATTAAGTGGTGAGAAACTAAAAGTAACTGACATTTTATTAACTGGAAGGCAGAGGTTTGCACTTCGGCCAGCAAAGGAGATGTCTATCTTCAGGTCTGTCTCATGTTCTGTCTCCCTCTCTGATATTTCCCACTCATTTTTTCTCCTTTCCCCTTTATTCCCTTTAACTATTTTTTTATATTCCCCAAATGAATGAGACCATATAATGTTTGTCTTTCTCCGATTGACTTATTTCACTCAGCATAATACCCTCCAGTTCCATCCATGTTGAAGCAAATGGTCATTATTTGTTGTTTCTAATGGCTGAGTAATATTCCATTGTATACATTTACCACATCTTCTTTATCCATTCATCTCTCGATGGACACTGAGGCTCCTTCCAGTTTGACTATTGTGGACATTGCTGCTAGAAACATCGGGGCACAGGTGTCCCGGCACTTCACTGCATCTGAATCTTTGGGGTAAATCCCCAACAGTGCAATTGCTGGGTCATAGGGCAGATCTATTTTTAACTCTTTGAGGAACCCCCACACAGTTTTCCAGAGTGGCTGCACCAGTTCACATTCCCATGCAAGAGGCTTCCCCTTTCTCCACATCCTCTACAACATTTGTTGATACCTGTTTTGTTAATTTTCCCCATTCTCACCGGTGTGAGGTGGTATCTCATTGTGGTTTTGATTTGTATTTCCCTGATGGTAAGTGATGTGGAGTATTTCCTAATGTGCGTGTTGGCCATGTCTATGTCTTCCTCTGTAAAATCTCTGTTCAAGTCTTTTGCCCAATTCATGAGTGGATTGTTTGTTTCTTTGCTGTTGAGTTTAATCAGTTCTATATAGATCTTGGATACTAGCCCTTTATCTGATACGTCATTTGCAAATATCTTCTCCCATTCTGTAGGATGTCTTTTGGTTTTATGGAGGGTATCCTTTGCTGTGCAAAAGCTTTTTATCTTGATTAAGTCCCAATAGTTCATTTTTGCTTTTGTTTCCCTTGCCTTCATAGATGTATCTTGCAAGAAGTTACTGTGGCCAAGCTCAACAAGGATATTGCCTGTGTTCTCCTCTAGGATTTTGATGGAATCTTGTCTCACATTTAGATCTTTCATCCATTTTGAGTTTATCTTTGTATACAGTGTAAGAGAATAGTCTAGTTTCATTCTTCTGCATGTGGCTGTCCAATTTTCCAGGACCATTTACTGAAGAGACTGTCTTTTTTTCCAGTGGATAGTCTTTCCTGCTTTGTCAAATATTAGTTGGCCATAGAGTTGAGGGTCCACTTCTGGATTGTCTATTCTGTTCCATTGATCTATGTGTGTTTTTATGCCAGTACCACACTGTCTTAATTACCACAGCTTTGTAGTACAACATGAAACCTGGCATTGTGATGCCCCCAGCTCTGGTTTTCTTTTTCAGTATTCCCCTGGGTATTCGGGGTCTTTTCCTGATTCCACAGAAATCTTAAGATGATTTGTTCCAACTGTCTGAAGAAAGTCCATTGTATTTTGATAGGGATTGCATTAAATGTATAAACTCAATGAATTAGAGATCAGAAGAACTGTGGAGCAGATCAACAAAACCAGGAGCTGATTCTTTGAAAGAATTAATAAAACAGATAAACCATTAGCCAGCCTTATTAAAAACAAAAGAGAAAAGACTCAAATTAATAAAATCATGAATGAAAAAGGGGAGATCACCACCAATAGCAAGGAAATACAAACGATTTTAAAAACTTCTTGTGAGCAACTATATGCCAATAAATTAGGCAAACTAGAAGAAATGGACGCAGTTCTGGAAAACCACAAACTACCAAAACTGGAACTGGAAAAAATAGAAAACCGGAACAGCCCAATAATCAGGGAGGAATTTGAAGCAGTCATCAAAAACCTCGCAAGACACAAAAGTCCAGGGCAGGATGGCTTCCCAGGGGAATTCTATCAAACTTTTAAAGAAGAAACCATACCTATTCTACTAAAGCTGTTTGGAAAGATAGAAAGAGATGGAGTACTTCCAAACTCATTCTATGAGGCCAGCATCACCTTAACTCCAAAAATCAAAGACCCCACCAAAAAGGAGAATTATAGACCAATATCCCTGATGAACACAGATGCAAAAAATCTCATTAAGATACTAGCCAATACGATCCTACAGTACATTAAGAAGATTATTCACCATGACCACGTGGGATTTATCCTTGGGATGCAAGGCTGGTTCAACACTTGTAAAGCAATCAATGTGATAGATCATATCAGCAAGAGAAAAAACAAGACCCATATGATCCTCTCAATAGTTGCAGAGAAATGATTTGACAAAACACAGCATCTATTCCTGATCAAAACTCTTCACAGTGTAGGGATGGAGGGAACATTCCTCAGCATCTTAAAAGCCATCTACAAAAAGCCCACACCAACTATCATTCTCAATGGGGAAACACTGGGAGCCTTTCCCCTAAGGTCAGGAACACGACAGGGATGTCCACTCTCACCACTGCTATTCAACATAGTACTGGAAGTCCTAGCCTCAGCAATCAGGCAACAAAAAGAAATAAAAGGCATTCAAATTGGCAAAGAAGAATTCAAACTCTCCCTCTTCGCTGATGACATGATACTCTACATAGAAAACCCAAGACTCCACCCCAAGATTGCTAGGCCTCATACAGCAATTTGGCAGTGTGGCAGGATAGAAAAAGTGATGTTTATAGCAGCAATGTCCACAATAGCCAAACTGTGGAAGGAGCCTCGGTGTCCATCGAAAGATGAATGGATAAAGAAGATGTGGTTTATGTATACAATGGAATATTACTCATCCATTAGAAATGACAAATACCCACCATTTGCTTCAATGTGGATGGAACTGGAGGGTATTATGCTGAGTGAAATGAGTCAATTGGAGAAGTACAAACATTATATGTTCTCATTCATTTGGGGAATATAAATAATAGTGAAAGGGAATAGAAGGGAAGGGAGAAGAAATGGGTAGGAAATATCAGAAAGGGAGACAGAACATGAAGACTCCTAACTCTGGGAAACGAATTAGGTGTGGTGGAAGGGGAGGAGGGAAGGGGGGGATGAATGGGTGAGGGGCACTGATGGGGGCACTTGCGAGGATGAGCACTGAGTGTTATTCTGTATGTTGGCAAATTGAACACCAATAAAAAATAAATTTATTATAAAAAAAATCAGGGATCCCTGGGTGGCGCAGCGGTTTGGCGCCTGCCTTTGGCCCAGGGCGCGATCCTGGAGACCCCGGATCGAGTCTCACGTCGGGCTCCCGGTTCATGGAGCCTGCTTCTCCCTCTGCCTGTGTCTCTGCCTCTCTCTCTCTCTCTCTCTCTCTCTCTCTGTGACTATCATAAATAAATAAAAATTAAAAAAAATAAAAATAAAAAAATAAAAATAAAAAAAATCAATGCCCTGAAATCAGTGGCATTTCTATACACAATGAGACTGAAGAAAGAGAAATTAAGGGGTCAATCCCATTTACAATTGCACCCAAAAGCATAAGATACCTAGGAATATACCTAACCAAAGAGGTAAAGGACCTATATCCTAAAACCTACAGAACACTTCTGAAAGAAATTGAGGAAGACACCAAAGATGGAAAAATATTCCACCCTCATGGATTAGAAGAATAATATTGTGAAAATGTCAATGTTACCCAGGGAATTTACACATTTATAAATTGAACTTTAACATTTTTTGTGCTTTATCATCTAATATTTCAATTTCTAGGCATGTATACTTGGAAAATAATAATTTTTTGAAATTATTTTGAAAAAAGATTAAGATACAAGGATTTTTAGTACAGCATGATTCATAATAGGAAAACAATAGAAGCAATAAAAATGTCCATACTAAGAGCCAATATGTAACTTCTGAAATTATATATTATGAAACAAAAATGTTTCTAAAAATGTTTTTCATACTGTGAAAATGTGTTACTTGTTTTATAAAATTAAAACCACTAAATGGGGGATTCCTGGATGGCTCAGTGGTTTAGTGGCTGCCTTTGGCCCAGTGTGTGATCCTGGAGTCCCGGGATCGAGTGCTGCGTAGGGCTCCCTGCGTAGAGCCTGCTTCTCCCTCTGCCTGTGTGTCTGCCTCTCTCTCTCTCTCTCCCTCCCTATGTCTATCATCAATATATAAATAAAATCTTAAAAGAAATAAAACCACTAAATGTATTTTTAAAGTAATGACTAAGATTTTATACAAATTATCTATAATTATAGAAGTGTGTATTGTTTCAAAATTATTATTTTATTATCCCATAATTTCTAAATTAAAATACATGGTTATTTATATACTATAAATAATGTAATACTCTTTATGAAAAATAATTAAAAAGCATCATCAAAAGATATAATAACATATAAGGAATGTGTGTAGACATGAGACTTTACAGTATTCCTAAAATCAATTATGTAGTTGGCTGCTTTATATTGACCTTTCTGCACTCCAAGCAGAGATAAATAGCAAAGCAGTAAAACCACAGAGGCTTCACTGGGAAAAAAGATTCTCAGGAAGGAGAGGGAGTGTAAATCAGAGAAGAGCAATGTGCTAGTGTAGCATGCCTGTAAGGCGGTAGGCAGACTGTGTCAATCAAGGACACGCAGACAGTGGGACATGGTGGGCAGACATAAGCTAACAGGGTAGAACCAAGTTGTGGGATGCAGTACTTGGACTGGGTAAATGGTAACTTCTCTGCACTTAGGAACAAATACTGCCAGCTCATTTTCAAGGAAGAATTAAAACTATTCTCAAGAGAAGCAATTCTAAAACCTTTAGTCTCAGGTTCCCTTCACTCTTTCAAAATTCTTGAGCACACTGAAGATCTTGTTTATCCATATTTTCTGTATTAGAAATTATGCCTGACATGTATTAGCATATTATTTATTCAAAATAATAAACCAATTTGATAGTAAAAGAAATTCTAAGTTTTATAAAAATTAACTAAAATCTCTTCAAAAGAATGTAGTGAGAAAATTGGTACTGATTCACTGTTTTGCAGATCTCTTCAATGCATGGCTTACTAGAAGACAGCTGAATTTTACTTGTTCTGCATGCAATATATGGTGATGTCACATGACATATAGCCTCTAGAAGACTGTACTGTACAGTTGTGAAAGAATGGCGGTAAAAAATATATACATATTTAAAAATACCTCTTTGGAATTATCATAAAAATCACTTTGAATTCATGGATCTATTGAAAGGATTCAGGGGACCTTAATATTTCCTAGACCAAACTTTAATAATGAATAGATATCGCCAGGGATAGGATAATAAATAGATGTGAAACTGCCCAAAGGCCAGACCTACATTCCACAGATGCTATTCAACCATTCCTAAGAAAAAGCCTACCTTCCTTTTTTTCCCCAGGAGTTGGAATCAGTGGCAAACTTGTTTGCTGTGGCAAACAAGACATGAAAAGTAGGAAACAAATAGGATCCTATATATGGCATGCATAGGAACATGTGAACACTGAGTAACTGCCACATAAATGATCGAGATTTGTCTTAGAGTCAATACCATATAAGGAAGAGAAGGAGGAGGACACACGACCCTAAGAGTGGCTAGCTTGGTAACTGGCATCTTCTGTAGAGGATTGGTGCACCACCACAATTGCCCCACAGAACACTGAGGTATTATGGGACTTCTGGCTGCCCATGTGCAGACTGTATGTGCCTCCCAAGCAATGTCCTAAGATAACATGTGACAGAGGGAACTGGCAAGTAAACAAAGATGCTCTAATGCAACGACCAACAGATATTCAAGAATCATCCAACATTTGCATGAAACCGCACTATGAAGCCAAATCTCCAAAGACAACCAGAAATGCTCATTTGTTCAACAAATACCTATATATAAATCAGCAACCAGGTGCCAATATGGATATAGTATGATTTAACCATTCTCTTATGAAAAATAGATTTTATTTTTGTTGAATAGTATAATACTCACTAAAATTAACATCTTTGTAAAAACAAAAATAGTAATTTGCAAAGTATGTTTATAAAATATCAGCTATTATATATATTTATTTAAGTCTCATGGCTTTCTTTGGTGTTGGTTTTATTATCATTTGTATATATTTGTGTAAATATATCTGTAAGGGTCCTTGGTGTAGGTAAAAATGCTGAGTATAAAAGACATGCACACTTTAAGTTTTGATCAATTTGGCAAATCATCTTCAAGATATTTGCACAAATTTACTTTTGTACAGAGTATATATCTTTAAATTTAAGCAGGTCTGTGTTTCTTCCAAAAATAGGTAATAGCTCCAATTTTCCTGCCAATATTTTTTTTTCCTGCCAATATTAAGTTGATATCAGTATTCATTTTAGTTTTTGTCTTTTGGGTCAAGAAAAAAATTTCCATTGCAGTTGAAATTTTTATTTAAATATTCATATTACCTAAATTTTATTTGATTATTTATGAAGTTGTATATTTTAAAATGTTTATTGAACATTTGCATTTTTAATATGTAAATTGCTCATTCACAGCTATTACCAAATCTTTTTTTTTAAAGATTTATTTATTTATTTATGATAGACATAGAGAAAGAGAGAGAGAGAGGCAGAGACACAGAGGAGGGAGTAGCAGGCTCGATGCCAGGAGTCCGACGTGGGACTGGATCTGGGACTCCAGGATTGCGCCCTGGGCCAAAGGCAGGCGCTAAACCGCTGAGCCACCCAGGGATCCCTCCCCTTTTTTAAATATTTATTTATTTATTTATTTATGATAGACAGAGAGAGAGAGAGAGAGAGAGAGAGAGAGAGAGAAAGGCAGACACACAGAAGGAGGGAGAAGCAGGCTCCATGCCGGGAGCCCGACATTTTTTTTTTTTTTTTTTTACTACCAAATCTTCTATTAATTTTTTTCATTGATATATAGGGACTCCCTACACACTATGAATATTAATTCTTTGTTCATCACATAAATTTTCACTATTTCCCCCACGTTGTTGCTAAACAATTTATGTGATGCCTTTGACAGTACCCAAATTCTTAATATTTGTGAAATATTGATGAAATAATTGTGAAAGCCTTTTTCCTCAGTGGCTTCTGGTGAAAGTCTGTTTCATGCTCAGACTTTTGAGATTGTAGCTAATTTTAATTTTATCTTTTCCTTTTCTGAAAAAATGTCAGTATTACTTTATAGCTAGAGAAATCCATAATTTAAACATTCACAAGCCCAGATTCAATGGACTTAAATCACAGATCTCTTACACCAATAAATCACCCATCCATTGGACTAATGACTTCATGAGCCCTTTTTGTTGAAGATTTCCAGGCACAAAATGCTGGTTATACACCTATCCTTCCTCCACATGGCTCCTACAAGAAAGGGCAGGGGTTACCTAACCTCAGGTAAGCATTGTTATCTCCAAGGAGATATAATAAACTGTGGAACAAAAATATCTATGCTTTTCTTCTCTTGCTGACAGGGGACTGTGTACTAGGGAGCACAGACAATTTATGAACACATTATTCAAATCTTCCTCTATCAGAGACTTGATGTTGAATTTAAGGTTCCATAGGCTGTAGGTATGGTCCAATCCAGAGCACTAGGGAAGACCAGTCAAGGCACCCCTATGGGCACAATTCTTGGGAAACCAAGTGGAGGATTTGGAATCATTACTAGCATTTTTTCCATCAAGATGTACTTGAATCCATTGCCCTTACTAAAGCTATATTGCTTTTCCCCAGCCCTTACCTGGCCTTGGTGAGACTTCCTGAACTTCCCATTATGGGACAGATAGCTCTTCAGCTAGACGAGCTTAGTGCCTTTCACAATTTAGAAGATGTCATTGTTCAGCCTGTCCAAAAATGGTATCACTAAGGAAAAAATTCAGAGCAATGTAAGCCTTTCTACCAAATGAGACCCCATTCTCAAGAGTGCCTGCAACATCAGCTAGGCATCTGGAAAGACAGTGGAAGTTGGGATAAATGTAAGTAATTTGCTTCCAAGGGATTTCCATCAATTGTACTTGAGTTAGAGGGAACTTTGCCCAAGCTATTTGTCTCAGCCTGAGGCCTGAAAATTTTATCATCTTGTTTACCTACTGAGTGAGGTTGTCATGGAACTGGAATAAAATATACAACCCAGAAGCCCCTCAAAGTATAAGCTGAATCATGATTTTGGACTGGCAAAGGGTGCCAGAAATATAGGGCTGGGGAAAAGATATTGTGGTAAAGAGCATATTGAGAGAAAGAAAGATCTAATAGTGTTCTTTCTTTATCACTCACTTGAAATTAGTGCTCGCTACCTTACTTTTTTTCATTGTTAACCTTATTTTATAATAATTTTGGATTTGTGAAGGTAATTTATACAGTTCCTGTATTCCCTTTCTTCCTTTACATTAGCATCTTATGTAACTGTGGTACGTTCATCAAAACTAATAAATTGATATCAGTATAACACTATAAGCTGAACTACAGACTTATTTAGATTTTATCGGTTTTTACACTAATATATATTTTTCTGCTATGCAAACCAATCTAAGGCACCATGTTACATTTAATCATTATGTCTCCTAAGTTTCCTCCAACCTGTGATTTTTAGCCCTCATTCTTTCTTGTTTTTCATGGCCTCGCCACTTTTGAAGAGTATTTGTCAGATACATTTGCAGAAGCTATCTCAATTTAGGTTGTTCTGATACTTTGTAATATTTGACTGTTTGCCTTTCTCATCATATCAGAGAATATCTGATGTCAACACAATTTGTCACTAGTGATATTAATGTTGATTGCTGGGTTCAAGTGGTTTTTGCCAGATTTTCCCCTTTCCATACTCTACTTCAATGGTTTTCAACCAGGAGTGGTTCCGTGCCCCAAGAAATACTCAGTAACATATGGAGACCATATTTGGTTGTTACAGATGGAGGAGAAGACTGTACTACTGGCATCTAGTGGGTAAAAGTGAGAGATGCTTCTGAATATCTTGTACAGAGTAGCCCCTGCAACAGAGAAGAGTGAAGGCTGAGAGACCCTGTTCTACCCATTAGCACCAACAAACTACTTTTGGCCCATACTCAACAGGAAGTGAAATGAATTTTACCTTGTGGGAGTAGTATCAAAGAATTTATAAATGTATGTGAAAGCCAGCACAATAATTAAATATTTTGCAGGAGATCCTTTGAGGCTATGCTAACTCTTGTTTCTCCTTAATGTAGCACCCACTAATTTTAGCATTCATCAATTGCCTGGAAAAATTATTACTGTGCTGTTCTAATGGTAATTTTCTATTTTCCTCACTGCTTTTTGCATTTATTATGTGTCTTGCTTTTTTAATTAGCTTTTCATGTAACTATAATTCGAGTATAAAGAAGTAGATTTATTTCCTGTGCCACTAGTAGAATTGACCCCCAACTTTATTTTCCTGCCTTATTCACTTACACCCTCATTTATTTACCCATTCTTTTATTTATTCAAAGATTGTTGAGTTTTTACTGCATCCTATGCATTGCTGTTCTAGGTCTTGGACACATAGTACAAAATGAAATAAGCATAATCCTTGTTATGTGGAGCCTACCTTCAAATTAAGGAAGACATTGAACAAGTGGAGAGATCAGGAAAATGCTTTTATAGGGGCTAATAATAATAATAATAATAATAATAATAATATAAGTCTCTGTATTATCAGCCTCCAGAGATGTAGATAGGCAGCATGGGTTGAAGAATGGGTCTGAAAGTGAGGAAAGGCAAATAAAAAAAATAAAAAAAGATTAAGTAACCCCTGCCCTTTTTTTTTTTAATTTGCCTCCACATTTCAGAGAGCAGTTGTGCATCATTCATGTAGAAAAGCATATACACATCTCAAGCCATGGGTTTCACTGGTTGTGTGTTTTGTTTTACATTTAATTGCTTATGAAAAATGTCTCTATGTGTGGCACAAAAGTACTCTTTAAAGATATATAACCACATTCATTTCTCAAACAAGAAACACAGAAGATTGGGGATTTAAGCATCATCAATATTAAGGTTAACTATTTCACTCTTCTGTAAATACTGCAGGTAGTTTTGTTTCAGGCAAAAGCCCTGAAACTGCTTTCCTGAAAAACCAACTACTGTGACCCGGTTCTCTGCTTTCTTGCCTCCCTCTCCAGGCAGTGGGCTATTTCTTATGTTATCTTCTAGAGTATGTGTCTTCTAGAGTATGTTGGAAAAATAATTACATCTATATCTTTCTTTTTAATTTCCCCTTCCTCCCTCTTCTTCCCCCTTACCTTCTCCCTCTTCACCCTCTCTCCTATTCTTACTTATACTATTCAGAAGCATGAAGTAAAAGTTGACACTCATGAAATGACGCAATTATCCAATCACTAGATTCTTGAGGTTCAGAGCCAGCAACATTGGCACATAAGAGTATGTGTTCCCAGGTTTATGTTGTCTAGACCTGGAGGCCCCTGCTAGATAGATTTTATTAGGCATTCTCCAAATAAACTATTTTTAATCAATGATTTAGCAAAATTGTATCAATATAGCAGACTGAATAAAAGCATACCTGTCCTTCTGTATAGTTTTTGCTATTTTTTCTTAAAGTATTTCCTAGATATGATATATGGAGTAAAATACATTTCAATCACATCTTGATTAATTTTGTATGTGCTCTGGAGGGATTAATCGGTTCCTAGATGAAGGCAGAATGCTTCCTCTTCCCAGAAAGTTCCCTCATGCCTACTCACTGCCACACTACCTCCATGGTATGGGTTATTACTTCCCAGCTTTTATCACTCTATGCTTGTTGATATAAAAGTTTATAGTTCATACATACTTTATATAAAAATAATCAATGTGTATCACCTCTTGGGTCTGGCTTATTTTTCTTTATACAGTAGTCCCCACTTATCCATGGTTTTGCTTTCCATGACTTTAGTTACCTGAGGTCAGCCATGGTCTAGAAGCAGAGGATCTTCTCTAATGTGTTGTCAGAAGGTCAATAGTGGCTTCACCCTACATTACAATGTCTGTGTAATTCACCTCACTTCATCTCATTACATAGGCATTTACATAATCTTACATAATCACAAGAAGAAGGGTGACTATAAGACAATAAAATATTATGACACACACAGAGAGAGACCACATTCATGTAACTTTTATTACAGTTTCTAATCTATAAATTAAACTTTAAAATAGGTATGCATATAGGAAAAGATATGGTATATACAGGATTTGGTACTATAAGCAGTTGCAGGCATCCATAGGAAGTCTTTGTCTTAGGAAAATTACTCCATGGATAAGGGGGCTACATATAATGTCTCTGAGATTCTACCCTGTTGTTAAGTAATAATAATCATTTTGTTTTGCTTTTTAAATCATCATTTGATATTCCATTGTATAAATGTATGACATTTTATTGGTCTATTATTATTATTGGTCTATTATTAGACATTTGGTTTATTTTTTTAAGATTTTATTTATTTATTTATTTATTTATTTATATTTTTTATAGGCTTAATTCTAATTATTTCTTTTTTTAATAATAAATTTATTTTTTATTGGTGTTCAATTTGCCAACATACAGAATAACACCCAGTGCTCATCCCATCAAGTGCCCCTCTCAGTGCCCGCCAACCAGTCACCCCCACCCCCCGCCCTCCTCCCCTTCCACCACCCCTAGTTCATTTCCCAGAGTTAGGAGTCTTCCACGTTCTGTCTCCCTTTCTGATATTTCCTACCCATGAAAGACACAGAGAGAGAAAGGCAGAGACGTAGGCAGAGGGAGAAGCAGGCTCCAGGCAGGAAGCCTGATGTGGGACTCGACCCTGAGACCGCGGATCATGCCCTGAGCCAGGGACAGGTGCTCAACCGCTGAGCCACCAAGGCATCCCTAGATATTTGGTTTATTTTCACTTTGGACTATTATGGATAAAACTGCTATGAATGGGTTTATATGTGACTTTTGGTGAACATATGTTTTCACTTCTGTTGGGTATTGTTAGGTCTTGAATTATATTTTCCAAAATTCACATTGTTGAAGTCCTAACCCCTAGTATTTCAGAATGTGATCTTATTTGGAAATAAGGTTGCTGCATTTATAATTTGTTTAGATAGGCCATAACTGGACACAGTATAGCTAGTGTCCTTATAAAAAAAGAGGGGTTTGGCCATAGGTACGCAAACAGGGATAATGACATGAAAAGACTGGAGAACTGCTACAAGCCTAGGATCTACCAAAAACAAACAAACAAACAAACAAACAAACAAACAAACAAACAAACTAGGACAGAGGCCTGAAGAGATCCTTCCATTCTCCTCTCTTCAGAGGGAGGCTGGACCTGGTGATAGCTTGATCTGAGACTTCTAGCCTCTGGGACTCTGAAACAATGCATTTCTGTTTCTGCTAATTTATCACACTTTGTTTTGGAAGCCCTAGAAAACTAATATAGGTATTCAAGTAGAAGTGGAATTGTAGGAACATAGGGTGAGAATTGGTTAATCTTTATTCAGAACTGCCAGTTTCCCAATGTTATTACACATTTTACAGCCTGAAAAGCAATGTATGAGAGGTTCATTTGACCCATTCCCCAAATTTGGATTATCTGTATTTTTAATTTTGGCCATTCCAGTGAGTGTGTAGTGATAAACCACAATGTGGGCTTTTGTTTGTTTGTTTTGCTCTTTTTCTTTTCTTTTCTCTAATAATTCATTCATGTGAACATCTAATCATATGTTTACTAGCCTTACAGATATTTCCTTATGTGAAGTGTTTAATTTCTTTGTTAATTTTTGTATTCAGTTGTATGTTTTCATTGATTGTTGTATATTTTTATGTATTCTTTACTTCAAGATTTTTTATTTATTTGAGAGAGTTTGCTCAAGTTGGGGGGAGGGGCAGAGGGAGAGGGAAAAGCATACTGCCCTGCTGAGCAGGGAGCTGGATAACCTGAGCCAAAAGGAGATGCTTCACTGACTGTGCCATCCAGGTGTCCTAGCAGTTTTCTTTTAGTACTTAAAAAATGTGTCATTTCTGTGGTGCCCATTTATCCAGATTGGGTGACCTTGGGCATGGTGGAAATACAGAAGGGCTTAGAGGGAGAGTGGGAGTGAATTTGGGGGTGCTAGATCTCAATTTCAATCAGAATATCCACTTAAATTTAACTAAATGGTGGATGTAGAAATCAAAATTATTTTTAAAACACTGGCAGAACATTGGTGCCATATTAGGAACCACTTGAAGCATGTGTCTGGGCACATCTACATGTTCTTACTCTTGCCCACTCATGGTGCCTCCGCTCCCAAATTAGGGTGCACTGCTACACACTCTGCCCCATCTGTCCTTCCAGGTAGGATTTGGGATCATGGAGTACTGAGTATATGCATCTAAAGTAGGGACAGACGAAAACATCCATCTGGGGTGGGGTGTTAGCAATGCAAGTGCATGTGTGCATGGGGGCCAACATATGTCTGTGCATGCATGCATATGGGTATGGGTACATATGTGCACATACAAACGTGCATACATGTATGTGCATATGTGCTGTGTGTTCATATACACATATACTCTCTAGATCTGGGCATATTGTAGAGTACACTCCCCTATAGCTCCAGAACTCTAGAACAATTAGCTATGTGCCCACCATGCATCCTCAAAATTGACCTTTTCTTATGTATTTTATCTCTTATTTTTAAAAACATTTTGTTTACTTTCCTTTGTTTTATCTTTCAACCTTTTTTATGGGGGGGGAACTTCATTTAAAAAAATCTTAGGAATTTCTTCCTTCCTTCCCTCCCTTCCTTCCTCTTTCTCCCTACTTTCTTTCTGTCTGCCTTTCTCTCTGTCTGTCTGTCTGTCTCTTTCTTTCTCTCTAGTTTACTCTCCTCCCTTCCTTTCCATCAGTCTTTTCTTTCCTTCCTTCCTTCCTTCCTTCCTTCCTTCCTTCCTTCCTTCCTTCCTTTCTTCCCTCTTTTTGTCTATCTTACTTATTTAATAGCCTGTTGCTATTTTATGGGAGGAATATAATTCCAAACTTCACCAAAGATACTAGACTTCTTGTTTTATATGTTAATTTATTTTCCATTTCCTTAGTTACATTTCCTCCACTGTCAGTGTTTGTTACTTTTCTTTTGGCCAGTCACTTATTCCACAAATATTCATTGAACATTTTTTTTGTGTGTGTAATCATGATTTTATGCCCATTGGTGTACATTAATGATCTTTCCTTAAATGCCTGGTTTCCTTGGTTGTCATGTTTCATTTCATATTTAAGAATGAAGAAAGGTAAGCCTGATTGGCATGTGCATGTAGATAGGGATTGTCCACTGAAGGCCTTTACTTTGAGATGGGCAGGTTGGGGTCTAGCCAGCTTTATTCAGTGAAGGAGGGAGCAGGGACATATCATTGCATGCTTTTCTCAAGCCTCCTAACAGCCTTAGGAGCCTTAGCCTTAGCCTGTTAGCCTCCTAACAGCGGTCTAGTTCTCCTCCAGATTTTTTAAAAAGATTTTGTTTATTTATTCATGAGAAAGAGAGAAAGAGAGAGGGAGAAAGAAAGAAAGAAAGAAAGAAAGAAAGAAAGAAAGAAAGAAAGAAAGAAGCAGAGACACAGGCAGAAGGAGAAGCAGGCTCCAAGCAGGGAGCCAGATGTGGGACTTGATCCTGGGACTCCAGTATCACACACTGAGCTGAAGGCAGATGATTAACCTCTGAGCCACCCTGGCATCCCTCCCCCAGATTATTCAAAATCTTTATGACTTCTCACCTTTCTGCCTGGAGAGAACAAGTTTGGCTACTGAGACTCCTGTGGATCTTTATTGTTTGTGAGTAATGGTGTGGTGATGAAAGCCTCTGCTCCACACACAGAACTTAATTCTCTGTTTTCCCCCCATTAGCCCTATAGGCACCAAATGCAAGATCCTTCAGGGTTGGGTAGGGCAGATTGGCACCATTCAGCAGTTCCAAGTCTCCGCCGGACAGTGAACGAATATTCTTCTATCTTCACTCTGTCTTGATCTTAAATTCTTTTTGGTCAGTGTCTTCTTGTATCTTCTTGTTTTGGTATCATTTAAATGAAATCTTGAGGGGGAGAATATATAAATGCATGTGCTAAGTCCACTATTTGAAACTAAAAGTCTGATTGGGACATTCTGAATGAAGTTAAGTGGAGAAGAAACAATATTTTCATAATGTAGGGCTTTCACAGTCAAAAGTATAGTATGGCTTTCTGTTGGCTCAGATTTTTTTAACTTTTGGTTCAAAATTTTTTGATTATCTTGATATATGTATGAGATGTTTTTCACATGTCTTTGTCTTCACTAATGTGAATGGAGAATATTTTTTTCTAGAGAATTTTATCATTGGTTCATCCTGCTACATAGGAAGTTTCATTATTAGTTTTTTTTAATAATAAATTGATTTTTTATTGGTGTTCAATTTGCCAACATACAGAGTAACACCCAGTGCTCATCCTGTCAAGTGCCCACCTCAGTGCCTGTCACCCGGTCACCCCCACCCCGACCCCCCTCCCCTTCTTCCACCCCTAGTTTGTTTCCCAGAGTTAGGAGTCTTCCATGTTCTGTCTCCCTTTCTGATATTTCCCACTCATTTTTTCTCCATTCCCCTTTATTCCCTTTCACTATTTTTTATATTCCCCAAATGAATGAGACCATATAAGATTTTGCATACAATTAACACATGGTTCAGTGTAGCACTCCTGGTAATTTATTCTAGAGAAATGAAAATTTTAAAAAGTGCATTTATGCACCCATTACACATATAAAAGCACCTCTGCAGAGATTATAAATATTTCTCAAATGTCTTCGATGTTCATTTTTAAAAGATTTGAGAGAGCAAATGACATATCACATCAAGGGCTAGTTTCCAAGATCTATAAAGAACTTATTAAACTGAACAGCAAGGAAACAAACAATCTAATCATGAAATGGGCAAAAGACATGAAGAGAAATCTCACAGAGGAAGACATAGACATGGCCAACATGCACATGAGGAAATGCTCCGCATCACTTGCCATCAGGGAAATACAAATCAAAACCACAATGAGATACCACCTCACACCAGTAAGAATGGGGAAAATTAACAAGGCAGGAAACCACAAATGTTGGAGAGGATGCGGAGAAAAGTGAACCCTCCTGCACTGTTGGTGGGAATGTGAACTGGTGCAGCCACTCTGGAAAACTGTGTGGAGGTTCCTCAAAGAGTTAAAATTAGATCTGCCCTACGACCCAACAATTGCACTGCTGGGGATTTACCCCAAAGATACAGATGCAGTGAAATGCCTGGACACCTGCACCCGATGTTTCTAGCAGCAATGTCCACAATAGCCAAACTGTGGAAGGAGCCTCGGTGTCCATCGAAAGATGAATGGATAAAGAAGATGTGGTCTATGTATACAATGGAATATTCCTCAGCCATTAGAAACGGCAAATACCCACCATTTGCTTTGATGTGGATGGAACTGGAGGGTATTATGCCAAGTGAAATAAGTCAATTGGAGAAGGACAATCTTTATTAGTTTTTGTTAATTTTGATTTAACCTCTTTAATTGACTCATGTTAATTCATCAATTTTTCAACTGAATACTCTGTATGTTTACAATAAACTACCTTACTTTCTGCAAAAAAAGACAGTTTTTTATTTTTCCTTTCTAATATTAAATTTTGGTTAGTTGGCTGGAAACATTAGCAAGACCTTTCAGTACAATAATAATTAGTAGCAATGAATGAATGAGTAGAAGAACAAATTCTTATCTTAAAGCTGTCTCATGGGGATGCCCTGGTATTTTGTCACTAATTATCATGTTTCCTTAGATTACTTGGAGAAAATGTTTATCAGTTTGTTCCTGGCTTACCTGTATTTTCAGATCTATTGTTCTTCCTGTCCTGAAATGCAGGTTGAATTTCGGTAGTTATTTTCATCTTCTGTCACATGCCTGTGTTTTTTCTCTCTCTTTTTTTTAATCTTAATACAGCTTTATTTAAGACATTGCATTTCCACTTACAATACAATGCCTATAAAATGCAATGTTTATTTCCCTTTCCTGTGCACATATTCTATATTAAAATATCAAGAATATCAGTTTATTTACTATAGCAGCTTGACTTTAAGACTGCCATGGAATTTGCTACAAATTTGGGTCCTTCAAATGTTGTGTGTGGAAGAATGCAAAACCTCTTTCAAGGTTGGCTTATGCAACCTCTTCAATGGTGAGCTCAGAGGAGGCACCACCAGATGGAGGAGATCCACCACCAGGGAAGGCTTGAGGCATTCCTCCTGACATGCCTTCTGTATGCTGGTAGAGCTTGGTAATGATGGAGCTGCAGACTTTCTCCAGCTCTTTCTGCTTATGTTCAAATTCTTCCTTCTCTGAGTCTGATTCTTATCAAGATAGTTTATTATTTCATTATACTTGTCAAGAATGTTTTGTTTGGGAGCACTTGGGTGGCTCAGTGGTTGAATGTCTGCCTTTGGCTCCGGTGGTGATCCCAGAGTCCTAAGATCAAGTCCCACATTGGAGAGCTCACAGAGAGACTGCTTACTTATCCCTCTGCTTATATCTCTGCCTGTCTGTTTCTCATGAATACATAAATAAAATCATTTTTAAGGAATATTTTGTTTGTCTTCATCATTAATTTTGCTCCGAAGTTTTTCATTTTCAACATTTGTTTTCATGTGGAATGCATAAGATTAAAGGGAATTCTTGGAAGACACCTTGTTATGCTGCTTCTTATTTTCAGCTTTGTATTTCTCAGTTTCCTCCAACATGCGTTCAATGTCTTCCTTACTTAAATAGCCCTTCTCATTAGTGATGGTAATCTTGTTCTCCTTTTCTGTACTCCTATTGGCAGCAGAGACGTTGGAATACAATTAATATCAATATAAAAAACTGACTTCAATCTGAGGAATGCCTTGCCAAGTAGGTTGTTATCCTTGGTCATAGCATGTTCACTTTCATAAATCTGAATGAGCACACCAAGCTGATTGTAAAAGTAGGTAGTGAATGTTTGCATCAGTTTGGTAGGAATGGTAGTATTGTACTTGAAGACAGCCATAACTCCTCCAGCAGTTTCAAAGCCAAGAGAAAAAGGAGTGACATCCAAAAGCAGCAAATCTTAAACATTTTCAGATTTGTCTCCATAAAGGATGGTGCCTGGATAACTGCATCATTAGCAATAGTCTCATCAGGGTTGATGCTCTTATTCAGTTCCTTTCTACTGAAGAAGTCTTATAGAAGTTTATGAAAATATGAGTAGGACCACCCACCAGCACAATATTGTGGATCTGACAGTTGTATAGCTTTGCATCCTAAAGGGCTTTCTCTATAGGGTGCAGGGTACCATGGGAGAGGTCAGCATTTAATTCTTCAATTTGGGCGTGAATAATGAAGGAATTGATTCCTTCATACAGAGAATCAATATCAATACTTGCCTGGGTTCTGGAAGAAAGTGTATGCTTAGCATGTTTGCAAGCAGTATGGAGGTAATGGATTGCTTTCTTGCTCTCTCCAATGTACTTTTTTTAAGTTGCATTTGAACTTGCAATAAAATGGTTGACCATTAAGTCATCAGAGTCTTCACCTAAGTTGGTGTCTCCAGGTGTAGATTTCACCTCAAAGAACCCATCTTTAATATTGAAGATTGACCCGTCAAGAGTGCCACCTCCTAAGTCAAAGGTCAGCAGGTTCCTTTCAGCTCCAACCTTTCGGTCTAAGTCATAATCAATAGCACCAGCAGTTGGCTCATTAATGATTCTAAGTATATTAAGACAGCAATAATTCCAGCATCTTTGGTACCTTAATGCTGAGAATCATTAAAGTAAGCATGTACTGTGACAACTGCATTGGTAACAGTCTTTCTCAGATAAGCTTCTGCAATTTCCTTCATCTTTGTCAAAACCAAAGAGGGCACTTCCTCTGGATAGAGACTTGTTTCTTCCTTGTATTCTACTTGAACCTTGGGCCTGCCATAATCACTCACCACCGTGAAGCATCAGTGCTTCATATCAGACTGGACAACAGCATTGTCAATATACATTCAATCAGGCATTCAGAATCAAAAACTGTGTTGGTGGGGTTCATCGCAACTTATTCTTCGCATCATAACCAATCAATTGTTCAGTGTCACTTAAAGGAGACATAACTTGAGGTGGTTCAGTTTTCCTAATTATTGGCATATTTTCACTTTCCTGTGCTGGAAAACACCCACATGAGTAGGTGGTGCCAAGATCAATGCCAACTGTGGGTCCTTTAGACATAGTTGCTTCTATGTGGTCTGGCTCAGCTTGTGATGAAAACAGCAATCTGGAGAGCTAGCGCTGTGGTCAGTGACCATTTTCTCTTTTTAATTTGCTGAACTGTTTTACTAGTTTTAGCAATCTTTACAATATCTTTAAAGTTTCATAAGTCTCTTCAAGTTTTCTATTTCTCTTTGAGCTGTTTTTAATCATTCTCTCCCCCACCCCATGCCACCCCTGCAGGGAGAACATCCATTTTCTGTAGGTTTTCAAATATATATATAAAGCCATACCTGATATTGTATATCTCTGTCATTTATTGCCTCTATTTATGTTCTTTGCCTCCTTTCTCAAGACCAATTTTTAAATTTAGTCTTTCTTCTCAATTTTTATTGGACCACAATTTCTAATTTCATTTTCTTGATCTTCACAGAACCGGATTTTGGCTTTATTGATAAAATAGTATTATTTTTCTAATATTTATTTTTTACTTTATTAAATTATGCTTGTTTACTTTTAAATTTTTCATTAATTCCTATTGTGTTTTGGTTATTTTACTTTTGGTCTTCTTGTTTTCCCCTGGGTATTCCTTTAAGAAAGCTTACAGGTTCTGACTTTCCCAGCAGGACCTAAGAGAGGAACCCCAGGATTTCTCACCAGTTCTCATCAGATGTAGGGCAGAAGGCAAAAGTGAAGAAGCAGCACCATTTGGAAGCTGTCATCATAGAGTCAGGCTCATTAGTATACAACATGTGTGGATATTTCTATCTCTAGGATAAATGCCAAGTAGGTCAGGTGTTTATGTTTAGTTTTTTTAAGATGCTAACCATAATCTCTTCCAGAGTTGCTATAAAATTTCACACTCCAACCAGCAGTTTTGAGAAATAGTTTCTTCACAGCCTCACCACTATTGGTTATCGCCCCTATGTTTTATTTTAACTGCTCTAATAGATGTTTATTGAAATGTCATTGTGATCTTTTTTCTCATTTAGGACCCTGAATATATCCTGCCAGCCCATTCTGGTCTGCCAGGTCTCTGTGGAGAGGTCTGATGTTAATCTAATATTTCTCCCCATATAAGTTAGGAATCTCCTGCCTCTCGATGCTTTAGGATTTTCCCTTTATCTTTGGAAATAGCAAGTTTCACTATTAAATGTCAACATGTTGAATGGTTTTTATTGATTTTAGGGAGGGATCTCTCTATCTCCTGGATCTGAATGTCTGTTTCCCTTCCCAGATTAGGAAAGTTTTCAGCTATGATTTGTTCAAATATGCTTTCTGGACCTCTGTCCCTCTCAGCATTCTCTGGAACCCCGATTAAATGTAGATTTTTCCTTCTGAGGCTGTCATTTATTTCCCTTAACCTTTCATCATGGTCTTTTAATTGTTTTTCTCTTTTTTCCTAAGCTTACTTTCTTTTTTTTTCTTCCTATGCTCCTTCCTTTTTTTTAAAATGATAAATTTATTTTGTATTAGTGTTCAATTTGCCAGCATACAGAATAACACCCAGTGCTCATCCCGTAAAGTGCCCCCTTAAGTGCCCATCACCCATTCTCCCCCACCCCCCGCCCTCCTCCCCTTCCACCACCCCTAATTCGTTTCCCAGAGTTAGGAGTCTTCATGCTCTGTCTCCCTTTCTGATATTTCCTACCCATTTCTTCTCCCTTCCCTTCTATTCCCTTTCACTATTATTTATATTCCCCAAATGAATGAGAACATATAATGTTTCTCCTTCTCCGACTGACTCATTTCACTCAGCATAATACCCTCCAGTTCCATCCACGTTGAAGCAAATGGTGGGTATTTGTCGTTTCTAATGGCTGAGGAATATTCCATTGTATACATAAACCACATCTTCTTTACCCATTCATCTTTCGATGGACACCGAGGCTCCTTCCACAGTTTGGCTATTGTGGACACTGCTGCTAGAAACATCGGGATGCAGATGTCCCGGCGTTTCATTGCATCTGTATCTTTGGGGTGAATCCCCAAGAGTGCAATTGCTGGGTCGTAGGGCAAGTCTATTTTTAACTCTTTGAGGAACCTCCACACAGTTTTCCAGAGTGGCTACACCAGTTCACATTCCCACCAACAGTGCAAGAGGGTTCCCTTTTCTCCGCATCCTCTCCAACATTTGTGGTTTCCTGCCTTGTTAATTTTCCCCATTCTCACTGGTGTGAGGTGGTATCTCATTGTGGTTTTGATTTGTATTTCCCTGATGGCAAGTGATGCAGAGCATTTTCTCATGTGCATGTTGACCATGTCTATGTCTTTCTCTGTGAGATTTCTCTTCATGTCTTTTGCCCATTTCATGATTGGATTGTTTGTTTCTTCAGTGTTGAGTTTAAGAAGTTCTTTATAGGGGATCCCTGGGTGGCGCAGCGGTTTGGCGCCTGCCTTTGGCCCAGGGTGCAACCCTGGAGACCCGGGATCGAATCCCACGTCGGGCTCCCAGTGCATGGAGCCTGCTTCTCCTTCTGCCTGTGTCTCTGCCTCTCTCTCTCTCTCTCTCTCACTGCGTGCCTATCATAAATAAATTAAAAAAAATTTAAAAAAAAGAAGTTCTTTATAGATCTTGGAAACTAGCCCTTTATCTGATACGTCATTTGCAAATATCTTCTCCCATTCTGTAGGTTGTCTTTAGGTTTTGTTGACTGTATCCTTTGCTGTGCAAAAGCTTCTTATCTTGATGAAGTCCCAATAGTTCAGTTTTGCTTTTGTTTCTTTTGCCTTCGTGGATATATCTTGCAAGAAGTTACTGTGGCCGAGTTCAAAAAGGGTGTTGCCTGTGTTCTCCTCTAGGATTTTGATGGAATCTTGTCTCACATTTAGCTCTTTCATCCATTTTGAGTTTACCTTTGTGTATGGTGCAAGAGAGTGGTTTAGTTTCATTCTTCTGCATGTGGATGTCCAATTTTCCCAGCACTGAAGAGGTAAGGGATCTATACCCTAAAAACTATAGAACACTTCTGAAAGAAATTGAGGAAGACACAAAGAGATGGAAAAATATTCCATGGTCATGAATTGGAAGGATTAATATTGTGAAAATGTCAATGCTACCCAGGGCAATTTACACATTTAATGCAATCCCTATCAAAATACCATAGACTTTCTTCAGAGAGATGGAACAAATATTTTTTAAGATTTATGTGGAATCAGAAAAGACCCTGAATAGCCAGGGGAATTTTAAAAAAGAAAACCATACCTGGGGGCATCACAATGCCAGATTTCAGGTTGTACTACAAAGCTGTGGTCATCAAGACAGTGTGGTACTGGCACAAACACAGACACATAGAACAAATGAACAGAATAGAGAATCCAGAAGTGGACCCTCAACTTTATGGTCAACTAATATTCGATAAAGGAGGAAAGACTATCCACTGGAAGAAAGACTCTGTAATAAATGGTCTGACTTATTTTACTGAAACCATACTCTGCTGGTAGCAAAACCATACAAACTACAAAAAAAGAAAAAGATACACCAATATTTTCTTGAACTCTTTTGTAAAATTCCTCAACAAAATATTAGAAAACAAATCCTACATGTGTGAGAAATATAATACATGTGACCAACTGGGTTTTAAAAGGTTCAAAAAGGGTGTTGCCTGTGTTCTCCTCTAGGATTTTGATGGAATCTTGTCTCATATTTAGATCTTTCAACCATTTTGAGTTTCTTTGTGTATGGTGAAAGAGAGTGGTCTAGTTTCATTCTTCTTCATGTGGATGTCCAATTTTCCCAGCACCATTTATTGAAGAGACTGTCTTTCTTCCAATGGGTATCTTTCCTCCTTTAGCGAATATTAGTTGAACATAAAGTTCAGGGTCCACTTCTGGGTTCTCTATTCTGTTCCATTGATCTATGTGTATGTTTTTGTGCCAGTACCACACTGTCTTGATGACCACAGTTTTGTAGTACAACCTGAAATCCGGCATTGTGATGGCCCCAGATATGGTTTTCTTTTTTAATATTACCATGGCTATTCGGGGTGTTTCTGATTCCACACAAATCTTAAAATAATTTGTTCTAACTCTCTGAAGAAAGTCCATGGTATTTTGATTGGGATTGCCTTAAATGTGTAAATTGCCCTGGGTAATATTGACATTTTCACAATATTAATTCTTCCAATCCATGAGCATGAAATATTTTTCCATCTCTTTGTGTCTTCCTGAATTTCTTTCAGAAGTGTTCTATAGTTTTTAGGGTATAGATCATTTACCTCTTTAGTTAGGTTCATTCCTAGGTATCTTATGCTTTGGGGTGCAATTGTAAATGGGATTGACTCCTTAATTTCTCTTTCTTCAGTCTCATTGTTAGTGTATAGAAATGCCATTGATTTCTGGGACATTAATTTTTATCCTCCCACGCTACCAAATTGCTGTATGAGTTCTAGCAATCTTGGGGTGGAGACTTTGGGTTTTCTATGCAGAGTATCATGTCATTGGCGAAGAGGGAGAGTTTGACTTCTTTTTTGCCAATTTGAATGCCTTTAATATCTTTTCGTTGTCTGATTGCTGAGGCTAGGACTTCCAGTACTATGTTGAATAGCAGTGATGAGAGTGGACATCCCTGTCTTGTTCCTGATCTTAGGGGAAAGGCTCCCAGTGCTTCCCCATTGAGAATGATATTTGCTGTGGGCTTTTCATAGATGGCTTTTAAGATGTCGAGGAATGTTCCCTCTATCCCTATACTCTGGAAAGTTTTGATCCGGAATGGATGCTGTATTTTGTCAAATGCTTTCTCTACATCTAATGAGAGGATCATATGGTTCTTGGTTTTTCTCTTGCTGATATGATGAATCACATTGATTGTTTTACGAGTGTTGAACCAGCCTTGTGTCCCGGGGATAAATCCTACTTTTTCATGGTGAATAATCTTCTTAATGTATTGTTGATTCCTATTGGTTAGTATCTTGTTGAGAATTTTTGCATCCATGTTCATCAGGGATATTGGTCTATAATTCTCCTTTTTGGTGGGGTCTTTGTCTGGTTTTGGAATTAAGGTAATACTGGCCTCATAGAACAAATTTGGAAGTACTCCATCTCTTTCTATCTTTCCAAACAGCTTTATTAGGATAGGTATGATTTCTTCTTTAAACGTTTGATAGAATTCCCCAGGGAAGCCATCTGGCCCTGGACTTTTGTGTCATGGGAGGTTTTTGATGACTGCTTCAATTTCCTCCCTGGTTATTGGCCTGTTCAGGTTTTCTATTTTTTCCTGATACAGTTTTGGTAGTTTGTGGTTTTCCAGAAATGCGTCCATTTCTTTCTAGATTGCCTAATTTATTGGGGTATAGCTGTTCATAATATGTTTTTAAAATTGTTTGTATTTCCTTGGTGTTGGTAGTGATCTCTCGTTTATCATTCATAATTTTACTAATTTGAGTCTCTCTCTCTTCTTTTTAATAAGGCTGGCTAATGGTTTTTCTCTCTTATTAATTTTTTCAAAAACCAAATCCTGGTTTTGTTGATCTGTTCCACAGTTCTTCTGGTGTCTATTTCATTGAGTTTGGCTCGAATGTTTATGAACTCTCTTCTTCTGCTGGGTGTAGTATCTTTTTGCTGTATTTTCTCTAGCTCCTTTAGGTGTAAGGTTAGCTTTTGTATTTGAGTTCTTTCCAGTCTTTGGATGGATTCTTGTATTGTGATGTATTTCCCTCTCACGACTGCTTTTGCTGTATCCCAAAGATTTTGAATGGTTGTATCTTCATTCTCATTAGTTTCCCTGAATCTTTTTAATTCTTTCCTGATTTACTTGATGACCCTTTCATCTTTTAGCAGGATGGTCCTTAACCTCCACGTGTTTGAATCCTTCCAAACTTCTTCTTGTGATTTAGTTCTAATTTCAAGGCATTATGGCCTGAGAATATGCAGGGGACAATCCCAATCTTTTGGTATCGGTTCAGACCCCTTTTGTGACCCAGTATGTGGTCTATTCTGGAGAAAGTTCCATGTGCACTTGAGAAGAATGTGTATTCAGTTGAGTTTGGATGTAAAGTTCTGTAGATATCTGTGAAATCCATCTGGTCCAGTGTATCATTTAAAGCTCTCGTTTCTTTGGAGATGTTGTGCTTAGAAGACCTATCGAGTATAGAAAGAGCTAGATTGAAGTCACCAAGTATAAGTGTATTATTATCTAAGTATGTCTTAACTTTGCTTATTAATTGATTAATATATTTTGGCAGCTCCCACATTCGGGGCATATATATTGATGATTGTTAAGTCCTCTTTTTGGTTAGATCCTTTAAGTGTGATATAGTGTCCCTCTTCATCTGTCACTACAGTCTTCGGGATAAATATTAGTTCGTCTGATATAAGGATTGCTACCCCTGCTTTCTTTCAGGGCCATTTGAATGGTAAATGGTTCTCCAACCTTTTATTTTCAGGTTGTAGGGGTCCTTCTGTCTAAAATGAGTCTCTTGTAGACAGCAAATAGATGGGTCCTGCTTTTTTATCCAGTCTGAAACCCTGCACCTTTTTTGGGGTCATTAAGCCCGTTCACGTTCAGAGTTACTATTGAAAGATATGAATTTAGTGTCATAATGATATCTATTCAGTCCTTCTTTTTGTGGATTGTTGCACTGAACTTCTTCTTAAAGGGGAATTTTAAGAGTCCCCCTTAAAATTTCTTGCAGAGCTGGTTTGGAGGTCACATATTCTTTCAGTTCCTGCCTGTCTTGGAAGCTCTTTATCTCTCCTTCCATTCTGAATGAGAGTCTTGCTGGATAAAGTATTCTTGGTTGCATGTTCTTCTCATTTAGGACCCTGAATATATCCTGCCAGTCCTTTCTGGCCTGCCAGGTCTCTGTGGAGAGGTCTGCTGTTACCCTAATATTCCTCCCCATAAAAGTCAGGGATTTCTTGTCTCTTGCTGCTTTAAGGATCTTCTCTTTATCTTTGGAACTTGCAAGCTTCACTATTAAATGTCGAGGTGTTGAGCAGTTTTTATTGATTTTTTGGGTGGGGATCTCTCTTTGTCCTACATCTGAATGCTTGTTTCCCTTTCCAGATTAGGAAAGTTTTCAGCTATGATTTGTTCAAATACATATTCTGGACCTCTGTTCCTTTTGGCACCCTCGGGAACACCAATTAAACCTAGATTTTTCTTCCTCAGGCTGTCACTTATTTCCCTTAATCTATCCTCATGGTCTTTTAATTGTTTGTCTCTTTTTTCCTCAGTTTCCCTCTTTGCCGTCAACTTGTCTTCTATGTCACTCGTTCTTCCACCTCGTTAACCCTCGTTGTTAGGACTTATAGTTTGGATTGCATCCCATTCAATTGATTTTTAATTTTTTCCTTATTGAATCTAAATTCTGCAGTAGTGAATTCTCTTGAGTCCTTTATGCTTTTTCTAGAGCCACCAGTAGTTTTACAAGAGTTCTTCTGAATTGGCTTTCTGACATTGAATTGTAATCCAAATTTTGTAACTCTGTGGGAGAGAGGACTGTTTCTGATTCTTTCATTTGAGGTGAGGTTTTCCTTCTAGTCATTTTGCTCAGTGCAGAGTGGCCAAAAACAAGTTGTATTGGGAAAAGGAGAAAAAGAGAAGAGAGAAAGAAGGAAAGAAAAGAGAAAAAGAAAAAAAGAAAAAAGGAAGAAAAAACGAAAAAAGGAAGAAAAAACGAAAAAAGAGAAAGAAAAAGAAAGAAAGAAAGAAGAAAGAAAGAAAGAAAGAAAGAAAAAGAAAGAAAGAGAAAGCAAACAAATCAAAAATCAAAAAGCCAAAAAAAAAAAAAAAAAAAAGGAAAGAGAAAACCCACGGGGGAGTATCCTCTGATTCTGTATACTGTAAGTCCCTTGACTTCCCCTGGAACTTTCCAATGCTGCATGGTCAATAATTTGTTTTTCCCTTGTCCCTCTATTTGGTCTTCTGGGGGAGGGGCCTGTTGTGCTATTTTCAGGTGTTAGCACTTGGGGGAGCTGCTCTGCCCCTGCCCGGTGCAGGGCTCAGTGGGGGTTGTTCACCCCGTGAGGCCGCAGGAGGAACAACCGCAGTGGCGGGGCCAGCTCTGGAGCCCTGGAGTCAGCCCCTGCAGTAACCACGGAGCTCTCGGTCTGCAGGGCCTGGAGGCTCCGGGGCGGGGCCGCTGATCTGCTCAGCTCGGGGCAGGAGCGTCCTCGCTGTCCTGGGCCCTCCCGGCCTCTGCCTGTCCCGGGGGAGGCCGGATCCTGGGCTGTTTCCCGGCGCCCTGTGCTCCGGGGCCTGCGCTGTTAGATTCGCTCCCGCCCCGCAGCCCCCTCCGCAGAGCCGCCACCCGAGCCCCCCCGAGCTGCTCCCGCCCCGCAGCCCCCTCCGCGGAGCCTCTTCCTCCGCCCGAGCCCCCCGAGCTGCTCCCGCCCCGCAGCCCCTCTGCGGAGCCGCTCCGCAGCCCCCCCGAGCCCCTCCCGCCCCGCAGCCCCCTCCCCGGAGGCGCCCCCTCCCCCCTCCGAGCTGCTCCGGGTCCCCCGTGCGCGCTGCAGCCCTTAGGGAGCTCGGCGCACTCTCCCGGGGCGCAGGTGCCTGTTAGTGTCCCCGGGAGCCCGAGGGCATCCCCGCCCTCCTGGGTCCTGCTCCACCTCCCTGGAGCCCTTTCCCCCTGGGAAGGTTGGTGCAGCTCCTGCTCCTCCGGGACGGGGCTCTCCTGTCCTGGGGACACTCGCCCCGGCCTCAGCCCAGCTCCTCGCGGGCCCCTCCCCGTTGGAGGCCTTTTGTTTCTTTATTTCTTTTTCCCCGTCTTCCTACCTTGATAGAGGCGTGAACTCTTCTCACTGTAGCATTCCAGCTGGTCTCTCTTTAAATCTCAGGCTGAATTCGTAGATTTTCAGAATGATTTGAAGGATTTCTAGGTAATTTGGTGGAGACAGGTGACTTGGGGACCCTACTCTTCTGCCATCTTGCCCCTCCCACCCTTCACAATGTTTAGAAAGAAACAACCATCAGTTTCATTCCTGATATTGGTGATCTGTGTGTATTCTCTCTTTTTTTAATTGTTATCCTTGCTAGCATTTTGTCTTTTATTGTTCCTTTTAAAGTACCAAACTTTAATCCATTGATTCCCTATTGTTTGCCTGCTGTAATTTTAATTGATGTGATCTTTATCATTTCCTTTCTGCTTGTTTTAGATTTGCTTTGTTCTTTTTTTCTAGTGTCTAAGGAGACCAGCTCTTTGTTGCTAAAATATGTGTGATTTGTCCAACCACCTGTAACTAAAAAGGCTTTACCTGATCTCCCCACAACAGATTTGCTGCACAGCCAGTGCAATGCAGTCCCCAAAGAGAATTGCAGGACCCCTAGCTGGCTGTGCTGTTACACACAGTAATAGTCCTACCGTGCAGGCACCTCCACTCAGAGGCTTCTTGATCTTTAGCCAATGTTTTCCTCAAAGACCACTTCCTCAAGTGAAACCTCTTTATCAGGGGAAGGAGAGAAATAATTTTGAAGGCACATTTCTCCATTCTGGAGAACTTAATACTTTTCCACCCCTACGTCTCCCTCAATCTCTCTAGGCCCTCTGGTTTTGTAAAATGCAGAAGCCTTTTGTTCAGGACTCCCTTAGCAGTGAAACGATCCCTACATCTGGTCTCCCTGATCCCCCATGGGTGCTGTCCCATAGTGGGAAATGAAACAAGGAGTAGCCAGTGGTTTCTCTGGCTTAGTCTCTTACTTATAGTATTGCAGTAAGCATTTAAAAAAACTTGACTACTATTTTAATTTGGGTTTATTATCTTAACACTTGCAAGCTTTGAGCAAAACACCTCAAAATCCATAAGTCATCTTTAGGAGGTGCTAGCAGAGAACATGAGACATTCCAGATGGGTGCTTTACAGATCATTTGAAGAGTATTGAAGGTCCTGAAGGGCATTTTTCCCCTAGGTCATGGAAGGTGCTAGAGGATCCTATGGACTATTTTGTTAGTCATGCCAATGGATCTTGAGGAGTTCCAGCAAAAGCCACAGGATGTTTTTGGAGTATACTAAGGGACTGTTATGTAAGTTATTTGGTGTTGAGCGGAATTTTGGTACTTCTCTTTATCCCCAGTTCCCTGGCTATTCGCCCAGTGGGCTGATTTAGAGATACCACAGAGGAGTTCAGGGAAAACTAGGGAAGCAAGTGCTTGCAGCGCTCTGATGATGGGACCAGACATACTTGATGGGCTATATAATAAATAGGTCTAGTAATTCTAAGCAGGTCTCTGGCACTAATTAGCTCCCTGAAAGACAGCATATTGTTGAAATTTTAGAAGAAAAATGTAGAACCTTTTAGGATCAGTTTGTCCAGTTACCCTGAGGAGACCTTAGAGACTTAGTTAAATGTTCTTCAGAGATAATTAGTAAAGGAGAGTGGAAAGCTTAGGGGATGCATTGCTAAAAACGCCTCCTTCAGATTGCCCTGACAGTACTCACTGTCAGGAAAACAGAACACCCAGGCAGTTGCTGCAATAGTCTTCTGAGTGGAGAATCCTAGGCTTTACTTGAATAAGCACACCCTCTGCCTTCCCTTGGAGTCCTGGCTAGAAAACAGCTGTCTATCCATCTTGGTGCTCTGCCTGGCTCTCTGCTCCCACCCCTACCCCAGAAAAGTCATGGCAAAATCCTATGAGGTGACCTTACTGAAGTTTATACTTTGGCAGCCCCTAGGATTGATAAAAGACTGTGTTCTCTGTCTCTCTGTGTGGGTCTGAAGATAGGTTGGAAGGACTCATTTTCTTTCGCTCAGACCTCACAGTGTTCAGAAATAAACAAGACTAGTGGTTGATAAGTGGATGTCCTTCTGTCCTCAGGAGACACCAGAGATCATATGCCAAGGTTAGAAGTCCATGGGGGGATGGGAAATTTGCACTTCATGTAACACAAACCCCTGCACCATGGTGAGGGGAAAACAGATCTCTGGTCTGAGGCCACCAAAACCAGAATCCTTTGACCTAGCCTGATTATCAGTAGGTTATTTAGTGCCTATAAACCTCTTCTATGGCCCTGCTCCTGAATTCACTGGTATTGTGGTATTGTCTATGTGTACCTGTCTTAGACTACTCCCAAGCATTAACAGAAATTGCTACTAGTATAAACCTGACTCATGGGCTACAACTAACTACAGCTAATGGCCTGGCCATTTGATCACGCCACTGGCAAGCCTTGGGCTGGCATATAAAAAACAAAAAGTAAAGATTCAGCACTATACGTTTCTCTCTTAGCACTGCTTTATCTGTGATCTTCAAATTTTCATGTTATCTTTTTGTTTTCATTTAGCTCAATGTATTTTTTATTTCTCTTGATATTCTCTCTATGAACCATGAATTATCTAAAAGTGTGGTTTTCAGTTTTTAATTATTTGAAGATTTTTTCAGTTATTATTCTATTATTGATTTCTAGATTTATGGTTAAAAACTATGATTTCAATTTTTTTGATTTATTCAGTTTTGTTTTATTTTTATTTTTTTCATAATGATATTGATAGTTTTTATTGATTTGTATTGACATGTAGTTTGTGTATTCATGTCTTTTTAAAAATTTTTTATTGGAGTTCAATTTGCCAACATATAGCATAATACCCAGTGCTCATCCCATCAAGTTCCCCCCTCAGTGCCTGTCATCCAGTCACCCCAACGTGCCCACCTCCCTTTCCACCACCCCTTGTTCGTTTCCCAGAGTTAGGTGTCTCTCATGTTCTGTCACCCTCACTGACATTTCCCACTCATTTTCTCTCCTTTCCCCTTTATTCCCTTTCAATACTTTTTATATTCCCCAAATGAATGACACCATATAATGTTTGTCCTTCTCTGATTGACTTACTACACTCAGCATAATACCCTCCAGGCCATCGACATTGAAGAAAATGGTGGGTATTTGTCGTTTCTAATGGCTGAGTAATATTCCACCTCAATGTTTATAGTAGCAATGTCCGCAATAAGCTAAACTGTGGAAGGAGACTTGGTGTCCATTCAAAGATGAATGGATAAAGAAGATGTGGTATTTGTATACAATGGAGTTTTGTTTTATGGCCAAATATATAGTACATATTTATTAAATAGTGTATTATTTAAAAGAGTTTTTTCTGCTTTTGGGGATATAATGTTCAATAAATGTTGATTAGTTCCTTTTGGTTGATGGTGTTACTGAGTTATTTGCTTGTAGATTTTCTCTCAATTGTTGAAAGGGAGATGTTGAAGTCTCAAATTGTAATTGTGAATTTGACTATTTCTTTTTTTACTTCTCAGATTTTTCTCTGAAAAATTTTCATCTTCATTGTTTGTTGTATGCACTTTTAGGTATATATGTCTTCTTAGTGTATTGATTTTCATCAGTAGGTGATGTCACTTTCTGTGCATGGTTTCTGTTTTTGTTTTTTTCTTTGTTTTTGCTCTGAAATCAAATTTATATATTATCTCTCCTACTTTGGTTAATGTTTGTATGGTAAGTTTTCCATTCTTTCAACCTATGGATATCACTAAATTTGAAGTGAATGTCTTGTAGATAACATATAAATAAGACATATTTTGGTTCTTCTTGAAATCTCTGTCTTTTAATTACTATATGTAGGCCATTTATATTTATTGTAATTTTTGGTATTTTAAGGCATATATCATTTTTTCCTTTTGTTTGTTAATATTTTTGTTCTGTTTTCTTTTATTGACACTTTTATTTCTTTTTTTGCTTTTCTAGTTTAGTAAAATATTATTTTAAATACAATTTTTATTTATATATATTGTGGTTTTAAGAGGTTTAAGTGTGTGTCCTTATAGATTTATTTTTTTATAAATTTATATATATTCATATTGTATTATATATACATAACTTGTCAGAGTCCACTAGTATTGACATTTTACCAGCTCAAATGGATTAGAGGAAATTTATATTGCTTTTAAACCTCCCTCATTATAATATAAACATATTAAATATTCCCTGTACATATATTTAGAACCCTATCAGATGATATTAAAATTTTTCTTTGACCATCTAGCACATTTTACAAAAGTTAAGAAGAAAATTGAAAAAGAAAAAAAAAAGAGAAAGTCTATTGTATTCATCCCTATCTTTATCCTTACTATCTTCTTTTTGGTATTCTCAAATTCTTGTTTTAATTACTTCCTTCCTTTATGTTTAGAGAACTTTCTTTAGCCATTCTTTCTTTTAAAGAAGGTTTTTTTATGAAAAATTTTCTTAGTTTCCCTTCATCTCATAATGTCTTGATTTCCCTTTAATTCCTGAAGCAAATTTTTACTGACTATAGGTATCTAGATTGACAATTTCTTTCTTGTTTTGAAGATTTTATTTATTTGAGAGAAAGAGAGTGAATGAGAGAGAGAGCACAAGTTGGGAGAGGAGTAGAGGGAGAGGGAGAAGCAGACTTTCTGCTATGCAGGGAGCTCAATGTGGGAATGAATCCTGGAACTCCAGGATCATGACCTGAGCTGAAGGTAAATCGATGCTTAACTAACTGAGCCACCCAGGAACCCTGATAGTTTTGTTTTAGTACTTTAAAAATGTGCCATTTCTGTGTTTTTTCTAAAGATTTTATTTATTTATGAGAGGCAGAGACATAGGCAGAAGGATAGGCAGGCTCCCTATGGGGAGCCTGATGCAGGACTCTATCCCACGACCCAGGGACCACAACCTGAGCCAAAAGCAGATGCTCAACTACTGGGCCATCCAGATGAAACTTTTTCTGTGGTTTCTAATGATAAATGTACTGTCACTTGAATTGGTTTTCCTTTCCAGGGAATGTTTGTGGGTTTTTTTTTTTTTCTGCTTTCAAGACTTTTTCTTGTCTTCAGTTTTCAGATGTTTTAATAGAATGTGTCTTAGTGGAGATTTCTTTGAAGTGTATTCAGAGTCTTGAATTTGTACGATTATATTTTGTCAAATTTAGAACATCTTTAGCCATTATTTATTCAAATACCTTTCAGTCTTATTCTATTTGTTCTTTCTTTCTGGGACTCTAATGATAAAAAGTAAGATATTTTGTTATATCCTTACAAGCCCCAGAAGTTTTATTCATTTTACACAGGCTATTTTTAAGTGGGTCTTTAGATTGGGTAATTTCTATTATTTTGTACAAGTTTCTCTTGTATTTTCTTATCTGTTGCTGTGCCCTCCTCCTGTAAGATTTTATTTCATCTATAGCATATTTCAATTCTACAGATTGAATTTGGTTCTCCTTCATATCTTGTATTTATTTACTGAGGTTTTCTATTTTATTTCTGAGGATTTATATTTTTTATTTGTTCCATGTATGTTCTCAATTGCTAACAAGCATTTTTTTTATAATGGGTACTTATTTTTGTCAAATAATTCTAACAGCTGTGCTCTCTTAACGTTGGCATTTGTTGATGCAGTTTGAGATCTTGTTTCTTGGTATGATGAGTGATTTTCAATATAATCTGCATTTTGGATGTATAAGTCCATGGATATTTTTTAAGTCTTATATATTAGCAGGTCCCTCTAACACAGCTCCTTCAGGTGAAGGAGTTGCTTCCTTGTTATAGTTATATGGGATAGAAATTCCAGTTCTCTGCTCAGTTTCCATTGGCACCACCCCCTGATAGTCTTTAGATCTTGATGTACCTAACAAATTGTCCTTCTATTCCATACTTCTCAGAGTGTTCTTATGTTTGCTTTATATAGACTTTAGGTTTTTTGTTTGTACTTTAAAATATAAAGGCAATTACATGTACTTTATCTTTCCAATATTTATATCCAGTAGTTTGTTTATAATATAAATGTTTTGAACTTCATTTTCAGGTAATAAGATCAATGGCTTATATCTTCTTAGTGACATTTGGCTCTAAACACATTCTCTGATAGTAATATTGAAAAATTCTGCCTTTTTGCTTCTATTTGTCAATAAATTTGTTACTTTCTTACAAACATTCTTGTATCCTTTTCCTTTGTTCTACTCTTACTGTATTTTTTTTTGGAAATTAATACAAGTTTCTATGTCTTTGTAAAGGCAGTTCAATTAGTAAGCTTTATTTTATAATTATATGATTTAAGGTATCCCCTCTGCTTATTTCACTGCTACCATATGCAATGATTTTAGTTGTTTTTCTTACTTTCATCACTTCCTTTTGTTAAAATGACGTTTAAAAAAATTCTTACTTGCTCTCTTATAATTTGGCATTATTCCTGTCTTGTCCTTTTTTTTTTTTTTTTTTTTACTGTGTTTATCTTATTGCTTTGTTTTACAGATTAATGACTTTATCCTTTGGGTGAAAATTCCAGCAACATGGAAAGGTGAAAGACAACAAAAAATATGAATATAGATGCCACAAGCCAACATTAGTTTTTTTTTTAATTTATTTTTTTATTGGTGTTCAATTTACTAACATACAGAATAACCCCCAGTGCCCGTCACCCATTCACTCCCACCCCCCGCCCTTCTCTCCTTCTACCACCCCTAGTTCGTTTCCCAGAGTTAGCAGTCTTTACGTTCTGTCTCCCTTTCTGATATTTCCCACACATTTCTTCTCCCTTCCCTTATTTTCCCTTTCACTATTATTTATATTCCCCACATGAATGAGAACATATAATGTTTGTCCTTCTCCGACTGACTTACTTCACTCAGCATAATACCTTCCAGTTCCATCCACGTTGAAGCAAATGGTGGGTATTTGTCATTTCTAATAGCTGAGTAATATTCCATTGTATACATAAACCACATCTTCTTTATCCATTCATCTTTCGTTGGACACCGAGGCTCCTTCCACAGTTTGGCTATCGTGGCCATTGCTGCTATAAACATCGGGGTGCAGGTGTCCCGGCGTTTCATTGCATTTGTATCTTTGGGGTAAATCCCCAACAGTGCAATTGCTGGGTCATAGGGCAGGTCTATTTTTAACTCTTTGAGGAACCTCCACACAGTTTTCCAGAGTGGCTGCACCAGTTCACATTCCCACCAACAGTGCAAGAGGGTTCCCTTTTCTCCGCATCCTCTCCAACATTTGTGGTTTCCTGCCTTGTTAATTTTCCCCATTCTCACTGGTGTGAGGTGGTATCTCATTGTGGTTTTGATTTGTATTTCCCTGATGGCAAGTGATGCAGAGCATTTTCTCATATGCATGTTGGCCATGTCTATGTCTTCCTCTGTGAGATTTCTCTTCATGTCTTTTGTCCATTTCATGATTGGATTGTTTGTTTCTTTGCTGTTGAGTTTAATAAGTTCTTTATAGATCTTGGAAACTAGCCCTTTATCTGATAGGTCATTTGCAAATATCTTCTCCCATTCTGTAGGTTGTCTTTTAGTTTTGTTGACTGTTTCTTTTGCTGTGAAGAAGCTTTTTATCTTAAGTCTCATTAGTTCATTTTTGCTTTTGTTTCCCTTGCCTTCATAGATTTATCTTGCAAGAAGTTGCTGTGTATATTATATATATATATAATATTTTGTTTCTGTAATATAATATATATTATATATATAATATTTTGTTTTCTGTTAACCAGTATACTGCAACTTCACACAAATTACTTGTTAATTCTAAATATTTTTTGTCAGGTTTTTTGGGATTTTTTTACATAAACAGTCATGACAATTGCAAGTAGGGATGATTTTATGTATGCCTTTGCAATCTGGTGGCCGTTTATTTTCATTTATTGCTTTATTGCACTGACATGAAGCAATATATTAAATAAGAATGATAAGAGTGGACACCCTTGCCTTGTTACTGATCCAATTGGAAAAACCTTCAGTCTTTTACCATTAAGAATGATGTTAGCTATAGATTATCTGTACATGCTGTTAATCAGTTGAGGAAGTTTCCTTCTATTCCTATTTTCTGAGAATATCATCAGTTATTGATGAATTTTGTCAAATGCTTTTTCTGCATCAATTAATGTAATCTGGTTTTTCTCTTTAGCATGTTAATATGTGTATTACATTGATTAAGTGTCAAATACTGTATGTCTCATATCTCTAGAATAAACCACACTTCTCAGTGTGTTTATTTTTTCAACCTTACCCTCTTCCTCTCTCCTTCTGCAACTCCTGTGAAATGATTAGATGTTTTGTTACACTCCTACAAGTTCCTTAGGATCTTAATTTTTCAGCCCTTTTTCTCTCTATTGTTCAGACTGTAATGTTCTGTTTTCTAATTGACTGACTCTTTCTTTTGTCCCCTCCATTCTGCTATTGATTTCATCCAATGAGGTTTTTATCTGGGTTATCATGTTTTTCATTTTATAGCTTCCATTTTTTTCTCTTTATGGTTTTGATATATTTACTGAAAGTCTTTATTTCTTTGGCTTCCTTTATTTTTTCACTTGTTTCCCAAATATTTAGATATCTTTGAAGCATTTTTATCATGGTTTCTTTAAAATATTTTTCAGGTATTTCTAACATCTCTGTTATCTTGATGTTATTTATTGATAGTCTCTTTTCACTTTGAGATCTTTCTGGCTCTTGGTATGATGAGTGGTTCTTGATTGAAATCTGAGCATTTTAGGCTATAATTTATAAGACTCTGGATCTTATATAAGCCTTTTGTTTTAGCTGGTCTCCTCTGATACCACTGTGCTGGGGAAATATGGGTATGTCATCTCATTACTGTCAGCTTGCAATAGAAGTCCAGGGTCTCCACTTGGTCCACACTGACACCTGAAGTGGGAAGACTCATGGTTATAGGTGAGAGAGGATGGGAGTCTGGACTTCCTGCAGGCCTCCATTGATATATGCTTGGCAAGCAGAGGTAGAAATTCTGATTTACTCTTCCTCATGTTGCCCTCAGTGTCACTGGTAAGGTGTGTGGCCTTCTTACCATTGAGTGATTGTGAGAGTCTTGACTCTTTTTCAGGCCTCCTTTGACTAACCCAGTAGAGGTGATGGTGGGGAAGTAGAATCTCCTAGCTTCTGGGTGGTGATAGAAGTCCAATCTCTGCCTTGTTCTCCACTGCTCTCATGGCAGGAGGAGAAGGCTCATCACTGTTCAATAGGGACCAAATCTTGACCCCCTACATAGTCTTGTCTGATACTAGTATGGCACCAGAAGAGGCTGTCTGGTGCCTCAGTATAGCTGGCAAGGATGGACATTTAGAGTCTCCTTTGACCTTTGCTAGCCTGAGTTGAGGTGGGGTCACTTCTTTTTTCTTTTGTGTTTGACTTGAGTAGAGTAGTTATGATATGAAAGTTTTCTTTCTTGCTAGGCTGCACCCCTTTCTTGGTGCTTTGAGTAGAGTGAGCAAGGTTTGTGGGTGTGTATATGTGTTCATTTTGTTTGTTTGTTTATTGGTTTTTGTTTTATTTATTTTTATTTGTACCTCCTTGCATTTCTGGGTTGTTGGCTTCTTCAGCTCCAACTTTGGGATATATAATGCAAAAAGAACCCAGGGTTGTTGTGTTGTTCCTTGGGTCCTGAAAATTCCTAGTTGATTTGTATTATTCTCTCCACTTTTCAAAATTTTCTTATGTTTCATTTCTATATAAAATGTCCAGAGTTTTTACTTGTACTTTGTGGGAGGGAAATGTGTGTATATTCTATCTTTTCAGAAGCTGATAATCTTTTGATATGGGAGAAGATCAACATTAAAAAGATTGTCAGTTTTTTCAGATCTCCAAGTAATTGCAGAAATGACACTGGAAACTCCCCCCTCCCTTTTCCTTGAAATACTTTATTCTTTCCAACATACTATGCTGGTAGTGTGTATTTGAGCTCTAAATAAACCATATTTGAATTCTTTTTTTTTTTTTTAATTTATTTTTTTTATTGGTGTTCAATTTACTAACATACAGAATAACACCCAGTGCCCGTCACCCATTCACTCCCACCCTCCGCCCTCCTCCCCTTCTACCACCCCTAGTTCGTTTCCCAGAGTTAGCAGTCTTTATGTTCTGTCTCCCTTTCTGATATTTCCCACACATTTCTTCTCCCTTCCCTTATTTTCCCTTTCACTATTATTTATATTCCCCAAATGAATGAGAACATATAATGTTTGTCCTTCTCTGACTATTTGAATTCTGAATAAACTGACACGTTGTTGTCCTATCACTTCATGCATTTAAGTTTGCTTCATTAAAAAAATAGTCAAAAATCCCATCATCTATTTGCCAATCAACAGGTGAATGCATAACCAAATTCTGGTATATACATACAATAAAACAGTATTCCATAATGAAAATGTAGGAATTATTGAGACATGTACCAACACATATGAATCTCAAAAACATTAAATTCAGTGAAATAGCATATACTGTAGAACACAGTTTATACAATGCTCTAGAATTGGCAAAACTGAGATATGATTAAAGAAATCAGATTAGTGATTGACTAGTGGGGAAACTGCTTGTAAAAGAGCAGGCAAGAATTTTCTGGGGGTTATAAAAAAGTCCTATACCTTGGTCAGGATATAGATTAGACAGAAGTATGCATTTTTAAATTCATGAAATTATACACTTAAAACTCACTAATTTTATTGTATATAAATTCAACTTCAATAAAATTAATGTCTGGCCAAAAAAATGGTTAGTTATGACATATATTTTGCTTCTGTAGTTTCCAAGGTATGTTAATGATACTTAAGTGTAACATATTGAAGTAGAAGTGGATTTTCGTCCTTGATGAAGAATCTAGGAGGGAGAGTAGCTATAGTGTTGGAGACAATACAATCTCTTTTTGGTGTTCAGTAAATAAGTGAATCATTGGAAGAGAATTATTTCATGCCCTAGAGTACCCCACTCTCCCTATGAATGATTCAGGAGGGTTGGAGCAGACTGTGTCAAAAAGAAAGGTAAGGATACAAAGCATACACACATCATCTCCTTAAAGTCAAATATCTTGTATCTGCCTCTCCTATGAGAGTTTCATAGGACACAAATGAGCCAGATGCAGGATAACCTAGTGTGAAAAGGACAATATTCTATTTGTTCACAGAAGTGAAAGTGAAAGGGGTGCTGACACAATATCAGGAATCAAGCTCCAAATATGTAAGTGTCCTTCCCAGGTTGCACATTGTTTGGTAGTAGAGACTCTTGATTGAGATGTTCAATTCACAACCTTGGACTCCTCTCTTGAGGGAAATTTGGGAAGGTCTCTTGGGATCAAGGGTGCCAGGACCATGTATACTTACAGGACAGAAACCTAACTAGGGATGGCCAAATTGGGGGTGGTGATGGCCTCATTACTATTGTCTGTGTGTGTTTCCAAATACTTGCAGACTGAAAAATCATGCTCTTGTGTTTAGATTATTTTTTAAAGGTTTTATTTATTTATTCATGAGAGAGAGAGAGAGAGAGAGAGAGAGGTAGAGACACAGGCAGAGGGAGAAGCAGGCTCCATTCAAGGGGCCTGATGCGAACTCGATCCTGGGACTCCAGGATGGTGCCCTGGGCCAAAGGCAGGTGCCAAACCACTGAGCCATCCAGGGATCCCCTCTTGTGTTCAGATTAGATGGTCTACAAACCTCAAGTCAGAATTACAGGTGGGCATTAATTGTCTTATTCATTAATGCATGCAAAATTCTCCACTAACTTGGGAGGGGGTGGTAGGAATGGAAGAACAATTAACATGTGAAAAGTGAGTAAAAAAGGTAGGGAAAATAATGCAAAAGTGAGAAGTCACCCAATGCAAAAGTGATTTGTCATTAACTGAGTGGAATTCCTAGTCTATGCTGTTTGTACCAAGGAATTTTATCCCATTGAGCCATAGCTCATGGATGTACCTAGCAGTATTTTGGATTTAACAAACAAACAAACTTTAATATGGTTGACTTCTTTAGAAAATAATTCTACTCCTAGAGCTACCGTTGATAGAGGTACTGCTGCATAATGTCATATGGCCATGTTCCAATTCAAATCACACCCTGGGGTTAAGAAGTGTCTGATTATTCATGAGGCAATATCATATCAGAAAAACTAATTTGCAATTTCATGTTTCTCCAACAAGATCATGTCTTTGCTTTCTGACTCTCTAGTTGTGTGCATGCACACAGAGACACATATGCACACTCAGGCACAAGACCACCCACTCATTCAGCTGTAATGACATTGTACTCTCTGTCCTGTAAATGTACAGAAGCCTGGCACCTTTGGTTCCAGTTCAACTCAATCACCGTGACCTCTTCTGGCAAGAGGCTATGACTCTGAGCAAATCTTCCAGTGAGCTGATGTGTGAGGCTCACTGTAAGTCCTGTGTCTTCTCTCTCACTCTCTGTCCATCTTGATAGAATCCACTTCTCACTGTGTATCTGAAGATCAAGAAAGTTGGTCCTGCTTACTACCCTCTATTGGATTCTACTGAAGTTACAACATTTGGAATCCAGCATTTACAATGTTTTTGATATTTTCCTTCCATAAACACCCAGTCATGATGTCTTGGCTTTCCTGTTTGAGAGGGAACATGAAATGAAGGTCGTGGTTTTTTTTTTGCTGCCATTAAGGGAAAAGGATAGTTCTTCCACTGAGGACAAGGAGATCTTACCTACCTGGACCTTCATGAAAACCTCCTACAGAGGGTTCTCTTGAAGTATGAATTGGAAATAGCAGGGTAGGAGCATAGAGTCTGTATGTGTAGGGACTCAGGAACTCCCCACTCCCACAGTGTGACCCTCTCCACCTGAAGGTGGATTCAAGACCCCTGGCCAGATAGATGGAGAATGAACTCCTTGCCCTCACTTACATATTTAAGAAGAAAACATTTCTCCTGAGGTCATGAGAAAGCTGTTGGAAACATGGTGAAGTGAGTCATTCAGGAGAACCCACCAGGTAAAGATAAATGGCATCGGTTAACTCCTCCCCTAACCAGTTAGATTTATTTCTAAAACAAGATTACAGAGAGTCTGACATAGGCTTGAACACCTCTTCAGGATAAACAGCAGGTATAGATGACTCAGATGCCTAGTTTTACCTATTTCATTTACTCACTTCTTTTTTTTTTCTAAGATTTTATTTATTTATTCATGAGACACACACACACACACACACACACACACACACACAGAGAGAGAGAGAGAGAGAGAGAGAGGCAGGCAGAGGGAGAAGCAGGCTCCATGCAGGGAGCCTGATGTGGAATCAATCCTGGGTCTCCAAGACTGGGCTGAAGGCGGGGCTAAACTGCTGAGCCACCGGGGCTGCCCCTACTCACTTCTTTGTACAGAGATAAATGAGGTCTCTTTGCACAGTGGATGTTTTGTTTTGTTTTGTTTTGTGTTTCTCCGGGGGGGGGGGAGGGTTGTGACAATTCTCACTTATCCCCTACAGTCTCTGGTTGGAGGCCAGCTCATATCTAAGCTGTGAGATGGCATTCAGTGTATAGTACCCTATATTTAATAAGAACTCAACGTGGATGAACTGAATTTTAAAAGACCACAAATCACAAGGGAGGACACTCACAGTTTATTCAGAATATGTTATTTATTATTGAACATTTATTTATAAAAAATAATAGAATAAATATGTCATGTGATTTATAATCAGATATAATTAAGTTGATTATATAATTTTAAATACACAAGAATGCCATTTAAAAAAACAAATGATTTTGAGTTTAAAAGCCTACAAATAATAAAATTGATGAATTAAATTACTTCTGTCAGAATTTGAGACAATTATATTGTCAGTTCTGTTCCATTTTATGTCCGTGGCACAAGACCCCTCAGTCATTCTCATTGTTCTAATAATTGGCTTCAATTAATCCAGTTAATAGTTAATAGTAATTAACTGTAATGAGCTGGAAATGTGCTCTCTCTGATCTAGGTATTGAGGTGAGCTCTAGGGGTCTGCCAGCTATGATTGGGAAGCCATGTTTTAAGGACCACACCTGCTTTGTTTACTCTATCTGCTGTATCTTGTGATATATGCCACTAGCAATCACTTCCAGGACAGGATGCAATGAGTCAAATCAAAATATTGGTGCAACGCTAAGAAAGGAAAAAGCAGGAGTCTTGTTGAGCAAAAGCAGAACTAGGAAGAAACAATAAGGGTAATTGTAAAAATTCTCGGGCAATCCCTCAGGCCCCTGAAAAAAAGGACCAAGGACTAACATTTAATGGAATCTCAAGAAATATCTGTGGAGTGAATACATGCATTTCATGAACTTGTCATATGTTATTCATTAATTTCCCTACCTTTGACATTTAGGTTTTAAAGATATGGCTCCTTTACCTGCACATGTGCTAGAGTGTTCTCCAGAATTTATTCCTAAATGAGGAATTCTAGGCTGAAGATTATGCACATTTTTAACATTAATAGTTACAACTTATCCTCCAAAGTTGTGTTCCAGTGTTTCGTCACGCTGATAGTAGATGATGGTTCCTTTTTCCTAGAACATTTGCCAATTGACACCTGAATTTAAGATGATTGGGGACACGGTTTACTCAATTCCTTTTAATGTCATTAAAGCAGTGTGTCAGACCTCATAGTTAGCTTCCAAATAGGTGTTCTTTACTGCCCTCTTCTTTTACAAAGGAATTTGAAGGTCATACATGTTCTTTGGCTACATCCTTAGCTTTGAATTCCCAACTTCCCCTATGGTATGTGAAAATGCCAACAAATAAAACGTCAGCAGAAACCTCTTAAAAGGGCACATGTATATTCATGAATGAAAAAGTCCAGCCTTGTTTAAGAAATGTTTCTCTACCCATTTGTACCTATTTGTACCTTGAGAATTTGCTTGAAGAGGATAAGAGACTAAGAAACACAGCAGCCACCTTGTGACTATTAGATGACATGTATGAGGATAAAACATTGCCCACTATAATGAATTCTGAGGATTTCTACCAGGAACCCATCTTGAGGGTTCCACGCATTGTCCTCCAGTTACTGAGAATAAGAGCTGAAGACATAACTGCATCTCTTGTAGGAAATTTCCCTTGAATTAGGGAACCAGTCTGCCCAGAATTAACCGCCCCCCACCCCCGTAGCCAAGTAATGGCAATGATGGCCTGATGTGAAGTTACAGACATATCTCCATTTGGGATGACTCTGAAGGGTGTCTCAGATCCAGAGTTGCAGTAGGACTGAGTCGTTAGTTGAACCTGTTTGGTGTTCAGCTTCTCCCTTTGGCCAGACCTCCCTTTCTCATATTCTTATTGTTGTATCTCCTGAAAGCTTTCCCCAGTGAACTCTCTGTAAGCAATACTTGGTTTCAGGGTTTGTTTCCAGAATACCCAATCAAAGAAACTTAGAAAGCATAGCAGAGTATGGATGTTGAAAAAGCCTGATGTCACTGCTCAGATATTACATCATGCTTGTGAGTTCCAGTTTATCTTTGTAATTCCTATAGTGATTTTTCTTCTATGACTGAATGCTGATTGACACACTTAGAAACAAATTCCTGCTTTATACAGAGTGTCAATGTACTCATTAAAAAACTATCTTTTTGCTTGTTGATCTTCCCTTTCTTCTTTTCTGGAACTCAAATATAAGGTCAGAGCTCCAGCCACCATCTTGTAATCTTGAGGAAGGTACATACCAAGATGTTGAAGCATAAATAATGAAGGAGCCTAGGTCTTTGGTGACTTCTTAGAGCCTGTATCACAGCCTTGGACAGCCAACTCTGGACTTCTTTATGTGAACAAAGTACCCAACAATTTAAAGTGCAAACAAAAAAAAGAAAGAGAGAAAAAAAAGTTTCTTTCTTTAAAACATTTTATTTCCCTTCTTTTTCCTTCTTTCCTTCCTTTTGCTTGCTTGCTTTCTTCCTCCCTCCTTCCTTCCCTTCCTGTCTTTCTCTCTTTCTGAAGTCACTTGTCCTGTAAAGCATATTTGCTTACATATGTATCCTTCTGACTAAGGAGTTGAACACAGTGAAAATTTTATTCCTCATTGGTAACCTCAGCACCTGGTATTGCAGCCAACACACAACAGGTTTGCAGTCTATTAACTGTAATTGAACTGAAGATTGATGTGATTATTAGTTTCCCTTGAAAAAACTGAAGTCCACTGGAAGAAAAAGCATTTTGCAAATCTCACACTGATGGAGTACATCATGAGTTCTGTTCTTCCCATCCATTTTCCCTGTATCCATCTGTCTTAGAAGTCTAAAGTAATTATTTTTGGGGTTTATTACAGGTTTTCAATATTTTGTGCCCCATCTATACCCATTCCCTAGTGAATTTATAGGTGTTTTTTTTTTTCAAAATTTTGTAATCAAAGATCATGTTCATCTCACTAGGCACCAGGCTCTTGGGAAGAATGAGATCTGTGAGCAGCATTCCACCCTTCCCCTTTGTACAGCTGAGGAGTCTATAAAAGAGTGCTTGGCTAAGTAGTGAGGGGCATCCCAGAACATTTTTCTCTCTTCCCCCTGCTCTACTATCCCAAAATGAATATCCTTTGGAAAGGCCTAGGGACCTTTGCCCAATCCAGATTTTCTGGAAACAATGAGTTAAGAGAGAATGAAAGTTACAAGTGTTTAGATTGTTAACAATTCCTTATTTTTCTGCTTCTAATGTCATTTTTCCATCTCAGGATTGAATGGCAATTTGCCTCTATATCTTGTAGTTTCTAAGTTCCATTTTTTTAAATTTTTATTTATTTATGATAGTCACAGAGAGAGAAAGAGAGGCAGAGACACAGGCAGAGAGAAGCAGGCTCCATTCACCGGGAGCCCGACGTGGGAATCGATCCTGGGTCTCCAGGATCGCGCCCTAGGCCAAAGGCAGGCGCCAAACCGCTGCGCCACCCAGGGATCCCATAAGTTCCATTTTTTATACTTAATTTTTTAATTTACTAAAACTTTTTAAAAAAGATTTTATTTATTTGAGTGTGAAAATAGGAAGATCACAAGCAAGAGGGAGAAGCAGACTTCCCACTGAATAGGGAGCCTGATGTGAGACTTAATCCCAGGATCCTGGGATCATGACCTGAGCTGAAGGCAGATGCTTAACCAACTGAGCCACCTAGGCGCCCTAGTGAACTAAAACTTTATGATGGTATACGTGAAGTGAGACTTTTACTTTTTTCTCAAAATAATTGATCAAATATGCATGATTAAATAAGCTTCAATTATACTTTGGAAGTTTTTTTTTTGTGTGTGTGTGATTAAAATCATCTTTATTCTAGTTTTTGTTGTATAGATAACACATTTGAATTGTCAAAACTTAGAAAACAAAGGTTGGTCAACTTCATTGATCCATCTCCCTGTGCTGTGTACATATAGTATGGGAACAGAATCCTGATGACATTGGTTGCTGACAGCATTACAGTTACCATTGTGGTTATTTTACATACATATTTAAAAACTTACTATGCAAAGGAGACAGAACAGGAATGGTGCTATCTCAAGAGCCAGGAGGGGAGCACCAAGAGGAGAATGTTCATCAGTGACAAATGTTCCAGAGAGGTCATGTAAGAGGAAAAACCACCAGTCCGAGTCAATGAACACATATTTATTGAATGTTTACTATGTGCAAGGCATAGTTTAGGGGCTGAGTTATTAGAGTGAACAAGATTGAGTTCCTGCCTTCAAGGAACTTATATTCTATTGAGGACCGAAAGAAAATGAATATGTAAACAAAGACATGAAACTTTGCTAAATTCTCAATGGGATGTGATCTCTTTGAGAACAGGAACTGCTCTTAGTACATTTGCTGGCACATGAAGGTCCAGAGAAACACTCACAAGAGGGCCTTATTTTTGGATTTCAGTATGAAAAATCTTAGCTGAACCCTGTGTTTAACATGGCTGAAAACTATTGAAGCAAGAACAAGTATTACATTTTGGCTGGTAACAAACCTAAATGCGCCTAGTGTGATAATTAGGTATTGAATAGAAACTTGGAATTGTATGAATATATGTATTGCTTAGTACTATAGAATCTGGTATAGTACTATAGAATTTCAGTGTTTGGTCTGTTATTTCAACAGAAACACAATGATCTTAAAATGGGTCAAAACTGGATAAAACAAATGTCCATATAGAGAGGAATGGTTTATGTATGGTATGATGACTTGATTGAATATTATGCAGCCATTAAAGGTATAATTTATAAAAGATAAGAAACAAAATATTTGTTTTAAGTGAACAATGCATGGCACCATATTGTACATACAATATGAATAGAAGTTTATAAAATATAACAATGAAAACTAGCAAAAGATAAACAGAGACTGTAATTATAGTTGGATCATTTTATGGGATTATGGACATTTTATTCTTGCTTTTCCAAACACCTTGTGACATTCTAACTTTTATAGTTTTTAAAAGCAGCAATACAAAGCTGAAAACACTAAACAACCTGTATCCCTGGTGGGGATGTGCTCATGATGGAAATGCCAGAAGGGCTGTTGGCAATTGAGTCATCTTTTTTCAAGGAGGAAATACATTCTGTTACCCATGGCCTTTGAAATTTAATTTGTGTTTAATGTATTCCACATCTAGATTTTCCCTTCAAGGTATCCTGCCCTGGAAATATAAATAAAGATTTAAATTACTCCTCCCCCGCCAAAAAAACAAAAAACAAAAAAAACAAAAAACAAAAAAAAAACTACGCTATTAAGGCTTATATTCTTAAATTCATTTTACTTTGTCTCTTTACTAATATTTTTGGAATTGATAGTTGTGGGGTTATGTGCCAACTTGGCTGGGTTATTGGGTGCCTGAGATCTGGTCAAGCATTATTCTAGGCATTTTTGTGAGGACATTTTTGGATGAGATTAACATTTAAAATGGTAGACTTTGAGTGAGGCAGATTTCCCTCCTTAGATGTGAGTGGGGCTCACCCAATTAGTTGAAGGCCTGAATAGAACAAAAAGACCTCCCTTGAGCAAGACAGAATTGTCTGGCAGAACTGGATTTCAATTTTATTTGAAGTATTGGTTTATTCTGGTTCTATAATGAAAGGCTTTCAGACTGGAACTGTAGCATCAATTTGTCTTCTCCAGCCTGCTGGCCCACTCTCCAGATTTGGGATTTGCCAGCCACCATAACCATGTGAACCAATCCTTAAATATATCTCTTTATGTATACATAAAGGAAGATTATATATGATACATATAATACATATATTTTGTGTATATATATACATATATATATACGATTCATTGGCATTTAGTACTGTAACAGTGTTTGCAACACAATGTTTGTAATGCTTACCTATTAATATGAGGTATTAGTCTACAAAATTTTTCTTTTTTTTTTTTAATTTTTTTTAAATTTTTTTATTTATTTGTGATAGTCACAGAGAGAGAGAGAGAATGAGGCAGAGACACAGGCAGAGGGAGAAGCAGGCTCCATGCACCGGGAACCCAACGTGGGATTCGATCCCGGGTCTCCAGGATCGCGCCCTGGGCCAAAGGCAGGCGCCAAACCGCTGCGCCACCCAGGGATCCCCTACAAAATTTTTCGACTATCATTTTTTTTAAGTTTTGATGTCTGGGTTATTATGCTGTGTTATTAAAATGTGGTGGGGGTTTTCAATGATTTGTATGCCATAGAATGGTTTGCATATCATAGGATGTATCTATTTTATTTTTTAATGATCAAATGAGATTTTTTAAAAGATAATTATTTAATATGGAATATAAAATATATTTCTTAATTATTTTAGAAATGTTCTTTCTTTAAAAATGTTATTTGAGGTTTTAAGAATTAGTTTATTATTGTTTATATTAGATTCATAATTTTTTACTATCCTCTGAAATTTATTTCTATTACAGTTAGGATTTAAAGCAAAGAGGCAGAAAGACTATGAGTTATATGAATGGAATATTCAGTTAGGGATTAAACTTTTCTCATTGTCAGTGTTGGTGAAGTCTTTACTGTTGTCTGTGTGTGGCACTAAAGTTGATCAGCTAGGTCTGCAGTTGAGAAGAAAGGATGGTGGTGCTCTAGTTCATGGACAAAATGATATAGACCCTGCTTCTCTCCTCTCAAGACAAATACGCTGGAAATAATTGCAATAATGTAATTACAAAAGGAATATTATAAGTGAGAAGAGGAAAGTCAAATGCCAACAATTTAAGGATTTGAAGAATGGCATTGCAATGAGTCAACTGGGCTTTAATTTTATTTCTCATATAAGCCACATTGGGTGACAGAAGATCCTATACCCCAGAATCACTAGCCATGGACAGGGCAATAAAAAAGAAAAGACAACAAGAAAAGCTTGATTTCTTAGCAAAGGGACGAGCAAATGGAAAACCCAGTGGCAATGTGGTGGGAAAACTCATCCCCAGGGGTAGTGGCAGCTAATATGTCCACAAGACCATTTCCAGCAGAAGCTGGCAGACCAAGCTTTTCCCAGCCTCCCACCCATGTGTTGCAGCTGGTCTGATCTGCTCTGAAGGGAGAAATCAGCAGAATAAGGGAGGGCCTCAAGAACCTGCATACTAAATTTAAACAAAGTGCCTGCTAAAATAGAAGATTTAAACAGGATCCAGAGACTCATAATATGTAAAATATTCAGAATGTAATTTTAAAAATCACTAATCGGGGCACCTGGATGTCTCAGTGGTTGAACATCTGCCTTCAGCTCAGGTCATCATTTCAGGGTCTTGGGATCGAGTTGCATATCAGGCTCCCTGCAGGGGAGCCTGCTTCTCCCTCTGCTTATGTGTCTGTCTGTCTCTCTCTCTCTCTCTCTCATCTCTCATGAATAAATAAGTAAAATCTTTTTAAAAATCACTAATCATATCAAGAACATGAAAATCATGGCTAAAATGTAAAAGACAATCAAAAGACACTACATTGAGGTGAACTGGAGAAGTTGGATTTGTTTAACAAAGATATTAGAGCAGCCATCATAAAAATCACTTAAACAAGTAATTACAAATTTTCTTGGGAGAAATTAAAACAAACAAACAAACAAACAAAGGTGCTCAGCAAAGACCGAAATTATGATAAAGGAGACAAATAGAAATATAGAACTGAAAAGTACAGGGGAGGGGGGTGGGGGGTGGGGGTGAATGAGTGATGGGCATTTGATGGGATGAGCACTGGGTGTTATTCTGTATGTTGGCAAATTGAACATCAATAAAAAATAAATTTATTATTAAAAAAAGAACTGAAAAGTACAATAACCAAAATAAAGAACTTTCTGGAAGTACTCAGTAGTAGAGTGAATATGACAGAATACAGAATATATGAACTTGAAACAGATAATAGTATGTACTCAATCTCAACCAAAGAGAGCACATTGACTACAAAGAACAAGAGCAACATCACAACCACCGAAACAGCTTCAGGTATCTGTGAAACTAAAGACCCATTATTTGTATCTTAGGGTACCAAAAAGAGTGGAGAAAGAATTAGGTTTGAAAATATATTTGAAGAACTAATGGTTTAAAACATCTCCATTGAGCAAAAGACATGAAGAGAAATCTCACAGAGGAAGACATAGACATGGCCAACATGCATATGAGAAAATGCTCTGCATCACTTGCCATCAGGGAAATACAAATGAAAACTACAATGAGATACCATCTCACACCAGTGAGAATGGGGAAAATTAACAAGGCAGGAAACAACAAATGTTGGAGAGGATGCGGAGAAAAGGGAACCCTCATACACTGTTGGTGGGACTGTGAACTGGTGCAGCCACTCTGGAAAACTGTGTGGAGGTTCCTCAAACAGTTAAAAATAGACCTGCCCTACGACCCAGCAATTGCACTGTTGGGGATTTACCCCAAAGATACAAATGCAATGAAACGCCGGGACACCTGCACCCCGATGTTTCTAGCAGCAATGGCCACGATAGCCAAACTGTGGAAGGAGCCTCGGTGTCCAACGAAAGATGAATGGATAAAGAAGATGTGGTTTATGTATACAATGGAATATTACTCAGCTATTAGAAATGACAAATACCCACCATTTGCTTCAACGTGGATGGAACTGGAGGGTATTATGCTGAGTGAAGTAAGTCAGTCGGAGAAGGACAAACATTATATGTTCTCATTCATGTGGGGAATATAAATAATAGTGAAAGGGAAAATAAGGGAAGGGAGAAGAAATGTGTGGGAAATATCAGAAAGGGAGACAGAACGTAAAGACTGCTAACTCTGGGAAACGAACTAGGGGTGGTAGAAGGGGAGGAGGGCGGGGGGGTGGGAGTGAATGGGTGACGGGCACTGGGTGTTATTCTGTATGTTAGTAAATTGAACACCAATAAAAAAAAATAATAATAAAAAATAAAAAAAATAAAAAAATAAAATAAAAAATAAAAAAACAAATAACTCAACTGCTCTTCATTACACATGGTAGTCATCTATTGACACTGAACCAGCACAATAGATGAAATTAAAAAAAAATAAATAAATAAAAAATAAAAACTAACAAGAAAAAAAAAAAAAAAAAAACATCTCCATTGAGCTCCCTGCATGGAGCCTGCTTCTCCCTCTACCTGTGTCTCTGCCTCTCTCAATCTCTCTCTCTCTCTCTCATGAATAAATAAATAAAATCTTTAATTAAAAAAAGAAAGAAATATTGGGAGCCAAGAAGTGGAACTACAACGGTAAAATTGGATGATCAATATGGTAGAGATGTGAGGACAGAATGGAGGGCAAGATGGAGGGAAAGTCTGAAGGAGAGCCATGCATTGGAAGCTGTAACAATTGTCCAAGAGTGAGGCTACAGAAATAAGGAGTTGCTTTTTCTCTGATACTGAATTTACCTTGCATTTTAAAAAAATTCACTACTGACTAAGAGTTTTGTAATAGAATAAAAATCTGAAGACTGGGGCTCATCTGATATGAACAGATTAGACTCCAGAAGTTCTCTGTAAGTGTCTACAATTTTACTATTGGATCATCAGACCTTTCAGTGGTAAAGGCTTTCACCTGCCAATTGTATTACACTGCTAAGGTGCTGAGTTTTCCTAGGAGGTAGAAACTACATTGAAAATATGAACAGTTATACTTTTTTGGATGGATTTCCTCCTGGGGCCCTCATCCTGGGTGCATTCTTTAACTTAGAAGTTTCATCAAGAATCTTTCAATCTAAAACAGGAAATGTAAATAAAGCCCCAAAGCAGAAAGGAGAAGAAAGAAGTGCTCTTTTAAATTTTATGCTGGTTGCTTTAACATCTCATTTAATTCCTCAATATTAGAATATGGGTATTATAATATCTATCAATAGATAAAGAAATTAATAGGTGCCTTAAATTAAACAAGATTCTAAAGTTAGTAGTTAGCAGAGCAAATATTCTAGGCCAGGTGTAATTAACTTTGGAGTTTGTATCTTTTCCATCACTGAACTGTCTCGTGTGGACAAAAACAGGAAAAAAAGAAATAAAAGAGAATCCTGGCTTTCATGTAGTTGTCATTACAATTATAAACTAAAAAATAAGTATTTTTCTTTCACTTAAGTATAATTTAGATTACCTAAATTATTAACTGTTACCTGAATATCTACAATATGCCTATTTAGAGCAAGAATAAAGAAATGCAACATTTAGGTGTAAGGTAGTGACACATATATATCAACAATGATTAGTTACTGCCTATACTATTCTGATATTAGTGATTATTTTCTGAAGAAACAATTTTTCTTTCTCAAAGAAAATCATAGAACTCATAATCAGCCTTACCAAGAATAAGATGGGCACATAAGACACTCTTATCATGATGACATGAGCACAAAGATGAAATACAGTGAATGGGACCATGAGTGGGAGGCAATGAATCTCACCATTGTGAGACCCTGCTGAGGATAGCAGCACAAAGGAGTCTTCTCCCCTCCCTTGTCTTCCCACCTGCACCCAGTATCAAATGTTCTCTGGCTATGGTTGTGCTAATATCCCTGGAATGGTTGACTTCCATACTATCCATATTCATATCAGTTTCCCTTTGAAACTGATAGTCACACTGAGTTCTCCAGCTAAAATATTGGTTTATTAAGTTGGGCCCTGGCATTCTTTGCTCTTGGTTGCCGCTACTGGACATTAATGGTGTTATACAGTAGACCTCCAGGAGAATGCTCACTCAGAACCCACATGCTGCATTGCACAGATGGGGAAAGAGTTAGTTCCTATGTCATGTTTCATTATCAATCAACCAAACAAGTGCCTAACACAGAACAGAGATGAGGAACTCACAATATGTAAGAAGTCTGGGGTCTGGTGTCCTCACGCCCACAGAAAGGAGAAGGACTGATGGTTGGGATTCTGAATGATTAATGGAGAGTTCAGACAGAGCTGAGCCCCATTAATAATCCATCTCTATGCCACTGGGATCATGGGACTCAATGATTGAAGACACTCTCCTGCCACAATGCAGTGAATGCACAATTTTAACAGAATCTATGCTTTTTCTTATAATTCATTCAATTATGTTCTTTAATCATTCATTTGGTAAACATCCTTTAAACCCTTCACATATGCTGGACAATTTTCCAACCTTTTAGTTACCAGGAAAATATGACAACACATGAACCATCACTGCACAACTATCAGAATGACTGAAATTAAAAATTTTTAAAGGGGTCATATTTTCAGAAAAAGTGGAAAATGTATTCATTGCTGATGGGAACTAAAAATGATATAGTCACTTTGGAAAACTGTTTGGCACTCTCCATTAAAGCTAAGTGCATACCATATGACACAGAAATTTCACTCTTAAAATGTACTTGGCAGAAGTGTATAATTTGGTCACTAAAATATATTTTCAAACATGTGCTGGGGCTCCTTGGTAGCTCAATGGGTTAAGTGTCTACCTTCACCTCAGGTCATGATCCCAGGGTTCTGGGACTGAGCCCTGAGTCAAACTCCCTGCTCAGTGGGAGTCTGCTTCTCCTTCTTCCTCTCCCTCTGCTCCTTCCTACTTGTGTTCTTTATCTCTCTCCCTCAAATAAATAAATAAATAAATAAATAAATAAATAAATAAATAAATCTTTTAAAAAGTGTCCAAAGTATAAACAACCCTAGAAAAAGGAATACATTGTAATATTTTTATACAATGGAATACTATTTGTTAAGGAAAATGAACAAAATAAAACTACCTCCTATAATACAGGAGAGTTTCACAGACAACATTCCTTGAAAGTAAAAACCATAAAAGAGTAAATACTGGATTATGCCATATATATAACATTCAAAATTAGGATAGCTAATATATGGTGTTTGATCAGGACAGAGTTTACCATTGATAGGATGAAGGGGTTAGTGATGTAGCAAGAAAAGGGCTTCTGGAATGCTAGTGATACTGTTTTCTATATTGGTTAAATGGGAGTGTTCACTTTATGAACATAGTACTATAAGCCTTAAAACTTACACAATTTTCTTGGGTATTAAATTCCAAGTTAAGAATATGTATCAATAAAAAGAAAGGAAATGAAAAACAGTAACTACAAAGGATATTAAATGTTTTATTAGAAAAAAGATAGTGTTGGATGTGTGGTCTCAGACATCTCAGAGAGTAGGTGTCTAGGATGCACTCAGAGATCCTTTCTCAGTGGACTCAAAGTCACACACAACTCTTCTTCCTGGATCTCTGGAGCCTCTCTAAAGATTTTAAATAGCCTTTGTCTAGATTCCTCACCCCCTAGAATGCCTTCTAGAGAATTGTCAACTATTGAAACATAAAGGCCTTTGCAAATGTTATTCTAAGTATTGGTAAGAATGGGAAATGGGGCTTCTGACATTTACCTATTGAATCACTGGATGCCTTCAAAGTTCCCCTACATCTTTGGTTTTCAGAGGTATTAAATATGTTATTCCTGTGGTCAGGTGTTTTTTTTTTGTTTTTTGTTTTAATTATTTATCAGTTTTTTTAAATTATTTATCAATTCTGACTTCTGGTCTTCAGGGGCCAATTCTTTAGTGTATGTCACTAATTTTAGAGCATTTTCCCCAAATATATCTTCAGACTCATTCTCTTTTTTTTTGAGGATTCTAATTGCGTAAGACCAATTTGATTAATCCTACAGCTCTTGAGTGTTCTGTCCCACTTTTCTTTTCACTGTTTTCCTCTTTGTACTTCAATTTGGGCAATTTCTATTGGCCTGGCCTGTCATCAACTGTCTTCAAGTTCTCTGATTGCTTTTTAAAATATATCAAATCTCCTACTGAGTCAGACCACTGAACACATTCTTCATAGAAATCATCTATGCTTCTTTTTTTAAAAGATTCTATTTATTTATTCATGAGACACACACACACACACACGCACAGAGGCAGAGACATAGGCAGAGGGAGAAGCAGGCTCCATGCAGGGAGCCTGATGTGGGACTCAATCCCAGAGCCAAATGCAGATGCTCAACTGGTGAGCCACCCAGGCATCCCTCATCTGTGCTTCTAATGACATTATACTCTATGTAGGAAACCCAAAAGACCATCCAAAAATATTACAAGAACTTATATAGGAATTTAATTGTCACAGGATATAAAATCAATGAACAGAAATCAGCTGCATTTCTATAGTAACAATGAGGGAGAAGAAAGAGAAATCAGGGAACTGATCCCATTTACAATTGCACCAAAACCCATAAGATACTGAGAATAACCTAACCAAAAAGGTAGAGGACCCGTATTCCAAAAACTATAAGACACTTATGAAAGAAATTGAAGGAGATGTAAAGAAATGGAAAAATATTCTATGTTCATGGATTGGAAGAACAAATATTATTAAAATATCTCTGCTACACAATCTACAAATTCAATGTAATCCCTATATCATTTTTCATAGAGCTAGAACAAACAATCCTAAAATTTGTATGGAACCAGAGAAGACCTCAAATAGCTAAAGGAATGTTAAAAACAAACAAAGCTGGAAGCATTACAATTCCAGACTTCAAGCTATATTACAAAGCTGTGATCATCAAGACAGTATGGTACTGGCACAAAAACAGATACATAGATCAATGGAACACAATAGAGAATCCATAAATGGACTCTCAACTGTATAATCAATTAATCTTCAGCAAAGCAGGAAAGAATATCCTATTGAAAACAGTCTCCTCAACAAATGGTTTTGAGAAAACTGGACAGTCTCATGCAGAAGAATGAAATTAGATTACTTTCTTACACCATACCCAAAAATAAACACAAAATGGATGGAAGACCTAAACATGAGACAGGAATCTATCAAAATCCTAGAGGAGTACACATGCAACAACCTCTTTGACCTTGGCTTTCAGCAACTTCTTGCTAGACACATCTTCAAAGAGAAGAGAAACAAAAGTAAAAATGAACTATTGGGACTTTGTCAAGGTAAAACACTTTTGCACAGCAAAGGAAACAGTCAAATAAACTGAAAGGTAACCTATACAATTGAAGATATTTGCAAATGTCTTATCAGATTAAGGGCTGGTATCTAAAATCTAAAAAGAACTTATCGAGCTTAACCCCCCCAAAATAAAAGAATCCAGTCAAGAAGTGGGCAGAAGACGTGAACAGACATTTCCCCCAAAAAGACATACAGATAGCCAACAGATAGATGAAAAAATGTGCAACATCACTTGGCATCAGGGAAATACAAATCAAAACCACAATGAGATACCATCTCACACCAGTCAGAATGGCTAAAATTAACAACTCAGGAAATGACAGATGTTGACAAGAATGCAGAGAAAGGAGAACCCTCTTGCCTTGTTGGTGGGAATGCAAACTGCTGCAGCCACTGTGGAAGACAGTATGGAAGTTCTTCAAAAAGTTGAAAATAGAATTACCCTTAGACCCAGCAATTGCATGATGATGTATTTATCCAAAGGATACAAACACAGTGAATTGAAGGAGCACCTGCACCCCAAAGTTTATAGCAGCAATGAACACAATAGCCAAAATATGGAAAGAGCCCAGATGTTCATCAACAGATGAATTGATCAAGAAGATGTGGTATACATATACAATGGAATATTACTCAGCCATCAAAGAGAATGAGATCTTGCCATTTGTGATGGCGTGGTTGGAACTAGAGAGTATTATGCTAAGTGAAATTAGTCAGTCATAAAAAGACAAATATCATATGATTTCACTCATATGTGGAATTTAAGAAACAAAACAGATGAATATAGGGGAAGGGAAGGAAAACTAAAATAAGATAAAAACAGAGAGGGAGGCAAACCATAAGAGACTCTTTTTTTTAAAGATTTTATTTATTTATTCTTGAGAGACACAGAGAGAGGCAGAGACACAGGCAGAGGGAGAAGCAGGCTCCATGCAGGGAGCCCCACAAGGGGACTCTATCCGGGTCTTCAGGATCACGCCCCCGCCGAAGGCTTCGCTAAACCACTGAGCCACCCAGGCTGCCCGAGACTTTTAACTATAGGAAAAAAAAACAGGATTTTTGAACGGGAGGAGGGTGGAGGGATACAGTAACTGGGTGATGGACATTAAGGATAGCACTTTATGTAATAAGCAGTGGGTGTTATATGCAACTGATGAATCATAATTTTTACCTCTGAAACTAATAATACACTATATGTTAATTAAATTGAATTTAAATAAAAAATAATTTTAAAAAGATAGAAATCATCAGTGCTTCTGACTGCTCACATTTCCAAGTTATTTTCATAATTGCCATCTGTTGCTGATACTGCTTTCCTAATCTTGCAGGTTTTCCACCTTTTCGACGTAATCATAGTTACTTTAGATACCTGTCTTGGAGCATCTGTGTCATATCAGAGTCTGGCTCCAATCATTGCTACTTTGCATCCTTCCTCATTTTTTGTTAAAATTCAGACTTGTACACTTGTACAGGAGAGTATATACTGAAGTAATTTTTTATTTTATTTTATTTTATTTTTACTTATTGATGAGTGCAACTTCTCTTCAGTTAGGCCTTCGGTGTATATGTGTATGTAAATCAAATTTAAAGCCAGTTGGGAGGCTGGGTTTAAAGTTTATTGTTACTCTTAGTGCACTGAAGTTTCAAATCATTTGATTTCCCATATTTGTTTCTTAGAATAGTGTCCTTTTGTTATATTTCCCCACATTGCCTTCCTCTCTCAGCTTTTCTAATTGTTATTTTAACTCAGCACTTGTTAACATGCTGGTGGAGAGTAAACGAGTATGTATGTTTTGATGATTTCCTTAAGTCTCAGTCTTAAGCAGGCAGTGTAATCTTGTTTTGAGGTGTGGCCTTTACAAGTGATCTTTCCCTCAGCAAATTAATTCTGGCAGCATGCACTCCTGCTCTTCGCCCAGTGGAAGAGCTTTGTTCCTTTCTCCTAGCCTCCTTACCCTTCCCAGTTGAAGTGAGTTGGTGTGAGTATCCCTAGGCTACAGTTTGATTATTTTTCCACTGAAGTTTAAGCTTCTTTGTCCATAGTTGTGATGGGTTTGGGCAGAATTAACTGTGGTTTCTATTCCCCTTCTTCAACCAGACCACAGGGAAAGCCTTCTCTGGGGCCTTCACAGTCATCACAGCTGGATGGAGCCTGAGGAGCTCCGGGAGAAACAGCCCTCAAGAGGATATTACAGTCCCTGTCATCTCAGGCCCTAGAGTCTTTTAAACTCACACTAGCCCACAATTAGCCTTTAGAAAGTGGTTAAATTTTTCTACCTTCATTTTCCTTTATTTTTTTTAATGTAAATTCAATAGAAAATATATACATCGTTAGTTTCAGAGGTAGAATTCAATAATTCTTCAGGTGCATATAACACCCAGTGCTCATCACATCACATGCCCTCCTTAGTGCTCATCACCCAATTACCCCAAATCCCCTCACCTACCCACCCTGCAGCAACCCTCAGTTTGTTTCCTATAGTTAAGAGTCTCCCGGGCAGCCCCAGTGGCCTTGGGCCTGGGGTGTGATCCTGGAGACCCGAATCGAGTCCCACGTCAGGCTCCCTGCATGGAGCCTGCTTCTCCCTCTGCTTGCGTCTCTGCTTCTCTCTGTGTGTCTCTCAAGAATAAATAAAATCTTTAAAAAAAAAGAATCTCCCATGGTTTGTCTTCCTCTCTCATGACTTCCCATTCAGTTTTCCCTCCCCCTATGATCATCTGTGCCATTTTTTATATTCCACATATGTGTGAAACCATATGATAACTTTCTCTGATTCACTTATTTCACTTACTGGCATGTGTAGCATTCTACAGCTTCAGTCCCAGGAAAGTTATCTGACTTTGTCTCCTTGCAGAGTACTATCTCTCTCTTTGTAGATCTTAGGTTAACTATCTGCCCTGTGAACTCAGTTCTCTGCTGCAAAAGTCATTAATTTACACTTTCTTCAGCTTGTTTCTTGTAGTAAGAGTAAAAGTGATATGCTTTTTTGTATATATTTACATCCTTAATAATAGAGTTCAACCAACTCCAAATATTCCTGGTACTTTAGACCAAGGAGAACCATTACTTACTATAACATTCTATTTCTCTATAGTGGTTCATCCTTCCAGAGGTAGCCAAATAAGTTGAAAGAGCACAAATTGATTATCTAACAGGGATTTTACTATAGGAATATATCAATTTTACTTATCCATAGAGTATATACAGAGTTTTCAATAATGTATCAATTACAAGGAAATTGATTGTAGACTTGAAAATAATGTAAGCTACAATAAATAAAAATAAGACTATAAATTAAATACTAAATCATATTTAAGGATATTTTTAAAGACTTTTAGATGAAGAACAAATAAAAAACATAAGGTGTAGGCTACTTAGATAATGGTAAAAAAAAGGAATCATTATATATCAAATTCAAAACTATATTTACAAAATAATTCAAGTCCAGGGATACTCTTACTATTAAATAAGAATGAATATAACTAAAGTAAATTTTCATCAAAAAGTCTTAAAAATATGGTATTACCAAAAAAAAAAATATATGGTATTACCATTTAAGAGCCATGTCCTTCAGCAGAGGAAAATGAGATAACCACTTTCTTTTGTCTTCCGTATTATCAGATGTGAAGTCTGTCATTATTTGAACTGGTGCCCCTATAAGGAATATGTTGTTCCTTTCTGGTAGCTTTTAGGATAATTTCTTTTGTTTTCAGAAGTTTAAATATGATGTATATTGTGATGAATTTCTCTGAGTTTATCTCACTTGGGGTGTGCTCAAGTTTTTGACCTGTAAGTTTGTGTCTCATTCCAAATTTGAATGCAGGACTCCATCCCAGGACTCCAGGATCACAACCTGAGCTGACGACAGACCTCAACTGCTGAGCCCCTCAGGTGTCCCCCTCCCAATATTTCAACAGCTCACTGTGCCTAAGGATCAATATTCTAATCTTTTCACTTCTAATTTGGTCAACTCAACTTTCTTTCTTTTTTTTTTTAAGATTTTATTTATTTATTCATGAGAGACAGAGAGAGAGGCAGAGACAGAGGCAGAGGGCAAAGTAGGCTCCATGCAGGGAGCCCGACGTGGGACTCGATCCTGGGTCTTCAGGATCACACCCTGGGCTGAAGGCGGCGCTAAACCACTGAGCCACCCAGGCTGCCCTTAACTCAACTTCCTAACTTGATACCCCATCATCTGTTTTATTCAGATATTCTATTGATATTCTATTACTTCAGAAATGAAAACTGTGATCTATGACCAAACATGTAATATTCCTGTCTCATTGTCTTTGCTAATGTAATATGTAGCAGATCCTGAAGTTTCAACACTCCATAGACAGTTGTCCTCATCTGATTTTGATCCTGCTCATCATCAAAGATACATAAGTGCTTATTTATAACAATAGCTGATAAATGGGCTCTTGGATTAAGAATATTTGTTGATAATGACTTAACCTTTTAAACATTAACAATTGTACAGTTAATTCAAATAGTGATATGAAGCAAACTAAGTATCAGACATTTGGGTAATTAATAGAAACTTAGAGTTCCTTCCACTTGACATTCAGTGGTAATCCTTGATCACCTTATCACTATGACAATTATCTCTTTACACCTACCTGAGCATTCTATTCCATGTATTTATCTCATTCTGCTGAAACTCTTCTATGAGTCCTTGGTGACCACAAATGTTCACTGCCATTGTCTTGGCATTTTATCTGGATAGAATTTATATTCTAACAGAGTTTAGATTTTAATAGCCCCTATTATTAATTAATGGTTGCATTAAAATAGCTGTTCAGTAAATCTAAACTTTGTAATTACTATTTCTGCCATGGTTTCATTCATATGAACATCTATGAAATGTATTTATGCAAATTATATGCAGCAAAAGTTTCCAATAGAATATGTGATTAAAACTAAAAATAATGGCAACAACCTGTGCCCATTTTGTTCACCCTTTCCAGGCCATAACTAATACCTCCTTTATTGAGGGCAGTATGCAGAAAGCTTGCTGACAACATGAATTGAGTTGGCAAGAGACTGTTACTTTTTTTCAGTCTCTATGGTGGTAGGAGAGGCATTTATAGGGGCTTCTTCATCCAGTCTGTTAGATGTGTCACAGTGTTTAATATCCTGGGAAGTGCAAAAACCTCCACATTTGCCAGTCAGTAGGCTCTGTGGAAACAGATGTAACAATACATTGAATGCAACTCTACTATGATGAAAAATAATAGACACTGATGAGCTTTGCCATTGAGGATGTAGACAGTGGTCTGAAGACTCACTATTTTTTTTTTTTTTTGCATTTTCTAAATCTACTTCCTAATTATATTGCTTGGTAATACTTTCAGAAAAGAATTTAGGAGCAAAAACCCTTTCAGGAACAATGAGCTCAAAACATTTAAAAAAATGTTTAATGACAAAGTAAGTAGTGAAATTAATTTCTCAAGAATGATAATACACATGCACAAAGTCCTGACATAACAATCATTAGGGTCATAGTATTATTAATGACCACATAAAAAACAGAAGACAAAGGCAACAGAAGATGCATCAATACCTATTTCAAATGTAATGGTTATATTAAGAAGGCTACACTCAAAGATGATGTATTAACTACTGTATTTGAAGAAGGAACGTTTGCATGTTAGTCAGTAAAGCACAATATTTCATTTAGGCCAATTGACTCATTTTCTAAAATAATCTAACTTTTCATTCCAATATTTCTTACATACATGCTGAAAGTAGAGTGGTAGCTAAAAATTAATTGGCTCCATTATGAGAAAAACTATTCTATCAATTAAAATATATTAAACACAGAGAATTTCACACTAACAGACCTGTTCAAAAAAAAAAAAAAAAAAAGAAACAAGTTCAAATGAAGATTGTTTTTAAGCACAAGAGTAATGACCCCACAAGAATTACAGGAAAAAAATATAAAGAGCAATAGAAGAAGAATATCTGTATCTATATCTATCTATAGCTACATATGAAAATACTGATGTATATTGATACTGTGTGTGGTATATTGGCTGTGCAAACAACAATGGTGATGTAGCATGAGCTGATAATACACGCGAATTAAAATTCTTGAGAGCAACAGCAGAAAATAGGGGCTGGTAAATGTAAGTAAAGTGTTTTCAGGTTTCAGAATTATTGGAGAAAAATAAAATGAATAATTTTAATTAACAATAAGTCATTTATATTTATATTAATTTAGAATACATAGGATATACGCCCCAGCAATTGCACTGCTGGGGATTTACCCCAAAGATACAGATGCAATGAAATGCCGGGACACCTGCACCCTGATGTTTCTAGCAGCAATGTCCACAATAGCCAAACTGTGGAAGGAGCCTCGGTGTCCATCAAAAGATGAATGGATAAAGAAGATGTGGTCTATGTATACAATGGAATATTACTCAGCCATTAGAAATGACAAATACCCACCATTTGCTTCCACGTGGATGGAACTGGAGGGTATTATGCTGAGTGAAGTAAGTCAATCGGAGAAGGACAAACATTATATGGTCTCATTCATTTGGGGAATATAAATAATAGTGAAAGGGAATGTAAGGGAAGGGAGAAGAAATGTGTGGGAAATATCAGAAAGGGAGACAGAACATGAAGACTCCTAACTCTGGGAAATGAATTAGGGGTGGTGGAAGGGAAGGAGGGCGGGGGTTGGGGGTGAGTGGGTGACGGGCACTGAGGGGGACACTTGACGGGATGAGCACTGGGTGTTATTCTGTATGTTGGCAAATTGAACACCAATAAAAAATAAATTTATTATAAAAAAAAAGATTTGTGTGGAATCAGAAAAGACCCCGAATAGCCAGGGGAATTTTAAAAAAGAAAACCATAGCTGGGGGCATCACAATGCCAGATTTCAGATTGTACTACAAAGCTGTGGTCATCAAGACAGTGTGGTACTGGCACAAAAACAGACACATAGATCAATAGAACAGAATAGAGAATCCAGAAGTGGACCCTCAACTTTATGGTCAACTAATATTCGATAAAGGAGGAAAGACTACCCACTGGAAGAAAGACAGTCCCTTCAATAAATGGTGCTGGGAAAATTGGACATTCACATGCAGAAGAATGAAACTAGACCACTCTCTTGCACCATACACAAAGAAACTCAAAATGGTTGAAAGATCTAAATATGAGACAAGATTCCATCAAAATCCTAGGGAAGAGGAGATATTTGAGAAAAGCTGAAGTGCCCCTTAGGTAGGAGATACACACAGAGAAAAATGTGATGATGACTTGAAATCCGTGAAGTATCCCTTGGTGTCAGCTGTACCCCATCAGCAACAAAGATGTGTACGTGTGTGATTAGCAAAAGTGCTTTAATGTGGATATAATTACCATATGCCCTATGGATGAAATAATGTTTCTAGTCTACATTATCTACCCACATTTACAGTATAAATGAAATAGTGTTAAGTAATGTGGTTTATTTCATCAACACAGGACCTTCTTGTCTCTTCGAAGACAGAGCCAGTCCTGGCTCTTCATTAGGTGAATGCAGTTTGTAAACTCTTCTTGTGTGGTCCCATGCAGTCTTCAATGTTAATAATTTGGTTTTGTTTGCACAATTACTATTCTTTGTATTTTATTCTAAATCCCCATGTGGAAGAAATATGTTTAAATACAGCTTATTGGACATGTTTTTGAAAGATGCATCAATGAGAAAAATGTGATTCAAATGTGTCAGGGAAGGCTTATTTAGAAGATGGTTCCCATTAACATAAGTACAATATTCTACACATGTCATGTGGCATAATGATGTACTCCATAATTTTATTCTAAATATTATGTGATTTGATTCATCTCTTTGTCAAATTATGATGGTAAAACATAAAGTAAAATATTTAAAGAAATAAAAAAAAAACTGTGGCAGTGTCCAAAAAATGGTGAGAATGGGAAGCAACTAATTCCTCTCACTTACTATTGGGATACAATATGTCCCAGTCATTCTAGAAAAGTGTTGCTCAATTTCTCATAAAATCAAACATGTAATCATCATGTAACCCTGTGTTGCACCCTTAGAAATGCAATAAACCGAAATGAAAATGAGTTTAAACAAAATAATATCCATAGGAGTTTTAGCCATAATAGCCAATGACTGCAAACAATCAAGATGTCTTAAAATGGTTGAATAATTAAACAAAATATGTTACATGCATACCATTAAATACTGCCCAGCAATAAAAAGGAGTTGGCTCTTGATAGAGGCAACAATTAGATGATCTTCCAGGGAATTTTGCTGGGTAAAAAAAAGGTTAATTTGAAAATGTTGTATACTGTGTGATTCCATTTTCAAAATTGGAAATTTTTTTAAAAAAATACATTTTTAATATGTATATTTTTTATTGGAGTTCGGTTTGCCAATATATAGTATAACACCCAGTGCTCATCCCGTCAAGTGCCTCGCTCAGTGCCTGTTACCCAGTCACCCCATCCCACCACCCACCTCTCCTTCCACTACCTCTTGTTCATTTCTCAAAGTTAGGAGTCTCTCATGTTTTGTCACCCTCTCTGATTTTTCCCACTCATTTTCTCTCCTTTCCCCCATAATTCTTTTCACTATTTTTTATTTTTCCCGTATGAGTAAAATCATATAATGATTGTCCATTTGACTTACTTCACTGAGCATAATATTCTCTAGTTCCATCCATGTCAAAGCAAATGGTGGGTATTCATTGTTACTAATGGCCAAGTAACTTTTTGTTTTTATTTAAATTTCAGTTAGTTAACACACAGTGTAATAATTTGTTTCAAGTGTACGATATAGTTATTCAACACTTCCATATGACACTTGGTGCTCATGACAAGTGCCTCTTTAATCTCCATCATTTATTTGACTAATCCCCCACCCACCTCCCCTCTGGTAATCATCAGTTTGTTCTCAATAGTTAATAGCCTGTTTCTTGGTTTGCTTCTCTCTTTCTTTCCTCCCTATGATTGTTTTATTTATTAAATTCTACATGCGAGTGAAATCATATGGTATTTGTTTTCTCTGACTGACTTATTTTGCTTAGCATAATACTCTCTAGCTCCATCCACATCATCACAAATGGCAAGATTTTGAAATGACATTATTTTAGAAATGAAGAGCAGATTTTGTTAATGCCAGGGATTAGGGACAGGGAGGAAAATAGTCATGAAGAAAGGTGGATTTGTTTATAAATAGGCAACACAAGGGATCCTTGTGGTGATGGAACTGATATATACTCTGGTAGTAGATACATAAACCCGTAATTATGATAGAATTGTTTAGAACTCGGTACACACATCCACACCAAAGAGTACAAGTAAAACTGGGGAAATACTAATAAGATTAGTAGACTGTATCTTAGTTGTGATACAATAATTTTGTAAAATGTTACTTTTGATGGGAATTTTATTAATTACAGACAGGATCACTCTTATTATCATTTCTTGCAGTTGCACATAATTCTACAATTATCTCAAAATTTCAATTAAAAATGAAATAATTAGGAATAAGTGTCATGAAAGATGTCAACACCTCTACACTAAAGACTATATAATATTATTAACTATAAATTAAATATTAATAATATACATGGGGGAAGATGAATGATACACATGGAGGGATATAACATGTTTGTGGTCTGAAGGACTTGATAATGCAAAGATGCCATTTTTTCCCCCAAACATTGTTCTATGCAACGCAATCTCAGTCAAAATCCTAGCTGGTGGTTTTCAGGAAATAGACACACTAATTCTAAAATGTCTAGGGGCATTCAAAGAACCAAGGATAACCGGAATGGCATTCAAGGGCAGAAGACTTTTCTGAAGGACTTGCAATAGCAGACACTGAGACATAAAAATACAATAAATAATATTTTGTCATAGTAGTGCAAGAATAGACAAACAAGTTAGTTGGGAAAATGGAGAGTTCAGAGACACACACATACAGTCATCTACTGTATAGAAAAGGTGATACTCTGATGCAGAATATAAATACATTTTATTGAAATAATTGGTTATCATATGGAAAATATAATGAATTTTGACTATACTTCCCAGTTTACACAAAAAAATCAATTTCATGGATTGTTCATGTAAATAAAAAACTTTAAGAATAAAATAAAATATATATACATTCTGTAGGCAAATATTTCTCAAATAGGGAAGGAAAGTTTTTTTTAAAGAAAGAGTTGCTAACTATGAGCACATTAAAATTAATAACTTAGATTTATTAGAAGACATTGTTAAGAGTTAAAAGGCCAGTGCTTAGAGCAGAGACTATATACAACAGATATATCTAACAAAAGGCATTTGTCCAAAATAAATATTATACACCTCCAATGGGTAGAAGACTAAAACAAGCACTTAACAGAAGATAAGGGCCATAAACTTGTGAGATAGTGCTAAAATCCATGAATCTTTTGGGAAATGTAAATTAATAAACAATGATTGTTGCTAGATTGTTTATGAACATAACCTCATTAACTTCCTATGTCTCTGGAGTCATGGTTCTTTGAAATACCACTGCAAGCAGCTGTTTGACACCATGTATTCAAAACTTTTTAATCGCTAGATTTAGATGGTACCTTTTTCAACCCCAGATGAAATATAATGAACCAATTATCTCTTATAAAGTTAACAAAATATTTAAAAGCCAAAATGCACATATGTAGATAATGCTGCACATGGGAGGAGGACCGTTAAAAACTGCCGCGTGGACCCTGACTCAAACCACTGAAACACACTTTCTGGATGCAGGCTCAGAGTGTGCACTGTGCAGTGAGAGGTGGGGACAGGGTAAAAAAGGAGAGGGGTCTCATGGTAAGCAGAAACTTCAGCACCTCTGGCATCATTTCTTGGGATGAACTATTTCAAACATAGGAATAAATTAACTCTAGTCCCAAAGAGGGGCTATAGGAGACTCTTCTTTTCTAGTTATTTTTAATGTTTGTTTTCCTTGTGTGTTTTTCTTCTATATTGGGAGAACACTACAGAGAAAAGCAGCTGCTAGGCAGAAATTTAGAAAAAGCTGATCCTCAGACATCCCTCCCTCATTAAACATATATTATGGTACAATGTTCCAACCTCAGGGAGAGAAAGTGAATAATACTGAAACTATTTTTCTTTCTTTCTCAATGAACTCTTCAGAAAATTCTGTGAGATAAGATAAGAAAAAGAATAGAGAAATAAGGTTTATGTGTTCAACAGAGAACATAGAGGCAAGTTATAGAGGTCCTAAAAGATATCTATACACTAGGTATGGAGAATCCAGGAAAGTTCTGGGCTTATTTTTGAAGGGAAATACCAGGTGCGGGGAAGGGAATCTGTGAGAGCACCTGCTGCAAGTCCCCTGAACAAGATAATGGGGGCACCCACAGAGAGTCAGGGGCCCAGGCAAGTGGGTGCCAGCCACCTGTGGCTCAGAGTCAAAAGACCATGGTCTGTATGACACAAGGAATTCTGCTGTCATGGTCTGTTTTTCTGGTGAAGATGTGCAGAACCTTTCCACAAAGGGTCAGATGAAGCAGCAGGTGCCAGTGCACACTTCAGCAATGGAATGCATTCTTGGCTGTGTGAACACATCTAGTCATGCTCTCTGTTCTTTTCTCTGTAACATCTGGATGTTAATGGTGTCTATTTTGTCGGGTTATTGGAGGATTAGACAAGAAGAGATGCAATCTATTATGGCAGAGAGTCTGGTGCACAGTTAGTGCCCAGTAAACAGTAACTATCAGAGTCTCTTTATATGCTGGCATCTCTGAACATAGTTTTCCACACTGTGTCAGAGGTGCTTTACCATACCAGAAGCTTCCACAGTTCCTCCAGAGGGGATTCTCAGCCCAAGGCCCAAAGGTTGGATGTAAGTATAAGGCACACAAATTGACCCCTCCCCATCCAACTGAAAGCTCCTCTCTGCCCCAGACACATTTGCATTAGAATTCTCAAATTGTACACTGTTTTCTCATGATCACCATAATTTAAATTTTAATAATCTTCTTGTTGAAAAACAAATCAAGAATTTTTTTTTTTTTTTTTTTAGAAAAGTGAACGGAAGGTATTTCATTTCTCTGGAAGGCTACCGCTAATTAAGATGTTGAAGGCAATTTTAACACCATTTCTCACCACTGTGACAAATCTGACAGGTTTACAAATTAGCATTCTGGGACTCTCACACTGGATGTCCATGTTTTGTCAGGTTCTGTGACAGATCACAAACGGGCATGGTAATTGCTACAAGTGATATAATACCTTGCAAAAAATTAAGCACACTCTCAGGTGATTCCAGAAAACTGGCCTTTTTATTTGCATTAAATACTATTGTTTTTGGCAGTTATGAGAAAAGCTAATAGCATTTTGTAAGGCTAAGTTACCAATTTTCCCATTAGATAAATTTCAGGTTCAAGAATGATTAGATCACCAATCTCTGTGCTAGATATCCAAGACACGTAGCCTGCTTGTTGCATTCTTTCCAGGATATTTGGAAACCGAGATGTAGATGAAAAATATCTCACATAACACGGGGTGGCTCCAAATCTGTACTTTTCCAGCAAATAAGCTAGTTAGGATAATTTCTCATTTTATTATGTACTGCAGCTGCTACTGGGCTCACTGAATCCCCATTTCCCACAGAAGAGGAATGATTCCAGAGGCTGTTCTAAACAGTCATTCTTGCCAGGAAATTTTGATAAATCAGCAGACACTGACTCAGGGTTAGATAACAATATTTGTCTTTATTCTCTTTCTCTTTCATTTTCGTTTCTTCTCTCCCACCCCCCCCACCCCGAGCCCCTACTCATCTCCCTTCTTTCTTTCTTCTTCCTATAAACCTATCTACATTGGGAGATTTAGCATGGAGGTAAAAACTGAATAGGGACAGAAAGATTCAGGTTGAATTTCCATAACATCCATTGTTGGAGGTGTAAGCTTCAAAACATTCTAAAAAGAAAAAGCATAAATAGAAACACATCTTTTCTAGTTATTGTCCCTTTCCAATGTATACAACTTTATTCCTCTTGTGCCCTAAGGTAAAGACATATGATCTTAGTACTCATAATGACACTAGCATCTAGCATATATTGGATCCCAACTATGACCTGGGGGAATTATATTCATTTTCTCATTTAATTCCATTAATCATCCAGCAAAAAGTTTAGTTCTATATTTCAGAGGAATAAAAAGAGGGTCAAAGAAGTTAAATGACTTGTTCAAGGTAACATTGCTAGCAATAAACCAGACATCCCAAGTCTGTGTGCATCTGCTCCTATGCCTTTAATCCCATCCTGTTTTTCCATAACATGCAGTATCTGTATCTGATGGTGTCTGTTGAAGACATTGATCATGTCTTTGCCCCACATCAAATATGCCTGTGCAGTGCACCTGCAACAGATATTCAACATGGGTTTATTAAAAATAGGAAAAAACACACAAGTGAATAATCAAATGAGAAAGTGAAGCTTCTATGGCCTCAATCAATAACTTACTCAATGTCTTTTTTTTTAATATCTATTATGAACTACTAGATAAGTGTCCCTAGAAGGAAAGCCTGAGGCAGAGACTTGCATGCAAATGATACACTGAGTGATCTCAGGAGGAAGAAGGATAGAGCAGGGCAAGGAGTTAAACAAAGATGTGGTCTCAGGTAGAGTTTAATGTCAGCCTGATCTCATAAGGAGCTCTGGTATAGGCATTGTACCACAGAATCCAATTAGGCTAGGAGCCAGACTTTTAACAGTGATTAGCTGTGATCCATATATAGGGGAGGGGCCTTAACCTCTCAACCACACAGCTTCTTCAGCCAAAGGGGATGATCTAGAGAAAGGACAGCTGTGAGCTATTAACAGCCAACAGGCAGGAGAGTGGGGATAGGAGTATTAGTAGGGGAAAGGGAATCAGCAGGATCCAACAGCATCTCCTAAGGCATATACCATTACAGTTCTATGAACGTTTCCAATTAGTGTATATTTTCAATGCCTACAGCCCACTCCATCATCATCCTTCAGAGCCCATCCATCTTAAGACCAACCTCCCTCATGGACTTTCCCTAGACTACTCCAACTCACATGTACCTCTCTTTTTCAGAAATCCTATAGTACTTCTCTGAACCAAATCTTTGTTTTTAATAATTGCCTACAAATACTTTCAGATGTATATAATTGTATCCTTATTAAAACTTCACTGGCCATCAGGGAAAAACAAACCAAAACCACAATGAGATACCACCTCACACCAGTGAGAATGGGGAAAATTAACAAGGCAGGAAACCACAAATGTTGGAGAGGATGTGGAGTAAGGGAAACCCTCTTGAACTGTTGGTGGGAATGTGAACTGGTGCAGCCACTCTGGAAAACTGTGTGGAGGTTCCTCAAAGAGTTAAAAATAGATCTGCCCTACGATCCAGCAATTGCACTGCTGTGGATTTACCTCAAAGATGCAGATGCAGTGAAATGTTGGGACGCCTGCACCCCGATGTTTCTAGCAGCAATGTTTACAATAGCCAAACTGTGGAAGGAGCCTCGGTGTCCATCGAAAGATGAGTGGATAAAGAAGATGTGGTTTATGTATACAATGGAATATTACTCAGCCATTAGAAATGACAAATACCAACCATTTGCTTCGACATGGATGGAACTGAAGGGTATTATGCTGAGTAAATAAAAAATTTAAAAAATAGTATTTCTTTTAAAATGCTCCTGAGAGTAGAAAATTTGAATGTAAGTGGTTGTTTACCAAAATATGAGAGGCACAAAGAAAAGAAAGGCAGAAAAGAGAGAGGAACATGAAGAATAAGAGGAGGGAGGAGGAAGAGACAGGTAAGGAAAGAGAGGAGTAAGTTGTAGGGAAGGGAAAGGGAAAGGAAGGGAGGGATGGGGGAGGTAGGCAGGGAAGAACTGCTGCCAGAGCCTGACAGGCTGCTAAGTACTGGTAATGGAGGTATGTAGGATGTGTGTGCCCTGTAATCAGAGCTTACATTCTAGTGGAAAGTAATCACTGACACTAGCTGCTGACATTGCCACTTTCCTCTTTGTTCTACTCTTTGTGTACATCTCTGTTAGCTGTCGCATATTGAAGAACAGAGAATATGTCTGTAATCTCTATGTCCAGCAGAGTTCCTATAAAGAGAGAAGAGAAGAGAGATGGGTAAAGGAAAAATTGAATGAATTTTTCTCAGTATCTAAAGTAAAAGACTGACAACCAGAGATCCATATTGGTTAAGCCTTCTCTAATGAAGGCTGCTTATGTTCTCTGGTTGGCATTAAACTACAGCGGTAGAGGTAGGAACCAATGTCCATAAGAGGTCATTTCATCCTGCTGAAGACCATATCTTTGATAACATTGATGAGAACAGTGGAGACTCACCCCTGGAAAGCCCACTTTCTAAAGCTCCTTATTCCATTTAGATTCTTTAGCCAATGAAGATCAGATTAGAATGGCATCACACTCCTGGATCCAAGCTGGATTCTTTATATTCAAAAAGGAAAAGGAATGAATGGGTCTAATGTCAACTTCTCTTTGTCTCTTGAGCATTGTGGTAGTTTTAGGGTTCAGGCCTCTGAACTTTTCTTACTCCCTGTGTCCCTCGGGGCACCAAGACTCCAACTTCCCTCCTGGCCTCACACCTGAGCATCTCTGGGTCATTTACCTGCAAAGATATTTGCAAGGTCTGCAGAGGTTCCTTATGCCTCTTGGCACTCATTCCCAATCTAATTTACTGTGTAAGATGCAAACTCCTCTTCTGTTAATGATCTCACGGTGACACCCTTCCAAGGAATAAGACAAAGAGCTGATTTCACATGTGGCTATTTCTAATATAAAATAACTCAATAAATGGCAAAAATACCATTTCTCCTCTATTTTTTGTGGGCCACTTTTATGGACCATCATATCCTGCTCTCAACTGGGTGACTTTCTTCAGACAGTTGCCCTGGTCAAAACAGCATGTATATGTGCCAGGCATGTGCACGTAGCAATTTGTTTAATCCTTATAACAACTCTTAGGAAAAATGTATCATTCACCCCTTTTTAGAGTTGAAAAAACTGAGATGCAGAGAAATCAAGCAACTCATAGCATCTTGAAAGTAAATGCCAGAGTTTGAATGAAGCAAAGCTTTGTCGCAGCTCTGGAGGCCCAAGTTCTGCTTATGTGTTGTGCCCTCCATCTCTTGTGTTACTGGCCAGTGTATTTTCCATTTGTGTTAGTGCGTCTGTGTATTTGCCTGCAGTTTCTAGAATGCCAATCTCAGATGGGCACAGTGGTGCTTTTACTCAAATTAGCATGTTTTTTATTCATATGGCATACATTTGGAAAAGAAATCTTTCAAAGAATACCCTCAAAATGTCCTTTTGGGGATTTTCAAGGAAATTCTACATCTCATTCCTCAGTTTCAAATCCTAAAAAAAATGTCTGTTAGGACCACCTCTTGTTACCCTACCAAGTCCTTTTGTAACCATTCCCTTACTATAAAACTGCCTCCAGATTTGAATAAAATTGGAATGAGCCCTCACATTGAATGGAAGGATCCTCAGACCTTCAGTTTAAGGATAAAAAGCATGGTGTATAAATTCTGCAACATTCTCTTTGGCCTGCAGTGGTTACATACGGAATAAATAATTAGTGGAATGAAACCCATTCAGTGAATGTGGGTCATGTGAGAAAAGAAGTGTGTTTATTGATGCAGTGGCTGTAAAACCTCTAAACTACAGTGGTTTCCTCTATTAGCTTCTCATTAATTGAGTAGTTCTAGTTTAATTAGTTCCCATTTTATACCCTTTCTGTGTACAAGATAAATTACTACAGGCTTGAAAACTGGAAACCTAAGAATATATTGAGTGTAAAGAGAGAGCTGACACAATGCAGCCAGAGTGGGCCTGGCAGGCTGCAGGCAACAACAATCAGCCTCTCTTCATGAAAACGCTGCCTCCCTGACTTGGCATGTACATTGCCTTCCAGGTTGCTGTTCAGGCTGTGCTGTACAGTCCATGTGCAAATAAATTAAATAAACAAATAGCCATGAAACCAAGTTCATAACTGGGAGTTTGCTGTTGGACTCCAGTGTGTATGTGGTGGCTACAAGTTAAACTGTCACTACAGAGAAACACATCCCAGAATACTTAGAGTTTGTCAGCTAAAATGGATTTTCAGCAAGAACACTGAAGCTAAAACAGGAAAATTAAGGTTTGCCCAAATTCCTAAGGTGATTATTGGTAAGACCAGGTCTGTAATTCAGGTCTCGTGGGCAACTTCTATTACTCCTTCATGTGACCCCCGACACCAATATTAGGTGACCTTGCTAGCCTTGGCTTATAGTGTTTAATACATGAAGAGAGCTCAAAGATCTGATTTTGGAAAAGTAATAGCCTCAAATCTACTTAGTGCTTCCTAGTATCCAGCCTAGTGATGAGGTGAGCTTTCCTCCAGGGACTTTGGTGGGCTTAGATCAGGTTTAGATCTCACCCCCATCCCACAAGCCTGATTCCCTGAAACAGACCCAACTGACTTCAGACACCTAATTAAAATTAGGTCCTCTTCCCAACTAATTTCTAGCTACAGTTAATTATTGTTAGCATAGTTTTAGTATCAAGATATAACATAGTGTTAGAACAGCTTTAAAACACTTTAACTTCACCCCACAAAGGGAATCTGGGCCAGGTTCCAGATGCTTGGGATCGTGGCTGCTGAAACCCCACTTGGAAACATTGTATTACCTTTGTTCCCTCTTAGGGTATATAATACTAGCTAATTATAATTTCTCAGGCATAGACCACCTCTTCATTTCCAGTTCTCCTGCCTGTTTTATCCTCATTTCAAAGCAAAGAGAAGAGCAGGAAACATGAAAGCTTTGAGAATAAACTTGGGAAAGCCTAGATTATGCTGTGGTAAGCAACAACACCAGACCTCAGACTTGCACAACAAAAGTTTATGTCTTACACAAGCAAAGTCCATTCTAGAAAGGAGGCAGCTCTCTAGGGCTGTTTTTACTGCATCTGCCCAGAAGTGACACCTGTGACTAATGTTCACATGCCACTGGCCAGAACTAGTCCCTGGCTCCCCCACTCTGTAAGGTGTTTTGACTGTCATCTGCACCTGTGTGCCTGGGGAGGGCAAAATGACTGGACACTGTGAGCACAGACGTGCAGGTTTGCCCTTGCACTTAATTCACAAACTGTTCAAACCCGGTTCCCTGTTACTGGTGATAGAGGACATTTTAGCAAAGATGGCAGCTGAAATACATACATTATTAACCTATCTACATCTTATTTTAGCTCTTAGCCTCACCAAACACATATATAAATAAAAGAGGATCTCTGTATCATCACTAGAAACCACAGAAGAGTTTGGCCACATTCTCATATCTCCAAAGAATAGTTTCATGTCAACAAATATCCACTATTTGCCTCAATGTGGATAGAACTGGAGGGTATTATGCTGAGTGAAGTAAGTCAATCAGAGAAGGACAAACATTATACGGTTCCATTCATATGGGGAATATAAAAAATAGTGAAGGGGATTATAGGGGAAGGAGAGAAAATGAGTGGGAAATATCAGAGAGGGAGACAAAGCATGAGAGACTCCTAACTCTGGGAAACAAATAAGGTGTAGTGGAAGGGGAGGTGGGCGGGGGGATGGGGTGACTGGGTGACGGGCACTGAGGGGGCACTTGATGGGATGAGCACTGGGTGTTATACTATATGTTGGTAAATTGAACTCCAATAAAAAAAATACCAAAAAAATACCAAAAATACAAAAAAAAATACCAGTAGTTTCATGATATGGGGCTGGATTTGGGAGAAATGCTAATCAGTTAACAAAGTGCCATATGAAAGAATAAATCATTATGAATCTAGATGGGGGGGAATTCCTCACAATTCCAATAATATCCACTTCTACCTAGCAGAAAAGGACTGGAGAGAAGGATAGTCCCGTGGTAAGACACTAGCCCTTACTACTTGAGGTGCAGAAACCTTATACACCAGAATTCATAGCCACTGGATATCCAAGAATAAGAATGTTCCACCAGATTATTGCTTTAGCTGAGGGCCCTGCAGGCAAATGAAAGGAGTGCCCAGTCGAGGGCTCCCAATAGCTTTCCTCAAGACTCAAAAGCTCTCAACTGTAACATCTTCTTTTAAATTAGGATATAACTGACCTATAACATCATACTAGTTACAGTTGTATAACAAGCTAGTTTGCTATTTGTATATATTCCATGATGATAACCACAGTCATTCTAGTTAATACCCTTCACCACACAAAGGTATAATTTTTTTCATGTGATAAGAACTTATAATGTCTTTCTAATGTATATAGGATACTTAACCTTTTACCTGAGGAAGTAGTGTTAGAATAACTTGACACTCCCTGTGTGGAGCCTGCTTCTCCTTCTGTCTGTGTCTCTGCCTTTCCCTCTCTCTCTGTGTCTCTCATGAATAAATAAATAAATAAAATCTAAAGAAAAGATTCTCATCAAATAATGAGAGTAATAAGGGGAAAAATGGAAAACAATTTTATGTGCAATAAATTAATGCTAAATTTAACTTTGGTACAGCTATAAAATGAAATGCTGTACAACCATTAAAATTTGCATAATTAGGAATATGTGATTCAATGGGCAAAGGGGCACAGAGAAAATACTTCTGTGTTAACATTGTTGCCAAAATATTAAGAAAAGCCTCAAACTGCCAAGTTTCTGCTGTGTTTCACTCATTTGTTTATATGTGTGCATATGTGCCCTAGTTGTTCAGCATTATATTTAGACCTGAGCTTTGTTTGGAGTTGGAGGCAAAGGCATACATGTATCTTCATAGTAAAGAATAGGAATATTCTTATTGCTTCTTGCAAGCAATGGGAAGAAGGGGAAAGCTTTCCAGAGATAAACCAAAGTAGTGGAAGTGGGCCACGTTTGGAGACAGGCTGAGAGAGCAGACCAGGAGCCAGACACAGATTCCCTGTTGCTGACGAAATATGCTCACAGTGATGCTCACATGACATGCTTATGCCAGCTGATTGAGGAATCTTTCTTTATGCCTCTAGGAAATGTGCTGCATATGACAGTTTTGGAATAATGATGTTGTGAATAATCAAGGTATAGGATAAGGCCCACAACAGGAAAACGTGAAAAAATAGGACAGAAACTACAGGGAGAAAATAGAATGGAATCAACAGTATGATAGAAGCAGGGAATTGGGGTGAAGGTCAAAGGTATCCCAATAGTGCTTTTATCTCTTTATTTAATGAAATGCTGGTTTTCCCATAACATATGGTCTGAGTGATCAAACCATCTTTGTTGAGGGTGAGAGGCTTGTGGAGACCAGAGGACACTTGAAGACGGACTCCTGATATACATAGAGACTCCTGGTATGCATACTCCTGGTATCCACAGAGAAAACATCTGGGTAATATGCATCAAAATATTACTAGTGTCTATATTTGAATTAAGATTTTTTAAATATTAATTTATATTTTGTATATATGTTCTTCAGTAAAAATCTAACACCTGAGCTCTGATCCAGAGAGTCTACTGCCCTCTGCAGTTCTCCACATGGATGTACAAGAACTACCACAGACTTAACTGACCCTGAACCCAGTTCACAGTCCTGGCCCTGGGTAACTTCTTCTCCTCTTGTACAACCAGTCTTGGTGATACACATTACAGCATTCTGAAAGAGTTGATCTTTTCCTCATCTCTTACTGTCCCCACCTACAAGGAAAATTAGTCCTATCAGTTCTACCCCGTTCTTAACTGGTAATGAATCCTCATTATTTGTTGGTTAGATGGTACCTATTCTGTTCATGTTCTTTCTAATCTATCCTATTCTGCAGCAAAACAAATGTATTTTGCTATTTTTAAAAATTGAAATATAATTAACATACAGTGTTATATTAGTTTCAGGAATACAATATAGTGGTTCAATAATTCTGTACATTACTCAGTGCTCATCATGATAAGTGTGCTCTTAGTCCCCATCACCTATTTCATCCATCTTCCCACCCAGCTCCCCTCTGGCAACCACCAGTTTGTTCTTTGTATTTAAGAGCCTGGCTTTTTTTTTTTTTTTATTTAGATCTTCATTTTGTTTGTTTTATTTCTTAAATTTCACAATGAGTGAAATCAAATGGAATTTGTCTTTATCTGTCTGATTTATTTCAGTTAATATATATTTTAATGCAAAACTTATCTTGTCTTTCAACTTCTCAAAACCCTTTAGAGAAACCCCATAGCCTTTAAGCTTATTCTTAAACTCCTTTGAGTAGCTCACTAGTCTACCATCACATTTCTTTCATGACCCAATCCCATTTTCCTCTAGACCTCATCCAGCCCTTTAGGCCTGGGCATGTGGTATGAACTGTAGGTATGAAAACAACTTGAAGAACTCTATGCCTTTTCACAAACCTTCTCTACTTTCTAAAGCACCCCTCATCCATTCTTTGTCTCATCCTTCAAAATCCAGCTCACATATCAACACTCACTAAAGACTAAATGTGGCCCCACACTGAGGCAGGTGCTCCATCTCTGTGATCTTTTTTGTGAATCACTGTTATAGATTTACCAACGTTTTATTTTAGCTGATTTCAATGCCTGTTCCTTCAGTCAACTGAGGGAGATACCTTGAAGGCAGGACTGTTATGTACAGTTGTGTGTTTCCCAGGACCAGACATAAGGCTTACCACATGGTGGGAATTCAATAAACGTCTGTGGAGTGAGAAACTCTGGTACACCTTCCATGAAAGAGAATGAGACTTTTGAGCTCTAACAGCCTTCATCATGTTTGTGTGCCTATGTGTAAATTGTTTATGTACAAGTACCTATGTATAATTAACATTCTTCTAAACTTTCATTTCATTTTTTTTTGTTTTTTTTTTCATTTTTTTTTCATTTTATTTTTTTGAACTGTCTAAATTATTATGAGATGCCTGCTAAGAAAGCATAACCAATACAATGTTGTGGAACAAGGAAAGAGAATGCCCATCAAACCTTGCATCCGGCCAGGAAGAGTTTAGATAAATGCACTCCAAGAGGCTGCTAGGCCTACTGGTGTTGCTGGGCAACTGAAACTGGTTGGGGCTGTGCAGGAAAACTTTCATCAATTTAGGAATTGTTTTATTCCCTGCTGGATTTTAGATCTGTGTTCAGACCTAGGAAAGTTCCCAAGATGAAGGAGTTAGATAAACTTGATCTAGTCAGAGATTTCTAGACTGCGCTAGAAGTGGCCTGCCCTGCACTAAGGTGTGGCAAGGACAGGTGACAAGACAACAGTTCTCCACCTAGCGGAGGGTTAAATGTATTGGTATCCTCTCCTGCCAGAGCCTCCTTTGTGGAGGAACTGGGCTTGCTAAGCATAAGCAGCCACAACTCTCATCTTCATGTCTGTGTTTCAAGCTCTCTGGTATTGCCTCACTAAGTAACAGTACCAGTTAAGATTGCTGTGTAGCCATCCAACTAGCTGCATCATAGTCATTGTCGCAGACCAAGGCAGGGTTCACTTGCACACCACAGAAGCCACATGCTCACACTCTGTCTTGGAGTAGGAAGCTGAGAGTCTCTCTTTTGGTGGAGATCTCAGAGAGTCATCTGACTTCCAGAACACCACTGTGGTCTTCTGCAAAATGAAGATAACCCAATAACCCCTTTTCTGCCCCATTTTCCCACCAAACTTGGAGATTTCCAAAATTGGTCCATTGGAAGTGTCTGAAAGACCGCGTTCTAGACCTTTAATTTTGTAGATAATGAAATGGAGGCCCTGATGGGAGTCATCATATTTGTGATGGGCCATTCCTAACTAGAAGGCACTGATCACCTGCTGCTGTCTCCAGGTGGAGTCTTAGCCCTTTCTCCTACTTCCAGCCTTCTCAGGCCAGGAGGACTGCTCCAGCCAGTTGTTCCAGACCATCTTTCACCTCCCATCCCTCTGCCACTCTTTTTTATTATTTTATTTTATTTATTATTTTATTTTTTATTTACATTCAATTAGTCAATATATAACAAGTACATCATAGTTTCAGATGTAAAGTTCATTATATGCCATTCATTTTAAATTCAGCATCTCCCAGATAAGGCACATTCCCTTTGCTTGCAGCTGTGGTCTTAGAACTTTATTAGCCTTGTTATCCCTCATTTCTCACTGGGCACTGAACTCTCACTTCAGGTTCCTTTCTTGCCTTCCTTCAGTTCTTGTCTTCCCCTGCTCTGCTCTTTGCTCCTGTTCACAATGTGCTGCTGCCACCTGCCCTGTCTCTCACCTATCGGAAGCCCCTCTCAGTGGGCCACCAAGTTTGGTTAATCTCTGCCTCCTACAGAGTCCTCAGTCAACATCCTTTCCTGAGAAGGCCAAGGGTGATGGTGAGCTCCATAATGAAGGAGTGGGTATATGCCTCTGTGGATGGTTGGTGTGGTGGGGTAGAGGAGACAGCTAGAGCCAAGCTGTGTGGGTGGTTTAGCAGGGTGGTGGGTGGTGGGAGTTCATGCTGTGTGAGTGTAGGAAATCAAGTGGTAAAAGGATGAGTGAGCAAAGTGAGCCAACATTAAGCATGAGTGATGATGGCACCAGATCTCTTCTTTGGCCTCTGAGCCCGGAGCCGGGAGCTCCCCCTTCGAGAACACACAGGCGGCCCAGCTGCAGTTTGGCCTTCAGCCTGACAGCACTAGCACCTGGGCTTCCACCTGCCTGCCGCCTTTGATTGTGGCCGTTTTGGGGCCTCTGGAGGGAGGTGCCGGATGGGCCACTGGCAAGCCCGGTGGGGGCTAAGCTGTCCTTGTCCTCTGTGGGTGCCCCTGGATGGCACATGCAGAGGACCGAGCTAGGGCTCCCGGGGCGGGAGCGGCCATCCCAGGCCCCAGGCCCTGTCCGGGCCTCGCAAGAAGCTCTCGTTGGTGACCACCAGTCCTCGATGCTCTGGCTGCAAATTACATAAAGCTTTTAACTGTGATGGAGCTGAGCACTCTTCTCAAACATTTTGAGTGGTGATTTTAGTTTTGTTTTGAAAACAATAAACAGAGATGAACCTGAAAAAAAAATAGAGCAAGAATAGATAAGTTCTCGAACAGGGGATGTTGCATGGGTGCTCTGGGAAGTGACTGAGTGAGTGGGGTGGGTGATGGTGGGCTGAATAGGGAGGGCAAAGAGTGAAATGGAGGAAAGAGCAATGCTGCAGAATTCAGACAGGAACCTGAGCCCTCTCCTCCCTGCCAGATGGTCTTCCCAGCACCCTGTGCTACCCCAGCCCTCCTTCTGAATGCTGGCTTATGTTACTCCCCACTTCATTGTCCCTCACTTTACTCCAACATGTGCCACAGGCTCATATGGAGGCAGAAGGTACCAACACGCAAATCTAAGGGTGTTCCTTCAGCCCTCTGTAGACGCAAGGCTGGTGGAAGGAAAATAGCTCCTGCTGGATCCCAGAACTCAGCCTGGGCAGGGAGAGGGCCTGGGATTGTGGCAAGCATCCTCTGTCTGGCAGGTGTCCTTCACACTCAATTGCGGCACAAAAGGAGAGCAGGTGTACACATATCCCTGGGTTCAGTGATGACAGTGGATGCGAGTTTTCTGAGATCAGAGGGTGGCATCCAAGCCATGAGTGAGTCTGTGGACCCAGATCAGAGCTGGTGGAGGAGGAAAATAGAAACTGTAAAATGGAGGTTGAAGGAAGCAGCCTGCCAAAGTCTCAAAATCCACTGGAGAAAGTAACCACCTCTCCTGATGTAATGCTCTCACCCACATGCTGAAAACCCTGCAGGGACCTAGCACTGTAATTACCTTCAGTTTTGGAAAATAAATTGTAACTGGAAAACTGAAGGCATTAAAAAGAGTTATAACAAGATGGGTGGTGTTTGGATTCTCAGCTCATAATAAGACTGAATTTACAAGCAGCATCAGTGGGTAAGAATGGCTATTTCCCCAAAGGTGGAGCCTTAAGAAAAACACATTTTGAAAGTTAATGAGTGGGAGAAGAGGCAAAAAGAAACACAACTTGTTAAAAAACAAAAAACAAGAAATAAACATATGGTGGGAAGAATACTCAACAGATTCCCATGCAACATTAGCAATGCTGATTGTCTGACACTTGCATGACAAGGACAGACCACTGATTGCTTAAGCTTGTCCTAAATTTATGAAATCACATTTATGGGCAGTTACAAATTTTATTGCTTTTATTAACTGCTTGAAATGTTATTTACTTGATTGAATTACAGTTCTGGTCATTAACACTTTGGAATAACTGCCCAGTTAACTAACATGGAATTACAGTGACAATGCCATGCCTATCCTTAAGAGAGCCATGTCAGGATGGATGAGCTCATGGTGATGGATGTGCTCACAGTAAATTAGATTGAACAGTATTGGAGCATCATTTAAATAGCTTACACACCTTAGTTTATGGACTTCTGAGTAATCAATCTTCTGTGTAGGGGAAGATACAATGTCCTTCAGGGCTGCCCAGTGCCCCTTCAGTGGACTCCAACTCTAAAGGAAGAGAGACTCACTGTTTCCTGGACACCTGATGGCAAGAGGTGGCTTAGGTAAGATATCTCATTTAACCTGGTTACTGGAGGATGAATGTTCTAGTCCGTATGTACCGAAAAAACAGGACAATGGGAGGAGGAGCAAGATGGCGGAAGAGTAGGGCCCCCAAATCACCTGTCTCCACCAAATTACCTAGAAAACCTTCAAATTATCCTGAAAAATCTATGAATTCGGCCTGAGAATTAAAGAGAGAACACCTGGAATGCTACAGTGAGAAGAGTTTGCGCTTCTATCAAGGTAGGAAGACGGGGAAAAAGAAAAAAAGACACAAAAGGCCTCCAAGGGGGAGGGGCCCCGCGAGGAGCAGGCTAAGGCCGGGGCGAGTGTCCCCAGGACAGGAGAGCCCCGTCCTGGAGACGCAGGAGCTGCACCGACCTTCCCGGGCGGAAAGGGGCTCCCAGGGAGGTGGAGCAGGACCCAGGAGGGCGAGGATGCCCTCGGGCTCCCCGGGACAGTAACAGAGCAACTGCGCACCCAGGAGAGTGCGCCGAGCTCCCTAAGGGCTGCAGCGCGCACGGCGGGACCCGGAGAAGCTCTGGGGGGCTCGGGGGCGGCTCCACGGAGGGGGCTGCGGGGCGGGAGCAGCTCGGGGGGCTTGGGGGCGGCTCCGCCGGAGGGGGCTACGCGGTCCCGGGAGCAGCTCGGGGGGCTCGGGCAGAGGAAGAGGCTCCGTGCGGAGGGGGCTGCACGGTTCCAGGAGCAGCTCGGGAAGCTCGGGGGCGGCTCCGCGGAGGGGGCTGCGGGGCGGGAGCGAATCCAACAGCGCAGGCCCCGGAGCACAGGGCACCGGGACACAGCCCAGGATCCGGCCTCCCCCGGGACAGGCAGAGGCCGGGAGGGCCCAGGACAGTGAGGACGCTCCTGCCCCAGCTGAGCAGATCAGCGGCCCTGCCCCGGAGCCTCCAGGCCCTGCAGACCGAGAGCTCCGGAGCTACTGCGGGGGCTGACTCCAGGGCTGCAGAGCTGGCCGCCGCCACTAGGGCTGTTGCTCCTGGGGCCTCACGGGGTAAACAACCCCCACTGAGCCCTGCACCTGGCAGGGGCACAGCAGCTCCCCCAACTGCTAACACCTGAAAATCAGCACAGCAGGCCCCTCCCCCAGAAGACCAGCTAGACGGACTGACAACTTCCAGGGGAAGCCAAGGGACTTAAAGTACACAGAATCAGAAGATACTCCCCCGTGGTTCTTTTTTTTTTTTTTTTTGGTTTTGATTTGTTTCCTTCCCCCACCCCCCTTTTTTCTCCTTTCTTTCTTTTTCTTTCTCTTTTTCTTCTTTTTTTTCGTTTTTTTTTCTTCCTTTTTTTTACTCTTTCTCTTTTCTTTCCTTCTTTCTCTCCTCTCTTTTTCTCCTTTTCCCAATACAACTTGCTTTTGGCCACTCTGCACTGAGCAAAATGACTAGAAGAAAAACCTCACCTAAAAAGAAAGAATCAGAAACAGTCCTCTCTCCCACAGAGTTACAAAATCTGGATTACAATTCAATGTCAGAAATCCAATTCAGAAGCACTATTATACAGCTACTGGTGGCTCTAGAAAAAAGTATAAAGGACTCAAGAGACTTCATGACTGCAGAATTTAGAGCTAATCAGGCCGAAATTAAAAATCAATTGAATGAGATGCAATCCAAACTAGAAGTCCTAACGACGAGGGTTAACGAGGTGGAAGAACGAGTGAGTGACATAGAAGACAAGTTGATAGCAAAGAGGGAAACTGAGGAAAAAAGAGACAAACAATTAAAAGACCAGGAAGATAGATTAAGGGAAATAAACGACAGCCTGAGGAAGAAAAACCTACGTTTAATTGGTGTTCCCGAGGGTGCCGAAAGGGCCAGAGGGCCAGAATATGTATTTGAACAAATTCTATTAGAAATGACAAATACCCACCATTTGCTTCAACGTGGATGGAACTGGAGGGTATTATGCTGAGTGAAGTAAGTCAGTCGGAGAAGGACAAACATTATATGTTCTCATTCATTTGGGGAATATAAATAATAGTGAAAGGGAATATAAGGGAAGGGAGAAGAAATGTGTGGGAAATATCAGAAAGGGAGACAGAACGTAAAGACTGCTAACTCTGGGAAATGAACTAGGGGTGGTGGAAGGGGAGGAGGGCGGGGGGTGGGAGTGAATGGGTGACGGGCACTGGGTGTTATTCTGTATGTTAGTTAATTGAACACCAATAAAAAATAAATTAAAAAAAAATGGAAGCATAGACAGAGAGGACAATGGAAGACAAAAGAGAACCCAGAAATAGACCCACATGATTATAGTCAACTGACCTTTGACAAAGGAAAAAAAGCAATTCAATAGAGAAAAGGATAAAGTATAAGAATAAAAAATAATTAGTGATCACCAGGGTTTCAGTGGGCAAAAGGGAAGGTGGAACACAGAGGATTTTTTTTAAAAGATTTTATTTATTTATTCATGAGAGGCACAGATAGAGAGAGGCAGAGACACAGACAGAGGGGAAGCAGGCTCCATGCAAGGAGCCTGATGTGGGACTTGATCCTGGGACTCTAGGATCATGCCCTGGGCCAAAGCAGATGCCAAACCACTGAGGGGATCCTCTTAGCACAGAGGATTTTTAGAACATTTTAGGGATTAGGGATTAGGGGTTTTAGGGTTTTGACACTATAAATGTTGCATGCATGACATTATATGTTTGTCAAAACTTATAACTGTATAACTATAAAACAGGTGATGGGGATTAAGGAGGTACTTGTGATGGAGCACCAGCTATGTACAGAAGTGTTGAATCACTATATGGTACACCTGAAACTAATATAACACTGTATGTTAACTAACTGGAATTTAAATAAAAACTTAAAAAAAAGTAAAACACAAAGAGTGAATCATAATGTAAACTATGGACTTTAGGTAATAATAATATACTATTCTATTAATCAATTTTAACTAATGTACTCTACTAATATAAGATGTTAATAACAGTGGAAACTGGGAAAGGATACATATACAGGAGCTCAGTAAAACAAAAAAACAGCTCAGTTTTTGCTGTAAACTTCAAATTTCTCTGAAAAATAAAGTCTATGACTTTTTAAAATCATGGTCCTAATAATAGTCCTCATTTCATAATTCTTGTATTCAGATCCAAATGTTGATGTTTTCCCACTGTATTATTCTATCACCATTTTCTTTCCCCAATTTTCATTAGCTGGAGTAAGATACCTTTAAGGAAAGATATGTTTATTTTGCTTTTCTTTACGCCCCTTCCCTGCCAAATACCTATTAAAAGTCCTGAGGAGCTGAATGCATGGAATTAAGACCTAAGTCACAATTTAACAATAATGAAAATTCAAAATAAGCTCATATTCTCCTTGGATACAAAGGCATTTTAGCCTTGTGCTGGGTGAAACTTTCAAGTTATCCAATATCCAGTGAACATTTATTCCAGCTCATTGAAGCTGAATATCCAGAGGACTCACTGAATTAATTTGTGCAGGAATGATATTTTTAAGAGAGTCCATTGTAAAGTCTAAGTCATAAGGATTATCTTGGCACTTCAGACAAAAAAATTCAATTATATCATGAATGCAGTATTTACTTCCTAAAAGGATGAGCAGAATGTCTTTGTCTTCTTATATTTTTGGTGTATCAGCATAGTAAAGGAGATTCTTAAATAAACCACATTCAGGAACTGAACAGAGATCATAGGTCTGAAGTTACCTTCAGAGGTCATTTGGTTCATATTCCATGTTTCCATTCTTTTTTTTTAAGATTTTATTTATTTATTCATGAGAGAGACAGAGGCAGAGACACAGGCAGAGGAAGAAGCGGGCTCCATGCAGGGAGCCCAAGTGGGACTCAATCCCAGGACTCCAGGATCACACCCTGGGATGAAGACAGGCACTGAACCGCTGAGCCATCCAGGTGTCCCAACCGCATTTCCATTCTTATTAAAATCACCAATGCATATTAAATCTAGACCATGACATCATGCACCTTTCTTGTGGTTGAAAGGATCATGTGACTGAAGTTTAGCCAGTGGATCATGAATAAAAGAGATATAGGGTACTTCTAGGTTTGACCCATTAAATTCTCATATTGACTAAAGATCCGTTTCTTTAGCAGCACAGTGGAATAAAAGTTTCCTAAGTGTACAAAACTGATATGGCAATGCAGTGAGGGGAATCTGGAGTTCAGAGTCCAACATCCTGAAGGGAAGGCAAGCTCTTGAAGATATTTCTGACAGCCTAGGGGTTATGTTCTTTAAGTGGCACTCAGTGAAAGGAGAAGTGGTCCAGAAGAAATTCAAGCAAAAATCAGTGACTCAGAAGATTCTTAAGAACCTTCTGAGAATGGCAAAAAATTAGAGCCAAGATTTGCCAAAGAAACCAAGACCCCCAAAAACATGGAAGTACAGAGCTGCACTTATGGAATTTACTGATACTTAATCTATAATATAGGAAGCTAAGAAGGTTAGCAGAAAATAGTGAAAAGCAGAAGAATGAACAAATTGAAGAGTCTCAGTTGGAACTCTTGGTGGAATTTAGCCTAGCAGTGAAGGTAAACTGGAAAACCAGGCATTTTACAGACGGAAAGCCAGACTCACGAATGTTCGGGCACCTACTGAATTGAAATGATCTGCTTCTACTTTAACCACTTGTCAGAGAACAGGCTGAACTATACCTGAGAAGAGATGACATCTTCTACAGTTTTTAAAATTTTTGATACATAGTAAATGGCTTTTACTTGAACACTATGAGACCAAAAATCAATCAAACAAACAAAAACAAAAAAAAGACCAAGAAAATACCAACAATGGGAACATAGCAATGGAAAGTGTGACAAAAACATAACCTTAGCCCTAACTCTTATAATATAGCCAAGAAAATAGATAAGATGGGGAATTCACTAGAGGACTGAATTATGTCAAAACAAAGCAAATGGAATTTATAAAATTGAAAGATAAAAAATGAAATTAAGAACTCAGTACACTGGGCAAAGCTGAAGATAGGATTGAAGAACTGGAAAACAGGCAAGCAGAATAAATACCATATGAACATACCTTTAAGAAGAAAACACAAGAAACCTAAGGATCACAGTGAAAATATCTAATATGCAACTAATCAAAGGGCCAGAGAGAGGGGATAGAAAGAATGGGATAGAATAAAGGTATGAGGAGGTGGGCGAGAATTTTCCAAAACAGATGAAAAATATGACAGATTTAAGAAGTGCTATGAATTTCATTGTAATATTTTCCTACTGCCGCTGTAACAAATTACCACAAAACAAGTGATTTAAAACATTTCACATTTATCATCTCATAATTCTATACTCTGATTTCTATGTTGGTTCACCTGGTTCTTCTGCTTAGTCTCACAAGGCTGAAACCCAGATGTTGGCCAGCCTGAGCTCTTTTCTAAATTTATTAAGCTGTCCATAGAATTCAGTCCCTTGAGGCTATAGAGCTGAGGTCATCAGGTCCTGCGGTTGTCAGCTGGGATTCTCTTTCAACTCTTTAAGACCAACTGCATTCCCCATCCTATTATTCCCTACATCTTCAAATAGCTCCAGCTCAGTTGTCTGACTCTTTGAATCTGAAATTGTGCAAGATACAATGTTACTAAGATTTCTGCCACTACATAATAAGAACTCCCCTTATTCCAGTTTCCAATAACATGTCCCTTGCATTCTTCTGGGCCCTCACCTGTAGTATCCTCCAAGTACAGATTTCTACTAACACTCTGTTGACTGTAATTTAGGCTTTTTCTAAGAAGAGGCAAGACTTTAAAAAAATCCTCATTTACTTCAGTAGTGTCCATATTTAACACTATTCAAAATAACTTAGGATTTTTCTATCATGCTTATCAAAATCCATCCAGCCTCTACCCACTGTCTGATTTCAAAACCACTTCCACAATTTTGAAAGATATAGTAGAGAGAAAGTCAAGTATCAGGAATAGCAAAGGTAGGGGATTGTGAAGGTCTTGAAAGTTTCCAAGGGCATGTCTTGTGCCATTTAATGGAGTTTTCACCAGGAAGCAGATGGTTTGGCAAGAAGATCTTGGAGAACTGTGAAAACCATTGTTAGGTGTTTGTAGCCTCTCTTGCAGGCAATGAGGAGCCACCAGAAGCCTTAGTAAGGCTAATAAGAAGGTAATTTTGAAGATATCAAGAAAAAGAAAATAGAAAGCTTTTTTTATTCAATCCAAATGAAAAATATATAAAATTCTGAGTTTAATAGGCCAAGAGGCAGAGTAACATAGTAGAAAAAATAATAAATTCTGGGTTTGAGCTCAGTCTCTATGGGTTCAGTGTGTTGAGGCCAACTCCTTAATGCTTCTGAGCTTCATTGTATTTATCTGTTGCAATGGGGCATATCTAAATTGGAGACCCTGGCTTCCCTAGTGGGGATAAACTAGTAGGCCTGTATGTATAAGAGCAGAGATGGGACAAATCAACCTTAAAAAATAGAACAATCATCAGGCAGATAAAACTCCAAGAGTAACTGCGTAAAGTAGGATATTGGTCAAATCACAATTTAGTATCTTGATTTTAAAAATGAAGGGTTTAATAGCATGTGTAGGATCTCTTGTGCACCATTCAAGTCATCCTAGCCCTATCCTACCACAGTACTGCAGTGACTAGGTATGTGCAGCTTAGGACGGCTCCACACAGATGCTACATGACAGCACTTCACATGAAACCTTTATTTTGGACTTCTTTCCTGCTTTGGGATTTTCTGGTGTCACATATTCACCTCTGAGAGCATTTGTGTATTTCAGCCTTGATGCTTGCACAAACCAGAGATGCCACCTTGGGCTACCCTTCACCAAGAGGGGTCAGAACTGAAAAAGCAGTATTTCCCTAGGATCCTGCTCTAGTCATTATTCAATCTCGTATCCAGCTTTTCTTGCATTTATTTTTTTTTTCTTCTCTTGGATATTCCCCTACCTCCTCTTTTCCCACTCCTGACCTCTAGGATCATGTCCTAAATAACCTGCCTGCATGCAAAACTGTGTTTACAGTCCTGCCTTCTTGAGAAACCAAGCTAGGGAAATAGGCAAAAGTACAGCTGACCCTTGAACAAAGTGAGGGTCAGGAGTGCTGATACCTACACAGTTGAAAATCCACCTATAACCTTTGATTCCCCAGAAATTTAATTACTATGGTAATAACTATGGTTGATCAGAAAAGCCTTACTGATAATATAAACAGAGAATTAACACATATTTTTATGTATCACATACTGTATGTATTCTTACAATAAAGTAAGTTAGATAGAAGAAGATGTTATTAAGAAAATGATAAGGAAAATGCATTTATGGTATTATACTGTAATTACTGAAAGAATCCATAGAAATAGACTCATGCAGTTCAAACCCATGTTGTTAAAGGGTTAGCTATACCTATAGAAAGTCTGGGTCAGTTATTAGGGGGCATGAATGTCAAGGAATCACAAAACCAGGAAGTCCACATGCCAGTGTGGTCCTGAGGAAATCCAAATATTTCAAGTTGGTAACATAGTCTCTAGGCTGGCTCAGCTCATGCCACTGTGGGTGTACTATTCCTATCCTGAACTTGTCTTTATGAATTCCAGCTGCCCAAGCACGTTCTCATCACTGTTTTGCATTCCATGGTCTGACAGTAAAAGCACTAGTCACAGTGCAGGGTCTAGGCCCATTTGCACTTGGTTTTCATGGTAGATTTATCAGCTGTTATTCTGTATAGTTTATTAGCTGATTAACGAAACCTACCCTCCTCATCTTACCCACTATCTCTCTCTCACCTATTCTATTTTCTTCATGACAAATGTCTGAAATGCCCTTTTTAAATTTATTTTTGTACTCACTGCTGAAATTCCACCATGAAGGCAACACTCCATTATTCACTAGTAAATCCTCAGAACTTAGATAGTAACTTTCCATAGGGTTACTCAACAAACATTTGTTGAATGAATGTTGAATGAATGAATGTTCCACTCATTGGATTCAAGTTCTGAAACTTCAGGCTGATAAATAGGCTCTGAACAGTGGGAAATTCACCAAGTCAAGACCACATGTCTGTTGGGCAGCAGGCCTTCTCTCTACCTTGCCAAGCCTATCTTTCTTAGTTTGCTATACCACCTGGTTCTCAGATTTATAGGTATGAGAGTTGAGGAATTGAGATAGGGCATACTGAAGGTCAAGCACAGTTCTTGGCACACAGCAGATTATCTGCAGAGACCAGCCACTTTCATGGGTGAGACTACAGGCAGCAGTTTGAGGACATGGGAGGCACTCCAGCTTTTTCCAGAGATTTCTGAAGTCCCATCCCATTGATACTTGCCCTCTCTGCCAGACCAGAATTTTGCCTTGTGTGTCAAAATTGCATTTTCTCTGACATTTTCCCTTTTCTTTTCCTCCTGTAAATGGGAAATGAAGTATAAAAAGGTTGTGCACAGCCTCCCACCTTCATCACAGCTTTATGGAGAGATGGCATTTAAATGCCAGACAGTCTGGTGATGTCAGGATGAGGTTGGCCTTAGGCTTATCTTGGGGTCAGGGGAAAAGGGCAGGGGTCTTCTTTGGTTTCTGATTTAATAAGAGGATAGCTTCCAGCCAAAAGCAAGGCCAGTGAGGTCACTGCTGAACACACACAACTCCATTGAGAAATAAAGATGCCAGATGGTTATTACACTGTGTGTATTTCTTGAAAAAGGAAAAAAAATCTAGAGGTGACTGTAACAGAAGCTGTTCATCAGGAGAGAGGCAGAGCTCATGAAGGCAACCCGGGGCTTGGCTCTACACCAGAGGGCAATTTCCTTGTGAGGAGTTTGATAGTTTGAAATGTGGTCCAAAACATGCCCACAGACCCCCGCCCCCATGGCAACTTGGCTATGGGCAGAGGCCATAGGGATAGAGAGAGACACTGTCACACTGTGGAAATGAAAAATACACCGCCCTATCTCAGATTCCTTAACTTCCCATTTCAATGCTTCAAGAAGCTCTGAAAAGGGTAGCTGACAGGCATGGTGGTTGATCAGCCAGAGTGATGTGAGTCCAACTGCACTCTGCCACTTACAGGCTGCAAGATGAGAGCAAGCACCAGCCATTGTCCTGTGTTTTTGTTTGCTTGTTTGTTTGTTTGTTTGTTTTTTGTAGAGAAAAACAGGCAAAGTGAAGTTTATTGTTCCTCTTATAAAGACCACTTTATAGGATGGTCAGATTATTTTCTTTTTTTTATTTTTTTTAATTTATTTTTTATTGGTGTTCAATTTACTAACATACAGAATAACCCCCAGTGCCGTCACCCATTCACTCCCACCCCCCGCCCTCCTCCCCTTCTACCACCCCTAGTACGTTTCCCAGAGTTAGCAGTCTTTACGTTCTGTCTCCCTTTCTGATATTTCCCACACATTTCTTCTCCCTTCCCTTATATTCCCTTTCACTATTATTTATATTCCCCACATGAATGAGAACATATAATGTTTGTCCTTCTCCGACTGACTTACTTCATTCAGCATAATACCCTCCAGTTCCATCCACGTTGAAGCAAATGGTGGATATTTGTCATTTCTAATAGCTGAGTAATATCCCATTGTATACATAAACCACATCTTCTTTATCCATTCATCTTTCGTTGAACACCGAGGCTCCTTCCACAGTTTGGCTATTGTGGACATTGCTGCTAGAAACATCGGGGTGCAGGTGTCCCGGCGTTTCATTGCATTTGTATCTTTGGGGTAAATCCCCAACAGTGCAATTGCTGGGTCGTAGGGCAGGTATATTTTTAACTGTTTGAGGAACCTCCACACACTTTTCCAGAGTGGCTGCACCAGTTCACATTCCCACCAACAGTGTAAGAGGGTTCCCTTTTCTCCGCATCCTCTCCAACATTTGTTGTTTCCTGCCTTGTTAATTTTCCCCATTCTCACTGGCGTGAGGTGGTATCTCATTGTGGTTTTGATTTGTATTTCCCTGATGGCAAGTGATGCAGAGCATTTTCTCATATGCATGTTGGCCACGTCTATGTCTTCCTCTGTGAGATATCTCTTCATGTCTTTTGTCCATTTCATGATTGGATTGTTTGTTTCTTTGGTGTTGAGTTTAAGAAGCTCTTTATAGATCTTGGAAACTAGCCCTTTATCTGATATGTCATTTGCAAATGTCTTCTCCCATTCTATAGGTTGTCTTTTAGTTTTGTTGACTGTATCCTTTGCTGTGCAAAAGCTTCTTATCTTGATGAAGTCCCGAGACTTCATTTTTGCTTTTGTTTCTTTTGCCTTCCTGGATGTATCTTGCAAGAAGTTACTATGGCCGAGTTCAAAAAGGGTGTTGCCTGTGTTCTTCTCTAGGATTTTGATGGAATCTTGTCTCAAATTTAGATCTTTCATCCACTTTGAGTTTATCTTTGTGTATGATGCAAGAGAGTGGTCTAGTTTCATCCTTCTGCATGTGGATGTCCAATTTTCCCAGCACCATTTATTGAAGAGACTGTCTTTCTTCCAATGGATAGTCTTTCCTCCTTTATCGAATATTAGTTGACCGTAAAGTTCAGGGTCCACTTCTGGATTCTCTATTCTGTTCCACTGATCTATGTGTCTGTTTTTGTGCCAGTACCACACTGTCTTGATGACCACAGCTTTGTAGTACAACCTGAAATCTGGCATTGTGATGCCCCCAGATATGGTTTTCTTTTTTAAAATTCCCCTGGCTATTCGGGGTCTTTTCTGATTCCACACAAATCTTAAAATAATTTGTTCTAACTCTCTGAAGAAAGTCCATGGTATTTTGATAGGGATTGCATTAAACGTGTATATTGCCCTGGGTAACATTGACATTTTCACAATATTAATTCTGCCAATCCATGAGCATGGAATATTTTTCCATCTCTTTGTGTCTTCCTCAATTTCTTTCAGAAGTGTTCTATAGTTTTGAGGGTATAGATCCTTTACATCTTTGGTTAGGTTTATTCCTAGGTATCTTATGCTTTTGGGTGCAATTGTAAATGGGATTGACTCCTTAATTTCTCTTTCTTCAGTCTCATTGTTAGTGTATAGAAATGCCACTGACTTCTGGGCATTGATTTTGTATCCTGCCACACTGCCAAATTGCTGTATGAGTTCTAGCAATCTTGGGGTGGAGGCTTTTGGGTTTTCTATGTAGAGTATCATGTCATCAGCGAAGAGGGAGAGTTTGACTTCTTCTTTGCCAATTTGAATGCCTTTTATTTCTTTTTATTGTCTGATTGCTGAGGCTAGGACTTCTAGTACTATGTTGAATAGCAGAGGTGAGAGTCACATCTTTGTCGTATTCCTAATATTAGGGGAAAGGCTTTAAGTGTTCCTCATTGAGAATTATATTTGAAAAAAAAAAGAGAGAATGATATTTGCTATTGGATTTTCATAGATGGCTTTTAAGATGCTGAAGAATGTTTCCTTTATCCCTAAACCATGAAGAGTTTTGATTAGGAATAGATGCTGTCTTTTGTCAAATGCTTTCCCTGCATCTATTGAGAGGATTGTATGGCTCTTGCTTTTTCCTTATTGGTATTATCTATCACGTTGATTGTTTTATGAGTGTTGAACAAACCTGGCATCCAACAGATAAATCCAACTTGGTCATGGTGAATAATCTTCTTAATGTACTATTGGATCCTATTGGCTAGTAACTTGTTAAGAATTTTTGCATCTGTGTTCATCAGGGATATTGGTCTATAAATCTCCTTTTTGGTGGGTCTTTGTCTGGTTTTGGAATTAACATGATGCTGGACTCATAAAAAGAGTTTGGAACCATTCCATCCCTTTCTATCTTTCAGAGCAGCTTTAGTAGAATAGGTAGGTATTGTTTCTTCTTTAAAGGTTTGATATAATTCCCCTGGGAAGCCATCTGGCCCTGGACTTTTGTGTCTTGGGAGGTTTTTGATGACTGCTTCAATGTCCTCTATGGTTATTGTCCTGTTCAGATTTTCTCTTTCTTCCTGTTCCAGTTTTGATAGTTCGTGGTTTTCCAGAAATGCATCAATTTCTTCTAGATTGCCTAATTTATTGGTGTATAGCTCCTCATGTTTTTAAAATCGTTTGCATTTCCTTGGTATTGGTTATGATCTCTCCTTTTTTCATTCGTGATTTTATTAATTTGAGTCTTTTCTCCTTTCTTTATAATAAGGCTGGATAATGGTTTATCTATCTTATTAATTCTTTCAAAGAACCAACTCCTGGTTTTGTTCTGTTCTACAGTTCTTCTGGTCTATATTTCAATGATTTCTGCTCGAAGCTTTATTAACTCTCTCTGCTTGGTGTAAGTTTTATTTGCTGTTAGCCCTCCAATTCCTTTAGGTGCAAAGTTAGTTTGTGTATTTGAGGGTTTTTTGAATTTCTTGAGGGTTATTTGTATTGCGATATATTTCCCTCTTAGGACTCCTTTTGCTGTATCCCAAAGATTTTGAATGGTTGTATCTTCATTTTCATTAGTTTTCATGAATCTTTTTAATTCTTTTCTAATTTCCTGGTTGGCCCATTCATCTTTTAGCAGGATGCTCTTCAACCTCCATGTGTTTGAATTTCTTCCAAATTTTTCTTGTGATTGAGTTCTAGTTTCAAAGCATTGTGGTCTGAAAATATGCAGGGTACAATCCCATTGTTTTGGTGTCAGTTGAGACTTGATTTATGACCCAGTATGTCATCTATTCTGGAGAAAGTTCTAGGTGCACTTGAGAAGAATGTGTATTCAGTTGTGTTTGGATGCAAAGTTCTGTATGTATCTGTGAAACCCGTCTGGTCCATTGTATAATTTAAAGCCCATGTTTCTTTGGTAATGTTGTGCTTAGAAGATTTTTTTTTTTGAGGAATGTGCTGTGTTGAAGTCTCCCAGTATTAGTGTATTGTTATCTAAGTATTTCTTTACTTTGGTTATTAATAGATTGATATACTTAGCAGCTCCCACATTAGGGGCATAAATATTTGTGATTGTTAGGTCTTCTTGTTAGAAAGACCCTTTAAGTATGATATAGTGTCCCTATTCACTTCTTACTACAGGTTTTGGGATCAACTTTAATTTTTCTGATATGAGAATTGCTACCCATGCTTTCTTTTGAGGACCATTTGAATGGTAAATGGTTCTCTAACCTTTCATTTTCACGTTGGAGGTATCCTTAGTTCTAAAATGAGTCTCTTGTAGACAGCAAATAGATGGGTCTTGCTTTTTTATCCAGAGTGAAACTCTGCATCTTTTGATGAGATCATTAAACCCAATCATGTTTGGAGTAGTTATTGAAAGATATGAATTTAGTGTCATCATATTCAGTACCTAATTTGTGAATCATTTCTTTGGGCTTCCACTTTCTTTAACAGGGTCCCCCCTAATATTTCTTGCAGAACTGTTTTGGTGGTCACATATTCTTTTTTTTCTGCCTATCTTGGATGCTCTGTATCTCTCCTTCTATTCTGAATGAGAGCCTTGCTGGATAAAGTATTCTTAGTTGCATGTTCTTCTCATTTAGTACCCTGAATATATCCTGCTAGCCCATTCTGGCCTGCCAGGTCTCTGTTGAGTGGTATGCTGTTAATCTAATATTTCTTCCCATATAAGTTAGGGATCTCTTGTCTCTTGCTGCTTTAAGGATTTTCTCTTTATCTTTGGAATTTGCAAGTTTCAGTATTAAATGTCAAGGTGTTGAATGGTTTTTACTGATTTTGGGGAGGGAACCTCTGTATGTCCTGGATCTGAATGCCTGTTTCCCTCCCCGAGTTAGGGAAGTTCTCAGCTATGATTTGTTCAAATATGGTTTCTGGCCCTCTGTCCCTCTCGGCACTTTCTGGAACCCCAATTATACGTAGATTTTTTCCTTCTAAGGCTATCATTTATTTCCCTTAAGGTTTCCTCATGGTCTTATAATTTTTTTGCTCTTTTTTCCTCAGTTTTCTTCCTTGCCATCAACTTGTCTTCTATGTCAATCACTCTTTCCTCTACCTCATTAACCCTCATCATTAGGTCCTCCAGTTTGGACTGAGTCTCATTTAATGGATTTTTAATTTCGGTCTTATTAGATCTAAATTCTGCAGTCATGAAGTCTCTTGATTCTTTATGGTTTTTTTTTTCCAGAGCAAATTATAATTGTGCTTCTGAATTGGCTTTCTGACATCTAATTGTAATCTAAAATCTGTAACTCTGTAGCAGGGAGTTCAGTTTCTGATTCTTTCTTTTGTTGTGAGTTCTTCTTTCTAGTCATTTTACTCAGTGCAGAGTGGCTGTATGAGCGGGCTGAGTCAAGAATATCAACCACAACTTAAGTAAATTTCACCCTAGATGATTCTGCCAAAGTCAGAGACCAGAAATTGAAAACAAAGATCAGAACGAAATAAAACAAAAGGACCATTAACGTTAAAAGCAAATTGTAAAACTAGGTAGTAAAAAATAAAAAGTCAGGGATCCAAAAGAAGAAGAAGAAGAAGAAAAGGAAAACAGAAAAAAAGAAAGAAGAAAATAAAGCAAAATTAAAGTGGAAAAAAAATAAAAAAATAAAAAAAGCAGGGAGGACTGTGAGATGGTGGTGTTGATGAAGTTGTTTGAGGGAGAATGTAGTCTACCTGAGGGGTTCTAGAGGGTGATCCTCTTGGTTCTGAGTATATTAAGTTCTGTATGTTAGAAGACGCTCAGTCCCAAATTCATATAAACCAGAAATAATTGTAGCAGGCCCCAACATCGACCACCAAAACATAAATGAGATAAAATATGGGGACAGAATGGGAATGAGGAATCTCACAGAATGAACCATTATGGTATACCACTTGGTTCTGGGTGCATGCTGGTCATGTTTTAGAAGGTATTAACTTCTGCCATTGTATAACAAAATAAGGCAGAGAAAACAAAAAATACACAAAAAAACATATCTTATATATCTCCCCCAATTCTTTAAATATATCTCCCAAAATTAACTTGAGTATGTTGAATGGAATCTAGAAGTGGAAAATATATCTTGAATCTGTAATTGTAGAAATATGAAAGTCATAAAGGAAGAATCTTAAAAATGAAGAGGTGGTAAAATATTGTAGTTAAGGTAGGAAAAGAGAAAAAATTGGAAATTTACAGTCTGATATAAAAATGAGTTTTACTGTAAAAAGGAAGAAAAAAAATAGGAGGGGTACCCTCTGGTTTTACATACCGTAAATCCCTCGACTTCCCCTGGAGCTTTCCAGTGCTGCTTGGTCAAGAACTTGCTCTTCCCCTGTCTTTCCAGCTGGTTTTCTCGGGGAGGCATCTGCTGGGCTGATTTTCAGGTGTGTGTACCTGACGGTGATGCCCTGCCCCCTGCCGGGTACCAGTTCACTGGGAGCTGTTTACCCTGTGAAGCCTCTGTTCCGTGGCTGCCCCATCTCTTCCCATTTAAAACAAGGAGGAACAACAACACTGGTGGCTGCCAGGTCTCCAGCTCTGGAGTCAGCTCCCCACAGTAACTACTGCAGTCTCTCAGTCCACACTGGCCTAGATACTCCCGGTGCAGGTGTGCTCATCTGCACAGCTTGGGGGTGCCCAGTGCCCAGAGAGTCCTTGCTATCCTGTGCCTTCTCAGCCTTCGCCTGTCCCAGGTGGAATGCAGATATTTCATGGGCTGTGTCCACTTGGCACCCTGGGATCCGGGGCCTGTGCTGCTGGAATCGTGCTCTTGGGTCTGCAGCTCCCAAGGGCAGCAGGGCATAGACCCCACCATCCGGAGTCACTGGCCTGACCAATCAGCCTCTCCCGATGCCCTGCCGCCTGCGTGCTCCAGCCCTTTACCTAGATCGGCCCACAGTTTGTGGCCTGCTTTCCCCTGGGCTTACTTCCTCTATTAATGACTTTGGGAGACTGGAGGCTCCACTGCTGCTCCTGCGATTCTGCCCAATTTCTCTGCTAAACGTCCTTCCATCCGGGAAGAATCCGGTGCAGATGTTTGAAAGTTCCTGCTTCTCGGGGGCTGGGCTTTCCTGTCCCTGAGGCTTTCACTGCCAGGTTTTATCCCTGCTCCTCGTGCTCCCCCCACTTGATTCTTTTTATTTTTTTTTATACCTTCTTACCTTGTTAGAAGCGAAAACCCTTCTCTCTGTAGTGTTCCAGCTGTTCTCTCTTTAAATCTCAGGTCGAATTCATAGGTGTTCAGGATAATTTGAAAGTTATCTAGGTAAGTTGGTGGGATAAGGTGAGTTGAGGACCCCTACTCCTCCACCATCTTGCCTCATTAATCAAAAAATGAGATTTTTAGATTGTATTTGTGTGTATATGTATATATGTATTTATTTTTATATATGTATTTGTATTTATTTATTTATAAGTATTTGCATAATTGCAAAGAAATATATAAATATTTGCTATCGTTATTTGCTCGTAACTGAGGCATGCTGGCTGATAAGAGTAAGTTTGCAAAATATACTCCAGGTTTTTTCGTGAATATATAGAGCAGGTCAATCAGGGAAATTAGGTACTTCAGATTAAGCACAGCCTAAGCTCCCAAACTGAGTCAAGATCAGAAATATTAACAGTCCTGCCAGCCAGGGGCAGGAAGTACTTTTATTCTAAAATAAGAGGAGTCAGAAGTGTATATTGGTCAAGCGTGAGTATGAGCTTATTTCAACTTTTTTTCAAGAAACCAAGATCTCAATTAAGGGAGTTTCTGACTGAGCAAGCATAAATTTATTTTTCCTTCAGCTCTTCCTGAACAAGGTAGAGTGGAGTGTGTCCAGTCTAAGAGGAATTAATGAGCAGCTGGTCTTAATTTGAAGTCTTGACATGTCTCAGGATTGCCAAGCAGCCCAGGACCAGACCCTTCTTCCCAGACCCATGAATGCCACAGATGCAATCTTAGCTCTTAAAAAGATTTTCTGTCCCCCCATACAGCTCAGGTCAGTTGCAGGTCAGTTTCCTCTTTGTGGATAAAAATAATTACTGCAATCTTATTTTTTAAATTTTTAATTTAAATTAAATTTAGTTAACACGGAATGTATTATTAGTTTCAGTGTAGGATTTAGTGATTGGTAATTGCATATAACATGCAGTGCTCATTACATCATGTGCCCTCCTTTATGCACACCATCCTGTTACTCCATCTGTCCACTCATCTCCCCTCCAGCAACCTCAGTTTGTTCCCTATAGTTAAGAGTCCCTTATGGTTGCCTCCCTGTCTATTTTTATCTTATTTTTTATTCCTTCTTTTCCCCTATGTTCATTTATATTTCTTTTTTTTTCTTTTTCTTTTTTTTTTTTTTGCAGAACCACCTAGTGGTTCTTTTTTTTTAATTTTTTATTTATTTATTTATGATAGTCACAGAGAGAGAGAGGCAGAGACACAGGCAGAGGGAGAAGCAGGCTCCATGCACCGGGAGCCCGATGTGGGATTCAATCCCGGGTCTCCAGGATCGCGCCCTGGGCCAAAGGCAGGCGCCAAACCGCTGCGCCACCCAGGGATCCCCATTTATATTTCTTAAATTCCAAATGTGAGTGAAATCATATGGCATTTGTCTTTCTGACTGACTACTTTTGCTTAATATAATACCCTCCAGTTTCATCCAATGTCATAGCAAATAACAAGATTTCTTTTTGATGGCTGTGTAATATCCCATTGTATATGCATACCACTTTTTGACCCATTCATCTGTTGATGGGCATCTAGGCTCTTTCCATATTTTGGCTATTGTGGACAGTGCTGCTATAAACATTGGGGTGCAGGCGCTCCATCAAATTACTATTTTTGTATGTTTTGGATAAATACCTAGTAGTGCAATTGCTAGTTTGTAGGGTAGCTCTATTTTTAGCTTTTTGAGGAACCTCTATACTGTTTTCCAGAGTAGTTGCACGAAAGGACTGCAATCTTAAGATAAAAGAGGTTTATGAAGTAGAACGTGAATGAATACAACAGTGAGTTCACAAGGTGTGAAGCAGAGGCCAGGTTTTCAATCATAGTGCTGGTTCCCCAGGAGCTCACTCCCAGACTTTCCCTCTGTACATGTGGGAATTACATTGATCCCCAAGTGGGATGAGTGAGAATAAACCCCATCCAAGAAACACTAAGGAAGCTAAAACACAATAATAAGAAAACAGAGTCTCTACAACAAAATGACAACTTGATGAACAGACTTCCCCTTACATCAGAAATCAGAAGATAGTATCCACAAAGTAATATGAGTAATTGAAAATTAAAGACCTTTCCTTAAAAGTTAATCACCAACATACTAAAGGAACTAATAGAATATATGAAAAAAAACTAAATCCTGAAATAAAAAGGAGATAAATAAGGAAATAGAGAAAAAAGGAAGTAAACCAAATAAGACATATCTAATAAGATATAACCATTGAAACAAGGTAAAATGGGAAAAAATTAAGAACATGAGAAATAGAAGAAGTGAATAAACAATTGGAAGAAGTAGGTTTCAAAGTTCTTGCATTTTTCTAATTGAAAGTGGAAATTACAGATCAGCTTTATACATTTTGAAATGAAGTATACATCTTCAAAGTTTAAGTGTGACCACCAATAAAACAAATATGACATTTATAAATACCAAAGTAGTTATAAAATAACATAAAACCTTCATTAATCTAGTAGGCCAAAAAGGAGGGATGGAGAAAAAATAACAGAAACTTCAAGGAAAATATATCAGAGTAAGAATAAGTTACACTGTCATAAGAATAGGTACAAATTAAATTGAATAAACTTTCCAATTAAAAACAATGTCTTAAATTATATATTAAAACAAAATCTAACTTTGTGTTAGTTATAAGAGACATACCTAGAACATAAAGACAAATTTTAAAAATAAAAACATGGACAAAAATATTCAAGTAAAATACCAATAATTGCATAGTGATACTAATATTAGCAAAATATACTTTAAGGGAAAAACACCATTAAAGATAAAGATGCTTGCTAGAAGATAAAAGAAAAAATAAATACTCATAAAGATATAATGATTCTGAACTTGTATTCATTAATTTACATTACAAATCCAAAATCATAGTGAATTCTAATTTAAATCTCTCTCATGACTTGCTTCATGAAAAAGCAGTTGCAAAATTATAGAATTTTTAAAAAATGCTTTTCAAAACCATTCTACCTCAATAATGTGAGAATGCAGCATATATTTTTAGCAAACTCTGATTGCATTAAACCATAACACTAGATCCCAAAGTCCCTAAAAATACTAAACAATTTTAAAGTATCTTATTAAGATACTCTTATAAGACCATTTCCTCTGACCAATATAGTTTTAATTTTTTTAATTTAAATTCATTTTAATTAACATATAGTGTATTATTAGTTTCAGAGTTAGAATTTAGAGATTTATCAGCCGCATATAACACACAGCACTCACTACATCAAATGCCCTCCTTAATGTCCATCACTCAATTACCCCATCCCCCATCCTCCTCACCTTCAACAACCTTTTTGGTTTGTTTCTAAGAGTTAAGGGTCTTATATGGTTTTTCTCCCTCTCTTTTTCTGTCATATTTTATTTTTCTTGACCAAGAAAAAATTATATAGTGAACCAATTTAAAAATAACTTTAAAAGATTCATGTGTTCGGACAAAAAAACCCACAAAACATAACCTCTCAATAAATCATGGGTCAAAGAAGAGGTGATAGAAATTAGAAAATATTAGAGCAGAATTCTTGCAAGGCCACCTCCATACAGTTAAATCCAGTGGTCAATTCCCAATTCTCCTTTTACTTGCTGTTGGCAGCATCTGATGGACCACTCATCTCACTGAAAAACTATGCTTGTCCTTCAACCACCTTTTTTAAGATTTTATTTATTTACTCATGAGAGAGAGAGAGAGGGAGAGAGAGAGAAAGAGAGAGAGAGAATGGCAGAGACACAGGCAGAGGAGAAACAGGCTCCATGCAGGGAACCTGACGTGGGACTCGACCCCAGGTCTCCAAGATCATTACCTGGGCCAAAGGCGGCACTAAACCACTGAGCCACCTGGGCTGCCCCAACCACTTTTTTTTTTTTCACTCTCACCCCCCTCCACTCATGCTCCTGTGTTTCTTTCTTCTCTTCACTCTAATTTCTTACCATGGGGCACCTCAAAATGTGGCCATTGAACTGCTTCCCTTCCCTATCTCCAATTGGTCATCTCATGCTTTGCATGTCTTTAGATATGACCTCCAATCTGATAACTCCCACATTCTGTCTCCAGTTGGATCAGACCCCAGATCCCAGGCTCTGATCTGCTCCATGTAGATGTCTAAGAAGTATGTAAAGCTCAACCTGCCACAAACCAAGTTCTGATCATTCCCCACCCCCCATCTACCTATAGACTTCCAATCTCAGTTCATGAGAACCATAACCTCCTAGATGCTCACGCTCTAAACCCAAAATCTTTATGGATTAATATATTTCTCACATATTCTATATCCAATTTCAGAAAGTCTGTTGGATACTCTTTCAAAATTTCAAAATTTCAAAATCCAGAATTTTATCATTGTGTTGACTGCTGTTATACTCGTCTAAGCCACCAACCTCTCTTTCTTGACTGGACTGCCTGTTCCTGGTCTTGCTACTTTTAATTTTCCACCCTTTATAATCAATTTTCATTGAAAATTAAATCTCATTACTCCTTTGCTCAAAATCTCCAATGGTCCTTTATTTTGCTTAAAGTAAAAACTGAAAGCCTTACAATGGGCCACAAGACTCTAAAGAACCTCTTCTTTCCCATTCTCTCTTTGGTCTCCCTGATCAAATGTAGCAGACACAGTACCAACTTGGCAGACCTTAGCACCTGCTGTTCCTACTGGTTGGAATGCTCTTTCCCTATATTTGGCTCACCTTCATACTTCATTTAAGTCTGTGCCCAAATGTCAGGTAATCATACTCTGATCTCCTGAATGCAGAGCTCCCATTACCCTTGCTCTGTTGCATTGTTTCTCCATGATATTTATCACTTAACAGAAGATATGGAGGTCCTTGGATCAGTAGAACACAGGCTCTAGATAGCAGGAATTTGTCTGTCTTTCCCTCCTGAATCTTCAGCACCCAGAGCAAGACATGCATCTCATAGTAGGCACGTAATTAACATTTATTAAATGAGTAAAATAATGAATAATAATAAACACTTTAAGTAATGCTATATGAAAATGTATGGGGTATTGCTGAATAATATTTAGAATGAAATAGTCTTAAATGCTATATTATCAATGAAGGATATTATTAAACTAAATATTCAAATTCAAGAAGTGATAAAAAGCAACAGATTAAACTAAGAGGAAAAAGTGAAAGGAATGAAATAAAAGTTAAAAGACATGAGATGATTGGAATGGAGAGATCAAGAAAAACAAAAGATGATTCTTTGAAAAGGACTATTAAGTAGTAATACCCTCTGCGATGTGAAAATGTCCTGTGCTATCTCTTATGATAGCCAGTAGCTACATGGAGTTATTGAGCACTTTATATGTGGCTGTTAGTCTGACCAAGGATATGGATTTTTTGTTTTATTTGATTTTAATTAATTTAACTAACCATATGAAGCCTGTGATGCTGCATTGGATAGCACAGTTCTGGGATAATCTTGTATAATGTCTCCCAGGTGATATATATAAAAGTTGTTATGAAAGCAGAATGGGAGATAATTAAGATATACCCTAAGTGCTTTAGCATTAAGATGTGTAAATAAGATATGATATACCAATACATATATAAATATAATACAATATAAAGTTACTTAAAATTAATTAACTAGAGCTATTTGAGCTATATGCAAATGCCAATATAATGTTAAGCCTACAGACACAGGGACTTTAAAGATTTCAATGTAATATGTTTATGAATATATTTAAAATTATTATGTATTCAAAAATATCCTTCTAAGTGTAAAAAGTAAATGTAAACAATTGAGTATCATACTATATTTTAAGAAAAAATTAAAGAGACTGTCTTTTTTCCAGTGAATAGTCTTTCCTGCTTTGTCGAATATTCGTTGACCATAAAGTTCAGGGGAACTGAAGGGTATTATGCTGAGTGAAATAAGTCAGTTAGAGAAGGATGAACATTATTATATGGTCTCATTCATTTGGGGAATATAAAAAATAGTGAAAGGGAATAAAGGGGAAAAGAGAGAAAATGAGTAAAAATATTACTGAGGATGATTAAACATGAAAGATTCCCAACTCTGAGAAACGAACAAGAGGTAGTGGAAAGGGAGGTGTGTGAGGGGTTGGGGTGACTGGGTGACAGGCGCTGAGGGGGGCACTTGACAGGATGAGTACTGGGTGTTATGCTATATGCTGGCAAATTGAACTCCAATAAAAAAATTAACTGCTCCGATTGACTTATTTCACTCAGCATAATACCCTCCAGTTCCATCCACGTGGAAGCAAATGGTGGGTATTTGTCGTTTCTAATGGCTGAGGAATATTCCATTGTATACATAGACCACATCTTCTTTATCCATTCATCTTTCGATGGACACCGAGGCTCCTTCCACAGTTTGGCTATTGTGGACATTGCTGCTAGAAACATCGGGGTGCAGGTGTCCTGGTGTTTCATTGCATCTGTATCTTTGGGGTAAATCCCCAGCAGTGCAATTGCTGGGTCGTAGGTCAGGTCTATTTTTAGCTCTTTGAGGAACCTCCACACACTTTTCCAGAGTGGCTGCACCAGTTCACATTCCCACCAACAGTGCAGGAGGGTTCCCCTTTCTCCGCATCCTCTCCAACATTTGTGGTTTCCTGCCTTGTTAATTTTCCCCATTCTCACTGGTGTGAGGTGGTATCTCATTGTGGTTTTGATTTGTATTTTCCTGATGGCAAGTGATGTGGAGCATTTTCTCATGTGCTTGTTGGCCATGTCTATGTCTTCCTCTGTGAGATTTCTCTTCATGTCTTTTGCCCATTTCATGATTGGATTGTTTGTTTCTTTGCTGTTTTGTTTAATAAGTTCTTTATAGATCTTGATCTCATTCATAAAAAAAAAAACAAATCATTTGCGGAATATAAAAAATAGTGAAAGGGAATAAAAAGGGAAAGGAGAAAAATGAGTGGGAAGTATCAGAAAGGGAGACAGAACATGAGAGACTCCTAACTCTGGGAAATGAACTAAGAGTGGTGGAAGGGGAGGTGGGCGGGGGGTGGGGGTGACTGGGTGATGGGCACTGAGGGGGGCACTTGATGGGATGAGCACTGGGTGTTATTCTATATGTTGGCAAATTGAACACCAATAAAAAATAAATTTACAAAGAAAACAAAAAAATTAAGTGAAAATTAGTACTTTATGTTTTCAGGATAATAATATATGCAGGAAAGTTGTATTTTGCTGTCTGACACAAACAGTAATTCACAGAGGTTACCATACCTCAAGAAGAGGTATATGCATGTCCTAGAGATCATTTCTTAAAAATAGGCAACGGAGTGAAACTTGCCAAAGCTGATGGTAAATAAATTATGTTCATTATATCATTCTCTACAATTTCTTGTATGATTGCAATGTTTTATAATAAAAAATAAAAAAAACAATGAAGAGGAAGAATAAGAATACAAATACTAAAGTCTCTAATAATGCTCTGTTTTCAAAACCTCTAAAGCAGAACCTGCTGGAACACCTGACTCTAGGATTGAAGCTCCTGTTGAGCATGTCACTGATGACCATGCCTTGCAGATGCAACAGACACAGCAGCCTGGAGAGCACATCTTAGTCTTTTATTGAGTGGAAATCCATTGAAGGGTCTGGAGGTGCAAGAGGAAGCAGCAGGGTGGACAGGCTGGACACCTCCAGGATATCTGCCCTTGGTGTTTACTGGGATACCACTGTGAAGGTTTCACATCTGGCTGAATTTCACATGGCACTGAAGTACCTGGCAAAGCTGTTGCCAATGTGGAAAAAATTACTTCCATCATGACTGGCTTGGAATAATTGAATTACATAATATACTCACCATTCAGCAAAGTTCAACCCAAGTTCTACTCTTTTTAAGAAATCATTTTTTGCCCTGCAAGCTTCTCCCTTCTCCAGTCTCCAAGGTCTCTGCTCCATCCCAACTAGCTCTCCACTCATCTGCTGTAAGGACTATGGCAAAGCCAGTTCAGTCCCAGACCTTTGCTATGACAGGGCCCTTTGTGCTTGGCCCTTTGGTACAGAGTTCCTCAGACTTGTTTTCTCTGGAAGGGGTGATGACTCATAATTAGAGAGAAGCCATGCACAGTGGTGATAACCATCATCCCATGGCACCCCAGCTGGACAACCCACTCAGTCACAGACAAGGAAGACTCCCTTCTTGACTCAGAACCTATGCCTGGGAGCCTGTACATGAAGGGACAGAGCCAAATGAGGATGCTTGTGGGTAGGTAGATCCCAGAATTTAAGAAGGAGACAATAATTGAGACATATGCACCCAGGTTTTGCTCCTGAAGTTAATTTATTTCTCCTTTCCTTGCAGAGCAAGAGTGGAGGGTAGAGAGGAGCTAATCTGTAACTCAGTGCAAGGAAGCAGCAGCAAGTAAATTGTGATTAGAACAACATAAAGATTCAATAGCCATAGAAGTGGTTTTTATTGTTGTTGTCTAGTAGGCCCAGGAGATGTGCTAAGAAACTTGCATTCACTCCCCCTTTGACCTTCTCTGCAGTGGCATGAGATAGGTAACCCCTACCCAATAGAAATGACAGCAACAGCGTATGGCAGAGCTGTGACTAGAATCCAAGTCCAACTTAGAGTTAGAGCTGCTGCCAGTGAGCAGGCTGCACCTGGGACTGCAAGTGTGTGATGAAAGTGATTGAGATGGTCCGGTCCCAACAGGGGTGATACATTGTGATTCGACCAGCTTGCATGGAGACTCCTGAACATCACAGCAGAAGTGAGGGGGGATAGGAAACAAAGGTAGACTGGCTATTAAAGCCCAGTGTGGGATCCCTGCTTCACTCCAGCCTCTCTGGAGACAGGTCAAGACTCAGTGAGATTCAGGGCTGCAATAACGTGTTCCTGTTTCCACAGTCAGTTATACCACGGGTTGGTTGTTCTGGTGGAGTGACTGTGTGCAGAGCCTAAGATAAATTATCACACAACAAGTCTGTTTAATGAGCACAGACATTTGGTTTAGAGCATAATGAAAATAAATCTCTGCAAAGCATTTTCATCTGATTTCCCCATTTAGGTTCTGTCATATTAACACGGCTTACTGGTTTACAAAATAAGCCTACACAAAGGCACAATTAGAACCTCCTGAAAAATCTTTTCCTCCGCCATTGTTGATTTCAAAATATGGCTTTTCTTTATTCTTCATCAGCACCCTGGCATAGAATGCATATGTGTTCTAAAGATTTCATATCTTTTACCGGGCTCATTAAGGATGTTTGGAAATGAGACCCTGAGCTCTGGCAGCTACTGAGCAGGGTGCAGGACATGGTATTGACATGATGCTGAGTGTGTAGCCACTGGCTTCAAATACCTGTGTGTGGATAAAGATGCCACTTGTCTAATTATGAAGCTATATACACAAAAAAGAAAACACACATCCTACTCCACACCCAAATACATACTTAAAATTTACAGGGGACTCAGAAATCTAACAGTTATGCAGAAAATGACTTCCCTTCTTGGAAATACTTTTAAAGTGTTTATTTCCACAAATTATACCAGATAGAGGGGAAATGGAAACATGCCAGGGGTGCCTGGCTGGCTCAGTCAGTAGAGTGTATGACTCTTGATATCAGGGTCATAAGTTGGAGCCCCACATTGGGTGTAGAGAATACTTTAAAAAAGAAAGGGAGTTGGGCTGAGGGTAGGGGTGACTGGGTGACAGGCACTGAGGGGGGCACTTGATGGGATGGGCACTGGGTTTTATTGTATATGTTGGCAAATTGAAAACCAATAAAAATAAATTTATAAAAAATAATTTAAAAAATAAAAATAAAATATCAAAAAATGAAAAATGCTGAAGTTATGCCTTCTCACCCCATTTTCCAATATTTTATTAGAAAAATTTTAACATGGAAATGTTGAAAGAACTTTAGTGAACACCTGTGTACTCATCACCTAAATTCCACAATTAACATTTTACTTTATTGACTTTAATCAATTTCTTTCCAACTATCCATTCACCAAGCCATCTTTTTATTTTTAATTTTTAATTTTTTTAGAAATCTTACTTATATTCTTTTTTATTTATGCAAACTGGAAAATCCTGAATCTTTGAAATATAAAACCCATGTAACCACAGATTAAAATAGCAACTCTGATCTTCATAAGATTTAAGATTGTTCTTTATTAAAGATTTTGCCAGATATTTTGTAGATGTTTTCAATTATCTCTGTACCCATGTTTTATTTTTTTCTCTCCTGAGGGTAGGTATTGAAGGGGATAATATATTGAAATTGGTGTCTCTTTGTATACGAATTTTTGTATTTTTCTATAAATGGACCTATTAAATACTATTGTTGGTATGTTTTCTGGTTTTTTTATAAATTTATTTTTTATTGGTGCTCAATTTGCTAACATATAGAATAACACCCAGTGCTCAGTGCCCGTCACCCAGTCACCCCCACCCCCCTCCCACCTCCCCTTCCACCACCCCTAGTTCGTTTCCCAGAGTTAGGAGTCTTTCATGTTCTGTCTCCCTTTCTGATATTTCCCATTCATTTTTCTCCTTTCCCCTTTATTCCCTTTCACTATTTTTTATATTCCCCAAATGAATGAGACCATATAATGTTTGTCCTACTCCAATCTTTTTGAAAATTCTTTACAAAGTTCAGATATCATTATAGATCATCCCAAAAGCTTCAGTGTGTTTATCATTAACAAGGGCTCTATACTGGGTTATCGTTCTTTTTTCATAGCTAAAGTTCACATAGAGTTGAATGCATGGACTTTAAGGGTACTGTTCCATAAGTCTTTGCAGATATGCACAGTCATGTAATGCGAGTCCTCATCAAGATCTAGAACATTACTCCATTCTCTTGCCCATCACATTCCTCTCCACCCCATCCACATAGAGGCAAACACTGTTCTGATTTTCGTCAGAACAAAGAATGTTTTGCGTGCTCTAAAATTTCCATAAAAGGATTGCACTGCATGTAGCCTTCCATATAAGGCTTATTTAATTTAGCACTCTGTTTTTGAGAATAATTCATATTGTTGTATGTATCAGTAGCTTGTTCCTTTTTATTTCTGAGTAGTATTTCACTGTATGAATATACCTGTTCATTTATCCACATTTGCGTTCATAGATATCTATGCTATTTCCATTTTTTGTGCTATTTTGAAAAAGTTAACATGAAAATTTTGTATGAGGGCTTTTGAGGGGGCATGTTTTTATGTTCTTCAGATAAAATAGAGTTTCTAGATATAGCATATAAAAATACAAAACTGTTATATTTGAATTTCAGATAAGTAATACCACTTTTTAGTATAAGCATGCCCCCATGCAACATTTTACTGGGACATATGTTTACTTAAGGCTTGGGGTGGAGATAGGAGAGGCCGTCTGGTCTGGAACACTGAAGCATAAAAGTGTTTGACATGACAGCCTCTATGAAGATCCCACAATTGAGTGTAAAGTGTGACACCATTTTCTGATCCTGGGGCCATGGTGCTGTGGAGAGCTAGATTCACTTCCACCCTAATCCATGAAGACCTGACAACTCATTCTGGCAGTCTGGGCAGCAGAAGGTGCATCTACCCCAGATGTCTGCAGATTTGCAGACAGTAAAGAGAAAACAGATACCACCACAAAGTAATCAAATGAGATTCCTCCTCTGACTACCACCCAAGGACACTCAGACATTGCTAAAAAGAGTTAGAAGCAGCTGGAGTCAGAGCCCTGCACTTTCAGATTGAGGGAACACCTAATGTTCCCTGTAATCTGAGCCAGGAAGCTCATTGGTGGCATGCCATTCCGAATACATAGACAACACCAGGCAGTGGGCTTCACCCATACCACCCAGTGCAACTGGAAGAGATTTCTTACCCAACGAAAGTAAGCCACCGGGGATCCCTGGGTGGCTCAGCGGTTTGGCGCCTGCCTTTGGTCCAGGGCGTGATCCTGGAGTCCAGGGATCGAGTCCCACGTCAGGCTCCCCAGCGTGGAGCCTGCTTCTCCCTCCTCCTGTGTCTCTGCCTCTCTCTCTCTCTCTCTCTCTTTCTCTCTCTCTATCTCTCTCTCAAATAAATAAATAAATAAATAAATAAATAAATAAATCTAAAAAAAAAAAAAGCCACCATTCAGTCCAAGAGGGTAAGGTGTTAGGTCCCCGGACAGGGTTCTGATGCACTCTTCCCCAATTGACCAGGTAGGTTCAAACAATACTAATCAACTGCATTCAACCATAGCTAAATTATTTCATTTATTTGGAGATCCCTGGGTGGCTCAGCAGTTTAGCACCTTGCCTTCAGCCCAGGGCATGACCCTGGAGTCCCAGGATTGAGTCCCAGGATCGAGTCCCACGTCAGGGTCCCAGCATGGAGCCTGCTTCTCCCTCTGCCTGTGTCTCTGCCTCAATCTCTCTCTCTCTATCAGAAATCAATTTTTAAAAATCTTAAAAAAATAAATTATTTCATTCATTCAAAGAAAACTCTTATATCCAAGTAGTGCACATATTAATACAAGTACCTTCAGCCACCTGAACCCCAGACTCTCCTTTTTCTAATACCGTCCTCCAAATTTAGTGGCTTGGAAAACTAATTACTAATTATCTAGAACTGGCTAGGCACAGTGTGCGGAATCACTTGGTGAAAGAACTGGGTGTCTCTACCCCAGAGCTCCCATGGGGCCATAAGCCTTCCATGTGTTCCCTCGGGTGTCCTCTCTCAGGTGGTCATAGGCTGCAAGAGAAGCAAGCCCCCAACCTGAGTGATCCCTCACCCTTTCCCACCATCTCTCAGAGAACACCCTTCGGAAGCACTTGCAGCTGGGGCTGTCACAGCCCCACTGGGTAAAAATTAAGTCACAGGGCTGATTGTTGTGGCCACTGGACTTGATGGTGAGTGGCAGAGGTCTAAACCTGGGCTTGTCTCCAGTTCACGTTATGGGGGTGCTTTGAGGTTGTGCATAATTTTATGCAGGTTTAGATTTAAAATAATCGAATAAGTTGAAATCGAATAAGTTGGTTTCTGGGCTGGAGTCATCTTAAATGCTCACTCACTCACATGTCTGGAGATGATTCTGAGATTCAAGGAGATGCTATTGCCCAGAAATCTTCACATGACCTCTTTGTGTGGCAAGGGCTTTCTTTCTCACAGTGTGGCAGCTAGACTTCACGAGCAAATACTGAAAAAGAGAGAGCCAAGTGGATGTTATACCTTCTCTTGTGACTCAGCATCAGATGTCATCCAGCATCATCAAATTCTGTTTAGTTGAAGTGAATCACTTGAGAGCAGCCCACAATCAAGGGAAGAGATCTAGACTCCACTTCATGTAGGGGGATGTGTTAGATAATTCTAAGATGTGGTTTAAAGTCAGAAGTTTTTATTTTATTTTTATTTATTTTATTTTTTTAAAGTCAGCAGTTTTTATAAAGCCCTGTACACTTTTCCTCCATAAGGATAACAAAACAGCCCAAGGGTAGGGCTGTGCTGCCCAGAATGCACAGGTTCAGAGAGTCTGACTTGCAGATATCACCAGATCTCTGTTTTCTACAAGATTCTACAGAATGGGAAGGCTTCCATTAACCATGACCACTGTCCCTCTCTCTGGTCTGTTAGGGTACATGTGGTCACTTTCCTACTCATTAATAAGGCAAAAGAAATGTGTGTCATCAACTATTTGCCATATGTTGCACAGCAACAGGAAGTGGCCAAAACGTTGGTGTCCTTGGCAAGGAAAACGGCGGGGCCAAGAATGTGCTAAGTGGCTAAATGGGCTTTGACAGATAATATGCTGTATAACCCCTACAGAACCAAAGGTCACGGCTGGAGGTGTGGAATCTAAAGGGACATACCCTGACTCATTGCCACTTTTGACATTCCCTCACTTCCTAACCCTAAATCTGGTTCCTGAGGCAGAGGTCTCCCTGTTAAGAGGAGCCACTTTCCAGGACAGTGACTGTAAATATCTCTGTGCTGTGTTATCACTGCCCCTCCTTCTTCTGAGTCCTTGATAAACAGTACTGTGTGTGTGTGTGTGTGTGTGTGTGTGTGTGTGTGTGTGTGAGAGAGAGAGACAGAGAGAGAGAGAAAGAAGCAGAAGGTATGAGGGATGGAGGGGAAAGGGGATGGATTGAGGGAAAGGTAGAGGAGCACACTATAGACAGAAAATTCAGTGGGAAAAAGAAAACATGTTTTGAGCAGATAACTTAACTTTTTGGAATCTTGATTTACTTACCTATAGGAAAAAAAAAAGACTTGAATGCTTAGTTGCAGATTTCCTGTGTGAATTAAATGAGTGGCTGGGGATTTGGTTTGGAAGTAGGAGCTATCTATGTTACTTGTGCCCAGCACTGCCCCTGAGAGGAGACAATGCAAGCCCCACTGACACACAGGCTTTCCACAAAAGAAGCTACTAGCTAAGGGGTCCCAGTAAAAACAGCTGGCACTTTTCGTCCTCTGGGGAGATTCAGATCCAGTGAAAACATCCAAGGCTGAGCTGCCAACCCTCTGTCTATCTCTCAAATGAATAAATGCCTTTCTTTCCTTAATTACTTCCCTGGGGGCTGAGCATGCCAATTCTCAAGCTAAGAGGCCAGAGAACTAAAAAATGGGAACCTTAATAAAAAAGCAACTCAGTCTTCGAGTGGTACTTTTTAATAATGCTAAGGACTTTATGCATGCTCTTAACCTGTTTATAACTCTTGCCCCTGTCCTACTCTCCTCACAGTATCTTTTTAGGGTTTTTTTTTTTTTTTGAAAAACATTTCTACGGAAGTAGAACTAGAAGCAATAAGGAATGATGAACTGCTGTTTTGTTGTTTTATTATTTATTTTATTTATTTTATTTTATTTATTTATTTATTTTATTTATTTTTATTTATTTATTTATTTTAGTTATTTATTATTTATTTTATTATTTTGTGTTCCTACTTGGGTAGGAGGTTGCAGGAAGAGGAGAGAGATGGGCAGAAGTAGATCTGCCAAGCTCCATGCTTTTGACTGACATGACTAAGAAAATGCCAGGCCCAGCATAGTAACCAGGCAGGATTCATGCTTCCAGGGAGGCACCCACCCCTTACTCTCAAAACCTGCCTGGTCTAGACACCAATGAGCAATGATGATTTTCTCCTTGACCACATGTGCTCAGGTCCCCCTGAACTGTTCAACTAGGCCTTGACTTTTGGCCTTCTGTGTTCATCTCTCCTTTGTCAAACTGGTTTTAGTTAGGGTTCTCCATCCTCCCATATCTGATTACCTTCAATGTCTAATTAGGTTCTTCATCCTCTACCATCACCCAGATGAGGTCTTATCAGAGTGGCCTATCTTCAGCAAAAATCCTATTAGATTGGTTTAGCCAGAAACCACCCCCTACCCCTAATGTTTTCTTATAAGAATTTTCATCCACTGACCCCCACCCTAATCCCAGGTTATAAATCCCCACTTGACCAGGTTGTTTCCAGGGTTGAACCCAGTCTCTCTCCCCCACTGTAAGACCCCATTGCAATGGTCCCTGTACCTACCACAATGGTGTCATTTGAATAAAGTCTGCCTTATTGTGGTTTAATAAATCTCATGAATAATTTCTTTCAACAGTTGTAATATTATTTTTTTCTGTAATGGAAGTGAAAGGACTTTTAGAAATGCTCTGAACCATAAAATCAACTGCTTCTGTTAACAGACACAGAACCCAGGGTTTATAGTAGGGAAAGGTGAATCCAAGATTCCTTGGCTGCTAAGATGAAGCCCTTGTTTGGAAATGATCTCCAGATTCCAAATGTAGGAAAGATACTTGAAAACAATAAAAATAACTAACATTTAAAAAGTATTCATTTTTTGCCCTTGTATAGATCTATGAAGTAAGAAGGTTAGAGTTACACCAGTGGTTTTGGCCAGAACTTGCACTTGTATCCCTTGTACTGTAATGATAGTTGTAACAACAGCTATTGTTGCTGAGTTTTTGCAGTATGGCAGGCTATATACCAGGGTCCTATGTATGCCATCTCATTGAGTCTTTACATCAGGCCTGTAACATGCATCTTTTACAAATGAGAAGAATGGAACCTCAAAATTTTAAATCCAAGACCTTCTTCCACTTCTATCTGATACTCCTGAAAGCACAATGGCACCATATGCATCTTTTTTTTCTTTTTTCATTTTGGCATGCTTTTCTTATTTCTTTGTTCTCAGTTATACATGAATATCTGTATTCCACAAACACTCCTTTGAGTTGTTTTCAGTCTCATGGAATCAAGGAAAATAAAGTTTTAAAAAATGCATCACTACCCATCTAATGTTTAGTTAAACTTCTTTTTAGATTTGGCTTGAAATATCCGGCAGAATAATCATAGCCCACTTGGAATATCAAGAAATGAGGTAAAGTTACTGAATGGGGAGAGAAAAGAAGTGTCCCATTTTATAATAAGGAATTTGGCTTTTGTCTTCAGCTCCTCAGAAGTAATCTCTAAATCCTTGGAAATACATGAATGACAGGGGTTTTTGTTATTTATTATGGTCCCCTCAGACACTGGACACCTGAATTTATGCTAATGGGATGGTTCTTGGTGGGCCTTTAGGTAGTTTAAGGATAGGAGTTGGCCACATCAGAAAGACCAGCCATGTGATTGAAGGGTTGGGTGTTTGAGTCACTAACATCATCATCCCCACCTGGGAGAAGAGGGGGCTGGAGATTGAGTTCAATCCTCTTGGCAATGACTTAATCAATCATGCCTATGTAACAAAATCTTGATAAATATTGTGGAAACCAGGACCCAGATGAGCTTCTCTGATGAAATACATTAGTGTCAGGAGGATGACACATCCTTAGAACATAGAATCTTTGTGTTTGTGATCCTCCCAGACCTTGCACTGCGCATCTCTCCTTTTTGCTGGTACAGGTTTGTATCTCTTTATTGTAATGAAACCACAATTGTAAGTAGAGTACTTTCCTCAGCTTTTCAACTTATTCTAGCATACTATTAAACCTGAGGAGGTGGTAGGAACCACACATTTTTAGCAAGTTAGAAGTGTGAGCTTGAGGTTAGTGTCTGTGGTGAGAGAAATCTTGGGGAGGAGTGAGCCTTCAACCTGTGAAGTCTGGTCTCACTGCTGGTAGTGTCATAAATGAATATCACCATCATTTTCTCCCAAAGTAGAGGAAGAAAGGAGCTTCTCAGAACAAAGTGCAAAGCCTGAAAGTTTACTTTCTTCATCTTCTGGAGATACAATCTCTGCAACGACAAGGCTGTGAAGAACTGTCTTGCAAGCTGATGTGGATAATGAATGCTATATGCCTAATAGATGGCCTAGCATATAGTAGGCACTTAATAAAATATTGAAGTAAGAAAACATTGCTCAACCCCCATGTCATAGTGACTATAAATTCTCCTAAAACTCTACTTGTCAAAGACCTCTAAGTTTTTTTCACTCTGGAACTCAGAAAGATCAGTCCATCAGAGAGAGAGAGAGAGAGAGAGAGAGAGAGCGCCAGTGTCTGTTAGGGAAATGGGATAAGGTAATCAGGAGGTCCTTCATTACACAACGGGATACAGCAAGAGTGTTGAGGTTGTAGATAAGAGTATGAGCAACTCCCTTCAACCCCTGCCTGAAAAGAGAGCACAAAGGTGTGTGGTGGCTTGAGACAGGAGGGAGATCATATCTTAGTTCAAATACTTCTAACATAAAAAAAGACTGGATCTCACTATACTGTATTCAAATGATTTCCACAGATGACAGACTTTAACAATTACCAAAATTGTTTTTCTATAAGAAAGACACATTCTTAAATTACTTTGCAATGAAGAAATGCAATTCTAGTCTCATACAAATCTGAAGCATCCATGCCTAGGAATTTTTGTTCAAGTCCCACGTAAGAAATGGAATTCCAGTAAGTGGCAATTATTGATCACTTATCACATGCTAGATGTCTTATATGCTTTGTGCCATTAAGTAATGACAACAGCTCTTCCAGGCAAGAATTATTAGTCTGATTTTATAAGTGGTAACTCTGGGGTTTGGATAGTCCCTTTATATGCTCCCAATGACAAAGGCAGTTAGTGGAAGGGTCTGTTAAATTTCTTTGCAACTTCCCAGTACCTCACCATATTTCTTTAGAGTTGATTGGAGGAGATTTGGGTACCTGAGCAATACATTCAGATTCTTCAGTTCATGAGGATGGAAGAAGAAAGAAGTTCATAGAATTGCACAGAACATAAAAAAAGGAAGATGCAGGCTTGTTCCAAATCTTAGTGCTCCTATTGGTAATTATGAATTAATTGATAATTCTGTCAAAATTACTATATTAAAAATAGCAAATGCTTGAAACCACTAAGAAATTTAAGCTATTTTTCTAAACAAATCGATAACTGGATTATCCAGAATTATTGAGGGAGATGTTTGTGTTTGAGCTAGACTCCTGAACAGTTGCATGATTCATGAGCATCCACATGAGGCTTTATGTAAATAATTCCTCTGCCCCACCCACAGATGGGATTTTAAATTGACAGGATAGTTAAATGTAGACTTGGGTAGTCCAAACTCAATATGAAGCTAACATATTCTGGTTTTTGTATTTAAGACCTACTGTGCATGAGTATGAGAGAATATTTAGTACTTTTCATATCCAATGCTAACTTTCCAGTAAGCTCTTTACTTTCTCATCCATATTTTGGGGGACTTGGATAGGATATTCCATTTTAATCATCCAGCCTTGAGGGTTGGGTTCTGAAGTGGTTTGAAGTGGGAAGAGACTACACACAGATGCTGGAGGAAGTCTCAAAGGCCATGTGCAAGGGCAATAGTAGGACTGGGAACCTGAGAGTGTTAAGCTTTGGGGAGGATATGGAACCAAACTGGTCAAGGCAGGTAAGACGAGGCAGAAGCAGTTCAGATGGCTGCTGCAAGTGTACAGGTGTAGGTTCTAGAGTCACACACACCCCATTTCATAACCTGCCTGTCTCTAATACTGTAGTTACATTGCCTGAACTACAATATTTCATCCATTTAGACATACTCTATCTTCCTATTTTTGACATTTTTAAAATTGGGATCCATCTTACTACTATAATAATCAGGATTTTTGCATCTTATTTATAAAATAAAAGCATGCCCTAAAGTTGTTGGTCTCAACTGCAATAAATAGGGGATCCTAACCCCAATTTCCTTATATATAAAGTTGAAGAGATGACAGTTATCTCACATAATCCATAAGAAACAAAAAAAACCAAACAAGATAACATAAGATGACATATATGCCCAAAACAAAACAAAACAAAAAACATAGATATTATCATTAAGTATTCAATATCATATTCATTGAAGTGGATGAGATTAACATGACAGATTACATTAAAGGCCCTAATACTGAAAGGAAGAATTGTAACAATTTTACTGTTAAGTTTTTTCTTTGTCACCCCTGAACACAATAATTTGTCCATCAGATTTCAAATGCAGTCTTCATCCATCTGTCCATGCTCCATCCATCCATCCATCCATCCGTCCATCCATCCAAAGGGTTCTCCTTTTCACTTTCTTTTAATATTTAATCTCAAAACACGCCTCTTCACCCAAAGCTAATTTTCACGAGTCCATTTCAATTTCTTAATGAGAACAAGAAGTGTCTTCCTTGTCTAACCTCTCTTGGCCCTTTTAGTCAGTTATTTTATCACACTTCTTCTTTTGTCACCCTCTAGATTGAATGAGGCCCTTTCTGTCACCTTCTCAGAGAGGTCTTCTCTTACAGCCTATTTCATTTTAAGAAATAATCCCTTAGACTAAAGGTGAGGAGAAGTAATATCAGTGGTAGCTCTTCGGTGGAGAGAAGCATTATTTGCCTGGCACCTGGTCCATCCAGAGTTCCTTCCCAGAGATGAAAGAGGCTATCAGCAGGAGTGTTCATAGGAGGCAGCTGAGTAACTCATTCGGGAGTGTTATTACCTGCAGAAATGAAAAGAAATTAGAGGGATTCCCTTTCACTCTGACTCCTAGATTTTGAAACTGCCCAAAACAAAGAGCCTTCATGGTGGGGAAATACCTGTAGGATGCATTTGACTTTTGCAGGGGAGGAATTGTACTTCCCCCTCTTTCAAAAATCACCAATTAAGCATTGCCTCTGGGCCCCTTCTTGCATTTTATTATTTTTTTTTGTATATTTTCATTGGAGTTCTATTTGCCAACATATAGCATAACACTCAGTGCTCAAAATGTCAAGTGCCCCCCTCAGTGTCCATCACCCAATCACCCCAACCCCGCGCCCATCTCCCTTTCCCCCTCCCCTTGTTCTTTCCCAGAGTTAGGTGTCTCTCATGTTCTCTCACCCTCACTGATATTTCCCACACATTTTCTCTCCTTTCCCCTTCTATTCCCTTTCACTATTATTTATATTCCCCAAATGAATGAGACCATATAGTGTTTGTCCTTCTCCAATTGACTTACTTCACTCAGCATAATACCCTCCAGTTATATCCACATTGAAGCAAATGGTGGGTATTCGTCATTTATAATGGTTGAGCAATATTCCATTGGATATATAGACATCTTCTTTATCCATTCATCTTTCGATGGACACTGAGACCCCATACAGTTTGGCTATTGTGCACACTGCTGCCATAAAATTTGGGGTGCAGGGATCCCTGGGTGGCTCGGTGGTTTAGTGCCTGCCTTCAGCCCATGGCGTGATCCTGGAGTCCTGGGATCGAGTCCCACATTAGGCTCCCTAGAGGAAACCTGCTTCTCCCTCTGACACTGCCTGTGTCTATGCCTCTCTCTGTGTGTCTCTCAAGAATAAATAAATAAATCTTTTTTAAAAATTGGAGTGCAGGTGTCCTGCCATTTCACTACATCTGTACCCTTGGGGTAAATCTCCAGTAGTGCAATTACAGGGTTGTAGGGCAGTACTATTTTTAACTCTTTGAGGAACCTCCACACAGTTTTCCAGAATGTCTGTACCAGTACACATTCTCACCAACAGTGCAAGAGGGTTCCCCTTTCTCCACACCCTCAACATTTGTTGTTCCCTGTCTTGTTAAACATCACCATTCTCATTTGCGTGAGGTGGTATCTCATCGTGGTTTGATTTGTATCTCCCTGATAGCAAGTGATGCAGAGCATTTTCTCATGCACTTGCTGGCCAAGAGCATGTCTTATTTAGTGGAATTTCTCATGTGCATGTTGGCCATGTCTATGTCTTCCTCTGTGAGATTTCTCTTCATGTCTTTTGCCCATTTCATGAGTGGATTGTTTGTTTCTTGGGTGTTGAGTTTAATAAGTCCTTTATAGATCTTGGATACTAGCCCTTTATCTGATAGGTCTTGGCAAATATCTTCTCCCATTCCGTAGGTTGCCTTTTAGTTTTCTTGACTATTTCTTTTGCTGTGCAGAAGCTTTTATCTTGATTAGGTCCCAATAGTTGATTTTTGCTTTTGTTGATCTTGCCTTCATAGATGTATCTTGCAAGAAGTTGCTGTGGCCAAGTTAAAAAAGGGTGTTGCCTATGTTCTCCTCTAGGATTTTGATGGATTATTGTCTCACATTTCGATCTTTCATCCATTTTGAGTTTATCTTTGTGTATGCTGTAAGAGAATGGTCTAGTTTCATTCTTCTGCATGTGGATGTCCAATTTTCCCAGCACTATTTATTGAAGAGACTGTCCTTTTCCAGTGGATAGTCTCCTGCTTTGTCGAATATTAGTTGACCATTCAGTTGAGGGCCCATTTCTGGGTTCTCTATTCATTTTCATTGATCTATGTTTCTGTTTTTGTGTCAGTACCAAACGGTCTTGATGACCACAGCTTTGTAATACAACCAGAAATCCAGCATTGTGATGCCCCCAGGTATGGTTTTCTTTTTCAATATTCCCCTGGCTATTCGGGGTCTTTTCTGATTCCATGCAAATATTAAGAGGATGTGTTCCAACTCTCTGAAGAAAGTCAATGGTATTTTGATAGGGATTGCGTTACATGCATATATTTCTCTGGGTCACATGACATTTTCACAATTTCACAATATTAATCCTTCCAATCCATGAGCATGGATTATTTTTCCATCTCTGTGTGTCTTCCTCATTTCTTTCTGAGGTGCTCCACAGTTTTAGGGTATATATTCTTTACCGATTTCATTAAGTTTATTCCTAGGTATCTTATGCTTTTGGGTGCAATTGTAAATGGGATTGACTCCTTAATTTCTCTTTCTTCAGTCTCATTTTTAGTGTATAGAAATGTCACTGATTTCTGGGCATTGATTTTGTATCCTGCCACATTGCAGAATTGCTGTATGAGTTCTAGCAATCTTGGGGTGGAGTCTTTTGGGTTTTTGATGTACAGTATCATCTCATCTGTGAAGATGGAGACTATGCCTTCATCTTTGTCAATTTGAATGCCTTTTATTTCTTTTTGTTGCCTGATTGCTGAGACTAGGACTTCTAATACTATGTTGAATAGCAGTGGTGAGAGTGGCATCCCGATCATTTCCTGATCTTAGGGGAAAGGCTCCCAGTGCTTCCCCATTGAGAATGATATTTGCTGTGGGCTTTTCGTAGATGGCTTTTAAGATGTCGAGGAAAGTTCCCTCTATCCCTACACTCTGAAGAGTTTTGATCAGGAATGGATGCTGTATTTTATCAAATGCTTTATCTGCATCTAATGAGAGGATCATATGGTTCTTGGTTTTTCTCTTGCTGATATGATGAATCACATTGATTGTTTTACGAGTGTTGAACTAGCCTTGCATCCTGGGGATAAATCCTACTTGGTCATGGTGAATAATTTTCTTAATGTGTTGTTGGATCCTATTGGCTAGTATCTTGTTGAGAATTTTTGCATCCATGTTCATCAGGGATATTGGTCTATAATTCTCATTTTGGTGGGATCTTTGTCTGGTTTTGGAATTAAGGTGATGCTAGCCTCATAGAACGAATTTGGAAGTACTCCATCTCTTTCTATCTTTCAGAACAGCTTTAGTAGAATAGGTATGATTTCTTCTTTAAACGTTTGATAGAATTCCCCTGGGAAGCCATCTGGCCCTGGACTCTTGTGTCTTGGGAGGTTTTTGATGACTGCTTCAATTTCCTCCCTGGTTATTGGCCTGTTCAGGTTTTCTATTTCTTCCTGTTCCAGTTTTGGTAGTTTGTGGCTTTCCAGGAATGCGTCCATTTCTTCTAGATTGCCTAATTTATTGGCGTATAGCTGTTCATAATATGTTTTTAAAATCGATTGTATTTCCTTGGTGTTGGTAGTGATCTCTCCTTTCTCATTCATGATTTTATTAATTTGAGTCTCCTCTCTCTTCTTTTTAATAAGGTTGGCTAATGGTTTATCTATCTTATTAATTCTTTCAAAGAACCAACTCCTGGTTCTGATGATCTGTTCCACAGTTCTTCTGGTCTCGATTTCGTTGAGTTCTGCTCGAATATTAATTAACTCTCTTCTTCTGCTGGGCGTGGGGTCCATCTGCTGTTTTTTCTCTAGCTCCTTTAGGTGTAAGGTTAGCTTTTGTATTTGAGTTCTTTCCAATTTTTGAATGGATGCTTGTATTGCGATGTATTTCCCCCTTATGGCTGTTTTTGCTGCATCGCAAAGATTTTAAACGGTTGTATCTTCATTCTCATTAGTTTCCATGAATCTTTTTAATTCTTTCTTAATTTCCTGGTTGACCCTTTCATCTTTTAGCAGGATGGTCCTTCACCTCCACGTGTTTGAGGTCCTTCCAAACTTCTTGTTGTGATTTAGTTCTAATTTCAAGGCATTATGGTCTGACAATATGCAGGGGACGATCCCAATCTTTTGGTGTCAGTTCAGACCCGATTCGTGACCCAATATGTGGTCTATTCTGGAGAAAGTTCCATGTGCACTTGAGAAGAATGTGTATTCAGTTGAGTTTGGATGTAAAGTTCTGTAGATATCTGTGAAATCCATCTGGTCCAGTGTATCATTTAAAGCTCTCATTTCTTTGGAGATATTGTGCTTAGAAGACCTATTGAGGGTAGAAAGAGCTAGATTGAAGTCACCAAGTATAAGTGTATTATTATCTAAGTATTTCTACACTTTGGTTATTAATTAGTTTAAATATTTGGCAGCTCCCACATTCGGGGCATATATATTGAGGATTGTTAAGTCCTCTTGTTGAATAGATCCTTTAAGTATGAGATAGTGCCCCTCTTCATCTCTCACTACAGTCTTCGGGGTAAATTTTAATTTATCTGATATAAGGATGGCTACCCCTGCTTTCTTTTGAGGACCATTTGAATGGTAAATGGTTCTCCAACCTTTTATTTTCAGGTTGTAGGTGTCCTTGTGTCTAAAATGAGTCTCTTGTAGACAGCAAATAGATGGGTCCTGCTTTTTTATCCAGTCTGAAACCCTGTGCCTTTTGATGGGGTCATAAGCATGTTCCCGTTCAGAGTTACTATTGAAAGATATCAGTTTAGTGTCATCATGATATCTATTCAGTCCTTGTTTTTGTGGTTTGTTCCCCTGGACTTCTTCTTAAAGGGGAATTTCAAGAGTCCCCCATAAAATTTCTTGCAGAGCTGGTTTGGAGGTCACATATTCTTTCAGTTCCTGCCTGTCTTGGAAGTTTTTTATCCCTCCTTCCATTCTGAATGAGAGCCTTGCTGGATAAAGTATTCTTGGTTGCATGTTCTTCTCATTTAGGACCCTGAATATATCCTGCCAGTCCTTTCTGGCCTGCCAGGTCTCTGTGGAGAGGTCTGCTGTTACCCTAATATTCCTCCCCATAAAAGTCAGGGATATCTTGTCTCTTGCTGCTTTAAGGATCTTCTCCTTATCTTTGGAATTTGTAAGCTTCACTATTAAATGTTGAATGGTTTTTATTGATTTTAGGGGGATCTCTATATTTCCTGGATCTGAGTGCCTGTTTCCCTTCCCAGATTAGGAAAGTTTTCAGCTAGGATTTGTTCAAATACATATTCTGGCCCTCTGGCCCTTTTGGCGCCCTCGGGAGCCCCAATTAAAAATAGGTTTTTCTTCCTCAGGCTGTCACTTATTTCCCTTAATCCACCCTCATGGTCTTTTAATTGTTTGTCTCTTTTTTCCTCAGTTTCCCTCTTTGCCATCAACTTGTTTTCTATCTCATTCACCTGTTCTTCCACCTTGTTAACCCTCGTCGTTAGGACTTCTAGTTTGGATTGCATCTCATTCAATTGATTTTTAGTTTCTGCCTGATTAGATCTAAATTCTGCAGTCACGAAGTCTCTTGAGTCCTTTATGCTTTTCTCTAGAGCCACCAGTAAGTTTATAATAGTGCTTCTGAATTGGATTTCTGGCATTGAATTGTAATCTTAATTCTGTAACTCTGTGGGAGAGAGAACTGTTTCTGATTCTTCCTTTTGAGGTGAGGTTTTCCTTCTAGTCATTTTGCTCAGTGCAGAGTGGCCAAAAATAAGTTGTATTGGGAAAAGGAGCAAAAGACAGGAGAGAAAGAAGGAAAGAAAAGAGAAAGAGAAAAAAGAAAAAAGGAAAAAAAGAAAAAATAGAGAAGAAAAAGAGAAAGAGAAAGAAAGGAAAAATAAAAGGGTGGGGTAAGCAAACAGAAATCAAACAGCAAAAAAAAAAAAAACAAAAACAAAAAACGAAAAACAAACAAACAAAAAAACCACACACACCAAAAAAGAAAAAACAAAAAACACGGGGGAGTATCTTCCTAGTCTGTTTACTTCAAGTCCCTTGACTTCCCCTGGAACTTGTCCGTCCTGCTGGTCTTCTGGGGGAGGGGCCTGTTGTGCTGATATTCAGGTGTTAGCACTTGGGGGAGCTGCTCTGCCCCTGCCTGGTGCAGGGCTCAGTGGGGGTTGTTTACCCCGCGAGGCCCCAGGAGGCACAACCGCAGTGGCGGGGCCAGCTCTGCAGTCCTGGAGTCAGCTCCCGCAGTAACCACGGAGCTCTCTGTCTGCAGGGCCTGGAGGCTCCGGGGCGGGGCCGCTGATCTGCTCAGCTCGGGGCAGGAGCGTCCTTGCTGTCCTGGGCCCTCCCGGCCTCTGCCTGTCCCGGGGGAGGCCGGATCCTGGGCTGTGTCCCGGCGCCCTGTGCTCCGGAGCCTGCGCTGGTGGATTCGCGCTCCCGCCCCGCAGCCCCCTCCGCGGAGCCGCCCCCGAGCCCCCCCCCCGAGCTGCTCTCAGTCCCCCGTGCGCGCTGCAGCCCTTAGGGAGCTCGGCGCACTCTCCCGGGGCGCAGGTGCCTGTTAGTGTCCCCGGGAGCCCGAGGGCATCCCGGCCCTCCTGGGTCCTGCTCCACCTCCCTGGAGCCCCTTTCCACCCGGGAAGGTTGGTGCAGCTCCTGCGTCTCCGGGACGGGGCTCTCCTGTCCTGGGGACACTCGCCCCGACCTCAGCCCGGCTCCTCGCGGGCCCCTCCCCCTTGGAGGCCTTTTGTGTCTTTATTTCTTTTTCCCCCGTCTTCCTACCTTGATAGAAGCCGAACTCTTCTCACTGTAGCATTCCAGCTGGTATCTCTTTAAATCTCCGGCCGAATTCGTAGGTTTTCAGGGTGATTTGAAGGCTATCTAGTTAATTTGGTGGGGACAGGTGACTTGGGGTCCCTACTCTTTAGCCATCTTGCCCCTCCTTTCGAAAGAGTAGTATTTCTGATTCTTTCTTTTGTAGTGAGTTTTTCCTTCTCGTCATTATTTTCAGTGCAGAGTGGCTAAAAACAAGTTGTACTGGAAAAAGGAGAAAATGAGAAAAAGGGGGGGGGGGACAGAAAACAAAAACAAGGAGGTGTAGCCTCTGATTCTATGTACTGTAAGTCCCTAGACCTCCCCTAGAACTTTCCAGCGCTGCTTGGTCAAGTTCTTGCTCTCCCCCTGTCCTTCCAACTGTCTTCTGCGGGAAGGGCCTGCTGTGCTGATTCTCAGGTGTTTGCACCTGGGGTCGCTGCCCACCCCCTGCCAGGTGCACAGCTCAGTGGGATCTGTTTATCCTATGAGGGCCCTGCTCCCTGGCAGTGCTCCTCAGTCCCAGGTACAAGGTGACACCAAGAGGAACAACAACAGTGATGGCGGCCAGCTCTCCAGCTGTGGAGTCAGCTCCAGTAGAAACTACTAGTCCTCCAGACTGCAGGGGCCTGGATGCTCTGGCCGGGGGACACCGACCTGCACAGCTCAGGCCCACCCACAGCAGTAGCATCCTTGTTGCCCTGTGTCCTCCCCGCATCCGCCTGTCCGGGGGAGCGCAGGATCTTGGGCCGTGTCCCCAGGCGCCCTGGGCTCCGGGGCCTGCACGCCTGAGCTGCTCCTGGGGCCACGCAGCCCCCTCCACAGTGAGCTGCTGCCTGAGCTACAGCCTAAATATAATCTTTAAAAAAAATTTGCTTTGATACACATTTATCAATGTGTGGTGGCATTGTGTGCTTCTATCTGAATCCTTGGATGTATCCCAAATAATTCTTAATGACTTCCCTGCTTTTATTTCCTTTATTATGGTCCATTTCTTTCTCTTCTGTGCTTACTAAATGCCATGCTTATTAGACTTTTTTGAAATTGCTCCACAGATCTCCAAGTCTCTATTTATTTTATTCATAATTTTTTTCTTTCTCTTATTTAGATGTGGTAATTTTATTTAAGCTTATTTCCTCAGTGTGTCCATTCTGTTCTGGAAACCATTTAGCATTTTTCTTTCAGATAGTATAGTTTCAACCTCTGATATTTCTTTTATTCATTTTTATAGTTTCTCTTCTGATAAAGTTTCTTTTTCTGTTAATTTCAATTTTTTTTTCTTTTACCACATAAAGTAAAATTAGTATATCTACCTTGTTTTTTGTCTTTATTTCGGTATCTGGGGCATTTCAGGGTTTGTATCTGTGTCTTTTCACATGATAATTAACCAAAATCCCTTGGTTGTTTGTTGCTTACATGTTGTAAAATTCTGAATTGTATGGTGGATATTTTTAATGTTTCATTTTGTAGACTCTGGGTTCTGTTATGAATGTTATATATATTTTCCAACTTTATAAATATATAATTGACATTGTGTAGTTTAAAGGTATATACAACGTGTTGACTTAATATATATTGCAAGATGATTACTACCATAGTTTTGACTAGCAAACCATATTATATAATTGTCATCCTTTGTTTGCAGTGAGAACTTGTAAGATCTACCCTCTTAGAAACTTCTAATTATATAATACACTTAGAAAGTGTATAATACACTTACGTCTTATTACACTTATATTATACTTATACTAAAATCACCATGCTGCATGTTAGATCCCCAGAAGATATCCATCTTATAGGTGAAAATTTTTCATCTTTGACAAACATCTCCCAATTTTCCTCAGTTCCATTCTATCCTCTATTTCCATGAATTTGTCTTTGATTTATATCACTTAGCATAATACCCTGAAGGTCTTTCCATATTGTCCCAAGTGACAGAATTTCCTTCTTTTTATGGCTAAATAATATTTTACTATGTGTGTACATATATACATATATATAGTATTACATTATATAATATATTTATAAGACACACACATTCACAGTTGTTGATGCTATAGACACAATGACCTAAACCAAAGGAGACATTATGCCCTTCTGGATCCAGTGCTACTGTATAACCCTGAAGGAGGCACATGGCACCACTAGACTTGGGGTCCAGCATGCCACGTGGTACTTGTTGAGCACTGTAGTGAATCCACAGTGCCTGCAAAGGCTACTGGGAATCCTCAGCCATATCTCCAGATCTAGCACCTAGGAGGCCAGAGGTAGTGCTATACACACGCTCAGTTACGTGGGCTGGCTGCAGATGCTTGTGTATTAGCAAGTGCCAGTTGCTGACACACATGTAGTGGTGGGACCAGGGCAGGCAACAAGGTCTAGGGCCAACTGCAAGCACACTCACCATGCCTGTCAGCGTGTACTCCTGTGAGTACTGAGTCTCCCCATTAGGATGTGACCCTGTTGGCTGGTGATGGGGTTTGGAGTAGAGGTGTACACCTGGAAGAGCCAGCTGTTGATGAGTATAGTAATGTTAGCCAATGACAGAAGATGGTCTTATCTGGGACCACAAGTAGCTGTATGAGCACTGGTGTGCTCTCCTGAAGTCGCACAGTCTCTTCCTAGGTGAGAGGGTGGTTAAGAGTGTCAGGCTAGTAGCATGCAGCTAGGGAGACTAGTTTCAAGTGTATATATGGAAACAGAGGTCAGTTGTGCAGCTTGAAGCTGATGTTTTGCACTTGCACAGTCACACAGGCCCAGGCTGGCATCTGGTGCAGTTCCAGGCTCTGATAAAGGGTGGAATGAAATAGGAAAAGGGAGGACTCAGGTGGTTGGCATCACAGAACACAAACACCTATGGAACGATAACCAGTGAAATCTGCAGGGGATCTGCAACAGCTGTGCTATCTATTGGCTCCTTCTTTGGTGGTGAAATCTGCTAGCTTTGTATGGATGAGGTCACTGCGAACCATGATTGCTCCTGCTGTGTGACTGCTATTGGTAGCCTCTGCTATTCTTCCTTATTTCTAGCAATCTCTGTACATCTCAGCTTTGCTGGTACTGGTGGAATGAAATTGAAGTAAGACCTTCACATAGTGCCTTAAAATCCTAGGGAAGCTCATTGTTTGCTCCCCTCATCCCTTACTGGTGAGGAGACTTCTTTCTAACTGAGGAGTTTCCATTGGCACCAAGCAATTCCAGCTTGGAGTTGGGATAGTGCAGAGAAAAAGCAACTGTCTTCCTTCTCTTTTTGAGCAGGTATTTTCTCTATTATTGCTCCACTGTGTTGTGGAAGCTCTTTAAATGGACTGCAAAGCTCTCCTAGAGCTGCTTTTGTTTGTAGATAGCTATTTCATTGTTGACTTTTGTGGGGAGTTGGAGGCTGGGATTTCTTGTACCACCATCCTATTGGCACTCCAATGATGAGATGTATTTTTTTTTCTCCTTTTAGATGTTAGATTCAGACCACAGGTGTTTTATCTGATCTGAGTTTAGTTTTCAAAGCTTTTGCTGTGCTTCTGTGAGTCTGTCCCATACACATACCGCTGAGGGTACAGTCTGATTTATATTATGATTTAAAATCATAAAAATTCTCAAAACATTTACTATGCTGATTTGGTCTGTACTATGCATGTGTAGTTCAGGGGTGACACTGAGACTTAGGTGGATTTCCACAGAGCACAGATAATGCTGTGCTCTGTTCCTCAAGACTGGAATAGCTTGAACCAATTATGAGAGAAAATGTCATCTTCAACTCCACGAAGGTCACTTCTCTAAGTTGTGATTCCCTTCCACATTTTGCCTGCTTTAATTTACTTTGATTAGTTCTTAGGTAGCTTTTTTTCTCCCCCAGTGCCCACCCCAGTCAGAAGTGCCCACTCTGCAGGGCAGCCTGTGTTCTGATGCTGGAAGGGCCCTAAGGAGGATGTGGTGCCAGCTGCCCTAGGGAAGGACCCTGCTGAGAACAGACAGTCTCTGCAAGGCTTTGGCTAGGAGAACTGGGGATCTAGGAATGGGGCTGACCCAGTGCCAGTGCTTCACCAGAGCCCTGCCTCCACACTAGGACCACAGGGTGCTTGCTGCATGGCAGGGCAAGGACAGGTCAGCAGCCAGGACCACCGGGTCCATCCTGCTGAGGGGCCTAGGGTAGAGTTCTGCCTGGTACAGGAAAGAGGGCAAGGTTCTGGGGCCCCTTAAAGCTTCACATCAAATGGATTCATAGTCACTCAAAATGTCTGTCACTTAGTATTTATTCTGAGTCCTCAGAGCTCAGCTACACTTAGGCTGATGTGGGTGTGGTTCGGGGATGGAAGAAATGGGGGCTGGCCAGCCTTGCTCCCAAGCTGAAGTCTGAGGACCATAGCCACCCAGGCACTGTGAGAGGACCGAGGGGCGTGGATCAGACCTCCCCCAGGTGCCTTGTGGATGGAGAGGAGGCCTACAGCGGAGGCATGGGTTACAAGTATGTAACTTGTCTTGAGATTTTAGTCTAATGAGCAACAGAGACAGGTTGCAGTGTGTTTACTCTGTCACAGCAAAACTGGAAAATTCCTGGTTGTTATTGAAATATTCTCTTTTCCATTGGTTTTCAGCAATATTTCTGTAAGTGCATTTCTTTCTACTTGGCCTAATGTTTAGGACATAAGGCTTCTTAAATATATGTGTTTGTGTCATTCATCAGTTTTGGAACATCCTTATACAGAATGTCTTCAATTTTGCTTTCACTTCATTCATCTTATGAAAAGCCAAAAATATATATTTTATATTTTTTCCTGTATCTTCTGCTGTTGACAATTTCTTTATTTTTTAATACTTTTTTTTCTCTGTGTGCTTCATTTTAGATGCTTTTTTATTCCTTTCTTCAGTTGTGTCTAAATATTTATTAAATCAACCCACTCTGTTCTTTGTTTCAGTTATTCCATTTTTTATATCTCAAATTTCTATTTGGTACTTTTTTGTAGTTTCTAATTCTATGCTCAAATTTTCAAGCACTGCTGATTTACTTATTTGAACAAATAAAGTGTATTTTAAAGATACCATTTGATTTATTCATATTATTTGTCTCCTTATTTTACTCATGTGCTGTGTATTTTGTCAGTTCATTTCCAAAAAGAATTTGAGGCCTAGGATGGTGCTATATTATTACAGAAGATGATCTACATCTTTTATATTCCAAGTTATATGGGTTTACTTCAATTCAATTTTGGGGTTTGATATTACTTAAATCTGAGCTTCAAAATCCTCGCTTGCTTTTAGTTCATCCTCATGGATAAGGGGCATAGTATTGGTGTTCCAACACAAACTGAATGAGGTTTATCATGGCCTTATATTAGATGACCATAAAAATAACTTCTATAAGCCACTTCTTTAAAATGAACAAATATCCCAGGGAAAAAGAAAGCCAAAATTCTATGCTTACTTCCCTGGGCCTCCAGCTTCTCTAATACTATTGCATGTTAGTTATTTACTATTTTAGGTATTTGTGTTATATTCTTTGAGGAGGGGATGAGTATTCCCATACAAGAGTACTCATGGATATCTGTGTGTTCAAATATGTGGACTGATCAGTATCCACCACAAAACTGGATTTTCCTGAGCCCATGGCTGCCCTTGCAGATGGTATGGCCACAAACACAGCTTTATTCAGCTGTGAGAATATCCCTGTCCTTTCCTTCTTCTATTCTGCACTCTCCTGTGGCTGGGATATGGATATGGTTCTGAGCCACCACAGGTTTTTTTTTTTTTTTAATTTTTTTATTTATTTATGATAGGCATGCAGTGAGAGAGAGAGAGGCAGAGACACAGGCAGAGGGAGAAGCAGGCTCCATGCACCGGGAGCCCGACGTGGGATTCGATCCCGGGTCTCCAGGATCGCGCCCTGGGCCAAAGGCAGGCGCCAAACCGCTGCACCACCCAGGGATCCCACCACAGGTTTTGTGAATGAGTATAGAACCTTGGAATTGGCAGAGATCCAGGTGGAAGGAGCTTGGTATTCATCCTAACTGATCCATCACATTGCCTCGGGCTGTCTCCACTGCTACTTCAGAGAAAAATAAACTTATACCTTGTATAAGCAACTCAGTTTTGAAGTTAATATTTAAAATCAATATATGTTACCAGCTTTTGATTTGGTAATAAATAAAATAGTTAAATTTGAGAATACATAACATTGCTTCCACTAAATGTATTTTTTTATTTAGCATCCTCTTTCAAGAAATGGGCACAGAGTATAAAATTCTGCTCTTTCACATGAAAGTATTCTGATTGTCTGGCAGAAAGTTGTTTACATGAATTTTTAGAATGAAGATTGAGATAAAAAGATATCTCTTTCTACTATTGAAAATGTCAGTAGAAGCCATTTATATGATTTCAGGAAGCTTGTTCAAGTGCTATATCACATCAATAGATTGAGTAGCTCAAAACGCTTCAAATTATCATTTTAAGAGCTGAGGGATTTTTTAAAGCTCAAGATAATCAGTTTTTGTAAAATGACTAAAATGTGGCCCCTGCTGCTCAATCATTGAGTTTGACTCATTGTTACCACTTAGTGTTTCCTTTTCTTTTCTCTTCTGATAAAGAAATTGAGGATGTCTTATAGGAAATATTTAAAAACCACATCCAATTCCTGTAGAAAGTCATAGGAAATGAAATCCATAGCTTAATGTAATCACATAGGGGGAATAGGAGTTAATTTGCTATTCTATTTCAACCTCCTTATTTCCTGTTTAGTGTCTGATGAAGCTGTTAAAGTAATTTTTAAGAAGAAAAAAAAGAAGAGTTTTTATTTAATGTTGAACTTCTAGGAATTATGTGTTGTGAGTGTATGTGTAGGAAGTCAGTAACCTAGGTAACCTAATTGCAGAAGTGACATCCTATTACTCATACCCTTTAAAGTAAGCCTTGTCCTAAATTTTATAAATTTTCCTTATTGGAGTGTGTAGATCACTAAGTTGGTTAAGCATCTGAATCTTGATTTCAGCTCAGGTCAAGATCTCAGGGTATGAGAGCCCTGCATCAGTCTCTGTGCTCAGTGTGGAGTCGGCTTAAGATTCTCTTTGTCTCTCAAATAAATAAATAAAATCCTCAAAATATCTTCCTTATTTTTCATAATTTTATTAAAAATATTTATGCTCTACATCATATATTGCTTTGTTTCACAAGTCATGTTTTAAATTTACATAGATCAAAGCATACTGCACAGAACAATAATTTGTCTGACTTGCATTAAAATACGTTATATAATGTCCCTGACATTTGTTTGTGCTGTTGTATGTCAGTGGATCCATTTATTTTCACTGCTGAACACTATTCCATGTATATCACTATTTAATTGTGACATGTTGGCCAATATTTGGTTTAATCCCACTTGTTTACTATTTCAAATGGTGAAACTGTACCGCGCTTTAAGTCTCCTGGTACATGTATTCAAAAGAGTTTCTTCAGAAAGTAAAATTGGGGATCCCTGGGTGGCGCAGCGGTTTAGCGCCTGCCTTTGGCTCAGGGCGCGATCCTGGAGTCCCGGGATTGAATCCCACGTTGGGCTCCCGGTGCTTGGAGCCTGCCTCTCCTTCTGCCTATGTCTCTAGCTCTCTCTCTCTGTGACTATCGTAAATAAATAAAAATTAAAAAAAAAAAGAAAGTAAAATTGATGGTTCCTAGAGAGTACACATTGTTAACACTAACAGATTATGACAACCTGTAAGAGTTTATAGGCTGAGCAATTCATAAATCCACCAGCAATATATGAGTTCCATATATATTTGATATTGTCAGACTTTTCAATTTTGTTTCTAAGCTGATGGGCATTAAAGGTTCTCATTGTGATTTTAATTTACATTTACATTTACATTTACTGATGGGGTTTCTGATTATTGGGCAATGGCTTTCTACCTTGAAGCCCTTGTCATTTGTTTGTTCTTGTCATTTTTTATTGATGGTTTTTTAAAAAATTCCAAGCCAAGTTTTCTTATCTTTGAAGACAATGTAAAATTCCCCTTATTCAGAATTTTCTCCATTACATCTTATATTATTTTTGTTAGATTTTTTTAACCTGGTAAATTGGACTCTTTTCACTATGCAGCGTCATTTTTACTGCAAGGAATTCTGTGTCTTTAAATAAATTTTATTTTATTTAAAATTTTTTTATTGGAGTTCAATTTGCCAACATACAGCATAACACCCAGTGCTCATCCCTCCAAGTGCCCCCCTCATTGCCCATCACCCAGTCCCCCAACCCCCTGCCCACTTCCCCTTCCACTACCCTTGTTCATTTCCCAGAGTTAGGTGTCTCTCATGTGTTGTCACTGATATTTTCAATGAGTGAAATTTTCTAGTGAATCACCACATAGGTCAAATAATGACAGTTCTCGGGGAATGGGGCTTTTGCCCATTCTGTCCCCCTCATGTGGCTTCCAGGCTGCCATTCTTCACTGAGACTGTGGACTATTGGTTTTCCAGACTACCTCAGGGATAGGGAGGCAGGTACGAAAATTCAGTAGTTTAAAACACCGCAAATCTTGATGATCTTACTGTTCAGCTGTTTTCCTGTAATATATGCTCCATAGATTGCTATAAGCCTTTGGTTAATTTCCAGAGCCTGAAAGAAAAGGTGATTCCAACATTTTTTGCAAGGGTTTTAATTGCTTTTATGGTGGAGAGTTTTATACATTTTTTGAAAAGTTGTTAAGAACTAACTTTTAAAGGAATACGTGTGTGCACACACACAAACACACATGCACACCCCACACAACTTCATCATGTTTGTTGGAGTCATCTTGAATTTATTTGTTAATTTAGGGATGATTAACATTATTTGAAGCAAAACTTTCTTATCTTTGAAGACCATGTAAAATTCCTGTTATTCAGAATTTTCTCCATAACATCTTATATTATTTTTGTTAGATTTTTTACCTGGTAAATTGGATTCTTTTCACTATGCAGTGTCATTTTTACTGCAAGGAATACTTTTCATCCTCAAAATCTATGAAGTTCTATGTAACTAGAGCTGAAACTACTTTCTTTTGTGCCTATATTTTTTGGATGCTATTGTAACCAGGTATTATATCCCTGTTTTTGCTTGGGTAGAGATGCAATTTACTTTGTATGTTGATTTCATATCTAGCAACAGCTAAAATAACTATTCTAAAGTTTTATTTTAGAATAATCAAGAGTTTCCTATATGAACAATCCTAAGATAGGTATATAATGAAAATTTTGTTAATTTTCTAATCAAAATATTTTTCATCTATTTTTACTTCACTCAATGGCTAGGAAATTTAGTAAACTTAAAAAAAATAAAACGGTGATAGTGAAAACCTACTTTCTGATCATAAAGAACTTCTACGCTTTTACTGTAAGATGTTTATTATATGTTTTAAATGAAATTTTGATTTAAAATAGTTTATACTTACAGAAAGTAATTGTGAAGATAGCACAAAAATCAATGTATATTCTAAACCCAGTTTCTCCCATTGTTAACATCTTATATTAGTTTCATCTACATGAGTTTTTCAGGCCTTGTTTTTTATTATCTGGGCATTTTTGAGGAGGATTAGTCAGATATTTTGTAAAATGTCCTTCAATTGGGATTTTCTTAATGATTTTTCTCACAATTAGCCTGGGAGTAAGGATTTTTGGAAGGAAAATCAGAGATAAAGTGCTACTCTCATCACATCATGTAAAGAGCACTATTAATATAATCATTCACCAGAACTTAACACTGTTGATATTAACCTTGATAACCTGGCTGAGGTAGTATTTGGCCAGCTTTTCCACTCTGAAGTTCCTCTTTTCCAACCTTTTTCCAAGCTATAATCCTTGCAAGGAAGTCTCTATGCACAGGCTGCACACAGAAACTGAGGAGATATGCTCCATTTCCTTGAGATAAGAATATTTATGTAAATTATTTGGATGGAATTTTTCTGCAGAGTTGATTTTTCTATTATCCTTCACCTATTTATTACATCATTTATTTATGTCAATATAGAATCATGAATATTTTATATTCTTCCTTAGAAACCACAGCTACTTTTTAAATTGTGTTAAGGAGGAGTCTTGATTCCTTTTATTGGATAATGTCATTAGAAACCAAAATGTGGATGGTAGATGTGCTCATTGTATAGTGGAGTTGTGTCATTGTTTCTAGGCCCTCAGCTGACAGAGCAGGTCATGAGTATATATTAACCCATGTCCATAAACTTTTGGATATTTATTTATATCTATAAATAGGGTGATATATAGCCATAGATACCAAATTTGTACCTATGGGCAAATGTCAGTTGATACTGATTTCCCCAACTTCTATTCATTACCGCCTGAATCATTCTATTATTGTGATTATTCAGTCCCTCCTTGGTTATTTGTAACTTCTCATCGAAGCAATAAGAAACATGGCTCCCATCACCTGCCATCCATTTTCATAACTTTTCAATCTCATAGAGCAATTTTAGAATTGTTTAATCCATGCCTATGCAGGAAATAATTTTATCAAGTAAAGATATACAGTTGTGCAAGCTTATTTTGCTTTTGGTCTTAAAGATTCTACTCATTCCTAAAGTTAACTCTGTACCATTACCTGTCACCCTCTTCAGTGAACTTGTTTCATCCATTCATAATATATTTATTTGTAATAAAGTTCCATTGCCTTGTTACATTCTTCATTCTATCCTGGATTCCCAAAACCTACTATATAATTTTTTTAAAAATTTTGATTGGAGTTCAATATGCCAACATATAGCATAACACCCAGTGCTCATCCCAACAAGTGCCCCCCTCAGTGCCAGTAACTCAGTCACCCCCCCTACCTCCCCCACCTCCCTTTCCACCACCCCTTGTTCGTTTCCCAGAGTTAGGAGTCTTTCATGTTCTGTCTCCCTTTCTGATATTTCCCACTCATTTTTTCTCCTTTCCCCTTTATTCCGTGTCACTATTTTTTATATTCCCCAAATGAATGAGACCATATAATGTTTGTCCTTCTCCAATTGACTTATTTCACTCACCATAATACCCTCCAGTTCCATTCACTTGTTGTGCTAGAAAATCCTATGGGTTTTGACAAATGTAGTGGTATATGCTCACATTACAATATCACACAAAATAGTTTCACCTTTCAAAACATCTCTTGAGGGGCACCTGGGTGGTTCAATTGGTTGAGTGGCTGCCTTTGGCTCAGATCATAATCCCAGGGTTCTGGAATTGAGCCTCACATTGGGTTCCCTGCTAGATGGACAGCCTGCTTCTCTCTCTCCACTGCTAGTGCTGTCTCATGATCTCTCTCTCTCACAAATGAAAATCTCTCTAACTCCAGAGTTAGGAGTTTCTCATGTTTTGTCACCCTCACTGATATTTTCACTCATTTTTTTCTCCTTTCCCTTTATTCCCTTTCACTAATTTTTATATTCCCCAAATGAATGAGACCATATAAGGTTTGTCCATTTCCGATTTAAAATCCATTTCCCCTTGAATATTTTGGTGGCCTATTCCTTTAGAAAAATGTGAGGAATTTTCCACTGTATGATTACACCACATATTGATATTTCATTTGCCTATTGAAAGACATCTTACATTAAAAATAGATCTGCCCTACGACCCAGCAATTGCACTGCTGGGGATTTACCCCAAAGATACAGATGCAATGAAACGCCGGGACACCTGTACCCCAATGTTTCTAGCAGCAATGTCCACAACAGCAAACTGTGGAAGGAGCCTCGGTGTCCATCGAAAGATGAATGGATAAAGAAGATGTGGTTTATGTATACAATGGAATATTATTCCAGCCATTAGAAACGACAAATACCCACCATTTGCTTCAATGTGGATGGAACTGGAGGGTATTATGCTGAGTGAAATAAGTCAATTGGAAAAGGACAAACATTATATGGTCTCATTCATTTGGGGAATATAAAAAATAGTGACACGGAATAAAGGGGAAAGGAGAAAAAATGAGTGGGAAATATCAGAAAGGGAGACAGAACATGAAAGACTCCTAACTCTGGGAAATGAACTAGGGGTGGTGGAAGGGGAGGTGGGCAGAAGGTGGCGGTGACTGGGTGACAGGCACTGAAGGGGGCACTTGATGGGATGAGCACTGGGTGTTATTCTGTATGTTGGCAAATTGAACACCAATAAAAAATAAATTTATAAAAAAAGAAAGAAAGACATCTTACTTGTTTCCAGGTTTGGGTAATTATAAATAAGACTGCTATAAACCTTCGCTTGCTGGATTTGTGTGAATACAAGTTTTATATAAATTAGATAATGGATAAAATACAATTCCTAAATTCTATAGTAAGTCTATGTTTAGCTGTCTAAGAAATTGCCAAATTAGCTTCCTAAGTGTCTACACAACTTTACATTTCTGCCAGGAATGAGGGAGAGCTCCTGTTGCTGTACGCTCTTGCCAACAATGAGTAGTCAATTTGCCTTTTGTATTTTAACCATTCTAATAAATGAGTAGTGGTATTTCATTGTTGTTTTAACATTCAATCCCCTAATTATAAATGATGCTGAACAATTTTACATATGCATAAATATCATCTAAAAACTTTGATGAGATATTTGTTGAGATCTTTTGCCCATTTTTCAATTCAAATGTATTCTTGAATCTCATTCTATAGATCTTAAATAGATTCCTTTAATTAGATGAAGGAATTTTCCTTCCTTTTCCTAGGAATTTTTATAATAAATAGATTTTAAATTTGATCAAAATTTTCTATGGCTATCTAACTAGATTTGATTATATAATCAATTTTCCTTCAATTTGATAATGAAATAGGCTATATTAATTGATTTGTTAATATGAACGAAATTAAAATTGCACTTCTGGAATAATTATAATTTCATGTATTACCTTTTTTATACATTGCTGAATTTAGTTCAGTTCTGTTTATTTAGATGTTTTGAATATATTTTCATTGAAAAATTATCTACTGGTTATAGATATTTTTAGGTCTTTTTTACATCTTACATCAATTTGGTAACATATTCTGGAAATTTCTCAATTTCATCTAAGTTAAATGTTAAATACAATGACATGAAATTAAACTAGCATTTCTTAGATTTTGTGCATATTTACTGCTTATACTTATTTCCTTTTTTTATTGCTATTATCATTTGTGTGTTCTGTTTTCCTTTTCCTTGGTCATACGTTAAATCATGGGTTTAACAATATTTTGGATTATTTTCATAGAACACACTTTTCACTGTTTATTCTATTGTATGTTTTCTTTTTCTTTTTTTTTTTTTTGGAAAAGGTAGACTTTTAATAACTGCTTTTATCACCAGGTTAAGTCATGCAGTTACAAAGTAGTTAGAAATTTTGAAAGGATATTGTTTAAAAAAAAAAGTTCATTCTTACATAAATAATATCTAGTACTTCATTGGGACACTACTGTTTAAAAGGCCCTCGTGAAATAACTCCCAAACAAAACACTCAACCCAAGGATGTTTCCAGCCCAGTGGTAATGAAGCTGCGAGCAGAATTCAGGCCTCTCTGGGGACGCCGAGGCAGGCGGAGTCGGGGCCCCTGGCAGGGCTCGGAGCCGCCAGCTAGACTCCAGAGCGGGAGTCCAAGTGGTTTTTTCTGGGACGCTCTACTTGAATTATTGTTCAATTAGATAACACAGATCTTCAGAAGAGAACAATTAATTACCATGATAAGGAGGTTACTGCACTCTTTGGACTCTATGTCGTAACTGCGGTTAGTAAATTCTGACAGTCTTAACAAAAATAGCCTCCACCATTGGCAGGTGTGAAGATAACTTAATTCTCCATTGGACTTATTTTTTTGCTGGACAACAATACATGCCTGATAAGCTATAAATGATACTGTTTTATATTATAAAAATACTAGCTTCTTTTCATTTATTATGTTTATAGGCATTCACTGCTGGAGTCAAGGTTAGGCTTGGTAAGTGATTAAAGGCAATTTTATTACAGCAGCATGTACTTATTTTATTCTAAGAGAATAAAATGCATAAAGAGAAACAGCTTTTATCTTTGTTGCAATCTGTAAAACTGAGTTATTTTGCTGATGTAAAATACCAGTAAGTCACTTGAGGACCATGCCACCCTCTGAAAATGCCCCACACCTGCTGCTCAGAGGCGTCAGAGCTACCGCGGGTCTCAGACTCGTCCAGAGCCGAGGCAGTGAGCCACTGGCGGCTGCTGGGCAACAGGTGCATTCCCGGCCCCAGGATCTGCCCTGGGGGTCCCACCTTCCCAGAGCAGCCGAGGAGCAAGGCAGCACAGCTGGAGGGAAGAGACCTTCCATTTAAAGGCAAAAATACCCAAATGGCTCTGTGGCACAGGTCGTTTCTAGTTCCATATTCGTTGGCCGGTACATGATCCCCTAACCTTAATTTCTTTTTCTCAAAGGGGCGGATTTGGACTGATGTGTTGAGCGTGATGTCCATTTATCTAGTAAGTCGAGAGAGCACGCGCGAGAGATTTCTGTGGCTACATGTAAACTTGTGAAGGGTCTGCAGACGAAGGGGGGAAGAGGGCGGTGAAGAGGTCAGCCAGGTGTCTATGTGAAGGTCACCCCAGCTTCATTGTAGACCTTGAAGACCTTCTCAATGGCGTTGACGTAGGCGGCCGTTCTCAGATCCAAGCCCAGGTTGTACTTCATGGCCGTGCGCATGATTTGCCGGGCGGAGTGCTCCATGGTGTAAGCTAGGCCAGAGTGCACGAGGTCCTTCTCGGAGGCCTCCTGTCACGAGGTCCTCCTGTCTTGGAATTCTGCTGTGGGCACAACGGGAATAGTTCCACCATGCTTTCCAAATTTCCTTTCCAAGCTCTCTTGAACAGACATGAGCAAGTGGTAGTTAGAATCCCTTTCATATTTGAAGGTCAAACGGCCATAGCTGACGTGATTCAGATTCTTCAGCCACTCAAAGTAAGACACGGTCACTCCTCCAGCATTCAAGTAGAGGTCTGGAGTCACCATGATGTTCCTCTCCAGGAAGATCTTATCGGCCTCTGGGGTTGTTGGTCCATTGGCACCCTCAGCAATGATCTTGGCTTTGACTCTGGGTGCGTTGGACTTGGTCAGCTGCTTCTCGCTGGCAGCGGGGATCAGGATGTCACAATCAGCTTCCAAGATGCTCCCTTCATAGGGCTTTGCCTTGGGGAAGCCCAGGAGTGATCCATGTTGCAATTTGAAGTCTTCCAGTTCCTTTGGGTCAATACCATCTGGATTCCATATGCTCCCATCAGATTCACCAACACCAACACATTTAGCACCAAAAGGATGTAAGTATCTCATAGAGTGCAGGCCCACGTTACCAAATCCCTGAACAACAAACGTTTTATCTCCAAACCCTGGTGTCATTCCTAAAATACTCATGTAAGATGCTTCATTGATGAAATTTTCAATCCCATGGAAGACTCCCCGGCCAGTTGCAGAGATCCGCCCGTGGATCCCACCGTGACTGATGGGCTTACCGGTAACACAGGCATGGGCATTAATATCATAGTGCCCTATGGTGCTGGCGTAGGTGTCAGCAATCCAGGACATCTCCCGCTCACCTGTGCTCATGTCTGGGGCAGGCACATCAATGCCAGGACCAATAAAGCCCTTCTTTGCCAGCTCCATGGTAAACCTCCTTGTAATCTTTTCCAATTCATTATCAGTGTAGTTTTGGGGATTGATCTTAACACCAGCCTTGGCACCCCCAAATGGCACATAAACCACTGCACACTTGTAGGTCATCAGAGAAGCCAGGGCTTTCACTTCGTCCACACTCACACCAGTGCTGTAACGGATACCTCCCTTGCAGGGCGTGCGGTGCTGGCTGTGCTGGGCCCGGTAGCCCTCGGTGACCTCCCAGGAGCCGTCGTCGCGGCGGATGGGGAAGGACAGGCTGAGCACATGGTTGCAGGGCTTGATGATGCGCAGGATGCCGCGCACCCGGTTCCGCCGCTGCTCCTCGGTCTCGCGCGTCCGCAGGTCCTCCACCAGCTTGTCCTCCGCGATGCTGGCGCCGCGGTCGAAGAAGCCCTCCACCGTCTTGAAGAAGTTGGGGAAAGGAGAAAAAATAAGTGGAAAATATCAGAAAGGGAGACAGAACATGAAAGACTCCTAACTCTGGGAAACGAACTAGGGGTGGTGGAAGGGGAGGTGGGCGGGGGGTGGGGGTAACTGGGCGGCGGCGGCGGCGGCGGGCGGGGGCCGCGGGCGCAGGGCTCTTTTTCTATAATTAATTTACGCCATACTGTTTATATTTTCTTCTTTCTAATTTGTATCTTTTTGTTATTTTTCTAAGCTTTAAACTAGACATCTATTTTATTGTTACCTGTGTTCCTTTTTATACTACAAACATTTAAGTTGAAAATAACATCTTTAACTATATACCACAAGATTTGAACAATGTTTTGTAAAATTTATGTCTAAGTATTTCTAATTCTTTTATTTTTTTTGTACTTTTCTAACTGGAGTTAGATTTGCCAACATGTAGTATAACACCCAGTATTCATTCTGTCAAGTACCCACCTCAGTGCCCATCAACCAGTCACCCCATCCCCCGCCCAACTCCTCTTCCACTACCTTGTTCATTTTCCAGAGTCAGGAGTCTTTCATATTCCATCACCCTCTCAGATATTTTCCACTCATTTTCTCTCCTTTTCCCTTTAATCCCTTTCACTATTTTTATATTCCCTGTATGAGTGAAACCATATAATGATTGTCCTTATCCAACTGACTTACTTCACTCAGCATAATACCATCCACTTCTATCCATGTTGAAGCAAATGGTGAGTATTCAACATTTTTAATGGCTGAGCAATATTTCATTGTATATATAGACCACATCTTCATTATCCATTTATCCTTCGATGGACAGCGAGGCTCCTTCCACAGTTTGGCTATTGTGGACATTGCTGCTATAAACATTGTGGAGCAGGTGTCTCAGGTTTCACTGTATCTGTATCTTTGGGGTAAATCCCCAGTAGTAAAATTGCTAGGTCATAGGGTAGTTCCATTTTTAACTCTTTGAGGAATCTTTACACAGTTTTCCAGAGTGACAGTACCAGTTCATATTCCCACCGACAGTGCAAGAGGGTTCCCCTTTCTCCACATCCTCTCCAACATTTGTTGTTTCCTGTCTTGTTAATGTTCACCATTCTCACTGATGTGAGGTGGCATCTCATTGTGGTATTGATTTTTATTTTCCTGATGGCAAGTGATAAGGAGCATTTTTGCATGTGCTTGTTGGCCATGTGTATATCTTCCTCTGTGAAATTTGTGTTCATGCTTTTGCCCATTTCATGATTGGATTGTTTGTTTCTTTGCTGTTGAGTTTAGTAAGTTCTTTATAGTTCTTGGATTCTAGCCCTTTATCTGATGTGTCATTGGAAAATATCTTCTCCCATTCTTTCAGTTGTCTTTTAGTTTTGTTGACTGTTTCTTTTGCTATTCAGAAGCTTTTTATCTTGATGAAGTCCCAATAATTCATTTTTGCTGTGTTTCCCTTGCCTTCATAGATGTATCTTGCACGAAGTTACTGTGGCCAAGTTCAAAAAGGGTGTTGCCTATGTTCTCCTCTAGTATTTTGATGGATTCTTTTCTCACATTTTGATCTTTCATTCATTTTGAGTTTATCTTTGTGTATGGTGTAAGAGAATGGTCCAGTTTCATTCTTCTGCACGTAGCCATCCAATTTTCCCAGCACCAATTATTGGAGAGACTGTCCTTTAACCAGTGGATACTCTTTCCTGCTTTGTTGAATATTGGTTGATTAAAGAGGTGAGGGCTCATTTCTGGGTTCTCCATTCTGTTCCATTGATCTATGTGTCTGCTTTTGTGCCAATACCACACTGTTTCAATGATCAGAGTTTCATAGTACAAATTGAAATCCAGCATTGTGAAGCCCCCAGCTCTGGTTTTCTTTTTCAGTGTTCCCCTGGCTATTTGGGTCTTTTCTGATTCCACAAAAATCTTAAGATGATGTGTTCCAACTCTCTGAAGAAAGTCCATGGTGTTTTGATAGAGATCGTATTGAACATGAAAATTGCCCTGGGTAGCATACACATTTTCCCAATATTAATTCTTCCAATCCATGAGCATGGAATATTTTTTCCATCTCTTTGTGTCTTCCTCAATTTCTTTCAGAAGTGCTTATAGTTTTTAGGGTATAGATCCTTTACCTCTTTGCTTAGGTTTATTCCTAGGTATCTTATGCTTTTGGGTGCAATTGTAAGTGGGATTGATTTCATTCCTTAATTTCTTTTTTTCAGTCTCATTGTTACTGTATAGAAAAGCCACTGATTTCTGGGCATTGATTTTGTATGTTGTCACACTACCAAATTGCTGTATGAGTTCTAGCAATCTTGGGGTGGAGTCTTTTGGGTTTTCTATGTACAGTATCATGTCATCTGTGAAGATGGAGACTTTGCCTTCTTTTTGCCATTTTGAATGCCTTTTATTTCTTTTTGTTGCCTGATTGCTGAGGCTAGGGCTTCTAGTATTGTGTTGAATAGCAGTGTTCAGAGTGTACATCCCTGTCTTGTTCCTGATCTTAGGGGAAAGGTTCCCAGTGTTTCCCCACTGAGAATGATATTTGCTGTGGGCTTTTTTGTAGATGGCTTTTAAGATGTTGAGGAATGTTCCTTCTGACCTTACACTCTGAAGAGTTGTGAACAGGAATGGATCCTGTATTTTGTCAAATGCTTTCTCTGCATCTATTGAGAGGATCATATGGTTCTTGTTTTTTCTCTTGTTGATATGATCTATCATGTTGATTGCTTTATGAGTGTTGAACCAGCCTTGCATCCCGGGGATAAATCCCAGTTGGTCATAGTGAATAATTTTCTTAAGGTACTATTGGATCCTATTGGCTAGTATCCTGTTGAGAATTTTTGCATCTGTGTTCATCAAGGATATTGTTCTTTAATTCTCCTTTTTGGTGGGTTCTTTGTCTGGTTTTGGAATTAAGGTGTTGCTGGCCTCATAAAATGAGTTTGGAAGTATTCCATCCCTTTCTATCTTTAGGAACAGCTTTAGTACAATAGGTATTGTTTCTTTGTTAAATGTTTGATCGAATTGCCCTGGGAAGCCATCTGGCCCTGGGCTTTTGTGTTTTTGGAGGTTTTTGATGACTAGTAAATTTCCTCCCTGGTTATTGACCTGTTCAGGTTTTCTATTTCTTCCTGTTCCAGTGTTGGCAATTTGTGGTTTCCAGAAATGCATCCATTTCTTCTAGATTGCCCAATTTATTGACATATAGCTGCTCATAATGTTTTTAAAATCGTTTGTATTTCCTGAGTATTGGTTCTGATCTCTCCTTTTTCATTCATGATTTTGTTAATTTGAGTTTTTCTCTTTAGTTTTTAATAAGGCTGGCTAATGGTTTATCTATCTTATTAATTCTTTCAAAGAACCAACTCCTGGTTTTCTTGATTTGTTCTACAGTTATTCTGGTCTCTATTTCATTGAGTTCTGCTCAAATCTCTGTTAACTCTACTTCTGTTTGGTGTAGGTTTTATTTGCTGTTGTTTCTCCAGTTCCTTGAGGTGAGAGGTTAGCTTGTGTATTTTTTTTCTCCAATTTTTTGAGGGATGCTTGTTTTGCGATGTATTTCCCTCTTAGGACTGATTTTTCTGTATCTCAAAGATTTTGAATGGTTGTATCTTCATTTTAATTAGTTTCCATGAATCTTTTTAATTCTTCTCTAATTTCCTCATTGACCCTTTCATCTTTTCACAGGATGTTCTTTAACCTCCAAGTGTTTGAATTTCTTCCAAATTTCCTCTTGTGATTGAGTTCTAGCTTCAAAACATTGTGGTCTGAAAATATGCAGGGGACAGTCCTGATCTTTTGGTATCAGTTAAGGCCTGATTTGTGAACCACTATGTGGTCTATTCTGGAGAAAGTTCCATGTGCCCTTGAGAAGAATGTGTATTCAGTTGTGTTTTGATATAATATTCTGTAAATATCTGTGAAATCCATCAGGTCCAGTGTATCATTTAAAGCCCTTGTTTCTTTGGAGATGTGGTGCTTAGAAGATATTTCATTTGCAGAAAGTGCCTTGTTGAAGTCACCAAGTATAAGTGTATTATTACCTAAGCATGTCTTAACTTTGGTTAATTGATTGATATACTTGGCAGCTCCCACATTAGGGGCTTAAATATTCATGATCGTGAGGTACTGTTTTTGGATAGACCCTTTAAGTATGATATAGGGTCCCTCTTTGTCTCTCACTTAAGGATTTTTAATTCTTAGTATCATTTTCTCTTGACTTATAAGTTCTTTAAATGTATATTTCTTAATTTCCAAATGTATGTGATTTTATTTTATTTTATTTTTATTTTTTTATTGGAGTTCAATTTGCCGACATATAGCATAACAACCCAGTGCTCAAATGTATGTGATTTTAAAGCTACTTTTAACATGTACTTATGACATTCATTTTGACCTAGAGCATGCTTATAATTCTTAGGAGTTATATATGGAAAAATAATGCTGTACAATAAATCTCTACAAAACTAAGTGGCTTATAATAATAAGCTTTTATTTAGCTTGTGTGTCTTGACTAGATTTCTCAGATTTCTGGAGGGTAGCTGGTTATCATTTTATTTGTAACGAACTTCATTTGGAGTGGATTGGATGATTAGCCTAACTCTAGTCCACATATTTTTCATCTTCTGACAAGTTCTTATGATGATATCAGTGGACAAGAGAGAAAATAGAAACATACCAAAGCAGGGCAAAATTTAAATGCCCAAGTTAACATGTGAGTGAACTGGAGTTCACCTTTTTATTCAGAAGAACAGCAAAAGATCGAGGAAGAGCTAAAGTACTAGGTTATTAATGCAATCAATCTACTCAGCAAGTTACCAGTCTTATAAATATTTTTGAAGCTTGCTTATAAGTAAGTGATCAGTTTCTATAAATTACCTACACATCTTAAAAGACTAGTCTATTTGAAAGATGTACAAAATTCAGAAATATCTATCATATCAAACTTTAAAAATTTACAGAAGTATTTATATCTGGGTTACTTACTTTTACTTAGTTACTTACTTATTTTCCAGGTGATTGAGATATAATTGAAACATAACATTGTATAAGTTTTATCTATACAAAACAATTTGATATATGTATATGTTGTAAATGATTTTGCATTAAATTTACATAACATCATTACCTCATATAGTTACAATGATTTTTTTTTTCTTATGAGGACAATTTTTAAGATCTGCTCTCTTAACAATTTTCAAATACACAATACAGGGATCCCTGGGTGGCTCAGTGGTTTAGCTCCTGCCTTTGGCCCAGGGCGCGATCCTGGAGTCCCTGGATGAGATCCGAGTCGGGCTCATGGCACAGAGCCTGCTTCTGTCTCTGCCTCTCTCTCTCTATCATGAATAAATAAATAAATAAATCTGAAAAAAAGAAAAAAAGTTATCAGTTTAAAAAACAGATATACAATACAGTATTTTTAACAATTGTCACTATGTTGCACATTATAGTCTCATGACATTGAATTTATAACTGGCAATTTGTATATTTGACCCTGCTTCATTCATTTTGCCTATCCCTTATCCTTCATCTCTGGTAACCATCAATCTGTTCTATCTATGACTAGGTTTTGTTAATTTGTTTCTTTGTTTTAGATTCCACATATAGTAAGATCATATAGTATTTGTCTTTCTCTATCTGACTTATTTGACTTAGCATAATGCCCTAGAAGATGACCTATGTTGTCCTAAGTGACAGGATTTCCATCTTTTCTATGGCTAAGTAATAGCCCATTGTGTGTATTACACACATATCCATGCACATAGTTTCCCATTTTATATCTTTTTACTGTTTTATATTCTTGCCTCTTTTATTATAGGTGAATTAATCACATAAGTATGGTGTTATTTCTGGGCTTTCAATTCTGTCCTATTGATCTATGTGTCCATTTTGTGGCCATATCATATTGTTTTTATTTATTTCTCTCTCTTTTGATTATCTCTCTCTTTCTCTTTCTTTCTCTATATCACGTCATCTTTATTCATTATCCATTTATGGACACTTAGGTTGTTCCTATGTCTTGGTTATTGCAAAGAATGCTGCAATATCTCTTTGAGATAATGATCTTAATTCCTTCAAATATATATCCAGAAGTGAAATTTCTCTATCATATGGAGGCTCTATTTTTAATTTTTGATGAACTCCCATAGTGTGTTTAATAATGGTGGTCAATTACTTTTAAATCAACAGTGTGCAAGGGTTCTCTTGTTTCCACCTCCTTCATAGCTATTGCTGTCTTGTCTTTTAGATAATAGTCATTCTAACAAGTAAAAAGTGATATCTCACTGTGATTTTGATTTGCATTTACTTGATGGTTAGTGATGTTGAGCATCTTTTCATGTGTCTGTTGGCCATCTGTTTGTTTTCTTTGGGGGAAAAGATGCTTATTCAAGATTTCTGCCCATTTTTAATTGGATTACTTAGTTCTTAGGTTTTGCTGTTGAGCTGTAGGAGTTCTTCATGCATTTTGGATAGTAACCTTTTATTGGTTATATCATTTGCCAATATCTTCACCCATTAAATAGGTTGCTTTTTTGTTTTGTTGACAATTTATTTCACTGTGAATAATCTTTTTAGTTTAATGTAGTCCCAAATATTTATTTTTCCTTTTGTTTCTTTCACCTGAGGAGATAGACCCATAACATATTAATAAAGTCAATTTCCAATAAATTACTGCTTGTTTTCATTCAGGAGTTTTCAGTTTTAGATCTTATATTTAGATATTAACCAATTTTGATTTTATATTTGTGTAAAGCATAAGAAAGTGGCTCAGTTTCATTTTTCACAGGTAGCTGTCCAGTTTTTCCAACACAATTTATTGAAGAGACTATTATTTTTCCATTTTATATTCTTGCTTCTTTTGTGATAGATGAATTAGTTATATAAGTATAGTTTTGGGGATCCCTGGGTGGTGCAGCAGTTTGGCGCCTGCCTTTGGCCCAGGGCGTGATCCTGGACACCCGGGATCGAATCCCACATCGGGCTCCCGGTGCATGGAGCCTGCTTCTCCCTCTGCCTGTGTCTCTGCCTCTCTCTCTCTCTCTCTCTCTGTGACTATCATAAATAAATGAAAATTAAAAAAAAAAGTATAGTTTTGTTCATGGGCTTCAGTTCTGTTCTATTGATCGATGTATCCTTTTTTTGTGGCAATATGCTGTTTTGCTTAGTATAGATTTGTAAGATAGTTTAAAATCTGTGATCACAATACTTTCATCTTTGTTCTTTCTCAAGATTGTTTTGGTTATTAGGGGTCCTAATAATTCCATAAAAAATTTGTGATTATTTGTTCTAGTTCCATGAAAAATACTACAGGGATTTTGATAGAAATTGCATCAAAACTGTACATTACTTTGGGTAATAGAGCATTTAAAACATATTAACTCTTGTGATCCATAAACATGGTTTCCATTTATTTGTGTCACCTTTAATTTCTTTCATTTATGTCCTATAATTTTCATAATACAGGTCTTTCACCTCCTTGGTTAAATTTACTCCTAAGTAGTTTATATTTTTTGATGCAATTTTAAATGGGATTTAATTGTTTTCTCTTTCTGGTGTTTTGTTATTAGAATATAAAAATCCAACAGATTTCTGCATGTCTGTCTTTTTACAGTTTTACTAAGCTTATTTATTATTTCTAATAGTTTTTTGGTGTAGTCTTTAAGGTTTATATACTATCCTCTCACATGGAAATACTATCATCTATCTATCTATCTATCTATCATCTATCTATTATTTTATTTATTTATTTATTTCAAGTTTGGATTTTTTTTCCTTTTTCTTGTCTGATTGCTGTGTCTATAGCCTACTATAGACACAGCAATTCCAGCAGCACAGACCCCGGATACCAGGGCGCCAAGCTGACACAGCCCAGATTCTGCATTCCTCCGTGGACAGGCTGAGGTGGGGAGGGCACAGATCAGCGAGGATTCTCCTGCCGCCAGGTGCCCCCAAGCTGTGTAGATCAGCGCCCACCGCCCTCAGAGCATACAGGCCACTGTGGACTGGGAGACTGCGGTAGTTACTGCTGGACCTGGCTACAGAGCTGGAGAGCTGGCCACCGCCAGTGTTGTTGTCCCTCCTAGGGTCACCCAGTGCCTGGGAAGGAGCTGGGCCACCGTGGACCAGGGGACTCACAAGATAAACAGCTTGCACTGACCTGAGCACCTGGCAGGGGCAGGGCAGCACCCCAGGAGCACACACTTGAAAATCAGCACAGTAGGCTCCTCCCCCAGAAGACTAGCTGGAAGGACAGGGGAAGAGCAAGTTCTTGACCTAGCAGCGCTGGAAAGCTCTGGGAGAAGTCGAGGGATTTACAGTATAAAGAACCAGAGGATACCCCCACCTTCTTTGTATTTTTCCTTGTTCTTGGTTTTTTCTTTTCTTTCTTACTTTTCCAATACAACTAGTTTTTAGCAACTCTTCACGGAACAAAATGTTTGGAAAGAAGAAGTCATCACACACACAAAAAAATCAGAAACAGTACGCTTCCACAGAGTTACAGAATTTGGATTAAAATTTGATGTCATAAAGCCAATTCATAAGCACAATATAAAGCTACTGGTGGCTCTGGAAAAAAAGCATAAAGGATTCAAGAGATTTCATGACTGCAGAATTTAGATCTAATCAGGCTGAAATTAAAAATCAATTAAATGAGATGCAGTCCAAACTGGAGGTCGTAATGATGAGGGTTAATGAAGTAGAAGAAAGTGTGAGTGACATAGAAGACAAGTTGATGGCAAGGAAGGAAACTGAGGAAAAAAGAGAAAAACAATTAAAAGACCATGAGGAAAGGTGAAGGGAAAAATGACAGCCTCAGAAGGAAAAAACTACGTTAAATTGGGGTTCCAGAGAGTGCCGAGAGGGAAAGAAGGCCAGAAGGCGTATTTGAACAAATCATAGGTGAGAACTTCCCTAATTTGGGGAGGAAAAAGGCATTCAGATGCAGGGGAAAGAGAGGTCCCCCTCTAAAATCAATAAAAAATGTTCAGCACCTCAATATTTAATAGTGGAACTTGCAAATTCCAAAGATAAAGAGAAAATCCTTAAATAAACAAGAGGCAAGAGATTTCTAACCTATAGGGGGATAAATATTAGATTAACAGCAGACCTTTCCACAGAGACCTGACAATCCAGAAAGGGCTGGGAGGATATATTCAGGGTCCTAAATGAAAAGAACATGCAGCCAAGAATACTCGATCCTGCAAGGCTCTCATTCAGAATAGAAGGAGTGATAAGAGCTTCCAAGATAGACAAAACAAAAGAATATGTGACCACCAAAACAGATCTGCAAGAAATATTAATGGGGACCCTGTAAAATAAAGAGGAGGCCCAAAGAAATACTCCACAAAACAGAGACTGAATAGGTATTATGATGACACTAGATTCATATCTTTCAATAGTAACTCTGAACATGAATGGGCTTAATAATCCCATCAAAAGATGCAGGGTTTCAGACTGGATAAAAAAGCAAGACTCATCTATTTGCTGTCTATAATAGACTCATTTTAGAGCTAGGACACCTCCAGCCTGAAAATTAAAGTTTGGAGAACCATTTACCATTCAAATGGAACTCAAGAAAAAGCAGGGGTAGCAATCCTCATATCATATAAATTAAAGTTGGTCCAAAGACTGTAGTAAGAGGTGAAGGGGGACACTATATCATACTTAAAAGATCTATCCAACTAGAGGACCTCAAAATCATGAATATTTATGCTCCTAATGTGGGAACTGACAAGTATATCAATCAACTAATAACCAAAGTTAAGCCACACTTAGATAATAATACACCAATACTGGGAGACTTTAACACGGCACTTTCTGTAAATGACTATTTTCTAAGCACAACATCTCCAAAGACACAAGAACATTAAATGATACACTGGACCACATGGATTTCACAGATATTTACAGAACATTGCATCTAAACGCAACTGGATACACATTCTTCTCAAGTGCACATGGAAATTTCTCCAGAATAGACCACATACTGGGTCACAAATCAGGCCTTAACTGATACCAAAAGATTGGGATTGTCCCTACATATTTTCAGACCACAATACTTTGAAACTAGAACTCAAACAAAGAAGAAATTTGGAAGGAATTCAAACATGTGGAGGTTAAAGAGCAACCAGCTAAAAGATGAGTGGGTCAACCAGGAAACTAGAGAAGACTTAAAAAGATTCATGAAACTAATGAGAATGAAGATACAACCTTTGAAAATCTTTGGGATACAGCAAAATCAGTCCTAAGAGGGAAATACATCACAATTCAAGAATCCCTCAAAAAATTGGAAAAACTCAAATACAAATGCTAACCTTGAATGTAAAGGAACTGGAGAAAGAAAAGCAAATAAAACCTACACACAGTGAAGATGACACTTAGTAAAAACCTATACCCAGCAAGAGAGTTAAACATTTGAGAAGAACTAAATGAAATAGAGACCAGAAAACCTGTAGAACAGTTAAACAAAAACAGGAGTTGGTTCTTTGAAAGAATTAATAAGATAGATAAACTATTAGCCAGCCTTATTAAAAACAAAAGAGAAAAGACTCTAATTAATAAAATCATAAATGAAAAAGGAGAGATCACAACCAATACCCAGGAAATACAAACGATTGTAAAACATATTATGAGCAGGTATACGCCAATAAATTAGGCAATCTAGAAAAAATGGATGCATTTCTGGAAAACCACAAACTAAAAACTGAAAAAGGAAGAAATAGAACACCCAAGAGGCCAATAACAAAGGAGGAAATTGTGCCAGTCATCAAAAATCTCCAAAGACACAAGCCCAGGGCCAAATGGCTTCCCAGGGCAATTTTACCAAACTTTTAATGAAGAAACAATACCTATTCTACCTAACCTGTTCTGAAAGATACAACGGGATGGAATACTTACAAACTTGTGTTACTAGGCGAGCATCACCTTAATTCTAAAACCATGCAAACACCACAACAAAAAAGGAATATTACAGACCAATATCCCTGATGAACTCAGAAGCAAAAATTCTCAACAAGATACTAGCCAATAGGATACAAAGTACATTTTTTTCTTTTTTCTTATTTTATTTTATTTTATTTTATTTTATTTTATTTTATTATTGGAGTTGGGTTTGCCAACATTTAGCATAACATGCATTGCTCATCCCCCCAGGAGCTACCTTAGTGCCCATCACCTAGTCACCCCAAACCTACTCCCTTTCCACTACCCCTTGTTCATTTCCCAGAGTAAGGTGTCTCTCATGTTTTTCACCCTCACTGATATTTTCACTCATTTTCTCAACTTTCCCTTTACTCCCATCCACATATTTTTATATTCTCCAAATGCATGAGATCATATAATGTTTGTCCTTCTCTGATTCACTTATTTCACTCAGCATAATACCCTCCAGGTCCATCCACACCGAAGCAAATAGTGGGTATTTGTCATTTCTAATGGCTGAGTAATATTCCATTGTATACATAGACCACATCTTCTTTATCCATTCATCTTTCGATGGACACCGAGGCTCCTTCCACATTTGGCTATTGTGGACATTGCTGCTATAAACATCGGGGGCAGGTGTCCCGGTGTTTCACTGCATCTGTATCTTTGGGGTAAATCCCCAGCAGTGCAATTGCTGGGTCGTAGGGCAGGTCTATTTTTAACTCTTTGAAGAACCTCTACACAGTTTTCCAGAGTGGCTGCACCATTTCACATCCCCACCAACAGTACAAGAAGGTTCCCCTTTTCCACATCCTCTCCAACATTTGTGGTTTCCTGCCTTGGTAATTTTCCTCATTCTCACTGGTGTGAGGTGGTATCTCATTGTGGTTTTGATTTGTATTTCCCTGATGGCAAGGGATGCGGAGAATTTTCTCATGTGCATCTTGGCCATGTCTATGTCTTCCTCCATGAGATTTCTGTTCATGCCTTTCACCCACTTCATGACTGGATTGTTTGTTTCTTTGCTGTTGAGTTTAATAAGTTGTTTATAGATCTTGGATACTAGCTCTTTATCCTATACATCATTGCAAATATCTTCTCCCATTCTGTAGGTTGTCTTTGAGTTTTGTTGACTGTATCCTTTGCTGTGCAAAAGCTTCTTATCTTGATGAAATCCCAATAGTTCATTTTTGCTTTTGTTTCTCTTGCCTTCATGGATGTATCTTGCAAGAAGTTACTCTGGTCAAGTTCCAAAAGGGTGTTGCCTTCAGGCCTCTAGGATTTTGATGTAATCTTGTCTCACATTTAGATCATTCATTCATTTTGAGTTTATCTTTTTGTATGATGAAAGAGAATGGTCTGGTTTCATTCTTCTGCATGTGGATGTCCAATTTTCCCATGCACCTTTTATTGAAGAGACTCTTTTTTCCAGTGGATAGTTCTCCCTGCTTTGTTAAATATTAGTTGACCGAAGTTGAGGGTCCACTTTGGTATTCTCTATTTTGTTCCATTGATCTATGTCCGATTTTGTACAACCTGAAATCTGGCATTGTGATGCTTCCAGCTCTGTTTTTTTTTTATATTCTCCTGGCTATTCAGGGTCTTTACTGGTTCGAAACAAATCTTAAGGTGATTTGTTCCAACTCTCTGAACCTCTTTGGTTAGGTTTATTCCTAGTTTTCCTGTGCTTTTGGGTGTAATTGTAAATGCGATTGACTCCTTAATTTCTCTTTCTTTGGTCTCATTGTTAATGTAGAGAAATGCCACTGATTGTGAGGCGTTGATTTTGTATCCTGCCACATTGAAAATTGCTGTATCAGTTCTAGCAATCTTGGGGTGGAGTCTTTTGGGTTTTCTATGTACAGTATCATCTCATCTGCAAGAGGGACTTCTTCTTCGCCCATTTGAATGCCTTTTATTTCTTTTTGTTGCCTGATTGCTGAGGCTAGGACTTCTAATACTATGTTGAATAGCAGTGGTGAGAGTGGTATCCCAGTGGTGTTCCTGATCTTAGGGGAAAGGCTCCCAGTGTTTCCCCATTGAGAATATTTGCTGTGGGCTTTTCGTAGATGGCTTTTAAGATGTTGAGGAATGTTCTCTCCATCCCTACACTCTGAAGAGTTTTGATCAGGAATGGATGCTGTATTTTGTCAAGTGCTTTCTCTGCATCTATTGAAAGGATCATATCGTTCTTGTTTTTTCTCTTGTTGATGTGATCTATCAGGTGGACTGTTTTACCAGTGTTGAATCAGCCGTACACACCGGGGATAAATGCCATGGGACATGGTAATAATCTACTATTAAGTAGATTTAAGTAGATTAAGTAGATTTTGCATCAGTGTTCATCAGGGATATTGGTCTATAACTCTCCTTTTTGGTGGAGTCTTTGCCTGGCTGTGGAATTAAGGTGATGTTGGCCTCATAAAAGAGTTGGAAGTATTCCATTCCTTTCTATCCTTTGGAACAGCTTTAATAGAAGAGGTATTGTTTCTTCTTTAAACTTTTGATGGAATTGCCCTGTGAAGCCATCTGGCCCTGGGCTTTTGTGTCTTGGGAGATTTTTTTGATGACTTCTTCAGTTTCCACCCTGGTTATTGGCCTGTTCAGGTTTCTATTTCTTCCTTTTCCAGTTTTGGTAGTTTGTGGTTTTCCAGAAATGCGTCCATTTTTCAAGATTGCCTAATTTATTGGCATAAAGCTGCTCATAATAAGTTTCTAAATCGTTTGTATTTCCTTGGTTTTGGTGGTGATCTCTCCTTTCTCATTCATGATTTTATTAATTTTAGACTTTTCTGTCTTCTTTTTAATAAGACTGGCTAGTGGTTTATCTACCTTATTAATTATTTCAAAGAACCAACTCCTGGTTTTCTTGATCTGTTCCACAGTTCTTCTGGTCTCTTTTTCTTTGAGTTCTTCTCGAATGCTTATTAATTGTCTTTTTCTGCTGGGTTAAGGTTTCATTTGCTGTTCCTTCTCCAGCTCCTTTAGGTGCAAGGTTAGCTTTTGTATTTGAGATATTTCCAGTTATTGGATGGATGCTTGTATTGTGAATTATTTCCATCTCAGGACTGCTTTTGCTGTATCCCAAAGATTTTCAATGGTTGTATATTCATTCTCATTAGTTTCCATGAATCTTTTTAATTTTTCCCTAATTTCCTGGTTGACCCTTTCATCTTTTAGCAGGATGGTCCTTAACCTCCATGTGTTTGAAATCCTTCCAAACATTTTCTTGTGTTTTAGTTCTAATTTCAAAGCATTATTCTCTGAAAATATGCAGGAGACAATTCCAATCCTTTGGTATCAGTTAAGACCTGTTTTGTGACCCAGTATGTGGTCTATTCTGGAGAAAGTTCCATATGCGCTTCAGAAGAATGTGTTCAGTTGCATTTGGATGTAAATTTCTGCAAATATCTGTGAAATCCATATTGTCCAGTGTATAATTTAATGGTCTTGTTTCTTTGGAGATGTTTTTTTTTTTTTTTTAGAAAATATATCAATTGTAGAAAGTGCCATATTGAAGTCACAAGTAGAAGTATATTATTATCTAAGTATGTCTTAACTTTGGTTATTAATTGATTGATATACTTGGCAGCTCCCACATTCGGGGCATAAATATTCATGATTGTGAGGTCCTCTAGTTGTATAGATCCTTTATGTATGATATAGTGTTCCTCTTCACCTCTTACTACAGTCTTTGGGATCAACTTTAATATATATGATATGAGGATTGCTACCCCTCCTTTCTTTTGAGGACCATTTCAATGGTAAATTGTTCTCCAAACTTTCATTTTCAGGTTGTAGGTGTCCTAGGTCTAAAATGAGTCTCCTATAGACAGTAAATAGATGGGTCTTGCTTTTTTATCCAGTCTGAAACCCTGAGCTTTTTGATGGGGTCATTAAGCCCATTCACATTCAGAGTTACTTTTGAAAGATATGAATTTAGTTTCATCATGATACCTATTCAGTCCTTGTTGTGGATTATTTATTTGGGCTTCCTCTATATTGTCTAGTGTCCCTCTTAATATTTCTGGCAGAGCTCATTTGGTGTTCACATATTCTTTCAGTTTCTGCCTATCTTGGAAGTTCTTTATCTCTCCTTCTATTCTGAATGAGAACCTCACTAGATAATGTATTCTTGGGTGCAGGTTCTTCTCATTTAGGACCCTGAATATATCCTGCCAGTCCTTTCTGGCCTGCCAGGTCTCTGTGGAGAGGTCTGCTGTTAACCTAATGCTTCGCCCCATAAAAGTTAGAGATTTCTTGTTTCTTGCTGCTTTAAGGATCTTCTCTTTATCTTTTGAATTTGGAATCTTCACTCTTAAATGTCAAGGTGTTGAGCAGTTTTTATTGATTTTAGGGGGGGATCCCTCTATCTCCTGCACCTGAATGCCTGTTAACCTCCCAAGTTAGGGATGTTCTCAGCTATGATTTTTTCAAATACACTTTCTGCTCCTCTGTCCTTTTTGGCGCCTTCAGGAACCCCAATTAAATGTAGATTTTTCCTTCTGAGGCTGTCATTTATTTCCCTTAACCTTTCCTCATGATCTTTTGTTTTCTTCTTTTTTTCCTCAGTTTCCTTCCTTGCCATCAACTTGTCTTCTATATCACTCACTCTTTCTTCTGCCTCATTAAACATCATCATTAGGACCTCCTGTTTTGATTGCATCTCATTTAATTGGTTTTTAATTTCGGCCTGAATAGATCTAAATTCTGCAATCATGAAGTCTCTTGAATCTTTTATGCTTTTTTTCCAGAGCCACCAGTAGTTTTATAGTTGTGCTTCTTAATTGGCTTTCTGACATTGAATTGTAATTCAGATTTTGTAACTGTGGGAGAGAGTACTATTTCTGATTCTCTCTTTTGTGGTGAGTTTTTCCTTCTAGTCACTTTGCTCAGTGAAGAGTGGCTAAAGACAAGTTGTACTGGAAAAAGAGAAAAACAGAGCAAAAAGGTGGGGGGGAAACAAACAGAAAACAAAACACCAAGGGGGCGGGTATCCTCTGATTCTATATACTCTATGTCCCTAGCCTTCCCCTGGAACTTTCCAGCACTGCTTGGACAATAATTTACTTTTTCCCTGTCCTTCCAACTGGTCTTCTGAGATACGGGCCTACTGTGCTGACTCTCAGGTGTGTGCACCTGGGAGAGCTGTGTGATCCCCTGCCAGTTGTGCAGCTCAGTGGGAGCTGTTTATCCTGTAAGGCCCTGGTTCCCGGAGGCCCTGCTCAGTCCCAGGTACAAGGTGACACCAGGAGAAATAACAACAGTGGCAGCTGCCAGCCTCCCAGCTCTGGAGTCAGCTCCTGCAGTAACTAAGAAAGCTCCCATCCCGCAGGGGCCTGGATGCTCTGGGGGTGGGGGGCGCTGACCTGCACAGCTTAGGGTCACCTGGCGGCAGGAGCGTCCTTGTTGCCCTGTGTCCCTCTGGCCTCTGCCTCTCCCGAGGGTAGCGGGGGATCTTGGGTTGTGTCCCCCAGTGCCCGGAGCTCTGGGGCCTGCACGGCTGGAATCGTGATCCTGGGCCATGCAGCTCCCTCCGCGTGGAGCCCTTGTGTGAGCCACCACCTGAGCTGCTCCCAGGCCCCACCAGTTGTGCTTTCCAGCCCCTTAGGGAACTCGGCCCGCAGTGTGTGGCCTGCTCTCCCCTGGGGCACAGTTCCTCTGTTAGTGACCCTGGGAGCCAGAGGACATCACTGCCCCTCCTGGGATCCTGCCCGAGTTCCCTGGGAGTTTACACATTCAATGCACCTTTCCATCCAGGAAGATTGGTAAATTTTCCACTTCTCCAGGCCTGAGTTTTCCTGTCCTTGGCACACGCACAGCCCGGTCTTAGCCCGGCTCCTTGCGGGGGCTCCTACCCCTTGGATGCCTTTTGTTTATTTTTTTTCCGCCTTCCTACCTTGATAGAAGCATTAACTCTTCTCACTGTAGCAATCCAGCTGTTCTCTCTTTAAAATCTCAGGCCGAATTGAAAGGTTTTCAGGATGATTTGAAAGTTATCTAGGTAAATTGGTGGAGACAGGTGACTTGGGAACCCTACTCCTCCACCATCTTGCTCTGCCACCATCCAACAGTAAATTAAGAAGTTTATTCACCATAACCAAGTGGTATTTATCCCTGGTATGCAAGGCTGGTTCAACACTCATAAAACAATCAGTGTGATAGATCATATCAACAAAAGAAAAAAAACAAGAACCATATGATCCTCTCAATAGATGCAGAGAAAGCATTTGACAAAAAACAGCATCCATTCCTGATCACAAATCTTCAGAGTGTAGGGTTAGAGGGAACATTCTTCAACATCTTAAAAGCCATCTACAAAAAGCCCACAGCAAATATCATTCTCAGTGGGGAAAGACTGAGAGTCTTCCTCTAAGATCAGCAACAAGACTAGGGATGCCCACTCTCACCACTGCTATGCAACATAGTATTAGAAGTCCTTGCCTCAGCAATCAGGCAACAAAAAGAAATAAAAGGCTTTCAAATTGGCAAAGAGGAAGGCAAAGTCTCCATCATCACAGATGACATGATACTGTACATAGAAAACCCAAAAGACTCCACCCAAGATTGCTAGAACTCATACAGCTTTTGGCAGTGTGACAGCATAGAAAGTCAATGCCCAGAAATCAAAGGCATTTTTATACAGTAACAATGAGACTGAAGAAAGAGAAATTAAGGAATCAATCCCATTTACAATTGCACCCAAAAGCATAAGATACCTAGGAATAAACCTAACCAAAGAGGTAAAGGATCTATACGTGAAAAACTACAGAGAACTTCTGAAAGAAATTGAGGAAGACACAAAGAGATGGAAAAATATTCCATGCTCATGGATTGGAAGAAGTAATATTGTTCAAATGTCAATGTTACTCAGGGCAATTTACATATTCAATGCAATCCCTATCAAAATACCATGGACTTTCTTCAGAGAGTTGAAACACATCATCTTAAGATTTGTGTGGAATCAGAAAAGACCCTGAATAGCCAGGGGAATATTAAAAAAAGAAAACCAGAGCTGGGGATATCACAATGCCAGATTTCAGGTTGTACTACAAAGCTGTGATCATTGAAACAGTGTGTACTGGCACAAAAGAGACACATAGATCAATGGAACAGAATAAAAAAACCCAGAAATTGGCCCTCAACTCTATGGTCAACTAATATTTGACAAAGCAGGAAAGACTATCCCCTGGAAAAAGGCGAGTCTCTTCAATAATTGGTGCTGGGAAAATTGGACAGCCACGTGTGGGAGAATGCAACTAGACCATTCTCTTACACCATACACAAAGATAAACTCAAAATGGGTGAAAGATTGAAATGTTAGACAAGATCCATCAAAATACTAGAGGAAAACACCCCTTTTGAACTTGGCCACAGTAACTTCTTGCAAGATACATCTATGAAAGCAAGGAAAACAAAAGCCCAATTGAATTATTGGGATTTCATCAAGATAAAAATGCTTCTGCACAGCAAAAGAAACAGCAAACTAAAAGACAACCTACAGAATGGGAGAAGATATTTGCAAATGGTATATCAGATAACAGGCTAGTATCCAAGATTTATAAAGAACTTATTAAATGCAACAGCAAAGAAGCAAACAATCCAAACCTGAAATGGGCAAAAGGCATTAACAGAAATTTCACAGAGGAAGCCATACACATGGCCAACAAGCAGCTGAGAAAATGTTCCACATCACTTGGTGTCACAGAAATACAAATCAAAACCACAATGAGAGGGGAATCCTTGGGTGGCTCAGCGGTTTGGCACCTGCCTTCAGCCCAGGGCATGATCTTGGAATCCCAGGATTGAATCCCATGTCGGGCTCCCTGCATGGATTCTGCCTCTCCCTCTTCCTGTGTCTCAGCCTCTCTCTCTCTCTCTCTCTCTCTCTCTCTCTCCCTCTCTCTCTCTCTCTTTCTCTCTCTCTTTCTGTGTGTCTCATGAATAAATAAATAAAATCTTAAAAAAAAACACAGTGAGATATCATCTCACACTAGTGAGAATGGTGAAAATTAACAGGGCTGGAAACAACAAATATTGGAGAGGATGTGGGGAAGGGGGAACTCTCTTGAAATTTTGGTGGGAATGTGAAATGATACAGCCACTCTGGAAAACTGTGTGGAGGTTCCTCAAAGAGTTAATAATAGAACTATCCTACAATCCAGCAATTGCATTGCTGGGGATTTACCCCAAAGATACAGATGCAGTGAAACGCCAGGACACCTGCACCCCAATGTTTATAGCAGCAATGTCCACAGTAGCCAAACTGTGGAAGGAGCCTCGGTGTCCATCAAAAGATGAACGGATAAGGGAGATGTGGTCTATGTATACAATGGAATATTACTCAGCCATTAGAAATGACAAATACCCACCTTTTGCTTCAACGTGGATGGAACTGGAAGGTATTATCCTGAGTGAAGTAATTCAATCGGAGAAGGACAAACATTATATGGTCTCATTCATTTGGGTCATATATAAAATAGTAAAGGGAATAAAGGAGAAATGAGAGAAAATGAGTAGGAAATATCAGTGAGGTTGACAGAACATGAGAGACACCTAAGTATGGGAAACGAGCAAGGGATGGTGGAAAAGGAGGTGTGCGGGGCTTGGGGGACTGCGTGATAGGCACTGACGGGGGCACTTGATGGGATGAGCACTGGGTATTATGCTATATGTTGGCAAATTAAACTCCAATAAAAAATATACAAAAAGAAAAAAATGGATTAAAGACCTAAAAGTAAAACAGGGAACCATAATAGTCCTAGAAGAGAATACAGGAAGTTACCCCTTTGACATGGATTGTAGCAATTTATTTCTAGATATGTCTCCTGTGGCCAAGAAAATAAAAGGGAAAATAAACTATTGGGGCTTCATTAAAATAAAAAGCTTCTCCACAGTTAAGGAAACAATCAACAAAATTAAAAGGCAATCTAGTGAATGGGAGAAGATATTTCCAATGACCTAAGAGGTTAGTATCCAAAATATCCAAAACATCCAAAAATCTTATAATACTCAACCACCAAAAAAAAAGAATAATCCAATTTTTAGAAGTGCAGAATATATAGAAAATACATTTTCCAAAGAAGACATACAGATGATCACAGACACATGAAAAGAGGCTCAACATCAATTTCTAAGTGCAAATCAAACCTGCAATGAGATGTTACACCTCAATCTGTCAGAATGGATAAAATCAACAATATAAGAAGAAATAGGTGTTGGAGAGGATGTGGAGAAAGGGGAACCCTCTTGCACTATTGGTGGGAATGTAAATAGGTGCAACAACTCTGGTATTTTTTAAAATTTTTAAAACAAGTGTAGAGGTTTTTCAAAAAGTTAAAAATAGAACTATCATATCATCCATCAATTACACTACTGGGTATTTACCCAAAGTATAATAATAATACTAATCCAAAGGTATACATGAAACCTGATGTTTGTAGCAGCCTTGTCTATTATAGTCAAATTATGGAAACAGCTCAAGTAATAAATGAATTGGTAAAGATGTTTCTTTTAAGTTTCAACTAGATTTTTAAATATTATGCACCATTACTTTAATATGATTCTGAGTATTTACTATTACTTATTACTTATAGACATACATTATGTGTCTTTTTATTAGTTATCATCCTTTCATTATCATGAGAAGAATACCCTTAGCATTTTTTAAGGCAGATCTAGCTGTGATGAACTCAGGAAACTTTTTTATTTAGGAAGATCTTTCTCACCTTCATTTTTGAAGAACAGTTTTTCCACCATGTTATTCTTTTTTAAAAATTGAAATTCAATTAGCTAACATATAGTACATCATTAGTTTCAGTTGTAATGCTCAATAATTTATCAGTTGTATATAACACCCAATGATCATCACATCATATGCCCTCCTTAATGCCCATCACCCAGTTACCCCATCCCCTCACCCACCTCCCCTCCAGCAACCCTCAGTTAGTTTCCTATAGGTAAGAGTCTCTTATGGTGTTTCTCCTTCTCTGATGACTTCCTATTCAGTTTTCCAGTATGTTATTCTTGATTGATAGTATTATTCTTTTAATGTTTTAAACATGTTATCTCATTTCTTCTGGGCTGCAAAATTCCTGTTAAAAAATCTTCCTGTAGTCTTATCGATGGGGAGGGAAATGGGTTTTTTTGTATGTGACAGTTGCTCTTCTCCTGCTTTCATATTGCTCTTTATAATTTACTTTTGGCAATTTTTAAGATAATGTATTCAGTGCAACCAATATATGTGTCTAATGGGAATTCTAGAAGGAAAGAAGAATGGTGGTGAAATATTTAAATAGACAAATTAAAATTTGTTTTCACCTGAGAAATGTATCAAACTCACTTCAGATTGAAGAGGCTTAATAAATATGCAGCAGAATACAAACTAATCCCCTGATACAGTATGCTAAATCTGTAGAAAAGAAAACCAAAGATTTTAAAGGAGGCAGAGAGGAAAGCAAATTACAAATTACCTCAAATTGGTAGCAATTAGACACTCAACAGGAAGGAAAGTCAGAAGATAGTAGAATCATATTTTCAATATGATGAGAAATGTATTCTGCTGGATTTTTATTTTCTCTGATATTTTTTCTTTCTTTCCAGAACTTCTGTTGGACATATATTAAATTTCAACCATTCTCTTAAACTCTATTCCATTTTCCCTATTTCTTGGTCCCTGTATGCATTATTCTGTATAATTTCTTCACATTCAACTTCCAGTTAACTAAATTACTCTTTATTTCTGTCTGATGTTGTTGAATATTTCTGTTGATTTTTTCAGTTTTCTCATTTCTTACTTCAATATTTTTCTTTTCACATATGCTAGTTTATTTTTATATTTTCTTATTTTTACTGATAATTTTAGTCTTCCATTACATTTATTTTATTTTATTTTTTAAAGATTTTTTATTTATTTATTCATGAAAGAAAGTTATATACAGAGAGAGTCAGAGACACAGGCAAAGGGAGAGGCAGGCTCCACGCAGGGAGAACTCGATCCTGGGTCTCAGACTGGATAAAAAAGCAGGACCCATCTATTTGCTGTCTACAACAGACTCATTTTAGACATAAGGACACCTACAGCCTGAAAATAAAAGGTTGGAGAACCATTTACCATTCAAATGGTCCTCAAAAGAAAGGAGGGGTAGCCATTCTTATATCAGATAAAGTAAAATTTATCCCGAAGACTGTAGTGAGAGATGAAGAGGGACACTATATCATACTTAAAGGATCTATCCAATAAGAGGACTTAACAATCATCAATATATATGCCCTGAATGTGGGAGCTGCCAAATATATAAATCAATTAATAACCAAAGTTAAGACATACTTAGATAATAATACACTTATACTTGGTGACTTCAATCTAGCACTTTCTACCCTCGATAGGTCTTCTAAGCACAACACCTCCAAAGAAACGAGAACTTTAAATGATACACTGGAACAGATGGATTTCACAGATATCTACAGAACTTTACATCCAAATGCAACTGAATACACATTCTTCTCAAGTGCACATGGAAATTTCTCCAGAATAGACCACATACTGGGTCACAAATCGGGTCTGAACCGATACCAAAAGATTGGGATCATCCCCTGCATATTTTCAGACCATAATGCCTTGAAATTAGAACTAAATCACAAGAGGTTTGGAAGGATTTCAAGCACATGGATGTTAAGGACCATCCTGCTAAAAGATGAAAGGGTCAACCAGGAAATTAAGGAAGAATTAAAAAGATTCATGGAAACTAATGAGAATGAAGATACAACCGTTCAAAATCTTTGGGATATAGCAAAAGCAGTCCTGAGGGGGAAATACATGGCAATAAATACAAGCATCCATCCAAAAACTGGAAAAAACTCAAATACAAAAGCTAACCTTGCACCTAAAGGAGCTAGAGAAAAAACAGCAAATAGGTCCTACACCCAGCAGAAGAAGAGAGTTAATAAAGATTCGATCAGAACTCGATCCTGGGTCTCCAGGATCAGGCTCTGGGCTGAAGATGGCGTTAAACCGCTGACCCACCCAGGCTGCCCCACTACATTTATTTTAAAAAGCTTATTAAACTTACTTTTAAATATTATCTTTAGGTTTATTGCAATATGTGCATTCTCTCATTTCTGATTCTTATGCCCATTATTTTTGCTTGTTTTGCCATGTGCCTTTTTTTCTTATATGTTTTATCAGTTTTATTGAAATTTTATATATTTTTATGGATACTTGCTTTTAATTTTTTAATATTATTTTTAATTGTGGCTATTCTTTAAGGACTGATTTTTTTCATGGGTTCTTCTGAAGAAGTTTTGCATCATTAGTTTCTTCCGGGCACATGTACACTACCAACTTTAGACCACTTTAAATGAAAGAAAGAAAGAAAGAAAGAAAGAAAGAAAGAAAGAAAGAAAGAAAGAAAGAAAAAAAGAAAGAAAGACCATTACTGTGCCATAAGATTTTCTAATTCCATGAAAATAGAGTAAGGAAAGAAACCACCAACACTTCAGCTGGGGTCTTAATCCCAAATGTTTGGCTTGGAAGATGTGTGACATAATTGTCTTTTGGATTAAAGTTTAAGCAACAGGCCAAGCATATGATAAATAACATCTCTGTGGAAACACAAAATCACAACAAGAAATAATACAGTTTTCAGTCTATGGTCATAAAGGATACAAAAATACAGGATAAGTGAGAATGAAGATGAAGATATTGGGAAAGGTTTGCAATCAGCTGTGTGGCACCTGGTCAGAAGAATTTCCTAAGCCAATGAATAAAGATAAAGCTAGTAAGTAATACAGGTATCCTAATGCCAACACTACTGCTTCTAACCACCTTAATGCCCCACATTATGGAGAATGGTGAAAAATTGTAAGTTTTCCATACCATACTGTATAATTTCTAAAAAAAAAAACAAAACAAAAAACAAACAAACCTTGTGTTCTGCAAAATTATACATATAAAGGGGATGTAAACCAAGGCTCTGTGGTATAATGGAGGTAAAGGCAAAAAGATATCCTCCTTATCAGGAGATTCAGGTGGCAAAGCAGCTGCTGGCTTTGCACACCATGCAGCCATGCAGGGGTAGGTGGATGGCTGTGACTCATTGATTTCAGTTGGATTTTTAGAGCACTATAAGCACAACTAAGACAAGGCACAAGGCCAAACTGAGCTAGAAGGTGAATTTCAAAAAGAAGCTACTCCATGGAGCATGTGTCCCCTACAGCTTGCTACATTTATGTTTCTGAATGTCCTTCCTACTTACTGCTATTAGTTGATGGCACAAAAAAAAAGTGCTCAGGAAAATCACATGTGATGGTAGTGTAAGGTATGTTGGTGTCTCCCTACAAAGTGTAATTCAACAAGTGTGTTTATTTGTAGAGCACCTAGTATGTGGCATGTGGTAATGTAGACCCAACTGTCTACAATTTTCACCATGGATGTACAAGTTATAGAGAAGTAAACTGAAGATTAAAGAGAAACAAAGTGGCTTGTCCCATGACAGAAAAGTGGCTGTGAACCCCTCTGATGTCTGCTTGCACATAAAGACTCACAGACTTTGTTCCCCACCTGGAATCCTTCCTAAGTTACCTTTAGTTTCTATACCAGTGTTCAAAAAATCATTTCATAAGAGGCATTTTCTCATGTGCATGTTGGCCATGTGTATGTCCTCCTCTGTGAAATTTCTGTTCATGTCTTTGCCCATTTCATGATTGGATTGTTTGTTTCTTTGCTGTTGAGTTTAATAAGTTCTTTATAGATCTTGGAAACTAGCCCTTTATCTGATATATCATTGCAAAAATCTTCTCCTATTCTGTAGGTTGTCTTTCAGTTTTGATGACTATTTCTTTTGCTGTGCAGAAGCTTCTTATCTTGATGAAGTCCTAATAATTCATTTTTGCTTTTGTTTCCCTTGCCTTCATGGATATATCTTGCAAGAAGGTGCTGTGACCAAGTTCAAAACGGCTGTTGCCTGTGTTCTCCTCTAGTATTTTGATGGATTCTTGTCTCACATTTAGATATTTCATCCATTTTGAGTTTATCTTTGTGTACGGCGTAAGAGAATGGTCCAGTTTCATTCTTCTACATGTGGATGTCCAAGTTTTCCAGCAACATTTATTGAATAGACTGTCCTTTTTCCAGTGGATAGTCTTTCCTGCTTTGTTGAATATCAGTTGACTATAGAGGTGAGGGCCCATTTCTGGGTTCTCTATTCTTTTTCATTGATCTATGTGTCTGGTGCCAGTACATACTGTTTTGATGATCACAGCTTTGTACTACAGCTTAAAATCCAGCATTATGATGCCCCTGGCTCTGGTTTTCTTTTTCAATATTGCCCTGGTTACTCAGGGTCTTTTCTGATTCCACACAAATATTAAGATGATGTGTTCCAACTCTCTGAAGAAAGTCCATGGTATTTTGATAGGGATTGCATTACATGTGTAAATTGCCCTGGGTAACATTGACATTTTCCCAATATTAATTCTTCCAATCCATGAGCATGGAATATTTTCCATCTCATTGTGTCTTCCTCAATTTCTTTCAGAAGTGTTCAGTAGTTTTGAGGGTAAAGATCCTTTACCTCTTTGGTTAGGTTTATTCCTAGGTATCTTATGTTTTGCGTGCAATAGTAATGGAACTGATTCCTTAATTTCTCTTTCTTCAGTCTCAGTGTATAGAAATGCCACTGATTTCTAGGTATTGATTTTGTATCCTGCCACACTGCCAAATTGCTGTATGAGTTCTAGCAATCTTGGGGTGGAGTCTTTTGGGTTTTCTATGTACAGTATCATGTCATCTGTGAAGAGGGAGAGTTTCACTTCTTATTTGCCATTTTGAATGCCTTTTATTTCTTTTTGTTGCCTGATTGCTGAGGCTAGAACTTCTAATACTGTGTTGAATAGCAGTGGTGAGAGAGACATCCCTGTCTTGTTCCTGATCTTAGGGGAAAGGCTCCCAGTGTTCCCCCATTGAGAATGATATTTGCTGTGGGCTTTTTGTAGATAGCTTTTAAGATGCTGAGGAATGTTCCCTCAAACCCTATACTCTGAAGAGTTTTGATCAGGAATGGATGCTGTATTTTGTCAAATGCTTTCTCTGCATCTATTGAGAGGATCATATGGGTCTTGCTTTTTCTCTTGTTGATATGAACTATCAGGTGGATTGTTTTACCAGTGTTGAACCAGCCTTACATCCCAGGAATAAATCCCACCTGGTCATGGTGAATACTCTTCGTAATGTACTGTTGGATCCTATTGGCTAGTACCTTGTTGAGAATTTTTGCATCTGTGTCCATCAGGGATATTGGTCTGTAATTCTCCTTTTTGGTGGGGTCTTTGTCTGGTTTTGGAATTAAGGTGATGCTGGCCTCATGGCACGAGTTTGGAAGTACTCCATTTCTTTCTATCTTTTGGAACAGCTTTAATAAAATAGGTATGGTTTCTTCTTTAAACGTTGATATAATTCCCCTGGGAAACCATTTGACCCTGAACTTTTGTATCTTGGGAGATTTTGAGGACTGCTTCAATTGTTTCTGCCTATCTTGGAAGCTCTTTATCTCTCCTTCTATTCTGAATGAGAGCCTTGTGGGATAGAGTATTCTTGGCTGCATGTGCTTCTCATTTTGGATCCTGAATATATCCTGCCAGCCCTTTCTGGCCTTTCAGGTGTCTGTTGAGAGATCTGCTCTTAATCTAACATTTCTTCCCATATAAGTTAGGGATCTCTTGTCTCTTGCTGCTTTAAGGATTTTCTCTTTATCTTAGGAATTTGCAGGTTTCACTATTAAATGTAAAGTTTCTGAACAGTTTTTATTTATGTTTTTGTGGGTGGACATTTCTATCTCCTGGATCTGAATGCCTGTTTCCTGCCTCAAATTAGGGAAGTTTCAGCTATGATATTTTCAAATATGCTTTCTAGCCCTCTGGCCCTCTTGGCGTTCTCTGGAAAAACAATTATACATAGATTTTTCCTTTTGAGGCTATCATTTATTTCCCTTAACCTTTCCTCATAGTCTTTTGTTTTTCTCTTTTGCCTCAGTTTCCTTTTTTACCATCAACTTGTCTTCTTTGTCTCTCACTCTTTCTTCCACTTCATTAACCTTTATTGTTAGGACCTCCAGTTTTGATTGCATCTCATTTAATTGATTTTTAATTTGGCCTGATTAGATCTAAATTCTGCAGTCATGAAGTCTCTTGAATCCTTTATGCTTTTTTCCAGAGCCACTAGTAGCTTTATAATTGTGCTTCTGAGTTGGCTTTCTGACAAATAATTGTAATCCAAATTCTGTAACTCTGTGGAGGGGAGTAGTATTTCTGATTTTCTTTTGTGGTTAGTTCCTCTTTCTAGTCATTTTACTCAGTGGAGAGTGGCTGTATGAGTTAGCTGAGTCAAGAATATCAACCACAACCTAAGTAAATATCACCCTAGATGATTCTTGTTAGAATAGAAATCCCTTCTCTCTGTAGCATTCTGGCTGTTCTCTCTTTAAATCTCAGGTTGGATTCATAGGTGTTCCGGATGGTTGACAGTTATCTAGATAAGTTGGTGAGGCCAGGTGAGTTGAGGACCCCACTCCTCTGCCATCTTGCCCTGCCCCTCGACACCACAATCTGGAGCAGAAGTTTGAACAGATTTATATACACATATAATTTATAAATGCATACATATATATTTGCATATGTATAATTTGTAGGTATATTATTTATGAGTGTGAATACATGTATGTAAGCAATGCAGTTTGTGCAAAATTGGTTATATATATATAGGTACATATGCATATTTGTGTAATATATACGTAAAATTTCCAATCCTTTACTCTTATGGGGATACTATTATTTCTTTTCTGTGGGTTCCCCTTGTTCATTCTCACAAATAAGTTCTTAGGCCACAATTCACCCCCAACCCTTCCTATCCCTGAGGAGATGCTCTTTGAACTCTACTATAATGTCTCCCTAGAGACTTCCACTGTGCCACCCCTCCCATGAGTATCCCAATGCTGTGTTCCATATCCTGGCCCATGTCTGGTTGCCATGTTTACTCTAGAAAACATAGAGTTCAAGTCCTACAGCCTTGCACATACCAAAAACAGAGAATAAACTGTCCACTCTCTACAGTGTCCCTCCTCCTGAGGACGCCCCAGCTCCTTATGGAGCATGCACACACACATGCACGCAGAAAAGCAGGGCGAACTGAACCAGACCCTAGAGAACCCTGCATCGAAGGTTGAGCACATGACCCCCCATGCCAACCACAGAAAACTCCAGCAGGCTACCCCTGGGATGTTTAGGGTACCTATACTTACGTGCAAGTGTTCACTTACCTGGGACATGTGGAAGGAGAACCTGAGGCTCAGAGGGCCTGAACTGGGTGAATGGGGTGCTTTGCTCATGCCTGAATGCTCTCCACAATTAGAGAAAGCTGCCAATGAGGCCAGCCAAGGGACTCGAACCTAGGAATCCCTCTGGTTCCATCAGTAATGCCCCAACTTTTGGGGAGGAACCAAGCGCTCGGCTCACTTGGGGAGATGCTCTGGTCCTCTTTGGGTTGGGTTGTTGCTGCGGCTTTGATATCTTTGCAGGAAACCAGCCTCTTCTCTTTCTTTTAAGATTATATTTATTTATTCATGATAGAGAGAAAGAAAGAGAGAGAGAGAGAGAGGCAGAGACACAGGCAGAGGGAGAAGCAGGCTCCATGCAGGGAGCCTGATGTGGGACTTGATCCCGAGACTCTAGGATTGCACCCTGGACCAAAGGCATGCGCCAAACCCCTGAGCCACCCAGGGATCCCCTACCTCTTCTCTTTCGAAATGGAAACCAAAGGATGGATGGGATCCAGACGTGGTCATGCTCTCTGGCAACTGGAGTTGTTGTCACCCAGCAGGGAGATTGGAACATCAGGTCTTTCTTGACCTCTCCACAAATCAGAGTGAGACCAAGGCTATACTTTGTTGGCATCATGTCTACGTCTACATGTCCCTATGGGTTCTACGTGGGAGAGGTTTCTTCTACCTCCGGATGCTATATTGCTAACATTCGTTTGTAAAGAAACTGTAGTTTAGGAGTTCAAAGGCCGGCGCGGGTAAAAATCAGGAACAGTACAGGTCAGAGAGATAAGGACGAGCCCCAATATTTCACAAGTTCCCATGACCTGGGATGAAATTCCCTACGTTCATTTGGGACTCCTAAGTTTCTCAGCGGTTAAGCATCTGCCTTCATCTCAAGGCCGGATTATGCAGGTCCAGGATCCTTTCCTGCATCTGTCTCCTTGCAGGAACCTGCTTCTGCCTATTTCATTCTCTCTCTCAATCTCTCTCTCTCTCTCCTCTCTCTCCCTCTATCAGCAATAAAGAAACAAAATAGTTTAAAAAAAGAAAAAATAAAAAACATGGTATCACTGAAAAAAATCACACTAGATAGCATAGAAACGGAAGCAAACTAGGTCTATAATCACGATCCCTTTTCATGATTTCCCAACTGGCCAAATCACAGTAGTACGTCAAACATTTTTTGGTTTGTGTGTTTGTCCTTTTTTTAATTAAGTGCTTTAAATAGTAAGACTCCCTAGTAATGATGAGTCCGTTTAAAATAATGTTCAAGGACGAGGGCAAGATAGTGGAAGAGTAGGGTCCCCAAGTCACCTGTCTCCACCAAATTACCTAGATAACCTGCAAATCATCCTGAAAATCTACGAATTCGGCCTGAGATTTAAAGAGAGACCAGCTGGAATGCTACAGTGAGAAGAGTTCGCGCTTCTATCAAGGTAGGAAGACGGGGAAAAAGAAATAAAGAAACAAAAGGCTTCCAAGGGGAGGGGCCCCGCGAGGAGCCGGGCTGAGGCCAGGGCGAGTGTCCCCAGGACAGGAGAGCCCCGTCGAGAAGCAGGAGCTGCACCAACCTTCCCGGGCGGAAAGGGGCTCCAGAGAGGTGGAGCAGGACCCAGGAGGGCGGGGATGCCCTCGGGCTCCCTGGGACACTAACAGACACCTGCGCCCCTGGAGAGTGCGCCGAGCTCCCTAAGGGCTGCAGCGCGCACGGGGGACCCGGAGCAGCTCGGGGGGGCTCGGGGGCGGCTCCGCGGAGGGGGCTGCGGGGCGGAAGCATCTCGGGGGGGGGCTGGGGGGGCTCGGGGGCGGCTCCGCGGAGGGGGCTGCGGGGCAGGAGCTCGAATCCAACAGCGCAGGCCCCGGGGCACAGGGCGCCGAACACAGCCCAGGATCCGGCCTCCCCCGGGACAGGCAGAGGCCGAGAGGGCCCAGGACAGCGAGGACGCTCCTGCCCCAGCTGAGCACATCAGCGGCCCCGCCCCGGAGCCTCCAGGCCCTGCAGACGGAGAGCTCCGGAGTTACTGCGGGAGCTGACTCCAGGGCTGCAGAGCTGGCCCCACCACTGCGGTTGTGCCTCCTGGGGCCTCACGGGGTAAACAACCCCCACTGAGTCCTGCACCAGGCCGGGGGCAGTGCAGCTCCCCCAAGGGCTCAAACCTGAAAATCAGCACAACAGGCCCCTCCCCCAGAAGACCAAGTAGACGGACAAGTTCTAGGGGAAGTCAAGGGACTTACAGTACACAGAATCAGAGGATACTCCCCCGTGGTTTTTTTTTTTTTTTTTTTTTTGATTTCTGTTTACTTCCCCCACCCCTTTTTCCCTAACATTCTTTTTCTCTCTTTTTCTTCTCTTTTTTTCTTCCTTTTTTCTTTTTTCTTTTTCTCTTTTCTTTCCTTCTTTCTCTTTTTCTCCTTTTCCAAATACAACATGTTTTTGGCCACTCTGCACTGAGCAAAATGACTAGAAGGAAAACCTCACTTCAAAAGAGAGAATCAGAAACAGTCTTCTCTCCCACAGAGTTACAAAATCTGGATTACAATTCAATGTCAGAAAGCCTATTCAGAAGCACTATTATACAGCTCCTGGTGGCTCTAGAAAAAAGCATAAAGGACTCAAGACACTTCATGACTGCAGAATTTAGATCCAATCAGGCAGAAATTAAAAATCAATTGTATGAGATGTAATCCAAACGAGAAGTCCTAACGACGAGGGTTAACGAGGTGGAAGAATGAGCGAGTGACATAGAAGACAAGTTGATGGCAAAGAGGGAAACTGAGGAAAAAAGAGACAGACAATTAAAAGACCATGAGGTTAGATTAAGGAAAATAAACAACAGCCTGAGGAAGAAAAACCTATGTTTAATTGGGGTTCCCGAGGGCGCCAAAAGGGACAGAGGGCCAAAATATGTATTTGAACAAATCCTAGCTGAAAACTTTCCTAATCTGGGAAGGGAAACAGGCATTCAGATCCAGGAAATAGAGAGATTCCCCCCCTAAAATCAATAAAAACCGTTCAACACCTCGACATTTAATAGTGAAGCTTGCAAATTCCAAAGATAAAGAGAAGATCCTTAAAGCAGTAAGATACAAGAAATCCCTGACTTTTATGGGGAGGAATATTAGGGTAACAGCAGACCTCTCCACAGAGACCTGGCAGGCCAGAAAGGGCTGGCAGGATATATTCAGGGTCCTAAATGAAAAGAACATGCAGCCAAGAATACTTTATCAAGCAAGGGTCTCATTCAAAATGGAAGGAGAGATAAAGAGCTTCCAAGACAGGCAGGAACTGAAAGAATATGTGACCTCCAAACCAGCTCTGCAAGAAATTTTAAGGGGGACTCTTAAAATTCCCCTTTAAGAAGAAGTTCAGTGCAACAATCCACAAAAACAAGGACTGAATAGATATCATGATGACACTAAACTCATATCTGTCAATAGTAACTCTGAACGTGAATGGGCTTAATGACCCCATCAAAAGGCGCAGGGTTTCAGACTGGATAAAAAAGCAGGACCCATCTATTGGCTGTCTACAAGATACTCATTTTAGACAGTAGGACACATACAACCTGAAAATAAAAGGTTGGAGAACCATTGACCATTCAAATGGTCCTCAAAAGAAAGCAGGGGTAGCCATCCTCATATCAGATAAACTAAAGTTTACCCCGAAGACTGTAGTGAGGGATGAAGAGGGACACTGTCTCATACTTAAAGGATCTATCCAACAAGAGGACTTAACAATCCTCAATATATATGCCCCGAATGTGGGAGCTGCCAAATATTTAAACCAATTAATAACCAAAGTGAAGAAATACTTAGATAATAATACACTTATACTTGGGGACTTCAGTCTAGCTCTTTCTATACTCAATAGGTCTTTTAACCACAACATCTCCAAAGAAACAAGAGCTTTAAATGATATACTGGACCAGATGGATTTCACAGATATCTACAGAACTTTACATCCAAACGCAACTGGATACACATTCTTCTCAAGTGCACATGGAACTTTCTCCAGAATAGACCACATACTGGGTCACAAATCGGGTCTGAACTGATACCAAAAGATTGGGATCGTCCCTGCATATTCTCAGACCATAATGCCATGAAATTAGAACTAAATCACAACAAGAAGTTTGGAAGGCCCTCAAACACGTGGAGGTTAAGGACCATCCAGCTAAAAGATGAAAGGGTCAACCAGGAAATTAAGGAAGAATTAAAAAGATTCATGGAAACTAATGAAAATGAAGATACAACCGTTCTAAATCTTTGGGATGCAGCAAAAGCAGTCCTAAGGGGGAAATCCATCGCAATACAAGCATCCATTCAAAAATTGGAAAGAACTCAAATACAAAAGCTAACCTTACACATAAAGGAGCTAGAGAAAAAACAGCAGATGGACCCCACGACCAGCAGAAGAAGAGGGTTAATTAATATTCGAATAGAACTCAATGAAATCGAGACCAGAAGAACTGTGGAACAGATCATCAGAACCAGGAGTTGGTTCTTTGAAAGAATTAATAAGATAGATAAACCATTAGCCAACCTTATTAAAAAGAAGAGAGAGGAGACTCAAATTAATAAAATCATGAATGAGAAAGGAGAGATCACTACCAACACCAAGGAAATACAAACGATTTTAAAAACATGTTATGAACAGCTATACGCCAATAAATTAGGCAATCTAGAAGAAATGGACGCATTCCTGGAAAGCCACAAACTACCAAAACTGGAACAGGAAGAAATAGAAAACCTGAACAGGCCAATAAACAGGGAGGAAATTGAAGCAGTCATCAAAAACCTCCCAAGACACAAGAGTCCAGGGCCAGATGGCTTCCCAGGGGAATTCTATCAAACGTTTAAAGAAGAAATCATACCTATTCTACTAAAGCTGTTCTGAAAGATAGAAAGAGATGGAGTACTTCCAAATTCGTTCCATGAGGCCAGCATCACCTTAATTCCAAAACCAGACAAAGACCCCACCAAAAAGGAGAATTACAGACCAATATCCCTAATGAACATGGATGCTCAACTTCCCAACAAGATACTAGCCAATAGGATCCAACAATACATTAAGAAAATTATTCACCATGACCAAGTAGGATTCATCCCCGTGATGCAAGGCTGGTTCACACTCGTAAAACAATCAGTGTGATTCATCATATCAGCAAGAGAAAAACCAAGGACCATATGATCCTCACATTAGATGCAGAGAAAGCATTTGACAAAATACAGCATCCATTCCTGATCAAAACTCTTCAGAGTGTAGGGATAGAGGGAACTTTCCTCAACATCTGAAAGCCATCTACCAAAAGCCCACAGCAAATATCATTCTCAATGGGGAAGCACTGGGAGCCTTTCCTCTAAGATCACACACAAGACAGGGATGTCCACTCCCCACTGCTATTCAACATAGTACTGGGAGTCCTAGCCTCAGCAATCAGACAACAAAAAGACAATAAAGACCTTCAAATTTGCAAAGAAGTCAAACTCTACCTCTTCACCGATGACATGATACTCTACATACAAAATCCAAAAGCCTCCACCCCAAGATTGCTAGAACTCAAACAGCAGTTTGGTAGCGTGGCAGGATACAAAATCAATGCCCAGAAATCAATGGCATTTCTGTACACTAACAATGAGACTGAAGAAAGAGAAATTAAGGAGTCAATCCCATTTACAATTGCACCCAAAAGCATAAGATACCTAGGAATAAACCTCACCAAAGAGTTAAAGGATCTATACCCTAAAACTATAGAACACTTCTGAAAGAAATTGAGGAAACACAAAGAGATGGAAAAATATTACATGCTCATGGATTGGCAGAATTAATATTGTGAAAATGTCAATGTTATCCAGGGCAATTTACACATTTAATGCAATCCCTATCAAAATACCATGGACTTTCTTCAGAGAGTTAGAACAAATTGTTTTAAGATTTGTGTGGAATCAGAAAAGACCCCAAATAGCCAGGGGAATTTTAACAAAGAAAACCATATCTGGGGGCATCACAATGCCAGATTTCAGGTTGTAATACAAAGCTGTGGTCATCAAGACAGTGTGGTACTGGCACAAAAACAGACACATAGATCAGTGGAACAGAATAGAGAACGCAGAAGTGGACCCTGAACTTTATGGTCAACTAATATTCAATAAAGGAGGAAAGACTCTCCACTGGAAGAAAGAGAGTCTCTTCAGTAGATGGTGCTGGCAAAAATTGGACATCCACATGCAGAAGAATGAAACTAGACCACTCTCTTGCACCATACACAAAGATAAACTCAAAACGGATGAAAGATATAAATGTGAGACAAGATTCCATCAAAATCCTAGAGGAAAACACAGGCAACGCCCTTTTTGAACTTGGCCATAGTAACTTCTTGCAAGATACATCCACGAAGGCAAAAGAAACAAAAGCAAAAATGAAGTACTGGGACTTCATCAAGATAAGAAGCTTTTGCACAGCAAAGGATACAGTCAACAAAACTAAAAGGCAACCTACAGAATGGGAGAAGATATTTGCAAATGACGCATCATATAAAGGGCTAGTTTCCAAGATCTATAATGAACTTATTAAACTCAACACCAAAGAAACAAACAATCCAATCATGAAATGGATGACATGAAGACATGAAGAGAAACCTCACAGAGGAAGGTACAGACATGGCCAACATGCACATGAGAAAATGCTCTGCATCCCTTGCCATCAGGGAAATACAAATCAAAACCACAATGAGATACCACCTCACACCACTGAGAATGGGGAAAAGTAATAAGGCAGGAAACCACAAATGTTGGAGAGGATGGGGAGAAAAGGGCAACACTCTTGCACTGTTGGTGGGATTATGAACTGGTGCAGCCACTCTGGAAAACTCTGTGGAGGTTCCTCAAAGAGTTAAAAATAGACCTGCCCTACGACCCAGCAATTGCACTGCTGGGGATTTACCCCAAAGATACAGATGCAAGGAAACGCCGGGACACCTGCACCCCGATGTTTATAGCAGTAATATCCAGAATAGCCAAACTGTGGAAGGAGCCTCGGTGTCCATCGAAAGATGAATGGATAAAGAAGATATGGTTTATGTATACAATGGAATATTACTCAGCCATTAGAAATGACAAATACCCACCATTTGCTTCAACATGGATGGAACTGGAGGGTATTATGCTGAGTGATAAGTCAATCAGAGAAGGACAAACATTATATGTTCTCATTCATTTGGGGAATATAAAAAATAGTGAAAGGGAATATAAGGGATGAGAGAAGAAATGTTTGGGAAATATCAGAAAGGGAGACAGAACATAAAGACTCCTAACTCTGGGAAATGAACTAGGGGTGGTGGAAGGGGAGGAGGGCGTGGAATGGGGTGAATGGGTGAAGGGCACTGAGGTAGGCACTTGACAGGATGAGCACTGGGCATTATTCTGTATGTTGGTAAATTGAACACCAATAAAAAATAAATTTATTAAAAAAAAGAAATAGAAAAAAAGAATTAATTCATTTATCCATCATCTGCTCATCTGTCTATCAACTCATCCATTGAAACATTATTCACTTACTCAAGGATTCAACCAATAGAAATCACTACAATTTGCTCAGTAGTAAGGTGCACAGTTAAATAAACCCTGATCTCTGCCTTCAATGAATGGTCTTATGTAGGAATGTTGAGTAAATATCAGAAAAGGCATCCTGCATCTGCCCTTGACCCTACAAATGTGCATTCTTTCCTTGAAGGATCCATATGCAGCCTGAGGATCCTTCAAAAACAAGCAGTAGGACAGCTGCCACCAATGGTTAGAGTTATAAGGCAAAGTGGAGTTGACTCCCATACTTAGTTCAGAGGAGAGAAGAAGGGGAATTGAACTTTATTGGGCATTGTACCCATTAAACACATATTATTTCACTTAATAATCAAAATAACCTTATCCATTCATCTTATTATCCCTATTTAGCTGGTAAAGAAAGTAAGGTTTGAAAGATTATGTTATTGATAGAGAATGATTTATTTGGGCTGAAACTGGGTTTGATACCAGACGTGTCTAGAGGCAGGGTGAGAGTTCCTTTTATCAGGCCAAGCTTTGCCCCATTATATGTCCAAAGTTGTCAGGACAGAGTTTGATGAATGTGACAGAAGGCTGCCATGCCAACATGGCATGTGGGTGGGAGAGCCTGCAGGCTGTGTCTGTAATGAGAGCAGGGGTGGGAAGCTGCTCAGTGGATCTGTGGAGCCTTCTTCCCTGCCGTGCGAGGTGTGGGAGCAAAAGCCCCTCTACTCACACTGCAGGCTTGAAATTAACAGATAACAGGTAAGGGTGAACTTTGGGCCAGAAAAGGAGTTCAACTGACATTAAGTTTATGTATGGATAGAAGTAATTAGAAATATCAAATAGCAACATAAGCAAGTCATTTTCCTGTACAAATAATATATGTCTTAGTTTTTTAACTTTCTGGATTCTCTAGGCTGCTACATTAAAACATTGGCTTAAGATGTACATGAAGCCATAGCACATAGATCCCCAAGACTAGAGCAATGACATTGGCAAAAATGAGAGTAATCTTAATGGAAAGGTTTAAGAAATCATGGCCTCTGCCAGGTGCTTCTACAAAGGAATGTGCTGGAATGGTGACAGATGGAACACCCAGGAGCCTGGTGATATTTTTCACTTTCCATGTGGATAATCTGGCAGCAAGGAGGAACAGCTGGTTTGGGCTAAGAGGCAACTTTAATTTTTCTTCCTTTTACTTCAAGATTTAGAGTTTGCTGGAAAGTTAGAGGTGCCTTGGTTGACTTCATTCTATAAACAGTGTATTATGATATTTGCCTATTCTCCAGAAGCAAAAGAAATGGGAAGTTCATCATGTGGGCTCATTATTCCTTTCCATTGTCACAGAAGTCTCATAGGTTTGGAAAATTTTTACCTCAGGAAAAATGTAGAATGGTATTTTCTTTTTTTAAAGATTTTATTTATTTATTTATTCATGAGAGACACGGAGAGAGATAGAGAGAGAGGAAGAGACACAGGCAGAGGGAGAAGCAGGCTCCATGCAGGAAGCCTGACATGGGACTTGATCCTGGATCTCCAGGATCAGGCCCTGGGCTGAAGGCAGCGCTAAATCGCTGAGCCACCTGGGCTGCCCTAGAATGGTATTTTCATAAGACTTTTTCCTTTGTATAAAATCTAGCTGGGCAAATAGTGGGTTTCCATTTTGTTCCAAGATTTGTAGATTAGCTTACTGAATTTTCACAATAATTCTGTGTTTAGGATTTATTATTCAAATCAAAGTACTTCCCTCCTGTCTTCCCTACTCAAACAAGAAGCTGAACAGACCAAAACCTAGAAAAATCAAGTCAAGTCAGCTTTCTTAGGAAAGAGAGATTTTACCCAAAGGTAGCTTTCAAGTTTGGGGGGAAAAGTGTGCTTTCTGGAGGCAGAACAATTATTTGATCTTTGCAGGTCCTATTTAGGCCCTCTTCTCCATTTGACTCCTCACACTTTTCACTTATAGGAAAGCTCCTTCACACTCTTGTCTTAGCTCAGCAGTCATGAAATCACTACACAGACCCAGGCCTAAGAGGTGACTGTTAGAACTTTAGGAGGCCTATATTCCCTCTGGTGGGCCAGACCCTTTGGAAAGGTGGCAGTGTGGTAGTAATACAGAAGTCATCGGGAGAGTGTTGTGTATACATGATGGGGGTGAACTGTTGTGGGGTGAGTGCTGGTGACTAGAGTGGGAAAAGTTGGAGTGATAGCAGAAGACGTTCCCCTTCTTCTATCAAACATGTAGTATAAACCTTGCTCCATAATAGATGCTTATAATAAATGAATCATCAATAAGTTTCTAAGTGCATGGATGATAAATGAGTGAATGAATGAACCTATTTTTATATTTCTATGTCACTTCCTGTCTTCCCAAAGTACATTTCTTTTTATTTTTCCTATTTGTTTTTGGAGGAAAGGCAGAAGTGTGGGTTTGAGTCTTGGTATCTGTCTTGCAGCATATCAGAAATTGATCCCTTTAAAACTTGCTCCAACTGATCTCAATTTTCATGTTGTGTTTGAATGCCCATGATATATAATTCTGTGGGGGGAAAATCCCTCAACTTGAAACACACTGAGGCTGTCGTTGTTTTCTTTCTTCTTTCTTTCTTTCTTTCTTTCTTTCTTTCTTTCTTTCTTTCTTTCTTTCTTGTTTCTTCTTCTTCTTCTTCTTCTTCTTCTTCTTCTTCTTCTTCTTCTTCTTCATCTTTACATAGTCAGAAAGTTAACATCCTAATCTCAAGAATTTTGGACCTACCGTATACCAGCTTGAGTAGTGATATGCATTCCAGTGGCGACATAGATGTGTGAAGCGCTATGAAATCATAGTATACTCTGTGAACTTCCTATAAGTATCTACCACAATATTTAAGTGAGGTTATTGTACTTAGGGTTAAAAATCCTTCTTGCAGACTTGTTTCTGCCAAGATAGAGTAACTGGGCTTGGATTTATTTCCCTTCCTGGAACATCTTTTAAAACTACAAGGAAAATATATGGAACAATTACTTTTAAGACAATGGACAATAAGGCATCGAAGGGCAGTGATTCCTGAGAAATGGGATGGGGGCAATATAATAACAACAATGCAAGCCCTAAGATTATCCCAGATTACTGGAGAAAAGGTTTAGACCAAAATGGAGGAAGGGGGAACCAAAACCAATCTGGTAGCCTCCCTAATTGATCAAACAGAACTAAGAGTCAAGAGTAGGTAAGGCAGCCTGAGTTCACAGGGCAATGTACCAAAGAAGAAACACATAAAGGGAAGTACAGAGATCTTTAGAGGCTATCTTCCAGTATTAAATTCAATAATGATCAGTGAATGCATGCATATGAAGAAACTAACCAGGGCCTGGGGAAAAAACATCTGAAAAGAGCAGTGAGAAGAGGACCTAGAGCTTAAACAATGTTCAATATAGCTTTTGTTCCAAAAAACCAGTGTAAGAAAATATTGTGATTAATGGTGTATGAGTTAGAGTACTAAGAAGGTTCTTGCCTCAATAGTGATAAAAACTAGGTGCAGACAACACTATGTGGGAAACAACTAAAAACAAGCCAGCATCACCTTAATTCCAAAACCAGACAAAGACCCCACCAAAATGAGAATTACAGACCAATATTCCTGATGAACATGGATGCAAAAATTCTCAACAAGGTAGTAGCCAATAGGATCCAACAACACATTAAGAAAATTATTCACCAAGACCAAGTAGGATTTATCCCCAGGATGCAAGCCTAGTTCAACACTCGTAAAACAATCAATGTAATTCATCATATCAGCAAGAGAAAAACCAAGAACCATATGATCCTCTCATTAGATGCAGATAAGGCATTTGATAAAATACAGCATCCATTCCTGATCAAAACTCTTCAGAGTGTAGGGATGGAGGGAACTTTCCTCGACATCTTAAAAGCCATCTACGAAAAGCCCACAGCAAATATCATTCTCAATGGGGAAGCACTGGGAGCCTTTCGCCTAAGATCAGGAACAAGACAGGGATGTCAGTCTCACCACTGCTATTCAACATAGTACTGGAAGTCCTAGCCTCAGCAATCAGACAACAAAAAGGCATTAAAGACCTTCAAATTGGCAAAGAAGAAGTCAAACTCTCCCTCTTCGCTGATGGCATGATACTCTACCTAGAAAACCCAACAGCCTCCACCCCAAGATTGCTAGAACTCATAGAACAATTTGGTAGGGTGGCAGGATACAAAATCAATGCCCAGAAATCAATGGCATTTCTGTACACTAACAATGAGACTGAAGAAAGAGAGATTAAGGAGTCGATCCCATTTACAATTGCACCCAAAAACATAAGATACCTAGGAATAAACCTAACCAAAGAGGTAAAGGATCTATACCCTAAAAACTATAGAACACTTCTGAAAGAAATTGAGGAAGACACAAAGAGATGGAAAAATATTCCATGCTCATGGATTGGAAGAATTAATATTGTGAAAATGTCAATGTTACCCAGGGCAATTTACACGTTTAAGCAATCCCTAATGCAATCCCTATCAAAATTCCATGGACTTTCTTCAGAGAGTTAGAACTAATTATTTTAAGAGTTGTGTGGAATCAGAAAAGACCCCGAATAGCCAGGGGAATTTTTTTTTATGATAGTCACAAAGAGAGAGAGAGAGGCAGAGACACAGGCAGAGGGAAAAGCAGGCTCCATGCACCGGGAGCCCGACGTGGGACCCGATCCCGGTTCTCCAAGATCGCGCCCTGGGCCAAAGGCAGGCGCCAAACCGCTGCGCCACCCAGGAATTCCCGAGCCAGGGGATTTTTAAAAAAGAAAAGCATATCTGGGGTCATCACAATGCCAGATTTCAGGTTGTACTACAAAGCTGTGGTCATCAAGACAGTGTGGTACTGGCACAAAAACAGACGCATAGATCAATGGAACAGAATAGAGAACCCAGAAGTGGACCCTGAACTTTATGGTCAACTAATATTCGATAAAGGAGGAAAGACTATCCATTGGAAGAAAGACAGTCTCTTCAATAGATGGTGCTGGGAAAATTGGACATCCACATGCAGAAGAATGAAACTAGACCACTCTCTTGCACCAGACACAAAGATAAACTCAAAATGGGCAAAAGATCTAAATGTGAGACAAGATTCCATCAAGATCCTAGAGGAAAACACAGGCAACACCCTTTTTGAACTTGGCCACAGTAACTTCTTGCAAGATACATCCACAAAGGCAAAAGAAACAAAAGCAAAAATGAAGTACTGGGACTTCATCAATATAAGAAGCTTTTGCACAGCAAAGGATACAGTCAACAAAACTAAAAGACAACCTACAGAGTGGGAGAAGATATTTGCAAATGATGTATCAGATAAAGGGCTAGTTTCCAAGATCTATAAAGAGCTTATTAAACTCAACACCAAAGAAACAAACAATCCAATCATGAAATGGGCAAAAGACACGAACAGAAATCTCACAGAGGAAGACATAGACATGGCCAACATGCACATGAGAAAATGCTCTGCATCACTGGCCATCAGAGAAATACAAATCAAAACCACAATGAGATACCACCTCACACCACTGAGAATGGGGAAAACTAACAAGGCAGGAAACCACAAATGTTGGAGAGGGTGCGGAGAAAAGGGAACCCTCCTGCACTGTTGGTGGGAATGTGAACTGGTGCAGCCACTCTGGAAAACTGTGTGGAGGTTCCTCAAAGAGTTAAAAATAGACCTGCCCTATGACCCAGCAATTGCACTGTTGGGGATTTACCCCAAAGATTCAGATGTAATGAAACGCCAGGACACCTGCACCCCGATGTTTATAGCAGGAATGTCCACAATAGCCAAACTGTGGAAAGAGCCTCGGTGTCCATCGAAAGATGAATGGATAAAGAAGATGTGGTTTATCTATACAATGGAATATTACTCAGCTATTAGAAATGACAAATACCCACCATTTGCTTCAACGTGGTTGGAACTGGAAGGTATTATGCTGAGTGAAGTAAGTCAATCGGAGAAGGACAAACAGTGTATGTTCTCATTTATTTGGGGAATATAAAAAATAGTGAAAGGGAATATAAGGGAAGGGAGAAGAAATGTGTGGGAAATATCAGAAAGGGAGACAGAACATAGAGACTCCTAACTCTGGGAAACGAACTAGGGGTGGTGGAAGGGGAGGAGGACGGGGGGTGGGGTGAGTGGGTGATGGGCACTCTGGGGGCACTTCAGGGGATGAGCACTGGGTGTTATTCTGTATGTTGGTAAATTGAACACCAATAAAAAATTATTTTATTAAAAAATAAAATAAAATAAAATAAAATAAAATAAAATAAAATAAAATAATGTTCAAAAGTAATATCATGATAGAATTAGCAAATCATAAATTCTAACCCAAGTCTAAATTGACAACATGGGAAAGGAAATTGAAAGTGAGAGATGAGTTCATGAGCAGCACTGCAGATTTCTTTTTTTGATACAGTTTGACATTGTTCATTTGGTAAAAGGTAAGCTCTTCCACCTGTTACTAGCAGTTTTCACATTTTAAAGGGTTTTGGTGCCAGCCTGGAAACACTACAATGCTGTCTACTGGAATGGCAATCAATATGGTCATAGTGGAATTAGGTTTCAATAGAGTACCAACATTGTAGAATAGTATGAAAGTCATTGCATTTTCTGATAATTATATTGACTTCCCAAGCCCTTCCTCACTAGCCAACTCTCCACTGATGTGGTGGTAAAATGTGAATCATAGATAAATAGTGACAGCAAACGTGTGAGATTTATTCCTGATTTTGAAATTTCTGCTTACATGGGATAGTGTGCACAGATCAACTACTGCCCATGTAAGGTTCTAATCTTCCCAATCTTGCCATGCACTTATTTGTTTCACAATTTAGGATATAATTCTCTTTATTTTCTTTCTGTTCCTCTAGTGAGTCACCCTTTCTCTCGCCTTCATGCCCTGAACACATACTCTTTCCTGTGCCTGGAACTCTCTCCATGTATACTTTTCCCTACAACCTCCACAGCAGTAAACTTCCTTCTAGAAGTTGTCACTCCCTCTGGAATTTATCTCTGGTCTTCTGATTTGAATCTTCAGAATTTCTCCTGTGGATTCAAATGCCCTTTCTTTTAACTCTATGCTATCTGTTTTCATTATCAAGGTTTCCTGTAACAAAATACTACAAACTTGGTGACTTGGAACAACAGAAATTTATTCTCACATTTCTGGAGGCTAGAGGTCCAAAATCAAGGTGTTGGTTGGACCATTCTCTTTCTGCAGCCTCTAGGGAGGAGAGGATTCTTTCTTGTCTCTTTCAAGTTCTGATGGTTGATGGCATTCCATGACCTATAGATACATCACTCCGATCTGCCTTCATTATCACATGGAGTTCACTGTGTCTTCATTGTCTTCCTTCTGTGTCCATTTCTGTGTTCAAACTTCCTTTTTCTTATAAGGATGCCAGTTATTAGATTAGAGCCCACACTAAATCAGTGTGGGCCCTAAAGACTCTATTTCTAAATAAGATCACATTCTCAGGTTCTGAGTAGACATGAATATTGTGATGATAGCACTTAACTCAGTACACTATCAGTTATATTATATTTCCTTATTCACATGTGCTGCTCCACCAGACCATGCTCTCTGCTAGGGGTTTATTAAATTTACTGTTGTAACCAGGGTGCTTATAATTCTTGGTACATCCTATGTGTTTAGTCAATAATGACCAAATGAGTAAATAAATGGATTCCAGTCCAAGGCAGTGTCCCTAAATACGATGTTATCATACATTGGATTTGAGACTCATAATTCTGTGATTATAGTGAGGGGAGCTAAATACAAATCTCAAGTCCATCAGGAGTGGACCAGCATAGGGGAATGTAGCAATAATTAGAGCTCAGGTGAGAACTGAACCAAAATGGGAATTCCTGATTATCCACCAATGACTTAGGTCAACAGGCATGATTGTTCCAACCCTGCACATCCCAAAAAAGGTCTATTCAGGATTGTCCTTTGATTAGCTTGACATTCCTGGGAGATAACCTCTAAGCCCTTGGAATATGCTGTCTGATAAGAGTGTTTTGTATCCTTGAAGCCCTGGGCCATGCTATATATTTACTTCTGCTGGAGCTGAAGATTGCTAAGGTCAGCAAGGTTAGTCTTAGGAGCACTACATGTCTATATAATTAACCTCCAACAGGAGCTTCAACACCAAGGCTCTGGGGGGGGAGGGGTTCCTTTTTTGGGAATACCAGGAAAACTCACCCACATATCATTGCTGGGGTAACTAAGTATGTCCTTGTGTGACTCCAGTGAGAGAGAAAGCCTAGAACCTTGTGTTTGGTTTCTCCTGGATTTTTCCCGTGTATATGTCCTCTTTGTGGATTTTTAACCTGTTTCCTTTCACTGTAAAAAAAAATAATAATAAAAATTATGGGTATAATGGTTTTCTCAGTTTTGTAATTTTTAAAAGATTTTACTTATTTATTTATGAGAGACACAGAGAGAGAAAGGCAGAGATACAGACAGAGGGAAAAGCAAGCTCCTCACAGGGAGCCCTGTGGGGGCTGATGGGGGACTCGATCCCTGGACTCCAGGATCACACCCTGAGCTGAAGGCAGATGCTCAATCGCTGAGCCACCCAGGTATCCTTCAATTCTGTAAATTTAAGAAAATTATGGGGCCTGATGATGTTCTTGGGGACTTCCAACATCGTAATAATCAAGCTATTATTATAACTTGCCTCAGGTGGATGATTATAAGGAACACGATACTTGACACATACTAACTGCTCAATAAAGTATTATTTGGTGCATTCATAGGTCAGATTTCCTGATATAGGGGGATGTTCAGTTTTCTCAAGTTGATAAAGAAGTCTGGGATTAGGGATACCCCTGCCCCTGCCTTCTTCCAGACTGAGACAGACACCTCCCTATGTTTCCTTTCCTTTGCCTCCTATCTTCAAAAACTAGTGTTCACACTTTCAAGGTTCTTGAGAGCAGAAGCCATGACATCTCTTCCTGGATACAGTTAGTGCTGCATTTAGCACAGAGTAGAATGCTATTAGAAGCCAGGCAGTACCTGTTTGCCCTCAGATCTTTTTTTTTGTTTGTTTGTTTACTTTTCTTCAGATTCCTGTCTATTAGAGTAGGCAGCCCCTAGTGAACAAACAGCCAGGGAAAGGAAGACAAGAGGCTGTGTCTTCTATCTACCTTACATGGGCAGTGCCTTTGGCAGAAGTAGCTTAGGTCTTGAGGTAACCCTGACCACTGGGCACTAGCAACACACCTTCTCTTTTTTTTTCCTTTGAAAATCTCTGGTTACCTTGTCTCTGGTTGCAAGAGTTTCAGAACTCAGAGTGATTTTCTTTTACTGTTGTGTACCTAGACTCACAAATATCTATCTTTACACCCTGAGCACCTCTAGATTTCCTAATGGGTGGACTATGGATAGCAGGGAAATAGCAGGGTCAGTGCTCATGAGAAAATTATTTATGAAAGGGGATATGTGATCAATTAGGGGTAGATTTCAAACCAGACAATATGGAGATGGTTAAGGAGAACTTTTTATCAATTCCTATCACTCTAATGACTATTTCTGATCATTCCAGCCATAAACAAAGGCATGGAGGTGAAAAGGCACAAGGACAACCTGATAACCTGAGTTATGTGAGGTGGGAGTGATTTGTCTCAACTTAACTAAGCTGGAAGTGAACCCCCCACTTCTATGCTCTATAGATAGAGACTGGGTATGCAATGTATGCATGCTGTCACTGATCCTTTGGCTCACCTGGTTGGCATGGGATAGCACTGAGACCCACATGAGACCACATGATATATCTGGTTCCTAGAGGCTCTCTTCCTTCAGTTTCTTCAAGGTATGGTCCAGGTAAGAGGCAATTCCATGGCAAAGGGAGCCAAGTTCTTTTGCAGATAATCTACAGCATTAAGATTGGAGGTGGTAGAGGCAGACGTGTGTTCCAATGTGTTCTTCCTGAATTAGTTTTCCTTAACCCTTGACTTTGTCTATATCCAGTTTCTTGTTTTTCTACCACTGCTCTGCCTGTCTGACCCATAGACAGGTAGCCTCAGGCTCACTAACTGAGGCAGTAGCCTGCTCGAGTCCTTATAACAAATTCCAAATTTTATATCACATGTGGTATTTTTTGCTTCTCAGATGGAAGTCTGTCTGATACAGGATGGATAATTGTTTAATTAGTCAAGAGTAGAGGATGTAGGCATTAAAAAAGAGGAATTAATCAGATCTAGGCCCAGGATAGTCATGTCTACCAATTGCCCCAGCTGTCCAAGGATCTCTATGGTAAGAACTGTATAACATCGTCTCTTACATTTCACTTCATGCTCTGATCCAGAACACAAGTCCACCTATCCAGAGAACTCCCTGAGAGTGTCAGCTTCCAAGGCTGCAGTATCTGGAGGGGCTGTTATCCACAACTGAACTATAGTTTAAACAGAGCTCAAAAGATGGAATCACAATTGAAGAAGGGCTCTCACGGCATCAGAACCTTCAGCCCATAAGTTCTACTAAGTTCAGAAATAACTTGGAGCCCAGTAGGGACCTATAATTGATTTGTTCTGTCAGCCAGTATGTTTTCCCACTAAAAATGGGCTCCACCTGGAAAGGTTGATTTATTTGTGTTATATGGCTTATTTTGTGATGAAGAAAAATCAATAAAGGCATTCATTTTTACATTTTAAATGTGCCAGAAATATCAGAGCATTAGCAAATGATGCTTTAAGCTCTTTATTTCTAAAGGTGAATGGGTATAAATGAATTAAACTTTGATTTGGAAATTACCAAAAGGCATTTTCCTTTCTCATGTTTTGCTGTTTTCAGAGAAGCAGACTGGAGGCAGGCTGGGTGTGCACTCCCTAGAGTACTGCCTGCTCACTTCAATCCCTGGAGCTATGTATTCTGCAGCTTTCAGCACTCTGCCCACCATTTCCCACTGCTGCCCAGATTCAGAGAGCAGGAGAGAGGGCCTTATACTAGACTCTATACCCAAGAGTGGAGCTGGGAATTTTTAGCATGAAGACCACAGGACCAATTGCATATTTAAGCCTGGGCAGGAGATTATGTGATGCTCATAGGCAGAATCGAGCATGCAAGGTCAGGAGAACTGTAATCTGACTTTTACCTGAGCCTACCTGAGAGATGAGGAGGCCCAACTAGGGCAGTTGTAATGGAGGGTAGAAACAATAAGAATTCAAAGGTCCTTTAGATTCGAAATACTTAGGACATGCATTTGGAAGCAAGAATGATGGATGAGTCTAAGAAATCTCAGATACTTCTACTTGGTAAAACTAAGGTGGGGGGTATAAACAATCTGTATGCACAATTAAAGTTATATATATATTTTAGTTTTGTTTGGTTTGGTTTTCTAATTTATTTTTTTAATAATAAATTTATTTTTTATTGGTGTTCTATTTCCCAACATACAGAATAACACTCGAGCTCATCCCGTCAAGTGCCCCCCTCAGTGCCTGTCACCCACTCACCCCCATTCCCCCGCCCACCACCCATTCCACCAACCCTAGTTCATTTCCCAGTTAGAAGTCTTTAATGTTCTGTATCCCTTTCTGATATTTTCCACTTATTTTTCTCTCCTTTCCTCTTTATTCCCTTTCACTATTTTTTATATTCCCCAAATGAATGAGACAATGTAATGTTTGTCATGCTCTGATGGATTATTTCACTCAGCATAATACCCTCCAGTTCCATCCACGTTGAAGCAAATGGTGGGTATTTGTCGTTTCTAATGGCTGAGGAATATTCCATTGTATACATAGACCACATCTTCTTTATCCATTCATCTTTCGATGGACACCGAGGCTCCTTCCACATTTGGCTATCGTGGACATTGCTGCTAGAAACATCGGGGTGCAGGTGTCCGGACGTTTCATTGCATCTGTATCTTTGGGGTAAATCCCCAGCAGTGCAATTGCTGGGTCATAGGGCAGATCTGTTTTTAACTCTTTGAGGAACCTCCACAGAGTTTTCCAGAGTGGCTGCACCAGTTCACATTCCCACCAACAGTGCATGAGAGTTCCCCTTTCTCCACATCCTCTCCAACATTTGTGGTTTCCTGCCGTGTTAATTTTCCCCATTCTCACTGGTGTGAGGTGGTATCTCATTGTGGTTTTGATTTGTATTTCCCTGATGGCAAGGGATGCAGAGCATTTTATCATGTGCGTGTTGGCCATGTCTATGTCTTCCTCTGTGAGATATCTCTTCATGTCTTTTGTCCATTTCATGATTGGATTGTTTGTTTCTTTGCTGTTGAGTTTAATAAGTTCTTTATAGATCTTGGAAACTAGCCCTTTATCTGATACATCATTTGCAAATATCTTCTCCCACTCTGTAGGTTGTCTTTGAGTTTTGTTGACTGTATCCTTTGCTGTGCAAAAGCTTCTTACCTTGATGAAGTCCCAATAGTTCATTTTTGCTTTTGTTTCTTTTGCCTTCGTGGACGTATCTTGCAAGAAGTTACTGTGGCCGAGTTCAAAAAGGGTGTTGCCTGAGTTCTCCTCTAGGATTTTGATGGAATCTTGTCTCACATTTAGATCTTTCATCCATTTTGAGTTTATCTTTGTGTATGGTGCAAGAGAGTGGTCTAGTTTCATTCTTCTGCATGTGGATGTCCAATTTTCCCAGCACCATTTATTGAAGAGACTGTGTTTTATACAGTGGATAGTGTTTCCTCCTTTGTTGAATATTAGTTGACCATAAAGTTGAGGGTCCATTTCTGGATTCTGGATTCTGTTCCACTGATCTATGTGTCTGTTTTTGTGCCAGTACCACACTGTCTTGATGACCACAGCTTTGTAGTACAACCTGAAACCTGGCATTGTGATGCCCCCAGGTATTGTTTCCTTTTTTAGTATTCCCCTGACTATTTGGGGTCTCTTCTGATTCCACACAAATCTTAAAATAATTTGTTCCATTTCTCTGAAGAAAGTCCATGGTATTTTGATTGGGATTGCATTAAATGTGTAAATTGCCCTGGGTAAAGGTAACATTTTCACAATATTCATTCTACCAATCCATGATCATGGAATATTTTTCCATCTCTTTGTGTCTTCCTCAATTTCTTTCAGAAGTGTTCTATAGTTTTTAGGGTATAGATCCTTTACCTCTTTGGTTAGCTTTTTTCCTAGGTATCTTATGCTTTTGGGTGCACTTGTAAATGGGATTGACACCTTAATTTCTCTTTCTTCAGTCTCATTGTTAGTGTATAGAAAGGCCACTGACTTCTGGGCATTGATTTTGTATCCTGCCACACTGCCAAATTGCTGTATGAGTTCTAGCAATCTTGGGGTGGAGTTTTTTGGGTTTTCTATGTAGAATATCATGTCATTGGCAAAAAGGGAGAGATGGAATTCTTCTTTGCCAATTTGAATGCCTTTTATTTCTTTTTGTTGTCTGATTGCTGAGGCTAGGACTTCTAGTACTACGTTGAATAGCAGTGGTGAGATTGGACATCCCTGTCTTATTCCTGATATTAGGGGAATGGCTCCCATTGTTTCCCCATTGAGAATGATATTTGCTGTGGGCTTTTCATAGATGTTTTTTAAGATGTTGAGGAATGTTGCCTCTATCCCTACACTCTGAAGAGTTTTGATCAGGAATGGATGCTGTATTTTGTCAAATGCTTTCTCTGCATCTATTGAGAGGATCATATGGTTCTTGGTTTTTCTCTTGATATGGTGAATCACATTGATTGTTTTACGGGTGTTGAACAAGCCTTGCATCCCAGGGATAAATCCTACCTTGTCATGGTGAATAATCTTCTTTTTTTTTTAATTTATTTTTTATTGGTGTTCAATTTACTAACATACAGAATAACCCCCAGTGCCCGTCACCCATTCACCCCCACCCCCCGCCCTCCTCCCCTTCTACCACCCCTAGTTCGTTTCCCAGAGTTAGCAGTCTTTGCGTTCTGTCTCCCTTTCTGATATTTCCCACACATTTCTTCCCCCTTCCCTTATATTCCCTTTCACTATTATTTATATTCCCCAAATGAATGAGAACATATAATGTTTGTCTTTCTCCGACTGACTTACTTCACTCAGCATAATACCCTCCAGTTCCATCCACATTGAAGCAACACCTTAATTCCAAAACCAGACAAAGACCCCACCAAAAAGGAGAATTACAGACCAATATCCCTGATGAACATGGATGCAAAAATTCTCAACAAGATACTGGCCAATAGGATCCAACAGTACATTAAAAAAATTATTCACCATGACCAAGTAGGATTTATCCCTGGGACACAAGGCTGGTTCAACACCCGTAAAACAATCAATGTGATTCATCATATCAGCAAGAGAAAAACCAAGAACCATATGATCCTCTCTTTGGATGCAGAGAAAGCATTTGACAAAATACAGCATCCATTCCTGATCAAAACTCTTCAGAGTGTAGGGATAGAGGGAACATTCCTCGACATCTTAAAAGCCATCTATGAAAAGCCCACAGCAAATATCATTCTCAATGGGGAAGCACTGGGAGCCTTTCCCCTAAGATCAGGAACAAGACAGGGATGTCCACTCTCACCACTACTGTTCAACATAGTACTGGAAGTCCTAGCCTCAGCAATCAGACAACAAAAAGACATTAAAGGCATTCAAATTGGCAAAGAAGAAGTCAAACTCTCTCTCTTCGCCGATGACATGATACTCTACATAGAAAACCCAAAAGTCTCCACCCCAAGATTGCTAGAACTCATACAGCAATTCGGTAGCGTGGCAGGATACAAAATCAATGCCCAGAAGTCAGTGGCATTTCTATACACTAACAATGAGACTGAAGAAAGAGAAATTAAAGAGTCAATCCCATTTACAATTAATGTATTCTTGGATCCTATTGGCAAGTATCTTGTTGAGAAGTTTTGCATCCATGTTCATCAGGAATATTGGTCTATAATTCTCCTTTTTGGTGGGGTATTTGTCTGGTTTTTAAATTAAGGTGATGCTGGCCTCATAGAATGAATTTGGAAGTACTCCTTCTCGTTCTATCTTTCCAAAAAGCTTTAGGTGAATAGGTATGGTTTCTTTTTAAACGTTTGATAGAATTCCCCTGGGAAGCCATCTGGCCCTGGACTTTTGTGTCTTGGGAGGTTTTTGATGACTGGTTCAATTTCCTCCCTGGTTATTGGCCTGTTCAGGTTTTCTGTTTCTTTCAGTTCCAGTTTTGGGAGTTTGTGGTTTTCCAGAAATGCGTCCATTTCTTCTAGATTGCCTAATTTATGGGTGTATAGCTGTTCATAATATGTTTTTAAAATCGTTTGTATTTCCTTGGTGTTGGTAGTGATCTCTCCTTTCTCATTCATGATTTTATTAATTTGAGTCATCTCTCTCTTCTTTTTAATAAGGCTGGCTAATGGTTTTTCTATCTTATTAATTCTTTCAAGGAACCAACTCCTGGTTTTCTTGATCTGTTCCACAGTTCTTCTGGTCTCGATTTCATTGAGTTCTGCTCAAATCTTTATTAACTCTCTTCTTTTGCTTTGTGTAGGATCTATTTGCTGTTTTTTCTCTAGCTCCTTTAGGTGTAAGGTTAGCTTTTGTATTTGAGTTCTTTCCAGTTTTTGGATGGCTGCTTGTATTGCAATGGATTTCCCCCTCAGGACTGCTTTTGCTGTATCCCAAAGATTTTGAACGGTTGTATCTTCATTCTCATTAGTTTCCAAGAATATTTTTCATTCTTCCTTAATTTCCTGGTTGACCCTTTCATCTTTAAGCAGGATGGTTATTAACCTCCATGTGTTTGAAGTCCTTCCAAACTTCTTGTTGTGATTTAGTTCTAATTTCAAGGCATTATGGTCTGAGAATATGCAGGGGATGATCCCAATCTTTTGGTTTCTGTTCAGACCTGATTTGTGACCCAGTATGTGGTCTATTCTGGAGAAAGTTCCATGTGCACTTGAGAAGAATGTGTATTCAGTTGAGTTTGGACGTAAAGTTCTGTAGATATCTGTGAAATCCATCTGGTCCAGTGTATCATTTAAAGTTCTCGTTTCTTTGGAGGTGTTGTGTTTAGAAGACCTATGGAGAGTAAAAGTGCTAGACTGAAGTCACCAAGTATAAGTGTATTATTATCTAAGTATTCCGTAACTTTTTTTATTAATTGATTGATATATTTTGCAGCTCCCACGTTCAGGGCATATATGTAGATGATTTTTAAAAACTCCTCTTCTTGGGTAGATCCTTTAAGTATGATTAGTGTCCCTCTTCATCTCTCACTACAGTTTTCAGGAAAAATTTTAGTTTATCTGATATAATGATGGCTACCCCTGCTTTGTTTTGGGGACCATATGAATGATAAATGGTTCTCCAACCTTTTATTTTCAGGCTGTAGGTGTCCTTCTGTCTTAAATCAGTCTCTTGTAGACAGCAAATAAATGGGTCCTGTTTTTTAATCCAGACTGAAACCCTGAGCCTTTTGATGGGGTCATTAAGCCCATTCACGTTCAGAGTTACTACTGAAAGATATGAGTTTAGTGTCATCATAATACCTATTCAGTCCCTGTTTTTGTGGATTGTTCCATTGGACTTCTTCTTAAAGAGGAATATTAAGAGTCCCCCTTAAAATTTCTTGTAGAGCTGGCTTGGTGGTCACATATTCTTTCAGTTCCTGCCTGTCTTGGAAGCTCTTTATCTCTCCTTCTATTCTGAATGAGAGCCTTGCTGGATAAAGTATTCTTGGCTGCATGTTCTTCTTATTTAGGACCCTGAGTATATCCTGCCAGCTCTTTCTGGCCTGCCATGTCTTTGTAGAGAGTTCTGCTGTTAATCTGATATTTCTCTCCATATAAATTAGGGATCTCTTGTCTCTTGCTGCTTTAAGGATCTTCTCTTTATCTTTGGAATTTGCAAGCTTCACTATTAAATGCGGAGGTGTTGAATGGTTTTTATTGATTTTAGGGAGGGATCTCTCTATTTCCTGGATCTGAATGCCTGTTTTCCTTCCCAGATTAGGAAAGTTTTCAGCTAGGATTCGTTCAAATACATATTTTGGCCCTCTGGCCCTTTTGGCACCATCGGGAACCTCCGTTAAATGGAGATTATTCTCATATGCATGTTGGCCATGTCTATGTCTTCCTCTGTGAGATTTCTGCTCATGTCTTTTGCCCATTTCATGATTGGATTGTTTGTTTCTTTGCTGTTGAGTTTAAGAAGTTCTTTATAGATCTTGGAAACTAGCCCTTTATCTGATACGTCATTTGCAAATATCTTCTCCCATTCTGTAGGTTTTCTTTGAGTTTTGTTGACTGTATCCTTTGCTGTGCAAAAGCTTCTTATCTTGATGAAGTTCATTTGGGGAATATAAATAATAGTGAAAGGGAATATAAGGGAAGGGAGAAGAAATGTGTGGGAAATATCAGAAAGGGAGACAGAACGTAAAGACTGCTAACTCTGGGAAACGAACTAGGGGTGGTGGAAGGGGAGAAGGGCGGGGGGTGGGGGTGAATGGGTGACGGGCACTGGGGGTTATTCTGTATGTTAGTAAATTGAACACCAATAAAAAATAAATTTAAAAAAATGGAGATTATTCTTCCTCAGACTGTCAATTATTTCCCTTAACGTATTCTCATGATCTTTTGTTTGTCTCTTTTTCCCTCAGTTTCCCTCTTTGCCATCAACTTGTCTTCTATGTCACTCACTAGTTCTTCCACCTCGTTAACCCTCGTCGTTAGGACCTTTAGTTTGGATTGCATCTCATTTAATTGATTCTTAATTTCTGCTTGATTAGATCTAAATTCTGCAGTCCTGAAGTTTCTTGAGTCCTTTTTGTTTTTTTCTAGAGCCACCAGTAGCTTTAGAATAGTGCTTCTGAATTGGCTTTCTGACATTGAATTGTAATCCAAATTTTGTAATTCTCTGGGAGAGAGGACTGTTTGTGATTCTTTCTTTTGAGGTGAGGTTTTCCTTCTAGTCATCTTGCTCATTGCTGAGTGGCCAAAAAGAAGCTGTATTGGGAAAAGGAGAAAAAGAGAGAAGAGAAAGAAGAAAAGAAAAAGAAAAAAAGAAAAAAGAGAGAGAATAAAAAAGAGAAGAAAAGAAAAAAAGAAAAACGGGGGAGCGAACAGAAATCAAAAAACAAAAAACAAAGGGGAGTATCCTCTGATTCTGTATTCTGTAAATCCCTCTTCTTCCCCTGGAAGTTTCCAGTGCTGCTTGGTCAATAATTTGTTTTTCCCCTGTCTGTCCAGCTGGTCTTCTGGGGGAGGGGCCTTCTGTGCTGATTTTCATGTGTTAGTACTTGGGGAGCTGCTCTGCCCCCTGCCTGGTGCAGGGCTCAGGGGGGTTGTTTACACCGTGAGGCCCCAGGAGGAACAACCGCAGTGGTTGCTGCAGGACCTGGAGGCTCCGGGGCGGGGCCGCTGATCTGCTCAGCTCGAGGCAGGAGCGTCCTCGCTGTCCTGGGCCCTCCCGGCCTCTGCCTGTCCCGGGGGAGGCCGGATCCTGGGCTGTGTCCCGGCGCCCTGTGCTCCGGGGCCTGCGCTGTTGGATTCGCTCCCGCCCCGCAGCCCCCTCCGCGGAGCCGCCCCCGAGCCCCTCCCGAGCTGCTCCCTCCCCGCAGCCCCCTCCACGGAGCCGCCCCCGAGACCCCCCCCGAGCTGCTCCCGCCCCGCAGCCCCCTCCGCGGAGCCGCCCCCGAGCCCCCCCGAGCTGCTCCCGCCCCGCAGCCCCCTCCCGGGAGCCGCCCCTGAGCCTCCCCCCGAGCTGCTCCCGCCCCGCCGCCCCCTCCGCGGAGCCGCCCCCGAGCCCCCCGAGCTGCTCCCGCCCCGCAGCCCCCTCCGCGGAGCCGCCCCCGAGCCTCCCCCCGAGCTGCTCCCGCCCCGCCGCCCCCTCCGCGGAGCCGCCCCCGAGCCCCCCCGAGCCCCCCCGAGCTGCTCCGGGTCCCCCGTGCGCGCTGCAGCCCTTAGGGAGCTCGGCGCACTCTCCCGGGGCGCAGGTGTCTGTTAGTGTCCCCGGGAGCCCGAGGGCATCCCCGCCCTCCTGGGTCCTGCTCCACCTCCCCGCGAGCCCCTTTCCCCCGGGAAGGTCGGTGCAGCTCCTGCGTCTCCGGGACGGGGCTCTCCTGTCCTGGGGACACTCGCCCCGGCCTCAGCCCGGCTCCGCCTGGGCCCCTCCCCTTGGAGGCCTTTTGTGTCTCTATTTCTTTCTCCCCGTCTTCCTACCTTGATAGAAGCGCGAACTCTTCTCACTGTAGCATTCCAGCTGGTCTCTCTTTAAATCTCTGGCCGAATTCGTAGATTCTCAGGATGATTTGAAGGTTATCTAGGTAATTTGGTGGGGACAGGTGACTTGGGGACCCTACTCTCCCGCCCTCTTGCCCCGCCTCCCAGATTCTCTAGTTTTTAAAAATATATATGTTATAGTTATCACAATTGATTTCATGTTCTTTTTACTTAATTCTTTTTTTTACTTAATTCTTATGATTGTTATTCCTGTCAGTTTTTTTATCTGCCATTTTGAAACTTTATTTTAAAATCATTTTAGATTCACGGAAAGTGACATATATAGCAGAGAAGTTATATAATCTTTCCTCTCAATTTTCCCTCTTCTTATGTGACTCCAATAACATTCATAAATTATATATGCTATGAAATTTACATAATCATAACTTAATATCAGGGCCTAAAGCTTGGCATTGATGCGATGCTATTTTGTCATATTTGAAGATTCCTATAAGCACAATAACAGTCAAGGTACAGAACTGATGAATTTCCTGTGTTGCCCTCACATAATCATATCTCCCCTCAAGCACTATGCCCATCCATGTGCCCTTGTCACTCTGGTGTGCAGCATCCAGTCACGGCAGCACTTCAGGCAATCCAGCATAAGACTAGGGGCCCAGTGAACATTTTGCTAACTCCACCACCCTGTTCCCATGTTTCCAGGCAGGTTTCGCCCCTCAGAGCTGACCTGATTGAGTCCCACCCACTAACACATCAGAGACCAAGCACTGCCCACAACAGGCAGAGAATTAGTGCAGATGACTGCCCATAAAGGAAGACACAATTTCAGGGCATGAGCAACACACAGAGAATACTCTGCTGAAGTGCCATCTTCTCGTGAACAGAGGCAGTGCACTGCATGGCAATCTAGGACCTTTTCTTCATAAACAAATTACTTTCTTTTTTAATATTTTATTTACTTATTTATGAAAGACAGAGTGTGTGTGTGTCTGTGTGTGTGTGTGTGTGAGAGAGAGAGAGAGAGAGAGAGAGGCAGAGACACAGGCAGAGGGAGAATCAGGCTCCATGCAGGGAGCCCAATGAGGGACTCGATCGCATATCTCCAGGACCAGGCCCTGGACTGAAGGTGGCACTGAACTTCTGAGCCACCCAGGCTATCCAACAAACTACTTTCAAGAGCGGAAGTCACACCTGACTTTCTTACAACACAGAAACAGACCCAGAGAGGCAGACACAATGAGGAGACAGAGAAATGTAAGCTAAATACAAGAACAGGACAAGGCCATAGCCAGAGATCTAAGCAAAACAGATGTATATAACATGCCTGACAGAGAATTTAAAGCAATGATCATAAGAATATTCACTTGACTTGAGAAAAGAGTGGAAGACACGAGTGAGACAATTAATACAGATATAAAGAATAAGATAGCAGACATATGGGCTCAATAAACGAACTGAGAAACATGCTGGATGGAAGAGGCAGAGGAATGAATTAGTGACCTAGAAGATAGAGTAATGAAAAGTAGTCAAGCTGAACAAAGAGAGAAAATAATTACATAAAAGGAGAATTGACTTAGGAAACAGTGATTCCATCAAACCTAGTGACATTCATATTTTAAGACTCATTTTTGATATTGGTAATTTAGTAATATGTGTGTTCTCTTTTCCTCTTGCTCCCTTTTTTTCCTTTCTCCTCATGCTTTCTTTCACATACACACATGGTCTTGTTACAGATTTTTCAATTTTATTCATTCTTTTGTATAATTGATTAATTTTATGTTTTTCTGTTTTCAAATTTATTGATTTAATCTTTATTCTTGAATGCGATTTCAGAAATTCAAAAGTATTATGGATTGACAGGTTTTTTTTTCCTTCCTTTCAGCACTTGAGAAAAAATATGTGTTACCTCCTTTGGCCTCCATGATTCTCTGATGAAAAACCTAGCGCTATTCAACGTTTTCTCTCTTGCTCTGCAAATGCTGTGTATGTATGTGCTTAGTTTTCACATATTTGATTAGATGTTTCTTAATGTGAATTTCTTTGGGTTTGAACTATTTCAGTTTTACTTATCTTTTTGAATAACTAGGTCAATTTTTTTTGCAAATTTGGAAATATTGCAATAATTATGTTTTTGTGTTTATTTCTAGCTCCACACTCTTTCCCTCTCCTTCCTCCTTCTATGGAACTAATGATGAAGAATTAGGTCTTTTGTTATAATCTCACAGGTATTTGAACTTCTCTTAACTTGTCACACTATTCTCCTTCTTTTGTTCAGGTTATAATTTCTACTTTTCTCTCTTCAAATTCCCTGATTCTTTCTGGGTCATCTTCGTTCTCCTGTTGAACTCACTTAAGCCTTTTTGTTATGACTGCTTGTTTTTAAATTCTAAAATTTCCATTTTGTAATGCTTTATATCTTCTCTTTTTTCTTTTCTGAGACTTATATTTTATTTGTTATCAACATGTTCATAATTGTTTGCTAAAGCATTTTTACGATGACTACTTTAAAATTTTTGTCAATTTTGTTTCTTTTGCCTTTGTGGATGTATCTTGCAAGAGGTTACTATGGCCAAGTTCAAAAAGGGTGTTGCCTGTGTTCTCCTCTAGGATTTTGATGGATTCTTGTCTCACATTAAGATCTTTTATCCATTTTGAGTTTATCTTTGTGTATGGTGAAAGAGAGTGGTTTAGTTTCATTCTTCTGCATGTGGATGTCCAATTTTCCCAGCACCATTTATAGAAGAGACTGTCTTTCTTCCAGTGGATAGTTTTTCCTCCTTTATCGAATATTAGTTGACTATAAAGTTGAGGGTCCACTTCTTGGTTCTCTATTCTGTTCCATTGATCTATGTGTCTGTTTTTGTGCCAGTACCACACTGTCTTGATGACCACAGCTTTGTAGTACAACCTGAAATCTGGCATTGTGATGCCCCCAGCTATGGTTTTCTTTTTAAAAATTCCCCTGACTATTCAGGGTCTTTTCTGATTCCACACAAATCTTAAAATAATTTGTTCTAACTCTCTGAAGAAAGTCCATGGTATTTGGATTGGGACTGCCTTAAACGTGTAAATTGCCCTGGATAACATTGACATTTTCACAATATTAATTCTTGCAACCCATGAGCATGGAATATTTTTCCATCTCTTTGTGTCTTCTTCAATTTCTTTCAGAAGCGTTCTATACTTTTTAGGGTATAGATCCTTTACCTCTTTAGTTAGGTTTATTCCTAGGTATCTTATGCTTTTGGGTGTAATTGTAAATGGGATTGACTCCTTAATCTCTCTTTCTTCAGTCTCATTGTTAGTGTATAGAAATGCCACTGACTTCTGGGCATTGATTTTGATACATCCACAAAGGCAAAAGAAACAAAAGCAAAAATGAACTATTGGGACTTCATCAAGATAAGAAGCTTTTGCACAGCAAAGGAAACAGTCAACAAAACTAAAAGACAACCTACAGAATAGGAGAAGATATTTGCAAATGACGTATCAGATAAAGGGCTAGTTTCCAAGATCTATAAAGAACTTATTAAACTCAACAGCAAAGAAACAAACAATCCAATCATGAAATGGGCAAAAGACATGAACAGAAATCTCACAGAGGAAGACATAGACATGGCCAACATGCACATGAGAAAATGCTCCGCATCCCTTGCCATCAGGGAAATACAAATCAAAACCACAATGAGATACCACCTCCCACCAGTGAGAATGGGGAAAAGTAATAAGGCAGGAAACCACAAATGTTGGAGAGGATGCAGAGAAAAGGGAACCCTCCTACACTGTTGGTGGGAATGTGAACTGGTGCAGCCACTCTGAAAACTCTGTGGAGGTACCTCAAAGAGTTAAAAATAGGTCTTCCCTATGACCCAGCAATTGCACTACTGGGGATTTACCCCAAACATACAGATGCAATGAAACGCTGGGACACCTGCACCCCGATGTTTATAGCAGCAATGTCCACAATAGCCAAACTGTGGAAGGAGCCTCAGTGTCCACCGAAAGATGAATGTATAAAGAAGATGTGGTTTATGTATACAATGGAATATTCCTCAGCCATTAGAAATGACAAATACCCACCATTTGCTTCAACGTGGATGGAACTGGAGGGTATTATGCTGAGTGAAATAAGTCAATCGGAGAAGGACAAACATTATATGGTCTCATTCATTTGGGGAATATAAATAATAGTGAAAGGGAATAGAGGGCAAGGGAGAAGAAATGGGTAGGAAACATCAAAAGGGAGACAGAACATAGGAGACTCCTAACTCTGGGAAATGAACTAGGGGTGTTGGAAGGGGAGGAGGGCGGGGGGTGGGGGTGACTGGTTGGCGGGCACTGACAGGGGCACTTGACAGGATGAACACTGGGTGTTATTCTGTATGTTGGCAAATTGAACACCAATAAAAAATGAATTTATTATTAAAAATAAATACATAAACAAATAAATAAGAAAATAAAAAAACGAAAAATAAAAAATAAAATTTTTGTCAATTTCGACATCTGTATCATCTTGGTGTTAGCATATGTTGATTGTTTTATCACTCAAGTTGAGATATTTCTGGTTCTTGAGATTATAAGTGATTTCAGTTGAATCCTGCAGACTTTGGATAATATTATATGGAACCCTAGATTTTATTTAAATAGATTTAGTCATCTTCTGATGCCATACCAATGGGGAACGTGGGCATTACCTGGGTCCTGCTTAGGTGAGGGTGAAATTCTAGGTTTTCTACTTTGCCTACTCTAAACTTTGATGGAGAGAGAGGATTCTTATTACTTCTGGACAAATTTAAGTGTTCTGGTTCCCCATTAGGTCTCTGCTTGTGGGCGGCCACAAACTAGCTAGAGTAACTGAACCAAACCAGGCCCGGACTTGCGTCCCTCATTCACTCAAAAGGCTCGAGAGCCTAAAGGGTGAATAGTTGGTAGACGCTTGAGAAAGGGCTTGAGCAGTGGTTCTCAGGGCTTGCTTGTACATGATCGCTCACATAACACAATAAATAAAACTTATTCTGACTTGGTCATAAATGTAAATAAGGGTCTGTCTGTCCTTGCTGGTCTGTTTACCATACCTAATATTCCTTTGAAGTATGCACATCTGGAGCAACAAGCTTATCTATTTACCAAGGTCTTCTGGCACCCGTGAGTCTGTCTTACATGCTGAGAAAGGGAAACTTTGGAGAGTTTCACAAACCTGCTAAAAATAAACACCTTCTTGGCTTTGTTTTACTCATGCTATAAAATGTTGTAAGACCTTGAATAAAGCTGGCACTGCTTGGACATCATCCACTGTGTCCCTCCTGTTCCCATCTCTTTACTGTTCTTTTATTTTCCTCATCCCCTTATCCTCAGGACCCTGATCATGTTGCCGCAGCGCGTGCAACACTGCTGATACCACACTTGCTGGGAGAAAGTAACTTGTTATTGCTTTTCATTTGGTATACACTGACGTCATGGTGGGGGGATGGCCCTTATTGCTCTCAGGTGGGGATGGATGTCCTAGCTACCTGCCTTGTCTTTTTAGGCATCATCCCAATGGAGGGAGGCATTTTTGTTTGTGCTCTTTGGCATTTCTCAGATACCAGTTTTCTCAGCACACAGCCTGTAATATATTGAGCAAAAGAATACCCAAGCAACTCTCCACTTAGCTAATCTGTCTCCCTCTCTCCACTTTTGAGTCTTTTTAGTATCTGTCATATTTATAATGCCTGGTATTTTTAGCTATTCTTAAGGAAGAAGTAGGAAGAATTGTGCCTAATCCATCTTGTCCTGGAACCAGAAACTATAAGTCAGTTTTGATTGATTGGTTTTTGTTCTCTTTATGAGGTGTGATTTCCTGATTCTTTGCAAGTCTAGAATTTTTTATTGGATGGCAAACATTGCAAATTTTGTCATTTTGAGTAGTGGACATGTTTGCATTCTTGAGTTTTCTCCACCCTTCCTACTACCCTGGGACACAGTTAAATTAACTGGAGACATTCTGATTATTTTTTGGCTTGTTTTTAGCTCCCACATAGTGTTGTCTGCACCTAGTTTTTATCACTATTGAGGCAAGAACCTTCTTAGTACTCTAACTCATACACCATTAATCACAATATTTTCTTACACTGGTTTTTGGAACAAAAGCTATATTGAACATTGTTTAAGCTCTAGGTCCTCTTCTCACTGCTCTTTTCAGATGTTTTTTCCCCAGGCCCTGGTTAGTTTCTTCATATGCATGCATTCACTGATCATTATTGAATTTAATACTGGAAGATAGCCTCTAAAGATCTCTGTACTTCCCTTTATGTGTTTCTTCTTTGGTACATTGCCCTGTGAACTCAGGCTGCCTTACCTACTCTTGACTCTTAGTTCTGTTTGATCAATTAGGGAGGCTACCAGATTGGTTTTGGTTCCCCCTTCCTCCATTTTGGTCTAAACCTTTTCTCCAGTAATCTGGGATAATCTTAGGGCTTGCATTGTTGTTATTATATTGCCCCCATCCCATTTCTCAGGAATCACTGCCCTTCAATGCCTTATTGTCCATTGTCTTAAAAGTAATTGTTCCATATATTTTCCTTGTAGTTTTAAAAGATGTTCCAGGAAGGGAAATAAATCCAAGCCCAGTTACTCTATCTTGGCAGAAACAAGTCTGCAAGAAGGATTTTTAACCCTAAGTACAATAACCTCACTTAAATATTGTGGTAGATACTTATAGGAAGTTCACAGAGTATACTATGTTTTCATAGCGCTTCACACATCTATGTCGCCACTGGAATGCATATCACTACTCAAGCTGGTATACGGTAGGTCCAAAATTCTTGAGATTAGGATGTTAACTTTCTGACTATGTAAAGATGAAGAAGAAGAAAGAAGAAGAAGAAGAAGAAGAAGAAGAAGAAGAAGAAGAAGAAGAAGAAGAAGAAGAAAAAGAAAGAAGAAAGAAAGAAAGAAAAGAAAGAAAGAAAGAAAGAAAGAAAGAAAGAAAGAAAGAAAGAAAGAAAGAAAGAAGAAAGAAAACAACGACAGCCTCAGTGTGTTTCAAGTTGAGGGATTTTCCCCCCACAGAATTATATATCATGGGCATTCAAACACAACATGAAAATTGAGATCAGTTGGAGCAAGTTTTAAAGGGATCAATTTCTGATACGCTCCAAGACAGATACCAAGACTCAAACCCACACTTCTGCCTTTCCTCCAAAAACAAATAGGAAAAATAAAAAGAAATGTACTTTGGGAAGACAGGAAGTGACATAGAAATATAAAAATAGGTTCATTCATTCACTCATTTATCATCCATGCACTTAGAAACTTATTGATGATTCATTTATTATAAGCATCTATTATGGAGCAAGGTTTATACTACATGTTTGATAGAAGAAGGGGAACGTCTTCTGCTATCACTCCAACTTTTCCCACTCTAGTCACCAGCACTCACCCCACAACAGTTCACCCCCATCATGTATACACAACACTCTCCCGATGACTTCTGTATTACTACCACACTGCCACCTTTCCAAAGGGTCTGGCCCACCAGAGGGAATATAGGCCTCCTAAAGTTCTAACAGTCACCTCTTAGGCCTGGGTCTGTGTAGTGATTTCATGACTGCTGAGCTAAGACAAGAGTGTGAAGGAGCTTTCCTATAAGTGAAAAGTGTGAGGAGTCAAATGGAGAAGAGGGCCTAAATAGGACCTGCAAAGATCAAATAATTGTTCTGCCTCCAGAAAGCACACTTTTCCCCCCAAACTTGAAAGCTACCTTTGGGTAAAATCTCTCTTTCCTAAGAAAGCTGACTTGACTTGATTTTTCTAGGTTTTGGTCTGTTCAGCTTCTTGTTTGAGTAGGGAAGAAAGGAGGGAAGTACTTTGATTTGAATAATAAATCCTAAACACAGAATTATTGTGAAAATTCAGTAAGCTAATCTACAAATCTTGGAACAAAATGGAAACCCACTATTTGCCCAGCTAGATTTTATACAAAGGAAAAAGTCTTATGAAAATACCATTCTAGGGCAGCCCAGGTGGCTCAGCGATTTAGCGCTGCCTTCAGCCCAGGGCCTGATCCTGGAGATCCAGGATCAAGTCCCATGTCAGGCTTCCTGCATGGAGCCTGCTTCTCCCTCTGCCTGTGTCTCTTCCTCTCTCTCTATCTCTCTCCGTGTCTCTCATGAATAAATAAATAAATAAAATCTTTAAAAAAAGAAAATACCATTCTACATTTTTCCTGAGGTAAAAATTTTCCAAACCTATGAGACTTCTGTGACAATGGAAAGGAATAATGAGCCCACATGATGAACTTCCCATTTCTTTTGCTTCTGGAGAATAGGCAAATATCATAATACACTGTTTATAGAATGAAGTCAACCAAGGCACCTCTAACTTTCCAGCAAACTCTAAATCTTGGAGTAAAAGGAAGAAAAATTAAAGTTGCCTCTTAGCCCAAACCAGCTGTTCCTCCTTGCTGCCAGATTATCCACATGGAAAGTGAAAAATATCACCAGGCTCCTGGGTGTTCCATCTGTCACCATTCCAGCACATTCCTTTGTAGAAGCACCTGGCAGAGGCCATGATTTCTTAAACCTTTCCATTAAGATTACTCTCATTTTTGCCAATGTCATTGCTCTAGTCTTGGGGATCTATGTGCTATGGCTTCATGTACATCTTAAGCCAATGTTTTAATGTAGCAGCCTAGAGAATCCAGAAAGTTAAAAAACTAAGACATATATTATTTGTACAGGAAAATGACTTGCTTATGTTGCTATTTGATATTTCTAATTACTTCTATCCATACATAAACTTAATGTCAGTTGAACTCCTTTTCTGGCCCAAAGTTCACCCTTACCTGTTATCTGTTAATTTCAAGCCTGCAGTGTGAGTAGAGGGGCTTTTGCTCCCACACCTCGCACGGCAGGGAAGAAGGCTCCACAGATCCACTGAGCAGCTTCCCACCCCTGCTCTCATTACAGACACAGCCTGCAGGCTCTCCCACCCACATGCCATGTTGGCATGGCAGCCTTCTGTCACATTCATCAAACTCTGTCCTGACAACTTTGGACATATAATGGGGCAAAGCTTGGCCTGATAAAAGGAACTCTCACCCTGCCTCTAGACACGTCTGGTATCAAACCCAGTTTCAGCCCAAATAAATCATTCTCTATCAATAACATAATCTTTCAAACCTTACTTTCTTTACCAGCTAAATAGGGATAATAAGATGAATGGATAAGGTTATTTTGATTATTAAGTGAAATAATATGTGTTTAATGGGTACAATGCCCAATAAAGTTCAATACCCCTTCTTCTCTCCTCTGAACTAAGTATGGGAGTCAACTCCACTTTGCCTTATAACTCTAACCATTGGTGGCAGCTGTCCTACTGCTTGTTTTTGAAGGATCCTCAGGCTGCATATGGATCCTTCAAGGAAAGAATGCACATTTGTAGGGTCAAGGGCAGATGCAGGATGCCTTTTCTGATATTTACTCAACATTCCTACATAAGACCATTCATTGAAGGCAGAGATCAGGGTTTATTTAACTGTGCACCTTACTACTGAGCAAATTGTAGTGACTTCTATTGGTTGAATCCTTGAGTAAGTGAATAATGTTTCAATGGATGAGTTGATAGACAGATGAGCAGATGATGGATAAATGAATTAATTCTTTTTTTCTATTTCTTTTTTTTAATCAATTAAATTTTTATTGGTGTTCAATTTACCAACATACAGAATAATGCCCAGTGCTCATCCTGTCAAGTGCCTACCTCAGTGCCCTTCACCCATTCACCACATTCCACGCCCTCCTCCCCTTCCACCACCCCTAGTTCATTTCCCAGAGTTAGGAGTCTTTATGTTCTGTCTCCCTTTCTGATATTACCCAAACATTTCTTCTCTCATTCCTTATATTCCCTTTCACTATTATTTATATTCCCCAAATAAATGAGAACATATAATGTTTGTCCTTCTCTGATTGACTTACTTCACTCAGCATAATACCCTCCAGTTCCATCCACGTTGAAGCAAATGGTGGGTATTTGTCGTTTCTAATGGCTGAGTAATATTCCATTGTATACATAAACCATATCTTCTTTATCCATTCATCTTTCGATGGACACCGAGGCTCCTTCCACAGTTTGGCTATTCTGGATATTACTGCTATAAACATCGGGGTGCAGGTGTCCCGGCGTTTCCTTGCATCTGTATCTTTGGGGTAAATCCCCAACAGTGCAATTGCTGGGTCGTAGGACAGGTCTATTTTTAACTCTTTGAGGAACCTCCACACAGTTTTCCAGAGTGGCTGCACCAGTTCATAATCCCACCAACAGTGTAAGAGGGTTCCCTTTTCTCCACATCCTCTCCAACATTTGTGGTTTCCTGCCTTGTTAATTTTCCCCATTCTCACTGGTGTGAGGTGGTATCTCATTGTGGTTTTGATTTATATTTCCCTGATGGCAAGGGATGCGGAGCATTTTCTCATGTGCATGTTGGCCATGTCTATACCTTCCTCTGTGAGGTTTCTCTTCATGTCTTCTGCCCATTTCATGATTGGATTGTTTGTTTCTTTGGTGTTGAGTTTAATAAGTTCATTATAGATCTTGGAAACTAGCCCTTTATATGATGCGTCATTTGCAAATATCTTCTCCCATTCTGTAGGTTGTCTTTTAGTTTTGTTGACTGTATCCTTTGCTGTGCAAAAGCTTCTTATATTGATGAAGTCCCAGTAGTTCATTTTTGCTTTTGTTTCTTTTGCCTTCGTGGATGTATCTTGCAAGAAGTTACTATGGCTGAGTTCAAAAAGGGCGTTGCCTGTGTTTTCCTCTAGGATTTTGATGGAATCTTGTCTCACATTGAGATCTTTCATCCATTTTGAGTTTATCTTTGTGTCTGGTGCAAGAGAGTGGTCTAGTTTCATTCTTCTGCATGTGGATGTCCAATTTTTGCCAGCACCATCTACTGAAGAGCCTCTCTTTCTTCCAGTGGAGAGTCTTTCCTCCTTTATTGAATATTAGTTGACCATAAAGTTCAGGGTCCACTTCTGGGTTCTCTATTCTGTTCCAGTGATCTATGTGTCTGTTTTTGTGCCAGTACCACACTGTCTTGATGACCACAGCTTTGTAGTACAACCTGAAATCTGGCATTGTGATGCCCCCAGATATGGTTTCTTTGTTAAAGTTCCCCTGGCTATTTGGGGTCTTTTCTGATTCCACACAAATCTTAAAACAATTTGTTCTAACTCTCTGAAGAAAGTCCATGGTATTTTGATAGGGATTGCATTAAATGTGTAAATTGCCCTGGATAACATTGACATTTTCACAATATTAATTCTGCCAATCCATGAGCATATAATATTTTTCCATCTCTTTGTGTCTTCTTCAATTTCTTTCAGAAGTGTTCTATAGTTTTTAGGGTATAGATCCTTTACCTCTTTGGTGAGGTTTATTCCTAGGTATCTTATGCTTTTGGGTGCAATTGTAAATGGGATTGACTCCTTAATTTCTCTTTTCAGTCTCATTGTTAGTGTACAGAAATGCCATTGATTTCTGGGCATTGATTTTTTATCCTGCCATGCTACCAAACTGCTGTTTGAGTTCTAGCAATCTTGGGGTGGAGGCTTTCGGATTTTGTATGTAGAGTATCATGTCATCGGCGAAGAGGGAGAGTTTGACTTCTTCTTTGCCAATTTGAATGCCTTTAATGTCTTTTTGTTGTCTGATTGCTGAGGCTAGGACTTCCAGTATTATGTTGAATAGCAGTGGGGAGTGGACATCCCTGTCTTGTTTGTGATCTTAGAGGAAAGACTCCCAGTGCTTCCCCATTGAGAATGATATTTGCTGTGGGCTTTTCGTAGATGGCTTTCAGATGTTGAGGAAAGTTCCCTCTATCCCTACACTCTGAAGAGTTTTGATCAGGAATGGATGCTGTATTTTGTCAAATGCTTTCTCTGCATCTAATGAGAGGATCATATGGTCCTTGGTTTTTCTCTTGCTGATATGATGAATCACACTGATTGTTTTACGAGTGTTGAACCAGCCTTGCATCCCGGGGATAAATCCTACTTGGTCATGGTGAATAATTTTCTTAATGTATTGTTGGATCCTATTGGCTAGTATCTTGTTGAGAAGTTGAGCATCCATGTTCATCAGGGATATTGGTCTGCAATTCTCCTTTTTGGTGGGGTTTGTCTGGTTTTGGAATTAAGGTGATGCTGGCCTCATGGAACGAATTTGGAAGTACTCCATCTCTTTCTTTCAGAACAGCTTTAGTAGAATAGGTATGATTTCTTCTTTAAACGTTTGATAGAATTCCCCTGGGAAGCCATCTGGCCCTGGACTCTTGTGTCTTGGGAGGTTTTTGATGACTGCTTCAATTTCCTCCCTGGTTATTGGCCTGTTCAGGTTTTCTATTTCTTCCTGTTCCAGTTTTGGTAGTTTGTGGCTTTCCAGGAATGCGTCCATTTCTTCTAGATTGCCTAATTTATTGGTGTATAGCTGTTCATAATATGTTTTTAAAATCGTTTGTATTTCCTTGGTGTTGGTAGTGATCTCTCCTTTCTCATTCATGATTTCACTAAGTTGAGTCTTCTCTCTCTTCTTTATAATAAGGCTGGCTAATGGTTTATCTATCTTATTAATTCTTTCAAAGAACCAACTCCTGGTTCTGTTGATCTGTTCCACATTTCTTCTGGTCTCGTTTTCGTTGAGTTCTGCTCGAATCTTTATTAACTCTCTTCTTCTGCTGGGTGTAGGATCTATTTGCTGTTTTTTCTCTAGCTCCTTTATGTGTAAGGTTAGCTTTTGTATTTGAGTTCTTTCCAGTTTTTGATTTGATGTTTGTATTGTGATGTATTTCCCCCTTAGGACTGCTTTTCCTTTATCCCAAAGATTTTGAATGGTTGTATCTTCATTCTCATTAATTCCCATGAAACTTTTAAATTCTTCCTTAATTTCCTGGTTGACCCTTTCATCTTTTAGCTGGATGGTCCTTAACCTCCACGCGTTTGAGGGCCTTCCAAACTTCTTGTTGTGATTTAGTTCTAATTTCAAGGCATTATGGTTTGAGAATATGCAGGGGACAATCCCAACCTTTTGGTATCGGTTCAGACCTGATTTGTAACCCAGTATGTGGCCTATTCTGGAGAGAGTTCCACGTGCATTTGAGAAGAATGTTTATTTAGTTGTGTTTGGATGTAAATTTCTGTAGATATCTGTGAAATCCATCTGGTCCAGTATATCATTTAAAGCTCTCGTTTCTTTGGAGATGTTGTGCTTAGATCTATCGAGTATAGAAAGAGCTAGATTGAAGTCACCAAGTATAAGTGTATTATTATCTAAGTATTTCTTCACTTTGGTTATTAATTGATTTATATATTTGGCAGCTCCCATATTCAGGACATATATATTGAGGATTGTTAAGTCCTCTTCTTGGATAGATCCTTTAAGTATGATATAGTGTCCCTGTTCATCTCTCACTACAGTCTTCGGGGTAAATTTTAGTTTATCTGATATAAGGATGGCTACCCCTGCTTTCTTTTGAGGACAATTTGAATGGTAAATGGTTTTCCAACCTTTTATTTTCAGGCTGTAGGTGTCCTTCTGTCTAAAATGAGTCTCTTGTAGACAGCAAATAGATGGGACCTGCTTTTTTATCCAGTTGAAAACCCTGCGCCTTTTGATGGGGTCATTAAACCCGTTCACGTTCAGAGTTAGTATTTAAAGGTATGAGTTTAGTGTCATCAGGATATCTATTCAGTCCCTGGTTTTGTGGATTGTTCCACTGAACTTCTTCTTAAAGGGGAATTTTAAGAGTCCCCCTTAAAATTTCTTCAGAGCTGGTTTGGAGGCCAGTTCCTGCCTGTCTTGGAACTTGTTTATCTCTCCTTCCATTTTGAATTAGAGCCTTGCTGGATAAAGTATTGTTGGTTGCATGTTCTTCTCATTAGGACCCTGAATATATCCTGCCAGCCCTTTCTGGCCCGCCAGGTCTCTGTGGAGAGGTCTGCTACCCTAATTCTCCTCCCCATAAAAGTCAGGGATTTCTTGTCTCTTGCTGCTTTAAGGATCTTCTCTTTATCTTTGGAATTTGGAAGCTTAACTATTAAATGTTGAGGTGTTGAACGGTTTTTATTGATTTTAGGGGGGGAATCTCTCTATCTCCTGGATCTGAATGCCTTTTTCCCTTCTCAGATTAGGAAAGTTTTCAGCTATGATTTGGTCAAATACATATTCTGGCCCTCTGTCCCTTTCGGTGCCCTTGGGAACCCCAATGAAACGTAGGTTTTTCTTCCTCAGGCTGTCGTTTATTTCCCTTAATCTATCTTCATGGTCTTTTAATTGTTTGTCTCTTTTTTCCTCAGTTTCCCTCTGTGCCATCAACTTGTCTTCTATGTCAGTCACTCGTTCTTCCACCTCCTTAACCCTCGTCGTTAGGACTTCTAGATTGGATTGCATCTCATTCAATTGATTTTTAATTTATGCCTGATTGGATCTAAATTCTGCAGTCATGAAGTCTCTTGTTTCCTTTATGCTTTTTTCTAGAGCCAGCAGTAGCTGTATAATATTGCTTCTGAATTGGCTTTCTGACATTGAATTGTAATCCAAATTTTGTAACTCTGTGGGAGAGAGGACTGTTTCTGATTCTTTCTTTTGAGGTGAGGTTTTCCTTCTAGTCATTTTGCTCAGTGCAGAGTGGCCAGAAAGAAGTTCTATTGGGAAAAGGAGAAAAAGAGAGGAGAGAAAGAAGGAAAGAAAAGAGAAAAAGAAAAAAGGAAGAAAAAAAGGAAAAAAGAAAAGAAAAAGGGAAAGAAATAGAAAGAAAGGAAAAAAGGGGGGAAGCAAATAAATCAAAAAGCAAAAACAAAACAAAACAAAACAAAAACCACGGGGGAGTATCTTCTGATTCTGTATACTTAAGTCCCTTGACTTCCTTTTGGAACTTGTCCATCTAGTTGGTCTTCTGGGGGAGGGGCCTGTTGTGCTGATTTTCAGGTGTTAGCACTTGGGGGAGCTGCTCTGCCCCTGCCTGGTGCAGGGCTCAATGAGTGATGTTTATCCTGTTTATCTGGTGAGGCCACTGTGAGGCTCAGTGGGGGTTGTTTACCCCGTGAGGCCCCAGGAGGAACAACCGCAGTGGCGGGGCCAGCTCTGAAGCCCTGGAGTCAGCTCCCGCAGTAACCACGGAGCTCTCCGTCTGCAGGGCCTGGAGGCTCCCGGGCGGGGCCGCTGATCTGCTCAGCTCGGGGCAGGAGCGTCCTCGCTGATCTGGGCCCTCCCGGCCTCTGCCTGTCCCGGGGGAGGCCGGATCCTGGACTGTGTCCCCGCGCCCTGTGCTCCGGCGCCTAAGCTGTTGGATTCGCTCCCGCCCCGCAGCCCCCTCCGCGGAGCCGCCCCCGAGCCCCCCCAAGCTGCTCCCGCCCCCCAGCCCCCTCCGCGGAGCCGCCCCCGAGCCCCCCGAGCTGCTCCGGGTCCCCCGTGCGCGCTGCAGCCCTTAGGGAGCTCGGCACACTCTCCCGGGGCGCAGGTGTCTGTTAGTGTCCCCGGGAGCCCGAGGGCATCCCCGCCCTCCTGGGTCCTGCTCCACCTCCCTGGAGCCCCTTTTCCCCCCGGGAAGTTCGGTGCAGCTCCTGCTTCTCCGGGACGGGTATCTCCTGTCCTGGGGACACTCGCCCCGGCCTCAGCCCGGCTCCTCGCGGGCCCCTCCCCCTTGGAGGCCTTTTGTTTCTTTATTTCTTTTTCCCCGTCTTCCTACCTTGATAGAAGCGCAAACTCTTCTCACTGTAGCATTCCAGGTGTTCTCTCTTTAAATCTCAGGCCGAATTTGTAGATTTTCAGGATGATTTGCAGGTTATCTAGGTAATTTGGTGGGGACAGGTGTTTTGGAGACCCTACTCTTCTGCCATCTTGCCCCTCCTCCCTAAATGAATTAATTCTAATGCATGCTGTTATTTCTTCCTGCCTATCTCTGACACTTGGAATTTTTTGCTCTATTATGATCCAGATTCTCCTAAAGAAACTCTTCACTGGCACCCTGGGTTCTGTCTGTCCAGGCAATGACAGCTCAGGGCCTTATTTCTAGGGCCAATGGACACTCATCAAAGATGGCATTTGGACGGAATAATCCTGATATTGATGATGACTAGTGGAATTATTTCTTCAACTCTATCATGTTCCTGCTTCATGTAGACTTTTTACCTCAGTGATCTGCATGTAAGAGGAAAATGATCAAATACTTCATTATTAGAGTTATTTGTCTACCCTAGCTGGACCAGCACAAGAATGTGAATTTGACTTAAATAACATTGGCTCCATGGCTTCTAACTCTAATCTCAGCCAGTTTGGTGGTTATCAGATGTACGTGTGAGGCTTGTGAAAAGGAAGTTTTCCTTGCCCCCATCTATGACGATTTTGATTCTCAGAATCTTTTTTTCAATAAACTCCCGAGTGACTGATGACCAGCACCAGGACCTGCTCTATTTGTATCTACCAGTACCAAAACACTAATTCCAGGATATGAGAAGCTTCCTCCATATACATGGGGGCCTAATTGGAAGTCCACAAGCAAATATCTTAGGATAGCATGAAGGGGCAGGACAATTCCTGGGTTTGGCCATTCTTGGCAAGCATATTCCACTAGCTAGCAATTCCTACACTCTTACCCCTCAAGTCGGTTTAAGCCTGGTTGCTTTACTGTGCCTTACTCTGGTCCTCACCTGTGGCATTTAGCCTGTGTTAGGGGGATAAATTGCTCATACCTGAGACTCTGTATCTATATGCTAATTTTCTCCTACACAAGAGAACCAGTTTCCTGCATTTTCCTTCAATATGGATATATATCTTTTGATGAATTTTTCCCTTGGGACTTACTATCTTTTCTGCCTGCACACACCTTAGAGACCTACAATGGCAGAAACACACCCACAGAGAGAATATTTTTACAAGCCCTGGGGCAGTAGCCATAATAAATTACTTTGTCTTCTATCATAGTTCAATATGAGCACTATTCTCAGGACTGTAATTTTATCTTCCTTTATTTGGCTAGACAGTAATAGGGCCCCATTTGGTATGTGCCTGGGGTGAAGCACATTTAATACCCCAAAGGAGATAGCAATGTGTCCAGGCAAAGATCACCAGGTCCCAGGGTTTGGAGATGCAAACAAGCTACTAACTTTGATAAGTGACATGGGCCAGAGCTAGGTCAGAAAATGGGTACAGTACATGGAAACTTGCAAATTAGTAGAAACTAGGAAAAACATAGCTACAGAGATCTTGGCTGCATGATTGGAGAGGGAGTGAACTTCATATGATGAATGCAGATGAAGCCCTGGCATGGAGATCCATTGTGAATTGGTGATGGTGGCAAGATCAAAGTAGGGGCCTGGAGGTTCTAGAATGGGATAAAACATCAAGGTGAGTTATGTCAGCTACAGGCTGGAGTATTTTAAACTGTTGTGGACCTACACAAATCATGGTAGGGGCAACTTCAGCAAAGCTTGAAAAGTGTACACCTAAGGGTAGGCAAGCAGGGCAAGGGGAGTATGGGATGATCTAAGTCTTCAGGACGACTTTCTTGGACAAGTTTCTTGAAGCATGAAACTGGGCCTGGAGTGCTGGGCAGCATTCCACCAAAGAAGCAGGATGAAGAATATTAATACAAAACCCAGAGTGAGCCATTCCTGATTTATTCCTTTTGGTATCAGCATATCATATCTTTGCTTATATATTTCTTTTGACTTATTCCTGTCAGCTATAAGTAGCATGTAGTTGAGTCTTAATTCCAATACCCACTTCTGCCTTTTAATTGGGGTACATGGACACCCCCATTTAATGTGATTGCTGATTTGTTTAGCTTTAAATCTAGCATGCTGCATTGTTTTTATTTTTGCCACATCTATTTTTATTTTCTATTTTTGTTTTTGACTCACTTTTCCTTCTTTTTCTGCTTTCTTTTGGATTTAATATTTTTGTGATTCCATATTATCTTGCTTTTTGGCTCATCAGCTATATATAATTCCTTATTCTGTTCTTTAACAGTTGTTTTAGGGATTATAGTATAAATCTTCACTCCATCATGGTCTACCATTAAGTAATATTGTAACATTTCATGTGTGGTAACCAAGAGTGCATCTTGATTCCTCTCACCTGGACTTTGTGCTACTTTTGTGATGCATTTTACTTTTACATATATCGCTTACCCCAAAATGCATGGATATTATTTTTATTTTAACAGTTATCTTTTAAAGAGATTTAAAAAGCAGGAAAAGAATCTCATACTTTTACTCATGTAGTTACTACTTCCAGTGTTCTTAATCTTTGTGTAGAGAGTTATGCGCTTTTCTAGTATGTTTCCCTTCTACCCGAAAGGCTTATCTGAACATTTCCTATGTAGTAGCTACTGCTAATGGATACTTTTTGGCTGCATGTATCTGAAAAAGTTTTTATTTTATGTTAATTTTTACAAGATATCTTTGCTAAGCACTTAATTATTTAAAGATACATCTTCTTTTAGAACAAACAATCCTAAAACTTATATGGGACCACAAAAGACCCCGAAGTGTCAAAGCAATCTTGAAAAAGAAAAGTAAAGCTAGACTTCAAGTTATATCACAAAGCTGTAGTGAACGAGATCATATGGTACTGACACAGTAACAGACACACAGAACAATGGAACAGAAGACTCAGAAATGAATCCATAACTATATGGTCAACTAATCTTTGATAAAGCAGGAGACAATATCCATTGAGGGAAAAAAGACATTTTCTTCAACAAATGGTGTTGGAAATGCTGGAAAACAACGTTCAAGAGAATGAACTTGGACCACTTTTTTATACCATATATAAAAATAAATTAAAAATGGATGAAAGACCAAAATGTGAAATAGGAAATCATCAAAATCCTAGAGAAGAACAAGCCAGTAACCTCTTTGACATCAGCCATAGCAACTTCTTACTAGATACGTCTCCTGGGGCAAGGGAAACAAAAGAAAAAAACAAACTATTGGAACTACATCAAGAAAAAAAGCTTCTGTACAGAGAAGGAAAAAATACACTAAAAGGCAACCTATGGAGTGGGAGGAGATATTTGCAAATGACATGTCTCACAAAGAGTATCCAAAATCTATACAAAACTTAACAAACTCAACACCCAAAACCCACAAATAATCCAGTTAAAAAATAAGCAGAATACATGAATAGACATTCTTCCAAAGAATAAATACATATGGCTAACAGACACATAGAAATCATTGATAAGGGAAATACAAATCAAATTGAAACTATAATGAGATATCATCTCACACCAATCAGAATTGCTAAAATTAACAACACAGGAATCAACAGGTGTTGGCAAGAATGCAGAGAAAGGAGGATCCTCTCATACTCTTGGTGGTAATGCAAACTGGTGCAGCCACTCTGGAAAATAGTATGGAGATTTCCTCAAAAAGTTAAAAATAGAACTACTCCATGATTCAGAAATTATATTACTAGTTCTTTACACAAAAAATATTAAAACACTGATTTGAAGGAATACATGCATTATCAACAATAGTCAAACTATGAAAAGAGCCTAAATGTTCACTGTCTGATAAACAGATAAATGGATAAAGAAGATGTGATATATAAATAAAATGGATTATTACTCTGTCTTTAAAAAGAATGAAATCTTGCCACTGGCAAAGAGATAGATGGAGTTACTAAGTGAAATAAGTCACAGAAAGACAAATATCATGATTTCACTCATGTGGAATTTAATAAAGCAGATGAGTGTGGGGGGAAGATAAAGGCAAAGCAGAAAATAGATTAATAACTATAGAGAACAAAGTTAAAGTTTCTGGAGGGGAGATAGGTGGAAGATGGGTTAAATAGGAGATGCGAATTAAGGAGGACATTTGTGACGAGCACTGGGTGTTGTATGTAAGTCATAAATCACTATATTGTACATCTAAAACTAATATTACTGTACATTAACTAACTGGAGTTTAAATAAAAACATGAAAAAGAAAAAAGATAAAGACCTGTCTTCTTGATTGCATAACTCTCAATGAGGAATCTACTGCTAACCTTAGTATTTTTTTTCTCTGCTGATAAGGTGTCTTTCCCCACCCCCCACCACCAGTTGCTGTTTTTCATTGCTGGTTATAAGGAATCAAATTATGATGTGCCTTCGTGCAGTTTAGTTTTCATGTTCTTGGGGTTTATTGATCTTGGATATAAGGGTTGAAATAGTTTATCGAATTTGGAAAAATTTCAACCATTCTCCCTTTAAATATGTATCCCTTCCTTTTTCCAATCACACATTACATACCTTTTCTCTTTCAGTGACTTCAATTCCACATATATTAGGGAGCTTGAAGCTGTCTCCCAGATTACTGACATCTTTTATATTCTTTTTTTTTAGATTTATTTATTTTTATTTTTTTCAAGATCTATTTTATTTTTATTTTTTAAATAAATTTATTTTTTATTGGTGTTCAATTTACCAACATACAGAATAACACACGGTGCTCATCTTTTATATTCTTAAATTTTGTTTCAATTTGCAGTTTCTAGTATTATTTCTCCATGTTCAACAATCTTTTTTTCTTTCATATTTAATGCTATTAATCTCATTCAGTCAATTTTTCATTTTAAACACTGTAGTTTTTTTTTATTTATTTTTTACTGGTGTTCAATTTACTAGCATACAGAATAACCCCCAATGCCCGTCACCCATTCACTCCCACCCCCCGCCCTCCTCCCCTTCTACCACCCCTCGTTCGTTTCCCAGAGTTAGCAGTCTTTACGTCCTGTCTCCCTTTCTGATATTTCCCACACATTTCTTCTCCCTTCCCTTATATTCCCTTTCACTATTATTTATATTCCCCAAATGAATGAGAACATATAATGTTTGTCCTTCTCCGACTGACTTACTTCACTCAGCATAATACCCTCCAGTTGCATCCACGTTGAAGCAAATGGTGGGTATTTGTCATTTCTAATAGCTGAGTAATATTCCATTGTATACATAAACCACATCTTCTTTATCCATTCCTCTTTCGTTGGACATCGAGGCTCCTTCCACAGTTTGGGTATCGTGGCCATTGCTGCTATAAACATCGGGGTGCAGGTGTCCCGGCGTTTCATTGCATTTGTATCTTTGGGGTAAATCCCCAGCAGTGCAATTGCTGGGTCATAGGGTAGGCATATTTTTAACTGTAGTTTTTAAACTAGAAATTTCTAGAAATTTAATTTAGGTATTTGTAATATCTTCCATATCTATACTTAACCTTCTTACCATATGAAATACAATTATGATAACTGCTTGGTAAACTTGTCTGTTAATTCTGATATCTGTATTAGTTCTAGGTCAGTTTTGCTTCATTAATTTTTTTGTCACTATTATAGGTTTGTATTTACTTGATTGTTTATATACTGGGAAATTTTTTATTGGATACCAGATATTACAGATTTAACTTTTTTGGATTCTAAAAACGTGAAAATTATTAGTGTTCCTGTCACTGTTGCTGTTCGTGTGTGTGTGTGTAAGTTACTTGAAAACAGTTTGATCTTTTCTACTCTGTTTTTTTTTATAAATTTATTTTTTATTGGTGTTCAATTTGCTAACATATAGACTAACACCCAGTGCTCATCCCATCAAGTGCCCCCCTCAGTGCCCATCTACTCTGTTTTTAAGAGTTGTCAGAACTGGAGCAGTGCTGTCTAGGGCTAAGACACCACCTTTTTGAGTGCTTACTCACTGACCGATGAATTATGATTTCTAATTTGGCCAGTGGGAACATACATTACTCCTTAGGTGGTTGCTGGTACTATGTCCTCTCATCTTTGTGTTTCTTTCACTGTTCTTGACTAGTTTCCTCACATGAAAATGTGGATCAGCATCCTTCTGAATAATCAAGCAATCAGGAACACATACCTATCGTTATATCTTTCTATGACACACTGCCCCATGAACTCCAGCTGCTTGGTCCCCCTGGACTCACAGAAATATCACCTCATCTTAGGGAGATTTCTCCACTCCATCTCCCTTCCTCCTTTCTCCCCCACACCTGGAAACTCTTTCAAGGCAATAAACTAGAGCGATTGTAGGGCTTATCTCATTTGTTTTGCATTTGCCATGGATTCCTGTCCTCTTTTGCTTAGTGTCTTAGGTCTTGAACATTACTTTGTATATTTGGTCCATTTGTTGCTGTTGTTTTTCATGGAAGGATAAAACTGGCCCCTGTTACTCTTCTTGGCTTGAGGCAGAAGTCCCAAAGTGCCACTTCTACATTGCAATTTGTATATGTTTATGTGCCAATAGAACATAACTTCAGCTAACCTCCCATATGAAGTTTATGTTCTTTTTTTTTTTAAGTTTATGTTCTATATCCAAGTAACAGCGGGAATTATCATTCATTTGGCATCTACTGTGTGATAGACACTGGTGTATTATTTCTAATTCTTATGGTTGACTCTGTGATGTAAATGTTGTCCTCACTTAAGAAAACAGATCCTAACAAGTTGAATAGTGTCTTTGTTTTAGGAGTTGAGAGGTGGTTTACCTCAGGTATGTAAGCTTGAAACCAGGTCTTCTTTCCTATCTTAGTTTGCCTAAGTTGTGAGGAAACAGTTTTCTAGATACTCTGCACCCTGTGACATACTGCATCAAATTTAAATCAAATTTCCATAGTCTCCAAGTGAATGCCAAGACAGAGTCCAGGGTCATCAAGGAAGACATGGCTGCACATATCCTCTATATGGACTGGAGCATTCTTCTCCCCTCTAGCCTGAAACAACAGGAGCTACACAGGTGAGGAGGAGAAACACAGGTGCTTCTCTACACAGGGATGCTCAGTAAGGTCTTTGATGCAGATACTAGCCTCCATGGTCCCCTGATGGGTCTGGCTCTGTCAGACAAAAGTCAGCTGCCCTCAATGGCCAGTGCATGCCACACTCCATGGGCTGAGCTAGCAAGGACCAATTAACTTCTACCATAGAATGGGGCATGGAAACTTAACAGGCCTCTGGGATGACTATATTCAGGGAAAATCTCTTCCCCTCATCTTGGTTTTTCTGTGAGTTGATTGCCTACAAGGACACTGACAGATGTTCCAGACAATTTCTGATGACTGCAGACAGCCCCACCTCAATAGAAGAGCCATAGGACCTGGGTAGAGAGGGCTCACCTTCTGGGGCAGAATTTCCCATCTGCATGTAATGAGATAAGAGTGCCTTTCCTGCTCAATGGTCATGAAGTTTAATGCAGTGTTTACCCCACTCTTTCATTTTTTTCTACAAATAGTGAGTCTTACGGCTTTTTTTAAGCCCTGTGAACACAGAGGAAAAAATAAGGCTGTGTCTCTGATCTGTGGAAGCTCACAGCTGAATGAGGTAGGTAATCAAGAAATCTACTAAATACTGCAATGTAGTCTGAGCTACATTGTGTGTGGTGGGTTTCAAGCAGCATATAATGAACAAAGGAGCCCAAAGAAGAGTATAGTCATTCAGGGATAACTGTCGGAGGCTGCCACCAGGATGTGACACTTGAGCTGACCATGGAAGGAGTTGGAATTAGCATGATGAAAAAACTGAGGCAGAAGTATTAGGGCAATGTAAAGCCCAGAGGTCCCCCAAAGCTGTGGCATGTGCATGTATAGGAGCCTCTTTTCCCTCCTCCTTCCTTCCTTCCTTCCTTCCTTCCTTCCTTCCTTCCTTCCTTCCTTCCTTCCTTCCTTCCACCATCATCATCATCATCATCATCATCTTAGCAGTAGTAGCATCTTCATCTTCCTCTCTTGATGTAGGACAAAGCTGCAGATTCCTCAACTGAGAGCAATATAGTTAATTCAAAATAGAACACACAATCTGCCATAGCTATTGTATCACCAGAGCTTGCTTACCAGCTGTTCCTATGGAGTTCCAGCCACTATTGATTTTATTATGTGCCTTTCATTATAAGATTTTTGTTCTTTTGACTCACAATTAAGATATTTATAGGCAGAGGGGCCTGATAAATCATCTCTTTCCCCTTCCTCTTTGCAGCAAGCTATCCCATAACATCCTTGCCAGACTGTCACACAGTCTCAGCTTGAGTCCCTCCCCAGCAAAGATGGGACTTGCTGTTTCATTGAACCATCTCTTGGTGAAAAAAATTGCCTTGAGGAACTACAATTCATTTGTCCTAGTTCTGTCTGTTGGGATCATAAAGGATATTTTGCTTTTTTTTTTCTGTATGACAATCTGGGAGACATCAACAGGACTTTGTCCAACAGCAATTTATCAAATGTCAACAACTCTCCAGGTGCTCTGCTGGGTGTGACAGGCATCCCCATAGAAAGCACTGAGTAGTAAGTGGAAGGCTGATCTTAATTATTTAGGGATTGCTAACTTTTCTGTTAAATCACTAGGCAGACACTGTGGTATCCCGGTCACACGCCTCAGAGCCTCATTGAATTCAGACACAGCTGTAGTAAATGGCTCCCTGGGAGCTCAAACTCACTTCCTGAATTATACTGCCTTCACTTTGTATCCAGAGTCTTCTCAAGATTTAGGGGCTCTCTGGAAGGGTGAGAAGTGAGTCCAAAGGAGGGGGCTACTAACACTGAGGGTTACATTCACTCAATGGGAACCAGGCCAGTGGTTTTAGTGCTTTTTGTCTTGGCTTCCAAAGTGGTGGATTCCAGAAAGCATTCTGTATGCTTCTCAGGGCTTCCAATAAAATCATTCCTGCAGCCCTTAGCAGCCACCTCACTAATAGCCTCATATCCTCTCTCCTCATGCATTCTCTCTTCCTGAGGCCACCTTCCAAACCAAGCCTAACCAAATCTTTGGCTCTACTTCCAGGGAACCTATCAAATTAAATAAGGCAGGGGATATAGAACCACAGAATTTCCACACTCTACCCCCATCAAGCCCTATCTCCATATGCACCTGCCCTCAGGCCAGCTCAGATCAGCCCTCATCATGAGTATCTTCTGGATTCCAAAGTACATAGTGTTTTCTCTTCCCCTCAGAATCCAGAAGCACTTATGGTCAACAACCTTACTGAAAGTATCTCATATAGGGTCTCATCACCAGTAGTTGTCACATCCTTCAATATTATTCTTGTGCTAGTTATGATTTTTATACATCTATACTTTGCACACACTTGAAAAAAATATTTATCAACAATGTTGCCATAAGGGACTTCAGTGCCTTCATCTGGAAATAAGGTGGTAAAAATTACCTGCTAGGACTGTTACATGAGCCACACACATCTATAGCTGCTTAATATGCTCAGCTCAATGTCTGGCAATCCTTAGCAGTCCTTTCCCACCTATTTACTTCCTCTTTTCATATTTGAGGCTTTGAATTATGTCTGCCAGTATATTGCCAAGAGTATTCCTCAGCGAAGTGTATAATTACAGCAACTTCTTCATCATTTTCAGAAGCTAAAAGAAGAGCTATGGAAAAGGAGGAAACAAGGATATAAAAGTGTTTGAAGTTGGAGGCTGCCTATCAAAAGTCCTCTGGGGTTCTCAAATCTTTGCCAGATTATCTTAAATTTTAAATTCAATTTAAATTTAAATTAGCCAACATATAGTACATCATTAGTTTCAGATGTAGTGTTCAATAATTTATCAGTTACCTATAACACTCAATGCTCATCACATCACATGGCCTCCTTAATACCTATCACCCAATTACCTCATCCCCCTACGAACATCCCCTCCACCAACCCTCAGTTTGTTTTCTGTAGTTAAGAAGGGAAGGGAGAAGAAATGGGTAGGAAATATCAAAAAGGGAGACAGAACATAAAGACTCCTAACTCTGGGAAACGAACTAGGGGTGGTGGAAGGGGAGGAGGGCGGGGGGTGGGGGTGACTGGATGAGGGGCACTGAGGGGGCACTTGACGGGATGAGCACTGGGTGTTATTCTGTATATTGGCAAATTGAACACCAGTAAAAAATAAATTTATTATTAAAAAATAATGAAAATAAATTAAAAAGCTTAAAAAATAAAATAAATAAAATAATAAAATAAATAAAATAAAATAATAAAATAAAATAAAATAAAATAAAATAAAATAAAATAAAGAGTTCATGGTTTTTCTCCCTCTCTGATGACTTCCCATTCAGTTTTCCCTTCTGATCCTTTGTGCTGTTTCTTATATTCCCTTCTGATCCTCTGGGCTGTTTCTTATATTCCACATATGAGTGAAACCATAAAATAATTGTCTTTCTCTGACTTATTTCACTCAGCATAAGACCCTCCAGTTCTAGGTACTTTCAAATTAAAAGCAGAACATTTCTGTTTTCATCTGTTAAGTAGTAATAAAAATAAGTATTATTAAATATTAAAAATTTCACAATGTCCATGAAGATGACAGTTTCTACACTTTATAAATGAAGAATTGAGGCTCAGAGAGGCTAAGTCACTTGCTCACGCCAACAGTCTCTTGGTCTACTTGTTTTTAAAGCCTGTCTTTCCTCCATGCTGCATGTCTCTTGGGAGATCACTAAGATCCAGAACTGGCCTTTTCACCTTGTGTATTTATTGCAGACCATGGCATCATGGAATCGACACTTACCAGAGAACTTCTGGCACTCCTTTTTTCCATGCCAAGTGTAGTAGCATTTGGTTTGGCTAATTTGGGAAGCTGACCATCTATGTTCCAGCGTTATGGACTGCATCACTGATGGGTGCCTCTGAGCTGGGTTCTCAGCTCAGCTTCGTGGGCTCTACTCCATAAAAGGAGGCCCTAGCAGATCTGTGCTTTCATTTGAAGTGTGGGATGAAGCACTCTGGAAGTGATTGCAGTGGGCTGGCTTTTGATGCAGAAGTTCTCCCTGGCAGGTTATTTATAGAGTGGGTGGAGTGGAGACATGACAAATGTAAACCTAAAATAAAAATAGTTTCAGATTCACATAAATGAAGTAGTTAATCAAAGCAGAGAGTGACAACATGTCCACAAGTTTCCTCTGCCTCATGGTGTATATATGTGAGTGTGATTGGGGGGTTGGTATTCACTTTCCTGGTAAAACAGGAGAGGATCTGATAGCACTACAGGCTGCACATCCGTTGTGAAATGCAGCTATGTGATTTAACTTCTTTGTGATCTTAGAAGAGCTGGGACTAACAAGCAGGGACTATGCTTCACTCTGGCATGGAGACCTTTCTGCACTTGTTCCTTGTTCTCATCACTAGCTACTTCAATACAGTTCACTTCCGCTCCTCCCCCCCCCAAAAAAAAGAAAACATTTTGAGCAATTATTATAGGCTAATCTGACGAATAAGAAAAGTTTCTCTCCACGTGGATATTAGAGGAGCAAGGGGTGGGGAGTGGTAAAAAGACCACTGACCACCGCAAATAAGAGCTTTCAGAGAACTTCAGTTCACCTGGGCATCGCAGGTTTCACAGGAGAGCTGGCATGGAGAGTATGCTCGGAAGGATGGGTGTGATTTCAAGTCAAAGACAATGAAAAAAAATAGACATTTCACTCTGTGTTCTGGATTAAGGTTACAGCAAATGTTTAGAGATATAAAGGTTTAAGGCATTCAGCAACAGGGATGGTTTAGGTATGACTACAAGCTAAGTCCAGATTCACCAATTTTAGTAAGAATCATCTAAGATGCTGCTGTCATTACAGGGCTCAGGCTCCTTTACCATATATTCTGATCCAGACCAGGAGTCAGTCATAAATCTGTATTTCTAAAAAAAATCCCCAGTGGGCAGTACATGGTGAAAGGAATTGCACTTTAAAAAGAGTGAAAAATGAAGTAAGATGAAGGCGAATGGAGGGTGGGGCCAGGTTGTGAACCTTAGTGAACATCAGGAGGTGTTTTGACTCTATTAACTATGTAATTGGAAAATCACTGATTTTTTTAGAACTAGATAGAATTGTCTTAGATAGAAGGTAAGAAGAACCCTAAACTGAGCTTGGCTATCGAGGTGGGGGAGGGGAAGGAAGGTAAGAATGCTGGGAAAAGAACCAAGGTTGAAATAAAAATACTTTAGCTCTGGACTCCCAAGATCTCAGGTCAAGTCTACCAGTAACCATGTAGCTTTGAGCTGGTATGCAGCTCCTGATTCCCAAGAACCTCAGCAGTTAAGTGAATATTGTACAGACAGATATGTGTCATTTCCTATATTCCTCTCTATAGTGCAGAGAATTTCAAATGTGTGGCTCTTGGCTGACGGCAGAATCAGATATATCCCCAGCCTATCCTCTAGAAACTGAGTGTGGGTATGTGACCCAGGCTTGGCTCTGCCAGTGCTCTCACCTGGGTCTTTGAAGGTTGCAGGAATGATGCAAGTTTGGAAGAGCCAAAACATTCCTCATGGCAACCATGATGTGAAGAATCTATCAGAGCCTGTGGCATGGACATCAGAGTATCACTGGAGGTTTGCAAAATTCACCAGTGTTGGCATCAAATGTCCAGGCAGGCTTCTATTCAGAGTTGTAACCTAAGTTTGTTCACTGTTTTCTAGCCCACCTAATTTTCTGCTTCTTTTGGAAGCCTGGTTCTCCATCTTTCCCGGTGACTTTGTGAGGAGCTATCTAACAGCCTTTCTTTTCTTCTTAATCTGTACAGACATTTACTGTTGCTTGTTACAACTAATTTCTACTAATGCAGAATATGAATGAGACAAATGTATTATTCATGAAGTTATTTTATAAACTCTGGACTATTTTCTGTAGGCTAAAGAAATATTAAGCTTCTGAATCTGAACATTCAGAATAATAGTGATTTATTTTTAAAAGGAAGTTTGGAAGAATTTCTGGAGAGTTTGACAAAATTTGTTTCAGAAGGTTGGGAGTAGGAAGTACCACTGGGACAACCATTCAGACAGACGGAAAAATTGGCGTATTAATCAGCGTTGAGTAAATTTGCTGTAATAACAAATAAACTTCAATGTCATGGTGCAACAAAATTTAATTTCTTTCCCATAGTAACAGGGGAAAATAAAGCATGGAAAATACTGGACTGTGTGCCTTCAAGGACGTGAAGAATAATGCTCCACTCCTTTACATGGACTGCACATACTGACCTACTCCCAAAGGGTACAGCATGGAAATGAAGGGAAAATGATGGAAACCTGAGAGACACCACCTCAACCAGGTGACCAAGGCCAACATCAACAGTTATGAGCGATGCTAATAGCAAGTATTCTTGTTATGGTGTGATGAAAATGCCATCCTATCCGCTTCCCCAGACATAGTATACTACTCCATCATGAGAAAATCATCAGATAAATCCTAATTGAGGTACTCTTTACAAAATATGTAACTTGTACCTCTCAAACTATCAAGATTATTGAAAACTAAAGGAAAGTCTGAGAAACTGTCAGAGCCACAGGAATCTGAGGAAACATGACTAAATCTAACATTTTATCCTGGATGAATTCCTGAAGCAGAAAAAAAGGACATTAGGTAAAAACTAAGAAAATCTGAATAAACTATGGGCTTTACTTAATAATAATGTGTCAATATTGATTTATTAACTGTGACAAAGGTACCATACTAATGAATGATGTTAAGAATAGGGGAAACTAGATATGAAGTATACGGGAACTCTCCGTACTAGTTTCACAAATGTTTATAAATCTAAAACTATTTAATTTTTAAAGTTTATTTTTTAAAATTTGGATTTTAAATACTTTGGCCCAATAGTGAACTCTGTCACTTTTGCTCACATTACTTTGCCCAGAACTAGTCACATGGTTCCATCTAACCACTACAGGGCTGGAAGTGTCTCTCTGTGAACTCAGGAGGGAGTGAAGACTGGGGAAGGGATGAGCACTGCAGGTAGGTGAGGAATAGTTCAATGTAGAAGAGCTACCTACAAAAAGGCAATGGTGTGTTGGTGTTCTCTCCAAGGTGAGAGTATGGAGGTGCATAAATGAGAATGTAGGAGCAATCTTTGGGGGATGATTGCTGAAGATCAGCCAGTGGAGGGATGTGCAAAGAGGTGAGTCAAGAAGGTAAAGAAGAAATGAAGACCCATTTACATGGAATGAAAGTAAGTAGGTTAAGGACAGAGGAGAGGACATGACACATATTAACAAACAGGAACTAGAGGGTATCATGCTGAGTGACGTAAGTCAATTGGAGAAGGACAATCATCATATGATTTCACTCATATGGGGAATATAAGAGATAGTGAAAGGGATTATGAGGGAAAGGAGGGAAAATTAGTGAGAAAAATTAGAGAGGGTGACAAAACATGAGAGACTTCTAACTCTGGGAAAGATACAAAGTAGTGGGAGGGGCAGTGGGCAGGGGGATGGGGTAACTGGGTGTCAGGCAATAAGGAGGGCACTTGACAGGATGAGTACTGGGTGTTATACGATACTATATGTTGGCAAATTGAACTTCAAAAAAAAAAAAAAAAACCAGAAAGCCAGAGTCCCCTTTGGAAAGTATTTCAGTGAGTAGGAGTGTATATGGGAGGAAAAGGAGTAGAGTATGTAAGTATAGATAGACATTTCAACAAATAGTAATAAGGGGAAAGAAGAAGGAAAATACAGTAGCCAAAGGTGAAAAGACATCAAAATAAGAGTATCTTGTGCCTAAAATTTTTAAAAAGGAAACTTAGCAAAAAACAAAAACAAACAAAAACACAAAAAAAACACGATTTTTTTTCCATTTAGAATGACATTTGCATTCTTGATCTTGCCTCTACTAACTTCCTTCTAAATGATAGTTCAAGAAGAGGAATGATATAGAAACTACAACACTATTAAGCTGGGTGGCTCAGAGGCTTAGCGCCACCTTCAGTCCCGGGTGTGGCCTTGGAGACCCGGGATTGAGTCCCACGTCAGGCTCCCTGCATGAAATGGAGCCTGCTTCTCCCTCTGCCTGTGTCTGTGCACCCCCCTCTCTCTCTCTGTGTGTCTCTCATGAATAAATAAATAAAGTAAAATAAATAAAATAAAATAAAATAAAATAAAATAAAAACTACAACACTGAAAATCAGTCCTTTCTTTCGCCTCATCCCCAGTGAGAGTCTTTTTTTAAATAATAAACTTATTTTTTATTGGTGTTCAATTTGCCAACATACAGAATAACACCCAGTGCTCATCCCGTCAAGTGCCCCCCTCAGTGCCCGTCACCCATTCACCCCCACCCCCCCGCCCTCCTCCCCTTCCACCACCCCTAGTTCGTTTCCCAGAGTTAGGAGTCTCTCATGTTCTGTCTCCCTTTCTGATATTTCCCACACATTTCTTCTCCCTTCCCTTCTATTCCCTTTCACTATTATTTATATTCCCCAAATGAATGAATCTATTAGGGACTCTAGATGTGGACTATAGACTTGGGCAAGGGTGGGGCTCTGGGGCATTGCATCCTAGGAGGTAGAGTCTCTATATCTGGGGCCGGGAGGAGGGGCAAGAGGGCGGAAGAGTAGGGTCCCCAAGTCACCTGTCCCCACCAAATTACCTAAATAACCTTCAAATCATCCTGAAAACCTACGAATTCGGCCAGAGATTTAAAGATAGAACAGCTGGAATGCTACAGGGAGAAGAGTTCACGCTTCTATCAAGGTAGGAAGACGGGGAAAAAGAAATAAAGACACAAAAGGCCTCCAAGGGGGAGGGGCCCGCGAGGAGCCGGGCTGAGGCCGGGGCGAGTGTCCCCAGGACAGGAGAGCCCCGTCCCGGAGAAGCAGGAGCTGCACCGACCTTCCCGGGCGGAAAGGGGCTCCAGGGAGGTGGAGCAGGACCCAGGAGAGCGGGGATGCCCTCGGGCTCCCGGGGACACTAACAGGCACCTGCGCCCCGGGAGAGTGCGCCGAGCTCCCTAAGGGCTGCAGCGCGCACGGGGGACCCGGAGCAGCTGGGGGGGCTTGGGGGCGGCTCCGCGGAGGGGGCTGCGGGGCGGGAGCAGCTCAGGGGGGCTCGGGCAGAAGAAGAGGCTCTGCGGAGGGGGCTGCGGGGCGGGAGCAGCTCAGGGGGGCTCCGGGGCGGCTCCGCGGAGGGGGCTGCGGGGCGGGGGCGAATCCAACAGCGCAGGCCCCGGAGCACAGGGCGCCGGGACACAGCTCAGGATCCGGCCTCCCCCGGGACAGGCAGAGGCCGGGAGGGCCCAGGACAGCAAGGACGCTCCTGCCCCGAGCTGAGCAGATCAGCGGCCCCGCCCCGGAGCCTCCAGGCCCTGCAGACGGAGAGCTCTGGAGCTACTGCGGGGGCTGACTCCAGGGCTGCAGAGCTGGCCCCGCCACTGCGGTTGTTCCTCCTGGGGCCTCACGGGGTGAACAACCCCCCCGAGACCTGCACCAGGCAGGGGCAGAGCAGCTCCCCCAAGTGCTAACACCTGAAAATCAGCACAACAGGCCCCTCCCCCAGAAGACCAGCTGGACGGACAAGTTCCAGGGGAAGTCAAGGGACTTAAATTATACAGAATCAGAGGATACTCCCCCGTGTTTGTTTGTTTGTTTTTTGCTTTTTGATTTCTGTTTGCTTCCCCCACGTTTTTTTTTCTTTTCTTTCTTTTTCTTTCTCTTTTTCTTCTCTTTTTTTTCTTTTTTTCTTCCTTTTTCTTTTTTCTTTTTCTCTTTTCTTTCCTTCTTTCTCTCCTCTCTTTCTCCTTTTCCCAATACAACTTCTTTCTGGCCACTCTGCACTGAGCAAAATGACTAGAAGGAAAACCTCACCTCAAAAGAAAGAATAAGAAACAGTCCTCTCTCCCACAGAGTTACAAAATTTGGATTACAATTCAATGTCAGAAAGCCAATTCAGAAGCACTATTATAAAGCTACTGGTGGCTCTAGAAAAAAGCATAAAGGACTCCAGAGACTTCATATCTGGGGGCCATAGGTTTGGCTATAAGCAGTGCAAATAGTTTACATTTTCCGTGAGTTTAGGGAAGCAACACATAGAAATAAGGAAAGGTTGCATTTACATCTAGAAGAAAGGCACCATATGACTGTCTTCTGGAAACTAGAAATCATACTGATAATCGTGTTCATAAATTTTCCTCCACCCCCAGCTCTGAGAAACTGAGTACTAGCAACAAATGAAAGGACAGCAGGTACTTTCTGAGTTTAACACTACAATATTTAAAGTGGAAAATAGATTGGATGAGATTAACAGCATTAAATATGGCACACACACACAAAGATTATTGAAAATGAAGAGTTAGTACTATAAATTGCAAAATGAAACAGAAACAAAATAAAAAAAAAGTCAGTGAACTAAGGAACAGTTTCAAGCAACCTAATATACAGAGCATTGGAGCCAACAAAAGAGAGAAGGTGTGTGTTGTGTGATGTCTGATATGTGATGGGACGAAGGGAAGAAAAAAATATTTGGAGGGATAATGGCTCAAAAACTTCCAAATTTAATGAAATCTATAAACTCACAGATCCAAGATCAATAAACCTGAAGAGCATGAAAAATAAGCTATATGAAGGTATATCCTAAAATGAGTCACTCTGAGAAATAGGAAGTTTAAACACTATCATTTGGTGTCCTCAACAGAGTGCAAGCAAATAGCTTCTTTAAAAATGTAGCCAGAAGATAAGTAGCCAGGAGAAGCTGAATAGGAAAGGAAAGAAGAGGGGATCCCTGGGTGGCTCAGTGGTCTAGCGCCTGCCTTCGGCCCAGGGTGTGATCCTGGAGTCCCGAGATCGAGTCCCATGTCAGGCTCCCTGCATGGAGCCTGCTTCTCCCTCTGCCTGTGTCTCTACTTCTCTCTCTCTCTCTCTCTCTCTCTCTGTCTCTCATGAATAAATAAATAAATAAAATGTTTAAAAAAAGAAAGGAAAGAAGAGAGTTATCTGGAAGAATTCAAGGAAGTTAAGCATTGAATAGTAGAATTAAAAGATGCATTGGGGGCAGAAAAGTGCATAATTGACATTATGAAAAATTAAAATAAGTCAAGAACAAAGATGAAAGTAATTTCCGGAAATAGAGGAAGAGACAGATTAAAGATGCCACAGATGCCAGAAGCTGAGGACTAAAAAAGGAGACTTAGCCTTAGAAATGTGTAGTTCATAGAAATAACAGAAGGTATAAACAGGGACATGACTCATTAAAATGTCTTTTCTAGCTTAAAAAAATTTCTAGTTAAATGGCCCGTATTCAATAAAGAGGGGTAGCAATGAGGATGAAGATGCTGGGCAGAGGTCTCCAAATTGTGGCATTGGAGTTTGGACCAGGCCTGGCAAGGGTTGAGATGGGGTTGAGATCTTGGGGTCGAGATGGGGTTGAGATCTTGGGGTTGAGATGGGGCTGAGATCTTGGGGTTGAGATGTCTAAGCAGAGGGGACAGGTAGTGCTGCACTATATGGTGGCAAAAAGCCAGCAGAACAAACTAATTCTTATGTTGACATAAGTCAGAGAAAGTGAGTTGTCAGGGAGGGCAGGAAAGGAAGTCAGAAAAGCCATCAGAAGCCAAAGTGCATGGCATCCTACCAGATGCAGAGAGGAATATGGATTCGATTCTAAATGCCATGGGAATAATCGCAAGTTTATAAATAGGTAACAAAGTAATTTATATTTTAATGAGACCCACTTGTCTAATATTCAAGAATGAGCTGTAGGGGAGCCAGAGCAGACAAATCAAATGAGATGCATTTTTGAATTGCAATTATGAGGGTAAAAAATTTTATGAGCATCCAGAGATTAACAGTCACAACTACATTCAAATTCAATCAGCCTTAGGCCTCTTCTCTGAAACATAAAATGCAGGTGAAAACAGAGAAACTCAAGAGTAGTTTTGGGGCCACAACTTTATAGAAGCTGGCCGTTCAGTATCCTCTCTCTCCCCTTCCAGCTGCAGTGCCCAGCTTCCAGGCCACTTGTTCTGTACTATGATGGGATCTTGTATGTTTTGTGCTCTATTTGTATCTGGCTCATCTTCCCAAACAGAATGGAGATGGACACTACGTCCCCACCATGTTCTCTCACTCAGAGCTCCTAATAAAGCACTCTGCAATTATTGGGACAATCAGGCTTTTTATGAGGGTTCCATTTTGTGACTGATTGAGATAATGAGGGATCACAGGATCTGGGAAGACATGCTGCAGGAAGTGGAATAAAGGTTGGATTTTGCTATTGAAATAATAATAATAATTAATAATAATAATTCATCAATGGATATCATTAATTCAGCCCCTGCTCTATGTTTGTCTCTTAAACTATGGTATCAAGAGATATTCGAGGTATTGAAATCCCCATATTTACAAAAGAGAAACTGGGAATTAAAAAGGCAAACTAACTTCTCCCAAGAATTGAGAATGCAGGTTGACCATAGTTTATCTGATTCCAAAGCCTCTTTTGCAGATGGTCTGAAGGGAGAGGAGGAGGGCTATGGTGTGTGGAAGCACCATTGGCTGATGTGTGGCATCAAGAGAGCAAAGGATGAAGGGGAACTTTTCAATTTGTGAGTTGTGAATTCTATGCTAGACTTAAGAGCTCACTTTGGAAAAGTATGGTTTGAAGCAGCCTGATGAGTATTTCACTATTAGCACTGCCCAGACCACTTAGGTTGAGGCTGCAAGAGGCCATCAACAATTAACTGCATGCATAAATTTACTCTAATTTACTAGTATTAGAAATGAAAAATTTCCTTTTTTTTCTGCTTATATACATCTTTTTTTCAAAGTAAATAAATGTAACTTTTTCTCTCTGCTAAATAACATTTGTAATGGTTTGCTTCTCTCAACATTGCACAGAGGCTTCTGTTCCCTACAAATTTATACTTTTCCCACTGAGATGATCAACCCCTGACCAATCAGATAATAGCCCCAGGCAAGCAAGCTGCTCTTATCATCAGAGGGAAGAATGATACAAATAAACTGTCAATGCCCTTGTATGCAAAGCTATGATTCTGAACTTGAAATAGCACAAAGATGTGTGGGAGAGAATCCCCATTGACCTTTGGGGAGAAACAGAAAAAAAGCCTTTGTTTTTGTTTAAATCCTGCTCTAGGGGCACCTGTGTGGGTCAGTGGTTGAGCATCTGCCTTTGTCTCAGGTAGTGATCCCAGAGATCCCGGATTGAGTCCCACATCAGGGTCCCAGTGAGGAGCCTGCTTCTCCCTCTGCCTATAAATAAATAAATAAAATCTTAAAAAAATCCTGCCCTAGACTTGTCTGTGCTATATCCTGCCCTTGCAGAAGCAGCTCTTGGTCCATACCCCAAGGAGATCTCCCCTGGCCAGCTCCATTCCACAGGATCACATGGAGGTCCTGTTAAGAAGAGTGATTATATTTGTGTGCATTCCCATGTTACTTACCTACTCTAACAGAGCTCTCTTCATGGAGTTAGCTATGAAATATACTGGCACCCAGAAGCACACAGGCTTGAAGCAAATTTTGAGGCAGAAATGGAGATGGGGAGACCAAAGTGCTTGCATGGGAAAATCCAGTGATTCTCAGCAGATATATCACAAGAAGTACAGTCTTTATCCAGGGAGAGAAACTCTAAAATAGTGGGATGTCAAGGTAGGGGTTTTCTGAATGTAATCTAAATTAAAATCTTTTAGAGTGTCAGATTTTCAATAAGTAGAAGCTTTTCCTCTTCTTTGGAGATTCTGCTGGCAGCAATGGTACATTTCCAGATGTTAAAGAAGTCATTAACTAAGGAATTTGGCATAATGCAAAAAAAAAAAAGTATAAATTGTGCCCTCTAGTTTTGTGCATTTCATAACTCATGCAATTTTATCCAGTGGCCTGGAAGATTCATAACAAGACTTGGATTTGCCTCAGGAAATGACACAAAGGAAGAACATCAGGTTGTACAACTTGAGGATATGTTAATTGTCAATAAATGCAGTAATATTTTTACATAAATTAACAAAATGCAAAATAAAACTTAGTATGTCCAAATATTAATATTAATAATGAATAGTACTTCAAAATTTTTACACACATCTATGCAGAATCAAGACAGGAAAATATAAATCAAATGAAACCAGGAGTACCTGGAAAATAGAGTTCCTAATATTTAATTTTCTTCCTTATACTTTTTCAGTATTTTCCAATGTTTACAAGTACCAGAACTCCTTTTAATAATCACAATAATAAATGTAATCAGTAAATAGTCTATCAACTGGTTAAAAAAGACAGACAAAGCAAATTAGTAAATCTTATATTGAAAAATATAGTTATTAAAATATTAATGGATAAAATAGCATCTAATTTGGACACGTTAAATAAATTATGGGAGATTCATTAGAACACTTGTGAGAAAGATAAGAAAATTAAAGAACATGAAGGATATATCAAGATCTTCCAGTATATACCTAATAGGAATATCAGAAATGGGACAATGTAGAAAGGTAAAGCAACAATATTCAAAGCTGAATAAAACATGACTCCTTGGACAAGAAATTTGTGATTAACTCTTAAAATATTGATAAAAATTATAATATTATAGACAGATCAGAGTAAAAGTCATCACATAAAGTTGAAAGAGAAAAAAATAGCAGAAGAGAAAGGGAGGGTGTGGTTCAAGATAGCAGTGCAGGAAGATATTGAACTCATTCCCTCCCATGAACATATTTACAAATTTAAAGCTTCATCTGGAAAAATTCCTACTAAAAATAAATAAAAACTAGCCAAACAGCTTTCTCTATAATAAGAGATTGAAGGACCATTTTGAGATGGGTAGGAGAGGCAGAGATGAGGTCTTACCAAAAACCCACACTATTGTGCTGTCATACAACATATAGGAACTTCATAGGCCCCTTAGGCTCTCCCTTAAGAGTGAAGGTTTTGTGCCCATGTGAGGCACTCCAACCTTTGGGATAGGCAAAAGAGAGTAATGGCCTTCAAAATATCTGGCTTTAGAAACCAATGCAGTTTACATCCAGGAGACCCAGGGACTGTGGGGATCTAAGATACTCCTTTTAAGACACCTGTGAATGAACAAAATTAGTAAAATTAAATATAAGTACAATAATTATTTAAGGGATACACAAACTAAAATGAGGTAAATATGACAAAAAGTAATATACAGGGAGGAGAGTAAAAGTGTAGTTTTTAGGATGTATTCAAATTTAAGTGGTGACTAACTTAAAGTAATTTGATATATAGAAAGACTGTTTTATGTGGGCTTCATGGAAAAACAAAGTAAAAGCCTAGGATAGATACACGAAAGATAATGAGAAAGGAATCTACACATAACAAATAAAAAATATTAAACCACAAGGAAGAGAGCAAGAGAATAATAAAGAGGAACTACAAAAACATTCGGAAAACAATGAACAAAATGTCAATATATTTATGCTTACCAAAAATTACTTTAAGTGTAAATGAGCTAAATTCTATAATAAAAAAATAGCTAAGCAGATAAAAAAAACACACAAAAAAAATAAGACTCATCTATATGTTGCCTACAAGAGACTCACTTCACTTTCAAAAATACAGACTGAATGTGATGGGATGGGAAAAGATTTTCCATGCAAATGAAAATGAAAAGAAAGCTGAGGTAGCTATATTCATATCAGGCAAAATAGACTTTATCACAAAGACTGTTATAAAAGATAGACACACATAATTATAAATGAGTAATCCAAGAAAAGAATATACCATTTATAAATATTTACACACTTGGGAAGCCTGGGTGGCTCTGGAGTTGAGTGTCTGCCTTCCGCTTAGGGTATGATCCCAGGATCCAAGATTGAGTCTGCATCAGGCTCCTTGTGGGGAGCCTGCTTCTCCCCCTGCCTATGTTTCTGCCTCTTTCTCTCTGTGTCTCTCATGAATAAATACAAAAATATTTTTAAAAGAATATTTACACACTCAACAAAGGAGCACCTAAATATATAAAGTAAATATTAACAGACCTAGAGACAGAAATTAACAGCAATACAATAATAGTAGGGGACTCTAACATCTCACTTACATCAATTGATAGATTATTCAGACAGAAAATTAATAGAGAAATAGCGGTCTTGACACATTAGATCAGGTGGACTTAATAGATATATTCAGAACATTCCATCCAAAAGCATCAGAATACACATTCTTTTCAAGTGGGCATGGAGCATTCACCTGGATAGATGATATGTTAGGCCACAAAAAAAAGTCTCAGTAAATTTAAGAAGATTGAAATTATATCAAGCATTTTTTCCAACCATCATGGCATGAAATTAGAAATCAATTATAGGAAGAAAGTGAAAAAACCACAAATATATGGAGATTAAACAGCATGCTACCAAACAAGTAGGTCAATGAAGAAATCAAAGGGAAAATCAAAAAAATAGCTTGAGACAAAAGAAAATGGAAATACCAAAATCTATGGAATACAGCAAAATCAATTATAAGAAGGAAGTTCATGGCAATACAAGCCTACCTCAGAAAAAAAGGAAAATCTCAAATAAACAACCAAACTTTACACCTAGGAGAACTATAAAAGAACAAATAGCCCAAAATTAATAGAAGGAAGAAAATAATAAAAATCTTAGTGGAAATAAATGAAAAATAGACTAAAAAGAAAATATCAAATTAAACTAAGAGCTTGTTGCTTGAAAGGATAACAATATTGATAAACATTTAGTGAGACTAAAAAGGAAAAAAGAAGACTCAAGTAAAATAAGAACATACAACTGATACTACATAAATACAAAAGATAACAGATTATTATGAAAAGTAAAACACCTACAAAGTAGACAAAAAAAGAATAGATAAATTCCTAAAACATACAACCGCCCATGACTGAGTTAGGGATAAATAGAAAAACTGAGTAGAGCATTACTAGTAAGAAAATTGAATCAGTAATCAAAACTATCCCAATAGGGCAGCATGGGTGGCTCAGCAGTTTGTCACCACCGTCAGCCCAGGGCCTGCTCCTGGAGAACCGGGACCAAGTCCTGCATCGGGCTTCCTGCATGGAGCCTGCTTCTTCCGCTGCCTGTGTCTCTGCCTCTCTCTCGCTCTCTCTCTCCCCCAATCTGTGTCCCTCTTGAATAAATAAATAAATAAATAAATAAATAAATAAATAAATAAAATCTTTTTAAAAAATCTCAATAAATAAAACTCTAGGACTAAATGGCTTAACTTGTTTACTGGTGCATTCTACCCAACATTCAAAGACGATTTGAGAATTCAGCCTGAGATTTAAAGAGAGAACAGCTGGAATGCTGCAGTGAGAAGAGTTCGCACTTTTATCAAGGTAGGAAGACGGGGAAAAAGAAATAAAGAAACAAAAGATATCCAAGGGGGAGGGGCCTGCGAGGAGCTGGGCTGAGGCCGGGGCGAGCGTCCCCAGGACAGAGAAGCAGGAGCTGCACCAACCTTCCCAGGCGGAAAGGCCTCGCAGGGAGTTAGAGCAGGACCCACGAGGGCGGGGGTGCCCTCGGGCTCCCGGGGACACTAACAGACACCTGCGCCCCCGGGGGAGTGCGCCGAGCTCCCTAAGGGCTGCAGTGCGGGCAGCTGGACCAGGAGCAGCTCCGGGGCTCGGTTGGCAGCTCCGGAGGGGGCTGCGGGGCGGGAGCGCAAATCCAACAGCGCAGGCCCCGGACCAATGGGCGCCGCGACACAGCCCAGGATCCGGCCTCCCCCTGGGACAGGCAGAGGCTGGGAGGGCCCAGGACAGCAAGGACGCTCCTGCCCCAAGCTGAGCAGATCAGCCACCCCGCCCTGAAGCCTCCAGGCCCTGCAGAGAGAGAGCTCTGTAGTTACTGCGGGAGCTGACTCCAGGGCTCCAGAGCTGGCCGCAGCCACTGCGGTTGTTCCTCCTGGGGCCGGCCTCACAGGGTAAACAACCCCCACTGAGCCTCACAGTGGCCTCACAAGATAAACAGGGTAAACATCACTCACTGAGCCCTGCACCAGGCAGGGGGCAGAGCAGCTCCCCCAAGTGCTAACACCTGAAAATCAGCACAACAGGCCCCTCCCCCAGAAGACCAGCTACACGGACACGGGAAAAACAAATTATTGACCAAGCATCACAGGAAAGTTCCAGGGGAAGTCAAGGGACTTACAGTATACAGAAAGAGAGGATACTCCCCCTGTTATTTTATTTTTTTATTTTTTATTTTTTATTTTTTGCATTTTGATTTGTTTGCTTCCCCCACCCCTTTTTTTTCCTTTCTTTCTTTTTCTTCTCATTTCTTCTCCTTTTTTTCTTTTTTTTTCTTCTCTCTTTTTTCTTTTTCTCTTTTCTTTCCTTCTTTCTCTCCTCTCTTTTTCTCCTTTTTCCAGTGCAACTTGTTTTTGGCCACTCTGCACTGAGCAAAATGACTAGAAGGAAAACCTCACTTCAAAAGAATCAGGAACAGTCCTCTCTCCCACACAGTTACAAAATCTGGATTACAATTCAATGTCAGAAAGCCAATTCAGAAGCACAATTATACAGCTACTGGTGGATCTAGAAAAAAGCATAAAGGACTCAAGAGACTTCATAACTGCAGAATTTAGATCTAATCAGGCAGAAATTAAAAATCAATTGAATGAGATGCAATCCAAACTAGAAGTCCTAACGACGAGGGTTAACGAGGTGGAAGAACGAGTGAGTGACATAGAAGACAAGTTGATGGCAAAGAGGGAAACTGAGGGAAAAAGAGACAAACAATTAAAAAACCATGAGGATAGATTAAGGGAAATAAAAGACTGGATGAGAAAGAAAAACCTACATTTAATTGGGGTTCCCGAGGGCACCGAAAGGGACAGAGGGCCAGAATATGTATTTGAACAAATCATAGCAAAAACTTTCCTAATCTGGGAAGTGAAACAGGCATTCAGATCCAGGAAATAGAGAGATTCCCCCCTAAAATCAATAAAAACCGTTCAATATTTCAACATTTAATAGTGGAACTTTCAAATTGCAAAGATAAAGAGAAAATCCTTAAAGCAGCAAGGGACAAGAAATCCCTGAGTTTTATGGGGAGAAGTATTAGGGTAACAGCAGACGTCTCCACAGAGACCTGACAGGCCAGAATGGGTTGGCAGGATATATTCAGGGTCTTAAATGAGAAAAACATGCAACCAAGAATACTTTATCCAGCAAGGCTCTCATTCAGAATGGAAGGAGAGATAAAGAGCTTCCAAGACAAGCAGGAACTGAAAGAATAAGTGACCTACAAACCAGCTCTGCAAGAAATTTTAAGGGGGACTCCTAAAATTCTCCTTTAAGAAGTCCAATGGAACAATCCACAAAACCAGGGACTGAATAGATATCATGATGACACTAAACTCATATCTTTCTATAGTAACTCTGAACATGAATGGGCTTAATGTCCCCATCAAAAGGCGCAGGGTGTCACACTGGATAAAAAAGCAGGACCCATCTATTCGCTGTCTACAAGAGACTCATTTTAGACGGAAGGACACCAAGAGCCTGAAAATAAAAGTTTGGAGAACCATTTACCATTCAAATGGCCCTGAAAGAAAGCAGGGGTAGCAATCCTTATATCAGATAAACTAAAATTTACCCTGAAGACTGTAGTGAGAGATGAAGAGGGGCCCTATATCATACTTAAAGGATTTATCCAAGAAGAGACTTAACAGTCTTCAATATATATGCCCCGAATGTGGGAGCTGCCAAATATGTCAATTAATAACCAAAGTTAAGCCATACTTAGATAATAATACACTTATACTTGGTGACTTCAATCTAGCACTTTCTACACGTGATAGGTCTTCTAAGCACAACATCTCCAAAGAAACAAGAGCTTTAAATGATAAACTGGACCAGATGGATTTCACAGATATCTACAGAACTTTATATCCAAACTCAACTGAATACACATTCTTATCAAGTGCACATGAACTTTCTCCAGAATAGACCACATACTGGGTCACAAATCGGGTCTGAACTGATACCAAAAGATTGGGATCGTCCCCTGCATATTCTCAGACCATAATGCCTTGAAATTAGAACTAAATCACAATAAGAAGCATGGAAGGATTTCAAACACGTGGAGGTTAATGACCATCCTGCTAAAAGATGAAAGGGTCAACCAGGAAATTAAGGAAGAATTAAAATATTCATGGAAACTAATGAGAATGAAGATACAACCATACAGAATCTTTGGGATACAGCAAAAGCAGTCCTGAGGGGGAAATCCATCGCAATACAAGCATCCATCCAAAAACTGGAAAGAACTCAAATACAAAAGCTAACCTTACACATAAAGGAGCTAGAGAAAAAACAGCAAATAGATCCTACACCCAGCAGAAGAAGAGTTAATAAAGATTCGAGCAGAGCTCAATGGAATTGAGACCAGAAGAACTGTGGAACAGATCAACAAACCAGGAGTTTGTTCTTTGAAAAAATTAATAAGATAGATAAGCCAGCCTTATTAAAAAGAAGATAGAGAAGACTCAAATTAGTAAAATCATGAATGAGAAAGGAGAGATCACTACCAACACCAAGGATATACAAACTATTTTAAAAACATATTATGAACAGCTATACCCCAATAAATTAGGCAATCTAGAAGAAATGGACGCATTTCTGGAAAGCCACAAATTACTAAAACTAGATCAGGAAAAAATAGAAAACCTGAACAGGCCAATAACCAGGGAGGAAATTGAAGCAGTCATCAAAAACCTCCCAAGACACAAAAATCCAGGGCCAGATGGCTTCCCTGGGGAATTCTATCAAATATTTAAAGAAGAAACCATACCTATTCTATTAAAGCTGTTTGGAAAGACAGAAAGATATTGAGTACTTCCAAATTCCTTCTATGAGGCCAGCATCACCTTAATTCCAAAACCAGACAAAGACCCCACCAAAAAGGAGAATTATAGATCAATATCCCTGATCAAAATGGATGCAAAAATTCTCAACAAGATAATAGCCAATAGGATCGAACAGTACATTAAAAAAATTATTCACCATGACCAAGTAAGATTTATCCCCGGGACACAAGGCTGGTTCAACACTTGTAAAACAATCAGTGTGATTCACCATATCAGCATCTCAAGAACCATATGATCCTCTCATTAGATGCAGAGAAAGCATTTGACAAAATACAGCATCCATTCCTTTTTTGTTTTTAATTTTTATTTATTTATTTATGATAGTCACAAAGAGAGAGAGGCAGAGACACAGGCAGAGGGAGAAGCAGACTCCATGCACTGGGAGCCCGATGTGGGATTTGATCCCGGGTCTCCAGGATCGCGCCCTGGGCCAAAGGCAGGCGCTAAACCGCTGCGCCACCCAGGGATCCCTACAGCATCCATTCCTGATCAAAACTCTTCAGAGTGTAAGGATAGAGGGAACATTCCTCAACATCTTAAAAGCCATCTACGAAAAACCCACAGCAAATATCATTCTCAATGGGGAAGCACTGGGAGCCTTTCCCTTAAGATCAGGAACAAGACAGGGATGTCCACTCTCACCACTGCCATTCAACATAATACTAGAATTCCTCGCCTCAGCAATCAGACAACAAAAAGACATTAAAGGCATTCAAATTGGCAAAGAAGAAGTGAGACTCGCCCTCTTCACCGATGACATGATACTCTACATACAAAATCCAAAAGACTCCACCCCAAGATTGCTAGAACTCATACAGCAATGTGGAAGTGTGGCAGGATACAAAATCAATGCCCAGAAATCAGTGGCATTCTATAAACTCACAATGAAATTGAAGAAAGAGAAATTAAGGAGTCAATCCCATTTACAATTGCACCCCAAAGCATAAGATACCTAAGAATGAACCTAACTAAAGAGGTAAATGATCTATACCCTAAAAACTATAGAACACTTCTGAAAGAAATTGAGGAAGACACAAAGAGATGAAAAAATATTCCATGCTCATGGATTGGCAGAATTAATATTGTGAAAATGTCAATGCTACCCAGGGCAATTTACACATTCAAAGCAATACCTATCAATATACCACGGACTTTCTTCAGAGAGTTAGAACAAATTCTTTTAAGATTTGTGTGGAATCAGAAAAGACCTCGAATAGTCAGGGGAATTTTAAAAAAGAAAACGATAGCTGGGGGTATCACAATGCCAGATTTCAGGTTGTACTACAAAGCTGTGGTCATCAAGTACCACCAGTGTGGTACTGGCACAAAAACAGACACATAGATCAATAGAAGAGAATAGAGAATCCAGAAGTGGACCCTCAACTTTATGGTCAAATAATAATCGATAAAGGAGGAAAGACTATCCACTGGAAGAAAGACAGTCTCTTCAGTAAATGGTGCTGGAAAAATTGGACATCCACATGTAGAAGAATGAAACTGGACCACTCTCTTGCACAAAGATACACAAAGATAAACTCAAAATGGATGAAAGATCTAAATGTGAGACAAGATTCCACCAAAATCCTAGAGGAGAACCCAGGCAACACCCTTTTTGAACTCGGCCACAGTAACTTCTTGCAAGATACATCCACGAAGGCAAAAGAAACAAACGCAAAAATGAACTATTGGGACTTCATCAAGATAAGAAGCTTTTGCACAGCAAAGGATACAGTCAACAAAACTAAAAGACAACCTACAGAATGGGAGAAGATATTTGCAAATGACATATCAGATAAAGGCTAGTTTCCAAGATCTATAAAGAACTTCTTAAACTCAACAGCAAAGAAACAAACAATCCAATCATGAAATGGTTAAAAGACATGAAGAGAAATCTCACAGAGGAAGACATAGACATGGCCAACATGCACATGAGGAAATGCTCTGCATCACCTGCAACCAGGGAAATACAAATCAAAACCACAATGAGATACCACCTCACACCAGTGAGAATGGGGAAAATTAACAAGGCAGGAAACCACAAATGTTTGAGACGATGAGGAGAAAGGGGAACCCTCCTGCACTGTTGGTGGGAATGTGAACTGGTGCAGCCACTCTGGAAACTGTGTGGAGGTTCCTCAAACAGTTAAAAATAGACCTGCCCTATGACCCAGCAATTGCACTGTTGGGGATTTACTCCAATGATGCAGATACAATGAAACGCAGGGATACCTGCACCCGATGTTTCTAGCAGCAATGTCCACAGTAGCCAAACTGTGGAAGGAGCCTCAGTGTCCATCGAAAGATGAATGGATAAAGAAGTTGTGGTCTATGTATACAATGGAATATTACTCAGCCATTAGAAATGACAAATACCCACCATTTGCTTAGATGTGGATGGAACTGGAGGGTATTATGCTGAATGAAATGAGTCAATCGGAGAAGGACAAACGTTATATGGTCTCATTTATTTAGGGAATATAAATAATGAAAGCGAATAGAAGGGAAGGGAGAAGAAATGGGTAAGAAATATCAGAAAGGGAGACAGAACATGAAGACTCCTAACTCTCGAAACGAACTAGTGGTGGTTGAAGGAGAGGAGGGCAGGGGGTGAGGGTGAATGTGTGATGGGCACTGAGGGGGGCATTTGACGGGATGAGCACTGGGTGTTATTCTGTATATTTGCAAATTGAACACCAATAAAATATAAATTTATTATAAAAAAAGACGATTTGATACTGATCTCTCTCAAATTCTTAAAAAAAAAAAAAAAGAAACTCATGGGCCAAGATTTCTGACAAACATCCAACGTTCAAAAAGGATTTAATACTGATATCTTTCAAATTAATTCAAAAAAAGAAACTCACAGGCCAATATTTGTGATAAACATACATGCAAACTCTTCTACAAAATATTTGGAAACCAAATTTAACAATGCTTTAAAAGGATCCTTTATAATGATCATGTAGGATTTATTCCAGAGATGCAAGGATGGCTCAGTATCTGCAATTCAATCCTATGATTCACATCAATAAAACTAACAGAATTAACATTTTTGGAAAATCTCTAAAATCTAATTATCTTATTATCACTGAGATAACAGAAGATACCTTATCTCTAAAATCTAATCTGAAATTAATAGAAACCAGGGATTATTTAATGAATTAAAGGGCAACATAGAGCATAGTGGCACTTTTGCCCACCTATCATCCCCCATTCTTTCGTTCTAGTTACTGTGAGGATTGTGCAACACATCCCTACTGTGAATCACTAGTTCCAGGGAGCTAAAATGGACCATGTTTTTAAAATACTATGGTTGTGCACTTTGAATTGTCTTTTACTTTTCTGATGGAGTGGCACAGAGTGTGGCCTTCATTTTGCCCACTGCCCTTAGGATAGAGTGAATTTCTAGGTACTGTTTTTTGAATGGTTTAAATATACACACACTATGTCTCCCTGGGACATAGGATGGTGGATAGCATGAGCAGCATACAAACCCAAAAGGACTTGAACAAGGAAGCCAATGAGAAGGTTTACTGGGAGAATAAAGATTCACAAGGCCTATCACACAAACAAAGAGTGCAATGCCTATGCACAGGACTAGACACATGCTTGGAAAAGATATTAAAGACCTCATGCTTACACTTGGCAGATCTATTGACTCCATGTGAGTGGGAATCAATAGCTCATGAAAATTCATTGGAGGCTTGGCTTATGATTAAAGTAGTACCCAGCTCATATCCAAGCTTTAAAGACTGAGGGAATATTGTTTGTTTGTTTGTTTGTTTGTTTTTTCTATTGTTGACTTCAGCCATTTAAGGAGACCATTGTTATGTCATTGGCTGATCACTGAGATAACAGAAGATACCTTATTGACCGGATGGGATATGGCCAATATAAAGAATATATTCTTTGGAAAAATCACTGAACAGATGGATAATTGTAGCAATAAAAAAAACCACCACAATAGCAAACTCTGGGAAAGGGGAAGAATTTAATTTCCAGAATTGGCACATTATATTCAACAATACCAACAACAACAAATTTATGAGAAATACAAAGAATCAGAGTATGGACCATTTACATAAAAAAAAACTTTGAGGAAGTCCAGAAACTGGACCTATTAGATTCAGACTCTAAATCACATAAAAATAAAACAATCACATAAAAATTCTGGAGCCCCTCAAAAAGAACGAAAAAAATAAATGAAGTGAAAATTTGACTAGAGTAGTTCAATAGTAGATTTGAGCTGGCAGAATAACCAGCAAACTTGAAGATAAGACTATTGAAATTATGAAATCTTAGAAGATAGAAAAATAATTAAAAGCAAGTAGAGCCTGAGGACCTATGGAAAACCGTCAAATATACTAATACAAAAATTATAGGAATTACAAATGGAGAGAAGAGAGAGAAAGAGGAAGAAAGAATCCTTGAAAAAATAATGTGTAAATATTTTCAAAGATCCATGAAAACATAAATCTATAAATCAAATATCTCAACAAACTCTAAGATGCTCTTAAATAGATTCACACCAGGATTCTCGGCAAGATAGCGAAAGAGTAGGGTCCCCAAGTCACCTGTCCCTACCAACTTACCTAAGTAACTTTCAAATAATCCTGAAAACCTACGAATTCAGCCTGAGACTTAAAGAGAGAACAGCTGGAATGCTACAGTGAGAAGAGTTTGCGCTTCTATCAAGGTAGGAAGATGGCAGGATCCCTGGGTGGCGCAGCGGTTTGGCGCCTGCCTTTGGCCCAGGGCGTGATCCTGGAGACCCGGGATCGAATCCCACATCGGGCTCCTGGTGCATGGAGCCTGCTTCTCCCTCTGCCTGTGTCTCTGCCTCTCTCTCTCTCTCTCTCTGTGTGTGTGACTATCATAAATAAATAAAAAATTAAAAAAAAAGGTAGGAAGATGGGAAAAAATAATAAAGAAATAAAAAAGCATCCAAGGGGGAGGGTCCCCACGAGGAGCAGGCAAAGGTGGGGCGAGTGCCTCCAGGACAGGAAAGCCCAGTCCTGGAGAAGCAGGAGCTTCACCAGTCTTCCCGAAGGGAAAGGCGCTTGCTCTCAGGGAGTTGGAGCAGGATCCCAGGAGGGCCAGGGATGCCCTCAGGCTCCCAGGGACACTAACAGAGCACCTGTGCCTCAGGGAAGAGCATGCCACATATGAGGGGGCCAAGCTCCCTAAAGGCCTGGAGCGTGCACGGCTGGCAGGGCCCCAGGAGCAGCTCAGCAGTGGCTCCACGTGGGGGGGTGGGGAGGCAGGGGCTGCACGCCATAGGAGTGGGATTCCAGTGGTGCAGGCCCCTGAGCCCCGGGTGCCAGGGGACAGCCCAAGATACGGCGCTCCCCACGGGACAGATAGAGGCCGGGAGGATACAGAACAGCAAGGACGCTCCTGCCGCCAGTGGGCCCCGAGCTCAGCAGATAAGCAGGCCCCTCCCCCGGAGCATCCAGGCCCCTGGGGAATGAGAGCTCTGGTAGTTACTGCAGGGGCTGACTCTAAGGCTGGATAGCTGGCCGGGGCCACTTTTGTTGTTCCTCCTGGTGTCACCTTGTACCTGGGACTGAGCAGGGGCCTCACAGGATAAACAAATCCCACTGAGCCATCACCTGGCAGGGGGCTGGGCAGCTCCCCCAGGTGCACACAATAGAGAATCAGCACAGCAGGCCCCTCCCCCAGAAGACCAGCTAGAAGGACGGGGAAAAGCAAGTTATTGGCCAAACAGCACTGGAAAGTTTCAGGGGAAGTCGAGGGATTTACAGTATATAGAATCAGAAGATACTCCTCCTTGTTTTTTGTTTTCTGTTTACTTCCCACCCTCCTTCTTTCTTTTTTTTTTTTTTTTTTTTTTTACTTTTTTTCTCTCTTTTTCTCCTTTTTCCAGTACAACTTGTTATTGGCCATTCTGCACTGAGCAAAATGACTAGAAGGAAAAACTCATCTTAAAAGAATCAGAAAGAGTCCTTACTCCCACAGAGTTACAAAATTTGTATTACAATCCAATTTCAGAGAGCCAACTCAGAAGCACAAATATAAAGCTACTGGTGGCTCTAGAACAAAACATAAAGGATTCAAGAGACTTCATAACTGCAGAATTTAGATCTAATCAGGCTGAAATTAAAAAATAAATTGAATGAGATGCAATCCAAACAGGAGATCCTAATGATGAGGGTTAATGAGGTAGAAGAACGGGTGAGTGACATAGAAGACAAGTTGATGGCAAGGAGGGAAACTGAGGAAAAAAGAACAATTAAAAGATCATGAGGATAGGTAAAGGGAAATAAGTGACAGCCTCAGAAGGAAAAATCTATCTTTAATTGGGGTTCCTGTGGGCACCGAAAGGGACAGAGGTCCAGAATATGTATTGAACAAATCCCAGCTGAAAACTCTCCTAATGTGGGAAGGGAAACAGGCATTCAGATCCAGGAGATAGAGAGATTTCCCCCTAAAATCAATAAAAACTTCTCAACACCTCGACATTTAATAGTGAAGCTTGCAAATTTCAAAGATAAAGAGAAAATCCTTAGAGCAGCAAGAGACAAGAAATCTCTAACTTTATGGGGAGAAATATCAGATTAACAGCAGACCCCTCCACAGAGACCTGGCAGGCAAGAAAGGGTTGGCAGGATATATTCAAGGCCCTAAATGAGAAGAACATGCAGCCAAGAAAACTTCATCCAGCAAGGCTCTCATTCAGAATAGAAGGAGAGATAGAGAGCTTCCAAGATAGGCAGAAACTGAAAGAATATGTGACCCCCAAACCAGCTCTGCAAGAAATACTAAGGGGGACTCTGTAAAAGAAAGAGGAAGTCCAAGGAAAAAATCCGCAAAAACAGGGACTGAATAGGTAGTATGTTGACACTAAATTCATATCTTTCAATAGTAACTCTGAACGTGAATGGGCTTAATGACCCCATCAAAAGGCGCAGGGTTTCAGGTTGGATAATAAAGCAGGACCCATCTATTTGCTGTCTACAACAGACTCATTTTGGACATAAGGACACCTAGAGCCTGAAAATAAAAGGTTGGAGAACCATGTACCATTCAAATGGTCCTCAAAAGAAAGCAGGGGTAGCCATACTTATATCAGATAAACTAAAATTTACCCCAAAGACTGTAGTGAAAGATGAAGAGGGACACTATATCATACTTAAAGGATCTATTCAACAAGAGGACTTAACAATCATCAATATCTATGCCCCCAATGTGGGAGCTGCCAAATATATCAATCAATTAATAATCAAAGTTAAGACATACTTAGATAATACACTTATACTTGGTGACTTGAATGTATTACTTTCTACAATCAATAGGTCTTCTAAGCACCACATCTCCAAAGAAACAAGAACTGTAAATGATACACTGGACCAGATGGATTTCACAGATATTTACAGAACTTTACATCCAAACGCAACTGAATACACATTCTTCTCAGGTGCACTTGGAAGTTTCTCCAGAATACACCATATACTGGGTCACAAATCAGGTCTAAACTGATACCAAAAGATTGGGATTATCCCCTGCATATTCTCAGACCATAATGCTTTGAAATTAGAACTAAATCACAAGAAGAAGTTTGGAAGGATTTTCAAACACGTGGAGGTTAATGACCATCCTGCTAAAGGATGAAAGGGTCAACCAGCAAATTAAAAGATTCATGGAAACTAATGAGAATGAAGATACAACCCTTCAAAATCTTTGGGATGCAGCAAAAGCAGTCCTGAGGGGGAAATACATAGCAATATAAGCTTCCCTCAAAAAACTGGAAAGAACTCAAATACAAAAGCTCACCTTAAACCTAAAGGAGCTGGAGAAAAAAACTGCAAATAGAACCTACACCCAGCAGAAGAAGAGAGTTAATAAAGATTCGAGCAGAACTCAATGAAATAGAGACCAGAAGAATTGTGGAACAGATTAACAAAACCAGGAGTTGTGTCTTTAAAAGAATTAATAAGATAGATAAACTATTATCTAGCTTTATTAAAAAGAAGAGAGACAAGATTCAAATTAATAAAATCATGAATGAGAAAGGAGAGATCACCACCACTACCAAGGAAATAGAAATGATTTTAAAAACTTATAATGAGCAGCTTTATGCCAATAAATTAGGCAATTTAGAAGAAATGGACACATTTCTGGAAAACCAAAAATTACCAAAACTAGAACAGGAAGAAATAGAAAACCTGAACAGGCTGATAACCAGGGATGAAATTGAAGCAGTGATCAAAAACCTCCCAAGACACAAAATTCCAGGGCCAGATGGCTTCCCAGGGGAATTCTTTCAAACGTTTAAGGAAGAAACCGTACCTATTATGCTAAAGCTGTTCATAAAGATCGAAAGAGATGGAGTACATCGAAACTCGTTCTATAAAGTCAGCATCACCTTAATTCCAAAACCAGACAAAGACCCCACCAGAAAGGAGATTTATAGACTAATATACCTGATGAACAACAAGATACTAGCCAAAAGGATCCAACAATACATTAAGAAGATTATTCACCATGACCAAGTGGGATTTATCCCTGGGATATAAGGCTGGTTCAACACTCAAAAGCAATCAATGTTACTGATCATATCAGCAAGAGAAAACCCAAGAACCATATGATTTTCTCAATAGATGCAGAGAAAGCATTTGACAAAATACAGCATCCATTCCTGATCAAAACTCTTCAGAGTGTAGGGATAGATGGAATATTCCTCAACACCTTAAAAGCCATCTACGAAAAACCCACAGCAAATGTCATTCTCAGTGGGGAAACACTGGGAGCCTTTCCCCTAAGATCAGGAATAGGATAGGGTTGTCCACTCTCACCACTGGTATTCAAGATAGTACTAGAAGTCCTAGCCTCAGCAATCAGGCAACAAAAAGAAATAAAATGCATTCACATTGGCAAAGAAGTCAAACTCTCCCTCTTACCAGATGACATGATACTGTACTTAGAAAACCCAAAAGACTCCACCCCAAGATTGCTAGAACTCATACAGCAATTCAGCAATGTGACAGAATAAAAAACGCCCAGAAATCAGTGGCATTTCTATACAATAACTGTGAGACTGACGAAAGAGAAAAGAGTCAACCCCATTTACTATTGCACCCAAAAGCATAAGATACTTAGGAATAAACCTAACCAAAGAGGTAAAGGATCTATACCCTAAAAACTACAGAACACTTCTGAAAGAAATTGAGGAAGACACAAAGAGATGGAAAAATAGTCCATGCTCATGGATTGCAAGAATTAATATTGTGAAAATGTCAATGCTATTCAGGGCAATTTACATGTTCAGTGCAATCCCTATCAAAATACCATGGACTTTCTTCAGAGAGTTGGAACAAATCATCATAAGATTTCTGTGGGATCCGAAAAGACCCCGAATAGCCAGGGGAATATTAAAAAAGGAAACCATAGCTGGGGGCATCACAATGCCAGATTTCTGGTTGTAATACAAAGCTGTAGTCATCAAGACAGTGTGGTACTGGCACAAAAACAGACGCATAGATCAGTAGAACAGAACTGATTATCCAGAAGTGGACCCTCAACTTTATGGTCAACTAATATTCAAGAAAGCAGGAAAGACAATCCACTGGAAAAAAGACAGTCTCTTCAAAAATAGTGCTGGGAAAATTGGACATCCACATGCAGAAGAATTAATCTAGACCATTCTCCTACACCATACACAAAGATAAACTCAAAAGGGATGAAAGATCTTAATGTGAGACAAGATTCCATCAAAATCCTAGAGGAGAACACAGGCAACACCCCTTTTGAACTTGGCCACGGTAACTTCTTGCAAGATACATCATTGAAGGGAAGAGAAACAAAAGCAAAAATGAATTATTGGGACTTCATCAAGATAAGAAACTTCTGCATAGCAAAAGAAACAGTCAACAAAACTAAAAGACAACCTACAGATTGGGAGAACATATTTGCCAATGACCTATCAGATAAAGGACTAGTATCCATGATCTTGATCTATAAACAACTTATTAAACAAAACAGCAAAGAAACAAACAATCCAATCATGAAATGGAGAAAAAAGGTGAACAGAAATCTCACAGTGGAAGTCATAGCACAACATAGCCAACCAGCACATGAGAAAATGCTCTGCATCACTGGCCATCAGGGAAATACAAATCAAAACCACAATGAGATACTACCTCCACCAGTGAGATCGGGGAAAATTAACAAGGTAGGAAATAACAAATGTTGGAGAGGATGTGGAGAAAGGGGAACCCTCTTGCACTGTTGGTGGGAATGTGAACTGGTGCAGCCACTCTGGAAAACTGTGTGGAGGTTCCTCAAAGAGTTAAAAATAGACCTGCCCTACGATCCAGCAATTGCACTGCTGGGGATTTACCCCAAACATACAGATGCAGTGAAATGCTGGGACACCTGTACCCTGGTGTTTATAGCAGCAATGTCCACAATAGCCAAACTGTGGAAGGAGCCTCAGTGTCCATCGAAAGATGAATGGATAAAGAAGATGTAAACAATGGAATATTACTCAGCCATTAGAAATGACAAATACCCACCATTTGCTTCGACGTGGGTGGAACTGGAGGTTATTATGCTGATTGAAATAAGTCAATCGGAGAAGGACAAACATTATATGGTCTCATTCATTTGGGGAATATAAAATATAGTGAAAGGGAATAATGGGGAAAGGAGAGAAAATGAGTGGGAAATATCAGAGAGGGAGACAGAAAATGAGAGATTTCTAACTCTGGGAAACTAACAAGGGTTGTGGAAAGGGAGGTTGGTGGCGGTGGCGGTGACTGGGTGACAGGCACTGAGCGGAGCACATGGCGGGATGAGCACTGGGTGTTATGCTATATGTTGGCAAATTGAACTCCAATAAAAATAAATTTTAAAAAATAGATTCACACCAAAAGCATTATAATCAAACTGTCAGATGACAGGGACAAGAAAACAGCAGGAGAAAAGCAACTTTTTGTGTACAACGTATCCGTAAAAAGATTCACAGCTGATTTCTCAATAAAACCAATGAAGCTAGAAGCAAATCAGGTGATATGTTTAAAATGCTGAGGTCGATGCAAGGGAAGATTGTGGTGTAGGAGGACTCTGAGCTCACTCCATCCCATGATTATAACTAGATATCATCTGCATCCAAGTAAATAGAGAACAATCCAAAGACTGGCAGAACACTCTACAGCGAAATATAGAGAAGAAGCTGCATCTCAAAGTTAAAGGGTGTCTAAAGGTATGAATAAAAAAACAGTAAAAAGCAGTGAAAGATCTCACAAAATTAAAGGATAATTAATATGACAACATGTATCTAAAACATGGGAGGAGAGGAGTAAAGAATGAGTTCAAATTTAAATAACCATCATCTCAATATAGATGACTATGGAGAAGAGGTCATATACAAACCTAATGGTAACCATATTTCAAAAACCACTAAAAAAAACATGAAAATAATAAAGAGAAAAAATAATCTATCACTAAAGAAAATCAGTAAATGATGAAAGAGAGAATGACAAGAAAGGATCAGAGAAAATCATCAGAACAATCAATACAAACAATAAAATGACAATAAATATATATTTGTGAATAATTACCTTGAATATAAATGGAAAGCTCAAATCAAAAGACATAGGGCATCAGAATGGAAAACAAACAAGCCCCGTGTATGTGCAGCCTACACGAGATTCATTTAGGACCTAAAGACACATGCAGATTAAAAGTTAGGGGATGGAGAAAGATCTATCAATCACATAAATAGATGTCAAAACAAAGGTAGGGTAACAATACTTATATAAGACAACATAGAATTTAAAATAAAGACTACAACAAGAGATGAAGGATTCTATATCATAATAAAAGGGACAATTCAACAAGACGATATAACAATTGCAAATATAGGAGCATTCAAATACATAAAACAGTTAATAACAAACATAAAGGAACTAATAAATAATAATACAATAATAGTAAGGAACTTTGACACCCTATGTACATCAATGGAGAGATCATCCGAACAGAAAATCAACATGGAAACAATGGCTCTAAATAACACAGTGGAACAGATGGATTTAACAGATATTTTCAAAATATTTCATCCTAAAACAGCAGAATACATATTCTTTTCATGTTCACATGGAATATTCTCCAGAATATATCACATTTTAGCCCAAAAAACAAGCCTCAATAAATTCAAGAAGATCAAAGTCATACTATGCATCTTTTTTAGCCACAATGCTATGAAATTACAATTCAACCACAAGAAAAAATCCACAAATACATGAAAATCAAATAGCATTCAAGTAAAAAAAGAATGGTTCAACCAGAAAATAAAAGAAGTAAGCAATAATGGAAACAAATGAAATGAAAACACAAAGGTCCAAAACGTTTGGGATGCAGCAGAAGGGGTTCTAAGATGGAAATTTACAGTAATACTTTGAGAAGAAAAAAATAACCTCAAATAGACAACCTAGCTTTATACCTAAAGGAACCAGGTAAAGAACAATAGAGAAGCCTAAAACCAGAAGAAAGAAGGAAATAATGAAAATCGGTACAGGAATAAATGATATGGAAACTAAAAAGACAACAGAACACATCAGTAAAACCAGGATCCAGTTCTTTGAAATAATCTATAAAATTGATAAGCCTGTAGCCAGACATCAAGAAAGAGAAAGGACTCATAAATAATAAATCACAAAAATAGAGGGAAAATAATAACCAACACCATAGAAATACAAACAATTATAAGAGAATATTTTAAAAACTATATATCAAAAAACTGGACAACCTAGAAGGAATGGATAAAGTCCTAGAAACTACCAAAACTAAAATAGGAAGAAATAGAAAATGTGAACAAACTGATAACCAGAAAAGGAATTGACTCAATAATAAACAAAGAAATAAACAAAATAGTTCCCCAACAAACAATAGTCCAGGGCCAGATGGCTTCACAGGTGAATTCTGCCAAAATTTTATTTTTTTTAATTTTATTTATTGGAACACCTGGGTGGCTCAGTGGTCGAGTGTCTGCCTTCGTCTCAGCACGTGATCCTGGAGTCCTGGAATTGAGTCCTACTTTGGGCTCCCTGCATGGTGTCTGCTTCTCCCTTTGCCTATTTCTCTGCCTCTCTCCCCTCTCTCTCATGAATAAATAAATAAAGCATTTTTTTAAAAAATATTATTTTTATTTATTTATTTAGAGAGTTCAAGTTGAAGTGGGGCACAGAGGGAGAGAGAATCCCAAGTAAACTCTGTGATGAGCATGGAGCCCAGTGCAGGGCTCAATCTCAGGACACCAAGATCATGACCTGAGCCAAAATCAAGAGTCGGATGCTTGACTGACTGAGCCACTCAGATACCCCTCTATCAAAAATTTAAAGAAGGGTTAATATACAGTCTTCACAAACTATTTCAAAAAATAGGAAAGGAAGAAAATTTTTCAAATTTATTCTGAGGCCAGAATTATTTAATACCAAAGCAGATAAAGACACCACAGAAGAAAAGAGAACTACAGACAAATATTCTTGTTGAACATAGATTCAAAAATCTTGAACAAAATACCAGCAAACAGAACTCAACAATACATTAAAAAAAAATCATACACTTCGATCAAGTGGGATTTATTCTCTGGTTTCGAGGGTGGTTCAGTATTTCCAAATCAATCAAGATGATATATCACATCAATAAGGGAAAGAACCATATGATAATTTCAATAGACACAAAAAAAGCATTTAACAAAGCACAACATCTATTCATGATAAAAGCCTTTGACAATGTAGGCTTAAAAGGAGCATAATTCAATAGTAAAGATCATAAATGAAAAATAGCAAATACCATCCTCAATGGGGAAAAACTGATAGCTTTCCCCTTAGGTCAGGGACAAAACAAGGAAACTCACTCTCATAACTTTTATTGAACACAGTATTGGAAACCTAGCCACAGTAATAAGAGAACAAAAGGAAATGAAGGCACCCAAACCAGTAAGGAAGAAGCAAAACTTTCAATATCCACAGATGACATGATACTATGTATAGAAAACCCTAAAAATACCACTAAAAAACTGCTAGTACTAATAAAGGAATTCAGTAATGTCACAGGATACAAAATCAATGTACCAAAATATGTTGCATTTATATGCACTAAAAGTAAAGCAACAGAAAGAGAAATTAAGAAAATAACCCATTTACAATTACCTCAAAAAAAACAAAAAACCATAAGATATCTAGGAATAAACCTATCCAAAGAGGCAAAGGACTTGTAGTTTGAAAACTATAAAAGAAACTAATAGAAGAAATTGAAGAGGAAACAAAGGAATGGGAAAATATTCCATGCTAATGGATTGGAAGAACAAATGTTAAAATGTCTATACTACCCATAGCAATCTACACATTCAATGCAATCCCTGTCCAAATACCATCAGCATTTTTCACAGAAATAGAACAAATAATTCCAAAATATGTATGGAACCACAAAAGACCTTGAATAGCCAAAGCAATATTGAAAAAGAAAAATAAAGCTGGAAGCACCATAATTCTGGCCTTCAGATTATATTACAAAACCACAGTGATCAAAACAGTATGAGACTGGAACAAAAATAGACACATAGATCAATAGAAAAGAACAGAAAACCCAGGGCAGCCTGGGTGGCTCAGCAGTTTAGCACTGCCTTTGGCCCAGGGCCTGATCCTGGAGATCCAGGATCGAGTCCCACGTCAGGCTTCCTGCATGGAGCCTGCTTCTCCCTCTGCCTGTGTCTGCCTCTCTCTCTCTCTCTCTCTCTCTCTCTCAAATAAATAAATGGAACTTTGAAAAAAAAAAAAGAATAGAAAACCCAGAAATGAAGCCACAACTAGATGGTCAATTAATCTTCAACAAAGCAGTAATAAATATCCAATGGGAAAAGGAAAGTCTCTTTAACAAACAGTATTGGGGAAAATAGATAGCAATGTGCTAAAAAGTATGAAATTGAACCACTTTACTACACCATACACAAAAATAAATTCAACATGGTCTAAATACCTAAATATGAGACCTGAAACCACCAAAATCATAGAAAAGAACATAGACTGTATCTTCTTCAACAATGGCCAGAGCAATTTTTTTTCTAGATCTGTCTCCTGAGGCAAGGGAAATAAAAGCAAAAATAAACTATTGGGATTACATCAAAATAAAAATATTCTGCACAGCAAAGGAAACAATCAGCAAAACTAAAAGGCAACATACTGAATGGGAGAAGATATTAGCAAATGACATATTTAGTAAAGGGTAGGTATCCAAAATATATGAAAAACTTACACAACTCAGCATCCAAAAAACAAAAATAAAATTATAACACAACTAAAAATGAGCAGAAGAAATGAACAAGCACTTCTCCAAAGAAGAATACAGATGGCCAGCAGACATAAGAAAAGATGCTCAACATCATTCATCATCAGGGAAATGCAAACCAAAACTACAATGAGATATCACCTCACACCTGTCAAAAAGCCTATAACCAGGGATCCCTGGGTGGCGCAGTGGTTTAGCGCCTGCCTTTGGCCCAGGGCGCGATCCTGGAGACCCGGGATCGAATCCCACGTCGGGCTCCCGGTGCATGGAGCCTGCTTCTCCCTCTGCCTGTGTCTCTGCCTCTCTCTCTCTCTCTCTCTCTCTGTGTGTGTGTGTGACTATCGTAAATAAATAAAAATTAAAAAAAAAAAGCCTATAACCAACAACACAAGAAACAACAGGTGTTGGTTAGGATGTGGAGAAAAAGGAACTTTCATGTACTGTTGGTAAGAATGCAAACTGGTGCAGCCATTGTGGGAAACAGTATAGAAGTTCCTCAAAAAGTTAAAAATAGAGCTACCCTATCATCCAACAATTGTACTCATGGGTAGTTTTGCAAAGAATATAAAAACAGTAATTCAGAGGGATATTTGAATCTCTATGTTTATAGCAGCATTATTTATAATTGCCAAGATATGGAAGTAGCCCAAGTGTCCATCAACTGATGAATGGATAAAGAAGCAGTATGAATGCATATACATGTGTGTGTGTGTATATATATATATATATATATATATATATATATACACACACACACACACATATATATATATATAATGCATGAATGATATATATATTTACATACCCCAATATTCCAGTATATATACTCCTAACTCTGGGAAATGAACAAGGGGTAGTGGAAGGGGAGGTGGGCAGGGGGGTGGGGTGACTGGGTGATGGGCACTGAGGAGGGCACTTGATGGGATGAGCACTGGGTGTCATACTATATGTTGGCAAATCAAACTTCAATAAAAAATACATTAATAAAAAACATGGATGAAGCTAAAGAGTATAATGCTAAGCAAAATAAGTCAGTCAATAAAATATAAATACAACAGGATTCACTTATATGTGGAATTTAAGAAACAAAACAGGCAAAAAAAAAAGAGAGAGAGAGAGAGAGACCAAGAAACAGACTCTTAACCATGCTGATGGTTAACAGAGCAGAGGTGGGTGGGAGATGAGTTAACTAGGTGATGGGGATTAAGGAGTGCAGTTGTGATTAGTGCCTGGTGTTGTATGGAAATGTTCAGTCATTATATACACTTGAAACTAATATTACACTGTATATTAACTATCTGGAATATACACAAAAATAAAAAAATAAAAGCCTTGTGAAATATGCCTAGAATATTCTCCATAATGAAGGCCTGATATTCAGGGGAAATGGCATTGCCAGAGCATTATCCCCAAAGCTGGGGAAGGAGCTTTGCTTTTATTTTGGTTCCTTCTAGCCTCCTGTTTTCACCTCAGAGGATAGAAATAAGCTGAAGAAAACTGAACATATGTAGCCAAGAGACATAAGCCCAATAATCATTATAGGATTCTTCCCCTCCTTCATATGTTTCTACCACACCAATTGGACTCCAATATAATAGCAAAGAGTTACAGCTGAAAGAACTGACAGATGCAGATTTCCATGAAGAGGAAATATTTAGAAAAGTCCAAAGTCAAAATAGTATACCATTAAAAAACAGAGAGAGAGAAAAGGACTTTGCAGCTTTTGGCACTTATAGCTGTATTAAAGACAAAACACAGCCTGACTCATAGTCAGATTAACATCAGTCCTCACATTAAAGTCCTTTTTACCTCAGTTTCTAGTACCTGATGCAACATGTCCAGCTTTCAACATAACATTATAAGGCATGCCATGAGGAAAAAAAAATATATACACAATCTGAAGACACAAAGCAAGCATCAGAACTGGACTCAGCTATGATACCTTTGTTGGAATTATCAAATAGGGAATTGAAAATATGTATAATTGATAAAAACTCCAGTGGAAAAATTAGACAATGTGAAATAAAGGATGAGTAATGCAAGTGAAAAGTGAAAATCCAAAAAATAATTAAAAGGAAATGTTCTAAATAAAAAACACTGCCAAATAAATAAAGAATGCCTTTGATGGGCTTATCACTAAGCCCAAGAAAAGAGTCAGTGAGCTAAAAGATAGAGCAAAAGACATTGGCCAGAATAAAATACAAAGAGAGAGAGAGAAAAGAACCAAAACAAAGCAAAACAAATAAATAGAAGAGGATATCCAAGAACTGTGTGACATTTCAAAGTGTGGAACATAGGTATAATTGGAATGTCAGAAGTAGAGACAACAAAACATTAAAAATATTCAAAACAAAAAGGGCCAAGAATTTCCAAAATTAATGGCATCCAGACTGATAACCAGGAACCTCAGAGAAGTACCAGGAAGAGTAAATTCCGAAGAGGAGCTACATCTAAGTAGTTAGAGAGGCCAGGGGAGGGGGCTGACACCTCACAGAGGAATAAGGAAAACAACTATAGTACAGTTCTTGTCAGAAGCCATTCAAACAAAAAGAGAGTAGAGTAAAAAATGCCACGCTGCTGACTTTGAAGATGTAAGAAAGGCCACAAACCAGGTGACAAAGGTGGCCTCTAGATGCTGGAAAAGCCATGAATGTCAATGTGGGTGTCAGAACAGCAGCTGCACTTCTGGATCAGTTTTATGAGTAAAGGAGACTCCTCATTGTGTCCACACCCACAGCCCGGAACCTTCTTTACAGGCTGCAGTTGGGGATGCTGCAGTTACCATCACTGTTCCAGATGGGACCTCCTAGCACATGGTTGAAGGCGCCACATCCCCAAGACACTTGCCAGGGGCTGACTCATCGGGCTAGAATTTTCTTTTTTCCTCTCTTTGTAAATGGAATATCATTGACACCTGGGTGGCTCAGTCAGTTAAGCATCTGACTCTTGGTTTCAGCTCAGGTCATGATCTCAGGGTCCTGGGATCAAGCCCCTTGTTGGGCTCCACACTCAGTGCAGAATCTGTTTGAGATTCTCTCCCTCTTCTTCTACTCTGCCCCCACTCACTTGCTTGTTCTCTCTCATATAAATTAATTTAATTAATAAATAAAAATTTTAAAATAAATTTAAAAAGTGAGGTTATCATTGACTTGTAACATTAGTTTTAGTAGTACAACATCATAAGTCAATATTTATATGTATTACAGAAGATCATCACAATATTCCAGTGAGCATCTGTCACCAAACCTAGATATACATTTTTTTATAAGCACTTTTAAAATCCACTCTCCTAGCTACTTTCAAATAGGCAATAGAGTCTCATTAACTATAGTCACCATGCTGTACATTACATACTTGAGACTTTTTATAACTTGAAACTTGCACCTTTTGGCCCTCTTCACCCACTTTGCCCATCTTCCCACCCCTGCCTCATGAAGACATGTCTATTTGCTATATCCATGAGATTAAAAAAAAAAAAAAAAGCTCCATGACTCCCCCAGACCTGAGGCTGTCGCGGCCACCACTGGTCCCACTCCTGAAAAACAACTTCCTCACCAATAATTCTTTATTCAGCAAAATTACCCTTCAAAAGTGAAAGGGAAATAAATACTTTCACAGACAAATCTAATTTAATTTATTGCCAGCAGACATGTTCTTCAGGAAGTATTAATCATTCTTCAAGCACCTAATACCTACATAACAAAAAGAGTAGTGTCTGAGAAAGAATAAATACAATTGAAATAAAATCTTTATTTTTTCTTATTTTTAATTGATCTAAAAGATAACTGCCTTAGGTAATAATAGTAATTGTACATTAGGTATTTATAGCTATAAATAAGTGGAAAGAATGGCAACAGTATCCTAAGGATGGAACAGAGCAATCAGTTTTAGGTAACTGTACACATGTGAATGATACTTTGTTATTTTAAAGGAATTTTGGATTCTTAAAAATCTGGAGCAACTACTCATTTTTTAAAAAGTGTAATTGGTATGCTAAACAGGGAGGTAAAACGGGATGATATAAAACAGTCAATTAAAAAGCAAGGTAAAAAAGGGGAACATAAAAACATAAAGAACAAACAACAAATAGAAAACAAAGTTGTTAATAATGAGTAGATATTAATCCATTTCTACCAATAATCACTTAGAGTGGATTAAAAAATGACATAACTATGTGTGTTGACAAGAAACCCACATTAAATATAACAACTCAAATAGGTTACAATAAAGGAATGGAGAAAGATATACCATGCCATGACTTATCAAAAGAACCAGAGGAACTGGGGATCCCTGGGTGGCGCAGTGGTTTGGCGCCTGCCTTTGGCCCAGGGCGTGATCATGGACACCCGGGATCGAGTCCCGCATCAGGCTCCCGGTGCATGGAGCCTGCTTCTCCCTCTGCCTGTGTCTCTGCCTCTCCCTCTCTCTTTCTCTCTCTCTCTCTCTCTCTCTGTGTCTATCATAAATAAATAAATATTTTTTTAAAAAAGAAATTTAAAATGTATTGTGAACTAATGAAAATGAAAATACAATTTATCAAAATTTGTAGTATTGAAACAAATGCAGTGCTTATATGGAAATTATAGCATTGGCTGCATCCTAAGATCATCTTAGGAAACTATAGAAATTTATGCATAAGGCAAAAGGAGAAAAGAAAAAAATTAAAGCATAAATCAATGAACTTGAAAACATAAAGGAAAATTAATGAAGTCAAAAGCTGGTTCTTTGAGAGGATCAATTAACTTAATTAACCAATAAACACACTAACCAAGAAAAACAGAGTAAGATGCAAATTATCATTATGAAAAATGAATGCCAGATCACCACCACACATCCCATGGAAGGTAAACTGTTAATAAAGGAAAACTACAAGAAGCACTACACCTACAAGTTTGAAAAATTAGATTAAATGTACCAGTTACTTAAAATCACTCTGGGAGAAATAGATAATTGGTATTGGTAAAGACCCATCTCTATTAAAGAAATTTCATCAATAGCTAATAAAATTTTCAAAAAGGAAGTACTGGGACCAGATAGAGTCACTGTTGAATTCTGCCAAATATTTAAGGAAGAATTAACTCCAGTTTTACCAAATATCTTTCGCAAAATGTAAGTGGAAAGAATATCCTTTAACTCATTTGATGATGCCACTATGACCGTAATACCAAAACAAGAGAAAGACATTTTAAGAAAAGAAAGGACAGACTAATGTATTTTGTAAACATACATTCTTCACAAAATGTTAGCTAACAATATCAAAAAAGTGTAAAAATACATATACAACATGACTAAGTGGGATCTATTCCAGGTATGCAAGGATATTTTACTATCTGAAAAATCAACTTAATCTACCTTATCAACAGACTAGAGAATAAAAATCATATGAACAAATCAAGTATTGCAGAAAGACATTTGATACAAGCCTAAAACCATTCATGATAAAAACTCTCATAAACTAGGAATAGAAGGGAACTTTATCAGTTTGATTAGGAATATCTATAAAAAAAAGTAGTCCCCCCCAAAACAAACTGAAACCCATAAAGTTAACCTCATATTTGTTGGTAAGGAAATGGAAGCTTTCCCACTAAGATCATGAGTAAAATAGAGATATCCTCATAACCTCTCACTACTTCTACTCAACGTCATATTTAAAATCACTGTATATTACTTTATGGGCTAAAAAAAAAAAAATAGACCACAGAAAACACCACAGGCTGAGTGGCTTAAACAATGGACATTCAAGGGCACCTGAGTGGCTCAGTTGGCTAAGCATCTGCCTTGAGCTCAGGTCATGATCCCAGGTTTCTGGAATCAATCCTCGTGTTAGGCTCCCTGCTCAGGAGAACCTGCTTTTCCCTCTCCCTCTGCACCTCCCCCTGCTTGTTCTCCCTCTGTGTGTGTGTGTCAAGTAAATAAATAAAATCTTAAAAAATCAATAGACATTTATTTTCATAGTTCTGGAAGCTCAAAGTCCAAGATCAGAGTGCCAGTGTAGTGAAATTCTGGTGAGAGCCCTCTTCCTGGCTTGCAGATGGCAGCTTATCACTGTGTCCTCCCATAGCAGAGAAAGAGCAAACTAGGAAGTTTTCTGGTGTTCATTCTTATAAGAATATGTAATCCTATTGATTAGGGCCCCTACTAACCTTAATTGTATAGCCTTAGTTATTTCCATAGGAGCCCTATTTGTAAACAAAGCCACACTGGGTCAGGGCTTCAATCTATGAATTACAAGGGGGTATACAAACATTCAGGATGTAACACCTAGCTAGTGGAATAAAGCAAAAACAGCAAATAAAAAGTACATATATTGGAAAATCCAGGTTTTTTTCTTGGAAAATGGTATTAAAAACAAAGATTTGAGCACCAGATGTGCTCTCTGCTACTGGTATGTGATTCCTTCTAGTCTCCTTTAAGTAAAAGAGCCAGGAAATACATGTGAATCTACTGACCTGTTTATATGCATATATTTATATATAATTCTCTATGTAACCATTTGTATCTGTATTAAGCTGAACATGAGTTTATATTGTCTTCAACTCTAATCATATAGGTCTTTATAGCATCCTTTCATTGTTTACTTGTAAATTCTCAATCAGCAGTGACATGCCTGGTTCTTATCATCCACCAACCATTTACTTAAATTTTGTTAATTTTTAAATATTTCATTTTTATGGTAACTGCATATGTATCATTACATAATGTAGGGCTGAGAGTGGGAATTCTAGCTCCATTTAGATTTTCTTTTATATAAAACATTTTATTTTGCTTAATAGAAAAGGCAATTGCACTTCCTTCAACAAATCATGTGAGTTAATTTGTAATATCTTCTTTTCCTTTAAATATTTTACTTTGTGTTAGCTTAATCCTTTGATTTGGCACATGAAAAATGGTAAGGAGTCACTGAGTTTTCAGCCAAATACTGCTCATTGTCATCTAAAAAGCCTGCAAGAATGACTCTCTCTCTCTCTCTCTCTCTCTCTCTCAGTACCCTGATCTTGTGTGCTATACCTGGAACACTCTACATTTATTACAAGAAATTATTCAGTACATCAAATGAATGAAATTGGAAGAAGAATGAGTAGAAGAAACCACAAAATTTGATTTTAGCACCTTCCCACTTCCACTTTCTATATCTCTCTGTCCAATTCTAATGAAATACCACTGTCTCATCTATTACCAGTTTCTTTTTCCTGAACTCACAAATCCTGTAACTATCCAGAAAGGAAGCTATTTGCACATCCTCATTTTGGCAGATAGGGTTAGATAATGTCTTCTAATGACTTCACTAAAAGGAGCCCTACAGAGTAGTTAGTAATTAGGATAAAATATACAATGTTACAGTAACAAACCAGCCCCTAAGTCTCGGTGGCTTAATAGTATAAGTTTATACTATTATACAGTTTATATCTCATTCAAGCCAGTCTTAATGTAGGATGTCCTCCTCTATTTTGAAGCCATTCCACATGAAACATGGCCCAAGACCACTACAGTAAGAATATAAAGAGCTGAGGATCATGGAAGATCTTTTTAAGAACTAGGCTTAGACGGGACTTATATCACTTCAATCCAGCTAGATAATTCTAGCATAATTACAGTGAGGCTGGGAAATGAATACATCCTGTGTCTGAAAGACAATAGCATATGTTGAACCCATTGTATTGGCCACAGTTGCCATGAGCCCAGAGTTTGAGTTTCTTACGATCAACCTCCTATGCTGCTACTGGTAAGTCATGGAACATTCAGAACTCTAATTTTGAAATTTACTTACTTATTGAATCATTTGACCAATTTACAATTACCATGCATATAATGCAGGTTGAAAACTCTGCAAGGATATAGACTATACAGGTAGATAGAACATGGCCTTTATTTTGCAGGAGTTGACGGATAGAAAAATTTCAAGTGAAGTAAATTTTACAACAGAAATAAGTTCAATAGATATTGGGATTGCAGAGGAAGGTGCAACCAGCATCCACTGTGGAAAGCAGGACTAACTTCACAGGAGAGACTCTGACATTGTCTTCAAAGATAATTGAGCATCTTTTAGAAGGATTGGGCCACCTTTGGCATTTCATATACATAGAGGAGTATGTACAAAGGGTTAGATCTTAAAAGTGTGGTATGTATAGAAATCAGGAAATAATCCATCCTGGTGTGGATTGGAATGTTCAAGGCCTCTCATGTGTGATGATGATGTTTGTGTATGTGCATGTGTGCACATGTGGGCATAAATTAAAGATATGACACTTCTTCCCTAAATACTTCATTAGGCATTTCCTGAAAATAAAAGTATTCTCTTATTATAGCCAAATACCAGTATCATACCTAAAAAAATCATTATCTAATATAAGCTAAAACTTCCTCTTTTTCCAAATTTCCTCAATTTTTCAAATACAGATTTTTATAGTAGTCTACTTTCAAACCAAGATCCAGTTAAGGTTTCTGCATTGTCTTTGTGGTCATGTCTCTCTAATCTCATTTAATCTGCAATAATTATCTCACAATCTTTTTATTCACAGCCTTGTCTTTTTAATAAAATCAACGTATGTATATATAATATTCTGCTTATCTATCCATCCATTAGTGGACTTCTGGGATATTTTCATGATTGTGAATAATTCTGCCATTAGCACAGATGTACAAATATCTCTGTAAAACCCTGTTTTCAACTCTTTTGCATATATATCAATGAGTAGAATTATTGGGTCACATGGTAATTCTATATTTAGTTTTTTGAGGAACTGTCATAATATTTTCCATAGCAGCTGTACCATTTTACATTCCCACTAATGGTGCATATGGGCTCCAATTTCTCCAAATCTAGTATTAAACAAATATAGTAAAATATTATTATAATCTGCTCTATCTCTTGCATTGATTAGTATAGTCCAAGACAGAGTAAACATACTATATTAAAAGCAATTGACTGACCCAGTTGGGGTAAAGAATAAGGGAAATGGGATGTAAGCAATTATTAAAAAAAAAAAAAAAAAGAGGAAGGAAGAGGGGAGTTGACGAGTAGTACAGGAAAAGGAAGATAGAGGAGGACATTTGGGAATTCACCGACAGTGTCAATGTATTACTTTATGTACTTAGGAAAAGGCCTAATTGAGGGGATCCCTGGGTGGCGCAGCGGTTTAGCGCCTGCCTTTGGCCCAGGGCGCGATCCTGGAGACCCGTGCATGGAGCCTGCTTCTCCCTCTGCCTGTGTCTCTGCCTCTCTCTCTCTCACTGTGTGCCTATCATAAATAAATAAAAATTAAAAAAAAAATAAAGTCCTGGTTGACCTGTGTTTTCTGCCTAATGAATCCACTAGAATGAAAAGGAAGCCTCATGGCATATTCTTTATATGTAACTACAGGTATAAAACAAGATTTCTTTTACCTTAGATGAAATGGAGGTGCTCCAGAACATCCATAACTCCTTACTGGGAACTAGCTGGGTACTTAATCTTGAGCTGGGATGATGAAAAAGAAACAGAAAAAAGTCTTTCTACTGATCTTTTAAGATCTTTGCCTCTTCTTAAGAATGTTGATGGGGGCCATAAGAGGGAGATTATCACTTTTATATCATCACTTGCTCAATTTTCCAAGGACTTGGTATGAAATAAGATGCCTCTCTATCCATTCCTTGTTTCTCAGTCCCAATATGATTGATACAAAATATTTTATGCATTGATTGTGTAATCTCTAGTAGAGGAGTCCATGGCTTTCCAATGTGCCCTACTCTTTAAGATCAAGAAGCAATAAAGCCATGAAAAATATAAACAGCAAAGTTATACTCCACACTAAATGTCTAAAAAATTAGACAGATACAGGAAGTGAGCACTTGCAGAATTATAAAACTGGCAGGATAGAACTCACCCTTCCCACATCACTGAAGAGACTAATACATTAAAAAAATATGCTAGTTTGTAGATATTTACTCAAAGAATACAAAAAAAAAATACAAAAAAACCCCACTAATTCAAATATTCACTCCTGTGTTTATAGCAACATTGTTTACAATACCCAACATCTGGAAGCAGCCCAAATATCCATCAATTGATGAATAGATAAAGAAAATGTGGTATATATAAAAATGGAATATTACTCCAGCATAAAAAAGAATGAAATTTTGCTATTTGCACTGACATGAATGGAGCTACAGAACATAATGCTAAGAGAAATAAGTCAGAGAAAGATGAATGCCATGTTATTTCACTCATATGTGGAATTTAATAACAAAAAAACAAAGGGAGAATATATATATAGAGGGAGTCAAAGAAAGAAAAATATTCTTAATTATAGAGAACAATCTGATGGTTACTAGATGGAAGGTGAGTGAGGGGATGCGTGAAAAAGGTGACAGGGATTAGGAGTGCACTTATGATGAACACTGGATGATGTATGGAATTGTTGCATCAATATATCAATATATTATACACCTGAAACTAACATAACACTATATGTTAACTAACTGGAATTAAAACAAAAACAAATTTTTAAAAAGTTGCAAGTGTTTGTAAAGTAATATGTGGAAGCATATGGAAATTTCCATATGCTTAACTCATTGAAATGACACTGTATGATCCCATTTAAGTAACATCTTCTTTCATTAAAATATAAGTGTTTGTAAACATGTGTAGAAGCACATGGGACTATCCTTATGCTCATTAAAACTACATTAAATATAAAAACACAAATAAAATTTTAAAATAACATTTTTATAATATATATTAGTGTAAAAGCTAGTATTTTTGGAACTACACATTTTATTTTCTACTTTATTTAAGAGATCAGTGCATTTAGTAAATTATTAGTTTATGCTTAGGGAAACACAATTTATGTAATTTTGTGACATCAACAACTAAAGGGATTGAATAGAGCTGTTAAAAGAGCAGAGCTTTTTTATGTTATTGAAGTCAATCTGCTAAAAATTCAAAATAGAATGCTATAACTTTAGAATGTTAAATATAAGCCCCATGGTAACTACATAGAAGATAACTAAATAATATATGCAAAAATAAATGAGAATAGTTTGTTTCATTTAAAAAAGAAAATCAACTAAACACAAAAAAAGACAGTTATGCAAAACGTGAGGGAGAAAAAGCTATAAGAAATATAGAAAGCAAATAGCAAAATGACAGAAGTCCCTCCTTATCAGTAATCAGTTTAACCTTAAATTAATTAAGCTATCCAATAAAAAGACAGAAACTGCAGAACAAATAAACACTTGATCCAACTGCTGTATAAAATATGCCATCTAAAAAAGACTAACTTTAAATCCAGAGAAAATTAGGGTGACTGTTAAAGAAAGAAAAAGATATTTCATGCAAATATAACCAAAACAGCACGGTGGCTATACTAATATCAGATAACATAGACTTTAAATTAAAAAATAAATGAGAGAAAGTAAGGTATAAACAAGTTTCAATAGAGCAAGATGATGCACCATTTATAAACATTTACACAGTTAATAATATAAAATAAAAATATTTGAAGCAAGATTTTCAGGTCAAAAAGAGAAATTCTATAGAGAGGTTCTACAAAAATAGTGCAGACTGAGTCAGTGATGAAAAGTTTCCTAACAAAAAGTTTTGGAAACAATGGCTTCACTGTAAATTCTACCAAACATGTAAAGAGCTAACACATTGGGCTAACACAAATGCATTTGAAAACTTTTTCCTTAAAGAAGTATAGGAGAGAACGCTCTGACTCATTCAGAGGCCAGTATTACACTGATATTGAAACCAGGAAGACACAACAGGAAACAGAAACTAGAGAACAATATTCCTCATAAACATTAATTCACAAGTCCTCAAAAAAAATTCTGAATTCAGCAAACTGAATTCAGCAGCATATTAAAAAGATTATACATCTTAAGAAAGTGGGATTAATTTCTGCAATTCAGAGATGTCACAACATGGGAAAATTGATCACTGTAAAACATAATATACACAAATTGAAGTTTAAAAATACATGATCACCTCAATTGATGCAGAAAAAGCCTTTAACAAAATTCAACACCCTTTCATAATCGAAACACTCAACAAACTAGGAGTAGAAGTAAACTAAAATCCATATATGAAAACTCCACAGTGAACATCATCCTCAACAGTGAAAGACTGAAAACTTTTCTTCTAAAAAAAAAAAATCAAATATGCTCAAATTCACCTTTTTTATTTAATATCATACTGGAAGTCCTAGCCATAGACAGCAGGTAAGAAAAGTAATAGAAAGGCATCCAAATAGGAAAGGAAGAACTAACATTATTTCTGTTCACAGATAATATAATTTATAATAGAAAACCATGAAATTATCACACAAAAACCTTTATAACTGATAAGTTAGTTCATCAATGTAGCTTAATACAAAATCAACACGTGACACTTGACGGGATGAGCACTGGGTGTTGTTCTGTATGTTGGCAAATTGAACACCAATAAAAAAATAAATTTATTATTAAAAAAAATCAACACGTGAAAATCTGTTTAATTTCTTCACACTAACAATGAACAATCTCAAAGTGAAATTAATAAAACAATTTCATTTATAATAGCCACAAAATGAGTAAGATACTTAAGGACTTAGCCAAGGAGATGAAAGTCTTGCACAATGAAAACTAGAAAACACTGTAGGAAGAAATTAAAGAAGACATAAATAAATGGGAAAACATCTCATGTTCACAGATTGAAAGACTTAATATTAATATCTCAATATACACAAAATGATCTACAGATTTAATGCAATAATTATTAATTTATCAACGATTTGATTTACAGAAATAGGAAAACTCATCTTAAAATTCATGGGGAATATCATCATTCCAAATAGTCAAAACAATCTTGAAAAAGAAAACCTAAAGAATTCATACTTCCTTTTTTCAAAACTTATTGCAAAGCTACTGTAATAAAAATAGTGTGGACTAGCATAAAGACAGACATATAGATAATGGAATTGAATAGAGAGTGCAGAAATAAACACCTGTCTGTATGGTCAAGTGATTTTTGACAAGCTCACCAAGACAATTCAATTAAAAGGACAGGCTTCTCAACAAACGGTGCTGAGAATCTATATCCACGTGTAAAAGAATGATACTGGACTACTACCTAATGTTACATAAGAAATTAAATAAAAATATGTCAAGATCTTAAATGTTAGACTTAAAACCAGAAAACTGTTAGGAGATAACAAAAATCAAAATCTTCATGATAAGGGCAGCCCCAGTGGTGCAGCGGTTTAGCGCCACCTGCAGCCTGGGGTTTGATCCTGGGGACCCTGGATCGAGTCCCACGTCAGGCTTCCTGCATGGAGCCTGCTTCTCCTTCTGCCTGTGCCTCTGCCCCTCTCTCTCTCTGTGTCTCTATGAATAAATAAATAAAATCTTTTTAAAAAATCTTCATGATATTAGATTTGGCAATAATTTACTGATAATGATATGCACAGACAACAAAAGATAACAAAAGATAAAATGGACACATTGGACTTTATGTAAGTTTTAAAATATTTGCATCAAAAATCCCTATCAACAGAGTAAAAAGATGATGCATAGGATGGGAGAAAATATTCATAAACCATATATCTGATAAGAGATCAAAATTCAGAATACATGAAGAAGTCTTAAAAGTCAACTACAAAATATTTTAAACATTTAAATTCAAAAATAGATGGACTTGCATAGAAATTTCTCCAAAGAAGATATACAAATAGTCAATAACCACGTGAAAAGATGCTCCATATGATTAATTATTAGCGAAATACAAATCAAAATTGCAATATAATTTACTTCATACTGTTAGGATGGTTAATATGAAAACAATTACAGCAAAAAAACACTTCTTGATGAAGATGTGAGGAAATTGGAACATGTGCAGTGTTGGTGGGAGTGTAAAATGGTACAGCTGCTATAGAAAACAGTATGGTTCTCAAAAAATTAAAAATGGAATTACCATATAGTTTGTCCTTTTCCAATTGACTTATTTCACTCAGCATAATAACCTCCAGTTCCATCCGCGTCGAAGCAAATGGTGGGTATTTGCCGTTTCTAATGGCTGAGTAATATTCCATTGTATACATAAACCACATCTTCTTTATCCACTCATCTTTCGATGGACACCGAGGCTCCTTCCACAGTTTGACTATTGTGGCCATTGCTGCTAGAAACATCGGGGTGCAGGTGTCCCGGCGTTTCACTGCATCTGAATCTTTGGGGTAAATCCCCAACAGTGCAATTGCTGGGTCGTAGGGCAGGTCTATTTTTAACTCTTTGAGGAACCTCCACACAGTTTTCCAGAGTGGCTGCACCAGTTCACATTCCCACCAACAGTGCAATATAAAAATTAGTGAAAGGGAATAAAGGGAAAGGAGAGAAAATGAGTGAAAATATCAATGAGGGTGACAAAACATGAGAAACACCTAACTCTGGGAAATGAACAAGGGGTAGTGGAAGGGGAGGTGGGTGGGGGGTTGGGGTGACTGGGTGATGGGCAATGGGGGGACATTTGGCAGGATGAGCCCTGGATGTTATGCTACATATTGGCAAATTGTACTCCAATAAAATTTTTTTTAAAAAATGGAATTACCATGTGATATGGATATATGGGTACATATTCGTGGATATGTATTCAAAAAAACTGAAAACGGGGTCTTAATGAGATATTGGTACCTCCCTGTTCACAGCAGCATTATTCATAATACTTAAAATGTGGAAGCAGCCCAAGAATTTGTTTAGGGATGAATAGGATGTATCATTGCCAAAATTGCAGCATCAGAGGTCACAGCCTCCATCCTCTGACAAAGATTAGCAATAAGACAACTATCCATGAATATTCAGCTTGTAAATATTCAGGAGTCCACTTCACAAATTTTAGCAACACAGTGAAAGAAACAAAAAAATATCTGAGAATAACTGCACACACAAAAAAGGGAATGACAACCTCATTTTGTCTGCATTACTCCCTATTCCAGGCCAACTTTGCTCAGTATGAAGAGGGAATCCCCAATTAGAAAGAGTTCTTCTCACCAGAAAAGGGAATTGGGTGAGCAACTAGTTTCCTCATCCTTTTGGGGCACCACATAAAGGTATTGCTTTGGTTTCATCTCACCTAAACACCCAAAGCTGAGGTGTATAGAGAGCAAAGAACAATAAAAGAGCAGAAGCTATCATTTTCAGCTGCACAGTGGGAGTAACTACAGTTACCAGGGAACTACTCTGCAGAGAAGCCTACTGAAGGAACCAAAGTTCAATACAGCCATCCCAGACCCACTGCAGATTTCACTGATTTTATTATGTATCTTAGAGAAGTTTGAAATTTTAGGCATTCAATTAGCTTCTTCAACATGTATCTCCAAATCTCTTCCCAACATTTTGGGAAGTTCTCGGCCATTATTTGATTTAATACACATTTTGCCCTTCTTTCTCTCTACTTCTAGGATTCTACTTATGGCAGTTGTTGGGACTTTAAACATCAGTCTGTACTTCTGTGGCTGCATGATATCACCACAGTCATATACACAGCTTTAAACACCATCAAAGGAAGTAAGGTGGAAAATGTTCAGGTGCAGAGTTAGAAAGACTATTTGTAAGAGAGCTCATCAATGCATACTAATAATAGAAGATAAGGCCAGATCTAGGCCCACAAGTAGGTCTGAGAACCTTGGCTTTCAGCATGCACTTTCCTAGCTTTAGGATCTCATTATGGGCATGCACGAAGCAGGTAGAGATTGGTAGCATGAAGATATATAGATGCAGGGGTGCACTTGCAGTGATGGAGGTCAGCTGCAAGGGTCTAATCTTGTTTTTTGCACAAACATGGCCACAGTGGCATGGGCTGCATACTGATGATGGTCCCAAGATCTAGTGGGCACTGGGGAGAAAGAGGAGGGAGAGAGTCAGGTATCTGTAAGAAAAACTATGGGGTGAAAACTCCATAGGGATATCAGTTTATTTTTCAGCAGAAACTGTGTAAGCCAGAAGATAGCAGCACTACCAACATGCTGAAAAGAAAGATCCTACAACCAATATTATACCCAGCAAAGTTAATCATTCAAAATTGAATGAGATATAGCTTACCAGAAAAATAAAAAAATAATAATAAAGGTGTTAATCATTACTAAATTGACCTTACAAGAAATGTTAAAGGAACTTCTTTAAGCTGAAAAGAAAAGGTCATAACTAGAAGTAAGAAAATTATGAAAGAACAAATCTCATCAGTAAAAGTAAACTGTAATATAGTAGACCAGTCACTTATTAAGCTAGTATGAAGGTTAAAGATGAAAGTGGTAAAATCAATCATATCTATAATAATTAGCTAAGAAACTAATAAAATGAGAAGATGTAACTATAATAAATAATGTGAATGGGAGTAAATGTAAAATTTAGGAATTTTAAAATGTGTTCAAATTTGAATGGCTAGCAACTTAATATAGACTGCTATATGCATAGTGTATTATAAATTAACCTCATGGGAAGCACAAAATAAAACATACAATAGGTACACAAAAAATATAGAGAAAAATATCCAAACATAATACTAAAGAAAACCATCAGAATAAAAGGATAGAGAGAGAGAGAAGAAGAAAGGAACAGAGATTTTAAAAATAATCAGGAAACAATTAATGAAACGGCAATAATTACATACCTGTAAATAATTACTTTAATATAAATGGACTAAATTTTCCAATCAAAAGACATAAGGTGACTGGATGTAGAAAACAAACAAACAAAACAAACAAACAATCTAAAGACACATTGACTGAATGTGAAAGATTAAAACAAAATCCATGAAAATTAAAGTGAAAACTGGGTAGCAATATTTACATGATACAAAATGCACTTTAAAACAAAGAGTATAGCAAGAGATAAAGATTACATAATGATAAAGAGATCAATCCCTAACAAAGTATATAACAATTATAAATATCTATGCACCCAACACAGGAGCATCTAGCGACATAAAGCATTTATTATCAGATATAAAAGGAGAAACTGACAATTATACAATAACAATAGGGGATGTTAACACACCATTTACATCAATGAATGGATCACCAAAACAGAAAATACATAACGAAAGAGTGGCCTTTATTCCATGGATGCAGGGATTGTTTAATATCCATAAATCAACAAATGTGATATACCACATTACAAAATGAGAATACAAGTTATGATCATCTTAATAGATACAGAAAAATAATTTGATAAAATTCAATATACATTCATAATAAAATCTCAGCAATGTGAGGAAAGAGGGACATAACCTCAACATAATAAAGTTCATATATGACAAACTCACATCTAACAGCATACTGAAAGGTGAAAGGCCAAAACTTTTCCTTTAAGATCAATAACAAGTCAATAACACTCTCACCACTTGTATTAACATAGTATTGGAAGTTGTAGACATACTAATCAGACAAGAAAAATTAAATGTCACCTAAATTGGTAAGAAATAAGGAAAACTTTCACTATTTTCAGATAATATGATATATAAATAATCCTAAATAATCTATCAAAAAATTAGAACTAATATGTATTTCAGTAAAATTATAGGATACAAAATTAATATAAGGAAATCCATGTATTTCTACACTAACAACAAAATACCACAAGGAGAAATTTTTTAAAATCTTATTTAAAATTCCATTAAAACAAATAAAATCCCTAGGAATAGATTTAACCAAGTAAGGTAAATATCTATACTCTAGAAACTATTTTCATTGTTGAAAGAAATTGAAGATGGTACAAATATGTGAAAAGATATGCTTAGGGATTGAAACAAATAAAAGTGTTAAAATGTCCATGTTATCCAAAACAGATTAAATTCAATCACTACTAAGTTGCTAATAGCATTTTTCACATAACTAGAACAAATATTTCTAAAATTTTTATGGAAATAGAAAAGATCCAGAATAACCAAATTAACTTGTGAAATAGAGCAAAGCTGGAGGTATCAGGCTCCCAGATTTCATACCATATTACAGTGCTATAATAATCAAAACAATGTGCTACTGCTACAAAAAGAGATGTATAGACCAATGGAAAAAAATGGAGAACTCAGAAATAAACCCAATTTTATATGGTTAATGAATGTACAACAAAAGAAGCAAGAATATACAATGCAGTCCTTTCAATAAACGGTGCCAGGAAAACTTGACAGCAACACTAAGAAACAATGAAAGTGGATGACTTCACTACACCATATACAAAAATAAACTCAAAATGTATTAACAATCTCAATGTAGGACTTAAAACCCTAAACTCCTAAAAGAAAAAAAAAAAAAAAAAAAAAGAGGCAGTGAACTCTTTGACATCAGGCTTACCAGTATTTTTTTTCAAGTATTTCTCCTTAGGTGAGGGAAAAACAAACTATTGGGACTACATCAAAATAAAAAGTTTTTTCGCAACTAAGAAAGCCATCAGAAAAATGAAAAGGCAACATACTGAATGGGAGAAGATTGCAATGATATATTTGATAAAGGGTTAATATCCTAAATATATAAAAAAATTCATACAATTCCAGAAAAAAACCAATCTGATTAAAAAATGGTCAGAGAACCTGAATAGACAATTTTTCAATGAAGACATACAAATGGCCAACAGAACACAAAAAGATACTCAGTATCACTAATCCTCATGGAAATGCAAATCAAAACCACAATAAGACATCAATTCACATTTGACAGAATGGAAAGAAAGAAAGAAGGAAGGAAGGAAGGAAGGAAGGAAGGAAGGAAGGAAGGAAAAGAAAGAAAAGAAAGAAAGAAAAGAAAGAAAGAGAAAGAAAGAAAGAAAGAAAGAAAGAAAGAAAGAAAGAAAGAAAGAAAGAAAAAGAGTTGGTGAGATTGTAAAAGGGAACCATTGTGCACTGTTGGTGGGAATGTAAATTGGTACAACCACTATGAAAAATGTTATGGGGGTTCCTCAGAAATTTAAAAATAGACCTACCATATGATCCAACACTTTCATTTCTGGGTGTGTATATATATATATATATATATATATATATATATATATATATATATATATTAAGTTTTTATTCATTCATTCATGAGAGACACACAGAGAGAGGCAGCAGAGACATAGGCAGAGGACAAAGCAGACTCCCCACAAGGAGCCTGATGAAAGACTCAACCCCAGACCCCAGGATTGTGCCTGAGCAAAAAGCACAGCATATGCAGCACACATTGGAAACACTTCTGGAAGTGAAAACTGTAATGTATGTAATATTGAATACTACCTTCCAGAAAGATTTCTTCACATATATACATTAGTGAAGTTCTATTATTTTCTTGACATAGGCTCTTTACATTTTATTAAAAATATTTTAAGTTAAAACACAGAAACTAACCAACAAAACAAAGAAATAAACCAGAAAATTATGATTAAGTCTCGGAAAAAAATAATTAATGAATATTAGCCCCACAATGCATGAATGCTACTGATGTCTCAGGAGGCATAAGGAAAATTTAGAAATTAACCAAATGATAATCCCCAAACTGAATAATATAGAGTATGCCAAAAAAATCATTGTGGATTTAACTGCAGAATGTAGATAATAGGTGAACCCCCCCCCCAAAAAAAAGCTTGAAAATAGAATAATGAAATGACATAATGTAAAAAAGAGATTTTAAAATATTTTCAAAATAGGGGAGTTGGAAGATGGTGGCAGAGTAGAAAGACCCTTGGCTTGCCTCATCCCAGGACTACAATTAGATAACTATCAAATAATCATAAATACCACAGAAATTGACCTGAAGACTGGCAGAACCAACTCCACTACTAAAGACAGAGGAGAGGCCACATCAAAGAGGGTAAGAAGTACAGAGACGTGGTTTAGGGAAGAAACAGATTGTGGCTGCTGCAGCTAGGAAAGAGTTGAAATTACTGAGAAAAGGAAGAAACAGACTAACACACAAGGGAGCACAGGAACACAAATCCCCATAGCAATTAGCGTGTAAAACAAGAGAGGCGGAGTTTCCTGACTTGTGGCAACCACAGAAACTTAAGGTCTGAAATTTTACAGTTCAGAGGGCTTTGCTGGGATAGATCCCAGAGGACACTGGGCTGCTCTTAGAGAGAAGGCAGGCAAACAATCTAAGGACACACCACATGGAAACAGGAATCTGAAGAGCAACTGGGGCATACAGTATGAGGTTAGCTGCTTATCTCTGAGCACATCCCAGAGAGACAGCACTCATGGAGAAGGAACTGGCTAGCACTATTTCCCTCCTTCACCCCTCAGCATAAACGAAGGGCAGCTGTGGGAACCAGCATAGCTCAGACAGTTGCTACTTGACTTACTTACACCAATTCCCACCTTCCCCATGCTCTGCTGGAACTACCCCTTCCAGTAACCCTTGCCTGAGTCCCAGTATGGCAAGCCCCCTTCCTAAGAAGCTTGGCCCAAACCCCTGTTCACACTGGGTTTCCCAACATAGGAGTTTTGCAGAATCTTGGTTCTAGCAGCAGTTGTGATAGGTCTCATTTCACAAACACACCAGAGCACATCTAGATAAAATGCACTGCATTTAGGCCGAGACCAAACACTGCTCACAGTAGAGAAAGACAGTCTCTGTAGATGACTGGTCTGAAGGATAAATAGGCCAGGAAAAAAACAGCACAGCATATGCAGCACACATTGGAAACACTTCCCGAAGTGCAGGCTCTGGGAGACAGGGAACACCACACAAGAAGGCACTACAGGACATCTTTTTCCTAAAGCCCTGACCCTCAAAAAAAATAAGATGTAGCTGACTTTTCTAACACAGAAAAACAGGCAAGAGATTTACACAAATGAGAAGACAGAGAAATTTATCCCAAAACAAAGAATAAGGACAAGTTCATAGCCATAAATTTAAGCAAAATAGATATAAATAACATGACTAAACAGAATGTTATGTAGTAATCATAAGAATAATCACTGGACTTGAGAAGAAGGAAGATATGATTGAGAGCCCTAAAACAGAGATAAGAAATTACATAGCAGAGATAAAGGATACAATAAATGAAATGAGAAACACACATGGTGAAGTGAACAGCAGGCTGGAAGAAGCAGAGGAATGAATTAATGACCTATAAGACAGAGTAATGAAGAGTAATTAAGCTGAACAAAAGAGAGAGAAAAGAATTACACAAATGAGAATGGATATAAGAAGCTCAATAACTCCACAAATGTAATAGCATTCATATGATAGGAGTCCCAAAAGAAGACAGAGAAAAGGGAGTAGAAAATTTATCTGAAGATACAATAGCTGAAAACTTCCCTAATCTGGGGAAGTTAAGAGATATCTAGATCCAGGAGGCACAGAGAACTCCCATCAAAATAAAAAAGCAGATACACACAGAGATATTGTAATTAAATAGGTAAAATATAGTGATAAATAAAAAAAGTTAAAAGCAGCAAGAAAAAAAGAGATATGTAACTTACAGGGGGAAACCCATAAGGCTAGCAGGAGACTTTTAAGTGAAAATTTTCCAAGTCAAAAGGGATTGACATGATATACCTAAAGTGCTGAATGGGAAAAAATCTGAAGCCAAGAATATTCTATCCAGCAAAGCTAACATTCAGAATAGAAGGAGAGATAAAGAATTTCCAGACAAGCAAAAACTAAAGGAGTTTACCACCCCTAAACCATCTCTGCAAGAAATTTTAAAAGGGACTCTTCTGAGTGGAAAGGAGAGAACAAAAGTGACAGTTTAAAATTAGGAAACACAAAAGCAGTAGAAATGGATATTTCCACAAAATATCAATCAATTAATTCACAAAATAAAAGAATGCAAAATATAAGAACATATATCTAAAATGTGGGAAGGAGAGGTGTAAAGAATGGGTTCAAACTTAAACAACCACCAACTTGATATAGACTGCTTTATGCAGAAGATGTTACCTAAAAACCTAATGGTAACTATATATAAAAAACCACCAGAAAACATGAAAAGAATGAAAAGAAAGAAATCCAAATGTATCACTAAAGAAGATCAGCAAAACATGAAAGAATGACAAGAAAGGATCAGAGAAAATCTTCAGAAACAACTATAAAACAAATAATAAAATGCAACATAGATTTATCAATAATTACTTTGAATGTAAATGAACTAAATATTGAAATCAAAAGACATAGGGTGACTGAATGTATAAAAAAAATAAGATCCATCAATATGCTGCCTATAGGAGACTTATTTCAGACCTAAAGACACCTGTAGATTAAAAGTGAAGGAGTGGTGAAACATCTATCATGCAAATGAATGTCAAAAGAAAGGTGAAGTAGCAATGCTTATATTGAACAAAATTAGACTTTAAAACAAAGAGTGTAATAAGAGACAAAGAAGAACACTAGGTAATAATAAAGGGGACAATCCAACCAGAAGATATAACAATTGTAAATATGTATGCATCCAACATAGAAGCACCCAAATATATAAAATAGTTAATATCAAACTTAAGGGAACTAAATGATACAAACACAATAATAATAGGGAGGGAACTTTAACACCCCACTTGTATCAGTGAACAGATAGATCATTTAAACAGAAAATCAACAAGGAAAGAATGGCTTTAAATGATGCACTGAACCAATGGACTTAACAAATATATTTCAGAACATTTCATCCTAAAGCAGTTCACACATTATTTTAAAGTGTTCATGGGACATCTCTAGAATAGTTCACATATTAGCCCACAAAACAAGCTTCAGCAAAATCAAGATCAAAGTTATGCCATGCATATATTCTGACCACATTGTTACTAAACTAGAAGTCAACCACAAAAGAAAATATGTGAAGAACACAAATACATGGATGTTAAATAATATGCCACTAAACAATGAATGGATCAACCAGGAAATAAAAGAAGAAATAAAAATACATGGAGGGATCCCTGGGTGGCGCAGCGGTTTAGCGCCTGCCTTTGGCCCAGGGCGCGATCCTGGAGACCCGGGATCGAATCCCACGTCGGGCTCCCGGTGCATGGAGCCTGCTTCTCCCTCTGCCTGTGTCTCTGCCTCTCTCTCTCTCTCTGTGTGTGTGTGACTATCATAAATAAATAAAAATTTTAAAACAAAAAAAAAAATAAATAAATAAATAAATAAAAATACATGGAAAGAGGGGGAAAGCTAAAATGGTGGCATAGTAGGTTTACTTAATCACTCATACACAGCTAGTTAACTATCAAGTCATTCTGAATACGCATCAAATCAATCTGAGGACTGATAGAACAAACTGCACAACTGCAGGGAGAGAAGAAACCACATTGAGGAAGGTAGAGATTGTGGAGACATGGTTTTGGGGAGAAATGGATCATGGGTGCTGTGAAGGCAGGGAGCCCTGGTCAAGAAGGGCAAGAGAGAGTGGAGTGCACAGGGATACACACCAAGAGAACACTTCCCTAAAGCCATTGGCTGGGGAAACAAGAGGAGCTGATTTTTATCAGTGTTTGCAATCAGTGGTGTTGAAAGAATAGAATTTTAGAGGTTGGTGGGCTTAGCTGGGATAGAGCTCTGAGGTCATTGCCTTACTCCTGGAGACAAGATGGGCCAGCAATCCCAGGGCAGATGATACCATCTTATGATCACCTAAGGTGCACAGGGCACCATTATTCACTCTTCCTGGAGTTCATCTATGTGAGGTGTCACTTGCAGAGAGGTCTCTCTTGGGACAAAAGAGCCAACGAGCTCCATTTCCCTTACCTGCCCTTTAGCATAGGTTCAGAGACATCTACTGAGGGGCAGCTAATTCAGACCCTGGTTGTTAGCATGTTTTGTCCAAATACCACACCTCTGAGCCCTTCTCAGTCAAACCTGCATCAACCTCAGGATGGCAAGACTCTCTCCCAAAAGATCAGTGCAGATTCCCACCACACCAGGTCCCTACAGTTTGGAGCTGAAATAGAGTCCAAACTTCCCTGTGCTGCTCCTAGAAGGCAAGCAAAGTCCCACATTGGGCCCTGAGGGGAGCCTGCTTCTCCCTCTGTCTGTGTCTCTGCCTCTGTGTGTGTGTGTGTGTGTGTGTGTGTCTCATGAATAAATAAATAAAATATTTTAAAAAAAGAAGTGATATATATATATAAGAAGTGATATATATATATATATAAAAGAAGTGATATATATATATCAGAATATTACTCAGCCATAAAAAAGAATGAAATCTTGCCATTTGCAATGACATAGATGGAGCCAGAGAGTATTGTATTAAGTGAGATAAGTCAGAGAAAGATAAACACAATATGCTCTCACTTATATGTATAAATTAAGAAATGTAACAAATGAACATAATGGGGATTGAAAGGGAGAGGCAAACCAGGAAACAGACTCTAAACTAAGGGTTATCAGAAGGGAGGTGGGTGGGGATATGGGTTAACTAGGTGATGGGGATCAGGATGAGCACTGGGTGTTGTATCGAAGTGTTGAATCACTAAATTGTACACCTGAAACTAATACTACACTATATGTTAACTAATTGGAGTTTATTTTTTTTTTTTTAATTTTATTTATGATAGTCACACAGAGAGAGAGAGAGAGAGAGAGAGAGAGGCAGAGACACAGGCAGAGGGAGAAGCAGGCTCCATGCACCGGGAGCCCGACGTGGGATTCGATCCCGGGTCTCCAGGATCGCGCCCTGGGCCAAAGGCAGGCGCCAAACCGCTGCGCCACCCAGGGATCCCACTAATTGGAGTTTAAATAAAAACTTTAAGAGAATGCATGGAAATAAATGAAAATGGAAACACAATGATCCATATCCTCTGGAATGTACCAAATGGGGTTCTAAGAGGAAAATTTATAGGAATATAGGCCCAACTCAAGAAGCAAGAAAAATCTCAAATAACCCAACTTTACACCTAAAACACCTAGAAAAAAGAACAGTAAAGCAAGCCTAAAACCATGAAAAGGGAGGAAACAAGAAAGATTAGAGCAGAAATAAATAATACAGAAACTGAAAAAACAAACAGACATGAAACTAGGAACTGGTTCTTTGAAAAAATAAATAAAATTAATAAACCTCTAGCCATATATATCAAGGAAAAAAAAGAGAAAGGACACAAATAAATAAAACCATAAATAAATGAGAAATAACAACTGACACCATAGGAAAACAAACAATTTTAAGTGAAAATTATAAAAAAAAACTACATGCCAACAACCTGAACAATGTAGGAGAAATGGATAAATTCTCAGAAACATATAAACCACCAAAACTGGGGCACCTGGGTGGCTCAGTGGTTGAGCATCTGCTTTTGGCTCAGGTCATGATCTGGGGGTCCTGGGATCAAGTCCCACATCAGGCTCCTCACAGAGAGTCTGCTACTCCCTCTGTCTATGTCTCTGCCTCTCTCTCCATGTCTCTCATGAATAAATAAATAAAACTTAAAAAAATAAATAAACCACCAAAACTGAAACAGGAAGAAATAAAAAATTGGAACAGACTGATAACCAGTAAAGCAATTGAATCAATAATAATAAAAAAAAAAAACTCCCAAGAATCAATAGTCCAGGACCAGATAGCTTTATAGGTGAATTCTACAAAACATTTAATGAAGAATTCATGCCTATTCTCAAACTATTTCAAAAAATAGGAAAGGAAGAAAAATTTCCAAATCCATTCTGAGGCCAGAATTACCCTGATTCCAAAATCAGACAAAGCTTCCACTCAAAAAGAGAACTACAGTACAATATCCCTGATGAACATAGATGCAAAAATCCTCAATAAAATTCTAACAGACTCAGTTCAACAGTATGTTAAAAAAGTAACGTACCATCTTATTCCCAATCTCTCAGGACACTGATCTTTGTTACACTCAAAGGAAGAGAAAAAAAAGATAGTGGAGTTAATAGGAACTGAAGCACAAAATGGGTATAGAATTCACAGAAGCCAGTAGAGAGTAAGGCCAAGCAATGATAAGGCAAAATTAGCTGTTCTCCAATCAAAATAAAATAAAATAAAATAAAATAAAATAAAATACTGATTTCTAAGGTAGGAGTCCTTGGCTTAGTTTGCAAATTAGACATACCTAGTGAGCTAAAAGAACCCCACCACCACCAAAAACAAAACAACATAAAACAAAAATACCCAAACAAAAAAACACCCTGATGCTTATGCTCTACTTATAAAGGACAAAGATTCAGTTGATCTGGCTTGTGGCTCAGTGACGGATATTTTTGCAAAGCTGTGGCAGTAATGCTTATGTACAGTCAGGGCTGAGAAATCCTGTTTTAAGTGTTTTCTGTACCTTGGGCTTTTCAAATGGATTTGGAATAAACTAACTATAGATGAGGATCAATGCAGGAAATCTGGAGAAGACATGGTTGACTAGAAAGAGGGGAGATAAAATTGGAAAGAGCAGGGCAGGAAAATGGTAGCCAACAGAAAAAAGGATCAAGCCACAGCTGGGCCTGCTCTGTGGACACACACTAATGTTCCAGGCCAATATAAACAGCAGAAATAGACACCAACCTTGTCTCCTGAAAGTTCTCCTTTTCTGGTTCCACCTCTCCTCTCAGGACTCTCTCACTCTGGTTTGTGTCTTGTTCCTGGCCACTCAGGATAACCCTGATTCGAGCTTAACTCCATACCTGATCTTAACATGCTTCTCATATCGACCAGACATGAGGGGTTCATTTCCCCACCGCATCCCCACCTACAGGAGCAAATTAGGCACTGGGTATAGTTTGCATAATGCATTTGTGGGGGGAAAACTGTGTGCTTTTGGTGGGTGCAAAATATTAAGAAAAAGTATTAAGGGACGCCTGGGTGGCTCAGCAGTTGAGTGTTTGCCTCTGGCTCAGGGCATGATCCAGGAGTCCTAGGATTGAATCCCACATCAGGCTCCCTGCAGTGAGCCTGTTTCTCCCTCTGCCTGTGTCTCTGCCTCTCTCTTTGTGTCTCTCATGAGTAAATAAATAAAATCTTTTTTAAAAAAAACTTAAAATGAGTGAAGCTGCCAGTTCTTTCTTTTACCCACCTGATATGGCTAGGGAAGGCAAAAAGTCAATATAGGATCAGCTTCTGAATCTCATAACAACTAAAGGGCACATATGCAATCATTTTCACTCATTTACTCCCTTGCCCCAGGAGTGTTCAAGGAACTACTGTGTTCCAGGCACATCACTACACGCTGATGACTCAGTGCCAGTGGACCAGACTCACATGGAACTTGTACTGGAGAAGCTGAGAGACATGTGATTCCTAGTTCTGTGAAGAACTGGAGGCTGAGAAAGTACAGAATATTATGGAGAAAAGTCTCCAAAACACAACTATCAGGCAATTTAATATTTATCAGGAATCAGACAGACCCTAAGACCATTCAATAAAAAGAAATCTTCATAGGGGCACCTGGATGGCTCAGTGGTTGAGTGTCTGCCTTTGGCTCAGGGCGTGATCCCAGGGTCCTCGGATCTAGTCCTACACCGAGCTTCCCGCAGGGAGCCTTCTTCTCCCTCTGCCTATGTCTCTGCCTTTCTCTGTGTGTCTCTCATGAATAAATAAATAAAGTCTTTTTAAAAAAGAAATATTAATAAATTATCATATATATACATATATATGTATATTTTATATATAAGAAAATTCTATTCAGAGAGAATGTGGCCCAAGGTATCCCAAAAAGTTAGGAAGTTTTAAACCCATCATGCTTCCACTCTATCAAAAGATTTCTCTTGTGGTTCAGCTTCTGGGATCATTCCACTCAGTAGTTCTTAATCTGCCCCTGTTCTCCAGACACCATTCCATTTCAGCAGGTGGGAAGTACAGCAAAGCAGGGTTTGTGAGGTCAACTTCCTGATTTTATCCAGTTTGTACTAAGTTGTTTTTTTTTTTTTTTTTTTTTTAATGATAGTCACAGAGAGAGAGAGAGAGAGGCAGAGGCACAGGCAGAGGGAGAAGCAGGCTCCATGCACCGGGAGCCCGAGTGGGATTCGATCCCGGGTGTCCAGGATCGCGCCCTGGGCCAAAGGCAGGCGCTAAACCACTGCGCCACCCAGGGATCCCCTGTACTAAGTTTTATAGCTTCACCTATACCACAGCTCATCATGGGTACCACCAGACTGGACAGGGTGTCTGGAATTTTATAACCATTATTAGAAAAGAGTTCTGAGTTCATTCACCCTTGAAGAGATTGAGTGAATGGAGGCTGTGAAAATGTGAGGGCAAGCAAGTGTCAAATCTCCATGACCTTTGATAGATCTGGACAGGAACAGAAGTGACGGGCAGCACTTTGGGTAGTGCCTGCATACAAGGAACATTCACCCTAGATCTTGAAGTCTTCACTGCAGAGCTCACAAATACCCACCCACCAACCAGTTTTATAACCAAGTCAACCAGCTTCACACAGACATTAAAGGTCTGGAAACAAATTTAGGGCAGTCTAATTCCAAAAGGCCTGCTCTTCCACTAGCCAGCCCATTTCATTTATATTGAAATATTAGGAACTTTATATGAAATTCCCCCAAATAGCTTGCATATTAAAAAATAAAATCTGGAGAAGGCAATGCTTAGCTTAAAGTTTTGAATTCCTGACTTTGTTGAAATTATATGCTGTTTATTATTATTCTAGACATTTATTTTTCTGTCATTGGAAGACAGTTTCCTAAACATTACCATTATCTATCTATCTATCTATCTATCTATCTATCTATCTATCTATCTATAAACTACAAGATAATCATCATTCAACACAGACTCCTCCAATTATTCATGCCTTGGTTAGACCATAAAGGATTGTTTGGCCTGATCAGCTATTCACAGCCTCCAGTCAATTAGCTGAGTAATCTCTGCTTGTCTTACTCTGTTAGTGTTCTACACAGAGCCAGAGGAAAGTACTCCAGGAAAGACACTCTGGCTACTTTTGCATTCATATGGCAGCCAGCAGAGCTTTGTTAATAAAATTTGCAGCATTCTAACTCCCCTAACCTTTCAAAGTTCATCTGTGATAGATCTATGCTATCTATGCTCTTGCTCAACTCAAGCCAGGGGGACAATTTGGTCTGCATTTCATTTTTCTAAAAATTAACACTTCATTAGAGCAAGGAAAGCTTCTTTCTATATTGCTGTGGAAAATGAGAGCTCAAGGAAATTACTAACAGGTCACAAAATCACTGGAGTATTATGAGTCCTGGATTGCAGTCCATGCAGTGTCTGATGTATCCAATCTCCCACAAGTTCCTCCAAGAAATGATAATGATATTATTTCAGATAAAGATGTTAGATGTTCAGAGTCCCACACAAAATTATTTCATGTCTAAAGGAAAATGAAGAATTAGAAAATATTCATTGTAGAATTCATTTTCCTTTCTAATCCCAAACCTACTTGTTAGTTTAAGGCAGTTGTGTAGGAAAAACTCACTGCTTTCCTTTGCTCACCTGTAACACTTCTGACACTATTAGTGTCAGTTTGTTTCTACATCAACCAATTCTCTGACACAAAGTGGATATCCTACAATTCAATTCAGTTATTATACTATATACCCTGCATTAGCATTATATTTCACAAATTAAAGGCTTAGTTCCATCCTATTTCAGATGGCAATCACAAATCCCAACTAGCCTTAGTACTTCTGACAGACCAACTGTAAATCAAGTTTCCCATGATATTATATAGGATACAGATGAACAGCCTGATAAAGAGATACACAGGACAAGGTATGGGAAAGGGCTACAGAACTTCTATGCCCCCTTTGGGCATGCCAATCTTCCAGCACATCCATGTGTTCAGCAACTCAGAAGCTCCATGAACTCTGTATTTTTGAATTTGTATGGAAGTTTCATCACACAGGTATAATCAATCATTAACTCAATCTTCTGTTCCTCTCTCCTTCATAGAGGATGAGGAGGTGGGGTTGAAGTTTCTAAACTTCTACCCATGGCTTGATCTTTCTGGTAACTGAAGCTATTCAGGAATCTACCTCATTAAAAAAATCACCTCATTTTAAAAAGAGAAAAGAATGAAGAAGTGAAGAAAAAGAAAGAAGAAGAAGAAGAAGAAGAAGAAGAAGAAGAAGAAGAAGAAGAAGAAGGAGGAGGAGGAGGAGGAGGAGGAGGAGAAGGAGGAGGAGGAGGGGGAGGAGGAGGAGGAGGAGGAGGAGGAGGAGGGGGAGGAGGAGGAGGAGGAGGAGGAGGAGGAGGAGGGGAGGGAAAGAGGAGAAGGAGAAGGAGGAGGAGGAAGAGGGAGGAGAAAGTGATGATGACAAAACTGCTATCACTCAGGAAATTCCAAGAGATCCAAGATCTCTGTCAGAAATTAGAATTACAGAACAAGTGTTAGAACAAAAGATGTGCTTGGAACTCTAATCATTTAGAAAATCCCAAAGATTTCAGAAACTCTGCCAGGAACTGGGAGCAGACCTACATACGTATACACACATGTACTGTATAATTATACAGTGGTGTTTCTCAAAGTATGATTGCTGACTTTGTAATCTAATTATTTACTCTAGTTTTAAGAGTCTTGTAGGAAATAATGAGGATAATGACATACATATATATTATTATATATATTAACATACATGACCATATTTATGTGTATATAAATATATGTTAATTATAACAAAGTTTATAACACTTAAATATACAAAAATAGAGAAATGTTTTAAAATAGAAGCTTAAGGACCTTGAAAAATTTGTCCTTCTATAAAAGCAATGAAAAAGATGGAAAAAACTGATTAAAAGAAACATTTTCAAGAGTTCTGGAAAGTCAACCAAAGACTTACAGCAACCCAAGTAGGATAAGAAAAGAAGTTGCATCTTGCTAGCATTTTAAAGTACACCATTTCTATTACACATTCCGAGCTCTGTGGTAACCTTGGAAATTACAACCTTTATTCCTAGTACAACAAGGAGCAGAAGGAACTTTATTTTCACAGAATTCTTTTTCTTTTCTTTTCTTGTCTTGTCTTTTCTTGTCTTTTCCTTTCTTGTTTCCTTCTGTCTTGCTTTTTGATCTGTCTAGTGGTTTTCTGGAAGATCTGACTTGAAAAGCTTTATTTTTGTTTGTCATCCAATGTTAAAAGCATTTTCCTGAGGGACAGTGACATTTGTTGAAATATTCACTGTCAAAAGTTTTAGGTATGGCTAAATGAAATAATGGCTAATAGTCAAGGTAAACAATTGACTAAACAAAAATCCAACCAACAAAGAAAAGCTAAGGTCTGAGATGTATGTAAGGCATTGAAAAACTCCAACAAATGCCTGGAATTGTAGAATGCACATGTAGACTCATACATATGTCCAAGAACATGAAAATTCCTTAATTTCTCACCTCTGGATGATCTTGAAGCTCTGCATATATAGGATGTGAAAGTTAAGACAAGATTTAGACGTGCAGATGTTAAAAGTATACCCCCCAAAACACACTGAGTGTCCTGGAAAAGACACAGAGATATACTGGCTTTAGTCGTGTAAGGATATTTCTGTCCAATCTAACCAAGTAGACACTTTAGTGACTACACACACACACAAATACAGACTATACAGAATTAGTTAAGGAAATCATTAGATAAATACCAATAACTATAACAAGCAGCAACACAACAAACTCTGGGAAGGGAAGAGAATATTATTATTATTTTTAAAGATTTTATTTATTTATTCATGAGAGACACAGATAGAGAGAGAGGCAGAGACACAGGCAGAGGGAGAAGCAGGCTCCATGCAGGGAGCCTGACATGGGACTCGATCCTAGGTCTCCAGAATCACACCCTGGGCTGAAGGCAGCACTAAATCGCTGAGCCACCCAGGCTGCCCGAGAATATTATTTCCAAAGTTGTCATGTTATATTATTTGAAATTTCACTCTTAAATAACAACAAAATTTCAGGACATGAAAAGAAATTTAAAAGTATAACAAAAATCAATCAACTGAGACAATCCCTGAAGAAAATCAAATATTGGATTTACTGCACAAATAGTTTAAATAATCTACTGAAAATATGTTCAGATAACTCAATGAAACCATGTCTAAAGAAATAAAGAAAATAATTAGAATAAGATTTCACTAAGCAATAAAGAGAATTATAAAAGGGAACCGAATTCTGGATTTGAAAATGACAATACATGAAGTGAAAAATTTAGTTGAGGGGTCCAACAGCATATTAAAACAGATAGAAGAAAGAAGCAGCAAATTTGAGTAAAGGTGAATTGAGATTATCCAGTCTAATTAATAGAAAATACATACATATGTACACACATACATACATACATACAAACCCAAAGAGATATGTGGGACACCATCAAGCATACCAACATATGATAGAATCAAGCAACTAGAGGAGGGGAAAAGAGAAAACACTATCTAGGTAAATTATGTTTAGAGTTACCTAAAGTTCATAAAAAGAATTAATCTCCACAACCAAGAAGCTTAATGAACTCTAAGTATAATAAATTCAGATTCATACCTGGATGATTACAATCAAACAATAGAAATCCAAAGATAGAGTCTCTTGGAAGTAGTAAGAGAGAAAGAATTTAGGTACAAGAAGTCCTCAGTAAGATTCATAGCTGACATACTACCAGAAAGCATGGAGACAAAAAGAGAGTGAAATAGTATATTTAAAGTATTGGAAAAAAAAATAAAACCTGTCAACCAGGAATTCTATATACAGCAAAACTATTCTAAAAAGTGTTAAAAATTAAGACATTTCCATAAATACAAAAACTGAGTTTTTTCTAGCAGACCTGCCCTATAAGAAATACTAATGGGAGTTTTTCAGGATGAAATGAAAGAAGACTAAATAGTAGCTCATATAAGGGAATGAAGAGGATTGGCAAAGGTAACCACATTAAAAAAAAAAAACTATAAACTTTGTTGTTGCTGACAACACTATTTTTCCCATATGATTTAAAGATTAACCACATAAATAATAATTACAAATCTAAGTTGATGGATACAAAATGTATAGTTATAATTTGCAACAATAATGGAAAAGAATGGGAGAAGGAAACTGTACAGAAGAAGCACTTTTGTATATTATTGACATCAAACTGGTAATGACTTGAACTAGACTATTAGAAATTAATATAATAATTACAATACCCAGGGCAACTAAGAAAGTAAAAATAAATTGTAAAATAAATGACAAGGGAATTAAATGATATACTAGAAAATATCTATTTAAGTTATAAGAAGGCAGTAATAGAGGTAAAAACAGACCTCAGGTATATAGAAAGCAAAAACCAAATGCAGACTTGAATGCCAGTTTATCAACAGCGGTATTAAATGTAAATGACTAAGTTGTCCGATTTTTAATTTTTAAAAAACATATTACAGTTGTATATGTAACATACATATATGCTATCTATAAGAAATTGACTTTATTTTTTAAAAAAAGTTGGTTGCAAGTAAAATGGTGAAAAAATATAAACCAGGCAAGCAACAGTCAAAATAAGTTGGAGTCTCTCTACTACTGTTAGACAAAAATGACTTTAGGAAAAAATGTGAATGTCAACAGAGAAGGAGATCTTATAATCATAAAAGTGTTAATTCATCATGGAGACATAATAATTTTCTTAGGAGAAGAATGGGGCAGGAGAATACGGAGAGAGAGAAAGTCTTAAGCAGGCTCCACACTCTGCATTGGGCTCCATCTCCTAACCCTGAGACCATGACCTGAGCTGAAATCAAGTCAGATGCTTAATCAAGTGAGTTCCCCACCCCAGGTGCCTATGAAGACATAATAACTTTTAACATATGTGCTTCTATAAACAGAGCACCAAAATTAGATTGTGGTAATGGTTGTATAATACCAAGAATATACTAAAAAAATGAGTTATACATTTAAATGGATAATTGTATGTTGTAAATTGAATCTCAATAAACCTCTTTTTAAAAATGTGCCTGGACATCAAAAAGAGAAAATAAAAGATAATTTTCATCAATGTCTTTACTGTTTGGGATATAACTTGATAGGTAGCAGGATTACACACTGGATTGCACAAAGACAGCTGAAGGCAAAAGCTCAACCACTGAGCCACCCAAGAGTACCCACTTTAAACCTCATTTTAATGATAAAAGCTAAGGAAAAAAAAAAAAAAAAGCCTATCCATTTAAAGCCACAAAAGCACCCAGGGTGTGAATAATCAATATCCAAGAGAAGGGAAACACATCAACACCTCAAATTTACCCCTATTTTACTCTAGGTCATTTGCAAATTTTCAGCCAAACAGAAAGCAATTTGCTATGTCTTTCCACAGTCTGACTGGGATAGAGAGCCATGAATTGGAGTTCAGAGCTACCAACATAGCCAGGATGTCAGGGCCCTAGCAAATCTGATCTAAGTACCCATTTCAATAATTTCAAAAACCAAAAGAAAAAGAAAAAAGCAAATAAAATGGGAGAAAGAAAATAATAAAGATGAGAGAAGAAATTTATGAAAAGGAAAACAAGTAAAAAACCAACAAACAAAAAGACCAAAAAAGCATAAAGGTACTTCTAAAAAAAAGAAAAAAAAAAACTAATAAAGCTGCTAAATTTATTTTTTTTTTTTAAGATTTTATTTATTTATTTGAGAGAGAACTAGAACATGAGCAGAGAGGATGGGCAGAGGGAGAGGGAGAAGCAGACTCCCTGATGAGCATGAAGCCTGATATGGAACTTGATCCCAGGACCATGACCTGAGCCAAGGGCAAATTCTTAACCACCCCGATGCCCCAAGGTAAATTTCTAAAGACAGAAAGACAGACAGGGAAGTGAAAGAGAAATAACGAAGAAAGAGTGACCAAAATTAGGAATTAATAATGACAACATCATTAGAGATTCTGTAGACACAAAAAACAGTTAGAAGGCATTATGAAAAAATTTGCACCAAAGCTTTAAAACTTCAGATGAAGTGGATAAATGCATTAAAAATAGGCTTACCAATGGTGGCCAAGAAGAAATAGAAAATGTGAATATTTCTGTATGCATTAAATAAATTAAATCAATAATTTAAAAAAATTCTATAAAGAAAATTTAAGCACAGATGGCTAAATGGTAAATTCTTCTGAATACTTAAGGAAAAGATATCAGTTTTACACAAACTCTATGGGAAAAGGGAAAAGGATGAACTACTTTGTGAGGTGATTTTTGAAGCCAAACTCAATTTATACAGTCATCAAAACCTAAATAACAAAGTCTGACAAAGACATTAGAAAGACAAATTATAGATTAACTTCTCACTAACATATATGAGCAGAGATGCAAAAATATTAGAATATGCACAAGCTGAATCTAATAACATAAAAATATATAATATATATATTATAATATATATAATTCACATTTCTTCACATTCACATTTCTTAACATTAAGAAAATAGTTAATGTAGCTCACCACATTTATAGAAAAAAAGGAGAAAAAAATATGATCATTTTAAAGACTACAGAAAAGAATCTTATAAAATTCAACACCCATTTATAATTAACAAGAACAATAATAAACCTAATACAGAAATTATACTTATGGATGAAATATTGAAAAATTTACCCCTGATATAAGGCACAAGACAATGTCCATTTCTATTCAACAACTGTATTGTCCTAGGCAGTATAATAATGGAAGACAAATAAAAGGTGCAAGAATTGGAAAGGAAAATAAATATCATTATTTGAATATGATACAGTTGTGTAGACAGAGAATCCAAAAAGATATGTATGTAGATTACTTGAATTAATAAGCAAATTTAGCACCTGTATAAATTAGGCATATTTAGCAAATATTTGCTTCTTCTGCATACCTCATTGGGAGAGCGTGATTCACTGATGTTGAACATAGTTATAACTTACTTTGGATAATGGAACATGGGCAGAAGTGAGATTATGCTTAGGCTTTCAGGGTTTCACATGTTTCTATTCAGCCTTCTAAGAGTTTTCCTCTTCCTCCTTAAGGAAAAAAAACACAAAACACATAATAGGTTGTGTCTCCCCATCCAAGCATGGAGACACAAGTGTGCCCCACAATAAGACAGAGGAGAGCTGTTCCAAACAATTTACAGATTCTTATCCAAAAAGCAGATAAGATTGGTCTTATCCAAGACCAATCTCAGCTAATTGTAAATCACACAACTCCATGCAGAACTTTGCCAATTTATCTGTTGCCAATGAACTTTGGGGTGATTTTTAATGCAGTATTCTTCTGGAGTAGCAGATTATTACAAAATGATGTTGGATACAATGTCAATATGTAACATTCCATTGCAATTCTATATGCTAACAGAGAACAATTCAAAAAGGACAACTTAAAAGATGATACCATTTATAAAAGCATAGAACTCAAATTCTTAGGAATAAATTTAATGAAAGATGTGTGAGATCTCTACAAAGAAAACTAAAAACACTGAGAGAAAAAGGTAAAGAAGAGCTAAATACATGGGTAATAAGCAATGTTCATATATTAGAAAACTCAACATTAAAAGATGTAAGTTTTCATTCATACTATTTTATAGACTTGTCAATGAAATGCCAAACTGTCATCTGATTCAAAATTTATATGAAATTACAAAAATGAAAATACTGATAAAAAAGAGACAGTTTTCAGGAAGAACAAAATGAGAGGCCTTACACTGCATTATCCCAAGGCTTTTAGTAATCTACAGTAATAAAAGCAATGCAGTATTAGTGCAATGACAACACATAGATGAGCAGAGCAAACCTACACATACAGAAAGAGTACAAAAACAGATGTAGTCACACATAATCACCCCAATTAATGACAAAGGTAGTAATGCAAGACAGTGGGGAATTATGATCCTTTCAGATGGATCCATTAAATATTCAAATGGAAAATAACAAATGTTTACCTACTTTACATCAAGAACAAAAGTTAATTGCTGATGGGTCACATACCTGTATATGACAGGTAAATCCATAAAGATTATATAAGGAAATATGGGAAAATATTTAAGGAACAAGAAAAATTTTCTTAAACAGGACAAAATAAATCCCTAACCACAAAGGAAAAGATTGATAAATAATACATTAAAATAAAGGACTTTTTTTTTTTTAGAATTTACATGGTAGAAATGTATTTTATATACAGATTGTTTTCCTGTTTCTAACAAAGATTATCTTTAGCTTTAATATAAAAAGGTCAGTCTTGAATCAAATATATATTAAATTTACTAAATATTCTCTAGAAAGCTTTGGTGTTTCTCTGCATATAGAAGAAAATATAAACATTTAAATTTTTACTCTGCTCTTCTATTGATATTTAGTTATTAGTTGTCAACAATTCAGAAATTTGGTGACATTTTCTTTTTAAAAGAAAAGTGTAAAGATGATCTTTGTGTTTATTGTATTTTAATATCAAGATGTAAATAATAACTGGGAAATTTTAAAAGTTACATTTATCTTGCTTACATATATTATAGATAAACACATATACATATAATATAACAAAAATTGTCATTAAAGAAACAGAAAGGCTAGATTTTTCTCTGATAAATCAGAACAAATCTTGAGGTCTCACATCCGAGCCCTAAAGATGAATACTGCTGCATCTCTGTAGCGATAATCCAGGTGACAGATGACCATGTACTGTGCAACTGTGTCTATGAGCAGACATAGTTGCAAATATACTGAGCTATCAAAAATGATTTTGAAAATATAGTATTTTACTTAGAGTTTTCTTTTACAGTGCAATTTAAGCATACTGAAATCAAATACATGATTTTAAAGGATAACTTTTTTTTCCTTTGTATATTTTTTTTATTGGAGTTCAATTTGCCAACATACAGCATGACACCAGTGCTCATCCCATCAAGTGTCCCCCTCAGTGCCCGTCACCCAGTCACTCCATCCCCTTGCCCATCTCCCCTTCCATTATCCCTTAATTATTTCCCAGAGTTAGGTTGTCTTTTATGTTTTGTCAACCTCTCTGATATTTTGCACTCATTTTCTCTCCTTTCCCCTTTATTCTCTTTCAATATTTTTTATATTCCCCGAATGAATGAGACCATATAATGACTATGTTTCTCCAATTGACTTACTTCACTCATCATAATACCATCCAGTTCTATCCATGTTGAAGCAAATGGTGGGTATTCTAATGGCTGAGTAATATTCCATTGTATATATAGACCACATTTTCTTTATCCATTCATCTTTCGATGGACACCGAGGCTCCTTCCACAGTTTGGCTATTGTGGACATTGCTGCTAGAAACATCGGGGTGCAGGTGTCCCAGCGTTTCATTGCATTTGTATCTTTGGGGTAAATCCCCAGCAGTGCAATTGCTGGATCATAGGGCAGGTCTATTTTTAACTCTGAGGAACCTCCACACATTTTTCCAGAGTGGCTGCACCAGTTCACATTCCCACCAACAGTGCAGGAGGGTTCCTCTTTCTCCACATTCTCTCCAACATTTGTGGTTTCCTGTCTAGTTAATTTTCCCCATGAGTGCGAGGTGGTATCTCATTGTGGTTTTGATTTGTATTTCCCTGATGGCCAGTGATGCGGAGCATTTTCTCATGTGCATGTTGGCCATGTCTATGTCTTCCTCTGTGAGATTTCTGTTCATGTCTTTTGCCCATTTCATGATTGGATTGTTTGTTTCTTTGGTGTTGAGTTTAATAAGGTCTTTGTAGATCTTCGATACTAGGCCTTTATCTGACAGGTCACTTGCAAATATCTTCTCCCATTCTGTAGGTTGTCTTTTAGTTTTGTTGACTGTTTGTTTTCATGTGCAGAAGTTTTTTATCTTGATTAATGTCCCAATAGTTCATTTTTGCTTTTGTTTCCCTTGCCGTCATGGATGAATCTTGCAAGAAGTTGCTGTGGCCAAGTTCAAAATGGGTGTTGCCTGTGTTCTCCTCTAGGATTTTGATAGAATCTTGTCTCACATTTAGATCTTTCATCCATTTTGAGTTTATCTTTGTGTATGGTGCAAGAGAATGGTCTAGTTTCATTCTTCTGCATGTGGATGTCCAATTTTCCCAGCACCATTTATTGAAGAGACTGTCCTTTTTCCAATGGATAGTCTTTCCTGCTTTGTCGAATATTAGTTGACCATAAAGTTGAGGGCCCATTTTTGGGTTCTCTATTCTGTTCCATTGATCTATGTGTCTGCTTTTGTGGCAGTACGATACTGTCTTGATAATCACAGCTTTGTAGTACAACTTGAAATCTGGCATTGTGATGCCCCCAGCTCTGGTTTTCTTTTTCAATATTCCCCTGACTATTCAGGTCTTTTCTTTTCTTTTTTATAAATTTATTTTTCTTGGTGTTCAATTTGCCAACATATAGAATAACACCCAGTGCTCATCCTGTCAAGTGCCCCCCTCAGTGCCCCTCACCGAGTCACCCCACCCCCCGCCCACCTCCCTTTGCACCACCCTTTGTTCATTGCCCAGGGTTAGGAGTCTCTCATGTTCTGTCTCCCTCTCTGATATTTCCCACTCATTTTTCTACTTTCCTATTTATTCCCTTTCACTATTTTTTATATTGCCCAAATGAATGAGACCATATAATGTTTGTCCTTCTCCGACTGACTTACTTCACTCATCATAATACCCTCCAGTTTGATCCACGTTGAAGCAAATGGTGGGTATTTGTCATTTCTAATGGCTGAGGAATATTCCATTGTATACATAAACCACATCTTCTTTATCCATTCATCTTTGGATTGACACCGAGGTTCCTTCCACAGTTTGGCTATTGTGGACATTGCTGCTAGAAACATTGGGAGGTGGGGCAAGATGGTGGAAAAGTGGGGTCCCCAAGTCACCTGTCCCCACCAAATTACCTAGATAACCTTCAAATCATCCTGAAAATCTACGAATTCGGCCTGAGATTTAAAGAGAGAACAGCTGGAATGCTACAGTGAGAAGAGTTCACGCTTCTATTAAGGTAGGAGGACTGGGGAAAAAAAGAAATAGAGAAACAAAAGGCATCCAAAGGGGAGGGTGACTGGGTAACTGGCACTGAGGGGGCACTTGATGGGATGAGCACTGGGTTTTATGCTATATGTTGGCAAATTGAACTCCAGTTAAAAAAAATAAGTAAAAAAAAAAAAAAAAAAAGAAATATCCTGAAAACAACAACACCACCACCACCAACAACAACTTTGGGTCCCACCTCTGGATCTCCAGAGGATAGAAGAACTAGAGGTTGAATCAATCACCCAGGGCCAATGATTTAATCAATTGTCCCTATGTAATGAACCTTCTGGCCTGTAGAGAGTAAGCAAGCTCCCGCCCTTTCCCCGGTCTTCCATCTGGCTGTTCCTGAGTTATGTCTTTTTATAATAAATCAGTAATTTTTTGGAAAAAAATTCTCCCATCAATTTTCTTTTCTACTGAGTAGTCAATGTCATTTTATTTTATTTTTATTTTTTTAAAGATTTATTTATTTATTCATTCAGGGAGAGAGAGAGAGAGAGAGAGTTACAGGCAAAGAAAGTGGGCTCCATGCAGGAAGCCCAACGCAGAACTGGATCCGGGGTCTCCAGGATCACACCCTGGGCTGCAGGTGGCGCTAAACCGCTGCGCCATGGGGGCTGCCCATTTTATTTTATTTTTTAAATGGAAGCTTTGGTGCACCTGGGCAACTCAGCTGGTTAAGTATTCTCCTGATTTTGGCTCAGGTCATGATCTCAAGGTTGTGAGATCAAATTCTGTATTGGGGTCTATGATAGGCATGCTGTCTGCTTAAGAGTCTCTATCTCCCTCTTTCTCTATGCCTCCTCCCATCTCTCTCTCTTTCTACTCCCCCCCCCCCCAAAAAAATGGAAGCTTTAACACCCTTGGTACTAAGATATTTGTTTTAGTGGGAACAAAGATTTAGTAAGCACCAGTTTGTACAAAGATCTATGTCATTGAATCCATCAGATAAAAGGTCAAGATGAAGAGATAAGTAATATGTGAGAGGTCACAGAACGTTTAAAGAGCAAAGCAAAGGGTTACATTAAGCCCTGAATGATTTCAAAGCCCATACTCTTTTTGTTTCTTCATCTCCACTTAAAGAAGAAAATAAGGCCCCTTATTTGAAGTTTCCAGAGATTGTTTCTCCTGCCAGACCTTTGATCTAGCAGGAACATAGAGGTTAAATAAAATCCAGAACTGTTCTCCTCTTTTTGTTATGTGTTTTAGGACAGTCTGAAAGAGGTGAGGCAGGGATGCCTGGGTGGTTCAGTGGTTGAGAGTCTGCCTTCAGCTCATGGTGTGATCCTAGGTATGGGTATCAAGTCTCACACTGGTTCCCCACAGAGAGCCTGCTTCTCCCTCTGCCTATGTCTCTGTCTCTCTCTTTCATGAATAAATAAATATAATCTTAAAAAAAAAGAGGTGAGGCAGACTCACACAAGCTGTCCCAGTGAGCTCTCTGTTCCCACAACCTAGGGAAGTACATCATTTGTCAAGCCAAATGACATTGAAAGAAAGAAAAATGTCTGCTCAGCTATATTAGAATGACTGCCTGGAATCCTTCAACTTACAGTGTAGGTTGGAAACCATACGTTAAGACTGACTTTCTCCTACATTGCTTGTGTGGCCTTGTACAAGGCACCCAAATTTCTTTTTTTTTTTTTTTTTTTTTTTTTTTTTTTTTCTTTCCTCCAGGATCACGCCCTGGGCCAAAGGCAGGCGCTAAACCGCTGCGCCACCCAGGGTTCCCGGCACCCAAATTTCTGAGCTTCAGTTTCTTCATCTCTAACCCGAAAAGTCAAACTAATTGGTTCTTCGTTTCCCTAGGTGACACTTTCATATGGAAAGAGAGTAAAATATTCTCCCACCCACTCTCATCTCCTAGGGACAGAGATGAGGTCGTCATTCAGAAAGGATAGAATCTCTTGGTGAGGAAATGGTCAAGTATCTTCCCTTCGCTAAATGAAGCTCAGCACCCAGAATTTTTCCAGAGAGGAGACCAAGCCAGAGGTGCCCAATTAGGATCTAGTTTGTCTGAAAATTGAAGTTCCCTTTGAGGTGGAGTGAGGAAGTATGCAAGTGGCAGGAATTTGCTATCTACTAGCTGGCTTCATGGATTTTTTTTTTTTTTCCTGAAGTATGATGACATGGTTGTTCAGAGGGAGGTTTTAGAATCAGACCCGAGTTCAGGTCATGGATCCAGCATACCTGCTTCATGTAACTTCTGCTAGTCTCAACTGTCAGAGAATTGGATAAGTCTCACAGTGTTGATTGGGATAATGAACTAAAGCCTCTGCTTAGTATCTGTTACATGTTCAGCCTCCAGTGCATGCTGCATTCTCTGCTCCTGAAGACTTTCCCTGGGTTTACTGCCTTCTGGTTTATGCACCCATTGCTGCCTCTCTGGTTTTGCACTGTTTCTGTTTGGACACGTGTTGGAATGAATACTTTCTCCTATCATATAAAGTAGATGTTCTCAACCCAGACTGCATCTTAGAACCACCAGAGGATCTGTTAATAAGTACAGAAACCTGGGCTCTACCTCCAGAAGTTCTGATTTAATTGGTCTAGCACTGGGGCCCTGCTATGTCTGAAGGTTTGTGTTCCCCAGAACTAATGTTGAAGCCCTAACTCCCAATGTGATGGTATTAGGAAGTGGGGCCGTTGGGAGGTAATTAGATTAAGATGAGGTCATGAGGGTAGAGCCATCACAATGAAACTAGTATCCTTATAAGAAGAGGAAAATACCTTAGGGTTCTCTCTCTCTCTCTCTCTCTCTCTCTCTCTCTCCCTCTCTCTCTTTCTCTCTCCTTTCTCTGCTCTGTAAAGACACAGCAAGCAGACAGACCTGAAATGAAAGCAGGCTCTCCCTGGATACTGGATTTGCCACACCTTGATCTTGGACCTCCCAAACTCCAGAACTGTGAAAAACAAATGTTTGTTGTTTAAGTTACCCAGTCTGTGGTATTCTCTCAAAGCAACCTGAACTGATTAGGAAAGGCCCTGATGATTTCATTGTGCAGCCACACTGAAATAGGAACCAACTTTAAGCCTTCTAAGGTTCCTTCTGGGAAGGTAAATGACTGAATCTGTGCAGCCTCAGTGTTTACCTGTGTGACATGAATTTGCTTAATTGATCTTAGTGATTTTGTGTCACTGCTAGAGGACTGGCAATAGGGAGCCATACTGAATGGGGCCAGAAAAAGAGGTGACATACATAGAATTTATCAGCTTGTAGGAAAGGACAATGAATTTCACCCTACTCAGGGCAAAAAGCACCAGTAGCAATTATATAACTTTCTTTTCTAATTTAACTCATTGGTTATCTTGGACCTACAAAGAAGCCACTGAACTGGCTTTGCAGTAAACATCTACATTTTTTGTGCTTTTTTGTTTGTTTTTGTTTTGTTTTGTTTTTGTTTTTTTTTCCTAATCTTTGCAAGCATTAGCCTAGAAGGTAGACATTTAAATCCCTGTTCATGGGCAGCTTGGGTGGCTCAGCAGTTTAGCGCCACCTTCAGCCCAGGGCCTGATCCTGGAGTCTCGGGATCGAGTCCCATGTCGGGCTCCCTGCATGGAGCCTGCTTCTCCCTCTGCTGGTGTCTCTGCCTCTCTCTCTCTCTCTCTATCTGTGTGTGTGTGTGTGTGTGTGTGTGTGTCATGAATAAATAAAATCTTTAAATAAAATAAAATAAATCCCTGTTCAGAAAGATGAATTAAATTGTTGAAGATTCTTTGGGTAGAAGTTCTGAAGTAAGTGTTCAAAAACAGGTCTGTTTAGTTTCAAAATTGTATGATGTTCTAATCACAGAAGAGGAAAACCAAATCTTTGAGACTTGGTATATTATATAAAGAAATACAAACATTATCTGAAAGTAGTAATACCAGAGGCTTGGAGTCACATTTTCAATTTTCTCTGCAAGTGTGAGAGCACTTACAAAACGCTCATATTCAGGATTTACAAAGTTTTCTTTGCTTTTGGTACGAATAACTACAAATTGTTTCTGCATATTTAAACATATGCCTAGGATTTCACTCATCCTGAATGTGGTATGTTTCAAGATCTATTTCATGTCCTACTTTCTGAAAGAAGTCTCTGTTTATCCTTTCACTAATTTATGTTCTTTCATTAATTTATAGATTTTAGTGATGGCAGACTGCATACACCGACGGACAATAGCCAGACCATATTTGAAAATAGAACTCTAATACACAACCTCTGCAGTAAGTAGTTCAGAGCACTCAGAACTTGATTAGTAACTTACAATTTCCCTATTTTTTTGGCCCCGCCTCAAGCTCAGGACCAACCAATCCCATAGGATGCCCTGCTTCTGGTTAGCCCACCTGATCTTCCTCATGGCAGCAGTCTCTAGTCAGAGGACATTTGAAGTCTTCCCTCTTTCTGCTATAAAGTGTCATTGAGTTTCTTCCAGTTGCAAGTGGTGGAAGCTGACTCCCTTGCTTTGTTACAAGCTCTGAATAAATATTCAGTTCCCTTGTGAGTGGTCTTCTTCACTTTCAACAATGGTTTCAAAGAACCACAGCAACAATGTTAATAATACAGGAGATCTTAGTACACTCTAGAACTTGTATTTTCTCATCCTGATTCTTAGCATCCTCTTGAGTGGCCAGAAGCCTGACTGGACAAGGAGAAGGGTTAGGAAATACAGCCTACTGTATCTGGAAGCTTCTGTGGCAACCCAATGTTATTGTCTGAAAAGTTGATGGAAAGAGAGTGAGTTAAACTTGAATAGCCAGCTAGCACTGATACTAATTGTGAACTTACACTTCTGAGCATCCATCTACCCACCTATTCAACAGGGAAAAGAATGGCTTACTCCATAGGTCTGTTGGGAAGAATCAACACAGTCAAAAAATCAGGTGGCCATCAGCATGCTTGCTACAGTAGGTGCTTAAACAACACTATTCCTCCATAGTTTTCCTTCCCTTCCTAGATATATCTATGTAAACAGCCACCTGATAAGAGCTTGCTTTGTTATCATTTATTAATTTCAAATTGAAGAGTGACTTGCTATTCATGTGGCTCTTGTAATGTAATATAAGGCTATTATACTCTATATTATACATTATACTGTAATGTAATGTAATGTAATACTAAAGGGTTTTAATGTTTATTAACACAATTTATTTACCCAAGACTTTTTTTTCTACAAGACAATTGGTTAGATGTTCAAGAAGCACTGTGATATCTAAACCATGCTCCTTGTTTGTTCATGTAAGCGAGAAAAACTTTTCCCTTCTTTGCTTCTAGCTTCTTTGGCTGGTCTAATAATTAAATTGACATAAGACCAATTGACAAGAGAAAAAAAAGCAAATAGAATTTTCTATGCTCCAAAGATCTGAGGCTCTCAGGCAATCAAACAGTTGAGGCTTATCTGCCACTCTGAGCTGAGGAGAAGGGAGAAAGGTGTGGGGTTCTTGGCCATCAAAGGGGAGGACCACAGTTCACTGGAAAATGAGGAGAGCAAATGTCTGGTAAACAAATGTTTGCCCTGCTATGCAGAGAAATTGCTCTGATGTAAAAAAAATACCTCTGATAATAAATCTTTTCCTGATACAGTCTCACTATAAAATTATTTTAGCTAGTTAAGGGGAAGGTAAGGGAATCACACACAAACACACACACACACACACAAATAAAAACCTATTCCTGAGTCTCTTGGGACTTGACTATCTTCAGTTCAAAATAATCCATATGCCCTAGTGGCACATTTTGGGTCTGCATATTCTGCTCTCCTTCACTCACAACTTTCTTGGGGAGAAGAGTCATCAACCAAACAAATAAAGTAGATGATATCATAGGTAGGCTCAGCTCATGACAAAGGTAATGAGTGTTACTGTGGTTCACAGGAAGAGACACACATTTGTGTTGTGACCTAACACTGATGTGTGGCCAGGATGGAGCTTCTTCTGGATGTTAAAGCACACACAGACTTGGCTAAAAACTACAAGTCATTGTGAAAATAATACATGGTTGCTATATATATCCAATGAAATTTTGGAAGACACAAAAAGTGAACAAAAAATCATCCATAATCCACATTTTAGAGAAAATCACTGATAATATTTTAATGTATTTACTCTTAGTCTTTATTTGCTATATATAACTTAAAAATTATGTGTTAAACACTTAGAATTTTTTAAATGCAAACATAAATTTTAAGAATGCATGGTATATACAAAATAAACACAAATTTTATGAATAAATACACATATATGTGATTTCAGTATGATTTTTTCAAATAATTTATGATAGGCATTTCTTTATAGTATCAGAAACTTTTATACTTAGAAATTGAACAGATGTGCAATATTCTTCAAAGTGTATGAAATCTTCTGTTATTGATGACATCAAGTTATTAAGTCATATGCGTCTTTTTCTATTATTTATTCTATTTCCATGTTTTCAATATTTTGAATAAGGCTGGTAATCTTTTTCTATTATTTATTCTATTTCCATGTTTTCAATATTTTGAATAAGGCTGGTAAATAAGGTAACAATGTGGATCTTTGCACAAAAACTATTCCTCTTGGGAAACTGGGTGGCTCAGTCCATTGAGCATCAAACTCTTGGTTTCAACTCAGGTGATGATCTCAGAATTGTGAGATCAAGCCCTGTGTCAGGCTCCATTCTCAGCAGAGTCTGCTCGAGATTATTTTTCCCTCTCCCTCTGCCCATCCTCCTGGTCATGTGCTCTCTATCTCTTGTGTATGCATGAGATTAAATAATAAATGAATGAATAAATAAATAAATAAATGAACTAACTTTTTAAGAAAACACTATTTCTCTGAAGTTTGAATGACATCTTTAGATTACCCAAATGTGGGATCCCTTGCTGAAAGGGCAAAAGCATCTTCAAAGTGCTCCGTATATATTGGGAAATGTTTTCCACAGGGTCAGGCACACCCTGTCTCACTGCAGAGTTTCAAGAGAAGGGTACCACAAAAGAGAGGGGAGGCCACCCTGATGCAGAAACACCATAAGTGAGTGAATGAGTTTCTCAGGGAGAGGAGGTGGGGTCACCAGCAAAACCTAACATATATAGGCAACTGATGAATTATTGAAAATTACATCTGAAACTAATGATGAACTATATGTTGGGTAACTGAATTTAAATAAAAACAAAAACAAAATAAAACAAACAAACAAAAGACCTAACACAGTTCTTGGGAGTGAGCATTGGACTGATAATTATTTGATGAATACATGAAAGTTGCAAAGCTGAAGAACTGCTGATATGTTGGGAAAGGTAGAATGGACTATTCTTTTGGAAGTCTTTGAACAATATTGTTGGAGGAGTTTGTAGTAAATTGTAATATGTCTTGCATACCAGAGTGAGAGTTTGGAATTTAAATCCATGAACCAAAGAGAGCCACGAAAGAATTTTGCAAGGGAACAATATGACAAGTGTAATGAATTTTGAAAATAACCCTCAGGGAAGCTGTGAGAGGGTTCAAAAAGGCCAACAGCAAGCCAACAAACCTCTGGTTTGAGCTTGTATGACTCAAGATTCTTCCTTAGGCTACTTCAGTGACCTAAATATAAAGTCAGAATATCTGTGATGGGGATGGAAAAGAGGTTGTGAAGAAATAAACCTGGAATTGATAACTTATTGGACATGGGAGGAAGAATGGAAGGAGCCTCAGCAACCTCTACTGGAGAAGAGGATTCTTCCTGGAGGAATGGGGAGCCTCAGAAGCAAGTTGGTTTGGAATACAGTGAGTGTGATATATTGATGTTAGTGGACAGTTGTTGGCATCTGTATTTCAATAGAGACTGGAAACAGACCCAAGGATTTGGGGATCATCTATGGAAGAGCAATAGGTGAGTATCCAGAAAATTACAAACTGCTTGATAATGGATGCAGTAGAGTTGAAGTCTAATTAAATTTGGGGAATTTTTTTTTCAGGTCAAAGGGAAACAAAAAGAAGTATAAAATCATAGGAAGTTTGCACAACTGATTATCATGAGGATAGTGACTTTGAACAGGAGACTTATATTTGCTGCTCATACGGGTTAAAGATATCCATCATAAAAGGAAAGAGTAATGAACCTAAAAACAGACAAAAAGTCTTTCTCTTACTGCAGCATCCCAAATTATAAGCCACACATTCCATTATGGTTTTTCAATCAGCACCCACAGCTGCCAGGCCAAACAGGCTGGAGGACGGGAAGGGAAGCTTCCTCCAGGATCACTAATGATCTGCGGAGCCTAGGAGAATCCATCTAATCAGCAAATAGTCTGTAAATCTGAGAGGGAAACAGAGACCAAAGGACTAAAGCACCAAGAAATCAGAAGGGCTCAGAGGAAAAATAGAAATATGGGTCCTTGCCAGGGTGTTTAGCAACCATGCCAGACTGTTGCAGCAATTAAGCACCTGTAAGACCTTACTGTGGGTGTCATTGTGATGATTCTTCAGAGGAGCATAGAGCACCACCTCCTGTGGATGGTGTGGAGACAACCTTGGTACCACACGAATATTGCTGCAACTACATCTGTGCACATACTCTCAGCTTCCTAATCTGGCCTCAGGAGGCCTGTTCAGCTCCCTTGGGTGGTCACCACCTTAACAGATGCTCTGACAGTGGATGAATACAGGGAACTGCAGAACACCCATGTCCAATCCAGATGAATACAGTGTGTCCTCATAATAAAAAAGGCAATTACAAAAAAACACACATGGCCGAAAAAAACATGAATGTGCTGATGGCAGGGAGGGCCTTTCAGGGAGTCTAGGGCAAGTCAGAGCAGGGACAATAGTAGGCAATGTACTAAGACTTGCTTGGACCCAGGCCCCCCACCAGCCACTTCACATATATCACCTCAATTGCTTATCACAACAGCTTCACTCTCCTCTTGAAGGTGGAGATCCTGAAATATTAAATAGATGGCCAGAGTGTGGGACCTGAGAGTCCAGAACATCGACCCTCAGCACTCTTCTGGCCATTGCCTGTGGCTCTTTCTCTGTGTCCCAGGCTGTGGTACAGCCTGGTATAGAACTCAATCTCTAGTAATATTCGAATTTATGGTTTAAAGTTAACATAAAGTGTCAGGAGACTTGGCCTTAGCTGAGACATTACCCCTTACTCACTCTGTGGTCTTGGAATGAATGTTCACTGTGCCCCTCATGACACTGGGGGCAGGAGAAGGAATCCTAGTGGGAGGAAAGAGCTTGACATCTGGTTCAAAGATGTATAACATGGTTGAGCCTCCACTCCTGTGCCCTCCACTCCTGTGGCCTGACCCCCTAGGTCTGGCACTGCTTCAGTCTGGACATGGAATTAGAATGCCCACCTTCTGGAGCAGTGATAGGGATGAAATGTGAAATATACACACAAGTGCTTTACTAACTCTCAAGGACTACCCAAGGGTGAGGTGATTATGTTTCAGAACGGGTAATATGTTTCTCATACATCTCATCTTGAGCATGTGTACATGCATGGGCTCCATCCAAAGATGGTACTGTGGGGGAGCTGAACACTCATTCTAATGACAGTCTGTCCTTGGGCCTTCCTGAAGTGTATAGGCCAACAGGAAGTGAGGCCTCTGAGCTCAGCTAAATTCCCAAAGGGTAAAAAGCCAGAGGCATAACAGTGGAAGACATGAAAGCACTGTAAGCTGGAGGGAGAAGGAATAAGAAAATATCAGAAAGGGAGCTAGAACATGAGAGACTCCTAACCCTGGGAAACGAACAAGGGGTGGTAGAAAGGGAGGAGGGCAGGGGGTGGGGGTGACTGGATGACAGGCACTGAGGGGGGCACTTGATGGGATGAGCACTGGGTGTTATTCTATATGTTGGCAAATTGAACACCAATAAAAAAAAAAAAAACTCAGCAAAGAGATATTAATCTATTTGAATGTATAATCAAGATTCTTGATGTTTGAAAATGAAAATTTTGTCTTTTGAAACAATTTTTAGCAGCCCTTCCCTTATGGGCAGATATAAGCAAGATTCACAGATACTCATCAAAAGTTTTGGTTTGGGTTTTCCCTAAAAGATTTTTGAAAAACTGCAATCACTCGTCTTTATCAATTGAGAAGGGGAATTTTTTTTTACTCTATGTTTAAATAATTGCAACAGATATAATTCCATATGCATTGCAAATATTGTCATTTTATTTTATTTTTTTTATTTTTTTTATTTTTTTATTTTTTTTAATTTTTTTTTAAATTTTATTTATTTATTTACGATAGTCACAGAGAGAGAGAGAGAGGCAGAGACACAGACAGAGAGAGAAGCGGGCTCCATGCACCGGGAGCCCGACGTGGGATTCGATCCCGGGTCTCCAGGATCACGCCCTGAGCCAAAGGCAGGTGCCAAACTGCTGCGCCACCCAGGGATCCAAATATTGTCATTTTAAAATAAAATTGTTATGTCACACTTGAAGAAGAAGAAGAAGAAGAAGAAGAAGAAGAAGAAGAAGAAGAAGAAGAAGAAGAAGAAGAAGAAGGTGGAGGAGGAAGAGGAGGAGGAGGAGGAGGAGGAGGAGGAGGAGGAGGAGCCAGGCTCTGGAGATAGCTATGCTGACACAGATCTCTGCCACCTCCTTGACCATGCCCAACAAATCACCAAGTGACCTAAACTCTGGGCAGTCTTTCTTCACTGGCACATGGGGTGACAGTATCTTTATTGCAGGCTCACATCAAAATTATTTTGGATAATATCTCTAAATTCCTGACACAACATGGAGCCACATAATAAACCATGGGTGATAATACCAGGAAGAATGTTCTGAGGCTTTCAATCTTCCCACCAAAGTCCCTTTCAGACAGTAGTCAGCCCCTACTGACCCCTAGGGACTCTACCTCATCTTTTCCTATGTCAGACTTGCCCTTGGGTTAGAGTTCAAAAGGGAAGAAAGATGGTAACAGGTAGGTTACTGACCAACAGGTAGGTTTATTCCTTCAGGATACCCTCAAAGCCAAATTAAAACACACTGAAGGAAATATGTTTCATTCCTAGATAACTACACCTCCTATTTGACCAAATATCACAGTGTACAGTTTAGGCAGTTACTCAGTGTCCAGACCTGGGCTGTTGAGAGAATGATGTGAAATTATGTAATTGAAAGCATTTCTTACCAGTGCTCAATGACTTTATTCAAATTTGAACAACAATGAGCTCTTTACAGATGAATTGACTAATGAGAAGGTTACATGAAGGAAGCAGTGACTAACGTACTGTGTAATTTTTTTGTTTTTATTAATATATTTATTCATTAACTGTGCATTCATTCATAGGGTTTTCAGATTAAATTTCTATAAATGATTAACCCTTTTTACAAATTTAAATTCCCTCATATATTTGTACTATATTTACAAATTGAGTATGTCATCAGAGAGACACAAAAGTCTCCTCAAGGATACATAACAAATTTGGAATGAATCAGAACATGGACATTAGTACATGCCAACCTTAGAAAGCAACTTCTTCCATTTTTTTTAATTGCACATGAGATAATGGAAACTCAGAGTAATTTGCCCAAGGTGACATAACCAACAAATGACAGGGCCAGAATTCAAACTCAGATGGTGTCAAGCATTGAGTACACTGCCTCTGAGTCAAGGCTGCCTGGAGGGTAAGTGTACTCATCAGTCTATTCCTTACTGGAATGTGGATAGCTTTAAAAGCCTGTGGAAAATGGGACGCCTGGGTGGTTAAGCGGTTGAGCATCAGACGTCGGCTCAGGTTGTGATCCTGGAGTTCCGGGATCGAGTCCCACATTGGGGTCCCTGAATGGAGCCTGCTTCTCCCTCTGCCTATATCTGCCTATATCTGCCTCTCTGTCTCTGTCTCTCTCTCTCCCCATCTCTCATGAATAAATAAATAAAATCTTAAAAAAAAACCTGTGGAAACTTAAAATTCTCTCTCTCTCCCTCCCTCCCTCCCTACTCTATCTATCTATCTATCTATCTATCTATCTATCTATCTAAGCTATAAATAAAGATGCAAGATATTGGTATACATTCAGATCTTTGACTGACTTGTAAGCTTTCAGCTGGCTGCTTAGGAAGGTATGTGTGTGTGTGTGTGTACTCATCTTACCAGCTATATCAATGTCACTAGATACCAATGGTGATTATTCTCAAAAATAAATTATCTGAAAAAGAAGGAAATAGCAAACGACTGACAAATGAAATATAACTCATTTTGTATGTATTAAAATAAATATAATCTGTTCTGTCTTCAACTGAGTATCATCAATTGAACTATGTGCTCTTTTGGAACATTTTATCTGGAATAAAAATAAATAAGGAAATTGGCATAGCAAACATTTTTTTTTTTCAGACAGGGTTTTGAAGATTTGCTTCTTTGAAGAATAAGTGCAACAATAATTTTTGATTTTTCTTTGCCAACTTGACACTTCTATCATGGAGACTCATAAGAGCAGAGAATGAACCACAGCCCTCCAAGGACAAAGCTACAACTGTTCTGTCTTGTGAGTACCTGGCAGCCTAACTGATACTTTTCCCACACCTGCAGAGAATAGGGATGCAAAAGAATCATGGTTAGATGCTGACAAGAGAACTTGGATGACAGACCTCAGCCGGAGCTCATCTCTAAGCCCTCATTGGCAGATGTGAATATCTGGCAATACTCACTGAATGTTAATACAGAAGAAGCTGTGCTGGGTCCTGGGTGTGCAGAAGCTGGGAATACAGGAAGCCCATGGCTGCTTGAGGGGGCTCAGGGTTTACCCACATCTTTGCCAGATATCATGTGATTGTTCCTGCTACTCAACCCCCAGCCCTGGCGCTCCCTCTAATTTGCCTGGGGATTTATATCTAGCTGCCCTTTAAGCCCTAGTGGAAGTACAGCCTTCCCTAGGGAATCATACCTGCCCCAGCTTGATCTCAATACCTTTCCTCAGCTTCCCTGTGGAGACCTACAACATGGATGTTGTATTTTCACCTCTGTATTCCACACTAGATCTAACTCATCCCTGTACCTCCAGGGCTGGTGCTTGCTGATCAGCCAGGGTGGCCACCGAGACCAGACCCCTGAGGCCAACTGTGTCTAGAATCAGAGTCTATCCTATGCCTTGCTTAACCCAATTCCACTCTCCTCTCACCCTGCCCTGACCTCTAACCCACTGCCTTCCATTTGAATTTGTCTAATAACTATGTTATACAGTACTTTACAGTTCACAAAACACTTGTGTTTTTATCATTTGGTTTCATACTAGATAATCTTGTGATTTCATTTGTCCTAAGGGAAAGCTCAGGCTTAAAGAGACACTGTCACTCTATGGAGCTCAGATCTGGGTGCCCATTTCACCATTCCTCCCACAGGAGTGCCCAACTGCCTCCTCAACCTGAAAGCCTTATGTTCCCACCCTTGTCTGGCTCCCCAGGCCCAACATCCAACAGGACCCTTTTTTTTTATCACCCCTGGAACCCACATGATAACATTCCTCTCTTCCACTAGAATCTTCCTTCCATGGTGATACCTACTACTGTAATGGTGGCCTTTGAGACAGATGTCAATCTCCAAACACACTCACATGCACATACACACATACACAGGCACACATATACAGATATCATGCATACCCACATTCATCTTAGATATAGACATATATACATGCCCACACTTAACGTGTATATGCCCACACATACAGGTGTATACATATTTACACTAATATGCACATACATATATGCAACTAAACATACACACACATGTCCATACACATATATATACTCATACACCAACACACACATATACACACATACACACATAAATACACACACACACACTCACACATCCTAGTTCTTGATTTTGAGGTATTTGTTTCCTGCTCTCATAATACATCAAGAACCTACTATGAAGCCAGCCATATGGTAGGTGCAAAGTGACTATTGAGTCCATTACGTTTAATTTCCAAAGCAGCCACATTTCCAGGCAGAGCATCCTGCTTGGTGGCCCACTCAGTGCCCACACAGACACCTGCACAGATTCATCTCCAAGACATGCTCATTCCTGTCATGAGCATCCTTCTGAGAAATACCCCTGAAATTTCCTTTTGCAGCACTGCCTTTAAGCAGAAAACCAGAAGCAGAGTCAACAGAAAGGTGTTAATGTGTCTCTAAGGAGAAAAACTTCAATCCACTTTTTTTATTTCCCATTGAGCCTCTCATTTTAAAAATAATTGAAGCCATGCTGGATACATTTGTCCAAATCAATAGAATGTACAACACCAAGAGTGAACTGTAATATAAACTATGGACTGTCAGTGATAATGATGTGTTCATGTAGGTCATCAATTGTAACAGATGTCTCACTGTGGTGAAATGCATTGATAACAGGAAGACTCTGCATGTATAGGGGGAAGAGGTATATGGGACATCTCTGTATCTTCCACTTAATTTTGAGGTAAAATGAAAACTGCTTTAAGACATAGTCCATTAAAAATGGACTATGATTAAAACCAAGCCTGGAAGGGTGCATAAATTGTTCGACTAGTACTAAAATTCATGTCAGCTGACTCCATTGTTTATAAAGAAAGAACTGTGCATGGAGGATAAACCCTTACGTGAAGCTAGGCACAGCAAAGCTAAGGAGGCAGATTGCCCTTGTGACATGAAGATGTTTGGACCCAGTAAACTGGGAAGCCATTGTATCTGTTAGGGAAATGTCTTCATAGAGGCTCAGAGTGGCATGTGCAAGGATGTTCACTTCAGTATCCTACAAACAACCTAAATTATCTTCAATACTGGACAGTAGTTTATGAAATATGATCATTCCATACTGGTAATACCACACAACCATTATAAAGATGTGTCTTAGAGTGATTTCCAACTGATTCTTGATTGAAATAAGAAATAGGTAAAACAATACGTGAAGAACAACCCTATTTATAAATCACACACACATATTGCATTTATGTAATTAATGCCAATCTAGACACATTTAGGGTAAATTCATACTGGAGTAGTGGAGAAGGAAACATACACTTTGGTGTATGTTTTGAACTTCTGAAATGATAATGCATTTCTAATTTCCTTCTGCAAATCATGAAAAAGAAATAATTTACTCTAGATAAAAACTTCACAAAATCATAAATCAACTTTTCTAGTTACCAATTATTGAATATCAACTGCATGTAAGGAATTGAATATGTTACTGCCAATTTTCATACACAAACAAGGTAAGAATTGCCATCCTATTTCTCATGTGAGGAATCTAAGGCTCACAGGGTTAAAGGACTTTACCTGAGGTCATGAGGCTAGGATCAAATCCCAGGCTCCTGGCTCTGTGGCCTGGGCTTTTTACATATGCTGCCATTTCTCAACCATATATATCTCTGAGGTGTGGATATTGTCCTAAGCATCAAACCCCGATGCTCGCAGTCAAGTATAAGGCTTCGGGATGGATGTTAACCAGTGTGAAGACAAGACATCACCCAACATGAATCCTGGAGTCTTCCCATTTTTATTTTAGAAGCTCTACTATACTCTTCTTAAGCTCTGGGTTCCTCCAGGATCTTATTTTATACCCTTATCCAGAAAGTTAAATGAATGGTCTAAGTCACTGACCAGGTTTAAAGAAATCAATGTCTTACACCACGCACAAAAACAAATTCAAAGTGGGTTAAACACCGAATGTGAGAATTGAAATCTCAGAAATCCTAGAAGACAACATAGGCAGTAATTTCTGTTACATCAGCTGTAGGAACTTCTTTCTAAATACATCTCCTGAGACAAGGGAAACAAAAGCAAAAATAAGCTATTGGGACTACATCAAAATAAATAGCTTCTTCTGTACAGCAAAAGAAACGATCAACACAACTAAAAGGCAATCTATGGAATGGGAGAATATATTTGCAAAGAATATATCTGATAAAGGGCTGGTATTCGAAATACATAAAGAACTTATAAAAACAATTTAAAATAATAATAAAAAAGAACTTATAAAATTCAAACCCCCTAAAGTGAATAATCCAATTAAAACTGGCAGAAGACATGAATAGACATATTTCAAAGAGGGCATAGAAGACAGATGGCCAACAGCAGAGGAAAAGATGCTCAACATCATTTACCATTAGGGATATACAAATCAAAACTACAATGACATATTACCTCACGCCCATTAGAATGTCTAAACTCAACAATACAAGAAACAACAGTTGTTGTCAAGGCTGTAGAGAAATGGGAACCCTCTTGCCCTGTTGGTGGGAATGCAAATTGGTACAGCCACTATGGAAAATAGTATGGAGTTTCCTCAAAAAGTTAAAAATAGAACTTCCCTATAATTCATCCATTGCATTACTAGGTACTTACCCAAACACAAAAATACTAATTCAAAGAGATACATGCATTCCGATGTTCACAGCAACATTACCTACAATAGCCAAGTTATAGAAAAAGCCTAAATGTCCATTGACTGATGAATGGATAAAGAAGAAGTGATTGTGTGTACACACACACAAACACACACACAGACACACACAATGGAATATTACTCAGCCAGGGAAAAAAAATCTTGATATTTGCAACAATGTGTATGGAGTTAGAGAATATTATGCTAAGCAAAATAAGCCAGTCAGAGACAAATACTTTATGATTTCACTCCCATGTAGAATTTTTAAAAAGATTTTATTTATTTATTCGTGACAGATACAGAGAGAGGGAGAGTAAGGCAGAGACGCAGGCAGAGGGAGAAGCAGGCTCCATGCAGGGGGCCTGACGTGGGACTCAATCCTGGGTCCCCAGGATCACACCCTGGGCTGAAGGTGGCACCAAACCGCTGAGCTACCGGGGCTGCCCCATGTGGGATTTAAGAAACAAAACAGATGAGCAGAGGGGGACAAAAAAAGAGGGAGGAGAGAGACAAATCAAGAAACAGATTCTTAACTATAGAGAACAAACTAATAGTTACCAAAGGGGTAGAGGGGTGGGGAGATGGGTTAAACAGGTGTTGGGGATTGAGGAGTGCACTTGTCATGATGAGCACTGAGTGTTGCATGGAAGTGTTGAATCACTAAATTGTACACCTGAAACTAATATTAGTTTATTAGTTATTAATATTAGTTTATTAGTTATTAATATTGCTGTATGTTAACTAGCTGGAGTTTAAATAAAAACTTAAAAAACAGAAGGCCTAATGCAGAAAATAAACTTATGCAGTATTTGTCAGATTTCTCCTCCCTCCACTCAGCCAATATTTACTAAATCCTTATATGTGGGTCATCATTATGCTAGGTAATGGGCCAAATATAAAGGAAGCTTCAAGGAGCTTAATGTGCATTGGGAGACATTTTAAGTTTCATTAATTTATAAATGTATTCATTCATGTATATACAAATACAAATATGTTTAGATGATATGCTAGGAACAAAAGAGAAGGGACATCCCTACCCTTTAGGAACTTAGGATAAATCAAGAAGTAATTGAGCCTCTATAGCATTAGATACTTTATTATTTAGTGTTTCAGCAACTGAAGAGTACTTACTCTGTGACAGATGCTTTGCTCAATTACTGAGAAACCGACATGCAATGCACAGTCTTTCCTTCCAAGTGACCACAGTCCAGGGGGCAGGAATGCCCACTGGCAAGGGCAGCAGTGATGTTCTTACTTAGACCTCAGGTACACACTTCAGCTTCTACTGGAGTTGAGCCCACGTGTGGGGCAGGTTGCACTATGAGGAGAGGCAGGAGTTTCCAATGAACTGTATACTACAGGCCACATTCACCTAAAATCAGCACCCATTGGAGCTAGCCTTCATTCTCCTTTTCCTCTTCTCAGGACTTATCCTGAACATCTTCCCCAATGCTCTGAAGATGGACCTCACCCAGCCTGGTGCTCTTGGTGTTCAAAGATCTACATCCTGTCCAGGGGCTTGCCTTGCCTTCCTCTGGTGCAGGATCCAACATTCCTAGGTATGAACTTAACTACCCTTCTTAATTACAGTTTGGAGTCTTTCTTCAAATGTACCCTCTAGTTTAGGCTGAATAAACAAACCTACTTCCTGGTCTGGTAGACCTCAAGACATATTAGGTTTTTCCAGCCCTGAGAACAAAATCCACTATCAAATTTTTGCCATGGTAGAATTTCCTGTCAACTTCATCTCCTCTTGGCATCCCTATCAGTTCACTGCACACCTCTTCTTCTGGATCCTCATATTTATCTGCCTGATCTATTATCATGATAGAATGTGATTCTGTACAGAGACTGAACACCCAGTATGAGGGAGGCCACTATGGATGTTTAATGGAATGCTTACCCCCTTTTTAATGAAGCCAGCTTCATAATGTTTAATAAGATTACTATCTAGCTGTACAGAAGTCTTGTCAACATGGAAAAATAGTCTTTGCTAACAGCATGAAATGTCTCAGATAACCAACATGAAGAATGCCATGTAACAAAGGCACAAAATAACAAAATAATCAGTTTTTCCACTCAGATGCTTTCTAATATGGTTAACACTTTTATAAGAGCAGCAACATCCATAATAAATAATGCAGAGGCTTGGTATGCCCTGATCTCTCTGTTACCAGCCAGGACTGAATTGTGGAGTAAAAGTATTTCATTTGGGATACTCTGTACACAGCCATATATTTGTAAATGTTTTTATAACTCTAGGGACTCCACAAATATAAGAAGTCCTCTGTCCTCTTACAGACTGAGGACATCAAAGTATATGTAAAAAGATAGACTTGACGATGCTTTCATTCACTTTATTGCAGGGGCAACATTTGTGCCACTATAGTTAAAGGTCTGCTGGCAGTTTTATTAGGTATCACTGCTGCAGGAGTTTATAAGTTGGCTATAAAAAAAGCTCTTTTGGAATGAAACTTGTGCTTAGATACATATTTTTAAATTGGATGTCTTGATGTAGTTATTTGAAAAGTGATGGCATTTTGTGATACCTAAAATGTATTTGGTTCATTAGATTACACTGTTTCACTGTTCTAAGCCATCTTCTCCTTTGCCCCAAATGAGGAATAAAATAGGAAAAACAATCCTCCTATTACCTCCTATAGATATTCTAAGCCACTCTCAGGAAAAAAAAAAAAAAAACCTGAATCTTAGCACTGAGACAGAACATAAAATGTTCCTTTCATTCATTTCTTTGCTTTTGGTTGGATAAAAATATTACTTAGTCAAATGAGGTGAAAATCTAGTTTTAAATCCTTTACAGAGAGGAAATAACCTTTACCCATATCCTGTGACAAGTTCTAAATAGTCTCATATTTATCTCAAGAAATAATTCATCTCCTACTTAAGCTTTTCCCATATCATGGTCTTCTGGGCCCCATTTCATCATCTAGCTAAGCAGGAGGCTCCCAGAAGTGACTCTGAAACATCTAGTGCTCACTTTCAGCTGATACTGCCAGCCTTCCACATGTGGATGTGGATGGCTGGCTGGCTGGCTGGATAGATAAATGGTAGATGGGGGATCCCTGGGTGGCGCAGCGGTTTGGCGCCTGCCTTTGGCCCAGGGCGCGATCCTGGAGACCCGGGATCGAATCCCACATCGGGCTCCCGGTGCATGGAGCCTGCTTCTCCCTCTGCCTGTGTCTCTGTCTCATTCTCTCTCTCTCTCTATGACTATCATAAATAAAAAAATTAAAAAAAAATTAAAAAAAAAAGATAAATGGTAGATGGACAGATGACAGATGACAGATGAATGATGGATGGATGAATGAATGCAATGTTCAGAAACAGAGACTTTGGAGTAAGACAGATGACTTTGGGCAAGACAACTTTTACCTCTGTGTGCTTAACACACAGCCTCCACCAGGAGACCTAGCTTATAATTCCTATATCACAGACTAGCTGCACCAATTCAACAAGATAATGCATGCATGGGAAACACTAACAATGAGCCTGGCTCATTCCAGGCACTTGGGGCATGTGGGCTACGGTTGGTTGATGACCATCATTACCACTACTAAGATGAATATGTTACATTCTTACTTTTCTCTGGCCAACAATCCTTCCTAGATTTCAATACGTCTATGCAAAACATATTGGTATTTTTGTTCTATAAAACCATGATCATTTCTGGTGATCTCACCTACTTTTCAAAACTTATTCCTAAACTCTCTTTCTTTATTTTCTTTTAAAGAGTTTATTTATTTATTCATAAGAGACATAGGTAGAGACGTAGGCAGAGGGAGAAGCAGGCTCCATGCAGGGAGCCCAAGGTGGGACTCAATCCCAGGACTCCAGGATCAGGCCCCGAGCCAAAGGCAGACACTCAACCACTAGGCCACCCAGGTGTCCCTCTATACTCTTTAAATACCCATGTTCTGCATCTCTCTCCTCCCTTGGGCAGATCAGTCATCACTGCATCATGCCTCAGGTCCCCAGCAGGTCCCCAGCAGGCGAGGACCCCGTGGGGTGCTAAGTCATAGTTTTCCTGGCAAAATCCATGAGTCAGCATCAAATTAGACTTTCCCTTAACTGTGCATTTGTTGGGTACAAAGCCTGAGCTGCAGTCTAGACTGTCAGGCCTGTTTAGATTTCCTATGGCCAGCCCAGAAATTAAGGATGAAGCAAAGGCCACATTTGGCCACATTTGGCCTTTAGAAGTCAGGTTGAAAAAACAGAGAAGACATTATTTTTCTAGATGGGTTTTCCTGGTCATGATTATTACCACACTTGGCTTGGAAAGGTGGTACTCCTTCAAACAATACCCCTGCCTCCTAGATTACTTACTATAGTGTAAGGCCTTTATCTATTTCAGCCTTTATTTAGAACATGTCTGTAGGATAGATTCCAAATATATCAGAAGGGGAGTTTTAGGATGTATCTCCACCAAGAAAGTGAGACTTTAAAAAATTTGATCAAATGTGGACAGACTTCCAAATTATTCAATGTAAGAGAAGGGCCATAGCTAATTTGACTTTAAAAGCCATTCTTGTGTGGTTCCAAGCACATAGTACCTAATTAAACATTTTGATGAGTGAGCCAGAGAATAAATTGCAAACTCTTTCTGTCTCAGTTCTATGAAATAAATTTCAAGTCCAACATTATTCATTTCATTAGCTTCATACTTATCTTATCTTGTACCAACTCAAGGCCCCTGATTCTAGCTCCTTGGCATTTCTGTACTCCTCTATATCTGTGTCTACTGTGAAGCCAAGACTAAAAGTCTCATTTTCTAGCAAAGCAGATTAAAAGGCAGTAGCACTCTAATGACCATCTTGAACATGGCCAGGAGTTGAGGCCACCTGGGACCATTAGACTGAGGGTCTGGCCTCATTTGTGCCTAGCTCCTGCAAGGGCAAGCTGGAGCTCTTCCCATCTCTGAAATCAATCCGGGGCGGGGGGCGGGGGGTGGGGGGGGGTGGGGAGGAAGACAAACCTGCCAATTTACTCTACTCCAACTTCTATGAGTCTGAAAAAGTTTTCTATGGGGTCCAAGTTTATTTAGCGGGTCCCAGCACACAGGATAATTCTTGTGCCTTAGGAAGGGCCTTCAACTACCAAAATGCAACTTTTGCATTTCTACTTGATGCTTGGTCATCCTGTAATGGGACACATAACTACACTTGACAAAACAATGAAGACCAGACCTGTGGAATTCATGCAAAAGTAAAATAGACTACTCTGCCACAAGAGATTTTGAGTTATCTTCTCCACTTAAAAACAGTGTTATATAGATGCATTAGCTGTGACAAATGTACCATGGAATTTGGGTGAGATATATGGAAAGTGTAGTATCTTTGCACATTTTTCTGAATCTAAAACTATTCTAAAATGTTCTTGAAAGTTTATTTTAAAAAATAATCTTAATCTATTTTCTTTCAGGGTTTTTAATATATAGTTTTTAACTTATCAAAATTTGAATAATGTTGCATATATAATTTTGAGTCCCATACTAAAGTTAGCATTTTCATGTTGTTATAAACTATTTGCAAACATTATTATTAATGGCTTGCTCATGATAATTAAACAGATGTATAGTTTAATTATATATTTCCCTATGTTCAACACTTAAAAAGAAAAACACTAGCAATAATTCCTGGGAGAGCTTTGGTTATACAGAAAGCCACACTGTGCCAGAATCTTCCATTTCCTTTCTTGCTACAACTTTGAAGTGCATGATTTCCCTGGGTTGCATTGCTGACTAAATTTGTCCTGGTTTTTACTGTTGAAGTTAATTTCTTTATAATGTTTGGGTGAGATTTTATGATATGGCTTCTCTCTAATAATAGTACTCAGAATTTGTTGTTTATCACGTAAACCAGGCATTTTTTACGATTCCAGTATTATCTCAATTAAGCCCAGACACAGTCTCAGATACTGCATTATCTTCTAACACAGTGGATCTTGACACCAACCTTCTACAGGCAGGTGAGAAAGGAAATTAGTGACCCAGGCTCTTCTGAAAGATAAGCATGACCCCAAAGACTGTGACCAAGTTATCTGTATATGGCTCTTATGAATGGCTCTTGCATGCAAGACTGCCACTCACTGAGGTTTGGCTATGGCCCACTGTAATCACAGGATAAAACCAGTCTTCCAGTCCCTAGCAAATGAGGCAAAAGGTAAAAGTAGCCACAGGGCTGCTGCCACTGGTTGTTGACTGCCATCAAGAAAAGCTATGGCATGTCACAAGGAATACAGGTATTATGTATCAGCCAGGCAATAGAAAGTTCCAGGAATATGACACCATCCCTCCTGCTAAGATACCTCCACAAAATTATTTCGTTGTTTGCTTGGTGGTGAAAATCCCTTTCCCCCTTTCAAGATAAGGGTACTATCCTGACTACTTAAAATTACTAGTGCCAATTTTGCTTTTCTAACAGGCCTGGCAACTGCTATGCTCCAGTGTTAGGTGAAATTTTTGTGTAACAAAAATTACAATGCCAAATTCCTCTTAAAAGCTCATTTTGGGGGCACCTGGGTAGCTCAGTGATTGAGCGTCTGCCTTGGGCACACGTTGTGATCCTGGGGTCCTGGGATCCAGCCCGGCAACAGGCTCTCTAGAGGGAGCCTGCTTCTCCCTCTACCTATTTCTCTGCCTCTTTCTGTATGTCTCTCATGAATAAATAAATACAAGCTTTTTTTAAAAAGCCCATTTTGTGTTCTGCTGATGGGTGACTCAACAGAGTCATGTTATTTGCCTCCTTAGTTAGCTGCTCCCCTGTTCATATCCACCTTTATTTCATGGGTGCAATACCAGTGAGCTTTATTTCCTGATGCTCATTTCTTCCCCTGGCTACTCCAAATGTGTACAGAATAGAGATTGTTTCCCATTCCGACTTATAACCTACTGTAACTGTTACCTGACGAGAGTCTTTTAAATGGAATTGCTCTTGTTACTGCTATAATAAAATCCAGCAAGAAGATGAAAAGCCAGCCATTACAGGCTCATAATTTTACAGCGCATTAACATTGTTAATGTTATCCCAGTTTTGCAATTTCAGTAGCCAGGAGAGACCTGAAACCCTGGATGGAGACTCCCAAAGCTGAGCTGCTCACCATGCCAGGTCCCCTATCTCCCAGGCAGGCAGCAGTGTGGTAGCCCTGCAGGATCATCTTTGCTTTCTTCAGTGTTTTGTAGGCTACCCTGAACCCCTATTAGGAACCATGGCTAACAGTGGCTTCCAGTACAACACATTTTAACAGTGTGCAGGTATAATCCATCTCCCCCCCCCCCAGGGATACTTTGAGGATTAAATGAGTGCAGATTTCTCAAGCACCAGGATATACAGGTGCTATATAAAGTATAGTTCCCTAAGCCATATATTTCTTATAACAGACTTATAAGTAGTTTTCCTATTTGTTTTTGTATTTTTTCTTTCCTGTCTAAGCCAGTGGTTCTGAAACTGTAATGTACCTGCTGAGCTTACGAAAAACGTAGATTCATAGTTTTCACCTAGAGATGTCTTGATTGTTTAGGTATGACCTGGAGCCCAGGAACATGCTATTTTAATAAGTGATGCAGGTGATCAGAAAGCATTGTCAGGGAAGGACCACCCTCAGAGAGGCCACAGTGGGGCTAGACAGGGCCATAGTTGCACCAAGCATGGCTGGAGGTGCAGGTGGGGCTGAAGCCCAAGTAAGGGATTCCATGAGTGAAGGGATCAAAGGTCACAATCAAGGCTCACAGCAAGCCCCAAGGTTAGGACAGAGCAGGACAAGTGGCTGTACAGCCTATACTGGAGGGAAGCTACAGGAGCCAAGGCTCTTGCTGAGTGAGCTGGCACCTGGCCTATGGCAGGGTGCCTGCCCCAAAGCTGAGACTAGTCTAAAGCAGATGAGCCAGGCAATTTCCCCAGCACACAGCACTCTGCCTAACACAGCACAGCTGCTCAAAATGTATTTGTTGGTGGGAGGAAGAGAGGAAAGAAGGAAGGAAATAAAATTGTCAGTGTCCCAATTTAGGCATTGGATATTGCAAATTATTTTATAATTACTGTCTTCTTCAAAGTGACTTAGCTCACGTGGCTCCCCAGTTTGGAGTCCTTCTCAGCCATAGCCCAGCAGGATGGTAGGGAGAAGGCAGCTCAAGTGGTCAGCCAGGCTGAAGAGTCAGATGAGGCAAGGGAAAGAAGGGCCCAGGTATGAGAGCCCAGTCCGTGCCCGGCCACCACCCTGGAGGCCCTCAAACAAGGAATGAAATGAACTATGAATGTGAAAGCATTTTCAAAACAACAATATCCTGTATGATGAAGCATTCTATATTTGTGATGAAGCATTCTATATTTGATGGTCAGAATATTTTTTAAAAAATAAAGTAATACTTCAAAAACATTAAAAAACCATTTGGTAAAATGCTTAAACTGGCAAGGATTATAATTGAGTAACTAAACATGACCATTGCCCCAAAGATATTGCCTAATTGCCTCCAAAAGACAGCTGAAAAGTGTCTCTTTAGCAAGCTGGTGTGCCTGTACTGTAAATAATATTGTATGTAAAATGAGGACAGAAAGACTAAAATGATATTATAATAAAGCTACCTAATTAAACCAGGATCTGGGAAAATTAGAATTCGCTGGTAACATAGCTTCACTCATAACAACATAATTTTCCTTCACAAAAACATTACTGAAATAGGTACTAGTTAAACCATGAAATTAACGTGTCTTTTTCAATATCAAACATGTTTTATTATGAGAAAAGTCATCCTGTTTCTACAGTTCATATACTTAAATTTATAACATCATCAGTAAAGTTCCACATTGTGTCATCCAGGGATTTGTTAAAATATAACAAATGTCTTTGCTACTAAAATGTAAAAGTAAAAACTAAACACTGACTGGGATGAGCTTGGTTAGGTGTGTGCCAATCAGGAGAGAGGAAATATTAAGGCACTAGAGAGAGTTGAAAATCAGAGCAGGGCTGCCTTTAGGAACCCAGGGGGGCTCCCAGAGGGCACCAGGCTGACTTAAATTAATGGCTTTGCAAATGCGTCCTGAAATGTAATGTCACCAATGTTGCTCTTGCACATGAAGGGCACTCTGATTTTCTTCACATATCCATCTATTAAGGTGGTGAGAAGGCAAAGAGGAATGGTCATTGCAAGTCAACAGGGGGTGTTAAAGGTAGGCATTGGAGAACATTTCTAAGCATCAACCCAAGAGCCCTTTGTTTTCACTCCCTCTCCTTTCCCTTCCCTTTCTCTTCTTTTCCCCTCTCCCTTCCTTTTCTTTCTAACAGCTTCATTGATCTGTAATTTACATACTATACAATGCACCTAGATAAATGTACACTTCAGTGGTGTTTAGTACATCTACAGAGGTGTGCAACCTCACCACAGTTTATTTCCATCATTCCAAAAAGAAATCCATTGGTAGTCACTTCCAAATTTCCCTATCCCTAGGCAAAAAGCAGTGTACTTTCTGGCTCTATAGACTGGCCTATTTTGAACATCTCATGTCTATAAAATCATATAGTATGTAGTACTTTGTGACTGGCTTCATCCACTGAACATAATGTTCTCAAGGTTCATCCGTATTTATCTGGGTGTCAGAGCTTCATTAATCCATTGTAGGGATATAGCATTTTTATTTATCTATCAGTTGATGGACATTTGGGTTGTTTTGACATTCTGGCTGTTATGAATAATGGTGCCATGAAAAGCCATGCAAGAGGTTTGTGTGTGTGTGTGTGTGTGTGTGTGTGAGTGTTTGTGTGTGTATGAACAAAGGTTTTTATATCTCTTGAATATATTGGGAAATTGTTGATCCCATGGTAATTTTATTTACCTTCTTGGAGAACTGCCGAATTGTTTTCCACAGTAACTGCATCATTTTGTATCCCCACTAGGAATGTCTAAAGCCACCTAATTTTCCACATCCTTTACCAACACTTGTTATTTTCCATTTATTTTAAATTATAGCCATAATGATGGATGTGGAGTATCTTATTGTGGTTTTGATTTGCATTTTTTAAAGATTTCATTTATTTACTTGAAAGCAAGAGAGATGACAGAGGAGGAGGGAGAAGCAGACTCACTGCTGAGCAGAGAGTCCTATGTGGGGCTCAATTCCAGAACCCTGAGATCATGACTCAAGCCAGAAGCAGCCACTCAACAGACTGAGACAAATAGTACTTTCTTAATGCCAAAGATGTTGAATGTCATTTCATGTGCTTGCTGGTCATTTGTATATCTTTTATGGAGAAATGTCTGTTCAAGCCCACTTTTAAATTGAGTTGTTTTCATCTATTGTTGAGTTATAAGAGTTTGTTATATATTCTGGATGTTAAATTTTTATCAAATACTCACATTCTGTAGATTGTCTTTTCACTTTACTTCTGTCCTTTAATATCCAAAAAGTTTTAATTTTGATGAAGTACAATTTATCTATTTTTTCCCTTTTTCTTCCTGCTTTTGATATCCAGACTAAAGATACATTGCCTAAACCAAGGTGACAAATATCTATTCACGATTTCTTTAAGAATTTTATTGTTAGCTCCTACATTTAGTTCCATGAGCTAACTTTTTTGTTTTGTTTTTTTAATTTTTTTTAATGGAGTTCAATTTGCCAACATATAGCATAATACCCAGTGCTCATCCCACCAAGTGCCCCCCTCATTGCCCATCACCCAGTCACCCCAACCCCCCACCCACTTCCCTTCCACTACCCCTTGTTCATTTCCCAGAGTTAGGTGATTTTTAAGTAAGGTGTGAAGAAGGGCTCCAACTATATTCCTTTGAATTCACAATTAGGTACCCAATTGCCTCAGTACCATTTGTAGAAAAGACTATCATTTTCCCCATTGAATTGTTGGTGCTCTTTGTCAAAAATCTATTGACCATAAATGTAAGGATTTATTCATGTAATTTGTCAATCTTTATGTTTTTTCTTATGTCACACCAGACTATCATCATTACTCTAGTTTTGTAGTAAATTCTGAAGTTAGGAGGTGTGTGTTCTTGTGTTCTTTTTTGAAATTTTTTCTTATTCTGTGCCCCTCACAGTTATGTATGAATTTTAGAAACACTTTGTCAATTTCTGTTAAAAAAATCGGGCAGAGATTTTGTTAGGAAATGAGTAGAATCCATAGATTAATTCAGGGAGTACTGCCATCTAAATAATATTAAATGTTGTGATCCAGGAACATGGGATGTTTTTCATTTAATTTATTTGGATCTTCTTTAATTTTTTTCAACAGCATTTTGGAGTTTTCAACATGCAAGTCTTTTTTTTAAAGACTTTATTTATTCATTCATGAGAGACACAGAGAGAGAGAGAGAGGCAGAGACACAGGCAGAGGAAGAAGCAGGCTACACACGGGGAGCCTGATGTGGGACTCCATACCATGACTCTAGGATCATGCCCTGGGCCGAAGACAGGCGCTAAACCACTGAGCCACCCAGGGATCCCCAACATGCAAGTCTTGTAATACTTTCATTTCATTTATCCCTAAATACCCTTTCTGATGCAGTGATAAATAAGATTATATTCTTAATCTCATTTTTGGATTATTCATTGCTAACATATAGAAATACAACTGATTTTGGTATGTTGATCTTGTATCATGCAAGTGTTCTGAATTTGTTTATTGGTCTTATGAAATTTTTAGTGGCATTCATTAGAATTTTCTATATATAAAATCATGCTATATGCAAGTAAAGATAATTTTACTTCTCCCTTTCCAAACTGGATGGACTATTTTTTTTTTTACCCACCCATATCACCAACTCTCAGTGTACACTAGAAACTGCTGGAGAACGTCTTCCTCTAGCAATGTTCTACCAGCACCGTCTACTAAAAAGCTTAATGTTGATTTATTCACTGTGGAGGAGAAATGCTTAGTGAAACTCCACCGTTTATCACAGAGTATATATTGAGTTAAGAGGCAAATACACCACCGCTACAAGTAAAATTCCTCTAGGTGGTGGGAGAGTAAAAGGAATTTAATATTTGAAGAACAAATATAACCATCTTATGAGTTAAAATTTTTAATTTCATAACTCTGAAAAGATAAGCAAATATACCCCCATTTTGTGCTTGTATAAATGGAAGCACAGAAATATTACAATTATTATTCCAAAGGCATACACATCCAACAAGGGTCATATCTCCTATCACCTCCAGCCTCACTAAGTTCTAAGTGTGTGCTCTTGCCATTGTATCACTCTCTATTTATTTTTTAAAAATATTTTATTTATTTATTCATGAGAGACACACACAGAGAGGCAGAGATATAGGCAGAGGGAGAAGCAGGATCCCTGTGGGGAGCCTGGGGCAGGACTCAATTCCAGGACCGTCCAGGATCAGGACCTGAGTCAAAGGCAGATGTTCAACCACTGAGTTACCCAGGTGCCCCAGCACTCTCTCTTTAGTCAATATTTATTAATAAGACTAAATATTTCTGGAGAGTTCCAGTCTAGTAAAGGAAAGAGATAGAAATGGCTCCCCCAATTCTTATGGCAAAGGGATAAGAACAACTAATGTTTTCAATGTCAACATCAAACAAGAAATCCAGTGACCAATGTGACAAATAAAAACAAATCATTGAGTGCACTGAGAGTCATTGTGTTTTAGTGTTAGAATTGGTGGAATATAACTTAGATGATTTTCTATGTGTCATACTGAATTTCTCATTTTGGACCAAATTTATTAGAGCTACTAACAAAAAACAGATGGAAAGCTCTACACTATTTCATGCTACAGTGAGAAAATATGAAAGTATGACAACACATAAAATAATGGATGCTCAACCTAATGGAAAAGTATAACCTGCTCAAATTAAAGCACAACTGTATAGGTATCTCTTCTTTGAATTTTCCAATTTATAGTGCCATAGCAATTGCACAAAGGCTTGCTCTTCTGCACCAGGCTCCTGGAGGAGAATTTCAGAGATGTAGCCCTAACACTGTCAGTGTCATATGTCAGGTTGCAGTGAGTCGGAACTGAAATAATAGCTCTACCCACTTACAGATTGCCTTCACCTCATCAAATTAACAGTTTCATCTATCTGACAAATATTCACTGAGTGGGTAACATGCAATGTATATTGGGAGAAACACTAAGGGACTCTGAAATGAATCAGAAATCCTAAGCCCAAGGGCATAAATTAAAATCTCCTACAAAGGAGGCAAATGATAAATGATTTATGCAAGCTTGAGTAAGGAAAGATTTGATCATGGGGATACTTCCATTTAGGCACTACCAAAGAGAAACGTAACTCAGAACTAAAAATGCCATGATAGAAAGGGTATTATAACCCATGTCCTGTGCAGCTGCCAAGAAACTGAAAGAAGCTAGTGAAATTAATAAACTCAGTGCATGGTCAGGGACCGACAAATATCTATTTCCTCCCCCTCCCACACACAAGCCACAATTGGAAAATCTCAGAACAGTCCAGCTTCATTTGAAAGTTTAAACATGTTTATTATAAACACAAAAGGTCATGCCACCTCGGCTCTCCCAGGGTCATTGTCCAGCACATCAGCTGCTGTGATAGCCACCTTGGTGCATAGTGCTAACAGACTCACTGAGAGGACCCCAATCCCAGGCATATGAAGACCAGGGCTCAACCCCAACTTGTATTTCCATACTTGGGTGCCAATCACTATTCTTAAATGGGTACTACAAAAAATAATTGAAATGATTTGGAGAAATTCTTAATCACATGTATGCACTTAATGACAAGGGTAATTAAAGTAGCACTAAGGTAACATGCAGTAATATCTCATGATTGTATTCTCAGGCAAAAACAGGAAGCTGTTACTAATTGTGAGCCCCCTAAAGCCCCAGGTACTTAGTAATGTGTTTTAGAGAAATTGTCTCATCTAATTTAATCTTCACAACAACCTACAATGATATATTATTATCTCCTTTTTCTGACTAACAGAGGGACTCCCTTAGTGGCAGGTTATAAGCTTTTAAGTAGCAAAGCTGAGACTAAAACCAGCTCTTACTGATTACAGAGTCTGTCTCCTCTATTTTTGCTGCTGACCTCTGTCAAATGCAACATTATACCTTCTGACAGGAACCTGACAGGCATCTTTGTGTCCTTCATAACTCAGCCATAACCCAATTAAGGATTCCTTACCATAATTACACCAAATAGATCATCTTACATACTAATCAGCCTCTAGGCTTGCTGTACCTGCTCCTTGAATACAATCTGTAGCCTCAGCAAGGAGCCTCTCTGCAGGCAGGAAGGAGAATGGGCTAGAAGGATAGAGCCTGGGCCCTGGGGGACTCTGCCACTTAATGGAGCTTCCTACAACCCCATCAGCTTCTCAAAGCTCCACAAATATGCCAGCCTCTCACCTCACAAGACCTCTGGAAGGATTTGTGCAGCATTCACACTTTGAAAAGAGAAAAATCTCTTAAACCAAGTGCTCCTCAGGGGAAGCAGAGAGGAACATTTGAGTCTGATTACGTAACTACAGTCTTAACACATAGTAGGTGCTCAATAAATTGAACTAAAGAGCTACTAAATTGAACTAAAGTGCTAACAGATTAGGGATCTTTTTAAATTAACACACATTAAAACATACTTTTATTGCTGTAAATTTTGTGAAGTTTAACACATGTATAGACTTTTTTAATAAACATGATAATCAGGATGCAGAACAGTTCCAGCACCCCAGAGAACTTGTTTGTGCTATGTCTTTGAAGTCACACCTTCTTCCTCTCCCTAACCACAGGTCTGTTCTCTGTCACTACAGTTTGTCTCTTTGAGGGATAGTGGAAGGGGAGGTGGGCGGGGAGATGGTGTGACTGGGTGGCAGGCACTGAGGGGAGCACTTGACAGGATGAGCATTGGGTGTTATACTATATGTTGGCAAATCGAACTCCAATAAAAAATATATATATAATATAAAAAAGAGAATGTCACATAAAAAAAACTATACAGTGTGTAACGTTTTAAAAACTTATCATGATGTCTCTGTGACTTAATCAAGTTATTTTGTGTATTAAGAGTTTCTTTCTTATTGCTCTAGTCTCCAGCTGGAGGGCATTTGTGTTTTTTCCAGTTGTTATTATGAGTAGAGCTACTATAAACATTTATGTACAGATATTTGTGTGAATTGTTAGACAATTGTTAGTTCACTTGCGTAGATAGCTAGGAGTTTGATTGTTGGATCATTTGACAAGTGTATGTTTAACTTCATGAGAAACTGCCAACCTATCTTCCAGAGTGGCTATGTTATTTTACATTTCCACCAACAGTCTATCAGTAATCTGTTTGCTACATATCCTCATCAGCACTCAAGATGATCAATTTTTTAAAAATTCATTCTGATAGGTGTGTACATGTAGTTTATTGTGGTTTCATTTTGCATTTCTGTAATGGGCCAAGATATTTGGTTCAGCATCTTGTCTTGTACTTATTTGCCCTCTGTATCTACTCTTTGATAAAGTTTTAAAAGTTTAGATCTGTTGCCCACTTTTTATTTGGGTCATTTTCTTATTCTTGAGTTTTAAGAGGCTTTTTGTACTCTGTTTTTTTCTGGATACAAGCCCTTTGTTGTACATGTGATTTGCAAATATTTTCTCCTAATCTATTATCTATCTTTTCATGCTCTTAATGGTGTATTTTGCAGGATAAAACTTTTCTTTTATAAATTATGCTTTTAGTGTTTCTTGACCCGAGGTCAGGAAGATTTAGTCCTAAATTCTAAAATTAAAAGTAAAATTCTACTTTTAAGTTATATATTTCGATCTAAAATGAATTTTTGTTAAAGTTTTATAAGGTAAAATCAAACTTCCTGGTTTTTTGCATAAGTATATACAATTGATCAAACATCATTTGTTGAAAAAAAGTCTTCATTTTGTTTCTGTATTGTCAAAATAAATTTATTGGGTCTATGTTAACTTTCTACTGTGTTCCTTCAACTTGTGTGTTTTTCCATTGGAAATGCGACACTGAATACATTGTATAGCTTTAGAGTAAGTCTGAGAATCAGGTAATGTGATTTCTCAAATTTTTCTCTTTTTTTTTTCAAAATTATCTTGCCTATTCTAGTCTTTGATTTTTCATATTTTTTTTAATCAAATCATCTATAACTATAAAATTCCTGCCAGGATTTTGATTGGGATTGTACTTAATCCATAAGTCAATTTGGGGAAAATTGGCATATTTATATTGTTGGGTGTAATCTATAAATATGGTATAACTCTCCATTTATTGAGGTCTAAACAATACTTATGTCATGTCTCCTTTTTATTTATTAGTCTTTCTATACATATCAATTTTATTGCTTTTTCTAAAACCAACTTTTGGATTTATTAATATTTTTTTCAGTTTTCAATTTCATTGACTTCTGGTTACTAATTTCTTTTTTCTGGATTTATTTGTGTTTTAATTTTCCTGTTTTATTGAAGTGGCAGGTTAAAATTTTCATATGAGAATTTTTGATTGAGATATAATTGACATATATATTATGTTAGTTTTATAGTGATTCAATAGTATATTTTGCTAAATGATCACCACATTAAGTCTACTTATTATCAGCCACCTTACGCAGTTACAAAAGTATTTTTATTTGTGATGAGAGCTTTTAAGAACTAAGGAATTTTCAAATATGCAATACAGTATTAACTATAGTCACCATGCTATACATTACATCCCCCTTAGTTATTTATTTTATAACTGGAAAGCTTTACTGTCAGACCACTTCACTCATTTCACTCATTCCCCCACCCTGCCTCTGACCACCACCAAACTGTTCTCTTTATTTATGAAAAGGTTTTTGTTTTGTTTTGCTTTTTGTTGTTGTTATTTTTAGACTTCATATATGAGTTGGAACATATAGTATTTGTCTTTGACTTATTTCACTTAGTACAATGCCCTCAAGATCCATCTGTGTTGTTGCAATGGTAAGATTAGATTTCATTCCTTTTTATGGCTGGATAATATTCCTTCTCTCTCTCTCTCTCTCTCTCTCTCTCTCTATATATATATATATATATATATATATATATATATATACCATATTTTCTTTACCCATTCATCCACCATTGGATATTGGTTATTTCCATATCTTGGTTATTGTGAATAATGTTGCGGTTAGCATGCAAAGCCATCTATCTTTTTTCAGGTTAGTGTTTGTTTTCTCAGGATAAATACCCAAAAGTGGAATTTCTGGATCATATAGTTGTTCTATTTTTGATTTTTTGAAAAAGCTCCATACTGTTTTCTACAGTGGCTGCACCTACTTTCATTCCTACTAACAATACACAAGAACTCCCTTTTCTCTACAACCTCACCATACTTATTATTTCTTGTCTTTATGAAATAGTCATTGTAACAAATGTAAGGTGATATTTGATTGTGTTTTTTCTTTCAATAATTTATTGATTAAGAGACAGAGACAGAGAGAGAGAGAGAGAGCATGAGCAGGGGGAGGAATAGAGGGAGAGGGATATAAGTAGACTACTCACTGAGCAGGGAGCCCCATGTGCAGCTCTATCTCAGGGCCCTGAGATCATGACCTGATCCCAAATCAAGAGTCAGACACTTAACCAACAGGGCCATCCAAGCACCATTTTCCTTATGGTTTTGATTTGCATTTATCTGATGATTAGTGATATTGAGGACCTTTTCAAGTACATGTTGGCCATTTGTATGGACATTAGAAAGTGTCTAGCTCCTCTGCCTTTGTTTTAATCAGATTGTTTCTTTTATTCTTGAGTTCTATGAGTTTTTTATATATTTTATATATTAATCTCTTATTGGATATATTGTTGGCAAACATTTTTTTCCCATTTGGTAGATTGCCTTTTCATTTTGTTGATGATTTCCTTTGCTGTGAAGAAGCTTTTTAGTTTGATGTAGCTCCACTTGTTTATTTTTGCTTTTTTTACCTTTGCTTTTGGTATCAAATCCAAGAAACTATTGCCACAACCTATGCCAAGGAGTTTACTGCTTATATTTTCTTCTAGAAGTTTCATGGTTTCCGGGCTTACATTTAAATCTAATCCATTTGAGTTATTTTTTGTGTATGGTGTACGATGGTTGTCTGGTTTCCTTCTTTTTCTTGTTGCTGTCCAGTTTTTCAACACCATTTATTGAAAAGACTATCATTTCCCTGTGGTATATTCTTGGCTCCTTGGTCATAAATTAATTGACCATTTATTGCATGGGTTTATTTCTAGGTTCCGCATTTTGTTCTATTGATCTATGTGTCTGTTTTAATGCCAATCCATAGTTTTGATTACTATAGTTTCATCTGAAATCAGAGAGCATGATTCTTCCCACTCTGATCTTCTTTAAGATTTTTTTTTGGCTATTCAAGGTCTTTATCATTTCCTTCTTCCCAAAGAGCTTATTTTAGTATCTCTTGTAGGGTATATATGCTGGTGATGAAGCCCTTCATTTTCTGTTATGCCTTCTGGCATGGCATATGATTTTTTAATTAAAAGCTGGACATTAACAAAATAAATGAAAGCTGGATATGGTATATCTAATAACAAGAACTCAGGTACATAGACCTTTAGTGTGAGGGTTTATGTTGATCTGACTAGCAGTTCTGGTATGTTTAATGTTTGCTATAACTTATAGGTGCTATAAACTTCAAATTCTTGTAGTGTTCTCTCTTTTTTTTTTCCTCTACTGTTAACTTCGTGCTTTCCCAAAAACTTCCCCCAACAGAGAGTTTGCATCAGGTAGGCTCTTTGAGCTATAATCCTCTCTTATTATACTGGAGTTCTGTTGGTGTGATGGAAAGGTGTGGGAGAGGAAGTGTTCTATAATCTTATGATTAAATCCTGGTCTTCTAGTGAATTTGTGTCTCTGGGATGACATCTATCAAAGTATTAGCTTTTTCACTTTTTGCACCCTTGGGAAGAATAGGAGAGGATGAAGAGGAAAAAAATTCCCTTTCCCTAGTCAGAATGAAGCTGTGGTAAACTCTTTTTCCCTGGAGAAGAATGTTCTAGGCATATTTCACAAAGATTACTCTTACCCTCCCACTGCCAGAGCCACAGGGTTTCCTTCTCAGATCTCCCTGAAAACATGATGGGTTCTAGAGTGAAAAACCACAAAAGCTCAAAGCTGCATGATGGGTTCTAGAGTTAAAAACCACAAAAGCTGCTTAAGACTAAAGGCTTCTCTGTGCCCTCTCTTTAAATTGTTTAAAAATTGTTTGTTTATTGATAGATAAATGCATTCATCTTGTTAAATAAATCAAATAGTGTAAAAGTATACTTTGGAAAGGCTCTTCTTAGCTCTCTAGTTCTCATGATCACTTACAAGTAACCAGTTATTTCTTATATATACTTCTTCATACTTTGTGTACACACAAGCATATTAATAGTATTTCTTAGTACCTCCCCCATTTAATTAAATATGGTACAGCGTGCAATCCATTCTGACACTCTCTCCTTTCATCTGATCACTATCTCTTGGAAATCTTTTCATATCATTTCATGGAAAGCTATCCCATTTCTTTTGTAGCTGTAGAGATTCCATCATATAAATACACAGTCTCATACTGATGAATATTTGGGTTGTTTTTCATCTTTTGCTACAATAAACTGTTTCTATTAATAACCATGTTACTATGTTCTTTTAGGCACACACATGCATTACTTGTAGAATAAAGTTTTAGGAGTTGTACTGCAGAGTCAATGACATCTCCACCTTTACCTTTGCCTAAATATTGCTCTCCATAAGGTGGCACCATTTTTTATTGCCACTGCTATTGTATAAAAGTTAGTACTTTTTTCCCATAGCTTTCCCATAGAGGTTGCATTTTTCAGGGAGCTACCCCCTCACACACATAGTGAGATGGGTTAGATGAAGTGTTCTACTTGTCTATCTTCAGCTCATCAACTTAGCTATCATTTACCAATTTTCTTCTGCAACTACCAAAGGTGCATGATAGATTCTTGCAAATGTCCCTAGCGCTACTGTGTCTAGAAGGAGCAAAAGGCCAGCCACACTTGGGGAAGTCTGGTACTATCACAGTTCTATTTTTTCCTGAGTCCAGATAAAAGTCAGTTCCATGTCACTCTTACCTCCCAACTCTGCAAGAGTGTCTAGACCTCCTTCTCTAGATTTTGATGAGATCTAACCCTTTATCAGTCACAGAGATGCCTTCACTAAGTATTACCAGCTGCTTCTAACCTGTCATGGTGGAGACAGACCCATCAGACACTGTTGTGCTTTGCCTTTTTGCCTTCTCAACTTTGTGTCCTCTAAAAATAGGAACAACTTTTAATTAAGAAATCACAGTGCACCAAGGGCTATGTATACAACTCCAGGATGATGATGTGTGTGTATGGTGGTAGGAGTATACTCTTATTTGACAAACATTAATACAACATAGAGACTTAAATGGCTGAAGGTCTTACTGCTCCCCAACTTTAGACCTGGAAATCTAACCTTTCATTACACAATATGGATTACCAGACACAGCCACGGTACACTGTTTCCAGTGTGTCCAACCTGAAATCCACCATCTTCAATGCCCAAGAGTCCTGAGATTTATATGTGTTTGACCCCAAAGTGTCTGCTTTTAATTCACTACTATCTTCCCTGCAAAAAGGCAATACTATGTCTTAAACAGTAGGCTTGACTTCTGAAATAGACAAAAGAATGACAATGACTGACTGGAGTGGAAGGTTAAATATACAAGTCAATGAATGAGTTTTATGCTGCTTTAGAGTAAATAATTAATTTCCAATATCCATTTATTGTGCAGACTGGCTCTTTTGAGAAGTATAATATCCTCCTTGGAGATAAGCTTGAGGAATGGTAAAGGAGGGCTTATGACAAATGATTCAGAACTCCTATGACCATAACACAGGTGTTTGATGCCTCTCTCATTGACTGCTGCTTCACAGAGTCAAACAGGTTACATGACAGGAAGGAATTATACCATGTACAGCTTGGATGTCACCAAAAATCATTGACCAGCTCTATCCAGGCACACTAGTGGACACAGGTTCACCTCCAAGTTTCAGTAAGTTGTTTTTCTAATGAAATGACTATGTGCATGTCTGGTCCTGTTTCTGCCTCTTCCCCCTCACTACAAGCACTACTGATATGTCGGCAGATAAAAGTGAAATGGCAATTCTCAAAAAAAAATGTTATGGTGCACATCAATTTTAGGGAAGCAATGTGGAAGAGGTCGAACAACCTGGCCTATTTTATACTCACAAAATTTCATAAATCTCTTATATTCAGTCTAGTACAAATCTGCATTATGCCTATTAATTACACATATATTATATGTGTAATATATTATTACACTATATTAATGTTTATGAAGCTGGAAGAAACCTTTTAGATTTATTGTTAGCCACATCTGCAAACCAGTCCTGAGGAATAAAACTTAATTTATTCAGGCTGGCTTCTTTTGTTCTGTTGTGTTTAGGGGTTACACTTATGCATGTGTTTTAACAAAAATAGGACAGGTGCATTGATTCTAAACCAATAAGGAAAAAGAGAGTCCACTTTGCACCTTTTCTTTCTTGTCTGTCAATGCTAAGTATTCTTTGCATGTTTTTTTCCTCTTTTCAGCCATATACACATGTACATGGAAGTGAACTGATCTCAGGAGTCATTTCTTCCAGCCTCCTGGACTCTTCTTGGTAGGTGCAGAATATCAGGTGAATGACACCTCAGACACTTGCACTGTCAATATTTTAACAAGTATTCCCATTTGCATTTCATGCAAAACTCAGTTTAGGAGAAAGAAGGCTAGACTTACAAGACTCAGCCCTATCAGATCTATCTCTGTATTACTGACCATAATCCTACCTAGAATAATAAAACTACTTTCCTTCCTTGAATCAGGAATGAATCATGAAAAAGCACTGTGTTTCAGTCAGGCATCTTCAAGTAATGGGATGCATCTGGTTCTAGGAGCTCTGACAGACCCTGAACTCAAAATTAGGCCTCTTAATTACCCATTCCTCAAACCTAGGCAAAGGGCTGCCATCCCTGGAGACTGTTGTTCTCTCCTCTGAACTCAGAAGAATGGTGCCTGCCAGGGGTTACTATGACGATTTTTTAAAATATTTTATTTATTTATTCATGAGAGACACAGAGAGAGGCAGAGATATAAGCAGAGGGAGAAGCAGGCTCTCTGCAGGGAGCTTGATGCGGAACTTGATCTCAGGACCCCAGGATCACAACCTAAGCCAAAGGCAGATGCTCAACCATTGAGCCACCCAGATGCTCCTATTACTAGAATTTCTGTTGTTGGATAGTCAGTGCAAAGTGAATTTGTTCAGTGGGGATTCCCACTTATTAACATGAACAGAAAACTATGCATTGACCAATTGTTGGCAGACCTACTGCAGCTAAATGAAAGGCTTATAGACAGACCTGTTCATTTTTCCCCACTTGGCTCACAATCTAGACTTGGAGAGTCAATTTCACTATCCTGTAGTAGCAAAATGCTACTCATAAGAACCAGTAGCAAAGACTACCAAGTATAAAATGTCACCTGTAGGGCACTAATACTTCTCAATGAACGAACAACAAGGGGCATCAGTGTTTGTAGAACTAAAACAGAATTAAGAATTATAATTCCTAATATACGTATATGTTATAATTATAGGATACTTATAATTATAATTATCATAATTGCATGTAATTATTATATACCTTTTACATGCATATATATTATATATTATATAGTTGAGCCAGTTTGTACTGGATCATGAAACCTGACTGCAAAAATCTCTTTCCAAATCCACATTCAGTGAGATTGTGTTGAGAGCTTGAAATCAATTATTTTTTTTATTTTTTTTATGGGAGTTCAATTTGCCAACATATAGCATAACACCCAGTGCTCATCCTGCCAAGTGCCCCCCTCAGTGCCCGTCACTCAGTCCCCAAAATCCCCCGCCCACCTACCCTTCCACTACCCCTTGTTCATTTCCCAGAGTTAGGTGTCACTCATGTTTTATCATCCGCACTATTTTCCATTCATTTTCTCTCCTTTCCCCTTTAATCCCTTTCACTAATTTTTATATTCCCCAAATGAATGAGACCATATAATGGTTGTGCTTTTCAGATTGACTTATTTCACTCAGCATAATACCCTCCAGGACCATCCACGTCGAAGCAAATGGTGGGTATTTGTCATTTCTCATGGCTGAGTAATATTCCATTGTACACATATACCACATCTTCTTTATCCATTCATCTTTTGATGGACACCGAGGCTCCTTCCTCAGTTTGGCTATTGTGGACATTGCTGCTAGAAACATCTGGGTGCAGGTGTGCCAGCGTTTCACTGCATCTGTATCTTTGGGGAAAACCCCCAACAGTGCAATTGCTGGGTGGTAGGGCAGATCTATTTTTAACTCTTTGAGGAACCTCCATACATTTTTCCAGAGTGGCTGCACCAGTTGACATTCCCACCAACAGTGCAAGAGGGTTCCCCTTTCTCCACATCCTCTCCAACATTTGTTGTTTACTGTCCTGTTAATTTTCTCCATTCTCACTGCTGTGATGTGGCATCTCATTGTGGTTTTGATTTGTGTTTCCCTGATGGTCAGTGATGCAGAGCATTTTCTCATGTGTTTGTTGGCCATGTCTATGTCTTCCTCTGTGAAATTTCCGTTCATGTCTTTTGCCCATTTCATGTTTGGATTGTTTGTTTCTTTGCTGTTGAGTTTAATAAGTTCTTTGTAGATCTTCGATATTGGACCTTTATCTGATATGTCTTTTGAAAATATCTTCTCTCATTCTGTAGGTTGTCTTTTAGTTTTGTTGACTGTTTCTTTTGCTGTGCACAAGCTTTTTATCTAGATGAAGTCCCAGTAGTTCATTTTTGCTTTTGTTTTCCTTGCCTTTATAGATGCATCCTGCAAGAAGTTGCTGTGACCAAGTTCAAAAAGGGTGTTGCCTGTGTTTTCCTCTAGGATTTTAATGGATTCTTGTCTCACATTTAAATCTTTCATCCATTTTGAGTTTATCTTTGTGTATGGTGTAAGAGAATGGTCTACTTTCATTCTTCTGCATATGGATGTCCAATTTTCCCAGCACCATTTATTGTAGAGACTGTCTTTTTTCCAGTGGATAGTCTTTGTCGAATATTAGTTGACCATAGAGTTGAGGGCCCATTTCTGGATTCTCTATTCTGTTCCAGTGATCTATGTGTCTGTTTTTGTGCCAGTACCACACTGTCTTGATGACCACAGCTTTGTAGTACAATCTGAAATCTGGCCAATAACCAGGGAAGAAATTGAAGCAGTCATCAAAAACCTCCCAAGACACAAAAGTCCAGGGCCAGATGGTTTTCCAAGGGAATTCTATCAAACGTTTCAAGAAGAAACCATACGTATTCTACTGAAGCCGTTTGTAAAGATAGAAAGAGATGGAGTACTTCCAAATTCGTTCTATGAGGCCAGCATCACCTTAATTCCAGAACCAGACAAAGACCCCACCAAAAAGGAGAATTATAGACCAACATCTCTGATGAACATGGATGCAGAAATTCTCAGCAAGATACTAGCCAATAGGATCCAACAATACATTAAGATTATTCACCATGACTAAGTGGGATTTATCCCCAGGATGCAAGGCTGGTTCAACACTCATAAAGCAATCAATGTGATTCATCATATCAGCAAGAGAAAAAAATAAGAACCATATGATCCTCTCAATAGATGCAGAGAAAGCATTTGACAAAATACAGCATCCATTCCTGATCAAAACTCTTCAGAATGTAGGGATAAAGGCAACATTCCTCAGCATCTTAAAAGTCATCTACGAAAAGCCCACAGCAAATATCATTCTCAGTGGGGAAGCACTGGGAGCCTTTCCCCTGAGATCAGGAATGAGACAGGGATGTCCACTCTTACCACTACTACTCAGCATAGTACTAGAAGTCCTAGCCTCAGAAATCAGGTAATAAAAAGAAATAAAAGTCATTCAAATTGGCAAAGAAGAAGTCAAACTCTCCCTCTTTGCAGATGACATGATACTGTACATAGAAAACCCAAAGGACTCCATCCCAAGATTTCTACAACTCATACAGAAATTTGGCAGTTTGGCAGGATACAAAATCAATGCCTACAAATCAGTGGCATTTCTATTCACTAACAATGAGACTGAAGAAAGAGATATTAAGGAATCAATCCCATTTACATTTGTACCCAAAGCAAAGGATACCTAGGAATAAACCTAACCAAAATGATAAAAGATCTATACCCTAAAATCTACAGAACACTTCTGAAAGAAATTGAGGAAGACACCAAAAGATGGAAAAATATTCCATGCTCATGGATTGCAAGAATTAATATTGTGAAAATGTCAATGTTACCCAGGGCAATTTACACAGTTAATGCAATCTCTATCAAAATACCATGGACTTTCTTCAGAGAGTTGGAAGAAATCATCTTAAGATTTGTGTGGAATCAGAAAAGACCCCTAATAGCCAGGGGAATATTAAAAAAGAAAACCAGAGCTGGGTGTATCACAATGTGAGGATTAATGTGATAATATGAGTATGGCACCTAGCACAGATAGGGTTCTATAAATAGCACATACCTCCAATGCAGGGAACTGGGAGAGGTAGCGTAAAAACTAGGGTGGACATTCTTGAGCTCACAATCTCTCCCGCCTGCTGGTCTTCAATTGAAGTCTTCACAGGGTAATTGCTCTTACTCACCAGGCCAGAAAGAAAAGATGCATTTCATTTTTCTAAGGTTGAAAATAAGGTTTTTAAATCCATGTTCTAGCTCAGCAGAAAAGTCTGCTGTGGTTGATTAGTGATGTCTGGCCTGATCAAGTGATGAGTGGATTGGGCATATGTGGTACATTTTGCCTATCTTTGATTGACATGGTAATTTCCTCAAACTAGTGCATGTATTAATAATCCTGGTTTCTTTAGTTTCCACCACAAGGCCTGTATAGAAATATTCCTATTTATTGGTGTGTGGGACCATCTTGAGCTTAGAGTAAGATTCCAACAAGTAGTCTGACATGGCACTCTAGACCTGCTGTAAGTGGGTGTGCTCAGAGCCAGGCAAAGACTGAAAATCAGGGAGTCATTCTCTGGTGTGTGATGAAAAAAATAGCTGAAATGAGGGTAAAATCTTTTGTCAGTGAGAGCCAAGTAAGGTGAAATTAGAGTAGAGAAGGGCAAATTAATTCAATGTCCCAACTGAGATCTGGTCTATAAAAACAAATGGGCACAGGCCTGAGAGGACTGGGTAGGTGAGGGCTGGTTACCAACCAGACAGTGCTAAGAAGTATTTAGTCCAGAGTTCTAAAAAAAGGGTCAAATGCCCCTGCTGTGTGCTGAAGTGCCCATGTGTCCATCTGCCTCAGTGCTCACCAGGGTATACTGAAGTCTTCTGGTTATGCCTCAGACACCTCCTTGTCTGGACAGAAAGCCTCTTGAGAAAAGGATCTCCCTTTTTTTCCATGTCTATTCTCAGGCCAGGTACAGGTGGCACATGCAGGTGTCCAAGGAATACTCTGTAGATAGATAGATGGATGGATGGATGGATGGATGGATGGATGGATTGGTGGATATTACAGACAAAGAGTATTATTTCTTATTTGGCCTCAAGACACATGATGGCCTTGCCCATGGACCTTGGGACTGCAGAGAGAGGCTTAAAAGACTTCATTCTTACAGGATCTTGGTAGGGACTCAGGCTGAATGGAATCCTCACTCTCCAGTGGACACTCAGAATGGAGATTGGCCATTTGTACCATGCTAATTAAGGTCACTGGATGCTGTAGTCATTTAATTCTAACTCCTGCTGGGACTCCGGGCAGGGCTGAAGAGATACTGGCCCATCTCCCATTTACCAGACCAAGGGAAGAGAGAGAGCACCCTTAAGCACATGGAAGTCATCATACTATGACTAGTTATTACAATGGGTACTAGATTTTGCATAGTTAGAATTCCTTGAATGCAGTTAGGACTGGATCAAGGAATGAAAGTTTGCAACTCCGTATTTCATGGTAGCCTCTCACCCTGGGTATGTTCTCCAAAGCTCAGTGCCTTCCTACCTGTCATCCTTATTCCAGCCTCACCTGGTCAGGGAAGCAAAACTGTGATACACAGCTCAGAGTGGTCATAGTTTGAAGCTTAGTTTTACCCTCAATAAATCACAGCTTTAACTGTATTTGAGTTTTCTGTCTCGATTTCTTTCATCTGCAAACCATGGATAACATCATCCAGCTCAGCATAAAGACTGAAAGAAATTGCATACACTAAACAACTGGAATGCAGTAGGTTCTCAATACATGGCACTTATTTTTAATATTATTTCATGCCACCAAACAAATCATTAGATTTATGAAAGCCTCAATTTCCTTTTCTACAAAAGAAGTTCCAAACTCCATTTTTTACCATTATCATAGGATTCTTAAGAGTAAGTGGAAAGTAAGTGAAGATAACGCAGTGTCCAATCTTTCAGATGACATAGTGACCTTCCACAATTGTCTGGGTTACTTTAGGCCTTGTACCTATCTGAAATGACGAAGAAACTGAAACACAAAGAAGCAAATAACCTACCTGAATAATAATTTAAAAATCATATAACTTAGGACTGAAAGATGTCTTAGAGATCAACCATTTTACACTTCTTTATGCATAATACACCTGGTGAATAAGTGCTAAACAAATTTACAAACCCATTGATAATAAGATTTGTGATAGTTAATAAACTGCATATGTCTTTTCATTTTTATTTTTGTAAAATTAGACACTATAAAACCTAAGATTCAAGAGTAAGCCTTCTGCTAGACTATCATTTCCAAATCATAAGAAAACAACAATTATGGAAGCCTGGGTGGCTCAGAGATTTAGCGCCGCCTTCAGCCTAGGGCGTGATCCTGGAGACCTGGGATCCAGTCCCATGTTGGGCTCCCTGCCTGGATCATGCTTCTCCCTCTGCCTGTGTCTCTGTCTCTCTCTCTACATCTCATGAATAAATAATAAATAAATGAAATCTTAAAAAAATTAAATAAAACCGGTGAGATGGAAGAAATCACCCCTCACCCATCACATCATTTAATCCTCCATTATAGTAAAGCAGCATTTCTTTCTTTTTTTTTAAGATTTTATTTATTTATTCATAGACACAGAGAGAGAGGCAGAAACACAGAGGGAGAAGCAGGCTCCATGCAGGGACCCCGACGTGGGACTCGATCCTGGTCTCCAGGACCACACCCCAGGCTGCAGGCGGCGCCAAACCGCTAGCAGCATTTATTTTTAATTTTCAGAGGGGGGCACTAAGGGCCTTTGTCTAAAATGCCACGTGTTAAGTTGCAAACTAGACTTTTGTGTCTGGATATTGGATTTTCTCCATTAGATTTCAATGCTTCCAACTCAAGATGCTATTAATTTAATTCATCGTCTGAATGCTTGCTTCCATGTTAATTTTGGCATGAGTGATGCTAGCCTCGTGATTATTTTGGTAAGAAAGAAAACAAGCAGTAACTATTTCTGCATCCCCTCTGAGGAGGTTATTGGTGAAATATTGCTGCTCAGGCTCTTTTACTTTTGGTTTCTATTTAGGCTCACCAGTGGAAGGTTCTCAGAGGAACTGAGAAAGAGGTGGCATTTTTCCCCTGGCTCCATCCCTTCCACACTCTTGGTGGACATATGTTCCTCTCTCTCATCCATAGATCCATATGGGTGATTCAACTTCCAGAGCCATCAAGGTTGGCAACCAAACTTCCACCCTTGCCCTTTCTGGAGGGCCCATTTTTGATGATCCTCAGATCTCCTGTAGCCTTGGTTTATTCCCATAACCCTCTGCACACCCAAAAAGTAAGCCTTTAATTAGCTCTCAGATAACCTTTGAGGTATAGCTTCTATTTCTGGCCAGGACTCCTTCTTGTTCAGGGGGAAGAGAAAGAAAGAAAGAAAGAAAAGGAAGAGAGAAAAAGGAAGAAAGAAAGAAGAAAAAAAGAAAGAAAGAAAGAAAGAAAGAAAGAAAGAAAGAAAGAAAGAAAGAAAGAGAAGAGAGAAAAAGGAAGAAAGAAAGAAAGAAAGAAAGAAAGAAAGAAAGAAAGAAAGAAAGAAAGAAAGAAAGAAAGAAAACGAAAGAAAAGGAAAAAATAAGAAAAGAATAAAGGAGGCAGGTTTTGGTTATAGATGAGATGAGATTGGCTTCAGATTGATAATGTTGAAGCAGAGACATGAGTACTCATAATAAGATTCTTTCTTTTTTAAATTAATTTGAAAATTTCCATAAAACCAATTTTAAACTAAAGATGGTGCACTGTAATGGGGATGGTCCAGCCTCACCCTTATATCTTCAGTGATCTTGTTTAGCAGTTAAAAAAGAGACAGGGCATCTGAGGACACAACTGTAAGGCTTTGTTATAAAGTAACTACAGGTGACTTGGTAATGGCAAACACACTCTCAGGCAACCCAGGCTGCTTATAAACAAAATACTTCATTCCTAACAAGTTCTACTATTTTCTTTGAAATCAACACACAATTTAAAGAAATTTGAAGATGAAATTCTGTAGGAGATTGCTTTGAATGCCCTGCTATTTCTTTATCAAGAAATGGGAGGAAGTCAGTTGCTGAGAACTTTGTCCTTATTTCCTCAAGCAATCAAGTCTTTTCTTTCTTCCTTCATTTACCTCAAAACAAGTTTAATAATTCACACACGGAAGATAAAGCTCTCAACCAGTTGCTGACTTTTAAAGATGTGCCCCCAAGGCAGGCAGGGAAGGTATCACACAGATGACTGCAGCATTACTTGCGTGTAAATGCAATGCTTTCCTTACTCAGAGGCAGTTGGGAGGAGCCTGTGAATATTTGAAATGTGGTTTAGTCCACTGTCAAATAGCTTTGTCAAAAAGTGAACATAAGGTTTGAATGTGGAAAATGTCTTAAAGTCCATTGATTTTCTTGCTTAAAGGCTGGGGCTATACCTATAGTTGGAATATATTATGTTTCTGAACTCAACTCCCCTGACCCTGATCCCCACTGTAGCACCAAGTACCATGGTTCCTGCCATGCAAACTACAGATTAGCTTCTCACATCAAGATGGCTGTGATTTTTTTATTCTTTTATTTATTTGAATTAAATTTGCCAACATATAGTATAATACCCACTGCTCATCCTATCAAGTGCAATCCTCAGTGCCTGGGACCCAGCTATCCCAGCCCGCACCCACATCTCCTTCCACAACCCTTAGTTTCCCAGAATTAGGAGTCTTTCATGGTTTGTCTCCCTCTCTAATTTTTCCCAATAAATTCCCCTCCTTTCCCTTATAATCACTTTCACTACTTCTTATATTTCCCATAAGAGTGAAAACATATGATGATTGTCCTTCTCCGATTGACTTGTTTGACTCAGCATAATGCCTTCCAGTTCTATCCACATTGAAGCAAATGGTGGGTATTCGTCCTCTATATTATATTCTATTCTATATATCGGCCACATCTTCTTTATCCATTCATCTGTTGATGGACACCAAACTCATTTCAAAGTTTGGCTATTGTGGACATTGCTGCTATGAACATCGGGGTGCAGGAGTCCAGGAGTCTCACTGCATCTGTATCTTTGGGGTAAATCCCCAGTAGTGTAATTGCTGGAACATAGAGTAGCTCTATTTTTAACTTCTTGAGGAACCTCCACACTGTGTTCCAGAGTGGCTGCACCAGTTTGCATTCCTACCAACGGTGCAAGAGCGTTCCTCTTTCTCCATGTCCTCTCCAACATTTGTGGTTTCCTTTCTTATTAATTTTGGCCATTCTCATTGGTGAGTTGTAACTCATAGTTTTGATTTGTGTTTCCCTGATGGCAAGTGATTCAGAGCATTTTCGCATGTGCTTGTTGGCCATGTGTATGTCTTCTTTGGAGAAATTTCTTTTCATATCTTCTGCCCATTTCATTACTGAATTTTTTGTTTCTTGAGTGTTGAGTTTGAGAAATTCTTTACAGATCTTGGATATTAGCCCATTATCTAATTATATCATTGAAAATATCTTCTCCCATTCTGTAGGTTGTCCCTTAGATTTGTCAACTGTTTTTATCGCTGAGCAGAAGCTTTTTATCATGATTAAGTCCCAATAGTTTACTATTGCTTTTGTTTCCTTTGTCTTCATAGCTGTATCCTGCAAGAAGTTGCTGTGGCCAAGTTCAAAAAGGGTGTTGCCTGTGTTCTTCTCTAGGATTCTGATGGATTCTTGTCTCACATTTAGACCTTTCATCCATTTTGAGTTTATTTTTGTGTATGGTATAAGAGAATGATCCAGTTTCATTCTTCTCAATGTGGCTGTCCAATTTTCCCAACACATTTATTGAATAGACTGTACTTTTTTCATATTTTATTTATTCATGAGAGAGACACATACACACACACAGAGGCAGAGACACAGGCAGAGGGATAAGCAGGCCCGATGCAGGGAGCCTGACGTGGGACTCTATCCTGGGCCTCCAGGATCACAACCTGGGCCAAAGGCGGCGCTAAACCTCCGAGCCACCTGGGCTGCCCTAGACTGTCCTTTTTCCAGTGGATATTCTTTCCTGCTTTGCCTAATATTAGTTGACCATAGAGTTGAGGGCCCATTTCTAGGTACTCTATTCTATTCCATGGATCTAAGTGTCTGGTTTTTGCCAGTACTACACTGTGTTGATGATCACAGCTTTGTAATACAGCTTGAAATCTGGCATTGTGATGCCCCCAGCATTGGTTTTCATTTTCAATATGCCTCTGGCTATTTGGGATCTTTTCTGATTCCATAAAAATCTTAAGATGATTTGTTCCAATTCTATGAAGAAAGTCCATGGTATTTTGATAGGGATTCCATTGAACGTATAATTGCCCTGGGTAGCATAGACATTTTCACAATATTAATTCTTCCAATCTATGAGCATGGAATGTTTTTTTCCAACTCTTTACATCTTCCTCGATTTCTTTCATAAGTGTTCTATAGTTTTTAGAGTGCAGATCCTTTACCTCTTTGGTTAGATTTATTCTTAGGTATCTTACGCTTTTGGGTGCAATTTTAAATGGGATTGACTCCTTAATTCCTCTTTCTTCAGTCTCAATGCTAGTGTATAGAAATGCCACTGATTTCTGGGCATTGATTTTGTATCCTGCCACATTGCCGAATTGCTGTATGAGTTCTAGCAATCTTGGGCTGGAGTCTTTGGGTTTTCTATATACAGTATCATATCATCTGTGAAGAGGGACAGTTTGACGTTTTCCTTGCCAATTTGAATGCCTTTTATTTCTTTTTGTTGCCTGATTACTGATTCTAGGACTTGACTAACCTTGGTGAGAGTGGACATCCCTATTGTGTTCCTGATGTTAGGGGAAAGACTCTCAGTTTTTCCCCATTGAGTATAATATTCACTGTGGGCTTTTCTACATGGCTTTTATGATATTGAGGAATGTTCCCTCTGTCCCCACACTTTGAAGGGTTTTGGATGCTGTATTTTGTCAAATGCTTTCTCTGCATCTATTGTAAGGATCCCATGGTTCTTGTTTTTTCTCTTATCGATGTAATCACTTTTTTTTTTTTTTAACCAATGTTGAACCAGCCTTGCATCCTGGGAATAAATCCCACTTGGTCATAGTGAATAATTTTCTTAATGGATCCTATTGGCTAGTGTCGTGCTGAGAATTTTTACATCTGTGTTCATCAGGGATATTGGTTTATAATTCTCCTTTCTGGTGTGGTCTTTGTCTGGTTTTGGGGTCAAGGCAATGCTGGCCTCATAAAACGAGTTTGGAAGTATTCCGTCCTTTTCTACCCTTCAAAACAGCTTTCATAGAATAGGTATTATTTCTTCTTTAAACATTTGATTGAATTTCCCTCGGAAGCCATCTGGTCCTGGACTTTTGTGTCATGGGAGGTTTTTGATGACTGCTCAATTTGTTCTCTGGTTATTGTCCTGTTCAGGTTTCCTATTTCTTCTTATTCCAGATTTGATAATTTGTGGTTTTCCAGAAATGCATCCATTTTTTCTAGATTGCCTAATTTTTTGGTGTTTAGTTCTCATGATATGTTTTAAAACCATTTCTATTTCTTTGGATTTTGTGTTTGTTTGTTTTTTGTTTTGTTTTGTTTTGATTTGGTTTTAGGGATTTTTGTATATTTTTTATTGGAGTTCGATTTTCCAACATATAGCATAACACCCAGTGCTCATCCCTTCAAGTGCTCCCCTCAGTGCCCATCACCCAGTCACCCCAATCTCCCACCCACCTCCAGTTCCACTACCCCTTGTTCATTTCCCAGAGTCAGGAGTCTCTCATGTTCTGTGACCCTCACTGATGTTTCCCACCCATTTTCTCTCATTTCCCTTTATTCCCTTCCACTATTTATTATATTCCCCAAATGAATGAGACCATATGTTAGTCCTTCTCCAATTGACTTACTTCACTCAGCATAAGACTCTCCAGTTCTATCCACACTGAAACAAATGGTGGGCATTTGTCATTTCTAATGGCTGAGTAATATTCCATTGTATACATAGACCACATCTTCTTTATCCATTCATCTTTCGATGGACACTGAGGCTCCTTCCACAGTTTGGCTATTGTGGAAATTGCTACTATAAACATTGGGGTGCTGGTGTCCTGCCATTTCACTGCATCTGTATCTTTGGGGTAAATCCCCAGTAGTGTAATTAGTGGGTCGTAGGGTATTTCTATTTTTAACTCTTTGAGGAACCATATCTTCTTGTCTCTATTTCATTGAGTTCTGCTTGAGTCTTTATTAATTATCTTCTTCTGATTGGTGTAGGTTTTATTTGATGTTCTTTCTCCAGTTCCTTTAGGTGTGAGGTTAGCTTGTGTATTTGAGTTTTTTCCAATTTTTTGATGGATGCTTGTATTGTGATATGTATTTCCCTCTTATGACTGCTTTTGCTATATCCCAAAGATTTTGAACAGTTGTATCTTCATTTTCATTAGTTTCCATGAATAATTTTAATTCTTCTCTAATTTCATGGTTGACCCTTTCATCTTTTAGCAAAATGTTCTTTAATTTTCATGTGTTTGACTTTCTTCCAAATTTCTTCTTGTGATTGAGTTCAAGATTCAAAGAATTATGGTCTGAAAATATGCAGGGTACAATCCCAATGCTTTTGTATCAGTTGAGACTGATTTGTAACCCAGTATGTGGTCTATTCTGGAGAAAGTTCCATGTGCACTTGAGAAGATTGTGTATGTAGTTGCATTTGGATGTAAAATTCTGTAAATATCTGTGAAATCCATCAGGTCCAGTGTATCATTTAAAGCTCTTGCTTCTTTGAAGATGTTGTGCTTAGAATATCTGTCATCTGCAGAATGCGAGATGTTGAAGTCTCCCAGTATTAGTGTATTATTATCTAAGTATGTCTTCACTTTGGTTATTAATTGATTGATATACTTGGCAGCTCCCACATTTGGGGCATAAATATTCATGATTGTTAGTCCTCTTGTTGGGTTGATCCTTTAATTGTGATAAAGTGTCCCTCTTCATCTCTTACCACATTCTTTGGGATAAACTTTAATTTATCTAATATGAGGATTGCTACCCTTGCTTTCTTTTGAGGACCATTTGAATGGTAAATGGTTCTCCAAACATTCATTTTGAGGCTCTAGGTGTCCTTATGTCTAAAATGATTCTCGTGTAGATGGCAAATAGATGGGTATTACTTTTTTATCCAGTCTGAAAATCTGCATCTTTTGATGGGATCATTATGCCAATTCATGTGCAGAGTTACTATTGAAAGATATGAATTTAGTGTCAACATGATACCTATTCAGTCCCTGTTTTTGTGGATTGTTTCTTTGCACATCCTATTTCTTTTACAGAGTCCCCCTTAATATTTCTTGCAGAGCTGTTTTGGTGGTCACATATTCTTTCAGTTTCTGCCTATCATGGAAGCTCTTTCTCTCTCCTTCTATTCTGAATGAGAGCCTTGCTGGATAAAGTATTCTTGGCTGCATGTTCTTCTCATTTGGGCCCTGAATATATCCTGCCAGCCCTTTCTGGCCTGCCAGGCCTGTGTGGAGAGGTCTGCCATTAATCTAATATTTCTCCCCATATAAGTTAGGAATCTCTTGTCTCTTACTGTTTTGAGGATTTTCTCTTTATCTTTGAAATTTGCAAGTTTTAATATTAAATGTCGAGGTGTAAAATGGTTTTTATTGATGTTAGGGGGATCTCTCTATCTCCTGGATCTGAATGCCTCTTTTCCTCTCCAAATTAGGGAAGTTCTCAGCTATGATTTGTTAAATATGCTTTCTGGATTAGATTTTTCCTTCTGGGGCTATCATTTATTTCCCTTAACATTTCCTCAGGGTCTTTTAATTGTTTTTCTTTTTTTTCCTCAGCTTCCTTCCTTGCCATCAACTTGTCTTCTATGTTACCCACTCTTTCTTCTACCTCATTAACCCTCGTCATGAGGACCTCCAGTTTGGATTGCATTTCATTTAATAGATTTTTAATTTCAGCCTGATTAGATCTAAATTCTGCAGTCACGAAGTCTCTTGATTCCTTTATGCTTTTTTCCAGAGCCACGAGTAGCTTTATAATTGTGCTTCTGAATTGGCTTTCTGACATCGAATTGTAATCCAAATTCTGGAACTCTTTGGGAGTGAGTACTGTTTCTGATTCTTTCTTTTGTGGTGAGTTCTTCTTTCTAGTCATTTTGCTCAGTGCAGAGTGGCTAAAAACAAGTTGTACTGGAAACAGGAAGAAAAAAAAAAGAAAAAAACAAAACAAAAAAACTCAAACCAAACCAAACCAAACCAAACACAAAAACAAGGAGGGGTATCCTCTGGTTCTATATACTGTAAATCCTTCAACTTCCCCTGGAGCTTTCCAGTGCTTCTCGGCCAAGAGCTTGCTCTTTCCCTGTCTTTCCAGCTGGTCTTCTGCAGGAGGCACCTGTTGTGCTGATTCTTAGGTGTGTGTAGGGCTCATGGGAGGTGTTTATCTTGTGAGGCCCCTGTTCCCTGGTGGCCCCACTCCATCCCAGGTGCAGGGTGACACCAGGAATACAACACCACTGGCAGCGGCCAGCCTTCAAGATATGGAGTCAGTTCCTGCAGTAAATACTGCAGTCTCCAATCCACATTGACCTGGATGCTCCCGGGGGTCAGGGGCACTGATCTGCACAGCTTGGGGTTGCCCAGCAGCAAGAGAGTCCTCGCTGTCCTGTGCCCTCCCTGCCTCCACCTGTCCTGGGGGAAACACCAGATCCTGGGCTGTGTCTGCTTGGCGCCCTGGGATCTGGGGTCTGTGCTCTTGGAATCATGCTCCCAGGTCTGCCGCTTCCAAAGGCAGCAGGGTGTAGACCCCTCTGTCCGGAGCCGCTGCCTGAGCTTCTCCCAAGGCCCTGCCGGTGCACACTCCAGCCCTTTACAGATCTTGGTCCACAGTCTGTGGTGCACTCTTCCCAGGGGTGCACTTTCTCTGTTAGTGACCCTGGGAACCTGGAGACTCCACTGCCCCTCCTGCAGTTCAGCCCAGTTTCCCTGCTAAGCGCTTTTCCGTCCAGGAAGAATCCGGTGTGGATTTTTAAAGTTCCTGCTTCTCTAGGACTGTGATTTCCTGTCCTCGAGGCTTTTGCCAGTGGGCCTTAGCCTGGCTCCTCGCGGGGTCCCTCCCCCACTTGATTCTTTTTTTTTTCCCTGCCTTCCTACCTTGTTAGAAGTGCACACTCTTCTCTCTGTAGCATTCCAGCTGTTCTCTCTTTAAATCTCAGGTCAAATTCATAGGTTTTCAGGATGATTTGAAAGTTACCTAGGAGGCCTGAATAGCTTCCCTATGGCATCAGCTTCTCAGGTCTTCTGAATAGGAATTGCAGGTTTTCCTTATGCAGAATTCTTTGGCCATATCATGGATTTGGTTCATACCACTGAAGGGGGGAAGGAAGGTGTAACCAGAACCTGCAGAGATTTTTAGGGGAAAGCTCCCAGACAGGAGCTGGTGTATTCAGTAGGAGAAAAAGTCCAGTTCCAAACCACAAGAGGCAGAAGGTTGGAAAGCCCATGAATCTTATTAATTCTTCTCTAATTTGTTCCAGTGTATAATTCAAGCCCTTTTTTCTTTTTTGATGTTCTGCCTAAAAGATCTATCTTTTGCTGAGAGTGCTATGTTGAAGTCTCCTACTGTTAGTATATTATTATCTATGTATCTCTTTACTTTGGTTATTAATTGATTGATATATTGGGCAGCTCCCACATTAGGGGCATAAATATTCATAATTGTTAGGTCTTCTTGTTGGATAAACTCTTTAAGTATGATATAGTGTCCCTCTTCATCTCTTACTACAGTCTTTGGTTTAATCTTTAATTTATCTAATTTGAGGATTGCTACCCCAGCTTTCTTTTGAGGACCATTTGAATGGTAAATGGTTCTCCACCCCTTTGTTTTCAGTCTGCAGGTGTTCTGAGGTCTAAAATGAGTCTCTTGTAGACAGCATATAGATGGGTCTTGCTTTTTTATCCAGTCTAATATCCTGAGTCCTTTTATGCGATCATTAACCCATTCACATTCAGAGTAACTGTTGAAAGATATGAATTTAGTGTCATCATATTACCTATTCAGTCCCTGTTTTTGTGGATTGTTTCTTTGGGCTCCCTCTTTCTTTCACAGCCCCCCCCCCTTTAATATTTCTTGCAGAGCTGGTTTGGTGGTCATATATTCTTTCAGTTTCTGTCTATCCTGGAAGCTCTTTATCTCTCCTTCTATTCTGAATGACAGCCTTGCTGGATAGAGTATTGTTCGCTGCATGTTTTCCTCATTTTGTACCCTGTTAATATCATGTCAGCCCTTTCTGGCCTGCCGGGTCTCTGTATAGAGATCTACTGTTAATCGGATATTTCTCCCCTTGTAAATTAGGAATCTCTTATCTCAAGCTGCTTTAAGAATTTTCTCTTTATGTTTGGAACTTGGAATTTTCACTATTAAATGTTGAATGTTGAATGGTTTTTACTGATTTGGGGGGAAGTGCTCTCTATCTCTTGTATCTGAAAGCCTGTTTCCTTCCCTAGATTAGGGAATTTCTCAGCTATGATTTGTTCAAATATGCTTTGTGGTCCTCACTTTGTCATTCTCCTCTGGAATCCCAATTGGACGTATATTCTTCCTTCTCAAGCTATCATTTATTTCCCCAAGCCTTTCCTCATGGATTCTTAATTGTTTTTCTCTTTTTTACTCAGCTATTTTCCTTCCTTGCCATCAACTTGTCTTCTATGTCACTCACTCTCTCTTCCACCTCATTAACCCTAGCAGTTAGAGCATCCAGTTTGGACTATATCTCAGTTAAAATATTTTTTTAAGATTTTATTTATTTATTCATGAGAGACACAGAAAGAGAGAGAGGCAGAGACACAGGCAGAGGGAGAAGCAGGCTCCATGCATGGAGCCTGACATGGGACTCAATCCTGGGTCTCCAGGATTAGGCCCTGGGCTGAAGGCAGCACTAAACCACTGAGCCACCCGGGCTGCCCAGTTAAAGTATTTTTAATTTGGCCTGAGTAGATCTCAATTCTGCAGTAACAAAGTCTCTAGAGTCCTTTATACTTTTTTTCTAGAGTCACTAGTAACTTTATAATTTACTTCTGAATTGAATTTCTCACATCGTATTTAAATCCACATTCTGTAACTCTGTGGCAGAGTGTATTGCTTCTGGTTCTTTCTTTTGTGGTTAATTCCTTCTATTCATTTTGTCCTGTGAAGAGTGATTGTATGAGCAAGCTGAGTCAGAAATATCAACCACAATCTAAGTAAAATACACCCTAGATGATTCTGAAGAGGTCAGAGGCTAGGAAATAAAAGAAAAAGAACAGAACAAAATAAAACAAAAGGAGAACTAAAGTGAAAAACAAAATTTAAAATTTTAAAATAGTGTAAATAAAAACTCAACAACAACAACAACAACAAAAAAAAAAAACAAAGAAGAAGAAAAAAAGGGGTGGTGGTGGTGAGCAAGTGGTGGTGGACAGAAAATAATATAGTCTCCCTGAAGGGACTTAGGTGGCAGTCATCTTGGTTCTGAGTGTATTTTGTTCTGTATATTAGAAGATGCCCATTCCAAATTTATAAAAACAAGCAAAATTTATATGAAGATCCAACATGGACCACAAAACATAAACGAGATAAAAGAGGGGGTCATAGTGGGAAGAAAGAGAGAATACAGTCTGACAGAATGAACCAACCTGGTGTTCCACTTGGTTCTGGGTGTATTTTGGTCCGTGTGTTAGAAGGTACTAACTTCCACCATCATAAAACAAAAGGAGACAGGAAAAACTAAAAGCAAAACCCATATCTTGCATATCTACCAAATTTAAATTGAATATGTTGAAGGAATCCAAAAGTGAAGAATATATCTAAGACATGTAATTGTAGAAATGTGAAAGTCAAAAAGGTAAAAGCTTAAAAACGAGGAGTTGGTAAAATATTGTAGTTAAGGAAGGAAAAGAGAAAAAAAATTGGAAATTTTTAACCTGATATACAAATGAGTTGCAATGAAAGAAAAAAAAAAAACCCTCTAGTTCTATATACTGTTTTCTCTCAGTCCTAGAGCTTTCCAGTGCTGCTTGTTCAGTAAACTTGCTTTTCCCTTGTTCTTCCAGCAGTTTTTCTGGGGGAAGGGTCTGCTGTGCTGATTTTCAGGTGTCTGTGCCTGGGCAGAGATGCCCCGCCCCTTGCCAAGTGGCCTGGCTCAGTGTAAGCCGTTTATCCTTTGTTCCCTAGAGGCCCCACCTCCCCCAGTTGAAAGGCAAAATGAAGAGGAAAAAAATGGCAGCAACCAGATCTCCAGCTCTATAGCCAAGAGCTTCCCTCAAGTACTTAACCCCAGTCTCCCAGTCCACACTGGCCAAATACTCCTGGGGGCAGGCTCAGGTGCACTGATCTGCACAGCTTGGGGGCACCCAGCAGCAAGAGAGTTCTCACTTTCCTGTGCCCTCCCTGCTTCCACTTGTCCCAGGGGGAATGGAGGATAGCCGGTTTTGTGCACTTCAGCGTCCTCTGATTGAGGCTCTGTGCCACTGGACCCATGCTCCTGGGGATTGCCTCTCCCAAAGGGAATAAAGGACAGCCCCCTCTGTTTGTTGCCAGGCTCTAGGGTAATGGGAGCTCTAGAGCTGGCTGGCATAACCAGCTGGTTTCTCCCAAATGCTCTTGTAGTGCTCCAGCCCTTTAGCGAGATTGGACTGTGGTTTGTGGTGAACTTTCTCTCAGGTGCCCCTATTCTTATAGTGTCTCCTGGAACCTTGAGGCTTCACTGCCCCTCTTGTGATTCTTCCCTATTTCCCTGTTGCACTTTTCAGTAAGAGAAAACTCAGGCGTGGATTTTTAAAGTTCCTGCTTGTCCAGGGCTGGGCTATTCATGCTCCAGAGGCTTTCACAGCTTTACATTCACCCTGCTTGTTGTGGTGCCCCTCCCCCACTTATTTATTTTATTTTTTAAAAAATTTTCCTCCTTCCTGCCTTGTCAGAAGCAAAACCTTTTCTCTCTGTAGCATTCCAGCTGTTATCTCTTTACATCTCAGGTCAAATTCACTGGTATTCAGGATGTTTTAAAAGCTATCTAGGCAAGTTTGTGGGACCAGGTGAGTTGAGGACCCCTACTCTTCTGCCATCTTTCCTCAACACTTATGGTTGTGGCTTTAAAGTAAGGCTTGAAAATGCAGAGCAGTTAAACTGACACATACAGCAGTTGCCCTGTTCATTGTAATCAGGTGTTCAGCACTACAGAGGGCAGGAGCTTCCCCCTTGTCACAGGAGTCTGCTCAGTCTTCCTGCTCTCCACCCTCCTTCCCCACTATCCTTGCAGAAAACACCCTCCAGGGCTCTCACTGTTTTCTCTTTTCACTCTCCTTTTCTCTTGTTTCTTCATTTTTTTCTTTCCCCCTAGTTTTTATTTTTAAAAACAGCATACATGCTCTTTTTTTTTTTTAAAGTAAACAATACTCTCAAAGAATAAAGGGCTTACTTGGAGTTTCACTCACCCTCAGTCTCTCTTTCCTCCCTTCTGGGTACATGTTTGTGCAGAGCAAGTGACTCATACATAAAAAAGAACACACTAGACACTCATACAGCCTGCTCTGCAAACTATTCAGAATAAGAAATTATATTATAAATTAATAAAATAAGAGATTTATTTGTTGGATAAAGTTTGCTTTAATTTTTTAAAGTAAAATTTAAAACTTTGCTTACTTATTCTCAACAATGTTCATAAAATTCTTAGGTGAATTAATTTCAGATATAGGTTTCAGTTTTGCATCTATGGCCCTTGAATACATGTGTCAATGACCCTCAATAGAAAATGGCCTACTCACCTGGGTTGAATCAAGGACATGAGGCCACCCATCTTTATTCTATTCAGAACTTGGATAGATGGAAGATTTTAATTGGATGAGCTGGGTAAATAGTATCTGACTGCTAATTAGACAAATTCTCTGCTCTCAGAGTTTGTCTCTGCAGGGGATGAAACATATGTACCATGTAGGCAAGGGATAGATCCTAGGAGTCTGAGCCCAACAAACGGGCAGCTGTGGCCAAAGGCCAGCTGAATCCAGACTCAAAGGTTTGGGTCCTAAATCCTACCTGTTGACACGTTCACTGTGACAGAGGTTTCCTCATCTTATAAGCATTATTTTTCAAACTCAAAGTCTAAGCATTAGCCAAGTGGGAACCTTTTCCTGTGGATAAGAATGGGGGATTGGAATCTGACTCTGCAGAGTCAGAGTTCCATGCAGCACCATGCCAGTGCACTCCTTCACAGAAAGGGTGTGCCACCAAGTGAGCTACCTAGATGGGCCTGGGATATTCAATAAGCCTAAAATCAAGGGTGGCTGTCACAGTCAGAGCCAGGGCCAGAAGGTCAAAGTAAATAGATGAGAGTAAATTCAAAGGACATGGGAGCAAGTAGAAGGTGTGGCTTAGGGAGCAGCACACCTAAGGGGTGATGCAGAATTGGCTCAGCTAGAATAAAGGGTAGAGCTAGAGCAGGATGAGGAGATTAATGCCTCCTGAGTTGTGACCTAGGACCCTAATAGAACCTATCTCCAGGCATCGTCACTCTGGGTTCCAGCCTCCTGTACCTCCTTTGTCCATCAGGAAAGCCAGGAACAAACCAGGATCAAGGGAAGTAAGGCTGAGTGCTAAGTAGAGCCTAGCCAAGGACTCCTCCTTTCTGTCCCTGTTCCCATGAGAGTCAAGCTGAAGTGGTCTCAACCCCCTGGCTTCGGTGGCCTCATCCACCCCAGAGGACTGGAGGATTCCCTGTGGGTATAGTCATACCTGTGGGGGAAGCCATGCTGTGTTAGAGTAATTTGAGTTGCTATGAACATGGAACCTTGATATTTGCTCATGTAAAATATACTTGGTAAGGAGTAGAGTGTGGGAGGGAGATTCTACTTCACCCAGTTATTTGGGGGACATGGCTGATAGTCTTTCTTCTCAATCCTGTGGCTTCTGAGGTCACCCAACATATCATCCTCCAAGAAGCAGATGGGCAAGAGAGAACAGATGATGTTTTGAGAAGTTTCTATGGTATTTGTTCCTACCCTATTCCATTGGCCAAAATTCAGTCCTATGGGCCACCCAACTACAAGGACCTCTGGAAACATCACCTAGCTGAATATATGCCCAGCAAGAGGAAGAGAACATGCATACGTTGTGGGGAGTCACCTGCCTCTGCCACACTGTAGTCTCTGCTGCTTCTGTTCCAACTCAAAGACAGAATTCACTATGGAGAAGTATGCATGCCTCTTCCTGAGGTTAACTACTACAAACAAAGCAATTTATGTCAGCTTTCTTCACATACTGTCTACATCCAAACCAGAGGAGACAAACACGAGGCCTGGGGGCCACACCTGACAGGCAGACACATTTTTTTCAGAATAAACAGGATGTAAAAGTATATGTATAAAGCAAACCACACAAAAGAACTTAATGTTTGCTACAACATTAAAATGTTTAGAAGAAATCCGAGAACATTTCATAGGAAATCTAGATTTCTTGACTTTCAGGTCATTGAAGGGTCTAAACCCACAGAGCCTGCCTTCCTGTGTGGCAGGAAGTGCTATCACTTTTCCTGCAGCAAGTGATAGCAGCTCCACACTGTTGGGTTTGCACTCTCTCTCAGACCCTACAAATCTCATTACCCCTCAGAACCAGAGCATTCACACAGGCCACCTCTGTCACTTGTGGGTGTGTGAGTATATATTTAAAATTTTAAAACTTCGTATTTTCCTGCTGTCTCAACATCCCCACAAACAGGTTATGGGTACCTTCCCAGGTGACCAAGTGCACCCATGTGATAAGGCTGGTCCCTGCCACAAGTTGCCCTTCTTGCCCTCCTCTGACGATGACCCAGTGAGATTCAAATATACCAATTTAATTCAGCTTTCACTTGTGGTCTCCACCTTGACCCCTAATAAAGGCACTGGCCCACAGATCCTCCTTCTCTCTCACCTCCTTGCCTATTTGGTTAAGCCCAGTCCCTGGGACTTCCTGCCATGTAGCCTCCTCCTCTAGGACCTGAGTTTATAATAAATCTGTAGTTTTATGTGCCTTCCCATGATTGTGGGGTCTTTAATTATGATCATTAAAGACCCCACAAGGTGGGACTAGCTACCTCATTGACAACATGGAGGGAGGCCCTAGTCCACATTACCATTTTCCATGTACTCAGGGTGGGATTAATCCTGGTAATCAGAGTGCTATAAACTCAGGGGTGCCACCCTCACCCAGCCAGAGGTCGGAATATAGGTGCTATGGTTTGAGGTCCATCTCATGAAGAATGGTAAAGGTCTGCAGGACTGTACATAGACATGAAACCCAAGGGAGTCATGAGAAGGCCAGTCTGGCTGGTAGCATAGGGCTGGGAGGGAAGGGGCTATGGTAGAAGTAGCTGGGAATGAAGCTATAGATGTAGGAAAGGCTAGAGTGGGTAGGACTGCAGGTATGGAGACTTTATTTACCTTGCAGGGCAATGGAAGGGTCTTGAAGCTCTTGTCAAGGGAAAAGGAGTGGCTATATTTGCACTTTAGAAGGCTTGCTTCCTCTGTTGTCTGAAAAAAAATACATAGGGTACAGAACAGGAGGCTATCACAGAGAAAAGCAGGTGCCATGAGTGCTTATTCTAGGCCTGTTGAATGGAGTGTGAAAGAGTGCCTGTTCTACCAAGATCAGAAAGCCCAAGATGCCTGGTGCCCGTTGATGTCAAACAGTGTTTGCTACTTTCAAAACCAGAGGAACAAATGGCAACATCTTGTCCAGAAGTTTCCATCTGATCGAGGCCTGAAGAACTGACCCAGAAGCCATCATCACCAAACAAGCTCCTGAGTGGAGTTTAATGCTTTTCAATGGATCACGCACACTCGAGAAGTAATTAATGATTTTGATTCATTGTGCTTCAGGGAACCACTGTCCAACAAAATAATCCAAGTAATTTAAATCTGCAAAAAAATAGGAGTGCGACAACATTTCATGGCTGCACACAGCAATGATTTACTGGAGAGAGAAAAAAGCAAGCATTTTTATTAGAGCCACATCCAAATAATCCATAGGAAAGCAATATTGAGTTCACAAGTGATTTGATTACATTCCTTCACAACAGTTCTCCAAGGCAGAGTCAAGTCCAAATGCATTTCAGTGAATGTGCATAATACCGAAGGTTCTGTAAACCAACACATTTCATCAAAATTACTCTGTGCATGTCTGAGATAGAAAATATTTGCAGAATGTTAACCACCTTTTTATTCAGGATAAATTTCCTCTGCTATTAGTATTTGGCATCTGCAACTGATAGAAGCCCAAATGCATGGTCCCGTGAAGTTAGAATCTTCCTCTACAAGCCCGTCTCCAGTGTCCTTGGCTACCAGTGCATATGTGCAGCCCTCTCCATCCTTCAAACACCCATTGAGCAAACTGGGCCCTGCTCTGTGCCAGGCATTGCCTCTCAGCTTAATGAGTGCCCTGGCTGCTAGGAGAGGCAACCCTACACTGAAGTAAGCAAATATGATGCAGTGTGGGAGGGACAAAAAGGAACCCTGGTACCAAATGGCATCAGCAAGTGATGAGGCTAAACAGTTAGGAGCAAGAGTAGGAAGGGCAGGAGTTTTAGGTGGCACCCAGTGAGTGGTTTTGATGGAAAGTGCACACATTTCCTTAACTGATCATTGACCTCAGATAGACAGAAATGAAATCTCTAAGTAAATAATAGGGTAGATAGAATAGATTCAGTGAGGCTTCAAAGCAGATGACAGCCACAGGCTCAAATCAGCCCTGCCCACCTAACTGTATTCCAACATGATTCTGGGTGAGGACAGAGCAGAACTAGTCACTGCTTTTGTGGATCTTACATTTAAGTAGGGCAGAGAGACAACACACTAATAACTGTGATGAGACCCATGCAGGAATTTGTGAGGGTGGAAAGGATGGGCAATACAAAATATGTACTGCCTTTTGTACTACCATCCTTTGGATGTTGAAGTCTGAAGGGAACATATTTGAACTGAGGTCAGAAGGACAAAGAGGAGCAAGCATTGCTGGTAGAAGGCACTGCAGAGAGGCAGACAGTGCCAAGGCTTGAAAATGGAGACGCTGGCAAGATCTAGGGTCATGGACTGTGACTAACTGAGTGAGCAGAGAGAGCAGGAGAGGAGAGGGTATGAGATGAGGCTGTAACCTCCAACAGATCAGGGATGACCTCTTGACATGCTCCATAGCACTTGGAGGTGTCTCAAAGCTATCCAAGGTTATGGGGCAGCACACCTCCCGCCCAGAGTGAGATTCCTCCCCATAACCATTGGCCATGTTTCTAGAGGTGCCCCCAGGGACACCCTCTTCTCTTTCACTCTCAAACTCATCTTCGCTGGCATTATAAATTTTATGACCACCTGACCATGAAAAAGGAAACAATTTCCAGACTGGCCCTTACAACCCACTCAGCTAACTCATTCTTCATCATCATGGATATGAACATTATTCCGTGTCTAGATACACCCAAAACACTGCAATTTGGTTTAAATCAGAAAGTCCCAGTCAAAAACATGTTTGGAATGAATGCTATGTTTAATTATATCTGAAGAGATGAGATGTTACCAATTTTGGAGACCACTTACATGACATTATCTGTGAGCTCAGTGTTCACCCATAGACATTTAGCCTCTCTTAACTCCACAGTAAATGTGCCAGGATTTTTTTTTTTTCAGAACGTGAAAGACTCCTAACTCTGGGAAATGAGCTAGGGGAGGGTGGAAGGGGAGGTGGGCGGGGGGTGGGGGTGACTGGGTGATGGGCACTGAGGTGGGCACTTGACGGGATGAGCACTGAGTGTTATTCTATATGTTGGCAAATTGAACACCAAAAAATATATATATATATAATAAATTTATAAAAAGAAAAAAAAGAACGACTTTTGCTCTGAACTCCCAGAAGAATGACAGGAAATTTGGAATTTCTGTTTAGATTTATATAGTGTTGCTGCTTTAAAATTAAAGTCATTTTTAATCCTTTAAAAAAAAAATAAAAATAAATAAATAAATGTGTGAGGATTAAAAAGAACAAATTCATTTATTTCCACAAGATCATGGCCCCTGCTTTACCCTGAGAATTTGGCAACCTCATCCCATCCAGGGCATGTGCTGATGAAGACTTGAGTCAGAACAGAGGCTCCAGGACCCACATCCTCACCCACTGCAAGGCTGACACTCCCAGTGGCCACCATCCCAGCCCTTCTCTGGAGCTTCAAATCCCATCCCTCATTCCCAGCCATATGCATCAGGATGCCTCACAGACATTTCAAATCTAACTCATTCAACTGAAAGTCTCTGTTCTTTTCTCCTGTATCTGCTCCTGGGTTCTTCCTGGGAAGTTGGCAAAGAAGAATGTTGACAATACCCTCAGAGGAATCCTAACTTAAATACATTTCTCTCTGAGGTCACACAACTGCTTGAGGTGAATGCCCAGCTACATTCCACTTATATTCACACACCCTGTAGCATCCTGTTCCTTATCTGTGTGTACATCCCCCCTGGATGGCCCAGTGCCTCTGCTTGAAAAGTCTAAGCCCATTCCAACCTGTGTTTCTTCCCCAAACCAGCTTTCCTCCTCCAGGCAGAGTATCTCCTCATATGCCTCAGTGCTGACTTTCAAAGCTGGATCCCATCAGATATGCCTCTCTTGAGCAACAAACACAAATGGCTACAATGAGCAAATGAAAAGGACTCTGGGGTCAGAGTGGAGCTCAATCTTAGCTCTGCCACAGATCACTTCTAGGTCCTTTGGTGAAGTACTTGATTTTACTGAGTCTCTGCTTCCTCATCTGCTAAAGAGTATTTAATGGGTTTTTAGTGAAATGAGAAAAATACCCAGTCCTGTTGTTCAAGAAGTAGAAGTTATTGATATACTTTTACCCTATCTCTAAAAACACAATGAACCCACATATTTAAATTCTTCTCTCTCTCACTCACTCTCTATCTATCTCTATCTCTATCTCTCTGTCTCTAAATTGTACACTTGTTATGTGCCAGGTACTATGCTATGCACTTTTTTAAGCTTCTCAAAGTAACTATAAAAACATATTGTTATATTATTTTTACCATTGTTTTGTGTGTCATTGGCCTTATTTGGCACCAATTCTAACAAAGGGAACAAGGCTATTTCTGTGTCATTAATTCACTGGCTGAACACGGATTATAAGAATTAAGTAGAAGTAGGGTCAGTGCCTAGAGGAGATTCCATAGACACCATGTGAGACCACCGTGTCCCAGCCAGAGTGGGGAGGAGAAAAAACCCAAAGACCTCCCCCAAAGTATGAGGTAAAATCACAGAAGCACAGCAGTCTGCCGCCACTTGACCAAGCACATACAGAGAGCGGAGAAGAGCTAAAACTGATTTGGTATTTACTACATGCCTGATGATAACACTAGCCACATCAGTGAATCTTTTAATTTACCTCACAAAATAAAATTATGGACAGCAATAGCAATAACCACCTTATGAGATAATCATAATCCTTTTCAAGTATGTAGGTAGTCTTTGACAAAAGGGGAAACAAAGATTCAAAGAGATTTGGTAACTTGGGCAAGATTACACAGCTAATTAATAAGGCAAGAACAACATTTTATTTTTTATATGTATATATCTTTACTGAAGTTCAATTTGCCAACATAAAGCATAACATCCAGTGTTCATTCCATCAAGTGCCCCCCTCAGTGCCCCTCACTCAGTCACCCCATCCCCCCACCCACCTTCCCTTCCACTACCTCTTGTTCGTGTCTCAGAGTTAGGAGTCTTATGTTTTGTCACCCTCTCTGATTTTTCCCATTCATTTTCTCTCCTTTCCCCTATAATCACTTTCATTATCAATCATTATATGGCTTCACTTATACGGGGAATATAAAGAACAACACTTTAAATTCAGCTCATCACCAAGTACATAGTAGACCTCTGAGACATACTTGAGTGTTTGATCTGACATTGTCTGAAAAATGCTTTAATTCAGAAAGAAAATATGCACCCTTGCTGACACGCAGCACCGTATGTTCAGTCACCTTCTCAAACACAATGAGAACGAGATGCTACAAAGGAGACTCCATCATGTATGCTAGATCCTCTGCTGGCTTCTGTGACAGAATTAGTAGGACAAAAAGTAAAGAAGTGTGAATTTGGAACAGTTCCTGGAGGGGCCTCACTCCTGTAAATTCATTTGGCAGTGTGACTGGGCATCCACTCTCCCTAGCCTCCTATTGTTTGGAGAGCAGGTTGCCAGGACAAACAGGCTGGGCAGAATCCTGGAGGGATATCCTTACCCCTGTCACTGGACACATCTGAGAAGAGTCAGTGTGATCAAGGAGGCCAACATCCTTAGCAAGGTCCAGGCTGAATGACCTCTAGGCAGAATCTGATGTTGAGAGCTGCAGTCATGAGTGATGGGTTTAGGAGGGTCTTTGCCATGTCTGTGGAACATCACTCAACCACTCACTCCAAAAACCTAGGAATCTTTCCTGATCTTGCTCTATCCCTTACTTTCCATATGAAACTGCTTAGCAAGGCTGGGGGCTGTACTTGTAAATCATAGCTCGGACCCAACCATTTCTTACCATCCCAAATGCAACTACTGCCTCTCACCCACCAGAAAGAACCTTCCTGCTACATACCATTCTCTGTAAAATGTTCTTTCCCCAGTGGCTAGAGTCAGCTTTCTAAAAGTTTGACTAAATTATATCTTCCCCAGCTCAATGCTCTGATCAGAGACACCTGGGTGATTCATTGGTTGAGCATCTGCCTTCAGCTCAGGGAGTGATCCCAGAGTTCAGGATCAAGCCCCACATCAGGCTCCCCACGGGGAGTCTGCTTCTCCCTCTGCCTATGTCTCTTCCTCTCTCTGTGTATCTCATGAATAAATAAATAAAATGTAAAACAAATATTCTAATCAATGACCTTACCTCCCACATCAAATAAAACGAGTGTTTTAAGCAAACTCCAACCTGCTCTGTCCCTCCTGAGTGCTCTAACTCAGTCTGTACTATTGTCCTTCACTTGTGCCCACTCATGTTCCTTGGATCACTCCAGGCTGGCCCAACTCCTCCCTATAGATACACACAAACTGTCTGACTCAAATGCCACCATGACATCTTCCCTGAATACCAAATTCACACAGCCCTTTTACATACATCTGTGTTTTATTTGATTCATAGAACTTATAGCTACCTTGTTTATTTGTTTATTACTCATTCCTCACCAATCAAATCCTGAAAGGCAGAAAGGACATCTGTCTACTGCATGGATATTGCCCAGGCCTGGAACAAAGTAGAGATTTAATAATCACTGAATGAATGAGCGAACATGGTTATTTGGGACTTTGTGCCTATAGCAAGAAAAAAAGCGTGTCACATGGATACAGAGACACCGAGGCCTGCTGGATAACAAGCTGGAGAATGCCTTGCACAGTCATATACATGTAGGATGTCATGTGCTACTCTCCCTTCTGGAAATCCTCCCAGTCATCCCTGCCTTCCCATGGCTCCCACTATGGGCCTAGTGAGTGCCTGTTCATATTTCAAGACCAGCATCCTTCTGAAAGCCTCATCACTGCCTCTGCACTCACTGAAGCCTGGCTTCATCTAACCCAGAACCCACATTAATGGAATTACCCATCCATTTCCCTATGTGTCTGCTCCACTGAACTTCCTCATTGACAGGACCTCCACAGAAGCATGTTCCCCAACATGGATACAGACCTGACACATAGCAGGCACTCATTGCTGTGTTACATCCATAAATCAAGCTACCAACTGCTAAAGTGGGGAGCAGGCAGGTCTAGATGAGAGATTGTTTTCCTGCCTCCATTTTCTTGTGAATCCCCCTACCTCCCCAACCTGTGAATGTTGTATTGCCTGGGCTTGGTCCTCAGCCTCCTTCTCCCACCTCACCTTCATTCCTTGACTCAGTCCTGCTCCTAACTCCAAATCAACATATCTAACCCTCTAGTCAATGCCCTTCCTATCTGGCTGACAGGCATTCTAGATTCAGTGTGCCTGGGGCTGGATTACTGATCACCTCTAGCCATCACCTGCTTCTATCACAGCTGTCCTCAAAGCTGTTCTTGGTTCCCCCTTGGATATCACACTCTTGAAAATCCTCTTCCTTGGGAATCTCCTCACTGGCACCACCACTGCTTCATTTGGCCAGCCTCATTCCTTGTTTTTCACTCTCAGAGGCCTCTTAACCCACTTCTCTGCTTGTCCCATTGGCCCATCACACTATTCCATCATGGGAGCCAGGGAGATCTTTGTCAGAAATTGAATCAGATTACATCAATTCTTCTGTTCAGGGCAATCAGTGGGCAATCCTCTCTTACTGGGACCAATAAAAATATTTCTATTAAAAAGTCGGTGCACTAGAAAACATTCATGCCAATTCTCCTCACTTCCATACAAAAGTCGAAGTTCTCCAGACTTCATGATTCCTTTAGCCCACAATAACTGCTCCTTCTTAACCTTCTACCCTCATCCTATGCCACTAAGCGAATACCAATAGGCTGTTAAGCACTCAGGAGAAATTTAAAATGCTTTTCTTATTTCTCTGTTTTGCCAAAACTAAAATAAAGTAAATTTGAATTATATATACTGAATTATACATACTTATAGAGCTATATATTTTTCTCTGGTTCTTGGTCAGAACCAAATGCCACTGGGTTTACGTATGTGTTCTTAGTCCAGCCCACTAAGTGATTACCAATTTGTGATCATACCACCACATTTGAAGAGCTGCTCTGGGCAAAAGTGTTATGCCAGCAGTTTGACATAAACAAATGTGTATGCAAGAAAGAAAGTAAAAGGGAGGTGGGGCAAGATGGAGGAAGAGTAGGGTTCCCCAAGTCACCTGTCTCCACCAAATTACCTAGATAACCTTCAAATCATCCTGAAAACCTACGAATTTGGCCTAAGATTTAAAGAGAGAACAGCTGCAATGCTACAGTGAGAAGAGGTCACGCTTCTATCAAGATAGGAAGATGGGGAAAAAAAAGAAATAAAGAAACAAAAGGCATCCAAGGGGGAGGAGCCCCGCGAGGAGCCGGACTAAGGCCGGGGCAAGTGCCCCTGGGACAGGAAAGCCCCAGGAAAACCCTGTCCTGGAGAAGCAGGGGCTTCACCAATCTTACCCACCAGAAAGGCACTCCCAGGGAGTTGGAGCAGGATCCCAGGAGGGGCGGGGATGCCCTCAGGCTCCCAGGGGCACTACAGAGCACCTCCTCCCGGGGAGAGCGTGCTACACCCCACAGCGGGCACAGGGCTGAACCTGGGAGCAGCACCTAGGCGACTCCGGCAGAGGCTCCGAGCAGAGGGAGCTGCGTGACTGGGAGCGTGATTCCAACAGTGCAGGCCCAGGAGCCCAGGGCTCTGGGGACAGAGCCGAAGATCCAGCGCTACCCCCAGGACAGACAGAAGCCAGGAGGGCAAAGGGCAGCAAGGACGCTCCAGGTTCCGGGCGGCTCCCCGGAGCAGCGCAGATCAGTGGCCCTTCCCCCAGAGCATCCATGCACCTGCAGACTGAGAGCTGCGGTAGTTACTGCAGGAGCTGACTCAAGAGCTGGAGGGCTGGCCACTGCTACTGTTGTTGTTCCTCCTGGGGCCTCACAGGATAAACAACCTCCACTGAGCTTCACAAGTGGCCTCACGGGATAAACAGGTTAAAAAACTTTCACTGAGCCTAGCACCAGACAGGGGGCTGAGCAGCTCCCCCAAGTGCTAAGACCTGAAAATCAGCACAGCAGGCCCCTCCTCCAGAAGACCAGCTAGACGGACAGGGGAAAAACAAATTATTGAACAAGCAGCCCTGGAAAGTTCCAGGGGAAGTCAAGGGATTTACAGTATACAGAATCACAGGATACTCCCCATTGTTTTTTGTTTTTTGTTTTGTTTTCTGTTTGCTTCCCCCCCATGTTTTTCTTCTCTTCTCTTCTCTTCTCTTCTCTTCTCTTCTCTTCTCTTCTCTTCTCTTCTCTTCTCTTCTCTTCTTCTCTTCTCTTCTCTTCTCCTCTTCTCTCTCTTCTTTTCTCTTCTCTTCTCTTCTCTTCTCTTCTCTTCTCTCTCTATTTTTTTCCTTCTTTTTTTTCTTTCTCTTCTTTCTCTTCTCTTTCTCCTTTTCCCAATACAACTTGTTTTTGGCCACTCTGCACTGAGAAAAATGACTAAAAGGAAAAACTCACCTCAAAAGAAAGAATCAGAAACAGTCCTCTCTCCCACAGTTACAAAATTTGGATTACAATTCAATGTCAGAAAGCCAATTCAGAAGCACTATTATAAAGCTCCTGGTGGCTGTAGAAAAAAGCACAAAGGACTCAAGAGACTTAATGACTACAGAATTTAGATCTAATCAGACAGAAATTAAAAATCAATTAAATGAGATGCAATCCAAACTAGAGGTCCTAACGATGAGGGTTAACGAGGTAGAAGAACGAGTGAGTGACATAGATGTCAAGTTGATGGCAAACAGGGAAACTGAGGAAAAAAGAGAAAAATGATTAAAAGATCATAAGGATAGATTAAGAGAATTAATGACAGCTTCAGAAAGAAAAATCTACGTTTAATTGAGGTTCCCAAGGGTGCTGAAAGGGCCAGAGGGCCAGAATATGTATTTGAACAAATCATAGCTGAGAACTTTCCTAATCTTGGAAGGGAAACAGGCATTCAGATCCAGGAAATAGAGAGATCCCCCCCCCCCTAAAATCAATAAAAACCGTTCAACACCTCAACATTTAATAGTGAAGCTTGCAAATTCCAAAGATAAAGAGAAGATCCTTAAAGCAGCAAGAGACAAGAAAGCTCTAACTTTTATGGGGAGAAACATTAGATTAAAAGCAGACCTCTTCACAGAGAAATGGCAGGCCAGAAAGGGCTGGCAGGATATATTCAGGGTCCTAAATGACAAGAACATGCAGCCAAGAAAACTTTATCCAGCAAGGCTCTCATTCAGAATAGAAGGAGAGATAAAGAGCTTCCAAGATAGGCAGGAACTGAAAGAATATGTGACCTCCAAACCAGCTCTGCAAGAAATTTTAAGGGGAACTCTGTAAAAGAAAGAGGAAGTCCAATGGAACAATCCACAAAAACAGGGACTGAATAAATATCATGATAACACTAAACTCATATCTTTCAATAGTAACTCTGAGCATGAATGGGCTTAATGACCCCATCAAAAGGTGCAGGGTTTTCAATTGGATAAAAAAGCAGGACCCATCTATTTGCTGTCTACAAGAGACTCATTTTAGACATAAGGACACCTACAGCCTGTAAATAAAAAGTTGGAGAACCATGTACCATTCAAACGATCCTCAAAAGAAAACAGGGGTAGCTATCCTTATATCAGATAAACTAAAGTTTATCCCAAAGATTGTAGTGAGAGATGAAGAGGAACACTATATCATACTTAAAGGATCTTTCCAACAAGAGGACTGAACAATCATCAATATTTATGCCCCGAATGTGGGAGCTGCCAAATATATCAATCAATTAATAACCAAAGTTAAGACATACTTAGATAATAATACACTTATACTTGGTGACTTCAATGTAGTGATTTCTACAATCAATAGGTCTTCTAAGCACCACATCTCCAAAGAAACAAGAGCTTTAAATGATACACTGGACCAGATGGATTTAGAATTTAGATCTAATCAGGCAGAAATTAAAAATCAATTAAATGAGATGCAATCCAAACTAGAGGTCCAGAATAGAAAACATACTGGGTCACAAATCAGGTCTGAACTGATACCAAATGATTGGGATCATCCCCTGCATATTCTCAGACCATAATGCCTTGAAATTAGAACTAAATCACAACAAGAAGTTTGGAAGGATTTCAAGCACGTGGAGGTTAAGGATCATCCTGCTTAAAGATGAAAGGGTCAACCAGCAAATTAGGGAAGAATTAAAAAGATTTATGGAAACTAATGAGAATGAAGATACAACCATTCAAAATCTTTGGGATGCAGTCCTGAGGGGGAAATACATCACAATACAAGCATCCATTCAAAAACTGGAAAGAACTCAAATACAAAAGCTCACCTTAAACCTAAAGGAGCTGGAGAAGGAACAGCAAATAGATCCTACACCCAGCAGAAGAGGAGAGTTAATAAAGATTTGAGCAGAACTCAACGAAATTGAGACCAGAAGAACTGTGGAACAGATCAACAAAACCAGGAGTTGGTTCTTTGAAAAAATTAATAAGATAGGTAAACCATTAGCCAGCCTCATTAAAAAGAAGAGAGAAAAGACTCAAATTAATAAAATCATGGGGATCCCTGGGTGGCGCAGCAGTTTGGCGCCTGCCTTTGGCCCAGGGCGTGATCCTGGAGACCCGGGACTGAATACCACGTCAGGCTCCCAGTGCATGGGGCCTGCTTCTCCCTCTGCCTATGTCTCTGCCTCTCTCTCTCTCTCTCTCTCTCTCTCTGTGACTATCATAAATAAATAAAAAATAAAATAAAATAAAATAAAATCATGAATAAGAAAGGAGAGATAACTACCAACACCAAGGAAATACAAACGATTTTAAAAACATATTATAGGCAGCTATACGCCAATAAATTAGGCAACCTAGAAGAAATGGACGCATTTCTGGAAAACCACAAACTACCAAAACTGGACCTGGAAGAAATACAAAATCTGCACAGGCCAATAACCAAGGAGGAGATTGAAGCAGTCATTAAAAACCTCCCAAGACACTAAAGTCCAGGGCCAGATGGCTTCTCTGGGGAATTCTATCAAACATTTAAAGAAGAAACCATACCTATTCTACTAAAGCTGTTCAGAAAGATAGAAACAGATGGAGTACTTCCAAACTCAGTGAGGCCAGCATCACCTTAATTCCAAAACCAGACAAAGACCCCACCAAAAAGGAGAATTATAGACCAATACCTCTGATAAACATGGATGCAAATATTCTCAAAAAGATACTAGCCAATAGGATCCAACAATACATCAAGAAGATTATTCATCATGACCAAGTAGGATTTATCCCCGGGATGCAAGGCTGGTTCAACACTCATAAAACAATCAATGTGATTCATCATATCAGCAAGAGAAAAAAATAAGAACCATATGATCCTCTCAATAGATGCAGAGAAAGCATTTGACAAAATACAGCATCCATTCCTGATCACAACTCTTCAGAGTGTAGGGATAGAGGGAACATTCCTCAGCATCTTAAAAGCGATATATGAAAAGCCCACAGCAAATATCATTCTCAATGGGGAAACATTGGGACCCTTTCCGGTAAGATCAGGAACAAGACAGGGATGTCCACTCTCACCACTGTTTTTAAATAAAGAGTTCATTCTTTTGTTTTAAAAAAACATTCTGTTCAAATCTTCCCATCTCATTCACAAAATTCTAAATTAGTGGCCACAAACTACTTCCAGACCATCTGGCCCTGGCTCAGAACCCACTTTCCCCTCACTCCAAGCTCTGGGCCCATTGTTTCTATCCCTAGAGTTTGCCATGCCTGCCCCTCCTTTAGGGGTCTGTACTTGCTCTTGCTCTGCCTGGCCTCCCTCTCATGATAACTCCCTCACTTGATACAGGATCTGCCTAATATCCCATCATCAGAAAGGGCTTTCATCTGAACCCTACTTCTAAATTAAAAACTCTCCAGTCACTCCCTCCTCCCTTACTCCCACCTTCTTCTCTTGGTAACATTTGCTGACATAGCATATTACACAGGTGTGCATTTACTATCTGCCTCCTGAGAATAGGGGGGGAGGTATGGCTGGTTAAAGGTTATTTAGAGATGATTCCTGGAGCTAAGACTCAGTGGCAGGCTGTGACAGCTGGCAGAACTCAGTGGGCAAGCCAGGAGGGGCATGTGTGCAATGGACCTGAGGAAGTGAGAAGCAGGAGAGAGTTGATGGGGGCTCTACTGGGTATAGGTGAGTGTTGGAATGCCTAGGTCAGGCACAGTCCTTTTTGGGAAAACCCCATAGAGGGAAATCCTAACTAAATCTGACTCTGTCTTTGACCTCGCAATCTCTGGCATACATAAAACCATCTCAAAAGGCTGTGAACACCATGGCTTCCAACTGAAATATCAATGTGTTGGGGAACCTCTTGACACTCAGCTCCCATGCTACATCTATGCAGGCCCACACAGCCCTCCTACACTGGGCACTCATTAGCATGTGCTCCCTATCCCCAGTTAGTTCTCTTTCCTTCTTTCTTCCCTTTTTTTCTGGAGGAAAAAGTGCATGATGAATAGGTTACATCATTTTAATCTTGCTGCAGGAGAACCTGTAACATTGTAGACAGCAGCATGCATCAAATGTACATGTTTTAAACTCTGTTGACTGTAAGTCTGAAGCTACAAGAGACCATGAACCCATGCGTTAGTCAAGTCTATAACACTTACCCCAGGGATTATGTCCCACCAGAGTAATCTGGCCCTGTAGGCTCATGGGGAGAAGCCATTTGACATGCCTATTGTGAGTGCTCTGTAGTGTTTCATGTAAATGTGCTTTAGCTATGCTCTGATAAGCCTGCATCTTAACCCATGTTAAGCTGAATCAGAAACAGGTCAGGAAGACTGTGAAGTCATTTCCATGGACTCAGCTGAGCTGGGTTCATCCTGTAAATGTTATTCTTTTTAATTTGGTAAAAATACCAATTTGAGCTATCAAAAAACAAACAAATAAAAAAGCCACTGACGGATAGGCTAAATGTGGAGAAAACTCTCAGAGGAATCAGTGAAGGCTGAAGATTGAATGGTTATGTGGGGTTGCACATGATTACTAATCTTCTCTGTTAATAAAAGTGATGGAAGATGGCAAGACTTCCAGCCAACTCCCAGTTCCTCCTTTCATTCCATAAATGCCTGAGGAGGGACATCCTCTGTCTGCAGTATGTGGGAAAATCTAAGCTTTGGGCAACTCCATATTCACAGGTCTGGATGTAATGCAGAGCTGTGGGCCCAGGTTTTCTATTCAGTCCTGGGATGAGGCACTCCAGGAATGTTCCAGGGCTAGTTCAATTTAGGCTTAACCATTAGAGACTGCTGCTATTTAACCATCTTGACCTATCTAGCCTGCAACTTTATATGGCCAACCTAATATTTAAGGCTAGAAATAAAACAAGAGTGGAATAACTAACAACTAAATTTTGGGCGTGAGCACCTCATTATTACATAGTGATTTTCTTGGAACCAAATCACACATAGTATTATAAAAGTATGAAAACCTATTCTAAAAAATGTGTAGTATTCATTATCTCAGAGAATACCAGTTAATGCTCTATATCAACACCAAGGTGTGTCCATTTGGTCATAGACTTCTTTGGGAGCAGAGTTTGTACACTAATCTTATACATTGGCATATTGCCAGGACCAGGTCATGCCTGAGAGAGTTGGTGCTTAATTTTTAAATAAATTAATAATTGAATAAATAAATAATGAACACTACTTTTCTTCTTAAGAAATTATGTAATGTGTAGGATAAATATCTTAAGTATACCACTAACCAGGATTTTGGTAGTCAGGCACGTTTCTTGATCTTGCTGAGCTTCATATCTCTCAAATATTAAGTGGAGGAAAAAAAGTGTAATTTGAGTTAGTTCCTCAATCCCATATTCTTCTGAGTAGTACTCTTAGCAAAGAAAGCAGCATAACCACAGCACAGGTCTCTGCTCAGGTTTTTTGCCCTTTTGCAACACCTAGGTTGGAAGACAAAGAGAAAGCTATGAGTTATGGTGGCTGATACAACTGCCTCAATGTAGTCCTTTGGTAATGTCCGGAGACTGCTTGTTGAGACCCCTGAACTAGTTCCTTCATTCCCTGCCTCTCTTCTGACAACACTTCTCAGCTTCTACAACACAGCCTTGTGGGCTTTTCAGCTGTGCAGCAGCTTGGGGCGCATTGGGGAAGCACATTCAAGACCTTCTGAAGCCTCTACTTGATCCTTGGGTAACTTTCACACTCCTGTCCCAAAAACAGATAGGATACACCTCACCCAGCTGAAACCTACTCCCTAGGCCCACTGCCTTGGAAACAGATACCAGCCCCTGTACCCACATGTGCAGCCCTGACATTTCTAGGACATGTAATCCAGGAATGGCTAATAATTTGATTTTAGGAAGATGAATTAATCTGGAGGAAAAGTAGCTTTGACTGAGCTTTATGGGATGTCCCTGCTGTGGTGGTCACCACATGCAACAGAGAGAGGAGCAGAGATCAGGAGATTTTTTGGTGGGTAAAGACAAACTCTGAGTTTTGGTTTCCCCTCTATGGAATAGATATGCTAATATAATATCATTCATTTGTGGTTGGGATAAGGATGTGAAATAAGTGTGTCAAGCTTGGATGCTCAGCTCCTCAAAAAACATTCATTTGCTGCCCCCGTTATTCAGTGAAAGAGGATTATACTAACAGAGGGCAATAAAAATTCATGATCTACTCATATAGTAGAAAATGGTAAAGCAACTAATTAGATGTGTCTGTCCTTCCTTATAGAGTATGAGCTTGTAAGGGCTGGACTTTTGTTTTCTTTATTCCCAGTATTCAGTGTGATTCCTATGCTTGTGGATGGATGGAAGGAGGGAAGGACCTTTTAGAGAAGATCCTTGTCTATTTCTGAGGTTATTCCAGAGTCCCTCTGTCCCAAAGCACAGGCTGTATATGCTAGTTTATTTGGCAAGGAAGGGGGAGAAACACATGATGGAATGTGGAACACAAGATCTTTTAACAAAAAATGCTTTAAATTAACCCTTTAAAATCTGCTCTGGCAACAGACCAGGCATTGAAAATATCCTGACTCTGATGTAGACTCTCCTGTCTACAGCTGTCCAGTGAGGTGGAGCTTGTTACCAGCACCAAGATGCAAGTGCTTTATAGTTGCATATTGATAGTATTCTACAGTGCAGGAGAAACTGGTACAATCTTTCTGAAACTCAATTTAAAAGCAGGCATAAAAATTTTACAAATTCTCATCTTTGAAAAAATAATTCCACTTGCAGGAATCTATACTTAGGAATAAATCATAGATGTAGCCAAATGTTGATGTACACAGGTGTCCCTGGCAATATCATTTATAATATTGACAACTTTTAAGTGACCTAAATATCCAACATGATGAATTATTAAGTAGACAATGATACAAATCATGCTTAATACATTTTCAGATGCGAAAAACTAATACATTGATTAAAAAATAAAGCAGGATCCAGAATTAGGCCCTCAACTTTATGGTCAACTAATATTCTACAAAGGAGGAAAGACAATCCACTGGGAAAAAGACAGTCTCTTCAATAATTGGTGCTGGGAAAATTGGACATCCACATGCAGAAGAATGAAACTAGACCACTCTCTTGCACCATACACAAAGTTAAACTCAAAATGGATGAAAGATCGAAATGTGAGACAAGATTCCATCAAAATCCTAGAGGAGAACACAGGCAACACCCTTTTTGAACTTGGCCACAGCAACTTCTTGCAAGATACATCCATGAAGGCAAGAGAAACAAAAGCAAAAATGAACTATTGGGACTTCATCAAGATAAAAAGCTTCTGTCCAGCAAAAGAAACAGTCAACAAAGCTAAAAGACAACCTACAGAATGGGAGAGGATATTTGCAAATGACATATCAGATAAAGGCTAGTTTCCAAGATCTATAAAGAACTTATTAAACTCAACAGCAAAGAAGCAAACAATCCAATCATGAAATGGGCAAAAGACATGAAGAGAAATCTCACAGAGGAAGACATAGACATGGCCAACATGCACATGAGAAAATGCTCTGCATCACTTGCCATCAGGGAAATACAAATCAAAACCACAATGAGATACCACCTCACACCAGTGAGAATTGGGAAAATTAACAAGGCAGGAAACCACAAATGTTGGAGAGGATGTGGAGAAAGGGGAACCCTCTTACACTGTTGGTGGGAATGTGAACTGGTGCAGCCACTCTGGGAAACTGTGTGGAGGTTCCTCAAAGAGTTAAAAATAGACCTGCCCTACGACCCAGCAATTGCACTGTGGGGGATTTACCCCAAAGATACAGATGCAATGAAACGCCAGGACACCTGCACCCCAATATTTCTAGGAGCAATGGCCACAATAGCCAAACTGTGGAAGGAGCCTCCGTGTCCATCAAAAGATGAATGGATAAAGAAGATGTGGTCTATGTATACAATGGAATATTCCTCAGCCATTAGAAACGAAAAATACCCACCATTTGCTTCAATGTGGGTGGAACTGCTGGGTATTATGCTGAGTGAAGTAAGTAAACTGGAGAAAGACAAACATTATATGGTGTCATTCATTTGGGGAATATGAAAAATATTGAAAGGGAATGAAGGGGAAAGGAAAGAAAATGAGTGCGAAATATCAGTGAGGGTGACAGAACATGAGAGACACCTAACTCTGGGAAATGAACAAGGGGTGGTGGAAAGGGAGGTGTGTGTGTGTGGATACTATGTTGAATCGCAGTGGTGAGAGTGGACATCCCTCTCGTGTTCCTCTCAGGGGAAAGGGTCCCAGTGCTTCCCCATTGAGAATGATATTTGCTGTGGGCTTTTCATAAATGGCTTTTAAGATGCTGAGGAATGTTCCCTCTATCCCTACACTCTGAGGAGTTTTGATCAGGAATGGATGCTGTATTGTGTCCAATGCTTTCTCTGCATCTATTGAGAAGATCATATGGTTCTTGTTTTATCTTTTGTTGATATGATCAAATTTATTACCATATAGGTAATTAATTAATTGCCTAATTAATTGTATTTCCTTGGTATTGGTTGTGATCTCTCCTTTTTCATTGAGATTTTATTAATTACAGTCTTTCTCTCTTGTTTTTAATAAGGCTGGCTAGCAGTTTCTCTATCTTATTAATTCTTTCAAAGAACAAACTCCTAGTTTTGTTGATCTGTTACACAGTTCTTCTGACCTCTATTTCATTGAGTTCTGCTCAAATCTTTATTAACTCTCTTCTTCTGCTGGGTGTAGGTTTTATTTGATATTCTTTCTCCAGTTCCTTTACATGCAAGGTTAGCTTATGTATTTGAGTTTTTCCCAGTTTTTTGAGGGATGCTTGTATTGAGAATTATATCCCTCTCAGGACTGATTTTGCTGTATCCCAAAGATTTTGATCAGTTGTATCTTTATTTTCATTAGTTTCCATGAATCCTTTTAATTGTTCTCTAATTTCCTGGTTGACCCATTCATCTTTTAGCAGGATGCTTTTTAACCTCCACGTGTTTGAATATCTTCCAAATTTCTTCTTGTGAGTTCTAGTTTCAAAGCATTCTGCTCTGAAAATATGCAGGAGACAATCCCAATCTTTTGGTATTGTTTGAGACCTGATTTGTGACCTAGGACGTTGTCTATTCTGGAGAAAGTTCCATGTGCACTTGAGAAAAATGTGTATTCAGTTGCAATCAGATGCAAAGTTCTGTATATATCTGTGAAATCCATCTGGCCCTGTTTCATTTAAAGCTCTTGTTTCTTTGGAGATGTTGTGCTTAGAAGATCTGTCATTTGCAAAAAGCACCGTGTTGAAGTCTCCTAGTATAAGTGTATTATTATCTAAGTATTTCTTAACTTTGGTTATTAATTGATTGATATACTTGGCAGCTCCCACATTTGGAGCATAAATATTGATGATTGTTAGGTCCTCTTGTTGGATAGATTCTTTAAGTATGATATAGGTCCCTCTTCATCTCTTATTACAGTCTTTGGGACAAACTTTAATTTATCTGACATGAGGATTGCTATCCCTGCTTTCTTTTGAGGACCATTCCAAATGTAAATGGTTCTCCAACCTTTTATTTTCAGGCTGTAGGTGTCCTTACATCTAAAATGAGTCTCTTGTAGACAGAAAATAGATGGGTCTTGGTTTTTTATCCAGTCTGAAAATCTGTCTCTTTTAAATGGGTCATTAAGCCCATTCACATTCAGAGTTATTATTGAAAGATATTGATGAATTTAGTGTCTTCATAATACCTATTCAGTCCCTGTTTTTGTGGATTATTTCTTTGGACTTACTCTTTCTTTTACAGAGTCCCCTTTTATATTTCTTGCAAAGCTGGTTTGGAGGTCACATATTCTTTCAGTTTCTGCCTATTTTGGAAGCTCTTTATCTCTCCTTCTGTTCTGAATGAGAGCCTTGCTGGATAAAGTATTCTTGGCTGCATGTTCTTCTCATTTAGGACCCTGAATATATCCTGCCTGCCCTTTCTGGCCTGCCAGGCCTCTGTTGGGAGGTCTTCTGTTAATCTAATATTTCTTCCCATATAAATTAGGGATCTCTTGTCTCTTGCTTTAAGGATTTTCTCTTTATCTTTGGAATTTGCAAGTTTCACTATTAAATGTCGAGGTGTTGAACTATTTTTATTGATTTTAGTGGGGGATCTCTCTATCTGCTGTATCTGAATGTCTGTTTCCCTCCCCAAATTAGGGAAGTTCTCAGCTATGATTTGTTCAAATACTTTCTGGTCCTTTGTCCCTTTCGGTGAACTCTCAAACCCTAATTAAATGTAGATTTTTCCTTCTGAGGCTGTCATTTATTTCCCTTAACCTTTACTCTTGGTCTTTTCATTGTTTTTCTCTTTTTTCCTCAGCTTCCTTCCTTGCCATAAACTTGTCTTCTATGTCACTCACTCTTTCTTCGACCTCATTAACTCTTATCATTAGGACCTCCAGTTTGGATTGCATCCCATTTAATGGATTTTTAATTTCAGCCTGATTAGATCTAAATTCTGCAGTCATGAAGTCTCTTGATTCCTTTATGCACTTTTCCAGAGTCACCAGTAGCTTTATAATTGTGCTTCTGAACTGGCTTTCTGACATCCAATTGTAATCCAAATTGTGTAACTCTGTGGGAGATGGCACTGTTTCTGATTCTTTCTTTTGTGGTGAGTTCTTTCTAGTCATGTTACTCAGTGCAGAGTAGCTAAAAATGAGTTGTACTGCAGAAAGGAAGAAAAAGGGGCCCTGGGTGGCTCAGTGGTTGGGCGTCTGTGTTTGGCTCGGGGCGTGATCTTGGAGTCCCCTGACAGAGTCCCATGTCAGGCTTCCTGTGTGGATCCTGCTTCTCCTTCTGCCTGTGTCTCTGCCTCTCTCTCTCTCTCTCTCTCTCTGCCTCTCATGAATAAATAAAATCTTAAAAGAAAAATAAAGGAAGGAAAAAAGAAAAAACAAACAAAACAAACACAGAAGGGTATCCACTGGTTCAATATACTGTAAATCCTCCAATTCCCCTGTAGCTTTCCAGCGCTGCTTGGTCAAGGACTCACTCTTCCCCTGTCCTTCCAGCTGGTCTTCTGGGGGAGGGACCTACTATGCTGATTCTCAGTTGTATGCACCTGCGGGAGCTGCCCTGCCGCTTGCCAGGTGCATGGGTCAATGGGAGCTGTTTATTCTGTGAGGCCCCTGTTCCCTGGAGGGCCTGCTCCATCCCAGGCACAGGGTGACACCAGGAGGGACAACCACAGTGGTGGCGGCCAGCTCTCAAGCCCTGCACTCAGCTTCCACAGTAACTACCACAGCTCCCAGTCTGCACTGGCAGATGCTCCTGGGGGTGGCAGGGGGCTGACTTGCACAGCTCAGGAGCGCCTGATGGCAGGAGTGTCCTTGCTGTCCTGGGTCCTCCCAGCCTCCACGTGTCCTGGGGGGAGCGCAGGATCCTGGGCTGTGTCCCCCGGTGCCCTGAGATCCAGGGCCTACGCCACTGGAATCATTATCCTTGGGCCACACAGCCTCTTCTGCCCAGAGCCGCTGCCGGAGCTTCTCCTGAGGCCCCACCGGGCTCATGCTCCAGCCCTTTGTGGAGCTTGTCCATTGTCTGTGGCGGCTCTCCCATGGGCACATTTCCCCTGTGAGTGCCCCAGGAACCTGGAGGCTCCACTGCCTCTCCTGGGATCCTGCCCGAGTTCCCTGCGAGTGCCTTTCCCTTTGGTAAGAATCTGGTGTGAATTTTTAAGGTTCCTGCTTCTCCAGGACTGGGCTTTCCTGTCCCCGAGGCTTTCGCCACCTGGTTTTAGCCTGGCTCCTCGCAGGGGCTCCTCCCTCACTGGATTCTTTTTACTTATTTATTTTTCTATCTTCCTACCTTGTTAGAAGTGGAAACTCTTCTCTTTGTAGCGTTCCAGCTGTTCTCTCTTTAAATCTCAGGTCGAATTCATAAGTTTTCAGAGTGATTTGAAAGTTATCTAGGTAAGTTTGTGGGGACAGGTGACTTGGGGACCCTAGTCTTCCGCCATCTTGCTCTGCCCCCCCAAATGCTCAATTTGAAAAGGCCCACAGAGTGGATAAAATCAAACACTCAGAAAGCACATAATAATGAAATTCAGAACACAGATGCTGAAGAAAAGATTCTGTAAGATTCTGGGCAGAATTAAAAAAGGTTAAATACAGAGAATCAGGAAATATAATGTATTCTGGTTTCTCAAAATCTTCCCTAGAAGATAGAAGACAATCAATCAATCAATGCATTTTAAATTCTAAAGCAAGTCTACACTTAGCAAACTAAAACTCAGAAAAGTGGGGTAAACAAAATAATTTTTCCATAGGCACCAGTTCAAAAATTGATTGTGAAGCCCTGTCTCTCTGGGAGCTACTAGAAGATGCTCCACATAATGAGGGAGTAAACTGAGAAAGAGGAACATATGGATGCAGAAAAGAGTAGAAGACACCAGGATAGAAAGGAAATCCCACGTGTCATGGGGACAAAAGATTACAGAAACAGCAGCTGTGTACCAGGCTGGAGGGCAGCTGACATAGACTGAGGTATACCAAAGGGCTCTGGGGAGGTTTCATGAAGAGGAGATTGATAAATAGCTGAATTGTCTTAATAGTTCAAGAGAGTTTGAGGCCAAATTTATGATAAATGGATAGAAAATGGAGACATAAAGGAAATATATATTCCAAGGAAAGTTAGAAAATAGTGCTGGAAAGAAAAAGCAATCATGTGTATTGTCATGGCTTAGCTGGCAACAGCACTTGCATAATTATTATAGTATGAACTCTAGAGAGTAGGGTTGGAAGGGTGGTGGTGAAAGAGGTAAGTTTAATCTAATGTAAGAAAAATTCAATGCATAATGCCTGAAATTGAGAAACTGAAGCATAAATAAAAGTATTTTATCTAAAGACATGGAAATACTGATGCAAAATAGAAAGAGAAAACAGTTAAAAGAACATAAATCAGTTACCTCTGGAGAAAGGGAAATTGGGAAAGGATATGGGGAGAGGCTACTCTTTTCTGAATAAACTTTATAGAACAATTTGACTCTTTAAATATATTACTATGATAAACATTTTAAAGGCAATATTTTAATATCCACATCAATCAAGAAAGATGAGTTTGATAAATGCTTCTTCTTTTCTTAATCCAAATGGGGAAAATTACTTGGAGCAAATTTATTGCCATACTCTGTTCTCCTAAAAGCCCTACAAACGCTCATAATCTGTCAGAGAGAAAAATAAATGAAATTAATCATCAGATACCCTTGCCTTATTTTACCCATAGATTCATTCATTTGTTCATTATGTACTTATTGTGTTCTTTCTTTGTGCCAGGCATTGGGCTAAGTCTAAGAAAAGCAGACCCATAAACAGATAGGTAGATTAGATAGATATATGGACAAAAGACAGATAGATAGGTAGATAGATAGATACATGATGATAGATATAGATGGATTCTGTGTGTGTTAATAAATTGAAGCAGATGTTCTTAGTGACCCACCCACATGCCTCTGAACTTCTAGTGAGTTCAACAATCTATAGGTATATCTCTGTGTCAAGTATTCTTTTTTAAAAAAGGTTTTTTTATTTTTTTTTGAAAGAGAGAGTGAGCAAGCACAAGAGAGAGCACTAGGAGGGGAAGGAACAGAGGGAGAAGGAGAAGCAGACTTCCTTCCAAACAGAGAGCCAGACATGGGGCTCAATCTTGGGACTCCAGATTCGTGACCTGAGCCAAAGGCAGACACTTAACTAACTGAGCCATTCAGGCATCCCTTTGTCTAGAATTCTTTTCCAGAATTGCATAAGGTCTCTGCCCACAGTGAGAAAAGCTACACACACACACACACACACACACACACAGCCCTCATTCAATGAATGTTAGTTGTCAAGTGCATAAATACTTCCAACTCCCTCCTTTGGGTGAAAACTGAGTATATTACATTAGCTCACAATCACCCTGTGGGAGTAAGTCCCAATCGTTCAGTGTTTTCTGACTTAAAAATGCATCTATCCATTTTTATTGGATGCTTATCATTCCTAGAATCCTCACACTTCCCAAATAAACTGTTTGTACTTAAAGCTTTGATCCAAAGTCTTTTAGGGGATATCCACAATAAGACAGACATGAAACTTGGGACAGCAGCAGAGATATACCGGATACATTTGGAGAGTGCAGCAAAGGCATTTGAATCCAAGCTGGCAATGAGTGGGATAGAGGAAATTGATCAGAGTCAAGGACAGCCCATGGGAGTGAGTGACTCCTTAGCCAGAAATTGAAGCATGCTTAGCATTCTGAAGGCCCTTGTCTGGGAACAGAAGTAAACAGATACAGGTCCAATCATGGGCCCTGAAAAAACAGATCTTGAAGCAGGTAACTGCAAGATGAGAGGTGGTGGATGGGCCACATTCCATGTGTTGTGAAGGCAGAAGAGGCCACTCTGCAGGGAGAGTCCCACTGGCCCAGAATATTTGGCTTCTTCCCCCGTCTGCATGCACTCTTTCCCAAACTCTTTTCATCATTCTTCTACCACTTTCCACCTTCCCCTTGAGTCCCTCTCTTTCTGTCAATCCTTGCATGTTTTGGTTCTCCTGAAGGTTCTGTCCCTTCTGAAGGCATTCTTATGTCACAGTTATGGATTCTATCTCCACCCACCCCACTTCAATTATCATTTATAGGCCACATATTACTCATCCCTATCTCCATCCCTGAGCTGTTCTTTATGCTACAAGCACACATATCCAATAGTTCATCTCTTTAAGAAACCTTGCCTAGAATCTTGCTTTATATAACATCAGGTGCTTGAAATAAACAGTTATTGGAAGGAGGTGGACTTTACTATGCTCCCAATGCACAATTTTCTTTCAAACCTAGAAATTTCTTATCTCTGGATGATTGAATATATTGTTCCTTCTTCCTGAAAAATCTTTCGTGTTATGTCTCAAGGTGACTTGGTTGCATTATTCCAGGGGACACCATTTCTAGACTGCCATGTGCTTTCATTATCATCTGAAATGCACTTCTTCATAAAGGTTTATTCCAACCTTTCAACATAAATCAGATCTCCTTTTTATTTTCTTCATACTTTCTCATCAAGAAAACCATTACACTTTATAATTAGACATCTATTTGTGTAAGGATATTGTACCATATCTATCTTATTCACTATTCTATCCAGAGCACGTACCCAGTGTTTATTATACAGTAGAAATTCAATAAACATCTATTAAATGAATAAACTGAATTGAACTCAACCCTCAAATCACTTAATTTTTACCCTGCACTAAGAGGAGGATAGAGGTGAACACCACACAGTACCTGTCCCCAAGAGACTCACAATTAAGTGGAGAAGTCCAGCAATACAAATACATAAAAGATAGATAACAGATGAAAGGAATAAGAAAGAGAGTGGGGTGAAGGGTAGATGTGGTGTGGGTGCTGGTCTCAGAGAAGTAGGAGGAAAGGAGAATCAATGAAGGGATACGAAATAGCCTAATTCCCTGCACTGCCTCAGGAGACTCAGGCAGCCCATATCTTCACTCAGTACATAAAACAGAACTAAATAAAGTTGAGTCCTAAGATGCTACAGCATTAATGATGACATAAAGGCTTTATGGACAACATGAGCTGTGACCAAAATCTCTCTATAACAAAATCAATAGAAACAGAATTACCATGGTGAGGGCAAGCATCTCATCACTTTCAGTGGGACAGTTCTAGCTATTAATAACTGTGAAAGAAGAGAGTTTACTTGAAAGTGTGAGTGAGAAATCCCCATTTTCTATTGGAGGTGATTTTACAATTGGGAATGGAAGAACCCCACTGACATGAAAACCCCATAATAGTTGGCTACAAAACAATTGGAGTTTATATAAACCCCTTATTTTTTGCCTTTGGGATGGAAGATCAATGTTATTTCTAAAGGTTTCTGATATGTTGGAGCAAAATCACAAACTGATTCCAATAAACGATAATACCTTGAACAAATACATATGTAAAATGATATCGGTTACCTTTTATGGCATAACATAGTAATTTAAAAGAACAAATGCTCACTTATTATTACTCATGATTCTGTGGTTAGCTGGGTGGCTTTTCTGGTCTGAGCTGGCTAGGCTGGCACGGGGTAGTCTAGGATGGTCTCATTCATATGTAGGTCACTTAAAACAATGGGAATGGCTCCTCCATGTGTCTCTCATCATCCATTAGGCAGGCCCAAGCCCATATGGTAGTGGATACAGGTTCCCAAAAGTATCAAGAAAAATCCAGGCCCACTGAGCACTCTTTTCAAATTTCTGTTTGTGACCTAATGACCCATCAGTGAAGTGAGTTTTATGGCTTAGGCCAAAGTCGTTATGAGAGAGACTACCCCAGGGTAGATAAAGGAAAGGAAACTGCTGTGATCATTTTTGCAAGCAAATTACTACAGAGACAAGTTAAGTAGTGTAGAGAAAATATAGGAGCCCAGGGGCACCTGTGGCTCATTCTGTTGAGCATCTGACTTAGTTTTAGCTCAGGTCATGATTTCAGGGTCATGGGGTTGAACTCCACACTGAGCCATACCTGGAACTCCGCACTCAGTGCAGAGTCTGCTTGTCCCTCTCCTTTCCCCTCTTCTCCTCCCCCTGCTTGGAGGCTCTCTCTCCCCTTTTCTCTCCCTCTCTCTCTTTTTTTCTCAAATAGACAGATAAAATCTTAAAAAAAAAAAGAACAATAGGGGTTCACCATTTTGTCTTACAAAAATTTTCATCCAGAGACTCTCTGGTGCTTGGAGTCCTACATACAGAAATGAATCTCATCACCTTGTACAAATGACCAACACAGAGTTTTTGCTCAGTAATTTTGTTGGCTAGCAGCAGCTGAGATTTCCAGGAACTCAATACGTAGAACTCTTTTTTTTTTTAAGATTTTATTTATTTATTCATGACAGACACAGAGAGACAGAGAGAGGCAGAGAAACAGGCAGAGGGGGAAGCAGGCTCTATTCAGGGAGCCTGACATGGGACTCAATCCCGGGTCTCCAGGATCACACCCCAGGCTGAAGGTGGCGCTAAACTGCTGGGCCACCAGGGCTGCCCTAGAACTCTTTTTTTAACCTTTCTTATTTAGTTATTCATGACAGACACAGAGAGACACAGGCAGAGGGAGAAACAGGCTCCATGCAGGGAGCCTGATGTGGAACTAGATTCCAGGTCTCCAGCATCAGGCCCTGGGCTGAAGGCAGTGCTAAACCACTGAGCCACCCGGGCTGCCCATAGAATTCTTTTTATCCACACCCAGATTAAGAACTGGAAGATAGTCATAGAAGGAAAAGTAGAATGTGGTTGAGGTGCTAGCCAGGTGTGCTTACTAGCATACCCTCTGCCATGTGCCTCTACTACAGGCTGCCCCCATAGAATCCACGCTGTGGAGGAACAGAGAATAAGATTTCTACAGGAAGACCCAAAAGGGGAAAAGGAAAGGATTAAGTCAAGTATACTCAGCTCCTTCTCTCAAACTTGCAATCAGAGAATCCTCTTCCTCCAATAGGTGCTGCTTTTACATCATACACCACCCCCTATCCCCACCAATTGCCAGATTTTTTGTCTTTTTAGCATAGCAGGCATAACCATTAATCCTACCATTGGCTAGTCATGTGGTTTTCAAGGCAGTCCTGATTCTAATATATAAGAACCCTTTTCTTTTGTGGACACTGGCAGGCAGTATGAACTTTGCCTCCAGAACACTCAAAAATAGAAATTGACTTCAAGGCCACTCTGGACTCAAGGTTGAAAATGAATTTGTTTTTCCATTTCCCCCTTCCAAATTGTGTCCAGCCATACTGCCCAATATAGTTCATCTAAATTTTACAATGATATTAAAAACCTAGAGATACTTCGATCATAAAATGTCAACAACATATTGATAGATGTCCGAAGTTTGAATACAAAATCTCTTCTATTATGTGGTTCCCAGAAGAAATTAAAGTTTAAATAAAGTGTAAGGAAATCAATCTCCAAAATTCAATTTTACTCTCAAACTAATGTGCAGAGAATATTTTAATTAGAAATTTTTCATATGTAATTGTATATTGGCATGCAGTTGTCACCAATAATAGAGGTTCAGCATATCCTTTGCACAGTTTCCCCAAGTGATGTAATTACTTTAAAAACTGTAACACAATATCACAACCAGACATTAATATTGATGCAGTCAAGATACAGAACATTTCCATCACTACAAGACTCCTTCAGATTGCCCTTTTATAGCCACACCTTACCCACCTGTCTCCTATCCCCCTCTCTCTTTAACTATTGGCATTACTAGTTTATTCTTAATTTTAAGGATGTTATACTGATGGAATTATATGGTGTGTAACATTTTCAGGTTTGGATATTTCATTCAACATGATTTTCTGTAGATTCACTGAGTGAAATAAGTCAATCAGAGAAACAAACATTATATGTTCTCATTCATTTGGGGAATATAAATAATAGTGAAAGGGAATAGAAGGGAAGGGAGAAGAAATGGGTAGGAAATATCAGAAAGGGAGACAGAACATGAAAGACTCCTAACTCTGGGAAACGAACTAGGGGTGATGGAAAGGGAGGAGGGCGGGGGGTGGGGGTGAATGGGTGACGGGCACTGAGGGGGGGCACTTGACGGGATGAGCACTGGGTGTTATTCTGTATGTTGGCAAATTGAACACCAATAAAAAATAAATTTATTATTATAAAAAAAATAAAGTAAAGTAAATTTCAGACCTGTGGGGGGGGGAAAAAAGATTCATTCAAGCTGATGCATTGATCATTACTATTTCTTTTATTTCTATGTAGTATTTCATGATCTGGACATACTATACTTTGTTCCATTCAAATACAAATAAATGTCTATTTATAAGTGTTTGTGTGAACACCAGTGTTCATTTCTCTGGAATAAATGCCTAGGAGTGCAATTTCTGAGTCTTATGATAGTTGCATGTTTAGTATTTTAAGAAAATGACAAACCACTTTCTAGAGTGAGTGCTTGTCCCATTTTACATTCCTCACTCTCTCTCTTTTTTTAAAGATTTTATTTATTTATTTATTCATGAGAGACACACAGAGAGAGGCAGAGACATAGCAAGGGAGAAGCAGGCTCCATGCAGGAGCATGGGACTCAATCCTCGGACTCCCGGAATCATGCCCTGAGGAAAAGGCAGACGCTCAACCTCTGAACCACCCAGGTATCCCATACATTCATATCTCTTAACAGGATTTTCACAAAGAAAAAGTTTTTAATCTTGATTAAGACAAATTCATCAATTTTTTTAGAATTTGATGTCAAGCCTAGGAACTCTTTAACTATCCCTAATTCCTGAATGTTTTCCCCTGTGATTTCCCTAAAGTTTTATGGTTTTAAACTTCATATGTATGCCCATGATCTATTTCAAGTTAATTTTTGTATAAGACGTAATACTTCGATGGAGACTTTGGGGGTCATTTTGTTTTTGTTTTGCTTTTTTTTGCCTATGAATGTCTACTTGTTCCAACAGTGTTTGTTGAAAAGGCTATCTCTCCTCCATTGAATTGCTGCTGAACTTTTGTCAAAAATCAGTTGGATATATTTGTATGAGTATTTACTGGGTTCTCTATTCTGCTCCACATGTGTGTCTATTCCTCCTCCAAGACTACACAGTCTTTACTGCAGCTATATAATTCATCCTGAAATTAGACAGGCTGATTATTCTACTTTTTTTTTGATAATCACTTTAACTATTCAGGTTCCACTGACTTCCCATGTACATTTTTGAATAATCTTATCAATAGCTACAAAAATATCTTGCCGGGATTTTGATAAGACCTAGGATAAACCTATACATAAATTTGGGGAGAATTAGCATCCTTACCATATTGAGTCTTCTAATTCATAAATTATGTCTTTGATATTATTTAGATCTTTGATTTCTTTCATCAATGTTTTGTAGCTTTCAGCATATAAGCTAGATACATAGTTCATTAAATGTACAACTAAGTAATTCATTGCTTTGTTAGATTTACAGGTTTAAATGGTTGTATTGTTAATTTGGTGTTCATGTGTTCATTGCAATATGTAGAAATACACTTTTGTTTTGTATATTTATTTTGATTTCTACAATTTTACTGAACTCACTTCCTGGTGTCTATTTGTAGACTCCTTGTGATTTTCTACATAAGCAATTATGTCATGCGTATATAGGGACAATTTTTTCTTTCTTTCTTTCTTTCTTTCTTTCTTTCTTTCTTTCTTTTCTTTTCTTTCTTTCTCTTTCTTTCTTTCTTTCTTTCTCTCCAATCTGTACGCATTTTAATTTCCTTTTCTTGTCTTATCACACTATCTAGAACATCCAGGACCTATCTGAACAAGAGTGGTGGGACAGTAGTGGGAGCAGACAATTTGCCTTTTTCCCAATCTTAAGGGGAAAGCATTCAATCTTTCAAAAGTGAGAATAATCTCAACTGTGGAATTTTTGTAGATGTTCTTACCAATTTGATGAAGTTCTCATCTGTTACTAGTTTATTGAGAAGTTTATTTCTTTTAATCATGAATGGATGTTGAATTTTATCAAATTATTTTTGTGCATTACTGATATGATGATGTGATTTTTACTCTTTAGCTTCTCAATATGATGGATTACACTGATTTTCAAATTTTGAGCCAGCCTTCTATCCTTGGAACAAACAACACTTTGTCATGGCATATAATTCTTTTTACGTATCACTAAATTCTATCTTTTAAAATTTCTTAAGGATGTTTGCATTTATACTCATGTGAGGTATTGGTCTATAATTTTGTTTTGTTTTTAAGCTGTCTTTGTCTGGTTTTACAATCAGGGTAATTGCTAATTACATAAAGTGAATTGAGTAGTGTTTCCTCTTCTTCCATAATCTGTGAAAAATCATTTAGAATTAGAGTTAAGATTTCTGTAAATGGTTTGTAAGACTTCCTCAATAATGTTATTTGAAGTTGGAAATTTTGAGTGGAGTTTTTAGATTAGGAATCAAATATCCTTGATATTTTAAAGCTATTCACATTAGCCATTTCATACACAGTGAGTTGTGGTAGTTTGTATTATTTTGAGAATTCTCTAATTTGTACATTTATGTGTGTAGAATTGTTTGTAACATTCTTTCATTATCCCTTTGATATCTGAAAGAACTGTAACAATATATTGTTTCATTCAAGTTTGTATCTTCTCACTTTTTTTGTTACTCAGTCTTAGAATATATTTGTCATTTTGAAAAATATTTCCAAAAAATGAATTGTTTCATTATTTTATTATTTTTTATAAATTTATTTTTTATTGGTGTTCAATTTGTCAACATATAGAATAACACCCAGTGCTCATCTCATCAAGTGCCCACCTCAGTGCCCATCACCCTGTCACCCCCACCCCCGCCCACCTCCCCTTCCACCACCCTAGTTTGTTTCCCGGAGTTAGGAGTCTTTCATTTTCTGTCTCCCTTTCTGATATTTCCCACTCATTTTTTCCTCCTTTTTTATTTTATTAATTTCTTCCTTTTTTATTGCTTCCTTCCTTCTGCTTGCTTTGGATGCATACTGTTCGTTTTCTAGGTTTTTGATGTTAGAGAAAATTATTGATTTGTGACATTTCCTAATTTCTAACATATGCATTTAATGCTAAAGATTTCCATCATCATTGCTTTAGCTGTGCCTTACAAATTTCTACATGTTGTATTTTCATTTTCTTTCAGTTTAGTGTGTGTGTGTGTTTTAAAAATCTCTGTGAGACTTTGCCTACTGATTATTTAGAAGTGTGTTGTTAGTTTCTATATGTTTCAAAACTATCCTATTATTTCTGTTACTGATTTCCAGTGTGGTCAGAGAACACACTTCATATAAATTCAATTTAAAAAAATGTTGAAATATATTTTATGGCTCTAGATATTGTCTATTTTAGTGTATATCCATGTACAGTTGAAGAAAAATGTTTTTCCATTCTTAAACATTTATTAGATCTTCTTGGTTGGTCATGTAGTTGCATTTTTTTGTATTTTTGTTTTTCTGTTTAGTTGTATCAGTTGACAACAGAAGGATATTAATATCTCTATAATTGCAATTTATTTATGTCTCCTTTTCGTTCTTTTGGTTCTTGCTTTATGCATTTTGTAACTGTGTTGCTTGGCTGCTACACATGAGAGATTGCTAGGTCATCTTGGTGGAATGATTATTTTATCATTATATAATGTCCTTCTCTGTCCCTGGTAATTTTCCTTGCTCTGAAGTGTACTTTATCTGATACTAAGATAGCCATTCATATTTTTCTTTGATTAATATTTTTATGATATATCTTTTTATCATCCTTTCACTATCAGCCTGCCTGTCATATTTGAATTGAGTTTCTTGTAGACAAGATATAGATGAGTCATGTTTTACCATCCACTCTTCTAATATCTATTTTTTTACTGGTATATTTATATCATTAACATTTAATGTGGTTATTAATGCTCTAGGACATAAGTCTGCCCATTGAGATTTCCACAAGTCTAGGATATATGATGTAAAAAGAAAATCCAGTGAATCTTCTATAATGATTTAAATCAGCAAATTAAATCAGGCCTGAATTGCCTAGCCAGTCTACCTTTTCTCCACTTTCCACAGTCTATGTTTGTCTTCTGCAGAGCATTCAGAATTTTTAGTTTTATTTAGGAATAAGAATATGGGAATATGGGAAGAATATGTATTTTGCAACTTCCCAGAAACAAAATGTCCAAAGAATTTTATGTCAACGTTCTACTTCCAAGTCTTCTCAGATTTATGGCTCATGCTTTGTGTTTTTTGTTTTTGTTTTTGTTTTTTCTCATGCTGATATTTCTTTAACATTTGGAGAGCATCAGTATTCCTACAGCAGCTAAAGCATAGACTGTCTTCAACCAGGAAAGGCATTCCTTCAGCAACTACAAAGTTGAATTGGTCCATCCCATAATTTCTGGCATCATTTTTATAATAAGTACAAACAGTTAACAGAGTATATGCATGTATCACAATATTGGCTTCATGACCCCAAAATAAAAGAAAAAAAGCTACAGATAATATGATTTCTTAGAAAAAATGCCAGATCCCAAACAACATGTGTCTGAAGCTAAGAGTTGCCCATCATGCCTTGCCATTCACCTCTTTTTTTTTTTAAGATTTTATTCATTTATTCATCACACACACACACACACACACACACACATGCACACACAGAGGCAGAGACGCAGGCAGAGGGAGGAGCAGGCTTCTTGCAGGGAGCCCTATGCGGAACTCAATCCAGGGTCTCCAGGATCAGGCCCTGGGCTGAGGGTGGCGCTAAGACACTGAGCCACCTGGGCTGCCCTCACCTCTTTTCTTCATGCTAACACCATTCACACCATATCCTGACCACAGTGACTGACAGGCCAGAACACAAGTCAAGACTGGAGAGCTTAACTCAGTCTGCCTGTTCTGATCTTGGCTTTGAAGACAATGTTCAAGTTAAATCAAATCAAATTAAATCAGCAAATTATCATTGTGCACCCACTGTGAAGTGTGCAAAAGAGTGTAAATACATGCCTGATGAACAAGGGGCTACAGCTACACTGAATATTAGGAGGCAAGGATACAAGAGTCTTCAAAATGCACATGGGTCACAAGAATTGCCAGCTATAGAGCTAGAAGGAGCACTGGAGAACATCTGGGGCTCCTTCTTCATTTGACAAAGTAGGAAACTGAGGCCCAGACAGGAAGCTGCACTCTGGACCCAACCTGTTCTAACTCACTGGGGATCAAGTGGGGTGCAGATAAGTAAAACCTAAAGCTTTCAGATAGTTTAGAAGTAAAAGCCAGCATCTAGGGCTGTGATGGTTCCAGAACATTCCTGGAAGGAAAGATCCTGAGTAGGGCCTTAGAAAAGGAGGAGAAGAGAAGGACTTCAGAAGAAGGGAACTTGACTTCCTAGAAATAAAAGAAAAGTTTTGTTCCAATGAGGAATCTATCTGATGGAACACCTCACTACCAACTATGCAGAAGACAGGAATTGGGGCTGAGCTTGATGACTTACCTGGGTGCCAGAATTGAGTGAGCAGACACTTTCCCTGGTTTAGAACTGCTCAGAAGGTCAAGGGCAGTTCTGCTGAGGCCAAAGACCTATTTGCACAAGTAATGTGGTTTTATCTCCTAAACATTTTGCAAATCTCTGCTACCACCACCACCTGGTCCAAGCCACCTTTCTTTCATTCTAGACTGCTGCAGTTCTCTTTAAGTTGGTTTCCTTGAATTCTCCCTGACCATTTGTAATCAGTTTTTCAAACTACAGCTAGAGTAGCACTTAAAATAAGCAAACAAACACATGTGATAATGCCAATGCTATACTGTAAACCCTTGAATGGATAAATGAAGAAACAAAGGAAGCGAAGAGAAAGAAGAGGAGAAGAGAAGAGGAGAAAAGGGAAGAGAAGAGAGAGAAGAGAAAAAGAAGAGAAGAGAAGAGAAGAGAAGAGAAGAGAAGAGAAGAGAAGAAGAGGAGAAGAAGAGAAGAGAAGAGAAGAGGAGAGGAGAGGAGAGGAGAGGAGAGGAGAGGAGAGGAGAGGAGAGGAGAGGAGAGGAGAGGAGAGGAGAGGAGAGGAGGAGAGGAGAGGAGAAGAGAAGAGAAGAGAAGAGAAGAGAAGAGAAGAGAAGAGAAGAGAAGAGAAGAGAGAGAAAGAAGAGGAGAGGAGAGGAGAGGAGAGGAGAAGAGAAGAGAGAGAAGAGAAGAGGAGAGGAGAGGAGAGGAGAGGAGAAGAGAAGAGAGAGAAGAGAAGAGGAGAGGAGAGGAGAGGAGAGGAGAGGAGAGGAGAGGAGAGGAGAAGAGAAGAGAAGAGAAGAGAAGAGAAGAGAAGAGAAGAGAAGAGAAGAGAAGAGAAGAGAAGAGAAGGGAAGAGAAGAGAGAGAAAGAAGAGGAGAGGAGAGGAGAAGAGAAGAGAAGAGAAGAGAAGAGAAGAGAAGAGAAGAGAAGAGAAGAGAAGAGAAAAAAACAACTTCCTGAATATGGTACCCAGATTCTGTCTGGTCTGTCACCTCCTCCCCCATGTCTTCAGCCTCTTGGGCAACATTCCTCTTTCTGTTATACCTACAAGCCATCTTTAAGTCTCTCCCAATCAGTATATTCCTACCTGCCACAGGGCCTTTGCACATGCTGCTTCCTCTTTCTGGAATGGCCACTTTCTCTCTTCATTTAATTAAGTCAGATATTAACTGAAGGGCCATGTTCTTGACCAAGCTTTTCTTGACTCCTGACTAGGCCAAACACCTGGGCAGACTTTTCTTCAGTTTTACACTCAAATATGATCTTTAATTACTGGCTGTCTCCCAACAAGGCTGCATTCTACAAGAACAAAAAGTATTTTGTTTTAGCATAATTTTCAGTTTACTATCAGTTACATAGCAGACGGTAAGTTAATATTTTATCAACGAATGATCTAAAGCAAACCTGTTTTTAATTAATGATAAAGCCATTACTAAGAATGTTTCCTCTGTGCCCAGTTCTCTGCTAAACAGCATGCAAGCAGACAAAGAAGAGAAGATAGATTTTGTTCTAGAATTCATTGTCAAAACAAGAACAAGATATGCTGCATGTTTCTGTTTATAAAACCCAGCACATGTTCCTCAATATAAAATCACCCATCAGCCATGTTTCCCCCATCCTGGAAAAGCATGACTTTCCATGTGGAAGGCAAACATTCTCCGACCAAATCCTAAATGCTGTGATTTATTACCTTGTCCCTTCAGCTGTTGACCTTTTTCTAAAAGATGGGTGGCTTGTGGAGAAAGGGGAACCCTCCTGCACTGTTGGTGGGAATGTGAACTGGTGCAGCCACTCTGAAAAGTGTGGAGGTTCCTCAAAGAGTTTAAAAAAAATTCTTTTTTTTTTTAAATTTTATTTATTTATGTATTCATGAGACACACACACACACAGAGAGAGAGAGAGAGAGAGAGAGGCAGAGGCAGAGGGAGAAGCAGGCTCCATGCAGGGAGCCCGATGTGGGACTCGACCCCAGGATTCCAGGATCACGCCCTGAGCTGAAGGCAGATGCCTTAACCGCTAAGCCATCCGCAGGCATCCCTTCAAGAGTTAAAAATAGACCTGCCCTACAACCCAGCAATTGCACTGCTGGGGATTTACCCCAAAGATACAGATGCAATGAAACGCCGGGACACCTGCACCCCGATGTTTCTAGCAGCAATGTCCACAACAGCCAAACTGTGGAAGGAGCCTCGGTGTCCATCGAAAGATGAATGGATAAAGAAGATGTGGTTTATGTATACAGTGGAATATTCCTCAGCCATTAGAAATGACAAATACCCACCATTTGCTTCGATGTGGATGGAACTGGAGGGTATTGTGCTGAGTGAAATAAGTCAATCGGAGAAGGACAAACATTATATGGTCTCATTCATTTGGGGAATATAAAAAATAGTGACAGAGAATAAAGGGGAAAGGAGAAAAAATGAGTGGGAAATATCAGAAAGGGAGACAGAACATGAGAGACTCCTAACTCTGGCAAACAAACTAGGGGTGGGGGAAGAGGAGGGGGGTGGGGGGTGGGGGTGACTGGGTGACAGGCACTGAGGGGGGGATGGGATGAGCACTGGGTGTTATTATATATGTTTGCAAATTAAACACCAATGAAAAATAAATTTATATTAAAAAAAACCTATGCATAGGTTAACTCTATGTTAGCAATAAAAATGTAGACACAAATTAAAAAAAAAAAAAAAAGATGGATGGCTTGTGTTTCAGTAGCCTGTGGTGCTGTCTCTTAATTAAGGGAGAGTCAAGAAGTGCCTGTGAATTTCTGAGAGACTTGGCATACAGAGGCCCCTGTAGTGATCTTTCTGAAACCAGGTAGAAAACCAAAAGGACCTCACAGGACAGACTTGCTGCATAGACAGAAAATCCCTGTAGAGGCCACTCCCTGCCAGAGTACTGTGGACCTGAGGGTACCAGCAGCTGGTGCCCTGGAGCTCTGGAGGTAAGTGTAGGGATCTCATCACCACAGGATAGCATGGCACAACATGAACATGGTAAATGATGACTAAAGGCTAAAGGTTCAGGTACATAAGGGTACATGGCTCAAGGCACAATTTACCAAATATGTGAACTGGGGTGTGTTCTTACCTGTCTGAGTCTGAGTTTTTTCATACATAAAATTGATATAAAAATAGGGCTGTCATGGCCACAAAATGAAATTACCTGTATAAATTGCTTAGTAAAGCAATTGCACAATGCAACATTTGATCAGTATTGGAAAGCACCAAAGAGGTAGAAGCTATGAGTTCCAGCACAGGCTGTGCATCCTAATCTTGTGATCTCAGGCAAGTTACTGGGGTGGGAACCTGGGGCTGTGGGGAGTAACAGAATCTCAGTGGCAGAGATGGGAGGAAAACATGAGTTTAAATGTGACTGGATGATCAATAATAAGAACTATTCTTTATGAAATCCTGACTCCATGTACATGGAGTATTTTGCATGTAGACTTTCTATTCTCTCCAGGTAGCCGAATTCCCTTGGTAGGAAGCCCTTATATTGATAGCTGCATTCATGCTCAAGTATGCCTTAGTTTCCTGTTTTTGACAAATAGCAACCTTGAGAAGGCCAATATCCAAGGTCCCTGAGTTAGGGAAAGTCCTCAGGCAGGCACAGGCGGTTAACGCTGCTTCACACTGCTCTCAGGCACAGGGCCTTTTCCCATTATCACACCTGCTTTTAGTTCTCTGTTTCTCCAGTTTCCCCACCTCTATAAATCTCTCATTTCTTGTAAACATTGTGAGAGAAGTAAGCAGCATAGTAGTACCTGTTCTTCTCTCTTCTTTTCAGGGTTTGTCTGTCCTAGTAAGACTTATTTCTAAGTGGAAATGCACACAGCTAATTCTCCACCTGGCAAGAGCTGCTGGAAAACATAAAAAGTGGGTCAGCTCATCAGAGTCATTTGTCCCAAGGGGATACATGACCAAGTGGAAGAAAAATGTGTTAATTTGGCCAGAAAAAAAAAAAAAATGTGTTTCTCAATGCATCATAGTTACAAAAGGAGTTTGAATTAAACTACTTATGTATTCATTCATTCATGCATTCATTCACTCATTCCACATACACTTAAAAAAGATCTAACCCTGTGTGGGACACAAGAAATACCAAATCAAAATGAGAGGTCCATAGAATGCAGTAGAAAGTTCACAGGACTTTGGCATTGAACTAACTTAGATTTGACTTTAAATTCTGTCATTTACTTGCTGAGTAGCCAGCCTAGAATAAGCTACTTAGCACATCTGAGCCTTAGTTTCTTCATTGGCAAAACAGGAATGATATAGCTACTGTCCAGAGTACTGTGTGGTATAAACGTCTCAAATGGGTACACAGTGCCTGGGGTTCAACAAATACAAACTGCTATTATTATTATCACTCTAATGCTACTATTCTAAACAAATAATAGATTGTGCTTAAGGAAACTAAAAACAAGACAAAGCTGACATTTGTTACTATAACCTATTATTTCACAAAATTCCCTTTCTGGCATAAAAGGGGGGAAAGTAAAAGTTGGGAAACATTCCCAAGACAGAACTCAGTAGTTTCAGTGTCATGAGTGCATGGGTTATTATTTCTCCAACAGCTGCCAGCAAATATCACCAACAACATACTACTATTTATTACTCAGCTTTGTGGGACTGAACAAAGAAAATTTAGTAAGTCTATAGGGAATACCCCTGTTCACATAGCAGATGGCTGAAAAAGCAGACAGGGTCAGAGAGCATCACACGCTGAGCATAAATCAGCAAAGTGAAACTGTAAATACAAAAGCAATTGTGACCAGGGATGTGTAAATGGGATGACTGCTCATCTCCTCCACTGGGATCTGAATTTGGCACACACAAATATATTTAGAACAATGTCTAGCAGCCTGGGTGGCTCAGGGGTTTAGCACCGCCTTCAGTACAGGCCGTGATCCTGGAGACCCAGGATGGAGTCCCACTTTGGGGTCCCTGCATGGAGCCTGCTTCTCCCTCTGCCTGTGTCTCTGCCTCTCTCTCCCTCTCTCTCTCAAATAAATAAATAAAATCTTAAAAAAAAAGAACAATATCACTAATTATACTAGTGAAGTGAGATCACCTTTGGGTGCTCATTATATGCCAGGCATTATGCCAACATATTTATTATTAAAAATAACTATTTTTAATCTGTTATATCATGTAACACAATAGGCCTGTGAGCCATTATTATCCTCATTTTACAGTTGAGAGCACAGAAAGAGCAATCTTTCCAAAGTCATGTAGCTGATGAAGCCAGTGTTTGATCATGGAACTTCCTGACTCCAATGAGGATGTTTCCACTGACATGGTTGCTTCTTTATCATGGACTCTTCTGTGCATGGTCATTCTGTTTCATTGAGAGAGTGGGGAGGAGGGGATGTTTAGTACTTTAACATACCAAAAAGGTATTTTCTGATTTGAAAGAAATAGTGACCCTCCTTATATGATATCTCAATTTTAAAAAATGAAGTTATGATTCTGAATTCAGCCGCTACTAGTTTGCAGTGTTTGGGTGGAAATGATGCTTTTAAAAATGCCTCAAAAAGAGCCATACTGGGCAACCCTAGTGGCTCAGTGGTTTAGCACCGCTTGCAGCCGGGGGTATGATCCTGGAGACCCAGGATCGAGTCCCACGTTGGTCTCCCTGCATGGAGCCTGCTTCTCCCTCTGCCTGTGTCTCTGCCTCTCTCTCTCTCTCTCTCTCTCTCTCTCTCTCTCTCTGTCTCTATGAATAAATAAATAAATAAAATCTTTAAAAAAAAGAGCCATACTCATCAGATGCATGTAAGAAGGACCTGATATTTCACTAATCCTGGTTTTTGCCTAAAATCCCTTTCTTTCGTGAGTTTTTTTTAAATGTCACTAAAAACACTGACTGCCAAATCCTACTTGAAAGTGTTTATTATATTGTGCATCTGAATATTACTGCCCAAAATAAATGGGTTATTTTTCTAGCTCAATGCATGACCCAATATTATGATAGGCAAAAGGAATGTCCTCACTCTAGAGTGATTTAACTTGTACAGAAATAATGTGTGGCAGGAGTTGCTGCCCCATTTTACAGATAAGGAGGCTGTGGCTTGTAGGGGTTGAATATCTTCCAGAAGATATTGCACATTGCATTAAATAATGAATTTGGATTTAGAGTACAGGATAGATGGACTCTTTCCACTACCATGCCACCTTCCTTCACATATATCTGTTTTTCTTTTATTGGAAATTCCTGATAAAGCCCCAGGATCATGTTTTGTAAGCATTATTAAACTTGACCTAACTAACATTGCCTGGTCATAATGGCAGAACTCAATCAGGTGAGACAGGCAGAGCCCACCTCACCTCTTAGGACCTATGGAAAAACTAGAGAAAATTCACTGATGCTAAAATCCAAGGAACATTACATGCAGTTATATGACTCTGGGCTATGGGCTGGTGACTCACAACACCCGTTATGACAAAATTCTCTCCTCCTTGCAACCCCCAGAACAGGTTTCAGAAGCTTTTTCCCCACGAAGAAGAGGATTTCCTTTGCAGTTTCTCCCCTCTCCTTTCATTTTGGCTCAATGTGGGGCAGGGTAGAAATGAAGCTGCCTTAATTACCTGGGATACCGACAGTCACTACTGCTTTGTGTCTCTGGGATATGGACTGATGTGAGAACACCGATTCTCGTTTTTATGGGCAGTGCAAGCTAGCCTGTCCTCTCAACATGTTTCACTAAGACACAGACCCTAAAGAACACTCTGCTCCAGTGGTTTATTCCTCGGAGATATCCAAGGAGACTATGTATCCCCTAGAGCATTTGCTTTCCTTATGGTCACCCCATGCCCCTCTCTTTCACTGCCAGCTCCCTTCTTTCTCACAATGCAGGGCTACGGTGGGAGGCCTGGTTTTGCCAGCTAAGCCCAGCCTGACATCCCTGGTATCACAGACAAGGTTGGCCAGCAATTCTCCAGGTTGCTGCCCTCAGGCAATACAGTGTCTTTCAGAGTGAGGGGAAAGCAAAATAAATGTGGGAAATAACTTCATAGGCTGGGGTAGCAGGTGAAGAAGTAAAGGGCAGCTGGCAGGACTGTGCCCTAACACATCACCCCTGGGATTAGAATTGGCTGAGATCAGACCTCTGCAACGTGGGTATCTAGTTCATCCTCCATTATCCCTTGTCACGTTGACACAGACCTGTTTTCTGCAACCAGGGGCTTCATCACTTTGCTCATGTTCCCACCTCCATTCTCACCTTTCATAGGAAAGGGTATTTTACAGGTAAAACCAACCCACTGGCTTCTCTTTCTGCCCTTTCCCTCAAAAACAATAATTTCCCAGTTAGTTGCTTTGCCATGATATAAGTACACAGGCCATTAAAAAGCTTGTGCTACTTGAAATGAACAGGCTTGCCCCACAGTTCAATTCCACAAATGAAGCAAATATTATATGCCAGGCTCCATCCTTTGTTTGGTCTGAGGAATATCAGATGCAATTATAGCCAAGAAAGAATTTCATCATTTAAGGTAAGTATTTCATTCTGCTTGAGCTTCTATAATACAATACCATAGATTAGGTAGCTTTAATAACAGAAATTTAAACCTCACAGTTCTGGAACCTGGAGGCTTTGAGACTAGGACACCAGCACAAAGCAGGTTCTGGTGAGAGCCCTCTTCCTGTTTGCAAATGACTACCCTCTCACCGTGCTCTCACAAAGCAGAGTAAGTTTTCTGGTGTTTCTTCTTATAAGAACACTAATCCACCATGAGAGCCCCTCCCTCATGACTCTAATTCTAATTACCTCCCCAAGACCTCATCTCCAAATACCATCATAGTTGGGGTTAGAGCTTCAATATATGAATTTTGAGGGAACACAGTCCATTACATTCCACCCTTGTCCTCCAAAATTCATGTCCTTCTTGTATGCAGAGCTCATCCATTCCATTACAAAATCCCCAAATGTCATCTTAGTAGAAATCCTAAAGTCCAAGGCCCAAAATATCACATAAATATCAGCTAAATTAGGTGTAGGTGAGACTCTGGGTGCAGTCCATCCTAAGGCAAAATTCCTCTCTAGTTGTATGAACTATGAAACCAGACACTTCTAAAATGCAATGATGGGACAGGCACAGGATTGATAGTTCCATTCCAAAAGGGAGAAGAAGGAAAGAAGGAAGGAGTGTCTCAAGCAAGTCCAAAACCTAGAAAGGCCATTTCCATTGGGTCTTAAAGCTCAAGAATAGTCCTCATTGGCTTAATGCTCTGCCCTCCAGGCTTCAGTACATTGGCCAAACATGAAACTGCAGTGACTGAAATTTCCAAAAACAGGACTCATTTCTGTTAGTAATTGAGAGTATGGAGCTAGGCTGCTTGTTTCTGCACTATCCAACATCCATACATTAAAAACTGATTGTGCAAACCAGACAAGGAATAGTTAGACCCATATCAGGAGGGCTACATGTATAAGGAAGGATGGTGCTGACTGCTCAAGAAAGCACTGTATAAATGCAAATCCACTCAGGCAATTGCAAAACTCTAGATGAGACAGAAAATGAAGGTGAGGGAAGATATTTGAAAGTTTGTTGCCCAACAGCAAGTTTTGTGCCACCTCTATCAGAACTACTCATCTCTGCATAGTTACTTTCTATGATTAACAGCAAGGCCTGAGTCATTCCTAAGTAACCACCTTGCCAGGCACATACTCATGGCAACCCTCTAAGTTAGGAGATATTATTAGCATTTGGTGAGTGAAGGTACTGAAAAAAAGTAAGTTGAAGAACTAATTCAGGATCAGAAAACCAGTAAGCGACTCTGCCACGTTTTCCTTTTTCTGAAATCAGTTTTCAAAAATATACTCCCTAGTACACTGCATAAAAATGGGCTTATAGTTACTGAATCTCTTTTTCTTGGGGTCTTAAGGGGATATTAGCATAGAAGAGATTCAAAAGACTCAAGTTCTGCAGTAAATACCTCACCTACCTTTGTTTAACCAAGACCAGCTCACACCACAATTCCCCAGACCTATTGTAACATTTTATCCTATTAAATACACCTTGAAGAACTCTGAATTGGCATTCTGCTGTCTCCCCCACCTGAGTAAAAGGCTGTTTGTCTGGTCAATAGCTTGAGAAAAGTAACCCAAGAGTTGACAGATGAGAATGCCCAAGGAGACAGTTCAGAGAAGGAACAATGGGCATTAGTCACAGGTGGGCATTCGCATTTAAGTTTCAGTTAACTAGAGTTTAATAATTTTTTTAAAAAATTATCATTCACATAAGCCATATTTCAAGTCTACAAAAGCTAGTGGATACTGTGTTTGGCAGCTGAAATACAGAATATTTGCATTCTGGCATAAAGTTCTATTAAACACAGCAGGGCTAAGAACTTTTAGATTTTTGCCTTTGGTATGGAAAGGAGATACCATGTGGTAGACTTAGTCCCACTGATCCCTGTTGTTAAGCTCCCAGGGTCTGTCTTATATGACCAGCCTCAACCAGGGAAAAGGCTTAAATACTGGCTTATTTTTCTCTCTCTGAAAATGAGACTACTCCCTATACTTTCCCACTTCTTAAGGGTGATGGGAATAAAAAGTCATAATATATGCTGAAACAATTTAGATTCATATAATATCCTTCTGGCTAAAACTCAAAAATGTCATTATGTCCCTCCAAGCACTATGCTTTCTCGATATTTAAAAATATAAATATTCAGATACCTATACAATCCCTTTTGAATGGAGACTTACATTTATATGTAATGACTTCAAAAAATCCTGCTTTTTACCAGCTCCGTTATCAAAATGATGCTCTTATTCTACATCTTGCCTACCACTGCCAAGCAAATTTTCCTTAAATATCCATTTTTCCATGTCCTTTCCTGATCAGAAGTCACCAATGACTTCCTACTGTGTTTAATTCTGACTCCTCCTCACTTAGGTTTTTAGCCATCAGTGCAGTGCCTCCCATATCTCTGCCCTATTCCACAGCCTCACTTAGCCTCTGGGTCTCATCAGTAATCAGTGAGCCTCTTCAGTGAACAACATGGCAAAGCAGAGTCATGGACTGCCTACTTCTAGAGGGATAAGGATGGTCAAGAACCAATGCCTTAGAGAAGAGCAGGGGAGGCTAAGTCAGGTACCACCCCTGAGACTTTATACCCTCACCTTTGTGACATTTTCCAAATTTGTAAGGATCATCAGAGAGCAGGCCTGGAAACAGGAAAGTCTGAGGGCAAAGCACCCTCAGATCAACACCCAAACCTCTCTTTGCTCATGTCCCTTTCTTAGATTTAATCCTTCTGTGAATTCTCCTTTCCTCTGGGTAAAGTTTCAGACTCTCAGCCTGGCACTTAAGGCACTTCATGTTTTGTCTCTTCAGGCTCATCTCCTCTACTTCTAATACCTGAAATGTGAGCAAGATGAGGAGATCTAATTGTTCTTGGGTGGGTCACAGTATTATCAGTTCTATTTTTTTTTTTTTTATTTTTTTTACAAAGCGCCCTGAGCATTCTCCTCTTTGCTTCTCATCCTCCATCTTCAAAGTCTGCATTGGCTTTCTTTCATTCCCAGGATAAAAACCAAACTCCCTACCATGGCCTCTGAAGTTTTCCATGGCTGGGTGCTGTTGGTTTCATCAGTCTCGTATCATGCCACTCACCACTCCCTTGATCCTGAGGCCACAGCCAACTGACCTTTCTGTCCTTGACTGAGCTACACTGTTTCAACTTTGGAACTTTAGCACTTCTTGCCAAGGAAGCTCTGTCCCAGTCCTCTTACTCAGAGCACTCTGCTGTATTCAACTTAAAGTAGGCATCACTGCTTGTCATCATTCATTTATTGTTTTATTTGTTCAGATTGTGTGCTAAACCCAATGGGACTGAGACATCATAATCTTTGCTGTATCTTACATATAGCAGACCAGTGTCAGTGCCAGACACATAAGGATGCTCAATAAATATGTGTTCAATAATTGCATAGGGTTGCCACAGAAGTAGCAAACAGCTACTTTTTATTTCATTAATTCATTTATTACATAATAATTAAGAATCCTGTACTTACTCCAGTTGTGAAAGTCATCACACTACTTAATTATCTATATTCACCTCAGATTGTGAGCCTACTAAAGCTGAGACAGTGTCAGTGCAGTCCTCTGCACCCCGCTGGCTGCACAGTGCCTGACATACAAGAGACACACAGTAATGGAAGTAGTAGTACCAAACAAAATAATCTATCATTGAAAAAAGTGGCATACTCCTAACAAGGGTGAGGAGGAAAAAAAAGAGAGAGAAATAAACAGGTTTAACACATTAAAGGTATAAAACTTGATATAATTATATATTATGAATATTTTTCAAATATTGGAATACTAAAGAACAAAAAAAATCAGATAAAATATATATACTGTAAGAATCTCTTTATATAAAGTTCAAAAATGGGAAAACTAATATATGGTATTTAAAATCAGGATAGCCATTAATTTGTAAAAGGGTATTTCTGCAATGCTGATGGTGCTATGCTTTTTGATCTGGGTCCTGGTTACAAAAGGGCATTTACTCTGTGAAGATTCATCAGTCTGTGCATTTACTAATTTAATGTAATATTTCAAAACAGAATGCAAAAAAGTGAACATGGACTAAAGCTTTCAGATTAACAAAAATTTTAAAACTATGTTCTCAGCACACCTACACTAAATATAGAAGGACAGTGCCCTAGGATGGAAGCTCACTTTATTGCCTGCCTTTCCTCATTACAAAGTTAATATCTCAATGATTTACAACTACAGACACTTCTTATTCATTAGCATAAGGATGAGTGTGAAGGAATAGCCCTTATGAAAAAGATGCTTATTCTTATAGGAGAGACTAAAAGGAAAATGCAGACCTGACCCACACATTACCACATGTAAAGCTTCTGCCTGGGGACACCTGGGTGGCTCAGTGGTTGAGCAACTGTCTGCCTTTGGCTCAGGGCCTGATCTCAGGGTCCTGGATCAAGTCCCATGAAGGGCTCCCTATATAGAGCCTTCTCCTTCTGCCTATGTCTCTGTCTTTCTTTCTGTGTCTCTCATGAATAAATAAATTTTATTAAATAAATAAATTTTTTATTTTTAATTTTTTTTTAATTTCTGAGATTTCTAGGCAGGCATTCATGCCATATTAAAACAAGGAGAGTTTATTTCCTCCACTATATATTCTATTTTCTATTGGAAGTTCTAGGCAGCTTAATTAGGAAAAGATAAATAAAGTAAATAGAACTTCCAATACCATGTTGATTAAAACAGAGAAAATGGAAATCTTTGTCTTGTTCCTAATCTGAGGAAAAAATTTTTAGTCTTTTACCGCTAAATTTGATGTTAATTGTAGCTTTTCTTTATATTCTTTTTCTCAAGTTTAGGAAGTCCTATTTATTCCTACTTTGCAGAACTTTTTTCTCTTTTCTTTTACAATCATGAATGGATGTCAAATTTTGTCAAACACTTTTTCCATATCAATTGATATGATTTTTTAAAAGATATTATTTATTTATTCATGAGAGAGAGAGAGAGAGAGAGGCAGAGACATAGGCAGAGGGAGAAGCAGGCTCCATGGAGGAAGCCTGAGGTGGGACTCCATCCCGGACCTGGGATCACACCCTGAGCCAAAGTCAGACGCTCAACCTCTGAGCCACCTAGGAGTCCCTTAGTTGATATGATTCTGTGATTTTCTTTTTTAGCCCAATTATATGGTAGTTTAGATTGGTTGATTTTTTAATTGAGGTATACTTGACTTATAACCTTATATTAGTTTCATGTGCACAACGTAGTGATTCAATATTTATATATAGTGTAAAATCATGACTACAGTAAGTCTAGTTAACATCCATCAGCACAGTTACTTTTTTCCTTGTGATGAGAACTTTTAAAATCTATCCTCTAAGCATCTTTCAAATATACAATACAGCATATTTTATGGTTTTAGGTGTCATATTTAGATCTTTAATCCATTTTTAAATATATTTTTGTGTATGGTATAAGAAAATGGTCCAATTTCATTCTTTCACATGTAGTTATCCAGTTTTCCCAACACCATTTGTTGAAGAGACTATTTTTTCCCAATTGTTTATTCTTTCTTCCTTCGTCAAAGATTAATTGACCATATAATCATGGGTTTACTTATAGACTCTTTATTCTGTTACATTGATCCCTGTGTCTTTTTTTGTGCCAGTCCTATACTGTTGCTATTACTACACCTTTGTAGTATATCTTGAAATCTGAGATTGTAATACCTCAAGTTTTGCAAACAGAGCTATTTTTTCAAGATTTTGTTTATTTATTCATGAGGGACACACAGAGAGAGAGGCAGAGACACAGGCAGTGGGAGAAGCAGGCTCCCCACAGGGTACCTGATACAGGACTCTATCCCAGGACCCCAGGATCATGCCCTGAGCCAAAGGCAGACACTCAGCCACTGAGCCACCCAGGTGTCCCAGAAACAGAGCTCATAAATAAGTCTATTGGAAGTATAAATCTGCACAGCTTTGGAAAACTGTTTGGCAGTATCTGTTAAAGTTGAATATACATAGACTCTCTTCCTAGGTACATACTCATTGAAATGCAAATGTATATTGAAAGACATATCAAGCACAATCATAGCAGCATTATTCCCAACACCTCCAAATATGACCCTTTGGGAAACAGCCCAAATGACTATCGAATACAGAATGAATACATAAATTATTAAATATTATAAATATGAATTAATTAAAATTATTTTGAGATATCTTTATCAATATAAGGTTGGAAGAAAGGAGCCAGAGTCTAGAATTTGTTTCATATGTATAAAGTGTACAAAAATTAAAATTAATCCACCTTGTTAAAAATAAGGATAGCTGTTACCTGGAAAAGGGAAGAGATTGAGATCAGAACGGATGACAAGAAGGGTATCTATAGAGATCAGAAGATGGCGGAAAAGTAGCGGTGCTCAAATCATCTGGCCCCACCAACTTACCCAGATTACTTCCAGATCATCCTGAACACCTACAAATTTGACCTGAGATTTAGAGAGAACTGCTGGAATGCTACAGAGAGAAGAGTTTTCGCTTCTAGCAAGGTAGGAAGGCAAAAAAATAAAATAAAATAAAATACAAAAATCAAGTGGGGGAGGGGCACCCCAAGGAGCCAGACTAAAGCCAGGCCCAAAAAGCCTCCCAGATGGGAAAGCCTAGCCCTGGAGAAGCGGGAACTTTAAAAATATGCACTGGGTTCTTCCCAGACGGAAAAGTGCTAAGCAGGGAAATCAGGCAGAATCCCAGGAGCGGTGGTGAAGCCTCCAGCTTCCCCCAGTCACTAATAGAGGAAGTGCGCCCAGAGGAATGTGCACCACAAACTATAAAGAGTTGGTTAGGCAGGCTGGCTCCAGATGGAGGTGTCTGTTCCCTGCTGCATTCAGGAGTGGCGCACCCCAGGAGGGCAATTCCACCAGCACAGGGCCCCAGTTCCCAGGGTGCCAGAATGGACAAAACCCATGATCCTGTGTTCCCTCTGGGACAGGCAGAGGCTGGGGGGCACAGGACTGTGAGGACTCTCCTGCCTCTGGGCGCCCCCAAGCTGTGCAGATCAGTGTACCCACGCTAGTCCCAGGAGCATCTAGGCCAGTGCGGACTGGGAGACTGCATTAGTTACTAGTAGGGAGCCAACTGCAGAGCTGTAAATCTGGCCTCTGCCATTATTGCTTTTCCTCCTTGTTTCACCTTATGCCTGGGAGGGGTGGGGCTGCCAGGGAACAAAGACCTCACAGGATAAACAGCTCCCACTGAGCCCAGCACCTGGCAGGGAGTGGGGCATCTCCACCCTGGCACAGACCCCTGAGAATCATCACAGCAGACCCCTCCCCCAGAAGACCAGCTGGAAGAACAGGGGAAGAGCAAGTTCTTGACCAAACAGCATTGGAAAACTCCAAGGGAAGTCAAGAGATTTATAGTATATAGAACTAGAAGTTTCACCCCACCCCCCTTTTGTGTGTGTGTGTTTTCCAGTACAACTCATTTTTATATCAGACTAAAAATTTCCAGTATTTTTTCTCATCTCTCACCTTAAATACAATGCTACCTCTTCATTTTTAAGTCTCTTCCCTTTTGATTTTCATATTTCTACAATTACGTATCTTAGATATATTTTCCATTTCCAGATTCCCTTAAAAATAATTTAATTTTGGGAGATATACAAGATATGTTTTTTTGTTTTGTTTTGTGATTTTGTTTTCTCTACCTCATTTTGTTCTACAATAGCAGAAGTTAATACCTTCTAAAACATGACCAGAATGCACCCAGAAAAAGGGGAATACTATTCTGGTTCATTCTGTGAGATTACATTCTCTCTTCATTCCCATTCAGCTGCATTATTTTATCTCATTTATCTTTTGGTGGTCTGTGTTGGGGCCTTCTACAAGTATTGCTGGTTTATATAAATTTTGGGACACAGCATCTTCTAACATACAAAACTTAATACATTCAGAAGTAAGAGGAGCACCCTCACTGACCCCTAATGTAGATTACATTCTCCCTCCACTACAGCTTCTTCACCACCATCTCCCAGTCCCCTCCCCTTTTTTCTTCTCTTTTTTTTTCTTTTTTCTTTTTTCTTTTTTTTTCCTCTTTACTTTTGCCTTTTTCTCTTCTTTTTTTTTTCTTTTTTCTTTTTTTTTCCTTCTTTGGGATTCTTGGCCTTTTATGTTCTTATTACTTTGTTTTTTTTTTAATTTTTTACTTATTTATGATAGTCACAGAGAGAGAGAGAGAGAGAGAGAAGCAGAGACACAGGCAGAGGGAGAAGCAGGCTCCATGCACCGGGAGCCGGACGTGGGATTCGATCCCTGGTCTCCAGGATCGCGCCCTGGGCCAAAGGCAGGCGCCGAACCGCTGCACCACCCAGGGATCCCTACTTTGTTTTAAAAATTGTTCTTCAATTTAGTGGTACTTTTTTATTTTCTTCTGAGCTTTGTTTTCAATTTCTGGTCTCTGACCTCATCAGATTCATCTAGGGTGAAACTTAATTAGGTCATGGTTGATATTCTTGATTCAGATCACTCCTACACCAACTCTGCACTGAGAAAAATGACTAGAAGGAAGAACTAATCACAAAAGAAAAAATCAGAAACAGTACTCTCTGCCAGAAAGTTATAGAATTTGGATTGCAATTCGATGTCAGAAAGCCAATTCATAAGCACAGTTAGTTATAAAGCTACTGGTGGCTCTTGAAAAAAGCATAAAGGATTCAAGAGATGTCATGACTGCAGAATTCAGATTTAATCAGACCAAAATTGAAAATCAATTAAATGAGATGCAATCCAAACTGAATGTCCTAACAATGAGGGTTAATGAGGTGGAAGAAAGAGTGAGCAACGTAGAAGACAAATTGATGGCAAGGAAGGAAGCAGAGGAAAAAAGAGAAAAACAATTAAAAGACCCTGAGGAAAGGTTAGGGGAAATAAATGATAGCCTCAGAGGAAGAATCTACATATAATTGGGGTTACAGAAAGTGCCAAGAGGGACAGAGGGCCAGAAAGCATATTTGAACAAATCATAGCTAAGAACTTCCCTAATTTGGGGAGGGAAACAGGCATTCGGATCCAGAACATAGAGAGGTTCCCTCCCAAATTCTATAAAAAACATTCAACACCTTGAGATTTAGAATTGAAACTTGCAAATTCCAAGAAAAATGGAAAATTCGTGAAGTAGCGAGAGACAGAGATTATTAAACTATATGGGGAGAAATACTAGTTTAACAGCAGACCTCTCCACAAAGATCTGACAGGTCAGAAAGGACTGGCAGGATATATTCAGGGTCCTAAATGAGAAGAACATGCAGCCTGGAATACTATATCCAGCAATGCTCTCATTCAGAATAGAAGGAGAAATAAAGATATTCCAAAATAGGCAGAAATTGAAAGAATATATGACCACCAAACCAGCTCTGCAAGAAATATTTAGGGGGATCCGGTAAAAGAAAGAGGTAAGACAAAGAAATAATCCACAAAAACAGGGACTAAATAGGTATTATGATGACACTAAATTCATATCTTTCAACAGTAACTCTGAACTTGAATGGGCTAAAATATCCCATCAAAAGACACAGCTTTCAGACTGGAAAAAAAAAACAAGACCCATGTAAGACCCATGTATTTGCCATTTACAAGAGACTCATTTTAGATGTAAGGACGACTCCAGCCTAAAAATGGAAGGCTGGAGCACCATTTACCATTCAAATAATCCTCAAAGGAAAGCTGGGGTAGCAATCCTCATATCAGATAAATTGAAGTTTATCCCAAAGACTGTAGTAAGAGATGAAGAAGGACACTATATCATACTTAAAGAATCTATCTACTAAGAAGACCTAACAATCATGAATATTTATGCCCCTAATGTGAGAGCTGCAAGTATATCAATCAATTATTAACCAAAGTAAAGACATACTTAAATAATAATAAACTAATATTGGGAGATTTCAACATGGCGCTTTCTCCAAATGATAGATCTTCTAAGCACAACATCACCAAAGAAACAAGGGCTTAAAATGATACACTGGACCAGATGCACTTCACAGATATTTACAGAACTTTCCATCTGAAGGCAAATGAATACACATTCTTCTCAAGTGCACATGGAATTTTCTCCATAATAGACCACATACTGGGTCACAAATCAAGTCTCCACTGATACCAAAAGATTGGGATTGTTTCCTGCCTATTTTCAGACCACAATGCTTTGAAACTAGAACTCAATCACAAGAAGAAATTTGGAAGAAACTCAAACATGTGAAGGATAAAGAGCATCCTACTAAAAGATGAATGGGCCAACCAGGAAATTAAAGAAGAATTTTAAAAATTCATAGAAACTAATGATAATGAAGATACAACTATTCAGAATCTTTGGGATAGAGCAAAAGCAGTCCTAAGAGGGAAATACATCAAAATTCAAGCATCCCTCAAAAAAATTGGAAAAAAACTCAAATACACAAGCTAGCTTTGCATCTGAAGGAACTGGAGAAAGAATAGCAAATAAACCTACACCCAGCAGCAGAAGAGAGATAATAAAGATTCAATCAGAGCTCAATGAAATAGAGGTCAGAAGAACTGGGGAACAGATCAACAAAATCAGGAGTTGGTTCTTTGAAAGAATTAATAAGATAGATAAACCATGAGCCAGCCTTATTAAAAACAAAGGATTAAAGACTAATGAATAAAATCATGAATGAAGAAGGGGAGATCACAACCAATACCAAAGAAATACAAAGTATTTTTTAAAAGTATTTTTTATGTTTTTTTTTAAATAAAGTTCTTTAATAGTCTCCATTTAATCGGTTTATTTGTTGTTAATAAATTGGCAACACAAGGAGGGGCCGAGGGTGTGCTCCTAGCCAGGCTCCTGTGTGTGTGGGCTCAGGCAGAGACTGTGCTCTGGGGCAGGGCACAGCCACCCTGTGCTGCAAGGGATGGAAGAAAAAGGCCCCCACTTCTAGGGGAACCCCCTGGGATGAACACAGCGGCCAGTGAGCAAACAGAACCAGAGGTGCTAAAGGAAAACAAGGGAGGGAGGGACAAATGGGCAGAGATGGGGGAAGGCAGCGTCCTCTGGTAGCCCCACCCCTGCCTGGTAGGTTCCTCTACCCAGCTATTGATGCAGGTCTACGTGTTATCCGCTATGCCGCTGCCTGTTGCGTTGCAGACCCGCTTGGCCAAGAGAGGCCTCCTCAAACATCTGGGGCCCCAACCGGAGGAAGAGATTATTGCTGAGGACCACGATGATGACCCTGTGGACTATGAGGCCACCCGCTTGGAGGGCCTGCCACCACGCTGCTACAGTGTTTGACCCATCCTGCGGGCTCCCCTCTACTGCAATGTGGACACCGACCTCGCGTCCTGGCTCTCCCCGCATGACCCCAACTCCGTCCTTACCAAATCTGCCAAGAAACTCAGGAGCAATAATGCAGATGCTGAGGAGAAGCTGGAGCGTGGCCACGAGAAATCAGGCCGGAGCCACGGGGAGTCCGACAGAGATCGAGAACGTGGTTAGGACAAAGTGGACAGAGAGAGAGACCGGGACCGGGACCGGGACCGCGGGTATGACAGGTCAGACCGGGGAGAGAGCAGGGAGCGGCGCCATCAACTCAGAGAGGAGCTGCCTCCCTGCCCCAGAGCTAGGAGGCGGCAGGCCGGAGGACGAAGTTAGACCCCGTGGACCCCAGCCCCACTCGGACGCGCCTCGGGGCACACGGCCAACAGGACTCCCCAAGGGGAATGAAGCCAAGACAGGCGCAGACACCACAGCAGCGGGGCCGCTCTTCAGCAGCGTCCCTACCGGGTCTGGGAGCTGCGCTCCGGCCAACCGAGGCCTCCCGGACCAAGCAACTGGACTGAGCCTCCCCATCACCCCACCGCCACCCCGGGGGTTTTTAATAAAAGCTTTTCAATGGAAAAAAATATGAGCATATGTATGAGCAGCTATACACCCAATAAATTAGGCAACCTAAAGAAATGGACGCATTTCTGGAAAACCACAAATTACCAAAACTGGAACAGGAAGAAATAGAAAACCTGAACAGGCCAAAACCAGGGAGGAGATTGAAGCAGTCATCAAAAATTTCCCAAGACACAAAAGTCCGCGACCAGAGGAATTCTATCAAACGTTTAAAGAAGAAATAATACCTATTCTACTAAAGCTATTCTGAACGATGGGAAGAGACAGAGTACTTCCAACTTGTTCTATGAGGCCGGTATCACCTTAATTCCAAAACCAGACAAAGACCCCACCAAAAGGGAGAGTTATAGACCAATATCCGTGATGTACACAGTGCAAAAATTCTCAACAAGATACTAGCCAATAGGATCCATCACTACATTAAGTTTATTCACCATGACCAACTGGGATTTATCCCCAGGATGCAAGGTTGGTTCAACACTCTAAAGCATTCAACATGATAGATCATATCAACAAGAGAAAAAACAAGAACCATATGATCCTCTCAATAGATGCAGAGAAAGCATTTGACAAAATACAGCATCCATTCCTGATTAAAACTTCAGAGTTTAGGCAGGGAGAGAACATTCCTCAGCATCTTAAAAGCCATCTATGAAAAGCCCACAGCAAATATCATTCTCAATGGGGGAAAAAACTGAGAACCCTTCCCATATGCTCAAGAACACGACAGGGATGTCCACTCTCACCACTGCTATTCAACATAGTACTAGAAGTCCTAGCCTCAGCAATCAGGCAACAAAAAGAAATAAAAAGCACTCAAATTGGCAAAAAAGAAGTCAATCTCTCCCTCTTCGCAGATCACATGATACTATATATAGAAAATCCAAAAGCCCCCACCCCAAGATTGCTATAACTCATACAGCAATTCGGCAGTGTGGCAGGATACAAAAACAACGCCCAGAAATCAGTGACATTTCTATACACTAACAATGAGACTGAAGAAATAGAAATGAAGGACTCAATCTCATTTACAATTGCACTCCAAAATGTAAGATAATTAGGAATAAACCTAACCAAAGAGGAAAAGGACATCTATCCTAAAAACTACAGAACACTTCTGAAAGAAATTGAGGAAGACACAAAGAGAGGCAAAAATATTCCATGCTCATGGATTGGAAGAATTAACATTGTAAAAACGTCTATGCTAACCCAGGGCAATTTGCACATTTAATGCAATCCCTATCAAAATGCCATGGACTTTCTTCAAAGAGTTGGAACAAATAATATTAAGATTTGTGTGGAATCAGAAAAAAAACAAATAACCCAAATATTGAAAAAGAAAACTAGAGCCGGGACATCACAATTCTGGGTTTCAAGTTGCCTTGAACACTACAAAGCTGTGATCAGCAAGACAGTGTGGTACTGGCTCAAAAACAGACACATAGATCAATGGAACAGAATAGAGAACCCAGAAATGGGCCCTCAACTCTATGCTAACTAAATTTCAACAAAGCACAAAAGACTAACCACTGGAAAAAGGACCGTCTGTTCAATGAAAGATGCTAAGAAAATTGGACAGCCACGTGCAGAAGAATTCATCTTTTGATGAACACCAAGGCTCCTTCCACAGTTTGGCTATTGTTTACATTGCCGCTATGAACATTGGGGTGCAGGTGTCCCAACGTTTCACTGCATCTGTATTTTTGGGCTAAATCCCCAGCAGGGCAATTGCTGGGTCATAGAGCAGTTGGATTTTTAACTCTTTGAGAAACCTCCACACAGTTTTCCAGAGTGGCTGCACCTGTTCACATTCCCACCAACAACCAAGAGGATTCCCCTTTCTCCACATCCTCTATATTTTGGTATTGGTTGAGTCCTGATTTGTGACCCTGTATGTGATCTATTCTGGGGAAAGTTCCATGTGCATTTGAGGAGAATGTGTATTCAGTTGTGTTTCAATGTTAAGTTCTGTAAATATCTGTGAAATCCATCTGTTCCAGTTTCATTTAAAGCTCTTTTTTCCTTGGAGATATTGTGCTTAGAATATCTGTAATTTGCAGAAAGTGCCGTGTTGAAATCTCCTACTATAGTTATTCCTATCTAAGTATGTCTTAACTTTGGTTATTAATTGATTGATATACTTGGCAGCTCCCACATTTGGGGCATAAATATTGAAGATTGTTATGTCTCCTGTTGGATAGATCCTTTAAGTATGATATAGGTCCCTCTTCATCTCTTACTACAGTCATTGGGATAAACTTTAATTTATCTGACATGAGGATTGTTACCCCTGCTTTCTTTTGAGGACCATTTCAATTGTAAATGGTTCTCCAACCTTTTATTTTCAGGCTATAGGAGTAGTTAATTCTAAAATGAGTCTCTTATAGACAGCAAATAGATGGGTCTTGGTTTTTTATCCAGTCTGAAACCCTGGGTCTTTTGATGGGATCATTAAGCCCATTCACATTCAGAGTTACTATTGAAAGATATGAATTTAGTGTCAACATACTACCTATTCAGTCCCTGTTTGTGTGGATTGTTTCTTTGGGATTCCTCTTTCTTTTACAGAGCCCCCCTTAATATTTCTTGCAGAGCTGGTTTGGGGGTCACATATTCTTTCAGTTTCTGCCTATCTTGGAAGCTCTTTATCTCTCCTTCTATTCTGAATGAGAGCCTTGCTGGATAAAGTTTTCTTGGCTGTATGCTCTTCTCATTTAGGACCCTGAATAGATCCTGCCAGCCCTTTCTGGCCTGCCAGGTCTTTGTGGAAAGGTCGGCTGTTAATCTAGTATATCTTCCCATATAAATTAGGGATCTCTTGTCTCTTGCTGCTTTAAGGATTTTCTCTTTATCTTTGGATTTTGCAGGTTTCACTATTAAATGTCAAGGTGTTGAACAGTTTTTATTGATTTTAGGTGGTGGGGGGGATCACTTTATCTCCTGGATCTGAATGCATGTTTCCCTCCCCAAATTAGGGAAGTTCTCAGCTATGATTTGTTCAATTATACTATCTGGTTCTCTGTCCCTTTCGGCATCCTCTCGAACGCCAATGAAATGTAGATTTTTCCTTTAGAAGCTGTCATTTATTTCCCTTAACCGTTCCTCATGGTCTTTTAATTGTTTTTGTCTTTTTTCCTCAGCTTCCTTCCTTGCCATCAACTTGTCTTCTATGTCATTCACTCTTTCTTCTATGTCATTAGCCCTCATCCTTAGGATCTCTGGTTTGGATTGCATCTCATTTAATTGATTTTTAATTTCGGCCTGATTAGATCTAAATTTTGCTGTCACGAAGTCTCTTGATTCCTTTATGCTTTTTTCCAGAGGCACCAGTAGCTTTGTAATTGTGCTTCTGAATTTGCTTTCTGACATTGAATTATAATCCGAATTCTGTAACTCTGTGGCTGAGAGTACTAATTCTGATTCTTTCTTTTGTGGTGAGTTCTTCTTTCTAGTCATGTTGCTCAGTACAGAGTGGCTAAAAATGAGTTGTACTGGAAAAAGGAAGAAAAACAAAACAAAACATAAGAAACAAGCAAAGAAAAAAATCAAGGAGTATCCTCATTCTATGTACCGTAAATCCCTCAACTTCCCCTGGAGCTTTCAAGGGCTGCTTGGCCAAGAACTTGCTCTTCCCCTGTCCTTCCAGCTGGTCTTCTGGGGGAGGGGCTTGCTGTGCTGATTCTCAGGTGTGTGCACCTGGCAGAGCTGCCCCGCCCCCCCCCAACACCACCACACACACACCAGGTGCACAGCTCAGTGGGAGATGTTTTTCCTGTGAGGCCTCTGTTCCCTGGCTGCCCTGCTCCGTCCCAGGCACAGGGTGACACCAGGAGGAACAACACTGGTGGTGGCCAGCTTTCCAGCCCTGGACTCAGCTCCCACAGTAACCACTGCTGTCTCCTAGTCCACACTGGCCTGGGTGCTCTGGTGGCAGAGGCACTGATCTGCACAGCTCAGGGGAGCCTGGTGGCAGGAGCGTCCTTGCTGCCCTTTGCCCTCTCAGCCTCCGCCTGTCCCAGCAGGAGCAAAGGATTGGGGGCTCTGTCCCCCGGCGCCCTGGGATCCGGGGCTTGCACTGTTGGAATTGCTCTCCTGAGCCGTACAGCCCCCTCCACGTGGATCCGCTGCCTGAGCTTCTGCCCGAGCCCCCGCTGTGTGCATGCTCCAGCCCTTAACTGCTCTAGGCCAGGGTCTGTGGTGCACTCTTCCCCAGGGGGCACTTCCTCTCTTAGTGACCCCGGGAACCTAGAGGCCCCACTGCCCTTCCTGGGATTCTGCCGGAGTTCCCTGCGAGCACCTTTCCCTCTGGGAAGAATCCAGTGGGGATTTTTAAAAGTTCCTCCTTCTCCTGGTCAGAGCTTTCATGTCCTGGAGGTTTTCACTGCCCAGCCTTAGCCTGGCTCCTCATGGGGTGCCCCTTCCCCACTGGATCCTTTTTTATTTATTAATTTTTTCCATCTTCCTGCCTTGTTAGAAGTGCAAAGCCTTCCAGTTGTTCTTTCTTTAAATCTCAGAATTCGTAGGTTTCAGGATGATTTAAAAGTTATCTAGGTAAATTGGTGGGGACAGGTGATTTGGGGACCCTACTCTTCTGCCATCTTTCCCCACCCCCTACTTATTTATTTATTTATTTTAGAAAGAAGAAGGAAGGGGGAGAGGGAAGAAAAGAGGAAGTAGTGGCAGAGGGGGAGAGAGAGGGACAAACAGACTCTGTACTGAGCCCAGAGACTGACATGGGACTTGGGGCTCAATCTCACAATCCTGAGATTATGACTTGAGCTGAAATCAAGAGTCAGCTGCTTAACTGACTGCACCACCCAGGTACCCCAATATTAATGAAATACTTTCAATATGTAGATAACTTGTATTATAACCTGTATCTTCATCTTATATACCTTCTCTACCACAGGTATCTTATTGCTCACAAGACAGATGAAATGAGCACTGTGGGTTGTAAACACTTTCCCTTCCCCCAAACCCCTGTGAAAATACTGGAAGTGCCAGTCCAATATCCCTTCCTTCTTTCCTTCTCTGGTCTTTCAAATGACTCTTGCTCTCCAATACCTGTTGTGTAAATTTGATCACACAGACTTGGAAGATGGAGAAAGTCAGCTTAAGGGAGGGGATCAGACAGGAAGCTACCCTGAGGGAAGCTATGTCAGTGTTCATGGTCAGAACTGGAAGGTGGGGGGAGGAAAGGAAGCAGGGTGCCCTGGCTATGGACAACAAGGAGGCAGTTTTATGTTTTATATGGGGGTAGGTATGGTTAGTAAAAAGCACTGGAGAGGGTAAAGTATAAAATAGAGAATTTTAAAAGGGAACATTGAAAGTATTGTTGATGTGTAGCTTTTACTCTTCCTAATACCTTTGGAGAGAGGCTAATAAGAAGGTTTGTCTTGCTTTGGCTTACTAACTGAACCTCTAGTACTTGACACTACCCAGAGACAGTGTGCTTAGGCCTCAGACCTATTTTCTGTGCAAATGGCAGTTTAGGTTTGGAGGAAGTTATTGCCTCAGGTAAGTCCAGGGTGGAAGTGTCAAGGACAGTTTCTGAGGACTCTCATCACTCTCCGCACAAGAACCTGTCTAAACTGGAGATCACCTCTTAACTCAGAGTTGAGGACCTGCTCTAATGGGAAGCAGATACTTCTAGGGTACATGAAAGGGTAAGAGAAATATGGCAGAGCTGAGAAGAGACTGTTTCCCGTGGGAAGGGACTTTGGCCATCTTGTCAGAATTCCAGCCCAGAAGGCTACCAATGGACAAAGAGACCATTGTCTCATTGGACAATGAGAAGCTGGAGTGAAGGTAATGCCTTTTGCTGAGGCTTCACCAAAGAGGAAGATGCCAAGCCTGAGCCATTGGGAGGGTCCCATGGTCTGCAAAAGAATAAGCAAATACTCCCACACTAAAGGACCCAATGGTTAGTCAAAGGCAAAGAGAAAAACAGTAGACCTCACACCTTGCCATGCATGAGCAGGAGGAGGTAAGTCAGAGCCATCTGCATATGTTCTCCCTCCCTCTATGAGACAATGAGAGAGTTGCCTGAGAATAGCCCATTTCTCCTCCACAGCCTGAGCACACTCAAAGCCAGAGCCACACACCCAGCCTGCACTGAGTGGAAGGAAGGGTGGATTTTGTGAATCTGATGCTTTAAAAGGAACATGATAGAATCTTGAAGAACTATAATGTGACTCTTTATCAGTCAAAGGTTGGTGAGTGGAAAGTTCTGAACGCTTTGATATACTGCTAAGATAGCTATTTTGCAATGAAAGGAGAGGTTTAACAAGTAGTCACTGGAAAGCAGTGAAACTATGCTCTATGTAGGAGCAGGGCTGGCACTCCTAATCACACCTGCTACACTTGTTCACGTTTTCTCCCCCATAAGATTATCATCACCCTGAAGGCAAGGACCATATCTGTTTCATCTCTCAGACACTTGCAGAAGTCTTTCCCAGACTCATTCCGCAAATTAGAATTATCTGACTGTGTTCCCCTCAGAACTGTGACAGCTCTATGGCAGAGGCTGTCTTTTTCTGCTGTGTCCCCAGCTTCAAAAACAGACCTAGAACAGAGGGGGTCATTCAATAAATGCTAGTTGGATTGTAGAAATTATGAAAGACTATTTATATCCTTTATGAAATTATGAAAGAAATTATGGAAGAAGTGACTGTGATGAACTGAATGGTGCCCCAAAGATGCCCATATCCTAATCCCTGGGACCTATGAATATGTTATATCACAAAAAGGACTTTGTAGATGTGATTACATTAAGAATCTTGAGATGGAGAATTTATTCTGAATTATCCAGGTAAACCCAAATTAATCACAAGTGCCTTTATATGAGAGAAGCAGAGGGATGAATGGGGACAGAAAAAAAAATAGGCAGTGTATTATATTCCCATCTTCAGAGAGAAAACCAGAGGATCCAAGAGATTAACTTAGCCTAGTCAGAGCTAGTAAATAGCAAAGAAAAATTGCTAAAAATTGAATCTGGGAGGCCTATGTTTATCTAAGGGTCGAGATTTTTTACTTATACCAGAGGGAAGATAAGTCTAGAACAGAATCAGTGAATACATGGAAGGGACATTTAAGTGTATATATTTCAGATAATGTATGAAATTCAACTTTAGATTTAACTCACATTATTGAGCATTTGCAACATTTAACCCCAGGCCCAGAGATCAGGTGAACAGCGACTGCAGGCAAGGCACACTCAGTCTATAAACCTACAATCATACCACCCAGCCTCCATTGTAGACCACACACTGCCAGATGTCTGAAGCCTCCTCCTCTGCAGAGAACATGATAAATAATTCATCTTCCCCAGCTTTCTAGACAATGTTGAACTCCCTTGCTGGGCCTCCATGACCAGGCACTATGAGGTCTCCTAACATTTCCATTTTACTTCTTTGTCCTAGCCTCTGTTCTAACTGAAAGCAGGCAGCTTTCTCTCTCAGAGCCTCTTGCCTGGGACAGCCTCCCTCACTTTCTCGCTTCTTGTTTCAGCCTCCAGGAACCCATGCTCTTTCTGCACCCTCAACTTCTTCCCACCTAATATCAGTTAAACACTATTACAATTGTTTCCTCTTCAGCCTCATATTTGGATGAGTTAACTTGATCTCACTCTGTTTCAGCTCCCTCAAGCATCATGCTGATGTGCTGATATCCTATGTTCAATTCCCATTGGGAAACCATGTCCACACAAACACTGATCTTCTCAGTGGTTTTACTTGTCATTTTAAGAGAATAAACTGGCAGATTCGTTTACTCATCTCAGGCTACAGTTGATATCATCCATTCAAATCTAAAACTTCTTGCATTTGGCTTAAAGAAACTTTTCTGTATCTCAACATGAGAGGTGAAGAGAACTGGCCAGCCTCCTCCAGATGCAGCTCTTTCCCAGACCCTTTCCATGTATTTACTGTATGAATTCAGGTTCAGAGAGCTATGTACTTGCTGTTAAGAAGTATGGCTGCTTTGGTAGTGGTGACCTTGTATCCTACAGTCTTGCTGAACTTTTTTTTTATTATTCTGGCAAGTTTTTAGTGGATTTCCTAAGATTTTTTTATATGTCAGATTGTGTGATCTGTGAATAGAAAAAGTTTTAATTCTCTTTTTTCCAATATGAATTCTTTTTATTTCATTTTTTCCCTCATTCCTCTGTCTGGAACCTCCACTGAAATGTTGAATAGAAGTGGCAAGATTGGATATCCTTATCTTCTTCCTCATCACAGGGAAAAAGAATTCAGTTTTTCATCATTAAGTATGATGTTAGCTGGGGATTTTTCATAGATGTCCTTTAATGGATTAAGGAAATTCTCTTTTATTTTTAGTTTGCTGAGTAGGTTTTTTATCATGAAATGGCATTAGATTTCACTAAATTTTTATACATATCTATTAAGATAACCATGTGGGTTTTTTCCCCTTTATCCTATTACCATGATATTACATTGATTTTTGTGTTCTGAACCAACCCTAGACTCCCTAGATAAATCCAACTTGTTCAGTGTATATAATAATACATTTATAAACCACTGGATTTGGTTTGCTAGTTTTTGTTGAGGCTTTTTTCTCTATATTCATGAGAAATATTGGTCCATAGTGTTTTGATATTTTTGTCTTGTTTTGTTATCAGGGTAATACTGGCCCCATAAAATGAATTCAACGTGTTATTTTTCTCTTCTATTTTTGAGAAAAGTGGTGAAGGATTGGTGTTAATTCTTTAACTATTTGGTATAGAATTCAGGCCATCTGGGACATTTTTTTTTCTTATAATTTTTTAAATCACTAATTAGATATCTTTACTTGCCATAGATCTATTCAGAGTTTCTATTTCTTCTTGAGTCAGTTTGGTAGTTTTTGTCTTTCCAGGCATTTATTTGACCATTTCTTCCACTTATTTCTTTTTTTCCCATTCCTTCTGAATTACCTAATTGTTGGCATGCAGTTGTTCATAGTAGTCTCCTATAATTGTTCTTTCACTCCTGACTTGATCCCTTTCTCTTTTTTTATAGATAATATAGCTTAAGATTTGTCAATTTTACTGAGGACAAAGTTTTTGTTTTCTTTTTTTTAAGATTTTATTTATTTATTCATGAGAGACAGAGAGAGAGAGAGTGGCAGAGACACAGTCAGAGGGAAAAGCAGGTTCCATGCAGGGATCCCAATATAGGACTTGATCCTGGGACTCTGGGATCATGCCCTGAGCTAAAGGCAAAGGCTCAACCCCTGAGCCATCCAGGCATTCCAAGTTTTTGGTTTCTTGATATTCTTTATTATTTTTCTATTCTCTATTTCATTTATTTCCACTCTAATGTGCTTTCTCCTGATTGGTTGCATTTAATACACTCTTTTTTCTAGATTCTCAAGGTAGAATTTTGTTATTGATTTGAAATTGTTCTTCTATTTCACCACATGCATATATAGCTATAAATTTTTCTCTGAGCATTGCTTTTGTTGCATGCTATAAGTTTTTATATGTTGTGTCTTCATTTTCATCAATCTCTGAGTATGTTCTAATTTATCTTATGATTTCTTTTTTGGAGCCCTTGGCAGTTTATGACTGTGTTGTTTAATCATAACATATATGTGAATTTCCCTAATTTCCTTCTGGTGATTTCTAACCTAATTCCATGTGATTAGAAAACATATTCCGTATGCTTTCAGTATTTGTATTTTTATTGAGACTTCTCTTATGGTCTTTCCTAGGTAATATTCCATTTGCACTTGAGTAGAATGAGTGTTTTATTGTCATTGGACAGTATTCTAGAGATGTCTGTTGTTTGCAGCATTGTTGAAGTCCACGGTTTCATTGTTGATCTTTGTCCCAGTGGTTCTATCCATTAAAATGTGAAATTGTCTATTTTTCCTTCACGTCTGTCCATTTTTGTTTCATATATTTGGGGTCTCTGCTACTATGTGCATATGTGTTTAAAATTGTCATATCAAGTGGACCCTCAACTTTATGGTTAACTAATATTCGATAAAGGAGGAAAGACTATCCACTGGAAGAAAGACAGTCTCTTCAATAAATGGTGCTGGGAAAATGGACATCCACCTGCAGAAGACTGAAACTAGACCACTCTCTTGCATCATACACAAAGATAAACTCAAAATGGATGAAAGATCTAAATGTGAGACAAGATTCCCTCAAAATCCTAGAGGAGAACACAGGCAACACGCTTTATGAACTCGGCCACAGTAACTTCTTGCAAGATACATCCATGAAGGCAAGAGAAACAAAAGCAAGAATGAACTATTGGGACTTCATCAATAAATGAAGCTTTTGCACAGCAAAGGATACAGTCAACAAAACTCAAAGACAACCTACAGAATGGGAGAAGATATTTGCAAATGACATATCAGATAAAGGGCTAGTTTCCAAGATCTATAAAGAACTTATTAAACTCAACCGCAAAGAAACAAATAATCCAATCATGAAATGGGCAAAAGACATGAACAGAAATCTCACGGAGGAAGACATAGACATGGCCAACATGCACATGAGAAAATGCTCTGCATCACTGGCCATCAGGGAAATACAGATCAAAACCACAATGAGATCCCACCTCACACCACTGAGAATTGGGAAAATTAACAAGGCAGGAAACCACAAATGTTGGAGAGGATGTGGAGAAAGGGGAACCCTCTTACACTGTTGGTGGGAATGTGAACTGGTGCAGCCACTCTGGAAAACTGTGTGGAGGTTCCTCAAAGAGTTAAAAATAGAGCTACCCTACGACCCAGCAATTGCACTGTTGGGGATTTACCCCAAAGATACAGATGCGGTGAAACGCTGGGACACCTGCACCCCAATGTTTATAGCAGCAATGTCCACAATAGCCAAACTGTGGAAGGAGCCTCGGTGTCCATCGAAAGATGAATGGATAAAGAAGATGTGGTTTATGTATACAATGGAATATTACTCAGCCATTAAAAACGACAAATACCCACCATTTGCTTCGACGTGGATGGAACTGGACGGTATTATGCTGAGTGAAATAAGTCAATTGGAGAAGGACAAATATTATATGTTCTCATTCATTTGGGGAATATAAATAATAGTGAAAGGGAATAGAAGGGAAGGGAGAAGAAATGGGTAGGAAATATCAGAAAGGGAGACAGAACATGAAGACTCCTAACTCTGGGAAACGAACTAGGGGTGGTGGAAGGGGAGGAGGGTGGGGGTTGGGGGTGAATAGGTGACGGGCGCTGAGGGGGGCACTTGACGGGATGAGCACTGGGTGTTATTCTGTATGTTGGCAAACTGAACACCAATAAAAAATAAATTTATTATTAAAAAAATAAAAAATAAAAATGTAAAATTGTCATATCTTCTCTGTGGATTAAACTTCTTATCATTCTGAAATGTTCCTCCTTATATTTAGTAATTTTTGTTTGTTAATTGGAAAGTCTATTTTTTTTCTTTATTTTGGAATAATCATTAAAACTCTCTTATGCTGCTATTTACATGATACATCTTTTTCTATTCTTTTACTTTCAACTCTTGTATCTTTGTGTATAAACAATATCTCTTGTAAGTGACATAGAGTTGACTCTTGTTTTACTATTCAATCCTAAATTGTCTTTGGATTGGATTGTTTAATCTACTCACATTTAATGTTATTATTGATATGGTTAGATTTATAGTTGTCATTTTTCCTTTTTATAAGGTATGTCATGTCATTTTTGTTCCTCTGTTCCACCCTCGTTATATTTTTTGTTTGATTAAATGGGTATTTTCTACTGTAACATTTTAATGTCTTACTAATTTAATTCTATTTTAAAATTATTATTTTAGTAGCCAAATTAGAGCTTACTGTGTACATCTTAATTTCAAAAAAATCCATTTCATAATTATAATAACTTTTTTTTAAAGATTTATTTATTTATTCATGAGAGACCCAGATTGAGAGGAGAGGCAGAGACATAGGCAGAGGGAGAAGCAGGCTCCTCGCAGGGAGCCCGATGCGGGACTCGATCCCGGATCCGGAGATCACGACCGAGCCAAAGGCAGGCGCCCAACCGCTGAGCCACCCAGGCGTCCCATCATAATTATAATAACTTAATTCTAGTAACACATAGAAACTTTACTTCTGTATAGCACTATATCCTTATCCTACTATTTGGGATGTTATTATTATACATATATTTGTTAAAAATTCACTGTATTAGTCAAGGTTCTCCAGAGAAACAAAGCTTCTTTCTGTGTGTGTTTGTGTGTGCGTGTGTGTGTGTGTGGCTGTCTTTAGTTCTTTAAATATATTTATATTTGTTAATGAAATCTTCGCTAAGTCTCATCAAAATTTTCTCTTGCCTGAATTTTTACCTGTGTATGGATAACATCTTAGTGTTTTTTTCCATGTACATTTTTTTTTTGTTAAAACTAGACAACTTTGATAATATATTGTAGCAGCTCTGAATACTGGTCATCACCTCCCCCAGAGCTGATGTTGTTATATGCCTAGTCACACCTTTTTCAGGGTAGTAATGTGGCTGAACTAACCTTGAAGAGTGCAGCCACTGATAACTGCTCATATTTAAAATTTTTTGTTATTTCTTAGCCTACCTATCTAAGGGTCACTCCTGGGTCAGCATAAGGCTCTTTTTGGTCAAAAGTTGCACTTAATTCCCTTTGCCAAGGTAGATTTTTACCATTTACCATTGGATGTATGTGTGTCTTACAGGCTGATGTCACACTTCAAGAAGTTTGTGTGAGAGTGTGTGTGTGTGTTTTCTTGCTCACTGTTAATAACTTGAATTTTTAACTTAATTAATAATGAGATAGTGTAGCTTTGGGCATACACACAGTCTTTCAGACTGAGGAATGACAGTAATATTATTTTTAAACCTTGCTTCCCAAGAGTCACCTTGTATCAGAGCAGCTTATTGTTCAGTGTTTGATCAGAGGTTGTACTTCAAGCCCCTAGGACAAACAATGCTTCAACCCTCTGCTGATTGACCTATGTCAGGCATTGGGAATGTTTTCAAGTCTTACCCATTACATCATTTTCTGCATTATTCTGATTGATGGAGCTCAGCATTTCTACACAGCCTTCTCAGCACTCAGGGTTTACCATGATCCTCAGAGGGCTTTTCTCAGCCTTAGCTTTTTTTCTTCCTGATTATCTTAATTAACTCTAGTTTCTCTGATGCTAGTAGACTGTTGCTACTAAAATTATGGAGCTAAAGCTGTCCTCATAATTGTTTTCTACCAAGATCTCCTTTCTTTTTTTTGGCAGCATCTTTAATCATGCAGTTCTGTACTCTCTTCCAAATAAAGTCAGCCCCCAAGACACAGCTGTACTGCATTTAGTCCCACTGGCCTTCCTCCCCATCCCCTCTCTGGCAGAAATTCTGCACTACATAGGACCTGATGTGGGGATTGAAGAGTGGCACCCCTGCTTTGTGAGCAGGCGCTGGGGGTAGGGAATGTTAGCCCCTCATCTTCTTGATTTGCCTCTCCTGATATAGAACCTCTGTCCCATAAAAGCTATTCTTAGTGTGGGAAGAGGGGGGCTGGAATTCTTGTACTCTTAGCCTTCTGCATCTGGAGTAGAGCATGCACCTTATGAGTAGAAGCTGGGTGGAGAAGAGACTCTTCTCAACAGTGCCCCCCCACCCCCCGAAATAGAGCTTCTACATTATGGGACTGGAAGAAATGAGAAATGTCACCAGCCTGCTCCTTCCTGAACATAAACACAGTTCCAGACTGGGAGATGGAGAAAAGGACCCCCATCTTCTTGGCTATATCCATCTGTATGGAGTGCTCAAGGTAGTTTCCATAAGAAAGATGAGAGGAATATTTAGAGAGCTGGCATTGGCTCAAATGCCACACACACACACTGTCTGTTCTTACCAAGATACAGTAGGTATTGTTTAATGAAATAGTTCTCCATTTATTGTATGTCCTTAGGAAAATTTTCACTGGCTGTATGTAATTAGGTTTCTTAAAAATAAATTTATCCAGTTAAATGGTAAGGAGTTCTGCTTCACTCTTCACTTTTCTGTTCTGGAATTCCATTAAGAATCCAGATATTTCAGGAGGCTGTTTACCAGTCAGAAAATCTATGAAGTGCTGAAAGTTTGCAGCCAAAAGTATTAGCTTCTTCCAGGAACCCACATGAGACTAACATTTATCATCCTACCTTCTGCTCTTGTACCCTAATTCCACATTGAGTGTGATGTCACAACCTGTTCAGCAGAGCAATGAGCCATCCGAAGGCAACCCTTAGCCACTTCACTTCTGCCTGACTTTTTTTTATAAATTTATTTTTTATTGGTGTTCAATTTGTCAACATATAAAATAACACCCTGTGCTCATCCCATCAAGTGCCCCCATCAGTGTCCGTCACCCAGTCACCCCCACCCCCTGCCCACCTCCTCTTCCCCCACCCCTAGTTCGTTTCCCCGATTTAGGAGTCTCTCATGTTCTGTCTCCCTTTCTGATACTTCCCACTCATTTTTTCTCCTTTCCCCTCTATTCACTGTCACTATTTTTTACATTCCCCAAATGAATGAGATATAATGTTTGTCTTCTTCTATTGACTTATTTCACTCAGCATAACACCCTCCAGTTCCACCCACATTGAAACAAATGGTGGGTATTTGTCGTTTCTAATGGCTGAGGAATATTCCATTGTATACATAGACCACATCTTCTTTATCCATTCATCTTTCGATGGACACCGAGGCTCCTTCCACAGTTTGGCTGTTGTGGACATTGCTGCTAGAAACATCAGGGTGCAGGTGTCATGCTGTTTCATTGCATCTGTATCTTTGGGGTAAATCCCCAACAGTGCAATTGCTGGGTCGTAGGGCAGGTCTATTTTTAACTCTTTGAGGAACCTCCACTGACTTCATATCTTGCCACACTGCCAAATTGCTGTATGAGTTTTCCAGAGTAGCTGTACCAGTTCACATTAACACCAACAGTGCAAGAGGGTTACTCCTCATTTATTTAAGAGACTGTCATTTATTAAGAGACTGTCTTTCTTCCAGTGGATAGTCTTTCCTCCTTTGTCAAATATTAGTTGACCAGAAAGTTGAGGGTCCACTTCTGGATTCTCTATTCTGTTCCATTGATCTACGTGTCTGTTTTTCTGCCAGTACCACACTGTCTTGATGACCACAGCTTTGTAGTACACCCTGAAACCAGGCATTGGGATGCCCCCAGATATGGTTTTTTTTTTAAATTCCCCTGGCTATTCGGGGTCTTTTCTGATTCCACAGAAATCTTAAAATAATTTGTTCCAACGCTCTGAAGAAAGTCCATGGCATTTTGATAGGGATTGCATTAAATGTGTAAATTGCCCTGGGTAACATTGACATTTTCACAATATTAATTCTGCCAATCCATGAGCATGGAATATTTTTCCATCTCTTTGTGTCTTCCTCAATTTGTTTCAGAAGTGTTCTGTAGGTTTTAGGGTATAGATCCTTTACCTCTTTAGTTAGGTTTATTCCTAGGTATCTCATGCTTTTGAGAGCAATTGTAAATGGAATTAACTCCTTCATTTCTTTTTCTTCAGTCTCATTGTTAGTGTATAGAAATGCCACTGATTTCTGGTCATTGATTTTGTATCCTGCCACACTGCCGAATTGCTGTGTGAGTTCTAGCAATCTTGGGGTGGAGTCTTTTGGGTTTTCTATATAGAGTATTATGTCATTGGTGAAGAGGGAGAGTTTGAGTTCTTCTTTGCCAATTTGAATGCCTTTTATTTCCTTTTGTTGCCTGGTAGCCGAGGCTAGAACTTCTAGTACTATGATGAATAGCAGTGGTGAGAGTGGACATCCCTGTCTTGTTCCTGATCTTAGGGGAAAGGCTCCCAGTGCTTCCCCACTGAGAATGATATTTGCTGTGGGCTTTTCGTAGATGACTTTTAAGATGCTGAGGAATGTTCCCTCTATCCCTACACTCTGAGGAGTTTTGATCAGGAATGGATGCTGTATTTTGTCAAATGCTTTCTCTGCATCTATTGAGAGGATCATATGGTTCTTGTTTTTTCTCTTGCTGATATGATGAATCACATTGATTGTTTTATGAGTGTTGAACCAGCTTTGCATCCCAGGGATAAATCCTACTTTGTCATGGTGAATAATCTTCCTAATGTATTTTTGGATCCTATTGGCTAGTAACTTTTTGAGAATATTTGCATCCATGTTCATCAGAGATATTGGTCTATAATTCTCCTTGTTGGTGGGGTCTTTGTCTGGTTTTGGAATTAAGGTGATGCTGGCCTCATAGAATGAGTTTGGAAGTACTCCATCTCTTTCTATCTTTCTGAACATCTTTAGTAGAATAGGTGTAGTTTCTTCTTTAAACGTTTGATAGAATTCCCCAGGGAAGCTATCTGGCCCTGGACTTTAGTGTCTTGGGAGGTTTTTGATGACTGATTCAATCTCCTCCCTGGTTATTGGCCTGTTCAGGTTTTCTATTTCTTCCTGTTCCAGTTTTGGTAGTTTGTGGTTTTCCAGGAATGCGTCCATTTCTTCTAGGTTGCCTAATTTATTGACGTATAGCTGCTCATAATATGTTTTTAAAATCGTTTGTATTTCCTTGGTGTTGGTAGTGATCTCTCCTTTCTCATTCATTATTTTATTAATTTGACTATTTTCTCTCTTCTTTTTAATAAGGCTGGCTAATGGTTTATCTATCTTATTAATTCTTTCAAAGAACCAACTCCTGGTTCTGTTGATCTGTTCCACAGTTCTTCTGGTCTCTATATCACTGAGTTCTGCTTGAATCTTTATTAACTCTCTTCTTCTGCTGGGTGTAGGATCTATTTGCTGTTTTTTCTCAGGCTCCTTTAAGTGTAAGGTTAGCTTTTGTATTTGAGTTATTTCCAGTTTTTGGATGGCTGCTTGTATTGCTATTTACTTCCCCCTCAGGACTGCTTTTGCTGTATCCCAAAGATTTTGAACGGTTGTATCTTCATTCTCATTAGTTTCAATGATCTTTTTAATTCGTCCTTAATTTCCTGGTGACCCTTTCATCTTTTAGCAGGATGGTCCTTAACCTCCACGTGCTTGAGGTCCTTCCAAACTTCTTGTTGTGATTTAGTTCTAATTTCAAGGCTTTCTGGTCTGAGAATATGCAGGGAATGATCCCAATCATCTGGTATTAGTTCAGACCTGATTTGTGACCCAGTATGTGGTCTATTCTGGAGAAAGTTCCATGTGCATTTGAGAAGAATGTGTATTCAGTTGCGTTTCGATGTAAAGTTCTGTACATATTTGTGAAATCCATCAGGTCCAGTGTATCACTTAAAGCTCTTGTTTTTTGGAGATATGGTGCTTAGAAGACCTTTCGATTGTAGAAAGCACTACATTGAAGTCACCAAGTATAAGTGTATTATTATCTAAATATGTCTCAACTCTGGTTATTAATTGATTGATATACTTGGCAGCTCCCACATTCGGGGCATATATATTGATGATTGTTAAGTCCTCTTCTTGGATAGATCCTTTAAATATGATATAGTGTCCCTCTTCATCTCTCACTACAGTCTTCGAGATAAACTTTAGTTTATCTGATATAAGGATGGCTACCCCTGCTTTCTTTTGAGGACCATTTGAATGGTACATGGTTCTCCAACCTTTTATTTTCAGGCTGTAGGGGTCCTTCTGTCTAAAATGAGTCTCTTGTAGACAGCAAATAGATGGGTCCTGTTTTTTTACCCAGTCTGAAACCTTGTGCCTTTTGATGAGGTCAAAATTGGCTTTCTGACGTTGAATTGTAATCCAAATTTTGTAACTCTGTGGGAGCGAGGACTGTTTCTGATTCTTTCTTTTGAGGTGAGTTTTTCATTGTAGTCATTTTGCTCGGTGCAGAGTGGCCAAAACCAAGTTGTATTGGGGAAAGGAGAAAAAGAGAGAAGAGAAAGAAGAAAAGAAAAAGAAAAAAAAAAAAGAGACAGAGAAGAGAAGAGAAAAAAATGGGGGAAGCAAACAATTAAAAAAGAAAAAAACAATGAAGGGGAGTATTCTCTGATTCTGTATACTGTAAATCCCTCTACTTCCCCTGGAACTTTCCAGTGCTGTTTGGTCAATAATTTGTTTTTCCCCTGTCCGTCTAGCTGGTCTTCTGGGGGAGGGGCCTGCTGTGCTGATAATCAGGTGTTAGCCCTTGGGGGAGCTGCTCAGCCCCTTGCCTGGTGCAGGGCTCAGAGAAAGTTGTTTAAGCTGCTTATCCGGTAAGGTCACTGTGAGAATCAGTGGGGGTTGGTTATCCTGTGAGGCCCCAGGAGGAACAACAACAATAGCTGCTCTCCAGGCCTGGAATCAGCTCCTGCAGTAACTATGGAGCTCTCAGTCCACAGGGGCCTGGCCTCTTCGGGGGCGGGGCCGCTGATCTCAGCTTGGGGCCACCTGGAGGCAGGAGCGTCCTCGCTGTCCTGGGCCCTCCCGGCCTCTGCCTGTCCCGGGGGAGGCGGGATCCTGGGCTGTGTCCCGGCGCCCTGTGCTCCGGGTCCTGCGCTGTTGGATTCGCTCCCGCCCCGCAGCCCCCTCCGCGGAGCCCCCCCCCGCCCCAGCCCTCCGAGCTGCTCCCGCCCCGCAGCCCGCTCTGCGGAGCCTCTTCCTCCGCCCGAGGCCCCGAGCTGCTCCCGCCCCGCAGCCCCCTCCGCGGAGCCGCCCCCGAGCCCCCCCGAGCTGCTCCGGGTCCCCGTGCGCGCTGCAGCCCTTAGGGAGCTCGGCGCACTCTCCCGGGGCGCAGGTGTCTGTTAGTGTCCCCGGGAGCCCGAGGGCATCCTCGCCCTCCTGGGTCCTGCTCCACCTCCCTGGAGCCCCTTCCCGCCCGGGAAGGTCGGTGCAGCTCCTGCGTCTCCGGGACGGGGCTCTCCTGTCCTGGGGACACTCGCCCCGGCCTCAGCCCGGCTCCTCGCGGGGCCCCTCCCCCTTGGAGGCCTTTTGCTTCTTTATTTCTTTTTCCCCGTCTTCCTACCTGATAGAAGCGCGAACTCTTCTCACTGTAGCATTCCAGCTGGTCTCTCCTTAAATCTCAAGCCGAATTCGTAGGTTTTCCGCATGATTTTGCAATACTTCTTTTCAATGTCATGAGGATTTGGAATATTATGACTCAGGCCCTGACTCAAAGAAGTCCCCCTCTACACTACAGCACCTTTTCCTCTTATATTTTCTATAGCAAATTACACAAGGAAGCATGATTCTTTTTTCAGTGTATTTCTTAAGAAGCAAAGGGTAATCAAGACCTGGCTCCTCTTGCTCAATTCATCTGTCAGGGAAGTCCGAGATTTTTGTACCACTAAAAAGTACAGTCCATTTAAAAGACAGTCTTCTTGACACCCAACAATGAAAAATGCAATTAAAAATGGACAGAAAAAAAATGGACAGAATAAATGAACAGATATTTCTCCAAAGAAGATATTTGGATGGCCAACAGACACAGGAAGAGATGCTCAACACCATGGATCATCAGGGAAATGCAAATCAAAACCACAATGAAATATCACCTCACACCTGTGAGAATGGCTAAACTAACAGGAAAACAACAGGTGTTGGTGGAGATGCGGAGAAAAGGGAACTCTCTTACAGTGTTGGTGGGAATGTAAACTGGTGCAGCCACTCTGGAAAACAATATGGAAGTTCCTCAGAAAGTTAAAAATAGAGCTACCTTATGATCCAGCTATTGCACGACTAGGTATTTATCCAAGGGATGCAAAAATACTAATTCAAAGGGATACATGTACCCTGATGTTTATAGTTGCACTATCTACAATAGCCATATTATGGAAACAACCCAAATGTCCATCAACTGAATAGATAAAGAAGATGTGGTATACATATATATGAAATTGAATATTATTCAGCCTTAAAAAAGAATGAAATCTTGCCATGTGGATAGACCAGAGTATTATGCTAAGTGAAATGAGTCAGAGAAAGACAAATTCCATATGATTTCACTCATATGTGGAATTTAAGATGCAAAACAAACAAGGAAAGGGGAAAAAAAGAGAGGGAAGCAAACCAAGAAACATACTCTTAACTATGTAGAACAAACTGATGATTACCAGAGGGAAAGTAGGTGGGAGGATGGGTTAAATAGGTGATGGGGGTTAAAAAGTGCACTTGTTAAAAAAAAAAAAGTGCACTTGTTATAAGCACAGGTGATGTACAGAATTGTTAATTCACTATATTGCATACCTAAAACTAATATTTTGCTATCTTTTAACTAACTGCAATTTAAATAAAAACTTACAAAATAATTAGAATAAATCACAGTATCACACACACACACACACACACACACACACACAAGATACGTGTTTGCAAATTTATGTGTAGAAGCCTGTGGGCATAGACTTATGCTAAACTCATTAAAACTGTGCTGTGTACAAACCTTCAAAAGTAAAAAATAAACAGTGGTCCTCAGACAGGAAGCAATAGCACTCCAGGAGCCTTAAGAAATGCACATGCCCAGGCCTTGCTCCATACCTGCTAAATCAGAAACTCTAGACATGAGGCCTATGAATCTGGACTTTATTAATAGGCTCCCCAGGTGATTTTGAGGCAGTTCAAGTTTGAGAAGCACTGACTCAGGATCCACTAGAAGCAGAAATAATCCTTTCCTCCCTGAAGTCAATTTCTCCTTAATCCAAACATCCCTTAGCACTGCCTAGGAAAGGAGACCCTGGAGCAGACAGGATGAAAAAGAAGTGTGAAAGGCAGGAAACTGTCAGTAAAAACCGGAGAACCATTTTAGCTTCAATACTTTAAGTCATCAGGGCAAAAGCATATAGCATTAGTGTTTAATATCCTTGTTAGGAAACGGACAGTTGGAAGAAGGCATTTTTTTTACCTCTGTAGGTGCACATCACTACCTTGCTGCTTAACTCAGGCTGGACAATCCCAGACTGCAGTGGCCACAGAAAGGCTGGCCAATATAAGGTCCTTCACAGAGGGTGTAGGAGCATACTTCTCTCCACAGGTTTGTTTACAGCAACCGTGGGGTGGTTCATGGGACACTTGGGGTCCTTTGTGACAAGCACAGGAGCTGGGTAAATGGGGGTGTGTAAAACCCAGGGGCATTTAGGTACACTTGTTCATGTTTCCCCAAGACTGTGACACCAAAGGAGTTCAGGGTGTTGGTGTCTTACCCTAATTAATACTTAGTCAAGACCATACCTGTCATATTTAGTTTCTCAACTGTGTTAGTCTGTGTTAGTTTGTGCCACAGAATGAGAACCTTAGGCAACAGAAATGTACTTCTCACACTTCTGAAGGTTGTAAGTTTAAGATCAAGGTATAGGCAGGGTTGGTTCTCCTAAAGCCTCTCCCTGGTTTGCAGATAGCTGTCTCCTCCCTGTATTTTCACATGGACTTCCCTGTGTGTGTCCATGTCCTTCTTATCATATATCACTTCTTCTTTACCGATTCATCTGTCGATGGACATCTTGGCTCTTTCCACACGGCCTCTGTTTCTTCTGATCCTGCAAGGAATAGTTGTAATCATCAATTCAGAACCTGTCACTGCACAGACCACTTCAATGTTCAGGCAGAGCCTGTTTGGTGCTCTCCTGATGACCTCAAGTGGGAGATAGATTCCAAGACCTTAACAACGAGGTGCCCACAGTGTTTCCTTTGTTTTGTTCTTTCTTTTCTTCCTCCTAATGCAGTAACCATGAATGTCTTGCATGCATCCTTGTCTATCCCACAGAACCATGACACTAACCTGCCCACAGGGTCCGCAACAGGCTGACACCAGAAGACAGACGCAGTGATTTAACTACACACATCCATCCACACTGGTCTCATGCACAGCAAGACCAACATATGGACTTTAGGCTTATTGCAATTTTGTTTCCACTAGCATCTCCACAAAGAACAGTCTTAATTTGAGGCCTCATGAATATTTGTAAAATAATTTTTAATTTTAAGCTAGTTATATTCCAACATAATGAGAGAGCATGGCAAGAATGCTAATTATTTTAAGACATGTATCTGTGTGCATGCTATGCTATAATATTATTATTACCACATGATATATCACAGGGCTGCAGGACCTTGTCCAAATGCAGCCAGGAGTGCTCACTGATCTAAGCAGGTTATTATCATTCCTTTGTTGTTTGCTGTCTTTTACTTATAAGAAAGCAAAAATAGAGAATGAATTGTTTCATAACAACACATACAACATTTTTGCCATTTGATGTCTTGGTGCCCTTTGGTGGGGAGTGGGACATATTTCTCTTCCTCCTTTGGCTCTTAAGATGATTTCCTCAAATATGCCCATCCCACTATGGGAAGTGAGGCTACTTGAGATTGAGAACTGAAATCCAATTCTCAGAGCCTGAGATAAAAAGAGAAGTGCATTTGAATGATCTGCTCCGTGGGGGATAAACTGTCCAGTTGGTATTGTTAAGACTTAATGAGTACATTCCAAGCAACTCTCTGGCAATTATTTCCCAGTGATGTATGACAAGTTGGTGTTTGTACAAGCTTATAAAATGTTACAGAGTTTCATTAATTTTCCCTTCATTAGCTATGTAATTTTGCTAATGATCCCATCTACATAGAGTGTTCTGCCCTCAGAGATGCCAGTTTACTGATAAAGCCTATGAAGAGTTCACATTCTGCCCTTGCACATGTGACACCTGGAAATGGCTCAGCCATTGCTTTTTCACTTATACTTCAGAGTAGAGCAATTTCATGTTAATAAATGAACAACAACTTCCTAGATGAAACTGCATATTTTTTGGAAAGGTAAAAACATGAAATTAGCAAATCTGTTAATTGTGTGCAATTGCCCCAGAGGAACAAGGTTGTCCATTATTAACTGTCTTTCCCCCAGGCTTAGACACATCTATCCTATTGTCATGTCTATTCTGCTGGTTCAATCCCACTGACAATGAGGGCTGCTGACCCCAGGAGGCAGGAGAAATGAGGGGTGGGGAATTGCAGGGGAGGAACAGGATGGAAGGGAGATAGCAGGGCCCTGGTTGCAGAATCACACAATCTAGGGAAGAATTTCTGGACCTGGGTCTTGCTGTGTGACTGCAGGAGTCATTTTGCCTCTCTGAATCTCTGTTTACTCATTTGTGAAATGCAAACAATGATTATACACTTAACAAGTTAGCCAGAAGATTAAATGATATAATTATGGAAAGTGCTTGATAGCAAAGACCTACAGCAATAAGTTGCTTCTCAATCATTAGAGTATCAAAAATGAATCCAGTCCCTGAAAGCAAGCAGCCAAGGTGTGAGCAGGCTGGTGAGGGTGAGAGGTAAGCCTCTAATGAGATGTGAAAGCCGAAACATAAACAAAAGTCATTTTAAAAAGTTTTAGGAAAATCCCCAGAAGAGAGGAAACAGGGTTAGCTTTGTTTGTAGTATCTCACCTGTAGGCACATGATTGTCATCCTCCCTCAGGAACAGAGGCAGGCCAGGAAGCACTGAGCTCTGTGGCTGCTCCCGCTGATAGACCAGAAGACAGTCAGTTGCATGCCTAAGATCAAGTCAACTGAATTCAGCAAACATTGAGCTCTACTGGGTTCTGGACTGAATTTTGGGTCTAGATAGGATTTAAACACAAGCTCAGCCCTCAGCATGTTCTCAGTCTATCCATGGGACTGACATTTAATGACTGTTATGGAGTCATCTGAAAACAGGGATGACCTAGGGAGGAGTTACTGCCCAGCTAAGAAGGTCAACTTCTCAAAGAGGAAAAGACTGAGGACCCAGCAGGATCAGGAGGATGAAGGTATGAGGGAGGATGGGAGTCCCCCACAGAAGGTTCATACATTAAAAGCATGAATGTGATTTGAGTCAGGATGTGGACAAAGATGAGGCTGAACAGGAAGGCTGAGCCATGTCCTTGGGACTTGGAATGCCCATAGCAGTTGGATTTCATCCTGCAGCAGCCTGCTTCCTTTCCTTTCTTTTTCCTTGTATTTATTGGTAAATATTTCAAACATTCAAAAAGCAGAGTAAGTTGCATGGCAGACAAGTGTTGATATGTTTGTCATATTTGCTTCATGTTTTATTTTACAAATAAAACATTTTGAATTGTTATAACATCCTTAACACCTCTACCAGATCCCCTATGCTTCCTCTTCTCCCTTCCCTAATCACTATTCTGAAGTTAATTTTTTTATACTAGTACCTCATATATATAAATTCACAAGCAGCATTTTATATCTTCCTGGGTATTTTGGTACCCATTTTCTGAGTAAAAAACGGCATACTATGCTTTTTCTATAATAAGCTTTCTTCACTTGATTTTATGTTCCTAGATTTATTCATGTGGATCTAGATCACACATTTAAGTCTGAATGACATTTAATTGTATTAATATACTAAAACTTAATTATCTACTTTCTTGCTGGTGTTTATGTTTTGTTTTGTTTTTCACTCTATTGCAAACAAGTGTCCAGTGAACTTCGTTAACATGCTTCCTTGTGCACACAAGCAAGAATATCTGGAGAGCATTTACCTGCAAGTACAATTGGTTAGACTTAAGGAATGTGCATCTTCATTTGGGCAGACATTCCCATACTTCTTTCTGAGGCCGTTATACCAATGTGCACTTTTCCTTTTTTTTTTTAATAAATTAATTTTTTATTGGTGTTCAATTTGCCAACATACAGAATAACACCCAGTGCTCATCCCGTCAAGTGTCCCCCTCAGTACCCATCACCCATTCACCCCCACCCCCCGCCCTCCTCCCCTTCCACCACCCCTAGTTTGTGTCCCAGAGTTAAGAGTCTTTATGTTCTGTCTCCCTTTCTCCTAGCAGAGCCTCCAAGCCTGCATCCTTGCCAACACTTTGGACTGTCAGACTTGTTCTGTTTTGTTTTTTTCCAATATAATGAGAATGAAGTGGTATCCTTTAGTTGCTTTTATTGAGTTTTCCTGATTTCTAAGGAGTGTTTGCATCTTAATAAATGTTGATGTGCCAGCTGGGGTTTTCTTCTATGAATTGCCTGCACATATCATCGTCCATTTATTTTGTTGCATTGCTGTTTACACTCTGATTTGTAGGAGTTTTTTGATGTATTCTGGCTATGATAATAAGTTTGCTTGGCAAAATCTCCTCCTACCTAGCAGTTTTTTTTAAAAAAAACAATTTGCTTATTTTGAATTTTTAGAGCATAACCATCTTATTACTTTAATGCATCAAACTTATCCTTTCCTTTATGTTTTGTGCTGTTTTGTCTTTTTTAAAAACATTAAATCTTTATCCCACAAAGAATACACATTTTGTGTAGTGTGAGCTAATTTTATTTGTTTTACCATAAGCAAGCCAATTTTCCTGCAGGCTGAGGAGTCTATACTCTCTTCCATCAATTTGTAATGCTGCATTTTTGCATTATCTATATACCTGGAAGTGTTTTTCAAACTGGTGCCCTGCTAATTGCTAGGTTCCTTACAAAAGTACCTCCCAAAGTCCATGCAGTTCGAGGGAGACCAGTGGAAAGACAGAGAGACTAATGGTGGGTTGAAGATAAAAGGCCCTCCTCTACCTTTTCTTTTTCTTTTTTAAAAATATTTTATTTATTTATTCAGGAGAAACAGAAAGAGAGAGAGGTAAGAAACGCAGGCAGAGGGAGAAGCAGGCTCCAGGCAGGGAGTCCAATGTGGGACTCGATCCCAGGTCTCCAGGATCATGCCCTGGGGAGAAGGCAGCACTAAACCACTGAGCCACCCGGGCTGCCCTTCTCTACCATTTCTTTAGTTAAAATGACCACATGCACTTTTACCTGTCTTACATACTACAGGATAAAGGAGATCTTTGTATGAAAATCTCTAGCCTCTGCTTTTCTCCCTATTGAGCAGAGCTCAGCCTATTCCCTTCTCCCACCATTCAAGGACGGAGAGACTTTCTTCCTAAACTGTTTAACCTCTGTAAAGTAGAATTGGGAATAAAAAACAAGATGAGGACAAAAGACGTGCTAGAGTCTTTTGAAGATTTTCTGAGTTTGGAAGAATGTGTGTGGTGTTAGAAAGTCAGGGAGGGGAGGCGGGGCAAGATGGCAGAAGAGTAGGGTCCCCAAGTCACCTGTCCCCACCAACTTACCTAGATAACTTTCAAATCATCCTGAAAACCTATGAATTTGGTCTGAGATTTTTTTTTTTTTTTTGGCCTGAGATTTAAAGATTTAAAGAACACCTGGAATGCTACAGTGAGAAGAGTTTGTGCTTCTATCAAGGTGGGAAGATGGAAAAAAAAATAAAGAAATAAAAAAGCATCCAAGGGGGAGGATCCCCCATGAGGAGCCGGGCTAAGGCCACGCAGTGAGTGCCCCCAGGACAGAAAAGCCCCATCCAGGAGAAGCAGGAGCTTCACCAATCTTCCCGGGTGGAAAGGCGCTAGCAGGGAACTGGGCAGGACCCCAGGAGGGGCAGGGATGCCCTCAGGCTCCCAGGGACACTAACAGAGGAACTGTGCCCCAGGGGAGAGCACGCCACACACAGCGGGCCAAGCTCCCTAAAGGGCTGCAGTGCCACGCCCCTGGGGCCCGGGAGCAGCTCCGGCAGCGGCTCCACACGGAGGGGGCTGCGCAGCGCCGGGAGCGCGATTCCAGCGGTGCAGGCAGGGCACTGGGAGACACAGACCAGGATCCAGCGCTCCCCCCGGGACAGGCTGGGAGGACACAGGACACCAAGGATGCTCCTGCCACTGGGCGGCCCCAGCTGTGCAGATTGGTGACCCCGCCCCCGGAGCTTCCAGGCCCCTGCGGACTGGGAGCTGAGGTAGTTACTGCGGGAGCTGACTCCAAAGCTGTAGAGCTGGCCGCTGCCACTGTTGTTGTTCCTCCTGGTGTCACCTTGTACCTGGGACTGAGCAGGGGCCTCACAGGATAAAGAGCTCCCACTGAGCCGTGTACCTGGGAGGTGGCTGGGCAGGTCCCACAGGTGCACACACCTGAGAATCAGTACAGAAGGCCCCTCCCCCAGAAGACCAGCAAGAAGGACAGGGGGAAAGCAAGTTATTGACCAAGCAGCACTGGAAAATTCCAGGGGAAGTCGAGGGATTTACAGTTTATAGAATCAGAGGATACTCCCCCTTGTTTTTTGTTTTCTGTTTGTTTCCCATCCCCCGTTTTTTTTTTTTTTTTCCTCTCTTTTTCTCCTTTTTTCAGTGCAACTTGTTTTTGGCCTCTGCACTGAGAACTAGAAGGAAAAACTCACCTCAAAAGAAAGAATCAGAAACAGTCCTCTCTCCCACAGAGTTACAAAATCTGGATTACAATTCAATGTCAGAAAGCTAATTCAGAAGCACAATTATAAAGCTACTGGTGGCTCTAGAAAAAAGCATAAAGTATTCAAGAGACTTCATGACTGCAGAATTTAGATCTAATTAGGGCGAAATTAAAAATCAGTTAAATCAAATGTAATCCAAACTGGAGGTACTACTCTCACCACTGCTATTCAACATAGTACTAGAAGTCCTAGCCTCAGCAATCAGACAACAAAAAGACATTAAAGGCATTTAAATTGGCAAAGAAGAAGTCAAACTCTCCCTCTTCGCCGATGACATGATACTCTACATAGAAAACCCAAAAGACTTCTGCTGCTGCGTTGTTTTTGTTAGTCAATGATGCATGCAGTGAAATGCTGACTCTGGCTTTATGGTGGGTGAGGGAAGATAGAGACTACCCACAGAGTGTGCATCACTTCAGCTCATACCTATAAGCACAAGAATCATTTGGCAGTGGTGGTGAACACATCCCACATCAATGATTTGTTTACTTATTTGATCATTCTTATCTTTATTAGAAAATGTTGCACAGTACATCTGCATCACTACAGTATTGTAGAATCATTTTCCTGATTAATTGACTGAAATAATTGACAAGTAAAACAAAACTCTATTAAGACTTGTGATAAGGGATGCCTGGGTGGCCCAGTGGTTAATTGTCTTCCTTCAGCTCAGGGCGTGATCCTGGTTCAGGGATTGAGTCCCACATCCAGCTTCCTGCAAGGAGTCTGCTTCTCTCTGTGTGTGTCTCTCTGCCTCTCTCTCTGTGCTTCTCATAACTAAATAAATAAATAAAATCTAAAAAAAAAGATTTGTGATAAAACTATAGAGGGTAGCAGTTATCTTTGTGACTATTTAAAAATTGTGTTTTCCAAGATATGTATTATCCCCAGAAGTATGCCATGTAATTCAGTTCTTATGTGAGGAAAACATTTTCATTGCAGAAATTCTCTGACGACTTCCTGAAACCTAGAGAAGATATTCTTTTTTTGGTACAATGTATATAAATATGGGGGAAAGACATGGTGAAAAGCCAGAAGATTGTAATGGAGAAGTTGGGACACAAAGTTAATGGCTTTCCTGCTCTGTTGCATCGAGATCTCCTTGAATGCCCAAACAAAGACGCTGGCCCTATCCCCAGAGTTTCCAATTCAGTGATGCTGATCTTGCTGGCCAAGGTCCATACCTAGAAACCCCTAGTATGATAGGATGCATGTTTTGGTTTTGAAGTTAGTCAGTGCTGGATTCAAATTCTCTCAATGCCATTTACTTGCAGATCACCTTGGGTATGTCATTTAATTTATCTGATTATCCCTTTTCTTTCCTGTAAATAAAAAAAAAAACAGCTTTCAAGATAATTGTGGGGATTAAATGAAATTGTATAAATGATATACTTGAAGAACATGAGTACAAACATTTGATAAATATTAATGATTTTGCTTAATCTTCATTAAAACCATAACTAATTAACAAATATTTGCCTTTTTAGGAAGCTATGTAGGAAGAAAGAAATCTCCTAATATTAAATATTGTATTCATTCTTTAAAGAAGCATTTGAGCATTTAGTGTATACCAGATTTAGGCTAGATATTAGAAATTGGTGTGTTATATAATTGTTTTACTAACTTGGAAATAAGTTTACATTTTGTAAAACTCTTGCCTGGCTAAATGAATTAAATGTTCATGTGGAGAATCTCCAAGAACAGGACAGGAACTGGCAGTGCACTAGGCACCTGGAGCTGCAGCTGACAAACCCCACTACCAGCAGTGGCTATAACACAGGGTTATTGGAACTGTGTTTATTGATCAATTTTCTTGACCTGCCAGTCCAAGGAAGGTCCAAGATTTACCTACATCACTTGCCAGATTCTCTGATGGGAAAAGTTCATGGTTTCTTCATTTAGTAAATAATCTTAACTCAAAGATAAAATTCTTCCTCCACTATGTTGAAAATAAAGGCTTCCAAGCAGATGTTGCACAGACAATCTGTTTTGCTTTAAAGAGAATCATGTAGAAATAAAGGTGATGGTGCAGATGCCATTGATTTTACTTTTTAGTTTGGACAATCATTTCCCATGTATAACTTTGGGAAAGGGGCGTGGCCTGATATTACTCTTCTAAAAAATAGAGAAAATGATCTAATTTGAAAGACTTTTGTAAAGACAATCAGCAATTTATATTATATTTTGGCAACTATTTTTGAGACAATTTTGTTGTAATATTTAAGATACCACATGCACTTTTTTATTTTGATGACCCCAACCTGGGGACTTTCTGCAGACCTCAGATTTCATTCACTGATGTTTATCTTGAATCCCAGGGCTTCTAACTACTTTCTTTTCCAACCCTCTTAACAATGAGTTGTTTAAAAAAGCAAAAATAAATTACCCTATTAAATCAGATGACTCTTACAGGGCAAAGCAGGACAAATACCTAGTTATTCCACAACTAGACCCAATATTCATTAATAAGTGCATTTTAGTGGTAAGTTTAATCTGCAGAATCAGTCGTCTTTCCCCCCTTCCATTTTTGCCTCCTGATCTATTTCTTCTTTTGCTTCCCATTTTCATTTCAATTTAGCTTAAACACTCATCTTACAATATAGAGTATATACACAGCATATATCTGTATATCTATAAAGGGAGGTATACCCTACTTGTTAGGTGACATATAAGTAAAAGAGCTACAGGATTGGAACCAGAGATTCCCTAATACTTTCCCCACATCTCATTGTTTCTTTCACAACAAACTTTTGAAGTAATGATAATCTTTTTTTTTTAATTTATAGTTATAATGTTATATAAGCTGCCCAAGATCACATACTGTTTCTGGAATGTTCTGTAGAAGCCATCACTGAGAAAGAATGAAGAATGTAAGAAGTTCAGAAGGAAAAGACCAACACTTGGGAATAAACATGAAACTAAGACATTAGGATGGAACAAAGTGTGTCTTACATCTCAAAGACATCTGACAATATCAGCCAATCCAACTGGGAGCTCAGGAAAAAGACTGTCTGATGCAGGAGTTCCATTATTAGATAGGAATGGCCAGACTCTGGTATCATAGCCATGTGTAGCCATTGACTGAAGCTATCCAGGGAGAGCAGTCTCAGCTTGGAAGCTGAAACTGGATCTTGGCATTTTTAACATCTGAGGACTGTCAGTTAACTTCACTGTTTGCAGGGAGGTCTGAGCAGTGCTGCCATAAGAGTAGAGTGACAGTACTGTCACCTGATCCCAGTCTGCCTAACTCAAAAGTTGATGCTTTCCATCACTTCAAGTTATTTGCTGTATGTGAGTGATCCACTGGGAAGACTACTTTATTGCCTTCCATAGACACTTGAGATTTTGGAATCACAAAGGGATGTCTATAAACACATCCCTTTATTTCAGAGTTCTTCAGAGTACTCAACATCATCCCTTAGTTCTGTCTCTCACCTGTTGTTTCAGCCTCACACACATGTGGAGAAGGTGAAGGCTAACCAAAACCAAATTCTCCAGTCTAACTTTCACTAGCACCTGGTTTTGAGGTGACAAAAATTTGCCCAGATATTAATTTAAAACAGTAGTTTAATGTTATTGCTGTATTACTCACTGGGGATCCAGAGGTAAGGAAAGGATTTAGTGAGAGGCAAAGTGGATTCAGGCATTAAAATATCAACACACAACTATTAAATATACAATACTTTGTTTGTTTTTAAATTACAACTTTAAGATTATTTCCCAATTCTAACACTACTTTTGATCATTCAATTCCATTTTTCTTCTTTTTGTGTGGCTGTTTTGGATTAAAATAAAAGCCCTCAGGCTCATGTGTAATAAATAAAATGTTAAAAACATGCAAAACAAAAAACTATGAACAGACCCAGGCACTTTCAAGTAGAATGGCTGAAGCTACACCCAAATTCCAAAGTAAATTTAAAAATATTTTTAAGTATTTTTATTTAAAATAATAAATAAAAATTTATTTGTAATTTTTATCTGTAATTTCCAGTTTCAGTTCTAATATGAGAAGAGCTTGGATAGTAACGCCCATCGTCACTATAAGATAAAATAGGTCAAACTGAAAACCAACAACTTTGCTTACACCCATCAGAGAACTGATATTGCAGGACAAATCGCCATCCCATAATGGGGAGAAACCAGTAGGGTCAGACACAGTGGAGATTTCCTTACCTTGAGCAGAAGTTGCTGGAACCAAAGCCTAGTAGAAATATGTAAATACTAATTTAGACAAAATGCTAGAGGTCAAGTGTAGACTAGTTTAAGACTGAAAAGCTCCTAAGGGCCACATGTTTTTTTTTTTGTTTTGTTTTTTTGCCAAGCCTTTTTTTTTTTTAATAAAATAATTTTTATTGGTGTTCAATTTACTAACATACAGAATAACACCCAGTGCTCATCCGGTCAAGTGTCCTCCTCAGTGCCCGTCACCCACTTACCCCCACCCCCCGCCTTCCTCCCCTTCCACCACCCCCAGTTCGTTTCCCAGAGTTAGGAGTCTTTATGTTCTGTCTCCCATTCTGATATTTCCCACACATTTTTCTCCCTTCCCCTATATTCCCTTTCACTATTATTTATATTCCCCAAATGAATGAGAACATACACTGTTTGTCCTTCTCCGATTGACTTCAAGTTCCATCCACTTTGAAGCAAAAGGTGGGTATTCGTCGTTTCGAATGGCTGAGTAATATTCCATTGTATACATAAACCACATCTTCTTTATCCATTCATCTTTCGATGGACACCGAGGCTCCTTCCACAATTTGGCTATTGTGGACATTGCTGCTAGAAACATCGGGGTGCAGGTGTCCCGGCGTTTCATTGCATCTGGATCTTTGGGGTAAGTCCCCAGCAGTGCAATGGCTGGGTCATAGAGCAGGTCTATTTTTAACTCTTTGAGGAACCTCCACACAGTTTTCCAGAGTGGCTGCACCAGTTCACATTCCCACCAACAGTGTAAGAGGGTTCCCTTTTCTCCGCATCCTCTCCAACATTTGTGGTTTCCTGCCTTGTTAATTTTCCCCATTCTCACTGGTGTGAGGTGGTATCTCATTGTGGTTTTGATTTGTATTTCCCTGATGGCAAGTGATGCCGAGCATTTTCTCATGTGCATGTTGGCCATGTCTATGTCTTCCTCTGTGAGATTTCTGTTCATGTCTTTTGCCCGTTTCATGATTGGATTGTTTGTTTCTTTGTGTTGAGTTTAATAAGTTCTTTATAGATCTTGGAAACTAGCCCTTTATCTGATACGTCATTTGCAAATATCTTCTCCCATTCTGTAGGTTGTCTTTGAGTTTTGTTGACTGTATCCTTTGCTGTGCAAAAGCTTCTTATCTTGATGAAGTCCCAATAGTTCATTTTCGCTTTTGTTTCTTTTGCCTTCGTGGATGTATCTTGCAAGAAGTTACTGTGGCCGAGTTCAAAAAGGGTGTTGCCTGTGTTCTCCGCTAGGATTTTGATGGAATCTTGTCTCACATTTAGATCTTTCATCCATTTTGACTATATTTTTGTGTATGGTGCAAGAGAGTGGTCTAGTTTCATTCTTCTGCAGGTGGATGTCCATTTTCCCAGCACCATTTATTGAAGAGACTGTCTTTCCTCCAGTGGATAGTCTTTCCTCCTTCATCGAATATTAGTTGACCATAAAGTTGAGGGTCCACTTCGGGGTTCTGTATTGTGTTCCATTGATCTATGTGGCAGTTTTTGTGCCAGTACCACACTGTCCTGATGACCACAGCTTTGTAGTACAACCTGAAATCTGGCATTGTGATGCCCCCAGCTATGGTTTTCTTTTTTAAAATTCTCCTGGCTATTTGGGGTCTTTTCTGATTCCACACAAATCTTAAAATAATTTGTTCTAACTCTCTGAAGAAAGTCCATGCTATTTTGATAGGGATTGCATTAAATGTGTAAATTGCCCTGGGTAACATTGACATTTTCACAATATTAATTCTGCCAATCCATGAGCATGGAATATTTTTCCATCTCTTTGTATCTTCCTCTATTTCTTTCAGAAGTGTTCTATAGTTTTTAGGGTATAGATACTTTACCTCTTTGGTGAGGTTTATTCCTAGGAATCTTATGCTTTTGGGTGCAATTGTAAATGGGATTGACTCCTTAATTTCTCTTTCTTCAATCTCATTGTTAGTGTATAGAAATGCCACTGACTTTCTGGGCATTGATTTTGTATCCTGCCACGGTACCAAATTGCTGTATGAGTTCTATCAATCTTGGGGTGGAGGCTTTGGGGTTTTCTATGTAGAGTATCATGTCATCGGTGAAGAGGGAGAGTTTGACTTCTTCTTTGCCAATTTGAATGCCTTTAATGTCTTTTTGTTGTCTGATTGCTGAGGCTAGGACTTCCAGTACTATGTTGAATAGCAGTGGTGAGAGTGGACATCCCTGTCTTGTTCCTGATCTTAGGGGAAAGGCTCCCAGTGCTTCCCCATTGAGAATGATATTTGCTGTGGGCTTTTAATAGATGGCTTAAGATGTCGAGGAAAGTTCCCTCTATCCTTACACTCTGAAGAGTTTTGATCAGGAATGGATGCTGTATTTTGTCAAATGCTTTCTCTGCATCTAATGAGAGGATCATATGGTTCTTGGTTTTTCTCTTGCTGATATGATGAATCACACTGATTGTTTTATGAGTGTTGAACCAGCCTTGTGTCCCGGGGATAAATCCTACTCGGTTGTGGTGAATAATTTTCTTAATGTGTTGTTGGATCCTATTGGCTAGTAACTTGTTGAGAATTTTTGCATCCATGTTCATCAGGGATATTTGGCTGTAATTCTCCTTTTTGGTGAGGTCTTTGTCTGGTTTTGGAATTAAGGTGATGCTGGCCTCATAGAACAAATTTGGAAGTACTCCATCTCTTTCTATCTTTCGAAACAGCTTTAGGAGAATAAGTATGGTTTCTTCTTTAAATGTTTGATAGAATTCCCCTGGGAATGGACTCTTGTGTCTTGGGAGGTTTTTGATGACTGCTTCAATTTCCTCCCTGGTTTTTGGCCTGTTCAGGTTTTCTATTTCTTCCTGTTCCAGTTTTGGTAGTTTGTGGCTTTCCAGGAATGCGTCCATTTCTTCTAGATTGCCTAATTTATTGGAGTATACTTGTTCATAATATGTTTTTAAAATCGTTTGTATTTCCTTGGTGTTGGTAGTGATCTCTCCTTTCTCATTCATGATTTTATTAATTTGAGTCTCCTCTCTCTTCTTTTTAATAAGGTTGGCTAATGGTTTATCTATCTTATTAATTCTTTCAAAGAACCAACTCCTGGTTCTGTTGATCTGTTCCACAGTTCTTCTGGTCTCAATTTCGTTGAGTTCTGCTCGAATTTTAATTAATTCTCTTCTTCTGTTGGGCATGAGGTCCATCTGCTGTTTTTTCTCTAGCTCTGTTATGTGTAACATTAGCTTTTGTATTTGAGTTCTTTCCAGTTTTTGAATGGATGCTTGTATTGCGATGTATTTCCCCCTTAGGACTGCTTTTGCTGCATCCCAAAGATTTTGAATGGTTGTATCTTCATTCTCATTAGTTTCCATGAATCTTTTTAATTCTTCCTTAATTTCCTGGTTGACCCTTTCATCTTTTAGCAGGATGGTCCTTAACCTCCAAGTGTTTGAGGTCCTTCCAAACTTCTTTTTGTGATTTAGTTCTAATTTCAAGGCATTATGGTCTGAGAATATGCAGGGGACGATCCCAATCTTTTGGTATCGGTTCAGACCTGATTTGTGACCCAGTATGTGGTCTATTCTGGAGAAAGTTCCATGTGCACTTGAGAAGAATGTGTATCCAGTTGAGTTTGGATGTAAAGTTCTGAAGATATCTGTGAAATCCATCTGGTCCAGTGTATCATTTAAAGCTCTCGTTTCTTTGGAGATGTTGAGCTTAGAAGACCTATCGAGGGTAGAAAGAGCTAGATTGAAGTCACCAAGTATAAGTGTTTTTATCTAAGTGTTTCTTCACTTTGGTTATTAATTGGTTTAAATATTTGGCAGCTCCCACATTCGGGGCATATATATTGAGGATTGTTAAGTCCTCTTGTTGGATAGATCCTTTAAGTATGAGACAGTGTCCCTCTTCATCTCTCACTACAGTCTTCGGGGTAAATTTTAGTTTATCTGATATAAGGATGGCTACCCCTGCTTTCTTTTGAGGACCATTTGAATGGTAAATGGTTCTCCAACCTTTTATTTTCAGGTTGTAGGTGTCCTTCTGTCTAAAATGAGTCTGTTGTAGACAGAAAATAGATGGGTACTGCTTTTTTATCCAGTCTTAAACCCTGTGCCTTTTGATGGGGTCATTAAGCCCGTTCATGTTCAGAGTTACTATTGACAGATATGAGTTTAGTGTCATCATGATATCTATTCAGTCCTTGTTTTTGTGGATTGTTGCACTGAACTTCTTCTTAAAGGGGAATTTTAAGAGTCCCCCTTAAAATTTCTTGCAGAGCTGGTTTGGAGGTCACATATTCTTTCAGTTGCTGCCTGTTTGGAAGCTCTTTATCTCTCCTTCCATTTTGAATGAGAGCCTTGCTGGATAAAGTATTCTTGGTTGCATGTTCTTCTCATTTAGGACCCTGAATATATCCTGCCAGCCCTTTTGGCCTGCCAGGTCTCTGTGGAGAGGTCTGCTCTTACCCTAATGCTCCTCCCCATAAAAGTCAGGGCTTTCTTGTCTCTTGCTGCTTTAAGGATCTTCTCTTTGTCTTTGGAATTTGCAAGCTTCACTATTAAATGTCGAGGTGTTGAACAGTTTTTATTGATTTTAGGGGGGGATCTCTCTATTTCCTGGATCTGAATGCCTGTTTCCCTTCCCAGATTAGAAAGTTTTCAGCTAGGATTTGTTCAAATACATATTCTGGCCCTCTGTCTCTTTCGGCGCCCTCGGGAACCCCAATTAAACGTAGGTTTTTCTTCCTCAGGCTGTCGTTTATTTCCCTTAATCTATCTTCATTCATGGTCTTTTAATTGTCACTTTTTTCCTCAGTTTCCCTCTTTGCCATCAACTTGTCTTCTATGTCACTCACTCATTCTTCCACCTGGTTAACCCTCGTGATTAAGACTTCTAGTTTGGATTGCATCTCATTCAATTGATTTTTAATTTCTGCCTGATTGCATCTAAATTGTGCAGTCATGAAGTCTCTTGAGTCCTTTATGCTTTTTTTTCTAGAGCCACCAGTAGCTGTGTAATAGTTCTTCTGAATTGGCTTTCTGACATTGAATTGTAATCCAGATTTTGTAACTCTGTGGGAGAGAGGACTGTTTCTGATTCTTTCTTTTGAGGTGAGTTTTTCCTTCTAGTCATTTTGCTCAGTGCAGAGTGGCCAAAAACAAGTTGTATTGGGAAAAGGAGAAAGAGAGAAGGAAAGAAAAGAGAAAAAGAAAAAAAGGAAAAAAGAGAAGAAAAAGAGAAAGAAAAAGAAAGGTGAAAAAAAAAAGGGTGGGGGAAGCAATCAGAAATCAAAAAGAGACAAAAAGAGAAGAAGAAAAAAAGAAAAAGAAAAACCACGGGGGCGTATCTTCTGGTTCTGTATACTTTAAGTCCCTGGACTTCCCCTGGATCTTGTCCGTCTAGCTGGTCTTCTGGGGGAGGGGCCTATTGTGCTGATTTTCAGGTGTTAGCACTTGGGGGAGCTGCTCTGCCCCTTGCCTGGTGCAGGGCTCAGGGGGGTTGTTTACCCTGTGCGGCCCCAGGAGGAACAACCCCAGTGGCTGAGGCAGCTCTGGAGCCTGGAGTCAGCTCCCGCAGTAGCTCCTGAGCTCTCTGTCTGCAGGACTTGGAGGCTCCGGGGCGGGGCCGCTGCTCTGCTCAGCTCTGGGCAGGAGCGTCCTCCCTGTCCTGGGCCCTCCCGGCCTCTGCCTGTCCCGGGGGAGGCCGGATCCTGGGCTGTGTCCCGGCGCCCTGTGCTCCGGGGCCTGCGCTGTTGGACTCGCTCCCGCCCAGCAGCCCCCTCCGCGGAGCCGCCCCCGAGCCCCCCCGATCTGCTCCCGCCTGCAGCCCCCTCCGCGGAGCCGCCCCCGAGCCCCCCGAGCTGCTCCCGCCCCGCAGCCCCCTCCGCGGAGCCGCCCCCGAGCCCCCCCAGCTGCTCCGGGTCCCGCCGTGCGTGCTGCAGCCCTTAGGGAGCTCGGCGCACTCTCCCGGGGCGCAGGTGTCTGTTAGTGTCCCCGGGAGCCCGAGGGCATCCCCGCCCTCCTGGGGTCCTGCTCCAACTCCCTGGAGCCCCTTTCCACCCGGGAAGGTTGGTGCAGCTCCTGCTTCTCCTGGACGGGGCTCACCTGTCCTGGGGACACTCGCCCCGGCCTCAGCCCGGCTCCTCGCGGGGCCCCTCCCCCTTGGAGGCCTTTTGTTTCTTTATTTCTTTTTTCCCGTGTTCCTACCTTGATAGAAGCGCGAACTCTTCTCACTGTAGCATTCCAGCTGTTCTCTCTTTAAATCTCAGGCCGAATTCATAGATTTTCAGGATGATTTGAAGGTTATCTAAGTAATTTGGTGGGGGCAGGTGATTTGGGGACCCTACTCTTCCGCCATCTTGCCCCTCCTCTCTACGGGCCACAACTTAGGGGACACTAGAATTTTCTGAGGTTTATCTCTGGGAAAATTACTAGATTCTCAGATGAAGATCTAGAAAGATGTCCTCAGGGCTGTAGCAGAGAGACAGTAAGATTAACCTATATGAAATCAATCCACAGACCTCTCTATAACAAAAGCCTAATCTCCAAGGAGAAGCACTTTGCCAGAGACTTATCCTACATGAAAAAGGGAATTACTCACACTCCATACCCCTCCACATTTCATGGTTTATCTAAGGGGGAAAAATAATAAAAAGGAGTCAGAGCTTTAAGAAAATAGATTGTGAATACTGCAGTCAAGGAATAGGGTAGAGAACAGAAAAACAAAAAGCTAGGCCAATGGAAAAATATTTTCACAGGTCACATTCCAAAATAAAAAAACAAATTAACAAAACTAAGACTTAATGAAAAAAAGAATTCTAGAATGCTACTCCTAATCCACACTTTATCATTACACCAGTAAGACTATAACATAATGTAATAGCCATAAATTAAAGGTTAAAAAGTTATAAGACACACACTCTCTGAGGAGGAGTACATAGTAAAACACTAAGGTCGCATGGAGGCAAAAACAAGGACATAAGAGGAATTTGATGGCCCTGGTATCATAGCTTCAGTGAACATTAAGCAAAATCCTGCTTCATGGGCTCAACAATAAATTTGAATCCAAGGAAAGAATGAGTGAACTTGAAGACAAAACTATAGAAATTTGCAAAACTGAAGTGCAAAGGAAAGAACAAGAAAATAATTAATAATAGTAATTATCATTACCATCAAATAAAATTGAGCAAGTTATTCAGAAAATGTGGAATAATATCAAAAGATGCAGTATATGAGATATTAATATATCAGAAAAATAGAAATGACTGAATGGAGCAGAAGAAATACTTGAAGTAATAATGGCCAAGAACTTTCCAAAATGTAAAAATAAACAAGAAATAACCATAGATCTAGGAAGCTTAGAAAACACCAAGCAGGATAAGTACTGCTGTCTCTCCAAATACAGACATATTAAAATTGGGAGGAAAAACAAGAAAAAAACAGCCAGAACTGTGGAGTGATGAAGTGGATTACATATAAAGGAAAAATAAGAATTTTAGTGGACTTCTCATCAGAAACCATGAAACAAGGAGACTAGAATGAAATATCTAAAGTATAGAGGAAAAATAGCCTAGAATTCTATATTGAGCAAAACAATGTTCAAGATGTGAAAGAGAAATTAAGTTTTCTTGGCCAAAAAAAAAAAAAAATGGTGGTGGGAGGAAAAAATTTGACAACAGCAGAGCTGCTCATCAAGAAGTGCTGAAAGAATGAAATAATTTTCAGATAGGAGAAAAATCTAAATCAGCCATCAGAACATACATTAAGTGAGGATGATCTTCATAAAATAGATAAATCACTACAAGATATTTTATTTTTCTTTTCAAATTCTTAGTTGATCAAAAAGATAACTTTGTTTAAAGCAATAATAGTTGCATCCATATCTTGGCATTTGCAAATAATGCTGCAATAAACATAAGGGTGTGTATATCTTGCATTCATTTTTTTTTCTTTGAATAAATAACCACTATTGGTATTACTGGATTGTATGATATTTCTATTTTTAATTTTTTGAGAATCCTCCATACTTTTTCCACAGTGGTTGAACCAATTTACATTCCCACCAACAGTTCCCTTTTCTCTACATACTAATTAAAACTTATTGTTACTTGTCTTTTTGACACATGTAAGGTGATACCTCATTGTGGTTTTGATTTGCATTTTCCTGAAGATTAGTGATGTTGAACATATTTTCAGGTGTCTGTTGCCAATCTATATGTCCATTTGGGAAAAATATCTATCAGATATTCTTCATTTTTTTTAAATAAGTTTTTATTTATTTATTCATGACAGACAGAGAGAGGCAGAGACACAGGCAGAGAGAGAAGCAGACTCCATGAAGGGAGCCCGATGTGGGACTCGATCCCGGGTCTCCAGGATCATGCTCTGGGCCGGTGGCACCAAGCTGCTGGGCCACCCAGGCTGCCCTATTCTTCATGTTTTAAGTGGGTTATTTATTTTTGTGGTGTTGAGTTGTATAAGTTATTTGTATATTTTGGATGTTTACCCATCATATGTATCACTTGCAAACATTTTCTCTCATTCTGTAAATTGCCTTTTCATTTGTTGAGAATTTTTGGTTTTGGTTTTGATTTTGCTGGGCAAACATATATGTAACATATGTATGTACATGTATAATGTAGCATATATATGTATACATATATAATATATATACAATGTAATATTACTCAGCCATAAAAAAATGAGATCTTGCCATTTGTGACAACATGGGTGGACACAGAAGAAATTATGCTAAATGAAATAAGTCAAAGAGAGAAAAACAACTGTCATATGATTTCACTTTCATATGTGAAACCTAAAAAACAAATGAACAAACAAACAAAAAACAGAAACAGACTCATTAATACAGAGAACAAAAGGGTAGTTGCCAGAGGGGAAAGGGGATAGGGAATAGGTGAAGGGAAGTGGGACATGCACGCTTCCAGTTATGGAATGAATAAGTCACAGGGATGAAAGGCACAGTATAGAGAATATAATCTGTGGTAATAATAGTATTGCAAGGTAACTGATGGTAACTACACTTGTGGTGAGCATAGCATGGTATATGAAGTTGTAGTAGAATTACTTTGTTGTACACCTGGAACTAATGCAACATTGTGTGGCAATGTTACAATGTTTTATTGAAGTATACTTCAATAAAAGAGTAAAGCAACAGTAGTAACAATGTATTTGATTATAACTTATGAACAAGTGAAATGAATGACAGTAACACCCAAAAAATGGTTAGAGGTAGAAATAACACACTTCTCTAAGGTATCTCCACTACATATGAAGTGCTATACTGTTATTTAAAAGTGGACTTTTATTAGCTTAAAATGTATATTGTAGACCCTAAGCAACCACTACATTTTTAAAATTTGTGATGTGGTGAGAAAAGAGTTTGAATGGCTTTATAAAAAATGCTCAAATAAAAGAAGAAAAGGCAGGGGGTGCCTGGGTGGCTCGGTTAAGCATCTGCCTTCAGCTTAGGTCATGATCCCAGTGTTCAGCATCATATTGGGCTCCCTGCTCAGTGGGGAGTCTGCTTCTTTTTCTGCCCCTCCCTATGTTCATGCTTTTTCCCTATATATCCCCCAAATAAATAAATCAAATCTTTAAAACAAATTACAATAAAATAAAACAGGAAAAGAGGAGAAAAACAAGAGGAAGAAATGCAACCAATAGCAAACACTTACATAGACAATCAATCTATTCAATAATCATTTTAAATGTGAATGGTCTAGTAACATTAATGAAAAGACAGAGATTGTCAGAGTTGATTAAAAAAGAAAACAAGACTCAAATATAGGCTATTTACAAGGACCCCACTTTAAAATAAAGATTGAGATAGGGTTAAAGTAAAGAAATGGTGAAAAATATCACTAATCAAAAGAAAAGTAGAATAGCTAAATTAATTTCAGACAAAACAAGCTTCAGAACAAGGAATATTATCAGGGATAAAGAGAGATATTGCATAATGACAAATTAGTAAATTAATTTACTAAAGACAAGAATCTGAAGCATATGTACCTAAAAAATAAAAATAAAAAAGAATCAAAACACATGAGGTAAAAAAGATAAATCTGAAGGAGAACTAGACAATTCAGCTATTATAGAGTTCACCATCCCTCTTAAAGTAATTGATAGATAAGGCAGGCAGAAAATCAGTAATAATGTAGTTGAGCTGAATGACACCATCAATCAACTAGATCTAACTGACATATATAAATATTTTATCCAACAATGGCAGAACACATACTCTTATAAAAATCAAGTGGAACATTCAACAAGACCTGGGCCATAAAACATATTTTAACAAATTTAAAAGAATAGAAATCATACAAGGTATATTCTCAGATGACAGTGAGATTAATGTAGAAATCAGTAACAGATAGTTGAAATATCCCCAAATGTCTAAAACTTAAATATTACTTCTTAATAATACATAAATAAAATAATAATCCTCAAAACAATTTTGGAATTTTTAACTAAGTAAAAATGAAAAATAACTCATACAAATTTGTAGTATGTAGTGAAAGCAATACTTTTAGGGAATTTGTAGTACTAAATACATGTATTGGAAAAGAAGAATAATCCAGAATCAATAACATGAACTTCCACCTTAGGAAACTAGAGAAATAAGAGCAATTTAAGGTTAATGCAAGCAGAAAAACAAATACATAATAAAAATCAGAGTATAAATCAATGAAATTGAAACTAAGACAATAGATAATATCAACAGAATGATTATTTGAATAGATCAATAAAGATGATAAACCTTCTGTTAAGCTAAACAAGAGAAAAGAGAAAGAATTAGAAAATTCCGATATCAGAAATGAAAAGGAATCATCATAACTAAAGGCTTGAACATTTAAAAAATAATAAAAGAAAGCTATGGATGACTCTTCTTTCAACTTTTATAATAAATAAAATGAACAATTTCTCAAAAGATACAAATGACCATAATACACACAAGGAAAAAAAATAGCCTTTCATCTATAAAAGAAATTGAATTAATTACTCTTCAAAAACTATATTACCAAACTAAGATGGTTTCACTAGTGAATTCTGCCAAATATTTAAGAAATAATACTAAATCCTGACAATCACGTCCATAAAACAGAAGCAGAGGAAACATTTCCTACTTATTCTATAGGGCTGACATTATGTTAATACCGAAATAAGATAATATACAAGGAAAGAAAGCTACAAATCAGTATCTCACATGTAAAAACCTTCAACAAATTATTAGTGAATTGAATCCAACAATGTAAAAGAGAATTATACTCACCTAAATGACATATATTATGGAAATGTAAATCTGGTTCAACATTCAAAAATCAATCACTGCAAGCTGATTGCTATCAGCAAGATGGCAGAATAAGAAATGCCAGCCTTTGCCCAAAAGAAAGAAAGAAAAAGAAAGAAAGAAAGAAAGAAAGAAAGAAAGAAGAAAGAAAGAAAGAAAGAAAGAAAGAAAGAAAGAAGAAAGAAAGAAAGAAAGAAAGAGAAAGAAAGAAAGAAAGAAAGAAAGAAAGAAAGAAGAAAGAAAGAAAGAAAGAAAGAAAGAAAGAAAGAAAGAAAGAAAGAAAGAATCCATGAACAAAACTAGTCCTGGGAAGGCCCAAGAGTCCAATTAAGAACATATAGCAACATAGTAGAGCAAAAAAAAAAAAGAGAGAATAACCACAAAGAAAGAATCACAGGGAGATTAACATAACTGAGATGTCTAAAGGTGACAGATAAGAACAAATGTGAGCATTATCTGTATCAGGCATGCAGCAAGTGCCAAGACAACCCACCAGAGGGCTTCTCTTTGAAGACCTCTGGCAGTCTTTGTCAAGAAGGACCTCAACATCTCCCGAAACTACTGTGGAGAATCCATAGCTTTCACAGTAGGAAACCAGGTTGTGTTAATCAGTATGGATCCCAGCAGCTTGCTTCACAGAAGACAGCAGCAGCTTTCACTACTGGTAAATAACAGCCTAAACACCAGAGCTGGCTCTGCAGCTTTTCTATACCTACTCATGCTCCAATATCTGCCTCTATGGCTGCTCCATGTACACCTGTGTCATGGGTATTACTAGTGATGCTGCTGCAGGCTAGCCCAATGTCCCAAATCCTAAAGCTCATCTCCCTCCATATGTAACAATACTTTGAATGCTACCCCTGACTCCTCAGTGTGCACCCTCATTACACACACCAGAGCCACTTCCACTATGAATTAGCCAGTTCTTCAAACCCTGGAGCCACTGTCACTCCACAGAGCCCACATTCCAGTCTCTCCTCCATGGCTATTCTGGGTATCCATGACACAGGCTTGGAGCCACACTGCTGCAGGCTAGCCAGTGCCCCAGGCCCCCACATATCAGGCACCAGTAATACCATAAGCATAAAGACTCTCACAAACTGGGTCAGGTGATGAGAAGGATCTTCTTGGCCACAATATCCATAGTAGACAAAGAGATGAGGTGGATCCTGGGAGCCTTTGCCACTGAAGATGACAATAGCCCTTACCAACTCTATAGCCTACTTGCAGCACTGGCCATTGAGGATGCCTGAAATTTTTGTCAAAGCTGACTTCAGTTTATGGAGTGGTATGGAGACTATGTTGAGTCTTCATTGGAACTGTGACTGCCACACTTCACCCAGCCATTACCCTCACATCCACCCACAAAGCCTTCCTCCTAGAAGTCAGACTATAAAGTCAGGAAGAGTTGTCTGTTCCATCATATGCACAGGTATCAGTGAAAGGATATAAGAAACGCAAAAATCATGGGCAGCCCTGGTGGCTCAGCAGTTTAGCGCCACCTTCAGCTCAGGGTGTGATCCTGGAGAACTGGGATGGAGTCTCACATCGGGCTCCCTGCATGGAGCCTGCTTCTCCCCCTGTCTCTCTCTCTATATCTATCTATCTCTCTCGAATAAATAAATAAATCTTTAAAAAAAAATAACTAAAAGAAATCAGGAGACCATCAAAGTAACACAATAACAAAGTAACAAACCTAAAGAAATAGATTATGAGTTGCCAGATAAAGAATTCAAAATAATTGTTTTAAAGAAACTAAGCAAGCTATAAGAAAAACAGATAGAAGAACTCAACAAAATCAGAAAAATGAACAAAATGAGAAGTTCAACTAAGAAATAAAAATAATAAAAAATAGCAATTTTATAACTGAAGAACACAATGGAAGAAATGAACAATATAATAGAGAGTATTGACATCATACTTGATTGAGCAGAAAAAGAATCTGTGAGCACAAACACAAGTAATTTGAAATTATCCAGTCAGAGGAGAAAAAAAAAACATTAAAAGTCTAAAGAAAACCTACATGAATTATAGGGTACAGTCCAATTAAACAATATTTAAATTATGGGAGTCCTAGAAGTCAAGGAGGAGAAAGTGGCAGAAAGCTTATTTAAAGAAAGAATGGCAAAGGATCCTGGGTGGATCAGTAAGTTAAGCATCTGCCTTGGGCTCAAGTCATGATCCAAGAGTCGTGGGATTGAGCCCCACATTCGACTCCCTTCTCAGTGTGGATCCTGCTTTTTCCTCTCTTTCTGCCTCTCCCCCTGCTCCTTACTCAGGCTCTCTCTCACTCACTCTGTCTCTTTCAAATAAATAAATAAAATCTTGAAAGAAGAAAGAAGGAAGGAAAGAAAGAAAGAAAGAAAGAAAGAAAGAAAGAAAGAAAGAGAAAGAAAGAAAGAAGAGAAAGAAAGAAAGAAAGAAAGAAGAAAGAAAGAAAGAAAGAAAGAAAGAAAGAAAGAAAGAAAGAAAGAAAGAAAGACAGGCTGTGGGATGCCTGGGTGTCTTAATCAGTTGGGTGTCCAGTTCTTGATTTTGGCTTAGGTCATGATGTCAGGATTGTGAAATTGACCCCGCATCAGGCTTTGCATTGGGCATGGAGCCTGCTTGGATTCCCTCTCTCCTTTTGTCCCTCCATCCCTCCAAAACAAAGCAAAATAAAGTAAAACAGAAAATGAAATGTCCGAACTTCCCAAATCTGGGAGGAGATATGGATTCCAGGTACATGAAACTTCTAGGTTTCCATACAGATTCAAACCAAATACTTCACCAAGACACATTATAATCAAACTGACAAAGAATAATAAAACAAATAATAAAAGAAAGCTATGGATGACTTCTTTCAACTTTTATAATTTAAATAAAATGGAAAATAAAATTTGTATCTTCTCAAAAGATACAACTGACCATAAATACACACAAGGAAAAAGTAAACTGAATGTTTAATGTTTAATGTCTTCAAATTAGCAAGAGAAAAAATCATCTCACACAAGAGAACTCTGTAGAGCTATCAGTGGGTTTCTCAGCAGAAATTTCCAGTCAAGGGACACCTGGGTGGCTCAGTGGCTGAGCATGTCTTTGGCTCAGGGTGTGATCCTGGAGGCCCCGAGATCAAGTCCTACATCAGGCTCCCTGTGAAGAGCCTGCTTCTCCCTCTGTCTATGTCTCTGCCTCTCACTCTGTCTCATGAATAAATAAATAAAATCTTAAAAAAACAGAAATTTCCAGGCAAGAAGAGAGTAGGTTGGTATATTCAAAATGCTGAAAGGGAAAAAAACCCTGCCAAACAAGAATACTTTACCCAAAAAAGCTCTCCTTCAAAAATGAAGAAAAGATAAATATGTTCCCAAACAAAAGCCAAGGGAATTCATCACCATTTGACCAGTCTTACCAGAAAAGCTAAAGGGAATTTTTCAGGCTGAAATAAAACGACACTAATTAGTAACATGAAAACATTAAAGTATAAAACTCATTGATAAGTATATAGTCAAATTCAAGATACTCTAATATGTAATGGTAGTGTGTAAATCACTTAACCCCAGTAAAAAAAAGTTAAAAAACAAATTTTTAAATATTTTATTTATTCATTTATTTGACAGAGAGAGAACAAACAAGCAGGGGGAGCTGCAGAGGGAGAGGTAGAAGCAGATTCCCCACTGAGCAGGGAGTCTGACAAGGGACTCAATCCCAGAACCCTGGGATCATGACCTGAGGCAAAAGCAGATGCTTAACCCACTGAGCCACACAGGTGACCCTCCAAAAATAAGTAAGTAAGTAAGTAAGTAAATAAATAAATAAATAAAGCTACAACAATTTGTTGATACTTAGACAATACGAAAAGATGTAAATTTTTACATCAAAAACAAAATATGGAGAGAGAATAAAAAGATGCAGTTTTTATCTACAGTTGAAGTTATCCACTTAAAATGGATTGTTATGAGCATAAGACATTTTATGTAAGCTACATGGCAATAACAAAGCAAAAACCTGTGGTAGAAAGTTAAAAGATTAAGAAAAGGAATCAAAGCATATTACTGTAGAAATCATCAAACACAAAGAAAGACAGCAAAAGAGGAAGAAAGGAACAAGGAACTATGAAATAGTTAAGATGGGAAGAGTAAGTCCTCACCTCTCAACAATTACATTGTTAAATAGACTAAATTAGCCAAACAAAAGACATAGTGTGCATGAATGAAAAAAAAAAAAAAAAAGATTCAGGGTCACCTGGGTGGCTCAGTGGTTGAGCATCTGCCTTTGGCTCAGGGCCTGATCCCAGAATTCTGGGATTGAGTCCCACATTGAGCTCCTTGCAGTGAACCTGCTTCTCCCTCTGCCTATGTCTCTGCCTTCTTTCTGTGTCTCTCATAAATAAATAAATAAAATCTTAAAAAGATAAAAATTTTAAAAAGTTTCAATTACATGTTGCCTACAAGAGATTCATTTCAGCTTTAAGGGTCTAAGGTGAAGGGATGTAAAATAATATTCCATGCAAATGAAAACCAAAAGAGAACAGGAGTGGCTATACTTATATTAGATAAAATAAAATTTAAATTAAAAAATAACAAGAGACAAAGAAAGTTATGATATAATGATAAAGATATCAAATCATTGAAGAATTTAACAATTCTAAGTATGTATGCACTGAACATCACAGCAGTTAAATATATTAAGCAAATAACAATTAAAGGGAAAAAAGAAAACAACACAATAGCAGGGAATCAATACCCCACTTTTGACAATTAGTAGATAATCTAGATAGGATATCAATGAGGAAATATTAGGCTTGAATATATTGGACAAAATATGGAATAGAACATTCCACACAATAGCAACAGATTATACTTTCTTCTCAAGTGCACAACAGAGAATATTCTTCAGGGTAAATTCTATGTTAGGTCATGAAAGAAGCCTTAACAAATTTGAGAAGACTGAGATTCTGTCATAACCTCTCTAATCACAATGGTATGAAACTAGAAATTAATAACAGGAAAATAACTGGAAGAGTGACGTATATGTGGAAGTTTAAATTATCATGAGCAGCAAATATCTTACAACAAACAAATATGTAAAATATAATATACTAAACTAATGGGTGCAAAAAAAAAAAAGCAGTTCTGAGAATTATAATACCTAAATTGAGGATGTACATCTAAGGATGCTTATATTGATATATGCCCACATTCAGAATTAAAGATCTTAAATAAACCGACTAATTTTTAACCTCAAGAAACTATAAAAAGAAAAAGAAGCCTAAAGTAGGCAAAATTGGATCAGAGCAGAAATAAATGAAATAAGGAATAGAAACACAATAGAAAAGATAAATGAAATGAGAAGTTGTCGTTTTGAAAACATAAAAATTGGCAAACCTTTAAATAGATTAAGAATAAAAGAGAAAAGACAGTAAATAAAATCGGAGATGAAGAAGGAAACATTACAACTGATAGCACAGAAATACAATGATTATAAGAAAGTATTATGAAGAATTATACACTAACAAATTGGATAACCTAAAAGAAATGGACAAATTCCTAAAAACATACAACATACCAAGATTGAATCATGATGAAAAATAAAATCTTAAAAGACTAATAACTAGTAGGAAATTAAATCAGTAGTCAAAATCTCTCAAAAAAGAAAACACCTGGAAAAAAATAGTTTCATTGGTAAATTATACCAAATATTCAAAGAAGAATTAAAGGCAACACTTCTCCAGTGCTTTTTCTCCAAAAAAATTAAGAGGAACAATTTCAAATTCATTTTGCAGGATCACAATTACCCTGATACTAAAACCAGACATGCAGACTACAAGAAACAAAAATTACAAGACAATATTCCTGATGAACATATATGCAAAAATCCCCAACAAACTAGAAGCAAACTGAATTCAATAGAATATTGAAAGAATCATATGGGATGCCTGGGTGGCTCAGCAGTTGAGTGTCTGCCTTTGGCTCATGGCATAATCCCAGGTCCCAGGATCAATTCCTGCATTGGGCTTTCTGCATGGAGCCTGCTTTTCCCTCTGCCTGTGTTTCTGCCTCTCTCTCTCTCTCTCTCTCTTTCTCTCTCTCTCATGAATAAATAAATATATAAAATCTTTAAAATAAATAAATAAAATAAAAATAAAAGAATCAAAAATAAAAAATAAAAAAAATAAAAGAATCATACATCATGATCAACTGGGATTTATCCCTGGAAATCAAGATTGGTTCAGTGTATACAAATCAGTTAATGTGATATACTACATTAACAGAATAAAGAATAAAAATCATATTATAATCTCAAAAGATATAGAAAAAGCACTTGAGAAACTCAACATTCTTTCAGGAAAAAAACTCTCAACAAAATAGATATATAAGAAGCATACTTCAACATAATAAAAGCTACGTTTTGCAAGCCAACAACTAGCAGCTTAATCTCAATGGTGAAAAGCTAAAAGCTTTTCCTTTAGGATCAAGATCAAGACAAGAATTTCCACTCTTGTCATTTCTGGTCAACATAGTACTAAAATTCCCAATCACAGCAATTAGGCAAGAGAAAGAAATAAAGGACAACAAAATTATAAAGAGGAAGTAAAATTATCTGTTTTCAGATGGTATAATTTTATATGGAGAAAACCCCAAAGACTTCAGCAAAAGATTATCAGAACTAATAAATGAAAGTTGCAGGATACAAAACCAATGAATAAAACTCAGTTAGTCTTCTATCACTAACAATAAGCTATCTAAAAGAGAAAGTAAAGAAGCAATCCCAATTACAATAGCATTAAAAATAAATAAAATACTTAGGAATAAATTTAACCAAGGAGACAAAAGACATATACACCGAAAACTACAAAACATTGAAAGAAATTGAAGAAGACACAAATAAGAACGATATCTCAGGTTCTTGGATTGTAAAAATTAATGTTAAAATCCTTATACAACCAAAGTGATTGACAGATTCAATGCAATCTCTATTAAAATTCCAATGGCATTTTTTTCACATAAATAAAAAATATCCTAAAATTTGCATAGGACCACAAAATATCCCAAATAACCAGTCTTGAAAAAACAAATCTGGAGATACTACACTTCCTTATTTCAAATTATATCACAAAATATAGCAATCAGCACAGTGTGGTACTGGCATAAAAATAGACACATAAACAATGAAACAGAATAGACAACTCAGACAAATACTATGTAATATCTCTTTTACATGAAATCTTATTTTTTTAAAAAGAACTAACTCATAAAAATAGAATTGAATGGTGATGGTCAAGGGCTGGTAAGTAGAAGATATAGAGAAATGTTGGTCAAAGAGTACAAACTTTAAGTTTTAAGATGAATAAATTTTGAAGATCTAAGGCACAACATGTTACTGTGAAATGATAGATGTGTTAATTTTTAGTATTCCTTTCACAATGTATATCAAATCATCACATTGTATACTTTAAATATATACAATTTTATCAATTATAACAAAAAAATCAAAGGAGGGAATTTAATCAATGTAATCCAAAAGGAAAAATATTTTAAAATATGAAAAAATATATAATTATGTTACTGATACACATAGAAAATTGATGCAATGCAGTGCCCAATTATGGCTAAAAAAATTTCAGATATCTAGCTATATAAGTAAACTTCGTCACCTTGAAAAAGAAAATCACACCAAAATACGACATCTAAGGTCATACTTTAATCATGTAAAGGGATATGTTTTCATGCTAAGGTCAGGAATAAGGTAAGAATGTCCTCTCACCATAACTATTTATTCAAAATCATTCTGGAATTCCTACCCAGCACAACAAAGCAAGAAAAAGAAATAAAATGTATGCAGATTTAAAAGAAAACACACAAAACTGTTTTTGCCTATAAAGGACATAAGCTACATAGGAAACCATTAAAAATCTACAAGAAAGAAAAAAATTTCAAATATTAAGTATAGCAAGTTCAAAAGATGTAAAGTCGGGCAGGCCGGGTGGCTCAACCGTTTAGCATCGCCTTCCGCCCGGGGCGTGATCCTGGAGGCCCGGGATCGAGTCCCGCGTCAGGCTCCCTGCATGGAGCCTGCTTCTCCCTCTGCCTATGTCTCTGCCTCTCTCTCTCTTTCTCTGTATCTCTCATGAATAAATAAATAAAATATTTTTTAAAAAGATGTAAAGTCAACATTAAAAAAATTGCTTCCTATGTATCATCAATGAACAATTGAAATTTGAAATTTTAAAAATATGAACTATATATTAGCACTCTAAAAATGAAGTATTTAGGTATAAATCTAACAAAAATATGTATAGGATCTAAATGCAGAAAGTTATAAAACCCTGAGGAATTAAACCAAAGATATAAATAAATGAAAAGATTATCCATGTTCATGGATTGAAAGACATAATACTGTTAAGTTTTCAAGGCTTCCCCAATTTTTTAAAAGATTTTATTTATTTATTCGTAAGAGACACAGAGAGAGAGTGGCAGAGACACAGGAGAGGGAGAAGCAGGCTCCCTGCAAGGATCCTGATGCAGGACTAGATCCCAGATCCCAGGACCACAGGATCACAACCTGAGCCAAAGGCAGATGCTCAATCACTGAGCCACCCACGTGCCCCAATTCTAAAATTTATACAAAAAAGAAAAAGACCTAGAATGAAAATCTGAAGGACAAAAAGAAAATTGAAGAATGCACTCTATATAATTTCAAGATTTCCTGCAAAAGCGTAGTAATTAAGACAGTGTGGTATTGGTGAAGCATGAGATTGGTATGTAGATCCATGAATTAGAATAAAGAATTCATAAATAGACCCACAACAATATAATCAACTGATATTTCAGAAAAATGAAGGCAATCAAATGGGAAAAGCATAGCGTTTTTAACAAATGTTACTGGAATCATCTTCAACCTATTGGTGAGTGAAGGATTCCCTTCCTCTTCCTTTGGAAAGCCAAACACAATACAGCTGACACTAGACAGATGAGATTGATAGCACTTTACCAGTCATATATGAACAGAGACCGGAGAAAAGGTTACTGAGCCCTGCAGTGTCACAAAGGATTTATACTTTTTTGAAAAGGCAGGGGCTGTGAGGCAGGCTTTGCATTAACAAAACGAAAGACACATGGTCACCTCTGGAGAACTTGATTGCTTTTTTTTGTTTATTTGTTTTGTTTTGTATATTTTTATTGGAATTTATTTGCCAACATATAGTATAAGACCCAGTGTTCATCCCATCAAGCTTTGTTTGAATAATTCCTCAGGCTAGCAGTGAACTGAAGCCCACTACTTGGGAATAACAAAGCACTATGCCTTATTTCCATGATAATGAAGTGTTTTTTGGCTGGAAACCATATCCATGTGAACAGTTTGGGGAAGAAGACTTGCAGTTAGACTATCCAAGGCCTTCTCAATTTATAAGATGTAACACGATGCATAATACTAAATCTAATATTCAAAATTTCTACCACATTATACAAAAATAAATTATCCAATATAACATCTTATAACTCATGCAAAAGTTAACTCAAAATGTATTATAAAATTAATTGGAAAGTACAAAGCTCTAAAACTTACAGAAAAAAAATAGAAGAAAATTTAGGTGATTTTATTTTAATGGTAACTTTTTAGATATGACACCAAAAACATAATCTAAGAAAGAACAAATTGATAAATTAGAATTAATTATAATTAAAAACCTTTGCACTATGAAACACACAGGTAAGAGAATAGACATACAATTATAGACTGGAAGAAAATATTTGCAAAATCTATACATCATAAGTAACTTGTACTAAATATATACAAAAAAAAAACTTTTAAAAGTTAACTGTAACAGGGATGCCTGGGTGGCTCAGTGGTTGAGCCTTTGGCTCAGGGCGTGATTCTGGAGTCCCGGGATCAAGTCCCACCTAAGGCTTCCTGCATGGAGCCTGCTTCTTCATCTGCCTATGTCTCTGCCTCTGTCTCTCATGAATAAATAAATAACATATATTTTTTTAAAAAGTTAACTATATATAACAAAACGAATGATGGTTGATATTCTTGACTCAGCCTGCTCATACACCCACTCTGCACTGAGAAAAATGACTAGAAGGAAGAACTCACCACAAAAGAAAGGATCAGAAACAGTACTCTCTGTCACAGAGTTACAGAATATGGATTTTAATTCAATGTCAGAAAGCCAATTCAGAAACACAATTATAAAGCTACTGGTGGCTCTTGAAAAAAGCATAAAGGAGACTTCATGACTGCAGAATTTACAACTAATCAGACTGAAATTAAAAATCAATTAAATGAGATGCAATCCAAACTGAATGTCCTAACAAGGAGGGTTAATGAGGTGGAAGAAAGAGTGAGCAACATAGAAGACAAATTGATGCCATTGAAGGAAACAGAGGAAAAAATAGAAAAACAATTAAAAGACCACGAGGAAATAAATGATAACCTCAGAAGGAAGAATCTATATATGAGTGGGGTTACAAAAAGCGCCAAGAGGGCCAGAGAGCCAGAAAGCATATTTCAACAAATTATAGCTGAGAAATTCCCTAATTTGGGGAGGGAAACAGGCATTCAGATCCAGAAGATAGAGAGGTCCCTACCCCCCCAAATAAATCTATAAAAACCACTGGACACCTGGACACTTAATAGTGAAACTTGCAAATTACAAAGATAAAGAGAAAATCCTTAAAGCAGCAAGAGACAAGAGATTCTAAATTTATATGGGGAAAAATATTAGAGAAACATCAGAATGCTCCACAGAGACCTGGCAGGCCAGAAAGGGCTGGCAGGATATATTCAGGGTCCTAAATGAGAAGAACATGAAGCCAAGAATGCTTTATCCAGCAAGGCTGTCATTCAGAATAGGAGAGATAAAGTGATGCCTGGGTGGCTGAGTAGTTGAGCGTCTGCCTTCAGCTCAGGACGTGATCCCAGGGTTCTGGGATCGAGTCCCACATTGGGCTCCCTACATGGAGCCTGTTTCTCCCTCTGCCTATGTCTCTGCCTCTCTCTCTCTCTCTGTATCTCTCATGAATAAATAAATAAAATCTTCTTTAAAAAAAAGAAATAAAGAACTTCCAAGATAGGCAGAAACTGAAAGAATATGTGACCACCAAACCAGCTCTGCAAGAAATATTAAGGGTGACCCTGTAATAGAAAGAGGAAGGTCAAAGAAATAATCCATAAGGCAGGGGCTGCATAGGTATTACGATGACACTAAATTTGTATCTTTAAATAGTTACTCCGAACATGAATGGGGTAAATGATCCCATCAAAAAAACATGCAGGGTTTCAGACTGGATAAAAAAACAAGACACATCTATTTGCCGTCTACAAGATATTCATTTGAGACCTAAGGAAAACTCCAGCCTAAAAATGAAAGGTTGGAGAACCATTTACCATTCAAATAGTCCTCAAAAGAAAGCTGGGGTAACAATCCTCATATCACATAAATTAAAGTTGATCCCAAAGGCTGTGTAGTATGAGATGAAGAAGGACACTATATCATACTTAAGCGGTCTATCCAATAAGAATACCTAACAATCATGAATATTTATACCCCTAATGTGGGAGCTGCCAACTTTATCAATCAATTAATAACCAAAGTAAAAGCATACTTAGATAGGAATACACTAATAATAGGAGACCTCAACATGGCACTTTCGGCAAATGACAGATCTTCTAAGAACAACATCACCAAAGAAACAAGGCCTTTAAATAATGCACTAGACCAGATGGATTTCACAGATATTTACAGAACTTTTCACCTGAAACCAACTGAATACACATTCTACTCAAGGACACATGGAGCTTTCTCCAGAATAGACCACATGCTGGGTCATAAATCAGGTCTCAATCGATACCAAAACATTGGTATATCCCCTGCATAGTTTCAGACTATAAACTTTAAAACTAGAACTCAATCATAAGAAGAAATTTGGAAGAAACTCTAACAAATGGAGGTTAAAGAGCATCCTGCTAAAAGATGAAAGGGTCAAGCAGGAAATTAGAGAAGAATTAAAAAGATTCATGGAAAAAAATAACAATGAAGATACAGCTGTTCAAAATCTTTGGGTTACACCAAAAGCAGTCCTAAGAAGGAAATACATTGCAATACAAGCATCCCTCAAAAAAACTGGAAAAACCTCAAAGACACAAGCTAACCTTGCACCTAAAGGAACTGGAGAAAGAAGGTTATTATGTAGGACATAAAACCTACACCAAGCAGGAGAAGAGAGATAATAAAGATTCGATCAGAACTCAATGAAATAGAGACCAGAAGAACTGTAGAACAGAACAACAAAATCAGAAATTGTTTCTTTGAAAGAATTAATAAGAGAGATAAACCATTAGCCACCCTTATTAAAAAGCAAAAAGACTCAAATTAATAAAATCACGAATGAAAAAGGAGAGATCACCACCAATACCAAGGAAATACAAATGATTTTAAAAATGTATGATGAGCAGCTATACACCAATAAATTAGGCAATCTAGAGGAAATGGATACACTTCTGGAAAAACCACAAATGACCAAAATGGGAGCAGGAAGAAATAGAAAACCTGAACAGGCCAATAACCAGGGAGGAAATTGAAGCAGTCATCAAAAACCTCCCAAGACACAAAAGTCCAGGGCCAGATAGCTTTCCAAGGGAATTCTATCAAACGTTTAAAGAAGAAACAATACCTATTCTACTAAAGCTGTTCTGAAAGATAGTGATGGAATACTTCTAAACTCATTCTATGAGGCCAGCATCACGATAATTCCCAAACCAGACAAAGACCACACCAAAAAGGAGAATTATAGACCAATATCCCTGATGAACATGGATGCAAAAATTCTCAACAAGATACTAGCCAATAGGATCCATCAGTACATTAAGATTATTCACCATGACCAAGTGGGATTTATCCCAGGGATGCAAGCCTGGTTCAACACTCATAAAACAATCAACGTGATAGATCGCATCAAGAGAAAATACAAGAACCATATGATCCTCTTGGTAGATGCAAAGAAAGCATTTGACAAAATACAGCATCCATTCTTGATCAAAACCCTTCAGAGTGTAGGGATAGAGGGAACATTCCTCAGCATCTTAAAAGTCGAAAAAGCCCACAGCAAATATCATTCTCAATGAGGGAAAAACTTGAGAGCCTTTCCCCTAAGATCAGGAACACTCCAGGGATGTCCACTCTCACAACTGTTAGTCAACATAGTACTAGAAGTCCTAGCCTCAGCAATCAGGCAACAAAAAGAAATAGAAGGCATTCCAATTGGCAAAGAAGAAGTCAAACTCTCCCTCTTCGCAGATGACATGATACTCTACATAGAAAACCCAAAGACTCCACCCCAAGATTGCTAGAACTCATACAGCAATTCAGCACTGTGGCAGGATACAAAATCAACACCCAGAAATCAGTGACATTTCTATCCACCAACAATGAGACTAAAGAAAGAAATTAAGGAGTCAATCCATTTACAATTGCACCCAAAGCATAAGATACCTAGGAATAAACCTAACCAAAGAGGTAAAGGAAAACTACAGAACACTTCTGAAAGAAGTTGAGGAAGACACAAAGAGATAGAAAAATATTCCATGCTCATGGATTGGTATAATTAGTATTGTGAAAATGTCTATGCTACCCAGGGCAATTTACACATTCATTGCAGTCCCTATAAAAATACCATGGACTTTCTTCAGAGAGTTGGAACAAATCATCTTAAGATTTGTATGGAATCAGAAGAGACCCCAAATAGCTAGGGGAATATTGAAAAAGAAAACCAGAGCCAAGGCATCACAATTCTGGGTTTCAAGTTATACTACAAAGCTGTGATTATCAAGACAGTGTGGTACTGGCACAAAAACAGACACATAGATCAATGGAACTGAATAGAGAACTCAGTATTGGTCCCTCAACTCTATGGTCAACTAATATTTGGCAAAGCAGGAAAGACTATTCCCTCGAAAAAGGGTCTCTTCAATAAATGGTGCTGGAAAATTGGACAGCCACACGTAGAAGAATGAAACTAGACCATTCTCTTGCTCCATACACAAAGATAAACTCAAAAATGGATGAAAGATCTAAATGTGAGACAAGAATCCATCAAAATCCTAGAGGAGAACAGAAGAACATCCTTTTTGATATTGACCACAGCAACTTCTTACAGGATACATCTATGAAGGGGAACAAAAGCAAAAATGAACTATTGGGACTTCATCAATATAAAAAGCTTCTGCACAGCAAAAGTAACAGTCAAACTATAGGATGGGAGAAGATATTTGCAAATGACATATCAGAGAAAGGACTAGTATCCAAGAACTACAAAGAACTTATTAAACTCAACAGCAAAGAAACAAACAATCCATTCATGAAATGGGCAGAAGACATGAACAGAAATCTCACAGAGGAAGACACAGACATGTTCAACAAGCACATGAGAAAATTCTCTGCATCCCTTGCCATCAGGGAAATACAAATACAAATCAAAACCACAATGAGATGCCACTTCACACCAGTGAGAATGGGGAACATTAACAAGACAGGAAACAACAAATATTGGAGAGGATATGGAGAAACGGGAACCCTCTCGCACTGCTGGTGAGAATGCAAACTGGTACAGCTACTTTGGGAAACTGTGTGGAGGTTCCTCAAGGAGTTAAAAATAGTTACCCTATGACCCAGCAATTGAAATCCTGGGGATTTACCTGAAATATACAGATGCAGTGAAAAGCCAAGACACCCGCACCCCAATGTTTATAGTGGCAATGTCCACAATATCCAAACTGTGAAAGGAGCTTTGTGTCCATCGAAAGATGAATGGATAAAGAATGTGTGGTCTATATATACAAAGAAATATTACTCAGCCATCAGAAATGATGAATACCCACCATTTGCATCGATGTGGACGGAACTGGAAGTTATTATGCTGAGTGAAGTAAGTCAGTCAGAGAAGGACAATCATTATATGGTTTCACTCATGTGCGGAATATATCAAATAGTCAAAGGGATTTAGGGGATCAGAGAGAAAATAAGTGGGAAAAATCAGGGGGAGTGACAAAACATGAGAGACTCCTAACTCTGGGCAAGGAACAAGGGGTAGTGGAAGGGGAGGTGGGCAAGGGAATGGGGTGACTGGGGGACGGGCACTGAGGGGGCCACTTGCCGGGGTCAGCACTGGGTGTTATATTATATGTTGCCAAATCTAACTTCAATTAAAAATATTTAAAAAAAAGAAAATAAGAAGAAGTAGTACCAGAAGAAGAGAGTACTTATGAGGGTCAAAAAAGGGGAAAGGGAATTACTATGGTAACCAAAGGACATGACTGGTGGTTTGGGCAATGATAAAGCAATATCTTTAGCAGATACTGTTCATTTTCTCCCAATATCCATTCTCCTCTCCTTCCATTGTAATGGAGACTGGATTTTTAGATAAGAGCATGGCAGTCTGGAATAAAGTCTAGTTTTACCAAAAAATAAAAAAATAAAAAGTATTTGGTCCTGGATTACTTTGAGGGTCTTTATTCACCTTACCACACCATATAATCCAGTAATTGTGCACCTACACATTTACTCATTTGAAAGTTTTGTTCACACACAACTCACAAGGTAATGTTTGTAGCAGCTATTCATAATCATCAAAACCTAGAAGCCACCAATATTCATTAAAGGAGTTGACAAATTGTGGTATATCCATCCATACAATGCAATACTCTGCAGCATTGAAAATAACTATTCAATCAATTAAAGATATGATAAATAAATGAATATTTCTAAGTGAAATAAATCAGTTTAAAAAGGCTGTATAGTGGATGACTCAATTTATATGGCATTATAGAAAATGGAAAACTAAAAAGGTGATAAACTGATCAGTGGTTGCCTCTGGTTCAGAGAGAGAAATACTCAATAGGAGATTAATAGAATATTTTTATTAGAGTGGTGACAGTATTTTGATAAGGGATGTATGACACTAAGCATTTGTCAAACCTCATCAAATTCTATAGCTGAAAGTATGAATATTTATATATGCTAAGTTTTAAAAATGTGGAGGTCAGCAGACCTCAGGATAGAATCCAGAATGTGACATAATAACCGAACTTCCATTATGGAAAGGAATGTGAGGAAAGTTATTAACTTAAGTAACTTTGGAAGTGTGGAGTCTATAAACTAAAGGAAAAAGAATCTGCACATAATAATAGTAAGAAATGACAAAGTAGTTTCACATGAGGTATGAATTAAACAATGTTATAAAGTATACATGTGTGATATAATTGAAAAATTAAATATATGCATGGCAGATAGTGGCAGATAATTTCTCACTGTGAAGTGGAGGGTTGCAGATAAGTGGGACAGCTAATGAATTGGATTTGGAGACATCAGTATAAACTTATGTTTTACATAGATTTTAAAAACACATAGATTTACTGATTGTATATATATATATATATACACACACACACGTATACACGTATATATATACTGATTGTGTGTGTATATATATATATATATATATATATATATATACACACACACGTATACATATTTCTCTGTCAGCTGAGAGAGTCTTGAAACCATGATACCTCTGAGACAATGAGCATAACAAGTGCCTAGATTCTGGTTTCTGATACCATTATCCAATAAAAGGAACTATGGATCCTTGGAAAAATGGTTGATTCTAAGACTGGATTAGGAAATACACAAGATCAGTGTGGGGAATTCAAAAAATAAGGAAGTTCTCAAACAAACTAACCACACTGATAAGAATATGTGCAAGGGACATAGCCAATAGAAATGATTCTTAATGCTTAAACCGGGAAATAAATTGCAAAAACAAAAAAACAAGTAACATAGTTCTGAATTATAACCCTATGTATGATATAAATATCCCTAAGTCTATACTGACAACAAACAATTAAATTAAGATTAATTCTATAAAAAGGGAAATATAAACAATTATTTTAAGCAGAATACTAAATAATTTATGCAGGTACTATACGTTCAAGTAGGTGGAGTATAGTTCCCCACTTTTTATGTCCAAACTGTGCATAGTGACTTCCCTCCAAAGAGTATGGTATTGAAAAAAGAAGAAAGAGTAACTTTGCAACCCTACTTTAGCATAATGATCAAGGTTAACTTCAATAGTTATGTCATGTCGGTAGTGTGCACTCTTGATATGATGTGATAAAGATGGCAGTTCACATCTGTAGTCTTTCCCCAAACTCATGATTCTATCTCAGTCATGATAAAAACACCTGGCAAACTCCAATTAGCCAGTATTTCTAAGAACTCAATTTCATAAAAAACAAGGAAAGTATGAAAATCTATCACAGCCAAGAAGAGCCTAAAGCAGCTTGATGACTACATATATGGTAATGTGTTATCCTATGTGGGATCCTGGAAGATTACAGGTAGAACGCACAAATTCTAAATAAAAGTATGAACTTTAGGTAATAATGATGTATTCATTAATTGATGCAGTTCATTATTTGAGAAATTTTATCTTACTATTGTAAGTATTATTAATAAGTAAAGTTGAATCTATGTTATCAGAGAAATCTATGTATTGTATTGCAACATTTTTGTAAACCAAAAATCCATTGTAAAATAGCTTATTTTGTAAGTTTAAAAAGTAGCCTTACTTTTCATTTCCTGAGTAGCCCAAGTAACTCTGGACTATTCCTGTTAGGCCTTCTCTGAAAATGCCATGTTGGAATCCATATTTTTTACAATTTTTCAGTTGAATCTCCCAGCTGCTTTGAGCTCTAACTCTGCAATGAATAACCACATTCAGCAATCTTTTCTCTCTGTGGAAGATCAAACCAACACCAGAATCTAATTAAAAGTCTCCATACAAGGGACTCAGCAGAATTGAGGCAAAGAGTATTTTATAATTCTGGGTCCAGGGTGACCATATAGGGAATAATATATCATCCTTGGGAATAAAAGCTCACTTATCCTATTGACTTTTAAAACACAGGCTGCTGTGCATCAAGTAAATATCAAGAGGTTTTATTAAAGCTTATACTTTTGTTTCCTACTAAATATTATAAAAATATCAAACATAAAAATTTTCTGAATAAAATAAAATAAAAATATTTATCTCTTCTTTTAATCATGATTTTATAACTATGAGGATAAACAAAGGGAAAGAATGTTTGCCGAATTATCCATGTAAAATTTTACAATTAAACAGTGCTTAAAAAAATGAAAAGTTTGAAAGGACAGAATACATAAATCTTACAATAAAGAAAGGAATTAAACTAAATGAGATCATCATTTGGTTCAGGTAGCTTCAGAAACTACCGGTTCTACTCCACTAGCTTTATAACATACTAATACTACATTTGTGTAAATTTATTCCCCAAATCACAAAATTACAATAATCAATTTGCCTTCTTGGTATTAACATAATAGATAATAAATATGCTGAAAATTTCCTATGACAAGCACCTAGAAATGCTAGGAAATTATTTTAAAAACATTACATTAAATAAAGAAATCAGCTTGCACAATACGAGTATGAAAAAATCCAGAATCTAAGAGAAAAGAGATAAAGACCAAAAAACAAACAAACAAAACCAAACAAACAAAACCCACAAGAATTCATGCAGCAAGTGCCAGGAGATGGACAGACTGAGGAAATCGCCAGTCTTTGCTACTCAAGAAATGGAATTTAGGGACACCTGGATGGCTCATTCAGTCAGTTAAGAATTCAACAGGATTTCAGCTCAGGTATGATCTTATGACTCTGAGATCTGACCAGCATTGGGCTCTGCACTCAGAGGGGAGTCTGCTGATGGGGAGTCTAACCCCTCCCACCTCTAAAATAAATAAATAAATCTTAAAAAAAATAAATGGGATTTAATACCATGTTGGAGAAAATAGACTATGTCCTAGAGGAGTATTAGGAAATTGGAACTAAGGCAGATAGATAGATAGATAGATAGATAGATAGATAGATAGATAGAGTCTGTGATGGTTAGTTTTATGTGTCAACTGGACCCAGCTACAGGTTTTCAGATATTTGGTGAAATATTATTCTGAATATTTTGGTGAATATGCTTTGGATGATACTGACATTTAAATAAGTAGGCTGAGTAAAGCAATTACCTTCTATAATGTAGGTGTGCCTCATCCAATCACTTTAAATCCTGAGTAGAACAAAAAGTAAAAGATAATTCTCCTGCCTGAGTACCTTCAAACTGGAACAGCAACTATTCCTGGTTCTACAGCAGCAACCTAGCCTTAAACTCAAAGTTTAAGGATATCAATTCTTCCTGGTTCTATAGCATCTTCTGGCTTCAGACTCAACCTAGGACATTGGCTCGGTAGATTTTGAATTTGCTGACTTCCATAATTGCATTAGCTAGTTCCTTATAATCAGTCTCTTTATATATGATGAATATAATAGATGGATAGATAAGTAAAGATGGTAAAAGGTAGAAATATACATAGATAATATATAGAAAGATAGATGGATAGCCTATGGGTTCTATTTACTGGAGAATCTGGAATAATTCATGGTTTGTGTTTTAATATTAGCATAAAAAATGGTCTTAGTCTGGTAATGCTTCTAGGGCACCTTATAGCGCTTACTGTTAGGAAAGTTCTCAGTGCAGAATATGAAGGACTCCCAGAGGAGGAATTTATTTAAAATGAATCCATTTAAAAATGAACTCACAATCACTCCATAGGGTGCCTTTCTGGTTCAGCCAAAAGCATGATACTCTTGATCTTATGGTTATAAGTCTGAGCCCACACTGGGTGTAAAGATTACTTAAATAAATAAAACTTAAAAAAATAAAATGAGTTCATAATCCAAAGTAATACAATGCATGAGAAAAATAATCTTTCATGATCTTTGGTCAGAATCAAAATCAATAGCTATCCGATTTTCAGATAATAAAAGAGTATTCAAACAGTACATTTAAAATGATGCCTGCATGGCTCAGTTAGTAGAGCGTGTGACTCTTGATCACACGAGCCACGTGTTGGGTGTAGAGGTTACTTAAAAATAAAATCTTTAGGGGCACCTGGGTGGCTCAGCGATTGAACATCTACCTTCGACTCAGGTCGTGACCCTGGGATCCTGGGATCGAGTCCCACATTGGGCTTCCAGTAGGGAGCCTGCTTCTCCCTCTGCCTGTGTCTCTGCCCATCTCTCTGTGTCTCACATGAATAAATAAATAAGATATTTTTAAAAATAAAATAAAATGATTAACACATAAAGGAAATCAAAACAACTAGGACAAAAACACTCAGAGAAAATTATTTTCTGAAATTAAAAAAACCCAGAAATTAAAGCCATTGTAGAGATATAGAAAGAAGTTACAAGATTTGGAAGATAGACTTACAAGATCTAATTTATATCTTACATAAATTTTGAGAAATGTACAATAGTAGAGTAGCAATATTTTGAAAGGAAAACAGCTTAAATTTCTCATCTTTGATCAAAAATATACTTTCTCAAATTCAGGAAAAACAATTTCATCAACTAAACCAAAAGAAGATAATATGTAGGTAGGTACATTGTAGTAAAAATTGAAAAATTTCAAAGACTGTAAAATTTTAAAAGCTGACAATTTTTTAAAAAAATCATATCACCTTCAATGGAATTATAATTAGATTAACAATATACTTACAAGCAGTAACAACAAAATCTGAAAGAGCATAAATACTTTCTTCAATGTACAGATAAAATATAATGGTCAATACATATTTAAACTATGTGCATTAAAGAGGGCACTTGATATAATGAGACCTGGGTGTCATATGCAACTGATAAATCACTAAACTCTACCTCTGAAACTAATAATCACTTATGTTAATTAATTGATTTTAAATAAAATGAAATGAATTAGTTTTTAAAAACCAATGCAAAAACAAATCATTGTAAATCTATACCAATGCACAGGCAATATAAAAAAATATATTTGGTGACAATAACAACCAAAAGAGGGAGGCACAAAGATTAATAGAGTTGACTTTATGCATACTATTAAAGCTGAATTGGTATTTATTTAAATTAGTTGTTATAAGTTTAAGATCTTAACTGAAAAGAAACAAAAATTTCAGAAATAAATCTGTCTTTATCAGTAGTTACTTGTATGTACGTTGATTAAAACCTCTATCTGAAAGGTAGAGATTGAAATTATGAATAAAATAACAGAATCCATCCACATGTTGTTTACAATAGTCTCATTTTAAATCCAAAGACACAAATAGGTTAAAAGTAAAATAAATTTTAAAGAATTTCTTGCTAATAGTAACAAAAGAATTTGGAAGTAGCTATGCCAATATTAGACAAATAGACTTTAAGTTAAATATTTTTATAAGAATTAAAGGACTTTGAAGAATAATTTAATCGGTGAAGAAGATACAGCCATTATAAACATATAGATGCCTAACAACAGAGTTTCAACATATCTGAAACACACAGTGACAGAAATAAATAGAAAAATAGTTCTACAGTAACAGATACTTGAATATCCTACTTACAATAAGGTTAGAACACCTACAGACAACAGCAAGAAAATAGAGGACTTGAAAAACCCCTGCAAACCAATGAAACCGAACAGGTATAGATAGAATAATTCACCCAAACCAACAAAATGCACATTATTTTCATGTGCACATAAAATACTCCCTAGGATAGAACATACATCAGGCCTGAAAACAAGATTCAATAAATTTAAAAGGACTGAAATCATAAAAAAATATCTTTCCAACTACAATAGATTTAACTAGAAATCAATAAGAGAAAATGGAAAATTCACAAATATGTGAAAATTAAGCAACACACTCCTAGTACAGAGGTCAAAGAAGAAATTACAAGAGTAATTAGAAAATACTTCATGATGAATGAAGTGAAATCACAGCATATCAGAAAAAATGGGAAGTAGTGAAACAAATGCTCAAGGGAAATGTTTTGCTGTAAGTGTCCAAATATAAAGAAAAATCTCAAATCAGAAACCTAATTTTATACCTTAGAAAATTAGAAAAAGAAAGAATGGTGTCAAAACTGGTAGGAAGGAAGCAAATAATAAAGATCAAATATAAACAAAATGGAGCATACAGAAACAATAGAGAAAATAATAAAGCCAAAAGTTGGTGGGGCATCTGGGTGGCTCAGTCAGTGAGGCATCCAACTCTTGGTTTCCACTCAGGTCATGATCTCCCAGTCAGAAGACTGAGCCTCAGCAGGGAGTCTGCTTCCCCCTGCCCCTTCTCCTGCTCTCTCTTTCAAATAAATAAATAAATCTTTTTTTTAAAGTTGGTTCTTTTAAACTATTAACAAAATTGACAAACCTTTATCTAGACTTATCAGAAAAACGAGCAATAATTTAAACTGCTAAAATCAAAATGAAAATGGATTTATTACCTTAGAGAAAAAGGAGGCATTTTAAGAGAATACCATAAACAATTGTATGCCAAAAATTAGACAACCTACATGAAATGGACATATTTCTAAAAACCTAAAACTACCAAAATTGACTAAAGGAAAAAGAGAGTATCTGAATAAATATATAAGTAAAATTTTATTTATTTTTTTAAGATTTTATTTATTTAGGGACACCTGGGTGGTTCAGTGGTTGAGTGTCTGCCTTCAGCTCAGGGCATGATCCCACATCAGGCTCCTTGCAGGGAAATTCTCTCTCTCTCTCATAAAAATTTATTTATTTATTTATTCATTCAGAGACATAGGCAGAGGGAGAAGCAAGCACCCAGGTGTCCCAAGAAATAAAGATTTTTAAGCCAATAATCAACAACATTACAAAAATTAAAAGTTATTACCAGATGACTGCACTGGTGAATTCTATCAAATATTTAAATATGACTTAATACCAATGCTTTACAAACTCTTCTAAAAAATAGAAGAGGAGATAAAATTTCTTTTTCTTTTTTTTAATTTTTATTTATTTATGATAGTCACAGAGAGAGAGAGAGAGAGGCAGAGACACAGGCAGAGGGAGAAGCAGGCTCCATGCACCGGGAGCCCGACGTGGGATTCAATCCCGGGTCTCCAGGATTGCACCCTGGGCCAAAGGCAGGTGCCAAACCGCTGCGCCACCCAGGGATCCCAGGAGATAAAATTTCTTAACTCATTCTATGGAGTCGGAATTACCCTGGTACCAAACACAGACAAAGACATCACAAGAAAAGAAAACTGCAGGTCAATATCTGTATGAATATAAGTTCAAAATCTTCAACAAAATACCAGCAAAATGAATATAGCAGCACATTAAAAACAATTATACATTCTGACAAAGTAGGTTTTCTAGGAATATAAGAGTAGTTCAGTACATGAAAATCAATCAATGTAGTATATGACATTAATAAAATAAAGGAAAAAGCTACATGATCATCTCAATTGGTACAGAAAAAGCATTTCAGAAATCCATCATCTTTTCTCAACAAAAACACTCAACAAACTAGTCGTAGTTGTTGATCATGATTGGATCATGATGAAGGTGCTACCTTTTGATATTTATTTTTTTCTCAAGTTTTTCTTTAAATTCCAACTAGTTAATATACAGTGTAACACTAGTTTCAGGTATAGAATTTAGTGATTCATCACTTACATACAACAGCCTATGCTCATCACAAGTGCCCTCCTTACTATCATCCCTTTTAACCCATCCACCTCCCCTCCAGCAAGCCTCAGTTTGTTCTCTTGCCTCCTCTAGTCCCTATTTTGTTTCTTAAATTCCACATATGAGTGAAATCATAAGGTCTTTATCTTACTGACTTATTTTGCTTAGCATAATACTCTCTAGCTCCATCCATGTCATTGCAAATGACAAGATTTCATTCTTTTTCATGGCTGAGCAATATTCTATTCCACTGTGTGTGTGTGTGTGTGTGTGTGTGTACCAGTTCTTCTTTATCCATTCAACAGTTGATGAACATTTGGGCTCTTTCCATCATTTGGCTATTGTTGATAATGCTGCTATAAACATCAGGGTGCATATATTCCTTTGATTCAGTATTTTTGTATACTTAGGTAAATACCTATTTGTGCAGTTGCTGAATCATAAGATAGTTCTGTGTTTAACTTTTTGAGGAACTTCTGTACTGTTTTCCAGTTTGCATCCCCATCCCTTTATCTGCAAGAATTAAACTGGACCAGTTTCTTACATCATACACAAAATAAACTCAAAATGGATGAAAGTCCTAAATGTGAGACAGGAAACCATCAAAATCCCAGAAGATAATTTAGGCGATAACCTCTTTGACATCAGCCATAGCAACTTCTTACCAAATAGGTCTCCTGAGGCAAGGGAAACAAAAGCAAAAATAAACTATTGGGACTTCATCAATGTAAAAAGCTTCTACACAGTGAAGGAAACAATCAATAAAACTAAAAGACAGCCTTCAGAATGGGAGTGGATATTTGCAAATGACATATCTGTTAAAGGGTTAATAGATATGGTTAACCCTTTTGATACTTCTATTTAACGTTGTATTAGAAAGTCTAGCCAGAGAACTCAGGTAAGAAGAAATTCAAACTGTAAAGAAAGAAGTAAAACTAACTCTATTTCCAGATAACATGATCTTATATGTAAAAAATATGAAATAATACACCAAAAAATATTTTTAGAACTAATTAATTAATTAATTTAGCCCAATTTCAGGGTAGAAGATGAACATGCAAAAATCAGTTGTGTTTTCATATACTAGCAATAAAAATCTGAAAATTCAGATAACAATTAAGTTATTGTAGCATTTAAAATAATAACATACTTAAGAAAGCCCAGACTATAAACCACCAAACTTTATTGAAATAAAATAAAGAATGGGGCAGCCCAGGTGGTTCAGCGGTTTAGTGCCGCCTTCGGCCCAGGGTGTATTCCTGGAGACCCGGATCGAGTCCTGTGTCAGGCTCCCTGCATGGAGCCTTCTTCTCCCTCCGCCTGTGTCTGTTCCTCTGTGTGTGTGTGTGTCTCTCATGAATAAATAAATAAAATCTTAAAAAAAGAAACAAAATAAAGAAGACCTAAGTAAATAGAAATATCCCATGTTCATAAATTGAATGAATTGATGTTAAGATGCCAAACCCAAAGGAAGCTACTGATACAATGCAATTCTTATAAAAATCCAAATGATCTTCTCTGAAGAAATGAATATGATAATACTTAAAATTCATATGGAATTAAAAGGGATCCCAAGTAGGTGAAAAATATATATTGAAAAAGTATAATAAAGTTGGATGACTCACACTTCCAAATTTCAAATTTTATTACAAAGGTACAGTAATCAATGCAGTGTGATACTGACACAAGTATAGACATATAAAACAATGGAATGGAATCAAGAAAGAATACAGAAAAAATCCCATACATCTATGACTAATATGTGTTATTTACCACAATACACAATAGAAGGTGGTATCCAGAAAATATCTAGCTACATTTATCTCCAAATTCCCCGACCAGTGAGGAAATTATGAAGATACATTTAAGAACCAATAGAGGGGATCCTTGGGTGGCTCAGCGGTTTAGTGCCTGCCTTCGGCCCAGGTCGTGATCCTAGGGTCCCCGGATCGAGTCCCACATTGGGCTCCCTGAATGGAGCCTGCCTCTCCCTCTGCCTGTGTCTTTGCCTCTCTCTCTCTGTGTCTCATGAATAAATAAATAAAGTCTTAAAAAAAAGAAGAACCAGTAGAGTAAACAAAAGAAAAAGAAGAGTTGAGATAATAGAAGTGTAGGAAAATTTTTAAAATAGCTATATTTGAAAGAAAGAATCCTCCCTGTGAAAATAGAAAAAAGAGATCTTTGGGAAATGGGGGAAATGGCTTTAAATACCCCCAACAATATTGTTTTTCTGGTAATAAGTGATCGAAGATAAGTCAACTCATTCAATTATTAATACAAAAGAATGCCACATTATCATAAAGACAGAATTTTTAAAAATAGAAATTCAGAGATTGTTAGAAGCAAAATAAAACCAGAAAACACTGCCACAAATAAGAGGAAAATAGAAACAAAACATTCCAACTGCCACAAATAAGAGGAAAATAGAAACAAAACATTCCAACTTTTTTTTTAATTTTTAAAAAATATTTTATTTATTTATTTATTTTATTTTTGATAGTCACATAGAGAGAGAGAGAGGCACAGACATAGGCAGAGAGAGAAGCAGGCTCCATGCACCGGGAGCCTGATGTGGGATTTGATCCCGGGTCTCCAGGATCGCGCCCTGGGCCAAAGGCAGGCGCTAAACCGCCGTGCCACCCAGGGATCCCATATTTTATTTATTTTTTCATGAGAGACACACAGAGAGACGCAGAGACATAGGCAGAGGGAAAAGTAGGCGCCCTGTGGGGAGCCCGACGCAAGACTCGATCCCAGGACCCTGGAATCAGACCTGAGCCAAAGACAGAGGCTCAACCACTGAGCCATTCAGGTACCCCTCCAACATATTTTTTAATGAGTAAATACAGTTAAGAAGGAACCTGATGAAATGTATTAACAACAAAAAAGAAATCTTACAGAATAAATAGAAAATAGAAAAATGTTGGAAATTCATAGAATTCAGAAAATAAATAAAAAACAAAATGACTTCAGAATTGAAAACTGAATTATAGGAAAAACGAAAAACTATTGATATAATTGAATCTATGTAAGGTCAATTGGAGGACAATCATCATACGGTTTCACTCATACATGGAATACCAGAAATAGTGAAAGGGATTATAAAGGAAAGGAAGGGAACTGAGTGGAAAAAATTAGAGACGGAGATAAATCATGAGGGACTCCCAACTCTGGGAAACAAGCAAGGGGTTGTGGAAGGGGACGTGGGCAGGGGGATGGGGTGACTGGGTAATGGGCACTGAGGAGGGCACTTGATGGGATGAACACTGGGTGTTATACTATACATTGGCAAATTGAATTTAAATTTTTAAAAAATGTTTTAAAAAATCTACATAATTCATTTAAATACGAAAAATCCATAGAAAATGCACTAGAAATGATGAAAAGATTATCTCAAAAGTAATAAATATAAAAATTCCGCCATTTTTTACTGCGATAAAATTAAAATAACATAAAATTAACCATTTTAAGGTATGTGACTTCAGTGGCATTTAGTATATTCACAACATTGTGTGACTGTTATAATCATCTATCTCCAGAGCTTTTTCATTTTTTCATACCGAAATTACAGAACTTTTCTATCACCTCAAAACCCTTAAAGCAGTTACTACTTTTGCCCTTAAAGCAATTACTTCTCATTCCCTCTCTTTCCCATTCCTGGGAAACCTCTAACTTTTTTTCTGTCTCTGTGGATTTATCTTTCTGGATATTTTATACAAACGGAATCTTAATATATGACCATTTGTGCCTGGCTTTTTTTCAATTCACATTATTTGAGGCTCATTCACTGTTGCATGTATCAGTACTTCGTTTTTTCTTATGACTGAGTAATATTCCATTGTATGAATATACCACATTTTGTTTGTCCATTCATCTATTGACGTGCATTTCAGTTGTTTCCACCTTTTGGATACTGTGTATAGTGCTGCTATAAACATTTGTGCACAGCATTTCATTTATTTGAATATATGTTTACAACATGGAGTATATTCCTAAGAGTGGAATTTCTAAGTCAAAAAAAAAAATTCTACATTAATTTTTTGAGCATTTGGCAAACTGTTTCCATGGCAGCTGCACCATTCTACATCCCCACCAGGAATGTACAAAAATTACAATTACTCCACATCCTTACCAATATTTTTTTTCTATTTTTAAATTCTTATAATTATCCTAGTAGGTGTGCAGTATTATCCCATTGTGGTTTTATTTTTCTTTTCCTAAAGACTAATGATATTGAACATCTTTTCAGGTGCTTTGTGGCCATTTGTATATTTCCTTTAAAGAAATATCTATTTAAATTATTTGCCCAGATTTTAATTGGGCTGTTTATAATTTCATTGTTGAGGCCTAAGAGTTAATATATTTTGAATACTGCACCATTGTCAGATATATTATTTCCAAATATTTCTTCCATACTATAGATTAACTTTTGATATTTTTAATATCATCCTTTAATAAACAAACATTTTTAACTTTAATGAAATCCAATGTATTTATTTTTTGCTACTGTTCCTTGTATTTTTGGTTCCATATTTAAGAATCTATAGCCAAAATCTGAGATCAACAATAATTGCTCCTATGTTTTCTCCTAGGAGTTTTATAGTCCAATCTTTTACATTTGGTATTTGTTGTATTTTGAGTCAATTTTTGTACTTGTTGTGATATAAAAGCCCAAACTAATTGTATTGAATATGCGTAACAGTTATCCTAGCATTAGTTATTCAAGTGACTACACTTTTCCCTATTGAAAATGATCTTGGCACTCTTGTTAAAGATCAACTGACCATAAGTATAATAGATTAATTTCTGGAATCTCAGTTTAGTCCACTGGTCTCTATGTCTAGTCTTATAACAGTACCAAACTGTTTTAATCATTGTAACATTGTAGTATACTTTGAAACCAGAAAGTGTGACTGCCCTAAATTTGTTCTCCTTTTTCAATATTGTTTTGGATACCTGGGGTCCCTAGAAATTTTATGCGCCAAGTTTTTCCATAAACAACAAATTTTGAAGTGTATGTGGAAAGGCACTACAGGATCTCTTCTTCAGACCTAGAATCATTAACACAATTCTGAATAAGGAGAACAATGTTTGTGGACTCAACTCAGACTGCATTTGGGGTGGAGATTTTAAATGCAACTACAAAGAATGATCCTTGAAAAACAAAAGATGGATAAATGCAACTTTATTAAAATTAAAAGTTATGCACTATGGAAATAATATTAAAAGCATGAAATAACAAGTCACAGGATGAGAGAAAATATGTGAAAAATATAAATTTAATAAAGGGTATGTATCCAAAATATACCAAAAATTGTTAAAATTTGAAAATAACAAAAGAAACAAACTAAAAAATAGGAAACAACCTGTGGAAGGAGACACTGCACAGAACTTTGCCACCTAAATTGCTAGCCATGTGCCCCACCCACAAGTTCTTTTTTTTTTTTTTTTTTTTTTTTCCCACCCACAAGTTCTCTTAAGGACCTGAACACTCCTAACCTGATGGCCTCTGCCCTGGGCTTAGCACCAATTTTGTTAATACTATGTGTGTCCCACCCAGACTACCACCTGCACAGACAATGTACCCTGGCTGCTGAGTGCCATGCTTCCTGGAAGCCACTATGTTTGGGGAATCCATCTTAGGACTAGGGGCTCAGTGCAAATTTTGCTAATACCACCACCCTACTCTAGGCCTTCTGGTTATGCTCCCTCAGAACTGGCATACCTTAGTCTCACTAGGAGAGAATCATAGCTCAGAACAGACAGAGTCAGTGCAGACATATAGACTGAAAGATAAAGTAACTCAGACATAATAACAGGAGACAAGCAATACACAGAGGAGACTCCTCTGAAGTGCCAGGTTCTGGTGAACAGGGGACACTGAACTGCAAGGTACCACAGGACCTCTTTTCATAAAGTCTCTACTAAAAAATAAAAATGAAGCCATTCAATAAGTGAAATTAAAAATACAATAGATGGACTAAATAGTAGGCTTCAGGAAGCAAAGAAATATATCAATGACCTGGAGGATAGAGCAATGGAAAGAAACCAAGCTGAACAAGTGAGAGACAAAAAAAAAAAAAAAATACTATACAATAAGAATAGACTTAAAGAACTCCATAACCCCATCAAGTGTAATAACATTTGCATTATAGGGATCTCAAAAGGAGAAAAGAGAGATAGGAGAGCAGAAAATGTATTTGAAGAAATAATAGCTGAAATCTTCCTGAATCTGAGGAAGGAAACAGACCTCCAGATTTAGGAGACACAGAGATTGCCCAATAAATTCAACCCAAGGAGGTCCACATTAAGACACATAGTGATTAAAATAACAACAACAACAACAACAAAATAATGATAAAGAAAGAAATTTAAAGGTGCCAGAGAAAATAAAAAGACTTTACATACAAAGGAAAGGCTATCAGCTGATTTTTCATCAGAAACTCTGCAGGCCAGAAGAAATTGGCACTCCCTAAAAGGGAAAAATCTGCAACCAAAAATATTTTATCCAGCCAGGATGTCATTCAGAACAGAAGGAGACATAAAGAGTTTTCCAGACAAACAAAAGTCAAAAGAATTCATGACCATTAAACCAGCCCTATAAGAAATATTAAGGTGGACCCTACAACTAGAAAACAAAAACCAAAAGTAAAAGAAAAAAAAAAAGGAAATACAAAAGCAAAATATAAACAAATAAATAAAATAAACATACCTGTAAAAATCAGTCAAGAGAATCACAAAAGGATATAAAACATGATACCAAATATATGAAATGTAGAGAGGCGAGGAATAAAGAATAAATTCAACATTAACTGACCATCAGCTTAATATAGACTTCTATATGCAGATGTTTTATATAAACCACGGGGTAAATACAAATCAAAAAACAGTAATAGGTATGCAAAAAATAAAAGTAAGCAATTCAAGTAAATCATTAAAACCAGTAAATTTTGATAGAGAGAAATAGAAGAAAGCATCAGAGAAAAACAAAAATAATCACAAAACACGTAGCAAGGTGGCAATAAATACATATCAATAAAAAATTAGTTTGAATCCAAATGGACTAAATACTCCATTCAAAAGGCATAGAGTAACAGAGTGCATTAAAAAAAAAAGACACATCCTTATGCCTCCTACAGAAGATTTATTTAGACTTAAAGATAACTACAGATTGAAAGTAAGGGATGGAGAAACATTTATCATACAAATGGATGCCAGAAGAAAGCCAGACCACCAATACCTATATTAGGGGAGAAAAGACCTTAAAACAGACTGTCACAAGAGACAAAGAGGACACTATATCATAATAAAGGGAACAATGCAACAAGAAGTAATAACAATTTTAAGTATTTATGCATCCAACATGGGAGCACCCAAATACATAAGATAGTTAATAATAAACCTAAAGGAATTTATTGATAATAACATAATAATAGTAGAGGACTTTAACACCCCACTTACATAGATGGACAGATCATTCAAACAAAATCAACAAAGAAACTGGTTTTCAGTGACACACTGGAACAGATGGGTATAACAGATATATATTCAGAACATTTCATCCTAAAGCAACAGAATACATATTATTTTCAATAAACCAGATCAATGAAACCAGTAGCTGGCTCTTTGAAAACATCAATAAAATTGATATATCTTTAGCCAGACTCATAAAAAAAGAGGGAAAAAAAGACTCATAATCACAATTAAAGAGGAGAAATATCAACATCATATACATACAAATAATTGTAAGAGAATATTATGAAAAACTATAATGTCAACAAATTGGACAGCATGGAAGAAATAGATAAGTTTCTAGAAACATATAAACTACCAAAACTAAAGCAAGAAGAAATAGAAAACTTGAACAGCCCAATAACCAGCAAAGAATTTGAATCAGCAGTAAAAAATCTGCCAACAAGAGTCCAGAACCAGACATTTTCACAGGGGATTTCTACAAACATTTCTTCTCAAACTATTCCAAAAAAATGAAAAAGAAAGAAAACATCTAAATTCATTTTTTGAACCCAGTATCATCCTGATATCAAAACCAGATAAAGACTCCACTAAAAAAGAAAACTATAAGCCAATATCACTGTTAAAATAGATGCAAAAATCCTCAACAAAATACTAGCAAAACAAATTTATGAATGAATGAATGAATGAATGAATGAATAATTAAATAATTAAACAAATAAATAACAAGCAACAGACACGAACAGACATCCCACCAAAGTACATATGGATTAGGGAGAAAATAAGCATATTAAAAAAATGCTCAACATTATTTGGCATTTGGGGATTTCATACTAAAACAATGAGATCTATTACATTCCTACTAGAATGGTTAAAATCCAAAAACTAACAATCCCAAATGCAAACAAGGAGGTGGAGCAAAAACCCTCATTAATTGATGGAGAAATTTAAAAAAATAATAATTGTATAGCTACTCTTGAAGACACCTTGGCAGTGTCTTATAGAGCTATATTATTTTACCATATAATCCAGAAATTGTGCCCCTTGAGTATTTACCCAGTTGATTTGAAAAATTATGTCCAAATGAAAGCCTGCACATGTGTGTCTATGGTATCTTTATTCATATTTGATGAAAACTGAAAGCAACAAAGATAATCTTCAGTAAATGATGAGTATGTAAATTATGGTGCATTCATCAAATAGATAAAACGAATCAGCAACCAAAAGGAATGAGGTATCAAGTCATAGAAGGACATAGATGAATCTTAAATACATTGACACCTGGGGTGGCTTAATTCGTTGAGTTCCCAACTCGATTTCAGCTCAAGTCATGTTTTCAAGGTCCTGAAATCAAGCCCTGCATTGGGTTTTGCACTTGATGTGGAGTCTGCTTGTCCCTCTCCCTCTGCTCCTCCCCTTACTCTCTCTCTCCCTTCTTCTCTCTCTCTAAAAAATAATATATTATTTTAAATCTTAAATACATATCATTAAATGAATGATTTTAGTCTGAAAAGGCTACCACATATAGCATGATTTTATTATATGACATTCCAGGAAAGCCAAAACTACAGAGACAATTAAAAAAATATCAGTGGTTGCTAGGGTTTGGATTGGGGAGGCAATGGAATGAATGAAACATATGAGATTTTTAAAGGCAGTGTAATGGGGCTCTTGGGTGGCTCAGTCATTTGGTTAAGCATCTGCCTGTGACTCAGGTCATGATCCCAGGGTCCTGGAGTTGCACGCTACATCAGGCTTCTTGCTCAGCAGGGTGCTTGTCTCTCCTTCTCCCTCTGCCTGCTGCTCCCCTGCTTGTGTTCTCTCTCTCTCTCTCTCTCCCTCTCTCTCTCTCTCTCTCTCTCTCTCTCTCTGTCAAATACGTAAATAAAACCTTAAAAAATAAAATAAAGGCAATGTAATTATTCTCCATAATACTCTAATAGTAGATATGGGCTGAGTTGTGTCCCCATAAAATTCATATATTGAAGTTCTAACCCACAATACTTTAGAAAATGACTATTTGGAGACAGGATTGTAAAGAAGTAATTATGTTAAAATGAGATCATTAGGGTGGGCCCTAATCCAATATGATGGTGTCATAAGAAACCAGGACACAGAGGAACACAGAAGGAAGAAGATGGCTGTCTACAAGCCAATGAGAGAGGACTCAGCAGAAACCCAATCTTTGACACTTTGTTCTTGGACTTCCAACCTCCAGAACTGTGAGAAAATAAGTTTCTGTTGTTTAAACTTCCAATCCTGTGGTGCTTTAAAGTCCTAGGAAACATAATAGGAAACATAATATGTCTTCTTCAAAACCCACAGAACTTCACCACCTAAAAAGTAAACTTTAATATATGCAAATTATTTTTAGAAGGTCAAAGGATCCCAGCATGAAATGCAGAATGTCAAAAAAAAAAAATCTATCTCTATTACAAACATATAGAACAACTTTAATGAAGGGAGTGGAGAAAGTTCCTGACTGAAATAATTTTGAAAATGTGTGACATCTATAATGGCAAAAAAAATTCTTGCACATAAGCACTGAGTTCTTACTAATAAAATTATTTCTCACAGGGGGGGCCAAGACATCCTTCAAGGGTCCCTTAGCTTGACCAAGCCTTAGTCTTCTTTCTGCCTGTAGTCCCCTGACCTTTCAATCTTTAGATCATTATTTTTAGAAAACTTGTAATTTTAAGTACTCTCTCTGTCCATTTTGATCCATATGTAAATCTTCTCCCAGAGTCTTGCTAGTTCAACTCAAGAAATGTCTTCCTCAAGAACCCGGGGACTACCCGTTGGAAATGTAATCATCAAGGAAGATAATGCTTAAAGCTTCAGTAACCAAGACTGTGGTGCTGATGAAATGACAGACACAGGTATCAACAGAACAGAATGGAGTCCAGAAATAGAGCCATCAAATATGGCCAAAGAGGTTTTGACAGAGATTAAAAGCAATTCAATGGGTAAAAATAAGTATTTTCCAAAATGATGTTGGGATAGCTGTGCATCCCTTAAAATAAACTTGACCTATACTTCTCACTTTATACAAAAGTACTTTAAAATGGATCATAGACTTAAAGTTCATAGGTAAAACTATAAAATTCTTAGGGAAAAAAATGAGGAAAATCTTTGTGTCCTCGGATTAGTGAAGACTTTCAGATATATCACCAAAGGCATAATAATCAAAAGAAAAAATAATAATTGGACTTTATTAAAATTAAAAAAATCTTTCACCTTATGGAAGACATTCTCAAAAGATGGAAGAATAAACTAGAAACCAAAATACATATTTTCAAATAAAAAAATGTGACAAAGGACTTGTGTTCTGAATTTATAAAGTACTTTCAAAACTCAACAATAAAGAAAAAGAACCATTAAATAATTGATAAAAGATTTGAACAAACACTTCACTGAAGAAGACAGGTGGCTAATAAGCTTATTGGCCATAATAAGCTAATATTAATAAGCTACTATTAATAAGCTTATGAATGGATTCTAAACATCATTAGTCATTTAGAAAATTAAAAGTAAAATCATAATGAGATACCAATATTCACCTATTAGAAGAGTACAGATTTTTAAAAAAGCAGCTCCAAGTGCTGGTAAGGATACAAGACGTTTAGAAATCTCATACATTGCTGGAAGGATTGCAAAACAGTAAAGCTGCTGTGGAAAATAGTTTCGCTGTTTTTTTGTTTTGTTTTGTTTTGTTTGTTTTTTTTTTTGGTTTTCAGGTTTTAAAGAATATTTCAAACATATACTTATCATATGCCTTAAAAAGTGAAAAAAAAATTACGTTCACTCAAAAACCTCCATTTGGATGTTTATAGCAGCATCAGTTCATAATTGCCAAAACTGAAGCAATTCAAATCCTTCAGTAGTTGAATGGATAAACAAATTGTGATACCTCCATATAATGCAACACTACTCAGCATTCAAAAAATGAATGATTGATATACACATCAATAGATAAATCTAAAATACATTATTGAAAGTGAAAGAAGTCAGAAGCAAAAGCTTACGTACTATATGATTCCTTTTACGTGACATTCTGGAAAAGGTAAAGCTGTAAGGAGAGAAAATAGGTCAATGTTTGCCAGAGATTGAGGTGACAGGAGTTTTTTTGCAAAGGAGCAGCAAGAAGGAAAATTTGGGGATGAGGGAACTCTTCAATATCCTGAACGTAGTGATGGTTTTAAGACTATATATTTGTCAAAATTCACAAAAGTGCACTCAAAGAACAATAAATTTTACTGTATACAGATTTTGAAGTTTTTAAATTGTAAAAAAAAATAATAATAATAACAATAGTCCACTCTGCTAACAGTATTATGGGCTTCATTTTCTTCATTCCACTTTTCTGTAGTTGATAATCTTTTAATCAGTGTGTGTGTGACATTTAAATTTGAAAAAAAAATGTTCATTAAAGATGTGTGTAAAAATTAAACAAAAAAAGTATCAAAAACGTGAAGGAAGTAATTAAATCATACTTTTTTGAAATTATGATAGGCTACATAAAAATAAAAAAGGAAGTATAGAGGATCCCTGGGTAGCTCAGCGGTTTAGCGCCTGCCTTTGGCCCAGGCGCAATCCTGGAGTCCCGGGATCGAGTCCCACGTCGGGCTCCTGGTATGGAGCCTGCTTCTCCCTCCTCCTGTGTCTCTGCCTCTCTCTCTCTCTCTGTCTATAATAAATAAATAAATGAATAAATAAATAAATCTTTTAAAAAAAGGAAGTATAGATAAAATCATAACTAAGAGGAGAGAATAACATGCTGACTAGATATAAGATCAACATTCAAAAATAAATCATGCTTCTGCAAATCAACAATTACCAATTATAATATGTAATAAAAATATTTGCAAAAATAGTTACAAAAACTATTCATACTTATAGGAATAAATATGTGAAAGACAGTGGTAGGAAAACTTAAAAATCATGACTGAAAGCCATCAAAGAAAACCTGGGTATATGGAGAAATACATCCATAAATTTGAAGGTTCAATATCATAAAAGTGTCAATTATTCTCAAATTTATAAATTCAATGACATTATAATAAAAATGCCATAAAATTTTCAGGGGACTTGACATGATTCTATAATTTTTATAAAGGGGCCAAAGGGACAGAAACAATGAAGACAGTATTTAGGAAGAAGAACGTGGATGCCTGACCCTGTCAGGGCAGATGTTAATGCAATTAAGACAATGGGGTGCTGATGTAGAGGCAGAGGTAGACTCAGGGTGAGAACAGAAAACCCAAACACACAATCATGGATGCATAGTATGTAATACACCAGTAGAAGAGGGATAGGCTATTTGATAGATGGAACAGAGTAAATTAGATCTTTGAATGTTTCAATAGAAAACACAGGATAATATTTTTCTGACCTCCAGATAAGGAGATTTCCCTAAAAGTTTCAAAAAGAACAATTCATACAGGAAAAGATCATTTTTGACATGTTAAAATACAAACGTACACAAAAGACATACTAAATAATGTGAGAAGATAAGATAGACAAAGAGAAGGTTAACTGTACATGTAACTGGAAAAGGATTTATGTCAAATATATATGCCTAACAAATCGTAAAGAAAAAAAGCAAATAACTCAATAAACAAGTGGAAAAAAGATGAGCAGGCAACTTAAGTAGGAAATAAATATGGTGAAGTGCTCAGCTTAGACCACTAATTCAGGAAAAGCAAATTAAAATCATAATGAGATACAATTTCTTAACCAACAAATTGATTTAAAAATGGGCAAGATGTATAAAAATTAACATGACCACTTTGGTGATGAATCAGGAAATATCAGGCATAGTAAAAGATGCACCTACCATGTGATCAGCAAATCACTCTTAGGTATATAACCAGAATGTGGGTTTCCAAATGGTTTTTATCTGAATTCATGTAGAAAACCCACTTTATTTACGTTATAACCTAAAATACAGAACACATAAGTGTGTATGATGTAAATATGCATGTGTATTTCATGAAAAAAATTTATCCTTTCCACATGTGAGTACTGTTTATTTTGTATTCTATCATGCCACCTTCTTTGTTATGCTGACTTTGACCACTACATGTTTTTATGACCCACTAATAAGCCTAGACTTGCTATTCGAAAGGCACTTTGATCCCAAAAGCTCTTATTCATACACACTAGGAGACAAATACAAAATTGTCCACCAGCACTTTTCTTCTAATAAACATTGGGAAATACCTTAAATGATTTCTGCAGAATAGCTTAATAGGAAAAACACATCTACAGGCAGGGATCCATGCCCTCTGTGAACTATGGTTACCTGGTACTGTTGCCACCGTAACAAAGTGCATGTTCCCACTGAGCTCCACCTGAGACAGATCCCCCCCATCCATGCCTTCACTTTACACACCTGACCTCACAGAAGGACTTCTAGTTCTTCTCATGATTCACCCCATCAGAGCACTTGATTATCACTGGTCCTTCTGCACTTTATGGTCCCACCACTGGAGTGTTATAAGAGTCTCTGGTTCTGGCCAGGGCAATCCAGGCTTCTTCCTTCAGACTCAATGTAGGGACCTGCTGATAGACAACATGCCAGTTATCTTCACATCTCTCTTCCACCTCTAAGACTGTGAGCATGACAGAAAATGAATAAATGCTTAAAAGTGATTGGGTGTGCAGCCCTTAGTGGCTGGGCCCAGGCCCCAAGTAACAAGAGTATGCTCAGCTGTGGGATAATGTGAAGTGTGCCTACAATGTTTGTTTATTTCACCTACCAAGCTCAAGCCTTCTCTGTCCCTGGAAACACAAAATCATCCCCCTATATACCAGATTACTCTATAGGTCTTGAAATGTGTCTTAAAAATGCTAAACTCAGCTCAAATGGCTAAACTCAGCTCTAATACCATCTTTTCTAGATGCTTTTATCCAGGCCAGGAATTTCTCCCAGCAAAGCTTCTTGCAATTATTTATGGGAATATCTATATCTCTCAGAAGTCTGCAAGTTTCATAAAGGCAGAAAATATCCAGGTTCATTCTAGTCTTACGAGTGTTCACCTGGAGATAGTCAAAATATGTTTTGGGAGTGAATGATTAAATAAGTTTATTAATTAAAAAAAAAGCTGATCCCAAATTAGAAGCTTTTTTCCAAGTATTTTGCCAGTTTCTTCTTCTTACAATTCACTATTGTATAAATAACAATTCTTTTTTGTATATATATATGTATTTTTTGGAGTTCTATATGCCAACATATAGCATAACACCCAGTGCTCATTGTATCAAGTGCCCCTCAGTGCCCAAAACCCAGTCACCCCAAACCCCACCTACCTCTGTTTCCACCACCCCTTGTTCATTTCCCAGAGTTAGGTGACTCTCATGTTCTGTCACCCTCACTGATATACCCCACTCATTTTCTCTCCCCCTTTATTCTCTTTCGTTATTTTTTATATTTTTTATATTCTCCAAATGAATGAGAACATATTTGACCTTTTCCCATTGACTTACTTCACTCAGTATAAAACCCTCCAATTCCATCCACGTTGAGGCAAATGGTGGGAATTTGTAATTTCCAATGGCTGAGTAATATTCCATTGTATATATAGACCACATCTTCTTTATCCATTCATCTTTCGAAGGACACCGAGGTGTCCTGCTGTTTCACCGCATCTGTATTTTTATTTTTATTTTTTTTAATTTTATTTTTATTTATTTATGATAGTTACAGAGAGAGAGAGAGAGAGAGAGAGAGAGGCAGAGACTCAGGCAGAGGGAGAAGCAGGCTCCATGCACCAGGAGCCCGATGTGGGATTCGATCCCGGGTCTCCAGGATCCCGCCCTGGGCCAAAGGCAGGCGCCAAACCGCTGCGCCACCCAGGGATCCCCGCATCTGTATTTTTAGGGTAAATCCTCAGCAGTTCAGTTGCTGGGTCATAGGGCAGTTCTATTTTTAACTCTTTGAGGAACCTCCACACAGATTTCCAGAGTGGCTGTACCAGTTCCTATTCCTACCAAAGGTGCAAGAGGGTTCCCTTTCCTCCACATCCTCTCCAATATTTGTTGTTTCCTATCTTGTTAATTTTCACCACTCTCACTGGTGTGAGGTGGTATCCCATTATGGATTTGATTTGTATTTCCCTGATGACAAGTGATGCAGAGCATTTTCTCATGTGCTTGTTGGCCATGTCTATGTTTTCTTTAGTGAAATTTCTGTTTATGTCTTTTGCCTGTTTCATGATTGGATTGTTTCATTCCTGTTGAGTCTAGTAAGTTCTTTATAGATCTTGGATACTAGCCCTTTATCTGATATGCCATTTGCAAATATCTTCTCCCATTCTGTAGGTTGTCTTTTAGTTTTGTTGACTGTTCTTTTGTTGTGCAGAAGCTTTTTATCCTGATGAAGTGCCAATAGTCCATTTTTGTTTTTGTTTCCCTTGCCCTCATAGACATATCTTGCAAGAAGTTGCTGTGGCCAAGTTCAAAAAGGGTGTTGCCTGTGTTCTCCCCTAGGATTTAGATGGAATCTTGTCTCACATTTAAATCTTTCATCCATTTTGAGTTTATCTTTGTGTATGGTGCAAGAGAATGGTTTAGTTTCATTCTTCTGCATGTGGATGTCCAATTTTCCCAGCACTATTTATGAAGACATTGTCCTTTTTTCAGTGGATAGTCTTTCCTGCTTTGTTGAACATTAGTTGACCATAGAGCTGAGGGCCCATTTCTGGGTTCTCTATTCTGTTCCATTGATCTATGTGTCTGTTTTTGTGCCAGTACCACTCTGTCTTGATGATCACACCTTTGTACTAAAACTGAAATCCGGTATTGTGATGCCCATGGTTCTGGTTTTCTTTTTCAATATTCTCCTGATATTCGGGTCTTTTCTGATTCCACACAAATCTTAAGATTATTTGTTCCAACTCTCTGAAGAAAGTCCATGGTATTTTGTTAGGGATTGCATTGAATGTGTAAATTGCCCTAAGTAGCACTGACATTTTCACAATATTAATTCTTCCAATCCATGAGCATGGAATATTTTTCCATCTCTTTGTGTCTTCCTCAATTTCTTTCAGAAATGTACTGTAGTTTATAGGGTAGATATCCATTACCTCCTTACTTAGGGTTATTCCTAGGTATCTTATGCTTTTGGGTGCACTTGTAAATGGGACTGATTCCTTAATTTCTATTTCTGTAGTCTCATTGTTAGTGTATAGAAGTGTCACTGATTTCTGGGCATTGATTTTGTAGCCTGCCCCACTGCCGAATTGCCGTATGAGTTCTAGCAATCTCGGGGTGGAGAGTTTTGGGTTTTCTATGTACAGTATCATGTCATCTACAAGGAGGGAGAGTTTGACTACTTCTCTGCCAATATGAATGCCTTTTATTTCTTTTTGTTGCCTGATTGTTGAGACTAAGACTTCCAGTACTATGTTGAATAGCAGTGGTGAGAGTGGACATCCCTGTCTTGTTCCTGATCTTAGGGGAAAGGCTCCCAGTGCTTCCCCATTGAGAATGATATTTGCTGTGGGCTTTTCCTTGATGGCTTTTAAGATGCTGAGGAATGTTCCCTCTATCCCTACACTCTGAGGAGTTTTGATCAGGAATGGATGCTATATTTTGTCAAATGCTTTCTCTGCATCTAATGGGAGGATCATATGGTTCTTGTTTTTCCTTTTGTTCATATGACCATATGAACAATCTCATTGATTGTCCTACAAGGGTTGAACAAGCCTTGCATTCCAGGGATAAATCCGACATGGTCATAGTGAATAATCTTCTTTATGTATTGTTGGATCCTATTGGCTAGTATCTTGTTGACAATTTTTGCAACTGTGTTCATCAGGGATATTGATCTATAATTTTCCTTGTTGGTGGGGTCTTTGTCTAGTTTGGGGAATTAACATGAAGCTGGCCTCACAAAACGAGTTGGGAAGTATTCCATCCCTTTCTATCTTTCGGAACACCTTTACGAGAATAGGTATTATTTCTTCTTTAAACGTTTGATAGAATTCCCCTGGGAAGCCATCTGCCTCTGGATTTTATTGCCCTGGAAAGTTTTTAATGACTGCTTCAATATTCTCTCCGCTTATCGGCCTATTCACGTTTTCCATTTCTTCCTGTTCCCATTTTGGTAGTTTGTGGTTTTCCAGAAATCTGTCCATTTCTTCTAGATTACCTAATTTATTGGCATATAGCTGCTCAAATTATGTTTTTATTTCATTTTATATTATATTTTAAATTTATTTTTATTGGAGTTCAATTTGCCAACATATAGCATAACACCCAGTGCTCATCCCATCAAGGGGATGGGGCAAGATGGTGGAGGAATAGGGTCCCAAAGTCACCTGTCCCCACCAACTTACCTAGATAGCTTTCAAATCATCCTGAAAACCTCCGAATTTGGCCTGAGATTTAAAGACAGAACAGATGGAATGCTACAGAGAGAAGAGTTCATGCAACTAACAAGGTAGGAAAATGGAAAAAAAAAAAAAAGAAATAGAAAGGAAACCAGGGGCCCACCGAGGAGCCAGGCTAAGGCTAAGCACCCAGAGCCTCCAGGACAGAAAAGCCCAGTCCACAGAAGCAGGAACTTTTAAAATCTTCCCAGACAGAAAGTCACTCCCAGAGAATTTGGATAGGATCCTAGGAGGGGCAGTGGAGCCTCCAGGATCCCGGGGTCACTAACAGATGAAGTGCGCCCAAGGGGAGAGCACACGACACACCATGGGCCAAGCACAGGAAAGGGCTGGAACACTCTCTCAGCAGTGCCTCAGGGGAAGCTAAGTCGGCATCTCTGGGCAGAGGGGGCTGCGTGGCCCTGGGAGCCCAATTTAAGCAGCACCCAGGATGCTAGGGGACACAGCCCAGGATCCTGTGTTCCACTCAGGACAGGCAGAGGCTGGGAGGGCACAGGACAGCGAGGACACTCCTGCCGCTGGGCACCCCAAACTGTGCAGACCAGGGTCCCCAACCCCCGGAGCATCCAGACCATTACAGACTGAGAGACTGTGGTAGTCACTGTGGGACTTGACTCCAGGGCTAGGGAGCTAGTCAACAACAGTGGTAGTCAACAACACCACTGTTGTTGTTCCTCCTTGTGTCACCCTGTGCCTGGGAGGATCAGGGCCACCAGGGAACAGGGGCCTCACAGGATAAACAGCTCTCACATGGATTCGTGTAGCAGGCAGGGGGGCAGAGCAACTTCCCAGAGGCACACAACTGAGAATCAGCATAACAGGCCCTCCTTCCCAGAAGACCACTGGAAGGACAGGGGAGAGCAAGTTCCTGACAGAGAAGCACTGAAAAGCTCCAGGGGAAGTCGATGAATTTACACTGTATAGAACCAGAGGACACCCTCCTTGTTTTTAGTTTTTGTTTTTGTCCTTTGTTTTTGTTTCTTTGTTTGTTCTTTGATTTTTCACCTTTTTTTCTCTTTTTCTCTTCCTTTTTACAATACAAATTGTTTTTAGCCACTCTGCGCTGAAGAAATCACTAGAAAAAAGAACTCCTCATAAAAGAAAGAATGAGAAATAGTATTCTCTGCCACAGAGTTAAAGAATTTGGATTACAATTAGATGTAAGAAAGCCAATTCAGAAGCACAATTATAAACCTACTTATGGCTCTGGAAAAAAGCATAAAGGATTCAAGAGACTTCATGACTGCAGAATTTAGATCTAATCAGACCAAAATGAAAAATCAATTAAATGAGATGCACCCAAACTGGAGGACCTAAAGATGAAGGTTAATGAGGTAGAAGAAGGAGTGAGTGACATAGAAGACAAGTTGATGGCAAGGAAGGAAGCTGAGGAAAAAAAGAGAAAAACAGTTAAAAGACCATGAGGAAAGGTTAAGGGAAATAAATGGCAGCCTCAGAAGGAAAAATCTACGTTTAATTGAGGTTCCAGAGCACACTGAAAGGGACAGAGGACCAGAAAGCATATTTGAGCAAATCATAGCTGAGAATTTCCCTAATTTGGGGAGGGAAACTGGCATTCAGATCCAGGAGATAGAGAGATAACCCACGCCTACAATCAATAAAAACCGTTTAACACCCCGACATTTAATAGTGAAACTTGTAAATAACAAGGATAAAGAGAAGATCTTTAAAGCAGCAAGAGACAAGAGATCCCTAACTTATATGGGGAGATATATTAGATTAAGAGCCGAACTCTACACAGAGACCTGGCAGACCAGGAGGTTACAGACTATCCTGCTAAAAGATGAAAGGGCCAACCAGGAAATTAGAGAAGAATTAAAAAGATTCATGGAAACTAAAGAGAATGAAGATACAATGGTTCAAAATCTTTGGGATAAGGCCAAAGCAGTCATGTGAAGGAAATATACCACAATACAAGCATCCCTCAAAAACTGGAAAAAACTCAAATACACAAGTTAACCTTGCACCTAAAGGAACTAGAGAAAGAAGGCAAATAAAACCTAAACCACCAAGCGTCGCCTGGGTGTCTCAGTGGTTGAGTGACTGCCTTCGGCTCAGGGTGAGACACCGGCATCCTGGGATGGACACCCGCATCAGGCTTCCTGCATGGAGCCTGCTTCTACATCTGCCTATGTCTTTGCCTCTCTCTGTGTGTATCTCCTGAATGAATGAATATATGAATGAATGGATGAATGAATAAGTGAATAAATAAATAAATAAATAAATAAATAAATAAATAAATAAAATCAATCTTAAAAAATAAAAACCTACTCAATCCAGAGGAAGAGAGTTAACAAAGATTCAAGCAGAACGCAATAAAATAGAGAACAGAAGACCTGTAGAACAGACCAACAAAACCAGGAGTTGGTTCGTTGAAAGAATTAATAAGATAAATGATTAGCCAGCCTTACTAAAAACAAAAGAGAAAAGACTCAAATTAATAAAATCATGAATGAAAAAGGAGAGATCACCACCAATACAGAGGAAATACAAACGATTTTAAAAACATATTATGAGCAGCTATACACCAATACATTAGGCACTCTAGAAAAAATGGACACATTTCAGGAAAAACACAAACTACCAAAACTGGAACGAGAAGAAATAGAAAACCTGAACAAGCCAATCACCAGGGAGAAAATTGAAGCAGTCATCAAAAACTTCGCAAGACACAAAAGTCCAGGGCCAGATGGCTTCCAGGGGAATCCTATCAAACTTTTAAAGAAGAAACAATACCTATTCTACTAAAGCTGTTCTGAAAGTTGGAAAGGGATGGAATACTTCATAACTAGTTCTATGAGGCCAGCATCACGTTAATTCCAAAACCAGACAAAGACCCCACCAAAAAGGAGAATTATGGACCAATATCCCTGATGAACACAGTTGCAAAAATTCTAAACAAGATATTAGCCAATAGGATCCAATAGTACATTAAGAAGATTATTCACCATGACCAAGTGGGGTTTATCTCCAGGATGCAAAGCTGGTTCGACCTTCATAAAGCAATCAATGTGATAGATCATATCAACAAGAGAAAAAACAAGAATCATACGATCCTCACAATAGATGCAGAGATAGCATTTGACAAAATATGGTATCCATTCCTGATCAAAATTCTTCAGAGGGTAGGGTTAGGGGGGATATTCCTCAGCATCTTAAAAGCCATCTATGAAAAGCCCACAGCAAATATCATTTTCAATAGGGAAACACTGAGAGCCTTTCTCCTAAGATAAGGACCACAACAGGGATGTCCACTCTCACCACTGCTATTCAACATAGTACTAGAAGTCCTAGCCTCAGCAATCAGGCAACAAAAAGAAATAAAAGGCATTCAAATTGGCAAAGAAGTCACACTCTCCCTCTTTGCAGATGACATGATACTGTATGTAGAAAACCCAAAAGACTCCACCCCAAGATTGCTAGAACTCATACAGCAATTCGGCAGTGTGGCAGGCTACCAAATCAATACCCAGAAATCAGTGGCATTTCTATACACTGAGACTGAAGAAAGAGAAATTAAGGAGTCAATCCCATTTACAATTTCACCCAAAAGCATAAGATACCTAGGAATAAACCTAACCAAAGAGGTAAAGGATCTATACCCTAAAAACTACAGAACACTTCTGAAAGGAATTAAGAAAGACATCAAGAGATGGAAAAATATTTCATGCTCATGGATTGGAAGAAGTAATATTCTGAAAATGTCAATCCTACCCAGGGCAATTTACACATTCAATGCAGTCCCTATCAAAGTACCATGGACTTTCTTCAGAGAGTTGGAACAAATCATCTTAAGATTTGTGTGGAATCAGAAAAGACCCTGAATAGCCAGGGGAATACTGAAAAAGAAAACCAGAGCTGGGGGCATCACAATGCCAGACTTCAGATTGTACTACAAAGCTGTGATCATCAAGCCACTGTGGTACTAGCACAAAAACAGACACATAGATAAATGTAACAGAATAGAGAGTCCAGAAATGGGTTCTCAGTTCTATGGTCAACTAATATTCGACAAAACAGGAAAGACTATCCACTGGAAAAAGGACAGTGTCTTCAATAAATGGTGCTGGGAAATTTGGACATCCACATGCAGAAGACTGAAACTAGACCATTCTCTTACACCATACACAACGATAAACTCAAAATAGATGAAAGATTTAATTGTGAGACAAGAAGCCATCAAAATCCTAGAGGACAACACAGGCAACACCCTTTTTGAACTTGGCCACAGCAACTTCTTGCAAGATACATACACGAAGGCAAGGGAAACAAAAGTAAAAATGAACTATTGGGACTTCTTCAGGATAAAAACTTTCTGCACAGGAAAAGAAACAGTCAACAAAACTAAAAGGCAACCTATGGAATGGGAGAAGATTTTTGCAAATGACATATCAGATAAAGGGCTAGTATCCAAGATCTGTAAACAACTTATTAAACTCAACCACAAAGAAACAAACAATCCAATCATGAAATGGGCAAAAGACATGAACAGAATTCTCACAGAGGAAGACATAGACATGGCCAACAAGCCATGAGAAAATGCTCTGCATCACTTGCCATCAGGGAAATACAAATCCAAACCACAATGAGATACCACCTCACACCAGTGAGAATGTGAAAATTAACAAGACTGGAAACAACAAATGTTGGAGAGGATGTGGAGAAAGGGGAACCCTCTTACACTGTTGGTGGGAATGTCAACTGGTGTAGCTACTCTGGAAAACTGTGTGGAGGTTCCTCAAAAGATAAAAATAGAACTGCCCTAACACCCAGCAATTGCACTGCTGGGTATTTACCCCAAAGATACAAATGCAGTGAAACGGCATGACACCTGCACCCCAATGCTTATAGCAGCAATATCCACAATATCCAAACTGTGGAAGGAGCCTTGGTGTCCATCGAAGGATGAATGACTAAAGAAGATGTGGTCTATATATGTAAAGGAATATTACTCAGTCATTAGAAATGACAAATGCCCACCTTTTGTTCACCATGGATAGAACTGGAGGATATTATTTTGAATGAGTAAGTCAATTGGAGAAGCACAAACATTATATGGTCTCTTTCATTTGGGGAATATAAAAAGTAGAAAGGAAATAAAGGGGAAAGGAGAGAAAATGAGTGGGAAATATCAGTGAGGCTGAAAGAACATGAGGGACTCCTAACTCTGGGAAATGAACAAGGGGTAGTGGAAAGGAAGGTGGGCAGTGTTTGGGGTGACTGGATGTGGGCACTGAGGGGGGCATTTGTAGGAATGAGCACCAGGTGTTATGGTATATGTTGGCAAATCGAACTCCAATAACAAAATATACAAAAAATAAATACATATACTAGTCCTCAAAAGGGATGGAATCTTGACATTTGTCCTGAAATGAATGGAACTAGAATGTATTATGCTAAGCAAAATAAGTCAGTCAGAGACAAATACCATATGGCTTCACTCATGTGTGGAATTATAGAAACAAAACAGTTGTACATATGGGAAGGAGGAGAAAGAGAGAGGGAATTAAACCATTAGAGACTGTTAACAATAGAGAAAAAACTGAGAGTCGATGAAGGAGGTGGGTGATGGATTAGCAAGGAGGGGAGTTGAGTGGGGGGATGGGGTAACTGGGTGACAGGCACTGAGGAGGGCACTTGACAGGATGAGCACTGACTGTTATACTGTATGTTGGCAAATTGAATTTCAATTAAAAATGAAAAAAAAGAAGGGTACTTGTCATGTTAAGCACTGAGTTTTAAATACAAGTGCTGAGTCACTAAATTCTATTCCTAAAAACAATAAAACAAAATAAAAAAACAGAAAAAAAGGAAAAGAGAATAGAAGTATCACAACTATAGACTTCAAGTTATTACAAAGCTGTAGCAATCAATACAGTATGATCCTGGCACAAAAATAGACATGTAGATCAATGGAAGAAAATAGAAAACCCAGAAATGAGCACACAACTACATGGTCAAATAATCTTTGACAAGGAAGAAAGAATGTGCAATGGGAAAAAGTCTCTTCAGCAATGGTGTTGGGAAAACTGCCAGCTACATGTAAAAGAATGAAACTGGATCACTTCCTTATACCATTAATAAAATAAATTCAAAATGGATTATGGACCAAAATGTGAGACATGAAACCATAAAAATCATAGATGAGAGCACATGCAGGTGACTTCTTTGACATCAGCCATAGCAAATTCATATTAGCTATATCTCCTGAGACAAGGGAAACAAAAGCAAAAATAAATTATTGAGACATCATCAAAATAAAAAGTTTCTTCACAGCAAAGGGAACAGTCAGCAAAACTAAAAGGCAACCTACTGAATGTGAGAAGATATTTGCAAATGACATATCTCATAAAGGGCTAGTATCCAAAATATATAAAGAACTTCTATAATTCAATACTAAAAAAAAATCCAATTAAAAATGGGACATAAGATATAAATAGACATTTTTCCAAAGAAGACATACAGATGGCTGACACATAAAAAGATGCTCAACATCACTGATCATTAGTGAAATTCAAATCAAAACTTCAAGGAGATACAACCTCACACATGTCAGAATGGCTAAAATAAAAAAGGTAAGAAACAATGAATATTGGCTAGGATGTGGAGGAAAAAGGAACCCTCCTGTACTGTTGGTGGATATAGAAACTGGTTCAGCCACTGTGGAAGACAGTATGGAGGTCCCTGAAAAAATTAAAAATAGAACTGCCATATGATCCAGCAAACTCACTTCTGGATATATATGCAAAGGAAATGAAATCTCGATCTCAAAGTGATAGCTGCGCTTCCATGTTTATTGCAGCACCATTCACTATAGCCAAGATATGGAAATAATCTAAATGTCTATCAATGGATAAATTAATGAAGAATGTGTGGTGTACATATATACAATGGAATATCATTCAACATTAAAAAGAAGGAAACCTTGCCATTTGCAAGAACATAAATCTACCTGAAGAATATTATTATAAGGGAAATAAGACACAGAAGACAAATGCTGCATATCTCACTTAGATAATGACTCTAAAACAGTCAAGCTCTTAAAATAGAGAGTAGAATGGTAGTTTCCAGTTTGTGGGGCAGTGGAATACTGAGGAGGATGAAATGTTAAGATGTTGGTTAAAGGGTAGAAAGTTTAGCTTATGCAAGATCATTGGGCCCTGGAGATCTAACGTATAACATGGTGATAAGTAACAGTAGTATATTTCGTAATTGAAATTTGCCAAGAATGTAGATCTTCAATTAAATCTCAACATAGGGACACCTGGGTGGCTCAGCTGTTGAGCCTTTGCCTTTGGCTCAGGGTGTGATCCCGGGGTCCTGGGATCGAGTCCCACATCAGCCTTCCTATGGAGAGCCTGCTTCTCCCCCTGCCTATGTCTCTGCTTCTCCCTTTATTTATTCAATGTATAAAATCTTTAAAAAAATAAATCTCAACATATACAGTGATAAAATTATATGGCGGTAAATGAATAAAGTATTAGCTTGATTTTAGTGGCCTTCTCACAATGTATACATATATCAAAACATCATTTTACACCTTAAATATAGATACTTTTTATATTTCAAAGGTATGTCAATAAAGCTATTTAAAAACACTTCTAGAGGGGTAATCCAGGTATCAGCGGTTTAGCGCCACCTTCAGCCCAGGGCCTGATCCTGGAAATATGGAATCGAGTCCCATGTTGGGCTCCCTGCACAGAACCTGTCTCTCCCTCTGCCTGTGTCTCTGCCTCTCTCTCTCTGTGTCTCTCATGAATAAATAAATAAAATATTAAAAAAAAAACACTTCTAGAAGAATAAACGTATTTTCTAGTTTCCTCCACAATTCTAATACTTTGTCTTCCTTTACATACCCAGGTCCCAGTCTTCCATGCTGGCATTTCTCACATTCAGCAAATGTTCTTTGAGGGTGAATGTGCTTGAGGGAGAAATTCATTCTTGCATCTGAGTCTCCTACAGATTCCATTCCATCCACTTTTAACTAAGCCAAATCTTCCAGTCAACATCCTGACTGAGCAGATGCCCCACAGAGGGCAGAAAAGATAATCCCTTCTTGGAATGTATTTCTCTTAGGCTTCTTTGTATCCACATTTCTCTGGTATATTAATTATATATATATATATATATATATATATATATATATATATATATGTAATATACATTATTATATACATACATTGTTTTGCTTTATCTTCATCTTCTTCTTTTTTTAGTTGCTACAATGGGAAGATTGATGTTATTATTTAATAAATCCTAGCCAGACTTGGAAGTTTTCTTATGCAACTTTTTGGAAGAATTATCTCCCTTCCTTTCCCCATGCATGAGATCCTTTTTGGGAATTACTTTTGCCTGATATTGGAACAGGCTTAGGTTTGTGGGAGAGGTATGGAGAGGTAAGACCTACAAAAATGCTAGTAAATCCTATCCATTAGTTGGGCTTATTTTGTTTTTTATGTATTCATTTATTTAAATTTAAATTCAATTAGGCAACACATAGTACATCATTAATTTCAGATGTAGTGTTCAATAATTTATCATCCAGTGCTCGTCACATCATGTACCCTCCTTAGTGCCTATCATTCAATTTACCCCATCCCCCTATCCTCCTCCCTTCCAGAAACCCTTAGTTCGTTTCCCAGAGTTAAGAATCTCTCATTGTTTGTCTCCCTTTCTGATGAATCCCCATTCAGTTTTACCTCCCTTCCCCTATGATCTTCTGTGCTGTTTCTTATGTTCCACATATGAGTGAAACCATATAATTGTCTTTCTCTGATTGACTTATTTTACTTAGTGTAATACTCTCCAGTTCCACCACATTGATGTAAATGATAAGTATTTATCCTTACTGGTGACTGTGTGATATTCCATTGTGTATATATACCGCATCTTCTTTATCCATTCATCTATTGATGGACATCTGAGCTCTTTCCATAGTTTGGCTATTGTGGACATTGCTGCTATGAACATTGAGGTGCAGGTGCCCTTTTGGATCAATACATTTGTATCTTTGAGGTAAATACCTAGTAGTGTAATTGCTGGATCACAGGGTAGCTCTATTTTTAACTGCTTGAGGAATGTCCATACTGTTTTCCAGACTGGCTGCACCAGCTTACATTCTATATTTTGTTTCATTTTAAACCAGGAAAAGAGTGCTCATTTTCTTCCCCCAGTCAGCTTCCTTACACCACTAAAAGATGGAATCAGTATGTTGCCTGTGTGGCCAGTGTCTCAGTTTCCCCATGAACTGGATGTTCACCATGGACTTGCAGTCCTTGAATACTAACATGTTATTCTGTGGCCTGAAAAAGAGAAAGCTATCTCTTATTTAGAACATACCTTAATGCTCCTTATAAAAAATGATGATGAAAAATAAAAACTCTCACTTGATTTGGTGGAAAAAAATTAGAATCTGTTTAGCAAACATGATGTACAAACTGATTAATGTCACAGGCAATGATGCTCTTCCCTCAGTGAATGGCTTTATTTCAATTGTCACTGAATCCTACCATTCTTTACTTGATTTAAATACCCCCATTCTTTACTTGATTTAAATTATGTGACAAGATCTCAGAGGCTGGAAATGGCTCCCCAGTGCTCCACAGCAAACAAGTGGCAAAGCCAGTTGTCTAAAATGTGGGATTCCTGACTCCCACAGCAAGACCATATTCCTAGGATGCCTAGGAATTTATTTATTTATAAATTTATAAGATGCCTCCTGTGGTACCAGGAACCATGATAGGCCCTATTATACTGGCATCTTTCTCCCATATACATCACTCCCAGATCCTCGAAGGCAGAGAGACTTGTATTTCTTTCACTCTACTGTCCTAGTCCAGCATCCTCTATCTAGGAAGCACTTGACTGGTGTTGGGTTTAATTAGGGCTGGGGCCCAGAAGAGTAATTTTTGTCTTGATTTGGCATTCATTATGGATGGAATATTATCTACCCCCAAGGTCTGTATGTTCCCGTCCTAACCCCAGGACCTCTGCATATGCCCTTGTTTACTAATAGGGTCACTGCAGATACAATTAGTGAAGTCATGTAATAAAGTTGTGTCATTAGTAAATTGTGGTGTGGCTCATCTTCCTGCAATTGAGCCCAAGGTCACTAGAAAGGGCCCTAATAAAACATAGCTGGTGTCCTTATTAAGAAGAGAAATGTGGACACAGAGATGGGCTCACATTAAGGGAAAACAATATGAAGAGATATAGGGAGAAAGCTATCAATAGGTCAGCAAGAGAGGTCTGGACGTGGTCTCTCTTCCAGCCTCAGAAGGAGCCAACTTTGCTGACACCTTGATCTCAGATTTCTGGTCTCTGGAACTGTGAGACAAATTTTTGCTATTTAAATTTTTAAAAAATTATAAGATAAAGTGGAATTTTTATTGTCCTACTGTGACAAATGGCACTTTTAGCACCTAGAGATCAGAATTAAGGGAGAACCATAATGAAACTATGGAAACAGCCCAAGTATCCATTGACTGGTGAATAGATAAAGAAGAGGTGGTACATGTATACAATGGAATATTACTCAGCCCTCAGAAAAAATGAAATCTTGCCATTTGCAATGATGTGGATAGACCTAAAATGTATTATGCTAAGTGAAAGAAGTCCATCAGAAAAAGACAAAAACCTTTTGATATCACTCATATGTGAATTTAAAAAACAAAACAAGTGAGCAAAGGAGAAAAAAGGGAAAGAGAGAGGCAAACCAAGGAACACAGTCTAAACTATAAAGAACAGAAAGATAGCTACCATAGAGGAGGTGGGTGGGGGATGGGTTAAATAGGTGATGAGGATTAAGGAGGTATTTGTTGTGATGAGCACTGGGTGTTGTATGGAAGTATTGAGTCACTATATTGTACACCTGAAACTAATATTACATTGTTAAATTCTATCACGTAGAATTTAAATAAAACCTTTAACAAAAATAATTAAGGGAGAACAAGCAGCTATGGCCATTTTCTTATAGGAAATTACAGGTTGTGAGTTGATAATTCTATACCTTTCCAATTTATGATGATAAAAGTTACTGAGCACATAGTATATGATAGGCGCTATGCTGGGAATACAAAAGTAATTAATGACTCATGAGAAAAGCAAAGAAACTACAATGTGAGAGGTATGTGAGGATGCTGTTGGAGCCCACAAGATGAAAGTCAAAGAATAATTTCAGAAAGGAAATCTCTAGGCCAAGTCTTGTGGCATAAGTAGAAATTAGTCAAGAGTAGAAATGTGGGATCCCTGGGTGGCGCAGCCGCGCCTGCCTTTGGCCCAGGGCGCGATCCTGGAGACCCGGGATCGAATCCCACGTCGGGCTCCCGGTGCATGGAGCCTGCTTCTCCCTCTGCCTCTGTCTCTGTCTCTCTCTCTCTCTCTGTATGACTATCATAAATAAATAAAAGTTAAAAAAAAAAAAAGAGTAGAAATGTAAGAATGGCACGAAGTCATTGAGATGTGAAACAATTTATTTCCTTACAATTTCACGGTGTACAGATGCATACACACATGCCTAATCCCAACATCACCCTGTCTGTTCCTTCATGCTTGGAATGTCAGCTGAAGATATGGAGGGTTGTCTGTAGAGACATTTACCCCCACCCCACTCCCAGCTTATGTCACCGTATGACTGACTGGCAGGTGCTCCCATGAAAACAATTGAATATCTGCTTATTTCAGGAGATTTGCACTCATACTGAAATAGTGCAGGGGGAAGTAAATGTTATGCTCTATGTATGTGCTGCATTGATTAGGGGATGGGAGGAGGGAGAAGGGAGGAGAGAGATGGTGAGAGACAGGTTGCACTTGAGGGAGGTATTAAAATCAGAGGGGAGTGTGAGGTCCTTGGCTGTCCCTGAGACTGTGAAAGGAGGGCAGGATTAGAGAGGTAGGTGGGTGTTGGAGTAAGCATATTGGATCCTGTGGGGGGACACTTATGTTGAACATTGGTTGCTTGGGAAGGCAGCCTGTTGGGGAAGAGAGAGGTGCCATTCTGCTTCAGCAGTAATGAAAATCACAGCTCATTAGAACTAACAATGCCAACAGTTAATGAGCAATGAAAGCATTCTGGCAGCCTTGGAACTCACTATTGCTCTTCAGATGTCTGTAGCTGTAGGGCCCCTAGCCTCTCTTACCTGGCTCAGAACACACAGTGCAGTGTCCCCTCAGAGGCTTCTGGTCTTCAGGTCAATGAATTCCAGAGATCAGCAATATTCTTCAGACCCCATTTTCCCCGACAAATCGGACAAGTGCAGGGGAATAGAGGTAACAGGCACAAAATAACTTAATTATGCAATTCATAATCATTATGTAATTCATAATATCATGGAGCACTTATCTGACTCCACACTATTTCAGAGGGAGATGGCATGGAAACATTCTAGTGATTTCACTTCTTTGTAGCAGTGCTAAGGAATATATTAAGAATGATTAATAGGCAAGAAAAATGTAAATAGTTCAATTTTTAAAATGTTAAGCAAACCAATATTCAAACATAGGAGAATAGAAATATAGAATAAATAAGCTACTTCAATAAGATTTAAAATTATAAAGTAATAATAAATATGTTTAAAATAATTTATTGACACTGAGAATTTTCATGAAATAATAGGTATAATATTAGAATACAAATTTGTAAGAGCATATATCACATTTTTAACTTAAAGAACAAATGTATAAAAAGATTGCTATCACCATATTAATAGGGATTGCTTCTGAGAGTGGGATTGATGATTTATGTTCTCTTATTTCTGTTTTTCTGTGGCTTCAAAAATTTCTATAAGAACATATCAATTTCATTGTCAGAAAACCAACCATAAGAACATTATAAAAGCAAAATAAGGCAATACACTGACATCACAAAAAAAGATGGAAGGCTGTAGATCATTTGGTGAGGTTGAGTCTCACTTCTGCTGCACTTTATAGGTATTAAAGAAGGATAGTTTGTTAAGGTGTCTCCTAGGAACATTATTTTTATGGTAGCTATAAGTGGGAAATTTATTTACTTACTTACCAAGTAAAATCAGTGAAAGCAGACTAAGGTAGGTTAATTTTTTTGGGCATTTCCATTTCATTTTTATTTTTTTTTGTATATTATTTTATTGGAGTTCGATTTCCCAAAATATAGCATAACACCAGTGCTCATCCTGTCAAGTGCCCCCCTCAGTGCCCGTCACTCAGTCACCTCAACCCCTCACCCACCTCCCTTTCCACCACCCATTGTACGTTTCTCAGAGTTAGGTGTCTCTCATGTTCTGTCTCCCTTTCTGATATTTCCCACACATTTTCTCTCCTTTCCCCTTTATTCCTTTTCACTATATTTAATATTCCCCAAATGAAAGAGACCATATAAAGTTTGTCTTTCTCCAATTAACTTACTTCACTCAGCATAATGCCCTCCAGTTCTATCTACGTTGAAGCAAATGGTGGCTATTCATCATTTCTAATGGATGAGTAATATTCCATTTTATATATAGACCACATCTTCTTTATCCATTTTCGATGAAAACCAAGGCTCCTTCCACAGTTTGGATATTGTGGACATGGCTGCTAGAAACATCGGGGTGCAGGTGTCATGCCGTTTCATTGCATCTGAATCTTTGGGGTAAATCCCCAACAGTGCAATTGCTGGGTCCTAAGGCACTTCCATTATAAACTCTTTGAGGAACCTCCACACAGTTTTCAAGAGTGGCTGTACCAGTTCACATTGTCACCACAGTGCAAGAGGGTTCCCCTTTCTCCACATCCACTTCAACAATTGTTGTTTCCTGACTTGTTAATATTCACCATTCTCACTGGTGTGAGGTTTTGATTTGTATTTCTCTGAAGGCAAGTGATGCAGAGCATTTTTTCATGTGTTTCTTGGCCATGTATATGTCTTCTTTGGTGAAATTTCTGTTCATGTCTTTTGCCCATTTCATGATTAGATTGTTTCTTTGCTGTTGAGTTTAATAAGCTCTTTATAGATCTTGGATACTAGCCCTTTATCTGATAGGTCATTTGCAAATATCTTCTCCCATTCTGTAGGTTGCCTTTTAGTTTTGTTGACTGTTTCTTTTGCTGTGCACAAGCTTTTTATCTCAATGAAGTCCCAATAGTTCATGTTGCTTTTGTTTCCCTTGCCTTCATAGATGTATCTTGCAAGAAGTTGCTGTGGCCAAGTTCAAAAAGGGGGTTGCCTGTGTTCTCCTCTGGGATTTTGATGGATTCTGTCTCATATTTAGATCTTCCATCCATTTTGAGTTTATCTTTGTGTATGGTGTAAGAGAATGGTCTAGTTTCATTCTTCTGCACGTGGCTGTCCAATTATCTCAGCACTATTCATTGAAGAGACTGTGCTTTTTCCAGAGGATAGTCTTTCCTGCTTTGTCAAATATTAGTTGACCATAGAGTTGAAGGCCCATTTCTGGATCCCCTCTTCTGTTCCATTGATCTATGTGTCTGTTTTTGTGCCAGTACCACACTGTCTTGATGATCACAGCTTTGCAGTACAACTTGAAATTTGGTATTGTGATGCCCCTGGTTCTGGTCTTCTTTTTCAATATGCCCCTGGCTATTTGCGGTCTTTTCTGATTCCACACAAATCTTAAGATGATTTGTTCCAACTCTCTGAAGAAAGTCCATGGTATTTTGATAAGGATTGCATTGGGTAACATTGACATTTTCACAATATTAATTCTTGCAATCCATGAGCATGGAATATTTTTCCACCTCTTTGTGTCTTCCTCAATTTCTTTCAGAAGTGTTCTATAGTTTTTAGGATATAGATCTTTTACCTCTTTCCTTAGGGTTATTCCTAGGTATTTTATGCTTTGGGTGCAAGTAAATGGGATTGACTCATTAAATGCTCTTTCTTCAGTTTAATTGTTAGTGTAGAGCTGGTTGGTGATCACATATTCTTTCAGTTTCTGCCTATCTTAGAAGCTCTTTATCTCTTTATTCTGAATGACAGCCTTGCTGGATAGAGTATTCTTGGCTGCATGTTCTTCTCATTTAGGACCCTGAACATATCCTGCCAGACCTTTATGGCCTGCCAGATGCCTGTGGAGAGGTCTGCTGTTAATCTGATATTTCTGCCCATATAGGTTAGGGATCTCTTGTCTCTTGCTGCTTTAAGGATTTTCTTTATGTTTGGAATTTGCTAGTTTCACCATTAAATATCGAGGTGTAAAAGTCTTTTATTGATTTGGGGGGGCTCTCTATCTTTTAGGTCCGGATGTCTGTTTCCCTCCTCAAATTAGGGAAGTTCTCAGCTATGATTTGTTCAAATATACCTTCTGGCCCTCTGGCCCTCTTGGCACCCTCTGGAACCCCAATTAAATGTAGATTTTTCCTTCTGAGGCTGTCATTTATTTCCCTTAACCTTTCCTCATGATCTTTTAATTGTTTTTCTTTTTTTTCCTCAGCATCCTTCCCTGTCATCAACTTGCCTTCTATATTACTCACTCTTTCTTCTACCTCATTAACCCTCGTTGTTAGGACTTCCAGTTTGGATTGCATCTTATTTAATTGATTTTTAATTTCTGCCTGATTAGATCTAAATTCTGTGGTCATGAAGTCTCTTGAATCCTTTATGCTTTTTTCTAGAACCACCAGTAGCTTTATAATTGTGCTTCTGAATTGGCTTTCTGACATAGAATTGAAATCCAAATTCTGTAACTCTGTGGGAGAGAGGACTGATTCTTTTGTGGTGAGTTCTTCTTTCTTGTCCTTTTGTTCAGTGCAGAGTGGCTAAAAACGAGTAGTACTTGTTAGAAGCACAAACTCTTCTCTCTGTAGCATTCCAGCTCTTCTCTCTTTAAATCTCAGGTCGAATTTGTAGGTTTTCAGGATGATTTGAAAGTTATCTAGGTAAGTTGGTGCAGCCAGGTGACTTGAGGACCCTACTCCTCTACCATCTTGCCCCACTTCTCCTATATTTATCTTATCCATTCATTATTTGACGGTAATTTGGGCTCTTTCTGTAATTTGGCTATTTTTGATAATGCTGTTATCAAATTATCATGTCTTTTGCCCAACTCTTAGCTGGATTATTTGGGTTTTGAGGGTGTTGAATTCGATAAATTCCTTATAGATTTGGAATACTGAACCTTTATCAGATATGCCATTTGCAAATATCTTCTCCCATTCCATAGGCTGCCTGTTAGTTTTACTGATTACTTCCTTGGCTGTGCCTTACTTTGCTTTTATAATGTTCTTATGGTTGGTTTTCTGACAATGAAATTGATATGTTAATACATTCTTCATCTCTGATTGATTATTTTTTAGCTCTTTTCTATCTGTGACAAAGTTCTCACTGAAGTCTTCTTCTGGCTTTTATCTTGATGAAGTCCTGAGAGTTTATTTTTGCTTTTGTTGTCCTTGCCCCCAGTGATGTGCCTAGTAAAAACTTGCTATTGCTGAGGTCATAAAGGTTACTTAGCCCATGTTCTCCTATAAGATTTTGATGGTTTCCTGTCTCACATGGAGATTTTTCATCCGTTTTGAATTTATTTTTGTATATAGTGCAAGAAGGTAGTCTAGTTTCATTTTTCTACAAGCTGTTGTCCAATTTTCCCAACACCGCTTATTGATAAGACTACCTTTTTTTTCATTGGATATTCTTTCCTGCTTCAAGCCCACAAATTCCAAGAACATACATTGTAAAAATGTCTATACTACCCAAAGCAATCTACACATTCAATGCAATCTCTATCACAACACCACCAGCATTTTTCACTGAGCTAGAACAAATAATCCTAAAATATTTATGGAACCAAAAAAGACCCCAAGTAGCCAAAGTAATCCCAAAATAGAAAGCCAAAGCTAGAGCTATCACAATTCCAGACTTCAAGCTGTATTACAAAACTATAATCATCATGACAGTATGGTACTGGTGCAAAACTGACACAGATCAATGGAACAGAATGGAGAACTCAGAAATGGACATTCATCTATATGGTCAACTAATCTTCAACAAAGCAGGAAAGAATATTCAATGTTTTGGTTCCACACAGATTTTAGGATCATTTGTTGTAGCTTCATGAAAAATACTATTGGAATTTTGATAAGGATCGCATTTAAATGTGTAGATTGCTTTGAATAGGATAGACATTTTTAAAATATTTGTTCTAATTCATGAGCATTGACTGTTTCCATTTTTTGTGTGTGTCATCTTCAACTTCTTTGATCAGTGTTTCATAGTTTTCAAAGTACAAATCTTTCACATTCTTGGTTAGGTTTATTCCTAAGTATCTTACTATTTTTCGGTGTAATTGTAAATGGAGTTGATTCCTTAATTCCTCTTTCTGCTGCTTCATTATTGATGTACAGAAATGCAACGGATTTCTATACATTGCTTTTGTATCCTGCAACTTCACTGAATTCGTGTATTGGTTCCAGCAATTTTTTTTTACAGCTTTTTGAATTTTCTATATAGAGTATCATGCCATCTGCAAAGAGTGAAAGTTTGACTTCTTCCTTGATGATTTGGATCTTTTTTATTTATTTTCATTGTCTGATCGCCAGGACTTCCAGTACCTTGTGAAATAACAATGGTGAGAGTGAACATCCCTGTCTTATACCTGACCATAGAGGAATAGTTCTCAGTTTTTCCCCTTTAATGATATTAGCTATGGGTTTTTCATATATGGTATTTATTATTTTTAGTTATGTTCCCTCTATCCCTACTTTGTTGAGGACTTTTTATCATGAATGGATGTTGTACTTTATGAAACACTTTTCTGCATCTATCATAAGGATCATATAGTTCTTATACTTATTTTTATTAACGTGGCCTTTCATATGGATTGATTTACAAATATTGAACCATGCTTGAAACATAGGAATAAATCCCATTGGTTGTGGTGAATGATTTTTTAACATGTTGCTGGATTTGGTTTGCCAGTATTCTATTGAGAATTTTTATATCCATGTTCATCAGGGATATTGGACTACAGTTCTCTTTTATAGTGGAATCTTTTTCTGGTTTTGGTATCAGAGTAATGCTGGCCTCATAAAATGAGTTTGGAAGTTTTCTTCCTTTTCTATTTTTTGCAATAGTTTGAGAAGAATAGGTATTAACTCCTCTTTTAATGTTTGGTAGAAGGCACCTGTGAAGCCATTTGGCTCTGGACTTTGGTTTCTTTGGAATTTTTCATTTCTAATTCAATTTCTTTGCTGGCTATTGGTATGTTCATTTCTTACTGTTTCAGTTTTGGTAGTTTCTATGTTTGTAGGAATTTATCCATTTCTTCTAGGTTGTCCAATTTGCTGGCATCCAGTTTTCATAATATTCTGTTATAATTGCTAGTATTTATGTAGTGTCAGTTGTTACTTCTCCTCTTCCATTTGTAATTTTGTTTAGTTGGGTCATTTTTCTTTTCTTTTTGATATGTCTGGCTGGGGGGTTTATGAACTGTTATCTTTTTCATAGAACCACCTCCTAGATTCATTAATCTATTCTATTGATTTTAATTTATGTGTCCTTTATTTCTGCTCTAATCTTTATTATTTCCCTCCTGCTGGCTTTAAGCTGTTTGTTGTTCTTTTTCTAGCACCTTTAGGTATAAGGTTAGATTGTTTATTTGAGATTTTTCTTGCTTACTAAGGAAAGTCTGTATTGCTAATACTTCCCTATTAAGATGACTTTTTGCTGCATCTCAAAATTTTCATTTTCATTTGTTTCCAAGTATTTTTTTAAAATTTTTCTAAGATTTCCTTGTTGATCCATTCATTGTTTAGCAGCATGTTCTTTAACCTCCCTGTATTTGTAGTCTTTCCAATTTTTTTGTGCTTGACTTTCAGTTTTATAGTATTGTGATCAGAGAAGCTGCATGGTAGGAATTCTATCTTTTTGTATTTGTTGAGGCATGATTTATGACCTAATATGTAATATATTTTGGAGAATGCTCCATGTGCATTTGAAAATAATGTGTATTCTCCTGCTTAGGATGGAATGTTCTGAACATATTTTTTCAGGCAATCTGATCCAGGGCGTCATTCAAGGCCTTTGTTCCTTTATTGATTTTCTCTTTAGATGATCTGTCCATTGATACAAGTGGGGTGTCAAGTCCCCTACTATTATTGTATTATTAATAATTAGTGCCTTTTTGTTCATTATTGTTTTATATATCTGGGAGCTCCCATATTAGGTACATAAATATTTACAATTATTATATTCTCTTGTTGGATTGTTCTCTACTTATGATATAGTAGCTTTCTTTATCTCTGTTATAGTCCTTGTTTTAAAGTCCAGGTTGTCTGAAATAATATTGCTACTCCAGCTTTCTTTTGACATCCATTTGCATAATGTTTTTCCACCCCCTCTCACTCAATCTCCAGTTGTCTTTAGGTCTAAAATGAGTCTCTTGTAAGCAGCATATAGATAGGTCTTGTTTTCTTATCCATTCTGTCACTTGTGTCTTTGAATTGGATCATTTAGGCTCTTTACATTCAAAGTGATTATTGATAGATATGTATTTATTGACATTGTATTACTTGTTTTGTTATTGTTTCTGGAGACTTCCTACATTCCTTTCTGATCCTTGTCATTTTTTGTCTTTCTTTCCGACTCAAAGAGTCCTCTTTAATATTTCTTGCATGGTTGGTTTAGTGGTCATGAATTCCTTTCATTTTTGTTGGTCTGTGAAACTCTTATCCCTCCTATTCTGAATGACAACCTTGCTGGATAGAATATTCTTGGCTGCTGATTTTTCCTGTTCAGTACGTTGACTATATCATAGTGTTCCCTTCTAGCTTGACAAATTTCTGTTGAGAGATCTCTAGCTAGGTCTCTAGGTCTTTCCTTGTAAGTTAAGGGCTACTTTTCTCTTGCTGCTCTTAAATTTTTTTCTTTATCACCATATTTTCAAACTTAACTATAATATGTCTTGGTGTTAGCCTGCTTTTGTTGATTCTGATGGAACTCCTATGATAGAAATGTTATTATGTTTGATAGAATCACTGAGTTCCTTAAGTCTACTATCTTGTTGTATAATTCTCTCTCTTTTGTTCAGCTTCATTTTTTTTCCATTATTTTGTCTTCTATATCACTAATTCATTCTTCTTCATTTTGCTATTCATTGCATCAAATCTGCTTCCAATCTTGTTTATTACATTCTTCCTCTCTGATTGATTATTTTTTAGCTCTTTTATGTCTGTGAACACTTCAGTTCTTACTGAAGTGTTCTATGCTTTCTGAGGCCCAGTGAGTATTCTTTGATTGTCCCTTTAAATTCTCCATCAAGCATGTTATTATATCTGTTTCACTTGGATCTTGGGCCATGGTCTTATCTTGTACGTTCATTTGGGATAAATTCGTCTGTTGGAATTTTGTCTCAGTCTCTGCCTTTTTCTCTGTGTTAGTCATGTTTCTTGCTCCTGAAAGTAGTGGCTTTATGAAGAAAAGTTCATGTAGTGTTCAGTGCCTGGCACTTCAGAGAGTGTCTCTGGTATGTGTAGTGTGTGATCTGTTGTGTTCTGGCTTCTCTATCCTTCAGGCCAGTCACCTGCAGAGACTTCCCTTATCTGCTGTGGGTAATGTTTAGTCCCTGGCCTGAATGCAACAACCTTTAAGTAGGTATGCTCTGTTCTGATTGTGAAATGAGAACTAACACCACTTCCACCAGAATTGAAGACCTGCAGAACTCTCTGGTCAGGATGTATGTTGTGGGTAGCAGTTTGTGCAGGTCTTCTGGGGGAGAGGCCTGCTCTGCTGAGAGAAGTCCCACTAGAGCAAACTGGGGTAGTACTTGATGTAAGCAAATTAAGCAGCCCCAGTGTCCAACTACACTGTTTCCTGCAGGTGGCTCTGTGTTTATACAGAGGGTGGTGGTGGGAAATGGTGCATTTTGTTCCCAGGGTAGCATCTTGGTGAATGCTGCCTTTCAGGGACACGCTCTGGGAAGAGTGAATAATCTCCCTACTGTGAGCCCCAGGGACTTTTCAGATTACTGTCTCCAGGCTCTCTGCCCCTGGGTTGTTTCCTTGTCTTCTTTCCAGGAGAAGGACAGTTCCCTTAGGGCTCTATCCCAGCCAAGACTGCTGATCTTTAAAACTCTAGGCGTTAAGGCCCACTGGTTGCAAGAATTCATGCAATTCAGCCCCTCTCATTTTCCTATCTAATGGCTTTGAGTAAATTTTCTCCTTGTGTGTTCCTCTCTGTGCCCTTCTCTGCAAACTCTTCCCTCTCCCCTACACAGCACTTGAGATCTGTTTCTCTCTTAAACCACCTCTCCACACTTCCTACCTTCTTCAATGTGGTCTCTTCACTCCTTCTAGCTGTGGAGTTTGTTCATGACAATTTCTGAGGTATTTAGGATGATTTGATATTTAGTTGTGTTCATGGGTTGAGATGAGCCTAAGGTAAATAAGCCTACTCCACCACAATATTCCATCTTTCCTTTCAAAGTGTTTTCTAATTTCCACCCTGAATTCTCTTTGATTCATCAGCTATTTTGTAGTGCTTTTTAAAAATGGAAGTGCAGTTGACATACAATATTACATTTCAAGTGTACAATATCATGATTCAACATTTGTATACATTATGAAATGATCACCATGATAAGTGATCACCACCCTCAAAGTTGATACAAGATGCCAGATTATGTTCCGTATGCTGTACATTACATCTCTGTGACTATTTTAAACGTTTTATAACTAGAAGTTTTACCTTTTAATTTCCTTCCCCTATTTTGCCTGTCCACCAGCCCTTTGCCCTCTAGCCAACCATCAGATACTTCTATCTATGAATTTGTTTTCTTTGTTCATTTATTTTATTTCTTAAATTCCACTTACAAATAAAACCATGTAGTATTTTTTTTCATTTGATTTATTTCACTTAATGTTATATCCTCTAGGTACATCCATGTTGTTTGAAATGGTAAGATATTATTCTGTTTTATGACTGAGTAATATTCCATTTTGTGTGTGACATTTTTTTAATCCATTCATCTATCAGTGGACACTTTGGTTGCTTCCATATCTTGGCTATTGTAAATAATGTTGCAATAAACAGAGAGGTGCATAAATCCCTTCAAATTAGTGTTTTTATATTCTTTTGGTAAATAGTAATGGAATTACTGGGTTATATGGTATTTCTATTTGGTCACATGGTATTTCTTTTTGAGGAAACTCCATACTGTTTACCCACAGTGGCTGCATCAATTTGCATTCCCACCAACAGTGCATGAGAGTTCCTTTTTCTTCACATCCTCATCGATACTTGTCATTTGTATCTTTTTTTATTTTACCCATCCTGACAGGTGTGAAGTGACATCTCATTGTGATTTTAATTTGAATTTCCCTGATCATTAGAATGTTGAGCATCTTCTCATGTTTCTGCTGGTTATCTGTATATCTTCTTTGAAAAATATCATTGAGGAACTCTGCCATTTTTTAGTCAAAGAAAATTTTTTTTGGTGTTGAGTGGTATAAGTTCTTTATATGTTTTTAAAGTTAATGCTCTGTTAGATATATCATTTGCAAATATCTTCCATTCACTGGTTTGCCTTTTTCTATTTGTTTCTGGTTTATTTCACTGTGTAAAAGCTTTTCTTTTTTTTTTCAGTATAGTCCCAATAGTTTATTTTTTATTTTGTTTCCCTTGCCTGAGGAAATATATCTAGAAAAACGTTTCTGTGGCCAATGTCAGAGAAATTACTGACCATGTCTTCTAGGAGTTTAATGGTTTCAGATCTCACTTTACCTGATTGTATGCTCTTGCTCCTTTGTTGTATATTAATTGACTATATAAGTGTGAGTTTATTTCTGGGCTCTCTGTTTTGCTCCATGGAATAATGTGTCCATTTTTGTGCCAATGCCATACTGCTGTAAGTCCTATGGCTTTGTAGTGTGTCTTGAAATCTGTGGTTGTGATGCCTCTAGATTTGTATTTTCTCAAGATTGCTTTGTCTATTTGGGGTCTTTTGTGGTTCCATGTGAATTTTAGGATGGTTTATTCTAGTTCTGTGAAAAATAGTATTGATATTTTGATAGCAATTGCATTAAATCTGTAGATTGACTTAGGAAGTATGGACATTTTAGCAATATTGTTTATTCCAATCCATGAGCATGGAATGTCTTCCCATTTGTTTGTGTCATCTTCAGCTTCTTTCATCAGTATTTTATAGTTTTCAGAGTACAAGTTACCAGAGTCCTGGTTAAATTTATTACTAAGTATTTTATTTTTGGTGTTATTGTAAATGGTGTTGTTTTAATTTCTCTTTCTGCTGCTTCATTATTAATATAAAAATGCAATAGATTTCTCCATATTATGTATCCTGCAATTATACTGAATTCATTTATCAGTTCTAATAGTATTTTGTCGGAGTTTTTAGGGTTTTCTATATATAATATCTTATCATCTGCAAATAGTGAAAATTTTACCTCTTCTCTAATTTGGATTCCTTTAATTCCTTTCACTTGTCTGACTGTTGCAGCTAGGACTTCCAGTACCATGTTGAATAAAAATTGTGTGAGTAAATATTCCTGGTTTTTAAAATATATTTTAGATATTAACCTGTTATTAAATATATAATTTGCAAATATCTTCTCCCATTTAGTATATCCCCATTTGCATTTGTTGATGGAATCTTTTAGTGTGCCAAAGCATTTTAGTTTCATCTTGTCCCATTTGCTTATTTTTGCTGAGAAGAGGTTGGGAAAAGCAAAACAAAATATTATTAAAAGTAATGTCAAAGAGATTACTGCCTATGCTTTCTTCTAGGAATTTTATGTTTTCAGTCTTAGGTTTGTCTTTAATCTATTTTGAGTATGTATATGGTATGAGAAATGGTCAAGTTGTTTTTGTTTTTGTTTTTGTTTTTTACATAAAGCTGTCCAATTGTCTCAACACTATTTTTCGAACAAGCCTGTCTTTTCCTCTTTGTATGTTTGCTTCCTTTGTTGAAAATTAATTGACCGGGGCAGCCTGGGTGGCTCAGCAGTTTAGCGCCGCCTTCCGCCCAGGGTGTGATCCTGGAGACCAGGGATCAAGTCCCATGTCAGTCTTCCTGTATGGAGCTTTCTTCTCCCTCTGCCTGTGTCTCTGCCTCTCTCTCTCTCTCTGTCTCTGTCTCTCAGAAATAAATAAATAAAATCTTTAAAAAAATTAATTGACCATATAAATGTAGGCTTATTTCTGGACTCTCTATTCTGTTCTGTGGATCTATATGTCTTTTATTTTGACATGTTTTGATAAATTTTCACATATTTGTAAATTTTTTAGAATCCTTTTTCTTATTGTCTAATGTTATGCTTTTGTGATTGGAGAATATACTTTGTATAATTTTAATCCTTTCACATTTGTTGAGGATTGCTTTATGACCTATCATATGGTCTATCCAGGAATATGCATCCATCTATATTTCTAAAATATCTGCTAAGGTTTATTAGTCTCATTTTTATTAATTTTTAGCCTGGTTACCTAGGGACTGTCCCACAGTTAGCCTATGTCAATTTTGGTCAATGGTTGTGTCTAAGTTTCCCTGGAAAATAGATATGTATTTTTTATCATTGGATAAAATATTAATATCTATGTATATATGAGTTGGAGACTGCTATCACAGTCCTGGAGTTTACGTTTTTGATCTTGTTCATCAGAGACTAAGAAGTTGGATTTTCCTTTGCTGTTTACTCCTAAGTGAATCCAGCCTTGTTCCAGACTTCGACACTGCCAGGTATGTGTGTAATTTTACTTCTCAGTTTTGGCATCTTAGACATTGTCTTTGTGTCAGAGTAACTTATTCAGTCAGTGTCTAATTAGAGACTGTGCTTAAGTCTCCCATGCCAGTTAGAACTACACTATTTGGTGATGTACCTGTGTGCAATTTGAGAAATGCTTTCACACCTGCCCCACATCTGCTTTGATTGCAGTCTAGCACTTGCATATAGGAATCTCAAGTGGAAAGATGGACTGTGATCCAGTCTGCTAAACTTCTGGTTGCTCTGCTCTGATGCTGCTACTATCATGGTGCTACCTATACCCTTTTAGTCGTTCCTCATTCAGATTCCATCTTGAGAATAACATCCTTATGTATTCTAAATGTTCTGCTTAAAATAAATCCTGTTCTCTCAGGCAGAGCTGGGGAGTTCTTTTTGTCATTATGACATACTTCCTTTTGTAGGTAAAACCTCTGCAGAGGATAACCATCCACATCTCCCAGAGTGACATCACTCTTCCATGAAGGGAAGCTATTGGATGAATAATAACCTTGGCCATCTTGGTTTGTTATTCATTATTTGGAATACATAGTCATCTGTGGTTAGGGTGACTGTGATAGGATCCAGTATCCTTCACCTACTGTACCTTGGGTATAGCTTCTGTGCTATGTTTTGGGGCTATTTGAATAAGAGACATCCAAATGGTTTGTCCTTCCCATCACAGTGGGAAAGGTAGTCCATTGGGATGTCTCACCTTCAGAACTGCAAATCTAATATCCTGACATTTCTAGCTGCTATCCAAAGATCTAGCTTTGAACTAGCTTGCAACTGGAAGCTGACAGGGTCCTTTGGTCACTTAAATTGGTGTATGGTGTTTCCTGCATTATTTCTCCCCAGCTCACTCCAGTGATAAACCCTCTAGTTTCTCCCTGGAAGGAATGGCCTGACACATCTAGTGCCCCAGCTTTTATGGTGCCACTTGAAGGACTAACTCCAAACTTGCCGAACTGGGAACTGAGAAGGCATAAGATTTACCAATTTCTTGGTACCACAGAAAAAATAGCAGTTTCAAATGGTAATTCAAATACTTCATAAGACTCTTCTGGCTGAACACAAGCAAGCTGCAAACACAGTCTAGCTTTCTGTTTTTCCCTGAAAGTTTAGACTGCACATCTAATGCTCTGAGTTTTTAAGCTGCTGCCTAAGGGTTTAGTTTCTAACTAGTCTATACCTGGGAGCTAATGAGGTCCTTTGGGAGCTTGAACAGGTGTTTGGGCACTTCCTGCAGCTTCTTCATCCAGATTCTTCCAATAAAACTAAGACTTCAGCTTCTACCTGGAAGGAGTTGGACTATACACATAGTGCCCTGACTATTGCAGTTGTTACCCAAGGGCCTATCTTCTAACACACCAGTCTCTATGAGCTGACTGTCCTTAGTATTTTCTAAGCCTCTTAGGGCTAAAAAAAGTAAAACAATAGTTTTTAAAAGAGCATGGCCTGAATGAGTGTATGCCACATCTCTTCTTCCTGGTTCAGTGCAGAGCATATAAGTGATAAACTCCAGTTCCCAGTTTCTTTCTGAGATAAGAAGGAATTTAACCACATATCTATGTCCCAACTTTGGGCTGCTATGTAAGGGACAGACTTCTATCCTGCCTGTCTCAGGGCACTGACAAGACTTAGGGTACTATACTATTCTGGAAACCATTAAGAACAAAGATATTTATTTGGTCAAGCACAAAGTAGTTTAGGGGGTGACACCTAGAATCTGGTCAGGTTGATTGGTGAGGTTCATTCCCTGCATAAGGTGAGTCTGTAGACTGGAATAGGGAGCTGTTTTATCTAATATGTAGAAACAAACATACAAAGTTAAAGAAGATGAAGAAACAGGGAAATATATTCCAAATAAAAGAACAAGACAAATCTAAACATGAGTGAAATGGAGGCATGTGATTTACTTGACATATAATTTCAAATAAAAGTCATAAAAAATGTTGCCAAAGCCAGTAAAGCAATACATGAACAAAGTGAAAATTTCAACACAGAAAATATTTAACAGTACCAAGTAAAAATCACAGAGCTGACAAATACAATAATTAAGTTGAAAAATTCAATAGAGGAGTTGAGCAGAAGATTAGATTAATCTTAGAAAATCATTAAATTGAAAGATCATTGTAAATCATCCAGTCAGAGGAGGGGAAAAAGGAATACAATATGTGTAGATAACTTAAGAGATTTATTAGGTTCACTAAGAAAACTGATATGTGTTATGAAGAGAAGAGAGAAAAAAGAGAGCAGATGGGTTATTCAGAGAAATAATAGTTAAAATTTCCCAAACCCAGGTAAAAATAAATGGATATCCATATCCAGGAATCCCAATGAAATCAAATAAATTAATCCAAAGAAATATGGAGACACATACTCAAACTGTCAAATTTAAAATCAAAGATAATTTTGAAAATAGCATGAGAAAAGCAGTTTTTTATGTACTGGAGAATGTGATAAAACTATTGGCAGATTTCTCATCAAAAATACTGGCATGCCAAAGAGAGAAGGATGATACATTGAAAGTGAAAAAGAGAAAGAAAGGAAGAAGAAAGAGAAAGAAAGAAAGAAAGAAAGAAAGAAAGAAAGAAAGAAAGAAAGAAAGAAAGATTGTCAATCAAAAACAAGACTATTGTACCTAACAAACCTATCCTTCAAAAAAAATGAATGGATTCAAACAAAAGCTAAAGGAGTTCATCATCACTAGATCTTCTCTATGATAAATGCTAAAAAGAAGTTTTCAATTTGAAATGAAAGAATTGGGCAGCCCAGGTAGCTCAGTGGTTTAGCACCATCTTCAGCCCAGGGCCTGATCCTGGGGACCGGGGATCGAGTCCCACATCGGGCTCAGTGCATGGAGCCTGATTCTCCCTCTGCCTATGCCTCTGCCTCTCTCTCTCCCTGTGTCTCTCATGAATAAATAAATAAAATCTTTTAAAAAAATGAAATGAAAGGATGCTACACATTACTCAAGGGGAGAAAAATATATGACTTGTAATTAAAAGTAAATATATAGAGAAAAACAGAATTACTTTATTACCATATTACTGCATTACTAAAACTGTGGTGGATAAATCACTGTTAATGCTAGTATAAAAGTTAAAGAATAATAAATAACTATAATTAAATGATATTAATGAATATAAATATAAATAGGTATAAATCACGATGTCAATAGTATATAAGGTGGAGGAAGAAGAGGTAAAAATGGAAAGTTTTTCTTTGCAAGAAATGTTATTGTCAGCTTAGGATAGACTGATATCTCATGCAAGCCCAGTGGTAATCACAAGACAAATACCCACAGAAGTTACATGAAAGAAAATGAGAAACCTATTAATACAATAAGCAAGCACAAAAGAAGACAGCTAGAGAAAAAAAGAGACATGAAAAGAACTACAGGACAAACAGAAAATATTTTTTAATGGCAATAGTAAATCCTCCCCTATCAAATATTACTTTAAATGTAAAAGGACTAAATACCCCAATCAAAACTTACAGAGTGGTTGAATGAATAAAAAATCAAGATCCAGCTTTATGCTATCTATAAGAAACTGATGTTAGATTCAAAGACACATATAGGGTGAAAGTAAAGCAATTAAAAAAATATATTACACATAAGTGGTAACAACAACAAAAATAAAAAAAAAAAAACAGCTTTAGACTTACACAAAATAGACTTTAAGAGAAAAACAATTTCCAGAGACAAAGGTCATTATGTATTTATAAATAGGGGATTCAGCAGAAAAATATAACAATTTTTAGTATATATGAACCCAACATTAGAACATCTCAGTATATAAAGCAAATATTGACATATATGAAAAAATAAATTGAAAGCAGTACTAGGAGATTTCACCACCTCATTCTCATTAATGGATAAAACATTCTATATTAAAGAAAGACTTTTGTCTCTGGAGACAACTAAACTTATGGGATGTAGCATAAGAAGTACTAAGAGGAAAGTTAATAGTGATAAACACAACGGAACCAAAAAAAAAGAGAATGATCTCAGATAAACAACTTAACTTTACACTTTAAGAACTGAAAGGAAGAAAGAGAGAGAAAGAGAAAAGAAAAAGAAAAGAAAAGGAAAGAAAAAGAAAAAGAAAAGAAACTAAGCCCAAAATTGGCAGGAGAAAGAAAATAGTAAACATTAGAACAGGAAAAAAATCAAATACAGAATAGAAAAAGAACGAATAAAATTAATAATTTATTTTGTGAAAAAGTAAGCAAAATCAACAAAACCTTAGCTACACTAAAGAAAAAGGACAAAGACTTAAATAAATGAAATTTTAAAAATAAAAGAAGAGACATTATAATGTATGCCACAGGACTAAAAAATATCATAAGGGACCCACAATTACATGCCAAAAAATTATATGCTCTAGAAGTAATGGATAGATTCCTAGAAATATACAACCTACGGTGACTAAATCAAGAAATAAAAAGCCTGAGAAGACCAAAAATAAATAAGGAGAATAAACCAGGAAAAGCACTAACCAAAAGCCTTCCTGACAATAAAAGCCCAGGACCAACTGGCTTCGTGGGTGGAATTTTAAGAAATATTTGAAGAAGACTTAATGCTGATCCTTCTTAATTCTTTCAAAAAACGTAAAAGATCAACACTTTAAAACTCATTTTTTGAAGCCAGCATCACCTTGATGCCAAAGCCAGAGAAAGACATCACAAAAAAAAGAAAACTATAGGCTGATACTCCCAATGAACTTACATGCAAAAATCTTCAATAAAATACTAGCAAAATAAATTCAACAGCATGTTAAAAGGATTATATACTATGACCAAATGGAATTTTTCCATGAAATACAAGAATGTTTCAACTTACCCAAATTGATCCACGTGATATACATTAACAAAATGAAAGATAAATTTATAATTGTCTCAATAGATAAAAATATTTTACAAAAGCCAGCGTTCATTCACGATTTAAAAAAAAAGACGCAATGGGTGTAGAAACCCCCCCCCTCCATATGATAAAAGCCATATATTAAAAGGTCCACAGCTAACATCATAGTTGGGAAAATTTGAAAGTTCTTTCTCTAAGACCCAATACAAGGCAAAGATGCTCATTCTCACCATTCTTATTCAACATCATACTGGAAGCCTAGCTACAAAAATTAGACAAGAAAAAGAAATAAAAGGAATTCAAATTAGAAAGTAGGAAACAAATTATCTTTCATCTTGTTATGACACAATCATATATGTAGAAAACTCAAAAGATTCAATGACAACAAGAACAAACCACTGTAACTAATAAATTAAGTATACTTAGGGTACAAAATCAGCATAAGAAAATGTTGAATCTATACACCACCAACTGTCTGAAAAGGAAATTAGGAAAATAATTTAATTCATATAGCAACAAAAAATAATAAAATACTTAGAAACGAACCTATCCACAATGAGATACCACCTCACACCACTGAGAATGGGGAAAATTAACAAGGCAGGAAACCGTAAATGTTGGAGAAGATGCGGAGAAAAGGGAACCCTCTTGCACTGTTGGTGGGAATGTGAACTGGTGCAGCCACTCTGGAAAACTGTGTGGAGATTCCTCAAATAGTTAAAAATAGTTCTGCCCTACGACCCAGCAATTGCACTGCTGGGGATTTACCCCAAACATACAGATGCAATGAAATCCCAGGACACCTGCACCCCAATGTTTCTAGCAGCAATGTCCACAATAGCCAAACTGTGGAAGGAGCCTCGGTGTCCATCGAAAGATGAATGGATAAAGAAGATGTGGTTTATGTATACAATGGAATATTACTCAGCCATTAGAAATGACAAATACCCACCATTTGCTTCAACGTGGATGGAACTGGAAGGTATTATGCTGAGTGAAATAAGTCAATCAGAGAAGGACAAACATTATATGGTCTCATTCATTTGGGGAATATAAATAATAGTGAAAGGGAATAGAGGGGAAGGAAGAAGAAATGGATAGGAAATATCAGCAAGGGAGACAGAACATGGAAGACTCCTAACTCTGGGAAATGAAATAGGGGTAGTGAAAGGGGAGGAGGTTGGGGGGTGGGGGTGACTGGTTGGTGGGCACTGAGGGGGACACTAGATGGGATGAGCACTGGGTGTTATTCTGTATGTTGGCAAATTGAACACCAATAAAAAATAAATTTATTATTAAAAAAAAAAGAAATGAACCTATCCAAGGAATTTTACACTGAATACATTAGAAAATTGATGAAGATGAGCACTGGGTGTTATTCTGTATGTTGGTAAATTGAACACCAATAAAAAATAAATTTATTATAAAAAAAATTTAAAAATTAAAAAAAAGAAAATTGATGAAGGAAATTAAAGAAGACATTAAATGTAAAGACATCCCATGTTCATGGATTGGAAGGATTAATACTGTTAAAATGTCCATACTACCCAAAGTGATCTACAGATTCAATGCAATTTCTATACAAATCTCAATAGCATGCTTTACAGAAATATAAAAAGCAATCCTAGCTTTTTTTGTGTGTGTGTGGTTCCTATGGAACCACAAAAGACTGCATAGCCAGAGCAATCTTGAGAAAGAAGAAAAAAACTAGAGGCACCACACTCCTTGATTTCAAAATACATTACAAAGCTATAATAATCAAAACATTATGATACTGACATAAAAACAGACACATGGAGATCAATGGAACTAAATATAGAGCCTAGACGTAAACATGCCTATTTATAGTTAACTGATCTTCAACAAGGGTGCCAGGCACACATAATGAGGAACGGATAGTCTCTTCAATAAATGGTGTTGGAAAAACTGGATATCAACAAGCAGAAGAATGAAATTAGGTCCTTATTTCACATTATACACAAAAATAAACTCAAAATTGATTAAAGAGTTAAATGTTCTCACTGGCCGCACATTGTGGGCATTGTGTGCTCTGCCCCCTCCAATATGCTCTGGGCTGGAGCAATTCAAACTGGGGCAACAAATCTAGGGATGTGCAAGAAGGCCTGACAGACTGCTGGGGGCAGACAGCTCATCTGATTGCAGGCCCCACATGCCAAATAATGCTTCTTGGGGACACACACTGAGAGAGCTACTTGCAGCTTGGTGTAGCTACACCTCTGGCAAACACCTGATCTGAATAAATGCAAGCTCAAAGTGGCCTCAGATTGGTCCACTACACCACAGGGACTAAACACTGCTCACAACAATCAAAGAAAGACACTATAGATGACTGAACTGAAGGAAAATTGGCCAAGACTCGATAGTAGGGTGTACACAACACATATAGAAGAGTCCCCCTGAAATGCCAGGTGAACAGGGAAACTTCCCTGCAGGGCACTAGAGGACCTCTTCCTCAAAATGCCATTACTTACCAGAGCAGGAGATATACCTGACCTTCCTAACACAGAGAAACAGACATAATTAGATATAATGGGAAGACAGAGGAATATGTCCCAAAAGAAAAAGTAGGAAAAAATCACAACAAGAGACCTAAGCAAACAAAGATAAATAATATGAATGATAAGGAATTTAAAGTAATGATCACAAAGAGACTTACTGGACTTGAGAAAAGAGCTGAGTACATCAGTGATACCCCTAAGAGATAAAAAAGAGCCAATAAGAGGTGAAGAACACAATAAATTAAATTAAAAATAAACTAGGTAGAATAAATAGCAAGCTAAAGGAGAAGAATAAATTATCCACCTAAAGGACAGAATAGTGGAAAGGACTCAAGCTGAGCAAGTAAAAGAAAAAACACTATACTAAATGAGAATAGACTTAGGGAACTCATCAACATCATCAAACATAATAGCATTCAAATTGTAGGGATCTCAGAAGGAGAGAGAACAGAGGGCAAAAAAATTTATTCAAAAAAATAATAGCTAAAAACTTCCCTAATTTGGAGAAGGAAACATATCTAGATCCAGGAGACACAGAGATTCTCCCCACAAAATCAACCTAAGGAGGGCCACACCAAGACAAATAGTAATTAAAATGGCATAAACGTAGTGATGAAGAGAAAATTCTAAAAGCAATAAGGAAAGAAGATAGTTATATACAAAGAAAAACCCCTAGGGTACAGTGAGTTTTTCAGCAGAAACTTTGCTATCCAGAAGGGAATGGTATGATATATTCAAAGTGCTGAAACAAAAAAAATATGCAGCCAAGAATACTCTATCCAGCCAGATGAGTTTCCCAGACAACAAAAGTTAAAGGAGTTCATGACCTCTAAAGCAGCCCAGCAAAAATATGTAAAAAGAAAGACCACAAGTATAGTATGAAATATAGAAGCATAAAAAAACTACAAATAAGTATATCTGTAAAAATCTCAAAATAAAATTATGTAAGGTATGATGCCATATATCTAATACATGAGGGAAGAGGACTAAAGAATGGCTTCACTCTTAAACGAACATCAATTTACTATAGACTGCTATATGCAGAAGAGGTTGTATACAAACCTAATGGTAATGACAGATCAAAAACCAGTAATAGATATGGGAAAAGTTGAAAAGAAAGGAATCCACATATATATTTAAAGAAATCCAGCAAACCATGAGAAAAGAGAGCAAGAAAAGAAAGGGACAGAGAAGAGCTACAGAGACAAACATGAAACAAGTAACAAAATAGCAATAAATACATACCTATCAAGTATTATGTTGAATGTAAATAGACTAAACACTTCAATCAAAAGACATAGTGACTGGCATACCTTGGTGGCTCAGTGGTTGAGTGTCTGCCTTCGGCTCAGGTCGTGATCCCAGGGTCCTGGGATCGAGCCCCACATGGGGCTCCTTACAGGGAGTCTGCTTCTCCCTCTGCCTATGTCTCTGCCTCTCTCTGACTCTCAAGAATAAATAAATAAAATCTTGGGGGGAAAAAACATAGTGACAGAGTGAATAAAAAAAAAAAAAAAACAAGACCCATCTAAATGCTGCCAACAGGAGACCATTGAATACCTAAATACACCTGCAATTGAAAGTTGACTGGATCGAGAAACATGTATCAGGCAAATGGATGTGGAAAGAAAGCCAGAGTAGTAATACTTCTATTGGACAAAATACTATCAAAGAAAGACTGTAACAGGGTACAAAGAAGGACACCATATAATAATAAGGGGAATAATCCAACAAGAAGATATAACAATTGTAAATATTTCTGCACCCAACATGGGAGCACCCAAATACACAAAATAATTAATAACAAAAATAAGGAAAAATAAAGATAGTCCACCCTAAACAAGCTCATCTGTTGCTTTTAGAGCATATGTTTTCCAAATCGTCATAGTCCCTCTGCTATCCTCAAATAAATTCTATTACTAGTAATTTAAGTTTACCTCAGTTTACCTTCTTATTTTGGTTGAGGCTCTTAACAGATAAAAACATAACCATAATACCAATACCAGGATAGGGGGCAAGAGGGCAGAAGAGTAGGGGTCCTCAACCTACCTGGTCACACAAACTTACCTAGATAACTTTCAAAACATCCTGAACAATTACAAATTCAACCTGAGATTTAAAGAGAACCCCTGGAATGCTACAGAGAGAAAAGTTTTTGCTTCGAACAAGGTAGAAAGGCTGAAAAAATAAAATAAAAAATAATAAAGTGGAGGAGGGGCACCGCGAGTAGCTGGGCTAAAGTAAAGTGGCAAAAGCCTCCAGGTCAGGAAAGTCCAGCTGAGGAGAAGCAGGAACTTTAAAAATCTGCGCCAGGGTTTTCCCTGATGGAAAGGTGCTTAACAAGGAAATCGGGTGGCATTGCAGGAGGGGCAGTGAAGCCTCAAGGTTCCTAGAGTCGCTATAAATGAGGAAGGGACACCCAAGGGAAAGCTCACTGCAAACCGTGGTCGGATATGGGTAAAGGGCTGAAGCACCACAGCCCTCGGGGCATTTGGGAGAAGCCAGTTGGTTAGGTCAGTCTGCTCTGGATGGAGGTGGCTAAACCCCATTCCCTTCAGGAGTGGCGGCCCCTGGGATCATGGGTCCAGCGGCACAGGGCCCCAGATCCCAGGGCGCCCAAGCAGACAAAGCCCGTGATCCTGCGTTCCCCCGGGACAGGTGGAAGTGGGGAGGGACACAGGACAGTGAGAATTCTCCTGCTGATGGGCACCCCCAAGCTGTGCAGAGCAGTGCCCTGGAAGCATCTAGGACAGTGGGACTGGGAGACTGCATTAGTTACTAGCAGGGAGTTGACTCCAGAGCTGGAATTCCGGTCACTGCCATTGTTATTGCTCCTCCTTGTTTCACCATATGCCTGGAAGAGGCAGGGCCACCAGGGAACAAAGGCCTAACAGGATAAACAGCTCACACTGAGCCTAGAACCTGGCAAGCACACATGGCATCTCCACCCAGGCACAGACACCTCAGCACAGCAGACCCCTTCCTCAGAACACTATCTGGAAGAACAGGGGAAGAGCAAGATCTTGACTAAACAGTGCTGGAAAGCTCCAGGACCGAGGGAAAATAGTATATAGAACTAGAGGGTCTTTTGTCTTTCTTTTCTTTTCCTTTTTTCATTATGAGTTGTTCTTATATCATAATAAAAATTTCCAATTATTTTCTCTTTTCCCACCTTAACTACAATATTTTACCAGCTCTTCATTTTTAAAGTTTTTTCCTTTTTGACTTTCATATTTCTGCAGTTACATGACTTAGATACATTTTTCACTTCTGGATTCCCTTCAACGTAGTCAATTTAATTTGGGTAGATATATGAGATATGGGTTTTTGTTTTTTGTTTTTTTTCTGCCTCATTTTGTTTTACAATGATGGAACTTAGTACCTTCTAAAACATGACCAGCATACACCCAAAACCAAGTGGAACACCGTGTTGGTTCATTCTGTAAGATTATATTCTCTCTTTCTTCCCATTCTTAACCCCTCTTTTATCTTGTTTATGTTTTGGTGGTCAATACTGGGGCTTTATATAAGTATTGCTGGTTTATATAAATTTGAGATTGAGCACCTTCTAACATAAAGAAGAAAATACACTAAGAACCAAGAGGATCACCCTCTAGGACCCCTCAGGTAGACTACATTCTCTCCTCACTACCACTTCTTCACCCCCTTTAATTTTCTCTTTTTTCCTATTTACTTTTTTTCCCTCTTTTTCTTTTTTCTTCTTGGCTTTTTATTTTTACTACTTTGTTTTACAATTCGTTTTTCACTTTAGTGGTCCTCTTATTTTGTTCTTCCCTACTTTTTCTTTTATTTTCTGGTCTCTGGTCTCTGATCTCTTCAAAATCATCTAGGGAGTATTTTATTTAGGTCATGGTTGATATTTTTGATGCAGCCCACTCATACAGCCACTCTGTACTGGATGGCTAGAAGGAAGAATTCACCATAAAAGAAAAAATCAGAAACAGTACTCTCTGCACAGAATTACAGAACTTGGATTTCAATACAATGTCAGAAACTCAATTCAGAAGTACAATTATAAAGCTACTGGTGACTCTAGAAAAAGCATGAAGGACTCTAGAGACTTTGATACTGCAGAATTGAGATCTAATCAGGTCAAAGTTAAAAATAAATTAAATGAGATGCAATCCAAACTGAATGTTCTAATTGCTAGGGTTAATAAGGTGGAATAGAAAGTGAGTGACATAGAAGATAAGTTAATAGGAAGGAAGCTGAGGAAAAAAGAGAAAAACAATGAAGAACCCAAGAGGAAAGGCTTAGGGAAATAAATGATGGCTTTGGGAAGGAAGAATACATGTCTGATGGGGATTCCAAAAGAGGCCAAGCAGGAGAGAGGACCCCAAAGAATCTTGAACAAATCATAGCTGAGAACTTCCCAAATCTGGGGAAGGAAACAGGCATTAGATCCAAGAGGAAGAGAGGACCACCCAAAATGAATAAAAAATGTTCAACACCTCAACATTTAATGCTGAAACTTGCATATTTCAAAGATAAAGAAAAAATCCCTCAGCAGCATGAAACAAGAGATTCTTAACTTATATATCGTAAGAAAAATATACTACAGGCCAATGTCCATTATGAGTGTAGATAAAAAAATTTTCTACAAAATAGTAGAAATGAAATTCAGCAACACATATAAAGGATTATACACTATAAGCAAGTGGAATTAAGACATGCAAATCAATTTTAAAAGAAACTATAATCTCAATAAATAAAGTGCATTTGTTAAAATCCAATAGTCTTTCATAATTAAAAAAATAAACAATTAAAAACTCAACAACCAGGAATAGAAAGAAGTTTCTTTGACCTGGCAAAAGGCATCTACAAAAACCCCATAGCTAACATCATACTTTGTGGTGAAAGACTAAGTGCTTTCTCTGTAAGATTGGGGAAAAAAACAAGGATGTCTACTCCCATTGTATTCACCATTGCACTTGAGTTCTAGTCAGGTAAATTAGTTAACAAAAAGAAGTAAATACTATCTTTGTAATCTTATTTATAGAAAATCCTAAGGAGTACATTTAAAAAACTAATCGAACTAATAATTGAGATCAGCCATATTGCAGCATATAAGATTAATATACAAAAATTAGTTGTATTTTTTCAGTTTTTATTTAAATTCCAGTTAGTTAACACACAGTGTAACATTAGTTTCAGGTGTACAATGTAATGATTCAATACTTACATATCATACCTGGTGCTCATCACAAGTGTACTCCTTAATACCAATCAACTATTTCACTCATCCCCCTACCCACCATTCCTCTAATAGTCATCAGTTTCTTCTTTATAATTAAGACATGTTTCTTGGCTTCTCTCTCTCTTTATTCCCCTATGCTCATGTTATTTCTTAAATTCCACACGAGTAAAATTATATGGCATTTGTCTTTCTCTGACTGACCTACTTCACTTAGCATAATACACTCTAACTCCATCCGCATCATTTCAAATGGCAAGATTTCATTCTTTTTATGGCTTAGTAATATTCCATTGTATATATGCCATGTCTTCTTTCTCCATTCACAGTCAGTGGACACTTGTACTGTTTCCATAGCTTGATTATTGTAGATAATGCTTCTATAAATATTGGGGTGCATATATCCCTATGAATTAGGGTTTTTGTATTATTTGGGTAAACTTAGTAGTGAAAGTGCTGGATTGTAGGGAAGTTCTGTTTTTAGCTTTTTGAGGAAACTCCATAATGTTTTCTAGAGTGGCTGCACCAGTTTTCATTCCCACCAACAATGCAGAAGGGTCTCCACATCTAAGACAACAGCTTTTGTTTCTCGTGTTGTTGGTTTCATTCATTCTAACAGGTGTGAAGTGCTATCTCATTCAGTTGTACTTCTATACATTAACAATAAATAATCACAAATGGAATTTTAAAAATCCATTTGAAATAGCATACATGAGAATAAAATATTTAGGAATAAGTCTTATATTAAAATATAAGACTTGTACATTAAGACTACAAACATTTTTGAAAGAAAGAACTAAATAAGGAGAAAACCATCTCATGTTCATGTATCAAAATAATTAATATTGTTTAAATGGCAATACTCCACAAATTTATTCGCAGGTTAAATGAAATCCCTATTAGAATCCCATTTTTATTTATTTATTTATTTTTTTGCCTATTGGCAAACTGATCCTAAAATTAGGGAACACAAGGGACCAAAAAACAGCCAACATTGAATAGGATGAATAAATTTGGAAGATTAATATTTCCTAATTTCAAATTTACCATAACACTATAGGAATTAAGATAGTATGGTATAAGATAAGGATAGATAATAGATAGATAGATGATAGATAGATGATAGGTAGATAGATGATAAAATAGAACTGAAATTCCAGAAGTAAATTCATATATCAATTTAATCTTGACAAGGAAGAAAAGATGGATCATAGATGGATGAAAGAATAATCTTAAAGAAATGATGCTGGGACAACTGGATTTTCACTTGAAAAATAATGAATTTGGACTCTCTACCTGCACAAACATTAACTTAAATAGATAACAAGGCTAAATGTGGAGCTAAAATTATAAAACTCTAAGAAGAAAATTTACAAGTACATCTTCATCATCTTGGTTCAGGTACTTCTTTTTAACTATGACTCTAGAACATAAGCAGTAAAAGAAAAATATATAAATTTGAGTACCTTAAAATTTAAAACCTTTGTGCTGAAATAGTACCACCAAAACAGTGAAGGAAAGCAACCCACAGAATGAGAATACACATGTGAATTCTATATCTCATAAAGAAATTGAGTTCAGTTACCTTTCAACTATATAAGAAAAATACAAGTAACCCATTTTTTTTAAATTGGGCAATGGAACTCAATAGACATTCACTCATCCAAGGAATATGTGCAAATATCAAAAAGTAGATTTAATTATATCAATAGTGTTACCATATTACTCAGCAAATATCTCCTTTGATATATATTCAAAATAAATGTGAATAAATACCCACTAAAACAAAACACCTTACACAAAGGGCCTTAGCATCATAATTCATAATAGCAAAACAGTGGAAATAACTCATGTCCATCAAATTATAAACAAATAAACAATATGATGTATACTCACACAGTGAATTATTATTCAGTAATAGAATGAAGTACTGACAAGTGCCACATCACAGATGACTCTTGAAAGTATTATGCTAAGCTAAACAAAATAATTTATCACAAATGGTCACATATATGATTTCATTGATAAAAACATTCAAAATTGAAAAATCCACAGACACTGAAATTAGATTAGTGATTACCTAGGTATTGGGAAAGAGGAAGGCAAGTGACTGCCAAAAGACATAGATTTTCTCTTTTCAAATGGTAAAAATCATATTTACTTAGATTGGGGTGATGGTCACATAACTTTTTGAATGTACTAAAAGCCAATGAATTGTATACCTTAAAAAGGTAAATTTTCTGGTAACTGAATTATATCTCTAGTATGTTTAAATGATTAATAGATGTTTTAAACAACTTTATGATAACTAATTTGTCAACTTAGATGTACTAGATGAATTACTTAAAAAACACAATTTATCAAAACTGACACAAGAAGAATAGGAGATCTGAATTAAAAATATGAAAACACAAATGATTGTGTGATTTCTTAAAAGAAATTAAATCTCTGGGACACCTGGGTGGCTCAGTGGTTAAGCATCTGCCTTCAGCCCAGGGGGTGATCCTGGAGTCCCAGGATCAAGTCCCACATCAGGCTCCATGCATGGAGCCTGCTTCTCTCTCTGCCTATGTCTCTGCCTCTCTGTGTGTCTCTCATGAATAAATAAATAAAATCTTTTAAAAAAAGAAATTAAATCTCTAATTAAAATCTTTATGAAGAAAACTCTAGGTCCAGTGGTTTCACTGGCAAGTTCTACCAAATAAGGAAGCAATAATATCACTATTTTACAAACTCCTTTACAGAAAGTAGAAGCACTCCCCAACTCATCTTTATGCCTCCTGTATAACCCTGTTATACAAAAATTTCACCAATGTATTTCTAAAAAGGAAATTAGTCATCAGAAAGTACTGCAAAAATCCAAAACAAAATATCGCAAAACCTCATTAAACAAACCATGAGGGACTCTTAACTCTAGGAAACAAACAGGATTGGTGGAGGTGATGTGGGTATGGGAATGGAGTAACTGTGTGATGGGCACTAAGGAGGGCAGGTGATGTAATAAGCACTGGGTGTTATATGCAACTGATAAATTATTGAACTCTACATCTGAAACTTGTGATGTATAAAGTTGGCTAATTGAATTTAAATAAAAAAATATCTTAAATGTGTAATACATCATGATCAAAAAAGCTTTAAGGCAAGAATAAAACTTTTTTTGAGAGAGAGCACACCCATGCAAATGGAAGGAGGGAGGGTGGACAGAGGGAGATGGAGAGAGAGAATCTTAAGCAGACCCCAGGCCTACCACAGAGGCAGATGAAGGACTTGATCTGACATCCCTGAGATCATGACCTGAGCCAAAATCAAGTAGGATACCTAATGGACTGAGCCACCCAAGTGCCCCAAGAATAAAGCATTCTTTTTAAAGATTCATTTATTTATTTGATAGAAAGCAAGAGAGACAGAAAGTGGGGGGAAGGACCGAGGGAAAGAGAGAATCCTGAAGGATACTCCTTGCTGAGCGCAGAGCCTGACATAGGGTTTGATTTCACCACCCCAGATCATGATATGAGCTGAAACCAAGAGTCAGCCACTTAATCCAGACAATCCAAGAATAAAAATATTGTTAATGTAAAATTAAATAATATTATCAGAATAAAGAAGAAAAATTATATGATCATCTCAACAGATTTGAGAAAGTACCTCATAAAATTCAACACTCCTTTATCTTTAAATTAAAAAAGAACATTTCTAGCATTTAGGAACTTGTGCAATCTGCATACTTAAAATAAAAAGATGGATAGATAGGTGACATAGATTGACAAAGATAGATACATAGATATAGTGATAAATATATAGATAGATAATGATGATAGATGATAGATAAATATAGAGAGAAAAGTGTACCCACCACAGGGACTTTTCACACTTTTTCTGTGGTCTAGTATAGTAATGGTTCTTAGGCTTAAGTGTGCATTGGAATCACCTATTAGCTCATTCATTAAACCACAGGTTCCTGGGTCCCATCTCTAGGGCTTCTGATTTAGTAGACCTAGGGACTGGAGGACCTGAAAATCTGCATTTCTGTTGTCTGAGTACCACACTGAGAGTAACTATGGCATAGAGTAAATAACCGGATCTGGTTATTTAGATACATTGCATTAAATAATGTACATTGTATATGATTTAAAAGTTAGGTAAATAGCTGTATAATATCTCTTCATATACTCTCTCCTTAATGGTATCCTGCTAGTCATTCTTTCCAAATTTACATTAGTAACTGCCTTTATTCAAATTTCATTTTTTTATAACTTTTTTTATTGGAGTTTGATTTGCCAACATATAGTATAACACCCAGTGTTCATCCTATCAAGTGCCCCTTTCAGTACCTCTCACTGTCACCTCATCCCCCCGCCCACCTCCCTTTCCACTACCCCTTCTTCATTTCCCAGAGTTAGGAGTGTCTCATGTTCTGTCTCCCTCACTGATATTTCCCACTCATTTTCTTTCCTTTCCCCTTTATTCCCTTTCACTATTTTTTATATTCCCCAAATGAATGAGACCATATAATGTTTGATGTTATATATTTTTTTAGGGAAATTAATCATTTCCACTTTTTTTCCAGCCAGCGTTACACAAATATTTCCATAATTTTGTTCTTCAAAATATATGATTTTGTTTTGCTTTTTCTTATTCCACATCACTTTTTTCATTTAGCTGACCTTATGAGAGTCATTTATTTTGTTGGCCTTTAAATAAAAGTGGAAATTATTGTTCATGTTGCAATTAGTTTCAAAATTTCATTTAATTATTATTTTTTCAAAATCAACTTCCTCTCTATCAATATTTTGTTTTTACCTTTAATATGTTCTTGGTTCCTGTATTATCAGTCTTTAATAATTAAGACATTTGAGGCTATAAGTTTATACCTGAATATAATGTTATGTATAGGTCCTGATATGCAATCCCCCTATTTACTGATTTTCTTATATGTGGTAATTTCTACTTTATTTCTTTGACTCCTTGGACATCCACCAATACCTTTCTTCTGGCCTGGCTAGAGAATGGTGTTAGAACTAGATTGAAAGTTTTAGAGTTTTATCTATTTTCTTAAGTGATCTATAAGGTTTTTGCACTGTCTTTTAGTTTCGACTGTTTTAGTTTTAGTTTTAGTTTTAGACTTTTTAGTTTCGAAAAAATGGATTTTTCCTTTATTAGTATGTAACTATTACAGTCTTAATGCAGGAGCATCCTTTTATTCTTAGACGGCAGAAATTTATCAAGAAGGGCATCCATCTTGTCTAGAACCCAGAACTTTTTAATCAGAAAACATCAGTAATTCTTTCTTCTATAATGTGATTAATCATTGGATCTTGCCCATATATTCTTTCCTCTCTGGATTTTATATTTTGCATGTGATGGATCTTCTGGATCTATCCTTTTGGTCTCAATTTATCTCCCTCATGATTTCCATATCTTTGCATTTTTAATCTGAGATGAAAAATACTCCTTCGTATGGTTTTCTGGGCCACTAATTTGTTTCTCTTCAGGTGTTTTGTTTTGTTTTGGTGTCTTTTTTCATAGTTTTTTGTTTTTTTGTTTTCTTTTGGTTTTTTAATTTATTTTTTGTATATTTTTAATTGCAGTTCGATTTACCTACATACAGCATAACACCCACTGCTCATCCCATCAAGTGACCCACCAGTGCCCATCACCCAGTCACCTGATCCCCCACCCAACTCCCCTGCCACTACCCATTGTTCATTTGTCAGAGTTAGAAGTCTCTCACATTCCGTCACCCTCTCTGATATTTCCCACAAATATTCTCTCTTTTCCCCTATAATCCCTTTCATTATTTTTATATACCCTGAATGAATGAGGCCATATAATGTTTGTCCTTCTCCAATTGACATACTTCACTCAGATAATACCCTCGAGTTCTATCCATCTTGAAGCAAATGATGGGTATTTGTCATTACTAATGGTTGACCAATATTCCATCGTATATATAAACCACATCTTCTTTATCCACTCATATTTTGATGGACACCAAGGCTCCTTCCACATTTTGACTATTGTGGACATTGCTGCTATAAACATTGGAGTGCAGGTGTCTTGGGGTTTCACTGCATCTGTTTCTTTGGGGTAAATCTCCAGCAGTGCAATTGATGAGTCGTAGGGAAGTTCTATTTTTAACTCTTTGAGGAATCTCCACACAGTTTTCCAGAGTGGCTGCACCAGGTCACATTCCCACCAACAGTGCAAGAGGGTTCCCCTTTCTCCACATCCTCTCCAACATTTGTTTCCAGTCTTGTTAATGTTCACATTCTCACTGGTGTAAGGTGGTATCTCATTGTGGTTTTGATTTGTATTTCCCTGATGGCAAGTGATGCGGTGCATTTTCTCATGTGCTTGTCGGCCATGTCTATGTCTTCTTTGGTGAAATTTCTGTTCATGTCTTTTGCCCATTTCATGTTAGGAGTGAGTTTTTTTGTTTGTTTGTTTTTGTTTTTGTTTTTGCTGTTGAAGTTAAAAAGTTCTTTAGGTCATTGGCAAATATCTTCTCCCATTTGGTAGGTAGTTTTTTAGTTTTGTTGACTGTTTCTTTTGCTGTGCAGAAGCTTTTTGTCTGATTAAGTCCAAATAGTTCATTTTTGCTTTTGTTTCCCTTGTCTTCATAGATGGATCTTGCAAGAAGTTGCTGTGGCCAAGTTCAAAAAGGGTTTTGCCTATGTTCTCCTCTAGAATTTTGATGGATTCTTGACTCACATTTAGATATTTCATCCATTTTGAGTTTATCTCTTTGTATGGTGTAAGAGAATGGTCTAGTTTCATTCTTCTGCATGGGCCTGTCCAATTACCCAGCACCATTTATTGAAGAGACTGTCTTTTTTCCAGTGGATAGTCTTTCCCACTTTGTCAAATATTAGTTGACCATAGAGTTGAGGGCCCATTTCTGGGTTCTCTATTTTGTTCCATTGATCTATTGGTCTCTTCTTGTGCCAGTACCATTGTGTCTTGATCACAGCTTTATAGTACAACCTGAAATCTGGCATTGTGATGCCCCCAGCTCTGGTTTTCTTTTTCAGTATTCCCCTGGCTATTCGGGGTCTTTTCTGATTCCACATAAATCTTAAGATTATTTGTTCCAACTCTCTGAAGAAAGTCCATAGTATTTTGATAGGGATTGCATTAAATGTGTAAATTGACCTGAGTAGCACTGACATTTTCACAATATTAATTCTTCCAATCAATGAGCACGGAATATTTTTCCATCTCTTTGTGTATTCCTCAATTTCTTTCAGAAGTGTTCTATAGTTGGGGATCCCTGGGTGGCGCAGCAGTTTGCCACCTGCCTTTGGCCCAGGGCGCGATCCTGGAGACCCGGGATCGAATCCCACATCAGGCTCCCAGTGCATGGAGCCTGCTTCTCCCTCTGCCTGTGTCTCTGCCTCTCTCTCTCTCTGTGTCTCTCTCTGTGACTATCATAAATAAATAAAGAAATTTTTTTAAAAAGTGTTCTATAGTTTTTAGGGTATAGATCCTTTACCTCTTTGGTTAAGTTTATTCCTAGGTATCTTATGCTTTTGGGTGCAATTGTAAATGGGATTGACTCCTTCGTTTCTCTTTCTTCAGTCTCATTGTTAGTGTATAGAAATGCCACTGATTTTTGGGCATAGATTTTGTATCCTGCCACACTGCCAAATTGCTGTATGAGTTCTAGCAATCTTGGGGTGGTGTCTTTGGGTTTTCTATGAACAGTATGATGTCGTTTGCAAAGAGGGAGAGTTTGACTTCTTCTTTGCCAATTTCAATGCCTTTTATTTCTTTTTGTTGCCTGATTACTGAGGCTAGGACTTCTAATAATATGTCGAATAGCTGTGGTGAGAGTGGACATTCCTGTCATGTTCCTAATCTCAGGGGAAGGCTCCCAGCATTTCCCCAAAAGAGAATTATATTTGCTGTGGGCTTTTCATAGATGGCTTTTAAGATGCTGAGGAATATTCCCTCTATCCCTACACTCTGAAGAGTTGTGATCAGGAATGGATGCTGTATTTTGTCAAATGCTTTCTCTGCATCTATTGAGAGGATCATATAGTTCTTGTTTTTTCTCGTTGATATGATCTATCACGTTGATTGCTTTATGAGTGTTGAACCAGCTTTGCATCCTGGGGATAAATCCCACTGGGTCATGGTGAATAATATTCTTAATATACTGTTGGATCCTATTGGCTAGTATCTTGGGGAGAAATTTTGCAGCTGTGTTCATCAGGAATATTGGTCTATAATTTTCCTTTTTGGTCGGGTCTTGTTTAGTTTTGGAATTAAGGTGATGCTGGCCTCATAGAACGAGTTTTGAAGTATTCCATCTCTTCTATCTTTGGAACACCTTTACAAGAATAGGTATTATTTCTTCTTTAAATGTGTGATAGAATTACCCTGGGAAGCCATCTGGCCTAGGACTTTTGTTCCTTGAGTGGTTTTTGATGACTGCTTCAATTTCCTCCCTGGTGATTGGCCTGTTCTGGTTTTCTATTTATTCCTGTTCCAGTTTTGGGTTTGTAGTTTTCCAGAAATGTATCCATTTCTTCCAGATTGCCTAATTTATTGGGCAAATAGCTGCTCGTAATATGTTTTTAAAATCTTTTTTATTTCCTTGGTATTGGTGGTGATCTCTCCTATTTCATTCATGATTTTACTAATTTGAGTCTTTTCTCTTTGCTTTTTAATAAGGCTGGATAATGGTTTCTGTATCTCATTAATTCTTTCAAAGAACCAACTCCTGGTTTTGTTGATCTGTTCCCCAGTTCTTCTGGTCTCTATTTCACTGAGTTCTGCTCGGATCTTTATTAACTCTCTTATGTTTGGTATAGGTTTCATTTGTTGTTCTTCAGTTCCTTTGGGTGCAAGGCTAGCGTGTGTATTGGAATTTTTTTCCAATTTTTTGAGGGATGCTTGTATTGTGATGTATTTCCCTCTCAGGACTGTTTTTGCTGTATCCCAAAGATTTTGAATGGTTGTATCTTCATTCTATTTAGTTTTCATGAAACCTTTCATTCTTCTCTAATTTTCTGGTAGACCTTTTCATCTTTTAGTGGGATGCTGTTAACCTCCATGTGTTTGATCTTCTTCCAAATTTCTTCTTGTGATTGAGTTTAAGTTTCAAAGCATTATGGTCTGAAAGTATACAGGGGACAATATCAATGTTTTGGTATCAGTTAAGACCTGATTTGTGACCCAGTGTGAGTTCTATTCTGGAGAAAGTTCCATGTGCACTTGGGAAGAATGTATTCAGTTGAGTTTGGTTGTAAAGTTCTGTAAATATCTGTGAAACCCATCTGGTCCAGTGTATCATTTACATGGACATGTAAAAGCATGCATCTTGATTCTTTGGAGAAGTTTTGCTTAGAATATCTGTCATTTGCTGAAAGTGCCATGTTGAAGTCTCCCAGTACTATTGTGTTATTATCTAAGTATGTCTTTACTTCGGTTATTAATTGATTGATATACTTGGCAGCTCCCACATTAGGGGCATAGATATTCATGATTGTTAGGTCCTCTTGTTGGATAGACCCTTTTAGGTGTGATAAAGTGTCCCTCTTCATCTCTTATTACTGTCTTTGGGGTTAACTTTAATTTATCTGATATGAGGATTGCTACCCCTGCTTTCTTTTGAGGACCATTTGAATGGTAAACGGTTCTCCAACCTTTCATTTTCAGGCTGGAGGTGTTCGTAGGTATAAAATGAATCTCATGTAGACAGCAAATAGTTGGGTCTTGCTTTTTTATCCAGTCTGAAATCCTGCACCTTTTGATGGGATCATTAAGCCCATTCACGTTCAGAGTTACTATTGAAAGGTATGATTTTAGTGTCATCGTAATACCTAAATCCCTGTTTTTGTGGATTGTTTCTTTGGGCTTTCTCTTTCTTTTACAGGGTCCCCCTTAATATTTCTTGCAGAGCTGGTTTGTGGTCACATGTTCTTTCAGTTTCTGCCTATCTTGGAAGCTCTTTATTTCTCCCTCTATTCTGAATGAGAACCTTGCCAGATTGAGTATTCTTGGCTGCATGATCTTCTCATTTAGGACCCTGAATATATTCTGCCAGCCCTTTCTGGCCTGCCAGGTCTCTATAGAGAGATCTGCTATTAATCTAATATATCTCCCCATAAAAGTTAGGGATCTCTTGTCTCTTGCGGCTTTAAGGATCTTCTCTTTATCTTTGGAATTTTCAAGTTTCACTATTAAATGTCGAAGTGTTGAATGGTTTTTATTGGTTTTATGGGAGGACCTCTCTATCTTCTGGATCTCAATGCCTGTTTCCCTCTGCAAATTAGGGAAGTTCTCAGCTATTATTTGTTCAAATATGCTTTCTGGCCCTCTGTCTCTCTTGGTGCCCTCTAGAACCCCAATTATATGTAGATTTTTCCTTCTGAGTATATCATTTATTTCCATTAACCTTTCCTCATTGTATTTTCTCTTTTTCCTCAGCTTCCTTCCTTGCCATCAACTTGTCTTCTATGTGACTCACTCTTTTTTCTACCTCATTAACTGTTGTTGTTAGGATATCCAGTTTGGATTGCATCTCATTTAATTGATTTTTAATTTCGGCCTGATTAGATCTAAATTCTGCATCCATGAAGTCTCTTGATTCCTTTATGCTTTTTTCTAAAGCCACCAGTATCTTTATAATTTTGCTTCTGAATTGGTTTTCTGACATCAAATTGTAATCCAAATTTGTAACTCTGTGACAGAGACTACTGTTTCTGATTCTTTCTTTTGTGGTGAGTTCTTCCTTCTAGTCATTATTCTCAGTGCAGAGTTGGTGTAGGAGTGGGCTGAGTGAAGAATATAAACCCCAATCTATGTAAATTTCACCCTAGTTGATTCTGCCAATGTCAGAGATCATAAAGCGAAAACAAGGGTCAGAATGTAATAAAACAAAAGGACCACTAAAGTGAAAAATAAATTTTAAAACAAAGTAGTAAAAAATAAAAGGCCAGGAATCCTAGAGAAGAGAACAAAAGAAAGAAATGAAACAGAAAAATGAAAAAAAAGGAGAAGAAAAAAAAGGGGGTGGCTCTTGGAGTTGGTGGTGGTGACAAAGTTGTAGTGGAGGGATAATGCAGTCCACTTGAGGGGTTCTAGAAGGTGATCCTCTTGTTTCTGAGTATATTAAGTTCTGTATGTTAGAAGATGTTCCATCCCAAATTTATATAAACCAGAAATACTTGTAGAGGGCCCCAACATTGACCTCCAAAACATAAATGAGATAAAAGAAGGGGCACAGAATGGGAATGAGAAATCTCACAGAATGAACCAGCATGGTATACCACTTGGTTCTGTGTGCATACTGGTCATGTTTTAGAATGTATAAACTTCTGCCATTGTAGAACAAATGAGGCAGAGAAAAGAAAAAGCACAAAACAAAACAAAACAAAAAACATATCTTGTATGTCTCCCAAAATTAAGTTGAGTATGTTGAAGGGAATCTAGAAGTGGAAAATATATCTAGGACTTGTAATTGTAGAAATATGAAAGTCAAAAAGGAAGAATCTTAAAAATGAAGAGGTGGTAAAATATTGTAGTAAGGTGCGAAAAGAGAAAAAAAATGGATATTTTCAGTCTGATATAAAAATAAGTTGTACTGGAAAAAGGAAGAAAGAAAAAAAGGGAGGGTTACCCTCTGTTTCTATGTACTGTAAATCCCTCAACTTCTCCTGGAGCTTTCCAGAGCTGCTTGGTCAAGAACTTGCTCTTCCCCTATTCTTCCAGCTGGTCTTATGGGGGGAGGGTGTGCTGTGCTGACTCTCAGGTGTGTGTACCTGAGGGAGCTGCCTCACTCCCCCTGCCAGGTGCTGGGCTCAGTGGGAGCTGTTTACCCTGTGAGGCCTCTGTCCCCTGGCAGCCCCTCCTTTCCCAGGCACATGGTGACACCAGGAGGAACAACAACACTGACAGCATCCAGGTCTCCAGCCCTGGAGTCATCTCCCTGCAATAAGTGCAGCAACTCCCAGTCCACACTGGCCTAGATGCTCCCAGGGCAGTGTGGGCACATTGATCTGCACAGCTTGGGGGCCCCAGTAGCAGGAGAGTCCTCGCTGTCCTGTGCTTTCCCCTCCTCTGCCTGTCCTGGGGTAGTGCAGGATCGCCAGCTTTGTCTGCCCAGCGCCCTGGGATCCGGGGCCCTGTGCTGCTGGAATTGTGCTCTGGGGTTGCAGCTCCAGAAGGCAGCAGAGCATAGACCCCTCCATCTGGAGCTCCTGTATGACCAACCAGCCTCTTCTGAGGCCCCACCAGGTGCATGCTCCAGCCCTTTACTGAGATTGGCCTGCAGTCCATGGCAAACTCTCCCCCAGGCACACTTCCTCTGTTAGTGACTCCGGGAGACTGGAGGCTCCACTGCCTCTCCTGTGGTTCTGCCCAATTTCCCTGCTGAGTGCCTTTCCATCCAGGAAGAATCCAGTGTGGATTTTTGAAGTTCCTGCTTCTCTTGTGCTGGGATTTCCTGTCCCCGGGGGCTTTCGACGCTGGGCTTTAGCCTGGCTCCTCACGGGGCCCCTCCCAGACTTGATTCTTTTTATTTTTTTCCACCTTCCTACCTTGTTAGAAGTAAAAAACCCTTCTCTCTGTAGCATTCCAGCTGTTCTCTCAGGTCAAGGGATGCCTGGGTGGCTCAGGAGTTGAGCATCTGTCTTCGGCTCAGGGTGTGACCCGAGGGTCCTGGATCAAGTCCCACATCGGGCTCCCTGTGAGGAGCCTGCTTCTCCCTCTGCCCATGTTTCTGCTTCTGTGTGTTTGTCTGTATGACTCTCATGAATAAATAAATAAAATCTTCACAAAAAAAAACCAACACAGCTTCAACTTCTAACTATTCTCACCATCATATAAAAAAAAGAGAGAGAGAGAGATAAATCCAGTTCGAATTCATAGTTTTTCAGGATGATATGAAACTTATCTAGGTAAGTTGGTGGAGCCAGGTGAGTTGAGGGTCCCTACTCCTCCACCATCTTGCCCTACCCCTTTGTTTCTCTTCAGTTTTATCAGTGAACATGACTGCAGAAATGAGATACAAAGAAGCTGAGGTACCCAGTTTGTCCTACAGAGCCAGGAAGCTCTGATAGCCCTTCAAACGTGCAAACATGCACACAGCACGCACACATGCATTCACATATGCAGCACACTAAACTCATATCACAGACATATAGACACACTTACACCTTCTCCCTTCTACAGGGGGATTCTGGGTCTCTGAAGGCCAGTCCTATTTCTTGGAACCAGTCCTCATTTCAGGACCTGGCTGTTTATCTCCACACTGTTCTCAGGGAATTACACAGCCCTAAGAATGTTGTCCCACACCTAAAGGCTGGCAGAACTTAGCCGGGTATACACCTTCTCAGCCTGGCTGGCATCACCACCCTTTCAAGGAAGAGGGAGCAAAGATCTCACTACAACCCCACCTTGTTTAAGCTTGAGTGGCCTCTGTAATCATGACCAGTTGTACAGCAAGCCCTGGGTGAGCCTGCTGGATAATACCCTGATCTCCACTAACCAGAATCTGACAACCAGGGGAATTACAGGGAGGCTGTCAGAAGATTGATCTCCTACAGAGACACTCCAAGTGGGTCTTTCAGATGCTCACAGGGAAGGAGTAATGAAGGAAGAATACAAATCTTAGCAGTGGGGAAACAGCTGAAATAATAAAAATGTTTTCCTGGCCCTCTATACCAATGCATTCATGTTTTGTTCTGCTTAGGGTGCACTAACTTACATAACATCTACATGTGCCTACTATGTGCTGGGCACTCAGCATTACCTTATCTTACTTGATCTTCATAATATCACAAAATAAGCTATTATTGCTTCCTTTTCATAAACAAGTAACTAGAAAACGACACAGTCTCCGAAGACTGACTCAACTTTCTTCCCATAGACAATGTTGGAAGTAGATCTGGATCAGAGAAAGGTAGAACATAGATGGTAGATGCTCAAGACCCAGCTATGTGGGCACACTAGGTGGTATTTGCTAAATGTTAAATTTCTGAATGCTTTTCTTTAATGAACATGATTTTCGTTAGCCTGTGAATTTATATGTCCCTAAACCCCCCAACTTTCCAAATCACTCTAATACCCATCATTTCCTCAGGTCTTCTGCAATCTGTGAGGCGGGAAGATAGGTAGCTTTAGCCTAATCTGCCCAGAGGAGGAATACAAAGCCAGAGGTTAGACTATTTGTTCACACTCTCGCAGCTAGGGAGCAGTACCCCTGAGGCAGAAGTTAAGTTTTGGCTTGTGGTCTTATGTATACCCCATAATATCTGCCATCTTACATCCCTTAGTTTACCACCATAAGCACAGGACCAACAAGTGACAAGGACACTTCCTGGGTCGTGCCAGTCCACTTCACATTCAAAGTGCATTTTCAAGCTTCTAAACGTTTCTCTTTAGTTCTCAGATTAATGTACAGGTCTTGAAGTTTTCTAGAATACTCATCATTTGTCCTCCAAATACTTGCCCTGAAGATGGGAAGCCTAACCTGGGTGGGCTTAGGTCACCAAGAATGTAGTTTCCAGATAAAACATCAAGAGGTGTGTCCAGATTAAAAGAAATTACAACTATATCATCGCTCCTGCACCTGCCAATTGTCCCTATTTTTTTCTTTCAAAAACATACGCAGACAGATAAAATTTGTCTTCCTCTGTTTAATATGTCAGTTATAAGTCACTGGAAATGAGAGTTGGAAACAAAAACCTTCTATGGAAACATTGTCTATCAAAAATTGTCAGTTACAGGGAGGCCCGAACGGCTCAGCGGTTTGGCGCTGCCTTCAGCCCAGGGCGTGATGCTGGAGACACCAGATCAAATCCTGCGTCGGGCTCCCTGCATGGAGCCTGCTTCTCCCTCTGCCTGTATCTCTGCCTCTCTATCTCTGTGTCTGTCATGAATAAATAAATAATATCTTTTTAAAAATTGTCAGTTACATTAAGGTCTTTCTTTTCTAACTATGAAAATTGTCACTGAGATGGGCTCTCCTAATGCAATGACATAGAAAACTTTCTGTTTCTCTTGCAGCAAAGACAAATAGCAAACCATTACAAGGTTTCAGCAGCTGACAGCCCTCTTAGCCATGTTAATGTCTTGTTAGAAATAACACTACACACACACACACACACACACACACACAAACACAACATAAAAGCGACTTGCCAAAAAAGGGCCTCCAGCTCTCTGCTTACTCTATCCATGTTATTTATTCTGTGATTTAGTTTTCTGGATGACAGCTATTGCAAATTGGTGTATCTACAAGATGTATTCTCCCTACTGAAGGATGCGACATGATTGTTTATTAGGGGGAGATTAACATAGATGAAAGGAAGAAATAAGCATATTTTGCTAATTGAAGTGAGAGATGCATAAAATATGTTATGAGTGTGTGCCTTTTCCTGCAGGTGCCTTGCAGCTTCAGTTTGCACATTATCTCTTGTTTTTCCTTAAAGACATGGACTGATGATGCATAGCAGGGCTTCAGATTCAATTACCAACACTGAGAAGAAAATTGGCTTTTTAACAAAGATAATAAATAATCTATACATGGTTTAATGTAAAGCAATAAGTATCTTATTCTTAGCAAAAATATGTGTCCTTTTGTGAGAACACTCACACAAGTAAACCAGAGCTAGCTCTATGGCAGGTTATTTTTGAGGATCTTTATTTTTTTTAAGGGAATGGGGAAGAAACCACTTAAGCAATGGCACAGTGTAATAGAGGCCCTTGTGTAAAATCATACCTCTAATGAATGCATCAGGCTAACAGACCATCTGTAAAAGGATGTTGAGATTCAAATGAAAATGGTTTCCTGGCACTCTGTGCAAATGTGCTTGTGTTTTTTTGCTGGGAACCAACTATCCTAATGTTTTTGCTTTTCTTTGGAGTAGCTAATGTGTAAGATTGCAAACTCCTTAAATACAAAGTCATTTTTCAGTCATAGATAGTAAGCCTGTTTATATCCTATATTAAAGAAAATCATATTTAGTTCTCCCTCTTAATGAAGATGCTGATGATACTGATGGATGATGCAAGCTGTTGTAGAAAATGTGACTAATGACATTATGATTGAATTGTCTGGGGTGCCTTCTTTGGCTGCAGCAAAAGGGCGAGCATGGCCATCTAGTATCTCCAGGTGGCTGGAGAAAGATAATTCCTCCCTCTGGAATTTCAGGGACTGCAGAGACAAAGAGCATGGGTAACTGCAATTATGTATAAACTCATTGCTTTGTTGATAAAAGAAATGATTGAATAAGGCCCCAGGTGAGCAGAAAGACTGAGAGGAACATCCTCTCTCTGTGTTCCACCATAGGTTGAGATGTCTTACATGGTTGCATTTGAGAGACTGTTGCTGCTATTATTAGTGTTTATCCTTGCATACTATTCTTTTTGGTTATAAGCTCAAACCTCATGATCATAGCAGTGGTCTACTGACCCAGGTCTGGACAAATTATACTACTCCTTTTTCTTGAATGCAGTGATATCTTCAGATATATAGATATAAATGATATAGATATAGATATATAGATATAATTTCCCACCTGTAGTCAGTCACAGAAATAATTGAAGTTTGTTTTTTTGTTTGTTTGTTTTGTTTTTGCCAGAATTTGGAAATCGGAAATTTTGGGAAAGCAAACAGTTAACTTCACCCACTACCTGGAAGAGTCTGTCAGCATAATGAAAATAAAAATAACAGAAAATAAAAGCACCAAGAAATAGAGAAATGCAGAGTAAGATGCATTATCTTGGGTTCCTGGGTTGAGCCATGCCTGAAGCTGAACTTCTCTGTGGACTTCTCAATAATACGAGTCAACATATCCCCACTCTGCTCATACTGTTCAAGTTTTGGTTTATTGTTTTTTTCCTAACAACTGAAAAGAACCCTGACTAAACAAGCCCTAGCCCCTGAACATGAGAAACCTGAAGGAGGTTTGTTTAAAAAGCACACCCTGGAGGGGCGGGGGAAGATGGTGGAAGAGTAGGGTCCCCAAGTCATCTGTCCCCACCAACTTACCTAGATAACATCCAAAACATCCTGAAAACCTATGAATTCGGCCTGAGATTTAAAGACCGTAGAGCTGGAATGCTACAGAGAGAAGAGTTCAGGCTTCTAACAAGGTAGGCAGATGGAAAAATAAATAAATAAAAAAGAATCCAGTGGGGGAGGGGCCCCCATGAGGATACTGGTTAAGGCCAGGCAGCCAGAGCCTCCAGGACAGGAAAGCCCAGTCCCGGAGAAGCAGGAACTTTTACAATCTTCCCAGAGGGAAAGGTGCTCCCAGGGAACTCCGGCAGGATCCCAGGAGGGGCAGGGGAGCCTCCAGGTTCCCAGATTCAAAAACAGAGGAAGTTCCTCCCGGAGGAGTGCGCAGCACACAGTGGGCTGAACACCGTAAAGGGTTGGAGCCAGGCAGCACCTCGGAAGAAGCTCAGTCAGCGGTTCCACATGGAGGGGGCTGCGCAGCCTCGGGAGCGCGATTACAACTGTGCAGGCCCGATATCCCAGGGCACTGGGGGGCAGCCCAGGATCCTGCACTCCCCAGGAACAGGTGGAAGCCGGGAGGGCACAGGACAGTGAAGACGCTCCTGCTGCCCCGAGCTGTGTAGATCAGTGCCTCCCACCCCCAGAGCATCCAGGCCACTGTGGGCTACGAGACTGCGGTAGTGACTGCAGGAGCTGACTCCAGGGCTGGAGAGCTGGCCGCCATCAGTCTTGTTCCTCCTGGTATCACCCTGTGCCTGGGAGGATGGGGGCTGTCAGAAACAGAGGCCTCACAGGATAAAGAGCTCCCACTGAGCCATGCAAGTGGCACTGGGAGGGATGATCCCCCAGGTGCAAACACTTGAGAATCAACATCGCAGGCCCCTCCCCCAGAAAACCTGCTGGAAGGACAGGGAAAGAGCAAATTCCTGACCCAGCAGCGCTGGAAAGCTCCAGGGGAAGTCAAGAGATTTACAGTATATCGAATCAAAAGATACCCGTCCTTCTTTTTTTTTTTTTTTTTTGTTCTTTGTTTTTTTGTTTTGTTTTGTTTTTCCTCTTCTTTTTTCCTCTTTTTCTTTCCTTCCTTTTTCCAGTAAGACTTATTTTTAGCCACTCTGCACCAAGCAAAATGACTAGAAAGAAGAACTCACAACAAAAGAAAGAATGAGAAATAGTACTCTGTGCCACAGAGTTACAGAATTTGGATTACAATTCGATGTCAGAAAGCCAATTCAGAAGCACAATTATAAAGCTACTGCTGGCTCTAGAAAAAAGCCTATGAGATTCAAGAGACTTCATGACTGCAGAATTTAGATCTAAAAAGACAGAAATTAAAAAGTCAATTAAATGAAATGCAATCCGAGATCCCTGGGTGGCGCCTGCCTTTGGCCCAGGGCGTGATCCTGGAGACCTGGGATCAAGTCCCACATCGGGCTTCCGGTGCATGGAGCCTGCTTCACCCTCTGCCTGTGTGTCTCTGCCTCTCTCTCTCTGTGACTATCATAAATAAGTAAATAAAAAAATTTAAAAAAATAAAAAATAAATAAATGAAATGCAATCTAAACTGGAAGTCCTAATGATGAGGGTTAACAAGGTAGAATAACGAGTGAGTGACATAGAAGACAGTTGATGGCAAGGAAGGAAGCTGAGGAAAAAAGAGAAAAACAATTAAAGATCATGAGGAAAGGTTAAGGGACATTAAATCTATGTTTAATTGGGGTTCCAGAGGGCACTGAAAGGGACAGAGGACCAGAAAGTGTATTTCAACAAATAATAGCTGAGAACTTCCCTAATTTGTGGAAGGAAACAGGCATTCAGATCCAGGAGATAGAGAGATTCCACCCTAAAATCAATACAAACTATTCAACACCCCGACATTTAATAGTGAAATTTGCAAATTCCAAAGATAAAGAGAAGATCCTTAAAGCCGCAAGAGACAAGAGCTCCCTAACTTTTATGGGGAGATATATTAGATTAACCCTAGACCTCTCCCCAGAGACCTGGCAAACCAGAAAGGGCAGGGGGAGATATATTCAGGGTCCTAAATGAGAAGAACATGCAGCCAAGAATACTCTATCCAGCAAGACTCTTATTCAGAATAGAAGGAGAGAGAAAGCTTCCAAGATAGGCAGAAACTGAAATAATATGTGACCACCAAACCAGTTCTGCAAGAAATATTAAGGGGGATTCTGTAAAAGAAAGAGGAAGCCCAAAAGAAACAACCCACAAAACAGGGACTGAATAGGAATGATGATGGCACTAAACTCATATCTTTCAATAGTAACTCTGAATGTGAATGGGCTTAATGACCCCATCAAAAGGCTCAGAGTTTCACACTGGATAAAAAAGAAAGACTCATCTATTTGCTGTCTACAAGAGACTCATTTTAGAATTAAGGACACCTACAGCCTGAAAGTAAAAGGTTGGAGAACAATTTACCATTCAAATGGTCCTCAAAACAAAGCTGGGGTAGGCATCCTCATATCAGATAAATTAAAGTTGATCCCAAAGACTGTAGTGAGAGATGCAGAGGGACATTATATCATACTTAAAGAATCTATCCAACAAGAAGACCTAACAATCATGAATATCTATGCCCCTAGTGGAGTAGCTGCCAAGTATATCAATTAATTAATAACCAAATTTAAGACATACTTAGATAATAAATTTATACTGGGAGACTTCAACATGGTGCTTTTTGTAAATGACAGATATTCTAAGCACAAGATCTCCAGAAAAACAAGAGCTTTAAATGATACACTGGACCAGATGGATTTCACAGATATTTACAGAACTTTACATCCAAACGCAACTGAATACACCTTCTTCTCAAGGGTACATGGAACTTTCTCCAGAATAGACCACATACTCGGTCACAAACCAGGTCTTAACTGGTACCAAAAGATTGGGATTGTACCCTGCATATTTCAGACCATAATGCTTAGAAACTAGAACTCAATCACAAGAAGAAATTTGGAAGAAATTCAAACATATGGAGGTTAAAGAGCATCCTGCTAAAAGATAAAAGGGTCAGCCAGGAAATTAGAGAAGAATTAAAAAGATTCGTGGAAACTAATGACAATGAAGACATAATCATTCAAAATCTTTGGGATACAGCCAAAGCAGTACTAAGAGGGAAATACATCACTATACAAGCATCCGTCAAAAAATTGGAAAAAACTCAAATATACAAGCTAACCTCGCACCTAAAGGAACTGGAGAAAGAACAGCAACTAAAACCTACACCCAGCAGAAGAAGAGAGTTAATAAAGATTCGAGAAGAACTCAATGAAATAGAGACCAGAAGAACTGTAGAACAGATTTACAAAACCAGAAGTTGGTTCTTTGAAAGAATTAATAAGATAGACAAACCATTAGTCAGTCTTACCAAAAAGAAAAAAAGACTCAAATTAATAAAATCACAAAAGAAAAAGGAGAGTCACCGAACAACGAACAAGGGGTGGTGGGTGGGGGGTGGGGGTGACTGGGTGACAGGCACTGAAGGGGCACTTGATGGGATGAGCACTGGGTGTTATGCTATATGTTGGCAAATTGAACTCCAATAAAAAAAGAAAAAGGAGAGTCACCACAAATACCAAGGAAATACAAATTATTTTAAAAACATAATATGAGCAGCTATATGCCAATAAGTTAGGCAATCTAGAAGAAATGGACACATTTCTGGAAAACCACAAACTACCAAAACTGGAACAGGAAGAAATAGAAAACCTGAACAGGCCGATAACCAGGGAGTAAATTGAAGCAGTCATCAAAAACCTCCCAAGACACAAAGTCCAGGGCCAGATGGCTTTCCATGGGAATTCTATCAAAAGTTTAAAGAAAGAACAATACCTACTCTACTAAAGCTGTTTGGAAAGATAGAAAGAGATGGAGTACTTCCAAACTCGTTCTATGAGGCCAGCATCACCTTAATTCCAAAACCAAAGACCCCACCAAAAAGGAGAATTACAGACCAATATCCCTGATGAAACAGATGCAAAAATTCTCATCAAGATACTAGCCAATAATAGGATCCAACAGTACATTAAGAAAATTATTCACCATGACCAAGTAGGGTTTATCCCCGGGATGCAAGGCTGGTTCAACAATCGTAAAGCATTCATGTGATTCATCATATCAGCAAGAGAAAAACAAGAACCATATGATCCTCTCAATAGATGCAGAGAAAGCATTTGACAAAATACAGCATCCATTCCTGATCAAGACTTTTCAGAGTGTAGGGATAGAGGGAACATTCCTCAGCATCTTAAAAGCCATCTACAAAAAGCCCACAGCAAATATCATTCTCAATGGGGAAACACTGGGAGCCTTTCCCCTAAGATCAGGAACACAGCAGGGATGTCCACTCTCACCACTGCTATTCAGCATAGAACTAGAAGTTCTAGCCTCAGTAATCAAGCAACAAAAAGAAATAAAAGGCATTCAAATTGGCAAAGAAGTAGTCAAACTCTCCCTCTTTGCAGATGACATGATACTCTACATAGAAAACCCAAAAGACACAACCCTAAGATTGCTGGAACTCATACAGAAATTCGGCAGTGGGGCAGGATACAAAATCAATGCCCAGAAATCAGTGGCATTTTTATGGTCTAACAATGAGACTGAAGAAAGAGAAATGAAGGAGTCAATCCCATTTACACTTGCACCCAGAAGCATTAGATACCTAGGAATAAACCTAACCAAAGAGGTAAAGAAAGAATCTATACCCTAAAAACTACATAACACTTCTGAAAGAAATTGAGGAAGACACAAAGAGATGGAAAAATATTCCATGCTCACAGATTGGAAGAATTAACATTATTAAAATGTCAGTGCTACCCAGGGAAATTTACACATTGAATGCAATCCTTATCAAAATACCATGGACTTTCTTCAGAGACTTGAAACAAATCATCTTAAGATTTGTGTGGAATCAGAAAAGACCCCGAATAGCCAGGGGAATATTGAAAAAGAAAACCAGAGCCTTGGGCATTACAATGCCAGATTTCAGGTTGTACTACCAACCTGTCATCATCAAGACAGTGTGGTACTGGCACAAAACCAGACACAGAGATCAATGGAACAGATAGAGAACCCAGAAATGGGCCCTCAACTCTATGGTCAACTAATATTCAACAAAGCAGGAAAGACTATCCACTGGAAAAAGGACAGTCTCTTCAATAAATGGGGCTGGGAAAACTGGCCAGCCACATGCAGAAAATGAAACTATATCATTCTCTTGCACCATACACAAAGATAAACTCAAAACGGATGAAAGATCTAAATGTGAGACAAAATTCCATCAAAATCCTAGAGGAGAACACAGACAACACCCTTTTTGAACTTGGCCACAGAAACTCCTTGCAAGATACAGATGTATGAAGTCAAGGGAATCAAAAGCAAAAATGAATTATTGGGACTTAATCAAGATAGAAAGCTTGTGCACAGGAAAAGAAAGAGTCAACAAAACTAAAGACAACCTACAGAATGGGAGATGATATTTGCAAATGACCTATCAGATAAATGGCTAGTGTCCAAGATTTATAAAGAACTTATTAAACTCAACAACAAGGAAACAGACAATCCAATCATGAAATGGGCAAAAGACATGAAGAGAAATCTCACAGAGGAAGACATAGACATGGCCAACATGCATATGAGAAAATGCTCCACATCACTTGCCATCAGGGAAATGCAAATCAAAACCACAATGAGATCCCACCTCACACCAGTGAGAATGGGGCAAATTAACAAGGCAGGAAACCACAAATGTTGGAGAGGATGCGGAGAAAAGGGAACCCTCTTACACTGTTGGTGGGAATGTGAACTGGTGCAGCCACTCTGGGAAACTGTGTGGAGGTTCCTCAAGGAGTTAAAAATAAAACTGCCCTAGGACCCAGCAATTGTACTGCTGGGGATTTACCCCAAAGATACAGATGCAGTGAAACGCCGGGACCCCTGCACCCCGATGTTTCTAGCAGCAGTGTCCACACAGCCAAACTGTGGAAGGAGCCTCGGTGTCAATCCAAAGATGAATGGATAAAGAAGCTGTGGTACATGTATACAATGGAATATTACTCAGCCAGTAGAAACAACAAATGCCCACCATTTGCTTCGATGTGGATGGACCCGGAGGGTATTATGCTGAGTGAAATAAGTCAATCAGAGCAGGACAAACATTATATGGTCTCATTCATTTGGGGAATATAAAAAATAGTGAAAGGGATTAAAGGGAAAAGGAGAGAAAATGAGTGGGAAATATGAGTGAGGGTGACAGAACATGAGAGACACCTAACTCTGAGAAATGAACAAGGGGTAGTGAAAGGGGAGATGGGCATAGGGTTTGGTTGACTGGATGATGGGCATTGAGGGAGTACTTGATGGGATGAGCACTGCATGATATGTTATATGTTGGCAAATTGAACTCCAATAAAAAAATTAAAAATAAATAAAAAGGACATACTGCAACTAACTAGGGCTTTAATAACAAAAGCTGACATGCAACCCCCTGCCAATCAGAACAAATGCGCAGCTCACTTCTCCATCCTTTATAATATGTACTCTGTATCATTAAAAATGAAATGCCGGAGGAGCACCGGGGTGGCTCAGTCAGTTCAGTGTCTGGTTTCAACTCAAGTCATGATCTCAGAATCCTGGGATCAAGCCCTGCACAGGACTCCCTGCTAAGCGGGGTCCCTCCTTCTCCCTCTCCCTCTCCCTCTCCCTCTGCCCCTCCCCTCTGCTCATTCTCTCTCTCTCTCTCTCTCTCACTCTGTCTCTCTCTCTCTTTCTCTCTCTCAGATAAATATATAAAATATTTTAAAAATAAATAAGTAAATACAGGAAAGAACGCAATAAAACCAACCCACAAGCTTCAGAATTAGGTTACAAACCCAGTTCCCAAAGATTTACCTATACAGCTAAAGTAAAGTGATCATTCAGCATCACCATGTTGTAAAAAGAAGTTTTCCAAAAGGACACCACCTACCCAAAAGAGTCGAAAGGGGAGGCAGGACACCGAAGTCAAGATCAAGGATGGAGGTTGGCTACATTTCCAAAATCCAATTTTAGTATATGTGCTGCCAAAGTGAGCACACATTTCCAAAATCCAAAGACTTGAAGACAAAAGCAAAGTCAGAAATTAATAGATAAGAGCTAGATAATAGGGAGCACATCAAGAATAAATGTAGTTGGTTTTGAGTAATTTACTATATAGTGTTGTCTGCCACTGTCCTTTGCAAGAACTCAATAGAATGGTACTCAACTCACCAGGGCAAGAAGAGGGAGGGAAGGTTAGAGAGGCTATAGGCTATCTTTAAATAACAAAGATATTAAGCAAAGCCCTTTATTGATACAAATAAGCACAGAAGCCCCTCAAGAGCACAGACCTTAACATCTGGAAGTAGTCTGGGTGATTTAAGAAGAACCATGATGCAGAGACATCATTGGTCCACATTCCAGTTTTCTCTGGGATGCCTGCACCAGAGAGCAACAATCAATTCTCGTGAAAGCCACATGTTCTGATGGCCATCAGCTCTGTAGCATTAAAGAATTTCTCATGGTGCAATTGTGATTATACTGAGCATAAAGCTCACCACAGCATTATGAAGATCTGGCCTGGAATAGATGGCCTCAGCCAACCATCCAGATCCTCTTTTGTCTGCAATTAACATCTACAGGAAGTGCAGAGGCTCCAGAAAGTAGAATCTCTCTATAATCCAACATGTCACACCTGAAGAGTGGGCACAGGATGTGTATCTACCTCCTGTTTGTGCCTCTCACAGGGGGGGAGATAACATCCCTGTAGAAAGGATTACATGGTTGTTGTAAGCCTTTGGATTGGAAATGAGTATCTACAGATCTACAGAAAAGCCAGGTATGTGTGTGGGCTCATGGAGACACAGCTCAGGAAATCTTTCCAACGTACCAGAAAATGAAGGATATCCCAAACAGTCCAACCATTTCCTAAACAAATGAACAGGGTGATATTGAACACCTGGTGTTCAGTATTGGTAATATTGATATTCACCGTTCTTTGAGTGGCCTTCCTAATTAGGAGAAGCTTTAGAAAGTACAAATTAGTGCACTGTAGAGTAAGCAATAGGAGTCAGTCAGGAAGGATGGGGGCCAAGGAGAGGAAGAGAAGAGCTCTGACATGGCTCTTCTGTCTCAGCAATTCAGTGGCCTCTCTGAGCTCCCTTGCCTCAACCATAAACTGGAGGGTGGCTGGGCTCATAGCCAATGAGGACCTGGGTTTCTTCATATTTTTATGTTGATATCACTATTATATCACTCTGAAGTCAAGGGTCACCCACCTGCTTGTTCTGTGCTGTCTTCATCATTGATGCTGTCACAAACTGGGCATGACAACGCTTTTCTGCACAGAATGTGCAAAGGGTAGTGAACTAAGCACTTACAACACCTAAAGATCCTGGAGGCTCTGGAAAGTGTCTTACTCACTCTTAAACTACTTCAAGCCTTTGCTGATGCCGTGAATTCCATCATCAAGCCCTAGACATAGAATCAGGTTGACCTGGGTTTCTAAGAGTCAATACCACTATCATCTCTGAGAACTTGGGCAAATGACTCATGCTTTAGACACCTCATACTATAAATCTGAAATCAGATAGTATTAAACAAACACCATTACTAAAGTTACTATTCAAAGGTATAATTCAACACTTATTAAGATGAACATTAGTGAGTCAAGAGCAACACAAGGTTATGCACAGAATTACAAAATTTAGATCCAAAGATAACCTCACAAGTTTTTCCAGTACAAGCCCTTAATCTCACAAAAGAAGAAACTAAAGCCCAAGAGAGGTCAAGTGACCAAAATTACATGACAAACAACAGACAGGCTCACTGTAGAACCCAACATCCTGAGGTCCCAGAGCAAGGTCTTGTCCACCACCAGCTTTTTTGCTGGCCAAAAATCATGGCTTTTTAAAAGGTAGAACAGAAGAAAATCCTAAGTGAGAGGAAACAATAGATAGGCTAAGGCACTTACAACTGCTCTTTGTCTTTACTGTAGCCAAGATCAGATGGCTCTCTCTTCTTCAAAGACTGGTAATGCCTATGAGGAGCCACCATCATGGTGGACCCAATGCAGGCTGGTGAGTGTCCATGGACCAGGGTTCAAACCCTCTCACTGAATTTATCTTCATAGATTTCTTATGTATTCCACCCTGGAAATCATAACATCTTTATGAGCTTGTGGTGAGGACCAAATTCAATGAGGAAATTGACCATTATTAAGTTTGACTTTGTATTCTCATCATAGAAGCCTTCTAGATACACCCAGGATAGTTGTGAAGCAATGAGGCTAAGGCTGAGTCTGGCAGACAGTCCCACAGCTGGAGCAAGGGCACCTAGGTCAGGGGTAGCACCTGAGGCACTGCTCCCACATCCCTGCTAGATAGCCAGGTCCCTTCAGGACTCCACTCAAATCCATGCCAGAAGATACCAGAACACCAGTGATAGCCAGGCTCATACCAAGGGTAGATGGGGCTTTCAGACTTTTCTCCACAGAACAGTTCATGAATCCAGATACAGCCTGGGAAGAGCTCAGAACAAGGCTCCTTTTTCAGTAAAGTGAAACAGTCTACTCTCAGGCAGCACATTTCAAAAGGAAGATCTAGGAAGGCCTTGAAGGGAAAGTTCATTCTGTCCCACCCACTGATCTGTGGCTAGGCCTGCATGGGATCTAAGCCTATCACTTCTTCTCCAGAGGGCGGGCTCTAGTCCAGATGTCAGCCAAGCCCAACAACTGACCATGCTCAAGACATTAACACATGTAAATAACAGGGAATTGTGCTCTGGATGCCAGAATAAAAATAAAAACTCATTTTTAAATTAAGGGCTACCCCCCAGGTTGCAGAAAGCTAATTGCTCAAGATACTGGTAGCTGGAGTTGGACTCTGGGGATACACACCGGGGCTTTTGTGTGCACCTATGATATGCAGTGCTGTAGGTCTGGAGACAACTTACTCCAACCATGTCCAATTTTTCATTTCAGACCCCTACTCAGAACTGACAGCTCCTAAATCCATCCATTGATTGGGAAAGTGGTTTGGTTTGGTTTGGTTTGCTTTGATTTGATGTTGCTGAGAACTAATCCCCTCTCTGAAGTCAGTGGGAAGCAGAATCTATCAAAATCTGTTCCATGAGATACCATTTCTTTGGGATTCTTCTAGAATACTCTATTAGATTCGTGAAATCTTGGTGCTGGATGTGCCATAAAACAGATAGATGCCACTTACGTCTGATGATTGTGCTATTTCTGAATGCTTACGGAAAAAGAGGTTCATTTAGTTATGAATAGCACTAAGCAAAAAAAAAAAAAAAAGGAAACGGGCTGGGGTGGCAGTAAAAGCATAATCTAGATAGATAATGTGTGTTTCACATTTCAGCACTGTCAGTTAGTAGCTCTGTGACCTTGTAAACAAATTTAACCTCCCTGATTCTGCTTCCTGTTCTTTTAAGTGTGGATAATAAAGCCTACCCCACAAGGCTATCATGAGAATTAGAGGTAATTTATATAAACTACTTATTTCCATTTCTGCCACATAAGAAGTACTCAATAAACGATAACTTCAAGAATAATTTCTTCTCCACTCCCCCTTCTTTTGTGCTCCCCCTCCTTCTCTGACCCTCTCCTCCATGGTGGCAGTAGTAATAGTGGAGTCAGATCAAATGTCTTTAAATTTTTTTACCTTCTCTGTTCCATTTATGCTTTCTGAGGCACAACAGCAGAAGGACCATTGGCAAACACCTAGCCAGACCCAGGTTTGAATCCTGCCAATTATGACTATTTGTTAATTTTAAAGGGTAAAGGACGAGGATACAAATTGTTTCTTTAAAAACAAGAAAACAAAAAAACAAAGAAACTATCTTTCCATAGTTAAATATAACTCAAGCAATCTTGCTAAAATTGGCAAAAATGCCATTTTCATTCATGTCTGTTGAAAGGCAATATAAGACATTTACTTAGTTCAGACCATACGTAAAGATTTTCAAAAGTAGTTTAAAAACTAGCCAAATAAATCAAATACAAATATGTGGAGGCTTTTTTCTTCTTGATGTGTGTGTTCTGGTCTCAACACCAGTGTTTCTTTTGTGTCACTGATGGATCTCTCCCATTTCTGAAAAAGCACATCAGGTGGGGACAGGAACCTACCTATGAGTCTCCATAATGTGGCAAATACTTGGTTCTTAGCAGCAGATGAGCTGACATCAGCCCCAGTGAAAAGCCCTGTGTCTGAATGTCTCTGCTCAGGTCGCCCCTTCTCTCTATGGTTCTCCTTCATGCCATCCATAAGAAGGACCGACACCCTTCCCAAATGGGGTCAAAGGAGCCCCTTGTCTGGCTATTCTGATTTGGGATCAAGAATCAGAATTAACCCCTTACAGGAGAAGGTAACAGTGACATCCATCTGTGGGCTACCGGCTGCCACACCGTTGGCCATATTCTAAGTGACCGAGAAAGGGAGTGCATACTGAGGGATGAAGGAATGCCACAGAGGCAGAGCATAAGGCTCTTTGCATACAAAATAGGCTTCTAGGTACTAGCAGTGACTTGTCATTTTGAACATTACTCATAGTTCTATCTATTTATGCGTGTGCATATGCATAATGGTTGTGTGTGTGTCTGTGTGTGTGTAATTACCAATATTAGCCAAGACTAGATTGTGCCTTGTGGCCCAAATCTGGCCTCGACTTCTTTTTGTATATAAATCTTTACTGGAACACAGACAGCCTATTTATTTACATATATTCCATGACTATTTTCAAGCTACATTAGAGTGAGTAGTTACTAGACACAGATTGTATGAATCACAGAGCCTGAAATATTTACTATACAGCCCTTTCCACAAACTTTGCCAATCCCTGGCTTAAATATTCCCTGTCATCATCAATAACAAATATTTCCTGAATATTCATTTGTGGCAAGCACCATGTCAGGTGATATAAAAATGACACACATAATGTCACATATACTTGTGTTTTTAAGTAATGTGTTTACAAGATGCCCAAATAATTCCTGTCAAGAATGGGGAATGTTGATGACTGTTTCTGTTTCTCTTTACTTTTTCCCTACCTCCCTACACAGCTAACCGTTGCATATTTTTTAAAGAATACAAAAGCTCTCTTGCTGTTGAATAAACCTAATTCATTGTGGAATTAGTGGACCATTTATTGTTTTCCCCAGTGTAATGTGTAAAATGTGTAATTCAAAGGTGAGGCAAGGCATGTAATAATTCAGAATATAGCATATGGCAGCAGGCTAAAGCTGGAAACCTACCTCCACAACTTTTAAAAATTTCTTAATCTAACTGTCTCAGTTTCCTCATCTGTAAAATGGGATTTTAAATTTGTTGTAATGATTATGTGAGTTAATGCATATAAAGCAGTTAGAATTGTTTCTGACATACAGAACACATTTAACTAAATTTAGCTATCATTATATGGGGTAAACTATGCCATCAAATATCAACAGAAATGATGGAAACTTCACTAATGTGCAGGATGCTGTTTGAATCCCAGGAAAGATAAACTTCCTTCCTTTGAAGGATTATTTTTTAAAGTAAAGTTTAATAGTGTTTTTGTTTTTTATGAGTAATTGTGAGTCCATATTCTCTAGCTGTACCCTGTGATAGCTGGATTCCCCTCTGCAAGAGCAAGGAGCAAAAGGAAAAATGTAAGCATTGATTGAAGAACTGCTACCATCCCCAGGCTGTTCCCACAAGCCACCAAGATACAGCTTTGCTGCCTCCCAGGCCAGGGTGCCCTTCAGATGGCAACAGCAATGGGAGGCAACAGTGACCCACAAAACACCGGTCTGCTTAGGACTGCTTGGCCATACCAGCTGGAGAAACTAAACCCTCCCAAGTAAGCCAGAGTTCTGTGTCCTGCAGATTCCATAAAATCTCTTTTACCTAAAAAGCAAGTCCTTCTTCAGCTCCTCATGATACCATCCTTTGCACAATACGTAGCCAGTACCTTCCACCCCTCCTAGTTCATAACAAACTTATTTTAAACCACCTTCTACTTAACCAGTCTAGCTAGCTTCCCTCCCCACTATTCACTTTTCCACCACATGAGTCCTTCCTCATATCAAGAACTCCAGTGATTTCCATATTGCCAAAAGCAAAGGACACCTCTCTGGCCTTGACATAAATGATCTCCCAGTATAATTAATTACACAGGGATTCCTTCCTTCTGGAAATACCCTTTCCTTGGTGTCACAAACCTATGCTTTCCTGATTTCTGCTCGCCCCACTGACAGCAATTTCTTAGACTACTCTCCTGGCTACTCTTTCTACCATCCCAGAGTTTCCTGAGACCCCTTCTCTCCCTTCACCCCCTTAATGGTGACTTCACTTTGTTCTGTGGCTTTATACATTACACCTGTTGTGTTTTCTTACATGTTTATATATACACTCTTCCACTTCCCATGACCTCCAGCTCAAATAAACAGCTCTACTTCAGTGTAAGGAGCTATCTACTTTGTCATCTCTTTCTAGCCCCCTCCTCTTTTTTCCTCCCTCCCTCCTACCCTCCACACACCCCACAGTCTCTCTCACAAACACATGCTAATCAATCACATAGATCTCTGCCCTCTTTCCTTTACATCATATATTTTGTGTCTACATACACTGAAACTCCCCAATGATCTTGCTTTTGACTATTATACATATTTTAAAGGACTTAAGAAGAGAAATATAGTCTGTTATATTCACCTAGATCTTTACTATTAATGTTCTCCTTCATTCCTGAAGGTCTAGGTGTCCCCCTGGTATGATTTCCCTTTTTCCTGAAGAATTTCCTGTACCATTCATTTTACAGCAAGTCTGCTGGCAACAAATTCTTTGTCACCTTTCATCTAAGAATACCTTTATTTCACCTTAATTCTAGAAGGATAATTTCACTGGATATGGCATTCTGAGTCAGTAATTTTATTCTGTTAGCACTTTCAAAATACTGTTCCTCCACTTTTTGGCTTCTTTGATTTCTGATGAAAAATTTGCATTCATAAAATTTGTTTCCCCCATAATGATATGTTTGTATTTTCCTGAATGCATTAAAGAGTTTGATTTTTAGAAATTTGATTATAATATGCCTGGGAATGTTATTCTTTTTTAACACTTTAAATGAGATATAATTCACATACCATGCAATTATACACTTATTAAAATTCGAGGACTTTAATATATTCATAAAATTGTGAAACCATCATCAAAGAAACTATAGAACATTATAATTGTCCCAAAAAGACACTGCCCCCTTACCTTTTAACTTTTATCTCTTATCACCTTTGACCCTAGGAAGTGACACTTATATATGTCACTTATACTGACACTTTCTGTCTCTATATATTTGCCTACCCTGGACATTTCATGTAAATGGAATCATACAAATGTGTCCCTCTGTCTGGCTCCTTTCACTTAGAATAATGTTTTCAAAGTTTACCCATATTGTACTATATGTCAGTACTTCTTACTTTCTTTTTATTGCCAAATAATATTTCATTATAAAGATATACTATATTGTATTCATCCATTAATCAAGCTGTGGACATTTGGATTATTTCCACTTGTTGGCTATTATGAGTAATGCTACTTTGAACATTTGTGTACAAAGTGTGTGTGTGTGTGTGTGTGTATGTGAATGTTTTCATTTTTCCTGGGTATATATCTCAGAGTAGTATTGCTAGGTCACACAGTAGCTCTATATATTTTTTAAAAGATTTTATTTATTTATTTATTTATTTATTTATTTATTTATGAGAAACACAGAGAGAGACAGAGATAGAGACAGAGACAGAGACAGAGACACAGGCAGAGGGAGAAACAGGCTCCATGCAGGGAGCCTGATATGGGAATCGATCCCGGGACTCCAGGATCATGCCCTGGGCTGAAGGCAGGTGCTAAACTGGTGAGCCACCCAGGAATCTCCAATAGCTCTGTATTTAATCTTTAGAGAAACTATAAGACTTTTACAAAGCAACTGAACCATTTCACATTCCCACCAGTAATATATAAAGGTTCCCATTTCTTCACATTCTCACCAACACTTGTTAATTTTCTGTCCTTTTGATTATAGCCATCTTAATGGGGGTGAAGTGGTAGGTCATTACTTTTTAATGTCATTCTCCTAATGGTTAATAATACTGAGCAACTTTTTATGTATTTGCTGAAATTTTATCTACTTTGCAGAACCATCTATTCTGATTGTTTTCCCATTTTTAAAAATTGAATTATCTTTTTATTATTGGATTACAATAGTTATTTATTTACTCTGGATACAAGTCTTATTAGATACATAACTTGGAAATATATTCTACCATTCTATGGGCTGTCTTTTCTATTTTTTGATGCTGTGTTCTGAAGCACAAAAGGCTTTTATTTTAATGATATCCAGTTTATCAATTTTTTCTCCTGTTGCTTGTCTTTCTGTTACTAGTAGATTAATAAACTACTGCTTAATCCAAGGTTACAATAAATACATCCATGTTTTCTTCTGAGAATCTTATATTTTTGACTTTTACACTTGTCTATGATGCATTTTGAGTTAATTTTGTATATGGTGTGTGATAGAGGTCCTACTTCTTTCTTTTTCATGGGAATGGTAGTTTTTTGCATTTAACCTATTTAGATTTTACTGAGATTCTTGAATTTATAAGTTTTTCTTTTTCATCAAATTTAGGAAGTTTTCATCCATTATATCATCATGGTTTTTAGTATTGCACTCTTTTTTCATTAATCTTAGAGATTTCAATGACAAAATGCCTGACCTTCTCACATTGTCCTGAAGGCATCTAAGGCTCTATTCATTTTAATTTCAATCTCTTTAACTTATGTCCTTCAGATGGAGTCATTTTTATTCCTCTGTCTTCAAGTCCACTGATTCTTTTATCAACTTTGTTTTGAGTCAACCTAGCAATTTCATAAATTTCAGATACTGCATTTCATAGTCTTAAAATTCAGATTTGCTTCTGTTTTTATAATTTCTATTTCTCCACTGAACATTCTCATATCTCCATCTGTTTCAAAAATATTCACTTTACCACCTGGATCACTGTTAGAATGGCGGCTTTAAAGTCTATCTGACAATTCCAATATCTGGGTCATCCCAAGGCTGCCCTTTTGATTTTATTTTTCACTTGAAAATTTGTGTTGTTTTCTTAAAATTTTAAATATCATGCATCATGTTGAAATTCTCTGAAGAACATTGATTTTCTGTTAAGTCAGCAGTCAACCGAATTGCATGTGCATTGCAAATTTTACCCTCTGTGAGTGGTAATTCCAACCTAAACTCATTTCTCACAGCCATTGCTGTGCTGCTTACTCCATCCCTCACATGCACCATCAAGATTTGGATTGGGACTAGGATTTGTTTTCTATGGAACTTCAGTTCTGAAAGCCTTTGCTGGAATTATCTGGATGTGCTCTGCACAGGTTCAGTTTAGGGGCAGTTCACACAGAGACTAATGATCTCCAATGCCTCCTCTCAAATTTTTTCCTATACTCTCTACCCTAGGGGCTCCTTTTCCTGGTTCCTATAGCCAGGAAGACAGAGTTCCTTCAGAGTTTTAACCCATTTGTGCTGTTATACATTACAGTGACTGCTTTTGGGTAGAGTGAAAAAAAGAGAGAAAATATATACCAGGGATACCCCCACACACTCCTCATGAAATGCTTTTCTCAGTTCCTCTTTCAGCAAGATGTTCTTCCTCTTGAGGTCTTAGTTGCTCTGCCAAACCCATGATAGAATGACTGGGAGAGGTCTTGGGGCAGAGCCAGGAAAGAAAAAAAAAAAAGAAAACCAGGGAAAAGAGAAAAACTATGAGGCTTCTTTCCACACTCCTGGTTCATGGGGACTTTTTTCCTTATCCTCTGTCCTGAGGGACAGACCACTCTTACAGTTTTGCCAAACCTGCTTGCCATATAGTTTCCTATTTTGACCTGTCTTTGAGTCACTGACACTTAAAAGAGGAAAACCAAACTAAACAAACATGAAACTCACAACCATACTTTTCAGTCATCTTTCATGTTGGGAGCTGTGACTCCCTTCCCTTGCTGTTATGAGTTCTTAGGCAGTTGCTTTTGTATTTTGTCTGGTGTGTTTTGTTGTGACCACTGTGAAAAATAAGCTACTGTCCAGTTACTTCATTTTTGCCATAAATGGACAATATTAAGAACATTTTAATGATACATTATCTTCTAATTCCTTGTTTTTGTTTTTGTTTTTGTTTTTGTTTTTGATCAAATGACTCTCATCCCTGACTTGAAGGGGTCCTTCTACGCACAGGTCATTTTTGTTCTTAATTCACTACTGAATTCCAAATACTTAAAAAGATATCTGCTACATGGTAGCTCCCATAAATATTTACTGAATAAATAAATCTTTATGCATAGTGCTTTTTTTCACCATTTTAGATTTTACTTAAGATAATTTCCTAGGAGTTAAATTGCAGACCCAAAGGTATAATTATCTTCTAGCTTGTATTCATGTTGTCAAATTCATTCCAAATGTGTTCCACTCCATGCTAATAAGTGACAGTGACTGTCTTGTCACACTGGAATGAATTATCTTTTTAACATTTTCTAATTTATAGATTAAGATGTTATTCCATTGTTATTTTTATCTATACCAAATACTTTTAAAAATTTTTTTAAAGATTTTATTTATTTATTCATGAGAGAGAGAGAGAGAGAGAGAGAGAAGCAGAGACACAGGCAGAGAGAGAAACAGGCTCCATGCAGGGAGTCAATCCCAGGACTTCAGAATCATGCCCTGAGCCAAAGTCAGGTGCTCAACTGCTGAGCCAACCAGGTGTCCCATATGCCAAATACTTTTAACCCAAGTATCCCTGGATCTTCAAATACTTTTATTTATTTATTTTTTTATTTTTTTATTTTTTTATTATTTTTTTTAATACTTTTAACCCAAATAAACCTGAAATCATCATTACCAAGATGAGATCATTGTTCTGGAATGCTTTGTGCCCTCTGCTTTTTGAAACTCCCCTACCCCAAGGGGAAGGAGGTTCTTCTGCAGATCTTCTTGAGAAAGGAGAAAGGAGGTGTTTTTAAAAGCAGAAGTTTTTTTTAGGAGATATGGCCCATGACCCATTCAAGTTAGAAACTGTCATAGGTGTAGTTTTAAGTCTCCTGGCTTCACCTTCATGGTAACTCCAAGACAAATTATTCCCAGGCCCTGCTTCCTCAAACCCCTGGGATATGTACAGAAAACTGTCTTGAGGAAGCAGAGCAGAAAAAGTCAAAGAAAATATGGAAAAACAAAATTAAAAGCCCCTGAGACGTTCTGATCTTCACATATATTTATACTTTGCAAAGACATAATCTGTCTTGCCCACCAAGGAACCTCAGGATACACAGCTGGTCTGAGGTGGTCCCTACCCATGGTGCTCACAATTTGGAAACAGAAAATGCCATACTCCTCTGAAGGAGGCCACATCCATCCTTGTCTTGAGGAAATCCCCACAAAATGTGTTAAGACAACCATCAAGCAGTCAGAGATACTTTCCACATTATAGAGTGTGCCACCTAAAGCAGCTCTGACCCATGGTAGGCAGGTGTATCACTATCTCTGCAAGAGGGAGCCAGAATAAATACCTTGGCTTTCTCTTTTTCCTCCCTCTGATCTTCCCCCTTGGGCTTCACATTGGCCCAACCCAACCAGAAGTTTGGAAATGGGAAAACTGTCTTGGAGGAGAATGCATATGGAGGGACAAATAGAAGGTATTTGGTGCACACAGCACGAAGAAAAACACCAAGAAACTCTCACCCACAGAATTGCTATGCTCTGTTCCAAATTACCACATCGGTTATGAACATATTAATGGATTTCAGGAATTTGTCAACAAAACTCTTGGTCTATATATGCGTGTCTAGTGTCTAACAAAGTAACTTAGCATTGCCCATAAATGTTCATTTCCTTCATCCTGCCATATTTTAAAACACATCTGTCATTGTGATAAATTGCATGTTAAATCGCTAACGATCCATAAAGGGAAGGAAAAGGATCACCTTTCTCTTCATTCCCTCATGTTTCTTCAAAATGAAGAAACTGACCTAATGGAGTCATGTTCTTTTGCAACATTTGCTAGTAAATAAGATCACTGTTTTAAAAAACATGCAAGTAGATGTGACCTGCCCTAAAGTCTTTGCCACCCATGACACCACACAAGTAGAGGACTGCAGAATATTCCCAGGCAGGCATACGTAACTTGCCCTCACTTTACATCATTCTGGAGCATTATGGCTTTTTAAAATTAAGTCTGGCTCTAGGTTTGGCTGGGTGGTAAAACTGGACAATGTGGGCCTTGACCTAATAAGCTATGTGCTTCCATCTAGCTAGAACCTTGTATAAGGTTTGAGAAGCACTTGACAATTTCCTAAAGCATCAGAGTGTCTTGAGCATATATCTGGAATTTAATGAAGAGAAAGGATATTAGAAGTTAAACATTCCAAGGACTCTTTGTCAAACACTATTAATAGTTATAGATCACACCCCCATTCACATCAGAATCAATCAAGTCATATTTGAGACTAATCTCAATGATTGTTCTATATTCTTACTTCTACAAGGAACAACCTCTATTTTAGTCCCAATTTCATTATATTACAGAAGCTTGTCTTCACCACTAGACAGAAGTCAAAGATCTAGTCTTATTCATTTATGTATCCCCAAATTTATCAGTGTCTAATGAGTACTAGGTACTCATTCTTCAGTTAATACTGTCATTCAGTAAAATTTTATTGAGTATCTACCATGTGGGTGTTATACTAGAAGCTCGGGAAAACAACAATGAATAGTTAAAAAATTACTGCCCCCATGAAAAGTATCTTCTAATAGGAGTAATAGCTAACATAATATGTATGAGTAAAATACATAGTATGTCAAGAATTGGTACTAAGGAAAAAAATGGGAAAAAAAAAGGATGATAAGCAGAGTACACTGAAACTACCTATATAAGCTTGTGAAAGCCAGTTTTATTTTCAGGAATTTTACAAGGCAATTGTCATTACTCTGGGGCTTAAAATTGGTCATGACAAAAGCATTCACCTCGCTGAAGTCAACAGGCACTACAAACTTGTGCTCCCATTCTCCCAACCCTGAGCCAGCTATTGAACATTTATCAGGACACCCATGTGCAATGGGCTGCAGTGAGCATGAAGCAGGGAGACTCTTGGGTTGGACAGAGAGGTTAAGAAGGCTTCCCTGGGAAGGAAGCATTCCAATTGAGGCTTAAATGAAGAAAGAGAGCTGGATCATATGGCTGCCAGAGGGAAAAACATTCCTGACAGAGAGCACGGCAAGAGCGAAGGGCACAAGCCTGGGTAAAGTGAGTAGGGGAGGATATGGGTCATGAAATCAGAGAGGTCAAAGGGGCCAGATCACATTGCCTTGCAGATCACCATGAAGACTTTGACTTTTATCCTAAATGTGACCCAAGCCTCAGGGGATTATAAACAGTTTGGTGACATGATTTGATTTACATTTTAACAGGTTTATTCTGGCAGATATAGTGAGAATCAATCAAAATATATAAGGATAGAAGCAGGACTTGGAGGAAGTCCCTACAATAGCCCAAGTGACCCAGGTGACAGATAGCAGTGGGTGGAGTAGTGTGTCTGAAGGGAGTGGTAAGAAGTGGTTACTTCTTGCATTTGTTTTTATTGTAGGACCTACAAGATTTGTGGAAAGATTAGATTGCTCCAATTTTTATTGAGTGTATGGGAGGATTGAAATTCTATTTGCCAAAATGGAGAAGAATGTGAAAGGGATAAGTTTTGGGGTGATGTGAGGGGTACAGGGCAGATCAGTAGCTCAGAGGTAGACACAGTACAGTTGACATGTTTATCAGATGTCCAGTCAGTGATGTCTCCTATCTGAGACTCACTCTTCGCCTCATACAGACTGTCTTCCCATCTGCGTTCTCCCCAAGTCCCTCCCTGAAACAGTCACTGCAAACTCATAACTTCTCTATGTGTATGGAACAACAGTGACAAGTTTCACTGTGTGCTGTGTCCCAGACAGCTCTGGTCAGCTGTCCATTTCTCTTTCTGAAGCCTTTCACTCTGACGTGCCGGACCCAACCTGACAGACATGAAGCCATAGACTCAGTGAGCTTCCCTTGTGAAAAGCATTCTTCAGTTACCAAAGTTTAATTTAATCCAGGGCCCTGGGAAGGTCTGGAAGGATGGACACATGGATACAGAGTTCTGACCAATGACTCTGCAGTGACCCTTGGTCCTGGGGTCTGCCCAGGGTCAGGTGATTCTGTGATCAGGAGTATCCCAACCAAAGTTTGGTAGGCAGAAAACAGAAGTTGAAGATCTCCACATGAAAAAGACAAAGTGTTTCTCTGATAATAGTGCTTCTCTGAAGGACAATCATCATACGGTTTCACTCATACGTGAAATATAAAAAATAGTGAAAGGGATTATAAGGGAAAGGAGGTGAACTGAGTGGGAAAAATTAGAGATGGAGATAAACCATGAGAGACTCCTAACTTTGGGAAACAAACAAAGGGTTGTGGAAGGGGAGGTGGGTGTGGAGATGGAGTAGCTGGGTGATGGGCACTGAGGAGGGCATTTGACAGGATGAGCACTGAGTGTTATACTCTACGTTGGCAGATTGAATTTAAATTTAAACAAAATAGGGATCCCTGGGTGGCGCAGCGGTTTGGCGCCTGCCTTTGGCCCAGGGCGCGATCCTGGAGACCCGGGATGGAATCCCACGTCGGGCTCCCGGGGCATGGAGCCTGCTTCTCCCTCTGCCTGTGTCTCTGCCTCTCTCTCTCTTTCTCTCTCTGTGACTATCATAAATAAATAAAAATTTAAAAATATAAAAAAATAAAAAATAAAAAAAATAAAAAAATAAAAATAAAATTTCACAAAAGCATTAAAAAATTACAAATAAAAAAGGAAAAAGAGAAAGTGGGGCAAAAGATTCTTGTCCACATTGAGGAAGTGTGAAAAGGCACACAGTTTGCAGAAAGCCATAATGTAAGCCTGCATCTGCATGCATGGGTGTGCTACTTCAAATATAATCTCTCCTTTACCCAATATCTAACCTTGGGGCAGCACAGGAGGAAAGGGGGATATTAACATGCAGCTTGAGTCTGGATTTTATACTTTCATGCTGTGTCTCAATTAATCAAAGATTTGCCATAAAACCTAACTGGCAATGCTCCACACCAAGACAAGTCATAAAATATGAGCTGATTAATTTCCTTCTAATTTGTATGATAATTACAATTCTAACTTTTAATTCCATTAATTGTCCTCCCACAAGGAGGCTGATTGGGCTTTTGTAATGCACTCAGTGACAGTCCTCTTCCCACAGGGTGGCTTTGTTGCCTTTATGGTACAAGGTTTCCTTGTCATTCATCAAGACCCAGAGATAAGTGTGTGCTTATCACTCCAGCCCATTCTGACATGAGCCAGCAAGGAGCTGTGTCTGTGCCCATAAATCACTGAAAGTCATTTGGTATTTTATCAGGGTGTCAGTTCAGTTCTGTGAATGTCCCTTCCTCTTAATGAACAATTAACTTGCTAAACACAGTAAGACCCCAAGATACATCTGTGCCACATAGGCCATGGTTGAGCATGTCCCAGATGAACCAGAAGGCACCTTTCACATCAACATGCACTGAGGAAGTGACTTCCATGTGCATGTCTGCTGTGTTGATGACAGGCTTCTAAAGAACAAAGATGTCTGTCAGACTGTCTCAGAACACAGAAAAGGAAAAGAGAAAGGAATTATCCTGAGCCAGATTCTCTGCAATATCGCAGAGCTCTTTTTTACTCCAGAATTGCATAATAAATTCACAAATTACATACACCACAAGGGAGATTTTGTTATACTTGCTTTCATTTCAGGAAACTGAGGCACAGTGAGATTAAGTGAAATACTTAAGATTATTAAGGTTACATAGACTATGAGTGGCAGGATCTGAGTGCAACTCTGTGACCATTAAGGTCTTAAATTAATGGACATCCCATCTATACATAACAGAAATTCCTAATTTATTGAGTACCTACTGAGTGTCAGATAAAATCTTGGAATATCTTTACATATATTATTTCTAATCTTTACAGTCCCCAGACCCCAACTGAAGCATCCCATCTGCTGAGGAAGAGGAGGTTCCTAATAGTTATGTAATCCATGCACCTGATCAAAGGCAGAGCTGCAGTTCTAAGAGGGTTCAGTGGCCTCAGGCCCCATGCTCCTTCCACCACCCCAGACTGCAGAGCCCAGGATCACTGCACCCACTAGTGTTAGCTGTGGAGATGAGCATGCATTCAGCCATACCCATGTGGAAACCTGACCATTAGCACATAAGTCTTTGCCTACCTGAAGTCACGATGTGGGCTTTACCCAAAAGGATTTTAAGCAAGAGAGATGTGAACAAGGCTGGGAAGACAGGCAAGCTCAGGGCTGGCAGAGAAGAGCAGGAGGATGCTAAAAGAGGCAAAATGATGGGCACTTATCCATTCAGTTGCTGATGTACCAAATACATAAAAACCTTGTACAGCATGCCAGGTATCGTGTTGGCCAGAACATACCAGTGACTGCTGCACAGCCCCATCCTCCAGGATGCACAGGCCAGTGGGGAAGCCATAAACACAAGCAGGTCATTAATTCTACAGCAATGAAGCAAATGCAGTGATAAAGGTAAATCCAGAACATAGAGAAAAGGTCCCGAGTAGGCTACGGAGTCAGGACAGGCACCCCTGAGGAATCTATGTTCAGCAGCTCTTCCAGAAGGATGATTTCAGATATTCCACTTTTCTCATTCTCTCTATTTTAATGGAGATATTTCAGTTCCGAACATTTGATTCTGTACTGCAGGATTCTTTTACTCCAGATTCGCATAGTAAATTCACAAAGCACGTAAGAATGACACTACTTTTGTCATTTTTCTTTAAATATACTGAAATGTCTCCAGCTCTGCAAAGTCTGCCCCCTTGATCTGGACTCCTTACTAACGACTGCTCCACATTCAATGTCCTCCCTCTTCTCTAATCCAAACACCTATGTTTCTATTTCCTGATCCTATTATGGTTCCCCAAACCTGGCTTCTTTCCCCAACAGTTTAGTGACACTCCTCTAATTAAAGTCACCAATTATCTCTTAATGTTACAAATGCAAGGAGTGTTTTTTCAGTCTTTTTATTATTGGAGACTGCTAGTGTATTGAATAGTGTCTGCCTCTCCAATGATTAAGGACACCTGTAATTATACTGGATCTACCTGAGTAAGTCAGCACATTATCTCCTCATGTCAAAGCCCCTAAATTAATTATATCTGTGAATTCCCCTTTGCCATGTAAGGTAACACATTTGCAGGCCCTGGAGATTGGAATGTGGATGTCTTTGAGGGCCATTAATCTGCCTGCCACAACTAATAATTCCCTTTGCCTTAAGGGGATCTTTTCCTTTTTTTTTTTTTTTTTTGTATATTTTTTATTGGAATTCGAATTGCCAACATATAGTGTAATACCCAGTGCTCATCCCGTCAAATGCCCTCCTCAGTGTTCATCATGCAGTCACCCCATCCCCCTGCCCACCTCCCCTTCCACTACTCCTTATTCATTTCCCAGAGTTAGGAGTCTCTCAAGTTTGTCACGCTCTCTGATTTTTCCCTCTCATTTTCTCTCCTTTCCCTTTTATTCCCTTTAACTATTTTTTATATTCCCTAAATAAATGAAACCATATAATGTTTGTCCTCCAATTGACTTACTTCATAATACCCGCGAGTTCTATCCATGGTGAAGCAAATGGTGGGTATTCGTCACTCATTTCTAATGGCTGACTAGTATTCCAATGTATGTATATATACACGTATGTGTCTGCACATACGTGTATATATACATATGTGTGTGTGTGTGTGTATATATATATACACACACATATATATATATATATATATATATATATATATATATATATATACCACATCTTTAACCATTCATCTTTCAATAACAAAAAGGTTCCTTCCACAGTTTGGCTATTGTACACATTGCTGCTATAAACGTTGGGGTGCAGTTATCTCAGGTTTTCACTGCAACTGATCTTTGGAGTAAATCCCCAGTAGTGCAATTACTGGGTCATAGGGTAGCTCTATTTTTAATTCCTTGAGGAATCTCAACAGAGTTTTCCAGAGTGGCTGCACCAGTTCACATTGCCACCAGCAGTGCAAGAGGGTTCCCCTTTTTCCACATCCTCTCCAACAGTTGTTTCCTGTCCTGATAATGTTCCTCATTCTCACTGGTGTGAGGTGGTATCTCATTGTGGTTTTGATTTGTATTTCCCTGATGGCAAGGGATGTGGAGCATTTTCTCATGGACTTGTTGGCCATGTCATTGTCTTCCTCTGTGAGACTTCTGTTCATGTCTTTTGCCCATTTCATGATTGGATTTTTTGTTTCTTTGCTGTTCAGTTTAATAAGTTCTTTGTAGATCTTGGATACTAGCCCTTTATCCTATAGGTCATTGGCAAATATCTTCTCCCATTCTGTAGGTTGTCGTTTAGTTTTGTTGACAGTTTCTTTGCTGTTCAGAAGCTTCTTCAACCGATGAAGTCCCAAAGTTCATTTTTGCTTTTGTTTCCCTTGTCTTCATAGATGTATCCTGAAAAAAGTTGCTGTGGCCAGTTCAAAAAGGATGTTCTCCTGTTCTCCTCTAGTATTTTGATGGATCCTTGTCTTACATTTAGATCTTTCATTCATTTTGAGTTTATCTTTGTGTATGGTGCAAGAGAATGGTCTACTTTCATTCTTCTGCACGTGGCTGGCCAATTTTCCCGGCACCATTTATTGAAGAGACTGTCCTTTTTCCAGTAGATAGTCTTTCATGCATTGTCAAATATTAGTTGACCATAAAGATGAGGGCCCATTTCCTGATCTCTATTCTGTTCCATTGATCTATGTGTCTGTGTTTATGCCAGTATGATACGGTCTTGATGATCACAGCTTTATAGTACAACTTGATATCTAGCATTGTGATGTCCCAAGCTCTGGTTTTCTTTTTCAATATTCCCCTTACTATTTGGGATCTTTTCTGATTCCACACAAATCTTAAGACGATTTGTTCCAACTTTCTGAAGAAAGTCCATGGTATTTCGATAGGATTGCATTGAACATGTAAATAGCCCTGGATAGCATAGACATTTTCAGAATATTACTTCTTCTGATCCATGGACATGGAATATTTTTCAATCTCTTTGTGTCTTCTTCAATTTGTTTCAGAAGTGTTCTGTTGTTTTTAGGGTATAGATCCTTTACCTCTTTGCTTAGGTTTATTCCTAGGTATCTTATGCTTTTGGGTGCAATTGTAAATGGGATTGACTCCTTAATTTCTCTTTCTTCAGTCTCATTGTTAGTGTATAGAAATGCCACTGACTTCTGGGCATTGATTTTGTATCCTGCCACACTGCCAAATTGCTGCTGTATGAGTTCGAGCAATCTTGGGGTTGAGTGGGTTTTCTATATAGAGTATCATGTCATCGGTGAAGAGGGAGAGTTTGACTTCTTCTTTGCCAATTTGAATGCCTTTTATTTCTTTTTGTTGTCTGATTGCTGAGGCTAGGACTTCTAGGACGTGTTGAATAGTAGTGGTGAGAGTGGACATCCCTGTTGTGTTCCTGACTTTAGGGGAAAGACTTCTAGTGTTTCCCCCATTGAAAATGATATTTGCTGTGGGCTTTTTCATTGATGGCTTTTAAGATGGTGAGGAATGTTTCCTCTATCCCTACACTCTGAAGAGTTTTGATCAGGAATGGATGCTGTATTTTGTCAAATGCTTTCTCTGCATCTATTGACAGGATCATATGGTTCTTGTTTTTTCTCTGGTTGATATGATCTATCACGTTGATAGCTTTACGTGTGTTGAAACAACCTTGCATCCCATCCCACCTTGCTCATGATGAATAACCTTCTTAATATACTGTTGGATCCTATTGACTAGTATCTTGTTGAGAATTTTTTTGTGTTCATCAGGCCTATTGATCTATAATTCTATTTGGTAGGATCTTTGATTTTGGAATTAAGGTGATGCTGGCCTCAAAAAACGAGTTTGGAAGTACTCCATACCTTTCCATATTTTGGACCAGCTTTAGTAGAATAAGTATTGTTTCTTCTTTAAACGTTTGATAGAAATCCCCTGGGAAGCCATCTGGCACTGGACTCTTGTGTCTTAGGAGGTTTTTGATGACTGCTTCCATTTCCTCCCTGGTTACTGGCCTGTTCAGGTTTTTTATTTCTTCTGTTTTAGTTTTGGAAACGTGCTTTTCCAGAAATGCATCCATTTCTTCTAGATTGCCTAATTTATTGGTGTATAGCTGCTCATAATATGTTTTTTAAATCATTTGTATTTTCTTGGTATTGGTTGTGATCTCTCCTTTTTCATTCATGATTTTATTAATTTGAGTCTTTTCTCTTTAATAAGGGTGGCTAATGATTTATCTGTCTCATTAATTCTTTCAGAGAACCAACTCCTAGTTTGTTAATCTGTTCTACAGTTTTTCTGGTCTGTATTTCATTGAGTTATGCTTGAATCCTTTTAACTCTAATCTTCTGCTTGGTGTAAGTTGTATTTGCTTTACTTTACCAGTCATTTAGGTTGGAGGTTAGCTTGTGTATTTGAGTTTTTTCCAATTTTTTGAGGGATGTTTGTATTGTGATGTATTTCCCTCTTAGTACTGCTTTTGCTGTATCCAAAAGATTTTGAATGGTTGTATCTCCATTTTCATTAGTTTCCATGAATCTTTTTAATTCTTCTGTAATTTCCTGGTTGGCTCATTCATCTTTCAGAAGGATGCTCTTTAGTCTCCACGTGTTTGAGTTTCTTCCAAATTTCTTCTTGTGATTGAGTTCTAGTTTCAAATCATTGTGGTCTGAGAATAGGCAGGGGACAATTCCAATGTTTTGGTATCAGTTGAGACCTGATTTGTGACCCAGTATGTGGTCTATTCTGAAGAAAGTTCCATGTGCCCTTGAGAAGAAGGTGTATTCAGTTGCGTTTGGATGTAAAGTTCTATAGATATCTGTGAAATCCATCAGGTCCAGTGTATCATTTAAAGCCCTTGTTTCTTTGGAGATGTGGTGCTAGAAGATTTGTAATTTGCATAAAGGGTCTTGCTTTTTTATCCAGTCTGAAATCTTGTCTTTTGATGGAATCATTAAGTCCATTCACGTTCAGAGTTACTATTGAAAGAAATGAATTTAGTGTCATCATAATACCTATTCAGTCCCTGTTTTTGTGTATTATTTCTTTGGACTTCCTCTTTCTTTTACAGAGTCCCCCCTCATTTAGGACCTTGAATATATCTGGTGAGCCCTTTCTGGCCTGCCAGGTCTCTGTGGCAAGGTCTGCTTTTAATCTCATGTTTCTCCCCATATAAGTTAGAGATCTCTTATGTCTTGTTGTTTTAAGGATTTTCTCTTTATCTTTGGAATATGCAAGTTTCACTATTAATGTCGAGCTGTTGAATGGTTTTTATTGATTTTGGGGGGGACCTCCCTATGTCCTGGATCTGAATGCCGGTTTCCCTCCCCAAATTAGGGAAGTTCTCAATTATGCTTTGTTCAAATATGCTTTCTGGCCCTCTGGCCCTCTTGGTGCACCCTGGACCCCAATTGTATGTAGATTTTTCCTTCTGAGGTTGTCATTTATTTCCCTTAACTTTGGGGAACCATGGTCCTTTAATTATTTTTCTTTTTTTCCCAGATTCTTTCCTTGCCATCAACTTGTCTTCTATGTCACTCACTCTTTTTTCTACCTCATTAACCTCATTATCATTAGAACCTCCAGTTGGAATGCATCTCATTTAATTGATTTTTAATTTCGGCCTGATTAGATCTAAATTCTGCAGCCTTGAAGTCCCTTGATTCCTTTATGCTTTTTTCCAGAGCCACCAGTATCTTTATAATTGTGCTTCTGACTTGGCTTTCTGACATCAAATTGTAATTCAAAATCTGTAACTCTGTGACAGAGAGTACTGTTTCTGATTCTTTCTTTTGTGGTGAGTTCTTTCCAGTCATTTTACTCAGTGCAGAGTGGCTGTATGAGTGGTCTGAGTCAAGAACATCAACCATGACTTTATTATATTTCACCCTAGAAGATTCCTCCGGATTTTATATACTGTAAATCCTTCAACTTCCCCTGGAGCTTTCCAGTGCTGCTTGGTCAAGAACTTGCTATTCCCCTTTTCTTCTAGCTGGTCTTCTGGGGGAGGGGCCTGGTGTGCAGATTCTCAGGTGTGTGTACCTGGGGGAGCTACCCCCCCCCACCAGGTGGCAGGCTTAGTGACAGCTCTTTATCCCCTGAGGCCTCTTTTCCCTGGGGCCCTGCACATGGTGTAACAAGGAAGGACAACAACACTGCCAGTGGCCAGTCCTCCACCCCTGGAATCAGCTCCCAGCAGTAACTGCTGCAGTCTCCCAGTCTGCACTGGCCTAGATGCTCCCGGCCTGGGGCAGGTGTGTTTCTGCACAGCTTGAGGTGCCTGGCAACAGTAGAGGCCTCACTGTCCAGTACCCTCCCCACCTCCACCTGTCCCGGGGAGTGCATGATCGTGGCCTGTGCCTCCTTGGGCCCTAGGATCCGGGGCCTGTGCTCCTAGAATCGTGCTCCTGGGGCGTATCTCCTGAAGGCAGCAGTGCGCAGACCCCTCCATCCAGAACTGCCCGCCTGACTGACCAGTTTCTCCCCAATGCCCCATTGGCTGCATGCTCCAGCTCTTTACTGAGATTGGCCCATGGTGTATGGTCCTCTTTCCTCCAGGCACACTTCCTCTATTAATGACTCTGGGAAACTGGAGGCATCCCTGCCTCTCCTGCAATTCTGCCCGATTTCCCTGCTAAGCACCTTTCCATCTGGGAAGAATCTGGTGTGGATTTTTTAAAGTTCCTGCTTCTCCGGGGCTGGGCTTTGCAGAGGCTCCTGCTCCGCAGCTTTAGACTGGCTCCTAATGGTGCCCCTCCCCCACTTGATTCATTTTTTTCCCCACCTTCCTACCTTGTTAGAAGCTAAAACCCTTCTCTCTGTAGTGTTCCAGCTTTTCTCTCTTTAAACCTCAGGCCGAATTCATAGGTTTTCAGGATGGTTTGAAATTTATCTACATAAGTTGGTGTGGCCAGGTGAGTTGAGGACCCCTATTCCTCTGCTATCTTGCCCTGCTCAGGGTTATCTTTTCCATTGGTTGGTGTGACTCAATCATCTTCTGCTTCTCTTCCTATCTCTTTAACTATTTCTTCTGTGTTTTCTTCTCTCACTCCCCTTTTTTTCCCCACCATTAACAGGTGTGAATCAAGCTGATTGCCCTCCATACTTCCATAGGTGACTTCAAACAGCTATAATATAATATAGCTATAATATAACATAATAAAGCAGCTTCAAAGCTGCTATTATTAAAGAAGGAGTAAATGTGAAAATAGTTCTTCTAGTAGTAATTTCTCTCTCACTGTCATTGTCCTATCATATTCTTAGACATCCAAGAAGTAATATGAGATATAGCATATTCCTCACTCTTCCTCATCACACTCTACCAAATCATCACTAAATCATGCAAAATTTAGCCTCAAAATAGATTTTAAGTCCAGGGAATGCTCTAAAAAGGGCAGTTCTTTAGAGTGCTGACATTACACAAAGTTAAACTCCACCAAAATTGTTTGATTAAATAAATTCAACAAAGTTGCAAGATACACAATCAACATACAAAAATCAGTTGCATTTCTGTATAAACCAGCATATTATGCAAAAGGAACTTAAGAAAAAAATCCATTTACAATACCAAAAAGAATAAAATAATTGGGAATAAACTAAAAAAAAACAACACAACAACAACTTAGGCTTAAATTTAACTAAGGTAATAAAAGGTGCGTATACTAATAAAGGCAGATGTGAATAAATAGAAAAACATCCTACAATTACGTATTAGAAAAATTAATGTTGTTAAAATGTTTATGCTATCTAAAGTGATGTGCAGCTTCAATGTAATACATATCATACTCCAATGCCATTTTTCTACATAAATAGAAAAAGAATCTAAATGAACAACTCTGGGAACAACAGATGTTTGGGAGGAAGCCAAGAAAGGAGAACCTCTTACCTGTTGATGGAAATGCCAAGTGGTGCAGCCACTTTAAAAAACAGTATGAAGGTTCCCAAAAAGGTTAAAAATAGAGCTATCTTATGACCCAGCGATCACACTAACTAGGTATTTATCCAAAGGATACACAGATAGTGATTTGAAAGGGGACATATACCCCAATGTTTATAGCATCAATGTCCACAAAAGCCAAAATATGAAAAGAATCCAGATGTCCATCAACAAATAAATGGATAAAGAAGATATATAGAATATATGTAATAGGATATTACTCAGCCATGAAAAAGAATGAAATCTTGCCATTTGCAATGATGCAGATGGAATTAGAGGGTATTATACTAAGCAAAATAAGTCAGTCAGAGAAAGACAAATACATGATTTCACTCTTATTTGGAATTTAAGAAAGAAAAATGAAGGGAAGGGAAGGAAAAATAAAGTAAGATGAAAATAGAGAGACAGGCAAATCATAAGAGATGCTGAACTCTAGGAAACAAACTGAGGGTTGTTGGAGGGGAGGGGAGGAGGGAAGGGGTAATTAGATGATGGGCATTAAGGAGGGCACTTGATGTAACAAGCACTGGGTTTTATATGCAACTGATGAATCACTAAAATACCTCTGAAACTAATAATGTAGCATATGTTAACTAAAATTGATTAAAATAAAGAATAAAAAAATAAATTTAAAAGAATCCTAAAAATTTGTTTGGAACTACAAAAGTCCCCAAATAGCCAAAGCAATTTTGAGTAAGAAAACAGAGCCAAAGGCATCACATTTACTAATTTCAATGAATTACAAAGCTATAGTAATCAAACTATCCAACTGTAGTGAGCTACAGTAATCAAATACAGATTCATAGACCAGTAGAACAGAATAGAGCCCAGAAGTAAACTTACATATATGTGTTCAACTAATATTTGACGAAGAGTGCTAAGAATAGACAATGAGAAATGAATAATCCTTTCAATAAATAGTACTGGGAAAATGAGTACCCAGATGCAAAAGAATTAGATTGGATCTTTACATCATATCATACACAAAATCAGGTCAAATGGATTAAAGACATAAATATGATCTGTGAAATATTAAAACTCCTAGAAGAACACATAGGGAATTGACCTTGGCAATGATTTTTTTAGACTTGACACCAAAAGCTCAAGCAACAAAAAGAAAAATAGAGAAGTGAGATTACATCAAACCAGAAAACTTCTGCACAGCAAAAGAAAAAAATCAATAAAATAAAAGGGCAACCTATGGAACAGGATAAAATATTTGCAAACTATATTATCTGATAAAGGGTTAATAAAAAGGGGAAAGAATCTGAATAGAACTGTTTCCAAAGAAGATAGACAAATGGGTCATATATATATATGAAAAGGTGCTCAGCATCACTAATCATTAGGGAAATTCAAATAAAAACCAAAATGAGATATCACCTCACATCTATTAGGATGGCTTTTCTCAGGAAAACAAAAGATGCAAATGTCAATAAGAATGTGAAGAAAATGGAAACCTAGTACACTGTCAGTGGGAATGTACACTATGGAATACAGTATGTAGTTTCTTCAAAAAAACTAAAAATAGAACTACCATATGATCTGGCAACCCACTTGTAGGTATATATAGATCCAAAGCAACTGACATCAGAATCTTGAAGGGATATTTGCATCTCCATGATATTGAAGCATTATTTATAATAGCCAAGACATGAAAGCAATTTAAATGTCCATCAAAGGGTGACTAGATAAAGAAAATATGGGGGAAAAAAAAGAAAATATGGTATATACATGCAATGGAATATAATTCAGCCTTAACAAAGAAGGAACTGTTGCCATTTGTAACATGAGTGAATCTGGAGGATGTTATATTAAGTGAAATAAGCCAGGCACAAAAGGATAAATTTTACATGATACCATTTATATGATGAACCTAAAATAGTCAAACTTCTAGAAGCAGAATGTGGAGTGGAGATTGGCAGGAACCAAGTAGAGGGAAAATGGGGCAACATTATCCAAAAGGTACAAAGTCTCAGTTATACAAGATAAGTCTTAAAAACCTACTATACAGTATAATGTCTATAGTTAATAATACTATATTGTGTACTTAAAAGTTTGTAAAGAGTAGATCTTAGCTTAAAGTCCTTATAGTAGTAGTAGTAATAATGATAACAACAACAACAATAAATAAGGGTACAGAAAGAAAGTTTGGCAGTGATGGATAGTTTTATGGCATAGATTGTGGTGATAATTTCATGAGTATGTTGTTTAATGCAATCCCTATAAAAATACCATGGACTTTCTTCAGGGAGTTGGAACAAATCATCTTAAGATTTGTGTGGAATCAGAAAAGACCCCGAATAGCCAGGGGAATTTTAAAAAAGAAAACCATAGCTGGGGGCATCACAATGCCAGATTTCAGGTTGTACTACAAAGCTGTGGTCAACAAGACAGTGTGGTACTGGCACAAAAACAGACACGTAGATCAATGGAACAGAATAGAGAACCCAGAAGTGGACCCTCAACTTGATGGTCAATTAATATTCGACAAAGGAGGAAAGACTATCCACTGGAAAAAAGACAGTCTCTTCAATAAATGGTGCTGGGAAAATTGGACATCCACATGCAGAAGAATGAAACTAGACCACTCTCTTGCACCAGACACAAAGATAAACTCAAAATGGTGAAAGATCTAAATGTAAAACAAGATTCCATCAAAATCCTAGAGGAAAACACAGGCAACACCATTTTTGAACTTGGCCACAGTAACTTCTTGCAAGATACCTCCATGAAGGCAAGAGAAACAAAAGCAAAAATGAACTATTGGGACTTCATCATTATAAGAAGCTTTTGCACAGCAAAGGATACAGTCAACAAAACTAAAAGACAACCTACAGAATGGGAGAAGATATTTGCAAATGACGTATCAGATAAAGGGCTAGTTTCCAAGATCTATAAAGAACTTCTTAAACTCAACACCAAAGAAACAAACAATCCAATCATGAAATAGGCAAAAGACATGAACAGAAATCTCACAGAGGAAGACATAGACATGGCCAACACGCACATGAGAAAATGCTCTGCATCACTTGCCATCAGGGAAATACAAATCAAAACCACAATGAGATACCACCTCACACCAGTGAGAATGGGGAAAATTAAGAAGGCAGGAAACCACAAATGTTGGAGAGGATGTGGAGAAAGGGGAAACCTCTTGCACTGTTGGTGGGAATGTGAACTGGTGCAGCCACTCTGGAAAACTGTGTGGAGGTTCCTTAGAAAGTTAAAAATAGAGATGCCCTATGACCCAGCGATTGCACTGCTGGGGATTTACCCCAAGATACAGATGCATGCCGGGCCCCCTGCACCCCGATGTTTCTAGCAGCAATGTCCACAATAGGCAAACTGTGGAAGGAGCCTTGGTGTCCATCGAAAGATGAATGGATAAAGAAGATGTGGTTTATGTATACAATGGAATATTACTCAGCCATTAGAAATGACAAAAACCCACCATTTGCTTTGACGTGGATGGAACTGGAGGGTATTATGCTGAGTGAAATAAGTCAATCGGAGAAGGACAAACATTATATGCTCTCATTCATTTGGGGAATATAAAAAATGGTGAAAGGGAATAAAGGGGAATGGAGAAAAAATGAGTGGGAAATGTCAGAAAGGGAGACAGAACATGAGAGACTCCTAACTCTGGGAAACGAACTAGGGGTGGTAGAAAGGGAGTTGGGTGGGGGGTGGGGGTGACTCGTGATGGGCACTGAGGGGGGCACTTGATGGGATGAATATTGGGTATTATTCTATATGTTGGCCAATTGAACACCAATAAAAAAATTTATAAAAAAATTTCATGAGTGTGTTGTTACCTCCAACTTTATAAAATGTATATATTAATTATGTATAGGTTTTTATATGCCCAAAAATATTTCCATCAATTAATTAATTAAAATAAATAAAGTTAAGAAGTTCTCCTTACTATACATTTATTAGAGCCTTTATTCTGCTGTTAGGTACCATGAAGCCTCATTGTGAAACAGCACACAACTTACCAAGGTCTGTGGTATCAGAATCCTTTATTCAGACTCACTAAACACTAGTGTTCTGGAACTAAATACTATGCATACTGGGAATTATCTATCCAACTTGTTTCCTCTGCCCCCTCCTTCTGTTCTCCACTCCCCGCAGCTAAAGCCACATCTTTATTTTTCTAGGTTATCACTTTAGCCAGGTAAGTGACATCCCTTCCTCCAGAATGTCACCTTGTGTTTTGCCTGCCTTATAGAGCTATCTTGGAGATCAAATGACTTATTAATATAAATCTTTAACTTCACTTCTTGGCATGCAGAAACCATATCATTTTGACACCATTTTTGTTAACTAAGAATGTTGTCAGAGATACCCTTTATGACATCCATATCTGCCAAAGATGGAGTAAGAGGGACATGATTTACCTTTCCAACTGAAACAACAAACAAAATGCATCAAACATTTTTAAAAACCTCAACATCAGACAATGAAAGATCCCTGAGAGATTGAGAAAGAGGAACAAACTAGGTATGCTCTATGAACCCCTCAATTCACTGCTTGAAAGATTTTCCAGGCTGGAGGACAGAGAAGGAGAACCCAAGCAAACCTTGATAGTCTGCCTAAATTGACAAAATAGAGCTGAGAGCCCAGAGGAACCAAGGCAGCTGAAGTTTGCATGATAGTATATGAAAGAGAGGGATGTTCATAGAAAGAAGTTCATAGACCTGCAGAGGATTCCCTTCAAATAGTCATAAAAATACTCATCAACACCTGCATGTAAATAAACTACCTCATAGGGGCACCTGGTTGGCTCAGTCATTTAAGGGTCTGCCTTGGCTCAGGTTACAATCCCAGGGTTCTGAGATTGTGCCCTGCATATGGCTCCCTGATCATGGAGAACCTGCTTCTCCCTCTGCCTCTCCCCCACTCATGCTCTCTCTTGCTCTCAAACTTTTTCTCTCTATACTCAAATAAATAAATAAAATCTTTAAAAAACTTTTTAAATACAAACTACCTCAGATAGGGAAAAACACCTGAAAAATAATAGAAAATACCCAGTGCTTGCATATAGATAGCAGTTATGCTTATTCTCACTAGCTGGAGTGGAAAAGTTTACAATTTATGGATCATTGCATAGACTATTCAGGAATGCTATGCCTTAGTAGTGGTGAATAATAAGTGAAAGATGTAGCACTGTTCCTGATGCACCTAACAAGTTATAGAATTAAGACCTGAAATGAATAAAATGTTTCCAAATAACTGCATCCAGAACAATGTTCAGAAATATTTATAGGAATACAAAAAATATCTGGCACCCAATAAAATAAAGTTCACAATGTCTATCATTCAAAAAAAAAGGCATACAAAGAAATGAGAAAACATAATTCGTAATGAGGACAGTAATTAATCAAGAAAACCAAGTCAGAACTAACAAAAATATTAAAATCAACACACAAAAATATTTAAATAGTCATTCCTCTATATATTAAAATGGTGGATGTGATACGGGAAATATATTAAAAAAGCACAAACAAAATTCTGGAGATGAAAACCACAGTGTCTGAGGTGAAAAATGCCTTAGATAGCCCTAAGAATGACTTACATATAGTGAAAAATAATTACTAAACTTGAAGATATATGGAAACTATCCAAAATGAAACACACGGGCAGTGAAGGGGGCACTTGACAGGATGAGCACTGGGTGTTATATGTTGGCAAATTGAACTCCAATAAAAAAAATACAAAAAAAAATGAAACACACAGAGAACAAACACTTAAAATAGCATTAGTGGGATGTGGGACAACTTTAAGAAATCTAATATTCCTGGAGGAAGTGGGTCTTAAAAGATGAGCCAGATTAGAATTGATGGAAGATAAAAGGAGCTGACCCCCAAAAGAACAAAGCACCTGAGACAGAGGACTGACACTGCCCAACACCCATGAGCTGGTGACTCTAGAGGCAATATTTATCAGCCTTGGCAACCAGTGGAGTCATCTGGAGAGGGAGGGCTTTAAAATTCAGGTATCTAGACCATATCATAGACCCACTGAATCATTTTAGGCATAGGACTAAGGCATCAGTGTTTTATAAATATATCCAGAGGATGCATCTTTCCTTGCTGAGAAGTGAATGGCTTAATATGTTATCACTGTCTTTAGGATCTAACAATCAATCCCGGGTTGTCCATGATGATACACAAGTGCTCAGTGAAGCAGTACTGGCTCTACCCGCAGTGGGGCCCATGACCACCTCCAGCAGCCAGCACTACTTGGCCCTATGGATCTTGTCAAAACACCATCCCAGGGGCTGCCCATTAACAAGGACAGTGGTATGTATACCCAGAAATATGTTAGATTTCTACCAGATGCTTCCACACCTACAAGAGTTCATGTCCCTCCATCAGGCATGGTAGAAGTAACCCAACAGGTATCATGTGAAGTATGGTTAAGGTTACAGTACCCAACAGTTAAATGTAAGACCACCTTGAAGCATTCCCACATGATCTCAAGGCTTGCACTCACCTGAGGAAAAAATCAGTGATCAGAACAGTGCCCACCAAAGCATAACAGCCCATCCTCAACCTTCAACATTCTGACAAGGAATTAGGCCTCTTCCTTCTCTTTCTGGTCTTAGCAGGGAAGGGGCTTTACTTACTATACATCCCCACTCTACCTGCCTGTGAACTTAGGGAGAGACTGTGCTTTGGACTCAATTGCTGTTATCACAGCCTAGATAAGAGAATGTGCCTGGAGTGGGGCCCCCAGGCCCCTCTCCTTCCTGCAGTCAGCTAAGCTTGGACATCCATCTGCTGGGATAAAGGGAAGTGGCCACTCCTCCATGACAGAGACCTGTCAAGCACACAGATGAGGTCCAAGGCCTGGCTGATTCAGCTGGTGAAGGTACAACAGAATGCTTTTAGATTCAGTTAATTACTGACATGGACAGCACAAGGCAAGTTTACTGGCTAAGGGTGCCAGCTTCCCCTGTCCTTCTTTACACTGTAATGTAAGGGGTGGATGGCTGAGAGTGAATGGAGATACCCCATTGAGAAGCCCCTTTAGCTGCAGCTAAGTCTGCAGCTACATCCTGAGGGAATGGGGCATCGGAATCTGGGAGACCATAAGAAACTATCCCATGATAGCCTGCTGGGGGCAGGAAGGTGAGTGGGAGATGACCTCCAAGCAGTGCTTCATGGGCCTCCTTCCTTCTATATTCCCAGGTCATAAGGCATCCTGCCAAGACTCTAAGAAGCTGTAGTTCAAGTCTTTGGCTATGTGGCCTATGTGGATAGTGTGGGGTCACTGGCACACATTGCAGAGCCATCTCTACAAGGCCCATTCACTCCCATGGAGTATCTTATCTGTTCCCCAGGAGTAGTGTTCACCTCCTGCCAACAGAAGCACTTGGCTGCTTTTCGTGCAAGAGACAGAGATGTGCAGCAGAAGGGAAGGGCCTCTGAGGGTTCAGAGATGTAAACTGCTGGTCCTGGCTCCGGTGTGGAGGAGGGAATGGGAGAGGCAGAGACAGCATTAACAGCTATCTCATTCATCCAGAGAGAGAGTTGAAGGTGGCCAGAACCAGAGTGGTGAGCAGAGTAGAGAGAGGCACAGATTCTGGAGATGTCTGGAGGCAGGATAGAAGTGTGCCTCTTAGTCTTGGTGGCATGTAGAGGAAATGGGAGATGAAGAACCAGATCCATGCCCAGGCCTTCAGCTTGGGTGCTACCATTTGTGATCAAGAAAATCCTGATGAGAGCACATTCCAGAAGTTCATGGCTAGCTTTGACTGAGCCATGTGCATTGAAGGTCAGGAACCCTGACAACAGTGGGCAAGATTATGTGAACCAGTACAATATTTTGACATCTAAAGACTCAGTTCATTCAATAAGGGTACATAGTCATAGTGCAGTGAGGTGAGGGTGACAGAAGAGAACAAATAGACAAGAACCACAGGGCTATATGAGCAGACAAGAGGGGCACCTGAGCCAGGAGGAGGTGCTGCCTGCAAGCTGAGCTTTGAAGAAAAAATAAAATGTATTCTATTAGTAGGATCAGATGGGCAAGTGTATTTGAGGGACAGAGCAGCTGGTTAGAATGCAGGAGACAGGTGTAACAGTGTGTTGTGCTCAGGAGGCAGGAGGAATGGTAGAGAAAAAGCAGAGAGATCCATGCTGAGAGAATGCACAGGACCAATCGCCACTCAAAGGGAGTGCGCTCAACGTTATCGCCATGTGACTGCCTCATCCCCAAGTATCTCTGCTCCCCAGTCAGGAGGACCCATCATTTCGGGACACATTACCTGCTCCTTCCCAAAGCAGCAGTCATACACTACAACGGAGACCCTGAGGCTGAAAATATTCTTGGGAAGGAAGTAAGGCTGTAATGATGATGCTGAGTGGATGTCTGTGTATTCTGGCTGCATAGCAGAAGTGTTAGTGCTTTACCTCATGGAAAAACTATTTCTGATCATAGATTTGAACAAGGTGGAGGGAGAAGGAAATGAATTCAATGTCAGTTGAACATTGACAAGTGCCTTTTTTCCATCTACTAAACTGAATCAGGATTCTTAGGAACATGTAAACTTAAAACACAAAGAAAAAATGATTCTCATTTGTTTCAGTGGCACTAAACATAGTGAATCTAGACAGAGCCTCTCCCCTGCCTCTTATTTTTCTTTAGATCACATCATGATTTTCTTACAGCTTTGTATTCAGACGTCTGGGGACACAGGTTTGTCCAGGTTGGCTGCGACCTCTCTTCTGCATAGAGCCTGGACCTAAGAAAAGTTATCATAGTTTCCAATGCTGGGTCTGCTTTCTAAAATTTCCCAAGATAATAGGCTACCAAAGACATCTTATATACTTTATATTTGCATTTTAACAATGAGGCCCTCTGGCATTTACAGGACCTTCCTTGCTTGCTAAGCACACATCAGAATTTCCCACCTCACACTTTCAATACTGTGGTTGCAAATTCACATTGCTTTATTACAAATCGTATATGTGCTAAGAGATTTCACTCTATCCTTCATACAACAGTTATGATCTTCTTTCAGTTTTTTATTGTAAAATGAATGAATATTCATTACTTTACTTTGGGAAATACAGAAAAGTATGAAGAAAAATATAACCATATACAGATATTATGTTAAAGCAAAGTGCATTGCCTTTCAGTTCTATCATCCAAGATCAGGACCATGCCTGCTGCCTGCTCACATGACCCCATGACCTCTCTCCCACTTAACCCACAGCTTCTCCCCTCCTTCTTCTCCTTCTCCTTCTCCTTCTCCTTCTCCTTCTCCTTCTTCTCCTTCTCCTTCTCCTTCTCCTTCTTCTCCTCCTTCTCCTTCTCCTTCTCCCCTCCTCCCACAGCTTCCTCTGCATTTTCCAAGGCCGGCCTACCACATGGCACAGCCTCTCCCCTTCTCTCTTAGGCATTCCCAATGCCCAGTATGCTTTCTTTCTGATTCATTCTTAGTTTCTACTAAAGGCAGAACTCATGAGGATCCAAAGGAAATATCACTGCTTATAAGACCCATACAAGAAGGTCCACACTCCTAGGCAGCACATATTTTGGGGCAAATACCTGCCTTTCCTGATTTCTAGGAAGCTGATCGGCAGCTCTGTCTGCCCTCCCCCTTCCCATAGCCTGAGTTAGCCTCTGGGAGCCAGTCCCTATGAAGACTGCATCCAGGGATGCAGACTATCAGAGCCCCCTCTAATGCCAGGACACATAGAACACAGAAAAACAAAGTGGGTCAGGGTAGGGGGGAAGGAGTTATTTTTTTTTTCCTCTCTCACTAAATCTTATCTACTATCACTTATAGGGAAATAGAATGAAAAAATAAGATCATTATCCACCTGGTTTTCTGTAGAGAAAAAATAAGCCAAATGCTATTGTTGACAAAATTGTCCATATGTTCTCTGTTGACCAAATCCAAAAGATACCCCAACAGCTTTAAAATGGTGTCATGTGGTTTAACAGAAAAACCACAGGCTTTAGCATTAGACAAATCCAGCTCAGAAGCATCAGGAAATTGTCTTCATTTCACTTTGCCTCAATATTCTTATCTATAAATTGAGTACAAGAATACTTAATCTGGAGGATTAAATTAAAAAAACATGCAAAGAATATAGCACAATCCTGCCACACTATAAGCATTTAATAAGCATTTTCCTTCGGAAAAGGATCCCACCTGCTTTTTGCACACTCATAGCTGGGTTGGCCTGTATTAACCCACTCAAGGCTCTCCATGCACATTGTCAGCACTGCTGAGTCCACACTGGGGATCTACACCCTTCATCACTACTGTGGTATACACACTGTGGGTGCTTGCTCTCCATTAGCACTGTGGTGTCCCCACTGGCTGTGCTTAGCCACACCATAAAATGAAACATAGTTCCTTCCTTGAAAGACAAGCTCCTTGTCAAGGAACCTCAGTGACTCTGCCTGGGTGGTCCAGGGCTGAGCTGTATACTAAGGGAGCCTAGAGCATTGCTGTGGGTGGGTCTTTTGTAAACATGGGTTCTGAAAACAGCTGTTCCTTTTTTTCTATACTTCTCTTATTTCAGAATGTCTAGAAACTATAGAAAACCAAATATCTAACTGGAACTTAACCAGACATTACTTTATCCTAAATACTAGTATGGATAAGCCAGAGGAAGGCAGATAAGCCAAAACTTAAGAAACATAATGGAAAATTAACCTTCAATGCAAGTGTGTCAAATGTTTTGAAGAGGAAAAGTTTTCTAGTTAGCATAGAATTGCTTGATAATAACATGTACATACCTTCACCCTTCCAAGATAATGCCAATTGTTTTCCAAAGGCATTGTGCTAACATCCACCAGCAATAGATAATAGTGACTTTTGCTTCATATGTTCACCAGAAGTTAGTGTTCTCCTTTATTTTCTATTCATCAATCTAATGGGTGCTAAATATGACCAGATTGTTTTAATTTGTATTATCTTGATTACTAATAAGATTGAGGGCTTTTTAAACATATCCTGATCTTTCATGTTTCCTCTAGGAAATACTTTACTTATGTCTTTTTGTCTATTGTTTTTTTAGATTGTTAGGATTTTTCTTTAAAACAATTGGGTCTTTGTGTTGGGCTCTGTGTTGAGCACAGAGTCGGCTTAAGACTCTGTCTATGCCCCTTCCTTCCTTCCTACCCTTAATTCTTCCTTCCTTCCTTCCTTCCTTCCTTCCTTCCTTCCTTCCTTCCTTCTTTCCTTCCTTCCTACCTTCATTCCTCCCTTCCTTCTCACTCTCTTTCTCTCTCTCTCCCCCCCCTTCTTTCTTTCCCTCTCTCTTTGTCACTCTCAAGTAAAGAAATAAATCTTTAAAATAATTGGGTCTTAATATACTCTAGGTTCTAATTTTTTGTTTTTTGTGTTATAAATGTTTTCTGACAGTTTGTGGCTTGTCTTTTCATTTTTTTATGATGAACATAAAATCTTAGTGAACAGAGATTTTTTGTTTTGTTTTTAAAGTGTTTAAATATATCTTTCTTCTTTTTTATGGTTTGTGTTTTTTAATGCCTTGTGGAGAAAATGCTTCCTACCTCAAAGTCATAACAACTTTTCCCAGATTTTCTTGTAAATGTTTCACAACGTTTGCTTTTTAATTCAAGCTTTTAAACCAACTGGAATCAAATTTTATGCAGGCATGCAATTTCATTTCTTTAATCAGGTTTATCATTCACAAATGCTCCTCTGTAGTTCCTCCCTCCTGGTCCTCCTCCATCTCCCCAACCTCAAGAAACCACCACTCCACTTTCTATCATACATACTAGTCTGAATTTTCAGGCATTTTGTGTGAATGGAATCATACAGTGTGTGTGGTTTGATTTTTGTTTTTGTTTTTGTTTTTATTTTTCCTGAGCTGCTTTTACTTATTTTACGTTTTGAGATTCATCAATACTATAGCATATATCAATTGTTAGTTCCTTCTTATTGTGAAGTAGTATTCCATTAATATAGTTTATTTAATCATCTGATGATGGACATTTGAGTGTTTCCAATTTGGGGATGTTTCAAATCTATAAACACTTGTTTACAAGTATTTTTAATGATTTACATTCCTTTGGAAAAGAAAATATCTAGCAATGACTAGAATGACTGGATCATATGATAGATAAATGTTTGGCTTTTGAACAAGCTGTGACACTATTACCAAACTGAATATACAAATTTTTATTCCCACCAACAGTATATGAGAGTCCTAGTTTTTCCTTATCTTTCTCAATACTTGGTGTCAGTCCTTTTATTCCTCTTTTTTTTTTTAATTGTGGCAAAATAGTCAAAACATAAAATTTACTATTTAAGTAGTGGCATTAAGTACATAAACATTTTGGTGTAACCATCACCATTATGTATTTCCAAAATATTTTCACTACCCAATTGAAACCCTGTATCCATTAAACATTACCTTCCCCTCTTTCTTCCCTGTTCTACTTTTGAATGTGACTATTTTACATATCTTACATAAGTAGAATTATACAATACTTGTCCTCTAAGACATATTCATGTCTTTCATCTGCTTTGGAATTTTTTGGCCATTACTTCTTCACATAATGTCTCTGATCCTTTCTCTTATCTTCTTTGAAACTCCCATAATTACAAACCATATGTTGTTCCATTGGATGGTGTCCACAGGTCACTTAAGCTCTGTTCACTTTTCCTCAAAGTTTTTTCCTTCTAAATCATTATATCTTCAACCATATTTTATTCTATCTCTTCAAGTCTGTTTTTCAATAACTCTAGTATATTTTTTATTTAAAATTGTTGTGCTCTTCAGCTCCAGAATTTAGTTTTGGTTGCATTTTGTGTTTTATATCTCCTTATTAACATTTCCATTTTGTTTATACATTGCTCTCTTGACTTTGTCCATTTCCTCTGCTGTCTCTACAGCATCTCTAAGAATGTTTTTTAAAAGTCATTTTCTAGGAAGACTACCACCCAGTCTCTCTCAATGATGTTTCTGTTCACTTGATTTATCCTTTGAATGGGCCATAATTTTCTGTTTCTATGAATGTTTCCTGATTTTTGTTGGAAACTAGATACTTGAGTCTTATAATATGGTACTGATTAAAATCAAAATTCTCCCTTTTCCCCAGGATTTTTGGGGGAGGGGGATATTCTCTTTTAACTGTTATAGTGTGTCTCAGTGCCTCCGAGTCTAAAGTGTAAATTTAAAGTTTTATTACGTATTTTTTTAAGCATGTGCCTTTTCTTGGACATATATAATGACTTTTTCTCCGTTTTCCAGGACAACTTGTTTTTGGCCACTCTGCACTGAGCAAAATGACTAGAAGGAAAAACTCACCACAAAAGAATCAGAAACAGTACTCTCTCCCACAGAGTTACAAAATTGGGATTACAATTAGATGTCAGAAATCCAATTCAGAAGCACAATTATAAACCTACTGGTGGCTCTAGAAAAAGGCATAAGGGATTCAAGAGACTTCATGACTACAGAATTTAATCTAATCAGTGCAAAATTAAAAATCAATTAAATCAAATGCAATCCAAACTGGAGTTCCTAACGACGAGAGTTAACGAGGTACAAGAGCAAGTGAGTGACATAGAAGACAAGTTGATGGCAAGGAAGGAAGCTGAGGAAAAAAGAGAGAAACAATTAAAAGATCATGAGGATAGGTTAAGGGAAATAAATGACAGACTCAGAAGGAAAAATATACATTTAATTGGTGTTCCAGAAGACGGTGAAAGAGACAGAGGATCAGGAAGTGCATTTGAACAAATCATAGCTGAGAACTTCCCTAACTTGGGAAGGGCAATAAGCATTTAGATCCAGGTGATAGAGAGATCCCCCCCTAAAATTAATAAAACCGCTCAACAACTCGACATTTAATAGTGAAGCTTGCAAATTCCTAAGATAAAGAGAAGATCCTTAAAGCAGCAAGAGACAAGAACTCTCTAACTTTTATGGGGAGACATATTAGATTAACAGCAGACCTCTCCACAGAGACCTAGCAAGCCAGAAAGGGCTGGCAGGATATATTCAGGGTGCTAAATGAGAAGAACATGCAGCCAAGAATACTTTATCCAGCAAAGCTCTCATTCAGAATAGAAGAAGAGATAAAGAGCTTCCAATATGGGTAGGAACTGAAAGAATATGTGACCTCCAAACAAGCTCTGCAAGAAATTTTAAGGGGACTCTTAAAATTCCTCTTTAAGAAGTCCTATGGAACAATCCACAAAAACACGGAATGAATAGGTATCATGATGACACTACACTCATATCTTTCAATAGTAACTCTAAACGTGAATGGGCTTAATGACCCATCAAAAGGCACAGGGTTTCAGACTGGATAAAAAAGCAGGACCCATCTATTCGCTGTCTACAAGAGACTCATTTTAGACAGAAGGACACCTACAGCCTGAAAATAAAAGGTTGGAGAACCATGTACCATTCAAATGGTCCTCAAAAGAAAGCAGGGGTAGCCATCCTTATATCAGACAAATTAAAATTTATCCCGAAGACTGTAGTGATAGATGAAGAGGGACACTATATCAGACTTAAAGGATCTATCCAAGAAGAGGACTTAACAATCATAAATATATACGCCCCGATGTGGGAGCTGCCAAATATATCAATTAATTAATAACCAAAGTTAAGGCATACTTAGATAATACACTCATACTTAGTGACTTCAACGTAGTGCTTTCTACACTTGATAGGTCTTCTAAGCACAACATCTCCAAAGAAACAAGAGCTTTAAATAATACACTGGACCAGATGGATTTCACAGATATCTACAGAACTTTACATCCAAACTCAACTGAATACACATTCTTCTCAAGTGCACATGGAACTCTCTCCAGAATAGACCACCTACTGGGTCACAAATCTGGTCTGAACTGATACCAAATGATTGGGATCATGCCCTGCTTATTCTCAGACCATAATGCCTTGAAATTAGAAGTAAATCACAAGAAGAAGTTTGGAAGGATTTCAAACACATGGAGGTTAAGGATCATCCTGCTAAAAGATGAAAGGATCAACCAGGAAATTAAGGAAGAAATAAAAAGATTCATCAAAACTAATGAGAATGAAGATACAATCATTCAAAATCTTTGGATGCAGCAAAGCAGTCCTAAGGGGGAAATAAAACACAATACAGTATCTCTCAAAAAATTGGAAAGACTCAAATACACAAACTAACCCTACACCTAAAGGAACTGGAGAAAGAACAGCAACTAAAACCTACATGCAGCAGAAGAAGAGAGTTAATAAAGATTCAAGCAGAACTCAATGAAATAGAGACCAGAAGAACTGGGGAACAGATCAACAAAACCAAGAGTTGGTTCTTTGACAGAATTAAAGATAGATAAACCATTAGGCAGCCTTATTAAAAAGAAGAGAGAGAAGACTCAAATTAATAAAATCATGAATGAGAAAGGAGAGATCACTACCAACACCAAGGAAATACAAACGATTTTAAAAACATATTATGAACAGCTATACGCCAATAAATTAGGCAATCTAAAAATAAATAAATAAATAAATAAATAAATAAATAAATAAATAAATAAATTAGGCAATCTAGAAGAAATGGACGCATTTCGGGAAAGCCACAAACTACCAAAACTGGAACAGGAAAAAATAGAAAACCTGAACAGGCCATAACCAAGGAGGAAATTGAAGCAGACATCAAAAGCCTCCCAAGACACAAGAGTCCAGGGCCAGATGGCTTCCCAGGGGAATTCTAACAAACGTTTAAAGAAGAAACCATACCTATTCTACTAAAGCTGTTTGGAAAGATAGAAAGAGATGGAGTACTTCCAATTTCGTTCTATGAGGCCAGCATCACCTTAATTCCAAAACCAGACAAAGACCCCACCAAAAAGGAGAATTATAGACCAATATCCCTGATGAACATGGATGCAAAAATTCTCAACAAGATACTAGCCAACAGGATCCAACAATACATTAAGAAAATTATTTGCCATGACCAAGTAGGATTTATCCCCGGGACACAAGGCTGGTTCAACACTCGTAAAACAATCAATGTGATTCATCATATCAGCAAGAGAAAAACCAAGAACCATATGATCCTCTCATTAGATGCAGAGAAAGCATTTGACAAAATACAGCATCCATTCCTGATCAAAACTCTTCAGAGACTAGGGATAGAGGCAACTTTCCTCGACATCTTAAAAGCCATCTACAAGAAGCCCACAGCAAATATCATTCTCAATGGGGAAGCACTGGGAGCCTTTCCCCTAAGATCGGGAACAAGACAGGGATGTCCACTCTCACCACTGCTATTCAACATAGTACTGGAAGTCCTAGCCTCAGCAATCAGGCAACAAAAAGATATTAAAGGCATTCAAATTGGCAAAGAAGAAGTCAAACTCTCCCTCTTCTTCGATGACATGATACTCTACATAGAAAACCCAAAAGCCTCCACCCCAAGATTGCTAGAACTCATACAGCAATTTGGTAGCGTGGCAGGATACAAAATCAATGCCCAGAAATCAATGGCATTTCTATACACTAACAATGAGACTGAAGAAAGAGAAATGAAGGAGTTAATCCCATTTACAATTGCACCCAAAAGCATGAGATACCTAGGAATAAACCTTACCTAAGAGGTAAAGGATCTCTACTCTAAAAACTATAGAACACTTCTGAAAGAAATTGAGGAAGACACAAAGAGATGGAAAAATAATCCATGCTCATGGATTGGCAGAATTAATATTGTGAAAATGTCAATGTTACCCAGGGCAATGTACACGTTTAATGCAATCCCTATCAAAATACCATGGACTTTCTTCAGAGAGTTAGAACAAATTATTTTAAGATTTGTGTAGCATCAGAAAAGACCTCGAAAGCCAGGGGAATCTTAAAAAAGAAAACCATATCTGGGGGCATCACAATGCCAGATTTCAGGTTGTACTACAAAGCTGTGGTCATCAAGACAGTGTGGTACTGGCACAAAAACTGACACATAGATCAATGGAACAGAATAGAGAACCCAGAAATGGGCCCTGAACTTTATGGTCAACTAATATTCGATAAAGGAGGAAAGACTATACATTGGAAGAAAGACAGTCTCTTCAATAAATGGTGCTGGGAAAATTGGACATCCACATGCAGAAGAATGAAACTAGACCACTCTCTTGCACCAGACACAAAGATAAACTCAAAATGGATGAAAGATCTAAATGTGAGACAAGATTCCATCAAAATCCTAGAGGAGAACCCAGGCAACACCCTTTTTGAACTTGGCCACAGTAACTTCTTGCAAGATACCTCCACGAAGGCAAAAGAAACAAAAGCAAAAATGAACTATTGGGACTTCATCAAGATAAGAAGCTTTTGCACAGCAAAGGATACAGTCAACAAAACTCAAAGACAACCTACAGAATGGGAGAAGATATTTGCAAATGACATGTCAGATAAAGGGCTAGTTTCCAAGATCTATAAAGAACTTCTTAAACTCAACACCAAAGAAACAAACAATCTAATCATGAAATGGGCAAAAGACATGAAGAGAAATCTTACAGAGGAAGACATAGACATGGCCAACACGCACATGAGAAAATGCTTCGCATCACTTGCCATCAGGGTAATACAAATCAAAACCACAATGAGATGCCACCTCACACCAGTGAGAATGGGGAAAATGAACAAGGCAGGAAACCACAAATGTTGGAGAGGATGCGGAGAAAAGGGAACCCTCCTACACTGTTGGTGGGAATGTGAACTGGTGCAGCCACTCTGGAAAACTGTGTGGAGGTTCCTCAAAGAGTTAAAAATAGACCTGCCCTACGACCCAGCAATTGCACTATTGGGGATTTACCCCAAAGATGCAGATGCAATGAAACACCGGGACACCTGCACCCCCATGTTTCTAGCAGCAATGTCCACAATAGCCAAACTGTGGAAGGAGCCTTGGTGTCCATCGAAAGATGAATGGATAAAGAAGATGTGGTTTATGCATACAATGGAATATTCCTCAGCCATTAGAAATGACAAATACCCACCATTTGCTTCGACGTGGATGGAACTGGAGGGTATTATGCTGAGTGAAGTAAGTCAATCAGAGAAGGACAAACAGTGTATGTTCTCATTCATTTGGGGAATATAAATAATAGTGAATGGGAATAGAAGGGAAGGGAGAAGAAATGTGTGGGAAATATCAGAAAGGGAGACAGAACATAAAGACTCTTTACTCTGGGAAACGAACTAGGGATGGTGGAAGGGGAGGAGGGTGGGTGGTGGGGGTGAATGGGTGACGGGCACTGAGGGGGGCACTTGACGGGAAGAGCACTGGGTGTTATTGTGTATGTTGGTAAGTTGAACACCAATAAAAAATTAATTTATTAAAAAAAAAGTCATGAATAGACATTTCCCCAAAGAAGATAATGTTAAATAAGCAGATCAGAGTATGTTTATCATTAGCCAGTAGGAAATGCCAATTAAAAGTGATGATACTGTATCACTGCACCCCTATCAGAATGACTATAAAAATAGTGACACCACCACATGCTAGGGAGGATGTGGAGAAGTTTGATCTCTCATACATTGCTGGTGGGAGTGTGAAATGGTAAATCTCTCTGGAGTATAGATAGCAACGCTGTAGTACTTACCATGCAAACTATCTCATGACCCTGCATTGTATTTCTGGGCATTTCTACCAGAGAAATGAAAATTTATATTAAATGAAATGAATGAATGTCTATTAATGCACATATTAGTTATATTCGTAATAGCCCCAAACTGGAAACAATCTACATATTTTTGAATAGGTGAGTGGTTACACAATCTATGGTACTCATATACCATGGGATACTATGTAAGAAAGAAAAAGAAACAAATTATTGATTCATGCAATATCTTGGATAGGTCTCAAAGAAATCACTCTGAGTGGAAAAATTCCAGCTTTAACAACTTATATATTCTCTGACTGTATATAACATTTTTTTAAATGGCACTACTTTATTAATAAAGAATGGATTTGTTAGTTCCAGGGGTTAGGGGCAACATTGGACATGGGTGGATGGGAGGTGGTGTGATTATAAAAGTGTAAGATGTAAAGATCCTTGTAATGATGGAATGTTCTATATTTTGTCTTTGGGGGTAAATACTCAAAAATACACTTGGTAGAATTACATAGAGCTAAATATACACGTGCACACAAATAAGTACAGAACAACTGGATTAATCAGAGTAAGATTGGTGAATTGTATTAATATCAGTATCCTGGTTGTATATAACCTGGTTGTGATATTATGCTCCAGTTTTGAAAGATGTTACCATTGGGTGAAAATGGGTAAAGAGTACATGGTATCTCCATATTATTTCTTAAGTTATTTTTGAATTTTCAATATATCAAAAAAAATACAGCAAATGAAAAGTACATTGGATTTTACTTCTGTGCTCAGAATTCTTAAGTGAGTTGCTAGCCATGTAGGTGTGCTGCTCAAAATCCCCTCAAGAGGGTGTGCTACCAGAGATGCAGACCCAGACAATCTCCAGCGGAGCTGCCTTCAAGCACACCTGCAGCTTGCCAGGGTTCTTTGCACAGCCTTGGGGCTGGCAAAGGTATTTTCAGAACTGTGCTTTTGTCTGGAGATCTTCCTGGTGGTCAGAACTACATCCAGGTAGAAGTATTTCCGTCTACCCTTGTTCCCGCTCACTCTCCTCTTTATCATTAGAGTACAATAAACTGTTTACACTTCAGTCTAGTGCCTGCTTCCTAGAGGATCCCAACCAAAGCAAATCACTTGCAGTTGTCTGAGGGTGTTTGTTGACTCTCCACAAAATATCTGGAAGGCCATAGTCTCATCTCCTAACTTCTCTACTGCCAGAGCTTTCTCTGTGCTCTAAGCATTCTCTTGGTCCCTAGAATTAAGCTCTTCCCACTGTGGACCCTTGTCTCTGTCATTTCCTTCTCCTGGGAAGCCCTGCCTTTCTCTCAAGTAACTCTCACTGACTTTGTGATATTTTCCTGTCACTCCTCAGAGATCTCTTTTCTGATCTTTCAGGCTGTCTGCTGTTTTCCTACAATGATCACTGCCTGTCTGTGATTGCTTGATGACTGGCTCTCCCATTGCTCCCAAAGGCAGCACATTGTCTTGGCTGTTTTGTTGCATTCAGTTTCCAGCCTCTACCGCAGTGCTGGCACATGGTTGGAACTTGGTGATACCTGTCAAATGGATGGCCAAACTGGGTTAACTGGAAGAGGATGGCACTGTTTTCCTGACCTATAGTTATCATAATACTTTCTAAACATACTTTTGTTTAGGAAATTCAGGGGAACATGTAGGGCATTTGTAATTTTGCATTTTGTGTATTTATACCTTTGTAAGGCTTATGTGTGTATTAATCTGCAGTCTTATTCCCAAAATACTTGAAGTACAACTGTATTCCCTGGGGATCACTTACTAACTATAATCTCTTGAGTCTGATGGTGATTTGCTAATCAAAGATTTCACATCCTCCACGAATCCCCTCCTGCAACCAAAAGGGAAAGAAGGCCATTCCAGCAATCTGGGTTCTCATCCTTAACAAACAATCCTCATAAAATATTAATTAAGTGATAAATCCAATGGACAATCTATGAATGGCTGACTTGCATTTTTTAAGTTAATGAGTATTTGTAGTTGCTGATACTGCAGGGGTCATTATGGATTTACTGGTGCAGTGTTTGACTGCTGGGCTCATAAACTTCCCATCTATGAGAGGAGACATTGCTCAAGCTCCGTGAAATAAACCTAGGGATGGAGTCTACATGAAATACTTTATTCTTTGAGGCTCCTAGGAACTAAAGTGTGTGGAAGCTAATTAAAAACAAACAGGGCAGCCCCGGTGGCTCAGCGGTTTAGCGCCGCCTTCAGCCCAGGGTGTGATCCTGGAGACCCAGGATCGAGTCCCACATCAGGCTCCCTGCATGGAGCCTGCTTCTCCCTCTGCCTGTGTCTCTGCTTCTCTCTCTCCTCTCTGTGTATTCTCATGAATAAATAAATAAAATCTTTTAAAAAATAATAAAAAATAAAAACAAACAAGTACTACACATGTACATACAAAGGCAAATTATACTATTAGTGTTTATATAAAACAGAGATCTAGTGTACTCCTAAAGTTCTAATCAACAATTGATGAATACTAATTGAAGTCTTAGACTCTCTTGCCTGGGGCTGTCATGACCACACTTCTATGACCTCCTGCCTAAGCCCCTCCATGGACCACTACTGTGCTGGTGTTCGATCTCAGCCACTTCTCAGAGTTTCCCCTTTCTTTGGAACTTCATTTGATAGAAAGTGAGAAACAGGCTCTGAAAGGTACAGAACTTGCCCAAAGTTACAGCACAGTTAAATGGCAGGCATAGAAATCATGCACCATTCTCTGGAAACACAATTCAAACCTCCTTCGAGATGGACCTTGCCTATGTGACTCTTCTCTTTCCAGGTCTTGCCATTCCAGGTCCATGGTCTTGCTGATCCCTCTACCTGAAGGATCTCTTCAACCCATTTCAGGAGCACCTGTCCTGTGCCCTCAGGAGCTCAGTCAAAACTCTTCTCTGCTTGAAGCATTTCCTCTGTCTCCAAGAAACACAGGTGACCCTTGATTCTGCACTGTCTCCCTGGTCTACCCTTGAGCTCTGAGGCCTCATCTCTGGACTCTCTGGGCAGTGTTGACTGGATGCCCTGAGAGCTTTATGAGCCCCCTCCATCCTGTGAGCCAACTCTGTTCATTTGCCTCTCTCTGACACTTCCAACATTGCCCCAAGGATGTGATCTTTTGATTGTATCATCATTAGTGGAAAGAGTAGCACTCTCTGAGTTGGCCTATATTAGTGATTTGCACACTTCCCTCCCAACTTCAAGAATCTGGCCTTCAAAAACAGGAGCTTCAGGGATCTCACTAAGTAAGATAGCTAGAAGTGGAGCTGCTCTTTGAGGTGCCAAGACCCCTGGATACTTGGTCTCTCCCTTCCCCATTAAGGGTCCCCGAAACAACATCACATAATCCTCAAGGCTCCCTCTGAGCAAATATTGACAATTTCAGGACTAGTGATCACTCAAATTTTTTGATTCTCAATTATTCCAAACATCTAGGAGCCTGGCTGTTGTAGGATTTTTGGAGTTCTGAGGTCCTAAGGCTATCACCCTTTGGTCCCTAGAGATTTGCTCCACTCTTTCCAAGATTCTGAGAGATTCTTCTGTATAGAGGCCAAGGACCACTAGGAATGATAACTCAGATATTCAGAGGTCAGTGCCAAATAGAACTGGGTTCTACCTGGATCAGGAATTTTCTGGAGTCTTCTCATATTCAGGTTAATACTTGGAAATAGATATTGATAGAGATAAAAAGCAAAAATGCTATGAAAGTGCATAACACTAAGAGTGCAGGTAACAACCCTTCGTCATAGAGCAGAGAGACTAAAGCCCTTTTGTGCCAGAGGCCTTAGATGCAATAGCACACTGAAATGATTTATGAAAGGCTAGACCCTCTAGAGTTAAAGTCTGCCTGAGCTCCTAAAGCATTCAGAAGAAGCAAGCATCTAATTACATGTAGCCAGAAGGGAAGTCGGTAATTGGGATGGGCATGGAGTCATCAGTCAATGGAAGATGTTCTCCTAAGGAACATCTGTGTCCAATGCAAGTCCAATTCAGAGTGTTTTACAGGTGTTATTTGCACCAGGGAAACAAGGATGCACATCACCTGCAATAGAACAGAGTAAATGACTTCCAGTTTTTCAATATTGGCTTATTATTTTTTTTATAAATTTATTTTTTATTGGTGTTTAATTTGCCAACATATGGAATAACACCCAGTGCTCACCCCATCAAGTGCCCACCTCAGTGCCCCTCACCCAGTCACCCCCACCCCCCGCCAACCTCCCCTTCCACCACTCCTAGTTCGTTTCCCAGAGTTAGGAGTCTTTATGTTCTGTCTCCCTTTCTGATATTTCCCACTTATTTTTTCTCCTTTCCCCTTTATTCCTTGTCACTATTTTTTATATTCCCTAAATGAATGAGACCATATAATGTTTGTCTTTCTCCGATTGACTTATTTCACTCAGCATAATTTTTTTTTTCAGCACTTTGGAAATATTATCACTCTCTCCTTGCCTACAAGAACTGCCAAGAAATCTGTTGATAGCCTTATGGAGTTTCCTTTGTATGTGACAAGCTTCTTTTCTCTTGCTGCTCCAATAGTCTATCTTTGACTTTTGATGATTTGATTGTAATGAGTCTCAGTGAAGTCTTCTTTGGTTTGGATCTGATTGGAGACTTTTAAGCTTCATGTACCTGGATTTCCATATCATTCTCCAGAATTAGGAAATTTATTTCATTATTTTAAAAATAAACTTCCTAACTCTTTCTCTCTCTCTTTACTTTCTGATGGTCTCATAATGCAAATACTGTTTTTTTTTTTATGATGTCCTATATGTAACATAGGATATTTACATTCCTTTTCATTCTTTTTCTCCTTTGACTTCATAAATTTGAATGACCTGTTTTAAAGTTCATTGATTTTTTTTTCTGCTTGGTCAATTATGTTCCTGAAGCTCTCTATTGTTGTTGTTGTTGTTGTTTGTTTGTTTTGTTTTGTTTTTGTTTTTGTTTTAGGTCACTTATTGCATTCTTTTGCATTCTTTAGGTATAAAATTTCTGTTTGGTTCTTTTTATGTTTTCTAAATCTTTGTTGAACTTCTCATTCTAGTCTTGTATTATTTTCCTAATTTTGTTAGCTTTTTTAGACCAATTATTTTTAATTGTTTATCAGGCAATTTGTGGATTTCAATTTTTTTTTAGGAGTCTGTTACTGAGTTTGCTGTGTTCCTTTGGTACACAAAATTAGGAAATGTTTTTCTAATTCTTCATGATCCCTGTAGTCTTGCATAAGTTTCTGTGCATTTCAAGAAGTGGTCACTTTTTCCAGATTTTGTGTACTGATTTTGATAATGAAAGACTTTCCCTTGTATGGTGGTAGGGGAACACACAGCATGCTGTGATCTCAGGTCTGGTAGTCCAGGGCAGCAAGTGTGAGGCCAAGGGGTGGCTCTGGACCTGAGAGGCATGGTGTCTTATCAGTTCAGGAAGCTGCTGCCCACGACATTGACAGATGTGTGATCATTGGTGGTGAGAACCTAAGGGCTGTGGGGGATCTGTGGTGGGTGCAAGGGTCTTGAGTTATCATGTCTTCATGTGCAGTGTCAATGGACTGAGGCAAGTGGTGAAGGTGGTGGTGTGCACATGTTTAGCTGCAGGGACCAGATGCAGGTGCCAGCTATAGGCACATTTTTGTTTTGTTGTACCATGTCCAACATCACTGGAAATATGACTTCAGCTAGACCTCTATCACCTATTTGGTACTGTTGCTTAACCAGGTATTGATTCAGCAATGTATTCTAGAATCTAAACTATTTTTTTAAAAGATTTATTTATTTATTCATGATAGACACAGAGAGAGAGAGAGAGAGAGGCAGAGACACAAGCAGAGGGAGAAGCAGGCTCCACGCTGGGAGCTCGATGGGGGACTCGATCCCAGGACTCCAGGATCACGCCACATGAGCCAAAGGCATGTGCCAAACCACTGAGCCACCCAGGGATCCCCCTAGAATCTAAATTCTACTTATCTCACTTTGTAAGATATTGAGAGATTACTTTGCAAAATGCCATACTCAAGGTCAGTTGCTTTTTCTTTGGAATTTTTAATAAATCCAATAGTCTGGTGAATCTGTCCCAGTGGCAGGACTGGGGCCATCTTCAGGTATATAAGCAGTTACACACTTTCAAGTTGTCAGTGTGCACTTCTATGGCTTTAGGTGCATACACAGCAACAGTGATGGGTGAAGGGAGTTGGGTCTCATGACATAAAGGTGGTCTTCTATAGGAGAGAGCTATGGGAATGCATGGTGTTATAGGCCAGGAACAGAAATAGGCAATGTCTCTGGGTGCCCAACCAACTGGCTTTGGCTGTAGGACCTATCTGCAGGCATGCATATGGCAGTCGAGGCTGGTGGTAGAAGTTGGGGGCCAGTGGTATGCAGATTCATGGCTACAGAGACTATCTGCTTGTGCATGAAGTGGTGCAGGATTGTGGCAGGGGCTGGAACTAGCAACCAATGCATGAACAGCTATGGGACCCTTGACTATTGGCATGTACTCATGACATTGCAGGGACTAGCTCTAGACATGCACACAGCAGTTGTGAGGAAGCGATGACAGGAGTTGGAATCAGCAGTATGGAAGGGCAGTCCTGTAGGTGTTAGCTACTGGTGATGAGAGGCAGTGCAGGGCAATGGCAGAAGTCAGAGTCATATCTAGGGATACAAGCAGCTACAGATGCCTGGGCTGTTGGTATGCCCTTATGCTTCTGCAGGAGCTAGTTGTGGCATATAGATGGCTGTAGAGGCCTGAGATATAAAAGTACAGAGCTACAGGTGCTAGCTCTGCAAGTGTGTGCACAACAATGGAGGCCTATGGAAGGAATCAGGGCTAGATCTGGGCCAGTGAGTAGTTGTAGAGAACTTGGTTGTTTAATGTCCACTTGTATGGCTGCAGGGGCTACCTTCAGGCTTGTGCACAACAGTAGAGGCCAATGACAAGTGTCAGGTCCTACAATGTGCAGGTCCATGGCTGCAAGGATACTCATTGGAGTGTCTGCAAAAGTGAATACTGATGATAGGACTTGGGGATGGCAGCATACAGGAACATAGTTATAAGGGTGCCAGCCAGTTATGGGAGTTGAGGCCATATCTGAGCCCCATAGCAGTGGTTGGGGGCATTGGCTGTTGGCATACACTCATTCAATTATAGGGGCTAGCTCTGGGAATGTGCATAATGATGGAGTATGATGACAAAAGTTGGTCTAGATCCTGGTGCACTAGTACCTGCAGAGGCCTGGGTTGTCATCATGCACTCATGCATCTGTAGGGGCTAACTAAAGGCATATATACACAGTGGTGGGGGTTGGCCATGGGGGTTTAGCTTAGGCTACCATCTGGATTGGTGCAGCTACAGAGACTAGGGCTGGCTGCTGTAGAGAGCCCAGGCCCAGAGCATCTGGAGGGGTGTTGGCTGGGATGGATGGTGTGGGAAGAGGGCAGTGGGGAGGGACTCAGGAAGCTAGAGTCTGTGAACATGAAAACATGTGGGGACCTCAGCAGTGAAAGCTGCAGGGAGTCAGTGGTGGCTGTGCTGGCCATTGGTTTCTTCAGGGGAAAAAAAACTGTTGGGATGATCTGCAAAGCAGTCTACTGGCATTCATGATGGGGTCCTCCGTGATGAAAGCTGTAGGAGTCTGCAATATCTGCAAGAGTTCTTAGGTTCTCCTCAGAGCAGACCAATGGTAGCTGTGGTCACTCCTGTCACATGACTGAGACTGGTAACCTCTGTCTTCCTTACTTGTTTCTAGATATTTCTAGATGTCTCAGCTATTCTTGTCTCTTGATGGGGTGAAATTTTAGCAGATCCTTTTGGTAGCTCTATTCTCATTTTGCTGGTGAGGGGAACTTGTTCAGACCAGAGCATTCCCTCTTAGTACTGAGCAGTGCCAGCCTTGAGGGTGGGATGATGGAGACAAAATGAAACTGTTTTCCCTACCCTTTCTGTGAGGTTATTCTCAGGTTTTTTTCTCCACTGTATTGCTGAAGTGGACAATTTTAAGTGGACTCTCAAGCTCTCTCAGAGTTATTTTTGTTCATGGATAGCTATCTAATTGGTTTCTTTGTGTGGTGTCCCATCTCACCATCTTGGTGATGTTACTTTTCAGCATTTTGTATACACTATCTTCCTGACTTGAAGCCTGCAGGGCTTCTGCTGAGAAATCTGATTTCATACAAGGGATCCCTTGTATGTGATGAATCACTTTTCATTTACTGTTTATGACTTACAACAGCTTCATTCTAATGCATCTCAGTGTGAATTTATCTGGGTTTATCTTACTTAGAGTTCATTAACTTTCTTTTATTTATAGATCCATTTCTCCCCCAAGTTTGGCAGCCTTTTAGCCATTATTTTTCCCCTAAGCTCTCTTCCTCTCTCTTCTTCTTTGGGACTCCCATGTTTATATTGGTCAGCTTGATGGTATCTCTTAAGTCCCTTTTCCTCTATTCTCCTCCTCCTCCTCCTTCTTCATTGTGGTCATTGTCATCATCGTCATCTCTTCAGTCTCGGTATTTTTACATGACCTGCCCTCATGTCCACTCATTCTTTTTTCTGCCTGCTTGAGTCTGCTGTTGAACCCCACCAGTAATTTTTTTTTTTTTCAATTCAGTTAGTGTTTTCAGATCCAGAATTTCTGTTTGGTACTTCTTTAAAAAATCATGGTTTTTTTTCATTGATATTCTCATTTTCCTTATGTATTTTGTTCATTTTGTTCTCCTGATTTTGCTTAGTTGTATGTCCATAGGCCTTTTTAGCTCATAGAATATGCCTGAGTATATTTAAGATAGTTGTTTTAAAATCTGTGTCAAATAAAATAAGTCAGAAGTCAGAAGTTTGAGTTCTTGAAATACACATTTTTCTTCTAATGGGCTTTTTTCTTTTTGTTTGTATGACTTGTGAACTTTTGCGGAAAATTAGGCATTAGAAAAGACTGCCACCTGTCCCATTTTTTGAAGATTAGCTCTATTCAAACTAATTAGCTCAGTGTGGAGACTTGAAGACCCTTCAAAAATTTTCTGAGGATGCATCTTCTTTGTGCCTGTGTATTTTTTCCAGTGAATACACAGCTAATATTAAATGTCTTAATTTCATTATGAATCTCACCCCTGCTTTCGTCAAGGCCTTATATTGCTAATGTATTCTTCTGCTTGAAATATATTCCTCCCTGGCAACCATGGGTCTGCAGACCCCCTGCAGTTCTCACACAATGTGGCATCTGCTACTGTTTTCAGCAGCCTTCCATCTGACATTCCAAGTGGGGCACTATTCCTGTCAACTCTCTGAGTACAGCAAGACACAAGTCTCTTGGGCAGTCCCCAGACAAGCCAGAATGTTGCAAGTAAATTCCATTCTTTTCCTTCTACCCTGTGGGAGGAATCAAATTACATCACTTCCTCCTAAACACATAGTGCTGTGCTGGTGAGGGAGTCATGGGATAAGGGCAGGTAGACATGCCTGAAATGTCCTATTGACTTAAATGTGGCTTTTTCTTGCTTAGAAATCTACATGGCTGATGCAACATCTTAATTAGTTCCATGGTTTTCTCAAAGCTATTTTGTCCCATATATTGTTGGCTACGGGGTTATTTCCATGGGTGAATGGAGGCCTGGAGCATCTTACCCTGCCACTTTTCTGATATCATTTGATACTAAGTAATTTTGTATCTTAAGTGTGTATATTAATTTTCTGTTGCTGTTGTAACGAATTATTACAAAGGTAGTGGTTAGAAGTCTTACATAGGTCTCCCTGGGATAAAGTGAAGGTATTGGCAGAGTTGCATTCCTTTCTGGAGTCTCCAAAAGATAATCTATTTCCTTGGCTCTTCTAGTTTTTAGAGATTGCATGCATTCCTGACTTATGGCCACTTCTGTCCATTTTTAAAGCCAGCATTATTGCATCAGTCTCTAGTCATTCTCATATAGTCACCGGATCATAGTGCATAAGCTTCTTTGCTCTTAAGGAATACATTAATTAGGTTGGCCCACCTGAATAATCCATCTCAAAGGCTTTAACCATAACCATACTAACACATTCTCTAAAGTAAAATATTCACAGGTTTCAGAGATTGGGATATAAACATTTTTTTGAAATGTCATTATTCTGGCTACCATAATCAGTATGCCAGAAATTATTATATAATGCTAATAGAATAGAAATAAAACTTCTAGCATCCAAACATAATACAATCCTACCTTCTAAACAGTAGAGTGTTAAACATGCAATAAGAATGAACACACACACACACCTCAATTAACATAAGGAAGAAAAAGAATCAGAAAAATCAGGAAAAACAAAACTCAAAATAAGATAGCAGCTCTACTTGTGGTAAGCATAGTTAGTATAACATATAGAGTTGCTGAATCACTGTTTTACACCTGAAGCTAATGTAACATTGTGTGTCAACTATACTTCAACTTAAAAAAATCTCTTATTTTCCTAGATAGGCGGGGAATGTTCCAATTGCTTAAAAGGTTTAAATTGTTCTAATGTGCATGTTATTAAAATTACTAAAAACTCAAAAGTATAAATCTGAATAAAAAATTTTGTGACACTGAAATCTCCATTCAAATGTGGAGATTGCCCCATTGAACAGAGATTTAAAATCCAAGTATATAGTTTATAAAGGATACATGTAAAATCTGTCAAATCACATGCATTATTAAGACTAAGGGCCACTCTTATAATGATAAAGTAGTAAATTTTCTAAAAGATCTAACAATTCTAAACTTATATGCACCTGTTCAGAGCAGCAGTTGGCAGAACTGAATAGAAAAAAAATGAACTATATTTAAATAGTAGATGAAATATTGAGGGATTGATGAAATAGTGGGGGATTTCAAAGCTTTCTCAGCAACGGAAAGATAAGGGAAAAAGCAATTAGTAGGGATCTAGGAGAGTTAAGCAGCACAATAAACAGGCTTGATATAACATATCTTGAAATTCACAGTGAAAATTACAGATTATACATTATCTTTACACACAAGGACATTTAAAAAATGATCAGACACTAAGTCATAAACAAGACATAATAAATTTCAAGGAACCAGCATCACGGGAAATAATTTTAGAGTAATTTATAATTCAATAAAAATAAATATAATTTCTATCTAGTTGTAACTTAAAACCACACATTTCTAAATAATTCAATATTCAAAGAAGGAATTATAATGGAAAGTAAAATACTTTGACCAGGATGACATTGAAAACACTGTTATAAAAACTCACAGGATGATAACAATAGCTTGCTTAAAGGGAAATATATTATCAGAAAGTGTGTTTATTGGAAAAGAAGAAATTCTGAGAAATAATGATGAGTTAAACATTCAACTTATTAAAATAATAAAAGAAAGAAATCAAAGTGAGAGATGAAAAGTGAGACATCTAAGATCAAGTATTTTTTAAATCTTTTTTTTTTTAATTTTTATTTATTTATGATAGTCACAGAGAGAGAAAGAGAGAGAGGCAGAGACATAGGCAGAGGGAGAAGCAGGCTCCATGCACCGGAAGCCCGATGTGGGATTCGATCCCGGGTCTCCAGGATCGCGCCCCGGGCCAAAGGCAGGCGCCAAACCACTGCGCTACCCAGGGATCCCCAGATCAAGTATTTTTTAAATAGAAACAATAGAAAAAAAATCAATGGTGCTAAAAGCTGTGTCTTTTTTTTTCTGTCTATTTTTAAATTGAGTCCCTAAAAAGATTTATTTATTTATTTATTTTAGAGTGGGAGAGGGACAGAGAGAATCTTTTGAAAATTTATTTTATTATTATTTTTTTAAATTTAAATTCAATTTGCTAACATATAGTATAACACCCTGTGTTCATCCCATCAAGTGCCCTCCTTAGTGCTCATCACCCAGCTACCCTATCCTCTCTCTCTCCTTCTGCAGTCCTTTGTTTGTTTCCCAGAGTTAGGAGTCTTTCATGGTTTGTCTCCCTCTCTACTTTTTCGATTTAGTTCCCCTCCTATCTCTTGTAACCCTTTCATTATTTCTTATATTTCATGTATGAGTGAAACCATATGATGATTATCCTTTTCTGATTGACTTATTTCAGTCAGCCTAATATCCTCCAGTTCCATCCACATCGAAACAAATGGTGGGTATTTGTCATTTCTAATGGCTGAGGAATATTCCATTGTATACATAGACCACATCTTCTTTATCCATTCATCTTTCGATGGACACTGAGGCTCCTTCTACAGTTTGCCTATTGTGGAGATTGCTTCTATAAACATTGGGGTGCAGGTGTTCTGCTGTTTCACTGCATCTGTATCTTTGGGGTAAATCCCCAGCAGAGCAATTGCTGGGTCATAGGAACTGTTGAGGAATTGTTTTCCAGAGTGGCTGCACTAGATTGCATTCCCACCAACAGTGTAAGAAGGTTCCTCTTTCTCCACATCCTCTCCAACATTTGTTGTTTCCTGACTTGTTAATTTTTGCTGGTCTCGCTGGTGTGAGGTGGTATATTATTGTGGTTTTGATTTGTATTTTCCCTGATGAAAAGTGGTACAGAGCATTTTCTCATGTGCTTGTTGGATATGTCTATGTCTTCTTTGGAGAAATTTCGGTTCATGTCTTCTGCCCATTTCATGACTGGATTTTTTATTTCTTTGGTGTTGAGTTTAATAAGTTCTTTCTGATATGTCATTTGCAAATATCTTCTCTCTCTCTGTAGGTTGTTTTTAGTTTTGTTGACTGTTTCTTTTCCTGTGCAGAAGTTTTCATCTTGATGAAGTCTAATACTTCATTATTCCTTTTGTTTCCCTTGACCTTATAGATGTATCCTGCAAGAAATTGCTGTGGCCAAGTTCAAAAAGGGTATAGCCTGTGTTCTCCTCTAGGATTTTGATGGAATCATGTCTCACATTTAGATCTTTCATCCATTTTGAGTTTATCTTTGTGTATGGTGCAAGAGAATGGTCTAGTTTCATTCTTCTGCATGTGGATGTCCAATTTTCCCAGCACCATTTATTGAAGAGACTGTCCTTTTTCCAGTGGATAGTCTTTCCTCCTTTATCGAATATTAGTTGACCATAAAGTTGAGGGTCCACTTCTGGATTCTCTATTCTGTTCCATTGATCTATGTGTCTGTTTTTGTGCCAGTACCACACTGTCTTGATGACCACACCTTTGTAGTACAACCTGAAATCTGGCATCGTGATGCCCCCAGATATGGTTTTAATTTTTAAAATTCCCCTGGCTATTCGGGGTCTTTTCATATTCCACACAAATCTTAAAATAATTTGTTCAAACTCTCTGAAGAAAGCCCATAGTATTTTGATAGGGATTGCATTAAACCTGTAAATTGCCCTGGGTAACATTGACATTTTCACAATATTAATTCTTCCAATCCATGAGCATGGATTATTTTTCCATCTTTTTGTGTCTTCCTCAATTTCTTTCAGAAATGTTCTGTAGGTTTTAGGGTATAGATCCTTTACCACTTTGATTAGGTTTATTCTTAGGTATCTTATGCTTTTGGGAGCGATTGTAAATGGGATTGACTCCTTAATTTCTCTTTCTTCAGTCTCATTGTTAGTGGATAGAAATGCCACTGACTTCTGGGCATTGATTTTGTATCCTGCCACACTGCCAAATTGCTGTACGAGTTCTAGCAATCTTGGAGTGGAGTCTTTTGGGTTTTCTATATAGAGTATCATGTCATCAGCGAAGAGGGAGAGTTTGACTTCTTTGCCAAGTTGAATGCCATTTATTTACTTATTTATTTATTTATTTATTTATTTATTTATTTATTTATTTATTTATTATTTTTGTTGCCTGATTGCTGAGGCTAGGACCTCTAGTACTATGTTGAATAGCAATGGTGAGAGTGGACATCCCTGTTTCATTCATGATCTTGGGGGAAAGGCTCCCAGTACTTCCCCATTGAGAATGATAATTGCTGTGGGCTTTTTGTAGATGGCTTTTAAGATGTTGAAGAATGTTCCCTCTATCCCTACACTCTGAAGAGTTTTGATCAGGAATGGATGTTGTATTTTGTCAAATGCTTTCTCTGCATCTAATGAGAGGACCATATGGTTCTTGTTTTTCCTCTTGCTCATATGATGAATCACATTGATTGTTTTATGAGGGTTGAACCAGCCTTGCATCTTTGGGATAAATCCCACTTGGTCATGGTGAATAATCTTCTTTTTTTATTATAAATTAATTTTTTATTGGTGTTCAATTTACCAAAATACAGAATAACACCCAAGGCTCATCCCGTCAAGTGCCCCCCTCAGTGCCAATCACACATTCAACCCTACCCCCCGCCCTCCTTCCCTTCCACCACCCCTAGTTCGTTTCCCAGAGTTAGGAGTCTTTATGTTCTGTCTCCCTTTCTGATATTTCCCACACATTTCTTCTCCCTTCCCTTCTATTCCCTTTCACTATTATTTATATTCCCCAAATGAATGAGAACATATAATGCTTGTCCTTCTCCGATTGACTTACTTCACTCAGCATAATACCCTCCAGTTCCATCCACGTTGAAGCAAATGGTGGGTATTTGTCGTTTCTAATGGCTGAGGAATATTCCATTGTATACATAAACCACATCTTCTTTATCCATTCATCTTTCGATGGACACCAAGGCTCCTTCCACAGTTTGCCTGTTGTGGACATTGCTGCTAGAAACATCGGGGTGCAGGTGTCCCGGCGTTTCATTGCATCTGAGTCTTTGGGGTAAATCCCCAACAGTTCAATTGCTGGGTCGTAGGGCAGGTCTATTTTTAAGTCTTTGAGGAACCTCCACACAGTTTTCCAGAGTGGCTGCACCAGTTCACATTCCCACCAACAGTGCAGGAGGGTTCCCTTTTCTCCACATCCTCTCCAACATTTGTGGTTTCCTGCCTTGTTCATTTTCCCCATTCTCACTGGTGTGAGGTGGCATCTCATTGTGGTTTTGATTTGTATTTCCCTGATGGCAAGTGATGCAGAGCACTTTCTCATGTGCATGTTGGCCATGTCTATGTCTTCCTCTGTGAGATTTCTCTTCATGTCTTTTGCCCATTTCATGATTGGATTGTCTGTTTCTTTGGTGTTGAGTTTAATAAGTTTTTTATAGATCTTGGAAACTAGCCCTTTATCTGATACATCATTTGGAAATATCTTCTCCCATTCTGTAGGTTGTCTTTTAGTTTTGTTGACTGTATCCTTTGCTCTGCAAAAGCTTCTTATCTTGATGAAGTCGTAATAGTTCATTTTTGCTTCTGTTTCTTCTGCCTTCGTGGATGTATCTTGCAAGAAGTTACTGTGGCCAAGTTCAAAAAGGGTGTTGCCTGTGTTCTCCTCTAGGATTTTGATGGAATATTGTCTCACATTTAGATCTTTCATCCATTTTGAGTTTATCTTTGTGTATGGTGAAAGAGAGTGGTCTAGTTTCATTCTTCTGCATGTGGATGTCCAATTTTCCCAGCACCATTTATTGAAGAGACTATCTTTCTTCCAATGGATAGTCTTTCCTCCTTTGTCGAATATTAATTGACCATCAAGTTGAGGGTCCACTTCTGGGTTCTCTATTCTGTTCCATTGATCTATGTGTCTGTTTTTGTGCCAGTACCACACTGTCTTGATGACCACAGCTTTGTAGTACAACCTGAAACTTGGCATTGTGATGCCCCCAGGTATGGTTTTCTTTTTTAAAATTCCCCTAGCTATTCGGGGTCTTTTCTGATTCCACACAAATCTTTAAAAAAATTGTTCTAACTCTCTGAAGAAAGTCCATGGTATTTTGATAGGGATTGCATTAAATGTGTAAATTGCCCTGGGTAACATTGACATTTTCACAATATTAATTCTTCCAATCCATGAGCATGGAATATTTTTCCATCTCATTGTGTCTTCCTTAATTTCTTTCAGAAGTGTTCTATAGTTTTTAGGGTAGAGATCCTTTACCTCTTATGTTAGGTTTGTTCCTAGGTATCTAATGCTTTTGGGTGCGATTGTAAATGGGATTGACTCCTTAATTTCTCTTTCTTCAGTCTCATTGTTAGTGTATAGAAATGCCATTGATTTCTGGGCATTGATTTTGTATCCTGCCATGCTACCAAATTGCGGTATGAGTCCTAGCAATCTTGGGGTGGAGGCTTTTGGGTTTTCTATGTAAAGTATCATGTCATCGGTGAAGAGGGAGAGTTTTACTTCTTCTTTGCCAATTTGAATGCCTTTTATGTCTTTTTGTTGTCTGATTGCTGAGGTAGGACTTCCAATACTATGTTGAATAGCAGTGGTGAGAGTGGACATCCCTGTCTTGTTCCTGATCTTAGGGGAAAGGCTCCCAGTGCTTCCCCATTGAGAATGATATTTGCTGTGGGCTTTTTGTAGATGGCTTTTAAGATGTCGAGGAAAGTTCCCTCTATCCCTGCACTCTGAAGAGTTTTGATCAGGAATGGATGCTGTATTTTGTCAAATGCTTTCTCTGCATCTAATGAGAGGATTATGGTCTTGGTTTTTCTCTTGCTGATATGATGAATCACATTGATTGTTTTCAAGTGTTGAACCAGCCTTGTGTCCTGGGGATAAATCCTACTTGGTCATGGTGAATAATTTTCTTAATGTGCTCTTGGATCCTATTGGCTAGTATCTTGTTGAGAATTTTTGCATCCATGTTCATCAGGGATATTGGTCTATAATTCTCCATTTTGGTGGGGTCTTTGTCTGGTTTTGGAATTAAGGTGATGCTGGCCTCATAGAACAAGTTTGGAAGTACTCCATCTCTTTCTACCTTTCAGAACAGCTTTGGTAGAATAGGTATTGTTTCCTCTTTAAAAGATTGATAGAATTCCCCTGGGAAGCCATCTGGCCGTGGACTCTTGTGTCTTGGGAGGTTTTTGATGACTGCTTCAATTTCCTCCCTGGTTATTGGCCTGTTCAGGTTTTCTGTTTCTTCCTGTTCCAGTTTCGGTAGTTTGAGGCTTTCCAGGAATGCATCCATTTCTTCTAGATTGCCTAATTTATTGGCGTATAGCTGTTCATAATATGTTTTTAAAATCATTTGTATTTCCTTGGTGTTGGTAGTGATCTCTCCTTTCTCATTCATTTTATTAATTTGAGTCTTCTCTCTCTTCTTTTTAATAAGGTTGGCTAATGGTTTATCTATCTTATTAATTCCTTCAAGCACCAACTCTTGGTTCTGTTGATCTGTTCCACAGTTCTGGTCTCGATTTCGTTGAGTTCTGCTCGAATCTTTATTAACTCTCTTCTTCTGCTAACCTACGTTTCATCTGCTGTTTTTTCTCTAGCTCCTTTATGTGTAAGGTTAGCTTTTGTATTTGAATTCTTTCCAGTTTTTGAATGGATGCTTGTATTGCGATGTATTTCAGGACTGCTTTTGCTGCCTCCCAAAGATTTTGAATGGTTGTATCTTCATTCTCATTAGTCTCCATGAATCTCTTTAATTCTTCCTTAATTTCCTGGTTGACCCTTTCATCTTTTAGCAGGATGGTCCTTAACCTCCACGTGTTTGAGGTCCTTCCAAATTTCTTGTTGTGATTTAGTTCTAATTTCAAGGCATTATGGTCTGAGAATATGCAGGGGACAATCCCAATCTTTTGGTATTGGTTCAGACCCGATTTGTGACCCAATATGTGGTCTATTCTGGAGAAAGTTCCATGTGCACTTGAGAAGAATGTGTATCCAGTTGAGTTTGGATGTAAAGTTCTGTAGATATCTGTGAAATCCATCTGGTCCAGTGTATCATTTAAAGCTCTCGTTTCTTTGGAGATGTTGTGCTTAGAAGACCTATCAAGGGTAGAAAGAGCTAGATTGAAGTCACCAAGTATAAGTGTTTTTATCTAAGTGTTTCTTCACTTTGGTTATTAATTGGTTTAAATATTTGGCAGCTCCCACATTCGGGGCATATATATTGAGGATTGTTAAGTCCTCTTGTTGGATAGATCCTTTAAGTATGAGACAGTGTCCCTCTTCATCTCTCACTACAGTCTTCGGGGTAAATTTTAGTTTATCTGATATAAGGATGCCTACCCCTGCTTTCTTTTGAGGACCATTTGAATAGTCAATGGTTCTCCAACCTTTTATTTTCAGGTTGTAGGTGTCCTTCTGTCTAAAATGAGTCTCTTGTAGACAGCAAACAGACGGGTCCTGCTTTTTTATCCAGTCTGAAACCCTGCGCCTTTTGATGGGGTTAAGCCCATCATTAAGCCCGTTCACGTTCAGAGTTACTATTGAAAGGTATGAGTTTATTGTCATCATGATATCTATTCAGTCCTTGTTTTTGTGGATTGTTCCATTGGACTTCTTCTTAAAGGGGAATTTTGAGAGTCTCCCTTAAAATTTCTTGCAGAGCTGGTTTGGAGATCACATATTCTTTCAGTTTCTGCCTGTCTTGGAAGCTCTTTATCTCTCCTTCCATTTTGAATGAGAGCCTTGCTGGATAAAGTATTCTTGGTTCATGTTCTTCTCATTTAGGACCCTGAATACATCCTGCCAGCCCTTTCTGGCCTGCCAGGTCTCTGTGGAGAGGTCTGCTGTTACCCTAATATTCCTCCCCATAAAAGTCAGGGATTTCTTGTCTCTTGCTGCTTTAAGGTTTTTCTCTTTATATTTGGATTTTGCAAGCTTCACTATTAAATGTCGAGGTGTTGAACGGTTTTTATTGATTTTAGGGGGGGATCTCTCTATTTCCTGGATCTGAATGCTTGTTTCCCTTCTCAGATTAGGAAAGTTTTCAGCTAGGATTTGTTCAAATACATATTCTGGCCGTCTGTTCCTTTCGGCTCCCTTGGGAATCCCAATTAAATGTAGGTTTTTCTTCCTCAGGCTGCCGTTTATTTCCCTTAATCTGTCTTCCTGGTCTTTTAATTGTCTGTCTCTTTTTTCCTCAGTTTCCCTCTTTGCCATCAACTTGTCTTCTATGCCACTCATTCGTTCCACCAGTCTCCCGGGGCACAGGTGCCTGTTAGTGTCCCCGGGAGCCCGAGGGCATCCCCGCCCTCCTGGGTCCTGCTCCAACTCCCTGGAGCCCCTTTCCCCCGGGAAGTTTGGTGCAGGTCCTGCGTCTCCGGGACGGGGCTCTCCTGTCCTGAGGACACTCGCCCCGGCCTCAGCCCGGCTCCTCGCGGATCCCCTACCCTTGGAGGCCTTTTGTGTCTTTATTTCTTTTTCCCCGTCTCCCTACCTTGATAGAAGCGCGAACTCTTCTCACTGTAGCATTCCAGCTGGTCTCTCCTTAAATCTCAGGCCGAATTCGTAGATTTTCAGGATGATTTGCAGGTTATCGAGGTAATTTGGTGGGGACAGGTGACTTGGGGACCCTCCTCTTCCGCCATCTTGCCCCTCCTCTATTCATGACTTTTGTCCATTTTCAAACTGTATTATTTGCTTTTCAACTGAGGAGATTTTAGAGTTCTTTATGTATTCTAGATAATAGTCCTTTGTCAAGGGTTTCCAGATATATTTTTCTCACTCTGTAGTTTATTTTTTCATTTTCATTTGCCAAAACAAAATATTTAATCTCAATGTAGTCCAATTTAATCAGTCTTCCTCTTATGAACCATGGTTTCAATGTCAAATCTAAGAACTTTTTCCTTGCCCTGAATTTCAAAGATTTTCTCTTACATTATTTTGCAAAAATTTTATTGTTTTACATTTTACAATTAATATATGACCTATTTTGATTTGCTGTTTGGATAAATTGTGAGGCTTAGGTCAAGCCTTACTTATTTATTGACTTATGAGTGCCCAACTGTTTCACCATTGTTTCATGAAAAGACTTTCCTTCTCCTCTTGAATTTCTTCTGTACCTTTGTGGAAAATCAGTCATGAGTAGATGTCACTGAAAATGGTAGAGTGAATAATTCCAAAGTTCCATCCCTCACTATGATTAAATTGGCAAAAACCTGTCAAAATCTACTTTCTCAAAACTCTGAAATCATTTTTTTTAAAAGTACAATAAAGAAGGAATGCTCAATGAAATAAGAAGCTGCTAGATTTTGGTAAGAGAACATTCTGTAGTTTTAACTTACCCTTCTACCCTTACCAGGGATTGAGAAAGAGTGAAGTAAGAGAGGACGCTGGGAGGGTAAGGGACAGTAAAAAGATTGTATTCCACTGGGGTTACAAGATATTTCAAGAAGAGGCCCAGGGGTGGAAGCAAGGGATTTTGAAATCAATTGTAGAGGGTTTTAGTGATTGAGAATGACAGAATCTAGGATATGAGCATGGGAGGCTTCTGTACTTTTTTCCCAGTCTAAAATCTTCCTGGGATCCCTGGGTGGCGCAGTGGTTTGGCGCCTGCCTTTGGCCCAGGGCGCGATCCTGGAGACCCTGATCGAATCCCACGTCGGGCTCCCGGTGCCTGGAGCCTGCTTCTCCCTCTGCCTGTGTCTCTGCCTCTCTCTTTCTCTCTCTCTGTGACTATCATAAATAAATAAATTTAAAAAAATAAAAATAAAAAAAATAAAATCTTCCTAACTTCACTTCCCTATTTAATGTGCCATCATGAACAACAACAACAAAAAAAAATAATGTGCCATCATGCACTGTCAGTGCTCTCAGCCTCCTTGGAATCCTATCCTAATAATGCATCTTCCTTACTAAACATTTCTCTGATTGATCTCACCATTTACCCTTCCCACTTCTCCACCCAGGCTGCTGAGGTAATGAGGAAATTCAAACTCATGACATCCAACTTCAGTTTGGCTCGTCAATCTTCCCACCTTCTCCCAGTCCTCTCCAATGTCTTTACCCAAGGCAGCTCCTCATCATCTGAGTCTTATTGAGTGAATGATCCTATTTTCTCACTCACACATATGAGAATTCCTGCAGTTCCTATCCTATTAAAAAATTGTTTAAAGATAAATCTGGCCAGGTATTATTTTCTATCCAGTCTACCTCCCCCCAAAATATTCATTAGAACTTAAAATTTTAAAAACTAAGGTAATATATTTTCATTGTAGAAGATTTTGGAAATACAAATAAAGAAAAATAAGAATATAAAGAATAATGATAATGCCAAGGTTAACCGAAGGTAGTCATGTCGTGTCTGTGTGTGTGTGTGTGTGTGTGTCTGTATGAAAATTGAGCTCCTGCTATGTGACAGGCTCTAGCCTAAGATCTGAGAATACAGGATAAAATTCACTGACCTCATAGAGCTTACATTACAATGAAAAGAAACAGAATATACAAAACTCAAATAAAATACTAAAATATGTATTTCAGGTGGTGATAAATAATTTTAGAGATGAATAAACCATGTGGGATGGGCATACCAGAAAGGGCAGTTACCATTTGATAAAAGGTAGCAGACATTTGAACAGGGTCTAGGGACAACCTTGGGCTGAGTGGCTAGAGCAATGAGGTCAGGTCCCTGACACAGAAAGTCAAGGAACTGAGACACCTTGGGTCACAGATCCCGATGGTCCCCATTTCTGACCATGCCTACCACCCTCTGTAATTCTGCATATATGGTGGTAGTCTTTACCAAACTTCATTCACACACAGGCTAAGCCTGTGTGCCCTCCATCAGCCCCAAGGTAGTAGACTTCCAAGGATCCTGGACTTCTCCCCACAGCCCCTGCCTCCTTCTTAGTCTTACTGGTGGCCACTCTCCCCTAACCAAGCACTGCTCTCCCTTGCTCCTGGACCCCAAGCATGCTCAAAACAAGCCCACTCATCTTCCTGCTTGGCCTTCCTATGCCTCTGCTAATCCTTCAACTCCAGCCCAGACTCACCCCTTCTACAGGGCTTCCCTGAACTGACCTGAGCCTCTCTAGACTTAGTGAGGTGCCTCCTCTCTCAACACCCTCTGGTTACCTGCTTGTGGGCATTGCAGATTTATAGTTATTTACATCTCTCTCTCCCAATGGAAGAGCTCCCAAAGGGCACCAAGCAGATGCTCAGGGCATTAGCAGAAAAGAAGATGGGAAAGAAAGAAGGAAGGACTATATGGAAAGAGGGGGAAAGAGGAGAAGAGGTAGGTGAGGGAAGGGGTGGAGGACAAGCAGTTATTCCTGCTCAACATGGTTCTCTCCAGCTGCTGGAGCCTGGGTGCAAGGCTTAGTCTTCTCTGAGCCAGCCTGGGAGTCAAACCTTGTTGTAACCCCATGTTTGGTAGTACAAGCCTGCCTTGCTAACTTCATCGCCAGCTTCTACTCTCCCCCAGAACAGTCAGGCCACTGCTGCTGCAGCAGATCCCTTTATTTTATGCTCCTCTGCCTGGTATAAAAGCATATACAATCTGAAGGCTCTGAGACAAACTCTGCCTTCTCATTTTCATCTTCCAGGACCTCTGATGGTGCCAGGTCCACTGACCTCCAGGCTTATACCTCACCCTACCCTTGTCATGTTTTGGCCACAGAAACACAGTGGCTCCCAGCCCCAACAGCCCCTTACCTCTTCTCCCTGAGCAATCTAAAAGCCACTTCTTCCCACAGGTGAGGGCTATCTCTTACATATGGGGTACCTTCAGGAAGCCTATGCCCTGTGCCACCATTGCAGCCAAGTGGTTGAGCCAGCCCATGACTAGATATTGACTAGCCAAGCACAAAGATGCCACATTTTTGTCAATGGGAGCTACAAGTATTGCAAATGGTCACAGAGCACTGATGCAAGCCAGGTTCACCGATAGGCCTTGTCCATACAGGTGAACTAGACACAGGTGGCACCTCTAACTCGTATCACCACCCTTGTGTCCATCCTCCTCCAAGGATGATGGGGAGAAGAGAAGTCACAGGACTGAGAGCCCAAGGCTAAGAGAATCATCTGGATGAGGCCTAGAGGCTTCTGGAAGCAATATTGTCACATAGTTAGGAACTCACATTATCAGTATCTAGACCCCAGATCCTGCCTCTTTCTGAGTTAACTAGGTGAGTGGCTTTACCTCTCTTCACTTCAATCTCTCACCTACAAAAAGAATAATGATGGAATATAACTACCAAGGCTTGCTGGAAGTTCAATGAGCCAATGGATGGGAAGTCTCCAAAAGAATGCTGTCCAACCCAACATGTGTGAACCCGACACATGGAAGAAGCACTGCTGAGGATGGTCCAGCTGTACCTTTGGACACACCTTGAGACCTAGGGTCTGGCAGCAAGATTTAGGAGGGTTTGGACCCCTGTTTTCTCAGTAAACCTCCATAAGGTGCACCAGGTTCTCCTGCAGCAGAGAGCCCCCAGAACTTCAAGGGAAGCTGGTATGCATATGCCCTCATCCCCTGAGGCAGGGTACTGAGGACATTATTTCACTAGAAGAGGACTTGACCTAAGTGAGTGCTTCCAGAAAATGATTATCTGGACCATAAATTACAGATTTCTACTCTCTACATCCAGAAGTTCTGAATTGGAATGGGGCCCAGGAATCTGAATTTCAGGAGCCTACCAGGTGATCCTGATGTTCAATCAGTTTGGGGATCAAATGGCTAGATAACTCATAAGAAGCCATGACTCTATTCATCTCCCTTCTCAGAGAAAGTTAGGATCAAGCACTGCCCCAGCTCTGATGCTCATGTCTCATCCCAGATCCCTCTCATAAGGTTAATCACACCCTAACTCACACAACAACTCAGAGGTGAGAGATCCTAGTCTAGCAGCAGCATGGTTTCCTACTCGGCACATACTTTTCTCAGCAATGTTGGGGGAGTCAAACTGACCTCCTGGAAGTTGGTATAGAAAAGTTGTCTATGGAAAGGGTCATTCACTCCTGGGTCACAGCTAGAGTGCATCCACTCTGGGAAATGAGTGTATCCCCTTGTCATCAATGACCCCTGCACCAGCCTTTCTGTCTTTGCATGGAAGGACGCTCCTGCTGACAAAGATCCTTCAGCTGGTAAAAATAATTGCTTCTGGACCTGGGATTGGTTTCCTGGCAAACTAATTAGCTGTAAAGATTCAGGCTGATTATTTTCCTCCTCTGCTTCTGACATTCTCCAGAGTCCCAGGGCAACATGCTAAAGGGAGCCTTTCGGCCACTGTTTTGATTTCAAGCAAAACATTAGGTGAAAAAAAGTCCCATTATGGGTGCAATTTCAATGAGCACATGGTACAGTCAGATGGCCTATATGCCAGAGGACAGGATGTACAGTAGGAAGAACCCTTACCTAGAAAGCATGGGCTCCTATACTATCTTGGCTTTGTTTTTCTGAAATGGCCTCTGAAACACAGTTGGGAAGTAGAAGATGGGAGGGTGAGCAGGGATGTTGGTGGATAGCTACCAGACACACAAAAGCTTAGCATCTGTGGCAGTATTTTGTACTCTATTAAATCCCATCCCAGCCCACTCTTCTGTACTCAGCTCTGTGGTGTTGAGCAGGAAGATACAGGCCCCATTACTCAAATTTCCTCCCTGAAGGACTTCCTTTTTGGTCCTGCCAGTGAGAGGCACTGGTAGGAAACTGAGGTCCAATGGAGAAAGAGATCCTCTTTCTGCTCCCAGCTCCTGTCAACATCTCTGCACCAATAGTGGCAGCTGCACCTTAACACCATTAGCAGCTCAGGCACCAGCCATGTGACTCCTCACGCTGCCTCCCTGAGTGGTGTCCAGGCTTCCTTCAGAGAGCTGAGCACAAGCTGCATTCAGCCTCTGTTGTCCAAGCACCAGCTCCAGTAGCCCCCTCTCTAGGCCCACAGCTGCCCCACCTCTGCACCCTTCCCTTTTGTCCCCCTAGCCCTAGGAGACAGTGGCTGCAATCTGCACTTACCCATTTCTGAGTCACCTCCTCCTCCCTTTCCATTCATTCAACCTTCCCACGCCCATGTAAACAGTTCCCTGTATTAAATCCCCTCCATTTGAAATATCCTATATGCTTGTTTTCTGTTTTCCTGTCTGGACTTTAACTGATACAGCCATATCCACAGAACATGTCCATGCTTCCACATGGAGCCATAGGATGGTTTATTTAAAGGGACCTGAATCATGGAGTCCAACCCTTCTCCTACAAACACTGAACATTCAGGAAGGCCAAGCAGCTGGCACAAAGGGTATTGGAGAAAGCAGCTGAGAAAGGGTATTGGCAGCCCAGCCAGAAATAGGCTCCAGGGTTCCTGACCCCCAGCTAGGTCTGTCTCATCGACCCAGAGTCATGTCCAACTTCCCATGGCTCTTCTCAGAAACCCCAATATGCTCATGTCACAAGTTCTAGAACAAAGGAACCCAGGAAACCCATCAAGGTGGGATTCAGGACAGCAAGGTGGTCAGGTTCTTTCTCTAACCCTCTTTGGTTCTTTGGGCCCTTGATCCTGAGGGAATCCATGTTTCCTCAATGTCATTACAGTCAGAAAGACATGGACTCATCAGCATTTCCCATGTGACTCTGGTAGGGAAGCAAAGCTAAAAGAACTGATGTGAAGATGTAAACCGAAAATTCAGGAATTCTAATCTGAATGCTGATTTTTCTGTATGGTCCTGTAGAAGCTATTTATTCTATATTTTTCCAATAAAATGCCAAAACATACCTTGGAAGACATTATGGAGAGTGACTCATTTTAATAAATATAAGCAAAGGTTCAGACACATTTGGTCATTTGTCAAAGATAACAAGGGCAGTTGGAGTAAGAAGCAGGGCCAGAACCCAAGTCACCTGTTCTCAGACAGGTAGGAAAAAAACACTAATAGAAACATTATGCCTGGTAGTGAGAGTATAGATGGTGAACGGTAGAGCACTGAGAAAAACAGCAATGTCTCACACATGGCGTGGGGTGCTGATGCAAGCAGTGCGGCTGGGCAGTGGAAACTGTGCCCAGCTACACAGAGATGCTTCTGCTTGCTAACAGCTGAGAAAGAATATCCCCCATTAAAGACAAATGGGCCTGTCTTGGGCAGGTGGCTCCCAGCTGGAGGGTCCTATTCATCATTGCTGTCTGGCTGCCTGTCCAGCTGGGTGACCAAGGGTCCTCTGGTTTCTCCCCAAAGCCTCTGGCTGTCTCACTCAGAATCAGATTCCTTCCCCAGACCCTCACTTTGGATTTATCAAGAACCATCCTCCCACCTGAGAAGCACAGGGTGGGTGGAAGGAAGCAGCACTGGGAAGGTGTGAGGAAGGGCAGCATTTCTCTCCAGGGTCCTCCAAATCAGCCAGTCTCACTCCTACAGCTCTACTCCTACCTAGCTGACTTCCTTGCATCTTCTTTGTGAATTACTCCCATTGAGTCATCATGCATTCAAATACATTTGCCTTCATAGTCTCTCCTAGAGGATCTTTGTATGAGAAAATAAGTGTAGTGCTGAGAATCAGGTCCCATTGTTCATTCATTAATTCATTCACCAGATTCACTCTGCTATGAGAAAACTATGATGTCTTCAGGGAACTCACCTACAGCCAGAAGACCGTGGACCAATGTGATGGCAAGTATCATGAGGTATTATTGCTGCAGTTTACAGTGTGGGAAGTGGAGAAGGCTGACAGCAGCAGCAGCAGCAGCAATAATCATACAAGCTATATCCGTGTGCTTCCCAAGCATCAGGATCTGTGCTGAGCAGCTCACATCAGTTTATTTATTCTTTATAGAATTTCATCAGGCAGGACAATGCTTAACTCCATGGCTCAGAAGAAAGTACCACAGCTGAGAGAGGGCAAGGGACTTGCCCTCAATCAGACACAGGGTAGTAGGTAAAAGGGTGCTGATAGGAGCCTAAGCAGATGACCTCCAGAGCCCATCCTCTGTCAGATGGTGAAAGTCTGAAGTGAGAACACCGGAAAATAATGACTTTTTACCTAAATGTCCACAAGCTCCAGCAGGTAAGGAGCCTTTTAGCTCCTGCCATGTTTCATCATAAAGTGTGCAAGACCTATTAAGTTATGTACTGCTAACTGGTCATACAAGAACCCTTTTCCCAGTATTATTTTGGTGACTGTATTTCAGTTCTCTCTCTCTTTTTTTGTTTTTGTTTTTGTTTTTCAGTTCTCAATGTAGTTCTGCCCTCTAGTAAAAAAGGCACCTGCCAGCAAACACAGCCAATGCACTTTCCTTGAGGTAGTATTTTTTTCAGTGGATCAGCATCAAGTTCATTTACCAAAAATGTCTCCTGGCAATTTACTTGCCTTCAACTGCATTGCTTACTGTGTCCTTTTACACACACTCAGTCAAAATAACCCAGCACGCATCACATGTGGGGGCTTCTTTTCTTTGATCCCATAAGCTACTAGTTGTTGCTTTGCAAGAATACATGACATTATCATCATTCTTTAAATGGCAACCATGTGCATCACTAATATCAAAGTTACACCCCTGTGCTATCTGCACTCCTTTCCATATACACAATCTTTTATTCCATTGCTATATCATAATATTATCTTTATAAAGACACTTTTAATGGTACTTAGACCTTGATAGATATATAGTACCAACAGTGAGCATAATGCAATTAAAGTGATGGAGAGACTATGCAATTTATCAACCCATTGTAACATTTTTTACAGATAAAAGGGATGCTATCAATAATACAGGGCAACTGACATAAGCCAGGACTGTCCCCAGCAACATGGGATGTGGGGTTACTCCAGCTATAACCAAGTCTGTGTATATGTGAGTAATGGCAACTACATCACTGCTGTCACCTCCTGGACACCATGGTATAAGACACTATCAATCATAAGATGCCTGACATTGGGCTGCAGAAATGTTGAAATGCACACACACAAAAGAAATGTACATCCTGGGCAGCCCCGGTGGTGCAGCGGTTTGTTGCCGCCTGCAGCCCAGGGCGTGATCCTGGAGACCCTGGATCGAGTCCCACGTCAGGCTCTCTGTATCATGCCTGCTTCTACCTCTGCCTGTGTCTCTGTGCCTCTCTCTCTCTGTCTCTATGAATAAATAAATAAAATCTTAAAAAAAAGAAATGTACATCCTAGTGTTGGTGCACTATGATGTAATATACAGCCTTACAACCTGTCAAGAGCTTCCTTATCATTTGGTGAGGATCTATTCCTGTCTGCACTGGGCTATGTTTTCTCTGGCATCTTTTGTCTCTCTGTCCTTCAGTCCCTAATAATGATTTTCCATCTATAAAATCTTATATCTCCTGACATGTTAGTGAATGCAGGAGGCTGGGTCCCAATAGTGAGGTAGGTGCCTGTGGATAATCTCACACTCTGTTAAATTGAGAGCCAAGTCAAATCCAGGAGGCACCATTAAGAACCTCTCAGCTCCATCCACTTCTAGCCAAGGGGTAGGAAGATGCCTATATCACAGAGCCCCCTCTCCTGAGACAGGAGTGACAACAGAATTCAGGGAGCACCACCTCCCTCTTTGACCACTTCATCCAATCAGCAACCTTTTTATTTTTCTGCTCCACCTGCCCAGTGTAAGGGTGTATACCCTCAGTCCCAGGGGAATGGTAGGTGGTGTGTAGCACCCAGTTTCTTTGGCTTGATCAAGCTCAGGGCTAACTCCAAGTATTTGTTCAGCTGGGTTTGTTCACTGCAAGTTTTTAAGTTGCAAATGTTCCTTAAGGGTTTCCTCCCCTTGCTTGTTTTTCTGTGTCTCCCCCTCTTCCCTCACTCTGGGTAGCAGCAGAGCTTGGTGGTGGGTTCCATTCCCTCCCTACTACTCTCCATGTCTCAGGTCCTTGCCCATGAGCTGGGGATTATGAGCAGCAACCAGGCCACAGGCTTTGGGGATGCTCAAAAACTCAGTCTCAAAAATCACTGAGAACAGATCCTGGAGGTGGTCAGTACAGTGTAAGGTCATCTCTGTTATTAGCACTCATATTTGCTTAGTCAACAACTACCACATCAATGCTTTAGCTCTCAGCTCAAGTGTGGTATTCCCAGGAAGGCCAGCTTCCCAGGACCAAGTCAGCCTCAGTGGTAAGCTCTGAGGTATGTCCTCCAAGGTATTTATCACTATTTGCAATCAAGTTTGCATTTGTCTTGATTACCTAATTAATGCTGTCTGCCCCCCACTGAACCGCAGGCTCCTGAGGTCAGCATCCATGGCAGCTTGGATCTTTGTCAGTCCCTGTGTCTTCTATTAGAGCACTGGCATAGAGTGTGTTTACATTAAAGATGTGTTGGGTAAGTGGATAAATGATTTGGGCAGCCCCGGTGGCTCAGCAGCTTAGTGCCGCCTTCAGCCCAGGGCCTGATCCTGGAGACCCAGGATCGAGTCCCACGTCGGGCTCCCTGCATGGAGCCTGCTTCTCCCTCTACCTGTGTCTCTGCCTCTCTCTCTCTCATGAATGAATAAGTAAAATCTTTTTAAAAATGATTAATGGATGCTTCATAAATCTGTGTGCTTCACTGACTCAGATGAGGAATGATATGAACACTGAGATAAGAGACTCTCCGGCAACCAGAGAGGCCAACAGGACCTTTGCCTTCATCCATGCAGTAAATCCAGTAGATTCTCCAGCTTCCAAAAAGCTCCAAGCAGAGGCGATAGCAAATGAGGAAAAAGCCAGTGTGCTGTAAAGAAGCCCCTTGTTTCTGGACGCTCCTTTTCCTTTCAGCTGACAGGCCTGACCAGGTAAACCATTTCTTGACCATGTGAGCAGAGGAGAAACAAGGTTGGGCTGGGACTTCATCTGTCCTTGGGCATGTGCCCAGGATGGTCTGACAGCATTTCATTTCCTCTATTTAGAGCTGGACAGAGAGGTAGCATTCCCAGGATCCAGTGGGCTCCAAGCTGCTGAAGCAATCTGTGTTCAGCCTGATTGTAGACATAGAACAAGACCCAAAGGACTAGGTCTTCTGCCTTCTGAGCTCAGGCTAGAGAGACCAGCACTTTGGCCAGTGTTGGACAAGTGGAAAAGCAGTGCTGTCTCTCAATGATTGGATGCTTAGAAATAGGACTAGAAAGGTGTGAGCCCCCTTCACAAAGCTGGCTACCAAGCCATATTTAATTTGATTTGCCACATGGAGCTGGGAGAAAAATTAAATATTGTTCAAGCAAGTAATTGTATAATATTCACATCCCAGATTCTTATCAGGATTGGAGTGAGGTGATCTGGATGATAAGAAAGGTGTTCAATATTTACAAAGCACCTATGTAGGCCCAACCCAATCTAGGCATTTTACTTATAGAATCTTGTTTCATTCTATTGTAGTCTTATAAGGTATATATTACTATCAACACAAGTAGAAGATAGAACTGAGGGTCAGATCATATCTTTCGCCCATTTCATGATTGGGTTGTTTGTTTCATTGCTGTTGAGTTTAATAAACTATTTATAAATCTTGGATACTAGCCCTTTATCTGATAGGTCATTTGCAAATATCTTCTCCCATTCTGTAGGTTGTCTTTTAGTTTTGTTAACTGTTTCTTTCACTGGGCAGAAGCTTTTTATCTTGATGAAGTCGCAATAATTCATTTTTGCTTTTGTTTCCCTTACCTCCATAGATGTATCTTGCAAGAAGTTGCTGTAGCCAAGTTCAAAAAGGGTGTTGCCTGTGTTCTCCTCTAGGATTTTGATAGATTCTTGACTCACATTTAGATCTTTCATCCATTTTGAGTTTATCTTGTGTATTGTGTAAGAGAATGGTTCAGTTTCATTCTTCTGCACATGGCTGTCCAATTTTCCCAGCACCATTTATTTAAGAGACTGTCCTTTTTCCAGTGGATAGTCTTTCCTGCTCTGTTGAATATTAGTTGACCATAGAGTTGAGGGCCCATTTCTGATTCTCTATTCTGTTCCATTGATCTATGTGCCAGTACCACACTGTCTTGATGATCACAGCTTTCCAATCATGAAATGGGCAAAAGACATGGACAGAAATTTCACCAAAGAAGACATACACATGGTCAACAAGCACATGAGAAAATGCTCCACATCATTTGCCATCAGGGAAATACAAATCAAAACCACAATGAGATACCACCTCACACCAGTGAGAATGGGGAAAATTAACAAGACAGGAAACAACAAATGTTGGAGAGGATGTGGAGAAAGGGGAACCCTCTTGCACTGTTGGTGGGAATGTGAACTGGTGCAGCCACTCTGGAAAACTGTATGGAGGTTCCTCAAAGAGTTAAAAATAGAAAGGACTAGGACCCAACAGATGCAGTGAAACAGCAGGACACCTGCACCCCGATGTTTATAGCAGCAATGTCCGCAGTAGCCAAACTGTGGAAGGATCTTTGGTGTCCATCGAAAGATGAATGGATAAAGAAGATGTGGTCTACATATACAACAGAATATTCCTCAGCCATTAGAAACGACAAATACCCACACTTGCTTCAACGTGGATGGAACTGGAGAGTATTATGCTGAGTGAAATATGTCAATCGGAGAAGGACAAACATTAAATGTTCTCATTCATTTGGGGAATATAAGAAATAGTGAAAAGGAATAAAGGGGAAGGAGAGAAAATGAGTGGGAAATATTAGTGAGGGTGACAGAACATGAGAGACTCCTAACTCTGGGAAATGAACAAGGGAAAGTGGAAAGGAAGGTAGACAGGGGGTTGGGTGACTGGGTGACAGGCACTGAGGGGAGCACTTGATGGGATGAACACCGGGTGTTATGCTATATGTTGCCAAATGGAACTCCAATAAAAAATATATATTAAAAAATTAAAAAATAAGAAAAAGAACTGAGGGTCAGAGAAGTGATGTTCTCTCAAGGACACACAGCTTGTAAGTGACTAACTCATGATTGAAAGGAGTGATCCATGCTTCCAAAAGCACACTCTTCCCCTAAGGCTCTCCTGGTCCACAGGAGGCTGGACTGGGAAGTAGAGGCTGGATCAGTTCTGTCTCATGTAACAGACAAGGCAATGGGCTATTACAACAGTCCAGGAGTTAGCTGAGCTTATGGCCTGGAATGGCCACTCCCACCTGCTGTCATTTTTCTGTTTGGGTGGGGGAAATGCCCACACTGGACTGAGACAGTGTGTCAGAAGGATGAAATCAGGGATCCCTGGGTGGCGCAGTGGTTTGGCGCCTGCCTTTGGCCCGGGGCGTGATCCTGGAGACCTGGGATCGAATCCCACGTCAGGCTCCCTGCATGGAGCCTGCTTCTCCCTCTGCCTGTGTCTCTGCCTCTCTGTCTCTCTCTATGTAACTATCATGAATAAACAAATAAAATTTTTTAAAAAAAGAAGGGTGAAATCATAGCCGCAGAAAGACTTTGTAGGTGGCATTCCCCACATCGTTAGTGGAGGCAGGCTTATGGCCATCTGGCCCAGTCCTCACATAGCCAGTCCTCTTTTTCCCACCCCTCAACCACCCTGAGCCTCTGAGCAAGAATTTCCTCACAAGTGAGAGGGGAAAGGAATGTTTATGGATTTCTGCATTGTTTTATTTTCTGTAAGCAGAGATTACACTTATATTTTTTAAAAGATTTATTTATTTATCTTAGAGAGTGAGTGTGTGAGTGTGGGCAGGGAGGAGAAGGAGAGGGAGAGAGGGAATCTCAAGTAGATGCCCACTGATCGTGGAGCCCAAGGCAAGGCTCAATCTCATGACACTGAGATCATGATTCTGAGATCATAGCCTGAGCCAAAATCAAGAGTTGGATACTGGGATCCCTGGGTGGCGCAGCGGTTTGGCGCCTGCTTTTGGCCCGGGGCGTGATCCTGGAGACCTGGGATTGAATCCCACGTCAGGCTCCCTGCATGGAGCCTGCTTCTCCCTCTACCTGTGTCTCTGCCTCTCTGTCTCTCTCCGTGTGACTATCATGAATAAATAAATAAAATCTTTAAAAAAAAAAAGAGTTGGATACTCAACTGACTAAGCCATCCAGGTACCCCAGAGATTGCACATGTATTTTTAAAAGAAAATCGCTAGGCAAAGTATGAATTTTCAAATAGCATGGGTCCAGACAACAAGGTGAGACTCCTAACCTTGCAGGTGACTTGCTGGTATTCTTTACTGCACATTATTTATTCTTTAGAGACACAGAGAGTGAGAGAGAGAGGCAGAGACACAGGCTGATGGAGAAGCAGGCTCCCTGCAAGGAGCCCAATGTGGGACTCAATTCAAGATTCCGGGATCACACCCTGGGCCAAAGGCAGACACTCAACCACTGAGCCACCCAGGCATTCCAAGCCACCTAGGTGTCCCAGGACTGAAGAGAATCTTTAAGGAACAACCCAACCAACACTGGCTCCCAAGAGTTGTCACCACAGGTGTATAAGAGAGTGGATGATGGTGAAACTGGGACATCAATGACAGTGACAGGTCTTTGCATCTTTGCCTCCTGCTTCTGGATATCCATCCCTCATCCACCGCAGAGGTGGAGCCTCTTCATCCAGTAAGACTTTGCTGAATGCTGCCCTCCACTGTGCATTGCTAGTTGAGCCTAGGTGAGCTGGTGGGGCTGGGAGGATTTCTTGGAGGAGGTGGGTATGCTGTGGGTCATAAATGATTAATAGGATCTTCCAAGCAGAGAAGTAGGCAGGAACATTCTAGTAAAGGAGTCACGAAGTTCTATTATGCAAGATGAATAAGCTGTGGAAATCTACTGTACAGCAAGCAATATGACTATAGTTAACAGGACTGAATTGTGTATTTGAAATTTTCTGAGAGGGGAGATTTTGAGTGCTCTCACCACACACATAAACAAGAAGAAAATGGTAGAAGTGTGAGGTGCTGGATGTGTTAATCAGCTTGACCATAGTGATCATTTCACCATGTATCAGAGCATCAAGTTGTACACTAAAACTACCATTTCTGTTTATCAATTATACCTCAATAAAGCTAAAAATTTTGAAAAAAAATTTTTTTAAACTCCAAAACTAAGTTGACTCTCTGTAAACTCACATCCAGCAAATTATATTTTAATATTTTATTAATAATAAATAATAATTTTTAATATTTTATTTATGTGATAGCGCAAGCAGGAGGAGGGGCAGAACAAGAGGGAGAAACAGACTCCTCGCTGAGCAGGACCCTGGGATCTTGACCTGAGCCAAAGGCAGATGCTTAACCAACTGAGCCACCCAGATATCCACATCCAGATAATTAAATAGTGCAGATCTGACTGATGTGTTGCATAACATCAAATCTCACACAGTGACCATTTCATCATGTCAAAGGACTGCCACTGACTGGCTTAAACCTGCAAATACATAATTTTTATGATTCCAAACCAGGAGCCATCACAGTGTGTTCTTCTCAAGACACTGCAAGAGCAGATAATGGCAAGATAGGGGCCTGCAAAAGCAACATACCAAAGCTGCTTCGGCAGAGCAGCAGAATCACGGACATCATTAGCATTGTAGTCTATCTAGAGAGGTGGCCATGGCTGCAGTGGAGCAGGACCAATGCAAGGCCAGGACATGGGTTAGAGGTGAGCATCCCATGTCTGCAGGGATACCGAACAGCAGCACTCTGAGGGATGTGGGGCTGGGTGTACTGGGAAGACCTGGCCCTGGGCTTTAGGAGGGAAGTGCTGAGAGTGACCTGCTGAGTGGCCAGCCCAAGGAAGCCCTTTCCAGGCTTCTAGCTACTTCCAAGTCCTGTGGCCTCCAGGACCCACCCATAATGCAGAGGTATACCTTTCCTTTATCTTCCATCACAGAGCAGAGAACATTGCCCAGCAGGTACTTAAATGACTCAGAGTGGAGAAGAGGAGAGTGTTTTCCTAGCTGGATGTTTATCATGATGGGAAATCAATGGTGGTTCTTATTCCCCTCTCCAGGCTGCTCCCTCTGGAACATACCCTATGCCTGAGAAAGGGGCCTTCAGCTTACCACTGTGGAGGAAAAGAAAGAGCAAGGACAATGCCAGCTCTTCCCGTGGGCACATAGGGACATGTGGAAACACAACCTAGATGCTGCATTAGATTTGAAGCCATGCACCATAAATTCCAGTGGTTTACCCTCACTGTAGGCTATGTAACTGCCGATGTAATTCCACAGACATTCATCTGAAAGGGCCAGCTCACTCCTTCCCAGGAAGCCTGAGCTTGGAGGGGCCCTGGGACAGAAAGGATCCCATGATCTAAAACAGCATGGCAGACCCACTAAACAACCTACCAAAAGTCGGCGCATGAGTGAGTGAAGAGCCAGGGACCAGGGGAGAGGGAGGCTCCTTGAGCACCTACTGTGCACAGCTTCCATCTCAACATTTTCATGGAAGATTTGCAACCACATTGCAGCATGTATCCAAGCCCCCCATGGAGGCCCCAGGTTGATTCCAGAGCTCTCTTTCCACTCTGCACTATTCTGCTTTTAATCTGGGGCCTGGTTCGCCCAGAGCCTAGTGGAAAGCACTCTAGGAGGAATTCCTAGAGGTGGGGGCCAAGTTCCAGACTGATCTTCCAGGCCCAAGGCACTCAGCTTCCTGTACTGCCACACTCAGCAGATCCAGAATGAACACACCTTGAAGTTACAGGGGAAGATTCCAAACCCTCTTTCCTCTCAGCTTTATCCTGTCCCATGAGTAAAACAGGCTAATAATGTCTTTCAGTACAAGCCTAGATTTCCCACACCAGGTCCAATGTGCCTAATACTGTCACTTTATCCCAAACAGCAGATCAGTAAAGAGGTTTGGAAGAGAAAGGTGGCTGCTTAGTGGCAATTTTATAACTTAGTGGTGATAGAGCCACATGTGTGCTTGTCAGTTGCTGGGCTTTATATTTCTCCTGGCATTTGCACATCTGTGATCCATCACGCTGTTTGATGTTCAACAAAACACACTATAGAAGGGCCTCCTTTCCTTTGGACCAGTGTGGCCTCCAGAGGCTCTGTTAATTGCTCCCAGGCTATGGATTCTTTCCCACCTCATCTGGGATCAGATGGGCTCCGCAGGTCTATGGCAGCTGCCACTTCCCTGTGCTCTCCTGGAGACTCTTGACTTTAATGCCCACAGTGGGTCTCTCCTTGAGCAACTGGGAACTAACTTTCAGGCTCAGGACCCACAGAGGCTGGTTTCTCTCATCTTGTGAGATGCTGTGTTTCTTTCTTTATTCTGATCCATGGAGAACCAAGGAGTCAAGTGGGGCTCACACCTGGCAATGACACAAGAAAGCATGGTACACATTTATACAGAAAAGAGACCACCTCATCCATTAACCCACCCTAAATTTTCTTCCAGCCCCATTTCCTTCCTTGACCTTTCACATGTGGTAGAATTATATGTACTGTGAACACCATCTCAAATTCCCCCACTTTTGTTTCATGAGGTGGTTTATAAATAATTATCAATAATACAAATAATAATAATAATAATCATCATCATCATCATCATCAAGAAAGAACAGGCACCATGCACAACTGTTAGGACAGGGCTCTTTCTTTCTTCCAAAAGGCCTAAGGATGGTCCTAAAGAGGCCGGGGTCATTTCTCATAGTCCTCACTCACTCCTTCTGGTACTCATTCTTTCACAAATATCTCCTAAGTACTTGCCAGGTGGCAAATTTGGTCTCGAGGACTCATAGCCAAGGAGACTAATGGCCCCACTCAAGGGTGCCATTTTTGCCAGTCAGACACTTAAGCAGTCAGGAGGACAATGTGAGCATGGAATGAGTTGACTGTGTAAAACACTTGGGAGCACAGGGAAGAAACTAAGGGATGTGGGTGGCTGTGGGTGGCAGGCAGAAGCTTCCAGAGGAGCTGCTGGTTGGATGTGCAAGGCTGTATGTGACCAAGGAGTCACATGGCCTCCATCATTAGAGTCGCTGGTTAGGGTTTTCTGCTCTGATACTTTATAATAAGGGTCTGTAGGTCACAGGGGATGCAGAAAGCATCACAGACACAGAGCTGGCTACTTGTGAATGTCACACCTCTGACAGGTTCCCATGGAGACCAGTGAACAGCTGATTCTTACGGCACCTAAAGCAGGTAAGAATGCACCTCAGTATGTTTAAAACATAATTTTATTTTCTAAATAGTAGAGAAAATCCAGATATGCTAATGTGCTAGAGCGGTTAGCAAAGAACATTCATAATTATAGAAATAGGATATCTAACAAATGCACTAAACCGTGAATCATTTGTATTGATCTCAGGATCCCAACTGTTCAGACAATTGATAAAGCAGTTCCAGCTGAACAAGTCAACTGGAGAAATGCAACAATGATGCTGGGCGAGCCTCAGAGGGACAGGTACCAGCCAACTTGATGGGATGGCAGCAGTGTAATGTGTGGGACATTGTGTCTAGGAATAGGACCATGCCAAAGTCTGGGGAAGTCTCACCTTTAAGTACATAATTAAGTTAAAAACCCTGGATGTGTCCTCTCCTTCATTCTTTTCTGAAAGTATTACTTATAAAGGGACCTATCATGAGGGAGGGGATGGAGCCCTACCCTCAGGAGATCAAAAGAAAATAGGAAATTGCTGAAGATTGTAATAAATGCTGGAGTGAGTACAGAGTGCTGCAGAAGCAGAGGAAAGCTGCCCACCACCCACTTCTGCAGGGCTCTGTGGAAGAGCAACTTCTCAGCTCAGGCTGAGGACTGAAAGAAGGGTTCCAGGGAGAGGAATGGGAAGTTCTGTCTGGGAATGCAGGGGTAGGGGAAATCCCTGTAGCCCATAGGGCTGGGAGTGAGAGAGCTAGCCTGGGCTCTGGAGGTGTCAAGAAGGCAATCATCATTCAGCCAAGTTGGTAGCTTAGGAAGAACCCAAGGGCCCCTGAGTGCAGACTGGATGGAGGAAGAGACTCTAGCCAGATTCAGTACTTGGAGGTACCTAGATAAAAATGGGTTCTAGATAAGGTCTCAGTGGTGGAGGTGGAGAGACAGGGTGAATTTAAGACAGATTTAGGAGCCAGAAGTGAGGAGCTTAGTGATAGACTAAAAGTGGGGAGAAGAAGAAGGGGCATGGCTACTGGCCAGCAGAACAGTTGCAGGGAAGGGAGAAGCAAGCCCTAGCAGAGGGCCTGAACACAGCCTCCAGGGTGACTCCCACCACCACCACAGTGCTCCCTGAGACCCATTACCTTACCTGTCACCTAGGAACATATGAGACAGGTGGGCCTCTCATTCAGTCAGCATTATTACCTCATAGACAATTAGGGAATCAAAGCTTATAGATGCTGTCCCTCAGCATTGCTCCCCACCCTAATACCAAACCGTCCTTAAGCCTCACATAAAATTGGAGTCTGCCTAACCTGGTATCCACCTCTGAGCCAACAGTTGGAAACAGTTACCTCTACAGCACAGTGCTGAGAACTCACCAAAAATTCCTAAGAGGGTAGGAAAGATGAAAGAAATAACCAATAGTAGCTAAGATTTGTCACATGCTCTATAATTCATTATAGAACAGAATCTACCAAACTGCACTGAGAAGTATGGACTTCTTCGTCCCAGTTCCAAATGAAAACAATGAGATCCAGAAGAAAAAGGAAAGTAATCACTTCAGTCATTAAATATAATACTTCTAGTCAGGTCCTCAAAAAATTGAACATAGAATTACCATAAGATACAAAAAAAAATTGAAAACAGGGTCTCACTGAGATATGCATGCAGCCATTTTCATAGTAGTATCATTCACAATGACTAAAACATGGAAGAAACACAAAATGCAGCGTATGCACACACTGGAGTATGATTCAGCCTTGAAAGGAAGGACATTCTGATGTGTGCTATAGCTTGAACAAAACTTGAGGACATAATGCTAAGTGAAATAAGTCATTCACAAAGAGACAAATACTGCATGATTCCACTTACATGAGGCACACAGAATAGTCAAATTCATAGAATCACAAGCAGAATGGTGGTGGCCAGAGGCCAGGGGAAGGTGGAATGGGGAGCCATCGTTCAGTGCATACAGTTTCAGCTCTGCAAGTTGAAAACGTTCTGGTGACAGATGGTGATGATGCTCACACAACAATATGAATGTACTTAATGTCATTAACTATCTACTTAAACATGGTTAAGCTGGTAAATTTTATGTTATATATATTTAACCACAATTTTTGAAATGGTAACAAAAAAGACAGCAAACAACATTAATAATAATAGCAGAGGCAGTGGCCCTCTGCAGCCACAGCCACACCAGCTCCTCACCCCCAGCCCTAGCCCTTGCGGCTGTCACTGGGCTCTGGGAGGCCAGCTCCCCTCATTGGCCTGCAGGTGGAAATGGCTTCCCACCATTGCTGATGCTCCTTGCATGCCTCATCAGCTCTTATTAATTCCTTTAACCCTGCCCTGTGAATAAGCCTTCATTAAATTATTTTCCATTAAAAACATAATAGTTATGCTGTCAGTAGAGCCATTTTCAGCCTCAAGCCCAGCAGGGATGGGCGCCACATCTGATGAGATGTCCCTAAGCCTGGTGTGTGACTGCAATGCTCAACAGTGTCAGCACCATGCTCTGGAGAGGATGCTATGCTCAAAAGCCAGCCAACCGCACCGATCATTGTGACATTTTCAGACATTGCAGGACATCTCTGCATGAAAGCCTCCCCCAATTCTAGGAGTATATCTTTGCATGGACCCATTGGTGACACTTTGATTAATAATCCTCCAAAGTAAGCAGAGACACTAAATCCTGGCAATTATGTGATAAACTTATTGTACATTAGGCTTCCCATTGACTATGACTCTCCACTCCTAACTCTGGGAAATGAACTAGGGGTGGTAGAAAGGGAGGTGGGCGGGGGATGGGGGTGACTGGGTGACGGGCACTGAGGGGGGCACTTGACGGGATGAGCACTGGGTGTTATTCTAGATGTTGGCAAATTGAACACCAATAAAAAATAAATTTATCAAAAAATAAAAATAAAAATAAATTAAAAAAAAAAACTCTCCAAAATGCAATGGAATAAAAACATGAGTTGGGACTTGGAAACTTAGTGACTGTACAGCTTTAGGGCAGAGGAAATGAGATGGGGTCCCAAAAGAGTACACAAAGAGAAGGCTGCTGCTGTGCCTGGAGCCCACATGGGATAAGTCTCCTGATCCCAGTAAACTGGTCTGTTAGCAGATGCCTTTTCTTGAACCCAAGGCCCACAGTGTGGAGGAAGGGTGGAGGTGGACTGGCACAATCTGCTTGTCACCAGCACTCTGTGGTCCCCCATGCCAAGCTCCTGGCCACTTTCCATGTGGTATGCTGCTCTGTGCTTCAGCCTCTACATGTTCTATTCCTTCCACCTAGCTTTTCCTCTTTCTGTTCCTACCCTTGGCTAACTCCTATTCATCCTTCAAAATTTTGCTCAGTTATAAGCTGCTTCTTCCAGAAACATGTAGAATCTGGGCTAGACACCTCCACAGACCCCACACTTTCCTTGACTTAGGTCCTGAACAGCTTACTGGTAAGTATACGAAGTATATTGTGGTCTCCCCTAGCCTGAGGTTCTTTGGTAGCAGGGAGCTAACCCACCTGCCTCTGTGTCCAGGATCTCTACAACACTAGAGGATATCAGACACCTAGAGTCTTTGAGACTTTATCCTGCCAGAAGTGTTTTAGAGCCTTAGAATCCAGCTGTCATGCACTGTGTCTGAGATGTGGATGCTGAGCCCCCTTCCACACAGTGCCTGCAGAGTGAGGTGTGCCCTCCCTAAGGAACAGCCACAGCTAGGGACCAACCTCAGATGATTATGTTTGCACAGACAGGAAAGACCCATCCCCTCTGGCCTCACTTTCTTTGGCGAGGACACACTTCATTATACCTGGACTTCCTCAAGGGTCTCTGAGGGGCAGAATGTCAACTTCTCCCCAGGGCCAGGAATAGCCCAGCCCCCTAGATGGGAGTGAGCCATAACTTTCTACAGAAGACACAGAAAACCACAGTGGTCCTAGACATGGGAGGACCCTGGGCACAACTTCTGATAAGCAACTGGCAAATTCAACTCCTTTTTACTCTTTAGGGAAATGCTAAAAAAAAACCAAACACATAAACATTTCATTATTTATTGTGAACAGTAGACATTTTATATAGTATGTGCTTTGTTACCTGGTAACTTAAAGCTCTAAACAAGAAAGTCTCTGAGTACTGTTCCAGCCTACACAATTCTAAGAAGTTCCAGGACATTCCCCTTGAAAAAGCACTGCAAGGGTAGAATAAATCCAAGAGGGTTAGGGTTTTCAACAGGATTGTGTGTAGATTAGGGGATTAAAATCTTGAACACAGAGAAGAGCCAACCCATTCTGTTTCTAGAACACTCAGGAGAGGGTTTGGTTGACAAGAGTTGAGAATTTGTGACATTGAACTTCTCCCTCCATGAGGAAATGGTTTCAGTGTGGTTGAGAGGAAAGAGAACCACAGAATAAAGGAGATCCCTTGGGAAGGTGGGATCTGCCACCTGAACTGCCGGCTGAAGTTAGGTGGGGTGTGCTGGGAGAGGGTAAGATAAGCACATCCTACTTTTATGTCAAGACAAGGGACTCCAAACCTCCATCCAGGATGCCTGGCCTAAGAGGGCCCCAGGGAGGCCACAGTGGCCCTGATCTTCCCTGGCTCATTAGGGAGTACTCAGAGAACTTTCTCACTTTCCCTCAAAATTCCTGAGACTAGAGATTCAGTTTTAATTGTTTGCCACCCCACATAAGATGCTGAGTGGCAGTTTCCCTAGGACAGTTGATGCTGTTTCCACTGAACACCAATGCAACAAGCTCACCCTCTGCTGGGAGAGCATTTCTCAAGAAGCAAGTCCTTGGATAAGTGCAATGAGAAGTCCTGGTGGGCAGCATACAGAGGGCTGCAGGTGTGACCCAGGTGTGCAATAAGAGGTCCTATAGCGCATCATGGAGAGAGGTGTAGGTGGTACGTGGGTCTTCCACCAGCCTTGCTGAGAGGCAAGTCATTTAAACTTTCCAGGCCTCCATTTTCTCCAATGGAACTCGTAATACTGACCTAGGAGACACACAAAAAACACATCATAGGTGATTAATAAGTGTGATTACCCTCCCCCTAAGGAGAGGTATTAGGAGGCAGGAAGGGAGCTGGAGGCCAAGCTTCCCTGCAGGCACAGCTTTCTCAGGCATGATCTGCTCTCAACCCCTTAATCCCCAACTGCATGTCCCCTTAATCTCCATCAATTCCCTGCAGCCTGGAACACACTGAACCTGCCCCTGCCCCAAGGTCTTTGCACTTGCTGTTCTCTCTGCTAAAATACTCCCAGGCATCTCCGTGGTTCCCTCCCCAATTTCTTTCTGGCTGCTGCTAAATTTTATCTTATTAAAGGGGCCTTCCTTGGTTAAAAAAAAAAAAAAAATACCACTTCTTCCCACAAAGACACACATTTGTATAACTTCTTTACTCTGCTTCACTTTTTTCATTCATAGTACTCATTATTATGGTGTGTATGTATGTGTGGTTTCAGTCTTGTCCACTGCTACGCCCCAATATCTAGAAGGGTTCCTGACACATGGTAGCTCATCCAGGTATGTGTGAGAAAGAAAGAATGAATGATTCAGTGAGAACCATTCCAACGGACTCCTCTCTTCTTCTTCCCTGATGAGAGCACAATCCCCCAGTGTGGCTTCTCTCCTACTCCAGGTCCCCAGGCCTTTGTGTTGAAAGCTGTCTTAGCTTACCCTTCACATACCACCGCATTTGTGGGCTATGGCCTGCACATCACTCAGTCCAAGCAGCTAGGCCTGTGCTTGGCTAGGTGAAGGCCTATTGCCCTCAGTGCATCACATAGAGATTAGAGTGTGCACATCTGCAAAATACTCAGGAATCACCAGCCCCCAACTCTTCCCAGGCTCTTAACTCACAAGGACTCCCAGTTCCGTTTCCCCAGAACAGTACCACACCTGCATTTTTCACAAGAGTTGTATGTGTGCCTCTGCAGAGCCGACACTGGCACTAACTAAAACATAGTTATAAATAATTGAAACATGATACTATTGATCACTCAACAGCATTATCTCTCCTGGTGGAGTCTAGGGTAATTTCTGTCCTTGGCCCCGTCTGCTCTGACAAAATCCACAACACTACCCTGCTGTAGAGGGTAATTAGCAGGCTCTCCCAAGGAAGATGGATTCTCATACTCAGCAGCAGGACTTATGCAGTGTAATTGGAAAGCACAAAAGATTAACAAGGAAGACAGGAAGAGAAAGTGGCAGGATCTATGAAATTCACCTCAAGCCTGCTTTAATCACAATATGCATTTTAATCACCCCAGCAGCATGAGGAACAGCCTGCTCACAGTCCTAGAGGTCTGGAGCACTTGCCTGGAAACAAAGACATCTGGGATCCCTCTTTGCCTGGCCTCCACCCCATGCATCTCCACCTCAGTTTTCCCACCCTTCCGATCATGCAGGCTGCTCAAGGAATCAGAAGCCAGGTCCACAGTATAGCAAATCCTCATATCAACATCTTTGGCTATACTTTTCTGTTTAAGTTAACCAGTTGCTAAAGGTGATGACTCAGGGGTTAGCTTTAAGGCTGAGAGCCCCATAGGGTATACACGTCTACAAGCCAACAACTCATCCGACTGTAAGCCTGCCTCTGGGATATGTGTGCTCTTGAGTGCTCCTCCAGCCACTGTCCGGTGGAGTGTGTCCCTTCCAACAGAGGAGAGAGGGCCCCAAACTATCTCTCTCCCAGCAGTAGCCCTGCTTAGGGCTGCAGATAGGTGTTCCCCCTGCAAGATCCAAGAATAATCTTCCTGATTATTTCTATATCACATTTTACATCTTTTTATCTTGTGCATCCCAAAACTACTTGTTATCCTCCTCTTCCCCCCTCCTCCTCTCAGCCCAAAACTCCCATGCCTCCAGTTGCATCAATGGGCTCCCTCCTGACATCTCCTCTAGGTGTCCAGTAGAAGCCTCATGCACATGATATGAACAGAACTTTGCTTCCTCCCCATCCTCCTCATTGTTCTTCAGCACATCACCAACTCACTAGTTAAAGCCAAATCCCAGATGTCACTCTTGATTCCCCTTTCTCACACCAAACACCTCCAACCCAGGAGCTCAAGATTCACTGAGTCCTCTTCCCCATCTCTCTCCCAAAGCTTGCTTGAGGCCAGTCTGATCTTCCCAAGACCCCACAACATCCTCCTGACTTGGCCTGCTGCCTTCTGCACAGTGTGAGTCACATGTGCTCCTTGCTGAGACCACCCGGGGCCCTCCTGTCTCAGCAGAATGCTTCCACACTCTGGGGTCTGGGTTGTAGGCCCCTGGTGCATGACCTTCAGCACCAGTTCTGTCCTGCCATGAGCCTCCTAAGCTGCTTAGGGCACTCCTGACTCCTTGCTGCCACCCAAGGAATGACATGAATGTCACCACTCAGGAAGGCCTGCTCTGACTACCTGACTTTATCTTACTTTTTTTCTTTATAGTGTTTTTCTCTGCCTTGAATGGGTTTTTTCAATTGTTTCTTTATTATTTATTATCCCCGCTGTCATAGAATGTGGATGCCATGGGTAAGAGATCTATCCTAACCCTTACACTCTTAAAACACTTCTGCCTAGAAGGTAGTCTGGTACCTGAGAAACATTTGTCAAATGAATAAATCAATAAGCATCTTCATTATGGGCAATAATATGATACAATACAAAAAACACAGCTGGGGAATCAGGTAGCTTGGCGAGGAATGGGACTGCTAGAAGGAGTTAACTCCCAAGTTAAGTTAAAGTAGGGTATGGATGATCTAACTATAGGTTCACATGCATGGATATGTAATATTTATCTATTTGTTAATTCATTTATTTGTCCAGATTTCATCAAGTCTGAAGTGTACACAATTTGACAGGCCTTCTTTAAGAAAAAGAATGTTAAAGTCTTTTATACTGCATTATCAATTATATTTTTAATAGGAAATAACCTTTTTTTAAATGAGCATCAGTGAGAAATGATCCTTACAAGTCTGCTCACCTGATGATGACTGGAAGAATTATCCAAAGACTGGCTTCTAATGGGCCCCTCTCCAATGACTCCCACATTTCTGGGGCTAGGGCCATGAGACACGACACTGCAGTGCCCTCTCTGACCTGTGCCCTGTTGTCATGCCAGGTGCCTGACACAGAACTTGGTGCGAATGTTCCCAGAAGCCATTTCTGTAGCTGGAGGAACCGCAATACAGCCTTGTGGAGGTGATTATAATCCACATGCAAATATCCCACTTAATCCAAGTGAGCATATGCCCAATTTAAGAGATGCGGAAGGTTGGAGCAGAAAGAGATAAAAGTCTTCGGTGAATATCATTGAAATTTTAGTGAACACTTTGACCATGGGAACACACTGCAAGGACCTTCCCAGGACGTTGGAAGTGGCCCATGGGAATGAGAGAATGGCTGGAGAGATCCTACCAGCCATTTCCTTGCAGTATCCATGCACTGTGCATGGCAGGATGCCTATAAAGCCAGCACATGCCTGTCTCTTGGTAGCCTGCAGGATATGTGGTATTAGTACACAGAGATCCAGATACAGATATGTGTGTGCACACTCAGAAACAGACATAGCAAAGGCATGTGCTCACCCAGATGAAGAAAGTGTGTATACATCTACCCATTTGTCTGCACACACTCATGCACAACCACGTACCCATGTGCTCCAGTACTCACTTCCCACCAATGTCCAAGAGATGCTACAAAAAGAGTTCTTTTCTTTCTTTTTTTTTTTTTTTTAAGATTTTATTTATTTATTTGAGAGAGAGAGAAAGAGAGATAGCATGAGCAGTGGGGAGAAGGAGAAGCAGGCTCCCCACCAAGCAGGAAGCCCAACGTGGGACTCAATCCTAGCACCCTGAGATCATGACCCAACCCAAAGGCAGGTGCTTAACTGACCGAGCCACCCAAGATCCATGAGAGTTCTTTTCTTTAGATGATCTTTGGTAGTAGAACAAGTACTCCCAACAATTCGAAACCACATTGATAATACCCAGATCTGGCAATGGCCTTACCAGTTTGATTTTGCGTTCAAGAAGGGCTTATTTAGAGCCCCAGAGCCATAGGCACTGGGAAAACCCCTATGCACAGGGTGATAGGCAACACTCCACCAGGCAACCATGCCAGGCCATTCACCAGACTGCGTCCCTCTCCACCCACCTGTGACTGATGTTGCCTTCTAGCCAAGGCACAAACATCCAGACTCCTCACTGCAGTACAAGCAAGGGTCCTGGGATCCTATGAAGGCCCCTGACAGGGAATGAGTCAGGTGGATCTGCACAGCCAATACACAGAGCCAGCACAAGCATGGGCCAAAGGAAGAAGACATGCACTCAACTCTGCCTCAAACTGCACAGAAAATCCATCTCTCCCGAATCTGCTGTGGGCCACAGGAGCTGCACCCTCCTGGGCAGCCCTGCCTGTGGCCCCAAGCTTTGGGTTCAGCCATCACAAGAGGGACTCAGGGCAAGGCCCAGTGTCACCAGAGTTGTCCTCAGTGTAGACTTGTTGAACTGAGAACTGCGCACAGAGGAGTAGCATGTGAGCTGTGGCTGACTTGGTTTCATGAATGCAGCAAGTATTCCCTAATCCTGCTGCATGCCCTGTGTTGTGGCACTGTGGACAACAGAAACAGAGGCAGGGCATCTATACCTAATTTGGAAGACAGGATGGAAATGCAGTAAAACTCTAGAGAGGATCAAAGGGTGAGCCAGGAGCAGATGGCTTTAACTGAATTTTTGTGACCTTCCAGTCAGGCCACTGAGGACAGAGGCAGGCATTCCTTCACAGATGACAATGTAATGCTGCTTTACCTCTCTAAGCCCCAAGTTTATCGTGGATAGAATGGGAATCGATAAATCTATGTCAGAGGGTCTAAGATGCCCATCAGGCAGGACAGGCTATGGTACTCTGTGCTGACAGCCCACTCACTCGCACATTGTATTTCTATTTTTTTTAATATTTTATTTTTTAATTCAGAGAGAGAGGCAGAGACACAGGCTGATGGAGAAGCAGGCTCCCTGCAAGGAGCCCAATGTGGGACTCGATCCCAGCATCCCGGGATCACACCCTGAGCCAAAGGCAGACGCTCAACCGCTGAGCCACCCAGGCATCCCTGTACTTCTATTTTTAATTTTTTTATTAACCTCCACACGATTTTCCATAGTGACTGTACCACTTACCATTCCCACCAACAGTGCACGAGGGTTTCCTTTTCTCTATATCCTGGCCAACATTTGTTATTCCTTATCTTTTTGATACTATCATTCTAACAAGTATGAGGTAACAACTCCTTGTAGTTTTGATTTGCATTTCCTTCATGATTAGTGATGTTGAGCATTTTTTCATGTGTCTGTGTATTATATGGATGGAAGTTTCTCCGATTTTTCCTGCATAACCCATCACTCCAACCTGCATGTACGCAGGCAGGCTAAAAAATGTTTGTGAAACTCGTGCTGCCTGAGTGACCTCAGAAGCCTGGTTAGTTGACATCAGCTGGCCTCTAGGTCAGAATTGGCCCTTCTGGTCTGGACATCAAGAGCTATAAATTTTGCCTTGCCATCCTCTCTGGCTCCAGACTGGGCTGGACCCCAGAATGGGATCTGGGAGGGATGTCAAGCACACCTAACCCAGTCTCCTTGAATATGTTAAGACATAATTAACATAAGAAATGCAGCTCACTCCAAACTGCAAGTAGGCAAACAAATGTTTAATTTTAGACCCCCGTCATTTCACCTATAAATACGACCCTTATGGGGATGGTCAATTGGAAGTCTCACCTGAGGGGACAACACTCAGCCCAGGCCTCTCAATCGGGACTCCAGCCTGGCTGTCTCCATATGGTTGGATGTTCTAAATACCCAATTTAATGTAACTCTGTCTTAACATTCTCCTTTACTGCTCACTATTTCCCTCATCTATGCATAGATTTCCCATTACTTCTTTCTATTCCTATTGAATTTTTATAATATCAGTAAAGTGGTTTGTTTTCTGCCTTCAAAACTGAGAGTATGGCTGCTGTGAATCTTTCTTCAGAACATTTTGCTGACCATCTGAAAAGTCTGTTCATATCTTCTGCACATTTTCCATAAGATTGTTTGATTTTTTGCTATTAAGTTGTATGCATTCTTTGTACATTTTGGACACTATCTCATCCGATATATAATTTGCAAATATTTTCTCCTCTTCAATAGGTTGCTATTCATTTTTATATGGTTTCCTTTGCAGTGAAGAAGCCTTTTAGTCTGATGTGGTCCCATTTGTTTATTTTTGTGGGTTTTTTTTTTTAATTTTTGTTTTTATTTTTGTTTTGTTTTGTTTGGCCTTTGCTTTTGGTGTAAAATCCAAAAAAGTCATAGCCAAGACCAATGTGAAGAAGTTTATTGTTCACATTTTCTTCTAGGAGTTTTATGAACAGGTATACGTTTAAGTTTTTAGTTCATTATGAGTTAATGTTTGTATAGATTGTAAGATAGCCGCCCAGTTTTACTCTTTGGCATGTGGCTGACCAGTTTTCCCAACACCATGTATTGAGGAGACTGTCTTCTCTCCATTGTATGTTTTTGGCTTCTTTGTTTCAAATTAATTAACTATATATGCATAGGTTTATTTCTGGGCTTTCTAGTCTTTTCCATTGGTCCATATGTCTTGTTTTTATATGATATCACATTGTTTTGATTATGATAGCCTTGTAATATAGTTTGAAATCTGGGAGCATAATGGCTCCAGTATTGTTCCTCTTTTCCAAGATTGCTTTGGCTATTTGGCGTCTTTTGTGCTTCCATAAAAATTTTAGGACTTTTAGTTCTAGTTCTAGTTCTGTGAAGTATGCCATTGGAATTCTGATAGAGGTTGCATTGAATCTATAGATTGCTTTGGGTAGAATGAACATTTTTAACACTATTATTTTTTCCAAACATGGAATATCTTTCCATTTATTTGTGTTTTCTTCAGTATCTTATAAAGAAGGTAATGCTGGCCTCGTAAAATGGGTTTGGAAGTTTTCTCTCCTGTTCTACTTTTTGGAAGAACTTAAGAAGATTTGTGAAATTCCTTGGATGTTTTACAAAATTCACCAGTGAAGCCGTCTGGTCTTAGACTTTTGTTTGTTGGAAGGTTTTTAGATTCAATCTCATTACTGATAATCAGTCCATTCAAATTCTCTATTTCTTTATGGTTCAGTCTTAGGAAGTTGTATATTTCTAGAAATCTATCCATTTCTTCCAGGCTTTCCAATTTGTTGGCACATCATTGTTCATCATAGTCTTTTTTTTTTTAAATAAATTTATTTTTTATTGGTGTTCAATCTACCAACATACAGAATAACACCCAGTGCTCATCCTGTCAAGTGCCCCCCTCAGTGCCCGTCACCCATTCACTCCCAACCCCCGCCCTCCTCCCCTCATCATAGTCTTTTATGATCCTTTGCATTTCTGTGGAATCAGTTGCAATGTCTCTTGTTTCGTTTCTAATGTTATTTATTTGAGTTCTTTTTTTTTCTTGGTGAGTCTAGCTAGTTTATCAATTTTGCTTATCTTTTCAAAGAAGTAGACTTTGGTTTACTTGATATTTTCTATTGTCTTTTAGTTTCAAATTTATTTGTTTCTTCTCTGATCTATGTCATTTCCTTCCTTTTATTTGTTCTTCTTCTCCTAGTTCCTTGATGTGTAAAATTGGTTGTTTATCTGAGATTTTTCTTGATTCCCAAGGTAAGCATTTATCACTGTGAACTTCCCTCTTAGAACTGCTTTGGCTGCATCCCATAAGTTTTGGTAAGTTGTATTTCCATTTTCATTTGTCTCAAGGTATTTTTTTTATTTCTCTTTTGATTTCTTCATTGAGCCACGGGTTGTGCAGCAGCATGTTGCTTAATAATCCCCACATACTTGTGGATTTTCCAGTTTTCTTCTTGTAATTGATTTCTAGTTTCATACCATTGTGATCAAGAAGATGCTCAGTATTATTTCAATCTTCCCAAATTTGTTGAGACTTACTTTGTGGCCTGACAGATGATCTATCCTGGAGAATATCTGCTGTGTGCTTAAGAAGAATGTGCATCCTATTGCTTTTGGATGGGATATTCTGTATATGTTTTTTAGGTACAACTCATCAAACACATCATTTAAGGTTGATGTTATCTTATTGATTTTCTGTCTGAATGATTTATCCATCAATGGAAATAAAGTATTAAATACCTCTACTATTGTTATATTTATATTTCTCCCTTTAGGTCTCTTAATATTTATCTCACATAATTAGGTGCCCTATGTAGGATGCCTATATATTTACAAGTTGTTATATCCTGTTGTTGGACTGACTCCTTTATCATTATGTAATGCCCTTCTTTGTCTCCTATTACAGTCTTTGTTTTAAATTCTATTTTATCTGATATAAGTATAACTACTTTGGCCTCCTTTTGGTTTCCATTTGCATGGAATATCTTTTCCATCCCTTCACTTTCAATCTGTATGTGTCCTTATGTCTGAAGTGAGTCTCTTATGGGAAGCACATAGATGAACCTTGTTTTTTTTATTCATTTAACCACTGTATCTCTTTTGATTAGAGAACTTAGCCAATTTACATTTAAAATCTTTTTTTTAAAGATAGATTTACTTATTTACTTACTTACTTAAGAGAGAGAACATGTGCATGCAAGAGAGAATGAACAGGTATGACAGAATAAGTATATTGGCATTTTGTTCATTGTTCTCTTGCTGTTTGGTAGTTATTATTTTCCTTTCTTCATTTGCTCTCTTTCTTTGTAGTTTGATGACTTCCTTTAGTGGCATGCGTAGATTCCTTTTTCATTATCTCTTATGTATCTACCATAGGTTTTTGCTTTGTGGTTACCATGAGGCTTACATATAATAGCGTATATTTATAACAGTCTATTTTAAGTTGATAACAACTTAAATTTGAGTGTATTCCAAAGCTCTACATTTGTACTCTCCCTGCATGGGTTATGTTTTTGATGTCATATTTTACATGTATATTTTTTATCTTATGTATCCCTTAAATAATTATTGCAGTTACCATTATTTGTACTGTTTTTGTCTTTTAACCTTCGTAATAGTTCTGTGTGATTAGCTGTAAGGGATCAATTCACACCTTACTTATATTTATCTTTATCAGTGAAATTTATATTTTCATATGTTTTGTTACTAATTAACACCTTTCTGGCTAAAAGAAGTCCCTTTACCATTTATTATAAAACTGATTTAATAGTGATGAACTCCTTTAGATTTTGCTTGTTGAAAGACTCTATCTCTCTTTGAATTCTGAACAATAACATCCCAAGTTAGAGGATACTGATCAGAAATCTTTCTTTGGCACTTGGAATGTTTTGTGCTGCTCGCTTCTGATCTGCAAAGTTTCTGCTAAAAAAAAAAACCACTTATAATCTAATGGGAGTTCCCTATTTTTTTTGGGGGGGAGTTCCCTTTTGTATAACACATTGTTCTCTTGCTGATTTTAAAATTTTCTCCTTGACTTTAAATTACAATAATTTAATTATAATATGTCTTGATGTGGATCTCTTTGGGTTCATTATTTTGGAACTTTCTAGCATTCCTGAATATGAATGTCTGTTTCCTTCCCCAGGTTAGAAAAGTTTATAGCTATTATTTCTTCAAATAGGTTTTCTGCCTAATTTCCCTCTCTTCTCCCCCTGGGACCCCTATAATGCAGAGTGTTAGTCTGATTTATATCATCCTCTTCTTTTTTCATTCTTTTTTTTTCTTTTTGCTGCTCTGATTGGGTGAGTTCTTCTGCCCTGTCTTCAAGCTCACTCATCCTTTCTTCTGATTTATTTAGTCAGCTGTTGAACCTCTCTAGTATATTTTTTCAATTCAGTTATTACACTCTTGAGTTCTATAACTTCTGTTTGATATTTTCTTATATTTTATGTTTGTTGTAGTTATCACTATGTTCATCTGTTTTCTACAGGTTTGGTAAGCATCTTTATGACCATTACTTTGAACTCTTTATCAGATAAGTTATTTCCATTTCACTAAGGATTTTTTCCATCCTCCTGAGGTTTTATCTTAATTTTTTATTGGAACATATTTCTGTTTCTTCATTTTGCTTGACTATCTGGGTTTGTTTCTACACATTAGATGAAACATCCACCTCTCCCTGTAGTAAAGGATTGTCCTTGTATAGGAGATAAACCTTATCATTCAACTCTACCTTAGCTCCCGCTTGTCCCTGAAACTTTTGTGATTGCTCAAGCAGCCTATTCTATACTAGAAGCTTTTTGAAAAATGTAAATGTGAGGTCACAAGCATAAGCCTCGCTGGCAACCTGAGCCAGGAGATCTATCTGAAGATGTTCCCTGAGCAACAATCACAAAAATCAGGACTCCATGGGGTGCCTAAGTTGTTTAGACAATTGAGTTTCCAGCTCTTGATTTTAGCTCAGGTCATGATCTCGGAGCCTTGAGATCAAGCCCAACATCCAGCTCCTCACTCAGTAGGGAGTCTATTTGAGATTCTTCCCCTCTTCCTTTGCCTCTCCCCCTCCTCACTCATTCTCTCTTGCACATGTTCTCTCTCTCCTCTCTCTCATAAATAAATAAATAAATAAATAAATAAATAAATAAATAAATCTGAAAAAAATCAGGGCTCCAGATGAATGTATGAATGTATAAGTTTCAACTGGGAAATACCAGTGAGTTGTAATGGAATAAAGAGAAAACATAAAAATATTGTGTCTCCCGGCCTATATTCCCTACATGCACCTCCATAGCTTTTAGACATGTGTCAAGTGAGAAGCCTGTGCCTTGAGTCTGGAGCTCCAGCACAAGCAAGAAGCAACCTTTCCTTCTCAGAAAGGTTGAAGGTTTGTTTCCATCTGCTGTTTATGCAGAGCCTTAGAGGTGATAGCCTTCCAGCACTGTCTCAATTGTTACAGTCTCGTGGGACCCAGAAACACAAGCCTCCTTGGCCACCAGAGCCAGGTGATCAAGGGATATCCTTTGGGTAGCAGCCGCAAAAACCGTAACACCAGACATAAAAACTGGGGTGCCAGACATATAAAACCTCCCCTCTGAGAAATACTGATGCTCTGGAGCATGGCAGAGGGAGAGCATGAGATAGTGTCCACTCTCCAATATCTCAGGAAAGATTCACAATTAGCACTTAGATGTGTGTTTAATTAGAAGCCTTCCTCTTGGGTTGTAGTTATGATGTTAAACTAATAGACCTCTTTCACAAAAAGACTAAGCTTATGTGGTGGCTGCCTCTTGCTCTGCTCTGGGGGATGGCAGCCATCTAAGAACTCTTTCTCCATTGGTTGTAGTCAGGTGGAACCCACAAGCATAAACCCCGTTGACCACCAGAGCCAGGAAATGTAGAGGTGTTCCCTGGAAGCAGCTGTAAAAGTCAAGGCACCAGACAAGTGTGTAAGTTTATTTCTGGAAGATATCAGCAAACTGGAGCATGGCAGATGAATAGCACAAAGATTGCATCCACTAGCCTCCATTCCCTGAGACCCCTGCCACAGGTCCCTATTTGTGTAAAACCTGAAGCCTGTCCCTGAGGACAAAATTCCTGGACAACCAAATAGACTTCTTTTTCAGAAAGAGTGGGGGTGTGTTTCAGTCTGCTGTCTGTGCAGTGCCCTGGAGTGGTAGTTGGCTAAGAACAGTCTCTCCAATATTATAGTTCCATTGGACCCAGGACTGAAAATCTCCTTGGGCTCCAGAGCCATAGATTCAAGGGGTATCCCCTGAGTGACAGCTGCAAAAGCTGTGTCCCCAGATATAAAACACTAGGGAACTAGACATATGTAGAAGCTCCCATCTGGCATTCTGGAGGCTGGCGGATAGAGAAAGTAAAGATGATGCCCATTGGCAAGGAATGAGGTGGAGGGGGAGTGCAAAGATGGTACTAGCCAAAAAAGAAAAAAGAAAATAAAAAGAAATAAAGAAATAAAATGGGCACTGCTAGCTTTAGGAAGGAGGGAGGGAGGAATGGAAGATAGCATCCACCAATTTCCATCCCCAAAGAGTACCCCAGGAAACCCCTGCCCTCAGACCAACACTTTAAAATTAATAGATGAGTCTTTTTCACATAAATTCTGGATGCTTCTCAAAGTGCTGCTTTTGCATGGGGCCCCAGGGCAGGTAAATCCATGTGCAAGGCCTTCAAGAGCTATTTTTCAATTCACTGCAGCCTCATAGGTCTCATGAGTGGGAACCCTGTTGATCTTCTTCTTCTTTTTTTTTTTTTTTTCCCTGTTGATCTTCAAAGACAATGTTTGGTTGGCTTGTCTCTCAGATGATGGTCCTAATAGCTGGGTGCTTGATGTGGGGAAAAAACTTATTGCTTCTCAGGGAGAAGCCCTGGGTATTGGGTTCCCTCCCAATTGTAAGTCATCATGCCTGGTATGAGGCTTATGGTGGAATTGTGACTCAGTCTTTTCTACCTGCTTCCATGTAGTTTCCCTCTTGTTTGCCCAATGTGAAGAAGGTGGTTTGTCAGGTTTTGGTTTAGTTCCTGCTTCCCTCCCAGAGGAAATTAATTCATATATATATATATATATATATATATATATATATATATATATAGTTGTAGATCTGGTATATCCGTGGGAGAAGATGAACTCAAGATTTTTCTGTATCACCACCTTGAACCAGAAACTTTGGGACTGTTGTTTCTTAAAGACAGTCCCTCTCCTGCCCCCAATCATTGTTAACCACCAGATTAAGTGGAACCATACCTTAGGAACATAGAAAAGAGAGAGTTCATGGTGGACATTAGTATGGATAGTATATCAGGAAAAGGTCAGTAGTCAAAACCTAGATAGGGAGAGGATGGAAATGCATTCCTTATGAATTGGCCTGAACAACATGAGTGATACAGATACTATGGTAGAATGATGACAGCAAGTGACTGAATTTAAATTCTGCAATACATATGATGAGACTGGATAGAATGTCTTAATGTTGCAGTGTACCAATACTCTTTCCAAATAACTAGTTAATGTAAAAAAAAATCTATTAAAAGTCCAAATAGAATTTGTACTATTTAGACTGAGATTGCATATAACGGAAATCCAGTTATAGTAATGTAACCAAAAATAGATTTATTTTTTCTTTTTTAAACAGAAAGTTCAGAGATACAGAATCAAGTACTGGTATGGCAGCTGCATGATGGCTAAATGGGCCCTATTTCCTTTCTTTTCATTATCTTTTTTAGCCTATTCTGTTATGTCAACTGCACAAGGTAGTTGCTGCTGCTCCAGACATCTCAGCCACATTCCAGGCAGGATGAAAAGGGAAATGATGCACAACAGATGAGTGAATTCCTTTATATCAAAAAATCATTTTTCTCTTGGAGCCCAGCAGGGAAAATATCACTTATAGCCTTTTGGGTCACATATACACTCATGCTATCAAGAGAAAAGAAAGGAAGTTAGATAGATAAGCAGCAATGAGGAGTTTTAGAATTCGATAAATAATTCAAATTTCATCTATTAAAAAGAGAGAAAAAATATTTTAAGTAGAATATTCAAGATAAACTAGTCCTGCCAGATATTAAAACAAGCCCAAAACTAAAATAGTTAAAACATTTTAGTATTGATGGGGGGGGAGGGGACAGTCAAATCATTAGAAGATAATGTAAGTTATGCAAATAATTCAAGTACAAATAGGACTAATTAGTACATGAGAATGGTGGCATTTCAAATAAATGAGGAACTGATCATTTGGGGAAATGATTTAGGTTAGATCTCACCCTGTGCTATGCACTGACAAATTACAGAGAAACTAAAGAATTAAAAGTAAAAGTATGACCATAGAATTACTTGACAGATACCTAAATGATTTATATAAATACATAAATTACAGCAGGGGATGTTTTTAAACACAGTACCAAAATCAAAACCATAAAGGTAAAGAATGATAGATCCAAACTGTATTAAGAGTAAACATCTCTGAGTAGTAGAAATGCAAAATCATAAAGTTAGAAGACAAACATCATCTAGGGAAATACTTGATATGTTCATCAGACTATTCATATCTTTCCACATCTAGAGTTTTTGCAAATGAAAAACAAAAAACCAAGAAGCAAATTCTTAGTTTATAAAGCAAATGTAAATGTGCAATGGAAAACAAAACAAAATAAAAAAATCTTAAACTCCCTAGTAGACAAAGGAATGCAAATTAAAGCAACAACCAATTGCTACTTTTCCCCTCCAACTCATACATACTGTTTACATCAACAATTTGAGAGTTTCAGATGATAGAATATAAAAATATATTCTCTTATTATCTATATTGTGAGACTTCCTGCCATATGAAATAGCACTGGTTTGGGGGATCCCTGGGTGGCTCAGCAGTTTAGCGCCTGCCTTTGGCCCAGGGCGTGATCCTGGAGTCCCGGGATCGAGTCCCACATCAGGCTCCCGGCATGAAGCCTGCTTCTCCCTCCTCCTGTGTCTCTGCCTCTCTCTCTCTCTCTCTCTCTCTCTCTCTCTCTCATAAATAAATAAATAAATCTTAAAAAAAACTTAAAAAAAAAGAAATGGCACTGGTTTAATAAATAAACAAATTATTTTAAACAGCATAAAATGTACCACTTAACTAATGGTTCATCCTTAGAGAAGTATGGAACCAGCCCTTCTGAGACAGTGACTTCCTGTCCCTCTAGTGGCTTTTGCTGTGCACTTAATGATGTCCATACTGCCCCAGGAAATTGTTTTATTTATTTAATCATGAGAGACTGAGAGAGAGAGGCAGAGACAAGTAGAAGGAAAAGCAGGCTCCATGCAGGAAGCCCGATGTGGCATACTGTCTCGGGACCCTGGGGCCATGAGCTGAGCCAAAGGCAGACACTCAACTACTGAGCCACCCAGGCATCCCTATCCCAGGAAATTTAAGTGTGACACACGAATGCCCCTCAGGCATTTCAGAACAGCACCAAGACCAGATGTCCATGCTCCCCAGGACATGGCAGTGGTTAGCATGTCCCAACACAATGAGTGACTTTACATTGCAGAACTCATCTTGCTCATTGATCACAAAACCCTTCTTTACTCCCCCTTTCTTGGTTACTTAAGGCCCTTTATTCAGTCAAGATATGACACTTAGACTTCTCCTCCTCCAAGAAGATTTCCCAGCTATTTCCATGGTGCAGGCCTAGATAAGGACACACCTCTGTGTTTCCATAGCTCTTAATTATCAGGTATGGGAGTGTGGGTGCATCTTCTTCACACCTGTGCTTCCTATGCTAACTCAGTAGGCACATGGGCCATTCCAAAGCAGCCCTGGGAATCGGTTGTGTTTTCTTCCAAAACCTGTTAGCAAGCAACTCCTCCCATGTCTTCAGAGAATGGAGCTCCCTGTAGCTCCACAGGAGCCAGCTCTGCAGGGGTAAGGCCTGGTCAGCAGCCACAGAGGTGTAATCCCAATTAGCCTAATTAGGAGAAATGCTTGGCAGGGAAGCAAACTGAAGGCATGAGTGTTTATATAAATAGATGTGCATTTACTGATGCCTAGAGATACCACAGAGAGCAAACCAGCTCACCCATTAGTGTGCATAGAAAATATTAGTGGAACCTTGCTGTGCAAGGCCACAATGTTGAGTAGAGGCTGCAGTGTAGGACGAAGGGCTTTCTCCTCCCACTAAGAAGCTGGGAACTGATTCCTCAAGCCTTGCCAGAATCTTCAACTAGGCAGGAAGGTAGTCAGCAGTAGATTTTGCAAAGATCATTCTGGAAGCCATGTATAGGTGGATTGGGGGTCAATGTGCTCACAGGAACTGGGGGTGCTGTATGCCAAGGACCCCAAGCAAGCAGCACTGGCTGGTATGTGGAATGGATAGGTAGATGGTTAGCCTGGTGGAATGCAGAGACAGAGAGAGCCAGGCTTATGGCTCAGATACCTGGGAGATACCAATGCTTTCAATGGGCCCATAAACCCAGGAGGCTGTCTGGAAGAGGTGGGATGTCAGACCATGATCTTCTAATGTGTTTAACGATGTTAAAACACTTGGGAAGACACTACATTTGCAAACACCCTCACATATCAAAGGAGGCACTACCCTGGGGCAGGTAAAGATCTCATACGATCTGGTCCTGGCTGGAAAGGACCTTTTTTTTCAGCAAGAGCATGATTAGAATGACATTCCTCCTGAGGAGAGGGATGGGACATTTATCTCTGTGTTTACTCATTTACTCATCTCTGTTTTCTCCTGCTCCATGAACCAAGAATCATAAATGAGTTCTATCTGTGCATCTACCAGGGGCTGCACTTGTAAGTCAGTGGTTGAGGACAACCTAGACAACACAGACTGCATGCTTAAGCAGAAACTCTGCCCACGAGCCTGGTAGGAGGTGCTCCAGTCAGGTTGCAGGGATGCTCTAGCATGCTCACAAAATGTGTCACTGCTGTAAATATTCTTGTCCAGAGTCCACTTCAATGTGACACAATGGGCATGCTCTTTGTTCTTGTCCCCTCTTTTGGTAAGGTCCATGGCAGGGACCAAAGCTATAGCTCTCTACAAAAGTGTCCTCTGTAGGGCCCCTCATCCTAATATGTCCCTGCCTCCCTTTCCCATAGCTTCTCTACCTGTGGCCTCTTTGACTCCCAGTTTGGTCCTTTCTCTACAGTCTGCTCAGGTCTCTGTCTTTGAAGGCCCAACACCTTCCCTACATCTCTTCTATGGTTGAAGATTGAGCAGCCTCTTAATTTTCTCCAATCCTTTTCTAAGAACTATAAATGGCTCTGCCTGAGAGAATTCCAACCAAAGTGTCCAGAATGACAGACTCCTTCTTTTTCTCTACTTCTTTCTGTCTGTAGTGCAGACCTGAGCCCCCAGTGGCATCTCCTTCCCTTGACAGGATATGTGTTGGCCTCACAAGACCAGCATGGCTGTCCCATACTGCACAGGCCAGCAGAGGCCTAGGCTGCCCTCCAACACAGAGCCACAGGAAGCCAGATGAGCCAAATTTCCTTTCATGGTAGATCGACTTCTAGAGCCACAGCTGACTGTGAATAACCCCCAACCACCACTGTACCTCCTACTAACCCTACCCAATCTAAATACTCAGAGGGGCTTTCTCCCACTTCTAGGGTAGATTTGATCCTGCTCATGATGTCCATTGTTCAAGGGGCAAGGTAAGAGACACAAACAAATAAACAGCAGTTAAAACAGAAGCACAAGCTCCCAGTATCCAGACAGCCCCAAGACCTCTCTACCCCAAAGTGAGCTTTATATGCTACAGGCATGGCTAGATTCACCATCAGCCATGCTTCAGAAGGAGACCCTGATCTCTGCCATCTTGGATATTTATAGGTAGTGTGACCTTATTCTTTATTGTCCAAGCTAGGACACTTTTAGAATAAGCAAAGGTGCTATGAATAACTTTACTAGGACAACAGGTATGAACTAAGACAGGTAAACTGAGAAGTGTTCTATTTGCTGAGGAATTGGGTGGGAACAGGGAACACCTAACTGATTTGAAAACCTTTGAGCTTTGCAGTAGGAGTTACAGGAATGTCCCAGCCTCAGGTCTCCATCACCTTGGGGGCTTGGGTATTACACAGGAGCCAGCAAGAGATCCTGGGAGTCTGCCTAAGAGACAAACACCAGTTCATCCAGAAGACCACTGTCTCATGTCTCATCACAATGCTATTTCTATCCATTACAGAAACTCTGTAGGAATTATTACCACCATTTAAAGATGAGGAAATTGGGTCTTAGAGCACTTCATTAATTTCCCTTTGGTCATATAATTGACAAGTCCATGTTTTCACCATTACTCCATGTGGCTAAATTCTATCTATGTCATTAAACTCTGATGACAAAACGTTTTTTTTTTTTTTTCTGTTTCAATACCATACCAAGATCAACATTTTCCATTTGAACTCTTCCATTTTCTCCTTAAATCAGCAATTCCCTCTCAATGCCTTATCTCCACCAGGTCCCTCCTGCTACATCCATCCCCATCAGTGCAGGACAGAGATTCTGTGGAATAAGATTGGCTGAAGTTTGCTGAGGCAGCACTATGGAGTTGAAATACTTGGAGCACGGTATTATTCAAAAGTTGGTCAGATTCAGGGAAAACTCTAGACATGGATGGCTTGGGCCTGGAGTCAATTCAGCTGTGAGTTGGAGCCAGATGTGCCAGCCAGAGCCAAGCACCTGGATAGGGAAGTCATGCCATCCTCCACCTGAGCAAAGGGAATGAGACCCAAGGAGAGTCCAAGGTCCATCAACAGGGCCTCAGGGACCCCAGATCAAATAAACAGAGGGTGTGCCAAAGAAGTCAAATGTGGGGCCAGAGGAGGCTCATGGGAGGAACACCAACAGAGCCTATGTCCTTCTTTGGTACGTAAACTTTCACCCTCTTTGTAGTGATTTTGAAGATCAGGAAATTTAACAGTAGAGGAAAAACATCCACAATCTAACGTCAAGTCATAGGTACAGTTGATCTTTAACAAATACTCTTCAGACTCATCTCTCAGAAATGTTAAGATTGTTTTTTTACCTTATAATAATGCTACTTAGTTCTTCACATACTATTCCATTCTGCTTTTTTCTTAAAACATTTTATAAGCATTTTCTCATCTTCTCAAATAGCTAGTAGTAACCATTCAATGTATATTGCAAAATGTTCCATCAAAGGGATGCACCCTCATTTCCTTGTCTGTTCACCTATTAATATCCATGTGCTTTGTTCCCTATTTTCACTATTACAAACAGCACTCCAGGACACATGAATATTGTTAAAATTTTGTCCTCATTTCAGATTAACTCCTCAGAATGGTGATGAATGGATAGAAGCTTAACACTTTAAGACCACATGTACCTATTACCAGATTGCTCTGGTAATAGGTAATACATTTGTATTGCTAATTTACAGATATTTCAGCAGTATATAAAAGGGATATCTCACCTGATTCTTTCTCTGATGCCTTTAATTCACTGATCAGAAACACTCAACAAACATTTTCTGAGCACTTACTATATGCCAGACTCTTTGTGGAAATGTATTCTTGCCAGAAGCAGCAATTCTAGTTAGCCTTCAGCTGAGTCCAGATGGAACAAATCAGCACATGGCACCTTCCTTGAACATGCTTTGAGGATCTAACAGAGATAAGGTCAATCCTTTGCACCCCTAATAATCATACATAATTCTGAGGTCACAGCCCATGCCTGAGGGACTACTACCAGTCATGTGCTGAGACAAGGAGAGGCTGAATTATTCCACAGCCAGAATAGCTAGGCTGGAGGCCTTGTGGGCTTCATGCTGTGGGCTTCAGGTGATCTACATGGACCATCCTGACTTATGTAAAAGAGTTAGTAAAGGGAATGTATTAGATTGGACCATATGAAATTGCCAATAATCTACCACTTCTTAACCTTCAAAAATGGCAATTTCATATGGTTCAAACTAATACAATAAAAATATATATCACACAGTTTTGGGAAAGTTGAGGGCTATGGAATTAGAATTTTTAGGTTTGATTTCTAGCTACATAGTCCATTTTCTAAACAACCTCAGACAGTTACTCACCCTCTCTGCGTCCATAAAATAAAGATAGCTATGTTCTGTTGCAGGATTGTTGTAGGATTAAACCAGAGCAGGCTTTATGAGCCTACAACCTGTGCTGTCACACAGGCTGAATGCTAAAAACAGCCACCCAAGGAGGTTAATACTCTGCGGTTTTGAAATTATTAATAACTCCTGAGTAAGGAATTCGGCTCATCATTTTGCACTAGGCCCTGCAAATTATGTAGCAGATCCTGGATCAAGGTGCTAAGTACCTAAAACTGCCAGCATCCTAATAGGTACTCAATCAGGGAGTCTTCCCACTCCCTTACTTTATATATTTAAAATATAATTTGCACTCATCCTTTTAAAAATCCATGTAACAAGAATTCTGCAATGGAGACATGAAAGAAAAGAAAAGTCATGTTTGACAGTTTATGTGTTTCTAATATTATGTAGATAGTAAATACCAAGTCAGACATTCTCCAGCCACCTGCTGTGCAGGCTCTGCACCCAGGCAGAATAGCCCTGTGGACTGAAGGTCGTGGTCTGGGGACCAGCCCTAAAGTAGACAGACAGCCAAAGCAGGAGAGGGACGTGTGCTCTGCAGGCTCACAGGAAGCTCTGATGCAAGATCCCCATATCTGGCTGAGGCCCAGGTTCAGGACAGGCTTCCAGGGCTTGATGTTAATGGAAGGTTGGAGCTATCCCAGGCCAAAGTGACAGGGAAAGGTGTGCAGAGAAACTATGCCAGAGGCAGAAAGAGCACATGTAAAGACCTCACACACCTCTCATCTCCTCATTGGCAGGTTGGGGAACTTGGGCCTGTCATGAATTATGTTGGGATAAACCTTCACTTTGCTGACTCTCTCATTGTAGAGTTTTCCTCACCACCCACCTCCCTCTCTTTGGTTCCCATCACTTGTGGGCAGATAAATCCCAGATCCCTATCCTCAGCTGAGTATTACTACTCCACATTGCAGAACATATCCCAAGGGCCCACTGGATATTTCTGTCTAAATGTCCTGCTAGACTCAAGCCACACCCCTTCTCAGCCCCTCCAGTGCTCAGCATTCCCCTCAGAAGAAAGACAGAACAGCTGCTGTCTTCCAGGACCTCCCTGCTCCACCTGCTAATCTGGCTGGGTCTCTGTCTGCCCAGAGCTCCATTTGCTGCTCCTAATCTTCATTCCAGCCATTTTTACAAAGTCTCCTCTGAGCCTTTTACACATACAGACCACTACACATCTTTTCTCTGAAGCCCATAGTCCCTACCTCATGGCACTCATGGCCTTTTGTAGTCACCCTCTATGTGCTTATCTTCCTCCTCCATGCATGAGACATCAGTTCCTGGCTGTGCCATAGTGTCCTCAGGCCCAGCATGGGGCCATACATACACTCAAGAGCAGCTGAATGAATTTACTGACAGTCCCAACAAGCCATACTTCTCTTCCTTATTCCTAGGCTTGATACTTGGTACCACACCCAGATGTACAAGCTAGAAGTCTTGCCATCTTGTCATCAAGTTACTTTCCTCCCATTTCTTCCTGCCTACATCCAGTAGGTCACAGTCCCATGGTCCCTCCTTCCACACTAAACCCTTAGGCCACTGCCAGCATCCCACAACCACCATCTAGGCCAGTCTTATATCATTTATCACCTAGACTACCATGGTGACATCCTCTCAGGACACCCTTGCTCTCATCTACCCCATCTCCAATCTCTCCTTTGCCTTGGCTCTAGAATAATGATCCATAAAGACATATTGGCTATGCTGCTCCTCTGGTCAGTGACTCCCTACCATGGTACGATGAGTCTTTGTAGTGTGGCTTCCAAGCACCCATCAAACTCTATGACAAATCACACTCTGACGTTGGCATGCCTCAAACAGTTTAAGCACACACTGCTCCCCATCTCAATGTGTTCACCACACTTCTCCCCAGTTCTACTCAGCTCCAATAGTAATAAATCCTCCTTGGCCTTCAGGTCTCCAATGCAAAGTTCCTTCCATAGCATGACCTCTGCACCAGACCCAGTGTCCTGCCCCACATTCCTCTGGTGTACCCTTCTGCTCTAACCCTGACTACACTGCAGCTTCAGTAACCATTTGTTTGTCAGCCTTCCTTTAGGACACCTGCTGTCCACTCTGAACCCTCATCTAAAATGGAGTCTAGCAGCTGCTCAGTACAGTCAAACAACATGAGACTTGAAGATGTTGCAGTCCTTCTGTCACATGGTTATGTACTCTCTTTGCTTTGATTACCAAGAGGGCTTGTATAAGATGAATTTCTTCTCCAGAATCTCAAAAAATTCTTGACTGTGAAGTCCTGGACTTTCCATTAAAATCAACCATAGCGGAGGCAGGGTAAGATGGTGGAAGAGTAGAGTCCCCAAGTCACCTGTCCCCACCAACTTACCTAGATAACTTTCAAATCACCTGAAAACCTATGAATTCGGCCTAAGATTTAAAGAGAGAACAGCTGGAATGCTACAGTGAGAAGAGTTTGCGCTTCTATCAAGGTAGGAAGATGGAAAAAAATAAAGAAATAAAAAAGCACCCAAGGAGAGGGGTCTCCGTGAGGAGCCAGGCTAAAGCCTGGCGGTGTGAGCCTCCAGGACAGGAAAGCCCAGTCCTGGAGAAGCAGAACTTTACCAATCTTCCTGAAAGGAAAGGCACTTTCCAGGAACCTGGACAGGATCCCAGGAGGGGCAGTGATGCCCTCGGGCTCCCAGGGGCACTAACAGAGCAAGTGCATCCCGGGGGACAGTGCATCACACACCCCGAGCCGAGCTCCCTAAGGGGCTGAAACACTCACCCCGTGGGGCCAGGGAGCAGCTCAGGCAGTGGCTCAGGCGGCGGCTCTGAATGGAGGGGGCTGCGCGGCCTGCTGAGCCTGAATCCAGCAGTGCAGGCCCCAGAGCGAAGGGCGATGGGGGACACAGCCCAAGATCCAGTGCTCCCCCCGGGACAGGAGGAGGCCAGGAGGACACAGGCAGCAAGGACGCTCCTGCCATCGGGCACCCACAAGGGGTATGCAGATCAGCGCCCCTGCCCCCAGAGCATCGAGGCCCTGCAGACTGGGAGACTGCAGTAGTTACTGCTGGAGCTGACTCCACAACTGGAGAACTGGCCATTGCCACTGTTGTTTCTCCTGGTGTCACTTTGTACCTGGGACTCAGTGGGGCTGCCAGGGAACAGGGGTCTCACAGGATAAATAGCTACCACTGAGCCATTTACCTGGCAGGGAGCAGGGCAGCTCCCTCAGATACACACACCTGAGAATAAGCACCCCAGGCCCCTCCCCCAGAAGACCAGCTGGAAGGACAAGGGAAGAGCAGTTCTTGACCAAGCAGCACTGTAAAGTTCCAGGGGAAATCTAGGGACTTAGAGTATATAGAATCAGAGGATATCCCTCCTTGTTTTTGTTTGTTTCCTCCCACTTTGACTTTTTTCTCCTTTTCTCCTTTTTCAGTACAACTTGTTTTCAGCCACTCTACACTGAGCAAAATAACTAGAAGGAAGAACTCACCACAAAAGAATGAATCAGAAACAGTCCTCTCTCCCATAGATTTACAGAATTTGGATTACAATTCAATTTCAGAAAACCAATTCAGAAGCACAATTGTAAAGCTTACTAGTGGCTCAGGAAAAACCATAAAGGATTCAAGAGACTTCGTGACTGCAGAATTTAGATCTACTCAGGCAGAAATTAAAAATCAATTAAATGAAATGCAATCCAAACTGGAGGTCCTAAGACAAGGGCTAATGAGGTAGAACGAGTGAGTGACATAGAATACAAGTTGATGGCAAAGAAGGAAGCTGAGGAGAAAAGAGAAAAACAATTAAAAGATCATGAGGATAGGTTAAGGGAAATAAATGACAGCCTCAGAAGGAAAAATCTACATTTAATTGGGGTTCCAGAGGGTGCCGAAAGAGAGAGAGGACCAGAAAGTGTATTGAAAAAATCATAGCTGAGAGCTTCCCTAACCTGGGAAGGGAAACCAGCATTCAGATCCAGGAGATAGAGAGATTCCCCCTGCTAAAATCAATAAAAACTGTTCAACACTCCAACATTTAAGGGTGAAACTTGCAAATTCCAAAGATAATGAGAAGATCCTTAAAGCAGCAAGAGACAAGAAGTCCCTAAACTTTATGGAGAGAAGTATTAGGTTAATAGCAGACCTCTCCACAGAGACCTGGCAGGCCAGAAGGGGCTGGCAGGATACATTCAGGGTCTCAAATGAGAATAACATGCAGCCAAGCATACTTTATCCAGCAAGGCTCTCATTCAGAATAGAAGGGGAGATAAAGAGCTTCCAAGATAGGAAGAAACTGAAAGAATATGTGACCACCAAGCCAGCTCAGCCAGAAATATTAAGGGGGACTCTGTTAAAGAAAGAGGAAGACCAAGGAAACAATCCACAAAAACAAGGACTGAATAGGTATTATGATGACACTAAATTCATATCTTTCAACAGTAACTCTGAACGTGAATGGGCTTAATGATCAAAGGCACAGGGTTTCAGACTGGATAAAAGAGCAAGACCCATCTATTTGCTGTCTATGAGAGACTCATTTTAGACCTATGGACACCTACAGCCTGAAAACAAAAGGTTGGAGAACCATTTACCATTCAAATGGTCCTCAAAAGAAAGCAGGGGTAGCCATACTTACATCAGATAAATTAAAGTTTATACCAAACACTGTAGTAAGAGATGAAGAGGGACACTATATCATACTTAAAGGATCTATCCAACAAAAGGAACTAACAATCATGAATATTTATGCCCCAAATGCGGGAACTGTCAAGGATAACAATCAATTAATAACCAAAGTTAAGACATACTCAGATAATAGTACACTTCTATTTGGAGACTTGAACACAGGGCTTTCTACAACTGATAGATTTTCTAAGCACAACATCTCCAAAGAAACAAGAGCATTAAATGATACACTGGACCAGATGGATTTCATAGATATTTACAGAACTTTACATCCAAGGACAACTGAATACACATTCTTCTCAAGTGCACATGGAACTTTCTCCATGAAAGTATTTGTGACCCACACTGGGTCATAAATCAGGTCATAACCAATACCAAAAGATTGTGATTGTACCCTGCATATTTTCAGACCATAATGCTTTGAAACTAGAACTAAATCACAAGAAGTTTGGAAGGATTTCAAACACATGGAGGTTAAGGACCATCCTGTTAAAAGATGAAAGGCTGATTTAACACTCATAAAGAAATCAATATGATAGATCATATCAACAAGAGAAAAAAACATGAATCATATGATCCTCTCGTTAGATGCAGAGAAAGCATTTGACAAAATACAGCATCCATTCCTGATCAAAACTCTTCAGAGTGTAGGGATAGAGGCAACATTCCTCAACATCTTAAAAGCCATCTACAAAAAGCCCACAGCAAATATCATTCTCAATGGGGAAACACTGGGAGCCTTTCCCCTAAGATCAGGAACAAGACAGGGATGTCCACTCTCACCACTGCTATTCAACATAGTACTACAAGTTCTAGCCTCAGCAGTAGGGCAATGAAAAGGAATAAAAGGCATTGAAACTGGAAAAGAAGAAGTGAAACTCTCCCTCTTTGCAGATGACATGATACTGTACATAGAAAATCCAAAAGCCTCCACCCCAAGATTGCTAGAACTCATACAGCAATTCGGCAGTGTGGCAGGATACAAAAATCAATGCCCAGAAGTCAGTGGCATTTCTATACACTAACAATGAGACTGAAGAAAGAGAAATTAAGGAGTCAATCCCATTTACAATTGCACCCAAAGCATAAGATACCTAGGAATAAACCTCACCAAAGAGGTAAAGGATCTCTACCCTCAAAACTACAGAACACTTCTGAAAGAAATTGAGGAAGACACAAAGAGATGGAAAAATATTCCATAATCATGGATTGGAAGAATTAATATTGTGAAACTGTCAATGTTACCCAGGACAATTTACACATATAATGCAATCCTTATCAAAATACCATAGACTTTCTTCAGAGAGTTGGAACAAATCATCCTAAGATTTGTGTGGAATCAGAAAAGACCCCGAATAGCCAGGGGAATATTAAACAAAAAAATCCAGAGCCTTGGGCATCACAATGCCAGATTTCAGGTTGTACTACAAAGCTATGGTCATCAGGATTGTGTGGTACTGGCACAAAAACAGACACATAGATCAATGGAACAGAATAGAGAACCCAGAAGTGGACCCTCAACTCTATGGTCAACTAATATTCAACAAAGCAGGAAAAGCTATCCACTGGACAAAAGACAGTCTCTTCAATAAATGGTGCTGGGAAAATTGAACATCCACATGCAGGAGAATGAAACTAGACTATTATTCTCTTACACCATTCATACACCACTTGACCATTCTCTTACAAAGATAAACACAAAATGGATGAAAAATCTAAATGTGAGACAAGATTCCATCAAAATCCTAGAGGAGAACACAGGCAACACCCTTTTTGAACTCGGCCACAGTAACTTCTTGCAAGATACATCCATGAAGGCCAGAGAAACAAAAGCAAAAAATGAATTATTGGTTCTTAATCAAGATAAAAGTTTCTGAACAGCAAAAGAAACAGTCAACAAAACTGAAAGACATCCTACAGAATGGGAGAAGATATTTGCAAATGACATAGCAGATAAAGGGCTAGTATCCAAGATCATAAAGATCTTACTAAACTCAACAGCAAAGAAACAAACAATCCAATCATGAAATGGGCAAAAGACATGAAGAGAAATCTCACAGAGGAAGACATAGACATGGCCAACATGCACATGAGAAAATGCTCTGCATTACTTGCCATCAGGGAAATACAAATCAAAACCACGATGAGATACCACCTCACACCAGTGAGAATGGGGAAAACTAACAAGGCAGGAAACCACAAATGTTGGAGAGAATGCGGAGAAAAGGGAACCCTCTTGCACTGTTGATGGGAATGTGAACTGGTGCAGCCACTCTGGAAAACTGTGTGGAGGTTCCTCAAAGAGTTAAAAATAGACCTGCCCTACGACCCAGCAATTGCACTGTGGGGGATTTACCCCAAAGATACAGATGCAGTGAAACAGCAGAATACCTGCACCTCGATGTTTCTAGCAGCAATGTCCACAATAGCCAAACTGTGGAAGGAGCCTCAGTGTCCTTCGAATGATGAATGGATAAGGAAGATGTGGTCTATGTATACAATGGAATATTACTCAGCCATTAGAAACGACAAATACCCTCAATTTGCTTCCACGTGGATGGACCTGGAGGGTATTATGCTGAGTGAAATAAGTCAATCGGAAAAGGACAACTCATTCATTTGGAGAATATAAAAATTAGTGAAAGGAATAAAGGGAAAGAAGAGAAAATGAGTGAAAATATCAGTGAGGGTGACAAAACATGAGACACCTAACTCTGGGAAACGAACAAGCAGTAGTGGAAAGGGAGGTGGGCCGAGGATTGGGGTGACTGGGTGAAGGGGGGCACTTGACAACATGAGCTTTGGGTATTATGCTATATGTTGGCAAATTGAACTCCAATAAAAAATATAATTAATTAATTAATTAATTAATTAAACCATAGCATTAATAAAGTAGGTCATGTTACTTGTTTAGGATTCAATGGTTTCAAGACTTCTTTTTGTGCTTCATGTCTCTAATCCTTCCATAACTTATCTTCCATAAATAATTTCCATAATTGAATACAGGTGTATGTTTTTTTTTCTCTTATTTCTCCTCTGTTTCCCCTTCTCCTCCTCTTCCTCCTACTTGTTTTCCTTTATTGGCTCAGCCCTGATCTTTCTTACCCTTTAACAAAAGTCTGGTCAGGACTTCAAAATGTGAACATTAAACCAAAACTTATCTTCTACTGGAGGACCTGAGTGTTCAGACCTTCACAGTGGACCTTAATTTGAATAGGCAAGACCCAAAATGTTAGGAAGCCAAACATCTGGTTCTTAGAGCAGAAAAAGTTGGAATCCTGACCCTTCTTTAGCAGGAGTAGGTGTTTAACTTCAGAGACCTGGAAGACTTGCTTAGAATATATCTTGATACCTAGCAACATTTATATAAAATTGATACAGGGAACTTCCAGAAATGTGGAAGACTACCAAAAATCCACTCCTTTATAAGTAATAAGAATAGTGGCAAAATCAGGGGCTCCAGGGTGGCTCAGTTGGTTGAGTAGTCAACCCTTGTTTTTGGCTCAGGTTGTGGTCTTGGGAGCATAAGATGGAGCCCTGTGTCAGGCTTCCAGGAGAATTTGCTTGAGATTCTTTCCCTCTGTTCTGCCTTCCTGCTCATGTACTTGCTCTTGCTCTCTCTCATACTCTCCCTCTCTTAAAATAAATAAATAAGTCTTTTAAAAAAAGAACAGCTGCAATATCAACTTTTTCAGAACCCTGGAAATTAACCAAAGGCTTACTGCAATCCAAGAAGTGTCTATTCAAGAAAAATGGCTGAGTGCCAGTAAGAGCAGTGAGCTTTATGGTGTTTTAATTTGTCCTACTCCCATCTCCCTGTCTCTTGCTACACATTTACCTTGAAAACCAGCAGTCTTGCAATAATATTAGCTGTAAATATTAGCATCATAGTAGCAATTGAAGTGTATAAGGAGCCTCAGAAAGCCTCATCTGTAAAGACTTGTCACTATGACCTGTCTTATAGCTCCCCCAAAAGCCCCATTCACAGGGCTGATCATTATTTGACCTCAGAACCCATTCTGTACAAAAAGCCCTATCCCCAGGGTGTTTGTTAAAAACAATTAGTGGCATCTGTTTAAACATGGTGGCAGTGATATCTGTTGGGGCAAATAAGAATTTGATCAAAAACTTAAAAGGGTGATCTGGGAAAAAGGATATCCATGGAGTCTTTGGAAAACTTGAATACATTTCTGGGGATCCAGAAGGAGATGCACATATACAAGGCAGTGTGCACATTCAAGAAAGACCTATAAATTCCTTAATCTCTCACCTCTGGCTAAACTTGAGGAACTACAGAAACAGAGTAAAGGCTTAGGCAAAATCATAAATCACCACGGTGAAAGCATACCGCAACACCCATTAAGAGCCCCAAAATACATGTAGCAAAACTGACAGAATGAAGAAAGAGATGGATAATTCAAAAATAGTTTATACCTTGCTTTTAATAAAAGCATAGAATGACTAGGTAAAAGATCTGCAAGGAAATAGAAAAACCTGAACAATACTATTAACCAACAACACCCAACAGAAACTTATAAAAACATTCCACCCAACTAGAACACACATTCCTTTCAGGTACACGTAGAACATTCTCTAGGATAGACCACACATTAGACAATAGATCAAACCTCAGCGAATTTAAGAGGGCTGAAATCTATAAATATGTTGTCTAACCACAATGGAATTAAATTAGAAATCAAGAATAAGAGGAAATTTGGGACATTAACAAGTATATAGAAATTAAACAACACACTTTAATAATCATAAGTCGAAGAAAAAAATCACATGTAGAATTAGAAAATACTTTGAGCTATATTAAAATAAAAACAATATACGAAAATGTATGGAATACAGCTAAAGTGGTGCTCAGAAGGAAACGTATAGCTATATTCTCAAAATATATTTACCTATATTTAAAAAGCCCTCAAATTAATAATCTAAGCCTCTACCTGAAGAAATTAGATAAAGGAAAGCAAACTAAATACAAAGTAAACAGAAGAAAGGACAAAAAATTAGAATGTAAGTAAAAGTAAAGAATAGAAAAGTAATACAGAAAATCAATGAAACCAAAATTGGTTCTTTAAAAATCTCAATTATGGGGTCCCTGAGTGGCTCACTCATTTAAACATCCAATTCTTGATTTGGGCTCAGGTCATAATGTCAAGGTTATGAGATTAAGCCCTGTATCAAGCCTGCTTAAGATTCTCTTTCCCCATCCCTTTGTCCCTCCCTAACCACACACTCACACACACACACACATAAATAAATAAATAAATAAATAAATAAATAAATAAATAAATAAAAATAAATTTCAAGGTTATTGACAAGTCTTTAGCTAGTCTGACCAAGTAAAGAAAGAAAAGACTCAAACAACTAAAAAAGACTTTACAGATTTTTTTTTTTTAATTATAAGTTAATGGGATGCCTGAGTGGCTCAACAGTTGAGCTCCTGCCTTTGGCTCAGTGTGTGATCCCGGATTCTCGGGATCGAGTCCCACATCAGGCTCCTTGCATGGAGCCTGCTTCTCCCTCTGCCTGTGTCTTTGCCTCTGTGTGTGTGTGTGTGTGTGTGTTTCTCATGAATAAGTAAACAAAATTCTTTAAGAAAATTATGAGTTAATACTTTTAAACAACTGCATATCAAGAAGATATATAACCTAGATGAAATGGGCAATATCCAAGAAGACACAACCCCAAAAACTGACTTGAGAAGAAGTAGTCATCATGTAACAAGCAAAGAAATTGAATTAACAATTTTAAAACTCTGCACAAGTAAAATATCAGGCCTAATTGGTTTCACTGGTAAATGTTAGCAAATGTTTAAAGAAAAAATGATACAACTATATCACAAACTCTTCTAAAATATAGAAGGAACATTTCCCAAATCATACTATGAAGCTACTATTACCATGATACCAAAACAAAAGACATTAAAAGAAAAATAACTTCAGACCAATATCTCTTTTGAACATATGTGCAAATATCTTCAACAAAATATTATTAAATCAAATACAAAAATATAAAAAGGATTATACACCATGACCTAGTAGCAATTAAGCAAGAAAAGGAAATAAAAACCATAGATATTAGAAAGAAAGAAGTAAAACTACTTTTATTTGCAGATGATAATTTTATTTAGAAAACTGGAAAGAATAAAAAACTATTAGAAGTAATAAATGAGTTTTTTAATATGGCAGACTATAAGATCAATATACAGAAATCTACTGCATTTCTACACATACCAAAAAACAATCTGAAGATGAAATTAAGAAAATAATTACATTGACAATAACATCAAAGACAATAAATACTTAAGAAAGTTAATAGAAGTACAAGACATCATTAAAACTACAAATCATTGTTGAAAGGAATTATTTTTTTAAGATTTTATTTATTTATTCATGACAGACAGAGAGAGAAGCAGAGACACAGGCAGAGGCAGAAGCAGACTCAACGCAAAGAGCCAGATGCGGAACTCGATTCCAGGACTCCGGGATCACACCCCAAGCTGAAGGCAGACATTCAACCACTGAGCCACCCAGGTGTCCCTGGTGAAAGGAATTAAAGAAAATATAAATAAATGGAAAGATATCCCCCATTCATGAATTAGAATACTTAATATTGTTGAGATGGCAATACTCTTTAAAGTGATCTATAGATGCAGTGTCCTTCCCCTCAATCTCTCACCTCACTTTTCTACAAGACTTGACAAACTGATCCTAAAATTTATATGGAAATGGAAGGAACCCAGACTAGCCAAAACAATCTTAAGGAAGAACACAGCTGGATGAGTTATTTTTCCTGATTTCAAAACTTGCTGCAGAACTACAATAATTAGGACAGTGCAGTACAATAATAAGGAAGAACATAGGGATTAATGGAATAGAGTTGAAAGTCCAGAAATAAACCATCATACTTACAGTCAATTGATTTTGCCAAGGGGGTCAAAACCGTTAAATAGGGAAAGAATATTCTCTTCAACAAATTGTGCTGGGACAACTGGATATCCTCACACCATATACTAAAATTAATTTTAAAAAATGGGTCATAGACCTAAAGGTAAGAGCTAAAACTATAAAACTCCGTAGAAGGAAACAAGGTAATTAATTACTAATTACCTTAAATTAGGCAATCATTACTTACATAAAATATCAATAATACAAGCAAAAAAAGAAAGGCATATAAGTTGGACTTGCCCAAAAATTAACATTTTTAGGCTTCAAAGAATATCAGGGAAAAAAAAAAATATCAGGAAAAGGAAAAGATAATCCGTAGAATGGGGGAAAATGCTTGCAAATCATATATCTAATAAGAAACCTGCATACGGAATATGTAAAAAAACTCATAATTAATTAAACAATGAAAAAGATAATCCAATTTATTTTATTTTTTAAAGATTTTATTTATTTATTTATTTATTTATTTATTTATTTATTTATTTATTTATTCTTGAGAGACACAGACAGAGAGGCAGAGACCTAGGTAGAGGGAGAAGCAGACTCCTTGCAGGGAGCCCAATGTGGGACTCAATCCTAGGACCGGGCATCATGCCTTGAGCCTAAGGCAGACTCTCAACCACTGAGCCACCCAGGTGTCCCTGATAATCCAATTAAAAAGGAAAAATATTTGACTGGATATTTCTCTAAAATAGATACACAATAATTACATGAAAAGATGTTCAACATTATTATTTATTATGGAAAGCAAATCAAAACCACACTGAAATGCCACTTCATATCCACTAGGTAGCTAAAATTAAAAAGACAACAGTAAATGTTGGTGAGGATGCAGAAAAACTGCAAGTCTCACACAGTGCTGGTGGGGATGTTGAATGGTGAAGCAACTTTGAAAACATTTTGGCAATTCCTCAAATTGCCGGGTTACTCAGCAATTCTATTCCTAGATATATGTTCAAGAGAAATAAAAACATACATCCACAAAATACCTGTATAAAAATGGTTATAGAAGCATTATTTATAGTTGCCAAAAAGTGGAAACAACCTAAATATCCAGCTAGTGATGAATAGACAAACAAAATGGCATATCCACATAACAGAATATTATTCAGCAATGAAAAGTGAAGTACTGATACCTGCTATAACATGGAGGAATCATGAAAACATGCTAAATGCAAGAAGTTAGACATAAAAATTTACATATTACATGATTCCTTATGATTCAATATATGTTTATTGAATGGCTGCCATGTGCCAAGCATTATTTTTGGTCCTGAGAATTAATGAATGAGCACAACAAACATGGTTACTATCCTTACAAGCTTTCATTCTAATGCATGCAAACACAATTGTGCACATAATTAATAAAATAGCACTAAAATTTTGATATGAGCTAAGAGAGAGCAGTATGGGAATTATGACCTAGTCTGAGAGGTCAGGGAAGGCCTCACTGAGGAAGTGACTCAGCTGTGTTCCCTGCTCTTTTTTCATTTCACAATATAAATATTTCCCTGTGACTAAAAACTCTTTGTACACATAATTGCCATATCTTAATAATATGCTGCTTATGGTTGTATCTCACCACCCCCTGGACAATGGACAGTTGGCTTGCTTCCATTTTTCCCTATTTTACATATTTTAGAAACACCTTTATGTGGTATCTTTGCCCAGATTCCTAATGAGAGTTTAAGGATAAATTCCTACTAAAGTGATATGTGCCACCAAAATGTTTTTCAAAAAGATTGTAGCTGTTCACACCCATGGTATTCTCATCTCATCCTGCAGTGTAATCAGAAGGCTCTCCTTTCTCTGAACAGTGCTGGAAGCCACCCACCCCTCTGCATCATTCCACCCAGTAATGGTAATGGGGGTTGAAAGGAGAACCTCTTCCTAAGTGTCCTCTTTAATGGGCCCAATTTTGCCTTGGAGGGTGAGAAAGTATACATCTAATTGCCCTTTACCTGCTAGCTCTGTTTTGGCATAATTGGAGCTCCACTGCAGATCTCAATACATCCAGCCATCTTCAGCGTGATCCCGCCTGTCCGTCTTCTCATGTCTTCTTTGATGTTGTTGTTGTTCGTTTATTAGTCCTATTGGAAGTCATACAGCAATTGTTTCTGGCTTTAATATATAAAATTTGCTCCAATTTTGCTAGAACAGGTTGGATCCAGACAGAACTGGCACATAGGTAATTTGGTTTCAGAGCTACCTTCATTTTTTTAGACCTGAAGAATGAGATCAGATGGGTTGACCTTCAAATCTCGGATTTTTGCTGAATAGTTTTACAAACTTGGGCTCATCCCTCTTACCCTCTCTGAGTTTCTGAAAATGTAGGTAGTCCCTATTTAATCATAGAGAGTGATAATGAAATATGAAAGCATGCCCAAGTGCATTCCCTGATAGACAAGTTTCCCTTTCAGTGTTCTTCCTTCCAGGCTCCTACTGCTCATGGAATGGAGCATCCACGCAGACTTCATGGGCTAGGACCCTGGGACTTGTACACAGATTGACACTGGTCATCACACAGTCAGCCATAAGCTCCCACTGAGGTCCACTGGGCACATGCTCTTTGATTCTTTATGGACATACATAATTAATGGGCCATAGCCCTTGAGGAATGTAACATCTTCTGGCATCAATTGGGCAGACATGAAACCCTGAAGAACATGTTCCTAAAGAGCCTTCAGAGGGATCTTCAACAGCTGTGGGGTGAGGATAGGAGTGGCCTAGCCTTGAAGAGTGGATTGGCTTAGAGATGGATAAAGGGGACAAGAGGACAGCTCAAAAGCCCCTTTTCCAGTTCCCTACTTGGCGCTTATGTTAAAACATAATAACTCCTACTTGTTTATCTTGTGTTATTATCTCTCACCCATTGAAGATATGTCCCATGAGGGGAGAGATTTTTGTCTTTTTTTCTCTCTGCTCACTCCCCACAGTCTATAGAACAAGGTTGAAACTTTTGACACTCAGTTAGTAATTGTTGAGTGAATGAATGAGTCAGGCAGCTGAATCGGAAGGAACAAAGATATTCATGTATATTTTTGGAGAGAAGAGATGCAATCTGGTGAGAGTAGAACAGGAGTGTGCTTCCCCTAGAGCCTCAAGTGGCTGACAGGCCAGGGCTTGGGTTGAGTTGCAGGATCTCAATTATGCCCTGAGCCCCTTCAACCTACCCACATTCACATAAATCAGTGCTCCCATCTCAACTGACTCATTAGTGGGCAGCCTTTTCCTGCAGTATGTATGGGATGATCCACCCACAGCCTTAAGGGAAATCATCTATCATGCAATTGAGAAGAGGCCATGAGGGATGGAGAATTCTATGGGGAACAGAGAACACCAAGGGCACACACCTGCAGATGTGAGTGCACTGACACAGGTGTGTTGGGTATGCTATGTGTCTGGTTCACATCCTTAGTGCCAAGTTCACTGCTCTGCATCACTTCCCCAGTAGGAATGGAAATGCTAAGAAGGCAATAGGAAATTTGGGGTTGCCAGATGTTCTCTTTGGTGCTGGAGTATTAACATTCTGAAGGCTTATGAAAAGGCATTCTGAAGAGTTCACTAGAGCATTTTTCCTGAAACGTGTTGGCTCTGCTGCTGCCAGCCTGGAGAATTTCCCTGTGGCAGACAGGAGCAGCTCTATCTTGGGAATCTATGCTAAGAGCTCCTTTGGAGAAAAGATGTCTCACCTTCCAGGACTAAGCATGTTTGTAACTGACTGCCTTAGAGGACCTGCAGGGAGTGGGGGGAGGGTGCCTATATTATCAAACCATGGAGCACAAACAGGTTGCAGAAGCCAGGGGCTTTCAAGGATCTGAGGGCCATGGGAGCTGGATGGAATAGCATGTAAAACATTCTAGCATCTTCCAGAGGAAGACAGACAGACACTTTTGTGTTTTAGTAGATTATCAGATGAGGAAAAAACCGTGCACTAGTCATGCCTAAGAGACCCTGGCTGGGGAAACCAGGCATCTTCCTATCTGGCTCTGTCAACATTTGAAAACTACCCAGCCATCCTGCCAACACTGCCACAGCAGACCCATGAAGCAGTCTCTCAGGATCCCTGTGCCATGGTCAATGGTTTTTTCTAGAAAAACCCTCACCAGCCCTGTGGCTGGCCTCTGCTCCTTGTCAAACCATTCCCTGCCACTGTGGGACCTCAGGGAACATGATGCATACCCCTCTCCCTTCCTCATGTCCTGACGTCCCCATTCTTCTCAAGGTGAGCTCAAGCCCCTGTCCCCTTCTTTCCCCCTTGCCTTTTACTACACCCTTTTCTGTACAGCTCCCACATTATACTCTTCACCTGCCTGGATGGCATAGACCCCCCTCCCTTCCCTTAGTGCCCTGCACACTAGGAAAGCATATACCTCATCCTCTGCTCCCCTAAGTGTGCTGAGTAATTCCAAGTCTCCCCAACAAAGGACCCTGATGGCTAACACCCCCAGAGAAGCTCTGCCCTGAGAGGGTGGGGTTCAAAGTCACCAGTAATCTGCCTCACTTCAAAACTTCTTGGGGAACATTCCCTGCCCTCTGATGACTTACAGAGGAGCTCTGGTGCCCTTACTCCAGGAAAGGGTGACCTCACCTGGCACAAAGCAGAAAGAATGCCTGCCTCCCTTCCCCAGGTTGGGGGGCATAAGCCTGTGGGTTTACCACACTTCTCCCTGGGTTGGCCTAGGCTTGAGGGGTTGCCTGGTAACATAAGATAGGGTACTCGGGAAGTCAAGAGGGAGCTATGGGTTGGCAGACTGGGGCAGCCAGGTTCCTACACCTTCCCAGAAGGATTTGACCATGAGTTTTGAGGTCCTAGAAAGACAGGTACAGGCCTGTTACAAGGCAATTCTAGCTGGCCCCCAGCACAGTAACAGCCTGGGGTGGGGAGTCTCAGAAAGACCTAAAAGCTGCTTAGATAGAACTTGTTCATGGGGATACCTAAGAGGGATGCATTTCTCCCTCCCCAACCCAATATTGCCCAGGCTCTAGAACAGACGGGCATTGAGCATTTGTGTACTGCTAGCATATTATTAGTGTAATCTTATTAGTGTATTATTAAAAATAAGCTTACCCTATACCACCAATTCAACTTCTTAGTATTTCTCATAGAAAGAAAAAATTGGAAAAGCAGCAAATTTCTAAGTACAAGAACATTTACTGCAAAGTCATTTTTAATAGTGAAAAAATGAAACAACCAAAATATCCAAAAATAGGAAAGCAGTCAGATAAATAGCAAAGCAACCACAAACGAGGCCCTACAAATCCTGTTGAAGCAGGTTATTGATATGCAGAGGTTCACAGTTCATTGGTAAGTGTAAAAGACAGTTGTCAAGCAGTGTCACTATGGGTGACTTCCTACAGGAGCTACACCCAGAACTGCAGGAATTACTGAGAAAACATACATGACTTTGAACATGAATGGCAGGCATACAGTGACATTTGGTATTTTTCAGGAGTGTTTTGTTTGTTTGTTTTTAGTTTGATTTTTTATTGATTGTATAATAGAAAAATGATGCATTATTAAAAAGTCTAACAGCAAGTGAGAGATGCCCAGATTTTTTCCCCCAAGTCTCTGGTTAGTGGGAGAATCAGGATAGGAGCTTAGGACTATGGGCTTTTTGTCCATTGCTGGTTCCACTGGTCCTAGTGGCTTAGTCAGAGACTCTGAGCTTCCTTCTACCCCAGGCTTGAAATAAGTTTGTCCCTTACCACTCTTGCCAAGTCTCTTCTTATCCAAGAGAAAAGGGACTAATAACACTATCATCATGTATTCCTGAGAGCCTTGTCATTATCAGTTACCTACACTGAACATAGTTAATTCTTATATCCATTCCATCTGAAAAACAAGTTTAAATTTTCTCAAGCTAAAACTCACTATGTGTCACTGTCTGACATTTATGCACCTGCTTGGATCACACAGGTTTTGTACATTACTGGCCAAGATCATTTCTGGAATATTCTTCCTGAATGGGCCTTGTTTCCCATTTTACTTGCTAACTGGTTTTTCTTAGTGTATAAGAAAGCTTTGGTTAGTGGTTAGTGGTTGTGTAGCTGGTCAGCTTATTTGCCCTCTACCTGATGGCATCCAGAATTGTTCCCAAGCCCAGCTGCACTTTAGAATTTCTTGCAAAGTTTGTAAGGAAATGAGATCCCTGCACCACTGGCAAATCTACTTCAGTAGGTCTGGGGCAGGGCCCTCAATCTTTAACAAGGGTGCTACACAATTCTGATAGCTGCAGACACTTCCCAAGCAGTCATGAGACCCACCTAGGTACATGCAGTGTTAGTATCACTGCTGCATCTCCCCTTTGTGGGCAATCCTTCCCCAGCTTGATCCAGTTGTTTCATTAAAATATATCTCCATGTGGATCTCTTGATTGATTTTGTTTGGCTCTTGGTGATGTCTTTCATTTATTTTTATAATAAATTTATTTTTTATTGGTGTTGAATTTACCAACATACAGAATAACACCCAGTGCTCATCCCGTCAAGTGCCCCCCTCAGTGCCTGTCACCCATTCACCCCCACCCCCCGCCCTCCTCCCTTTCCACCACCCCTAGTTCATTTCCCCGAGTTAGGAGTCTTTATGTTCTGTCTCCCTTTCTGATATTTCCCACACATTTCTTCTCCCTTCCCTTATATTCCCTTTCACTATTATTTATATTCCCCAAATGAATAAGGCCATATGATGTTTGTCCTTCTCCGACTGACTTACTTCACTCAGCATAATACCCTCCAGTTCCATCCACGTCGAAGCAAATGGTGGGTATTTGTCATTTCTAATGGCTGAGGAATATTCTATTGTATACATAGACCACATCTTCTTTATCCATTCATCTTTCGATGGACACCGAGGCTCCTTCCACAGTTTGGCTATTGTGGACATTGCTGCTAGAAACATCGGGGTGCAGGTGTCCCGGCGTTTCATTGCATCTGCATCTTTGGGGTAAATCCCCAGCAGTGCAATTTCTGGATCGTAGGGCAGGTCTATTTTTAACTCTTTGAGGAACCTCCACACAGTTTTCCAGAGTGGCTGCACCAGTTCACATTCCCACCAATAGTGTAGGAGGGTTCCCTTTTCTCCACATCCTCTCCAACATTTGTGGGTCCTGCCTTGTTAATTTTCCCCATTCTCACTGGTATAAGGTGGTATCTCATCGTGGTTTTGATTTGTATTTCTCTGATGGCAAGTGATACAGAGCATTTTCTCATGTGCATGTTGGCCATGTCTATGTCTTCCTCTGTGAAATTTCTCTTCATGTCTTTTGCCCATTTCATGATTGGTTTGTTTCTTTGCTGTTGAGTTTAATAAGTCCTGTATAGACCTTGGAAACTAGCCCTTTATCTGATACGTCATTTGCAAATATCTTCTCCCATTCTGTAGGTTGTCTTTTAGTTTTGATGACTGTATCCTTTGCTGCGCAAAAGCTTCTTATCTTGATGAAGTCCCAATAGTTCATTTTTGCTTTTGTTTCTTTTGCCTTCGTGGATGTATCTTACAAGAAGTTACTGTGGCCGAGTTCAAAAAGGGTGTTGCCTGTGTTCTCCTCTAGGATTTTGATGGAATCTTGTCTCACATTTAGATCTTTCATCCATTTTGAGTTTATCTTTGTGTCTGGTGCAAGAGAGTGGTCTAGTTTCATTCTTCTGCATGTGGATGTCCAATTTTCCCAGCACCATCTATTGAAGAGACTGTGTTTTATACAGTGGATAGTGTTTCCTCCTTTGTTGAATATTAGTTGACCATAAAGTTGAAGGTCCACTTCTGGGTTCTCTATTCTGTTCCATTGATCTATGTGTCTGTTTTTGTGCCAGTACCACATGGTCTTGATGACCACAGCTTTGTAGTACAACCTGAAATCTGGCATTGTGATGCCCCCAGATATGGTTTTCTTTTTTAAAATTCCCCTGGCTATTCGGGGTCTTTTCTGATTCCACACAAATCTTAAAATAATTTGTTCTAACTCTCCGAAGAAAGTCCATAGTATTTTAATAGGGATTGCATTAAACGTGTAAATTGCCCTGGGTAACATTGACATTTTCACAACATTAATTCTTCCAATCCATGAGCATGGAATATTTTTTCATCTCTTTGTGTCTTCCTCAATTTCTTTCAGAAGTGTTCTACAGTTTTTAGGTTATAGATCCTTTACGTCTTTGGTTAGGTTTATTCCTAGGTATCCTGTGCTTTTGGGTGCAATTGTAAATGGGATTGACTCCTTAATTTCTCTTTCTTCAGTCTCATTGTTAGTGTATAGAAATGCCACTGACTTCTGGGCATTGGTTTTGTATCCTGCCACGCTACCAAATTGCTGTATGAGTTCTAGCAATCTTGGGGTGGAGGCTTTTGGGTTTTCTATGTAGAGTATCTAAGAGGGAGAGTTTGACTTCTTCTTTGCCCATTTGAATGCCTTTAATGTCTTTTTGTTGTCTGATTGCTGTTGGATTCTCTCCCGCCCCGCAGCCCCCTCCGCGGAGCCCCCCCCGAGCCCACCCGAGCTGCTCCCGCCCCCCAGCCCCCTCCGCGGAGCCGCCCCCGAGCCCCCCCCCCACCCCCCCCCCCAGCTGCTCCGGGTCCCCCGTGCGCGCTGCAGCCCTTAGGGAGCTCGGCGCACTCTCCTGGGCGAGCAGGTGCCTCTTAGTGTCCCCGGGAGCCCGAGGGCATCCCCGCCCTCCTGGGTCCTGCTCCACCTCCCCGCGAGCCCCTTTCCCCCCCGGGAAGGTTGGTGCAGCTCCTGCGTCTCCAGGACGGGGCTCTCCTGTCCTGGGGACACTCGCCCCGGCCTCAGCCCGGCTCCTCGCGGGGCCCCTCCCCCTTGGAGGCCTTTTGTGTCTTTATTTCTTTCTCCCCGTCTTCCTACCTTGATAGAAGCGTGAACTCTTCTCACTGTAGCATTCCAGCTGTTCTCTCTTTAAATCTCAGGCCGAATTCGTAGATTTTCAGGATGATTTGAAGGTTATCTAGGTAATTTGGTGGGGACAGGTGACTTGGGGACCCTACTCTTCAGCCATCTTGAGGACAGCTTCTGTTAACTGGAATTTAAATAAAAACATAAAAAATATGTATTTCTAGTAAATTTCTATTTCGCCATCACAATATTTTTCTTATAATTTAGCAGTTTATACTGTGGACAAAAAGCGCACCCTCACAAACAGTCCTTTTCACCATGCCCCACACAGTGGACTGTGGCTGTTTGGAGCCTGATAATCCTCCTGTCTTCTGGTCCCCTGGGATGAGGGACAGAGGATGCAGCTCCTTTCCAGCTGAGCTGAAGGAGTTCTGAGCCCAGGCCTCTGCCTTTAAATAGTCCCTCATGCTGCATTTTCATGTGATCAAAAGTGACCTCAACATGTCTCCTCCACTTGTGGAATTTAATTTCCTTACTGCGGTTTTTTTACAGTGCAAAATGAAGACGGTGTGTCCCTTATCTTGCAAGAGAAAAATACAGTTCCTCACCTGTGTGGGGAGCATGGCTCCAACTGATATGTTAATACAAGAGGATACAGTCCTGGAAGATAGTGGGTACTTCTAAATATACACTGTGTGTGGCCTGTTCTGACTGATGCAGGCTTTGATGTCAAATAAAATGGGATGAGGATGGGAGACGGAAGCCAGATCACAGATCTTCTCTCCAACAAAAGGGCAGAAGTCAGCAAAAATTTACCACTTTCAAACAAGGAAAAGGGTACATCATTCTACAGTTTGGAAAAGAGAAGCCAGGTTAAAAAAAAAAAAAAAAAGGCTTTTGGCTCTGCAAGGCACTTACTCTTCCCTACAACCAGAGGCCAAGTTGGACAAAGAAGTTAAAAAAAAAAAACTTCCAAGAGTTCTCCCAAGGCCCCCAAATTTGGAAAGAAGGTTATTGATTTCCAGCATGTTCTAAGCCAACATGGAAAATATAAGGTTCAACCCCAGATAGGGGAAGGAAGCCCACCTGTCTCCCTTTTGGCTTTCACAGCAGCAGGAAGAACTCTGAGGTTCCCTTTAACTGAGGGCTGCCTGCTGAATGCCCTTGAGTATGGCACCACTGGAACAGGGCAAAAGACCAAAAGCATATGATGCACAATTCAGCCCTGGAACTGAGACTCTGAGAGGAAGGCAGTTCATGTCGAAAAAGGCAGAAAGACTGTCAAGGAAACTTTGCCCACTAATATTAGAGCAAATGGAGTTAAGGGTGAAGCAGAGAGGCAAAAATGACATGGCAACTAGACAAACATACTTCAGAAGTTATGAAAAGGGAGGAAAGCACGTGGCATGCAAAGGACAGATGAAGAAAGTAGTCTGAATGGAAATAAAGCCCGAAGACAGAGAGATATCCCTGTGAGTCCTTCACACCAGAAAAAGACTACATAAAAATATGAATGAATTAAAAGATAAGATTGAAATGCAGAGAAGGCTTTAAAGAGAACTTTTTAAAAACTGAGTACCAAAGCAACATTATTAACAAAACTACCAAATTAACAGAAATGGCAAGAATAAGTTGGACAGTCAGTTATGGCCACAGAGGAAGGTGGGTTTGAGGTGAACTGCACACTAAACCAATCAGGGAAAGGATAACAAAAATAGAGGGCACACAAAGGAGAGACAAGACATGACGAATTGGCCTGAAGTGGAAACCCCACAAAAGGTACAGGATTTCTTTTTAAAAATATAATGGAAGAAAATTTTCATGAACAAACATGGACTGAAACCAATCTAAAAGGTGAACCAAATTCCAAGAAACATTAATTACAGAATGAATGTTGTTGAAATATTTCCTGGCTAAGTCAATAAACACCAAGAACAAAGGCTCGTTTGAAGCTTTCAGGTATCTGAAACAAAGGAGAAAAATGTCCAGGGCCGGGGCGTGGATCAGTCAGATTGGTCCCAGGCTGCTCCACAGCAGCATCCAGAGCTAAGACATGGTGGAGTGGAGAGAAAGTTCCAAGTGCAATAAAATGTTATTCATAAATATAATGCCCAGCCACACTGGCTCACAGGGATAACAGCCACAGCTAAAACTATCAAAAATGGGCTGTATTCATGAGACAACTAAAAGAAAATCCCAGCACACTAGTATGAACAAAGAAAGGATAGGTAGGCCCAGGCAACACCTAAAACCAGAGAACAAATGGTGAAAACTAGAAAGGTCACATGGGAAAATTCATAAACACAGGGAGCAATAAGGAGGTGGTTTCAGCATATTGTGTCCAGGCTGTTTCTGTTCAGTTTTTCCTTTGAAACCAACCAGCCAGCCAGTGTTAGTCCCTACATCTTTCTTCTAGTAAAGTCTCCTCATACTGAAAGGGAGTCCCAGTGCCTCCCTCACGCATTTACCTAGAAACAGGAAGTGCAGAGATTTTTATTTTAAAAAGATATGCTCGAAGCTACCAGTTTCTTTGGTCCAGGAAAATGATTAGAGTTGATACATTTCCAGAAACAGTGACCCCAGGCAAAGAAAAACGATCCAAAGTTTTCAGGGAAATTTTAGCTTCAAATGAAGAAAGCCAGGGAAAATCCTAATGCAGATAAGGGGACGCAGTCTCTTGGTGGCTGGTTATGAAGCTGCGTGCATCAGAGATCTTAGGTGAAGCAGGGACAAGTCTCCAGCTGGGATTGCCATTTCAAGGGGTCAATATGGATATTTCCATCCCTGAATAATTGGGATGATAATAACTGCTCTGAACCCATGTGTCAACAGACTGAGGGGAAACTGGGTAAAAGTGAATTCTACTAAACTGCACAACTTTAGATAATAAAGGTCACTCCCTATGGATACAGATATCAGGGACAGGTTGTCTGAAGCATCCTGACATGTCTGGCAGTCAGACATAAACGGGGTCTTATAAGACAGAAAGAATTTCAGATTCAGGACACTATGTCAGCACATTCCCAAACACACACACACACACACACACACACATGCACACACGGAGTTTTGCACTAAGTCTTATTCCCAGTTTTACTACTTACCTGCCACAGAACCCAGGATTAGTCACGTAACTTTTCTGAACTTCAATATCAATCATCTGTAAAATGGGCATAATAACACAATAATCACTTCACAGATTTATTCCAAAATTCAAATGAGATGCTGTTCCTAAATTGTCTGGCATATGGTTAGCCCTCAACTGATGGTAGCTATTATGATCATTAATAAACAGATGCCAGGGTTAAGAGGAAGGACATGGCAAAGATGGAAAGAGCAATGTTCGCTGTCAACCAAGAAGGAATTCCCTGAAAATTTTACAAAGAGGCATTTATTTGGGCAATTAGAATTGCAATTCAGGAGACACAGATACAGGTAGAAAGCCAGATTACGTTCCAAAGAAGACAAAGAGGGGGCAGAGTAAAGGGGAAAGGTCATGAGTGCAGTTCTCATTTAGGTCTTCTATGTACAATAGGGATTGAAACTAGATTAAGTGGGATTGGTTGGATTAATATGCAAATAAGGGATTGTCTCCTTTCCTAGCAAAGAATACTCATACTTCAGGTGTCATGGTGATTAAGAAGTTAAGTCCAGGCTCAGGACTGGCAGCCAGCAAAAATTTTTTTAAGAAATCCATGATTTATCCTATGAAGACTTGCATAAATTCCCCCTCCCTTATGACCTCCTGATCCTATTTTAAAAAGCGACTCTCTTAGCTAGGCTTGCTTGCTCCATTTTAAAATATCCTTTTAGGATGCTAATACAGCCTCATTTGGGATTCACTATTTGCTTGGAAACTACTTCGTTTTCTCAGCGTCTCCATGTGCTTGTTCTCTGGGAAGCTAAGGGGAGCTCTCCCTGCCTTCTTCAACCTCTGCTACATTCTGATGCACTTAAAGGACAATTAAGCCGTGACAACTCACTGATGAATAACTATGCTCTCTGCTAATCATGTCATGTTGGGCACTGGCTGGAGACACAATTAATACAACATGGTTGAACAGCTTACACATTAATAACTTGCCCCAGCAAAGGTGACAGGGCTGGGAAACCTGCATCTTCATTCCCCAACTTCCTGGGACTTTTCCAGTGAAAGACCAGCCCGTGTCCTCATACCCCACAGCCTCCATACCTGGGCCCCTAGATGCTGGGTAGAAGCAATTTACAGGAGGCTTTCTAAGATGATGTGTCAGAGCTCAAAGTCAATGAGTTGAAGTGTGCAGCTTAATAACATGCTGCACTTTGAGCTCACCTGCAACCTCAGGAAGAACTTGTCTTATGCAATACTAATGGGCTCCAGTTGTTGGTGCTCCTCAAGGGTTAGTTCATACTAGCTTCACAAAAGCTCTGGCACAGATACATTCCCATAGAGGGCTCATCCCTGCCAGCTAGGCAGGATGAAACTCCCAGGCACTGTACTGTGCACACACACACCTCTTTGTATGAGGATTTATCATTTTAAATGTCATTATAAAATTTTAAAAGAACAGAATTATATAATGCACTTTTCCTTTTCTTGTTTAATAATATTTCAGAAATATTGTTAGTCCACATAGGTCTACGTCATTCTGTTTAATGTCTGCATCATACACTAGAGCAGATGTTTATAGCTTCAAATTTTCCATTATAAAAAATGCTAGAATAAGCATCTTTGTGCATGTATTTTTATATGCATATTAAAGCCTTTTTTAAGCCTAGAGTCCTAGAAGTGAAATTTCTTCATCAAAGGGTATATGCATTTATATTTGAACAGACTGACAACTTCATTCCCCAGAAGCTTCACCAATCTGCATACAATAATGTCTGTTTCCCCACATTCTTGCCAACAGTGGGTATTATTAGTCTTTGTTACAGTTTAAATATACATTCCCCTGGAGGTCGGGCTTTTTATATGTTGTTCTTCATCTGTGAATTTCCCGTTAGTATACTTTGCCACTTTTCAATTATTTGCATTTTCCTTATTTGTTATTAGAAGTTCTTTATATTTTTATAAATAGTAATCTCTAACCTGCTAAATATTGTTTCCCCAGAAGCTTGTCATTTGTCAATTTATTAATGGTCTTTTTTCTCTTCTAGAAGTTATTCTTATAAATTATCTGTAAATGTTTTATAGAAGATATTTAGATTATGTGTTGCTCCCCAAAACATTTTATATAGTCTCTTAATTTTTCCCCTAACATGTATTTTTTAAAACAGCTCTTTATTACAACTGATTTCTTTATTGCATGGCACGAGCCAGATGTCTTATTTTATGTTTCCAAATATTTAGTCAATTGTTCCAGTAGTGTTTGTTAAAATGCCATATTTCCCCACTGATATGAGGTGCTACTTTAATCGCAGATACAATTATAGATTACCACAAATCTTTGCATCTATAGTAAAATTTACTATTCTATTCAATAATCAGTTGATTGAGCCTTATACATGCATTATAATGTTGCAATTATTTTTGTTCCCTTTAACTAACATTCCCCATTTCCCCAAGCCCCCAACCCCTAGGTGCCACTGTTCTACTCTCTGGTTCTATGAGTTCAACAGTTTAGATTCCACATATAAGAGAGATCATGCAGTATTTATCTTTCTGTACCTGGCTTATTTCACTTAGCATAATGCTCTCCAGTTCCATCCGTGTTGCCAATGACAGGATTTGCTTCCTTTTTAAGGTTGAATAATATTCCATTGTATTTATAAACTGTATCACTTTATGCATTCATCCACCAATAGACACTTAGGTTCTTCCCATGCCTTGGCTGCAAAGAACATGGGAGTGCTGAGATCTTCTGGAGATATCAATCTCATTACCTTTGGATATATACACAGAAATTAGACTCTTGGTTTCTAACTCTTTGAGGAACCTCCATACTGTTTTCCAGAGTGGCTGCACCAGCCTACATTCCCACCAACAGTGTAAGAGGGTTCCCCTTTCTCATCCTCACCAACATTTACTTCTTGTGTTGTTGATTTTAGCCATTCTGATAGGTATGACCTGCTATCTCATTGTGGTTCTGACTTTCAATTCCCTGATGATGAGTGATGATGAACATCTTTTCTTGCGTCTGTTGGCCATCTGGATGTCTTTCTTGGAGAAATGTATATTCAGATTCTTTGTCCATTTCAATTTATTTGTTTTTGTTGTTTTTTTTGGGGGGGGTGTTTTGTTTTGTTTTGTTTTTGCTATTAAGTTGTATGTGTTCTTTATATATTTTGGACATCAGTCATTGATCAGATATATTTTGCAAATATTTTCTCCCATTCCATAGATGCCTTTTCATTTCATTGATCATTTCTTTCCTGTGCAGAAGACTTTTAGCTTGATATGGCCCCACTTGTTTATTTTTGCTTTGGCTGCTTGTGTTTTTCAAGTAAATTCAAAAAAAAAAAAATCCCTATGTTTTCTTCTAGAAGTAAGCATCAGGTATTACATTTAAGTCTTTAATTCATACCTAGGTTAATTTTCATGTGTGGTATAAAATAAGGGTCCAATTTCTTTGCATGTGGATATCCAGCTTTCCCAACATCATTATTGAAGATGATGAAACATCCATTCCCTATCATGTGTTCTTGGCTCCCTTGTTAAAGATTAACTGATTGTATATATGAGGACTTATTTCTGGGCTCTCTATTCTGCTCCATTGGCCTATGTATAAAGACTTAAATCTTAAACTGACCTATTTCAGTATTTATTTTCTTATAAATACAGATAAGGTTGTATCATTTTTTCTGAGTTCTTCTCCAGGTATATCTAGACATTTTTTGTGTGTGTGAGATATACTCTAAGTTTGGTTTGTAATTTTAGTTTTGATATCTTCCTTAACACAAAACTAGATATATTTCACACATTTAATGCAGTTAATTTCTAATTTTGTTGAATTGTAGTAAAAGAAGATGGTCTGAATGAGTTCTGATTTTTGGCAACTGAGATTTTTAGTGTTTAGTTTCACAACATGTGCAATTTTGTGAATGGCCTATTGATTTAGAAAAGAATGTACATTTTTATGGGATACAAATGTGTTCCCACTCTCTCACACAAACACAAACATGACAAAACTTATTATACTTTTTAAATTGCCAACTGCTTCATTATTTTGTCTTGTTATTTCTATGTGAAATATACAGTCATCCCTTATAATTATGGTTTATAGCTGGTGTTTCTATCTGGCTTTGCTGTGTCTTGAAGCTATGCTTTCAATTCATAAATTGCTAACTCTCATTTCTTCTTGGACAATTATAACTTTCACCCTGGAGTAGGGAATGATGTTTCTTGGTTGCTTCTATGAGTTGCTGTCTGTTAGCAGTTGTGGGAGCTACAACCTGGCTCATTGCTCAAATCCTTATACTCTCCTGCCCAAAGCGAGTAGAGAGATCTACTTCATACTTAGGAATTTGAATCATTTATTTGTCTTATATTACTATACTACATTAATTTCTGTTAATATTTCCCTGCTGCAATTTTTCTAATTTATTATTTCCAACTTTTGTCATGTTATTTTATTTTAGGTGATTCTTTTTTTTAATAATAAATTTACTTTTACTGCTGTGCAATTTGCCAACATACAGAATAACACCCAGTGCTCATCCCATCAAGTGCCCCCCTCAGTGCCAATCACACATTCACCCCCACCCCCTGCCTACCTCCACTTACACCACCCCTAGTTCATTTCCCAGAGTTAGGAGTCCTTATGTTCTGTCTCCCTTTCTGATATTTCCCACACACTTCTTCTCCCTTCCCTTATATTCCCTTTCACTATTATTTATATTCCCCAAATGAAAGAGAACATACACTGTTTGTCCTTCTCCGATTGACTCATTTCACTCAGCATAATACCCTCCAGTTCCATCCACGTCAAAGCAAATGGTGGGTATTTGTCGTTTCTAATGGCTGAGTAATACTCCATTGTATACATAAACCACATCTTCTTTATCCATTCATCTTTCGATGGACACCGAGGCTCCTTCCACAGTTTGGCTATTGTGGACATTGCTGCTAGAAACATCGGGGTGCAGGTGTCCCGGCGTTTTATTGCATCTGTATCTTTGGGGTAAATCCCCAACAGTGCAATTTATGGGTCATAGGGCAGGTCTATTTTTAACTCTTTAAGGAACCTCCACACAGTTTTCCAGAGTGACAGCACAATTTCATATTCCCACCAAAGTGTAAGAGGGTTCCCTTTTCTCCGTATCCTCTCCAACATTTTTGGTTTCCTGCCTTGTTAATTTTCCCCATTCTCACTGGTGTGAGGTGGGATCTCATTGTGGTTTTGATTTGTATTTCCCTGATGGCAAGTGATGCAGAGCATTTTCTCATGTGCATGTTGGCCATGTCTATGTCTTCCTCTGTGAGATTTCTCTTCATGTCTTTTGCCCATTTCATGATTGGATTGTTTGTTTCTTTGGTGTTGAGTTTAAGAAGTTCTTTATAAATCTTGGAAACTAGCCCTTTATCTGATACATCATTTACATATATCCTCTCCCATTCTGTAGGTTGTCTTTTAGTTTTGTTGAGTGTATCCTTTGCTGTGCAAAAGCTTCTTATCTTGATGAAGTCCCAATAGTTCATTTTTGCTTTTGTTTCTTTTGTCTTCGTGGATTTATCCTGTAAGAAGTTACTGTGGCTAAGTTCAAAAAGGGTGTTGCCTGTGTTCTCCTCTAGGATTTTGATGGACTCTTGTCTCACATTTAGATCTTTCATCCATTTTGAGTTTATCTTTGTGTATGGCGCAAGAGAGTGGTCTAGTTTCATTCTTCTGCATGTGGATGTCCAGTTTTCCCAAAACCATTTATTGAAGAGACTGTCTTTCTTCCAGTGGATAGTCTTTCCTCCTTTATCGAATCTTAGTTGACCATAAAGTTGAGGGTCCACTTCTGGATTCTCTATTCTGTTCCATTGATCTAGGTGTCTATTTTTGTGCCATTACCACACTGTCTTGATGACCACAGCTTTGTAGTACAACCTGAAATCTGGCATTGTGATGCCCCCAGCTATGGTTTTCTTTTTTAAAATTATCCTGACTATTCGGGGTCTTTTCTGATTCCACAAAAATCTTAAAATAATTTGTTCTAACTCTCTGAAGAAAGTCCATGGTATTTTGATAGGGATTGCATTAAACGTGTACATTGCCCTGGGTAACATTGATATTTTCAAAACATTAATTCTGCCAATCCATTGGCATGGAATATTTTTCCATCTCTTTGTGTCTTCCTCAATTTCTTTCAGAAGTGTTCTATAGTTTTTAGAGTAAAGATCCTTTACCTCTTTGGTTAGGTTTATTCCTACGTACCTAATCCTTTGGGAGCAATTGTAAATGGGATTGACTCCTTAATTTCTCTTTCTTCAGGTCATTGTTAGTGTATAGAAATGCCACTGACTTCTGGGCATTGATTTTGTATCCTGCCACACTGCCAAATTGCTGTATGAGTTCTAGCAATCTTGGGGTGGAGGCTTTTGGGTTTTCTATGTAGAGTATCATGTCATCGGCGAAGAGGGAGATTTTGACTTCTTTTTTGCCCATTTGACTGCCTTTAATGTCTTTTTGTTGTCTGATTGCTGAGGCTAGGACTTCTAGTACTAGGTTGAATAGCAGTGGTGAGAGTGGACATCCCTGTCTTGTTCCTGATCTTAGGGGAAAGTCTCCCAGTGCTTCCCCATTGAGAATGATATTTGCTGTGGACTTTTCGTAGATGGCGTTTAAGATGTTGAGGAATGTTGCCTCTATACCTACACTTTGAAGAGTTTTGATCAGGAATGGATGCTGTCTTTGTCAAATGCTTTCTCTGCATCTATTGAGAGGATCCTATACTTCTTGGTTTTTCTCTTGCCGATATGATGAATCACATTGATTCTTTTACGAGTGTTGAACCAGCCTTATGTCTCGGGAAAAACTCCTACTTGGTCATGGTGAATACTTTTCTTAATGTATTGTTGGATCCTATTGGCTAGTATCTTGTTGAGAATTTTTGCATCCATGTTCATCAGGGATATTGGTCTATAATTCACCTTTTTGGTGGGGTCTTTGTCTGGTTTTGGAATTAAGGTGATGCTGGCCTCATAGAACGAATTTGGAAGTACTCCATCTCTTTCTATCTTTCCAAACAGCTTTAGGAGAATAGGTATGGTTTCTTCTTTAAATGTTTGATAGAATTCCCCATGAAGTCATCTGGCCCTGGACTTTTGTGTCTTGGGAGGTTTTTGATGACTGCTTCAATTTCCTCCCTGGTTATTGGCCTGTTCAGGTTTTCTGTTTCTTCCTGTTCCACTTTTGGTAATTTGTGGCTTTCCAGAAATGCGTCCATTTCTTCTAGGTTGCCTAATTTATTGGCGTATAGCTGCTCATAATATGTTTTTAAAATCGTTTGTATTTCCTTGGTGTTGGTAGTGATCTCTCCTTTCTCATTCATGATTTTATTAATTTGAGTCTTCTCTCTCTTCTTTTTAATAAGGCTGACTAATGGTTTATCTACCTTATTAATTCTTTCAAAGAACCAACTCCTGGTTTTGTTGATCTGTTCCACAGTTCTTCTGGTCTCGATTTCATTGAGTTCTGCTCGAATCCTCATTAACTCTCTTCTTCCGCTGGGTGTAGGATCTTTACTGTTTTTTCTCTAGCCCCTTTAGATGTAAGGTTAGCTTTTGTATTTGAGTTCTTTCCAGTTTTTGAATGGATGCTTGTATTGTGATGTATTTCCTCCTCAGGACTGCTTTTGCTGCATCCCAAAGATTTTGAACGGTTGTATCTTCATTCTCATTAGTTTCCATGAATCTCTTTAATTCTTCCTTAATTCCTGGTTGACCCTTTCATCTTTTAGCAGGATGGTCCTTAACCTCCACATGTTTGAAGTCCTTCCAAACTTCTTGTTGTCATTTAGTTCTAATTTCCAGGCATTATGGTCTGAGAATACTTAGGGGACAATCTCAATCTTTTGGTATAAGTTGAGACCCAATTTGCGACCTAGTATGTGGTCTATTCTGGAGAAAGTTCCATGTGCACTTGAGAAGAATGTGTATTCAGTTGAGTTTGGATGTAAAGTTCTGAAGATATCTGTGAAATCCATCTGGTCCAGTGTATCATTTAAATCTCTCGTTTCTTTGGAGATGTTGTGTTTAGAAGACCTATAGAGTGTAGAAAGTGCTAGATTGAAGTCATCAAGTATAAGTGTATTATTATCTAAGTATGTCTTAACTTTGGTTATTAATTGATTTATATATATTCGGCAGCTCCCACATTCGGGGCATATATATTATTAAGTCCTCTTGTTGGATAGATCCTTTAAGTATGATATAGGGTCCCTCTTCATCTCTCACTACAGTCTTCGGCGTAAATTTTAGTTTTGATATAAGGATGACTACCCCTGCTTTCTTTTGAGGCCCATTTGAATGGTAAATGGTTCTCCAACCTTTTATTCTCAGGCTGTAGGTGTCCTTCTGTCTAAAATGAGTCTCTTGTAGACAGAAAATAGATGGGTCCTGCTTTTTTATCCACTCTGAAACCCTGCACCTTTTGATGGGGTCATTAAGCCCGTTCACGTTCAGAGTTACTATTGACAGATATGAGTTTAGTGTCATCATGATATCTATTCAGTCCTTGTTTTTGTGGATAGTTCCACTGGACTTCTTCTTAAAGGGGAATTTTAAGAGTTCCCTTAAAATTTCTTGCAGAGCTGGTTTGAAGGTCACTTATTCTTTCAGTTCCTGCCTGTCTTGGAAGCTCTTTATCTCTCCTTCCATTTTGAATGAGAGTCTTGCTGGATAAAGTATTCTTGGTTGCATGTTCTTCTCATTTAGGACCCTGAATATATCCTGCCAGCCCTTTCTGGCCTGCCAGGTCTCTGTGGGAGAGGTCTGCTGTTACCCTAATACTCTTCCCCATAAAGTCAGGGATTTCGTGTCTCTTGCTGCTTTAAGGATCTTCTCTTTATCTTTGGAATTTGCAAGCTTAAATATTAAATGTCGAGGTGTTGAACGGTTTTTATTGAATTTGGGGGGGTGGGATTTCTCTATCTCCTGGTTCTAAATGCCTGTTTCCCTTCCCAGATTAGGAAAGTTTTCAGCTAGGATTTGTTCAAATACTATTCTGGCCCTCTGGCCCTTTCGGCGCCCTCCGGAACCCAAATTAAACGTAGGTTTTTCTTCCTCAGGCTGTGATTTATTTCCCTTAATTTAATTTATCCTCATGGTCTTTTAATTGTCTCTTTTTTCCTCAGTTTCCCTCTTTGCCATCAACTTGTCTTCTATGTCACTCACTCATTCTTCCATCTTGTTAACCCTCATCGTTAGGACTTCTAGTTTGGATTGCATCTCATTCAATTGAATTTTAATTTCTGCCTGATTAGATCTAAATTCTGCAGTCATGAAGTCTCTTGAGTCCTTTATCCTTTTTTCTAGAGCCACCAGTAGCTGTATAATAGTGCTTCTGAATTGGCTTTCTGACATTGAATTGTAATCCAGATTTTGTAACTTTGTGGGAGAGAGGACTGTTTCTGATTTTTTCATTTGAGGTGAGGTTTTCCTTCTAGTCATTTTGCTCAGTGCAGAGTGGCCAAAAACAAGTTGTATTGGGAAAAGGAGAAAAAGAGAGGAGAGAAAGAAGGAAAGAAAAGAGAAAAAGAAAAAAAGAGATAAAAAATTTCAGTCATATCTATAAAGAACTTATTAAACGCAACAGCAAAGAAACAAAAAATCCAGTCATGAAATGGGCAAACGACATGAAGAGAAATCTCACAGAGGAAGACATAGACATGGCCAACACGCACATGAGAAAATGCTCTGCATCACTCGCCATCAGGGAAATACATATCAAAACCACAATGAGATACCACCTCACACCAGTGTGAATAGCGAAAATTAACAAGGCAGGAAACCACAAATGTTGGAGAGCATGTGGAGAAAAGGGAACCCTCTTGCACTGTTGGTGGGAATGTGAACTGGTGCAGCCACTCTGGAAAACTGTGTGGAGGTTCCTCAAAGACTTAAAAATAGACCTGCCCTACAACCCAGCAATTGCACTGCTGGGGATTTACCCCAGAGATACAGATGCAGTGAAACACGGGGACACCTGCACCCCGATGTTTCTAGTAGCCATGTCCACAATAGCCAAACTGTGGAAGGAGCCTCGGTGTCCATCAAAAGATGAATGGATAAAGAAGATGTGGTTTATGTATACAATGGAATATTACTCAGCCATTAGAAATGACAAATACCCACCATTTGCTTCAACGTGCATGGAACTGGAGGGTATTATGCTGAGTGAAGTAAGTCAATCGTTTTCACTTATATTGGAAATACAAAACATAGTGAACAGGGAATTTAGGGAAAGGAGTGAAATGAGTGGGAAATATCAGTGATGGTGACAGAATATGAGAGACAACTAACTCTGGGAAATGAACAAGGCCTACTGGAAGGGGAGGTGGGCAGGGGGATCAGGTGACTGGGTGACGGGTACTGAGGGGGACACTTGATGGAATGAGCACTGGATGTTATAGTATTCATCAGCAAATCAAACTGCAATAAAAAATATATACAAAAATAATAAATAAATAAATAAATAAATTTATTAATTGATTAATTAAAGACACTTTATTACATTTAAAAATAATCATGGTCTGGTCCAACAGTTGGGGTCTGAGATTAATGAAGGGTGAGCAGCATCTCCAGATGTGGAAGAGAGTGACTCCAGTTTGGACATAGGACAGGCAATAAGCTAACCAATTCTAGGGACTCCACAAAGAACAATTTTGGCTCTGATGTGCATTGATGTGCAGCCTAGACTTTTTCTAGAAGCAGGTATCAGCATGCATTAAATATGGCACACACGCCAAGGAAATTTCCCCAAGGTAAAAGTTTAGACATCACGATAAGCTAGGAAACAAATTCCTGGAAATAAACCTTGAGGTCAGTGGAACAATGTACATTCTGTGGTGGGCAACTGGCACTTAGTGATGGTGTATGATTCACACACTTAGTGCTATATTGGACTCAGGATCTTAAGTTCTGGGTTCTTGGGTCATAAAATACAGAATTTCCCAATTGAAATAAAGGGTCCAGCTAGGAGCTAGGGTTCAATAGATACTGAACATCTGTTTGTGAGGCCCAGAGTCAGGCATTTATCCTTATATCCATTATCTTATAATAAGGTGCTTCCTTCATTCATCTAGCAGATGAGGAGACTGAGGCCCCAAGCCCTGAGAGATTATCTTATCTTCACCAGCTTGAAAGAAGGAGGAGCAGGGACAGCAAAAAGCCTCTCTGCACTTTGGGTTCATATGGGAGTGCCCTGGCCTCAAGGACACCACAGGTACAGACAGGCATTCTTCCAAATTTTTTTGCTAACATTCCTTTAGAGCAAAAGGGACACAAAGTGTGTTATGTGGGTTTGGGAAGACTCCAGTAACAAATCAAGTTCTGAGTCAATGGAAAACTTATTAGAGAAATCTTGTCTTTCAATAATGAAATTAAAAGTTTATAAAAGTAGTGCAATTGATTATCCACCGAATGAATCATAATTTACACTTAATTACAAAGGCAGTGCTGAGATTGGGAGCTGGGCCAATTAAGCAACTTGTTTCTCCTCTGCTATATTTCAGGGCTTTCCATCCCTAAGGAATTGGTTTTCAAAAAAATGTGCATCATTATGGTAGATTTAAATAGCATCCAGTATCTGTTTGAGTTAACTATTAAATGCCTACTGAATGAAGAGCCCAAAAGAAACACAAGCAACATTTGACTTCTTCTTTTCCAGAAGTTTGCCATATTTCTGCAGAAAAAGCACAGAGACAGTTATTATATATTCCTATATGCTTGGCATAGATAAATAAGTAGTCAGGAAGGGGGAGGTATCAGCATGGGCTGGCATTTTCAGGGAGGAGTTGGGATTTGAGATTAAAGAGTGTTCAATTTAAAATATAAATCCAAGTATGATCCCACCTGCAGGTAAAAGCTCTCCAGCAACTCAACATTCCTGACAAGCAAAGGTGTGACCTTTTAGAATGGGGTGAAGGCTCTCCCTGTGCGGTGTATTCTGTCCAGCCCCAGATTTCATGTCTCTTTCCCTATCAGACATCATATCCCAGCAATACCAACACAGTAATGTTGCTTCTCCAAATCTTCCTTTACACTGTTCTCTTTGTAGGCTTTCACCTCTTTGCTCCCTGTCTAAGCCTAGATAATCCCCTGCCATTCTTTACACCTTGGCAAATAGCCTCAATACATAACCATATCCACGTTTTCCTTGTTGCATTATCAGCCTCACCCATGCCTCTTTTGACTCCTCAGAAACACCTTATTGTTCGATGTGGTTAATACTCCCTTAATACTCCTTAATACTCCCCTCTGATCTAGGCTCTCCAAGGCAGTTCTACAAGCCTAATTAAGGTCTAGACATTGACTTCACCCTCCAAAGGAAGTTCTTCATGGCCACATGAAGTCCGGTGTGTGGGGTGCTCCTAAAAGTAGCACCTGGGCTTCCTGGGCTCACAACATTGCATCTGGAAGCCAGCCCCATACAAAGCTAGCAGGTAGCACCATTGGGCTCTGATGCCTGAGAAGCACCAAGGCACCTTTGCTAGGAGGCAGCTTGGGTGATTGGAAGGAGTCTGGCCATGTAGATACCTTGGTTTGGATCCTGTTTACACCATTTAATAGTTACTGGGGCAAGCTACTTGTGTAGTCTTCAGTCTCCTTATCTATGAAATGGAAGCAGGAGAATTAATTTCCTCTCAGAGCATATCAATGACTTGTGCTAACTACCTGGTTTCTGGCTGACATTCAGGAAAATGGCAGTTCCCATTCTGTCTGGTCAAAAACTCCATGAATGAACACTGCTGGCTGGCCAAAGAGTCTGTAGCCATAGCCCAAAAATGGTCATCTCTAATGTTGACTAGACTGGTCTTGGGGAATCTAATTTCCTGGGCTTGCTTTCTCTTCCCCAACTCTTATTTTTCTGAGATCCTTCTTGGCACCACCTTTTACCACAGATGGTAATTGCAGGTGGCCATTTCAGGACCTGTTTTTCTCTTTGTTTTTCTTAGGGGCCTCCACTTCTGGAGCTGCTATTGAACAATTGTTGTTTTGGATTTTAATACAAGTTAAACTTGGTCCTAGGCTTCTCAGGATATAAGCACCAAAGGTTTTGCCAAGCTAAGATGTACTTCTAAGGCAGCCCATGGTTGCTGGCTCAGAGGAAGCAGCCCAAGGAAGGACTACCAGCATTCCAGGCTCTCTTTATCCAGTGCCTGGGAATCCAGGGTAGATGAGCAAGTTCCTTTGTAGACTTCATTCCATCTGTCCATGCTAGCCACTCTACAGATAAATTGCATCTTTCCTTTGATAAATCTTATTGTTCAAAGTCTACAGTGCCCACAGAGTGAGGATGCCAACACAGACCAACACATAGTCTGAGCCAGCAAATCATACCCACCAGATAGAAAAACAAGAGGAAGACACAGAGAAATGGCAAGTATGTAAACAAAAGCTAGAGCTGGATATCTGGCTCAGGGGCCTCTCTTGGAGTTTAGACACCCAGATCCAATTGCTTACTAGCATCTCTACCTATAAGTCCAAAGACATGTGTCCACCTGATCTTACCAGTGGCCCCAGACTTGGGCTCCTCCAGGGTCCCTGGCTCAGTGCATGGACAACCTAGAAAAAGTAGCCTGAGCCAACCCAGGATTCCTGGGAGCAAACATGGACAATTAGCAGAGATAATCCTTTCCTGCTTTTCCTTAATTCCAGAGCTCTGAGATGGTTCAGGGTGACATTATGCCCAAATCAAGATTCTTATTTCCTAAAATGATGTTTAAGCTAAGGCCCCTAAGGGAGGAGGGTGCTCCTTCTAGAACCAAAGGAAAAGTCTCACTGGAAGAAGTCTCTCCTTCCCCTTTCCACCTTCCATGTCTCCCAAACCTGAGGCCTGGAAAGGCAGGGCCCTCCTGTGCTGACCTCAGCTGACTCTTTCTGCTTGAACCCATGGGTTTCCCCACTGTGGCTCTTCTTTCCCTCAGTTCCTGCTTAGTAGAGCTGCTAGCATTGGGAACACAGGCTGACTCCAAAACCCTAGGCCAGGTCCCCCTCTCAGGCTTCTTCAAACACCACACCACATCTCTCTTGTAGCCAGGAAGGGTCAGATTTGGTGCTCTCTGAGTGTTGTCTTCCTCCTCTGCAAAGAGAAAATCATGATGACAAACCCACAGAGAAGCTGGCACAGTTTAGCCAGATGACATATGCTACTTAACACACGCCTGCCCCTTCGTGTGTGAAGAGGAAGACCATCCACACCCAGGAACAAATGGAAGCAATGGATCAACAGAAGGGAGTGTTTTTATTTGTAGATGTATGCTGTGACCCACAGTACCAGTATGGAAGAGCTGCTTTTACATTGATATTTCAAGGAATTTTTCATCCAGACGAAAGGGAAGAAGGTGCTGTGATACAAGAAACACAAAACTGGTAATTAGGAATGGATTCAAATCCCAGGCCTCCACATCCTCTCCAGCATTCCCATGAACCACTCAGAAAAGGAAGAATAGCAGCCCATCTCCAGCTCTGACCCAGGCCTGCCATTCTATTATTCAGAGACATAGTCAGGACTCATTTGTATGGTCAGGCTTTCAGAACTGGAACAGTCAGAAGAAATAATTACTCCAGGGCAGAGGCAGAGCTAGCAGTGGCCAGATTTCCACTCTGTCACTCTGGCACTGAAGATGGGAGCCTTGATAGGGCTGAAACACTGTGCTTCAGTGCACTGATTCATTCATTCAACACACAGAAATAGCCTTTGCAGGGTGCAGGGACCACACCTTGCCCAGAGACACTAATTCCAAGGGGCTACTGTCCAGGGACAGTGAAGGACAATGACAATTGGGTACAGCCATGGATACTGCAAACAAAATGAGACTTCCAGACATACATTTTAATGTTCAAATAAAAGAACCAAATAAGCTGCCTGGTCCCTCACTTAGGGTTCCATGACAGTTAACCAGAATTATCCATCTAATGTGTACACTTCTGAAGAGTATAGCATCAAAACATTTGAGAGGTAGGGGACCCTTTAAATTGCATATAATGTTAAATATAATTTATCCTACTTTTTAAAAAGATTTTATTTATTTATGAGAAACACAGACACAGGACTGGTGGGGGGAAGAGGGAAATGGAAGGGAAGGCAGTTCTAAACCTAAGACAGTCCACCACAGCAGTGATGAAGGCACAGGGCAGTGCCACATAGATTTGACACTAAGAGAAGTTCTGTACAATTCAGTCACAGTGGTCCTTTCTAGAACCTTCCTCTGTCACAATCAGGACTCCTGCACTCAGACTAACAGGTGAGGTGTTGGGCTGGTGAAGAGACAGAAATAATACAAGCCTGAAATGGAACCACTGCATTAAAGACCAAAAAGAGTAATCAAGTACTAGCCATGTAAAGATTCCAGTTACTGCAAATGACAGCAAGAAAGTGTTTCTAAATACAGGTCCTGAAGGGCCTGTTTTAATAAACTGATAAGACCCTATTTTCAATTATCTCAGCATTTGTACAACAATTCATTTCCATAAAGCCCTTAGACAAACAATGCTTTGTTAATTAGGTTAGTTGCCCCTTCTGCAGTCTTCCTCCCACTTAATTGTGCCTGGCAAATGCTTTTTGTCACACACCAGGCCACCATATTGTTCAAGCATGCTTTTGCGTTAACACCAACTCCCAGCAACAGACTTTTATCACCAGCCTGGAATATGCCAGACCTGGTACAGACGGGAAAGCAGGGATTATTAATTCACATGCGTTGCCGACTTGCCTGAGGCTACACACCACCTAACAAGCAACACAGCCGGGACCAGATATAGACCTGGTCACCCCTGAGCCAGTGCTCTTTGCCAGCCTCTGAATCATCACATTTCCTGCACTGAGGAGTTTGACTGCTTTGTGCCATGTACTAAGTACTCCCTTGAGGACACTAGCTCTGCCAGTGGTTAGCAGAGCTTGGATCTGAGCCCAGAGGGGTCCTATGCCAGGCCCATTTCCTTCTTCCTGCTCCATTCCAGGTATTCACATTTACCTGAAAGCCAGATGTCACGTGGGATACCACAGAAGAAGCAAATTAAGAGATGGCAAATTATCCCCAGATATCCATCCTTCCTTTGATTCTTTCAGGAATAGAATCTTCCAATAACCATCAGGTATAAACTGCATTTTGAGCTAAGTGTGACCCACATGTGCCATCATGTGGTCCTGGGCATATGCAAGCAGCATGGAGGTGTGCAACTTCCAGATCATTCCCTTAAAAGGAAGTTGCTTGCCTTCTACTCCCTCTTACCCTTCTCTTGGGCAGAAATGGGGACATGTGATGAGGGGGAAGCTTAGCCCTCGGCAATGAAGGTAGTCCTGGAAGGAATGGTGAGCAAGAAGACAGAAAACACCTGGGCCCCTGGATGACTCAGCAGATTTAGAGAGGCCTACCCACTGGACCACCTGCCAGTTCCCACTTCTGTAGGAAGGAAACACAGCCCCTCTGTCTCTTGCAGGCCACCATCATTTAGTCTCCATTAAATCTTCTGAGTCAATGGGCTAACTGATGAGGATCTTTGAGTCTATTAGGAGAAATAAGATTTACATACAAGGATTCACAAATTGTGCTTGGTTTCTTCTATTTGCCTCAATGAAACTACCCTCCACCATCCTCCACTCTGATCTGCACTCTGGAAGGTGACCCATATACACTTATGATTTTACTTCCAGTTTGGCTCATAGAAGGGAGACCCTATAGGAGCCTGGAAAGCCAAGAAGGGTGAGCTCCCTGACTGCAGGGCTGCTCTGCCTGGACTGCATTATTCACCAAAGGTAAATTCCTAAAGGTCCAGCTATGCAGGTCCAGCTGCCAGTAACAGTCAAGCTCTTTGCTCAACGAGAAATTGTGAATGATTGGTCATTGTTATATGTGTTATTTCCCAGGGTGTTTTGCATTTTATTACAGGAAGTGTAGAGGTCAAAGACTTGACCCCCAAATATGTAAATCTAATGGAACAATTCTAGACACTGAGAAACTCAAATGAGACACCATTGGATAGGGTGGCAGGAAGAGGGAGTGTTGTCACCTATCTCCATAGCCCAACAGTGTGTAGAAGGGCACCAACAGAAGTCACTCACAGGAAGGGCCCCAAGTGCAGTATGTTCTGGATGCAAAAAGGGGTCTTCGCACAATGGGCTTGGGGATACTGTGTGTCATCTCCTTTTTGGGAGATCTTTGGAAAGAGGATCTATTTGCTTTCCATTGTTGGAAATATTTTTTTATGTGTATTTCTCTGCTGCCTCTAGACCCATTCTCATACCACTGCCCTTGCTCATGGAGATTAAGTCACACTGGCCTCCTCACTGTCTTCCACTATGGCCAGGATGCTTCCCTCTGATTCCCACTCCCCACTTCATTCTGATTGCTCCCTCTCTTTGCCACATTCATCTCTGAGATCTCCCCAGGACTCCCTCCCTCCCTTCTTTCTCATCTCTGATCACAGAAGACTTCTCTGTAAAATTGCACCCCACCCTCTGTCACTTTCCTGCCCCTTAGCCTACATTTCTCCTTCCTTGCAATTAACAATGTTCAATATATTATACATTTATTGGACACACTACATACACACTAACCAAAGCAACATGAGAGCAGAGATTCCATTTTTTGGGGGATATTTTTTGTGGGTATTTTTTTCCCACTGCTATATTCCCAGTGCCTAGCGCATCATTTGGCACAAAGAAAACTCTCATGAAATATTCGTTAAGTATAACAAATATAATATAATGAATATAATACAACGAATATAATATACCTTCCTCCCTGAACATAATAGATGACAAATGGCTTAGCCTATCTTCAAGCTCCATAGTAAACATTTAGGGAGGCATGAGGTAGTCATTAAAAGCATGACCTTGAAACTACACTACGTGGCTTTCAGATCTTAACTTCAGCTACTTTCCAAGTGATTTGGGCACCCCATTTAACATTGTCAAGCCTCCTATCCTCATTTATAATATGATACATTGTAAACCCTCAATAAATGGTTTTACTCTAGTATATATCTGTTGCATCTTCTGTGTTTTATCAGTATTTGATATGTTTCCTCATAAGTCTGTGAAGTGGGTCTTCATTTATTTGTATATTTTGTTAGTTGCATAAAGTTCATGATTGTTATAACTGCTTAGTGAATTGTTCCTTTTGTCATCGTATGTCTTTAATAATACTTTTAGATTTATACTCCACTTTTTTCTGTTATAAAGATGAATGCATTACTTTTCTTTCAGTTTAATCCTGAGTTAAGGAACACATCCCTTTATTGACAGTACCTTAAAATCATAACATGTGGGACACATGGGTGGCTCAGCAGTTGAGCATCTGCCTTCAGCTCAGGGTGTGATCCTGGGGTCCTAGGATCAAGTCCCACATCAGCCTCCCTACAAGGAGCCTGCTTTTCCCTCTGCCTATGTCTCTGCCTCTCTCTGTGTGTCTCTCATGAATAAATAAATAAAATCTTTTTAAAAAAATTTTAACATGATGTTTAACATATTTTTCTCACAAATACTACAGTAATTCTACTTTGCTTTCTCCCTTCTGAAAACAAAATTGGTTTGCTTTCACTTTCCTCTACATGTGTCACTTTCATTATCTATATTACTTTTGTCTAGGATTTTATACATTTTACTTTTAAATTCATGAGGCGGAAATTACTACTATTATCATTTACTGTCAGTCTGATTTAGATTTACATATGTAATTATTCTGTTCACTGTATGTTGCTTTTTTTTAAATCTCAATACTTCCAAGTTCAACAATTTTCATGCTGAAATACATCCTCAATTAGTTCTTTCAGAAAAGATCTATGAGTAATAAATTATCATAGTCTTTGTAAGTTTGAAAACCTTTATCTTTCCCTTACTCTTGGATGACAGTTTGTTGAGTAAACCTTTTCATTACCTTGACCCCCCTTCTCATGCCTCTGCATCTTGGATATATTATTCCATTGTCTTCTGGAGACGTGTGTATCTGATAAGAAGTGACTGTCAATCTGAAAATATTTTTTCCTTCCACTTAATATCTTTCCTTTTTGGTAGTTTTCAGGGTTTTCATTTTTTATTTCCTGTTCCACAATTTCTGATATTTCTAGAAAAGTTTCTCTTTTTTTCCTGCTTAAGATTTAATGTGATGTTCAGTTAAAATTTTACCCTTCACATATGACATGATTCTCTATGTAGAAAACCTAAGACTCCACCAAAAATTGCTAGATCTCCAATAGGAATTCAGCAAAGTTGCAGGATATAAAATCAATGCACAGATAATGAAGCAGCAGAAAGAGAAATCAAGGAACTGATCCCACCGACAATTACACCAAAAAGCATAAGATATATAGAAATAAACCTAACCAAAGAATTAAAAGATCTGTACTCTGAGGGGATCCCTGGGAGGCTCAGCAGTTTGGCACCTGCCTTTGGCCCAGGGCATGATCCTGGAGACCCGAGATCGAGTCCCACATCAGGCTCCCTTCATGGAGCCTGTTTCTCCCTCTGCCTGTATCTCTGCCTCTGTGTGTGTGTGTGTGTGTGTCTCTCATGAATAAATAAATAAAATCTTTAAAAAAAAGATCTGTACTCTGAAAACTATGGAATACTTATAAAAGAAATTGAGGGAAACAAAAAGAAATGGAAAAACATTCTATATTCTTAGATCAGAAGAACAAATACTGTTAAAATATCTATACTACTCCAAGAAATCTACACATTCGATATAATCCCTATCAAAATAGCACCAGCATTTTTCACAGAGCTGCAACAAAAATTCTAAAAGTTGTATGGAACCAGAAAAGAACCTGAATTGTTGAAGTGTAATGCTGAAAAAGAAAACCAAACCTGAAGGCATCACAATTCCAGGCTTCAAACTCTATTACAAAGCTATAATCATCAAGACAGCATGGTACCAGCACAAAAACAGACACATAGATCAATGAAACACAATAGAAAACCCAGAAATGGGGACACCTGGATGGCTCGGTTATTGAGCATCTGCCTTTGGTTCAGGGCATGATCCTGAGGTCCTGGGATTGAGTCCCACATTGAGTTCCCTGCGTGGAGCCTGCCTCTCCCTCTGCCTATGTTTCTGCCTGTGTGTGTGTGTGTGTGTGTGTGTGTGTGTTTCTAATGAATAAACAAATAAAATCTTTTTTTAAAATGAGAAAGAACCCAGAAATGGGCTCTCAACTCTATGGTCAACTCATCTGTAACAAAAAATGAAATAATATCCAAAGGAAAAAAGATAGTCTCTTCAACAAATGGTGTTGGGAAAACTGGACAGCTACATGCAGAAGAATGAAACTAGATCACTTTATTACACTGTACACAAAAATAGACTCAAATGGATGAAAGAATTAAATGTGAGACAGGAATCCATCAAAATCTTAGAGAAGAACACAGGCAGTAACCTCATTGACCTCAGCCACAGAAACTTCTTACTAGACACACCTCCAGAGGCAACAGAAACAAAAGCAAAAATGAACTATTGGGACGTCATCAAGAGAAAAAGTTTCTGCAATAACAATGGAAACAATCAATAAAACTAAAAGACAGCCTATGGAATGGGAGAAGATATTTGCAACTGGCATATCAGATAAAGAGTTAGTTTCCAAGATCTATAAAGAACTTGTCAAATTCTATACCCCAAAAACAAATAATCCGATAAAGAAATGGGCAGAAGACATGAACAGACATTTCTTCAAAGAAAACATACAAATGGCCAACAGACATGAAAAAATGATCAACATCACTCATCATCAGGGAAATATAAATCAAAATCACAATGAGATATCACTTCACACCAATCAGAATGGCTAAAACTGACAACTCAGGAAACAACAAATGTTGGTGAGGATGCAGAGAAAGAGAAACTTTCTTACACTGTGATGGGAATGCAAACTGGTGCAGCCAGTGTGTAAAATGGTATAGAGGGTTCTCAGAAAGTTGAAAATAGAGCTACTTACAACCCACCAACTGCAGTACAAGGTATTTCTCCAAAGGATACAAACATAGTGATTTGAAGGAGTACGTGCATCCCAATGTTTATAGCAGTAATGTCCACAATAGCCAAACTATGGAGAGTCCAGATATCCATCAACAGAGGAATGGATAAGGAATATGTGCTATATAAATACAAAGGAACATTACTCAGCCATCAAAAAGAATGAAATCTTGCCATTTGCAACAATGTAGATGGAACTAAAGGGTATTATGCTAAGCAAAATAAGTCACTCAGAGAAAGATAAATAAATACCACATGATTTCACTCACACATATAATTTAAGAAAGAGAACAGATGAACATAGGGGAAGGAAAGGAAAAAAATGAGATAAAAACAGAGAGGAAAGGAAACCACAAGAGACTCTTAACTATAGGGAACAAACTGAGGGTTGCTGGAGGGAGGTGGGTGGGGGGAGAGGGTAATTGAGTGATGGGCATTAAGGAGGGCATTTGATGTAATGAATATTGGTTGTATGTACAACTGATGAATGACAAAATTCTACCCCTAAAACTAAAAATACCCTACATGTTAACTAACTTGAAAATATATAAAATCTGGGACACGGGGTGGCTCAGGGCATGGTCCCACGTCCAGGATGGAGTCCCACACTGGGCTCCCTGAAAAGAGCCCGCTTCTCCCTCTGTCTATGTCTCTGCCCTCTCTCTGGATCTCTCATGAATAAATAAATAAAATCTCCAAAAAATATGTAAAATAAAATAGAAAAATAGTGGGGGGAAAACTTAATGTGCTTCTTCAGTATTAAGACTTGTGTCTGTCTTCTTTAGATACTGTAACTTTCTCATACTCACTAATTATTGCTTCAAGAATTTTTATTAGATTTACTCTTTGAGTTTCTCTTTCTGTATCTCAGCTTATCTCTCTTTTTTTCCATATAGAATTCTGATAAATTATATTAGCTCTTTCTTCCTGTTCACTAATTCTCTCTTCAGTTACACGTAGACTACTGTATATGTATTGATGGTATTGTTTTCTTTAATCTCAATAACTATATTTTTAGAATTATTTTATAAAAATAATTTTTATATAATTATTTTTAGATATTATTCTAAATAATTCATTTTTAGAATATTATTTGATCCTTTTCCTTAGTTGCCTGTTCATTTTCATAAGTGATCTTTCCATGCTTAGAGGCTCTCTCCTTTCCTTTGTCTCATTTAATATTACAAACATTTATTTACTCTATTGCTTCTAGTTCCTTAGGAGTAAAACTACCATTTATTTCATAATACTGACTCTTTCACAGCATTAGTTTTCCTCATTTACTTTGAGTGTTTGTCTGTGAGATCATATTCAACAAGTGTTGAATTTTATAGGAATCCAGGGTGTGTCCTAGATATAAAAGTTTTCCTAGCGGGGACAAAGAATTTGCTTCCACCAGAGCCCTATAGCATCATGAGACCAAATTCTCTAAGTCTTGGGTGTTTTTTTTTTAACACCATAGCATAGTCAGTGTGAATTGGAGCCCCACACTTTGTGTGACAGAAGTTTGGTTTCATTTTCTCAAAGGTGACTTCTACCATAGCCCATCATGTGGTTCGTTCTATATTAAAACCCTAGACTAGATAGTCCTCTTCCATGTACATTGTTGTCTAGAGACCAATTTCAGCTTTCATGGAGCCTTGAGCCTTAATGTTCATCTTTACACAGCATTAAAGCCCCTGCCCTGAGGTGTCCATTCAATCCCTTAAGGATCTGCTACTTAAATGCTAGCTCTCCTTTGTGGCTTTGAGTTCCTGCTTTGTTTGTGGCTCCTAAGGATTTCACATTCTTGAATTGAAACTTGAGGGCTTCTAGGGACAGATTTCATAGTTTCGTTTTTCTGAATCTCTCCCTCAGCTACAACCTGGTCTCCATTGGTCTTCCCTATTTCAGCAACCAACAGAAAGCCAGTTGCTTAGAGCAAGAAGAATGAAGAATGCTCACCTTTGCATGGTCCACAGCCATGACCAGAAATTTGAGTTAAAAAAAAAAATGGTGGGATCCCTGGGTGGTGCAGCGGTTTGGCGCCTGCCTTTGGCCCAGGGTGCGATCCTGGAGACCCGGGATCGAATCCCACATCGGGCTCCCGGTGCATGGAGCCTGCTTCTCCCTCTGCCTATGTCTCTGCCTCTCTTTCTCTCTCTCTCTCTGTGACTATCATAAATAAATAAAAATTTTTAAAAAATGGTGGTTGCCATTGACTATGCTGATGATCAACCTACATCTCTCATTATCCTGAGTAATGTTATGTTATCCTGCTTTCAAGATCATAGGCCACACTTGCAGTTTGCTGTAATCCCTTGGTCTGCCAGCCGAAGATGAGCATTAAGAAAAAGACACATTAATCAGGCATTTCTCAACCTCAGGAAGTCTGTTGGCTCTTAATAATCACCATTAATGTTACTAGATTATTATAGCTAATTATTTAATTTCAGTAGAAATCATTGAACTCTCTGATCTAAAACTTCAAAAATCTATTTTTAGCCTCCCTTAAAAACTGGATACAATATAAACTTACCAGCATATTCTGGAAACTCTCCATTGCTCTAAGTTTTATCACAGATTATATGGTTCTATAACAGCAGATTTATGATCCTATTAATGTTCGTATTCTGGGCCCTACTTTTTTTTTTTTCTGAGGCTGGCACCTAGCTAGGTGGCTATTCTCTCACCACTAATCCATTGTTCAGCCTACCAGTCTTTGTTTTTAGTTTTTAAATTTAAAAGCAAAGTCTAACGTTTTTATTTTCCTTTGAATTTCATATATATTTTTAAAAATTTTTTAAATTTCATACTTAAGGTTTAAAGAGTACAACAGCCTTCTGTACTCCCCTACATTCCTCCTCCAGTGGGAAACTAAAAAAATCCTAAGATATAGGCTCTAAAGTCATGTGAATCTGGCTGTAACACAATTGGCTATTGGCTTTCTAATCTCCAAATTGCCACCTAGCTAGCTGCACAGGATAGCACAGAATATTTCAATAACCTCTCAGGAATCTGATCACAACCACCTTATGGAACACATTATTTTTTAGAGAAAACTTATTAATGCATTATCATTGGGTTCTTATTTTGTGATTTTTTTTGGCACTTAGATTTATATGACAAATTACCATGCTCGCATCTCTGTTTCTCAGTTTTTCATTCTGGTCACTATCAATTGGCTGCTTACAATGGAAGATGATGTTCATTGATGCTGATTCTTCCTGCTCTATATGTGGCTTCTTTCCATCCTTGACTTTGTCCAATTTTGTTCCCTTATAATTTTAGTTAGATCTGTATTGGTCTTATTATTATTGTGACTGGCTAAATGTTTTTCACAGCTGAGCCATATAATATACTATGATTGCTTTTTATTTCCTGTATAAAACTTTGCTCTCCATGGGGTTAATAATTACTTTGTCATTATATTCACTTAGCTTTCTTTGCACTCTTGCTCTGTTATAAATCTCTGCTAAATGTATCCAAGTATATCATCATGAAGAATCTCCACTGGTGCTTTCTTTTCTGTCCAATAACTTCTTTTTCACCTTATTTTTATTTTAATTTTTTCATTATGGAAATTTTCAAATGTTCATAAAAGTAGCCAGAATTATATAACAAATCCATATATATATATATATATATATATATATATATATATATATTGCTGGAATATTTTAGAGATCCCCAGACATCATATTATCTATAAATGTTTCAATATTTATGCCTAACTTGGGGCATCTGAGTGGCTCAGTCAGATAAGTGTCTGTCTTCAGCTTGGGTCATGATCCTAGGGTCACATCAGGCCCCCAGCTCAGTGGGGAGTCTGCTTCTCCATCTCCCTTTGACCTTCTCCACCACTTTTGCTGTCTCTCTCTCACTCACACTCTCTCAAATAAAGTCTTAAATATATATATATATATATATATATATATATATATATATTTAACTTTATAAGTACTTTTAAAGCACATAACCACCATGTCTATATACACACAATGCAATATTACTCAGCCATAAATAATAATCCAGTTATTTCTGAAAATTCTGTTCTTAACTTGGATTTCCTGGATTAATTCTCTGATTTGCTTATCATTTTTCCAATATTCAAGATTCTTTTCTACTCTAAATATTCCTTTTAAAAATAGTACCCTATTCTTTAGTGGACACAGATCCACCCTTACTTCTCTAATAATACTCACATATTTTTGTTAAGTTTTCCTTTTCCTGAATAACCTATTTCATTCAAGTTGAGTTTGTTTTGGGTTTTTTTTCTGTTTTTTTTTTCAGTTTATATATTTTAGTTTTGCCTCTCCTATTGCATATTATCTTCAAATATCTTGAGATTCTTGATTAATAATGGCATAGAGAAAAGTGGATGGGTCCTCTCTTTGTCAGGGTCTTGTTGACTATGTTCCCTATAAAGAATCTGACTTTAACACATCCTGCACAAAAGCCCATTATTAGTATCCTTGGAGTTTTTATTTTTCTTGAGATAGATTCTGCAGTGAATATTCTTCCAACACTTGCCTGGAGGGTAGGTAAAGCCTGGGTTGTCAATGTTGTAGGAAATCAGTAGGAACAAAGACATGTAATCATTTTCATGTTCCCTATTGTCTGTATCACACCTGTACTCAGTTGTCCATCCCAGAGACCCTCTGTTTTATTGTCTCCAAAGACTACATCTCATGTTCCTGCCAGGGTTACAGGAGCATTTGTTCCATCTCAGACACTCAGAGAGAGGTCTGCAAGTCTGTATGCTTCTTAAAAAGATTTGCAACTATTTCTCCTGGTTTTCTAAATTTCCAAAGGTGCCTTATGCTGTGAATTCTTTGGCCTCTCAGGAATCCTAGTATATAAACCAGGTTGCTTTTTGATTCTTACTTCAGCCAGTGAAAAATTCAGTTTTCTCAGTGAGCTACATCATTTGCCACTCACCATCTGCTTTCCAGCTCCCCAAATTTATTTTTGTCCTTGTTGGTTTATGCCTTTTCAAAATGTTTCTTATTAAAGTAGAATATGAAAACAGATAATTGCATATAAGAGTAAATCTTAATCAGTATTCAAAAAAGGAACACAAGCACATAACCATTACCCACATCACAAAACAAAATTATCAGGACCCCTCCCCACTACAGTATCAACTATCCTGATTTCCAACTGCATAGATGAGGGATTTTTGTTTTTGTTTTTGAACTTTATACAAATGGAATTTTCAGTATGTATTCTTTTGTGTCTGGCTTCTTTCACTCAACATTTTGTTTATGACTTTAATCTGTAATATAAAATATAAATGGTTCATTCTCATTGCTGCACAGTTTTCCTACTGTCTAAAATGCCACAATTTATTTATCCACATTTTATGGACCCTTGGTAGTTTCCTACTTGAGGGATATTGCTTATAATATAAATATTTTTGAAGTCTGGCCCAGTTTGTCATTCAAAGATCTTCTTTCCTTGTTGATCTTCTGCTTAGGTGACCTGTCCGTCACAGTGAGTGGGATGTTAAATTCCCCTGCTATTGTTGTATTATACGTCAGGAACACAGCAGGGCTGTCCACTATCACCACTACTGTTCAATATAATACTAGAAATCCTAGCCTCAGCAATCAGAAACAAAAATAAATAAAAGGTATCTGAATTGACAAAGAATTCAAGTTACGTGTTGCAGATGACATGATACTCTATGTGGAAAACCCAAAAGACTCCACTTCAAAATTGCTAGAACTCATATAGCAATTCAGCAACGTGGCAGGATATAACATCAATGCACAGAAACCAGTTGCATTTCCATATACTAACAATAAGACAGAAGAAAGAGAAAATTAAGAAGTCAATCCCATTTAAAATTGCACCAAAAACCATAAAACACTTAGGAAGAAACCTAACCAAAGAGACAAAAGATCTGTACTCTGAAAACTATAGAACACACATGAAAGAAACTGAGAAAGACACAAATAAATGGAAAAAACATTCCATGCTCATGGATTGGAAGAACAAATAGTGTTAAATGTCTGTGCTACCTAGAGCAATCTATACGTTCATTGAAATTCCTATCAAAATACCATCAACTTATATCACAGAGTTGGAACAAATAATCCTAAAATTTGTATGGAACCAGAAAAGACCCTGAATTGTTTAAGTGTAATGTTGAAAAAAACCCAAAGCTGAAGGCATCACAATTCCAGACATCAAGCTCTATTACAAAGCTATAATCATCAAGACAGTATGGTACTAGCACAGAAACAGACACATAGATCGATAGAAAACAATAGAGAACCCAGAAATGGACTCTCAACTCTATGGTCAACTCAGCTTTAACAAAGAATGTAAATAATACCCAATGGAAAAAAAGTCTCTTCAACAAATGGTGTTGGGAAAATTGGACAGCCACATGCAGAAGAATGAAACTGGACCATTTCCTTACACCATACACAAATATAGATGCAAAATGGTTGAGACAGGAATCCATCAAAATCCTAAAGAACACAGGCAGCATCCTCTTCAACCTTGGCTGCAGCAACTTCTTGCTAGACACATCTCCAAAAGCAAGGGAAACAGAATCTAAAATGAACTTTTGGGACTTCATCAAGAGAAAAAGCTTTTTGCACAGTAAACAATCAACAAAATCAAAAGACGACCTACAGAGTGGGAGAAGATATTTGCAAATGTCTTATCAGATAAAGGACTGGTATTCAAAATTTATAAATAACTCAACAACAAAAAAACAAATAATCCAATTAAGAAATGGGCAGAAGACATGAACAGACATTTCTCCAAAGAAGATTTACAAATGACCAACAGGCACATGAAAAACTGCTCCATATCACTCATCATTAGGGAAATACAAATCAAAACCACGATGAGATTCCACCTCACACTGGTCAGAATGGCTAAAATTAATAAGTCAGGAAATGACAGATGCTGATGAGATTGCAAAGAAAGGGAAACCCTCATACATTGTTGGTTGGAATGCAAGCTGATCTAACCACGATGGAAAATAGTATGTAGTTTCCTCAGAAAGTTGAAAATGGAGCTACTCTATGACCTGGCAATTTCACTACTGGGTATTTACCCAAAGTTACAAATGTAGTGATCCAAAGGGGCACCTGCACCCCGATGTTTATAGCAGCAATACCCATAATAGCCAAACTATGGAAAGAGCCCAGATATCCATCAACAGAAGAATGGGAAAAGATGTGGTGTATATGTATATATAATGGAATACTATTCAGCCATCAAAAAAATGAAATCTTGCAAGACATGGATGGAACTAGAGGATATTATGCTAGGCAAAATAAGTCAATCAGAGAAAGACAATTATATGATTTCACTCACATGTGGAATTTAAGAAACAAAACACAGGATCATAGAGGAAGAAGGGAAAAATAAAACAAGATGAAATAAGATAGGGAGACAAACCCTAAGAGACTCTTAATCATAGGAAACAAACTGAGGGTGGCTGGAGGGGAGGTAGGTGGGGAGATGGAGTAATAGGGTGATGGGCATTAAGGAGGGCATGTGATATAATAAGCACTGGGTATTATATGACTGATGAATCACTGAACTCTACAACTGAAACTAATAATACATGATATGTTAATTTAATTTAAATTAAAAATAAATTATTTAAAATTTTTAAATTAAATAAAATTTTAAATTAAATAAAGATTTTAAATAAATATTTTTGTATATATTATATATATTATATTATATATGTATATATATATAAATTTTAAATTAAATAAAAATTTTAAATAAATATTTTTGTATATATTTTTGGTAAACATATATGTCCATTTCTCTTAGGTATATGCCCAAGATGTGGACGTTGTGTCATGGGATATGTATATATTCAGCTTTAGCATATACCATGATATTGTTTTCCAAATTGTATCAATTTACAGTCCTACCAGCTGTATGTGAGAATTCTGGCTGTTGTATTTCATTTTCAATAACTTTCTCACTGTAAGCTGAATCTGCTGAGCAAAGGGCCCAACACAGGACTTGATCCCACAGCAAATGAAACCATGACTTCAGCCAAAACCAAGAGTCTAATGCTTAACCAACTGAGCCACCCAGGTACTCCTATGCTATCATATTTAATGGAAAACCAATCAAAGCTGTTCTTTTTTCTAAAAAAATCTTTTCCACCCATATGGCTATAACAACATAGAACCACATATAATTTGCCTAACACATATTGCTCATTCTAGGCATCAATATAATTGCATTAACCATTGCTTTTTCTTATATTGCTTTTTCAAGCCTCTCTACCTAGCTGATGCCTCTGCCATCATCAAGGCCTATTCCTGAAGAACAACTTCCTTCAGTGCCCATAAGGTATCCTCCACTGTATTCCCACATCACCCATTCATTCCTTCTACCATGATCCTATCATGCAATGACCACTTGCCTCTCTTCCCTAATGACTCAGAAGCTCATTGAGAGGAAAAACTGTCTTATTTCATTTTGTGACAGCAAGACACATCACAGTGCCCAGGACACGACACTAAAGAATGAATGAGTCCTTTAATTCATCCATTCATTCAATGATTCCACAAATATTTAATAAGCACCAGACTCTTTTTTTTTTCCTGGAGGAGGAGGGGCAAGATGGCAGAAGAGTAGGGTCCCCAAGTCACCTGTCCCCACCAACTTACCTAGATAACCATCAAATCATCCTGAAAACCTATGGATTCGGCCTGAGATTTAAAGAGAGAACAGCTGGAATGCTACAGTGAGAAGAGTTCGCACTTCTATCAAGGTAGGAAGATGGAAAAAAATAAAGAAATAAAAAAGTGTCCAAGGGAGGGGGGCCCTGCGAGGAGCCGGGCTACGGCCCGTTGGCGAGTGCCCCAAGGACAGGAAAGTGCAGTCCCGGAGAAGCAGGAGCTTTACCAAACATCCCGGACAGAAAGACACTCACAGGATGCCCTCGGGCTCCCGGGGACACTAGCAGACACCTGCGCCCCGGGAGAGCGCGCCACACACTGCGGCCGACCTCCTTAAAGGGCTGCAGCCTGCGCCCGGGGCCTGGGGCAGCTCAGGCGATGGCTCTAGCGGCGGCTCCTCCCAGAGGGGGCTGCGCGCCCCGGGAGCACAATTCCGCGGTGCAGGCCTCAGACCCCAGGGCACTGGAGGACACAGCCCAAGATCCGGCCTCCCCCCGGGACAGGCAGAGGCCGGGAGGGCCCAGGACAGGAGGACACCCCTGCCACCAGGCGGCCCTCAGCTGTGCAGATCGTCGGCCCCCGCCCCCCGAACATCCAGTCCCCTGCGACTGGGAGCTGCAGTAGTTACTGTGGGAGCTGATTCCAGAGCTGGAGAGCTGACTGCCACCACTGTTGTTATTCCTCCTGGTGTCACCTGGTACCGGGGACCGAACAGGGGCCTCACAGTATAAACAGCTTCCACTGAGCCATTCCCCTGGCAGGGGGCTGGGCAGCTCAGGTGCACACACCTGAGAATCAGCACAGCAGCCCCCTCCCCCAGAAGACCAACTGGAAGGACAGGGGAAAAGCAAGTTATTGACCAAGAAGTGCTGGAATGTTCCAGGGGAAGTCGAAGGATTTACAGTATATAGAATCAGAGGATATTCCCATTGTTTTTTGTTTTCTGTTTGTCCTCCCCCCTTTTTTTCCTCTTTTTCTCCTTTTTCCACTACAACAGGTTTTTGGCCACTCTGCACTGAGCAAAATGACTAGAAGGAGAAAACTCACCACAAAAGAAAGTATCAGAACCAGTACTCTCTCCCAAAGAGTTACAAAATTTGGATTACGATTCAATATCAGAAAGGCAATTCAGAAGCACAATTATAAAGCTACTGGTGGCTCTAGGAAAAAAACATAAAGGATTCAAGAGACTTCATGACTGCAGAATTTAGATCTAATCAGGCAGAAATTAAAAATCAATTAAATGAGATGCAATCCAAACTGGAGGTCCTAATGACAAAGGTTAACAAGGTAGAAGAACAAATGAGTGACATAGAGGACAAGTTGATGGCAAGGAAGGAAGCCGAGGAAAAAAGAGAAAAACAATGAAACAACCAAGAGGAAAGGTTAAGGGAAATAAATGACAGCCTCAGAAGGAAAAAAAAATCTATGTTTAATTGGGGTTACAGAAGGCGCAAAAAGAGACAGAGGACCAGAAAGTGTATTTGAAAAAATCATAGCTGAGAACTTCCCTAACTTGGGAAGAGAAACAGGCATTCAGATCCAGGAGACAGAGAGATTCCCCTCCCCCACTAAAATCAATAAAAACCATTCAACACCCCAACATTTAAAAATGAAACTTGCAAATTCCAAAGATAAAGAGAATATCCTTAAAGCAGCCAGAGACAAGAAGTCCCTAAACTTTATGGAGAGAAGTATTAGGTTAATAGCAGACCTCTCCACAGAGACCTGGCAGGCCAGAAAGGGCTGGCAGGATATATTCAGGGGCCTAAATGAGAAGAACATGCAGCCAAGAATACTTTATCCAGCGAGGCTCTCATTCGGAATAGAAGGAGATATAAACAGCTTCCAAGACAGGCAGAAACTAAAAGAATATGTGACCACCAAACCAGCCCTGCAAGAAATATTAAGGGGGACTCTGTAAAAGAAAGAGGAAGTCTAAAGAAACAATCCACAAAAATAGGGACTGAATAAGTATCATGATGACACTGAATTCATATCTTTCAATAGTAACTCTGAACGTGAACGGGCTTAATGATCCCATCAAAAGGCATAGGGTTTCAGACTGGATAAAAAAGCAAGACCCATCTGTTTGCTGTCTACAAGAGACTCATTTTAGACCTAAGGATACCTACAGCCTGAAAATAAAACGTTGAAGAAACATTTACCATTCAAATGGTCCTCAAAACAAAGCTGGGGTAGGCAACCTCATATCAGATAAATTAAAGTTGATCCCAAAGACTGTAGTGAGAGATGAAGAGGGAGGGACATTATATCATACTTAAAGGATCTATCCAACAAGAGGACCTAACAATCATGAATATTTATGCCCCGAATGTGGGAGTTGCCAAGTATATCAATCAATTAATAACCCAAGTGAAGACATACTTAGATAATAATACACTTATACTTGGTGACTTGAATGTAGTGCTTTCTATAATCGACAGATCTTCTAAGCACAACATCTCCAAAGAAACAAGAGCTTTAAATGATACAGTGGAGCAGATGGATTTCACAAATATTTACAGACCTTTACATCCAAATGCAACTGAATACATATTCTTCTCAAGTGCACATGGAACTTTCTCCATGAAAGACCACATACTGGGTCACAAATAAGGTCTTAAACAATACAAAAAGATTGGGATCCTCCCCTGCATACTTTCAGACCCTTATGCTTTGAAACTAGAACTAAATCACAAGAAGAAGTTTGGAAGGATTTCAAACACATGGAGGTTAAGGACCATCCTGTTAAAAGAAGAAAGGGTCAACCAGGAAATGAGAGAAGAATTAAAAAGATTCATGGAAACTAATGAGAATGAAGATACAAACATTGAAAATCCTTGGAATACAGCAAAAGCAGTTAGGGGGAAATACATCACAATACAAGCATCCATCCAAAACTGGAAAGAACTCAAATACAAAAGCTAACCTTCCACCTAAAGGAGCTGGAGAAAAAAAACAGCAAATAGATCCTACACCCAGCAGAAGAGGAGAGTTAATAAAGATTCGAGCAGAACTCAATGAAATACAGATGAGAAGAACTGTGGAACAGATAAACAAAATCAGGAGTTGGTTCTTTGAAAAAATTAATAAGAGAGATAAACCATTAACCAGCCTTATTAAAAAGAAGAGAGAAAAGACTCAAATTAATAAAATCATGAATGAAAGGAGAGATCACCACCAATATGAAGAAAACGATTTTTAAAAATATTATGAAGGGCAGCCCAGGTGGCTCGGCAGTTTAGCGATGCCTTCAGCCCAGGGTGTGATCCAAGAGACACAGGATCGAGTCTCACACTGGACTCCCTGCATGGAGCCTTCTTCTCCCTCTCCCTCTGTCTGTGTCTCTGCCTCTCTCTCTGTGTGTGTCTCTAATGAATAAATAAATAAAATATTAAAAAATAAATAAAAATATATAAAAACGTATTATGAGCAGCTATGCGCCAATAAATTAGACAAACTAGAAGAAATGGACACATTTCTGGAAAGCCACAAACTACCAAAACTGGAACAGGAAGAAATAGAAAACCTGAACAGGCTAATAACCAGGGAGGGAATTAAAGCAGTCATCAAAAACCTCCCCAGACACAAGAGTCCAGGGCCAGATGGCTTCCCTGGGGAATTCTAACAAACATTTAGAGAAGAAATCATACCTATTCTACTAAAGCTGTTTGGAAAGATAGAAAGAGATGGAGTACTTCCAAATTCGTTCTATGAGGCCAGCATCACCTTATTTCCAAAACCAGACAAAGACCCCACCAAAAAGGAGAATTATAGACCAATATCCCTGATGAACATGGATGCAAAAATTCTCAACAAGATACTAGCCAATAGGATCCACCAATACATTAAGAAGATTATTGCACCATGGGATGCAAGGCTGGTTCAACACTCGTAAAGCAATCAATGTGATTCATCATATCAACAAGAGAAAAAACAAGAACTATATGATCCTCTCAATAGATGCAGAGAAAGCATTTGACAAAATACAGCATCCATTCCTGATCACAACTCTTCAGAGTGTAGGGTTAGAGGGAACATTTCTCAGCATCTTAAAAGCCATCTACAAAAAGCCTACAGCAAATATCATTCTCAAAAGGGAAACACTGAAAGCCTTTCTCCTAAGAAAAGGACCACAATGGGGATGTCCACTCTCACCACTGCTATTCAAAACAGTACAAGAAGTCCTACCTCAGCAATCAGGCAACAAAAAGAAATAAAAAGCATTCAAATTGACACAGAAGTCAAACTCTCCCTCTTCGCAGATGACATGATACTGTACATAGAAAACCCAAAAGACTCCATCCCAAGATTGCTAGAACTCATACAGCAATTTGGCAGTGTGGCAGGATACAAAATCAATGCCCAGAAATCAGTGGCATTTCTATACACTAACAATGAGACTGAAGAAAGAGAAATTAAGGAGTCAATCCCATTTACAATTGCACCCAAAGCATAAGATACCTAGGAATAAACCTAACCAAAGAGGTAAAGGATCTATACCCTAAAAACTATAGAACACTTTTGAAAGAAATAGAGGAAGACACAAAGAGATGGAAAAATATTCCATGCTCATGGATTGGCAGAATTAATATTGTGAAAATGTCAATGCCACCCAGGGCAATTTACACATTTAATGGAATCCCTATCAAAATACCATGGACTTTCTTCAGAGAGTTGGAACAAATCATCTTAAGATTTGTGTGGAATCAGAAAAGACCCCAAATAGCTAGGGGAATATTAAAAATGAAAACCAGAGCCTTGGGCATCACAATGCCAGATTTTAGGTTGTACTACAAAGCTGTGGTCATCAAGACAGTGTGGTACTGGCACAAAAACAGACACATAGATCAGTGGAACAGAATAGAGAATCCAGAAATGGGCCCTCAACTCTATGGTCAACTAATATTCGATAAAGGAGGAAAGACTATCCACTGGAAGAAAGACAGTCTCTTCAATAAATAGTGCTTGGAAAATTGGACATCCACATGCAGAAGAATGAAATTGGACCATTCTCTTACCCCATACACAAAGATAAACTCAAAATGGATGAAAGATCTAAATGTGAGACAAGATTCCATCAAAATCCAAGAGGAGAACACAGGCAACACCATTTTTGAACTTGGCCACAGCAACTTCTTGCAAGATACATCCATGAAGGCAAGAGAAACAAAAGCAAAAATGAACTATTGGGCCTTCATCAAGATAAGAAGCTTTTGCACAGCAAAAGAAACAGTCAACAAAACTAAAAGACAACCTACAAAATGAGAGAAGATATTTGCAAATGACCTATCAGGTAAAGGACTAGTATGCAAAATCTATAAAGAATGTATTAAACTCAACAGCAAAGAAATAAACAATCCAATCATGAAATGGGCAAAAGACATGAACAGAAATCTCACGGAGGAAGACATAGACATGGCCAACACGCACATGAGAAAATGCTCCGCATCACTGGCTATCCGGGAAATACAAATCAAAACCACAGTCAGATACCACCTCACCCAGTGAGAATGGGGAATATTAACAAGACAGGAAACAACAAACGTTGGAGAGGATGTGGAGAAAGGGGAACCCTGTTGCACTGTTGGTGGGAATGTGAACTGGTGCAGCCACTCTGGAAAACTGTGTGGAGGTTCCTTAGAAAGTTAAAAATAGACCTGCCCTATGACCCAGCAATTGCACTGTTGGGGATTTACCCCAAAGATGCAGATGCAATGAAACGCCGGGACACCTGCACCCCGATGTTTCTAGCAGCAATGTCCACAATAGCCAAACTGAGGAAGGAGCCTCAGTGTCCATCGAAAGATGAATGGATAAAGGAGATGTGGTTTATGTATACAATGGAATATTCCTCAGCCATTAGAAACGACAAATACCCACCATTTGCTTCCACGTGGATGGACCTGGAGGGTATTATGCTGAGTGAAGTAAGTCAATCGGAGAAGGACAAACATTATACAGTTTATTCATTTGGGGATTATAAAAATTAGTGAAAGGGAATAAAGGGAAAGGAGAGAAAAGAGTGAAAATATCAGTGAGGGTGACAAACATGAGAGACACCTAACTCTAGGAAATGAACAAAGGGTAGTGGAAGGGTAGTGGGAGGTTGGCAGGGTGTTGGGAAGCCTGGGTGTTGGGCAGTGAGAGGGGCACTTGATGGGATGAGCACTGCATGTTATGGTATATGTTGTCAAATTGAACTCCAGTTAAGAAAAAATTTTTTAAGAAATGAGTACCAGACTTTGTTCTAAGTAGAGGGAATGCCATGGTGAAGCTACAGGCAAAATCTCTCTTCTCAGAAGATGACCACTCTAGTGAATGAGGCCAATCGTAAGCAAATGAGCACATACAAGGGAAAAAGGATGACGAGTATGCAGACAACTTCCTTATCTAGCTGTTCACCCTCCTTTACCTACCCTGATCCAGTGACATGGACTTCCTCTGTCCCTCATCTGTCCCAGAGCCTGTGCTCTGGCTCCTCCTTCCCTGAAATGTTCCTCCCACTTCTCAAGATCTCTGTACAGCTAGATCCTTGTCATCCTTCAGATCTCAGCTTCAATGTTATCTCTTTCAAAGGAACTTCCTTGACCACACAACCAGTCACTGGCACAGAATACTCTTAATTCTCTGCATAAAACTTATAACTATCTGGTATCTTTATTGCTAATGTGTTTGGATTTTTGTCTGTTTCCTACTTCCCCTAAATAATTCTATGAAGGCAACGTTCTTTTCTGTTTTAACGGTTTAACTCCTTATTTCCAGATTGTAGTACCTGGCAAATAGTAGATGCCCAATATATTTCCTAAATGAGTGAATTTTAGGAAAATTAGATAATTAGAAATTGAAGAATTTCAGAAAAGGAAATATGGCATTCATTTATGCAACTCAGCAATCCCTTCTAGTGATTCACCCAAGGGAAATGAAAACATGTCCACTAAAATACTTTTGTGTGAATGATCATAGTAAGTTTATTTATAAGAGGCAAAAATTAGAAGCAGTGTAATTAGCCATCGATAGGAAAATAACAAATAAATGTGCTAATTCTAAGCATGAAATACTACATGGCAATAAAAAAAGAAGGAAGCTACTGAATAAAGCAAACAGATCAGTGGTTTGATTGCCTAGGAAGGGGAACAATAGACTTTTGGAATGCTGGAAATGTTCTATATCTCAATTGTATTTCTGGGTATCTTGTGTGTACATTTGTCAATCTAATTGAACTATAACTCTTAAAATGGGTACTTTTTAGTGATATAAAGTAAATCTCAAAAAATTTAAATAATACATTGAAAGGAAAATTTGAGAATTAGAGCACTACTCCCTTCCATCTCACCCCAGCCTTATTTAAAACTGTCCTTACTCTGTTTTTGCCCCCCTGAGAAGTCCACATAAAGTGTGCATATGCTGATGTCTCCATCCAATGTATCAGGAGTTACGGTTTTATTTTTGGGCTGCTGACCAGACAGCTCCGGCCTCATAGATTAAAGCCCACTGTCTCAACCAGGCAGAGCTGCCCCCACCACCACCATCTAAGCCTTCCAAATGCTAACAACTGCAGTCCTTTGTAGCTCTGCCCTGCAGGCAGCTGGGTCACTCAGGCATATCACCTAACTCCCCAGTACTCTGAAAGTAATCTCCAGGCAATTAGCATCTGCACTACCTAGACACTTGTCAAGGAGATCAGAGTCTAGCCCTGCTCTAGATCTATTGATTCAAAATGTGCATTGTAATGTGATCCTCAGGTAATTTGGATGGACATTAAAGTTTGAAAAGCACTGATCTAACCTTTCTGAGCTTCCAATTTCCCCTTGCAAATGGTAATAATTATGCCTGCCTTTTCCATTTCTACGAGGATTAAATGAGCTAATGCCACAAGGCAGCCAGTTCAAGTGTTGCCACTTAGTAGAAATCAATGAATGGCTCTCTCCTTTTTTACTGGTCCCCATGACCAGTAATTCCTGGTTAGACTCAGGCCCATTATTGTGCCTGGCTATTAAAAATGTTTGGTGCCAAATCTGAATAGTCATTCTGGATGGAAAAGACTTCACAAAGCAGGAAACAATTAGAACCAACAGAGTCTGTGGCCCTGAGAGAAAGGGCTGCACTTGCTATTTGTCAACATCTCCTTGCACATTCACTGGCCCACTGTGTGCTAATAAGAGCAAATACATTTACATATTAATCAAAATATGTCCTTTCCAATTGGGTCATTGTCCCCAATGTTTCACTTCTCTCTGAGGATGAAAATTACATCTTTGTCCCTGAAACTTATTGTTATTAATCTGTCTGCCAACACTAAAACAGACACACCTCAAATGGGATACAGCAACATGTCAGATAAAGGAAAACATTCACACCTCCTCCTCTTCCTGTCTTCCCCAATTTCTCTTCCCCTTCTCCTCCCTCCCTTTTTATTCTTCTCCTGCTATCCCTGGGGAAATGGCTTCTCATCTAAGCTGTTGTCATTAGCTCACAGGCAGTGTAAGGATCAGACCCCAGCTGCTGGGCAGAGCCTGTGGGTCATTCATAGTTGCACCAGGGACTCCTCAGCTCTCACAGGCACTGCCCCCCAAGCTTTCTCTCTAGTCTTCAGTGTCCCTGCAGCCCAGGGACAGCCTCAAGCACTGACAGAGCCAACACTGCTGGTGCCTATTCCTACCACTCCCAGAGCACTCCTGTACCACTGTTTCTACTTAATACTTAAAACCAAGGCTTTGGGGCAACATAAAAATATTTCCCTGTACAGGTAACACCCCAAGGAGAAGAGAGGTTAAGCATTTGGCCCAAATGCAAAAAGGTAGTTGGCAAGAGTTGGTTTGGTGCCTCACTCAGCTTCCCACTGCATCAGGTCTTCCAACCAGGAGCTCCAAGCTGAGGGCTGGGCTATACCAGGCTGAACAGATCAGTCTCTCTCCTATGTCTGCATCACAAACCTGCCTTTAGGCAGCCTCCAATGTCAAGTGTCCATGGAAATGGATGTTGGGTCTGGGATGGGGAAGTAGGTGGGGTAGCAGTGGTGGTCCTGGAGATATGGGGTCTGTGGAAGGGGTAGGGATGCCCTGGGATGCTCATGGCTCTAGCACCTCCCTCTCTTCCTAAGTATCTCAGGGGCTGCCTGGGTTGTCAAAGTGATGATCAGTGTAGCCCTGGTTATCTGGGCCTCCAAAGAGCCTTCTCCTAGCCAAGCCACATTGACAGAGTTCTGTCCCCTTGTATGTGAGATGGAGTAAGAGCAGCTCTCCCCAGGAAAATGGAGCCAGATGGAGCCCATAAGAGCAAGTTACTGCTTGGAAATCCAGCTTCAAATGAGTGTCGCCAGCGCTTCGAGCCGTAATTGGCATTAAGAGAGGCTTGGAACTGTAAACCAGACATTTTCAATTGGTTTTTAAAAAGTAATTGACATTAACTGCTGTTTGGAGCAGCAAACTAGTGATTTACAAATGACATTCAATAAGAAATCATTTATGTCTATTGATATTAATAGGTGCCAGTGCACAAGAAGCATAAGGGGCAGGGGCCAGGGATGGGGAGGAGCTGGGAGCCCAGTAGGATCACAGAGGCTTAAGGGAGAACAGGCCTCGCATTTAGCGCCCCTTCTTTCCAATCCTCAGATACCCTGTAGGAGAAAGGATCTACCCAAGATCAGGCTGCATTCCCCACAGTACAGAACAGTCTCCTCTAGCCCTCTCTTGCTCCTGCCGGCCTCCTCCCATCTGCATTGGATGATTTCCTTAAAGGAGAAAATGCTCTCACTCCTTACTCTTGCCCCACTCTGCACCTCCATCACCACTACCTTTGCCTGGTGGCTTTCACACCACAAGCTGTGCACCTCTTGGGTAACCAAACCTGGCCTGTGCCCCCTGCTGCCTTCCACCACCCAGCTTGACTGTCTGGCGCCCCCTCCAGGCAGTGCCTGGGAGGCCACCTCACTGTGTGGCCAGTGCATGGGCTTTGGACATTCTGGTTGAGAGAGTCTAGGCAAGAATGCAAATGCTCTGCAAATAATCCATAACAGAAGGACATGCTGGAAATGGTTAAAGAAGACCGCCTGCCCCTAATTCTGAGTGGTGATGGAACTGGTGCAGATGTCTGGGGTCCCTAACATTCTGCACAAGTGGAGCCGGAAGCATCATGGCTGTCATCTGCTGCCTGCAGGAAGAAAGCCTATTGCCCCCCAACACTGCCAAGAAGCCTACTGCAGTGCTGGCAAGTCCACTGATTCCTCAAGATGGATAAGGATGAGCCTTGTTGTCCCCTGAACTATCCTCTCAGGACATCAGCTAGTGCTGGGTGTACCTGCATTTTGTAATGCCCAAATCTACAGCTTGCATGCATAATAATGGTCACACATAGATGGGGATTTACATGGCTTGCCCCAGTGCATGCAAATTGAAGGAAGCACAGCGGGAGTGAAGCCTGGCTCTCTTGACTGCAAAACCAGCATACTTTGCTCCTGTTAAATTTGAGACCTGGTGAAGGGTCCTGTGCGATTTAGTCTATTAAACCCTCCCTGCAGACCTGTGTGAGCCCTTCCCCCCAGGCAGCTGTCTGGAGCAGGTTTGGAAAGGAGTAAGCAGATAGAGGACACATGTTGGGGCAGCACTGCTGAGGAGGGTGAATGGACAGCACACTTGGATTTTGCCTCCAAAATCAGGCAGGAAATCCAAATAAAGAATGGCATCTTTCCTGGAAAAAGAGAAGTGTCACAGAAATCTCCTTTTCTTCTATGAACTTGATTTCCCTGAGTTTGAATCCATTAGAATTAGAGGGAAAAAAATCAAAATCCCCTTGGTCCAGGGCAAAAGTGGAAAGAAGCCCCAGGTGAAATAAAAGCTTCATCTACCTTTTTCCTCTTGTTAGGGACACATATCACCTGCGCCCAGGTCAATAGGTGGCCATCACTGGCTCGAGTCCTACTTCCAGGCTAGAGACCTGGAAACCAGCAGGAGACTCTGGCAGGAACCAACAGAGATGAAGTGCTTGAGCTGAGATGGAGCCCTAGGGATGGAGAGCAGGGTCTACATTGGATGCACCATGAAGGTCTGACTTGGAAACAGAATATGGTGCGGGGGAATGAAGGATTAAGAAAACGGGAGATAGAAGGTAATACAGGGAAATACAGGGAAAGAAAAAGAGCCATCTTCCTCTAGGAAAGTCTGGAACAGCAGATAAAAGAATGTCCTCCATAATGCCCATTATTATTTAAAACTCTTCCAAAAGTACCAAGTAAGGCAACTGGAATAATAATAGTGAGGGATATGTGTATTGGTGTTAAAAAAAAAAAAAAGGCAAAATTAAAAATTATCACTGCTGGCAACTGACAGCTTTTATACTTGGAAAATCAGAGAATCTACAGAAAACCATACACAGTAAAAGATCTAAGATCATTGGTTAAAAAAATAAACATACAAAATCTTTTGTAAAGCAAGTCCTTTTATAAATCAACAGTAGAATTAGAACTTCCTTAAAATGGCATTTAGGTATTACCTTGCACAGGCTCAAGCCCCAGATGTTTGAAAAGAATAGACTCCACTCCAGCCCAATTTCCCTTGCCTCCCTGGGTGGGCCTCTGGAAGGAAGACTTGATAGGCCTCCCATGCCATTCTGGGGAGTCTGGCCTTTAGCTTGAGGTCCAGAGACTGGCACTGGTGAAGCTTTATAAGGTAATGAACCATCCAGATTCAGGTTACTCTGATGTCTATGAGGTAGGAAGTAAAACTTGGGCAGGGCCCTCCCACAGGTATCTCCAGGGACTATGTGTATATGTTCAAGGATGAGAGGAGAGAGAGAGAATGAGACTGAATTCCCCTTCAGTTAGAGCAGAGCAGATAATGATCCTGAAAATACTCAGACCTGTGAATGTAAGAGGACCTTTGAGGAAACTATCATATTATGTCCTAAAGGACTGAACCTTAAGTTCAGAATCCCCAGACCTCAACAAAAATTTTCTTGTTCTTTGAATAACAGGAAAGCATGGAGCCACCACAATTCAGGAGCTCCTTGAGTGTGACCAAAGGGTATATCACTGATAATCACATGTCTAGGGGACTGGAGAATAAGCCTGACTACACTCCATGACCTGGGAATATGGAGCCCCAGGAAAGACTGAGGCTGAATTTCCTGTCTTCCTAGCAGGAAAAGGACTGAATAGATTTGGATTTGAATTAAAGCAAATTAATAATTGTAACATCTCATTCTGCATCCCAGAGATTGAGGAGCACAATTCTTAGTGGCTATAATTTTATCATATTTTTTAAAGATTAAATTTATTTTAGAGAGGTGGGGAGGGGGAGAGGGAGAAAGAGAATCTCAAGCAGACTCCACACTGAGCATGGAGCCTGACTCAGGGCTGGATCTCAACCCTGAGATCATGACCTGAGCTGAAATCAAGAGTTGGACACTCAACTGATGGAGCCACCCAGGTACCTCAGTTGTATCATAACTTATTTGACCACTCACTATTGATATCTTTAGGTTGTCTAATTTTTCTCCATCGAAAATAATTATCTTATAACTTTATTCGCAAATCTTTGCATTTCTAATTAATTCTTTAGTCTAAGTTCCTAGAAGTCTAATTACTAGATCAAAGGCATGAACTTCATTGAGGCCCTTGACATATATTGTCAAGCTACATTCCTGAATCTTACTAGCAGGGTTAAAAATTACTGGCCTCAGGGACTGCACTTCCTGAATTGAGGTGAGAGGAGTTCCATGAACTCGCTTCCCAGTAAAATAACCATCACTGGTTTAAAACAAAAGAAAATAAATGTTAAATCAGTGGTAAGTGTTCCAAGAGCATACAGCAAATGAAGAAACATTTATGCAAGAAGATCTATGAAATCTCTGTAAAAACGGATCTGTGACTCCTGAGCCCGAAACTGCTCTCTCCCCTCTTATCTCTATCGGCCAGCCCATCAGTAGCTCCCTTCTGAGTAGGTGTGGTCAAGGATATGGGGTTCCTTTTACTCCCAGCTACTGATCAGAAATATATTACCTGTATTGCAAAGCCTAAATTCAAGGCAAGTGCATCCAAGAGATCAGAAGGTTCCTCCCCTAACCCAGCCCCCCTTGTAGGATAGACTCTGCCATAGGTGAAGCAGGCCAAGATAACAGTTCCCAGTTGCCCTCATTCCAGTTCACTTATAGGAAAGAGAGTCTACGCCCTCCTGGAGGTGATAGCCAAGAAATTCAGAAGGCACAACCCCACCCCACCACCTGAATGTAAACCAGGGCTGTCCCTCTGAGAGAAGTGGGCTATTATCCCATCCCCCAGCTGTAAAGCAGTAGCAGAGGGAAAGATAGGCCACAATAAGAGAGACCTCTGAAGTCTCTCAAGGGAACTTAGTTTATTTAAGGAGTATGGGGTAGTTTAAGCCTAGGGCACTCGAAAACAATGGAGATTTTGGTGATAGGCAATTAAGAGGAGTCTGGTAGCTCCACAAAAAGAGCAAGATAAATAGTAGGCCAGCCAGTTTGCCAGAGAGAACCGGGAAAAGAGACAGCTAAGTGGGGTCAGAACGAACCTTAAAGACTAGCTCAAAAATTGTCCCAAAGGCTAAGATTCAGATTTAACAAAGATTTCAAATAGACCATTATAAAATGTTCAAAGGACTAAAAGAAATGACAAAGAAGTAAATAAAGGTATGATGACAGCACCTCATCAAATAGAAAATATTGATAAAAAGATAGAAAACATGGGACGCCTGGGTGGCTCAGTGGTTGAGCATCTGCCTTTGGCTCAGGGCAGGATCCTAGAATCCCAGGATCGAGTCTCACATTGGAGTCCCTGCAAGGAGCCTCCTTCTCCCTCTGCCTATGTCTCTGCCTCAATCTCTCTCTGTTTCTCATGAATAGATAAATAAGTAAATAAATAAATAATCTTTTTTAAAAATATTTATTTATTTATTTATTTATTTATTTATTTATTTATTTATGAAAGTCACACATAGAGAGAGAGGCAGAGACACAGGCAGAGAGAGAGGGAGAAGCAGGCTCCATGCACCGGGAGCCCGATGTGGGATTCGATCTCGGGTCTCCAGGATTGCGCCCTGGGCCAAAGGCAGGCGCTAAACCGCTGTGCCACCCAGGGATCCCCTAAATAATCCTTTTTTTTTAAAAAGATAGAAATTATTTTTTAAAAGACCTAAAGGAAATTATGAAGTTAAAAGTACAATAATAAAATTGAAATATTTATTAGAGGTACTCCAAAGTATATTTAAAATGACAGAAGAAAGAATCAACAAACTTGAAATTAAATCAATTAGGATTGGCATCACAATGCCAGATTTCAGGTTGTACTACAAAGCTGTGGTCATCAAGACAGTGTGGTACTGGCACAAAAACAGACACATAGATCAGTGGAACAGAATAGAGAATCCAGAAATGGGCCCTCAACTCTATGGTCAACTAATATTCGATAAAGGAGGAAAGACTATCCACTGGAAGAAAGACAGTCTCTTCAATAAATGGTGCCGGGAAAATTGGACATCCACATGCAGAAGAATGAAACTAGACCACTCTCTTGCACCAGACACAAAGATAAACTCAAAATGGATGAAAGATCTAAATGTGAGACAAGATTCCATCAAAATCCTAGAGGAGAACACAGGTAACACCATTTTTTAACTTGGCCACAGTAACTTCTTGCAAGATACATCCACGAAGGCAAAAGAAACAAAAGCAAAAATGAACTATTGGGACTTCATCAGGATAAGAAGCTTTTGCACAGCAAAGGATACAGTCAACAAAACTCAAAGACAACCTACAGAATGGGAGAAGATATTTGCAAATGACGTATCAGATAAAGGGCTAGTTTCCAAGATCTATAAAGAACTTCTTAAACTCAACACCAAAGAAACAAACAATCCAATCATGAAATGGACAAAAGACATGAAGAGAAATCTCACGGAGGAAGACATAGACATGGCCAACATGCACATGAGAAAATGCTCTGCATCACTCGCCATCAGGGAAAAAAATCAAAACCACAATGAGATACCACCTCACACCAGTGAGAATGGGGAACATTAACAAGGCAGGAATCAACAAATGTTAGAGAGGATGTGGAGAAAAGGGAACCCTCTTACACTGTTGGTGGGAATGTGAACTGGTGCAGCCACTCTGGAAAACTGTGTGGAGGTTCCTCAAAGAATTAAAAATAGACCTGCCCTACGACCCAGCAATTGCACTGTTGGGGATTTATCCCAAAGATACAGATGCAATGAAACCCCGGGACACCTGCACCTCCATGTTTATAGCAGCAATGGCCACAATAGCCAAACTGTGGAAGGAGCCTCAGTGTCCATCAAAAGATAATGGATATAGAAGATGTGGTTTATGTATACAATGGAATATTACTCAGCCATTAGAAATGGCAAATACCCACCATTTTCTTCAACGTGGATGGAACTGGAGGGTATTATGCTGAGTGAAATAAGTCAATTGAAGAAGGACAAACATTATATGGTCTCATTCATTTGGGGAATATAAATAATAGTGAAAGGGAATAGAAGGGAAGGGAGAAGAAATGGGTAGGAAATATCAGAAAGGGAGACAGAACATAAAGACTCCTAACTCTGGGAAACGAACTAGGGGTGGTGGAAGGGGAGGAGGGTGGGGGATGGGGGTCAATGGGTGACGGGCACTGAGGGGGGCACTTGACGGGATGAACACTGGGTGTTATTCTGTATGTTGGCAAATTGAACACCAATAAAAAATAAATTTATTATTTTTAAAAAATAAATAAATAAATTAGGATTGTGAAATTCAAAGAACAGATTAAAAAAGAATAAATGGAAATAGAGAACCCTTCAGAGAAATGTGGGACTGCACTAAGCACACTGACATACACATAATGATAATAAGAAAGGTCGAAGAGAGAAATGAACAACAAATGTTTGAAGGTGTAGTGGGTTCAAAACTTTCCAGATTTGAAGAAAAGATAATCTACCCATCCAAGAAGTTTAGAGAACTCCAAGTAGGATAAATAGAAAGTTATCCAAATTCAGCCACATCATAGAAAACTGTGGAAAGGCAAAGGGAAAATCTTGAAAACAACAGGAAAAGTACTTATCACTTAACATGGGAACCACAGTAAAATCCAAACCACAGTGGGAACAGCTTTAACATTAAAAATAATTTATCATCAGAAATAATGAAAGCCATAAGGCAATGGGATACCATATAGAATGTAATAAAAGACAAAAGAAAAATTACCAATCATGAATCTTATATCTGGCAAAACTATCTCTCAAAAATGAAGGTAAAATAAAGATATTCCTAAATAAATAAAAACAAAAAAAATTTGTTGCTAACAAACACACCTTATAAGAAATACTGAAGGAAGTTTTGCATGCTGAAAGCAAGTGATTATTCAAATGCACATAAAAAACAAAAAGCACTGTTAAATCATGAAATCATAAAAGATGGCATGAATGTATATTTCTTTTTTCTTCTACTGAATGACTTCAAATAAATCTTACAAAAAGATGTGTATATAATTAGATTGTTGAGTCTATAACATACATAAATGTAGTTATGCTTGAAAATAGCACAGAGAAGATGAGTAGGAGCAAGGTTGTACTGGAGTAAGGAAAGGACATGAGGCGGTAAGCCCAATCCTCAGAAATAAAGGAAGAAAACCAGAAATGGTAAATAAGAAAGTTAATATAACCAACTACAACTATATGCCTGTCCCCTTTACTTCTCTCAGCATCTTTAAAAGACTTAAAATTATATAAAGTAACAAAAATGTATTTTCAACTTTTTAACATATATTAAGATAATATATAACAATAATAGCACAAAAGAGAGGAAGAGGGAAGGTAGGTAGGTAGATAGATAGATGGATAATAGATAGATATGATTTTTCAGTTGAATAAGTTGAATAAGTCTTGAATAAGTTGAATAAGTTTTGATATATCTGAAGTGAATTCTATAAGATGTATATGATGGCCCCTAGAACAACTACATAGTGAAAAAAAAAATAAAAGTAATTAGAATTTTACATTACAATATATTCACTTAATACAAAGGACAGCAGTAAAGGAGGAATACAAAAAACAGAAATACATAAGACAGGAAACAAAAACAAAAAGATGTAAATCCCACTATATCAATAACAATAATAAATTATAAAATATACAATCAAATCACAGAGATTTTGGTATTGGGCATATATACCTAGAATTAGCCAAACTACAAAGCTTGAGGGAACATCCTACACAAGACTGCCCCCACCCTGACACCAACTGCAAATTTCCAGGGTTGCCAAAACCACTCTCAGTTTTGAAAATTCACAAGGACTCATAAAACTCACTGAAAGCTATTATGCTCACAATTATGATTGATTGCAGGGAAAGGATACAGATTAAAAGCAGCCAATGGAAGAGACATATAAGACAGAACCTGAAAGTATCCCAAATGCAAAGCTTCTGGTGCCCTTCCCCTGTGGAGTCAATGTGTTAATCTGCCAGCATCAATGTGTAACAATATGTACAACCTAATGCCCATCAGGGAAGCTCAGTAGTTCATCTCAGTTTCCAGAAATTTTATTGGGAGTCCATAATGGTAAGCATGATTGACTTACTGATTGCCCATATGACCTAAATTAGTGTCCAAAATTACTGATAACAGATGACTCAACCTCCCACATTATATCACATAATTAGTCTTCCTGATATGGCTGGCCACTACTCTAAGATTATCATATGTGGCCAGCCCCATACTAAGATGTGGAGTGGCCAGTTCTCAACCTAAACAAAGACAAGGGCGGCCCAGGTGGCTCTGCCATTTGGCGCCTGCCTTCGGCCTGGGGCATAATCCTGGAGACCCAGGATCAAGTCCCCCGTCGGGCTCCCTGCATGGAGCCTGCTTCTCCATCTGCCTGTGTCTCTGCCTCTCAATCTCTCTCTCTCTCTCTCTCTCTCTCTCTATGTATCTCATGAATAATTAAATAAAATCTTTAAAAAAGTAAAAATAAATAAAAATAAACACAGACAATTCTATTAAATTTGACATAGATTACTTCCCAGAAGCTTAAAGCAAAGACCAGACATATCTTTAGGCAAAGCCAAATTCTTTACCATACAATATATGTATATATAAAATATATACCAATTATAAACATGTATGTACCTAACAACAATGCCCTAAAATACATGAAAAAAAATGATAAAATTGCAAAAGAAAAAATTGATAATTTAATAATGATAGACTCCAATACCAAACTTTCAATAATGGATAGAACAATTCGGCAGAATATTAATAAGGAATTAATATAAATTAACCACACTGAAAACCAACTAATAGACATCTGCATAACAAAATAAGAGATTCTTCTCAAGGATACAAGCAACATCTCCAGATCATGTTTGAAGCTAGAAAACAAGCCTCAGTATTAAATTATATAATTTAAATTATTTCAATCCCACCATAATGGATTGAAATTGGAAATCAGTAACATTAGGAAATTTGGAAAATTCATAAACACATGGAAATTTAAGTAGCACATTCTTGAATAACCTGTGTATCAAAGAAGCAATCAAAGGGGAGTTGTAAAATGTTCTGACATAAATGAAATGAAAATACAATCTTCTAAAGCTTATAAATGATACAAAGTAGGCTCATATGAGAAATTATAGCTGTAAATGTACATTGTTAAGGACTTCAAATTAGTAACCTAACCTTACACCTTAAGACACTTGAAAAAGAGCAAACTAAATCTAAAGCAAGTATAAAGAAAGAAACAATAAAGGTTAGAGAAGTTAATGGAATAGTGAATAAGAAAATAAGCAAAACCAAAAGTTAGACCTTTGAAAAACAACAAAATTGATGAAAGTTTAATTAAACTGACCAGGAGGAAAAAAATAAAGAGAAGACTCAAATTACAAAAATCAGGAATAAAAGTAGGGACATTACTAACAACTTTAGAAGAAATAAAAAGGACTGTAAGAGAATACTATACACAGTATTATACCAATAAAGTAGATAAATTAGTTGAAATAACAAACTCTTAGACAGACACAAAATATTGAAACTGAAAAGAAGAAATAGAACCTCTGAATATACCTATAACCAGTGATCAAATTAGTAATTTTAAAAAGTTCCCCTAAGTTAAGCCCAAGTTACACAGTTTCACTGGTGCATTTTATCAAGCATTTAAAGAAAAAATGACCAGTTCTTCACAAAATCTTCCCAAAAATATAGGAGAACAGTATACTTACCAAGTCATCCTATGAGGCAATATTACCATAGTACCCAAACCATAGAAAATTATTATAGTAAAAGGAAATAATAGGCCAAATCCTTGTAAGAATATAAACATAAAAATTCTCAATAAAACCTAGAAAACTGAATCCTACCACATCTTTAAAGATTATACACCATGACTAAGTGGGATTTATTCTAGGAATGCAAGGCTGGTCTCACAAATAAAAATCAGTTCATGTAACATACATATCAATAGAATAAAGGACAAAAGCCACATGATCATATCAATACATAAAGAAAAAAGCATTTGGCAAAACTCCCACACCCTTTCATGATAAAACCACTCACCACGTAGCAATAGAATTGAATCTCCTCAACCTGATAATGGACATTAATTTTTTGAAAAGCCACAGCTAATATTTAATAGTAAAAGACAAAATGTTTTCCTTCTAAGATCAGGAACAAGACAAAGATATGTATTGTCACCACTTCTATTCAACATTGTGTTAAAGGTCTAGCTAAGGCAATGAGAAAGGAAAGAAGGAAGAAAGGAGGGAAGGAAGGAAGGAGGGAGGGAGGGAGGGAGGGAGGGAGGGAGGGAGGGAAGGAAGGAAGGAAGGAAGGAAGGAAGGAAGGAAGGAAGGAAGGAAGGAAGGAAGGAAGGAAGGGTATCTATATTGGAAAGGAAGAAATAAAACTACTTCTATTTTCAGATGACATAATTTTATATACAGAAAATCCTAAGGAAACTCCTCCCAACAAATCTATAGAACAATAAAATAAGTTTACCAAGGTTGCAAGATATAACATCAATTTACAAAAATCAGTCGTGATTCTATATACTGGCAATGAACAATCCAAAAAATGAAATTAAGAAAACAATTAACAATAGTCTCAAAAAGAAAACATAGGAATAGATTTAACAAATAAATGTATTTAAGTACAAAATGTTTACTCTGAAAACTAGAAGACATAGAAAAACCTTAAAGAAAATCTAAATACATGGAAAGATATCCCACATTCATGGATCTGAAGATATGTTATTACAATGGTAATACTCCCCAAATTGATCTAAGATTCAATGATATCTCTTTTAAAATTCCAGCTCACTTTTTTGCAGAAGTTGATAAGCTGATCCTAAAATTCAAGGGACCCATTCTTGAAAAAAAGAACGTTGTAGAACTCACTTTCCTATTTAAAAAAACTTACTACATTTACAGTTAATTGATTCTTTACAATGATGTCAGGACGATTCAATTCAAGTCTTTCGAATGATGCTGGGTCAACTGGATATACACATTCAAAAGAATGAAGTTAGACTTCTTTTTCACAGCATACACAAAAACTAACTCAAATGGATCACGGATTTACAGATAAGAAAAACAATGAAGTCCTGAGAAGAAATATATATACATAAAAGTTCATAATCCCAGGTTAGGCAAAACTTTCTTAGACATGACCCAAAAAAAGCATAGGTAACAAAAGAAAAAAATAGATAAATTGGACTTTATCAAAACTTTAAAATTTTGTGCTTCAAAGGACAATATGGACATAGTGAAAAAAAGTGAAATAACAACACACAGAATGGGAAAAAATTTTGTGAATCATGTATCCAATGAGGATCTTCTATCTGGAATATATATAAAGAACTCTCATTATTCAATAATATAAGACTACCCAATTAAAATGAGAAAAAGGACTTTATTTATTTATTTATTTATTTATTTATTTATTTATTTATTTTGAGAGAGGGACAGTGCTCATGAATGAGAAGGTGTGGGGGGATGGGCAAGGGGAGAAGGAAAGAGAGAATCTTAAGCAGGCTCCACACCCCGTGCAGAGCCTGACATGGGGCTCTGTCTCACCACCCTAAGATCATGACCTGAGATGATATCAAGAGTCCAACACTTAAAAGACCACCGAGGTGTTCCATGAAAAAGGAATATATTTTAACATAGAATATATAATATACATAAAAGGACACTTCTCTAAAAATACACAAATGGATCATTAGTAAATAAAAGCACCAATAAGTACATAAAAACTGTTAGGGAAATGCAAATCAAAATTTCAATGAGATACCATTTTACTCCCACTATAATACAGAAAAATAAAAAACAGAAAAAACAAGTGATGATGAGGATATGGAGAAATTGGAATTCTCATACATCACTGTTGAAAATGTAAAGTGGCTCAACTGTTTTGGAAAACAGTTTGGCAGTTCCTAAAAATGTTGAACATGGAGTTACCATATCATTCACAAATTCTTTTTTTTTTTTTTCATTCACAAATTCTATTGCTAGATATATACCAAAGAGAAATTAATGCATAGATTCACACAAAAAGTTCTACAACATTCATAGCAGCATTATTCATAATCATCAAAAAATAGAAACCAAAAAAAAAAAAAAAAGTAGAAACCACCCAAATGTCCACCTAATGGACTGATGAATGGATAAGTAAAATGTGGCATATCCACACAATGGAATATTATTTTATACTAAAAAGGAGGGGGATTTTAAAAAGGGAGTGAAATGCTGATACATACTACAACACAGATAAACCTTGAAGACATTGTACTAATGAAAGTAGCCAGGCACAAGGGATCACATATACAATTCCATTTATGTGAAATACATGCAGATCTGTCTATAGAAATAGAAAGTAGGTTATTCATTACCTAGAGCTTGGTATGGCTGGGAGGAAGTAGGGGATAGGATAACTTCTAGTAGATAGGAGATTTCTCTTCAAGCTGATAAAAATGTTCTAATATTTATTGTGATGAGTGCACAACTGTGTGAATATACTAAAAACTACTGAACAATAATACACTTTAAGTGAACTAATTGTATAGTATGTGAACGATATCTCAATAAGGGTGCTATTTTTGATAGAAATATAGAAGCCAGTTATTCAATTCTTGTCCCATCCACAAATAAAATAATTTTTACTAATATCTTTCCATTTACATTATGTCAATTAACCAATATTGATATGTTTGAAATTATTCAGATATAATACATACCAAAACAACGTTAGGCTGTAAAAAATAAGGATGCTATTTTCTAGATAATCTAAAGCAAAATAAATAAATGCACTAGCTTCATTGTATCTCACCAACACCAAGTATTTATTTCATTGTTGTTTCCTGAATCCTTGTTAACTTAATAGCTGAAAAATAATTACTTGCCTTTTAAAATTTTTATGCCATTCATTAGTAGTGAGCTTGAACCTTTTCCCCAAGTGTCCACTAATAAGTCATTTGAATGTCTGTTTTCCAATTTGAAGTGCTATAGCCATAGATTTTTTGTAGTTGTGCTTATATATCTAATTTTGCATCTTTCTTTCAAAAAATAGTAATCAGAAATACTTGTTTATTTGTATGTAATTTCAAATAAACCTAATTTTAATAGCCACATAATAGTATTTTAGTGGCTATGTGATAGTTTTCTGAGTGATTTCCTTGGTACTGAATAGTCCAACTATTTCTCTGTTGTCTTCCCATACACACTTCCACAATAGCAATGTTAATAACACCCTTAGCATGAAACCGTGTTCCTATGTAGGTTATTCAAGAAAATTATGATGCTAAAATGTGCCAAAATGTGATGCTAAAATGTGAGCCATTCCTTGGTGCTTGGCACAATTTACTTTCCAAAAGGCTTATATTAATTTAGACTCCTCCATTACTTCAAAACCTTGAGTGTTTTGTGTATTATAATCAAAAAAGGCAAATTCATGTCTGCTCTTTTTTTTTTCACATGTCTGCTCTTAATGTCCAAGAAAATTAGATAGTCTAAAAGCCTTCTGTAACAGAGGTACCACTCTGCTCAGCATGACCATTAGATGGTTTCTGTTTTCATACTGCCTTTCTTGGTGTAGAATCCACCCATGTGCTGCTCACACTGGAATACCCTGGCCCCGAGTTTAACTGAATGATGTATGGAAACCACCGTTTTTAGGACATGATGTGTCCCTGGTGAGGTGTTGATTCTGATCCCTGTTACCATGGAGCATATTCTAAACAAAGATCACATCTTTCCAGTGGCAATGGTGGCTTGATGCAAGATGCAGAGCATGTCCTGGTATACCCACACAGGCTTGCCCATACAAACTGAAGGTTAGAGACACAAGGGATCTTCTTCCAGATTGTTCTTAAATATGTATTTGTTGCTTCCTACTGCATACCCTATAATGATCTCCACATGTCAAGGAACAGGAAGAGAAGGAAAAATTCAATCACACATTTCACAACACAGCACCCTTGCATGAGCCCTAGAGTCTGGATCAGGGCAATGTCAGCCAAAGAGTATAGACTTTTACCTAGAGACAGTGCCCTAGAGAGAGTTGTCCAACCCCATTTTCTGCAAATTGGAGTGATATTCCCTACATATGTGCTAGAGAACATCTTCAGATGAAAGAGCAGCATAGCTAGCACTGTACACAGCTTACTTGAAGGAATATTTTTGGAAGAGCACACCATATGCTTTATATTTGCATAAAGTCTATAAATATCCCAGTAACAACTTGAGTCCATAAATACTGTATTCAGAATGCTTTTCTGGAAACATCTTTCACTACTCACAGTCATCTGTTTATCAGCATGATTGTTCATTGCCGTCCTGTTGTGCAGAATTATCTCCATGATCAGGGTCATGCTGGCAAGTGAAATGTTGCCCCTCAAGAACCAGAAACAGCCAGGAAGTCTATCCTCTGTGCTGTGCACTCTCCTTCCACTGGTTGTCAGGCCACCTCAGAGCTGAAAGTGACAGATGCCACTTCTTTAGCAAAGGCCTGGGTAGGAAGACATAGAATTTTTAACAAACTCCAAAGAGACTGAAAGAAAGGAAGAACCCTGAGCACTTGCAAAGCTAACCAAGGACAACAATGGGAGCTTTTTATTTCTCACCCTCACCACAAATCTATGCTGCTGGTATTATCTTTATTCCACCAACGGGAAAACCAAAGTTGAGACACTCACCCTACGATCAAGCCAGGATTCTAACCTGGAATTACTAACACCTAACCCCACTGTAACCAGCAAGACAAACCCAAAGCATTGCCATCCACCTGCCAAAGGATTAGAAATGCCCACTATTTGCTTTTTGAATGCTAAACACCGACCTTTACAAAGTGATTTCAAATGCACACTCTTATTTTCTACTTAGCACTCTCCTGAAAGGTATTTAGAAAAGATGTTTGGGTCTCCATTTTCTAGACAAGAAAAGTGAGGTTCAGAGAAGATAAGTGCTCAAAGTCACACAGCTAATAGACACCAGATTGAGAAGTAGAATTTTGATTGGTCAATTTCTATTTCAGTGTCCTTTCCACATACTCAGGATATGTGAAATAACATTTATATGTTATTTCAGAAGAGTCAAGAATCAAGCTATGACCAGCCGCAAGCATCAGGATGTGCTGAGGAGTCAGATCCGTTTTCACGTCCCATGCTCTGTGGGCAGGGAGTCCATATCAGGCTGCTTTGGTAGTAGGCAGAAAGTTGTGGTATTGAGTTTTGTCAGGAGCAGGCAGGCCTGGGAGGGACCCTGCAGAGGCAACCCACCAAAAACTCTCTGGGTGCTGGAGGGGTATCCAAGTAGAAGAAAAATATGAGGCTCAAATAATTATTTGATTACCTAACCCTGTAGTATTTTCCTCTCTGCTTCAGAGGGGCAGCACACAGTATACTGCTTGCTGCAGTCTGCTGAATGTGTGAATGAGGGGAGAGCTGCCAGACACAGATGCCTCCCTGACAGGCCACTGGGAACTGTGTCTCACAGGTCTGCAGAGTGTCAGGCTAAGGCATTAGCCATGTATGCAGGGCAAGTAGAAGGTGAAGCAGAAGGCAATGAGATAGGGCAACATCAACCTTGGGGATGCCAAGATCAGGACACACTGGGTCAAAATGAGGTTCAGCAGCTTTTGCAAAAGTAAACAATATGACCAGCAGAACCTGTCCACACCACCATTCTATACATGAAGGCCAATTTTATCCAACAGTAAGCAATGGGGGCAGGTTTCTGCTCACATGACCTGACATTCTGGGGGGGCGGGAAGTATCAATAAACAAGAAACTGGTAAATCTATTTTACATGGAATTAGTGCCATGAAGAAAATGATGTTAGAAAATGACTGAGAGAAGCTCATATTAGCATGTTGGAGGGGACATTTAAAGAGGATCTAAGAGCCAATTTATTGTGCTAGAAGCATGAGGAAGTCCCACATGGCCAGAGCACAGTGAATGAAGTGGGGAAAGATGAAGCTAGGCTACCATGATGTTGAATGTCATCAGCCATAGGGTAGAGCTGAGGGTTTATTCTGAATGTGATGGGAAGCACTGAGGTGGGGGTGGCATGACCTGAATTTTGCTTCCCTAAGATCATGCTGGCCTCTCCTGGGACATAGGACCAAGTGAGGCTCAGTGAGATCAAGCAGTGTTCAGCCCTCCTCCCTCACTAAGTATCTTGGGGCCTGGCTTGATGTCCTTCCAGTCTCTTCCTGCCTCACTTGATTGTTCTTTAACAACCTTGCTAGGGACAGAGACCCCAATTCTTCTCATGTCCTAACCCAACCACTCCCCAGAGTCCAAAATATCCCAGGTTAGCTAAAAAGGAAAACTGGGACACCAATGGATGCTAATTTACATCAGTAAAACTCAAGGGAAAATGAACGGTCATGCATATCGGCAATGGATCAAAGAATAAGTATGATCCCAGGTGTGTGGAGTTTGTTCTTATGGGCTTCTCCACTCACATTCTGGATGTAGTGTGCTGGCCCAGCAGCTGGAAGCAGCCCTACCTGTTAGCTCAGAGGGTCGCTGGAGTTTCAGCTCAGGGAAAGCCCAGGAAAAATAAGGCTGAGAAGTCAGAGATGTCTTTAGGAGATTTTAGGAGATAAAAACATTGGGGTAGATCGATAATATGTGCCAGTTGGGAATGACAGTCTGCCATGGGTCTGGCATCCATGCAGTCTTGCTGAGGGTGACATACTACACTGAGTGGATCAATCTCTGAATTCTGGGCAATTTCCAAGGCACCTAAGCAGGTCAGGGTAATCACAGCATGACCACACTACATGCAACGGTTGCTTGCTGTAATGCTTACTACTTGCTCAAAAAAGCCTGCACTTTTCAGCTGCAACACAAACCCACTGCCTGAGTCACACAGATCTGGGCCCATTGCATCCTCCAAAGGACTAGGAGGCAAAGAAGCCAACAACATGCTCATGCTCTGGTTTCTGCTTTCACTGTGAGTAACATAATCTTGCATCTTTGGTCCAGGAATCAGGTTTTTCCTATCAGCATCCACAGAGCTAACTGTTAGCATGATCCCCATAGGGCTTGACAGGAACCCTGTCAACTACACTCTAACAGCATCTTTCAAAATATCCCAAAGGACAATCTTACCACCAACAGAAATTGGAGAGAGGAGCATTGGATCTTTGAAAATCACTTGTGTTGCTCTTCTCTGTAGGACAGAAGTAGAAGGGGGGGCAAGAGAAACATGACCCCTGATTAAAATGGAGGTACCAAGATGCAAGCATGGCAAAAGCCAAGTCATAATACCAATCTGCCTGAGGCTAGGAAGGCATGAAACCATAACCAGCAGCAACATTTGTGAGGCCATCAGAAAGCTCTTAAACTAGGCTAAATGTTTTCCCCAAAAAAGTCACCAGAAGGTTATAGAATGTGAGAAGCCAGTGAGTGATGAGGAAGGAAAAGGGATGTGGTTGGGGGCCAGGAGGATAGAATGAAACCCTTCCTTAGTTTTAATCCAGCAACTGTGCAGAATTGTAAACCAGTGTTGCAGAAAATGTAACATGAGTGATATGAAGTGATTAGGATGACAGGATGTCAGGCAGTGCGTAGGACTAGGAGACAACTAAAGTAGGATAAGGATAATAAAGTGTTACCAAGACGAGGGGCTCTCTGCAGACCTGATTGAGGAATGCTCTATGAGGGGACCTAGGAAAAGGTTTTCTGTGATGAGCCTCTCTTGAATCCATACCCTCTCCATCCCCCCTGCACCACTCTTCATTAACAACCAGAACCTCCTCACAGGCTCCCTGGTTCTCACTTTGCAACCCAGTCTTCATAGTGATGTGGTCCTTCAGAAACACAATCTGAGCAGGCAGCCACATCTCTGCTTACTTTTTAAAAGCTTCTGTTCAACCTTGAATAAAATCTCTAAATCATTAGGAAGGTTTAAGTGGACCCTAACTTCTCTGACCTGAACTGGCCCCTTTGATCTGGCTCTTACCTCTCTCTCATTCATTCTGTGCCCCAATCTTGCCAAATGTCTTTTAACTACTTGAAAACCCCAAGCTGTCTCTTACCTTCTGGCCTTTACACGCCTTTTCTCTATGCATAAGATATTTTTTCTATCCTCTTCACAAAGCAAGTCCCTTCTCGTCCTTCAAAACATCAGTAGGCCAAAAAAGTTTTCCTGGGACCCTGGACAAAGTTATTTGTTCCTATGCGCATTCGAAGCTTTATCACTCTTTACTGCAATTGTGAAAAAGTCGTACATGACTGCTGGGAACAGCAGTTATAGCATCTATACATAGATGCTATCTATATGGTCATCTATGTATCTTCTGGTGGCCAATATATGGCAGGTAATGAACACCTGATGCACAAATAACTGAGTGAATAGATGGATGAAACTATTAGAAGGAGGAATTCACCCAGATGAAGGCATAGGGTAAGAAGGATAGTCGACCTGGTAAGTAGAAGTATCTCCCCTTTCATTTAGCTAACACAGTCAGTGGTGGTCAGGATCTTCCTTGAGGAGCTCTCTGAACTCTGCCTCAGCATGCCATGGAAGGTGAATATCAGCCCCTCGCCTTCTTAGAAAGGCCCAAAGCAGGGTGTTAGTGGCAGAAGCAGGCATGCTTGGAGCTCTGCCCTGGACCAAAATGATGAGTGGTGAGGCTGCTAAGCCACCCGTACCTCAGAGTGGAAGTGGGAAGACTGAGGCTTTCACTGAAGTGGACCTCTTTTGCAACTTTTATGCTTGTTTGAACATTAATTTTGAGGGTGATAGGGCCCATTTATCTTCAGCCATGTAATGAACCTATAAGAAATTAAGGTTATGCAAAGATATGAGTGAATCTTAAATACACTTTACTAACTGAAAGAAGCTAATCTGAAAATAGTGCATTCTGTATGGTTCTGTTTATATAACATTCTGGAAAAGATAAAACTGATAGTCAAGAAATAAATAGGTTCCAGGAGTTCATCAGGGGTAGGTCAGAGGGTGAGTAGGTAAAGCACAGAGGATTTTTCAGGGCAATGAAACTATTCTATATACTGTAATGGAAGATATATGACACCATGCATTTTATCCAAACTCACAGAATTTTAAATATGGAGAATAAATTATGACTGAAAAAATTTTTAAATCATCTTGGAGGTCAGGGCACAGGATGGGATGCAGACTCTGACAAAAGAATCTAATAGTAATACAAATAAAAGAATTTCATGAAAGTTGTTTCTTCCTCATGATGGGAGAGAAAGGTGCTGCTGTAAGTAACTACGGAAATGAGTAGAGTCTGTTAAGATTAAAGGCAAAAAGAATTGTACATAAGCACCATACTCTAACTGACGAGGTTTTCTTAAAAATTAAGTAGATGAAAAAAAAAAAAAATTAAGTAGATGGATGGAGGATGGCTAGAGCCAGGCTTGTCACTTTTGGAATGGGAGGTTACCAGGAAGTAAGGGGAGGAAGCTAATGATCATATGGATCATTATGATAATGCATTAGAGACATCAGTATGAACTCATGTTTAGCTTAATATAGATATATATAATATATATATGGAGAGAGAGAGAGAGATGCATATATACAGGAGTTAGGATACACACATGTATTTCCTTGCACCATCAGCTGAGAAAGCCTAGAAGCAATGGTATCCCAATAGCAATGAACACACATAGCACCTGGATCTTATTTTCTTTTTTTTTTTTATTTTTTTTTTAATTTTTATTTATTTATGATAGTCACAGAGAGAGAGAGAGAGAGAGAGAGGCAGAGACACAGGCAGAGAGAGAAGCAGGCTCCATGCACTGGGAGCCCGACGTGGGATTCGATCCCGGGTCTCCAGGATCGCGCCCTGGGCCAAAGGCAGGCGCCAAACCGCTGCGCCACCCAGGGATCCCTGGATCTTATTTTCTAATATCATACTCCAATAAAAGGAACCAGGGATCCCTGAAGAAATGAATGATTCTAGGACTAGGGCAGGAAATATACAAGATAATCTTGGAAAATATTATAGTTCCAGAAAGCAATAAAGTGCTAACACACACACATGAGTACACACACAATGACAGGCTATGTCAAAGGGACACAGAAACCAACTGAAAGTGTTCCTAATGGCCAAAGTTGGAACAATTTGAGCAAGTAAGTAAACAAATATTGGTTTATAGCCCAAAGTGTAAAATAAATATCTGTGAGTCCATACTGATACAAACAAACAAACAAAAGGAGAAAAGTCCCTTTGAAGACGAATTACAAATAATTTATGTGGATGATCCACTCTTAAAGGTGTAGAACATAATCACTATTCCTTAAGCATAAGCTGTACATAGCAACTTCTTTGCAAGTAGTACAAAAGAAGGGAAGAAAAAAAGAGTCACCTTACACTGAAGAAACCTCACAAACATGACCCCAGCCCAGTTATCAAGCTTAACCTTAATAGGGATATATTATGTTGAGAGAATCTACTCTTGATGTAATGTGGTGAGAATGGCACTTTCACCTGTGGTCTTCCTTTGTAGAACCCACAACTCCAGTGTAATCATAATAAAAAGCATCAGATACATTCCAACTGAGGGACACTATAAAAAGTAACTATTATTCCTCAAAACTGTCAAGGTCATCACAAACAAGGAAAGTTTGAGAAACTCTCATAGCCAAGAGGAGCTTAAGGAGACTCAATGGCTAAATGTAATGTGCATCCTGGAACCAAAAAGGGATTTAAGGAAAAAACAAGAAAATTGAAGTGAAGTATGAACTTCAATTAATATTAATGTAACACCTGCACCCGAATGTTTCTAGCAGCAATGTCCACAGTAGCCAAACTGTGGAAGGAGCCTCAGTGTCCATCGAAAGACGAATGGATAAAGAAGATGTGGTCTATGTATACAATGGAATATTCCTCAGCCATTAGAAACGACAAATACCCACCATTTGCTTCGACGTGGATGGAACTGGAGGGTATTATGCTGAGTGAAGTAAGTCAATCGGAGAAGGACAAACATTATATGGTCTCATTCATTTGGGGAATATAAAAAATAGTGAAAGGGAATGGCAGGGAAAGGAGAGAAAATGAGTGGGAAACATCAGAAAGGGAGACAGAACATGAGAGATTCCTAACTCTGGGAAACGAACAAGGGGTGGTGGAAGGGGAAGTGGGCAGGGATTGGGGGTGACTGGGTGACAGGCACTGAAGGGGGCACTTGATGGGATGAGAACTGGGTATTATGTTATATGTTGGCAAATTGAACTCCAATTTAAAAATTTATATGTAAAAAAAATTTAAAAAAATAAATCATTTGTTCAAAGCCACTTTGGATTGGAACCTACAACACCATCAAATGCTGCTTCCTAATCCCATACACCAGCAGAATTTACATCTCCCCACCACCACCAAAAGTGATTTTGAATTATTGTAACAGAGATATAGGCACCATGAATAGACAGAAATATAGTATGAAATCACTTTAATTCAGGAAATCTGTATAAATCTAGGACATACTTTAAAACAAGGATAATATTTTATAAATAAAATTATTACTTTAATTATGAGTATGATTTCTATATATTCATGCAAGTGTGAGGTCATATGAACAACATTGTAAAGCACAATCTTTTATTTTGGCCCCTACCCATTATATCCATCAATATATTTGTTTCTTTTTTCCTCCCCCTCTACTCAGTCCCTCTCTGGATTCATCATTAAATCCTAAATTTCTGTACTAAAAATTAGCATTTTGCTTAATACCTGGCCAAATCCTGTCCACTCCAAATGTAAATTCTCTAAACTGCATAAATTTTTGACTATAAAATATTTCTCATTTAGCACAGCATTAAAGATTACTTATAGAAAATTCATACTTTAAACTGGTACATTTAGATTGAACAATTAGGATTAAGAAGAAATATGTATGTGTATGTGCTGTGCATTTATTGTGAAGCCAAAGCCAGGGAAAATAGAATTGAAATTCATCTATATAGGGCATAACTAACTACATAATATACATTGTTTCTGATCTTCCTTGTGGCCAAAGAGAAAAGGGGAACAAGTGTCAGTTACAGAGAAAGAAATAGCTCCTCAGGATAGACAAGCAATTGGAATGCCTGGGTGGCTCAGTGGTTGGGCGTTTGCCTTCGGCCCAGGAAGTGATCCTGGAGTCCTGGGATCGAGTCCCACATCGGGCTCCCTGCATGGAGTCTGCTTCTCCCTATGCCTGTGTCTCTGCTTCTCTCTCTCTCTCTCTCTCTCTCTCTCTGTCTCTTTCATGAATGAATAAATGAAATCTCTTTAAAAAAAGGATAGACAAGTAATTCTTAATGCTTAACTTTGAGAAAGTGTTGATAGATGGATAAATGGTTAGATGGATGGGTAGATAAGTAGAAGGATGGATGGATAGATTTGGTTTTGGATTAATTACTTAACTCTCTGTAAGGCTGTTTCCAATAACAGCCTTTAGGCTACAAGGCAAGTCTCTAAGACCCTCACCTACTTTACTCACTCCAAGCAATCACATCTCCACCGTACTCCATGTCCTCACTAACTTTCAGAATGAACTCTCTGGTCTTCAGACTCAGACCTCCACCATCCTTTTTGGCACTTTGTCTGGGCATCCCAGAGGCAGCTCTAAATTATGTGAACCTCAATCAGCAGACCTGATCAGAAACCTGGAGTCACCCCATATCTTCTGCCTCTTAAACATGAATCTTTTGAATCAGTACCGCCCTGATGCCCGCCAGCCCCTCCACAGCCTTCTCTCCCAAGATTGCTTTACCCACCCCTGGAATCCATTCTCCACACTGCAGCAGGGTGGTCCACAAAACTGGATGCCAACCCTTGCTCATCCCATGCTTAGAGCTGTTCCATAGGGCCCTTAGAGAAAGCTCAGCCTCCTGACACTGCAATGAGAAGAGAAATAGAAGAAAAAGAAAGAGCGGGTGCTGCTGCCATGACTGGTCCTGCCTGAGATGCTGTGTACATGCTATCTTCCTCAGAGCCATATGGAGGCTTCCCCCGGTCTCCAGGTCTCTATCAATGCCCTCTGACCACTCTGTCCTGACCAGCTCATCCAAAATAACATTAGCCTCATGACTATCTTCCTTCCATGTTTTCTTTTCTTGCAGCACCATCTCCACCTGCTGTATTTCACATTTATTCATTTATTTGTTCCTGTCAACCTCACTCCACCAGAATACATGCTCCATGGCTTTAGAAGCTGTACGGTTTTATTCACAGCCCCATCCCCATGGTCTTAATCAGTGGCTGCCACACAGAAAATTCTTAATAACTGCTCCTAAGTAGATGGAAGAAGATGGAGGAGAGGAGATAAAGGGTTGGGGGACAGGAATTAACAGAAGGCAGAAGAGAGGGACCTCCACTCCACTGCCACCTGGCAGATATGGTAGCCATCCAAACCAGACATGAGTGTTAATTCAGGAAGATGAACATGGCTTAATGAAACAACTCTCTTGATTCTAGCTGAGCAATGGAGCTTCCACAAGGACTTGGAGAAAATGCCAGTGTCGAGGCTAGAGCTCTGGGATCCATTCACCTTTCAAGCTCCACACGTACCTGGTGGGAGGCCAGGATTCATAACCTGAACCAAGAAAGGGAGAGGACAGGCTGAGAAAGAAAGGATAGGACTAGGGAATCAAGGAATATGGGGGCCAGGGCTCCACCCACAGTGCTGCCCCAGGGAACTGGGGGTGTCTCCTGATGTCCCTACCCTTTAGGCACTTTCCCTCAATCACAGGCTGGCAGCTGCTTCTCAGCCACTTCTCTATCCAGGAGGGAAGTAACATGTCCAGGGACTAGTGAAATTGGGCCCACTTGCTCCAGTGTCAGCACCCCCAGGACCACCATCTGTGTCACAGTTAATTTTACGTGGCAACGTAACAGAACTAAGGGATGCCTAGATGCTGCTAAAAAAAAAAAAAATTATTTCTGTGACAAAGTTTCCAGAAAAGGTTAGCATTTGAATTGATGGATTGAGCAGATGGCCTTCCCAGTGTGAGTGGACATCATCCACTCTGTTAGGGCCTGAAGGGAACAAAAAAGTGAAGGGCAAACTTGTTTTCTCTCTGCTTGACCTGAGACATTCACCTTCTCCTGCCCTCAGACATTAGTACCTGGTTCTCAGGTACTTGGATGAGAATCAGGACTGAAATCATCAGCCCCACAGTCCTCAGGCCTCCAGACTTGGACTGAATTATACCAGCGGCTCTCCTGGTTCTCCAACTTGCAGGGGGCAAATTTCAGGATTTCTCGGCCCTATAATCTCATGAGTCAATTCCTCTCATAAATAAATAAGTAAATACATATGCATCCTATTGGTTCTGTTTCTCTGGAGAACCTGACTAATACAATCTGTAAAGGCCCTGGAGATAGAAGAAAGCGCTGACCCCAGTGGGCATTTACCGAAAGACACTAAAGCAAAGCTAGGGGATCCCTGGGTGGTGCAGCGGTTTGGCGCCTGCCTTTGGCCCAGGGCACGATCCTCGAGACCCGGGATCGAGTCCCACGTCAGGCTCCTGGTGCATGGAGCCTGCTTCTTCCTCTGCCTATGTCTCTGCCTCTCTCTCTCTCTCTCTGTATGACTATCATAAGTAAATAAAATTAAAAAAAAAAAAAAATAAAGCAAAGCTAGCTGGGGTTAAGCTTGTAGGCACATCCACTGGTGTTCAAAGCAGAAGCACCCCTCCCTCAGCCTGCTGGCATATCCCAGCTGCTCCACGCTGAGAAAAGGAGATCTCACTTGTTTTTATCAGTCTTGTTAAAGTAGAGACATCCACCCCCAGGAATGAGCCTGTTTGGGGCACAGACAGAGGCCCAGGTGATGGCTGGGGAAAAAGAGAACAGTATGGACCACCACAATCCAGGAAGGCTTCCTGAGAGAGGGGCCTTTCAGCTGTGATGAGAAGGGACAGAATGAATACTTCAGGGTGACTCCTTGTCTACACTTCTTTCTTAAATTGAAGCCAGGTTTGTGTCCTTGGGCAAGTTGTCCTTTCATTCTCTTCATGTGGGTGGATGAGAAAAGAGAATGGGGGCTCTCCTAGGTGAATGAGCACCTGACTCTTCAGCTGCACACCCCTTTGTCTGAAGATGGGAGGGTACTCCCCTCCCTCATGGGCTCACTGCCCACAATAGCTCTGACTTCAGGCACTTTATTCAGCCCTGCCCTTCTGAGAAGCAAGCAGGTTCTGCTGATGGAAGCCTTACCCCCAGCCAAGGTCTCATTGTTGGAGATTAATGACCCACCAGCCAATGGTCATGATCTACTTTTTGCCTGACAACATGTTGGTTTAATAATTTCTAAAACGAGAAATTATTTGGGGGGTGGGGTGCCTGGATGGCTCAATCAGAACATTTGACTCTTGATCTCAAGGTCATGAGTTTGAGCCCCACATTGGGTATAGTGATTACTCAAAAATAAATAAATAAATAAATAAATAAATAAATAAATAAATAAACAAACAAACAAACAAATAAAGTAAGTAAGTAAGTAAGTTTTAAAAAACAGAGTAAATATTTTTTTAATCAAAAAAGCTTTAACTTAAAAAAAATAAAATAAAAGCTTTAACTTGAACCCTTCAGGTACACGACTGCCCCAGAACTCTTATGCAGCAAAGAGAGTAATGATGAGCAATCTCAGAGATGTTACTGATCATTGGAATCCACATGCCAGTGATGGGAGCTCTCTCTTTAAATGGGCCAGGACTGGAGACTCTAATTCTAAAGACTGGCTCTGAAACCCCTCTCTCAAAAACCACCTAGAACTCTGAGAGGCCCCACATCTGTTCTCAGCTTACTTCCTCTGGGGTAGACAACTCCTTCCAAGATAAAACACTATCTTTATAGAGGTAGTAATGTATCCAACTAAAAATAACATCCCAGCCCAAAGGAATGATGCTGTCTCAGTAGCCAGTAAGAAGTGGTGCAGCGGTTTGGCGCCTGCCTTTGGCCCAGGGCGCGATCCTGGAGACCCAGGATCAAATCCCACGTCGGGCTCCCGGTGCATGGAGCCTGCTTCTCCCTCTGCCTGTGTCTCTGCCTCTCTCTCTCACTGTGTGCCTATCATAAATAAATAATAAAAAAATTAAAAAAAAAAAAAGAAGTAGATAGAAGTCCCAGGAGTAGACAGCTTTCCTCAATTAAACAACAGCAACAATGAGGCAACATGCAGGAGATCAGAGGCCACACAACCCCCAGGGATATGCAGCAAAAGGAAAGGGTTGGAATTCCTCCCTAGGGGAAGGCAAGCCCTCACACAGCAACTCTGAAATGTGTCTGAAGCAGGGATCACCGGCATGCCTCTCTTGACTTCCTGCTTCAATTGAGATCCTTAAAGCCCCTTACCTCTGTGATGCGCTTTCCTCCCAGCATCCCTCAGGCCCTCATCTCCCTGACTTGTCCTTTAAATCAAAATTCTTAAAAAATGTCACATTCTTTCCTACTTCAGAACCTTTGAACATGCTGTCCCCACTACTTGGATTTTTCTTTCTCCTTTCTTTCTAGGTAGCTATGATTCATTCTTCAGAGTATTTTAAAGAATCCTTTAAGATGCTCCTGATTAGGTCATCCCCCTATTGCATACTTCTATGACATGTGCATCTCTCCTCTGCAAGCCTCATTGTGCTCCCAGCTGTCCACTTAGGGACTGAAGCCTCCTTTGACATGGGGCCTAGGCCTGTATGTTCCCTGCCATGTCTCAGCATCATGCATAGTTCCTGGCACACAGTAAGTGCTCAGAAACTTACTGTTGAATAAATGAACAACTGTACAATTATACACTGTAAAAACACTGTGAACAAAACACATCACACAAACAGATCCTCACCTGGTGTGTCTAAAAGGGCTCAAGGCTGACAAGGCGACAGAGTGGAGGCGAAGAAAGATTTTCAGGCCAGGAGAATGAAACAGTGCATCCAAAGGCCCTATAGGAAGGGGAGTTCAGTTGAAAAATAGCAGATGAATGGAGGGTGGTGTGGACGAACTGGGCAGGGCCAGGGACCTGGCATCTGGCCATTCATTCTGAAAACAGTAGAGAGAAGCCTGCAAGGGTGGTGGTTCTGGAGGCTGAGAAAATTAAGGCCATTCCACTTTAAGTTCAGCCTTAGCACAAGTACGGCCATCCCAGGTCCCTGTGAATAAGAGCTGAACTTTACCTTACTTCAGTTACAGGAAGAAAACAGCTTACAGCTTGGCATCCTAGAAAGCCCCATATTAGAATAAGAACAGAGCCCAAGCCAAGGGCTGGAAGCCCCTATTAGAATGAGAACAGAGCTCAATGCCCTTGAAAGCCCCATATCAAAATGTAAACAGAACTTGAGAAATTCCTCCACCCTTTCTGAAGATCCCCTAGACCAGCCTATAAAAACTAAGCTGGAACCCACCTCGGGGTCCAAGTCCCTGCTCTGCTGTGTCGCTGTGTCGGGTGCCCTTGGACCCAAGCTCGAGCTTGTAAATCAACCCTCGTGTGTTTGCATCGGTGTCGGCTCCTCGGTGGTTTCTCGGATTCACAATCTTGGGCACAACATTTGGAGGCTCGTCCGGAATCCGAGAGACCCCCAGGACCCCATCCGGAGGGTTTCACGCGTGGTGAGTGCACTCAACTTTTTCCACCTTTTGCGCGCATATTCTCTGAGAGCTCTAACCTGTAGGAATTCCCATCCGTGTTAGGTCGGCATTGGCTTAGGCGGACGCGCTGGCGGGCGTCCACCGGGGGTCTTGAGGAGACGTCCCTTGCCCCCAGCGGGAGGACGGGGTCCTCGTCTGTAAGGAGGGCCGGCTGCCAGCCCTTCGGGATACTTTCTGTTTGGTCTCCGCCGCGCACTGGAACGTTTGTCTGTGTTACTATGTCCTTGTTAACTGTTCCTACACTGGTCTGTGTTACTGTGTTCTTGTTAACTGTGCGTTTGACTGTGTTATTTGTGAACTGTCATAACTGTCTGTGCCTTGGTGTGGACGCGGACATAAAGGGGCAGACGCAAACCACACCCTTGTCTCTTATGCTCTCCCACTTCTCCGATGCTAGGGAAAGAGCTCGTATCCTGAGCATAAACATACGGAGAGAGAGATTCCAGATTTATTGCATATCAGAATGGCCAACCTTTGGCCGGGATGGCCCCGAGAAGGAACTTCCCACCTACCTATTATCTTACAGGTTAAGGCCGTGACCTTCAGGGACAAACCGGACGGCCACCCTGACCAGGTGCCCTACATCCTGATCTGGCAGGACATGATCGAGAATCCCCCTCCTTGGCTAAAACCATTTTTACCCCCCAAAGCAGGACCCACCGAGATCCTAGCCCTGCGGGAAAGCCGAGAAGGAGACCAACTCTACGCCCCAAGCGCCCCTTTACCCGGTCTTCCAGGATTCCTCCCCGGAGGACCTGATTCTCCCGCCGCCCTACCGGGCACCCCCTCCCCCTTCCGCTCTTCCATTGGAGACACCGGGGGCTGCAGAAGGGGCGCCCCCCTCCCTGACGAGGGAGTCCCTGTCGCGGGCCAGCAGCGGGGACGCGCGGTCGGACCCAGCGGACGGCCCCACCTCCGAATGCGGGGCGACCGACTCCACCGCCCTTCCTCTCCGCGCCCCCGACGAACTGGCGGACAGCTAATGTTACACTGGCCGTTCTCCACCAGTGATTTATATAATTGGAAAACCCAAAATGCAAAGTTCTCTCATAATCCGAGAGGTCTAATCGGGCTTTTAGATACTGTTCTCCTTACCCAGCAGCCTACTTGGGATGATGCCGACAGCTCTTGCAGGTTCTCTTCACCACCGAGGAGAGAAAACGAATTCAGGTGGAAGCCCCGAAGTCTGTCCTGGGAGAGGGCAGACAGCTGCCTCAAAACCCAGACCTCATAAATGCTGCCTTCCCTTTATCCCGCCCCACCTGGGACTACAACTCAGCTGAAGGTAAGGAGAGACCCCGGGTCCACCGCCAGACTCTAGGGGCAGGCGTCCAGGCTGCCACGCAAGCCTCCCAATCTGGCCGAGGTCTATGATGTGAGGCAGGGTAAGGATGAGAGTCCAGCACCTTCTTAGAGGGAGTCATAGAGGCTTTTAGGCAGTGCACCCCTATGAACCCAGAAGCCCCGGAAACAAAGGCCGCAATTATCATGGCTTTTGTTAACCAGGCCGCTCCGGACATTAAAAAGAAATTGCAAAGAGTAGAGAGACTGGGAGAGAAGAGCTTGCAGGACTAAGTGATAGTAGCAGAACGAGTCTATAATAATAGAGAAAGTCCGGAAGAACAACAAACCAAACTAAGTGACCAGCAGACCCGAAACCTGGCCAAGATGCTGGCCACAACCATGGATGGCCCACAGGAAAGACGGAGGCACCTCAAGAAGCTGGCTTCAGGGACAGGTAAGGAGGATGGCCCTGGTCCCCCTCGGGAGTGCCCTAAGCTGAACAAAAACCAATGTGCTTATTGCAAAGAAGACGGCCACTGGGTGAAAAGCTGCCCTAACAAAAGACCTAAGGCCCCTGCCAAGGTCTTGGAGATGGAGGACCTGGACGATTAGGGGAGTCGGGGTTCGGCACCCCTCCCCGAGCCCAGGGTAACTCTTCAAGTGGAGGAGCAACCTGTTGAATTCCTAGTGGACACTGGGGCACAACATTCGGCTTTATTACAACCCCAAGGGAAATTGGCGAACAAGACTTCATGGGTGCAAGGGGCCACGGGCCCCAAACAGTACTCATGGACTACCCGAAGAACTGGGGATCTCGGCACGGGCCGGGTATCCCACTCCTTCATGGTCATCCCTGAGTGCCCCTACCCGTTGTTAGGTCGGGATTTGCTCACCAAGATGGGGGCACAAATTTGCTTCCACCCCGAAGGGGCAAAAGTCCTAAACAAGAAGGGGCACCCGATTCAGGTGCTTGTCCTGAGTTTAGAAGATGAATATCGTCTCTATTGTCTCCACCAAATGTCCTCAGCCCCAATGACTGACATTGACCGTTGGCTGCAGGAAGTCCCCAAGTGCGGGCAGAAACCGGGCGGCAGCGACCGGCCATATACATAGAACAAAAGCCGGGGGCAGACCCTGTCAGGGTCCACCAATACCCCATGCCTCTCGACTCCCCAACCCAGACTGGGACCCCCCTCGGCATGACTGTCAAGAAATTTTGGCACAGGTGCACGGAATCGGAGCTGATCTCCAGGACCAGCCACTGCCGAGCGCCGATGCCACCTGGTACACGGACGGCAGCAGTTTTGTCCGAGCAGGAGTCCGATTTGCGGGGGCAGCCGTGACCACGGAGACGGAGACCGTCTGGGCGGAGCCATTGACAGCCTGAATGTTGGCTCAATGGGCAGAACTGATCCCACTGGCCAAGGCGCTGACCGTGGGGGAAGGTAAACGAATAAACACCTACACCGACAGCAGGTACGCCTTTGCCACCGCTCGCATCCACGGAGCCCTTTACAGAGAGAGAGAGCGTCTGACAGCAGAGGCAAAGACTGTTAAAAACAAAACGGAGATTCTTGAACTCCTGAGGACCCTCTGGCTGCCCAAGGCCCTGGCCATCATCCACTGTCCGGGGCACCAAAAGGCAGACACGCCAGTAGCCAGGGGAAACCGGCTAGCTGATTAAAAGCAAAGGAGGCGTCCCTTTTGGTGACCCAGGTCTTAGCTACCACGCGACCTGATCCGGGGGAACGGACCCTGCCTGACACCCCCAACTATACTGATGCTGACTTACACTGGATCAAACACTTGCCTATGACCCAGTGCTTGCGTGGCAGGTGGAGGGCCGCAGACTCCAGCATCATCTTGCCAGAGGAACTGGGACGGCGAGTCCTATCCAAAACGCATTGGAGTCCTCACACGGGAACAAGGAAGATGGGAGACCTCATACGACATGCAAAGATCACTATTAAAGACTCTCGAGCAAAGATCGAGCAGATCGTGGCAAGCTGCCACTCATGCCAGTTAACTAATGCCACCGCCCATGGATCTAACCCAGGCACCTGGCTCCGGGGGAACCGCCCAGGAGCCTACTGGGAAGTGGACTTCACTGAGGTAAAACCTGGAAAATACGGATACAGGTATTTACTAGTGTTTGTAGATACTTTTTCAGGATGCACAGAGGCATTTCCCACCAAACATGAAACGGCACAGACCGTGACCAAGAAACTGCTGGAAGACATCTTACCGAGGTATGGTTTTCCTGTTAGGATTGGGTCAGACAACGGCCCAGGATTCGTCTCTAAGGTAACACGGGGAGTGGCCCTAGTACTTGGGGCAGATTGGAAATGACTTTGTGCATATAGGCCCCAGAGCTCAGGACAGGCAGAGAGGATGAACAGAACATTAAAGGAGACCTTAACTAAATTAGCCCTGGAGACTGGCGGGGACTGGGTGACTCTCCTCCCCTTCACCCTATATAGGGTGAGGAACTCCCCATATAAGATGGGACTGACTCCCTAGGAGGTCATGTTCGGTCTTCCTCCACCTGTTATGCCCAATTTAAAACCTGAGGTGCTTGCTGAATTTGATGATCACCAACTTCTTTTCTCCCTCCAAATGTCATGAACCCATGAGCAGGTGTGGCCTAAGCTGAGGGCCCTCTATGAGGCTGGGCCGCCCCCGGACCCCCATCGATATCGGCCAGGTGACTGGGTGTACGTGCGGAGATACCAACACCCGACACTTCAAGCTCGCTGGAAGGGACCTTACACCGTGATCCTGACCACTCCCACCGCTCTCAAGGTCGACGGGATTACTCCCTGGGTCCACTACACCCACGTCCAGCCAGCTGACCCACACGCTGTTCTCAAGGACTTTGTTCCAGAATGGAAAAGCCAACCGGACAAGGACAATCCCCTAAAGCTAAGACTGCGCCGTTCTCACTTATTTCCCACCTCCAAGACTCCCTAGTCTGAGGTTGTCCTTCAAAATAGAAAGGGATTAGACTTAGTCTTCTTACAACAAAGGGTGGGGTGGGGATGGTTATGTGCTGCCTTAAACGTAAGATGTTGCTTCTTCCCTGGAATGTAAATGGGAGCGAGAACAGCAACAAGGTTGGTTAAAATCCTGGTTTAATCATTCCCCCTGGCTCACTCTGAGAGCAACCTGGACCCTTGATTGGGTCCTTCCTTAGGTTCCTCTGAGAGGGGGAAATGTGGAGGCCGAGAAAATTAAGGCCATTCCACTTTAAGTCCAGCGTTAGCACAAGTACAGCCATCCCAGGCCCCTGTGAATAAGAGCTGAACTTTACCTTACTTCAGTTACAGGAAGAAAACAGCTTATAGCTTGACGTCCTAGAAAGCCCCATATTAGAATAAAAACAGCCCAAGCCAAGGGCAGGAAGCCCCTATTAGAATAAGAACAGAGCTCAATGCCCTTGAAAGCCCCACATCAGAATGTAAACAGAACTTGAGAAATTCCTCCAGCCCTTCTGGAGGTCCCCTAGACCAGCCCTTAAAACTAAGCTGAAACCCACCTCGGGGGTCCAAGTCCCTGCTCCACTGTCGGGTGTACTTGGACCCAAGCTCGAGCTTGTAAATAAACCTTCGTGTGTTTGCATCGGTGTCAGCTCCTTGGTGTTTTCTCGGATTCACGATCTTGGGCACAACAGTGGTGACCTAGGCAGGTTTGAGTTTTGGAAGCCTGTCTCTGCCCTCAGAATGAAACATGCTGAAGGAAGGAGGATGGATGTGTGCACCCCTAGATGTCAACTCAGTAGCCAGAAAGAATACACAGACCCTCAGTGTGCCACAGTGTCTTAGGTCATTTAATCCCTAATAAACCCTGAATGAGGAAACTGAGGCACAGATGATTTAGAACCTGTGCAGGCTGGTCAGTGGTGAGGCCTGAGTGGAACCACACCTTGGGATGGCTGTACCATCACACAGGCAACTGCAGCCCGAGTGATGGTGGAGTAGGATGTAGGAGAACCACCAGACTCAGGAGCCTGCAGAGGGAAACCCATTAGATGGGACTCTGGGAGGATAGGTCTTAAAAGAAATTCTGAAGCAGATAAGCAACACTGTTAAGATTTGCTAAAACTGGATGACACATTCACTCATTTTCTATGCTTGAGACAGTGTGTGTGTGTGTGTGTGTTGTTTTTCTTCTCCCTATCGGATTAAGTGACCTGGAGGTCAGTGGGGGTCTTGGCAACAGCTGTTCCTATGTCTTGAGGGGGCCAGATACCAGATGAGGATAGATTAAGGAATGTGCGAGATTTGAGAACAAGGAGACAGAAAGTCTAGACTATTTGGAGAAATTCAGCCATAAAGGGGAGGAGAGAGAAAGGTCAGTAGCTAGTGATGTGTGGAATGGGAGACTTTCTTTTAATTTTAAGAAATTAGACATTACAGACACATCAAAGTCTCCTGCAGACCTCTCCTCAATCTCCCACCCTTTCCTCCCTCCCCAAAGGCTATCAAGAATTTACTATTTGTCATTGTTGCACATGTTTTGATGTTTTTACTACAAATTTATTCAACCAGAAGCATTTTAAAATATCATTTTGTTGGGTTTTCATCTGTATATAACTGGTATCACACTGCCTAGATCTCTCCAGAACATGCTCCTTTTCTCCACAGAATGATTATAATACTTACTGAGGTGGGTAAATCCACATCTATTTTACCTTCTCTGCATGATCCTACTGTGTGCACTTGCCCTCATTTATCCATCTGTTTATTGATGGTGTACAGGGCTCTGTAATAGTATTGCAAAGAATGGTACTGTGCCACCTGGGGCCCTAACTGGTGTTTCTCCAGGGCAGAGACCTATGGGTGTGATGCCAGGGCAGGAGGCATCTTTGCCCTTACAGGCCTCACCAGATAGTAAGCCAACTTATACTCTGCCAGCCATGTGAAGCCCCTCTGCCCCCATCTCCTTCTGCACTTGCCAGTGGGGAGATCTGAGATTGCTGGATCACCAGCTAAAGAGCTTCTGTTGAGAAATCCAATATGGAGGAACAGGGACCAAGGAAAGGGTTTCAGGGGAGACATGTGTCACTGAAAAATAGTCTATAAATCAATGCAAGGATCCAGTTTCTCTTGCCACTTGGCACAATGATCTGATCTCAGGCTTGCTTGTGCATGAAAGCCTCCCTGACCCATCCTAGCTGACCCACTCCTGCTCCCACTTGACTACACCCATACCCCTTACCACATCGCACAATTGCCGGGTGTCTGTTAGTTCATTGTCCCCACAGGACCCCAAGCTTCTTGAAGAATGGACTATGTTACACATCTCCACAACCCCCAGAACTTTACAAGAGCCTGGCATGTAGTTGGTGTTCTATAAATAATGTTTAAAGTGCTTTAAAGTGCCCCATTATAGCTTCCACCTTCATATTTCTCCTAAATGAACTGAAAGAAGGGTGGTTTCAGACACACACACAATTTAAGAAGAAGCCAGATGGAGCCAGGAATAAAGAACCCCAGCAAAGCACTGAATGTCAGAGAAAGAAGTTTTACCTTGACAGTCTCTAAACCCTCTCCCCCTTCCCTACTGGCTCTGATCCCCAGCTACCTCAGAGACCCTCCTCACTCCTCTCTCCCTCCTATTTTTAAAATTAGTTGATATGCTTTAGCCTTTTCTAGTAAAAGCTGACCTCAATTCTCTTTCACTTGTTAGAAAATTCTTACATTAATTTATACTACTTCCAATTTTGTTCTGTCTTGTTCAGATACAAGGAATGATCCTGAGACTAGAAAAGGGAAAAAGAGAACCTGAAGCCGGGCATGAAACAAGATCAAACATTTAAACTATAAGGATAGGTAATGGGGAAATAGTATTTTTCATAGCAAGAAGCTCAGGAAAGTCATAACTAAAGTCTGAGGCTGATGACATAAAATTGATGGATGAAATGAGGTAAGCAAGTTTCCTCAGTTCCTATTATACTTCCATCTTGTCATTCCTAGAAAATGATCTCAGAAGTAAAGAGGTAGAAGGAAAGCCTACAATGAGTCAGGAGACCTAAGACAGTTGTGACCTGCCACAGGCACCTTTTATAAATGGATAACCCATACAGATGGCCTGGGGGAGGATTCTGGCAAATGTCTTCAGACCCCAGCCTTTATGCTATCCTCTTAGATACAACCTCACACCAGTGAGAATAGTGAAAATGAACAAGACAGGAAACAATAAATGTTGCAGAGGCTATGGAGAAAGAGGAATCCTCTTGCACTGTTGGTGGGAATGTGAACTGGTGCAGCCACTCTGGAAAACTGTGTGGAGGTTCCTCAAAGAGTTAAAAATAGAGCTACTGGGCAGCCCTGGTGGCTCAGTAGTTTAGCGCCACCTTCTGCCCAGGGTGTGATCCTGTAAACCTGGGATAGAGTCCTGCATCGGGCTCCCTGCATGGAGCCTGCTTCTCCCTCTACCTGTGTCTGCCTCTCTCTCTCTCTCTCTCTCTCCGCCCCCTGGTCTCTCATGAATAAATAAATAAAAATCTTAAAAAAAAAAAAAATAGAGCTACCCTACGGCCCAGCAATTTCATACAGGGGATTTACCCGAAAGATGTAGATGCAGTGAAAAGCCAAGACACCTGAACCCCAATGTTTCCAGCAGCAATGTCCACAATAGCCAAACTGTGGAAGGAGCCTCCGTGTCCATCGAAAGATGAATGGATAAAGAAGATGTGGTGTATGTATACAATGGAATGTTACTCAGCCATTAGAAACGACAAATACCCACCATTTGCTTCAACGTGGATGGAACTGGAGGGTATTATGCTGAGTGAAGTAAGTCAATCAGAGAAGGACAAACATTATATAGTTTCACTCATACAGGGAATATAAAAAAAATAGTAAAAGGGATTATAGGGGAAAGGAGAGAAAATGAGTGAGAAAAATCAGAGAGGATGACAAAACATGAGAGACTCCTAACTCTGGGAAATGAACAAGGGGTAGTGGAAGGGGAGGTGGGTGAGGATGGAGTGACTGGGTGACACACTGAGAGGGGGGGCACTTGACGGATGAGCACTGGGTGTTATACTATATATTGGCAAATCGAACTCCAATAAAAAATATACAAAATAAATAAATAAACATTTTATAAATAAATAAATAAATAAGTTATCCTGAGGCACTGAATCATCGCTGGCTTACATAAAGTCATGTGAAACCCACTTTCAAGAAATATGTGAGGAATGAAGTGGGAGATGAGCCAGGGCTGGAGTTTAGGACTGAGGGGGGAGAGTAGTAGGCATACATTAAAAGGAGGAACTACTAGACTGGAACTTGGAACTCTGAAGGACAGATGAACTCAAAGTCAGCTGGACTGGTGCAGGGAGTCATGAAGACAGTTAAAGGAGAGTCCTAGTGGCAGGTCCTCTTTAACCAAGTCTCCTCCAGTTGTCCATGCCCACAGTCGTGAGGAGACTTGGTTAAACAGGACCATAACAGAGGAAATGTTATGCTAGGAGTTGCTGGGGAGAAGCAGACACTGATAGAAAAACCCAAGGAGCATTAAAAAAGAGTACAAGGCAAGTAAATTATCAGGAGCATGAACCAAAGGTACTGGTTATATCCATGAGCCTGGCAGGCTAGCAAAGAGCTGGGGGTGGGGCAACCTTCCCTGAAGCCTTGAAATGGGCAGTACAGTGAGTGGTTGAAGGAACCCAAGCTGCCTTTCCAAGTCCTCTGGATCTGGCCTATACTGGAGGTTGGATGAGTCAGTCAGGCTCAACAGGTCCACAGAGGTAAAAAGCCATATGTAGGAAAGCATGTGACAAAGGACAGGATGAAGACCCAAAATGACTGTGATGTGCTGGAGAAATATGTTAAATTCAATCAGGATAGCAGTTAACAAAGATAAATATCAGCTGCCCTTGGGGCTAAAATCCAACTGCTCGACTAAGGTAGCGAAGATAGAGTACACAGCAGCATGTTTGACACTTTAGATCTTTACTCAAGGAGTCAGCAGAAATAACACAAACTTGGGCTGCACAATAGTTAGTGTCTGGAACAAGAAGGGTGCAATCTTGGTCAGCTCAACTTGGGTCAACCCTCCCTTGGAATATGAGGCTCAGTTCATAGAGTCCCACCTGGAGATGGACCTGAGCAGAAGAAACTTGTGGATTTTGACTGTGAATCAGAACATCCTGTCACACAAATAAAAGTTAAAAACTGGAAGGTTTCTCCTGAAGGCAAAAAAGACTCAGAGAGGATATAAGAGCTATTTTCACAGAAATGAAGGATACAATGGCAGTAAGGATTCAGAACTAGCATCAGGACCAACAGTGGAAGCCAAAGGAGACAGAATTTCAGCTCAAAGAAAGAAATCCTAGGACCCCTCCGAGCTACTTGAAAGGGAAGAGCTATCTCAGTAGACAGCATGTTCACCAGCAAAGACAATCTTTCAGGAGATGCTGCAGAGAGAATCCAAGGCGGATGGCCAGGAAAGCAACCATGTTCTTCCAACTCCAACCACAGATTTCAGTCTTCTGAAAAATTCTCTCCAAGTGTATAAGAATGATGTTTACTCCTTGATTAAAACAGGCAAAAGAGGCTTTGTTGTTTGTACTGTGTTTTGACAGAAATGTCATTGAAAGCATTTCCATTTGTAAAAACATTCTTAATCTATTTCATTAGGTGACAGAAAGCAGAGGAGATTTAAAATGTACTGTTTTACGACAGGTGCTGTGGCCATACATATTTTTTATCTTTAACTTAATCCTAAACAACAACCTATGAGGTATTACTATGTGCCTTTAATAGATCATAAAACTATGATTCATAGAACTTACATAATTTGAATGAGATTGGACAGGTCATACTTGAGAGATCAAAGACTCAAAAGCCAGAGATCCCTGGGTGGCTCAGCTATTTGGCACCTGCCTTTGGCCCAGGGCATGATCCTGGAGTCCTGGGATCGAGTCCTGCATGGAGGCTGCTTCTCCCTCTGCCTGTGTCTCTGCCTCTCTCTCTCTCTCTTTCTCTCTCTGTGTCTCTCATGAAAAAATAAAATCTTAAACACAGACACACACACAAAAACAAAGACTCAAAAGCCTTCATGAGATTTTAAGCTTCTGATTGGTTTGTAAAAGGGTGGAAAGGGCATTGCTCTCACCTTACAACAAAAAATTCTGAATAATTTGTGAAATCACGATTTTTCTTGAGTAAATAAGATATCTGTGATTGCAGAACAAAACAACTAACCCAAAACCTAAATAATAGCAGATACATCTAAGGAGAGATAGGACACAAGCACTTGTTTATTTGCAGGAGACAATGGACACCATTCAAAATTTTTAATAAATTGCTAAATGTTGAGCATGGACTAATGTGACAACCTTACTCTAAAACCAAGATAACACTACAAGAATTTAAAGCCCCAATTGCACTGACAATGACCACACCAATAAGAAAACCCAAACACAGATCAACTTAGACTGACTCAAATTCCCACACTAACGATTCAGAAAAATGAGGGGAAGGATATCCATTTCCAGGCAATAACACTAGTTACTTTAGTTTCCATTGTCCCATAAAAGATGTCATCTTTAAAAATAAAAAGCGTGAAATATACATATAAGCAAGAAGCAAGGGAGGTGGGAAGAAAAAAAAATATGATTAACAAGAGTGGATTTCAATATGATACAATGTTGAAACTATCAGACAGGAAATTTAAAATAGCTATAATTAGCATATTAAAAACCCAAGTGGAAAAAGTATTCAGCATACATGATCAGATGAGGAACTTTAACAGAGACATAAAAATTATGAGGAAGAAGTCAGTGGGAATGCTAAAAATGAAAAGTAAGATAAAAGAATTGAAAATTCCTTAATGGTCAAAAAAATAGGATCAATACAGCTGAGGAAATAATCAGAAAGGTGAAAGATAAGTAAATATAAATAATTTAAACTAAAACACAAAAAGAAAAAAAATAATGAGAAAAAAAACAGAGCTCCCAAAAGTTGTTGGGTGCTATAAAATAGTCTAACATACATCCATGTGAAATCCCAGAAAGAAGAGGAACAGGGCAGAAAAGCGTATTTGAAGATAATGGCCAAAAATTAATGACAGACACCAAACCACAGACTCAAACCCTCAAAGAGCACCAAACAGAATACATATACCCACTCCTTAAGAAATATATAAACATATTATATTTAAATTCCTGAAAACCAAAGATAAAGATAAAATTTTAGAGACAGCCACAGGGATGAGAAATACACTATGTATAGAGGAACAAATATAAGAGTTACAGAAGACTTTCATCAGAAACTATACAAGCCAGAAGGCAATACAATGACATATTTAAAGGGCTGAAAGGAAAAAAAAATCAATTACATATTCAATAAATCATTTTTTTTACAATTAAGTGTGCTTGCTTCAGCAGTACATATACTAACATTGGAATGATACAGAGATTAGCATGGCCCCTGTGCAAGGATGACAAGCAGATTTGTGAAGTGTTCCATATTTCTTTTAAATGAATAAAATAAAATTAAGGAGAAATAAAAATATATTCACCAAACAAAATGAAAAAAAATCATTTCCAGTGTAACTGCTCTAAAAGAAATGTAGAAAGAAGTTCTTCAGATAGAAGGAATATGGTACAAAAGCCTGGATCTACATGAAGAAATGAAAGCACTGGGAATAACACAAGTGAAATGTCATATAGTATATGCTTTAAAAGTTACCTTATGTCTAAACGAGGGTCAATAAAATTTTTCTGTGAAGAATCAAATAGTATTTTAGGCTCTGTGAACCACATATGGTCTCTGTCACATAGTCTTTGTTTTTTGTTGTCACTTTTATTTGTTATATTTTGTTCTTAATTTTTTAGAACCCTTTCAAATATAAAAACTATCATTAGCTTGAAGACTTCTGGGAAGACAAAATAAATGTTTCTCTATTCTCCAGATGTTTATCCACTAAGTACAACAAAAGTCCCTGGACATTATATATAAAACAAACATCAGAGGATTGAATGGGGTTGGGGGGGCGGGGGACAGAAGATGAGCTACTGACTGATAGACCCATGGGAAAACAGTGCTACATCTCTTAGGTTATATTTCTGTGTCATATATCCCAGCCTTGTAGTAGAAGATAACTACCAAAAGCAAAACAAATAACAGATTTTTTGAACTCCCAATAAACTCTTGCTTTTATTGGGAGTTTGAAATTAATTAAAGGCCAGCAAAGGGGTTGTCCAACAAGATAGAAGATTTAGACAGTAACTGCACAACTCCAGCCAGACACCACAGAAAAACTATGGTCCCACTGCACTGACACTAGCAAAGGGCAGTGGAGAGCTGGGACTTTAACCTAAACCTCATCAGAGAGCTGTCAGAGAAGGCTAAGTCTGACTTTCATTGCCCTGAGCAATAAGGTCTCACCACACTGTGGTAGGGACCAGGCAGGAGTCTGGACTTCCACTCTCCAATGCCCCTCTCCAAGGGTGGAATCAGAGGCAGCCTAGTGGAGAATCATGACTTTTACCACTGCCCACTGGAGAGGAGACACCCCTGACCTCAATGGAGGCCCTATGGGAAATAGTAATGAGTCATTCCTACCCTTCCAGCCACAGTAGTATCAACAAAGGTCTAGTGAAGGGCCAAAGAACCACACTTAAAATTTTCAGGTTTCAGTTGGAAATCACCTGTCATAACAAGAATCGGTAAAATGTCAACTTGAATGAAAGAGACAGCAACAGAAGCAAAACTGAGATGACAGAGATGTTCAAATTATCCTACAATGATTCTAAAGTAGTCATCATAAAAATGCTACAACAAATAGTTATAAACATGCTGAAACAAACAAAAAACAGGAAAAGTCCCAGCAGAGATGTGAAAGATACAAAGAGGAACCAAAAATAAATAATAGAACAAAAAATATAATATCCCAAACAATAAAATCAATGGATGGGCTGACAGCAAAATGGAGGAAACAGAGAAAAGAATCCATAACTTGAAGGTAAAACAATAGAAATTACCCAATTAGAACAAGAGAAAAAAAATACAAAAAAAATGAACAGTGTCAGAAACATATAAGATTATAGAAAATGATCTAATACTCATATCATTGCAGCCCAAAAGAAAAAAGGAAAGAGAATGAGACTGCAAAAGTATTTGAATAAATAATAGCTGAAAATTTCCCAAATTTGGCAAAAAAAAAACAAAAAAAAACAAGATTCAAAAAGCTTAGAGAATTCAAAGCAGCATAAACACAAATTTACTCTAAAATGCATTACAGTCAAATTTTTGAAAAGTAAAGACATACAAAAAAATATTGAAAGCAGCAAGGGAGTAATTACACCTTACCTATAAGAGAAAACAATTCAAATGACAGCATATTTGTCATTACAAACTAGAGAGGAAGTAGCACAATATTTTTCAAGTGTTGAAATGAAAAACTCAAAATTATACATCCAGAGAAAATATCCTTTGGAATTAAGGGGAAATCAAGACATTCTCAGACAAAGGAAAACTAAGAAAATTTGTTACCAATAGCCCACCTGAAAGAAATGGCAAAGTGAGTTTTCTGAACAGAATGAAAATATTGAAAGAAGGACTCCATACAACACTAGAGTGGGGAAAAAGCAAAGAAAAGAATCAAAATATGATAAGTATAATACATCTTCCTTCCCCTTTTGAATGTTCTAAATTATGTTTGAAAGTTGAGCTGAAATTATAACTGTCATATGTGGTCTTAAATGTATGTAGAGGAAATATGTAAAACAATTATAATACACATTTGGGAAGGTAAAATAACTTAAAGGGAGAAGCTTTCTATACCTTACTCAAAATGGTAAAGTGTGGGCAAGTGTTGGTTCTGATTAGTTATGTATATATAATTTAAAACATAGCAATACCACAAAAATAGCCACCCAAACATATACTTAAAATACTATAGATGTGGAGAAAAGGAACTCTCACACACTATAAGTGGGAATGCAAGTTGGTTGCAGCCACTAGGGAAAATAGTATGAAGCTTCTTCAAAAATTAATGAAACAACTACTATATGATCCAGTACTTCTATTACCAGGCATTTACCCAAAGAAAATGAAAATATTAATTCAAAAAGATACATGTACCTCCATGTTCATTGCAGCATTATTTATAATAGATAAGATATGAAAGCAACCCAAGTGTCCATTAGTAAGCGAATGGATAAAAAAAAAAAAAAGTGATACACACACACACACACACAGGAATACTACTCAGCCATAGAAAAGAATGAGATCTTGCCATTTGTGACAACATGAATGGACCTAGAAGGTATTGTGCTAAGTGAAATAAGTCAGACAGAAAAAGACAAGAACCATATGATTTCACTGTAAGTGGAATCTAAAACAAAACAAAACAAAACAAATAAACAGACTCTCAAATACTGAGAACAAACTGGTGGTTGCTAGAGGAAATGTGGGTGGGGGATGGGTGAAATAGGCAAAGGAGATTAGGAGGTACAAACTTCCAGTATTAAAATAAATAGTCATGGAGATGAAAGTACAGCACAGGGAATATAGTCAATAATACTGTAATAGTGCTGTATGATGACAGATGGTGACTACACTTATTGGGCTGAGCACTGACTAATGTACAAAATTGTTGAATCACTAGCATAACATTGCATGTTAACCATACTTCAAAAATAAATAATAAAAACACTATAGATAAAATAATATTATAAAAAATGTTTAAATAACCCATAAGGAAAAAAAAATTAAAAGACATGAAAAACAGAGAACAAACAAAAAGCAAAACTCAAAACTGCATACTTAAACCCTCACAGGTCAATAATTACATTAAATTACTAAATCCAGAGGGGATAAAAAATAACCCACAAATAATTCACTCCAGTTATAATGGTGTAGGGGAGTTGGTGTTAAATGCTATAAAAGGATATACCACACAGATATAAATCAAAAGAAAGAATGAGTGACTATATTAGATAAAGTAATCTTCAGAGCAAAGAAAGCAGAGACTGAGGGAGACATAACATAATGATAAAAACATCGATCTACCATGAATACACAGGAATCCCACATGCATCCTCATCAAACAACAAAGCTACACAACATGTAGGGCAAAACTAATAGAATTTTAAAATGAAATAGACAAATTCTTATTTTTAGAGTTGGGGCTTCAATACCCATCTCTCAATGATGGATAGAACAAGAGAGAAAACAAGCAAGAAATAGAAAACAACAACCATCAACCAAAAGGATCTAATCAAAATTTGCCAAAACTTAAAACAAGCAAAAACAAAGTACACGTTCTTTTCAAGCACCCATGGAACATACACCAAGCTAAACCATATCTTGAGTCTTAAAATAAACCTCAAAGATTAAAATCTTACATTATGTGTTCTCTGACTACAATAGTATCAAAAGAACAAAATAAAAGAACATAAAGATAACAGAAAAGTCCCCAAACACTAGGAAACTAAGCAACACCTAAATAAGTTATGGGTAAAATAGAAATCTCATGGAAATTTTAAAAACACATTGAATGTAAAGAAAGTATAAATACAAAATATCAAAATTTGTGGGATAGAGCTAAAGAATTAATATGTATTATATATATATATATATATATATATATATATATATATATTTGGGTTACCTAACGAAATACCACAAAAAAAATATGAAAAGTTCAATAAAATTGACAAACTTCTAGCAAGAAAAAAGAGAAAAGACACAAATTACCCATATAAGGAATGACAGGTGATGTCACTAAAGACCTGGCAGACATCAAAAGATGATAATATTACAAACTACTCTCTCTGTATAAATTTGACAACTTGGCAAAATGGGTCAATCTTTCAAAAAATACAAACTCATGCAATATGAAATAGATAATTTGAAAGGCCTATAACTACTATAGAAATTTAATTCATAGTTAAGGACTACCCCTGAAAAATCTCTGGGCTTCTAACTTCATTGGAGAATTCTACCAAATGTTTAAAGAACACTATTTTCTGAAAATAGAAGAGGAAGGAAAACTTTCCAATTAATTCCAACTAATTAATCAATAATAAATTAAAAAAAACAGTACAGTAAAGGAAAATGACAGACTGAATATGGACCAAAAAAAATTAACAAAATGTTAGCAAATAGAATTCAACAATGTAAGAAATATAGCATACATAAGTAGAATATATTCCAGGAATGCAAGGGCGGTTCAAATATTGAAAATCCTATTAACAGAGTAAAGGAAAAAAGTCACATCAGCATTTTAATTAGTGCAGAAAACTCATTCAACAAAATTTAACCTCAGTTCATGACAATAATTCTCAGACATTCAGTGTAGGAATAGAAGAGAACTTCCTCAACATGATAAAGAGCACCTATCAAAAAACCCTGCAACTCCACTATCCTCCACAATAAAGGACTGAGGCTCTCTCTCTAAAAGTAGAAACAAAGCAAGTACAGCCCATCACCACTCTTCTCAACATAGTGCTGGAAGTCCTGCCCCCTGCAATACAACAAGAAAGAAAAGGAACACAGAACAGAAAGGAAGGACTAAACTGTCACTATGTGCAGATGATATTATGAAATTCCTGAGGAATCTGCAAAAATAAAATCCTATAATTAATAAATGAGCTTAGTAAGGTCACAGGAATGAACATCAACACATGAGAATCAGTTCTATTTCTATAGTCTAACAATGAACACTTGAACAACAAAATTTTAAAATATAATATTTAAAATGGCTCAAAAAATGAAAAACTTAGTTGTAACTCTAACAAAATATGTAAAGATGTTATATTCTAAAAAAATACAAAACAATGATGAAAGAAATCAAAGAGGATCTAAATAAATGGAGAAAGATGCCATTTTCATGTACTAGAAATCTTAATATAAGTAGAGATGTCACTACTCCTCAGACTGTTGTACATGTTTGATCTAATTCCTATCAAAATCCCAGCATAGTTTTCACAGATTTTTATGGATAAATTTATAAGAAAATGGAAAAGAGCAAGAAGAGCTAAACATTGGGGCGGGGGGGGGGGGAATAAAGTTGGGAGTTTTCAGTCTATCTGATTTCAAAACTTATTATATAACCCCAGTAATGAAGACTGCATGGCACTGATAGGAAATAGACCCATGAGAATGGAATGGAATACAGAATCCAGAAACTGATGTACATATGCCCAATTGATTTTTTTTTTTTTACAAAAGTGCAAAAGCAATGTAATCAAGGAAGTCTTTCCATAAATAATTAGACATGCATAAGCTAAAACAAAACAAAAGAAAAAATACTTGACCTAAACCTCACACCTTCTGCAACAAAATGTCAGCCTGTAAAACATAAAATTAAAAAACATACCCTACTCCTAAAAAAGAAAATCTTTGGGATATAGGGCTAGGCAAACAGTTCTTAGACTTGACATCAAAAAGCATGATCCAAAAGAGAAGAAAATTAAAATTAAAATTAAAAATTTTTGCTTTCCTAGGTGGCTTAGTCAGCTAATCTGACTCTTGATTTCAGCCCAGGTCATGATCTCAAGGTCATAACATCACGTCCCATGTCAGGCTCCACACTGTGCATGGAGTCTGTTTAAGATTTTCTCTTTCCTTCCCTCTCCCACTGCCCATCCCCCCACTCCTGTGCGCAAGTGCCCGTGTGCTCTTCTCTCTCTCTCTCTCTCTTGCTCACACTCTCACTCTCTCTCTCTCTCAAACCAACAACGACAACAAAAAAAACTTTTGCTCTGAGAAATATCTTATTAAGGGAATAAAAAAACAAGTTACAGACTATTGAAAAATGTTTGTAACTAATATACCTGACAAAGACTAGTATCTATAATATATAAAGAATTCTCCAAAACACATGATAAAAAAAAAAAAAAAAAAAAACAATCCCTTTAGAATATGGGCAAGGACCTGAGCAGACATATTACTGGAGAGGATATAAAGATGACAAGGAAGCACATGAGAAGATGTTCAGTGTCACCAACCATTGAGGAAAACAAAATCACAATGAGCTATCACTGCACAGCTATCAAAATGCCAAAATTAAAAAATAGTAACAACACCAAAAGCTCATGAGAATGCATAAAAATTTGATCAAAACATATTGTGGTAGGAATATAAATGGGATGGCAATTCTAGAAAATAGTTTGACAACATCTTTAAAAATGAACATACAACTACCAAATGAGCAATTGCACCCTTGGACATTTATCCCAGAGAAATGAAAACTTAAGATCACATAAACTCCGACACAAACATTTTTATCAGCTTTATTCATAACAGCCTAAAATGGGAAACAATCCATATGTTCTTCAATGGATAACCAGTTCAACAAATTGGTACAGCTATATCATGGGATACTACCAAGCAATAAAAAGGAATAAATTTACTAATATATGCACCAACTCTAAAGATTTATGCTGAGTGAAAATACTCAATCCCAAAATATCACACACTATTTGACTCCACTTGCTTAATATTCTTGAAAGGACAAAATTATAGAAATGAAAAACAGGGGTTGTGAGGGGTTAAGAATGGAAGTGGGGGTTCAGAAGGGAAACAGTTCTGCCCTGATTTGTACCTCCTTTCTCTGTAATGTCCCCTTCAGTATCACGTGGGTATAGGACGAACAAAGGCTACTCTCAACAGAACCAGAACTTGCCTCTGGCCAGAAAAAAATCTCCAAAGGTGTGTCTATAGAGGTAGAATAAAGAGAAATTTGATTCAAGCATATAAGCATTTCAACAAATTACCCTCAATGAAAGTAGTAAAAATTAGGATTTTTTTCAAATCATCAAGTGTGTCCTGAAATGTAGATTGGTTTCAATAGACCATGTCCACCAGGAAATTGCTAATGTCAAATTCTTAAAAATGCATAGGTTCATCCAACGAACACTGAGGGAGGGAACTGCAGCCCCAAACACTAAGACAGCTACCAATTCTTTTTTGACAGGAATAGCAGTTCTATTGTGCTAGATCTATTTATCAAAAACAATGCTTAAGTTTTCTGTAAAACATATTTCTTAACTTATGCGTGGGTTTTAAATTCAAGGACTGCCTTTGCTTTTGGTTGAGATGCTCTGGAAATCAGAAAAGCAAGTCCTATCCCCTGAAATGTGGAATGCAGGAATGAACAGCTGTTCAGGCCACGAAGCCTTAGATAGACAGGTTTAGGGTGGCTTTCAGGTCTCAGAGTCCACCTCACCCACTCAGCTGATTGATGAGGGAATAGCTGTCCACGGCTATGCTGGACATCCCCAGCCCCAGTGATCCAGAAGGTTGGGACTTGGCCCTGTAGAAGACAGAGAGGATGAAGTAAGCCTGAGCCTCGTGCTCACAGAGAGGCCTCTGAGATGTGGAGAGGGCTCCAAATGTGACAGAGAAAAACCCATAATGTCATCTGCCTGCTGGGAAACAAGTGCTAGAGTTGACCTCCAACTGCAGGGGGCTCCGCAGAAACAATTTAGAAGAGTCCATGATGATGACTGCACGGGTATGAGCAGGGTCAGCACCGGCCCTAAGTATGGGGTATGGGCTAAAAATGACCCTTTATGAGCAAACTGAATCCCAGCAACATCATTTAATAGCTGGTGATGCTGGCTGTATATTACCTCTCTTTACCTCAGTTTCCTCACTTATAAAATAAGGCTTTCTGTGGTAAGACTCAGTGTAATGTTAATATATCAGCACCATACAATAAGTAGAAAAGCAGACAGAGACAGAAAACCCATCTGCCCTGTGGCACCCACACCCAGCAAGGTGTGCAATTCTATGCTAGCTTTATTCCTTAGGGGCCTTCTGGAGGTATGGGCATTTTATCCCTTGGGAGGAGAAACAAATGCTCCAGCTGTTGCCACATTCGATGAAACCCGCAACTCCCCGAAGACACTGCTGAAATCAAGGGTCCCCAGGTAAACCCAGCTCAGAGGCTGGGGCTGAGCAGCCCACGGTCTGTGGGATTCAGCAGCCTCCCTTCAGCAGAAGAGGCATTCATTTGTTCGTTCCAACTCTCCAGCAAACACTTACTGAGAATGGGATGCAGTACCATGGAAAATTCTAGTTTCCATGCAACCCATGGGCTTTGAGGGGGAAAAGCTTGCCTAGATATTCATTGTTATTCTGTCATTCATGGGTTGTATGATCATTTTTCTCAGTCTCTGCAAGGCTGTGTCTTTACCTTTAAAATGAAGAGAGGAGTTCTCACCTCCTCTCAGGTATGGAAAGGGTGAAATGGTATACCTCTAGAGTAAGGGGTCCAGTGCAGGCCTCATACAGAACGGAAGCTTGGTATTTCTTCGATATGGGAGGAGACGGGAAAAGAGGACATATCCCACCGTTCCTGGTGCCTAGCCACCCCTGTCCCCCTTGCCATGTCCTCCCTGGACCTTTGGCCCATCCAGCTCATCACTGTGTTCCCAGTCTGAGCCTTCTAAGTCTCTCTTCCACAAAGCTACCAGATCTAATCATAGCGCTCCTCTGCTCAAACTCCTTCAGTGGCTCCCAAGTACCAGGAGATAGCACCCAAGTGTCTTATACTGACCTGTCAGTCTCTGGCAGTCAGAGCTTGCCAGACTACCCAGCTTTACTCTATGCCCTCCCAACCTGACTTCTACAGCTCCCACTCCCCAAATCTTGGACACTGTTTGCTTCCCCAAAGACTCTGCCTTTCAGTCCACTAGAGACAGACACAGCTCATAGCGCCTTCTGAGCCTGCCTCAGGTATCCTTGGCCCTTCTCACTTTGGGCTTCTACAGTCGCCAAGTGAATACTTGCCTCCCTCATAGCACTTAGAGCCTCTTATCTTAAGTGCATCTTTTCATGCCTGTGTCACATGCAGGTGACGAGCAGTTTCAGATTGAATCTTATGGTCTTACTTATGTATCTATGTAACTTCAGCCACAGTAGGGCTCAGCATGAAAGTGTTCAGTGGATGTTTGTAGAAGGTAGGGAAGGAGGGAGGGAGGAGGAAGAAAGAGGAGAGGAGGGGGAGAGAGGGAGGCACTGAAGGAAAGAGGGAGAGCAGGGGGAAGAAAAGAGGTAGGAAACAGAAGTGGTAGGGGAGGAAGGAAGGAACAAGGGAGGAGGGAGGGAGAAAATTAGCCAGTTAATTAGTTAGTTGCAAAAATGAGAGCAAAGAGCCATTTGACCCACAGGAGTAGAATCAAACTTGACTTTGTAAGCCTACATTTGAGCAAATTAATCAGATCCTGAGAAGCAAGTTCATGCTCTGGCCATGATGCCAAGAAATGAAATGGCTCCCATCCATCTTGTGCCTCTCTTTTGTTAATCCAAACTATACCATGAAAGGCAGAAGCAGCATGATGAGGCCCTATGCATTCTTGGAGGGGGAGAGAGAAGCAAGGAACAAAGGCCCCCAACCTTCAGGAAGGAGGTGCCCTCATTTTCTTGGGCAGCCCAGCTTCCTTTGAAAGCAAGAAAGTAGCACAAATCTACTGTCATGGCAACTACTCCTAAGCCATCCTAGGAAGTGGCAACTTACTGTAAGTGCTCCAGAGACCAGGTTCCCCCAATTTCCAAGCTGCCTGGCAATAGGAGCCCTTTCAAAGGATTGATAGATTGCACCTTTTAAGGCTGGGTCTATCCACAGTGATGGATGGGGAATGCCTTCATCCTTACCCACCACCTGCTCCATCACAGGATGTAATTTCCCTGTCCTGAACTCCAGTTTGAAGAAGAGCTGCTAAAAAAAGCCTCATGCATCAATAGACAAAAGGAGATATCACCTCTTGGCTCACATTGAACACTGAACCTATAACTATCAGAGGGAGGCACCAGATGCAAACATATCTCAGTCCCCCCAGCCCTGGAACTGATGTTCACCTGGCGGTCACTGGGGCCCAAGAAGTCCAGATCCAATGTGGACACTGAGCATATGACCAGGCACTGTAATAAGAACCTTATGCATATTCTCATTTACTCATTGTCACAACCGTGCAAGGAAAGTATCATAGTGAGTTGAGTACATCACAAAGCTTGTATGGCAGAGGTGGCTATAGGTCCACCAAAATTCATTCTCCCTTTCCTCTTCAATAGTAGAACTTCAGCCTGCCACATGGCTGCATAGTGACACCGTACCAGCCTCCCTTACAGTCAGGTAGAGACACTATACCAGCCTCCCTTACAGTCAGCCTCCAATGGGAGAAGAGTAGGATCATATATAGACCCTTATAACTAGGTGCCTCTACAATCTTGTCCCTCTTCCTACTGACCTGAGTCTGGAAGGACTTAACCCAGTCTTCATCATGCAAATGAGAACAATGCCTAAGGAGACTGGGAGAAACAAAATGGAAGGAGCCTCAGTCTCTGAATCAGCATATGGAGCAGAGCTGTCTGCAGGCCTGGAATTCAGGCAGTTATGGGAAACAAAAATGACCTCTGTCTTATTTGAGCCCTTAGCTTCTGGTGCCTACTTGTTGCAGGTGTTAGAACCAGCAAGGAGCAGAGTCCAAACTTACGGACAATTCTGCCTTCAAAGCCCATGATTTATACTGGTTATACCACTCAGCGTCCAGTCAGATGCACAGAGCAGGAATGTAATATGCAGCACCAGTCACAAAAGTGTTGGAACCCTACATAATTAGGAGGGAGAAGCTGAAGTTACCAGGACGCTAGTAACCATAGAGAGTTGCTTGTACTCCTAGAGATGGGGAAAGGTAAAAAAGGAAACAGGGTAGCTGGAGCCCTGATGATGATTACCAAGCCTCCCAGGCTCAGGGCACACGCTGCCTTGCTGTTGCTGTCAAAACTATCGTCCCTACTACTTAGCAGTGAATAAGGCACTCTCCCTCCTGAGGACAGTGCACAAGCCAGAGCCCATAAGAGACATACAGCCAAGGCTGCTGGAGCACTGGACCGTCCTGCTGCTGCTGCTGGAGTCAATCAGCAAGTCAGCCACGAGGGCAGAGTTAGACAAGAAACCTGTTACACCTGCTACCACTACTAGAGGCAGCTGCAGACAAAGGGGGAGGGAGGTGGTTTCTCTCTTCCTCTATCCTCCTGTCTCCTGCCAAGGCCTACCATAGGCAGGACTGAACTAGAAGGCAGCCAAGAAGTCACCTGGGAAATGTGGCTTACAGTCCCCTCCCCACCTCCACCCTGTGGCACAGAGGAGAGCATGAAAGGATAGAAATGGGTCCAGGAACCAGAGACAAGTACCTAGTATACAGGTCTACCAAAGGTCTAGCCCTGGGTTGGCAAATGTCCCAGGTTCTAGATCTCGGGTCTGATTGACTGACAGTGGCTTTCCAGGATGCTCTGGGGAGAAGGTTTCTGTCTGGGTCTGGGCTTAGTAGAAAATAGGGCATTAACTGGTTACCAACATCTTGGAGGTGAGAGTGTGAGAGTGGGGATCTATGCATCTTGTATTCATCATCTATATTCCAGTAAGAAAAGCTTCTGGTGCATGGACCAACACCTCCAAGATGAAATCTGATGAAAAACTCAAGTTTAATCAATGTACTAGCACAAGCCACCATCTGCTAAACACCTCCTGAATGCCAGGAACCATGCTGCACCCTTTAAGTACATTTTCTTCATTCAGCCCTCACAATAGTCCCATCAAAGAGACATGTGTATCCCATTTTACAATTGAGGACACTGAGATGTAGAAGGCCATGTAAATTAACTCATGAATGAAGAAGTGGCAGAGGTGATACTGGGCTCCAAGTCTGGCTCCCTGCTTGTACACACTTCCTCAGAACATCCCATCACCAATTCCCACAGCAGAATCCCCAGTTCTGGCCTAGTCTACACTCAGGTAGACTGGGGCCTAAGCCCTGACTTCTCTTCCTGTCTCTAACCACATGACTCCCTAGGTTAGGCTCACACTTGTCCAGATGATCCCTCTGAAGCCAATCATCCACCACTTAATGCAGATGCATCCACTACCATTCAGGGCCTTCCCAGGTACTTCATGGTTGCTCCAGAGATTCCTACCCAGCTGGTCTTGCAGGCAACCTATACATTCGTCATTTTCAAAATTCCCTGGTGATTCTGATTCTCTATCCACTCTAGAAAGCCTAGGCATCCAAAGACCTCTGGGCCTGCCTCCACCTGCAGGCTCATGACTCAGCTTTCCAGCCTAGAACGTGGGACCCAGGTGATCCTTGACAACCTGAGTTTCCCTCCCACGGCATCTCTCTAGGGCCTTTACCTTCCTCACTACTTTCCCTGTTATGACCCCCTCCTCCTTACTCTATAGGACTTAAGTCTTATACTGCCAGGCCCTCTGTGGGACCAGCAGCATTACTCAGTACTTTCAAAGTCCCATGCCATCCTTTCTTGCAGTAATTTCCTGATTGTTTCCCCTTACCCCAGCATGCTGCAAGCTCCTCAGACAGAGATCAGGGCCTGCAGGTCTGTGTCCCCAGCACCAAGCTATAGCATCTGCCACCAAAAGAAGCTTTAAAAATATAGAAGGAGCTAAGTCTCCTTTCCACTGTACATACTCTGCAGGTCATACCTCAAACTGGCACAGGCTTTTTAAAGCTGCTTGTAGAAGACTCTCACTTCAAGTGAAGCCCAAATAGATGGTGTGGGACAGAGACCATGATCATGAGTCTGAGACCGAGAAAAGCCTGGGCTTAAATTCCCAGCTTTGCCATTTCACTTGCTGTGTGTCCTAGGGCAAACCTCTGCCATTCTGTGAAGATGGCAGAATGAAGATTTTTCATGAGCTATGACTCTGACCCTAAAAATCACATAATTCTCTTCCTAGTTTCTCCCCCTTCCCCTTTCTGACTCCTTGGCATTTTCCCAAAGTGACACATGATTCATAGGTGTTCTGTGCATGAGATGGGGAAGGCCCTGCAGGTGCCATGAACAGGTGAGGAGGACATGAAAGAGTAGTTACCTGGACCACAGCTGCATTCTGATATGACAGCTCAAGCAGAGAGAGGCCCCATTTCTCCTGAATCTGTACCCTATGCCATTCACCAAGGACTTTTCAAGTCCAGCAGTGACTCAACTTTAGCCTTTACAAACAGCCCATAAAACAGAGAGAGAGAAGGAGACAGAGAGACCAAAGACTTTCTCTGTCCCCAGAATGTCTTAGAAAAATGTCACCACTTCACACAGGCACCAGTGCTTTCCACGTAGCTGGACATGGCAAGGTGTGAACAAGCCTTAAGTTTCCTGTCACTGTTGGGCATTTAGATCCTGTGTAGTAGAATCTTTGTGTGGTGACACAACTGCATTTACTCACCAGGACAGTGAGACATCATTGGCTCTGGACACAGCTGAGACATTCTGGCCAGGCCATCCATTGTTCAGTGGGGACTACAGGTCTCAGGTCCTCCTGGCTCTGACACGGACCTGGGATCATGGAAGCTCTCCTCTAGACCCAGCCTCTTGTCCCAGTCTACACAGGAAGTCTGTCCGTCCCAGCTGGCATTGCAGGTGACCTGCCCACCCAGCTGACATAGGGAACAGCTTTGCTTGTGACACAGATTCTGTCCTTGGCTAAACTCTGCCCAGACCTCTCTGACCTTTTCAACTAGACCTACTTCCATGTTCCTCTCTGCATTTTCCAGTTTTAGCAAGATTCCTGTTAGGTCAGCTTAACTAGAATCCCCACCCTCAGTATCTGACTACCATCAATACTAATCGGGTTCCTTATTCCCTACAGTTTCCAGGTGAGATCCAAGGCACTCTGGCCTGCCTTCAGCAAGAGCTCTGTTAGATTGGTTTAGCCAGAATCCCATCTCAGTGCTTCCTCTTAGTAATTCTCCATCCCCTGCCCCCTGACCCTGCTCTTTGGCTATACATTCCCACTTGCCCAGACTGTATTCAGGGCTGAGTCCAATCCCTGTCTGCACTGCAACACCCTATAGTAGTGGTCCCTACACCCATCATCTGCCCTCTCTTTAATAAAGTCTTCCCTATAGTCCTCAGTAAGTGTCATGGGTTTCCTTTTTCCTGTAATAGTTGCACAGGGCAGGAGAACATGGTCACGGCATCAGGCATCTCAGCACTAGGGTCTCTGGGTCACAGAGACTCAGACCCCACACTCTCCACCAGGTGCCTTACATCTCACCAGAGATTTGTGAGGAAATGAGTATAGGGGCCATGGAGAATGGAACAGATAGCTGAAGGTGACCCATTGGTCAAATCCAGTGCCAGCATGACCTGGCTCTTGGACCTTGACCCCTGATGTTAAAGCTGTGATTGTTAACAGCTACCCCACAAGACCTCTGGGAAGATTACGTTGGAGACCATGCAATTATCGCTCTTACTGTATGACCTAGGTCCTGACAAAACATGCCAGATGCAGTACACCATGTATATGTCTGTACAGACCACAGGAGGGCGGGGCTATCATTGCCAGGCCCTGAATGGTTTGTGACTTGCCCAAGGTGCCCCACAAGGACATGGCAGATCTGGCTTTCGAACAGTTGTCTGAAATGCCGTGTTCCATGGACCCTGTTATGAGCTGCCAGACCTAGCTCATGAACTATCCATCATCCAATACACAGAAACCAATACATGGCTTTTGTTATTGTACTATTTGCTAAACAATTTGCAAACTTTAGTGATAGAGCACTTTGAATTGCCTCAAACCTGCCGTGACATGGCTGCCTTTTTCAGACCCTCATGCCTGGGCCATAGCCCTTGTTTCTTATCAAATTATGATTACTGATTTGTACTTGCCCAACCATCTGGAAATGCCCATCACAGCTGTAGATTTTGAAGGAGTTGCTATTTTCCCATTATAACCAAAATTCTCACTAAATTGGAAATGAAATTATATTCGTCTCCTATTGTATCTGCAACAAGTTACCATAAACTTGGTGGCTTAAAACAACATGAATTTATCATTCATAGTTGCGGAGACCAGAAACCTGAAATAAGTGTTATTGGGCTGAAGACAAGGTGTTGCCAAGATTGTGTTCCTTTCTGGAGGCTACAGGATATAGAGTCTGTGTCCTTGCCCCTTCCATTTCTCAAGACTGCCTACATTCCCTGGTCCGTAATGCTTCCTTTATCTTCAAAACCAACAAAGGTGGGTAGAATCTTCCACACAATGCATCTGTCTGACTCTCGTCTTCTATCTCCCTCTTCCACTGTTAGAACCTGGTGACTCCTTGGTCCCACCAGGATAATCCAGGAATCTCCCTGCCTTAAAGACAGCTGATTAGCAGCCTTAACTTCCCCTTGCCATTAACATAACACATTCACAGGTCAGGAGATTAGGATGTGGACATCTGTGGGGGACCATTATTCAGCCTAATACAGAAATGAATAAAAGTGCTTGGTCTGTGAAGGCTTTTTGGGCTATTGGGTTTAGTCAACTCACAAACCCAAGAACTCCCTCCCCAGCACTCTCACAGAGAGCTCATGAGTGCTCGTGAAACCTCTGCTTGAACACATCCATGGACAGCATACTCACTATCAAAAGCCAACTCTACAGCTGGGTCGTAGGGCAGGTCTATTTTTAACTCTTTGAAGAACCTCCACACAGTTTTCCAGAGTGGCTGCACCAGTTCACATTCCCACCAACAGTGTAAGAGGGTTCCCTTTTCTCCGCATCCTCTCCAACATTTGTGGTTTCCTGCCTTGTTAATGTTCCTCATTCTCACTGGGGTGAGGTGGTATCTCATTGTGGTTTTGATTTGTATTTCTCTGATGGCAAGTGATGCAGAGCATTTTCTCATATGCGTGTTGGCCATGTCTATGTCTTCCTCTGTGAGATCTCTCTTCATGTCTTCTGCCCATTTCATGATTGGATTGTTTGTTTCTTTGGTGTTGAGTTTAATAAGTTTTTTATAGATCTTGGAAACTAGCCCTTTATCTGATACATCATTTGCAAATATCTTCTCCCGTTCTGTAGGTTGTCTTTTAGTTTTGTTGACTGTATCCTTTGCTGTGCAAAAGCTTCTTATCTTATCACAATGCCAGATTTCAGGTTGTACTACAAAGCTGTGGTCATCAAGACAGTGTGGTACTGGCACAAACACAGACACATAGATCAATGGAACAGAATAGAGAACCCAGAAGTGGACCCTCAACTTTATGGTCAACTAATATTCGATAAAGGAGAAAAGACTATCCACTGGAAGAAAGACAGTCTCTTTAATAAATGGTGCTGGGAAAATTGGACATCCACATGCAGAAGAATGAAACTAGACCACTCTCTTTCACCATACACAAAGATAAACTCAAAATGGATGAAAGATCTAAATGTGAGACAAGATTCCATCAAAATCCTAGAGGAGAACACAGGCAACATGCTTTTTGAACTCAGCCACAGTAACTTCTTGCAAGATACATCCACGAAGGTTTTAGATTTTTTTAAAAATTTTTTTATTCATGACAGACACAGAGAGAGAGAGAGAGGCAGAGACACGGGCAAAGGGAGAAGCAGGCTTCATGCAGGGAGCCCAACATGGGACTTGATCCCGGGTCTCCAGGATCACACCCCGGGCTGAAGGCAGCGCTAAACTACTGGGCCACCCTCATTCTAAAATTTTTATTGAAAGAAGAAGCTCTTAGAATAACCACAATAGTTTTGAAAAAAAAAAAAAAGAGAAGAAATTTGGAGGAATCTCACACCTGACCTAAATATTTACTATAAAGCTACACTAATCAACACCATGTGGTCTTGTCATAAGGATAGACAACAGAGAGCAATACCATATGATGGGGAGTTCAGAGATAGGCCTGCACATATATGATCAATTGATCTGCAACCAGCATACAAGTAATTCAAAAAGGAAAGGATAGTCTTTCCAACAAATGATACTGTCCTCATTTTTAAAATGCATTATGGCTCTTGTACCAACCATGTACACACAAAAAAAGAACTGAAATGCAGCATAAAGCAAAATATAAAACCAAAAGCTAAAAGTTGTAAAGAAAAAACATAGGAGAAAAATACCTGGGTCTTTGGATTAGGTAAAACATTTTAAATAAGACTTAAAAACTGTAGTCTACAAATGAAGAAATCGATAATTTAGACTTCCTCAAAATCAAAATCTGTTTTTGAAGGACACCATCTAAAAAATTGAAAAGTCAGGCCACGGACTAGAAGAAAACGATTTTAAAAGACATATCTGATAAGAACCATTTCAGAATGTATAAAGAATAACTTCTAACTCTGTAATGAGAAGCCAACAACTCAATTTTTAAAGATGGGCAAAATATTTTAACAAGCACTTCACCCAAAAAAAGATATATGATTGGCACACAAAAACATATAATAGCATTATTCATCAGGGAAATGTGTTAGCTTGCTCAGAGTGTCATAACAAATAACTCAGACCAGGTGTCTTGAACAACAGCAATTTACTTCTCACAGTTCTGGAGGCTCCAAGTCCAGGATCAAGGTACCAGCAGTGTTAGTTTCTCCTTAGGCTCCTCTGTCTGGCCTGCAGACAGGCTCCTTGCATGTCCTCACTTGGCCTTTCCTCTGTGTATGTGCATCCCTGTGTCTCTTGATGTGTCTGAAATTCTCCATCTTATAAGGACACTAGTCAGATTGGATTAGGGCCACTCTAACAGCCTCACTTGAACTTAATCACCTCTTTAAAGATCCTATCACCAAGTGCAGTCACAGTTTGGGATAATGGGGGTTAGGACTCCAACATATGAAGTTGGTGGGGAGATGCAGTTCAGTCAACACAGAAAATGAAGTTAAAACTACAATGAAATACCACTACACATCTACTGGAATGGCTAAAACTACAAAGAATAATCATAACAAATATCAGCAAGAATATGGGGCAACTAGAATTCTCATGCATTGCTTGTGGGAATGCAAACAGTACAGCCACTTTGGAAAACAGTTTGAAAGATACTTCTAAAGTTAAACATACACTTACCATACAATCTAGCAATTCTGCTTCTGTGTGTTTGCTCAGAAGAAAGGAAAGCATTTGTCCTCATGAAGATCAACTTCAACTCATAACAACCAAAAAATGAAAGCAACCCAAATGTCCATTAATGAAGCAATACACATCTATGATATAGGCAAACAATGGAATATTATTCAGCAATACAAAGAAATGAACTATTGGTATGTACAATGGCATGGATGAATCTCACAAATTACTCAGCACATGAAAGGAATCAAACACAAAATGGTAACACTATGACTTTACATCTATCTGACATTTTAGAAAAGGCAAAATAAAGAGAAAGAAATCAGATCAGTGGTTGCTAAAAGCTAGGGTTGGGAGGAGGTCATTGATTGCGGAGTCAAAGAGAATTTTGGGGGGTAATAGAAATGTTCTATATCTTTGGTGGTAGTGGTTATATTGGTCAAAGCTCAATGAAATATACATTTTAAATGAATAAATGTTACTGCAGGGAAATTCTATATCAGTAACTCTTCCAAAAATAAGCAAGTCGAAGTAGGATACAGTTGGTGTGTTATATTTGCACTAATAATAATAGTAAAACCTACAAATTTAATGAGTCAAATGTCTAACAAAAGAAGTTAGAAAAATAACAGCAAAATATACCCAAAAAGGAAGAAGGAAATAAGAGCAATGACTACAGAAATGGTACAATAGAAAATGAAAAGTGTTTTTAAAAAACAAAAGTTGTTCCATTGAGAAAGCTAATAAAATAGACAAATTTCTGACAAGCATAATCAAAAATAATAAAAAGAGACATTAAAAATGTCAGGAAAGATAATGGGACATAACTACAGATACAGAAAAAAACTAAAAATACTAAAGCAAATAAAGAACTTATGAATTCCTAATAAAACAAAAATTTAATATATAGACTCAAAAAGAATAAAAAGTTAAAAAAAAACTGCATCACTGAAAAAATTAAAACATTAGACACAGATCATCAGGAAGTGCCCTTAATACAAAACCCATGTGAAGCCACTGCATGGAGAGGCAGGGAGATAATGGGAGAGCCCTCTGGACAGCAGGAGCCAGGGATGGTATGAGAAAGGCTGCAGCTAGACAGGGTTGTGCCCTTCATGATCCCATAAACCTCCAAGGATTCTGGTCTTGTCCCTGAGAACAAGACAGTAAATGGTTTTAAGCATGGGTGTGATGTGCTCCAATTTGCACTTTCAAAGTACGGCTCCTGTGACTTGCAGAGAACAGCTGAACCAGACAAGAGCAAGAAGAAGGGGGAAGCCAAAGGTGATTGCAGACCAGGCCAGAGAGGGCAGGGCTTGGAAAGGGTGGGTGGCCATGCAGTGGACAGAAGAGCCAATGCCCCATCCCTTTTCTGAAGTGTCTACGAGTGGTGATACCAATGAGCACAAGTTCATGCCACATGGCAATCTCCAGTGGTGTCTTCATTAGACATGACACCTAGAAAGAGCAGGAGTAGGGCTTTCCTTCTGCTTTCTGAGGATTAGGGCCATGAATTAGCTAGTTATTGGACTGGAAAGTAGAAAACAAAGTTTAAAAGGGCTAGATACAGGGTCCAAAAATAGGTGAAATATGAGGAAGAGTGGGCATGGCTGATGGAAATGATCCAAGGACATTGGATCACCCAGGAATGTCTTTCAATAGAGGCATGAGGTACCAGAGCAGTGTCCCCTGCCCAGAGTGGGCCCACAGTAAGTGTCTGCAGCTGCCACTGCCAGAGCAGGGATGGAGGGAGGGATCTGTGTCCTCCCTAGCAGCAGAGCTAGGTTTAATCAACCTGATGCTTAACACAGGCTGAAAAAAGAGAAAGCAATCTATGTTCCTTTATGTCTGCTCTGGGGCATTTACGTGTATCATTGTGCTTTCCCTTAGGATTTATCTGAGCACCCAATTCCTAAAACTACCCAATAAGATAGAACCCCTATTTTCAGGTGAGAAAAATTCAAGCTCACAGAAGTTTAGTGACTTGACCAAGGGTCCCAAATAGAGGAGCTGAAGATCTAACTCAATCCCAAGCTGTTTCTATAATATCACATAGTGTATCAGCCAGGGTTCTCCAGAGAAACGGAACTAATAGGAGATAGAGAAAGAGAGAGAGATTTATTATAAGGAGCTGGCTCATGTGGTGACTATGGAGGCTGTCAAGTCCAAAATCTGCAGAATAGAAAATGCTGTAGAGCCAAGAGCTGATGTCCCAGTTCCATGGCCATCTGGTGTGAAGAACTCTCTTACTGAGACGATGGAGGGTTGCCTTTTGTTCTGTTCAAGCTTTCAACTGATTGCATGAGGCCCACCTACATTATGGAGGACAATCTGCTTTCTTCTCATCCAAGAATACCTTCACAGATACCCCAGAATACTGTTTGACCAAAGATCAGGATGCTGTTTCCCAGGGAATTTGACATGCACATATACATTTCACAATCACATACAGCCTCTCCTAAACATTTTTAATTGGATACATGAAGATTTGCCTATTTGGAAAAAGCTTGCATAAAAAATTCCATTATGATTCAAATAATAGCCACATTTTTAAAAGTCTTACTCATATTTCCATTGAAACTTTACTATTCAGGTTGCAAAAAATTTAGAAAGCCAATAACAGTCTAGCAAAACCTAGACAGCAGTCCCATTGCTCAATCCATGAAGAGAACCTCTACTCAGGAGGGAAATAATAAGTTTCCAAGCCCTTTGGCAGCAGCAACAAAGAACTTGCTAATTACAAACTACCCATGCAGCCTTCAAATGAAGGCAACAGGACTGTGGGTAATTGTTAGCTTTACCCACTTTGCCTGTGACCCCCTGGGAGACAGAGTACAGGTCTCCATGGGCTGGTACCTGCTTGGTGCTCAGAAGCTGGCACTGCTCTGAACATCCCAGAAAACACTCTTATTCAGGCTCTGCACTAAATGATCCTGACTCTCCTTCTGGATCATCCTGTGAGCTGTGCAAGGGTCCCCATGGTTGCTCACAAATGCTGCAAAAGAGTATGAATCCTAGAAAAGAAAGGAACTGTGTCTGTCCATGACAATTGTAAAGAGCCCTCCAGGGAGGTGAAGAGCAATGGGGAGGCTCAGATCGTGGCCAACAAGTTGTGAAGATAGCAAAGGGGAAGGAAGGAACCCTCAAAAGAGCTGGCAGCTCGTGGGAGGAAGGAGGGCAGAAACTGTCAGCAAGCAGAAGGCCTATCATTAGGATAATTATTATTATTTATTAAACATTTAGTAAGTGCCAGCCATGTGCTAGCTATTGTCATAATCCAAATCATAGAATTAGACCCAATGCCTTTAGAAAAGTCTATCTAATTAGGCAGGATGAACAAAAACAAAGGAGTTGTGCTAAAGATGTGTTTCAGATGAGGAAAGGAGATCCAGAAGAGCCAGGCCTACACCCCCAGAGAGCCCCTCCCTTCTTCCCAGGGACTCAGAGACTCACATAGGGAAGTAGGTCATGTGGCTGCCTACTTCCAGCTTTGGCCAACATCCCCACCATCACCACCACCCCATTGGCCACCACATTGGCCACACACACCAGAACCATTTTGTAATTCTTGTCTTGAGGCTACTCACTCACAGACTCATGCTTCAGCTCTGCAGCAGGGCAGGACCCAGCAAACTATGAAACTTCCCTCAACATCCAGTGGTCAATGGATGTTGAGGGATTCTATTTGGCCAGACCCTTGCTAGGGGCCAGGGTTTTGGAAACAAAGATGAAAACAGACAATTTCAGTCTACAAGGAACCTCACTGCTTGTGGAGAATCTTTCAGTTTGCCCCTAGGAGAATCTAAGCATAGTCTATAGGCAAACTGATCCAAGAGTTTAAGACATGACAATCCTCCCTTAGGGAAGACATCCAGAGGGTGTGGCCACACTAGCCTCCTTCATTCAACTGATACTGCTCCTTCACACATCTAAGGACTGGCAGATGCAACAAGTTCTAAAGGGAGGCTCAGGATGACCCTCCTCTCAGTCTCTCAAAGAGCAGACTGATTTCTAATAACACAAATATTTGGAAATTTGTAGCTCTGAAGTGATATTAGTTCATTTCCAGAGTTTAGCTATAAAATACAGACTGAGTTATGGTGTGTTAGGTCTCAAGTTAATTCATACTGGCCTCCATTATATTGTATGAGGTTAAGAAATATATCGGATCCTGGGGGCATATATTCTACTAACCAACGTTACACAATAACCTTTTGTCATATCCATGTGGACATTTTTAAAGTCAAGGCTCAAAAGGTGAATGTTATGCCCAAGATTGCGAATCCGAGAAACCACCAAGGGGCCTACACCGATGCAAACACATGAGGGTCGAGCTTGGGTCCAAGTACACCCGACACAGCGGAGCAGGGACTTGAACCCCGAGGTGGGTTTCAGCTTAGTTTTAAGGGCTGGTCTAGGGGACCTCCAGAAGGGCTGGAGGAATTTCTCAAGTTCTGTTTACATTCTGATGTGGGGCTTTCAAGGGCATTGAGCTCTGTTCTTATTCTAATAGGGGCTTCCTGCCCTTGGCTTGGGCTCTGTTCTTATTCTAATATGGGCTTTCTAGGATGTCAAGCTGTAAGCTGTTTTCTTCCTGAAACTGAAGTAAGGTAAAGTTCAGCTCTTATTCACAGGGGCCTGGGATGGCTGTACTTGTGCTAACGCTGGACTTAAGGTGGAATGGCGTCAATTTTCTCAGCCTCCACATTTCCCTCTCTCAGAGGAACATAAGGAAGGACCCAATCATGGGTCCAGGTGGAATGGCCTTAATTTTCTTGGCCTCTACAGTGAATGCATTGGTTGGAATTATATTAGCAATGTCTCAGTCATGGCATGATTCATGGGGGGTCGGTAGAGGGGGTCTTGATACAGGTCACTTCCCAGTTGTCTCTGCAGGACAGCACAGACTCAGGTGTCTGTCATGAGGAAGCCAAACAGCAAAAAATCCTCATCACAATAAATTTTTTTGTTAAATGAACCAAGCAAATCCCCAGGATCGCAATATTAAAGTTGCAAATGTATTCACTGGAAAAACAGAAGGTGAGCAGGTTCCCACAGAAAAGGGAAATTGCTCAGATGCTACAGAGCAGAAGGGAGTATGCTTCTCTCAGCCTTCCATCAACACTCAGAACTACATGCATGCTCTTGGTTTTGAAGTCTATTTTCCCAACATACGCAGATCTTCTAGCACCCACATAGCAGCCACCACAGACCATATGCTCAGAACATCAGAGCTGGGAGGGATCAGAGTCCAGCCTCCTGATTTTTTACACTGATATACCAAGGCATTGCCATAGCAGTGGGTGGGTCCTCAGGCTTCTTGTCATGGAAAAGTCACATCATATACCCCCTTCCTGCATCCCTTTTATCCATAGATGACCAGAGAAGCTTTGGAAGAGCAGTGATCCTCGGGAAGACATTCTTGCTACTCAGAAGGAACTGAGTCACCATCTATTCTCTTCCTCCTGCTCTTCCTCCATCTTGCTGGGAGCTCAGAGAAAGTCATCAGAACCAGGCCTCTACATCAGACCTGTGAATCTGCTTACCCAGGCAGCTCAGCCATTGCTTCCAGGTTACTCAGCTTATTATGGACACCCGCTGTATGCATAGCTAAGACACAAACACGCATGCACACGCATACACACACATATAAGCACTCTTCCAGGAGCACTTGTCAGAACCTGAAAGTAAAACTAGAGCCACCCATCTCCTCATATCTTATATTGACTGTAATGCACTTTAAAACACTTGAGAAGAGACAGTACTACATAACATGTGCCAGAAGTCAATCTCTACCCTTGGGTGCTTAGATTACATTAAAGGGACTCTAATTGGGAACAGAAACAATTACAAAGACATCACTAAGTCTGCACCAGAGGACAGTTAGTTAGCAGAGTGTATGTTAGAAGTAGATTTTTACTGGTGGGATGAAAGTTTAAGAGGTGGGATTGGCCACAAAAACAGGTCACTCCACTTTGCACCTAGAGATGTGAAAAGCCTGTGGGTGAAGGAAGAGATGCAGCCGTGTCTCCCAGTCAAAAGGTAATGACCAGGCAGCTGGAGGCCAGCCTTTCTGGAATAGCGATGCAGAAGGAACACTCTCAAAGATCAAAGCAGCAACAGGTGCCAGCTCACCTGTCCCTTCACAGTCTTGGAGAGTGGCTGAACCAGACTCCTGGAGAGGACCCGGTCCTCAGTTGTAGGATCTTAAGCTGTTTGTTTAGAGAAGTGCCACCCTTCCTTGGCAAGATCAGGGGGCTGCCAACAGATTGATATGGTGGTCCCTTGACCTGCAGCATGTTCTGCCACCACAGTATTCATTTTTAGGCAGTCCCAAGCCCTTTCCCTGGTAAGATGGCCTGAATGCCAAACTCAATGGAGACAACTCTATGAGGAGGAAGATGGTGCCCTTCCCTATCTTCCCCTTCTGCAAGAAGGAGGCCTTAATGCAGCCTTCACAGACTTCTCAGGAGAGCAGCCTACAGGAAATTTATGTGCAGAGGTTCTACTTACATCTCTGATTGGTGAAAAGAACAGAGAAGTCCTGTAGGAAGGAACAGGGAGATATCCCATGATTGCCAAGCCACTTCCAGGATTTGCAAACAATGTGAGACGAGCCAGTGGGCTCATGGCTTCCTCTAGAACTTTAGGTGTTCAGATAGAGACACAAAGTGGGTGGAAAATAAGGTTTAATCACAGATGTGGATTTTCTGAGCAATGGAAAAGAAATGCTGACTCGAGGTGAGCCAGAAGGAAGGACATTCTGAGCAAGGGGATGGAGCAGAGCTGCCCACCAAGTATATTTTCCAGTGATGCCACAACCTGCAGGTGTGGACCATACCTGCTCCTCTACACTGTTGCCTGGATACTCCTCCCATTTAGAGCCTTGAATTCTTTAGGGAGTTAGGCAGGGACTCAGCTGCAGTCAATACGATGCAGTGGACATGGCTTCCCAGGCTTGGTCCAAAAAACAGATGGAGCCCTGCCTGATGGGCTACACCAGGCTCTAAAAGCCCTTGGTACAGTCACATGAAACACCTTCAGTCCTCCATGGCTCCTTCTGGAAGTCTCCAGATGATTCCAGCCTTAGCCTTTGAGTCACTCCAACACCTTCCTGCAGCAGGGATGCAAGGACAGATTACCCACGATTCCAAGGAAGGTAAGCAAGTTGCTGGTCAGAGGGCTTCTCTGCCCTCATTCTGGACTTAGGAGCAGGGGTATAGCTGGTGCCCTCCTGCCATGAAGGCTGTGTCCTCCAATGGCACCTTCCTACTTGGACCCATGAGAGAACAGAAAAGCTGAGACAGGGGCCAGTAATTCAAACAGATCTTGAAAAGTGCTTTGCTGTTGTCATCCTGAATTGCTCCTTTTGGGAGTATCTCCACATTTGCCTGGGAGGTTAGGTCTCAAATGTCTTATTTCCATGAATGAGTGACATGTCTACAGAGTGGCTTATGTCCAGGCTCCAGGTCCATGCCAGATCTCAGAGACACACTCCTAAGTCAGAGAGCATCACCTGCATCTGCTTGCTCCTTCTCTCTTTCTTCTGTTTTTTTGTTTTTTTGTTTGTTTGTTTTTTTAAAAAAAAAAAAAAGCAATAGGCCCTAAATTGAGTCACTTATGCTAAGCTCATGTCCCCAAACCAACACTTAATGCCTAGCCTAATTGTGGTTTCAGGTTTTCCAGGAATGTAATCTTAACCAGTCTGGAATTTCCTGGTTAGCACTAGTGACATAATCAACCCTATGGAACCCTGCTGCCCTTGCCTGAAAGAATTCACTCTTTTCTATTAAATTCCTTGTCCTACCTCCTTCTGCCTATAAAAGCCCTCCATTTGTGCAACTCCTCTGGGATCCTCCTGATGAGAGATGGTGGATCCCAATGGTGAAGAAAGAATTCTTGAGACATCTTATGGTGTAAAAAGGTGATTTTATTAAAGCATGAGGATAGGACCAGTGGGCAGAAATAGCTGCATTATAAGTGTAAGGAGTGACTAATTATATAGGGCTCTCTATGGAGGGAAGGTGACATTAGGCCTCCGGGAAATTGAATCTATAGGTTTCTGAAGATCTGACTATTCTTAAGACTGTGCTTTTCTTATAAATCATTAAGACAGTGACAAACTGAGTTTCATGCCCTTCATGACTGTGATCTTTATCAGTTGACCGTTGGCTTTTTTACTTCCTTTTTTCTTAGGAAGTCAGGAGGTCTGAGAAATATCACATATATCCAATTCCCACCTGGGGTGGGGAGGGGGCAATATGTGGAGTGTCAACTTGCCTTTTGTCATCTCATCACTTCCTTTCTGCTAGGTTGGATGCTACTGGATTCATGAATCCTTGAATAAAGTCAATCAGATTTTTAAATTTACTCAATTGAATATTGCTTCTTAACCCCTCCCTTCCATATAATTAAGGAAGACTTCTCTGTCACTTCTCTGTCAGATGCTCCACAGAGCAACCTCAAAGGTGAACATATACGGTGGGTGCCTGATGACCTGGCCATGTTCATTCTGGGCAGCAAAATGTGGACTCAAATCAGGCCCCAGTAACAGTAAAATGCTGTTTTCCTGGGACAAAACCAAGCTCCCCTAATGAAAGGAGGCCCCTTTGGGATGTACACCTTGTTTTCCTTACAAAGAAACCAAGGGATGACCTCAGGGCCACTTGGGACTCCAGCTCTTTCTCACCAAAGAGCATGGTGAAAGAAGAGGAGATCCTGTCTGAAATGTATTGATCCTTCCCTGTTTTTGTCCCTAGCAGTCCCTGTAGGGGTGCTCCTTACAATGAACATTTGGATCTAAGCACAGTCTGCATTTGGAGAGGAGACTGGAATTAACCTCTAGGTGCAATTGCCCCTTTGTTCCAGGAAAACCCTGGGTGGCTCTTTTAGTTATGCAAATATGAGGCTGAGGTGGTGAATGCCCACCCACTGCACTGCCCTGGGGGAGACTCAGTATGGGGACTGATTCTGAATGCAGAATGTGAGCTGGATATATTGTCAGAGGACTCTTCAGTTAGAGAATTGTGTCTGTGTGTGTCTGTGTGTGTATGTGTGTGTGGTTCTATAAGCCTGTCAGCATCCTACCCCAGACAGGCTCAGTGAGGCCCCATGATATGTTCCTATTTATGATGGAATGAGACCCCAGACAAATAGGCAAAAATTGGAAGTATGTGACAGCTTCCTTAGGGCCCTGGGCTTTTACTAACAAGAAGACAAGGCCCCTTCCCTTCCTCTTCATCAGTCTGGGAAAGAGCTGGGGACAGGAATGAGTATTTGGAGAGACAAGTCTGAGGGAAGAATTGCCCCTCTCTAAGAGAAGGGTTGGTTTGCTCTGAACTACCATGTGCAGAAATCCCTGAGACAAAGTGAGCATTACTAGTGGGGAGTTCAAGGTCTCAAGTAGAGCATCCAGGAAGTGAGAGATTAGATTTAGCCAAAGACAACAGAAGAAACTGGAATTTAGCCCCTGCTTGGCCAGCTGCTATGCAGTGAACAACTTGCTCATCAGGACAGGATAGCTGAGATGGTGAGATGGGGACATGTGTGGAGGCCGAGAAAATTAAGGCCATTCCACTTTAAGTTCAGCCTTAGCACAAGTACGGCCATCCCAGGCCCCTGTGAATAAGAGCTGAACTTTACCTTACTTCAGTTACAGGAAAAAAACAGCTTACAGCTTAACGTCCTAGAAAGCCCCATATTAGAATAAGAGCAGAGCCCAAGCCAAGGGCAGGAAGCCCCTATTAGAATGAGAACAGAGCTCAATGCCCTTGAAAGCCCCATATCAGAATGTAAACAGAACTTGAGAAATTCCTCCACCCCTTCTAGGTGACCTCTAGATCAGCCCATAAAACTAAGCTGGAACCCACCTCGGGGTCCAAGTCCCTGCTCCGCTGTGTCGGGTGTACTTGGACCCAAGCTCGACCTTGTAAATCAACCCTCGTGTGTTTGCATCGGTGTCGGCCCCTTGGTGGCTTCTCGGATTCACAATCTTGGGCACAACACATGGAGTTAAGAAGCCCCTTTAGAATCCAGCCGTAAGAGCCTTTGAAATCTTGGTTTCAGTCTCATCTTCACTGAAATTTTTGATGGAAAAGGAAAGAGAAAAAGTACAGACAGAGCAATTTTTAGCATTCACCTCCATAAAACCATTTATCTCCATTGTGCAATTCTCCCTGGCGATTGAATCTTGCCCCAACTAATTAGCACTTTTGCCATAAGCCAACCAGTTCTTGGAAAGAACAAATAAATTGTGTGTGTGTGTGTGTGTGTGTGTGTGTGTGTGTGTGTGTACCACCCTCCAGTAGGACAGGGAGGGCTGGATGTGGAAGCAGCAAAGGAGGGGAGAGGAGGAGCCTGGTGGAGTGAGAGCAGGCACAGCACAGAGAAGCATAGAGCACCGAATCATCCAACCCTCATTCAGAGGCAAAGTGAAAATCCAAGGAGCAAAAAGAAACAAAGAACAGATTTCTCACTCGGGCATGCAAACACTGGAGTCCCACAATGATTAATGATGAGATCAGACCACAGAGCCTTCTCAGGTTTCCATACAAATAAAAGGAAAAATTTGAAAATGTGGCTGAAACCCAAGCTCCAAATGTCAGTGTAATCTGAGGAGCCTCTGCTCAGAGCAAGGAGAAACTCAGTCTCTGGGAGGCATAATTTAGCCATCCTGAGCTTAGATTGAATTGAAGGATTTATGGAATGGGATTCCCTACCATGGGCAGGGCCCAGGGCAACAGAAGCAGAGAAGGTTCTGGAACATTTACTGAGCACCATCAACACCAGGCAGGCTCCCCTGTCAGGGAGCACAGGGTAGGCTCTCAGGAGACCTAGACCCAGGGCATCTAAGGATAGAATTTCAGGGAAGCCCTGAATGCGGGAATGAAAACATCTATCTTTTTTTCCCACCAAACTCTTAACTAAAATTAGAACTTTGTTCCATGATGAATATGAGCAACAAATCCCAATAAGATTTAGCAGTACCATGACTATCACCTGAAGAAATCACAGGTATTTTCCTCTCATTTAACAGGTGCCACAGACATCTCAAAACATCCTTCACCTACCTCATCATTACTTTGAAACTATGGTAATCTGAAACTGCTACTCTTGCTATATTACATGTTCATTGAGAAACACAGATGCTACCAAAACTCGAACTTGCCTTTTAAATGATTCAATAACTGTATTTCAATATAATTGGCTTCCTTTATACCCTATGGGTTTTATTTGATGCATTTAAAACCATTATTTTAAGAAGGAGACCCTAGGCTTCACCCAACTGCCAAAGGTAGTTCACAACTACAGAGAGTATTTCCGAGGCCTGGCTAACCCACGCACATTGCTTTCTATAATCCTCATGATGTGTTTCAGACAAGCTGAGCTGTCCTCCTGTGGTGGGACAGAGACACAGAGTCTGCTTTTTCTAATAGCAAGGCTACTCCACTTGTACCCACAGCATCTTCCAGAGTGTACAAGTATACTTGCTGGCTCCTCCTCCCCTTCCTGGGATCACCTGCCTTTCCACTTGCCAGGGCCAGCTCTGCTTCTCCCCCACAGAACTCACATGGACCAGATCTATCCCCAGAGCTAGGGAGTATTAAAATGAGTAGGGGGCTTCAATGGTCTGAGAATCATGTTAAGGACTCAGCCTGTGAGATAAAAGCCTTTTGGAACTAGCAGATTTTTAACAACGTCTAATAAGGGGAAAATGCTGGTCCACATAGGCACTGTCTTCTCTCAGCCTCCCCCAACTAGGGTGCATGCTACAGGGTCACTAAGACTGTGTCTGCAGGGTTTCCTGTTCTCCCAGCAACTAGCAGGCATCTGGCATACAGGAGGAGCTGTGACACAGTGGTTGAATGAATAAGTGAATGAACAAGTGAACTCACTTCGTCCATAGGTAATGTGGCAGATTGCGTTTTTAAAAATGGTGCCACAGGAGGAGGGGCAAGAAGGCTGAAGAGTAGGGTCCCCAAGTCACCTGTCCCCACCAAATGACCTAGATAACCTTCAAATCATCCTGAAAATCTACGAATTCGGCATGAGATTTAAAGACAGACCAGCTGGAATGTTACAGTGAGAAGAGTTCAAGCTTCTATCAGGTAGGAAGACGGGGAAAAAGAAATAAAGACACAAAAGGCTTCCAAGGGCAGGGCCCCCGCGAGGAGCCGGGCTGAGGCCGGGGCGAGTGTCCCCAGGACAGGAGAGCCCCGTCCTGGAGGAGCAGGAGCTGCACCAACCTTCCCGGGCGGAAAGGGGCTCCAGGGAGGTGGAGCAGGACCCAGGAGGGCGGGGATGCCGTCGGGCTCCCGGGGACACTAACAGACACCTGCGCCCCGGGAGAGTGCGCCGAGCTCCCTAAGGGCTGCAGCGCGCACGGGGGGACCCGGAGCAGCTCGGGGGGGCTCGGGGGGGGTGCTCGGCGGAGGGGGCTTCGGGGCGGGAGCGGCTCGGGGGGCTCGGGGGCGGCTCCGCGGAGGGGGCTGCGGGGCGGGAGCAGCTCGGGGGGGCTCGGGGGGGCTCCGCAGAGGGGGCTGCGGGCGGGAGCGAATCCAACAGCGCAGGCCCCCGAGCACAGGGCGCCGGGACACAGACCAGGATCCGGCCTCCCCCGGGACAGGCAGAGGCCGGGAGGGCCCAGGACAGTGAGGACGCTCCTGCCCCGAGCTGAGCAGATCAGTGGCCCCGCCCGGGAGCCTCCAGGCCCTGCAGACGGAGAGCTCTGGAGCTACCGCGGGGGCTGACTCCAGGGCTCCAGAGCTGGCCCCACCACTGCGGTTGTTCCTCCTGGGGCCTCACGGGGTAAACAACCCCCTCTGAGCCCTGCACCAGGCAGGGGCACAGCATCTCCGCCAAGTGCTAACACCTGAGAATCAGCACAACAGGCCCCTCCCCCAGAAGACCAGCTGGACGGACAAGATCCAGAGGAAGTCAAGGGACTTGAAGTATACAGAACCAGAGGATACTCCCCAGTGTTTTTTTTTTTTTCTTTTTGATTTCTGTTTCCTTCCCCCACCCGTTTTTTCCATTCTTTCTTTTTCTTTCTCATTTCCTTCTCTTTATTTTTTCTTTTTTTCTTCTTTTATCTTTTTTCTTTTTCTCTTTTCTTTCCTTCTTTCTCTCTCTTTTTCTCCTTTTCCCAATACAACTTGTTTTTGGCCACTCTGCACTGAGCAAAAGGACCAGAAGGAAAACCTCAACTCAAAAGAAAGAATCAGAAACAGTCCTCTCTCCCACAGAGTTACAAAATCTGGATTACAATTCAGTGTCAGAAAGCCAATTCAGAAGCACTATTATAAAGCTACTGGTGGCTCTAGAAAAAAGCACAAAGGACTCAAGAGACTTCATGACTGCAGAATTTACATCAAATCAGGCAGAAATTAAAAATCAGTTAAATGAGATGCAATCCAAACTAGAAGTCCTACGACGAGGGTTAATGAGGTGGGAGGACGAGTGAGTGACATAGAAGACAAGTTGATGGCAAAGAGGGAAACTGAGGAAAAAAGAGACAAACAATTAAAAGACCATGAAGATAGATTAAGGAAAATAAACGACAGCCTGAGGAAGAAAAACCTACGTTTAATTTGGGTTCCCGAGGGCGCCAAAAGGGACAGAGGGCCAGAATATGTGTTTGAACAAATCCTAGCTGAAAACTTTCCTAATCTGGGAAGGGAAACAGGCATTCAGATCCAGGAAATAGAGATCCCCCCCTAAAATCAATAAAAACCGTCCAACACCTCAACATTTAATAGTGAAGCTTGCAAATTCCAAAGATTAAGAGAAGATCCTTAAAGCAGCAAGAGACAAGAAATCCCTGACTTTTATGGGGACGAGCATTAGGGTAACAGCAGACCTATCCACAGCAACCTGGCAGGCCAGAAAGGGCTGGCAGGATGTATTCAGGGTCCTAAATGAGAAGAACATGCAACCAAGAATACTTTATCCAACAAGGCTCTCATTCAAAATGAGAGGAGAGATAAAGAGCTTCCACAACAGGCAGGAACTGAAAGAATATGTGACCTCCAAACCAGCTCTGCAAGAAATTTTAAGGGGGACTCTTAAGATTCCCCTTTAAGAAGAAGTTCATTGGAACAATCCACAAAAACAAGGACTGAATAGATATCATGATGACACTAAACTCATACCTTTCAATAGTAACTCTGAACGGGAACGGGCTTAATGACCCCATCAAAAGGCCATAATGCCTTGAAATTAGAACTAAATCACAGGAAGTTTGGAAGGACCTCAAACACATGGAGGTTAAGGATCATCGTGCAAAAAGAGGAAAGGGTCAACCAGGAAGTTAAGGAAGAATTCAAAAGATTCATGGAAACTAATCAGAATGAAGATACAACTGTTCAAAATCTTTGGGATGCAGCAAATGCAGTCCTGAGGGGGAAATACATCGCAATACAAGCATCCATTCAAAAACTGGAAAGAACTCAAATACAAAAGCTAACCTTACACATAAAGGAGCTAGAGAAAAAACAGCAAATAGATCCTACACCCAGAAGAAGAGAATTAATAAAGATTCGAGCAGAACTCAATGACATATAGACAAGAAGAACTGAGGAACAGATCAACAAAACCAGGAGTTGGTTCTTTGAAAGAATTAATAATATAGATAAACCATTAGCCAGCCTTATTAAAAAGAAGAGAGAGGAGACTCAAATTAATAAAATCATGAATGAGAAAGGAGAGATCACTACCAACACCAAGGAAATACAAACGATTTTAAAAACATATTATGAACAGCGATATGCCAATAAATTAGGCAATCTAGAAGAAATGGACGCATTCCTGGAAAGCCACAAACTACCAAACTGGAACAGGAAGAAATAGAAAACCTGAACGGGCCAATCACCATGGAGGAAATTGAAGCAGTCATCAAAACCTTCCAAGACACAAGAGTCCAGGGCCAGATGGCTTCCCAGGGGAATTCTATCAAACTTTTAAAGAAGAAACCATACCCATTCTCCTAAAGCTGTTTGGAAAGATAGAAAGAGATGGAGTACTTCCAAATTCGTTCTATGAGGCCAGCATCACCTTAATTCCAAAACCAAAGACCCCACCAAAAAGGAGAATTACAGACCAATATCCCTGATGAACATGGATGCAAAAATTCTCAACAAGATAGTAGCCAATAGGATCCAACAACACATTAAGAAAATTATTCACCATGACCAAGTAGGATTTATCCCCAGGACACAAGGCTGGTTGAACACTCGTAAAACAATCAATGTGATTCATCATATCAGCAAGAGAAAAACCAAGAACCATATGATCCTCTCATTAGATGCAGAGAAAGCATTTGACAAAATACAGCATCCATTCCTGATCAAAACTCTTCAGAGTGTAGGGATAGAGGGAACATCCTCAACATGTTAAAAGCCATCTACGAAAAGCCCACAGCAAATATCATTCTCAATGGGGAAGCACTGGGAGCCTTTCCCCTAAGATCAGGAACAAGACAGGGATGTCCACTCTCACCACTGCTATTCAACATAGTACTAGATGTCCTAGCCTCAGCAATCAGACAACAAAAATACATTAAAGCCATTCAAATTGGCAAAGAAGAAGTCACTCTCCCTCTTCGCCGATGACATGATACTCTACATAGAAAACCCAGAAGCCTCCACTCCAAGATTGCTAGAACTCAAACAGCAATTTGGTAGCGTGGCAGGATACAAAATCAATGCCCAGAAATCAATGGCATTTCTATACACTAACAATGAGACTGAAGAAATAGAAATTAAGGAGTCAATCCCATTTACAATTGCACCCAAAAGCATAAGATACCTAGGAATAAACCTCACCAAAGAGGTAAAGGATCTATACCCTAAAAACTACAGAGAACTTCTGAAAGAAATTGAGGAAGACACAAATAGATGGAAAAATATTCCATGCTCATGGATTGGCAGAATTAATATTGTGAAAATGTCAATGCTACCCAGGGCAATTTACACATTTAATGCAATCCCTATCAAAATACCATGGACTTTCTTCAGAGAGTTAGAACAAATTGTTTTAAGATTTGTGTGGAATCAGAAAGGACCCCGAATAGCCAGGGGAATTTTAAAAAAGAAAACCATAGCTGGGGGCATCACAATGCCAGATTTCAGGTTGTACTACAAAGCTGTGGTCATCAAGACAGTGTGGTACTGGCACAAAAACAGACACATAGATCAGTGGAACAGAATAGAGAACCCAGAAGTGGACCCTGAACTTTATGGTCAACTAATATTCAATAAAGGAGGAAAGACTATCCACTGGAAGAAAGAGAGTCTCCTCAATAAATGGTGCTAGGAAATTTGGACATCCACATGCAGAAGAATGAAACTAGACCACTCTCTTCCACCAGACACAAAGATAAACTCAAAATGGATGAAAGATCTAAATGTGAGACAAGATTCCATCAAAATCCTAGAGGAGAACACAGGCAACACCCTTTTTGAATTCGGCCACAGTAACTTCTTGCAAGATACATCCATGAAGGCAAAAGAAACAAAAGCAAAAATGATCTATTGGGACTTCATCAAGGTAAGAAGCTTTTGCACAGCAAAGGATACAGTCAACCAAACTCAAAGACAACCTACAGAATGGGAGAAGATATTTGCAAATGACATATCAGATAAAGGGCTAGTTTCCAAGATCTATAAAGAACTTCTTAAACTCAACACCAAAGAAACAAACAATCCAATCATGAAATGGGCAAAAGACATGAAGAGAAATCTCACAGAGGAAGACATAGACATGGCCAACAAGCACATGAGAAAATGCTCTGCATCACTTGCCATCAGGGAAATACAAATCAAAACCACAATGAGATACCACCTCACACCAGTGAGAATGGGGAAAATTAACAAGGCAGGAAACCACAAATGTTGGAGAGGATGCGGAGAGAGGGAACACTCCTACACTGTTGGTGGGAATGTGAACTGGTGCAGCCACTCTGGAAAACTGTGTGGAGGTTCCTCAAAGAGTTAAAAATAGACCTGCCCTACGACCCAGCAATTGCACTGCTGGGGATTTACCCCAAAGATACAGATGCAATGAAACACCGGGACACCTGCACCCCAATGTTTCTAGCAGCAATGTCCACAATAGCCAAACTGTGGAAGGATCTTTGGTGTCCATTGAAAGATGAATGGATAAAGAAGATGTGGTCTATGTATACAATGGAATATTCCTCAGCCATTAGAAACGACAAATACCCACCATTTGCTTCAATGTGGATTGAACTGGAGGGTATTATGCTGAGTGAAGTAAGTCAATCAGAGAAAGACAAACAGTGTATGTTCTCATTCTTTTGGGGAATATAAATAATAGTGAAAGGGAATAGAAGGGAAGGGAGAAGAAATGCGTGGGAAATATCAGAAAGGGAGACAGAACATAAAGACTCCTAACTCTGGGAAATGAACTAGGGATGATGGAAGGGGAGGAGGGCGGGGGGTGGGGGTGAATGGGTGACGGGCACTGAGGGGGGCACTTGACGGGATGAGCACTGGGTGTTATTCTGTATGTTGGTAAATTGAACACCAATAAAAAATAAATTTATTATAAAATAAATAAAATAAAATTTATTATAAAAAAATAAAATAAAAAAAATAAAAATGTTGCTACAACCTCTTATGACCTCAAGATAGGTCATAAAGGCAACACCTCTTCCACCTGGAGCCAGATGGAACCTGAGCACCATGTTGTGAGGAATCCCAGGCAAACCACATGAGTCGCCATATGCACATTGCAACCAGCAGCCCCAGCTCGGGCCTGAGCTAACAGCTGCATCACCTACCAGCTATGTGAGCAACTGCTCTTCAGTAACTTCAGCTCCCATCTTCAAGTCCCCTCAACAAGCCCCAGCCATCATGGAACAGAGACAGGCCATCCCCACTGTGTGCTATCCATAAAATTGTGAACATAACTAATGGGGGTCATATGCCACTAAAGTTGGAAGCTAGTTATACAGCATGGGTAACTGGGCCCAGGTTCATAGGTGAGAGAAAGGCCACTTACATCAGAAGAGCCATGGGCCCAGGCCTGGAAGAACTATACCTGAGAAGGAATGTAGGAAGGTCAGATGGGTCCACAGAGGGTGGCATGCTGTGGTTCCTTCCTGGGACACCTGGCTAATTTTCTAGAGATGGTGGCTGGATAGTGTTGTGCCCAAGATTGCGAATCCGAGAAACCACCAAGGAGCCGATACCGATGCAAGTACACAAGGGTTTATTAATAAGCTCGAGCTTGGGTCCAAGTATACCTGACACAGCAGAGCAGGGACCTGGACCCCGAGGTGGGTTCCAGCTTAGTTTTAAGGGCTGGTCTAAGGGACCTCCAGAAGGGCTGGAGCAATTCCTTAAGTTCTGTTTACATTCTGATATGGGGCTTTCAAAGGCATTGAGCTCTGTTCTCATTCTAATACGGGGCTTCCTGCCACTGATGTTGAGCTGTTCTCATTCTAATATGGGGCTTTCTAGGGCGTTAAGCTGCCCCTCCCCCCCGCCCCAATTGAAGTAAGGTAAAGTTCAGCTCTTATTCACAGGGGCCTGAGATTGCTGTACTTGTGCTAACACTGAACTTTAGGTGGAATAGCCTTAATTTTCTCAGCCTCCACAGGTAGAAGAGCAGGGAAGTTCTGGGGAAGAGAGCAGGAAGTACTAGAAGGGCAGCAGGGGCTAGACTAGGCCCCTTCTAGGCAGGGCCAGTACCAGCGACCTGAGCCTAGAGAGTCTTATAGCTACAAACCTACTGCTCCAGAGTAAGAAGGGAAGCTCAGCTCATGGGCCCAGGGAAACACTACACTGCTTGCATAGGGAGGGCTCCTCCCAAAGGAGTCCCAGGAAGGCCACAGGGGAGGAGGGCAGAGAGGTGTACAACTCCAGTTCCCCCAGGCAGGCAGCTCTTTCCCTCCAGGGGAGGGAAAATCTCTGCAGCAGCCTGACTACCTCAGCTCCCAGACCCCAAAGGGGACAGCAGGGGCCTCTTAGGCGCCAGAACATTCAGGAAGGCACTTTGGAGCAGACAAAACAAGCCCACTCTGGCTGGGTTCCCCTAATACTCTTTGATCCTCAGCAGCTTATCAGTACCATGGTGATGTCACACATTGCTGAGATCAGAAAGGACCCTTGTGCCAAGTCACCCTTGCAGGGCCTGTCACTCAATGCTTGCTTGTTTCCTTCTCTTCCTGAGAATCAAAGAAGTTGGGGGAACACAGGAGAAAAACAGCAGACCAAGAGGTCCTGCCATAGGAGCAGAAATCTTCCAGGACCTCAAGGTCAGTGTAGCCTCCTGGGGCAGGCTACCCAGCTGGAAGGAATCTATTCAGCAGAGCTGAGGGCCCACTGGGGACAGTACATGGCATGGCACAGACTATCCCTCTGTCTCCAAGGAGAGCAGCTGACTGTGTGGTCGGCCAGGCTGTGTGTTCCTAATGAGCAGCACATTTTCACACACTGGATCTTTGACCCTCCTTCCTGGGGAGATGCTCCCACATTCCCCCCACTCCCTCCTCACACATTCCTAGCCCTCAGCACTACTTTTGGGAAGGTCTGTGAAGGCAGCACTCCTTCTGTGAACTGTCCCACATTGTTAACTTCTCAAGCTCTATTGTCCTGCTCAGTGTCCCTTTGCCTACATACAGATATCTGCAAAGTCCTGTTTGTTTTGTTATCCCATGACTCTGTGGCATGCTCACTTTAACTTGATTTTTTTTTTAACATCCAGGCTGCATGATGTGTGGCAAACCTGAGAATATCTGCAATCAGGAGTGATTCAGAGCTACCGCTCCCAGGCATAGCAGAGCAAAGGGGCCTCCATAAGCCAACTAGAAGGGAGGAGAGAAAAGGCACAGGGAGCAAAAGGGGTAGATGCTACAAAATGCAGATGGCTGAGGAGCAGCAGGGCAGTTGTGCTGTGTAGTCTCCCAGGTGGAAGCCTTCAATACTCATGAGCCCATGGCAGAGAAACATCTCAGCTCACACACAGTTCACCCACCAGGCCTGACAGAACTAGCAGGAAAGTGATGTTGCCACTGTTCCCAGGAACTGCAAAGAGACAGTGGGGATCAGTACTACAGACACTGATTCTCTTCCCAAGCATCCCTGATGCTGGCAGGACAGCCACAATCTTGATGCCATTGGCCATTCAGCTTCAAGACTCCTCAGGAAGGGAGTTTCAGGCCCTTCTCACAGAATCAGATTAAGATTCTTTTTAGAACATATTTCCTTACAAGAAAAACATACAGCAGGAATCTAGCTGGTCATGGGAGGTATGACAGTGGCTTCCACCAGGAGGGAAATCCCTACCAACTCTGCTAAATGACCAGAACCGCTTTACACCACCATTCATTCATTCAAGCCAATGAAGGCCTAGACCCCTACTCACACACAGAGGCCTCTGGGGAAGGTAACATTTTAACTGATTAAGTAGTGTTACCACTGCAGCTTGATTCATTTCACAACCTGCCTTTGTTATTAAAATGTATTAGTTTTCTATTGCTTCTACTACTGAGAGGTTCCCAGGACATCTCTAAGTTGACAAGTCAATAAGACTCACAAAACTCACAGTTTTGTACTCATAGTTATGGTGTGTTGCAGTGATAGGATGAAAGCAGCAAAGGGAAAAGGCACACAGGTGGCTCAGGAGAGAGCAGTTAGTGTTCCCTCCCAGTGGGGTCACATGGACAGTACTTAGGTCTCCCAGCAAGGATATGTGACTACATGTCTGCAGTGTGGCGATCCATAGTGTTTTCTGGGGGTCAGTCACACAGGCGTGGAGAGCCCATGTGAATGACCATAATGACTCAGTCTCCAGCCACCCAGCAGCCAAACTATACACAGTGTGCCTCAGGGCCTAGGTAAAGAAAAACAAGCACTCCTCGTTGTTTTGTTGTGTTTTTTTAAAGATTTATTTATTTATTTATTCATGACAGACACAGAGAAAGAGAGAGAGAGAGAGGCAGAGACACAGGCAGAGGGAGAAGCAGGTCCCATGCAGGGATCGATCCCCAGACTCTAGGATCCTGGGCCAAAGGCAGGAGCTAAGCCCACTGAGCCACCGAGGGATTTCCCAAGCACTCATCATTGTTTTGGGATGAATTGCATTCTACCCCCACCCCAAATTTTTTATGCTGAAACCCTGACCCCCAGCACCTTGGCATGTGACTATATTTGGATATGGAGACTTTAAAGATGTGATTAAGGGACACCTGGGTAGCCTACTGGTTGAGCATCTGCTTTTTGGCTTAGAGCATGATCTTGGCGTCCTAGGACTGAGTCCCACATCGGGCTCCTTGCAGGGAACCTGTTTCTCCCTCTGCCTATGTCTCTGCCTCTCCCTCTCTGTCTCATGAATAAATAAATAAAATCTTTTAGAAATTAAAAAAATAAAAATAAAGATGTGATTAAGTTCAATGAGGCCATTAGGGTGGCCCTCATTCAATCTGACCAGTGTTCTTATAAAAGAAAATTGGGGCACACAGAGACACCAAGGGAAATGTAAATACAAAAGAAAGACTGTGAAGACACAGCAAGAAGGTGCCCATCTGCATGTCAAGGAGAGAGGCCTCAGGAGAAACTACACCTGCCAATACCTTGATCTTGCCTCCAGAATATGAAATAACAACTTTCTTTTGTTCAAGCTGCCCAGCCCTGATTCTTTGTTATAGCAGCCTGAGCAGACTGAGACAGCCTTAAATCACATTGTTTGCATGAACTGTCTGGCATTGCCCAAAGCCTCACTCAGATATACAAAGACCCTTTTATCCAGCAGGATATTCTAAGAGCTCAGAAGTTATGCCCCAGGAGCTGGGAAGGACTAGTCCTAAACAACCCTGGCCTACAGAGCTAATCCTTTACTGCGCACAACTGGAACAAATCACCACAACTTCAGTAGCCTAAGACAACAGAAATTCATTATCTTCTAGTTCTGAAGATCAGAAGTCCACTGCACAGAAATCAAGGTATTGGCAAGGCAGTTTTCTTACTGGCAATTAACCAAGGAAGCATCAGTTTCCTTGTGGTTGTAGGACTGAGGTCCCCATTTTCTTGCTGGCTGCAAACTTCTAGAGGCTGCCCACAGCCTTCAGCTCACAGCCCCCTTCCTGTATCAAACCATCAAGGGCAAGCCCTGTCCTTTTAATGTTGTATCTTGCTGACCTTCCTCCTCCATCTTCCTTTCCTACTTTTTAAAGGACGTAGATTTGATGAAACTGGATAATCCAGGACAATCGCCCCATCTCAAGAGCCTTAACTAAATCACACCTACAAAGTGCCTTTCCCACAGGAAATAACATATTCCCAGAACCTTGGAACCAAGGGCTGGACATTTGCTGGAGGTGGGACACTGCTGCCACATCAGCTGAGATCTCCCTGATGCTTCTGTCTATGGAAGACAGACTCCATTGAATATCTAAAGCCTCCTCAGTATTCCTGGGAAATTCTAAGGGGTTTTCAGATTCCTAGCCCTCAGAAGCTTGGTCTGCCTCCTCCCACTGAATTCTTTTCTCTTATTTCTGAGTTATGTTGCTGTTTATAATCATCACCTGGCCATGACTGAAAGGGAATACAGGAATATCCCCCATGATTGCTCACAAACCTCTTGCCATGGCACAGTACACATTCCTGGACTGAAATGTTGTCTTTGGTTAGGCCATGCCATGCTAAGACTTTTCCCTCCAGACTCTCCACCACCTCTTTCCCTTCAGGAGAAAACTAAAACCAATCTTCCCATTTGCTTATGCAAATCAACATTCTGCCCATTTCCCATCTACATCCATAGGGCCTCCTTTGCATGGCCCAGGACCAGCCAGTATAGCCCCCTTTCTCCTCCCAGCTCTGCCTCTATAGTGGGAGCAAGGGGAAATACAGTCAGGGTGCTAGTTCCTGACAGCTCCCGTATTTTGCACTGGAAACTGATCCACTGATTTCAATTAACCTTAGGATCATTTCCATTACAAAGAGTCACCAGGGTACTTTCTTATGGGTGGGTGATACATACCTCACTCCTGCTGAAGGAGGTAGGGAATGAGCCCTGAGTGATATATTTGGGTTGAGTGCTGTTTGGGCTAAGAATAGCAAATGCAAAGGCCCTGAGGGGACATGCTCCTGACTTACTTGAGGAGGAGTAAAGAATCCAGAGCAGAATGAGGTCAAGGAAGAGGAAGATAGGGGATGTGCTCAGAGGCTCTGAACAGGATGGGGCACATGAAGCTCTGTGAAGAATTCCAAAGAATTCCAAATAATACTTCAGAGGTATCAGCATGTATCTATTTCTCAAAACCATGAACTTGAATGAGACCCTGTAGAGAGTGAGTAAAGATGGAAGAGACAAAAGAACCAGGATGTAGTCCCAGGGCCTCCAACACTTCTGGGTCAGGAAGATGAAGAGAGGCCAGGAGAGCAGATAGTAAAAGTGGCCTTGGAGGTAGGCAAAGAGCCAAGAGGACAGTGACCTGGGAGTGGCCAGCTGTGTCACATGCTGCTGAGAACCAAGGGGGCAGGCTAGCACCCGACAACAGCCTTTATGTCTTGAACATGTCCCCAAATAATGGCCAATGTCATCTAAAGGGATTTCTGACCATGGGCTTGCAGTTCCCAAAACTCAGCTTCCAGGCAGCCTGTGTGCCTGGTTCTCAAACATGAATGGTCCCAGGACCATAACTCATGAAGAAAGCATAGAAAAGAAAGGGGAGTAGTAAAGATATATATAGTAAAGAGGAGGGGCAGTCCCAAACAAAACAGTTATCACTCAGTAAGCAAATTTCCATAAATAACTTTAGGAAGAGATTCCCAATTAGTGTTCTGGAGAAATTGGATGTGATAAGGAAGGCATCCACAGAACAGGCTATCATAAAAAATCAAAAATTGGGGGCACCTGGATGGCTCAATTGGTTAAGCATCTGACTCTTGATTTTGGCTCAGGTCATGATCTCAGGGTTCTGAGATGGAGCCTCACATCAGGCCCTACACTCAGAGGGGAGTCTGCTTGAGATTCTCTCTCTCTCTCTCTCTCTCTCTCTGTCTCTCTCTCTTCCCTTCTCCCTGCTAGCACTCTCTCTCTCTCCCTCCCTCTTATCTAGAAATAGATAAATAAATCTTTAAAAAATAATAAAAATAAATTAAAAATCAGAGAACAAGAAAATTCTCATGACTACTATGCACATTGCCAAAATGAACAATTTAGTAGAAAAACAAAAACAAAAATATTATCTACAGTATAGAAGGAAACACTAGAAATAATGATCAATCATATAGGGAATCAATCCAGAAGCTCCAACAACCGACCAGTATAAGTTTGAAAAGGGCAGAAGAAAATGAAGGGGGGGAAGTTATCTAAAATTAAGAGGAAAATTTGTTGGAGTCAAAGGACAAAAGAATTCTTTTAGTCTTTTGAGCAAAAGACAAAAAGACAAAACATTACCAATGTTTTGCTTTTTTGTACTGACCCTTTAGCAAGTGAGGCTTAGAGCTGCTCAAGACAATGTTTATCACCCATAAACATTCCAACTATTCCAATAACATCAGACATCATGATTTCCAGAAGGCAATGGAGGGTTTCTGCAAGGATCTAAGCAGAAATGCTTTGTACAGGTGTACAATTCTTCACCTAGCCAAATTATCAGAAAATGTGAAAGCAAAATCTTTTTAGAAATGCAATAATTAAAAAATTTAACTCGATATAAAACTCTATATAAAACCCATGTTTTTAGGAAGTTATTCATAATAGAGTCCAACAAAGTGAGAGTGAAACCAGGAAATATGAAGACAAGGACCAGATAATACTGCATCCAATCTAAAAGAAAGATGGAGGTGACTCAGGAGGACCACTGAGCTGCAGGACAGGACAAGCCCCCAGGACCACAAGGCTGAGGGGAGAAGGGCACAAGAGGGGCCTTTAGAGAAACACTGAAAAGCTTTTAAGTCTTGAGGTAAAACAAAGATACACAAAAACTAAAAAATGATAGCAACAATAACAATGAAAAAGCAACCCAAAGCTTCAAGGGAAAAACCTTAGAAGTAATATGTGGTGCAAATCTAAGACAAACTAAGGCCCAGATTGATCTGAGCAGTCAGGGGTGAAGAAGGGTCCCTGTGACCTCAATGCTACAGAGGGTCCAGACTGGCCACAGAGCAAGAGGACACGCTCCTACATGCCAGTAGCAGAGTCAAAGCCTGTGTTTGTCCTCAGTGTAAAACTCACTTCTGGACCTGCCCAGAGCTGAACATAGCACACCATGGGTCTGGGCAATATGAGTGAAGGTAGAGCTGACTGGAGGGCTGGGGCCCTCAGGGATGAGGGAGCCTGTGTTCCAGCTCCCCTGAGCACAGTGTGGGGGCCCTGTTTATGAGCAGAGTTACCACCACCAAGGCTTGGGCTGCAGAGAGCCCTGATGGAGGTAATGGGAAATCCAGTGATTCTAAGTGATTCCAAGTCTCAGAGCTTCGAGCAGCCTGACCCCTCAGCAAGTGAGGCTCAGAGCTGCTCAGTCAAGAGGCCCTGGGCAGCTGGGTCACCAAGAAGGGAACCAGAAACAGGTGCCTGCACACAGTCCCCTAGGGTAAACTCATCCTTCTTTCTCCCTGACTCTGTCAACTTGGGCAGGCCTCACCTGCTATGACAGCCTGCTTGAACAGCCCAGGAATGCACACACCCACCCCATTATACACCATTGTCCTCTACACCCCCCTCTCAATTCACCTCTGACACAACTGCCATTAGCTGTGGCTAACACTTTCCTCTCCCACTCCTCATCCCACAGCAACAAAGCCCAGGCTCCGCCTTTCCAACAACATAAACCTGGATCCAGTCACCTCTCTGAGCCTGCCCTGCCTGCTAACATCGTGGTCCAAGCTCATCCTCATCTCCTGCCTCCTAACATATAGCTGTACTTCCCCCAACCCCGGCCCCTGACAAGTCTTCCCCCAGCACATCACCAGAGGGATCTTTCCACAGGGTAGGTCAGGCCAGGCCCTCCTCACTCTGAGCTCCATTGCCGCTGTCTCAAAGTGATGGCAAAGTCCCCACAGTTTTCTGCAAGGCCCCATCTGTTGCATCCTATTCAGGCCTCTGACTACATCCACATCCTTCTCTCCCAACTTCACTCCACTCTGGGTTCCTTGCTGCTCCTCAAACAAGCCGGGAACTTATCTCCTCAGGGCCTTTGCACTTACTATATTCTTAGCCCAAACAGCATTCAACCCAAATATACCAACTAAGGGCTCAGTCCCTCCTCCTTCAGCAGTGATGTACCACCCATCCACAAGTAAGCACCTGCTACCACTCACCCTGGTGACTCTTTGTAATGGAAATGAGCCTAAGGTCAATTGAAGCCAATGGATCAGTTTCCAGGGCCAAATGTGGGAGCTGTCAAGAACTAGTAGCTGCTCACACCTGAGGGTGTACATATCCACCAGAAAAGCCTGACCCCGGCTCATCTGAGGACCCTCTGCCCTCTGTTTGGAGGGCCCAACCAGCCCTCCAGGAGCATTGCCACATGACCAGGGGGCAGCAGGAGTGTGAGAAGCTCCTCTCATATTTGCTAGGGAGTGGGCTCTGCCAAGCCTCCTCGTGCTGCACAGGTTAGGCTGGTCCCTGTGTGCAGTGAGTGCCAGTGAGAGCCTCATGGACACCGTGGCCTCCACGCAGTACTAGCGGTAATGATATTCCCAGCTAGAAATATCCACAGCAAGCATGGGGAGGAAAAGACCAGAAATCATGGACTTCAACAATCTCTCACCTCCCAACTCCCCTCCCTCTCCCCCCACTCCTCCCCCACACCGCCTACACCGCCCACCCCTGACTCTGTCTGCCTTTGGGACAGAAATTCCCTCCCAGCCCTGCCCTCCCTTTTGTTTCTCATCCTCTTCTCCTCCTGCTTAATTTCTTAAAATAGAAGAATTTTGAGAAACAAATTACAGACTAATGGCAGTGTCAGTTCCCATGAGCTCATTTAAATGTAGACTTTAAGTCTGTGAGAGCATATTTGCAGAGTGTGTTTTTCCCTTCAGGTCCAAGGTCATTGAGAAGCATATAATGTCTGCAGGCCCCAGGAGTCTCACAGTAGAGGTGCTGATGCCACCTGGTTTTAAAAAGAGTCATTTCTTCTTCCTGGGTGGGCAGACACCATCCCCTTCCCCAAGCACATTGGGATCAATTCCAGGAGGGGGCACATGGCACCTTTCCCAGTAAGCTGTGAGCTCCAGGGAGCAGAGAGGCAACCAGATGATTTGAAGCAGGAATCCCAAACCAGAATTTTCTCCAAGGCATCTGACATTCATTCATTCATGCATTCACTCATTCACTCATTCATTTGTTATTTACCTAGATTTATAGTGTTTTAGGCACCAGAGTTGCAAAGTCCCTGACCTCAGCAGTTTCTATTCTAGGATGACAGAAGCAAAACAAATAACCAAATAAACCTAGTCAGCTGCACCAAAGTGTCAAGAAGAAAAACAAAGCAGAGTACAAGTGAGGGTGGGGCCAGGTCAAAGAGGTTAGTCAGAGAGGACGCGTCCATCACATAATCTTGAGCCAACACTTGAAAGAAGTGCAGAAGTCTGGGGATGAGTGTCTGGCAGAGGGAATAGTGTGTACCAAGACCCTAGGCAGAGGTGTGATTGGAATGTTCAGGGAACTGCAAGTGACCAGTGGGGCAAAAGCAGGCATGAGCAAGGCCTGGGGTTTTCCGCGAGGGATAAGAGCCGCTGGAGGGTTGGTGCAGAGAGGAACTTGTTTCATGTTTGGTGCGGAGGAGGAAGAGCATACAGTACAGCTCAAAGTTTGCCCTGGACCCCTGCGTTAAGGCATTGGCCTCTGCCCTTCCCTGGCTCCTGCAGTGCCCTTATCCACACAGCCAGGAAGGAGACCTTTGATAGTAACAACTGTTGCTGGAGGCCAGTGAGTAAAGACTCTGAAAGATTTCCCTGTTTTTATCTCTAGAACCCAAGAATGTTACCTCCCGTGGCAGAAGGGACTGTACAGGTATGATGAAGTTAAGAACCTTGAGATGGGAGATTATTCAGATTGCAGATGGAGCCTAATGAAACCATGGGAAGAATCAGAGACTTGGTGACAGAAGCAGAGGTTGGAGGATGAGCAGTGAAGATGGAAGAAGGGTCACAAGCTTAAGAGTGGTGGCCTGTGGACACTGGAAAATGCGAGGGAAGGGATTCTCTCCTGGAGCCTCCACTAGGACCCCAGCTGTAGTGATGCCTTAAAAACCAGTGAAGCTGATGGCAGGCATCTGACCTGCAGAACTGTAAACTACTAAGTCTGTTTTGTTTTCAGTCGTTTCAAGTATGTCGTAATTTGTTAGAGCAGACACAAGAAGCTAATACGACTGTCTTGGGTTGTATCTCCTAGAAGCAGAGCTCAGATGTATATGGATGTCAAAATAAAATGTCTTAGGTGAGATTTCCGGGAAGCTCAAAGGCCAACTCAAGGTGACCTCAGATAAAGTCAGTCTCACCCTGATGGGGGGCAAGACCTCAAGCGCAGACTGCTTGGAAGTGTGGGACTCCCCCGGGGCATTCAGTCTTTGGCCATGTGCCTCTCCTGGGGCCGAGGTGTGGCACTCCCAGTTCCAGAGAAGGGGCACTGTGCACTGACCTCCATGAGGGCCTGGTAGACATCGGCTCTCAGCAGAGTCATACAAGTACCAATGCTCACAGCGTTCCCTGTGACCCCAGCTCAATTTTAGCAGGATGATGAATGCTTCAAAGACAGCCTATAAAGTAATGACTCCTATTATCCCCATTTCAGAGGAATAAACTGAGGCACAGAGGGGTCGGTAAGTGCACTGTACAGCCCACAAGGCCACTGGGATCAGCACTTTTCCCAAGCATGTGGGAATTCCTGTTCTCTGCTCTTGGGGAGCCTACAGTCTTTATCTCAAAAGAATGATTCTTGAAGAGTAAGAAGGAAATTATCAGGCTATAATAAGAGTTATTTCTGAGTGGGAGAATTACAGATGGTTTCTACTTTTTCTTTATACCTTTTCATATCTTACAAATTTCTAGTCAGAAATTGGGAATGCAAACCAAAACAAGGAATATTTTTCAGGGTCCCATAACTGTGCAGGGGTGAGGAAGGGAAAGTGGGAGGGCTTCCTTTGGAAAATTCACCCAGGCACCTGTCCTCTGGGACCTGGCCCTCACGCTGGGCTATGGAGCAGCATGCTCCAGTGGGACCCCCCCCCCCGCCCCAGGCAACAGGCCCCTTCTCCCTATACAAGCCTTCTCTAAGCTTTCTGCATGGTTGGGCCTTCTTGCCTTCACTCTCTGCTGGTCAAAGCAGCCCCGTGCCAGCTCTGATGCAAGGGGAGGGAACACAGGCCTCCTTCCTGGGGGACTGGGCAGCAGGGAGGTAGCAGCCATCTTTAGGCCCCCACATTGACCTGCACAGTGCCCTCCAAGAAGTGGGCTTCAAAAAATTTGGATGGAATGAATGAGCACAAAACAAATGAATGAATGCATCTTTCACTTATGTCCCAGACAGCGCTGGCATTGCCTCTACTTCAGACAGACAGGAACATAACTGTCATGGTAGGCTGGGCCTAACATCTTCTCTCTGAGTCTTGAAGCTCAGCACCTGGCCCCTCGGGGCCATAAAGACTATGCCCAAAATACATTCTTTTGTCCACCACAGACACAGCTACCATTTTTGTCCCAAATATCTCTCAAGGCAAGGATGCTCAATCTGTCTCACATACATGATGCCCCATGTCTTAAGAGCTATATCAGGTTCTTCAACTGTGCAAGGGGACAGATAGATAATACTCTATAATGATACCATTGTTTTGAAAAATAGATCATATTATGTGATCAAAATGATAATAATGATGATGATAATTGCAATAATCACAATGATAATCACAAGGGTGGTGATAATGATGATGATGGTGACAGTGATGATGATGATGGTGATTGTGATGGTGATGACAGTGATGATAGTGGTTATAATTATGGTGATCTTGATGGTAATGATGATAGTGATGATGATGTGGTAATGATAGTGAGGATGGTGAGGTGATGATGGTAGTGATGATGGTAATAACCATCGTGATGGTGATGATAACGGTGGTGGTGGTGATGATGATGATGATAATGAAAATATGATGGTAGTGATGAAGGTGATGGTGGTGATGATGGTGATGATGATAATGATGATAATGATGGCTCTAGATTATACTATTTGTACTTCACTGAGCACAGAGACATTAAGACATTTTCTCAAGTTCTTAGGGCTAGTAAAAGGATAAAGGCTTAGCTGATTTCATAGGCAATGCTCTTTCCAAACACTCCATTGCCTTTTTCCAATGTTCAATTCTCAACTCACTTCTCATATCTATTATTCCTTCAGCAGCTTGACACAAGTCCTCCCCCGTCCATCACTATTTCATTCACTCTTCCTTTTTTCAAGCATTTTTGCATCTGACCTTCCTCATGCAGCCCCTGAATAATAAGCTGCTCCCAAGTAGAGCATTTGAGTGTGAATAGCTGGACCTCTTCTCATCCTGAACATCTGGTCCCTCCACACTCAAAGTAGTTGATGAAACATGCAGAGGCCGGGCCCTACAAATTGGAATTCAGAGGCCCACCCTCCCTTTCCTTTCAATTTCCTTTTTGAGAATTTAGTTCTCCAACATCAATTTCTGTTTGTAATAAATATTTAAGCACTTTGCCTGCCAGGCCTGTATCATGTGAATACTTCAAGCTGGCAGCCCCAGAGCCTTTTGCTACCCCACATGACCACCCTGCACCCCCAGAAAGACTCTCAGGAGGTCTCAGCTGAGATGCTTCTTGTGTCCCCTATTCCCTTAGCTGCTGAAAAGGACTCTTCCTTTTGGCTCGTCTTCCAAGTGCAATCAAGGGCCACATCACATCTGGCTGAAATTGCTGCCACAGAAGCATTCTTGGCTTCTGTGCCTCCAGCCACTCCATCCCCCATCCACATTTCTCCACTAAGTCTAATCCAAATCTAATCTGTCACTCCCAGGCCTGAAACCCCATAATGACCCCTCTCTGTTTGCAATATAAAGTCCAAACCTGGTATTAGAGAAGATGGCGGAGGAGTAGGGGTCCTCACCTCACTTGGCCCCACCAACTTACATAGATTACTTTGAAACCATCTTGAAAACCTATGAATTCAACCTGAGATTTAAAGAGAGAAGGATTTTTGCTTCTAACGAGGTAGGAAAGTGGAAAAAAATAAAAAAGAATCAAGTGGGTAAAGGGCCCTGGGAGGACCCGGGCTAAGGCCCAGCGAAAGCCTCCAGGACAGGAAAGCCCAGCCCTCAAGAAGCAGGAACTTTAAAAAAATCCTCACCTGATTACTCCTGGAGGGACTGAATGGCACTTAGCAAGGAAACTGAGCAGAATCGCAAGAGGGGCAGTGGAGCCTCCAGTTTCCCAGGTCACTAATAGAGGAAGTGTGCCCTGAGGTAAAGCGCACCACAGACTGTGCCCTGATCTCAGTAAAGGGCTGGAATGTACAGCTGGTGGGGCCTTGGGAAGAAGCCGGTCAGTCAGGCAGGGGCTCCAGAAGGAGGGGTCTGTACCCTGCTGCCTTCAGGAGTCGTGGCCCTGGGAGCACAATTCCAGCAACACAAGCCCCAGATGCCAGGGCTCCGATTGGACACAGCTCAGGATCCTGCGCCTCCTCCAGGACAGCGAAGATGCTTCTGCTGCAGGGTGCCCCCAAGCTGTGAAGATCAGCGAATCTGCGCTTCCCCGGGAGCATCTAGGCCAGTGTGGACTGGGAGACTGTGGTAGTTACTGTGGGGAGCTGACTCCAGAGCTAGAGATATGGCCTCCGCCAGTATTGTTGTTCTTCCTGGTGTCACCGGGTGACTAGGAGAGGCAGGCCACCAGAGAACAGAGGCCTCATGGGGTAAACAGTTCCCACTGAGCCCAGCACCCAGCAGGGGTCAGGGCATCTCCCCCAGGTGCACACACCTGAGAATCAGCACAGCAGGCCCCTCCCCCAGACCAGCTAGAGGACAGGAGAAGAGCAAGTTCTTGACCAAGCAGCACTGGAAAGCTCCAGGGGAAGTCAAGGGATTTACAATATATAGAACCAGAGGCTACCCCTCCTATTTTTTTTTCTTCTTTTTTCCAGTACAACTCAGGTTTTTTTTGTTTTTTTTTTTAACATTTATTTTTATTTATTTATGATAGACACACACACACAGAGAAAGAGAGAGAGAGAGAGAGAGAGAGACGCAGAGTCACAGGCAGAGGGAGAAGCAGGCTCCACACCAGGAGCCCAACCCGGGGCTCGATCCCGGGACTCCAGGCCAAACGGCCAAAGGGAGGTGTGAAACCGCTGAACCACCCAGGGATCTCCTACAACTCGTTTTTATATCAGACTGTAAGTTTCCAATTTTTTTCTCCTTTCCCACCTTAACTACAATATTTTATCACCTCTTCAATTTGAAGACTCTTCCTTTTTGACTTTCATATTTCTACAATTACATAATTTCAATTTCTACAATTACAAAAATCCTAAATATATTTTCCACTTCTAGATTCCCTTCAACATACTCAAATTAATTTTGGGAGATATACAAGATATGCTTTTGTGTGTGTTTTTTGTTTTCTCTGCCTCATTTTGATCTACAATGGCAGAAGTTAATTCCGTTAATTCTTCTAAAACATGACCAGCATGCACCCAGAACCTAGTGCTATACCATGCTGCTTCATTCTGTGAGATTCCTCATTCCCATTCTGCTCCCCTCTTTTATCTCATTTATGTTTTGGTGGTCAATGTTGGGGCTCTACAAGTATTTCTGGTTTACATAAATTTGGGACTGAGCATCTTCTAATATACAGAACTTAATATATTCAGAAACAAGAGGATCATCCTCTAGAACCCATCAGGTAGATGACATTCTGCCTTCACTACAACTTTGTCACCACCACCAACTCCCAGTACCCCTTCTTTTTTTTCTCTTTTTTCTTTCTTTTTTTTCCTATTCTTTTTCTCTTCTTTGGGATTCTTGGCCTTTTATTTTTTTTTACTACATTGTTTTAAAATTTGTTTTTCACTTTAGTTGTCCTTTTGTTTTATATCAGTCTGATCTTTGTTTTCAATTTCTGGTATCTGACCTTGGCAGAATCATCTAGGGTGAAATCTACATAGGTCGTCGTTGATGTTCTTGGTGCAGCCCACTCATACAGCCACTCTGCACTGAGCAAAATGACTAGAAAGAAGAACTCACCACAAAAGAAAGAATCAGAAACAGTACTCTCTGCCACAGAGTTACAGAATTTGGATTACAATTCAATGTCAGAAAGCCAAATCAGAAGCACTATTATAAAGCTACTGGTGGCTCTGGAAAAAAAAAAATATAAAGGAATCAAGAGACTTCATGACTGCAGAATTTAGATCTAATCAGGCTGAAATCAAAAATCAAATAAATGAGATGCAACCCAAACTGGAGGTCCTAACGACAAGGGTTAATGAGGTAGAAGGAAGAGTAAGTGACATAGAAGACAAGTTGATGACAAGGAAGGAAACTGAGGAAAAAAGGGAAAAACAATGAAAAGACCCTGAGGAAAGGTTAGGGGAAAAAAATGATAACCTCAGAAGGAAAAATCTGCATATAATTGGGGTTCCAGAGAGCACCAAGAGAGACAGAGGGCCAGAAAGCATATTTGAACAAAGCATAGCTGAGAACTTCCCTAATTTGGGGAGGGAAACAGGCATTCATATTGAGGAGATAGAGAGATTCCCCATCAAAATCAATAAAAACCATTCAACACCTTGACATTTAATAGTGAAACTTGCAAATTCCAAAAATTAAGAGAAAATCCTTAAAGCAGGGAGAGACAAGAGATTCCTAACTTATATGGGGAGAAATGTTAGATTAACAGCAGACCTCTCCACAGAGACCTGGCAGGTCAGAAAGGGCTGGCAGGATATATTCAGGGTCCTCAATGAGAAGAACAGGCAGCCAAGAATACTTTATCCAGCAAGGCTCTCATTCAGAATAGAAGGAGAGAGAAAGAACTTCCAAGATAAACAGAAACTGAAAGAGCCAAAGCAGCGCTGCAAGAAATATTAAAGGGGACCCTGTAAAAGAAAGAGGAAGCCCAAAGAAATAATCCACAAAAACAGGGACTGGATAGGTATTATGATGACATTAAATTCATATCTTTCAATAGTAACTCTGAACGTGAATGGGCTTAATGATCCCATCAAAAGATGCAAGACTTCAGACTGGATAAAAAAGCAAGACCCATCTATTTGCTGTCTACAAGGGACTCATTTTAGACCTAAGGACACCTACAGTCTGAAAAATAAAACTTTGGAGAACCATTAACCATTCAAATGGTCCTCAAAAGAAAGCTGGGGTAGCAATCCTCATATCAGATAAATTAGTTTACCCCAAAGACAGTAATAAGAGATGAAGAGGGACACTATATCACACTTAACAAGTCTATCCACAAGAGGACCTAACAATCATGAATATTTATGCCCTGAATATGGGAGCTGCCAAGTATATCAATCAATTAGTAACCAAAGTAAAGATATACTTAGATAAGAATACACTAATAGTAGGAGACTTCAACACAGCACTTTCTGCAATGATACAGCTCCTAAGCACAACATCTCCAACGAAACAAGACCTTTAAATGATACACTGGACCAGATGGATTTCACAGATACTTACAGAACTTTACATCCAAACGCAACTAAATACACATCCTTCTCAAGTGCACTTGGAACTTTCTCCAGAATAGACCACATACTGGGTCACAAATCAGGTCTCAACCCATACCAAAAGATTGGGATTGTCCCCTGCACATCAGACCACAATGCTTTGACACTAGAACTCAATTGCAAGAAGAAATTTGGAAGAAACTCAAACACATGGAGGTTAAAGAATATCCTGCTAAAAGATGAATGAGCCAACCATGAAATTAGAGAAGAATTAAAAAGATTCATGGAAACTAATGAAAATGAAGTTACAACCATCCAAAATCTTTGGGATATAGCAAAAGCAGTCCTACGAGTGAAATACATCGCAATACAAGGCTCCCTCAAAAAGTTGGAAAATACTCAAATACACAAGCTACCTTGCCCCTAAAGGAACTGGAGAAAGAACAGAAAATAAAATCTACACCAAGCAGAAGAAGAGAGTTAATAAAGATTCAAGCAGAACTCAATGAAATAGAGACCAGAAGAACTGTAGAACAGATCCACAAAAACAGGAGTTGGTTCTTTGAAAGAATTAATAAGATAGATAAACTACCAGCCAGCCTTATTAAAAAGAAAAAAGAATCAAATTAATAAAACCATCAATGAAAAAGGAGAGATCACCACCAATACCAAGGAAATACAAACGATTTTAGAAACATATTATGAGCAGCTATACGTCAATAAATTAGGCAACCTAGAAGAAATGGACGCATTCCTGGAAAAACACAAACTACCATAACTGGAACAGGAAGAAATAGAAAACCTGAACGGGCCAATCACCATGGAGGAAATTGAAGCAGTCATCAAAAACCTCCCAAGACACAAGAGTCCAGGGCCAGATGGCTTCCCAGGGGAATTCTATCAAACGTTTAAAGAAGAAACCATACCTATTCTACAAAAGCTGTTTGGAAAGATAGAAAGAGATGGAGTACTTCCAAATTCGTTCTATGAGGCCAGCATCACCTTAATTCCAAAACCAGACAAAGACCCCACCAAAAAGGAGAATTACAGACCAATATCCCTGATGAACATGGATGCAAAAATTCTCAACAAGATACTAGCCAACAGGATCCAACAATACATTAAGAAAATTATTCACCATGACCAAGTAGGATTTATCCCCGGGACACAAGGCTGGTTCAACACTCGTAAAACAATCAATGTGATTCATCATATCAGCAAGAGAAAAACCAAGAACCATATGATCCTCTCATTAGATGCAGAGAAAGCATTTGACAAAATACAGCATCCATTCCTGATCAAAACTCTTCAGAGTGTAGGGATAGAGGGAACTTTCCTCGACATCTTAAGAGCCATCTACAAAAAGCTCACAGCAAATATCATTCTCAATGGGGAAGCACTGGGAGCCTTTCCCCTAAGATCAGGAACAAGACAGGGATGTCCACTCTCACCACTGCTATTCAACATAGTCCTAGAAGTCCTAGCCTCAGCAATCAGACAACAAAAAGACATTAAAGGCATTCAAATTGGCAAAGAAGAAGTCAAACTCTCCCTCTTCGCCGATGACATGATACTCTACATAGAAAACCCAGAAGCCTCCACCCCAAGATTGCTAGAACTCATACAGCAATTTGGCAGCGTGGCAGGATACAAAATCAATGCCCAGAGATCAGTGGCATTTCTATACACTAAAAATGAGACTGAAGAAAGAGAAATTAAGGAGTCAATCCCATTTACAATTGTGCCCCAAAGCATAAGATACCTAGGAATAAACTTAACCAAAGAGGTAAAGGATCTCTACCCTAAAAGCTACAGAACACTTCTGAAAGAAATTGAGGAAGATACAAAGAGATGGAAAAATATTCCATGCTCATGGATTGGAATAATTAATATTATGAAAATTTCTATGCTACCCAGGGCAATTTACACATTTAATGCAATCCCTATCAAAATATCATGGATTTTCTTCAGAGAGTTGGAACAAATCATCTTAAGATTTGTGTGGAATCAGAAAAGACCCCGAATAGCCAGGGGAATATTGAAAAGGAAAACCAGGGATCCCTGGGTGGTGCATCGGTTTGGCACATGCCTTTGGCCCAGGGCGTGATCCTGGAGACCCGGGATCGAATCCCATGTCAAGCTCCCTGTGCATGGAGCCTGCTTCTCCCTCTGTCCATGTCTCTCTGCCTCTCTCTCTCTCTCTCTCTCTCTTTCTCTCTCTGTGACTATCATAAATAAATAAAAATTTTAAAAAAATTAAAAAAAAAAAAGAAAACCGGAGCCGGAGGCATCACAATGTCAGATTTCAAGCTGTACTACAAAGCTATAATCACCAAGACAGTGTGGTACTGGCACAAAAACAGACACATAGACCAGTGGAACAGAATAGAGAATCCAGAAATGGGCCCTCAACTCTATGGTCAACTAATATTCTACAAAGCAGGAAAGACTATCCACTGGAAGGACAGTCTCTTCAATAAATGGTGCTGGGAAAATTTGACATCCACATGCAGAAGAATGAAACTGGACCATTCTCTTACACCATACACAAAGATAAACTCAAAATGGATGAAAGATCTAAATGTGAGACAAGAATCCATCATAATTCTAGAGAACACAGGCTACACCCTTTTCAAACTTAGCCACAGCCACTTCTTACAAGATACATCTATGAAGGCAAGGGAAACAAAGGCAAAAATGAACTATTGGGACTTAATCCATATAAAAAGCTTCTGCACAGCAAAAGAAACAGTCAATAAAACTGAAAGACAACCTACAGAATGGGAAAATATCAGAGAAGGTTAGTTAGAAATCTTCTGAAAAGTGCTTACCTTCCTGATGCCACTTGTGATTCAGGGGATGATGTCAAAATAGTAACATTACAGGAGTTTAAAAGCAGTTGATTCCAGCCCTCATGGATGACTTAGAGGGGTTCAAGACTTCAGTGGAGGAAGTATGTACAGCTGTGGTGGAAATAGCAAGAGAACTAGAATTATAAGTGTGGACCTGAAGATGGGACTGCATTGCTGTGGTATCAGGATAAAAGTTGGGGATCCCTGGGTGGCGCAGCGGTTTGGCGCCTGCCTTTGGCCCAGGGCGCGATCCTGGAGATCCAGGATCGAATCCCACGTCGGGCTCCCGGTGCATGGAGCCTGCTTCTCCCTCTGCCTGTGTCTCTGCCTCTTTCTCTCTGTGACTATCATAAATAAATAAAAATTTTAAAAAAGAAAAAGAAAAAGAAAAGTTGAATAGATGAGGGGTGGCTTCTTATGGATGAGCAAAGAGCAGTTTCTTGAGATGGGATACTCCTCATGAAGATACTGTGAAGATTATTGAAATGACAACAAAGGATTTAGAATATTCTATAAATTTAGTGATAAAGCAGTGTCAGGCTCTGAGAAGACTGACTCCAACTTTGAAAGATGTTCTCTTGTGGGTATAAACCTCTCAGGTAGCATCACGTGCTACAGAAAAATTGTTCATGGAAGGAAGACTCAGTCAATGCCACAGACTTCATTGTTGACTGATTTTAAGAGACTACCACTGTCACTCTACCCTTCAGCAACCACCACCCTGATCTGTCAGCAGCCACCAATATCCAGGCAAGACCCTCTGTCAACAAAAAGATTACAACTTTACGAAAGTTCAGAGAATGGTTAGCATTTCTAGCAATAAACTTTAATTAAGACATGTACATTGTTTATTAGACATAATGCTATTGCACTCTTAATAGACTACCGCATAGTATAAAGATAACTCTTACGTGCACTAGGACACCAAAAAATTCATTTGACTCATTCTATTGGAATATTCACTATACTGAGCTGGTCTGGAAGCAAATACACACTATCTCTGAGGCATACCTGTGTTTTGGCCTCCCTAGTTCTCTTTTTGTTGTAAGTTTTTGCTCTTTTTACTCCTTTACTGTCATTTAAGTGAAATTTTGCTAGGAGAGAGAATAATACTGCAAATGTTCAATTTTTCCTATTTAAAAAGGATACCCTTTTGGAAATTTTCCCCCAAGAGTTTTAATTGCTGCACTGATCCATTCTACACTCACATGTCAAGTGTGCTGCAGGCCCTGTGCAGGTGCAAAGGGGATTCAGAGGAAGGGCAGACATGGCTGGACTTAGAGTCCAGGGAAGAGCAGACAGATGGGGTGAAATGACTCCATGCACAGCAGAAGGCACCCATGGGGGCTGGAAAGGATTGCCATCACTCCTTCTAAGCTGGGGGGGGGGGGGTTGCTGGGGGAGATAGGCAATGGAGGAGCAGCATAGGAGCAGCATAGGAGCCCACCATCTGGGCACACTCCTCCCTACCCAACCCCATAGGGTGGTTGAAGTCAGAACCCTGTGCCTACTCACCCTGCCTTTGGGATGCGAGCCCCACTTTCCCTACCAGCTCATCTGTCCTCTGCCTGGACCCTCCAGCCATGTACAGCTGTCGGTCTTGCACTTTGTCTCCAGACCTCTGCACCTGCTGCTCTGGCACCTGGAATACCACCATACATTACTCTCCCATTCAGTACATGTCAACTAGGAAGAGCTGTAGCTCTGCCCTGTGCACTTAGGCGCCTCCCTCCATTTCCCCAGATCCCTGGGCTTCATTCGGCCCAACCATTAGCCAGCAGTATCATCCTTGGCCATTTATGCCATCTTCACCAGCCTCTGTAAGGCACAGGCTAGCACTACACAGAGCTCAGTTACTAGCTTGTGTGTCCAGAGGAGAGGCAAGGCTGGCTAATGCTGAGCCCAAGTGACCATTGGATAGTAGAGGACATAGCCCAAAGCCAGCCAGGTGGATGTGGGACTGGACCTGTCTTCAGAAAGACCAACATGGGCCATGAGGGGCTCCAGCCCAGTCCCCACTCACCTGCTGAAGGCCTCAGTGACAAGAGGTATGGAAGGTCTGTGGGCACTGGACACACTGGCTCCCAGTCACTGGTGTCACAGCTCTTCCCTTGGAAAGTGCATGCTGTACCAGGAACTGTCCTGAGCGCATGTGGGCTATGTGTGTTAATGCTCCAAATGTGGGATTTAGGCAGTATTTTCCTCATTTTAGGTTCAAGGCCTAGCAAGAAAGCACCTCTGTTTTTGTTGCAACAATAAGTCACCTGCATCACATTTCCTAGGTCCAAGCACTATTGGTGAGTAGGGATGGGGGAGGGCTCAGCCCTTTCTGGTCACCTCTACAAAGGAGAAGCTCTAGCCCTGGGATGCCCCCCTCCAAGCAGAGAAAAAGCAACTCAGAGAGGACCACTACTTGGAGTCAGTGCTCACCCAAGAGAGCCCTAGAAGAACAGTGAGAACGGGTGACATCCCAAATGGATGGTCTGGAGCTACAGAGGGTGACAGGGATAATGCAGATCTTCCCTCACATCTGCTGCTGCCTGGACCACCCAAGCAAGGGCAAGAAGGTCTATACCACCTCACTATTCCAGACAGGGAAACTGAGGCTAGCAGAGGCTGAGCCAGGCCTGGGTTTCGGCTCTCTGGCCTGGGAACCTCCCTGTTGCTATCTCTAACTACCTCTCCCTCACTCCCAAGCCCCCACCTCAAGTGCCTGACACGCTCTCCCTGTCTCTGTCTCTTCTTTTCTTCCCTGGTTTTACATTGACCTTTCTTCTTGTCTTCACCATGACCTCTAAGCCAGGGGTCTGTGTTATGGAGCTCTATTCCTGGTGGCCCCAGGGGTCCAAGACTCGCTTTCCCAGGGAAAACAGAATGATCAGTACAGGGCCCCTCAGCCTTTCTCACTAACAATGGGCTTTCTCCCAGCTTCCTCTGCCCACCTTACCCAGCCTCGCCCTTCTAAATTCATCTACTGCACATCTCCCTCCTCTCCCACTTTCTTTTAAACCAGCAGAATGTTACCTCCTCTTCCTTTGGAAGGAAAAAAAGTATCTGTAGGCGAGGAAGCCAGTTCCTCCAGACAGCCCAGGCAAAACGCCTAGGCTGCCTGTCAAATTTGATTTCTAAAGATAATTCTATTTTGAGCAAAAGAATAATGAAAATACATCACCAGCTGTCCTGGAAATATCTCGATTTTCGTCTCCCACCACCGCAGGTGCGCAGGCCCAGCTCTGCGTCCCCCCTCTGCTGTGTCCATGCACTGCCCTGCCTGCAATGGCTCTCTCCTCCTTGCCTCTTTGGCACCCTCCCAGGGCCCTCACCCACTCTCTCTTTGTAGGACTGATGAGGAATGATGACGGCCACGCAGAACCTACAGGGCTTTCTCTGTGCCCAGAGGCGGCATGCGGCACAGGGTCACACCCACACAGAGCCTGACACATCCAGTCAGCACCTACTGAATGACTGAGTCAGCCTCATGCCAGGCCACAGCAATTGGGGAGGAAGGTTCCCGTCTCACCAAAGAGGCTTGGTGGGTTATTTGAGGACTAAAGTGATAAAGCTGGTGGCTAAGGAGCCTGGGACTGTCTCTGCCTGTGCTGGCAACTTCCCCAGTAATGCTGAGAGCGCTGCCTGCCAGCAGTCCCACAGGCACCCAGACCCAGCACGCCTTCTGGGGCTGCATCCATTGAGGGAGGAAGATTCACCCTCCTTTCCTCCATGCAAAAGGAGCCCAGCCCAGGAGCCAACCTGACAGCTGAGGGGTGTGCCTGGGACACCCTCCAGAAGGGTGAGCTCACTCCTTTTCCTGCCCCTCCTTCCCAGAAGCATTAGACTGGAGCTGGGGGACACCCTTCCCGTCAGTGCAGCAGTCTGCCCATCACTCCCTACCCCCACCCCCAATGCTGCCAAGAAGCTTCCTGCACAGGGATTGGGAACACAAGGAAGGGTGGGGAAGGCATGATGCCAGAGAGAGGGATAGCAGGGAGCCTAAGGCAAGGCCCACCCAGGTTCCCAGTCCTTCCCTGTGAACCATCGCCATCATACCCACCACCTTCTGATTTGTCCTACATCATAGATGGCATTTATTTTGCTCATTGTCTGCCTCTCTCCAATGACTTTCAGCTCTCTGCAGAGATTCTAGTCCTTTTTGTTCATGTCCCAGGACCTAGACCATGATGAGCACAAGCAGAAACAGACCCTGTCATGGAGGAATGGTTGTGCCACATGGCCTAGGTGGAGCCAGGGCTAGCAAAGGCCAGGGTTCTACTCAGCACAAGGACCTCCAACTGTTTTCCAGGTTTTACCCCATGCACTTCCCACACATATCCCTCATGTAGCCCTTAGAGTGATTATCCTACCAGTCTCATGACCAGAACACAAGGACCCCAGTCATTGAGCCTCTCCCAGCCACACCACAGCCAGCAGTGAAAGAGGCAGCTGGAGCCAGCCTGGACCCAGGGATCATCATGGCACCCACCACTAGTTGCTCCCTGGGAGCAGCCACTTCAGAGGGATCCCCAACCCATCTATACAGCCCCTGAGAAGAAGGAGCCCTCTGCACAGGCAAGGAGTGGGTAGGGGAAGGAAGCTGCTGTCAATGTTTTCCTTACCCCAACACCAGTGAACACTTCCTCCAGGAAAATATGAGATTTCCAAAAGATGAGCAGCAGAAAGTATGGCCAATGTCCCTCCAGTTGACCTGTTGTGTTGGGTGATCACATCTCACGGAATATAGTCATGGAACAGGGTCATTTACGCCCCACCTTCTCCTGGAAAATATAATATTAGCTTATCCCTCTACCCCTGGATTTCTGATTTTAGTGCAAGTCTGGCCAATGCAGCTCCAAAAACAATCTCAGGTCAGTAGCAACATCCCTGAAAGTTTATCAGCTTCAGCATGTAAAGAAGTGTTGCTTCAAGACATCAACAGTAGGAAGAAGGAAAGGAGACTGGGAAGAATCAGAGGGGTGCATGTTTTTCCTCCTGTGTGATGAAAGAGCCATAAGATACCCCAAGAGTAGACAGCCAACGAAATAGACATGTAAGCACATAATTCAAATTCATCGAAATACAACTACTTGTAATAGCAATTGTAACAGCATAAATATTAAAAATTGAGAGAAGGAAAAAGTGAAAAATACTGGATACCTTAAGTGAGCTAAATAAGTCCAGTTGTTAATATTCTACAGCCATTACAATTATTTTTATACAGATGCCTGTGTGGCTCAGCGGCTGAGTGTCTGCCTTTGGTTCAGGGCATGATCCTGGAGTCCCGGGATCGAGTCCCACATCGGGCTTCCTTCATGGAGCCTACTTCTCCCTCTGCCTGTGTCTGTCTGTCTGTCTGTCTTTCTGTGTGTGTGTCTCATGAATAAATAAATAAAAATCTTTAAAAAAATAAATAAAATAAAATTATTTTTATAAAGAATTTATAATAGCCATGGGGAAAAACTTCTGTTATATGTAAGATGAAAACTGCAGAACATGAAATTATATATGGACTATGGTCACATAGATATATTAAAAAACAAACAAGGCACCTATGTGGCTCAGTTGGTTCAGCATTTGACTTCAGCACAACTCATGATCTCAGGGTCCTGGGACTGAGTCCAATCCCCCAACCCTAGGTCAGACTCTGCACTCAGGAGGGAGTATGCTTGAGATTCTTTCCTTCTTCCTTTGCCTGTCCCACTGCTTGTATGCTCCCTTCCCATCTCTCTCCCTCTCTCTCTTTCTCAAATAAATAAATAAATCTTTTTTTAAAAAAAAGAAAAAGGAAGCAAAAATTAATCCTAGACCTTTTTTTTTTTAATGGGAAAAAGTATCCCAAATGTTAAAGTGATTGTCTTTGGTAGGAGGCACTACAGGAATTTAAAAATTCTAACTCTGACTTTCACATTTTTGTAAATAAAAAAAATGTATAATTTTTTTAAATGAAAAGTAAAGGAAATATTGAACTGTAAATTCATGGCAAGAGGGACTGAGGGCATAATTTAATTTGGCAAGGCTTGTCTTACATATAAGAGACGGACACAATCAGGTGATTTGTTTGTCCTCTTTGCTGCCAATAGAACTGAGATGACACTGAAAGCATTTGATCCCCCACTAGTTGAGTCACAGTCCAGATGAACCCCAAATGACTCTAATTATCTACTGCCAGTTGTGTGAAACACATTCTCTGAGGGGATAGAATTCTTCACAGCACAAGAGCAATCCCAGCTTCAGGAACCAGAGAGATTCTAAATCCAGCTCTGCCACAGCCTTTCATGACCCCATTCTAGCCACCCTCCCTCCACAGGTAACCCCAGCCTGTAGCGGGGAACTAGAGGTGCACCATCTCTCTAATCCCTCAAGGTCTTGGCTCCCCTGAGGAGTTATGACTCCATAAATGTGCTGGTGACTCAGATCTACCACTAAAGGAAAGTGCAGTCCCTGAAGCAAAACAACTCCATATGACAAAATGCTACCCCACAAACTGCCTACAAAACACTTAATCTACCCACACAATACTCAGAAATAACCCTGTTGTCCTATTGTTGGTGGTTATTTTAGCCAAATGAAATTACATAAAATGAGGGAGCAGAGGTGGGTTATACTGAGAATGGCGGGGGTGGGGGGGCACTATTAACACATACTGAGTATTCTAGAACTTCACATACCTCATTTAATGCTTACAAAACAGGGATGGAGAGGAAAGGGAAGTTTGGTTGACCGGGTTCAAAAAGCCAAATCTATCCTGTTCTTCCAGTGCACTTTTCACTCTCAACATTCCTAAATATGTGCTGTATGTGTGTGTACTAGAAGTGAGCTGTTAAATATATTTATGGTTTATAAATAAAACATTTATAAAAGTGATTATTTTTATTCATGTGTGGTGAAATTACCAGTTGAAGTTTGTAATGACTCATTGACAAATTATGCTCTGACTTTCAAGTAACAAAATTAGAGTTTAAAGGTTTTTGATGATGAGACCATATTTCTGATAGGACAGATTGAAGAGGATGTGAATTGGAACTTCTCCAGGTAGCCTCTACAGGTAAGGTTTAAGCAGAAGTGGTATGTATGCTTAAAACTGGGCTTTCATGTGGGTTAAATAGGGACTTTTGCTTTCAGTCAAGAGGAAGTACCAAGGACTGGATTTATCCCCCCACCTGAAACTGATAAAATAAGTGAAACAAAGATCTGCAAGACATTGTACTTAAGGCAATGGAAGGTAATGATTCCTGACAGATGAAGATAAAGTAAAGCAAGCCCTGAAGTTTCCCCCAGTTTATCATCATGGGAGTTCAAATTCCATGGCAAAGCACAGGAGTTCGAATTAAGGAGAAGCCTTGGAGACTCCCTAAGTTGAGAGGATGGAATGGAGAACCCAGGAAGACCAAGTCCACCAGAGGCCACAGACCAGTGCTGAGTACAAAGGAGCTGCTAAGAGAGAAAACTTATCAATCACAGAGGACCTGCCTCAACACCTCAGCTGAGAACTTATTGGCATGTGTTTGTAAACAAACTATTCAAGGCCGGGAAAAGACAAACCCCGAGGATTGGCGGTAACAGTGCCTGGCATCAAAAGAAGAATGGGAATAGTGTCTGTTCCCACCAACCATACTAAAATCATTGAAATTCCATGGAGCCTCAGTAATAGTGAATCCTTGACTTAGGAAGTTAAGGATGCTTAAGATGCACTGCTCCTTAAAAAATCTTCAAAGCAAGGCTCAAAAGCATCAAATTGTTTCCAAGTACTTGAATGTGTCCTGAAGCAAAACTGAAGAATATTTAATAGGCCACAAAAATATCCTCCATCACCCAACAAGGAAAAACTCATAATGTCGAACATCAACAAAAAATAGCAAGTATGGGGGGCGCGGGGCAAGGTGGCGGAGGAGTAGGAGGAGTAGGGAGGGGGTAGGGCCCAGCTCGGAACGGGCCTGGGGCGCCCGCGGGGCCTCGGGGAGGAGCCGGGGGTCAGGCGGCGGCTCCGGAGGAGGGGGCTGCACCTGCTGCCTTCGAGGCCGCGGCCCATACAGCCACCTATATATCTATTTTTGTGCAGCAGATTCCGGCAGCGCAGGCCCCGGAGCCCAGGGCGCCCAGCGGACACAGCCAGGATCCTGCGCTGCCCCGGGCAGGCGGAGGCGGGAGGGCACAGGAGAGTGAGGATGCTCCTGCCCCGGGCGCCCCCGAGCTGTGCAGATCAGCGCCCCCGTCCCGGGAGCACCCAGGCCCCTGCGGACTGGGAGTCTGCGATGGTTACTATGGGAGCTGACTCCAGGGCCAGAGACCTGGCCACCGCCAGTGTCGCTCCTCCTGGTGTCACCGGGTGCCTGGGAGAGGCGGGGCCACCAGGGGACAGAGGCCTCATGGGGTCAACAGCACCTGGCAGGGGTCAGGGCAGCTCCCCCAGGTGCACACACTGAGCACACACTCAGCACAGCAGGCCCCTCCCCCAGAAGACCAGCTGGAAGCACAGGGGAAGAGCAAGTTCTTGACCAAGCAGCGCTCAAAAGCTCCAGGGGAAGTCGTGGGATTTACAGTTTATAGAACCAGAGGCTACCTCTCCTTTTTTTTTTTTTTTCTTCCTTTTTCCAGTACAACTCGTTTTTATATCAGACTGTAAATTTCCATTTTTTTCTCTTTCCCCACCTTAACTACAATATTTTACCACCTCTTCAATTTGAAGACTCTTCCTTTTTGACTTTCATATTTCTACAATTACAGGTCCTAGACATATTTTCCACTTCTAGATTCCCTTCAACATACTCAACTTAATTTTGGGAGACATACAAGATATGTTTTTTTGTTTTGTGTTTTTTGTTTTCTCTGCCTCGTTTTGTTCTACAATGGCGAAAGTTAATACCTTCTAAAACCTGACCAGATGCACCCGGAACCTAGTGCTATACCATGCTGCTTCATTCTGTGAGATTCCTCATTCCCATTCTGCTCCCCTCTTTTATCTCATTTATGTTTTGGTGGTCAATGTTGGGGCTCTACAAGTATTTCTGGTTTACATAAATTTGGGACTGAGCATCTTCTAATATATAGAACTTAATATACTCAGAAACAAGAGGATTACCCTCTAGAACCCCTCAGGTAGACAACATTCTCCTTCACTACAACTTCTTCACCACCACCATCTCCCAGTACTCCCCCTCCTTTTTTTCTTCTCCTTTTTTTCTCTTTTTCTTCTCTTCTTCTTTAGGATTCCAGGCCTTTATTTTTTATTACTTTGTTTTAAAATTTATTTTTCACTTTAGTGGTCCTTTTATTTTATATCATTCTGATCTTTGTTTTCAATTTCTGGTATCTGACCTTGGCAGAATCATCTAGGGTGAAATCTACATAGGTCGTGGTTGATGTTCTTGGTGCAGCCCACTCATACAGCCACTCTGCACTGAGCAAAATGACTAGAAAGAAGAACTCACCACAAAAGAAAGAATCAGAAACAGTACTCTCTGCCACAGAGTTACAGAATTTGGATTACAATTCAATGTCAGAAAGCCAAATCAGAAGCACTATTATAAAGCTACTGGTGGCTCTGGAAAAAAAATATAAAGGAATCAAGAGACTTCATGACTGCAGAATTTAGATCTAATCAGGCTGAAATTAAAAATCAAATAAATGAGATGCAACCCAAACTGGAGGTCCTAACGACAAGGATTAATGAGGTAGAAGGAAGAGTAAGTGACATAGAAGACAAGTTGATGACAAGGAAGGAAACTGAGGAAAAAAGGGAAAAACAATGAAAAGACCCTGAGGAAAGGTTAGGGGAAATAAATGATAGCCTCAGAAGGAAAAATCTGCATATAATTGGGGTTCCAGAGAGCACCAAGAGAGACAGAGGGCCAGAAAGCATATTTGAACAAAGCATAGCTGAGAACTTCCCTAATTTGGGGAGGGAAACAGGCATTCAGATTGAGGAGATAGAGAGGCTCCCCCTCAAAAAAAAATCAGTAAAAACCATTCAACACCTTGACATTTAATAGTGAAACTTGCAAATTCCAAAGATTAAGAGAAAATCCTTAAAGCAGGGAGAGACAAGAGATTCCTAACTTATATGGGGAGAAATATTAGATTAACAGCAGACCTCTCCACAGAGACCTGGCAGGCCAGAAAGGGCTGGCAGGATATACATAATCTTTGCAAGTGTGCATGGACCATTTATTTGGATAAACCATATTCTGGACCATAAAACAAGTCTGTATATACTTTAAAGGATTCAAAGAATATGGAAGTTGTTCTCTGTCACAAAGGCATTATATTAGAAATCAACAACAGAAAGATATTAAAATTTCCCAAATATCTGGAAAATAACATGCTTATAAGTAATATATGAAATAAAGAAATCAAAAGTTAAGTTAGAAATTTAACCACCATATTGTTATAACTAATAAATTCAGTAAAGTTACAAGATACAAAATCAATATATAAAATGTTTTGGTGCTTGTTCTAGCAGCACATATTCTAAAATTGGAACAATACAGAGATCAGTATGGTTCCTGCACAAGGATAACACATAATTTCGTGAAAGTATTCCATATAAAAAAAAAATCTTATGTATTTCTATATGTTAATAACAAACTACCAAAAAAAGAAATAAAAAATAACTCAATTTACATTGCATCAATAAGAATAAAATACCTAGGCATAAATTTAACTAAAGAGATGAAAAACTATATTAATGAAAGATATTGAAGAAGGCACAAATAAATGAATATATTCCATGCTCACATGGATTAGAATTAATATTGTTAAAATGTCCATACTTCCCAAAGCAATCTACAAATTCAATACTGTTCCTATCAAAATTCCAGTGGCATTTTTTTACAAAAATAGACCAAAAAATCCTAAAATTTGTATGGGATCGCCAAAGATCCCAAAGATAGCCAAAGCAATCCTGAGAGAGAAGAACAAAGCTAGAGGGGTCACACTTCCTGATTTCAATCTATATTACAAAATTATAATTATGAAGCTACAGTATAGAATAGGCATAAAAACAGACACATATATCAATGGAATAGAATAGAAAACCCAGAAATAAATCCACACATATTTGGTCAAGTAACTTATGACAAAGGATCGAAGAATAGACCATGGGAAAAGACAGTTTCTTCAGTAAATTGTATTGGGAAAACTGGATAGCTACATACAAAAGAATGAAACTCAACCACTAATCCTATACACAAAAATTAATTCAAAATGGATTAAAGATTTGAACCTAAAACTTAAAACTCCTAGAAGAAAGTGTAGATTGTAAGCTCTTTAGCATCAATCTTGGTGATAATTTTTTGGATTTTTTTGGATCTGACACCAAAAGCGAAGACAACAAAAACAAATATAAACAAATGGAACAACATTAAGGTAAAAAAGCTTTTACACAACAAAGGAATCAACAAAATGAAAATGCAACCTACCAAATGGGAGAAAATATTGCAAATCATATATCTGTAAGGAGTTAATCTCTAAAATATATGAAGAACTCATACAATGAGTCCTTTATATGACAACAATTGATGACAAACAATCCAAATAAAAAATTAACAGAAGACCTGAATAAACATTTTTTTTTCAAGAAGACATACAACAGGTAATAAAAGGCAGTCAACAGCACAAATTATCAGGGAAATTCAAATCAAAACCACAGTGAGCTATTACCTCACACCTGTTAGAATGACTATTATCAAAAAGTCAAGAAATAAGTGTTGGTGAGGATGTGGGAGAAAAAAAAAGAATATCCTTGTGCACTGTTGGTAGGAATGTAAATTAGTATAGCCATTATGAAAAACAGTATGGAGGCTCCTCAAAAATTAAAAATAGAACTACCTTTGATTTAGGAATCTCACTTCTGGGTATTTATCCAAAGGAAACTAAAATACTAACTGGAAAAGACATATGCGCTCCCATGTCCATTGCAGCATTATTTGCAGTTGACCAAGACAGGAAGTAATCTAAGTGTCCATTGATGGATAAAGAAAATATGATATGTAAAAAAGAAGGAGATCTTGTCATTTGTGACAATACAGATGGACCTTGAGGGCATTATGCTAAGTAAAATAAGTCAGGCAGAGAAAAACAAATGCCATATGTTCTCACGTATATGTGAAATCTAAAAGAAAGAAAGAAAAGAAATGAAATGAACAAAAACAAGCTCATAGATACAAAGAATATATTGGTGGTTATCAGAGGTAGGAGGTGGGGCAGTGGGTGAAGTGAGTGAAGGGGGGCAAAGGGTAGAAACTTCCAATTACAAAATAAATAGTCATGAGGATATAATGTATAGCATGGTGACTATAATTAGTAATACTGGGTATTGCAAATATGGAAGTTCCAAATAAAGTAGATCTTACAAGTTCTCATCATAAGAAAAAATATTAAAACTATGTGAGGTGACAGATATTAACTAGACTTATTGTGGTGATCATTTCACAGTACATACAATTATCAACTCATTATGTTGTACTCCTGAAACTAATATAATATTGCATGTTAAATATCCATAAATAAAAACAAACAACATAGGATTTAAAACTCTAAAAAATATTATTTTTAGCTGAACGAAAATGAAAGCACAACACTTTGAAATTTACAGGATGCCACTAAAAAAGTACTTAGAGAAAATAAAAGCACTAAACACCTCTATTTAAACAGAAGAAAGGTCTCAAATCAATTATCTCAGTTTCTACCTTCAGAAACTGGAAAATAAGAGAAAATTAAACCCAAAGGAAGTAGAAGAAAGGAAATAAAAGAAATAGAAAAGCAGAAAGTAGTAAAACAACAGAAATAAGTCCATGAAACCAAAACCAGTTCCTTGGAGTGATTACTACTGTTATTAAACCTCTAACTAGACAACAGGAAAAGAGAGAAAGAGAAGTTACCAATTATCAAAATCATTAATGAGAGAAGTGATATTTCTACAGATCCTACAGGTATTAAAAGGATAATAGGGAAAAATCATTGTGCTCGTTGAATAGTGTTTCCAAAAAATTCATGTCTACCTGGAACTGGTCACCATGAACTTTCTGGAAATAGTGTTTTACATGTGATCAAGTTAAGGTAAAGTCATACTATATTGGGTTGGGCCCTAAATCTGGCAACCTTACAGGAAGAGGGAAATTTAACATAGAGAAACAAACAAGAGAACATCATGTGAAGATAGACACAGAGATTGTAGTAAAGAACCTATAAGCCAAGGAATGCCATGAATTGTCAGCAATCACCAGAAACTAAGAGGTATGGAACAGATTTTTCCTTCAAAGCCTCTAGACAGAACCAACCTTCCCAACTTTTGACTTTGGACTTCTAGTCTCCAGGACCGTGAGACAATAAATTTCTGTTGTTTTAAGCCATGGTAATTTGTTACAGAAATCCTAGGAAACTAATACAATTTTTAAAATATTTATGCCAATAGATTTGAAAATTTGGGTGAAATGGAAAAATTTCTTAAAAGATAAAAACTACCAAAAACTCATACACAAAAAAGAGAATTTCTATTTATTGCTATATCTATTAAGAAACAGAATTGTAGTTAAAATTTTTCCACAGAGAAAACTCCAGACCCAGATGGATTCACTAATTAATTCTACCAAACATTTAAGGAATAAATAATAGCAATTCTACACAAATTATTCCAGAAAACTGAAAAGAAGGGAATACTTCCCAACTGATTGTATGAAGTCAGAATTACTATAATACCAAAACCAGAAAAAGACATTACAAAAAAATAAAACCATAGATCAATATCCCTTGTAAATATGGATGTAAAAATTCTTTGCAAAACTTCAGTAAATGAAATCCAATAATGTATTTTAAAAAAAGAGTACTTCTTGACTAAGTGGGGTTTATCCCAGGATTACAAGATTGGTATAGCATTCAAAAACCAACTAATGTAAATTCCATGTTAACAAATTAAAACAGAAAAACAGTGTTTATCCCAATAGATGCAGAAAAGGCATTTGAGAAAAATTCAACAGCCATTCCTGATGAAAAAGTAAAAAACTTCTCAGCAACATACGAACAGAAAGTGAGTTTCTTTTACCTACTAAAGAGCATCCACAAAAAACCTACAAGAAAATCATACTCAATGATAAACAATTGAACACATTCCCTCTGAATCAGGAGCAAGACAAGGATGTCTACTAACCACCTCAATCACCTTTGCATTGAAGGTTCAAGTCAGTATGATAAGGCAAAAAAAGAAAGAATAGTTGAATAGGAAGAAGTAAAACTATCTCTAGTCACATGATTTTCTATATAGAAAATTCAATGAAATTTTAATTACCAGAACTTAAAAATGAGTTTAACAAGTTTGCAGGTCACATGAGGAATGTACCAAAGATCCCAATTGTATTTCTATATACTAGGAATAAAAAATCATAAATTGAATTTTTAAGAAATGTCACAACATCAAAAAATATGAAACACATGGGGACACATCTGACAAGAAGATTTTGAATTATGAAATACTGTTGAGAGAAATTAAAGGAGACATATGTCATGTTCATGGATCAAAAACCTCGATATAGTCAAGACATCAATTCTCTCCAAACTGATCTGACACAATCCCAATCAAAATCCCAACAGAAGTTTTTTTTTACATATGGGCAAACTGATTACAAAATTCAGTCATAGATGCAGTGGACCTAGAATATTCAAAACAACTTTGAAAAGGTCAAAACCAGAGGACCAACATTCTCTAATTTCAAGACATTGTAAACTACAGTAATATTAAGACGATATGGTATTGTCATAAAGGCAGGCAAATAAATCAATAGATCAGAACAGAGGTAGAGCCCCATCTTGAGCAACCTTGAACAGTAATTTAGTGATGGGTCATGAGACAATGGGAAGCACACTGTTCAGTCTGCTCTAGTCAGCCTGTGATCCAGGTGCAGCTCAAACATCTCAGCACCCTCTTCCACCAGGATGAGCCCTTTCAACCCAAGGCATCCCCGGGAACCAAGGATAATAACTGAACTTCCTCCCTTCAGTATTTAAGAGTCACACCTCTCCCCAAGAGTGCTGGAACTTGATTTCCCCGTGCTACTAACCAGCTGTTGATCCTAAAGTCCTCTATATTCATGTGGCCAAAAGAGCTCCCTGGGCCCCATGTAAGCAGCATAACTCCAAGTAGCCTGGCCTGGCCTGAGGGACTGCGATCAAGGGCCCTGCCCCTGGTCATGTGTCTAGAAGTGGGTCATTGTCCCCACAGGACCTGTGGTTTAGTAGGAGAGACAAAGGATTCAACAAGCAATTGCAAGGTTGGCACACAAAATCTTACAGAAGGGTAGGTGTATGATGCCCACCCAGCCTATCACCAGAGCACCTAACCTGGTTGAGGCAGGCCATGAAGGTAGCCCAGAGATGGTGGCATTCAACCAAGACCTGAAAAATAAGTCTGAGTTCAAACTGTATTTAAGTCCTTTTGGGCTGTGTAGCTTTATGGGGCTCATAATAAGGATAAAGCAGAAGCAGAGAGAGGGAGTAGGCAATAGAACAAAGTGGTCTAGTTCCTAAGTAAAAGGCATCCCTATTCCCTTGCTAACGGAGATGTGGCTGCAAAGGCAGAGAACTGCCCGAAGAAAGAATCAGAGTGGCCTACATTACTGTCCAAAGCCTCTCACTGGCCAGGCTTAAAGACTGACATCCTGATTGCTTCCCCGCCACCACTGGCAACCATCTCGTCATTGCAACCCTGTGCCCCTACAATTGGAAATGGTACCAAGGCTTGAGTTCAAGCTTGAGTTAAGGGTGCATGACCTCAGGCAGTGCCCTCCTGGCCTTGCCAAATCAAAGCACTTGCAGCTGACCAAGAAATCTTTGAAAGCTCCCATCCCCTTCATTTCCTGCTTGGACTTTGGGGAAGCCAAGCTGCAGAAAGAGAGCTCCATGCATTAGACTCTGAACGCAGTGCACTCCTTGGCGAACACAGGAATGGTTCACCGGGTGGAGCAAGATTCCTTGATTCACTGTGTTCCTAGATCAGACACAAAAAGGGCTCTGGTGCAGAGTCTCAGATCATGGAGCAACAGTAAGAGAACACTTAAAAAATAAAAGCAGGGCAGCCCTGGTGGTGCAGCGGTTTGGCGCCACCTGCAGCCTGGGGTGTGATCCTGGAGACGGGGGATCGAGTCCCGCGTCGGGCTCCCTGCATGGAGCCTGCTTCTCCCTCTGCCTGTGTCTCTGCCTCTCTCTCTCTCTGTGTGTCTATGAATAAATAAATAAAATCTTTTAAAAAAAAATAAGTAAAAGCAAATGCCTTTGCCTTGAGATACCATCAACCTTGATCATTTATTTACAGCCTTTTCCCTTAAAATCATGTGTGAATGCTCTGAAGCCTGAGAGTGCCAGTTCCCCATACCCCCTCAATTTACTGGACTCGAGTAATGGTACTATTAGTGGTTTTATTTGATCTTCACTAAATTTGGGAAATGAGCTTCCCAATTTGGTCAAAAATATATTATTTTTCATATTTCTAAAGTTCCTTATGATAATGGTCCAGGACTGGAGCCTGGGATTTTCTTGCCAACTGCTTCTCATAATGGATTTAAGTTTTGAGAGAGGGACTTTATTTGTTTGTCTGCCTTAGAGCATTGGACTATTAAGTACAAAGAGTCCCCAACTTATGATGGTTCGACCTATAATTTTTTTACCTTAGGATGCTTTGAATGCAATAGAAATTCAGGAGAAACTGTGCTTTGAATTTTGAATTTTGATCTTTTCCTGGGCTAGTATTATGTGGCAGTATCCTCTCAACAGCAAGCTGCAGTTCCCAGTCAGCTACAGGATCACAAGGGCAAACAACCTGCACACTGACAACCATTCTACCCATACAACCATCCTGGTTTTCACTTTCAGTACAGTATTCAACAAATTACATGAGATAGTCAACACTTAATGATAAAATAGAATTTGTGTTAGATGATTTAGCCCAACTGTAGACTAATTTAAAGTTCTGAACACATTTAAGATGGGAGAAGCTAAGCTATGATATTTGGTAGGTTAGTTATATTAAATGCATTTTCAACTTACAATGGGTTTATCAAGACATAACCCTATCCAGGTGCCCAGGTGGTGTATTCAATTAAGCATCCAACTCTTGGTTTCAGCTCAAGTCATGATCTCAGAGTTGTGGGATAGAGCCCTGCATTGGCCTCCACACTCAGAGTCTGCTTAAGACTCTCTCTCCTTTCTCTGCCCTTCCCTCTGTGGGCTCTCTCTTTCTCTCTCTCTCTCTCTCTAAAATATATAAATAAATCTTTGGGAGGAAAAAAGACATAACCCTATCATAAATCAAGAGAAATCTGGTATTATGGATGAGTAGGGAGACTCCTTTGCCCTAAAGACTACATTATTTATGGCTTCCACTCTTGATATATCATTTGAACATGGTAGGTCCTTTTGTAGATAGCTTTTGTAGAATATCTTGGTGATCATTATTTTCTGTTAATTGGCAGAATTATCGTTTGCTACTTTGCAAAGGTATCTAGAATAGATTATACTTCCACTATAAATTACAGAGCAAGCTTGGAAATTTTGCTTGCCAAATTATTGCTGGCACTGAGGAGACCTGGATACCAGGATGGAGGTGGAATCCACCTATCATCTTTATTTTTTTTTTTTAGTATTTTACTTATTCATGAGAGACACAGAGAGAGAGGCAGAGACCCAGGCAGAGAGAGAGAAGCAGGCTCCCTGCAGGAGTCCGATGTGGAACTCGACCCCAGGACCCCGGGACCATGACCCGAGCCAAAGGCAGATGCTCAATCACTGAGCCACCCAGGTGTCCCTCTTTATCTATTTCTCAATACAAACTGGGATGTAGGGGTGGAGTAGTCACCTGACCCTGACTTTTCCCAAGGCCCTGTGGCCTGAACAGAATCACTGGTGCCCTGTCTTAACTCCACAAGCCAGGAGTCAGGAACCATCATCAGCCAGACTAGTACTGCCTGGATCCCATCACTGAATCCTAGGAGAAGAAACAGGGTGGACATTTGTGGGACATGAAATGGAATTGCATGGGAGAAAGCACATTCAGTCGTAAAGAGTTTATGATAACTCTCAATTTCTAGACTGGACAATGGGCGATGGGGGACACTGGACTTATAGCAATTTATGAAAGAAGACAATGGCTTCAGCTTGGGATCAGTTTGGGTCTGGATTGCTTGTGGCACATCCCAGGGATGCCAACTAGTACACAAGCCAGCAAGAAGAATGGAATATAGATTTGAAAATCAATAGTACTCACTCACCAAACAAACATTTATTGAAGGCCACCTGAGCATAGGATAAGAATAAAAAATTCTTGACTAAGAATAAGCCTTGAATAAAAAAATCAATTCCTGATCTTCTGGAGCTCATAATGGGGGTGAAGGTGGATAAATGTTAAATATATACTCACAAACATCAGGGGTCTGGCTGGGACCAAGACACAAGAAAATGTGGCCTTGAGTGGAGATAGGGAGTCTCATCCTCTCAGAAAGGTGCAGAAATGAGGCTGAGTGTGGTCATGGAGAATTGGTGGGTGAATGGGCTAGAAGGTGATGAAGAGCTCCTAGTGTTCTCAATTCACATGATGAAGAAAGAGGCTATGTCATCCACTGAACACAAAGGGGATGGAAGATAAATACAGTCCCAAGAAACAGAGGGAAGTGACAAGGATATGGGCAAGGACATCTGGAAGTCTGACAGCCTCGCTGAGACAGGAGGTCATTAGATTGTCTGGATCCATGCTGCACAGTGGAAATTTGTTTTCTTGAGCTGTGCCCAGCGGCCCCATGCTAGATGAGCAGCCTCCCTGCTCTGGAGGAAGATTCTATCCAGATGACTGTGGCAGTGGCAACAAGGCACAAGTAATGGAGGAGCCCCAGGAAGGCAGGGGGCCGGAGGGGCTGGCAGCTGGAAGCTCAGCAGAAGCTCAGCACTCTCTATAGAGGAAGAGCACATGTACCACCTGTGAAGATGGAGAGCTCTGAAGCCAGTCAGGGAAAACAGAGGGCTGGCTTCAGGCAATGAGGAGGTGGTCCTCCCAGGGCTCAGGACACTAGGGCACCATGGTCAGCTTTTGGAGGAGCCAGAACCTACAACCTGAAATCTCCTAGGAGCATGTCAGGAGGTGGTAAACATAATCTAAGGCTCGTGAGTTAGAAGGAGCAGAGGCAGAGGGTAGTGCTTTTGAGTAAGGGAACCTGCACACAAGATGGAGCAGTGATGATCTGGAGGCCACATCAGGGCAAAGACAAGCCCACACAGGCCTGATCCTCTACCAGAAGTATACAGTGTATGAGGCAACAGTGAGAGCTCAGGAACAGGGTCCTTACTGCTAATCAGAACAGCAGTGTCAACCTCACCACGAAGCTACTTATAAAAGCAGGATTTTGGGTGCCCCACATATACTGATCAGAATCCACATCTTAATGAGACCCCTTAGAAATACTTATGCACCTTGCAGTTTAAAAACTTTGGATCGGGGTGCCTGGGTGGCTAAGGTGGTTAAGCAGCTGCCTTCGGCTCAGGTCATGATCCCAGGGTCCTGGTATGGAGCCCCAAGTCAGGCTCCCTGCTCCAAGGGGAGTCTGCTTCTCCCTTTGCCCCTCCCCCTGCTCATGCTCTCCCTCTCTCACATTCTCTCTCTCTCTCTCAAATAAATAAATAAAATCATTAAAGAAAAATAAAGCTTTTGACCCAAAATACCCAAAATATACACTACACATATAACCCCAAAACAATGCACCTGTAAATGTAACCTCAAGTATCCCTGGAGAACACTAGTCTGAGAGAGCAAACTTAATTCTCAACAGCTCTCAATTATAACCTTACTTATGATGAGCAGTGTTGGCAGATGATATACCTGGCTCTGTACTGAGCACCTTCTATGCATGCAATACTCCCTGCAGACCTAGGAGCTGAGGATATCATTATGGTCCCCATGATCCAGGTGGTGATTTGGAGGCTCCCAGAAGTTAAGGAATTTGCTAAGTCCACTCAGCTTGTAAGAGGCAATGCTGGAAATCAATCATAAGTCAGCCTGAATCCCTTAGATGCCACACATTTCCTTAAACTCAGATTTATTCATGTGAGTCCCAGTATTGGATGGCTCAGTGATTCTCCTGAACAATACCAGACCACACAATTAACAGTTAAATAAACTTTGCTGCACAATAAAATGGAGTAATAATCAATATTCAAAAATTATTTTTTTAAGAATTGTCAATTATACAAGGGAATTTTCATTACAAACTATTTTTTGAGAAAAGTATAATGTAAGAACCTATATAATATACTGTATATCCTGTTAAACATATAAACTCAAATGTTCACCATTCACAGAATGGTTAAATAAAACAGAATATTCATTCAATAAAATGCTATTCATGCTTAAATAAAAACTAGACCTCTGTATATCAAAATCAGTATTTCTCAAAAATGTAATGTTGATGACAAAAAGTTGAAAAATAAAATTTTTGGCATATTTTATACACATTTTCAAAGCACAGAAATCAATATCCTAAATTACTCACGGATACTAGTGTATAAACCACAAACCCCCAAAACACAGACTGGAAAGATACATTATTAGTATCTTTCAAGATACAACAAAGAATCACAACTGTTGTTGGAACTGGCCTGGGGTAGGGGGTTAAGCAGAGTCCAACTATATGCTATGCTGTAATTCTTTAAAAGGTAAAAAGACATGACAAATGTGATCTATATCGACATTGGCATTGACATTTGTTGATTCTATATGGTGGATATAGATATTGTATATGGTGGGCGTTTGTTGTATTTGTAGTTTTCTACAATTTTAAATTTCTATATTCCAATTTATATGCTAAGAAAAGTTTAAAAGGAAGTTCATAAAATATTAACAACACTGTCCTCTGGGCAGTAATGTTATAGGCAATTTTAGTTTTCTTCTTCAGATTTATCTGTCCTTGTAAAATTTTCCCGATTAGAATATGTGACTTTTGTAACCAATAGAAAAATAGACTCACCCCCCAATTTCCCAAGAGCTAATCCATTTCATGTCTCTGGGCTTTTGTAATAAAGCAGAACATACATAGTATTGAAGATATAGGCAGAATGGAAAAACAAGAAGTGAATAATGTTGGATTTGACAGCAAATTTCTTTTAAAAACAGAGAACTTTTCTGTTTCTGTTTTTGTTTACTATGTCAATTCTATGGCCAAAAACAGATAACGTCCCACACATATGTGGCTGCTTTGTGCACATGGCACATTGCATCTTTGAAGGTTATAACTAGGCTATACATTAAAAATGACCTAGTGCAACCCCATTGTTTTATCAATAGGAAAACCGAGCCTGAGAAGGGTAAAGAGGCTTGTCTAAGGTCAAACGGCAGGAGTAGAAACTGAGTCAGAGTCCTAGCTGATGTTTTCATGGCTCTACTGGTGCTGCCCAAGCATTTTGTGGACTGTGATGGTGCCCAAATATGAAGAATAAGATGAAAATATTGCCAAAAGAAACCAATTGGCATTATCTGTGTTAAAAAAAAAAAAAAAGCAAATGCAAATCGTGTCATATATACAAGCTAACGTATTTATCTACACTTAGGCCCAGATTTCAATCTATCCTCAAAATCCAATGACTTCTTTGAGTAAGAATCCCTTCCTTCATTGAATTCTGTGCTGGAGGAGTGTGTTTGGATTTCGGCAGGCACGGGTCAGCTTCTCAGCTCACCTTCATGGGGTGTTGATTCTTACCATGCAGTACTTTCAAAAGCTGAGCTTTCTAAAGAGAATGGCCTCACTAAGGCTAGAAACATGAGTATCCCTCACCGCAGGTATCCCTGGTCGCCAGAAACCAGACAGCCTATGCTGCCCAGGTCCAGGCGAGTCTGACAGTGAGTCTCAACCTGCACAGCCCTGCCTGGGTGCAGCCTGCAACACTCCCATCTGAAGGACCAATGCGGGGCCTGACTCATTCAAGGTCCACACCCTCCCTTGCCACTGTCATCTCCTGTCCTCATAGCTGGTCTGACCTGGCCTTCCTGACCAGCTTAGATGCTCACTGACCCCCCCCCATTCATAGGGGGCAAGGTCAGTCTCCTTGTCTGGGACTCAAATATCCCTCAAGCTCTGCTCCCTGCTCCCTGCTCCCTCCACCCTCATCTTCTGTCTGCATACCCCTCCTGAACACACTCATACTCATACATGCAAGCCTGTGCACACGTGCTCATAAGCAGCATGTTCATTACACACATGCACATACTCCTAAAGCCTACAGTTTCCTAAATGTGCTAGGTACTTCCAAGTTCCCTGGATTTCAGACACAGGCTGCTTCTGAATCTGATCGGAATCCCCCATCCCATCTCCATCCAGCCCTCAGCTCGGAGGTCCATGCACTAGCAGGGTTCACACACAGAGGGAAGGGGCTTTGTGAGGGCAGGGAACCCTGTGATTCTGCCTTCTCAGCACAGGGTCTAGCAAAAAATCAACATGAAAAAGATTACTAGTTTATCAATTCATGAACTGATAAAAAAACTCATGGTCAATAAGACTCATGACTATTTATTTCAAAAACCAGAAGCCATAGGGGCTCCTGGATGGCTCAATCAGTTAGGGACTGCCTTGGGCTCAGGTCATGACCCCAGGGTCCTGGGATGGAGCTCCATGTCAGGCTCCCTGCTCCAAGGGGAGCCTGCTTCTCCCTCTCCCCTACTCATGCTTTCTCATGTTCTTTCTCTCTCTCAAATAAATAAATAAAATCTTTAAAAACAAAAATCAGAATCCATAAATACAAACAGGGCCAAGAGAAGTGGGCTTTCCCAGCCACCCAGAGTTGGCCATGTCCAAATACTTGCCAGCACCCCTCCCCACAGGGTCTAGGGCGAGGCACCAATATTTTCCCCGTACTCTTCGTGCAAAGGCACCCATTCTTTAAAGATTCATTGGCTAGTTGACAAAATCAGCTACCTGATGAAAGAGGCACCAAGGTATGAACATTTGGCATCCAAATTTCCGAGGATGTGTGGTGGTGGTTGTGGTGGTTGTTCCTACCGTTAGCCTCCTATCATTAATCTAAGCCAGGGCAGGCACTTTGAAGCATTTTCAAGCTTTGCTCCCGCATCCCTGAGGCAGGGTGGGGAGATGAGGACTCCCTGTCCTGGGACGGCTCCTCCCTTTCAATGTGTGTCTCAGAGGCCTGGGCACAGAGCAGAAGACTCTCCTCCCTGGCCCCCATCTCTGGGCTGGTGCCCACCCCTCCCCTGGTGAAGCCCTCTGTGGCTAGGCTCTGTGGGTGAGCTGGGGCCCCAGAGGAAGGGTCATCCCTTTGCAGAACCTCGCCCCACATCGTGCGGCTCAGGGCCTGTCCACTCAACAGGTGTGCAAGGATGGCACCGACCCTTAAGCCAGCTCCCAAAATGACCCTGGCAGACAATACGGAGGAGCATCATCCCTGCCCTGGGAGACAGGCAGTGAGAGATCAACTCACTGCTCTGCTCAACAACTCAAACAAGACAATTTGTACAGCTGTTGTTCTGAAACCGCTTAAAAACAAAGTCGAACAAAAATCAAAATAGCCACACTGATGCTTCAGCAAAGCCGGATTTTAAAGTAACCCTTCTCCCTCATCCACAAACCTCCTGTCCTCCATCCTTAGCCTTTTGTTTTTTGGAACTGGTACCCCCCTAAAGACATCTCAAAGGAGGTTGGCAGCAAATAATCAATTCCTGTTGAAACTGGCTAGGTCCTGTGTTTCCTTATAAACCTCCTCCCCTGCCGCCCCTTCCTCCAATGGGCTTGCAGTTTTTTGAAGGCCTTAGCCAGCTGCAGCCTTCTTTGCCCAGCAAAACAATAAAGCCAGTATTCTTTTTTTTTTTTTTTTTTTATCCCAAACTGTCTTTATGTTATATTTTGTCTCCAAAACACAGAGGTTGGTATTCAACACCAGGTCTGCTGGGCCAGGCCAGGGAAGCATGGGCTGGGCTCATGGGCTCACATGAGAGTCCAGCAGAGGCCACACAGCCACTCAGTGACTCAGTGGCCAGTTCTACCATTTGGTAAATGTGCATTACCACCTTCCCCTCTGCTACATGGAAGACTTCAAGGCCTTTTCTTTTTTCTTTTTTCATAAAGATTTTATTTATTTATTCATGAGAAACACAGAGAGAGAGAGAGAGAGAGGCAGAGACATAGGTAGAAGGAGAGGCAGGCTCCCTATGGGGACCTTGATGCGGAACTTGATCCCAGGACCCTCTGAGTGTGATCCCCAGGATCATACTCTGAGCCAAAGGCAGATGCTCAACCACTGAGCCACCTAGGTGTCCTCCAGGGCCTTTTCACTGAAATGGAGAAATGTATAATTAAATACTTCAAGAATATAAAAAATTACAAAGAGAACTATAACTGCCTATGCACCCTCTACTTAGAATTAACAGATGCTAATATTTCTATAACTGCCTAGAAGTTTCTAAGGAAATAAAATAATATAGCTACTATTGAGTCTGCTCTGTACCCCTGCCCCGTCCCATCCCTTCTCCTTGGCCTGACAGACGAACCCTATCTGAAGTTGGTATGTGTTCTTCCCATCCTGAGTGCCATATTTTACTCTATGTATCCGAAAAGACGGGATAGCAATGCTTTGTTTGTTTTTATTATTTACATAAAGTCATGATGAATTTATAATTCTGAAACATGTTTCTTCACTCATCATATTCTATTGTAGCTTTAAGCTTTCTTGCAGTTGATTCATATGAATCTAGCTCATTTGTTGTAATTGCTGTTAGAATATGTGCATGTGAATATAACATGATTTATTTAGCTAATTCCTTCGTGGTGAGCATTGCAAATCTTCGGTACTGTAAACAATGCTCTAGCTAACAGCCATGTTGCACCTGGGGAGAATATCTCACAGAATTTCTGGGTTATGGTTCTGTGCTTGTTTTTATTAGGGCTCCCTCATCTGGCCTCCAAAGGCAGAGCTGGGTACAGTCCTGCCACCAGGGACAGTATGTATCACCTACCCTGGTCACTCATCATTGTCATGGCCGTTCTAGTGGCATCTCATGGTCAGGTACTTCCTCAGACATGGCAAAATAAGATTTTGTCTTCTGAGAAATTCAGGGTCCTGTCCTGTGAGCATTTTTCTCTAAGTTTGCTTGTCTGTTGTCTTCCATGAGTCTCTCCCTGACAGAGGCTCACATCTGAGCTGAAGACAAACAATGCTCTTTCTCTTCTCCTCTTCTTTCTCTCGCAGGTCCCCTTGTAAACTCACCATGCTTGTCACCTGAAGCAGCATGCTGAGTGGACCCAGGAAGCACTGTCTCTCAGAACAGGTGCAGAGGGCCCCTTGTTTGGCTGCTGTTATGTCAGGGGCTCGGAGGTGGCTCTCTGTACCCTGCCTCTGCAAATGACGTGGAAAGTGGACCCTCTGGCCCACACCAAGAGTCCTAAGGTGCTAGAACAGGCAGAGGGCAATGAGCCTCACAGCCACCCCAGCTTCACTTACTGCAGCTTGTGTCACATCTAATAGCTATTAAGTGAATAAGACGTGGTTTAATTTATTATGAATTTGAGATGTCTTCAGCATAAGTTGCAGAAAGTAATGGTGAAAAGGGAGAGAAGGGACATGAGCTGGAATAACCATGTTGGCACAGCTCCCATGGTTCCTTCCCTGTAAGAAAGTAACTGAACAATCACACCTTGGGGAATGGGGGAGGCAGGGACAGGTCGAGAAGAGATGCAGGGGTGCTGAGTGCTACAGTGAGTGCCCCTCTGGAATACTCTGGCACCCCTCCCCAGAGCCAGGAGAAGATACTGGGGGCAGGTCTGCTCAGCAATCTGGAAGGGAACAGGGGAAAGTCTGTTTTCACCAAGGACTGATTTTCTTCAATAAATAAACATGCTGCTAGCACAGCAGACAAGAGAAGAGAAGGTACTCAGAGGAGATGGAGGAAGCTGGGAGGAAGCCCAGAGAGCAGAGGGCAGGTCCTACTCTGGGGCTTTGCCTGGAGCTCCTGGGAAAGGCAAAGATTATCAGAAAAGAGTTCTGCCCCTGATCCTGGCAGCACAGCTCTGAGCTGAAGGAAAAGCCTCCCTCAGGGTTAAGATATACATTCACCTAGACTAAGAGAGCCTGTAACAATTGCAGGGCAGAGGCAAGGACAAATAGGTCTACAGTCTCAATTAACCACAGCTCAGTACCCCACCTCCATCACCACCCACCACGAGATCCTGGCACAGGAAACTGAAAAGCACAATATACTCAGCCCTCCAACTGAAGCTCTGAAGGGAGAGAATGAAACGTCTCAAATAAGACAAGGTCAAGACAAGGAGAAATTTCCCACACCATATTGAAAAGTAGAGGAAGTCTTCATTGAGCTAAATATATTCAAATGAAAAGAAAGAATATAGCAGCTATGGAAAATATGATAGCAAAGAAATGAATAAATAAATGGAAAAAATATAAGGCAAAAAAAGATGAAAAATCCACTCAGGGGTGTGGGGAGAGACAAGAAACAGTAGGAAATACCACAACACTGCTCCATGTTAAAAAAAAAAAAAAAAAGACTGACAAAGACCTCAAAAGTAGATGTTTGCTGAGATATTTGGGGAAAGTGTGCTGAGGTCTGCAACTTGAAATGCATCAAGATAAGAAAAACTGATGGAGGGAAAGAAAGAACAGTGGAGAAACCTTGATGCTGATGGGATTTGGGTGGTGAATAAGTGGAGGGTCACTGAAATCCCATCATCTTTTCTATATATAAAAATATGTGTAATAAAATGTTGGGGAAGAAAGATAATACCTGGGACCCCTGGGTGGCTCAGCAATTGGGCGTCTGCCTTTGGCTCTGGTCGTGATCCTGGAGCCCCAGGATTGAGTCCCACATCCGGCTCCCTGCATGGAGCCTGCTTCTCCCTCTGCCTATGTCTCTGCCTCTCTCTAAGTCTCTCATGAATAAATAAATAAAATCTTAAAAAAATATAAAATAAAGGTCAAAAAAAGATAATACCTACTCTTCAAAACCATCCTAAGAATTATATGAGATAATGAATATAGAAGGGCTCATACACTACTGAGGATTTACAGATTTTAAAAGTGATTAAAATAGTATAATAGCATAACAAGGGAAGATTAAAGAGGCAAAGAAACAGAGTGCCTTTCAGAACTAATAAATAAATTAGAAATAGCAAAAGAAAGACAGGTTGGATCATCGTATTTCTGGCAAAGAGGAAATGATGTGGGAAACAAAGGCAGAAGAGAAATTAATAAATATCCTTACTATCTACAGCCCACTGACAAGTCCTTGAAACAGGAAGAGTGACCTTCCTCTAGAGACTCAGGGGCCTTGGTGTTAATACTTTGCTAAAAGCAAAAGGCAATGCTAGCCCAAACCCAGGATCCTATAAGTCTACTTTACATATAAAAATTCTTTTGGAAACTTCTTTTATCTATCCCCCTTCCCAAGATAGATGTTGACAATCAACCCCCCAGCATAGGACCCACAATATACATCTGTAGGGTCTCATGTGTGAGGGTTTACTAAACAATAGCAAACCACCTTCTCCAACAATAGCTAGCCTCCTCAAGAAAATACCTGGAAGGCTTGTGCTCTCCCTAACCACTCCCTCCCAACCTGAAAGTATATAATGGGTCACTCCTCATGACCCCAGTGCAGCTCTTTCTCTCCAGGGTCTGGTCCCAGAGCTTTAATAAGCTTTTTTTGCACCAAAAGACGTCTCAAGAATTCTTTCTTGGCCATTGGCTTTAAACCCTAACATCTTTCCTACATCAGAAATACTGAACATATTCAAAATGAATGCAGAATGAAAAGGCAAGTCGATTAAAGTAATTTTAAAAAGTCAGTGGACACAAAGAACAAACCAGTGTTCAACTAATAGATAATCGGTATCCCTAAAATAGGGAACCTACCAAATGGAAATTAAAATATTCGAAGGTAAATAAGAAGCATCTGAGTGGCTCAATCAGTTAACCATCCAACTCTGGATTTCAGCGCAATTCATGATCTGGGGTCCTGAGATCAAGCCCTGCATGAGTCTCCATGCTCAGCAGGATTCTCTCTCTTCCTCTGCCCCTTCCTTCCACTCTCTCTCATTCTTTCTCTGTATCTCTAAAATAAATAAGTAAATATTTTTTTAAGGTTTTATTTATTTATTCATGAGAGACACAGAAAAGACAGAGACATAGGCAGAGGGAGAAGCAGGCTCCCCACCGGGAGCCTGATGTGGGACTCAATCCCTGGACCAGGGATCACAACCTGAGCCAAAGGCACGCACTCAACCACAGAGCCACCCAGGTGCCCCAGTAAGTAAATATTTAAATATATATATTTCAAGGTAAATGAGAAGAAAATACTTTTGAAAATAAAAGGAAAAGTTGTATATGAGTAAAAGGACACAACATATTCCAGAAGAAAATGACATAGGCAAATCAACACTAAAGGATATCCAGCAAGCTTTCTCAAGGATAGAGAAGAAATTCTTTAGACATCCAGGCAAAAATAATAGTAATTATAATTCCTTACAAAGAAGGAAAACAGGTTGCCTTCATATTTCTCTCAGCACTACTAGATTCCATAAGACCACAGAGGAATATATTCAACATTTGTGGGAAATAAATTATGACCTAAAAAATTTAGGCTAAGCCAAGTTGAGCAATAGGCTAAGCCAAGTTGAGCAAATATGCAAGTACCCAAAATACTGTACCCATGAAAGTCTCTTGAAAGTTGTACTGACTAAACAAAACCAGCCAGCCAAGACATGCATGGTGATGCCTGGTACCAGGCCTAGAGATGGTCCAGAAGTGGATTCCTTACAGAACCAAGTCCAAATTTGACTCTCCAAGTCAATATGCTAACATCAGCCATGTAAGAATGGTTCAACCAAGCATCCTGGGGGGTACAGGCAGGTGAGGAATTTGGAATAGAGTCTCAACTGCTCCTGTTCTCATATTTCATAATATGCTGTCAAGTATTGTCAGAAAGTTGATAAATCAAGAAATGAAGTTGTAAATATATTATATAAATATAAGAACTAAGAAACAAGACAATCAACCTCCATATGACTGGAAGAAAATACACACACACACACACACACACACAGAAAAAACATTAAAACTTGGTATTATAACAAAAAAGATGATAGATCCAAGACCAAACATAACAGATACATCAATAAGTGGATAAGCTCACATTTTAAAGGTTATATTTGAAAAATCTACTTGCTGAAAAGAGATGTATCTACAACAAAGTCACTGAGGAGCCTCTGCACACATCCCAGCTAATACAGATGAAGCAGAGCTGGGATGTGAGAGTAATACCAGTCAAGACAATTCAGGAAAAAAGCATTATAGAGAGAAAGACACTCTATAATGATAAAGAGTATAATATACAATAAAGTTCTGTCAGGAAAATTTATGGACCAACTAATGCCCCAGCAAATTATAAAAAGAAAAACCAGAGTAAATACAAAGAGAAATAGAAACACAACAGGAGCAAACAGATTGAAGTCACCTCTCTGTCGGCCTATGACCAATTAACCACACAAACGCAATGACAAAAAATTAAAGATGGAGGGGGCCTAGGTAACAAAATGAATCAAAATGTTTCAAACCATGCTGGGCAAACAGAATGTCCCCTCCTTTTCAAGGCCCACTGAACATTTACACACAGTGGCTCATTCTCGGCCCCTAGACCTCAATAGCAACCCACTTAGAAGTGGTGTGGGCAGGGTGAGGGGGGCAAGGGAGGGAAGCAGGGCATCCTGAGCACATACCTGGTGAAGCAAGCCATCCTACCCCAAGCCTGAAGAGGCAGGAGAAAAACTCTGAGAAAGAGCCAGGTGAGAGCCCAACCCGAAGAGCAGCTGAGTGGTGTGGCAGTGCTCTGCCCTGCCCTCTGACCCCTCCTGGATGCCAGCTAGCCCACACATGCAAGCTTGCCCAGGTGACAGCCACACAGATGTGCCTCCCAGACCGAGGAAAGATAGGACAGGGTGGAAAACAGATTGGGGATGGGCAAAGGGAGAGATTGCTGCCTGCTAATCTAATCAATGGAAAAGGAATAGCAAAATGACCCAAGTTACAAGTGAGAATGGGAAATGACAGAAAATACATTCATGAGATGTAATAAAAGCATATCTTACTCAAATCCATACAAACACATATGAAACCTAGAAGAAATGGATGACTTTCCAGGAAAATGGGAGTTACCAAATTTGAATGTAGGAAAAGATATATAGAAGATAGAATAAAATTAGCAGAGGAACTATTACAAGAAAAAATTTTGTGTTATTTATTCCATAATCAGACATTTTACCAAATTCCCTTATTTTTCAAGATTCTTCTGGTGACTTCAGGCACATTAAGTCACCTGAAAACAATGATAGTTTTGCTCCCTTCTTCCCATTTTTTTATCTTAGTCCTATCTGTTTTCCAGCTCCATTAAACTAGTCCTTTTCAATGAAGTGTCAGACAACAGTGGGGAAACGATCATCTTTCCCTCATTCCTGCCTTTAATGAGCATCCTCTCAGGGAGTCCCTATTCTGTGGCTCCCTGGCTGCTTGTTTATGTTTGCTTCTCTTGCTACATGGAGGAAGTGTTTCTCTCTTCCTGTTTTAGGTGTGATCATGCACTTTTATCAAATGCCATTTTGAAGTTTGTGGAGATAATCACAGGTAGTGGGTTGGTTTTTTTTCCTTGTGACTTTTTAATACAGGAAATAAATTCCCAACTAGTTTTTGTAATGTAAATTATTTTCTGACAGTAAAATATCCTTGCATCTGTGGAATAAGCCCCCATTGGTTGTACTGCATTGATTTTTTAGTTTGTTTATACACTTGATTTGCTAAAATTATATTTCAAGTTTTTGCATCAATCAATACAAATTTTTATTTTTATGCTCTCTTTATCAGATTTCAGTGTGAATTTTATGCTAGCTCCATAAAATAGTTGTGATGCTTTTTTGTAACTTCTAGAACAGCTTACACACACATTCAGATTCTTTATTTTGATGAAACAGAACTCAATCTGGGCCTGGTATTTTAATAATAAAAATTAGGAAGAGGGAAGCAAAATTATTATCTATATATCTGGAAGAACTAGGAGAATCCATTGGAGAAAATGTATCTGAAAAATAAGAGAATTCAGTTGTGTCTAGATATAGAATTGATATTCAAAAAGAATTAGCTTTTGTCTATGTAGAAAACTACAACAAAATACAAAGGAAATGAAAAGATAACTTTTCCATCCAACTGTGCCACCCACACATTACCCACTGCCCCGTGCCACCCTACTGAATGCAGGGACACACAGATGAGCATCTTCACCTACATGCTTCTCCACCAATCTACTGAACCTATAACATACCCTGAGAACATGATCATTTTAAAATTCATTTTATTTTTAAATCTATTTTTAAATTATATAATTTTAAAAGAATTATTAATGATGCCAATATATAAAACCTCACCAACTCAGCAGTGTTTTCACAGCTTAATGTGGAAGAATGAAAGACCCCACAAGGAATATATGTGCCAATTCTGCTACTTCTTGTCACTTCTGCTTTTATTGTTAGTATGATCATCAATCCACAGCTAATTGGCAGAAATATTTTTAGACCATTTGTCAATTTTATGAGGAAAGTTTAGTTAAACATCGATAAAATCGTCTGTAGGCATAGAGACTCTGTAATGTTCTTGGAGAAATCGTGGAGCCCCACACTGCCTTGCAGACACCGCCCCACAGAGTGAGCAGGGCTGGGTGCCTGTGTCCACCTCCACAGAAATTATCAGTAACCAGATCCCCAGTAACCAGGCACACTCAGGTGCATGTGGCCCAGCTTATGCAATAGCTATCTATCAGACTACATCAGGCAGGGTTGGGTGAAGATGCTGGAAGTCCCTTGAGATATTCCACTTAGTTGTGGAAATGGTTTTCACATGGAGATTTAGAGGCTTTCATGACTGCTGGATATCTGGGGAGCAAGGATCCCATCAGAAATTATCTTGGCAGCCCACAGCACCAAGCAGCTGACCCTCCTAAGCTGTCATCGCCTGCCACCAGGGAGGGATATGTTTCTGCTCAAATCTCACCTGGCGCTTCTCTTCAGCTGCCTCTACTCAGACCAAGAGGAAGGAGGCTCTGGGACATGTAGCTCCAGATGCCTCATCTCCAGCGATGCAGAGCAGAATGTAGTAGGTGACGGAGAGCCCACAGACACAGCCAACAGTCTCCAACAGCAAGGGAAGCAGTGGTGTACCTGAATCTCACCCCAGGCAACAGTCCCTCATGGAATTGAAATCCCTCTTCAAAAAATGAAGGGACGTTGTGGAAATTGCTGCTATAAACATTGGGGTACAGGTGTCCTGCCATTTCACTGCATAGCCAAACTGTGGAAGGAGCCTCGGTGTCCATCGAAAGATGAATGGATAAAGAAGATGTGGTTTATGTATACAATGGAATATTCCTCAGCCATTAGAAACGACAAATACCCACCATTTGCTTCAACGTGGATGGAACTGGAGGGTATTATGCTGAGTGAAGTAAGTCAATCGGAGAAGGACAAACATTATATGGTCTCATTCGTTTGGGGAATATAAAAAATAGCGAAAGGGAATAAAGGGGAAAGGAGAGAAAATGAGTGGGAAATACCAGTGAGGGTGACGGAACATGAGAGACATCTAACTCTGGGAAATGAACAAGGGGTGGTGGAAAGGGAGGTGAGTGGGGAGATGGGGTGACTGGGTGACGGGCACTGAGGGGGACACTTCACGGGATGAGCACTAGGTGGTATGCTATATGTTGGCAAATCGAACTCCAATAAAAAAATATACCAAAAACAAAAACAAAACAAACAAACAAAAAAACAAAGGGACAAAGGCCTGTAAGGCACAGATCTGTCTCTGGAGAATGTTCATCCCATTTCCAGCTCAGCCACAATCTGCATTTGAGATGTTGTATCAGCGACGAGTGAAGGGAAAGCGAAGAAATGGGTAAATATATATAAACATATGCATAATAAAGCAGAGAACTCATACCCAGCTGTGACAGCCCTAGTCTGCCTTCACAACTTTCTTTTCCCTCTACCCATGCCTGTTTCCCCTGCCGTGGGCCAGCCCCTCGGCTGATCATGTCTCTACCTGGCCAGATGACCCACACCTTCATTCCTAAAGGAGCTGAACCATGAACAGCACAGCCTATATTGGATTGCTTTAGTCCATTAGTTTCTACCATGGCATGGAGCTTCTGTGAGTCCCCAAGGCTCCCCTACAGGGCTCCCTTCCACACAGCAAAGGGCCGCTCTCACCTGCCCACACGTCCCCAGATGCCGCAATGCCTCTGCTGTCTTCCCTCATTGCTTGCTGATGGCTGTCCTGCTGCGCTGACACAACACAGGGCCTTTACAGCCCGCCCTCCACCTGCTGCGTCTGGTATGCAGGCTTCCTGGGCATCTGTGGGCCTCTCGTCCCGCGTGTCCCACCTCCTGCCCCCAACCGTGCTACCCACAGCCGTTGCCACATCCGCTAACGGCAGCACAGGATTCTGACTGAGCGGGTCAAAACCCTGGCAGGATCTTTGACCCTCTTTCTCTCCGACTCTGTGTCCTGGGAACTCTGCCAGCTCCAGCTCCAAGCCGCACCGGCATAGGTCACCGCTTGCCCCTTCGCAGCTAACACTCCCGTCTCACCTGCCGCCAGCCCCTGCTGGGTGGCTGCACGGTTCTTCCAACCAGCCTTCCACATTCTGTTTCCACAACCCCAACAAGGCTGCTGCCTCACTGGGGGGGGGGGGGGGGGAGCGCGGCCCCCGGGAATGTTGGCGGGCCCAAACATCTGGCCCCAGCTCTCTCCAACATCTGACCCTCTAGCTACTCTGCCCACAACCTCACTTTGCGTCACACTTGCCCTGGGGCCTCTGTACTTGCAGTTCCGTCTCCCCAGAACATTCTTTCCATAGGTGTCCACATGGCCAACAGCCCCCTCCCTGTTTCAAGTATTTGCCCAAATGCCACCTGTTCTTTGAGGCTTGCCTGGGTCACCTTCTGTGAAATTACGTTTGGTGCTGCCAGCCCATGTACTCTGTTCATCTTCATCTTTGTCATAGACAGTAATCACCTCCACCTCACTGTATAAAGTATGAAGCCCTTTGCATTTACTCTTTAATACCTCCCCCACCAAGAAGGCAGGTTCATGGGTTCAGGGGTGCCAAGCTCTAGAACAGTGTCTGCTCAGAGGAGGCTCTCCATTACTAGTTGGTGAATGAGGATCATTAGCATGACCATTTATGCACTTACAAAGAGTCAGCACCAGAGGAGAAGCAGCGTTGCCAAGTATGGTCCCCACACTGCAGGAGCTCACCATTCACGTGGGGAGAAGGCCTTGGCCATGAGGATGCTGTGAGACTTTCCTGAGTGACCACTGGGTCCCCCGAAGCCCATCAGTCAGTGTCTGACTTGTTGCTAAGGGCTTAGGCCCCCAGATAAGACAGATGTGAGGGAAGGGCAGACAGGAGCTGGGAGAAGGTGTGGGCCACTGCCTCTACCTCCATGTTCTCAAAGCTTCTGCTCCCACCCACTTCCTAAATTCACCCTTGGAAAGTGATTCCTAACAGGAGCCAGTAGCAAAACTGCCCCACTACAGGCAGGCAAGGACAGAGGACACAGAAAAGCAGCTCCAGCTGAGCCTGGAAGTTCCGGTGGCAAGGGAGGGCAGCCTCCAGCATGAGAGGAGGCCAGTGGTGAGGTGGTAAGGTGGGAGCTGAATGGCCCTGAGGGAATCACAGCACCTGAACATCACCCTGAGGCCACTCAAACTCCCCTGACAGTCATCCTGCCAGGCACGTGGATTAGCGGAGGAGAACGCACAGTGTCCATGCCCTGTGCTGGGTACCGTGACTGGCAGGGGTTAAATGGAGATGGAAAAGGAGTTTCATTTTTCTGTGCAAAATAAATTGAAATTTATTTGATGGGCATGACTCCCTGGGGCTGAGCTGAAAAAGCATCTGAGGAGGTACCCAGGTCCAATAGACAAGCAGAGCTGGTGGGCTAAGTCTGTCCTGGGCATGGGATGGAGGGGCATGGTGGGCCCACGCTGCTAGCATGCTTCCTCCCTACTCAACTCCCACCCTGCTCCTGGAGGCACTCAGGCCGGGCCCTCCAGGGTGGGTGTGAGTGGGTGTGTCACAGCATCCTGGGGCCTGCATGGGCGCTGGGGTGACATCAGGACTGGGTTCCATGGCTGGACCTTGACTTGGGGAGGGGCATGGAAATGCAACATTTATAAAGAAAGATTAAAATAATAACTCCTCTAAGTGACTGAGCAGAAGCATATCAAAATCTAAAAGCTATTCTTACATAAAATCTCTGACATTAGGTTGGCAATGGATCTTTTAAAATGAAATCTATTAAAAATAACAGGCTTAACAGGCAAATAGGCAAATATAACCCACCTAATCTGCCTAAAGGTGAGCTGTATTCCTCCTATTCCAACAGACCACATGCCCCCTTAATAGAGGCTGGAAGTCCCCGGCAGCTTTGCTTTATGGAGAAATGGGCTGCCCTTGTTCTTTCTGCCCCAATTTAATTTGGAGGGTCATTTTATAACTGAGCAAGGACTCATAGCATCCTTTGAGGTCAAATATTAACTCACAGGGCAGGAAAATGAATTAGCATAAGCTTCCAGAGAAGCAATTTTGTGATTTGTATCAAGAGCCTTTGTAATAACCCACAGATACTGCTTCAACATAATCTACATAATCAGAGATACAGACAAAGATTTACACACAGAGATGCCCATCAGGCCTTCTCATCACAGCAAGATAACCCAAACGTGGGAAGTGATTAAATAATAAATTGATGGGATATTAGGCATCTATGAAAAATGGTTACAAAAGCTGTTGTAATGATGTGAGAAAATGTTTCTGATTTAGTATTGAACTAAAATCAGAATGCAAAACTTTATTTGCACTATGAGCTCAGTTAAGAAAAAGAAAACAAATTTAAGAAACACTTTCAGTCAGCAAGGTCACTAGCTGGAGGGGTGAGGTCCAAGCTCATTGATGTCATATTGTTTCCAAGATCAATCTGCTGGGACATTCACCTGTCCTGGCAGGAGATCCCAAATGTCATCCTGCAGACCATGCTGAGCCAGTGGCCTCGGAGACCCCTGGGAACCTTCTAAAAGCTCTGAATGCCAATCTCTTCACCTAGGGGCCCCAGTTCAGCAGGTCTGGGCAGGGCCTGGGAATCTGCATGGTAATAACACTCCCAAGTTATCTTGCTTCACATCCTGCCCTGAGCTCCCCTTGCTATCAGGATGTCTACCCTCCCTGGACCATAAACTCACCTTAGGATGAACGTTAAGAAGCACATTCCAAGGAAAAAGTTGTCTTTTTTTGTTGGAGGTATTCCTCTCTCCTACCTCCAAGCAATTCCTGAGGTTGTAGGCAGAGAAGTAATCCATCACCATCCAAACCATCACCATTAGATCTATAAATGGGATCTCTAGGCTGGGTGTCACGCATGCCGGCTCCAGAAACCCCCACCCTCATTCTGTATTATCACCTCCCCATGATAGTTAAAATTGCTCACAGAGCAAGTTCTGCCTGTGATTCCACTCTACATGGCATTTTATTAGGCTTCCTGGGTTACCATCCTAACACAATATAATTAAACCCTACATTTGCCACTCTGTCCAGAAGGTTAGGTTAGTATTCCTGTCTGGAAGCTTGTAAAGTCTTGTGTCCTAGGAAATTTCTAGTCATTTAAACCCTCTGTACTCAGAAGATCATGTAATATAAATGAACTACGTACTCTATAGGGCCTGATTCAACGATATATAGGGCACGGTAGCTGCCCTCCAGCAACCAGGCTGGTGGGGAGATAGACTATTTTGTGTGTTTGGGCTGCTAGAATAAAATACCACAGACCAGTGGCTTATAAAGAGCAGAAATGTATTGTTCACAGTTCTGGAGGCTGAAGGTCAGGGTGCATGTTCAGGTGAGGACCTCTTCTGGGCCACAGAGTGCTAATATCCATCCTCACATGGTGAAAAGGAGTTAGGGAGCTTTATGGGGTCTTTTATAAGAGCACTAACCCCACTCTTTAGAACTCCACCCTCATGACCTAAGGACCTCCCAGGGGCTCATCTACTACATACTATCACTTTTGGGGGTGAGTTTGCGGGGGGCGGGGGGACACAAATATCCAGACCATAACATAGACCCATAAGCAAATACTCTTGCAATTTGACAAGAGCTTCAGAAGCAAGAGCAACAGCTTCAGGTGTGTGGAGGTGGGAGGCCCATGGAGGCAGGCCCCTGAGCTGAGCACACCAGGTAGAAGTTATCTAGGGAGCTAATGGAACTGGACAGAAGGGAAATATATTCCAGGAATGGGGCCCACCTCATAAAAAGGTGTGGAGGCAAGAATGAAAGGAAAAGCAGGTGGTTCCATGTGCAATGATATGCCACTTGGCTCCTCCTTCAGGAATGAAGGCTTCACCCCCCAGCCACTGAAAGTGCAACCCTTAAGGACTGTTAGGGCCACACCCCTTCCCCAGATGGCCATATCCATAACTGTTGGACACACTGACACACAGACCTGCTCCCACCCCCTTGTACCAACTCCATTGCCTCTGATGGTCACCCCAGCTCTCTGTGGGGCCAGCTGAGTCAGTGTAGTTCAGCTGGGCCCTCTGCCTCAGCCTATGTCCTGCACCTCCTTTCTCTGGTGCTGACCCATCACCTCCTAAACTAATCTGCACCTCAAATTAGCCTAGGGAAACCTTCCTGCCTCCTGGAGCCCAACCTGCAGCAAATGGCAAGTCACTTGGCACTGCTGAGCAAATATTTTTAAATAGTGGGGAGCAAAAGAGCTCAGTCTTCAGACTTCTGGAATCAATACCAGGATAAATTAACAGTGACTGACCCTTGGCTGAGAAATAAAGGTTCAGACACCATTTGATACCTCATTTTCTGATGCCTCAACCCAACCTTTATTTTTTTTTTTCCATCCTCTAATGCAGACACTCAGTTGTTTGATTTCAAGTCACCAAGAATGTGCAAAGCCAGTGTCTGTGCTGAAGTAGGTTAGGAACTCTGAGATACAGCACAGTGAGCTGGGGCCCAGAGAGGTAACTCTTGTCCCAGGCCACCCACATAGGAGAGCCATAATTGTAGCCAGTCTGTCGGAATCCCAGCTACAGAATTCTTTCTACCCCACTGTCTCTGCACAATGCATTTTGAAAATTAAGTTGTTGGGGCAGACTGAATAATCCCCTACCAAGGTGTCCACGTCCTGATCCCTGGAACTGTAAATGTCACCTTTTTTGACAAAAGAGACTAGAGATGTAGTTAAATTGAGTCCCTTGAGATGGGAACACTTTCCGGGATCATCCAGATAAGCTTTAAGTAGAATCACAAGGATCCCTATAGGAAGGAGGCAGGAGAGTCAAATGCAGGAGAGGCTCTGTGAAGTCAAAAGCAGACACTGGAGTGATGTGGTCTCGAGCCAAGGAATGCCGGCTGCTTCTAGAAGAAGCTGGAAGAAACAAGATGTCCACTCCTGTTTTCAGGAATGAAAAGCTGTGTCTGTAGCCTAGGTCTGAACCCCTAAGTGCCACTGTCTTGACTCAAGTGACCATCCGTGGAAGGGGTTTCTGATAGAAGTGGAGTGTGTGTGCCCCAAACTCACAGCTTCCAGAAGATAAAGATCCGGAGTGGAGAACAGAAAGAGCTTAGAAAGAGTGAGGGGGATGGGGTGGGGTGGGGGGGGGCAGCACCAGGAGTGGACACTGACAAGACCAGGGACACAGAGCAATGCAAAAGGGTATGTCAGCAGTGAGGTCCACACCTGGCATTCACTGGGCTTTCCCGTTGCACGGTGCATGGGTCCAGCTGCTGCGCACTGTGTGCTGATGCTGCTGAGGCTGATGCCACCACTGCCCCAAGGGGGCTCCTGAGATCAGGGAGCAAGCTGTGCCAGACTCCGTGAGAGAAGGAATGCCTTCAGGCCAGCTACTGCAGGAGAGACTTTCAAGCAATGAGGTGGAAAGGAGCCCCCCACACAGTTCCTGAGCGCCTAACCAGGAGGCATCTGTCTGCCTGGATTTATTTATTTATTTTAATAAAATAATTTTTATTGGTGTTCAATTTACCAACATACAGAATAACACCCAGTGCTCATCCCATCAAGTATCCCCCTCAGTGCCTGTCACCCACTCACCCCTACCCCCTGCCCTCCTCCCCTTCCACCACCCCTAGTTAGTTTCCCAGAGTTAGGAGTCTTTATGTTCTGTCTCCCTTTCTGATATTTCCCACGAATTTCTTCTCCCTTCCCTTATATTCCCATTCACTATTATTTACATTCCCCAAATGAATAAGACCATATGATGTTTGTCCTTCTCCGACTGACTTACTTCACTCAGCATAATACCCTCCAGTTCCATCCACGTGGAAGCAAATGGTGGGTATTTGTCCTTTCTAATGGCTGAGGAATATTCCATTGTATACATAGACCACATCTTCTTTATCCATTCATCTTTCAATGGACACCGAGGCTCCTTCCACATTTGGCTGTTGTGGACATTGCTGCTAGAAACATCGGGGTGCAGGTGTCCCGGCGTTTCATTGCATCTGAATCTTTGGGGTAAATCCCCAGCAGTGCAATTGCTGGGTCGCAGGGCAGGTCTATTTTTAACTCTTTGAGGAACCTCCACACAGTTTTCCAGAGTGGCTGCACCAGTTCACATTCCCACCAACAGTGCAGGAGGGTTCCCTTTTCTCCGCATCCTCTCCAACATTTGTGGTTTCCTGCCTTGTTAATTTTCCCCATTCTCACTGGTGTCAGGTGGTATCTCATTGTGGGTTTGATTTGTATTTCCCTGATGGCAAGTGATGCAGAGCATTTTCTTACGTGCGTGTTGGCCATGTCTATGTCTTCCTCTGTGAGATTTCTCTTCAAGTCTTTTGTCCATTTTGTGATTGGATTGTTTGTTTCTTTGGTGTTGAGTTTAAGAAGTTCTTTATAGATCTTGGAAACTAGCCCTTTTTCTTTTTTTTTTTTTTTTTTTATTGGTGTTCAATTTACTAACATACAGAATAACACCCAGTGCCCGTCACCCATTCACTCCCACCCCTCACCCTCCTCCCCTTCTAGCACCCCTAGTTCGTTTCCCAGAGTTAGCAGTCTTTACGTTCTGTCTCCCTTTCTGATATTTCCCACACATTTCTTCTCCCTTCCCTTATTTTCCCTTTCACTATTATTTATATTCCCCAAATGAATGAGAACATATAATGTTTGTCCTTCTCCGACTGACTTACTTCACTCAGCATAATACCCTCCAGTTCCATCCACGTTGAAGCAAATGGTGGGTATTTGTCATTTCTAATAGCTGAGTAATATTCCATTGTATACATAAACCACATCTTCTTTATCCATTCATCTTTCGTTGGACACCGAGGCTCCTTCCACAGTTTGGCTATCGTGGCCATTGCTGCTAGAAACATCGGGGTGCAGGTCCCCCGGCGTTTCATTGCATTTGTATCTTTGGGGTAAATCCCCAACAGTGCAATTGCTGGGTCATAGGGCAGGTCTATTTTTAACTGTTTGAGGAACCTCCACACAGTTTTCCAGAGTGGCTGCACCAGTTCACATTCCCACCAACAGTGCAAGAGGGTTCCCTTTTCTCCGCATCCTCTCCAACATTTGTGGTTTCCTGCCTTGTTAATTTTCCCCATTCTCACTGGTGTGAGGTGGGATCTCATTGTGGTTTTGATTTGTATTTCCCTGATGGCAAGTGATGCGGAGCATTTTCTCATATGCATGTTGGCCATGTCTATGTCTTCCTCTGTGAGATTTCTGTTCATGTCTTTTGCCCATTTCATGATTGGATTGTTTGTTTCTTTGGTGTTGAGTTTAAGAAGTTCTTTATAGATCTTGGAAACTAGCCCTTTATCTGATATGTCATTTGCAAATATCTTCTCCCATTCTGTAGGTTGTCTTTGAGTTTTGTTGACTGTTTCTTTACTGTGCAGAAGCTTCTTATCTTGATGAAGTCCCAATAGTTCATTATTGCTTTTGTTTCTTTTGCCTTCATGGATGTATCTTGCAAGAAGTGACTGTGGCCGAGTTCAAAAAGGGTGTTGCCTGTGTTCTCCTCTAGGATTTTGAGGGAATCTTGTCTCACATTTAGATCTTTCATCCATTTTGAGTTTATCTTTCTGTATGATGCAAGAGAGTGGTCTAGTTTCATTCTTCTGCATGTGGATGTCCAATTTTCCTAGCACCATCTATTGAAGAGAATCTCTTTCTTCCAGTGGATAGTCTTTCCTCCTTTATCGAATATTAGTTGACCATAAAGTTCAGGGTCCACTTCTGGGTTCTCTATTCTGTCTCATTCATCTCTGTGTCTGTTTTTGTGCCAGTACCACACTGTCTTGATGACCACAGCTTTGTAGTACAACCTGAAATCTGGCATTGTGATGCCCCCAGATACGGTTTTCTTTGTTAAAATTCCCCTGGCTATTGGGGTCTTTTCTGATTCCACACAAATCTTAAAATAATTTGTTCTAACTCTCCGAAGAAAGTCCGTGGAATTTTGATAGGGATTGCATTAAACGTGTACATTGCCCTGGGTAACATTGACATTTTCACAATATTAATTCTGCCAATCCATGAGCATGGAATATTTTTCCATCTCTTTGTGTCTTCCTCAATTTCTTTCAGAAGTGTTCTATAGTTTTTAGGGTAGAGATCCTTTACCTCATTGGTGAGGTTTATTCCTAGGTATCTTATGCTTTTGGATGCAATTGTAAATGGGATTGACTCCTTAATTTCTCTTTCTTCAGTCTCATTGTTAGTGTATAGAAATGCCACTGATTTCTGGGCATTGATTTTGTATCCTGCCACACTGCCAAATTGCTGTATGAGTTCTAGCAATCTTGGGGTGCAGGCTTTTGGGTTTTCTATGCAGAGTATCATGTCATCGGCGAAGACGGAGAGTTTGACTTCTTCTTTGCCAATTTGAATGGCTTTAATGTCTTTTTTGTTGTCTGATTGCTGAGGCTAGGACTTCCAGTACTATGTTGAATAGCAGTGGTGAGAGTGGACATCCCTGTCTTGTTCCTGATCTTAGGGGAAAGGCTCCCAGTGCTTCCCCATTGAGAATGATATTTGCTGTGGGCTTTTCATAGATGGCTTTCAGATGTTGAGGAATGTTCCCTCTATCCCTACACTCTGAAGAGTTTTGATCAGGAATGGATGCTGTATTTAGTCAAATGCTTTCTCTGCATCTAATGAGAGGATCACATGGTTCTTGGTTTTTCTCTTGCTGATATGATGAATCACATTGATTGTTTGACGGGTGTTGAACCAGCCTTGTGTCCCGGGGATAAATCCTACTTGGTCATGGTGAATAATTTTCTTAATGTGCTCTTGGATCCTATTGGCTAGTATCTTGTTGAGAATTTTGCATCCATGTTCATCAGGGATATTGGTCTGTAATTCTCCTTTTTGGTGGGGTCTTTGTCTGGTTTTGGAGTTAAGGTGATGCTGGCCTCATAGAACGAATTTGGAAGTACTCCATCTCTTTCTATCTTTCCAAACAGCTTTAGTAGGATAGGTATGATTTCTTCTTTAAACGTTTGATAGAATTCCCCTGGGAAGCCATCTGGCCCTGGACTCTTGTGTCTTGGGAGGTTTTTGATGACTGCTTCCATTTCCTCCCTGGTTATTGGCCTGTTCAGGTTTTCTATTTCTTCCTGTTCCAGTTTTGGTAGTTTGTGGCTTTCCAGGAATGCGTCCATTTCTTCTAGATTGCCTAATTTATTGGCGTATAGCTGTTCATAATATGTTTTTAAAATCGTTTGTATTTCCTTGGTGTTGGTAGTGATCTCTCCTTTCTCATTCATGATTTTATTAATTTGAGTCTCCTCTCTCTTCTTTTTAATAAGGCTGGCTAATGGTTTATCTATCTTATTAATTCCTTCAAAGAACCAACTCCTGGTTCTGTTGATCTGTTCCACAGTTTTTCTGGTCTCGATTTCGTTGAATTCTGCTCAAATTTTAATTAACACTCTTCTTCTGCTGGGCGTGGGGTCAATCTGCTGTTTTTTCTCTAGCTCCTTTATGTGTAAGGTTAGCTTTTGTATTTGAGTTTTTTCCAGTTTTTGAATGGATGCTTCTATTGCAATGTATTTCCCCCTTAGGACTGCTTTTGCTGCCTCGCAAAGATTTTGAATGGTTGTATCTTCATTCTCATTAGTTTCCATGAATCTTTTTAATTCTTCCTTAATTTCCTGGTTGACCCTTTCATCTTTTAGCAGGATGGTCCTTAACCTCCACGTGTTTGAGGTCCTTCCAAACTTCTTGTTGTGATTTAGTTCTAATCTCAAAGCATTATGGTCTGAGAATATGCAGGGGACGATTCCAATCTTTTGCAATCAGTTCAGACCCGATTTGTGACCCAGTATGTGGTCTATTCTGGAGAAAGTTCCATGTGCACTTGAGAAGAATGTGTATTCTGTTGAGTTTGGATGTAAAGTTCTGTAGATATCTGTGAAATCCATCTGGTCCAGTGTATCATTTAAAGCTCTCGTTTCTTTGGAGATGTTGTGCTAAGAAGACCTATCGAGTATAGAAAGAGCTAGATTGAAGTCACCAACTATAAGTGTATTATTATCTAAGTATTTCTTCACTTTGGTTAATAATTGATTGATATATTTGGCAGCTCCCACATTCGGGGCATATATATGAGGATTGTTAAGTCCTCTTGTTGGATAGATCCTTTAAGTATGATATAGTGTCCCTCTTCATCTCTCACTACAGTCTTCGGGGTAAATTTTAGTTTATCTGATATAAGGATGGCTACCCCTGCTTTCTTTTGAGGACCATTCGAATGGTAAATGGTTCTCCAGCCTTTTATTTTCAGGCTGTAGGTGTCCTTATGTCTAAAATGAGTGTCTTGTAGACAGAAAATAGATGGGTCCTGCTATTTTACCCAGTCTGAAACCCTGCGCCTTTTGATGGGGTCATTAAGCCCATTTACATTCAGAGTTACTATTGAGAGATATGAGTTTAGTGTCATCATGATATCTATTCAGTCCTTGTTTTTGTGGATTGTTCCAATGAACTTCTTCTTAAAGGGGAATTTTAAGAGTCCCCCTTAAAATTTCTTGCAGACCTGGTTTGGAGTTCACGTACTCTTTCAGTTCCTGCCTGTCTTGGAAGCTCTTTATCTCTCCTTCCATTTTGAATGAGAGCCTTGCTGGATAAAGTATTCTTGGTTGCATGTTCTTCTCATTTAGGACCCTGAATATATCCTGCCAGCCCTTTCTGGCCTGCCAGGTCGCTGTGGATAGGTCTGCTGGTACCCTAATGCTCGTCCCCATAAAGGTGAGGGATTTCTTGTCTCTTGCTGCTTTAAGGATCTTCTCTTAATCTTTGGAATTTGTAAGCTTCACTATTAAATGTCGAGGTGTTGAACGGTTTTTATTGATTTTAGGGGGGGATCTCTCTATTTCCTGGATCTGAATGCCTGTTTCCCTTCCCAGATTAGGAAAGTTTTCAGCTAGGATTTGTTCAAATACATATTCTGGCTCTCTGTCCCTTTCGGCGCCCTCGGGAACCCCAATTAAACGTAGGTTTTTCTTCCTCAGGCTGTCGTTTATTTCCCTTAATTTATCCTCATGGTCTTTTAATTGTCTGTCTCTTTTTTCCTCAGTTTCCCTCTTTGCCATCAACTTGTCTTCTATGTCAGTCACTCGTTCTTCCATCTCGTTAACCCTCGTCGTTAGGACTTCTAGTTTGGATTGCATCTCATTCAATTGATTTTTAATTTCTGCCTGATTGGATCTAAATTCTGCAGTCATGAAGTCTCTTGAGTCCTTTATGCTTTTTTCTAGAGCCACCAGTAGCTGTATAACAGTGCTTCTGAATTGGCTTTCTGACATTGAATTGTGATCCAGATTTTGTAACTGTGTGGGAGAGAGGACTGTTTCTGATTCTTTCTTTTCAGATGAGGTTTTCCTTCTAGTCATTTTGGTCAGTGCAGAATGGCCAAAAACAAGTTGTATTCGGAAAAGGAGAAAAAGAGAAAGAAGGAAAGAAAAGAGAAAAAGAAAAAAGAAAAAAGGAAGAAAAAAAGAAAAAAGAGAAGAGAAAGAGAAAGAGAAAGAGAAAGAAAAAGAATGAAAGGGAAAAAAGAGGGTAGGGGAAGCTAACAGAAATCAAAAAGAAAAAAAAAAGAAAAAACAACACGGGGGATTATCTTCTGATTCTGTATATTTTAAGTCCCTTGACGTCCCCTGGAACTTGTCCGTCTAGGTGGTCTTCTGGGGGAGGGGCCTGTTGTGCTGATTTTCAGGTGTTAGCACTTGGGGGCGCTGCTCTGCCCCCGGCCTGTTGCAGGGCTCAGTGGGGGTTGTTTACCCCGTGAGGCCCCAGGAGGAACAACCGCAGTTGCGGGGCCAGCTCTGCAGCCCTGGAGTCAGTTCCCACAGTAGCTCCAGAGCTCTCCGTCTGCAGGGCCTGGAGGCTCCGGGGCGGGGCCACTGATCTGCTCAGCTCAGGGCAGGAGCGTCCTCGCTGTCCTGGGCCCTCCCAGCCTCTGCCTGTCCCGGGGGAGGCCGGATCCTGGGCTGTGTCCCGGCGCCCTGTGCTCCGGAGCCTGCGCTGGTGGATTCGCTCCCGCCCGCAGCCCCCTCCGCGGAGCCGCCCCCGAGCCCCTCCGAGCTGCTCCCGCCCCGCAGCCCCCTCCGCGGAGCCGCCCCCGAGCCCCTCCGAGCTGCTCCCGCCCCGCAGCCCCCTCCGCGGAGCCGCCCCCGAGCCCCTCCGAGCTGCTCCCGCCCCGCAGCCCCCTCCGCGGAGCCGCCCCCGAGCCCCCCCGAGCTGCTCCAGGTCCCGCCGTGCGCTGCAGCCCTTAGGGAGCTCGGCGCACTCTCCCGGGGCGCAGGTGTCTGTTAGTGTCCCCGGGAGCCCGAGGCCATCCCCGCCCTCCTGGGGTCCTGCTCCACCTCCCTGGAGCCCCTTTCCCCCGGGAAGGTCGGTGCAGCTCCTGCTTCTCCGGGACGGGACTCTCCTGTCCTGGGGACACTCGCCCCGGCCTCAGCCCGGCTCCTCGCGGGCCCCTCCCCCTTGGAGGCCTTTTGTGTCTTTATTTCTTTTTCCCCGTCTTCCTACCTTGATAGAAGCACGAACTCTTCTCACTGTAGCGTTCAAGCTGTTCTCTCATTAAGTCTCAGGCCGAATTTGTAGATTTTCAGGATGATTTGAAGGTTATCTAGGTAATTTGGTGGGGACAGGTGACTTGGGGACCCTACTCTTCAGCCATCTTGCCCCTCCTCTCCTGTCTGCCTGGATTTAAGTCCCAAAAGTCAAAATATCAATACACAAATACAGAGTGAGGCAGAGGTAGCTGGGTGGAAGTCTGGGGAAGAGGTGCTGGCAGGTTTTTTGTTTCTTAGCAATATAGTCTTGGGTACCAATACCATTCCTGTTCACAGATTTAGCAAGTCCACCTTGTGGTCTAGAAGCAGGGGGCACTCAAGTGAGAAAAACAGGCAAACTTCTTGTCCTGGGGAATGACAGCTACAAGTTGGGGTCAAATCCAGGTCAGCTCTGTCCCAAGCGGCTGCTCTTTCCACCTCACTGCCCACGTCCTTCTAGGCTGGGCCAGAGAGGGGAGGACCCAAGTGGCAGATATACAAAGCCTTTCTACCAAGAAGAGGTGGGAAGGAGGAAGCCAGTTTCTGACTAGACAGTGATATCTAGGGGCAGAGGGAGTCCCCCTCAACTTTGTCATCCCAAGTTTGAGCAGGAAAAAAGAGGTGACCAGTGACTGAGGGGAGGAGCCCGCAAGCTTCAGCCCCCACCCTGGTGGTGTGTCTCACTCAGCCAGGTGCATGAAGGTATCACCAGCAACAGGGGGCTGCTGGCCATGCCCCTCTCACAAAATTTGGTCCACTTCCTGCCAATGGCCAAGGAAAATGAGGCCAGGTCTGCTGCTTAATCTGATGCCAGGCCATACCCTTCATCCTAAAGTCCCTTCTGGAAGGGAACATAGGTCCTAGGACTGTAATCCTTGGAGGCCAGAGGGCAAGCTGAGCTCCCAGCAGGCAGCCTCAGGGTGACCCCATCCCCCAACCCAACAGCAAGTACAGCCTGACTTGCATTCCACACCTGGAGCCACTGAGGATGAGAGAAAGGAAAGTGGAAGGTCAGTCAGCATGGAACAGGGCCTAAAGGTGTGCCCTTGTCCCTGGAATGAGAAAAAGGAATTCAGGATGCTAGAAAGTGATCCTCTCAGGGGGGCCCCGGGAAACTGTCTCTCCAGCCAGCCATGTGCAGACACTGGGCCCCCTGTCTGATCCAGTTATGGGCTAATGGTCCCCAGGATACTGCAATTTAGGAAAGGAAGATGGGGTTTCCTTCCTGAATCCGAGGGGGGAAAAGAAACAATAATAAGGACCCAGATGTGTAAAGGCTTCCTCTTTAAAGGAATGATGTTTTAAGAAACATAGAAAGAAACAAAGACAGGCTGATGCACATCTGGACAGACCTAGGAGCAACCAGAACCCTGCTGGAGAAACATTGCAGGCAAGATACTGCTTCCCCAACTTCTGAATGCACCCCCCCAGTACCCCAGAAAGGGATCCCTCTGTGTGCTGAGTGAGGCCCAGGGGGCACACTGCCCATACCCAGGCCAGAATCAGACTCAGGACCTAGAAGAAGCCTGCCACCCACCTGCTAATCCCAGCCCCCAAGCCTGAGGGCCACCTGATTTCATGCAGGCTCCTGGGTATAAGGAGGTGCTGTTCAACAGGTCTAAGATGGGTCCCTGGGTCTGTGTTTTAAGCAGTGCCACAGGAGGTTCTGATGCAGACATCACACCCCTTTATGAACTTAAGTAAAGCCTAGGATAGGGAGAGTCCCATCCTGGTGTGAGCATGTCCTGTGGACAGCCCACTTGGCATGGCTACTTTCTTACCCATGAGAACTTGGTCATCCTGGGAGGCTGGGAGCCTACCCCTCAGAGCATGGGCTCAAGGACAAGGCCTGGGACACCTGGCAATGGTTCACCCCAGCACCTGGAAGAAAGGAAAAATAACAAATGCAGGTCACCCTCCCTCTACCCTGGGAAATCAGCTCCCCAGGGACTAATGATCCAGAAAATGTAATAAGTGATAAAATACTAATCAAGGTCCTGGACATGAGTGGATGCCACCTTGTCCTCCTGTGTCCACAGGCCCAAAAAGTGGGCACTTTGTTCATTCAGATAGTCCTTGGAGTCCCAGGAGTATCCCATCAGTGGACCTAGAACAGGGAAGGGATCAGAGATACACCTCTAACAAGAAGAATATGAGACCGTTTCAGGCACTTCCATTAATCAGAAAATCCAACATCCTAAGCCACCTGCTTCCTGATCCAGTTGGGCTCTCCTGTTAATGAGACATGATGTTCTTAATCTCCCTCCAATCTGGTCAGCTTTTAAGAACCTGACCTGGGGCTATGGACTGGTGACAGCCTGAGGCCACTTTAGCCTAGTCCAGCCAGTGAGGCGCCTTCCCCCAGAACTGACTCCTCTGTCCTGATCCCCCAGCCACTCTCTGCTCTGTAGCATCTACCTCATGTGGATGGACTCCACTCTTCCCCTCTGAATTGGCCCCTTCAGGACACAGCATCTGTATCCCAGGGCACAGCCTCTATATCCCCCAGCACTCACATGTGCCTGCTGCCACCCCTTCAGCTTGCTGTCCCGACCCCTCCCATCAGGGTCAGCCTCCCACCAGTATACATGTCTGATCCTACACTAGATGCCTCAGCTGTTTGGTGCTGCTGTAACATGAACAGAGCTAAGGAGAACAGCTTTATATATATATATATATAAATTTATTTTTTATTGGTGTTCAATTTGCCAACATATAGAATAACACCCAGTGCTCATCCCGCCAAGTGCCCACATCAGTGCCCGCCACCCAGTCACCCCCACCCCCCGCCCACCTCCCTTTCTACCACCCCTTGTTCGTTTCCCAGAGTTAGGAGTCTCTCATGTTCTGTCTCCCTCTCTGATATTTCCCACTCATTTTTTCTCCTTTCCCCTTTATTCCCTTTCACTATTATTTATATTCCTTAAATGAATGAGACCATATAATGTTTGTCCTTCTCCGATTGACTTATTTCACTCAGCATAATACCCTGCAGTTCCATCCACGTGGAAGCAAATGGTGGGTATTTGTCGTTTCTAATGGCTGAGGAATATTCCATTGTATACATAAACCACATCTCCTTTATCCATTCATCTTTCGATGGACACTGAGGCTCCTTCCACAGTTTGGCTATTGTGGACATTGCTGCTATGAACATCGGGGTGCAGGTGTCCCAGCGTTTCATTGCATCTGTATATTTGGGGTAAATCCCCAGCAGTGCAATTGCTGGGTCGTAGGGCAGGTCTATTTTTAACTCTTTGAGGAACCTCCACACAGTTTTCCAGAGTAGCTGCACCAGTTCACATTCCCACCAACAGTGTAAGAGGGTTCCCTTTTCTCTGCATCCTCTCCAACATTTGTGGGTCCTGCCTTGTTAATTCTCCCCATTCTCACTGGTGTGAGGTGGGATCTCATTGTGGTTTTGATTTGTATTTCCCTGATGGCAAGTGATGTGGAGCATTTTCTCATATGCATGTTGGCCATGTCTATGTCTTCCTCTGTGAGATTTCTCTTCATGTCCTTTGCCCATTTCATGATTGGGTTGTTGAGAACAGCTTTTCAGACTGAGAATAGGACACAGAGGAATACTCAGACATAAGGAGGACCCTATATCCCACGCTATCACAGAGGTTCCAGAAGGCTCACGCCAAAGGCCTAGCCATAGCAGGACCCACCAAACAGAGCTGGCTGCCAAAGAGGTAGGGGAGACCCCCCACCCCGTACCCTGCATGCTGTCACCATGTGCAGCCCACACTCTTCATCCAAAATGAGGCCCAGGACTGCCTTGAGGGTGCTTCAGGTCAGCTCCACGGAGATCAGCTCACTGGTGAAGTGGGGCTGGCCAGACCACGCAGAGAGCAGCATAACCCAGCCCTTGGGAGGCTGAGATGGACAATGGGAGACTTCTAGCATGTGCCCCTGATCCAACCTGTGAGGGGAACACCCAGTACAGGATGTGGAATGCCCTGCCCCTCCCACACTGGCCAGCAACCTTGGAGCTCCCCACACCCAAGGCTTGCAGGAGGAGGCCTCTGTGAGCAACGGCCACCTTCCTGTGAAGAAGAGGAGCCACTTCACTGCCTTCCACCCATTTCGAGGAAAATAAACCTACCCAGAGAATGAACAAGATAGCAAAGGGCCCTTCTCAGCACTCAGAGAACAGGAGGCCTGGGGCCTTGTTCTGAGCAGCTCTGTGCCATATGGGACAAAGGCTCACTCCCCCTTCCTTTGAGTGTCAAATGGAATCACCATACCCATTTCCATCCAGTGGGGTAAACCTGGCACGGACAGGTCCAGCAGATTACTCACATGAAACCATGCAGGTCTCTCTCAGCCTCAGCCTGCTCCTGTATGATATAGGAAGAATAACAGCTCCGGCCTTCCTGCTGACAATGGCACTCAGTCATGATCAAACCTGGTCAGGCCCCTCAAGCCCCCTTCCCCTAGGCCTCAACCTCAGGCTCCTACACTCCACCCACCGACACACCCCCTAAGAGACATGAACAAACTCTGACACAACTTCTAGCAGCCTGAGGCCACATCCCTGGGACCCCAAACCCCTCCAAATGCCTGCTGAAGAAAGCTAAGGTAGCCCAAAGAATTCACCATTTGCTTCAGCCAACACCTGACTAGAGGCTCCTGAGTCCCCAAAATTGTGGAGGCCGAGAAAATTAAGGCCATTCCACTTTAAGTTTAGTGTTAGCACAGGTACAGCCATCCCAGGCCCCTGTGAATAAGAGCTGAACTTGACCTTACTTCAGTTACAGGAAGAAAACAGTTTACAGCCTAACGCCCTCTAAAGCCCCACATTAGAATAAGAACAGAGCCCAGGCCAAGGGCAGGAAGCCCCTATTAGAATGAGAACAGAGCTCAATGCCCTTGAAGGCCCCTTATCAGAACTTGAGGAATTGCTCCAGCCCTTCTGGAGGTCCCCGAGACCAGCCCTTAAAATTAAGCTAAAACCCACCTCGGGGTCCAAGTCCCTGCTCCGCTGTGTCGGGTGCACTTGGACCCAAGCTCGAGCTTGTAAATCAACCCTCGCGTGTTTGCATCCGTGTCGGCAACTCGGTGGTTTCTCGGATTCACAATCTTGGGCACAACATTCGGAAGCTCGTCCGGAATCCGAGAGACCCCCAGGACCCCATCCGGAGGGTTTCACGCGCCGTGAGTGCACTCAACTTTTCCCACCTTTTGCGCGCATATTCTCTGAGAGCTCGAAGCTGTATTTTTACCTGCAGGAATTCCTATCTGTATTGGGTCCGCATTGGCTTAGGCGGACGCGCTGGCGGGCTGTCGGCCGGGGGTCTTAAGGAGACGTCCCTTGCCCCCGCCTGGGGGACAGGGTCCTCATCTGTTAGGAGGACGGGGGTCCTCATCTGTAACGAAGACAGGGATCCTCGTCTGTAAGGAGGGCCGGCTGCCAGCCCTTCGGGTTACTTTCTGTTTGGTCTCCGCCGCGCACTGGAACGTTTGTCTGTGTTACTATGTCCTTGTTAACTGTTCCTACACTGGTCTGTGTTGCTGTGTCTTTGTTAACTGTCATAACTGTTTACATAAAGAGACGGAGATTTCAAATTTATTGCATATCAGAATGGCCAACCTTTGACGTGGGATAGCCCCGAGAAGCAACTTCCCACCTACCTATTATCTTACAGGCTAAGGCCATGATCTTCAGGGACAAATGGGACGGCCACCCTGACCAGGTGCCCAACATCCTGGCCTGGCAGGACATGACCAAAAATTCCCCTCCTTTGCTAAAACCATTTTTACCTCCCAAAGCGCACAACTCAGCTGAAGGTAAGGAGAGACCCCGGGTCCACCGCCAGACTCTAGGGGCAGGTGTCCAGGCTGCCACACAAGCCTCCCAATCTGGCCGAGGTCTATGATGTGAGGCAGGGTAAGGATGAGAGTCCAGCACCTTCTTAGAGGGAGTCATAGAGGCTTTTAGGCAGTGCACCCCTATGAACCCAGAAGCCCCAGAAACAAAGGCCGCAATTATCATGGCTTTTGTTAACCAGGCCGCTCCGGACATTAAAAAGAAATTGCAAAGAGTAGAGAGACTGGGAGAGAAGAGCTTGCAGGACTTAGTGATAGTAGCAGAACGAGTCTATAAAAATAGAGAAAGTCCGGAAGAACAACAAACCAAACTAAGTGACCAGCAGACCCGAAACCTGGCCAAGATGCTGGCCACAACCATGGATGGCCCACAGGAAAGACGGAGGCACCTCAAGAAGCTGGCTTCAGGGACAGGTAAGGAGGATGGCCCTGGTCTCCCTCGGGAGTGCCCTAAGCTGAACAAAAACCAATGTGCTTATTGCAAAGAAGACGGCCACTGGGTGAAAAGCTGCCCTAACAAAAGACCTAAGGCCCCTGCCAAGGTCTTGGAGATGGAGGACCTGGACGATTAGGGGAGTCGGGGTTCGGCACCCCTCCCCGAGCCCAGGGTAACTCTTCAAGTGGAGGAGCAACCTGTTGAATTCCTAGTGGACACTGGGGCACAACATTCGGCTTTATTACAACCCCAAGGGAAATTGGCGAACAAGACTTCATGGGTGCAAGGGGCCACGGGCCCCAAACAGTACTCATGGACTACCCGAAGAACTGGGGATCTCGGCACGGGCCGGGTATCCCACTCCTTCATGGTCATCCCTGAGTGCCCCTACCCGTTGTTAGGTCGGGATTTGCTCACCAAGATGGGGGCACAAATTTGCTTCCACCCCGAAGGGGCAAAAGTCCTAAACAAAGAGGGGCACCTGATTCAGGTGCTTGTCCTGAGTTCAGACGACAAATATTGTCTCCACCAAATGCCTCAGCCCCAATGATTGACCTTGACTGTTGGCTGCAGGAATTTCCCCAAGCGTGGGCAGAACCTGTGGAAATTGGGCTGGCCCAGCACCGACCGGCCATAACTAACACCGGGGGCCGACCGTGTCAGGGTCCGCCAATACCCCATGCCTCTCGTCTCCCTAACCCAGACTGGGACCCCCCTCTGCATAACTGTCAAGAAATTTTGGCACAGGTGCATGGAATCAGAGCTGATCTCCAGGACCAGCCACTGCAGAAAGCAGACGACACATGGTACTTGGATGGCAGCAGTTTCATCTGAGAAGGAATCGGATACGCGGGGGGCAGCTGTAACCATGGAAACGGAGACCCGATCCGGGGGCACCGACCCTGCCTGACACCCCCAACTATACTGATGCTGATTTACACTGGATCAAATGCTTGCCCGTGACCCAGTGCTTGCGTGGCTGGTGGAGGTCCCCAGACTCCAGCATCATCCTGCCGGAGGAACTAGGACGGCGAGGCCTATCCAAAATACATCAGAGTACTCATATGGGGACAAGGAAGATGGAAGACCTCATACGACATGCAAAGATCACTATTAAAGACTCTCGAGCAAAGATCGAGCAGATCGTGGCAAGCTGCCACTCATGCCAGTTAACTAATGCCACCGCCCATGGATCTAACCCAGGCACCTGGCTCCGGGGGGACCGCCCAGGAGCCTACTGGGAAGTGGACTTCACTGAGGTAAAACCTGGAAAATACGGATACAGGTATTTACTAGTGTTTGTAGATACTTTTTCAGGATGCACAGAGGCATTTCCCACCAAACATGAAACGGCACAGACCGTGACCAAGAAACTGCTGGAAGACATCTTACCGAGGTATGGTTTTCCTGTTAGGATTGGGTCAGACAACGGCCCAGGATTCGTCTCTAAGGTAACACGGGGAGTGGCCCTAGTACTTGGGGCAGATTGGAAATGACTTTGTGCATATAGGCCCCAGAGCTCAGAACAGGCAGAGAGGATGAACAGAACATTAAAGGAGACCTTAACTAAATTAGCCCTGGAGACTGGCGGGGACTGGGTGACTCTCCTCCCCTTCGCCCTATATAGGGTGAGGAACTCCCCATATAAGATGGGACTGACTCCCTACGAGATCATGTTCGGTCTTCCTCCACCTGTTATCCCCATTTTAAAACCTGAGGTGCTTGCTGAATTTGATGATCACCAACTTCTTTTCTCCCTCCAAATGTTACAATGAACCCATGAGCAGGTGTGGCCTAAGCTGAGGGCCCTCTATGAGGCTGGGCCACCCCCGGACCCCCATCGATATCGGACAGGTGACTGGGTGTACGTGCGGAGATACCAACACCCGACACTTCAAGCTTGCTGGAAGGGACCTTACATCGTGATCCTGACCACTCCCACCGCTCTCAAGGTCGACGGGATTACTCCCTGGGTCCACTACACCCACGTCCAGCCAGCTGACCCACACGCTGTTCTCAAGGACTTTGTTCCAGAATGGAAAAGCCAACCGGACAAGGACAATCCCCTAAAGCTAAGACTGCGCCGTTCTCCTTATTTCCCACCTCCAAGACTCCCTAGTCTGAGGTTGTCCTTCAAAATAGAAAGGGATTAGACTTAGTCTTCTTACAACAAAGGGTGGGGTGGGGATGGTTATGTGCTGCCTTAAACGTAAGATGTTGCTTCTTCCCTGGAATGTAAATGGGAGCGAGAACAGCAACAAGGTTGGTTAAAATCCTGGTTTAATCATTCCCCCTGGCTCACTCTGAGAGCAACCTGGACCCTTGATTGGGTCCTTCCTTAGGTTCCTCTGAGAGGGGGAAATGTGGAGGCCGAGAAAATTAAGGCCATTCCACTTTAAGTCCAGCGTTAGCACAAGTACAGCCATCCCAGGCCCCTGTGAATAAGAGCTGAACTTTACCTTACTTCAGTTACAGGAAGAAAACAGCTTATAGCTTGACGTCCTAGAAAGCCCCATATTAGAATAAAAACAGCCCAAGCCAAGGGCAGGAAGCCCCTATTAGAATGAGAACAGAGCTCAATGCCCTTGAAGGCCCCATATCAAAATGTGAACAGAACTTGGGGAATTGCTCCAGCCCTTCTGGAGGTCCCCGAGACCAGCCCTTAAAACTAGCTGAAACCCACCTCGGGGTCCAAGTCCCTGCTCCACTGTCGGGTGTACTTGGACCCAAGGTGGAGCTTGTAAATAAACCCTCATGCGTTTGCATCGGTGTCGGCTCCTTGGTGGTTTCTCGGATTCGCGATCTTGGGCACAACAGAAATAAAGCAGTTCCTCTAGAAACCTTACAACTGTAATTCCTTCCTCTACCCATCCTTCTATTGAGATGTATGTCCTACCCCTCAAGAGTAGCTCTCTGAAGGACTCAGGGGCCAGTCCTTTAAAATGTAGTCATCAATGGTCGAGTGGTTGAGTGTCTGCCTTCAGCGTAGGGTGTGATCCCAGGGTCCTGGGATGAAGTCCTGCATCAGGTTCCCTGCAAGGTGCCTGCTTCTCTCTCTACCTTTGTCTCTTTCTCTGTCTCTCATGAATTTAAAAAAAAAAAAAATCTTTTTTTAAAAAAATGTAGTCATCATGAGGACCATGCCTCTTGTCCCAATTCCAGTGGGAGGATGGTAGTCCAAATCTAATTGAGTAAATGCCAGTTAGCAGGCACAGCATCAACATTGACCAACCCTCTCACCTGCTTTCCATAATATTTCCCTTGCCTAACTCTGTTTAAGCCCCCAGTCCCTCCTTCTCCCTTTAGAAGCCCAGACACTTCTGCTCCAGACAGAAGGGAACTCAGCTCTTCCCCAACCACAGCGGATACAGACTAACATCTATCCTCACCCAGTGTCCGGCCATATGTGCCTCTGACATCACCTCAGACTTGATAGACCATTCTACAGTAGCCGTGTGCCAATGCACAGAAGGAATGTGAAGGTACCCCCTGTACAGGCAAATCAGGGTGCTACTGTGTCTTTCCTGGGTGCCAACTGGGTGCTGGGCACTTTTGTGTATGCAGATGTGAAAATCTCCATGTCCCTGATCTACTAAGAGGATGATCTGGAAACATAATCCAAGTCCATGTGACTCTAGAAACCCCAAGGTTTTCTGCCAGAATCCAGTGGCAACGTGTGCCTGACACCACCCACGTCTGGTGTGCCATGTCAGGAACTGAATCACCTTGTGCCAACAAATATCATGCTCTGCTCTGGTGGAAGAGTATGGTGGTGGCATTTCAAGGTTTTTAAACATTAACACCAGGGCAGCCACAGATGCTGGAAGTGGGAGGGAGGGAAAGAGGAGAGCAGTGGTGGGAAGAGGCAGGGTCGGGGAAGCAAGCCTGAAATTTTCAAGTGGTTTTCCTGCCCTCTTCCTTCCTTGGCCCCTCCACATCCTTTCCCAAAAGGAATCCTGGAAACTGCTCCCCACTCTAACTTCAAGAGGAAATGCCTCTCTGAGCAGAAAGCCTCCATGCCAAGCTTTGTCTGCAGGGAGTTTTTCTGTGAATTTATTAGAACCTAAGGAAATGCTGACAGAGCAGTTTTGTCCACTCCCCGCAGGCTGCCAAGTGCACCTCGTTAGACCAGCTTCCTGCAGGCAACAGGGAAGGATAGGCATGGGACTCCGAGGTAGGTGACAGGGGACAGATGTCTTGAGCACAGCCCTGGTTGTTATGGGGGGAACACTCATGGAGCTTGGCTCCCAGGAGGAGCAAGAGGGGCCACAGGGTTCTGCATGACCACCTGCCATATGGGTCATGCCAGACTCTCAGGACATGGGAGTCCAGAGGGCAGACAGGGAAGCATCAAGGAGAAGCCACAAGCCCACAAAGCACCAGGTTCCTGGAAGCTGGCTCTGAGAATCTCTCCCACCTCCCTCATGCTCTTTGTTCATTTTCCCCCAAAAGTAGGACAAGAGATTTCACGTGGAAGAAAGGACCTCTCCCCTCAAGATCCCAGCTTTTCTAAATTCTTCCTGATCCACAAAGTAATCACATTTTCTCAATCACCCAACTTCCACATATTTTAACATTCTCTTAAAAATGAATAGTAATCTGTGGCACCTGGGTGGCTCAATCAGTTAAGCATCCAACTCAGTTTTGGCTCAGGTCATGATCTCAGGGTCCTGGGATGGAGCCCCACATCAGGCTCTGTGCTCAGCTCAGTCAGCTGTAGATTCTCTCTCCCCTCTGCCCCTATCTCTCCCTCTCTCCTTCTCTCTCTCTCTCTAAAATAAACAAAATATTTAAAAATAATAATAAAATAAAATAAAAAATAAGTAAGTAGCAATCCACACAGTCATGAAGGCTCAGTATGTGTGTTGCAGGCCTGAGCAAAGCATGTGGCACCTGGTCACAGTCACCAGTTACTGCCACTCTCATCAGAACAGCCCTCTGAAGTGTCACAGAGGAGGGACCCCAAAGTGAGAGACATAAGCAACTTGCTGGAGTCACATAGCAAATAGAGCAGAAGTCATGGACTCCTGGGGCCTGTGCTCAATCTCCGCTGTACAGAATTCCTAATTTAGAGTATTTTCACATTTGCTGTCTTGTGTGATTCTTATAAAACCCGGTGAAGTAAGCAAACAAGAATTACCACATTTAGCAGATAGGGAAGCTGAGACCCACAAAAGGCCTTGCAGGGAGCAGCAGAGCCAGGTAGAGACAAAGCCAGCTAAAACCTATGTATTCCATATCTTGTCCTATATGTCATTCCATCTCACAAGGTAAACTTTGCTTTGGAAGCAGTTTTCTTAAAAAAAAAAAAAAAAAAAAAAAAAAAGATTAGTGGTAATGTGATGCTGTGACTGGATAGAGCCTAGGGTACAAGAGACATCATTTGGGTACACGGAGGGGTCTGGGGAGGGATCGGAAGGCTGAGAGGCTGGACCTAGAGGAGGGTAGGAAGCTGCCTAGAGAGGATGGGAGGCCCCACAGAGAGGAAGGAGAGCTCAGGAGGCAGCTGGTAAGGTTGCCTGGATGGTGATCACCTTCTCAGACACATTAGTGACACAAAGGTCTGCTCATACCACCATCAGGAAGAAGATGGGAGAGGAGAGCCTCAGCGCTGGACATGGCCCCATGTTCACACACTAGCTCTAATCCTCACACACCTCAGATGAGGTGTGGTCACCACTGAATCTCTCCTAAGAATATAGAGCCTTCCTTATGATTTCCCCAAGCCCAGGCAGCTTTACAACAAGCCTGATTTCCTCCAGCCATCAGTGACCCATTATTTTAATACACCACCACAATTCAGTGACTGGTTCATACTGTCTGTGCATGTGTACAGGCATACAGGTGTGTGTGCCCCTGCTTCTGCGCCATGGCTGTGGTGGTGAGGGATGGAGGCGGGGAGGCTGCTCAGTGCAGCCACGCTCCTTGGCATCTCACTGCCAGAAGGCAGAAGAATGATCACCATGGCTGGATTTTGCCCACAGATTTGGATACCAATGAATATTTCCAGCAAAAGTCATGTAAAATTATTTGTAGAAAAGGCAAGAGATGGAGAAAAATGGGAGGCTGCAAACATTGAATTCGGTACCAAATAATCTAATATGCCTGATTTCATTTTCTTTTCCTACCTTTGATGCCTGCAAGCAAATCATTGACACTTTAAGTTTGCACATATATCTCAATGCAAAATGGTCAAGCAACAATAAATAAATGCATTATCCAGATAAATGGTTGCCGGTCAGGGTGAAACTGCAAAGAATGGTCTGTGCTCCTGCAGTGATTTAGAAGTAGGAAATTCACTTATTCTCCCCTGACCCCTAGCTGTTGTCAGTTCTCATAATTCTAGAAATAGAAGAGGTGGATCAGGGGAAGCAAGGATGATAGGAGGAGGAAGAACTGGAGGGCACTGGGCCTTCAGAATAAGAGAAAACCATTTACCAGGCAATAATGATGCCTTGGTCTCCAGAGCCCCTAAGCTGCCCAGAGCCCCAGCCTGATCTCTACTTCTATACTTTAAAATATCCATCCAAATCAAACATCAAACATACTGGTCCCCAGCCTGAAATTGCACCAGCAAAGCATCTCACCACATAGCCTTCCTTTATCTTCCTCCTTCAATGCCTTAGAGCCACACTGTCCTTCATCAAGAGTGTTAGAACAACCTGCCAACCATTTACCCTTTCATCTCTCCCCTGTAATCCATCCTGCCCAGAACTGCCAAAGACATGGTCCTAAAATGTTAATCTTGCCATGGCACTTTCTGCTTAGCTCCCCAATGTGTTTCCTTTTCCACCCTTCACTTGACTCCAAAAACCTTAAATACAAATAGTCCTTTTCTTTTAAGGAATCAATATGATTTACAATTCCACCAAAAAACATAAGATACATAAAAATAAACTTAATTAAAGAAATAAAGGATTTGTACTCTGAAAAATACAGAACACTTTGAAAGAAATTGAGGAAGACAAAAAAGAAATGCAAAAACATTCCATGATCATGGATTGAAAGAACAAATATTGCTAAAATGTCTCTACCACAAAGAGCCATCTACACATTCAAGACAATCTTTATCAAAATACCAACATTTATCACAAAGCTAAAACAAATAATCCTAAAATTTGTTTGGAACCAGAAAAGATTCTGAATAGCCAGAGAGACATTGAAAGAGAAAACCAAAGCTGGAGGCATCACAATTCCAGACATCAAGCTGTACTACAAAGCTATAATCACCAAGACAGTGTGGTACTGGCACAAAAACAGACAAATAGATCAACATAACAGATGAGAGAACCCAGAAATGGACCCTCAACTCTATGGTCAACTCATATTTGACAAAGCAAGAAAGAATAGTAAATGGGGGTGGGGGGACAGTCTCTTCAATAAATGGTACTGGGAAAATTGGACAGCTACATGTAGAAGAATGAAACTGGACAACTTTCTTACAGCATACATGAAAATAAACTCAAAATGGATGAAAGACCTAAATGTGAGACCTAAATCCAACAAAATTCTAGAGGAGAACATAGCAACCTCTTCAACAACAGCCACAGCAACTTCTTGCTAGACACATCTCCAAAGGCAAGGGAAACAAAAGCAAAACTGAGCTATTGAGACTTCATCAAGATAAAAGGCTTATGCACAGCAAAGGAAACAGTTGGCAAAACCAAAAGACAACCAATGGAATGGGAGAAGATATTTGCAAATGTCTTATCAGATAAAGGGCTAGTATCCAAGATCTATAAAGAACTTATCAAACTCAACACCCAAAAAACAAATAATCCAATCAAGAAATGGGCAAAAGACATGAACAGACATTTCTCCAAAGAAGACATACATATGGCTAACAGACATGAAAAAAATGCTCAACATCATTTGCTATCAGGGAAATACAAATCAAAACCACAATGAGATACCACCTCACACTGGTCAGAATAGCTAAAATTAATAAGTCAAGAAATGACAGATGGAGAAAGGGGAACACTCTTACACTACTGGTGGGAATGCAAGCTTGTGCAGCCACTCCAGATACTTTGAGAAGTTTCTCAAAAAGTTGAAAATAGAGCTACTCTATGACCCAACAATTGCACTACTGGCTATTTACCCCAAAGGAAACACAGGATCATAGGGAAAGGAAAGGAAAAATAAAACAAGACAGAATCAGAGAGGGACACAGACCATAAGAGACTCTTAACTACAGGAAACAAACTGAGGGTGGCTAGAGGGGAGATGGGTGGGGAGATGGAGTAACTGGGTGATGGGCATTAAGGAGGGCATGTGATGTAAGGAGCACTGGGTGTTATATGCAATGGATGAATCACTGAACTCTATCTATATAGGCACTATATATACTACATGTTAATTAATTGAATTTAAATAAAATAAAAAAGCTTATTAAACATTTTTTAATATTTTATTTATTTATTCATGAGAGAGAGAGAAAGAGAGGCAGAGACACAGGCAGAGGGAAAAGCAGGCTCCATGCAGGGACCCTGATGTGGGACTCGATCCCAGGCCTCTAGGATCTCGCCCTGGGCTGAAGGCAGGTGCTAAACCCCTGAGCCACCCAGGGATCTCCAAATAAAAAAGTTTTTTAAAAAATATTTATTTTCTCCCACTATACTGCCCTCTCTGACTCTTTCTTTGTTTTCCCATTCACACACATCCCCACCCATAAATTGATCATGAACTCTTTAAAAGTAGGAGCTGCACTGAATCCATCTATTAGTTCCTCAGAACCTGTTACAATGCCTGAGATAGGAATTTGGTGATGCCATATCTGGGAGGATGGATGGATGGATGGATGGATGGATGGATGGATGGATGGATGATGGGAGGATAAATGTGTTGGTAAATGGGTGGATGGGTGAATGGATGGATGAGTGAATGAATGGTTGGGAAGATAGATGGGTATTTGGATAGATAAGGGGTGAGTGGGTGGACTGTTTGATGTCAATAGATGGGTAGATGGCAATGAAGACACATTTGAGTGGGCTGGTGAGAAAGTGGGTAGGTGGTAAGTGTGAAAGAAGAAAGAGCCACCGGGATCTGAGGATTAACTCCTCTGAGACCCTGAGGAGGCTGTCTATAGTCTAAGCAGTAGGACTGATTATAAAATACCATGAATCATCTGGGAAAACTTAAATCCTCCTATGTCCAAGCCCTGTGGCCAGCCATGGCTTAGCTTCCATAGAGGTGCAGCAGGCCTGTAATTGTACCTTTGAGCCCCACTTTCTGGGTTTATTCATCATTCCAACACTTCTTGGAACCTCTCATCCAATATAACACCTCTCTCCCCCAGCTTTTCTTCATCTGCACAATGTAAGTAAGCCCTCCATGATTTCATTCATTAATTAAAATGAACTGTTAGAACCACAAACAGCCTACAGCTGTGGTGTAGAAAATGCATCTGAAGGTGAAGGGGCTCATCTTTCCAGCTGAGGGCAGAGAGCTCCATCCTCTTTGTGTCCTTCTAATTGCAATGACCCTCATTCAGGCCCTATTTTGTTCACAGCAACAGAATTAGAAATGTTGTCAAATATTTTACAGAACTCACAAAGCCCTTTATTTAAAAGCACTGATTCTTACAGCTTAGCATATCTATTCAATGAAACTGAATGCCATTTAGCCATGACTTGTTTTTAATGAACCCTTCAGGCTCCCAGCAATGACTACTTCTTTTAAAAAATATTTCCTCTCTGAGTGTTTCTTTTGCCAGAGAATAAATGCTGACCATAGGGATGTGCAAGGGGAGTTGGGGAAATTGTTTAAAATCCTATAGACAATGGAACAATTTATTACAGTTTTAATCATGCTTTACCTGCATGCAGCTGCTGTTGTGTGGTCTCTTCCTCTGTTTCCAAGGTGCTTCAAAGACTCTGAATGTGGGGTTAGGGTTTGGCACTTCTCACCTCCTAGCTTGTAACACACCTTGTCCCACCTAGTTGGGCCTGAGCTTTCTAATTGTAAAAGGGGAATAATTGTAAGAAGGGAATTAACAACCTCAGGAGTTATTGTGAAAAATAAGTGAAAAACCGTGATCACAAGCATGACACCAACTAATGAAGGTGGGCAAGTGGTCTGCAAGGGCAGGGTATACTTGATCCTTGACCTCCTACAGGGCACTTTCCAGGAGTCTCATAACTATTCCTCCTTGGAGCATCCTCTCACCCCAGCACCCTCCCCACTGCCTCTATGCAAGTCAAACACAGACACTTTCAGAAAGCATTCACACAGCCATGTGCTCTCTTGTGTGCCCTGTAAGACCAGTCTGCAGCCAACATTTGCTTGGCTCACAGAGGAAAAACAGTGTGTTGAAATCTGCCACTCCAGAGACACAGGGCACATGCCTCACTTGCTCTCCCAGGGGCTAGGCAGCCCATGGAGGATAAAGAGACAGAAAGACTTCAAACTTAAGGCAATTAATTGAGCATGCACATCTAATTTCACTTCCTCCCAAATCCACTCCCTAGCTCCAAAAACAAAAAACAAACAAAAAAAACACTGTGAAGAAATCTTTTAAAGGGTATAAATCCATAAGGACACAGAACAGGAGAAGATGCAATACCAACAAAAATCTAAAAGGTGTAAAGTAAACTGGAAAAAGGTAAATCATAAACTAGCAGTACAGAAAGCAAAGAACCAACCCAATTCACACTGCAGAATTCTCAAAATGGTCAGGGACTGGCAGCACCAGGAGCTCAGAATAATAAAATACTACAATGGGGCTAAAGTAAGGAGAACTGGCCAAAAGCTGTCTGAGAAATAGTTAGATCCCTAGATCCCCTCTTACACAACCAGCCTTGCATGGAAAGGCTGCCCTTCCCCAGCCAGCATTCCCACTCCCCCAGAGGGAGGTTTGCTCTCTGAAGACAATAAAACAGACTCTTGAGCAGAACAGAACAGCACAGTAGGGCTATGAGTGCCATTCCAGACACCAAGCTGTTAACTAATGGCATGCAGTCTCCTTTTCTTGGCCTCCTTCAGGCAGGAGATGAGAAGGGTATTCAAGCTCCAGGGAAACCTATTAATCCTAGAGGAGGGACCTAAAGATAATGACAGGAGCACCTCTGTAACCCAGCTCTACAAGAGCCACCTACCCTTTCCCAAGCAGCATATGAGCCCTGGCCCTTAGGCCAAGGAGAAGCAGATGTCTGAGGAAAGCCTCCATCATGAGAGAGAGAGAGAATGAGCCACTTAGAGGAATCTCACACATAAAGAGAAATTCCAATAAAACTATCATTAATAGCCTCTGAGAAATAAGAGAAAATAGTATATCCATGAAATGTGAAAGGGTACTCTATAAAAAAAATATTCAAATTATAGCAGCAATGTCCACAATAGCCAAACTGTGGAAAGAGCCCAGATGTCCATCAACAGATAAATGGATAAAGAAGATGTGGACTATATATATAATGGAATATTCTTCAGCCATCAAAAATGAAATCTTACCATCTGCAATGACATGAATGGAACTAAAGGGTATTATGCTGAGTGAAATGTCAATCAGAGAAAGACAATTATCATGATTTCACTCATATGTGCAAATTAAGAAACAAAACACAGGATCATAGGGAAAGGAAAGGAAAAATAAAACAAGACAAAATCAGAGAGGGACACAGACCATAAGAGACTCTTAACTACAGGAAACAAACTGAGGGTGGCTAGAGGGGAGATGGGTGGGGTGATGGAGTAACTGGGTGATGGGCATTAAGGAGGGCATGTGATGTAAGGAGCACTGGGTGTTATATGCAATGGATGAATCATTGAACTCTACCTCTGAAATGAATGATACACTATATGTTAATTAATTGAATTTAAACGTAATAATTTTATTATTATGTAAAAAAAATTAAAGGGCACCTGGGTAACTCAGTTGGTTGTGTCTGACTCGATCTCAGCTCAGTTCTTGATCTCAGGGTCATAAGTTCAAGCCCCCTATTGGGCTCCATGCTGGGCATGAAATGCACCCCGGCGGGGGGGGGGGGGGGGGCAGGGGGAGAAAAAAGAATATTCAAAAAACAAACACAAGCTCTTGAAAATTAAAAATATGATAGTAAACATTTCAAAATGTATAGAAGTAATGGACTAAAAAGTTGAGGACAACTCTCAGAAAGAAGAGAAAAAGGCAAAGAGCTAGAAAATAGGGCAGAAAAATAAAAGAAAATCAAAGAATCTGTCCAGGGAACCATGTAGCAAGCCCTGTTGATGTTTGCCCTGATACACCCTCCCACATTTGCTCCCCTCCCTCAGCATTGCAGGGCTTTTGCCAACTATAGAGACACTTTACTTGGATCCACAGGGGCCAGAGTGCTGGAAGTCTTGATCCTCCAATGGCCCTGGGTCAGTGGAGCACAAGAGAATGGAAGGCCAGCTCCCTTGCCTTAGGTCAGGATGTTCTGAAGGGTAACTTGTACTCCAGAGTCTCTGCTGGACTGCCAAAGTGCCCCTTTAGTGCCCCTGAAGGCTCATCTGCTCCCTGTTGGGCTGCTTCCCCTTCCCTGTCTGCTCCCCACTCCCTGGCCAATTTCCCTTGGAAACATTTCTTTAGTGAACCACTAGCATATAAACCCTCATCTCAAGGTCTGCTTCTTGGGGACCTGACCTAAAACAATATGTATATCCAAATAATAAAACTCCTGAAGAAAAGAACATATAAAACAGAATGGAGGGAATCAAACAAAGAAGAGAATCTCAAAACTGAAAGTCACAAATCTCCATATTGAGAGGTCTGTGGAAGATCCAGCAAAACCGACAAGGACCAATCCACCTCAGGTCATTTTACCATAGAAGTTTAGAGCACGGGGATCCCTGGGTGGCGCAGTGGTTTGGCGCCTGCCTTTGGCCCAGGGCACAATCCTGGAGACCCGGGATCGAATCCCACGTCGGGCTCCCGGTGCATGGGGCCTGCTTCTCCCTCTGCCTGTGTCTCTGCCTCTCTTTCTCTCTCTCTCACTGTGTGCCTATCATAAATAAATTAAAAAAAAAAAAAAAAAAGAAGTTTAGAGCACAAGAAGAAAACCAGCTTCTACATATTTCGGAAGGGAAAACCTAGACCACATACAATGGATTTGGGTTAAGACTTAGAATGCCTTGGCCTTCTCTGAGGCACATAGGACACTAGAAAACAATCAGTTTTGATTACTTAGATTATTTACATTTAATCTTGCTATTTGTTTTCCAGTCATCCCAACTGTTCTTTCTCCCCCCCCCCTTTTATTGCCTTATTTTCTTTGGATTGAATATTTTTAATAATTGCATTTTTATCTCCAATTTTGGTTTATTGTCTGTAACTTTGTGTGTGTGAGTGTGTGTGTGTGTGTGTGTGTGTGTGTGTGTGCGGTTGTGTTAACATTTATACTATACTATCTACCTTTAAGTAAGTAAAGCTATTACTTATTGCACAACCTACATAGTATAATATCCTTACAACAGTATATTTCTATTTGTCCCTTCTCCCAGTCTCTTTGTTATTTTTGTATATTTCATTTTTGAACAGCCAGTTTTCCTTTTAAAAGATTTTTTAAAGTATTTTGTATGTACCCACATCTTTATGTGGTCTGATTTCTTCATCCCTTTGTGTGGATCCACATTTCCATCTGGAATCATTTTCCTCTGCCTGGAGGACTTCCTTTAACATGTCTTATAGTGCAGGTCTTCAGGTGATGAATCCTTACATCCTTTGACAGTCTAAGAAAGTCCTTATTTCACCTTAATTTGGGAAGATATTTTACCACACATAGAATTCTAGGTTAACAGGTTATTTATGTTTCAATACTTTATAAGTGTCACTACACTGTCTTCCATGGTTTCCAATGAGAAGTCTCTTTTCATTTTCATATTTGTTCCTTTGTACAGAACATGACTTTTGCTGCAGCTGCCTTGTGATGTTTTTAATCACTGGTTTCAAGAAAACTGATTGTGATGCTCCTTGATGTAGTTTTCTTCATATTTCTTGTGTTTGAGATTCATAGAGCTTCTTGTGGGTTTATAGTTTTCATCTAATTTAAACATTTTTCAGCTATTGTTCCTTGAAATATTTTTTCTGCCCTTACCCCTTAACCCTCTTTTGAGGATTCCAGTTATACATATTTTAGACCACTTGAAGGTTTCCTATAGTTCATTGTTTGTGTCTCATTTTGGATAGTTTCTATTGCTATTTCTTCAAATTCATTAGTCTTTTCAGCATTAATCTATCATTAATCACATTCAGCATATTTTTCCATCTCAGACATTTTAGTTTTTACCTCTATATTCCCTTTTTTTAAAAATAGGTTTTATTTTTGACAATAGTTTTTGGTTCACAGCAATTTTGCAAAGAAGATAAAAAGTTTCCCATGTAACCTTTGCCCCTACAAATTCATAATTTCCTCCATTATCAGCATCCCTCACCACAATGGTACATTTGTCACAATTGATAAACTTATACTGACACATCATGATTACCCGAAGTCGATAGGTCACATTAGGGTTCGGTCTTAGTGTTGTATATTATATTGATTTGGCCCAATTTATTATGTAATGTATCCACCATTGGAGTATCATACAGTATATTTAGACTTCCTGAAGAAACCTCTGTGCTCTGCCTATTAACCCCTCCTCCCTCTCCGAAACTCTTGACAATCACTGACCTTTTTACTGTCTCCATAGTTTGCCTTTTCTAAATGTCATATAATCAGAATCATATAGTATATAGTCTTTTCAGATTGGCTTCTTTCATTTGGTAATATGCATTTAAGTTTCCTCCATGTCTCTTCATGACTTGAAGCTCATTTCTCTTTAGTGATGAATAATATTCCATTGTCTGGATTACCAGTTTATTTATCCATTTACCTAGTGAAAGATATCTTGGTTGCTTCCAAGCTTTGGCAGTTATAAGTAAGTTGCTATGAACATTCATGTGCAGGTTTTTGTATGAATATAAATTTTCAGCCCCTTTGGGTACATACCAAATAGTGTGATTCCTGTATTGTATGATAAGATTGTGCTTCGTTTTGTAAAAGCCACCAAACTGCTTTCCAAATTGTGAACCATTCTGCATTCCACCAGCAACAAATGAGAGTTCTTATTACACATCCTTCCCAGCATTCGCTGCCATCAGTGTTCTGGATTTCGGTCATTCTAATAGGTGTGTGGTAGCTTCTCACTGTTGTCTTAATTTGTATTTCCCTGATGACATATTATGCAAAGGATCTTTTCATGTGCCCATTTGCCATCTTCTTTATCTTCTTTGGTGAAGTGTCCTTCAAGTCTTTGGCCCATTTTTAATCAGGTTGTTTGCTTTCTTCTTGCTGAGTTTTAAGAGTTCATTATATATTTTGGAGAATAGTCCTTTATCAGATATGTCTTTTGCAAATATTTTCTATTTTTTTTCTGTGTTTTATCTTCTCATTCTTTTGACAGTGTCTTTTGCAGAGCAGAAATTTTTAATTTTAATAAAGTCCATGTTATATATTCTTGCTTTCATGAATCATACTTTTGGTGTTGTATCTAAAAAGTAATAGCCAAATCCAAAGTCATCTAGATTTTCTCCTGTGTTATCTTCTAGAAGTTTAATAGTTTTGCATTTTACATTTAAGTCTGTGATCCACTTTGAGTTTATTTTTTTGAAAAGTATAATATCTGTATCTAGATTCATTGTTTTTGCATGTGGATGTCCAATTGCTTCAGCACCATTTGTTGAAAAGCCTATCTTTGTTGTATTACCTTTGCTTTTTTGTCAACTATCAGTTGACTGTGGGTCTATTTATGGTCTCTCTGTCTTTTCTGTCAATCTATTTGTCTATTCTTTCACCAATATTACACTATCCTGATTAATGTAACTTTATAATAAGTCTCGAAAATGAGAAGTGTCATTCTCTAACCCCTCTCTTATCCTTCAACAATGTTGGGTCCCCTAACCTTTTCTTTACTCTACACAGACCAAAAACCCTTATAGTCTGCACACATCTCAAGCTGCTCCTCATCTTGTACCCTGACACTACCCTATCCCCAACCCTACCTCAAATCTTCATTCCCCTTTGTCATAGTTCCCAACACAACATACTGTGTTCATCTGCTTAGGTCTGTCTCCTCCACAGACAGGAAGAGACTTCACTGAACTCCAACTCTGCCACCTCTGTATCAGAATGAGGCTCAGGAATATTTACTTAGCCAATGAATGATACAGGAAACTCTCACTGCAGAAGAAAGACCATCTGTGTTGGAGGAAACATCCTGCTGCAGACATACTTGTGGAGGCTGCGACTCCTCCACTCTCATCTCACCCTCCACCTAAAGCCTTTGCCACCTTACCCCCAGCTCAGCCCCCTCTACAAGTCATTCCCCATAGCCCATCTACCTATTCATCCATTCTCAGGATGGCTTTCCAAGTGACTAGACCCACACCCTCCCTTCTATAGTCATAAGCAGCACACTCATTTGGACCAGCTACTTTGATGTCCAGAGCCACAAAGAGGTACTTTAGGGAGGGGGGCTCAGGGTTCAAATCCTGACTTTTCCACTCTTTACTTGGTGCCTTGAGTGAGTCATTTAATCTTCTTGTGCCAAACTTCCTCACTTATAAAATGAGAAAAAGATTATCAGAAAGACTAATGTAGACACTTAGACCAGCACCTGTCAGGTAGGAATCACTCCTGCAGGTGGGTTATGGTCCGCAACACCCTACATTCTTTTTCATGCAAGCAGAAGAAATTTAAGTCCTTGGAGGGTAGGGGCCAGGCGTGCAAAAGGATGTGCACACACTGGGTGCTCCATAAAAACAATAGGTGGTCTGACAAGAGGAAAAGAGAACTAATGAACACCACATATCCACCCTCTGTCAAGCATAGAGACTGGAGCTTTACCATGTGATTTCCCAAGTTCTTATAAGCACTTAAGAGGATGATACAGCCTGTCCATCAGACTAGGGGACAGGCTCAGAGAAGATGAATAGCCTCCAAGTCACACTGCCAGGGAAAGGCAGGGTAAAGTATGAGACCAAGGCTATCTAATTCCCACCCTGTGTCGCTTCCTCTCAATATGTGGTGGCCTGTAGAGTAGGCTGGGCATGTAGAGTCCTCAGAACTTAGGGACAGTCTCTGTGATGGGAGGTGCCAGGTGATAAGGGGGGCCTGAGTCCTTCTCACCTCAGCACAGGACTCCCAGAGGAGATTGCCTCCCTGCCCAGGATGGCCTAATATCAAAATGCTGTCATTCCATTTGATTAAAACAAAAATCCTACTAATTCCAATGGCAAACTTTTGGTAATTACCCTTAATATAAGTTTAAAAGTTTAAATTAACCAGTCATTGCATAACATTTCAACAGAAAATAGAATAACAAAGGGGAATTAGCCATGAGAATTGCATGAAAAAACTTTCTAAAAATATAATTTTATGACCTGCAAATGTGCAGTAAAAAATCCAATCTAAACTCCCATGCCACATACTCTGCTCCCTTCCTCATGATTCTGTGCAGCAATAATCAGCACAAGGCATCAAGCCCATCTCTCTAACTATGACAGCTCAGTGACTGAGGTGGTTGTGCTTGATCCCATTTGTCTGGAGAGGAGCAGAGTGATCCTAGGATCATGAAATGATGGCACACTCATTGCCTCCACAGTGGCCCAGGCAACCCCAGCCAGGAGAGCATGTAGGATGTGACAGCTTTGTGGGGATCCAAGGATACCCACCAGGACAGGCTGCCTCCTGCTTTGCAGATGACAAGCTTAAGGTCTGCATAGGAGTACCAGCAACATCACTGCTGCCTGGCATTTTCTTTTCTTTCTTTCTTTCTTTCTTTTTTTTTTTTTTTTGTAATTTGCTTATTTATAAGTTCTTTTTCTTATAATAAATTTATTTTTTATTGGTATTCAATTTGCCAACATAGAGAATAACACCCAGTGCTCATCCCGTCAAGCGCCCCCCTCAGTGCCCGTCACCCATTCACCCCACCCCCTGCCCTCCTCCCCTTCCACCACCCCTAGTTCATTTCCCAGAGTTAGGAGTCTTTATGTTCTGTCTCCCTTTCTGATATTTCCCACGCATTTCTTCTCCCTTCCCTTATATTCCCTTTCACTATTATTTATATTCCCCAAATGAATGAGAACATACACTGTTTGTCCTTCTCTGACTGACTTACTTCACTCAGCATAATACCCTCCAGTTCCATCCACGTTGAAGCAAATGGTGGGTATTTGTCGTTTCTAATGGCTGAGGAATATTCCATTGTATACATAAAGCACATCTCCTTTATCCATTCATCTTTCGATGGACACCGAGGCTCCTTCCCCAGTTTGGCTATTGTGGACATTGCTGCTAGAAACATTGGGGTGCATGTTTCCGGCGATTCATTGCATCTGTCTTTGGGGTAAATCCCCAGCAGTGCAATTGCTGGGTCATAGGGCAGGTCTATTTTTAACTGTTTGAAGAACCTCCACACACTTTTCCAGAGTGGCTGCACCAGTTCACATTTCCACCAACAGTGTAAGAGGGTTCCCTTTTCTCCGCAACCTCTCCAACATTTGTGGTTTCCTGCCTTGTTAATTTTCCCCATTCTCACTGGTGTGAGGTGGGATCTCATTGTGGTTTTGATTTGTATTTCCCTGATGGCAAGTGATGCAGAGCATTTTCTCATGTGCATGTTGGCCATGTCTATGTATTCCTCTGTGAGATTTCTCTTCATGTCTTTTGCCCATTTCATGATTGGATTGTTTGTTTCTTTGCTGTTGAGTTTAAGAAGTTCTTTATAGATCTTGGAAACTAGCCCTTTATCTGATACGTCATTTGCAAATATCTTCTCCTATTCTGTAGGTTGTCTTTGAGTTTTGTTGACTGTATCCTTTGCTGTGCAAAAGCTTCTTACCTTGATGAAGTCCCAATAGTTCATTTTTGCTTTTGTTTCTTTTGCCTTCTGGATGTATCTTGCAAGAAGTTACTGTGGCCAAGTTCAAAAAGGGTGTTGCCTGTGTTCTCCTCTAGGATTTTGCTGGAATCTTGTCTAACATTTAGATCTTTCATCCATTTTGAGTTTATCTTTGTGTATGGTGCAAGAGAGTGGTCTAGTTTCATTCTTCTGCATGTGGATGTCCAATTTTCCCAGCACCATTTATTGAAGAGACTCTCTTTCTTCCAATGGATAGTCTTTCCTCCTTTATTGAATATTAGTCGACCATAAAGTTCAGGGTCCACTTCTGGGTTCTCTATTCTGTTCCATTGATCTATGTGTCTGTTTTTGTGCCAGTACCACACTGTCTTGATGACCACAGCTTTGTAGTACAACCTGAAATCTGGCATTGTGATGCCCCCAGATATGGTTTTCTTTGTTAAAATTCCCCTGGCTATTCGGGGTCTTTTCTGATTCCACACAAATCTTAAAATAATTTGTTCTAACTCTCTGAAGAAAGTCCATGGTATTTTGATAGGGATTGCATTAAATGTGTACATTGCCCTGGGTAGCATTGACATTTTCACAATATTAATTCTGCCAATCCATGAGCATGGAATATTTTTCCATCTCTTTGTGTCTTCCTCAATTTCTTTCAGAAGTGTTCTATAGTTTTTAGGGTATAGATCTTTTACCTCTTTGGTTAGGTTTATTCCCAGGTATCTTATGCTTTTGGGTGCAATTGTAAATGGGATTGAATCCTTCATTTCTCTTTCTTCAGTCTCATTGTTAGTGTATAGAAATGCCACTGACTTCTGGGCATTGATTTTGTATCCTGCCACACTACCAAATTGCTGTATGAGTTCTAGCAATCTTGGGGTGGAGGCTTCTGGGTTTTCTATGCAGAGTATCATGTCATTGGTGAAGAGGGAGAGTTTGACTTCTTCTTTGCCAATTTGAATGCCTTTAATGTCTTTTTGTTGTCTGATTGCTGAGGCTAGTACTTCCAATACTATGTTGAATAGCAGTGGTGAGAGTGGACATCCCTGTCTTGTTCCTGATCTTAGGGGAAAGGCTCCCAGTGCTTCCCCACTGAGAATGATATTTGCTGTGGGCTTTTTGTAGATGGCTTTTAAGATGTTGAGGAATGTTCCCTCTATTCCTACACTCTGAAGAGTTTTGATCAGGAATGGATGCTGTATTTAGTCAAATGCTTTCTCTGCGTCTAATGAGAGGATCACATGGTTCTTGGTTTTTCTCTTGCTGATATGATGAATCACATTGATTGTTTTACGAGTGTTGAACCAGCCTTGTGTCCCGGGGATAAATCCTACTTGGTCATGGTGAATAATTTTCTTAATGTACTGTTGGATCCTGTCGGCTAGTATCTTGTTGAGAATTTTTGCATCCATGTTCATCAGGGATATTGGTCTGTAATTCTCCTTTTTGGTGGGGTCTTCGTCTGGTTTTGGAATTAAGGTGATGCTGGCCTCACAGAACGAATTTGGAAGTACTCCATCTCTTTCTATCTTTCCAAACAACTTTAGTAGGATAGGTATGATTTCTTCTTTAAACGTTTGATAGAATTCCCCTGGGAAGGCATCTGGCCCTGAACTTTTGTCTTGGGAGGTTTTTGATGACTGCTTCAATTTCCTCCCTGGTTATTGGCCTGTTCAGGTTTTCTATTTCTTCCTGTTCTAGTTTTGGTAGTTTGTGGCTTTCCAGGAATGCGTCCATTTCTTCTAGATTGCCTAATTTACTGGCGTATAGCTGTTCATAATATGTTTTTAAAATCGTTTGTATTTCCTTGGTGTTGGTAGTGATCTCTCCTTTCTCATTCATGATTTTATTAATTTGAGTCTTCTCTCTCTTCTTTTTAATAAGGCTGACTAATGGTTTATCTATCTTATTAATTCTTTCAAAGAACCAACTCCTCGTTTTGTTGATCTGTTCCCCAGTTCTTCTGGTCTCTATTTCATTGAGTTCTGCTCAAATCTTTATTAATTCTCTTCTTCTGCTGGGTGTAGGATCTATTTGCTGTTTTTTCTCTAGCTCCTTATGTGTAAGGTTAGCTTTTGTATTTGAGTTCTTTCCAGTTTTTGAATGGATGCTTGTATTGCGATGTATTTCCCCCTTAGGACTGCTTTTGCTGCATCCCAAAGATTTTGAACAGTTGTATCTTCATTCTCATTAGTTTCCATGAATCTTTTTAATTCTTCCTTAATTTCCTGGTTGACCCTTTCATTTTTAGCAGGATGGTCCTTAACCTCCAAGTGTTTGAGTTCCTTCCAAACTTCTTGTTGTGATTTTAGTTCTAATTTCAAGGCATTATTGTCTGAGAATATGCAGGGGATGATCCCAACCTTTTGATATCGGTTCAGACCTGATTTGTGACCCAGTATGTGGTCTATTCTGGAAAGTTCCATGTGCCCTTGAGAAGAATGTGTATTCGGTTGAGTTTGGATGTAAAGTTCTGTAGATATCTGTGAAATTCATCTGGTCCAGCATATCATTTAAAGCTCTCGTTTCTTTGGAGATGTTGTGCTTAGAAGACCTATTGAGTATAGAAAGTGTTGGATTGAAGTCACCAAGTATAAGTGTATTATTATCTAAGTATGTCTTAACTTTGGTTATTAATTGATTGATATATTTGGCAGCTCCCACATTCGGGGCATATATATTGAGTATTGTTAAGTCCTCTTGTTGGATAGATCCTTTAAGTATGAGATAGTGTCCCTCTTCATCTCTCACTACAGTCTTCAGGGTAAATTTTAGTTTATCTGATATAAGGATGGCTACCCCTGCTTTCTTTTGAGGACCATTCGAATGGTAAATGGTTCTCCAGCCTTTTATTTTCAGGCTGTAGGAGTCTTTCTGTCTAAAATGAGTCTCTTGTAGACAGCAAATAGATGGGTCCTGCTTTTTTATCCAGTCTGACACCCTGCGCCTTTTGATGGGGTCATTAAGCCCATTCACGTTCAGAGTTACTATTGAAAGGTATGAGTTTATTGTCATCATGATATCTATTCAGTCCTTGTTTTTGTGGATTGTTCCACTGAACTTCTTCTTAAAGGGGAATTTTAAGAGTCCCCCTTAAAATTTCTTGCAGAGCTGGCGTGGAGGTCACATATTCTTTCAGTTCCTGCCTGTCTTGGAAGCTCTTTATCTCTCCTTCCATTTTGAAGGAGAGCCTTGCTGGATAAATTATTCTTGGTTGCATGTTCTTCTCATTTAGGACCCTGAATATATCCTGCCAGCCCTTTCTGGCCTGCCAGGTCTCTGTGGAGAGGTCTGCTGTTACCCTAATGCTCGTCCCCATAAAGGTGAGGGATTTCTTGTCTCTTGCTGCTTTAAGGATCTTCTCTTTATCTTTGGAATTTGCAAGCTTCACTATTAAATGTCGAGGTGTTGGAGGGTTTTTATTGATTTTGGGGGGGGATCTCTCTATTTCCTGGATCTGAATGCCTGTTTCCCTTCCCAGATTAGGAAAGTTTTCAGCTAGGATTTGTTCAAATACATATTCTGGCCCTCTGTCCCTTTTGGCGCCCTCGGGAGCCCCAATTAAATGTAGGTTTTTCTTCCTTAGGCTGTCGTTTATTTCCCTTAATCTGTCTTCATGGTCTTTTAATTGTCTCTTTTTTCCTCAGTTTCCCTCTTTGCCATCAACTTGTCTTCTATGTCAGTCACTCGTTCTTCCATCTCGTTAACCCTCGTCGTTAGGACTTCTAGTTTGGATTGCATCTCATTCAATTGATTTTTAATTTCTGCCTGATTAGATCTAAATTCTGCAGTCATGAAGTCTCTTGATTCCTTTATGCTTTTTTCAAGAGCCACCAGTAGCTTTATAATAGTGCTTCTGAATTCGCTTTCTGACATTGAATTGTGATCCAGATTTTGTAACTCTGTGGGAGAGAGGACTGTTTCTGATTCTTTCTTTTGAGGTGAGGTTTTCCTTCTAGTCATTTTGCTCAGTGCAGAGTGGCCAAAAACAAGTTGTATTGGGAAAAGGAGAAAAATAGAGGAGAGAAAGAAGGAAAGAAAAGAGAAAATGAAAAAAGAAAAAAGGTAGAAAAAAAGAAAAAAAGGAGAAGAAAAAGAGAAAGAAAAAGAAAGGAAAAAAAGGGGGGGAAGCAAACAGAAAAAAAAAAAACAAGGGGAAGTATCCTCTGATTCTGTATACTTTAAGTCTCTTGACTTCCCCTGGAACTTGTCCATCCAGCTGGTCTTCTGGGGGAGGGGCCTGTTGTGCTGATTCTCAGGTGTTAGCACTTGGGGGAGCTGCTCAGCCCCTGCCTGGTGCAGGGCTCAGTGAACGATGTTTAAGCTGCTTATCCTGTGAGGCCACTGTGAGGCTCAGTGGGGGTTGTTTACCCCGTGAGGCCCCAGGAGGAACAACCCCAGTGGCGGGGCCAGCTCTGGAGCCCTGGAGTCAGCTCCCGCAGGAACCACAGAGCTCTCCGTCTGCAGGGCCTGGAGGCTCCGGGGCTGGGCTGCTGATGTGCTCAGCTCGGGGCAGGAGCGTCCTCACTGTCCTGGGCCCTCCCGGCCTCTGCCTGTCCCGGGGGAGGCCGGATCCTGGGCTGTGTCCCGGCGCCCTATGCTCCGGGGCCTGCGCTGTTGGATTCATGCTCCCGGCCGTGCAACCCCTCTGCGGAGCCGCCACCTGAGCCCCTCCGAGCTGCTCCCGGGTCAGTGCGTGTGCGTGCCTGGCATTTTCATCATCATTCTCATCACTGTCACTCCCTGAGGCTCACTTTGTGCTAGACACCAAGTTGGGGTCTCCAGAAAGTTCTCGGAGTCAGAATCACTATGCACTAGACGGAGGGACTGTGGATATAAGAGTGACATATCCAGGCTCACTGTGGAAAGGCACCATGAGATTTTGAACCCATAGCTGCCTCGCCCCCTCCAGTCCACTCTTGTTCTTCCACTATCCTGCTGGGGCCCTGGGCTCAAAGGTCTTCAGCACCTTACCTGCAAAGGCCCATCTCTGGGCTTGTGGACAGGTAAGAGCAATACTCTCCTAAGTCTTCTAGTCATGTGTGACCCTAAACTCCACACAGCTCAGATCGGGTTCAAACATGGAATTTTAAAAGTGGCATGATTGATAATAACCCTTGACCTAGGGGTCAGGGGATGGGTTCCAAGTTAGATCTGCTGCTGCCCAGCTGTAGGATCCTAAGAAGTCACTTCCCCTCTCTCGGCCTCCAGTTCTCTTCTGAAAAATGAATGATCCTCACATCCCTTCTGAAGTTAACTTTTACTGTTTAGGTTGAATTCCCTCAGAAACAGGTCCTGAGACCTGGAGTTGAGTGGAAATGTAGAATTAGTTTATTTGGGAGGGAACCCTATTAGAAGGAGGTAGAGTGAGACAGAGAAGAGACAGAAGGAAGATGTGCTTACAAAAAGCCACAGAGACACCTGGGTGGTTCAGCGGTTGAGCGTCTGCCTTTGGCTCAGGGCATGATCCTGGGGTCCGGGATCGAGTCCTTCATCAGGCTTCTTGCAGGGAGCCTGCTTCTCCCTCTGCATATGTCTCTGCCTCTCTCTCTCTCTCTCTCTCTCTCTCTCTCTCTTTCGTGAATAAATAAATAAAATCTTTAAAATAAAAAGAAACCTAGGCCATAGGTGAGCTGGAGCTGACTTACACTGCCCTTGGTGAGCATGTTTCTAGCTCTGCCTTCTGTGACATTCATGTGGTAGCTGAAATTTGCCATGGTGGAAATCTTCACACCATGGAAATCAGAAACACTACAAATCAGACTCATTTCCTCCTGGGGAATTGGCTGATGAACACTCACTAGCACACCAACAGCTTAATTCTGCCGAGAAGTGATGTAAAGCACAAGCCTCAGAGTCATCCCATTCTCACCCAGGGTAAGGGAGCTGGAGATTTGCACAAAATTCCTGAGATTGATTCAGAGTTTCTCTGGGGAGTGTTAATTCCCAGTATTCCCACATCATCCCACACATGGGACAGAGCAGCAGGGATGTGGGAAGGATCTGATGACACCTGCTACATTCTCCAGATATTTCATAAAACCAGTAGAGTCAAAATATAGGTAGGCAGTCTGGGTAGTCCAGGGAAGAGAGGGCTTAGTGGGGCTGGACACTGGCATGATATAGAGAGGTACATGGCACTTTGCTAATTACAAAATGAGCTCTTCCACAGCAGAACACCAAGTGAGTAGGTTAGCAGAGAAGCAGAGTCTGGCTCGTAGTGGGAGGGGCTGGCGCCAAGAAACCCTGCTGGTTCAGGGGTTTAGGCATAGAGTGACATCAAGAGGTCTAATTAGCACACACTGAGGTCAGGGTGCTCTGGTAAGAAAAGGTTGTTATGTTTACTGTTGTGTGTGGTGGGCTGAGTGTGCAGCCTGGAGGGCTTGGTGTGGGCCCCACACTCAGGAACAGTTTTCACTACAGAAGAGAGATGGCAACATGAGTCAATGCTCCTGTTAGCTGGGTGCTACTAAATATCCCTTACCTCTAAGCCCCCTCCCCAGGTCAGCTCCCAAAGCAGGAATGATAGAATCCTCAGCAAACTTAGAGTATCCCTAAAGCTACATGTGTCCCATTGGCTGTGGGAACCCCAGGAAGCAACAGAAAGGCCCAGATCCCTGCCCTCCTCAACCAGTGTGCTGTGTCTGTGACAGAAGCAACAGCATGGCTAAGGAGGCCATTGAGCCCTTGTGGCCTCAGAGTTCACATAAGGAGATGCAGAGTAAGTGTCAGGTGTCAGGTGACCACTGACCAAGGCAGGACCCAGATGTCCCATTAGTTGCCAGTGGGATTAGATAGTAATCACTAGGGCCCACCCTGGGCCAGACATGCTTAGCAGAGGCAATGTTCCCCTACTGCAATGTTCCCTCCCTGCTTGCTCCAAAACTCCATTCGAGCACTTCAGATTGTTGAGGGAGTAGAAAGAGAAACTGGTGAATGAGTTTAAACTTGCAATAGGACAATCTGAAGGAATCGAGAACATTTGTTGGGATAAATGAGCTTGCAATCACCATGTTTCAAATTCTGGAATACTGAGGACAAACAGAGGATCCTATAAGCTTTCAAAAAGATATAAAAAGTGAACATGGGTTAGATGCAATGGAATCAGAATGCCAGAAGCCTCTTGTTAGTAATTCTGAAAACCAGAAGTAAAAAAGGCAATAATCTCAAAATTCTAAAGGAAAATTATCTTGATCAGAGAATTCTATACCAGCCAAACTATCAGAAATAAGTTTAAGGCATTTTGAGACATGCAATTTCTCAGATTATCCTCCCCTGGACTCCTCTTTAGAAAGCTCTTGTGGGATGGGTTTTCCCCAAATGAGGGCATCACCCTGCCAAGGCTGAAGGAAACAGGAATCCAACAGGACAAACAATTGAAGGGGGTCCAGACAAGCAATGAAGGGAGACCCCCCCAAGAGGGTTGAGCAGCAGAGCCAGAGTAGCCAGGGTAGCTGGGGAAGTCAGGGCCTCAAAGAAACACTTTGCAGGAAAATGAAATTGATAGCACAGTTAATGCATTGGAACATAATGAGAGGAAATTTACACCAACAGGGAATGTACATGGCAATGGAAAGTTTAGGGATAAATGAGGGGGAAAAAAATCAAACAAATGTCAAATACAGAACGATTATTAACTCCAGATAAAACAAAAAAGTTATGAAAGAAAGAAAAATAAAATTAAGAAAATTAAAAATCTAGAGCAATCATTAACTCTAGTTAAAACAAAAAACTTACTTGTGAAAAGTCTTAACATAATCACACTGTAAACACTGAATGTTAATCTTGTCAAAGGTAATGAGGCCCTAGTTCAACTCTAAAATAAAACACAAAGCTGAATTTATTGCTCACTCAAGCAAGAATAAGCTTTGCTGCTCAGGCAGTCTCCCAGAGCAGAGCAGGGAGTGCAGGGATTGGCCAGACATCTGGAATAGGGGTGATGTCATCCATCATCCCTAGAAGGTGACTGGATGAAAGAGAATGGTTGTTTGGCGGGCACTCAGAGGCTGTTCGGTCGGGTGTGTCTGTCTCTGATTGGCTGAGTTTCAGCTAGAGATCGACACTGATTGGTTGGCTGCAAAGCACATTCATGAGGTCAGCTAGTGTCTATCCACTGAATAGGTTTAAAACTGGTTCTGCGGTTATTTGTTACCATGGCTACAGAACAATCAGTCTTTTCCTAGGAGTGTGGGAACTTTTGTATTCTCAATTCATACAGAATTAGGAGGTGACTATGTTGCTGATAGTGGGGGATGGGAAGTGTTCGAACATGTGTGTGGTGCTGCCCAAAACGGGGTGAAAAACATAATTCCCCACCTTCCAAGGTAGGAAGTAAAAGGATATGCCCCAAACTGGAAAATAGAAAGTTAGCAATGTTAACATTTTATCTAGAGTTGTGTATATAGTATCAAAAGAACTGTTAAAAATTGGTTTCCTCTGGGAAGCAGGAATCCATGGGGTAGGGCAAGGGGCCTGCTGTTTTGCATAACAAAACTTCTGCTGTTACACTCTTTAAACCCTGTACATTCATGGCTTTGATCAAAGTTTATTTTTTAATTGAACAATATTTTTTAGAAATGTTTCACCTAGAAAAACACATACTGAAATGTTTTTGTGGAAAAATATAGAAGAGTTCTGTTTCCAGGCCCTCCAAGCAGATAGCAAGATATTTCCCCCCTGTACAGTCTCTTCATTGTTAGTTAAGTGAAGAATGCACCCTCACTTCCCCAGCCACAGAATTTCTCTATTTTTAACATCCCTCCCCTCACTGTGACATCTGAAAAGTAGGAAAATCTTTGAGTCCTGCCTCAAAACACCACCACTGGGAGTGAGGGGAGGAGGATATAGAGAGAAAAGGGCATCCCCAGGCCTCATTTCACTGTGACTACAAGTTTCTTGGGTTTATGTGGCTTTTTGAAGCCACCCAGAGAACCTTCCAGCACTATGCTCAGTCAAGACCATTCCCATAGCTCCCTGTTTCTGTGTCTCATCATCCCCAGGAGCCCTCCTCTGTCAGCTCTCCAGCCCTCGAGACTGGGACAGATGCTTCACATAGGCACACACACACACACACACACACACACACCTGGCATCTCCTTTCTCCCTCTGGTGTGTGTCCCTCCCACAGACCTTCCCCCCGCCCCAACCCCAGAACAAAATTAGTATTTTATGTCTCAGTGTTTCTCAGCCCCCAGCACAGGCTCTGGTCCATAAAGGAAGAAGTGGACTAAAATAATTCCTTAGCCCAGGAGACAATTACATGACCACTTTTCTCCCAAGAATCTGGAAGAGCCTCCTATTCCAAAGGCCCAGGAGGAGTGGCTAATCTCCCTGTAGGCAACAACCACTGCCTTCTGGTGGATGCAGAAGTCATTTAATCCTGGAGAGTCAGCTCCCCACCCCTAGGCAGTGCTCCAGGGTCAGGGAATATAATTGTCTCCCCATTGGCCTGAGTGACCACTACAGCTCTGATCCCTCCCATCCCATTCATAATAAAGAAGAACAAAGGTGTGAGGGGACACAGGAGATGCTGTGTGGATGCCTCAGTGTGCCAGCAGTGGGGAAGGTGGACCCATGTGTGGGGGTGGCGGGCCAGACTGTGTCAGGCTTCCCAGAATTCCATGCTAAAAACTAAACAGACAAACCGAGATGTTTGTCACTACTGGTCTCTGAGGTGCTGGCCCCAGAGGGCTGCATCTCATCACTGTGGCCTGGATCAGATGCCATCAGGGTTCCTCAGGCCTTGACTGACCAATCTCACAGTCAAGGGTCAGCCAAAGGGATGCAGAACCATTTGGGGTCCTCTTTGAGACTCCCCCATCCCTGAGAGTACCCCATCACAAGCAAAAGAGAATTAGCTCCACTTCTAATGGACTTTGCCCTCAGAAAAGGAAAGTCTGCCCTTCTCCCTTCACTCAGTAAATGGCTTTGAAATTAATACCAGGAGAGTTTGCTAACATTTTAAAGAAGCCAGGTACTGAATAAATCACACACACTTGGCAGTCTGCATAAAATACACTTCCATGATGGTCCCTTGGCTTAAAAGGCTGCCTCAGGATAGCTGCTCTCAAACCCTCAGGGCAAGCCTAATGGCCCCAGTGTTTAGTAATCCCATCACCATGGGAACCTCAGAAGTGCAGAGCTATCACCAGCCTAGTGGGCATGGCTGCTGGGCAGGAAGGAGGAAGCAGCTGGGCACCCAGTGCCTCTTTGTCGCGCCTGAACTCCAGGACTGGAGGCTCTTGGCTGCATCCTCCTGGTAGCTATGGTGGTGGTGTTAGTTCCCAGCATTAATGGAGTTCAAACCACAGGACGACTGCTTCGCTACATTTTCCTTGACCCTCACATGAACCTGCCAGGTATCTGTGGTCATTCTCTGGTTATAGCTAAACAAACTGAGGGGCAGAAGGAAAGCACTTTTCTCCTCACCCGCAGGAAAATCTGATGTATCTTCCTACATAGCCCTTCCCAGGAAGCCTGAAATGACAACTTTGAAAGTACCTTTCCCCAAGGAATATTTTCAGGCCACTGGCAATTTAGCCTGGCCTAAGCTTGAGGTTCTTGGGTGCCTCCAAGAGGGGTGGAGTCCCCGCAAGGAGAGTTAAGTGGCCATGGACTGGGAAAGTAGACAAGACTTTTTTTTTATAATAAATTTATTTTTTATCGGTGTTCAATTTGCCAACATACAGAATAACACCCAGTGCTCATCCTGTCAAGTGCCCCCCTCAATGCCCAGTAGACAAGACTTGATATAATCCTCCCCACCGCCAGGGTGGCAGGGGTTTCAAAATGTAACTAGTGAATCAGTAAAGGGTATACAGCTCTTCTCTGGGCTTTGTTTCCCAGACAAAATGCACGGTGACTGGATGATTCCACCCCAAACCCTTCTGTCTGTTTTTATGAGTGAATTATCTTCCAGAGACTTCCTCTAACCTGCATCCCTTCTGAAGCCCTCTGAGCCTCTTACATCCACCCATCGCTTCCTGACATCCCATTTCACTTCCCAGTTGAAAGAGCCAAGTCTTGGGGCGGGGGGGAGGGGGGGAATTCTGCAATCTTAGCTGCCATACTCTGGTCACCACAGGGAGAGTGGAGAAATCTGCTCAGAGAGTGTGGTGAAATCCAAGGGAATTGGCACATTTGAATTCAGAATTTCGATGTGCCAGATGTTAGCCCAGGCCCTGGGTATGGAGTTGTTAACAAGCCAGAGCTGCTTTCTGCTCTGGTAGGCAGGGGTGCATGGGCTCTGACACTTATTCATGTACTCATTCTTTCTGTGAATAGTTGGTCACCTACTCGATACCAAGCACTGTCCTAGGAACTGAGATTCAGGGCAGAGAGCCTTCTTTGTACCAGAAGAGGCAGCAGAGATAGACACAGCGTGCTAGAATGTGAGATTGTGCGCTAGGTATGAAGACAAGCAGGGAGAGGAAATGGTTGAAAGGAAAGTGCTGAGGTGAGGTGAAGTGAGGTGAAGTTTTGCCAGGCCTCACAGAACAGGTGGCTTTTTAAAAAAAAATTTTAGGGGAACCCTGGGTGGCGCAGCAGTTTGGCACCTGCCTTTGGCCCGGGGCGCGATCCTGGAGACCCGGGATCAGAATCCCACGTCGGGCTCCCTGCATGGAGCCTGCTTCTCCCTCTGCCTGTGTTTCTGCCTCTCTGTCTCTCTCTGTGTGACTATCATGAATAAATAAATAAAATCTTAAAAAATTTTTTTTTTTTTTAGAAAGGAGGGGATAGAGGGAGAAAGAGAATCTTAAGTAGGCTCCACACCCAGTGTGAAACCCAATGTGGGGTTCGAGCTCACAGCCCTGAGATCATGACCCCAACAGAAATCAAGAGTTGGATGCTTAACCATTTAACCAACTGAGCCACCCAGGTTCACTAAGAGGTAACCTTTTAATAAGGAATCCATGGTGGAACTAGCAGTGTGAACCCTGAGGGAGAAGCATTCCTGCAGAGTAACCACAAGAAAGACAAAGGCCCCATGGTGGAAGGGTCTGGGGTGTTTGAGGAGGAGCAGTGGAGGCTTGGGTCCTGCGAGGGTGTGGTGGGAGGGGAATGACTGAGTTTGGAAGTCTTTCCAGCAGGGCCTGTGGCTCCTACTTTAGGGTAATGGGGACCTTTGGAGGGTGTCTGACATGAAGAATCACTGTGTGACTGGAGTCGGGGCAAGGACAGAAACATGCGAACCTCTTACCAGTCAGCTTAGGCAGCCATAACAAATCACACAGCCAGTAGTCTTCCCCCTGGGTCTTCATGTGGTCTTTTCCTCTGCATGTGTCTGTGTTCCGATCTCCTTTTCTTAGAATGATGCCAGTCATGCTAGATTAAAACCCACCACATTTTATCTTAATTACCTCTCTACAGATTCTGTCTTCTTTTTTTTTTTTTTAGATTTATTTATTTATTCATGAGAGACACGGAGACATAGTGGGAGAAGCAGACTCCTCGCAGGGAGCCCTATGAGGGACTCCACCCCAGATCCTAGGGTCATGCCCTGAGTCGAAGGCAGATGCTCAACCACTGAGCCACACAGGTTCTGTCTTCAAACACTGTCACATTCTGAGGTACTAGGGGTCAGGGCTTCCACACATGAATTTTGCAGGTGGAGCCTGAGGGTGACACAATTCAGCCCCTAACTGTGACAATGACAAGAATCCAGGCAAGAGAGCATGGATGGGACCGCCAAGGTGGCAGGGAAGATGGTGAGAAGGAGTCCAATCCTGCAGGTGGGTGCTAAGGTAGGATATGGGAGAAGTCTGCCCCACATGAAGGTGATGAGGAGTGAATCATCCAGAAAAGATGTAACCTCCACAAACAGCCAATGATAAATAGAATCTTTGATAAAATACTCTGCCTTCAAAAAAAAACTTTACCTAATTTCTAAACAATTGCATTTTATTAATACATCTGTAAACTTCAGATTAACACATTTTTATGACGTTTCCTTCAGTCAACATTGTATTCTACCTGGACACTAATCCAGAGAACTCTGTTAGGTTGGCCCCCAACAGGGCCAGGTCACATGCCAGTTCACCTGCTTCAGTCTCCAGGCACTGCATTCAAGTGGTAAATTGGAAATAAATGTTGATAGCACGTAGTTCTGAAGACAAGGAAGCAGAATGTAAGTTACTTCAACTCTGTCATCCTATGTGACTACTTGGGGTGTTTATTTGTGTTTAAAATTTGAAACAGTGACACAGTACAAACTGGAAGGTGTAAAATTTTTGTTTGACAAGTACATATTTCAGTTCCTACATGAACTGTCACTGATTGTAAATAATACCCTTTAAATGTGGCCTTTTATAATTGTTAAGTGATTGTTTTAAAACTAAAGAATTAAGTAAATAAAATGTTGATATATCAGTGATATCCTTTAGTTGCTGCTTCTTATGCCCTAGTTGAACCTCTTATGGCTGATTCTGTTTTATTAAAATTCATTTATTTTTAATTGGCATAATTGTATACATGAAGTTCAATTTGAGAAAATGTTCTCTGCATTTCTTTTCTGGATCATAATTCCTTATTTAATTGATTATTACTGAAAATAATTCTGTCACACAGAAGAGGGGTATCAGTTCAGGCTGCCATGACAAAATACCCCAGACTGGCAGCTTAAACATCAAACATTTATTTTTCATGGTTCTGGAGGCTAAAAGTCCAAAATCAGTGTGCCAGCATGGTGGGGTTCTTGATGAAGTCTCTCTTCCTGGTTATGTCCACACACAGACTACTTTTTTTGGTGAATTCATGTAGTGAGAGTTTTGTGTTGCTTCCTCTTTTAAAATGGCACTAATCCTCTCCTGGGGGCTCTACCCTCATGACCTCATCACTTTCCCAAAGCCAAATACCATCACCCTAGGGACTTGGAGGGGACACAGACATTCAGTCCATAGCAAGGGGAATATTAAAAAAATATCATCTCTTGGTGTCAAACGTGCTCAGGATCCCACCGGAATTTGGGAGGTATTTTGAGTTATGGCCAACAGGTGAGAGCTGAATACAAGCACGAGAGCAGGAGAGATGTAAAGGGTACACCTGTGAATGCAGCCTCAACACATGGAGCATTGCACCAGGCATGGCCAGAGGAAGAGTGTCTGGCCACAGTGGGATCAGGAATTTGGTTTTCAGACATGTCCTGTGTTGAGGTGCCTGCTAGACAACCCCATGCAGGTTTCAAGTGGGTGGTCAGGTATTGACGGGAGACAGGAACTGGGGAAGCACCAGTACTTCATGGAATTTAAAATTGAGAGGCCAGATGGATTCACTTCAGATAAATAATACAGAACCACAACTACATACATGTGGACAGCTCTTTGAGGCAGTCACAGAATGTGCTTTGGAGAGATGGCTTCTCTGAGCCTGAACAGTGGCAAGTCCTGACCCAGTCTGAGGGCACAGCAAGGTATCCATGGGGAAGTAATATGAAGGTGACACCGAGGTGAGGTAGCAAGTCCAGGATGGGGGACAGCATGGGACGTTCAAGGAGCAGGAACAGGCTCCAAGGTCTGGAAAGGTGACCAAGGTCAGGAAAATTCAGGGTGCCAAAGACCTGGGATTTTATCAGAAGAGGCTCAGGCAAAGATTGAAGAATTTTTCATAGCAGAGTGATGTGATCCAATTTGAGTTTTTAAAAGATTACATAAGCCAATTTGCAGAGAATGGATTAGAGAGGCAAAGTAATCCGTCCAGGTGAGAAATTACATGTTTGGACTATAGTGATGTGCAGAGATGGGAAAAGGAGATGGACCCAAGAAACATGAGGCAGATGAATGACACAGGAGGTGATGGAGGGCGGAAGAGGGAACAGGCTAAGCAGGATTCCAAGATTTGAGGTAGACGATCCTGCCCTGGCGGAAAGACAAAGATGAGTCAGTTTCAGGGAAAAGCACAGCTTAGTTTAACATATTCAGGGCCAGTGTTCTGGAGACCCCAAAAGGTAGTGTCAACTAGCTATAGGTATTGGGAGCTTAGGGGAGCAGGCTGGCCAGGAGGTGAGGGTTGACTGAGAATGGGGCATCACTGGTGAGTGGCTGGCCTGTGATGGTGCACAGGTGGACAAGATATAATAGAAGAGGCAAACCTGAGCAAGGAAGGCTGAGAGCCTTGGGGGCAGATGCCAATCCTTAGGGTCCAGTGAAAGAGAAGGAGCTAGTAAAGGAGCAAGAGAGAGAGAGAAATTCAAGAACTGGAGGAAAACCAAGAGTGTCTCAGCTGCCAAGAGGAGGGACAGTCTCAGAATGAAGGAAGCCAGGTGTACTGTGAAATCCAGTATTACGCAAGGACAAGTGTGCTGGATGTACTGCTGCAAGCATTCCTGATGATCCTGAGGGGCAGCTCCTAGTGCAGGGGTGGGAGGACCAGCAGGAGTATGCTGAGAAGGGTAAGGGAAGTGAAGAAAGCCAGTGTGTGTAGACAGCTCTACCAAGAAATCTGGTGGTGAACTCTCCAGTGATAGCAGCATTGTTATAAACATCCAGCCTACCCTGAGCACTGTCTGTGCAGGCACAATGCTGAGTACACAGCATGCATCCATTCTCCTAACCCTCATAACAGTTCTGCAGCATAGAAGCATGTTTCTTCCTGAAATACAGTAAGAGAAACTGAGGCACAAAGAGTTAAAGCCTCACAGCTCTTAATAATATGGGGGAAGGTGGTATAAGGATGAACTCCAGACTTGGATTAAGCCTATATGCCTATGCTCTCAATCCTCATGCTAAAGTCATGACTAGAAGGTGAGGGAGATGCACAGAAGGAACAGAAGGGTTCTATCCTGGGTCAGGTCTGGCCCCAAGTCTCTATGCCCCCCATTTCCAAAATGAGGGTAATAACCCCTACTATTTCTACTTCATGGAGTTCCTCAGCAGATGAAATGAGACTCAATAATTCACTTGACAGATGGAGTTTACACCTCATGGGGAATGCAGATCGTAAGTGGGGAGTTGTGAAGTGAAGGCAGAACCATGGGACTTGCTCAGGGGTCAGATGTAGTATGTGAGAGGGTGAGAAGAATCAGGATGATTTCTTTTTCTTCTTTCCTTTTCTTGTTTTTAGGGAGCAAGAGGAAAGGAAGAGAAGCAGAGGGAGAGGGAGAGGGACAATCTCAAGTAAGCTCCATGCCCAGCATGGAGCAGAACAAGGACTCAATCTCATGACCCTGAGATCATGACTTGAGCCAAAATTAAGAGTCAGACACTTAACTGACTGAACCACCCAGGCACCCTCAGGATGATTTCTAAGACTCGGGATTGACCACCTAGGTGGATAGAAGTGCCAACTACAGAACTAAGATGAAGAGAGAAGACTGCAAGAGAAAAATTATCTGTTGAGTTTAGGCATGTCCAGTTTGATAAGTGAAGGGCTCAGGCAGCCCCTGAGATGTGATCCATGGGGAGCTCAGTTTACATATACACTTGTGCAGTAGTGCCCAGGCCATGGTACTGGGTGAACTCAGGGTAGAGTTTGGGAAATTGAGTGCATCTGAGAAGCAGAAAAGGAAAGGCAGGCAAAATGGGATCACAGGAGCCAAAAGACAGGAAAGAGCTTCCTGGAAGGCAGGCACTTGAAGTCTTGGTGCTCAGAGAATGGAAAGCATGGGTCTGATAACATGTGGCTTAAGGCCAGGTCTGGTGGAGATGGCAGGGGAGAAAGGTGAATGAGCTGAATGCAGAATAAATGCATGGTGAGGAATTAGAGGTGGTGACAGAAACATCTCTGATAATGATATGGGCCCCTTTTTATCTTCAATGTTCAACTTCTAGTCTATGCAAAGTTGCTACTTGCAAAGAAGATACATAGGACAAGTGAGAGCAGAGAGGGTTAGGCATCCACTGCAGGACAGCAACTTGAATACAAGCCCAAGAGCCCGCCTGCCACTCAAAAGCAGTTTTAGGGTCACCCTCGGCTAAGCACCAGGCTGGCTAGAAAATTGGAAACACCAGGGCATTATCATACCCAGAGAGGGGCCACCAGCTGTAAGCCACAGCTTCTTCTTCCTTCCCTGAGCTGGCCGTCATTCACAGTTCATCTGCTAGCTTGCTTACCCATTCATTCACCCGTTTGTTTAAAAATCCATCATGGGTCTCTTGTCAGATCTATGCTGTACCCAAGGACCTGGTTCTGAACTGGACCTCAATCTTGCTCAGGAGGACAGACCAGGAGGCAAAGCAGAGCGTGATGAGCTCTGTGGAGGAGGGGGTACCTAGTCTTGCTGGGGGAGATGGGTTTGGGGCCCTCAGGGGAGGTGACATATGTGGGGCTCTTACAGCCAAATGCAGCCTCAGAGCACAGAAGATACAAAGGCTTGAAAGTGGAAAAAAGAAATCCCACTTAGCCTGGGGGAGGGAGCTTAGAGATCAAGGTTAGATTAAGCATTTTTCAAGTTCACACCTCAATTTGCTTCTCCCAGTAGTCCTGAGAGGCTAGGAAAATGGAGATTGTTTACTCTGTTTAGCAGATGATTACATGGAGACCTAGAGCCCAACTCAGCTAAGATGACAAGAAAAGCTGGTGACAAGAGACAAGGATCCTCAGGAAACTGCTTAGTATATGTCAGTTTCTGCATGATACACTTAGCACACATGGTCTTATTTGTTCTCCTGACTGGGCTGAGGAGATGTCCCTTTGGGATAGGGAAGGTAGGACTCAATGAGATTGACACTGCTTACAGGGCACATGTGGTGAGGGCAGGGGCTAATTCAGTGAGCCCTTGAGTGGGGCTCAAATGAGATCTGGGGAAGCTGTCCTGTGTGCCACCCCCAAATGAGAAGGGAGGCCCAGGGCTTCTTGAGCCTGATCAGCTGAGGAGAACCAAGGTGACACTCTGGTACTCTAGAGATGCCGGGAGCCTTGGTACCAGCCAGATAGGGCCTACCTTAAAGCAGTATTAACAACAGAACAACTACAGCTGTCTACAGCCTGTTTGAAGGGCCTTTTATACCTGCCTCTGGGGACTAACATCCCTCTCACTGCGCCAGTCCCACTCCTCCTTACTGTCTGCCCATCTTAGGTCACCTAGGATGTGATGTCTCTCAATGGCAAGAAAGAATGTCCTTTTCTTTCTTCTAGTCCAAGGAGTATCCCATAAAGTCTCTCGGGGTTACACACCCTACTCATTCAGGGCCCAAGAAGTACTGCTGTGCCTGGGAGATGAACCCACACTCATATAAACCCCAGAGGTCTGGCAACAGCAGGGGGAGTAGATCTTGTCTGAGCCCAGGTGAGAATATGCTCCAGACTCCCCAGATTCTTTCAAGAATGACCAGTGGCCCAAGAAGACTGGGCCCTTCCCCAGCTTTGATCCTTCCCACTCCTGCCTCCATCTCAGGGATGCAAGCTTTATATCAAACTGCCTGCAGATCTCTGCAAAGAGACCAAACCAAACACCCAGTGTCAGCCTCAACACCATTCTCTCTGATGCAGCCAATCCATCTGCAGCCCTGCCAGCTCCAGCTCAAAGTATGTCTCATCTCTGGCAGTATCTGGAGGAGGAAGCAGTGTCAGAAAGGGTTGCTTCCCAGATGGGAGAAGTGACAGCACATATGTATGTTCATGCGAATGATCCAATAGTGAGAATGGAAAGAAGGGGAGGACTGGGGAGCCCTGTCCTAAAATCCCTGGCATGTATATTAAAGATCCGTTCTCCCTGGCAGATAGATAAACCAGGGGCAGCACACACGATCACAGAGACTCTTTGCCTATAGAATTTTTGAAGGGTTCTGAACATCAGGTGCTCTGTGAGGTGAAGAAACCACAACTGGGAGATGCAGTATCTTTGGGATCCAGCAACATGATTCATCAAGCATAAGGCTTAGCCTAGTTTGGGAGGGAATACATTTTTTCTCATTGAAATATGTCTTGCTTAATGAAAAGAAAAAGTGTCAGCCACTCAATAAAGATATAAAAACAACAATAACAATGGTGACTAACGTGCAGAATATATAAAATAAATGCACTTAAAGGATGAGTAACAACAAAATCCTAAAATTATTCAGCATTGACTGAGCTCCTACTATGTGCCAGGAACTACTCAAGGCACCTGAATACAGCAGAGAGTCAGAGACAAGGTGCCTACTACCAGAAAACCTACCAGAATGAGAGTTAACAAGCAAAAGTAACAAGGTAAGCAGATGGTAGGGGGGTGGGGTGGGGAGGGATCAGAGCTAACGTACTTTTTGAGCCCTCATAGTATCTTGGGAACAAGGTGCAAGATGGATCACTTTTAGACTTGTTAAGTTGATATGTTAAAGTTTATGTGTTTAATCCATTTCAAGTTGATATTTGTGAGTGCTATATGATAGGGGTCTAGTTTCATTCTTTTACATGTGAACATCCAATTTTCCCAGCACCATCTACTGAAGAGACTGCCTTTCCTTCATTGAGTGTTCTTAAATGTAAGACCAGAAACCACAAAACTCCTAGAAGAAAACAAAAAAACTTTCCTGACATGGGTCTTGGCAATGATCTTTTGGATGTGATATTATATCCAAATCATAAGTGGGACTATACCAAACTGAAAAGCTTCTACATTGTAAAAGAAACCACCAACAAAATGAAAAGACAACCTAGGGAATAGGAAAAATATTTGTAAATCATAGATCCAATAATGGGTTAATATCCAACATCTATAAAGAACTCATACAACTCAATAGCAAGAAAAGCAAATAATCCAAAGTTTAAAATGGGCAAAATGACCCAGATAGACATTTTTCCAAAGAAGTTATACAAATGGCCAACAAATACATGAAAAGATGCTCATCATCCATCATCATCAGAAAAATGCAAATCAAAACCACAATGAGATGTCACCTCACACCTGTCAGAATGTCTGTTCTCAAAAAAGCAAGAAACAACAGGAAGTGTTGGCAAGGAAGTGGAGAAAAGGGAAACTTCTGTGCTGTTGCAGGGAATGTAAATTGATGCAGCCATGGTGGAAAACATTATGGAGGATCCTCAAAAAACTAAAAGTAGAACCACCATATAATCCCATAATTCCACTTCTGGGAACATACCTGAAACAAAAACACTATGTCAAAGAGATATCAGCACCCCCACATTTGTAGCAGTATTATTTACCATAACCAAGATACAGAATCAGCCTTAAGTGTCCATTGACAGGTGAATGGGTAAAGTTGTAGTGTAGATAAATGCAATGGAATATTATTTGGCTTCAAAAAGATGGAAATCTTGTCATTTGCAACAACATGGATAGATCTCAAGGGCACACTAAGTTAAAAAAGTCAGACAAAGAAAGAACAAACACTGCGTAATCTCACTTACATTGTGGAATCTAAAAACAACAAGCAAACAAACAACTCATTAAAAAAGAGATCAGACTTGTTTTTCCAGAGATGGGGATGGTGGGAGTGAGAATTGGATTAAAGCGATCAAAAAGTACAAACTTCCTGTTATAAGTACTATGTGATGACTACAGCTAACATTGCTGTATGATATATTTGAAAGTTGTTTAAAAGAGTAAATACTAAGAATTGTCATTACAAGGAAAAAAAGATTTCTTTTTTCTTTTTTTTTTTTGTATCTGTATAAGATAATGGATGTTAACTAAACCTAAAGTGATCATTTTACAATATTTGTAAGTCAATCATTATGCTGTATGTCTTAAATTTATACAGCACTATGTGTCATTTTATCTCGATAAAACTGGAGAAGGGCAGTTTATGTGTTAAAAAGGGTTTGAAAAGTTTACCTGATCACATACATAAGAATGCATAACCTCTAAACAAGAGGAGGATAAAAAAGAGGAATAAGAATACTCAGTCATGCCAATAAAAGAAAGAAAGGTGAGCTGTGCCTGGGTGGCTCAGTAGGTTAAGCATTTGCCTTCAGTTTAGGTCATGATCTCAGAGTCCTGGGATCGAGCCCCTGTTGGGCTGCCTCCTCATCAGGGAGTCTGCTTCTTCCTCTGCCCCTCCCCCTACTCATTCATTCTCTCTCTCTCTTTCTCTCTCTCTCTTTTCAAAAAAATAAATAAAATCTTTTAAAAAGAAAGAAGGGAAAAGTTATAGAAAAAGCAAAACAAATAGCACAAAATAAGGTGCAATAAGGTGCTAGAAAAAAATCTAAATATATCATAATCTTGTTAAATACACATTGACTAAACTTCCCAATTTAAAAATAAAAACATAGATTATTGTGTTGAATTAAAAAAATAATCTAGAAATGGATTGTTCACAGAATCACACCAACAACCCAAGGATACAGAAAAACTGAAAGCAAAGGATGTAAAAGAACATACACTTGGGAAGTATTAACCAAAAGAATAACGTTATTAAGAAAAATAGAGACTACACCATATAATGGAAGAAGGAAAGAATTCAGCAGAATGATGTAAATATTGTAGATTATACACAGCTAAAAATATAGCTTCATATTTACAAAGCAAAAATTGACCTAATTACAAGGAAAGAAATCTGCAACTATCCTGAAGGATTTTTAAGTCATCTCTCAGTAATTAGCAGATGAAGCATATCAAAAAATTGTAAGAATATAGAAAATTTGAACAACACAATTCACAAGCCTGGCTGATTGCACAAACATAAGGCACAATACTCAAAGAGTGTATAGAATTCTCAGCAAAACAGGAATATTAATGAGAAATTGATCATATACTAGGCCTAATGCCAGTTTCAAAAAATTTCAAAGATTCCATATCATGCAATCAAGTTAGAAATCAATAACAAATAAAACCACACATATAGGGATATAGAAGTATATCTATGAATAACTCACAGGCTACAAAGGATATAAAAATATTAATCAGAAGATCCTGAAAAATGGACAATAATAATAGAACTAAAACTCATAGTGGTACTTAAACAGAAACTAAAGACTTTGGTGCTTATATCACATCAGAAGGGAGAGTTGAAAACCAGAAGCAAAACATCAACTTGATATTGAGAAAAACAAGTATAGTCCAAGGAAAGTGGAAGGAAAATAATGACAAAGAACAGAAATTGGTGAAGATGAGGTTGCAATCTTGAGAGGAAACAAAAACAGAGAATTATTTAAAACTTCATGTACACTCAACAATTTAGACAATTTCTTAACAAATACTACTTACCAAAACTGACTCAAGAAGAAATGGAAGGGAGGCGGGGAAAGATGGGTGAAGGGTAGGGTCCCCAAGTCACCTGTCCCCACCAACTTACCTAGATAACTTTCAAATCATCCTGAAAACCTAATTCGGTCTCAGATTTAAAGAGAGAACAGCTGGAATACTACAGTGAGAAAGTTTGCGCTTCTATCAAGTACAACTTGTTTTTGGCCACTCTGCATTAAGTAAAATGACTAGAAGGAAAAACTCACCATAAAAGAAAGGATCAGAAACAGTACTGTACCCCACAGAGTTACAAAATTTGGATTACAATTCAATGACAGAAAGCCAATGCAGAAGCACAATTATAAAGCTACTGGTGGCTCTAGAAAAAAAGCACAAAGGATTCAAGAGACTTCATGACTGCAGAATTTGATCTAATCAGGCCGAAATTAAAAATCAATTAAATGAGATGCAATCCAAACTAGAGGTCCTAACGACAAGGGTAAACGAGGTAAAAGAAAGAGTGAGTGACATAGAAGACAAGTTGATGGCAAGGAAGGAAGCTGAGGAAAAAAGAGAAAAACAAAAGACCATGAGGATAGGTTAAGGGAAATAAATGACAGCCTCAGAAGGAAAAAATCTACATTTAATTGGGGTTTCAGAGAGTGCTGAAAGGGACAGAGGTCCAGAAAGTGTATTTGAACAAATCATAGCTGAGAACTTCACTAATCTGGGAAGGGAAACTGGCATTCAGAGCCAAGAGATAGAGAGAACCCCCTCCCCTAAAATCAATAAAAACCACTCAACACCTCGACATTTAATAGTGAAACTTGCAAATTCCAAAGATAAAGAGAAGACCCTTAAAGCAGCAAGAGACAAGAAATCCCTAACCTTTACAGGGAGAAGTATCAGGATAACAGCAGAACTATCCACAGAGACCTGGCAGGCCAGAAAGGGCTGGCAGGATATATTCAGGGTCCTAAATGAGAAGAACATGCAGCCAAGAATACATTACCCAGCAAGGCTCTCATTCAGAATAGAAGGAGAGAGAAAGATCTTCCAAGATAGGCAGAAACTGAAAGAATATGTGACCACCAAACCAGCTCTGCAAGAAATATTAAAGGGGACTCTGTAAAAGAAAGAGGAAGTCCAAAGAAACAATCCACAAAAACAGGGACTGAATAGGTATCATGATGACACTAAATTCATATCTTTCAATACAACACTGAATGTGAATGGGCTTAATGACTCCATCAAAAGGCGCAGGGTTTCAGACTGGATAAAAAAGCAAGACCCATCTATTTGCTGTCTACAAGAGACTCATTTTAGACCTAAGGACACCTACAGCCTGAAAATGAAATGTTGGAGAACCATTTACCATTCAAATGATCCTCAAAAGAGAGCAGGGGTAGCCATCCTCATATCAGATAAATTATAGTTGATCCCAAAGACTGTAATAAGAGATGAAGAGGGACACTATCTCATACTTAAAGGATCTATCCAACTAGAGGACATAACAATCATGAAAATTAAAGCCCCAAATGTGGGAACTGCCAAGTATATCAATCAATTAATAACCCAAGTGAAGACATACTTAGATAATAATACACTTATACTTGGTGACTTGAATGTAGCGCTTTCTACAATCGACAGATATCCTAAGCACAATATCTCCAAAGAAACAAGAGCTTTAAATGATATACAATGTACTGGATGGATTTCTCTGATATTTACAGAACTTTACAACCAAACGTAACTGAATATACATTCTTCTCAAGTGCACATGGAACTTTCTCCATGAAAGACCACATACTGGGTCACAAATCAGGTCTTAACTGATACCAAAAGATTGGGATCGTACGCTGCATTTTTTCAGACCATAATGCTTTGAAACCTAGAACTAAATCACAAGAGGAAGTTTGGAGGATTTCAAACATGTGGAGGTTAAGGACCATCCTGATAAAAGATGAAAGGGTCAACCAGGAAATTAAGGAAGAATTAAAAAGATTCATGGAAACTAATGAGAATGAAGATACAACCATTCAAAATCTTTGGGATACAGCAAAAGCAGTCCTGAGGGGAAATACATCGCAATACAAGCAGCCATCCAAAAACTGGAAGGAACTCAAATACAAAAGCTAACCTTGCACCTAAAGGAGCTAGAGAAAAAACAGCAAATATATCCTACACCCAGCAGAAGAAGAGAGTTAATAAAGATTCGAGCAGAACTCAATGAAGTAGAAACCAGAAGAACAGGGGAACAGATCAACAAAACCAGGAGTTGGTTCTTTGAAGGAATTAATAAGATAGATAAAGCATTAGCCAGCCTTATTAAAAAGAAGAGAGAAAAGACTCAAATTAATAAAACCATGAATGAAAACAGAGAGATCACCACCAATACCAAGGAAATACAAACGATTTAAAAAACTTATTATGAGCAGCTATACGTCAATAAATTAGGCAATCTAGAAGAAAAGGACGCACTTCTGGAAAACCACAAACTACCAAAACTGGAACAGGAAAAAATAGAAAACCTGAACAGGCCAATAACCAGGGAGGAAATTGAAGCAGTCATCAAAAACCTCCCAAGACACAAAATTCCAGGGCCAGATGGCTTCCCAGGGGAATTCTAGCAAACGTTTAAAGAAGAAACCATACCTATTCTACCAAAGCTGTTCTGAAAGATAGAAAGAGATGGAATACTTCCAAACTCGTTCTATGAGGCCAGCATCACCTTATTTCCAAAACCAGACAAAGACCCCACCAAAAAGGAGAATTATAGACCAATATCCCTGATGAACATGGATGCAAAAATTCTCAACAAGATACTAGCCAATAGGATCCAATAGTACATTAAGAAGATTTTTCACCATGACCAAGTGGGATTTGTCCCTGGGATGCAAGGCTGGTTCAATGCTTGTAAAGCAATCAACGTGATTGATCACATCAGCAAAAGAAAAAACAAGAACCACATGATCCTCTCAATAGATGCAGAGAAAGCATTTGACAAAATACATCATCCATTCCTGATCAAAAGTCCTCAGAGTGTAGGGATAGAGGGAACATTCCTCAGCATCTTAAAAGCCATCTACAAAAAGCCCACAGCAAATATCATTCTCAATGGGGAAGCACTGGGAGCCTTTCCCCTAAGATCAGGAATGAAACAGGGATGTCCACTCTCACCACTGCTTTTCAACATTGTACTAGAAGTCCTAGCCTCAGCAATCAGACAACAAAAAGAAATCAAAGGCATTCAAATTGGCAAAGAAGAAGTCAAACTCTCCCTGTTTGCAGATGACATGATACTGTACATAAAAACCCAAAAGCTCCACCCCAAGATTGCTAGAACTCATACAGCAATTTGGCAGTGTGGCAGGATACAAAATCAATGCCCAGAAGTCAGTGGCATTTCTATACACTAACAATGAGACTGAAGAAAGAGAAATTAAGGAGTCAATCCCATTTACAATTGCACCCAAAAGCATAAGATACCTAGGAATAAACCTAACCAAAGACGTAAAGGATCTATACCCTAAAAACTATAGAACACTTTTGAAAGAAATTAAGGAAGACACAAAGAGATGGAAAAATAATCCATGTTCATGGATTGGAAGAATTAATATTGTGAAAATGTCAATGATACCCAGGGCAATGTACACATTTAATGCAATCCCTATCAAAATACCATGGATTTTCTTCAGAGAGTTGGAACAAATCATCTTAAGATTTGTGTGGAATCAGAAAAGACCCAAATAGCCAAGGGAATAGTAAAAAAGAAAAGCATACCTGGTGGCATCACAATGCCAGATTTCACGTTGTACTACAAAGCTGTGGTCATCAAGACAGTGTGGTACTGGCACAAAAACAGACACATAGATCAATGGAACAGAATAGAGAACCCAGAAGTGGGAACTTTATTGGTGGGAACTTTATTGGTGGGAACTTTATGGTCAACTAATATTCGACAAAGCTGGAAAGACTATCCATTGGAAAAAAGACAGTCTCTTCAATAAATGGTGCTGGGAAAATTGGACATCCACATGCAGAAGAATGAAACTAGACCACTCTCTTGCACCAGACACAAAGATAAACTCAAAATGGATGAAAGATCTAAATGTGAGATAAGATTCCATCAAAATCCTAGAGTAGAACACAGGCAACACCATTTTTGAACTTGGCCACAGCAACTTCTTCCAAGATACATCCATGAAGGCAAGAGAAACTAAAGCAAAAAATGAATTATTGGGACTTAATCAAGATAAAAAGCTTCTGCACAGCAAAGAAACAGCCAACAAAACTAAAAGACAACCTACAGAATGGGAGAAGATATTTGCAAATGACGTATCAGATAAAGGGCTAGTATCCAGGATCTATAAAGAACTTATTAAACTCAACACCAAGGAAACCAAGAATCCAATCATGAAATGGGCAAAAGACATGAAGAGAAATCTCACAGAGGAAGACATAGACATGGCCAACATGCACATGAGAAAATGTTCCACATCACTGGCCATCAGGGAAATACAAATCAAAACCACAATGAGATACCACCTCACACCAATGAGAATGGTGAACATTACCAAGACAGGAAACAACAAATGTTGGAGAGGATGTGGAGAAAAGGGAACCCTCTTACACTGTTGGTGGGAATGTGAACTGGTGCAGCCACTTTGGAAAACTGTGTGGAAGTTCCTCAGAGAGTTAAAAATAGACCTGCCCTATGACCCAGCAATTGCACTGTTGGGGATTTACCCCAAAGATTCAGATGCAATGAAACACCGGGACACCTGCACCCCGATGTTTCTAGCAGCAATGTCCACCACAATAGCTAAACTGTGGAAGGAGCCTCAGTGTCCATCGAAAGATGAATGGATAAAGAAGATGTGGTTAATGTATACAATGGAATATTACTCAGCCATTCGAAACGACAAATACCCACCATTTGCTTCGACGTGGAGGGACCTGGAGGGTTTTGTGCTGAGTGAAATAAGTCAATTGGAAAAGGACAAACATTATATGGTCTCATTCATTTGGGGAATATAAAAATTAGTGAAAGCGAATAAAGGGAAAGGAGAGAAAATGAGTGAAAATATCAGTGAGGGTGACAAAACATGAGAGACACCTAACTCTAGGAAATGAACAATGGGTAGTAGAAGGGGAGGTGGGCAGGAGGATGGGGTGACTGGGTAATGGGCACTGAGTGGGGCACTTGGCAGGATGAGCCCTGAGTGTTATGCTATATGTTGGTAAATTGAACTCCAATAGAAAAAATTTAAAGAAAAAAGAAATGGAAATGCTGAATAGACTCTTTTCCATCAAGGTTATCAGTGATTTAAAACTTACAGAAAGAGGGCTGTCTGGGTGGCTCAGTCAGTTGGGTGTCTGCCTTCAGCTCAGGTTATGATCCTGAGGTCCTGGGATTGAGCTCTACATGGGACTCCCTGCTAAGTGGGGAGCCTGATTCTCCTCCTGCCACTCCCCCTGCTTGGGGTGTCTTACCCATTCTCTCTCTGTCTCAATAAATAAAATCTTTCAATAAAAATAAAATCTACAGAAAGAGAGAGAAATAGAGACATAGAGAAAGACAAAGAGAGGGAAATCAAGCCCAGATGCCAGATGATTTTAGGATGAGTCCTAAATAGCTTTCAGAGAAAAGATAATCCCAATAATATATAAACTATTCAAATGGATGGGTAGAATGTCTTATAGCTCCTTTGAGGAGTCTAGTATAACCTCGATATGAAAACCAGACAAGGAGGATGCCTGGGTGGCTCAGTGGTTCAGCATCTGCCTTCAGCTCGTGTTGTGATCCTGGAGTCCTGGGATCGAGTCTGCATTGGGTTCCCTGTGGGAAGCCTGCTTCCCCCTCTGCCTATATCTCTGCCTCTTTCTTTGTGTGTCTTTCATGAATAAATAAAGAAAATCTTTTAAAAAAACAGGGAAAATTATAGGTCAGTTATACTCATGAACATCAATATGAATGTCATGAATAAAATATTAGAGAACTAAACCCAGTAATGAATAAAAACAACAATATATCATGACCAATATGCCACCTGGAAAGCACAATTTAATAGTAGTAAACATATCAGTGTAATTCACCACTTTACAAAATCAAAAGGAAGAGTGATAATTTTATTACAAGTAGACTTTTAAAATCCGTTAAAAGTACAGTAAAACTTTTTAAAAAGCTTATATAAGGACTCTCAGTTATGGAATGAATAAGTTATCAGAATAAAAGTCACAGCATAGAGAATATAGTCAATGGTAATATAATAGGGCTGTATGGTGACAGATTATATCTTACTTGTGGTGAGCACAGCACAACATATAGAGACGTTGAATCACTATGTTGTATACCTGAAACTAATGTAACATTGTGTGCCAATTATATTCAAATAACAAAAAAATCTAAAATCTAAAAAGATTTTCTTTATTTGAGAGAGAGAGAGCATGAGTCAGGAGAGGGGCAGAGGGAGAGAGGGAAGCAGACTCCCCCACTGAGTGCAGAGCCCAACCTGGGGCTAAATCCCAGGATCTTGAGATCATAATGCGAGCCAAAGTCAGATTCTTAACTGACTGAATCACAGAGATGCCCCCCAAAAAATTTTTTTAAAGAATAAAATCATGTTTCTACATAGCCACAATACTTTGTCATACCTTAAAAAATTAACAATAATTCCATATTATCAAGTAATATCTACTTCATATTCATATTTCCATAATTGTCCTAATATAGAGTTTTCTGTGTTTTTAAATACAGCATTGAATTTTATTCATTCATTGCACTTAAAAAACTTTAGAGGTTAGAAAAGATGAAACAGATATTTATTTTATTATCTGCAGATATTATGGTTGTCCACAAAGAAAAATCTAAGAAAATCTGCAAACTATTAGAACTAATAAAACAGTTCAGCAAGTCTACTGAATACAAGATGTACACACACACACACACACACACACACACACACACACACATATATATACCAGCAATGTTAAATTTAAAAATATAACTACTGAAAGATATACTTCTAATAGCAACAAAAGCCATAAGATCCTTAGAAATAAGTCAAAAAAGAGTTGTGCTATACTTATACACGTTTGTCCTAAGTAGCCAGGAAGTTTATACATTGCACACGTCCAGCATCATTACATAGACTGAGATACTCAATCTACACAATTGTAGCCCTGCCTTTATAAAGGAAGTTCTAAGACAGCATTGAAAAAAGTTAAAGCAAACAGAAACAAATGGAGATTCTGACCATGTTCATGGGTCTGAAGATCAATACCATAAAGATATTGATTCTCCCCAAATTATGCTAGCAGTTCAATGTAATTGTTATTAAAATCCAATAGGGTATTTCATGGGAGTAGATATTTGCAATTTAACAAAAGACCAGTAGCCATTTTACATAAAGAATTCCTACAGATCAAAAAGCAAAAGGAAGACAATCCAATAGAAGAAAAAATAAAGAATATGAATGAGCAATTTGCAAAAAGAGAAAAACAAAAAAAATAACAAATGTAAAAGAGAGGAAAGGCAGGTGTCCCTGAGAGGCTGTCTGGCTCCATAGCTCACATTTAATTCTACACCTACCGTCAGAAATACAATCCAAAGACTTTGCAATCATTTATTCTCCTTTATAGAGGGCCGCTTCAAACCCTCGCTTCCTGTACTGGGGGTCAGATGGCTGTGCTTCTCTAGGTGACATCAAAGAGTCATTTACTGAGTCATTTGCCATGGGTCAGTCACCTCAAGAGCTGCTCAGGAGAAGCCAGAGATGAGGAATCCAATACTGTTTTCAGGAGCCACATGGTCTGAGGGGAGAGAGTGCTATGAACAATTGCATTTGTACAGAGTAGGTCAACAGAATCTTTGCACAGAGGGCTGTACAGCACCATGGTGGGAGCTGCTGGCCCCACCCAGGGTATTCACAGAGAGCCTCTGAGATTGGGGAAGCTCTGGCTTTCCCATACCAAAGCAAATGTGACATTTGCTGTATAAGCCCCTTTCTATTGCCCAGTTCCCAAAACTAGTGGATGAGAGATAATCATCATGGAATAACAGACAGACTTGGAAAATCTAAGTTCCTCCCACAGTCCCACTTGGTTATCTCAAACTCAGTCATAATTCTGCCCTCAACTTCATGACCTGCCCCTTCCTAACCCTCATCCAACCTTCTAATCACTCAAGTAAAATACTTTAGGGTCATCAGTGCCTCACCTGCTCCATCACAGCCCACTAACTGATCAGGAAGTCTCGGTGGATCACTCTTCAAAATGCATCTAGAATCTGACCATTTCCCTCTATTGCTATTGCTCTGGTGTTAGCCACCACTATCCCATCATCGGGATTACTTCAGTAGCCTCCCAAGGATTCCACCAGCACCCTCTGCCTCCATCCACAGTCACAATGAACTTCTTAAAATAAAGGTCTAGTCATGTCATTTTTCTGCTCCATCCCTCCCATGGCCCCCATTTCAGAGTAAAAACACAAGTCTTCAGTGACCTATGAGACGCTTCCTGATATGGTCCTTCTAACTTCCAGCTCCTGTTTCCCCCATATTCACTTCGCTCCATCCACACCAGCCACCTATTCCCCACACTGTTCTCCAGCACCTATTCCCCACAGCACTCCAGCATGTCCTATTAGAGGGCTTTGGCATGGCTGTTCCCTCTTTCTGGAACATATTTCACCCAGATATCCACACGGCTAACTCCCTCACCTCCTGCAAATCTTTGCTCAACATCACCTTGTCATTGAGGCTTGCTCTGATCACTTTATACAAATTGCATCCCACTTCCTGCCCTCACCTACTCCAGGCTTCCTAATTCAACTAACTCAGCTCTAATATGTTCAAGTATTACCTCCTGCTAACATACTCTATCATGTCCATGGTTTATTGTAGGTCTCTGCCAGAAGGCAGATCTGCAAGGGTGATGATTTTTGCTTACTTTGCCCACTGCTTGGGACAGTCACTGCCACATAGTAGGTACCCACTGCACATTCAGCTTCCCCTTTCCTTAAAGCATGAAATCCTGGGAACCTGAGTTGCTCAGTGGTTGAGCATCTGCCTTTGGCTCAGGTTGTGATCCTAGGGTCCTGGGATCGAGTCCCACATCAGGCTCCCCGCAGGGAGCCTGCTTCTCCCTCTGCCTATGTCTCTGCCTCTCTGTATTCTCTCTTGAATAAATAAATTAAAAAAAAAAAAAGAAATCTTAATCCTGCCTCAAGAGTGCTTATTGCTTTAGGATCAGAGGAAAACACTAAAAATATCTAACACCATGCAAGAAACAGGTAGGAAGAATCCCGGTCCCTCGTATTAAACAGCTCTTTAATAAAAGGTGAATAGTCGGGATCCCTGGGTGGCGCAGCGGTTTGGCGCCTGCCTTTGGCCCAGGGCGCGATCCTGGAGACCCGGGATCAAATCCCACATCGGGCTCCCGGTGCATGGCGCCTGCTTCTCCCTCTGCCTGTGTCTCTGCCTCTCTCTCTCTGTCTCTCTCTCTCTGTGACTATCATAAATAAATAAAAATTAAAAAAAAAAAGGTGAATAGTCCTTAATGGTCCAGTAGGGACTGGTAGGTGACATATATGGGACCTCAGGCAGCTGTAGGATAACAGGCCTCTGGTCCCCATGGACAGTGCCCACTTCACCTACAGGCACTGACTGCATTTTGTTGAACTCTTACTTGTTCAGGCTGCTATAACAAAATACCACAGACTGGGCAACTTAAACATTTATTTCTCACCTTTCTAGAAACTGGAAAGTCTAATAAGCCAGGTACCAGCTGATTCAGTCTCTGGTGAGGGCCCTCTTCCTGGCTTGCAGATGGCCACCTTTTTTGCTGTGTCCTCACATGGTGGACAGAGAGCAAGGTCTGGTCTCTGTTTCTGTTCTTATAATCCATCAGGAGCCCTACCCCCGACCTCATCTAAATATAATTACTTCCCAAAGGCTCCACCTCCAAATACCAGCACATAGGGGGTTAAAGCTTCAACATTTGACCTATAGGGGACACATACATTCAGCTCCTAATGCTCACTCTGTGGATTTCTGCTCAGAGATAGGAAGTTCCCTTGCTGGACAAAGGGCCGTGGAGCCATGACTTGACTATTGGTGCTTCCTCTGCTGAGCTCAGAGCCTAATGACGCAGCATCTTCTCTAACACTAGAGACCAGACAAGAAAGGGTGTGAGGGATGTTTACAGTCACTCTGCAGTGTAATGAATCCCTGCCACAACTCTCTTGCCAATACAATGCAATTACATGTTACACATATGGACTGCAGTAGGGCTAGGCACTGCATGGAATTGGAGCATCGTCTCTCCCACATCAGTGCAGAATTAATTTATCGTCTTCCCCACCAGGAGCCAGAGCCACTGCTCCTGGTATCTCCAATCCACTTTCCTCTCCTGTTTGTCATGACTACATTCAGGGTGGGCCGAGGTTTCCTGTGAAGCCCATCAGGCCCTTGCATGGATGGGCTAAAATGTAACTCAGTACTGTCAAGAGCTCCCCAAGGGTGAATGAATTTTGCACTTTCTCAGAGATGGATTTCCAAGTATCATAATGTGGGGTTGTGCTGGCTTTAGGGGATGTGCTGACTAAGGCCCTGTCTGGGCTGGGGCCTGAAGATTTCATCACTGTTCCAAACTGAGCTGGGTCATCCAGAGACATGGAGGCAAATCCCCCCACCACCAGAGAAACAGCTATCTACAGCAAAGAGACGGCTATCTGCAGCAAAACATGGCCCACTTCCCCAGCATATCTGAGCCTGACAACGGCTTTGCAGTTTTGGCCTGAATGAAGGCAGCCTCTGTTCAGGGAGTCCTGCGGTGAGCAAGCACTATGTCCAGAGGGTACTTCGAAGTATCTTTCCAGATTTCACAGTGACCCTGTCACCCATCTGTCATAGAAGGACATGGGTGCCCAGAGAGGTGAAGTGACAGGCTTTGTCACCCAGCTGATCAGTATCTGAGCTGAGATGCAACCCCAGCTCCCTCTGACTACACAGCCCACTGTCAGAGAGGGGCAACCACCCAAATTGCTAATGCCTCCTTCTTGAGCACTCTGAGTGCTAAAGGGTGACTGGGGAGGAAGGTCTCAGGCAGAGAACACACAAGTAAACAGCATCCTGGACAGCTGGCCACAATGACAATAAATGTGGCTGATGTGGGAGAAAAAAAGATCCTGAGTTTCCCGAGCCTTAAAATGGAGGAAGGATGCTTTGCGAACAGGGGCAAGACTCCCTCTAACTGGACAGACCTGGAAGTAGAAAAGAGTGATTGGTCTGCCAGAAAAGCCAGCTGATAAAGAAACATGAGCCCAGAGCTGGGGCCAGGCCCTCACAGCCCTTTGGAGGTAGAGAACCCAGAATGTCAGGGCTAGAAGGGGGAGGGAGGTCATTGGAGGCTGTTTTCTTCTCTGAGTCCAGTTGATGAGGCAGCCTGTCAGCATCAGCCCTCAGGGTTCCCCCATCTGGAGTGGAGAGCAAGGTACCATGGCTAACGATTGTAGCAAAGGAGATGGGAACAGGTGTAGTCTGTCCAGAGCAGAGGGAAAGGCCATACCTGGTAGCACTTGCAAAGGGGGCCAGACCAGGGACTGAGTGTAAACTCCCCATCTGACCTCCCCCTTCCAGCTAGGTGGCCCCTGAGGCACCTGATATGGGAAGTTGGGGTACTTCCCTAGCCAAAAAGGAGATATCTTCACCACTACCCCAGCTTTGTTAGGGCATGCAGGCAGAGCTCTGAGGGCTCCACATAGAGAGTACCAGTGCAGAGGACAAGTGAAAATGCTGCCGAAGCACACACCCCATCTATGACCATTCAGGGGACAGCCCCCCAGCGGGCAGTAAGACAGGGCTCCATGGCCCCCAAATGCCAAGCTCATGTCACCCCTCCCATTGCATATATGAATGGAGCTGCCTAAGGTCACAGGGCAGGCAAGGCCCTGTCAGGCCCCAGAATTCACTGTCATGCTCAACACCCAAACTCAGAGGAGGGTGTGCGCCCCTTCCATGTCTGGGAGTGCTCAGGGTCCTTGGGTTCTGAGGCCTGGGTTCTCTGCAGGGCTCTTCAATTGCTCCCGCAGCCAGGGCACACGGCACCAGGTGAGAAGAGAAGGGTGAGTCCTAGGGTTGCACCTCTTGGCAGAGGACCCCTGTCCACACTGTCTTTTGGGATAGAGCGGTACTGCTCTGCTGGCATCACCCCAGCTGCTGATTAGAGCCATGATGTCCCCAGCCCTAAGGCTAAAAATAAGCATAACCGTTCTTGTGTGAACTAGTTAAGAATTTGCTGCTGCATATGCTAGAATTACCTTATCTTTCCACAACAGACATTTTTACAGGAAAACCTGAAATGTTTTTCATCCATCAAAAGGCCAGGGGTCTGGCACTGGCCCCACTTTCTTGAGGTTTAGTCCTGAGCCTAATTTCCAGTGTGCCCGGGAAAGAGAATCTCTGGCCCCATTCATGGGCCAGGTCACAGTGGTAAAGATGGTGGGGGGCCAAGAGGATCAGACCCAATGAGCTTCATGTGGGGAACCCAAATGTGGTATGGTGTCAGGACCACAGGTTTCAAGGTGACTCCCCTCTTTTGCTTAAATTCTGGCTCTGCTAGCTCTGACTCTGGGGAAGTCACCCACCTCACTGTGCTTCAGGCATCTCATTTGTAAAACAAGGAAAACCTAAGTGAAATAATGCATGTAATAAATCATGCAAAGATAAATAATTTGTGTGGATAATGTCTATAAAGCCTATGGTGCTCAGTTAAAGAGAGTAACCAATGGTGTCATTGTCCACTTGGCTGCCACAGCAAATACTACGGACTAGGTGGCTTAGAGAGGTTATTTCCTCACAGTTTTGGAAGCTGGAAGTCTGAGATCAAGGTGCCATCAGGGTGGTTGTCTGGTAAGACCCTCTTCCTGGCTTGCAGATGGCTGCTTCTTGCAGTGTCCTCACATGACCTTTCCTGTGTGCATGCACGTGCACACACACACGAGAGAGAGAGAGAGAGAGAGAGAGAGAGAGGCTGGGGTCTTTACCTCTTGTTATAAGGACACTAGTCCTATAGGATCAAGGCCCCATATGCCCTATCTCCAGATACAGTCACATTGAGGTTTAGGGCTTCAACATATCAAGTGGGGGCCACAATTTAGTCCACGATAATGGAAGTCCAAAGACAGTCACTCAGCAAAGTAGCCAATGTGGAGTTCCCCCACTGGGTATCCAGCACCACACTACTGCAAGAACTGGACAAGAAAGAGTGGCAGCTTTGGGTTCAGGATCTACTGAACCCAATCATGGGCACAGTCTCTACCCTCCACTGGCAAGTGGGGCCAAGACCCAACAAATTCAATTGCATGGAAATCCATATGCGCACATGGCTAGGAGACCCTTACACACCCAGACACACACATGAGCAACACCCACACAGCCTTTACTACCCCCAACCCACGCGCTTGCTCTTTAGGCTGACACTGCTAGGACCCCTGAGAGCACATCTGCCCCCACCCCCACATACCCTTAAGCTGATTTTGGAGGTGGTTCTTTCCACCAACGACAAGGTTGGGCAAGGGGGCGCCCCTGTACTTGACAAGGTATGTACTTGACATACCTATGTGCAGGCCAGTTGCATTCAATGGAGAAGGGAGGGAAATGTCTCAAAGTAGCTCTTCTAGAAGCTCCAAACCACACCTTTCCCCCTACCGGAGTTTGTCACTGACGGCACACCATCTTGCTCCCGGATCTGCACATGCCTTCCAGCAGTGGATGTCATGTCTAGGTGGCATCCACATCGTATGACCAGGGAGAAGCTGACTGAAGCTCCAAAGGCTGTCACTTCTCCAGACTGGCACGGGCACAGCCTGAGTCAAACCTGGTGTGTGAGACGCAGGGGCCCAGCTCCTTCTACCAGCAGCCCCTACGCATACTCTGAGTGTGGCAGCATAGTGGGGCAGAAGAGCAGCCCCACACAGCATGCACTACCGTCAGCAGGCCTGGAGCCCTGAAGGACAGCTGAGAGAGTGGGAGCAGGTGGATGTACTCTGAGGCCCAAGCCCGGTGACACACCCAGGCGAGTTCAAGTTTCACTGTGGGTGCTCAGCAGAGCCGTGCTGGTAAATGTCAACTGCCAGCTCTCTAGAGTGAAGGAGGAAGGGCCCTGTTGTGGAGCACCAACTGATTTAAGTATCCCCACATGGTCTATTTGAAGCTACCAACACTTTGATGCCCAGCTCACAAAACTTCTAAAGACTCCCATGAGTCATGCTGAGCCAGCTTCAGTGCAGCACAAGGTCCCTATAACACAGCCTGACAAGCACACAGCAGGTCCCACAAGGGGGGCAGTGCTGGCACACACAGGTACCCAGCCCACTTGGGGGGATAAAAGAGCACCAGGAATCTCAAAAGGGAGGGGACCCACCGTAGGGAGGTTTTGCTGGATCTCTCTCTAGTGCCAAGAAGGGAAGGCAAGGCCTCTGTGGAGAAGGGACAGTGGCCCTATGGACAGAGAAGGCATGAACAAGGTGACATATGCCCCTGAACCATGATAAAGGCAATTCTGAGGGTGCCCAACCCTCCCATCAGGCCCTCAGGTCCTTCTCCTGGGGTCCTGGTCTCTGGCCAGGCTACTGAGGAGGCAGGTCACAGGAGGGCCAGCAGTCAGCCTCCCTTCATTGACTCAGACCCAGATCAGACATAGGAAAAGCATGAAGAATAGCACAGCAGTGCCCATCTGCACCATCCAGCTTGGAATACAAAAGGTCACAAGGTGCACTCGAGTGAACCCCTCTCTCTAACCACTCTCCTGCACTGGAGTTTATCATCCCACTGCCAGTATATGCATCATGTCCTTAAGTGACATTGAGCACTGTTTTGCATATTTTAAACCTGACCTAAATGGCCTCAGACCACATGCAACCTTCTGCAACTCACTTTGCAAGCTTGTTTTCATAAAGCCTTTCTAAGGAGACAGGTGGCCAGCAAGGAGAAGATCCCTGGCCTTGGAGCCCAAGCCAGCACTTGGCAGTGTGACCTACATCAAGAAACACAGCCTCCCAGCCTCAGTTTCTTCATCTGTAAACCAGTGACAACAGTCTCTCCCTGATGGAAAAGCAGTGGACTTATGCCTGGACCAGAGGCAGGCCTTTGCCAGCGCAGTCTCCTCCCAGAGCCCTCGACTATAGTCCTCCAGCCCCTGGTACGCTTTTCCCAGCCCAGAGCCACCTCAAAGGACAGCTCAACCTCAGCGGCCTGGCCACACAGCAGAACAAGCCAGGCCTGCAGGGTCTACTCACTCTGCCCCCATCACTGCAAGCCTAGGGAGTCCTGCTTCAACCCAGGGTCTTACCCTGACCAGGGGTTTATCCAGCCCTTCAGGGCAGCAGGGGCACAAATCCCCCTCACGAGGAATGACACTCCTTCTCCTGGGCCTGAGCCAGCCCCCCACCTGTCTGCCACCGGCTCCAGGTTGCTTCTTAGGCTCCCTTGCTGCTCTCAGTTCCTCTTCCAGCCCCTCAGTGGCAGAGGCCCAGAGCTCTGGGTCTGGAATGTGTCTCCTCCCATCTGCACTCACTCTCTCGGGGATTCTTCCCTTGCCAGGTTTTTAAATACTGCTGACACAGTGAGAACTTCCAGCCTCAGACCATGCAACAGATCTCTCCCCTAAAAGCAAGGGCTCAGATACACAACCACTTACTACAGGTGGTGACTCAGAGGCCAAGCGATCATCTCAAGCTTACTGTGAGTAAGCCAGAACCACTCTCGGCCACCTGTCCCTGAAACCCTTTCCCATCCCAGCCTTCCTGCTAAGTGCCACTTCCATCCTTTCATCCACTCAGGCCAGAAACCTTGGATTTATTCTCAGCCTTTTTCTCATCCTCCCCACTGAGCAAATCCTCTTGGTTCAACCCTCAAATTATATCCAGAATGCAGCCATTTCTCACCATCCCTGCTACCCAGCTAGCTGGTCCAGGCCACCATGACCTCTGCTGCAGGATTGCAGAGCCTCCCCACTTGCACTCCCTCACCCTTGCCCACCTCAGGAGTATTCTAGACTCAAAATTGGAATGAACCTATTAAAATCTACATCAAGTCCTATCACCCTCTGCTCAAAACCTGCTTCACACAAGATGGCACCCAATATCAGGACCCCAGGAGCAGGTCCCATCCCCCCATGCTGCAGTAGCTCCTGGAGTTCCCAGAACACCCTGGCTACAACCCTGCTCCTCCACCTGACAGGCAGCGCCCTGCTGTCCTCTCTACCCTCTCACACCTTGGGGTCAAGGCTCAAATCCTCCTCCTATCTCTGATCTATATGGTCCTCCCAGTCTTTCCCTGCTCCTGCTTTGCCCAAATCACCCTCTGGCAGTTGTTTACCATCTGCCCTCCTCACTGGAACCTAACCCCTGAGGGTAGGGATCTGTACACAGAAAAGCAGCTGGCCCAGGAGAAATGCCGCAGGAGGTCCAGGGGCGCCTCCCAGCTGGTTCCCTGATGTTCACACAAGCCCCTGCAGCAGACACCGCACCAGCATGAGCAGCTCTAGCCCCTGTCCCTTCCCTATCTCGCTCCCTCCTGGGCTACCCTCACATCTCAACTGCCCCCCACCCTGTCTCCATGTCCCCCCCTGTAGGCATGAGAATGTCTGACCTTTAGTAGGCAAGTGAGCCCCAGGGCAGGGCCTGTGCACAGAGGAAGAGGAAAGGGAGGGCAGGAAGCCCAAGCATCTCAGGAACATGAAGCTGGAGTGGGAGACAGGCTTGTTCCCCCCAACCCGAGAGTGTGCCTCATAAAAGCCACCTGCAGCCCTGACCACATATCTAGCATACAGTGTTGAAGCCCCTCCTCACTCTCACACAGTGTCACTTGGGCCAGGACACCCTGAGAGGTGGGTCACACGTGGGTGGTGCTTCCCCCATTTTAGATGAAACCATTCATGCTCCTGCTCCTGCTCCACCTTCAAGCCATACCTCAAGTTTGTACCCTGCCCCTGCCCACAGCAGGGACCCTCAGCCATGTCCTGTAGTTTCTCAGCCTCTCCAGGATAACAGAAGGTCCAACCTCAGCTAATAACCCCATAATTCCAATTGAATCCAGTTTGATATCAGAACCCTGAGCTCTCATCCAGGTAAATCCCCTCACCGGGATCAATGACATGGGCAATGTCCTCCTGGATTTGCTGCTCTCAGTTCCTGCTCTCACCTTGTCTTTAAGGGCCCACCCCACTGCTGGGATTCCCCCCAGAATCTCTTTCAAGACAACCCTCCTTGGAGTTAGATACACACCCTTCATCCCACTGTTGGTGGAAGGGAGCACATTTCCATCTGGCCCCACCCCTCTCTGGGCAGGGTCCCTCCCAGCAGTGCTGGTCACTAGTGCTGGTCGCAGTATTTCTGGGTCCCTGCCTCTCAAGGACATGGTAAAATTCCATCTCTATGCCTACCTCCATGCCCCTCTTCAAAGGTGTGGTCACACAGTTTGCTTTGGACAATGATATGGGGACAACTGTGGGCTATGTCATTCCCAGGAGAAGGCTTTTGGGGCCACAATTCTCTGAATCCTCCTTCCTCAGCTAAGGCAATAGCAGAAGCACACAGAAGCTGACGGAAGGTCACTCAGTGACCGTGTGAGCAGAAAGATCCACCAGCCCTTGTGTGCAATAACACGGATGGAGAATAAGCACCATGATGCTAAGCCTATGAGCTTTGGGGATGTTTGTTACTGCAGCTTGACCTGGTTGGTCCTGATTGATACACCAACCAAAGTTAGACTCCAGTTTGTGTCCTTTCAACCCTATCTCTCACTTGCTTGGGGGATAATGAGGCACCTTCCTCTGCTCCTCTCTGGAAGTGATCTGCTTAGCACACAATGACCCTTGTGCCATTGAAGTCTTCAATTTCCTATATAGCCAGCTCACTGTCCTTTGGGATGTTCTCAATAGGTGTTCTAAGGTATTACTTTAGGGAGATGCAGAAATTTGACCTCAGCTATAAACAGAACCAAAAAGAAGACGGACTCCATGGGTCACAGAAGCAACACCTTTAAATCCAACCTCAGATCTGATTCTCCTGCCCCACGCTCTGCTCCCCAGATGAAATCCCACACAGCTCCTACAAGACTCCTGATCTCGCTCATAAAATAAAATGTCTTCCTGTCACTTTTAGTCCAAAACAGGGTTGCTTCCACCATTAATGTGCCCCATCTCACATCACAGTTAGAGAACCCATGCTTGGATGAGGAGTACCTCTTCTCCCTCTGGGAGCTCAGTGGGTGGGGGCAGGATCCCCCTGCAGATGTCCTCTCTGTGCAGGAACTGTGAATGTCAGGGTCCCACCTTGCTAGAGTGATGTTCCCATGGGAGCCACTGAGGTCCTTGCAGACCTACCTCCAGGCATAGCTGATCCCAGTTCCCTAACCAGAAAGACCTGCTCTGGCTGACCACCTAGCTCCCCATTAGCCCAGCCCTCCTACCCCTAGGATCTTGTCCCACCTCTGCTGGCCTGCTGTCGCAGGCACAGGCACCTCTGGTCCTCAGGAAACACAACATGCCATGTGACCTGCCTGCCATCCACCCCAAGTCAGCCTCCTTCCCACTTGGTGCCCCTGTCCCTCCTGCCCCCAGAAATTCATATCAGCTGCCCAGAGGTCTTCCTAAAGCGCCTCCTGACTGCTGAGGAGATAGGGAGCACCCACCCCTTCCCTTCTAGCACTCTAGCAGTTCTCCCCAAAGAAATCCTCTCTCCTGGCACCTTCAAGCTCAGTCCCTTAATAAAATCAAGGGGGTGCTCATTCCTTCACCAAATATTTATTGAGCATTTACTATGTGCCAAGCACTGTTCTGAGGCCAGAGGGAACAGAACAGAGAAGAATCTCTGCCTTTGTGGGGCTGTCCTTTAAGGAGAAGAGACAGAAAGAAATACAATAGTGTAGCAGATGGCATGGTGATAGAACACTACTTATGTGGGGGGAGGAAAAGACAGAGAGCAGGGTAGGGAGTGAGGGTACAGGGGTAAGGGTGCTGCAACTTTAAGTGTAGGGCTTGGGAGGGGAGGGCATTCAGGCAGAAGATGAGGCTCAAGCAAGGCCTTGAGGGAAAGGAAAGAGTGGAGCAAGGAGGGAAAGCATTCTGGGCAGGGGAATGGGGCAAAATAAAGCCCTGGCATTTATTCAAAGAACAAGAAGGCCAATGTAGACAGGACAAACTGGGCAGAGGAAAGTGGTAAGTGATGACTTCAACCAGGTTAACGGGAGGCCAGATCACACTGGGCCTCAGGGAGAGAGGGGAGAAGCCAGAGCAGAGGAGTGGCATCTTAAGTCTTCTGTTTTGAAAGGATCACTGCGGCTGGTGTTAAGAGCAGACAGTTTGGGGGAGGAGAGGGTGTGGATGTGGAGGGCAAGTGGGGGTCAGCACAATAATCCAGGTGAACTTTGGGACCCAGAAGAGGAAATGAAAATAGTGCAAGGGATCACAGTCAGGACATATTCCAAGATCAAGCTAAATGGATTTTCAATATTTTTTTCTACTTCAATGTAAGTGATATGAAAGAGAAAGGGAGGAGGCCAGGACAACCCTGGGGCTTTTGTCCTGAGCAGGTGGCAGAATGAAGCTATGGTAACCTGAGCCAGGGCAGACAGCAGCCTTGCCAGTTAGAGACAAAAGTCAGAAGAACCATTTTGGCCAACTTCGGGAGCCATTCATCCAGGAAGGGGCGGGTGATGGGGGGAGGGGTGGGGAGGGGCGGGGGAGATGACGTTCTTCCAGCTGAGGAGAAAAGCCCAGCTGCACATATACCTGGACTGCAGGGTACCTATGGGCAGAGGAAATAGGCCCAAGACTGAGCTGGGCCTCTAGTAGGGAGGCTGAGCAGGAGGGCCAAGGTCAGGAAGGGCCTCCCACTGAGTCCGTGAGCCCCCTCTGCCATGTAGGTGGCCCCCACTTTCACAGTAGATGGGATATCTACCATCCACATGTCCCTAGTATTTTGGAGTCTGAACCAAGAACTGCTGGGACAGTCCCATATTAATGTCTCATTACAGGATCACTTCCCACCTGTGGGGCTCTGCCCAAAGGCCCCAAAGCATCGCTTTTCACCCTGAGATCAATGGCTGAGGAAACAGAGGTCAGGTAACCTTAAACATTTTGGTCAAGACCTCATAGCAGAGCCAGAACTCTCCACTCCCAACCCCAGACCCATCTTTGGGGTGGCGGGGGGCTGAGGTTGCCACACCACATAGCTATGAGCATCCAAGGGCCCTGCAGCTTCCAGGATGCATTTGCACTGAGGGCTCACCCAGAAGTGACTCCAAAGCCAGCCCTGGACTGGGCACTGCAGAGCTCCCCTCCTTCAGCAAGCGGGACATCGTCAGCCTCAGGCCCCATGGCCACACCAGGCCAGGAGTGACCACAAAGGACCATGGCCACTTTCAATAATTCCTACTCGGTGGGATGGTGAGTTGTTGATGTGTCAACAAGTTCACATCAGGAATGGCAGAGGGGGTTACCAAATGACTCTGGGGCCCTCACTCCTCCTAAAATTCACAGAGTCCTGGCTGATAGCCTCGTACCACTGGTGCCTCCTCCTCCCCTTTACTCTTTGGATCGGCCATCTGTCTATATACCCAATACCTCCAAAGCACTTTGGAGGGAGCAGCTTCAATGGGTATTTACATGAACTGATAGTGCATCCTAAGAGCATGTCCATTCACCACCTCCTCAGCATGAGGCAGGATACACACTGGGAGACACACTGCTTTATCCTCACAAGGACTTCACAAAGCAAAGACCACTGATTCATTTCACAGGTGAGCACAGTAAGACCAGGGTGGGTGTGGCCAGGATGCACGATTCACAGCCTGCCCCAACCAAGGTAGAGACAGACCTACCAATCCCTACTTGGCTGGTTAGAAACTAGCAATTTCTGCTCAGATGAAAGATTCCTTACCAATTGGTAGGAAAACTGTGAGAAGATGGTAGCAAAGATGAAATGTAACAAAACATGAAAATGCAAGATCCCCTTTGTAAAGGACCCATATTGTTGCCTCCTCATATGCCCTTGCCCTTTGCAACCTCCTGATCCCACCACACCATGCAGGGATCTTACACTTCACGAACAGAGCTGGCATTCTAGGCCAAGAACATTCCTACATCCAATCATTGGTCTGGAGATGGGGCACTGCCTCTGTTGGTCCTGGCAAGTAACTACAATGGCTATGAACAAAGGCCCCTTCAGGCGGGACATGAGAGAAGAGTCAAGTTGCTCAAGAAGCTACAGCCTGCCATCTGGGTATCTGACATGAAGCACTCAATAGTTAATCTAACATTGTAGAAGGCAGTGTGAAGAAATGGAGCTCATCACACCACTAAGCCACTGGAGCAAGCCTCACCTGAAGCCTGATCCTATCTGGAATTCTTATTCGAGTTAGTCAGAATCTCTCTATTGTTTCAACTGGTTTGAAACCACTTTTTCTGTTGCTTGTGATCATAAGCACCCTAACAAAAATACTCTTACACATTTTTAAAGGATGGCAGGCTTGTATGGTCCAGCTCCACTGGCATAACTCCGGATAAAGGATGGAGGCATCAAGAGGAACTAACAGGAATTTTATAAGCTAATTGATTTTTACATAAGAACTGCAAAAGTCAACATTTGCAGGCACAACTCTCTTGACCCTAGAAAAAAATTGTGGAGTGTGCAAATTTGATTTGAACATTGGGTAAATATTCATTCAATTCAGGTTCTTGCCCTCTTGTCCTCAGGAAGGGTCAAGCTGATGTTCACTCAGCCCTTGACCCCCTCACACAACAACCCAATGCAATCTATCAACAAAACTCTCCCTTGTAGCTCAGACATTGGAGGGGACAAAGCAATGGCCCTTCTCAGGGACCCCCACTCACTAGGCTCCATCTACAGCCTCTGGTCATCTTCCTCCCACCAAAACACAACCGCTCACGATGGGCAATCCCCATGCAAGGTTCCCAACACTGTCTATATGCTACTAAAGTGTATGTGCTGAGTTCTTCCCTTTCAAAAAGCCAGGCTCTTACCATTAAAAACCTAGGCTTTCAAGACTATGTCTCTACTATGTGTTCTAGGGCATATTTTGGAAAAGCCAAATTTTGACACTTGGTATATTAGTCAGTGTTCTCCAGAAAAAGAGTCAATAGCATGGGCGGGGGTGGGAGGAGTGGATAAAGAGATTTATTATAAGGAAGTGGTCCATTGGTGATTATGGAGACTGGTACGTCCCAAGATCTGAAGTCAGCTAGAGAGCCAGAAGAGTTGATGGTACAGCTCTGGTCCAAATGCCAACAGGCTCAAGACCCAGAAAGAGCCAATATTTCAGTTTGAGACCAGAGGCAGAAAAGATCTGATGACCCAGCTTTTTGTGTCAGGCAGAAAGCGTTTACCTTTTTGTATATTCAGGTCTTCAATTGATTGGATGAGGCCCACCCGTCTTGAGGAGGGCAAGTTGCTTCAGTCTGTGGATTGAAATGGTAGCATCAGCTCCCTCACAGACACTGGTACCCAAATGTCTGGGCACCCATGGCTGATACAAAATCCACCATCACTCTTGGTTCCAGGCTGTATCTGCTTCTGTGCACTGGAGGCAGGGTACAAGGAAAGCAGCCACTTCTGGGAGAAAGACAAAGAGTTTGTGCAACATCTCTAGCATTACAGTGCTGTGCTGATTTCCACCTGTGGGCTTTTACTAGCAGGCTTCCCCCAGACATAAATCCCCTCCTTCCTCCCTGTGGCTCCCTCTACTCCTAGTGATGCTGAAAGCCCAGCAAAATGTGTGTCCCTTCTGTCTGAATCCCCCTCCCCAGAAAAGGGGGCAGGCCGGGCTGATGCAGCATTGTCTTTACCCAAAACTGTGGGTTAACTGAAGCCCATGAGCCAGCATCCAATTGCATCCTGACAGAAGAGGAAGGGGGTGCAACACAGAGACGAAAAGCTGTATGCCAGGCTGGGGGTGGGAGGGCAGGAGAAAAGAGCCCAAGAGTAGGCCTGGCATCCACTCAGGCCTTCCTCACTCCACAGCACACACCCCTTGGGATAAGATGCATTGAAGACAACTTTGCCTCCTTCACCATCTGGTCAACACCAACTAGCTGAGGCATGGAGACACCATCTCTCAGCTGCATCAGCATGTGACCCAAGCCTGGCCACACCAGCACTGCCAAAGAAGACAAAAGAGGTCTGTTTGCAGGAAGGGCCAGGGTAATGGTTAGCTCTACTGCTGATAGCAACGTTCTCTGCAAAACGCATAATGCACCATAAGCACTGCTCAGAAGCAGATAAAAATAGTTTTGGATCAAAGAGGTAGTTTCCTTATTTTGTCTCCAGGGACAGATCAGAGGGCTGGACTGCATGTGGGCAAATCAGTTTTTGCTCTTGGCAGGAGTTCCAATGCTTTCCCCCCACAAGCATAGAAAACTTTGCCAATGTTGGTATCTGAAGCTGACATAATAGGCTGGAGCTGCGTTTTATCTTTTGTTGACCCACTCTGAGCCTTCAAAGTCTCTGCTATTGTTCTGTAGACAGACAGGCTAAGCTCAGACATCTACAGCAATAGCAGAGAAGCCCATTGGGCCAGTCGGCCCCGGGCGGCTGGGTAATGACAATAATGACCGCCACTGCAGACATCTGCCTGCAGCTCTGCATCCCCATTCAGCAGGGAGGAACCTGAAGCTCCAAGAGGCCACATCATTTCGTCAAGAACCAGTACTTGACACAAAGTCCAGCTACACGCAAAACCTGAGGTCTTTCAGGCCTGCAGATGTGGAATCAAAAAGGCTGGGCTTGACTCCTCAGTAAAACCAAGCTCTTAATCCCTCTGAGTCTTAGTTCTTTCATCTGTAAAATGGAAGTGCAAACTGCCAGAGCTGTTGGTGACTCAAAGGAAATCATGCAAAATGGCTTTGTAATCTGCAAATCAATGTATAGATACTGGTTGTCATGTTGCTGTTCTTATAATTGAGCACTTCACACACACAGGGTACTGCTGCTCATCAGGCTTCTTACTAAGGAATTGAGGGGCAGGAAGGCCAAGGCCTTGTTCACACACCAGGAGGAGGTGAAGCCACCACTGGAACCCCACAGCTCGCTCCAGAGTGAGCACAATATAACCTAAACACGGAGATGGTTATCTCAGATTATTTCCCTATGCTGAGACTGTCAGAGGTCTTCCTCTCCCTTCAAATCCTCTGGAAGGTCTATTCTCTAGTACAATTCTCAGTCTAGGGAAAAGAAGATCTGATAAAGAAGTCACACCAAGTTGTCGCTGCTGATAATGGCTACGCATGTAACCCACACCAGGTGTTTGCATCCAAATCGAAGCCTGGAGGGGCATGTTTACTTCAAAGAGCTTGATGGACAAGACTGACTGGCAGACAGAGTCATCAACCCCCTCCGTGGCCTTCACACTGCAAGTAAGGGCCTGGAGGAGGGTTGCCTCTCAGCCCAGGCTGCCAGTCCAGGGGTTGGCTGGGTTACCTGGGCACTCACCTGGGCTCACTTCAGAGCGAGTCCAGGCCTTGCACACATCTGGGAATGTGAGCGGGGCCTGAATGGGCAGGTCCCCCTTAGAGGCAGAGCTCCCGCAGGGCCACCTCCTAGCCCCACTCAGCTCTGGTCTAGTGCCTGGGAGAGAACCCCATTCCTTCCTGTAAATTGGCACTGCTGCCTGCCTCCTGACTGCAGTGGAGGTTAGGTAAATGCATGTACGTGAATAATGGCTGCAGAACAAACAATCCCAGGTGTTCATTGCTCCCATCGTCCCGTCCTCCCCCCTACCCCCCGCCCCACACAATCAGTGAGCTCCCTCTGGGAGCACCCATCCCTCCTGCTTCCTACAGGTTTTGGTGCTCACAGTGCCCTCCCTGCCATGCTCAGTGGGTGCTAGACTTCGGCCCAGGAATAGCACCAGAGGGCCTGCCTGCTTGGGCTGGAACGGGGTGGGCTGTCCAGAGGCTTACACCCCCAGCTGGCAAGGCCACAGACCAGGACCAGCTGAACCCAACTGAGCAGACTCCCCTTGCAGGATTTAACCAGAGACTCAGAGAATGTGCCTTTTGGCAGGGGAGGAGCTGGAGCACTGATTAGCCATCCTGAACCATCTTCTGGACCATTCTGAGGACAGCCATGTGTGAATAGGAGAGGGAAGGAGAGAAAAAGGAGCAAGCAGAGCAGCAGAGAGGAGCAGAGACACTCTTAGCTTGGGTACCACAGCCCAATACCACAGACTGGGCGGCTTAAGCATCCATTATACAGTTCTGGAGGCCGATGCCCAAGCTGTAGGCTTTCAGCCAGAGCTCTCTTCCTGATGTGTAGACTTTTCCCAATCTGTTGTCCCCCTCTCCTTGTCTTCACATTTTACGGGGTTGGGATGAGTGTGAAGGGAGAAAGAGAGAGAGAGAGAGAGAGAGAACAAACAAGCTTTCTGGTGAGGAACACTCAGCGCTGAGGCCATCCTTTCCAGATTAAATGTTTGGGTCCTCCCAAAACTCAGATGTTGAAACCCCAATGTGACTATTTTGGAATAGGATTTTGACAGAAGTAATTAGGGTTAAAAGGAGACACACTGGTAGGGCCCTCATGATGAGATTAGTGCCCTGATAAGAAGACACCAGAGGCCTTGCACCTGTTCCTCTGCCCCTCTGTCCCTCACCCACGCCTGATTCACCTCCCCCCCTCCTTTCCCCTTGCCCAGTTTTATCTAGTTGGGAGGAGATGAAAATCCAGTTCTGCCAGCTTGCTTATCTTTGGAGAATCTTCTCTCTGAATCTCCACTTCTACCTCTTTCTTCCCTTCCACATGAAACAAGGGAAGGAAAACCACTTTAGTATCCTTCCAAGACAGAGGGTAGCGGGACCCAGATGAGGTCCCCAAGGAGTAGCTGAGATAAGGGAGAGAAAGATGAGGCCAGGTCAGAGCCCAGCACACTAACACCCCAGACTGTGCAGAGCAGGAGGACAGCTGAGAAGGGGCAGCCAAAGAGAGGGAAGGAGAACCAGCAGGTGTCCAGAAGCCAAGAGAAGAAAGCATTCCAAGAACAGGGGTGGAGCCAAACTGCCAAGCATAGAGAAGTAGAGAGGGGCACAGAGAAGTTCAGTGGCCAACTTGGAGGTCATTGGTGGCCGTGACTGGTTTGGTTTCGAAAAAGTGGTGAGAAGAACGACAATTTCACTGGGATGGTGCCTATCGGGGATGTATGAAAGAAGAAACACTGGGGAAGTCATGGAAAATGAGACTTCAGGGAGGCTGGGTGGCCTCTTAGGGCCACATGTGCCAAGTGGAAGGACCTGTAGCCTTGTCCTGGAGGAGACAATGGCAGAGGTGGCCATTCCAAGTTGGCTGGATCTACGGTAACAATCCTTGTTTACACATAATGTCTCATCAAATATTTGGAAGTCACAAATACTAATCAGGTCTGTCTTATTAGTTTGTTTTTGTGAAAATACCTTTATTGGGGTTTTTCCCTGATTACAAAAACAAGAGACAAAGAAAAAAAAATGCAAGCATGCTTGCAAAAAAAAAATCAACTGATTTAGAAAAAGCATAAACTCCCCTCTCAGTCCCTCCTTCTAAAATTAACTACTGCTTGGTGTAGGTCCTTCTAGACTGTTTTTTTCTACAACTTTATTTTTCTAACATAAATGAAATATTCTGGACTTCTTTATCATATGGAATCATGTAATATGTGGTCAGTTGTGACTGGCTTTTTTGCTAAGCATATTTTCAGGTTCACTCATGTATCAGTACTTAACCTCTTATTATGACAGAAAAATATTCCTTTGTGTAATAGGCTACATTTTCTTTATTTATCAGTTGATGGACAAATGAGTTGTTTCTATCTTTTGGCCATTATGAATAATGTAAGTACAAACATTCATGTGCATGGTTTTGTATGATAACATGTTATCATTTCTCTCAGACACATAGCTAGGAGTGGAATTGCTGGGTCATATGGCAACTATGTTTAATCATCTGAAGAACTGCCAGATTTTGTTCCAAAGTGACTGCACCATTTTATACCAGCAGCGTACGCAGGTTCCTATTTCTCCACATCCTTGTCAGCATTTATTATCTGGCCTTTTATTCTGGCCATCCCAGTGCATGTGAAGTGGCATCTCATTGTGGCTTTGATTTGCATTTCCCTGATGGCTAATGCTGTTAAGCATCTCTTTGTGTGCTCATTGGTCATTTGTATATCTTCCTTGGGGAGCTGTGTGTTCAGATCCTTTGCCCAGTTTTTACTTGGATTATTGGTCATTGTATTATTGAGTTGTAAGAGTTCTTCATGTACTCAGATACAAATCTCTTATCAGATGTATGACTTGCAAATATATTCTCCCATTCTGTAAGTTGTCTTTTCACTTTCTTGATGGTGACTTTAAAGCACAAAAGTATTTAGATTTTGTGAAATCTAACTTATGTGTTTTTTTTTCTTCTGTTGATCATGTTTTTACTAGCATAGCTAAGAATCCTTTGTCAAGTCCTGAAGTGATAGAGTTATGAAGATTTATCTGCATATTTTATTCTAACAGTTTTATGGCTTTAGCTCTTACATTTAGATCTATGATCCATTTTGAGTTATAAAAATGGATTTTTGAGTTTTTACACAAAGTCTGTGGTAAGGGTCCACTTGGTTTTTTGCATGTGCTATTTGTTTTAGCACCGTTTTTTGAACACACAAGTTTCCCCCCATTGAATGGCCTTGGCACCCCGTCAAAAATCAGTTGGCCATAGGTGGATAGGTTTATTTCTGGACTCTCAATCCTGTTTGATTGATCTGTGTGTCTATCCTTCTGCCAGTACCACACTGTCTTCATTACCATTGCTCTGTAGTTAAGTTTTGAAGGTGGGAAGTGTAAGTCCTTGTATTCTGTTCTTCTTTCTCAAAAATTGTTTTAGCTATTTGGTACTCCTTGTAATTACATGTGAATTGTAGAATCAGCCTGTCAATTTCAACAAAGAAAACAGCCAGTATTCTGACAGGAATTGTGTTGAACAATGGAAAAGTATTGGCATCTTAACGGTACTGTCTTCTGATCCATAAACATGAGAAGTTTTTGTTTATTTAGATCTTCTTTCTTTCAGTGTTTTAGTTTTAAGAGTATAAGTTTTATTTATTTATTTTATTAAATTTAATTCAAAATATTTTATTCCTTTTGATGCTATGGTAAATGAAGTTGATGTCATAATTTCATTTTTGGAACGTTTGTTGCAATTGTATAGAAATACAAGTGATCTTTTATTTTGACCTTCTGTTCTAAACCTTGTTAAACTCATTTATTAGTTCTTGTAAAAGTTTATATGTTGGACATCCTAATTTTTTAGAACTCTTTTCAAACCTGGATGCTTTTTTTTCCGTGTCCAGTTACCCTGGATAGAACCTCCAGTATAGCATTGAATAGAAGTGGCAAAAGCAGAGACTTCTTTATCTTATCCATGATCTTAGGGAGAAAGCATCCAATCTTTAAACATTAAATATGATATTAGCTATGGTGTTTTTAAAAATACTCCATTTCAGGTTGAAGAAATTCCATGTTATTCCTAGTTTACTGAGTCTTTTTATGATGAAAGAGTGTTAGATTTTGTCAGATGCTTTCTCTATATCTATTGAAGTGATCATGCTGTTTTTATTTTTTATTCTATTGGTATGGCCTATTGCAGTAATTGATTTTCACATGCTGAACCAACCCTTCCTTCCTGGAATAAATCCCCCTTGACCAAGGTGTATATTCTTCTACATGTTGTTGGATTCAGTTTTCTAGCATTTTGCTGAGGATATTGGCATCCATGTTTATAAGAGATACTGATCTTTAGTTTTCTTATGATGTCGCTGTCTGGTTTTGGTATCAGGGTAATAGTGCCTTCCAAATGAGTTCACACTTGTTTCCTTCTTTTCTACTTTCTGGAAAAGTTTGTGAAGGTTTGGTATTGATTTTTTCAGTGTCTGGTAGAATTCCCTAGTGAGGTCACCTGGACTTTAGCTTTTCTCTGTTGGTAATGTTGTGAACGTGCACTCTTTCATTTCTGATTCTAGTAATTGTCTTCTCTCTTTTCTCCTTGGTTAAGCCAGCTAAAGAATTGTCACTTTTGTTTGTTCAAAGAACCAGCTTTCGGTTTATTCAAATTTCTCTGTTGTTTTTCTATTCTCTATTTCTTAATCTCCATTTTAATCTTTGTTATTTATTTCCTTCTGTTTACTTTGTGTTAGATTACTCTTCTTTTTTCAGTGTCTTAATGTGGAAGATTAGGTTATTGATTTAAAGTCTTTCTTCTTTTTTAACACAGGCATTTACAGCTATAAATTTTCCTCTAAGCACCACTCTTGCTGCAGCTCATAAATTTTGATATGTTGTATCTTCATTTTCATTCATCTCTAGGTATTTTCTAGTTTCCCTTTTGATTGCCTCTTTGATCCACTGGTTTTTCAGAACTGTGTTTCTTTTTTTCCTGATATTGATTGCTAATTTCATCCTATTATAATTAGAGACCATACTTTATATTTTTTTCTATCCTTTTAAATATATTGAAGTTTCTTTATGGCCTATTGCCTATCCTGGAGACTAGAGAAGTTTCATGTGTACTTGAGAAGAATATATATTCTATTGTTGGGTGGAGTGTTTGATAGAGGTCTGTTAGGTCTACTTGGTTTGCAGCACTGTTCAAGTCTTCTGTACCCTTGTAAATCTTGTGTCTTGTTCAACCCACTATTAAAAGTGTCCAACTGTTATTATTGAATTTCTCTTTTCATTTCTGTCACTTTTTGCCGCCTACATTTTGTTTCTCTTTTGTTAGATTCATGTGTTTATAATTTTATACCATCCTAATGAATTATCCCTTTTATCACCATAAAATGTCCCTTTCTGTCTCTAGTAAATTTTTTGTTGTTGTACAGTCTATTTTGTCTGATATCAGTATGGCCATTCCAGCTTTCTTATGGTCAGTGTTTGCATAATATATCTCTTTCTATCCTTTAACTTTCAGTCTATTTGCATCCTTAAATCTAAAATGTGTCTCCTGTAGATAGCATATGATTGATCATGGTTTTTATCCATCTAAAAATCTCTGCATTTTGATTGGGTTGTTTAATACACTGACATTTAATGTTATTATTGATATACCTGGATTGACATCTACTATTTTACTTTTTGTTTTCTATATGTCTCATGTATTTTTTGTTCCTCTGTTCCTCTTTTACTGCTTTCTTTTGTATTAAAGAGCATCTTCTGATGTAACATTTAACTTCTTTGGTTTTCTTTTTTTTTCACTTTTTCTCTTTTAGTAGGGTTTAGTAGGGTTTACTACGTGTATTTTAAGTTATCAAAATTTTAAGTTTAATTCCAATGATACATAGAACTGATACACCTATGTAGCTCTATTCTCTTTCCCTCTTTCTCTGGCATTATTGTCATATATATTACATCTATTAATGTTATAGCCCCAACAATACATTGTTATAATTATTACTTTACTATCTGTAGTCATTTCCTTAGCCCAGTGTGGCTTTCCTTCCACCCACTTCCTTTGTGCTGTTCTTGGCAATCTATATTTTTCTATACGTTACACACTCTACATTATAAACATATTATTTTATACAATTGCTTTTTAAATCAGTTAAGAAAGGAAAAGAGAAAAACATGCATTTATACTGTCTTTTAGAGTTATGCAATTGCCATTTTTTTTCTTTCTCATGCATATCTGTCTCTTATCTCTTTCCTTTTCCCTTGCTCTGACTTTTCTCCTTTGGTCCCTTATCAGACGTCTTCAGACCTTGTGACATTCAAGACTAAGAGTATTTGAGCGCTTTAACCCCCAAGTGTGGCAACTGCCCTGTTGGGGGAGCCCTACAAAAGCAAGAGGACACCTGGGTGGCTCAGCCATCTGGCTCCTGCCTTCAGCCCAGGGCAAGATTCTGGAGTCCTGGGATCAAGTTCCACATTGGGCCCCCTGCATGGAGCCTGCTTCTCCCTCTGACTGTGTCACTGTCTCTCTCTCTCTGTCTCTGTCTCTGTCTCTCTCTCTCTCATGAATAAATAAATGAAATCTTAAAAAAAAAAAAGAAAGAGCAAGAGGAACAGCAAAGGCCCTGGTGAGCTCTATGTCTTTGGGGCCTGCCTGAAGGTAATCACAGAAAAAGTGCATCATAGTTGAGCCCACATGTATTCTAGGACCTGATGAAGCATGCCACATCGGGATAGCCTGGCCATGGGCACTGAGGGGGCACTTGGCGGGATGAGCACTGGAAGTTATGCTAGATGTTGGCAAATTAAACTCCGATTTTAAAAAAAGAAAAAAAGAAAAAAGGATCAAGTTGGGAGGGGCCTCTGCGAGGAGCCAGCTAAATCCTGGCAGTGAAAGCCTCCGGGACAGGAAAGCCCAGTCCCGGAGAGGCAGGAATTTTAAAAATCTGCACCAGATTCTTCCCGGATGGAAAGGCACTTAGCAGGGAACTTGGGCAGGATCCCAGGAGGGGCAGTGGAGCCTCCAGGTTCCCGGGGTCACTAATAGAGGAGGTGCGTCCGGGGGGGGGGGGGGCTGGGGAGAGTACCCCACACCCGCAGGCAAGCTTGATAAAGGGCTGGAGCACGCGCCAGGCAGGGCCTCGGGAGCAGCTCAGGCAGCGGCTCTAGGTGGAGGGAGCAGATTCCAGCAGCACAGGCCCCAGAGCCCAGGGCGCCCAGCAGCCACAGCCCAGGATCCGGCGCTCCCCCCGGGACAGGCGGAAGCGGGGAGGGCACAGGACAGCGAGGACCCTCCTGCAGCTGGGCGCCCCCCCCCAAGCTGTGCAGATCAGCACCCCCCCACCCCCCGCCGCCGCCCCCGGGAGCATCCAGGCCTGTGCAGACTGGGAGCTGCGGTAGTTACTGCGGCAGCTGACTCCAGGGCTGGAGACCTGGCCACCGCCAGTGTAGTGTTCCTCCTGATGTCATCCTGTGCCTGGGATGGAGTGGGGCCACTAGGGAACAGGGACCTCACAGGATAAACAGCTCCCACTGAGCTGTGCACCTGGCAGTGGGTGGGGCAGCTCCCCCAGGTAAAAAAAAAAAAAAAAAAAAAAAAAGGATAGCCTGGCCAGGAAGATATCACATCATTCCCATTTTGCAGATGAGAAAGGTTAAATGACAGTGCCAGGGTCAGATTAGTCCCAGGACCAGGGAAGGAGTGCATATTTTATCGGAATTAAGGAACATTCTTTGAATGAAGGCAAGGTCAATTCCAGCAGTTACCCCGAGAAATCTGCCTCTGTTTCTCTGATAGAATACAATAATCAGGAGGGGAAATGTATGTTGATGTTGCTATTTTAAATTACAACTACCTTTACCTTCCCATAAAATAATAAAACAACTACCTTTACCTTCCCATGAAATAATAAAACACTTGTCTAAAGGGGGAAAAATTGAATCATATCCATGTTCCATCAAGCTGGGCAGCATCACCTCAGAATACAAATGATTCTGTTACTTTTCTTTTTTTATTCTTATTTAAAAAAAAATTGGAGCTCAATTTGCCAACATATGGCATAACACTCAGTGCTCATCCCGTCAAGTGCTCCCCTCAGTGCCCGTCACCCAGTCACCCCAACCCTCCACCCACCTCCCTTTCCACCACCCCTTGTTCGTTTCCCAGAGTTAGGAGTCTCTCATGTTCTGTCACCCTCACTGTTACTTTTAAATAGTTTTTAAAGACTTTTGTTCTCATTATAAAAATAATACAAGCGTTAGAATGGAAGTAATATATAATTCTCAGAGGAAATTTGAAAATGCAGAAAAGTATAAAGAAAATATAAATCACACAAAATTCTTCCATTCAAAAACAACTAGTATTAATATTGTGGGGTTTTTTTTTCAAGTCTTCTGTGTATGTATTTTGTGTAAGGTCCTCCTTTTTTCATGTAACATTCCATGACCTTTATCCATGTCGTTAACAATTCCTTACACTCAGGAATGTAATAGCTGCCTGATTTTTCATCATGCAATGACACCTCGTGTTTTTGAGCACTTCAGCAACCTCATTGTACAGAAATTCACTTTAACACAATTATGGGGCCATCTTCCTGGTACCAGTGGGGTGATAGGACAGTGACAAGGAGGAAAGGGAGAGGCAGGCGATGGGATAAGATGTGATATGTGCCCCAGAAAAAGTTGACGGCCCCAAAGGAGTGGACTTAGCATTTTGGGAGAGATGGAGCAAGCAAGGTTACAACTCAAAATCAAGAAGAAAAAGCAAACCCAGAAGGAAAGATAAAATGTCCCAGTCCACTGCCAATGCCATTATGAGGGCTCTCAGACATAGGACTCAGGTCTGGGCAGAGTAAAATCCCAAACAGTCCCAAAGAACCATCTGCTCTGAGCTGGGCTGTGGGGAAAGAGAAGAGGGAAGGCGAAGCAGCAACCACCAGCTTTGCCAAAGGGATTCAGAGTGGAAACTGGCAAGGAGGGGTAGGAGAGACGTGGACAAGTGTGAGCAGCTGGGAGAGTAGTGAGTGGTGCTCAAGTCCTCCCCAAGGACATCTAGCCCCTCCTCATCCCTCCAAAGGCATGTTTAAGGAGAATCACAAGATGGAAGTGGCAATGAAGGAAGATTGGTTAAGCAGCTGTGTGCACGACTGATAAGAAGAGAATGCTGGAAATGGAGACCACATAGGAGTGGACTGGTTTGGGCCTTCCCATGTCCACTCCTCTCCTCCAGGTGGTAGGACCCTAGTGTTTTTTGGGGAGCCCATTCCTCACTATATCAGCCTTGATGGGACAGCAACTAAAGAGTCCACCCTCCCCCAGATGGGAAAGGAGCTTGAAATACTGGCTCTGGGACATGAATCAGTGCAGAGCCCAGTGTAGGCTGGTAGTCACTCATCCTGCCAGGTACCCCAGAAAGAGACTGTCCTGGGACTCCTGCTCCTGTCCTAGTCAATTCAAACCATCATCATCTCTGGTGGCTGCTGCAAAGTCCTTGAAAACTTTTCCTTGAGTTCGCCACACAGTTCCTGTAACTTTTCTCAAAAAATTCTGCCCAGTGCTCCAGACCCACAAAAGAATGAGTGTCACAGTGCCACAAGCATATCTACACTCCAGGCCCAGGGGATGCCCTGTCATCTTATCCAGATGAGCTGCTGGAATTCACCAAGGTCATGAGCTGGCTAGGGGTGGTACTCCAAGAACTCTGGTCTGTCTGCCCCAGAACTGGGTGGATTTTCCTGACCATGGCTCAGACCTTTTGTATGCTTAGCAGCCAACTGCCCAAAGGTCTGAAACCTCTGAGGCACTGAGCCCAGGGCAGCCCATCCACAGGACCCAGACCTTGCCAGGGAAGAACAGAACCCAATCGTCAGAGATGCCAGAATCCCAGCACCACCTCAGGGAGCTCTCATTTAGAATCACACCAGGAAGTCCTTCTGTAATGGTGTGTGTGGACACAGCACATAAAATTGCAGCTTGGTTCCTCTTCCTGAAAATTTGCCCATTTCAAACAGTTATCAGAATAAACTGGAGGAGGTTTCAGTTATGGGAGGGGCTTGAACACCAGGGCCACTGTCTCAGAACTGATGTGCATTCTCCCTGTTCTAAGTGAGAGGATTCAGGGCAATCGGGGAGGTGGGCATGTGTGTGTGTGAGTGTATCTGAGTGTCCACTGAGGCTGTAAACCTGTAGGTGTGGTTGCAGGACTCCAGGTGGGAGAAGGCAGGGCAGGGGCAGAGGGGGGTGGCCACAGACCTGAGTTCTGCTGGTTGGCAGTGCTCCCTGGCACAGACTCTAGTGGATGGAGGGAAGCTATACTAAAACCCCTTCTACCTGGATGGAACTCTGGAATGTTGAGGTGAACTTGGCCACGGAAGGCTGAGAGGCAGGCAGATGGGATGTGGGATAGAGTTGCCTGGGTTTTAAGGGGGAGAAGTGGAAGCACTGTGAGGTCCCTATCTAGTAGTCTAGTCCAGTCCCCAGGCCTGAGCACACAGACCCTACCCCTGCCTTTTTTAAATATAGGGACCCACCACACTTTGATAATAAATATCTGCTGCCCAACCCCAAACAGATTCCTATGAATGTTTGTGCCCTTCCCTCATGTGAACAGTGCCTTTCCTCCCTGGCAGCGTGGACATCTTGGAGATAAGAATGTGCCATGAGAGCTCATTCAGAGCCCCTTTGGGGAGCCAGGACCCACTGCAGAACAGGCAGGAGAACGGGCCCTGGGCTAGGGAGAAAGCAAGACTCGTACCATGTATGTCACCCTTTCTGCTGGGCCCTTGCCCCTTCTTGGCTTCCCCTCCAGCTGGTGTGACCTAGGGAGCTTTGTGAGATCAGATGTGTCCCTCCCCCACAGGTGTCCAGGCAGCATTGGAATTAACTGGCCCAAAGGACCACTCTCTACCGAAGCCAGCACCAAACACCTCTAAATGCATAGCTAGCCTCTGCACAAGGGCCGAACCAACTTCTCCTCAGACTATTTTAGGACCCTGCAGACACAAAGGTAAGACCACAGGCTGGACTCCCCAAGGCCCGTCAACCTAGGTGCAAACACACAAGGGAACTGTTTTCTCCTGAGTAGGTGTGGGCAGTATGATGGTGAGGGAATGCTCCTTTCTCCCTGGGGTCATCTCTGCCAGATAGCCCTTCGCCAAGACAGTAGCTACAGGAAGAGAATAGCCCTGCCAGCAGCAATGAGGCAGAGCATCCCACATAGACAAATAGAAATATCTGCAGAATCGGATTGGGGTTCACTCGGATGTAAATGTCAATGGAGATCACCCACTCTGTTTTCAAGGAAGCCCAGCAATCTGTCATGTGCATGGTGTGTGATTGCAAGAGACATCTCTTTCCGACTTCTAGCACCACATCATTAATCTCCCATAGCTGCTGGAGACTAGGGAGCATGTCTGTGGACAGTGTGATCATCCAGCCGCTGGCCTTCTTAACCACATCCGTCCCCAGATAGTCATCACACCCAGAATGAGGAACTGGGAGGTCTGGGGCAGCCACATGAGGAGGAAATGGGATGTACAAGTCAGGAAGGCATCTGACATCTCAAGGTCAGTTCAACTGAAAACTCATCACAACTATGCAGAGGCTGACAGATCGTTCTGTGTGAAACTATGTGTGCTTTCCAGCTGAGGGGCCTCCTCCACAGAGCCTCATCCTATAGGGACTGAAGGAGGGAAGCAAACAGAGGAAGAGACAAAGAAAGAGGCAACCCAGCCAAGACTGAGGAGGCTTTGTTGACTCTTAAAAACATCACTTTTCTGTAATACACAGCAATTCGGAGCTGGAAGGAAACTCAGAGATAGTTGGCTTCAATAATTTGTTCTGTTTTCTCGAAACTGAGACCAAAGGACAATGACTTTACTGGTTCACAAAGTGACGGCCCTGGGAGGGAAATCCATATCCCTTGCCAGTATTTTCTCAGACAGAACTCTGATTCTCCACCCAGGAGCGGGTGCAATATTCAGTAAGCATCATTTCATCATTTGTATGCAAGACCCTATGCGAGGTGCCCTGACAGATCACAGAAGACAAATAATCACACAAATCATTATTTAGTATGAATTGTGCCAACTGCATGTGAGGCTAACACTCATAATCAGGGACCTGACTCAGTCCAGGACACAGAGACAGGGAAAACTTTCCTAAGGAGACGACATTTAACTTGAGACTGGAAAGGTTAGCCCAACAAAAGGTGGGCAGAGAGTTTCCAGGAAGAGGGTGTCTTCCTATCCTCTCCCTCTCTCTTGTCTTCTCTTCCTCCTTCTCTAATGGCTTGCTCCAAACCAGCTGACCACATTTCTGGCCCAGTACAGCCATTACAAGTGCCCCGTGCCCAAGCTTCACACAGTCACCTGTGTTCCTCTCACCCAGCATTTCAGATCCTGCCCTGCCTCTAGGAGCCCAGCCTCCTCCAAACACATCACTGTGTGAGTTGTGGGTTCTGCTGCTGTAGAGCTTCAGACCCCACCCTATACCAGTCACAGGGCTGGACCACCACACACTTGCAGTAGTGCATCAACGAATGAATGAATTGAATAATGCACCCATAAGGTGTGGCAAGATACAACTTGAGGGCAACTCTGAGATTCCTACTCTCCAGTCTCCATCTGGCCCAGTGGATGTGCTCTTGAGGCCTGGGAGGGGTCCAGACCCTTCTCCACATGAGAAAGAGCCATTTTAGACCTGTCCCCTCAAGATGCTTTTCCATTCAGTGGTCCAAAAATTGCCTCATTGAAACTGCCTCCTCCTGTTTGCTAATCCCTTAAAGCTTTGTGAAGTTCTTTATTTCCATTCCTTCCTTTCATCACAGCCTCATGAGAAAGCAAATGACTTCAAGCCCCTGGTGTCCCCTCTGGGGTGGTAGTGGAGAGTGATCAGGGCAGGAAGAGATTTAATTAGAATGACCTCTGAGGGCCTTCCCCTCTAATATTCCAGCACTCCCAGACAATCAAGACAATCAAGAATTCCAGACTTCAGGAAAACATGACCCTAAGCAAGGACAGTGACTTGCCCTAGACCCTCTGGCTCACCTGTGGCAGGGTTAGGGTTCTGGCTGTGGTCTCCGGTCTGGAACCACAATCTCACCTTCCCAGCAACTTTTCAGGAAGTATGTCAGAGCTCTGCCTGCATCAGCTTCAGTTTCTTCATGCCAAGTCACAGGGAGACCTCTGTTTGGGAACTCAAAAAAACAGGTGCTCCAAAGCACTGCATCCAACCAGCAGACCTGCAGCCTTAATTCCCGGGCCTGTTACATCTGAACCTACTAGGACAGGCTCTGAGCATAAGGGAAATAGCCATCTTGTTCAGAGCCGGTCTGCTCCTTCCACTACCCCCACACTTCCCAGGAGTCAGGGCTGCAGAATGATCAATAGATAAATATCTCAGTTACCAAGATACCCTGTCAGGGTGTCTGACAATCTGTGACCTCTTGGCTCACCCAAGTGAACCTGAGTTCACTCAGATTAGTTCATAGATCAGTGTGAACCAGTCACTTGAATTGGTGACCTACACATGTGAAGTGGTGCTAGTGAACTGGAATTTAAAAGGACTTCCCTGAAGTGTTTCTGGGGAAATCACAAGAATGGTCCCTTGCCAATTATGATATCAATGCCCCAGGAAAGTCTGTTAGAGGAACTTCAGTTTTCTGTGTTGCACAATCTCCAGCAAAGGATCCCAGGGAACTTCTTGGAGGGAAACAAAGAGTATCGCAATGCTGCAGCCCCAGAGTGGGGCACAGTGCAGCCTTCTCAGGGACCTGGAACAAGGCCCCCACCATACCAGAGGCCCAGCATCCACCCAGCTATGCAGGCTTTGTGTGCAACAGCGACATCATGTGGTAGCTACAGAAACAATAGTGTTCTGGTTGGATTCTTCAGCTATTTCTCTCCCCTGGTGCCTGGAAGCAGGCGCAGCTCCAGGTTCATAAATAGTTCAGGGAGTTTCTGCCCTTCCTACCAGTGAAGGCTGGTGAACACTCTAGTAGTTCCTTAACAGGAAACCATATATCCCTAAGTCAACCAAGCTGGTAAGGGAGGGTCATTCCACTTTTACATGCATCTGTCTTGTTTGATGATCATTAACATTCCCACACTGTATGAATTTTGCATTTAAAGATGTTTAGGAGTAAACAATTTCACCCAAATCACATACCCCAAATAAATGGCAATGCTGGGATCTAAACCAGGCTTTTGTGACTAGCAGGGTCCATATTCCTGCACTTCCCAAAGTCCCTCTCTACCCACACCAGAAGCCAGAAACCACAAAGCATCTCAGGGTGCATTGCTTCCAGGTACTATCTCCCTTTGGGTTTAGCCTGGTTAAAACTTCCCTGGAAACTCAGCCTTATACACAACTTCTCCAGTCACATTTGGTTCACATGTGGCCTGAGCCCCTTGGATCAAAGACCGTATGTGCCACATGACATGGTTCTTTTTCCAGTCTCCCCTTTTTTGCTTAGCTGGTGCAAGAAACATGTCTAAGCAATCAACATAACTTCCATGGGAAGTGTGGGGGTAGTGGAAGGAGCAGACCGGCTCTGAACAAGATGGCTATTTCCCTTTTGAAAATCAATTTGTATTCTTTCAGCCTGAGTGTCATTAACAACTTCTGCTAATACAGCAGTAATGAACATCTGGAAACCCAGCAGCTGTTGGGAGAATGAGGTATAAAAAACACTAAGATGACAGCTTGTTTTCCATAAGCTACATTAACTCTGGGCAAATAGGAGAGGCAATGGGCAAAATGGAAACTGGAGAGAGAGGAAGGGAAGGGCAAGGAATGAGCATGTACTCCCAGGAACAGATTCACTGTTCAAAGGCACTCACTCCTTGAGCACTGGTGGCCTGCCTTCTCTGAGCCAGACTTTCTGGAGGTAAGGAACCTGTGCTCCCAGGGATTCCCCTGGTCATTTGGAGGCCAACAGTTCAGTTTATGGAGTCTCCATGCAGTTGAGCACCAGGTGCTCAGAGAAATTCCAGCAAGAAGGAAAGCTGGCTGAGCAGGCTTAGAAGGCTTTCTAGGCAGCAGACATTTAGACCTGGCCTTGAAGCCTGAGTAAGGGTTTGTGAAGTGAGCAAAGGAAGTACACACTCCTGGTGTGAGGACAGGGAGTCCTGAGGAGATCCTGGGGATGCCGGGTGTGGTCAGAGCAATATCACTGGAGTAGTAGAGATGGAGGTCCATCCACAGAAGGACTGGGAGGCCCTTAAGGGGTGTGTGGTAGGTCCTAAAAGTAGAGAGTGACATCTGTATTGTTAAAGCCACATGAAAGGTGGGACTAGTGACCATCCCCATGGGTGGTCATGGGATCCACCTTCATGGCTTTCCTTATCCAGCACCATAAGCACCCAGCAAGATTTAGCAAGCACCAGGGTAGAAGAGGTCTACCTTTATGGGATCCACAGGGAGCAGAATCAACCAACCAATGTGATACATAGCCTGGCAAGGTACTATTTCAGATGGAGTGGCCTTAAGTGGTTTCTCAGAAAAGATTGGAGTGAGCAGGTGTTTGAGGGCATGAAAGCATGAGCCAAGGGACTTTGCAGAGAGCAGGTGCTTCCAGAGGAGGAACCATCAAGGATAAAGCCTTGATGTGCTCTGGAAGAATCCTAAAGCCAGGGAAGGTTGGAGGGAAGTTGGTGAGAGAAGAGATGCCAGAGTAAGGGAGCCCACTTGGGCCCACCTGCCACAGCTCAACCCCTGAGGACCACCTGACTCCACTGGGGAGAGCAGAGCTTGGCTATCTCCAGGCCTTTCAGGAGTTACTCCCTGAGGTGTTGGGCGGCTCCTCCTTCCATGAGACTCAGCATGCCTACTCCTCATGACTGCTTAGACATCTGGGAGAGGTGGTAGCCCACAGTGGAGGACTGGAAGGGGCAGCATTCCTCTGGGGTTTCACTCTCTTTTGGTGAGATCTCTCCTTGTTCTGTGGCCCAAGCCTGGGAGTCATCTTTCAATGTTTCATAGATTTAATCTAAAATGCATCAGCAGGCCCTTGGCATACACCCAGTCCCATGCTGAACAGTGTCATTGGAAGACTCTCCCAACATTTTTATAACATATCTTTCCTTCACCAAAAAGATAAGTCTCAATTCCAAAAAATCAGATAATTCGGGAAATGCACATGCGCACACGCGCGCGCGCACACACACACACACCACAAAAATCACACTGGAGAAAATGTTCATAATCCTACTTCACAGTTGATAGTTCAGTGTTTTCCTATGTGTACAGATGGGCAGAAATACATACTTATGGTGTTTGCTTCTGTGTTTGCTTTAATCTACAGAAGCTGGTTTTTCTGCTCATCAAAGTAGCATCACTTTTTTGTAGTGCAGAACAGCAGGACATGAAGGCCTAGCTGACATTTTGGGGACCCTTTGGAATCTCTGGTTTGCAGGCTGATGATGGATTGATTGGCACCCAGGCTTTGGTGAGAAGGTGGAAGAGACACCTACCTCTGCTTCCTGAGATGTGAAATGAGGGTGACATTTTTGGCCTCTGAACTACGTTACCCTGAGGAAAGGCCCATCTCTTCTAGTGACCTGGACTCAGTACCAGCAGTGAGGACTCAGAGGTTCAACCTGCACATCATCTCAGAAACCACCTAGTCCCGTAGTGGAACTTTGGGAAGCAGTGGCTGAACATGAGAGAGTGAGCTCAAAGAACTACCCCTTGTCAGGGAGGCACCAGCAGATGGGTCTTCCCAGCAGGGAAGTCTCCATGCAATGAGTCAGCAGAAAGCATGAGGTGGGGATCTCTGTAGCAGCAGCGAAAGAGGGAGGAGACACAAGGTCTCTTTCACCTAGTGTCTAGACACAGTGCAAGTTTGGATTGCTTTGACTACTATAGTTTTGTAGTAAGCTTGGAAATCAGGAAGTAGGAGACCTCCCACTTTGTTTTTCTTTTTCAATGTTTTTGGTGGTTTTTTTGTTTGTTTTTTGTTTTTGTTTTGTTTTGTTTTAGCTACTGGCAATTACATATGAATTTGAGGATTGATTTTTCCATTTGTGCAAAAAAAGGTTATTAGAAATTTGATAGGGATTGCACTTAATCTGTAGATGACTTTGGGGAGCATTGCTGTCTTAGCAATATTGTCTTCCAATCCATGGATATGGGATAGCTTTCCATTTAATTAGACCCTTTCAAATTTCTTTAAGCAATGTTTTAGAGTTTCACTGTACAATTGTACAAGTCTTTCTACCACCTTCTTTGAATTTATTCCTAGGTATTTTATTCTTTTGGACGCTATCATAAATGGAACTGTTATCTTAATTTCTTTTCAAATTATTCACTGCTGGTATGTAAAATCACAACTGATTTATGTGTGTTATCTTGTACCCTGTAACTTTGCAAATTTAGTAGGTCTCATAGTTATTTTGTAGATTCTTTGGTATTTTCTATAAATAGAATTATGTCATCTGCAAATAGAGATACATTCTCTTCTTTTCCAGTTTGGATGCCTTTTATTTCTTTGTCCTGTCTGGATACTCTGGCTAGGACTTTCAGTACAATGTTGAATAGAATTGGCAAAAGCAAACATTCTTGTCCTGTTCCTAATCTCAGAGGAAAAGCTTTCAGTCTTTCATCATTGGGTATGATGTTGACTGTGAGTTTTTCATAAATGCCTTTTATCATATGAAGGAATTTCCCTTCTATTCCTACTTTGCTGAGTATTTTTATCATGAAAGGATGCTGGATTTTTTTCAAGTGCTTTTTTTGCATCTGTTGAGATATATGTGGGGTTTTTTTCCCTTTCATTCTATTAATGTGGTATATTACATTGACTGATTTTCCTATGTTGAGTCACCATTGCATTTCTTGGATAAATCCCATTTGGTCCGATAGATAATCCTTTTAACGTACTGTTGCATTTGGTCTGCGAGTATTTTGACAGGAAAAATTCATAAGGCCTATAAGTCTATAGTTTTCTTGTGGTGTTTTTGTATAACGTTGGTATCAGGCCTTATAGAATGTGTTAGGAAGTTACTAAGTATTGAAGTGTGTCCCACTGAAATTCACATATTGAAGCCTTAACCCCCAGTGTAACTGCATTTGGAAGTAGGGCCCTTAAAAATGTAACTAAGGTTAAATGAGGTCATAAGGATGGGGTCCTGATCAATGGGACTGGTCTCCTTATAAGAAGAGGAGAAGACACCAGACAGAGGAAAGTCCATGTGAGGACACAAGAAGGCACCTGTTTGCAAGCCAGGAAGGGAAGTCTCACCAGAAACCACGCCTGCTGGTGTCTTGATCTTAGACTTCTAGCTTCTAGAACTGTGACAAAATAATTATTTAAGTCACCCTATCTGTAGCACCCTGTTATGGCAGCTGGAGCTGATTAATATAGAAGTATTTTCTACTCTTCTATTTCTTAAGAGTTTGAGTAGAAGTGGTGTTAATTAACACACACACACACACACACACACACAGTAGAATTCACCTTGAAGCCATTTGATCATGGACTTCTCTTTGTTGAGAAGTTTTTGATTACTGATTCAAGGGGAGGTGGGTGGGGGTGGGGGTGAATAGGTGACGGGCACTGAGGGGGACACTTGACGGGATGAGCACGGGGTGTTATTCTGTATGTTGGTAAATTGAACACCAATAAAAAATTAATTTATTAAAAAAATCTCTTTACTCATTATGTCTGCAGAGATTTCCTATTTCATCTATAGTCAGTTTTGACAACTTGTGTTTCTAAAAATGAGTCTATTTCATTTAGATTACCTAATTTGTTGCGGTACAATTATTCATAATATTCTCTTATAGTCCTTTTAGTTTCCATATGGTTGGTATAATGTCCACACTTACGTTTCTGATTTAGTTATTTGTCTTCTCTCTTTTTTCTTAGCCAGTCTCTTTAAAGGTCTACCAAATTTCTTGACCTTTTCAATAAGCCAGCCTTTGCTTTGATTTTCTCTATTGTTTTTCTACCCTCTTCTTCAATTATTTGCACTCTAATTTTTATCATTCCTTTACTTTGGGTTAGTTTGCTTTTATTTTGGTAGTTACTTGTGGCACAAAGCTAAGTTGGTGATTTGAGAACTTTCTTGTTCTTTAATATGTATTTACAGCTCTAAATTTCCCTCTGAGCACTGCTTTGACTGTATCCTATAAGCATTAGTGTATTATGCTTCTGTTTTCATTCATCTCAAAGTGTTTTATAATTTCTTTAGTGAGGAATGCCTGGGTGGCTCCGTGGTTGAGCATCTGCCCTTGGCTCAGGGCATGATCCCAGGATCCTGGGATCAAGTACCACATCAGGCTCCACACAGGGAGCCTGCTTCTCATTCTACCTATCTCTGTCTCTGTGTGTGTGTGTGTGTGTGTGTGTGTGTGTGTCTCATAAATAAATAAATAAAATCTTTAAAATATATATATGTAATTTCTCTAGTGATACTTTCTTTGACACATTGGTTATTTAAGGAGGTGTTGTTTAATTTCCATGAACGTCCTTATTTTCCAGTTTTCCTTCTGTTATCAACTTTTAGCTTCACTCCATAGATGATACTCCTATGATGTCAATCTTTTAAAATTCATTGATAATTAATTGTTTTATGGCCCAAATATGGTTTATCCTGGAGATAGTTTCTTTGGTTTTTTTATTTTTTTGCATATTTGTTTATTGGAGTTCAATTTGCCAACATATAGTATAGCACCCAGTGCTCATCCTATCAAGTGCCCCCCTCAGTGCCCATCACCCCGTCACCCCATCCCCCCACCCACCTCCCCTTCCACTACCCCTTGTTCATTTCCCAGAGTTAGGAGTCCTGGAGAGAGTTTCAAAGGCACTAGAGAAGAATGTGTATTCTGTTCTTGGGTAGAGCATCTTTATATGTATGTTAGATCTGGTTGGTGTATGATATTGTTCAAGTTCTTTATTTCCTTATTGATCTGTCTAGATGTTCTATCATTGAAAGTTGGATATTGAAGTCTCCCATTATTATAGAACTATCTGTTTTTCTCTTCAATTTTTGTCAATATTTACTTCATATATCTGGGGCTTTGTTTTTGGTATGTACAAGTTTATAATTTTTCTGTCTAATGTTCTTCTTCGTCTCTTTGTAATAATTTTTCTGCTTAAAATCTATTATGTCTGATACTAGTATAGCCACTCCCGCTTTCTTTTCCTTTCCTTTCCTTTCCTTTCCTTTCCTTTCCTTTCCTTTCCTTTCCTTTCCTTTCCACCTATTTTTCTTTGGGTTTCAAGTGAGTCTATTATAAGCAGGATACAACTGGATTCTGTGGATGGGGGAGCGGGGGACGGGGTGTGTGTTAATCTATTCTGCCAATCTCTGTCTTTTAATTGATTAGTTTAATCCATTTACATTTAAAGTTATTACTGATAGTGAAGAACTTATTCTGCCATTTTACCATTTTTATGTCTTACACAATTTTTTCTCAATTTCGCCTTCTTTGGTGTTTGATTTTTTTCTAGTGTAATTACTTGACTCTCTATTTTTTTTGCATATTTTTAATTTATCTTATTAGTGGTTAGTATGGAGATTAAGTTAATATTCTAAATTTAAAACACTAGTTTTAATTGATACCAACTTAGTTTCAACGACATACATTAATTCCAATCCTATCCCACTCCATCACCCTTTTGTGTTAATATTGTCATAAGTACATCTTTATACATTGTGTGCTCATTAAGATAGATTTATAACTATCATTTTATGCATTTGTCTTTTAAACCATATAGGAAGCAAAAACGGAGTTATAATAAAAATGCAACAATATTAACTTTTGTATTTACATATATAGTTACATTTACTAAAGATCTATATCTCTTCATATAGCTTTGAGTTACCTTCTAGTGTCCTTTCATTTCAACTTAAAGTACTCTCTTCAGCATTTCTTGAGGGCAGACCTACTAACAACATACTCTTTCTCTTGTTTACCTAAGAATGTCTTAACTTTTTCATTTTTGAACACCAGGCACCAGACATAGAATTCTTGGATACAGGGTTTTTTCCCTCTCAGTTCTTTAAATATATCATCCCACTGCTTTCTAGCCACCATGGTTTCTGATAAGAAGCTAGCCATTAATCTTATTAACTATCCTTTGTACATGACAAGTTGCTTCTGCCTTGCTACTTTTTTCTTTGCCTTTAACTTTTGACAGATTGATTATAATGTGTCTCAATGTGGTTCTCTTTAAGTTTCTTCTGCTTGAATTTTCTTAAATTTTTTGGATGTGCAGATTTATGTAACCGTCCTCAAATCTGAGTAATTTTCAGCCATTATTTCTTCAAATATCTTTTCTGCTCCTTTCTCTCACTTCCATGCTTGCTTTCACTCTCACATTTGCTTTCTTCTTCTGGGATTTCCATAATGTGCATATTGACCTATTTTGTGATGTCTTATTGGTTCCTTAGGCTCTATTCATTTTTCTTCTTTTATCTCGGACTGGGTAATTTCAATTGCTCTATCTTCAGGATCACTGATACTTTCTTCTGTGGAAACTCTCTATTGAAATATTTATTCTAGCAATTGTACTTCTCAGCTCCAGAGTTTCTATTTGGTTCCTGTTTATAATTTCTGTCTCTTTATTTATAGTCCATAATTGTTCATACATTATTCTTCTCATCCTCTTAGTTCTTTGACCATGGTTTTCTTCAACTCTTTCAGTATATATGAGAGAGTAAATCTAAAGTTTTTGTCTAGTAAACTCAATGTCTGGGCTCTCACAGGGATAGTTTCTATCATTTTTCTGCTGAGACATAGACATTTTGAATATTGTAGTATAATAAATCTGGAAATAGGATTCTTCTACATCCACAGGGATTGCTATTTGGGTTTGCTGAAGGCTACAGTCATCTATTTGTTTAGTGACATTTCTAAACTATTTTTATAAAATCTATATTCTCTGTTCTGTGTGATCATTGAAGCCTTTGTTCTGTCCTAATGGTCAGATAGTGACATGATAGAGATTTCCATGAATGCCTGAATCCAGTAAGAAAACAAACAAACAAACAAAAAAGATGTTCTATCTTTTTAAATTCTTTCAGTAGATGCTACCCAGGATGTCGCGTGAGCCATAGGGGTTGAAACAATGGCCAGCATTTATGTTGGCACCTCAGTTACTTATCAAGACAGAACAAAACACACAACCTCATTTTTGGAGGGCAAGGTTTATTGCCCTCCTTAGCAAGCACACTAGGAAGGTAGGCCATTTTCTCCATGGCTGCATGCCTTGATGCTAGGGAATGAGGAATGGTAGCTGCTACACAAATACCAAAATTTACCAGCCCCTTTCTTCATCATGCACTCCCCCGGATTCAATAAGGTTTTGTCTAGATTCCAGAGTTCCAAAATAGTTGATTCTGACAATTCATGCCAGCTCAATGGTTGGTGTGTTTGGTGTTTTTTTTTTGTTGTTGTTGTTTGTTTGTTTTTTGTTTTTGTTTTTTTTTTTAGATTTAGTTATTTATTTGAAAGAGAGAAAATACATGGGGAGAGGGAGGAAGAGAGAATCCTAAACAGACTCCACTCTGAGTGCAGAGCCTAACATGGAGCTCAATCCCATGACCATGAGATCACAACCTAAACCAAAACCAAGAATTGGACACTTAACTGACTACACAACCCAGACACCTTGCCCAATGGTTGTTTTGCTGGAAGGATCAATTCCTGGAACTTTCCATTCTGACATCCTCTATGACATGTAACTGATTGTTTATCTACCATTTTGTGAATCACTTCCCTATTTTTCCATGGATATTACCATATTGTGTTATTTCTCTCTCTTTTGGTGTAAGTTTTGATCATTTATATTCACTTGGGAAATCTATTGAGTTGTATTAAGCAATTTCTTAACTCCATTTCAATCTCCTCCACATCTGAAATACTTCCCCCTTCCTAATCTTTTCTGCTTTAGGTTCCTCCTTCTTCTCCACCATGAAGATGCAATGCTTTCTTTGGCATGATCAGATTAAACATACAATGAAAGGTTTTCCTTTCTAATTATAGTTCAATTTCCAAAATTTCACAGATTCCTTTTTATTAACTAGACTAAATCCAGATTTATCCCTGAGCTGATCACACTCCATTCACTTGCATCCCAGGAGAATTTCCTGAGTGTTTGAGTAAAGGAGCTTCTGTGGTGAGGGACTGTGGACTTCACATTAATCCAGGCTGTGCCCACAGGGAGCCATCCTGCCTGCAATGCCATCCATCATGTATATCCTGGTGAAACACACAGGGACAATCAGGACCAGCCAGCAATTTATATCTTTTGTTGAGGGTTTCCCAAACAACCAGTTCTGGCACATATTTATGGCTCAGGGGTTTTAATTCATTAATTTCTGTTCCTATCTATTAATTCCTTTTTCCAGCTTTTTTTAAAGTTTACTTTAAAAAATTTTAAACTTTTTTAAAGTTTATTTTTTTGTTTTCTTTTTAAGTTGAATTGAAAGCTTACTTAATTTATCTTTTCTAACATTGAAGGCAGTTAGGGTCATGAATTTCTTCATTATAACCTTGACAGATTTCCTAGGCCTGGATACATAGAGTTTTCAAATTGCTGTTTTCTTAGTATTCAACAATGTAGTTTCAAATTTCTCCTTGATTCAAAAGTTATTCAGGAAATGATTGCACTGTTTTTGTGTTTGTTTAGTTTTCATGTTGATGGAGGGTTTTTTTGTTTCTATTTTGTTATTACTCTCCATTTTCAATGCACTGGGTCAAAGTACTGACCTGCACAATTTCTATTAAGAGGAATTTACCGAAAATTTTCCTTGCTTGTTGCCTAATGAATGAAATGTTTTTGTAAGTGTCCCATGGGCACTGGGGAAAAACATGACATCTTAGTATGAAGGGCACAGAGTTTGGTATGTAAACTTCATGTCAGCCCACTGATTATACCACTAGTGTCTCCTATTGATGCATAAAGCCCTGAGTGAACTGTGTTACATATTTTCACTATTATTGTGTTTCTGCAACATTTTCTGTGTGTCCATGGGTGCAGTTGAAGGAGCTGTTGCCAACCAAGGGGCCTAATGGTACTCTGAAATGCTATTGTTACAAAGAAATACAATTCCAATGGGTCACTAAGCAAAGGAGAGACAGCACATCCAGAGACAGTGGGAGGAGCCCCTGTGTGCCCTTTGAAGCCTGGTCTGCCCATCCAAAGGAAGGTGACACCTTGGCCTGTCACCTGTTGTACACAGGACATCTTTAGGCACTTTATGTTCCAATTCTGGGTCACGATCAGCATGTTTGCAGATTTTTCAGTTTCTATTGCTTCAGACAACAAGTCTACAGAAGCTGTTTGGAAAGTTATCCAGAAGTATGACACCAAGTTAAGGTAATTGAATTATACAACTAACTCCTGCTTAAAATCAAACCCATCTGCCCACCACATTCTGCCCCTTTATAGCTTTAGCCTCTGTGTCCCCTTAGAAGCAGAATTAAAGAGGTTTAAAAGGAAATTCCAGTGTGACTTTCAAGGGCCTTCTGGTTTTTCTTGCATTCATGTCATATGGCCCAGTAAGTTACTCTGGCTCCAGGCAATGTCCACTGACTAATCCAGTGTAAGACAGAAAATAGTCACATCTCTACTTCCTCCACTCCTCCTTCCTCCTTTCTTCTAGTTTTGTAATTCTTGAATCAATTTCTCTGTTTTTATTATCACTAGTATCTTTTAGTGACTTGTTTTGGAACAGTAATACATGCATCACAAATAAAACAGGAAAACACAAAGTAAGAGCATAATGGATGTTCCCAAAATGCTGGCAAACAAGCATCATGGAACCATGGGAACTCTCAGACACTTCAGACACCACTAATGGGGGCACAAAGTGATATAACCATTTTCAAAACAGTTGTTTTATCTAGTAAAATTAAAATACAATTATAACTAAAAATACAAAACTAAAATTAAAAATATACTTATAACCTAGAAATCCCACTTCTAGATATATATCCCAGAGGAATGTGAGCACTTGTGGATACATATAAGAAAAATCAAGTCGAAATATCCATATTAATCAAGTATTGGGCATAATTTATATGACCATAAAAAGTGAAATGGATAAGAGAACTCAGATATATTCATTCAATGGAATACCTTATAGCAAAATGAATTAACTACAGTCCATATGACTTTCCGAAACATAATGTCAAGTAGAAGCACCAAGACATAAAAGAACACAGGCAGCACTGTACATAATCTCCAATCCAAATCTCCACCTCCAAACTCCAGTCTCCAATGTCCAACTATCTATCCACACTTTTCACTTGCATCTCACATTCAATGTACATAGTCTGAATTCCTGACCTTTCCCCTCAAAGCTTATTCTTTCCACCACCATGGTTAATGGCAATTCTACCCTACCAGGGCTCAGGCCAAGTACCTTAGAGTCATGCTTGCTTCCTCTCTTCCTTTCATGTCTAAATCTTATGCCTACTGGCTCCACCTCAAATTCTATTCATAATCTGGCCATCAGATTCTGTGTTGAATGCTGGTCCAATCCACCGCCATCTCTCACTGTGCTAATGCAACAGTGCTTATGGATCTCCCTTTTTTCCCTAACACTGGCAAGATTCAGTGGCCCAACACAGTCTGGCCCTCTTGTGATCTCTATTCTGCTCCTCACTCATCCTGCTCCAGCCCTCTGGCTTCCTTCCTAAGCCTTCAGCATATCAAGCAGATTCTTGCCACAGGAACTTTGCACCTCTGTTCCCTTCACCTGGAACAGTCTTCCCCATATGTTTATCCCCATTGCTTTCTTAGGTCTGTATTCATATTTCAACCTCTTTAGAAGGTTGAGTTCTTTTGGGAACATGTTATATAAAACTGTTCCATTTCTCCTCCCCTTGGCATTCCCACCCCTGGGACATTCACTAGTTTCTGACATTTTCTGTAACTTACTTATTTGTTTAGTGTCGTTCATAGCCCACTACCATTTCTAGAATATTAATTCCATGAGGACAGGGATGTTTTTCTGTTTTGTGCATTGCTATGTGCAAGATGCCCAGAACACTGCCTGGCACATAGTATGTACTTATTTTATCAAGGGGTCTCTAGAAATCAGAGCCTGAGGTCAAATGTATGTGTTAATGCTTACAGGGAGCAAGGGTAAGGGAAAGAGGTGAGCCAGAGAAGGAGGGAAGCCTGTGGGCCTACAGCCAAATAGAACACAGCTAAAGAACACAGAGCAGCCATAGAAAGAGGAGGCACAGCTCTGTCACCTGCTTGCTCCTCTCACTGGCCAACATCTACCCTCTGGAACACTGATTTACCTTCTTCTGCTTCCTCTCCAAGCAGCCCCTCTGGACAGAGAGCTGTGAAGGTAGGATTCAGGGGTGTAGCCCCGGGGAGGCCCACACAGCACGATGAGATGGGTCACCACAGTGGCTTTATGCCCATGGTAGTGGCATTTGTACCACAGAAAGTCTGAAAGCCATCATGATGACCATTCCAGCCAGCAGGTGAGGCAAATGGCCAAGGCCAGGCAGGTCCAGGCCCAAGTTAGCCATGTGGAGTGAAAAATCTGGGCTCGGTAGAGCACTCACTATATTTGCTGGCAAATGAATCCACTTTACCCAGCTGATTTGGTGTGCCACTTTAGCATATAATAAATTGCTGGAGTTATTTATTTTAAATCATTATTTTCCATTTTACATTCTATCTTCCATTATTTTTAGAGATATTTTCCTTCTGTTTTGTGCGATCATTTATGATAATTAACATAACTCAGTGCATGGTTTAATGGTTTAATAAAATCAGGCCTGACTACTTACTGGTTGCACATTCATATCATGACTTCCCTTTTTGTTTGCATATTCCTCCTTGAACAGTGGGAATCTGATATTGCACCCAAAACCAGTGAAGGCATCTTCTTGGACCCCCTCACTTTGTACATGGATGTCTATACAGCCTCCCTCTCAGATCTCATGTGGAGGGCTAGTGGCTAGCTCAGTGGGTAGCTGAGGCACCTGCATGGAGAGGTAGGTCAAGCCACAGGAAGTCTCCCCAGATGGACTTCACCTCTCCCTGCCCTTCCTTGCCCTTGTGCATCACAGCCAGCAGCAGGGAAGGTCTGGGCCAGGACCATTCCTGGCCATGTGGCCCACTCCTGGCCCCAAGGCTTCCCCACAAGTGTTTTGGAGTGGCTGGTAGTACCATTATACACTTAGTCTCACATAGTCACAGCAAGTGTCAATGATGTCAACAGTGTCAAGTGTGGTAAAATGTAATGAAGTAACCAGGACTAGGACAACCTAGGGAGTGTGGGCTCAGACCTGTCTTTTCACAGACTTAGCCAAGAAGAAAACGGTATGAAAGCCAGGGCTGGTGAAAACGTGTGGTGGGGACCAAGCCTGGCCAGGCCTGCAGTCATAGGAGCCTGGCACAACATGGGACAACAGAAAACTGAGGGATGGCAACACTAGTCAGCCAGTTCAGGCAGGGAGGCCAGAGAGTGTTCCTGAGGTAAAATCCTATGTCATGTACAGAAGTGAGGAGGACTCCCTGGAAGCCGAACATGCCTCAGAACCTGAGGAGGGAGGGTGGGTCCAGGCGAGGGGCCCAGGGCAGGAAATGTGAGCTAGGGCCATGGGGCAGCCTGCCAGCACCCACTCTGCACTTTTATTTACTTTGTCCCGGGCCCAGTAAGTCTGTCTCTATTTTATAATTACTGTATTATATAAGTTCTAGTAAATTGCCTTGAATCCTTTGCGGGAAGAGGAATGGCATTCATTAATTAACAAGTTAATTAGCAAGTCTTTTTCCATTCATTCTTTATGCCTGGGCCTGCCAATTCCCACAGCACCCACCTTGAGCACCCTGCAGGTGGGGCGGGGGCAGATTTGGTGAGAAGGCTGTGTGCTGGCAGGCAGGGTGGCCACACTCAGAGATCCTGAAGCCCATCTGCCTTACATGGCCTCTCCCTGAGAGGGTACCACCCTCTCAGGCATCCTGGCTACCTGAGCGTCCCCCACCCACGCTGCGCCCTACTAGCAAACAGCCCCACTTCCCTCCCTTCCTCCTAAGCCACACGCTGCCCTAGCCCCACCCCGCACTCATCATGGTGTCTGCGCCCACAGCCACTGTGTAGTTGGGCCAAGCTCAGCAGGCACAGGGCAGACCCCTTGGCAGCCTAACCCCAGCCTCCGTCAGGGACCACAGAGGATAGCCCCGACTTTGGTCCCTCCCCAGCAGTGTAAGTCAGGGCAGGCATGGCCTCCATGTGCCCCTACAGACCCACTTGTCCTGGAGCTTCATGTTGGATCTGGGCAATGAGAGGACTTTGCCAGAGCCTTGAGACAGACAGAAGCAGATCAGAACCAAGCCAGTGTCCTCTAGCTCTCTCTCCACCAGGCCACGTTGGGCAGGGACATGTCCTCTACCTGCGACCATGGCCTCTGTGAGAAGCCCTTTCCTACAACCAGAGCTTCTCCAGCCTCTGGTTGGCCTTCACCTCAGGCTGCTGGCAGCTCCCATGGTTGCTATGTCTTTATGCTCCCCAGTCACCAGGATGAGCCAGCCATTCCCTGCTGGGACCCTTTCCTGTACATCCTTTTCATTCCAGGCTGCCTCAGACAAGGCTCTTTCATTGACAAGGGAGAGAAATACACATAAGCCACTGTAAGTGCCATGTCAGACGTCCCCAAGGCCATCCTCACACTCGATGACTTGCTGTTATACTCACAAGTAGGATCCATCACAGCAAAAGGATGCAGACAAAAATCAGCAGAAGGAAAAGCACCCCGAAGAAGCCCAGGAGGAACTAGACACAAGCTCCTCTCCCAACAATATCACAAGGGAACACACTCAATCCTCCCAGCAACAACACAGAAATACCTGCAAAGTTCCCAACTGGGGAAGCTCACCTGAGCCCTATGTCCAGAGTTTTTACTAAGGATCAGTCATGCAAGCCTGTGGCATTTATGTGACTGGCTTCAGATCCTGGCATCGTCTATAAATCACATTGGCAGGATAAACTTATCTCGCCAAACCGGTAGAGCATGGCCCCAGGTCTCAGGCAGGCAAAACACTCTTACCAGACAGGATATTCTAAGATCTCTAAAGACAAGCTTCTGTTTGGAATGTGCAGGGTTTGAACAATCCAGGCCTGCTGGCTTAACCCTTTCTTACCCAGCCACAAAGCAGAATAAGGCTAAAGTACTTGACAGAGCTCAGGGCAGGGCTGCCAGTAGAGCCTCCAGGGAAGCAGAGCAGAACAAGAAAGTCATTAGGCATCAGGGTTCCCTCCTCCCACTCACAGAGTCCTCCTGGTCTCTTCCTGCTTCTTCCTGCCTCAGTCTCCTTCTCTTCCTCCCTTCTCTCCCTTCCATTTTTTTCTCCTTTCCTCCCTCCCAACATCCTCCTCTTCCACAGGCATCTGAGCCAAAATTAGCTGCCCCGGGCCACCTGCCCTATAAGCACCTAAATCCCCTAGGTGGACATAACTGGTTTCAGAGAAAGGGGACAGGAGCAAAAGAGGCACCTTAATGAAAGGGATGGGGTGACAGACCCCTTATCTTTTGATCCTACATTATTAGGACCCCATCTGATGGACTAAGTGGCTCTGTCTGTGGCTCACAGAGGAAAAAGGGCACCATTGACCCCACCCCACCCCCAAAAAGATCCTTATATTGCAGATGAAGGAGCCTGGGTAATGGGTAGGCAAGAGCCCATGAGGAGGGCTATGTTGGCCAAGGGCATGAGGCTGGATGCCAGATGCAGCTACTTTGACCTCCATGCAGATGCAGCAGGGACAGAGGGTGATGCTCTTCAGAGAGAGGAAAGAGAAGCACTGGAGCACAGAGCAGCAGCACTGGCACCCAGCCACCAGCCTTACAGAACAGTGGTACAGGACCTGTGACACGTAGTGGCAGGGCCAGGAAGCACATGGTACAGTTGGACACAGAACCACCTCCTCAGGTTGAGTAAGCCTGAGGGCCACCACGAGCAGGGAGGTCTCCTCCCAGTAATGTATGCAGTGGGTCGAGCCCACAGGTGGACAAAGTGGGAATTTATGTTGGCATGTCTTTGCTGGAGAGGTGGACATGTGACAATTTGCCTTACCCTCATCACAGAGGAGGCACCCCGTCTTCTTGCTCACTCCTGCTTCTTCACTGTGGAAACAATCTCAAGAATCATCCTGGTAACTCACAGTGAGTATCAAGATTGGTGTTGGATTAAAGGCTATTTCCTCCGGGAAATGTATTGTTGAACATACAGAGACCAAAGGATGGGAGCCCTTAGGGTGGCCTACCCGCAGTAGGAAGGCAAGGGAGCGATGCTGAGGGCCACAGGGTCCTTCCTGCTGCCTGTAAGAGCAAGCCCGGCTCCCACCCAGCCAGAGAGTCACAGAGCACATCCAGGGTGCTTGCACTTGGCCAACACGGTCCCACCGACTCCCTGAAGGCTTCCATGCATGGGGTGGAGCCCCTCCAGCAGGGATGTTGGGGCTCCCAGGAGCCAGGGTGGTATTCAGCCTACATTTCCACATCAGCATCTTTCTCACTTCTTCCCCCAGGCAAGGCACTTAACCCCCATGAGTCACTGTTTATTCATCAGTAAAATGGATAGAATAATATCAATCTCACCGGGGTGTTATTTAGACTTATTTATTGATGCTGGCAATATACTCAGAGCCCTCAAGATTAAAGCAATAGATCACTGGGAAATATTATTGCATCCTGTTGCCATAGAGATGGTTCCATCCTCTGGCTCCTCCTCGGAGCCCAGCTGTACTATCAGGCTCCAAGGATCTGAGGAGCAGAGCTGCACCAACCAGGACATTAACACTAACAACAGTGATAATTAAATTACACAGAGAGGAAGCCCATGAAATATGTATGGGAGAGAAATGGATTTGATTCATTTAGGCAAATGGGCATGTTTTCCCATTAGAAATGGCTCCCCAGAGCCCACGTCTGGCTCTCTGTGGCACTCCTTTCTTTACACAAGGCAGAGGCCCGGGGATTTGGGTAGGGGCCTAAGCTGGGAGCAGAGGTGGGACAGAGATCCAAATACAGTCCTTGCAAAAGCTACAGCCACTGCTGGAGCCTGGAGCTGCACTGGCGGTGCCTCCAAGTGCAGGATGCCCGGGACTGTGGCCCTCATCTACCGCTCACAAGCAACCTCCCCCACTTTCTCATGTAAGATGGGAGAGGCGGGGGTGAGGGGTGACACAGGGTTGTTAGAATGATTCAAGGATACAGGAACAAGACTGGCTTCCCTCACCAGTGACCCCTGGGGGAATGGGAACAACCACCCCTGTGTACAGAGGGGCTCCGGGCCTCAGAACTGAGTCAGGAAAGTTCTCTACGTGTTGTCGGCTCTCCAATTCACCGTCCAATGGAAGAAGAGGCAGCCATGAGCTGGGCCACAGGGCCCAAGCATTGAAGCCACATTTCCCAACTGCATCTCCCCAACCTCCCTCATGCAGCCCACCTTTCTCACCCTCCAAGGCCGGCCCAGCTCCTTCCAGGAGATGTGTGCACACGCGTGGTGCTGCTCAGCACAGGCCCTGTGGCGGCTCCGTCCTATGGACAGGCACCAGCAGTCCCTCCTTCATGCTCTCCTCCGGCCCAGCTTGGGAGTGAATCTTCACTACAGCTCTCTGAGCCAAGAAACAGAAACAGGTCACTGCCCAGCTTGGAGCTGCTGGATGCCCTGCCCAGGAGTCTGGGGGAAGCCAGAAACCAGAGGCCTGGGTACCTGAGAGGAGGGGATGGAAGCCCCAGCTTTGAACCAGACACACACCATGGACACCTGGCAAATGTGGCATTGCCTCAGCAACCCCAAGAAAAACGCCCTGCACTCCCCCACCTCTGTCTACCGTCAGGCTAACTCTGGGAACTTCCTCTCCCAAAGAATGGAAACAGAGTGGGTGCCTGAGAAGGTGAACAGAGGTAGCCTGGGCCACAGCCCTCCTTTCTTGGCCTTGATCTCCTCTCACGGTCTCTCCCTCCCAAAAGGGCCTCAGGAACAGCTCTAGTACCTCTCATTTAAACTGTACCATGAATTTGAATCCCTATGGTAATAACAGGAATAAGTAACAGTTAATGAGCACAATGCATGCAAACAGTGCTCTCCTGACCCAAGAGCCCCTTGAGGCAGGTGCAGTTACCAGGCTCATTGCACAGATGAAGAAACTGAAGCTCAGTGAGCCTAGTCATTAGTTCACAGTCACAGAGCATGTCAGCGGGGGCGAGATTCAGACCAGCTTGGTCCCCTCTCCCAGGATATTTGTATTCTTAACCATATTGCTCATCATCGAGGGGAGGGCTAAGTGTGCTCAGAGGGGGTGGGGGCGGGGTCCTGATTCTGTCCCTTTGTACCTCACCTCCATTAGAAGGGAGGTGCCCTCTTTCACCTGTGTGTCCCCTGTAATGTCCAGGGGAGAACAGCTCTCAGGATCCCCAGGACAACATCGGTAAGGAGCCCAGGTCTCATGGACATAAACTGGGGTGAAGGAGGAGCCCTCCCCAGCAGAGCTGCCACCAAGCTCCCCTCTGAGGTTCCCAGGGCATCCCTTCCTGGAAAGTCACTGCCTGAGCCTGGGCTTGGTGTCATCCTGGAGGGTTTGCCTCACTTAGGCCTTATATTCCCTCGGACCAAGGGATAGAGCCTCATTCATTTGAGACCTAGAGTACACTGCACCCCTCCCCCAACACACACACACACACACACACACGCACACACACACACACACACAGACAAACCACCTCTGTCTGATTCAAAGCCCAGTGCTTTCTGTGCTCACATCACTGAGGCTCAGAAAGATTAGCAGAGCCCCTGCCAGTAAGACACTGGGCCCTTGTTTCTGTGGCTCTGGGGGTAGCAAGCAGCGTGCTTGTGCCCTTGCACAATGTCCCTTCACCCCTTGCGATGTTCCAGGCACTGTTCCAGGTATAGAGGAGACCCAGGGAACAAACAAACCCCAGCCCTCATGAGGTTCATAAGTACACCAGACGGCAATGTGCACAGGACCAGGAAGAGAGCGAGGAGAGCAGGTGACAGCTAAGCAAGCATCTGAAGGGAATCTAGGAGCTGACCCCAGGGCGTCAGGAAATAAGATTGCTCCAGGCAAGGACATAGCATGTGCCAAGGCCCTGAGGCTCAGCCTTCCCACTGTGTCTAGGGAAATGGAGGACACCCTGTGGAGCTCCTTGTGGCCAGATGATGGCCTGGCACTTGCCAGCGACTTTTAGAGTCACCCATAACCATTAAACAAGGTTAATACCATCTTGCTGTTGAGAAAACTGAGGCTCAGAGATCTCAGATGGCTTTCTAAAGTCACTCGCTAGTGTGTATGACTTGATTGTAGGTCTGGCTGGTTCCAAAGCCTGTCTCTGTCCACATGCCATCCTTAATGCTGGGAGTCCAGCTCACCACGGGCTTACCTGGCAGACCTTCTGGAGGATGAATGAATAAATGAGTGAATGAACTAACGGACACCAAGACACTCCTTTGATGTGGCATCTCCTGACCCCTGCTGGCAGGAGAAACAGTGGCTAGGCAGGGGATGGGCTCTGGGGCCATGGCTGCCTAAGCCTGGTGTCCGACTACTGCCCCCACCACCTCAGGCCAAACCTAGGGAAAACAGAAGAGTGACCCCCCGAGTCAGTCTCCCTCTGACCAGCTCCAGGCCCAGGATTAGCATGTTGGGTTGATCAGCAAGGGCTACACATAGACACCCACTCTGGTCTCCCAAGGTGTTCTGATCCACACCGGACTGCTGCAGCCCCTGAAGAGTGGCAGCAAGGAAAGGACCATCCCTGCCCACCTGGCCAGCCACCCCATTTCCCACCTTCACCCTTTGGGTCCCCGGCACATGAGGCTTCCCCTGGTTCCCTGCTAGGAGCCTCTTGTCCTAGGCATTGGGGATGGTATCTCTCCACAGAAAATGCTCTGCATGGCCACTCCTGCTTCTGAGACTCAGCTCAGATGCTGCCTCTCCCAGGTGGCTTCCAAGCTCCATCCATACCCCCTCGGAGGCCCTGCCCACCATGGGCTGACCATATGGTATGGCCACAGTTCTCAATGCAGCCCTCCTCCTGGAAGCAGCCCCTGCCAGCACAGCCCACTGCCCTCTGTCCCCAGACAGCCACCAGCAGGCTATCCAGAAAGAATTGGGAATGGAACCAAGCTCTCTTCGCACATCTCAAGCAATGTGTTTTCTTTTTCTGAGAGTGCTGCAAATCCATTTCCCCGACAGTGATGGAAATGGGTATTATCAGCAGTGGGGAGAGCACATTATAAATGATTGCACTTGAGTCCATTTTTAAAAGGAGGAAGTCAATATGCTCTTCCCGGCATCATCTGCTCCCCTCACCTGACCTCTGTGCTCAGGCCCCAGCTGCTCTTCCCACCACCCTCTCTTCCTTCCTTCCCAGAAGGGGCTGTTCCTTTCTCCAAACTGCCCACAGAGCCTCGGGGAAAACAGGCTTCTTTTCTGGGGAAAGTGCTGGGTGCAGGCACCCGCACAGGTCCCTTGGGTAGAAGTACTTGATCTCTAGGACAGTCTGTGCTTTTGAGAAACCTCCAAGGAACCCAGTAACTGCACTGCCCCAGCCTAGAGCCTCTGAAATTACATCAAGGGTGGGCCTACCATACTCTGGGCAGTGCCTGGCATTCCCACACATCATTTGCAAAACTAGTGGGAGCACCTCCACCTGACAGGCAGGCAAGGAAAGAGGCTCAGAGAAGCAAAGCAGTGCCCAAATGTGGCAAAACCTGGATGCTAAACCAGGCTTTCTGCAACAGCACCATGGGCTGACCCTGAGAATGCACAGATCCTAGGGCCACAGCACCCAGTGTCAAACTCCAGCTCTGCCACCCACAAGCTGTGCAGCCTGGACAAGTCACCTAACCTCTGCAAGCCTCCTCTCAAACAGGACTGGTACAGCCTCCTGGATGCAGTGCCGGGGGCTGTCCAGGGAGGGCCGAGCCAAGGCACACTGTGAGCGAGGCAGCCCCTCACCCATCCCTCCAGGCTGCCAGGCCCCTGGGGTCTGCTGTCTCCCCTCCTCACTGGCCTGTCTGTGCTCTCCACATGGTGCAAAACTGTCCTGGCCTCACCCGGCTGTCCCTCCTGCCAGGAAGCCTGCAGCCTGTGTGACAACAGCTGCACACACCCTCTTGGCCTCAGGCTAACTTTAATAATGAGTGTTCAACGAGAATTCTTTTTACTTTATTAACTCTCCCTCACCCCAAAGTCAGGCCATTCATTTTTCTGTTCTGCTTTGGAAGCATTTCCACAAACCCACTCCGGAGGCAACATGATTCAGCAAAAAATAAGGGGTGAGGGCGTGCCAACACTACATGCCTAGACCCGGTGCCAGTTGTACCGCCAACAGTCTGTGGCCTAAAACGCTGTCCTTCCATCTCCTGCCTCAGTCTCCCCTTCTGTAAAAGGAAAAGGTTCAACAAGAGAAGTCACCAGGGCCCCTTCAGCAGAAGTAGCTCCTCCTTTCCAGGCAAGATGTGACTTCTACAGGGCCTCCTGCAGTCAGGGTCGTGCCTGCGCTGGGACAGGTGACAGTCTACGTTTAGAAACTTACAAACCCGAGAGCTGTAGCGTTGCTCACACTGTGAAAGCCACAGAATGCGGTTTTGAGCCCCAAGTGGAGTTTTAGGGCTACCAGCTGGAATTCTGCTGGTCACTGAAAGAGGAAAAGAATCAGAAGGGCCTGACATCAGAAATGAAATGCCCAGCCTGGGTGTTACACTCATCACTTCTGCACACAATTAAGCCAGAATCAGGCACTGGGCCCCCTCCCGCCCCTCCCCGCTCCCCACAAACTGCAGGGGAGCCAGGAAGTTTCCCCTGCCCTGTGCCAGAAGGTGGAAAACCAGGCATTTGGGGAACAGCCCATTGACCACCACCTACACCTGTGTCTCCCAGGCTGGGGCTGAGGTGGGGCTGCCTGGCCACAAGGGACGAGGTGAGCAGACAGGTGCCACCTGTCCAGCTCTGAGCCCTGAACAGGGAGGAAGGAGACTCTCACCTATACAGGCTCCCCTGGGAATTCTGTGGGCCTGTGGAAAGTATGGGGTGTACTCTGGGATCTGAGCACCCTCACGAGGGCCCTATGTACAGAGCAGCTTCTCAGGGGAGCAGGAAAGGGAAGACCCCACCGGCAAGCACCTTGGAGCCCTGGGGACCCCAGACATGCAGAGGTGTGAGGGTGGGGAAGGTCAGAGGGACCTATGAGGCCAGAATTAATCCTTGGGAACCAGTGCTGCTCACGTTGCCTCCTGCTCAAGAGTTTGAGACCAGACGCCCCAGTGCTGCCCGGGGAGACCCTTCTCGGCAGAACTGCAGGGATGGCCCTAGGCAGTTAGAGTCACCATCCCAAGGCCATATTTACTGCGTCTTTCAGCAGGCCAGCCTTAGGCAAAAACCAACATCTGCCAAAGACCAGACACTGTTTATTCATTTGCCCTTCACTCATTCAGTGAAATAGGTGTCAGGCGTGAGCAGTATCCAGCCTCTTCCCTTGGACACTTGCAGTTGGCGCAGGGACTAAGCTCTTAACCCCAGGTGTTCCCTGACCCTGCAGCCCTGACCGGAGCATCCTCCTATGTTTTCCATGATTCCCCAGCACCAGGCCCTGGGATGAGATGCTGCCCCCTAGCCTGGTATGACGTGGCATCCTCCTTGGAAGCCAGGCGGAAGCCTTCTGCAGCAGGTGGGCGAGCACTCCAGTTACACAGGTGAGACAAGAGAGGCCTTTCTTCTTGGCCCCAGCTGGTGAATTGCCCAGTGAGGACTAGGCCCAGCTGACCCGTCTCAGGAGAAAAGAGAATACACAGCAGCCAGCAGTTCGCTGCATTTTCCTTCAGGGAACCAGGAGAACCACACGCATGGGAGCCTCCATCCCAAGAAGATGATGAAACCTTTGGCTTGCCTTCAGGTGAGGCCCTTCTGGTGCCTCTTCCTCTGCGAAGCTTTCTCTGTACCCCCTGACCACCCCTGCCCCCCTTCACCACAGCTGGAAGGCCTGGTCTTGGGTCAGCTGCCCCCAGTACATAGCGGGTTCCCAAGGGCAGGGGCCCCGTATCACCCTTTTTGGCCTCTGAGCCCAGCACAGGCTCTGCCTCGACGTGATCAGGATGTTTATAGGATGCGAAGCATGAATTCATTCACACCCACCTCATACCAACAGAGTATGAGAGAAAAGCTATTACTTTTCACATTCTCTTAATTTTTTTAAATAACTTTTGTCTCAATAGAAAATACATAAAATACCAAAAAATTTAAAACTCAAACTCACTGTTGACTACCATCACTGTCACTGGAAATACATTCATATATTTCCTTCCAGGCTCTTCTCTATGCTTAGCTTCTGTTTGTTAACAAAGCAAAATTACAAAGATTGGGTATGATTCTATAGCCTGGTTTTTATATTCGACATCATATTGCAAGCACTTTATGGTGTTAATTCATATGTTTAATAAACCCTGCAATGGCTGCATGGCATTCATTTGAATTGCTGCGTAATTTCCATGGCCTTTCCTCTAACATGGACATTAGGTGGTTGCTGATTTCAGGCCATGTAAAGCCTCAGGGTCTCTTTTTGGGCACGAATCGTGGTCTGCATGTCCAAGCCTGCCGGGGCACATACATTCTCACCTGGCCTCCTTGCTCAGAGTCCTGCCTTTGTTAAGTCTTGTAACCTGGCACACAGCTGGCTCCATCTTGGGAGGAGGCCCAGAAAACGCCCCTGTGCGGGCTCCCCCAGCTGCTCCTGGGCCTGAAGAGGGACAGGTGCTTGCAAGCGGCACTTCCCCAGGCTGAGCTCTCCCCCAGTGCTCCTTATCCCTCCTCTCCTCACCCCTTCTGCAGAGGGCTGGCCCTGGTCCACCACGCACCAGTTGTGCAGGAGCAATACCTGAGGATGAGCTGGTTACTGGTTTGGAGAAAACCAAGGCTACCTTGGGGAAAGGTCCAGGTTGCCCTTCCTACAAGCACATGCAGGCCCTGTGGAGGGGGGTTGGGAGGGGTTGACAGATGGGCTGCGGGGTCCTCCCTGAGGCAGGCGGTCCCTGGCCACAGGGTTGCTCTCCCTCTCTGTGCTCTGCTGGCTTCCCCTCCGCTCCCACCAAGTGGGCTGCCAGCACCACAGAAGCCCCTCCCCCATCCCTTTCTCACCACGGATTGTTAGTTTTCTTGGTTCCGTGTCCACTTCTGGAACCTGACTGGCCCAGCTCAAGCCCTTTCAAGTGGCTTTCTCTGGGGCCCAGGTGGCTGGTCGGATGCCAATAGGTTCCTTGTTCAAGTGTCCTCCTCTGGTCACTTGTCTCAAGTTGAGGGAGAAGAGCAGCCCTAACCCCAGTGACCTAGTGCCATGGATGCCCTCGGGAAGGGGTCACCACAGGTGTGACAGGCAATAAGGACACTGGCCTCAAGGGTCTGTGGCATCAAGGGCTGGGAACACACACAGCTGAGCGGTGACCCGAGCATGAAGCACACCCTACCTATGGTGGCGCCCAGCAGAAGGGACTGTGCTCCTGGATGAGCTGAGCAGGGCCCAGCAGAGCCCACACACCTGTGATGGCACCAGGCACAGGGCATCAGCAGAGAGCTGTTCCCACACAGCTGGGCAGGTACTAGAGGCCTCTGCTGTGACATCTATGGAGACAGCCAGGACCCAAAGGAAGGAGGAAGGCAAAGGGAGCCCTTGTGGGGTGGGAGGTGGAGGGCACAGCATAAAAGGGGCCTGCAGGAGTAGAGGCAGAGGCAGGAAACCCCGTGTGCTAGGCTGCTGGGGTGCCGTTAGCCACTGCAGGGTGGGTCACAGGTGCAGAGAGCAGCCTGGCCCCATCCTGCCTCAGCCTTGGCTTTGGCCTTCATGTGCAGGACAACTGTGCCTTGAGGATCCTGGCTGGAACAAAGGACAAATGGGTCCAGTGGGTCCAAATGGGCTCGATCAGGTTGGGCAGCTCTGACCAGGTCAGAGGTAATGTGGGGGTGGGCCAGTAATGGTTAGTAGCAGAGCTTTGCTTTAGAATTGCTGGGTTGTCCCACCCTGGGGATTTCTTGGCCATAAGACACAGAAGTGGAAGAACCAAGGACCCAGCTAGAGTGTCACTCCAGCTTGTCCCAATTAATGGGACCCCACCACCACCACCTCACATTAATGATACCACAAAGGGCAAAAACCCATGAGTAACACAAAGAGTCACTGGAATGAGTGACGTGTAGTCCTGTGAGTGCCATCCTGGGAAGGAGTAGGGTCAAGCTTGGAAGGGACTTGAGAAGATGGGCAGGGCCATGGATGGGTAGGGAGTGAGTGGGTAACCAAACATGATGCCCAGGAATGCAGGTCAATACAAGTCTGTGCCTGTCACAATGAAGTCCAAAGCCAAGGTGTCAGCAGGGTGGGTTCTATCTGAGGGCCATGAGGGAGAGATGGGTCCCAGGCCTGTCTCCTTGGCTTATGGATGCCCATCCTCTTCCTGTGTCTCCACATCGTCTTTCCTGTGTGTATCTATGTCCTAACCTCCTCTTCTCACAAGGATTCCAGGCACACCGGATGCACAAATAAGGTCACATGCCGAGGTGCTAGGAGTTCAGACTTCAACATGTGAAAGGGGGAAACTCAATTTAGCTGAGAACAGCAAGCATAGATGGGCTTGCGTTGCCTCACTGCATCAAGGAAGGCCTGGCCTGAGGATGGAAACTGCCTGAAAGCTTTTTTGCGTCTGCATGGGCTGCGCGCCACCAGGGCCACGGGCTGCTGCTCCCATGCTGCCACCCAGGAGGCAGCCAGAGAGAAGGGAGCCAGGCCCAGAGCCAGCCAGAGCTCCAGCAGATCCTGTTGTCAATCATCAGACACCCCGCTGCCTACTTTGGACCCTTAAATAACACATTGAGTTTTGAGCCAAGGCTAACTTTAGTTACAGTGATGCTGCTAACAGGGGAAATAAGTAATCATCATTAGAACTGAATCCAAATGAATGAGCTAGCCTGGGTCTCACTCAGATTTGGGTGGCGGCGGCGGCTGCTGCTGCTGCTGCTTCTTCTTCTTCTTCTTTTCTTCTTCTTCTTCTTTTAATTGTCACAGTTTGCTGCCATAGTTTTCCCTAAACTGAAGCAGCATGAAAGAAATCTTTTACCAAATATGACACATTACCATGTGGGAAATATTAAAGGAATTGATTATTCTTGCTGTTTTACAAACTATCCCAAAATTTAGTGGCTTTGCACAATACCATTTTAGAATATCTCACTATTTTGTGGGTTGGGAATTGAGGTAGGACTTGGCTGGGTGATTCTTCTACTCTGAGTGATGTTGACTAGGGCTGCTCCATGGTGCTCAGCTGGCAGTATGGCTGGTCCAGGAGGTCCCCACTCACATGCCCAGGCCTGTGTCCCTCCTATCATGGTCTCAGGGCCTCCCACATGGCCTCTCCAGCAGAGCTCCAAGGGCAACAGTCTAGGCAGAGGTACTGGGATCCAGGCCCATACTTGACACCAGAGGTGGTGAAAGTGCTTAGTCCCTTTCATTGTGGGGAAAACATCTTGGACAGGAGCCGAGGGAATGGGCAGCATGGAACAATTATGTTCTTGTCAGCAACCAGCAGGAGTCTGAGCAAAAGTGCTCAGCTTGCAAAGCAACCCCAGACTCTGAAGGAAACAGCACTGCACTTACCCACACTCAAACCTGTTCCTACTACTAGTCTCTCGTGCACACTCACCCACACTCACACCTGCTCCTACCCACAAGTTCCCTCATATACACACTCATAATTACACATAACTCATGCACATTCACACTCACACATTTTCACATTGACACATAATCACCCTCATACATACACACCAGTCGTACCCACTCATACATACTAACACATCTCACACACACATGCAACCACTCTCATGGACTCACACATGCTTTTACACATGACACTGAAGCACAGAGCTATGGACCCCTGGTGGAAAGTCACAGATGACGTATGAAAGAAATCACCTCCTCAGAAATTACTGACAGTCCACCAGGCACCAAGTCTGTGCCAGGAGCTGGGAAGCAGCATTGAAGGAAGGAGACAGAGTGCACGGGTGGGAGGGGCAGTGTCAATTCAGATGCTGATACCTCCTCTCTCCTTGTAGAGATCTGGTCTCATAATCCACGAACTCAAACCTCAGCCCAGACATGCCAGAGGTTCCCATGGGACATCCCACCAGCAAAGAGGCCTTGTTTAGCCTTGAGTGTTGTTGTTTTTTTAATTGGTTACCAGTTTTGAAAACCCAGGAGTTACCACACAAAATCTAAATTCTGGTTTCTCTTGAAAAATTGGAAGACCAGGGAACTCACGTGATACCAGCCTGAGTGCTGCGTCTGCAGGACCCCAACAGCCACCCCCCACCTCAGGGTGCCTGTCCAGTCCCAGCACCTGAATTGGTGACCTCCATATCATAAAGGGGCAGCTCTTAGAAATCATCTATCTCAAACCTGTCTTTCCCTGCTAAAGAATTGGGGTCTGGACAGGAGGCCCCATCTGAAGCCACAGGTGGAGCAGCTCAGGGCCACTCGCCTCAGACCACCTGCAGCAGGACCCCAGTTACACAAACCCACTCCTTGTCTTCTACTTTTCTACTTTTGTCTCCCCAGGACCTTGCACAGAGTCAAGCCCCAATGGATGCTCTATGCAGGCCCAGGAATGTGATCATGAGAGAAAACGCAGGCCCAGTTCTTCAAACTCTACTTCCAAAGGAGCTCCGTGGTTCCAAAAGCTGGACAGCCTAAGATAGAAGTTCTGCCTCCAGAAGGATGACTGTCCCCAAGTCCCACTAGAGGTCCCAATCACAGGTCTGCCCAGGGGTCAGGCCAGTGCCAGCATCCTGACCCTTCTGTGACCCACCCCACTGGCTGGGATTTCTTTTTTTCTTTTTCTATTTTTTTTTTTAACCAGTAGTCATTTAACTGAGAATTGATTTTATTTTTTTTAATAAATTTATTTTTTATTGGTGTTCAATTTGCCAACATATAGAATAACATCCAGTGCTCATCCCATCAAGTGCCCCCCTCAGTGCCCGTCCCCCAGTCACCCCACCCCCTGCCCACCTCCCCTTCCACCACCTGGCTGGGGTTTCTATTCCCTGGAGTACTGGCCCTCCTATCCTCATCCCTCCATGATCTTCCTTGATAGCACCCACTGCTCACACAGGCCTCATCCACAGCCTGAGTTCAGAGCAACTGAGAGGACCCAGTTCCTTTCTACCCCCAACATGAATAAAGGAATTTCCAAAACCCCCACTCAGAATAGGTAACACTGGATAGTGACACCTACCCTCACCTATCCTCAATGAAGATAAAATGAGACAATGCATGCCACAATCTGACACCGAGTAGATGCTTGAAGGATGACAGCTGCTGGCATTATTATCACCAAGGAAAACTTCACATCCTCTCCATACTAAATATGGCCTGCAACGTACGGTGGAAGAGATTCGTTAATTCTACCATATGTCCTAATTGGAAACATAGCCTGAATCAACTGCCACTTGCCAGAAGAAAAAAGAGAAAGGCAAGCCAAAAAAAAAAAAAAAGAAGAAGAAGCAGAAAGGTTTTTCCTGACTTCCTACAGACTGGAGCAGTTATCAGGCAAATGTCTTCCCTCTAACTCTGGGATTTTCCCAACAGTTCCATCATCTGCCCTCACCGGTTTTCATATCTGCTATCATCCTACAGGCTAGGGACCCATGGGAACATCTTTGAAACCTAGCAAGACCTTTGCATTAATGGTGATCTTTCAGACGATGCACCATAGTACACAAGGCAATTTACTGAACAAATCTGCACAAAGAAACTGTCATGCAGATGGTTATGGGCATATCAGAGCTGAGCCAGGCAAGGTCCCCACTCCAGGCAGCTCAGAATGGATGGGGGGTGGTCCTTTTTAGGGTTCCCCTGGTGGAACACTCCAACATGACAGAAGCGCTGGAGCCCCAGCAGTTGCGAGATCACAGAACTCCTGGACCAGCAATGGGTAGAGGATAACATGGCATGCTGCCGAGCCTCACCCTGCATCACAGAAGGCAGAAGGCCCTGCCTTCACCATGCCAGAGCTGGGAGCCAGTTGCTTGGAATGGTTACATTCAGGGGGGAAAAAGGGAGGAGGGAATCCTATGTGCCTGAGTGTTGAAGAAGTGGTCCAAGAATAATCAAGCCATCATATACGGCACAATGTTCAGCTGAATCATTGAGAGAAGGAAGGAATGAGCACCCCACTGATGGAGAGATGAGAGATGGCTGAGGGTGCCACTTCAGGTCCTCTCGGCCTCCTGTCTCTGTTCCTATTCTATCTGGTCTCTGACCAGCTTCACCCAGACCAACTTCACCCAGATGAAATGAAGTGCTTACCCCAACCCCTGCCCCTGTCACCCCTGCCACCTGGGCCTCCCTACTTACATCCCCAAAGAGGCCATCACCATTACACACAAGTGCATGGAGGAGCCAGGGGTTAATACCTCAAGGTATTAACCTTTATCCAGTGGCATACAGGAAGCCATGGGCAGGTTTCTTCTTTGCGCCTCTCTTCCCGCACCTCAAGGGATAGCCCTGGACTATCCAGCTTCTTAGAGGCCCTGGACTCTCAATCAAGTCCGGATCAGTGAGAATCCTCCCACAGGCCCCCTCCTGCCCTGCTCCATTGTCCTGGCCCTCATGCCTACCCCCTAGGCTTGCCCTCACTAAAGAAAGAATCTGTCACACAGAAGGACCACACAGCAATACCTACACAGAGAACATGTGGGAAGTGAGAGTCATAAGACATCACTACTAGGTCTTTGAGGCATCCTTGTTTGACCTCAAACTTCTCCTTCCATTTTACAGATGGAGAAACTGAGACCCAAAGTTGAGAAGGGAATTCATTGTCCAAGGTCATAAAAAACCTTAAAGTATGTGTGGCTATATTAATATCAGATAAAACAGACTTCATAGAAGAGGAATTTCTAAAGACAAAGAGGGATATTACATAATGATAAAAGGACCAAACTACCAGGAAGACATAACAATTCTAAATGTGTATGCACCAAACAACAGGGCCTCAAAACACATGAAGCAAAACTGATAGAACGGGGAAAAAAAAAAAAGCTAAAATTACAGTTGGGACTTCAACACTCTCCTTTAAGCAACTTACAGGACCACTAAACAAAAAATTAGCAATGATATAAAAGGATTGCAAACAACACAACCAACCAACAAGTTCTAACATATGTAGAACATTCCACCCCAAAATAGCAGAATACACATTCTATAAGTGGCCAAAGAACATTCACTAAGACAGAACATACCCTGGTCTATAAAACCATTCTTGAACAAACAGATGGTTACCAGAGGGGAGGTAGATGGGGGAATGGGTTAAATAAGTGATGAGGATTAAGGAGTGCATTTGTTGTGATGAGTTCCTAGTGTTGAATGGAAGTGTAGAATCACTAAAATGTACACCTGATACTAGTATTATGTTAACTTACTAGTATTTAAATAAAAACTTAAAAAAAACTCTTGACAACTGAAACTAATATAAAATTGTGCATCAACTAGATTTAAAAAAATGGTTTTAAGTCTCAACCAGTTTAAAAGAATTAAAATCACACAGACTGAGCTCTTAGACCATATTAGACCATAATGGAATGAAACTAGAAATCAATAAAAACATAAGGAAATCTTTATATTTCATGGAAATTAAACAGCACACTTTTAAATAATCCATGAGTCAAAAGGAAACCTCAAAGGCAATCTAAAAATACATGGAACACACTGAAAATGAAAACACAACATTTGTGTGATGCAGCTAAAACAGGGCTGAGAGGGAAATTTATAGCACAATTTATATTTGTATTTGTTATTTAGATTACATTAGAAATGAATAACCTAATCAATAATCTCAAATAAAACCTCATATCAACCTAAGTTCCTACCTCAAGAAACTAGCAAAAATAGAGCAAAATATGTAAAAAGCAAGCACAAGGAATGAAACAATAAAAAGAGAAGTCAATGAAATTGAAGATAGAAAAACAACATAGAAAAATCAATGAAACAATAAATTGGTTCTTGGGCAGCCCCGGTGGCTCAGCGGTTTAGCACCGCCTTCAGCCCAGGGCGTGATCCTGGAGACCCGGGATCAAGTCCCATGTCGGGCTCCCTGTGTGGAGCCTGTTTCTCTCTCTGCCTCTCTCTCTCTGTGTCTCTCATGAATAAATAAAATTTATTTAAAAAAATAATAAATTGTTTCTTTAGAAAAATCAGTGAAATTGATGTCTTTAGCAAGACTAATAAAAAGAGAGAAAACACAAATCACCAGTATCACTCCAGATTCCACAGTCATTGAAAAAAGGTAATAAGAAAATACTGTGAACAGCTTTATGATTATAAATTTGACAACTTAGAAGAAATAAACCAATTCATAGAAAACTATAAAGTACCAAAACACAATCAAGATGGAATAGACATCTAACTAGCCCTATAACCATCAATTAAGTTGAATTCATAATTAAAAAGCTTCTAAGAAAGAAATGACTAGAACCATATCGTTTCCCTGGAAATTTCAATCAAACATTTGAAAGAAAAATTAATAATTACCACCAATTTTAAACAATCTCATCCATAAAACAGAAGAGGAGGGAATACTCTCAACCACGATCAAAGACAAAACTACGCTGCAATATTTCTCATGGACTTAGATACAAAACCCACAGTGAAATTTAAAAGAAATCCAACAATATACAAAAAACTCACACACTGTGATCAAGTGGGATTTATTCCAAAAATGCAAGACTAACTCAAATTTGAAAATTGATCTGTATAATTCACCCTATCAACAAGCTAAAGAAAAACCACGTATCAGTTGATACAGAAAAGGCATTTAGTAAAATCCAACACCCATTCACAATTTAAAAAGAAAAAACTCTCAGAAAATCAGGAATAGAGACAAATTACCTCAGCTTGTTAAAGAACATCTCCTCCCCCCCCAAAAAAAGCTATAACTATTAATATTTATACTCAATGGCAAAAAACTGAATATTTCCCCTAAGAAGTTCTAGTCAGTACAGTAAGGCAAGAAAAGGAAAATGAAAGGCATCAAGAAGGAAAAAAAAAAGTCTGTATCTGAAGATGACATGATTAACTACATAGAAAATCTCAAGGAATTTACAAAAAAAAACCCTCCTATAACTCACAAAAATCAATTACATTTCTCAAATGAAATACAGAAAGCAAATTTTAAAACACAATATGACTTACAATTTCTCTGAAGAAAGTGAAATAGATATACATTTCAAAAAACATGTATCAGATCTCTATGCTGAAAGCTACAGAATGCTGATGAAAGCAATTAAGGAAGATTAAATATTCCACTTCTTGGATATTCCATGAATTGGAAGACTCAAAGTAGTGAGACGTCAATTCTCTCTCAAGTTGATTGATAGATTTAACATAATGCCAGCAAGGGTTTTGCAGACACAGAAACTTATTCTAAAGTTTATATGGAAAGGCACAGAAACTATAATAGTAAACAATCTTGAGATAAGAAAAATTAGTGGTAATCTCATTATCCAATATTAAGGTTACAGTAATTAATGTGGCATTGGTAGAGGAATGAATACATAGATTGATGGAAGAGAATAGAGAACACAGGATAGAACCCGTATCTATTACCTGCCCAAGTAATTTTTGACAAAAGTGCAAAACCAATTAGAAGAATAATCTTTTCAAAAAACAAAAAATGGGGGATCCCTGGATGGCTCAGCAGTTTAGTGCCTGCCTTCGGCCCAGGGTGTGATCCTGGAGTCCCGTGATCAAGTCCCATGTCAGGCTCCCTGCATGGAGCCTGCTTCTCCCTCTGCCTGTGTCTCTGCTTCTGTGTGTCTGTGTCTGTGTGTGTGTGTGTGTGTGTGTGTGTGTGTCTGCCTCTCTCTCTCTCTGTCTCTCATGAATAAATAAATAAAATCTTTAAAAAAAATGAACTTTGACCTAAACCTCACATCTTATGCAACAACAAAAAATGATCCAAAATGAATCATAGACTTAAGTGCAAAACATAAGACTATAAAACTTTCAGGAAAAATAAAAACATAAGGGAAAATCTTCAGGATCAGAGCTAGGCAAAGAGTTCTTAGACTAGACACTAAAAGCATCATCTATAAAAGGAAAATTTAATAAATTGGACCTTATTAAAATTTAAAACTTTGGCTCTGTGAGTACCTACATAAAGTAGGTGAAATGACAAACTACAGCCTGCAAGAATATATTTGCCAACTACATATCTTTAAAGAAAGGACTAGTATCTAGAATATATAAAGAATGATCAAAACGCAACATTAAAAAAATAAATCCAGGGGAGCTCCTTGGGCGGCTCAGCAGTTTAGCACCTGCCTTCAGCCCAGGGCGTGATTCTGGAGACCCAAGATCGAGTCCTGCATCGGGTTTCCTGCATGGAGCCTGATTCTCCCTCTGCCTGTGTCTCTGCCTTTCTGTGTGTGTGTGTGTGTGTGTGTGTGTGTGTGTGTGTGTGTGTGTGTGATGAATAAATAAATAAAATCTTTAAAAAATAAATAAAAAATAAAAAATAAATCCAGTCTGAGGATGAACAAAAGACATGAGAACACATTTCACTCAATTAGGTATACAGATGGGAAATAAACCCACAAAAAGACAGTCAATGATCATCAGCCTGGAGAAATGCAAGTTGAAACCACAGGAGATATCATTATATACCTATGAGAATGGGGTTATGGCAAAAAATAGTGACACCACCAAATACTAGGGGAGCGTGCAGAGAAACCAGATGTCTCATACTTTTGAACGCATCAAATGCCACAGCTTCTCAGGAAAGCAGTTTGGCAGTTTCTTTTATTTTTTTTTTCTTACTCCAAGAATCCTTTTATTAAAAAATGTTTCTCTCGTCTAAAGAATATTGTCCCAGTATTTCTTTTTTTTTTTTTTGTATATTTTTTTTGGAGTTCATTTGCCAACAGATAGTGTAATACACAGTGCTCATCCCATCAAGTACCCCCCTCAGTGCCTGTCACCCAGAGACCAGTTTCTTTTAAAAAGTAAACATGTGATTGCCATTGGCCTCTGGACATTATCCTAGAGAAATGAAACCTTATGTTCACATGAAACATATACACAAATGTACACAAATGTTCACAGCAACTTTATTGTAATAGCCAAAATTGGAACAGCTAAAGGCCCTCCATTATGTGAATAGTTAAAGAGTGATACCTCTAGCCCATGGGATGCTAACCAGTAATAAGGCATGAGGAACAGAGCCTGGAAGAATCTCCAGGGAATTATGCTGACAAAAAGAAAAAAAAAACCTCAAGGAGATTACATGATTTCTTCCACAAAACATTTTTGAAATAACAACACTTAAGAAATGGAGGACAAACTAGTCATTGCCAGTGGGTGGCCATGGTGGGGAGAGGTGAAGGCTAGCAGTGGGTTATAAAATGTCAACAGGAAGGAATTTTAGGGCATTAACACTGCTCAGTACCTTGACTGTGGTGGTGGATACATAAACCTACACAGGTGATAAAATTAGATAAACACGCAGGTGTGCATGCCCGCACACACATGCACATACACATTCATATAAATGAGCCAAAGATGGCCTGTGTGTATCGTCTCTCAGTTGTTTATTTCTTTACTACTGGCTGGGACCCATTAGGTCAAAAGCCCACAGGCGCCAAATTCCAATTTTCATATATCCAATTATTTTTAAAAATAGCCCAAACAAGCAAGGTTTTAGCCATTTAGAGACTGTCTGCTTTGCATACCCCATGGAAACTCTCCCAATAGCTGTTCCCTATTGATAAGATGAAAAGCCCAAAGCTGTGCTGCCCTTTCCAGCTCTGTGACCCAGAGACACCTGGTGTGCTGCTGAGTGACATCACCTGGACACATGAGCCCCTCTCCCACCCCCTTCTCTCCCAGAAGGTGCTTAACCCTTCTCTCCTTCTGAGAAGTGACCCACCCCCCACCCTTGCTCTGGACCTCATACCATCTAGAGAGATCTCTGCTGGGAGGGGGTTCCCCCGCATGCAGCCCTGTTTCAGAACTGCCCAATTAAGCCTGTTGTATGTTACTGCCTGTCAAGGTCACATCCTCCCCTTGATCAGCCTCACACCTCAAACCACTAACACACACACACACACACACACGTGTGTGTGTGCCTATATGCACCCACATAGTAAATGCAAGGAAAACTGGGGAAATCTAAATAAGAGCAGAGGGTCGTGTCAGTATCAGCATGTACTTTGTGATATTATGCTATAGTTTTATCAAACGTTACTATTGAAGGAAATCTGGTAGAGGATACAAGGGAACATTAATACTTCTTACAACTTCATGTGAATTTACAATTATTTCAATAAAAAATTTCTCTTAAAGTATTTCTGGCTATTTGCAAGCTCTGCCTCCACCTGTCCTACCAAGATAAGTGAGAGAATGAACAGGCCTTTTCCTCAGGCCTGAGACAGACTCACACCTTCAACAGAGTAGCCCTACAGGACTGCTGAGCAATGAACCACATGCGTGCTCACACAGGCACACACACATGTACACTCCAACAGGCCCTACACAGGGGCCCTCCACCCTCTTCTGCTGGGTTCAGAAGCAGAACCCAGCAGAAGTTAGCTTAGCTCATGCCTTCCAGGGAGGTCAGGGTCCTACAGGCCTGTGTAAGACCCTGGGTTCAGTTCCCAGCTCTGGCCTCTTGAGCTAGACATGCCCACTCTGAGCCCCAACAGTCTTATCTGTAAAATGGGGATATGGTTCCACCCTCAGGCTTCTTGTGAGACCAGAGCATCTGTGAAGCGCATATCATCATCCCCATTTCATAGATGGGGACCACTAGGACAGGGCGGGGTCAGCATCCCTGCCCTGACCATTTTGTCTTGTGCGCCCCCTCCTCCCATGTATCTGGGTCATCAGAAACCCACATGGAACTGTGTGCATCAGGACACATGCTCAACCCAGATCAAATTCAAATCTGGATTTTGTTAAACAAATGTTTTCATTCTTCAAAACCCCAGCCCCACATGCTACAGCAGGCAGACTTCCAGGAGCCGCAGGGTGGGGAGGAAGGCAGGGGAGAGCTGGAGAGCTTCAGGGGCAGATGCTCAAGGTTGTGACACAGGAAGGGTAGGGTGCCAAAGGGGCTCACCCATGGTTCCTCCTCTGCTCTGCCACCCCCTCCCCAACATGTTGGGCCACATAGCACCTTTGCTAGACTCCTGGCTGGAACCCTCAACCCCCCACTACATGAACAGCCATGCTTGTCCATGCCCAGAGCCTCCTTGTTGGTGGGGTGGATGGAACAGGAAGTCCCCAGAGGAAATTCCAGGAGGGCTTCTGAGATGCCCCAAGCCTTGAACCCAGCAACTGGACAAAGGAAAGGAGAGGTAACTGAGCCACCTCCAGGAAAGACATGACAAGATGATTGAGTCCAACCACTCCTCTGGGCAACTGCCACAGCCAGGCTCCATGCTCAGCCGAAGAAGACAGAGTCAGGGGGCAGAGACCCCAGGGAGGGTGGGAGTGGATTCCAGACTGTCCAGAATGCCAGAACCAGGCCAAAATAATCAGAAGCCCAAGCAGCCCTGGTAATATTGTCCTCAAGCACTGATTGAGAGATTGTATTAAAAATTCCTAGGTCCAAAAAAAAAATTCCTAGGTCCATAAGAGGCCTCCAATCCCCCTCTACCACCCCACTGTCCTGGGCCTCTTTCAGGCAGAATGTGGGAAGGACAGGGGGCTGGGTAATGTGGGGCTGGCTGAGCGCTCCTCACACAGACAGGAGACAGCTCAGAGACAGACTTGGAGTGCCACCCTCATCTATATGCTAATTAGTCCATGCAAGAATTACAGGGTTAATTAAGCATCTCTGCCCTCCTTCCATTTTATCTGCCCTGGACATGGAGGCAAAAAGAAGAAATCGCAACCTCTGATCAAATTAGCTGTCCGAAGGCTGCTCAGGCCTCTCCTCTTCACAAGGCTTCAGAAACCAGCCCCCAAACTTAATCATGTTTATTTCATGGCACCAGGGATTTAAAAAGTGATTAGGAATCAAACCCAGAAGCAACCAGCCCCTGACCCTCTGCTCTCAATTTCCTTGGTGCGATGAGGATGTTTTATCGCTGCATCCAGGCCACATGCTCCCTGAGGTGGGATGACCAAGTTAGCAGGAAAATGACTGTCAGGGCAGGAGGCTGGAGGAGGCCGGGGCATGAGGGGTTTCCTCTTGCTCTCCTGGGCTCTCAATCCAGCAGCCCACGGCTTAATTCCATCAGAAGGGCAATGGTTTGTACTATGTGTCTGGCCTCCTGTATGTCCCAGGTAAGTGACATGAATTCTTTGGGCCTCGGGTTTCTTACTTATTAAGGGGGGGCATAGCACCCACCCAGCAGAGGAAGACCATGACACGCTGTGGGTGGCACAGACCACCCACGCAGCAGGCATCAAGGCATAATCGGCAGAATGTCAATTTTCTTCCTTCCCTTTGTTGGTGGAGAAAAGAGGATGTACCAAAATAAAACAAAAGCATTTACCTGGGGGCTTAGAATTGCAATTCGGGAAATGTAGATTTAGGTAGCAACCCAAACTGTGTCCCCGTTGAGGAGTAAAAGCCTGGTATCTTTATTAGCAAATTACAGAAGTCTCCAGAAACTTGCACAAGTTGTCTTCCAAAAATTCTGACTGGAAGATATAATTATATCTTACAACGTACAAAATCTGAGCACATTATGACTATTACTAGGAAAATATTTTTTGCGGAGTGCCCAATTTTTATCAAGAATGTGGGTGCAGCAGCTCTGTGTTCAGTCATATGCTTTTGCCCAGTTCAATAGTTCAATGCAGTTTCTGTTTCAGAAAAAAAATGAAACAAAACAAAAAAACAGGATGAAGTTTTAATCTCCAGAAGAGTCCCTCTTGCTCAGAGGTTTCACACAGGCTCATGCCTTCCATTTACCCTCTAGTGCCCCAGTCTTGAGTTCCTGTTATTCCCCACACACAAAAAAAAAAACCTCCCTAATGACTCAATGTGAACTCAACAGCAGGCTGAAATGCTGTGGAAAGTGAGCGTCCGTAAATATATGCTGAACAAAGAGCTGGAAGGGTGTAGAGGTCAGGAGATGGCAGGAGGGCCCGTCGAGTATCCTTGACAGACACCAATCACCATCCTCTTCCCCACTAAGGTTAACTTCACAGGCCTTAAGAAACATCCCAAGCAGCACTGCCAACCAGCCAGAGTTGGCATCCGAGATAAAAGCCCATCAGTCAATCCCAATATCGCCACTTACAAACTGAGCCCCAGGGAGAGGCAGCTAGTTAGTGACAGTGACAGTGACAGGAGCAGAGCATGTCTCTCCTGACATTCTCCACACCCAGACTGAGTTCATCTGTGTGTATCAGCCTCGTGTCCCAGGACAGAGTGCAGCTGTGAAGAGACCCTTCCCATAGGGAGCCTGGTGCGTACATACCCTATGGGGGTTACTTCTGGGATTAGGGTATGTTACTTAGCACAACTGACTTCAAGATTGGGAAATTATTAGGGTCTAACCTAATCACATGAGCCCTGTAGAAGCAGAGAGCTTTCTCTAGCTGGTAAAAGCAGAGGAAGTTGAAGGTTCCAAGCATAGGAAGGATTTCATGCACCTTTGCTGGCTTGAAAAGAGAGTGGGGCACATGGCAAAGAGTACAGGCAGCCTTTAGAAGCTAGGAGCAGTCCCCAGGGGACAGCAGCAGGACACTTTAGTCCTACTACCGCAAGGAGCTGAGTTCTGCGAACAAAATAAATGAGCGAGCAAAGACACCCTAACTAGACATTTCTGTAAAGGAGACATGCAGATGGCCAGCAAGTATGTGAGAGGGTGCTCAACATCACTCATCATTAGGGAAGTGCCCCATCACACCACAGGGAGCTTTCAGCTCACACCTGCTACAGTGGCCGTTTTCAAAAGGACCAGATTTGAGTGTTGGTGAGGAGGTGGGGAAAAGGGAAAGTTTGTGCACTGGTGATGGGAAATATAAATCCATACAGCCATTATGGAAAATGGTATGAACTATCATATGGCCCAGCAGCCCCACTTGTGGGTATGTGCCCAAAGAAGTTGAAATCAGGATTTCAAAAGATACCTCTACTCCTATGTTCACTGCAGCACTATTCACAATAACTAAGACATGGAAACAGCCTAATGTTCCTTAGATAAATGGATAAGGAAAATGAGGTACACATATACAACGGAATATTACTCAGCTTTTAAAAAGAAGGAAATCCTCCCCTTTGGTACAACACAGAGGCAGCTGGAAGACATTACACTAAGCAAAATAAGCCAGACACAGAAAGACAAATACTGCATTGTCTCACTTAGATGTGGAATCTAAAATAGTCAAACTTACAGACACAGAGTAAAATGGAGGTTGTCAGGGGCCGGGGACCGAGGGGAATAGAGATATGCTGGTCAAGGGTACAAAACTGAAGTTACGCAGGATGAATACATTCTGGAGATCTAAAATACAGCATGGTGGGACACCCTGGTGGCTCAGGGGTTGAGCATCTGCCTTTGGCTCAGGTCGTGACCTCGGAGTCCCAGGATTGAGCCCCACATCGGGCTCCCTGCATGGAGCCTGCTTCTCCCTCTGCCTGTGTCTCTGCCTCTGTGTGTGTGTGTGTGTGTGTGTGTGTGTCTCATGAATAAATCAATAAAATCTTTTTAAAAATTAAAAAATAAAGTAGAGCATTGTGCCCATAGTCAACAATACCGTGTTGTGTACTTGAAATGTGCTAAGAGGATAGATCTCAAACCTAACCACATGCACACACACACACACACACAAATGGTGACTATATGAACTGATAGATGTGTTAACTTGATTGTGGTGATCATTTCACAATGTACACATATATCAAACCATCATTTTGTACACCTTAAATATATATAATTTTTCTATGTCATAAAAAAAAGAATGAGCAAGAAAGCAGTTTCTCCCCCAGAGCCTTCAGAAGAAAACTCAGCCTGGCCAAACCTTCTGTTTCAGCCTTGAGATTCCCTGAGCAGAGAACACAGACACAGCATGCTGAACTTCTGACTTACAGAGCTGGGAACTAATATAGCTTCAAAGGCAGTGGTAATTGTTACATAGCATAGAAAACTAATAGAGGGAGGATGTGCAATGAATGCACAAGGAATTAATCTCAGGTGAATTAAATTGAATCGCACTTGGTCTGGTGGGGCAGAGAAGGATCTACCTTGAATTGAATTCTGCTTTATTAGACACTGGGGAGAGACAGTATCCACTGACATGTTCTTGTTACAACTTATGCAAATCTGACCCAATGAAAGAAAATCCTCATTATGCTCTAGGACCATGTGAACTAGAATTGGCCGTGATGAGTTCACCCAATGCTGCTGCAGGTTTTTCTAAGGAGGCAGAAAGAGGCCCTCATGGTGTCTCTGCAGACTGCAGCAGGCGGGGGAGAAAAAGGAAGGGAGGGCTTGCCTGCTTTGCAAAGCTTCTTTGCACTTTCTTTACACTTTATCCTTTACAAAGCTTCAAATACCATGCTGCTGAAGCACCCACTACACCTCACACCTCTATTCCTGTCTGGCCCCAGTGACCAAAGATACCTAGCAGGCTCTTAGATAGCCCTCCCCTTGACCCAGTGCATAACCTGCCCTGGCACCCATTATACCCAAGATCTGTCCTCTCAACAGTGTAAGCCTAGGTGGGCAGGTTATCTATGTCTTACCCCATCCTCAGCCCAATGCCAGGCCCTGCAAGACACCAACAAGCATCTGGTACACTACAAATGTACAGAGATCCAGCAATCCCCATGTGTAAAATAATTAAACATCAAATCTGTGAGCTGCCACAGAGAGGCAGGGAAGAGCTTACCCAGGAGGTGTGGCAGCCACGTTTCTTCCTAATGGCTCTGCGTTTCCCTCGTGTCCCCTCCAGACTGCAGGTGAACGTGGAAGTCTGATCATACCTGTCATCAGCTGTCCCTCACAATGCTCTGTTAAAATGACATCAATGGATTTTTTTAATATATAAATCCATAAGGACTGGAAAAATGAGGGAGGGGGACAGCAGCACCTGCAAAACTGCAGAACATTTTAGAATCTAGAAAAAAGCTGGAGAGGGTAACTGGCCCAAGAGGACCCAGGAAGCTGCCCTCGGTGAAGCGCAGAGGCAGTGCACAGGGAAAGTAGTTGGCTGACACCAAACACCCCCCACAGGGCCCAGGATAGGAACACCCAGGGCACACCTGAAGGCTCGAAGGAAGCATGGGGTGGGGGCCACAACATTTATTATCCCAAATGGGACAACTTGGGAGGGCCACCATCAATAATTCTGCCAGGCAATAGACACAATTGGCCTAGGGGGGAAAAATCCCAGGACTGGTGAAAGGTGATGAATGTCCAATGGTCCCAGAAACTTGGGGCTTTCCATCACTTCTTAAAGCCCGTGACTCGGGACACCAAAGATTTGTTTTGGGAGAAATTAACCCAGAAGGCTCCAGCCTGGGGGACCTAGACACAACAGAGGGTGGGTGTGAGATGCAGAAGGGAAACAGAGGATGAGAGAAAGTCTGAACTTCAGCAGCAGAACCACCACCACACAGCCCACTCCTGGCTTGCACCCAGAGAGAGGACATAGAAGGATTATTGTGCAGACACCAAGTCCTAATGTCGGGGATCCCCAATGATAAGGTCGCATTGCCACCTGCTCTCATACAGCAAAGCCTCTGATTGACTGGTACCCCCATGCCCCAAGGGCTCCTCACTCTCTTTGAGTGCTTCATTGTTAAATATGAATTGGCAGCCAGCAATCACCAAACATTTGAGGCAATCTTTTAACAGAGGAAAAATGAAACCAAAATAGAAAAAAAAAGGGGAGGAAAAAATTAAATCAGAAAGATCTTGCAGGCACAGAACAAGAATAGAGTTCTGTGGGAAAAGTAACAGATGCACGAAAAACTCTTGGAATTCAAATAATAATGGCTGAAATAAGTAGGAAAAGAAGAGAAAAACTAGAGCAGAAAGAGATAGAAAGCAGAAGAGAAAAGACAAGAAACTGAAAAGGTCAATTCAGAAAATCTTCAACCTGACTAATATATGATCCCGAAAGAATGAAAAAGTTACAGAGGGAAATTATCAAGAAATGATACTAAATATTTTACAGGTCATGTTAGTCTGTTCAGGAGGCTGTAAGAAAAATATCATGAACAGCAAACACTTATCCTTACAGTGCTGGAGGCTGAGTCCAAGATCCCGGCACAGGCAGATTCTGGGTCTGATGAGGGCCCTCTTCCTGATTCACTGCTATCCATCTTCTGTCTCACTGTGTCCCCACATGGTGGAGGGGTGACGGAGCTCTCTGGGGCCTCTTCTATAAGGATCTTACTCCCTTTTGTGATCAAAGCACCTCCCAAAGGCCCCACCGTCCCACTGGGGAGTAGGTTTCAACATGTAAATTTGGAAAGAGGGGGACACAAATTTTAGTCCATAGCACAGGTCATAAGACTCAGATTGAAGGGGTCCACTGAGCATCCAGCAAAATGCAAGTAAAACAACTCATACCAACTACATCATTATAATATCTTAGAATGCCAGGCAGAAAGAAGAGATCCTCAAAGCTTCCAGAGGGAAGGAGAAAGAAAGAAAGTCGCTTAGAAAGGAATGAGAGGGATCCCTGGGTGGCGCAGCGGTTTGGCGCCTGCCTTTGGCTCAGGGACATCGGGCTCCCGGTGCATGGGGCCTGCTTCTCCCTCCGCCTGTGTCTCTGCCTCTCTCTCTCTCTCTGTGTGACTGTCATAAATAAATTTAAAAAAATATTATAAAAAAAAAAGAAAGAAAGGAATGAGAATGGCATTAGACTTTTCAACAGTGAAACCATAAATTAGAACATGATGGAGCAATGCCTTCGAAATTCTCAGAAAAATTGTTTAATCTAGAATTGTATATCCAGTTGTATGATATTTGTACTGTTTTCTAAACCTCCAGTTTACCCTCCTCCTATTTGTAAAGATTAGATAGATAAAACTATTTCCCGGACTTGCTCACAGCCACTCTCCTGGATATAAATTGGGTTCTGTGTTAGGGGGAGGCAGTTTTCATGAAACTTCTAGCAGTCAATCCTGGTTAAGAAGGGGTCACTTTCCTTTAACAGGTCCCCAGATTCCTTCTTGCTGTTTTCTTCATATGACACCAAGCTATGGCAGTGGTAGAGATGGCTTCTTTCTGTAGGACTCGGCCTGCATGGAAGAATTGAGGGTCTATGCTCCGGCTTACAGGGGACCAAAGACTACCTCGGGGCGGAACAGGGCTGGGGGGTGGGGTTGGTGGGTATAGCTCGCTGGTGGGCAGTTTTGTATTGTTCTGAAAATCCTCCCATGAGGGGCCGCCTAGAAATCATTTCTTTAGCCTTTCTAAAAATGGTGTGAACACCTATAATGATTTCCGTTTCCTGCATTAAATGTTGAATTCTGACAACACAGCTGTCAAGCTGCCCTGGTGACGTTCCTGTTCCCCCGCTGGCCTCTTCCAGCCTATGCCACCAGCTGCTGTGTGCTGGGTAGGCTCCAGTGGGCTCCAGGTGATGACCCTTGGGCCCAAATAGAGTGCCAGGAGCTAAAGTTCCCCTACACCAGGCCCCTGCCTTCCGCAGGACAAATTCTGCAGGATAGTATCCATCCCAGGGTTCCCTGGTAGGGCTGAGTCAGGCACTCCCCATGAAATCGCAATTGGCCTGGCTTCCTCCTCTCTGCCCTGCTTTCCCCACCCCTTCTCACTTTCACCTGGGAGTATCTTCTTAATGAAGCATCTTCACACAAATCGTGCTTGGGTCAAATATTTTCAGACATACAGAGACCCTAAAAATTTACTTCTCATAACTTAGGGAGCCACTAGGGAGCATGCTTCAGCAAAATGATGGTATGAAGCAGGAAAGGGAGCCATGAGCCCTAGCAGTCCATCAAGAGTGTGCTGCAAAGGGAAGCCCTGGGATGACAGGCTGCTCAGGAATCTTGAGAACAACCAAGAACCAGAAACCCCACATGGGAGGGTCTGGGGAAAAAAGAAATTGATATAATGTCAGTTTGACTCTTTTGATATAATATTGGTTCATATTACCAATATTTGTAATACCATATTACCAATTATCATTTACCAGAAATGATCTGGTAAAAAATATTTAGGAGAAATAAATATACGTACATAGAAAACCAAATAAAGAGGAAACATGCATGTAATACATCCATACTCTACTTCATTTGGCAGTAAGCAAAATGTATTATCATAGGAACAGAAACACTGACTATTGATTTAACCAAAAGTTGTGATAAAAAGTACATCAGAAGATGGAGGAAGGGCCAACGCAAGACGTGTGTGCAAAACTAAATCACCATCTTCCGTTGCAATTAATAGACAATGTTTAAAATCGATTAATCAAGAAATAGCAGGATCAGCATATTATTTCAAAATATGAAAGTAAATACCAGCTGTGAACATTGCAAACAAAAATGTATTTGATATGAATTTGTCTTTTTAAACTTCATTACTCCCAAAAAGATGAAGCATTCCTTCTGACAGAAGGTACACACTCACACACATGCTTCTCACACCACAAATGAGGCTTGGCAGCAGGGGATAGAGAGGGGTGGTGGGGTACAGAGAACATACAGAAGCCCTCTACTCAGGGATCCACAAGGGTCACCACCAAGGAGGACTCAACAGCCCATACAACACTGGATGCTCTCCATACTCAGCAATTTAAATACTCACCCTCTATCAGCAAACTCCCACCCACCATCAGCTACTGCTGCCTCAAATTCCACAGTACAGACTCATTTATCTGAGTTGAGCATTGCTCTATTTTCAAGAGTGACACTTTCCTGCCCAGGCTGCACACCACATGCAGTATCAGGAAAGCATAGCCTGGGTTCCCATTCCACTGCATGGCTTGGGAAGGAGGTTTCAAGTCTCCAAGCCTCAGTTTCTCCCTGTGGTGGGTCACCAAAATGGCCACCATCCTTGGCAGCCCCTCCTGTCATTCTGAGCTGCCCAGTCGTTTGCTTTGACCAACAGCCAGTGACAGAAGTGACATTGTGTCCACCCTGAGTCTAGATCTAAAAAGACCTTTCAGCTTCCATCATTGCTGCTGTCAGAACCCTCTACTGACATGGGAACACACTCAGGCTCCCCTGCCATGGTGAGAGGTACTATCCCCCCCACACCTCAGCCAATCACCAGCTGACCTCCAGACTTGGAAATGAGGCCACTCAGGACCAACAGGCCCCCAGTCAACCCACTAGCATCAGTCTGGCCCAGCCCAGCCCGAAGGAACTACCCAGTAGAACTGTGGGCTAAAAGGATAGTGGGACTTTCTTTTAATGGAGCAGGTTTGCTCTGTAGCAAGGAAAACAGATAGGCCTTCTGTGTGAAACGATGATGTCAACGTTTGATTCAAAGGGTTGTTAAGATGCAATGGTGATATGTGAAGTTACCATAGGAGCTCAAAAAATATTCCTTACCTTCCACCCCCATCTCCAATGCCTAAATGTAAAACAATTTTTAAGCAACTGCTTTTTCTACTGAGGAGACCAGAGAGTGAGGGCAGGGCTCCAAGGAGAGCAAGAAGGCTCCCATGCAGCCTTCCCCACCCCTCCAGCCCTGCAGTCTGGGCTGCACAGCCACCTAATGCAACAGCAAGCAGCTCAGCTCCACAAGCAGCTCTGAAAAAGTGAAGATTTAACCACTGTAATTGGCTTATTGATTTTGCAATCACATTTTAAGATGCATAATCTGCCACCATCTACACTGGCCATTACAGCACCCTTCCAGGGGAGTTCTATCCGCACCACCTGTGCACCAGACCTTGTGCCAGGAGGCATAGAAAATGACACTCAATCATACTGGAATTGTAGCAAACACAGGCCCACCAGCCATTTCCCAAATGTCAGTTGTGAATTAAATGATGAACCAGAACCCAAGAGCTCTCAGCACTGACCCTGCAAGGCATGCCTCACTTAGACGCTGCTCTAAGGCTTGTCTTCTTCACTGATTTACACAGGGACCTCACTTCTCCCTGGGGGTAGGCCCTGGAATTCTACAAAAAGAGCACTAGGTTTGGAGTCTAAATGCCTGAGCCAAGCCAGTTGTTCTACTTCTAATAGACGACAAGGCCACAAGACATACATCCCAGAGTACACAGAACTGCCCACAGTCCTCTATTGTCAGCCAAAGACCTGAGTCCCCCCACGAAAATAGACGTGGATGCTCTCTCCCACACAAGCCCCAACCAGAGAGAGCCAGCAGGTGATTTGGATATGCTAAGAGTTTCCTAAGCCCCTGGGGCACCTGGGTAACTCAGTCAGTAAGCATCTAACTCTTTGATTTTGGGCCGGGTCATGGTCTTGGGATTGTGAGATCAAGCCCTACATTGGTGCTTGAGATTCTCTCTCTTTCTCCCTCTGCCCTTCCCCCATGCATTCTCTCTCTCTCTCTCTCTCTCTCTTTCTCTATCTAAAATAAGTAAATAAAATCTTTAAAAAAAAAAAAATGCGTCCCGAACACCTGAGCTAGACCCAAACCAGGACATGATCCCCACCACCCAGTAGGCACATTGCAAGGACCATACAGCTCACTGAGTCCACTGGGGTCCACTTTTAAGCTTCCATTTCATGGGTGAGTGAATAGCCACACAGAGAGGGGCACTGACCTACCCAAGAGGCCTTAGCTCCTGAATGACTGAGCACAAAAGCAATGCTTGGCTGGCCACACAGTGCCCTTTCTAACTACAAGACTTTCTCACAAACAGATCTCCATGCTTTGAGAGAGTATGTGGTTTCCATGCATGACAGAGTAATGCCCCATGCAAGTAGCGCCCCAAGCCATAATCTTGACTATGAGTAAACAGCTATCCATCTAGAGGGCTTTTTAATTTAGGACTAGTGCAGTTTACCAAGGGAACTGCACTAATCATTAATCAGCATTGCTTGGAGCCGTACTACCTGAGGAGATCTGTGAACAGTTGACCTACATCAATGGCAGCAACAATGAAGGGTAGGCAAAGATTCTAAAACCAGCATCTAGAACCATGTGGCCAGTCTGCATTCCTTTCATACCGAATTCTCTGGATTCTCTCCAGTCCCTTGCAGTTCTTGGCCTGTGCTGAGGTGTATGATCTCAGCAAGCCCTTGTAACAATTTGCAAATAATTCTCAAGCTCACTCAATGCTCAATGCCCAATGTTTACTTCAAAACACCAATTCTTATCATTTGGTTTATCTAAGGGTTGGCTTCCTTTACCATGCTCTGGAAATCCCTGGCATGCTGCAGCCTCTGACCACCCCTACCCCATCAGGAGCGATGGCTTCTCTGAAGTCCAGGAGCCAATACTGGGCCAGGGCTAGACAAGAGTCTGACATGCAGAATCTCAGAACATACTCTTGATTTCCTGCTGCCCATCAGCATTGTGGGAGGAGACATGGTGACTGTGCTCAGCACTGAGGAGTTCAGATGCTCACTGCCCATCCCCTCCTGTCACCAACACAACCACTACCAGCAGTAGGGCCCTTGTTGAGAGGGATGACCCAAAATTTCTTGTCCTGAGGACCCATGTGCTCATCTCACCCACTGCCTTATTTATGATACACAATATGTAGTTGGGAGCACTAGGAAATCCCCAGTGAATCTGCTGCCTCAGTCTCCTCGGCACTACTATTGCTTAGATCCTTCCAAGGCCCCCCAGTATCTAACATCCATAGGTAACAAAAAAGTACCAGAATTGCATGAATCTTACATATCCAATATGCAGTTACGAATGTTCTATAAAAACGAAGGGTGGGCTATTGGCACCAAACCTTCTCTCTAGATTGGAAAACCAGAGCAGATGTGCAGGGCTGTCCAGGGAGACCCGTGCATAGGCCACCTGCAAGCCAGTTCCAGCACACTTGTTCATCCACACTGGACATGTAGTCTTCGTTCTCCATATAGGGTCTCTCACTCTGTCTCTCTCAGCTTCTGCACCAAAGCTCCTGCCTGGCTTCATCTCTTGGGCAGGAGGGATCACTTGTTTGGAGGACAAGCCAAAATGGACACATCTTTGCAGAGGATCACAACACTTCCATCAAAACCCCCAGCCCACAGTAGCAATTCATGTAGTTTCTGTTTAGAAACTTTATGCTAGGGCAGTCTGGGGGGCTCAGCGGTTTAGCGCCACCTTTAACCTGGGGTCTAATCCTGGATACCCGGGATCAAGTCCCACGTCAGGCTTCCTGCATGGAGCCTGCTTCTCCCTCTGCCTGTGTCTCTGCCTCTCTCTCTCTCTCTCTTTCTGTGTCTCTCATAAATAAATAAATAAAATCTTTAAAAAAAAAAAAAAGAAACCTTATGCTATATTTTGAATATACTGCATTAACACATAAAATCTGTCCTGTTTTATAAAATAAGCATATTCTTTAAAATAAAAGGAGATCAGATTTTGCAAGCCAAAAAGCTAGATTTACATAAGCAAATGTCATCCTTCTGAACACTACAACAGCAGCAAAGCCAGATTCCCACAATGAACAAACTGCCCTCAGTGAGAATGGCCCTTCAAGGTGCCAAGTGCCGGGGTATCCCTGCAGTGATCATTCAGGGACATCTAATACATGTACATAGCCAGGCGCTCCTTAGACCTGGTACAATCTGTGATCACTGCCTCCCATCAGTCTCCCCACCCCCAGGTTTGCCACCCTATACCCCATTCCACCTCCCAGCCTGCCCACTGCTGCTTGATATCCAACAGAACGATACCAGGGGCTGGCATTCAGAGCCTACCTCATCTGGCCCCAATTTCACCTCCTGCTATCTCTTTCACCCTAGAGACGCTTCGCTTCAAATCCAAGCACCTCATCAGCCCACACCACCAAGCAAGCCCCCACTTTGCCACCTTGAGAAATCCCACCCATGCTTTATAACTCAGGCCAGCTGGCTCTCGAGGAGCAGTGGCCTCCCAAGGCCCTTAGCACTTCGTCTGCTCCCTCAGGCCCTCCCAAGGGGTCATCCCAGTGGGTGCCACCTATCTGCCCTCCATGCCCGCAGGCCCTGGTGACACCCACAGATGAGGTAGTGCCAAAGACCAGGAGCCAGGGTCTTACTTCTAGAACAAAGTGCCCACAACATGCCCGGTGTGTAATAAACTCTCAAAAATTGCCTAATGACTCTAATGACTAGATGGCTGAATTAATGAATAAACACAGCCTAAAATCTTTGTACAGAACAAGAGTCCCAGGAGTAAAACGAATCCCAATTAATGCAGTAAGTGGCATTTAGTTGTCTCTATTTCAGGATGCATGAAATAATTAGTGCTCAGTACACAGAGAACTCTGAGTGTGAAGCTGGATGTAACCAGGTGTCAAAACACAGAAACCTAGGAGAGAAATAAATCATGTGCTTGATTATGAAGGGGAGACTGCTCTGGTGGGTTTTCTCCCTGGAGGAAGGGCACCCTTGCTGCAGATCCCAGACTGTTACAATGTGAAAGAGATCCTGCCAGATGGGAAATGTGACAGTCCTGCTTCAGACAGGTGACTGAGCAGCTGAGTGCCACCCAGCAGACCTGCTTATCCCAGGTAGTAACACAGTGTATGTTTGCTGAATGCCAAGTATGCTGGGCACTTTATATTCACAAAACTCTCATGAAGTAACGGTTTCACTATATCCACTCTGTCAACATGGAAACCCAGGTTAGCCAGGCACGTAATTTGCTCAAGCATTCAGACCCAGGTCTACTTAAATCTAAGTAACACATGTATGTATTCTGACAAGGAGATTCAGGCTGCTCCTACTCAGCCCACAAGCCTATGGCACTGCTCTGTCATCAGGTGACTGCCTCCTCCTGAGCATCTTCTCAGTCTCTTACCTCTTGTTCTCCTATCCTTCAACCTCCTGTCCCCTTAGCCACCAGCGCACCCAACCACACTGCAGTTCCAATGCTTGCAGCCAATAGGTCATGCTCCCAGAGTTCCTGGCTCCTCCTGTCACATCCAGACCCACAGATGAGGTCCTGCCAAAGGCCAGCAATGTCACCCCACATGGCGGGACCTCTGCCCAGGCTCACCTTTGGCTTTCCCATTCATTCACCCTGATAAAGCATTAGTATTTAATCCTTGCTGCAAGGCTCTGCTTCCTAGGGAACCCAGGCTAAGATAACACTTTGGTGTTTACCTGTATTTTCCTTTGTCCTCAACACCACCCTCCATCCTCCTTCCTGCTAAAGGCATCTACTGCCTTATGTGAATAGATTTTCTGGAAGATGGAGGCTTCCTTGAATCCATCTTTTGAGTGTTTGCATTGTAATTTACACAAATGAAATTATACTGCAAATTTCATTCCTGCCCTTGACTTTTGTGCTTAGCTCCCATTCTCAGACCACTTGAGGGGCTTACCTATGCCCAGCCATGGCACCCACTGCTGGATGGTGCCCATGGCACTGCTGCAGTTCACTCACCTACTCCCCCCACTGTAAGCAGGTCTCTCAGAAATGATCTGGGTGTGGGACCATTGGTCCCACGCCATACACAGTCTAAGATTGCTCTTGCACCAGCAGAACACAGGAGACCCACTTCCCCACATCTTAGCAAACACCTGCCATTATCTGACCTATCCTCCAGTATGATCGGGCAGGAAGCAGGACCTTCCTGTCTATCTTAGTCCTGGCCAGGTGAGCAGCTTTTCTTCTGCTTGTTAGCCATCTGAGATTCATCATTGCTTCCTTGGGTTTTGCTTTGAGCTCATATTGCCCCAGCAAGTCTGGCCACCCTTGACTGGTCACCCTCAAAGAGAGCTTAGGGAGCTTCGAAAGAGGAGGGCACACAGGGCAGACAGCCCACTGGACTTAACTCCTCCCCAGGGGCCCCAAGTGGCCCCAAATCCTCCAGGGTAGGTTCAGGTTTCATGGGGCTTAAAAAAATCTTGACTTGATACATTTCAAGTTTTATTTTTCCCCTATTCCCCACTTTGTTTTCTGGTTCAGAAATTACAGATCAGGAGCCTCCATGAGAAGGCCTCAAGCAAGACATTGTGGCCACAATGACCTCACGTGCACCTGGCCCCAAGCACTGCTGGTCCTCAGAGGATCTCACTGTAGGAGCCCAGGGCCACGGGGTTGCCCTGAGTCGGCCCAGCTCACCAACATCAGGCATCTGATCCTTCACGGGGCCAGAAACCAGCCAGAGGAGCAACCAAGAAACAAGGAACGGTTCAATGGCTCCTCTCTGCCTGCATGATATTTCCCAGAGTATGTTCCCCAAAACCCATTTCATTAATACATTAATACAAATTACAAAATAAAAGTGGCTTAGCAGCCCTGTGTCTGAGGGACATTTTTCAGGACCTCCCAGAGCCTCTTGACTGTCCCCATGTGCCACTGGTAAAGGAAATTTTCAACCTTTAACGTTTTGGGGCCTTGTCCCTGGACTCCCAGGGAAGCTATACTTTAACATTTACCAAGGTCAAAATGACTGGGCCCAACTCAGAGCATGTCTTCTATTTTCTGCTCTGAGCACACATTGTATGTCTGCTTCATTAAACAAATAACCAACCAACCAATCACATAGAAGCATTCTGAACACGAGATAAGGAAAAGAAAGAAACTTCCCAGGTTCCCATAAGATTCTTTTTTTTTTTTTTTTTTGGTATATATTTTTTTATTGGAGTTCAATTTGCCAACATATAGCATAACACCCAGTGCTCATCCCATCAAGTGCCCCCCTCAGTGCCCATCACCCAGTCACCCCATCCCCCTGCCCACGTCCCTTGCCACCACCCCTTGTTCATTTCCCAGATTTAAGTGTCTCTCATGTTCTGTCACCCTCACTGATATTTTCCCTCATTTTCTCTCCTTTCCCTTTATTCCCTTTCGCTATTATTTATATTCGCCAAATGAATGAGACCATATAATGTTTGTCCTTCGACTGACTTATTTCACTCAGCATAATACCCTCCAGTTCCATCCACATCGAAGCAAATGGTGGGTGTTTGTCGTTTCTAATGGCTGAGGAATATTCCATTGTATACATAGACCACATCTTCTTTATCCATTCATCTTTCGATGGACACCGAGGCTCCTTCCACAGTTTGGCTGCTGTGGACATTGCTGCTAGAAACATCGGGTGCAGGTGTCCCAGCGTTTCACTGCATCTGTATCTTTGGGGTAAATCCCCAACAGTGCAATTGCTGGGTCATAGGGCAGGTCTATTTTTAACTCTTTGAGGAACCTCCACACAGTTTTCCAGAGTGGCTGCACCAGTTCACATTCCCACCAACAGTGCAGGAGGGTTCCCCTTTCTCCACATCCTCTCCAACGTTTGTGGTTTCCTGCCTTGTTAATGTTCCCCATTCTCACTGGTGTGAGGTGGTATCTCATTGTGGTTTTGATTTGTATTTCCCTGATGGCAAGTGTTAGTACTTGGATGGGAGACCAGGTTCCCATAAGATTAAAGTCCTATAGCCTTGCGCATACTAAAACAGAAGATAACCTCTGTAGCTTTCTGGAATGTCCCTTGTCTTGATGATTTGTAACTCTTTATGTAAAAAATGTACACAACCCTGCTCCAAATGTTGCTTCTTCTGAGCATCTTTTCTTTGTGAGGATTGTGTATCCTATGAAGCTGTCCTAACTTGGGCTCAAATAAAACTCTCTTCTTTTCTTCTTAAAATGTTCAAAGGTTTGTTCGTTGCATTAACACCACCACCTCCAGGGTGTGCAGTGCAGTGGGCAGCACTTCACAGGCCACCAAACCACCAAGGCCCTGTTGACTGCCCACCCAAGCACGCCATTTGGAGTTAACATCTCAAGACACACAGTCAGAAAGCCACTCTGCAGGAGCGAACACAGACTCCTCAACCTTTACCAGAGAACCTTCTCCATCTCCCATGGCTACATCCAGGACGCTCCAGATAACACTTCTCCAAAAGCCAGATACCTCAGGAACTCCCCGCACCCCACGAGCCCTTCACACTCCACCCTGAGTCCTCTCCATCTGGAATCCTCTCTAACTTCCCTAGGCAGGGTCAGGCCCTTCTTCCCTCTCATCTTGGCAGCCCTGCAAACAGACAGTCTTTCTTCCTGTAGTGTGTACCCTGTGATGTGAATTAGACACAGTGCAATCGGTTAATCAAGAGACACAGTGTGCGTTCCACACAGGGCTCTGGTTAAATGCAGAGGCAACAGGAGCCCAAGTTTCACACATGGGGCTGACAAGTAGTACTGGAACCAGGTCCTTGTTCTATGTACATGGGAGCTCAGCCCACTTCCAAATTTTTGGCTCGTGGTTCGTTATTTAACCGCGCTGAAACTATGATTTTTAGTTTGCAATATCAAACACACTTAAGAGTCATGAAGACACCAGCAGTAGTAAGACTCATACAGAGGAAAAAATGAACTTTATTCCTATAAGCAAATTCTGCAGCCCCCAGGGGATGTCCTGTTGCCCCTTGCAAAAGCCTCAGTACAGAGCACCCACCTCATGTCACTCATAGAGTGATTGCACACACATGTGCACACAAGCATACACTGCACACAGCATATAATGAAGGAACTGCACAGACCCCAGCCAAAGGCCCAGACCCTCCTGTCATCCCAACCCCCAGCCAAGACCAGCTCCGGTGCTGCCTAAGCCCCCAGAACACACAGCTCTCCCCCAAGGCCATAGCTCCTCTAAGCACTCCTAAGGCCTGCATTCAGGGTCTGCAGCCCCACTCAGAGCACAGAAGCCTCTCCGGAGTAGCCCCGTACATGGGATGGTGAATTCAAGAATGCAGACCACTGGGGTTCCTTGGGCTGGGATCTTAGCCAGCTCAAGAGAATGCCCTCTGCTTTCCAGCCACTCTCCACAGTTCTCAGGAACCAGGAGCCAAAATCACAGCCTCTGCACCAGACCCAAGCCCCACAGTGAGAACAGCTGCCATTCCCACACCTCCCACAGGCAAGCGGTTGGGTGGAGTGATCTGGACTCCAGACAAGGCTGTAAGGATGTGGGACCGCCTGTTCCCAAGTCCAAGCACAGAAGCTGAGGTGCAAAGAGGTGCAGGGTCTTGCGCTGGCCAGGCCACAACAGTGGGTACAGAGCCACCCTATGCCCCCAGCTGGTCCCCTCTCCACCCACTACTGCCACCCAGCACCCAACCACACGCTGGGGCCCCAAGGCTGAAGCCAGGCTGCTCAACACAAAACACGACAGTTCCTTTATTGTATCTCAGGGAGGCCGGAGAAAGAAAAAGCCTCACCACTTCCTGATGCATTATTTATCAGGAGCACATTAACTGTGGGTGACATCACAGGCCTTCGAAGGTAATTTGTGGAAAGTATTGTTAAAGCAATTGATTTGCAAATTCCTTGACAGGGAAAACTGAGCACTGAGCAGGCAGAGAAGTGACATGGAGACTTTTTTTTAATGTATTTGGAATAATTGATTGAAAGCTAAGCTGTGTAGCCAGTGAGAAAATGAGATTATTCTGTCTGTTATGCAAAGAAATTGTATATTGTGCAAATCAGTGGGATGAGGAGCAGTCAGGGCGTCTGAAAGGCACTTGCTCCTTCTGCAGAAGGCAGGGGGGGAAATGTCTTTCCAAATTCAAACCAAGTGTTCATCACTCCCCTTACCAGGAAAGCTGCTTCCACCTCTCTTCTCATCTCCCCCTCCACCCATCCCCAACTCTGGGCCCTGGGTCTCAGGCCAGACACCTCCCTCCCCTCCCTCTGGGGTCAGCAAGAACCTGGTGCAGGGAGCAGGGGCGGGAGAGACTGGGCCCCTGCCCTGCTCTGCTCTGGCCTTCACCTCCCTCTTCGGGATACTTCAGTCCCTCAATAATCCCAGCTGTGCTTTCCTGGCCCACAAAGCTGGCTGCCACTCCTCAGAACTCTCCAGTGACTGCTCCTGGCCTCAGGATGACTGCAATCCCTTCCCTGGCCCCCAGAGCTGATATGACCTCCTCCCCACCACACCCCCACCACACTTCCTCAATCCCAGTAATGTCAAACTGTCCCAACCTCCCGCACTTGCACAATGGCTTTGGCCTTTCTATTGGAATGCTGTTAGCAGCTTGCCCATCCAGTGGCAGCCACTCTCTCCAGGCATAATTCAAATGCATCCTCCTACAGGAAGCCTTCACTGACTACCCCAGGCAGACAATCCTGGGTGCACCTCTCTTTAGAAGCACCAGTGTATTTGCTGTTGGGGTGGGGGGAGTCTCCCTCCCTTCAGGTGGCAGAGGCAGTGAGTGAATACCTGTGTGAATTAACGCATGCAGGAATGATTGCCAGAATGAAAGAATCACTGCCCTGATTGCCTTACTGGATCCCTTCCCCATTTCTGATGAAGCCCTGGGTGATGTACCATGGTCACCCAGGGGGACTGCTTGTTTCATTAGCTGTTCCCACAGCCTTAGGCCAGAGGCTCCCCAGCAGGATTGCCCAACAACATTGGTGGGGAGGCCTGGTCCAAGAGAAAGCTACCGTTCGTGTCTACCTGGCCAGCACCTGAAGCCTGCAGTCAGAAACAGACACGAGCCCCAGGGCATTTGAACAATTGCTTAGCCCTGCCACCTGCTTGTGTGTAACCTTGGGCAGATTGCTCAGCCTTCCTGAGCCCCAATCTCCTAGTCTGTCAGATGGGAGTTAGATGAGCCCCCATCTCTAAGATGTTGAGAGTTAAAACCACAGTGCATAGCGCCCACTATACACTAGAGGTATATAGTATATAGTGGCTATGCTATGATCACCTCACTCCAGTGACTTTATTTATATCATGCTGAAAATTCCCACCAACTGGATTTAGGATTTTTATGCTCATTTTGAGTATTAGAAAACCTAGGTTTCTGGAGTTAAATGGAGATTACAGCTGACCCTTGAACAACACCAGGAATTCACAGTCACAAACCCACATATAACTTTGACTTGCCAAAAACTTAACTACTAAGCGGCCTACTTTTGACTAGAAGCCTTACTGATTACATAAACAATTACCATGTATTCTGTATGCTACATGTATTATATCCTGTATTCTTATAATAAAGTAAGTTAGAGAAAAGAAAATATTATTAAGAAAATCATAAGAAAAATACACTTACATAACTATATTGTATCTTTTGAAAAAATCTGAAATAAGTGGACCATGCAGTGTGCACCCATGTGGTTCAAGGGTCAACTGCATATGCTGCAAGTGGCAGGATACTGGCCAGACCTGGCCACGATGTACCAAGTACCATTCTCCCCTAGAAAACAACTCCTGCTGACCCCACTCTTCACACAGCAAGCTGGACCCTGGGAAAGGACAGTAAGAGACCTCAGCAGGTAACCCACACAGTCGGACAACCAACTGTCAGGTTTTACCTAGGACATGAGACTTCTAGCACCAAAGCCAGGAAAACCCCAGGCAACCCAGGACCAGTTGATCACCCTATGTCCAATCACCTTTAAAGAGCTAGAAAATGCATAATGGTTCATTCAACTATTTCAATAACAGAGAACATACTGTTAAGTCCATTCCTTTTAAATGGGTCAATGTTTCCCAAAATCAGGTCTGAAGAAGCAGCCAAGAAAGTTTCTGACCACTTCTGCTCACATAGTCTGATTCGCAATGGTCAGCCCATCCCTACAGGCAGTGGCCCACATCCCCTTCAATTCCATTTCAACACCACTGCTCCTCCACTTCCGCCCTCCCCAGACCTGGTGCTGGGCATGCAGAGTTCAAGAGTGACCAAGACACAGTCCCTCCCCCACAAGGAGGCCCCAGGCCAGAGACAAAGGATGAGTAGCAGAAACCATAGTAAGGACAGGTCAGAGAGAAGCCTGGGGGACTGGAACACACATTGGAGGGAGGAGAGGTCAGAGAGGACTTCCTGGAAGAGGAGATACCTCCTTAACGTGAGCCGTAAGTAGGTTTTACAAGGTTGCGGCTGAGAAGTGCATTCTAGGCAACTAGAACAGCATGGGCAAGGCCCAGAGGTGTGGCTGAGCCTGGCCCATTGCAGGAAGTGAAGGCCACAGCAGAATGGGGGAGATGGAGGAAACAAAGACAGAAAAAGAGGCCATACACAGGAGGCCCTGTTTTCTCTAAAACTGGCTTTTTTTTTTTTTTTTAACTTGGCAGCGTTTACAATGTTGGAATTTCAAGTGAATAGATAGATGTCTAACTCCCTATTTTTAATAGCTGCATAATATCCTATGATGTGAGTATATTCTGATTATTCAACAATTCCATTTTTGAAGGGCTGCAAGTTATTTCCGGTTTATATTTTGTTATCTACAATCAATTCTTCAGTAACCATTGTTCTATTATGGTAAAGTCCCAGATATGGGATTTCAACCATCTTATTAACTTTCCAAAAATACAATAAGAAGTCACATTTTTGCTAACAATCTGCAGAAGTGCCCATTCCAAAGCATCTTTGCAAGTACTGTGTGTTTTGCTTTGTTTTGTTTTCATTATTATCAATCTGATGAATGAAATCTAGCTAGCCATGTTACTTTGATTTTTATTTCCCTGGCTACTAATGTGGTTGAACCTCTTTCCATTTGTTTCTTTTGCTTTTTAAAGATCTTCTCTCCTGTGATTGCCCAATTCAGATATGATTTTCATATTTGGACACATTTTGGATTGTTTGTATTTACATGGGTTCTATATGTTATAAATACTGATCTTTCAGTTGCTCTAAGTATTAAGGGGCCCTGAACTGTACAAAATCTTATTAACCCTGATGAATCTACCTCCTGTAACTAGATCTAGACACCCAGAAATCTCAACTCTGGTTGCACATGGAAATCACCTGGAGAGCTTTGAATCATGGTGCTTAGACCCTGCTTCCAGAGATTTAAAATTCAGAAGTTTCCAGTGGGGCCCAGAAGTCAGGATTTTTTTTTTTTTTATCACAGTAAAGTTAACATAACTCAAAAGTCATCATATAAACCATTTATAATTCAGCAGTATTCGGTTACTTGTACAATGTTGTATCACCACCATCTGTAGGTCCAGAACAATTAGCGTACCCTAAAGGAAACATTATGCCCATTTCCAGTCTCTCCATTCCCCACGCCCTACCCTTTGGCTACCACTAATCTACTTCCTGTGTTCGTGGATTTATCTGTCCTGGGTATTTCATGTAAAAGGACTTTGTGTCTGGCTTTTTTCACTCAGCATAGTTTTTTCAAGGTACATGCATGGTATAGCATGTATAAATACTTTATTTCTTGTCATGGCTGAATAATATTCCATTGTATAATATATCACATTTGGTTTATTCACTCATTTGTTTTTGATAGACCTTGGGTTGTTTCTACCCTTTGGCTACCGCGAATAGTGCTGCTATGTCATTTGTATGTCTTCTTTGGAAAAACGTCTATTTCAGTCATTCGCTTATTTTTTAATCAGACTGTTTATTTTTGTCTTTGTTTTTGTTTTGCTATTGAGTTGTTTGAGTTCCATATGTACTTTACATATTATCTGATATATGGTTTGCAAATATTTTCTCCCATTCCATAGGCTGTCTTTTCATTTGTTGGTGGATTCTTTCATTATGAAGAAACCTTTTAGTTTGATGCAGTCCCTTTTGTTTATTTTTGCTTCTGATGTCTCGTTTTAAAAAAAAATTATTACTAAAACCAATGTCAATGAGATTTTTCTGTATGTTTTCTTGTAGGAGCTTTATGGTTTCAAGTGTTACACTTAAATCTTTAATCCATTTCAAGTTCACTTTGGGGAGTAGTGTTAAGCTATGGTCCAGTTTTATTCTTTTGCATTTGAATATCTAGTTTTCCCAGCACCATTTATTAAAGAGACTGTCCTCTCTCCACTGTGTGTTCTTCATACCCTTGTCAAAGACTAGTTGACTATATGTGCATGGGTGTATTTCTGAGCTACCAGGAGGCCCCTTACAGTCTGGACTTGATTCAAATGTTCATGGGGAATTCTTCCACTGAAGAATTTTAAGAGAGTCAACTTTAAGGATCTCAAAACACTAAGTATAAGGACCATGTCCAACTGCCTCAGCTGGCCAATGATGAGGCCAAAGCTCAGAGAGAGCAAGAAATCACCCAACATCACACAACAGAAGGACTCAGAGGAAAAGGAAGACTTTAGACCCAGACCTCCTGTCCCCTAGCCCTGTCTGGTGAAACCACTGTCTGGTGAAAAGAAGCATCCCAAAGAAGTATCTCCTCCCCTCACTTATGCCACTCTAACCCTTGACAGATGCATATAATTGTTTAACAAACTTATTTTAAGGTCTTCAGCAACTTTGGATAATCTTGATTGTATTTCCTGAAAATCCTCTGACATTCCACTGAGAAAAGCTGAATATTCAAATCACCTAGGTAGTTCAAACAGAAGCTAATCTTTCATTTATTTACTTTAATCCTAAATACTGTTCTTTTTTATTTAACATTCCCTGAATTTGAGACTTAGTGAAAGATAGAAGCTTTAACTGTCTTTTCTTTTTTAATTGAAGTTCAATTTGCCAACATATAGCATAACACCCAGTGCTCATCCCTCCAAGTGCCCCCCTCAGTGCCCATCACCCAGTCACCCCAACCCCCCGCCCACTTCCCTTTCCACCACCCCTTGTTCATTTCCCAGAGTTAGGTGTCTCTCACGTTTTGTCACCCTCACTGATATTTTCCCTCATTTTCTCTCCTTTCCCTTTATTCCCTTTCATTAATTTTTGTATTCCCCAAATGAATGAGACCATATAATGTTTGTCCTTTTCCGATTGACTTGCACTCAGCATAATACCCTCCAGGTCGCTCCACGTTGAAGCAAATAGTGGGTATTTGTCATTTCTAATGGCTGAGTAATATTCCATTGTATACATATACCACATAGAAGCTTTAACTGTCTTAACCATGATAAAAGTCTATCCAAATCTCTGTCATTTGAGGTTTGGGGGAATTCCACAGGTCACTTGCAGGAAGCCAAATGACCTCACACATGCCCTTCCCAACTGTGAGCCTCCAAGTCTCTGTTCCCAGCAACCCTTCCCCATACACACACACAACTAGTCAGAGCCTCCGCTCCCAGCCTGTCCAGCTCTAGCCAGCTCAGTTCATGGCTCCTGAGTAACAGACCTGGGCTGGGCTTGGATCATAAGAGGAAATAAATCTCCCCAGTCATGGGCACCTGGATGGGTAAGCAGTTAGGGAGACACATGATACTTGTATAAGGGGCAGGCAGCATAGGGGAGAGAGTATCTTATCCTTGGGCTGTCAAAAACAGAAAACCCTGTGGAGTCAAGGGTTCTGAGCCAGGTGTGAAAGAGAGGCCCACAACAGAGCAGCCCTCTTCCCACTGCAGTGAGTATTCTGGGGGAATATACAAGCCATGCCTGCTTCAGGATGTCATCTGCCAGGCAATGAAGGGGGGGTGTCCTAATTTCAGCCAGAAGAGTAACACCCTAAGTGAGTTCTCACACCCAACCCTAAAAGGCAATAAAAACTACAGGGAGGTTCCCTCATGTGATGGTTTTAAAACCCATTTGCATTCCAGTTCCAGACAAGATGGAGTAAACACATTTCTCCCTATTTTGCCCACAAAGCATAGCTTAAACACCCTGGATATTACTTATAAGCCAAACATAAGAACACTCTGGAAAGGAGAGAGAAGTCTGCTCAGCTAGGGAACTTGAGGAATAACATGGCAGTGTTCCTCAAGAGTTCCCACAATTTTCTTTTTTGCCACATATATCCCAGACTGCATGCCTGAAGAAGGGGCCACCTGGCAGTACCAATGGGCACAGACAAACAAGGCTCTAGTGAAAGCCTGCTCTCTCTAGCCAAAGGACCAGGAAAAGGCAACCTAGCAAAACAGAACATTGCCTTATTCCAACCAGAGAGAAAAAACTGTGGCCCCACTCCCAACAGTAAAGGCCCAGTGGAGACTCAGGACTTCCATGCCCACCTGTAGTAATGAGTCCACCTACCCCTACTCCTGATAGTGTCCCTGGGGTCCATGTGGTGATCTTAGGTTTCTACCCCCAGTCAGTAGATTGATGTATCTCTCCTCTCTATGTTGGAGTGTGTCAGAGGGGGCCTAGAGTGTGTCAGAAGCCAGCAGTGAGTAGCTCATCCCCAATCCCTGCTCTGAAATGCCCGGATAGACCACATAAGAAGGTGTCCCTCCCCTGCCAGCAATGATGAGGCACCCTGTCCCACCCAAAGTGTCCATAGAGGCCACACAAAGAACCCGGGTTCAAGTCTCACCCAATGGCAACAAGGCAGCATCCTCCTTCCCCTCCAGCACAGAGCCAAACAAGTCCTGCTGAGATGGAAGTTTTAAACAAGATTAAGAGTCTTATAATACCTGAGATACCCAAGGTCCACATGAAAATCACTCATTATATCAAGAACAAAGAAAATCTCAACTTGAATGAGACAAGATAATCAAAAAATACTGACCCTGTTATGACACAGGTCTTAGAATTACCCAACAAGGATTTTAAAGTAGCCATGATAAAAATGCTGCAATACAGAAATGCAGTTTTGAACATGTTTGAAATAAATCAAAAACAGAAAATCTAAGCAAAGAAATAGAATATCCAAAAAAAGAACCAAATGGAAATTTTAGAACTGAAAAATACAATCACCGAAAAAAAAATCTCAATGGATGGGCTCAAACGTAGAATAGAGAAGGTAGAGGAAGTATTGGTGAACTTGAAGATATAATAAAAACTATCCAGGGGATCCCTGGGTGGCGCAGCGGTTTGGCGCCTGCCTTTGGCCCAGGGCGCGATCCTGGAGACCCGGGATCGAATCCCACATCGGGCTCCCGGTGCATGGAGCCTGCTTCTCCCTCTGCCTGTGTCTCTGCCTCTCTCTCTCTGTGTGTGACTATCATAAATAAATAAAGATTTAAAAAAAAAAAAAAAACTATCCAAACTTAACAATAGAGAGAGAGCAGAGTGAAAAAAATGGTCACTCAGGAACGTATGGGACTACAACACAGTATCTAACATTTGTGTCATCTGAGCCCCAGAAGAGAAAGAAGATGGGACTAAAACAGGATTAAAGAAATAACGGGGGGATCCCTGGGTGGCGCAGTGGTTTGGCGCCTGCCTTTGGCCCAGGGCGCGATCCTGGAGACCTGGGATCGAATCCCACATCAGGCTCCCGGTGCATGGAGCCTGCTTCTCCCTCTGCCTGTGTCTCTGCCTCTCTCTCTCTCTCTCTGTGATTATCATAAAAAAAAAAGAAAGAAATAATGGCTCAAATTTCCACAAATTTGGCAAAATACATGAACCTCCAGATTCAAGAAGCTAAACATATAGGAAAAACCCAAAGGAACCATATCAAGCATATCATAGTCAAACTTCTGAAAACTAACAACTAATACAAAATCTTGAAAGCATCAAGATTGAAATGACAGCTTACTGTAAGGAATAACTGTTATGAATAAGAGCAGATTTCTCCTCAAATGCAAGGAAGCCAGAAAGAGGTAACATGACCAATTTCAAGAGATGAAAGAAAAGAATTGTCAACCAGATTTCTATACCAAGCAAAAAACTTTGAGGAAAGCAAGACATTTCTTAAGTGAAGGAATGGCAAGAGAATTTGAGCCAGCAGACTCAGCCTAAGGAAGAGCTTAAAGAAAATTATGGAACTAGAAAAATAAATGATGAAAGAATATTGGACAATCAGGAAAGAAAAAGCAACAGAAAAAGTAAAAATGTAGATAAATACAATAAACTTTCCTTCTCTGGAGTTTCCTAAATTATGTTTGATGGCTAAAGCAAGACTTACATCATGGACTGATGTGGTTCTCAATGTATGTATATAGAAAAAATATGTAAAAGTTATATTATAAATGGACAAGTGTAGAGGAACATAACAGGAGGAAACTGTTCCATATTTCATTTAAACTAATAGGATGTTGATACCAAAGACTGAAATATACAACACTAAATGCTTACATTAGAAGAGGGAGAAAGACTCAAATCAGTAAACTAACTCCCACCTTCAGAAACTAGATAAAATTCAAGAGAGCAAATTTAACCCAAAGTAACCAGAAGGAAGGAAATATTACAGGTGAGAGCAGAAATCAATGAAACTAAAAACAGAAAACAATAGATCAAATCAATGAAGCAAAAAGCTAGTTCTTTGAAAAGATCACTAAAATTGACAAACCTCTACTGGCTGACGGAAGAAAGAGAGAAATTACCAGTATCAGAAATGTGGCAGGTGCTATCGTATCACCGCAGGGCTAGGACCTGCAGCCAGCATAAGGCTAAGAGAATACTGTGAACAGCTTTCCACGCATAAATATATGACTTAGATGAGATAGACCATGTCCTCAAAAAGCACAAACTACCACAATTCACTTAATACAAAATAGATCACTTGAATAACTATGTAACTTAAATAAATTAAATTTGTAAGCTAAAAACTCCCCAAAATGAAATCTCCTGCCTAGATGGTTTCATTGGAAATTCTACCACACACCTAAAAAATAATTAACACCAATTGTACACAATCTTTTCTGGAAAATAAAATGCTTCCAAAATAATTTTATGATGTCAGTATTACCTTGAAAACAAAATAAGACAAAAAGAGCACAAAAAAAGAAAACTATAGTTCAATATCCCTCATGAACATAGATGCAAAAATCCTTAATACTGTATTAACTCAAAGAATCAATAAACAAACAAAATAAACAAATTTATTCCAGGTATGCAAGGCTGGTTCAATATTTGAAAATCAATGTAACTGCATATTAACAGACTAATGAAGAAAAATCATATGATCATATATCAGTTGATACAGAAGAAATTATTTGTCAAAATCTAATATAATACCCATTAATGATAAAAACTCTCAAACAACCAGGAATAGAAAGGAACCTTTTCAACTTGATAAAGATCATCTACAAAAACCCTATAGCTAACATTAGACTTCATTGTAAAAGAGTAAATGATTTCCCCCTGAGACTGGAACAAAGTAAGGATGGTCATTCACCATTGCTATTCAACAAGACACTGGAAATTCTATCCACTGCCACAAGGCAACAACAGGGAAGGGAAGGGAAGGGAAGGGAAGGGAAGGGAAGGGAAGGGAAGGGAAGGGAAGGGAAGGGAAGGGAAGGGAAGGGAAGGGAAGGGAAGGGAAGGGAAGGGAAGGGAAGGGAGGGGAGGGGAGGGGAGGGGAGGGGAGGGGAGGGGAGGGATGCAGATCAGAAAAGAAGAAATAAAGTTATTTGCAGGTGACATAGTGGCCTTTGTAGAAAAACCCAAGGAATGTACAAAACCACTCCTAGAAAAATTAAGTGATTTCAGCAAGGTTGCGGAATATAAGCTCAATATACATAAATCAATTGTATTTCTACATATTGGTAAATGCACACATGGAAACCAAAACTAAAAGTACAATACTGTTTACAACAGTGCAAAAAAAAAAAAAAGAAATATATGTAAATCTAATAAAACTTTAATTGGAGCTGAAACCTACAAAATGGCAATAAAAGAAAGCAAAATCTAAAATGAAGAGACATATAGTGTTCATAGATCAAAAGACTCAATTTAGCAAAGATGTCAATTTTCCCCAAATTGATCTATAAACTTAATGCAACTTCTATCAAAATCCCAGCAAGAATATTTGGAGACATAGACAAGATTATTCTAAAATTTATATGGAGAGTCTAAAGAAGTAGGTTTTAATAACTAGTAGCTAAAAGAAATTTAAGAAGAATAATAATGTGGGGGAAATCACTCTCCTCAACATTAAGACTTTTCTAGCTACCAGTCTTAGGACCATGTGGTATGGCAGGGGGACAGACATAAATCAGTGAAACAGAATAGAGAAGTCAGAAATAGATGTACACAAATATGGCTAACTGATTTTCGACAGAGTTGCAAAAATAATGGATGAAAGAGTCAAGTCTTTTCAACAAATGGTGCTGGAGCAATTCTAAATCCATAGGCAAAAAAATATCTCAACCTAAACCTCGTACCTTATATAAAACCTAACTCAAGATAGATTTTTTTTAATGATTTCTTTATTTATTTGAGAAAGAAAGGGCATGGGAGAAAATATTTGCAAACTGCATATGTGACTTGCTTCGAAAATGTATGATGAACACTGTTTTTCTTTCTTCAGTAATGGGGTAAGGTGAGGGACTGGGAGGGATTTGGACAAAAATCAAGTAAATAAATAGAAATCTCAAAGAGTGGTGACGGATATGAAGGAATAAATCAGGGTAAAAGAACACCACATATAATTTATTAAAAATAACAGATAATCCAATTAGAAAATGGGGGAAAAAACACAAATAGACATTTCACAGAAAAGGATATTCAGATGTCAACAAGTACATGAAAAGATGTTTAATGCCACCAACCATTGGAGAAGCACAATATAGACCAGGATTCCTAGTCACTACCTGCTCAGTAGCTCCAGCCATGAGGTTCTGTTCACCAACTGGAAGTTAGAAATGAAGAGAAGGAAGAGCCTGCTATGACCACCATCACACTGGGCAGAAGGAAAAGCCGGGAAGGAATAGGGAGCCATTCAAAGCCCAGCCTCAGGACTGTCTATGCCCTTCCATGGTTTCACTAGGCAGGCCATAGATGAGAGTACTAGCAAGCCCCCACAGCACTCCCTATCCTTTTTCAATGACTGTTGAGCAAATTAATAATCTGGCCCCAGAAAAACACTAGTAAGTTTCGAGCGCCTAACGTGCAATCATAAGAGTGCTTGACAAAAGATACTGCACTTCCTATCATTTGTTGAGAGAGAAATGGGCCAGAACTTGACCAGATGTGCAAGCCACTGGAGAGTTAGCAGCTGTCCCATAGGAAACAGAGGAAAGGCTGAGCGCATGGGAAGGGGCTCAGACAATGAGGCCCAGAGATGCCCCCAGGCGGAGCCTTGTGGGAGAAGCAGGATCATCTGCGCAGGGAACATCTGACCCGATCCTGACAGAGACACCCCATTGCTACGCGGCCTGGCAATCCCTCCTTCCTGTGAAACAGCAATGATGAGAACACTGGTTGCACAATGCATGGTGTTCCGCCTCACCCCAGAAGCAAGCTGGTGGCAATCATTTACAGGCAGTAATAACTTCCTGGAACTGTACCTCTGCGTTCTTTCATTCAGGGGCATTCAGGCACTGAGGCACCCACCCTGTCTGGTATTTTAATCCCATGGCTTTAGAGATGAGACTACTGAGGCCGGAGAACACAGACTGGGGAAAGGCCCTCAGCCACTCAAGGCCTGTCCCGTGGCTATGGCCGTGGCCATGGGAAAAAAAGAAAGAAAGTACGGCTGCTCAGGACCCACCCTCCCCACATTCCCAAAGATACCCCCAGCACCCTCAGCTCTATGGGAACTCTTAACACCTCCAATGTTGGAGGGGCCCAATTTTAGAATATTCCAAAGAGGAAGATAGATACTTTCTAACTAAAACTCTTAATGAAATAATCATTGGCAGTTTAATGAAATAATCATTGGCAGTATAAAAGATCATCCTCTGATGCACTTAAATTTTGAGCCAACACCTACAATCTTAGTTCTGTGCCTACCTCTCCAAAGCTTGCATGAACCAAGGCTGTGGTCCCCACAAGGATTTCTGCCCATCTGCCCTTCAGCGGAGGCCCTAGCATGGGGACATCCAGTGGGGATCAGACTAACAAGTGGCACCAGTGCTTGTTACCCCCAGAGAAACCCTCACTTCGTAGGCAGCCAAAGGCTGAGCAGTGTCAGCCATGCTCAGCTCCCAGCAAAGGGAAGAGATGATTGTTTACTCTCTCAACTTGATTAAGACATGTCCAGTGCACCTTGGATACATCTACAATTAAAATGAAGCGGCTTAGAAGTCCTTTTCACAGAAAAGGACAGAAACTCTCAAGGTAAAGAGCACCAGGCTCCAGAGAAAAGCATGACAGAGACCAGAGACTATTTGTCCTCTTAGTCCTATGTTAAAAGTGCTTTCATGCAAACACCTTTTCAAGTTAAATCAGGTTCCTTTAGACCCTTTCACATTTTTTAATACTATAAGCTGGTCACCCAAAAAAATTCTTTCTTATTTGACTGCACAACAACCCTGCAAGGCAGGAGTAAACCACCCAGACAGCACACCAAGGCTTGGAGAAGTTAAAGGATCCAAGATCACACAGCAAAGTGATGGCCTTAAGACCATGTCTCCTGCCTCTACCTGGTGCAGGTCCCACTGTCACAAGATCTGCCTCCACACAGTTCCTTAACATCCTATTATCCATACCTGCTGACTTCTTTCAGAACCGACAACTGGCTGGCCAACACTTCAGCGCCATTATAACAGGTGATGGAACCCTGACTGCCACAGAGAGAACAAAAGTCAAAGCTACACTAAACTAGACTTTGGATTTCAGGCTTCCAAATTCCTCTGGCTCACAACCCAGTGTGAAGGAAAAGGCTCATTTACTTGGTTCAATCCTCCCTTCTAGTTAGCTTCATTAGCACACTGATGGCCTACCTTCCTGCTGAAGTGGGCTTCTGGTAAGCTAGCAGGTTTCTGTGGCTCTAGGGCCATCTTTATACCAACAGCAAAATTATGTCATAATAAGCACAGTGGACTCCTATTACCTCACAAACCCGGAAAGGAGCTAGGTCAAATTTTCTGAGGTCCCTTCCAAACCTAAGGAAAAAAGAGATCAAGGATAAAAGGAAAAAAATCACATCACTGAAGTATAGAGAGATGCATGGTCTGACCAAAATCTTTGCTCTTTACTGCTCCCATTAGGATGTAAGAATGTGAATGAACTCAGGGATTACCTCAGAGGCAAAGGGAGGAGAAATGTGGGAACATGATGCTCCCAAAGCTGGGGGCTCACCCACATGTTTGCAGGAGCCAGCAGGACAAGGTCTGTCACTCCAGGTCCCAGGACACGGTAGGTACTTAACACACGCTGAAAGAATGGAACTGAATTTGGTCAGAAATATGGAAATAAAGCTCCGCCTTGGGGAAACCTGGAAGTACCGCAATGAGTGAATATGTAGTGAGAATAGAAGGCCCACACTGAGTGAATAGGATCCAGGTCAAGCCCAGATGGGCTGCAGACCCAGAGAAGGGTAGACTCTGGGAGAGCCTGCCCGCGGGCACAGGCAATGACAGGAAGTCTGTCATCCTTCCTGATCTCTGAGCATGAATTTAAAATCCTTCCCTGGAAATCTGAAACACATGAGCCTAAATTACCTTAACCTCAGGATCCACAAACCACCAATCTAAGAAATTGACATAAAAATGAAGTAACAGGCCAGGGATGTCCCTGGAGCACCTGGCAAACATGAAGATGGGATCTGGAGGGACATGACCTCATCTGGGAGTCCGTGAAAGCCTCAAAGATGTAGCCACCACAAAGATAAGCTTGCAGCGAAAAACACTGACACACACAATAAAGATCACCTACCATGAGTGAGAGTGAGCAAACACTACGAACTAGAGTACTAACCCAAAAGGCTCAGACTTTAGAATAATCCTATAGGGACTACAAAATACATTTAAAATTATTAAAGAAGCAAAAGAAGAATTCAAAGCCCAAAGACTATGATTTTAAAGATTTTCTTTTTCTTTCTTTCTTTCTTTCTTTCTTTTTCTTTCTTTCTTTCTTTCTTTCTCTTTCTTTCTTTTCTTCTTTCTTTTCTTCTTTCTTTCTTTTTCTTTCTTTCTTCTTTCTTTCCTTCTTTCTTTCCTTCTTTCTTTCTCTTTCTTTCTCTTTCTTTCTTTCTTTCTTTCTTTCTTTCTTCTCTTTCTTTCTTTCTTTCTTTCTTTCTTTCTTTCTTTCTTTCTTTCTTTCTTCCTTTCAGAGAGAAAGTATAGCAGGGGTGAATTGGAGTGGGACAAACAGACCCTGTGCTGAGTGCAGAGCCTGACGCAGGGCTCAGTCTCACCACCCCTAACATCATGACCTGAGCCAAAATCAAGAGTCAGATGCTTAACCAACTGAGCCATTCAGGTGCCCCAAAACCAAGAGGCTATTTTTTAAAACAACAGATCGATTAGAAAAAGATATGAGCAAATAGAATCTCTACAAACAAGAAGCAAAGACCCTGAAGTTAAAAACTCATAGAATGACAGAAACACAGTATTTGAGAAATAAAGACCAAAAATATTCCAAAATGATATTAAGCCACATAATAGTGAATCAGAGCCCCAAGCAAAATAAATTTAAAAAAGACTTGCCACACACACACATAAGGAAGAATTGCTGAACCAAAAGACAAAGGCACATTCTTACAAGCAGCCCGGGAAAACAAGCAGATTACCCAGAAAGGAGCAAGAATCAGACAGACAGCCGACTGCACAGTAGTAACGACAAGGGCCAGAGGACTATTAATGCTCTCAAAGCCCAAGAGAAAATGTCAATCAACTTATCCCTTGGGAGAGGGTACTACTACTCATAGACTCACTGAAAGAACACTAAAGAAAGAACTTGACGAAGAAAACCAAAGCCAGAAGAAGGTAATGGCACAAGAAGAAACTGGTCAAGAAGTTCACATAACGTTCAAGTATTAACTGTCTAAATCATACCCCAATTGTACAAATCAGCATCATAATACCAGCAGGGGTGATCAGGGCCCTGCACGCTCAGCCACAGGGCTACACAGCCTCCTGAAACCCCCTCCCTGCTGGGAGTTCTGGCTTAAGTGTAAGGTACTGAAGATGTAATAGGTCTGCCTGGAAAAGGCTTATGAACAGCCAGCTGTTGAGATCAATAAGCCAGTTCCAGAATATTCCAACTACAGGCATCCTATCTCATAGCAGTAAAGCACACTGCAAGAGCCACCCCTTACAGTGGGTCTGTCATACATTGCCTCATTTCATTTTACCCTGCACCTACAGGTGCTGTATCATGACTCAGACCAGGTAGATAAGCTGCCAAAGGTCACACTGCCAACAGTGACAGCATGGCGGTCATGATAGAAGTTCTCTCCCTGCAAGCCCAGCCATGGAAGATGTCCCTGCTTGGCAAAGGTAAATCCCTCTTGCAAACTACTGATGTGGTGTGAGGTCTGAGTGGGGAGACTCTGTGGGTCTCCTTTTCCAGGGTAAACTGCATTCAGCATGCATCGGGGACTTCCAGGTGGGTGGGCACAGGGAAGACCAGGCCAAAGAACTAGCAGGGGCCCAACATGGGGGGAAGGAAGGAGCCATCACTCCGAGGGAAGGTGGGGTGACCATCACGCATGGATAGGTATAGGAGGGACAAGAGAATGTCTCCAACTCCCAATTCACAGAAGTCAAAGTGCCTGGTGAGAACTTCACTCATGGGGATCCCTGGGTGGCGGGCGGTTTAGCACCTGCCTTTGGCCCAGGACGCGATCCTGGAGACCCGGGATCGAATCCCACGTCGGGCTCCCGGTGCATGGAGCCTGCTTCTCCCTCTGCCTGTGTCTCTGCCTCTCTCTCTCTTTGTGTGACTATCATTTAAAAAAAAAAAAAAAAAAAAAGAACTTCACTCATGATTTACATGCAGTCGTACAGTTTGGGACCTTTAAAGACAGCGTATCTGTTTGGAAAAGTGACCCCCAGTGAGTTCCTTGAGGACACCAACGTGGCCAGCCCATCTCCTCGTGTCCAAGATTATCTCTGGCCCGGACAGACACAAACAAAGGCTGCGGAGGGAGGGCCTTAGCCCCCTTTTACCCAGTCTCTGCTGGGGGGCTGGAAACCGCCTGGGGCCAGCCTGGGAGCCAAGCCACATCTGCACTGACTAGGATTCAGAGGGGGTGGGTGGGACTCCAAAGGGCAACCCTCAGGCGTCCTCAGCCACATAGAAAAGGCCAAACCCCCCCCATGTGATTTCCCCACAGACCTTTCTTATACTTTCTTTTTCATTTTCATAGTCTAGGAAAGAAAATACTTTGCATTTGTTTCTTATTAACTTACAAATCATAAAAAACATGTTTTGCAAGAATGTTTAACATCCACAAAGTTCTTTTTTAACCTCTTGTAAGTCCTTTAAGCACTCTTTGCTCAAGGAAGAGGAAAATGCATTTTTGCCAAGAATAAACTCCTCGCTTTAAGTGGGGTTCAGCTTTAAGTCCCAGGCTCAGAAACTCCAGCAGGGCTTATACAAACTGAGAAAGGAAGTTCTCCCCCAGGTTCAAGTCCACAAGATCGTAAGCAGCAAGATCTTCATACATACTCACCAAGCAAAATCCGGTTGAGGGTGGGGGAGAGGTGAGGACTGGATAGGCTCTGCAAGCTTGGCCTCTCCCCTAACCAACAGACCCCAAAGAGAGCCATCCAGGGGAATCTAGATAGGAGATTTTCAGCTGGGACACCTCCCACCCTGGAGAGCCACAGGACCCCTGTGGGAGATGCAGCTTTGAGCAACACCGCGCACCTCAGAGGATGCACAGCTAGGCAGTGCTGCAGGCGGGGACCCCTGGGCTCCCCAAGCACTGGGATTAAGAGGTGGCAGACAGCATCATGCCAAGCTCGCACTGCAGGAAGAATGTGCATGTGTGGTACATCAGAGAGCTCTGCCTTATGCATGTGCGAGTGTAAATACACTGTCAACCAGTCACCCAAACAGTGCCAGCAACACAGGGCAACCAAACGGTGGTGATTTTGCTGATGCAGTGGGGCGTCCTCACACTGCAGTGGTTACTGAGCTGAAATTATCCCTCCTTTGTGAATGTTTGCATTCTTCCCCCGCAAATTCGTATGTTGAAGCCCTAACCCCAGATCGATGATATTTGGAGATGGGGCCTTAATGAGGTAATTAGGGCAGGATGAGGTCATGGTAGGGTCTTCATGATGGGTTTAGTGTTCTTATAAAAAAGAGACCCCAAAGAGCTCGCTCTTGCTCCATGGACACATACAGGAGGCAGGTGTCTACAAGATTCTTAGTAACAAAAATGAACTTCACTAGAAACTACTACCCAGGGCAGCCCTGGTGGCTCAGCGGTTTAGTGCTGCCTTCAGCCCAGGGCCTGATCCTGGAGACCTGGGATCAAGTCCCACATCGGGCTCCCTGCATGGAGCCTGCTTCTCCCTCTGCCTGTCTCTCTGCCTCTCTCTCTGTCTCTCATGAATAAATAAATAAAAATCTTTAAAAAAAAAAAAAAAAAAGAAAGAAACTACTTCCTAATACAGGGGCAGCTGAGGACAGAACCTTGTCTCCTCTGCCTTTTAACACCCCAGAGCCAAGAGCACACCTCCAAATCATGTCTGTGCACACATGCACACACGTGCACATGCACACACGCACACACACACTAGTCCTTCCCAGGACACTTGGGTGAACCAAGCAGCTGACATTCTTAACTGATTTGATTTCACCAGCCGAAAGGATCGAAATCCGTTCACAAAAATGCAGAGAATAATGCAACATGGGATCAAATAAGACAACATGGGAACAGATAAAGTAGAGCTCAAAGGTAGAGGACACTAACAGGAGCCAGGAATGAGGCAGCCCGGGTAAGCAGCCCCAGAGATGCAGAACTTCCTGATGGGTGGCCCCCCAGGTACAAAAGGACTCTAATCAGTAGTAGCACAGTTCCCTCAGCCACAACATCTGAACAAATGTAGTGTATTTGTTTTTTTTTTAAATAGTTCAGGAAAAAAAAAATAAATAAATAAATAAATAGTTCAGGAAAAGGATGAGTGAGTAATCATGAGGAGAGGCCAGAGCCTCAAGGACGCTGGAGAGCCGCTCCTGCTACAGCCCCTTCGACCAGACCTGCCCCTCCCCTGACAGCTACATCTGCCTCCCCAGATACCCTCTGTCTGCTGCCCTGCCCCATCCACCCTGGTCCCAGACAGAAGCAAGGAGATCTCTCACCCCAGGCAGCAGACCCCAAGACTCCCCAGCTCAAAGCTGCAGAGCCTGCCTGCTGCAACCCAAGCTAACTCTAAGCCTCTGTGTGGCTTTTCTTGGCCACCAGCCATGCCCTCCTTGGGCTCTGGGTGCTCTAGACATGGGGCTTCAGTTTTGCCCCCTATAAGGAATCTCCCTGCTCTGCCAGCTGCCCTAGGGATTCCAGGTGCCTCCCCCCATCTCAGCGAGGTGCCTCTGCCACATTGTAGGACCGGGCATTTCACACAGCCCTACCACTGCTGACCCAGGGGCTAGATGATGGCTGGATACAACAGGAGTACAATAAATACCCCAGGGGTAAGTTGTCTCCCAGAAGCCAGCACACCCCCTAGCATGCAGTAAGCCCTTAATAAGTAGTACTGGAAGCACAAGAACACTTTCCACCCAAAGCACTGCATGCACCAAGGTTGGGGGTGGGGGGACGGGTGTGCTTAGTTCTCCAACCAAAGAGAACATGGATGTAGGGAGGATATCCCAAGTCAGCCTCCCATGGAGGTTGCATGTGAGCTGGGCCATATGGATGGGAGTTCAGGGGAGGAGGCATTCCAGGCAGAGAGAACAGAAAGGGCAAAGACCAAAGAGGATTGCATGTTCAGGGACATCTCCCACTGTTGGGGGGGCAGGATTGGAGTGTGAAGTCACCATCTTATCCTCCTCTACAATGATAAGAGCCAGTGGTTTATTGGCAGCAAATGTTAAATATTCCGGAGTTGTGCAAGCCTGTTGTCAAACAGTTAATAACTTGAAATCAGTGGTAGCCGAATTCAAACATGGCCAAAGGCTGCAAATTAGGGAAGAGCCAGCCACAGATCATGCTGCCCTGTCCCCCAGGCCTTTGTTTTTCTAGGGAAGTTGAACACTTGAGACCAGGCATTATCAACCCATCTTCCCAATGAAAATATTAACTGTGGAAATGTAGACATGCACGTTGTAGGTTAGAAATAAAACATGATCTCTGACTGATTGAATCCAGGGCCTTCCCTGCCAAGGAGCTCCACTGGAAAAGCTTCCCATCTTGTTGGTACTTTCATTCCCTAACCAGTAGCTTTAGGCAGCCAGTAACTTCTCCAGATGTTCACATCTGTGGCAGGTTGTACTTTCCAAAAATGGTTTGCAGCACTGTTTCCAGTCCCACATGCTCATCTTGCCTTGTGACCTTGACACTGCTCCCATCAGATGGTGGTAGGTCTGTACCTCCCTCCCATAAACCCAGGAAGGTCTTTGAACCACCTCCAGCAACAGAGCACAGCAGACCTGACTTGACGTGATTTCCAAGGCGGTACCATGAAAACACCAGGCATTGTAAGTGCCGGCTCTCAGCTCCTTCACGCTGGGGACCCAGCCACAGGTCCAGGAGGAAGCACGCACACCCCATGGAGAGGCCTCATGAAGAAGAAGCAAGGCCACCCCTGAAGCCAGCTAAGCCCCCAGCCAAGAGTCAGCACCTACCTTGCCAACCATATGGGAAAGCCCTCTGAAAGCAGCCCAGAGTGGAGCCACTCCAGTGAAAGTCACAATGAGCAGAGGTGAGCCGGCCCAGCTGAGCCCTGCCCAAATGGCAGACTCCTGAGTGGGAGCTGTGATAAATCTATTGCAGCCAAATAAAATCTATTTATTCTCATGAATAAATAAATAAAATTTAATAAATAAAATAAATATTTTTTAGAGAGACACAGAGAGAGAGAGAGAGAGAGAGAGAGGCAGAGACACAGGCAAAGAGAGAAGCAAGCTCCCTGTGGGGAGCCCGATGCGGGACTTGACCCCTGGACTCCAGGATCACAACCTGGGCTGAAGGCAGGCACACTCAACCACTAAGCCACCCAGGTGCCCCACTGAAATGGTTTGTTAAGTGGCAAATATATAACTAGAAAATATTCCTCATCAGGAAATCGGGGAGAAATACGATCCTCCTTGTGGAGTTGCTGTGATGGTCCCATCCAGTAAGGTGTGAGAGGTGCCAGTCTTGGCACCGGGATCCTGGCAGGTGCTCAGCAGCCAGGCATGGCCTCCTCCCCACCCCCAACTCACTCTCTGCCCACCCACCCCTCGGGGTTCCAGTGTGCTACCACCCCTGTGCTCCTTCAGTCTTGACTGAAGGAAGATTTTGTCCTAGGACAAGATTCAGCTTGTTAATAATGCACCCCGGTTTTCCAGACACAGAAAGATCTCAGGGATCTCTGTGTAGGTCAGCACACCAGCTGCTTTAGAATAGATTTCCCTGCCCAACCCTCAGAGCTCGAAGAGGACCCAGAAATCTGTATTTTCCAAGGATATCAAACCTCCCCTCCTACCCAGTGATTCTGACATGCAGTCTCTCACTCCACTTCCCAAAGCTGTGCCAAAATGCCACCATACTAAGGCCATTTTCAAGGGGCCAAACCCACAGAACCAAGGATTAGCACCTTGGACAGGAGCCATGGGTTTCTTGCAGCCTCAGTTTGCCATCTGTATACTGTGGTAGCCCCCTGAGGGATATCCATTAAGGAGACAATGTATAAACTTCCTGGCATAAAGAGGATGTCCTGCAGATACCAATGTTCTTATATCCATCTTGCAGATCCCTTTGGACTTTTCAGAAACCTTGTCTTTATAATAATCCCTGTTACCTGCTTTGAAGTGGAGCAGCCTGTATCTGCCTCTTTCCCTAGGGCAATGGTTCTTAGTCTGGGCTACATATCAGAATTGCCTGGGGCTCATGGAAAATGCCAAAATCCTGGCCCACCCCAAACCAAGTGCATGAGTCAAAGGGCTGAGGGGTGGATGGTAAAGGGGGTGGGGCACGCAGGTAACCCTAACATACCCAGAGTGGCCGTGAAGTATGAACTTGTAAAGAGAAGTTACATATTTTACTCACTCTCAGTGCCTGAATGCCTAGGCTTTGCATTATACATAAACATATACATAAAAATATAGGTTTAGATTAGGTCGGATTAGAGCACAGCAGATTAGAGAGAGACAGACCTGTGCTTTCCCATCTCTCTGTGGCAAACACCCCTTGGCTCCTTGTGGGTCTCAGGCACTGGTTAACATGGGGCTTCCTGGGCTGTAGGAAGTGTAGTAAGTGCACTTATCCCTGGACCTAAGCAGAACCTGCTTCTTCCATGAAATCAGCATGCCCGAGCAGCAAAGGACATTCCCACATACAGTCGGCAGTGCTTTGCTCTGCAGACCTAGCTGAGGGGGGCAGGTGTACCAGCTCAGGCCCACACCTTATGGCTGGGATCTTGGGGCAGCCTCACTATTGAAATTAGGAATACCACTGTTCCCACTATCCACAATAGCCAAACCTTGGAAAAAGTCCACATGTCCACCAACTGAAGAATGAATAAAGACGATGTGAGAGATATATATATATATTAGCCATAAAAAGGAATGAAATCTTGCCATTTGCAACAATGTAAATGGAGCAAGAAGTATTATGCTAAATGAAATAAGTCAGTCAGAGAAAGACAAATACCATATGATTTCACTCATATGTGGAATTTAAGAAACAAAACAGAGGGACGCCTGGGTGGCTCAGTGGTTGAGCATCTGCCTTTGGCCCAGGTCATGATCCTGGGGTCCTGGGATTGAGTCCCACATCAGGCTCTCTGCAGGGAGCCTGGTTATCCCTCTGCCTGTGTCTCTGCCTCTCTTTGTGCATCTCTCATGAATAAATAAAAATCTTCAAAAAAAAAAAAGTAAAAGAAATAAAATAGATGAACATAGAAGAAGGGAAAAAATAAAACAGAGGGGAAGGCAAACCATAAGAGACTCTTAACTATAAAGAACAAACTGAGGGTTGCTAGAAGGGGGTGGGTGGGGATGGGCTAACTGAGTGATGAGGATTAAGGAAGGCACTGGTTATGATGAGCACTGGGTGTTAAATGTAAGTGATGAATCACTAAATTCTACTCCTGAAACCCATATTACACTGTATATTCACTAACTAGAATTTAAATAAAAATTTGAAGAAAAAAATAGTAAAAATTTAAATTTAAAAAAGGAATCCTGCTGCATGTTTGAAGTTGGAGTGCTCCCATCTCACTTTGCAGCCTTGGCTTTAAAGCAAACGATGGAAGCAAGTGATGGGAGAAACAATCCGTCACCAACACATTCCCAGTTCCCCACCGGGCACCCAGCCAAACCCGGGTGTGCCTCCCAGCAGGCAGCGAGACCCCAGAGCACTGGTAGTGCCACGTGGGTGGCCCTACAAGGCTCCTACACCAATTCCCCTAACTCAGTCCTCCTGTGGCCACCCACAGAGCTGCATGGAGATGACGGCAGAGCCGCCAGTGGAAGGCCCTCAGCACCCTCCTAAAGATGAAACAACCGCTGACCCAGATGCCATTTGGGACCCTCTGTGCCTGAGAAATGCCTGTCCCTGGATTAGACCACTGTGAATGGGGATGCACCCTTACCACACTGAGTCACCAAGCCAGATGCCATCCAAAGGGCAGGTGAATTAAATCACACGGTCAATCCCTGCCGACCGGCAACCACCCCAAGATGCACTGAGGAGCGAAAAACCAAGACTTGCAGAGGAATAGAAGACTTCGGAAGGAAGTAGGAGAAACCAGTAACGGTGACACCTGAGATAGGAGTGAAAGGCCAAGTGGTCAGTGGTGGGAGGCAGACTTATCTACGTCTTCACGGCTGGAATCCACACTCTGAAGGTGACCAGCCACTGGTCAGCACTGTCATAACAGATGAACTTCAAAGAAGCATAGGTAAATGAGAGAGGAGGTGGACATATTCACCAGAGCTCACCATGGAGCATCCTCACCGACAGCAACAAACTGCTTAAATCTCATCTCCATTTGTGAGTAGCTGTTCAGCCTTGGGCAAGTTCCTCAACCTCTCTGGGCTTTAGTTCCCTAAACTGTAAAATGGGAAGGATAATAGGTACCTGGTCAAATTGTTGTGAGAACTAAATCTAACAATGTCATGCAGGACATGAGTCAGTGTGGTGCTGGCACAAAGTGGGTGTATAAAGAATGCAGGGTGATTTGCAAACAGGAGCTGCGGTCTGCATCTAAGAGGCCTTTGCCCCACCCGGAGAGACCCTTGTGCTCAGAGCCATGGGGGACCCGCAGGCATAGCCATTAAACGGCTCAGCCACCGTGGGCGAGCCCCAGGTACCAGGCAGACAGAAGAGAAATGGGAGCCTGCCAAGGCTGACCCAAAGAAGTCACCAGGGGGAAGAGAGGGACACAGGCACTCCCATACCTGTCCCCTGCCAAGTGATTCTCCTGACAACCCTGCAAGCCTCTTTCGGATTTTATAGATAAGGACCTGAGCTGTAACAAAGCAGAGTAAGAAGCTCTGTGCTGGTGGGGGCTCCTCCCCTTCTCCTGGCTCACGTCTCACACTGCTCATTGGCTTTTATTTTTTTCCAACTTTATATTTTTCTGTATACTTGTTATTGGATTTTGATTTGCCAACGTATAGTATAACACCCAGTGCTCACCCCGTCAAGGGCCTCCTTCAGTGCCCGTCACCCAGTCACCCCACCCCCTTGTCCACCTCCCCTTCCACAACCCCCTATGCTCACTGGCTTTGATGGAGCTGGGATCCTGGCTCCCTGTGGTAGCACTGCCCATCCTTTCTCCAGCCTGGCCCCCAGACACTGGGGACAGGAAACAGGTCACCTACACGTGTGCTCTGTATGGGCACCTGGAGGAGACCATCCCTGGATTCAGTGGGCTGCCCAGGCTGGTGCTAATGTTCCCTGTCCTCCAACCCTGGCAATCTGCGTCCCTGCCCTTCCTCCCACCCCAGGCTCACCTCCCTGGACTCAGCAGGAACCCCATCTAGGGCTACTTGTCAGCATCACATGTCAAGGGCCAAGGATCTGCACTGGCCCTGGGCCCACAGGTGGGTGCATGGACCCTCATGACTATTTGGCACAAACACACACCCTCTGAGGAAAGGGGGTTTCCCATCACAGCCTCTCTTCAATCCAGAAGCTACTAGAGGAGAAGGTGAGTCTCTAAGAGCAAGGCCTGAAACACCGTGGCAAGATCTTCAGTAAACTTCCTTGGCCTTCCCAAGGGGCTCCTACAGCCATGTATTCAGGTAAGTGTATGCTGGGGAAGTGGCAGTACCCAGGCCCTGGAGCATTGCTGGGGCTGCGTTTGGGACTGGGCCATCATACCCCCGTGTCAGAGCAAGCCGTGGCCTGATCTCGACGGGCAGCTGGGGCCTCCTCTGAGCACCAGGGCATACTCCACACCCCTGCCTTTCCTCTCCAAACCCTCCCTAGTCCTGTCCAGGCCATCCTGCATGAGTGGGTTCCCAGACTTCCCTCCACACTCCTTCCTCGCCTCCCCCAGCATCTCACCATCTCTCACAAGCATCTCAAAGGCAGCACATCCACACTCACCCTTCTCCCACCTGGGCTGCCGCCCACTCTGCTTACCAGCTCCTCACTGGTCCGAGGTCCCAGCTCCCTGACCAGGTCTGCCACAGAGGTTCCCGGCTGCCACGCATGCCCCTCTGCACACCCACCCATTGCAGCCCAACCAGTCATCTGAAAGCACAGGTCAAAAAAATAAAATAAAACACAGGTCAGACCCCATCCTTCCCGGGGTCCCCAGCCTTGTGGAATGAGATCCAAAGGCAAGCTGTAGCTTGTCAACGTCCTTCCGACCCAGGCCCTGCCCGGCTCCCCAGCCCAGGGAGTTGTGAGCACTCAATAGAAACTCTGTGGTTGAGTCGTGGGGAGCAACGGCGGCCTCTGTGAGCGAGCTGGAAGCGGCCAAGAAGAACTTGGGCGAGGCCCTGGGGGACAACGTGAAACAACACTGGGCTAAGTTAAAGTTGTGGTTCAAGCAGAAGATCAGCAAAGAAGAGTTTGACCTTGAAGCCCATAGACTTCTCACGCAGGATAATGTCCATTCTCACAACGACTTCCTCCTGGCTATTCTTACGCGTTGTCAGATTTTGGTGTCTACACCAGAGGGTGCTGGATCTTTGCCCTGGACCGGGGGTTCTGCAGCTAACCCTGGAAAACCAAAGGGAAAGAAAAAACTTTCTTCTGTTCGTCAGAAATTTGATCATAGATTCCAGCCTCAAAATCCCCTCTCGGGAGCCCAGCTTGTGGCAAAGGATCCCCAAGATGATGATGACTTGAAACTTTGTTCCCACACAATGATGCTTCCCACTCGGGGTCAGCTGGAAGGGAGGATGATAGTGACTGCTTAGGAGCAGGGGTTGGACAACGTCACCGAGGAGGCAGTCTCAGCTGTTGTCTATGCGGTGGAGAATCACCTTACAGATATATTGACATCAGCTGTGTCCAGAAGGCAAGCTTATCGGTCACGTGCTGGCCACTTTAAGTATGCCTTGGGTAGTAACGTAACCCGCAGCCATCCCTGAAGAGTGGAGTAGTCGCTTACAACAGCGTAAGAGCAAGCCCTCGGCCTCTGCTCCTATGCAGGTCAGAACCCAGCTTCCCACCGCCCCCCCGATGGCGCGGAGCAGCAAGCTGCACGCCTGGCGTGCTCTGGGGCTACCGTCCCTGCGTCTTTGCCTCCGGCCAACGTGCACGACCTTTGTGACCTTTGCAGGTACACAGGGAAGTCATTCCTACACACACTGTATACGCTCTCAACGTTAAAAGGATCATCATGAAACTCTGGCATCCAAACCATGAAGAGCTGCAGCAAGACAAAGTCCACCGCCAGCGCCTGGCAGCCAAGGAAGGGCTTTTGCTCTGCCGAATTAAGGTGATTTGAGGGCATGGGACCCTCAGCAAATTCACTGGTTAGAGAATTGAATGTTTTTTGGGTCCACACTTCAAAACTGAAGTGTAGAGTGTAAATATAAACTTTCCTATGGAAATGTGACGCTGAGTACATTTTGCGTTGCTACTGTAAAGCCATTAATATAAATCTGACTTTGATAATGACCCATATCTGTGTGTGTGTGTGTGTGTGTGTGTGTTGTGTTCCCAGGTATGGGAGTAAGCACTGATAAAATCCTGTGCCTAGAATGGAGATGTTTTTAGGCATCTGAGGCTTAGTATCCTGTGGTCTGTTTGTGAGGTAGATGACATCCTAGAACAAAGAAGCTTTTATAACTTAGTTCCCATGATCAGCAGGACATCTGTGTGTTCAATGACAGCATATATTCTGTTATCTGGCAAGCCTAAAATTTCTGCCTTTTCCTAAAGAACTGTGCTCTTGGATTTGGGTTGAAATAATCCACAGTGTTAAAAATCATGTATCTCCTTTAGTGAGCAGATATAGGTATCTCCCCCCAAATTCATTACAACTCTATAGAAAATAGGACTTAGAAATGCTATACTGTTAGACAAAATAAAGTCCTTTCTTTGCATTAAAAACCAAAATAAAAACCCTGGAATGTAACTAATTAACAAAGTTTTTTCTCATAACTTACATTTCTTTTATACTTAATATGCCCAAAGACTTTGGCAAAATTCATCTCTTGATTATTCCTATAGAATAGGTTTTAAGAAGCCCATGTAGACATACTGGATTTATACTTAGAAATTCCCCACTTCCTGTGCAGTATCTGTTCTGTCCTTCGAAATGATAAAGTGCAAATAATTTACATTTAGCAGTGTTACTAATAACAAGGTTTGTTTTTTTAGAGGTGATGCTTTTTACTCAGAAGATAGTGTTGGTGACTAGATTAGAAGGTACAGATGGGTTGTGTAGGTCTAAGTAATATGTATAGATATGTATACATGGTTCAATATTTGTGTATATGATTTTGTACTTCAAATGTGACAAATAAAAACCTTTTGGGAGAAAAAAAAAAAGAAATTCTGTGGTTTTTCCTTGATAAAGGAGAGCTGTCAGGAACCACAACCTTTGATGTTCTGTTTCTGAGTGAAGCCATTAGGGTGTGGGCACCGTGAGTCTCACCCCCTGTATTGTCAAAGACATATAAAGGCTCTAGTCCAAGGAAAGACTTTCTAATGGTGTGATTTCTGGCAAAAAAAAAGGGGGGGGGCAGTGCCATGAGACAGTCAAGTGCAATTTGGCAAGAATTGTTTCCATAGTTCTTTCAATAGGCACCCAGTCAGTGTTTGTTAAAAACTAAAATAAAACAAGGATGCCTGGGTGGCTCAGTGGTTGAGTGTCTGCCTTTGGCTCAGGGCATGACCCCCAGGTCCTGAGATGGAGTCCCACATCGGGCTCCCCACAGGGAGCCTGCTTCTCCTTCTGCGTGTGTCTCTGCCTCTCTCTGTATGTCTCTCATGAATGGATAAATAAATAATCTTTAAAAAAATTAAAGACTTCGCCTTCCTTTCCCCAGACACCCTGGGGATATCTCTAGCATCATGTTATTTAAAAGTTCCTTACTTGTTGCCCATTGTCCTTCCCACACTCCTCCCTATATTGTGAGCTTGCTGAGAAGTGTGTGACACATTCTCCTCTGAATCCTTACCCTCCAGCCAGACACTGAGCAAGTGCCCAGGGATTGGATGAAGGGACAGGGGTGGCCGATGGAGTCCTCCTCCGCCAAACTCCCTCCCTGCTCCGCTCAAGTAAAGGACTCACACATCTGTCTCCCACGCGTCAGCATGCCATGCTGCAAGCCCTCCAGGGGCTGACTTGCCCGGGCCTGCCTGGCTTTGGCACCACTGCCAGCCCAGGTCCTGGCACCCAGAATGTGCCGGGTAAAGTCTGGCTGGTGAGGCTCCTACCCAGTGAATAAGGGATTACTCACTTCCCTGAGGCTTCATTTTGAAAATAAATTTAGTAACTTCTAAACAAATCATACCAACCCTCCAAGTTTTATTTGTTTAGTTAAATTAATTCTATTTTAATATTTCCATTAGCCATTTAATTTATTCTAAAACCTAGCACTGCAAAATAATAAGACCTCTCAAATATTGACAGACAGCAAAGTAAATGTCACCCAGTGACAACCATCTGTTTTTCTTCCAAATTCCTCAAGATGGAAAGTGTGTCGCCATGATTTATTTATGGGCCTTCCTGGGCCTGTGGTGCCTGTGCCCAGCCCTCCCTCGGCCCTGGACCAGGGCTACCAGATGCCACAATCTAGGCCCGATCAACACGGTGAGAGGGAAAAGAAGAAAGAGTCTGGGGTGAAAATGAGAAAATCTGCATGGCATGGAGAAACAGAGTCAGCTGGGTGAACTGTAAAAGCTGGCCATCCCCGGCCTCCCACCCCATACCAGAGGCTCTCTAACGTCCTTGGCTAGCGTGCTGACCCCTGCCCCATCTCTTTCCCCACTCCTCCTGGCCCTGCCCCTGGGATGAGAGGGCTCTCATCCTGTCCCACTAGTCTGGATGGGACAGGGCCACCAGGCTGCACAACCCGCACAGGGCTCTCACAGAGGCAAGGGCTGGCCGCTGGCAGCTGTGCCTCCCTGCCCGCCCTCGAGGGTCTGCTTCAGCATGGGAGTGACACTGGCACCCCGGCTCAGAGGCAGCTCCCCATGAGCCAGGTGCAGCGTGGTCTAAAGGAAAGTCTTCAGAAGTGACAAAGGGCAAAACCAGGTCCAAATCCTGTCCCCTTTCCTAGAATAGGCTTCCCCATGGGACTCAGGGTCTGTCTGCCTGTCCAAAGCAGGGCCCAGAGGGCCATGGCAGCACTCCCTCTCTCGCAGATGCCCAGCATCTCTGGGAAGGAAGGCTGTGGCCTGAGCCAGGGATACAGGTTAGTCTTCCCCCGGGGATGGCAGGGAGACAGACAGGGTGGCACCCACCCACCTGCTAGTAGGTTTGAGTGGACCTGCTGTTTACTTAGCACACATACCTCTCCAACCATCACACCAAGCCAAGGCAGCCTCAGGTATCCTCTGCACATGTCAGAGCCTTGCAACCCCAGACCACTTGGTCTTCCCCTCCCTAATTGCCTCTGGTTGTGCACTTCCTGCTCCCGCCCACACTCAGCATAGCTACACGGTTGCATCTTCAGTAGAAGATCTAACAGTTGGATAGGAGCCCTGAGCTCCTGCTGCAGCCTGGAAGGGAACAAAAGGCCAGGCCATTCGTTGGCCCAGCAAGCAGGCCCATCAACTCCACACCGTGCTCCAGGGATGCTGGATGCCTCAAGTCACCCAGAGGCCCGTGGAGAGAGACCAGACAATGAGGAGCTGTGCCTGCGTGTACTGTGCTGTGGTGGAGTCTGTGCCCACATAGCCGGTCCCAGAGAGGGGGCGGGCGGCCTGCTCAGGGAACAGGAGACGGTACCCAGAGATGGTGGCGTTGGAGAGGGGTCTGCAGGTTAGAGAGCATTCAGGAAGAGGCGGGTGTGAGGGAAGGATCAGAGGAAGGAGGGGCACCTGGCTCAACTCACTGGACTGGAGCAGAAAGCACTAGAATGGAGTAAATGCAAGCCTGTCAAGGCTTCCAAGAAAGCACAGACTTCAGCTCAAGAGCCATGGGAGCCACGATGTTAGCCTGGGGGAAGGACGTGCCCCAGTTTGAAACTGAGACACCCATGGGGCTGCCATGGAGGGCTGAAAGAAGCCAGCCCAGGAGGAAATGCTGGAGACAGTGGGAAACACAAGTCTGAAGAAGAGCCTGAAAGGTGTTCCCCACACAGAGGCCTGCCCTGTCCCTGGGTCTGTGTGGTCCCACGGACAGGGTCTCATGGAGGCAGGTAGGCAGCACCAGCAGACTGGCAGAGACCATGTGGGGAGGGAGTGACCCTCGGCCTCGGGAGGGGCCCCTGCACACCCGGGGAGCCCTCAGTGGATGATGTTGAAGGGAATGGGCTCATCCTCTGACACCAAGGCAATAAATGTTTACTGAGCAATAGCCGCATGCAGGGAGGCTGCTGAACATGCTAGGAGACCGGGTGAGCAGAAAAACCCTGTCCTGCCCCATCCACCCCAGGCCTCTCCTGGCACGAGGACACAAGATGCAAATGGAAAAATGATATAGCTCAAGTGACAATCAGGGGTTGCAGCCAAAGAAGCCCATGAAACCAAAAGGACATGGTGGGGGTGAGCGATCCAGGCGGAGTGAGAAGGGCAGAGTGCTCGTGGTCCCCGGTCCTGGCGTCATTACCGGATCCGGCAGGAGGCCCCATGCACAAGGGGTTCTTCCTTCCCAGGCCTTCCCAACCTTGCCCCCAGAGGACAAAGAAAAATATATTCAAACAGCAACCCAGACCACAGTGTCCTGCCTGTGGCCATCATTTCTCTCACATAAGCTCATGGCACAGTTAGGTATGGATGGATACCACACAGGCAAGGGAAGGACGTGCAAAGAGGTGAAGTGCTCGGAGTAAGAACACATGGTCTACAGCAGAATGGTGGGTGGTCAAGCCAGGACCTGCCCCTCACCCTGGCTCTCAGGCCCAGGGGCAGCTGGGAAGACACCCACCAAGCTCAGAGACAGCTGGGAAGATCCTAACCAGGCCTCGGCACAGCTGGGAAGACCCCGGCCAGGCCCAGGAACATCTGGGAAGGCCCCAACCAGGCACAGGTACAGCTGGGAAGACCCTGGCCAGGCTCAGAGACATCTGGGAAGACCCCAACCAGGCCCAGGGACACCTGGGAAAATCCCAACCAGGCACAGGGAAGCTGAGCAGCACACACTTCCCCAGACCGGCTCTACCCCCATCCGCCCACACGCTGCATCCCAAAGAACTGCCACAGACATGCCTTGGTGACACTTCTCCCATTTCTTATCCACATGTTTGGGTTTTCAATTATCTCAACAGGTTCTGCCGACATCATCCCAGGAATTAACGAAGCTGCCAGTCTCACAGCTCAAAAGGAGGGAAAAAGAAGTTGTGTGTTCACAGCCAAAGGAGGAGTTCATAAATTTTCACAAAATCACTAGATGTGTGTGATTTACAGCTAGGCAAGTGGCGTCAAGCCCCTGAGGAGCAAGGAGATGGCTGCAAGGGGACAGAATCCAGGGAGAAGGCACAGCCAACGGGCTCTAGAGGATGGCATTACTCAGCCAGGGGACACCCCGAAGGACACGGCCTGTGAGCAGTGTCTGCAAAGGTGGGCAAAGGTGGCGCATCCCACAGGCCCTGCCCCAGGATGTCCTGGACCATCACACAGAGAGAACACCGGGCCACCTGTCACCAGGCACCAGCTGAGTGGGTTCCAGCCACCCAGCACACCAGGAGCCCCTGCAGATTCTACGTAGCCCTCCCTGCAGCAGTAGGTATCCAAGGTGCCCCGAGACAGGGACATGACTCAGGCCAGGGTGATGACCCTGGTGCAGGGCAGCATGGACACTTGGAGGACAGATCTCATGTCATTCCCAAACACCACACCTGATGCACCTCGATGCTCAGGAGGAAGAGAAATAAAGAAAAAGCTTTGCGAGTCTCAGGACACAGTCCTCCAAGACACCCTGAACCTTTTGTCTGCCCATTTTTCAGCTGGACACACTGAGGTCTGGGCATCCATGAACTTCCCAAGGTTTAGCAGGTAATAAATGGTAAAGATAGTAAAGACGGTTCAAAGCCATGTCTGATGGACCAACACCCAGGTTTTCCACCAGCTGCTTCTCCTATGCTGGTGACAATCAGGCAACAGAGCATGCCTGGGTATAGATTTTCCTATTAGTGTCATGGTCATGCCTTAGATATTCCCTTGCATGCACCAAATATTTTACTTTAAGAGATAATTTTTTTAAAGTTCCCAGAGCCAACAGAAAGCAAAGCACTCCTCTCCCCACACATGGATGGGCAGCCACATGCAGCCACAGGCCGAGGAGGAATCTCAACAAGGCAGAGTGAGGAACTTTCTGGATCTCCTGCCCCACCAGACTGAGAGCTTGTCTGTGGCCCCCAGCATGCCAGGTTCTGAGGGGGTGGGGAGCATCCTGCAGCTGTCCCCAGGGTGGCCACAACCATTGTGGAGAAGGCCAGGGGAAGTGGCTGCCACTGTGCCTGGGCCTCTGCCACCACCAGATAAGGTCCCCAGCCCCAAGGAGCTGTGATCTGCAACAGGCTACTACTTCCTGAAACACAAGCCCTGGACTATCTCACTGCAGGATGAAAGGTGTCTAGGGGAGGGAAGAAAAACATGCCCTGAAGGGCAGCCCACCCACCCACCAGTGAGGACAGCTGCTCTCGGGACAGTCAGGTCAGGGAAGGGGTGAAGAGGAGGGAGAGAAGAGGACAGTGAGCTTGATGGACGACAGACACTTGGTGACAGGACCCTGTGGCCCCATCATGGAAGAGGCGTGAGCAGGTGAGACCTGGCTGCTTGAAGGAGCTGAGCGGGGACAGAGGCGCTTGTCCTCATGCAGGGTCAGCCTGGAGGCAGGGTCACTGGAGGGCCATCTGGGAGGCCAGCTCACCAGGGGCAGCTGCTGCCCCACGCACAGGACAGCACGATCCTGGATGTGATGCAGAGAAGTAATAATAGATTGTGAGGAGGCCAGAAGGGCTTTAGGTAACTGGACTTGTGTTCAAGCCTGACCATGGGACCTCAAGGCTGCTCAACCTCTCCAGTTTTCCTCATCCTTCTGGCAGGACTGAGAATTCCTTCCCTTCAGAAGGGCTCCTAAGATCATTAGAGATCCTACATCTGCCCATGAGGCACAGATAATATCAGCTCCTGGTCACTGAAAGCCTCTGATGGGCTCCCATACAAAGGTAGCGTGGTTGTCATTCGCATCTTACAGATAGGACAGAGGCTCAGAGAGGCTACGGGAAGCGACAGTCTCCCATTTCTGCTTTCTTCAGAAAGCAGTCTTCAGACTCCAATGACTCGACTCTTTTTTTGTACCCCAGCCACTTGTTTAGCATAAGCCCATTGATTCACATCTCCTCGGTGGAGATCAGCAGAGCTATTTCCAATGTTCACATTTTCATTCTTTGAAAGTCCAGGAAGTTCTTCCAAAACCGCACAGAACAGACAGGAGGCCAGGGGACCAGGGGGCCAAGGCGAGGTGTGACTTCTCTGAGAAGGTGGTGCTCATCCCCCCAAATGTTTACAGGGAGTCCCTTCGTGCCCCCTGACCCTCTCTACCGGGTGACTAGGTGGCTATAAGAAGATAAATGTTTCACTATGCAGAAATGCCCCCCTCCAAGCAGATCCGGGCAGGTTCTGGCCTCTGCCATCTCTGGCCTTGGGGGTGACCCCAAATCCTCCACATTCCTCCTTCTCCAGGTCAGGAATGGCATCTATTTTGCAAGGGAAAGTTTCGGAGGCTCCCCCAGGCTGTTGAGGGACTTAAATCACAGGTATCCCAGGGCAGGAATGGCTGACAGGGGCAGAGTCCCCATCAATCTTCTCACAGGACACTCCAGGCTCTGACTGAGGATTTACAGGGTGGGAGGGACGCGAGACAATGCCGCCCGCCTGGGTCCTGCCAGCAGCCCTTTCCCACCGTCAGCTCAGCTCGAGGCAGCCCTGCCAGGTGCTCCAGAAAGGCCGGCTCGGGGAGGATGGAGAACCAGTGCCCTGGAAGCAGAGGATGCTCCCCCGCATGCACCTCGGGTTGGCGGGCTTACCAACCACTTCGCTGGCTCCTTATTCTCATCTGTATGTGTCCAAAGTCTCTGCAAAGTCTCAACTTTTTAATTGAAGAAATAAAAGAAAACAACAAGCTTTGTTTTGCTTTGCTTTGCTTTGCTTTGCTTTGCTTCGCTTCGCTTCGTTTCGTTTCGTTTCGTTTTGTTTTGTTTTTAGGCAATGTGCTCTCAAGTGCTAAGAATCGCTCAGGCATCTCCCACCAGCCTGTGGGGAATGTCGACATGCAGCGGAGAGCCTGGACATGTCTAATTTCCCAGGGAACCCACATAAAAAGCCCTTCTTGTTGCAGGAACAATGATGTTGCACTAGAGCAGGCACAAACCTCCCCTAGAGAAACCACAGCAGTATTCCAATCACAGCCCAGAAACTCAGCCCTGGCTGGTTGCCAACATCCAATCCCCCTCCCGTTGCCAACCCCCACCTCCAGCAGCAGTTGTGCACCCTCTTCCTCTTTCCCCTACCACCCTTAAGCTCCAGACAGCCTGGCCCCCAGGCTCTGGACTAGGTGGACATACCAGCATCCTCGCCAGTTGCTCAGAGAGTCTGGGTGCCCCTCACCTCTTTGCCTTCGCTCTTACCTCCTTTCATGAACCTGGCACGTAGTCTGACCTGCCTGCACCCCAGTCTCCCAATCTGTACATAGGAATAACAGTAACATGTACCTTGTACAGCAGGAGAAATGAGGAAAGGGCCCAAGCAGGATCTGGCTCATGGTGAGACCCCATGAAGCCATGGTCACCACTGGACACAGGAACAGTCTGCCCTTAAGCAAACAGACACGGAGCCCCATCTGAGTCTCTGCGCTTGAAGCAGCTGCTACAGTGAACATCTGCTCCTTCATCTCTGCCTGGGACTCTCCCTACAATTCGGGGCAGCAAGATAGGCTGCACCCCCACCGTGTGCAAGATAAGAAGCTTGAGCAGCCCCCACCTGGTCACTCACCAGAGCTTCTGCTGGGCCTACCCCTTTCCAGGCAAAGGGCTGGGCCTGCAGGGCACGGAGATAAGAAGCCCCTGCACTGCCCTGAGCAAACTCATGCTTGATTTAACACAAGACAAAAAGGTCGTTTCTAAGTCCCCAGCCGCCTGCACTCGTTGACCAGAACCGCCTGGAACGGTCTGTTGAAAAGGAGGCCGAGCCTGCCAGTCAGTTCAGATGAAGTGCTCTGTGGTGCATGAGCAATGCCTGCCACAGGCACCGACGGGGCTAAACTGTGGCCACGTACACACGGTTGTTTAGGGTGGAGCCGGAATCCGAAACCAGATCTCTGGACCCCAATGTGGCGATCACAGGCAGGGAACCATCGAAGCCCAGAAGTGACTCGTAAAGCTTCCATTTTCCTATGTTCATGAAACTGCCACCATTGGCTACTGACTGAAATGTGTGCCCCCCAAATTCCTAACCCCCAGAGTGACTGTACTTAAGCACAGGGCCGTGAAATTAAGGTTAAATGAAGTCATAAAGGTAGGAACGTGGTCTGATAGGATTAGTGCCCTTATGAGAAGAGATACCAGAGAATCCTCTCTATCTCCTTCTCTCCCTCATCCCTCCCTCCTCTCCGCCCCCCTCTCTCCCTCTCCCTCCATCTTCCTCTCCCCCTCACCCTCCCCCTCTCCCTTTCTCATTCTCGCCCCTACTATGAGAAGACACAGTAAGAGGGCAGCTACCTGTAAGCCAGGAAGGCTCCTCACCGGAAGCCCACCCTGCCAGCACCCTGACCTCAAACTTCAGCCTTGAAAACTGTGAGAAAAAAATGTCTTCTGTTTAAGACACGCAGTCTCTGATATTGAGTTCTGGCAGCCCAAGGAGACAAACACATTGTTCTTACGCTGGTTCTGGACAGTCAGAAATCTGGAAGGGCCTCCCTGTGTCCACGGCTCATTGCCCCTACTGAAGATCCTGACCTCCCCCAACAAGGGGGTTGTAACCTCTTCAGGAGGCTGAGGAAGTCCCTCCCTGCCCTGTTCTTCTTCCTGCTCACAACCTTCCTGGGCAGGACACTCACCTTCAACAGCCACTGAGAATCCAGGGGGAGGGGAGAAGCTTCTGAAAGGCCCCCATCCTGCCTCTGTGCTCTCACAGCCTCCTAGTGAACCCAGGGCTTCTGAACCCAGGCCATCTCCCACTGGCTACGTGCAGCCTTTGGGAACAGCCCAGAATCCCAAAGGCACCCATCTCTTTGGCGCTCCCAGCCTCCCAGATGGGTGGACAGATCAGTGGCACCAAGCGGGGGCCTCAGTCCTGTCGATGTGTCAACAGTGCATCGGCCACTGGACGTAGTGTTGACCGTGACCCACACTCACTCCTTCACCCAACAGCAGGCACTGAGAGCTGAATGCTAGTGGGGTAACTGACCCTGTATGCCCGTGGCTCTCACCCTGCACCTCTCGGAGGCTTCCTCCTTGACTGCAGAATGAGGCTTCAGGCGGTAGGTCCAGCTCCCAAGGAGGTGGGAGGAGCAGAGTGTGCACACAGCAGGGCCAGTACTGGCGGGCACTCCTGTGCCAGGCGCTTTCATACGCAGTCTCATTAGATGCTTGTGTGACCCCTGCAAAGCTCTATCAGTAACACAGGAAATGAGGAAAATGGGACTCTGAGACGCAAGGCCATGTGGGCAATCTGAGAATGGAGAACAAACCAGCCTGGTGGGCAGTGCCCTGGGATGCTGCAGGGAGCAGGAAGGGACATCAGCTGTGGGCTCTGCCTTCCCTGCACCTCGATCACGCTCCATGAAACTCAGGGCCCAGGGAAGGAAACCAGCCAGAGGCCCAAGAGGCACCAAGAAGGGGTGCAGTGAGAACTGGGGAACTGTAGCCACCTCAACAGGCAAGGCGGAGTACCTTACAGGGAAGCTAAGGAGGGGGCTACTGGGCTGGAGACCAGGCGAGTGCACCGGGAGAGAAGCCAGATGAACCCGGGGGCCAGACTCTTCTCAAATTGTCCTCAACAAGGTGTCCTACAGCTGGTAAGGTGGGCCGAGGGAAGCTTCAGGGCTGCACTGTCCCCTCACCAGGGGGTTCTAAGGGCAGGGCCCCCTGCAGAAATTCCCATCACCGAGCTTCCCAAACAGTAAGGCCACAGTTCTTAGGATGGCTGGCACTTGGAAAGGCAGGGCGGCACCTGGGAGAACAGGGGCCAGACCCCCGCCACCGTGGGACACCAATTATGTCCATCTCCACATACCCTGGGGCTTCAGCTGCCCAGGCTTATGCCTTCTGCCCACCCCAACCTCGGGCCCCGTCTCTGTGTAGCCAGTCTACCACCCCCACAGACAGCATCATTTTGAAGCAAAAGCACAGCATGTAAATGTGACCCGTGAACTCTAAGGGCTTCCCACAGTCCCATCTTTGAGGACACTTCCCTATTTCAAAGTATTTGTTCATCCATTGTCTGCGTTTTCAGCAGCTCTGTGGTGTGGTCTGGGGAAAGTGTCATTCTTTCCATTTTGTAGGTGAGAAAATCGAGTCTCCACGGGTTAAGGGCTGTTAATGCTGGACGCTCTCACAACTGAAAAATCTGGCTTGACACAAAAAAGCTTATTTTTACTGATGCAAAAACCAGTGCAGATGCTCTGGCCTGTCAGGGCTCTGCTGGCCAGTTCCTGCCATTTAGTAGGGGCACTGTCTTCAAGGGTCTTTAGGGTCTTCACCTGAACCCCTACATTGTGCTGGTCAGTGACAGTGTGGAGAAGCCTATAGGATATGATTCTACCAAATCTGAAGGTTGGCTCACCCCTTGTTTCATTGGCCCAACACAGTCACATGACCCATCTTTCCTACAAAAGAGGCTCAGAAATGAAGTCCAAGTGGGCCCAGAAAGAGGAACTGGGGGCATTGGGTCAGTTCCTGCCAGCCCTGGGTTAGTTGCCTGGTTCTGGCTCCCCTCATCCCGCCACCCACCCTGCCACTGGGTTTCCCCACACATGTCCCCTCTGAGTCTGCTTCTGGGACAGGGGCTGAATCAAGACTTCAAACAGAAACACCCACATGTGGCTTTGGCTACAAGATGTTTGATCAATTAAATACCAGAGAAGTGTAAAGAGACGAGAAGACATTTCCATTCACCTGAGAGGAAATTGCAAGGAGGAAGATTAAAACCACATTTGAATTATAGAAAAAAATAATTTGGCAGAGTTCCTGGAATCCAAGCACATTCCTGTAATGAGTTGCTACGGGTGGAATTCTCTCCCCAATTGCAAAGTAAGGCCCATCTGATTCCAGGAGGCTCGACTTAATTGCAATCTAGTTGGATCTTAAAGTTGCAGCTACTCAAGTACAGCAACAGTTGCCTAATTACGAGGTCTCAGGAGGGGATCTATAATCAATTTTTAAAAGAATATCTCCTACACATAGCACCTTTCCACAAGGGGCCCCTGCAATCCTTCCAAATGTTAATTAATGTCCCTTCAGGAGGTCCCAGGCATGTGGACTCCAGCAATCGGCAAAATTTGGGGTCTCTGTCAGCAGAATAGGTATGACTCAATAGGTATGACTCAGATACAGAACCTTGAGGCCTGGTCCCCATGGTCAAGGTCCAAACTACAAATGGGAAAAAAGCAAAGTAAAGGTGTCAAGGGCAGAGGGGAGTGCACACTGCAGGCAGGGTGGGGTGGGAGTCAGGAAACCTGGAGGCCCATCTCAGTTCTGGCTGGCTCCAGTTTCCAGAACACTCTGTGCTCATGCAAAGAAGTGCTTCCAAATGAGTCAGTGGTGGCTCCTAAGACCAGGGGTCTGAGCAATGGAGCTGGGACACCAGGATGTGTGGCAGAGGGGGCAGTAGGCACTGCCAGGCCAGGAGGATAGCGTAGGATCCCCTCCATCTCAGAAGGAAGGAGACACCTGAACAGGTCATAGGGACAAATTGGGAAAGAGCATTCCACGGAGTGGGAGCATTATCTGCAAAGAGCATCTGGAACAGCTTGGCCAGTCCAAGCACTGCATGGGTGTCAGGGTGACAAAGCTGGTGGGTGGAAGCCAAGGTGGGGCTGGCCCCGGAGCAGCAAGGCCTCTGAGCCGAACCTGAGCCCAGACTCTGGGCTTCCCCTCACAGGAGAAAGATTCTCAAGCTGGTCTCCCCTCATAGCTTCCCCATGAGGAGAGCATCTTCCATGCCCTGGAGAGGAGCTGTGGCTCCTCTGGCACCTACTGCATCGTTACTTACCCATGACAGCCTCTGACTCATAGCCCAGACCCGGCTGCCTTACAATTCTCCTAAATCATCACCTACAGTGTAGGCCAGCAAGAGCACCTTCAGTTCTCTCCAGCTTCTCCCCTGCTAAGGACAGGCAACCCTGAGGGAAAGCCTCAGCCACCTCCCTAGCCAAGCAGCTTTACCTTCTCCGAGCCTGAACCACCCTCCCCCTCAAGTTCCAAACAGCCTGACCACTGCAAGTACTACAGGTACCTGTGCCTTCTTGCAGACCCAGCCGGAAGCTCTCCTCTGTGACCTTACCCTAGGTAGGACCTACAGCACCCTCCCTCCAGTCCTGTGAGGGACACTCATCCATCTGCCTCACTACCAGCACTGAAGGAATGTGAGTGTATCCCCAACACTGTATCGCCAGGGATGGTGCCCGGCAGATGTCGGGGGGGATCATGTGAATGAACCAGGCAGTTGGTGGAGAGCAGGGAGCTTGGTAAAAAATACCTCCTTCCTGATATCAAAAACTTTTCACCAAAATACCTTTTTTCTTCCTTCCTACACTCTTCATTCAAACCGTTTTTAGCTGTTGTTAGTATGACCCATGTTCATTTGGAGGTTTAAAGCCAAGCTTCCAGCTGATAACCAGGACCAGCAGGCCATGGGAGTGCCCATCTTGGAAACCTTCCTGATGCTATGAGCAGCCCAAATTGAAGATTCACAAGGAAGACAAAATATTGTTATTTCTAAACTACTTAATCTTCGGGTGGCTTATTACATAGTAATAGATAGCTGGTACAGTTACCAAATGCCCTCTTCCAGTAGAGGGATGAACCTGAGGGACCCCCAGGCAAGGCTGGCAGGAAGAACTCATGGAGCTGGTCAGGGAGGGGTGGCCAAGCAGTATCCCACAGTTACCAAGCTGTAGGTCCAGCCAAGGCCAAAAGGGCTGCTGGAGGAGGGAATGGGATGTCACCCAGTGTCTAGGAACCCTGGACGTGCAGGGTTGTGCCAGGGCAGGGTCACACAGGCAGCAGTCTGAAGCCCAGTGGAAGGCCACATCAGATAGGCCCACCACTCTGCAGGGAACTCATAGCAGCCTCCCTGAAGACCTGCACCCTGGCTAGAGTGGGCAGGACCTGACTTGAAATGCAAGCTCAATTTCAGCTGCAGACAGCCATCATCAGGCCTGCGGACAGGTGGGGACATCAGGTTCCCGCAGGGAGGGGGCTGCCTGGGGACAGCTCCAGTGGAGAGCAGTCACATTCAAGTGGGGACTGGGCCTCTCTTGCTGGCCTGAAGGCGGGGCGGGGGGGGGAGTGCTCGGGAGCAGCATTCCAGCCTGGGCACCAGTCTGGCCAGGCAAGGAGGGTGGAGATCATGGAATCTGGAGGAGCCGCAGGTCCCAGACCCTCTTTATCCAAGTCTCCAGCACCTATTTCCACGTAGGTGGGGATGGAAAAGCCAAGGTCACAGTGCAGGAAAGCCCTCTCATAAATGACTTCTTAGGACTGCTTGCGGGTGACTGGATGTCCGTGGTGTCTTAACACCAGCCTCTCCAGGCAATGCACATACCCGACAGACATTTTGCAGATGGAAATTGCAAACCTTGCAAGAAAAATGCAGGAAAGTGGAAAGCGGCTGCCCTTAACAGCCCAAACCCTTGAAAGAGGGGTCAGCAGCATGGGCAGGTGACCAGCGGAGAGGAGGTCCCTGCGCCCCCAACAGCAGGAAGGAGGAGCACCAGGCCACCAACCAGGTGCCAAGACTCGCAGGATGCACAGGCAAATGGACAAGCTGGCAGATTTGTCTTTTCAAAAGAGACCCTTCCTGTGATTATATCACAAGAGCCAGATGTCCAGCTTGGTCAGTCACATCACACATGCATACATATCATCTTTGCACAGGAGTTATCATAACCAGAAGTGAAGAATAAGGTAAAATGAGCTTTAAAAAAAAAATGTTTACATTTAACATTTCAATGGTTACACAAGGCCCCCATAAACCTCTTTTAAAAGAACTCCCTATGATATTTTGATCCCTAAATTAACTGATGTCATTCTCTGTGGCTTTTTTCTGGTAACCATGTGCCTTGGGGCTAAGTCCAGCACCAGGGTCTGGAAGAGGCTAGAGGAGGGGGCCGCTGCCCCACCCCCACCCCACCCCCCCAGCAGAAAAATGTAGGGGATTGGGAGGCCTGACAGGGTGGAGAGGATTTCATCTGGCAACATTTGGGAAAGACCCACCCACACCATCCTTGGGGTTGGGACTAACCAGGAGCCCAGAGCCAAAGTCTGCACAGCTCCTGGCTTCTAGGCGAAGCCCAGCCTGGAAAGGAAGCAGACATGCCTGGAATTCAAAAAATGCACCCCTGTCTCAGCCTCTGCCTGCTTCCCCAGGCCTCCAGGGCTCAGAGTAGGGCTGGGAAGCCTGGCCCAGCCCCCACCCCTCCCAGAGATGGGATAGAACTCCTACCCCGGCCCCAGTCTAGCTGAGAGTTTTCCTCTGCACACTCCACACCTGCCTGTTCCAAGGAGGAAGGCTGACCCCTGTCACTCCTGATCATGCAGCTATCAGGGACCCCACCTCAGGGCATGGTCTTCAGGAAAGACCCCCACCCAGGTCAGCCTCCTGACCCAAGAAGCAGGTGCAAGGGGATGGGGAGGGAATCCTAGTCAGGCCCCAACATCTGACACCTAGCAAATTCCTGCTTTTTCCTTAAGGGCTGCTCTGAATTCAGCTCATCCAGAGGCCCTCCCTGACATCGACCCTGAGATAGAAGTCAGAGACTGGTGGGAAAAAACCCTCACCCACTAAAAACATGTCTCTCTGATAAACGTGCCAGAAACTGGTCTGGCATTGGGGGTAAGGAGGAACCCATCTATAAGATAAATTATGTACCTGAGACAAGGCTGAACTACCTGTGGCAGGCAGGTGTGTACCCCCCAAAGTATTCAGGGGATGGCAAGCAGGACAGGATGGACAGGAGACAGGGGACAGCAGACAGGACACAGAACACAGGACAGCCGACAGGACAGCATCCTATCTCTGGCCCCTCCACCAGCCCTGAGACCCCCCTGCACCCTCCACCATTGCCCAGGGAGGCGACAGGGAAACCTGGTGTCTAAGGTCGCCTCTGAGTCTGATGTCAGTGGTACAAATAAAAATGGCTTTTATTTTCGTTCTGTCACTCCCCTCGGTCCCGTGTGACGACTCTCCGCGGATATGTGCACACGCTGGAATCTCCAGCCTAAAGAGAAGCACCCCGGCATCTGGTCTGGATACGGCTCCATCTACTCTGCGCTCCCCTTACGAGGATGCCCGACAAGGCTGAGCGGAGGGCATGCCACCTCACAGGGAGTCGGGACCCTGGCCACTCCGGGTGGCGGAACACAAACATTCACTCCACAAGAGAGACAGCTGTCCATGGTATTGTAAATTTGTGATGTGACCTGGGATCTCCTGGACACAGGGCCTTCCCAGGGGAATTCGGAGGTCAAAATTACTTTTTTTTTAAAGGTGTTTAGTTGTCTTTTCTTTTAAGATTTTATTTATTTGAGAGAGATGAGAGAGAGAACAAGCTTGAGTATGAGCAGGGGTGTGGGGGGGAGATGGACAGAGGGAGAAGAGGACACAGGGCTCTATCCCAGGACCCTGAGACCATGACCTGAGCCAAAGGCAGGTGCCTAACTAACTGAGCCACCCAGGCGCCCCAAATTATTTTCAAAATAATGCCAAGACATTATCTGCCTTTTTTACTCTCATCCTCTCATGAATATATCCAGTTTTCCAGAGGTCACTGACATATAATACATCCTCACACTCATAGCTAATGAAATGTATATTGTATATTTCTGTTTTACAAAGTTCTCAATTTTAAACTGTGGGACAGAACATAGACAGGCAAAACTGCAATGTGCTGGGAAATGTTAAACAGCCAGGCAGCCCAGCAATGAGTCCCTTTGGCAAGAGATGGCCCCAACGCAGCACACCACGTGGCGGGGGGGGAGGCACAGAGGCAGGAACTCTCTGGGGTCCTCAGTAAACTTTAAGAACACAAAAGGATCCTAATGTAACTGGGCTCTAGGAGTCCCACACAGACCAGCCACTCATTAAGGACAAAATCCACAGAGAGAGAGAGTGGTGAAAAAGAAAGGAATTTATTTCAGGGAGGCCAACACCAGGACGATAGTGGACTGGTGTCCCTAAGACGATCTCCAGCATTGCAAACATTTCTTACATAAACCTAGCAGTTGAAGCCCAGGTTCATCACTGTCTCGGGGTAGTTTGGGGGCCCATTGGGGGATGTTTTGCCCGCTGGGTCATTTGCCTGACTTGAAATATAAGCTGTAAAGAAGAACTTCATCAATTAGGAAGTACCGACTGAAGTCAGAACAGAGGGAGTTGAAGCTCTTTTTCCCTGAGGTCACCCCTAACCAAACAACATGCAGAGGATGGCATTAGGGAGAATGGGGACCCAGGAGGTGGAGGACCTGGTCCTGCCTTCTGGAAGCTCCACCGTCACTGGGGAGACCCTGGTAGAAGATGCAGAAGTGAAGGTTCAGGAGAAGGCTGAGCAGGAGATCGGGGCCACAGGGTCTGGAGGGGCCAGGGTAGTGGGGAAGTCTGGTTCCATTGTCAAGGAGACCGGGTTTCTGATGGAATGGGCTGCGATCAGCCTCTCAGCACCACTGCCCTGACTGCTGACATTCTCGCAGTGGACCCCAGGCCCCCTGGCCAGTGGGGCTGCTGAGCAGGAACACAAATAGAGCAGCAGAAAGCCTGAGGGTTGAAGAATGACTCACAGGGGAAAGACCCCTCCAGAAGGTAGCCAGATTAAACCAAACAGATCATATGTGAGTTTGTACAGTGACCCCAAAACTAACCTGTAGGAGAGCTGTCAAGCCCAAGGCCTAGTGGGCCCTGTGACCATTCTGATCTTGCCACTGCCCACTGTGTTTCCCAGCATCTCCACTGGCCCAGCCCTGGTCTAGGAGTTGGGAACCCAGAGAAGAATAAGGCTGCCCTGCCCTTGAACTAGTGGGCAGACAGGGAAGCTCTGAGGCTCTGAGGATACGCAGGGCCACGGGGTGCTGACAGCAGGGCCCAAGGGAGACACTGGTCATCCCTATGGTCAAATGGCAATATGAGGGAGTGTTCAGGAGGGAACATGTGCCAGGCTGTGAAAGAGTGGCAAGAATGTCCCATGCCCATGAGCATAAACAAGTGCCCCAGGGTAGGTGATGGCAATGACAAAGGTGTGAAACAGCCCAGGGCCTCTGCGGCTGGACCTCCAGGCATCTGGAGCATGATCAGGGGAGGAAGGCTCAGAGGATGAAGCCACGACATGCCCTGAGGGGCACCCTATGCAGAAGACCGTGGCTCTGAAGTATAAATTCCTTTTGATCATTCATCTAGAATCTCCAAGCTGCCAGGTTTCCTGTCCCAGGGGAACCAGATGACCGGTCCTTGTTTGTTGTACATGCTAGACTGAGAAAGTGCTCCCATCACCCACTTCTAGCACCACTGAAGGGCATGACCCCCCAGCTGCACAACGCTCTCCCCTGTCCTGGGACACCCCCACCCTCTCTCTCCTTGTGGGGCTAGCTGGGAGGAGGTAAGCCCAGAGCAGCTGAGAGCCATCTTCTCCTGCTCATGGAGAAAACTAGAAGGGAGGCCCGCACAAGGGAGCCCAAGCTCACGGGCTACAACAAAGCCAGGCCTCATCCCTGGAGCCCACGTGACCAATCTGGGTGACTTACAATTCCCAATTTCAAAACTGAGTAAAAGCTACAATATTCAAAACTGTATAATACTGGCATAAGGACATACAGAGAGATTGATAGGACAGAATTGAGATTTCAGAAATAAACCCACACATCTATGCTCAGTGGAATAAGGAACGAGGTCCTGACTGTCCCAGGTGAACACAATTAAATGCCCTCCTTGCCCGAGCAGCGTGAAGGTCCTCGATTTTGAGGATCAGTAATTAAAAGTTCCATTTTCACTTGCTGGAGCACAGTCAGCAATGAGGAAATGAGAAAACAGATCAGTGAGCAGAAGGAATTAGCAGCTCTTGGGGCTGAGAGTGAATGAGTGAACAGCGGATGTCTGACACTGCCTCACTTTCATCTTTGTCATTGTCACCCTATCTACTGACTTTAAAACGTGCCAAGTATCTTTTACACAACCCATCCCATTCATTTTTCCCAACCCCCAAAAGAGAAGCAGCACCCACCCGTAACATGTATTATAATGGAGAAAACAAAGGTGTAGAGAGGCTAAGTCATGTGTCCAAAGTCACCCGGCTGGCAGACAGTGGAGCCAGGATTCATCTCTGCCCCCACACTCTCTCCTTGTGGGGCTAGCTGGGAGGAGGTAAGCCTGGAGCAGCTGAAAGCCATCTTCCCCCACTGCAAGGAAGAAGCGAAAAGTGAGGCCAGCACAAGGGAGCCCAAGCTTATGGCTAGAAGGAAGCCTGGCCTGCCTGACTCCATGGCTCACAGCCACCAAAACCTGGAGGGCAAGTGTGAGAACCCATGAATCCTAGACACACAATCAGAAATAACACTAATGTACCTCTGAAAAAGCCAACACCAGACTCTCAGGAGCAGAGTGGATATAGAAGGACCAATATCTCAGTTTGCCCTCAGCTCTAGAACATGAAAGGGGCATATAGGCTGGTCCAAACAGCATGTTCAATCCACTGACCTCAGTGACTAGTTCAGGTATGAGCATGGAACCTAAATTCATCCAATCAAGCCAATCTCAGGATACTCTGGCAGAAATCATGAGATAAGGTGCTTTCTCTAGCTCTAGATCATGTAACTGCACAGGCGTGAGGCCTGAACTGCACAAGTCCTTTTGTTAACCATGCAGAAGTCAGTTTGAAATGAGACTGGTGGGGAGCCCCGGTGGCTCAGCGGTTTAGCGCCGCCTTCAGCCCAGGGCGTGATCCTGGAGACCCGGGGTGGAGTTCCATGTCCGGCTCCCTGCATGGAGCCTGCTTCTCCCTCTGCCTGTGTCTCTGCCTCTCTCTCTCCCTCTCTGTGTCTTTCATAAATAAATAAATAAAATCTTAAAAAAAAAAAAAAAAGAAATGAGACTAGCCATAGAGTTAAGTACAGAAGAATCAGAAAAATTAAGCAAGAATTCTTGCATTTTACTTATAGGACACAATGTGAGGAATCACTGGTTGCCTGCAAAAATATCCATTCTTTCCTCTATTGCTCTTAATAAAAGAAACTTGGTTTTGTTTTGTTTTGTTTTGTTTTGTTTACACACCAATGTGCCCATAAGAAAAACTATGCTTCTCAGTGTCCCTTGTGATAGAAGTGACCATGTGACTAATTTGGGCTGCTGGTATGTAGGTAGAAGGTCTTGGGCAGGGCTTCCACTAAAGCTTCTTTCAAAAGGAGGCCCTTCCAATCAACACTGTACTAAGGTTCTAGCCAGGGCAACTAGGCAAGAAAGTTAAACAAAATGTTTCCATATAGGAAAAGAAGAAGTAAAACTACTTGCAGATGACATGCTCTTGTGCATACAATAACCAAAGGAATACACACACACATACACACACACACACAATTACAGCTAATAAGTGAGTCCAACAAAGTTTCACAAGATCAACTTACAAAAGTCAGTTGTTTTTCTACATTAGCAACAAAAAATCCAAAAATGAAGGTAATAAACCAATCCTATTAACAATAGAATAAAAAATGTAAGAAAATACTTAGGAATAAATTTAACAAATGTGTAAGACTTACACACAGAAAACTACAAAACATCATTGAAAGGAAATAAAGAAGATCCAAGTGAATGGAAAGACACCTGGCATCCAAGGATTGGAAGATTTAATATCATTAAAATGTCAATATTCGGTGCAATCCCTACCAAAATTGGACAAGCTGATCCTAAAACTCATATAAAAATGCAAGGGAGGGGCGCCTGAGTGTCACAGTCAGTTAAACATCTGACTCTTGGTTTTAGCTCAGGTCACAATGTCAGAGTTGTGAGATCAAGTCCCACATCAGTCCCGGCTCAGTGTGGTGTCTGCTTGGATTCTCTCTCCTTCTCTCTCTGCCCCTTCCTTCCCAAATAAATAAATAAATCTTTAAAAATAAAAATAAATAAATAAAAAGGCAAGGGATTGAGAATAACCAAAACAATCTAGAAAAAGGACAAATTTGGATGGTTCTCACTTCCCAATTTCAAAACTGAGTAAAAAGTTACAATAATCAAAACAGTATGGTATTGGCATAAGGATAGAGACAGAGAGTAATAGAACAAAACTGATATTTCAGAAATAAACTCATACATCTATGCTCAGTGGAATAAAGAACAAGGTACTTACAAAGGCTACGGCACGTATGAACCTTGAAAATCTATTGTTAAGTGAATGAAGCCAGACAGAAGTCTTCCATTTTATATGAAACATCCAGAATAGGTGATCCAAAGAAAAAGGAAGTAGATTTATAGCTGCTAGTGGTGCGGGGAAGCTAGGAATGGGTTGTGGACAGTACAGGATTTGGGTTTTTTTTTTTTAAATTTTATGTATTTATTCATGAGAGACACAGAGAGAGGCAGAGACACAGGCAGAGGGAGAAGCAGGCTCCTTGTGGGGAGCCCGATGAGGGCTCAAGTCCAGGACCCCGGGATCATGACGCGAGCCAAAGGCAGACACTCAACCACTGAGCTATCCGGGCATCCCAGTACAGAGTTTCTTTTGGGGGTACGGAAATGTTCTGCGCTTAGTGGGGATGATTGCACAATTCTGTGAATATACCACTGAATCATAGACTTTAAAATGGTGAATTTTATGGTATGTGACTTAATATACCATATAACTTCATCTTTTTTTGACAATCTTTATTGTTTCAGCCAATTCGAGACAGATTTTCTGTTTCTTGCATACAAAAGCTTCCAATCTGATGCTCTGTGAGGCTACCTCACTCGCTGCCTTACTGTCCTGCCAGGAAGGCATTTGGCTTTCTCTTGAAGCAGGGATAGGGGTGAGATCTGGACCACAGGGACCAGAGACAGCCTGGAAAAACTGCATGAAGGACCAGAGATGCCCCCAACTTCTGAGAAGGAGCAAAGTCCCAAGCTCTTGCCCAAATTTCCTTGGTCTTGCTGCCTCAGAGCTGCTCCCCCTCTGGCTCTAGAAGGCAGGGACTGAAGAGGGACTCATCGGATTGGCTCATGAACTACCATCCTCACCCTGCATAGGTCACTGGCCAGCCCTGTGGTCAGACACCCATCTGGCATAAGCAGTGGCTGGCCCTGGGCCTGAGCAGCTTGTGCTGCTTCCATAAGTGGGTACATTGGCCTCTGGCCTCTTCCATTAGGGGCGGTAGAGTCACCTCAGCTCATTCCATAGCCTTATTCTCAAAAGGGATGGCTACACCGTTTAAATACAGGATGGGGTTTACATGTTGGAATGTTTCCTTGGCCTTGGGGCAATTGGTAACTCCAGCTTCAGCAATGTCCAGTGTAAGTCCCCCCCGCCCCCAACCATTCTCCCCTTGCCCATCAAGGGCAGGAGGTCATATGGATAGAGAAGAAAAGTAGGCTGAGACTCCCTGGCCATCTTAAGAGGATGTCAGCTCTCCCAGGGTACCATTCAGTCTCTAAAGTGGGTGCACCAGCCTCTGGTCAGCCAGGCTGAGGAGCAGTGCTTCAGGCCCTTGCCAGAGAACATACCTCAAACTTTGTTCTCCAGCTTTAATTGAAGGAATATTATTCACAGAGGATTGCCCAGAGAACACACATTCCATGTATTCCTGGAGCTCACAGCCACCAGAGAGCCTTACACCTGACTGTGTGGTTTGGCCCATCAGGACTATCTGCTGAACCGTGCTGAGGGCTATTAAAGCAGGCCCATAAAAGCAGGGTTTTGTTGTTATTATGCTGTTCTCTTGTAGGGGTTTTTAAAATCCTTTTTAAAGGGTACATTCACACAGAAAAAGACACAAAACAAAAACATGTGCAGGTAGTGTAGTGAACACCCATATAACCATGACCCAGATGAAGAAAGAAAGCATTACTGACTCCCCAGAAGTCTCTGGGGCCCCTCTACCTCGCCAAAGGAGCTCCATTTAAGTGAAATTACACAATTTGTATTCTTTGTGTCGGGCTTCCTTTGCCCAAAGTTATCCTTATGAGATCCATTCATGTCATTGCCTACAGCCACAATTTATTAATTTTCATAGCTTGCAGTATCCTGTTGTATGAACAAACTGCAAGTTGACTTTGGGTCAACCTCCTGTTTGGGGCGATTACAAATCCTATCAGGAATGTTGTTGGATGTATTCTTGTAAGTGAAATTGCTGGATCATTGGGGATGGGGCATTGGAAATGGAGGCCATCAATTATGTGAAAAACAGTAGAAAAAGACGCAACACTAAAGTCTTTTCCAAAATGCTTGTACCAATTGATCCTACGAGCAGGGTGTGAGTTCCAGTTTCTCCACATTCTCATCAACACTTGGAGTTATCCATCTTTGAAATGTTAACCATTCTGGTGGATAAAGGTGCTCTATTAGGTACCTATCTGCATAACAAGTCACCTTAAAACAGCAAACGTCAAGGTTTCTGTGGGTCAGAAAGGAAGTCAGGAGGGGTGTACCTATCTGGGCAACTCTGGCTCACGTCTCTTTCTAGGTTGCAGTCAAGATGTTAGCCAGGGCTGCACTCATCCAAAGGCCTGGCTGGGGCTGGAGGATGTGCTTCTAGGATGACGCATTCACGAGACGGCAAAGTCCACAGCTCCTCACTACGTGTGCCTCTCCACCGGGCTTCTGGACCGTCCTCTTGATACAACATCAGGCTTCGAGCCAAGAGAAAGAGAGAGGGGCCACGTTGTCCCTTATGACCTGGTGCCGGAGCTGACACACCATTGCTTTTGCCATGTCCTAGTCATTCAAAGTGAGTTGCCTAAAGTCCAGCCCACACTCAAGGGGAAGGGAATTAAGGTCCACCTATTCAAAAGAGGAATATTGGAGAATTTGTGTATATTTTCAAACCACTAGAGGTATTTCATTGTGGTTTTAATTTATATTTCTCTGACTAATGAGGTTGACTTTTCATGTGTCTGCTGGCCACTTGGATGAACTCTTTTGTGAACTATCCAATTCTCTTCCCCAATTTCCTGCTGTAGTGTTTGTGTTTTCCTGTTGATTTGTAAAAGTTCCTTATATATTCTGGAAAAGAGCCCCTTGTCAGTTATATGTGCTTCAAATATCTTCTCCCACTCTTAGCTTGCTTTTGCACATCCTTAATTATATCTTTAATGAACAGACATTCTTCATTTTAACGTAGCCCAGTGTATTAGACTTTCTCTTTATGGTTTGTGCTTTTTATATACTACTTTAAAAGTCTCTCCTCACCCCAAAGCTATAAGCTATTTTCTTATTGTGATGGCTTTTTGATGTGTCAAATTTGATTTGGCTGAACTGCAGTCACCAGAATGTCCTTTCTAGTTATGCTTTCAGATAGGGTGCCTACAGGGTGACAAGGGACATTCTTTCCTGAGAGCCAGAGGACAGAAAGGAGGCAACAACCATGGAGCACACATACTGCCCCACATACTCCCACATACTGCCAGGAAGGGATTTCACACATATGATTAAATTTCCAAGTCAATTGACTTTAAGATAATCAAAAGTGAGACTAATCTATCCTGGATGGACCTGACTCAACCAATGGAAAGGCCTTTCTCAAAGGACTTAACCATTCCGCTAGCCAGACTCCAACAGCCAATGAGTCTTCCTTCCTGACAGCCTGTGCTGTAGACTTCAGCCTTGTTTAGCCAAGTCCTGCCACTGTGTAAGCCATGGATTAAATACACAGACACACAGACCACACACACACACACACACACACACACACACACATACACACACCGTCTCCTACTGGTTCTGCTTCTTTAATTGAACCCTGACTGTTACACCTATACTACCTTCTGTGTTGTTTTTCCATTCCTATTTAAATCCAAATCCGCATAGAGTCTGGTGAGATTGGGGAGGTGGCGGGGAGGGCAAAGTTGGGTTTTTTTTCCACTTAGACACTCATTTATCCCAGCACTGCTTATTAAAAAAAAAAAAAAAAAAAAAAAACTTTTCCTTTCCTACTGCTTTGCCAGTTTTGTCATATATCAAGAATGCATATATCCACAAGTCTGTTTTCTAAGTTGAACTTCTTTGACCACCAAGAAATTTAATTTCAAATTTGCTACCCACTTTCAGTAACTGTCAGATTTCATGAGATGATTTCTGAATACCAACATACCACTGACTTCACCCTATAATTCAGCCCTTATTTCCCCTTCACTCTGGCACCCAGTACATACATGCTCAGTACTTCTTGGTTTGCTCCCTTTCCCCTGCTTTAGAAAACAGAGTGTTCTAGAACTGAGCTACAGGATGGCTGGTTTTCAGTCAGGGGCACAGGGGGGTCATGAAATAGTCCCCCAAATCCTGATAACTTTGTTGGAGAAGGACAAGCAGTGGAATTAAAACCTGTAGTGTGGCCTTTGCGGCCACCATGAAGTACTCACACAGACCTGGGCATGGAGGGGCAAGGCAGGGATAGTTGCAACCCCACAGAGGCAGGGAGGTCTCAAGGGTGGGCATTATACATGTACCTTATATTTTAAAATGTACTTGGTTAAAGTGCAGAGAACTTGAATACCTGAAACCAATGTAACACTGTGTGACAATACTTAAAAAAATATATATGTAATTTGTTAAAATTACAAACATGCTATCAGAACATTCCTTTGCCACCATGACCACAGTTGCTCTTAGGAGGGTGGATAAGAACAACCCTCCAGCCTCACCCACGGTAGTTCCCCTGTGGTCTGCGTCCTCTCTCAGACCTGGCCCACGTGAACATGGAGTCTTCTCTCCATATGGTCATCAGAGTAGAGGGACAGTAGCAAGCCCTGCTCTCCTTCGTGGGCGTAATAACCAAGGGCCTCTCCTGCCTCCTGCCTCCTTCTGGACCTGGCCACAGAGCTAGGCACATGGTGGGAGCTGTGCACAGGAACTTAGAAAACAGATGCATCATTGGTTAAGTAGACTATGATTCCTCCATAGCATGAATTATGATGGAACTTCAAAACCTCAGAAAGAATCTCCCATGCCCCGACACAGAGTGGGCTCCTCCATGACAATGTTGAGTGAAGACAGTGACGTGAAGAATAGTTTGTAGAGTGTGCTGCCTTTTTTGGCACAATCAGGGGAAGGGGGAATTTATACACCTATTTGCTTGAATATGCAGAAAAGGTCTCTGGAAGGACATGCAAGAAACATATGAAACTGGCTGCCGTAGAAAGGTAGACAGGTATGGAGTGGGGCAAATGCCTTTTACGAACGCCTTTTACTCTTGGCACCTGAGCCATGTGGACACTCCGCCTGTTCACAAAATCAGAACAATTGTTTTTAAAAGAAAGAAAAGAAGGAAAGAAGCTTCGAAGGTGTGCATCAGCACAGCTCCCCGGCTGGCCAGGAAGATGGTGAACCCGGGGTGGGGGCGAGGGCTGTGCCCACTGTGGGCAGGAGGCTGTCGCCCGCCAGCCCCACAGGCTCCCTGGCCGCCAGACACTGCTGCGTCAGGAGCCCCTGCTGGAGGCCCGCCGAAGCCAGGCCTGCCTCGCCTTGCAGCTCCCCTGCTATTTCCCCTTTCTTGGCTGCTGGCGGAGGCTCCTCTTTTTCTTGGCAAGACACTGTCTGTGAAAGATGTGGTGGCCTCAGGGCTGCATCCACAGACAATGGCTTGGACATGGTTCGAATTAGGAAAAATCTCTCTTTACCTCTGGGCTCCAATCCCCACTCCCTGCCACAGCCAAGTCAGCATCCAGGGACCCGTGGGCTCAGGAAACAGCCTGACGTGGTGTGTGGAGGGCATGGGGAGTCATGGGCACGTATGAGAGCGTACGGAGGAGTGTGTGTGCGTGCATCTGGATGCCCTCCAGGGGAACACTCACCTAGGGGTCCATCTCTATGGGCTTTCAGGGACAGGGTTAGGCAGCCATTGTGACACACACACACACACACACACACACACACACACACACCTGCCCATGGATTCCAGCCCTGCTTACCACCTACTCATTGAACTTTTGGAAAATTCTGTCAGTGCTCAATTTTAGTTGTTGGACGTATAACACGGGGTAGTGGTGAGAACTCAACGAAACAACATGTACGAGGAGCCCCACACACTTTATGGATGCAGATGCTCAACAAATACAGCCCGTGTCACCTGGCCTCCCTGCCAAGGGCTGCTTCCATCAGCCTCAGACCCCACCTGACACGCATGCCAGGGGAATGCTGGCTCTGGGAAGGCCCACCCTTACAGAATATTGGCTTGAGGTCAAGGGTGATCCACATTTATGGCAGGTTCGTGTCAAAATATTCTTGGGGAAAAACAAAAACAGGAAAAGCCAAGGAAGGAGGCAGTGGCAACAGGGTGGTACTGAAAGAGTACTGGCCTCTTTCCTGTCTGCCTCTGGACCCCACTGATGGGCCTTTCTGGTCCTAAAAGGATCTGGCTTTCCCCACAGCCAGCAGAAGCCAGGGATTGTGGCCTGGCATAGGGCAGGCAGAGACCCAGGTGAGGGTTTGGCAGCCTAGATGATGCCCTGTGAATTGGCCCAGACCCACCAAGGATGACAGGCACTCGTCCTGAGCCCACAGAAGGCCTCTTCTCTGACAGGGACCCCACCAGCCACAGCAACCACACACACCCCTGCCTCCTCCAGCTGGGGCTCTCTGGAACAGGCCAGACACCCACCCAGAGCCGCTCTTTCCAATTCTCTCTCCTCCTGGCCCCAAATGTTAAATACAGATGCCAAGAGTCCACCCAACAGACCTCATGCTGAGAGAAAGCAGGTTGGCAAGGGGAAGAGGACCAAGCAGAAACTTGAGTGTAAAGACACTCCCCCCTTCCAAGACATGTTGGCCAGCCAGCTGCCGGCCCTCTGATCAAGCCTCCTCCACACACTGGGTGGCCTCTGTGGGCTCCTTTGCCCTCTGGCTTCCTGTCACCTTCAGCCAGTGGGAAACACTGGCAGATGTGGAGAAGAGAGGTCTGGTTTTGATTCCACCAGTCACCCCATGCTGGACTACCACAGCTTGGGGACACCCCCAGCCCCCCTCCCCAGGTGATCCTGTGGCTGCCCATGAGGTGTGAAGATGCCAAGCTTTGCCCCGCAAGACTCTGACAACACACCATCCCAGACCTTGCCCCTGAGCTGTGACATGGGGCCACCCACCACTGATCATCACCACAACTGGCTGCTCATTGACTTGTACATGCACGTCCTCCTTGCAGGAGGCTCCATTCATTGCTGTGTGCCTGGGACCCGAACCCCAATGGCATCTCAATGTCTGCGGATAACTGAGCCAGCACACACTTGCCTCCTCTCTTTCCCTCACCCCATGGAGCCAGAAGATCTCAGTGCATGCAGATCCTACACAGCATGACAGTCTTCAGGGGGCCCGCCCTGGCAGGTTGTTACTCAGCATTATAATTATCCCTCTCAGTTGAAGAACAAATGGATGGGTGCCAAGTTGGGCAGCTCCCTTGTTGCTCCCTTGCAACACTCTCAGGGGCACAGCTTCTCAAGAAGGGGTCCTGTTCTCACAGAACACAACGTGTAGGCCTCAGCCTCCCTACTTCCCCCCACTCCCCAATGCTCCCTCTGCCATGTGGGCTTCCTTCCATTGCTCAGGTGTGGCCCTGCCCTGCCCCCTGTGCCCACAGCCTCCTACAGTCTGTTACTGGTCCCAACCTCACACCACCCCCACTGGCCAGCTGCTCAAGAACCCCCTGCCCCCTCCACCCTGGTCATGTCTGATGCCTGAACCATACTTCTTACACCCTCCCACTCAGCCTCACAGCACCACCCCAATTACAAACAGTCACGTATGTCTACCATGAGGTGTTGAGTGCTCATCCACCCTACCACTACCTTACCAGACTGTGAATTTTTGAGGACAGGAACCACAGCTGTTTTGTTCAGCATTAGATCCCCAGCATCCAGAGAAGATTGGATTCTCCTAAATGCTTTATTGAATGAGATGATGGATGGATGGATGGATGGATGGATGGATGGATGGATCACAGCACCCAGGTCCACACTGCTACAGCCTTGAGCAGGCTACTTCTCTGAACCTGGGCTTTGTAGGGTATAGTTTGGGGTTTGTAACCGTCTTCACCTAGCAGGGCATAACCCTATACATGGCTTGAAACTGTTGGAGTGCATAAACACCAGTGTGGCATCTTCTCTTGGGGTCCCAGCCCTACTGTAGCTAGAGTTGCTTCACTGGGCCCTAATGATCTTCTCCTGTGATCTGAGGCTGGTCTTGTACCAGAGTGCTGAGGCTTGGGGTACCCACCCCCTGTGTGGGGTCCACATATCACAGCCAGGGCTCACTCCACCAGTCAGTCCCTCATCTCTCTTCATGGTCATAGACATGTGACACTAGCAGGGAAGGGAATCCAGGTGACATGGGCACCACCTAAAGGTCCCAAGTGTCCATTGTCCCAGCCACTGAGACTGCATATACTGAGGACAGGAGGGAAATGAGGTGTCAACAAGGTCCCAATGTGAGCTCCTGGGAGAAAGAATGGTAATTGTGTGCACTCAGCTGGCTCATCCTTGGGTAATGAGAAGCCACCTCACCATCCAGAGCACTGGCCAGGGACCCCCACCACCCCCACAGGTTTCCTTCCAGAGGGAGCAAACAGGCTAAGTGCCATAGCCCCAAACCCACTGGCCACACTACCCACCCCCTCAACCCTTGTTCTGCTCACTCCTCTTCACCACCCCCTCAACTCATATACAGCCCTCCATCCTGGGCAATCTGGCTTCCTTTTCTCCCTCCTGCAGGGACTGCCCCAACTGAGGGAAGCTGCTGATGGATAATGATTATCCCTTGAAAGCCCAGTGCTCTGCTCATCACAGGGGAATAGCAGTGCTTTCCTAGGTCTTATCAGAGAACCACACACACACACACACACACACACACACACACACTCTCTAAATGGAGTGACTGCCTCCAGCTCCATTTAGTACTGGTGGCAAAAATATCAGCCCAGCTTGGCCCAACTTTGGTCCCTATTTTTAAAAAATGTTAGACTCTCTAATTAAGATACATCTTCTAAAAGTTCAACACATTTACATTTATCATGAGCACTTTTTTTAAATTTGCATTTTCTAAAGTGCTTTCAGCTTTTTAAAACACTTTTACACTTACATTATATCACAACTGCCATGACAAAAGTAAGGCCACTATTAATAATTCTGTGACATAAGTGGAAAAATTGAGGGATATATAAGCAAATAACTTGTGTGAGTGGGTGAAGAAAAGAAACATGCTCATGAGTGACCACACATGCCAGGGACCAGAATGCTACATGTGCTCTTTTATCTAGTTTTATCCTCACAAGAACCTGTAAAAGTGGGAGTGGTCATGATGGTTTATTTTACAGATGAGGAGACTGAGGTTCTGAGGGTTAGGTGCTCACCCAGCTCAAACAACCAAAAGAGAATGGAACTAGGTGACAGCGTTCTAGCACTACTGAACCCTTTCATCCCCTCTGGGCTGTAAAAGATCTTCACTAGAAAAAAATGGCCTCTTTGGGACCTCCTTTTTTGAAATGGCAGGGCCCATCTCATAGTGACTCATGCACTGGGATAGTCTCAGGCTCTAGGATCTTAGATCTTGGGCACGGGGCCCATCCCCACTCACCATCTGTCTGGGTTCTTTTAGAAAGTACCTCACCATTCTAATCTAAAATGGAAGAAACATCATCAGATTTTATGAGGGTCAGTGTAATGACCATAGTAGTTATTAATGCCATTCTCCAACCCATCTGGTTCTTTTTTCCAATAACATGGCAGAAAGTCATATCCTGGCCTCTTGGAGTTAGGCATGGCCATGTGACTTACTGTGGCCAGGGAGCAGTAGAGGAAGTTTTGAGACACAATTCACAGTAGTTTCACATCCCTTTTGTCCTGCTTTGACAATAACAGAACAAGAGATGGAGCCTGGGTCCTTAAGTAAAGATCATCAGTCCCCAGCTGATGCATGATGGCCATGTAGTATAATGGAGAATTTGGGGAATGTTTGTTACAGCAGCAAACTCAGCCTTTGCAAACTGCTACAATAATATATTTGAAAACAGTTTATTTGTAGATAAATGGTTTATTATAACATATATCTGCCTCGTTCATCTCATTTATAAAATTGGGCTAATATATCATGAGAACTAAATTAATAATACCTACAAGTGAGTATATATGTGCCTGGCATAGGGTGTGCATTATATATGTTAACTATCATTAGTAATGTTGTCCTTGCTCTCATTTCTTCTGTAATATTTTCCCCTATAAGCCCCAATTCCTGAGCAGGACCAGACTAGAAGTATGTAAGGGGAGATGTTGGGAGTTGCTGGCAGAACTGAGTGTAGAGAACAGGGGGAGACCAGGTCTTCCCAGGGGCAGTCAACGCTGGAGGTGATCCAGACCTGGCACAGTGTCACTGTAACAACTACTGGCCTATCTGCCACCTTTATAATAAGTTCTACTATGAAAGTCATGCATATTCTCTACTTTAAAAACTTGGAAAAATATGAAAGCAAAAACTGTCTATAATCATGCTGTAGCAGACAACCTCTTTTAATACTTTTCATTATGTCCTCTTGTGTTTTCTTTCTACCATTTCACTTTTTCAAATGGGACTTAAACTGCACATTTAAGCTGTCAAGGCAACCTATGCTGCCTTTTGGTTTGGTTTTGTTACTAAAAATATGTCAAAAACATTTTCCCACTTTATTAAATATTTGTCTATGAAATAATTTTCATGTGGCTTAACAAGGCACATATGAATGTGCAATAGTTGAATTACCAATTCCTGATTCAAAATTCAACCACAAAATTACTGAGCATTCCCTATGTGCCATGCATTGAGCTAGTGCTAGTGATAAATTGGTGAAAAAATCAGACCCAGTCCAGTCTTTAGGGAGCTCACTCTTCATTATCTCTTGGCGGGGGTAGGGATGGGGCCTCAGGTTCTCACTCCTGAGGAAGTAGTACAGGGATGGTATAAATAGCAGCCCAGAAGACATTCTAAAAACCTAACTAACTCTTGTGCCCAAAAAGCCTGACCTGGGGTTGTGTTAGATGCTGGGTAAAATATAATAAACACCTGCTTAAATGCAGAGCTGAGTGCAAAGAGAAATGAGGGTAAATACCAGGGACCCAAAATGGAAAAAATTATGGAAACCAGAGGCTTACTTCAGATGCCTGGCATGGATAGGAGGGCAATGGGGTCTGCTTATGCAACTTAGGACTTGGGTTCATGACTATACATGTGCAGAACTTGTGGGCACACAGAGTGCCAAGTTGTGGCTGAGATCCCTGCACACAGTGGCACCTCATGACACTCCATATTTGGTGAAAGAGCAGACTGCACCTTGCAAAGAGGGATAATAGGTATGCTTATATGTTTTTGCTCAAAGTGAGGGAAAATGATACCTGAGAATTTGTAAATTCAAGACTCATATCACATAGGCTTAGTGTTTATTGTACTTCATGGCCTAGGCACCACACACACCAAAAAAATCAATATTAAAAGTATTCTTGAGCTGCTCACTCCTCACGGACATCTGACAGAAGTAAATGTCAATTCCCTTAATCCAGGTCACAAAGAAGCACCGTGGAAAAGCTTGCTTCCCAAAATTACAAAATAGTTGAGGAAGTGGGAGATCAGGAGCAAGACTCAAAAGAAACAACAGAGCATTGGGCCTCTAAATACTTCAAATAATGGAATTAGTTAATAATTATTATAACAAGTATAAAATTACTGAACACATGAAGGAAGAAATAAGAATTATAATAACAAAGTATTGTGTAAAAAGAGAGGAACAAAGGTGCTCAGATAAAATGTTGAATGCTGCATGTGTTGACATCAGGCATTTCTCATTTTCCAGAAGGGTTCCTCTGTCAGTATTGTGTTTGACTACAAGTAACAGAAAACCCAGCTCACCAACAGTGGTCAGGTCAACCAGGATGATTTTTCTCATATAACCACAAGTTCAGAGGAGGGCTTCTGTTTACACTGGTTCAACTGTTCAACTGTGGCATCTTTGGTCCAGACTCCTGCCCCATCACTTGGCTTCCCTTAGTAAACCATTTTTAATTTTCATCTTTACTGCATCATGGTTACAGGATGGCTACTACCACTCTAGATATTTTGTGACTGAGGGAGGAAGGGGGGGAAAGAAATGTGAAGGGTGAAGAGCCAGCTAATCTACACCTGCTTCTCCAGAACACCACCATCACCATCACTACCATCACTATCACTACCATCACCAAAACACCACCATCTCCACCACCATCATCACTCTCACCACCAATGACATCAACACCATCACTATCACCACCATCAACACCACCAAAATCACCCACCACAACCACCACCATCACCAAAATCATGACCACCACCACACCTTCACGACCACCTCCTCCACCAACATTATCACACCTGCTGAAGTCTTAACTTCACTGGTGGGAACCACGATTTATATCCACCACCAGCCTCAGGGAGGCTGTGAAAGAGTGTGTCACCTGAAACTTGACACATCTCTGACCTAGACAACATTATGACTCCTTTAGCAAAGAAAGATGAGAGGGAAGAGTATTAAGTGTAGGCAATCAATATTGTTCCACAAGCCCCCCCGGTTCTGACCCCTGGCACACATACTATAGCTCCTTCTGCTGATTTGGATAGAGGGAAGAGGCATGGGGGCCACATCAAACTTCCAGGAGGAATCTTTCAAACTATTCTCCCACTCCTTCAATATCCAAGATTCCACAGTGATCCCTGGGATGTGTTCGTCATGCCCTATAGCCTACACATGGAATCATTGAGGCACTGAACATATGGTGCTCCTCAGAGGTGCCAAGGTTGGCATGACATTTAAAGCTGTGCACTTTGACAACCAGTCCTGGAGGCCAAGGTGCATGCTATCCTCCATAATCTCCCGCACATGCTTTACTCCCTCTCTGACTCCCAGAGACACCCTTCTTCTCCTCTTAAGGGCACTTCCTTCCAGAAGACTCCTATATGGCAACAGGGGTCAGGCAAGAAGTTTCTTAACATAAGGTGAATTTAGGATCCTGCTAAAGAAATTTTTTAAATGTCATTAAAAGTAAAACAATAGGAGATAATGTTTAGCCAGCTTAATAAAGCACACTCTTCAACCATGTTTATAATTACCACTGAAGTATGAACCATATATATATATATCCAATGACTACACAAAAGGGAACTTAAGATAAAGTCTCTGGTAAGAAGTCCACTGTTGGCTGTTAGCTGGTGAACTTGTGCTTAGCTGGAAGTCATAAAATTTTATAAATAGTTAATACTCCAGGCTTGTCAAAAATTCCACCAGAATTGGCTCAAAGACACAAGGTTTTGCTGATTCCGGGCATGATACTAAAAACCACTACGAGAAAGTTCCAAAAGCTGACCCATAAACATCACTGGTGGTAGGAACAGCTGTCCATGCTAACCTTGTGTCCAGGCCACAGCCTTCTGTGGAATCTGACTATAAAACCCAAGGCTATTTTGAGATGTGTAGGAGCATGAAACCTGCATGGAATTAAGTGATGACCCATTGGCTCACCAAATAACAGGGTTTTTTGTTTTTTTTTTTAAGATTTTATTTATTTATTCATGAGAGACACACAGAGAGAGAGAGAGAGGGAGAGAGGCAGAGACACAGGCAGAGGGAGAAGCAGGCTCCATGCAGGGAGCCTGACGTGGAACTTGATCCCAGGTCTCCAGGATCATGCCCTGGGCTGAAGCCACCTGGGCTGCCCCAACAGTTCGAGTTTTAACGTTTTAACGAAGCTCAGAAGCTCAGACGAGCAGTATCAAGAGCCAAGACAGAGCCATTGGAATTCAAGGAGACAATGTACTTGCTGAAAATGCTAAAAGTCTGTGTTAGAAAACACATTACAACTTCTACATTTGCATGCTTCGATCCACTAAAGTTCCAAATCCTTTCTATTTCCATTTTTTAATATAAATTTCATGGTATTCAGGTGGTAACGGATTGGATTAACTTTTAACAACTGAGAGCAATGAAGACAGTTATTCATGGCCATAGCTACAAATCTGGGTGCCTGGGGGAAATTCCAAGGACTGGGGGCTGTGCCTCCAGCACGGGATGCTGGGGCTGGTGATGCTGAGGGACCCTGTCCAGGGCAGGAGGAACAGAAGAGGCAGAGGCAGAGGCAGCTCTGGGCTGACGGAGAGGAGTAATGCCTCCAGAGAGGGGTAGATAGAAGGAAATAGTCAACAAGAAGAGAGGAACACTGGTGGAGTGAAAATGTGGATATTGGCCTCCTTGGAGTTGGAACTGGTGTTTGGTAGGTGCCTTTGGCCTGGGAAGAGCAGCATGGTGTGGTACCATGAGTGCTCCGCAAACGGTATGGAGGTCACCAGCCCCTTTCCCTAGGCAGCCTGTCCTTTTCTCCACAGAGGGAGCATACCTGTCCTCCCCAGCAGCCCCATCCCAATCTGTAAGAGGGGCTGAGGGAGGAGGATAGAGAGACTTACTCTCAGACATCTGGTGGAGTACAGAAGCAGAGAGGCCAGCATAGTGTAGCTGGGCGACCTTGGCCAAAGAACCTGACTTCTCTGAGCCTGTTTCCTCATCTGTAAAATGGAGCTAGAAACATTCGTTACCATGGAGCGTTTTTGTGAGATGCCATTAGAACCGCACCTGGCATGTATAAAGCACTAAAGTGTTACCCGGTGCTGTCCTCATTTAGTAAGAAAATTGAGGCAGATAGAGATTAAGTGAGTTGTCAAGACCATCCTCTAGCAAGAGGTTGGGCTAGCAATAAAACTCAGGCCCTGTGCTGCTTTCCCTGTGGTGAAAGGAAGAGCGGCACTTGCCTGCCACCTCCAGGCTCTGTCCCCAGCAGGGAGTGAGGGGGGCCTGGAGCACACAGGCCTGGGCCAGCAGGACAGGCCTGGTGACTGTCATCCCACACATACTGATGCTCACATGCAGCTAAGTTCTGAGGCCCACCCAGGAGGTGCCTTGGGAAGCTGAGCAGGGGCAGAGTTGGGTGCCCTGCTCCCCTCATACCAGGACAGTCCTCAACTGTCCACAGCCCACAGTCTCAAGCAATAGTCCAGTCACCACCTGTGTGTGTAAGCCAGTCACTCCCCAAGGCAACAGAAGATCTCCCTCCTAAAGCTGCCATGAGGGTACTCTGCTGCCAAGGATGCCAAGCACAGAGCCCACCGGGCTAGGGCTTAGTCAACATTATTTCCACTTCATCAAGTTTTGACATCAAGGAAATTCTATGGGAAGTGCTAAAAGTTTGCCCAACTTTGACTATAAAATTGTTTTGACCAGTTAGAAAATCTCTTGTCTGACCACATAGACTACTTAGGTGCCCTTCCCCAACTTTCTTCTCAGTGAGGTTTTCCCAGGGATTCCCATGGCTCTGAGGAGTGAAGTTGCCACCAAACACCACCAGCCAGGGAAGAGGACGTGGCCAGAGTGAGTGACCACAACACTGCTGACCATGTAGACATCAACCCCAACCATCTGTGCCCAGGAGAAGGAGAGTGCCACAGCACCTATCTGGCAAGGAGGCTCTGTGGAGCTAATGGGCTAAACCAAGTAAAGCCCTTGCTTGAAGTGGCTGAGTTCAAACACTGTTCACTAGTACGAGGAGAGTCTTTCAAAAGGAAGAAATGAGGAGAGGGTGGACATCACTGTGCCATTGACAAAGGCTGTGGAGATCTAGCATGTTATTGATGCCATTGTTTTGTCTAATCAGGGCTTATCAAGCATCTACTAACTCCCCATAGCTGCTCCACAGTGCCTGAGGAGGCCACACCCACAGAGAGGCTTCACCCTCTGGAGCCAACACCCAGCATAGTAGGAGACCCTCAGGTACCCAAAGTCTCCTTCCCACCCTCTGTCATCTTTGTTGACAGTTGACCTTGTGTGCTTTACAATAATCATGTACTTTTTCTCCTTGAATTCCTGGAATCCATCATATTTTGTCATGCTATAGTGATGCTAGATTTAATTTTGATATTAAATTAATTAATTAAGAATTAAGCATTAATTTTGCATTAGTGTACTCACATTTACTTCAAGTATACTTGGTCTATGGTTGTGTGCATGTGTGCGTTCATGTGTGCAAATGCACACACAAGTGCTGACTTCATCAAGTTTTGACATCAAGGAAATTCTATGGGAAGTGCTAAAAGTTTGCCCAACTTTGACTATAAAATTGCTTTGACCAGTTAGAAAATATGGTAGAAAAAAGTGTCATATTGGTAACAGCAAAAAAATTGAATACATAGATATAAATTTCCCTCTACACTACTGTTCCTTTTAATTGATACCATTTATATACATCAAAAAAGAATAGATCTTCACCTTTCAGTTCAAAAATTTTGAGTTTACAAACACCCAAATCAAGATCTAGAATATTTTCATCACCCAGAAACTTTCCCCATGCTATCTTTCTGTCAATTGCCCCCACTTATTTAGAATCAGTCACTATTCTGATTTCTATCATCAGAGATTAGTTTTGCTTGTTAAATATATCAGTGAAACACACAGCATGAACTCCTTTGTATCTGGTTTCTTTCATGCAGCATAATATTTTGGAGCTACGACCACATAGCTATGTATCAACAATTTATTTTATTGCTAAGTAGTATTCCATTATTTGAATATATCAAAATTGTTTCATTCATTCACATATGCGTGGGTTTGAGATATGTCCAATGTTTGGTTATTTGAATAAAGCTGCAGTGCACACTGATGCACAAGCTTTTTTAAGGACTCTTGTGTAAATAAATACCTAGGAGTGGAATTTCCAGGTTATAGGATATGTGCATGTTTAGCTTTACAAGGAATTGCTGTCCTATTTTACATCCCCACCAACAAAGTATGAGAGTTCCAGAGGCTCTACACCTAATATTGTCAGTTGTCTTAGTTTTAATTAATTTTAATTGATTAATTTAACAGCTAATCTAGTAGATACATAGTGGTTCTCACTGATGACTATGAATGTTGAATATCTCTTTACATGCTTATTGGCCATTTATACACCTTCTTTTGTGAATTGTCTACAAGTATTTTGCTCTTTTTTAAAAAGATTTATTTGTTTGTTTGCAAGACAGAGAGAGCACTTGCAAGCAGGGGGTGGTGCAGGGGGAGAAGGGCACAGGGAGAGGGAAAGAATTCTCAAGCAGACTACCTGCTGAGCATAGAGCTTGACAAGGGGCTTGATCTCAGGGCTCGACCTCAGGGCTTGATCTCAGATCACGACTGAGCCAAAACAAAGAGTCAGATGCTCAACCAACTGAGCCACCCAGGAACCCCTATTTTGCTCATTTTTAGTTGAGTTGCTATTAATGATTTTAGGAATTCTTTGCATATTGTGAATATGAATCCCTTTTCAGATATCTGCATTATGAATATGTTCTCCTCATTTGTGGCTTCTGCTCATTTTGTCTTTTATAGTATCTTTTGATGAGTATAAATGTTGCTTTTGATGATGTCCAGTTATTATTCTTTGATTTATGGTTTGGTTTTTTTTCATGCTAATTTGGTCAGTGCTTTTGTCTTTCCCAAAATTGCAAATATTCTCCTATATCTTCTTCTAAAAGACTTGTGGTTAATTTATAGGTTAACATTTAGATGAATGATCCATCTTGAATTACTTTCTGTGTGGTATTAAGTTTATTTTTGGTACAGATATCTAGTTTGTTTTAGCAACATTTATTTTAAAAGCTTCCCTTTCCCTTTTGTTTGTTTGGGTTTTTTTGTAAATTTATTTATTTATTCATGAGAGACACAGAGAGAGAGAGAGAGGCAGAGACACAGGCAGAGGAAGCAGCAGGCTCCATACAGGGAGCCTGACATGGGACTCGATCCTGGGTCTCCAGGATCATGCCCTGGGCTGAAGGCAGCACTAAACCGCTGGGCCACCGGGGCTGCCCCCATTTCTCCTTTGAATTAACTTGGTTCTTTGATCAAAGATCAATTGAAAGGAAGAGACATATGTACTCCCATGTTCATTGCAGCATTATTTACAATAGCCAAGATATGGAAACTGCCTAAATATCCACTGACAGATGAATAACAAAAATATTATACATACACACACACATATATAACACACACATACAATTGAATATTATTAGACCTTTAAAAAGAGAGAAATCCTACCATTATAAGTGAAATAAGCCAGATGCATAAATACAAATACTGCATGAAATCATTTATACATGGTATACTTAAAAAAAAAAAAAAAAGCCAACTGATAACAACAGCAAGTGGAAAAGTGGTCACCAGCAGCTGGGGCATGAGAGAATGGGGGAGATTTTTTTCAAATCAACTGGCCACACTGTGTAGGTTTATTTTGTAACTCTGTTCTGTACCATGCATCCATTTGTCTATGTTTGTGGCACTGCTTTTTCATCTTGATTACTGTAGCTTTATTGCAAGTCTTAAAACTAGGTAGTGCACCTCCACCATTTTGCTGTTTTTCAAAGTGTTTTGGCTGTTCTATATTTTTTACCTTTCCATATAAATTTAAGAATTATTTTTCTTCAAAAAGACTGTTGGAATTTTGTTTGGGATTGTGTTGAATCTACAAGCCAATTTGAAGAACATTGACATTTTCTCAATACTATGAACTCCAATCCATGAACATGGTATAGCTCTCCAATAACTTGGCTCTTAATTCATTTCTCTTAACAATGTTTGTGCAATTTTCAGTATGGAAGTCTTGCTCATCTTTTATCAGATTTATTCACAGATTTTTAATGTTATTTTTTAAGGTATTTTTAATCTCACTTTTATAGGTTTTTGTATACCTCCTTTATAAGACTGAAGATAGGGTAGCCCGGGTGGCTCAGCAATTTAGCGCTGCCTTCAGCCCAGGGCCAGATCTTGGAGACCCAGGATCAAGTCCCACATTGGGCTCCCTGCATGGAGCCTGCTTCTCCCTCGCCTGTGTCTCTGCCTCTCTCTCTCCCTCTCTGTGTGTCTGTCATGAATAAATAAATAAAATCTTAAAAAAAAAAAGACTGAAGATATTCTCTTCTATTTCTGGCTGAGGTCTTTTTTTTTTATCATGAATATACGTTGAATTTTATCAAAAGCTTTTTCTGCATTTATTGAGATAATGATATGCTTTTTCTCCTTTAGTTGTCTAGTTTTCTTCATTCCCTGTTGTATGGTGGTAAATTTCATTGATTTATTTTGGAATAGTAGATGAACTTCTCATCTCTGGGATAAATCCTACTTCATATTATATATTATTCTTTCTGTGTATTCTATGTATTACTGATTTCAATTTGCTAGTATTTTGTTAAGAAATTTTGCATATGTGTCTAAGAGGGGTATTAGTCTCTAACTAGTCTATAATTTTCTTCTCAGTTTTGGTATCAGGGCTGTAAGCTGGTCTCATAAAATGAGTTGAAAAGAATTCTCTCATCCTCTATTTCCTTCAAAGAGTTTTGTCAAGTTAGTATTAGTTCTTCCTTAAATGTTTGATAGATTTCCTGGAGAAGCCATTGGGCCTGGAGTTTTCTTTGTAGAAAGGCTTTTAGTTACAAGTTCAATATCTTTGAAAGACACAGGGCAATTTAGACTTTTTATTCTTCTGTGAGGTTTAGTAATTTGCAACTTTCAAGAAGTTTGTGTATTCTTTTGAAGTTATTGAGTTTATTGTCATGGACTCATCATAGCCCTCATTATCTCTTTAATGTCTGCATGACCTGGAGTGGAAAGGTTTTTTTCTTTTGTTTTTTTTTAATTGGAGCTGAATTTGCCAACATATGGCATAACACCCAGTGCTCATCCCATCAAGTGCCCCCCTCAGTGTCCGTCACCCAGTCACCCCCCCACCTCCCTTTCCACCACCCCTTGTTCGTTTCCCAGAGTTAGGAGTCTCTCATGTTCTGTCTCTCTTTCTGATATTTCCCACTCATTTTTTCTCCTTTCCTCTTTATTCCCTTTCACTATTTTTTATATTCCCCAAATGAATGAGAACATATAATGTTTGTCCTTCTCCGATTGACGTATTTCACTCAGCATAATACTCTCCAGTTCCATCCACATCGAAGCAAATGGTGGGTATTTGTCGTTTCTAATGGCTGAGGAATATTCCATTGTATACATAGACCACATCTTTATCCATTCATCTTTCGATGGACAACAAAGCTCCTTCCACAGTTTGGCTATTGTGGACATTGCTGCTAGAAACATCGGGGTGCAGGTGTCCCGGCATTTCACTGCATCTGTATCTTTGGGATAAATCCCCAGCAGTGCAATTGCTGGGTCGTAAGGTAGATCTATGTTTAACTCTTTGAGGAACCTCCACACAGTTTTCCGGAGTGGCTGCACCAGTTCACATTCCCACCAACAGTGCAAGACGGTTCCCCTTTCTCCACATCCTCTCCAACATTGGTTGTTTCCTGTCTTGTTAATTTTCCCCATTCTCACTGGTGTGAGGTGGTATCTCATTGTGGTTTTGATTTGTATTTCCCTGATGGCCAGTGATGCAGAGCATTTTCTCATGTGCTTGTTGGCCATGTCTATGTCTTCCTCTGTGAGATTTCTGTTCATGTCTTTTGCCCATTCCATGATTGGATTGTTTGTTTCTTTGCTGTTGAGTTTAATAAGTTCTTTATAGATCTTGGATACTAGTCCACAATAACTTCTTGCAAGATACATCCATGAAGACAAGAGAAACAAAAGCAAAAATGAACTATTGGGACTTCATCAAGATAAGAAGCTTTTGCACAGCAAAATAAACAGTCAACAAAACTAAAAGACAACCTACAGAATGGGAGAAGATATTTGCAAATGATTTATCAGTGGAAAGGTTTATTTTTGTTTTTGTGTTTTTATTGCAGGATTTGTTTTTCCACTGTCATCTGCCCTCCATTGATTCTGATAAAGAGTCAGTGTAAATTATTTTTCATTCCTTGTTCCTCTGAATAAAAAATGTCTTTTTTCTCTGGTGGCAGTTAAGGTTTAATCTTTATCTTTCGGTTTTAGTAGCTTGCCTATGACATGTCAAGGTATGGTTTTATTTGTGTTTATACTGCTTGAGATTCACTCAGATTCTTGCATCAGTGAGTTGACATCTTTCATCAGTGTTAGTAAATTATCTATTATGTATGCTAAATATTAATTCTTCCTCAAATTCTACCACCCCTCCTTCTGATGTTCCACTTGCACATATATTCGACCATTTGATATTGATACAAGTCTTGGTATATGCTCTTCTAATTTTTATATTCCTTTCTCTTTGTATTTCAGTTTGGACATTTTTCTCTTTACCTTGTAACCTTAGTCTTCAAGTTCACTGACTATTTTCATTACTATTCATAAGGTCAGCCAATATATTTTGCATTTTTGATAAAGTATCTTTTATTTCTGGAATTTCCATTTGGTTATTCAATATCGTTCCTCTATCTCTGTTGAAATTCCCCATATGTGTGCACAAACTATCTTTCCTAGTGGATCCATTATTAGGTGTATCATAACTATATCAAAATCGCTTTCTGATAATTCTAACATCTGGGCCATCTCTGGGTCTGCCTCTATTGATTGCTTCTTCTCTTGAACATGGGTTGTTTCTCTATATGTATCATCACTTTTTTGCTTTGATTTGGTTTGGGTTGTGGTGTACTAGACTTTGTAAAACAATCATTGAAACAAAGTTAATGATACTTACTTCCCAGTAAAGGAACTTCCCCTCTCTGCCAAGCCACTGCTGTGGAGGGTGGAGCTATATTTGGGGTTTAGTGCAGCTTTACTTGGTAAGTGGGTGCAGACCTGCTATGATTGAGCTTATCAGGATTCTAATCCACTCTACCAGACCAGGTGTTGTTTTGTTCTTATCCCACTTATTTGTCTTCTATTTTCTATTTATCATTCTCTTCTGTTTCTATGTATCTGGTTATTTCCTTCTTATTCCCAATTAAGACAGGTTTCTTTCCACTTCCCCACTGCACCAAAGATGGAAGTAGTTATGGACTTCTTCCACTTTCTGGAACTTGGTACATATAAGTTTCCTTATAACCTTAGTTCTCCAGTAGGTTTCTTTAAACTATAATTTTGTACCTTAACAACTTGCTCTCACTGTTAAGATGAATTACTTAATAAACATTGAGAAAATTGACACATAATTTTCTTAAAATTATCACTGTCTCATATATTATAATAATATGAATTCTAGATAGATGTAACATTTAAATATTAACAAGATATAATAAAGGTGCCAAAAGAATTTTTAAGATGACTTTCATAGTCCAGTGATGTGGAAATATGGTCTAAACACAACACCAATATAAGAAAACATAAAGAAAAATAGATGGATTTGACTAAACAGAAAATTAGAATTTATATAAGACAAAAAATTTAAAAAATAAATGAAAATCTGTGAGAAATTATTTCTGAGATCTATGATACATAGGAGGTTAATACTATTAATAAAGAACTATCAAAAATAAAAAAGATGAACACCTCAATAGAAAAATAAACTAAGGAAACATATGGGTAATTTGCAAAAGAAGAAAACAAATGGCAAAAAAAAAAGAGAGAAAACTATTCATTTTATTTAGTAATTGAATAAATGCAAATTTTAACAAGTGAGATATCATTTTTCACCTACCAACTCACTATAATTTTAAAATAATATTAGTCTTTCATTCAATAAATATCTATTCAACATTTTCTACATGTAAGATCTATATACATCCCAGGAGTTGGAATCCAGAAATGAATTGACAGTCTCTGCCCTTAGAACATTAGAACCTAGAGTGGGTAAGATAGGGTAGTAAGTGTAAGGGATGAAGAAGATAAGGAAAAGAAAGGGAGCTAGGAAGTAGTGGGGAAGGGAGATGTCTCTTTTACATAAGATGAACAGGGAAAGCAATTCTAATCAAATGGTATCTGAGCAGAGACCTAAAGAAAATGAAGGCCATCTGGATGTCTGGAAAAAAAAATATTTCAGGCAGATGAATCAGTAAGTCAAAGACTCCTGAGAGGAAAACATGGCAAGCACACTGAGAATGCTAACAGGAAAGACTGGAACCGCAGGGGAGCACACAATGATGAAGGCAGGGACCTGGTATTCCTGGAAATTCATATTCTCATACATTGCTAGCAGACCTATTCATTGGCAAATATTTTTGAAGAACAACTTGACAATATGTATCAAAAGCTTTGAACCTCACATACACTTTGATTCCAAAATTCAAAATTTCTGAATTTACCCTAATGCAATAATCAGATGAGTGCACAAAGATAAACATACACAAATGTTTATCACAGTATTATTTACAACTGGTAACCTAAATTTACAACATTTTTGATTATTTAAATTATGGCATGTTCATCCAATGGATTTCTATATAGTCATTAAAAACAATGATATACTTGGCCATTTCTTGACAAGAAAAGGCATTCATAACATGTTTTAAAATGGAAGAAGTACGGGATGAGCACTGGGTGTTATTCTGTATGTTGGTAAATAGAACACCAATAAAAAAATTAATTTATTAAAAATAAATAAATAAATAAATAAATTTTAAAATTTTTAATAAAAAATAAATAAATAAAATGGAAGAAGTAGATTACAGAATTATATGTATTCTATGATTCCTTTTAACTGTAATGTTTGTTCATATGCATTTATATACACAGAAAAATATCTGGAAATACAAATATTTGAATATTAATGATAGCATCTCCTGGGTGGTAGGATTGCAATAATTTTTTTTTTTTACCATAAGTTTATACCTCTTAATCCCCTTCACCTGTTTTGCCCATCTCCCCACCCCTCACTTCTGGCAGTCACCAATTTGTTCTCTGTATTCATGGTCTGTTTCTAGTTCATTCATTTTATTTTTTAGATTCCATATGTAAATGAAATCATATGGTATTTGTCTTTCTCTGTCTGATTTGTTTCACTTGGCATAAAACCTGACATCCATGTGGCTGTGGCCAAAAATGGTGAGATCTCATTCTTCTTTATGTCTGAGTAATATTTCACTGTATATTTATACCACTTCTTTATCTACTCATCCGCCAATGGACATTTAGCTTGTTTCCATATCTCAGCTATTGTAAATAATGCTATAATAAATATATATGCACAAAAATGGTGCATATATCTTTTCAAATTAGCATTTTTATTTTCTTTGGGTAATTACAGTAGTGTAATAGAATTACTGTATCATATGGTATTTCTATGTTTAGTTTTTTGAGGATCCTCCACACTGTTTTCCATAGTGGCTGCACCAATTTACCAATTCCCATCAGCAGTGCACAAGGGTTCCCATTTCTCCACATCCTCGCCAACACTTGTTATATCTTGTCTTTGTGATACTAGCCTTTCTGACAGTTGTGAGTTGACATCTCATTGTGGTTTGATTTGCATTTCCCTGATGACCAGTGATGTTGAGCATCTTTTCATGTGTGTTGGCCATCTGTATGTCTTTATAGAATCACAGTGATTTTTATCTGTTTTATTGTATAACATGCTTAATTTTCCTAGTCACTTGTATTTACATAGTTGAGAAATAATGTTTTTTTAAGTCAAAAGACCCACCAAAATGATAAGGAGAATTTTTTATTCAGTTTTTATTTTAATTTCAGTATGGTTTATTAGGTTCAGTGTATGGGATTGTGATTCAACAAATCCATAAATCACCCGGTGCTCAACACAAGTGCCCTCCTTAATCCCCATCACCTATTTCATCCATCAGTGTGTTCTCTACAGTTAAGAGTCCATTTCTTTGTTTGTCTTTCTCTGATAAGGGGAAATCTTCTTAAAAGAGGAGTCTCAGATAAAAGCAAAGGAAAAGAAGACGAGGTTGAAGACAAGGCTCTCCTTGACTGCCATTAAGAATTTTTTCTTTGTCATTCATTTTCACAAGTTTAATTATGATGTTTTGACATAAATTTCCTTGGGCTTATCATATTTGGGGCTCACTCAGTTTCTTGAATGCGTGTGTTTACACATTCTACCAAATACAGTATAGTATGTTTCATCCATCATTTCTCCAAATACTCTTTCAGTCCCTCTCTCTCATCAGTGAGACTCTAGTGATACATGACACACGTTGGATCTTTTGTTTTCATCCCACAGATCCCTGAGGCTTTGTTTCTGACTTTGTTTTTGTGTTTTTGTTTTTGTTTTTGTTTCAATTTTCTCTCCATGGTTCAGATTGGGTCAATTTTGTTGTTCAGCTGTCAAGTTCTGGATTTCCTATTCTCTGTCACCTCCACTCTACTACTGAGTCCATTCAGTGGGCTTTTTAAATTTTCCATTATTGTATTTTTCATGAATGTTTTTTATAACTTCTATTTGCTAAGATTTTCAATTTTTTTAATTTGTTTCAAGAGAATCTGTTATTATTTGTAGAAGTATTTTTATCATGGCTACTTTAAAACCCCTGTCAAAGGGGTGCCTGTGTGGCTCAGTTGGTTAAGCATCCAACTCATTATTTTGGCTCAGGTCATGATCTGAGGGTCATAAGATCAAGCCTGCATCAGGCTCTGTGCTGAGCATGGAATCTGCTTGAGATTCACCCTCTCCCTCTCCCTCTGTCCCTTCCCTCTCTCATGCACACTCACTCCCCCTAAAATAAATAAATAAATCTTCAGAAATAAAATAAAATAAAACTGTTGCCAGATAATTCCAGCATCTGATTCATCTCTGTGTTGGCATTAATTAGCTTTCTTTTCATATTCAAGTTGTGATCTCCCTGGTTCTTGATATAATGGGTGACTTTCTATTGTATCCTTGACTACTATGTTTGGAGACTGAGTATACAGATAAACATTTAATTTTAGCAGTCAGTTGCCAGTTTAGGTTCAGCACACAGGTCCTGGCTTACCTTTGAGGTCTGTGTTTCCAATGAGAATATAATTTTCAGAGCTTATGGAACTATTTTGGTCTGCTTGGTTGGCCCAGTGCTACTGGGGTTCCCACTGATCCCTGCTGGTGTTTAAGGGACAGAGGAGATTGCCCCTGTCCCTTAAAAACCCCATCAATCGGCCTAGCCAACTGATGCTTCTAGGTAGTGGAGGGATTTTCCTTCCCACAGGGATAAAGGGACTTCCTAGGCTGGGCACTCGTGGAGGTGGAGACCTCTTGCTGGTGTCATTGTTTCTGGGGAGAGTAGGGGAGTGTCAGGCTCAGCAGAGACAGAGAACACATGCCCTGGCCATGTGATGTCATTCATCTCCCAGATGACCTTTCCTGCTTACCTGCTTTCAGCATCACTGCGGGCAGAAGAACAAGCCCAGCAGGCCTCCTTACATGGCTGGCTTAGGGGCTGGGGAACACCAGGCCCTTCTTTTGTCAAGAGGGCTCATGAGCAGCCCTGCCGCTGTCTCACCTCAGTGTGCCTTCCTCTTCCACCTTTCAGAGCTCTCCTTTGCTTGTCTGTTGTGCCATTTCCAAGATTTGTAGCTATACTTAGCAGAGAGGAGCATGGAGAAATGCACCCATACCACCTTGTCTGGACCAGAAGCTGAGACACTGCTTATTTCCCCATCTGCTCTGGTCTGCCTAAGAGCATCACCGCAATGTGCAACAGACAAAACCCGATTTTGCCCATCCAGTCACTCCCTTCCAATCCAATGATCGTTAGGCCTTTATTTCTTAGCTTTGGTTTGTGAAAAGTTTAGATTCACACAGAAGTAGAGAGTAGCATAGCGAATCTTCACCTGCTCTTACCCAGCATCCACAATTAGCAGTCCATGCCCATCATGCCACATATGTACCCCATCACCACTAGGGCATTCTATTTCATTTTTCTAATCTTTTTTTAAGATTTCACTTATATATTTGACAGAGAGAGAACAAGTAGGGGAGAGGGGAAAGGGAGAGGGAAAAGCAGACTCCCCATGGAGCAGGGAGCCCACCTCACAACATGTATTTTGATCCCAGAACCTGGGATCATGACTTGAGCCTAAGGCAGATGCTTAATCAAGACACCCAGGTGCTCACCAATAGGGCATTTTAAAGCAAATTCTGTAAGTGCTTCTGTTTTTGTCTCTAAGAGTAATCCTTAAATCCTCTCTTCTGACAGCCTAGTCTCTACTTGCATGGCTCAAATAAACATTTGGTCTTTCAGAATTCAAAATTCCTCAAGAGACCCCAAAGCAAGAGGGCAGGCAAGATTCACAAGCTGCAAAATAGCTGCCGGGCATGTCAGCCACTGTCGCGTGAGGAGGCTGGTGGAGCCTTCTGGGCAAGCATGGGCAGAGGTCTTGCCGCAGCCCCCAGTCCTGGCCATCACAGGAAGAGCCTGCCCACAGAGGTCCACATGGAGCCTCCTGCCTAGCCCAGGTCTGTCAGGTTCTACATCTCCACTTGAGGCATCAGGGGCCTCTAGGCCCCACCTCGGCCACAAAGAAACCAAGACAGCTTAGGAAAGGAAATGGGCTACGCGCTGTCCTCAAGCCTGCAGCCCACCATATTTGATCCTGCTGGGGCTCCACCCTGTTGGCACAGGTTGCCCTGTGTATATGACTACACCCAGCAGTTACAAAGAGATGAGGCCCTTATGGACATCTCTCTACTCAAGAATCCCCACTCTGTCTTGAAAATGTCAGAAGATAAAAGATTTAGAAAATCCTTGTCTCTCAACAAAGTCTGCCTTTCAAGCCTACTGGCCAAGTGCAAACTCAGAAAGCTTCAGTGTGGAAGTCTGAAACCGAATACTCACTCTTGCAGGCCCAAACCACCTGAGGCACACAGATGCCTCCAACAGCAGAGGGAGAAGTCCTGACCATGAGATGCAAATGAGACACATGTATTAACATATTTCAAGAACTGTTCTCCCTGTAACATAGGGATTTGAAGGCTGTGTGACGGGAATCAGTGTCTTAAGGACACAAGCAGGAGGGCCCCAGGTGGGAACACATAAGTCCCAAACCCTGCCAGGCCAGGGAGAGTCAAGCCAGCCCAGGGAAAACCTGAGGGAACCTGGTTCCCAGGTCCCCACGGGCTGAGCTGCCCAGAAGCTGGACAGTGAAGTCTGCCCTCAGCCAAGACTCTTGCCAGGCAGGGGACAATGGCACCTTGGCTAAGCCTCACCTTCCCCATCTGTGAAATGGGGGAATGATGCCCCTAGAGCAGCTGGGAGAACCAAGTAAATGACAGCACAGAGGAGACCGGCACTGGGCCTGGCCCCCAGGAGGATCTGAGTGGCTGTGATAATACTTAACACAGTGCTCATTACAGGTCAGCAGCATCTTTAGCCCTTGATACGTATGGGCTCACAACCTTATAAAGTAGGTCCTATTAGTATCCTCCTTTGATGGATGAGGACTTCAAGGCCCAGAGAAGTTAATTTGCCTTGGGCCACACAGCCAGGTAGATAGAGAGGGGTGTGAACAAGTACCCCTTGCTCCTAACAGCCCCACTTGATTGACTCTGTTTGCATACTGCTGAGCCCGAGATTCTCTTTAGGCCCCCAGCCCTGGTGAGGGACCAGCCTGATTGGCACAGGGTGTCCCAATCCCAAGTGACCCTAAAGCCCAAGTCAGGAGCCAAATACCTCCAAGGAAGCCCTCACCCAGTCCCCAGGTGGGCCAGGACATGGAAGGTAAGCATCACGGTGCAGGCGCTCTTTCCCAGTCGTCCTCATCTGAGGTGTGGCCTCTCCTGGCCTCGCCTGTCAGGAGACGTCTCAGTTCACCCTCTGGTCATGCCTCCTCCCACATGGCTCTGTGGCCTTAGAGAGTGATCTGGCCAGAGCCTGGCTAGGCCTGAGTCTAATTTCCATCAAAAGCTCTTTTTAAAGGAGGGTAGTAAAAAGAAGGAAAGAGAGAGAAATGAATGTTAAGAACAAAAAGAGAGGCACCACTGCACAGCCAAGAGGCAGTGCCATGGCCAGGTAGGCTCACGGCCTGGTCTCCAGGACAAACGGCCCTCTCCCCACAGTGCCATGGGGGCAGGCAGGCCACACAGGTGGGCTCTCTCTAAAACCTCAGCCTTCTCCGTAAAGCCACCAGTAGCCCCGATTTCTGTGCTCAGGGCCCTGACCCCATAAAAGGCCACGTGGCTCTGCCCAGGAAAGCAGCTTCTGTCAGAAAACTCAACTGACTTGTCATGCCAACTTTAATCTAACAAGATGGCAAATCTTTAATAACAGTCAAGATGAATCAAGTTAAAAAGAGCCAAGCCAGATAAGGAAGAGCACAGGCCACTATCTCCCAGCAAGGGCCACCGCAACCCAACGGGAAGAACACACTGGGTGAGTGTTAGAGAAGGAGGTGCTGGGTAGGCCCCTCAGCGAGGGGGGGCCCAGCTAAATGCAGAAAGGCAGAGGAAGAGGCACAGCTCACTCACGTAAGCTATGCACGAGGCTGCCTGGAGGGTGCCAATTCCCCCCCACCTCAGCCCTGCAAGGCCAAAGGCCTCTGCACAGATCCTCCTTCACCCCAGGTCCTATCCCACGTGGCTGCAGGGAACCAGGGCTGGGGGCGGCGGTGGGAGGGCAGAGGCCGCAAGCACCCATGATCCTGGTGACTCATCTCAACCTGCACCCTTTAACTCTTAAAAGAGCCACTATCCCCCCTAGGATCATTATTCCTAGCAGTAGTACATCTTTCTAAAGTACACTCACCACCTTCCCTGGCGGCCCCTCCACCCAGCTGGCTTGGGCAGGACACACAAGAGCACAAATCAGGGATGCAGTCACCAGTGGGGGCTGGACTCTACACTGACACAACCCTGACTCTTCACTTCACCCCTCCCTGCGACACAGGCTTTGCCAGGTTCGACTTTGCTCTGGAATTTCTAAAGGTGTGTCCCTTAGCAGAAGTGCTGAGCGTAAGAATGAGGACGATGCCCTCAGGATAACACTATGCCCAGCCACACCTCACCAAGCTGGCAGAACCCACCCTGCCTGGCTCAGGCACTGCCAATAACCCCAAGAGCAGGAATGCACCCAAGGAGGAAGGAGGGCCTCCCTGCTCCTTCTGTGGTCCAGGTGAGGAAGGACCCCAGGACAGAGCCTCCACTGCTGGACAAGGAGTCCACACCAGGCAACAGGCTAAGCAGACACACTGCCAGGCCTGCCCCCCCGCCTCCCCCCACACACACACACACTGTCAGGCCTGCCCCCCCTTCCACAAGGGGCCTGGCGTGACTGGTCAGCCAGGGCAGACAGTCAGCGGGCCCAGGAGGGCAGGGGCTGTACAGGGCCACAACTAGGTCACAAACCTCTGCTCCGGGTGGCAGGTGGAAGATCTGGGCTATTCGGTCTTTCCATCTGAATCGCTCAGATTCTCACAAATCTATACTCCCACCGGGGAACCAAAGGTCGCATAAGGAAGCCTCAAAGTCGGCAGAAGAGAGCGCAGTGAGGAGGGGCTGGAGGGAAGACAGCTGCAGGGTCCTGCTCAGGGCTGGCTGTGCTCGGCCTTCCCAGCACTGCCCAGGGGCCCGGCACAGGCATGGAGATGGCTGTCGGGGCGCCCTCCGCGCCGCCTGCGCACCCCGGGTGGAGGTGGGTGGGGGCACAGGCCTCTCCATTGCCCTCTGGCCTCCTCAAGCCTGAGTCCTTCTGCCCACAAGACGGGGGCCCTGAAGACACCGGCAGGCCTGCGTGTAGGGCTGGGCAGGAGGAAGCGGGCAGCTCGCAGAGGCCGCCGTGCACACCCTGCACCGGGACAGGTGCGCGGGGCAGGAGGGCTCCAGCGGCGGAGCCTGGACGGGGGTAGGGCTCCCCGCGAGGCCCGGGCCGAGGGAGGCGCTCGGGGGGCGGGCGCGGGCCCCCAGGAGGAAAGGGCCCCGCGGAGGAGGGCGCCCGGGTCAGACCGCAGGGGCCGCGCGCTGCCTCCCCCGGCGCCCCTGCCCCGCCCCCGGGCTCCGCACCCCGCGGGGCTCAGGGCCTGACAGCGGCCCACGCAATCCAAAGTCCCCTTTGCGAGCGGGCCCTGAACAAAACGCCGGCCTCCCCCGCGTCGTGGGAATCGGAGCCGTCCCCGGGGGAGGTCCGAGAACCCGCGCTGCCCCCCCCCCCCGCGCGAGGGCGGGCGGCCCCGGGTCTCCAAGCGTCCCCGGCGGGACGCCGGCCGGCCGCTGTGCTGCCCCCGCGCGGCCTTCCCCGGGACTGCAGCCCCGGGGCGCGGCGGGGCGGGGCGGGGCGGGGCGCGGCGGGGGTGGGGGAGGGGGAGGGGGAGGGGGAGGAACGTTGCCGGTTGATCTCCTGGTTCTCAGATTCCGAGCGCGACCGGCGCGTAGGGAGGACGAGCTTGCGCTGGCTTCTGAGGCTCTGTGAGATTCAAAAGAAATTCCATTCCTTCCCCGAAGCCGAAATCGTATCGCGGCTTGCACTTCCCCAGCGCAGAAGTGCAAAGACTTGTTTCTGTGACCATCGCGTCCTACCGTGTTCTTTCCTTCCTCTTCAACCTTAAGTCAGAGATCACACATTAAAGAATGTGAGAAGTGGCTATTCCGAGAACAAAAGATAGTCCCGGAGCCTGCAGATGCTTCTCCGGGAACTCTGAAGACCCTCCGGGCTGGGCCCTGCCCCCCAGCAAGCAGCCCTCCCTATCCCTCCGTATACCCCCCTATCCCTCCCTATCCCTCCCTATCCCCCCATCCCCCCACCCCTCCGTATCCCTCCCTATCCCCCCATCCCTCCCTATCCCCCCATCCCCCATCCCTCCCATCCCTCCCTATCCCCCCCATCCACCCATCCCTCCCTATCCCTCCCTATCCCCCCCATCCCTCCCTATCCCACCCTATCCCCCCATCCCCCTATCCCTCCCTATCCCCCCCATCCCCCCATCCCTCCGTATCCCTCCCTATCCCCCCATCCCCCATCCCTCCCATCCCTCCCTATCCCACCCTATCCCCCCATCCCCCCTATCCCTCCCCATCCCCCCCCATCCCCCCCATCCCCACGTGCAATCTGCGGCCGGACGCGGGGAACCTGGGCTGCGGGGTCCAGGACCCAATGAGCCGGGCCCTGGCTCTGCCGCAGCCTCCCCTCAAATCCACGACTGCCTTTAGTGCTGGGGTTTCTGCCAGTTTCTCGGGGTGACAGGAGGGCCCAACACCCCGGAGGTCGAGGCCGCGCCCGGGGCAGGGTGGGCAGAGTCTGCACACCATCCCGTTCCCAAATGTCCCTGGTTCTTGGAAGCGATTTGACTTTTAGAATCAGTGGCGCTTCCGAACTTGAGTCTGAGACACGAGAAAATCACCTACGGCCTTGGGGCTTCGCACTTAAAGCTGAAAATGAAGTAAAATCCTGAAGCAACTAGGAAACTTGTTCCTCCTAAGAGAATTCTAGGAATACAAGTTTTCCTGGCTAAGCAGGGGGCTCCCTGTCAGCTCTCCGGGCCAGTGCAAAGCTGACGCAACAGCTTCCCTGGAGGGGCCGTTCCTCCGGGCCCACTGCTCGGTTCTCAGAGCTCACAGGAGGGGCAGCCATTGCTGGGCCTTTCCTCTCTCTCTCTCTCTCTCTCTCTCTCTCTCTCTCTCTCGGCCTCAGGCTCCCCGTTGGGACAATGAGGTTGTCACAAGACAGGACCCCCAGCCAAGCACAGATGCGTTCAGCTTTCTCTTGAACACGCTGCACCCACATCCCAGTCCGGCCGCAGAGGCCGCGGCTGGCGCTGAGGCGGGGTCCCTTGCGACTGTCTCACAGCTCCGCACTCAGCCTTGGCATCTGACGTAAGTACGGGGTGAGTAAGGGCTGGACTCTGAAGCCAGCCAGCCCAGGATCAGAATTCTGACTTTCATAAGAGTGAGAGGAGCTTGGCTCACCCGGCCGCCTCCATCCTGGGCCCAGAGACTCAGGCTACAAGGGATGAGGGTGCACATCGGGCAGGCTTTTGTTCAGGATTTATCCACCCTACTGTTGTGGGTGGAACAGACGTGAACCTTCTTTTCACTCCTCTGAACCTTGGGTTTCTATTCCACAAAATGGGTATGATAGTCTGCTCCACAGGCTTGCCAGCGGGATTGGAAATGACTCGTCTACTGTGCCTAGTACCCAGTAGTTCTGGATAAAGAGCAGCCTCCACGATGATTTACTACTTGGTAGAGGATTGTTATCTGGGTAAGGATGCCCAGGGGCTTCACTCAGGGCAGCTCTGCCCTCCGTGTCTGGGCTGCTGCCTTCAGGCTTATGAAGGGAGATTCCCCAGGCCTCAGCCATAAAGAGGGTCAAGTAGCTGCAAGCAGAGGCAGACACCTCTAGGCATAGCACTGTGCCAGCCCCCTGCTCCTGGCAAGAATGAGTCCTTACTGGGGAAGTCTGCACAAAATACCCCCCGGCCTCCCCAGGCCAGGGTGAGTTTTAAAGCAGACTTGATTTGGGCAGGGTATTGGGGTCCCTGGGTCACAGCTGGATTCCCCACCTCACCTCCAGCAGCTCTAGGTCACTGTGCATTGTGTTCAGGAGGCTGCACACAGCTGTCCGGAGCTGATGTTCCTTCTGCCCCTTTGGAAAATTAAATGTTGCCCTCTTATTTGGAGCGTTGGGGTGGTTGTTCTTCCAGTTCTCTGGGTTTGCCTCCAAGAGGGCTTTCTGTTGCGATTTATTTTTTAACAGTTTATGGAGGTATCGTTGACACAACAAGCCCTTACTAACCCTCCCCTCCCATGTGCCCACCCTGGCATGTTTTCAGGACACCCCGCCACAGAAGGAAACCAGGGGAACCTTTGCAGGGGATGATGTGAGCATCTGAACCCATCTCAGATGCTACTCTGGCAGGTCATTTCACATCGCATTTCACATCACCTCCCGCTCCCTGGAGGCGCCACAGCCTCTGAACACAATCAAGGGCCAGGGTGCTGAGCTCCGGTGTGGCTTACCCTAAATTCAGGGCCCAGGTGAGGGGCCATCGGGGCACCTGGCTCAAGCTGGAAGCGGAAAGCAGGCAGTGGGCAGCAGGGCAGGGAAGCCCGAGGCACCACAGGGGCAGCACCGAAAACGGGACCGGTCCAGGGCCGCCAGACCCTCTGACCCACCTACCAAAGCTCGAAGTTGACATTTTTTTGTGCACTTTCACAATTTTAAATATGGACTCAACTCTTTATAACTTTTCCTTTGGGGCATAATAAACGTGGATAACAAGATGCACATTGACTTTGAATTTTTTCCAAAGAAGGGCCTGTGTAAGGCCAGCGCGAGGGTCTCCTCGGGCACCTAGTGCTTCTCCACGACGGGCTCGGGGTCACCGTGCGGAACGCGGGGCAGAGGCCGACCGACCCGCCGCGGCCGCCGCCCGGGCCCTGCGCCCCCGGCCCTCGGTCCTCGCCCCGGCCCCGCCGCCCCGCGTCCCCGCGGTCGCAGCCAGGCCCTTCGCTTGCACGTCCCGAGCGCCCGGCGTGCGAGGGCGAGGCCGGGGCTTTCCTCTCGGGAAGCGCGGGGGGGAGGCGGGGAGGGTCGCGTTCGCCGCCGGGGCTGGGGCGCCGAGCGGCTGGGCCTCCCGCCGTCCCCCGCTGTCGGGCGGGAACCAGGTCCCCGGCGGTGTGGCAGCCTCGGAGCGCTCGGGCCGCGGCCGCAGACCCGGATCCCCGCGCCCAGCCCCGGCCCGGGGCCCCCAGCCCGGGCTCCGCGAGCTCGCAGGGGGGGGGGGGGGGGGCGGGGTGACGCCGAGAACCCGCGCGGGCGGCGACGGCAAGAGGCGCGGCGGGGGCGGGCCGGGGGCGGGCCGGGGCGGGCCGGGGCGGGCCGGGGCGGGCGGGGCGGGCGGCGACTGCGGAGACGCGGCGGCGCGGGGGGCGGCGCAGAGCGTGGTCGGCGCGGCGCGGCGCGGGGCGGAGTGGCGGCGGCTGGCCCGAGCGGTGCGGGCGGGGGCGGGCCGGGCCGGGAGCCGAGCGGAGCCGAGCGGAGCCGAGCGCCGGGGCGGCCCGGGGAGCGGGAGCGGGAGCGGGAGCGGGGCCGGGCGGGCGGGCGGAGAGCAGCCATGGCGCCGCGCAGGGCCGGGGCCCGCTCCGCTGCGGGCGGCCTGGGCGACGAGTAGCCGGGCCGGGCCGGGCCGGAGCGCGGGCGGCGGCGGCGGCGGCGGCGGCGGCGGAGGAGGAGGAGGAGGCTGCGCCCCCCGCGCCCCCGCGCCCGCCCGGGCCGCCGGCGATGGTGACACATGCGGCGGCGGCGCGGCGGCGGCAGGACCATGGTTGAGCGCGCCAGCAAGTTCGTGCTGGTGGTGGCGGGGTCGGCGTGCTTCATGCTCATCCTTTACCAGTACGCGGGCCCGGGGCTGAGCCTGGGCGCCCCCGGCGGCCGCGCGCCGCCCGACGACCTGGACCTCTTCCCCACGCCCGACCCGCACTACGAGAAGAAGTACTACTTCCCGGTGCGCGAGCTGGAGCGCTCGCTGCGCTTCGACATGAAGGGCGACGACGTGATCGTCTTCCTGCACATCCAGAAGACCGGCGGCACCACCTTCGGCCGCCACCTGGTGCAGAACGTGCGCCTCGAGGTGCCCTGCGACTGCCGGCCGGGCCAGAAGAAGTGCACCTGCTACCGGCCCAACCGCCGCGAGACCTGGCTCTTCTCCCGCTTCTCCACGGGCTGGAGCTGCGGGCTGCACGCCGACTGGACCGAGCTCACCAGCTGCGTGCCCGGCGTGCTGGACCGCCGCGACCCCGCCGCGCTGCGCACGCCCAGGTGAGCCGCCGCCCGCCCCCGCGGCATCCTGCGGCCCGACCCGCGGCGCGCCCGGGGCTCAGTCGCCCTGCGGCCCGGGGCCGCCCTGCCCTCCCCGCCCTCCCCGCCCGCCCTCCGCGCCTCGCCCCCCCGCCCCCGCCCCCGCCCCCCTGCGGTCCCGGCTGGCCTGTGCCGCGCCACGGGGAGGTGGGTGCCTCGGCTCGTGTGGCCCAGGGGCGTTCGCTTGCCCGCGGCGGCCCTCGCTCCCCAGGCGGAGGGGAGAGAAGGGGGGTGTCCGGCCCGGAAAGAGCCGCGGAGGAGCTGCCGGCAGGTCCGCGCAGGTGGAACAAAGGCCCGAGTGCGACCGGGGGCGGGGAGGAGGCCGTGCTGCCCGCCCCGCCCGGTGCCCAGAGGCGGCTGCAGGCTCCCTCTGGAAGAGCAGCAGAAACCGACCAACGGCCAAAAGGAGGGGGGTGCGGAGTCAGGGGTGCCTACTCAGACGCTTTCCTCGGGAGCCCCCCATCTCTCTGGAGTTTGGAGGCACAGGGCTGACCTGCAGTGTTGGGGGCAGCTCCCCTGGGAAGGACTCTAGCCACAGCCTCAGAGGGCAGGCCGCGTTTCCAGTGCTTAAAATACCCGTTCTTTTCCTCCTGTTGGCCTTGGAGCCCTGAGGGCCTTCTCCCTGTGATGTCTGGGCCGGGAGGGGCCAGGAGTGCGGTCTTCTTGCCCGTTTTTTTGTTTACCTACCAGATTTGTTTTAGGACTGCACCTACCGACAGGCAGGGGCGGGGAGCGGGGAGCGTCTGTGAGCTGTGTAGTTGTGTTTGTTGGCACTCTGCTGGGTCAAGAGGCTGCACGGGGTCTCTGGTGTGTTTGGGGGACAAAGCTTGAGTATCTGCCCAGTCTGGAGTTCAACGTTTTCTGTGGATTGCTCTCCTGCTCAGTTCTTCAGTCCTTTTCTTGTGGTCTGTCCCCGGGCTGTCCGGAAACTAGGGCCCCAGAGCTATGGGCAGAGGTCACCTGACTCCCCCTTGGCTGCCCCGTCCCCTGCCCACCCCACCCCCCACCCCCTATGGCAGCTCATAGCCTGAGAAGTAATGTCCCAGAGCTCTTACAGCCCCCCGGTAACACAGCTACCACCCCAAAGCCCTTAAAGCCTTGCTGCTTGCCTGCTCTGCATGGCTGCACTTTCCTGGGGTAGCACCCACCTCCTACCCCTTTGCCACTGTGGTCCAGCCACTCTGCTAGACTGAGCCAGTTCTGGGCTTTGCAGCTACTGGCCCACCAGGGCTGTGGTCCCCCAGAACTGGGCACTGACCAGCTCAAATAGGCCCAGATGGGCACCTCCCTGCCTACGGGAGGGGTGAGGGTAGGCACCATCCTGTCTGCCAGAGGGAATTAGCACAGGAGAACCCCAGAGGGCACAGTGTGCAGAACTCTCTCCGGGGCTGCCGAGACCAGGACACTCTTCCTGCAGCCCATCTCCCGAGGCTGCTTCCCTTTGGCTCACCAGGATGAAGAGCCCTGTCCTCCCTTCTCTGGAGTTCATCCACCAGAGCAGGAGGCCCAGCCACACTTACAGACGAGAACTGGGGGGCCAAGCCCTGGGGACCCGGCCTGCAGGTGCTACACAAGAGAGGCCCAGCACCCCCTCCCCTGGGTGGCTATGTGTAGCAAGAATAGAAAATGCCGTGCCTAGTCAGCCGGATGCCTCTGCTGCGGTGGGCTGCCAGCCCCTCCGCCTGGAGGTTGCTGAGCTCAGCAGCATGCAGGCTGGGTGGAGGAGGGGTTTCCAGGGTCCTCGGGAGGCCCTCCCTCTCTGGTCCACTTTGGGAGTGAGCCATGCCAAAAGACAGATGACAGAGCTTCATCTCTTGTGCCGCTTCCCCCCCCCCACCCCACCCCCGCCGCCCCCTTTGTTTGTCTTCCAGGCGCTAGGTAGATTGCTTTTTTAAAGAGCTTCCCTGAGAGGTCAGGGTAATCTTGGCCTTGTGTGTTTTTAAGCTCTCTGACTGAGTGTTCCCCTAGTCTGGGACTGGACCGGGGTGCTTTGTAGGTCAGGATGCAGTTCTCCCACCTGCCCCAGGGACCTGGCACCTCTCTGGATGAATATTGTCAGTGCCCAGATTCCATGGAAAGCCTGGTTTCGGGGCTCCAAATGTCACCCTCCCCTTCCTTCCAACAGACCAGGGCCCATCCACCCCCCCCCCCCCCCCGCCCCATGGCCCTGTGGGCTCTGGAGTACTGCCTGGCTGGGTAACTGAGGAAGGGATGGGCCTAACTCTGAGAGCCTCCCTGACAAGCCCCTGGGGGCCTGGGCCTAGGATGAGGACCCTTCCTTCCCCCTTGGTCCCCAGAGCCCAGCATGTTGCAGGCATGAGGAGTGCTTCTAGAAACTCCACCAAGCCCCTCCCAGCTCCTGGGGCTAGTATCTCCTGCAGTATATGGGGGCCTAGGGGAGGTGGGCCTTGTGACTTAGTGGAGCAGGGGTTTCCACAGCACCAGAACCTCACCAGCATATGGCATCCATCATCAGCCTGGGGGGTTCTAAGCTGGGCAGGTGTTGAGGTAACAGACTTGAGGGTGAGGAGATGTATCTTCCTGGAATACAGTCTGCAACTTCTAGCAGTGTTAGTACTTCCTGAGTTGAAAGAAAGAAGATGTGTGTGAGCAAAGCATCAGTAGGTCCCTCTTAGGCTGATGTCCGCTGCAGGGGCTGCCGCACCTGCTAGGATCAGCCAGGGCGCTTGAAAGGCCCCCAGGAAGGACTGACTTGGAGTAGTGAGGCTGCCCGGAGGCAGCAGGCAGGTGGCCAGCCAAGGGCCACTTTGGTTAGTGTCTCTGCACCCCATGCTCCATGTCACTTCATGGAGTCAGAACGATACTCCCTAACAGCCAGGATGCCTCTCATTTCTCTTCCCATCTACCTAAAGGGGACAGAGAAGGAGATACAGTCAGGGTTTGGCCTGGGTTGCCCTGGCCAGGGCAGGCCAAGTTGTTGTAGGCTTCATTTGGAGTCACCAAGGGCATTTGGGTTCCCATATGGCTTCCAGGCCACCTCCATGGGGTTCGGGACTCTCCCAGACCCTCTCTGCAGCAAGGCCCCTAGGAGCCCCTGATGATGTTGCTGTGTAGGAGCACTAGCATCAATGGCCTGTACCCTCTCAGTCCCCAGCCTCGTTCTGGTCACATACCCCCCGCTATGCTGTGTTCCTGTGTTCCAAAAATCTGCCAGTGCTCTCAGCTGAGCCTTTGCTACCTTCTGCCCCAGCGTGCTGTCCTCTCCTCCCAATCCTCTGCTGGCTCTCCAGCAGCTGCCTCAGCCTCAGCTCTGCTACCCCTTCCTCCAGGAAGCCTTCCCTGGCAACACCCTACTGCCTTAGATGCCCTCAGCCACACTTCATCTGGCATCCTGGCACGTCCATAGCATGTTGGCACTGGCCAGATGCTGAGTGGGTACTGCCCACATGTTGGCTCCGAGATTGTTCTCTTCCTGATGCCACACGCTCTGGGAGCTGTGTCCCTCTGTGAGTCCTCTAGTGAATGAAGTTCAGAGTCCCCCTTGAGTGCAGTGCTGCTCCCAGAAGGCCTCAGGGGCCCCTCAGTGGGTCCAGCCAGGTTGGTCAGACTTAAGATTGGGGCATTGCTGAAACAGTTCTTTCTGCGGCATGCAGGAAGAACTTCAGTTTGCCTTTACAATTCCTTTCTTCCACATGGTCAGGGGACAAAACCCACATTTGCCTGCAGTGGGGCAGATGTTACCTAGAGCATGTGACTGTAACCCATGAATGGGGGCCCAGACAACCTATGGGACCTGGTTGGAGTGTCACTATGGCCTGAATCACCTAGGGAAACCTTGCGTGGAGATGAGGGGAATCTGAGGTCAAGATGTTCAGAATTAGGTTTTCGTTCATAACCAGAACCAAAAACATCTTTTTAGGCAAATGCACAAGAAGACAAACTTTTCAATAGCTGCTGACAATTATTTTAAATGGTGTTCTGTCTTGTGAAATTATCTCCATAACTCAGGTTTTCTTTCCAGCACCCGGGACTTGCAAGACCAAGTCCTGTGCTTCCAGGCCTCTCGCTTATAAAATGTGGGGCCATGCAGTGTGGGCTGGACCACTGTGCTGTTGGGGGCTGGCTCTGAGCTGGGGACTGCCGGCTCCAGGGTCAGAAAACCTTTCCCAGGGGGCACAGCTCCTACCCTCCTACCCAGGGGCCTGTGAGGCCCCTGGTCTTTTTCTTTCTTTCTCAGTTGGAGGTGTGAAAGATTTGGCTGCTGTCCTTGGGGAGTAGCAGGCTGTCAGTGTGGAGGTCTGGCTTTGTCATCCTCAAGGGACCCCGAGTCTTTGGAGTCTTTCTTTCACGTTTCATCCTTTTATTGTTGTTGTTGTTGTTGTAATGATTATGTGATAATTGGTAGGAAAACATAAAAGAGAAAAGAAAACTCAGTGTATTCCTCACACATGCTTTTTTTTTACTGTAATTGAAACTATAATATAAATTTTCCATAAATGTTGTTCTTTCTTATTAAAAACTTAATATTTTAGTAGCTGCAGACAATCCCCCTCTGGGTGCATTGTTAGTTCTGCTCTGTTGTTGAGCTTGGAGATTTCCAGTCTCTGGCTCCTGTAAGTGATGCTGTAGGGGATGTGCTTGTATGTAGATATTCTGCGGAGCTCTCATTTCCTTTGGAAGTTCCTAGGAATGGAATTTCCGAGTTGAAAGGTCTCAAGGTTCAAATACCATCAGTATGAGTGTGAAGTTACTTTTTGGAGAGTCTGCAACTGTGTTGCCACATGTGTTGAGTGCCGGCTTCAACAGCACCCTTGTTGGGATGAAATATCCTTGTGGATTTGAAGAGTTTACTTTGCTCAGCAGAATGTGTCTGTGGTTTTTATCACAAAGTCCTGCTTGGTGCATGTACCCTCAGGGGTGGTCTAAACCTCAGGGGTCTTGGGAGGAGATGTGCCCAGTCACCCAAAGTACCTGCTCATCTGGTCACAGATACCTGCTTTTTGGCCCTGCCCAGAGAGCCAGGTGCAGCTGAGAGCCAGTCACTTGGGGTCCGTAGGAAAGGGGTAGCAGACTATGAAGACCCAGATCTGAGGAAACCAGGGTCCCAGAGGGAAGTACAGAAAAGAGGCTGGCTCCTGTCTCCCCCCAAGTACTCAGTAGGTACTTGGAATGGGTAATTGGCCCCACCACCCCAACAAGGCAGGTCTGTGACGATTTTCCCCATTTTCCACATAAGGAGGTCAAGACCCAGCAATGTTGGGGAACTTGCAGAGACCTTAGGCCTAGAGAGGAGCTGTACTGAGATGTGTGTCCTGAAGCCCATGTGCCCATCAGCCCTCTGCTGTGCCCTCCCTGCCCTGCCCCAGCCAGGAAGACTGTGGGTGAGGACAATAGCCAAGCATTCGGTCACACCAGCCAGGTTCGGTGCATGCAGCTTCCAAGACCCTGGGCAGACGCAGGCAGTTTCACATGCAGACCCGCATCATCGCCTAACTGGAAAACATATGGCTGTCTTCACCCGAGTAGCAGGAAGGTGGGAACGGGCCGCATCCTCTTGGCTCTGGCACGGCCGCGCCAGGCAAGCTTTGCCGATGGCGTCAGAGGTGCTGGCAGCCAACTGGCCGGTGCCCCCCACTGCCACTCCCATGTGACCGGGTCGCTCCCAGATGGTCCTGGGGGGCTGCAGCTACCTGCCCACCCCTGGCCCAGTTGGAGGGGTGGCATGATTTAGGCCAGGACACATTTCAGCTGGTCTGTGGAGAGTGTGAGAAACGGGAAGGGCACTCAGGCTCTCTCCTGAGAAGATGCTTTCTGAGTGCTTCTCAGCAATTATTTATAACCATGTAGGTACTTCTCATTGGCAACCCTGCTCTCCTTTGCCTTGAGGCCTGTGCCTCAGCCTCCCTTGCCAGCACTCACAGATGAGGAGATGTGTTTGCAGGAAAGTTTTGGTCTCTCCAGACTCTTGTTCTTGCCTCTTCCAGAACACCACTGGCTCTTTTTCTTCCTATCAAGTTTTTGCTCTCTGCTTGGGTTGTCAGGGCCCCTGGGGTGAGGTGCTATCCCAGCAAGAAAAATACAGAAAGAGGCCTAGGCGCTGGTGTCCAGTCTGCCCCTGAATGTAGGTCCGTCACCTTCTGGCTGTGGGACCTGTGGTCTGATTTCTCTGTTCCTCCCTAGTAAAGTGCCCCCTTCCTGGTGTAGCTGTGTCCCAAGTCCCTAGTTTGCAGGGCTTGTTATTCTAGAAGTGCGGCATGCACATACCCACACATCAGAGAGTTACCACACTGATCCCAGGCTGCCCAACATGGGCAAGATTTAGAGGATGTTAGGATCAGCCAGGTGGGTGGTGAGTGCAGGTTGGCCTGCCACTGAAGACCACACACATCCTACCCCAGCCTGGGCCAGGGGCTTGTTTTCCTTGATGGGGGAGCAGAAACGAGGCAGGCAGCCCTTCTCTCCCACTGTCGCCAGCTGCCCCAACCAGGCTGGGTGCTAGGAGCTATGCTTGGGAGGCACAGGGCACCCCCCACCCACACACACACACACACACACACACACACCAGGCCAGCTGGCAGCTCTTCCTGCAATGCTATCTTCTTCCACCTCTCTTGAAGCTTCCTCCAGGATGCCTGGACTACTTGGAAGCCCCATGCCCACCCCAGCTCCTTCGTTCACTTAACCAACCATCCTGGGTCTCGGGCCTCTGTTCACCAGGGTACACCAAGGTCTACAAGGCCATTGCAAAAGCTCCTGGGCCCTCCCCAGTTAGACGGGGCTCTGGGGTGCCAGTGGAGGATGGAGACACATGGGACTTGACCCGTGATTCCTTCCAGAAGGCATGGGCAGCAGCTCAAGGCCTCCACAAGGAATCAGAGGAGGAGAGAGGAGCCCTCCAGGCAGCCTCTCCCACCATCAGTGAAGAAGTCCGCGGGAGAGCAACAACAGCGGGTGACCAGGGTGGCAGCAAAGCAGGGGTCAGGGTGGGCTTGGGACTGGACCAGCTGGGTTGAATCCTGGTTCTGCCGCTCACAGGCACTGTGCCTGGTACTGGAGACACTTTTATAAGAGGCCACAGTGCATCCCCTCTCTGTGAACAGGGAAGGGCCCTTCGGCCAGCTAGGCACTTGGCACCTGTCCCAGTCAGCTTGGGGACTGGCAGGGGGGCTTCCTTACAGCACCCAAAGTCTAGGTAGCTAGGGTCTCATTATCTGGGACATCCACCCAGCATCACTGGCCTTCGATACGACCATCCAAGACGTGCTGTGCTTCAGCCATAGGGGTCTTCCGCTCACCCCAGGCTGTGTTATTGGGGACCACTCTGTTCCTTTCTGTGCTTGCTCCCTGGATTTTGAGAAAGCCCCTAGGCCGTGCTCACCTTCCACAGACGTGGATCGCTGTGATGTGGCAGGCTTGTTCGTGTTCACTTGCTGGTCGTGATCTGTGCTGCCGGTCCCTCTGTCCTCACTGCAGGCTGAGAGTTTACCACAGGGGCACAAGGAAGCCTGCTGTGGCTCCCGCCTGCCACCCACCTCCCTCACCACTATGTGTTTCATGGATTACGGCACCCTCTTTTTCCCTTGCTTTGTTGCAAGAGCAGACTCGGTGGCAGCATCCAGGCCTGGCCACCCCTGCTTTTGCGTGTCCCTGTGAGTGGGCTGGAGGGCAGGTGGTCCATCCTCAGCCCTACTGGATGTGACCAGTGCTCTCCAGACTGGCTCCTCAGACTCCCAGCACCGTGCCTGAGGCCTGTAGCACACTGTCCTCTCTACCAGGCCAGCAGCTGTGAGGCGGATGCTGTGGTCTTAACTGCCTGTTCCTGTGACCAGTGGGACAGGCATGCTAGCATGTGGTTACCACCACCACTGAGGTTTCCTCCCACCACCTACCTGTTAGCGTTTTCAGGCTGTTTTCTGCCCTGAGGGGTGGGGTGTCTTCTTCGTGTCTCTTACTACGAGGTTCTGTGGTGGTGTGCTTGCCAGGCCTCTCCTCCCTACGGTCCTTCTGTGCCACATGTTGTCATAAGCATTTGGTCTACTGAGGCCTGCACCAGTGTGGGCCGCACAGGCCAGCCAGGCCTCTGTCCTCCAGCCGATGGCACCAAGTGCAGAGGCAGGGGACGGAGGGCAGCGTACCTGCTGACTGCTGAGCCTCTCTGGTAACCCCCGTGGTGGGAGCTCAGCCAGAGGCCCAGAAGACTGAGGAGAGGGACAGATGGCCGACTAACAGCTGTCCTTCCAGCAGTGGGGATACTCCCAGGGCCTTCCTTGGAAGCCCTCAGCGACACCCAGGGCAGCCACTGCGTGAGCCCACCCTAAGAAGGCCAAACAAGTACATGAGCCTCCTGCCGGGCATCTCCCACCCACAGATCCTGCTTGTTGGGGTCCCTGTGAGATTTGATGGGGAAAAGGATCCTGCAGTCAAAACCAGAGGCTGGAACCCACTGCTCCAAAGTCCCAGGAGCCTCCTTCCCACTGGATGGAAATCTAGGCAGGGCTTAGCCTCCTGGCTGGTGCCTGGTCCCTGTTTGCTGCACCAACATAGGGCTGTCCCTGCATGGGCCTCAGAACACACACCACCCACCCTCAGCCCCATGTGACCCCAGCCCCATATGTGCAGCGTTTACTTCTAGACCACATCCCCAGTTGGCCTGGGGGGAGTGGCCCATAAATCATTGTCCATCTGGGAATTAGCTCCTGCCATCATAGGCCTGGCTCATGGGGCTCCAGGAACAAACTCAGACTCTTTGAGTTAGGAGCTTTAAAGCATCACATGTAAATATTTGCTTTTCTGGAGCATTGGTGTCCTTGGGAGAAGAGGACCAGCAAACCTTGAGTTTTACATTTGCATCACGGAAGCTAGAGGGGGGTAAGGGGGGTTGTCTTGGAGTAGTGAGGCCAGGTGGAGTTGTCTCTGCAATGTGGCCCCCATTCCCCACCAGGAAAACTTTGCACCAGCAGGAGAAGGTCCTCCAGCCAGACTCCAGCTAACGGAGGGAGGCTTGGGGAAGATGCTATCATGTGAAGTGAGGTTGCTGTGCCACATGCACCCTGCTTACAGGGTGTGCGCTGTGCTGGGGAGCAGGACAAGCAGGTGTTCTCACCTAGAAGGCACAGGCCAAGAGCCTGTGACTTGTACCAACTGCCACACTCACTGCCAGGCCCTCCTTCCTTATATCTGTTAGATAAGAAAACCAGGGCTCCGGGAGCCCAAGTAACTTGTCACCCAAGATCACAGCTGGCAGAGATGAGATTCACACGCAGCTGTGTGGCTCCAGGGTTTCCTGTTAAGCCCTCCCCAAGGTCCCCATCTGGAAGGGGAGAGCCAGGCATCTCCTGGGCACACTGCCTGCCATGGTGAAGTTAACGTGACTGTTGCAAAGATGAGCTTTCCCAGGAGCCCAAGGTGGTACAGTGGGGAGCAAGGGCAGGTGGGACAGGGCAAGGCAGAGCAGATGGCCTCCTAGGGGAATTTGGAGGTGTCAAATGTCCCCTGCAAGAAGAGGCACTGCCCAGGTGGGCGCAAAGCCGGGGAGTAAGTGGGCCCTGTGTGGAGAGCCAAGACCTCAGCTGCCCCGTTCCGAACCCTAGCCACAGCCCTCCATCCTGTCCAGCACACTGCATTACTCCAGGGCCACTCACCCCAAAGAGGAGCTCCAGACACAGGCCCCTCCTCCTCGCCTCTGTTCCCTTGGGGCAGGCAGGTGGGCAGGCAGGTCTAGGCAGCTTGTTTTACTCATACAAGTCCAGACAGAGGGCTGCTTGTTGGCCAACCATCTGAACCCTGGAAGTTCAGGGCCTACCGACTCCTGCTTTATTTCATTCAGCATAGTCAAGAAGCCCAGTCCCATCAGGGGAAGTTCATTCCTTCGCTTGCCTAGAAGCTAGGCTGACAGTGTGTCCAGTGGAAAACACCCTTTTTATCAAGTAAAAGGTGGTCATGTTTTAGCCGGGCAGATGAAAGGAAGGTGGTGGGATTGATGTGGGGCTGCTCCAGAGCAGGAGCAGACCCTGTCCTCAGGCAGGTGAGTGGAAAGGGAACCCAGTGGGCATCAGGCAGGCACAAAATGCTCAACCAGGCCAGCAGAATCCTGGGATATGAGAGCTTTGCTTAAGAGGCCCTGGTACCCTGATCTGTCCTTCTGGCTCATTCCACAGCATGGGCCCTCTCCCTTCCTGGAGCCCTCAATCTGCCTATCTGAGGCCAGCAGCCAGGGCCTTGGGCTCTGTCACATACCACCATGTTCGTCTGGAGGATGGGCACTGTCCATGGGGCCCAGGCTGAACCACAGAGCAGTTCTGCATTTGGCAGGGGCTCCCCACAGACCAAAGAACCCCACCTGGCTGGGGACGTGGGCCTTGCTTGGCGAGACAAGGTTAAGGGCTCCTGTGATCCCTCTCACCCCCCGCCCCGTTCTCTGCTTGCTCCAACCTGACCCCTGCGTTTCTGGCCGCTGTCCATCCACCGGCCAGGCCAGAGGCAGTGAGGTGCCACTAAGCAGAGAGGTCTGGTCCTCGGACTCCAGACAGGGCTGACATATGTGGCCCTTCCCTTGTGCCACAAGTGGGGCAGCTGGGTTGGGGATGGCACAGCAGCCCAGCCAGCCTCCTGGGGAACAGGGACCTGTCCATCAAGACATCATGTGAGCTGTTCTGGGTCATTTCCAGAGGAAATGCTCCTGGGAGGATCAGTGGGTTAGCAGAGAGCCGAGGGGTGATGGCCTGCAGCTACCTGTGGCCTCCCCCAGCCTGTTTCAAGTCTGAGCTCTGGCCAGGCCACACCACCACCTGGCATAGGATCCTGACCCTGCAGGCCAGCAGCTGTTGCCTGCAGAGTAACAGGAAATCCCTGCTTTAAGCAGCCTGGGCTTTGTGCGTGGAACCTCGCAAGTTGTTTTAATTTGCTCAACAGTTTTTTTTCCTGAGCCCTTGTTCTGTGCGGTCTCGGAGGGGCACCCCCGGCAGATCATGGTCCCCACCTTTCCTTGCCAGGGCTGCACTGCTATGTCTGGACTGGGTGCCCAGCTGTGCCTGACAGGTAGGCAGCCCCAAAGCAAGAGAGTCCGGGGGGTTTCAGCAGCAGGCACATCCCATGGCTTACACTGTCAGCTTCCTCTAGTCCACAGAGGCAGGGTCTTGACCCCCTTAGGTGGCGTATCTGCTATCCATCTGCCAGACCAGAGGCAGGTTTTCTCCAAGTAATACTAGTCAGGGTCTTTTCACATCTTGCTCTGGCTTTAATCTGGATGCACCCTGGACCCCCACTCCCCTGCCGGGGACTCGGCACTGACCTGCAGGGACCAACGGGCCTACTGACAGGCACTGTCCCAGGTCACTGTGATGTGTTGCTTCCACTGTTCTCACAGTGGGGAGGCAGTCTCAGAGTCCAAGTAACCTGCCAAAGGTCACAAGCTTAGACAGCTCACCGAGGACTTGAACTCAAGTCCTGGAGTCCCATGTGGGCCCTAACCACACCCATGGCTGTAGCTGCTTGGCAGCTGTCATTCTAGAGCCAGTCCTAAGAAGAGGTAGTCAGCGTGGACTCTGGTCCTGCTCCCAAGTTGCATCCCCTTGCGGAGGACAGACACTTGAAGGAATGCACCCAGCCTCCTGGGCAGGGTTAGGTGTCCCCCATAGCTAACCTGGTCCATCTCACAAGCGGCAAAGAAGCACAAGGCTATGGAAAATGTTGTGGTAGACCTAGAAGCCATGGTTTAAATATTTATCTTCAGATTTTTTTCCTGGAACAGTAGTACATGCTATAGCTGAGGATGTGGCCATAGAGTCACGGGCCTGGGAGCGGGCCTTCTCCCCTTAGTATGCCTCTCTGGGCCCGTCAGCAGCACCAGCGGAGGGTGCAGGGCCTGGCTGAAAACCTCCACACTGTGGCCACGCAGTGTGCAACAAGGGGTTAGGAAGGCTGGCAGCCTTCCCCGTTCCCAACGCTGACAGGTTTCCTGGTGCCAGCAGGTGTTCCTAAGGGATGAGATTGGCTTTGTGGCTTAGACTGGAATGTTCTCTGATTGATTGGGGCTTGACTTTATTCAGGGAGAGGATCCACTGGGCATCAAGGAGGGCCTGGCCCTCTGTGCTCCCTTGCCCTCAGGCCAGGCTGGGACCCAAGTGTATCTGGCTGGAGAGGCAGAGGCCAGCAGCACTGCTCATCAGCTGCCAACCATGTGGGCTGGGTAAAGAAACAGGCCATTCCGGCCAGCTGAGCTCCAAGGACACCCAGCCATTGCTCCCATAAGTACTAGAGGATCCAGTGGGTGGGCCCTCCGGCCTCACACAGGCACACACGTGTCCCTGAGGTCGGGAGAAGCATATTCACCCCATCCTCAGCACAGATTATATGTGCAGCCGGCAGCGTGGGTCTCTGCTGGGCTCCTAGCTCCCTCCCACCCTCATGCCTGCACACACAGCATCCAGGATAGGAGGTAACAGGCACCTGCTCCTGCAGCAGGGGCCATGGCCTCTCCTGAACCAACCACATGTCATGGCTCCCTGTGATTGCTGCTGAGTGTCACTGCCAACCATGGGCCATCCTCTGCCTCACAGAGGAGCAGCCTCAGGCCGGGGCAGGATTCATATGGGCCTAGGGGGCACCGGCCCCCACCTCAGGAAGGGGAGAGGCTGGAGGGCTCCCAGGGCTGACCGTAGGCTGCACAAGGCACCCACACGCTCCCACAGCCCCGCGGCTGCACACCCACACGCATGCTCCTCACAGTAGCCTGAGCGCTGGAGCCAGCAATGACTCAGAAACATTCAGGAACAAGAATTCCTTCTTTCCCTACAAGTGGTGGCACTTTGGGATGTTCCCTTCGTCCTCTTTAGAGCTGAGCAATTTTCCACTTGGTGGTTGGGCCACCCGTCGGAACAGCCGGGACTTTAAGGAAGTGTCTTTTCAAGGAAGATTTGCTGTTGTTGCAGAGCAGTGGAGGGGCAGCCTGGAGCCAAGGTGGGCCACCCCTCAAGTCCCCTGCCTGGACAGGAAGGTGGAGAGAGGCTTTGTCAGGGGTCAAAGACCAGGCTTCTCAGACAGCTGGACCTTGGGGCTCCCTTCCACCTTCCTGCCCTCCCTAGGAGAAGGGGCTCTGGCTAATGACAGTGACAGCCATCCTTGTTTCTTAGGCAGGCATGACGGGTGGGGTACCCTCGGCGCTCTCTTTGGCTGCCATCACATGGTCCTCACCACACCTGAGACATGGTGGTTGTGCTCCCACGGCAAGGACCCCAGGCTGGGATGGGGTAAGGGACTGTGCTGCCCTTGCTGCCTGGGGCTCATCCCTGGGGTGGCCTCCAGGAGTGACAGTGGAGGCCCCTGGCACTGAGCCTGTATGTGGCTGTGGGGCCCACCGCATGGGTGACTGCCAGACAGGAAGCCCCACTCCAGTCATGGAGCCTACCCTGTGCACCTGCACCAGCCTGTCCTTCTCCTCCCCGCCTCCAGGTGTCTCTCAGGCCTACTTAAAGAGATAAATACAAACAGGTGATTGGACAGATAGGTGGATCTGGAGGCCCAGCTGCCTCTCCCTTCCTCGCTGGAAGAAGGGAAGCAGGGGTGACTAGGGACAGGCTTGGGACAGAGCTGTAGACCTCTAGCTACAGGAGCTGCTCACCTGCTGGCCTAGAAGCCCCAGAGACCCCTCACACCACCAGCCCCCAGGTGGACTTGCCCAGTACCCTCACATACATGCTGCCTCCCAGGTAGACACACAGCCCCATAGCCCCTGGGCCTGGCCTGTGGCACTGGGAAAGGCCCTGCAGTGAGGCCAGAGTAGGGAGGGTGAGTGGCCCTCCATCTACTCCACAGTGCCCTATCCCCGCCAGGTTCCAGCAGGGTAGTGGCCTGTGTCCTGGACAGCAGTGTCCAATTATCAACCACAATGTCAGCCTAGGGAGCTGAGGGACTTAGGGGGCTGCTGAGGTGGGTTGGACACCAGGGCCCAAGCTTGCTGACCCAGGAGATTTCCTGTGTAATCCTGTCTCCACCAGCCCTGCCCTCGATACATGCCTTGTGTGCCTGTGATTCTGAGCAGAAATTCAGAGTCACAATCTGTTGGGGGTCCCTGGAAATGTTCCCCATTTTGCAAAAGGTGCAGGAGGAGTTTGCTGCATAAAGTTGGCAGAGAGGGCCATAGTCCACCCAGACCAGGGCCTGACATCTGCTCTGCTGGCCTGGGCCTCAGAAGAGAAACCTGATGTTCGTCAGAGGGGAGAAGGGGCCAGTGGACCCCAGCCCTGAGATCCCTGCAGCCTTCTTCCTGCTGGGGGCTGGTGTTTTGGTGCCTGGCAGATGGACAGCGTTTGCAGGGCTGAGAGTGGGTGAGGGGCCAAGAACCTCTTTCCACCATGATTCACATATGTGTCCTCACCCTTTGCTGAGGACCTAGCACAAGTTAGGCCATGACCTTCAGAGACGGAGCTCTCTTAAGCCCCGCTGTGCTCCTCACCAATGTGTGCTCAGTCTGCACCTCAGTTTCCTCCTCTGTCAAATGGGATGGGGTGGACAGTGCAGCCTGCTTCAGTGCCTGGAACCCAGGGGAAGGGTCATGGATGAAAGGGCTGTCCATTCTGTTTACCTTAAGATCACATTTGGATCAGATTGAATTCGCAGTTTTTGTGATTGACAGTGACATCTTACAGTTTGTGGAGAGCTGGGGCAGGGGGCTCATTCCTGCTGGAGGTCCTGCAGCCGAGGCCAGACCAGAGCCTCTCAGAGCCTGTCCATAGGACGGGGGAGCAGAGCAGCATCTCGGGGTTGTTAGGGGTATGAGGTCCCTCGGCTGGTAGAGTTAGGGTCACCAGGAGCACATGGGATGTGAGGTGTGGTACAGAGCTGAAGAAGAGGCTGTGCTCCCTCGTCCCCTCAGGGGATGGGTGCTTGCTGGGCCCCTGCCCTGTCCAGCTAAAGAACAGAAATGGTGTTCTCAGGTCACGCCGAGTCCTGGCTAGGTCTGCACGCATTTCTTCCCCATCCAAGGCCAACTAGGCCTGGTGCTCTGGATCTTCTCTTTGGTCCTGTCACTGTTCTAGAGAGCCTAGGAAGTGCCCCCCCAAACACACTTGCACTGCAGTCAGGTTTAACTCTGTGGGCTTCCTTTGTCACACAGTCCGTGAGGGGCCCTGAGAAGCCTGCCATGGTTTTGTTCTTGAGGACTTGCCTGGCCCAGAGCTGGCTGCGGGTGCCCCATCATGGAAGAGCCTTTTTCTTTAATTGTAGTAATATATGCATAACATAAAATTTACCGTTCCAACCATTTTTTAAAAGTGCATATAGTTCATTGGTTTTAAGTCCATTCACATTGCTGTGCAACCATCACTACTGTGCGTCTCCAGAACTTTTCCATCTTCCAACTGAAAGTATGCCCATTAAACACTAACTTTCTACCGTCCCCTCCTCCAGCCCTTGGCGTCCACCATCTACTCTCTGTTTCTGTGAATTTGATGACTCTGTATACCTCATGTAAGTGGAATCTACAGTATTTGTGTTTTTGTGGCTAGCCTGTTTTGCTTGGCGTGACTTCCTCAGGATCTATCCACGTTGTAGTGTGTGTCAGTGCTTCCTTCCTTTTTGAGGCTGGACAGTGTGTGGTTGTATGTCTATTACCACATTTTACTTATCCTGCACCGATGCGCAGACACTTGGGTTGTTTCAACCCGTTGCTGTTGTGGGTGCCGCTGCTGTGAACATAGGAGCACACATACCTGTTCCAAGTCCCTGCTTCTACTTCTTTCGGGCGTATAGCTAAAAGTGGAATCGCTGATTATATCGCAATTCGATGCCTGATTTCTGGAGGAACCACCATCCTATTTTATATTCCCACCAGAAATGCTACTGGGGCCCCCTTTCTCCATCAGAGCAAGTAGGATGGTCCAGAGCATGGCGCGGATGTGCCGGGTGAGAGTTACTACCAGGGGGAGCCCCTGGGGGTCTCAGCAGAGGAGTCAGACCCTGGGCCCAGAAGTTGGGGAGGGCCGGGGTACAGGATAGCTCCTAGTGGACTTTGGGACAGGCTTTGAGCAGAAGGCCTTGGCGGATGCAGAGAGGACTGGGTAGGTCCCCACCCTTGGGAGCTGTGGAGCTCGAGCCCACAGGGCAGAGCAGAGGAGTGGCCCACATCACATTGGGCTCGTCCCTGCAATGGTCTCCGTGTGGACTGCCCACAGGGCCCAGCCCCTCCCCATCACCACCACCACCTAAGAGGCTGATATGGCCACTGTGGGACATGAGGCGCACTGTGGGACTCACTGGGCCTCATCATGGCCACAGACCTCTGCTCATGTAGCGCTCACCTCCATATAACTGCCCACCTTGGAGGGTCAGTTGTTAGCTCCTCAGCCCCCGTGGGCAGCCGTGTCTATGCTTGGGTGTGTGAGGTGCCCTCTTTCACCAGTGGCCTAAAGCTACACACACGTGGGGTCTGTGTGCCGGGCTACCCCAGTGTCCTCTCTGCCCACCTGTCCCTGTAGGCCCTGTACAAGCCAGGCTGCAGGAGGGTGGGGGTGCATGCTGCATACTCACAGCTTCAGAACCCCTGGATTTATGAGGGGTCCCTACATGAGGTCATTTATGGCTTTGGAGGCTCCCAGGTCTTGGACTGCAATAGACTTAGTGCTTCTCTCCGGGGTATGGAGGCTCCTGATGACAAGCAGAATACTTAGGGCACAGCTGGCACCACTTGCCGGCCTGCAGCCTCTACATTTCTGGTTCCTAATTCCCACCAATTTGGTGTCAGCTCGGTGGCAGTACAGAGGCCTTTGCCTCTGGGGTGCTGGTCAGCAAGTGAGGCCCTGGGTGCACATATGGGAGCCTTCTCAGCTGGCAGGAAGGGCCACAGTGGCACCCTGGAGGGTTGATGCCACCATCCTTTGGTGAAGCTTCTAGACACTATTTGGGGCTATGTTTTTATTCTCCCCACTGGTGTGATGTTTCATAAGTATGTGGCTGTATATGTTCCCACTCGCGAGTCTTCCTGGAGCCACTACCCCTCCATGTGGACCTTCATCCCGGAGCCCCAGGCAGGACTTGCTGTGGAGCAGGGAAGCTGTGGTTTCTGGGAAGTCCAGAAGCCGCCCTGCTGACCTCCCCTGCTCTGTGGAAGGAGACGGACTGACAGGTGGGGGATGGCCACCAAAGGAGCCACAACTGCCTGCTTTTGCTCTCGGTTTTAAGGAATAGACCCATACTCTTCAGTCAGTTTCAGCCCAAGACTCAAAGCCTTGGCTTTTCTGAGTCTTCACTCTGCCCAGGCCCTGGGCTGGCCCCAGAGACCACAGGAGCCAGGCCAGGAGAGGAGGAAACACCGTGTTGTATGATAACGCTGGCTGAGAGGTGGGCCAGGGGAAGACACTCTGGGAGGAAAGAAAAGGGGAGGAGGAGGTTACTTGAAACAGGACGAACAGTGCTTTGTGATGGGAGGCCAGGTGTGCAGGCGGCGCTGGGCAGTGCCAACGGGGAAGCAGAGGAGAGCAGCTCCACTGGGACCCATGAAGATGGAAACCCACAGGCCCTGTACAGCTGGAGGGCCTGCAGCCACACAAAGGACCCCAGACGTGGGCCTGGGCCAGCACCCAGGATGGCCTCGGGGTTCATTTGCAGCAGGAGTAGGAACAGAGTTGGAAGGGGCAGGGGGGCTGTTGTGGAGCACACAGGGCCAGACAGGAGGAAGATATCCAGGGGAGGGAGCCCAACCTGGACTCAGAGCCCTAAGGAGCTCCCCTCCCTGGGGGGCCTGGCACTCAGAGGGAAACCATTGGCTGCACCTGATGACTGCAGCCGTGAGGTCTCCTCTTGGTGTATCAGCCCTTGCTCCTGAGGTGGTGACATGGGGCCACGTGGGCACCTATGGCACAGCCTGGCACCTCGGTTGTGAAACTCCTTTAGATAACTCCTAGAGTTAACCCCTAGTGCTCCTTGAAGTGCTGAAAGGGCCCACATTCAGCTGCACCGGCGTCAGCGGCAGTAGGGGTGGCCCTCCCTGGACCTACCCTGAGTTCCTGGCCAGCCGGGCCCACAAGGAACTCTGCAGACAGGCCTCAGCCGTGGGCTTTGTCCCTCTGAAGCTTGGGGAGACAGACATGTCCAGGTGGGAACTGTGGTAGAGTATGTGGCCAGGGGCGGGGGAGATAATGGGGCCCTCCAGTGCATGGTGACTGTGCTGCAGCCCCTTGTTCTTGGCTGTGGATGTGTCACACCCTGAGGTGTGTGACTTTTCGTGATCAGGGCCCTGCCGGGTCCTGCTCACTAGCCCCAGGCTACGGTCCTCCTTCCCCAGCTCCCACATGCTGGCCTACGCCCTGTCTCTGAGCCAGGCAGGGAGGTCCCCATAGTTCTGTCTGCTACCAGCAGTGGGGAGGCAGGGTGGGCATCCTGTAGGGGTGCTGGGGGCCTGTCCTCACCAGAAGGGAGGAGCACCAGTGACCAGGGCATTTGTGTGAACCAGCAAAAGCCCGGCCGCAGCCCCACTAAGGAGGCTGCCTATTTCAGAATGTCCCGCAACGAAGGCGTCCTCCTGTATGAGTCGAGCCGTCTTTTCCAGCTGGAGCCCATCAGCTGACAGTACCCCACCTGCCCCCTGAGCCCGCCCTGCCACATGCCCAGTGAGTCACTGGCCCTCCTCACACCTACGTGTCCTGGCCTTCAGCCTTTGGAGGGCCCTGAATCTTCTTCTGATGCTGCTCCTTTTGCTTTCATGTCTCCCCCAACGTGCTGGCCCCATCCCCTGTGAGATGGCCCAGGCTCAGTGCCCACAGCCAGGAGAACTCTGGCCCCACTGTGCTGCCACTGCCCTCTCCTGCAGGTGTCTCCCCCACCCTGAACCCTCCACACCCTGCCCACAGGTGTCTCCCCCACCCTGAACCCTCCAGCGTCATCCCCTGTCACCCCCTACACCATACCCCTGGGAAGCCCTGCTGATGGGCACTTTTTGCCTGCTTCTCATGAGAGGCAAGGTCTCTGAGCTCCTGGACACAGAACACACTCTCTGCTCCAGGTCAAGACTCAAGCCCTGGCTTGTTTCTGTGTCCAGGCTTCTTTGGGCTGAGGCCTGCTCTCTCCTTGTCTGCACATGGTGTGTGTCCCTGCCCCATGGTCTGCTGTCCTAGCCCGTGCCCTACTGGGCTCAGACTCCATGGAAGGATGGGCAGGTGGTGCACCTACGTGGCTCAGTAGGTTAAGTGACTCTTGATTTTGACTTAGGTCATGACTCAGGGTCATGTGCTTCACACTCAGCAGGGAGTCTGCTGGTTATTCTCTCCCTTTCTCCCTACCCCTTCCAGTGCTTGCTCTGGCACACATGTGCACTTTCGCCCTCTCTCGCTCTCGCACTGTCTCAAATTAAAAAAAAGAAGAGACGGGCAGGGCCTCTGGGAAGAGTCCCTCCCAGGTCCGCTGTCCCCTGCCTTCCCTCCCACCCCCAGGTGGTTCCTGTGCTAGTGGGAGGGCCTGGGCCTTGGTGGCTCTGCCCCTGCTCCACCTCCCAGTCTCTGCCCCCACCAGGCTTCTCCCTCCCCAGATGAGCTCTGGCTCCTCTGCCAGGACTACAGCAGCTTCTCCCGGGCCAGATCCTCCCTCTGGATGGAGGAGGGACATCCCTCTGAGAGGGGTTCACCCTGCACACTCCGGAGGAGTGGACAGAGAAGGGGAGGACCATTGTCAAAGAGATGAGCCTGTGGGCCCCTGGCTAAACGAGAGAAAAGTGTGAGCAGGACCTGGGGCCATTTGTGCTCAGGCCCTGGGGTAGGCCTGTTAACACATGTCCTTTCAAGAATGGTTTTCCTCCAGGTCTGTCCTGAGGCCTGCTTGCCACCTGTTACCTGAGTACACCCACACTCCCACAGACAGAAGGGACCAGATACAGGGAAACTGAGTCTTGGAGAGGGCTTGGGCCCATGTCCTGCCTACCTGGGACCCCGCTGATCTGCTTTGCTCCAGGCAAGGCTCCAGCCTCTGGAGACCCCAAGTTATGCAGCCAGGAGTTCCCCCTGGGGGCCAAGACCAGCCCACCAATCTCACTCAGAAGCAGGCGCTCTGGCTGATACATCTGCTGAGCTCACCTGGCCCCAGGAGCCTGGGAGCAGGCAGTGTGCCAGCAGGTGAGCTGCTGCCTCTTGCTGGTGCCCCAAACCTCCAGAACCTTCAGACCTCTGAGAACAAGCCAGACCTTTCACTGTCAGGTACTCTGGGACTCAGGACAAGGGCACTGGATGGGGGAAGTCGGTCCCTCCAGCAGCGGGGATTCTGAGGGTAAAGCCCCCAGCCCAATGCCTGCACATAGGTGCTTAGCAAAGATGAGGTAGACACACGGCTTCCATCTTGTCATTTTATTGTGTGAGGTGAGATCACCTCCCCCAAGTACAGAGTGGGGCGTGGGCATTTTCACCCCGTTCCCATCTTAGAGGGAATGCATCGGACTTCCCTGAGGACTGGGTTGCTTCAAAAACCTTTGTCTTTGAAGACAAAGTAAAACCTTTACCTTGTCTACTTTATCAGGTTAGGAGAATTCTCTTCTATTGCTACTTTCTCCTGAGAGTCTTATCAGGAATAGGTGTTTAATTTTAGCAAATGTTTCTTACACATTTGTTGAGATCCATGATCTGTTGGGATGATAAATCTCATTTATGAATTTTTTCACATGAACCCGTCCATGAATCCCTGGGGTAATCTAACTTGGTCCTAGTATGGTATTCTCCATGGGTTTTGCTGGATAGGATCTGTTAAGATTTTGTGTAGGCTTTTTATATCTGCACTGTAAATGAAAAGGGCTCTAATTTTCCTGTCTTCTCACATGTTTGTCTCATTTTGGTGCTGGGGTAATGGCTTCTTAGAATGGGTTTTGGGGGGGGGGTTGCCCTACTTTCCTGTTGTCTAGAATCATTTGCATAAAGATAGATAATCTGTTATTTAAAAATGTAGTAGAGGGACACCTGGGTGGCTCAGCGGTTGAGCGTCTGCCTTCAGCTCAGGGCATGAATCTGGAGTCCTGGGATCAAGTGTCGCATCAGGCTCCCTGCATGGAGCCTGCTTCTCCCTCTGCCTGTGTCTCTACTTCTCTCTCTCTCTCATATGAATATATAAAAATCTTTTTAAAATTAAAAAAAAAATAAAAATCTTACCTGGTGTTCTCCTGGGAGGAGTTCCCCTCCCCAGCATACCTTTTTATTTTGAAAAACAAACCTACAGAGTAATAAAGCCTTAGACCTTACAACCAGACACACTTGGTTGTTCCTGTTCTGATGTTTGGACAGCGTGCTTGCAAGCTCTACTGCTCTACATACTGGTGTGTATCTGTGTGTGTGTGTACCTACGGGTACACACAGAGATGTACTTATATGTACTTGTCCCCTTTTTTTCTTCTTTTTGGCAGAATGATTTAAAAGTAAGCTGCAGATATTTCTCAATCCTCGACTACTCATAGGATTTTTAACTACTGTTTTGATTTTGTTGTTGTTAAGGTGATAGGGCATATTCTTTTATATTTGATTAATGGCTTTTCTCTCTCTCTTTTGCATGTTCACCTGGTGCCTCCATCCACGGTTGGTGAGAGCAGGTGAGTCCATTCTGGCTGTTCATTTTCTAGAGGCTTTCTCTCTTTCCCTCATGGCTGGGTCCGCAGCCCTAGAATACACTACCTACCCAGGCCACACAGCTACTAAGTGGCAGAGCCCTTGGCAAGCTGAAAGACCCTACACTTGGTGTCCCTAGGCGCCTTGCTCGGCTCCTCTCAGGGATGCTGCATCCGGGGCTGCCCAGTGGTGTGGATGCCCCAGGAGGTAGGAGACTTTGGCAGAGGAAGCTCTCCTGAGCCTGAGTTTGCCCATCTACAGAGGGGGCCTAATAGTGGCACCTACCCTAGAGGTTGCAGGAACAAAGCCAATGAGCGCGTGTGAGGCCCCACTCCTCACACCAAGCATCAGCCTCTCTTTTCCCACCCCACAGGAGCACTTGATGGAGGGATCCTTGTTCTGGACAACTTGGTATCCCCAAGGCCCAGGATTCAGGGTCGCTGCTGAGGTGGCAGCTCCCCCAGCCTGTCAGCCGGAGCTGGCCCCTGTCCCTGGGAGAGCAGAGCTGGCTCAGCAGGGACCACAGGGTGGGAGAATGTGGGACACTGTAGTTCATTTGGGCATCAGATGGCTCTAGAGCATGCCGTTCAGGCTCTGAACTTCTCTGCCTGGGAAAAATAGTTTCCATTCAGAGACCACACAAAGCCGTCGCTCCTGGCACACTGTGTGCTTGTGCAGGTGATGTGTGCCCCTGGAAGAGGGAGAATCAGCCCCCTGCTGTCCAGAGCCTCTGTGGGACCAGACACCAGCTCTGAGGTTGGTAGGTTGAGCCCTAAGAGAGTCCCAGTGGTCCTCAGACCAGCTCTGCTCTCCCAACCCCCAGAAAAGCAGACAGCTGATGGTCTCATGGCTTTGGAGCCATCCTAGGAGTTGCTGGGGAGTCACTGAGAAAAATCAGATGATATCAGGTGCATAAAAGGTTTTTAATCTTTGTGTGTTGTTTGTTGTGTAATGCATGCCTAGTTACATAAAACTGGAAATATATGAGAAAAATTAGAAGCAGAAGAAAAAGCTGCCCAAGGCACCAGGCTCTGGGGTAATCCCCCTTTGCACCTGGCCCCTCTTACGTTCCTGTCCCATCTTTCAACTGTACCCAGGTTATGTGTTTTCCAGAATGGCATCCTGTTGTGACATGAGCTCCGATGTGCTTTTGCTCCTTATGCACATACTGGTGCTCCCATGTCACTTTAGAGTCCCCAGAAGGGCCGTGTGTCCCGGTTGCCATGGAGTTGCTGGGCTCAGGTATCATGCCGTGTATCAACCCGTGAGCTCGAGTTAAGACCAGGCTGTTGGTAGCCTGGCAGGGACAGTTCCGTGAGCTGTACCATGCTGCATGGGCCTTCCACGCTCGCTCTTAGCTATAAGATACATCTTGGCTTCTGGAGAGTCAGAAGCCGCCCTTGCCTCGCGAATGGTAGGAGCAGATCAACCTGGCATATATGCTATACACCGACCTTGCCTACTGCCTCATTCGTGGGCCCTGTCCTCTTCCTCCTTGGGTCAGGGGGTCATAGCAGGTCTGCAGGTACAGGCTGTGAGGATCTGAGGAAGGAGCCTCAACAAAGGTCTGGAAACTGAAAGCAAGCAAGAGTCCTTTGTGGGGATTCAAGCTGATGACAGGCAAAGGCCATGGCTCTGGAGGCGGGTCTTGGGCTGAGTCAGCAAGCACACGGCCCCGCCCAGGGAAGGAGTAGGGCACAGTCGCTTTCCCTTTACCCCAAGGTGTGAGTGTGTGTGTGTTTAGGCAGAAGTATTACCTCCTGGTGTCAGAAGCCAGAAAGTGCCGAGCAGGCAGGCATGATGTACGAACGGGCAGCCCGGTGGGGTCTGGAGGCCTAGCTGAGTCCACCTGCTGATCAGTACCCACTTAGCTGGAGCAATGCAAGGGAGTAGCAGGAGGGAGCTTGGTAGAGTCAGAAGGCAAGAGGAGACATAAGGAGGTCCTCACACCTGGAACAGAGCCCCGCTTGTGCTGTTGGGGCAAGAGTCCCGGGCTGGGGCTGACCCGGCCACAGTTGGCCTGAGGACAGCAGGCAGTCTCCCACCATGCCATCAGCCAATCCTTTGCTCATTGGAGAAGACGTCTCCAGAAAGGCCCGTGCTTGGGTTGGAGGAGAGCAGCCTCAGGCCTAACCTCAGTGGGAAGATGAGCCCTTACCTTGGGCAGGGCTTCCAGGACAGTTCCATGCCAGGAGGGGTGCCTGTGGACCTGGTATCCCAGCCCTCACTGTCAAACCCTTGGGAGCCTCCGTGTTGGTGCTGTCATGAGGATGGCTCCCCAGCGAAAGGCTGGCTGGGGTCTCATGCACCTGTGCTATGCACAGTGGCGCATCTTCCTGCACATACCTGAGTAGTGCAGACGTGTCCAGGGAAAGTAGTCTTACCCAGTGGAGTGGGTGGAGCCCCCCAGCACTAGGTCCTAGATGTGTCCCCTCAGGTGCTCTTACAGGGAAGGGTGGGGGTCACCCCTGGTGACCTGGTCAAGAATGAAGAGTGATTAGCACACAGGCTGGAGCTGAGAGGGCCCCTCCTGGCACCCCAGCTGAGGCTTAGGACCTTCCCCCAGTCTGTGCCAGCTGAGGCATGAGGGGGCAGCCACTGCAGACCCCTGTAGAGCATGTTGGCCTGACGGTTAAGTCACCCACTGCCCCACCCGTCTCCCAGGGACCTTGTGAGGGTCTGGTGGGATCATAAAGGTTAGGGGCCTTGGAGAAAAAGCTTGGGCTTCCCCAGACGTGGAGCCCTACTCCCTGGTCAGCTGCCCCAAGGAAGAAGGGGAGGGCCCCAGGTTCCTGGGATGTGCTGCGCTGGGGTCCAGCAGGGGCTTGGCACCTGCCTGGCCAGCACCTCACACTCTGTGCCACAGAGCCCGGGGGCTGAGGCTGTCCATCCGCTCTGTTTTCCTAACACTTTGCTAGCCTCCTTTGTAAATGGAGGAAGTGTTTTCTCTGCCACAGATGTTGTCAGGGAGGAGGGAGCTATTGAGGCATTTCCTAAGCCTAAACCAATCGACTTGGTTTTTGTCACATCTTCTCAACAACTTGGAATTTAAACAGACAGAAATCGTATGTTTCACACTGCTTAATAACAATGTCCTTTCCTTATTGAATTCACAAGCTCCCCTCTGCATCCGTGCTCTGCTCTCCCCCATCCCACCTCCCCTTCCTCCTCTGGGGATTTATCGGGAATGCTGCTCCTCCCTGTCCTTCAGATGGCAGCTCAGACCCCGACTCGGAATTAGACACACACCCCTTCTGCTCCTGGCACTGGCCACATTTCTAGGCCTTCTAGGTGCTGCAGGAGGGCAGAACTGTGCACTCCTGTATACAGTAGGTGCTCCTTTGAAGGAGAGAAGAATGAGCCAGACTGAGGGTGCCATGGAGCCCAGGACGGGGTGCTGAGCCCTGAGGCAGAGTCATGAGGTCACCAGGCTCACATCTCCTTGCAGCCACCTGCCCGGGGCTAGAAGTTCCTCATCATCCTGGCTGTAAGGCTCTATTATAGACAGCCTTCCACTGGGTCGTTGCAGGAGCCTGGGAGGTCCAGGAGGTGGCAGGTCAGGCTCAGAAGGATCATCGCTCTACCCAGGCCTCCTGGTAGGGGAGAAAATTGGCAGAGTCTGATCCTGGAGGGAACCCTCCGTGAGGGTGCTCCAGATCAGATTGACAGGGTGCAGAGAGCTCCACCTCACCCCAGTCTCACCTTTACATTCCCAGCCCCCTGACCTGGAAGGCTCCCTGGGGGTCCCCTGACCAGGAAGTCTCCCAGCATGTCTCTGCTCCCACAAGGGAGGGGTTGGGGTTCTCAGCTCCCAGTACCATTCCCTATGGGGAACAGGGCCTTGCCCTGAGCTGCAGCAGGCAGCCCGTACCAGAAAAGGAGCCAGTGCATGAATCTACAGTCAAGAGGATGCCCGGGGAGGTTCCTTCTGCTGCCAGGGCTTCCTGGAAGGACCCCCCTCGGGTTCCATGGTCCTTAGTCAGACATTCCCCTCCCCAACCCTGGCCTGCTGGGTAACACAAGAACTCTTGCTCATATTCCCATTCATTCTAACAATTCCTCCTAACAGTAAGGGCCCAGCACCAGGCTAACGTGTGCAAACCAGCCCCTGAGGTACGGGGGTAGGGGGGGCACTGTGTGGGGAGCCACACCATCACCCCCCTATACACCTTGCCTGTCCTCAAGACCATGGAGCCCAGAGTCCCTGAAAGTTGGTGAGGGCAGCGTCAGAGAGGCCTGTCTGGAGCTGTGAGCCCACGTGGCTCATGTGCCCTGGGTACACTCCCATCTCTAGCCAGGCCCTCTTCCTCCTTTGGGTGGGGGCTTCTGGGGGCTAGACGGTGTGACAGCAGTGGGGAAGGGGTGGAGACTCAGGGCAGCCCTGCTCTCACTCCCACCACTCCTTGCCTCTGCCCTGTGTCAGTCAAGCCTGCCACCCATGCATCCTGTAGCCCAAAGGGACGGGTGTCCACCCGTGGCTTCCCAGCAGGGGACAGGAATACTATTAAGTGTGCAAGCCTGGCTCTATGCCTATGGCAGTGGCAGTGGCCATCTGCCCTTAGGAAGAGCTAGAGCGCCCATCCAGAAGGCCGCTCAGGATCCCACAGCAAGGTACTGGCTGGGCTGGACCAAGGTCCAGGGCTTCTGCTGTGCCTCCTCCCTGTGACCAGTGCCCCAAGGAAGCTATGTCAGGAGGACCGTCACTGTGGCTGTGTGGTGTTCCCGCCCCATGTTGGTGTATCCTAGCTGCTGGTCTGGGTATGTATTTTCCTTTACAAAGATCACTCTGACTCCTTTTTTTTTTTTTTTTAAGATTTATTTATTTATTTATGAGAGAGAGAGAGAGAGAGAGGCAGAGACACAGGCAGAGGGAGAAGCAGGCTCCATGCTGGGAGCCTGACGCGCGACTCGATCCCGAGACTCCAGGATCGCGCCCTGGGCCAAAGGCAGGTGCTAAACTGCTGAGCCACCCAGGGATCCCCGATCACTCTGACTCTTAACAAGCTCACTTTACTTTAAAGGAAATAGGTTAGAAATTGTGTTCAGAGTTTACTTTAAAAAATACCACTGCTCCTGGCTGTGGTTTGGTGAGTGGTCAGCAGGTGGTTGGGGTCCAGCCTTGCCAGGCAACATTTCCATGCCTTCTGGGGGCTGGGGCTCTGGGGAAAGCAGCTCTCATCAGACACCACTGCTAGCTTTCCTGCTGGCTTTGCTGTTTAACGTCTCTGGAACGAGTCTTCTCCTCTATAAAGTAGGAATGCTTCCATCCACAGGATGCCTGCGAGTGTCCAGGATGACTGGAGTAAAGCACTGAGGTTCACCAAATTAATTACTTCATTCCTGAGACCCTGACACCTCAGGCCCCATCCCAGGAGCTTACCCTCCCATCATGCACAGGTCCTTATGCATTGGCTCTGAATGGGTAGATTAGGTTTAGAGACCAAAAGAGGGTAGCCATTTATTCCCCTCCCTTTGAAAGGGAGCCCAGTATAGGCAGCCCAGGATGGTGGTGCAGCCCCGAGGTGCATGGAGAACACAGATTCTGTCTCTCAGTCCTACCAGCCCCAGAGAGTAGGACTTCAAGCCTCTTGATCCAAGATAACTGCTGGTGCTCTGCGCTTACATCTACATTCCAGCCAGCAGGAGAATGGGGGAAGAAAGTGTCTCTAGGCACTTCCTGGTGGCCAGACTGAGTCACACAGCCACACCTGCCTATAAAACATTTCCTGGGCTGCTTCCTCCTTGGGGACTTCCATGCTGTTTCCTAAGCCTGAGGAGTCACTTGAGGGCCCATGGGAGTGCTGTTCCCTGTAGCCTGACTCCCTTCTCACTAGAGGAATGTAGCTCACTGGGTGAGCCAAGGAGGCCTCCTCACTTTGCTGGAAGTTGGGGAGGCAGGGAGCCCAGTCACGAGGCTGGCCAGCCCAGGCCTACACTCACGCAGCCCCTGACCCCAGCGGCTCTGTGGGCACATTACTAAGAAGGGACAGCCTTATGCAGACATTTTCTACAATGCCTCTGGAAAGGGGGTTCCCCAGCCTACCACTGCCAGCTCAGCACTTGATGATTTAGGTTTTTCCTACAGGTGCCGGGGGGGGGGGGGCCTGCTCTTGCAGCCCTGGTATGCTGCAGGGAGGGAAGTCCTGGCTGGAACCAGTGCAGAATCTATTCACTCCATCAGTTTGCTCTTGTACTGCCTAGGAGCTGGCCCATCTCCTATCCATCTTCCCCCTCCCCGTGCCAGCACTGAGAGGACTTCTCCCTCCCCACCCCCCACTCTGCTCCCTCTCCCCTCGGCCTGCACTGCTCACCAGCCAGGCCCTGTTAATGATGCACATGAGGATTCTGGTTCAGAGAGGAGAGATGACCCAGCTCACAGCCAGCCAAGTGCTCCCCCTGGGGAGCTGCACCTTCAGGCCTCTTTCTGTCACAGGGAGGAGGAGGCAGCCAGCCCCACGGAGGGCAGTCTTAGGGAATCAGAGCTAAAATCAGACTTGTATTTTTTTAAGGTGGTGAATCTCCCATCTGGATTCCGTGCTGGGTCATTTTACTACATGAACTGCATTCCCCAGAGCTGCCCTTTATGAGGTCAGCAGGCCAGCGAGAACAAGAGGACTGGGCTGCTGGGTGCTGTCTGGCCATAGGTCCTGGGGCCACCAGCACCTGGCCTAGCGTCAGCAGCAAGCATCCTGATGGGGCTCAGCTCAGCGAGCTAACCAGAGCAGGTCAGGCCATGGCTCCCAGCTCTGACCACCCCTGAAGGTTGTCACTTCCTTCCTGTAACATGGACGTAGGCCTCAGTGAGGGAGCTAGCTGCCCTGCCCTGCAGTGCCCCACAGGCCCTGGCATCAGAGCAAGAGTGAGTAGACAGGGCCCCCAGCACTCCAGCCCCTGCTAGCCCCTGAGCAAGGGCTGGAGTACTGTGGTCAGCTCCCACCCACCCAGGCAAGTTCTCCTGAGTCCTCCCTCTGAATTCCCAGTACTTTTTAGGATATGGTTTTAAAGCGATAACCATCCAGATCCTGGCCTCACGATGTGGCCTCTGTCCTCATGAGGGAAGATTCCTGGCCCTGGGAGGCTAAAGTACATCGTTGGGGTGGAAGGAGGCATGGGTATCCCTCACAGTTTCTGTGGCCTCTCTGGGGACCCTCCTCAGGACAAATTAGGGGGGAGGAAGTAGCTGGTCCTCCAGGGCCTCTTGTGACCTGTGGCATTAATTTTCTTCCAGTGACTGAGTATCCAAAAGTAATACAGCAGTATGTGTTTTTTATTAAAGACTTTGTAATTCTGGCTGTAATGACAGTGTCCTCACCCACAGTGAAGGAGTTCCAACTCCATTGGCACTGGTTAGAAAAATCTGCCTTTATTTCAGGGTGTCAGTTCAGAGACTGGTGAGTTGGACCCTTGTTCACAAAATTCCTGCCGTGGGAGCCTGCAGCCCAGGGCAGAGGTGAGCAGCAGTTTGCCATCCAGAGATGCCAGCCAGCTGGCATTTTGTCACGGAGGATGAGCAGCGTAAAGCTGTCCCTTTGCTGGGTACCCCAGCACCCCATACCAGACACCAGAGATGTTTTTATAATCCCTGTTCCTAAAAAAAAAAGAAAAAGAAAAGAAAAAAATCCCTGTTCCTCTATTTCAGTTATTTAGACAGTGCACAGGCATCATAGACAAAACAGAAATGTGTAAAAATGTCAAAGTAACCCATTTGGGCATATGGGTGTTCCCTAGACTTTCACCGTTGCTGTAAGTTTGAAAATGCTTATAATGTTAAGAATCCGTAATCTCAGCATCCTGAGGCAGCCACTCAGTCGTCCGCCTCCCTGCTGGCTGCTGACCTGCTGCATGTCCCTATGCAGAGTCTCTGCTGCAGCCCAGTCCGCTGGAGGTGTTTGCCCATCGCTCGCTGCCGGGTCTCCCACGTGGGCTAACATGCAGCCAGCATTCTGTGGTGGCCTCGCCACATCCCAGCCCTTCCTGGCATAGGGTGGGCTCCTGGAAGCTGATGCCCGGATGGCCCCTCAGCCAGCCACGGGACCTCATGTGTTCACCCAGCATGGGGCTGCCTGTGGCCTGAGCCAGGTGTAAAGCCTGGTTTCTGGTCAGAGCCCTGGGCTGCTGGGGATGGGGTCAGGGGTGGGTGGGCTCAGGCATGGGGTTCAGATCAAACCCACGCTCCCCGGGGCACAGTGAGGAAAATGAAGCCTCTTCTGGCCACTGGTATGACCTTCAGGAAGGGATGGTCACTTAAGGCAGCAGTGTTCACATAAAAACAGTTTGAGCTCTACAGAGTCACAGTTGTGGGCTGACTTGCCTGCAGGCAGGTGGCAGGAGGGAGAAGGCTCTTGAGGACAGTGAGAAGGTGCCGTTTCGCTGATCTGAGCACCGAGCAGAGCAGGAGCCACATCTTGGCTATCACCCACTTGCCCCCCACCCCCTCCTCCAGGAAGGCACCCAATTTACTGCACCTTTCAGAATTCATTGTCAACAAAGCAGGGCTCCCAGACCAGGGCTGAGTTGTCCCACAAAAACTTAGAATTAAAACTTTAGAGCTGGCCACTGCCTGGAGCAAGGTCTTCCGTGGCATGCTAAAGCAGTGCGTACGAGAATGTCGGCGCTGCTAAGCTCACAGAAGGCATTAAACCCAGCATGATCAAATGTAAGAATGCATGCCACAGGCGACAAATCCCGTGAGCCGGCAGGAGTTACTGCAGCCCAGGTGAACCACAGTGACTTCACAGCACAATTTCTTTGAAGTCCCATGTTTTATCTTTGAAATCCATGTGAATATTGCCCTCTGTGCCATTCATTACCCATCTGAGCTTGTTTTCCTATAAAATGAACAAAACCCCTCTTGGTCTGGGCCTATCTGCACCTGGAGCCTCCACTGCCCCCTCTCGGGTCATCATGGGCTGTGCCCCTACCACCTCCGAGAAGCCTGCCCCGTTTGGGAATAGTGCCCTCAGGCCTCCCCCTGACTGTTAACCCCCACTGTCCTTGTGGGTCCCATCCCACCCTTCCCAGAGCACTTGGACACTGAATAGCTGAGAGCCACACCCTGCCTCTAAGCCTGGGACTCATCCTCTGCGAGAAAGGGCAGAAATGCCTGCCCCCTGGGCTGTGCCTAGCATGCTTTGAGCCTTGGTAACTGTGGCTGCTGTCACTGTTATGAGGGTTCTGGGGGCATTGCCAGTTTGTCTCCTTCCCCATGTACGGATAAGTGGTGGGGAGCACTCCATATGGAAGGCTTCAGAGAGAAAGGTGTGGGCAGGGCCTCCCCATCACCCTTCCGGTTCCAGTGTACCCTGTTTGGGGGTGACAGTGCTGTCAGCCCTCTCCCTAGCCATAGGCAGGACAGTCTGGGCTGGGACATGCTCTGGACAACTTTCTGGGCCTGTCCCCCAGCATAGCAGGCAGTTGTGCTCCACAGAGATCTCTGCCATAGGTCAAGATACCATGGTCACCCACATAGGCCAGGACATGGTTTAGGGCTATGCTCAGAGAAGGTGCCAGAAGCTTGCTGCTCCAAAAGAGCATAACTTGCCAACCAAGTTACTAGAGTCCCTGCATTGGGATTGGCAGCATCGAAGGGGAGCCCCAAGAGTGGAGCTGACCTTGCTTGTACCCCAAGGTCTCCTGGGTGGGAAGCCAACCACCACACGGTTGCTCCAGCTTGGGAGAAGTTGTGGTTCCTTCCAGAGAGGCCACAGAGCAGCCAGTTCACTAATGCATGGTTAGCTTACAAGCCAAAGGCAGCCCCTACTGGCCTGGAAAACTGGCCCCACTCACCATCCCCGAAGGTGACATCCCAAGGGGTCCTCCACAGACCTCGCCCTACTGACCGCAGTGATGTTAGCAAGTAGAAAGGTTGGAAGTGGGGGGTTGTTGCAGACCAAGGGAGCATGGGAGCAAAGGTAGAGGGGACTGGTGCACTTTGGGGAACCGAGGTTCCTGATTGGACAGGAATGCTAGTTCACCTGCAGGGCCTGCTTGGTTTTGTTGGCACAAAACTTTTTGGAACTATTATTTATTACGAAGTGTTTTGTAAAAGTAAAAGAATTTGCATAATGTACGTAGGAGGTAAAACGAAAGTAAACCCCTACATCCCCATTGCCTGCCTCAAGAAGGAGGACGTGATGGTTGCCACAGAAGCCTCCATGAGCTTATGCCATATCCCAGCATCACTCCCACCCCATGGAGGGCCAAAGCCAGTTTCTGCCTTGAATTTTTGTGTGTATCACCTCATCATCTTTTTTTTTTTTTTTTAAGATTTTATTTATTTATTCATGAGAGTCACACAGAGGGAAGCAGAGACACAGGCAGAGGGAGAAGCAGGCTCCATGCAGGGAGCCTGGCGTGGAACTTGATCCCAGGACTCCAGGATCAGGCCCTGGGCTGAAGGCAGGTGCTCAACCACTGAGCCAACCAAGCATCCCATCACCTGTTTTTTAAAAAATAATTTCAACATCTGTGTGCGTATCATTGAATAGTACTTTCTTTGTATTTATATTTGGAAACTATAGACAGTAGCATCATACTCCATTAAATTTTCTTAATTTGCTTTTTCTCTGCAACATTTTAGTCACCAAATTGACCCAAGTTATAACTATAGTTTGTTCGTTTTTATTGCTGAGCAGTATTCTACTGGAAGAGTAAACCACTGTTTATGTACACATGCCACCGAGGCAGACGTTGGGGCTGTCACCAACAATGCCTGCATCCTCCAGCGTACGTGGACAGGGTAGCCCTGGGGTCAAGGGTATGTGTGTGCCTTCAGCTTCCCAGTGAAGACATTCCCTAACAACTGTCCCCAACTCCTGTCCCATAAGCCGTTGATGGAAGTTGGCATGGCCTCACTTCTGTTCTGTTCTGTGATAGTGGGTATCACATTGTGGCTCAGTGTGCTATTTCCTCAATGACTAATGAAGGGGAGCATCTTTCCATATGCTTTTTTGACCAATTTCCTCATTGTTATATTTTTATAAAAATGAAACTAAATGTTTTCATTAAAATAGTCTATATACAGGCTTCAAGACAGGGAGTTCCAGGAGACTTATAGTAAAAACCAACGGATCTGCTTTTCCTTTCCATCCTCTCCAAATTATCACTTGCAGCTCTTTTCAGTATTCTTCATGTACTTACTTCCATATTTCTAAATAATTTATAGTGCTATTTATTGATTTAAACATTATCTGTTTGCTTTCTGTTTTGGTAGATGAAGATTAAATGTTCTTAAGCCCTCGTAACAGCCTTCTCCATACCCCACCCATCCTCCAAGTAGAGTAAAAAGCTCAAGTTTTTATTAAATCCGTAGTCCTTGTTTACATTATGCTACCTCTAAAAGCATTGTTTACTTCCTGAGCCTAGTAGAATGCTTTATTTTGTCTTTTTATAACACTTTTTGTTTTTCCTGGAATTAATGATAGCCCCCCCCCCTTTTTTTTTACTTGTTTTCTGTCATCATAGATGTAATTTTTTCAAGTGATTCCAAAGATCTCCTATGCACCTACCATTCATTTTTCCACAAGTGCTCTGTTGCATCAGGTAGTCTGTCCATGCCCCTGTCTTCCTGGAACCCCTGTTCCTCTGCTTCTGGGAGGACCAGCAGTCTGTCTCCTGGGTCGGAGCTCCTGTCTCCCATGCTAAATTTTTTGTTGTCATTGTTTACTAGATAAGATACCTAGTCCGATACCTTTCTAAAACAGGATATATGGAAAGTAAGTGTCCTGAGTCTTCGCGTACCTAAAATGCCTCTAGTCTCCCCTCACATCTGCTTGATAGTTTTGTGGGGTCTGACATGTATGTCGCTGGTCACTTTCCCTCAGCATTTTGAAGCCGTGTTCCTTTGACTTTTAGCATATGGTATTGCTACAGAGAAATTGAGTCCCGTTCTGACAACCAGCCCTCTTTATATATTCTGTTCTGTCCAGGTGCTGCATGGGTCATTTCTTTAGTCCTGGGTCTGGTCCCCACATTCAGTTGCTGGGCAAGTGGGGAGCCTTTTCAGACTAAATGGATTATATACTCCAATTCTCATTATTTCTTCATCTCTTCCCCTCTGCTTCCCCACTCCCCTCTTTCTGGAAACCTTGTTGGTTGGCACTTGGATCACCTGAAAGAACAGATCCTGCTGAAGAGTGATGGGCAGAAACCCCCTGTTTTATGAGGGACCCCAGATGTCAGTGCAGGAAGAACTTTGCTCTGGGACAGAGACCCTCTAGTTTTCCATGCGGTGGGGCTGGGGCAGGGACTAGATTAGCCTGGTGGCAGCTGTATTGGCACTGGAGGGCTGGTGCTGGGGATACCACTGAGGGTACAGACTGTTTTGGCCCCTGCCCAGGTCCTCATATCCCTGCATCATGAACCCCTTGACACTCACAGGATGTATATTAAGTCACATGTTGGGCAGGAAGCTGCCTGATACAGGGGGTGGTCCGTCATGTGGGGGATTCTTCTGCTCCACACCACACCTTGCCTCTGGACAATGCCCTCATCCCCTCTTTCATCAGACAGTAAACCAGAACATAAACAGTCAGTGTCTGGCGGTGTGGATAATGGGCAGAGAGGGCGGAGTGAGGGAGATGGGAGCAGGGCTCCTGGGCAGAGCGTGGCCAGGGTACAGGCCTGCTGTATCATGGCAGCAGTGACAGTGAGGGCCAGGGTGGGCAAGGTGAAGGTGGGTATCATGCTCATGAGTCTGATGTCAGGCCGACAGGCTACGGGTGTGTGTGCCTACCAGGGCTCCCACATTGTCCACACGAGTTGGGTAGTGGCCTGGGGCTGCTAGCCCCTTGAGCAGGTTCCACAGTCTGCCTGAGCCCTTCTCCCCATAGGCCGTGTTTGAGGGACAGGATGGGGGAGAGAAGGACATTGCCCAGGGCATGGCCGTGTCCTGCACAGAGAAGGTGCCACATATTCCATCCTGATGTCCTTCCCAGTCACCCTGGCAGGGGTAAGCCCCTGCTCCTATGCAACTGGGCCAGCATCCAGGGATGCAGTGAGGAGAGAAGTCACTCTGCTTAACACCCATGTGATGCATAGGGTGCTGCGGGGTCAGCGTGAGCCCCGGGGGCTCAGGAGGACTCAGCTCAGCCTTCACCAGAGAGCACAAAGAGGAAGCTCCAAGGACCAGAAGACTCCCCTGTGTCTTCTGGAACCTGCCAGATACACCAGCAACCCTGGGCTTAAGGCCCTCAAACCCCCGGCATCTCGGCCATAGTCCTCCTAGCTGCCTAACCAGGCAGAGAGCAGCTGTACTGTGGACTTTGAGGAAGAAGCTTGAATTCCTCCTGCCTCAAGACTTGCTGTGGGACCCTGGGCCAGTCACGTACCCTCTTGGGCTGTGAGCAGAGGGACTTGAAAAGCAGGTGGGCCTGCCTCCATTGGCAGGACTCCCATCAGTCCCGGCTGTCCAGATGGCAGCTGTAGGTCACAGGGAACCGTCACCTCTCTGGCCTACATTAGTGCGTTAGGAGGGACTCCCATCCACCCGGCCTCCCCAGGACCTCTAGGTGCCAGCAGTGGGAGGGATGATGGCCCTGTTCCTGTTACAGGGACCCGCGGGAGGGTCTGGGAGCCGCAGTCTCTGCCAGACCTACGCCCATAGTGGGACGGGGCCAGTGCTGACGCAGGACGACAGCCTGAAGACCAGGGGGTACACCTGGGGAGGGTCCCCGCGCCCTTCGTGCACAGTGGGTTCTTGCCCTCAGAGCTTACCCTGAGGCCATGTTCAACTCCAGCTGGCCTTGGCTGGCACTAAGTAGACCAGCTTGTCAGTTGATACTTCAGATGGCTTTTCTGAATGGGAGGAACTCCTAGGCTGCCCCATGTCCTTGTGGATGACGAGGGGCCCACAGCAGTGGAGGGGATCCAGGTGAGCCTCAGCCTCCCTGTAGGACCTGTGGGCACAGGCAGGGCCCAGTGGGGCGGGGCTGCGGACACTTGCACAGAGGCCTGCACTTGTTCATATGCATGTTTCTGGGTGTGTCCTTGTGCTTACTGCTTTGGGTCTACCTGTCTTGGCCTCTTCAGAAGCACTTGACATGGTCAAGTGGTTGGTCATGGTTTTCTATTTCATTCCTAGGAGGTTGACCCTTGAATGAACTGAGCTTTCTCGTCCTGGCCACAATTAGGGGCTTTCTCACTGCAGAGGAGAGCCCTTGAGGAGAGGCCAGCCGCCCCACCCCGTGCTAAAGCCACTGGGAGCCTCCAGGCAACTGCCTAACTCCTCAGGCTTGGTTTCCTCCACTGGGGGCTGCAGGTGCCACAGGAGGTGACCTCCCTGGGGAGTCACGCTGGCCCTGCTGAGCACACACACGGGAGCCAGCTTCCTTCCTGCCTGCCCCCTCCCCTGTGGGAGGCTATGGTCACTGAGCTAGCGCTGTGCAGAGGCCGAAGGAGGCACCGTGTCTGCAGCACAAGGCTTCCCTGGGGGGCGGCACTGCCTGAGGTCTGGAGGATGAGCTGCGTCAGCTCATGAAGCAGAGGGAAGAGAACACAGCTTGTGCCAAGGCCCTGAAGTTTCTCCCCCGGAGACAGTGACGGGGTTTAAGGAGGTCCACTGGTCACAGGGCCTGAGGGGGTGCAGGTGGCCCCTTGTGCATCTTCCAAGGGCAGTAGGAGCCACCAAAGTGTGTTTTGCAGGAGCTGGGGGTTGGATGTGGGATACAGGGCTCCCCTCACCGCAGGAGCTTGAATGAGCTACCTGCAGAGGCCAGAGACCAGTGGTCCGTGCTTGGCTGGGGCACAGTACCTGGGAAGGGCACTTCCAGAGCGAACGAGGACCTGAGGGGGAGATTGGAGCAGAACCCAGGCGGCACAGAGGAGTTGGCAGCTGGGATGCCTGCCCTGCTCTCTACTCCCTGCTGTGAAACGGGTCCCTGACCCCCACTGCCCAGGTGCCCTCCACCATCTGCCTTGCCCAACTGCCCCCACCCCCAGGGCATAGTACGAGCCAATAGGAGCCACAGGGGATGTCAGGGGGCCACCTGCTGCCCTGTTTCTTCCTCAGTTATCTGCACAGAAGGACCAGTCTTTCCCTCTGCTGCCCCCCTACACACAACGGAGCCTTTGGCTGGCTGCCCCTTGCCCTTGGGCTCTGCTTGAGAGATCCCAGGACCCCCAGCGGAGTACATGCTCCTCCTTCAGCCTGGGGTAACCTGCGGTGGTGTATGGGTCCCATTAGGCTCCTGCCACCTGCCCAGGTTCTCCTCAGCCTGGGACTCATCCCACCAGGCACAGGCAGCTGTTCAGCCAGCCCTGGAGGAGAGGCTTCCCAGAATAACCTCTCTGGGGTTGACCCCACACACCAGGCCTGTCTGTCACACAGGGAGTCATTTCTCCTGTGGTATGGATGCTCCTCGCTTCCAGCACAAAGTGGCATTTTGAGGGATCCCTGCCTTCCTGAGGTGGAAGCAGTTCCTGGGAAACAAATTATGAATTATGGGTCTCCTGGGCGTCCTGGGTTGGGTGGTCTACACTGGTGCGGGGGTGAACTGGGCCTGCAGGAGGCCCTGACAAGGCTTGGACATGCAGCCTGGGGCTGTAAGTGACTTCTGCCGAGTGGCCCTGTGACTCTAGCCCACTGGTTCCAGGTGGCATAGGCTCAGGGGCACCCTCTCCACCCCACCACAGGGCAGAGACGAGTTGTCCCTCCTGAGGAGGGAGCAGACTGGAAAGCAGCCATGGGGTTCAGGGGAAGCCCCTGGAGAAGACCCTAGACCAGGCTTCAGGAGGCACTGAAGTCAGGCACATCTGGACACCATGGTGGTCACATGTGGCAGACACAGTGGTGGCCAAGGGCCCTTTCACATCCCTGGGTGATGTCCTGGGTTTCTCATTCAGAAGTGGCTGTTTGGAGAACTACCCTAGTGGTTGGTATTAGAGGTACCTGTGGTCCCCCAGAGTATACCCAAAGCCATCCAATTTGGGGCTCCCGCCCCATAATGATCCCCAGATTTCCGGCCTCTTACCTTACCACTGTCCCCATCTCATTACAGGAAGTTCTACTACATCACCCTGCTTCGAGACCCTGTGTCCCGCTACCTGAGCGAGTGGCGGCATGTGCAGCGGGGTGCCACGTGGAAGACGTCGCTGCACATGTGTGACGGGCGCACGCCCACACCCGAGGAGCTGCCTCCCTGCTACGAGGGCACAGACTGGTCGGGCTGCACACTGCAGGAGTTCATGGACTGCCCCTACAACCTGGCCAACAACCGCCAGGTGCGCATGCTGGCCGACCTGAGCCTGGTGGGCTGCTACAACCTGTCCTTCATCCCCGAGGGCAAGCGGGCGCAGCTGCTGCTGGAGAGCGCCAAGAAGAACCTGCGGGGCATGGCCTTCTTTGGCCTCACGGAGTTCCAGCGCAAGACGCAGTACCTGTTCGAGCGGACGTTCAACCTCAAGTTCATCCGGCCTTTCATGCAGTACAACAGCACACGGGCGGGCGGTGTGGAGGTGGACGAGGACACTATCCGGCGCATCGAGGAGCTCAATGACCTGGACATGCAGCTTTACGACTACGCCAAGGACCTCTTCCAGCAGCGCTACCAGTACAAGCGACAGCTGGAGCGCCGGGAGCAGCGCCTCAAGAGCCGGGAGGAGCGCCTGCTGCACCGCGCCAAGGAGGCCCTGCCACGAGAGGACGCCGACGAGCCGGGCCGTGTGCCCACCGAGGACTACATGAGCCACATCATCGAGAAGTGGTAGTGGTGGCCGGCAGGGAGGGAGGTACCTCGGGGGTGGGGGGCATCAGATGGACCCACCGGAGCTCTGGTGGGAAGAGGGGCCCAGGTGCACTCGCCGGAGGGGAGATGCGTGCTGCTCGAGGCTGAGGAAGTGAGGCACGGTGGCCGGCGGGGCCAGTTCTCATGGTTCCCCGCAGACTGGGGACTGAGGAATCAATCGGTGCAACCCCCCAGGCCACAGGAGAGTGTGCTTAAGGGACACCCTGGGCAGGCCTGAGGGGAACAGGGGCAGGTGGTGTCCCTGCCTCCATGGCCTCCTTCCTCGCCATGGCCCAATGTCTGAAGACAAGAAAAAGCAGAGTGGAGACCAGACTCGCCCTGCCAGGAGCACGTCCTACACCCACTGTGCACACCTATCTGCTCTCTCCCCACCGCTGGCCGGCAGCAGCCCGACACCAGCTCCAGGCACCTTCCCAGGCTCAGGCCACCTGGGCGGTCCCTGGGCCTCTGGTGGCCCCGATGCTCCTGGGCCTGAGTGAAGCCCCTTCCCTGGGCGCACAGGCAGCCCCTTGAGATGTCCTCAGGCATGGAGCTCTAGCTTACCCATCTTCAACGGCCAGGGCCCACCTCACCTAAAGCTGAGAAGATTCTAGTCCTGCTCTTGGGAAGCTCATCCTCTCTCTGGCCCAGGGTCAAAACACGCAGTCTGGCTTCATGCTTTGGGTCAGGAGATCAAAGCACACCTTGTGGGATCCCTCCCCCCATGTCCCATAGCCCTCAGGCTGAGGAGGGCTGCAGGGAGATGGGCCCACATGCACCTCTGTGGACAGCGTGCATCCCAGGAGTACAAAGGCTGTGACCAGGGATGTGGCCACCTATGTCTAAACACCCCTCCCCCTGCCAGCTAGCCTTTGGGGGTGACCACCTAGCCAGACCAGCTTAGACAGGAAGAGAGTTTCCTCTGCCCGATTTACCTTTCTGACCCTCTCAGATTTGTTAGACCAGCACTGGCCCCAGGCTCATCACTTCGACATTTATTCAGGGGTCATACCCCACCGTTCCCACAACCCCACATGCAAAAGTACAATCAAGCCTCCATTGGCTAGAAAACGGCAGACCACCTGCTGCCCATGAACCGTATGTTGGGGCCACGGTGATTCTGTAGGGCTGGAAAAGGGGACTCAGCCTTTCAGATTCTCAACTAGAGTTGGAAGAAATGGCTCTCAGTGGCTCCCTACTCCCCAGATACACAGCCCTTCTCACCCCAGGTTTTCCCTGCATTTCCTTTTGCCCACCCCCTGGCCACAGCCAGTCAGGCCCCGTTCCTGGCAGCCCTGCAGATTGGAGAAGCCATGTTCCATTCTGTTACAGATACTACCCCCATGCCTGACTCCTCTTGTGCTCCATGGGCCAGGCCACTGTCTCTGGGGGTGCTCTCCCCACAGGAGGCCCAAGACCTGGGGTGTAGGGAGCAAAATATGAGCCTCACACCCAAGGTGGCTGAGTGGCCTTGGCCTGTCTCCTAGAGAGGACCCACGTGTGCCTGCAGGCACCTGGGCAGTGAAGGTGACAGCCACAGCCTCATGGGCAGTTTCTACCAGGCACCCTCCTCCCTGCCCCAGGTTCTCTTCAGCCATCGCAGCTGTTCCCCTACAGGTTGGGGAAGCCAGGAACCTTCCATAGCACAGGAAATCCTAAAGTGTCTAGTGAGGTGGCTACCCAGGAGGAGGTAGGCTTTCGTCTTTGCCTGCCTGCCACAGGGATGGTGTGTACTTCCTGCTTCCGACCCCAGCCACTGCATCTTGTAGTCCAAGGGCAGTGGTGAGCAGGCGGGGATGGGCACTGCGCCTGCCCAGCCCCAGACCACCCCCCACAGAGGATGCGTTGTGCTGAGCAGGCAAGCATCCAGGTGACCTAGTGGTTCTTTCAAGGGGTCCACCTGGGGGGATGTGTTCTGACACCCGTCTTTTGAAATAGGCCTGCTGCAGGGAGGAGGGTGGGACATGTTCGTGAGAACTCTGTCTTGCACAAGCACGTAAGTTGCTGGGGCTTGCTGCAGCCTCCACCAGGAGGGTGTCCCTTCCAGGCACTCATGCAGAGCTCAGCCCGGTTCTGCCTGAGTCCCTGGGCACCTGGCCCTCCTCGAGGTGGGCTTCCTGTGTGTGTGCAGGCTTGAGTGTAGGATCTGTTTTGTACATATTAGAATGTTTTAACTTATGATCCGTTGTCCCAGCTCACACGGAAACACGGGTCTCTCCTTGGTTTCTTTGCTGCATCTGGAAAGCAGTCCGATCTGGGGCCAGGACCTAGGTCCAGGTGCCCAGAGATAGCGCCAGGTGCCAGTACCCCTAGGCCCCTCAAGCCTCCAGTCCACTTCCACTCAGGCTGCCTGTGTTGAGGTGAAGGTTCCCCACGCCTGGAGCATCTTCTCCGACGTTGCCACCTGCTGGGGCTCCACTGAAGGGACGCCCTGCCTGGGGGCTCTATCTGGGGCTGAGAGGACAGAGGCAACACGGTGGGCCCACAGCCCACTCCCTACACAGACCTGCAATGTCCCCTCCTGGAGGAGGAACCAGGGACAGCAGAACTGTCCGAGCAATGAGTCTGTGACCTTTTTTGGGGAACTGGAAGCGTTTAACTTGAACCCAGGGGCGTTTAAAGCTTTATTTATTTATAGCTTCTTATAAAAAAAAAAAGTGTTGAGAAGAAAATCTTTTGGTTATTCATACAAGACAAACGAGTTGGTGATGGAAAAGCAAGTCATAATCATCTAATTGTTTTTGTCTAGGTCAAGAATGAATGTTAGCAGATGAAATAAACCCTTGACAAGGAGTGCAGGTGTGCTGTGGTCTGTAGTGACAGCCAGCCGCCCCACGCGGTGTGGCCGGACCTTCGTGGTCTGATTCTCAAAATGAGCATCCTGGCATGGAGGTGGAGGCCGAGGCAGGGGCTTCCCTCCGGTGCAGGCAGCCCAGGAGGAGAGGCGTTCACACGCTTTCTCGCTTGAGGCTCTGTGCAAGTCAGAGCTGCACCTGTCGTCCCCACAGAGCACGGGTTAGCGATGATTCATTGCGGCGCTTGGCAACAGGACCCCAGCTCAGACTCCGGCTGAGAAAGGCAGACACCGTGTGCTTCTCAGTGACCTCTTTCTTCTCAACTTTTAATCTGGAAAGATCGCAAACAAGGCGAAAGAATAGCTCATGGATCCTCATCACCCCCTAGCCTAGATTTGCCTGGATTCACATTGCGTCCTGTTTCCTTGTCGCACAGGCACACTTGCTCTCTGTCCACACATGTACACACTGGGGACACACACGCATACACCTCCACATGTCACTCAGGCATGCTTTTCTCTGAAACATTCGAAAATGCGGCACAGTCCCCAGAATCCCAGTCTCATCGGCATGTAGCTCCTAAGAAGGACATTCTGCTACGAAACCCAATGCCATTATCGTGTCCCGACCTGTGACGGAGATCCCAGCTCACGGACAGTCGGGTCCCCACTTCCCGGTTCTCCCCCAAGGTCTTGAGGACGAATTGTGAGCCGAGGGCCGAGGGCCGGGAGCGCCCGCCGTCTTCCTCCCTCTCCTTCCACGCAGTGGAGCCCCGGCCCGCCCCGCCAGCCGCTCCCTTGTCGGCCCGGTTGGCTCTTACAATGTCTGCATAATTCTGTTCTCTCACGAGCAGGTCCTGTTAAACATTTGGTCACAAATGCCAAATGTGGCCACGGACCTGATGGAGTCCAGGGCTCGGATGAGACTGGGAGGGGGAGCCCTTGCTTCCCTTCTGGGCCGTAATCCGACCACAGGGAAATGGCCCTGTCCCACTCAGAGCAGGAAGCTGGCTGTTGCTGCACGGCTGTGGGGCCCGGGGCCAGGCCACCAACTCTGCACCTGCACGAGGGGCCCGGGAGACCCAGCGGGCTGAGTCGGAAGTCACTGAGTCAGGGACTTCACACGCAAGACTGGAAAAGCTAGTTGAAGCTTGTGGTTCAGACCGCAGGCCTTCCTCTCCCTCCCAGATTGTGGACCCGGATCCTCCTACTATGTTCTGAGAGGAAGAGCCGGGCAGCTGAGGCTTCTCTGCTGCAGAGAGGAGCCCCCCAACAACTGAGGGGCGGAGCAGAAACCCAGGAGAGGGGGCTCATCGCAGGTCCCACAGCAGTCCAAGGGGCTCACGCTGGGTGCGGAGCCTCTCAAGGATTCTCTCCTTCTGCTCCTCTCCCCCAGCACTGCTGGCTCTCGATCTCAAAAAATAAATACAAATAAAGTTGGAGGCCCCCTTCAGCCTTCCTGAGCTCCAGGCCCGGAGGCTCCTGAGTTCTGCCCAGCCCCTCACTCCCTTCCTACTCCCAGCAGTAGCCTCCCCTGTGTCAGCCAAGGGGTGGACACTGTCCCCCCACAGTGGGCCCTGCCCCTCACCCACCGCTAGGCAAACCCAAGCCTAATGGAGCTCCTCTGATATGCGGGTCTGGCCCAGCCCCCCTCCCCATCCAGCCCACTGCTGCCCCCCTGCTGTCCCCTCTTCATACCCAACATTCTAGGGGACCAACAGCTGCCGCTTCCTAGGACGGGCCTGCTACTAACTTGCTTCCCCTGGATCTTGACCCCAAAATCTGGCAGCCACTTGTCCTCACTTAGTGCTCTGTGTGGTTCCAGTTCTCTCTTCCCAGAGCAAAGTACTCCCTACTCACCCCACCTGGGCAGAGTCCCCTTTCCGCTGCCACAGGAAAGAGCCTGTCCTCTGCCTTCCATGCTCCCAGCCCAGAGCACACAGGTTCCCCAGAGGCCAAAGGCCAACCCCAGGGGGATGGCAGCCCACAGCCCCCTCCCGGGAGTACATGCCTGGTCTCGGGGATCTCCAAGCCTGGGAGGACTCCAAAGGAAGCTGTGTGCATCGATGTCATGGGGACCCTTTGCCCCTCATCCCCTTCTGGCTGGCCAGCCCCCTCCCCACAAGCTTTTGCCCCAGTGCACTGGGGTGGGCACCCGGCTTCCTTAACAAGGCCTAGCTTGAAGGGCTTCACCTCCATATCCCAGGAGACCACCTGCTATGAGATGCTGGTCTTGGGTCCTCTCCCCGCTGCAGCAACAGGGAAATCTCTCAGGAGTTCAGCTTGTGGTCAGATCAGGCTTTGGATTCCAACTAGACCTCCACCTGCTATCTCTAAAATGGGCAAGTTCCGGAGGAGGAGGAGGAGCCAGACCCGGGCAGGGCGCATCACATCGCAGCCTAGGCCTTCATGTCCAGCTCCAGCTCTGACCCCGAACAAGCCTCTGGGGAGGGCACACGGACTCCTGACCCTTCCCATCACCAGCTCTGTCACCCTCCACACTGTCCATCATGGAGCAAAGCCAATGGGCACACTTTTCCCTTTCTTTTCCTCAAAGGACCATGACAATTTCTCAGACCCCCTGCCCCCCGGCCCCATCCATCCCACCTGGTCAGTGCCATCTGGTTTCCTGCTCCTAGAGGTTAGGTGGGTCACCTTCTCTGGTTGCTGGACCCTCCTGCCCGCCCCCCCCACCTGCGGGACCTTCCACCTCCACCGATCCCCAGTCCTGGGGCCCTCTTGGCTGTGCTCTGGGTGCGCCAGGTGGGACTGGGCTCTCAGGCAGGCCCAGGGGAGGAATTTACATGGCACTGCCCAGACTTGCCCCAGAACAGGCCTTTTGTAAAGAAACTGCTCACAGCTGCACTTCAAGTCTCCATTCCCCTGACGTGGGTTTAATTTCTTTTTTTAATTTGTTCAAGTTAACTGTCTCTAATGGTTAGAAACCGTTAGGGCTCCCCCTGTTCCCCCGTGCTTCCCCTCCTCTGTGGGTGACATCGGGGCGCAGGGGCACCCCCACCCCCCAGTGGTGGTTGGCAGGGTGCTTGCACATGCTCCCCCTGCACTGTCCGCCTGCCAGCAGGCCCTGACTGCTTGGACAGCCGTGTCCGCCCTCCCCAGCCCCACTGCTCGGTGCCCAGGACCTGGGGCCTCCGTCTAACCTCGGGCCAGGTGAGGCGCAGGGATCTCTCCCGGGGCCGGGGCCGGGCCGACGCCGCCTCCCGCCGTGGGCCGCTGAGCCCCTCCAGCCCCTCCCGAGCTGCGGGCACCCCCACCCCGGCGGCCGAGCCCCCCGCTGAGCCCACCAGCCGCAGGGGCCCGCTCCCCGCCCGGCTCTGCCCCCCGCCCCGCCCTCCCTCGGGGCTCGGCCCAGACAGGCTGGGCATGTCCCCTCCCGGGCCCTCAGCCCCACGCGCTCCCACCTGACACCCGGTGCCCCCCGCTCGCCATCCGCCCCGGCGGCCCCCGGCCCCCCCGCCCCCGCCCCTGGCTCGGCAGGACCCTAGAGGCCCCGATCGAAGCCGAGGGAGCCGGCCTGAGCCCCGCAGGGAGGGATCTGTCCACCTCAAAGGATCTTAACCTCCGGGTCGCAGGACGGCCCAGCTGCCCCTCGGCGCCCCCCCCCTCCCTCCCAGCAGGGGCCGCTGCCAGCCGGGCTCGGCCACGCCCCCAGCCGCTACCCTGGCCAACAGTGCAAGAGGTGGCGACTGCAGCGTCAGGACACAATCTGAAAGAGAGGCAGGGATCTTTCCCCTTCCTGACTCTGACCTAACGGCTGAATGAAGACGTGATGGCTGGAGGTCAAGCAGCCACTTTGGACCACGAAGTAGAAGCCTCATGTTGAGGATGGTCAAGCACTAGGATAGGTCCCTGATGATTGTGAGACCCCCCAGCCAGCTTTGGGCTGCCTACCTCAAGACGTAAGGGAGAAATAAACGTGTACCTTGCTCAAGCTGCTGTTTGGAGCTTCTGTCACTCTTAAGAAACCTAATGCTAACCACAGTGGACTTCATGGCACGGCCACTACAGATGGTATTTCTGCAAAGGCAACACAGCTGAAGGCTGCAGCCCAAGTGACAACACCTCCAATCCAGTACTGCTTCAAGACTGCCCATCTGCTGCTCTTGGCTCCTACACATGCGGGGAGGGGGGAAGGGGAAATTTTCCTGTGCACCTTTTGTACTTTCTGAATTTTGAAAACATGAATAAAGTACCTGATCAAAACAGAGATGGTCGAAAGTAAAACCTAATGCAAAATGGAAGATAAGAGGTAAATTCATGACAGTGATTTTCTCAGCATTCACAGAACACAGAGAGAGGGTGGGACCCATCTTGGAGGAATATGGGAACTTCACTTTATCTACAACATTTTACATATCATAGGGTGAAAATAAGGCAGATAAAGGAAGAGCAACTGTCCTTTCTGAGTACATGGAGGCTTGTCATGTTATTCTTTGTACTTTTCTATATGGTTTTGTTTCTCAAAATGAAACCATCATGGTTAAAAGTCTGCATGTGAGGCAAGTGCAGACACTCAGGCAGCCGACTCAGGCCCCTGAAACAGGAGGGGACACCTGTTGACAGCCTGGGCCAGGTTCTCCTAGGCTGAGACATGGGGCTCAGGGATGTGAAACTTTGCAAACTCCGGTTTCACATCATTTTGGTGGATCAATCAGAGAATAATCCTAACCAAGTCTTTTCTGCCTCTTTTTTTTAAAAGAGTTTTTATTTTATTTATTCATGAGAGACACACAGAGAGAGAGGCAGAGGGAGAAGCAGGCTCCCCACAGGAACCCCGATGTGGGACTCTGGGATTAAGACCTGAGCCGAAGGCAGATGCTCAATCACTGAGCCACGCAGGCATCCCTAAAAAACAAAGTCTTGACAAAGAACAGAAGATATGAAGAAGAATCAAGTGGAAGTTTCAGAATTGAAGATACAATAATGGAAATAAATAGCTCAGTGGATGGGCTCAGTAGTAGAATGGAACGGAGGAAAGAATCAGTGAATGGGAAGACAGAGGGTAGAAATGACCCAGTCTGAACAATGGTGGTGAAGGGGGCGGGGAGCGGTGGGAAGAACAGAACCTCAGGACCTAAGGGACTGTAAGAAAAGATCTTGCATTAATGTCATCTGAGTCCTGGAAGGAGAGAAGAAAGAAGATGGAGCTCACTAAATACTTGAGGAAATAATGGCTGTAAAATCTTGCAAATTTGTCAAGAGACTAACATTGGCAGATTCCAGAAGCTGAGTGACTGCCCAAGATGATAAGCACAAGGAAATTCACTTCAAGAGACATCATCATGACATTTTTTAAAACTAAAGACAAAGAAAAAAATCTTAAAGCAACCAGAGGAAACCAACATATTCCTATAGGGAAAAAACTCATTCAAATGACAATGGTTTCTCATCAGGAGTCACAGGGGTTGGTCAGAAAAAGAGCTATCAGCTCAGAATCCTATACCCAGTGAAAATATCTCTCAAGAATGAAGGGAAAATCAAGACTTTGTTTTTTAATATCTTTCAAGAGTGTTCATAACGGTTCACCACAGCATTTTCATCATAGTGGCTTAAAAAATCTTGTCAAGTGGGACACCTGGGTGGCTCAGTGGTTAAGCACCTGCCTTCATCTCAAGGCGTGATCCCAGAGTTCCGGGATCAAGTCCCACATCAGGCTCCCTGCATGGAGCCTGCTTCTCCCTCTGCCTATGTCTCTGCCTCTCTCTATGTGTCTTTCATGAATAAATAAATAAAATCTTTTTTTAAAAAAATCTTGTTAGGTAATTCTAATAAGTTGCCATCTTGATGTTGCCGTCGACTAATCATCTTTTTCACTCAGCTTAAGGTTTTCCTGGTTCTTGGTATGATGAGAGATTTCCTCTTGAAACCTGGCATTTTTATATTATAAAACTCTGGACCTTATTTAAAATTTTTCTTTTAGCTGGCTTTCACAAACCCAGTGCTGGCAGGAAAATAAGGGGTGCTGCTTCATTACTGCCAGGTGTAGGTAGAAATTCAGCTTCCCCATTTGGCCTCTCTTAACACCTGAAGTGGGGGGGCTCCTCATTATTGACACTCACAGGGGGCTTATGGTGATAAGAGTCCTAGCTCCCTACTTGGCCTTCTCTGTCCCCATCTGGAAGGGATGTTGGGGCCTGGTGATAGTCTAGGATTCTCACCTGGCCTTGCCCATTGGAGGTGGGTGTGGGGCCACAGACTTTCCTGCAGTGTTTGGCTGGAGTAGAGTGGATAATGGTGGAATTTTCTGTTCTTCTTGGCTGATCCTTTACTGGTCTTTGGGCTAAGAAAGCAGGCTTTCTTGAGACTTTCTGTCCGTACCCATTGGTATTTCTGGGTTGTTTGTGATCCAATTCTGGGACACATGAGACAAAAAGACAATGTGGGGACTCACTACCATGTCATTTCTCAGGTCTCAAGGTTCCTACATGGTTCATCTTCTTTTCTCTGCTTTCAGAGTCTAGGTATGACAGATAGATGATAGGTAGATAGATAATAGGGGTACCTGGATCAAGCCCTGAGTCAAGCTCCCAGTTCAGCAGGGAGCCTGCCTGTGATTCTCTTTGCCCCTCTTCCTCTGCCCCTCCCCCTGCTCAAGCATGCTTGCTCTCTCTCTCTCAAATAAATAAATAGATCTTTAAAAAAAAAGATAGATGATACAGATAGGTGATCTAAATCATAGATAGATATTCTATATAAATATCTCTATCTTTATAAAAAATCTAGGGTTTTTAGTTTTACTTGGCAGGAGGAATGGGGAGAAGTATGTCTGCTCCATGTTCCCAGAAACAGAAGTTCCCTATCTAGAAGCATTTTATTTTAGCTAAGCTGCCTTTGGACATGGTTGTTCTAACCCAGGACTAGCATCAACACTGCCTTCAATCAGCTTACAGGAGGCTCCATGCAGACAGACCTCAGGCACAGTCATTGAGAAAGTTGGGGTGAGGATGAAACAATGACCACAACAAGCCTTCGCTGCTCCCCCTGTCAAAGAATGCCCACTCAGCAGGACTCCGCAGCAAGCATGGGCTGGAGCAGCCTGGCCTCTGGCCCCAGCCCTCTCCTGGCACACTATTTTTGATTCTTCCACCGGAGGGAGGACTGACGCCCCTCTCTAAGCCAGCACCATCTGTCTGAGGGCCCGGCAAGAAGCCAGACCGCAGTCCTTCCCCCTGCTTCTTGGTGTAGCACATTTAAGGGACCTATTCCTTGGAAGGCCACACTCTGAGCTATATGCAGCCAGCTTCTCGGGTGGGGGTTTGGTCTCCCTTCAAGGCAGGACCGCCGTGGAGTCGTAGGGCATCATCAGACAGGGTCCAGTGAGGGGAAGGCACTGAGTCAGGTTGTAGGGTGCTGGGGGCTCATGCTGCAGCCCCACCTCTGCTCTCACCCTGGCAGATCATGAAGGAAGGGGCTTCAGGGTGCACCCACTGCCCTCAGGCAGTTCTACACACCCTCTTCATGCTCACCCGTGGCCATCACTGGGGCCCTAAACTTCCCAGCCTAGTAACCAGAATAGAGATTTGACCTCCTGCTCCTCCACTTGGCAGCTTTGGGGCAAACTCTTATTTCACTGAGTATGTATTTCTGCTATGAAAGGAGGTCAGATTTGATTTCAGAAGCAAGCAGCCAGCAGTTGATACTTGCCTGTGACACAACGTCTGTAGCTGGAGAAGGAAGAGATAGATGTCTTGGGCTCCCAGGGGCAGTGACCTCTCGGTGCCAGAAGTTTGGTGCTGCCAACAGTGAGCACATTAGACGGCTCCAGGTACTAGTACAGAAATAGCTCTGGGGCCATTCTGCCTACAGCCACATTTCAAAAGGTCCCTCTCTATCCCAGCATATTCAGGCCACATCTCAGGAAGGAGAGAAAGGGTAGAGGGTAAGGGGTGGGGCAAAACAAGGCTGGTTATGCCCACCAGGCAAAGCTAGTCCCACTTCAGGCCAGCCCGTCCAGAGCAGACGTCCCTCACGGAAGGGCAAACTACAGCCATGGAGTTTGTGCTATGCACGTTACATGCTATATGTGTGCACACGCTCTGTTACATGTTATAGGCATGATATGCTCTGCGTTTTGTGCTATGTATGTATGTTACATGCTGTGCATATCACGTGCCAGGCGTGTTACATGCTATACGTGTTAGATGCAATTTACATTGTGTGCTATAAATGCATGCATAGTGTGTCACATGCTATCTGTGGCATGTATCATGTGTGTTGTATGCTATGTGTATTACGCTATGCATGTTATATACTGTGTGTACCATATAGCATGTACCCTGTGATGTATCACGTTATTCATACCATATATGCTATGTATGTTACGTGTTATAGTATTATTTACTGTTACATGCCATCACTACAAGTTTATACATGTACACATGCTATATGTTACGTGCTATTTGTATTTCACACTGTATGTGTTACATGTTATACGTGTTGCATGGTATATATTATATGTGTTACGTGCAACTCTTTGCAGACAGTGGCCAGTTGAGTCCAGTCCCAGGAGGAGATGGCGCTGGCTGTGGCAGGCCGAGCCCTCTCCAGTTTTGAGCAACCTCTACTCCCAACTATATCCACCAAGATGCTGCTACAAGATCTCAGGCAGGGGCCAGAGCCTTTTAGCTGTGAGACCCACACTCTCATCAGGCCCACAGCAAAGGTCATTTGTTCTTTTTTATATCTGTGATATAAAAAAGTTCCATAATCTGTTTATCCAATTCCTGTTGTTGGACACTGGGTTCTTTCAAATTTTTAGCTATTTATAGATAGTTGTTATTAAATTGTCCATGTTTTCTTTTCTCTTGGGTAAATACCGAAGAGTGGAACTTCTGGGCCATATGAAAGTACATTTTAGGGACGCCTGGGTGGCTCAGTGGTTGAGTGTCTGCCTTCAGTTGAGGGTGTGATCCCGGGATCCGGGATCGAGTCCCACGTCAGGCTCCCTGCAAGGAGCCTGCTTCTCCCTCTGCCCATGTCTCTGCCTGTCTCACTCTGTGTCTGTCATGAATAAATAAATCTTTTTTAAAAAAAAAGTACACTTTAACTTTATAACAAATTTGCACTTTTTCAAAGTGTTTGAACTAATTTACTACCATCATAGGCAGCAGGTGTCTGCCTCCATCATTCCTCACTCCTGCCAACCTTTGTTCCACAATTTGTTCAATTTTAGTCATTCTAGTAGTTAAATAAAGGCATCTCAGGTGGTTTTGAATTTTTATTACCCAGATAACTGATGATGTTAAGTATCTTTTCAAATGCTTATGGGCCATCTGGATATTTTCTTTTGTGAAATGTGTCTTTTGTTCATTTTTTTAAATTGAGTTGTATTTTCTTTATTAATTTGCAGGAACTCTTTATATATTCTTGGTAGAAATCCTTTGTCAGATGTATGTATTCTGAATGTCTCAGTCTTTGGCTTAGCTGTTTATTCCCTTGATGAACTCTTTTGATGAACAGAAGTTCATCAAACTTAATAAACTTAATAAAACCTAAGTTATTAATTTTTTGTTTCTTTTTGGTTAGTATTTTTGAGTCTTTTTGTCCAAATAAATGTAACCATGAATGCTACTTCTAGGAAACCTCTTTAAATGGGATAGGGTGGGATGCCTGGGTGGCTCTGCAGTTGAGCGTCTGCCTTTGGCTCAGGGTGTGATCTCATGATCTGGGATTGAGTCCCACATCGGGCTCCCTGCAAGGAGCCTACTTCTCCCTCTGCCCATGTCTCTGCCTCTCTCTCTGTGCCTCTCATAAATAAATAAATCTTTAAAAAATAAAAGTAACAAATAAAATAAAAGGGCATGCTCATCACCTTTCTTTCTCTTATCCTGCTGCCTGAAGCATATATGTGATAGTTGGTGTACTAGCACCCATCTTAGGCAATGAGGTGATCTTGGGAATGGAAGCCACATGATAAAAGGAGCCTGAGACATCATGAGGATAACATACTAGCCCTAAAACTGCCGATATCCAGACTTCCTTCATATGAGACAAAAATGTACTTCTATCTTGTAAAAGTTTCTATTGCTCAGGATTTTGTGCCTCATAGCTGAATCTAATCATAACTGATATATAAAGAAAAATTAATTAGCAAACTCACTAATCATCTATTTTCACTTTAGTTTCAAAATTTCTCTAAATCCGCAAGTCTTAATTCTCATCATCCTTCCATATTACATAGCAAGTTTATAAAAGTGGGAATGCCCATGATTCAGTTTGGGCCTGAGTGGGAGGCCCAGGCACCCTGTTTTTTCAAATAGGATGTAGTCTCCCCAGGGGGTGTCTCCAAGGGCTATCAAGGCTGAGAATTGGTGCTTGAAATCCATGCTTCATTCTTGGCTTGAAAGCGTGAGCATTATGATCTAGACAGCTCCAGTGAGAAATGGACCAATACTTAATAAGTTATATGAGATAGAGTTGAGCAAGCAAAACCTGCCAGCCAGCCAATCAAAGTAGCTTATTTAAAGAGTATCTGCAGTGGGGAACAGTGGAGCACCTGCTTCAGGAGCCAAAAGGTCTTGGCTCCCTGAGGAATGACTTTGTGCCAATTATGTGAGCCTCAGTTTCCTTCTCTGAAATATGAGTCTATTAGAAATAATACCTGCCTGGTGCCCAGATTGTTGGGAGGACAAAATAAGATGGATGATGGACTTCAAAGGGTCTTGCATGTTACATGCAGGAATGTTCCTGACATCTCTGTAGGCAAGGAGAGAGATTCTGTTCAGCCACGAAGCATGCTGATGGATCCCATGCATGGCCGTGCTCTCTTCAGAGCTTTGCAAGGCGCCACCAGATCTAGGCTTAGTCCCCCAGCACCTAGAGTGATGGTCTCTATCATCTTTTGGACTCAGAGAATCAAGTGAAAGCTGTTCATCTCTCTGGAAAATGCAAAAGGCACAGACGTACATCCCCACAAAATATGCACACAACCTCAAGGCTCATGGTCACCAGGAAGCCCCCTACAAACTTAAAGTGAGAACACATGTTCTATAGTGTCACCTCCACTCAGGACCAGAAGTAGAGAGTGGCCATTCCAGGTAGTAGGACAACCTGTTAACAAGGGTATAAGTAGAGAACAAACCAATGAGTGGTAAGTCCTCAGAATGGGCTTGCTTACGGATACCTTGAAGCAAGTATCCTGCACTCTCAACTCTAACAGGAGGCAGCTCTCCATCTTTGGTGCCTGTTATAGACTGAATTCTGTGCCCCCCAAATTCATATGTTGAAATCCTAACCCCCATGTGACTGTATTCAGAAATAGGGCCTTTATAGAGGTAATTAAGGTTAAATGAAGTCATCAGGGTGGGACCCTAAACCAGAAGGACTGGTGTCCTTCTAAGAAGAGGAGGTGACATGCGGCACCTCGGGGCCCAGTTGGCTAAGCATCTGACTCAATTTTGGCTCAGGTCATGATCTCAGGGTCATGCGATTGAGTCCCACATTGGGCTCTGTGCTGGGCATGAAGTCTGCTTAAGATTCTCTTTCTCCCCTCTCTCTGCTCCTCCTCACTTCTCCTCCTCTCTAAAAACAAAAGAAGGAGGAGGAGGAGGAGGAGGAGGAGGAGACACCAGGGATGCATGTCCACAGAGAAAAGACCAAATGAGAATACAGTCAGAAAGTGTCCATCTACAAGCCAAGGAGAGAAGCCTCAGAAGAAACAACCCTGCCAACACTTGATCTTGGATTTCTAGCCTCCAGAACTGTGAGAAATAAATTTTCGTTTTTAAGCTGTCCAGGCTATGATATTTGTTCTGGCAACCCAAGCAGACTGAGACCGTGCCTACGCAGCGTGGGGTTTGATCTGGACAGTTGGGATGGGGCTGGAGCACAAACAAGTGAAGTGTCCCCAGTGCACAGCTTCACTGGCACAGCTCCACATCCTTGCAGCCGGGCCTGGCAGAGTGAGGTCCCTCCAGCACTGCCAGTCTCAAAACATGTCCCCCGCCCCAGCTACTCCACTCACAATATCTGCTCATCTTCCAAGCCTCTGGGTTCAGTTTGGGGACCATCATTTCTTCTCTGGTTTTAGAAGGTAGATTTACTTAATAGCTTCCACCCAGAAGGAAATTATAATCACATTGTAGAAATAAAAAAAGACCATTCAAATGAAAACAGGCAAAGGTGATTTACTGGGAGTTTGCTATGCAAGGGAGTCAGCCACCATCACATGCATTTTGACAGAGACTCAAAGGCAGACAGAGAAGGAAGTGAGAAGGATCTATAGCAGAGCAAACAACAGGCTTCAGGTGCACCCTGGTTGTCGCAAAAGCTAAGTGTTGAATCTAGGTAGTGGGTGTATGGGTGTTAAAATAACTCTTTCTTCAACTTTTCTAACTTTCTACAGAAGTTGGGGGGAAATGCTGGCTCTCTAGTTTTACTTGCAGAACGTGAGTCACCAGCTTGAATCAAAAAACCCACATTTTTATTTACATGTTTACATATTTGCTTTTACAGGGAAGTGCCCAAGTGTCAGGAGCTCCATTTGTGGCCTGTCCAAGCTGGAGAGCCCTGTCACTGCACCACCCTGCTTCTTGGAACCTACAAATTTCCATACACTCTCCTGAAAGCCACAAGCAGCTTCCTGGGAGGCCAATCCTCAGTGCTCAGGCTTCCTGGCCCCAGGCCCCCTCCCAACACACATACTTGGCCTCCCTTTTGGGTAGACCTGGCCTCCACTCCTATGAAAGGCACTTACTCCATCTCCAGCCATGAAAGTGACCAACTCAATCAACCCTTGTGCTCCCCACCACAGAGCTCCTTGGCCTCAGGCTCAGGATGGCCACACAGGGCCAAGTGCTAATAAAGTGTCTCTCTCTAAGTGAATTGATCCAATCAAACAATCTGTGTCTAGCTTCAAAGCACATGTAATCCCTATCACCCCCAACACCAGCAGCCCAGTCCCGAGGTCATGTCACAGGCCTCGCCCTGGGCTCTGGCTATCCTCTTGGGCCCTCCATCTGGCCTCTACACAACAGCCAGAGCAGCCCTGTCAAAACTGAGCCAAGCCAGGTGATTTCTCTGTTCGAGACAGTCCAGTGGCCCTCAGAGGAAAAGCCAAAGTATTAAGCATGGATCTCAAGGCTATATGTCAGCAAACTCTAGCCCATAGACCAAATCTGGCCCTCAGCCTGTTTGCATCAATGTGCCTTACTGGAAAACAGCCACATACTTTCGTTTATGATTTTCTATTGCTGCTTTCCTGGTACAACAGTTCACCTGGGGCTGTCCTAAATGTCGCCATGAAGACACTCAACTAGTCCCGTGGATAGGCCCACTTAGAAAGCAGCCAAAGCCCAGGGCCAACAGCCAGCACCACACTCCAGCCCTGTGTGTGCACCGTGCGTGCTCCACCTGCGAGCCATCGGATGACTGTGGCCCCAGCTGACGTCAGACACCAAGCAGAAATGCCCCGCTGAGCCCTTCGCAGTGCCTGACCCCACAGACTCGAGGCGCATGACATATAGTTGTTTTATGCCACTACATTTGCAACAGAACTGCTTGTAATCCCATTCTGCCTTCTTCATATGGTAAACGCACCTTTAATTACATAAAAATATCTGCTTTTCCTTAATTATAAGCATATATATGCATATTCATACATATGTACATCCAAATGTATGTAGAGGGTGTTGGTTACTTGGCTTCACAAAGTGGGATCTTGATCCACACACGTGGAACACATGCTCAATTTTTACTCAATATCTTCTACAAATTCCACTGAAATCTGGCCCCGGCATTCCCTCAGTCTCTTTCATGGCTGCCTAATGTTCCAGGCGTGGATGCCTGTAATTTGCTTGGCCATCCCTGGCAGATGCGCAGTTACTTTACTCTGCTTTGAGGCAGTGGTGCCTTCCCTGGGCACCCAGGTGCAACCACAGCACTTTATTCTGTTGCCAGGGCTAGGCAGGAAGATAGAAACACATGCTACCTCATTGCTTTCCAGCTTTCCAGGTAGACTAATGTCCCACCTCTGGAAGACAGCTTTTTATCACTGTGGATGCAGTGCGACCAAGTGTAGAGGGCTGTCAACAGCTGCACAGGGCAAGCATGCTCTAGATCCCCACGTTTTCAGCACAGCTCTGAACCCCCAGACAAATCTGGGTCTCATGGTTTCTCAGACCCAGCTAAACTTCATCAGTGGATGGACACTGCTAGGTGTAGATAAAAATCATATCTCAATTCCTCTGTGTAGAGGAAACGCTGTCCATCAGTGACCTCAGGGACAAGTAGCCTCCACCCCCACTCCCTGCTGCCCATCCCCATCCCCAGGTCCCTCTGGGGTCCTCCTGTGCAGAGGGAGCTGCCAAGCCCCATGCACCTGAGGCCACTCATCCTGAGGGTGGAGGTTAATTTTCAGAGGCAGAACTATAAATCAGCGGTTCCCAGCTCTCCCATATCACAGACCCCTTGGGGTCTCCAAAACACTTTACAAGTATGTATATGCTAATAATTTAGTAGCCGTTTGAAAGCCATAGACATAAATTAAGACAGAACTATTTTTATTTCACTCTGAAAAAACTACCATTTAGTTACTAGCAGGATATGTGTGTCCATTGGGCGCCGCACAGCTTCTCAAGCCTCACAGTTGGATGCGACATCCCTTGCCCCACAGTGATCTCCATGTGGTACTAAAACCCATCTTTGCCAGGGTAGGATCACCAAAAGGGCTGGAGTGTCATGTAGGGCCTAGGGCCCGCAGCCCCACCATGTTTAGCAGAGGGATCTGCATCCCCTGGAACTGAGCCCCCATGTACCCAGCAGCTCCCACCTCCCAGCAGGCTAAGGAACTCCCCACCCCTGACCCCTCCACCTGGCCCCAGCCTCAGAACGCAGAGCCTGCAGAAATCAGGACAGGTCTGCCAACAGTGGTGGGCTCTGAGCCAGGGTGTCAGATACCCAGGCAGGAGCCTGGCTCTGAGTGGTCACTAGCATAGAACATGAGTGCCAGGGTTCATGCTCCCGGGACCCCAGGCGCTCATGGGAATGTCCCCGGGTGCTTGCATGACTATAACCTCACAGGAGAGTGTGGGTAACAGCACCCGGAGGGCACCATACTGAGGCAGGAAAGGGGCCTCAGTGGTGGAACGCAAGCCTGTCCTGCACCACTTGACACAGAAACCAAGACCAAGAGTCTGTCCAGCAATGAGCTAAAGGCAGTCCATCATGTGGTCCCCACACAGCAGGGCTAGACCAGGGTCTGTCTGTGGTCTCTGCAGTCCCAGGGAACCCTACAGGGATCAGCCACATTCCTGAACACAACTGAGGGCACAGTGATGCTCTATGTAAAGACATTTTTTTCTTATTGAGATTTTATTTATTTATTCATGAGAGACAGAGGAGAGACAGAGACAGAGACACAAGCAGGCTCCATGCAGGGAGCCCAAAGTGGGACTCGATCCCAGGACTCCAGGATCACACCCTGGGCCAAAGGCAGCGCTAAACCACTGAGCCACCCGGGCTGCCCTGTGTAAAGACATTTAAAAGAACAGATTGCACAGAAAGAAGACGGAAAAAAATACACAAACAATATTTGATATTCAGAGTATTTGTTTTTGAAGTGAAAATACAGGCTATTTATCTTATTTTCTTGCACTTTTCAAATTTTCTAAACTATATAGGTATCAGAATAAACTTTTTAAAGCAACGTCTGACTCACAAACCCTGAATTCCTCTCCATCTAAAAGGGCCAAAGTCTGAAAAGGGGGATCTCAAACTCAAATGGCTCGAGGTGTCTGGCAAGTTGAGTAAATGAGAGCAAAGGTGGACCCGAGGCAAAGGGGAGTTGGTGGGGACTGCGGAGAACTGGCTGCTCTGAGAGAAGCAGGCGACTCCCAGCTCCAGCTGTGGCCTCGGTAATCTTAAAGCATCATAAAAGCTCTGCTGGAAGCCTATTTTGAAGACAGAAACATGGGAAGCAGAGCCCCAGGTGACACAGCAAGGAGCAGCTGCCAGGTGCGCACAGGACTCGGAACGTGCGGGAGTGCGGAGCGTGAGCGCCACCTGCCGGCCGCGGAAAGCCCTCCCGGCAGCGGCTGCCGAGCGCCACCCCCTGGAAGCCCCCCAGAGGGATGCCCGCGGGCGTCCTTTCGGCAGCTCAGGGCGGCCTTGCAGGGGGTGCGGGAGTGGGGAGAGCACTCAGAGGTGCGAAAATTCCCCAGCATCATTATGGAAAGCCTACCGGTGAAACAGAATCTTTACAGACTTCGCACAAGGGAAAAGATGGCTATTTAGAAATTGTCTACATTAAAATCAGGAAGTTCTGGTCTTTAAAAGGCATCAAAAAGAAATGAAAAGCAAACAAACGAGGTGAGGGGAGAATGATATTTAAAATAATATACGTGAAAAATGACTGATAGATAGATAGATAGATAGATTCTTCAGTCTGGACCAAAAAGAAGAAAACACAAACTGAACGGCTTAAAACTTAAAACTCGCTACTTAATAAATAAATAAATACATAAATACATAAATACATAAATACATAAATACATAAAACTCGCTACTTCCTAGGAAAGGAGCCAGGAGGGCCAGTAAATGTGGGAGATATCCAGCTTTGTTTTCAAGGAAGCATACATTAAAAGCTGGTATGCAATTTCCCACTCACTAAATTAGCAAAAATTAAAATCTCTGTCAGTATAGAGTGTTAGGAAAGAGGGAAAAATAAAATAACTTCCATACACAGCTAGTGGAAATCGAAAATGGAGCAATCACTGGAACTCCGTTTGGCAGTTAATGAGGGTGGATATCTAACAGAGGTGCTTTCCTGTGGTCCAGGATACCTCTCCTTCATGAATATACTCAAAAGAAATGCAAGCACACGTGCCTGGGGACCCAAGTCAAAGAATGTTTGCAACAGAAAAAAAAAAAAAAAAAAAAACTCTGAAAACAACCCAAATAGTCATTTGCTGGCATGTCCCCACAGTGGACTAGTAGCAAGGAAAAGGAATGGCTGCACACATGCATGAACCCCAAAATCAAAGTCCACATACCTGACACATGCACAGGATTTACATAAAGTTCATTTATATAATATATGTGCTTCCGAAGTGAGCACAAAGTTCATTCATATAAAGTTCAAAGAACAGGTAAAACTAAATAATATTAAGACAGTGTTTCTCAACCTAGATTTCATAATCACCTTCCAAAGGAGACCTTTTAGAGATTTTTTTTCTTTAAAATGCCAACCTCCCATGAAATTTTAATTCTGTAAATATACTATATAACTGTTCACATATTGTGGCTCTTTGGGGACCACAAGTCACTGTGTTATCTAAGTATTTTTTGCCTGTCTCCAACTAAGAACCAATTTTCACCTCCATGAAATAATACTGCCCTCTTGAAAATGCATGGGTTAAACCATGTGAAATTTTCTACATTCAGTTTCATGTGGTTTGACCTAATACATTGCTTTAAAGTACATATGCTTAGTGAAGTAAGTCGATCAGAGAAAGACTATAATCATATGATTTCACTTATATGTGGAGTTTAAGAAACAAAACAGAGTATTATAGGGGCAAGGAGGGAAAAATAAAATAAGACAAAATCAGAGAGGAAGGCAAACCATAGGAGACCCTTAACTATAGGGAACGAACCCCCTTCAACTAGCAGTCACTCATCAACTAGCAGCAGATGAGTCACTTCACTCATCTGAGTCACTTCACTCATCTAGGCTGAGGATTATTCTATCAGTCCAAACTTCAGCAGCCCACTTGTGGACTTTAGCCCCAGAAATACATTCATTTGTTCATTCTTTCAGTCCTTTAACCACCTAGCATTTCCCTCATGACTACTGCTGTATTAGGCTGGACAAGAGAGGGAAAGAATCTTTACAACCCAAACTTCATTCTCAAGAGGCGTGTCTGGCTTTCTGGACCTGGTTCATTGGTACCACCAGTCCCCACCAATATGACAAGAGATGTGCAAGACCCATACACTAGAAACCACAAAACACTGCTGAGATAAATTAAAGAAGACCTATACAAATGGAGAGATAAACTGTGTTCCTGGGTTTGAAGACTCAGTCCTGTTAAAGTGTCAGTTCTCCCCAGATTGAACAAAGATTAATGCAATCCTAATCAAAATCTCAGCAAGCTTTTTCATAGCAATTGACAAGTTGATTCTAAAATGTATGTGGAGGGGCACCTGGGTGGCTCAGTGGCTATGTGTCTGCCCTCAGCTCTGGGCATGATCCAGGAGTCTTGGGATCAAGTCCCACATCAGGCTCCCAGGGAGCCTGCTTCTCCCTCTGCCTCTGTCTCTGCCTCTTTCTGTGTCTCTCATGAATAAATAAGTTAATTCTTTTAAAAAATAAATAAATAAAATAAAATAAAGTTTATGTGGAAATGCAAAAGACCTAAAAAAGCCAAAATATCTCTGAAAAAGAATTTTAAAAATTTATGAGCCAGAACTACCCAGCCAGAGTGCTCCCAAATTCCCGACCCATGTGAAAATAATAAATGTTTATTGTTTGACACTGATAAGTCTGGGGGTTATTAATGCAGCAATAGATAACTAAGATAGTAATCTTGGGTCTGGCAAAAATGCCTTAAATATGACACAAACAGCATGAACTAAAACCAGAAAAAGAAATTCATAAATCTGATTTTATAAAAATCAAAAACTCCAGGGTGCCTGGGTGCTGAGTTGGTTAAGCATCTGCCTTGGGCTCAGGTCATGATCCCTGGGTCCTGGGATGGAGCTCCGCATTGCAGAGCTTCTCCCTCTGCCTCTGCCCCTCTCCTCACTTGTGGTCTCTCTCAAATAAATGAGCAAATAATCTTTTTTTTTTTAAAGATTTTATTATTTATCTAGGAGAGACACAGAGAGAGAGAAGCAGAGACATAAGCAGGCTCCACACAGGGAGCCCAATGTGGGACTCGATTCCAGGACTCCAGGATGATGCCCTGAGCCACAGGCAAACACTCAACCGCTGAGCCACCCAGGCATCCCAATGAGCAAATAATCTTAAAAAATTATCAAAACTTCTTCTCTGTCCAAGAAACTTCAACAGCATTCCAGATAAGATGACATAGACATCATTTCTCCCAGTTCCTTCCACTAAGTACAACTAGAATCCTGCACATACACAGCTGGCGATCATAGGATCATAGGAAGGGAGTCTCAATGAGCTCAGACAGCCACAGCACAACACCACAGAACTGTGAGGAGTAAGAACTCCTCACAGTTCTAGAGGGTGGGAGTCCAAGGTCAGGGTGCTGGTCGATTTAATGTCTGCTTAGAGCTCTCTTCTGGAGTTGCAGACAGCTGCCTCTTGATGCCTTCTTACATGGTCTTTCCTCAGTGCACTTAGGAAGAGAAAGAGAGCTCTGGGGTCTCTTTTGAGTTATGTAAGGCATTAATCCCATCATGGGGGCATGACCTCATGACCTCATCTAAACCTAATCACCTCCCAGAAGCCCTGCCTCCAAATACCATCACACTGGGAATTAGGACTTCAACATATGAATTTTGGGAAGACACAAACATTTAGTCCAAAACAAGAACTCCGAAAGATGGAAGGCAGATTGGTGACACAATGGTAGCAGAGAGGCCTGGCCAGCCTAAAGACAGCACTTTGGTGCCCTGTCAATATGCAGTCAGTGATGAATGAATAGAGAGACATCCCCCTGCCCTGTAGTAGCAGGTAGCCCTGGGTGGAATGCTCTCCTCCCTCCAAGCACGGCATCAGCAGAGACTATAGCCTCCACGTGGGTAACAGATAGCCTATGGCAGCACAGCAACAGCAGATAACCTGGGGCATTTTCTTCCCCCCTGCCAGCTATGTTAACCAAGGATGGAGTCTGGACTTCCATCTACGACCCAGCAGCACCTGAAGCCTCAGAGAGTCCTCCCTTGTGGATAGCATTTAGTTTGCATTTAGCAGTGGTAGGCAATGCCTCTCACTTTCCAAACTAGGAAATGGTGGGAGGGTTTTGGAGAGAACAGAACTACAGGGATCCTCTAAACCTCTCTAGGATATTTTGGGCAGACAGCTAATTGACCCAGGTTTTCAGAGCAGCCTTTGAATAGCACACATACAAAGTAGACCAGAATAGCGTTGCAAGGACTTGGAAATGAAATTGTCATTGGAACCAAAGCCCACAAAAGTAGGCCAAGACCAGCATACTAACCTAAATAGAATGACTGTTTGCTAAAATAGACCGTTTCAATAGGATCCACAGTCTCATAACATTATATCCATAATGTCCAGGTATACAATAAAAAATCATTCATCATACCAAGAATGAGGAAAATCACAACTGAAGGGGAAAAGACAATCAACAGATGCCAACACTGACATGACTCAGATGTTGGAATTATCTGACAAAGATTTTGAAGCAGCCATCATAAAAATGCTTCAGTAAGCAATTATGAATACTTTTGAAATACATAAAAATAAAAAGCCTCAGTAAAGAAATAGAAGATATAAAAAGAACCAGAGGGGAATTATAACATTAAAGAACTAAAGAATCAAAATTTAAAACTCACTAGATAGGCTCAATACTAGATTAAAGATGAGATATGAAAGAAGACAGATCAATATAATTTAGTCAGTCTAGGGGTGCCTGGGTGACTCAGTTGGGTAAGCAGCCAACTCTTGATTTCAGGTCAGGTCATGATCTCAGAGTCATGAGATCAAGCCCCACGTAGCACTCTGCACTCAGCAGGGATTCTGCTTGAGAGTCGCTCTCCCTCTCCCTCTGTACCTCCCCCTGCTGTATGCTCTCTCGCTCCCTCTCTAAAATAAATAAATACATCTTTTTTAAAAATAGGATTTGTTCAGTCTGACCAAAATGCACAGAGAGCCTCAGAGGACAATAACAGAAGATCTAACGTGTGTGTCATGGATGACCCAAGAAGAGAAGAGAAAGTGTGGAACAAAAAGCATATATATTTGGAAACATAATGGTTGAATATTTCCAAAATTTGGTGAGAAGCATAAACCTATTCATTCAAGAAGTTAATAAATCCACCTAAGACATATCATAATCCAACTTCTGGCAAGTAAAAACAAAGAAAAATCCTAAAAGTGACTAGAAAGAACTCATTGCCTATAGAAAAACATTTTAAATGACAGCAAATTTCTTATCTGAATCCAAGGAGACCAAAGGAAGCAACACAACATTTTTTAAGTGCTGAAAGAAAAGAACTATCAATACCAAACTATATGCAGATAATATTGCCTTTAGAAATGAGTAGGAATGAAGTCATTCTTAGGCAGAGAAACACTTAGAATTTGTCACCAGTAGATCTACTTCTAAAAAATGGCTAAGGTCAATCTCCAAATAGAAAGGAAATGATAACAGAAAGAATCTTGGGACATCAGGAGAAGAAGAAGAAGGAAGAGGAGAAGGAGGAATGAAAGAACAGTGGAACAGGTTTAAAAATAGGGGTAAATATAGTGTTATCCTTCTCACAAATTTTTTTAGTTGTGTTTGGTGGTCAAAGTAAAAATTATAGCATGAGCTAATGTGATGCTCAATACATGTTGAGGAAATACAACAACTGTATTTTAAAAGTGGAGAAGGTAAAAGTATCTAAATGGAAGTAAGTTTTCTATACTTTCTTTGCAGACATAAAATGTCAGTACTAGTAGTCTGTAATAAGTTGTGTATGTATATGTCAGCCCTGGAACAACGACTAAAATGAAAATATGCACAGAGACATACTCAAAAAAACTATAGAGAAATCATAAACATAATCCCCCCCAGAACGTTCAAGTAACCCAGAGGCAAGCATTGAAAAAGAAACAGAGAGGAACAGGAAACAGAAGGAACAAACAGAAAAATATTAGAAATATTGGAAATACTGATGGTTCCCTAAATCTCTAATTTGGAAGTATGCATAACAATCACCTCCTCTGAATCTCTTGACTTGAACTAAGCTTTAAAATCATATAAGTAGGGGATCCCTGGGTGGCGCAGCGGTTTGGCGCCTGCCTTTAGCCCAGGGCGCGATCCTGGAGACCCGGGATCGAATCCCACATCGGGCTCCCGGTGCATGGAGCCTGCTTCTCCCTCTGCCTGTGTCTCTGCCTCTCTCTCTCTCTGTGACTATCATAAATAAATAAAAATTAAAAAAAAAAGTTAAAAAAGAAAAAAAAAATCATATAAGTAAATCAAGTGGAATCCCCCCAAAAATGCTCAGGTAACTCACAGGAAGGCAAGAGAAGAGAAGCAAAGAAACGAAAAACAATGGAAACAAACACAAAACAAAGAACTTGTAAGACTTAAGTCCTAACATAGCAATAATACTTGAAATGTAAATGATTTAAGGCAGCTGGAAAGGGGGGAGCTTAGTTATTTAGCACCGCCTTCAGTCCAGGGCGTGATCCTGGGGACCCGGGATCAAGTCCCACATCGGGCTCCCTGCATGGAACCTGCTTCTCCCTCTGCCTGTGTCTCTGCCTCTCTCTCTCTCACACATTCTCTCTCTCTCTCTCTCTCTGTGTCTCTCATGAATAAATAAATTCAATCTAAATAAATAAATAAATAAATATTAATGATTTAAATATACCAATCAAAAAACAGACTGGCAACATATATTATAAGAAAACACAACCCAATTGTATGTTATATAAGACACTCATTTCAATCTATAGGTAAGCTGAAAGTTAACAGGTGGAAAAATATACATCCTGCAACTTTTTTTTTTTTTTAAAGCAGGAGTGGCTTGGGACGCCTGGGTGGCTCAGTGGTTGAGTGTCTGCCTTTGGCTCAGGTCATGATCCTGGGGTCCTGGGATCCAGTCCCATATCAAGCTTTTCGCAGGGAGCCTGCTTCTCCTTTTGCCTATGTCTCTGCCTCTCTCTGTGTGTCTCTCGTGAATAAATAAATAAAATCTTTAAAAAAAAAAAAAAAGGAGGAGCAGCTATACATTAACATCACATAGAATAAACTTCAAAGAAAAAATTACTAATGATAAAGAGGAATATTTTGAGATAAAAGAATTGATCCACTGGAAAGGTATCATGATCCTAAATATGTGTGCACCAAAAAACAGAGCCTTGGGGTGCCTGGGTGATTCAGTCAGTTAAGCATCTGCCTTCAGCTCAGGTCATGAACCCAGTGTCCTGGGATGGAACCCACGTTGGGCTCCCTGCTCAGTGGGGAGCCTGTTTCTCCCTCTCCTCACAGTTCCTGTTCTATCTCTTTCTCTCTTTCAAATACATGCATACATACATACATACATAATCTTCAAAAAAACAGAACCTCAAAATACAGGAAGCTGAAAGAAGAAGTAGACAAATCCACAACAATTGCTAGGGACTCGAGCACCCCAGTCTCAGCAATTGATAAAACTAGACAGGAAATCAGTAAAGACATGGAAGAACTGAGCAACAGAATTTAACTGACATTTACAGGACACTTTAGCCAACAACAGCAGAATATACATGATTTCCAAGTGTCCATGGAATATTCACCAAGACAGACCATTTCAAGGGTCATAGAGCAAACCTTAATAAATTTTTAGAAATTGAAATCATATAGAGTATATTCCCTGACCATAATGGAATTAAAAATATAAATAAATAACTAGAAAATCTTCAAACACTTGGGAACTAAACTCCATGCTTCTAAATAACCCATGAGTCAAAGAGGAAGCCTCAAATGAAATTTAAAAAACACATAAAACTGAATGAAAAGAAAAACACAACATATCAAAATTGGTGGGATACATCTAAAGTAGTACTGAGAGGGGACTATATAGCACTAAATGCTTACATTAGAAAAGATGAGTTCCTACCTCAAGAAACTAGGAAAATAAGAGTAAATAGACCCAAAGAAAGAAGGAAGGAAATAATGAAAACAAGAGCAGAAATCAGTGAAATTGAAAAATAGGGAAAAAAAATACAGAAAATGAAATAAAAATCAGTTCTTGAAAAGATCAATAAAACTGGTTAAAACTGAATAAAATTGATAAAAATAAAGAAAAGACACAAGTCACCAATATCAGGAATGAAAGGGGGGTATATCAATACAGATGCTACAGCCATTAAAAGTATAAAAAGGAAAAAAATAAATAAATAAATAAAAGTATAAAAAGGAACTATTACGAAACTACTTACTTAGATGAAAGGCGCCAATTCCTATAGAGTCACAAACTATCAAAACACACCCAGAATGAAATAGATAACTTGAATAAATTCTATGTCTACTAAAGAAATCGAATCTATAAATAGAAATCTTTGTGCCATGATAGTTTCCCTGGAGACATTTATCAAATATTTAAAGAATTAACATGAATTCTATACAATCTCTTCCAGAAAACAAGAGAAGGGAACACTTCCAATCTCATTTTACAAGGCTCTGAAGCCAAAACCAGACAAAGATGAGATTTTTAAAAAAGAAAACTATAGACCATATCTCTCATGAACTTAAATATAAAAATTCCTCAACAAAATATTAGCAAATTGAAATGAGCAGTATTTTAAAACATTATGTACCACACCCACCTGGGATTTATTCAAGGGATAAAAGGCTGGTCCAATATTTGAAAAGTAATCAATATAATCTGCTATATCAGTAGACTAAAAGAAAACTCGTGTGATCATGTCAATTGATGTAGAAAAATAATTTTACAAAATTCAATATCCATTCATACTAAAAGCTCTCAGAAAACTAGAAATAAAGAGGAACTTCCTGAACTTGATTAAAAAAATACATCTAAAAAAAATCCTACAGCTAATATCATATTTAACAGTAAAAGACTGAATATTTTCCCCTTAAGATCAGGAACATGGCTCTCACAAATCTTAGGCAACATAGTGCTGGAAGTCTTGGCCGGAACAATAAAGCAAGAAATGCAACAAAATGTCCATATGTGAAAAAGGAAGAAATAAAACTGTCCCAATTTGCTGACAACATGACTATCTACATAGAAAATTCTAAGGCATCTATTAAAAATAAAATTCCTGGGATAAATGAATTTAGTAAGGTTGCAAGATACAAGATGAACAAATATAAAGCAACTGTATTTCTATATACTAGCAGCAAAAAGTGGAAACCAGAGTTAAAAACACAAAACCAGGGGATCCCTGGGTGGCTCAGCAGTTTAGCGCCTGCCTTCGGCTCAGGGTGTGATTGTAGAGTCCTGGGATAGAGTCCCATGTCAGGCCCCCTGCATGGAGCCTGCTTCTTCCTCTGCCTGGGTCTCTGCCTCTCTCTATCTTTCATGAATAAATAGATAAAATCTTTTAAAAAAATTTACAATCCATTCAAAAAGTTAAACATAACAAAACATACATAGAACTTGTATGCTGGAAATTACAAAACACTGATGACAGAAGTCAAAGAAGCTTAAAATAAATGGAGAAACATTCTGTGTTTGTGGATTGGAACACTCAAACACTCACATAGTAAAGATTCTCTCAAATTGATATACTCAATCTATCAAAATGAATTAATTCAATTCTGTCAAAATGCCAGAAAGACTGTTTTGTGGATATAGAGAATATTTTTAAATGTAAAACCATTTCAAAAAGGAAAAATAGAGAGGAACCACCTAACTGATGTTAAAACTAGCTCATAGCTACAGTAAGTCAAGACTGTGTGCTATTAAAAGGGAGATAGACACAAAAAACAGTGGAACAGCATAGACTACTCCAGAAATATGGAACCCCAAATAGATTCATGCAAAATCACCCAGGTGATTTTTTTTTTTTTTTTACAGAGGCACAAATTAGTTTAATGGAGAAAATATAGGCTTTCAACAAATGATGCCAGGATAGCTGGACATTCATTGGCAAAAACATGAACCTCAATCTAAGTAAGTCTCATGCCTTTCTAAGAAATTAATTCTAAGTTGACAATGCATTTAAATATAAACTGTAAAACTATTTAAAATTTTTAAGAAAAAACAAAAGACAGTATTTTCAGGACCTAGTGCTAAGCAAAGTGCCCTGAGACATGAAGCTAAAAGCACACAAAAAAACTGGATAAATTGAACTTCATCAAAATTAACATTTTTGCTCTATGAAGTAAGCTAAGAGGATGATATCCACAATGAGCTATCACTACACATCTATTAAAATGACTAAAATTTAAAATAGTGACACCACCAAATGAGGAAGCACCTGGTGAGGAAGCAAAGAAACAGTTTTGCATACATTTCTGATGGAAATGTAAAATGATACAGACAGTCTGGAAAACAATTTGATGGTTTTTCAATAAGCCTAAACATGTACTTACAAAATAAACTAGCAATTGCACTCTTCAACATCCCCCCCACCCCGCCAAAAAAATGAAAACTTACGTTTACACAAATGTTTATCCCACTTCATTCATAATAGCCCAAAGCTGACAACAACCAAAATTTCCTTCAATGGGTGAACGGTTAAAAAGAAACTCTCTGGTGTATCCACACAAGGAAATACTATACAGCAATAAAAAGTAGCTTTTAGGGCAGCCCTGGTGGCACAGCAGTTTAGCGCCGCCTGGAGCCCACAGCGTGATCCTGGACACCCGGGATCGAGTCCCACGTCAGGCTCCCTGCATGGAGCCTGCTTCTCCCTCTGCCTGTGTCTCTGCCTCTCTCTCTCTCTCGCTCTGTATCTCTCATGAGTAAATAAAATAAAATCTTAAAAAAAAAAAGTAGCCTTTAACACACACAACTTCAATTGTTCTCAAGGGAATTATGCTTAGTGGGAAAACATCAATATCAAAAGGTTGCATACTATATGATTCCATTTTCTGTATGACACCTTGTGAGATTCTGGAAATGACCAAACTCTATAAATGAAGGACAGTTAATGGTTGCTAAAGGAGAGGTGAGGGTGATGGAGAGAAAAGCAACTGTAAAGAACAGTACACAGCAATTGTTTCATGGTGGGGGAACAGTTCCATATCTTGATCATGGTGGTAGTTACATAAACACATATGTGACATCAATTTGCATAGAACTACACACACACACACACACACACACAAATGAGTGCATATAAAAAAAACTGGTGAAAATGGACAGTTCTGTGTCATGTCAGTTTCCTGAGTTCAATGTTGTACTGCAATTAAACCACACGGCCCTGTTAGTGGAAGGTGGGGGGAGGGTAAATGAGACTCTTTGTACCATTTTTGCAACTTTCTGTGATTCTATAGTTATTTTAAAATTAAAAGATTTTTAAAAGCTAAAAAAATTTACAAAAATGAAAACTCAAGCCACAAACGAAAACGAAATATTTGCAAAACATGTATTTGACAAAGGACCTGTGTCTAGAATAACTTGCAGAACTTGATAAGAAAAATACAAATAGCCCAATTTGAAAAAAAAAAAAAAAGAACAAAGTATTTGAACAGACGAACTAGGGGTGGTAGAAGGGGAGGAGGGCAGGGGGTGGGGGTGAATGGGTGACGGGCACTGAGGGGGGCACTTGACGGGATGAGCACTGGGTGTTATTCTGTATGTTGGTAAATTGAACACCAATAAAAAATAAATTTATTTAAAAAAAGTATTTGAACAGATACTTTACCAAAGAAGATAAACAGATGGCAAATAAGCACATGAAGAAAAATATTCAATTTCACTAGTGTTAGGGAAATGCAGATTAAAACCTCGACGAGACCACCACACACCCAGGAGAGTGACTAAAATTTAAAGATTTAAAGATAAAAGATAAATTTTAAAAGATAAATTTTATCTTAAAATTTAAAGATAAAGACCATACCAGGTGTTGGGCAATGATATAGGGAAACTGGAACTTTCCACCCTGCTAGTGGAAATTTTTAAAAATGGTAAAATCATTTCGGAAGCCAGTTTGACAGTTCCTTAAAAAGTTAAACATACACTTTTCATATGATCCCGACTTTCCACCCCAAGGTATGCACCCAAGAGGAAGGTGGCTGTACAAAAGCGTGTGAGTAAATATTCTGAGCAGCTCTATTTATGATACCTGACCACCATGATTACTTAGCCAGAGCCTCACAGGTACCGAGGGTAACCTATACTTTCATATGTCTAGGTCAGTGTTATTCCCATAGTCACATGGGGGTTTATACTTAGACAAAGGATGTGGGCAGGAGGTAGAGTAGGGCTGGGGACAGATCTGCTGTAGGGGGAAGGTGCTTCGGAGCACTTAGTCTCGCCCACCTCCAGGCAAGCCCTGGGAGAGCAGAAGACTTGTCAGCAAACTAGCCCACCTCCAGTCCTGAAGAATTGCAAGCCTACCCAGTCCTCAAAGGCAGATGTCTTGGGAGTTTCCACCCCTGGCAAGGAAGGTGAAAGGAGACGCAGCCCTCAGACATCCTACATCTCTGAGACCCTCTACTGCCATGACCTTATACCCACCGGAGCCTAATCTCTAAAACATCACTTTTTCCACCAAACTAACAAAGAGGTTTTTAAAGTGCTGATACCCCGGGTTGATGAAGATGGGGGAAAAAAATAAGACATACTCATATCTGCTGCTTCTGGGAGACATTCTGCAACATATATTGTTTTTAAACCTTAAAAATATGCAAACTTTCCCACCATTTTAAGAATGTATCCTAACTCAACATTTAAAAAAAAATAGCACCAACTGAAGTATTTATAATATGAGAAAGTGGAAATAATTTTTTTTAAGTCCAGCAAAATGTAGGAAAATTATTCCCAGCCTCAAATTCCACATTCATCCACATACCATCAACTGTAAGGGCAGAATTAACAGATCTTCAGGCTTAAAAAGACTTAGAAATAGCTCCCATACACTCTTTCTTAGAAGGGATGTCCTTTGACAAAACAAGGTGAGGCTCTGAGAGGGGGAGGCCCTGGAATCCAGGATACAGGGCTCCCACAACTGAGAGGCAATGGGGACCCTGGTCTTGAGCCCCCTCAGCCAGGATGAAGGCCAAGCTTGAGCAAGGAGAGCCATGGGGCAAGTATCCCACATCCAGATGATCTGAGGTCTGTGCATATTCAGGAAGATGATAGAAAGGCCTTTGATAGAGCTGTTGGACCGTTTGGGGAAAAATGAATGAGTAGACAACTAAGCAAATGAGAGACAGAGAATTAACTCAGTTAAACTAAGTTATGTCAACAAGGAAAGAAGTTGAGGGGGGCAAGTTGGTGGAGGAGTCCTCACCTCCCCCGGCCCCACCAACTCACCTGGATAACTTTTAAACCATCCTGAAAACCTACGAATTCAACCTGAGATTTCAAGAGAAAACAGCTGGAACGCTACGGAGAGAAGAGTTTGTGCTTCTAACAAGGTAGGAAGGCGGGGAAAAAAAAAAAATCCAGTCGGGGAGGGGCCTGCGAGGAGCCGTCTGAGGCCCAGCCCGGGAGAGGCAGGAGCTTTAAAAATCCACACCGGATGCTTCCCGGAGGGAGATGTGCTCAGCGGGGAAACCAGGCAGAGCCGCAGGACAGGCGGTGAAGCCTCCGGGTTTCCGGGGTCACTAACAGGAGGTGCGCCCCGGGGACATTGCGCCGCGCACCGCGGGCCGCGCGGGAAAGGGCTGGAGCGCGCGGCGGGGCCTCGGGAGCAGCTCGGGCGGCGGCTCCGGGCGGAGGGGGCTGCGCCTGCTGCCTTCGAGGCCGCCCCCCGGGAGCAGATTCCCGCAGCGCAGGCCCCGGAGCCCAGGGCGCCCAGCGGACACAGCCAGGATCCTGCGCTGCCCCGGGACAGGCGGAGGCGGGAGGGCACAAGAGAGTGAGGATACTCCTGCCCCGGGCGCCCCCGAGCTGTGCAGATCAGCGCCCCCGTCCCGGGAGCACCCAGGCCCGAGCGGACTGGGAGACTGGGGTAACTACTGCGGGAGCAGACTCCAGAGCTGGAGACCTGGCCGCTGCCAGTGTCGTTGTTCCTCCTGGTGTCACCCTGTGCCCGGGACAGAGCAGGGCCGCCAGGGAACAGGGGCCTCACAGGATAAACAGCTGCCACTGAGCGTGCACACACCTGAGAGTCAGCACAGCAGCCCCCCCCCCCCAAGAAGACCAGCTGGAAAGAAAGCTCCAGGGGAGGTCTAGGTACTTACAGTATATAGAACCATAGGATACACCTCCTTGTTTGTTTTGTTTCTGTTTTGTTTTTCTTTTTGTTCTTTGTTGCCCCCCCCATCTTTTCCTCTTGTTTCCATTCCTTTTTCCAGTACAACTTGTTTTTAGCCACTCTGCACTGAGCAAAATGACTAGAAGGAAGAACTCACCACAAAAGAAAGAATTATGGGGATCCCTGGGTGGCACAGCGGTTTAGCGCCTGCCTTTGGCCCAGGGCGCGATCCTGGAGACCCGGGATCGAATCCCACATCGGGCTCCTGGTGCATGGAGCCTGCTTCTCCCTCTGCCTATGTCTCTGCCTCTCTCTCTCTGTGTGGATGACTATCATAAATAAATAAAAATTAAAAAAAAAGAAAGAATCAGAAACAGTCCTCTCTCCCACAGAGTTACAGAATTTGGATTACAATTTGATGTCAGAAAGCCAATTCAGAAGCACAATTATAAAGTTACTATTGGTTCTGGAAAAAGCATAAAGGATTCAAGAAACTTTATGGCTGCAGAATTTAGATCTAATCAGGCCGAAATTAAAAAGCAATTAAATGAGATGCAATCCAAACTGGAGGTCCTAACGACAAGGGTTAACGAGGTAGAAGAAAGAATGAGTGACATAGAAGAAAAGTTGATGGCAAGGAAGGAACGTGAGGAAAAAAAAGAGAAAACAATGAAAAGACCATGAGGAAGGGTTAAGGGAAATAAATGACAGCCTCAGAAGGAAAAATCTATGTTTAATTAGGGTTATAAAGGGCACCAAAAGGGACAGAGGACCAGAAAGCCTATTTGAACAAATCATAGCTGAGAACTTCCCTAACTTGGAAAGGGAAACAGGCATTCAGATCCAGGAGATAGAGAGATCCCCCTAACATCAATAAAAACCGCTCAACACCTCAACATTTAATAGTGAAACTTACAAAGGATAAAGAGAAAATCCTAAAAGCAGCAAGAGACTAGAGATCCCTAATTTATATGGAGAGAAATATTAGACTAACAGCAGACCTCTCACAGAGACCTGGCAGGCTAGAAAGGGCTGGCAAGATATATTCAGGGGCCTAAATGAGAATAACATGCAGCCAAGCATACTTTATCCAGCAAGGCTCTCATTCAGAATAGAAGGGGAGATAAAGAGCTTCCAACATAGGCAGAAACTGAAAGAATATGTGACCACCAAACAAGCTCTGTAAGAAATATTAAGGGCGACTCTGTAAAAGAAAGAGGGAGCCCAAAGAAATAATCCATAAAAACAAGGACTGAATAGGTATTATGAGGACACTAAATTCATAGCTTTCAATAGTAACTCTGAACGTGAATGGGCTTAATGATCCCACCAAAAGATGAAGGGTTTCAGACTGGATGAAAAAGCAAGACCCATCTATTTGCTGTCTATAGGAGACTCATTTTAGACCTAGGACATCTACAGCCTGAAAATGCAAGTTTGGAGAACAATTTACCATTGAAATGGTCCTCAAAAGAAAGGAGGGGTAGCAATCCTCATATCATATATATTAAAGTTGATCCCAAAGACTGTAGTAAGAGGTAAAGAGGAACACCATATCATACATAAAGGATCTATACAACTAGAGGACCTCACAATCATGAATATTTATGCCCCTAATGTGGGAGCTGCCAAGGATATGAATCAATTAATAACCAAAGTAAAGATATACTTAGATAATAACACACTTACACTGGTAGACTTCAACATGGCGCTCATGTAAATGACAGATCTTTGAAGCACAATATCTCCAAAGAAACAAGAGCTTTAAATGATACACTGGACCAGATGGATTTCAAAGATATTTACAGAACTTTACAACTGAATACACATTCTTCTCAAGTGCACATGGAACTTTCTCCAGAATAGACCACATACTGGGTCACAAATCAGATCTCAACTAATACCAAAAGATTGGGATTGTACCCTGCAATTTTCAGACCACAATGCTTTGAATCTTGAACTCAATCACAAGAAGAAATTTGGAAGAATCTCAAACACATGGAGGTTAAAGATCAGCCCGCTAAAAGATGAAAGGGTCAACCAGGAAATTAGAGAAGAATTTAAAAGATTCATGGAAACTAATGAGACTGAAGATAACAACTGCTCAAAATCTTTGGGATACAGCAAAAGCAGTCCTGAGAGGGAAATACAACACAATACAAGCATCCTTCAAAAAATTGGAAAAAACTCAAATACACAAGCTAACCTTGCACCTAAAGGAACTGAAGAAAGAATAGCAAATAAAACCTACACCAAGCAAAAGAAGAGAGTTAATAAAGATTCAAGCAGAACTCAATGAAATAGAGACCAGTACAACTGTAGAACAGATCAACAAAACCAGGAGTTGGTTCTTTGAAAGAATTAATAAGATAGATAAATCATTAGGCAGCCTTATTAAAACAAAAGAGAAAAGACTCTAATTAATAAAATCACAAATGAAAAAGGAGAGATCACAACCAATACCAAGGAAATACAAACGATTTTAAAAACTTATTATGAGCAGCTATATACCAATAAATTAGGCAATCTAGAAGAAATGGATGCATTTCTGGAAAAACACAAAATACCAAAACTGGAACAGGAAGAAATAGAAAACCTGAAAAGGCCAATAACCGGGGAGGAAATTGAAGCAGTCATCACAAACTTCCCAAGACAGCTGAGTGAAATGAGTCAATCAGAGAAGAACAAACATATGTTCTCATTCATTTGGGGAATATAAATAATAGTGAAAGGGAATAGAAGGGAAGGGAAAAGAAATGGGTAGGAGGGATCCCTGGGTGGCGCAGCGGTTTGGCGCCTGCCTTTGGCCCAGGGCGCGATCCTGGAGACCCGGGATCGAATCCCACGTCGGGCTCCCGGTGCATGGAGCCTGCTTCTCCCTCTGCCTGTGTCTCTGCCTCTCTCTCTCTCTCTCTGTGACTATCATAAATAAATAAAAATTGAAAAAAAAAAAAGAAATGGGTAGGAAATATCAGAAAGGGAGACAGAACATAAAGACTCCTAACTCTGGGAAACGAACTGGGGGTGGTGGAAGGGGAGGAGGGCGGAGGGTGGGGGTGAATGGGTGACGGGCACTGAGGGGGGCGCTTGACGGGATGAGCACTGGGTGTTATTTTGTATGTTGGCAAATTGAACACCAATAAAAAATAAATTTATTATTAAAAAAAAAAAAACTTCCCAAGACACAAAAGTCCAGGGCCAGATGGCTTCCCAGGGGAATTCTATCAAACATTTAAAGAAGAAACCATACCTATTCTACTAAAGCTGCTCTGAAAGATAGAAAGGGAAGGAATACTTCCAAACTCATTCTATGAGGCCAGCAACATCTAATTCCAGAACCAGACAAAGACCCCACCAAAAAGGAGAATTATAGACCAATATCCCTGATGAACATGGATGCAAAAATTCTCAACAAGATACTAGCCAATAGGATCCAACAGCACATTAAGAAGATTTTTCACCATGACCAAGTAGGATTTATCCCCAGGATGCAAGGCTGGTTCAACACGCAAAAAACAATCAGCGTGATAGATCATATCAACAAGAGAAAAAACAAGAACCATATGATCCTCTCAATAGATGCAGAGAAAGCATTTGACAAAATACAGCATCCATTCCTGATCAAAACTCTTCAGAGTGTAGGGATAAAGGGAACATTTCTCAACATCTTAAAAGCCATCTGTGAAAAGCCCACAGCAAATATCATTCTCAATGGGGAAACCCTGGGAGCATTCCTCTAAGATCAGGAACGCGACAGTGATGTCCACTCTCACCACTGCTCTTCAACATAGTACTACAAGTTCTAGCCTCAGCAGTCAGGCAATGAAAAGGAATAAAAGGTATTCAAATTGACAAAGAAGAAGTCAAACTCTCTCTCTTCACAGATGACATGATACTGTACATATAAAACCCAAAAGACTCCACCCCAAGATTGCTAGAACTCATACAGCAATTTGGCACTGTGGCAGGATACAAACTCAATGATCAGAAGTCAGTGGCATTTCTATACACTAACAATGAGACTGAAGAAAGAGAAATTAAGGAGTCAATCCCATTTACAATTGCACCCAAAAGAATAAGATACCTGGGAATAAACCTAACCAAAGAGGTCAAGGATCTATACCCTAAAAACTACGGAACACTTCTGAAAGAAATTGAGGAAGACATAAAGAAATGGAAAAATATTCCATGCTCATGGATTGGAAGAATTAACATTGTAAAAATGCCAGTGCTACCCAGGGCAATTTACACATTTAATGCAATCCCTATCAAAATATCATGGACTTTCTTCAGAGAGTTGGAACAAATTATTTTAAGATTTGTGTGGAATCGGAAAAGACCACGAATAGCCAGGGGAATATTAAAAAAGAAAACCAGAGCTGGGGGCACCACAATGCCAGATTTCAGGATGTACTACAAAGCTGTGGTCAACAAGACAGTGTGGTACTGGCACAAAAAAAGACACATAGATCAATGGAACAGAATAGAAAAATCCAGAAGTGGACCCTCACCTTTATGTTCAACTAATAGTCTACAAAGCAGGAAAGACTATCCACTGAAAAAAAGACAGTCTCTTCAATAAATGGTGCTGGTAAAATTGGACATCCACATGCAGAATGAAACTAGACCACTCTCTTGCACCATACACAAAGATAAACTCAAAATGGATGAAAGATCTAAATGTGAGACAAGATTCCATCAAAATCCTAGAGGAGAACACAGGCAACACCCTTTTTGAACTTGGCCACATCTTGGAACTTCTTGCAAGATACATCCATGAAGGCAAGAGAAACAAAAGCAAAAATGAACTATTGGAACTTTATCAAGATAAGAAGCTTGTGCACAGCAAAAGAAACAGTTAACAAAACTAAAAGACAACCTACAGAATGGGAGAAGATATTTGCAAATGATGTATCAGATAAAGGGCTAGTTTCCAAGATCTATAAAGAACTTATTAAACTCAACAGCAAAGAAACAAATAATCCTATCATGAAATGGGCAAAAGACATGAACAGAAATTTCACCAAAGAAGACATACACATGGCTGACAAGCACAGGAGAAAATGCTCCGCATCCCTTGTCATCAGGGAAATACAAATCAAAACCATGAGATACCGTATTTATTTAAAAAAAAAAGGGGGGGGGGTGGGCAGCCCCGATGGCGCAGCGGTTTAGTGCTGCCTGCAGCCCAGGGTTTGATCCTGGGGACCCTGGATCAAGTCCCACATCGGGCTCCCTGCGTGGAGCCTGCTTCTCCCTCTGCCTGTGCCTCTGCCCCCCCTCTCCTTCTCTCTGTGTGTGTGTCTCTATGAATAAATAAATAAAAATCTTTAAAAAAAAGTATTAAAAAAAACACGAGATACCACCTCATACCAGTGAGAATGGTAAAAATTAACAAGACAACAAATGTTGGAGAGGATGTGGAGATAGTGGAACCCTCTTGCACTGTTGGTGGGAATATGAACTGGTGCAGCCACTCTGGAAAACTGTGTGGAGGTTCCTCAAAGAGTTAAAAATAGATCTGCCCTAAGACCCAGCAATTGCACTGCTGAGGATTTACCCCAAAGATACAGATGCAGTGAAATGCCAGGACACCTGCACCCCGATGTTTATAGTAGCAATGTCCACAATAGCCAAACTGTGGAAGGAGCCTCAGTGTCCATCGAAAGATGAGTGGATAAAGAAGATGTGGTCTATGTATACAATGGAATAGTACTCAGCCATGAAAAATGACAAATACCCACCATTTGCTTCGACGGGGATGGAACTGGAGGGTATTATGCTGAGTGAAATAAGTCAATCGGAGAAACATTATATGGTCTCATTCATTTGGGGAATATAAGAATTAGTGAAAGGGAATAAAGGGAAAGGAGAGAAAATGAGTGAAAATATCAGTGAGGGTGACAAAACATGAGAGACACCTAACTCTGGGAAATGAACAAGGTGTAGTGGAATGGCAGGTGGGTAGGGGGTTGGGGTGACTGGGTGATGGGCACTGAAGGGGGCACTTGGCGGGATGAGCACTGGGTGTTATGCTATATGTTGGCAAATTGAACTCCAATTAAAAAAGGATTAAAAAAAGAATTACTCATGATGATGAAGTGATATTCATTCCTGGGCTCCAGGGGTGGTTCAACATTTACAAATTAACCAAAGTGATATACCACATTAGGAAAGAAAGGATAAGAACCATATGATCCTGTCAATAGATGCAGAAAAAGCATTTGACAAAATAGAGCATCCTTTCTTAATGAGACCCCTGAACAAAGTAGGGATAGATGGAACATATCTCAACATTATAAAGGCCTTATATGAAAGGCCCATAGCTAACATCATCCTCAATGGGGAAAAACTGAGAGCCTTTCTGCTACTCCAGGAATAAGACAAGGATGTCCACTCTCACCATTACTATTTAACTTAGCCCTGGAAGTCTTAGCCTCAGTGATTAGACAACAAAAGAAATAAAAGGCAATGAAATAAGCAAGGAAGACGTCAAACTTTCACTATTTGCAGATGACATTATATACTATGTAGAAAACCTGAAATACTCTTTCAAAAAATTGTGAGAACAAATACATGAATTCAGCAAAGTTGCAGGATATAAAATCAAAATGCAGAAATCTGTTCCATTTCTATACACCAATAAATAATCAGCTTATAAAGAAATCAAGGAATCAATCCCATTTGCAATTGCACCAAAAATAACAAGATATCCAGGAATAAACCTAATTAAAGAGGTAAAGGATCTGTACTCTGAAAACTATAGAACACTTATGAATGAAATTGAAGAGGACACAAAGATGGAAAAGTATTCCATCCTCATGGATTGGAATAATAAATATTGTTAAAACATCTATACTACCCAAAGCAATCTCTATCAAAGTAACATGAGCATTTTTCACAGAACTAGAACAAACAATTCTAAAATTTGTATGGAACCAGAAGAGACTCCAAATAGCCAAAACAACCTTGAAAAAGAAAAACAAAGCTGGTGACATCACAATCCCAGACTTTAAGCTGTAGTTCAAAGCTGTGATCATCAAGACAGTAGTACTGGTACAAAAACAGATACTTAGATCAATGGAACAGAATAGAGAACCCAGACATGGACCCTCAACTCTATGGTCAACTAATCTTCCACAAAACAAGAAAGAATATCCAATGGAAAAAGTCTCTTCAACAAATGGTGTTGGGAGAACTGGAAAGCAACATGTAGAAGAATGAAACTGGACCACTTTCTTACACCATACACAAAAATAATTTCAAAATGGATGAGAGACCTAAATGTGAGATATGAAACATAAAAATCCTAGAGGAGAACACAGGCAGCAAACTCTTTGATGTTAGCCGTAATAACTTCTTACTAGACATGTTGCCAGAGACAAGCAAAAGTGAACTATTGGGACTTCATCAAGATATAATGCTTCTGTACAGCAAGGGCAATCATCAACAAAACTAAAAGCAGCCTACAAAATGGAGAAGATATTTGCAAATGGAATATCTGATAAAGAGTTAGTATTCAAAATCTATAAAGAACTTATTAAACTCAATACCCCAAAACCAAATAATCCAACTAAGAAATGGGCAGGAGACATGAATAGACACTTTTCCAAAAAAGACGTCCAAATGGCTAACAGACACATGAAAAAATGCTCAACATCACTCATCATCAGGGAAATACAAATCAAAACTATGATGTGATATCACCTCGCACCTGTCAGAATGGCTAAACTTAACAACACAAGAAACAACAGGTGTTGGTGAGGATGCAAAGAGAGGGGAACACTCTTGCACTGTTCATGGGAATGGAAACTGGTACAACCACTTCGGAAAACAGTGTGGAGTTTCCTCCCAAAGTTAAAAATAGAACAATCCTATGATCCAGCAATTGTACTACTAGGTATTTACCCAAAGGATATAAAAACTCAGATTCAAAAAGATGCATGCACCCTAATGTTTATAGCAGCATTATCAACAATAGCCAACCATGGAAAGAGCCCAAATCTCCATCAACTAATGAATGGACAAAGAAGAAAGAAGAAGTGGTACATGTATACAATCGAGTATTACTCAGCCATAAAAAAGAATGAAATCTCGCCATTTGCAACAACATGGATGGACTAACTCCATCCATTTGCACTTAATGTGAAATAAGTTAGTCAGAGAAAGACAAATACCATATGATCTCACTTGTATGAGGAATTTAAGAAGAAAACAGATGAACATATAGGATGGAGGCGGGGAAAGGGAGAGAGGTGAACAAACCATAAAGGATTCTTAAGGATAGAGAACAGAGTTGAGGGAGGTGGGTAGGGTAGATGGGTGTTGGGTATTGAAGAGGGCACTTGTTGGGATGAGCACTGGGTGTTGTATATACAAGTGATGAATCATGAATTCTACTCCAGAAACCAATTGCAATTGGGTATGTTAACTAAAATTTAAATTTTAAAATTATTTCCTTTGTAGTTATGTTGGGTATTACAATTAACATCTTAAACTTACATAGCAACTTAGTTTGAAAAACAACTTGGTTTCAATAGAATACATTCTGTCCCTCCCCTATTATTTTGCCAATTATATCCTTACATAATTTGTGCTCATTAATAAACATTTTCAACTATTGTTTTATATATTTGCCTTTTTAATCATATAGGCAAAAAGATGAGCTATAAACTAAAAGTAAGTGATACTGGTTTTCATATTTACCCTTGTAGTTATGTTTAGTGATGTTTTCTCTTATGGCTTTGAGCTACTGTCTAGTGTCTTCATGTCAACCGGAAATATTCCCATTAGCATTTCTTGTAAGGCAGGTCAACTATTAATGAACTCTCACAGCTTTTGTTTTCTAGAAGCATCTTAATTTCTCCTTTATTCTTCAAAGATAACTTTGCCAGATATAGAATCCTTGATTGAGAGTTTTGGTTTCTGTCTTCTGGTTTCTGTGGTTTCTGCAGAGAATTTGGCTATTAATCTAAACTTGTACTTGATTCGTTGCTTCTCTTTTGCTACCTTCAAAATTCTGCCTTTGGTTTCAATAATTCAACTGTATGTCTTGGTGTGGATCTCTGAATTTATCTTGCTTTGAGTTCATTAAATTTCTTGCATGTGTAGATTCAACAGATTTGGGAAGCTTTTGGCCATCATTTCCTTAAATACTTTCTCTGCACTTTCTTCTCTTTCTAGGACTCCTATGATGCTTATGTGGGTACACTTGATAGTGTCCCACTGGTCTCAGATTCTTCCATTTTCTTTCAGTTTCCCAGACTAGATAATTTCAACTGTCTTAGTCTTTAATTTTCTGATCCTTTTTTTCTATCTGCTCTTATCTGCCTTTGAATACTTTCAGTGAATGTTTCATATCATTTAGTGTACTTTTGAGCACTGGGATTTGGTTCCTTTTTATAATTTCTATCTTTTTAAAATATTTTTTTCATTTTGTTCTTATGTCCTTTTCCTGACTTCCATTAGTTCTCTGTCCATGGCTTCATTTAGTTCATTGAGCATATTAAATCAGTTGATTCAATGTCTTTAATAATTCCAATGTCTGGGGATCCCTGGGTGGCTCAGCGGTTCGGCGCCTGCCTTTGGCCCAGGGTACGATCCTGGAGTCCTGGGATCGAGTCCCGCATCGGGCTCCCGGCATGGAGCCTGCTTCTCCCTCTGTCTGTGTCTCTGCCTCTCTGTGTGTGTGTGTGTGTGTCTATCATAAATAAATAAATCTTTGAAACAAATAATTCCAATGTCTGAGCTTCTTCAAGGAGAGTATCTGTCAAATTCGTTTGTTTTTCCTGTGACTGGCCATATTTTCCTATTTCCTTGTATGTTTTTAACTTTTCTTTTTAAAGAAATGGACATTTTGGGTATTAATATGCTAACTTTGGAAATTGGATTCTCCCAGTCCTCAAGGATTGATGATTTTTGTTTACTGAAGCTGAATCCATCTGTTTGTGGTTTTCCCAAACTATTTTTGCAAAGTATGCATTCCTTGTGTGTGGTTCTTGAAGTTTCTGCCCCATTTTCTCTGTAGTCAAGCAATGACTGAGAACAATTTCCTTAAACATCTATCTCCAACAAGGGAAAAAAGAGGGTCCTATCTCTACAATTTCTGTTAGATGACACCAGGAAAAGCCATTGCTACTGAGGGCCAAAACCAATGCAGGTATCTGTGCCAGTTCCCCAGGCATAACTAGACCAGCTCAAATGCACAAATCCAAACATTTTGAAGACAAGATCCCCTCTGCCCACACTGGCATCAACCAGCTGTTTCAAGAATACAGGCTGCTGTTCCCACGGCCAAAATTGTGCCAAAATATGGGAGTAGTAGTGGGTTTATGAATGCCATTCACAAAAGATCAGAAGCCTCTCCCTTCATGCAGCACTATTCTGGTTATTGTGTCCAAATGTGTTCCAGAGTTCCAAAATAGTTTATTCCAATACCCTTTTCAGTTTAGTCATTGACTCAATGAGTGGCTGACCACAGATACATTTTAAAGTAATATCATTAGATGCATATATATTTAGGATTGTTAACATCTTCTTGATTGACTTTTATCATTATAGAATGTCCTTTCTTATCCTCTGGTAATATTCATTGTCTTAAAGTTCACGTTGTCTTATATTAACATAGCCCCATTAGTTTTCTTATGCTTGTGTGGTATATTTCTTAATTTCAAACTATTTCCATTTACTGTGCATCTCTTAGAAATTATTTTGTAGGGGCACCTGGATAGCTCAGTGGTTGAGTGTCTGCCTTCAGCTCAGGTTATGTTCCCAGGTCCTGGGATCAAGTCCCACATCAGGTTCCCTACACGGATCCTGCTTCTCCCTCTGCCTATGTCTCTGCCTCACACATTGAATGTTAAAACAGCTTTTTATTTTTATTATTTTTTGCTTTTCCTTCTTTCAGCACTTTAAAACATTATTTCACTGCCATTTTTTTCCTATTGAAAAGTCAGCTCTCACTATTGTTTTGTGTATCACATGTCTTGTTTTCCTGGCTACTTTTAAAAGATTGTCTTTATCTCTGGTTTTTAGTGTTTGACTAAGCTATGCCTAAGGTATGGCCTTTATATTTATCCTGTTTTGAGGGGAGTAGGGTGACTGTCTCCCTTCTTTGCTCTTCAATTTGGATAATTTCTATTAACCTGTCTTCAAGTTCACTGATCCTTTCTTTTGCAGTGTTTAATCTTTTTACAGAATTTTTGTTTTGTTTTGTTTTTGAGAGTGGGGCAAAAAGAGAGGAAGAAAATCTTAAGTAGGCTCCATGCCCAGCAGAGAATCTGACATGGGGCTCAATCTTGCAACCTTCAGACACTTAACTGGTTGAGCCATCCAGGCAACCTGGTAGTGTTTAATCATTTAAGCCCTTCCATGAAGTTAATTTTTTAAATTGTAGGTCTCCTCTAAAATTCCCCACATCATCCTTTGTATTTATCCTTTTCTATAGATACTTTAATGTATTTATAATTATTTTAAAATTCTTATTCAATGATATTAACATCTTATTTGTTGGTCTGTTTTTTTTTCCCTTGGTTATATGTCATACATCCCTGTTTCTTCCACAACACAACTTCTCCAGAGTTGTAATTGCGTATGGACATTGCAGATATGTGTAGAGACCCTGAATTGCTGAGCTTTGTTTAGTAGGCAGTTAAGTTACCAGCAGATCACCTTGATTCTTGGCTTTGAGTGAGTCTGTTTTAGTTCTGCCCTTAGTCCTAGGGCCTAGACCTGAGTTCTGAGCTGTGGTTCTTATCTTAAGGCACAACCTACTAGGTTTTCAATGAAAAGCCCAAAATATTTACATCTCTCGACTTGGGACATAAATCCCAAACTTTCCCTCCCCAGCACCAGCCTCTGCTGAAATCTTAGTTGAGCTTGTCCAGCCTTTCAGGTGTTGTTTTCCGTTGGGCTCCCTGGAATCCCAACCAATTTATGTATAACCTAAGAGTCAGACAAGGATTTGAGGGGAGTATCAGGCAAACACAAGACTCTGTAGTTTCCTCCTTTCTGGGATTTCCTTCTTGAATTTCCAAGCTGTTCCAACAACCCTGAATTCTGACTTGCCTCCTGCTTCATGAGATTATCACTTTTTGTTTTATTCCCTGTGAGCACATGAGGAATAGTCACTGAAAATAGATCCTATCCAGTGTCTTACTCTTCTTTCAGTAGATGAATCCCCTCTAGTTTTCGTCCGTCTCTGATCACTTTCCTTACTTCCCAGTGCATTTCAAAGATGTGTATAATTATCAATAGGAGGGTTTGTCTGATATGACACTCTTGCCCTCACAGGAAGCCAGACTAGATAACATGTTTAAATAACATGTAAACACCTTATTTAAAATAAAATCCAGCTTCCTTTTATTTATTTCAGTAATGGTTACACAAGTGTGTTCACACTGAAAATCCATCAAAGTGTATGTTTGTGTACTTGGGTCTGTTATTTGCCAATAAAAAGTTCATTATGAGAAAAAGCCAACTTCATGTCAGTACCCAGTTAAAAACCACTCCAGCTTTCCTCTGGCCTTGGGATCAAACTCAGATCCTTGCCTCAGACTTCTCTCCTGGCTATAACTTCTAGGTTCACTTGCAGCTTCCTAAATGAGACACATTAGCTCCTGTTCTTTCCTCTATCCCCACCTCCCACATTCTATATGGATAACTTCTACTTACTCCTCAGGCTTCAATTTAAGCATCGTCTTGTAGAAGCTTGTCCTGGCCACCAAGTTAATCCATCCTTTCTTCCACCTTAGGTATCCTCTGTTGCCTTGTCACAGCCACCAGGTCCCACTCCCTGACCCCCACCTCAGCAAGAGCACTCGTTAAACTAGCTTGCAGTGTCCAATGAGCATCTGAGTGTCAGGAACCAGATCTTTAAGTCTAGCCCCAGAGTAGTTCAGAGAGTGTGCAAAATGTTCAAACTATGCCTTCTCGTTATGGTTAGCCTTCCCAGGGCAACTTGCCTACAAGATCCCACCTACGGCAGTTCCCCAAGGCTAGTGACCTTGAAGAGGTACGGATGCTACTGTGAGAATTCAGAGAATTGGAAACAAGTACACCTAGCTCCAACACCAGAGGAGACATTCCGATAAAGGTCTCCTTCCTGTCCAGCCCTGCTTCTTCTGTCAGATGAAAGGTTGGAACCTTAAATTCTGATAATTCAGTTCTTCCTAAACATAATAGCTGAATGACTGACCAGAACGTTTTGAAGAAGACAAGGAAAAGTTTATTGTGTTGAGCAGACCTTATTTTCATTACAGTACCAGGAAATTCATTCTCAGTTCACTTCAGGTGCAGAGGGCTCTGCAGACATTTAGAGCCTCAGCGCTTCTTCCCAAGCAAGGGGCAGCACCTGGACCAATGTTGCATTTGATGGAATAGATTACAGTAAAACAAAACAGTTATAAAGAAGGTTTTCTAATACATACTGTTCTTTAAAAATTCTAACATTTTTCATTTTTCTGTTTACCTTGTTATTACCAAGGATAAAATGGTACTTGATCATCTTTCTCTCAGATTGTTAACCTTAGATTTTTCTACTTTTATTTTGAAGAGGAATTATGCCACTTCTCTGGAAATCTAAATGGTGACAAGTAAGGCAATGCGTAAGTTACAGATGGGTAAAGGCCTTAACTCATACCCTAACTTGTTTCCTCTTAAATCTCCACATTTGCCCTCTGCGTTGCTAGGTAATTTAAGACTCAGGAGATAGCCTCTTGCTTGCAAAATCATTATCAGTGAGTTTAAACTTAATGCACTAAAAAACAAAAAACAAACAACAATAAAAAACAACCTAAATGCACTACTTTTGGGGAGCATGCAGCTGCATGAAGCTGATTTTTAGTTTCTTCTTATAAACTTGTCAGCACCCAATGGCACCCTGAAAGGAGAGATCCACTACTCCATGCCCTGACACACTGTTACCTGGAAGTGTTGTTTCTGTATTAGACTAAGAGATCAAATACCAAATGAAAGAGAAAACTGGTATCCTCCAGATAGTTTGAAATATCGATTACAACCTGAGCTAACAAAGTCTCATTAGCTCGAGTTCAATCAGGTAATTAATTACCAAAGTCATGATTGAGACCTTCCACCACTACATCAAGGCAGGGAAAACATGAATTTAGGTAAAAAATGTTATCCCACCAAACTAGACATGATAGCTATATTTAACTCTTATCATCCCACAAAAGTATTTCCATAAAATCAAATATTTAAAAATTATTAAAATTACACAATGGAATCGATATTTAAATAAATTTGCACACAATGCACCTTCCATTTGTTGTTGCCAACAAACAGTTTCCATTAGGTGACTTTACCTAAACATTTCCATTTCCATGAAATCTGATGCCATAGCACTAACACTATATTCAGAAAAATGCACTAGAAATTTCCTTATAACTCTTGAGTTGAATTCTTTCTTTCAATCATTCATGGCAATTTTAGAAAAGGACTGCTCTTAAGTACCTACATTTACTCCTAGGGGAAATGTGGGTAAGGGGAATCATTTTACTCATTGCTAGGAGGGTGGTGTCTGACTTGTTCCAAATTATGGCATCCTTCAAGTGTAACTCCCAGCTAAAGGAAATGGATTCCCTTCCTATTACCTGGGCCAGTCTCTTCTGAAAACTGTAATGCCACCTCTAGCTTTCAACTCTTTATCCGAGGACTGAGTCCCTGCAACCAGACAAAAGCTTTTCATTCAAGTGAAGCCTCAACACAGTCCATTATATGAGGACTTGAGGAAAGGAGAGTTCATTAAGCTCTATTCCTGGAAATGATTTGATAATCTTTGCTCTCCCACGAGCTGAGTTCATACAACACACAGGCGTATCATGAGGCATATGCATGTAGTAGGTAGGCAAACATCTGTACGTTTCCATTTGAAATGCCACATTTTGAGATTCTACACTTTATCGGCCTTAGGGAAAACTAATGTGTCATCATTCTCAATGTGTAAGGATTGAGTACAATTTTAAAATAAACATAGGCATGCCCCCACAGCTCGAGCAGCAGGCTGTGTGCATGGGTTTGATCTCAATCAAATACCACTACTCATAGAACATAAAAACACACTACTGCGTGTCACTCTGACATGTAACATTATTTTACAGCACTCTGGCACTGATTCAGAAAGAAAATTTCCCATTATGGCATGATAAGAGAAAAAATTCCATTACATATAAATAAATGATGGTCAAAAATAATGCACTGTGAAGTTTCCAGAAGCTTGTGTGTTTCATTGCCATCCGCTCTTGCCTCTTGAAAAAAAAATCTTTTCAGTCACAATTTGTTTTCACACAGTAAAGACAATAGACAAAGCTGACCAAGACCAAATTTTAGTGGTATTATCACTTTCTAGGGCATCAGAGGTTCATCCTGAAAGATGCTGATGACACATGAACCAAGAGAAGGAAGGCAGGCCCTCGACTATTTCAGAAGTAAGCTGGATCTTACATATATAGATTCAGCTACTGGTAAAACTTCCGTTTAGGGTGGTGATGAATAAGGGCAGTGAGGACACACATACTACAGACAACAGATTTCACACTGTACTTTCCTCACATGGAATATGCACACGAGACCTGGTGGAAAGACATGAAGAAATGTCCATGTCCCATGGGAACCACCATTTAAAAAGCATACTCCAGTGACTAGTATTTCCTGCTCAGTCTCCCAGAAAATAAACTCAGAAAATGCACAACTCTGTTCACGATTATAGACTAAAGCTGCGGGAGCAGAAGCCTCTCTGAAGGCTTAATTAAATTGAAGACGAAGCTGAACAAATATTTTTTGCTCTGATTCTATCCCTTTAGCTATTCTGACCAGGTGAGCAGCAGGGCAGGGGGAACTCAAGCTACAGCCTTTGTCAACAGCAATGATTCTGAGGTATCTTTCAGTCTTGGATCAATTTACAGAAAAATCTTTTGAGCTCCCCTCGTCCCAATTTTTAATGTAATTATAAAAGCAAACTGAAAAGCTCCTTCAGGCTGAGAGACTCCTAAGCTAACTTTTGCTTATGTGTATATGGAAAAAATTCCTTGGTAGTTGTCACAAGACTTGATTTTTAAAAAAAGACTGCAAATCAATGTTCCCTGGCTTAGAAGAGTGAGGATTCTCCTATCCAGTTGCAGCCCCTCCTCATATTTTTAAAAAGCAGGCAAAATATTGGAGACAACACCAGTTTGCCCTGGAAGAAAGTGCAGTCCCATGGGAGTACTCTTGCTGCTTGCTGTACTCTGCAGCCTGGGCAGATGGAGGGAAGGAACCCAGAGCCTCACACCCATGCAGCCCAACACCACACCAGAAGACTCCCTTGTGGGTGCCTCCCCACACTGTCTACTTACCAGGAGAGGCTTCTCCAGAAGGACTGTTCTGGGTTGCTAAAGCAAAGACACTAAAGGCAGGGACTAAAGGGCCAACACACCTTCAAGGTGTGATTTTGTGCAATCAGAAGAGGTGGCATACCGGCAATTTCAGCAAACCAAAGGCAACCCACAGGCTCAACTAAAAGGAATATAGAACAGTGTAGAGAAACAAATTAACATCTCTCCTGTTCAACATCTCTCCTGTTCTCAGCTCTGGGATTTCCTCACAGAGAAGTCAAGCCAGCTTTGCCTGGGTCTGAAAGAGACAATCCCTTCCCCAGGAAGCAGAGGGATGAATGATGCAATGACCTTTCTGAGGGAGCCCCGAGCCCTGCGAGATGGATCACCAGAGGGGCTCGCTATGGCTGTATCCAGTAAGGAAATCCATAACAGACTTTTTTTTCTTTTTTTTTTTTTAGAAAGTGGGAAGAAAAAGCAGACCTTCACAAATACAAAAATTGTTTACAAAACAATTATCTAAAAAGTTTACTGGGGTTGGGTGGGGATTAAGAATCATGTTTTCATTTCAAATTAGTCACATGGTACTGATGGTTTATAAAAGAGAATAGTCAATTTCTGTTTTCCTCATTTCCCCTCAGACACCCCAGAGTCTTCCTACTTCTGCTATGTTCCCCACCTTCACCCCAACCCACCCCATCCTGTCCCCAAATTAATCTGTCCCGAGCCAACTCCAAAGACACATGATTGTTGGTTGGGTTTCAATTAGACAATGAACTTAATGCTGGAGAAGAGAACAAAAGAACACAGGAGCACACTGGCATAAACCTCAAGGTGTGTGGACCTTGCACAAAGCTTCTGCCACACAGAAGCTTCTGCCACCACAGTGCAGGCTGCAGACTGAGCTCCACTGCCAGTAAACTGAGGTAAGGAAGAACATGGCTGCTCTGGCTGGTTGGCTTCCTGTGGTGGTGCAGCATGTGTGTGCTCTTGGGTGTGGTCACCACAGGACTCATTTTCTTCCAGTTGCCTTTGCCATTTTCCCTTCTGGTCAGAAGACTGCTCTTTACAGAGTCTCAAAAGATCAGTCACTTGTCTTCCTATGAGGTACAAATCCAATAGAGGTTTAACTCTAAAAATCCAGAGCCCACTGGTATGCAGAAGTCAAAATCAAATGGTCAGAATCAAAAGGTGTGGCACACCTGCCCAGCCAGTTTATCAGCAGTTGTAGAGACAGATCAGAAAAAAACTAGCATTTAATATAAAAAGTGTTTTTCAAATGGTGTAATTTCCTATCCGCTTGTGAATGAAGATCATAACTCTTCTCGTTTCTGAGGTCCTATGGAAAAAGAGGACAATTGAAAATAAAATGGTTCAATCTTTAAGTTACAAAAATACAGACTGGATTTCTTTTCTGGTATTATAACCTATTAATTACAGCCCCACCTCCATTTTATCTCTCTTTTAAAATTTTTAGGAGCTCTGGTTTGGTGTATTATATTTTGAAAAAGAAATAAAGATCTTTTTTTTTTTTTTTGATCTTTTTGTTTTTAAAAACACTGACACTACCTGCATACTCCTACTCCAGCAGAACTGTTTTCACAAATACAATATTTACTTCTGGTAAAAACGCGCATATTTTTAGTCAGGATTCTTCTTTCTTCACTTAACATGTAAACATTTTCCTAAGTAAAAGTGCAGCTCATATACTTTATAAAGTGCAGCTCTTGGATGTTTAAACTGTTTTTAATGCTTTTGGTTTATAAATAATATATTTCTCCATGTATATGACTTTTTTCTTGTGTGGACTTATTTCTTTAAGGTAAATTCTCAAGAAAGGAACTATCAAGGGAATAAACATGTTAATGGTTTCTGACAGCCAATTTATTATCTCCCTCCTTTTTTTAATAGAGGGCAAGAGGGGAGCTCACAGAGAGAGAGGGAGAGAATCTTAAGCAGACTCCATACCCAGCACAGAGCCTGACACTGGGCTCGATCTCACAACCCTGAGCCAAAATCAAGAGTCAGACACTTCACCAACTGAGCCACCCAGGTACCTTATTATTGCTTTTTAATAAGGGCTGTTCTAATATACAAAGCTCCAGCAAGGTAGACCCAGAGGAGTTTCTTCACCATCTCCGCAACAAAGGGCATTATCAGAAACAATATACATATTTTTTCAATGGAGTATATATTTTAATGACAGATTCCTTTAATGTGATTACTGTTTCTTCAACTTCACTTACTGTGTTCTTCTCTTATTTGAACAGTTTGTCTACATTCTTTATCTATGCATCGACAGAAATCCTTTAGGTTTCACTATTGAATTTTAATTATTTTTATGCTGAATATCCAGCCTCTCGGCCGTGATACTTAACATCATGGTACAGTCTTCAGGATGGTTGGGTGAATCACTCAAGATCCATGTTCTGTAATTGCTCTTTTAGAATTAGTTTTGAGCTGAATAAATGTTTAAAATCCAGATCTCAGCTTATTAATAGTTTACAAAAGGTCACTTTTGTATTCTAATGATTTTTGTCAACTGCATACCATTTGAGATGTATATAGCATAGGGAAAATATTACATGAACATTTAGTCCCCCTATTCTTAGCCTAAATTAAATAAAAACACTCTATCCTCCACCCTAATATGCTTCTTTGAAAGAATATTTTTTTTCACATCAATATGTACTTTGTCTTGATCCTAAATGTATTTACTAGTGCCTGGAGAGATTTAATAAAAAGCCAAGGAATATGACAAGAGATCCCCAAAATAACACTGGGCTTGTCAGATAGAGGGAAGGACCTAGAACCTTATGCCTAAACAGGCCAACAACACACCAGAAGACTCCCTGCTTGTCTTATGTATCACAAAACTCATAGGCCTACCTAACAATAATCTCAATTAAAGCACCTTTTCTTGAGATGCCCGGGTGGCTCAGTGGTTGTGCATCTGCCTTTGGCTCAGGGTGTGATCCTGGGCCCCAGGATTGAGTTCCACAACAGGTTCTCCATGGGGAGCCTGCTTCTGCCTCTGCGTATGTCTCTGCCTCTCTCTCTCTGTATCTTTCATAAATAAATAAAATCTTTTAAAACAAAACCAAGTCAAAAAAAGCACCTTTTCTCAAAAACATAAATAAATAAATAAATAAATAAATAAATAAATAGGCAAAGAAAAGAGGACAGTGATTGTATTAATACAATCGATGTATTACAATGGTAATACATACCATTTAGAAGGCCAATTGAAAAAAGGAAAATAAAAATATATACTGGTTGACGTCAGGACAGAAGTGCTGAGATTCCTTTTATTCATTATTCTGTTTTTGCAATAAACACAAATCAGGAACGTAAATAAGTACTTCTCTAGGGCTGAAGGTTGGACCTACCTTCCCAGCGTGACTCTTGTGTTGTCTTCTCCTTGTCCAGCACTCCTGTCTCTTTCTCCCTCTGGAAACGGGTCTGTAGCTGCTTGATCTCCTGGTCGTAGTCCTGCCACTCTGGGACAATTCGAACAGCTGCTTCCAGCTTGGGCTCTTTGGTCATTGGATTATTACACTGTGAAAAACCAAATCGTATACTTCAACCAAGGTAAAGACAGGGCACATTATCCAGAATTCAAAGGTATGTCTGTTCCTGGGTTATAAATCCCAACTGAACAAAAAAGAATAACACTGAGGAATCAAATGACAGATGAGCAGAAGCAACATGGTCACATAAAGCTTCTACAAAGTTGTGGGAAGTGACAGGAAAGCAGGAAAAGAAAATTCTTGTAGTAAAATCACAAGGCACAGAGATAATCCATAAGAAAAGTAGTAACTTTGCTGATTTTAGTGAAAACAGCCCCATCAGACACTAGAGGACTTGGCTGCCTGCTGCAAGCAGCAGAAATCTATGTATGTTACTGTAAGACAAGCTGCAGTCCCCCAACTGTACAACCACAGAGAACACTAAGTAAGACTCTCTCTGTGTGTTAATAATGATCTAGTTGTAAATCACATTGGACTAGGACGCAGAAAAGAACCACAGAGAGCTTACCAAATCTATCGTTTTTGCCCTTTTCTTAGAGGCATCATCACACCACGTTTCACACCAAAGCCATTCTTGAGGGAGTGATTTAATTGGCACCTGATGGATCATGTTATTGGGCAAATCCTGTTTGGTAAAAAAGAAAATAAAACAACAATCTAAAGTTCTGGGAGAAATTTAAATCAATGAATAGCAAATTAGTGATGATAGTTGCTCATTACATATCACATACCAATCACAAATTTTTAGAACTGAAAGGGTCTACTAAAAACCTTAGAGAAGCTAAAATATTTGTGATGTTTTTTAAAACCACAAAGTTTAGAGGACTCAAACTACCTATGATAAGCACCTGAAAAATTTTAGCTTAAAATTCACAAATAACCTGCACCTAGACTTCCCTCCATGAGGACAATTCTAAGAAAAGGTACTACTGCCTCTTGAAAGTTAACTAAGCATAGAGCGTGGTTTTATACTTCACAGTTTTGCATAAAGGAAGCTCTGAATCCACCTTGTCACCTGGGGCTTGATCCCAAGTGGACGAAGCTCACATGTTTTTGAGTCAACTATATGCCTTGAAGCTTTGTTCTCAGTGTTCCATTGTCTTGTAACAAACAACCAATATGATCCAGAAATTCCACTTCTGGGTATATACAAAAAAGAATTGAAGCAGGGACTCAAACATATACTTGTATGCCAATGTTTACAAAAGCATTATTCACAATAGCAAAAAGCTGAAAATAAGCCAAATATCCATCAACAGATGAACAGATATACAAAATATGGGATGGATATATATATATATATAAAATATATAAAATGGAATATTCTTCCATCATAACGAGAAGGAAATTCTGATGCTATGACATGGATGAAACTTGAAAATAGGGACGCCTGGGTGACTCAACAGTTGAGCATCTGCCTTCGGCTCACGGCATGATCCCGGAGTCCCGGGATGGAGTCCCACATCAGGCTTCCTGCATAGACATAGAGCCTGCTTCTCCCTCTGCTTGTGTATCTGACTCTCTCTCTCTCTCTCTCTCTGTCTTTCATTCATTCATTCATTCATTCATAAATGAAAGAAAGATGGGATCCCTGGGTGGCGCAGCGGTTTGGCGCCTGCCTTTGGCCCAGGGCGCGATCCTGGAGACCTGGGATCGAATCCCACGTCGGGCTCCCTGCATGGAGCCTGCTTCTCCCTCTGCCTATGTCTCTGACTCTCTCTCTCTCTCTGTGTGACTATCATAAATAAATAAAAATTAAAAAAAAAATAAATAAATAAATAAATGAAAGAAAGAAAGAAAGAAAGAAAGAAAGAAAGAAAGAAAGAAAGAGAAAGAAAAAAGACAAACTTGAAAATAGTATACAAAGTGAAATAAGCAAATAAGCTAGGCACAAAAAGGAAAAATACTGTATGATTCTGAAAGTATCTAGAATAGGCAAATTCATACAGATACAAAATAGAATAGAGGTTGCCAGGGGCTGGGGGAAGGAAAGAAGGGAGAGTTATTCTTTAATGTTTACAGAGTTTCAGGATGAGATGATAAAAAGCTCTGGAGATGGTTAGCTGTAACAGTGTGAATGTACTTAATGCCACTAAACTGTATAGTTAAAAATGATTAAAATGGGAAATTTTATGTTACATGAATTATACCTAATAATGCAAGTACAATAGACACTAACAGACAAAAAGAAAAAGAAAAAAATTGTTACTAGTAAACTTACATTAAGGAAAATAAAATGATATTCTTTAGGCAGAAGGAAAATGATCCTATATGAAAGCCCAGAAATGCAGGAAAGAATGCAGAGTAACCATGTAAGCAATTCTAAAATGACCAAATGTCAAGTAAACTACTACCTATAAAACATGCGGAATGCAACCAAGTTTTGCTGAGGTAGCATCTGATCCTTTCAAATGTATATATTAGAAAAGACTAAAAGTTATGAACTAAACACCTATCTCAAGAAATTAGGGAAAAAAATCAAATTAAATAAAAGAAAGAGGTAAGAACAATAAAGAACAATCAGTGAAATAGAAAAGAAACATAGGATGGAACACATTAAAAGATGCTTAATTCTTGGCGAGGTGATAAAGGAAAAAAAAGCACAATAAACAACGTCAGGAATTTTTAAAAGAGAAAGAGAAGACACTAGTATAGATGCTATGGACTTTAAAATGATAACTGGAGTAACGGAAGCATTCTGGCTCTGGATATACATTTTCTGATGTGTATCATCAGAAAATTAATTACACAGTGCACTTAAAATCTGAGCATTTCACTATATATAAATTATATTGTTTTTTAAAATGAAAGGATAGTAAAAGCAATTTCATGACAATATGTTAAGGAAATTTAGAAACCACTTAACAAAAACAGTGATAAAAGAAATAACAGAAAATGTCAACAGTCCCATAACTATTAAAGAAACTGGAATCATAATTTAAACACAAAGAAATTAGAGGCTTCACTAGTGAATTCGACCAAGCATTTAAGAAAGAAATAAGGCCAACCTTATACAAACCAATTACAGGTAAATGAAAACAAAAACAAAAACAAAATCCAACTCATTTCATTAAGTCTCAATACCAAAATCTGATAGAGATATTATAAGCCAATGTCACATAAAAACATAAATGCAAAATTCTTAAATAAATACTTACCCCCAGAATCCAGGGCTATATAAAAAATTATAAATCATGATCAAGTTTGATTATATAATTCAGAAATTATATTTAGGTATAAAATTAACTCTATTTATAATAAAAGAGAAAAGCATATCGCAGATGTCAAAAACAAAATTTAACACAAAAGATTTTTTTTTAAAGTAGCAAACCAACACTAAAAAGAACTTCCTCAATGTGAATAATGGGTATCTATAAAACATCTACAACAAACATTATACTTAGTGGTGAAATGCTGAATGCTTTCATCATTTTGAGTCAAGAATGCCCACTATCAACATTTCTATTCAACATTATAGAAGTCCCAATAAATAGTGAAAGCGAGAAAAAAAAAAGTTTTTGTAACATAAGATTGGAAAAGAAAAAGTAAAACAGCCATTATCTGTAGATGATACACTTATATATATAGAAAAGACAAAAGTATATAAGATTAGCAGGGTAGCTGAATACAACAATGAACAAAAATCAACTGCAATTCTAGACACCAGTAACAAATAGAAACAAAAGCAGACTGTTGAGCACATGTTCCAACATACACCCAGAGACTGATGGCAAAGAATGCAAATCTTAGTGGTTCTGAACACTTAAGGAAATCTCCGTTCAATTTTAGCTGACTACTAAGCTAATCAAGCAAACCAAAAATGCAGTCTTCACAGAAATGGTTTAGAACTCCAAAAACAACTACTACTACAATAAGCAGCAACAAACTCTGGGGGAAGGGGAAAGTCTGATTTCCAGAGTTGCCACACTATATTACTTGAAATGTTCGGTTTTCAACAAAAATGAAGAGACTTACAAAATACCAAATATATAAAACCCATATACAGGGGTAAAAAACAATCAATAGAAACTATACTTTTGGTGGCCTAGACATTGGATTTAGAACACAAGGACTTTATCAGGTATCTTAAATATGTTCAAACAGGACAAAAGAAACCATGTCTAATAGAACTAAAGGAAAATATGAGAATGATGTTTCAAAAATTAGATAATAAAGAGATACAAATTATACAAAAGAACCAAACAGGAAATACACTGTTGAAAAACACAATAATTTAAATTAAAATTCGCTAGATGGGTTTAACCACAGATTTGAGCAGCATAAAAAATAATCAGTCAACTGAAGATAAATCAATTGAGATTATTCAGTCTTGAGATTATCCAGAAGCAGAGAGAAGAATGAAGAAAACTAAACAGAGCCTCAGAGAACTGTGGAAAACCATCAAATAAATACATGAACACACACAATGGCAGTCCCAAGAGGAGAGAGAAAGAGGTAGAAATAATACTTAAAGAAACAGAATGTTCCCAATTTGGTGAAAAATCTTAATCTACACAAGCTCAATGAATTTCAAGCAGGATAAATTCAAAAGAGATCCAACCTAGCTATATCATAATTAAACCATCAAAAGAAAAGACTAGAGATAGTGACTTGTCAGGTAAGGGATTCTCAAGATTAATGCTAACTTCTCATCACAAAATACGGAGGCCAAGAATTTGTGGAACAATAGATTCAAAGAAAAACATGAGAAGGGAGGAAAAAAAACCTGTCAGGCAAGAATTTTATATCTAGCAAAATTATTCATCAAAAAACAATGAAGGAGAAAATTATACATTCTTCAAGAGTTTGTAGCTCCAGGGCTATCCTATCAGACAGATTATAGGGAGTCTTCTGGCTGAAACGGAAGGGCACTAGACAGTAGTTCAAATCCACGTGAAAAAATAAAAAGCAGCAGTAAAGGTATGTAGGTAAATATAAAAGATAATATCAATGTACTTCTTATGAAGAGTTCCTCCCCCCCCCCCAGTTTAAAAACAATTCCAAACAGTAATAATTATAAATCTGTGTTGGTGAGCATATGATGTATAAACATACAAATTGTATGATAATAAAAGTATGGGGAGGAGGGGAACACAGCTATTTAGGAACAAAGTTTTTGAATACTACTGAAATTAAGTAGTTAGTAACTCAAACTAAATTATCATAAGTGGGCAGCCCCGGTGGCCCAGCGGTTTAGCACCGCCTTCAGCCTGGGGTGTGATCCTGGAGACCCAGGATCAAGTCCTGCATCGGGCTCCCTGCATGTAGCCTGCTTCTCCCTCTGCCTGTGTCTCTGCGTCTCTCTCTCTCTCTCTCTCTCTGTGTCTATCATGAATAAATAAATAAAATCTTTAAAAACTGTCATAAGCTAAAGGTGTTAATGATAGTCAAGACAACCACTGAGAAAATAACTCAAAAATACATAGCAAAGGTAACAAGGAAATTTAAATGGCAGATGTAAATTCTACTTCACTAATGATTATATTAAATATAAACATAAAAAACTCTCCAAATGAAAGTCACATAGGATAATGATTCACATATACCAAATTAACAGACTGACAATAAATACTGGTCAAAACATGAGCAATAGGAATTCTTACATGGCTAGTGGGAGCATAAATTACAACTACTCTGGAAAACTGTTTAGGATCATCTAATAAAGAAAAATACACTAATCTGATGACTTGGTAATTCCATGTGTTGCTGTACACACAACTGAAATGTACATGTGCATCAAGACAGTTGCATGAATGATCACAGCAGCATTATCCATGGAAGACAAAAAATGGAAAACAACCCAAATGTTGGATAAACAAAGCAATGTACCACTACACACAACAAAATGGATGGATTGTACAGACATAATGTTGAACAAAAGAAATTAGCTCAGAAGAGTACATATTTTAAGATACTGAGGTAGGGAGGAAAAAACCATTCAAAACCAATCTATAGTATTTAAGGATACATGTTAAAGCAGTAATTTAGAAATAAAGCATTGAGGTGATTACCACAAAAGTCAGGATGCTGGACACCTTTGTTAGAGAAGAAGGGTGGCTGCTGGGATGCTAGCAATGTTCTATTTTCTTTTCTTTTTTCTTTTTTTTTCTTGTTTTGCAATGTTCTATTTCTTGAACTGGATGGTGGCATATAGGCATTTCCACAAAGAAATTAATGCATGTGAATATGTACATATTGGTATATTTTTGTTTTGTATGCTTTCTTTCATAGATGCTATATATCACAATAAAGGCTTTAACATGTTTAAAGCAGACTTATGCAAAACAAAATATGTGAAACTAGGTATTTAAAACAAACTATAAACTCACTTCTGAAAAATATTTAGCTAATACACTGATTTGGCTAAACTTAAGAAAACCCATGGTTTTTGACATAGAAAAAAGGGAAATTGAAATTGTGAGACTAGATACAGTGAATCCTTGCTAAATAGCTCCTAAAGAGAAACAAATTGCTCCTAGCAGGCAGAGAAACAAATTTATCAGATTACCGTGGGTACAAAATTAAAAAATATGGTAATGGTTTGAAGAGGCTGCATCATCCTTCTATCTCCCTTCCAAATCAACATCTATGACATCTATGACTATGACATTTTTCAGGAGAGATAAAAATGTCACACACGCACACACTGCACAATTCCTTTCCACGAAGAAACAAAACACTGTCCTAACAGAGGAGAGAACAGAGAGGAAAATAATTCCTGACACAATACTGCATACCCATCACTGAAAGTGTTAACCAAAAAAATAGCCACTTACTTGATCAAGATTTGAGAGGCTGTTAGGATCCTGACTCAGACCTTGGTACTGTCCCCTGAGTCTGTCACCAGCAGCTATTTTCCTAAACTTCTTCAGATCCACGACATACAGTGCACTGGATAGAGAAGAACTACTTGTTATAACCATGGATTGTGGCACCAAAAGTAACCTCACTAAATAACAGTCACCAGGTAAACATCCTGGCCTCTCTTTGAAAAGTGAACTATGGCCTCATGGTACAGCTCAGGGTCAGTACGTGCCTCTTCAAAGATGCTCAGGAAATTATTGCAAAATCCATATTCTGCCATCACAAGCTCACTTTGTCACTCCTCCTTATTCAACTATCTTCCTTACTTAGCTGCCTTAAATCTCTGACAAAAGACAACTTCTATGAAATGTCAGCAAATAAAGTAATAAAAGCTAATCATCAAAGATACCCTGATGTCTTAAATGTTGCAGGAAAAAATCCCCACAGTGTTATGGATCTTCTGGACCAAGAACATAACTAAGGATAAATCACCAAACCTCAGAGATAAATATCTCTGTAAATGCTACTACCTACACATCCCCTGACCTTCCAGATCTTCCAAACCACATCCAGCCCAGAGCAGATAATGTAACATTACACAGTCCGTTCTAGCAGTTCTACTTCTAGGATTCTGTCCTACAGATATGTCTGAAATATACTAAGTGATGTACCTAATTATTCACTGCAACAACATATGTCACAGCAAAAGATCATAAAAAAACATCTATCTACTGGAATAATATGTAGATGTAAAGGAAGGTCTCTCTCAACTCACTGACATAAGATTTAATAGAGATATTAAAACAAGGCACAAAACTGTAAATATGATGGTATTATTTTGTGTAAAAAAGAAGTCTAGTTGTTTATGTAAGAACTAAGTTCTGGGAGGATATATATAAATTAATAGAAGAGGTTATCTGTTATAGAAGTGGGAACTGACTAGAAGACAGGACTGGGAAGATTCTTTTTCATGACATATTTTTTATAATTTTTATTTCTGAACCATATTAATTTATTACCTACTCACAATTTCTAATATGCAAAATAAATTTTTTAAGAAAAGAAAATCAAATAGCTTTAGGAATATAGCTTTTTCAATACCTGATATGATACTTTCGCCCAGCCAAATGACTGGCCCAGTACCCTGATTTCCAGAACCTGTAGCCATCCATTTCTTTCCGGCTATCACAGAAGGGAGTATAGCCATAAGGAGCACCATCCAAGTTGAAATCTCTTAACTCTTTCAGATCTGTTCGTACAATCTGGAGAAAAGAAGATCCCAAGTCATTTGGGTTGTTTTGTTTTGTTTTGTTTTGAGTGTTTTAGAGGAAGAAAAGGAGAGGGAGAAGGTAAGAGAGAGAAAAGGGGTAAGGGTAAAGGGCAAAGGGAGAGAGAGAAACAGAGAAAGCAAGAGAGAGAGATACAAAGGGCGAGGGAAAGGAAGAGAGAGACTCTTCAACAGGCTTCCCACCCAGCACAGAGACCAACACAGGGCTCCATCTCAGGACCATGAGAGCATTACCTGAGCCAAAATCAAGAGTCAGACACTTAACAAACTGAGACATGTAGATGCCTCACAAGTCATTTGTTAAACAGCCATAAAGACAGCAGTTTCTTTAAAATACAGACTACCGGGATCCCTGGGTGGCTCAGCGGTTTAGCGCCTGCCTTTGGCCCAGGGTGTGATCCTGGAGTCCCGGGATCGAGTCCTGCATCGGGCTCCCTGCATGGAGCCTGCTTCTCCCTCTGCCTGTGTCTCTGCCTCTCTCTCCCTGTGTCTCTCATGAATAAATAAATAAAATCTTTAAAAAAAAAAAATACAGACTACCTCACTGAGACATTACAGAGGGTAGCTCTGAGGTTAATAGCACAGGGTCTATGGGTAGACTCAGTCTAAACCCAGATTCTTATACTGATTAGCTGACTGCCATCACTAACATGTAAGATATTTTGTCTGGTGCCTGGCACACAGTATTCTAAGTATTCAAAAAGACAGAAATAAAACAAATTTACACTACTTAGCCTCTCTATGACTGAGTTTCCTCATCTGTAAAATGGAGACCCCACAGGATTACATTAATCAATTTATGGACAAATGTGGAAAGATGTCTGGCACATATCAAGTACTCAATAAAGAGTAAGTGTGCTTATATCAGAATCCAGAAAGCATGCTTCAGGTCTAGCCAGTTGTGATACTATGAGCCAGATGAGGCAAGTAATTCCAAAGAGGTAGATGAAGTTTCTGGCCGTATGGCTTTTACACATATTATATATCACTCCCATTCAGATGATTACCTCAGATTTCAGCCAGATCAGGGTAAGGGGGAAGGCTGTGAAGGAGAACTATAATCACACTTTTTGAGTTTGTATGTTTTAAAACCAAAGTGTGTTCCTTTTAGGTCAAATCTTGACACGGGGAAGAATAGCTGAAGACTTCCAAATTATCAAGGCCAAGCATCTATCAACTAGAGCTTCCCCTCTCTTAACCATGTCAACAACTCCTAGCTTTTGGGTAAAAAATTGGAGATAATTGCAAGCACTGTTAAACCTCAATCTTCCAGTTTTTAGTTTTAGTTTAGTTTTTAGTTAAAGTAAGAAACAAAACTGCATACATGATGTAATCACAACTGTGCAAAAGAGGCATTAAAAAAAAGATGAAAAGGAGATAGATCAAATGCAAACTTTAAAGGTGATCACATTTGGGTGTCACTTTCCATATATCCTAAAATAATGTATCATAAGCATGTATTTTTCTGTAACTAGAAAAACGGGCACCTGCGTGGCTCAGGGGTTGAGCCTCTGCCTTTGGCTCAGGTCGTGGTCCTGGGGTCCTGGGATCAAGTCCCACATCAGGCTCCCCAGAGGGAGCCTGCCTCTCCCTCTGCCTGTGTCTCTGCCTCTCTCTTTCTGTGTCTCTTGTAAATAAATAAAATCTTAAACAAAGAAAAAATCATTTAAAAAATGAAAAGGAAGTCTAATGCCCTTAATGCAAACTGTTTAAATCTGGCTTGTAAGAGAGCTTACCTGATCAGCATCCACAAACAGGAATTTGTCAACAACTAGTGGGAAGAGCACATCCAGGAAGAGGATCTTATAACCCCAGATGATGCGCTGTTTCTCAGTCTGTTGATGAAGCCACCGGGGCCATTTGTACTGAACAAGTTCATATTGGAAATTGTATTCATTTGCCATATAAGGTATGAACTCCTATTTTTGGACATAGGAAACAACAAACCACCATTTATTTTGATGAAGAAAATCAACTGTATAATGTAAATCAGTCATCATGATTATGGTACAAGTAAAACACATTTACCATAAGAGCAGTCTAATACAGAAATCTGACCCTGACTTACCTACGACTACATAAAAGAATACAGAATAATGTGCCAAACCCCCATTTCTTTATGACTTCTGATTACCACATGAAATGACAAATCTTTCAATGAAGGGCTTTTGTGTTTATATGTGTGTTTTATGGGAAAAAACTGTCAAAACATGATTTCAGTAAAACATTGTTTGGGATTGATTTAAAGCCTTTCTCATACCTATGCCTAACCCAGGAAATAACATGGCCAATCCAAATATTCTGAACAAATTTATGTTAAGTCTTTCAGATCCTAAATGTAAGTACCTTCAGAGGATCAGAAGTGAATTGCCTATCTAGGAAAGATACTGCTGAATACATTAAAAGTTGTTCAGCAAATTCTATAGAACAATAACAACCAAAAGATATATATAAATCAATTTAGATAACAAATACTAACTAATATAAATAAAGCAGAAAACTTTTCAAAGTCTTGTTTTCATTTTGCACATAGGGAACATTACTTCCAGAGACCACTGGGTAGTTAATTGCTCATGATAGAATGAATCATCCTCCTCACTGGAAACCAGCACTATGCTTTCTTAATTGTGCTTTATAATGTATGTGCTCAGAGGAAGAGAATGTTATTTCATCAACACAAAAGATTCTCCTCCAATGTTATCCAAGCTTCAAAAAGGTCAGAATTTTGTGCTTGGTATCATAACAACTATTCCTCCAAAATAATCCAGTCTGCAATGAACACAGAAATATGCAACTGGGGGTGCCTGACTGGCTTAGTCGGAAGTGTGTGTGACTCTTGACCTTAGGATCACCAGTTCGAGCCCCACTTTAGATGTAGAGATCACTTAAGATAAATAATTTTAAAAATATATGCAACTGAATTAAGGAAACCTAATCAAAAGGAAAATTTTTTAATCATACAAATAACATAGAAGCAGTAAAAAGTATATTATTCCATTCATATCTCCTTAACAAGAATCTTCTCCTTCCCCCTGAGAAACAAACCTTAAATGTGGGAGACAAATAATTCTTCAAGAACCAGAATTTCACAGGAGTCTTAGTATTCTTCAGTACTGATAGCATCATTATACTGTCAAACAAAAGCAAATGTAATAATAACCTTTCAATGCTTTTTAATGTCAACAAAATCAAGTAGAGTTAATCATGAAACCATTAAGTGTTCTCCATGGCAGAGCAGACTGATGGCAAAGAGAGACCTTTACTAATGGAAAATGGAAAACTGCAGCTATTATAAGGTTATCAATGGATGGAAAAGAAAGAGTATTTCTCACCCATAAAAATATATCTGATAAAGACAAATGTTTTAATCATGTTACATTCTTTAAATATACTTGCTTCATGAACTGCTGTCTTAATTATGGTACAAATAAGTAACAAAGTTTGTGGTAAACTCACTACAGGACTCTGAAAAGAAAACCTGTAAGGTCACAGCAGCTCTGTGTGGCTGCATGCCCCCCACAGCCTCTATTAGAGACCCCGCCAGGAAAGAGAACAGGGAGAGGACGGGGGTGGCAAATGGCAGCAGCTCTGTGTGGCTGGGCAAATGGCAACAGCGTCATGATTTCCTACTTTGAAAACAGACAAAAACAAACTGAGTCAAGGAACTTAATTAAATTATTACTAACACTTGACATAACTATTTTAGGTCAGTTATTTCTTGGAAATAGGAGGGCTGAATCTGATTAACATGATAGTTTAATTCTTTTCCATAGTAGATTTGTCACAGAAAGTTAAAAGTAAAGTGAACCCTAGCATTAGGAAACTCCCTCAAGTAAAGGAGCATATTCACAGCCAAGCCTTCTCCTGGCCACCACTGCATCAACCAGCCCAAGGCTGTGACTTCCCTGTGGCTCTAGCTGGGTGACCTCAGGCCTCCCTTTACCCTCTGAATAGGTCTATAAAACAAAGGTGTTCTGCATCTTTGGAGGCCCTATTCTACTTCTACTCTCTGTGTTAACCTCCTAATTTCTGGCTTAAGCAATGCTTGGGGGCCAATTATTTATAATGTGTGCATAGTGGTATTAAACGTTTATAGTCTTGTAATATCCACAAAGATGCATTTATGATACAGCCAGACTTTATGAGACTACCAGATCAAAACAATACAATGATATATTCACAATCTTCAGAGTGCTTCAGATACACAGAAACGTTAACAGACAGAATCCCATAAAACATTCTCTAAATAAGAATATTGTGACAAACTCATTGGTATATACTGAAATAATCAACATGACTAACCGAAGAAATCTCTCATAGAGATGACCAGATGCCACAGAGAAAATATTAATTATGTCATCTTTATCTTGTTTCACTTCCTCAGTCTTCTGTCCTCCTGTAAAGCCCCTATAATAATAAAGGTAAAAACAAGAACACTTGAAATGCTAGTACAGAAACATAGCCCTTTAAGAGAAGAGCTACAGAGATGGTGTTTTCCATTCCAGTTCCTTCCCTGGGGGGGTGGGGGTGCAGGAGGAGCCAGTGAAGCATCTGCTGGCACCCGGAGAGGGCATAAGGCAACGAAGCCACCACAGGGTAAAGAGATGGATGCTGCCTGCAGGCTACCACGTAGCTTCAGGGACAGACTGAACACAGGCGATTCCACAGAATGTGATCTGCTCAATGGAAGGACAGGCACAACGCAACGAGAGGCAGGAGGAAGTAACTTCCCCACAAGGGGACATTAGCCTCCTTCACTTTGTCAGTGGAAAACACACATCTACTCTAAAGAGAAGCAGAAGATTTGGTGGCAGAGTGTAGACGCTGAAAGGCCCAGATGGGATTCTTTTTTTTTTTTTAATAATAATTTTTTTTTTTTATTGGTGTTCAATTTACCAACATACAGAATAACACCCAGTGCTCATCCCATCAAGTGCCCCCCCCAGTGCCCGTCACCCGTTCACCCCCACCCCCCGCCCTCCTCCCCTTCCACCACCCCTGGTTCGTTTCCCAGAGTTAGGAGTCTTTATGTTGTCTCCCTTTCTGATATTTCCCACACATTTCTTCTCAGATGGGATCTTATACTCAAAAGAAGGGAGGGATGGTGTCATATCTCAGTCTTTCCTTAAAAAATCTTACTTTATCTTACTTCATTAAATGATGCCAATTTACCATTTGAAGGAGTCCCAAAATCCAGATTCATTCTCAATAGTTCCATCACTCAGCAAGTCTTCATTCACCATGTCTGCCTTTTTCTGAACCTGCAACCATATGCGAGGAGTGCCATCAACAATAGGGAATGAATTCTCCCACAAGCAGACAACCCACCTGGAGTACAGATGAATTCAACAGAACCATCTTCAACATATCATACCAAAGCCTCAGGTGACGAGACAGCAACCTCTTTTAATTTGTTTTTACTCTGAAAAATGGTCACAGAACCTCAAATTCTACTGTGTAGGAAACAGAATCTGAGCAAAATTAGAAGCCTCATTCACCAAGCTGACAGCTGGCTGCAGAGGAAGAGTGCAGTTGGCATTAGCATGGTCAGGAAGAAGTCACTTCATGTCACAAACAAATCCTGTTTTCAGGATTTACCAGGATAAAGACAGGTTCAATCTTATCACCAGCAGAGACCAGTTTTCTGCTCCACCGTGTATGGTCTGCCTTACATTTTACTGTGTATAATGATTATTTATTCCATAATACCTTTTACTTGAATTTAAGGCACTAAGAACTTCAAAATTCTAAGTGAAAAGAAATGAAAGAGGGCTACCACTTATTACTGTCATTGAAATTTTCTTCTCAATTTTTTGAGAACAGTCATGAACAATAATGTGAACTATGGCTATGTAAGCAAAATCATATCTAGGAAAACACTTTATGTAAAATGAGACTGATATTTCTCACTGAGATTTCCCAAAAGGTGCCATCTCTCAGTTGAAGAAAGCCACAAATGTATATTTACAAAAGACATTTTACATTTTTTTTTTTTATTTTTTTTTTTTTTAAAAGATTTATTTATTTATTCATTCAGAGAGAGCAAAGAGAGAGGCAGAGACACAGGCAGAGGGAGAAGCAGGCTCCATGCAGGGAGCCCGATGTGGGACTCGATCCTGGGTCTCCAGGATCAAACCCCGGGCTGCAGGCGGCGCTAAACCGCTGCATCACCGGGGCTGCCCAAGACATTTTACATTTAAAGAAGTATTCTGGAGCACCTGGGTGGCTCAGCTGGCTAAGTGTCTGACTCTTGATTTTGGCTCAGATCATGATCTCAGGATTGTGAGATTGAGCCTCACATTGGTCTCCACACTGGGCATGGGGCCTACTTAGGATTCTCTCTCTCTCTCTCCCTCTCCCCATCCCCACCACCCTACCCTGCATATGCTCTCTCTCAGGGAAAAAAAAAAAAAAAAAAAAGGCATTCCTATAAACACTATAAAACTCCAAAGGTGAATTAAAGTTTTAAGCTGGATTTTTCCCCCATCAGCTTTACTGGCATAAAATTGACAAACAATATTATATAAATTGAAGGTGTACAATGTGATGATTTGATATGCATATATATTGTAAAACGATGACCATGGTGATAGCATTATCAGTTAACACATCCATCTATTTCTAGGTAAGAGCTATTGAATGCCAGAATATCGCCACCTTTACCCACTATAAAAGAGTGGCTGCCTTAGCATTACCAAACTCACCTTCACTTTAATAATTTTGCTCTTGAAGTTGTTGAGGACAACAACAACTTCATCAGCATCAGGAGGAGAATCTGTGCCATCATGGCTTAGAAAGAAAAGAAAGGGAAAGAGTAAGACAGACATTACAAATTACAATTCTCAAAATGCAGTAAGTGGTCTGACATCAATCTGCCATATTTGTCCATCATCTTTATCATAAAGGAGTTTTCCAGAACAAATTATTTCCTCACAACCTGTAGGAAGCCCCTTCAAGCTACACAGAAGCACTTTGTCAGAATCTCTATCCTTCAAACATTGAGCATTCTAATCAGTCACAACCCAAACCTCCTTCTTGAGTCTCCTCTTTAAATTACCTTTCACAGAGTGAAAAGCTGCCAGTGCTGGCAAGCTCATGATGAGCACTTAATCAAGGCCTATATTCACAAAGTCTGAGCCAAGCTCAGTACCAGCAATAAAGGAGTGCCCAGGGGCATGAGCCACTCTTAACCATCACTAGAAACATATTACTCTACTCCTTCATGGACAAATAAAGCATGACTCTACTTCAGAGTTCTGTACAGGCATCTATCTACTCTATCCTTTTGCCTAGAGGCACACAACCAGCCAACTGTAGGCCCTGTACTCAATCTGGTGCCCATGTTCTGGAGAAAGAACTATAATAAGCTCTATTTGCAGGCAGAGCTTCGGCAGAGGAAGAAATATTTATAATTAAAAACAAGATATCCCCAATCAACTGCAATGCCTAAAATTTCCAAGCACCAATTTTCAAGGTGTTAAGTGCAGAAAGCCACAACAAAATATGAACTCACTGTATTCATTCACTGTAATCCAGCAGAGAGCAGAGTTCTCAGGCAAGGTAAGTTTCTAATGGGGGAACATGAAATACTCCTAATGGGGGAACATTAAATACTCCAGAGTCTGAGAATATCCAAGATAAAGAGAGCCCTAGACAGTAGGAAGAAAGGAGGACTCCCCACTGCTAGGGAAGGCAAAGAGTAGCCAGGAAAACAAAGGGACAAAGTTTAGAAGAAGAACAAGTAAAACTTCTAATGATGGGATTAAATTCTACAAAACAATATTTGGAAAACATTATTTGGAAGAAAACCTGGTATTTACAATGAATCTGTTATTATAATACAGGTTCAAAAATCCACACTGCTCTAAAGATCCTATAGAAGTAAGATGACACAAGAGAATATTTTAAATACACTGTAATGGGAATCACTTCCTAAAAATAGACATGACCTCTCTTCACATAGCTTAAAATTAAATTGTGTTAAGCAGAATTTAGATTATACCTTTTAAAAGGCAGTATAATTTTTTTAAACTAATAGGCAGTCAGAGCAAATCTCAAGGCAAAAACCCTTAACCAACGAAATGCTCTGACATACTTCCATACTCCCACAGCCTGGGAAAGCCAGTGCCAGTACTACAGATTTCATGGCCAAAGCTTATACTTACTGTGTATCTGCAATTCACCCAGGGTCCAGAAATACACTGTCTAGGTAGAAAAATCTGTTATTCATTTTTTCTTTCCTTTCTTGAAATGACTCGATATTTCATCTGCCTATGGTTTTCATTGCAGTGAGAAAATGATCTGATTCAAAGATGCTATTAGCACAAAGGAAAGACTAAAGAGTGAAATTTGACTATACTTCCTAGTATTTAACACCAGTTATTGCCCTATCATACCCTGACAGTTCTTCTATACTCAATTTTCTAGAATAGCACTGTTTCATCATACATAAATTAAATCCTTATTCCCTAGCTGTCAGTGTAGTACTCAATTCAAGCTGATTCTTTACAAAGTGTTCTGGAAAAACAGCACTTACATCACTTAATCCTACCTGTAGATTCTATAAATATCTTCAGAACGACCCTTCCTTAGTCTGAGAATCCAAGCACCCGGGTTGGCTTTTAACTGAAAGTAGCCCTACAGCAAGAAGAAAGACAAATTTTAGTTCTCTTTGAAATATCAAAATACTGTTTTCGAGGGATAGTTATAATTTCGGTGCAATTCTTTAAAAAAACAACACACAAACAAACAAAACCCTACACATTAGAAACACTAGCAAAATACAGGCCAGTGAAGCCAAGAAGGGGGTTCTTGATCTGTGAGTGAAGGATCAATGTGTCATGTGTGAATAAGCTACAAACCTTCAAAGCCAAGAAAAACACTGTCAGCTCATAAGCAATTTATTTGCAGGGGCCAGTTTACTTAGAAAAGAATATTAAGAATATTCTAGCATTTTTTTTAGGCTGACATGTAATTCTGACCTACAAGCTCATAAGCAATTTATTTGCAGGGGCCACTTTACTTAGAAAAGAATATTAAGAATATTCTAGCATTTTTTTTTAGGCTGACATGTAATTCTGACCTACAAGGTTAACTTATAATTTTTATATTGACCAAATTCAGTCGAACATGGATTTTAATCTCCCTCATGTTCACATTACAAACTCCTTCATCATAAATCGTAGTGTCCAAATTAATATGACTCAATACCACCACGTGATGTACTGCTTATTTACCAGATTGGCCATAACAATGGTATCCACAATGACTGGGTTGGCTGAAGTTCCTAATGTAAACTGCAGTCCTCGTGGGGGCTGGCCTGTGGTGATGTCGTAGCAGTGACCTTCTAGTAAGAGGTACTCCAGCTCATACTCAGCAGCCACCACACTATCCACCTGCAACAGCAGAATTAAATCACTTGAAAATTACTCACCAATAAAAAAACCCAAACTGTTATGGGCACATGGGTAGCTCAGTGGTTGAGCATCTGCCTTTGGCTCAGGTCATGATCCCAGGGTCCTGGGATTGAGTCTCGCACTGGGCTCCCCACAGGGAGCCTGCTTCTCCCTCTGCCTCTCTCTCATGTGTCTCTCATGAATAAATAAATAAAATCTTAAAAAGAAACAAACTGTTGAGACATGTAATAACATGGGATTTCAAACACATTGTGCAAAGTGAACAAAGCCAGACATAAAAGCCTATATGCTGTATGGCCATATTTCTAAGAAATTTAAGGAAAAGCAAAACTATAGTGACAGAAAGGGGAGGGGAATGCCTGTAAAGGGGCACAAGAGAACTTTCTGGGGTGATGGAAATGCTCTGTATCTTGATTATGCTGGTGGTTAACAACCATATACAATTCTCAAAACTCAGATGGGTTGGGAAAAGAATCAGGAAAAAAAGAATACAATAAGGAGGTTCTGTACAGATGAAAAGATCACATTATCATCTAGGAAGTAGTATGGGGAAAAGTACGTAAAATACACTGTCAAAAGAACAAATAGATCTAAAAGCTAAAGAATAAGGAAGATAACAATGAGAACAGCAGAGAAAACTGTAAATTCATCTTGGCCTACAGGATATAGCTGAAAATACTAATGCTGTTCTAAATGCAAATATCTAAAATGTATCATAGCTCCATGACATAAAACCATTCATATTCTACATCAATTGCCTAAATTATTACTGATTCCTTGCAGAAAATACAATATAATTGCAAGGTCTTGGGGCAGCTTGGCTTTTGTTAATTAAAGGGTTTTTATCCCAGGCTACTTCACGCTTGGCTCTGTAATTCTACCTAATGCTAATAATGCACCATTTGGAGCTTAATGTGTTACTGCAACACTAAATTCCAAAAGCATAATAATGAAAGCTAAGGGGTAAACCTCCACAAGCTCACCAAGTCCCATGCTCTGTTTTCAGCAGATACAGAGAAAGCCCAGGAAATAGCAGCAAAAACTCTAAGGATATGGAAGAGAGCTGCTCTGCATCTGTTCTGTGCCTTCTTGCACTGCTCTTTAGTGCTTTCTGTGGCCATTGTACAATCTCCTCGCCAAAAGTTGGTTCTTCAAGGGCAAAGACTGTATTTCCCATTTGTTACAAATATGGTAGACAGGTTTGAGGTGGGAAATAAGGCAAGTGTGTACACACACTCTCCCCTCACTTATTAGCACCTGTGGGATTCTTCTTTACCCTAATGAAAAGAAGGCTGAGGAGTCCTTTAATAACTATCTTCAAGTTCCTGATCTCCCAATTCCTAAGAAGAGGAGCCAGGAAACAGGCTTCAACTCTAGGAAGAGATCTTTAGGACAGACACAGAGACAGTTATCTTAAAAGGAAGAAGGCTCTGAGATGCCATTAGCTCCTTGTAAGTAAAGACCATGTGTTTTAATTCTTTTGTTAATACACTCTGAGCCAGGTACAGAGAGTGAGGGCTGTAAAGAGACATCAGTGAAACTACACTTGTGAACTCTCGATCTTTGAAAGTGGACTGAGGGAAAGGACCACTTACCTTAGACACTCAAAATAGTTATATGAACATAAATGAAATAAAGAACAGAAAAACAAAGAAAAAAAGATCAATGAAGCCAAAAGCTGGTTCTTCAAAAATATCAACAAACTGACAAACTTTTAATTGGAGTGACCACAAAAAAAAGAGAGAAGAGCCAACTCACTGAAATCAGCAAGGGAAAAAGATACATCACTATTAAGCTTAAATTTAAAAGACTGTAGAAAAATGCTATAACTACAGACCAATTATAATCTAGATAAAATGGATAAATTCCTGAGACACAAACTCCAGAAACTGACTTGAGATAGAAAATCTAAACAAATCCATAATAAAGGAATTAACTGGTAATTTAAAATTTTCCCAAATAGGTAAGAAAATTAAATAAAAGATATTTGGTTTGAAGAAATAAAACTACCTCTATCTGCAGATGACATGATCTTTTATAAGCTTGTATACTAAGACCTATAAAACATTTCTGAAAGAAATTAAAGACTCAAATAAATGGAAAGGCATCCCATGTTCATGGGTCAGAACACTTAATGTTAAGATGGCAATATTCTTCAAACTGATCTAGGGATTTAATGTAATCTCTAACAAAATCTCAGCAGCCTTTCCTACAGCTATTAATAAGCTGATTCCAAAATACAAAGAAACCAAAATAGCCAAAACTATCCCAAAAAAATAAGAATAAAATTGGAAAACTCACCAGTTTCAAAACTCACAACAAAGCTACAGTAAGACAAGTGTGGTCTAAGGACAGACACAGATCAAGAGAATAGATCTAGGGATCCCTGGGTGGCGCAGCGGTTTGGCGCCTGCCTTTGGCCCAGGGCGCGATCCTGGAGACCCGGGATAGAATCTCACATCGGGCTCCCAGTGCATGGAGCCTGCTTCTCCCTCTGCCTGTGTCTCTGCCTCTCTCTCTCTCTGTGACTATCATAAATAAATAAAAACTAAAAAAAAAAAAAATTAAAAAAAGAGAATAGATCTGAGAGTCTAGAATTAAATTCATGTAGGTTTAACAGATCTTTGACAAAGGTAGTACCAAGATCATTCAATGGGGAAAGAATAGTATTTTCAACAAATAGTACTGTGACAAACGGATATTCACATGCAAAGAAAGGTGTAATAATACCTCATACCAAATACAAAAAACTCAAAATGAATAAAAGACCTAATTGGAAGAGTTTAAAACTTTGAAAGTCTTCTAGGAGTAAATCTTCGTGACCTATGATTAAACACTGATTTCTCAGGTATACAACCAAAAGCACAGGTAACAACAAAAAAAAACAGGGACACCTGGTTGGCTCAGCGACTGAGCATCTGCCTTTGGGTCAGGGCATGATCCCGGAGTCCCGGGATTGAGTACCATATCATGCTTCCTGCATGGAGTCTACTTCTCCCTCTGCCTATGTCTCTGCCTTTCTTTCTCGCTCTCTCTCTCTCTCATAAATAAATAAATAAATAAATAAATAAATAAAATCTTAAAAACAAAACAGCTTTCATCAAGATTAGAAACATTTGTGCTTCAAAGAACATTATCTAGAAAGTAAAAGACAGCTAACAGAATGAAAGAAATTATTTAAAAAAAGAGAAATTATTTACCAATCGTGTATTTGATAAGGGATTTGCATCCAGAATATACAAAGAACTCTTACAATTCCACAATAAAAAGACAAGGAAAAATTTTAAAATAGGCAAAGGAATTGAACAGACATTTCTCCCCCAAAGAGAATATACAGCCAATAAACACTTGAAAAAAATGCTCAACATCATAGGCAGGAATGGGAAAATGGTACACTCACCCTGGAAAAGTTTGGCAGGCCCTCAATTAATTAAACAAAGAATTACTGTATGATCCACCAATTCCAAGAGAAATAAAAGCACATCTACAAAAACTTGGACATGAATATTCACAGCAGCATTATTTATAATAGGCAAAAAGTAGAAACAACCCAAATGTCTATCAATGAATGGATAAACAGAATGTGATATATCTATACAATAAAATATTACCTGGCAATAAAAAAGAATTAAATACTAATACATGCTACAACATAGACAAACCTTAAAACTAATAATTTAGGTGAAAGAAGCCAGTCACAAAAATATATGATTCTCTTTAGATCAAATGTTAGAACAGGCAAATCCACAGAGGCAGAATGTAGAATAGTGGTTGCCAGGGGTCATGGGGAATGACTGCTAATGGGTATGGTTTCTAAGTAGTGGTAATGGCTGAACAATTTTGTGAATATACTAAAACTACTGAATTGTATACTTTAAAAGAGTGAATTTTATGGTATGTGAAATAGATCTCAATGAAGCTATTATTTTTTAATAATACAATTATAAGTGATAACAGACATCTCTGTTCAGTCAGAAACTACCACCACTCCATCTTAAACAGTTTTACAACACAAGATTACATACGTAGGAGCAATGACATTCTTACCTCTTCTAAATAAATATTATCAAGATCATACGGTGTTCTGACAGACTCCACCATCCAACTCTCCGGTGTGTTCAAATTCAGGGTGAAAAGAGGAGACTGTGGCATATCCAAAAATTTTGCTATTGGACCCTTAGCAAAGCTATTGTCTGGAGTGAAAGAAATCTCTGGTTCTAAGACATATCTGTAAAAGCTGAAATTAAAAAAAAAAAAAAAGTGAGTCTTTTTAGTACTCCCATAGTCTTTAAGTTCACAGGCATTCACACAGGTAACTAGCTAGTTTAAAATAAAACAAACTAGATTTGCAAGGGTATCCTCCCAGACTGGGAAAAGTGTATCCAATACCATCTCTTGACCTAATTATGCCTCCTGTGGCTGTTGCAGATGCAAGAGCAGGAGGAACAGAATTGAGAGGAGAGGTCATTCTTTCTGATACTGGTAAGGGTGGCTGTTGTTTGGAGTCACAAGATTTCCTGAACACATGCCTCCTATCAGTAAGAGAAACTTATTTTTCTCTTAAACACAAAGTCCTAAATGGTTCTCAGGTGAGCCCTGAAAACACTACATGCAGTAGTTTAAACATTTCTCCTACTCAAGGACAATGGTGGAGGTTGAGAATGGTTTAGTCACTTTCAAACGGTGTTTGAGTTCACTTAGAATCTAACTTCTAAAACATGGCACATACAGGGGCGCCTGGGAGGCTCAGTTGGTAAGCATCTGCCTTCGGTTCAGGTTGTGACCCCAGGGTCCTGGGGTAGAGCCCTGCTCAGCAGGGAGTCTATCTCTCTCCCTCTCTCCCTCTGAACTCGCCTCCTGGCTTGTGCTCTCTCTTTTTCTTTCAAGTAAATAAATAAAAATTAAAAAAAAAAAACAAACAAACCCACAAACAAAGCACATTTGCACATCAGGAATTTCCCACAGACCCAGCAGATGGCTACCCTATTACTATTAACATCTTTTTATATAACTTTCTCCATAAATGACCATTCCAAGGTTCAGACAACATAGAGCTAAGCCTGCTCTCCTTCTCAAGATACATGCAAATGAGTTTCCTCTGACAAATATACTCCAACTTGAAATAACTGCTCCACTTTTAAGATAAAAAGGAACAGACAAGTTTCTTTCTGTACCACAGCACATTTTTTTAACTAGGTAAATTTAATAGCTACATTGATCCAAATACTCTAAAATTAAAGAACTATGTAATTCCAAGGGAGGGAGGGAGAGAGGCAGGCAGGCTCAAGTAACCTGAGTTAATGCCACTTAAATGCTTCCATGCCCACACTAAGTTCTTAGAACTGTGAATGAGAGCAGAAATTGAGCAAAACTGAACATACAGTTAACAATCTTTTCAAACATGAAGTCCACCTATAAACCCATTTGATCTTTAACATTTAATATCACCTTTCAGATACCACATTTTCAATTGATTTTCTTAAACAGTTTGTTTTACCTTTTTAAAGGCATGTCAGAAAGTTTAGATTGGCAGTTCATAAACACTCTTAGATTCATGTTGATCAGCTGGGTTAAAACCTAAAAGAGTAAGCCAGGGACAAAACATAAAATTTTCCTACATAGAAAGTGACTGATATTTGAGGCAAAATATTTATATATTCTCTTCAGAAACATCCACTCTGACACTAAGTTAACACCTCTTAATATCTCAAGAAACACAGAAAGGTAATAAAAGCCATAAAATCTGTACTGGAGAAATTTCTGAAAATCACAACTCTGGCACACAATCTAAATCACAAACACTTATCACTTGGCAAAAGCATGGCAAATGGGCTACTGCAAATCACTGCTCCCCCTCATGTAATGAAGCAACTGATGGATAATGGGAGAGCTGTCTATACAAGGAAAATTTTAAAGGTTCATCAGTATGGTCTATATACTATAGTAGGAAAAAACCTTATATACACACACCCACCAAAAGGTTAGTTGATTATATGTCAATTAAATGTCACCTCAAAAAAGAAATACAACTCAAAAAAAAAGATGTTGAGGCAACTGTCTTTTTGGCAGAGTTCTTAGATTTTCTTAAAATTGTAATATACAAATCTACAAGACATGCTAATCTAAAAAATGCTAGTTTTTAAAAAGGAAAATGATAAAGTAAAATTATTTTACCCTTTTTAACTCTTATTCATTATAAATCAAAATATGGCAAAAATCAATTTAATTATTTTTTTTTAAGATTTTACTTATTTATTCATGAGAGACACAGAGAGAGAGAAGGGCAGAGACACAGGCAGAGGGAGAAGCAGGCTCCACGCAGGGAGCCCGACCTGGGACCCGATCCTGGGTCTCCAGGATCAGGCCCTAGGCTGAAGGCGGCGCTAAACCGCTGAGCCACCCGGGCTGCCCCAAATCAATTTAATTAAAAGACATCTTGCTCTAGGGACGCCTGAGTGGCTCAGAGGTTGAGCCTTTGGCTCAGGGCATGATCCCGGGTCTGGGGATCGAGTCCCACATCTGGTTCCCCCCGGGGAGCCTACTTCTCCCTCTATGTCTCTGCCTTTCTCTGTCTCTCATGAATAGATAAATAAAATCTTAAAAAAAAAAAAAAAAAAGAGAGAGAGAGAGAGAGAGAGAGACACCTTGCTCTAAATAGGACATTTTTAAAAAATTACATGAGGAAACCAACCAAACTTGTGCCAACTTTCAAGGTTATAAGGCTGTTTGCAGAGCCATTATCAATCTTTATGAAGACATTTGTGCTTTGCCAAGATGCCCTGTAACATTTTCCAATGCTCTCTGAAGATAACCAGGGGAACAATGACACTCAGAGAGTCACAGGGCCTGGGACCAAGAAATGTGAACTGCCATTTAGGGTATGCCTACCAAGAGCAATGGGGCAAGTCTCTGTGCTTCTCTGGTGACAGGGTCAATGACAACCACGACATCAAAATACGTCTCTCCTTCCTTTGGCCTCATTTTAATTGCACTACAGAGATCAAAAAGACAAAACATTAATCTATTGGAAAAGAGAAAACAAGTTAACTTTTTTTTTAAAAGGTCCATATAACCTATCAGCCCTCTCAGCATTTCTAAAAACACTTGTTTACTAGAGCAGTAAGATTACATGGTGGTTAATCATGTAATTATATCTACCTAAAAGTTTGCAAAACCTGCTAAAGACTCAAGTTCACTCTAAATGAACAAAGAGATATGTGTTGAGAAGGAAAACCAGCTTGATGCTAAAAGCTGATGTTTGTTTTTGACAATTACAAACACTATACCAATTTTTTAATTTCTTGGCAAGAAGAGTAATGAGTAGTGAAGAAACAGATTTTTAAAAATAATACAAAGAACATTACAGAAAACTTGTGAGAGAAAAAGGAAATAATCACAAAATCTCGCCATCCCAACCCAACCATGCTGTGGCATTTTTTTCCGTAGACCTTCTCAAATGCCCATAGATATAGAGCAGCTATACCTAACGAATATTAGCAATTTTAGAACAATATCCTTGCTTCCCCCACCACTTTATCACAATGATTTTTCCATATTGTTACACATTAAGCATCCTGAATAGGAAATAATCTTCAATATACCAAGTCAATCTGGCATGTTTACTTAAGCTATTCCTTATTGCTGGACATTTGGACGGCTTTTGCAACCTATAAGTAACACCATACATACAAGTTTTTTTCATACTTAGAAATTTCTTTAGAGTTGACAGAGTCCTAGACATGAGATTACTGAGTCACAGGATACAAATATTTTTGTGCATAATACATGTTTTTAATCGCATTTCCAAAAGAACTGAGTCCCTTTACAAGGACATTAAGTCATACATATTTTGTCTTAGTAACTGAAAAACAGTAGCCGTTTAGACGTCAGGTTGTACATCTAGGCTTTCTGAGGAGAAGGTGCACCTTCCCAGCTGCTGTTTCTAGTCACATGGCCTCCTTCTGAAGTCATATTGACTTAGATGACTTAAGAGGAGCAGGAGCCTCTGATACATTTTGAAAATGAATAAACTTGAAAGGGTTTTAAAACACATCCAATTTTCCAAAATCTAAATTTGTCAAATCAATGCCTATCTCTGGTTGCTCTCAACAATATTTTAATGTAGTTCTGGTGCTAATCATTACTGTTCTGTGCAAAAGCAATTTACTCAGTGGGAGGAAAAACAAAAGTACAAAATAAAATGTAACTAACAAAACTGAGGAACTATAGTTTAAATGGTGATGAAGGCTATTTCAAACCTTAACTGCTTTGGAAATAACCATCAAAATAGCTTTGTGCCCGTTATCAAAGCAGATGTTTTCAATTTTTGATAAAATTTCCAGCTGCCAATAATTACTCCACAATAACCTTTTTCCCCACTCTAATACAGCTGTTTTCAAAGTGTGGCTCCAGACCAGCAGTATTAGCTTCATCTGGAAATTTGTCAAAAACAAACTGTCAGCAAACAATCCACACTTCCTAAATCAGAAAGTCAGGGGGTGGGTCAGGCAATTTGCACTTTAACAAACTCTAGGTAAAAGTCAAAGTATGAGAGCCCTTCAGATAACCCGGACCTCTGTGCTATTCCAGAATTCTGGACAGAGAAGCTCACTAAAGAATGGGATTATATAAATTCTCACAAAAGGAACCAGAAGAAACGTCCCAAACAATGCTCTATAGCATCTGAATAAGGCACACCCAGGTCAAAACCTGTGAACCTGGTAGGTTTGGGTAGAGTTCTGTGTGACAAGTTAATGTTCTGACCCAATGTTCTAGGTGATCCACAACAGGCAGTACCAGAAATTGACCTTGTGTGTTCTTTTAACCACTCCACATTTCTATCACAAAAAAGAGAATAAGACAAAAACCAAGATTAGAGGACTAACAGTATGGAAATGGAGAATAGTATAAACTAACAATATCATGTTGAAAGATACTAGCTGTATTAGAGAGAGGACCAGAGTTAGGCCAAAAGTGACAGACAAGAAAGGGAAGAAACGTGTGTTAAAGCCAAACCAATCATTTCATGTTAAAGATTAGCTCATGCTGTTGCTGTTCTGTGAGCCACACTTCAAGGGCAAGGATATACATAAGCAATAATTCAGACCTTTCTATTTCTCACACAAATAAGAAACTTCTGATTTAAATATAACAAACACTTATTTAACACAACCCCAATGAGAAGAATTTCTCTAATTAGAATTTGTCTCATAATAGAATTTGTAATTAGAGCATTTTAATTATTTAAGACTCATGGAAAAAACGATGCTCTAAAAAGAAGAGATTCTTGCTCGAGACTCACTATCTTGGCCATGAAAGGCGAACAAGATAGCAAGCCAATTAGGAAATATGTTTCCTGTGGTGGTAACTGGGTAAGTTATTTCCTGAAAGTATACAATGATAAAAAGATGAGTGCTAATGGGCAAAATCCAAACAGGGCTAGCGAGGAGCCCAGAAGTCTTCCCCCAATGACAATGTAAGAAATTAGAACATACAGCCAGGGAGAAAGGAGAGGGTCTCCTCTCTAGCCTTAATCATCAAATAAGTCTGGTCAAATTTGATCCCCACAAGAAACGGCTGTCAGAAAGCCCAGATCAATGAAACCAAAGTCCAATCTACCCCAGACTAATTAAATCAGAATCATAAAGGAGCATGATGCAAGCTTCAATATCTAAAACCTCTAAGGCACAATCAAAATATATAATCTGCCTGGCTATATACATCAACTGCAAGGATTCTTCCCTAAGGATAACTTAATCTTAAGACTAATCAGAGGAGATGACCCAGACTATGGGACATTCTACAAGATAACTGGCCTGGACTCTTAAAAAAAAAGTCATTGTTGAGGAGGAAGGGTAAGATGGTAAGGGGTCCTCAACAAACCTGGTGCCACCAACTTACCTAGATAACTTTCAAAACATCCTCAACACCTACAAATTTGACCTGAGATTTAAAGAGATACAGCTGGAATGCTATAGAGAAAAGTTTTCGAAGGAAGGAAAGGAAGGAATAAGAAAAGAAAGAAAGAGAAGAGAAGAGAAGAGAAGAGAAGAGAAGAGAAGAGAAGAGAAGAGAAGAGAAGAGAAGAGAAAAAGAAAAAGAAAAAGAAAAAGAAAAAGAAAAAGAAAAAGAAAAAGAAAAAGAAAGAAAAGAAGAGAAGAGAAGAGAAGAGAAGAGAAGAGAAGAGAAGAGAAGAGAAGAGAAGAGAAGAGAAGAGAAGAGAAGAGAAGAGAAGAGACATAAGAATAAAGTAGGGGAGGGACACCGTGAGGAGACTTTGGGGGAGGAAAGCCCAGCCCTGGAGAAGCAGGAACTTTAAAAACTCCCAGGAGGTCACATATTCTTTCAGTTCCTGCCTGTCTTGGAAGCTCTTTCTCTCTCCTTCTATTCTGAATGAGAGCCTTGCTGGATAAAGTATTCTTGGCTGAATGTTTTTCTCATTTAGGACCCTGAATATATCATGCCAGCCCTTTCTGGCCTGCCAGGTTTCTATGGAGGGGTCTGCTGTTAATCTGATATGCCTCCCCATATAAGTTAGGGATCTCTTGTCTCTTGCTGCTTTAAGGATCTTCTCTTTATCTTTGGAATTTGCAAGTTTCACTATTAAATGTCGAGGTATTGAACGGTTTTTATTGATTTTAGGGGGGGGGGTCTCTCTTATTTCCTGGATCTGAATGCCTGTTTCCCTTACCAGATTAGGAAAGTTTTCAGCTGTGATTTGTTCAAATACATATTCTGGCCCTCTGGCCCTTTCAGCACCCTCGGGAACCCCAATTAAATTTTTCTTCCTCAGGCTGTCACATATTTCCCTTAATCTATCCTCATGATCTTTTAATTGTGTGTCTCTTTTATCCTCAGTTTCCCTCTTTGCCATCAACTTGTCTTCTATGTCACTCACTCGTTCTTCCACCTCGTTAACCCTCGTCGTTAGGACCTCTAGTTTGGATTGCATCTCATTTAATTGATTTTTAATCTCTGCCTGATTAGATCTAAATTCTGCAGTCATGAAGTCTCTTGAGTCCTTTATGCTTTTTTCTAGAGCCACCAGTAGCTATATAATAGTGCTTCTGAATTGGCTGTCTGACATTGAATTGTAATCCAGATTTTGTAACTCTGTGGGAGAGAGGACTGTTTCTGATTTTCTTTTGAGGTGAGGTTTTCCTTCTAGTCATTTTGCTCAGTGCAGAGTGGCCAAAAACAAAGATATAGATGCAATGAAACGCCGGGACACCTGCACCCGATGTTTCTAGCAGCAATGTCCACAATAGCCAAACTGTGGAAGGAGCCTCGGTGTCCATCGAAAGATGAATGGATAAAGAAGATGTGGTTTATGTATACAATGGAATATTCCTCAGCCATTAGAAACGACAAATACCCACCATTTGCTTCGACGTGGATGGAACTGGAGGATATTATGCTGAGTGAAACAAGTCAATCGGAGTAGGACAAACATTATATGGTCTCATTCATTTGGGGAATATAAAAAATAATGAAAGGGAATAAAGGGGAAAGGAGAAAAAATAAGTCAGAAAGGGAGACAGAACATGAGAGACTCCTAACTCTGGGAAACGAACTAGGGGTGGTGGAAGGGGAGGTGGGCGGGGGGTGGGGGTGGCTGGGTGGCGAGCACTGAGGGGGGCACTTGACGGGATGAGCACTGGGTGTTATTCTGTATGTTGACAAATTGAACACCAATAAAAATAAATTAAAAAAAAAAAAAAAAACTCCCAGGAGGGGCAGTGAAGCTTCAAGATTCCTGGAGTGACTATAAGAGGAGGAGCACCCGGGGGTAAAGCGCACTGCAAACTTCCATTCAATATCGGTAAAGGGCTAGAGCACTGCAGCCCTCAGGGAAGTTAGGAGAAGCCAGTCGGTGGGCCGGCTCCAGACAGAGGTGGCTATGCCCAATTCCCTTCAGCAGAGGTGGACCCTGGGAGCGCGGGTCCAGCGGCACAGGGTCCCAGATTCCAGGGCACCCAAGCGGACAAAGCCAGTGATCCTGTGCTCCCCCTGGGACAGGCAGAAGCAGGGAATGCACAGGACAGTGAGAACTTTCCTGCCACTGGGCACCCCCAAGCTGTGCAGAGCAGTGCACCCATGCTGGCCCCAGGAGCATCTACGCCAGTGAGGAATGGGAGATTGCATTAATTACTCGCAGGGAGCTCGACTCCAGAGCTGGAAATCTGGCCATCACCATTGTTGTTTTTCCTCGTTTCACCTTCTGCCTGTGAGAGGCGGGGCCACCAGGGAATAAAGCCTTGCTGAGGGATAAACCAAGGATAAACAGCTCATACTGAGCCCTACACCTGGTGAGGGGCAGGCATCTCCACCCAGGCACAGACACCAGACAATAAGCACAGCAGGCCCCTCCCCCAGAAGACCAGCTAGAAGTAAAAGGAAGAGCAAGCTCTTGACCAAGCAGCGCTGGAAAGGTCTAGACCAAGGGAAAATCGAGGGAATACAGTATATAGAACTAGAAGGTACCCCTTTGTTTTCCTTTTTCCATTACAACTCGTTTTTATACCAGACTAAAAGTTTCCAATATTTTTTCTCTTTTACCATCTTAACTACAATATTTTATCAACTCTTCATTTTTAAGTTTTTTCCTTTTTGGGCTTCATATTTCTATAATTACATGTCTTAGATACATTTTTCACTTCTGGATTCTTTTCAACATATTCAATTTAATTTTAGGAGATATACAAAATATAGGTTTCTGTTTTGTGTTTTTTGTTTTCTCTACCTTGTTTTGTTCTACAAAGGCAGAAGTTAATACCTTCTAAAACATGACCAGCATACACCCAGAACCAAGTGGAATACCGTGCTGGTTCATTCTGTGAGATTATATTCTCTTCATTCCCATTCTGCTCCCCTCCTTTATCTTGCTTATGCTTTGGTGGTCATTGTTGGGGCTTTCTATAAGTATTGCTGGTTTATACAAATTTGGGACTGAGCATCTTCTAACATACAAAACAAAATACATTCAGAACTAAGAGGATCACCCTCTAGGACCCCTCAGGTAGACTACATTCTCCCTCCACTACCACTTCTTCACCACCCTCAGCCCCCAGCCCCCCCTATTTCTCTTCTCTTTTCTTTTTTTCTTTGTTCTTTTTCTTTGGGGTTTTGGCCTTTTATTTTTTACTTTTTTTTTTTTTTTTCACTTTAGTGGTCCTTAGTTTTATTTTCTGATCTTTTTCATTTTCTGGTCTCTGACCTCTTTGGAATCATCTAGGGTGAATTTTACTTAAGTCGTGGTTGATATTTTTGACTCTGCCTGCTCATACAGCCACTCTGCACTGGACAAAATGACTAGAAGGAAGAATTCACCACAAAAAAAAAGAACCGGAAACAGTACTCTCTGCCACAGAGTTACAGAATGCGGATTTCAATTCGATGTCAGAAAGCCAATTCAGAGGCATGATTATAAAGCTACTGGTGGCTCTGGAAAAAGGCATAAAGGCCTCTAGACACTTCATTACAGCAGAACTGAGATCTAAACAGGATGAAATTAAAAACAGATTAAAAGAGATGCAATCCAAACTGGATGTTCTAACTGCTAGGGTTAATGAGGTGGAAGAGAGAGTTGAGTGACATAGAAGACAAGTTGATGGTAAGGAAGGAAACTGAGGAAAAAAGAGAAAAACAATTAAGAGACCATGAGGAAAGGCTTAAGGAAATAAATGATAGCTTGAGAAGGAAGAATTTAAATATAATTGGGGCTCCAGAAGAGGCTGAGAGGGAGAGAGGACCACAAAGTATATGTGAGCAAATCATAGCTGAGAATTTCCCAAATCTAGGGAAGGAAACAGGCATTCAGGTCCAAGAGATAGAAAGGACCCCCTCCCGAAAATCAATAAAAATTGTTCAACATCTCAACATTTAATAGTGAAACTTGCAAATTCCAAAGATAAAGAGAAAATCCTTAAAGCAGAGTGAGATAAGAAATTCTTAACTTATGTAGGGAGAAATATCAGATTAACAGCAGACCTCTCCACAGACACCTGGCAGGCCCGAGAGGGCTGGCAATGATATATTCAGGGTACTAAATGAGAAGAGCATGCAGCCAAGAATACTTTATCCAGCAAGGCTCTCATTCAGAAGAGAAGGAGAGAGAAAGAGCTTCCAAGATAGGTAGAAACTGAAAGAATATGTGACCACCAGCTCTGTAAGAAATATTAAGGGGAACCCTGTAAAAGAAAGAGGAAGCCTAAAAAAATAATCCACAAAAACAGGGACTGAATAAGTATTATGATGACACTAAGTTCATATCTTTCAATAGTTACTCTGAACGTGAATGAGCTAAATGATCCCATCCAAAGACTCAGGGTATCGGACTGGATAAAAAAGCAAGACCCATCTATCTGCTGTCTATAAGAGACTCATTTTAGACCTAAGGACACCTCCAGCCTGAAAATGAAGAGAGGGAACTGGGTGACAGGCACTGAGGAGGGAACTTGATGGGATGAGCACTGGGTGTTGTACTGTATGTTGGCCAATCGAACTTCAATAAAAAAAAAATAATAATAATAAAAATGGGATGAACACTGGGTGTTGTACTATATGCTGGCAAATCAAACCAGTAAAATAAATAAATAAATAAATAAATAAATAAATAAATAAATAAATAAATAAATAAATAAAATAAAATAAAATAAAATAAAATAAATAAAATAAAATAAAATAAAATAAAATAATAAAATAAAATAAAATAAAATAAATAAAATAAAATAAAATAAATAAAATAAAATAAAATAAAATAAAATAAAATAAAATAAAATAAAAAAATAAAATAAAATAAAATAAAATAAAATAAAATAAAAAAATAAAATAAAATAAAATAGATTTCATGATATTTGGTATGTGGTAAAGTACTGAAATAAATCTCTAACTTCAGAACGTGGGAAAAAAATGTCATTGTCATAAAAGACAAAACAAAACAAAACAAACAAAAAGCATGTAGGGAAATGTTCTGGATTTAAGGAGACTAAAAGAGACCCACAACAAAGAGCTGCAACATGTGATCTGGGTCAAATCAAAGAACAAAACAGTTTTCAAAGGTCATTACTGGGGCCTTGGAGAAATGTGAATATGGACTGTGTACTACTTAGTATCACTGCTTCAAGGTTAAATCTCTAAGGTATGCCAATAGTGGAGACACTCCTGGCGCTCAGGAAACAACATGCTGAGGAATTCAGGCATGATGTGTAATGATGTCTACAATGTACCTTCAAATGGTTCAGGAAAAATATAAGTACGCGTATGTTTGTATGCAAACATAAATATACATTTTATGTGCTACACATACATATGCACAAACAAACCCACATAGATGACAGATAAATGTGGCATAATGTTAACAACTGGTGAACCCAGGGTAAAGATATCTAGGTGTTCACTGTAAAAACGTTTCCACTATTCTTTAGGTTTGAAACTTTCAAATAAATAACTCAGAACCAAAATGCAAGGACTTTTTTCACAATGCTAAAACTTATTTTTATTTTATTGAAAACAAAATCGTTTTCATTGGTAGGGTGCCCTACCAACCTGTGTTTATTTTTGGGTATCAGAAAATTACAACTAATTTTTTTCTATTTATGCTTTCTGTTTTCTAGAAGGGTACAGTCAGAAGTATTTCAGATTTATTTAGAAAAAATGTCAACTTTTATGCAACTGAGTCTGTATATGAATTCTGCATAAGAAAATGAGTATATATGAAAACTGCACAACCAGGCAAAATTTTCCATTCAAACAACTTATATACACACTTCAGATAGAAAAATAAAGGAGATGAGGTAAAGGCAATTTTACCATTTTATTCAAGAATATGCATAAATTCAATATTAATTCTGTACCTGTGTCGGTCTTCAAAAAATTGGTATTCGATTCTTGCATCTCCTTTTGGTTGAGCTGACAGGAGAGCATCTACCTTCATTACCAAGTCACTTGCCCTGAAAGACATGGTTGGTGAAAATTTAGTATCTCTTTAACTGAAAGTTTTTCCAATTACCAGTCTAAGTATTGAATGCCACCGAAATTGTTTAAAGAACATATGAACTTTTACCAATAGGCAAGAGAAAAACTACTGATTTTGTAACTGAGTAGTTTCATAACCTTGAAGAAGATACTGATTTTTGCATATGTGAAATGGGGATAGTACATACTTTGTATGACACTTGTAAATATTGCACCAGCTAAACATTTTATAAAGCACCAAGCTCAGGGCCTGGCCCATAACAGACTGTAAGTTTGTGTTATTTACCTTCTCCCTCACCCGCTTCTAAATAGCTTTATTAGTCTTTAGGATTATTAGAGTAATAATTCACTGAAAAAAAATTCAGGAAAAAAAATGAGAAAACTGATATATATACAATATCATTATCAAGAAATAAGCATTAATGACATTTTGGTTCATAATTCTCCTACATTTTTAAATATATACATATATATAAACAAAAGTTGGATTATATTATTTGATAACCTGCTTTTCCTTTTTTTTTTTTTTTTTTAAGATTTTATTTACTTGAGAGAGAGAGAGAGATGGTGAGCTGGGGAAGGAGCAGAGGAAAAGGGAAAGAATCTCAAGCAGACTCCACGCTGAGAATGGAGCCCAATACAGGGCTCAATCCCACAACGCTGAGATCATGACATGAACTGAAACCAAGAGTCAGATGCTCAATCGACTGAACCACCCAGGTGCCCCTGATGACCTGCTTTTTCATTTAACTATATATTACAAACATCTTTTTGTTAGTTAATACATATAGGGTACATCAATATTTTCAATGACTATCATTAGATTTCCTGATACACAATAATCACCAACTGGCTAGTAAACATCTAGGTTGCTTCCTACTTCACTATTACAATCAACACTGCAGTGAACAACTTTAAAAAGCACTTCTGCTTTCCCTGCCTCTTCTAAAGTTGATTTCTAACCAAGGAAGATCTTGAACTAAACCATAAGACTGAAAAAAATGCTTGAATCTGCTGAACCAAGGACTGAATTTTAAGAATTCTAAAAAAACACTTGTGAATATATATGAACTGGAAACAAGCCTATACATTTTCTCACTGAACCAAATCAAACTATCTCTCTTGGTACTTCTCACTGAGTCTGAACCTATATAATACAGGCCACTTGTATCCTGTGATATGTCAACATTCACAAAACATTTAAAGGGATGCTGGATTATGTAGACTTGAGTAAGCAATGTGGACGTGGGTGAGCAGGCAAACAACAGACTCCCTAAAGTTTCACAAAGCACGCTTATGTTTAGTCAGTGCAATTGTGATCAAACAGCCCACAGTGAACTTCAGAAAGTGGAGAATGGCCTTGTGGCTGCAGGTCTGGGCCATGAATGAAAGCTGTGGCTATCACAGGGGGCCCTCTCCAAGGTGGAGCAGCTATGGCACTAATGAAAACCCTAGGCAGGCAAGGTAATTCTGAGAACCCAAATAGTTTTAGTTTATCTTTAGGTAGCCCTATGACTACCTTATTTCCCTCAATTAACCCTCGAGAGATGGTGCCACCTCTCTTTAATAAACGGCAAGTCTTCCATGCCTAGTCTGGCAATTATATAGTCCAAAAGGAGAAAGAATGGTCCAAGGGCACAGCACACCAAGCCTATGCCGTGATATGATGGTTTCAAGTCAGGGGCGCACCTCCTGGCCTGCATCAGGGAAGTGTTTCATAGGCTGGAACAAGGGGCATCACTAAAAAGCCACTAAGGTAGAAGGAAACTTCTTTATCTGTTGCCTTGTTTTTGGTTGAGATAAAAGAAGATTCCTTCCTCTATCACAAGACTTGGCAAAGGGACTGGTCTGGCAGCTATCAAAGTCAATACTTCACTGCAGCATGAAGGTATATGAAAGAGATGAAGGAAAAAACCAGAACTTTCAAACTTTATATCCTCCAACTATTCACCAAAGGACACTAACAAAAGAATGAAAATGTAACTCATGGAATGAGAGACCATATTTGCATATTGTCTATCCATAAGAGATCAATACCCAGAATATTTACTTATTTATATAGAACTCCTATAACTCAACAATAAAAGAAAAACAATATAAAATGCACAAAGTAAGGGCACCTGGGTGGCTCAGTTAGTAGAGTGTGCATCTCTTGATCTCAAAGTTGTGAGCTCACAATGGAAATAAACACCATGAAATAGGAAGCAGGAGTAAAGTTCAACACAGTCCCTATGACATTCACTAATTAATTTCTTCCACAAAACTTACACATCCTCTTCTACCCGAAGCTGTTGAATATGGGATTTGATTTTCTGTCCCGAAGTTTTTAAGATGATATTTTCTAGGAGGTGGAAATCATCTTGATTAAAGAGTTCACTGTCCTCCAGTGGCCCAATGATCTGTGAAGAGGAGCAGGGCAGTCAGTGGTAGCATTATAAGCTGAAAAGAAGGACTCTGTTGTCCTTAGGCTATCTTATAAACCTAATCATTTTAAAGACCCAAGACATGTATACATCTAATAAAATCAGTGAAAAAGGTAAAAATAAAACCCAAATCAACTCATCCAGTTATTTATTTAACAATTCCTCAATTACAGAATGTAGACTTAGACTGTATACTCCACAATATTTTTATAGTTAAGCAACTCTGAAATAAAACAAAATAGCGAGTTTCATTGATTCTCACTGGATATAAATAACAGAACCAAACAAGAGATGCAGTGTAGTGAGGAACAGACAGCAGAGATTTCACCCTTGGTGCTAAGAGTTCAAAGTTTGGTACCCCACCCCCCACCCCCAGTTTCATGTCCCTGGCTGCAGATATGTATGAAATAGTCTAAGCCTGCACCACTGAAGTTGACAGAGACTACACAACTATGAACACAGTTCCCACAATGGATGTATACTTCATGTATCAAAGCCTTATCAGCTTATTCTCTGAGAGACAACACACTCCTGCCACCACTGTACATGTGGCAGGACATAATTAAACAGCAAAAAGGTTTTAGTTTTACATAAGGATGCTTCTGTCAAAAGCAAATCACCTTTGAAATAGGGTGCAGAAACTACCATCATCACTGCATAAGCCCCAATTCCCTTTGGAAAGAGTGGCTCTGTTTGAGGAGTCTACTAGCTTCAGAGGAGAACACGACCAACACTGCTCACTGATCTAATCTGAAGTCAAGTTTGTCTCAGGACAAAAAAATCCTCACCCTTCCATTGCTGATCACTGCCCTCTGTCCCTTCTTCAGCTTCAGAACATCCCTGCAGTACATGGCATGAGACAAAATGAAATCCATTTTGGAAGACTCAAAGACCTCTTTAAAAAGACTGAAATCCATGCCCTAGGAAAGTAATTGTTATTAAGGAAAAGTAATTGTTATTAAGCAAGCTATAAAAGTGAATAATCATAATGAATAAATCATAAAATGATCTCTTAATGGAGAGTCAGAACTAATTTTAATAATTAACATTAATGATGTCTCAATTCTCTACTCCTCCCATTTTCTCCCACCCTCTAATTTATCAAGTAATGCCTATTTCCTATAACTATTCTTTTATGTGATTGCTCAATTGGCAAGTTATTCTTCATCATATCTTTATTCTGTATTTTTTTATTCTGTATTTTAAAATCCTGCTAATTTTAAGAGCCTTTTTGCTAACTGAAACATCAAGTATATACTTATCATTTTGTAAGAATTTTAAAATTATGAAATAGTTCAAAAGGTAGTAACTTATATAATGAACATATATGGGCTTATATCAGAACACATCAAGAACACGTAAGCCTCTAACTCATAAGAAGCTTCAATCATAGTTTTTTGCTCTATAAACAAATCAAATATTGCCTGTCTTTTAAAAACTATACAAAACAAATGGCTTTGTGCTTAAAATATTTAAGAGTTCAATCCTGAAACTTTATTTAAAGGTATTAAAAGTGGTAAAGGGAATGTGGCACAATTGTTATTTCCTGGAAAGATACTTCCAAAGTAAGAAAAATCCTCTGAAACTCAGTACTAAAATCACAAATCCCAATCATGAACAAGATACATCAGCCCCTGAGACTGAATTTCTGTGAAAAGTAACAAAACAAGACAGCTCCATGCAACACACAGAGACTTACCCCGACAGAGAACCCCCCGATGTCAGCTCCTGCAGCCAGGGCCTCTGCAGTCTCCTCCTTGGCCATTTTTGTGATGAAATTCTTAGCAGAGTTGGAGGTCTGTGTTTGGAGAGCTGCCCAGATTGCTCTGGAAATCTGAGTGTTCTTATAATTTATATCTTCACTAGGATTATTGATCATGCTTATTCTAACATTGTTACTGGATTTCTATTTACAAAATGAGAAATAAGAGTTATATGGTAGATGTTTTGAACTTAAAGAGTGACACTAACATCTTCGTATTTTATTAAGAAGCAAATATAATCTCTCTTAAAAGTCTTTAGTACTGCTCTTCTGTATACAGAATAAAATTTAAATGCTATAGCCAGGTTTTCAAACCCCTACATGAACTGGTCCCAAAACTACCTTTCCAACTTCCACTTCTTACCATCCCTATATATATAGCTCCATTACAGGCTGTCAGAGTCCCATGTTCCCCAACACATTTTGTATCACTCTAACACACTCCATGCTTCCTGTTGGCATGCAAACCCCAAGTCCATCCCATCCTTCCTTCCCTCAGTCCCAACCAATCTTCAGTTTCTATTCAAAGACTTCTTTGTTCACATGGCCTTCCCAGATTCCTTGTAAAAATTAATCTCTCTCTGAGTAAAAAGATAAGAACCTATGTTGGAAAAGTTATCTGGGATCCATAAAACCTTGTGTCACAAACATGAGCAACAAAAACTCATACTAAGGTATAGCTAAAGATGCATATAAGGACGGTGAAAGCAGCCTTCTTCAGAATAGCCCCTAACTAGAAAAAAGACTATCCATCAAAAAGACTAAATGAACAAACAAAACTTTGTGGTACAGCCATATAATATGATACAGCACAGTGAAAAAAGAACTAACTACCACTACTTGTAATATTATGGATAAATCTCAAAAATGTTGATTAAAAAAAAGGAACACAAACAAATATGTGAGGGGTGATGGAGACACAAGCAGGAGAGGGCTTTCTGGAATTTGATAATTCTCTATGTCTAAAACCAGGGTGGTGGGTCACCTGGATGTTCCCTTTGTGACATTAAGTAATTCTAAGATTTGTGTACTTCTTTTGATCCTATATTTTACTTCAATTAAAATATATTTTTTTAAAATTCCAATTCTTAGGGTGCCTGGGTGGTATAGCTGGTTAAGTGCCTGACTCCTGGTTTCAGCTCAGGTCATGATCTCAGAGTCATTGAGATCAAGCCCCGCATAGGACTGTGTGCTCAGCATGAAGTCTGCTTGAGATTCTCTTTCCCTCTCCCTGCCCCTCCCACTTGTGCTCTTCCTCTAAAATAAATTAAGAAAAAAATTTTTTCAATTCTCCCTTCTTGTTCTCCCACTCTATCACCACTCAAAAATTATAGACAATAAAGGCACTTAACATGTTAGGGAAGTTGAAATCACCTCGGTATTTCAGTACTCCAATAAGCCTCGTTGGGACACAGGGTGGCAAGGAAACATGGGAAGGGTGTGAAATTGGATGAAGATCCAATCTGAAACTGCTCAGGAAAAGGAACAGCTCAGTCTCTGACAATGACACTCTTTAGAAGAGTCCGTTTCTTCTCAACCATTCACCCTTGCCATTCACTCAAGTTCTACAATTTATGTGCAATGTATCTTTCAGACCATCTATATATGCATTCCTCTGCGTGCCAAGATCTGCTATTACATGAGCACTAAGATATCTGCATAGTATTTCCCCCACATCTAGACCTCCTTCAATGTAAAGGTCCTGCCTCCCCCCACACAATATACAGCCTGATCTTTGCAGCATCTCTGTAGAAAGAACATGAACAGTCACCCAACAAAAATTTGTCTATGATAAGGATCTCATTATTTCTTTTTTCTAAAAGAATCTATACCCTTAAGTAAAGTCAGAATACTGCAGTCTCCTCTCTTTTCTCACTAGTGGGCAGACCTTCAGAGAAACAATGCTCCTTTCCCTCAAGCAGTAGAAAAGCAGGACTCCCACTTCCCATCTAGTACAGTAACATCAGCACACAGAATGAAGGTGTAGATACTTGCCTGATGTTTAATAGCATCATACAGTAATTGTCTTCCAGAAGGGCTATCAAAATCCCCAACAATCCAAAAAGTTACAGGCCTAATGAAAGAATCATCTATAGAAAAACAAAACAACACACTGAGTCAGAGGGAAAAAAGCACATTCTATGTTTCAATATTATTTAAGCCAAAAATTTCTGAAAACCATGCAAAAAATAAGAAAATGACAAGTGTAATAAAACAAAAGTAGTAAAACTTCTATACTAGATCAAAAGCAGGGTAACCTTCCATGTGGCTTAATTACAAACTAGGAACATGCATTTATTAATTCTGTGATTTAGGCATCTGTTAGCATATACAATGAAAAATAACCTTTGAACGTGTGGGTAGCATATCTAGTCTTTAAGCATATTAATTTGTAACTTTCTAAAATAGAATTCTTTGTAAACACTTATACAAATTTTATCTGCATTTGATAAATTATCTACTGTTACCCACAAGTTCCAGAAATGTCATAATGAAGTGTCAATAAATTCTGAATCACAACATTGCCTGAAACCACATAAGATAATTAAGAAAAGAAACCGAACATTCTGAAATTTAAAGTTACCATAGATTTCCTTGGAGGACATTCCTAGACAGAGGTAAAGGAAAAAGAGTAGAAGAAAATGTCATTGCTATAACTGATGCCTATCATAAGAGTCAAAATTTTAAATAATTCCTAATACGATCAATCTTGTCTCTGCTCTGTAGTCCCCTTAGTGGTATAGCACTATTCCAGGACCCCTCAGAACAATTTCCTTGAGGAACCAAATGGAGCAATTACTTTTATTTACATAGATCTGGAAAGCCAGAAATTCTCTCTAGGACAAGACTACAGCATGGATAAAAATAGCTGCCTTAAATGACAGTCAGTGCTTTGAAAGGATAATAAGAAAGACCAGAGGAAGAAAGCATCTGTCTGCCATTAAAATGATATCAATTTCACACAATATTAGCCTAAATAACTGACTCCACATTAAAATCAGTTTTAAAATGTGCACAAGGATTCCTAGAACCAAGTTTATCTTAAACCCTTAAAAAAATTAACTCAATGTTGTCAGTGAAGAGGCAAGTCATATCAATTTTCAATCCATTAACCCATGTTTACATCGTAAATGTTTTCACATTTTGAATCATGAAAAAACTTTTCATTCAACCTTAATATCTAATAAAATTTATAAAAACATCTAAACTTTTAAAAACATAAAGAATTGAATTTTAAATAGGTATTTTCTGGATTCAAATCATTTTAAGAAATTATTAATAAAAAAATGACAATCTCTGACAGACACTAAAGACTGAATTATTTCTAAAAATACTAAAAAAAGAAAGAAAAAAAAGTTGAATCCAAGATAAGCCTAAAATGGATTACCTTTCTTTGTCAGATAGTTCATACTATTTGCAATAGCAGCAGTCTTGCCTTGGGAATCCAAGACACTAAATCTAGCATAGTCATCCACAAAAAAGTTATCTGAAAAAGAAAATTGAAACAGATTTATAATTAACGAGACTAAATTCAATCTAACATTAATATTCAATTGATAATCTGACTTGACCATAATACAAGATTTATAAAAATGCATGAGTGAAATCTATTGTTTCATGTTTATTGATTAGTGCCCTCGGGCAACACTCTTATCAATCATTTCCCCTCAAGTTACTTTTGCTAAAATCTCATTTTCATCAAGTCATTCCTTTGATCTAAACTACCCAGTAGGGATCCCTGGGTGGCGCAGCGGTTTGGCGCCTGCCTTTGGCCCAGAGTGCGATCCTGGAGACCCGGGATCGAATCCCACGTCGGGCTCCCGGTGCATGGAGCCTGCTTCTCCCTCTGCCTGTGTCTCTGCCTCTCTCTCTCTCTCTCTCTCTGTATGACTATCATAAATTAAAAAAAAATAAAAATAAACTACCCAGTAATTTCTTCCTACATACAAAATGGTCTCCATCCTGTATCATCCTTTATCTCCAAGAACCTCCTCAATCTCGTGCCTTATTGCACTCCAACACAAATGTCACTCTTCTCTCACCATCCTCCAAGTAAAGCTGGCTTATTTACCCCTCCTATCTATGTCCACTTACTCACCTGTCTATCCTTTCATTCAACAGACCATACCAAGCATCTACTATCCTTAAACTCAATATTCTAGTAAAAGGAAAGAAATGGTAAGTAAGACACAGCTCATGGGGACAAAAGCACCAAAAGCCTTAAAGCCTTAAAACAGTCTCCTTCTAAGAAGGTCCCAGGACAACAAAGGCCAACAGCTGTGTAGGTAATCATGGAACTATGACTGCAGGGTCAGAAGGATGCTAGCTGCTCCTCCACTGACAGCTCCAAAATGTTTACCAGGCAAACTGCATTTTTGCCACTATGAACTAGCATCATTTCACAGGTGATCACTTCAACATCCAATGGATAAAGATATCCAAAACACAGAACTATTGTTGTGCTCCTCATCCATGAATACCTCAAAGAGAGCTCCTTACGGTTTAATTTTAAATGATAGAAACTACAAAAACTTAGGACAAAGACTCTATTAAAACTTTAGGTAAAAAGCTAAAACCCAATTATGAAGAAACAGTTTAGGTCACTTTCTGACTACTTCCTTTTTTCAAATATAAGCAGAGATGTACATCTTGCTCTAAAAGAAAAGGCATTCAGTTTCAAGCAGATTAGAGACGGGTGCCATAAAGTAACAAGCACACCTAAAGCTCTGTGTGCATCACACCCCACTCACAACAGCAAAGGCCACTGGCTTGTACTTCTTTGTTACATTTATCCTTTCTTGTGGAGTAAGACTTCTGCAAGTGACCACAGCTCCACCTATTTCCAGCTCTTTGTTCAAATGGCCTTCGGAGCGACAAGGGAAGGCATAAGGAACAAACTGTACCTAGGCTCACACAACTACCTCTGAAAGGGTATTCTTTGTGTTTCACACAAACATCTATCAACTAAGGATTAGATATGCCAAGTGTGGACTATCCATGTAAGAAAATATTAATTAGCCATACAAAGGCAAAAAGTACTGTGACATGCTGCAACATGGATAAACCTTAAAAACATGGTAAGAAAAAGAAGCCAATCACAGAAAACTCAGAATCATACAAAATATCCAGCAGAAAACTCCCTCAGAGACAGACACTAGATCAGCGGTTGCAGGCCGGGTAGGGGAAGGGGAAATGGAGAGTAACTACCAATGGGTACATGGTAGGGGCCATGATATATGTTCTACAATTAGACAGTGATGATCAGACAACTTTGAGAATACACTAAAAATTGTGCACTTGTATAAAGTTTCAAAAGACTGTTTTATGGCATGTACACTATATCTCAATGAAAGTTTAGTTTTAGATAGGCATTCATTCCTAGCCTCTCAGAGTAAAACCACCTGAGTTGTTTGTCCACATCACCGCTAGCTGATTCTAGAACAAGGCTGAAGAATCAACAGCTGCTTAACAGCTTTATGACTCTTAAGAAAGTCAACAATTCAGATGTAGTCCCATCACTTAAGGCCTTAACAGCTGGCATTTAAAGGACAATGAGGGGTACCTGGGTGGCTCAGTCAGTTAAGCATCCTACTCTTGATTTTGGTTCAGGATTCAGGTCAGGATTTCAGAGTTGTGAGAGGCTCTGCACTAGGTGTGGAGCCTACTTAAGATTCTTTCTCTCCCTCCCTACCTCCCCTTAAAAAACAAAAAAAGACAATGGATACTCTTCAAAGTTTATAAGGATTTATACAGGAAGAATTTCTCTGTTTTTGGAGGAAACGCTTATGAATTTAGAGGCTCATGTTATGAACTAAATGTGTGATGAATGAAAACATAAAACATTAAAACACTGTGTCACAATCTTGGGTTATCTTCTGGACTTTACAATCCAACAGATGCAAAGATTCTGAAACAAAAATGAGAAAAAGCCCAAAGCTGTTCCTGAAACACTCCTTACTGGTTGCTGTTAAATCCAGGTATTCTCGCTCGGATGTCAAAATCCTAGAATTGATTCGTGGAACAACATTTGGCTGATTCATGATATACTCTACCACATCCTGATCATGGGACAGTTCACCCTACAAGAAAAAAAAATTAACAAGATGGGGGTGGGATAAATGTTAAAAAAAATTAGAGCAATAATAATAATTTATTAGGAATTAAAAAGTTATTAACTTTACAATTAAAGGTTCTTATGTATCGATAACAGCTAAAACAGAGAAGTCTCCATGTTAGAGGTCCCTATTGTTGTTAAGCACAGCTTGACATGTTATGTATGTACATTATCTTTAATTCTTTCAACATCATGAGGCAAATGTTATTGACATTTGTTTTAAAGATGGAAGCTGAGGTACAGTACAGAAAGGTTAACAAATTTATTCAAAGTCATAGACCTAAGGAGATTCAAGTATGAAATGCAAAGCCATGTCTATGTTGTCTCTCCATGCACCACTGTGCTTCCCCCAAAATAAGTAAGCTCTACAAACTGGGTAAGAGTTACCAAATTCAAAAATCCATCCTCCATTCTGCTCATAGCCTCATTCTAAAGCAAAAAGCCAAATGCCTTCTCTCAAGCAGTTAATGTATTTTATAATAAAAATCACTCCAAGGGGCACCTGGATGGTGCAGCCAGTTGAGCGCCTGACTGTAGGTTTCAGTTCAGGTTGTAATCTCAGGGTGGTAAGATCAAGTCCTATGTCAGGCTTCTTGCTCAGCAGTGTCTTTTTAAGACTCCCTCTCCCCCTGCCCCTCCCACCTCCCCGTACACCCTCGCATTTTCCTCTCTCTCAAATACATAAATAAATCTTAAAAAACAAAAATCATCCCAAGCTTTTTTCAATCTCAGGCATCCAAGTTATTTCCAGAGTCATAATTACACTTCAGGGATTAGAACTCATTTATCATTTTTTCTTCCCTTTTATATACCTCCAAGATGTATAGAAATACTTGTACTTTATGAAGGTGGTCTCAAAGCCAAGTTTAAATAGCAAGTTCTTCACACTCAAAAAATTTCATATAAAACTGTATTTTAAAATATAAAATTTCATATAAAATTGTATTTTAAAGCAATTTTCTTTCTTTTTTTAAAAAAATTATTTATTTATTTATTCACGAGAGGCCAGAGAGAGAGAAAAAGAGAGAGGCAGAGACACAGGCAGAGAAAGATGCAGGCTCCATGCAAGAAGTCTGACATGGAACTTGATCCCGGGTCTCCAGGACCATACCCTGGGCTGAAGGTGGTGCTAAACCACTGAGCCACCTGGCTGTCCTAAAGCAATTTTCAAGGGAGAGATAGATGTAAATCAAATACACAGTCAAGTCTAGAAAACTGCAATTAGGCATCTTCTGTGGCTACTTACCCAGAGAAACTCATACAATTCTCAAACTATAAACTAATAATGAGTATACGAACCAATCATACAAAAGACTACAAAGTTACTAGATGATTCAGTATATACGTAAGCCCATGTATATAACTTTGGTCTCTATTATAAATCTGGCCTGATTCTACTCAGAAGCCTTAACTAGCTAAGGGAGGGCAATTTGGTAACATCTATCAAAATTTCAAATGTACTTAACTTTTAATGCAACCCATCCACACACACACACACACACACACACACACACTGGTTGTTTCTAGAAAGAGAAGATAAGTTGCAGGGAAAGAGGAGTGAATGAGTGAAAGTTTCTCTTCATTCACACCTCTATTCACACCTTGAGTTTTACACCATCTGCCTATCGTACCTTTTTACAGTGACTCTAGTTCAAAATCTTAAATGTACATGACCCTTCGACAAAACAATTCCAATAACTGGTATTTCTCAAAAAAAAAAAAAGGGTATAAAGATATACATATAAGACTAGTCATTTTGGGACACCTGGTGGCTTAGCAGTTAAAGCGTCTACCTTCGGCTCAGGGCGTGATCCTGGAGTCCCGGGATCAAGTCCCACATCGGGCTCCCTACATGGAGCCTGTTTCTCCCTCTGCCTATGTCTCTGCCTCTCTCTCTCTCTCTCTCTCATGAATAAAATCTTTAAAAAAAAAAAAAAAAAAAAGGACTAGTCATTTCAGCAGTATTTGTAACAGTGAAATTCTACAAGCAATGTCCAACATTAGGGGATGAAATAACTGATTGTTCATTCTTAAAAATAAAAAAACCAGAGGGATCCCTGGGTGGCTCAGCAGTATGGCGCCTGCCTTCAGCCCAGGGTGTGATCCTGGAGTCCTGGAATCAAGTCCCATGTCAGACTCCCTGCGTGGAGCCTGCTTCTCCCTCTGCCTGTGTCTCTGCCCCTCTCTCCTTCTGTTTCTCTCATGAATAAAATAAAATAAAATCTTTAATAAAAAATTTAAAAACCAGACAGCAATCTAAAAGTACTAACAAAGAGTTGTATATTCCGAAATACAAAGCAGAGATACATTTAATTAGAAAGGTAAGCTAAGGGCAGCCCAGGTGGCGCAGCGGTTTAGCACCGCCTACAGCCCAGGGCGTAATCCTGGAGACCCGGGATCGAGTCCTACATCGGGCTCCCTGCATGGAGCCTGCTTCTCCCTCTGCCTGTGTCTCTGCCTCTCTCTCTCTCTCTAGCTGTGTCTCTATGAATAAATAAATAAAATCTTAAAAAAAAAAGAAAGATAAGCTAAAAAATACATATATAAATATATATTTCTATATATATGGGGACACAAAGAGCTATTTCTCCAGGGATTCTGAAGAAGGGAACAACTCTCATATTTACTTTAGACACTTTAATATTCTCCCAAATTTAGACTTTTCTAAATATGTACAGGAGCACATCTGACTTTTGTCACAATATTTCAAATAAAACTTTCTTTAGCTAGAGCAAACCAAACTTCTCACTGGCAATTTAAGGAGAAGCAGAGGAAAACTAGCATCCAAAGGGAGAATATTTAAACCACAGATATCTGAAAAACAAAAACTCTTCTGAATTTTTACATCCAACAATGTTGAAAAAGAAATGTTTTAAACAGATGCTGGAAAACCAACATGTTTGAATTATCTTTTATCTTTTCATTAATATTATTTAAACAAAGAGAATAATTATCATTTCTTCTAAACTATCCTTAACTTTGGAAAATAAGTGAAACTCATTAAAAAAAAAAAACCATGTTTTCATATTTTGTTCTAGTAGCTCCATGAAGAACAAATTACTTAACAAAACTACCTTATTCATGAGGGAGCATGCAATAGAATTTAGTCAATACTTTTTGTTTGGGGTTTGTTTTCTTGTTTGTTTGTTTTATAAAAGGATTATCAGCATGATAAGAGTAGCTTTTAAAAATATTTTTTGGGTCTTTTCAACAAATGGTGCTGGGCAAACTGGATATCCATATGCAAAAGAATGAAGTGGGGCCCTTACTCACATACTCACACCACACACAAAAATTAACTCAAAATAGATCAAAGTCATAAACATAAGAGCTATAACTATAAAACTTTTGGGAAAAAACATTGGGGAAAATTTTCATGACATTGGATTTGACAATTATTTCTCAAATATGATACCAAAATCATAGTTAACAAAAGAAACAACAAATAAGTTGGACTTCATCAAAATTCAATACTTCTATGCATAAAAGGACACCATTTAAAAAGTGGAAAGACAACCAAGAGAATGGAGGAAAATATTTGTAAATCGTGTATGACAAGAGATAAATATCCAAAATATATAAGGAACTCTATACTTCAACAACAAAAAATAACCTAGTTCAAAAATAAATAAAGGACTTGAATAGACATTTCTCTGAAGAAGATAAACAAATGGCCAATAAGCACATGAAAACATACTCAGTCCATTAGTCCTTAAGGAAATGCAAATAAAAAAAACCATGATGGGATACCACTTTACACCAACTAAAATGGTTATCATCAAAATAATAGAAACTAAAAAAAAAAAAAAAAAAAAAAAAAAAAATAATAGAAACTAAACAAGTATTAATGAGGATGTAGAAAAATGAAATTTTTGCATATTTGGTGGTAGAAATGTAAAATGGTATGGCTGCTTTAAAAAATAGGGTAGTTCCTCAAAATGTTAGACAGAATTACCATACAGTCCAGCAATTCCACTATGTATATATCCAAATACTGAAAGCAAAGATTTGAACAATTATTTGCACACTAATGTCCAGAGCAGCATTAATTCACAGTAACCAATAGGTGGAAACAACCCAAATGTCCAATACATGAATGGATAAATAAAATGTGGTGTATACATATAATTCAATTTTTAGGAAGGAAATTCTGATACATGCTACAACACATATGAACCTTAAAATATGCAAGACACAAAACTGACAAAAACCCTATGATGTCATCTAGAATAAGCAAACTCAAAAACACAAAAAGCAGAAGAGTATTTACCAGTGGCTGATGAGAGCCAGCAATGAGAGTTACTGCTTAGTGGGTAAACAGTTGGTGCTGGAGGTGATAAAAATATTCTGGAGATAGAAGAGTAAAAGTCAAACAACACTGTACCTACTTAATGTCTCTCTGCATAATTTAAAATGGTTAAAATGGTAAAATTTATTTCATATATTTTACTACAATAAAAATACTGTATTTGTGAGTGACATTCAACAGAAATGGTCCAGTGAAGATCTCTAAAAAGCCTCTATTTCAAAAACAAACCATCAAGGACACTGAGAAAAAATCATCAAACTTTTTCAAAACTCTGGAAATTAACCAAAGGCTTACAAAATTCCAAATGACTTTTATTCGAGAAAATGGCTGATTCTTGGCAGGAAAAATAACCTTCATAAACTTTAACTTGTCTTGTTACTTATCTACCCAGCTACACAGGAATCTTGAAAACCAACAGCCCTGAAATAAATGTAAAAACCAGCAAGCTGGGAATATTCCCAGGTGCTCTTTCTCTAGTTGAGCTGAATTAGATCATACTCAGTGCCAATAGCTTTTTCCTGGAGACCTTTTCAAAAAGAATCAGAAGCAACTGTTTAATGTCTCAGTTGCTTAACGTGGTGACAATAGTTGGGCTGACAAGTGTCAAAAACATAAAAGAAAAAGGTGGCGAATGAGATGTCCATTAGGGGTTTTGAAAAGCTCTCCCATATTCCTTGGAACCTCAAAGGCCACATGCACAGTGCCCAGGTTTGAATGCATGTCCACAAAAAATCTTGGACAGTCCTAACACTCTTGCTTCTGACTAACCTGACCATCTGTTCAAGTAGGAATTGAAGGCTATGGCAGAGCTGTAAATTGTCAAGTTAAGTATTGAAGGTGTATCCCAACATGTACACAAAACACTCCTGAGAAAAAAATGAGAGACTTTCTTGGACTCATGCATTTAAGAAAATCTCTGTTTATTTAATAGCTGACCAATAAGCTACCAAACAGAGACATAAGAGGTAACACACACACACACACACATACACACACACACACACACACACACACACACACACAAGAGGCAACACAAGACAAAGAATACAGACTTTAAAGAATTAGCATAGGAAAGTCCCTAAACAACCAACCACCATAACAACAAACCTTGGCAGACCTAGGACTCTGATTTCTAGAAGCGTAATATAATATTAGTCAAAATGTCCAATTATCAACAAAAATTTAAAAGACATGCCAAAAAAAAAAAAAAGACTGTATGACCCACATTAAGGAAAAGAAACCTAACACATATAATTCCTAAAATAGCCCAACCATCGGACTTACTCCACAAAAACTTCAAATCAGCTCTTTTAAATATATTTTAAAAAACTAAAGGAAACCATCTAGCAAACTAAAGGAAACTTTGAGACTTAACGTCTCACCAAACAGATTGTATCAAGAGAAAGAAATTATGTAAAAGAATCAAACAGAAAAACCAGAGTTAAAAATATAATAACTGAAATTAAATATTTGCTAGAAGGACTCAATAGCAGATTTTAGCTATTAGCTAACACTAGCAGGTATTAAATTAGCTAGTGAGTAGCTAATTTACTGCTATTACCAGTAAAAAAACAAAGAACAAAAAACCCAATTAATTTCAAGATATGTCAACTGAGACCATTCCATTTAAGGAAGAGAAAGTATCAATACATGCATCTATCCAGAAGAAGAGGAAAGAAAGAAAGAAAAGAAAGAAAAAGAAAAGAAAGAGAATGTGTGTAATAAAGAATTTGGCTGGTGCCCTCATAAGGTAACCTCTTAATTCTGGAGTTTCCTGAGTGATAGTAGTGGCATCTTTGTTATTCATGCCAGGACCTATCTATCAGACCACATCTGATAGTTTATACTAATAAGGTGACTCATGGTGGTGGTCTTTTAGACTGTTTATGCTAATGAGACAACTCAATGAAGGCTGCCCAAGCCAGAAAGACCAACCAACTGGCTAAAGGGTTGGTTGGGATTTTGAGCAGCAATAGTATTAGTCTGAACTCTGGAAACAGGAAGAGGGGCTAGAGACTGAATTCAATCACACAGCCAATGATTCTATCAATCGTGGTTACATAGGAAGTCCCAATAAAAACTGAACACCAAAACTTGGCTGAGCTTCCTTGGTTGGCAATATCCCATGTGCCATCACACACCAATAATCAGGAAGGGCAATGTATCCTGACCTCACAGGGAGAAGATAACAGAATCTTTATGTTTGGAACCTTCTGAAATCCTGCCCTATGCACCTCACCCTTTGGCTAGTTCACATTTGCATTATTTTATTATCATAACACAAATTGTAAGCATAGCACTATCCTGAACTCTGTAAGCTATTCTAGCAAATTACCAAAACTTAGCCAGTTCATACTAAGTGCGGGTAACTTGAGGACTCCCAAATTTGTGGCTGATGTCTGAAGCGAGGGCAATCTTCTGGCAAACTGTGTCTTTAAACATCACATATGGCCTAACTCTGAATAGTTTTGGTGTCAGAAGTCATTACAGGAAGAAAGACTACTAAAAGAAACAATGATTGGAAAGCTCCTAATTTTGATATTTAAGAAATGTAATGTACTCCACATAGGAAAAATTCACAGTTCCACACTTAGACAAATTAATGAAGTGTCAAAAATGAAACACAAATAAAGGACTCTGAAAACAGGAATGAGAAGAGACTCCTAACATAGAATGGATCCTCAGTAAGATTAACAGCTAGTCAAAAGAGGGTATGAGGGCGGCCCGGGGGCTCAGTGATTTAGCGCCACCTTCAGCCCAGGGCCTGATCCTGGAGACTCGGGATCAAGTCCCACATCTGGCTCCCTGCATAGAACCTGTTTCTTCCTCTGCCTGTCTCTCTGTGTGTGTCTCTAATAAATAAATAAAATCTTATAAATAAATAAATAAATAAATAAATAAATAAGATATCCTGATTTGACTGGAAGAATCAAAACTATCTCTAATCAGAGATGGCATGTTTTTGTCATCTGTAAGATGACAACATTTTCTATATAGAAATTTTTTTAAAAAGCTTTAGAACTGGGACGCCTGGGTGGCTCAGCGGTTGGCTCAGGGCATGATCCCAGGATCCAGGATCTAGTCCAACATCAGGCTCCCTGCATGGAGCCTGCTTCTCCCTCTGCCTGTGTCTCTGCCTCTCTCTCTCTCTCTGTGTCTCTCATGAATAAATAAATTCTTTTAAAAAAAAAAAAAAGGCTTTAGGACTAATAAGTTCAACAAGGTTGCAGCATCTAAGATCAATATATAAAAATCAATTGTATTTCTATTCACTATCAATGAACCATCCAAAAATTAAATTAAGGAAATAATTCCATTTATAATAGCATCAAAAAAATACTAGCCAATAAATTTAGAGAAAGAAGAGTAAGGATGCTTCATTGGAAACAACAAAACATCACTGAAAGAATAACAAGACCTAAATAAATGGAAACACATCCTGGGTTCATGGGTTAGAAACTCAATGTTGCTAAGATGTGAATTACTCTCCTAATTGATCTACAGATTCAATGCAATTACTACAAAATCCCAGCAGCCCTTTTTTGCAAATACTAACAAGTAATTTTAAGATTCATATGAAAATGCAGATGACATAGTTCAAACAATCTTTAAAAAAGAGAAAGAAAAACCCAAAGTTGGAAAACTCACACTTGATTACAATTAAGACTGTGCACTACTGGGCAGTCCGGGTGGCTCAGCAGTGTAGCACCGCCTTTGGCCCAGGGCCTGATCCTGGAGACCTAGGATCGAGTCCCACGTCAGGCCCCCTGCACGGGGCCTCTTCTCCCTCTTCCTGTCTCTGCCTCTCTCTCTCTCTCTCTCTCTGTCTCTCATGAATAAATAAATAAAATCTTAAAAAAAAAAAAAAGACCGTGAGATAAAAAAATTTATCTCAACTTTTATTAGCAGTTGGGGAAGAAAAAGGAGAAAAAAGGATGAAGTGAATTTCTCAGATGCAAACTTCTTTTCTTAACCTGTAAATATTCATTTCTTTTTATGATGGCATCAATGTTGAATGATAGTTGAATGTGAAATTCAGACCGGCAAATATATTCCCTGTGCTTCTGACCAAAGAGTCCCCACACTTGCTTCCTTCGGTTCCATTAATCTGCTTGAGCGGCTCACCGACCTCAGAGACACCCACTCCTTGCTACATCTCCGGCTTACTTAGAAAGGCTAACTCAGGAACAGCCAGCTGGAAAAGACGCGTAGGACCAGGTGGGGGGAAGGGCACGGGGCTTCCACGTGTTACATAAGAACAAATATGTAAGTGAATGGAAAATAGGCAGTTCATAAATAAATCTATATATTAATGGTCAATTTATTTTTTTACATGAGTGACATGACACTTTAATGGGAGAAGAGCATTCTTTTCAATAAACAGTACTAGGACAACTGCATATCCCAAAAGACATCTAGTTGCATGCCAAACTGGATATGACCAAAAAAAAAAAAAAAATGTGGACTCCTACCTCACACCATATACAAAAACTGAAAATACATCCAAGAACTAAATGTTTAAGAGAAAAAACTATAAAAGGTATCAATGTTCATGACCTAGAATAAGCTCATACATATGGCACAAATAGCACAAGCAACAAAAAAAGTAAATTGGACTTAATCAATATTTAAAGCATCTGTCCTTTAAAAGACAAACCATGAAATCAGAAAAACACTGGGAAATTCTATATATAAGGGATTACTACCCAGAACACATAGAGAATTCAAAATAACAAAACAAGTTAGTCAATTAAACACACAGACATTTCTCCAAAAAAGATATAAATGGTCAATAAGTACAGGAAACAATTTTCAACATTATTCGTTTTCGAGTAACACAGGTAAAAACCATAATGAGATATTACTTAATACCCACTAGGCTATAGTCAAAGAGACAGACAATATTAAGTATCAGCTAGAATGTGGAGAAATTAGAACCTGCATGCATTGCTGGTAGTAATGTATAATGGTACAACCACTTTGGAAAAGGCTAAACAGGCAATTTCACTTCTAGGTATACACACAAGACAAATAAGAACATATGTCTACACAAAAACTTGTACATGACTGTATTCACAAGTAGCCACAGAGAGGAAACCTAAATATGCATCAACTGATGAGTGGGTTTTTAAGATGTTATATCCACTCAAGGAACTATTATTTGGCCATAAAAAGAAATAAAGTACTAACACATACTCCAACTGGAATAACCTTGAAAATATTACACATGAAATCACACACACTAGACCACATATTATATGATTCCTTTTATATTAAATGTCTCAAATAGGCAAATCCATACAGAAAGAAAATAGATTTGAAGTTGCTAGGGTTTAGGGTAGAGGCAAATGCAGAGTGAATGCTACAGGGTGTTGGCCTTTGGGGGGTGATGATGATGTTCTAAGATTTCACAGAGGTTATAGTTGCATAAATTCTGTGTACACACTAAATACACTGAATTGTCCACTTCAAAGACTGAATTTTATGGCATGTGAATTATATCTCAACAATAACTGTATATACACAAGTATATATACACACATATATATATGTGTGAGCCTTTCCTAAGTCAAAATCCCCTACAAATAGAACAAATGACTATTGGAAATGCTAAGTTCTTTAGAATTTTTTAAATAAACACTTAATCTTGACAACAATAAACTTAGCTATTTCAAATAGAATTCACAAAGTCTTGTGAATATTTTCATTATATCTGTATATGTGCAAATATATATATAATATATTTTTAACATATATATTACAACTGATGTATAAAAACTAATAATACTTAAAGAATGTTATGGCTTACTACAGAGATTACAAAAACATAAGCAAAACCATTCGCTTTCAAAATCAGCCTTGAATTACCACTCACCAAGTACACTGCTCTTTGGAAGAAGGTTGTGGTCTCCAGGATTTTGTGCATTGTGATGGTTTCCAACTCATCAGGATCTAACTGTTCCTTTTCAAAGGGCATTCCGTTGAACAGAACAACAGGCAATGGACCAACCCCAGTCTGTTCATAATAGCCTCTCGCTTCCTGAGACACAAGGGACAACAAATAATATCTTTTGTCCTTTGTAAGATAAATGGAACAAAGCATATTTTTCAGGCATATGTGCTAATAAGAAAAGTAAAATCAACAGAAATATGATCACCAAGAAATAACTAAAGAAATACCTTTAAAGAAATATCAGAAGAGACAGAGTTAATATCCAACTGGGTAATCTGAACCTGAGTTACTCAGTTTTTATAAAACCACAAAACCTTGCAAATTAGGAAGTGATTTCAGGGTAAGGGTAATTTTAAGCAACCCAGGCTACCAAACCTTAATTACATATACTAAAGCCAAGGCTGTATAACAAACCTTTCAACAATGATGGAGATATTCTATCTTTGCTGTCCAATGCAATAGCCACTAACCACATGTAACTATTGAGCACTTGAAATTTAAATTAATTTCCATTTTAAAAGCCACATGCGACTAGAGGCTACCATAATGGGCAGCACAATGACAGACTGCCATAAATTATGAGTGCTCTTGGGCAGATAAGATGAAATATTTACACCCCAATCTAAATTTAAAAGATCCCTATCACTGACAAAGAAATTACACTTTTAGAAAACAAAACAAAACTGGTAGTAAAAGAGTGCTTAAAAATTGCTCTATGATAATACTAAGCCCAATCTTTTTCCTTCTTCTCAAAGACAAAAGAGGTTCCTTAGGAGGAAAATGCTAGGCTAACAAAAAAACAAATATATCTAAGATGAGCATTCTTCTCTGATGGTCAATATATAGATATACATTCCCCCTGGATATCAACCACAGCCCCAAAGCCAACTTGTCACAGTAAAAACTTTAATTACCCAAGGTGTAAAAGGATTCCTTGTAACATTCTTGTTAAGACATCTTTTAACTAATACCTCTGAAAAATAGCAAAATTATATGTATTTATATATAAATAGAAAAGTATTTCAAATGGGTAACTGACAATCAGCAGCAGCAACACACTGCTCAGTTTCTAATCAGATCTAGCCATAACAGTAACACTTACCAGATGGGTGAGAACATGGCACAGGCAGAAAGGCCTTGTATGTTATTTCTGCCATTTCCACATATCATAGTTTATACTTTTAAAATTTACATTTCCAAAATTTTTACCATGCTAATTCTGTTCTTTAATGTCTCAACTATTTCAAAGACATTCATTAAAAATTCAATTTTAAAATACTTTGTTTCGAAAATCATCCCAACAAAACAAACAAACAAACAACAAAAAAAAAACAAACCCACATTATAACTCTAAGAGACAACAGGGCAGCCCGGGTGGCTCAGTGGTTTAGCGCTGCCTTTGGCCCAGGGCATGATCCTGGAGACCCGGGACTGAGTCCCACATCGGGCTGCCTGCATGGAGCCTGCTTCTCCCTCTACCTATGTCTCTGCCTCTGTGTGTGTGTGTGTGTGTGTGTGTTTCTCATAAATAAATAAATAAAATCTTTAAAAATAATAATAATAACTTAAGAGACAATAAAAGTAACACTGGTTTTCTCCAGAAATGGCAAATGAGTGAAAATCAGGAGTTAAGAAGGAGATGTTTTGACTATATAGACCTGCCTTCCTTACAAATTGTAAATAACTTACCAACCAAATAACAGAATGCAGTCTAATTACCAAAAAGCCAAACTTAAAAATTACATAAGAATTTCTATCAATACTAACTAAAAATGTTAACTGTAATTTAAAAACCTTAATTAATTACAGGCAAGGTCTTATGAATTAGCCACTCACAAATGATAACTGAAATTAATAAGGACTCAAAGTTAACATGCCAAATGCAAAATGTCTACATGTATAAATTAGGACTTAAGTATCATTATCTTATTAGCTTGAAAGATATATATATACCTATCAGACATATTATCTTCAGTTTAAAATTTCTACTTTAATTGTACACTCTAGTACAAATAATTACAACTTTCAAATATCATACACAGAGGATATCATAGCTTCAAATTTATAACAAAAGGTACAGGTATCTATTTTTTTTTTAAGATTTTTATTTAAGAGAGAGAGACTGTGCACGTACAAGGTGGGGAAGGGCAGAGGAAACTCGGAAACTACTAATGAGCTATGTAATAAATTTATCTGATACATCAGTAAAATGAAGACTGTAACACATGTAATAAAAATACCCTTTTACTCCATTTGTCCAATATATCTCAAGAAAATACTTTTATTTATTTTTTAAAGATTTTGTTTATTCATGAGAGACACAGAGAGAGAGAAAAAGAAAGAGAAAGAGAGAGAGAGAGAGAGAGACTCAAACAGGGAGAAGCAGGCTCCATGCAGAGAGCCTGATGTGGGACTTGATCCTGGGACTCCAGGATCATGCCCTGGGCTGAAGGCAGGCGTTAAACCTCTGAGCCACCCAGCTGCCCTAAGAAAATACTTTTAATACAGCAATCATCCACAATAGAAATGCAATGTGTACTGTTCCTTCAGGAAGATGAAGGAAAATTAAAGGGAACTGTTTTCCAGGTGAAACCAGTGAAAGAGATAAAGGGATCAAGAGTACACTTAACAGGATGAGTACCAAGTAGTGTATACAACTGTTGTATCATTATATTATACATTTGAAACGAATATAATACTGTATGTTAATTATACTTGAATTAAAAAAATTATTTAAACAAGTGAGATCTAATGTTAAAATGGTAAAAAGCAACCAAGCAAGCACACTGGGGCAAAATCAGGCACTTCTCCCTTCCAGGGGAAAAAAAATTAAATTAAAAATTAAAAATAAACATTTTCCAAATGAAAAATATGAGAAAACTTCATGAATTCCCTCAATTCTTTCATATTCCCAAAGTGGTCCTTCTTTCCTTTTATTTCACCTATTCTTTTTCTACAGAGTATTACCTCTTGCTGTTTTTGTCTATCTAGAAAATTACTGGGCACCATATCAGTTTTATTTTATTTTAAAAAATAAATAAGGTGGGGATAGCACCTGGGTGGCTCAGTGGCTGAACATCTGCCTTTGGCTCAGGTCATGATCCCAGGGTCCTGGGACCGAGTCCCATATCAGGGTCCCTATAGGGAACATGCTTCTCCCTCTGCCTGTGTCTCTGCCAATCTCTCTCTCTCATGAATGAATGAATGAATAAATATTTAGAACACACACACACAGGCAAGTGAGTAAATGGAAAGATACAACAGAACAATGGAATTATGTTCAGTCTACCCAGACCAGACCTCATGACCAGCTGCAACCCTAAATCTGACTTAATACACCTTAAAAACAAAGGAGCTCAACACTAAAGCAAGAGTGACATCAGTATTTTGGCTGAAGAAGAAGACATACACCATTGGTGCCCCCAATCCTGAACAATAAGTCAGCATTTAACCACAGACAAAAGTGCCTTTGTGGAAGCTTTGGGATCTAGCACCATATGCCAAGAAGTTCACTTACCCATGCATCAGGTAACAGCCATACAAGTTCAACCCTGGCTGTGGACTCTGTATTGGTTCATCAACTGGCTCCAGCCCCTCCCAGTCACAGCCTGAGGACCCCTAGAAAAAACTGTCTTAAACAATCACACCTTCAGACAAGAGACCTCTGTGTAAACCCAGGTTTCCAGAAAAGAAGTTCCAAAACACCACTGGAGCAAAAGAAAAAAGAGATTGGATGCACCAGAGAAGATAAAAACAATAGTCTGACTTCACTTGGCCCCAGCACAGCTTAGGGCCAAGAAAGATTTTTTGGGCCTATGATGTCTCCTGCTGGGGAAACAGAGAGCAAGTGAGAAAACACTCAATTTCCCCCACTACAAGCAACACTGCCAAAGAAGCTCATTTTTCTCTTAACCCATCGAGAGTACTGAATTGTGAACTGTGTAACGGGGTAGAAAAAGGCTGGAAAAGGGCAGCCAATAGTACTCAGAAAGCACTCAAAGAGGATGGATCATACTTACTGCATCACAAACTCCATCAAGAGCTCACCCATGAACCACTGGGGACACTTCAGCCACAGATCCCACTAAATGGCTCATTGGCACACCTCATCTACACTCACCCTCACCCTGTGTCCAGCTCCTTGTATATGCTCCTTACAGTAGTGGCAAGAGTGAGCTTTACCAGATGGCTAGTGAGAAAGCACAGAAAGCCAGCCCAAACATGAGGGCAACAGAGAAAAAATACTGGAGCTTTATGGCCACCTCAAGGAAAGCAAAAGAAGGACAGTCAGCACCCCAGCCTTTAGCAATGTAGACTCCAAAAGTTAGGCACGGTTAAGAATTCTGTATAAGAAAGAATAAGTATGGAGCATATACATCCACAAATGGCCTGAGAAAGCCTCAGAATTCCTAGGTTTGACAGAAGGTACTTCTCTCCCAAAGGCAGTTTAGTAGAGACTGTGGGAGGTGACTGCTACCTCAAATGCAAAGAAGCAACAAAACTGCAAGGAACATCAAGAAAGCACAATTGCACCAAAGGATCACAATAATCATTCAGTACCCAATTCCAAAGAAGTGGATACCTATGATTTACCTAATAAAGAATTCAAAAAAGTTATTTAAAAAGAAACTCAATTACCTACAAGAAAACACAAAGATAATTCAACAACAACAACAAAAAACCCACAAAATTTCAAGTTTAACGAGAGAGACAGAGAGAAATCATTTAAAAAAAAAAAAAAAAAGCCAAACATATTCTGGAGCTAAAGAATACAATAAATTCTTTGGAAAGAAGAATGAAATAGCATTAATATCAGAATGGATCAAACAGAAAAAAGAATCTGTGAGTTAAAAGGAACTCTGAAATTATCCACTCAGAGGATAACAATAACAACAAAAACGATAGGAAAAAAAATGTTATCTAGATGTTTTCCAAATTACTAGAGTTCCAGAAGGAGATAAGAGGTTTGAGAAGGTGTTAAAAAGTTTACTTAAAGAAATAATGGCTGAGAAGTCCCCAAATGTGGGGAGTGATTTGATATTCAAGTTCATGAAGCTTATAGGTCACCAAACAAAATCAACTTAAAGAAATCCTCTGCAAGACACATAATAAAACTGTCAAAAATCAAAGACAAAGACAGAATCTTGAAAGCAGCAACAGAAAACACCTTGTCACTTATCGGGGAAGGCCAAGAGCAGACTTCCCAAAAGAAACCTTACAGACCAAGCAAGAGTGGGATGATATCAAGTGCTGAAAGGTAAACACTGCTAACCAAAGATATCCTACCTGGCAACATTATCCGTTAGAAATGGAGAAAGACTTTCATAGATAAATCAAAGCTAAGACACTTCATCACCACTAAACTTGCTTTACAGGAAATGGTGAAAGGACCTCTTCAAGCTGAAATGAAAGGATGATACTGAGTAACATAAAAACATATGAAAATATATAAAATTGGTAAACACAAGTATACTGTAAAATGGTGACGTGTTAGCCACTTACCTCTAATATAAAGGTTACAGGACATGGGTTTTGAAAATGACTATAGCTATACTAATTGGTTCATGAATGCACAATATAAAAAGAGATAAGTTGTGACAACAAAAACAGAAACAGGGAGAGAGTAAAAAGAGTAAATAAGTTTTTGTATGCAATAAAAGATGTCAGCAGCATAAAGCAGACACTATACATAAGATGGTCCATGTAAGCCTCAAAATAACAAAGCAAAAATCTACAGTAGCTTCACAAAACATGAAGAGAAAGAGATCAAAGCATACTACTACAGAAAAATCAATTCACAAAAGAGGCAGGAAGAAAGGAACAAGGGAAACATAAACAGCCAGAAAATAACTAATAAAATGGCATTTGTTTGTAAATAATCTATGGAATACATCAACAGTCTATCAATAATACTCTAAATGTAACAATGTTAAATTCTCCAATCAAAGGGCAGAGAACATAGCTGGGTAGATCAAAGAAAAAAGAAAGAAAACAAGACTCAACTATATGAATCCACAAGAGTCAACTATATAAACCTACAAGAGTTTCATTATAGCTTTAAGGACACAGATAGGCTCAAAGTGAAGTGATGGAAAAAAAATACTCCATGCAAATGGAAACCGGAAGACAGCAGGGGTAGCTATATTTATATTAAACAAAATAAGAGTTTAAACACAAAACTGTAATCACATGGAAAAAAAGATCCTTATGTAAAGGGGCCAATTCATTGAGAAAGCATAACAATTTTAAGTGTATGTACAGGCAACACATATTAAGCAAATATTAACAAATCTCAAGGGAGAAACAGACAACACAATGTGAGTACAGTGAAGAATTCAATACCTCACGTTGAACAATGGATATATAAACCACACAGAAATTAGTAAGGAAATACTGGACTTTAATTATACTGTAAACCAAATGGACCTAACAGATATATACAGAATACTCCATCCAACAGCAGCAGAATACATGGCTTCAAAAGCACATATGAAATATTCTAGAAATCAGTAACATGAGGAAAACTGGAAAATTTGCAAATATGTGGAAATTAACAAATGCCTTGATAATCAGTGAGTCTCAAAGAATAAATCAAAAGTGAAATAAATACCTTGAAATAAAATTAAAATGGAAACATAATGCATCAAAACTTACAGGATACAGCAAAAGTAGGTCTAAGAAGGCATTTTATAGTGATAAATGCTAACATTAAGCAAAAAGAAAGATCTCAAGTAAAAAGCTTAACTATATATACCTCGGAACTAGAAAAAAAAAAAAGAAACTACACCCAAACTGCTGAAGGAAAGCAACAAAGATCAGAGACCAGAAAAACAAATGCAAAGTTCAAACTGTTTTTTAAAACTAAGCTGTTTTTTAAAAGATAAAAAAATTTAGCAAACCTTTAGCTAAATGAAGAAAAAAGAGAAAAATTTAAATAAAATCAGAAATAAAGCAGGAGAGAGGAGGGGCAAGATGGCAAAAGAGTAGGGGTCCTCAACTCATCTGGCCTCACAAACTTACATTGATAATTTTCTTTTTCTTTTCTTTAAAGATTTTATTTATTCATGAGAGACACAGAGAGAGGCAGAGACATAGGCAGAGCGAGAGGCAGGTTCCATGCAGGGAGCCCGATGCGGGACTCGATCCTGAGGCTCTAGGATCATGCTCTGAGCCAAAGGCAGATGTTCAACTGCTGAACCACCCAGGTGTCCCACATAGATAATTTTCAAAGCATCCTGACCACCCACAAATTCAACCTGAGATTTAACGAGAGAACAGCCGTAATGTTCCAAAGAAAAGTTTTCACTTCTAACAAGGGAGGAAGGGGCAAAAAAATAAAAAAGAATGAAGTGGGGTAAGGGAACTGTGACTTAGCAAGACTAGAGCAGAGCTGCAAAAGCCTCTGGGGCAGGAAAGTGTGGAGGCCCAGAAAAATTAAGGCCATTCCACCTCAAGTTTAGCATTAGCACAAGCACAGCCATCTTAGGTCCCTGGGAATAAGAGCTGGACTTTACAGGAAAAACTGCAGATTGTCCTAGGCAGGGAATCCCATATCAGAAAGACAATAAAGCTCAGAATGCCCTCGGCAGAGAATGCCGTATCGGATCTTAAGAAACTCTCCCACCCTTTCCCCCATATTGGAATGGAAAAAATTCCTCCACTCCTTCTGAAGATCCCCTAGACCAGCCCATAAAAAAACCCAGCTGTAACCCACTTCGGGGTCCAAGTCCCTGCTCTGCTGTATGGAGTATACTTGGACCCAAGCTTGAGCTTGTAAATAAACCCTCATGTACTTGCATCGGTGTCAGCTCCTTGGTGGTTTCTCGGATTCGCAATCTTTCTGTTTCTCGCACAACAGAAAGAACAGCCCTGGAGAAGTGGGAACTTTAAAAATCTGCGCAGTTTTCCCTGATGGAAAAGTGCTTAGCAGGGAAATCGGGCAGAATCGCCGGAGGGGCAGTGAAACCTAGAGAATTCCGGAGTCACTTTAAGAGGAGGGGCACCTGGGGGAAAGCGCACCCCAAACTGCAGTCTGACACCAGTTAAGCCCAAGAGTGACTCAACCTTCGGGGCATTTGGGAGAAGCCAGTAGGTTACGGGCTGCTCCGGAGCTGCCTGTACCCAAGAGGCTGGCACCGGTGTTTGTGCCCTATTCCCTTCAGGAGAGGCGGCCCCCAGGACCACCGAGTCCAGCAGAACAGGGCCCCGGATCCCAGGGTGCCCAAGGGGACAAAGCCCACAATCCTGCGCTCCCCCTGGGACAAGCGGAATCAGGGAGGGCACAAGACAGGGAGAACTCTCCTGCCGCTGAGCACCCCCAAGTGGTGCAGATCAGCACACCCGCACTGGCCTGGAAAGCATCTAGCCCAGTGCAGACTGAGAGCTGCATTAGTTACTTGCTAGGAGCCAACTCCAGAGCTGGAAATCTGGCTGTCGCCATTGTTGTTGCTCCTCTTTGTTTCACGTTGTGGCTGTGAGAGGCCAAGCCTCTAGGGAACAAAGGCCTCACAGGATAAACAGCTCTTACTGAGCCCTGCACCCAGCAGGAGGCAGGACATCTCCAACCAGGCACAAACACCTGGAAATCAGCACAGCAGACCCTAACCCCAAAAGAACTGCTGGAAGTAAAGGTGAAAGCAAGTTTACTCAACAAACAGCATTGGAAAAGTTCCTCGACAGAAGAAAAATAGTATATAGAACTAGAGAGTCCTTTTTTTTTTCTTTTTTCTTTTTCCATTATGACTCATTTTTATATCATACTAAAATTTTCCAATGCTTTTTTCTCTTTTCCCACCTAACTATAGAATTTCATCAACTTATTTTTAAGTTTTTTTCATTTTTGCCTTCAAATTTCTTTTTTTTTTTAATTTTTTTAAATTTTTTTTATTTATTTATGATAGTCACAGAGAGAGAGAGAGAGAGAGGCAGAGACACAGGCAGAGGGAGAAGCATGCTCCATGCACCGGGAGCCTGATGTGGGATTCGATCCCGGGTCTCCAGGATCGCGCCCTGGGCCAAAGGCAGGCGCCAAACCGCTGCGCCACCCAGGGATCCCGCCTTCAAATTTCTATAATTACATGTCTTGAACATATTTTTCACCTCAGGATTCCCTTCAACGTATTCAATTTAATTTTGGTAGACATACAAGATACGGGTTGTTTTGTGTTTTTGTCTTTTCTACCTCGCCTTGTTTTTTACACTGGTGGAAATTAGCACTTCTAAAACATGACCAACATATACCCAGAACCAAGTGGAACACTGTGTGGTTCATTCTGTGAGATTATATTCTCTCTTCATTCCCATTCTGCCCCCTTCTTTTATCTTCTTTATGTTTTAGTGTTCAATGTTGGAGTTTCTATAAGTATTGCTGGTTTATATAAATTTGGGACTGAGAATCTTCTAACATACAGAACAAAACACACTCAGAATCAAGAAGATCACCTCATAGGACCCCTCAGGTAGACTGCATTCTTCCTCTCCTACTACTTCCTCACTACTACCATCCCCCCTTGCCTTTCTTTTTTTTTCTCTTTTCTTTACCTTTTTTTTTTTCTGTTCCTTTTTTCTTTGTTTTTGGTTTTGGCTTTTTATTTTTACCACATTGTTTTAAAATTCCTTTTTTCACTTTAGTGGTTCTTTTATTTTGTTCTGTTCTTTTTCTTTTATTTTCTTCTCTCTGATCACTTCAGAGTCATCTAGGATGGATTTTACTTAAGTCATGGTTTATATTTTTGACTCAACCTGCTCATACAGCCACTCTGCACTGGATAAAATGACTAGAAGGAAGAATTCACCACAAAAAAAAGAACCGAAACAATACACTCTGCCACAGAGTTACAAAATGCAGATTTCAATACCATGTCAGAAAGCCAATTCAGAAACAATTATAAAGCTACTGGTGGCTCTGGAGAAAGGCATAAAGGAATCTAGACACTTCGTTATTGCAGAATTCAGATATAAACATGCCAAAATTAAAAACAGATTAAATGAGATGCAGTCCAAACTGTATGTTCTAACTGCTAGGGTTAATGAGGTGAAAGAGAGTGAGCAACATAGAAGACAAGTTGATGGTAAGGAAGGAAGCTGAGGAAAAAAGAGAGAAACAATTAAGAGCCCACAAGAAAAGGCTTAGGGAAATAAATGATAGCCTGAGAAGGAAGAATATACATCTAACTGGGATTCCAGAAGAGGCTGAGAGAGAGGACCACAAACTATATTTGAACAAACAATAGCTGAAAACGTCCCAAATCTGGGGAAGGAAACAGGCATTGAGATCCAAGAGATAGAGAGGACTCCCCAAAAATCAATAAAAATCGTTCAACACCTTGTCATTTAATAGCGAAACTTGCAAAATTCAAAAATAAAGAGAAAATTCTTAAAGCAGCTTGTGACAAGAAATTCTGAACTTATATGGCAAGAAATATCAGATCAACAGCAGACCTCTCCACAGAGACCTGGCAGGCCAGAAAGGGCTGGCATGATCTATACAGGATAACAGATGAGACAAACATGCAGCCAAGAATACTCTATCCAGCAAGACTCTCATTCACAATAGAAGGAGAGAGAAAGAGCTTCTAGGATAGGCAGAAACTGAAAGAATTTGTGACTACCAAACCAGCTCTGCAAGAAATATTACGGGGGACTCTGTAAAAGAAAGAGGGAGCCCAAAAAAAACAATTCACAAAAACAGGAACTGCATAGGTAATATGATGACACTAAATTCATATCTTTCAATAGTTACTCTGAACGTGATCCCATCAAAAGACACAGGGTATCAGACTGGATAAAAAAGCAGGACCCATCTATTTGCTGTCTACAAGAGACTCATGTTAGACCTAAGGACACCTACAGCCTGAAAATGAAGTGGTACAGAAATATTTACCATTCAAATAGTCCTCAAAGGAAAGCTGGGTAGCAATCCTCATATCAGATAAAGTTTATACCAAACACTGTAATAAGAGATGAAGAAGCACACTATATCAGACTTAAAGGGTCTATCCAAAAGGAAGACCTAACAATCATGAATATTTATGCCCCTAATGTGAGAGCTTCCAAGCATATCAATCAATTAATAACCAAAGTAAAGACATACTTAGATAATAATACACTAATAGTAGTAGACTTCAACACAGCACTTTCAGCAAATGACAGATATTCTAAGCAGAACATCATCAAAGAAACAAGGGCTTTAATTGATATACTAGACCAAATAGATTTCACAGATATATATATATATATATATATATATATATGTATATATATAACTTTCCATCTGAACGTAACTGACTACACATTCTTCTCAAGTTCACATGGAACTTTCTCCAGACTACACCACATACGGTCTCCTATCACAAATCAGGTCTCAACCAATACAAAAAGATTGGGATTGTCCCCTGCATATTTTCAGACCACAATGCTTTGAAACTAGAACTAAATCACAAGAAGAAATCTGGAAGAAACTCAAACACAGGGAGGTTAAAGAACATCATACAAAAGACAAATGGGTCAGCCAGGAAATTAGAGGAGAATTAAAAAGATTCATGGAAACTAATGAGAATGGAGATACAATTGTTCAAAATCTTTGGGATACAGCAAAGCAGTCCTGAGAGGGAAATACATCATAATACAAGCATCCCTCAAAACATTGGAAAAAACTCAAATATACAAGCTAACCTCACACCTAAGGGAACTGTAGAAAGACCAGCAACGTAAAGCCTACACCAAGCAGAAGAAGATAGTTAATATAGATTCAAGCAGAACTCAATGAAATAGAGACCAGAAGAACTGTAGAACAGATCAACAAAACCAGGATTTGGTTCTCAGAAAGAATTAATAAGAGAGATAAACCCCTAACCAGTCTTCTTAAAAAGAAAAAGGACTCAATAAAATTATGAATGAAAGAGGAGCGATCACAACCAATAACAAGGATATACAAATGATTTTTAAAACGTATTATGATTAGGAAGCCTGAGTGGCTCAGCGGTTTAGCCCCTGCCTTCAACTCAGGGCATGATCCTGAAGTCACCAGATCGAGTCCCACATAGGGCTCCCTGCATGGAGCCTGCTCCTTCTGCCTGTGTCTCTGCCTCTGTGTGTGTGTCTCTCATGAATAAATAAATACAATCTTTAAAAAAAAAAAAAAAAAACGTATTATGAGCAGCTATATGCCAAATTAGGCAACCCAGAAGAAATGGATGCATTTCTGGAAAACCACAAATTACCAAAACTGGAACAGGAAGAAAAGAAAGCTTGAACAGGCCAATGACCAACAAGGAAACTGAAGCAGTCATCAAAAACCTCCCAAGACACAAAGTCCAGGGCCAGATGGCTTTCCAGGGGAATTCTATCAAATGTTTAAAGAAGAAACAATACCTATCCTACTAAAGCTGTTCTGAAAGATAGAAAGGGATGGAATACTTCCAAACTCGTTCTATGAGAACAACATCACCTTAATTCCAAAACCAGACAAAGACCTCACCAAAAAGGAGAATTATAGACCAATATCCCTGATGAACACAGATGTGAAAATTCTCACCAAGATACTAGCCAATAGGATCCAACAGTACATTAAGAAGATTTTTCACCATGACCAAGTAGGATTTATCCCCGGGATGCAAGGCTGGTTCAACACTCCTAAAGCAATCAATGTGATTGATCATATCAACAAGAGAAAAAACAAGAACCATATGATCCTGTCAATAGATGCAGAGGAAAGCACTGGACAAAATACAGCATCCATTCCTGATCAAAACTCTTCAAAGGGATAGAGGAACATTCCTCTATATCTTAAAAGCCATTTATGAAGAGCCCACAGCAAATATCATTCTCAATGAGGAAACACTGAGAGGCTTTCTCCTAAGATCAGGAACACAACAGGATGTCCACTCTCACCACGGCTATTCAATATAGTACTAGAATGAAGAAGAAAGAAGAAAGAAGAAAGAAGAAGAAAGAAAAAGAAGAAGACTGATTCTGCCTCAGCAATCAGACAACAAAAAGAAATAAAAGGCATTCAAATTGGCAAAGAAAAAGTCAAACTCTCCCTCTTCACAGATGACATGATACTGTATGTAGAAAACCCAAAAGTCTCCACCCCAAGATTGCTAGAATTCATACAGCAATTCGGCAATGTGGCAGAATACAAAATCAATGCACAGAAATCAGTGGTATTACTATATAAAAAATGAGACTGAAGAAAGAGAAATTAAGGAGTCAATCCCATTCACAATTGCACCCAAAAGCATAAGATAGCTAGGAATAAACCTAACCAAAGAGGTCAAGGATCTATACCCTAAAAACTACAGAAAACTTCTGAAAGAAATTGAGGAAGAGATAAAGAGACGGAAAAATAATCCATGCTCATGGATTGGAAAAAATAAATATTTTGAAAATGTCTATGCTACCCAGGGCAATTTACATGTTCAATGCAATCCCTATCAAAATACCATGGACTTTCTTCAGAGAGTTGGAGCAAATCATCTTCAGATTTGTGTGGAATCGGAAAAGACCCCGAATAGCCAGGGGAATACTGGAAAGAAAGAAATCCAACGTGGAGGTATCACAATGCTGGACTTCAAGCTGTATTTCAAAGCTGTGATCATCAAGACAGTATGGTACAGGCACAAAAAAAGACACATAGATCAATGGAACAGAATAGAGAACTCAGAAATGGGCCCTCAACTCTATGGTCAACTCATCTTCAACAAAGCAGGAACAATTATCCCCTGGGATAAGGACAGTAAAATGGTGTTGGGAAAACTGGACAGCCATCGTGCAGAAGAATGAACCTGGACCATTCTCTTACATAAAGATAAACTCAAAATGGTTGAGAGCTCTAATGTGAGACAGGAATCCATCAAAATCCTAGAGGAGAACACAGGCAACACCCTTTTTGAACTTGGCCACAGCAACTTCTTGCAAGATACATCCATGAAGGCAAAAATGAACTACTGTGACTTATCAGGATAAAAAGCTTCTGCACGGAAAGAAACAGTCAACAAACTAAAAAAACAACCTACAGAATGGGAGAAGATAGTTACAAATGACCTATCAGATAAAGGGCTAGGACTTAAGATAAAAAGCTTCTGCACAGCAAAGGATACAGTCAACAAAACTCAAAGACAACCTACAGAATGGGAGAGGATATTTGCAAATGATGTACGAGAGAAAGGGCTGGTATCCAAGATCTATAAAGAACTTCTTAAACTCAACACCCAAGAAACAAACAATCCAATCATGAAATGGGCAAAAGACATGAAGAGAAATCTCACGGAGGAAGACATAGACATAGCCAACAAGCACATGAGAAAATGCTCTGCATCACTTGCCACCAGGGAAATACAAATCAAAACCACAATGAGATACCACCTCACACCAGTGAGAATGGCGAAAGTTAACAAGACAGGAAACAACAAATGTTGGAGAGGATGTGGACAAGGGGGAACCCTCTTGCACTCTTGGTGGGAATGTGAACTGGTGCAACCACTCTGGAAAACAGTGTAGAGGTTCCTCAAGAAGTTAAAAATAGAACTACCCTATGATTCAGCAATTGCACTACTGGGGATTTACCCCAAAGATACTGTAGTGAAATGCCGGGACACCTGCACCATGTTCATAGCACCAATGTCCACAATAGACAAACTGTGGAAAGAGCCACGATGCCCCTCAACAGAAGAATGGATAAAGAAGATGTGGTCTATATATACAACGGAATATTAGCCATGAGAAAGGACGAATGAATACCCACCATTTACTTGGATGTGGATGGAACTGAAGGGTAATATGCTGAGTGCAATAAATCAATCTGAGAAGGACAATCATATGATTTCACTCATATGTGGAATATAAGAAATAGTGAAAGGGATTATAAGGGAAAGGAGGGGAACTGAGTGGGAAAAATTAGAGAGGGAGACAAACCGTGATAGACTCCTAACTCTGAGAAACAAACAAAGGGTTGTGGAAGGGGAGGTGGGTGGGGGGAATGGGGTAACTTGGTGACAGGCACTGAGGAGGGCACCTGATGGAATGAGCACTGCGTGTTAGACTATACGTCAGCAAATCGAACTTAAATAAAAATGAACGTAAAATAAAAATAAATTTTAAAAAAAGAAATAAAACAGGAGACATTACAACTGACACCACAGAAATGCAAAGGATCATGAGACTTCTATGAAGAATTTATACACCAACAAACTGGAAAACCAAGAAGAAATGGATACATTTCTAAAACCAGTATAGCAAGACTGAACCAGCAAGAAATATGTCCTTCACTTAAAAGTAAAAAAAGAATTCATAAATACATTTTTATTATTTTAAATTAAAATGTCTCAGAAATGTATTTAGATCCTTTGCCTGAACATTTATTTTCAATAAACCAACTACATTGTTCCTGCTTGCAATAGATAAAGTTCCTTTTAACTGTATTTAATGTTTCACAAAATAAAGTATTATCTTTAAGTAAAAATTTTAAATGTTTCCCTATATCCTTATTACCACCCTTTCCCATTCTGCTTATTATGTTTCTTAATATATTTTTATCTTTAGACTACACAACTAAATAAATGATATACATCAATATGATAAGTCATACATCATACACTTCTAATAGCTTTTATGTGGAACATACATCATACAAGTACTACCACTGCACCTGTGAAGAAGAAAATTTGTTTTTCAATTTAACAGTTAATATGCCAGCCAAAAATCAGTAGTTTCTTCACAAAATTGAAATATAAACTGCATTCATAAACACAGAAAAGTAACCTGGTTTCTAAGTTAAATGCTAGGTACCTAAATACTTGAACCACCACTATCTTTATTAATAACAACTCCCTAGAAAGGGGAGGTAAGGAAAGTATAGTGTTGCAGGCCAATGAGAACTGCCAAAGAATTTCTCACCTTCCGGTTCTGGTCATAAGCAGAGTCAATCCCCAAAATGCTATTCACTTCAACATATGGATACTTCTTTTCCAGGACACTGACCACATGTTCAACTTTTACTTTTTCTCCAGTCCTTACTTTGTTATATATCTGAAGAAAGAAAAATCAAGTAACCAAATATACTTTTAAATCCAAATTTCAGAATGTTTATTACAAAAGATTTCTGAATGTAAAGTGAAAACATGGCTATTTTTCTCGAAAGGTAAAATGGAACATGTTAGCAATTCTCCCTTTTTTATATACTTCCTTAAGGTATCTTCTTATATTAGAAACTACATATTCTTTTTTTTTTTAAGACTTTATGAGAGACAAAGAGAGAGAGAGAGAGAGAGAGAGATACAGAGAGACAGAGACACAGGCAGAGACACAGGCCGAGGGAGAAGCAGGCTCCATGCAGGGAGCCTGACATGGGACTCGATCCCAGGTCTCCAGGATCATGCCCTGGGCTGAAGGCAGCGCTAAACCGCTAAGCTACCAGGGCTGCCTGAAACTACATATTCTTAAAACGACCCAACTAGTTCATACTCATATTTAAGTCTCAAATGCAAAAACGTGTTGATTTTTTTAAAAATCTGACTGCCTTTATATAATCATTGAAATAAGAACTCATGGCCTTGAGGCGCCTAGGTGGCTCAGTGGTTGAGCATCTGCCTTTGGTTCAGGTCGTGATCCACAGGTCCTGGGATCAAGTCCCATATCGGGCTCCCCACAGGGAGCCTGCTTCTCCCTCCGCCTATGTCTGTCTGTATCTCTCAGGAACAAATAAATAAAATCTTAAAAAAAAAAAAAAAAAAAAAAAACTCATGGCCATGATGTTTAGGGGAGAAAAAGTTATATGTATAGCAAAATCCTTGTTTTTAAAACAGCAGATATAAACCAAATAACACAACTGTCTCTGTATACATACAGTTAAACACCTAGAAGGACATAAGACAACCTTCTAATAGTGTCTGCCTTTAAGGAGCAGGATTTGGGAAGGCAGAGAATGAGAAATTTTAAATCAATACACTTTAATATTATTTTTAAAAATTTTACAATCCACATACAATGTTTTTTCTTGTTGCAATTAAAGATTTTAAAAAATGAAAACTCGTATTATCCTTTCCTTCATATACACAGCTATCAGGGTGGTGGACCAACTTTAAAAAGCAGACTTTAAAACACATCCTCAGCAGCTTCTTCTGAACTTCTTTCTTTCTCCCTAGTTCTATTGCTAACCGCAATTCACCATCGTCTCTCTCACAGAGATCCCAACAAGAGCTCACAAACTATCACTGCCACCACCTTTACTCTGTGTTAGATCTGCCTCCATACATGCATCAGAATGCTTTTAACTGGAGTTTAACTTCTGCAAACTGGACACTCGTTGCCTGGCTGATGGCCTTGATGACTAGGTTCCCCTCTCAGCTCTGCTCAAGCCAAATGGACAACAGGGAATCACTACCTCTGATTTGTAGCCATTGCTCAACTGACTTCTGTTTTCCCTCCTACACTCAGTTGGGACAACTTCCCACTCCAAAACAATGCCATCCCTAGTGGAATGAGGTCTTGATGTTGCCATAGTTGGCTGTGGTTCCCACACTGCATTAACCACCTGCACAGACATCTCTCCCACCAGACAGCAAAGTCTTTGAGAACAGGGGGAAAATTTTACTCTTCTTTGTATTCCTTGCAGCTTGTAGCAGGCCTGGCAAATGGTAAGTCTTTAATAGATGTTAGCCAAATAAATAAATGAACATTTTAACTAATAAAAAAATGCCCCAGACTGAATTTCTAAACAATAAACATAACAAACATAATAAACAGCAGGCTGACATGTTTATAAATTTTTTAAAAAGTGGTGAAAATCAACTGCTTTAAAGATGGTTTTCTAATAATTACCATTAATCTGTAAGCAAAACAACTGTTACTTATAAATTTTTTATATTCAAAAATAGAAAAAAAGAAAACACCAGACTTCCTTGTTTGAACTTGAACAAATATCTTAAGTATATTTAAAACTTAGAGCATTTCAGTTCCCAAGGCAAAAGATATAGAGAAAACAGACAATAAGAATTTATAATTTGAATATTAAATTGAATTAAAATATCATAAAGACCTTAAAGGGGATAAAAGCAAACATTTTTTTAAACAAGAAGAGAACATTACATTTACCAAAAAAAATTAGTGATTTCAAATCACCAAAAGGCAGAAGACTAAGATATATTAGTAGGGCTCCTAAGGAATCTTAGCTGAAATCACAGCAATCTATTACTAACATCAGTGAATCAGTAAAAGCAACTCCTTAAATATAAAACACAAAAGTTGAGAGAATTTATCAAGCTTTTTCTCTTTATAGAAATATAAGATCCTTTTAACTCATACTGTTTCTTAAAGTTAAATTAAGAAAATTATTCACCATTTTGATTGAAAACATACATGTATCAGAGTTTGGAAGGCATGATAATCATCCACTTCTTGAGCAACATAATTATATGCTCTCAGAATAGCCACTCCAGCATCTTGCATCCCATCAACATCTTCAGAGTCATTAACCACAAAGATTAAACCAATTCTGAGGGAGAAGGGGAAGGGCAAAAAGAAGAAAAAGAACTTATCTCAAAAACGCAACTGGTTAAAAGGAATGGCATTCCTGTATCCCACTCACATATTGTAACTTCCTCTACTGAAAACTTCCTCTTCTGAAAAGCACAGTTCACATCCTACTCTAACACGGTTGGCAAAGGCATTCATCACTCAAAGAAGAGAAAATCAGGTTCCCAAAGGTGGTTTAGACTTTGCAACTGTTAAAGCACACTGGTTCCACATGGTGAAATAAGGCCTTTACTGAAATGAAGGGTTTCACTATAGTTTTAGATGGGGATTTTGTTTTTAAACAAAACTTAGGGGAAGTGAACATTTTCAGAATGTGAAAATATATTAAAAAAGGGGGTTATTTAACATAGGCAAGATGAAAATCATTGGTAAATGGAAAACATGAAAATCATTATATTACCTGTTGGCAAAAAGCTACAACCGAGATTAATGTTTATTACATATTAAAAGAATGAACCACAATAAGATACCATACCATTACACATCTACAAACTAACATGCACACACGCACACACACAAACAAAAAAAGCCAAATAAAAGCAAAAACTTGCACTGGCCAATACAGAAGTCACTAGCCTACATACTGAAGCAAAACCAATTCAATTGATAAAGGACAGTCTTTTTAACAAATGATGTTGTAACTGGACAACCACAATGCAAAAAAAAAAAAAAAAATCTAGGCAGAGACCTTGTATCTCTCACAAAAAATTAACTCAAAATGGATCATAAACATCAATGTAAAACACAGAACTATAAAATTCCTAGAGAAAGGAACACAGAAAATTTAGGTGATCGTGGGTTGGGCAATGATTTACTGGATCTAACAGCAAAAACATGATCCATGACCAAAAAAAAAAAAAGATGAGCTAAGCTTCATTGAAATTAGGGCTTCTAAAAAAAAGAAAGAAAGAAATTAGGGCTTCTGCTTTGTGAAAGACATCATTAAGGGAATGAAGACAAGCCACAGATTGGCAAAAATCCTATCTGATAAAGGGCAGATACCCAAAACGTACAAAGAACTCTTCAAACTCAACAAAATTTTAGGATGGGCAAAAGATCTGAACTGGTACCTCAGCAAACAAGGCAGAGTTGTCAAAAAAAGATGCTCAACATCATGTAATTAGGGAATTTCAAATTAAAACCACAATGAGATTTCACTACAGAACTATTAGAATAGCTAAAATCCAAAACACTGACAACATCAAATTCTAGAGAGTATGTTGAGCAACAAGAACTCTTATTCATTGCTGGCAAGAATGCAAAATAGCCCAACCACATTGGAAAACAGTGTGGTAGTTTCTTTTAAAACAAAACACTTGGGATGCCTGGGGGCCCAGCAGTTGAGTGTCTGCCTTTGGTTCAGGGTGTGGTCCTGGAGTCTCAGGATCAAGTCTCACATCGGGCTCCCTGCAGGGAACCTGCTTCTCCCTCTGCCAATGTCTCTCTCCTTCTGTGTCTCTCATAAATAAATACATAAAATCAAAAAAAAAAAAAAAATTTACCTTTTACCATAAGATAAAGCAATTGTGCCCCTTGGTATATACCCAAATGAGCTAAAAACTTATGTCCATACAAAAACCTATACATGGATGTTTACAGCAACTTTATAAATTGCCCAAACCTGGAAGCAACCAAGATGTCTGTCTATAGGTGACTGGATTTAAAAACAAAACAAAACACTGGAGTACATCTATATAATGGAATATTATTTGGCGATAAAATGGTCTATCAAGTCACAAGAAGACATAGACAAACCTTAAAAGCATACTGCTAAATGAAAAAAAAAAAAAGCCCATCTAATGAAGATATAAATATCATGAGCCTGGAAACTCATATTGTCTGGAAACAGCAAAACAAGGGAGACAGTTAAAGAGACCACTGGTTGCCAGTGGTTGAGAGGGAAGGACAAACAGATGAGGCACAAGGGATGTGGAGGATAGTGGAACTATTCCATAGGATTGTGTGCTGGTGGAAACATGTCATTGCACATCTGTCAAAAACCACAGAATATACAATGCAAACAATGAACCCTAATGTAAGGTACAAACATTAGTTAATAATGTATCAATACCAGGTAATTAACATTGCTCTAAAAAAATACGGTCTATTAATTAGACAAAGGTAAAGCTTAAAAATAGAAGAAGAAAATACAAAAAGATACATAACCAACATCATGCTCTCCTGAGATATGTGTACAGTGTATGTATATGTACATGGTGGTAGCAAGAGGGTTTGTTTATAGATGAAAATTGTGTTTCTTTTTTAAAATCCCACTCGTAACAGAAATCATAGGAGTAGGCTCCGGGCACAAATGACCTAAATGTTACTCTTATGAAAACAGATATAAGAGATAAGCATCTCCTCACAAAGGAATTCCCCTTTCCAAGTTTCTAATTTCTAGAAAGGGCATCAGTTTTTCTGTTAGGTAGGCCTCAAAATTCAGACTTCTTTTTCTTTCAGGCCCAGTCTCTCATCAAGTACCACGGATTTGTCCCCTCTCCTCAGCCCGTCAACCCCACAGCAACAGAAACAAAGACTAAAGGAGATGCCAGTCTGCCTTGGGGCTCCATCAATGATGCCAACACACCTCTCTACTACCATGAGTTAAGGGTCTTCTCACCTACTTTGCAATATGAAAACTATATTCCCTCTTCTTATCCCTCAATACAACTCAATAAACATTTATTTAGTGCCCACTGTGTACCGTGGGCCAACTTCTTCGATGTTCTTTTATTTCCCTTTTAATCAAAATAGAGCTCTGGCTGCAATCCAGTAGTTTAGTCCTCCATCAAACGAGGGGATATTCATATTTCACATGAAAAATTTCACTAAAAAAAATCTCTGCTTTTCCATCAATAAAAACCCTCTATTTTCTTCAAAGCTTAACTAATATCCAACTGTTCCATAAAACCTTTGTCTCGCCCAAATAACCTTCGTTTATAATCTTTGGTTTCCCTGAAATTATAAAGCTAGGACATAACCTAGCACCTGATCAAGTATCTTTAAGTGAACGAAATCACATACAGTATTTTTTCCAAGGAGGTAGGAATACAGCTTAGATACTATCCACAGCATTTAGCTCAGTGCTGGCTGGGTACAGAACACACACAACATTTGTTGACTAGCCTTTTCTTCTTCTCTATTTTCACGTTTTCTAAGAATTCAAATTTTCTGTTGACATTATTCATGAAAATATCTTAATACACATACATAAAGCATTAAAACACAGTTCTTAAAAGGCACAGTGAAAAATCCAGCCAATCAAGTACTCTGTTGGTAGATTTGGCAACGCAAATAAAACAAGTGTGTCTGCATCTACAAAAAGCAGCATGTACACCTGGTCTTTAACAGTCTAAAGAAGCTGTTGGCAGAGCTCTTTATCTTCACTGGAAGGGGAAATAGGCTTTGCGATGTTGATGCTTACCTAGGAAAATTCCCATCCACTGGGAAGCAAGCTGGTCTAACTATTTTTACATGGGCTATTTATTAATAATTCAGTGGTGTTAAGTTTTTATTCATTGAGAATCAAATTTTCTAACTCAAAAGATACTGCTTCATACTTAAACAAAAGATACAACTGCCATTAATGATCCAACTATTATTTTTTTTTTAAGATTTTTTATTTATTCGTGATATACACACAGAGAGAGGGAGAGAGAGGCAGAGACACGGGCAGAAGGAGAAGCAGGCTCCATGCAGGAAGCCCGATGTGGGACTCGATCCCAGGTCTCCAGGATCACACCCTGGGCCAAAGGCAGGTGCTAAACCGCTGAGCCACCCAGGGATCCCCGATCCAACTATTATTTATCTAATAGCAGCAGACTTGCACTTAAGAATGACAAACAAAACCTCAGCTAATTAGGTTTATAGCATACAATAATACCAGTGTTACCTTAATGGTATATGATTACTGAGGAACATCTCAGCTGTGTTAATCAACTCTGCTGTGGTCTCATGAGGAGGATCAACGATGAAAACCTGTGAAGGGGAAAGGAAAAGGGAACACATAAAATGAAATTTATTCAAATATCACAGGGCCAATAAAAATGCTGTTAGGCTTTGTACTTAAAGGTAATCTTTTCCCAGTGACTCTTGAACCACATAAAAAAGGAGTTACACAAACAGCAGTTTCCCTCCTTAATGTTCAGAGAATATGGTACTGAAAAGCGAACTCATTTTCCATGGTGTTCTGCTAATAACATGGGAACTGTGTTCCAGATTATCAACACCCATACTTTTATGACACCTAACAAAACCCAGGTTTTATTAACTCTCTTACCTTTGAAAACAGAGATTACCTTTCTTGTGTATTCATTTCTAAGCATCTTTTAATTAAGAACTCATTCAGAATTCAATTTTTAGACCACAATAGAACTATCATGTATTAACACTTCATAATGTGCATTAAATACATTTATAATCTCATTTAATAAACTTCAGAAACATAATAAGAGAAAGAATGAAATACTGACTGGGAAGGAAAAGAAGTAGTTTCAAGAGTGAGGCAAGTATAGAGGATAGTTTCGCTTGCAAGCTCCGGGGAAGATGACCTGCCCCCAATCTCTAAGAGCAAATGGTGGAAAAAGAAGAAATGAGAGGCAGAAAAGAAGGCCAACTAAAAACCTCTCCTCTCTCTAACAAGTAGGAGCTCACAGAAAGATGTATTGAAATTTTAGGAATTAAGATATTAAAGGAAAAGAATAGCGGCATATTCATCTTCTGAGTAAAAATATCTTTAAATAAAACAAAGGGTGCCTGGGCGGCACAGTCACTGAAGTGTCAGATTCTTGATTTAGCTCAGGTTGTGCTCTCAGGGTCTTAAGATTAAGCCCCACATCAGTCTCCACACTCAGTGCAGAATCCACTTAAGATTCTCTCTCCAAAAAAAAAAAAAAAAGATTTTCTCTCCGTCCCTCTCCCCCTGTCTCTCCCCATTCTTGCCTGCATGCACACACACTCTCTCTCTCTCTCTCTCTCTCTCCCTAAAATAAATAAATAAATCTTAAAAAAAAAAACTAAAACAATACGATCTGAACTTTCAGGTTAAGGATGAGGAACATTTTTTATGACTTGATGGAGGCAGTATTGCTACTGTGACATCTCACAGCCTTAAACATGATCAATACATTTTAAAACCCTTTCAGTTTGAATATGGAGGTAGAAGAACATATTTAGTGGTCATAGTGGTGGAAGAAGCAGCTACTACAGGGGAGAAATGAACAGTCTAGATTTGCCTGAAAGGCAGGGAAGAAGGCAAGGGAGAAACAGCACATTGCCAGACAATAAGGAATTTTACTCACCATGTTATGCAAGTTTTTCCTTATCTGCCGGATAACACCAGGAAAGGTGGGTCGAAGCAACTCTTGTAGACTAGAAGGCCATGAATTATATCTGCTGTCAACCTCCAAGTTGTTGATCCACTAGGAAAAAAAGCACAACATGGGGCATACACTTTAGTTACTATTAGTGAAATTACCAAAAATAACAGTAAGACTTGAAATGATTTTAAGAAGAATCACATAGGAAAGACCTCTAAATACAAAATAATCAAAGTTCTTTTAAAGAAGGATTGGCCAAAAAATATATACACAATAATCACACAGAACTTGTATGCAAATGAGAAAATACAAACTTAGCATTCTTTTTCCCAAAAGACACTCAAGCTGAATTCTAGGGGGAAACAAAACTGTAAAAATCACTGTCGTAACCAAATTAAATATAATAGTTTAACTTTTTGGAGGATTTAAGAGACTACTTTATCTTATATACAAAGTCCCACATAAGCAGTTGTTCTAAATCACTGTTTGATGCCAATAATGTAAGTAAGGGATGGGAAAAATAATTTACTTCTCACAAAAGACAAGTGAGAAAACCATAATAAAATGCCTGGCTAGAACGCTCCTTGGACACCCCAACAGAATACCTACTGAAATAGCAGGACTCCGGATGTCTACAGCATAGTCAGCCTCAGAGGGCTGGATGTTCAGCTTCAAAACATTATGCAGAGAAAGGCCTTCTATTCCCAATCTATGCAGACCCTCCATTACCCGAGCTTCATTCCTCAATACATCAAACAGACTGGGGAGGAAAAAAGGTATTTAGAAGAAAAAACTTTATTTAAAAAAACCTCACCATGAAAAAATTTATCAGTTCAAACACAATGTTCTGTTCAAATAAAAAAAAAAAAAAAGGAGTACTTCCCCTTGCTTCATCTTGTCAAAATATGTAGAACCAAGTAGATAGGACTTGCTTCTTATTTATACTTATCAATGTTATCTACCAGATATAAAATTATCTCTAAATATAAACACCCAGTTTGAGAATTATATAATCCTCACCTGAATTTTATACTGCATGTTTTTAAAAAACACTATGGTAACCTCTCTATTATTTCTTACAACTGCACATAAATCTACAACTATCTCATAATTTAAAATTTATCTCAAAGAATACATTACGTAGATTTAACGTAAATTACAACATCAGTGTCAATTAACAAAGTACACACACTTACAACCACAGTAAAAGGTATGGAGGAATTTATACCCAACGAAGAGATTTGCTAGGAAAAGTAGAAGAGATATGGAGGAGGAAGAAGTAAGAAATCAGGATGAAGGGGGATCCCTGGGTGGCGCAGCGGTTTAGCGCCTGCCTTTAGCCCAGGGCGCGATCCTGGAGACCTGGGATCAAATTCCACATCAGGCTTCCGGTGCATGGAGCCTGCTTCTCCCTCTGCCTATGTCTCTGCCTCTCTCTCTCTCTCTCTATCATAAAAAAAAAAAAAAGAAAAGAAAAGAAAAGAAAAGAAAAGAAAAGAAAAGAAAAGAAAAGAAAAGAAAAGAAATCAGGATGAAGACTTTACTTTTCTTAGTTCTTTTACCTGTGTATCATCTAAAATTGTTTAAATGAGCAAAGCACTCAGTTGTAAACTCTGAAAAATTAAAGAGATATGCGTCTATTTTTTACTTTAAAAAAAAAAAAAAACAGACCTGGGCAATTTTTTAAAGTATCCATACCCATTTTACTAACTCTGAAAAGTAGGAGAACATAAAAGCTCAATTAAAATAATGTAAAAAATATCCTACTGTGAGAGAACTCATTCTTCTGAAGGATTAGCAATAACTTTCGTTTTTACTATTACAAAGCCACAGTGTCAAGTCTGTCGATCTTAATTCTATGGACAAAAATTTGAATTCTACCTAACAATCCACACCCCTCCTTGTAAATTCATGAAGCCAACTAAGAGCAAGTTAGTCCTGAACCACATTTTAACAACACAAAAAAGAAATACTTTTTTTTTTTTAAAAGATTTATCCATTTGAGAGACAAAGGAGAGAGAGAGACAGACAGAGAGGGAGGGAAGAGGAGAGAGGCAAAGGGAGAAACCCAAGCATACTCCACGTGGGCCTCAATCTCACAGCCCTAAGATTACAGTCCAGAGATTACCACCTGAGCTAAAACCAATAGTCAGCTACTTAACTGTGCCACCCAAGCGTCCCTCTAGATATTCAAAGGCATCCTCTAAAGACACTTGGGCCCTCAATGTCCATTATGATAAATGACAGTATCATCATGCCCATCCCAGTCCTGAACCTACCTAAAGTGCTCTCACTGCACCTAGTAAGCCATTAGGCTTTACACATGTCACATCAAGTAAGAAAAACAATTTGAACATGTTATAAGGAGCTAACATTATAGAACATTTCCAGAGAATATTATCCATACCTGAATATATCCTGTGTATCTAAATCAATATGAAGTCCATTGATGAACAGTGCACTATCTCCAGGCTGTAATCCTAAAGTTCCCTTGAAATACTGAAATATTAAAAAAAAAAAAAAATTGTTAAGCAGCAAGAGAATGTTTAACAAAAACTTCCATATTTCTGATTTCATGTACAAATGCTGCACCCTTGTATTATAGAAAATCCTGAAGCTGGGATAAGATTTCCTTTTATGTACTCCCAAAGACCCTTCTTAGCACTTATTTCATGGTAATGAAACTGCTGGTTCATGAGAAATATACCTCTCTTCCCTTCTTCCTTCCAACTATGATTAATAGAATGGTTTCCTATAATGTTGGGGGAAGGAGGAAGAGGGAGATTGGTTAAATAAGCCAAGCGCTGAGGGTCACTTTTCATAAAAGAGGACTTCTATTACTTTTCCCTGCTTGTGACACCAAGGTGGTAGCAGCAGTCACTAACAGCTGGGCCTTCTTGATGAACTCCAGGGATCTAATCTAAAATGGTTTCAAACCCCCACAGCTCCCTTAAACCTTCAAACTAATGCACACTAAGAAACTGAGTTGCTGCCCTGAGGATAGCACCTACATGCAACCTAACTCTCCAAGACCAGCTCTACTCCCTGAGACCATGGCTGCCATGGCACACAGGTGACTGCAGTCCCTACAGCCCTTCAGACCTGCCTGACCCATCCAACACACTGCTTGGATGTCATGCTGTAGCTTCTGTTGACTTCTTTCCATTTAATTACTCTCCTTCCAAGGAAACCGAGACTACTATTCATATTCCGCACCACAGGGAGTTAATCCACACAGCAAAGGGAAGAAATTACTCAGATACTAAACAGAACTCAGTTCTCGCAGTGCTAAGAGGAAGAAGACAGGGACTGCTGAACTTCCTTCATTTCTCAGTCATCAGCAAACTAAGAGAAGTAAACTTTAAGGTCCAATATTGCAATGAGTGAAGCATAAAACGATGAGGAAGCCACAGCTTTTGCTTCTTTCCCTGTAAGGCTTAAACCGCCAAGTAAAATAAGGGAAAACTGGAGAGTTACATCAATTCAGAACTGGAAATTTCTTACATGGGAAAGAAAAACTCCATGTCCAGGTCCACTCACACCCAAGCCCAGTCATCCTCTGACTGTAAGAAGTACTGATTCTGAACTGATAAATACAACTCATATTTATTTCAAGATCTGAGTGCTGGTAACAGACTGAAGTTCACTTTGTGAAAATTCATCACACTAAAGATTTAGGGTTTGTGTACATTTTTGAGTGTTTTATACTTTCATATTTTATACTTTAATACAATATGAAAAAAAAAAGAATCCAGGAAATACTACAGTTTATGTGATTTAGTGTTTTATTCTCTTGTGGGGGAAAAAAGCCCTAAAAAAAGGTAAATAAAAATTATCAATAAGGTTTCTTCAATTTAGTAAACATCTGAGATAAATTTGGTTTCCTTATCCTCCGATCTATTAGTTAATATCTCATATGCAAACATCTTAAAAATCTGGGGTAAAGATATTAGACTGAACACAAGCATTTCTTTTTTTCCCTCCTGAAACTCTGTTGAAATGTCAGGGTTTTTTTGGTTTTTTTTGTATTTTGGGGGGGAAAGATTTTATTTATTCATTCATGAGAGACACAGAGAGAGGCAGAGACACAGGCAGAGGGAGAAGTAGGCTCCCTGTAAGGAATCCAATACAGGACTTGATCCCAGGACCCCGGGATCACAACCTGAGCTGAAGGCAGATGCTCAACCACTGAAGCACCCAGGCATCCCAAAATGTCAGTTTTTTAAAAAGGGACTTTTATAAAGTCATAAATCCAAAACAATAAACAGAACAAAAAAGAAAAAGGGTAATTAATTTTAGAAGGTAGAAAGGAGCTGCATGAATAGCAACTGTTTTAGCAACCCTAAGAAAGCTAAATGCCAGGCCAATAGTGGAAAAGGCCAACTAAAACCACAAGTTATCTTATGGAACTCCTTAAAAGACTCAATCAAGATTGACAGCACAAAGAACACATGTACAAGGGGGTAATAACTAAGTTAAAAAATGAGTTCTGGTGGACAGCTTTTTATAGATAAGAGCCCTCAGACTCCCCTGCTGATTTCATGCAGCAAGGTGACTGCTGTCATGACTCCCTCTACTCCAGAAAAAATGGAAGCTCATTCCCTGGAAAGAGTGAAGGATAGAACCTGGAACTTGGGAAACCCAAAGAGGGCAGGGATCCCATAATGAAAACAGGGGACTGAGTATAAGTTCCCTAATGTTCTTCCTACTGGGCTTCTACCACCCAGGCAGACAGACTTCACCCTCCAGGCAGAAGATCCTTTTCTGGAGACTGAACAGCTAAAGAAGAGAAGTTTCAGGATACTGACACTGGAGCAACCTAGGAAAGCCTACAGTCAAAAAGCCTCATCCTAAAGGCTTCCCACCAGCTCTTTACTGCCCATTCTCTTCAATAAGAGCAGATCACCACACCAAACACGTAAGGAAAGCCTCTAACATTAAAGCAAGAAACCAAGACAAAAAGAAAGTGAACTTAAGAGAAAACAGATGATGCAAGAGAGAAAAAAATATACACACACACCACTGATAATTCAAAAGGTAAGAGAACACTATAAAAAGAATCTAAATACAATATCCCTTAGAAATTAAAGATTTGACAACTAAAGGAAAAATGTCAACCAAAAGGCTTGAATATCTTTCCCAGAAAGTTTAAAAATATAAAAGAATTGAAAATAGGGGGGGGAAATTTTTTTTAATTGGTCAAACTAGCCGAGGAGATGCAATACCTTAAAACTGAAGAATTCCAGAAAAACAAAAGAGAGAAAGCAGAAGGAATGAGGCAAAGAAATAATTCAGGCAAACTTCCCAAAATCAAAGAAAATTAATTTCCAGATTTGAAGACCACTAACCACCTAACAGTACAGAGATTTTTTTTTTTTTTAAAGGAAGAGCAGTGTGAAATTTTGGATTACTAGGGCCAAAGAAAAGATCATGAATAATTCTGGAAAAGAAAAATCAGATCTAAGTTCAGATTTCTCAATATTCACAACAGAAACCAAAATTCCAAGAAGCAAGGCCTTTCAAACTGCCACCCTTGACCACCTGAACTCAGGACTGACCTACTGAACTCAGGAAACTCCTAAAAGGTTCTACAGGCAATTTTACTGTTTAGAAACTAACAAATTGCTGGAACAGAAAAAGAAACAATTGAGGATGATAGATGACACCCCCTCAGAAAAATCAAAACTTGCTCCACATCCTCAGCTTCATTACAATGCAAAAGTCCCTGGTTTGGGGAATATTCATCCCAAACCCTAAAGAAGGAGCCAGCTTACCCCTACTGGGACAGTCATGGCTTTGGAAATTATTCCCCACGATCTCCCTATTTATACAAATAAAGATGACCTCAGAGGCAACCCACCTGGTATGGTCTCAACCTGCCTACCAAGGGGCAGAACCATCCTAACCTAGTAACAAAACTTCTAAATGACTTCCAATATAGAATTCTATACCCAGCCAATCTATCAATAAAAACAGAAATGGAAAATTGATTTCTCAGAGTCTGAAATTTATTTTGCACACAACTTTTCTCATGAAGAATGATGTGCTGCACCAAAATAAGGAAGTAAACCAAAAACAAAGAAGACCTGGAATCCAAGAATAGGAGATCCAACAAAAGATTGCTTTAAAGCAAGGTCTCAGGATAACTGGTATGCCCTAGACATAAAGAACCACCAGACTACAGTGGAGCAGAACAAAAATTGATAAAATTACAACACGAAAATAGAGAGACATGGGAGTGCCAATATGGATTAAAGGCAGACATGGGGTTGAGGGACAGTGAAAGAAACTTAAACATCATCCTTGTAATGGGAGGCTGAGACAAAGTTTGAAACTGGAAAACTGTACCAATTCAAACTTGCTAGAAATCTGGGGATAAATATCAAAACAATTAGCTAAGTGTTGATAGTAAATACTTCTGACAAGGGGGATAAAACAGGGAATAAAATTTTTTTTAATTTTTACTTATTTATGATAGTCACACACAGAGAGAGAGAGAGAGAGAGAGAGAGGCAGAGACACAGGCAGAGGGAGAAGCAGGCTCCATGCACCGGGAGCCCGACGTGGGATTCAATCCCGGGTCCCCAGGATCACGCCCTGGGCCAAAGGCAGGCGCCAAACCGCTGCGCCACCCAGGGATCCCCTAAACAGGGAATAAATCATGTTAGGAGTATGCTGTTTATATAAACAAAGTGGTGGCACCGTCTGATTTTTTTTAAGATTATTTGTTTGAAGGCAGGAAACAACAAATGTTGGAGAGGATGCGGAGAAAAGGGAACCCTCTTACACTGTTGGTGGGAATGTGAACTGGTGCAGCCACTCTGGAAAACTGTGTGGAGGTTCCTCAAACAGTTAAAAATATACCTGCCCTACGACCCAGCAATTGCACTGCTGGGGATTTACCCCAAAGATACAGATGCAATGAAACGCCGGGACACCTGCACCCCGATGTTTATAGCAGCAATGGCCACGATAGCCAAACTGTGGAAGGAGCCTCGGTGTCCAACGAAAGATGAGTGGATAAAGAAGATGTGGTTTATGTATACAATGGAATATTACTCAGCTATTAGAAATGACAAATACCCACCATTTGCTTCAACGTGGATGGAACTGGAGGGTATTATGCTGAGTGAAGTAAGTCAGTCGGAGAAGGACAAACATTATATGTTCTCATTCATTTGGGGAATATAAATAATAGTGAAAGGGAATATAAGGGAAGGGAGAAGAAATGTGTGGGAAATATCAGAAAGGGAGACAGAACATAAAGACTGCTAACTCTGGGAAACGAACTAGGGTGGTAGAAGGGGAGGAGGGCGGGGGGTGGGAGTGAATGGGTGACGGGCACTGGGGGTTATTCTGTATGTTAGTAAATTGAACACCAATAAAAAATAAAATAAAAAATAAAAAAAATAAAAAAAAAGATTTCAAAGATTGTTTGTTTGAAAGAGAGAGAGAGAGAGCACATGTGAACAAGCCCAAGCGCAGAGAGGAGCAGAGGGAGAGGAACAAGCAGGACTATACAATGGGCACAGAACCCAAGATGGAGCTTGATCCCAGGACCCCTAAGATCATGATCTGAGCTGAAATCAAGAGGCAGATGCTTAAATGACTGAGGCACTCTTGTTCAAATTATATTAATATTCAACTTTGATTAAAAATTAAAAATATAAAAAAAGATTACAGAAATAAAAGACTACCATTCTTGATAAAAGGAGGGTAAAACTGTTAAATGTCACTGATGTAACTCAGATTTCCTCATTTTAAAAAATACAAAACAGAAAGGAAAATAGTGATTTTCCACTGGGTAATACCTTCTGATTCTCTTCCACTTCGCTTCTAAGTTCCAAACTCACTGCCGTTTTTGTTATTGCTCTAAAGAAATAAAAATATTAGTGTTTAGGTTAACATTTGATATAAATGTCTTCAATTTCCCTATATTTAGATATGAAACAACACATTGCTCAATACTTTACAAAAAAACTAAATGGAAAAAAAAAAAAAAACCTCATCTTTACAAATATATTTCTCCACTCAGGTGTACATAATATTTTCATTATTACAAGATATGACACCACAGAAAAGTAGCAGAAATAGCAGTATTTTAAAGCAAGGGCAGTTATTCCCAAGATCTTAAATTAAATATATGTAACTCTATTCCTATATATGAGCTCTATTGTTCACAGGCTAAAGGCTAATGTTAAATTAAGGTGACAGACTGCTCATCCTATTTGAGCACTTTTGATGGAGGTGGAATTCTACATGTATATCTTTAATAGCACGCTGAACTAAATGAGAATGTACCATATGATTTATAAGTCCTGTCTAAGAAATATTTTCCAAGACTAATCAAATAAATTTATTTATAAAATATCTCACATCAGAAGTCAAAACACCTGTTCAGTTACTCAAGAAAAATACTGGCAATCATTTAAGTTGTTATAGTCTCTAAAAATTTGGCTTTTAAAATTATTTACTTATGTGATGTGGAGGATCATTATACAATTGAAAGCAGTATCAAAAAGCAGTATTCAGGGGGCGCTTGGGTGGCTCAGCAGTTAAGCGTCTGCCTTTGGCTCAGGGCGTGATCCCGGAGTCCTGGGATCGAGTCCCACATCGGGCTTCCTGTATGGAGTCTGCTTCTCCCTGTGCCTATGTCTGTGCCTCTCTCTCTCTCTCTCTATGTGTGTCTCTCATGAATAAATAAATAAAATCTTAAAAAAAAAAAAAGCTGCATTCAAAATCTTATTGCGTCATAATGAACAAGTCAGCCTCTAGAACTCATTTTCCTCACCCAGTTTGTTTGTTTGTTTGTTTTCCTCACCCAGTTTGAATAAGATGATATATATGAAACTCTTCAGGAGCTTGCAGGTACATCTGCATACATCAGATTTTGTTAACTCATCTAATCCTGAGAGGCAGGTATAATTATTTCTATTTTACTGCCGAGGAAGTAAGGTAAAGAGAGGTTGCTTATTTGCAAACATCACACAACTACCAAATGGTAGAGCCAAGGACACAAGCTAGATGGGTCTCTCCAACCTCACTATATATATGGTATTGCCACCTTCCCAAAAAGCACTATCAGTAGTATGGTACTGGTAGTAAAACTTTAATTTCCTAAACATTTTCATATTTTACTTGCCTCATTTTGCATGTAAACATAAAGGTAATTAGATAGTGTCAAAGAAGAATGTCTCAGAGCCTTACTCTTTATTACCTGGCTTTGGTAGGAAAATTTTGACTAAGATCCTTCATAACCACCAAAGCTAATTCAATAGGAGCAGCCAAGATTCGGGCAGCAGTCTGGAAACTGAGATCTGCAACAAAGTCAAATACAATTGAAAGTGCATATTCTAATGCGAAGAGAAATAAGAAAAAAAAATGCATTTCTTTCTCACAATTTTTTGGTAACTGAGAATGCCTGAGAATACAACCATTTCAGGGAGTGCAGATGGTTTAATTTCAGTTCGTATTCACTTCATAGACCCTACAATGTTTATTGTTGCCCTTCTTTGCTATACTTGCATAAAACACTGAAATATATACTAACACATTTACATTTAGCACAAGATAAATCTGTCCCAAATCTTTTTCCTTTTTCTGAATTTACAACATACCACAAAGTATAGCAAAAGATTTAATAAAATGTTAAAAATAATAATACGACAGATCTTTGGACCAGAAAAGCACAAATATATCCTGCCATGTTAATATTTTTTTAACATTTGACTGATACACTGTTTAAGAAATGTATATATAAAGAAACATAAAAACTAAGACAGACAAGTTTGTACTATTATACTTATTATACTTATGTATCTGTTTAGATAAAGATCAGGCACTCATCTACTTCTGCACAGTATCTGTCTACAAAAGGTTTTCTGATTAATCATAATCACTCTATCTTGAAAATCTGTGTACCCTCGGAATCAGGCAAATAAATAACATTAGGGACACTTGGGTGGCTCAGCAGTGTTGAGTGTCTGCCTTCGGCTCAGGTCGAGATCTCTGGGGTCCGGGATCAAGTCCCACATCGGGCTCCCTGCATGGGACCTGCTTCTCCCTGCCTATGTCTCTGCCTATGTCTCTGCCTCTGTGTCTCTCATGAATAAATAAATACAATCTTTAAAAATAAAGAACACTAATTTTTAATTCTACATTTTTTTAATACCATAAAATTTAGTCAAAAAGTAAACCAGTGATTCTTCTATATGTTTATTACCTTGCAACTGCCAAACTTTTAAAGGTGCCATTTCATTGGTGCTCTCCACAAGGTGTTTTCTGAGTTCTTTCAACTGCCCCTTCAGGTCAGGGTGCAGGTCTCTGAAAGAAACATAAAATCAAGTCTTATTAATGTGCCTTTTCTTTCTAAAAGCACATTTAGAAGTTGGCTCCAATTTTATCTTCATGCTTTTCTCCCCTTAGCAATTAGGAGAAAACTCCTACTATATAGGAAAAATATTAAAGCATAATTATTTTTCTTGAAAAATAAGTTAATATAGAAAATTATAATTTTAAAAACCATAAAATTTACAGATTAAAAAATGAGTCATGGGACGCCTGGGTGGCTCAGTGGTTGAGCGTCTGCCTTTGGCTCAGGGAGTGATCCCAGAGTCCTGGGATCAAATCCCATATGGGGCTCCCTGCATGGAGCTTGCTTCGCCCTCTGCCTATGTCTCTGTCTCTCTCTCTCTCTCTGTCTCTCATGAATAAATAAATAAAATCTTTAAAAAAAAGAATCAATAGTGATTTTCTGTGTCGGGGAGAGGGGACAGGACTGAGAATAGGAACAAAGGGAACCTCAACTCTACCTGTAGTGTTTTACCCTTGTTTGTTTCTTTTTTAAGTAAAAGGCATATGTTGGCATAAACTTGATTAATAGTTCTTTGGAACAGAAAAGCAAGTACAATTACAACAATCAATTCTGGGTAGTAAGTACATGGGTATATTCTATTATTTTCCATACTAGACTGAATCTTTCTACTTTCTCAAAATAAAACTGGAAATATATCATTGTCAGTCCCAAAATGAATTTCTTTCAGCTACATGGACACAAATCCTTTAATCACATAAAAAATACAATTTAAACTAACCAAGATAATTGGATTTCCTTTAGTTTTATCTCGAAATAGAGTACATTCTATTTAAAACTAGTAAAACAGAAGGTATCAGAGGTAGATATGTATCATTTAGATCAGACAACAGATGGTTGGTAGAGTAATTCTGTACTTTTAAGTGCTAGAAATTCAAAATTTCTTAAATGCCACATACATAAAGTAAAATATTTACTCAGATTCTTCACCTTCCAAGCAATCCATTTCCAGTCAGTTACTACAAACTTTTCTTCATGATAAGACTATCAGAAAATGGTCCCATTACTTTAGACAGCTAAATAACCATTCTGAACACCTACATAAGAAAATCTCTTGAATACTCTACATACTACCTTTGTGCTCTAAATACATAAGATCATGATGCTATCCAGAAACCAAACATAAAAAACATGAATATGAAAAGAAACTCTGAAAACCTGGGTCCAATGAAATTGGAATCTGACTGTATACTAATGAGGCTAAAACTGATGTTAAACACAAAGAAACATGCATATGCATAGGATGAACTGAACACATGCGCAGAATTCAACATGAACTGAGTCACCTCTGCTAACCTGTTCAGATGATTAAGTCATTTCACTGGGCCAAATGTTAAAGCTCAAGTACATGAAACTGGGCCTACACATATTTCTTCATGATCCATTCCTTTACAAAAGAAAAAAGACAAAACAAACAAAAACACAAAAACCAAACCCCACTGCAGCTGTCCTAATTAAGATTTCCAGATAAAGCAGAATTCAAGGCTCCAAACAATTATCACGGCATAATAGAAATAACACTTAAAATGACAGCTAAGAATTTTCAGCTATAAATTTCAATGACACTTTCATAAAATGGCTATGAAATTTTCTTCAAGAAACATCTTTTGTCCTCTTTCATATAAAGCAAAGTCTAATGTATTTCAACTGAACATGTATAAGATCTATTGCACCTTTTTTGCATTGTTTCAGGCTATTCTTAGTTTAAGTAAACAACTATAAGCTCTTTCACTTAAAATACTTTTTATTCTCTTGGGAAAATTTGAGTGAAACAATCAGATGTCTCCTATTATGTGAATCAAAAACTGGCATGTAACTTTCTGTCATCAACTGCAAGGCTCAGAAAGGAAGTCAACTAAAGCCATAGCCAGGCCACCCTAATATCATTTAATAATAACATGCTACAGATGCCTGGAGATCATAAACTATACAGTTAGTGAAGTGGTAATCGCTTCATATCAATTTGCATATATACAGTATTACTGCGAGACCTGTAACTGTGGACAGTAAATAGAAAGATGATGCTTATAATGGGAGGAAGCCTAGAGCATAAAGAGAATAAGGGCATTTCCCAAAAGACTATGCCATACCTTAATTTTCCAAAGAGGAATCCTTGAACTTCATCAATGGGATCATTTTCACCAATCACTGTGGTGTTTACCTCAGTTCCTATAAAAGCACAGGCAAATACATGTCTAATTGTTCAGAAGAGAAATTAAAATGTTATTAACCTCATATAATTTGAGTAATGTAAACCAAATTAGAAACACCTGAAACTCTAATACTATTTAAAACACTGAATACCTCAATGAACACTTTGCAATTTTTTTTTAACAGAATAAATTTGTTTTTCAATGTATTTTGTATTCTGGATAAAGCAAAAATATATTTTCCCCTTAAACTTTGGAAAATTTTATATTTTAAAAAGCTCAAAATTAATACCTTTAAAATTATGAATAGTGGATTTTTCGGTTATCTAAACTCTGAAGACTTTGAAATTAGGCAACCTACACCTAAATATAATTATTGAGTACAGTATGATGTACTAGACTATCCTCCATTTACCCAATCATTTTTTTCTTTAAAGTGAGTTCACAACGATTATAATAGACTGCACATAAAACTTGTGGCTGAGAGATGGCTCAAGATAACCCCAGGGTCCTGGGATACTGTCTCACATCAGGCTTCCCGCAGAGAGCCTGATTCTCCCTCTGGCTATGTCTCTGCCTCTCTCTGTGTGTCTCTCATGAATTAAATAAGTAAAATCTTTAAAAAAAAAAAAAAACTAAACAAAAACCTTGTGTCTGAAATAATGACTTCAAAACTCTAAAGTAGTACAATAGGAAGTATATTCATATAAAACTATTCTAAATGCAGAAAATAATAAAAAAACACAAAACTGTTCATTAAGTATATGATAATTTACGATTTCACACTAGATCACAAATCAATGTCTACTTGTGAACTATGCATCATCAATAATAACAGCTACAATTATTGAAATTTTTGTGCAAAAATACTGTGCTACACCTTCTTTACCTATATATCTTATTCTCTCCTCACAAATACTTTAGGACGCATAAACCATTATCCACACTTTACAAAGGAAAAATTTAGGACCTACGGAATTTGCTTAACATCACCCAACTCAGAAGTAACAGAACCAGCATTCAAACACAGGTTCATCAAACTCCTAAATCTGTTATTTTACCTTCAGGAAACAAATTCCCTTTCATTCACATTTTAAAAAAAGAAAACACATCAGTCTTAATTTACAAATTCACCTTTCACCTGAGTATCATCCTTGGCCTTGTACTCAGTGCTCTTAATTGCCAATTCCACACCATAGCCAGAGAGGTAAACAGGCTCCTTCCTGGGATTCTGCAAGCAGAGTTAAGTATTCCATCATTACCATTTGGCTCTTTATATGTCACAGTGAAGGGGACGTGGAGGGTATTAACTTCACATAGACGCCACTAGGATTATGCACTCAAAGTATACTTAAACTTCCATGAGATTCAAGCCTCCTTTAGACTTCATTAATATCCTGCCACAAGTATGGAAATGGGAATTCTAAAGTAAAAGGAAAAGCAGATGAAGGGACAGCTGACAGGGCAAAAATAACCAAATCATGTGAAAAAAATGGAGAAAAAGAAAAGGAAATTCCAGAACCTACATAGCAGGGCTGAAAACCGATGAGGTTTCAAACCCAGAAGTACTTTGCTGGCATCGTGTGTGTTATGCGTTCATTGTTAAATGAATTTAAATGTCTTCAGGTAGGGCTTAGGCTGACCAGCTGTCACTGTCACAGGCTTATCACCATCCTGAATGAGGATGGAGCTTTAGACATTTTAATCTTTAAAAACAGAAATAAAGTCTGGGAAGCAGGGAGAAGGAGGGCAGTTGCCAAAAACTGTGTATTTTTTTTAATCTGTTTCTGTTCATACAAATTTTCATTTAAAAATTTTACTTGGGGCACCTGGGTGGCTGAGTGGTTGAGCATCTGCCTTCAGCTCAGGTCATATCCCAGTGTCCTGCGATAGAGTCCCACATCAGGCTTCCCACACAGTACCTGCTTCTCCCTCTGCTTATGTCTCTGCTTCTGTCCTTGTCTCTCATGAATAAATAAATAAAATCTTTTTTAAAAAATTTATTTTACTTGTATAGACTTACCACTCAATTTTACTGAGATTATGACACAGAAACTTTAAAGGCTAATATGTTTACACACATATATTAGATGCTAAATGTTACAAAAGATTTTTAAAATTTAATTTTAAATCAATTTCACTTGTTTTTACCTCTCTAGAAATCCCTCCCTTTCTATCTAATGAAAACATTCCAAAATGAAGAAAAAGGTTTGAAAGGAACCGAATTTAAGAATCAGTTTAAAAAAAAAATCAGTTTCACAGTACACTGATTATACTAAACCTAGAAAATATAAATTACATGCTACATTTTTAAATATAATATAAATCTTATTAAGCCATTTTTTAATCATAATTCTTTTCTATTTCTTCAGAAAGGCAAGCAAAAGTACCTCCTATGTGCAAATCCATGTGCACATGAAGAAAAGTAGTTCAAATTATTTTATTTTATAAAGGGGTGGTATTATTAACTTACATGCCAAAGTCATGCTGGGCAAATTAATATTTACAGAAGTTATAAAATAAATCAATACTTACAAGTATATAATGTCTGAATACATAATTGATTTTGCCTGCATTGCTTTCTGATATAAGTTGGTGGTGGAAATTATAAAATTCCTCATAACCAATCTCAGAATAGAAAATCACCACTGGGCTTTCAAGATTAGATGAGGGGTATCTGTGATCTCCTTTGAACAATAAAGGCTTGGGTCTGAAAATAAATATCAAAATCTTAAAATTTTGTTTCAATTTTTATTTCAAGTCCATTCAATTAACATACTGTTATATTTTTTCAGGTGTACAATATAGTGATTCAACAAATCCATACATCACCTGGTGCTCATCACAAGTGTACTCCTTAATCCCCAATACATATTTCACCCATCCTCCCACACCCCCTTAAAATTTTAAACTTAAAAAAGTACTTAAACATTAAAAACAGTACAAGATATAGCTACAGCAGCAATGATTTAAGATTTTAAGTATCTTAATAATATAAGAAGATCAAAATCTGAAAGTTTTGACAGTAAGAATACTGTCAAATATGAGTCTTACTTATTCATGACTGAAAATAATAAAAATACATGCATTATATAAATACTAACTATAAAATGCGGACTTAAGATTAATAATTGTTACCAATTCCTAAAGAAGGATGAAAGCCAGAAAAAGGATACTAAACTTTAGTAAGCTATTCTACTATGTAATCATTTTTTTAGACTTATCTAAAATAAAATCTATTGACCTAAAATAGATTTATCTATTTCAGGGAGAGAGAGAAAGAAAGAGAGAACGTGAGCAAGGGGAGGGGCACAGACAGGGGGAGAAAGAATCTCAAGCAGACTCCACACTGAGCTCAGTGCCCAACTCAGGGGCTCAATCCCATGACCCTGAGGTCAGGACCTGAGCTGAAATCAAGAGTCAGATGCTTAACTGACTTCATCACCCAGATAACCCTAAATAGATTATCCTTTTATCTGAAAACATAAGTACAAATAATGTGAAAAGGCACGATGACTTTAAAGCATATAACTTGCCAACCACAGCATCTCCCTCCTCTATCATTTTATTAAATGATCTTCCTACTAAATGATTTAACATTTAAGTTTCCTCCCAAATTTCAAAACTTCACCCTCAAAAACAATTCCCTAACAATGGCATCAAGATATTAAGAGATCACAGGTGCCTGGGTGGCTCAGTCAGTTGGGTGTCCAACTCTTGATTTCTGCTCAGGTCATGATCTCAGGGTTGTGAGATGGAGCTCTGTGTCAGATGTAGAGTCTGCTTGGACTCCCACCCTCCATCCCTCCCCTCTTATTCACTCACTTTCTATCTCTATCTCTCTCTCTCTCTCTCAAAAAAAAAAAAAAAGATATTAATAAGTCTTATTACACAGACTTAATGATCTGCCATTCCCTCTTACAATGAACTATAATTATACTATTTCACAGAAAGTAAAAATGTATAAATAAGGATGTTCACGAAAGCCTCACCATAATAACAAAAACAAACAAAGAAACAGAAAACAACTTTAAAACTATCAGTAAAAAACTACAGGACATTCTTACATAGTTATCTTGCATGTGGTAAAAATATGGAGATACACTACATATACTACTGGGAAGAAATCGCTTGTAAAAATAAACCTACATACCTGTATAAATTTATAACCACAGAAAAAAACTCCAAAACACTATGACAAACCACTAAAAATAGTTATCACCTCTCAAAAGAGGAAACACTATCACTCTTTTCTTTACGAAGGCTTATATTATTGTTTCAAGAGTAGGGATCCCTGGGTGGCTCAGTGGTTTAGCACCTGCCTTCGGCCCAGGGCATGATCCTGGAGTCCCACATCAGGCTCCCTGCATGGAGCCCGCTTCTCCTTCTGCCTGTGTCTCTGCCTCTCTGCCTCTCTCTCTCTCTCTCTCTCTCTCCTTCTGCCTGTGTCTCTGCCTCTCTCTCTCTCTCTCTCTCTAGTCTCTCATGAATAAATAAATAAAATCTTTAAAAAAAAAAAGTTTTCGAATGTCCATTCCTTGACCTGAAGGTAGCTGGAACACACACCCCATTTTCTGGTTGTCATTCTGAGTAAAAGGCTCTCATGCCATTTAGTGAGCAGAGAACAAATGCCAGGCAGATAATCTTACTAAAGAAGAACTACCCTGCCTAAAACGCTCTTCTGAATCAACAGAGCAACACCAGAGAGAGATCACTGTTATTTTATTTATAATGCCAGTGGAGAAAAGGTACAATTATTGCCATAGCCAGACAACAAGAGGCACCTGTTACATCTGTCCACCACAGGAAACATAACTTTAAGCAAAAAAGTCAGCCCTTTAATTACCAGTTTAAGGGATGCCTGGGTGGCTCAGTGGCTGAGCATCTGCCTTTGGCTCAGGGCGTGATCCCGGGATCGAGTCCCACATTGGGCTTCCTGCATGGAGCCTGCTTCTCCCTCTGCCTATGTCTCTGCCTCTCTCTCTCTCTCTGTGTCTCTCATGAATAGATAAATATTTTTTTAAATTACCAATTTAATATTCAAATTAAGCTTGCAATTATCTTTTAAATGGTCTCCTTTGCCTGAAACTAATAATACCCTGAGAAATCATTATTAATATAATTACTTCAGGCCCTTGCTTTAATACACCAGGTAATTCTTTACTAAGCTAATGACAACACCTATGTAATCTCTCAGACAGTTATTACTAAATAATAATAGTTACATTAAGTACTCTTATTATCTCCATTTCGAAATGAGATAGAAAAAGAAAGGTTAAGTAATTTACCTAAGTTTACAAAACTATTTTTAGTAATGGAGCTGGGATTCAAATCTAGTCAGTCTGGCGCCAGAATCCATACTCTAAGCAACTGTACCTACAGACCACAAAACCCATCAGAAAAATCCAATGATGGATTTGATATAGAAGAAAGCATAATGCAATGCATGACATTTACACAAAGAAACACACAATCTACCTTTCAGATGCCGTGAGGAGAAGAGTCTCAAGGGTATCAAAATCACAGGTCTTCTTTCCATGCACAGAGAAAAATGAGTTACATTCTTCTGGTGGAGGTTCATCAGCTGCTATCTGCCATTTAAGACACAAGACATGCTTGCAATGATTTCTAATCAAAGAAGAGTAAGGACGTGAATACTCTAAATAGGTAATCAGATGGCAATACAATAACATCAATAAAAACAAAAATTAACATCTACTGAACCCCCATGATGTGACAGGATTTAAGGGTTTTTATGCATCACTGTTTCCTACTTATTATTTCACCTAGCTACTCCCAATATCACCCCAAGAGGTAGATGTTAATATCGCCAAAAGAGAATTTGTAAATTCTATCTCAGAAAATAATAAAAGACGTCCAGGGACACAGTATGTACCTTGAAGAAAACTAACCTTACAAATGTCAACTTCAAGCATCAGAGTGCAACTACACAGTTCTTATTAAGTGTATTAGGCCCATATAATAAGTATAAAATGCAAATTAACTTGAATCCCCTCTCTGAAACAGGAAGATGACATAGAATCTAAAAAAGTAACTGGATTGGGATGCCTGGGTGGCTCAGCTGGTTTAAGCGTCTGCCTTCAGCTCAGGGTTATGATCTCAGGGTTCAGGGATCAAGCCCATCAGGCTCTGCTTGGCTAGAAGCCTGCTTCTCTCTCTCCCTGCCGCTATCCCATTTGTGTGCATGCTCTCTCGCTCTCTCTCTCTCAAATAAATAGATAAAATCTTTTAAATAAATAAGTAACCTGGATCTAAAAAGGAATGTAGACAAAAGGTAAAATTATCTACAAAGCATAGTAAGATATTTCAGGGAAAGGTTGAATGAGACATAAGTTTATTTTAAGTGAATATGCATAAATGCCAATGCATGAGATGAGTCAAGCTGCAACTTTCTAATGAGAGGCACAGTGAGAAGAGTGAGTACAATGAGATGGGAAAACAAAGGATATAATGACAAGCAATGTTGTGTGCACTGATGTCATTTACGTAATACAATAATATTAAGATGTCCTTTTCTATTAATTATAAATTTAAGAGAAATAATCCAGAGATATAGAAATGGAAAGCTTGCCATGAAAAACTGACATGAAATCTTTTCATTACAGTCTTGATTTTTTTTTATGAGTTATAAAACTTACAAAGACAAAGAAAAGAATAGTATGATAAACTCCCCTGTATCCAGGACCCAGCTTCAGTATTATCAACTCATGGCCAATCTTACTTCATCCACCTTCCTGCCACACTCCAATGGATGGATCACTTTGACAAGATCCCAAATAACATTTCATTTGTAATGTTCAGTTTATCTCAATAAAAGTTTTTTTTAAATACCTCATTATCACACTTTTAAAAAGGAATAAAATTCTGCATAGATGGCAACTGGCAATAGTTTTTCAATTTTCCCAAGCTCCCTCATTACAACAGAGCAACTAGTTAGTCAATGGATCACACTATGACAAAATGAATGCGAAAAAATATCCCTATGACATAAGACCTGCAGGTATCAGATGCCATAGAGAAGAAAGCAGAGGGATGTTTTAATAACAGAAATTTTGATGATCCTGACAACAAAAAACAAAACAGCCAACAGGTTTTCACTGCAAAGTATGGTGGGCCAACGCATTTGTTCAATCTAGTACCAGGTGAGCACAAGGAGGCCCATGAAAAGGTTAAAGGGCTTAGTGCAATTTAGCTGCTCTGAACTCTCAAAACTCACAAGCTAGGAGTACCTGCTAGGACAGGGCCCCATTGTAAGGAGAAGCTGCTGAGGGTACAACAAAACTTGAATAGCAGAGAGATATTAAGACAACTAAAGAGAAAGTCCAATGAAAGTGCAGGAGGGGAACAGAGGAAATCTCAAAAACCATACCACCATTTTTTTTTTAAAGCCACCATGTTTTTTAACACTACCTAAAATAAACAGAAGAGGGAGCCATGCCAACCTTTAAAAGTACAGGAAAACCCATTTCACATCAGAAGGAGCAGAAAAGTCCCAATGTCAAATCCCTCACAAAGCTAAGAAAAGATTGGAAGGAGAAATAAGAGTAACATCCTTATCTTTATAGATGAAGACCGTACAAGAGAAATTTCAGCAACAACAGAAATCTATATCCACACTGTCCAATGTGGTAGCACTTGCCACCAGTGACCATCAAACACTTAAAATTTGGCTGATGCAACTGAAGAGCTAAATTTATTTCATTTAATCTTAACTTATTTAAATTTAAATACTGACACATGGCTGCTGGCTACCATATTGGACAGCATAGCCATACTCAATAAAGCCATGTCAGAAATACACAGCCAAAAAACAGATGTGAGGACAGCCTGGGTGGCTAAGCAGTTTAGCGCCACCTTCAGCCCAGGGCCTGATTCTGGAGACCCGGGATCGAGTCCACGTTGGGCTCCCTGCATGGAGCCTGTGTCTCTGCCTCTCTCTCTCTCTCTCTCTCTCTCCCTGTCTCTCATGAATAAATAAAATCTTTAAAAAAAATAGATATGAACTACTATTTCAAACAAGTTAAAATATATCAAGAAAATCGTATTAGACATGATTCTGCTTTTAGGTTCTTCTTTAAGAACCTAAGGCAGAATTGGAAAAACTCAGAAGTGAGGTGAAGGTGAAAGATTAAAGAGAAAATTTGTAAAAGAAAAATCAGCGTAGAAATGAAAATTAAACTAGAAGGGGCACAAAAACAAACATGAGAAGTAATGACTTAAGAAAAACAGAAGATGAAAAGAGAAAATATTTTAAAATGATAAAGAAATAGGGACGCCTGGGTGGCTCAACGGTTGAGCATCTGCCTTTGGCTCAGGGCATGACCCCAGGGTGCAGGGATCGAGACCTGCATTGGGCTCCCTGCATGGATCCTGCTTCTCCCTCTGCCTGTCTCTGCCTATCTCTCTCTCTCTGTGTCTCTCTCATGAATGAATAAATAAAATCTTTTTAAAAAAAAAGAAAGAAAAGAGAAAGCAATTCAGAGAAAGTGACAATGAAACTAAGCAAAGAAAATTCAACATAGAGATAATATGAATTCCAAAACAAGGGACTAAAACAAACTATTTTAAGTTTTTAAAAAAATTTCTTGAAATAAAAAATGATCTGAAACTCTGAATTAGTAAGAACATACTGGATACCTGGGAATAATAACCCAGAATAATCACTCTTCAAATTTCTTCAAAGTCATAATTTACTAGAATTTAGTATAAGCTATATTCCAGCTATAAAGTATAAGCTTTATTCTAATAAATTATGACTTTGAAGAAATATTAAAAATTCTTTGGGCCTCTAGACAAAAAGAGCAAGAGACTTTAAGGGAAAGAAAATCAGATTATCATACAACTTTCTGCAGAAAGATTTTATGCTAAAAGAAAATGAAATTCAGGGGGATCCCTGGGTGGCTCAGCAGTTTAGTGCCTGCCTTCCGCCCAGGGTGCGATCCTGGAGTCCCAGGATCCAGTCCCGCATCAGGCTCCCTGCATGGAGCCTGCTTCTCCCTCTCCCTGTGTCTCTGCCTCTCTCTGTGTGTGTCTTTCATGAATAAATAAGTAGAAAGAAAGAAAGAAAGAAAGAAAGAAAGAAAGAAAGAAAGAAAGAAAGAAAGAAAGAAAGAAAGGAAGGAAGGAAGGAAGGAAGGAAGGAAGGAAGGAAGGAAGGAAGGAAGGAAGGAAGGAAGGAAGGAAGAAAGAGAAAAGAAAGAAAGGAGGGAGGGAGGGAGGGAGGGAAAAGAAAAGAAGAAAAGAAAAGAAAAGAAAAAAGAAAAGGAAAGGAAAGGAAAGGAAAAGGAAAAGGAAAAGGAAAAGGAAAAGGAAAAGGAAAGGAAATTGGTTTTAGTCAAAGAAAGAAGATATAAACTAAGGAGTTTATATCTAACATATATAAACATGCAAAACTGAGGAAACATTGTTCCCCTGAGCCCTTCTTGAGCAATCTACCAGAAGCAAGAATCAGAAAAGCCAACTGAAAAGAAAAAAAAAAAAAGAAAAGCCAACTGACTAGAGACATGTGGCAAAAGGACTAGTGGGGAGCATTAAGATATAAATTATTTATAGAACTACAACTAAATGAGTGTTGAAGGGTAAAGTATAATATGAAATATCTATGTTCTAGGTAGAATATATTCACTTTTTTAAATGGGAGAAGGGAAAATGGCAATCATTATGCCAAAAGAAAAATTTTTAACTGTTTATAGGAAATGTAATTGTGGAGGCGCATAGTTGGCTTCTCAGTCTGACTCTTGTTCTCAGCTCAGGTCTTAATCTCAGTTCAAGCCCTGCCTTGGGCTCCACACCCAGCATGAAGCCTACTCAAAAATGGAACAGAACAGAAATGAAAGGAAAAGGGTAAGGGAAGGGGAAAGGAAACATAATTGTGGAAACGGTATGACTACTGTTATTAAGGTTACTGCGTATGTAATGTGGATAAAACAAGTAAACCATAAGATAGTTTAATTCTATCATCCCTTATAACTTTGAGAACTAATATTCTTAGTGTGGAAGAATAAAGATATAACAAAGTAGTCCTAAATTTGAATTGGAAAATCAGTATGAACTCATGAAGTATTTCATCTATACATAGCTTTATATATTTTGCCTTTAGATACCTGTAGTCACTTCCTACCTCTATCCATTTAAAAGGCCTAAGAACAATGACCTACCCATTTGCAATGAATACCCCTAGTGCTTTCACTGGGCTCTTAAAATACCATTTCCACCAAAGAAAACAACAAACAGATAAACAAAGAACTTTAATTAGCCTCTTAGACAAATAACTGATCTCAAATCTAGGGCCAGAGATATACAAGATAAATCTGAAACTACTTACATATCAGATAGGAAGGAAGCAATCAAAGACTACCAGCATGGCATCAAAAGGACTCAGTAGAAGACTCATACTTTGTTTTCCAAAATTAACACAAAGCTCAGCATTCAAAACAGTATAGTACTTTCATAAATAAAGATATATAAACCAATGAAATAGAATAAAGACTCCAAAAATAAACCATCATATTATACAGTCAACTGATTTTCAACAAGGGTGCCAAGACCATTCCAGAGAAAAAGGACAGTCTCTTGACAAATGGTGCTGGGAAAACTAGGTATCTACATGCAAAAGAATGAAGATGGACTCTTATTCTATACCATATACAAAAATTAATTCAAAAAAAAAAAAAAGAAAAAAAAACTAATTCAAAATGGATCAAAGACCTAACTTGAGAGCTAATACAGTAACTACAGAACTATAGAAGAAAACATAGTTTCATACATTGGATTTGGTAATGATTTTTGGATATAATACCAAAAGCACAGGCAACAAAAGAAAAAATTGATAAATCAGATTTCATCAAAATTTTAAATTTTGTCTATCAGTGAACACCATCAACAGTGAAAACACAACCCATAGAACATGAGAAAATATTTGAAAAGCATATATCTGGTAAGTGACTAAAAACCCAATGTATATATAAAAAAAAAAACCCTACCACAACACAAAAACAAATAATCTACCTGAGAAACAGGTAAAAACAAATAATGGGCAAATCTCCAGAGAAGATACACAGATGGCCAATAAGGACAAAAGCCCCACATCCTTGGTCACTAGGGAAATGAAAGTCAAAACCACAAGACACAACTTCCTATCCATGAGGGCAGCTATTATCAAAAACACAGAAAATAAAGTGTTGGGAAGTATGTGGAAAAAGTGAAATCCTGGAGCATTACTGGTGATAATGTAAAATGGTGCAGCTGCTGTGAAAAAGTTTGGTAATTCTTAAAATGTTAAACACAGAATTGCCACAGGATCCATGAATTATGCTCTTTTGTACACACCCAAAAGAACTGAATACAGAGTCATAAACCAATGTTCCAAGCAGCATTATTCACAATAGCCAAAGCCAGAAACAATCCAAATGTCCATCAACAGAGGACATACATAATCAAATGTGTTCTATACATCCAATGGAGTATTATTCAGTTATACAAAGAAATTAAATTTTGATACATGCCACACATGGATGAACCTTAAAAACATTATGCTATGTGAAATAAGCCAGACACAAAAAGACAAACACCATTATGATTCCACTTGAAGGAGGTATTCAAAATGGGCAAACTCAGAGATAGAAAGTAGAATGATGGTTACCAGGGATGGGAAGGGTGGGTATGGGGGATGGGAAGTTATTATTTGAGAAGTATATAGTTTCAGTGTAGCAAGATGAAAGGAGTTCTGAAGATGCATGGTGGTGATGCTTGTACAATAAGAATGTCCTGAATACCACTGAACTGTACACTTAAATTAACAGCCAAGATGATAAATCTTACATTATGTACATTTTCCCACAATAAAAAAAAAAAAAGTTGAACCAAAAAACTAAATGGTTGGGCAGCCCGGGTGGCTCAGTGGTTTAGCGCCGCCTTCAGCTCAGGGCGTGATCCTGGAGACCTGGGATTGAGTCCCCCACGTCGAGCTCCCTGCATGGAGCCTGCTTCTCTCCCTCTGCCTGTGTTTCTGCCTCTCTCTCTCTCTCTCTCTCTGTCTCTCATGAATAAATAAACAATTTTTAAAAAAACTTAAATGGTTAAAATAAAAAGATGCTAGTGAATCAAACTCATTCAAAAACCTGGTAAACAACAGGAAAGAATCAAGCATGTACTCTGCCATCCCCATGTGAACAGTACCAGGTGAGGAGAGGTACCTCTTTAAATCCATATTCCAGGAACAACAACACAAGAATGAGAGTCACCACTTTACAACATAAAGAATTAATAGATTAAGCACAGAGCAGTAATGGCTGCTAAATCAAAGAGGTCTCCTAATGAAACAGTGTACTACCTATACACTTGCCGAAGGGGAAAAAAAGCCACAATTCTCATTGAGCCTCTGGATCAGCTGCCAATTTGCAAAAAACAGAGGACAAAAAAAGCTGAACTGCATCATGAGTATGTGATCACCAAAATACAGACTGAAAAAATTTACAGGGCCAACAGCTCGTGTCACTCAAAGAAAAGAGAGGAAGAACCTATAAATTCAGCACCACCCACCAAAAACATTATCAAAATTTTTAAAACTGAGCAATACTAAATTACTGTGTAGATATGCACTCTTAGACAACATAATGATAAAGAAACACAGCAAGTCATTTCAACAGAGGTTGATAAAGTAGTTCCTGTTGAGGGTGAAATGTGGCTGTAATGAGAGCAGAGCACAAGAAGGGTAGGCTGCCAGAGGGCCTGGCTAAGCTCTACTTCTTGATCTGGGGGAAAATTACAAGTGCTCACTTTGCAAAAATTCATTACACAATATAATTCATGTGAGTGGTTTTCTATGCCTACTTTATTTTATAATAAAATAGTGATTTTAAAATTAACATTTCTTTTACATCAAATATATGATCAGTATGTGCTCATCTTTGAGTCTCTCACTTTTTTTTTTATACAAGGAGAGTCTGGTTCAACTCAAATTCCAACAAGATCCACACACTGCATTAAGCAGATACATATTTTAAGTCTCCCTTGAAGTTTTTCCTTCCTTCTTTTCTTTCCTCATAACATATTTGTTGAAGTAATAGACTATTTTACTACAAAGTCTCCTACATTCTGGATTTTCCTATTACCCCTGTGATCCTGCTTCATATTTCCCATCCCCTGTATTTCCTGTGAACTTTTTTTTTCCTGTGAACTTTAGATCTAAAGGCTGTGATCCAGATTTACAGTCAATTGGTTTAGCAAGACTATACCTCCTATGCTGTGTTGTATAAATGAAGTCTGGTAGTTTCGTCTTTGTGTGGATATTTTTTCTTTCTTCTTAAATGAAAATGAGTGCAAATTATGTTTTTTTATTTAAAAACACCTGTGAGAGGAAGACATAGACATGGCCAACATGCACATGAGAAAATGCTCTGCATCACTTGCCATCAGGGAAATACAAATCAAAACCACAATGAGATACCACCAGTGAGAATGGGGAAAATTAACAAGGCAGGAAACAACAAATGTTGGAGAGGATGCGGAGAAAAGGGAACCCTCTTACACTGTTGGTGGGAATGTGAACTGGTGCAGCCACTCTGGAAAACTGTGTGGAGGTTCCTCAAAGAGTTAAAAATAGACCTGCCCTACGACCCAGCAATTGCACTGCTGGGGATTTACCCCAAAGATTCAGATGCAATGAAACGCTGGGACACCTGTACCCCGATGTTTATAGCAGGAATGTCCACAATAGCCAAACTGTGGAAGGAGCCTCGGTGTCCATCGAAAGATGAATGGATAACGAAGATGTGGTTTATGTATACAATGGAAGATTCCTCAGCCATTAGAAACGACAAATACCCACCATTTGCTTCAACGTGGATGGAACTGGAGGGTATTATGCTGAGTGAAATGAGTCAATCGGAGAAGGACAAACAGTGTATGTTCTCATTCATTTGGGGAATATAAATAATAGTGAAAGGGAATATAAGGGAAGGGAGAAGAAATGTGTGGGAAATATCAGAAAGGGAGACAGAACATAAAGACTCCTAACTCTGGGAAACGAACTAGGGGTGGTGGCAGGGGAGGAGGGCGGGGGGTGGGGGTGAGTGGGTGACAGGCACTGAGGGGGACACTTGACGGGATGAGCACTGGGTGTTATTCTGTATGTTGGTAAATTGAACACCAATACAAAATTATGTTATTAAAAAATAAATAAATAAATAAAAAATAAAAACACCTGTGATCTGAAGATCTAATGTCAGCTTTGCTTTCTATTTATAAACAAATCATAAATCGTCAGAAATTTCACACAGAAAAATTATAGCTCTGTAACACAATGCCAGGACAACCCCAATATATCCAATCATCATGTTATACAACCCCTAAAAAATACTGTTATCTCTAAGCACTGAACTTACCTGCTGGAAAGCTTGAATTGTAGCCGAATAAGAATGAAGGGACAGACAAAATTTCAACAAATTCTGCTGTAGAGGGGACAGAAACTGAAATGCAGTTTCCAGTATTGCATGATAATAGGAATAATCAGTACCTGTCAAAGGAACAAATTAACCAAAGTAACTATATAGGACTAGACATACCCAAATAAGATAGTTCACAAAGTATAAAGCTATGTGTTACAAAGGTATATGATGGCAAAATTTTACCACTATCCTATCTTGAACTATTGTCAAATGCTTAGAATTCCCTAGAGTACACAAAGTAATTGGACTCTTCCTCTCTTCTTTCCTTTTTTCACACTATTCCCTCTACCTGGACTGCAAGTGTCCCACTTACCTGGATGACTAACTTCTACTTAATCTCCACTGGAAGAATTCAGTTATGACATTACTCACTCTGCAAAGTCACTCCCAATCCCTACCCCATGCCTCACTGGACCAAGTACATCTCTTCTTTGGTCCCTTAATATTTCTCTGCTTACCTCTTTCACTTATCACATCAGATACTAAATTATTTATTCACTATCCACCCCTCCCAAAATAGTTTTTGAGCCCCAAGAGGGGCTCAAACGTATCTTTGTATCCCCAATGCTAACATGTTTATTACTTAATCAATAACCCAACAAAACTGAGCTGTATAATGAGAAGTACAAAGTATTAAAGGATATTAAGGAAATGGTAGTTTGGGGAGAAGCATATTTAAACAATTGAAACAAACTATCAGAGGGGAGAAAAGTTACATGTACCAGTATGAAAAAATCCCCAGGATATATTCTTAAAGTGCAAGGTACAAAACAACCGGCAGTTGACCCCTGAACATAGTTTAGAGGCATCAACTGCCCCACAGTCAAAAGTCCATGTATAACTTTGACTCCCCAAAAACTTAACTACTAACAGCCTCCAAGTGATACAGTTTACATTGTCCTGAATTTGATACCTTGACACTCAAGTTGTGGGTGACTGGCAGGCTTAACGGGAAACATTGTGAATGGCACTAAATTAATGATAATAAACCTAACAGATAACAGGTAAGTTGTATAGTTAATTCATAACAAAAGAAAAAGGGAATCAAAACTGATGGTAATTATGTTAATACTAAATGATTTTAAATGAATTTGACTTCTACAAAACATTTATACAGCACTTCTAATAAAAGAACACAAAAGAACAAAGACAAAGTGGGGAAGAAACAGTACTTATAGGAGAAGTTATAAACTGCTTCAGAAGGAAGTATTAGTTAGTATTGGCTCTGCAGGCTACCATCACAGCTCTAGTCATTAAAAATAAAAACGTTTTCCATTAATTGCCATGCCACAAATACTATGAAAGAGAGCGTTTTTTCCTAACATTTTCCCAGATACCAAAGTCAAAGAAGCATTTGCTTCAATTTTACCGTGATGATCAGATGATCCAATATTTTGACTGGCTTCTACAAAATTCCAAAATTTCTCTTGACTGTCTTCTGCTAAAAACTCACTGGGAGAAAAGGGAGGAAATATCAGAAATAAAATAACTTAATAAAATCCTCTAATATAAGTTACATTACAAAAGAGAGCAAAAAGAGGTTTTTAAGTATACAAATGTCCACAGTTTGGCTTTTATAACATATATTATACACAAGCATGTATAATATATATCCTAATGATAAGCAAGTCTTATTAGCGTATTGGCTATTTATAACTAATTAGCTTATTAGTAACTTATTCACTTACTCTATTAATAGCTTAATAGGTATTCCTTAAGAAACCTGGATTAATGTAACAAGAAGGGAGTCCCAATATAAATAAAGCTTATGAAACCCTGTTTTGTGATAATGCTGCTGGTAGTAGAAGCAGAATTAAGAACTGATAATTCTGGTACTAGTTCTGCTCATTTATTTTCTGAAAGACTTCATAAAGAACAAAAAAATATGTTTTGCCTAAGATTCTCCCAAGGAAAATATGAACCCTAGAAAAATCTCTAGGAGACTAAAGGCAGCATGTTGTAATCTTTTAACATCCATAAATCCAAATTTTCAAGATTACCAAATTTCAGTTTAATAAAGTTCTTAGAACTTAATACCACTTTCATTTTTTCTTGACTTTACAGATCTAAAATAATGGCCATTCTAAATTTCCTTTCATTGGAGAGTATAAAATCCCTAAAAGAAAACACATGTACTGATTGAATGATTCATGTCAATTGGTTCTCTTCTCTGAGATAGAATACCAATGTAGGCGTGATCTTTCACTTCTTAAAGCAAACTACAGATCTGGATCTCAGCTTACCTAGCCAAAGGAAGACTTTCCCATTACTTGCCAACACTGGGATGTACAACTCTCACTCTACTCCACAGCTAGACACAGAAATATGGGAAAAATAAGAAACATTTCCTGGTAATACACAGCCTCTCTAAAAATAGGTTTCTGAAAATACCCATTATCATAATGTATTAAATACTTTAGTACCTCCTTGAATGTGGAATTTTTCTAGGCTTTCTAGTAACTAAGAAAAACATACTAGCCTTATAATAGCTTGTGGTCTAAGAAAACAGATACTAAGACAAATAGATTGTAATATGCAAATAAACACTAAATTAATTAATTAAAGCTGCGTCTACAAGATAAGTTTGTGGAAGACAGGGAAGGGATAATACACTCAAAGGTTGTAATGGTGAGAAGAATTCACTGAAGCTAAGGCCCTCCACGTAAAGGCCATGTACAAATACATATATGCTCTTCATATAATTACAAGAAAACTTGAAACACACATTCTTCTTCATCCCACTGCATAAATAAGTCTTACAACATCTAAGTTTCAAACAGTCTTAAGAAAATTAATTACTAGATCCACTGAATTAATCCAAAAACAGTAAGAACAATACAAGATATTATTAAAAGGAACGCTGCCATCTGTTTACAATATAATTCAGTTTGTTTGCTTTTCTTTTTTTTTTTTAGCTTCTTATTCCATTGAGTAAAACATCTATAGTTTTTCAGATGAAATTATATGATGTGTAGGATTTGTTTTAAAATATTCCAGTAGGATAAGGGAGGAGGGTAGCAGTGATGGTGATAGATTACTGGACTTCTGTTGATAATTGCTAAAACTGGGTGACAGGTAGAGGGAGAGCACATTATACGTACCACACTCTCTCCACTTACAAATGTTTTGAAAGATCACAATAAAAAGTTTTCAATTATGGCAAAAGAAAAAAAAAAAAACTATAAACCACCTGAATGTCCACCAGATAGCATAAATCTGGTAGCAAACTTGTTTTCTAGATTTCCAAAGTTGTTGGAGATCAGAACTCGTCTTCCTTCCATACAGAACTAGAAAGGGAAGGGAAATGAATATTTAAGGAGGGCATACTATGTAACAGGCACTATGCTTGGCATATTCACCCATGTCCTTAAAGCCTCAAAGCCATTCTGAGTTATAACCATTTTTAGAATAAAACTACAACTCAGAGAGGTTACTGATTTGCTTAAGGGCACAGAGATAGCAAATGAAAATTCTGGAATGCAAACTCAAATCTATTTGATTTATCTCTATCATGCTGCATTCTTGGGCCATTATAGTATCTAGTGCTCAATAAATGATTATTGGTTTCAATTTTAATACTACTTTACTTATACAATATTTGTTAGTCACTATGGCTGTTCAAAACATATTCAGTGTTCTACTTCAATTAAATATGTATCACTTCATGAACAACCAGAAAGCTACAACCGCTTCAACAGGATCACGCCTAATCTAAAAATATACATGGGAATATTTTTAGTCCCTAAGGGCTAGATACAGGGAAGGCAAAATATCTGTGGTAGCCGCATGCCTCAATATGTAGAAAAATATTCTGTCCCATCACCCTCACTCAGATGGACGGTGCTGTGATCCGCCACTGATGTCTGCCATGGACCTGGGAGGGAAGAATGGTGGCCTCAGCTAACTCTGGAGGTAAATATTGAGGATTTCAAATATGCACAACTTATTTCTGAGTTGCCTAAATGTCCCATTACCTTGGCAAACTGTCTGCAAATAGCCACAGAAGAGAACTAAAAATAACCAACCAAAATGGCAAATGGCCAGGAAATTATGAAAAGGGGCAATGTTTGTGAGAGGAAAGTTGGTGAAGGAAGTGGTATACACTATCCACTTCACAGAGATCAAAGAAACAGAAAAAAAAAAAGTGGATTAATTAAGGCTGACAGTTTTAACATACTTTTTCAAAAGTCCCATAAGTATGTACCATAAGAATCTTCTGAGACAATGAGACAAAAACCAAAAAATTAGTGTGAGAACAACCGAGTGGAACTAAGGAATGTCAAGCAGAGTATTATAAAACATCTGTTACAGTTAACTACACAAAATTATTTAGAAAGTGACAGTAAATCTCAAACACTTAGATTTATACCAGACAAATCATCCAAAATAGGATTGTGGGGAAAAGAGTTCAGCTAAGTCCCGGCTCAGGCAGTTTAGATGTCAAACAACCTTTGGTCACTTAACTTTTATAACTATCCTCTATCTAATAAAGTTCTGATACTGGAACCCATTGATCAGATTGTAACCCTGCTATGAAATAAATGCAGTAGGAATTCTTTCTTTTGGCCATTTTATTGCTGAGAAAAGGGAGGCACAGAGAGTGCTGATCAGCAAAAAGCCCATGAGGCTCCTCAGCAAGCCAAAATCAGGTCCTACAAGTCCTATTTTCCCACTGGCCTTCTTATCAATACCAAATGAAGCTGTTTCCTTAGGAGATGCAGCTATTCATAACTACAGTCAACATAACAAAAACTCTTCATTCACATTTTTCTAGGGATTAAAAGGAGGAAATGTTAGAAGACATAATTCTAAGTTGAAGAGTACAAAGACAGACCAAAATTAAGTAAAGTAATGCAACAGTTCAAATTTCTAGCACTATCAGAATCTGAGATTTACCAACTGCTTGACATTCAATCTACCTAAATTTATACTTTAGAACTATTCTCTAGAAGTCCTAGCTATATATTACTTCAGATACAAAAATAAGTTCCTCTCTATAAACAAAAAACTGACCAAAAGAGGGGTATCTGATTAATTATATTATAAACATTAACTAAAAAATACACTTGTAACACAAAATCTCCCAAGAAAGCATTGACTATATCGCATTTTATTGATTTGAAGATAACCATCAATTTTAAGACATATTATTGTTTTTATGAAACACTAAAAAGGAAAACGCTACCAATTTTAATTTTAAGGTAACATCTTGATTTCATTAAAATGTCTCTTAATTTTGGAGATGTTAAAAAACAGAACACGTACATCTCAGATAAAATCCAGCTGTGTCCTCAGCCTCCCCTCTGTGCTCTTCTATCTCGAGGTCTTCTTTCAACTTCTTAGAAGGCACATGCCCTCTCTCCCTCATCTTGCCAAGCTCCCTTCTTTTATTAAACACCTCTTAAAACTTTTTTCAAATAAATTGAAAAATTCCTTTAAGTACAACTCTCTCTTCCTTTATTACCACAGGTACACGTTTCTGAGAAGATAATGTAACCAATTCAATATATTTGTCCAAAGAAGTCCCTAAGTATCTCTATGAATTAGTATTATCCTATCCTACCGACAGATTCTATAGTCTAACAGCCTCTGACTAGCATACAGCACAGTGCACAACGAAAGAGGCGCTGACCAAATGCATGTGATGATGACAATCTTACTGCCTAAAAAAACCTCCTGAATACTCACTAGCAGATCCTACATTATTACTTAAATACATGAAAGAAAAAAAAAAAAGACATCTTCTTACCTGACTTCTAACAACAATGGAGTGGAAAACCATTTTGTCGTAAGAGAAGTTGTAATGGCTTTTGAATCTGCCTTTACTGAGGAAAACAGCCATAGTCCAATGAATACAATCAGAAGTCCCATTTTATTGCAAACCCCTAAAAAGGGGGGAAAAAAAAGGTTTTGCTACAAAGAAATGTTTAAATTTAAATCTTAATACTTAAAGACACAAAATAAACATGAAAATTAAAGAAATGGAAATGCTTCTGAAATTTAACAGCACCTAATATCTCCATGGTTTCAACTTGCTGAGTGACTAAAAGTGTGTAGATCATATACTCTTTCCTACAAAGACTCTATTTCATTTACTGGGGAGTCTATGCTATACACAGGTATAAAAGCCAGGTGGTTGCACACAATCATACTTTACAAAGCATGAGAGTAAATAAAGCTGAGGTAGATTAAAATGTAAATGATGGATATTAAATGGTGTCCTCCCAAAGTCCTAACCCCAGCACATTGAAATATGAACTTATTTGGAAATACGGTCTTAGCGGAGGTAATCTCATTAAAACGAGGTCATTAGGGTGGGTCCAATATGACTGGTGATACAAAAAAAGGACAATGTGGAGAGAGAGACAGGCATGCAGGGGGAACACCATGTGAAGAGACACAGGGAGAATGCCAGGAAAGACAGGGGCAGCCCCTGGAATACTGTAAACCAGAGAATATCTGGAGCTGGCCGATGCTGGAAGAAGCAAAGACAGACCTTCCCCTACAGACTTCTGAGGGAACATGATCCTGTGACACCTTTATTTAGAATGTCTGGCATCCAAAACTGTCAGACAAGAAACTGTCATTGCTCTAAGCTACACAGTTTGGTCATTGGAGCCTTAGGGAGCTTACAGATGGGCCTTGAATGTAAAAGCAAAGGTACAGAATGAAGAAATGTTAGAACTCAATGGGCCCCTATCTACAAAATAAGGAAGTTGGGGTCGATGGTAAATTGGCATGGCCATTGACTGCAGGCCTTCTGAACTCCCAGCAGTAACCTCCTCAAGCATACTGAGGTGTCCAGATCATTTCAGAAAAAGGCCTCCAGGGACGGCTGGGTGGCTCAGCGATTGAGCACCTGCCTTTGGCTCAGGGCATGCTCCTGGAGTCCCAGGATCAAGTCCCACATTGGGCTCCCTGCAGGGAGTCTGCTTCTCCCTCTGCCTATGTCTCTGCCTCTCTCTGTGGGTCTCTCATGAATAAATAAAATCTTAAAAAATAAAAAAGAAAAAGGCCTCTAGCTTTAGGCTTCTTTGGCCTGATTTTTCATCTCAGAAGTCTGCCTGACAGAACCTTAATCAGACTTCCCCTGGACTAGATAAGTCAGCATCTAAATTCCACCCACTTCATGGAAACCCAAAGAGGACATAAATATGTGGGAAACACCAAACCAACACGTTCTGCAGGCTAACGTCTGGTAAGGCTCACCCCAATTCACCCCAATTTCTTGAGATACTGGTTGGAAAAGCTATTGTTTGTAGGACCAGTCAGTATCCTCTTTTTACAAAAAGCATTAACATTTATTTGTGCCAACATCCTGCTTCAGTAACACAAAATATCTCTAAAGAACAAATGGTCAAAAGAAAAATAAATTAAACCAAATAGAAACGTTACTTTTAAGAGTCTTTAGTTCAAGCACTGCCCACTTAATTGATTTAATTAACTGATAATATTAACATCCCATTTATAAATAAGCACAAATATATAAATAACCAACGTTTATAAAGTCTAGGGCTAACCAACTAGACCCCTGACACTGAAACCTGTTAGCAGTGATTTCTGGCTAGAGTGGGGGTTGGGGAAGTGGGGAGGGTGGCCCTTTCAGAACGTAACAAAACTTACACATTTCCTGCAGAGGGGCAAGCAAAGACCCAAACTTTTACATATAATTTCAGACCACTCAAGAACTCTTAGACACCCTCCTCTACAGGTCCCTGGACTGCAGCCTCAGAAACCTGTTCTGCATGATAGAAAAATGTGGTTAGTGAAAAGAGAGAACCTTTTAAAGTAAGGGACTTGTGATAAATTACTGTGTTTGCTACTTACTAGCAGTTCAACCATAAGCAAGTTCCCTAGTAACTTCCTGTGGCCCTTAGACTCCCAGACTCTGAAATAGGAATATCAGAATCTGCCACACCAGGACACTGTGAGAATGAAAAAGCAACATGAAAATCACTCTGTGTAGTGCCAAGTACTCTACCAAATTAACTGTTCTAGTAAAAGATGTTCTCATAAGAAGAAAAAGACTCCTAACTCTGGGAAACGAACTAGGGGTGGTAGAAGGGGAGGAGGGCGGGGGGTGGGGGTGAATGGGTGACGGGCACTGAGGGGGGCACTTGACGGGATGAGCACTGGGTGTTATTCTGTATGTTGGTAAATCAAACACCAATAAAAAATTAATTTATTAAAAAAAAAGATGGTCTCATAAGAAACCGCCTTCTAAATTATAGAATAATAATGCATCATTATCACATGGGCTCAAAAAAGATGTCTTGGAAATACATTTTCTGTGGTTAGGGGGAAAAAAATCCTCCCCAAAGTCACGAAACTTCTAAACTGGAAAGAGAATACATGAACTATATTCCAGTAGTACTGTGCTACAGTTCTGTTTACAATTTGTCCCAAAGGGGCCTAGATGTGTAATCCCAAAACTGATGATTCTGGACTGGAAACTGGACAGCACTGCCAGCAACCCCAGGCAGAGTGGTAAGGGAAAAGGGAGTGACAAAAGGTCCACTAGGGAACATTAGCATTTCTGAGCAACTGCCTGGGACAAGCACTGGGTCAGGTGCTTTGCAAATACCATAATATCTAGTCCTTCCACACAACTATCCAGGAAACTATTGTCCCTGACCGGTGGCAGCCATGTCCACTTTGTTCACCACAACAAGTAGACCATTGCCTGGCAAACAGTAGATATTCTATAACTATGCTGCATAATGGAACACTCTCATTCCCACTTTAAAAATAAGAAAATGGAAGCTCAGAGAGGCTGAGTAACTTGCCTAATGAACAGCAATGCTTGGAATCCACAACTGCCTGCCTGTTTTTTACAATTATCATGCTATCTCCCGATTCTCTGGTTTTGGAAGGGTAAGAATCCATACTGTGAGGTCCCAGACTGAGCAAAGAGCTTTCTTGTGAGAACCAAGGCAAATCCAAGGACTTTCTAGGGGCAGAGTCCTTGGGACACAGGTAGATGAGGAAGGCAGAGTTTCAACCTGAAACCAAGCATGCCAGCCTGAAGCTGGGACCAAAGTGAACTGACCAACCAGCCTGACAGATCTGTATTCAGGCTTGCTTCAGGGACAGAATGTGAGCTCCTCAGGAGCAGGGAGTTTTGTCTGTCAGAGTCACATGCCTAGCATAATGCCTGGAACATAGGAGGTACTCAAAATGAAATAAACAAATACAGACTTCATTCCTTAAAGAAGGAAGGAAAACAAATAGGAGTGTGACACCAAGAAGAAAGATGCTACAAAAAGCCTAGGACTTAAGGATGGTTAAAACGAAAACTCTGTGCACCAAGATTTACCTAGAAATCCCCTTGAACTGTTTAAAAAGAGATAGAGTTCTTGGGGGCAAGATATAGCACCCGTTAAGATAACCCCCCTCCAAAAAAAAAAAAAAAAAAAAAAAGACAGAAAAAAAAGAGCTTTCATACCCAAACCCTACATCTTTGATGCCACAGGTAAAACTACAGGGAAAGACTGTTTTAGAGAAGCATAAGTAAGAACTTCGCTGAAGTGGCCTTTTGTTTGACAATGCCTTCATTTTATGAGAATCTTATCACTCTGATCCTAGTGGTCTTTAAATGTTGCTAATTACTATAAAAAGTGTGAGAAATAATAGCTGTCAGAATTTACAATGTGGCATTGCATGATCACAAGCATAATGCTTGTGGCGTGGTGGGTAAATTAAAACATTCTTTAATAAATCCTAGGCCTAAGTGTATTATTTGTAAAATCTAGTCTGTAGGTTATTTTCCTTAATTTAAATTAATGACTATCTCTTGGTTAATGATCTACAGTAAGATAATGGAAATATTAACAAAAATTGTATTGTGGAAAACACTTTTCAGTTTTTGGGAAACAGAAGAGGCATAAAATTCTAAATCTTTTTCTTATTCTATCTAAACTGAAGATAATGCTATCAAACTCAAAAAACCAACTTGCTCTCTACAAGTTTATAGACACCCATCTGAGCTCCAACATACATAACAGTGAGGTAAAATATTAGGAAACACCCTTAAGAAATAAATTTACTTCCCAAATAATTAAAATTGATATGCATTTATAACTCTTAGCAAAACCATTTGCTGTGAACCACACAAATCTAATTTTTCACAAAAGTAGTTACTATACATCTGATATGAAAACTGTCACAGGTAACTGCAGAAAAGATCTAACAGAATTTTCCACATAGTTCAATATCTTCCCCTTAAGTTAACGTGCACTGTAAAGCTGCTTCGCTCCTGTACAGAAGCAAGGTTTACTTCCTTTAATAAAAATGAGCGTCAGGCGCCTGGGTGGTTCAGTGAAACTCAGAATCTGATCCCCACTTAGGTCGTGATCTCAGGGTCCTGACACCAAGCCCCTCACCCCTGCAGGCGCAGCGCGGAGTCACTCGAGGTTCTCTCTTCCCTTCTCCCTCCGCCCTCACTTATCTCTCTCTCTCTCTCTGTAAAAATAAGATCTTTTTCTAAAAAATAAGTGTCAACTAAGTTTGTCAAAAGCAAGCCGAGTGAAAAGGCTACCCAAATTCTGTGGTGTCGTAAAGCAACTATTTTAAGTGTCTTTAAACATCACACTAAATCTCGCTGGCAAGTGCAGGATGAAGGTTTCCGACACAGTGTAGCACAGCAAGGTAGAAGATCTCCGGACTTTAACTGGACAAAATATGCGAGTTCTCGAATCGGGTAAGAAATGCAAAACAATCTAGAGATTTTGGCCAACGAGGAACAGTTCACATCCATAATTTACTGGCGATGGACGAAGATCTTCTTCTGGCAGGCCCCACAAAAAGTGAAAGTGGATCATCCAATTTCTAGCCAACGGATCCTCGCATTTAAATGAAAGCGACGGCCAATAGGCATCCCCCGAATTCATTTCAGAGAAAATAGAAACCTATAAAAAGACCCAGGCGTTCACCACTCGGAGTCCTGCCCCTGCGCGGGCTCAGGCGTGTCTACCTTCAGGTCGGGGCACTTCCCCCACCTCCTGCACTTGGGCACACGGTCTCCAAGGAAGGTTCCAAGCCGCTACTCTCGCAGTAGCGATACCTTCCCTGAAAACCGCCGAGGGCAACTCCGGACGCTCGCAAATCCGGGAAGGACGGATACACGGAAGGAGACCCTGAGTCAAGGAAGAAGCGGAAGCTCAAGGTGACCGGGGCACAGGGTGGCCCCGCGTCCCGGACCCCGTCCCCGTCCCCCCGACCTCCCCACGCCGCGCCGGGGGTACCTGTCACCGGCAGCGCAGCCGCGACACACGCGGTGCCCGAGGCCCGCTTCCTGCCCAGGCTGGGGCCCCGCTCAGTCCACGACGATGCCAGCGACGACGCCGGGGCGGGGCGGTGACGGCAACCGCAGCCGCTGCGCCAGTGAGCGGCCGACACGCGCCTTTCCCGCGGCTCGGCTCACTAGCCGGTCTCGCAGAGCAAGAGCCCAACTGCCGACCGCCTCCTACTTCCGCTTCCTGCTGGCAGGAGCCGGAGGACTTCCGGCTGCCGAGTGCGGCCGGGGCAGCCCAGAGCGTCGGCGGTCGCCATCTTTTATCGCGGAGGCCCCGCCTTCCTCTGTGCCGGCCGCGAGCGGCGAGGTGGGGGTGAGGGGAGGGGGGAGGGTGCAGGGTGGGGGGTGAGGGTGCAGGGTGGCGGCTCTAAGGTCGGGAGGACCGCCCCGGGCTTGCCTGCTGAGACCGAAAACCGTGCGGGGTGCTGAAGCCGGGTTCGGGTTTCAGCCCCTTTCCCTGCTTGAACGGGGGCGTGTGACCGTCTACTTCCTTGAACCCTGCGCAGGGGCGGGCAAGATTGCTAACGTCTTGAGCGTCTCCGACTTCGTGTTAACTGAGTTTTGGTGACCGCCGTACCCGGAGATGCGGGGACAGGAAGAAACGGTCTAACGTACAATGCGCTGCGGTTTCTGTGCAAGGACTGCTTTGTCCTTTCTACTTTGTACTTTTTTTGGCAAATATAAATCCCCATGCCAAATCGTCTTAGAATATGTCGCACCGGGCAGGTCATACTACCCACCCACAAAGAGCATCTCGCTCTGGAGTACATAGTTTTAGCCCAAGTCAAAATGAACTGAAAACTGAACATTCAGGGCACGTCCCCAAGAAGCGTCCGAGGGTGGCCGGCGGCCGGCGCCCCGGGCCTCGCAGCTGCGCCTGCGCGGTGCCTCCGCCGCCGCCTCCGCCGCCTCCTCCGCCTCTTCCGCCTCCTCCGCCTCCTCCGCCTCCTCCGCCTCCTCCGCCGCCGCCGCCTCCGCCTCCTCCTCGTCAGGGCACGCGAGGCGGTGCTTCGAGGCTGGAGGAGTCGTCTCTTGGACTCATCACGTTGTGGACTCGGGTCTGCCCCTGGTTTTCAGCCTTGTGAGGTATGGACGCTACCAAGGTTTGCTTAGTGACGACGTACGACCGCGTGACAGCTCAGAGCTCCTAAGAAAGTTGGCTTTCTCTTCTTCCAGACCTTTCTCGGAAAATTCGAGGCTGTTTTATTTGAACAAAACCAGATTTTTTTTTTTTAGGTTTTTATTTTGAAATAATTACAGAATCAGAAGAAGCTGCAAAGATAGTGAGGTCCCGTCTACCCTTCGCCCAGGCTCCCCCAATGATTTTTATCTTAAATAACTTGGAACACAACATCAAAACCAGAAAAGTGTGTCTAGTTCCGTCACTTTATCACATGCAGACTTGTGTGATCCCTGTGAGCATCGAGATGCAGAACCATTCCACAGAGCTGTCTGTTGGGTTAAGGAAGAGGGACAGGTAGGTGGAGCGTGGAGGACCTCTAGGAGAGGGAAACTATTCTTTTTGTTTTGTTTTTTGTTTTGTTTCCATCATTTGTTTTGTGGTTTCACATTTTATTTTTATTTATTTATCTTTTTAAAATTTTTATTGGAGTTCGATTTGCCAACATTTAGCATAACACCCAGCGCTCATCCCGTCAAGTGCCCCCCTCAGTGCCCGTCGCCCAGTCCCCCCACCCCCCGCCCTCCTCCCCTTCCACCACCCCTAGTTCATCTCCCAGAGTTAGGGGTCTCTCGTGTTCTGTCTCCCTCACTGATATTTTCACTCATTTTCTCTCCTTTCCCTTTATTCCCCTTCACTAATTTTTATATTCCCCAAGTGAATGAGACCATATAATGTTTGTCCTTTTCTGATTGACTTAAGAGTGAAACTATTCTGTGTGATCTTCTAGAGAGAATACAGATAATCATACATGGGTCAAACCCACAGAATGTACACCAGGACTGAACCCTGCAATAAACTACAGATTTGGGGTGATTAGAATGTGTCAGGGTAGGTTTATGAATTATAACACATGTATCACTGTGGATGTTGATAGTGGAGAAAGTTGTGCTTCTGGGGGGCAGGAGGTTTATTGGAACTCTACTTTCTGCTCTATTTTCCTATGAATCTAAAACTAATTCAAAAAATAAAGTATAGGGGCACTTTGGTGGCTCAGTCGGTAAAACGACTGCCTTTGGCTCACGTGGTGATCTCAGGGTCCTGGGATCCAGCCCAATGCCAAGCTCCCTGCTTAGCAGGGGAGTCTGCGGCTCCCTCTGCCTCTCCCCCTCCCCCACCTCGTACTTAACCTTGCTCTCTCTCTCTCAAATAAAATCTTATAAAAAAAATAATAAAATAGTGTATTTAGAAGGGGGGAAATCGTAAATGTTAAAGATGGAAGAAATATAAGAAATAACCTATTCCTCTCTCCTCATTGTAAATTGAGAAAAAATGAGACTCCGGCTTTAAAAACTAATTGATAGACTTTATTGTTAATACAGTTTTAATTTTACAGAATTAAGCAGGTAGTACATATAGTTTCATATATTCATCATACCCCACCTCCCACACCTGATACAGAATTTGTTTGCCCTATTGTTAACATCTTGCATTAGTGTAGTACATTTGGATTATATCCCTACAATGGAATAGTGGGAATAATTTCCAAACCACATATCTGGCAAAACACTTGTATATAAAATATATAAAGGACTCCCAAAACTCAAATCATGGAAATAAGATTGATAAATTGTTATCAATTAAAGTCCATAACTGACATCAAGTTTCATTCAGCATTGTATAGTTTTATGGGTTTTCACAAATGCATAAAAGCATGTATCTACCCTTAAGTTTCATGCAGAATAATTTCACCACTCATATAATTCCTTATTCTTCACCTCTGCACTTCTCCCCCCAAACCCAGGCAACCACTGATCTTTTTTCACCATCTGCTATAGACTGAATATTTGCATCCTCCCAAAATTCATATGTTAAATCCTAACCCTCAGTGTGTGGTATTTAAAGGTGGGGCTTTTGGGAGGTGATTAGGTCAGGAGAGTGGACCCTCATGAATGAGTGTAGTGCCCTTATAAGAAGAAACCCTAGAGACCTCCCTTGCCCTTCCATCTTGTGAGGACACAGAAGTTCTTGTGTATTATCCACTTTTTTTATTAGACCCCTTAGCTTGTTAAAGTGACTTTAAAGATCCTACTGTGATAATTCCAGAATCTCTGCCTGTATACCTATAATTTTTGCTTAAAACCCATATACAATATACTGGGTGAAAGGAACTGGAGTAAATAGGCCTCAGTGTGAAGTTTTGTGTTTTTCTGGCCAGCTGTTAGGCTATATTTACTGTTTGCCACAGCTGTACACGTCAGAGACCTCCATTTCCTCTAGTGTCCTTGTTTTTGTTTCCTCTGTAATATTTGAGTTTCCCTAGAAATTGCATGTTTTTTTAAGATTTTATTTGTTTATTAGAGACAGAAATAGCAAGAGAGAGCACAAGCAGAGAGGAGAGGGAGGAGTAGGCTCCTGCTGAGCCAGGAGCCTGACATGGGGCTGGATCCCAGGACCCTGAGATCATGACTTGAGCCAAAGGCAGATGCTTAACCCACCCAGGTGCCCCTAGAAACTGCTACTTAAATAGAGCCTGATCATTATAGTTCTGTCAGCTGTAATCCACATTATTATACAGGAGCCCTGTTGATGCGGTGGTAAGGTTGATGGGAGGGCAAGCATTTGTAATCCATCCTATGAGGTCTTTTTTTTTTTTTTTTAAGATTTTTATTTATATATTCATGAGAGACACAGAGAGGCAGGGGCATAGGCAAAGGAAAAAGCAGGCTCCTCACAGCCCAATGTGGGACTGGATCCCCCTGACCAGGATCACACCCTGAGCCAAAGGCAGATGCTCAATCCCTGAGCCACCCAGGCATCCCAATGAGGGCTGTATTTTAGCAGGCCTGTGCCCCAGGGCTGTGGCAACAGAAACACCTGGTGCCATCCGATTTATGATATTGTGATATGAGGCCACATTTTTTAAAGCAAGTTGTTAAACATGTACCATCACTGGATAGGAAGGAAAGTGTCACTGTATGTCCTTTTATATCACTCTTATAGCCTCTAAATTTTAAAACATATGACACAACCTGTTGAAGAAAAAGTAAATGAACTTATTTTCAAAACATATTTTAAATATGTGGCCAAATAAAGTAGAAGAAAAGGAGAAGAGACAAAAGAATATACAGATGAAGTTTCAAAAGGCAACACCTAGAATGTGTCCCCACCTGTAAGACAGTAGCAGTGGCTTGACTGGCATGTGGGTAGTGAGGTCCACATGTACCAACAGGTTTTACTTTCTCCCCCAAATAAGCCCTAATTCCACAGACTGACTAGCCATGGCCTGGTTGGGTCTAAAGGTAAAGCCTCATGAGACACACCTAACTCTGGGAAACAAACAAGGGGTAGTGGAAAGGGAGGTGGGCGGGGGCTAGGGGTGACCAGGTGATGGGCACTGAAGGGGGCACATGGCCGGATGAGCGCTGGGTGTTATGCTGTATGTTGGCAAATTGAACTCTAAATAAATAAATAAATAAATAAATAAAAAATAAAGATAAAGCCTGACCTTTGGGGTAATCATGGCTGTGGAATGAGCAGGCTGCACCATGTCTCGAGACTCAAGAATCAGCCCTGGTGCTCACCAGCTCTGTAAGATGCATGTCGTGCTCATACTCCTGAGTGAGCAAGCCCTCCAGACACAGAACTGACTCTCTTCATTGCCACTCCCTCCCCACTCCACTTGGAGAGGCTCCGTTGAACCCTCCTCAAACTGAGAAGATACTAATAGTCTTTTGGGAGACTTTAGCTGCACCTGATCCATCTTGGCCAGACCACCTCTATCATCTGGATGTACAACATGTACAGTATGTACAACAGTCAGAGGTCATCACTTGATGCATTTCCACATGGCAACTGGAAGAATAATTTCCAACTATCATCCCATAAGCCTTTGGCATTTGGAATGGGAGGAGGGATGGTTTCCAAGTCCTGATTTTCTCTAAGCATTTCTATGCCGTAGGATTCTTCAATATGGTGCCCATGTCATAATGATTTCTTACTGTTCTTTTAATATAGATTCAACTCAATATATGTTCATCCTCTCACTCCTAGGCTGATTTCAATTATATTCTTGTAGAAGCTTGAATAATCACCTCTTGGTAACTATAATTTAGGTCTTTATTCTGCTAAAATAAAGTCAAATAGTTTATCTGTATAACATTGCTTCAGGAGGTTGTGGGGAGGTTTGGAAATGGCCTCCAAAGATTCTTGCCTCCTGGTGTTCACACCCTATGTGGTTCCTTCCCAAGCAAACCCAGATGACCTGCATTACCAGTAAGGATAGTCTGGAAATTATGAAGTATGTTCTTTGATGTTAAATCATAAAACATTGCAATTTCCATCTTGCTTTCTCTTGCATCACTCTTGCAGTTGGGGTAAGCCAACTGCCACATTGGTGTTGAGAGTCAAGCAGCCCCGAGGAAACATCTACATGAGCAGGAAGTGAGCCCTGAAACCAAGAGCAGGCATCACTTTTGCAGTCTCATGGGATTGGATCTTCCTGTTGTCAAATGACTGCAATATTTCCCCATATCTTAACTCTGACCCCGCGAGAGACCCTATGCCAGAATCACCCCATTAAGCCATTCTCTAATTCCTGATTTACAGAAACTATGTACGACAATGTCTCTTTTTTTTTATTTTTTAATGCCACTGTGTTGTATAATTTGTTACACAGCTCAAAGCCACAAAGAAGTGTGACCCTGTGCCGGTGCACAGAGTGGCCTTGGGTATAACAGCCCAGGCAGACCTGAAGTTGGATGCGCAAGGGATCCCCTTGCTGGGAGTAAAGAGAACAACTAGAAATTGTATCCTCATTACTCTGACCAGAAATAGAGGTTTGGAAGAAGAATCTCTACCCCACATGGTAACTGGAGGCCTATATCTCAATGATACCTTGAAAACAAAACTACTCAATGAGAATTCTTTTTTTCCCTAATATTTTGTCTTTATAAGCAGGTAACCAAAAAAATAAAAAATAAAAAAAATCCCAACACCACAGATTGTTCGATCGTAATATAAGGTTTATGCATAGCGGCTGCATTCTAATGAACCAATCTAGAGCAGTGTTTGAAATACAATAATACATTTCACATCATGACCTAGTGCTAATAAACATATCTACAAAACTGAAAAATTTCATGAAACAATACTTTACACTTGCACATTCAATCATGCAAAACGATTACAAAGTTTATGTCAAGTATTATTCTATTCATATGCATATATATATATCCCAGGGGAAAAAATAAACTAAAAATTAGGAGTAACTTTCTTTAATGCCTGTTCACAAATTTATTCCATCCCAGAACTCTCAAGGACAAAGTTACTATGAATGTATCTAGTTGAGGCTTATGTGAATCTTCTTAAATAAACTCAGTGGGAAATCTCATACTTACTAAATGCAGGTAAAATTCTCACATTTCACAACTGTAAATTACAATAATATTAAACTCTACAAATCTGCCTCCTCCATTTTGATAATGGCAAAACTGGTTGTCATTTACCACTGAATCAAGTGATATCAGTAAACAAGAGCTGGAAACGTGATCGGTAGCCCACCTATATCCCTTGTATGGCCTCCCTCACTAACTTGTCACAATTGGTGACAATATTTGTCACAATGGGTACAGTTGTGGGGTCAGAATCTGGGAAATGCACTGTGATATTTTCTGTTCTTTTTTTTACTAAGGTACAATAAAGACACCTCAAAAAAAGGTAAACTTGTTACAGCCCACAGGTTAATGGGTTGTGGTCCACAGATTTGAAAACACTGGTTCAGAAGCTCTCACCTTTTAAATAAATGCAGTATACGATTTCTTGCCTGTGTTAGTTTTCTATTGCTAATAGAACAAATTGCCACAAACTTAAAACAACATAAATATTTTGTCTTACATTTCTACGGGCCAGAAATCCAATGTGGATCTTGCTGGCTGAAACCAAGATAGTGGAAGAGCTGCATTCCTCTATTGAGACTCCAGGGAAGCACCCACCCACTTCTTTGTTCATTCTGGCTTTGGCAGAATTGAGTTCCCTGTGGCTGTTGGACTCCAGTCCCCATTTCCTTGCTGCCTGCCATCTTAGGCTGCCCCTGGCCACTAGAGGCTTCTCTCTGGCCCATGCACATAGCCCCCTACAGCTCAGACCAATAACAGGGCACTGAATCTTCCTCATTCTACCATTCCCTGACTCTTTTGCTGCATCTCCCTCATTGCAACTTGGAAGAGTTGGCCACTTTTAAAGATTCATGTGATTAGATCATGACATTTGGATAATCTCCCTGTCTGAGGGTCCATACCCTTAATCACATCAGCAAAGTCATTTTTGCCTTCTAAGCTAACATTTACAGATTCTGAGTATTAGAGCATGAACAAATTTGAGGACCACTGTTCTGCCCACCACATTAACACAGAAATGCAGCCTTACACGTGTACATTTTATCAGTAGCAAAGCCTAGGATTGGTGGATGATTTTTTTTAATCATATTTGAGGATGTTTTAGATGCAGGGCTGTGGGGAGCAAGAGCCTTATAAGCTTCCATCTGGTGCTTCTCCACAGATTTCAAAGAGCCATTTGCTCTTCCAGATGGTGTTTTAACATTTCTACATAAATCTGGGTACACACAATAGCACACAGGACTCACATCTCGGTGTAAATCCAGAATACTAAAGAAAGAGATCCCTGCCAGTCTTTACTTGTTATTTGTTAAATGTGAAAAGGAAAACCTGCAGTTGACACACAGCAATTCTGTGGTGTAGAGTTGGCATCCAGCTGCAGTTTTGCTCGGGGTAACTGTCACTGAGCTCTGTGCAGTGTTGGTGATATGATGCTTGTAGGTCTCCTGTGATGGAGCAAAGCTTTGGCCACACGGAATTAAAATAATGCAGCAGTACGTTTATTATTTTATAATAATAAAGGCCCTCCTACTACTTGAGTTATTTCCCATTCCAGGCCAGCTTTTCCAGTCCCCATTCTTCCTCTCTAGAGCTCACATTCAACTTTCTGAGCATGGACCCAGGTTGCACGTTCAGGGGCATCAGCCTGGGCTGAACTTGCTCTATGCCCCTGCTTAGGCACAGTTAGGACCCTGATATCCCAAAGGGGAAAGACAGTTCTTTATGTGGTACCCGAATAATCTTCCTTTAGGACCCAGGCCATCTTGTATTAGCTTTGCAGGAACCCTCTATAACTTATTAATGCCCATGGCTCATGCTCCAAAATCCCTTGTTTTGAGATCAAACATGGCTCATTGATATGGGATAGGTTCAGCTTGGTTTTGACATAGTATCTGGCCTCGGGAACCAACATCCTGCAGCCACACCTCTGGTTCCATTCCAAAGCCCTGTCTCACAGAATTCCCCACACATTTCCTGTTTCTTGATGTAAGAGGGATGGTGTATCCAATGTAATCTATGGTATAAAGAATATAGGTGTTATATCTAATGTTAAATGGTATATTTAACATTCTTTCATTCATCCAGTAAACTAATGCTTGCTCTGTGAAGAAAAAATTTTTGCCCTCAAGGAGCCCAGATTGGGAGGAGAGAAACATAGACACAGATGATTATAAAACAGGTGAAAGGCTGAGACAGAGGTCACCTTGGGTCACAGTGGTATGCAGAGAAAGGGCACAAAAGCAGCTAGGAAAGTCTAGGAAAGCTTCTTGGAAGAGATAACTCTCCAGTTAAGAGCTGCTAAGAAGTTCTTTGATACCTCAGATTTCTGTGTGGTAATCCTTTCGGTATGAAAAAATACAACCCATTAGCTAAAAAAAAAAAAAATTGGAAAATTCAGGTGTAGAAAAATTAACCTATATTTCTATCATCCAAACAAATCTTCATTTCTAAATTTCCATGTTTTTCCTTCTACTCTTTCTCCTATGCATAATTTTTTTACTTCAGGAGATTTTGTTTTAACAAACAACTTTTACATGCAAGCACCACCTTCTAGGCCTGGAAAATTTAGCTGATCACTAGTGCATATATTTGGAAATACATTTGACATTTCTTCCCCCAAATTCTTTCACTAATTTAATTTCCAAATACTTGGGGATTTTCCACATATATTTCTATTATTTATTTTTTTAAGAATTTATTTATTTATGAGAGACCTACAGAAAGAGGCAGTGACACAGGCAGAGAGAGAAGCAGGCTCCCCGTGGGGAGCCAGATGCGGGACTTGATTGCAGGACCCCAGGATCACGACCTGAGCCAAAGGCAGACGCTCAATCACTGAGCCACCCAGGAGTCCCTCTGTTACTGATTTCTAACTTAATTCTGTTATAGTCAGAAAACATACTTCCTATGATTCAACTTATTAAAATTTATTATAATTTGTTTCATAGACAACAATATGCTTTATCACAATGAATGTTCTGGGAACGCTTGAATGTGTATTCTGCTCATGTTGAACAGAATGCTCTAAAAATGTCATTTGAATCATTTGGTTACTAGTCTTATTCCAATCTTCTATATTCTCACGTATTTTCTTATTTTCCTTGCTTTTATCCAAAAGTGAACATATTATAGGTATTCTTTTGCACTTTGCACTTTTTTTTTCCACTTAAAAATGTATCCTGGAAATTCTCTGCATGTTCTTTAAAAAAGTCCTCATTTTTTCTTTCTTTGAATTATTCTAATTTATATATAACACAACTCCTTTTTATAAATAATTCTGTGTGTTTTGATGATAATATTCAGTTGTGTAATGACCACTACAATCCTAGTATAGGACAATTTCATCACCCCTCAAAAATTTCCCTTGCCCCTTTGTCATCAAACCCTTCCCACTACCCCAGCTCCTGTCAACTATGGCTCTGTGTTTCTATCCTTATAATTTCGCCATTATCAGAACATTACACAAATGAAATCATGCAGTGTGCAGCCTTCTGATTCTAACTTCTTTCACTTAGATAATCTATATGAGATTCATACACTTGGCATGAAACAGTAGTGCTATTCCTTTTTATCACTCAGTAGTATTCCATTGAATAGATCTAACACAATTTTTTTGTCCATTCACCAGTTTTTTAACATTTGGGTTGTTTTGGTGATTATGAATAGAGCTATACTAAGCACTCATATAACATTTAGTAGAAGCATTTGTTTTCATTTCTTTTGGATAAATACATAGGAATAATATTATAGGATAATATTATAAATATATATTTAACTCTATAGGAAAATGACAAAATGTTTTCCAGAGTGGCACAGTTAAGAAGCATTCACCTTCTTTAATTAGAAAGATCCCAAAAGTACGTACCTCCTCAGATTTGGTACCCTCACTTAGCCTCACACACCTTACCTAGCACAAACCCCATCCTAATACACATAGCACTATTCGGGCTGTTTTTTCTTCTACAATCACTGGTAATTTTAATTTTTCAAAGAATTTGTCTATTTCATCTAAGTATCAGGAAATTTTTTATATAAAAGACCAAATCGTAAATATTAAAGACTTTGCAGACTTTATATTATTCTGTCATACATTCTTTTCTTCTTCTTCCTTTTTTTCTTCCTTTTCTTCTTCTCCTCTCCCTATTTCTCCTCTTCCTTCTTCTTTTACAACCTTTTTAAAAATGTAAAAACCATTCTTAACTCATAGGCTTATGTAACCCAAAAACCATATCATGCTGACCTCTTTCCTAAATTATCAAATTTTGGAGCATAAAGTTTATATTCTTTTTTTTGGTCTGTTTAATAACTGTAGAATTGCTAAAATATGTCACCTGTCTCATTCTTGGCATTGGTAGTTCGTGCATTCTCTTTCTCTCCTTACCAGTCTAGTTAGAGATTTATCCATTTAGTTGCTCTTCTCACAAAACCAGCTTTTCCCTTCTGTGGCTATCTCTATTGATTTTCTATCTTTATTTTCATTAAAGTTTGCTCTTCATTTCCTTCTTTCTGCATAATTTGTATTTAAATTGCTTCTCTTGGGATGCCTGGCTGGCTCAGTTGGAAGAGCATGAGACTCTTGACCCCCAGGTTGTGAGTTCCAGCCCCATGCTTGGTGCAGAGATTACTTAAATGAAATATTCTATAAATCCTGGCTAGGTCAGTTTGTTGGTGGTGTGGTTCAGGATTTTTATGTTCTTACTAATGTTCTGTGTACTTTTCCTATCAATAATTGGAATATATATTCCAAATATAATAGTGAATTTTTCTGTTTCTCCTTTTATTTCCTTCACTATTTGCCACATGTATTTTAAAACTCCATTGCTAGATGCAGATATCTTAACACTGTTATGTTTTCTTGGTGAATTGACCACTTTATCATAATGCAATATCCGTCTTTGCTAATATTCCTCGTTCTGAAGTGTATTTTTTTTGTGTTAATGTTGCCAATACAGCTGGGGTATGTCATTTGTTCTTAGTGTTCACATCATCTATTCTTTGAATCATTTACTTTTTTTAAGATTTTATTTATTTATTCATGAGAGACACAGAGAGAGAGGCAGAGACACAGGCAGAGGGAGAAGCAGGTTCCATACAGGAAGCCCAATGTGGGACTGATCCCAGACCCTGGGATCATGCCTTGAGCCAAAGGCAGACGCTCAACCGCTGAGCCACCCAGGCTAATCATCTACTTTGAACCTACCTATGTTGCTTTTATCTGTAAAGTAGGTTTCTTCTAGACAGCATATATGATCTGTCTCCACCCACTCTCCAAGAATTTAAACTCCCTAAGAGCAGAGATTTCATGTGTTTTGTTTGTAACTGTATTCCCCGTGCCTACAACACCGTGGGGCTTAAAATACATATGATTAAATCTTTACTGAATGCATAAACCAGCTTATGTATGCTTCACTGGAAAAGTTTCTTTATTTGAAGGTATAATCTAGTTCTTATATTCACCCCTCTAGTATTTATGTTGAGGGACCCCGTTTTTCTTTCTCTCCAATATGATAAATGTAATATTTTCACTGGTTTGGGGGAAAGGGCTTGGTTTGTTTTGTCTTTAGATTAACTTGCCAATTGAAAATTTGGTGATAGTTGCATACTCCAACTGAATCTCCCTTTTATCTTTCCCTCTCCTGGAGTGTCTTAAGGTCATGGTGTATTCTATTGTACCCCAGTGTAATAAGAATCCTTATCTATGAAAATTTTATTTCAACATTAACAAAAAATAATTAGGAATATCAGGTCTATTCTGGGACTCCCTAGAATTGACCAATAGAACACACTACACAGGCTTCAGGGCATTTTTAATATTAAAAAGTTTCATTAACATTGGCTACTACTTCATTGGCTGTCCATAAGAGGTCATATGCTGTCTCTAAACATCCTATTTCTTCACTGCACTTACTCTAGAGCAAGAGTCAAAACTGTGGGAGTGCTTCCATCAAAGCAGCACCAAGTCCTGGCATTTGTATTCCCGTTGCTCTAGTCCTGTGGGGACCCACTGGCAGCTGTAAGTTGTTAACTGGCCTTAGCTGTATACTGGCTCCTCATAGCTCTGCAACCCGAAGATCTTGTGCAGAACACCTATAGGTTTACTGGGAATAAGATAGTACATTGTTCCTTCCTTTGCAGTCACTACCTTGTTGCGCGCGCTGCGGCAACACGATCAGGGTCCTGAGGATAAGGGGATGAGGAAAATAAAAGAAAAGTAAAGAGATGGGGACAGGAGGGACACAGTGGATGATGTCCAAGCAGTGCCAGCTTTATTCAAGGTCTTACAACATTTTATAGCATGAGCAAAACAAAGCCAAGAAGGTGTTTATTTTTAGCAGGTTTGTGAAACTCTCCAAAGTTCCCTTTTCTCCACATGCAAGACAGACTCACGGGTGCCAGAAGACCTTGGTAAATAGATAAGCTTGTTGCTCCAGATGTACATACTTCAAAGGAATATTAGGTATGGTAAACAGACTAGCAAGGACAGACAGACCCTTATTTACATTTATGCCCAGGTCAGAATAAGTTTTATCTATTGTGTTATGTGAGCGATCACGCACAAGCGAGCCCTGAGAACCACTGCTCAAGCCCTTTCTCAAGCGTCTACCAACTATTCACTCTTTAGGCTCTCGAGCCTTCTGAGTGAATGAGGGACGCAAGTCCGGGCCTGGTTTGGTTCAGTTACTCCAGCTAGTTCGTGGTCGCCCACACTACCTCTTTCTCCAATTTTTTTTATTGTGATAAAATACATATAACATAAAATTTACCAGGTTCTGGTTTAAGATGGCAACTTAGGAGGATCCTGATCTCACTTACTCCCAGGGACACACCAAATTCACAGCTACATATGAAAGAACTTCTTTTGAAACAAAACAAAACAAAACAAAAACCTAAAACTGGCTCAGTGACTCCTACACACAGAGCCAATAAGAGAAGGCCTACATCAATGCAAGTAAGACAGCCTGGGTACAATCTCACCATAAACCCCATCCCTGGCACAGTAACCAGGGAGGGAAGCTGGGAGGGAATTTCAATTGGGAGGGAGTTGGGAGGGAACTCAAAGCCTGGAGCTTCTCCCCAAGAAGCAAAAGATTTGAACCCTACATTGGGAACCCCAATTTTTATGACCTAAACCTGAGAGACAAGCCCCAAATACATCTAGTTTTGAAAACCAATGAGACTCATGTCCATAAAACCCACATGGCTAGACCAAACTAAGAATGGCTCTTAAAGGATTCACATAGACTCACCAACCCCAGGGCTCAGTATAGAGGCAGTCGATCAAGAGATCAAGAGGCATTCAGACTTTCTGTGAATGAGGCTCATTTGCTAACTTTAAAATGTCAGCCTGAGAGGCAGGCATCTAATTTAGCACACATCTAGGGGCCTGCTCTCTGATGGGCACCATCTTTGTCCTATCCCTCTGCCTTATTCCAGCCAGCATATGCCGACTTTACTCTCCCTCAGTCATACTTCAGAGCTCCAGGATCTCCCCAGTGAAAGCTTTTACATGAGTCTGGTGCCTTGGGTTTTGCAGCTACTGCTCAGGAGACACCTCTTGATGACCAGGCTCTGGAGGTCATAGGGGCTTTCCAATCCCACTGCTATAGGGCTATAATAATCAAAGTTTTTGGCAGACTACCACTCCAGGGGCACTGCACACACAGCAGACTGAAGCACACTGCCAGTCTTTCTGTGAAAGAGGCCTATTTGCTTGTCTAGGAGCTCTAGCCTGATGGGTGGGCTTCTGGATTAGCAAACAGCTGGGGACCCACTAAGGTGCCCTCAGGGAATGGAGGCTGGTGAACACAGCTTTTATACTCTTCCTCTGCCTTGCTCTAGCTCACCAGTATTTCCCAGAAAGAATATTATACTCTTGTCTAACACCCTGATTTTTGCAGCTGTTGCCAAGGGGACACCTCTGTATCACCTGACTCTAATGGCCAGTAAAGCTTACACTCTTAGATCCCACAGAACTGTAACCAAAGGAGAAAGAGTTCTTTTTTTCCCCCACACTAATGCCCTGCCTCTGGCAATCACCAATATATTCTCTGTAACTATGAGCTTGGATATTTGTTTGTTTGGTTTTTTTTTTTTCATTTTATTTTCATTTATTTATCTATTTTAATTGTAGATTTTCCTTATTTTTTCAATTGAAGTATAGTTCACATGTCATGTTAGTTTCAGATATACAACATAGTGATTCAATAATCATATACATTATAAAATACTCACCATAAGTGTAGTTACCATCTGTCATCATACAAAGTTATTAAATTATCTTCTATATTCCCCATGCTGTATTTTTCATCCCAGTGAATTATTTATTTTGTAACTGGAAGTTTGTATCTTTTAATCCTCTTCACTTATTTCACCCATCCCCTGCCCCTTTCCCTTCTGACAACCACCAATGTGTCTATATTTGCAAATCTTTTTCCAGTTGTTTTATTTTGTTTTGCATTGCTTTGCTTTTTAGATTCTGCATATCAGTGAAATCATAAGGTACTTGTCTTTCTCTGTCTGACTTATTTCACTTAGCCTAATACCCTCTAGTTCCATTCATGTTGTCCTAAATGGCAAGATTCCATTGTTTTTTATGGCTGAGTACTATCCTTTTGTACATATACACCACATCTTCCTCATCCATTCTAAAGCAATCTACAGATTCAATGGAATCTGTATATATGCATATACATCCATCTTCCATCCATCCATTCTGAAGAAAACTAAAACAATAATTAGTTTTTTAGTCTAATTAGTTTTAGTTTGTTTTCTTCAGAAAATACTCAGAAGTGGAATTACTGGATCATATGGTATTTCTATGGTTAATTTTATTTTAGGAAACTCAATACTGTTTTTCATAGTGGCTAAACCAATTCACATTCCCACCAATAGTGCAAGAGGGTTCACTTTACTCCACATCCTCATCAACAATTGTTATATTGTCACATACTTTTGAATAGTAGCCATTCTGACTGGTGTGAAGTGGTGATTTTGATTTGTGTTTCCCTGGTGATTAGTGTGATGTCAAACATGTGTCTGCTGGCCATCTGTATGTCTTCTTTGGAAAAATTCTTTTCTGGGCAGTCCGGGTGGCTCAGCAGTTTAGCGCCGCCTTCGGCCCAGGGCGTGATCCTGGAGACCCAGGATGGAGTCTCAACGTCTCTGCATGGAGCCTGCTTCTCCCCCTGCCTGTGTCTCTGCCTCTCTTTCTCTGTCTCTCATGAATAAGTAAATAAAATCTTTAAAAAAAGGAAAAATGTCTTTTCAGGTCCTCTGCCCATTTTTTAATCAGCCTAGGGTTTTTGGTATTAATTTGTATGAGTTCTTCACTTATTTTGGATATTAATCTTTCATCAGATATATCATTTGCAAATATCTTCTCCCATTCTGTGGGTTGCCTTTTCATTTTGTTGATAGTTTCCTCTGCTGTCCAAAAGCTTTTTAATTTGAGGTAGTCTCCATTGTTTATTTTGCTTTTGTTTCCCTTGCCTGAGGAGATAGATCCAGATAAATATTGCTAAAGCCAATGTCCAAAAGTTTACTCCCTATGTTTTCTTTTAGGAGTTTTATGATTTCAAGTCTTATATTTAGGTTTTTAATCCATTTTGAGTTTATTTCTGTATATGGTATAAGAAAGTAGTCTAGCTTCATCCTTCTGCTTATAGCTGTCTTGTTTTCCTAACACTGTTTATTGAAGGGACTGTCTTTTCCCCATTGTATACAATTATTGCTTCCTGTATCATAGACCAATGGACCATAAAGCATGGGTTTATTTCTGTACTATTTTGTTGTACTAATTTATGTGTCTATTTTTGTGCCAGTACTATATTGTGTTGATTACTACAGCTTTGTAGTATACTTTGAAATCTGGGATTGTGATTCCTCCATCTCTGTTCTTTCTCAAGATTACTTTGGCTATACAAGGTCTTTTGTGGTTCCACACAAATTTTAGAATTATTTGTTCCAGTTCTGTAAAACATACTATTGGTATTTTGATAGGGATTCCATTGAATCTGTAGATTGCTTTCGGTATTGTGGGCATTTTAATGTTATTAATTCTTCCAATTTTTGAGCATAGAATATCTTTCCATTTGTTTGTGTCATCTTCAGTCTCCTTGCATTCTTGTGTCTCACAGGATTGTAACCATCAGACAGTTTTTGCAGGATACCACAACCAGGACATTGCACAAACAGCTGACTGAAATGCCATCCCAGTCTTCTGTGAAAGAGGCCTATTTATCTGTCCAGGAGCTTCAGCCTGAGGGACAGGCTTCAGGTTTGGCACACATTGAGAGTCTACAAAGGTGCTCTTGGGGAAGTAGGCCGGTAGATGCCACCCTTGTGCTCACTGGTATCTCTCAAAAAGGAACTTGCTGGGTGGCTCAGTCATTTGAGTGTCCAACCCTTGAATTCAGCTCAGGTTATGATCTCGGGGTGGTGGGATCAAGCCCCGCATTGGGCTCTGGGCTCAGTATGGAGTCTGCTTGGGGTTTTCTCTCACCCTCTCTCTCTGCTCCTCTCCTCCCAATAAGTAAATAAGTTTTTAAAATCTTTTTTTTTTTTAAAGAACTTACATATACCTGTCTGGAGCCCCAATTTTTGCAATTGTCACCAAGGAGATATCTCTAGATCCCCTGGCTCGGTGGTCTGCAGGATTATGCCTGTGTCCCCACAGGACTGTATATATTTGCACATATATATTTTAAAAGCTACTGCCTGAAGGTCTGGCTCTCAAACATCCTGAATTTAGGTGCTAGATGGGAGCCTTCCCTTTGAGACACTGACTGGTCTTGGCATACCCTCAAAAAATGGGAACTATTAAAAATAAGACAAGGGGCGCCTGGGTGGCTCAGTTGGGGAAGCATCCAATTCTTGATTTCAGCTCAGGTCATAATCCCAGGGTCATGAGATTGAGCCCTACATCAGGTCCCATTCTCAGCAGGGAGTCTGCTTGAGATTTTCTCTCTTTCTCTGTGGCTTGCTGTCTCTCTCTCTCTCTTTCTTTAAAATAAATAAGTCTTTTTTTAAAAAAAAAAAAAAACCACACTGCTTGGAAAATGGTGCTGGGAAAACTGGATGTCCAGAAGAATGATGTTGGACTCTTACCTAACACCATACACAAGAATTAATTCAAAATGTATCAAAGACCTACATATCAGACCTAAGCCTATGAAACCATAGAGTAAAACTAAAAGTTTTAGAGTTTAGAGTAAACAAAAGTTTCAGAGACAACTAAGAGCTAAGGCAAGATTCAATGATAAAGTTTCATTTGCTACACAAAGTCACTCCTTCAAGATTGGGCAACATGGCTGTTTCATCTAACGCATAGAAACCAACACAGAGATTCGATCAAAATAAAGAATCAGAGGAATATACTAAAATGAAAAAACATTAAAACCTCAGAAACTTTAATGAAACAGAGAGAAGTAACATACAATTTACCATCTTAACCATTTTTAAGTGTATAATTCAGTTGTATTGAATACATTCATAATGTGTAATGAAAGGCACCATCCATCTTCATAGCTCTTTCCATTTTGTGAAACTGAAACTCTATATATCTAAACCATAACCTAAACCATAAGTTCGCATTCCTCCCTCCACCTAACCCTGGCAACCACCATTCTACTTTCAGTCTCTGTGATTTTTGGCAACTCTAAGTATTTCATGGAAGTGGAATTATACAGTATTTGTCTTTTTTGTGACTCGTTTATTTCACTTAAGCATGAAATACTCAAGTTTCATCCACGTTACCACATATATCAGAATTGCCTTCCTTTTTAGGGCTGAATAGTATTCTACTGTATGTATATACCACATTTTGTTTATCCATCATCCATTGATGTACACTTAGGTTGCTTCCTTATTTTGACTCTCCTGAATAATGCTTCCATTAGCATGGGTGTGCAAATATCTCTTTGAGATTCTGCTTTCAGGAACACCTGGGTGGCTCAGCAGTTGAGCGTCTGCCTTCAGATCAGGTCATGATCCTGGAGTTTTGGGATCGATTCCCACATTGGGGTCCCAAGGGGAGCCTGTTTCTTCCTCTGCCTATGTCTCTGCCTCTCTCTGTGTCTCTCATGAATAAATAAATAAAATCTTTTTTAAAAAAAGAGAGAGAGATTCTGCTTTCAGTCTTTTGGGCATTCAGAAGTCAAATTACTGGATCACATAATAATTTTATTCTTAATTTTTTGAAGAACTGCTCTACTGTTCTCCACAGAGGCTGCACCACTTTATATTCCTTTTTTTTTAATTTATTTTTTATTGGTGTTCAATTTACTAACATACAGAATAACCCCCAGTGCCCGTCACCCATTCACTCCCACCCCCCGCCCTTCTCCCCTTCCACCACCCCTAGTTCGTTTCCCAGAGTTAGCAGTCTTTACGTTCTGTCTCCCTTTCTGATATTTCCCACACATTTCTTCTCCCTTCCCTTATATTCCCTTTCACTATTATTTATATTCCCCAAATGAAAGAGAACATATAATGTTTGTCCTTCACCGACTGACTTACTTCACTCAGCATAATACCCTCCAGTTCCATCCACGTTGAAGCAAATGGTGGGTATTTGTCATTTCTAATAGCTGAGTAATATTCCATTGTATACATAGACCACATCTTCTTTATCCATTCATCTTTCGTTGGACACCGAGGCTCCTTCCACAGTTTGGCTATCGTGGCCATTGCTGCTATAAACATCGGGGTGCAGGTGTCCCGGTGTTTCATTGCATTTGTATCTTTGGGGTAAATCCCCAACAGTGCAATTGCTGGGTCGTAGGGCAGGTATATTTTTAACTGTTTGAGGAACCTCCACACAGTTTTCCAGAGTGGCTGCACCAGTTCACATTCCCACCAACAGTGTAAGAGGGTTCCCTTTTCTCTGCATCCTCTCCAACATTTGTGGTTTCCTGCCTTGTTAATTTTCCCCATTCTCACTGGTGTAAGGTGGTATCTCATTGTGGTTTTGATTTGTATTTCCCTGATGGCAACCACTTTATATTCCCACTGACACTGCACAAGGGCTCCAATTTCTACACATCCTTCAACACGTGATTGATTGGGTTTTGCTTTTTGTTTTTGATAGTAGTAGTTATCCAAATGAGTGGGAGGTAGTTTTCATTGTGGCTTTGATTTGCTTTTCCCTCATTATGAGAGATGTTGAGCATTTTTCGTGTACTTGTTGGCCATCTGGATGTCTTCTTTGGAGGAATATCTACTCGAGTTTTTTGTTCATTTTCTTAATCATGCTGTTTGATTTTATTTTGTTGAGTTTTAGGAATTCTCTAGATATTCTGGATATTGATCTCTTGTCAATATATGACATGCAAATACTTTCTTCCATTCTATGGATTGCCTTTTTGTTCTGTTGATATTGTCTTTTGCTGCACAAAAGTTTTAAATTTTTGTGAAGACCAATCTGTCTGCTTTTCTTGTTGTTGACTGTACCTTTGGTGACTTGTCAATAAATCGTGCCAAATCCAATGTCATGAAGTTTTACTCTATGGTTTCATAGGCTTAGGTCTGATATGTAGGTCTTTGATACATTTTGAATTAATTCTTGTGTATGGTGTTAGGTAAGAGTCCAACATCATTCTTCTGGACATCCAGTTTTCCCAGCACCATTTGGGGTTTTTTTCCAAAATTTTATTTAAATTCTAGTTAGTTAACATACAGTGCAAAATTGGTTTCAGGAGTAAAATTCAGTGATTCATCACTTACATACAACACCCAGTCCTCATCATAACAAGTGCCCTCCTTAATACCCATTCCCTATCTAATTCCTCCATCAATCCTCTGTTCTCTATTGTTAAGGGTCTCATATGGTTTGTTTCCCTCTCTGTCTCTCTTTTTTCTCCCTCCCTGTATGTTCATCTGTTTTGTTTCTTAAATTCCACATGTAAGTGAAATCATAAACAGTATTTGTCTTTCTCTGACTAAATTATTTTAATTAGCATGACATACTCTAGCTCCACTCATGTTGTTGCAAATGGCAAGATTTCATTTTTTTGATGGCTGAGTAATATTTATATCTATATAAGAACATATTCTTAATCCATTTATCAGTTAATGAATGTTTGTGCTTTTTCCATAATATGGCTCTGTAGATAGTGCTGCTATGAACATCAGGATGCATGGACCTCTTTGAATCTATATTTTTGTATCTTTTAGGCAAATACCCAGTAGTGAATTGCTAGATCACGTAGTTATATTTTTAACTTTCTGAGGAATGTCCATACTGTTCTCCAGAGTGGCTGCACCAGTTTTTACTCCCACCAACAGTGCAAGAGAATTCTTCTTCTACATCCTCACCAACACCTGTTGTATCTTGTGTTGTTAATTTTTTTAAGATTTTATTTATTTATTCATGAGAGACACAGAGAGAGCGAGAGGCAGAGACACAGGCAGAGGGAGAAGCAAGCTCCGTGCAGGGAGCCTGATGTGGGACTCGATCCCAAGACTCCAGAATCACGTCCCAGGCCAAAGGCAGGTGCTAAACTGCTGAGCCACCCAAGGATCCCCTTGTGTTGTTAATTTTAACCATTCTGACAGGTATGAGGTGGTATCTCATCATGGTTTTGTTTTGTATTTCCCTGATGATGAGTGATATTGAGCATTTTTTTTCATGTGTCTGTTAGTCATCTGGATATCAGCTTTGGAAAAGTGCCTATTCATGTCTTCTGCCCATTTCTTAACTGGATTATTTGTTTTTTGGGTATTCAGTTTGATAAGTTCTTCATGGATTTGGGATACTAGCCCTTTATCTGATATGTCATTTGCGAATCATCTTCTCCTGTTCTGGAGACTGCTTTTAGTTTTGTCGATTGTTTCCTTTTCTGTGCAGGAGGTTTTATCTTGATGAAGTCCCAGTAGTTCATGTTTGCTTTTGTTTCCCTTGCATCCAGCAATGTATCTAGTAAAAAGTGCTATGGCCGAGGTCAGAGATTGCTCTCTGTGTTCTTCTTTAGGATTTTGATGGGTTCTTGCCTTACACTTAGGTTTTTCATCCATTTTGAATTTACTTTTTGTGTATGGTGTAAGAAAGTAATCCAGTTTCATTCTCCTGCATGTTGCTATCCACTTCTCCTCAGACCATTTGTTGAAAAGACTGTCTTTTTTCCATTGGATATTCCTTCTTGCTTTGTCAAAGATTAGTTGACCATCCAACACCATTTGTTGAAATGACCTTTTTTTTTTTTTACACTTTTTTCTTTACTTTTCAGATCAGGGATCATGCCTTCCTCTCACTTTATTGTCAGGAAATGTGTGTGAATGGGGTGAGAAAGGTAAAATCCAGCCTCTTTTGGAAAACATCAATCTCCCAAATTCTTATACTAGAAGTTATAGGATAAGAGTTCCTCTGATCTGTATTCTGCTCATAGTGTCTGGTGTTGCAGTTGGCCTCAAGAAAGACCTGAGTAAAATCTTCTAACACCACTTATACTTAAAGAATCTCAGGGGTGGAGGGCATGTCCAAACAGCCTAGTCTGCTGGAAAAGATTATTTGGATGCATGAAGATGGAAACTACAGGTTTTATGATCTCCACAGTTTTGATTAGACCAGATAGCAGTCTTTAGTTCACAGAAGGGATATAGATACAATCATGACAACATGGCTGGTCAACCAGGATTCCATCAGTAAAACAGAAGCCACTATAGATGGTCTAAAAAAAGTTAGACGTTTGCACAACAGTTTCGTTAATAGTATGGTACCATTGTTAATTCCCCAGTTTTGATCATTGTACTGTGATTATATAGTTGTTAACATTAGGGAAAGATAAGTGAACTGTATACTATATTCACAAATTTCTGTGAGTCTAAACTTTTTCATAATAAAACCTTGGCATGCATGCATACTCCTCCACTCATATTTAAAATGCCAACAAACAATAATAATTCCATCATCCTAGTTCTGCCAAACATTCTGCTGCCTCGTACCATCAGAGATTTTCCTGTGCTCTCCCTAAGAGAGATCTTGAGTCCTTATAAGTAAGTCATTGTGTCTCTAAGTGATGTTCACTTCCTTTTCTAGGTCAATTACAATCCACTTTTGATATACTGCAAAGTCAAAGCTACAAGGTTAACATTAACAAATATATTTTAATGGGGTACCTGGCTGGCTCAGTTGGTAGAGCATGAGACTCAATCCTGATCTCAGGATTGTGAGTTTAAGCCCCATATCTGGTGTAGAGATTATTTTAAAAAACAGACAAAAATGGGGTGCCTGGGTGATGCAGTTGGTTAAACATCCAACTCTTGGTTTTGGCTAAGGTCTTGATCTCAGGGTCATGAACTTGTCGGGCTCCCAAGCCCCATGTCAGTCTCTGTGCTCAATTTGGAGTCTACTTAAGATTCTGTCTCCCTCTGCCCCTGAACCTCTCTCTCTCTCTCTCTCTCTCTCTCTCTTTCTCTGTCTCAAATAAATAAATCTTTTTAAAATAAAAATAAAATGAAATATACCCCCCAAATTAAAAAAAAAAAAAACAAATACACCTTAAAATCAGTACTAGCAAATTATGTAGAACAATTCCTAGACCAAGCCTGAGAAGAAAACTAGTCCTTATCAGTCAACTGGTCATAGGAAACTTCCCATGAGGCCATAATGTGGGCTGAGAGAAAGTATCAGTACAGCAGAAGTAACTGTCATGTAAATCCAAGCCATTTGCTCTCATAACTCACTTGGGTCCTCAGGACATGTTCATGCACAATCTCCTATATACTTTTTCACTTGATGTTGAATTATCAGGATGCATGACCAGTTTTATGGCTTCATGGACCCAGTAATACCCAGATCAGGATAAGCAACTGAGGTCAGATGATAATTGAGTTTCCCTTTGGTGTCTATCAAGACTCAGAAGTAAATCAGGAGCTGTTTCTCAGAAAGGGAATATCTGTCTTCACAAGATGGCATTTCTTTGCTCCAAAATCCTAGAAGTCTGAGCTGAGGTCCTCTATTGGGATTTTCCAGAAGCTCCATGATATCCATCAAAATATCAGAAATATTTTGGGAGCCACTGAATCTGCTGGGTCATAAAGCTCAAGTGGCAGAGTAGCTAGCAATAAAGTTAAATAAACTGCAGGGCATTCTCTTGCTCTGAGTTTGTCTCAAAACTGAAAGATTATGTGTTAGTCAGTAATCAGGTCAGACAACACACTCAAATGTATATGTTCCCTCTAGAATCAATCCAAAGTGGCCCACCAAAATGCTATGCCTTTTGCAAGGTGCAATAACTTATATTTTATTTGGAACTTAAAGTCACTACTATATTTTGCTTCATAAAAAGAATGAGCAACAACAGCACCACTCCCTGAAGGCAACCCTGAAAAATGAAAAAATAAGCAATAGAATTATAAATTGAAAACGGCTTATCAAGTTCCTTCGAAGAAGTTTGCAACAAAAGTTGAGAAATTCTAATAGCCAATATGCCTGTCTTATATTTTCCATCTCCAATGCTTCCTCCTCCTACAGCTCTCAGAAGATGGTTTTAAAAGATATTTCACATTTCCATGGAGGACCATAACAAAGACAGTAGGTAGAGCAATTAACACAGACAAAAAGGGAAGACACCAGGACGACTGGGTGGCTCAGCGGTTGAGAATCTGCCTTTGGCTCAGGGCATGATCCCGGGTCCTGGGATGGAGTCCCACATTGGGCTCCCTGCATGGATCCTGCTTCTCCCTCTGCCTATGTCTCTGCCTCTCTCTCTCTCTCTCTATCTCTCATGAATAGATAAATAAAATCTTAAAAATAAAAGGGGGGGGGGGAAGCACCAAGCCAGTGATGTGTCAGGGGAAGTACCCTCCTATAATATTCTAAGAGGCCTATCTGGGATTTAGGAAATGGCCCCTTTGTTTCATTAACAAAAACAAAGTCTGATTAGTGACTTATGCTAACAGATTTGGACTAGGGAGACACTAAGATCTAGAAGGTTTAATTTCTCTGGGAAAATAAAATGGCTACTGGGAATAACTTTTTTCAAGTAACTATTATTTTTATTTTCTTAACTTTAGGATTATAAAGTAAAAGATTGCTACGTGTAATAGCTTATGATGTCATAAAACATAATGCAAAACTTAAGCGATATCAAAGTTTAAGGACGACTGGATTTAAAACATTCTTTTCATCATACAATGGAAGTGTGGTACCCTTTGGCATGAATATTTTATTTATGCATTTAAGATAGGTAAGTTACACACTTTTAAAATAGCTTCATTGTAATGTAGTTCACATGACTACAATTCACACTTAAGTGTACAATTCTGCGGTTTTTAATGTATTCACAGAGCTGTGCAACCATCACCCACAATCAATTTTAGAATATTTTATGACCGTAAAAGCAACCCTGCACCTATTAGCAGCCACTTCCCGTTTCCCATCAACTCTCCACCCCCATTCCCATTAATCTATTTTCTGTCTCCATGAGTTTGGCTCTTTTTGACATTTCATACAAATGAAATCATAAAATATGTAGTCTTGTGTGACTGACTTCTTTCACTTAGAATAATGTTTTTTAAAGTTCTTCCATTTGTAGCACTTTATTGCATTAAATGTAGTACTTCATTGCTTTTTATAACTGAACAAATATTCCATTGTATCACTATATCTCAATGTATTTACCCATTTATCAGCTAAAGGACATTTGAATTGTTTCCACTTTGGGGCTATTATGAATAACACTGCAAGCTCATGTACAAATTTTCAGGTCTCCAGAGTACATACATAAGAGTGGAATTTATGTTCATATAACAACTCTGTGTTTCAGAAAATGACAATCTTTTTACAAAATGTCTGCACCATTTTACATTCCCATCAGCAGTGAATGAGGGTTCCAAATATACCATATCCTCACCAATATTATTTTCCCTTTTACTATATTCATCACACTGGATATGAAGTGGTATCTCATTGTGCTTTTGATTTGTATTTCCCTAATGACTAACAATGCTGAATATCTTTTCACATGCATACTTTCTTTAGAGAAATGTCTGTTCATATTCTTTGCCTATTTTTATTGGGTTATATTTTTATTATTGAGATATAAGATTCTTTATATATTTTGGATATAAGTTTCTTATCAGATATGTGATTTGAAAATATTTTCTTCCTTTCTGTGGATTGTGTTACCTTTTTAAATTGGCTTTACATACAACATGGGCTCAAACTCACAACTCTGAGATAAAGAGGTACATGCTCTACCAACTGAGCCAGCTAAGCGTCCCTGTCTTTTCACTTTTTTGATGGACACCTAAGAAGATTTTGCCTACCCTAAAGTCATGAAGACATACTTCTGTGTTTCTCAGACCTGTGTCGAAGAATTTTACAGTTTTATATAATCCACTGGAAACTCCTCTTTGCGTATAATGTAAGCAAAGGATCCAATCTCATTCTTTAGCATGTGAGTATCCAGTGTCCCAGCACCATCTGTTGAAAAGACTATTCTTTCTCCCATTGAATTATGTTGGCACCATTTTAGGAAATTAACTGACCACAGTGTAAGGGGTTATTTTTAGATTCTCAATTTTATTCCATTGATCTATATACCTATCCTATGCCAATACCACACTGTTTGATTACCGTAGCTTTGTAGTAAGTTTTGAAATAGGGAAATGCGAGTCCTTTAGCTTTATTCTTTTTTAAGATTGCTTTGGATACTGTGAATCCCTTGTATTTCCATGTAAATTTTGGCTTGTCAGTTTCTACAAAAAGCTCACCAAGATTTTGATAGAAATTGTGTTGAATCTGTAAGGTACACCTTTTTCTAGACAGAACTAGATGTCATGCTCTTTACTGCTTGTAACAGGAGGAACATCTGAAGACTACTAAGAAAACAGTCAAATTTTCCTTTTATGAATAAAGAAATTAAATGGCTAGTTCTGCTTTTTCTATTTTAAATGATCAGTTTACCTGATAAATAAATCAGCATGAATTAGATTCATTGACTTTGAATCTCATTTTGTCATTTAGTCTTGGGAATAATTTAACTTAATTTATCTAGTATTGGACAGGCCACTGCAATCTCCCTCATACTCCACCTACACAGATATATAACTTCTAAGTAACATTCAGTTGAGATGTTACCATACCTTCCTTTAATTATATAAGCTTCATGATTGTTTTTAAATGTAGGTTTAAATATTATCCAGATATAATGAGGCCACTAGACCAGGAAATGGTTGCCATTGAAAAGATAGTTTTTTCCCTCCCTGGCTGCTTGAAGCTTGGCCACCATCATGAATGACACAGTAACTATCCAGACCAGGAAGCTCATGACCAACCGACTACTTCAGCAGAAGTAGATGGTCATTGATGTTCTTCACCCTAAAAAGGCAACAGTACTTAAGACAGACATTCAGGAAAAAAACAGCCAAAGTGTACAAGACCACACCATATACCATCTTTGTATTTGGATTCAGAACCCATTTTGGTGGGTTGGCAAGACAACTGGCTTTGGCATGATTTATGATTCCTTGAATTATACAAAGAAAAACAAACCCAAACATAGATTTGCAAGACACAGCCTGTACAAGAAGAAAAAGACTTCAAGAAAACAGCAAAAGGAACCAAGAACAGACTGCAAAAGCCAACATTGGTGCTGGCAAAAAAGAAGTGAGCTGGAGATTGAACAACAAAAGGAGTAAAGATTCTGTAATGATTTTATCTGTGGTGATTGTACATTATGATTGTACAAATCTTAAAAAAAGATAGTTACTTGTAGTTTATAAGAGGAAGGGGCATGCTATGCCATCGAGAGCCATAAGGGAAGCACCAGATCCGTCAGGCGATAAAGAGAACAAGAGGAAAACTTAGGCAAGAGCTTTTTATATTTATTTTTAGGGTTTTATTTATTTATTTATTCATGAGACACACACACTCTCACACAGAGAGGCACAGACACAGGCAGAGGGAGAACAGGCTCCATGCAGGGAGCCTGACGTGAGACTCGATCCCAGGTCTCCAGGATCACACCCTAGGTGGAAGGCAGCGCTAAACCACTGAGCCCCCCGGGCTGCCCAGCAATAGCTTTTATTGTGGTTTCCAGGGGAAGGAATGAGCAAGGCAGGGTAGGCAGGCTAAGGGTTTAGGATTTGCAAATATAAATTATTTCAGCAGGCTCCAAAATGTAGGAGCTGTCTACTACTTCTATATGTTAAGTTACATATTAGACAGGGGTACTTAATATGGTATACACCATGCTAGGAAGACATGGTCTTGGGACTGTATTATTAGGGTTACGTTGGTACTAGCTAGGATCGTCTTTTATATTATATGGAGTTTGGAGTTTGGATTTTGGATTTCTGTTGATGGCACTTGGCAGGAGTTCCTGGGGAAACCGCTTTGTAAGAGTGGAGAATCCCTGGGCAAACACCACTTTCTGTAGTGTTTATATACATATGATCATTGAAGCTTGAGTACAACAGAGCAGTTTGAATTTAGGTACCAGTTTCGAATATAGGATAGTGCTTATCTTTTGGTTATATTTTTTAAGTTATTGACAAACATAGGTACAGTGCAGTGTGCATAATGTGCTATCATTTCTGTAGCGAAAAGGAGCCATTCATATACATATATTTGCTTGTAAACGTATAAGCGATTTGGGGAAAGGCTTGCAAGAAGCTAATAAGATTCGTTTCCTCCAGGAAGGGGAACAGAGGGGCTATGAGACAGGAGCATGTTGCAAGGGACTGGCAGTAGGGAGGAAACTTTGCATTATTCATGCTTTTACAACATGTGAATGTATTCCCTACTCAAAAGAGTAACATTTAAAACATAAAATAGAAGGATAAGCAGGTTATTTGTGCCTGGGAAGCCCAGACCCTGAGTGTCTGGGTTCTCAATCAGAATCAGGACTAGGCCTAGGAGAACAATAAAAGGCAGGCCCAGCAGCTGGCCCTTGGGAGCAGCCAGAGGCAACAGCCTGGCACCTGGTGCCCACCAGTGCTGACATATCTGCGGAGAAAACCAGTCTCCCAGCTGAATAACAAAAGGCCTGCATTCTTTGGGGATATGGAGCTCATTAGAACAACCTTTATGGTTTGAAAGTTTTCTGGGAGACAGTTCTAGTAGATGTACACTGAAGTATTTTAGGATGAAGCATCTTGATGTCTGAACTTACCTTCTAATGGTCCATGGAGAAGAAAGTGAGCATTTACGAACAACACAATATTCTACACACAAACAAGGGGATGGGTAAGGGTGCAAAGGCAACAGAATGTTAAAAACTATCATGCAAAATGTTAAAAATTGTTGAATTTTTAACACATATGGATGGAATATATCTGTTCATTATGTGACTCAACTCTTCTGTGTGTCTGAAATATTTCTGAATACAAAGGTAAAAAAAGAAAAATAACATATTGAAGTGCTTCTAACGATCAGTGTAAAGGGAAAACAAAACTGAACATGATACAGAGCATTGTTTATTCCTAGATAGAAGACCAGATGAGATTAGAGATATGCATTTGTCCCTGACTCTTGTTTTCTAGATATACCCATTACATCTGTTGGTTACAATCTGGAGCCTCCACTGATGGAGTTCTTCAGTACAAAGTACTTGGGTACTTAGGCTAGGCTGAGCCTAAGCAGTCAAGAATCTATTTGCATTGTGACCCCCACATAGATAAATGTTGGCGGTGGGCAAAGGCTGGTGGGAAGACAGACTAGACATGATACATCAAGTAAGGCATTCCTGCCCAAAGAACACTAAAGGACATCAGTGAACTTAGGATATGTGGACGAGACATGAGCCCCATTCTTCAGGACAGCTAGTGATGAAAGGTTCCAGATTCCTGTTCCCAGAGGCTCAGAACTGCTTCTCCTTCTCTCCCTCATTCATAGGGATCCCTCTAGAGGCCAGAGTGTGCCACTGACACATGGGTTGTGCAGGAGCTAAGCTATCCCTCATTCTGTTTAGGATGATCTCTCCAGTAAAAAGGGGTGGTTACTGGAAGGTATCACTCTGTTCTTTGTAGTAGCGTGGCATTGCCCCCAATGTTGACCAGGTGGGCAAGCCAGAATGGGAATGCTGTGTGCATGGGGAAACCTCAATGGGTGAAGACCCGAATTACTGTGAACTGGAAGACAGGCTGTGCAAGGACACACTTTGGGAGGTGGACACACCCTATATGGCCACTGATGGTGCAAGTGAGCCATGGCAGTGTGGACATATGGAGTCTAGAAGGCCTTGGATAGAGCTACACATTCAGGTCATGAGGGGGGATCTAATATGAAATGATGTGATTGGGGAAACCACAAAAGTAAGCCAAACATCCTCAGGAGGCAGGAACAAGTCCATGGGTCCTGAAACGAAATAGTTTCCATTTGTGCTGCTGACAATATAAGCTATTTTTCAAATGGCCAGCAACTCTTTGGGTGGCCTTGTGGCCATGCGTGGCTCAGCCAGTTAAGCATCCAATTCTTGGTTTCAGCTCAGATCATGGTCTCAAGGTTGTGAGATTGAGCCCTATGTTGGGCTTTACACTGGGCATGGAGCCTGCTTAGGATTTTCTCTCTCCTTCTGCCCTCTCTCTTTCTCTCTCTCTCTTAAAAACACACACACGTACATATATGTATATATATTTAAAATCTGTACATAGTAATACATGTGTTTCTTTATTAATATATTAAATAATAAATTGTATCAGTAAATCTACTTATACTTTTGATATAATAATGGTTGTGATTAATCTATTAAGGTACAGTTTGTGTGACATGATATGAAAACGTCTGATTTCTACTGATGACAAAGTTACAGGTATTTCTAATATTATTGAAATCTGTTGCTTCCATTTATTCCATTCCATTTTCTATTTAGTTGATAGAAAAGGTAATTTTGAGATACACATTAGTAAAAATAAATATGTACCTTTTTCCCAACCAAGTTCACAGACCTTGTCAATTCTATCCCCAAACTCCACCTTAGAACACTATTCTAGGGGTGTCTAGAAGGTTCAGGCAGTTAAGCGTCTTCCTTAGGCTCAGGTCATGTTATCAAGGTCCTGGGATGGAGTCCCTGCATCTAGCGCCCTGTTCAGCGGGGAGTCAACTTCTCTCTATCTCTCTCTCTGCTCCTCCCCCCCCTTGTGTGTGTTCTCTCTCTCTCACTTGCTCTCTTTCTCAAATAAATAAAAATAATCTTTTTTTAAAAACACACTTTTTTTCCTTTGAAAAAGAACACTATTCTAGAATTATTTTCCAAGGAACACAAAGCCTTGTAAGCCATTTCTTTTCCTTAATTTCTCTCTGGGAAAAGTGGAGCCAGAATTTCTCCAGGTTTGCCTAGTGCAAGTATAATCCAGTTCAACTGGCTTGTTTCAGAGCTGGGAGGCAAAATCCTTCATTTCTTCTAATTCAATGTTTTTCAAATATTTTGGCCTGTAACCAATAATAAGAAATGCATCTTGCATTGAGACTCAGTACCTAAACACACAACTGAAACTAAAATTTCACAAAACAATACCCTTACCATTGCATATATTGTATATAGCTTGCTCAGGCTGCCAAACAAAATAACACTGATTGCATGGCTTAAATATCAGGAAGTTATTGTCTCACAATTCTGGATGCTAAAAGTCCAAGATCAAAGTCTCAGCAAATTTGGTTTCTCCTGAAGGCTCTACCCTTGGTTTGAGGATGGCTGCCTGTGTCCCCAAATGACTTTCCTCAGTGCACCTGAAACCCTTGTGTCTCTGTTCTAATCTCTTCTTGTGAGGACACCAATCAGACTGGATTAGGAAACCACCCTTAATGACCTCTTGTCAACCACATTGCCTTTTGAAATGCCCATTCTGAAGGACTGGGAGTTTAGACATCAAGATATGAATTTGTGGAGGACACAATTCAGCCTATAACATATAGTAAAGTAAAATCATAACTGCACTTACACAAAATCTTATTTACTAATATTTAATTGTAACAAGTAAATCCTCCCCCAAATTAAGAAAAATACATTGTAATGAGTAAGCATGCCAATCAGTAGGCTTAATATGGCTTGAAATACACGGGGCAATGCAATGTGAATAGCTGATGGACTGTCAAGTCTGTCTTTTGATTTTTGTTAGGTCAGCATTGAAAATTGTAGTTCATACTAATAGAACAGTGACTATAAAAAATGAAATGATACATTCTTTTTTCCTTGACAAATGAAATTTTTTCATCTTAACATTTTATAGTCATCCTTCAAGGTAAATAAGAAACCAGTTCATTCTCCAAGCTCAAAGTTTAATTAAATTATCAGTAAATGGGTATTTTATCTAACTGTATTTATTTAATGTTTCAATTTTTGTATAAAATGATGAACAAAAGTTTGAGACACATAATATGAGATAGAAAAATATCTCCAGTTGTGTTTGTTCAAACTATCTTCATTGTAACATTTTCTTCATATTGTAGCTAAGGCAATCACTTTTTTTTTTTACTTGCTGTAACAATAATGTCTTTAGAACCCTGAAATATCCTGAATATGTTGAAATCATGCTTCCCCTCTGGTTTCAAATTTAGTCTATTAAGAATTAAAAAATTAATTAAATACACCAATTTTGTTGCTCAAATCACATCTTTAAAATATTTTCCAAATGAGATTGCTTTTCTTTCTTTATTTATTTTTATTTATTTTTTTTTTTTGAGATTGCTTTTCAACTAGAAAAAGGAAACTCTCATTCTTGTACTCTTGTGGAGAGGAGTGCTTTTAGGACATATTCAAACTTAACCATCAACTTAATATTGACCGCTATGTACTTAGGATGTTATATATGGACCTCATGACAACCACAAACCAAATATCTGTAATAGATAGACAAAAAAAACAAAGAAAGAAAACCAAGCACAACACTAAAAAAAAAAAAAAATCATCAACTCACAAAGGAAGAGAGCAAGAGAAAAAGAAAGGAACAAAGGAAATCCATAAAAACAACCAGAATACAATTAACAAAATGGCAATAAATACATACCTACTAATAATTACTTCAAATATAAATGGTCTAAAAGATCCAATCAAAAAACATGGGTGAATGGATTAAAAAGAGACCCATCTAAGTATTGTCTATAAGACAGTGACTTCCGACATAAAGACACATACAGACTGAAAGAGAAGGGATAGAAAAAATATTCCGTGCAAATGGAAATGACAAAAAGCTTAGGGGTAGCTAAACTTATATTCGACAAAACAGACTTTAAAATAAAGGCCAACAATAGACAAAGAATAGCATTACATAATAATAGAGGAATCAATCAAATAAAAGGATATAATTGTAAATATCTATGCATCCAACATAGCACTTAAATATATAAAGCAAGTATTAACAGACATAAAGGAGAACTTGACAGTAATACAATAATAATTAGAGACTTTAACACCTTATTTATATCAATGGATATATCATCCAGACAGAAATTCAATAAGGAAAGAGTGGCTTTTTTTTTTTTTTTTAAGGAAGAAAGGTGGACAATTGTTTTAAAAGATCTTATTTAGTTTTGAGAGACAGAGAGAGAGAGGGAAGGAGAGAACATGAGCAGTGAGGATGGGCAGAGGGAGAGGAAGAAGCAGACTCCCCTCTGAGCAGGGAGCCTGATGCGAGGCCTGATTTCTTACCTTGTCAGAGCAATCCTTTTTCTCTCTGTAGCATTCCAGCTGTTCTCTCATTACATATCAGGTTGAATTCATAGGTGTTCAGGATGTTCTGAAAGTTATCTAGGTAAGTTTTTGGGACCAGATAAATTGAGGACCCCTACTCTTCTGCCATCTTGCCCTGGATACCAGGCTCAATCCCAGGACCTTGGGATCATGACCTGAGCTGAAGGCAACTGCTTAACCAACTGAGCCACTCGGTTCCCCAGAAGAGTGGCTTTGAATAGACCGGATAGATTTAACAGGTATATATACAGAAAATTCCATCCAAAAAACACCAGAATACACATTATTTTCAGGAGCACATAGAGCATTATCTAGGATAGGTCACATGTTAGTCCACAAAACAAGTCTCAATAAAAGATTGAAATTATATCATGTATCTTTACGACCACAACAGATTCAAATTAGAAATCAATTACAAGTGGGAGTGAATGGGTGACGGGCACTGGGGGTTATTCTGTATGTTGGTAAATTGAACACCAATAAAAAATAAATTTAAAAAAATCAATTATAAGAAGAAAACCTGAAAAGGATCACAAACACATGGAGGCTAAACAACATGCTACTAAGCAACCAAGAGGTCAATGAAGAAATCAAAGAGGAAATAATACCTAAAAAATGATTATGGAAACACATGGTTCAAAATCTTAAGTTACAGCATCAGCAGTTCTAAGAAGAAAATTTATACTGACATAAGCCTACCTCAAGAAATAAGAAAAATCTCAAGCAAACAACTAAACTCACACCTAAAGGAACTACAAAAAGAAGAACAAAGCCAAAAGTAACAGAAGGAAGAAAATACTGAAAATCAGAGTGGAAGTAAATTAAACAGAGACAAAAAAAAAAAAAGAGAGAGAGAGAGAGAACATCACTAAAATTAAAAGATGGGGGATCCCTGGGTGGCTCAGCGGTTGAGCATCTGCCTTCAACCCAGGGCATGGTCCTGGAGTCCCAGGATCGAGTCCCACATTGGGCTCCCTGAATGGAGCCTGCTTCTCTCTCTGCCTATGTCTGCCTCCCTCTCTGTGTCTCTCATGAATAAATAAATAAAATATTTTTTAAAAATAAATAAATAAAATAAATAGATGGTTCTTTGAAAATACAAAATTCATCAGAGAGAAAGAGAACCAAAATGAATAAAATCAGTAATAGAAGAGAAGTTACAACTAATACCACAGAAATACAAAGTTTTATTAGATGCTACTAGGAAAAATTCTATGCCAACAAATTGGACAACCTAGTAGAAATGGATAAATTCTTAGAAACACATAAATTTCCAAAGATGAGTCAGGAAGAAATAGAAAAACTGAACAGACAGATTACTACTGACAAAATTGAATGAGTAATACAAAAACTCCCAACAAACAAAAGCTTAGGACCAGATGCCTTCATGGCTGAATTTTACTAAACATTTAAAGAAAAGTTAATGCCTATCCTTGTCAAAGTATTCCAAAAAGTAGAAAAGGAAGGCAAACTTCCAAATTCATTCTAGGAGGCCAGCATTACTCTGATACCAAAATAACACAATGACACTACAAAAAAAAAAAGAAAACTGTAAGCTAATATCTCTGATGAACATAGATGCAAAAATCCTCAACAAAATACTAGCAAACTGAATCCAACAATACACTAAAAAAAAAGTCATTCTCCATGATCAAGTGGAATTTATTACTAGGTTCAATATTTGCAAATCAACCAATGCTCTACCTCATAGCAATAAAAGAATAAGAACCATATCATCATTTCAATAGATGCAGAAAAAGCATTTGACAAAGTACAACATTCATTCATGATAAAAAAAAAAAACTCTCAAATAGTAGATTTAGAGGGAACATATCTCAGCATAATAAAGTCCATACATGAAAAACCCACAGCTGACATGAACCTAAATAAGGAAAAACCAAGAGGTTTTCCTCTGTAGTCAGGAACAAAATGGGGATGTCCACTCTTACCACTTATTGAACATAGTACTGGAGGTCAGAGCAAAGCAGACAGCAAAAAGAAATCGAAGGCCTCCAAATCAAGAAGGAAGAAGTAAAACTTTCACTATTTGCAGATGACATAATATATATTTTTTAAAACTGAAAAACTCACCAAAAAGCTGTTAGAATTGATCACTGAATTCAGTGAAGTCACAGGATACAAAATCAATGTACGGAAATCTGTTGCATTTCTTTTTATACACCAATAACAAATTAAACAGAAAGAGAAATTAAAGAATCAATCCCATTTACAGTTGTACCAAAAACAATAAGATACCTAGGCATAAACCTAACCAAGGATGTGAAAGAGCTATATTCCAAAATTATGAAACACTGATGAAAGAAATTGAAAATGACACAAAGAAATGGAAAGACATTCCATGCTCATGGACTGGAAGAACCAATATTGCTAATATGTGTATACTCCCCAAAGCAATTACACATTTAAAGCAATCCCTATCAAATACCAACAGTAGTTTTCACAAAGCTAGAACGAAAATTCCTAAAATTGCGTGGAACCACAGAAGACCCTACATAGCCAAAGCAATCTTGAAAAAGAAAAGCAAAGCCAGAGGTATTAACAGTTCCAGACTTCCAGTTATATTAAAAGCTGCAGTAATCTAAACAGTATGGTACTACCACAAATATAGACACATAGATCAATAGAACAGAATAGAAACAAGAGACATGAATATATGGTCATATAATATACGGTCAATTAATTTTTGGCAAACAGGAAAGAATATCTAATGGGAGAAAGACTGTCTCTTCAACAAATTGCATTGGGAAAAGTGGACAGCAACATGCAAAAGAATGAAAATGGACCACTTCCTTACATCATACACAAAAGTAAACTCAAAATGAATTAAAGACCTGGGGCACCTGGGTGGCTCAGTCAGTTAAGCAACCAATTCTTGATTTTGGTTCAAGTTGTGATCTCAGCACCATGAGATCAAGCCCTGCGTAGAACTCTGAGCTCAGCTCTGAGCTCTCCCTCTGTTCCTCCTCTCTCCCTCTCTCAAGTAAATAAATAAATAAAATCTTTTTTTTTAAAAGGCTGGATTAACGACCTAATGTGAGACCTAAAACCATAAAAATCCTAGAAAAGAACACAGTTGGTAACTTCTTTGATGTTGGCCACAGCAACTTCTTTTTAGATATGTCCCCTAAGGGAAGGGAAACAAAAGCAAAAATAAAAACTATTGGGAGTACATCAAAATAAAAATCTTCTGCACAGTGAAGAAACACTTGACAAAACTAAAAGGCAACCTACAGAATGGGAGAAGATATTTGCAAACGACTTATCTGATAAACGGTTAGTATCCAAAACATATAAAGAACTTCTAAAATTCAACACTTAGATGCACCTGGCTGGCTCAGTCTGTAGAGCATGCAACTCTTGATCATGGGGTCATGAATTCAAGCCCCCCATTAGATGCAGAGTTTACTTAAAGAAAAACAAAATAACTCACTCTCAAAAAATGAATAGTCTAATTGAAAAGTGGGCAGAAGACATGAATAGGCATTTTTCCAAAGAAGACATACACATGGCCAACAGACACATGAAAATACGCTTGACATCACTTATCATCCAGGAAATAGAAATCAAAACCATGATGAGATACCACCTTACATCCGTCTTAATGTCTAAAATGAACAACACGGATGCCTGGGTGGCTCAGTAGTTGAGCGTCTGCCTTCAGCTCAGGTCATGATCCCAGGGTCCTGGGATCAAGTCCTGCATTGGGCTCCCTGCAGGGAGCCTGATTCTCCCTCTGCCTATGTCTCTGCCTCTCTCTGTGTGTCTCTCATGAATAAATGAATAAAATCTTTAAAAAGTAAAAAAAAATAAAACAAAATGAACAACACAAGATACAACAAGTGTTGGTGAGGAGGTGGAGAAAAGGGAGCACTCTTGCACTGTTGGTGGAATGCAAAGTGCAAACAGGTGCAGTTACTATGGAAACTAGTAGGGAGTGTCCTCAAAAAGTTAAAAATAGAACTACCCTGCTATCAAGCGACCACACTACTAGATTTTACTACTAGATTTTATTTTAAGAATACGAAAATACTAATTCAAAAGGATACATGTACCTCGATGTTTATAGCAGCATTATCTACAATAGTCAAACTATGGAAACAGCCCAAGTATCCATCAGTTGATGAATAGATAAAGAAGATGTGGTATAGGGGTGTCTGGGTGGCTCAGTCGATTAAGTATCCATCTTTGGCTCAGGCCATCATCTCAGAGTCTTGGGATCAAGCCCTGTATTGGGCTCCCTGCTCAGCTGGGAGTCTGTTTCTCCCTCTTCCTCTCCCCCTCTCACCCCCCCCACCCATGTTCTCTCTCTCCCAAATTAATAAAATTTTCAAAAAAGATATATATATATATATATATATATATCACATATCTAGAACACATAATCCTGAAGTGTATATGGAATTGCAAAAGACTCTGAACAGCCAAAGCAATCTTAAGAAATAATGCTGGAAGTATCACAATTCCAGATTTCAAACTATACTACAAAGCTATGGTAATCAAAATAGTATGGGAGTGGCACAAAAATAGGCACATATATCAATAGAACATAAGAGAGAGCACATAAATAATCCCACATTTATGTGGTCAATTAATCTTCAACCAAAGAGGCAAGAATATACAATGGGGAATAGACAGTCCCTTCAACAAATGGTGTTGGGAAAACAGACAGATACATGCAAAAGAATGAAACTGGACTGCTTTCTCACATTGTATACAAAAGCAAATTCAAAAAAGATTAATAACTCTAAATGTAAGTTCTCCTAAAACTTTTAAAAGAAAACACAGGCAATAACTCTTATATATTGGTCTTAGCAACATTTTTTGTTGGATTTTTCCTCAAAGCAAAAATTAACAATTGGGACCACATCAAACTAAAAATAATTTGCATAGTGCCATTCACAAAACAAAAAGACAACCTACAGAATGGAAGAAGATATTTGCAAATGATCCATTTAATAAGGGATTAATGTTCAAAATGTATAGAGAACTCATACAACTCAACACCAAAAAACCAATGTGATTAATAAATGGGCCAAGGACCTGAATAGACATTTTTCCAAAGAAGACATCCAGATGGCCAACAGACATGTAAAAAGGTCATCAATATTACTGATCATCAGGGAAACAAATCAAAACCACAATGAGATATCCACCACACACCTGTCAGAATGGCTAAAATCAGCAACATAAGCAACAACAAGTTTTGGTGAGGATATGGAGCAAAGGGAACTTCCCCTCATGCACTGTTGGTAGAAATGTAAATTGATTCAGCTACTATGAAAAACAGTATGGAGATTCTTTAAAAAGTTAAAAATAAAAAAAAATTAAAAAAAAATTAAAAAAAAAAAGTTAAAAATAGACTACCATATGATCCAGTAATTCCACTACTGGGTATTTATCAGTAAAAAATGAAAACACTAACTCAAAAAGGTGTTTGCACCCCTATGTTTGTTGCAGCATTACTTATAATAGCCAAGATATGTAAGCAATCTATGTGTCTCTCCATTAACAGGTGAATGGACTCAGCCATAAGAAAGAAAGACATCTTGTCATTTGTGACAATATGGATGGATATAGAAGATATTCTGCTAAGTGAAATAAATCAGACTCTGAAAGATAAATGCTAGATGATTTCACTTATATGTGGAAACAAAAAAAAATAAACAACAACAACAAAACAGAAAGAGACTCATAAATGTGGAAAACAAGTTGATGGTGATCAAATTGGGGGACTGGAAGTGTAGGTGAAATAGGTAAAGGGTACAAACTTCTAGTTATAAAATAAATAAGTCTCAAAGATAAAAAGTACTGTGTAGGGAATATAAACAATAATATTGTAATAACTTTCATGATAAAAGATGATAACTATATTGTGGTGAGCATTTTATAATATACATAATTACAAAATCAGTATGTTGTACACCTGAAACTAGTGTATTATGTGTCAACTACACTGCAAATTTTTAAAATGACATAAAAGAAGCCCATGTTCTATATTCACACATGATAGGTGAGTATTTCTTAGATGTCCTCTTCTTTTGGCACATAATAGGCCATTAAATATAACACTGAGGCATTTTCATGAATATTTATATAACAACTAAGAAATTGAGATAATAGCTTTTTTTTCTTTTTTTGGACATATTTAAAGGGTTTATTTATAAGTTCAATGTGAGTTTTTTTGTTTTATTTTGTTTTTTTAGAGTGAGAGAGGGCAAGGAGGGAGGGGCAGAGGGAGAAGGAGAGAATCTTAAGCAGGCTCTATGCTCAGCATGGAGCTCAAGAGGGGGCTCAGTGCAGGGCTTAGCAGGGGGCTTAATCTCACGACTTTGAGATCATGACCTGAACCGAAATCAAGAGTCTGATGCTTAACCAACTGTGCCATCCAGGTTTCCCTCTCCTTATACATTTGGAACCAGCTTTTCATGTCTGCAAAAAGTTTGCTAGGATTTTGATTGGGATTATGTTGAATTCATAGATCAATGTGGAGAAAATTGTCACTTTAACACTTAGTCCACTAATCCAAACTCATGATATATACATCATCACTTATTTCATTTTTTCATTTTTTCTCAGCAATCTTTTGAGATTTTCAATATACAGTGTTTTATATATACACATTTTGTTAAATTTATCCCTAAGTATTTTATTTTTGTTATTATAAATAGTACTATTTTTACATTTCATTTTCTTGAAGTTCATTGCTATTATATAGATATAAATTGATTGTTATATATGGATCCTATATACTCTATAACCTTGCTATATTCACTAGCTTAGTTGTTGTTCTCTAACTTTCCAAGATATGCATCCATTTGACTTTGCTTCAATATCCATAGATATCTGAAAGAGGTAGATCCCTACACCCATTTGTGCTGACTCTCCAAGGCCATTTCAGCTACTCAAGACTGCAGTGGTGAAGTGGTTACCATAGTGGAACAAGAGGACAAGTCCAGTATTGTCAGTTTTATTTGGGTTCATACAGGAATACAAGCGTTAGAACTGGCATTTTACTTTAAGTGCACAAAATTCATAAAATAAGGAAAAATTTCAAATACAAACATTTGTAAATATTTAAAAATGTCTCCCTGACCCCTCCAGACTTTTCTATTTACTTTGCCTTCAATCTCTCCATCCAGGAGATCCCTGGGAGCTATAACTTCTGATGTACTGGGATCTTCTTTTTTTAAAAAAATTTTTTTTATTTATTTATTCATAAGAGACACAGAGAGAGAGGCAGAGACATAGGCAGAGAGAGAAGCAGGATCGCCAAGGGGAGCCTGATGTGAGACTTGATCCCAGGATCCCAGGATCACAACCTGAGTCAATGGCAGATGTTCAACCACTGAGCCACTCAGGTGCCCCTGTACTTTATCTCTCTCTGTGTGGCTCCCTCAGTGCCACACTAACTCAGGGAAGCAACTCCAATCTGGCCAAGGACCAAGCTAAAGTAGTTTCCATTTCTCCCCTGCCAATGTGGGACATACTCTGGTTCTTGATGTATTCTGATATTCCTCTTGCACAGAATACTTTTTTGCCTAGTCCTTGCTCATTTTGGGGGGAGGCATGGGGGAGTAGAGACATAGTAAATGGGAGGGAGCTGGGACATTGTCAGAGCTGAGGGGAAAAGAGGGATGATGGGGGAACAGTGAAGAAATTAGAGACTGAATCAAGAAAGGCATACAGAACAGCTGACCAATGCCTAAATTGGTTGCATTACATCCAAAATACTCTTTTTGGCATAGATAAAAGTGTCATGATAAAATTCCAGACGTACAGACAAAGCAATAACACTCAAAACAATATAGCACTGACACAAAAATAAACACATAGATCAATAGAACAGAATAGAAAGCCCACAAATAAACCCATAATTATGTGGTCAATTAATCTTCAACAAAGGGGGCAAGAATATGCAATGAGAAAAATGCAGTCTCTTCAATAAATGGTGTTAGGAAAACAGGACAGCTACATGTAAAAGAATGAAACTGGACCACTTTCTTATACTATACATAAAAGTAAACTAAAATGGATTAAAGACCTAAATGTGAGACCTGAAAACATAAAAATCCTAGAGGAGAACACAGGCAGTAACCTCTTTGACATCAGCTATAGCAACTTCTTTCTAGATATGTCTCCTGAAGCAAGGAAACAAAAGAAAAACTATTAGGACTACAACAAAATAAAAATCTTCTGCATAGTGGAGGAAACAACCAACAAAACTAAAAGACAATCTACAAAGTGGGAGAAAATAGTTGCAAATGACATATCCAATAGAGTATTAAAAACATACAACTCAACACCCAAAAAACAAATAATCCAATTAAAAATGGGCAGAAGACATGAAGACACATTTCTCCAAAGACATCCAGATGGCTAACAGACACATGAAAAGATGCTCACTATCACATATCATCAGGGAAATGCAAATCAAAACCACAATAAGATATCACCTCACACCTGTCAGAATGGTCATAAAAACAAAAACAGAAGAAACAGCAAGTGTTGCCAAGGATGTGGAGAAATAGGAATCCACACGCACTGTTGGTGAGAATGCAAACTGTGGAAAACAGTATGGAAGTTCCTCAAAAAATAAAAAAATAAAAAAACTACCCTGTGATCCAGTAATCACTACTGGGGTATTTATCCAAAGAATATGAGAACACTAATTCAAAGAGATACCTGCAACCTAGGTGTCCTTTGATAAATGAATGGGTAAAAAAAATGTGGTTTATGTATATAATGGAACATTACTCAGCCATAAAGAGGACATGGATGAAGCAAGAGTGCATTATGCTAAGTTAAATAATCCAGTCAAGAGAAAACAAATATTACATTATTTCAGTCATATGTGGAATTTAGGAAACAAAACAAATGAACAAAGGAAAAAAAGAGAGGGACAAACCAAACACAGACTCTTACCTATAGAGAACAAACTGATGGTTATCAGAAGGGAGGTGATTGGGAGATGGGTAACATAACTGAAAGAGATTAAGTGTACATTATCTTGATAAGCATTGAGTAATATGTGGAATTTTTGAATCACTATATTGTATATCTGAAACGAATATAGCACTACATGTTAACTATACTGGAATTAGAATTTTTATAAATGTCATGATTTTATTTTATTTTTATTTAAAGATTTTATTTATTTATTCGTAGAGACAGAAAGAGAGGGGCGGCAGAGGAGGCAGAGGCACAGCCAGAGGGAGAAGCAGGCTCCATGCAGGGAGCCTGATGTGGGACTCGATCCAGGGTCCCCAGGATCACACCCCAGGCTGCAGGCAGCGCTAAACCGCTGCGCCACCAGGGCTGCCCAAATGTCATGATTTTAAAAAGCAAATAGTAAGATATACTCAAATACTGAAAAGCAGGACTGCCAGCTCTAGAACCATCTGAGGACTCTTTACAAGGATGCTGATCTCAGAGAGTCAAGCCTCTAAAGTTGACCTTCATAGTGAGTTCTTGTTCCCAAAGCAGATAGTTTTTCTCAAGGCCAGCTTCCTGAAAAAGAAGCTCATGAACAGAGGTCTCTGAACTGCATGGCTCAACCTAGCACCAGAGAAAGTCAGGTGATTTCAAGATGTGTGGATCAGGAAGGAAATAAAGGGCCCAGACAGGTCGGCAAGCCACCTGAGCTTTTCCCTAGTCCAGATCCAAGAGAGGCTACAAGGTCCCCAAGTCCATTTGTGGCTTGTCTTCTTCCTGAAGGGGCTGTATTCCAACTAATGACTTAGCTGACCAAAAGTATGGTCAATAGAAGTAGCTAGGCAGTGGGGAACTCCAAGGGAATTACCAAACAAGGCTTTGTAGAAGGGGCAGAAGGAAGGCCTGGAGCAAGTCTCGGCACCTGAGGAGAGGGCCTGCTGGATTTTCATATGGCCTGTGGCTTTTGTGTGGTAGGAGAAAAGGGAGGTAAGGAATGTGTCCAGGAATGAGATCGCATCCCAACTGTTCAAAGGGCCTGATGCTACAAGGCCACCAAGAGTCAGAAGGGGCCAGACTGAGCAAAAGGCCCATGGAGTCTGCAGAGGTCTTAGGGCCAGGGAGTAGATATGAGATCTGGCTCTGCTGCCTGTTGGCCTGGCTGTGCCCTGTTGCTGCCTGACTTCCCACTCACATTGTATTGGCACTTGGCATGATAGCCTTGCCTCATCCTTTCTTCATGAACCTGCCTTAGCTCCAATGCTTCTGCTCCTCTCTGGCCTCTCCAGTTGGCCCCATGGCTCTCTTCCTCAGGAGCAGCTCTGCTCCCACCATCATACTTAATCTACCCCGATTCCTCCAGGGAACTAACCTGTTAACATTTGCCCTGTGTCACTTGTATCCCAAGTCTGTCAACACGGCTTACCAAGACATGAACTCCTGGTGTGATCTGCTAGCATAAAGACAGGAAGTGTCTGGTCCTGTGTCAGACAGTTGACTAGAAGCAAAGTCAGGATAGAAATCAGATCCCCAACCTCCAGGAATTAGTCAAACATGTAGAGTGGTACAAAGAATAATGGCCTACCAAAGATGCCCACCATGTATCTAATCCATAGAGCCTTACATGGCAGGAGAGAATTTGCAGATATAATTAAGGATATAAACCCTGAGATAGGGAGATTATCCTGCATTATCTTGGCAGGCCTGGTTTAATCATGAGTCTTTAAAGGCAGAGAATATCTCCTGGCTTGCTCAGAGAGATGAGATGGAAGGAGAGGAGATTTGAAAAATGAGATGGACCCAACTTACGTTGCTGGCTTTAGAGATGGAGGAAGGGGCCCACGTCCAAGAAACGTGAGCCCTTAGCTGAAAGCAGTAGGAAAACAAGGCCTTGGACCCACAGGGAACTGAATTCTGCCACCAACCCAAATAAGTGAGGAAACGGATTCTCCCTAGAGCCTCCAGGAGAGAGAGCAGCCTGCCTGACACCAGGTGAGATTCTCATTGGACAGATGACCTGTGGAACACTAAGACAATAAATGTGGGTTCTTTCAGTTTGTGGTAATTTGCTGTAACAGAATAGAAAACTAATTCAGACACATACTGGAAAGCACATAGAGCCCAAAGAAGAGTATAAGGAGCAGACTCCAGGAAGAGTGGGAGCCCAGGCCTCTCTGGCATCCTGTGTACCAGGAACCTCAAAGGGCTGCCATGAGGTGACTGGGCTCCATTCTCATTCAATCTCTGCATGTCTTCACACCATTTTCCAGGTTGTAGGAGAGGACTCACTCTTCCAGCAGGACCTACACCCATCCAAGAGGTCAGGGGACAGGGCCATGTGATGGTCATCACATCACGTGGGGTTGTGGGAATGAGACTTCCCTAAAAAAGGAAGGACTATGGATTAGCCAAAACACTAGTTGCTCATTGCAGTGTTCAGTCACATTCTTCTACAAAAAGTGTTTGAACAATGGTTCTTCACTGGGATTTCTATGGCCACACAAGCCTGGGAGTAAAGATATCGTCCTAACAGTCAGTGCTTATTAGTTCTGTAACTCTGTCTCTACCCCTCTGCAGGGAAGTTTTATTGTCTTTATATAATGCTTTCCTAGGGTGGTGATGGATCTGTTTCACTGGCTCTGCATAACTAGCCTCTGCAGAATGCCTGTCACTCAGTCTATTGGTGGAATAAGTGGCCCATTCATCCTGTCTGTTCCATTGGGATGTGTGCTATTGTCTTCGCCTCTGGATGCTGGGGTGATTTCTCTTGTCCTTCTTGACACCATAGACAGTAACCTAGCCTCTAATGTGGTCATACTCACAGTTCTGCTTCTGGCAGCCATCACCAGATCTCAAGGGTGGGGGCCAGGACACTGGCATTTGTTACTATGGAAACTGTTCACAGCTATGTTAGTGGGTTCCTTGACATCTCAACTTCCCACAGAGGCTGAAATGAAAAAACTTTCTGCCTTTCATGTTTCTCTCCCTCCTTTGCATGGGTTCCGAGCAAATACCACCCATTGCCTACTGAATGACCAATCTTCCCTCCTTTCCTAAAAATAGTATCTTCAATTTTTAGCTAGACACATTGCTGTCAAAGAAAACACCTGCAGTCCCCAGGGTCCCTTGCAACACAGTGTCTGTGTTCCAGCCACTAGATATCAGCAGAATAGTCCTGTGTAGCTTCCAGTAAGTATCTTTAAGAGGAAGGGATGGGGGACTTCTTTGCTCCTTAGTCCTGGCTAAAATACAGATGTAATGGTGTGGTATATTAAATAATTTGTGTGGTCTTTGTGCTGGGTTCCTAGCATCAAGGTTCAAAAACATCTGGGATTTCCTGGATGATGAGGGTGATTTTGTTATGTTAATAAGGTGACCCCTGCAGCTTTGGGATTGGGGCAGAGGGCAGGGACTTTCAGCTTTGAGGATGAAAAAGGGGCTGGAGATTGAATTCAATCATGTGGCCAATGATTTAAGTGATCATGCTTACATAATGAAACATTGATAAAGTTTCTGGATATTGAAATTCAGAGGAGCATCCTGTTTTGTGAACACACTGATGTGCTGGGAGGGTGATGCACCCCAATTCTATAAAGAGAGGGTATGGAAGGTGTTTCCTTCCTTTCAGATCTCGCCCTATGTGTATCCTTTATAATGAAACTGTAACTATAATGATTTCCTGAGTTTTGTGAATCATTCTAGTGAATTATTAAACAAATTCGTGGGAAACCCTGAATTTTTAGCCAGTTAAGTTAAAAGTGCAGGTGGCCTGGGAACTCCCTGAGACTTGTGGCTGGCATCGGAAGTAAAGGCAGCCTGTGGAAGACTCTGCCCTCCACCTGTGAGGCCTGCACTAACTGCATGGTTAGTGTCACAACTGAATTGCAGTCCACTTAACATTAAACCGGTTGCATGGAAATAGAGTAGTAGATGGCTGGAGCCAGTGCTGCCACCCTGGATCATGAGGCAGCAGATGAAATTTGGCAGAGCAGGAGACAGTAATCTAGATCTTTATAGATAATGCAACCACCATATCAACTCTTCACTGTCTACTTTCAGACTTCATACTTCACCTTGACATGTTTGGGCAGCTATAGTGAGACTCACTCAAATTAATGTGAATTTATCAACAAGTTGTGAATGGCTATAAAGAAGACAGGTTCACTCTGGCTCATGAAGAGTGGGCTGTAGATAAAGACCCACAGGGCTCCTGGTCAGGTAAAGAGATTTAGTCAGCTGGTTGCTCTGACTTTCTAAGAGGTGTTTATCCATCTCCCCTCCACTGCCTGGTGAATTGGCCCCCATGTGTTGCTGCTTTTATGGGTTTCCCCTGACGACCAGTTGTCCTTAGGAACTCTATGCTGCTCTTTTCTGTCTATGGCTTCAGCCTATTTCTGGCTCACTTTTCTCATGGCTTTCATGAAGCTCAGGCTTTTCAGCTTCTGCTCCTTGTCTTCTTCTCTAGATTTCAAATTCTACTTTCAAATTATATACTTTCAAATTCTGGAGAGAATTGAGAAGTTTGGATAGTTATATTCTTTCTTGTTTGGACAGAATATTCCTTCAAGACAGCCTATAGAAGAGATGCCCTAGCATCAGATGCCACCTACCCTGGGTGTATTAGGTAGCTATTGCTGCATAACAAACCACCACAAACTTAGCAGCTTAACACAACACACATTTATTTTTTTAAATATTTTTTAAATTAAATTTTCCAACATATAGTATAATACCCAGTGTTCATCCTATCAAGTGCCCTCCTTAGTGCCCATCACCCAGTTACCCCATCCTCCACCCAACTCCCACAACACACATTTATTATCTCATAGTTTCTGTGGGTCAGGAGTCCAGGTATGACAATTAAGGTATCAACTGGACTAGGTTCTCATCTGGAAGCTTGACTAAGGAAGAATCAGCTTCCAAGCTCACCCAGTTGTTGGCAGAACTCATTTCCTTGGTGTGTAGGACTGAAGGTCTAAACTCTTGCAGATGTTTTCTGGAAGCCACCCTCCAATCCTAGAGGTTGCTTGCAGTTCCTACCAGGCCACCTATGGTTCTTTGCCATGTCACATGGCTGCTTTATCAGGCCAAATAGAAGTCTCTAGAGCAAGTCTGACAGCAAAATAGTCTCATAGAACATAACATGGTCAAGGAAGTGACATCTCATCACCTTTGCCATCTTCTATTAGAACAAATCGCAGGTCCTTCTCACATTCATGGGAAAGGAATTACACAAGGGAATAAACACCAGAAAGAGGATCATAAGGAGTCATCTTACGATCTATCCACCATACCTAGCACATGTACATTTGGGGTAAGGACAGTGGTACAGAATGTGGTGCCAGGAGGTAATACATGGTGAGTCTCACCTGAGTAATCAACAGATGAAGGTTATAAAAACAATGGATATGACAAAGTTCAAAAACATCACATCCTTTATATCTATAGCTCATTTAATCTATACAATAAGTTGGAGATAAGTAATGGCATTCTCACTTTACAGATGCGTGAACTGGATGGGACTAGATTTCTCTGGCTTAAGAGTTGGGCCAAGGGGGGCATCTGGACTGAGAGGAACCACAAGGAGTATCATTAGACCACCCAGGTTCTTACAGACTGAGAACCATAGGAGTCCAGTGCCAAAAGCCTACTACAGCTTCACCAACACTTATAGGCCACCCACTGACACTTCACTACCACAGGACAATTGCATTGAGACCCTGTCCTCTTTGTTGGTAGAGGGCAGTAGTTATTTGCCTTCCTTTAGATAACCACCCAATGTGTGGTGTTTGTTGGTGTCTTTGCTCAATCCATCCAAACTACCTTATATGAGCAATATCATTATCAAGACCCAAGAAAAGCACCTGGAACTGACAGGAGGCTTGAATATTTGGGATGTATGGAAGACTCAGCCCAGCTGGGGTACAAGGATTGTCTTGGTATGCCTTCAGCACACCAAACTCAGTGGTGGGGATTCTAAAACCCAGCAACATAACCATGGATTTTCCTTCAAGTGTCCATGATATGAAGGACCAGAGACATGCATGAATAAAGCAGCAGAGGCTGTCCCTAGTAACTGAGGAAAACTCAGATTTCATCCATGTACTATGATGTGTTTGCGACTATACTCAGCAAACATTTATTGAATCCTTCCTGTTGACTGGAGATACAAACATGATTAATTTCTCTCTCTGCCTACTCCAGGAGGAATATAGAGTAGACAGATTAGTGCTATATTAGAAGTACTGAAGAAGTTTCAGAAAGTATCCTGCAGGGGGTGCGGGGGAGGAGTTCAAGGAAGGCTTGTAGGAGAAGATAAATAATTTTCTTTCCAGGTAGGTAGTGTAGAATTGGTGGAACTCTACCAGGTGATTGCTGAAGGTTGAGGCCTTATAGAAGGTACATCAACCTTGAGCAAAACCCTGGAAGTCAAACTATGTGGAGAATTGGTGGAAACTACTGTTGAGAGAGTATCCTATGTTTGAGTTGGAGGGACTAAATTATCAAGACCTCGAATACTGGATTTAAAGATTTATTCTGAAGTTATTGGAACATCATGGAAGGGAAGAATGGACTCAGATTAATGTTTTAGAAAAAGAAGTCTGTGGAGGTCATATTGGGAGTAGAAAGAGATTCAGGTGGGGGCACTCTATTACAGCACTACTATAATCCAGACAAGAAATAGTGAAAGCTTGAGCCAAGATTATGGAAGCCACTGGAAAGGCAGTACAGAGGTACATATGGTGACATTGGGTGATAGAAAAGTGAAAAATAACAACAATAAAACCAAAGGCAGAGAGGATGGTGATGTCATTTATCAAACCCAGAAATCAGAAGGAGTGCATAGATAAGGCAAATCAAAAAAAGTGTTCAATCTGTTACCTTTCAGAGGGCTGGGAGACATATTTGTGGAACTGTAGGTGTACAACTCAGAGAGAAGTCACTGTGTGGATAAGATTTTGAGTCATTTTCAAGAATGCATTAAACTAGTTAGGAAGATAGTAGAGCGTTATAAGACGGTTGGGCCCTTGGCGAGTGCTGTATTTGTGAAAAAAAAAAAAAGTATAACGGAGCTTGATATGGATAGGAGTAGAACCAGGAGAGAGTGTGGTTATAGAGGCCACGGGATAAACGTTAAATGGAATTACTGTCAGTAAGACATGGTAAGAGCTAAGCAAGGACCACTCCATAAAACAGATCACCGGCAACTTTGAGAAGCAGTTTGAGAAGGGAGGCAGGAGCAGACTCCAGCAAGAGTCATAGACTGCCTAAGAGGGGATGCTCAAGTGTATCACATCAGTTACATTTAGAAGAAATTTGAAGAGGGAAGGAAAGTAGCTTGAGGAAGGAGAGGGTACTTGAGAGTCATCCTTGTTGCTATGAGCTACTGTCTTCCTAGCAAGCAGTTATCTTACCCAGCTGTGCAGGATAGGAAGGAGGAACTTCACCGCTACTTATTTCAAACTAGCCACAAAACTCCAGGCCTAAATTACCAACTGGGAAAGGAGAAGGGGCAGGTAATGTCTATTAACAGATCCGAATTTTGCTTCAAGACTTTTGGCTAGAACTTCCACAAGTGTGGGGATCCCTGGGTGGCTCAGCGGTTTAGAGCCTGCCTTTGGCCCAGGGCGTGATCCTGGAGTCCCGGGATCGAGTCCCACATCGGGATCCCTGCAAGGAGCCTGCTTCTCCCTCTGCCTGTGTTTCTGCCTCTCTCTGTGTCTCTTGTGAATAAATAAATAAAATCTAAAAAAAAAAAAAAAAGACTTCCACAAGTGTGCAAACTCCAATCCTCTACCCCAAACGAAACAACAACAAAGCAGCACCATCCCCCTTCGCTTCTTTGTAGCCTAGACCAACGGAGCCAGTGCACCGTGCCCGAGTCGTGCGCCGGGAGCCGCTCGGAGCCAGCCTGCTTTACCCCCAGGTGCACGGCCTGGGGCTGCCTTCGCGGAGCCGCGCACGGCTCTCTGGGCGGCGCGCTGGGCGCAAACACCGCACAGCTGCTCCAGTTCAGCGCGCCCGATTCTCCAACGATGCATAGGCTTCGCCAGCCGTCGCCTCGGGTGGTGACATCAAGTCCCACAACGCGGCGCGGGGAAGTGAGCGCAGGCAGGACCACCCTCGGTCCTGCTGCGGCCTCTTCGCCCCGCTGCAGTCGGCCTCCATTACCCTTTTCCCGTGCCGCACCTCCCTTGGGAAAATGAAATCTAGTGCCATCAGTGGAGGAAAAGGGTGGGATCCGCTACCTCTTTACTAGGCAAAGAAAAAAGGCAGAAAACCCACTCCAAGCAGCAAAGGGGTGTGTTGCACCGGCCGGGTCGCCTGCAGATCCCGCCCAGGCCCGCCCTCCTGGCCCCAGAGACTACATTTCCCAGAGGCCCCCGCGGGCCCAATGGGCAGGCCCGTCCGATCTCCCGCTCACACTGAGCGGTGACTGGCTTCCCCAGAGGGGGGCGGGGCCTGACCCAGCCAATAGGTGAGAGGCTCGTTACGGCGGCGGAAGCAGCGGCGCTGGGCTGAGGGGTGGGGGACAGAGTGTTAGCGCCCCGGCTGTGGCGGCTGGTCCGGAGCCCGAGGACGTCGGCCCCACAGGCGGAGAGCGCACGGGAGCGAGCTCGAGGTGGCGCGACGGCCCCTCGGCGCAGCACCCAGGTAATGGCGGGACGGGCGCCCGGGAGGGGAGGAGAGGGGAGGAGACGAGGGGGCGGGGCGGCCGAGCCGGGCTGCAGCGTCCGTCCCTCTGTGCGTCCCTGGGGAAGGGCAGCGGTGCTTCGGCTCCTGCAGCTCAGACCGAGGCTCTTTCACGAGCTGAGCACAGCGGTTGGGCCGGCGGCAGGAGCCTGGTGTCCTGCGGCGCGGAAGGGAGAGGCTCCGGGAGGGGTGGGCTGTTTCGGGCTTGGGGGCGTGGCGGGCGTGGGCCCTGGCGGGTAAGTGGAGCGGTCGGGGAAGCGCCGGCGGGCGGGCGGCCCAGGGAGTTTGGCTCCTGGAGCAGTTTAAAGTGACTCTCCACATCCGGGCCCTGCGCCCGCCGCTTTCAGACCCCGGCCGAGGCGGGGCCTCCTGCTTCCCCGCCCCCCTCTCCGGGAGCGCTGGTCTTCCTCTGCCATTGGCTCGGCCTCGAGGGGTTCGGGCTGCCCCGGCGAGGCTCGCGCGTGATTGGCTGGGAGTCGGCGGGAGGGAGGGGCGGGATCAGAGCGCGCAGGCCTCCGCGGATTGGTGCGGTCCCACGAGTGACGCGCCCGGTGTGGGGCCAATGGGCGGGCGGGGGAGGTAGGGGCAGGCTCGGGGGAAGAAGGCTGGATCCCAGCCGTGGCGGGGTGGCGGGGGTGCGCGGGGCCGGCGGGGCTGGACAGCGGCGGGCCCAAGGCGCGCTTGGGCAGGAGCCCTCTCCGCGAACCGGGGGTCCAGCTCTGTTACCAAGATGGGCCCCCCGCGGCATCCCCAGCCCGGCGAGATGGAAGCGGGAGGTGCGGGCGGCGGGCGGTGGCTGCAGGTAAAGAGGCACGCCGCTTGTGCTGGGGCTCCCCAGAACGCCGTCCTCCCCCCTCGCCAGGACAGAGTCTCTGACACCCGGGGTGTCTCTGCAAACCCGTGTTCTGCGATCTCAGCGGTGGGCTTCGGGGTGGGGGTGGGGTTGTGTGCGAATTGGGAATGTCGGAGAGCGTGGCTGCTGAGGAAGAAGTGGGGGTCGCCTTTAGAGAAAGTGGCGAAGGTCTCTGGTCCCTCCGGCTCGGTGGGGGCAGGGGGTCTGTGAGAGAAGGGAGGAAATCTGTAAAGGGAGGCCTGTGCGGAAAAGCATTTCAGAGTTCCTTTTGGATTAGGTCTTGAGGCAAGTAAGATTTCTGATTTCTTAGAACAGGGCATCTCCCCTCGGGTATCTCCTTTGACATACTGCTGACAGTTGTGTTCGCCTTGGTGTGAGCTTCAGTATTCCAAAGGAACATGCCGTTCTCCGTAAATCTGTGTATGGGATACACAGCGTGTTGTGCTAATACCTGTCATATAGCTGTCGTACAGGATTCAGTGTTGATTTTTTAGAGTGGCAATCCGTAAGTATTTACGGAGTGTCATAGTTCCCTCAACACCACACAGATGATTTTACTATCACTCGAACCCGTGTCCCTTAAACACTTACAGAATTTAGACCATTTCTGCTACATATGTTGATCACAAGTAATTGCTGTAGGTGAATGATGCTGCATTTGCTTTTCTGAGGGACAGCATAGGTATTGGAGATGCTTTAATTTCTCATCATTGATTCTAGTGTGAGAATTTATTAATAACCATATGACTGTATGCACTGCAGGTGGAAATGAGTTCTCAACAGTTTCCTCGATTAGGAACCCCTTCCACTGGGCTAAGCCAGGCTCCTTCACAGATTGCAAACAGTGGTTCTGCAGGATTGATAAACCCAGCTGCCACAGGTGAGATATGTGATATTCCTCTATATTGCTTCTTTAAGAATATTGCAGGTTTTTAAATTTAAAAATTAGCAAATGCCTTGTGGGGTTTTAGGAAATACTAGGTTATTGAATTTGAAGAAAGGATATATTACAATTCTAGTTTAAACGAGGTTTTTGGAGGCGCCTGGGCGGCTCAGTTGTTTAACCATCTGACTCTTGATTTCAGCTAAAGTCATGATCTCAGGGTTGTGAGATTGAGCCCCACCTCAGTCTCTGTGCTGGGCATCAAGCCTACTTAAGATTCTCCCTCTCTCTCCCCTGCCCCACCCCCTGCCTTAAAAATGAATAAACAAACAAGGTTTTTAAAAATTCTTTTTTTTTTAATAAAATAAATTAAAAAATAAAAAATAAAAATTCTTTTTTAATCCTTTCACATGTACTGGAGTATATGTGAAACTTAGAACAAAGCATGCCTACAAGAACTACATTAATGTGGTCTTTAAGGCCAAGAGGTGTAATAGTGCCATGAGGGAGTCCAAAGGTGTGTTAGGCATAATTCTTGCCTTTTAGGAGACTATGAGCTAGGAAAGAAGGTTTTAAAAAAAAGTACAATGAGCCCTTGAAAAACACAGGTTTGAACTGTACAAGTCCATTATGTGTGGATATTTTCTTTTTTTTTTTTTAAGATTGTATTTATTTATTTATGAGAGGCACAGAGAGAGAGAGAGGCAGAGAGACAGGCAGGGGGAGAAGCAGGCTTCATGCAGGGAACCCGACGTGGGACTCGATCCCGGGTCTCCAGGATCACACCCTGGGCTGAGGGCAACACTAAACCACTGAGCCACCCGGGCTGTCCGTGTGGATATTTTCTAATAAAGGTAATACAGCACTTCAAATGTATTTTGCCTTTCTTATGATTTTAATATTTTCTCTGTTATTATAAGAATATAATATATAATATACAAAATACATGTTAATCGAGTGTTATAGGCAAGGTTTCCAGTCAGCAGTAGGTTATTAGTTAAGCTCTTAGCAAGTCAAAAGTTATATGCAGATTTTCGACTGTAGGTATGGTCATCACCCCTAACCTCCTCATTGTTCAAGGGTCAACTGAATATATACACATATACACATTTAGCTTTTAGTTGTATGCCCTTTGAATGCTAAAGATCAGTGGTCCTCAGCAGGGATGATTTTGCAGTCCAGGGAGTATTTGGCAATGTGTGGATACGTTTTTGGTTGTCACAACTAGGGGGTGCTGTTGGCATCTGATATTTAAAGGCCAAGGATGCTGCTAAACATCCAAAATGGCCAGGACAGTCCCCTACAACAAACTATCTAATCCAGTTAACAGGGCTGAAGTTGAGGTACTCCATCAAGTAGTCTTTTTTTTCTCTCTACATCAAATAAAAAGATGACATTGCTAAGTAAAGTACCACTGTGGGCTCATTGTTCAAACCAGGAACACAGGCATCATCTTTATTGCTCCCTCTCTCACTCTCACTCTCTGGCTCTTATATGTGAGCTATGGACCTTTGTCTGGTGCTTCAGCCTCATTATCCCTCCTCCAACTTAGTTTTTGTAACAAATTTATCTTAGTTCTCTTAGGACTTGAAGTAATTTTAAGCTACTTTATGTCTCCTGCTTAATAGTAACTAGTCATTTTCTAAATAAATGAGAAAACGTTCCCAATATTTTTGACCTGTAGACTTTATATATTCTGTTCCTTTTGCCACAGTCTCCTTCCTTCTTACACTCACTTATTTTATAAATTCCTGTCATTCCTTGAGGTTTCGTCTCAGATATCATATTCTTTAAGAGGTCTTTGCTGACTAGACCACAAGAGTCAGGGATAGGACCGCCTAGAATGAAGGCTGGAACCATGTTCTGGAACCTAGAACCTTGTGTACCTTTGTATGTACTATACTTGCTACATTGTAGGGTACAAAGTAGTAGCCAGCAAGTCCTTATAGAGCTACTTAAACTTCTTTGCTCCTTAACAAATATTTTTGACAATATTTTGTCTTTGGTATAAGTTCATAGAATAATTTCAAGGAGAATAGTTTATTTTTTTTAAGATTTTATTTATTCATGAGACAGAGAGAGAGAGAGAGAGAGAGGCAGAGACAGGCAGAGGGAGAAGCAGGCTCCTTGCAGGGAGCCCGATGGGGGACTCGATCCCAGGTCTCCAGGATCAGGCCCTGGGCTGAAGGCCGCGCTAAAGCACTGAGCCACTTGGGCTGCCCCAAGGAGAGTAGTTCAAAAGAATATTTTTGAATGTTTATTTGCAGAGAATTTTGCTACTTATTAAAAATGGTGTCAATGAGCAATAATTGCCCTCAGATTTTGTTGAGAGGGATATCATTGACTTAGACCAAAATTGCCTATAATTTGACACTTTTAAATAGGGTGTATGTTTTTTCCTTCAGTGATTCTCAGAAAGAAAACAAGTTTTCCATAAGGAGTTAAATATTTTTCTGTATTTTCTATTGCTTTTATCAGAAGAACTAATATGAGATCTGAAGCATATCAGGATTTTAAATATATGTTCAAAGTTCAGAAGTATGGGGGTACTTGGGTAGCTCAGTGGTTGACTGGCTACGCCTGTAGCTCAGTTCATGATCCTGGGATCGAGTCCTGCTTATGTCTCTGCCTATGTCTTTGCCTCTTTCTCTGTGTGTCTCATGAATAAATCCATAAAATCTTAAAAAAAAAAAAAGTTCAGAAGTATGGATTGCAAGTTTTCTTAACTATTCTTTCAAGATTCTTTTGGTCCTAAATGATTCTAAAAAGAGCTTAACAGGAGATAGCCAGTACATTATATCGTACTGAAATTGTCAAAAATCACAGTCTTCCCGGACAGATAGATTTGGGGGAAAGTTATGAAATTGTCCGTTTCCCTTAAAGATTTAATCAGAAGAAAATCTGGACAACACGGAAGGTTCACAGTATGATCTTATATAAAGATCATATATTTAAAAAGGTGTTAGAACTAGTAAGTGAAATCAGTAAAGGTTGCAGGAAAAAAGTTCAACGTATAAAAACCAATTATATTTTTAGTACTAGCAATGAACAGTGAAATTTTTAAATATCATTTGTAATAGCATCCAAAAAAAGCCCCACAAAACACTCAAGGATAAATTTAACAAAATGTATTATATAGGACTTGGGATTAGAAAACTGAAAAATGTGACTGAGGACAATGAAAAACCTAGATAAATGAGGTGCCCAGTCATGTTCATCTATTGAAACACTCAGTATTTTTAATATACTTGTTCTACCCAACGGGATCTGTAGATTGAAAAAAATTCTAATCAAAATCCTATCCTGTTCTTTTGTAAAAATTGTCAGTCTGAATTTATATTTATGTGGAAATTGAAGGACCAACAATAGCCAAAGTAATTTTGACCCCTAAAAAAGAAAATAAAGTTGGAGGACTCTACTACCTTATTTCAAGACTTGCTATAGAGCTATGCTAATCAAGACAGTATGATATTGGCATAAAGATAGAGATACAGACCACTGAAAATGGAGGATCCAGGAATAGACCCACACATAATGGTCGTTTGATTTTTGACAAAAATACATAGGTAATTCAATAGGGAAATGATAGTCTTTTCAACAAAACCGTATCCATATGGAAAAAATGAACCTTGACCTTTACTTTTGCCATACACAAGAATTAAGTCACAGTGTATCTCTAAATGTAAAACTTAAAGTTTCTAAAAGAAAATATGGTAATTGCTTATGACTTTGGGGTGAACAAAAATTCTTTAGGTTTCAAAAAACACTGATTAATACTAATTACAAGAGCAACAGGTATATTATACATTATCAAAATTCAAAATATCTACTCTTCAGAAGACACTATTAACAAAATAAAAAGGCAAGCCACAAATTGAGAAGATGGCTGCAATAAATATATCTGCAGAGGATTTATATCCTGAATATACAAAGAACTCTTATAACTCAGTAGCTTTTGCTATGTAAGACAACCTGATTTTTTTTTTTTTTTTTAAAGATTTCATTCATTTATTCATGAGAGACACGGAGGGAAAGGCAGAGACACAGGCAGAGGGAGAAGCAGGCTCCGTACAGGGAGCCCAATGCAGGACTTGATCCCAGGACTCTGGGATTATACCCTGAGCCAAAGGCAGATGTTTAACCACTGAGCCACCCAGGCGTCCCTGATTTTTTTTTTTTAATGGGCAAAATATTTGAATAGACACATCACCAAAGATGCTATCAATGTCCAGTAAGCACATATGAGATACTTAGTAATATTAGTCTTCAGATCAATGCAAATTAAAACCACAAAATAGTACACATCCAGTAGAATGACTAAAATTAAAAGACCAACAATACCAAGTTTGATGTGTTTGTGGAGCAAGTAGAATTCATACATTGTTGATGGGAATGCCAGATAACCTAGACACTTTGGGAAAGGATTTGGCAGTATCTTATAAAGTTAAATATAAACTTAACCATACAACCCAGCAACTTGTTCCTAGATATTTACCCAAGATAAATATGTCCAAAGACCCATACTTCAGTGTTCAATAATTCCTGGAAACAACCCAGGGATTATTAGCTGGTGACTTAAGTTTGGTTTATATGTACAGTGGAATACAATTCAACATTAAAAAGAAACTGCTAGCATATAGAGCAACATAGATGAAACTCAGAAATATTAATACAGTTAACCCTTGAATAACCCGGGGGTTGAGGTCACTGACCCTCTTTGCAGTCAGGAATTTGAGTATAACTTTGACTCCCCAGAAACTTAACTACTAATAAATAGCCTACTGTTGAATAGAAGCCTTACTGATAAACAATCCATATTTATATTTTTATCTGTATTATATGCTATATTTTTATAATAAGCCAGAGAAAAGAATTTAAGAAAAGCATAAAAAAAACAGTTTATAGCAATGTACTGTATTTATCCAAAAAAAATCCACATATGAGTGGAGCCATGTAATTGAAACCGACATTGTTCAAGAGTCAACTGTACTAAGAGAAGGAAACAGACATGAAGGACCACATATTGTGCTCTGGTGCTTGAGTGGCTCAGTTAGCTGAGCGTCCAACTCTTGGTTCTAGCATAAATGGTGGTCTCAGGGTCTTGGGATCAAGCCCCACCTTGAGCTAAGCAAAGAATCTGCTTAGGATTTTCTCTCTCTCTCTCTCTCTCAGATAAATAAGTAAATCTTGGGATCCCTGGGTGGCGCAGCGGGTTGGCGCCTGCCTTTGGCCTGGGGGCGCGATCCTGGAGACCCGGGATCGAATCCCACGTCGGGCTCCCAGTGCATGGAGCCTGCTTCTCCCTCTGCCTGTGTCTCTGCCACTCTCCTGTGTGTGACTATCATAAATTAATAAAAATTAAAAAAAAATAAAATAAAAAATAAGTAAATCTTTAAAAAAACAAAGGACCACATATTGTATGATTCTGTTTGTATGAAATTCCAGAAAACACAAAGCTATAGTCTTAGAAAGCAGATGAATGGTTTTTAAGGGATAGGAGGGTGGGAGGAGGGAAGGAATTGCCTGCAAAGGGGTATGAATGAGAATAATGGAAAATGTTTTGTATTATGATTGTACTGTATTGTGATTATAGTTCTGTATAGTTTTTTTTTAGAGAGCAGGTAGGGTCAGAGGGAGAGGAGACTCCATACCCAGCATGGAGTCTGATACAGGGCATGATCTCACGACCCTTAGATCAATGACCTGAACTGAAATCAAGAGTCAGGTGCTTAACTGACTGAGCCACACAAGAGCCCCGTAGTACTGTTTACTTTTATGAATTTTATGTAATTGTGTATAAAGGGTTAGTGGATTTTTATGTAACTTGTACCTCAGTAAAGCTGATGGACTAAAAAAATGGACAAAAGACAAACACACTTCACAAAGGAAGATATGTATATATGAATGGCCTGTGATCCTATTAAAGAATTTCAACATCACTAGTCATCATGGAAATTCTAATTAAAACCACAATGAGAGACCCACTATATACCCACTAGAATATCTGTGTATCAAGAATTGTGAGGATGAAGAGCTGCTAGAACACTAATACACTGGTTGATGGGAATATAACATGATAGAACACTTTGGAAGTGGTTAATTAATTGGTTTGACCCAACCAGTCTGCTCTTAGGTTGTTGGTAAGAAAGTTAAAAATACTCTTGTTGAACTCTCCACTCTTAGAATAGCCATTTTATTGTATGTAAATTGTGTATCAGTAAAGTAGTTTTATTTGTTTGTTTTGATTCCAAGTTTTTTTTTTAAATTCTAGTTAGTTAACATATCAGGTAATACTGGTTTCAGGTGTACAATTTAGTGATTCATCACTTAAATATAACAACTAGTGCTCCTCACAAATGCCCTTCTTAATACCTGTAACCCATAAAGTGGTTTTAAAAATCAAAATTAAAAAAAAAAATCTGAATGACTAGGGAGAAAAATCAGTATATAACAAAATGTAAGATATACGTCAGTCTTTTCATTCAGCACATGTACTTTCAGAAATTTTGTTCCTAAGGAAATCATTGAACAAGAGCTCAAAGTACATATGGATTTTTATCCCAGAGTTGTTGATACTAGCAAAAAAATTGGAAATAACCTAAAAACCCATCAGTGATAATGCTTTAAAAAGCTATAGTTGGGGTACGTGGGTGGCTTAATTGATTAAGCATCTGTCTATTGATCTTACCTCAGGTCTTGATCTCCGGTCATGAGTTCAAGCTACGAGCTAGGCTCCACGCTGGGCTTGGGGGCATACTTTAAAACAAAACAAAACTACATTATATCTATGCAATGGAATTTCAATTAGCATTTTTTTTTAATGATGTGGTGTATATTCAGTATTACTCAGCAGTTTCAGTTCTGGGTGTTTATCCAATAGAAATGGTAAATAGTTCATCAAAAGACTATATGGGAATATTACTAGCACTACTATTCACATAAAGCAAAAAACTAAAAACTATTGTAATGCCTATCAATAGTAAAATGGGTAATTTGTGATTGATTCCCACAATGACCTGCTGTTACTGACATTGAAAAATCTGCAGCTCATGCAGTGACATACATGGATCTCATACCTATTAGTGAAAGAAGCAAGATACAAAAGGGTACGTTGCTATGAGTCTATTTATATAAAGTTCAAAAATAAATAATAGTTATCTGTGGTGCTAGGAGTTAGGATAGTGAGTACCCTTGGAATCCAGCAAAACAGAAGGCTTCTGGGGAATGTTTTGCATCTTAAGCTGGGTGTTGGTTACTTAGGTATATTCAGTTTGTGTAAGTCCATTGAGCTGTACAATTAACATTTGTGCACTTTATGAAAATTATAGTTCAATGAAAAGCTATATAAATAAAACCCACCCAAAATTAAAGAGGTGAGAAATAACTGAAGGCTTTATCAACATACTAACTAACTCTTGGTGCCTTTGGGGAATAGACTTCAGGAGCAGGTTTATTTTCTTCAGTTTTATGGATTCTTGAACTTTTTATGTAAGTATAATCTCTATGTTTAGAAAATTGTTAATATTATTTTGGGGAAATGATAGACAAGTATGAGATAATACTTTCACAAACTGTTTCATTAAATTAGGTCCTTGATTTTTTAACTTAGATTTTAAATAGGTAACATGTTCTCATGGTCCAGAATTCCCAAAGAAAGTGTACAGTGTTGGGATCCCTGGGTGGCTCAGCAGTTTAGTGCCTGCCTTCACCCCAGGGCGTGATCCTGGAGTCCTGGGATCAAGTCCCACATCAGGCTCCCTGCATGTGTCTCTGCCTCTCTTGCTCTCTCTCTCTGTGTCTCTCATGAATAAGTAAATAAAATCTTAAAAAGAAAAATGTACAGTGAAAAGTATCTCTTATCCCTGTTAGAATCCACTTTCTTTCCCATCAAAAAATCAAGATGCTTTGGGAGTTATGTTTCTACATAAGAAAATAAACACATGTTTGTGTGTATTTCATTACTTTTTCACTATTTTGTACCTTGGTTTTTTCATGTATATATTCTTAGATATTTTTGCATAATGCTCACTGTCATGAGATACCTAAAAAGCTTCCCTGTTCTATTCTTATAAGTTGCATGGTGGTCTGTTATGGGAGTATAACATAATTTATATAGATAGCAAGTCTCCTGTTGATAGACATGTAGGTTTTAAAACTTCCTTTACAGGAATAAAAATGGTGAAACAAATAATCTTGTACGCAAGTCATTTTACACATATGCCATATATCTATAGGATATATTCCTGTAAGTGGAATTGTTGAGTGTCAGAGGCTGTGTACATTGTAATAATGATGGATATTTCCATGTTGGCTTTGTAGGACATTTGTTTTGAAAACCTACATGTTCTTGGACTTAAGAATTATATTTAAAGGCACCTAGGTGGCTCAGTTGGTTAACTGTCTGACTTTGGCTCAGGTCATGACCCCAGGGTCCTGGAGTTTACACTCGGTGGGGAATCTGCTTCTCCCTCTCATGCATACTTGTGCCGTCTCTCTCACAAGTAAATAAATAAAGTCTTTTAAAAAATTGTATTTAGGGGGATGCCTGGGTGGCTCAGTGGTTGAGCTTCTGCCTTTGGCTCAGGGCATGATCGAGTCCCACATTGGGCTCTCTGTGGGGAGCCTGCTTTTCCTTCTGCCTGTGTCTGCCTCTCTGTGTGTCTCTCATGAATAAATAAATAACATCTTTTTAAAAAATAAAAAATAAAAAATAAAATAAATTATATTTAAATTATCATTTTAATGTTAGGGGGTTTTTTGTGTTTTTTTTTAAAGATTTTATTTATTCATGAGAGCCAGAGACATAGGCAGAGGGAGAAGCAGGCTCCCTGCAAGGAACTCAGTGCAGGACTTGATCCTGGACCCCAGGATCATGCCCTGAGCCAAAGGCAGATGCTCAACCGCTCAGCCACCCAACCATCCCTAATGTTAGGTTCTTATAACTTTTTAAATAAATGTCTTAAATGAAAGTGTCATATTTTTTATTGCTCTTTCAACTGTTTGAGTTCATTTTAGATAGTTATCAGGCCCTTTGTTCATAGGAGTGGAAAAGCTACAATATCCAAAAAAAGGCCTGTGTTCCATGGGTGTGGCTCTTGGGTTTGATATCTGTTGGGGAACCTAATGCCCAAATTCTCCTTAAGAAAATCTCACAAAGAAATAGCCACTTTATCAACCCTGAAATTTACCTGTATGCCAATGCCACTCTTGTACGTGCTGTGTAATTCATTAATATTAATTAATATTGGAAGCATATGACATGCTATTTCTCCCTTTCTGTCCTTACTAGTCAATGATGAATCTAGTCGAGAGGCTGAAGTCACTGCCAGGGAGCACATGGGTTCCAGCAGCTCCCTACAGTCCCGAGAAGAGAAGCAAGAGCCTGTTGTGGTAAGGCCCTATCCACAGGTGCAGATGTTGTCTACACACCATGCTGTTGCATCGGGCACACCTGTCACAGTGACAGCCCCACCAGCACATCTGACGCCAGCAGTGCCACTCTCCTTTTCGGAGGGACTTATGAAGGTAATGGAGAGGTTTTAAATTTCACATTAAACCACAGCTAAAAAGACTGGCTAATAATCTTCCTGACAATTTTCACAAAGTCTTAGGCCATATCCAGGATCTTAGTGTTTTCTTTTTGACCCACCAGTATAGCTCTTCTCTGTCACTTAGAGCTCTGCTATTCTGCAGTGCCTAGTCTTGTGCCGCTGGGCAGTTGGCATCACAGGATCTTTTCTAGTGTCCATTATTTTGACATTGATTTTATTCAAGTTATGGGCATGCTAACTCAGATTTTATCTTGGAGTGGCACTCTTCTCCAAAATTTTGTTTTAAAACTTGGTAATACGGGAGTATCCGAAAATATTGCCTTGTATTTTACTTCGTAGCTATGTTTCAGTTACTGGGAGTTTTATTTACTTCCACCCAAACTTAGGATGCAGAATTGTATAGAAGAAAGAATGTGGGCTGTGAGCCATACGATCTGGGTCTTGGTCCCAGTTCCAATTTTTACGGTCTGTGTGGCTTTGAGCAGGTGACATAGCCTTGCTTTGTATGTTTCCTCATCTGTAAAATGGAAATGCCGGTACTTCAATGGAAAAGCTGTGATGCTAAGAGATAAAATATATAAGGCTTCTAGATCTCTCCTGGTGTTCTCCAGGTTTGATTTGTGTACTTTTAACTATAGAATGAATGCATCACTCATAAAAAGCTATTGATATGTTTCGTGTGGTTTTCTGTTTGCAGCCGCCCCCGAAGCCCACCATGCCTAGCCGTCCCATTGCTCCTGCTCCACCTTCTACCTTGTCACTTCCCCCCAAGGTTCCAGGGCAGGTTACCGTTACCATGGAGAGTAGCATCCCTCAAGCTTCAGCCATTCCTGTGGCAACAATCAGTGGACAACAGGTTTTTTTCCTCTTAATTTGCTGATTTTCAAACAGAGATGCCAAACTGTTGATCATTATTTATTGAATGCCAGCAGTACATTGGGCACTGTACTAAGTAAAAAATTAAATGGTCACTGATCTCTGCAAGGGGGAGATAGTAGGTTTGAGAGAGAAGGCTGTTTACAGGGAGTAAAACTAACATGCACTGCACAGTGGTGTTTGTCATTTGGCTAGTATGTATGAAGCATCTGCTGTGTGTGAGGCACTGCCTTTGGTGTGAGATAAAAATCTAGATAAGATAGTCTGTGTCCTTGAGTGCTCAGAGTCCAGTTTTGTGGGATTAAGAATAGCCTCATGGCAGTAGTGCTTCTCTAGAATTTTCTCTGAGGAGAATGAATATGTATCCTGGGCGCCTAGCAGGTTCCGTCAAGCATCTTGTCAGTCATGAACACTTATTTTGTAGTTTCATGATTTAACTTTAATTTTTTCCTGAAATTCTCCTACTCCACAATATGTATATGATTTTTTTTAATATTTTGAATTACTGAGTAAAAAAACCTGAATCTAAAACCTTTCCCTTCAAGTTTTCAAGAAAAAGTTGGTATTCCAAGAAGACATACTATGTTTTCTTCCTTTTGTCATACTGCTGAGTACTTCCAGAAGTACCGGAACCCCCACCTGGGAATGGTGTCAGTCCTGGGAACATGTGAGAGGGGACATCTAAGCAGGGAGCTGAAGAATTCATAGGGGAGTACCTGCTGGGTGCTAATTGCCATTTACTTAGAAGTCCTGCATAGCATAAAGGATGGATGAATGCAGTAGCATGTAAAGGAAATAGAATAGGGAAAAATAAGCTTTTGGCCAAGGCAGAGAAAACAAGTGTGAAAGACTAATATTGAAGATGAGAGTGTCCCAAAGTGGGCAGTCATATGTGTCCATCTGTTAGAGACCTAACACAAGCTAGCCAGCTAGCCTTGAGGCGTTGGAGGGCCCTCACAGTCACTACATGCCTGCTGGCATAGGTCATCATGCATATGTTGTATATCCTTTCCCTTGGGATTCTCACTGCCTAAAAGGAACAACCCACAGTTGGAGGCAGCTGACCTAGAAGCAATGGCTAAGCATCAATGGCTAAAACCAAGCACATGAAAATAATATTACGTTCTGTCTCTTGCAGGGGCATCCCAGTAACCTGCATCATATCATGACCACAAATGTACAGATGTCTATTATCCGCAGCAATGCTCCTGGTCCCCCTCTTCACATCGGAGCTTCCCATTTACCTCGAGGTAAAGACTGCACAAATTGTTAAAATGTGATGGTGAAATATACGTTTGGTAAGAGATTTTTGTTACCATTAACAAAAAATATTTCTAGAATCATCTTATTAAAGTGACAGGACAACAGAAATAAGACACATTTTGAGCATGGTCTAGTATGCGAATTATAGTTGTATTTCAACAAGTGCGTGTATGTTTGTGTGTGTATGTAAACTTAAAGGTATGTGTAAACTTAAAGCAGTTCAAATTTTAATATGGTCTAAGGATTGTCCTGTATAATGAGGAACTCCTCAAAGCTATGATAGTCCAAAATGGTCTTCATTATTAATTTCTTTCTTAGTCAGAAATACAAACATGGATTATTCTTAAAGTTTATTGATAACAGTTACTCAAGTAACATAGCCGTAAGATGAATTTATTCTTACAATTAAGTTCTAATAGGTAGTCAAATATTAAACTGAATGAGTTTTCTCAACTACTTGATCAGAAATTGTAGCCTTCTATTGGTGATTGTAAAATCATCTTTGGGAAAATCAGGCTCATAAGTACAAAACCAGGTTTACTTGGTCATAACATAATTCAGTTTTTCTCAGAGTGAAGTTCACAAGAGTGTCTGTGTTAGGTCAAAACTACTTTTGTGAAAATACTGAGACATCATTTGCCTGTTGTACCATGTTGACTTCGCACTGACGATACAAAGGCAGTGGACCCTCACCAGTGGTTACAGTGCTGGAGCCTTGGCCTAAATGGAGGCAGTGGCACCACACTGTGCTATTCAATGTGCTTTGCTTCTACATACTTGCAGTTAAAAAAAGCAGCATCCAGTTTCGTTTAAGAATGTCCTTGAAGAAGCAGCACAGGTTATTAATTTTATCAAATCATAACCCTTGAGTGCACATATTCCTCATTATCTATGTAAGGGAAGGAAAGCATATATATAACACCTCAGCTACACTACTTGACATACTGAGGTCTAGAAACTATTCACACTATTTCCCTAGAGCATATAACTGGACCTGTGTAAATTGTGAGCCCAGAAGCCATACTAATGAAAAAAATTTTTTCCAGGTGCAGCTGCTGCTGCTGTGATGTCCAGTTCTAAAGTAACCACAGTCCTGAGGCCGACTTCCCAGTTGCCAAATGCTGCTACGGCTCAACCAGCAGTGCAGCACATCATTCACCAACCAATCCAGGCATGTTGGGTTGTGGGTGGTCACCTAGCAAGTATTAAGTGCCTACTCTGAATTCCTGACTCTGTTAGAGCATGGGAGAGTCCTTTGACCCTAAGTGACTTTTGATCCAAGATGTCAAGAAGGTTGAGTTATATACAGTGTGATGTAATCAGCCATAGGGATTTAGAAGAGTGGTGGTAAGGGAAGCTTTCTCTGGGATGGATGTGGTAACAGGGATTCAGAGAAGTGAGAGGCAGTGAAAGGGAGCAAAACTGAACAGTGGTGAGGAAGACTGTGGTGGCAGAATGTACAGTGTTTACTAGAGGCGAGCCAAAACTGAGAGGTTTTCATTCAGATCAGGATTTATGAGCCTCTACATATTTTGTGCACATTTTTATGCATGTGTATGCTTTTCAAGGAAAAGACCGTGTGTCTTTCAACCTTTTTTTCAAGGAAATCTATGGCCTCAGTACTACTGAGGTGTAGTGTATGATGAGGTGACATTGTGATGTCTCTAAATCCAGAGCTCTAAGATACAGAGTATGAATTTGATTTTGTACCCAGCAGAGAACCACCAAGTTTTTTGAACACAGCAACATACAATTAGGGAAATATCCTTGAAAGACTAATGTAGCTGAATCACAGATAGGAGATGAAAATTCAGATACTTTGGGGGCCAGACTGGTAACAGCTAGGTCTAAGACAATAAGGAAAGCTGCTGAGTAGGACATGGGGTAGTACATGCCCAGCCTAGAGTTTTCAATTTAAAACAAAATAAGAGACCTTGCTGGCTAACAAAACACATTTGGAGATTCATTAAGCCCCTGGAGTATAAATGGTATACAGAAAGGATGGGAGAAAGAACCAGGACAAGGAGTTCACTAAAGATAGTATGATGATCCTCCTGTGAGACAACAGACTGTAACAGTAGGCATGGAAGGTAAAAAAGTCTGGAAGTGAGAGGCAGATCCAGAATGGGCAGCATTTGCAAATTCAACTGTATCAGCGTGAAAAAGGGACTATTCAGGAGGGCTCACATGATTAAAAGAACCAATGGTGGGCAAGTAGATGAAGCCCAGGGTGAAACTCATTTGTCTGGTGAATATTTTACACACAGATATAGTATAGGGGAAGGTAAGAGAAGTATATCCATGTGAAAACAGCCAGAGAGCATCTGGGCACCCTGAATCTTCCACAGGCAAATGCTGTTTTTTGTGTGTTTGCTAACTTAGAGTGCCTGAGAGCCAGCATTTCCATCCAGCGACTGATAGTCCCATGTGGAAAGTGCTGGGTTGTGTGTTAAAGTGTCTCTACCAGAACTAACAAATCTGTGGGCATAGAATGAAGGGTTGGATCCCAACTCCTATTAATAGGACAAAATGTTACATCCAGTCCTTTTTAGAAAGGAGGAATTTATACAGTGCAACCAGCCAAAATAGGATATTTTATGGTAATTCTGCTTGTTGGATGAAAAGAGAATTCCTTAATCAGAATGTTGAGAATTTACTTTCATTCAGACATAAACATTGTTGTTTGTAGGCTTAAGTTTCAAATTATACTTTAAGTGTTTGACTTACTGTATTTTATTTTGCTTTTAGTTTTAAATGAAGTATTTTTTTCTCTTCTCTTGGTAGTCTCGTCCACCTGTGACCACCTCTAATACCATCCCACCTGCTGTGGTAGCAACTGTCTCAGCCACGAGAGCTCAGTCTCCAGTCATTACTACAACCGCAGCACATGCTACTGATTCAGCACTTAGGTATATTTGGGGGTTTGAAGATCAGGGTCTCCTCTTCCCTTTTTCCATTCTTTTCCTTTCCTTCCTTTCATTTAGCTCAGTAAATATTTATTGAGTACTTTTTATAAGCCATGTGTAGTATTCTAGGTGCTGGAGTTAAAGCAGTAAACAACCAGAAATTCCTGCCCTCTTAGAGTTTCCTTTCTTAGGGGCTAGAGCCATACAAATAAAAGTTTTGGGATGCCTGGGTGGCTCAGTGGTTGAGCATCTGCCTTTGGCTCAAGGTGTGATCCTGAGTCCAGGGATCAAGTCCCACATCGGGCTTCCTGTGAGGAGCCTGCTTCTCCCTCTATGTCTCTGCTTCTCTCTTTCTGTGTCTCTCATGAATGAATAAATAAATAAATAAATCTAAAAAAAGTTTTAGATGGTGAAAACTATTTTGGGGAAGAATTAGATAGATTTGGAGTGACAGGGTTGGCAGTATAGGCTTACTGTTTTCTGTAAGGTGATCTGGGAGGACTGTTGTTAACAATAGATTGGAGCAGAAAAGTGAAAGATGTAATGAAGTGAGCCATGTGGCTGTGTGGGATAAGAGCATTCTAAGCAGTGGGAACAATAAGCGTTTAAAGGCCCTGAGACAGGAGTGTGTTTACCATATATTAGAAGAAGCAAGGGGCGAATGGAGAGCAACAAGAGATTATTTTAGGAGGTAATAGGGTCTTCAGATCACTTAGGGGCTGACGAAGCCCTCTGTAGGTTTAGACTTTGCAGGGGTGCAATCAATGGGAAGCTTAAGTAGAGTTTTGGGCGTAGCTGTGTCATAATCTGTAGTTTTAGCTAGGTCAGCCTGGCTGCTGTGGAGAGGCAAAATTAGAAATGGAGAGATGGTTTAAAAGGGTATGCAGGAATCCAGAAGAGATCATTGCTGGAGATGGAAAGACATGGTTAGATTCAGAATAAAGTTTTGAAGTTGGTTGAGGATTTATTTCAGAGGAATTATGTAGGGGCAATGAAAGAACAAGAAGAGTCAGGATTCTGGCCCTGCTAGTTGGCCTATGTAGCTAGAAAGATGGAGTTGCAGTAACTTGAGATGAGGAACAGTGGGAGGAGACTGGTTTTGGGCATTGGAAGCTTGTACTGACTTCTGAGCGCCCTAGTGGAGACACTGAGATTGGTAAATAGATGAATTTGAAGTCCAGGGAAGAGTTCTGAAGGAGATAATTTTAGGAAGACTGTATAGATGGGGAAGAGGTTTATGAGAGATAAAAATGTCTCTCAGATGGGAGAGCTGGAGGGGGAAGGAGTATTCTCAGAGGAGAACCCAGATTCATTAGGAAAGGGAGGTAAAGGATATATTTAGAGAAGAGAATTGAGGATGTAGGGGATTTTGCTAAATGTAAAATGTAAGTCCAGAGGCTGCACTGGAAGGGTTGGGTGTCTGAAAAGGAAGAGATCTACAGACCCATACAGGGATAAAGTCTGGTTGATGAGGAGTGATCTGTGATACTTCTTAGAAATGACCAAATTGGATGAAGACATAATGGTGTTTGTCCTTCTGATCCCAAGCCATACTGTGGTAAGGCTGCGAAAGTTGGGAGGTGCAGGGGGATGTGAGTCTTGCCAGAAGGTCTTTCTTGCTTCAGGCATTTGGTTATGTGGTGCATTTGGCAAAATAACAAGTGATTCACTGAACAAAAGGGGTGTAGTAGGCATGGAGCCTAACGCCGTCAGACTAGAGACCATCCATAAGTTTGAATTGCCAGCTGGAGGCAGGACCAAGTGGTAAGGAAGAGGGAGTATAGATGCCTGCCTGTTTTTTTCCTTGACCAAGTAAATAAAAAGGAAGTAAGGGAAGAAAATAAATTTTAGAAAGAATGTTGACTTTTGGGATACTGAGTTTATCCATCAAGGGTCAGCAGGTGGTTGAAGAGATGCCGTTGCCAGAGATAATGGGTTTGGAAAGTCCATCAGCCTGTGGACTCTAGTTAAAGTTTTGAGGTATCTGAGTCTCTGAGGGGGAATGAATAGAGTAAGAAGAGGGTCTGGAAGAGAACTCTGAAGGAAGTAATTTTTGACTGCAGAAGTGTACCTAGGACTTATATTTAACTATATTAGCTCTATCATTCACTAGTTGTGTGATGTTAGGCACATTTCTCAACTTTCCTGATCTTTAGTCTCCTTTTCAGTGAGATGAGGACACTGTATATTGCCTGAGGTACAAAGAGATACAACAGCCCAACATAAGATGTATTTGTTTTAATTTTGTTATCTCCATATATTTAGATGGTATGAGAAAACTCAAAAGTTATGAATGTATATACAGTGAAACAAGTTTTTTTTTAACCATGTGATCAAAGTATCTTTTCCAGTGTATTCAGTTTTTAATAAAAAACGGATGTTGAATTTTGTCAAATCTATTTTTAACGTAGTGCTAGTCATTACTCTGGGCGTTAGAAATATATTAGTTCAACAGACAAAATTCCTAATGACCAGATGATTTTTCTACTTAAATCTATAACAATGATAAATTTCTAATATCTAGCTCCCTTTGAATTCTGGAGCCAAAAAGTTTAAATAGACCAATTTTCATTGGAGAAATGGAAGAAAATTTCAAAGTCTTATCTCCTGAAAAGCACCAGGCCCAGACAGTTTCATTGAATTCTACCAGACTCAAAGACCAGATAAACCAATGATAATTAAATTGGTTCAAGGCATAGACAAAGGAAAGTTCCCCCCAAAAGTTAAGTGATCTTACTCTTTGTGTTAGAGTAATCCTTTCTGCCAGTTTTTTTTTTCTGCCAGTTTTTTGATCATTTTTTGTTGTTCATTGCTTGATTGAATGAAATATATTTTCCATTACTTATCTTCAAGAAGGACTTACAGGACCAGTATTTTGAGTTTTCACATGTTTAAAATCATTTTGCATGGGTATCATTATACTTAAGCAGTAGTTTAGCTAATAATCCTTTTGGTTTCTCTATTCTTTCTGTAGGTACTTTATTACTGTTTTTCCTCTACCTTCTAGAACTGGCTAAGTCTAAGGCCAGCCTAATTTTTTTTTAACCCCTAAAAAGATCTTGATATTTTTGCCTGATTGCCTAAGATTCTTTATTTTTGAATTTCAGTGACCTGGCATGTGTTTTGTAGTGACCATTATGTATCATTTTGTTCTGAAACATGGTGTACCTTTTTAATCTGCAGCATGAAACTATATTTATGAATTGTATCTTTATATGTTCATTTTGTTCCATTTTAGTAAGGGGGTACACAATGTGCTTGTTGGATTTCTCTTTTTTTTGCATGACTTCCTTACCTAATCTTTAATAACTTTTTCCTTTTTAATTCTGCTTAATTTTCTCACAGTCTTCTCTGTTTCTTCCTGAATTTCCAGCATTGTCTGTCATGCTCTACTTTTAGTTTTGCCTTCATTCCTGACCCAGCTGGATATTTTCTTGTTTCTCTCTTGATCTGTGCCTATTTATTTTGTCTCCTGTTGTCTTGTCATTATGTCCTGTAAGCTTTTACATCTTTGCTTTGTGTTTTCATTTCATGGAAGTAGTTATCTCATTAAGTTTTTCTCATTCATGGTACAATTTTCATCTGCTTAGTGAAAGAGTTTCTAGTGAACTTCCCCTTGTTCTGTCCACCATTTTTCTTGTAGCATCATAAAATAGATCTTGTGCTGGTTGCTTTCTGAGCACTCATCTTTGATTGGAGTTAAACTTACTCTGCATCAGCTATTTGTAATTGGTTCTTGTAGGCTAGGCTGTGTACCAAGTTAGGGGAAATTTTCGTAATGACTTAGGATACTGTGTTTGTGTTTTTTTGGTTTTTTTTTTTCCACTATACTTTCCTCCTCCAGTGAAGATAGACTGCCTAGATGGCAATTTCCGACTTTCCTGGGTCTCACCACATGCTAGATTTTTATTATTTTTATTTGTTTGGGTTTGTTTTTTATTGTTTTTTAAAGGAAACTCTGTACCTAACGTGAGGCTTAAACTCATGACCCTGAGATCAAGAGTCACGTGCTCTACCCACTGAGCCAGCCAGGTGCCCCTCACCACAATCTGTTTTTCACATGGTGCTTATCTGTATGTGTGGTTCCTACTTCAGCCCTACATCACTGATTCTTGGATATTGGAACCAGTCCGTGTCTAGGTCCTGCTTCACTGACAGTTCCTAATGTTACAAACAAAAGCTTTTGGTTTTCTGTGTCAGTGTGTTCCTCACTTTGGAGAATTATACTTGACTTGATTTTGCCCCTTAAATTATAGCTGCAGAGATAACTATCTGCATTGGTTTCTATGTCCCTCTTTGGATGTCACTGTGCTTGGCAATTCTGCTACATCTTCTGTGGTTTGAGGTTTCAGATATCTCTTAGTGTAGCCAAAGATGGAGACTGCATTCCTTTTTGTTTTGCTACTGTTTGTGAGAGTAAGAGAAAATCCCAAACCGGCGGTCTTTGCCTGCAGTACTTTTGTCCTTGCTCTAAAGAAGTAAAACTTCTTTGACTTCTTGAGATCCAGCTCAACCCTGGAGGATAGTCACAAGTTCACTCATTATAAATTAATCCCATATTTTCGTGTTGGTGAAGTTTCTAAATTGAGGCCATCAAAGAAAATCTCATCAGTATGAGAAAGAGTATACTTAAGACAATAAACTTGGGAGCACTTTCTATCTGACGGACCCTGCTTAATCTCTGATCTTTTTAGGGCAGGGCAGAATTGCCATTATCGATTCAGGTGTATTTTAATGAAAATCCTTTTTTTCCCAGTTGCCTCAGATTTGGCTAGTAAGAACGCCTTTAAACTGGCTTGAGTGTCATTTTGATAACTCCTCTTGGACTTTTGAGTACTTTCTTCTTTTTGGTACATGATAAATGAGGCCATTTTTTATTTTTCTGCTTTCCTAGTTTTGAAATCAGCCATTTCTCCAAAGATTCTTGGTTCTTTTTAGTGGAGAATGGTAATTAGAACCCAAGATCTGGGAGCTAGTGGTACACATTGCTCTTGGGGTATTATTGCCTTTGGACTCTTTCTGTGGACAGAGGTAATCAATATAGTAAACAAAGTCATGTCTTCATACTGATATTTCCAACTGAAAATTAACATTATAGGTTTATTCTTTCTACAGTTTTTTATTTGTACATCCTTTCTCTTTCACCTTGTGTGTCCTCAAGACATTAACACATAACTGCTTGAGGTTTGGATCAGTAATGTTAAAAGAAAAAAAAAAGTTTCAAAGTAACAATTCAGAGTCCCAAGTTCACATGTCTTAACTTCTTATTTTCTGTAGATTAAACTAACAATAAGACTGAGTGAAGTTTAAGACACCTTCCCAGTTTTTTTGTCTTCGAACTAGATCCCACTAAATGGAGTAGGAATGTATTCAAAGATCCCTTGAAGTGATTGTTTTCTCTGTGGAATATATAGTAACATTTTCTCTTAATTTACATTCACATATTTTTGAAATATAAATATATGAAAAGGTAAACAGTGAGGAGAATCACTGTCCTCTCTGTCCCTCGGATACCCTTTTCCCACGTTCTTATTCTTTTGCATTCTAAGATAACCTGTTCCTAGTTTTTTGGTTATCTTTTAAGTGTGTGTTCATTATAATTTAATACATAGGATTATTTGTCTAAATTTGTTTTTAATTTAGTACTTCGAGATTAAACTTTTTAAAAAACATGTAAAAAAGTTATTTGGTTCAAAAATCAAAGCTATACAAAAAGATGGACTAACAAGTGACCCTGTCCCCACCCAAGTTGCCATCTGCTTTTGGTCAGTCACCATTTTACTATTCCCTGATTTGGTTTCTCAGAGTTTCTTTTTATGAAGTACACACACACACAGATAAACACATACATTTTCTTTGTTTCCATTCTTTTGTTGCATTTATATGTACTTTTCTGTACCTTGCATTTTTCTCTTAATATATTCGGAAGATGACTCCAAGTCAATACTTTTAGCTGTGTTGTACCCCAGCTTATAGATGTACTGATGGACATTTTGGCATATGCTATTGCATGTTTGTGATGGTATACTTTCAAGGTCTGTTTGCAGAAGTGGAGTACTAAGCCAAAGAGTAAATGCCTCAATTTCCCTACCTAGAAAATGGCAATGCCTGGGTGGCTCAATCAGTTCAGTGTCTAACTCTTGGTTTTGGCTCAAGTCATGATCTCAGGATCCTGGGATCAAGCCCTGCATCGGGCTCCATGCTCAGCGAGGAATCTGCTTAATCTCTCTCCCTCTCTGCTCCTCCTGTGCTTTTGCATACATACTTTCTCTCTCTCTCAAATAAATGAATAAATCTTTGGGGGAAAAGAGAAAATGGAAATAATATTATCTACCTTACAGGTCATTATAAGGAGTACTTATATATTAATATATGTAAAGGAATTAAAATGTAATATACATTATAGAAACGTTTGGGGTTTTTTTCTATTAAGGGTAAATGAAAGTCAAAGACTACCATGTACTATAGTCTGTGCTGTCAAAAGCACTTTAAAAATGTATTTAAATACTTAATATATTCTTTTTTTAGGTATTTTCTGTATGAGCCAGACGTCTTCAATAGGAATATATTTAAGGTGAATTGAGGAGACCCTTTCCTGATGATTTGAATGTTGTCATTATTTTTTGTTATGAGGCTCTTCAAAATTATTTTTATATTTAAGTTCATCTGTCCTAAATTTTGTCATTATCTTAATCATATATACATGTATCTCTTGGAATGGTTTTTATTGTAAGTGCTGGGTGCAGGTGTCTTACACAGCACTCACTGTGGTCCATGTATTAGGTTGTCAACTATTAAAACTCTAGTCTCCAAAATGTATTTTTACCTGGTAAAGCTGCAGAGACATCCTCATAACTGCAGTGACAAGTTTATGCATTTGCTCTGTGTCAGCAAATACCCATCCTTCTCATGTTATTCTAAAGTCACCTTTGAAGAGAATGTGAAAGGCATACAGAAAAGAAGCCAGACTGCAAAACAAAGTCCTAATTACTGTTCATTGCCTGGACCAGTAGTGGTCAGAATCCTGTTACTTTGAGCAAGGTCTGAGTCTCCATTTGCCACAGGCTGATCCCACAGGGATTGTACCAAATGTGTGACGCTGCAGCATGCATTTGGATTCCCACGACAACTGGTGTAATGGTCATCTTCAGTAATTTTAGGAGCCACGGAAGTACTTGAACTCTCAGTTGTGATAGTAGAGATTCTGGTCAGAAGCAGCCTACCATCTACAAGCTAATCTAGTCCAATAATCTTAACCAGTATGCTACTTCTCAGGTGGTGACTGATAAGGCTAACTGTGGAATAGCCACAGAGCTTGTATTTTTCTTTGTGTTTCTGGATATAACCTTTGGGCATTTATTCATAATAAAAATTGGATTCTACCATAATATGGAGAGAGAAAATGAAACCTAAACAAAATCTCAAAGTGGTCATTTAAACTATCAGGGAACATCCATTCCTCATTCCCACCTTCTTAGAATGATTAGTGGAAGAGGCATAGTAGACTTAAAATGAGTGACCAAAGGACCTTTTAGGATCATCCAGGTTTTTATGTTTCTAGATTTTTTTTTTTTTCTGACTTGAGAATATGATGTGAGTCACATAGGGGAAATCTTTCAAGGTCCTTTACATTTTGGGTGAACATAGGGAATGGGCCTTTGAAAATGGCTCATTCTGGAAAACAGAAAAATTCAGTCTCTAGTAGCAGGCTTTCTCAATGAGTTCCACCAAGTTGCATAGTTTTATCTAGCCAGTTTTTCAGCTTTCCTTTGAATTCGAATGATAAGGCATTTAGTTTTTCTTCAGAGAGAAAACCATCCTTCATTCCATTTGAACACTTTATTCACTGATAATCCTGCCATGTCTGTTTTGAGAGAGAATCCTTATAATGAAACCATTGCTTAGTTTGGACATGTGCTGTTCCAGTCAAGTTTTTACCCTCAACAGCTCAGCTTACCTGTTTCTTCTTTTTAATTTGTATTTGCATGGTTCCAAAACATAAAAGCATAAAAAGGTGTGTAGTAAGGGGTGTCACTCTCTTCTCTGTCCCCCATCCACCATTGTCCAGGTTCCTTCCCTTTTGCCTTTCTAAATTACCTGGTAGTAACTAATTGGATGTCCTTCCAGTGTTCATTAAATATAGTCAGATTCAAATGCAGTTCTTTCTTTTATCCTTTTTACTCAATTAATTCATAAATTCTCTTTACTTTAAATATAACAGCATGTATTGAAAGTTTCAAAAAAAAAAAAAGAAAGAAAGAAAGTTTCCCATTTTGAGAACCCAGAAATGGACCCTCAACTCTATGGTCAGCTAATACTTTACAAAGTAGGAAAGAATATCCAATGGAAAAAAGACCATCTCTTCAATAAATGGTGCTGGGAAAATTGGATAGCCAAATGCAGAAGAATGAAACTGGACTATTCTCTTAAACCATATACAAATATAAACTCAAAAGGGATGGGAGACCTAAATGTGAGACAGGAATCCATCAAAATCCTAGAGGAGAACACAGGCAGCAACCTTTTTGACCTAGGCCACAGCAACTTCTTGTAAGACACGTCTCTAAAGGCAAGGGAAACAAAGGCAAAAATGAAGTACTGGAACTTAATTACGATAAAAAGCTGCACAGCAAAGGAAACCGTCAACAAAACTAAAAGGCAACCTACAGAAAAGGAGAAAATATTTGCAAATGACATATCAGATAAAGGGTTAGTATTCAAGATCTATAAAGAACTTCTCAAACTCAACACCCAAAAGCCTCATAATCCAGTCAAGAAATGGGCAGAAGATATGAACAGACATTTCTCCAAAGAAGACATGCAAATGGTCAACAGACAAATGAAAAAATGCTCCCCATTTGTCATCAGGGAAGTAGAAATCAAAACCACAATGAAATACCTCTTTACAACAATTAGAATGGCTAAAATTAAAAAGACAGGAAACAGGGCGGCCCTGGTGGCTCAGCGGTTTAGCACCACCTTCAGCCCAGGGCATGATCCTGGAGACCCAGGATCGAGTCCCATGTCAGACTCCCTGCATGGAGCCTGTTTCTACTTCTGTCCGTGTCTCTGCCTCTATCTCTCTCTCTGGTCTCTCGTGAATAAATAAATAAAATCTTTAAAAAAAAAAAAAAAGAAAAGAAAAGAGAGACAGGAAACATGTTGGCAAGAATGTGGAGAAAAGGAACATTCCTACACTGTTGTTGGGAATGCAATCTGGTACAGCCACTCTTGAAAGCAGTATGGAGGTTCCTCAAAAAGTTAAACATAGAGTTACCTGATGACCCAACAATTGCACTACTGGGTATTTACCCTGAAGATACAAATATAGTGAAACAAAGGGCACCTGCACCCCAATGTTCATAGCAGCAATGTCCACAGTAGCCAAACTGTGGAAGGAGTCCAGAATGTTCTTCAACAGATCAATGAATAAAGAAGTTTTACACACACACATACACACAGTGGAAAACTGCTCAGCCATCAGAAGGGATGAAATACCATTTACATTACCATTTACATTGATATGGATGGAACTGGAGGGAATTATGCTGAAAGAAGTCCGAGAAAGACAATTATGTGGTTTCACTCATATGCAGAATATAAGAAATAGTACAGAGGACCATAAGGGTAAGGAGGGAAAACTGAATAGAAAAAAATCAGGGTCACAAACCATAAAAGACTCTTACCTCTGGGAAACAAACTGAGGGTTGCTGAAGGGGAGGTGAATCAGGGGATGGGGTAACCAGGTAATGAGTATTAAGGAGGGCACGTGATGGGATGAGCACTGGGTGCAGCTGATGAATTATTGAAAACTGAATCTGAAACTAATGATGTGCTATATGTTGGCTAATTGAATTTAAACTTTTAAAAAAAGTTTCCCATTTCATTGTTCTTTTAGTAGCAGTACAATATATGTGAATGGGTTTGAAGGTGTTTCCATTACTTTACTATCTTAAGTAAATATTGCAGTGAAAATAACCTTATACTTTAGTCATTATCTGTGTATATAAGAACACCGGTAGGATAAATTCCCGAAAGTAAGTCAGAGAGTATATGCAGTTACACTTTTGATACATACTAGTTGCCTTCCTTTGCTCTCCCTCTGGAATGCTTAGAAGTGCCTGTTTCCTTCCAGCTTGAACAACAGTATGATATCCATTTTTTGGATTTTTGCCAATCTGATAGGTGAACAGTGACATCTCAGTGTATTTTTTTTTAAGATTTTATTTATTTATTTATTCATGAGAGACAGAGAGAGGCAGAAACAGGCAGAAGGAGAAGCAGGCTCCATGCAGGGAGCCCAGTGTGGGACTCGATCCCGGGTCTCCAGGATCACGCCCAGGGCCAAAGTTGGTGCTAAACCGCTGAGCCACCCGGGCTACCCTCAGTGTATTTGAAATTGTATTTCTTTTCCTATGAGTGGGAGTGAGCATTTTTTCTTTGTTAAGGGGCCACTTGTGTTTTCCGTTTAGTGAACTGGCTACTCATATCCTTTGCTTTTTTATTGGGCTGTTATTTTTCTCGTTGACTGCAAGGAGCTCCTAGTACATAAAGATTACACTTTCATTTATGAGTATTTTGACTGTGCTTGTAGTGTGTTTTACTATGTAGGTTTGCTTATTTGTTCACAGAGTCAAGTTTTTTTAATCTTTCCTAGCTTTTGAACTTTGAAAGCTTTTGTCATTAAAAAGCTCTCTTCCACTCTGAAGTTATAAAATAATTCTTGTCTTTTCTTCATATACTTTTTAGTTTGCTATAAAATCATTGATCCTCTTATTTATCCTGGTGTAGTAATGCATGAAGCATGGATCCAATTTTATTTTTTCCAAAGGGTTACTTACATAGGCTTCCCAACATTTATTAAATAGTCCATTCTTCCCCCTCTGACTTGAGGTGCCAACTTTGTTAAAATGTCACCGTTTCATGCCACTGTTGTAATTTCAATAGCTTGCTGCCAGTTAATTTGACATGCTTTCTGTATCGATATTCCCTTTTAATCATTAAATAATCATAACTAACTTTTGAAGAAAAAATAGGATATTGGGAGCAGCTTAGTGCTTTGGGGGCCATGGGGTAGGGTGCTCTTAATCAGGATTGTCTGTAATCCTCATAATGTGAAAACCTTAGTGTGTATCTCCAGCTTTGTTTACATAATGAAGCATATAGGCTATAATAATTTTTACTCAGGATTGTCCTAGAGTGTTGGTTAACTACCCTGAGAGTGCTGAAAATGACTAAGGTTTCATTGATTCGGTTCTTGGCACATATTGATACCTTTGAAAATAAGGTTTACAAGACTTTTTAGGAGAGAAACCCGACAAGCCATTTACTTCATTGATTCACTCATGGATCTTACAGACCTAAGAAACAGAACTGTATGACGATGGTCCAAGATAGTAAATGGCTTTGACTGCCTGCATTGTGTCTAGAGGCAAGAGAAAAATCATGTCTTTTCCGTCTTTTTCAGTCGGCCAACTTTGTCTATCCAGCATCCACCATCTGCAGCAATTAGTATTCAGCGTCCTGCCCAGTCACGGGATGTAACAACAAGAATCACACTGCCATCTCACCCTGCGTTAGGGACGCCAAAACAACAGCTACATACCATGGCGCAGGTAAAACCAGAGGTGAAACCGTCTGTGGAGGCTCTGGGTTAAAACCGGAATTGTGCAAAACTTGCAGTGTTGAAGGCAGTAATTGCTCTTAAATTGGACCAAGGTGAGAATGTTCTTACTGATAACTGTGTTGTTGTGGAATGTCTTCCCCACAGAAAACTATCTTCAGTACTGGCACACCAGTAGCCGCAGCGACAGTAGCACCTATTTTGGCAACCAACACCATTCCTTCGGCAACCACGGCCGGTAAGTCAGCAACCCTGCTCTTCCTGCTAGGAAGTGTGAGGCATGAGTGGTAAGCTAATTTTTCATTTCTCAGCTTCAGTCAGAGAAAAAGAATAGGCTAGAAGAATTATCTTTTTCCCAAGAGCTTTTCTCAGGTTTTTGAGAATCTTTAGTGTGTGTAGAGGCCATTGTTAAAAACTTTTTTTCTCCCATTTCAGGATCTGTGTCACACACACAAGCACCCACGAGTACAATTGTTACCATGACAATGCCGTCACATTCATCCCATGCTACTGCTGTGACCACCTCAAACATCCCAGTTGGTAAGTGTCCTTCAGCCTTCACAAAGCACTTAAAAGGGATTTTTCAACCCTTCTGATGAGGTCTTCATATAGAGGCCTAGTATTGGGGTGTGTTTTTTTTAAATTGTTGATTTTCAAAGCAACACTGAATTTCATTTTTAGTATATTTGTCATACAGACTTGGCATTGACCATAGTCGGGAAAAGAGAGCTGAAAGTTAACATTATTTTAACACAACTTTGACTCCTCATTCATCAGATTTTATCTCTCCTATATGTCTTTTAAAGAAGTAAATTAACTTCACTGACATAGTTAGATGAGATCCACAGATAAAGCAAGAAAGAAGCAAGGATCTGGAATGAAGAGAACTTGTAGACTGATGGATTGTTCAGGAAAAATCTCTGGAGTGATGCAAAGCAGGACAGGGGATAACCCTCAGGCTGATATTACCCTAGGTTCTCATTAGGTTCTCATCTGACTCTCATCTGACCTCAGGATATTTCACGAATATCGTAAAGTTTCTTATAGGCTTTGTTTTTTCTCCTTTTAAATACATGTTTTAAATATCAATCAATCAATCAATATTTTAAAAAAATCTTTGAAAAGTTTCTGGCAGCCAGACATCAGTCATTAAGAGCAGGGATTGACAACCTTTCTCTGGAGGGTCAGAGAGTAAATATTTTAGGCTTTGTAGGCCTCATAGGTCTGTGTCACAACTGCTGAACTGTGGATAACATATAAACAAATGAGCATGGCTGTATTTCAGTAGAACTTTTTATGGACATAGACATTTGGATTTCATATCATTTTCATGTGTCATGAAGTGTTCTTTTGATTTTTCCCTCCAACCACTTCATAGTATGAACCCACATAATAGTTCATGGGCCATACAAGAACAGGCATCAGGCAGAATTTGCCCACAGGTTGCCAACCCCTCGCCTAGGGGCTGATATCTCAGTCACATCTTCCAAAGCAGAGTCTAGCCTCTGAGGCAGAGCATTGTTCTCTTTAATTCACAAGCCCCAGGTTTAGTCTCTGGTGCTAGCTTTACCTTGGTTGTATTTTAGCATGTCATCTTACTGGTTACTCCCAGAGACGTAGGAAAGCTGATATATATATATATATATATATATATATTTTTTTTTTTTTTTTTTTTTAAGATTTTATTTGGGAGAGAGAACAATCCAGGGGAACAGCAGGCAGAGGGCAAAGGAGAAACAGGTTCTCCACTGAGTAAGGAGCCTGACCCAGGACTCCATCCCAGTGGCCTGGGATCATGACCTGAGCCAAAGGCAGACACTTAACTGACTGAGCCACCCAAGCGCCCATGCCATATTTTTCATACCATTTTAGAAGAGTGCATTTTGTAAAATGATACACTGACATACTTAACTGTCAGAAATCTACCTTACCTGCAGGTAGGTAATTCATTCATTCATTCATTCATCCCATCCCTTCCCTTCCCTTCCCTTCCCTTCCCTTCCCTTCCCTTCCCTTCCCTTCCCTTCCCTTCCCTTCCCTTCCCTTCCTTCTTCCTTTCCTTTCCTTTCCCTCCCTTCCTTCCCTTCCTTCCCTTCCTTCTTTCCCTCCCTCCCTCTTTCCCATGTAAGACAGCTTCACATCCCTCTGCACAAACTTGGAGGACACTTCCATAATGATGGCAGGACCCAGGAAGCCCTTCCTCCTCTTAGATAACTCAGCCACATCTGTCCTTAAATTGGAACTAGCCCCATAATAGGGTTTTATTTTTTTATTATTATTTTTTTAAGATTTTATTTATTTATTCATGAGAGACACAGAGAGAGAGAGAGAGAGAGAGAGAGAGAGAGAGAGGCAGAGACACAGGCAGAGGGAGAAGCAGGCTCCATGCACTGAGCCCAACGCGGGACTCGATCCTGGATCCCCAGGATCACGCCCCGGGCCGAAGGCGGCACCAAACCGCTAAGCCACCAGGGCTGCCCCCATAGTAGGGTGTTAGCAGTGAAAACACTGCTGTTGGCTCTTTCTCATGTAACCACTCACTGCACCTTGGCATCGAAAAGAGCATTCTTCTTTCATACCCCCTGAGGGCTAATTCCCTCCTGTGAAAAGAAGAGTGGGGTAGAGGGTGGGAGTGTGTGTGTGATTTTAGCACTGATGTATTTTTGTTGAAAAAGATTGTTGCTTGTTCCATACTGTCACTTCACACCATTTTCTGGCTGTGTCTAACAGTGTCATCAGTTATCCTGAGCATTATAATGACAGAGCCAGGCTTGTTCTTGCCATTTTTATAGTCAACAGCCTCACTGGCGTATCTATAGCTATGAGGAAAATTAGACCAGTAAAGAGAAAGCGGTGTACCCTATAGGAGGGCTCTCTGGTCTCCTCTTGAATCCTCTCTGTAAATACTTAGAGATTAGTTCTTATTAATGTCACTGTATCTTGTTGAGCAATCGCACTGTGGAAGTAAACTCCCGAGTACCAAGAGACAGGAGTATGTGTATTCATTGGGCTACAACTATCAACTTTTTACCTGTCTTAAGTTACGGTATTGTATTATATAACTCCCAGCTATTCTATTTATGAGGGGTTTGTTTGTTTGTTTTTGTTGTTGTTTTTTTTTTTATTTTTATTTTTGAGTTTTAACCATTTGCTAAATTCTAAATATGAAAATCACTTGACAGAAGTGTCCAAGTAGATTTAACCTCCGCCACTTAATGGGATAAATTTTGTCTAAGTTCCATCAGGCTAAGCTCTGGTTTTCTTTTCTTCTTTTATACTAAATCAAATACTTCTTTTTACATCACTATAGCATCCCTGTACAAAGGTACCTCAGTTGAGAAAGAAAACCTGATACTAACTGTAGAGCATTGATTTTCAAGGGACAGTTTAGGGGATATATTAAAATCACCTAAGCAGCTTTTTCCAAGTAACACTTGCTTTCTCCAGGTGAGATTAAATGTTGAATTCAGCCATTTTTACTAATAGGAATGTGTTGAGTCAGGGGGAAAAAAGACTGATTAACCATGAGCATAGAGGTTTTGCCTTTATTTTTTTTTTATTTTTTTTTGGTTTTGCCTGTAATAAAGGTTCATTTCCAATACCATCTTTGTTTTCTCCATACTCTCCATACTACATATGATAGTGGTATCAGAATTCTGAAAAGCAGAATCAGATGATCATAGCATTCAGAAAACAGGGATCATCTTTGGAGGTGGCATTATGTTCAACTTAGGTCTTTTTTTAAAAATAATTGGTAATGTGTGACTTTTTTTAATTAGAAAAAAAGATACAGATATAAATTCATGTGTGTGGTTTACCGACCAGTAGTTAGCCACTCTCCCAAATGACAGCTGCATTCCTATTGGGAACGTTCTTTTCTCCCACCTTTTATGAGCACAGTGGAGAAACAAGGCTTCATTGCTTCCCACTCAACTCCTCCTCTGCTTACTACTGATGGAAAATGTGTCAGGACAGCTTCTTCTGCCTTAGCCAATAGAAGTCATCATCATTGGTCGAATTGGGCATCCCAGCTATCATCTGCAGAAACTTCTCTAGCTGCCTCCCTCAGGAAATAGCTGGGAATCATGGTGGGCTTTATCTTTGGTGTTCAGTGCACTGCAGTTTGGGTAATGTGATGGCATCATCCTAGCTCCAGTGTTTAAGGACCTGTTATTGCGTAACTTGGGTCTTACACAGATGGTAGCTGTCCCTCTATATATCTAATGTAGATCACAGCTTTTCTTTCCAAATTCTACCACAGAGTTAATTAGGTCTGTGAGACCAGTAAAGTATGTCCCAGTTCAGCTGTACCTTCTAAACAAAACTTGATTGCAAATGCTAGAGGAAAGCAAAGTTGAGTCTCGGGTTAGATTTGAAAACTCTTATAGTCATTTTGAGTCTACTATAAAGTATTATGGAAAATCACAAGACATTGAAAGGATTTTAAAAATAAAAAGATTATCTGAAGAAGGCCTTCCCATAGATGAGGAAACCGAGACTTGGAAATTAAAATGACTCATTACTAATTAGCTATGGTCCCTGGAGTAAACACTAATAAGGTCTTTGCCATGTTAGTATTCAAAATTTTGTTGAATTTTTTTTTTTAATTAAAAATGTTTCTCCTTTTTAAAAAAGGTCTCCAGAAAGCCACATCAGGGAAAAAGAGCCTGATTTCTGGTATTTTTGTTAAAGAATTGATGTTGAACCCTGCTTTTACAAATAACAGTATGAATGTATCAGTGGATTATTGGATTGAAATAATTCAGTTGAACCTTATGTGTACTTATCTTTCCTTTTTTATTTTGATTAAAACTAAAGATCCAGGCTTTTTATTACTGTTTGCATTCTTAAGATTGTTGCTGGCCAAAAAATGTTTTGGCATGCCAATAAAAGCTTATGAGAGGTAATGTGATTGGATTTTGCATTTGTAGCTAAGGTGGTGCCCCAGCAGATCACACATACTTCTCCTCGGATCCAGCCTGATTACCCTGCGGAGAGGAGTAGCCTGATTCCCATTTCAGGTCATCGGGCCTCTCCAAATCCTGTGGCCATGGAAACCCGAAGTGACAATAGGTAGGAGGGAATGTGCCAGTTACACTACCTCATTATGTCATTAATTGTTTTGATTTTTCAGTAACACAAAATGTCCCATAAATATAGTATACACATACTTCTTTTCAGATTTCCTCCTGAAAATAATTGTATTTTTTTTGTTTTGTTTTATGAAAATATGCTATGTTTATTTATTTAGCCATTCTTCTTTTGATGGATGTTCTGCTGGTATCTGCTTCTTTGTTTGGTGTATTTCTGTGTTTGATTGATTTTGAGCTGATTTGAGAGTATGGGTTGCAGTGACATGACCTTCATTTTCATCCCCAGAGAACAAAGGCCTTCTCGTTAACCACAGCGCAGTTTCTAAAATGATTCTTTAGCCTTCCATTCCCTTTCATATAGTGACATTTTTTTAAGAGTATAGATAGGCCAGTTGTTTTTGTAGAATATTCTTCAGTTCAAGCTTGTTCGATTGTTTCCTCATAGTTAGATTCAGGTTGTACATAGTTAGATTCAGGTTGTACATTTTTGAAGCAAATACCACTTAAGTGATACATTCTTCTCACTGTTATTATATCAGAGAGCTCATGCCACCCCTATGTCCCATTGTTAGCCAAGTCAGCACTAATTACCTAGTGAAAGTGATATTTGCCAGATTTTTGCTATAAAGATATATTTTTCTCCTTTGTAAACCACTAATGTGTGGAAATAGTTTGAGACTATAAATACCCTATTCCTCAATAACCTGTCACTCAGTGGTGTTAGCATCTATTGAGGATTCTTCACTGAATCAAGTTGATGGTTGCAGTATGATGGTTGCAAAACAGTGACTTTTTTTTCTATCATTTCTTCCACACTCATCAGTTGGTATAAGTGTAATAAATTATGTAAATAAATTTTATCTATCCCCATGTATTTTAATTTTAAATGATTGTGGGCTCATGGATTTAGTTTATTATTATTATCCATTATTGTCATCTATTTTGATGCTCAGATCATCTCTGGGAGCTTCTTCAGACCATTTCCTGTGGGTTTTCCGTGACCCAAATATTGTAGCCCTACCTTACTTCCCACTGCAAGCATACTCCAAGCTCCTCCTGCACATTGTCTGAGCCTGTAATCTACCATTTCTCCAGGGAACCCTGGTTCCTTTTTATCAGTTAGAAACCAGGATCTAGGCTTTAGCTCTGTTCATTGCTACCTGATTGTCATTTTTTCCAGGCTCTTTTAGCAGGCAGAGATAGGAAGTATGCGATGTAATAAAAACTCTTGAGGGGTGCCTGGGTGGCTCACTCAGTGAAGTGTCTGACTCTTGGTTTTGGCTCAGGTCATGATCCCGGGGGCATGGGATCAAGCCCCTCCTCAATCTCCATGCTTGAGTGGGGAGCCTACTTGAGATTCTCTTCCTCTCCCTTTACCCCTCCCCTGCTTGCACACTCACTCTTTCACTTTTTCTAGAATAAATAGATCTTTAAAAAAAAAAAAAAACTTTTTAGGACATGCTGATACTTCTAGTATAACCCCATTACCTTCCCCATTCCATATTTGTATCTCTTCTCCCTTAGTGAGAACCCGGTATAGTGCATATGAAGTTCAGAATTGGATCGTTTTTAAATGTTCTTTTTTTTTTTTTTTAAACATTTTATTTATTTGAGAGAGAGAGCATAAACAGGGGGAAGGGTATAGGGAGACGTAGAAGCAGACTCCCCACTGAGCAGGGGGCCCAACATAGAGCTCATTCACAGAGAATGAGATCATGACCTAAGCTGAAGGCAGAAGCTTAACCAACTGAGCCACTCAGGCGCCCCATGTTTAAATGTTCTTGTTTGAGTATTATCGTGTGTAGGAATCCTTATAGGTTTTAATATACTGGTCTTTGTGTCCACTCTCCTTGCTAAACACACCTAACAGGCCTAAAAGTTTATAGATTCTCTTGGATTTCCTATGTAGGTGTTTGTCTACAAAAAAAGGACAGTTTTTTTGATGGATGAGTGATTTTTTTCATTTCCATTTTGCATACTTGTGTTTTTCTTGTTCCTGATCTTCCAATGTGATGTTGAATAGACCAGAGATAGTGAACATTCTTATCTTATTCCTGAATGGGAATTCTTGGGAATGGGAATTCTTGGGAAATTTCAGTATAGATTTTAGTAGTTGGCTGTTTTCAAATTGAGGAATGGAGTTTTTTCCCATTCCTATTTTTCAGGTATTTATAATATGAATAAGTATTGAATGCTATCAAAAATTGGAAGGGGGAAGTAGTTTTTCTTTAATTCTAGTATAGTTAACATATAGTATTATGTTAATTTCTATTAAATAATTTTGTATATCTTTTGTGATATTTCAAAGGATTCTTTTAATATTTTAATAGGATCTAAAACATTCATAGAAATTTTCATATTGAATCATTCTTCCTGTGGTAAACTGTATCTGATCATGATGTATTTTGTTTTATACAGTACTTAATTCCATTTTATTTAGAAATTTTTACATTGATGTAGAGAATGAGATTTGTTTATAATTTTTTCTCCTATTCTCCCTATCCAGTTTCGGTGTTGGTTAAATTAGATCTTGTTTCTTCTCTTTCTGGTTTCTGAATCAGTTTGTATAAGTTTATGTTAATCTGTTTTACACGTGTTTGATAAGATTTGCCAATAAAAACAGTGTAAACTTAGAGTCTTTCAAGTGGAATTTAGCAGAGAAAACCTTTGATTACTAAGTTTTCTTGAGTCAGCTTTGGTCATTGTTACTGTGTGTGTTTTTATGTTTATTGATGTAGTTATTTAAAATACCCATTTAAAAAAACTACTCTCTCTTCAAGTGTGTCCTTTGATCTAACAGTTTATTTTGGGACACAATTGAGGAAATGTTGGCATGACATATAAGGTTGTGAAGAGGATCTGGAGGATAGGATCATTTGAAAATGAAGAAGAAAATAGACCTGTTTTGCTTCATATTATCTGTCTTCCATCTATAGACCATCTGTTCCCGTTCAGTTCCAGTACTTTTTGCCAACATACCCACCTTCTGCATACCCACTGGCTGCGCACACGTACACCCCAATCACCAGCTCTGTGTCCACCATCCGACAATATCCAGGTATGAGCCCTGCTATTAGGAGGACTTTTAAAATTCCAATTTTTGCAAGCAAAGAGATCAAAATTGATGAGTGGGTATTTGTAGTATGGATTTAACTACCTTCTATCTTCAGATTCAGATAAGGTTAAAATCTGAAGCTTTAAGGTTTTAGATCACATCTCTATGATCTATCCACTTATTAGTATATTTGTATGGTTTTTATCCCACCCTGAGGATGATGATTTACCAATTTGTTATACTTTGAAGTGGCAGTACAGTTAAAATGATAAAACCTGTACTTTAATGGGGCTTCTGTTTTGTGATATGTTGTGTTTTTAATATTAGTCCAGTTCTGCTCAACACTTAGCATCCCGAGTTATAGTGTTCTTTTTGCCAATCCAGAAAAAACAGCGCTTACTCTTCACAGTTTGTGTTTTCTTTTCCTATGAGACTCTCAACTCACTTTAGGCATAAGAGAGGCAGATTGCCCAGATTGTGGGCATTGCCCTTCTGTGTGATCCATCACTGCAGCCAGGGCTCCATCAAGCCATTGAGTACTTAAAGGGGGACCTGGCACAAATGAAAAACTGATTGGTTTTGTTTTGTTTAACTTAATTCAAATTAGAGAATTTTTTAATATGTTTGGAACAACTTAGTGATTATGAAACTGTTTCAAAATTGTAGATTGTATTGAATCAAAATACAAATAAAATATTTCTAATAAAAATTGAACTCAGTATCTGATTTGAAATGTGTTTTATTAGTAAAACATATCCTGAATTTTTATAATAACAGTATGGAAAAGAGGATGTAAAGTAGCTTACTAATTATTTTTATAACGATTATATTTTGAAATTGTAATATTTGAAATATATTGAGTTAAAGAATATCATTAAAATTAATTTGTCCTGCTTTTTACTTTATTAATATGGCTATTGGAAAATTTATAATTGCACATATGATTTATGTTTCCATTGGACAACGCTGGTCTAAAACTTCCAAATATTAAGGTATTTAAATAGCTTTGCAGACAGATTCCTCAATATCTGCATTGGGTTTTTTGTTTTTGTTTTTTTCCCACAGAACTTTCCCCAAGGCTTATTTATTAATTTTTTTTAAGATTTATTTATTTGAGAGAGAGAGAGAGTGAGGGTGGGGGCAGGGGGAGAGGCAGAGTCTCAAGCAGACTCCATGCTGAACATGGAGCCAGACACAGGATTTGATCTCACAACTCTGAGATTACCACCTGAGCCAAAACCAAGAGTCAGACATTTAACCAATTGAACACTATCTAGGCGCCCCTCCCAAGGTTTATTGTAATGTGGGGAAATAGCTGATGAATTATTCTGAGTTTTCTATCATATTTTCTGTACATCAGATTAATAACATCTTTTTAAAGGAAACATATAACTGTTCTTTATTAACAGTCTATAAAGATAAAACCATGTTTAATTAATTATTGCCAAAAGTAGGATGCAAAAAGTATGGTTGAACCATGTTAACAATTAAGTAAATTTCATGTATGTGTGTGTATGTGTGTTACACTAATTGTTGAAAATTCTCAGCTGTCAGTAACAGCACTTCCTTCAGGTTCATTAATCTTCCTCAGGCAGTTGATACTTCTATAACAATGCAGTCATGTTGCCTTTCTGGGGAAGGTAACTCATGACCAATATGTATTTCTCTGAATACTATTCAGCTGAAAAATACCTGCAGAGTCTCTCTTCAGCTGAACAGTCTATGCAGACACTATCATTTTATATAAACATTTATTTGTAAAAATCCATTGTAAGAGCACCGTCAGAAGTATTGGGGATCCTGCCAACCATCTGTTTCACTACATTATTATTTTTTCCAAGTGACTTCTTTCACCACTACAGTAGTCCTGATAGATAGGAACACAGAAAAATGAATAATCCAGTCAACAGCAGTTTATTTCTTCCAATACCAATACCATCATTGTTGGTGCAGATGATGGGAAATGTGTTACTTCTCAGACATGTGGATCTTTGCATGCATGGATGCAACTAAAGAAGTGATTTTTTTTAACCAGCTTACAATCTTCTGTTTTCAAGTAGCTCCTTTTGAATGATTTTAAAGCAGATGTTTTCAAATCAGAGAGGACAGGAAAATTTGTATATATATAATAGGCCAAATATGAGATTACTGTAATACATAGTCTATGATAAATTAAACCAATTTGTTCATGGATTCTGGTTACTTATAAAGATCGAATCTTGTTGGTTATTAGATATAGATATAAACATGTAAGTATGAATATATATGCATAAGCTGTATAGTTTGCAAGTAACTGATCCTCTCAAATTGTTCCTGAAATTTCACTTGTTTCAGAGATGTTTTCCACTCCATTCATTTTTTCATTCATGCATTTATTTTTTTTTCTAAGATTTTATTTATTAGAGAATATGAGCAGGGGGAGGGGCAGAGGGAGAAGCAGACTCCCCCTAAGCAGCAGGGACCTGATCCTAAGGCAGATGTTTAACCAACTGAGCCACACAGGTACCCTCATTCATGCATTTAGTAATTTCAGATATTTATTGAAACCCTGTTGTTCTATGTAAAGTTCCGTGTTAGGCTCTATTTGTAAGGTTGGCTTCTAACCAGATCACTTAGAATAAGCTTAGAGCCTCATAGGGAGAGAGGACATGACAAGCTCTTACTAGGAAGTGCCAAGTTCCAGTAAAAGAGGCTTAAGCAAAGCCAGCCTGCTTTTGAGTTAAGAGAGGTTATTTCCACTTGAGAGGGTAGGGTTGGAGGTCAGAAGTGATTTCCTAAAGGAAGTGAAATTTGGAAAGCCTCTCAATGCACAAGACAGAGCTATGGGGTAGGATTTGGGGAGAGCACTCTCCTGTGTGTGAATAAAGTATTAGCATAGAATATGTGCTTGGAACAGAGCAGTTTGGTTTTGGCAGGAGTGTAGTGTGAGTAAGAATGCAGAACATGGAATGAGATTGGATCTTGAAAGGCTTGGAGTGGTGACTAGACTGCATGTTCAGGCAAGTGCCCACAACTGTTACTGGGAAACAAAGGTTTACTCACTTCTTAAGAAGAAACTAATAATTTGGGGGGGTTAGTTCTTTTTTTTCTTTTTCTTTCTTTCTTTACAACAAGGGAAGAATTGCAATGTAGCAGTCATTATGAACTTATTTTTTTTTAGAAGATTTTATTTATTTATTCATAGAGACACAGAGAGAGAGAGAGGCAGAGACACAGGCAGAGGGAGAAGCAGGCTCCATGCAGGGAGCCCAACATGGGACTCGATCCTGGGTCTTCAGGATCACACCCTGGACTGAAGGAGGCGCTAAACCGCTGAGCCACCTGGGCTGCCCAGTCTTATGAATTTAAATGTGCTAACATTTCATTGTAATTTTCTCATTGGTGATAACAATTTACCTTTTCTTAACTGCTATATGGTTTATAAAATTTAAATTACATAGTTTCCCCCTTTTTTTAAATTGAGGTATCATTGACATATTAGCTTCAGGGATCCCCGGGTGGCACAGCGGTTTAGTGCCTGCCTTTGGCCCAGGGCGCGATCCTGGAGACCCGGGATCGAATCCCACGTCGGGCTCCCGGTGCATGGAGCCTGCTTCTCCCTCTGCCTGTGTCTCTGCGCCCCTCTCTCTCTCTCTGTGACTATCATAAATAAATAAAAATTAAAAAAAAAAAAACATATTAGCTTCAGAGGTACAACATAATGATACGGTATTTGTGTATGTCATCAAATCACCATAAGTCTAGTTAACATCCATTGACAACAGAATTACAAATTGTTTTTTCTTGTGATGAGAACTTAAAGAAATATCCTCTTAGCAACTTTCAGATGTACAATATAGTATTGTTAACCATGGTCACCATGCTGTACATTACATCCCCATGTCTTCTTTTATAACTGGCAGTTTGTATCTTTGATGCCCTTCCCTGTGTCTCCCACCCCCCTCCCCCATTTCCTGCCTTTGGCAACTACCAGTCTGTTCTTTGTATCTATGAACTTGGTTTGTTTATATTTGTTTTTAAATTCCATGTATAAGTGAGATCATACTGGGGATTTTCTGTCTTTGTCTGGCTTATTTCACTTAGCATAATGCCCTGAGGATTCATCCATGTTGTCACGGGTGGCAAGATTTAATTTTCTGAGGCTAAATTATGTGTGTGTGTATGTGTGTGTGTGTGTAGATAGAGATTCCATTCTCTCTACCCATTTATCCCTCAGTGGACCCTTTGGGTTGTTTTGATATCCTGGCTATTGTCAATAATGTTTCAGTGAATATGGGGTACAAATATCTTTTTCTGGATTGTTTTGATGACTGAGAAGAAACATCATTTATATTATTCTTTCCATAAGTAGAAATTCTTTTTTGATTCCTGGGAATACTGTTGTTTTCAGTTCTGTTGTTGTTGAGTTTGTTTTTAATATATACAGTAGTGAAAAGGAAACTTGTTTGTTCTCTCTCTTCAGTGGATATGTGGAAGTTCAAATTCATAGTTGCCATATATCAGAAATACCTGTGATGGTGGTTCCATCAATTAGAGTAAAGGTTCTTGACCTGGGAGTTACGGATGTATCTCAGAAGTTTTATTTAGGGATCCCTGGGTGGCGCAGCGGTTTGGCGCCTGCCTTTGGCCCAGGGCGCGATCCTGGAGACCTAGGATCGAATCCCACATCGGGCTCCCGGTGCATGGAGCCTGCTTCTCCCTCTGCCTATGTCTCTGCCTCTCTCTCTCTCTCTCTCTCTCTCTCTCTCTGTGACTATCATAAATAAATAAAAATTGAAAAAAAAAAGAAGTTTTATTTAGCACAGTTGCCTGTTCCTATTTGGAATTTAATAGATGATTTATTTTTTCTTGTTTTAATGCTCTTTCTAGTAATCTGCAGCAACATCATATCAAACTGATAGGAAGTGAGGGGAAAAAACTCTAATATATAGAGCTTTATGTAGTGCTTAGGGAAAAAATAAGATTTATGGGGCACCTGGGTGGTATAGTCATTTGGGCATCTGACTCGGTTTTGGCTTGGGTCATGATCTTGGGATTTTGAAATTGAGCCCCAGATCAGACTCTGTGCTCTGTACTGAGTCTACTTGAAATTCTCTCTCCCTCTCCCTCCCCACTCCCCACCCCCAACTTGTGTGCACTCGCTCACTCTCTCTCTCGCTCTCTCTCATAAATAAATCTTAAAAAAAAATAAAAAGAAGACGACGACTAGGGCACCTGGGTGACTCAGTTGGCTGAGCATCCAACTCTTGATTCCAGCTCAGGTCACGATCTCAGGGTCATGAGATCAAGCCCCACATTGGACTCTGTGCTGGGTGTGGAATCTGCTGAGTATTCTCTCTCTCCTTCTTAAAAATAAAAAACCACAAAACTGAGGATTTAGATCTTTTAGGGTGGAAAATTCTGTTTTCATTTTAGTGTTTTTCTCTTTATGTGGACTGTGTCTGATCAGAGCTGACATTCTTGTAGTCACTTTCTGCATCATTTTCAGTTTCCGCTCAGGCTCCAAACTCTGCCATCACAGCTCAAACTGGTGTCGGGGTAGCATCCACGGTCCACCTAAACCCCATGCAGTTGATGACAGTAGATGCTTCTCATGCTCGACATATCCAAGGGATCCAGCCAGCACCCATCAGTACACAGGGGATACAGCCAGCCCCCATCGGGACTCCAGGAATACAGCCAGCACCAATGGGCACACAGGGAATTCACTCAGCAACCCCAATCAGCACACAGGGACTTCAGCCTGCACCAATGGGTACTCAGCAGCCACAGCCTGAAGGAAAGACTTCAGGTAATTTGAGTTTTTGCATGGAAGTTGGTATGGAGGAAAGAGTGATACTAGGTTTAAATCCTGGTTCTGCTACATATTGGTTAGGTAGTCTCGATTAATTTCTCTGTGCCTTAATTTCCCTTTTTTAACATGAATTGCTTGTAATTTATCTGTCAGAGTCATTGTAAACATTAAGAAATATATACATAAACAGCCAAATATGCGTTTGCATGTGTTAAAGCACTCCATAAAGTTGAGAGAGCAAATTCACCTTATTACAGTGTTCTCATTCTGTTTAAGATTTTTTTTGGAGTTGTATATGAAGCTGTAAAATTAATGTATCATTTTTAAGGATTGTTGGTATCCTTTTTAGGTGTTGAGAGGCAATGATATTTCACAAAAACTAAATTATTTCTTGAAATATGCTACGTACTTTATCTTATCTGCTGTTTTAGTAATTATGATTATAAAGCAAAGAGAAATGGTTACTGATCATGCATCAGTAGACTTAGTAACCTCTCTCACTTTGCCATCTGCTTTTAGGCAGATGAACATTGTGTTCATCCCTTCCCTTCTTGAAACTGGACAGTCCTAACACGGGCACTCTAATTCTGGTAGTCTAATTGTTTTTGTCTTAAGTGACATTTTAGTAATGTTTCTTTTGTGTCCTTTTCTTCATTGTTCTCTCCCACCCCCTCCCTGTCCTCCAGCCGTGGTGTTGGCAGACGGAGCCACAATTGTAGCCAACCCTATCAGCAATCCGTTCAGCGCTGCTCCAGCACCAACAACTGTGGTGCCGACACACAGCCAGAGTGCTGGCAGCAGCGCTCCTGCCCAGGGTTCATCCCCCCGGCCCAGTATCCTCCGGAAGAAACCTGCCACAGATGGGTAGGTAGATCCAGTAATGCTGCACGACACCTCTAGTTCTGGACGTAATTAGTAGAAACAGTAGGCACTCCTCCAGTGCTGGTAGCAAACTCTATATATAATCTCTCATCTTCTGTGGCATTTTTTAATCTCTTTCAAAATAACTTGAACGCAGGCTTATTCAGTAGAGCCTTACCCAGCAAAGACTATAGGACAGTCAGAATCCATGAGCCTGTGGAGGGTCATTTTATAAGTAGTTGTTGGATACTCCTTTAGGAGTTCTCTTTAGTTTGGGGAGTTTAATTCTAGACTTTCTGAGTAGCTTCTAACATACCCTTCAGGCTTGTCTAGGTAAGCACATTAATGTGTACCGTGTATTTTTTTCCTCATCGGCCGACATGACTGTTGCTCAGAGCAAGCAGTACCCCAGGTGTATTAAGTATAAGGGTCATATTCAGTGACAGGAGTGCCCTGTGTTGCCAGAGAATCTCTGAGTTGGTGTGGGTCATGGGCAAGAAGATATATGCTATGCTCTGAAACTTAAAAACTTGAGAGGTGGAAGATGGGCAGTCACACTTTAGAGAGCAGAGTTCTGTGACTCTACTGAGCTAATGTGCATCAACAGTAGAAGACAGTAAAGGTTAAAGCATAGCAAGAACATAAGCTGCTGCATCTGTATAGGGTTTCCAGATGTGCAGAGCTTTGCCTCCACCAGAGTCTCTCTTTTTTTTTAAAGATTTTATTTATTTATTCATGAGAGACACAGAGAGAGAAAGAGAGGCAGAGACACAGGCAGAGGGAGAAGCAGGCTCCATGCAGGGAGCCCGACATGGGACTCGATCCCAGGTCTCTGGGATCACGCCCTGGACCGAAAGTGGTGCTAATCTGCTGAGCCACCCGGGCTGCCCACCAGAGTCTCTTTTAAAGATAAGTCAGTCTGTGGCAAAGGAACCTTATCAATGAAAATGCAAGGCAAAGCTCATACTTAACATGGCAGGTTGAACACACACTTCTAAATTTCTTGTCCCCTCAAAACCCTATAGAACTTTTAGCAAAGAGGCTTTCTGTAAAGATATAGACACACAGATATGGGGAGAATAGGAGAAGGCAACAGCAGCCAAACTCTGAAGCTGGAAAGCAGGTAGGTGAGTGATCACTCACTTAGCTCTGAGAAAGCTGAATGTTAAGTGTATGGAGAACATTGAGAAGCATCCTCACTGAAATTGCTGAGTCTTCAGAAGGACCAGGAATGGGAAGGACAAGGGGTAGAAGGAAGCTGAGTTGAAATCTGTTTGAGAAGATTAGAGCCCTGCATCCCCTTCTCTGTCCGTACTTTGTTGTACACTGCTCCTTCCAACCCCAGCTTGCAACCAGCCGGGAGGGGGATTAAACTCTCCCAGATGGTGCATTGGGATCAATCAGCAAAGGGTGGGCCAAGAGTCTTTTACCAGAAACAGATTTGCAGAGTACTGAGACTCCCTAGTCCTCTTCTCCCTTTTTAGCTGGCAGAACCCTGGCATTTGAATGCTATAGGCAAAAAGTGAGATGAAGACTCCACTTTCTTTCTGGGATTGTCCAGCCCAGGGGGAAAGATGCAAAGATCCCAACACTAGGGATTTCATAAGATCAGGAATCAGATCACCTTACAGTGAAAATTAAAATAGACAAGGGCTGGGGTACGTGGATGGCCCAGTTAAGTATCCAACTCTGGATTTTGGCTCAGGCCATGATCTCAGGTTGTGAGATCGAGCCCCGCATTGGGCTCTGCACTGGGCATGGAGCCTGCTTAAGACACTTTCTGTCCCTGTTCCTCTGCCCCTCCCCACCTTTCTCTCCCTCTCTTCCTCAAGCTCAGAATTTCCACCAGTGTTAGTTCCCCACTCACAATCATGAACACACATCCAAGGATAACCAGGTATCTGAGGGGCCTTCTAACAATGCAAGATATAAACCATAAGACATACTGGAAAACAGCCTGGAAGATACAGAGGCTAGACAATGAGAATAAAAGTAAAAGCAAGTAAAGACCAAAACTATGAATGCTGTCTTCACAGGACAAAAAAAGATATATTCATGAAACAGGAAGGCAGTATTGTACAAAAGGAACATTTGGAAAACAATAAAAGTGTGTCCTGACATTTAAACTACGAAAGCAGAAATTGAGCTCAGAAGAGTTGGAGAATACAGTTGAGGAAATCTCTCGAAAATAGAGTAAAAAAGCAAAAAGATAGGAAACAGAAAAGAACATTAAAAGTACCAGTTGAGGAGAGCCTCTAAATAATGGAGTTTCAGCAGGTGATCAGAGAAGATGAAGATCACTTAAAAACAATTCTTAGAAAGTTTCTAAACGTGAAGGGCATGAGTTTCCTGATTTTAAATAACCATGAAATGCCCAGCACAGTAGATGCTGTGGACACAAATACGCCAGCACCAAGATAAACATCTTGAAATTTCACAACCTTGGAGATAAAAGATCTTAAAGATCTTCCCTGTTCTCTTACACTTTGTTGTCTCCCTATAACCCTTCTGCTGTGCCCCCATAGTTGAGTCTGTCATCATGAGAATTCCCTGTATTCTTCCTCTTTGAGTGTGCCTGCCTTCTTTTTTTTTTTTTTTGGTGATAACATAATTCTTTTTATGTATTTAACATTTTCTAGAAAAATGGAATATTACTCATGATCTTACAGTTTGCTTTTTCTCTTCATACAAAGTAGACATCTTTTCATATCGTTACATATAGATCTACTTTCTTTTCTTTAATGAACACATAGTATTTCAGTATAAAGATAGGCCATCGTATACGTATGTAATCACTGCCTTACTGATAAACCATTTGGGTTGTTTTTCATTTTTCGCTCTTAACAAATATTGCCAGTACAGACATTATCCTCCATGGCCCTTTTGGACTCATAGTAGCTTTTAGGACAATTTCAGGAGGAGGAAACTCTGGATCAAGGGGTGTGTACATTTTTAATTTTGACAGATATTGTCAAAGTGCTTTCCAAAACAAACCATCAGCTAACACACCCCATCACAGATACAAGTGCCTGCATTTCCCTTGATCCCAGTCCTGGTCGTGATTTCCCCCTGTAGTCTGCATTTCTCTAGGAACACATTCACATTTCTTCTTCCAGAAAGACCCTTGTAGAGTGTCTGCGTATTTCCCACTGGATGATGCTCATTTTATTGTGGACTTGAAAGGCTTGAGGTCACAGGGTTAGTCTGGCTGCTGCCTCCTCCATGGGACACACTGTTCTCATTTGTCACTGACTGTCACCAACCCCTGTGTGCCTGCCTTCTTTAACTAGCACCTGGCTCTCCCCCAGGGTCTCAGCTCCTGCACTGTCTCCATGGTAGTGACTGTCTCTCCTCCCCATTCTTCTGTCACCGGGCCTGATGGTGGAGTTGATGTCCTCTTTTTGCCTTACTGCTATTTTCAGGCCATCCCTCTTGGAAAGTGCTCAGTCTGTACTCCAATTTCATAAAATTTGCAGTTGAAAAAATACTTTCACATAGCCACGTTATTCCAGGCACACTGAAAAGTTTTCAAATAACTAAATCAGATTACCATTAAAAATTTTGCTCTTAGGTACACTTGCTATCATTTAAATGCTTAGATGCCCCATATGGGTAGAGGCTACCTTGTTGGTCAGGGCCACTCAAGAGGCTCAATCAGATTCCAGTTTGACTTGCAGATATGTTTGTATGTCCTTCATAAGGTCCCTAACGTCCAGCTGTCATTGTGTCCGAAATGATTGCCCAGCTCTCTGGCTTCTGAGTTGTTTGAATGCTTCCCTGTCCTTCTCCATCTATCAGCAGCACATACCATAAGCACATACTCAAGCCTTCTCTGACCTCTTCTGTCCTCCAGTGTCCCACAGCCTACCTTCTGTCTTCTCACCACCCCGGAGGGATATTGCAACTCCAGGGGTACTCACCGGGGAAACTTCAGTCCACTGATGCTACCACTTTTGCATTATTCCTCACTGCTTTTCATGGATGGCCTTTCTCTGCTTTCTCTGACTTGGCTTTCGTAGTCCATTACAATCACTTCCTTGCATACAGCCCCCACTTCCTTGTCCCCCACCTTCATCTCATCAGAACCAGCTGTTTTACCTCCGCTCCTCTCAAAACCACCCTTCCTCATCCACATTCGTTACTAGCTGATGAACTTGTTCCCTACCTTTTGAGAAAAATGGAAACACCCAAAAGAGAACTTCCACAAACTCTAGCTCTTACATCTCCTTACCTGCCACCCTCTGTATCCCATGCTCTACTCATCTCATCTGTTACTCTGGATGGACTCTCGGTGCTTCGCTGACCTCAGCTTTTGTAGCCTGCTGAGAACAGTGCTGTAGCTCTTCTCCCTCTCTCCTACTTACTTAGCCTTTTCTTGATACACATAGAAAGCATACACATGCTGTCATTTCTTCCATCCTAAAACCCTTCTGTTGAGCCACATTGCTTCACTACCTACCCCATTTTTTTGTTCCTATTTGCAAAGAAAATAAAGGAGTTACATATATTTGCTAACTCCAGTTTTTCTTTCAGTTTCTTTCTCTCTCAGCACTTTCACTGAGGTATGGAAAACTGCAAAGATAATGCATGTATGGTGTAATTAGCACAGGTGAACACAGCATACACCTACTATCTAGGTCAAGAAAAACGATATTACCAACACTTTCTCCCAAAAGTAACCAGTTTTTCTTTTGACCCTTTCACTTTGCTTTGCCTCTTTTTGAACTTCTATTGAATTATGTATTATATGTTTTTGTGTGATTCCACCTTCCTTCCCTGGGCTTAAAGTACAATTCATCCATGTTATTGCATGTGATTGTAATTTTTTATTGCTATAGTAAATGCCATTGTATAACAATACCATAGTTTATGCATAGATCTATGGGTTGATTCCAGCTTGGGGCCATAATGTGATCCTGAATGTTTTTTGTGTATGACCTTTGATACATAGGTAAATGGCATTTGTTACATATGTAGGAGGGGATCTGCTGAGTTGTAAGCTATACTTGTTTATACCCCTGTACAGTCTAAGCAGCAGGTGGGGATCATTGCATTCATCACCAACACTTGTTACTGACATTCTTTAAGTTTGGTTATTCTGTGGATATATAGTGGTGTATCTCATTAGGTTTGATTATTTTCTTTGCTTTTGGGGAGTTAGTAGAGTTGGTAGAGTTGTTTATTTTTTTACTTTTTATTATGGAAAACTTTAAACAAATTAAAATTTTGAACTTATGAAGGTATACCCATACCCATCATTCAATTTCAGTTATCAGTTTATCAGCTCATGGCCAGTTTTGTTTAATCTACCTGCCTACCCACTCCTTTCTACCATATTTTGAACCAAATCCCAGACAGCCACGTCATTTCATTTGTATATATTTCAGCATGTGTGTATTGAGGGACTTACTAAAAAATAGAATAATCTTGTAATCTCAAATACCTACTCGTTCAAATTTCCAGTGGTCTCAAATGTCACAAATTTTTGTTTTTAAGTTATTTGAATCAATATTCTGATAAGGTACCCACATTGTGATCAGTTGATATGTCTCCTAAGACTCTTCTATAGGTTTCCTTCATCTTTTTTCCTTGCAATTTATTTGTTGAAGAAACTTGATCTTTTGTCCTGTAGACTTTTCCCTTTCTCTTCCTGGATTTTATCAATTGCATCCACATTGTATTAGTTTCCTAGAGCTACAAATCTGGTGGCTTAAAACAACAGTAATTTATTCTAACAGAGGTGCCTGGCTGGCTCAGTTGGTGGAGTACGCAAATCTCAATCTTGGGGTTGTGAGTCCGAGCCCCAAGTTAGGTATAGAAGTTGCTTAAGGGACACCTGGATGGCTCAGCTGTTGAGAGTCTGCCTTTGGCTCAGGGCGTGATCCCAGTGTTCTGGGATCAAGTCCTGCATTGGGCTCCTTGTAGGGAGCCTGCTTCTCCCTCTGCCTATGTCTCTGCCTCTCTCTCTCTCTCTCTGTCTCTGTCTCTCTTGAATAAATAAATAAAATCTTTTAAAAATTAAATTAAATGACATCAATTCCCAATTTAAAAAAAAATAGAAGTTGCTTAAAAATAAAATCTTAAAAAAAAAAAAAAGATTTATTCTCACAATTCCTATGGCTAGAAGTGTGAAATCAAGATGTCAAAAAGAGTTAGTTCCTTTGGAATGCACCCAAAGAGAATCCTCTTCCTCCTTCCTAACTTCCTAACTTCCAGTGACTATTGGCAAACCTTTGGCTTAGGGAAACATCCCTCTAATCTCACATGACCAATTCACATGGCTTTCCCTGTGTCTCTGTGTCTTAAAATCTCCCTCTCTTTTCTGCAATAAGGATACCAATCATTGGATTTAGGACATATCTTAAAGCTAGAAGGACCTCACTTTGAGATCTCTAACTTACATTCACAGGTACAAGGATTAGGACTTGAATATATTTTTAGGGACCACAATTCAACACACTACCCTTGTAGTGTAGTTTTGCTGTTCTTGTCTTCTCCGCACATTTTCTCATTACTTGAATCTAAAACTTAATGATTAGATTCATATATCTTTTTTTTTGGCAAGATCACTTTATAAATTAAAATGATACATGACGGTCTCCCATTTTGAGATCCTAGCAGACTTGATCAATATCTGGATCCATTAATTAGGCTGTGCAAAATGGTATATTCTGGATCTAGCCATTTTCTCTCAACCCATTCTTGTCTAGCATTTGCTCCCACCACTCTGCCAGAACCAAACATGTCACGATTACTCACGGCTTCACATTACTGAGCCTAGCGGTTCTCAGTCTGAGCCATATGTGGCCTCTACTGCATGGCCCAGTTGACACTAATTAACTTGATCAGTTCTTTTCATTTGACTTTGAGGAACTTAGGTCAGTGTAAATACATAGACATAATAATCATGAACACATAATATGGATTCCAAGTTTGATAATGAGTAGAAAGGAAACGTGATTCTTCATAGAGTATCTGAAATCCCTTAAAAAAAAAAAAAAAAAAGAAAGGAAACGTGACATACTAGAAGTAGAAGCTAAAAGAGTCACAGTGGTTGCTTCCTGAAGAGAGATGGGCAGGAAATGGGGAAGGGATGGGGTTGGGACATGCCATATTTTGTTAAAAGCATTTTAGTGCAGTTTGGCTTTTTCAATAATATACCTATATTACTTTGATAAAATTTTGAAACCCACTTAAAAAAATGGGTTAGCCAATATAGTGCTTTCATTTTGCCATAGGTATGCCTAGCAAATATGTACTTCCTGTCTTTTAATGCCCTCGGACTGTTGTTTTCTGGGTTTGTCTGGTCTTTTTCAGAATGGCAGTTCGGAAAACCCTCATTCCTCCTCAGCCTCCTGAAGTGGCTAGCCCTCGAGTGGAGAGCTCTATGCGGAGTACATCTGGGTCACCTAGGCCTGCAGGGTGAGCACATAAATGTTATCACTCTTGCTTCCAACTACACATAATCAGAGAGGAAAAAGTCTAACATGTGACAAATTTTACTTAATTTGCCTATGTGCATCTTTTTGTATCCTTTCTAGCTGTGACCTGGACACATTGCTCAGCCTCTCTGATTACTATTTATAGTAATTCTTAGATATTTCTTATATATTTAAATGAAATGGTACCTTTGAAGTGTTAAGGATAGAGCCTGCCTCACAGTTATTGTTGCTATCAAAAATGGCATCATGGGGTGGTGCCAGGGTGGCTCAGTCAGTTAAGTGACCGATTCTTGGTTTGGTCTCAGGTCATGACCTCAAGGTCATGAGATTGAGCCCTACATTGGTCTTTGTGCTCAGCATGGAATCTGCTTGAGATTCTTTCCCACTCTGCTCCTCTCCCTGTTCATGCTCTCTCTTTCTCTCAAATAGTCTTTTTTTAAAATGGCATCATGACAGTAGTTAATATACGCTGTTTTCTTTATTTTTAATTTCACAAGTAATGTTACTTTGTGAAAGAGACAATATAAAAATATTTAAAGTATAAAATGAAAATCTTTATCCTGTTCTCCATCCACCTTGCCAATACCACTAGCCAGAATCATATTGATTGGTAACATTTTTGTTAAGTATCTTTCCACATCTTTATTTATGTACACATGTAAATAGATTGAGTCTTAAAAACAGGATTTTGCTGATTAGTTTGTTCTATATCTTGCAGTTCTTACTTTTATCAGTAATAGCTTACAGTGGTGATGTATTTATCATAAAATTTCATTCAAGAAAAAATTATGATTGCTTTGTGTGTGCTAGTACCATTTTAGAATCTGGGAATGTAGAATGACTAAGACAAAGTGTCCGTTCTCCTTTAGCTTACTTTCTAGTGGGTGTGGAGAAATAAATATGTGAAGAAAAAGAAGGCAGTCTGAAGGAAATGTAAAGCAATGGGAGGAAGAAGTGATGCTTTCTGGACAGATGCTTTCTGGAAAGCCTTCTCTGAGCAGAGGTTTAAGAGCATGAAGGAACAGCCACATGCTCTCTGATGTCCAGCTACATCAGGCCAAGGAAAGAGCAGGAGCTAAGAATTTGATGTAGGAAGACATGCAATTGTTACTTTGCATATTAGTGCAGAAAAGTAAAAATAACCATGCAAGGAGAAGCTATAAAACTTATCTTAATTTTAGGCAGTGGGGGTTGTGCTTATTCTTTAAAAACATTTAAAACATTTATGTTTAAAAACATTTAAACAGGGATCCCTGGGTGGCGCAGCGGTTTAGCGCCTGCCTTTGGCCCAGGGCGCGATCCTGGAGACCCGGGATCGAATCCCACATCGGGCTCCCGGTGCATGGAGCCTGCTTCTCCCTCTGCCTGTGTCTCTGCCTCTCTCTCTCTCTCTCTCTCTGTATGACTATCATAAATAAATAAAAATTTAAAAAAAAAAAAAACATTTAAACATTTAAAATATTATGAAAATACTCAAAACTCTCATCATTGTCAGTTACCGTGAGTAGTAAAACTAACATTTATTTGGTACACTGTAATTTAAACATGAGAAACACTGAATTAAAATGTTTTTTCTTTTGGGGCGCCTGGGTAGCTCAGTGGTTGAGCCTCTGCCTTTGGCTTGGGGCATGATCCCAGTCCTGCATCAGGCTCCCCACAGAGATCCTGCTTCTCCCTCTGCCTTTGTCTCTGCCTCTCTCTCTGTCTCTCATGAATAAATACATTAAAAAATCTTAAAAAATAATAAAATAATATGTTTTATTTCTGGGGGATCCCTGGGTGGCTCAGTGGTTTAGTGCCTGCCTTCAGCCCAGGGCGTGATCCTGGAATCCCAGGATCGAGTCCCACATTGGGCTCCCTGCATGGAGCCTGCTTCTCCCTCTGCCTGTGTCTCTTGTGAATAAATAAATAAAATCTTTAAAAAATATTTTATTTCTTTCTAAAAAGTAATCAAGAGTAGTTGGAGCATTGTTTGCTGTCTTCACATTGTATAACTCAATGAAGAGCACAACAATCCTTCCATGTGTTGGTGAATTGTCATGCTTTTTTCTAAATTTGGATCTGCTTCTGACATTTTATCCTGTCTTTTCAATGGTGGCGAATTATTTCCAAGAGATAATTTCCTTTAATGTGAAGCTTTTTGCCAGCATCACTTCAAGGAACATCTTCATCCCATTCATCAAAACCCTCTGCCCTAACTAATGCATGGAATCCAGATGCACATTGCACAACAGCATCTTTTAACTGTGCTAGTGGCTTCACCAGATAGCTTAACATTAATTAATCAAATTGGAGTTAATTTATTAACTTTTGGAATAAATCAGCCTTTATTGGCCAGAAAAGGATTTGTTGTTGTTACTTTTCATTGTCCTTATAAGTGGCCATTTTCTCTTCTTTCTAAGATTATTTTCTTTTTCTTTTTTCTTTAAAGATTTTTATTTATTTATTTATGAGAGACACACAGAGAGAGAGAGAGGCGCAGACATAGGCAGAGAGGGAAGTAGGCTTCATGCAGGGAACCCAACGTGGGACTTGATCCCAAGACCAGGATCACGCCCTGGGCCAAAGGCAGACACTCAACCGCTGAGCCACCCAGGCATCGCAAGTAGCCATTTTCTTTCAGTGTGGCAGCTAACTTTAACACTTCGGCCTGAATGACTCAGATTGATTGATTGATTAATCAATCAATAATCCAGAATAGAAGTAAATACTGCATTTCACCGTAGTGGCTTTCTGTACCTGGTGTAATTTCTTTCTTTTCTTTCTTTTCTTTCTTTTCTTTTCTTTTCTTTTCTTTTCTTTTCTTTTCTTTTCTTTTCTTTTCTTTTCTTTCTTTCTTTCTTTCTTTCTTTCTTTCTTTCTTTCTTTCTTTCTTCTTTCTTTCTTTCTTTCTTTCTTTCTCTTTCTTAGATTTTATTTAATCATGAAACAGAGAGAGACAGAGAGAGAGAGGCAGAGATACAGACAGAGGGAGAAGCAGGCTCCATGCAGGGAACCCGACGCAGGACTCAATCCCGGGTCTCCAGGATCAGGCCCTGGGCTGAAGGCAGCGCTAAACCGCAGAGCTACCCAGGCTACCCTCCTGGTGTAATTTCAACTGAAAGATGATATGAGATGACTTTACCTTTCTTTTTTTTTTTTTTAATATTCATTGGATTCTCTCTACATGGTCCATACCATATCTTCATACAGCCCTAGGGCTTATCCTCTCTTCTCTTTGTTGTTGCAAGTTTCAGACCTTTTAATCACATCCAGTTTTACTTTCAGAATTACTGTTTTTTCCTGGGTTTTCATTTTTGTTGGCTTATTTTCACTCTCTATCATCCAGTATTATAAAATTTCACCTGGATTTATCTCTAGGAAACAAGAGACAGCACATCCACAATTTACCATCTGCATAAACTGACTAACAGGTATGCAGTGACCAGTCACGAATATACTTCAAAGGAAGTGGTGTGATTGGTCATAGATTGTGATGCATATCTGTTAGTTACATAGTTATTTGTGGACTGAGGAGCTAGCTGCAAAGTTTGCATAAAGTTGCATCAAGTTTATGTAACTACTCACAGTTAATATACAGTGGTAACTGATATTTGGACAGCTGGGGGATTGGTATAATGTAGTTACACATGTATACATACACTTCACACATATCAGTATTCTACAAAGTCAAGAATTCCTGTATGTTAAGAACACACAAGGAACATCAAGAGAAACCAACATAGAGCAAGGGGAGAGTTGCACAACATGGTTCAGAGATATAACTGAGGGCCAGATGATGTAGGGCTTTGTGGGCCATTCAGAATCCTTTGGATTTTATTCTGAGTGAGACTGAGAGCCATCAGAGGCTAAGCCAAAGAAGTGACATGATTTGACTTTTAAAAGGATTGCTCTGGCTTCATGCTGGGAATAAACTGCAAGAAAGCAAAAGTGGAAGCAGGGATACCAAGTGAGAGATGATGGAACCTTAAACTGTCATAGCAGCTTGGACCAGAATGGAGGTAGTAAAAGTCTTAAAAAGAGTTCACGGGACACCTGGGTGGCTCAGGCGGTTAAGCATCTGCCTTTGGCTCAGGTCATGATCTCAGGGTCCTGGGATAGAGCCCCGCATCGGGTTCCCTGCTCAGCAAGGAGTCTGCTTCTCCGTCTTCTTCTGTGTGCACAGAACTCTCTCTTTCACAAATAAATAAATATTTTTTTTAAAAAAAGTTCAGATTCTGGATATGTATTGAAAGTACAGTTGACAGAATTTTCTGATAGAAGGGGAGGAAGGCAATGAGTGGCTAAGAGGTTTTGCATCAGCAACTACAGATAGGAAGTAAGGAAGCCTATGGGAATAACAAGGGAAAAAAATCTAAGAGTTTAGTTTTAAATATTTTCAAATTTTGAGATCTTCATGTGGCTAGACACAGCCAAGTGGAGATGTCAAGTGTATAGCTGGATAAAAAATTCTGAAGTAGATCCATTTCAAGAATTGAAGATGGAGATCTATGGTGATGATTAAGTTCTGGGAATTATAAGCAGATATATGTTTTTTAGCATCATGAGGGTGGAGGAAAAGGACGCCTGGGTGGCTCAGTGGTTGAACATCTGCCTTTGGCTCAGGGCATGATCCTGGGTCTGGGGATCGAGTCCCGCATCAGACTCCACACAAGGAGCCTGCTTCTCTCTCTGCCTATGTCTCTGCCTCTCTCTCTGTCTCTCTGTCTGTCTCTCTCTCATAAATAAATAAATAAATATTTAAAAAAAGAGAGTGGAGGAAAGTCTATTGATAGTATAAGTTGAGAATAGAGGTGGCATGAAGATCATACGTTAGGACATGTCATCTTAGGAGATTGGGAAAATGAAAAACTTAGAAAAGGAAACTATTCCTGTACAGTGTGATATTCTCAGACGTGTTGATGCTATAATTAGTCCTCCATTAATGAACGCTTAAGTTATTTCCATTTATTACTGTAATAAGTAATGCAATAAATATTTTTGTTTATCGTTGAACCCCTTTGAAAACATTTTGAAATATATTTCTGGAAGTAGCGTTACTGGGCTAAATTACATGTAGAGTTTAAATGCGATTTCCAATCACAATACCTGTTTATATCGTCATGAAATGTGTTCTCATTTCCCCCACATTGTTCCCAAATTTAGATACTAAATTTTACAAATTTAATACATTACCTTTCATTATTTAAAGAGTTGTTTTTTTGTTTTTGTTTTTGTTTTTTTAAGTAGCTAGCACTGGAGTTACTTTTAAAGTCATAGGGGAAAAAAAAATTCCTCCAGGTGAAGAGCACTCTGTGAAGTACAAAAGTATATTCCTTGAAAGCAGCAATATATGCAGTAACTTGGGTGAGGAGGGGCTATATGCAGAGTCTTTCTTGAACTGAGTATAGTTCCAGGGTAGATTGTTGAGGTAGGGCCCTGCGTAGGGAGGCATCCACCTGGCCTTACTTGGAATTGGCAGTCTGTTTCTGTGGCACCTAAAGAGAGCATTTGGACTGTGAAAAATAACTAGCTGAAATCAGAGCAGTCCCCCCACCTTCCCACGCCCAAGTGAAAGGAATCTCATGTAAATTGCTGTTTTTAGGAATAGCCCAACTCATTCACTGATGAGTAATAAAAGAATATTCATGTGCAGATAACTAAAATTAAAAAGTAGGAGAAGGGCAACAAAATATACTCATTTGTTCAGTAAGAACACTTACCAGAAAAGCAGGACAGATGAAGCTTATTTTTAAAAATCTGACTATGAATTTAAATTACTTAAGTCAGTACCACCTTAGTAGAGGAAAACACACAGAAATAAAATGCAGACTCCCAAGACTAAATGACAGGACATAAAACAGATGACATGTGAAGGAACAGAACTCAGTAAAGATCCAGAAGAAACCACAGAATGAAGGTCAAATTCAAATAGAAAACAGTATAGACATAGAAGATAGAAATGGAAAAAGTGAGCAAAATTTTAAAAAGGAAGCGAAGATAAAACAAAAACCATATAGAACATACTATGAGACAAATAAGATCAAACATACATGTCAGCATCTCAGAAACAAATAGGTTATTTAAAATTGAGGACACATTAATATTATTTATATTATTTTTAAGTGGCACACAATTTGATGTACAATTACTGGCAGCTTAGATTCAATGAAATACTGAAGTCGAGTGGTGTGGGGAGATGGGGGAATTAAAGGAGAGAGGGAAAGTTCTCAGTACATTTTTTAAAACGTGAATGTATTACCAATTCAAAAAAATTAAGGAAAATTTAAATATTAGAAAATAGATGTAGAAAATAAATCCAAAAACTGTTAAATTTAAAAATTGAATTTCAAAAGAAGGCACATAGTACTATAAGGCTATTACTTATGTATGCTTAGTTTTTTTTTCTGTCAGTCACTAATACATCCTCAGACTCTCCACCAAACCTGGAGAAATCCTCCAAATACAGGCAGATCTGTCAGTTCCATTTTTTTTTTTTCGATTATATCCCTCCCTCCTTGAAGCCTTGCCTCTGCTTCCTCCAGTCTGCACTGGTTGCTCTCTGGACTTGGTGCCTAGCTATTCTCCCTGGTGTTTTCTTTGTCCATCATGCTCTGAGTCCCCTTCAACTCATCCCTGGCAACCGTACATTACTTTTCCTTGGTTTACTCTCTGATTTGTTAGAGCATCTCTTTTGTGGCAGAGAAGGAGTACTTAAGACATCAGGGGGGTTTTTTGCACATCAGAAAATGGCTTTATTCTGCCTCAATCTTTACTTGTAGCAAGAATTACCATCAAACTCCACTCATTGAGCCAGAGACCTTTATGGTGTTAGCAAAGGACTTAACCCTCACGTAGCACACTACCTACGCTTTTGAGTTTGTCGACCAGCCAGCAGCCTCAACCCCAAGCTCTAACAGTGTGCAGTGCACTCACTCTTAAGTCTACTTTCTCCGTGTTGTTGAGATGGGGTAAATTATATTGATCTGTCCCCAACCCCACTGATTCTATCTGCATTCTAGTATTGACAATATCCAGTGAGTTTATTTGGTCAGTTATTGTATTTTTCAGTTCTATAATTTACATTTGATTTGTTTTACAACTTTGATTTCTTTGCTGAGATTTTTTTCCTCTTTATTTCAAGTGAATCTGTCATTGCTTGTTGAAACATTTTTCTGATATCTGTCCTTATATAATACCTTCATCATTCATCTCCTACTCAAGTTGTGATTTTCCTGACTCTTGATTAAATGAGTGTTTTTCCATTTGTATCTGAACATTTATGGTCCTATACGACCCAGAAATTTATTTATAGCTTAATGTTTTATCAGTTCTCCTCTCAAATCACCCCAGCTGAGGAAGAGAAAGACATTGTCACCTTACTGCCAGGTAGGAGATTGAAGTCCAGATTCCCTACTTGGCCTCTTTTGACACCACTTCAGTGGTGAGATGGTACAGAGAGGATTGGGGTACTCATTATAGCCTGACAAGTGTGAAAATCTGGGATCTCCACAGGATTCGCAAGAGAGAATGGAGATGAGACCACAGTTGTTTCTGTGGTATTTTACTGGGGTAGAGCAGTTACTGTCTGAAAGTTTCCCATCTTGCTGAGCTGCTCCTGTCTTGGTTCTTTGAGCAGACTTTTAAGACTTTTGTCTGTGCTCTTTGACATTTCCATATTGTGGCTCTCCAGGACCCAGTCTGGAACACATGAGGCAAAAAACCCAAAGAAATGACTGCTGTGTCATTTCCTAGCCAGTCTGTCTTCATCTTTCAACATGTGTTTTGTTTGTTTTATGTGTAATACAATTTTTAGCTAAGTAGCAGGAAGAACAGGAAAAAATAGGTCTATGCCATCTTTCCATAAACAAAATTCCTACCTGCATTCTTAAATAATACAATGGCTAGGAGAAGTTTAAATTGAAAATCTCTTTTCCAGGGCACCAGGGGGTGGCTCAGTCCATTAAGCATCCAACTCTTGATTTCAGCTCAGATCAGGATCATGAGATTGAGCCCCACATCAGGCTCAGCACAAAGTCTGCCTCAGATTCTCTCTCACTCTCCCTCCCTCTGCCCCTCTTCCTTTTGTGCACGTGCACTTGCTCTCTCAGTTAATTAATTTTTAAAAATCTCTTTTTTCTTTGTAGGTGATATCTTCAACTTTACCTTATAACATTCTCTTTTGAAGGGACACCTGGGTGGCTCAGTGGTTGAGCATCTGCCTTTGGCTCAGGGCATGATCCCGGGATCCGGGATTGAGTTCTGCATCAGGCTCCCTGTGGGAGCCTGCTTTTCCCTCTGCCTGTGTCTCTGCTTCTCTCTCTCTCCCTCTCTCTCTCCCCTTTTAATTAATTAATTAATAAATTAATAATAAAATCTTTTTTAAAAATTCTCTTTTGAAGTTCTTAATATGAAAATCTGTAAATGTAGAGCAAAATAGAGAAAGCAGTGTTATTCAACTAGATTTATTCTTAATGGGCAGCCCAGGTGGCTCAGCAGTTTAGCGCTGCCTTCAGCCCAGGGCCTGATCCTGGAGACCCGGAATCAAGTCCCACGTCAGGCTCCCTGCATGGAGCCTGCTCCTCCCTCTGTCTGTGTCTCTGCCTCTCTCTCTCTCTCTCTCTCTCTCATGAGTAAATTTTTTTTAATTCTTAATATTTTGCTATATATTACCTTTTTGGTGTAATTAAGTTAGAGAGTTTTACTTTCTTGTGCATTTTGACAATTTACTTATGTATCTAGGTGTGGGTTCTTTCAGTTTTTCCTACTTGAGTTGGTTCAACATTTAGATAGATGGAAGGTTATCATCAAATTGAGGGGATTTTTGGCCACTCTCTTCAGACATTTTTTCTGCCCCTTTTTTTCCTTAGTTTCTGGGACTCCCATTATGTGTATGTTGATACACTTACTGCTGTCCCAAAGATCTCTGAGTTTTATTTATTTTTCTGCCTGTGTACCTACCCCATCTTTTTTTTTTTTTTTTTTTTTTTTTTTTAGTTTCTCAGACTGGATAATCTCAGTTGACCTATACTTGAGTTTATTGATTCTTTCTAATGGCTGCCGAAATACGCTTTTTTTTTAACTACCATATATTTTTTTAAATCTCTGTACCCAGCATGGAGCTCACACTTAACACTCGAAGATCAAGAGTTGCATGCTTAAAAAAAAAAAAAAAAAAAAAAAAGAGTTGCATGCTTTACTGACTTAGGCAGCCAGGCGCCCCTGAAATATACTTATGAGCCCTGTTAGGGTTTTTTTTTCCTTTCAGCTCTTATACTGTTCAACTGCAGAATTTCTTTTTGGTCTTTTTTTATAATTTCTGTCTCTTTATTAATGTTTGCTTAGATACTATTTTTATGTTGCTCTTAAGCCATGATCTCCTTTAGTTCTTTGAACATATTTGAAATAGCTAACTTACATTCCTTGACTAGTAAGTCTAACATCTCTGTATCCTCAGTGACAGTTTTATTGCTTGCTTTTTTCCCCTGTGTTTGAATAATACATTATTTCTTTACGTACCTAGGAATTATTGTTGAAAACTGGACATTTTAAACAATATAATGTGGCAACTCTGGAAATTAGATTCCCACTCCTCAGGGTTTCTTGTTGCTGCTTGTTGTAGTTGTGGTTATTTGTTTAGGGAGTTTTACTTCAATAATTCTTTAAAATTGATACCTTTGTCTAGCATGACCACTGAATTCTTTACTGTGTTAGCTTTGTGGTCAGCTAATGATTGAATAGATTTCCTTGAATGTCTGGAACCAGTAAGTCTCCCCTCTTTGCCAGAGGCCTCTGTGTGTGTCTTGGGATTGGCCCATCAACCCTGAGGCAGGCAGTTTTACATCTCTGTCTTCCTCTCTTCTTCCTGCTTGCACAGAGCCTGTCACTCAGTCACAGTGAGAACTTGAGTCCTTCTCAGTTCTTTCTTCAGCATAAGCACTATCTAGGGTATGCACACAGTCCTACACGTATATGTTGTTTCCTAAATTATCAGAAATACGTTGGAGCTTCTCAAAGCCCCTATAGACATTTCATTCTCCAACTTTTCTTTTAAAGCTTTTTGGATAGTTGGGCAGCCTGGATGGCTCAGTGGGGCGGCCTGGGTAGCTTATTGTTTGCCCTGCCTGTTACCATCCTGTCCGTCATTTGGGAAACTGATCAATTATGTCTAATTTTTACCAGCAAACTGTAAGGAAAAAGCTGTTTACACTGAACAGACAAGGTCAAATAAGACAGTCTTGTAAATGGGAACAACCAGAAAGGTTATATAATTATAGTTATCTGGTAAAGAGGGTTTGAAGGGACTCTAACCACTCTGGTACCTGCCAGGTTGCTAGTTTTCACTGTGAGCATTAACTGTTGGTTTGCAAGCATATCATGATTAGAGATAAAGGAACAGAAATAGGGCAAGAATTTATTGGTCTTACTAAGGTTCAGCTGATTTTCTTGAATAATTTTGCTTAATTGTTAATTTCCAGAGTTCTGAAAACATTGTTTCTGGTATTTTTTATCAGTTTTTTGTTTTTATGAAAGAATTTTCAGAGATCTTTACTCCCACACTTGCTGTTGTTCCTGGATGCTTTATCTTTTAATTCTTTTTAATCCCAGAATAATCCTTACCTGTGCCCTACCCCCATTATTTTGAAATAATTTAAGATTTGTAGAAGTTATAAAAATAATACAGAAAGTTCCTGTGTACACTTTACCCAGCTCCCTCCAGTGATTACATCTTATATAAGCCTTGTACTTTTTCAAAATGAAAAAATTGGCTGGGCACTTGGGTGTTTCAGTTGGTTAAGTGTGTGCCTTGGGCTCAGGTCATGATACCAGAGTCCTGGAATAGAGTCCTGCATGGGCTCCCTGCTCAGCCAGGAGTCTGCTTCTCCCTCTCCCTCTCCCCTCACCCTGCTTATGTGTTTGTGCACACACTCTCTCTCAGAAATAAAAAGAGGGGCACCTGGGTGGCTCAGTTGGTTGGGCATCTGCCTTCAGCTCAGGTCATAATCCCCAGGGTACTGGGATCGAGCCGTGCCCAAGTTGGCCTGGCTGCTCAGCAGGAAGTTAGCTTCTCCCTCTGCCCCTCCCCCTGTTCGTGTTCTTTCTCACTCTCGAGTACATAAGTACAATCTTAAAAAAATTGGCATTAGTACAATGCTGTTGACCAACTATAAATGTTAATAAAATGTCACCAGTTTTTTTTCCATTGGTGTGTACTACTTTGAAATTCCACCCATGAATAGATTTTTGTAACCATTATCATAATCAGAATGTGAATCGGTTTTGTTGCCAAAAGACATCCCCTTATTTGCAATCATACCTTCCCCCAAACCTAACAGCTTGCCACTTAGCTTTGCACCACTAGAATTATTTCATTTTGTGAGTTTTATGTAAATGGAATCTCATAAATCACAAATATATATATGTGTGTGTGTGTGTGTGTGTGTGTATTTCTCATACAATAACCTGATGATGCTGGTTTATTTTCACCCAACATAGTACTTTTGAGATCCATCCAAATTATAGCGTGTATCAATAGTTCATTTTAGAGCAAGTGATGTTACATCACATATATGTACCAGATTGTTTATCCATTTGTTTATTGATAAAGTTCATGGGGGTTGTTTCTCGTTTGGGGTTATTACAAATAAAGCTGCTGTGAATAGTCATGTAAAATTTTGTTGATGGACATATATTTTCATTTCTCTGGGATAAAAATCCTGAGAGTGCAGTTGCTAAGTTACATGTATTTTTCATTTTATAAGAAACTTCTAAAATGTTCTTGCAGAAGTGGATGATTTTAGATTCCCACCTGCAGCATGTGAGATCCTTCTGTCCTAAAACCTTGTTAAACTCATTGATTAGTGCTAGGAGTTTTTTTGTTGTTGTTGATCGAGTTGCTCTACATCTTTTTCTGTGCTTGCCATTATAAAGGTCTTAAATTCTATTTTTACCATTCTGATAGAGATATGGTGGCATATCATCTAGACTTTAATTTGTACGTCTCTACTAATGGTATTGAACATCTTTTCATATGCCTGTTTGCCTCCTGGATATTTCTTTAGTGAAGTGTCTGTTTATCATTCATATTTCCTGCCCATTTTCTGATGAGATTCTGTTTTCCTAGTATTGAGTTTACAGACTTCTTTATTAATTGTGAATATAATTCTTTTATCATAGATACATGTTTTGGTTTGTATGTTTGTCTTAACCATTTTTACATTTCTTTGGTGTTAAGCATATTCTCACTGTTGTACAACCATCTCCAGATCTTTTTGATCTCGCAGAACTGCAATTCAGTACCCATTATTCAACCACTCCCATTTTCCCCTACCCCTACCCCCGAGAGCCACTATTCTTTCTTTTTCAATAAATTTGGCTACTCTGGGTACCTCACATAGTGGAATTAACATAATGTGTTTTACAAAAATTTTTTTCAATCTGGCTTGTCTTTCCAACCTCTTAAAATGCTCTTTAGCAAAACAAAGTCTTTAATAAAACACAATTTATTGTTTTTTTTCTTTTAGATTATGCTTTTGGTATCATGTCTAAGATCCCTTTATATAATCCTAGGGTTTTTTTGTATTTTGTATAAAACTTTTATAGTTTTACATCTTACATTCAGATTTATGACCCACATTGAATTCATTTTTGTGTATGGTATAAAGTTTTGTTTAGTGTTGAATTTTTTGCCTATGGAAATACAATTGTTTTTGGCCTTGAACTTGAGCGGTACTGTTTTGTACAGCTTTTCCTATCCTGAATTTTCATTACTAGTACTATAAGTAGGTAAACCTTTACACAGTCAGTTAGGTGGCTGCATTCAGCTCTGTTCATGATCTCTCGGGGTCCTGGGATCCATCCCCGTGTGGGGCTCTCTGCTCAGTGAGGAGTCTCCTTCTCCCTCTGCCCCCTCCTCCACTCGTCTCTTGCGTGCTCTAATAAATAAAATCTTTTTTAAAAAACTTATTTGAGGGGATCTCTGGGTGGCACAGCAGTTTGGCGCCTGCCTTTGGCCCAGGGCGTGATCCTGGAGACCCGGGATCGAATCCCACATCGGGCTCCCGGTGCATGGAGCCTGCTTCTCCCTCTGCCTGTGTCTCTGCCTCTCTCTCTGTGTGTGACTATCATAAATAAATTAAAAATTAAAAAAAAAAAAAAACGTATTTGAGAGAGAGAGCACACATGTGGGCAGGTGTGAAGTGGGGGAGGAGCAGAGGTGGAGAATCTTTCAGCAGATTTTCTGCTAAGCGCAGATTCCCAACTAATGGGCCCAGTCTCAAGACCCATGAGATCATGACCTGAGCTGGAAACAAGAGTCTGATGCTTAACTGACTGAGCCACTGGTACCACAAAAATAAAATCCTTAAAAAATGTGGAGGGAGGGCTCCCTGGGTGGCTCAGCGGTTTGGTGCCTACCTTTGGCTCGGGGTGTGATCCTGGAGTCCTGGGATCGAGTCCCATACTGGGCTCCCTGCATGGAGCCTGTGTCTCCCTCTACCTATGCTTCTGCCCCCTCCCCACCTCTCTCTGTGTCTCTCATGAATAAATAAATAAAATCTATTAAAAAAAATGTGGAGGGAATATTTTAAATACTTTTTAAAATAATGTTTAAAAAGAATTTGTAATAAAGAGTGGATACTTCTAAAACTGGAAAAAAAAGGATATACAGTTTTAAACATTAAATATGTAGCTACTTTAGATGCCTGGAGTATTCTGGTAAAATAAACTGGAAAGTTGTAAGAGTGATGCCTCTGGGTAGAGTGCTGGGCGTGTGAAGTGGAGAAAAATTATTTTCAGTTTATATTCTTTTGGATCTTTGCCATGTATTTAAGTTTCCTCTTCTATAAGAAATAGGTTTATGAGAAACTACATACAAAGTATAAGTACGATTGTGATTTTTTTTTAAAAAAGGAATTTCCTAAGACAATATATGCATTAAGGAATTCTGGAAGAAAAAACACTACCAGGGTGAAAATTATTTGCCTTTTGATGATGGGACTTTGAGTGATTTCTTTAAGATGTTATTTTCTAAGTTAATTTTATTTATTATTAAATTTGGTGGGGGTGAGGCAAGGAAAGGATATTTCTAAAACTTGAATTTTCTTTAAAGCTTACCTTAGAAATTCAATTTCTAGAACCAAGTAACAAAGTCTAAGTTGTGCTACACCTAGTACAAAAAGATCTGATGCTCATCCTCTGAGATGTTTGCTACATTATCTTTGCTTTTGTGTTTCAGTGCCAAACCTAAGTCAGAGATCCACGTATCGATGGCCACTCCCGTTACTGTGTCCATGGAGACTGTGTCCAGTCAAAATAATGATCAGCCCACCATTGCAGTCCCTTCCACAGCTCAGCAGCCTCCATCGACCATCCCAACCATGATCGCAGCCGCAAGTCCCCCATCACAGCCAGCTGTCGCCCTCTCTACCATTCCCGGAGCAGTCCCCGTCACTCCCCCTGTCACTACCATTGCGACTGCCCCTCCACCATCAGCTGCCGTAGCTGGCAGTCTGTCCTCTGTGTTGGGCCCTCCGGTACCTGAGATAAAAGTTAAAGAAGAAGTAGAACCAATGGACATCATGAGACCTGTCTCTGGTAGGTTCAGTCACAGAGTTTTCTCTTCATTGGCATGTATTGCTTCCTCTTTTCCTGACACTCCTCAGGGGCCAGACTCTTGCATGACCCCCAACTATGAAGCCTAACCCCTTGGTGCCTGTTGTAAATTTGCCTGTCATTCATTTTAAGAAAGGGAAGACCACTTGGTTTCCATTTTTGCTGCCCTTTTAGCATTAATTTTATTTCTTACCAAAATCATAAAAAAGATTAACATTTCCGTAAGAATATCCTGAAATAAAGCTTCTGTGGTTATCTGTTATATTGTTTTCTCTTCTATTTCTCATTTTGGTTTTTGAGTCTTCTTTTTTCCTTAGTTAATGTAGCTAAAGCAATGCTTTTTTGTTTGTTTTTGCTTATTTTTTAAAAAAACTGGTCATTACTTTCAGTGTTATGTATTCTGGTCTCTATTTTATTTATTTTTCATTTTTCTTTGTTATTTCCTTCCCCAACTAAATTTCAGTTAAGTTTCTTTGGTGTTTTTTTTTTTTTAAGATTTTATTTATTTATTTATTTATTTATTTATTTATTTATTTATTTATTTATTTAATCATTCATTCATTCATTCATGAGAGAGACAGAGACAGAGGCAGATACAGAGGCAGAGGGAGAAGTAGGCTCTCTGCGGGGCGCACGATGTGGAACTCAATCCCAGGACCCTGGGATCACGACTTGAGCCAAAGGCAGACGCTCAACCACTGAGTCACCCAAGTGTCCCAATTTCTTTTTTTTTTTTCTAGTTCCTTGTGGTATAATGTTTATTTGAACTTTTTTCCTTATTATAAGCATTTATAGCATAAAAAATTAAAAATAGGAAAAAGGATCAAAATAAGATCATAGCTAAGTGCTAATTATTTACAATTTATTCCCTGCCAATTTTTATGCCCGGTTACGCAGGGAAGCAAGATTTCCATTGTTGCAAATACTCTCTTGATAAACTTACATGTGATTAGCAAAATAAAACTACTCACTGCCGGGATCCCTGGGTGGCGCAGCGGTTTGGCGCCTGCCTTTGGCCCAGGGCGCGATCCTGGAGACCCGGGATCGAATCCCACATCAGGCTCCCGGTGCATGGAGCCTGCTTCTCCCTCTGCCTGTGTCTCTGCCTCTCTCTCTCTCTCTCTCTCTGTGACTATCATAAATAAATTAAAAAGAAAAAAAATTAAAAAAAAAAAAAAAAACTACTCACTGCCTACTATGCCGCCTCTCCTTGACTCCAAACTCCCAGTGTGTGAAATGCAGATCATTTTGGAAGTTTTCTTTTTGCTTGTTTGTTTATATGTAAGTTATTTATTGAGAAATGTTGCTTCCCCTGACTACAAACGTAGTATTTAATGTACAAAATTTATGAAATACAGATAAAGTCAAAGTGGATGGCAAATCATTTTGTTCTCTAATTAGCCGGCATTACCCTCTTACCGTTTCGGTGTAAAGGCCTCCATTCCTCATGCTGTTTGTTCAGTAAGACACATAGTTGTGCTGTGTCTGCAGTTATTAAACCTCCTGTTTGTTTTCATTTATTATGCCATGAAATATTCTTCTGTCTTACCCATATTTAGCCTTAGCACTTCATTGAAAGACACGATGGATAATTCAGGAGGGGAAATGAAGTGTTTTCAATTTTACTGTTTTTTTCTCTTGATTTGAATAGTTCCTGTTTTCCTTAAAAACAATGTACATACTTTATTTAAAAAACATTTTATTGCTAAAAATGCTGATCACAACCACCATAACCAATATGATGATAATGAAAAAGTGTGAAATACTGAGAGTTACCAAATGTGATACAGAGACATGAAGACATGAAGTGAGCAAATGCTATTGGAAAAATGGTGCTGATAGACTTGCTTATTAATACAGGGTTTCCGCAAACCTCCAATTTTTGAAAAATGCAGTATCTGCAAGGTACAATGAAGTGAAGCACAACAAAGTGAAGTATGGTTCTATGAGGGAAAGTTAGGGCTGGAGCTGTGATTTTAAGAAGTTTTAAAGGGAGAGCTTCATTGAGGAACTGATCTTTGAATAGAGACATTGAAAAGATAAAGTGCTAGTCATTAAGATATCTGTAAAAAAGAGCAACTCCAGGCCTCAGGAACATGCCTACTATGCTCAGAGAATAGCAAAGACAGTCCAGGTAGCCAGTGCAGGGATAGTATGTGGACTCCATAAAATCATTAAGGATCCAAGTTCCTACCCCCCCTAGTTTGGCCCTCATGCTTTTTTTTTTTTCCTTTAAGATTTTATTTATTTATTCATGAGAGACAGAGAGAGAGAGAGGCAGAGCCACCCAGACTGCCCAGCCCTCATGCTTTTGATTCAGGAGAGCTGCTAGAACTCCAGCTATTATATCTGAGTTCCAGGGTGACAAGACAAGGAATAGAAGGTCACACCTTTTTTAAAGGAAATTTATTTAAGAATGCTGCAACACACTTCTATTTTTAAATGGCCATACCTATCTATAAAAGAAGCAAATTGGGCAGCCCAGTGGTTTAGCGCCACCTTCAGCCCAGGGTCTGATCCTGGAGACCTGGGGTCGGGTCCCTTGTCGGGCTCCCTGCATGGAGCCTGCTTCTCCCTCTGCCTGTGTCTCTGCCTCTCTCTCTCTGTATCTCTCATGAATAGATAAATAAAAAATAAAAATGAAAGGCAAATCAGTAGAGCCTTTCAGCTGAGTGGCAATGTGCCCATCTACAAGTGTGAGAGTCCTCATTCTAAGGATGGTGAAGTTGTGGTATATTAGCAGTTGGCACCCTTTGCCATAAATAGAATGCTTATATAGCACAGTGCCTGGCTCATAAGAAGACTCAGTAAATGGTAGTTCTCTTTTCTGACTTCTTAACCATTCTCATTAGTTGGAAATCAGGTGAAGTTTTCTCTTATTTTGGGGTTCCCATACATGTATGTGCTTTTTTTTCCTATGACAGCAGTTCCTCCCCTGGCTACCAGCACCGTGTCTCCATCTCTTGCATTGCTGGCTAACAATCTGTCCATGCCTACAAGTGACCTACCACCTGGTGCCTCCCCAAGGAAAAAGCCTCGAAAGCAGCAGCATGTGATTTCAACAGAAGAAGGGGATATGATGGAGACAAACAGCACTGATGATGAGAAGTCCACTGCCAAGAGTCTTTTGGTGAAGGCTGAGAAGCGCAAGTCTCCACCCAAGGAGTATATCGGTAATGGTTGCTTGGGCTAGCTGTTGTCATGTGAAACTTTCCCACTTAAGTCAGGAGTTCATCCTGAGGCTGTTTGCATAATTAGATTTCACTTAGGGATCACTTCTTGGGGTTATACTTGAGGATTCTTGACAATATATGTTATTTAATATCTTTCTTTTCTTTTCTTCTGAATAGATGAAGAAGGTGTGAGGTATGTTCCAGTGCGTCCAAGACCTCCCATTACTTTGCTCCGTCACTATCGGAACCCCTGGAAAGCTGCTTACCACCACTTTCAGCGGTACAGTGATGTCCGAGTCAAAGGTTAGTTGGATGAAATTGGTCTTTCACTTGACTATAATGTAATCATAGGACAATAGACAGAATTACAATTTCGTAGTTTCAAAAAAATCCTGATGGTGACAGGATGACCTCTTTAGCTCCCAGAGTAGTTGCGGAAGAGCTGTACTAGATTGTTATTTGACATAGTCCACATTAATCCCAGGGATGTCAGATGTACATACATTCTAAGCCCCAGAAAGTTTATTTTACAGAAGGGCTTTTGTTTAACATATGTGAAGCTCTTGAAATAGTCCAGGGCAAGCCCTCAGTAAATGATTTTGTTTGTTGTTATTGAGAATTACATTTTAATAAAGCCACATATAGTAAAAATAGCTGATAGTACTTTGCAAATATCTACAGATATTCCTACTGAGATTAAGTCTCATTATCTCAGATATAATCATTACACAGAGAAGTATACGGTTTGAAGGAATTGGTCACATTTCCCACTCCCTCACATAAATTCTACTTGGAAACTTCTCTGAGGGTTTCACTGAAGCCTCAAGATGAGTCAGAGTTGGATGGTATTGTCTAATGTCTGTGAGCGCAGATGAGGATTCTGACAATTTAGTCTCTGAACGGAAGTACAAAGGTGACTGCACTTCCAGGAACTCTTCCTCATGAGTGTACCCTGAGCTCTGAAAAGAAGCTAGATTTCCAAAAGTCAGAGAATGGTGATCTTTGATGGAAGCAGGACATAGGGCACTAAACATCTCTTCACATCACAAGAATTCCATATCCTAGCAGGGAAGTGTTTTAAAGTATTGCCTGGTAACATTTTAAGCCATACTGAAATATTATTACTGCTTCCTGGGACTCACTCATCAAAAACTGTCTCAGGAAAGGTAATGTAACAGCTGAAAGTATTGATCCAAATAATCTCTTGACTATTAAACTCTATTGATCTGCTTTGCCCAAGCTTTATTTTTTTTTCCAAGCTTTAAAATCATGTTCATATAAATAAATCAAGATGAGATACTGAAATTGGTCAGGTAATTTCATAAGAAGGAAAAAAAAGAAAAACAAGACAAAAAGCACAGGAAATAAACAGAAAGCAAATAATAACATGACAGACTTAGCCAGCCTTACAATATTAGTAATTACCTTAAATGTAAATAGTCTGAACATAACAATTAAAACACCAATTGGCAGGGTGGATAGACAGAAAAGATCCAACTATATTCTATCTTTAAGAAACTCACTTTAGATTCAATGACATAAGTAGATTGACAGTAACAGGATGGAAATGATAAATACAATGCAAAAATAAGGCAAGAGTGGCTATGTTAATGTCAAATAAGGTAGACTTCAGAGGAAAGAAAATTACTAGAGACAAAGAAGGACATTGCATAGTGTTAAAACGTACAGGCAACAGAAATGAAGAGCTTCAGAATATATGAAAGCAGGAATAGGACAGCTGAAAGAACTAGGCAAGTGAACAGTGCTGGTTAAAACTTCAACATCATACTCTCGGCAACTAGTGAAACTACGTGACAGGAAATAACAAGGAATACACACCTAAAACCAACAACATCTAACAGGCCTTTATAGAACACCCTAACAGCAACAGAATACACATTGTATCAGGTGCCTACAAAACATAAAGATAAACCATATCCTGGATCATAAAATAAACTTCAACAAATTTAAGAGAATCGAAATCATACAGGGTATCTGCATTGACCATAATGGAATCAAACTAGAAACTCCTAGTTTCTAGTAACAGTTCTCCAGTAACAGAACAGAAACTCCTCCAAACCATGGAAATTAAACAACATGCTTCTTTTTTTTTTTAGATTTATTTAAGTATTGGAGATGGCAGGGCAGAGGGAGAAGGATCAACATGGAGTGCAGCATGGGACTCAGTCTCACAACCCTGAGATCACAACCTGAGCCAAAACCAAGAGTCAGATGCTTAATTGACTACACCACACAGGCCACTCCTAAATAACACACTTCCAAATAATTGGTCAAGGGACGCCTCAGTGGCTCAGTAGGTTAAGCATCTGCCTTTGGCTCAGGTCATGATCTAAGGGTTCGGGGATAGAGCCCTGTGTCATCGGTCTCCCAGCTCAGCAGGAAGTCTACTTCTCCCTCTCTCTGCCCCCCGCTGCCCTCCATTTGGGCAATCTCTATCTCAAATAAAACTTTTATTTAATTGCTCAAAAAGGGCATCTCAAGAAAAAATTTTAAAATACATAAAACTGAATGAAAATCAATACATATCAGAACACGTAGGAGGGAGGACACTAAAGAAGTACCAACAGGGAAGTCTGTGGCATTAAATGCTTACATCAAAGTTCTTATCTCAAAAAAGTAAAAAGAAAAAAAAAAAGGAAAGAAAAAGAACAAAGTAAACTTAAGCCAAGTGCAACAAAGAAGGTAGTAAAGATAGGAGAAATCAATGAAATTGAAAACAGGAAAATGATAAAATGAATGAAACAAAAAGTTGGTTCTTTGAAAAAAAAAATTGTCAGTAGCAAAACTGAAAAAGATGAAAGATACAAGTCATAACTATCAAGAATAGAACAGGACATTACTAGAGATTGGGCAACCTTTTAAAAAAATATAAGAAAACACTGAACAAGTTTATGCTCAGAAAATAAAACACACTTGGATGAAGTGGACTAATTACTTGAAAACACAAACTACCAAAACTCAACCAGAAGCAAATACACAATCTGGTTAGTCCTATAACCAATGAATAAATTAAACCTGTAGTTTTAAAGCTTCTAAACAGAAATACATATTTTCAGATACTTTAACCAGGAAATTCTACTAAACTTTTTTTTTTAAGATTTTATTTATTTTTTCATGAGAGACACAGAGACGGGCAGAGGGAGAAGCAGGCTCCATGCAGGGAGCCCAATGTGGGACTCGATCCCGGGACCCCAGGATCATGCCCCAAGTCGAAGGCAGATGCTCAACTGTTGAGCCACCCAGGAGTCCCAATTCTACTAAACTTTTAAAGAAGAATCAATTCCAGTTCTTTATAATCTCTCCTAAAATATAGGAGGAAGCATTTCCATATTAACTTTATGAAGCCAGTATTTCCCTGACACAAAAATCAGACAAGAGTACAAATATAGAAAACTAATGATCTATATTCTTCATGAATATAGGTGCAAAAATTCCTAACAAAATGTTAGCAAATTAAATACAGCAGTGTATAAATAGCATTTTATACTTTTATTGGGTGGGGTTTGTTCCAGCTCTATGAGGCTGGGTCACCATTGGAAAGTCACTGATTCACCATTATCAACAAGCTATATTAATGTTCTAGGGCTACCATAACAGTACCACAAACTCAGTGCTCTAGAGTTACAGATTTATTCTTACAGAGTTCTGGAGGCCAGAAGCCCAAAATCAGGGTGTCTGCAGAATCATTCTCTCTCTTGCCTCATTTTAGTTTCTGCTGGTTGCCAGCAATCCTTGGTATTATTTGGCTTGCAATGCCATCATTCCAGCTTTCTGCCTCCATCTGCACATACTGTTCTTTCCTGTCTCATCTCTGAGACATGATAAATCTCTCAAAAACAGGGAAAGAAGACTTCCTCAGTTTGATCAAAAAATCTATAACAAACCTGCAACTAACATTATACTTAAAACAGTGAATGACTGGGCAGCCCGGGTGGCTTAGCAGTTGAGCGCCACCTTCAGCCCAGGGCGTGATCCTGGAGACCCGGGATCGAGTCCCGTGTTGCGCTCCCTGCACGGAGCCTGCTTCTCCCTCTGCCTGTGTCTTCTGCCTCTCTGCCCCTCTCTCCCTCTCTCTCTCTCTCGAATAAATAAAATCTTTAAAAAAATAAAAAATAAAAAAACAGTGAATGACTGAATGCTTTCTACCTGATATTAGCCAAAAGACCTCTCTCTCTCACTACTGTCATTCAACGTTAGTTCTGGAAGTTCTAGACACACCATAAGTCAAGAAAGAGATAAAAGACTATATGGGTTGCAAAGGAATAAATAAAACTGTCTCTATTTGCAAATGACACCATTATCTATAGAAAAAATTCTCAAAAAAAAAAAAATTCTCAAGAATTCCACAAAAAAAAACCTGGAACTAGTAAATGAGTTCAGGAAGGTCACAGGATACAATATTAGCACACAAAAATTAGGTGTTTGGAATGAACTTACACAAATTATTATTGGAAACAATACCATTTGCAGATGTTCCTCTAAAAATGACATACTTAGATATAAATTTAGCAAAACATGTACAGGATGTGTTTGCTGTAAACATTAAAATGCTGATAAAAGCGATCTGAATAAAGAAGAGACATGCAATGTTTATGGAGCTGAAACTCAAAGGTGTAAGTTTTCCTGGATTGATCAATAGGTTTAATACAGTTTCTGCCAGACTCACAGAAAGGTAAATCTTACTCTAAACTTTATATAAAGGTATAGAAAGTAGAATAGCTAAAATAACCTTGAAAAACAAATCATTTTTCCTGATAGTATTATTTTTTTAAGATTTTATTTATTTATTCATGAGAGAGAGGGAGACAGGCAGAGACACAGGCAGAGGGAGAAGCAGGCTTTCTGCAGGAGCCCAATGTGGGACCTGATACCAGACCCCAGGATCATAACCTGAGCCAAAGGGAGATGTTCAACTGCTGAGCCACCCAGGCATCCCATTTTTTCTGATATTAAAGCATAGAGTTTATAGTAGCTTAAACAGGGTGGTATCTGCCCAGGGATATACATATAGATGGCTGGAATGGAAAATTCAGAAATAGATCTACACAAATATGCTCTACTGATTTTTGACCAAATGGAAAAAAAAAAATCAGTGGAAGAAGGAGAGTCTTCTTTTTTCAACAAATGGTGCTGGACATCCATGTGTTTAAAAAAGAGAGACAGTGACCCTTAACTTAATCCTCATACTTTATACAGAAGTTAACTCAAAATGGATAATAGATTTAAATATGAAATGTATAACTATTAAACTTTTAGAGGAAAACCTAGAATAAAATCTTCAGGACCTAGAGCATAGTGAACAGTTCTTAGACATGACACCAAAAATTGTCCACAGAAGGAAAGGAAAATAAATTGGACTTAATAAAAACTTTTTATTTGTGACAAACTCTGTCAGAAGGATGAAAAGACAAACTATTGCCTGGGATAAAATATTAGCAAACCATGTATCTGATAAAGGGCTCATATCTAGAATGTATGTGTTTATTCCCTATAGACTGTAGGGATGCCTGGGAGGCCCAGCAGTTGAGCACCTGCCTTCCACTCAGGGCGTGATCCTGGAGTCCTGGGATCAAGTCCCGCATCAGGCTCCATGCAGGGAGCCTATGTCTGCCTAAGTCTCTCTCCCTCTGCCTATGTCTCTGCCCTTCTCTCTCTCTCTCTCTCTCTCTCATGAATAAATAAAATCTTTAAAAACAAATAAAATAATAAAACTGAGACTGTAGGGATGCCTGGGTGGCTCAGCAATTGAGCATCTGCCTTTAGCTCAGGGCGTGATCCCAGTTTGGGGATCGAGTCACATATCAGGCTCCCTGTGAGGAGCCTGCTTCTCCGTGTGTGTGTGTGTGTGTGTGTGTGTGTGTCGTAAAAAAAATAAATAAAATCTTAAAAAAAAAAAAAACAACTGAGACTGTAACAGACAAAGAAAAGAAGTACACCATATAATAATAAAGGAAGCGAACCAACAAGAAAATCTAACAATTGCGTGCACCCTACATGGGAGCATGCAAATACATAAAGCAGCTAATAACAAACATCAAAGATATAGTCAATAATAAAACAATAATAGTAGGGGACTTTAACACCCCCACTTAAATCAATGGATAAATAATCCAAACAAACTCTACAAGGAAACAGTGGCTTTGAATAACAAAGTGGACCAGGTGGATCTAACAGATATATTCAGAATGTTCCATCCCAAAACAGCAGAATACACATTCTCTTCAAGTGCACATGGAACATTCTCCAGAATAGATCATTTTAGGCCACAAAACAACTTGCAACAAATTTTTAAAAATTGAAGTCATACCATGAAATGAAAGATAGTCCCTTCAACAGATGGTATAGGGAAGGGCAGCCCGGGTGGCTCAGCGGTTTAGCGCCGCCTTCAGCCCAGGGCGTGATCCTGGAGACCCAGGATCGAGTCCCATGTCAGGCTCCCTGCACAGGGCCTGCTTCTCCCTCTGTGTCTCTACCTCTCTCTCTGTGTGTCTCTCATGAATAAATAAAATCTTAAAAAAAAAAAAAAAAAAGATGGTATAGGGAACACTGGACATGTGTAAAGGAATGAAACTGGACCACTTTCTTACACCATACACAAAAGTAAACTCAAAATGGATTAAGGACCTAAATGTCCGACCTGAAACCATAAAAATCCCAGAGAACAGTCTGTAATTTCTCTGACATTGGCCATAACATGCTTCCTAATTTGTTGGAAACTAGACATTCTTGGGACTTTATCAAAATAAAAACTTCTGCAAAGTGAAGGAAACAATCAACAAAACTAAAAACTAAATCAACAAAACTACCTATTGAATGGTAGGAGATACCTGTCTGATAAAGGGTTAGTATCCTAAATGCATAAAGAACTTATATAACCCAACAATAAACTGTAAATAATCCAATTAAAAAATTGGAACCCTTGGGTGGCTCAGTGGTTGAGTGTCTGTCTGCCTTTGGCCTGGGGCATGATCCCAGGATCCGGGATCGAGTCTCACATCAGACTCCTTGCAGGGAGCCTGGTTCTCCCTCAGCCTGTGTCTCTGCCTCTCTCTCTCTCTCTCTCTCTCATGAATAAATCTTTTTTAAAAATCCAATTAAAAAATAGAAAGAAGACATGAAGAGACATTTCTCCAAAGAAGACATCCAGGTGGCCAACAGGCACATGACAAGATGCCCAGCATCACTCATCAGAGAAATGCAAATCAAAACCACAATGAAATACCATCTCACACCTGTCAGAATGGCTGAAATCAAAAACACAAGAAACAAATTTGGCAAGGATGTAGAGAAAAAGGAACGCTCACACACTATTGATGGGAATGCAAACTGGCACAGCCACTCTGAAAAAGTACTCTCCAAGTACTCCATACTTGGAGGCACCTTAAAAAGTTAAAAATAGAATTACCATATGATCCAGTAATTCCACTACTGGTTATTTACCCAAAGAATATGAAAACGCTAATTTGAGAAGATATATGCACCCTTTTGTTTTTGCAGCATTATTTACAAAGCCAAACTATGGAAGCAGCCCAAGGGTCCACTGACAGATGAATGGTTAAAGATGTGATATGTGTGTGTGTGTACACATATATACACATATGCACAGTGCATATATGTATATATACATGTATATATGTGTACATATATACACACACGGGAATATTACTGAGCCATAAAAATGAATAAAATCTTGCCATTTCAACAACTTGGATGAATCTAGAGGGTATAATGCGAAGTGAAATAAGTCAAAGACAAACACCATATGATTTCACTCGTGGAATTTAAAAACAAAATGAGGGGACAAATCAAGAAACAGACTCTTAGCTATAGTTCAAGGACAAACTGATGAAACTTATGGCTACCAGAGGGGAGGTAGGTGGGGGTGGTGAAATAGATGAACAGGATTGAGAGTGCACTTCTGATGAGCACAGAGTAATATATAGAGTTGTTGAGTCACTATACTGTACACCTGAAACTATTATGTAACTCTGTATGTTAATTATACTGGAATTTTTTTTTTAATATTTATTTATTCATGAGAGACAGGCAGAGGGAGAAGCAGACTCCATGCAGTGAGCCCGACGTGGGACTCGATCCTGGGTCTCCAGGATCAGGCCCTGGGCCGAAGGTGGCGCTAAACAGCTGAGCCACCTGGGCTGCCCTGGAATATTTTTTTAAATAGTATATACCCGTCATGGGTTCTGATAGCATTGGCACTTCCCCTCTATGTCTCCTCTCATAACTACATTCTAATCCTGAGAGAAACATCAGACAAATCTAAATAAAAGGCATCCTGCAAAATGACCAGTACTCTTCAGAACTGCCCAGGTCATCAGAAGCAAAGACCATCTAAGAAACCATCAAGCCAAGAGTTGCCTAAGGAGACATAACAAGTAAAACATACTACAGTATTCTCATTGGGTCCTGGGCCATAATTTTTTTAAATATTTTATTTATTTATTTGAGAGAAAAGGCGTGCATATGCACGTGCACACAAGATGGGGGATAGGGACCCAGGGCGAGGAACAATCAGGCTTTCCTCTGAGCAGGGAGCTGGATATGGGGCTTGATCTCAGAACCCTGGGATCATGACCCGAGCTGAAGGCAAACATTTAACCAACTGAGGTACCCCCATAAAATTTATTTTTTTAAAAAATGTTAAACATCACTAGCCATTAAAGAAATAGCTGAAACAAGAAATACTGATTATGCTAAATGCTGGTGAGAAGGAAGAGAAACTAGATATCTTACACATTCCTTTAAGCACTTTGAACCCTGTAGTCCCATTGTCTTCTGGTCTCCTTTGTTTCTCCCTAAAACTCAACTGCTGATTCTGTGAGGTCGTTGCACTTCTCATATTTGGAGTTCCTGGAGTTTTTTTGGATATTTGGGTTATTTTTCAATAAATTTGAGACATTTCAGCCATTTTTTTTTCTTTGAATATTGCTTCTTTCTCTCTTCTGGCATTCCCATTACCCATGTGTTGGGGTCTCTCACATTTCTCCAACGCCCTGCTTATTATTCTCATTCCTTTTGCTCTCAGTTCTTCAGCATCATCTCTGCCCACCTGTCTTTGACCTGACTGATTCTCTTCTGTACCAGTTCACATCTACTGGTGTGCTCTTCTAAGTGAATTGTTTAAGTATTTCATTTGCTTTATAACTCTGGAATGTCCATTCCTGTCTTTTTATGATTTCTACCTCTTTATTGATTTCTCTACTTAATTTGACATGATCATCATACCTTCTTCACTCCTACATCCTGCTTCATTCCTACATCCCTTCCATTCAGTGAATTTATTTATGATGGCTGCTTTGAAGTCTTTTTCTGGTAAATTTGACATCTGGTCACTCATATAAGCCGTTTCTGTTGCCTGTTCCTGCCCTGCCATGTGTGGGTCACACTTTATTATTTCTTTGCATGCCTCATAATTTTTTATTGAAAACAACATTCTAGAAAACTCTGAATGCTGTTCTCTCCCCACTTCACCCCAAGCTAATTATTGTTATTTGCTTATTTATTTGTGTAGTGACTGGCTAGATTATTTTAGTGAAATCTTATCACCTCCACCACCAGGTGTATCGAGCCTTCAGTGTTGCTCCTCAGGGAGACATAGCTTCAGGTATGCCAGCAGTCATCCTGGGATGCCCGTGGCACCAGTGGAGCTCTCGCCCACTCTTTTCCTGACCACACCCAGCTGATTAGCCCTGCTGATTGCATGCTATTTGCTCTACCAGAACACAGTACTGAAATGTGCTCTGGAACACACAATTTATATTCCTCTGCAAACTATTCCAGTCAAATCATAGCTCCTTTCAGAGTAGTTACTGAAGTCAGTGTTTGATATTTGTTTTGCCCCCAAAAGGGCTTCTCTCAACCATCTTATTCTTTGTGCTCTCCTAGGAACTAGTCAGCCCACATCTAGGCTGTATCTTTATTTGATCTACAGATCTCCCAAATGCCTTACACTACAGCCTCCATTGTTCTTAGGAGCACCTTTAGGTTTTGACTTTTTAGTCTGTAGCAAATGGAGTCAGTTTAGAAGGTACCTGTTTTATGGGCTTTCTCTCCCCCAGGCAGAATCTCTGAGCTAGGCCTCTGGAGGTGAGGTGAGGATAATGGCTACTCTCACTCTAAGTAACACCACACTCCAGGAAGTGAGCATCCAGTAGAGGAGAAGATGAGTGAGCAGCCTTAGGGTCCTCTCGGCTTGTCTCTCCTAGCATGAAACCACCACTTCACAAAGCAGCAGAAGGGCTCCCAGGGCCCACTGTTCTCAGTATGCTTTGCCCTAAGATACAGTCTCCATGCCAGACTAGAGAGTGAACAGAAGAGCGCCCTTGCATCTCAGTTGTGCTCACCTAGGACTTAGCCTGAGCCACAGGTAGCGGGGAGCAGTATGAGAAATGCTGACGACCTGCTCCTCCGGGGAAGATAGCCTTCCACCCAGCAGCTGGAGGAGAGGGAACCCCATGTTTTGGGTGGCAGCAGTCTGCATGGAATATTCACTTCACTGAGCTGGGAGGGAAAAAGGGGGAGGGGGAAGGGTCTTAGTTCAGATACCATGGACTGAACTGTTCTTACCACAGATATGCTTGAATAGATGTTGCATGAATAGATTTTCTATTTTCCCTTAGGAGCCTTTCCAGAGGTCTAGTTATTTTTAAAATTTTCACCATTTCCTTGGAGAGCAAGTTAGCAGAGCACTGTCATACCACAGGTCAGTTATCTCTCATACTTTGCTGAGGTAGCTGCTCTGGAAAACCATTCGGCAGTTTCATTAAAACTAGAACATACACTTACCATATGACCTAACAGTTAGACTCCTGGGCATTTATCCCAGAAAAATGAAAACCTGTGTCCCCACAAAAATCTGTACATAGCTGTTTGTAGCAACTTTTTTTGGAATAGCCAGAAGCTGGAACATACTTACTGGCCATTTATATATCTTTTTTGGAGAAGTATCTGTTCAGATCTTTTGCCCTTTTTAATTGGTTTCTTTTTATTATTGAGTTATAGGAGTTTTTCGTTTGTTCTACATACAAGTCTTTTTCAGATACATCCTTGTACCATCTTTGCAACTTCCTCTGTATCTATAATTATTTCAAACTAGGGGCAGCCCGGGTGGCTCAGCGGTTTGGCACTGCTTTCAGTCCAGGGTGTGATCCTGGAGGCCCGGGATCAAGTCCCACATCAGGCTTCCTGCATGGAGCCTGCTTCTCCCTCTGCCTGTGTCTCTGCTTCTGTGTGTGTGTGTGTCCTCATGAATAAATAAATAAAATCTAAAAAATAATAATAAAATAAAAATCTTTAAAAAAATTATTTCAAACTAAAGAGTTCTTTCAAATGCTTAAAATGAGGTACACAGGTACACCCACAACTGGTGAAATCTGAGTAGTCAGGCTACATCATCATCGTGATTATGGTTTGTACTGTAGTTTTACAAGATGCTGCCATTGGGGGAAACCAGGTAAAGAGTACTTAGGATCTTTCCTACAACTAACTGCATGTGAATCGCCAATTACCTCAGAAGTTTAAAAAAGTCTTTATATCATATGCACGTTAATACTCACCTACTAGATAGGGCTTTGTATTTTTAATTGATGAACTTCTTAGATCAGTTTGAGGTTCACAACAAAATTGAATACAAGGTATAGGGATCTCCCATTTACCCCCAGTCCCCATACATGCACAGCTTCCCCCCACTATCAACACCCCCACCACAGTGGCACATTTGGTACATTTAATTATTAAAATTTTTTAATTAATGCATAAATGCATTTTAAGTTGTTAAACAGTAATTAAAGCTTCACATACACAGTTCAACTCACTTTGACAAGTACCCCTCAAACCTAGTTTCCATCTCCCCAGTCCAGATGATACGTTTCATATTTGTTTGACTACAGTTCTGGTTACTTTTCTATCCAGATGTGAAATGTTATTCAAACTTAATTCATTTCTCCAAGATCTAGATAACACCAAAAAGCTTCTAAAACTTCATGCCCAATTCTCCACGCTTGCATGCATCACACATGAGCAAGGCTCTAAGCCACCAGAGACCATTTCCTTCCTTTAAAAGATTAAAGTATTAATTTGTTCTCTTTTGAACTCAATAGATTAGCAGAGTATGTCTCTACAGCATTCTTCAGGGATGAACAAAAAGGAGAAACTGCCTCTATTCCTAATGACTTAAATGCAAAGGAATTATTTAAAGATATTTAAGTAAAGAAATAATTGATAAACCTGTAGCAACATCAGTAGCTTGAATCCAGATTATATTAGCTTTATACAAATTGAAATACACTTTTTATTTTTTAATGATTCCAGAAGAGAAGAAAGCTATGCTGCAGGAAATAGCTAACCAGAAAGGAGTATCCTGTCGAGCTCAAGGCTGGAAAGTTCACCTCTGTGCCGCTCAGTTACTACAGCTGGTAAGTAGAGTTCTAGCAGTTATGTCCTGCTGAAGAGGGGAACAGATGCTGGAGGCATCTCAGTTCTAGAGTGTTCCCTTTTGAGTAATTCTGAAGCATGACCAATTAACGTGGGTCATGCAGAATTTATATGTATAATTTATGATATAATATCATAATTATTATATCTATCCCATAGATACAATCCAAACATATCTTAGTCTGGTACCCAGAACCAAAGTACATTGAACAATAAGACCTACAGTTAAGGTTCAATATTTTGTATTGCTGTGAATCTAAAACAGAGAGACTCAAATGGCCTAACTATAAGCCCTTGCTCCCCACCATACTCCTTATCACAGGGACCAGGCTCAACTCCCACTGCTTCTTGATTATTGGGCTTTAGGTCCCTGCCAGTTTACAATATTATTCAAATAAACTGTCACATTCCCATGGTAACCAGGGGACACCTCTCCCTCCCAATAGTACAAAACCTGCCTCCTATAGCCCCTGCTTGTTCACTTTGTTCCTGAGTGCAGCCCCTGCATGGCCTTGCGTGCTGTGTGGTGTCCTCCTCCCCTGGGCTGTGACTATATTGACTAGTACACTGCTATTGATCTCATGTGTCCAGTGTTGGGGGGTGTTTCTGTTTCCATAATCCTAGGGCAGGAATCCTTCCCTCACCATGGAGGTGAAGGGGGAGCAATCAAAACAACAACCTCATGAAGTTTTTCCATCTTTGGAGTAGCAGTGATCTGAAGAACATTGTTATGAGTATCTAAGAAAAAAAAAAGTAGTGCCATGGCTACTTATTGTACCTTGGAAAAAGCATGTTTCTATGAAACCTTTAGACTTACTTTTTAGAGCAGTTATAAATTCAGGGAAGTATTTAAAAGTTATCCTTGAAGATGGACCCTATATTATGACAGATTGTTCTATTAATCGTTGTTGATAATTTCCCTTGCTGTACATTAATGCCCTAGTCCTCAGGAGAAGGGATTCTATCACCCAAACAGCCCTCATACCAGTTTACAGGAGTGATTCAACATGGGTGCATTTGCCTGAGGTTAGCAAGAAAGAGTATCTCTGAGGCCATCATACCCTTCCTCTTATGTGTTGCAGACAAATCTAGAACATGATGTTTATGAAAGACTCACCAACCTACAAGAAGGGATTATCCCAAAGAAAAAAGCAGCAACTGATGATGATCTACACCGAATAAATGAACTGATACAGGTTTGACTTAGCCGTTTTCCCTCTGATCATCCAGTTTATGGGATTGTCACTGTACAGTCTTACTTCTCCCATTTCCCTCCCTTTCACTAACATCTTGAGTAAAAACCTACTATTTGGGATGCCTGGGTGGCTCAGTCGGTTGAACATCTAATTCTTGGTTTTGGCTCAGGTCACAATCTCAGGTCATGGGATCGAGCCCTGCATTGGGCTCCCATGCATTGGGCAGGGAGTCTGCTTAAAATTCTCTCCCTCTCCCTCTGTTCCTCCCACGCACTCACCCACCCCCTAGCTCATGCACACTTGCTCTCTAAAATAAATCCATCATTTAAAAGAAAAAACAAACTACTTTAGCTTGCATTACTAAGAAAGACCAAAACATTTTTTCCATGTGGAAGCCTCAAAATGGTGTCATTCTATAAGTGAAAAGTTTTTTTGAAAGCCTGATGGTCTCCTGATTACTGATTGGTTATGATGTTTTATGTTGCAGGGAAATATGCAGCGGTGTAAACTTGTGATGGACCAGATCAGTGAGGCTAGAGACTCCATGCTTAAGGTTTTAGATCATAAAGACCGTGTCCTGAAGCTTCTAAACAAGAACGGGACTGTCAAGAAGGTGTCGAAATTGAAGCGAAAGGAAAAAGTCTAGACCCAGAAGAATCAAGACTTTGAAAACAGAATTTATGAAGAATGATGGTAGGGGTGGGGGGAGGGTTTTGGTTATTCTCAAAATGGAACATTGAAATAAAGGAAGTGTTCCTTAATTCACACAAGAAAGCAGAGGGACCCAGTGGCACAAACGGATCAGAGCTGTTCTGGCGCAGTGAACTCCATTCTCTCTTTCAGGCGTATCCCTCTTAAACTCGCTGTGTCATAAATGACTCCTGATGCATCAGTGTCTGCCAGTTAGAATCAGTGACACAAATGAATGGCTGGTGGTTTTCAGCCTTCTGGTTTATAAACTGTATTTATCTGATGGATTCCTGCAGGACCCATACTGAGCCCGGACTGAAAGTATCCACTTGGACCATCTGTTATCTCTCTACACTGAACATCAAACCTCTTCCCCTCATCCCAGCCGGTTCTTACTCTGTCTGACCTTCAAATGCCTGAGCTGGCCTTTTACAGCAGTGCCATGGCATCGAGAGACTTGCCACATCTCACACTCTAGAGGGTTTGAACTATTAATTCTTGTCATTTTTTTTTAAAGAACCATTTCAAAGTGAAATTGTTATATCGTCTGTCCCACGTGTGTCAGAGTTGGGTTTTTGTGGAGGTTCAGAGCAGGCAACATCTGAAGTTGCTCTGAGATCCTTGTTCTGAAGTACGTTCTTGGTTATTTGTACTTCTGTAGCTGTGTGATGCTGTTAATTGTATGTACCGCACATCTCCAAATGTTAATAAAGGACTCAAAGAGGTTTTTGTACATGAGCAGTTTGCATCTTTTTTATAAAGCAAATCAGTGCTGTGCTGATCACCATGTGAGTGTATATCCTACTGTAATTTCTTACACATTGTTGAGAGTCTACTCTGCTAAAGTTTTGTTATTCCACATAAATGGGTTCCATTTATCCTGGTATTTTGAAGCTGTCACAATGGTTAAGTCTGTTGGCTCTTGGTTATCTTAAGTATAAAACTATTTTGTCCCATTGCAGCTATAAATTGGTCAAATTATAGGACAATTAAGGCTGCAGGAGTTGGGGTGGAGCTGCCACAGAGGGTGGAATTTCTTCACCAGGTTACACTTGCTTCTTCTGAGCTACCTAAATGGTATAGTCTAGGCTTGCTTCCTTTGAGTATAAGCAGGCATCCTTCTCCTTCTAGCTGAATGTTCTTCCTTAGACCTTGTGGTGCCAACTCTGCCTGGAGCTCTCCTCTTTGCTCTGACCTGAGTAGATTTAAGACAAGGAAAAAAAAAAAAAAAGACAAGGAGTCTGTGCCAGTTCTGACCAGGTCTCAGGGACCAGCGCTCTTACTCACCTGAAAGAGACTTCTGCCCTGTGTGCCCTAGGCTAGGAGGTCCTAGAAATAATCATGGCTGCTTCACTAGAATGTTTCACTGAGATATAGAGCCAACTTTAAAAGGTGTTATTGGTTGTTTTTGCTAAACACCAGTCTAGTGTGCTAGACTGTTAGAAGAATGTTCTTTTGCCTCCGTTTTTCCTGTGCACACTACTGCCCCAGTCATCTCATGTGGTGTGCTGGCTATGATTCAGGTACTTGGGATCCCACATTATTGACCTGTATTCTCTAAAAGTCACCGCAATTTAAACAAAATTTAGATAACCCTGGTCAAAGGAAGCTTTTCAATGTAGCTTAGAACAATAGCATTTTCAGTATTTCCTTGCCTTAAACAGAAGTTGGGAGAGTCTTGTCTGCATACACTGTGTTGTTTAAAAACAGCTTTATTGAGGATTAACCTACAATAAACTAAACATCTCAAAGTATATAGTATGATAAGATTCGATGCATATGCATGCCCATTTCACCATCACCACAGTCAGGGCGTGGACATCTCCATCAGTCCCAGTGGTTTCTCCTTGTGCCTCTGATTTCTTCTCCTTGCCCCTACCTGCTTCCCCATCTTCAGATAAACATTATTCTGCTTTCTATCACTAGATTAGTTTGCATTGTTTGGAATTGTATGAGTGAAATCATACAATGTATTCTTTAAAGGAGAGACTGTGGTTTCTGTGACTCAGCATAATGGAAATTTATCCTGAGATGTATCCGTGTTTTAGAGTTCATTATTTTTTGTTATTGAGTACCAAGCTCTCCACTGCATGGATGTTCTACAGGTTTATCCATTCACCTGTAGAAAGACATTTGGGTTGTTAGCAGGTTTTGGTTATTACAGATACAAGTGTTCTGTACGTTTCTGTTCTTTATATGGACATGTGTTTGTACATCTTAATTGCTGATATTATATTAGTTGTGCTTTCCAGGGAATTATAAGCAGGAGATGGTCCAGAGACCAAGTAGCTTTTGGTCCAGAAAACTATCATTCACAAACTTAAAGATTAGAGGAATTGGAAATATATTTGAGATAAGACTTGGATTTGGCTTCTGTTCTCTACAGTAGAAAATCAAAGAAACATAAATCTGGGGGGAGGGGGGAGTTTTAACCCATCTGCTTTGTCTAGAAAATCTTTCATATGCTTTTTTTTAAAAAACCTGGATATTTCAGAATCTCATTAAATAGGAAATGCCTTATGGTATTTTATCACAGTAATTATATAGAATCACACAATTTTAGAGTTTAAAAGTTATTTAAAGGTTATGTAGTTCAACCCAACCTGTGAAAAAACAGACACCTTTGTAAGGATGTATATTTTATACTTTTATATTGTAAAATACAGCACAGATATAGAAAACTACATGAAACAAATGTATAGCTTCATAAATTTTTTAAAGAACAACTATGAAATTACTACCCAGGGTAAGAAATAGAACTTTGTGTGTCATCTCAGAAGCCCACAACTGCTCCATCCTAACCACTAATCTCTACCTCCCCCAAAATGGCCACTGTCTTGACTTTTTTCAAATAACCAATTCTATTGTGGTATAGTTATGTAGAGCAAAATACCCAAATCTTAATAGTTTTATGCTTTTTTGACAAATATGTACACCCTTAGCTAACATCCGAATACAGATAGATGTGACATTACCATAACCCCAGAAAGAGTGCTCCTTTGTAGTCCACACACCTCTGACCCCTACCAAGGTAAACACTGATCTGTCCATTGTCATGATTAGTTTTTCTGTTTGTGAACTTCAGACAAATGGAATTAGAGTACGTACTTATTTGTGTCATAATTTGATGCTCATCCATTCATCATGTGTATCATAAATTGTTCCTTTTTACTGCTGAGTGGTAGTCTATGTGAATGTGCAAGTTTATTCATTTCCTTACTGAAGGACATCTTGCTTCTGGTTTTTGACCATTGTGAATAGAGTGCTATTAATTTGCATGCAAGTTTTGTTTGTTTTCAAATCAGTTGGGTAAAAACCGAGGAATGTGATTGCTGGGTCATAAGGTAAAATTATGTTTAGTTTTGTAAGAAACTTCGGAACTGTCTTCCCAAGTGGCTGTACCATTTTACATTCCCACCAACAATGAATGACAGTTGCTCCACATCTTCTCCAATGTTTAGTGTTGTTCATGTTCTGGATTTTAGCCATTCTAATAGGTATATAGTAGTATCTCACTTTTATTTGCAGTTCCCTAATGACACGATGCCAAGCACTTTTCATATACTCATTTAACATCTTTATATCATTTTTGATGAGGTATCTATTCAGATCTTTGCCCATATGTTAATTAGATTGTTGTCTTCTGATTGAGTTTTAAGAGTTCTTTGTATGCTTAGGATACCAGTCCTTTTTCAGAAAGATATGCATTTTGCAAATACTTTCTTGCTGTCTGCATCATATCTTTCCATTTACTCACTAGTGCCTTTTGAAGAGCAGAAGTTTCCACTTTAATGAAGTACAACATCAATTTCTTATTTGTGTATGGATTGTGCTTTTGAGTTATATCTAAAGACTCATCACCAAACCCAGAGTCATCTAGATTTTCTCTTATGTTTTGTTATAGAAGTTTTATAGTTTTTTGTGTTTTACATTTAGGTCTGTGGTCCATTTTGAGATACTTTTTATGACAGTGGTAAGGTCTGTGTACATGTTTGTGTGTGTGTGTGTGTGTGTGTGTGTGTGTATACTTCCAATTATTCCAGTATCATTTGTTGAAAGACTGTCTCCATTAAATTACTCTTGCTTCATTTGTCAAAGATCAGTTGACTGTATTTGTGTGGCATCATTTCTGGGTTCTCTATCCTGTCGATGTACTTGTTTATTCTTTCACCACTACCACTCTGTTTCAATCACTAGCTTTATAGTAAGCTTTGAAGTTGAGCAGTATGGGTTCTCTATTACTTTGTTCTTCACTTTTGTGTTAGCTATTCTGGGTCTTTTGTCTTTTCATATAAATTTTAGAATCTGTTAATAGCTATGAAATACGCTGCTGGAATTTGGATTAGGATTACATAGAAACTATAGATCAGGGACGCCTGGGTGGTTTAGCGGTTGAGCATCTGCTTTCGGCTCGGGGTGTGATCCTGGAGTTCCGGGACTGAGTCCTGCATCAGACTCTGTGCTTGGAGACTGCTTCTCCCACTGCCTGTGTCTGTCTGTCTGTTTCTCTCTCTCTCTCTCTCTTTTAATAATAAATTTATTTTTTACTGGTGTTCAATTTGCCAACATACAGAATAACACCCAGTGCTCATCCCATCAAGTGCCCCCCTCAAGTGCAAGTCACCCATTCACCCCCACCCCCCGCCCTCCTCCCCTTCCACCACCCCTAGTTCGTTTCCCAGAGTTAGGAGTCTTTATGTTTTGTCTCCCTTTCTGATATTTCCTACCCATTTCTTCTCCCTCTCTCTCTCTCACAATTAAATAAATAAAATCTTTAAAAAAAGAGGGCACCTGGGTGGCTCAGCGGTTTAGTGCTGCCTTCAGCCCAGGGCCTGATCCTGGAGGCCAAGGATCGAGTCCCACGTCGGGCTCCCTGCATGGAGCCTGCTTTTCCCTCTGCCTGTGTCTCTGCCCCCGCCCCTCTCTCTCTGTGTCTCTCATGAATAAATAAATAAAATCTTAAAAAAAAATCTTTAAAAAAGAAACTATAGATTGAGTTGGGAAAGAGTTGACTTCTTAATAATGTTAAGTGTTCTAGTCCATAAATATGGACACCTCCATTTATTTAGGCATTTTATTTTTTTCAAAATAATTTTGTAATTTTCTTCATATACATCTTGTACATATTTGATTAGATTTATATGTATTTCATTTTGTGTGTATGCTATTGTAAATGGTACTGTGTTTTTAATATCAATTTTGAATTGTTCACTGGTAGTATACAGGAAATCAGTCAACATTTATATACTATTAACCTTGTATGCTGTGATGTTGCTACTATTAACAAAAGTTCTTTTGTCAATTTGGGGGGACTTTCTACATAAACAATGCATTCTTTGAACAAATACAGTTTTATCTCTTCTTTCCCAGTCTGTATAAGCTTTATTTCTTTTTCCTTATCTTATTGCACTGGATAGGACTTTCAGTAAGATGTTGAGTAAGAGTGGTAAGAGGGAGTATCCTTGCCTTATTTCCAATCTTAGGGATAAAGTCTCCAATATCTCACCATTAAGTATAATGTTAGCTGTAGGGGCTTTTGTAGAAGTTCTTTATTAAGTTGAGGAAGTTCTCCTCTATTGCTAGTTTTCCACAAGTTTTCCATCATAGAATGGATGGTGGATTTTGTCATGTTTTTCTATATCACTGATATGATCATATGAGTTTTCTTTTTTAAAAATGTTTATGTAGTAGATTACATTAATTGATTTTTAAATTATTGAACCAGCCAATCAAACCAGCATACCTGGAATAAATTCCACTTGTTATAGTATATAGTTCTTTTTACACATTGTTAGTTTCAAGTTGCTGATGTTTAGTTGCATCTCTGTTCATGAGAGATAGTGGTCTATGGTTTATTTTTTGTACTGGTTTTTATCAGGGTCAGGATGATGCTGGTATCATAGAATGAGCTAGGAAGTGTTCTCTCTGCTTCTGTTTTCTGGAGGGGATTGTAGAGAATAGGTATAATTTCTTCCTTAAATGTTTGGTCAGATTCATCAATGAAAACATCTGGATCTGGTACTCTCTTTTTTGGAAAATTAACAGTTATTGATTCAATTTTTAAAATAGATAATAGACGTATTTCTCCTTGTATGAGTTTTGACAATTTCCTTCAAGGAATTTTACTGTTTCGTCTAAGTTAATAAATTTGTGGGCATGGAATTTTTTGTAGCATTCCTTTATTACCTTTTTCATGTCCATAGGATCAGTAGTGATAACCTTTCTTTTTATTTTTTTAAAACATTTGAGAGACACCTGGGTGGCTCAGTGATTGAGGGGCTGCCTTTGGCTCAAAGTCTGATCCTGGAGTCACAGATTCGAGTCCTGTATCAGGCTCCCCAGTGAGCCTGCTTCTCCCTCTGCTGGTGTCTCTGCCTCTGTCTCTGTGTGTCTCGTGAATAAATAAATTAAATCTTAAGAAAAAAAAACAAAAACATTTGAGACAGAGGCGCCTTGCTGGCCCAGTTGGAAGAGTATTCAACTCATGATCTTGGAGTCATGAGTTCAGACCTCCATATTGGATGTAGAGATTACTAAAAATCTGAGTCATAATTCAGATAAAATACCTACTTGAAGGTATTTGGAGTATCATATGCTTCACCTGCTTGAAGTATATAATCCAATGACTTTTACTATATTCACAATGTTGGGCATCCATCACCACAATCAATTTTAGAATATTTTCATTGCCCCCCCAAATAAGCCCTGTTCCCTGTAACCATTACTCTCATTTAGGAGTTTAATCCATTTGGAATTAATTTTTGCCTCTAATGTGAAGTAGAGGGACTAACTTCATTCTTTTGCCTATGGCTTGCCAGTCTTCCTACTACCATGTGTAGAAAAGACTTCTTTCACCATGGAATTGTCTTGGCAATTTGTCGAAGCTAGTTATATATGTGAAGAATTACTTCTAAACTCTCAACTTTTTAGAATATTTTATTTTCAAGTAATCTGTACACACAGTGTGGGGCTCAAACTTAAACCCCCAGATCAACAGCTGTATGCTTTACAAACTGAGCCAGCCAGGTGCCCCTGAACTAAATTCTATTGTTCTGGTTGTCCTGGGTCCTTTGAATTTCCAGGTCATTGTTAAAATCAGCCTGTCAGTTTCTGCAGTGTCTGTCTGGGATTCTGATAGGTATTATGTTGAATCTATATATTTGGCAATTTTGCCACCTTAGTATTAAATTTTCCGATATGTGAACATGGACTATCTTTCCATTTATTTATTTCTAATTTAATTTCTTTCAACAATGTTCTATAGTATTCAAAGTTTTTCATTTGTTAAACTCAGATACAACGGATTTTTTAAATATGGTTTTTATTTATTTTGAAACAGCTTGACTGAAATATAATTCACATACCATATAGTTGACTCATTTAGAGTATACATTTCAGTAGTTTTTTTATGTTACATTATTAATTTCTTAATTACAGTAAATAATATATAAATATAAAAGTTGCCACTTTAACCATTTTAAGTACACAATTAAGTGACACTAATTACACTAACATTATGTAAACACCACCATCCGTTTCCAAAATGTTTTCATTACCCCTTTGTAACCATTCCCCCTGCCCCAACAGGGGTCTCTAAACAGTCTCTATGGATTTGCCTACTTTATGTACCTCATGTAAATGGATTCATACAATATTTGTCCTTTGTGTCTGGATTATTTCACTTAGCATAAGCTTTTCAGGGTTCAATCAGGTTGTAGCATGCATCAAAACTTCATTCCTTTTTATAGCTGAGTAATATTCTGTTATATGTATATATCATATTTTATCTATTTTACCTGTTGATGGATACTTGGATTGTTTCCACCTTTTGGATTGTAAATAGTGTTTTAATGAACATTGGCATACAGGTTCAAGTGCCTGACTATGAAGTCAGGCACTTGAATATATATAACTAAAATGATTATATATATCTAAATGATATATATATCTAAAAGATATATCTTAAAATATATCAATATATAACTAAAATGATTTAGTTATATATTTAGGAGTGGGATTTCTGAATCATATAGTAATTCTGTGTTTAGCTTTCTGAGAACTACCAAACTATTTTCCATAGCAACTATACCATTTTACATTGCTAGGTATTTTATTCTTTTGATGCTATTGTAAATGGAATTGTTTTTTGAGATTTTAAAGATTTATTTATTTATTTGAAGAGAGAGCACACATGCCCACATGAGTGGGAGAAGGGACAGAAGGAGAGGGAGAGACTCTCAAAGAGACTCCCCACTGAGCATGGAGCCCAACATAGGGCTCAATCCCATGACCCTGAGATCATGACATGAGCCAAAATCAACAGTCAAATGCTCAATGGACTGAGCCATCTAGGCACCCTGGAATTTTTTAAATTTGCATATGATTTGTTCATTGCAAGGGCACAGATATACAAGTGATTTTTGCATGTGGATTTTTTATGTTGCTGGTTTGCTGAATTCATTTATTAGCTCTAACAGTTTTTTGTGGCATCATGAGGTTTTTCTACATGTAAAGTCATGTCATCAATGTACAGGGATAACTTTACTTCTTCCTTTCCAGTTTGAATGCCTTCCTATTTTCCTTACTTTATTGGTCTGGTTGAACTTCTGGAACTATTTGAATAGAAGTGGTGAGAGCCATCACTGACGTGTTTTATTCCTGACCTTAAAAGGAAAGCTTTCAGACTCTCATCAGTGAGTATGATATTAGCTGTTGGGTTTTTACACACGGCTTTTGTCATGTTGAGGAATTTCCCAACTATTGTTGTTTATTGAGTGTTTTTATATATTAAATTTTATCAAATGCTTTTTCTGTATCAGTTGAGGATTGTTGATTTTATTCCTTTCATTAATGTGATTTACTGCATTGATTATTTTTTAATATGTCACACCATCCTTGCATTTTAGGAACAAATCCCACTTGGTCATGGGATGGTCTTTTTTGTATGCTGCTGAATTTGATTTGCTAGCATTTTCTTGAGTATTTGTGTCTTTATTCAGAGAAATTTTGTAGTTTGTTCCCTTGTATTGCCTTTGTAGAGTTTTGGTATCAGGTAATGCTGGCCTCCAGAGAGTGAGTTTCAAAGTATTCCCTCTTTAGTTGGTTGAAAGAGTTTGCAAATAAGTGGTATTGATTCTTATGTCAACATTTGGTAGAATTCACCAGTGAAGCCATCTCATTCTAGGATTTTCTTTGTTGTGTGAGATATATCATCACCAATTCAATCTCACAACTTACAGGTTATCTTAGTTCAGGCTAGTGTACCAGAATACTACAGAGTGGGTGGCCTAACCAAACATTTATTTCTCACAGTTCTGGAGGCTGAGAAGTCCAATCAAGGTGTTCGCAAATCTGATGTCTGGTGAGACCACTCTTCCTTGTTTGCCAATGATGGTCTTCTTGCTGTATCCCCACATGGAGAGAACAGAGAGACATAGGAAGCAAGCTCTCTGGTATCTCTTTTTATAAGGACACTAATCCTGTTCATGGGGTTCACCCTAATGATCTAATCACCTCCCAAATGCCCCACTTCCAATTACCATCACATTAGGGGTTAATATTTTAACATATGAATTTTAAGGAGTCAGAAACCTCCAGTCTATAGCATAAGTCTATTCAGAGTTTCTATTTATGTGCAAGTGTTTGGTTGTAATTACTCCTATTTGAAGGTCCTTAGTTTTAGAGGACTGCAAGGCATTTTATTACCTCCTCTTTCCATTCCTTAAAGGTTTCCACAAGCTTTGGCAAATTCACATTATCCTCCTGACTACGTTTTAGAGTGAATCCAGGTATGTCAGTAGATCACCATCAATCCACCTCACCAGCACTTTACATCTTTCTACAATATGTTGACACCAGCACACTGCAACTTGTGTAAATTGATGGGGCAAAGGTTTATAAGGCAATAGTTGGCTTTTTCTAAGTGTTTGGAGCCTCATAATTAGATATATAAGCCCCTGGCAGTGTTGCAGTCTTAATGTGCTTAATCTCATTGGCTAAAGTCTTTAAAGATTGAAACAGTGAAATACTAGACATTTTAGGGATAGAATAGTTATCAGAAATTGAATGGTCACTGGAAGATGTTTTCTGGAGCCTGTTTGCTTTTCATCTCATGAGCTATAAAAAATCACTGTCATACCTGGCAAAGCTGAATATTTCCACACCATCTGTCAAAGAGGCCTCTCCAAAGGGAAAAGATCAATCGTTATATCCCCACAACAGAATGTATCTTCAGGTTTCTTTTTAAAAAAACCTCCAGGATGTGCCCTGCATACATTTGTGGATTTTGTACATTATCATTGACTCTAAAGGAACACTTAGTTCAGGAACAGGAGGTGACTCTAGGAGTTTTACTGTGAAGCCATAGAAAATTGCTCCATAGTAAACCTTGAGCCATTTAATATATTGTTCACTAGTAATTCTAGTGTTTCCTGAAGATCCAGTATATACCAATGGACTGTGTATAAATACCACATTTATTTGGGGAATGTGTCTTTCTATAAGGATCCTTGAAAAACTGTTCAAATTTGGCAGGAGCCTCATGATGGGAGGTGACCCAATCTGATTACAAATGCAAGGTGAGGAGTCCAAAGAGAGCACTGGCTGGAAGGATTCATTCACCAAATGCTGTTCCCCAGCATCCAAGTTCTCATACACAGGTACTAGGTTCTTTGAGATGAGAGCTATTTTTAGCATCTGTTCAAAGGACCACACTGTTTCCATCTTTACACACAAAGGTTCCAACTGAAGTTTTCACCTTAGAAGGACAGGACTGTCTATACCTAGGCCCATAGTTGTGTAGGTGCCTTCTCCTCCAACAGGCCTCGATACTACCCACTCCCATGGCAACCCTTGCACACCGCCATTTCTTCTTGCATTAATTAGTTTTGGTAGACTATCCTTTTTACTTCTGTAAAATTGATAGTAATGTCCCTACATTCATTTCTGATTTTAGTGATTTGAATCTTTTATTCTGACTCAATCTAGACAAAGGTTTGTCAATTTTGTTGATCTTTTCAAAAAACCAACTTTTAATTTCATTGATTTTCTATCCTCTATATTATTTCTCTCTTTTCTACTGTTATTTCCTTCTTCTAGCTTTGGGTTTAGTTTGCTTTTCTTTTTCTAGCTCCTTAAGATGTACAATAAAGGTTACTGATTTGAGATATTCCTTTTCCAACATATACATTTACAGCTATAAATTTCCCTCTGCGCACTGCTTTTGCGGCATTCCTTAAGTTCTGCTATATCTTCATTTATCTCAAGGTAATTTCTAATTTCCCTTGTTATTTCTTCTTTTGGGTGGTTAAGAGTGTTTAATTCCCATATTTGTAAATTGTGCAGTTTTCTTTCTGTTACCCATTTCCAGTTTCATTCTGTTGTGATTGAAAAAGATACTTTGGAGACACCTGGGTGACTCAGGTAAGCATCCAACTCTTGATTTCAGCTCAGGTCGTAATTTCAGGGTCGTGGGATCAAGACCTGTGTCTGGCTCAAGCTTAGCTCAGTGTCCGCTTGAGATTTTCTCCCTCTCCTTCTGCCTCTACCCCTCGCCCCATTCATGCTCTCTCACACACTCTCTCTCTAAAAATAAATAAATATTTTATAAAGGGGGAGGGTGCCTGGGTGACTTGTTGGTTGAACATCTGCCTTCAGCTCAGGGCATGATCCTGGGGTCCTTGGATCAAGTCCCACATTGGACTCCCTGCAAGGAACCTGCTTCACCCTCTGCCTGTGTCTCTGCCCTCCCCCCTCTATCTCTCTATCTCTCTCTCTCATGAATAAGTATATAAAATCTTTTTTAAAAATTAAAAGGAAAATTTAAAAAGAGAAAAAGATATTGTGTATGTTTTGAATCTACCTAAGTTTATTGAAACTTGTTTTGTGATCTAATATATGGTCTATTCTGGAGAATGTTCCATATGTACTTGAGAAAGATGTGTATTCTCATGTTGCTAAGTGTTCTGTATCTGTCTGTTAGGTCTAATCAATTTGTAGTGTTCACATTCTCTTTTTCCTTATTCATCCATCTGGTTGTTTTTTGTTTTTAGGTTTGTTTGTTTGTTTTAGTATATAGCCATGAAAGATACTGCTCTGTATTTTGTGTGTGTGTGTGTGTGTGTGTGTGTGTGTGTGTGTGGTACCTTTTTTCTTTTTGGCATCAGGGTAATACGAGCCTGGAAGCATTCTTTGCTCCCCTAACTTTTGGAAGAGTTTGTAAAGGATTTATATTAATTCTTCCTTTAACATTTGTTAGAATTCACCAGTCAAGTCATCTGATCTTGGGATTTTCTTTGTGGGAAGTCTTTTTATTGTTATCTCAAATTGCTTACTTACTATAGATCTATTCAGATCTGTTTCTTTTTGAGTGTTGATGGTTTGTGTCTTTCTAAGAATTCATCCATTTCACCTAAGTTATTTAATTTTTTGGCTTAAAGTTATTTCTAGTATTCCCTTATGATTCTTTATGAGTTATGTAATGTTGATAGTTTAATGTCCCTCTTTAATTTCTGATAATAGTTATTCGTAAAAAAAATAAAATAAAAAATAAAATAAATAGTTATTCGTGATTTCAATTTTTCCCTTGGCTAGCCTACTTAGAGTTTTATCAATCTGATTCATATTTTTAAAGAACCAACTTTTGGGATATCTGGGTGGCTCAGCTGGTGAAGCATCCAACTTTTTATTTCGGCTCAGATCATGATCTCAGGGTGGTGAGATTCAGCCCTGCACTGGGCTCTGCACTCAGCAGGGAGTCTGTTTCAGATTCTCTCCCTCTCCCTTTGACCCTCCCCTCCCCAATTCAAATAAATAAATAAATCTTTAAAAAATAAATAAATAGGGATCCCTGGGTGGCGCAGCGGTTTGGCGCCTGCCTTTGGCCCGGGGCGCGATCCTGGAGACCGGGGATCGAATCCCACGTCGGGCTCCCGGTGCATGGAGCCTGCTTCTCCCTCTGCCTGTGTCTCTCTCTCTCTCTCTCTCTCTGACTATCATAAATAAATAAAAAAATAAAAATAAATAAATAAAATAACCAACTTTTGGTTTTATTTTTTTTTAAAGATTCTATGTATTTATTCATGAGAGACCCAGAGAGAAGGGCAGAGACATAGGCAGAGGGAGAAGCAGGCTCCCTGAAAGGAGCCTGATGTGGGACTCAATCCTGGATCCTGGATCCTGGGATCACAGCCTGAGCCAAAGGCAGATGCTCAACCACTGAGCCACCCAGGCATCCCTGGTTTTGTTGATTTTCTCTATTGATTTCCTATTGTCAATTTCATTTATTTCTGCTGTGACTTTAATTATGTCCACTCCTTGTATTAGGTTGAAATTACTATTCTTTCTCTGGCTTCCTAAAGTGGAACCTTACATTACTTTATTTGTAATTTTTTTCTACTATATGTGTTTAGGGCCATGAATTCTCTTCTAAATACTGCTTTCACTGAATCCCACAAATTTTGAAACTTTGTATGTCATTTTCATTTAGTTCAAAATGTTTACCTTCTCTTCAGACTTCTTCTTTGACCCAATGCAATTTAAATGTGTGCAGCTTAATCTCCAAATATTTTGGGATTCTGCAGCTATCTTTCTGTTACTGACTTCTATAGTATTAAATTTGTTAAGATGTATCTTATGGCCCAGAGTGTAGTTTATTTTAGTAAATCTACTCTGCCATTAACAGTTGTCCCTATCTTGACATTTATAGTAAGCACGTTTTTAAATTTCTTTGTTTTTTTTAAGATTTTATTTATTTATTTATGAGAGACAGAGAGAGAGAGAGGCAGAGACAGGCAGAGACATAGAGGGAGAAGCAGGCTCCATGCAGTGAGCCTGATGTGGGACTAGATCCCGGGACTCCAGGATCACGCCCTGGGCCGAAGGCAGGCGCTAAACCACTGAGCCACCCAGGGATCCCCTGATTCCTGCTTTTTTTTCTCATTACATCAATCCATACTTTGATAGTTCGTTTTCCAAGCTGTGTAACAAATTACCATAAACTTAGCAGGTTAAGGGGCTCCTGAGTGACACAGTTGGTTAAGCATCCAACTCTTGATTTTGGCTTAGGTCATGATCTCAAGGTCATGGGATAGACCCCACTTTGGGGCTCAGTAGAGAACCTGCTTGAGATACTCTTTCTCTCCCTCTGCCCCTCCCCCTACTAACACACATACTCTTTTTCCTCTCTAAAATAAATAAATCTTTTTTTAAAAAAAAACTTAGCAGGTTAAAACATTTATCATTTCAGTTTCCATGCTTCAGGAGTCCAGTATAACAGCTACAGCCTTGATCAGGGTCTCAGAAGGCTGCAATCATGGTATCAGCAAGGGTTGGGAGCTCATTTGAGTCCTCCTCCAGGCTCACTGGTTTTAGGCAGGATTCATTTCCTATTGAACTCAAGGTGGCATGCCTCTCCAAGGTCCAACGAGTGTTTTCCTGGCTTTACAACATCAAAGGGAAGGTGGGTGTATTTACCACATAGAACAGCAGAATCAAAGCAAGCAGAATAGTCTGACTTGCACAGACCTATGGCACTAGCTGGTTAATGATGGTGTTCCTAGAAATGAAATAAATAGGAAACCTACAAAATTCTTACTTGATCTGTATAAGCAGAAAATTTCCAGGTCAAGTGAATAAAAGTCTAATTCAAATTATAAAATAGTCACAGCCTCTCAGTCAATCCCAGACTTGAGCCAGTTCACAGCTCAGGCAGCCCTGGAATGAACAGGGGGCATAGATCTCTTTGAGGAAGGACCTCAGTATTCTACCAAAATTTATATTATTAATCTTTCTCCCAGCCTTCCCCCAAAGGACCTACAGCCATTTATCAGGATAACTGTGTAGGGAGAAGGAAATGATCGACTTCTCAGGGACTATGGGACCTGCTGTGAACAGACATTGACTCCAGGAGACCCAGAATGTCACTGTAGCCCTCTGGTCAGAATAGGAGCTCAAGTGAGTCAGGTGATCAATGGAGTTTTAACTCAGGGGCATCTCCTTGTGGGCCCAGTGGGTCCCCAAACCGATCTTGTGGTTATTTCCCCAGTTCCAGAATGCATAATTGTAGTAGACATACTTGCAGCTAGCAGAATGCCCACATTTGTTCTCCAACCTGTGAAATGAAGGCTATTACAGGGGGAAAGGCCAAGTGCAAAACCATTAGAACTGTACATACCTAGGAAAATAACATATCAAAAACACTTGGCATTACTAGAGGGATCCTTTGAGCTCTCTCCTATGTGGCACATGCAGAAGATGGATGGGTCTTAGGAAATAACATCAGATTATCACAAGCTAAACCAGGTGGTGACTCCAAGTGAAGCTCTTGTACCAGCTGTGTCTTCATCTTTGAGCAAATTAACATCCCCTGGCACCAGATATGTAGCTATTGATCAGGCAAATGACTTTTTCTCCATACCTGTCCACAAGGCCCAACAGAGCCAGCCTTCAGTTGGCAAGACCAGCAAAACACCTGCATTGTCCTATCCCTGGATGATATCAACTCTCCAACCTCTTTGCATTTTGGAGGCAACATACTCCTCATTTGGGTGTTACTCTGGCCCATTTACCTAGTGATCCAAAATGCTGCTAGTTTTTAGTGGGTCACAGAACAAGAGTAGAGTCTGCTACAGTCCAGACAAGCTATTCTGCCTTGGGCCATATGATCCACAGATCCAATGGTGCTTGAACTGGCAGTGGCATACAGGGATGTTGCCTGGAGCCTTTCACTGGACCCTATAGATTTATTGCATTACAGGTCTTTAGGATTTTGGAGTAAGGCCCTGCCATTCTCTGCAGATAACTACTCTCCTTTCAAGAAATAGCTCTTGGCCTGTTTCTGGGCCTTAGAAGAGGCTGAAAGCTTGACTGTGGGCCATCAAATTATGTGTGACCTCAGCTGCCCATCATGAACTGGACTGACTCACCAAGCCACAAAGTTGGGCATGCACAACAACACTCAAACATCAAATAGAAATGGTGCATATGTGATTAAACCTGGGTAGGCCCTGAAGGTGCAAGTAAACTACATGAGCAGGTGGCCCAAATGCCCATGCTCCCCACTCCTGCTACATGACTTTCTTGCCTTCATCCTGCACCTGTTGCCTCACAGAGAATTATCTATGATCAATTAACAGACGAAGAAAAGACTCAGGCCTGATTCACACATGGTTCTGCATGATAGGCAAGCACCACCCAAAACTGAATAGTCATAGCCTCGTGGCCCCTTTCTGGGAAATCCCGCAAAAACAGTGGTGAAGGGAAATGCTCCCAGTGGGCAGAACTTCAAATGGTGCACCTGCTTGTTCACTTTGCTTGCAAGAAGTGGGGAGATGTGCAATTATACACTGCTTCATGTCTGAGCCAATGATTTGTTTCAATGATCAAGGACTTGGAATATGATTAGAAAATTGGTGAAAAAGAAATTTGGAGAACAGGTATGTGAAAAGAACATCTCTGGGTAAAAAACATGAGTATATTTGTATCCTATGTGAATGCTCACCAAAGGATGATCTTAGCAGAGGAGGATGTTAATAACCAAGTAGATATGGGATGCCTGGGTGGCTCAGCACTTGAGCATCTGCCTTTAGCTCAGGGCCTGATCCCCGATCCCAGGATCGAGTCCCACATCAGGCTCCTTGCATGGAGCCTGCTTCTCCTCCCTCGCCTGTGTCTCTGCCTCTCTTTCTGTGTCTCTCATGAATGAATGAATGAATGAATGACCAAGTGGATAAGACGATTCATTCTATGGATATGTCAGCCTTCCCCAGCCACCCCTGGCATTGCCTAACTAGCTCATAAAGAGGCCATGGTGGCATAAATGGAGTTAATGCATGGGCTCAGCAACATGGCCATCCACTCATCAAGGCTGTCCTGACTGTGACCACTGCTGAGTGCCCAATCTGCCAGCAGCAGGGACCAAAAATGAAGCCCCCAATATGGCACCATTCCCCAGGGTAATCAGCCCACTACCTGGTGGCAAGTTGATTACATTATACTGCTTCCATCATGGCAGGGGCAGTGTTTTGTTCTTACTGGAATAGACACTTATTCTGGATATGGATCTGCCTTCCACACATGCAGTTCTTTTGCCAAAACTACCATCCATAGAACTACAGAATGCCTCATCCACCATCATAGTATTCTGCACAGAATTGCTACAGTTCAAGAAATTCACAGAAAAACAAGCATAGCAATGGGCTCATACTCATGGAATTCACTGTCTTACTATGTCCCCACCATCCTGAAGCAGCTGGCTTTTGAATACTCAATTACACCCTCAGCTCGGTGGCAGTACCTTGCAGAACTGGGACAAGGTTCTTCAAAAGGCTATATGCTGTAAAACAGCAACTAATATATGATGCTATTCCTCCCAGAGCCAGGATTCAGGGGCCTACAAATAAGGGGTAGAAAGAGGAGTGGCACCACTCACTGTTAGCCACAAACAAAACGTTTGCTTCTAAATCCTATGACTTTACGTTCTCCTGGTCTAGAAGTCCTAGTTCCAAAGGAAGGGATGCTTCCACCAGGAGACACAACAATGATTCTATTGAACTGGAAGTTAAGACTGCCTGCCACCCAGCCACTTTGGGTTCCCCAGGCCTCTATATCAATAGAGAAGGAAAGGAGTTACTGGGGTGCTTGGTCCTGACTAGCAAGGGAAAATTTAAGTACTCCATGATGGCATGTCCGGAATTCAGGACACACTCAGGCCCTGTCTTAGTATTTCCACGTCTTGTGATTAAAGTTGATGTAAAACAACAACTCAATCCAAGCAGGACTAGTAATGACCTAGACCCTTCAAAAATGAAGGTTTGCTGAGTGAAGTAAGTCAATTGGAGAAGGACAAACATTATATGTTCTCATTCATGTGGGGAATATAAATAATAGTGAAAGGGAATATAAGGGAAGGGAGAAGAAATGTGTGGGAAATATCAGAAAGGGAGACAGAACGTAAAGACTGCTAACTCTGGGAAATGAACTAGGGGTGGTAGAAGGGGAGGAGGGCAGGGGGTGGGAGTGAATGGGTGACGGGCACTGGGGGTTATTCTGTATGTTGGTAAATTGAACACCAATAAAAAATAAATTTAAAAAAAAATGAAGGTTTGAGTCATCCCACCAGGAAAAGAACCACAACCAACTGAAGTTCTTGCTGAAGGCAAAGTGAATATGAAATGGTTAGAAGAAGGTGATTATAAATACCAGCTGCAACCACGTGGCTAGTTATTGAAATAAGCACTGTAATTGCTATGAGTATTTCCTCCTTATTTTGTATTGAATACACTTGTGTTTATATATTTATATTTATATATATGTGAAAATATCTTTGTTTTCTCTCCTCTCTTATTCTCTTATCATGTAACATGAGATATGCTGACCACATATCATGTTGCTAAGTATTGTTTTTTGTTTTTTGTTTTTTTTTAAGTATTGTTATTTCTACATCATATTTTTTGAGCTATAGAATATCAACGTGAAGGGCAAACATTACTCAAGGACTTTACGTCCTCTCCTGGGAAAGGGGCTAGTGGGTTTTGGGTTGTATGCAGGATAGTCGTATCATGTTAAGAAGAATTATGACCTTGTTATTGTCTTTCTTTGGAGATTAAATATGGAGATGTGTGCAGTTGACAGGGTAGACTTGCAATGGTTAACTTGACTGGGCTGAAGAATACCCAAATAGCTGGTAAATATTTCTGTGTCTACAAGAGTGTTTCTGGAAGAGATTACCCTTTGGTTCAATAGAGATCCACCCTCACCAACACAGTCAAACATCACCCAATCCATTGAGGGCCCAAATGGAATAAAAAGGCAAAAGAAGAGTGAATTCACTCTCTTTTCTTGAGCTGGGACAACTTTTCCTGCCCTTGGACACTGGCCTGGTTTGGGGGCCTTTGGACTCTGGGACTTACATCAGCATCCCCTTTGTTCTCAGGTCTTCAGCTTCAGACCAAATTATAACTCCAGCTTTCCTGGTTCTCTAGCTTGCACATAGCAGCTTGTGGGGCTTCTTGGCCTCTGTAACCACATGAGCAAATTCCTATAATTAATCATCTCAGATAGATAGATATTGATCTCCTATTACAGATCTATATGTGTATACATATATAATATATAAGGGATATAAATATTGTAAATATATACAGATTTACCTCCTATTGATTCTATTTCTCTGGAGAACCTTAATATACAGTTTCCATGATTCAGAAGGTCAGCCCATCATCACTGGTACCTTGATCAAGGTCTTACAAAGCTGTAATCATGGTATCAAGCCAAGGCTGGGAGCTCCTCTGAGTCCTCTTCTAGGCTCACACATTTTTGGCAGAATGTTGAACTAATGGTTAGTCCTGTTGAACTAATGGTTTGCCTTTTCAAGGCCCAAAGGAATGCTTTTCTCACTTCACATTTCTCATTTCTGGGAAGGCCTCTTTTAACGGGCTCACCTGATTAGGTTAGGACCATCCAGGCTGATCTCTTTTAATTAACTTAAAGCTGACCCATTATAGACCTTAGTTACATCTGCGAAATCCCTTCAGCTTTGCCATATGATGAAATCAAGTCTGGAAGTGAAATCCTATCAAATCCATATTCCCACCTACACTCAGACTGTAGATTATAAAGACAAAGTACATCAAGGGGCAGAAATCCTGAGGGTCATGTTAGACTTCTGCCTGCCACAGGTGGATTTAAGAGCAGTTTATTGTTTAAAGATTATTTATTTGAGGGAGGAAAAGGAGGGGAGTTCTGAGGTAAGGTAAAGAGAGAGAGAGAGAATCTCAAGCAGACTCCCTGTTGAGCGTGGAGCTCAATGCAGCGCTCAATCTCACAACCCTGAGGTCATGGCCTGAGTCAAAATCGAGTCGACACTCAACAGACTGAGCTACTGGTGCCCCAAGAGCAGTTGCTTTTAAGTGTGTGATATAATTGCATTTTGGAAAACATGTTGCTTTGTCTTCTGACATCATCACCATGCCTTGAATTTCTGATGTGAACAAGGACTAGGGCTAAGTCTGAGGACAGATAAGTAAAGCATGGGGATCCCTGGGTGGCGCAGTGGTTTAGCGCCTGCCTTTGGCCCAGGGCGCAATCCTGGAGACCCGGGATCGAATCCCACATCGGGCTCCCGGTGCATGGAGCCTGCTTCTCCCTCTGCCTATGTCTCTGCCTCTCTCTCTGTGTGACTATCATAAATAAATAAAAATTAAAAAAAAAGATAAGTAAAGCATGGTTTGTATTTTCCTGGCTGTTTTATTGCAGACTGTGTACATAAAACAGAAAGGTGGCAATAGACAGCAAATGTTTAAGCACTAAACTAAAAGTATAAAATAAAATGCCTTCAGAGTTTAGAGAAGGAAATGATCACAGGAGAGGAGTTATAGGGGTTAGCAAATGAACTGGATTTTGAAACTGATCATGGAATTGAGCAAACATTTATTAAGCCCTGTGACACTATAGGGCCAGAAAGAAGAATCAGACAGTCTCTGCCTTCCAGAAATGTATGGTCTGATGGGAGAGACAAACCCTGAGCTAAGAAAATGTGGGCAGATTAAAAAGTTGGTGCACTGGGGCACCTGGGTGGCTTAGTCCGTTAAGCATCCTACTCTTGATTTCAACTCAGGTCATGAGATTGAGCCCTTTGATGGGTTCTACACTCAGTGGGGAGTCTTAGATTCTCTCCCTCTGAACCCTTACCCCTGTTGCACGTGCTTTTTCTCTCTCTCAAATAAATAAATAAATCTCTGGGGGCGGGGAAGTTGGTGCATTGAAGTTAGAATATAGAAGGGGGGAGTTCTATAAATTTTAAAGGATAAACAGGAGTAGTCGGTTGACCACCAGACTCTTGGTTTCGGCTCAGGTCATGATTTCAAGGGTCCTGGAATCAAGCTCCACATCATGCTCCACACTCAGTGCAGAGTCTGCTGGTCCCTCTCCCTCTCCCTCTGTTCCTGCCCCCACTTGCATGTGCTTGTGTGCTCTCTCTCTCTCTCTCTCTCTCCTCTCTCTCAAATTAATAAATAAAATCTTTTTTTAAAAAGATGAAAAAATTTCATTGCAGAAGAAGGGAAAGACAAGAAATGACAAAGCAAGATGCAAAGGGAAGAATGAAGGAGAGATGATGACAAACATGTGCCAGAGACCAAGTCTTGGGGCCTATGGGTTCTATCACATAACTGTGACTTAACCATTGAGAGTCCTGAGAATACTTTAAGGGGCTTGGAGAGGAAGTGGAGGACACTAAAGGCACAACTAGGGTTTCTTTTCCTGCATTTATTCAAGTACCCTGGGGTGAGGTAATAAACATTCTGAAACCTCAGTTGCCACATCCGTCAAACTGGGATCATGATACCTCCTATTTCTGAGATGTTGATGAGGTGGTTGAATGGGACAGTCTGTGTGAAGTCTTTTTTTTTTTTTTTAAGATTTATTTATTCATAGAGACACAGAGAGAGAATGAGAGGCAGAGACACAGGCAGAGGGAGAAGCAGGCTCCATGCAGAGAGCCCGACGTGGGACTCGATCCAGGGTCTCCAGGATCACGCCCCGGGCTGAGGCGGCGCCAAACCGCTGCGCCACCGGGGCTGCCCTGTGTGAAGTCTTTGAAGACAGCACCACAGGGCCGGCATTGAGACAGTGATGAATGTTTGCTGTTTTTATCAGAGGTGAAGAATCTCTAGAAATGAATAAAATGGTGAAGGGTGGGGGAAATGGGTGAAGGTGGCCAAAAGGTACAAACCTCCAGTTATAAGATAAATAAGTCCTGGGGATGTACTGTGCAGAGTGATGACTGCAGTTAACAACACTGTATTGTATATTTGAAAGTTGCTAAGAGACATCTTAAAAGTATTCATCACAAGGAAAAAATTTGTAACTATATGAAATGATGGATTTAACTAGACTTATTGTGATTATGATTTTGCAATATAGACATATATCAAACCATTACATTATATACATGAAAGAGAGTTTTATATTTCAGTCACATCTCAAAACTAGGAATAAAAGATTAGTAAGGTGCAACACTGCAGTGATATTAAGGAATGAAATTGCTTTGAAAGGTGTTTGACAAACTTAAGATGGTAAATTTTTGAAGTCATGACAAACATTTTTTCCTATTAATTTCAATTTTATTTTGGTAAGTCTTAACAGAAGATCTACTCTTTTATAGATTTTTCAATTGTACAATGCAATAGGGTTAACTATAGGCACCATGTTGTACAGCAGATTGCATTGTACTTTTTCATCTTGCATTACTAAAACTTTATACCTATTGATTGTCAACTCCCAAAGTCCTTCCCCACATGCTCCTGGCAACCATTCTTCTGCTCCATGCTTCTATGACTTTGACCATTTTATTATATATAAGTAGACTCATACAGTACTTTTTCTTCTGCACTGGCTTATGTCACTCAGTATAATGTCCTCAAAGTTTATCCATATTTTTGCAAATGACAGGATTTCCTTCTTTTGCAAGGCTGAATAATATTTCACTGTATGTATTTACCATGTCCTCCTTTGTGTGTGTGTATGAGACAAAGATTAGAATTTTATTTTTTTAATAATTTTTTTAAGTAGGCTCCATGCCCAGCATGAAGACCAATATAGGGCTTGAACTCTATACTTTGAGATCGAAACCTGAGCTGAGATCAAGAGTTGAACACTTAACTGACTGAGCCACTAAGGTTGCCCAAGTCATGAATTTTATATAAAAATTATACATTCTTGCGTGCCTGGGTGGCTTAGTCGGTTAAGTATCCAGTTCTTGGTTTGGGTTCAGGTCATGATCTCAGCAGTTATGAGATCGAGCCCTGTATCAGACTCCATGCTTAGTGGGGAGTCTGCTTGAAGAGTCTCTCCCTTTGTTCCTCCCCCCAGTTGCTCACTCTCTCTTTAAAAGAAATAATCTTTTAAAAATTATGCATTCGGGACACCTGGGTGGCGCAGTGGTAGAGCTTCTGCTTTGGCTCAGGTCGTGATCCTGGGGTCCTGGCATCAAGTCCCACATCGAGCACCCTGCAGGGAGCCTGCTTCTCCCTCTACCTATATCTCTGCCTCTGCCTCTCTCTGTGTGTCTCTCATAAATAAATAAATAAAATCTTTTTAAAAAAATAATAAGTAGGGCAGCCCCGGTGGCGCAGCGGTTTAGCGCCGCCTGCAGCCCAGGGCGTGATCCTGGAGACCCTGGATTGAGTCGAGTCCCACGTGGGGCTCTCTGCATGGAGCCTGCTTCTCCCTCTGCCTGTGTCTCTGCCTCTCTCTCTCTCTATGTGTCTCTATGAATAAATAAGTAAAATCTTTAAATAATAATAATAATAATAATTAATAATTTTAAAATTACACATTCTCATTTTTTAAAATTAACCCACTCAGAGAAATACAAAGAAGAAATTAGTAAATCTACCAAAACTCTACCATTTAGGGAAAAAATCTGGGTTAACTCTTGGTGATTATAGTTCTAGACATTATAAGGGGGAAATAATTGAGATTAAAGGCAGATAATCATTTTATAGAATGGATTGCACCATGCAGGCTACTTTTTCATATGAACAGCATTAACTTTTGTTTTGCTTAAAGACCACAAAACTAAAATGGAATAGAGATAAGTACTGACTTTTAGTACAAGAGATGCTATATTCTTTTCTGAACTCCCCCTTGAAGGGGAGCAGAATATGCTACTCTACTATTTTGGCAAGTGGATTATTGTGAGCTGAGGTCCTTCAAGACCCGGAAGACTCAGGAAAAGCTTTTTACCTCCCTTTTAACTGCCTGAAAGAATTTAGATAGAGGGTCTGGGGATGCCTGGGTGGCTCAGTGGTTGAGCGTCTGCCTTTGGCTCAGGTCGTGATCCTGGAGTCCTGGGATCAAGTTCTGTATCAGGCTCCCTGCATGAAGCCTGCTTCTGCCTCTCTGTGTCTCGCATGAATAAATAAATAAAATCTTTAAAAAAAATAGAGGGTCTGGTCTATCGAAACTATCACCAGAGATAACTACAAGGAATAGAGAGTGGGCCTGGTAAACGGGGGTGGGGGGGTGAGTAGCTGGAGATCAAATTCCTGTGTCCCGCTGTCTCCACAAAGCATGGCAAACATGTTTACCAAACATCTGCTCTTCCCATCTTCCCATAAATTTTCTTCTTCCCCACCTGTCCAGTCCCAGACCCCCTACTCCTTCTCCTCTGCTCAGGACAGCATATAAGTCTGAATTGCCTGATGGCCTGTGGGTCTCATATTCTTATAAGGCTCCTGTACATGTATAATTGAATTTGTTTTTCTCTTGTTAATCTATGTCAATTTAATTATTAAACCAGCCAAAGAAGCTGGAAGGGAAGGAGAAGTTTTCCTCCTCTGCACCCTCTCAGTATTCAAAAAAAGCTCATTTTATTGCACTTAGCTTTTGTGCTTCACAGATACTGCATTGTTTTCCAGATTGAAGATTTGTTGCAACCGTGCATCAAGCAAATCTCTTGGCACCACCTTCCCAGGAGCATCTGCTCACTTCGTGTCTCTGTCTCATTTTGCTAATTCTTGTAATATTTCAAACTTTTCCACTATTATTATATTTGTTACAGCAATCTGTGACCAGTGACCTTTGATATTACTCTTGTCATTGTTTTGGGGTGCCACAAACTACACCCCTATCAGATGGTGAATTTAATGGATAAATGTGTGTGTTCTGACTGCTCCACTGACCAAACGTTCCCCCATCTCTCTCCCTCTGCTCAGGCCTCCCTACTCCCTGAGACACAACAATATTGAAATTAAGACAATTAATACCCTGTCATGGTCTCTAAGGGTTCAAGTGAAAGGAACTGTCACATATCTCTAACTTTAAGTCAGAAGCTAGAAATGCTCAGTGAAGAAGGTATGTTGGGAGCCAATACAGGCCAAAAGCTAAGCTTTGTATACCAAACAGCCAACGTGTGAGTGCAAAGAAAAAGTTCTTGAAGGAAATTAAAAGAGTTACTCCAGAGAACACATGAATTCTAAGAAAATGAAACAGCCTTATTGCTGATATGGGGAAAATTTGAGTGGTCTGGATAGGTCAAACCAGCTACAACATTTCATTAACCATAGCCGAATCCAGAGCAAGACCCTAATTCTCTTCAATTCTGTGAAGGCTGAGAGAGGTGAGGAAGCTGCAGAAAAAAAGTCTGAAGCCAGCAGAGTTTGGTTCATGAGGTTTAAGAAAAGAAGTTGTATCCCTAATATCAAACTACAAGGTGAAGCAGCATGTGCTGATGTGAAGTTGCAGCAAGTTCTCTAATAGATCTAGCTAAGATCATTAATGAAGGTGGCTACACTAAACAACAGACTTTCAGTGTAGACAAAACAACCTTCTATTGGAAGAAGATTCCATCTAGGACTTCCACAGCTGGAGAAGTCAATGCCTCGCTTCAAAGTTTCAAAGGATGGGCTGATTCTCTTGATAGGAGCTAATGCAGCTGATGACTTTAAGTTGACACCAACGCTTAGCGACTGTTCTGAGAATCCTAGAGCCCTTAAGAATTATGTTAAAATATAGTCTGCCTGTGTTCCATAAAGGGAAAAACAAAGCCTGGGTGAGAGTACATCTATTTATAAAATGGTTTACTGAGTATTTTAAACCCACTATTGAGACCTACTGCTCAGAAATAAGGATTTCTTTCAAAGTATTACTACTCAGGAGCACCTGGGTGGTTCAGTCACTTAAGCATCTGCCTTTGGCTCAGGTCATGATCTCAGAGTCCTGAGATCGAGCCCTGCATCAGGCTCCCTGCTCCTTCTCCCTTTCCCTCTGCCCCTTCCCCCCCACACACACACTAAATAAATGAAATCTTTAAACAAAAAATTATTACTACTCATTGACAACATACCTTACTCTGATGGGTATACGCAATGAGATTAATGTTGTTTTCATGTCTGCTTATACAACATCCATTTTACAGCTCATGGATCAAGGAGTAATTTTAATTTTAAAGCCTTATTATTTCATTTCATGGATATAATTGCTATAGTGATTCCTCTGATGGATCTGGGAAATGTTAACTGGAAACTTTCTGAAAAGGAGTCACCATTTCAGATGTCATTAAAAACATTTATGATTTTGGGCATCAGGGAAAAACCACCTCACACCAGTCAGAATGGCTAAAATTAAATCAGGAAATGACATGTTGGCAAGGATGCAGAGAAAGGAGAACCTTCATACACTCGTGGTGGGAATGCAAACTGGTGCAGCCACTCTGGAAAACAGTATAGAGATTTCTCAGAAAGTTAAAAAAAGAGCTACCTTACAACTCAGCAATTGCACTAATGGTTATTTACCCCAAAGATACAAATGTATGATCCAAAAGGGCACCCACACCCCAGTGTTTATAGCAGCGATGTCCACAAGAGCCAAACTATGGAAAGAGCCCAGATGTCCATTGACAGATGAATGGATAAAGAAGATGCGTTACATATATACAGTGGAATACTACTCAGCCATCAAAAAATGAAATTTTACCATTCGCAATGATGTAGATGGAACTAGAGGGTATTAGGCTAAATGAAATAAGTCAATCAGGGAAAGACAATTATCATATGATCTCACTCATAGTGGAATTTAAGAAACAAAACAGAGGATCATAGGAGAAGAGGGGAAAAAATAAAATAAGACAAAATCAGAGAGGGAGACAAACCATAAGAGACTTTAAATCATAGAAAACAGGGCAGCCTGGGTTTAGCGCCGCCTTCAGCCCAGGGCCTGATCCTGGAGACCCTGGAATGAGTCCCGCATCGGGCTCCCTGCATGGAGCCTGCTTCTCCCTCTGCCTGTGTCTCTGCCTCTCTCTGTATGTCTCTCTGTCTCTCGCTCTCTCCCCTCTGTGTGTCTCTCATGAATAAATAAATAAAATATTTTAATAAATTAATCAATCATAGAGAACCAAGATAAAATTAATTAATTAATTAAAATATAATTAAACTGAGGGTTGCTAGAGGGAGTGGGCCTGGGGGCTGAAATAACTGGATGGTAGACATTAAGGAGGGCATGTGATGTAATGAGCACTAGGCATTACATAAGATTAATGAATCACTGACCTCTACCTCTAAAACCAATCGTACATTATGTTAATTAATTGAATTTAAATAAAATAAGACATTTTAAAAGAAGCCAAAAACATGTGACAGAGGGAAATAATTCATGATTTCTGGGAAAAAGTTAAAATATCGGCAATTAACTGGAGTTTGGAAGAAGTTGATTCCAGCCCTCATGGATGACTTGGAGGGGTTCCAGACTTCAGTGGAGGAAGGGACTGCAGATGTGGTAGAAATAGCAAGAGAGGGCAGCCCCGGTGGTGCAGCGGTGTAGTGCTGCCTGCAGCCCAGGGTGTAGATCCGGGAGACCTGGAATCGAGTCCCACGTTGGGCTCCCCGCATGGAGCCTGCTTCTCCCTCTCGCCTGTGTCTCTGCCCCTCTCTCTCTCTATGAATAAATAAATAAATCTTAAAAAAAAAAAAAAGGAAATAGCAAGAGAAGTAGACTCAGAAGTGGAGCCTGGGGATGCCTGGGTGGCTCAGTCAGTCAGTCTGACTTTGACTCGGGTCATGATGTTGGGGTCCTGGGATTGAGCCTTACACTGGGCTCTGGGCTTAGCAGAGTCTTCTTGTTCTTCTACCCCTTCTTCTTACCCCCTCCCGCTGCTTGTGCTATCTCTCTCTCTCTCTCTCTTTCTCAAATAAATAAATAAAATCTTTTTAAAAGTAGAAGAAGAAGATGAAAAAGAAGAAGTAGGGCCTGAAGATGGAACTGCATTGCTGCGATCTCATGATAAAACTTGAACAGATGAGGGGTGGCTTCTTATGGATTCATTAAGTTGTAATGAAACAGATTCAAAATTCATGTTAACAGATGAATTTTATGGCATGTAAATTATATCTCAGTAAAGATTTTTTTTTAAAAGGTTTCTTCAGGGGATCCCTGTGTGGCTCAGTGGTTTAGCACCTGCCTTTGGCCTAGGGCGCAATCCTGGAGTCCCGGGATCGAGTCCCGCATCAGGCTCCCGGCATGGAGCCTGCTTCTCCCTCTCCCTGTGTCTCTGCCTCTCTCTCTCTCTCTGTCTCTCATGAATAAAAAATAAAATCTTTTTAAAAATTGAATCAACTTAAATAGAGAACCAAGATAAAACAATAGGGAAAATATGGTTTGAATAGAATGTAAATGTTATAAACAAAGGAAGAAAACTGAGTCTAAAATTTTTTAGAGATGAGGAGAAAAATATTAAACTTCTTTCCTCTTCTATCCTTCTGCCTTTTGAGTTTTTCCTCTATAAACATGTTTTTTAACGTAGTCAGTATAGGCTGTAGGTTAGATTGTTTTACAGGAACAAACAACTCCAAACTCTCAGTGGCTCAACAGCACAAGTTTATTCCTTGCTTAGGTTACATATCTAACACTGGTTGTCCCGGGTCTCTGCACTACACACTCACCTTAAGACTCAGATTGACAGAGCTTCACCATCTTGTAGCTGCCCCACTGGAAATACCTGGCCCTCATGTCAACACCTGAGGGGAATAGACTGCTGGAAGGTGATCACTGGGCAATAGAATGCTTTAGCCCAGAAGGAAGACTTGTCAATTTGACCCACATCCCTTTGTCCAGCCATTTGACTCATAGCCCTTTGCCCTGTCTTAACTGCAAGGGAACAAGAAAATGTAACGTCTAACATCTCTGGCAGGAAAAGAGGACCGGGTGTAGGCAAGCTCTAGAAGGATCAACCACTGCACAGGACGTGGCTCTGGCCAGTCAGGTCCGTCTTCCTTGGACTTGAACTATTTCTAAGACGCAAAGGGTCTGGAATGGTAGAGTCTTCTGCCTCTAGTCATTGCAAAAAGACCTTCCCTTCTGGGGTGCTAATGCCAGCAGCACTGTGTCTGGAGGTTAGCTTCAGGATCTTGTACTGGTCAGTGACAGCCTCGCTGTCCTCACAGGACCTGTGGTAAGTTTCAATTTTGACTGTGGCTTTCCTGCCTGGCCTGGTAGTCAAGCTGCTTCACCAGCTCTCCAAAGATGTCCATGTTTTTCCATAAATTCTTTACTTCCCTAAAGCAGCCAAAGTGGATTTTTGTCATTTGAAACTAAAAACCATTCCTGATTGGGTACTGCTATGCATACAGCAATTAGGGCAATCACATGACTGGGAAACCTGCCTACACTCATTAACTTGTTCTGTGTTTATGGATGAGACTTATGATAGAAAAGCCATATTTGTGGATTAGGCATAAAGGAGTTTACCCCATCTCCCAAATGGGGCTATTGTTACCAGAATTATCCTTGTTAGCTTGGCTTTTATGAGACATTTATTTCCTTTAAGAATAAGGACAAAAGAAATAAAGTATCCTATCAACTATGACAGGATACATTCATACATGCCCCATTTCTTTCTCAAAACTGAGAAATTTGAGGGGTTTTTTTAAAGATTTTTTGTTCATTTATTAGAGAAAGTGGAGGTGGGGGTAGGAGAAGCAGACACATGGGGCTCTATCCCAGGAACCCAAGATCATGACCTGAGCCTAAGGTAGACACTCAGCTGACTGAGCCATCAGGTGCCCTCCTTGGATACCTTTTGTCAGTAATTGAACACTACCTGTAGCTCTACCAGAACTTTAGGGTTAGAGATAGAAATAACTTCTCAGGTGCCTTGGTGGTTTAGTCGGTTGAGCTTCTGCCTTCCACTCAGGTTGTGATCTCAGGGCCCTGGGATCAAGTCCCACGTCGGGCTCCCTGCTGCTTCTCCCTGTCCCTCCTCCCCCTCATAGTCTGTCTCTGTCTCTCTCTTCTCTCTCTCACAAAAATAAACAAAAAATCTTAAAAAAATAACTTCTCAAATACTAAACTGTAGCTAACTGCCAAACCCATTTTGTGAAGAAAAGTGAGGTGCCAAGCAGTTTCCAGCTACAAAAAGACACACACAACCCGTAGACTGGGAGAAAATATTTGCCAGTCACATATCTGACTTATATAAAGAATATATAAGGAATTTTTATAACCCAATAATAAAAGGACAACTCTGTTAAAACATGGGCAAAGGATTTGAATAGAGATTACAATATGTAGATATTGCAATATCTATTACATACCTATCTTTATATATATACATACATATATATATATATGTAAAGGATATACACATTAGAAGATATTAGGAAAATGCAAATCAAATCCACAATGAGATAGCACTTCACACTCAGTAGGATGGCTATAAATTAAAAAGCAAACAATAACAAGTATTGTCAAAGATGTGGAGTAACTGGAACCCTCATTGATTGCTGATGGGAATGTAAGATGGTGCAGCCAATCTGGAGAACCTTCTGATCATTCCTCACAGTGTTAAAGCTAGCGTTACCATGTGGCTCAGTAAGTCCACTGCTCAGGAGACAGCCAAGAGAAATGAAAACAAATGTCTACAAAACCCTGTACACAAATGTTCAGAATAGCATTATTCACAATAGCCCCAAAGTGGAAACACTTCCAATGTCCATCAACCCGTGAGTGGATAAATACAGTGCAGCATATCCACACATTGGATAAGAGGGGATGGAGAACTGATACATGCTGCAGCATGGAGGGATGTCAAAAACATGATCCCCAGTGAAAGAAACCACTCACAAAGATCACGTATCATATCGTTGCATTCATATGAGCTCTCCAGAAGAGAAAACTCCATAGAGACAGAAAGTAGCTTAGTGGTCACCAGGGCCTGAAGGGAAGGAGGCATGCGAAGAGGATGCTAACCAGGATGGGATTTCTTTTTGGGGTGATGAAAATGTTCTAAAGTCAGTTGTGATGGTTGTATAACTCAGAATACACTAATAACCACTGAATTGTACATTTTGTTTTCCTTAAGATTTTATTTATTTATTTTGAGAGAAGGAGAGAGAACAAGCAGGGGGAGGGGCAGAGGGAGAAGCAGACTCCCCACTGAGCAAGGAGCCAATGTGGGGCTTGATCCCAGGGCCCTGGGAACATGAACTGAGCCAAAGGCAGACGCTTAACAGACTGAGCCACCCAGATGCCCTACTTAATTTTTTATTTTTTATTTATTTTTATTTTTTATTTATTTATGATAGTCACAGAGAGAGGCAGAGACATAGGCAGAGGGAGAAGCAGGCTCATGCAGGGAGCCCGACGTGGGATTCGATCCCGGGTCTCCAGGATCGCGCCCTGGGCCAAAGGCAGACGCTAAACCGCTGCGCCACCCAGGGATCCCCTGCGCCACCCAGGGATCCCCTTAATTTTTTAAATATTTTTTTTAAAGTTCACATAAATAGCTATTTTGCTCAGAAATTTTTTTAAAGATTTTATTTATTTATTTATTCATGAGAGATACACAGAGAGAGGCAGAGACACAGGCAGAGGGAGAAGCAGACTCCCTGCAGAGAGCCTGATGTGGGACTCCATCCCAGGACCCCGGGATCACACCCTGAGCTGAAGGCAGACGCTCAACTACTGAGCCACCCAGATAGCCCCCGAAATATTTTTTTAAAGTTTGAACAAGTTTGTTATTCTCATTTTCAGCTTTTGAATGTGATCATGTTGGAAGAAAGGAGATCAGCCTCTTGCCGGTTAGGAGAGTTCAAATTTTGCCTTGGGGAATAACAGATTGGTTTGGGCCTGAGTCATATTAAATTTATTCAGCACTTACCAGCCTTCCCTGGGTCTCCCTAACTTTGTCCAAGGAGCATCTTCCAAAGACTGAAGTGAGAGCCTAATCAGGTTTACCTGCCATCATGTCCGAGGTTTGGGTACCGGAAGGGCCTTGAGAGCCCTTTTCACTGAAGCCCTGGGACCTAAAGCTTTATAGAGAACATTGAAGGAAATGGATGACTCTAAACTTCCAAAGAGAACACCCGAGATTTCCTTCCTTGTTTTTCCCATCCACCTTTCTCATTAGTGCTTCACCTGGAGGATTTTATCTCGAATGAACCTGCCCCTCAATGTAACAAGTCTCTCATCTCAAAAGTTCACATGATCAGGATGGCTAGTACTACATAGAAATTGCTGCTTTTTAGGAAACACAGTTCCCAATACACTGCCATAAGCACCCACTTGGGGTCTGAGGTCTGGGTAGTGCTCTGGATGTGGCTGGCAACACTTGTGGCATGAGGAGGTCACGCTACCTTTGAGGGCCTCAATTTCCTTGCTTTTTTTTTTTTTTTAAGATTGTATTTATTTATTCATGAGAGACACAGAGAGAGAGGCAGAGACATAGAGGGAGAAGCAGATTCCTCGCAGGGAGCCCGATGTGGGACTCGATCCCCAACCCGGGGTTATGCCCTGAGCTAAAGACAGATGCTCAACCACTGAGCCACCCAGGTGACCCAATTTCCTTATTTATAAAATAAAAAATTTGGATTGAATAATTTCAAACTCTTGGATCACAGTTTCTTTCTTTAAAAAAAAAAAAAGATTATTTATTTATTTATGCATAGAGACACAGAGAGAGAGAGAGAGAGAGAGAGGCAGAGACACAGGCAGAGGGAGAAGCAGGCTCCATGGAGTCTGACGTGGGACTTGATCCAGGGTCTCCAGGATCCCACCCTAGGCTGCAGGCGGCGCTAAACCGCTGCACCACTGGGGCTGCCCCACAGTTTCTTTCTATAATAGATACAGATGTGTGTGATCATGGCCCATGAGACCAAAATTAGAACTTTAGATTTCCTTCTTCCCTTTTATAAATATTTCTATATCTTTATTTTCATAAAAATTAATATCGATTCTAGATATTTATTTAAATTGTATGTATTAATTTATATTAGTCATATTTAATTTTTTCTTACGAAATTGTAAATGTTTTCATTTTTTAAATTTTTTTATTGAAGTTCAATTTGCCAACATATAGCATAACACCCAGTGCTCATCCCGCCAAGTGCCCCCTCAGTGCCCGTCACCCAGTCACCCCCACCCCCCCGCCCACCTCCCCTTCCACTACCCCTTGTTCGTTTCCCAGAGTTAGGAGTCTCTCATGTTTTGTCACCCTCACTGATATTTTCACTCATTTTCTCTCCTTTCCCTTTATTCCTTTTCACTAATTTTTATATTCCCCAAATGAATGAGACCATATGTTTGTCCTTCTCCGACTGACTTACTTCACTCAGCATAATACCCTCCAGTTCCATCCACGTTGAAGCAAATGGTGGGTATTTGTCGTTTCTAATGGCTGAGCAATATTCCATTGTATACATAAACCACATCTTCTTTATCCATTCATCTTTCGATGGACACCGAGGCTCCTTCCACAGTTTGGCTATTGTGGACGTTGCTGCTAGAAACATCGGGGTGCAGGTGTCCCGGCGTTTCACTGCATCTTTATTTTCATTTATCTTTATCTTTTTTTTTTCTTTTTTTTTTTTAATTTTATGTATTCATAGAGACAGAGAGAGAGAGAGGCCGAGACACAGGCAGAGGGAGAAGCAGGCTCCATACAGGAAGCCCGATGTGGGACCTGATCCTGGGTCTCCAGGATCACACCCCAGGCTCCAGGCAGCGCTAAACCGCTGCGCCACCGGGGCTGCCCACTGCATCTGTATCTTTGGGGTAAATCTCCAGCAAGGCAATTGCTGGGTCATAGGGCAGGTCTATTTTTAACTCTTTGAGGAACCTCCACACAGTTTTCCAGAGTGGCTGCACCAGTTCACATTCCCACCAACAGTGCAAAAGAAGGTTCCCCTTTCTCCGCATCCTCTCCAACATTTGTGGTTTCCTGTCTAGTTAATTTTCCCCATTCTCACTGGTGTGAGGTGGTATCTCATTGTGGTTTTGATTTGTATTTCCCTGATGGCAAGTGATGCCGAGCATTTTCTCATGTGCATGTTGGCCATGTCTATGTCTTCCTCTGTGAGATTTCTGTTCATGTCTTTTGCCCATTTCATGATTGGATTGTTTGTTTCTTTGGTGTTGAGTTTAATAAGTTTTTTATAGATCTTGGAAACTAGCCCTTTATCTGATACATCATTTGCAAATATCTTCTCCCATTCTGTAGATTAAATGTTTTCATTTTTAAAAAATTTTTAAAGATTTTATTTATTTGATAGAGAGCACAAGCAAGTGGAGGGACAGAGGGAAAGGAAGAAACAGACTGCCCGCTGAGCAGGGAGCCTGACACAGTGCTCTATCCCAGGACCTTAGGATCATGACCCGAGCCAAAGGCAGATGCTTAATAAGCTGAGCCACCAGGCGCCCCAGGTAAATGCTTTCAAAGTAGCATTGGCTAATAGGTCCCTTAGAATGGGCTTCCCGCTGACGTGAGGAATTCTCATTTGTCCACCCCTCCTTCAGGTGAGTCTCCGGAAGGAAAGAAAACCAGAGTGAGGTTCACCTCTCCTGCCCTTTCCACATCTCCCTCTGCTCTGCATAGGAAACTACTCCTAACAGTTGTGCGTACCCTTCCCATCTTCTCCCCAGAGTGACATGCAGACAGATAAGCATATACAGAGACCCATCACAGTGCTTTTAGGTGTTGGCTTTTTCACTTCATAATTCCTTAGTTTTCTTTTTCTTTTTTCTTAAATAATTATTCATTTGCTCATGTGTGGGGAGCAATAGGGACACAAGGGTGGGGAGAGGGAGAGACACAGAGCCCTATGTGGGGATCGATCCCAAGACCTCGAGATCTCCACCCCTGCCAAAATCAAAAGCCAGCAGAAAATCAAGAGCCTGACTGTCAACCAATTGAGCCACCCAGGGACACCTAGAAAGTTTTCTTTACTGGGAGTAGAACTCCATCAGGCGATTTTTCCCAGCTGCATTTTTTTTTCTTTTCTGATTTTTTGGCTTTTAAATTTTTTATTATTTTTTAATCTCTACCCTCAACATAGGGCTGGAAATCACAACCCTGGGATTAAGAGTCACATGCTCTACTGACTGAGCCAGCCAGGCACACCCCAGATGCATGGTTTTTATTATATGAACTCACTTAAACTGCATTCTGGATTCATCTTTCCTAATGATGAAATTACATAGCAAACATTCTTTTTTTCTGTCATAAAAATGCTGCACATCCTTGTATTCATGGATTTTTTTTAACATTTATTTATTTACTCATGAGAGACCCAGAGAGAGAGGCAGAGACACAGGCAGAGGGAGAAGCAGGCTCCCTGCAAGGAGCCCAATGTGGGACCCGATCCCAGGGCATGGGGATCATGACCTGAGCCAAAGGCAGACACTCAACCACTGAGCCACCCAGGTGTCCCCTCATATTCGTGTTTGTGTGCACATGTGTGTGAGACCTAGAACGCTATGACAAAAGGCATCTCTCTAGAGGAAACTGCTGACCTTGCTATGTATCCTTCCAGTCTTTTTTCCAGGCTGTGGCATGTAGATAAGCACACAGAGAAATACACGCATGCATAGCAATACATGCCAGTGTCGGTGCACTGTAACAAAAGCAAGACTGAGGTTGGATTCTGGATTTTGATAGGTGCTGCCAAGTCACCTTCCCAAAAGGGTATACCACAGTCCCTGCTTCTCCACACTCCCTTACACTGGAAAGTATCAATAATGTTTACATCTACCAGCTTAATGATGAAGACATTTTGTAACTTACTTTTTCCTAACTGCCAGTAGGACTGATCATTTTAGTTTTTGTCTATTAGATATTTGTATTACTTATGCTATGTATTGCCTATTTATTAGGGTTGACTTTTTTTTTTGTCTTTGTTATTGATTTGCAATTAGGCTATAACCATCGTGAATATTAGCCTTTTGGTTATCACTTGGTTTTGCTTAGGGTATAATTTCATTAGTACTTTCCTTTGTTCCCATTATGTAAGCAACCATTTACTAATACCTTGATGTTATCATCTCATTTCAAGAAAAAACAAACAAACACTGAGCTCCTAATTTGCCCTCTTTTTTTAAATACTAACTTTTCTTATACCTGGATATGAAATATTCATGCAAGTTAGCATGGGCCTTGAGGTTAGCCAAAAAAGTGTTTCCCCCAGAACATTCAGGAACAATTACTCTGAAACTTACCTTGTGCACAGTGGTAGAAAGCCACCCCTTCTGAGTACCTTTCTTTTCCTCCTTTCTGCTTAGGAAGCACACATTTCTTCAGGTCACTTGTCCACAGGCCCCCCTACTCTCAAAGAGCAGATCTGCAAGGCAGAACACAGGCATTCGCTCACATGTCACTTCCTCTGCAGCACATTTGTCTGGCTCTCAGCTTTAGGTGCATCTACTTACTCTTGATCTTTGGCATGTATATTCTAGGAATGTATATAAGGACTCTGTATACATAGAAAAAAACTGAAGCATGTGGCTTTTTAGCCCTTGCAGGGCCAGTGTGGCATGAAAGAGAGAAGGGACTGTAGGAGATGATGCCCATCCTCATCTCCTTGGGATGTGTTGTTGTTGATGTAACATGACCATGCCTGCCATCATATCTGGGTTATGGCGGGGCCTGAGTAGATGGCAGTGATTACTACTGTGCATGTTAGTATAATATTAAAATCATGTTTCCACAAGCACTTAGTTGTGTGGTTCATCTCCAAAACTTCACAGTATAGTTAAGAGGCATCGTAATCTTCACTCATATCATTTCCTGCAGAGTTTCCTGAAATGTCCGGAGTGAGATATCGGCATAAGATGCCAGGATTGGCTCTTGTTGGCAGTTAGTAGACAGGAAAAGCTTCCATAAAACATAAAATTGCCATTAGCTTATTTTTTTTAAAGTCACTCAGGAAGGCTGTATTTGGCACCACTGTCTTGGCTCAGTCATCACCAGCAATAAGCTTAATGTGAGCACATGGCAGCTGGAACTGCAAATGATTTCCTTGAAGCTAAATTGTGAACAGCGTTTCTTGGAAAGTTTAACTTTCTAGAGAACCCTCGAAAGCTTCAGTCTACAGACACTTAGGGGTTAATGGCCACGAGAAAACCTGTATTTACAGCTGCCTGCTAAGGGTGCATGGATGGCTCGGTCAATGGTCAGTTAAGCATCTGCCCTCAGCTCAGGTCATGATCCCAGGGTCCTAGGATGGAGCCCCACATCGGGCTGCTGATTCTACCTGCCTGTCCATGATTCAGACTGCAGGAGCCTGGGGACTTGGCCACATCACAGCGCCCTGTTTGTCTGCATCGTGCTTAATACTCACTGAGCTCCGCTGTGCATACAGGCCTCTGGCCTTTGCCAATGACGTTTAATCTTGGTAACTCACCCTTCAGGCAGTTAGGAAGTTGAGCCTCAGAGACGTAAGTGACCTGCTCGGGAGGTGAAGAAGCCAAAATACAAACCCCACGTCTGTGCCCGTTTCTCCTTGCACTCTTCTGCTTTCTCAGTGGCAGTGGGACTGCTGATTCCTTCTTTCCTCACTCAGTTTGGTCATTTGCGTATTTATTTGGCCTTTCACCTAATGAGCTAATAGGAGGTGGCAAATAACTAATGAGTGTGGCCTGCGTGCTAAAAACGGTCAGGCACCTTACATATGTGCTCTAAGAGGTGAACTTTTGAACTTTTTTTTGAATATTGTCATTTTTTTAAGTAGAAGTACATACAGAAAAGTACACAAATCCTAAATACACAGCCTAACAGAGATTCACAAAGTGCACCCTCTTGTGTAATCATACCCTCCCCAAGAAACAGAGCATTGCCAATGTTAGGAGCCCTTGTGCCCCCTTCCACCACTGATCCCGGCCTCCAGCCCAGAGATTCCAGGTCTAGAGCGAGGATCCCTTCACTGTAGCTGACAAGAACAGACTGGTCATTTTTTTACCCCCCGAAGTGGCCTTAGCCAGCTCAGCCTGCTCTAACAGAGTACCACAAAAACCAGATGGCTTGAAGAACAGAAATGTAGTTCTCACAGCTTTGGAGGCTTGAAGTCCAAGATCAAGGTGTCAGCCAATTTTGTTCCCAGGAGCTCTCTTCCCACTTGCAGATGGGCCCTACCCTCATGATCTCACTTAATCTTGTGTCCTGAAGATGCTCTCTGTGAGCTCTATATGTAGTCACTTTGGAGGTTACAGCTTCAACACATGAATTTGGTGGAACTGGGTTGGGGGGAGGGCTAGGAGGTGGGGGGGACTGGCCACAATCCAGGCCATACAAGAAACCAATGTTTCTGGGGAGTGTGTTGAGATTCCAGACCCTGTCCAGAAGTCACTGGTGGAGTAGGTCTAGAATGAAGAACTTCTGTAACACATTTCTTCGATGAGACTCACCATGCTGGGTGGAAAATCACAGTGTCAAGCCATCAAGCAGAAACGGCCTGCTTTGAGCCATCTCTTGGACTTCCTCTTGCTCTTCACCTTTCTCTGGCTAACACATCTCTCTCGATGCAGGTTACATGAGGATTTTTGTGTATGATTTGGAGAGGGTTGCAAATAATTGAGGAAACAGCATTTTTTTAAAAGATTTTATTTATTTACTCATGAGACACACACACAGAGAGAGAGAGAGAGAGAGAGAGAGGCAGAAACACAGGCAGAGGGAGAAGCAGGTCCATGCAGGGAGCCTGATGTGGGACTCGATTCCAGGTCTCCAGGATCAGGCTCTGGGCTGAAGGTGGCGCTAAACCGCTGAGCCACCAGGGCTGCCCAACAGCATTTTTCTTAGCACAGTTTTTATACTTTACAAACTCAAAGTGAGATTGCGAAGCTGGGCCTCCCATGAATGTGGGACTAACTTTATAGTGAACAGCACATAATAATGAATAATTTTAAATCAGAATCTTTTTTTTTAATTTTTTTTAATTTTTTATTTATTTATGATAGTCACACAGAGAGAGAGAGAGAGAGGCAGAGACATAGGCAGAGGGAGAAGCAGGCTCCATGCCGGGAGCCTGACGTGGGATTCGATCCTGGGTCTCCAGGATCGCGCCCTGGTCCAAAGGCAGGTGCTAAACCGCTGCGCCACCCAGGGATCCCTAAATCAGAATCTTTAGGAGCACCTGGCTGGTTCAGATGGAGCACGCGGCTTTTGATCTCAGGGTTGTGAGCTCAAGCCCCACACTGGGTGTAGAGACTACAATAAACAAACAAATAAATAAACTTTAAATCAGAATCTTTGGTAAATGTTCCATAACTTTTACTAGACTACCCCAGATGTCCCCATATTGCAAGGCATTTCAGTAATACTTATTGTAGGTAAACATTTCTCCTATAGGTGTTGAGTTCCTAATAAGCACCAGATACATTGAACATGCCTGCCTGCCTAGGCTCCTTTCCCACATATGCCTCCTTTCGGAGCCGGAGAAAATGCCTGCCTGTCATTATGACTCTAGCATCAACTCCTGGATTCTCTCTGACACTAACTGGATGTCCAACAATTCAATTCAATTCTGACACTAACTACCTAGAGTTAGCAGCACACCCCACAGGTGTTCAGTTCCAAAAGAACCTATACCCCCACTCCAGATGCCAACTTCAAGTCCTGGAGGGGCCACCCATACTTCCGACAGAGCAGCTGTAGATCAGGGGTCCTCTGACCCCCTCCTCAGGCCCAGTAGTTGGCTAGAATGACTTACACAACTCAGGAAAACACTTTACTTATGCTTACTAGCTTGTTATAAAGGATACAATTCAGGAACAATCTAGTAGAAGAGATGCATACAACTCAAGAATAGCTAAAAGGTATTTGGAGCTATCATGGAGCATCCATACCCTCTCCAGGCATACCTCCCTCCTAGCACCTCACTGTGTTCATGGGTTGGGAAGCTTTCAATGTGCTGCTTAGAAATTTTTATAGAAATCTCATCACATAGGTACGGCTGATTAAATCATTGGTCACTGGTGATCAAATTCAATCTCCAGCCCCTCTTCCCTCCCCAGAGGTTGGGAGCTCTAAGTTCTAACCATCTAATCATGTAGTTGTTATCACCGGCAACCAACCACCCCCTGAAGCCATCTCAGGCCATCAAGAGCCACCTCATTAGCATAAATTCAGGTATGGTTGGGACCTGAGTGGCTCAGTCAGTTAAGCATCTGCCTTTAGCTCCAGTCATGATCTCGGAGTCCTGGGATCAAGCTTCAATGTTGGGCTCTCTGATCAGAGTAGAGTCTGCTTGTCCCTCTCCCTCTGCTCCACCCCTCATGCTCTCTCTCTCAAATAAAATATTTTTTAAAATTAAAAAAAATAAACTCAGGTATGTTGCAAGAAGTTTACTAAGAACACAAGCACACTTATAATTCATCTCCTAGCTCCTAGGAAATCCTAAGGTCTTTTTCTAAAGACCTTTTTTTTTTTTTTTTTTTGTAAACTCAGCAAATGTTTGTTGCATGCTAGGTATCAGGCACTCTGCAAAGTGCTGAGGAAACAGAGAAAATGGCCCCAAACTCAAGTTCACAGCGCCAGCATTCAATCTACATTTACAGCAACGTTTGAACCATCCACATTTTTACAGATAAAGAGAGTGCTAAAATCTGGCCACAAAAAAAAAAAAAAAAAAAAAAAGCCAGGTAACCATCGAGCTGGGAAACTAAAATCCAGGTTGTCAGTAGGTACCCTTTCATCTATAGCATAAGGCCTCTTAGGTAACACTTATGCTCCTAGTAATGTCCTAGGCACCTTACAGATACCAATTCATTTAATCCTCAGCAGTTTTAAGAGATAGGTACTATTATTCCCATTTTACTAATGAGGAAACAGGCACTGAGAGACTTAATTGTTCCACAGTCATAGAGCTACTTAGGGGCAAAGTTAGGATTTCAACCCCAGGAATTCTGGCTCTTGGCTCTTTACTATACCAGGCTCTGTGCCAGGAACTGGGGATGAAGATCAAATATATATTTCTTATTAAACCAAATGGTAATTAAGAGTTGCCAGTTCGAGGACACCTGAATAACTCAGTCAGTTAAGTGTCTGCTTTCTGCTTGGGTTGTGATCTAAGGGTCCTGGGATCAAGCCCCACATCCAGCTCCCTGCTCAGAGACAAGTGTGCTCCCTCTCCCTCTCCCTCTGTGATCTCTCTTGTTCTCACTCTCTCTCAAATAGATAAATAAAATCTAAAAAAAAAAAAAAAAAAAAAAAGCTGCTAGTTTGTTTTTATTTTTACTTTTCCACAGTGAAGGTTCTCATATTTCAGGTGAGTTTTCCATTTCTACCTCAGTCCATCAGTTGTGCCAATGAGAGCCTACCATCTCTCCAGTCAAATGTCAGAGGATCTTTGAGGGGCTCCACTGAGTGCATTCATTGGGAAATCATGAGCACTGTAAGGCCAGTGTTGGCTGAACCCATTAGTTGTACACAGACTGTAAATGCTGTTCGGCCTTAGGATGGTAGGAGATTCTAACACATTACAATATGGATGAACATATGGATGAACACAATATGGACATCACACTAAGAGGATGAAGCAATCACAAAAAGATAAATATTGCAAGACTCCACTTATATGAAGTACCAAGAGCAGTCACATATCAGAGAGATAGCAAATAGAATGCTGGCACCCAGGGGCTCAGGGAGGAGACAATGAGGAGTGGTTGTTCCATGGGTACAGGGTTTCAGTTTTGCAAGATGAAAAACTTCTCAGATCTGCAGCACAACATTACAAATATAATTAATTGCACACTTCAAAATGGTTAAAATGGCTTGTTTTATGTGCTGTGTTTTTTACCACAATTTTTAGAAATCTAGCTGTGAGTACAGGCCTGGCACACATGAAATAAATTGAAAGCAAATGTGAGATAACAGATATTTAAGTATGAAACTGTGAAGCCCTATGGGAGCTTAGAGAAGAGAGATGCACTATTAGTTTGATCATTGGAAAAAGTTTGAAAGAAAGGTAAAAATTGAACTTAACTTTGAAAGAAGACGGTGGTGATAATACTGAAACCAGTAAAATATCAGAGAAATTAAAGAATCAAGTACCATTTTTACAACCTGAGAAAAAGCTTTTCCATTAAGTGAATTAATGAACTGATAAACAAGTAGACACCGAGCCATATCTTTAATCCTGCCTCTTGTCTCTGCTTGTTGTAACCGCTGTAAGAGAATCCCACAGACCAAGCAGCCTCGAGGCTCTGGAGACTGGGAGTCCAAGATCAAGGTGCCAACAGACTGGCATCTGGTGGAGGGAGGTTCATTTCCTGGCTGATAAATTGCTGTCTTCTCGCTATGTCCTTATGTGGTAGAAGGGGTGGGAGAGCCCGGAGGGTCCCTTTCATAAAGGGCGCTAATCCCATTCATGGGGGCTCCACCCTAATGACCCAATTGCCTCCCAAAGTCCTCACCTCCTGATGCGATCATGCGGAGGGGTAGGTTTCAACACACAAATTTTCAGCGGGGGAGGGCACAAACATTCAATCTATGGCACTTGGATGGTAATAAATGAATTCATGTAGCATGTGTTTTTAAAAAACACCCCCTTCACAATTATTCGAGAGGCATTTAGTTGGGATGGCTTGGGGCACTTTCCTCTTTCTGCTGAGTTTCCTGAAAGATCTCACAAAAAGTGTCACTTTGTAATGAGAATTTGGCAGAACTTTTCCACTGGAGTAGTTGAAGTCTCCAGGCCTTAATTATATAGTTGGCTAATATAGCTCATTATATATAATACAGTAGTTTGAACGTGGGAGCTAGTACTAAGTTTCACATGGATCAAGGGGATTGACTTCAGCCTGGGTGATTGGTGGGTTTCCTGTGCTTCATTCCAGGCTGCATCTCCTCAATGTCTCACTCTTCTTGTGAGGAGCCTGGACCAGATCAGGTGACCTATCACATGAGGGCACAATGGCCAGCCCCTCAGACAGGAACAACAGCCAGGGTGGCCCCTGGAGCCTGCCACTTTTTTGGTATCTGCAAATAGAAATGCTGAGCCGGTAAAGAAGGACCAGTTCCCTTGAAGCTGCTAAAACAATATTCATGTAGCTTCTCCAGTGAGCTTTGTTTGGAATGTGAGAGACTATAACCTCTCCCCGGCTGGGACCTGCTCCTCTACTCTTTCCCCCACTGGCTTCTAGAGAAGGGAGAAAGCATTACACATTGCTCTTGTTATCTGTATTTTGTGAGCTTTGTCTTAAAAGAAAAAAAAAATATATTTTTTTTTTATTCTGGCTCCACTGCTAGAACTAAAAAGTTACTCCTTAATGAGACTGACACAAAAGAAGGGTAGAAAAATGGGCAGCTGCTCGTACAAAAATCTTCTGACTTATTTCGGGATCTTCCATTTCTGTTGAGATGGAAGATGGGGCTTAGGTAATTTTTCTCTAATATCTTCCCCCTTCCTTTAGACTTTTGGAGTTTAGCAACTCCCTCATTCAGGATAGAAGCATCTTGCTGTCTGCTGTTATTTGAATTATTCCAGGGACTCTTTATAGTTTGTTCTTTTAATAGAGAATATAATTTATCACATGAGTCTGAGGTAGTTTTACCTTCAGGCATGGACTCTTTGAGAGGCTCAAACAATATCATCAGTGTGGTTCCTTTCCAGCTGTTCCAGGTCATGTGCTACACGGTAGCAAGACACCAGTCAGCAGTGCCAGGAAAGAGGAGAGCTGTGACTCCTGCTCAGCCGCTGTCTTTGGCCTGGATTGGGTCATGTGGTCATGCTTGACCCACTCACTGGAATGGGGAGGATGAGATACCAGGCCTAAGTTCCGTCCTGTCCACGCAGTGGAGAGGGAAGTTGAGCTGACAGGCTGCAGAGTGGTAGAGGTGTGCCCTTGGGGACCTCAGAGCACGCGGCCACCAGCTCCTGCTCCTTAAGCTCCATCCAGGTGGGTGTGTTTATCAACAGTTTGTTCATTTTACTACTGACTAGTACCTCACAGTATGGACCTAGCAGTTTCTTTCATCATTCACCTGTTGAAGGATGTCTGAGCTGTTCCTAGTTTCAGGCTAGCATGAACAAAGTGGCTATGGGCAATCATGTAAGGGTTTTGGTGAAGACATAGTTTTTGTTTCTCTAGGAGAACTGCCCAGTGGTGTAATTGTCGGGACATGAGGTTGAGAAGTGGCCAAACTATTTCCAAAGTGGTCGTACCATTATCCATTCCCATCTCGCTTTCTCTGCATCCTTGCCAACATTCTGGATGACCACTACTTTTTATTTTGGCTGTCCTGGGAGGTGTGTAAGAGCTTCTGAGTGTGGTCTTAACTTGTCTAATGCAAGTGACATGGAACATCTTTTCATGTGCTTATTTTCCTTCCATATATCCTCTTCAGTGAAATGTTTATTCATGCATTTTGCCCATTTCCTAACTAGATTGTTTCTTACCATTATTATTGTTTGAGAGTTCCTCGTAGATTCTAGAAATGAGTTCTTTATCAGATACGTGGTCTACAAACATTTTCTCCCAGTCTGTAGCTTATACTTTAACCCTCTTAAGAGGATCTTTCACAGAGAAAAAGTCTTTTTAAGATTTTATTTATTTATTCATGAGAGACATAGAGAGAGGAGGGGCAGAGACACAGGCAGAGGGAGAAGCAGGCCCCATGCAGGGAGCCTGACGTGGGACTCGATCCCGGGTCTCCAGGATCACACCCTGGGCAGAAGGCGGTGCTAAACCGCGGAGCCACCCGGGCTGCCAGAAAAAGTCTTTATAAAATCCAATTGATTGATTTTTTTTCTTTTATGGGTAGTGTTTTTGGAGTTATTACCACAAACTGTTCAACAAGCCCAGGTCCTGAAGATTTTCTGCTCTTTTCCTCTAAATGTTTTATAGTTTTACCCTTCACTTTAAAATCTATGATCCTGGGATCCCTGGGTGGCGCAGCGGTTTGGCGCCTGCCTTTGGCCCAGGGCGCCATCCTGGAGATCCGGGATCGAATCCCACGTCAGGCTCCCGGTGCATGGAGCCTGCTTCTCCCTCTGCCTGTGTCTCTGCCTCTCTCTCTATCACTGTGTGCCTATCATGAATAAATAAAAATTTAAAAAAAAAAAGGTCTTTCCTTTAAAAAAAAAAATAAATAAAATAAAATAAAATCTATGATCCTGGGACACCTGGGTGGCTCAATTGGTTAAGCCTCTGCCTTCAGCTCAGGTCATGATCCCCAGGTCCCAGGATCTAGCCCCACGTCGGGCTCCCTGCTCGGCGGGGAGTCTGCTTCTTCTTCCTCTTCTGTCATTCTCCCAGCTTGTTCTCTCTCAAATAAATAAAACTCAAAAAAAAAATACTACAATCCTGATTACTATAACCACATAAGGAAGCCATAACAACAGGTAGAGGAATGCCTGGGTGGCTCAGTGGCTGAGCGTCTGCCTTTGACTCAGGGTGTGATCCTGGAGACCCGGGATCGAGTCCCACATGAGGCTTCTTGCATGGAGCCTACCTATGTCTCTGCCTCTCTCTGTGTGTATCTTTCATGAATAAATAAATAAGATCTTTAAAAAAATAGCAAGTATAGTGGGTCTTCCTACTTTTTCAAAATTCTTTGAGATACTCCAGTTTCTGTTTTTTTTCTATGTGTATTTCAGAATAAGCTTTTCTTTGTCTTTGTCTACCAAAATCCTTGGTAGAGTTTTTTAAAAGATTTTATTTATTTATTTATTCAAGACAGACATACAGAGAGAGAGAAGCAGAGACACAGGCAGAGGGAGAAGAAGCCTCCACGCAGGGAACCCAATGTGGGACTTGATCCCGGGTCCCAGGACCATGCCCTGGGCCAAAGGCAGCGCCAAAACGCTGGGCCATCGGAGCTTCCCTCCTTGGTAGAATTTTGATAGGAATTGCACTAGATTTCTATCTATATATACAGATCAATTCGGAGAGAACCAATATCTTTGCTATACTGAGACTTCCAATCCATGAACACAATATGTCCCTTCCTTTTTCTGATCTTGTTTTATTTCTTTCAACAGCATTTTGTAGTTTTCATTATATAAGCCCTTACATATTTTGTTGGATTTACACCTAAGTGTAAGTGAAGGAAATGTTCTGTTCCTCTCTGCATCCTGGGCCCTGCTTGCCCTTTCTCCCTACATTTTCCTTCCTACAGCTTTGTGTGGTGTAGAAGAAAGAAGATCACTAGTTCAGAATGTCTGGGCTCTGCCAGGGTCCTAAGGCTCTAAAGCTTAGGAACTTAGTTTCTACATAAATTAAGAACTCTGCCCTGTGAAGAAAATATTCATGGCATGGGCAGCCTTTGAAATTTCCTCATATATTCACTCTCCTAGTCAGACATGTTTGTGCCCGGTGCTATGGCTACGTGGTACTTCACACTTTGACGTGCTCACCATACCAGCTGCATAGCTTCAGCTGGACATCCTCGTGATCTGGTGGGTAAGGAGTGACAATGTGTTCAGTGATCAAGGATTCCCAATGCTTTCCAGCACATTCAGCCTCTTTTACTTTGCACTGGTATCACCCTCAACAGTTCAGTGCTTTCCATTTCTTTGTATATGTTCAGTGATTTCCATTCAACACAGTTACATTTGTTGTCCTTGAGCAAGCCCCAAGCAAACTGTAATCTTCTTCAGCACAAATCAGTATCAGTGATTATAGCTTCTCACCAGCTTCTTCCTTCTTGGTCCCCATGTCCTGTCTTTCTTTTTTAATTTTTTGGCTTTTCTTTTTCTTTTTTTAGTATTTTTTTCCTTTCTTGCTGTGGCTAGATGTTGTTTATATCTCATTGTTCCCCCATCTTTGCAAATAAAGGTCTCTAATAGAACATTGAGGAGGAAAAAAGATGGTAGTCTTAAATTGCTCTCATGTTTCCCGATCTGAGAAACCTAAGGTCATTATATTAAGAAAGGCTTTGGGGCATCTAGGTGGCTCAGTCAGTTAAGTGACCAACTCTTGATTTTAGCTTAGGTCAGGATCTCAGGGTCATGAGATTGAACCCCATGTAGGGCTACACAATTAGCATGGAACCTGCTTAAGATTCTCTCTCTCCCTCTGCCCCGCTCATGTTCACTCTCTCTCTCTCTCTCTCTCAAAAAAAAAAAAAAAAAAAGTCCTTGTAACATTTGTAAAGTACTAACTCTTAGAATGACCTCAGATAGGGCTGAGAAGGGAAAGGGCATATAACCTCAGGGTCTTTCTTTCCCTTGGTGTGTGTCCGATTGCTGCAGCTTTAGGAGCTAGAAGTTCGGGAGCTCCGCAAGCCCAAAGGTGCTAGACTATTCAGGGAGGGTGACTGCATTCAGCATTCTTGGGAGAAGGCCCAGAACTTCTAAGTTTTCAACCAGGACCCAAAGGAGTTGTGTCTGGCATATTCCCAGGGGAATAAAAGAGAACAATCTTCTTAACCTTAAAGTGATGGCTGCGCCAGTAGTTCCCCAGGTAATTAGCAGGCCAAGCCAACTCTTCTCAATTCCATTCTGTGAAACTGGGTCTGGGTGTCTGCAAACCACATTTCCCAGAATCCTTTGCCGCCTGATTTCCTTTGTAGGCTCTGCCGATGGAAGGCGCTGGTGAGAAATTGGAAGGTGGGAGGAGATGGGCATCTATCTCTTCCCGTTTTCAGCTAGTGCGGCACTCCTCCAGGAACCGCAGGAAGTTCCAGCTCCCCACTACTTTGGTTCTCTGAGCACCAGCCCAAGGGCACCCCTCAAAGGCCTGATGACCGGGTTCACAGGCCCCTGTTAGAGGTTCCAGCGCCAGAGGTAAAAATGGTCTTTCAATTCAGCACCAGCTTCTGGTGGCCTATCCTTCAAGTTCCTACATTCTGGTAATGCTAAATCTTCCCATGTGTTCTCTCACCCCCGGAGAGAACCCAGTTCTCTCACTACCTGGAGGTGGTAGCTACTTCTTACAGTTGCTAATTTTTGGGTCACCTCAGCATCTACTTCATTCTTTTAGACTACTAACATCTGTATAACCAACTCCTTGCATATCACTTCTGTTTGAAATGCCAAGTGTGGTTTCTATTTCCTGGACCTTAAATGTTATAGTACTTGGTACCAGGATTAGGAGTTATTGCCTGCCTCCTGAAACACGTGTGACTTTCTTATGCATCTAAAGTACTTGCCATCACAGCCTGATTCCAGAATGCACATTCACTCAGCAAGATGTCACCAATGTAATGGATCAGTGTGATGTTCTGTGGAATGTCAGGAAGATTAAGTTCTCAGCAGGCAAGATTATGGCAGAGAGGAGGAGAGGTGACATACCCTGAGGCTAGACAAGTGGAGATGTATTGTTATCTCTGAAATATCTCTTTCCTGGCTGGAACCTGACACAATAGCCGTTTATAACCATTGCTATTTGAGGATGAGCCACATAGAGTTGCAAAAAAACATGAGATCTTGCAGAAAGTATTAAATCTTTAGACTCTGAGAAGGAAACAAGATTTTAAAAAATAATGCTGGATAAACAAATTCTGGCATATTCATCCAATATATATTGAATGATGTTACAGTCTATGCAGCAAATAAAAGGAGTAAACTATACCTGCATCCAGCCAGAGAGATGCCTTTCTCTCTGTTGAACAAAAGAACCAGGACAAAAAGAATACATACTGTATGAGTCCATTTCTATGATATTCAAGAACAAACAAAACTATCACTGGTGATACAAGTCAAAATAATGGTTATCTTCTGAAGGGAGATTTGTACCTGGGTGAAGGCACAAGGGCGTCTTCTGGGCTGCTTGAAATTTCTACATCTTAATTTGGTTACATGGATGTATGCTAAAGTAAGAGTCAGCCAATCTGTACACTTAAGATTTGTACATTTACATCTCAGTAAAAAAGTAATACAAAATTCTCAGTACAGACTAAATATTAAGAGTAGTTACAGAATAAATGAATATATGACTTGAACTTACCAACTTGGTTTCATTTATTTCACCATTAATAACTAGAAGTTTAGAAACTTCTTGATGTTAAATTGTGTACCCAAGTCACATACAAAGTTTAAAAATACTTCTCAGAGGGATGACTGGGTGGCTGAGCAGTTGGGCATTTCCCTTTGGCTCAGGGCGTGATCCTGGAATACCTGGATCGAGTCCCACATCGGGCTCCCTGCATGGAGCTTGCTTCTCCCTCTGCCTGTGTCACTCCCTCTCTGTGTGTCTCTCATGAATAAATAAATAAAATCTTAAAAAAAAAAAAAACTTATCAGAGTAATGTGGTTTAACTCTGCCACAAACAAAATACTGTGGATCTTTTCAGTTTATTTGAACTATTTCATATTTCTGAAACATTCAACCCATGTAGACATTGGTATATACAGATATAAAGATTTTTTAATTTTTTAAAAGATTTTATTAATGTATTTGAGAGAGAGAGAGAGCGTGCGTGTGAGCAGGGGGAGAGGATCTTTAAGCAGAATCCCCTCTGAGCACGGATCCCAACACAGACACAAGACTCCATCACAAGACCCATGAGATCAAGATCTGAACTGAAACCAAGGGTTGGATAGGCAATCGACTGAGTCACCCAGGCGCCCCCTTAAAGATTTATTTTAATCAGATTAGTATTCATCATCCCTTTTAAGTGCCCAACTGGACTATATCCTATGGAAGATACACAAGAGCCAGGCAGTATCTCTGAAAGAGATTATAGTTTCTCAGGATCCCTGGGTGGTGCAGCGGTTTGGCGCCTGCCTTTGGCCCAGGGTGCGATCCTGGAGACCTGGGATCGAATCCCACGTCGGGCTCCCAGTGCATGGAGCCTGCTTCTCCCTCTGCCTGTGTCTCTGCCTCTCTCTCTCTCTGTGACTATCATAAATAAATAAAAATTAAAAAAAAAAAAGAGATTATAGTTTCTCTGTGCCTGCTTTTTGTGGAGATCAGAGCACAGATTCAGATTGTATCTCCTACTAAGACCAGACCCATATCAGTCTGTAAAGTGAGACAGATAAAATCTGTTACCCATCAGTATCTTTTGTGAAACCTTATTTCATTACTATAGGTTCACAAATGCCTTTAATGCATCAGTGCATTGCTCATCCAAGGTGCAAATCCAAAAGAATGGTATGTCTATTGTACAGGTCAATTTCATGTTTACCACAATACCCTCGTACTAGTAAGTTTCACAGTTATTGAGCGTCTTTGACATGCTAATCCTATAATGGCTTCATGTGTAAACTTATTTAAATTTCATAATCAGAGTTATTATGCTTTAACTTGCTCTAGGTTCACAGGTATTCATTTCAGGGCTGGAATTTGAACACAGCCTGATTCCAGAGTGCACTCTCCTAATCATGACCATATATAATTTTTTAAATTGATATATAATTGACATATAACATTGTGTATGTTTAAGGTGTACAATCTGGTGATTTGATACACTTATGTACTGCACTGTAGGGTTAGCTAGCACTTCTATCATGTCACATAATTATCATTTCTTTTTGGGGGTGGGAACAATTAAATCTAGTCTCTTATATTACTATATATTCTTAACCATTCAAGGTAGGAAATAATGGGAAGCTGTGCATCTGGAAGCAGATGATTTGAGCTATTTTGATATAGTGCAGTTATATCACAGCAGATTGGAAGGACATTTCAAGATCATGCAGAGGGATGGAGCTACAGTTCCCTTTCCCAGCTATATTACATTCCTGCTGCTTGCTGGCTTTCTTCTTCACTTATCCGGGTTACAAATAATTAGTGCCTCCTAGGCACCAGGTTTCTCTATTTTGTGTAGGAAGTGAGAAAATAAATAAGACACAGCGTCCTGGCATATATTGCCCTTGGTTTCTTCCTCCTGCATATCTTTGCATCCGTTCCAACTGTTGCTTACTGATAGGAGGTGATCTCAAAGTGACTTTTTAAAAGTTCTAACGCTTGCCGTTCAGCATCGGTTAACAATGGGCACAGCATCTGGATTCTACTTCTCAGTAGAATGCCTCTTTTTACAGCTCAACGCAAGGTTTGTTTTTGTTTTAATTTGGGAGTGTTTCAAGTCTAGCGTAGTTCCATCATTTACCTCCTGACAGCTTGATAACCAGGGAGCCATAAGTCCCTTATCTGTGGGCTGTTTAATGACGATATAGTACCGCCATGGGAGCAATAGACTAAGGCCCTTTCCAGATGCCGTATTTTAAGACTTTCGGTTGGAAAAATCTTCACTATGTGAAATTTATTCTATTTTAAGTCAGAATTTCATCTCCTTATTTAGAGGCAACAACAAAAATTGACCTCTGGTTTGCTGCCTCCTGTATTTCCAGCTGTGGGCCACACAGTCATCTAATTTGTAGTTTTCAGGCAGGCGGAGGTTGGAAAGAGGCAAATGTGGCCTCAACAGCAGATAAGTGTGTCAAGACTGTGACAGGAATCGTGAAGGCTGCTACAGAATTTTTTTTTTTTTAAAAGTCACCTCCTGTTCTACAAAGCAGAGCTGTCTATTCCTTTCTCTGTTGTCCTTCACTAGGTTCTCTGAGAGCTTAGGCCCAAGAGACACCAATCAGATACTCAGTTTCCTCAGTTTTCGTTGTCTACAGGTAATTATGCTAAAAGTCTGTAGTAGTAGATCTTATTATGCTTGAGTACATTATGCATTCTAGAGCAGAAGGTTTTTGCTGGAAAGCTTCACTGTCAGATATGATTTGCATTTTTTACTAGATACTTTTCTTTGCTCTTTGAGGACAAACACGTTAAGGATTCCTTTGTGCATAAACAGAACAGCAAAACACAAAACAGTCTATATGTGGGCTTGAGTCTGTGTTCTCGACAAGCCTGGCGTGGCTTTAAAAGAGGGCATGCATCTGCCGGCTGTGGTGCCCGCACTGTTGGTGCTTGGAACGGTCATGGTTAGGGCGAGGAAGCAGGGCAGAAACGAGATTTACTGCAACTCCACCCGCAATTAAGAATGCCAGGTCCTCAAATCAAATCAAATAGCAAGTATGGGAAATTGAAGTCATTTACTCCTAATTTTTAAAAAGCATTTTACATCGGTGTTTCTGAGACCCTTCCCCTGCTGAGTCCCGAGGAGCGCGCTTGTCGGGCCTTACTGCACAGTCAGTCCTGTCGGGGCGGGGGAGCATCTCCAGCTTGGGAATTCAGGGGCTTCGGACGGAGGGCGGGCCTCTGATCCCAGAGGCGGGGCGCCGCTTGCCCTGCTCAGTCCCGGGCGAGACCGGCCCGGAGCCTGGAACCCCCGTGGCGGCCACGGCGGCCCGCGCGCGGCCGGGCTTGATGTCCGCGGCTCCGGCTGCCCCGGCCGCGTCGCGCGAGGCAGCAGGAGGCCTGCGCGGTCCAGGAGAAGGGCCGCGGGCGGCCGGGCTCGGGGGCTCGGCCGCCGCCGCCCACCCGGCCCGCCCCAGGTCTCCCCGCGCGCTTCGCGGTCTCTCGCCGACGCCGGGCGGCCCGGCCGAGCCGAGCTCCGAGGACGGCGGCCGGCGCCTCCGAACCTCGCCACAGGCCCCTTTTATTCCAACTGCCGGGACTCGGCCCCACGAATGGAAAGCAGCCCTCGAAATGCAACCCCGTCGAGCCGGCGCCAGCCAATAAAGTGCGCGGACTCGGGCCACGTGACAGTGGCGGGGCGGTGCTCTGGGGGCTCCGGAGTCTCTATGGTCTTCGCGGCTCGCTAGAGGGCGTGTGGTCCACTGGAGGACTCCCTACATTCCTCCTCCATTACCTCACTGCCTCCGGTGGCTGCTGGGATACTGGAGGACTCGGGTCCCGGCTCGACTCAGTCCTCCAGCCGCCCGGGGAATACCTCTAGCAGTTCTTCCCCGCCGCCACCGCCGCCCCGCCGCTTCCTCCTCCGCCCGCCCGCCGGCCTTGTTCGCCCCGCCCCGTCCGCGCCGCGCGTCCGGCCCGCCCGCGGGCCCGCTTCTCTCGGGAGCCCCCACCCAGGCGCATGGCTCCATGAAGCAGGAGGAGAGGGCAGAGCGCGAGAGGTCCCGTCCACCCCGGCTGCGTCTGGGCCAGCAGAAAAGGTGGGAAACTCGGGCTGCGCCGCGCCCTCCTCCTCCTCCCCCGCTGGGCCCGGCTGCCCTCGGGCCGCCGCCGCCGCCGCCGTGCCCGCGGGGCCTCCTCGCCCGAGGGCGAGCGCAGGGCCCGGGACGGGGTCTCCGGGGTCAGGGGCAAGGGTCCCGGAGCGGCCTGGGGGAGGGGCCGCCGGGAGGCGGGGGAGAGGCCGCGGCGGGCGGGGCCTGCGGGCCTGCGGGCCGGTCCCCGCCGAGGGCCGGGGGCCGGGGGTCCGGGGGCCGGGGGCCGGGGCCGTGCGGGGGAGGGGCTGGCGGGCGCCCCTGCCCCGGGCCGCCGAGTGAGGGGAGGCGAGGCCGGGAAGGCTCCGGCGCCTTTCTGCACTCCCTCCGGCAGGCGGTCTGTGTCTCGGTAAAGTTTGGTGGTCTCCGGCGCCGCCTGGCGGCCCCCACCCCGCAGCCCGATCCCGCCGCCCCCTCCCCCGGCCCGGCGTCTGGATTCCGCCCCCGCGGCCCGGCCCTCGCTGCCCTACCCGTCGCTCCGGCGTCTCCCCGACTCCCCCGGCGCCCCGTACTCTGCTCCCCACCTTTCGTTTTCTCTTACCTTCAGCCCTGCTCTCCGCCTTTGCCCCTCCCTGCTCCGGCCTCTCCTTCCCACTCTGTCGTCCTTTTCCTGCCTAAGTCTTCACGCGCACGCTTTTTCTCCTCTTCCTCTTCTCTTTTTCCCCAGCCCCACCCTCACTCTGTGCTTCCTTTTGCACCGTAGCCCCATCCCCATTACCCTCCACCTTAAACTCTCCTTCCCGGGCTGTGGATTTTGCCCTTCATCCCTCGCCCTCCTCCCTTCGCTGTCCTGATCTGAACTCCTCACTTTGCCACACTCCCTCACCCTTATCCCTCCGGGCCTATCCTCTTTCACTGCCCTCTCCTTGGATAGTGTGGGTGGGGCTTGGAGTCTCCTGTTTACATCTTTGGGAATAGCTTGATTCTCTAATACTGGGGGGTGGGGTGTGGGGAGAATTGTTGAAGAGATTTATGCACTACTAATAGTGAAGATGAATAACTCTCACCAACAATTACCATCTCCACCTGGGGTGACAAGATGGCCTGTCCTCAGGACCCTGGCACGCTGTCCAGTAGTTCTTCAACACCATCTTTGCAGAGGATTTGAGAATATGTTTGTATTCTGAAACCAGTGGAGGGCCTTGAGATGGTATATCTCGGCCTGAGAGCAAGTTTTGATCTAAATTAGTGGTGGAAGAAGTTATCCTGTGTGTCTCCTATTCAGGTTCAATAAAACCTTTGATCCTCCGCGTCCTCCCTTCTTGGTGATGACACCAAGGATGAGGTGATTCAGTGCACAAGACTGCCATTGCTACCTTATATTTAGATTTTGAAATGTTTGGAAGTAGGGAGAGCTTGTTCCTAGCTTTTGTTTTTTTCTAGAAATTGCCCTATGAGTTGTAATTTTTCAAAAACCCTATCTTCTGGACTGCCTTGATTTTGTTCATTCACTGCACCTGCATTTCTATCTTAGGTACAGGAAGAAGGAATGGAATCGGAAGGAAGAAGGCTCATTTCAGAGACAAAATAGTTCCCCTCCTCTATTATAGCTGTTCCCCTGGCAATACAAACTATCTGCTTTCAGTGAGTATTATCTTGGACATATTTAGAATGTTTAGAATTTGTTGCTGTTATTGGTTTTAGCTTTGGGCTAGGGCATTAGGATATAGGATTACTTCTTCACTTGTATTTTTCTACTTCCTTGAGAGGGTTCTAGTATTCATGAATTTCCTTCTACTTGCTCTCTTAAAATAATTTAAATACATAAAAACAAGTTTATTTTTAATGATCCCATCAAAGTGACCTACATAGTGGTGTAGTATTACACTTATCCTGTATGCTTTCAGTACATAACAGTCTGGCTCCCACCCCTTCCCCCAAATTACTCATTTTTAAGACAGCCAAAGATGAAAACTCTCAGGTTAATTCAGTTTCTGATGAAGGTCAGTTATTGGGTCTCTTCAGAGATTTTTGGAACATTTTGCCCTAAATCTTCTATGATGATATTATTTTCTAGAAAAACTTTTATTACTGTGCATCCCCTTGAGTTTATTAATTGTGGTATGCTAACACTTAAAAGATGTTTTTCACAGTGCTTCACATTCTATTGGAGCCTTATAATCCCTCTGTGAAGGAGGTAGGGACAAATATTTTCGTTTTACAAAAGAAAGAACCAAGGCCCAGAAAGATCTGGCACTTTGCCATAGATCGCATAGTAAAGGGAGGGGATCTAAAAACAAAACATTTGGCTCCTATGTTTTTCTTTAAGCTAAGTTGAAATTAAAATACATAGTTCTGTGCATTTTTGTAAATTTTAAAAGCAGTTATGTAGGTAGATTTGTATTTTGTGGGGACTGCTTCTCCACCTAAGATCAAGTGTATTTTGTTTGGATATGTATATATGTTTTGTGTGTATATTGAGGTTTCAAAAATATAAAAGTGATTATTTGAAATGATTACCAGAATGTAGGTTTTTCATCTATTTCTTGGAATGGTTACATAAGTAGGCCAGAACTACAGTTCAGGTGCCATTTCCCTACTCATACGACATAATTATTAAATTGAATTTCAGTTCAACTTTCTCTCCTGAAGGGAACAACAACCCATTCCTTCTATATAAAGCTTGATTTGAACAGACATCTGGATACTACATAATAACAAGAAAAGTGGAAATTCCTTTTTTCTTTGCCTCTTTTCTACCTCCCAGATCTATTTGTTATAAGGTCATGCTCCCCAATAAGCTATTTTGAGGCTTGTCTTCAAGAGGTCAATCTAAATTTTGTTTTTTTCATCTGCAGGCTTTTTAAAATCTGGTTATTGTTTGAAACCTAACTACTTTGACAGAGAGGTTCCATTAGTACTTAATATAAATTAAGACTTCTACAATAATAGCATATTTAGCAAGTTTCATCTCTTTTTAGTGTACGTCTGTAAGTTGAAGAGGACTCTGGTAGAATAAAAGTGTAGAGAACTCTCAGACCAGTATTCATTCTTTATATTTTCTGGCATCTCACAGTGAACAGAACAGTGGATGATTTATTAGAAGCAATTGCTGTGCAAAGAGGAAAAGCAGCAAGGTCATTAGAGTTATAATTTCATGTCATCTTTTAGACTACAAGGTAGTTCTTAATAGAATTTTATTATGAGGGCATTTATTTTTCTAGATTTTGTAAGAATCCTAACCCATGTTATTTTTATAATGTACCCTATCATAGTGGTAGTATTAATAATGGCAGGCATTTTAATAAATAATAGTTATATGCCAAAGAATGCTAGATGCTTTTCACATGTTACTCATTGATGGTCACAGATAACTCTCTGTGGTATTGGGAGCCTAAATCCACAGAGATGTGACAACCTGCCCGAGTTTGCATAGCCAGTATAAGTCAGAGTTAGAATTTGAGCCTAGACTGTAATCCAAAAGCCTAGGCTCTGTCCTCTGATGATGGGAGCTGCTCTGTGAAGATGGCAGTGAATTTAAGGAGCATGAAAGGGACCCTCAGCAAGTGAGGAAGGCCATCCTGCCCAGCCAGCCAGATCCATCAGGGTGTCTTCACATCCTCCCCTCAATTACCAGTCTCAACAGCTTCTTTATAAACATCAGGAGTTTATGAGCTATCATATGCATTAACTCCTGAAATAATGAATTACTTTCCAGGAAAATAATATTCCAGTGGGTGTCTCCTAAAGCGCTCCATCATTCAAAAAAAAAAAAAAAAGAAAGAAGGAAAGAAAGAAAAAAACTTGTCAAGTGCTATTTAGAAGCTAGGTATGGCCAGTTAAGGGAAAGCCTGGCTGGTTAAGGGAAAGCCTTCAGTCAGCGTAAAGTTAAATATCACCCGAGGCTTAGTCCAGGACTGGCCAGTGACTGGTTTTAGCAATGAAAAGAGCTACAAGCATAAATCAAATGAAGAATTTAATTTTTTTTAAAGATTTTATTTATTTATTCACAAGAGACACACAGAGAGAGAGGCAGAGACACAGGCAGAGGGGGAAGCAGGCTCCATACAGGGAGCCTGATGTGGGACTCGATCCAGGGACTCCAAGATCACGCCCTGGGCCAAAGGCAAGCTCTAAACCGCTGAGCCACCCAGGGATCCCCCAAGAAGTTAATTTAAGGGATATTTGATCTAATTTTTAGAATGAATTGGCCACATTAGCTAATCTATTTAGCAATGAATTAAACGGTTCTTTGGTTTGGGCTCAATAGAGTTGACATTGTTGCTAAAAGCATATACTTGTAATTCAGTTGTCTTCAGCTTCTAACACGCCCCACATTCAGCATCTCAACAGTAGAACTAATGATATAAAGCTTAGTTTGTGCCATGAGCATTCTTTTTATAGAAAAGACAAACTTCGGGATCCCTGGGTGGCGCAGCGGTTTGGCGCCTGCCTTTGGCCCAGGGCGCGATCCTGGAGACCTGGGATCGAATCCCACATCGGGCTCCCTGCATGGAGCCTGCTTCTCCCTCTGCCTGTGTCGCTGCCTCTCTCTCTCTCTCTCTCTCTCTCTCTCTCTTTCTGTGATTATCATGAATAAATAAATAAATAAAATCTTTAAAAAAAAAATAAAAAAAAAGAAAAGACAAACTTCTGTGAAATTACTAGGAGATCTGTAGATAAGATTGTTGGTATGTATACTCTATGCAGGGCACTGTGTTAAGTGCTGTGAAAGAAAACAAATGTCACCCAGCCTCTGAGGCTAAAGGTAATGATGTGTTCAGCGCTGGCTGGAATTGAGGTGGCTTGGAAATTCATCCAGCCCAAAGCAACAGCACTATTCAGCTTCCCCACAGAGGGAAGAAGAGTTACCTTCTTTTGTTGAGGACCCTAATAAAGGTCAGGACCCCTTAACTGTAATATGTCAGGTAAAGGGTGTGGTGACTTTTTCACCAGTGAAACATACTACATTTGACACCGTTTAGGTTAAGAGGTCTTGAAGGGAGTGGTAAAACCATGATTCCTATTGCTTTTCCAGCTTTTTGGGGAATTACGGGTATTGTCTCCATCTGGTAGAAATCCAGCTTTAACTTGTTCATTCTCATTGATTGTCTAAAGTAGATAGGCAGTAGGAAAATGAGATTGGTGCTGCTGGCTTTTATTTATTTATTTTTAATTTTTATTTATTTATGATAGTCACAGAGAGAGAGAGAGAGAGAGGCGGAGACATAGGCAGAGAGAGAAGCAGGCTCCATGCACCAGGAGCCGATATGGGATTCGATCCTAGGTCTCCAGGATCGCGCCCTGGGCCAAAGGCAGGCGCTAAACCGCTGCGCCACCCAGGGATTCCGGTGCTGCTGGCTTTTAAAGTGGTCCCTTAGAGGTGCCTGGGTAGCTAGTGAGTTAAGTGTCTGACTCTTGATTTCAGCTGGAGTCATGATCTCAGGGTCCTGGGATCGAGCCTCAAGTCAGGCTCCATGCTAAGCACAGAGTCTGCTTGTCCCTCTCCCTCTGCTCCTCCCCCAATTGCCTGCTCACTCTTGCTCTCTTGCAAATTAAAAATGGCCCTTGAGGGGATCCCTGGGTGGCTCAGCAGTTTAGCACCTGCCTTCGGCCCAGGGTGTGATCCCGGAGTCCTGGGATCGAGTCCCACATGGGGCTCCCTGCATGGAGCCTGCTTCTCCCTCTGCCTGTGTCTCTGCCTCTCTCTCTCCGTGTCTCTCATGAATAAATAAATAAAACCTTTAAAAAACAAACAAACAAAAAAACTGGTTCTTGGGTCCATTATACTATTCTATCTTATCTTTGAATTTTTTTATAGATATAAATTTAGAGAACAAATTTTTGACGAAATACCTTGTAATAGACTTTTGATGCAAGAAGTATCTAACTCTGCCTTTGGTCACTAATTGAGAATAGCAATTGAATTGTTTGCTTAGTGGCCTCCAGAGAAATGCTTGGGCCTAAGGAGCCACAAGATTTGAGTTGGTTCTATTGATTTCAAATAGTAGTTTAAGAGGGTGTGGGGAATTGTTAAATGTAAGCACTTGGTGTCCCTTGTGATCATGCGCCACTGCAGGTCGGCACTTGGTGTGGTGCACGGGCAAAATCTTCACCTGCCTGGTTGAAAGTAAAATACCTTGGCATGGTTTGAAAGTTCTTTCTGGGATCCCTGGGTGGCGCAGCGGTTTGGCGCCTGCCTTTGGCCCAGGGCGCGATCCTGGAGACCCGGGATCGAATCCCACGTCGGGCTCCCGGTGCATGGAGCCTGCTTCTCCCTCTGCCTATGTCTCTGCCTCTCTCTCTCTCTCTCTCTCTCTCTCTCTGTGACTATCATAAATAAATAAAAAAAATTAAAAAAAAAAATTTGAAAGTTCTTTCTATTGCTCCATTGTAGGGTGTTTCAGCAGTCAGGTAGCTGATGATACCTGCTAAGGAACACCTCCATCACCACCATCTCATGACATTTAGCTTTTCCTTCAGGTGCTTTGGGGTAATAAGAGTGAGGTAACATTTCTTTTTTTTTTTTTTTTTTTTTTTTTTTTATCTGTTTTATCTCTGCTGCTTTGAACTTTGGGGCTTTCTGGAGACCCTGTTAACACTCCAGCTCTCCCTCAAGGTAGTCCTTCTGCTTCATTCAACAACATGTGTCTTAAGCCCCCTGCACACAGTTATGCACAAGGTAGAAAGTCTAGAGGCCAGTGACATCTGTGGACTCAAATGATGGTGACAGGAGTACTGAAAGTTTTCAGGTCATGGCTGGAGATGTTGGCTTTGGGCTTAGGTCGTTTTTTTTAGGCCATTTTGTTTTCACTTATTAATTTATTGGTAATCTCTATACCCAGCGTGGGGCTTGAACTCACAATCCTGAGATCAAGAGTCACATGCTCTTGCAGTTGAACCAGCCAGGTGCCCCTCCTGCTCCATTTATATTGGTAAGATTCTGTGAACTATTAGATTAGTTTTTAGTATACCCTTGAATGTAATTTTTTTTTAACATGCCCTTAGGAAATGACTGAATCCAATGGATTATTAGATTATTGGCAGACCTCATTCTTTTTCGTGGCTTGGTAGAAAGACCCAGGCCTTGGAGTCTAACAGATAGACTTTGGCCCACTTAGTGGCAGTCTGATTTTGAGCAGGTTCTCTTATTAAGCCCAAAGTTCCTCCTCTGTAAAATGATAGTAACATCACCTGCCTTGCTGAACGGTTTTGAAGATTCAGTGTAATGTTTAAAGAGCACCTGTTCAGAGCAAGCATTGCCATAAGTGCTGAGTGCTTAGTGGAGTCGTGGCCCTCTAGAAATGTCCACCCGATTGGGGCAGTCTAATAATCCAAATGATAAGAGCAGCTAAATATATTGCCACCTACTACGTGCTGGGCACTATTTCAAGCACTTTATGCACATTAAACTAATTGAATTCTAAAATCCCATGAGACAAGTAGTATTGTTATTCCCATACTAAGGAAACTAAGTCATGGAGAGTTTGATCCCTGAGGAATCAGAATTTGAGTCCAGGCCATTTGGCTCTGGAGGCAGCATTTTTAACCAAGATACTATTCTTTTTTTGACAGTCTAAACAAGAAACATAAGTCCACAGTCAGAAACAAATTGGGGGGGAGGATGTTAATTATATTAAGTACTTAAGGCTTTCTCAAAAAGAAACCTGTGTCAAGACAGACATTGAAGTGTACAAACAGTGATGCCTGGCTCAGCCACTGAGCACCTGCTTTCAGCCCAGGGTATGATCCTGGAGTTCTGGGATCGAGTCCCACATCAGGCTCCCTGCAGGAAGCCTGCTTCTCTCTCTCTGCCTGTGTCTCTGCCTCTCTCGCTCTGTGTCTCTCATGAATAAATAAATAAAATCTTTAAAAAAAAAAAAAAAGTGTACGAGCAACGTTCATCTCACTAAGAATTGCCCTAAGTACAAAAATGTGTATTTTGTTATAGATCAGCATATATCAAGAACATAAATAATACTTGAAAATTTTGGGACCCCTGGGTGGCTCAGCACTTGAGTGTCTGCCTTTGGCTCAGGGTGTGATCCCAGAGTTGTGGGATCGAGTCCCACATTGGGCTTCCTGCATGGAACCTGCTTCTGCCTCTGCCTCTGCTTCTCTCTCTGTCTCTCATGAATAAATAAAACCTTTAAAAAAAAATACTTTGAAATTTTTGTATCTCATTCAGCCTAGAGTGACAGCTTGTTTGTGTAGAAATAATAGTTTTGCAAAAGAGTATGTAAATAACTAATTTGATTTAGAAAGGTTTTAGAATTTACAACCAAAATATTGTATTATAGAGCTGTGCACAAAAAGGCAAATTATGGGGGTGCCTGGGTGGCTTAGTCGGTTATTTGGCTCAGGTTCTGATCCCAGGGTCTTGGGATCTAGCCCCACGTCAGGCTCTCTGCTGAGCAGGAAGCCTGCTTCTCCCTCTCCCTCTGCCCTCCACTTGTGCTTGCTCTGTCTCTCTGGTGTTCAGTCTCTCTTAAATAAATAAAATCTTTTTTAAAAAAAAGGCAAATTATGTTTTTTTTAAAAAGGCAATTATGTGTCCTAATCACAGGGAGATTTAAGTATGCTTTTTTCAAATCAACAGAATGTTATAAATTTTGGTATTAATGACTTTGAAATAGCTAGGATTGGGACACCTGGGTGGCTCAGTGGTTAAGCGTCTGCCTTGGGCTCAGGGTGTGATCCTGGAGTCCTTGGGATCCAGTCCCACATCAGGCTCCCTGCATGGAGCTTGCTTCTCCCTCTGCCTATGTCTCTGCACCTCTCTCTCTCTCATGAATAAATAAAATCTAAAAAAAAAAAAAGAAAGAAAGAAAGAAAAGAAATAACTAGTATCTATTTTCCTGATTCTATTGAATCAGAAAAAAGATTAATCTTGGCTGTGTTATAACTGTCCATTTTTACCTCAGGCTGTTTAAGAAAAAAAATTCCTTCCTTCCATTCACATCATCAGATGGGGTGTTCTGGTTTCCTGGCATATCCACTGCCACGCTTTGTTAAGCTGAGTGGCATTGCATGCATCTGCCTTGCTGTGACAGGGTGGAAATGGCTACCTCACAAAAGGCCTGTGAAGCTTGGGTCATTTGTGTGAATAAAGGTTCCTACTAGGTTGTAACTTTTTTTGAATTGGAGTTTTGAGGGATGCCTGGGTGGCTCAGGGGTTGATTGTCTGCCTTTGGCTCAGGGCGTGATCCCGAGTCCCAGGATCAAGTCCCACATCTGGCTCCCTGCATGGAGCCTGCTTCTCCCTCTGCCTATGTCTCTGCCTCTCTCTGTGTGTCTCTCATGAGTAAATAAATAAAATCTTTAAAAAGGGAGTTGAAATTAAAGGGAAAAAAAATGAGCAAGGTATTGGAGAATGCAAGCTATGAGGGTAGAAAGGTGGGACCCTTGTGTTGGAAGGTAAGTTCTTTTCAGAATAGGCAGCTAACTGCTTTTTGTATTCACTCAGGTCTAAAGTCACATGTATATAGGCTGGTGATGAGTAAAATGAGGAAAGGATATGGTTAACAAGGAAAAGCATGAAATTTCCTTTGGGACTCTGAAAATATGGTGGTCTAATTTGGAGCCCCTAAAAGGTAGAGAAGGCAATTGATGAAGAGTCTGACAGGTCCAGTGCTATCTTTTAGTCTTGAAATGTCCTCATGCAGATCCACAATGACTGCTGCCCCACCCTTCCTTTCTGCACTGGGGAGTCCTATGCAAGAGGGGCTGTTCATTGCCTGCCTCTGTGATGATCATAAGGCTTTATGGGAAATGAGAAGTGGTTCTTTAGGAAAAGGTTAGGAGTCCCTGGTCTGGAGCTTAGGGTCTCTTCCAGTCATACTGGTCTGCAACCCTTTGTGACCTGGTAACCTGAACGAGAAAGAATTTGATAACTCTCCAGTAGAGTCTTTTTGATTTTTGTTTTTTCATTCTAACGTTTTGAATTAATGCTTAACTATTCTCTTTTTGGTCAGGGTTCTGCAGCATTCCAGACCTCGAGCACTGAATCAGGATGGGAAAAAGACGTTGTGTTCCTCCACTTGAGCCCAAGTTGGCAGCAGGCTGTTGTGGGGTCAAGAAGCCTAAGTTATCTGGAAGTGGAACGCACAGTCACGGGAACCAGTCCACAACTGTCCCCGGCTCTAGTTCAGGACCTCTTCAAAACCACCAGCATGTGGATGGCAGCAGTGGTCGGGAGAATGTGTCAGACTTAACTCTGGGACCTGGAAATTCTCCCATTACACGAATGAATCCCGCATCGGGAGCGCTGAGCCCTCTTCCCCGGCCCAATGGAACTGCCAACACCACCAAGAATCTGGTGGTGACTGCAGAGATGTGCTGCTACTGCTTTGACGTCCTCTACTGTCACCTCTATGGCTTCCCACAGCCACGACTTCCTAGATTCACCAATGACCCCTAGTGAGTAAATCCATCAGGTGCAGGGGACAGTGAGAAGACATAGTGACGTCTTTCTTGGGTTCTCTCTCTTGAGAAGGGTGGGGGTGGGGGGGGCTGCCACTTACAAAGAGCTTTAGCATCGTTTGGGCAGAGAGTAATGAGAATAGGATGATGAGAAATGTCCAGACAGTATCGAGAACAGTATCTGGATTGAGTAATAGAAGAGGTCTAGGTTACACTTGAAGTATTGGCTTGTTTTTAAGCTAACGTTTTAGAAATTAGGGTTTCTTTCTTGGTTCTTCATTTGGTTTGTTGATTTATATGGTGGAGAATAGGTGACTTAACCTTTCCAGTGGAGAAGCCACAGATCACATCATTGTGGTCCAGGTGTTGAAGTCCAAATGAATTGGAAATTTTGGGGGGCCAGGTTGAGAGTAGAAGCACTTATAATGGGAGCTGTGATGGTCTCAACAAGGATCCCTTCCTTTGTTCCATCAGTTCCCCCATGGCTTCTTCCACCCACCCCACCAAGAATGTCAGATTCTGCTGTACTGTGTTTAGTTCAAGACTCTATCATTTGTCCTAAGCTCTCTGAAGGTGTCAGTGACTTAAATAAGTTTATGTGTAGAGTGAAGAAATCCATGACAGAGTTTTCTTCCTCTTCAGAATTGAAAGCAACTCTGATCTGGCTTTTTTTTTTTTTTTTAATTTAATTTAAATTTTAGGTACTTAACATACAGTGCAGTATTGGTTTCTGGAGTAGAATTCAGTGATTCATCACATATACAATCCCATTGCTCAATATCACAAATGCCCCCCCTTCTTTAAGATTTATTTATTTATTTTAGAGTATGTGAGCTTGGGGAGGGGCACAGGGAGAGAGAAGGACACAGGGAAACTCCCAAGCCAACCCCCCCCCCCCACCCGCCAAAACCAAGGAGTTGGTTGCTTAGCCAACTGAACCACCCAGGTGCCTTACAAGTGCCCTCCTTAATATTCATGACCCATTTAACCCATTCCCACACCTAACTCCCTTTATTATCCCTTAGTTTGTTCTCTATGGTTAAGAGTCTTTTAGGGCTTATTTCCCTCCTCCTTCCCATATGTTCATCTGTTGTCTTTCTTAAATTCCACATATGAGTGAGATTATATGGTATTTTGTCTTTCTCTGACCAACTTCACTTAGGTTAATACACTCTGGCTCCATCTGTGTCATTGCAAATGGCAAGGTTTCATTCTTTTTTATGGCTAATATTCCGGGGTGTGTGTGTGTGTGTGTACACACTATATCATCTTTATCATTCATCAGTTAGTGGACATGTGTGGGCTCTCTCCATAGTTTAGCTATTGTTTTGGTTTTTTTTTTTTTTAAGATTTTTTTTTTTTTTTTTTTAAGATTTTATTTATTTATTCATGAGAGACACAGAGAGAGGGAGAGGCAGGCTCCATGAAGGGAGCCTGACACGGAACTTAATCCCGGGTCTCCAGGATCACACCCTGGGCTGAAGGTGGTGCTAAACCGCTGAGCCACCCGGGCTGCCCAAGATTTAAGTAGTTTCCATACCCAACTCAGGGTTGGAGCTCACAACCCTTAGATCAAAAGTCACACATTCCACTGACTCAGCCAGCCAGGCACCCTTGAACTGGCTTTAAGAAAGTACTGAAGATTTAAAAAAAAATTAAAAAAGAAAAAAAAAAAAAGAAAGTACTGAAGAGATGCTTTCGGAGATTTCATTGACCTAAGATCATTTATTCTGCAAATGTTAATGCCGTATTAGAGCAACACATAGCCCCACTGGTCAGGGAGTGGAGAGATTATGAAGAAAAAATCCTCACTTTTGGGAGACTTGCCAAGTTGGCAAATCACACACACAAAGCTAAACAATGTGTTTGGCATACTTCTGTGGGCAGAAGTAGAGGGGAAGTTACTCCTATGTGATTGTGTCAGAGGAGAGAAACTGTAGAGAAAAAATGTGCTAACTTTTTAGGAAGTATTGCCATGGGATACCGTGGCTCAGAAAATTCCTGATTGAACAGGTGAAGATTCTAAGCCTTTATCCTAAGTAAGATCAAGTTTGTCCCACCAAAAAGGATGTGGATTTGGAAGAGTGAGTGGTGGCTGCAGTGTTACAGGGAAAGGGTTGTTGCTTATATTCAGGGGCTTGTATTTCCATTCTACAGACAGTGGAATTGTTTTTTTTTTTTTTTTTTTTTTTTTAAGATTTTATTTATTCATTCATAGAGACACAGAGAGAGAGAGAGAGGCAGAGACACAGGCAGAGGGAGAAGCAGGCTCCATGCAGAGATGTGGGACTCGATCCAGGGTCTCCAGGATCACGCCCTGGGCTGCAGGCGGTGCCAAACCGCTGCGCCACCAGGGCTGCCCAGACAGTGGAATTCTTGAGGGGTTTTGAGTAGGTTTTGGGACAATAACTTTGGGTGCTGTTCAGGCATTTACTGGAGGGAAAAGATAGGCAGCAGATCTGCTTTAAAACAGTAATCAAAGTAAACAGCTTTAAAAATTTAAGTTGCTGGGCAGCCCAGGTGGCTCAGCGGTTTAGCGCCGCCTTCAGTCCAGGGCCTGATTCTGGAGACCAGGGATCGAGTCCCACGTCAGGCTCCCTGCATGGAGCCTGCTTCTCCCTCTGCCTGTGTCTCTGCCTCTCTCTCTCTCTGTCTCTCATGAATAAATAAAATCTTTAAAAAATAAAAAAAAGAAACTAAAATTTAAGTTGCTTTTTAGATTTTGCTCTAAGAAATAACCGCATTGGAGTATAGAGGAAATATCAGGATGAAGGGACAGTTCCATAACCTGTTTCTAAAAAGTCTGTTACCACCAATCTAATGACTTTGGTCTAGAAGCAGAAAGTGGCAACTTTTACTAATAATACAATTTCTTTCTTTTTTTTTTTAAATTTTTATTTATTTATGATAGTCACAGAGAGAGAGAGAGAGAGGCAGAGACATAGGCAGAGGGAGAAGCAGGCTCCATGCACCGGGAGCCTGACGTGGGATTAGATCCCGGGTCTCCAGGATCGCGCCCTGGGCCAAAGGCCCGCGCCAAACCGCTGCACCACCCAGGGATCCCAATAATACAATTTCTTGCAGAGACATTGGAGCAGGACAAAGGGCAGAGATAATTATGGGAATAATGGGAGGTTATGGGGAATGAGGAGAAAGTATGCAGGCCCAGTGTCTTCATGAAGGATGTAACTGGGGAACATGGACACTCCCAGAAATAGAATAAAGAAGAAGAGAAAGACATGGAAATTAGAAGAAGTTGGGTGCTGGGCAGAGGAATAGGAAAGTAGCACAATTGAGAGTGAATTAAACCTATCAGCAAGGACCACAGGAAGGGCTACACAGAGTGCCTTTCTTCATGCTGCCTTGTCTTTTCTCTCTCTCTCTTCCATCCACAGACTGCACAATTCCCAGAAAGACAGAGTCCTTCGCATAGCCACAATTCAGAAAACAGTCCTTTTTGGGGAATAACGGAAATGAATAGGGGAAAGCAAAAGTTTTGTTCTTATCCATGATTGATTTGGGGCTGGAGAATGTTTTTTGTTTCCTTTTGTAGTCCGCTCTTTGTGACATGGAAGACAGGGCGGGACAAGCGGCTTCGTGGCTGCATCGGGACCTTCTCAGCCATGAATCTTCATTCAGGACTCAGGGAATACACGTTAACCAGGTAATGACACCAGACATAAACTCTGTAGATAAGTTGACTAGAATTGAAAACAACTGCTTGACTTTGTTTCTTCTAAGTGATAAAGTTTGAGTGTTCTCTTTTTGGTAATCAGGAAGTATGGGACTTTAATCTGGTGAGTCACTTATCAGTTGTGTAGGCAATTAATAGCATCAAGTTATTTTTAGCATATTAGTGCTGATGGATAATCAATATTCTCTGCATAGCTCAGGATTCATAAATATTCGGGCACGTAATGTTGGCTTCTGGCTCCAGAGCAGCCTCACTTTGTTTTCTGTCCCCCTCCAGTGCACTTAAGGACAGCCGATTTCCCCCCCTGACCCGAGAGGAGCTGCCTAAACTTTTCTGCTCTGTCTCCCTCCTTACTAACTTTGAGGATGCCAGTGATTACCTGGACTGGGAGGTGAGAACAGCCGCATTTGGAACTCTGCATCTCTCGTTGCATTTGGGTTCGGGTTAGTACATGGTAATGTATCTCCTTCATTGAGAGAGGGTATAAGAATGTGAAAGCTGAGTTTGGAAGCAGTTGGGGGCCACATAGGTGACAGGAAAGGTGCTGTGATCCTAGAAGTAGGAAAAAACGTGAAATCTTCTTTTCCCGTGTCTTCCCAGTCCACTCTGTTCCATAGCCTTCTCCCACGTCTAATAGGAAATGATACTGGGGATAAAGAGAGCATTCCAGATCCCTCTTGGTAAGCCCTTGAGTAAAAGTTGTTATGAGGAGTTATGAGCCTAGATCAAAACCCTGTTGTCTGTTTAATGGAATAGATTAAAGATGGAATACTCCAGATTATTGGATGAGCTGTTGAAAGAATCTTTATACTTGGGAGAGGTGGCTACATGTAAACGTGTTGCTTCCCTTAAGCTAAAGTTACTTTGGCTTCTATACCTAAGGGGAAAGAGTTAGTCATGAAAAGCAGTAGTTTCTCCTTTTCTCAGACTTGGATCAAGCTGGTCAGGGGAAAATGTCAATTAAATGTGGATGTTTGAAGTTCCATTAGAGTAAGTAAATGCCCTTCATTTGGTTACTTTTTCTGTAGGTAGGGGTCCATGGGATTCGAATTGAATTCATCAATGAAAAAGGCGTCAAACGTACAGCCACATATTTACCTGAGGTTGCTAAGGAACAAGGTAAGTTGGACAAATGGCATTTCAATGAAGGATACTATTCATAGTGTTGCCATGTAAAGGCAGGAAAGTGGGATGTGTTGTCTTTCAGCCTAACTGCAACTAAGAATAAGTGCCTTTCTTCCTCTTATTGTTTATCAAAGTCTTACAGGATGTGAAATAAATTCCCCCAAAATGCAAGAGCTGGGGAAGAAAAGGGGTAAAGACTTGGCCTTAAAAAAAAAAAAAAGACTTGGCCTTACTCACACCCGCATTTCACTTTCTCAGTAAAAAGTTTTGTTCCTTGGCCCCAAAAACTAGTGGTAATTGTAGCAAAGTTCCAGCAACCAACTGGACCATGTTATGGAGATCATTGTAAAGGGGACTTGCCCATACCAGTGGATTTTGAACTTTATTGGTCTTTAATTACTAAACAATGTTATACTTGGGGAAAAAAGCAAAACATAATTTTTTTTTTTTTTTTAAAGAACTTGGTAGTTAAAAAGTTTTTATAATGGGACAGTAAAGGTAGGAGGTGGGTAGGGTAGGTTTTCTCTTTATTTTTTTATTTTTTAATTTTTTATTGGTGTTCAATTTGCCAAAATACAGAATAACAGCCAGTGCTCATCCCGTCAAGTGCCCCCCTCAGTGCCCGTCACCCATTCACCCCCACCCCCCGCCCTCCTCCCCTTCCACCACCCCCAGTTCGTCTCCCAGAGTTAGGAGTCTTTATGTTCTGTCTCCCTTTCTGATATTTCCTACCCATTTCTTCTCCCTTCCCTTCTATTCCCTTTCACTATTATTTATATTCACCAAATGAATGAGAACATATAATGTTTGTCCTTCTCCGATTGACTCATTTCACTCAGCATAATACCCTCCAGTTCCATCCACATTGAAGCAAATGGTGGGTATTTGTCGTTTCTAATGGCTGAGGAATATTCCATTGTATACACAGACCACATCTTCTTTATCCATTCATCTTTCGATGGACACCGAGGCTCCTTCCACAGTTTGGCTATTGTAGGTTTTCTCTTTAAAAGAATGTTTAGGAGGACAGCCCCGGTGGCTCAGCGGTTTAGCGCCGCCTTCAGCCCAGGGCGTGATCCTGGAGACCCGGGATCGAGTCCCATGTCAGGCTCCCTGCATGCAGCCTTCTTCTCCCTCTTCCTGTGTCTCTGCCCCCCGCCCCCTCTCTGTCTCTCATGAATAAATAAATAGGATCTTTAAAAAAAATTAAAAAAAGAATGTTTAGGAGAATACCTTTTAGTGTTTCTATGGTATGTAACCCAGTTTTCTTTCTTTTCTCTCTTCTCCTCGTCCCTCTCACCCTCCCTTCCTCCTTTCTTGTCTGTTTCTGAAAGTAATACGTAAAACACACAGTGTGAACCTAGAGTAGAGAGAAATATCCAGTTCACTGTATCAATGAATTAATTATGTGGAGAGTGGTTGCCTTCATTGGTTTCCATCATGGTTGTGTTTAAACTTTTTCAAAAGTAGTGTGGGTGTGGCATAAAAGGGAAGCCTTTTGGCCACTTTGAGGCCGTAAGTCTAACATTTTTTTATAAGGAGAAACACCATCAATATTTCCCAATAGTGAGATGTGGTGATAATATAGATAATCAGATTATCTGTGCCGTTTGAAAATTGATTGGCAAAATTTAAAAATTGGAGGTTATTTAGGAGTTTCTTTTTGGTTTTCAGTCTGATGTGTTTGGTTTTATCTGTTAAAAATGTGCAGGAACAACACAGCAATGTATACATGAACACCATTTCTGTCCTTCATGAAGGAATAGCTTTCTTCCTGCTATCAGTCTCTGTAATAGAAAACAGGACTCCCAGAAATGATCAAAATAAAGGAAGGCCACACAAAGGAATGCAGGCTGCAGAATTTGAATTCTTCCCTCTCATAGAATAGCCTTGGTTACCAGTAGTAGGCCTGCAGGCCAGTTTTAAGTTGAGACCATGTTTGTTCCTAGATGATTATACTAGGATCACATCTGACAGGAAAGACACAGGAACAGGGCCGGGGGACAGCCATTATGGTGTATGTCAGGTTATTGTCTCATGTCTCAGAGATTCTACTTGGATATCAGTGAGGCAGAAGGGGCTCTAGGGAGATCACTTTGACCCTAGCAGATCTGGCTGCTTCTCTTTTCTTGCTGTGTGAGAACATACCCTACTCTTGTGTCATTGTGCACTGATCTCAGTGTGCCTCTCCTCCTCAGACTGGGATCAGATCCAGACAATAGACTCCTTGCTCAGGAAAGGTGGCTTTAAGGCTCCAATTACCAGTGAATTCAGAAAAACGATCAAACTTACCAGGTAACCCACTGTCTCATTTTCCTTGTCATTTTAATTTAGTTTGGGTTGGATGAAGGATACTTTTGTTGGAAAGGGCTAGAAAAAAATTTCTCTGCTAATGTCCCTAAACTAAAGAAATATGGGTCAGATTTAAGCTGGGAGGAAGCAGTGGCAGCAAAGGCAAGACTTCCCAGCATCCTGGGCATCTCTGCAGCTGAGCTGATGGCAGAGCCCGAGCAGAGTTTAGGCGGTGATCAGGTGGTGGATGTCTTCGCCAGACCCACTGGTCGGGAGGATAAGAGGGCAGACCAAGGTCAGCAACAAAGGCTCTCAGTGCAGAGGTCCAGGGTCAGTTGAAGTCACCAGCAGTCATGTGTCAGGGGATACAGGTGCCTTGTTAACAGAATAGGAAGACAGTGCTTTTTACAGAGCTTAGAAGGAAACACCCAGCTTGTTGGGGGAGGCTGCCTCTTGTAGTAGAAGCACAGGGACTTGGGAGTCTGAATCCCGGCACCACCGCTGCCTGACTGTGCCTCTGGGCAGGGTGGAGTGGCAAGGGGTGGGGTGGTTTTCCTGTATGTAAGAAGTGAATGATAATGCCTTGGGGTTGTTTTAGAGTGTGGTAAGGTAATGTATGAAGAATTTCTAGCCCAGGGCCAGGCAATAATTATAGGTGGTCAGTAGATGTCAGTTCTCTTGCCATCCCTACTGAAATCGGAAACACTGAGAGGTTTAGCTTCTGTGGGCTTCTGTGGGCCTCTTTTGGCCTCCTCATCTGTAAAATACTGAATAATCATACTAACCTCACAGGTCTATTTGGAAGATAACCCAGTGTTTTTGAAATGCTTTGGATTCCAAAAAAAGAAAAAGAAAAAAAAAACTTCAAATACAAAGCATTATTATTATTATTATTATTATAATTTATTTGAACAGCCATTTCCCTGTCAAAATTCAGGAATAATCACCTTGCAGTGGAGGAGTGATTACAGTGGGAAAGAGATGGCTCTGGGTAAGGATTGTCACACCCAGCTCCTGTGGTCTGTAGTAGGCTCCATAGGTTTGTAACACCCCATGCTTCGCATCCTGACTCATGGCTCTTTCCAGAGCAAAGCCAAAGTGCTATGAATTCTGTTCTGATGACCCTGTGATATGATATGGCATATTCATCTGGGAATTGAGACCCGTCCTATATAGCCCCAGGATCCTTTAACCTGCTTCATCAGAATTTGACTCAGAATTAGGTACCTGTGCCCCTTTTAGTTATAAATAACTTGTTTGTTGCTTTTCCACAAATTGAGGTTGCATTTCTGTCAAATTTATCACATTTTATGCAGTAGATACGCAGTTTGCACTGGGCATTGGTATAGCCATCTTCCAATCTGCCACCCGTGTAATTTGACCTTGACATTCTTCATGCAGACCCCAGTAGCAGATTGCTTAAGAGCAGCCTGATGATAAGTAGTGTTTAAAGGTGGGATGTGCAGAAAATACATTCTCGGGGTGAATTGTGATTGTGCTTTTTCATCTTGTTCATTTGTAATAACAACATTGTTTTCTTGTGCTGTCTTTCATTTTCTGTAAGTAAGATTGCTCTTGGTCTTCCATTTTATTCTTTCAAAATGTGGAATAAGCTTTTGGTTTTCTCTGCTGAGTGACTTTACAAGATGAAGGATTTGAGGTTCCTAATACCCTTTCCTATTTCCTTACGCAGGTACCGAAGTGAGAAGGTGACAATCAGTTATGCAGAGTATATTGCTTCTCGACAGCACTGTTTCCAGAATGGCACTCTTCATGCCCCGCCCCTCTACAATCATTACTCCTGACACACGGCTGCATGACCAGTCCCACCCCCCTGTGGCCACCAATGGCTATGACATCATTGGAGCAGATGCCTCCTCTTCCTGGTCCAGTTACTTCTATTACTGCACCATTTTATGATGCTAGCTTCCGTTGCCAAGTCTGCCTCCAGCTGACTGAGAGGGAGGGGTTGTACTGAATGAAACAGAACTTGAGGGGCCCAAGCCTTATCTCAGCCTTTCCTCAATATGGGGTTCCGTTGGATTGGGGCTCCTCCATGACTAGTGAGAATTACCGTGTGGGTTCAGAAGACCCTTGGCATGCAGGTGCCACTGGTGATTTGCCACCTGTGTGGTGGCCACACAGTGGAAGCCAGAATTGGTGGTCCATGAAGGCTTACCCCACACACACCCCTACAGACTCCCCAGATCAAGTAGATGTATTCCCCTGGCAGTCTGGGCAACGGAGACCAACAAGAAACATTTTTAGGTTGTTTTAAATTCCTTTTTTAAACTTCCAGTTTATTGCGTACCAAGAGTTGATCACAACCTCCATGCTTCATAAGCGGACGCCATGTTAGGGTTAAACGTGGGCACCATGAGTCCTCTGAGGCTCCTGGACAGAGACCCACATCAAGATCGGAAGCCCTTTGGATGGCGTTGTAGATCTCATTGCTCAATTAGCCTCGAAGGTTTTAATTCTCATCCCACTTTCAGTTGGATTTTCTGGCACTCTTCCTGCATTGAGTCTCCTGGTATTGAACAGAGCTCTGTGGTGTAGCCTGCTGAGGACTGGACTGGGATGCCCATAGGAGGTCCTGAAATCATCGCTGCATGCAGTGAGAAAGGAGAGACCTCTTCCTTACCACCCGGCTACCTCACTCCTCTACTGGTAGCAGTGCCTATAGCTGGATCTAGGTTCTCAGAAGGTATAGATGTTCCAACAAGCACTTGGGTTGGGCTTTAGAAGGACACGTTATCATAGGAGAAAATCCAGGGTCTCCGAGTTGTTTTTCTTTTCAAGCAGACATCCCGAGGGACCTTTAAGCAGAGAAGTTCTTTTGTCTAGTTTGCCTGGAGAAGTGGGAAGACTATTGCTGTTTCAGTCCTTTCCAGGACTTTAGAACAAAGCTGTGTAATTAAGATGAAATCTTTATCTTGCCTAACATGCTGGGAATCTTCATCCCACCATGGCAAAGTTCCAAATGGTTCATTGTATTCTAGGTCATTCAGACTTTCTTGTGGCATATTTCCCTTCCCCATTGTTGCTGATTCCAAATAGCTGTCAGCAAGTTTCTCCTCCCTCTTGCCTATTCTTCCCTCATTTGGTGGCAGAGTTCATAGAAGCTGGGGACTTGGAAGATGCTTTGGAAACATTGTCATAGAGGTACTGCTGAAAGGATTCACAGGAAGAGGTGGCCAGTTGGAAGAAAGGACCCAGAGAGTGATACACTGGTTTTCAACAACATGCTTAGAGAACTCTTGAAGCGGATTGGGTGTCAATCCAGTGAACACAATTGTTTTGATTTAATTTATTTTTCAAAGTTTATGTGGTGGTGGTGTGGCTTTCCAAAATGGGCAAATATCCAAATCAAAAGAAATTTTTTAGTTTTCTTCTGCCAGGAATGGAGGAGGGGGAATAGAGACATAATCCAAGAAACGACACACGTGCCTTTCTAGGCATTGCTGGCTCATTTCTTGGAAGAAATGGATGAGGGTGAGCAGATTTGCTTGGCAAATCCTCTGTTGTTATTCATGAGGATACAGAATGTGCAAGGGAAGTGGGCTGACCTCAGGATGCCCATGTCCAGCCGCACCACACCATCTTACGTCGTGCTGCCTTCTCGCATCCTGCCACTTTTCCCTTGCAAGGTTAATGAAAAAAAGCTTTTGAAGATGAAGGGATTATTTCGTGATTTCCTGCTGCTGAGAATAATAAATGTCTTGTTACAAACAAATGTGACGATAGTTACTCTTAGGTGCCATGGATTGATGTCAGGGTGGTCAGCTCTGGACTAAACCACCCACCTCCAATTTGTACAACAGTATTGATACATAGGGCTACACTCATTACTGTTCAAATGTTCTGTGTTAAAAGTTGTGTTTAATTTCTAAAGATTAAAAAAGCAAAAAAATTGGTGCTAAACTTTCACCCCTGAGCACGCTCAGTGAGACTGGTCATGCAAGCATTTACTACAGTGCCATGTTCTTCAAGCCTATTTTTTTCTTGTAGAATTGTTGCCCTATTTGTCTTCCCCAATGTATAGTATGTTTTTTATTTTATTTTATTGAGGGTGGGGTAGGATACCTGCCATTTAAGTAAGTGAACAGAAATTTTAAAAACCCACGAAATGGGGAGAAAAAAATCAGTGCACAAGAATTGGGCTGAGTTAGCCCAGCACCACACTGAAGTGGGCTCAGTGGTTTTGGAGTGAAGAAGCCTTACTCCCTGCACATTCCCTCATGCTCCCATACAAGTCCAGCAATGGAGATGCTCAGGTCCCTCTGGCCTTGTCAGGGGGACTCAGGAGTTGACCAAGGAAAACCATTTGGCCCCGTGAGGAATGCCAGTGTTGGTGTCTGTCCTGAATGGGGCCTAGTCAGGAAGCGGTCTGGAAGTGTACGGTCACGGTCACCTCATGAAGATGTGTGGCAGGTGGCTCTCAGGAAAAAATACTAAGTCTGGATCATCCATGTGGCAGCTTTGCATAGGGAGATGACGGCTCCGAACTAGGACTGAACTGCCTTCCACACGCTTGACCAAAGCAGTGATGAAGGTGGCTGGTACCTGTGGTGGGAGTGGCAGGTCCGAAAAGAAGAGAATGTTTTCTGCTTGGTGTTTACTTTGTTTTGGGGCACTGCTCTAGCTGAGCAGTAGGTAATTGCTGTTAAGGAGCCAGCCCGCATGGGCTGCTTCGGTTTGGAGTTCGTTTCATCCCTAGCTGTGAGTGCCTTTTGGTCTGGAAAGTTGGCTTGTCTCATAATACCCACAGCTAGGACATTCTCTCTGTAATTATGAATTGTCCTTGTTTTATGTTAATTAAAAGAGAATGTCTTTGATCATTAGGATTTGTCGGTGTTGGATTGTTTCCACTGTGAGGTTCTTAAACTTTTTCGCTTCATAATATTAAAGCAACTCATGTTAGAGACCCTTTCAACATGAAAGGTTTGTAGTTGAGACATTACATATATTTTATTGTTTATAATAAAAATCATCTATACAGAAGTCCTGGGTGTTAATTTTAATATTTGCACAACCTATTTTCCATGATATGTTAACACCTACACTTTCACTAACTGTTGATGCTGTTTTCTATTGAAATTCTGGAGCCTAGGGAGCTATGTGTTCGTTTTGTTTATTTTCATTCTTACTTTCCTGAAGCAAGAGACTTTGTATGGCCTTCAGTGCAAAGACTTCAGACCAATTCTTTGTATTACACTTGGTTGCCTCTTGGCTATATAACTTCTGAGTGCAAATCATTGAACTCTTTAACGAAGTATTGTAGAGAATAAATCATAATGGGTAAAAATTGTTCTTTGTCCTGACTTTTTTTTAAGGTTTATTTCAGTTATCTCTCCACCCAATGTGAGGCTCAAACCCACCACCCTAATACCAAGAGTCGCATACTCCAGCTGAGCCAGCCAGGCACCCCTAACAATCTTTCTAAGCTTTTGTTAGAGCATGTGCATAATCGGGGCACGGGGAAGCAGGCTTCCCTTGAAGAAGGCTCAATCCTAGGATCCTGGGATCATGATCTAAACCTGACCATAGGCAGACACTTAACCAACTGAGCCACCCAGGTCCCCCAATCTTATTTTTGGAAGACCACCAACCAGATGGTACTTTTTAGCCTGTGTATTTTGTGTGGTGTCCATGATCCTCAACATACTTTTTTTATTTGCGCTTGTATTTTTGGGGGCAATGCCACTGGCTTTTTTAGAACCAAGTTTCCTGAACGTAGGTTCATGAACTCTTTAAAATTTGGGTTTTCCAGGGTGCCTGGGTGGCTCAGTGGTTGAGTGTCTGCCTTCGGCTCAGGTGGTGATCCTGGGATCCAGGATCAAGTCCTGCATTGGGCTCCCTGCATGGAGCCTGCTTCTCCCTCTGCCTATGTCTCTGTGTCTGTCTATCTCTCCCTCTCGCTGCTTTTCATGAATAAATCTTTAAAAATTTTTGGATTTTCCTATAAAGAAGGTTTCGTAGTTTCAATTAGCTTTCCCTTTGAAAGTAATCTTATTCAAAAAGCTAAAAATGAGGGAGGGATGCTCAAATTTAAGATAATATTAATCCAAGCAGAGACCCTGGAACATATTGATATGCTCTAACCTTAAAGGGAAACATTTATTTTGGAGGGCCCAGAAAGGATGTGTTTGAAGATTTTCACTATTTTGGCCCAGAATAATTTTTCAAACAAATACATAGTGCTGGGATTGTCAGTCTTAAAGTTAAATCTTTATTTGTAGGGATGTAATTTTTTTTTTTTTTTTTCAAAGATACCCAGTTTGGAGGCCCTTAGCAGAACTCAGCCTATGGCTGCAGGAATGCATGCTGTCAGAGTTAGATAATTTGGAAATAGACTACAACCAACTGTTCAAACACAGAAATTGGTGATAACACTGGCGTGTGTGAGGATTGTATTTGTTTTTTGTTGTTGTTGTTTTAAGATTTATCTGTTGGGGGAAGCCTAGGTGGCTCAGCAGTTGAGCGCCTAACTTTGGCCCAGGGCGTGATCCTGGAGTATCAGGATCGAGTCCCACGTCGGGCTCCCTGCATGGAGCCGCCTTCTTCTGCCTGTGTCTCTGACGCGCGCTCTCTCTCTGTGTTTCTCATGAATAAATAAATAAAAATCTTAAAAAAAAAAAAAAAAAGATTTATTTGTCGGGGGAACCCCTGGGTGGGTTCTCTTGTGCCTCTCTCTCTCTCTCTCTCTCTCTCTCTCAATCTCTCTCTCATGAATAAATAAAATCTTTTACAAAAAAAAAAGATTTATTTATTTGTGGGGCACTTGGGTGGCTCAGTAGTTGAGCATCTGCCTTTAACTCAGGGCTTAATCCCAGGGTCCTGGGATCGAGTTCCACACCTGGCTGCCCACAGGGAGCCTACTTCTCCCTCTGCCTATGTTGCCTCTCTCTGTGTCTATGTCTCTCATTAATAAAATCTTTAAAGAAAATTTTTGAGAGAGAGAACAGGGAGAAGGGGGAGAGGGAGAGAGAGTCTTAGTGGACTCTGTGCTAAGTGCAGACATGGGGCTCAATCTTAAAACCCTGAAATCACTCACTACCTGAGCTGAAACTGGGAGTGAGACACTTAACCAACCATGCTACCCAGACACCCTAGATTCTGTTTCTTTTTTTTTTTTTTTTTAAGATTTTATTTATTCATAGAGAGAGAGAGAGAGACAGGCAGAGGGAGAAGCAGACTCCATGCAGGGAGCCTGATGTGGAACTCGATCCCAAGTCTCCAGGATCAGGCCCTGGGCTGAAGGCAGCGCTAAACCTCTGAGCCACCCGGGCTGCCCAGATTCTCTGTTTCTTAAAGACAAATTTTGGTTCCAGAAATTACTGTTCCATATTATACATATTTTTTAAATTTTATGTATTCATGAGAGACAGAGAGAGAGGCAGAGACACAGGCAGGAGAAGCAGGCTCCATGCAGGGAGCCTGATGTGGAACTTGATCCCGGGACTCCAGGATCACGCCCTAGGCCCAACGCAGGTGCTAAACCTGCTGAGCCACCCAGGAATCCTCTGTTCCATATTATAATACAACCTGCACTTAAACATCATGGAATTCCATATCATTGGGTTTTTTGTTGGTTTGTGTATGTGTGGTGATGGTGGTGGTGGTAAAATATGTATAACCTAAAATTTGCCATTTTATCAATTTTATGTATCTTTTTTAAAAAACTATTTTATTTGGGACACCTGGGTGGCTCAGTGGTTGAGCGTCTGCCTTCGGCTCAGGGCGTGATCCTGGAGTCTTAGGATCAAGTCCCACATCGGGCTCTCTGCATGGAACCTGCTTCTCCATCTGCCTATGTCTCTGCCTCTCTCTCTCTCTCTCTCTTTCTCTGTGCCTCTCATGAATAAATAAATAAAATCTAAAAAAAAAAAAGAGAGAGAGATTTTATTTGAGAGAGAGGGCATACAGAAGGCGAGGGAGAAGCAGACTCCCCGCTGAGCTGGGAGCCCAACATGGGGCTCGACCCCAGACCCCTGGGATCATGACCTGAGCCGAAGACAGATGCTTAACTGACTGAGCTGCCCAGGTGCCCTAAAATGTGCTATTTTAACCATGTGAACTAAGCCACTAAGCCACCTGATCAGAGATCAGTGGGGCTAATTTTGGGGATGGGGTAGGTGCTCTAAAGCTGCTTCCAGATCAAAGATCTGACCTTGGCCTTGAGATCCTATTCAGTAAGCTACTTGAAGGCCTTTGAATGACTACTATACAAAGAATCACAGTAGTGTCCTGAGGAACGTAATACAAGTGCTGCCCCTTCTGCGTGTTTTCCTCATTCTAAAATGAAGCTCTGACAAGGATTCTAGGATCTCTTCCTGCTCCTTACTCTCTGATTCCAGGAGGTTCTGTATGCTAGAACAAACTGAAAAACAATGACCCCTCCAGTTTCAAGACTGTACCTCTGGGCTTGAAGAACTGAACAGGAAAGAGGTCTCAAATTCATCGTCAACCACTCAAGTTCCTGCTGCCAATCTGACCTCCCACCTGCTACCCCCAGTACAGCCATTCTTTCTTTGATCCTATCCTGGTTCCTAACCAAAGAAGTAACCCAGGATGCTGACACTGGAATCTTTAGGCTGGCAGTCTGATAGGCCTGAGCTCAAGTCTTGGTCTTGCTATTTATGAGCCAGACAACCTAATACTATTCTGAGCCATATGTCCTGCTTTGTGATGGGACCGTGAACCTCTGAGACAGCCTGCTGGGAAGGCTTTGTCCAAGCCCCAATACACTCCTGCAGAGGCTGGATGACTGTGACTCTCCAGACTGTTACCCAATGCCAGATGTAGGTGGGGACGACTGGGCAAGTATCAAACCCTCTTGGAACCCTAAGCCACTCTGGACATGCGAAAGGAGGCAGCATAACTACGCTCAGCCCTTCAAGTCAAGACAGGCTTTCTGAAAGAGGTGGACGCTGAAGTCAGCCCAGCTTGACCTCAAGAAGAGAGGGCCTTTCAGGTAGTCTAATAGTGCCAGCACAGGGCTCACTGCCCTGTACCAGTGCCACAGGCCACATGGGCTTTAGAATCTAAGAGTGGGACTTTCAGGGCAGCCCTCGAAGTTTTTTTTTTTGTTGTTTTTTCCTCTTGAAGTTTTTGTACCTGATAGTCAAGGGCTGTTTGCAGAATCACACAACCTCCTCCCACCCCCATGTACCCCATTCCTTTGTATTTCTAGACATTGTATTAATAGCACAAGGGAGAGGGTTACATGTTTATTCCGTTGGCTTCCTTTGGAGGCACTTACCAGCAGACTTCCTTGCAGCAGCAGGTGCCAATAATTTTTTTTTAATTTATGAGAGAATAGCTTAAATTGGGAGATTCTGTACATTAACTTTAAGTGTATGGAGAACTGGGAAACATACCATAACATACTGGGAAACATACTATACTAGGGCAGAACACCGAGGTCTAGGAAAGATCGTGATTCAGTCCGTAAGAGGTTCGAGAAGTAAACCAAAAAGTGTAAATTGTTATTTTGATTGAAAAAATGACATAGCAATATTAATAACACAACAAACATTTGTTTATATAAGTTCTGTATAATTACTATATTTCCTTCATTTCCCAAGAATGATATAATGAAAATGACGTTTAAGGAAACTGAAATAGGAAATTACCTTAAAGAGTAAATATTCCTCTTATGTACCTGTTAACTTCATATTACTCCTCCCCCATCTCTGTCTGATTAAATGTTAAAGAGTAGTCCCAGTGCCAGCCCCTACTCCTCTGATCTCTTGTGACTCACCTACCCGCAACCAGAAGTGACTTTCTTCTCTAGGGATCCTTCTATAGCATTTTCCTTGACTTTCTTTTGTCTTACTACTTACCACTTTCTTTCATTATGGAAAGAAGTCCAGATCTTGCATCAACTACTGTCTGGTGATCTCCTTGTAGGGACAGATTTATGACTGAGTCATCTTTTCAACCCCAGGGCTTTCAACATAAATGTTTATAATGGTTTTCTGAATGAAAATGTTGTAGACAAACCACCTCGTGAAACATTTTCTCCTTTCTTCTTCACCTGTTGACTTCTCTCCTGATGTGTGTGTGCAGGAGACCAAGTGTTGGGTGTTTCTTGAGCCACCACATGGTAGGCATTAGGTGCTCTGTAAGGGCCTGCTGGATGGACAGATGGAAGAGAGGTCTACACTGAGTTCCAGGCCCATTTCTGACGCCAAGTGGCTTCATGTCTCCAGACATGTCAGGACTTCTGTCCTGTGCCTCTAATGAACTGTGTAGGAAACCACTTGGAAACAGTCATAAGCTCTGGCTATGCTATATAATCTATTATTCTACCCAACATATTTCTACTGGAAATATACAAATTAATTTTATAAAAGTTATTATATTTATAAATCAAAGGAATACAAGCACATATTCTTCTCTGGCAACATCTTAATTCATTTTTAAAAAAGATTATTTTTTCGTAAGAGACACACACAGAGGCAGAGACACAGGCAGAGGGAGAAGCAGGTTCCCTGCGGGGAGCCCGACGCGGGACTCGATCCCGGGACCCCGGGGTCACGCCCTGAGCCAAAGGCAGGCGCTCGACCGCCGGCCACCCAGGTGCTCCGGATTGGCTTACTTTTCTACGTATCATCCAAATGTTTCAACAGATGAATTAAAGGACTGTCAGCATCACTCTCCAGCTGCTTGGAAGCATCGGAATAATCCACTACAAATAATTCTTTTAAGTTTATTTATTTTTAGTAATCTCTACACCCAAGGTGGCCCCGAGATCAAGAGTCGTACGCTCTTCCCACTGAGCCAGCCAGGCGGTCCCAAATTAATTTTTAAGATTTTATTTTTACGTGACCCTTACACTGCATGTGGAACGCGAACTCGCAACCCTGAGATCAAGAGTCACAACCACCCACTAGCCAGCCACCCTAATCAGTGGTTTAAGTGACTTAAAGCGCTGCAAGAAAGTCCCCTGTACGTTTTCAGGGCCACTAACCCTCCGTCCACAACGGGAGCTCCCGGGGTCTGAACCCCACCCACAACCTTACGACCCCTCAAGACGCAGAGGCCGAGGCTCGCCGAGGACAAGTAACCGGGCACAGCACGAGCCACGCAGGTAGCCTCGCGGGACTAGGAAGGGGCGTCCGCGCCTCCCACACCGGCCTCCTCTCCTGCCCTCCCGCCGGCCACGCCCACCCGCCCCGCCGGCCACGCCCACCCGCCCCGCCGGTCACGCCCACCCGACCTCGTCGGCCACGCCCCTTCCGGGGCCGAGCCCCGCGCCCCTGCGCTTCCGGCGTGCGCGTTCGGCGGCCCGCGCGTGGACCCCGGCGCGGTGTGCCCATGGCGGCTGGAGGTAGCGATCCGCGGGCGGGCGACGTCGAGGAGGATGCCTCACAGCTCATCTTTCCCAAAGGTGGGGCTGGGGCTGCGCGGCTGCTCCCGGCTGTCCCGCGTGTTCGCCGCAGGCCTGGCGTCCCCACGGACGGGCAGGGGCAGAGAGGATGGGGATGTGGCGGGAGGGGGCCCCCGCGGGCCACGGTGCCTCGACAGGGGCCAGCGGGATTCCAGCCTCTATCCTGGAGCCGTTGGCTCCTTTTTACTCGTTTAAGTCGTTTATTGTATGTGATGAACCACCAAGTGCTGCAGAAATAGACGAGGATGAACAAAGCCCACTCTGGTTAAGGTGAGAAGGACAGACTTTAGTAAGGGGGCTGGGGCGTCTGGCCGGCTCAACCCGTACAGCATGCCAGGCTTTTTTTTTTTTTTTTTTTTCCTATTTTCTTTCGAGAGGGCGCGCATACAGGGTGGAGAGGCAGGGCCAGGGGACGGGGAGCTGGCGCCGGGACTGGATTTCTGGTCATGACTTGCGCCAAAGGCGGACGCTCAACCACTGAGCCACCCAGGCAGCCCTAGCTTGCTGGTCTTAAGCTCCGGGTCACGAGCTTGCGCGAGGAGCCTGCTTTAAAAAAATAAAAATGAAATTCGGGCACGATTGCAATAGGGAAAAGAGGCTAGCGTGGACTGAACTCAGTTTCTGTTTGTACGGAGGTGATTGGGCGTTTTAAAGGAGAACGAAGGAACGAAGGGGTTGCCGCGTCTCCGTAGATCAAGGAAGTGAAAAATTAAAAAACGCGGAAAGGGGGATTGGTGCATTTGAAACCCATTTGAGGGTTTATGTCATTTATGTTAACTGGCGCTTATGGAATTTAGGCTTCCGCTCTCCCACAGCTCTTCTCTGAACTCAGAGACGGGCCCTGTCTCTAGGTGTTGGCTGGGACAAGCCGTAAATTATTAACGACAGCTGTCAGTTTTCAGCTCGGTAGGCGCTTTATTTTTTTTATTGCATTTTTTTAATTTGAATTCAATCTCCCAACATATTGGTAGGCGCTTTAAAGAGTCAACCTAGGCAATTAGAAATTGTGTCAGTATTTTGTTCATGTCCTTCTGGGCCACATATGAGGCCCAAAAGCAGGGCTCAGAGGAGCCTGGCTAGAGTTTGGTCAGAAGGCTACAAGTACAGCACATTTTTGTTGTCAGTGAACTTTCTTTGTGCAGTGAGATGTACTTTATTTGTAATTTAGAAACCGAAAATAAGCAGGAAGCTTAAGATTTTAAAATACCATATTTTACAGGTACTGAAGAATGCAAGTAAATACGGGAAACCTTAACAATACCCACCTGTTTTAAAATTATTGCATACATAGGAAAAAGTGAAACTCCACACCCTTTCACCCAGAGGGAATACTGTACACAATTAGTACTTACCGTTCCAAGCTAATTTTATGTTTATGAATAAATATTTATGTACAATTTTTTCTTTGTAAAAATGAGATTATGCAAGAGGAATGCTATAGCCTTTTAAAATTTTGATGATATATTATGTAGAACTGTCCTGTTTTTTTTTGTTTTGTTTTGTTTTGTTTTGTTTTTAAAGCAGCTCTAGGCCCAATGTGGGGCTTGAGCTCACAACCCTGAGATCGGGTGTCCCATGCTCTATGGACTGAGCCAGCCAGGTGCCCCATCATGTTCTTTTAAAGGGTGAGAAATACTTAATGGTTTACCATAATACTTTTTTTTTTATCTGTTGATAGACATATAGGTTGCTTCCAATTTTTTATTTCATTGACTCAAGGTCAAATATTTCCGTAGGATAGCCTCATGAAAGTTTCTGGCATAATAAAAGTATATGTTTATTTTTTTAATGTGTGATAACTCACTGGGAGATGGTCTCTTAATATATGATAAATTAAGCCAGTTTTTTGTGCTTGGGTTTTGTCTGGGTACTTTTTATTTATTTATTTTTTTGCACAAAATATTTATTTATTTTTTTATTTTTTTATTTTTTTTTGTTTTTTTTTTTTTCAAAATACTTATTTTGATAAAAGCAGGTAACATCTGGTACATGAAAATTTTGTTGAATTAGGTATAATTAGACCTTAGATTCTGTCAGTTAACAGTGTGTCAGAGTTTGGAATATCTGTTTAACTTCTCAGCTCATATGGGGATACACAGTGATTTTTATTTATTTTTATTTTTTTATTTTTATTTTTTAAAGATTTTATTTATTCATGAGAGATACAGAGAGAAGAGAGGCAGAGACACAGGCAGAGGGAGAAGCAGGCTCCATGCAGGGAGTCCGATGTGGAACTCGATCCCGGGGCTCCAGGATCATGTCCTGAGCCAAAGGCAGACGCTTAACCGCTGAGCCACCCGGGCATCCCCTACACAATGATTTTTATGTAGTTTAGAATATCTGAAGATGGGGGACTTCTGAGTTGCTCAGTGAGTTAAGCGTCTGTCTGCCTTTGGTTCAGGTCATGATCCTGGGGTCTTGGGATCTAGACACTTGTCCAGTTCTCTGCTCAATGGGGAGTCTACTGCTTCCTCTCCTCTGCCCCTCCCCCCCGCTTGTCTCTCTTTCAAATAAATAAATAAAATCTTTTAAATAAAAGGGGGGACGCCTGGGTGGCTCAGTGGTTGAGCATCTGCCTTTGACTAAGGGTGTGATCCTGGAGTCCCAGGATTGAGTCCCACATCGAGCTTCCTGCAGGGAGCCTGCTTCTCCCTCGGCCTGTGTCTCTGCCTCTCTGTGTGTCTCTCATGAATAAATAAATAAAATCTTTAAAAAATAATAAATAAATAAATAAATAAATGGGAATATGGGAGCGCTTGGTTTGCTCCATTGGTAGAGCATGCTACTCTTAATCTCGAGGTCAGGGGTGGAACCACCCCTATGTTGGAGGTATACTTTGCTTTAAAAAATATATGTGAAGATACATAGAAACAACAGTAAGTACTTAAAAGATAAGGAAAGCCTTTGCTGTAGATAGAAAGCAAACAAATGTGTGCTAATTCTGTGGGATGGAAGAACAGGTGAGGCAACTGAAAGCGTCTTGAGAGTTTGTAGTTAGTTTTCACAGCATCTTTGCCAGAAAAATAAAATTTTTTTTATCCACAAGAGACCCAGAGACACAGGTAAAGGGGGGAGAAGCAGGCTCCCTGCATGGAACCTGATGTGGGACTTAATCCCAGGACTCCAGGATCACACCCTGAGCCGAAGGCAGAGGCTCAGCCACTGAGCCACCTGCATCTCTCTCTCTCTCTCTCTCTTTCTCTCTCTTTTAAGATCTTATTTATTTTTTCATGAGAGACACAGAGAGAAGCAGAGACACAGGCAGAAGGAAAAGCAGGCTCCATGCAGGGAGCCCAACATGGGATTCGATCCCGGGATTCCAGGATCGTGCCCTGGGCCAAAGGCAGAGGCTAAACCTCTGAGCCACCCAGGGATCCTCTCTCTCTCTTTTTTTTTTTTTTTTTAAGATTTTTTTTATACATGAAAGTCACACAGAGGCAGAAACCTAGGCAGAGGGAGAAGTAGGCTCCTACAGGAAGCCTGGTATAGGACTCGATCCCAGGACCCAGGATCACGCCCTGAGCCAAAGGCAGAGAGGCTCAACCACTGAGCCACCCAGGCATCCCTGGAACCATACACTCCAATATGATCCCCATTTCTCCGTTCCCTCAGCTAAAGAAATCCCCTAGAACATTTTGTACCAGAGAGAAAAATATGTAATATGAGAAGATCATCTGAAGTTGCCACCTTTACCATAATAGTTGTAATGGAGTGTCCTCAAGAACATTCACAGTTGAGGTACTGGCCAAGGAATATTTTTCTTTCTTACAGGAACGGGAATTAATAAATTGTGGCTATTCTTAAAATACCAGTGCAGAGGAAGAATAACATACCTGGTTTGGCTGCTTTGGTCTTTCATTGTTTGAAAGGAGTGAGAGTGATGTGTAAATAGTACTTGGACATTACCGTGAGTGAGGAATGGGGGCAGGTGACTGGCCTCCTGGTGTCCTGAAAGCGCTATCCTGTTTTAACAGGTACATTTCACTTAGTACAGAAAGTGAAGCATCTTTCATTGGGCCCATTTTCCAGAAGCCTTAAAAACATCAATAGCTGTAATAAACTTGGGAGATGATTCTTGTTAGTAACTCTGGCTTAGACTCTTGATTTCCTCTTCTTCTCTTCTCTTCTCTTCTCTTCTCTTCTCTTCTCTTCTCTTCTCTTCTCTTCTCTTTTCTTTTTTTGGCTAAGATTTTATTTATTGATGAAAGAGAGAGCCCACAGAGGGGGAGCAGTAGGAAGAGGAAGAAACAGAAGCAGGCCTCCTGCTGAGCAAGGAGCCTGATGCAGGGCTCCATCCCAGGACCCTGAGATTGTGACCTGAGCCAAAGGCAGATGCTTAACCAACTGAGCCACACAAGTGCCCCTGTAGCATTAATGCTACAGCCTCAGAAGCTGAGACTAATCCATTCTTTAGGTGCTGTTGCTGCTTTTTCCTCCTATCATGTCACTTGTGACTGTCACTTCGGAGATTTGGAGCCATACACTCCTTTTTTTTTTTTTTTTTTTAAGATTCTATTTATTCATGAGACACACAGAGAGGCAGAGGAAGAAGCTGGCTGCCTGTGGGGAGCCTGCTACAGGACTCAATCCCAGGACCCCAGGATCACAATGTGAACTGAAGGCAGACTCTCAACCATGGAGCCACCCAGGCACCCCTGGAACCATACACCTAATATTTCATGTCCTCTTGATTCATTGCTCTGAAGCAGTAGTTTATTTGTACACCACTGCATCGATACAGAATGGGCAGTGACCTGCACTGGACAGGAATTAGCTCTGAGAGGTTCCTCTTGCTTAAACTCTGCTGACCTCTGGTAGAAAATACCTTTTTGGTGCCTATTAGATTTAGGAGTAATGAGAACTTTTCAAGTAAAAATATTGTTCCCCCCACCCCACATACACACCCAGCCCACAGATGGTTGTGGAAGCAGAGTGGAAGTTCTTGTCACCTGGCCTGAGAAAGAGGCATTACTCAGATGGTGTTAGTGATTTCCCCAATAGTAAACATACCCATGACCCATGGAAATGCTAAATTGTAAGTAATTTTGGATTTTCCTCATTATTATTCCTCAGTGTGGGATTAGAAACATGAATCTATGTTTATGAACGGTTCCTACTGTGGAGGAACTCACTGATAAGGAACAGTCAGAAACCAATTCTAGGGACACCTGGGTGGCTCAGCAGTTGAGCGTCTACCTTTGACTCAGAGCGTGATCCTGGAGTCTCAGGATCGAGTCCCTCATTGGGCTTCCTGCATGGAACCTGCTTCTCCCTCTGCCTGTGTCTCTGCCTCTCTCTCTGTGTCTCTCATGAATAAATAAACTTTTAAAAATAAATAAATCCAGTTTTTATTTTATTTTATTTTTAATTTTATTTATTCATGAGAGACACAGAGAGAGAGGCAGAGACACAGGCAGAGGGAGAAGCAGGCTCCATGCACCGGGAGCCTGACGTGGGCCTCGATCCCAGGTCTCCAGGATCATGCCCTGGGCCAAAGGCAGTGCTAAACCACTGGGCCACGGGGGCTGCCCAAATCCAGTTTTTAAAGTTTGCTCACTGGTATTCTTCCTATTCAAGAAGAGGATTATTATTACTTTTAAAGATTTTATTTATTCATGAGAGAGAGAGAGGCAGAGGGAGATGCAGGCTCCATGCAAGGAACCTGACGTGGGACTCGATCCCCGGACCCCTCCCCAGGATCACAACCTGGACCGAAGGTAGATGCCCGCTGCTGAGCCACCCATGTGTCCCAAGAGGACTCTTATTATTTTAATTTTTAATTTAATATTTTAAATATTTATTTATTAATGAAGAGGATTATTTTTAAATGTGTATCAAGGTTGAGCCCAAATGTCCATCGGCTGATGAATGGATAAAGATGTGACACACATACACAATGGAATATGATTCAGCCATAAAAAAGAATGAAATCTTGCCATTTGCAACAATGTAGATGGACCTAGAGTATCATGCTAAGCAAAATAAGTCAGAGAAAGACAAATACTATGTGATTTCACTCACATGGAATTTAAGAAACAAAACAGATGAACATAGGAGGAAAAAAAGGGGGCAAACCAGAAAACAGACATTTAACTACGGAGAAAAAACTAAGGGTTGCTAAAAAAAAAAACAACAACAAAAAAAAACTAAGGGTTGCTAGAGGGGAGGGGGGGATAAGTTAAATGGGGAATGGGTATTAAAGAGGGCACTTGTTGGGTGTCATCTGTAAATGATGAATCACTAAATTATACACCTGAAAATAATAATATACTGTATGTTAGCTGGAATTTAAATAAAAACTTGAAGCTAAAAAAATTAGTTACAAGATTTGTGTGATAGTAAATATTTGAAGTAGGTTTATTGTTTGTTTTTTTTTTTTTTTTTTAATTTTTTATTTATGATAGTCACACAGAGAGAGAGAGAGGCAGAGACACAGACAGAGGGAGAAGCAGGCTCCATGCACCGGGAGCCCGACGTGGGATTCGATCCCGGGTCTCCAGGATTGTGCCCTGGGCCAAAGGCAGGCGCTAAACCGCTGCGCCACCCAGGGATCCCTTGAAGTAGGTTTAGTTGGGGAACTACATAAGATTATGAAATCTAGAGGGTAGGGACTTATTTTTTATTTTTTAAAGATTTTATTTATTTATTCACGAGAGACACACAGAGAGAGAGATGCAGAGGCAGAGGGAGAAGCAGGCACCATGCAGGGAGCCTGACATGGGACTTGATCCCGGGTCTCCAGGATCAGGCCCTGGGCTGAAGGCGGCACTAAACCGCTGAGCCACCCGGGCTGCCCAAGGGTAGGGACAAGTCCAATAGTATGTAATAGGTAGTGATCTGGGTGAATGAGTAAATAACAGATTTGTACAGGTACAAAAATAGAATTTGGGATGCATTATTAATGTGTGTTTCCAAATACTTGGCCCTCCCTAAGATGTAATAATTCTTAAAGTTTTGAGTATAATATTAGTATTGTGGAACTAGATTATCAGTTCATGCAAGCTACAGAGAAATAATTGTTGATTATGCTCTATTTTGAAAATCCTAACTGGCCTAATTAGGGTAATGATGTGTTATTATAGGATAATGATATGTCATTGTTGTGACATATCACAACACACATCCTGTGTTGTAGCACATCCAGGTCAGGTTCTTTGATGTTAGAAACTGTCTAGCTGGACTGAGCTAAGTGTTAGTATCTCATGAACTCTACTGTCCCTTGTGGTAGACTGGTCTGGATGAAGATAAAGCTGTGGGATATTGGGCCTCTGGATTTATGCAGGGACAGAAATTTGCTGCTAGTCTTGAAGGCAAAATGAACATTTAGAAGCTGTCTTTTGAAGGAATACTTTCAGCTGACATTTATGCTTCTCACAAATAGAGTTTGAAACAGCGGAGACATTACTAAATTCAGAAGTTCATATGCTTCTGGAGCATCGAAAGCAACAGAATGAGAGTGCAGAGGATGAACAGGAACTTTCTGAGGTCTTCATGAAAACTTTAAATTATACAGCCCGTTTCAGCCGTTTCAAAAACAGAGAGACCATTGCCAGTGTCCGTAGGTGAGTGCTAAAAGAAAGTTTTTATTAATCCAAACTGTTGGGATCCCTGGGTGGCACAGCGGTTTGGCGCCTGCCTTTGGCCCAGGGCGCGATCCTGGAGACCCGGGATCGAATCCCACGTCAGGCTCCCGGTGCATGGAGCCTGCTTCTCCCTCTGCCTGTGTCTCTGCCTCTCTCTCTCTCTCTCTCTGTGACTATCATAAAAAAAAAAAAAAATCCAAACTGTTGGACATCTGTGTAAAATGCTTTTGCTTCTACTGCCACTGCCACCACTGCCATCCCATGGTCATCATCTGTACCTTTAATGTAAGAAAAATAATATCTGTCTGAAATTTAAAAATTGCTTATGAGATCAAAATTCTTTTTGGCCACCTTTCCACATACCTAAAATCCCAGTGGTCATCCTGCACAGTAACCACTGTTAGTTGGTTATTAGCCTTCCAGATCTTTTCCATGTATTCACATATATATTTTATATATGTATAAAAAATATATATATATATATAACACATAACAGTGTTTTGTGAGTTTTTTTTAATAAAGTGGGCTTATTTATTTAAAATGTCTTCAGGATCTTTATATGTAATTAAGTATAAATCAGGAGCATTCTTTCTGAATCTTTGCTGTACTTCTCAGAAGGCAGCCTTTAGCATTTTTTTCTAAGGCATTGCGTCTCAAATTGGGTAACCTGGAAAAACATGATGTACTAAGGCATATAGGAAGCCACAGGAAAAAAACACATCTTCAAACATCAGTTTTATTTGATGGTAGGTGATTTAAAAGACTTCTACATTAAAACAAACAGATACCAGCATATAGTTGAATAAAACAAAAAATATATGTGAATTCCTGAATTAAATTACAAGACTTAAAACCTTACAGATGCAGAAAGTCATTTGAGCCTGTGCCCCCCAGGTCACCTAGGGATACTTGTGTGCTCTGCTCTGGTGAAAATGTTTGAGAAGTACTGTCCTTAGGAAAAGCAGGTATACAAAAAAAGATGTATATACACAGATACTTTTCAGAGAGCTACTTATAATAGCCAAGGACAGGGAGAAACGTTAAACATTCAACAGTAATTAAATAAATAGTGGTAAATCATTTGGTGAATATATGGTCATTCAAATTGTGGTAGAAAATGAAATCGAAAGATGTTCCCACGTTAAGTGTGCAGAAAATGAAGGTGATAAAATTGTATATGAAGAATAATCTGTTCTAAAAAGTGAATGTACGCATGGAGAAAAGATTGGAGGGAAATTTGCAGAGTTTCCGAGCAAAACTACAAGCTGTTGGGCCTAGGAGATGACCTGGACAGATGAAAGTAGACTTACACATTCAGTATTTTAAACATGTTGGTTCTCCCCAAATTAATGTATACATTTAGTGCCATTCTGGGAGCGCCTGGGTGGCTTGGTTGAATGACTGACTCTTGATTTCAGTTAAGGTCATGATCACAGTGTCATGAGATGGAGCCCTGCATTAGGCTCTTGTAAGAATTGTCAAAAAAAAATTTTTTTTTTGAGAAATATGAAGGGGAGAATTCGTCCTAAAAGATGTAAAACACATTAAAAACTGATAGCAATTGGGACGACTGGGTGGCTCAGTGGTTGAGCGTTTGCCTTTGGCTCAGGGTGTGATTCCGGGATCAGGTCCCCCATTGGGCTCCCTGCAGGGGGCCTGCTTCTCCCTCTGCCTATGTCTCTGCCTTTCTCTGTGTCTCTAATGAAAATAAATAAAATCTTAACAACAAAAAAAAACAACTGATAGCAATTAAAGTGGTGACACTTTGGCATGAGAATAGATCAGAGGGGGCAGCCCCGGTGGCGCAGCGGCGCAGCGGTTTAGCGCCGCCTGCAGCCTGGGGTGGATCCTGGAGACCCGGAATCGAGTCCTGCATCGGGCTCCCTGCATGGAGCCTGCTTTTCCCTCTGCCTGTGTCTCTGCCTCTCTCTTCGCTCTCTCTGAACAAATAAATGGATAAATCTTAAAAAAAAAAAAAAAAAAGAATAGATCAGAGGGAAATAATTTTTTTTATAACTTAGCGAGTGAAAGCACTCAGGGTGGGGGAAGAGCAGAGGGGAGGGAAAGAGAGAATCTTAAGCAGGCTCCCCACCTAGCATGGAGCCCACTGTGAGCTCATCTCAAGACCCTGAGTCCATGTCCTGAGTCAGAATCAAGAGTCCGAGGCATAACCAATTAAGCCACCCAGGTACCCCTAACGGGGAAATATTTTATTTTTTTTTTATAAAGATTTTATTTATTTATTCATGAGAGATACACAGAGAGAGAGAGAGGCAGAGACACAGGCAGAGGGAGAAACAGGCTCCATGCAGGGAGCCTGACGTGGGACTCGATCCCAGGTCTTCGGAATCAGACCCTGGGCTGAAGGTGGCGCTAAACCGCTGAGCCACCCGGGCTGCCCGAGGGGAAATATTTTAAAACAAAGTTCAAAACCTATACCTTATACCAAACTTAATTCCTAAGGAATTAAGGATTTGAATACAAACCATGGTGAATAAAAGTGCTTTGTGATAATATGAATGTTTGTATTATTTTGGCTGTGGTTAGTAAGACTTTTAAATGAGGGGAAACTTGATTGACTAGTAGAATATAAGCTTTGTGAGAGCAGGAACTTGGTTATATTCATCACTGTGTAACCTGATTGTAGGCACTAAATATAAATAGTGAATAATGAATTTGTATAAAAATCTTTAAACTTCCCTACATCAAGTTAAATGCCATATGCAAAATGTAAGTGTAAATAAACGGGGAAAGGATTGATAGCCTTAATTTTTTTATATCCTTAATATTAAAAACTCCCAACAAAGAATTAATAAAGAGATGACACCAGTTTTTAAAAATGTACAGTCTCCAATTAGAGGCTCAGTTTGAATGAGAACTTCAAATGGCTAGCTAATTCACATGAAATAATGCTCATCTTGAAGGAAATCAAAGAAATAGTAAAAGAGGTAAGTAGATTTGAAAAGGTTAAACATTGAGAAACCTACATGTAATGAGTAGGGGAAATAGTATTTATTGCTAGTGGAAGTGTGTACTGGTAAAGCACTTCTAGGGCACTCTCTCTCTCAAGACTCATATCCTTTGACTAGGTAATTCAACCTCTAGGAATTTATCTTTAAAACACATAATAATTGGGATGCCTGGGTGGCTCAGCAGATGAGTGCCTTTGGCTCAGGGTGTGACCCTGGGGTCCCGGGATCGAGTCCCACATTGGGCTCCCCTGCATGGAGCCTGCTTCTCCCTCTGCCTGTGTCTCTGCGTCTCTCTGTGTCTCTCATGAATAAAGAAATAAAATCTTAAAAAAAAAAAAAAAAAACCCACATAGTAATCAATCAGGTACACACAGAAGTATACATGATGTTCAAAACATTATTAAAATGGTAAATTGGGGATCCCTGGGTGGCGCAGCGGTTTGGCGCCTGCCTTTGGCCCAGGGCGCAATCCTGGAGACCCGGGATCGAATCCCACGTCGGGCTCCCGGTGCATGGAGCCTGCTTCTCCCTCTGCCTGTGTCTCTGCCTCTCTCTCTCTCTCTCTGTGACTATCATAAATAAATTAAAATTAAAAAAAAAATTTAAAATGGTAAATTGGAGGGGCACCTACTGGGGTATGGGCAGCTTCTGACTCTTGGTTTAGACTCAGGTCATGATCTCAGGGTCGTGAGAATGAGGTTTTTTGTTTTTGTTTTTTTTTAACTTTGTTTATTTATTCATGAGAGACAAAGAGGCAGAGACACAGGCAGAGGGAGAAGCAGGCTCCATGCAGGGAGCCCGACGTGGGACTCGATCCAGGGACCTCAGGATCACGCCCTGAGCGGAAGGCAGGTGCTCAACTGCAGAGCCACCCAGGTGTCCCAAGAGAATGAGTATTTTGTTGGGCTCTGCACTCAGCGGGGAGTCTGCTTGAAATTCTTTTCTTTGGGGCATCTGGGTGGCTTAGTGGATGAGCATCTGCCTTTGGCTCAGGACATGATCCCTGGATCCTGGGATCGAGTTCTGCATCGGGCTCCCTGCATGGAGCCTGCTTCTCCATCTGTCTATGTTTCTGCCTCTCTCTGTGTGTCTCATGAATGAATAAAATCTTTAAAAAAAAAAAGAAAAGTCTTCCTTATCTTTTAAGAAAAAAATAAAATGGTGAATAATTGGAAACCGTTGAAATGTTCAATAACAGGAAATTTGGTATATAAATCCACAGCCTTTCAGTGGAATGCTGTCTTCAGGGTGGAGTTATTCGTGTACTAATGTGGAAGACAACTTCTGTGTCGTTGACTGAAAAAAGGCCAATCAGAATAACATTTGTTACGATTTATTATTTTATTTTATTTAAAGATTTTATTTATTTATTCACGAGAGACACAGGCAGAGGGAGAAGCAGGCTCCATGCAGGAAGCCTAACGTGGGACTCAATCCCGGGACTCCAGTATCATGTCCTGGGCTGAAGGCAGGGGCCAAACCGCTGAGCCACCCAGGGATTCCCTCTTTTGTTTATTTTAATTATATTGTCTCAAAAATTTTTATAAAGAGGAAGGGAAGGGGAATCTCCATGAAAATGTTAATAGTTATTTCTCAGGATTTCAGGTTATTTTCACCTTTTTGGTGTTTCTTTGTATTGTTTATAAGTGAGCTTTTTTTTTTTTTTTTTAAGATTTTATTCAGTTATTCATGAGAGACACAGAGAGTGAGAAAGAGGCAGAGATCCAGGCAGAGGGAGAAACAGGCTCCATGCAGAGAGCCTGATGCGGGGCCTGATGGGACTTCAGGATCACGGCCTGGGCCGAAGGCAGGTGCTAAACCCCTGAGCCGCCCAGGGATCCCTGAGCATAGGTTCATTTAATAACAAATCCCTCCACACAGATATATACACTATTTTATAAACTTCCCATGTTAGTAAGTTTACAATATTAAATAAATTAAGATAGCTTTTACTGAGTGACAAAGTTATGAAACAATGTGTGAGTTTATATTCTAAAACAGAAAAGTATTTGGAATGGTACACTAAGATAATAGCATTGATTCTGTTTAGGTAATGATATGGGTAGCTTTTCTTTTTCTGTCCTGTATTTTCAGAATTTTGTATGATAACTACAATGCTTATAATAGAATAATCACAGTAAATGTTTTGTTTCTGAACAGATAATTAAGGTCTCTGAAACCAGATTTACTGTGGATGAGCTCTTATTTTAAGAGCTAAATGTGTAAGAAGGCAAGATTTGACAGTGTTTTAGACAATTTGAACTAGAATAGAAGTGCATTTAAAATAAGATGCAAAAATAGGGATCCCTGGGTGGCGCAGCGGTTTGGCGCCTGCCTTTGGCCCAGGGCGCGATCCTGGAGACCCGGGATCGAATCCCACATCGGGCTCCCGGTGCATGGAGCCTGCTTCTCCCTCTGCCTGTCTCTGCGCCTCTCTCTCTCTCTGTGACTATCATAAATAAATAAAATTAAAAAAAAAAAATAAATAAAATAAGATGCAAAAATAAAAGAAGATGCAGTTTACACAAATATTTGTACAAAGTAAGGTATGCCTATATTTATTTTTTAGGTAAGTTTATAAGATTTTATTTATTTATTTGACAGGGAGAGAAAACACAAGCAGGGGGAGTAACAGGCAGAGGGAAAAGGAGAAGCAGGAGTCCCACTGAGCAGGGGAGCCTAATGTGGGGCTCCATCCAGGACTCTGGGATCATGATCTGAGCTGAAGGCAGACGCTTAATCAACTTTTAGATAAGTTTAAGAGAATTTCCTTCCAAGTCAAAATACACAAACATCATGTATTTGTAATAAAATTAATGTTGAAAGAAGCAAGGTACAGTGATAAAAGCAGAGAACAGCAAAATAAATTCTTGGGAAAGGTTGTACAGTCCGTAAATTACATAGTAATTTTTCAAAAGTTAAAATAGGGGGTTCTCAGGCCTGATGTGCTCTGATTGCTTTTGTGTCTGCCTGATTTCATTGTAACTTTGTGTTCTCCAAGAATAGGAACAGGAAGTGAATTTAAAGTAGATTTTGCAGCCAAGCTTAACCATGTAGAAATAATTGGAAGTGCTTTACTTTTTTTTCATACTTGTTAACTACTTTTCATTCTCTTTTCCTACTCATCATTCTTTGATTTTGTTTGTTTTGATTTTCTTCACCATGATCAGCTTGTTGCTCCAGAAGAAGCTTCATAAGTTTGAGTTGGCCTGTTTGGCCAACCTTTGCCCAGAGACTGCTGAGGAGTCAAAGGCACTGATACCAAGGTAAGCACCGCTGTGCTGAGTTCTGTGTATAAAATTCCTACAAGTAGAATCACTTTGTCTAAAAAGTATGTATTTTTAAAATCGGGACAGATAGCACCAACAGGGTGTGAATATGATTTGTAGCCATGCCAGCTGTTAGCAAAAATGTGGACCAGCTGAATCTCTCACATTGGTGGTAGGAGTGCAAATTATATCTTTTTTATTATTATTTTTATTTATTTTATGATAGTCACAGAGAGAGAGAGAGGCAGAGACACAGGCAGAGGGAGAAGCAGGCTCCATGCACCGGGAGCCCGACGTGGGATTCGATCCCGGGTCTCCAGGATCGCACCCTGGGCCAAAGGCAGGCGCTAAACCGCTGTGCCACCCAGGGATCCTAGGAGTGCAAATTAGTACAGTCACTTTGGAGAGCAGTTTGGCTACATCTAGTAAAGTTAAAGATGATTATACCCTGTTATCTAAAAATCCATTCCTGGGTACATGCCTAAAAGCAGCTCATACCATTCTACAAGGAGGCATGTATTCTAATGTTCATTACTGCAGTGTTAGTGATAACAGAAGCTTGACAGTCAGTAAACGAGAGGATGGATAAATCATTTATGTAGCAGTGCAAAAATTAATGAACTGGAACAATATGGAGTATAACTAATACCAGAATCAATTCGGAGTGAAAAAATTTGCAGGATAAATGTATTACAATGTCATTTCTTAAAAGTTTGAAAACAGTGCTGCATATGGCTTGTAGATACCTTTATATATGTATATAATAATAAGTTTAAAAATATGTATAGGAATGATGAATACAAATGCAGGATAATGGTTATTAATTCTGGGGAAGGTATTGCAATGGGGGGAGCATACACAGAGCCATTAATTTATTCCTGTTGTGTTTATTAAAGAAATCTAAATCAAGTAGGGGTAGCTGTTAGGGTTAACATATTTTTATACTTTCTTAAATCTTTGAAACACTTCATATGTGTTTAAAAGGAATGGCAGAAATAAAGCTGAAGGTAGAGGTGTCAGTGTTTAGAGGTAAATGGAGAAGTGTATAAGTGGTGCTCAAAGATGAGCATGTGTTCAAAAGAGTGTAGGGAACATTGTCAATTCCTGAGATACTCATTTCTTTTGGTTTTCTTCTTGTAGCTTGGAGGGGCGGTTTGAAGATGAGGAGCTACAGCAGATTCTTGATGATATCCAGACCAAGCGCAGCTTTCAATATTAGTCTCCAAATATTGCTCCACTGCTGAGGGAACTGTGTCCCAAGCCCATCACCACTGACCAGGTGTCTGGAGCTGACTTACACGGAAATACTATTGCAGAAGACAGTTGGGCTTCCTTTGGCTAGAACAAGTTAGCTTGGTCTCAGTTTAGGTTGCTGTTTTAGACTTAACTCCGAGACCATGGTAACCTGGCCTTCCCTCTTGGAGGGGGAGGCGTGAGGGGTGATGCGCATATAAGCTACACTAGTGACTACCTTCTACCACAGTTTTGGTACCTGTGTTATTTTTAAATTGTTTTTGTTTTAAGATTGTGTTTGGCTTTGTTTTTTTTTGTCTGTTTTGTTTTGTTTTGAGTAGTCTCTCCCCCCAGTGTGGGGCTTGATCTCATTACCCCCAAGGTCAAGAGTTGCAGGCTCCACTGACTGAGCCATTCAAGCACCCCTTTTTTTTTAAGATTTTAATTTTTTAGCCCCTGTGTTAATTTGATTCCTAAGATCTCATGTTTTAATTTCAGCGTATTTGTAGTTTTTGAAACTACAGGAAACGACAGTCTTATCTCAATGCAAAAGGAAGAATTAAGGGGCCCTTGGCTGATTCAGTTGGTAGAGCATGTGACTCTTGATCTCAGGGTGGTGAGTTCAAGCCCCATATTGGGCTTGGTGCCTACTTTAAAGAAACAAGGAAGGAACCCCAAATATAAACACAAAAGGAAGAATTAAATCAGACGTGTACCATCATCTGAAATTCTTACAGAAAGGATGATGGTGTTAATGACTGAGACAGCATTGGCATCATTGTATTTAACCCAGAAGTCAAGGAAGAAGCTCACCAGGGAAAGTAGTTATACCTGAAGATAACTGCCAAACATGGGGGGCTCGTAGCCTTGGGGTTGATCAGTAATGGGCCTTTTTTCTTGAGTGTTGAAGGATGTAGATTTGGAGGCAGTGGTCCTAAACCACTATTTTCTCACTCCCAGGTTAAGATTTTTTTTTTTTCCTTCATGGGCCAGACTTGAGGGTCTGAACATTTTGAAGACTCCTTGTATGGGGCGTCCAGTCCAAACTCTGTCATGCAACTCAGCAGCAGGTGATATCTGATGGGGTGATTGGGAAGGAGGGAGCCTGCCCCTTCCTGAGCCACTACAGTGAAGTCACTCGATGTAAAGCTAGTTGTTGGAAACTCTTTGATAAATACTCTAAGGATCCCTGGGTGGCTCAGCGGTTTGGTGCCCGCCTTTGGCCTAGGGTGTGATCCTGGAGACCCGGGATCAGGTCCCACATGGGGCTCCCTGTGTGGAGCCTGCTTCTCCCTCTGCCTGTGTCTCTGCCTCTCTCTCTTTCTCTCTCTGTGACTATCATAAATAAATAAAAATTAAAAAAAATTAAAATGTGGATAATAAATGTATCTATTCTGTAGATATTTTCAGATTACTAAAGAGAGCCTATTAGTGTCTGACATGTATTATTCTCCTTTTTCTTTTCTTTTTTTTTTTTTTTTTTTTTTTTATTCTCCGTTTTCTTTAAATCAAAGTTTGAGGGCCGCCTGGGTGGCTCAGTCAGCTAAACATCTGCCTTCAGCTCAGGTCATGATTTCAGGGTACTGCTCAGCGAGGAGTCTGCTTCTCCCTCTCCTGCCCCTTCACTCGTTTTCTCTGTTAAATAAATAAAATCCTTAGGCGGGGAAAACCTTCTTCAGAAAGCAAAATTAACTGGAAGAAACTTCTCTTGAAAATTGACATTCTGGTTTAATGAATATTTATTCAACTTAAGGCTTGAAGAAGCATCACTGAATAAAGTCTGAGTAGCACAAGCCATTCTTATCAAAATGTTTTAAGCTTATTTATAAAACCACTGACACCTACATAGACTTGCATGTGAATGATCATTGTAGTATTTTTTTATTTATGATAGTCACACAGAGAGAGAGAGAGAGGCAGAGACATAGGCAGAGGGAGAAGCAGGCTCCATGCACCGGGAGCCTGACGTGGGACTCCATTCCGGGTCTCCAGGATCGCGCCCTGGGCCAAAGGCAGGCACTAAACCGCTGCACCACCCAGGGATCCCTGATCATTGCAGTATTATAATAGCCAATAACGGATCAGTCTGAATGCCCACCAACTGGTGAATTATAAACAAAATACATATTCTAAATAGCAGAATACTATTCAGCAATAAAAAAAGGAAAACATGAAAGGCAAAATTGCTGAAGCCTGCAGGATATGCCAGTGGTATGACATTTTCAATTTTTATTATGAAAAATTTAAACAGGGAAGCTCAAAAGACCAGTACTTTAATCACCTATTTGCTCATCACCTACATTTAACAGATAATATTTGCTTCACCTCTATTTTTGCTAAGATGCAGTTGAAAGCAGCTCGACACTTGATTGAAATACTTAAGCGTGCATTTTAAAAAATACTTTATTTGTAAGTAGCATTATTGCACTTGGGAACATTGACCAGAATCACCTCATCTCTAATACTCAGTTCATATTTAAATTTTCCTGTGGTGAGTTACGAGCCAAAGGTGAGACCAGTGTTGGTGTAATTTAGAATGAAAGCAGTTATCATCAAGGATCTAAACTGCATGGGATCCCTGGGTAGCTCAGCGGTTTAGCGCCTGCCTTTGGCTCAGGGCACAATCCTGGAGACCCAGGATCGAGTCCTGCGTTGGGCTCCTGGCATGGAGCCTGCTTCTCCCCCTGCCTGTGTCTCTGCCTCTCTCTCTCTCTCTCTCTCTCAATCATGAACAAATCTTTTTTAAAAAAGAAAGGATCTAGGGATCCCTGGGTGGCGCAGTGGTTTAGCGCCTGCCTTTGGCCCGGGGCGTGATCCTGGAGACCCGGGATCGAATCCCACGTCGGGCTCCCGGTGCATGGAGCCTGCTTTTCCCTCTGCCTGTGTCTCTGCCTCTCTCTCTCTCTCTGTGACTATCATAAATAAATAAAAATTAAAAAAAAAAAAGGATCTAAACTGACACTTGTGAAAAATAGACATGTGGTCACTGCCATTATATTGCTGTAAGGAACCTTGACAAAAATACCTGTATGCAGGCTTGGATAAAAACAAACAAGGTAGATCTCGGGTCCCAAGTAGCACTTGATAGTAACACGTCTGCAGTCTTCCTTGATTATCACCAGGAGTGCAGGTGGGTGGACTAGAAGCAGAAGGTGGTGAATGGTAGCAGAGAAAAGCAGGTCTGTATGCCACTGAATCTTAAGACTAGGGTTACGTGCAACTCCTTTCGCTTTGCACAGCACTGAGTAGGCACTTAATAGTAAATGCTGAGTAAATAGCCCCTATTTTGAGAAAGGTCAGTGTGGAGCTTCAAGGAGAGGCAAGAATGTATCAGAGTGAGAAAATCAGAGGGTTCCATGAGTTAGGGTGGTGGGCAAGCAGCCCAGAATATACCTGGCAGCTTTGAATGACAAGCCAAAGGTGTCATTCTCTGCCCTGTCCAACATGGGAGATAATAGCCACATGCAGCTATTGAGCACTTCAGCCTGGTGTGACTCAGGAACAGCATTTTATTTATTTTTTTTTAAGATTTTATTTATTCATGAGAGACAGAGATGCAGAGACAGAGGCAGAGGGAGAAGCAGGCTCCATGCAGGGAGCCCGATGTGGGACTCGATCCCGGGTCTCCAGGATCAGGTCCTGGGCTGAAGGCAGGCGCTAAACCGCTGAGCCACCCAGGGATCCCCAGTTTTACTCAATTTAAATTAAAAAAATTAAATAGTTACTAGTGGCCTGTGGTTACTAGATTGGACAACACAGCTCTCAGCTACCAACACAGCTGTCCTGCAGGCCACTGAAAGAAGGATTTCAGGTAGATTAACTGTTGACAAAAGCAGCAGTAATCATAGGACCATTAATCACAATTTGGAGTTTAATCATATATATCATTTTCTATACATTACGGAGTTTTTTTGTGTAATACAAGTTCTGCTTTTGAAAATCTACCTTGGGGGCAGCCCCGGTGGCGCAGCGGCTTAGTGCCGCCTGCAGCCTGGGGTGTGATCCTGGAGACCTGGGATCGAGTCCCGCATTGGGCTTCCTGCATGGGGCCTGCTTCTCCCTCTGCCTGTGTCTCTGCCTCTCTCTCGCTCTCTCTGAATGAATAAATAAATAAATCTTTACAAGAAAGAAAGAAAGAAAATCTACCTTGGGGTGCCCAGGTGGCTCAGTTGGTTATGCATCTGACTTTGGGTCAGGGCAGGATCTTGGGCAGTCCTGGGATCAAACTCCCCCTGGTTGTGCTATGCACCCAATGGGGAGTCAGCTTCTCCCTCTCCCTCTGTCCCCCGTGCTCTGTCTCTCAAAATCTTTAAAAATAAAAATCTGCCTGAAAAAAAAAGAAAATCTGCCTGTACTACTACTGCTTGTAGACAAAATGATGAAAGTGATTTTAAGGAAACATTTGGCAATAGTGAAGGTGAATAACTACTTTTCCTAATTCATTTTGCCTTTTCAGCGGGCTGGTAACTTATGCTGAATTTAAAAGTCAAGATGTGGACAGCCTTGGGTGGCTCAGTGGTTTGGTGCCGCCTTCAGCCCAGGGCGTGATCCTGGAGACCCTGAATGGAGTCCCACATCAGGCTCCCTGCATGGAGCCTGCCTCTCCCTCTGCCTGTGTCTCTGCCTCTCTGTGTGTGTGTGTCTCTCATAAATAAATAAAGTCTTAAAAAATAAATAAAGTCAAGATGTTATCACCTTCTACGGTTTCCAATACTCATATTTTGTAATTCTAATAAATGTGTCCCAGAGGCAGGATACTTCCAATTTCACGACTGGTATCTTTTAGTAAGTTCTACCTCTATCTCCCAAGCCACGTCAACACCATCTTGTAGCCATGCACGTCTTAAATACATTCTTGTGGAGAGCTTATAAAATGAACTTAACATTTCTCCATATGCAAAAGCAACTGGAAGTTACAAGTACTTGGAAAACAGTACTTCCTAAACTTAGAAGAAATAAAAAACACGGACAGACTTGATGTAAGAATTTAAAATTACAGGACACCTAGGTTGTGCAGTTGAGCATCTAACTCTTGGTTTCTGCTCAGATCTTAATCTCAGGATTGTGAGATTGGGTCCTGTGTTGGCCTGGGTGTTGGGCTCTTTGTTCAGTGTAGAGTCAGCTTGAGAGTCTCTCTTCTCCCTTTGCCCCTCCCATTTCTGCTCTCTCTCTAAAGTGATAAATCATTAAAGTTAAAATCACTAACTTAAGGCAATCAACAGGGATCCCTGGGTGGCGCAGCGGTTTGGCGCCTGCCTTTGGCCCAGGGCGCGATCCTCGAGACCCGGGATCAAATCTCACGTCGGGCTCCCGGTGCATGGAGCCTGCTTCTCCCTCTGCCTGTGTCTCTGCCTCTCTCTCTCTCTCTCTCTGTGAGACTATCATAAAAAAATTAAAAAAAAAAAGAAATCACTTAAGGCAATCAACAGACTAATAAAGTTTATACCAGAGAACATAGGCAGCGTGAAGATATTTTATAGAGGTTTCTTTCTTCTTTTTTTTTTTTAGGGGCACCTGGGTAGCTCAGTCAGTTAAGCAGCTGCCTTTGGCTCAGGTCATGATCCCAGGGTCTTGGGATTGGGCTCCTCATTGAGCTCCCCACTCAATGGGCAGCCTGATCTCCCTCTCCACCACTTGACTTGTGCTCTCTCACACACGCACTCTCCCCCAAAAATAAAATCTTGGGATGCCTGGATGGCTCAGCGGTTGAGCGTCTGCCTTTGGCTTAGGGCATGATCCTGTTCCAGGGATAGAGTCCCACTCTGGGCTCCCTGCGAGGATCCTGCTGCTTCTCTCTGCCTCTCTCTCTGTCTCGAATGAATGAATGAATGAATGAATGAATGAATGAATAAATAAATAAATAAATAAATAAATAAATAAATAAATAATAAAATCCTTTAAAAAATTTTGGAAGGAAAAAAAAAAAGAATACAAAGTGTAATGGCCCAAAGGTGGGAAGGAGCTTGGGAGAAATAGGAAAAGGTAGTGGACCTGAGAGCGGTGTATGGCTGTATAGGGAAGGGTTGTAGGGCGCTATGTGAAGGGAGCAGCTTTGGAGAGGGAGCTGGCAGGGGAGACAGGCTGGGGGGTCAAGAGGATTGGAGGTGGAAGGAACTTGTGTATGTTTATGTGTCAATGGGACTGACCCAGGGGGACTGAAAAATTTGCCATGTGGGATAGAAGAGACGTGCAATAGCAAAGTTTACATAGAGGAAAAAGAAACAGGGTCCAGTGGCTAAGTGGAGGAGAGGCACAGTAAGAGGATAGAGTTTATATATTTTTTACGAAGGAAGGCAGAGAATGTGCACACACAAAGCAGGCATGTACGCTAGTAGATTTGGTCCTGTGAAGACGATGTCACCAAGTTTATAAACTACAGATATAAGGAACCACATGGTTGGGTGAGGGGAGGTGGAGGTGGTGTTCTCAGATGAGGGAAGAGGATCATAGGTTGTATAAACAAAAGCATCCCCCAAAATGGGTTGAGTACCATAAAAATGTTCATACATCTGACCTAGTGATTCTGTTTCTGGAAATTATATACCAAATATCTGGAACACCAAAAAAGCTGTCGGGAGCTGATTCTTTTTCCAAGAGAGAAATAGTATGGTATGTTATGGTCACTGTTCATGGAATATGTCTCACCTATTAAACAGGTGAGCTTTTTTTCAGAAGCTAAATGGCTTACAACCAAAATATTTTGATTTAGATAGACATTAAGGACATTATGCTACGTGAAATATCAGAGAAAGACAAATACCATATAATCTCACTTATATGTGGATTCTAAAAAACCCAACGTTGGGATGCCTGGGTGGCTCAGTGGCTGAGCATCTGCCTTCAGCTCGGGTTGTGATCCTGGGATCCGGGATCGAGTCCCACATTGGCCTCCTGCGGGGAGCCTGCTTCTCCCTCTACCTATGTCTCTGCCTCTCTGTCTCTCATGAATAAATAAATAAATCTTAAAAAAAAAAAAGAAGGCCTGGGGATATAATACACAGCAGGGTGACCATAGTTAATAATACCATATTGTAGGTGCACCTGGGTGGCTCAGTTGATTAAGCACCAGGTTTTTGGTTTGGGCTCAGGTCATGATTTCATGGGTCATGGGACAGAGTATGTGTCAGGCCCTGCAGTCAGGGAGGAGTCTGCTTGAAGCTCCTCTGCCCTGCCCCTCCTCCATTTCTGTGCCCTCTCTCTCTAAAATAAATAAATTGTTGAAAAAGATAATACTATATTGTATGATTAAAAGTTGCCAAGAGTAAAAAAAAAAAAAAAAAAAAAAAAAGTTGCCAAGAGTAGATCTTGAAAGTTGTCACCACTGGAAAAAAAACTGTAACTATGTGAGGTCATGGATGTTAACTAAACTTATTGTGGTTACCATTTCACTTGTATGTATATATATTTACATATGCACACATAATATATATGTACAATTATATATATAATCATTAATACAGTATTATATGTCAGTTACCTCAATAAGGCTTGAAAAATACATAAAACTTAAAAAAATTTTGATTTTGGAAAAAAAAATTTTTTGATTTTGGGACACGTGGTTGGCTCCACTGGAGGAGCATGAACTTTTTTTTAAAAAAGACTTTATTTATTCATGAGAGGCCGAGGGAAAAAGCAGGCTCCACACAGGGAACCCGATGTGGGACTCGATCCCAGGACTCCAGAATCATGTGCTGGGCCAAAGGCAGGCACTAAACCACTGAGCCACCCAGGCTTCCCAGAGCATGAACTCTCTCCATCTTGAGGTTGTGAGTTGGAGCTCCATGTTGAGTGTGGTACCTACTTAAAAAAAAATTTTTTTTATTTGACTTAAAGTAAAAATTAGATAGTTGAGTAAACATACAAAACGGGGTAAACATTTGTACTTCCAAAAGGAACGCTTAAGAACTGAACCTGCCTTCTCCTTCAGCTTAGACAGGAAAGTGCCAAATGCTCAGTTCTGTTCCCTTCACCCACAACGGAACTCTGGATGTCACACCTGCTGACCCCTGCCTACCAGGCCTGCACTCACCTGGACAGACTGGAGCAAAGGCCTCAGCCCCCTGCCCTGATACCAAACCAGCCCTTGGGCTCTCTGAATACTAAAAATTGACAGGCCGAAGGAGAGTTCCAGCGAGGCTTTGTTGGAGTTTATGCTCCAGCACAAGGGAAGCAACGCAGGAGAGTCCTCAGGCTGGCTCCCAAAGAGGTCACCCAGCGAGCTTTAAAGAGATTTAGTAAAAGGGAGATACCTAGATTGTTTTTCCCGCTCTTGTGCACTGGCTCTCTCGTGCCTCCCACGTCTCATTTGCGTATTACATCTCCGCCCCCGGGCGTGACTTTTAGTATTAAAATGAGGGAGGAGGTCGGCGAGAGGTCACCGTTGGCCAGAATCTCACGCAAGTGGGGTCCTCCTCTCCCAGCGGGCTTCGCTTTTAGGTAAATCTCCTACCTGCTTTCCCCTGTGTCCTTTCACTCGGGGCCACTCAGCTTTTCCCTCCACACAGCTGGCGAGGAACGCTGGATCTTGTGGTTAGGGCTGCGGGGACGCGAGTCCAGTCCTAGTCCTAAGAAGGCGTGGGCAGCTTCAGAGCCTCCTCCGGTGGTGCCGCCAACCCTCCAAGTCGCCCACTGCAGCTGGCGAGCCGCAGTTGTCACAGATTTCAACATTAAAAAAAAAACTCATTTATACATGAGAGACTCAGAGAGAGTGGCAGAGGGAGAAGCAGGCTCCGTGCACCGGGAGCCCGACGTGGGGCTCGACGTGGGGCTCGATCCCGGGTCTCCAGGATCACGCCCTGGGCTGAAGGCGCTAAACCGCTGGGCCACGCGGGCTGCCCGCAGGGTTTAGCATCTATTTGCATTTCAGAATCCTATGAGGAGGCTGGCAGTTGTAATATGCGGCTGTCAAGTGGAAGAACTGTCAAGTGGAAGAACAAAACCGTTAGCCGCGGGTCCTGTTCTCCGTGCAGAAAATGGGCTGGTTTAAATAATCATACTCACAGCTTGCCTCCCTGTAGAAGATTGCACAGAGGCAGCTCTCCGCGAAACCGGGATTCTGGCTCGACTCTTGTTGGACCTCACAGTTTTTCAGTTTTTCAAACTTGCTTCTGCCAGTCTCTGATTTTCCATAAACGTGTGTGTGTGTGTGTGTGTGTTTTAAGACTTTATTTATTTATTTGGGGGAAGAAGGGCAGAGAGAGAGAGAATCCCAAGCCACTCTGCACTGAGCTGGATGCAGAGCTTGATCTCCCAACCCTGAGATCATAACCTGAGCTGAAATCAAGAATCTGATGCTTAACTGCCACCCAGGTGCCCCTCGATAAGCAGGAGCAGGAATGGTTTTCAAAATATTTAACGACTTAGGGGCCATTGACATTCGTGCAGCCTGACATTGAGTCTCTAATTGCCAGATCAGCGTAAGGTCCTGGGCAGATGGGAGTGGTCAGAAGTTACTTAGAAAGATATTTAAATATTTTAGTAACTGGTCTGGGCCTGGGGTACTACCCAGCTGAATCTCCTCTTTTCTTTCTCTCTCACACACGTTTATACACAGGTCCTGGAACTCCCAAGGTTTATTTGCATTCGAATAGAGAAGGAGCCAGGACAGGCTACCCTCGAGTCCAGGTATTTGTGGCTATGCACTGTTAAGTGTTTTATATAACTTATTGAAACTTCGAGAATTTTTAAAACACCATAAGGCCCTTATGCTCTTCTACTCTCTAATACTTTTATATATAACCTTATCAACATCAGGTCATTTATTCATTCAACACATGTTACTGAGTGCCCACCATATGAAGTTGGGATTAAAGAAAGAGAGCAAGATAAGAAGGTTTCAGTTCTCCTGGAGCCTGCGTTCTAGTGGGGAGAGACCAGAAAAAACCAGCTACGTAGATTAGCCTGGGAGCAAGTGCTGTACTAGATGCAATGCTTGGGGATGGCCTTTTTCAGAAGATGCTATTTGAGCTGCCAAGGATAGGAAAATCTGGGAGGGGGCTGGGGAGAATTCCAGATTAGGAGAGAATGCTAAACACAAAGGCATGGATGGGGGTGGGGGTGTGGGTACAGAGAAAACAAGCTGAAATGGCTGGAACTTTGTAAATCAGGGAAAAATTTAGGAGCTGAGATTGCAGATGTAAGCAGACCTGGATTACAGAGCCAGGGGTTTGGATTTTATACTCTGCACGTTGGAAAGCTACTGGGACGTTTTAAGTAAGAAAGAAGATCTGATTTTTGTTTCAAACAGGTCATTCTGGCAGCAGTGTAGAGAACTAGAATTAGGTGAGGGGAAACATGGAAAAAGGGAAGTGGGGAGATAGGAGATTGTGCAAAGGTTCACACAAACGTGGCTTGGACTAGAGCAAGGGTCAACAAACTTCTATAAAGGGTCAGAGAAAAAAAGGGTCAGAGAGTATTTCAGGCTTTGCGGATTACATATGTTCTCTGTCACATATTGTTAGTCTTTCTTTTCTTTTTTTTTTTTAAACCCTTAGAAATGTAAAACTATTTTTAACTAGACTGCAGGAACAGTCTACCTATATCTGGACTAAAATGATACCTGTAGGGGAAGAAAAAATTTTCCTTTACCCTTTTGGCTGGCCTCTTAATTAAATTAACAGAAGACAGATTAACAAGAGAAAAATGAATTTAATTACATATGTAAAGGAGCCCCATAAGAATCTGAGATCCACACAGGGCAGGGCACTAGCTGGCTCAGTAAGTAAAGTATGCAATCTTGATCTTAGGGTCCTGAGTTCAAACCCTACATTGGGCATAGGGCCATTTAAAGTTTTTTTTTTTTTTTAATTTTATTTATTCATGAGACACACACAGAAACAGAGACACAGGCAGAGGGAGAAGCAGGCTCCCTGTGGTTTAGTGCCTCCCTTTGGCCCAGGGCGCGATCCTGGAGTCCTGGGATCAAGTCCCACGTCAGGTTCCCGGCATGGAGCCTGCTTCTTCCTCCTTAGTGCCTGCCTTTGGCCCAGGGTGCCATCCTGGAGTCCCGGGATGAAGTCCCACGTCGGGCTCCCAGCATGGAGCCTGCTTCTCCCTCCTCCTGTGTCTCTGCTCTCTTTCTATGTCTATCATAAATAAATAAATAAATAAATAAATAAATCTTAAAAAAAAAAGGAAAAAATTAGACCCACAGTCAGGCAGCTTAGACTTATATGCCATCCTGAACTAAGGAGAAGACGGTAGAGGTAGGTCTTCAACTTCTAAGGGAGAGAAGACAATTTATGGGAAGATGGGGACCGCTGAGCCACGCACAGATCCCCTCAACTTCTTAAATTTAAAGACCAAATTGGGGATGCCTAATGGCTCAGTGGTTGAGCATCTGCCTTCCGCCCAGGGCATGATCCTAGAGTTCTGCGATCAGGTCCCACATTAGGCTCCCTGCATGGAGCCTGCTCCCTCTGCCTCTCTCTCCCTCTCTCTGTGTCTCTCATGAATAAATAAATAAAATCTTAAAAAAAAAAAAAAAAGACCTAATTGGCTTTACTCATGATTGATGAATCAGGCAGCATCCCATCTAGCAAACAGAATGGAGCTCTGGAGAGCTGAACAAAATGGGAGGCTTTTATGAGCAGAAGAGGATAGAAAAAAGTAAGTTTCTAGCAAAGAGTGGGTTGTTTCAGGCAAGGTCACTTTCCTTTGTAGGAAGAGTAGGTGTCTATCATGTAGATGACCTCACCAGAGCTGATCAGGTAACTCCAATTGACTGGTTAAAGTTCCTGGGAAAGGCTGAAATTACAATTAGTTTAGATACTACATCTTGGTTTGCTGATGCGGAGCTTAGCACAAGCAACTCCATTTTTGGCATGTTGTCTCTCCTTTTCTTTTCTTTTCTTTTCTTTTCTTTTTTCTTTCTATTTTATTTATTAGAGAGAGCAGGGGGAGAAGCAGAGGGAGAGGGACAACCAGACCCCATACTGAGAGAGGAGCTTGATGTGGGGCTTGATTCTACAACCTTGAGATCATGTCTTGAGCCAAAATCAAGAGTCAGACACTTAACTAAGCCACCCAGGTGCCCCTCCTTTTTTTTTTTTTTTTTTTTTTTCTTTAACACATTGCAGTGGAGGGATCCCTGGGAGGCTCGGCGGCTTAGTGCCTGCCTTTGGCCCAGGGCTTGATCCTGGAGTTCCAGGATCGATTCCCACATCGGGCTCCCTCCATGGAGCCTGCTTCTCCCTCTGCCTGTGTCTCTGCCTCTTTCTCTCTCTCTCTCTGTGTGTGTCTCTCATGAATAAAGAAATAAAATCTAAAAAAAAACCAAAAAACAAAAAAAAAAACACATTGCAGTGGAAGCAATAGAGACCAACATCAATTCACCGGGTGGTAGAATCAATACTCTGATTCAGGTCTATTGACATGAGGTCCAGTGTTCTTTTCCCCTGGCATGCTTTGTAGGCCAAATCTGTAGTTGTGTATGTGGTATTCTAACGTGGATTTTTGTTTTCTCAAAACTTCAGAACTGTATATTTAAAGAAACTATATACATTACTTTTGGTATTTAATTTAGAGACTTTAGTTGAGTGGAGAGACTACTTAAAGCTCCCCCATTCATGAGATAATTATTCAAACTTCTACTTTTTTTATTCTTTAAAGAGTTTAAAATTTTTTTTTATTTTTAATTTTATTATTTTTTTTATTCAGTTGAGAGAGAGAGAGCACGAGAGCACAAGAGCATGAGCAAGAGGGAGGATCAGAGGGAGATGGAGAAGCAGACTCCCTGCCAGGCAGGGAGCCTGATGTAGGACTCGATCCCAGGACCCAGGGAACAAGACCTGAGCTGAAGGTAGACACATAACTGACTGAGCCACCCAGATGCCCCTCAGCCTTTTATTAATTAGTTAATTAATTAATTAATTAAAGATTTTAATTTATTTGAGAGAGAGTGACAAGAGAGAGTACAAGCTGGGGGAGAGGCAGAGGGAGAGGGAGAAGCAGATTCCTTTCCACGCTGGGAGTGGACTCTGGGATCATGACCTGAACTGAAGGCACACATTTAGCTGACTGAGCCACCCAAGTGCCCCTCAACCATTTGTTTTTTTAAATTTTTATTTATTTATGATAGTCACAGAGAGAGAGAGAGAGAGGCGGAGACATAGGCAGAGGGAGAAGCAGGCTCCATGCACCGGGAGCCCGACGTGGGATTCGATCCCGGGTCTCCAGGATTGCGCCCTGGGCCAAAGGCAGGTGCCAAACCGCTGCGCCACCCAGGGATCCCAACCTTTTTTTTTTTTTTTTAAAGAAAATGTCAGGCGAGGGCATCCCTGGGTGGCTCGGTGGTTTAGCGCCTGCCTTTGGCCCAGGGCGTGATCCGGGAGTCCTGGGATCGAGTCCCACATCAGGATCCCTGCATGGAGCCTGCTTCTCTCTCTGCCTATGTCTCTGCCTCTCTCTGTCTCTCATGAATAAATAAATAAAATCTTTAAAAAAAATGGAATAAAACTAATCTCAAATACACACAATAATAGAATGACATAAGGAACTCTCACTCATTTATCACCTAGCCAACTTGTATTATCTATTTCCCTCTTTCCTCCCTTTCCCCCTTAAGGATATTCAGCCATTAAAAAAAAAAAAAAAAGCAGGGACGCCTGGGTGGCTCAGCGGTTCAGCTTCTGCCTTTGGCTCGGCATGATCCTGGAGTTCTGGGATGGAGCCTGCTTCTCCCTCTGTCTCTCTCTTTCTGTGTCTCTCATGAATAAATAAATAAAAATCTTAAAAAAAAAAAAAAAAAAGAGTCGGAGGCTTAATTGGGCCACACAGATGCCCCTACTTACTTTTTTAAGTAGGCTCCATGCCCAGGATGGAGCCCAAAGTAGGGCTTGACCTCACTACCCTGAGATTAAGACTACAGCAGAAATTAAGAGTCAGATGCTTTTTTTAAAAAAAAGATTTTATTTATTCATGAGAGACACACAGAAAGAGGCAGAGACACAGAGGGAGAAGCACCGCTGAGCCACCCGGTCTGCCCAACAATTAGATGCTTAATGGACTGAACCACCCACATGCCCTGGCATACTGATTTTATTTTGTAATTTTAAAAAATATTTTATTAATTTGTTTGACAGAAAGAGAGAGTACAAGCAGGGGGACTGCAGGCAGAAGGAGAGGGATAAGCAGCTTCCCCACTGAGCAGGGAGCCCAGCGTGGGGCTCCATCCAGATCCTGAAATCATGACCTGAGCTGAAGACAGACACTTAACTGACTGAGCCACCCAGGTGTTCCATGCACTGACCATTTAAAATAAAAGTTACTTGGGCAGCCTGGGTGGCTCAGCGGTTTAAGTGCCTGCCTTCATCCCAGGGCATGATCCTGAATCCTGGGATCGAGTCCCACATCGGGCTCCCTACATGGGGCCTGTTTCTCCCTCTGCCTGTGTCTCTGCCTCTCTCTCTCTCTCTCTCTCTCTCTCTATCATGAATAAATAAATAAATAAAGTATTTAAAAAAATAAATAAAATTACTTAAATGGCCAATCCAAAAAGAACTCTGATGCCCCTTTGTCTCCAGAAAATAGGAAATAAATCTCCCATGTGAAAGGTATCCTCTCTATACCAGGAGGTAAAGATACATTCTTATTACTAGAGATATGGAATTTAGAGCTGAAAAGTCTATATAAATAATGCTGTTACATTTTACTAATTTCCACCTGCACTAATTCTGCTTAAAATTCCTTACTAGGGGATCCCCTGGTGGCTCAGTGGTTGAGCATCTGCCTTGGGCCCAGGGCGTTGATCCTGGAGACCTGGGATCCAGTCCCGCGTCGGGCTCCCTGCATGGAGCCTGCTTCTCCCTCTGCCTGTGTCTCTGCCTCTCTCTCTTTCTCTGTCTCTCATGAGAATAAATAAAACTTTAAAAATAAAATATAATACCTTACTAATTGAAGCTCATTAACATGAATTTTCATTGTACTGTTAATGCCTCAGAGATCTATTCTTTTTTTTTTTTTTAAAGATTTATTTATTTATTCATTCAGGGAGAGCGAGAGAGAGAGGCAGAGACACAGGCAGAGGGAGAAGCAGGCTCCATGCAGGGAGCCCGACATGGGACTGGATCCTGGGTCCCCAGGATCCCGCCCTGGACTGAAGGCAGCGTTAAATCCCTGAGCCAACGGGGCTGCCCCCCCGCCCTTTTTTTTTTAAAGTATGCCCACTGTTGGGCTCCAATTCACAACCCCAAGATAAAGAAGTGTTTTCTACCAACAGAGCCAGCAAAGTGCCTCAATGCCTCTATTCTTTAATAACTTTTTTGGAGGGCAGCCCTGGTGGCTCAGCGGTTTAGCACCGCCTTCATCCCAGGGCCTGATCTGGAGACCTGGGATCGAGTCCCATGTCGGGCTCCCTGTGTGGAGCCTGTTTCTCTCTCTGCCTCTCTCTCTGTGTCTCTCATGAATAAATACAATTTATTTATTTATTTATTTTTTAAATGTGGAGGTTGATATTTACTTTTTTTTTAAAATTTTTATTTATTTATGATAGTCACACACAGAGAGAGAGAGAGAGAGGCAGAGACACAGGCAGAGGGAGAGGCAGGCTCCATGCACCGGGAGCCCGATGTGGGATTCGATCCTGGGTCTCCAGGATCACGCCCTGGGCCAAAGGCAGGCGCCAAACCGCTGCGCCACCCAGGGATCCCTAAATACAATTTATTAAAAAAATAACTTTTTTGGAGACAGTAGATCACTTGTATAGAATTCTATAGAATATAACTGTTTGCATACTTGTAGTCTTATCTCCTAGTCAATTAAAAAAAATAATTTTCCCAGCAGGACTTGCATGATTAGTGGTATGAATATGAATAGCTTTTAGTTATTACTAGATTGATATTTTAATGCAGCACATCTTAAGAATTTTCAAGGATCAGGACACTTTATTATGCTTGAATGCCTTCCCTATCACTTGTAGTTATAATATCTAGAATGGACCACTTGCTTGTCACTTTTCTTTTAGAACCCTACTTAAGGGTAGACTACTGAGGGTCACTTTCCTGTCTCCATTCTCCCACTTCAGCTGGTGAGAATCCTGCCTTTCCTTCAGGGTTCCTGTCATCCTATCCTACACTTAACCACATGGAACTCAAATTGTTGTACTGCAAGGGACTCTTTGAGGACTGGTTTATTCTGTACCTGGAAGTTAGAGAATATGCAGAGCAGTACTAAATAGTGGTTTGGTGACTGAGTTATGAGTTCCTCCATACCACCCATCCCTGCTCCTCCCATTCCCACTCTACCATATTCTTTTAGGGGTATATACACTCTCACATATCCTAGTGTTAAGAACAAGACCACCATAATTGGAGTCATTTATGTTTAGCCCCACATCACAAAAACAAGACAACATAATTTTGGCTCTCCCAGAAATGGGATCTTAACCAGTTAATCAGGAATCACCTAATCAGCACTAGTTAAGTAATTGGCCTGATAGACTCCTGCCATCCTCTAAAGCAAAGTGATCTTACTATAACAATGTACCTTTTTAAAAAAAACAAAAACAAAACAAACAAACAAAACCCCAATCTACTTTTTTTTTTTTTTTAATGATTTATTTAGGGATGCCTGGGTGGCTCAGCAGTTGAGCGTCTGCCTTTGGCCTGGGGCATGACGCCCTAATCTACCTTGTGTCTAGTATAACTTCCGTCTTCCCACTCCCATCTGCCTATAAAAGTCTTTAATTTTGAAACTTTCTTTTTTTTTGAAAGATTTTATTTATTTAATCATGAAAGACACACACACACACAGAGGCAGAGGCACAGGCAGAGGGAGAAGCAGGTTCCATGCAGGGAGCCTGACGTGGGACTCGATCCCAGGTCTCCAGGATCATGTCCTGGGCCGAAGGAGGCGCTAAACTGTGAGCCACCCAGGCTGAAACTTTTTTATTTTTTAAAAGCAAATCTTTTATTTTTATTTCACGAGAGACAGAGAGAGAGGAAGAGACAGAAACAGGCTCCATGCAGGGAGCCTGATGTGGGACTCGATCCTGGGACCCCAGGTCACGCCCTGAGCCGAAGGCACATGCTCAACCGCTGAGCCACCCAGGTGTCCCTGAAACTTTCTTAAGTCATCTCTCTGCCCACAGTGGGGCTCAAACTCATGACCCAGAGATCAAGAGTTGCATGTTCTACCAATAGAGATGGTCAGGCTCCCCAATACTTTAAAATCCTTGATTCATATTGCTGTATTATTTCCCAAAACTTAGAAGACAACTTGTTTGGAAGTCATACATTTCTGAACCTTATAAAAAATGGAGGGACGCCTGGGTGGCTCAGTGGTTGGGCGTCTGCCTTCCGCCCAGGGCGTGATCCTGAGACCCAGGATTGAGTCCCGCATCGGGCTCCCTGCATGAAGCCTGCTTCTCTCTCTGTGTGTCTGCTTCTCTGTGTCTCATGAATAAATAACATCTTAAAAAAAAAAAACAACAAAAAAAACCAAGGGATCGTCCAGTGTCCTCTTTTGTGCCCTATGTAACTGCCTGTGATAGTTGTGTCTATCAGTAATTATTTCATGTGGCTGTGTAGTTCACTGTAGGACCGCAATACAACCCATTTACTGGCAAAACTACTGATGGACATTTGGATTACCAGTGATTGATTACTCTGATCACAGCTGCTATGAAGACTTTTGTATAAGCCACAGGTAGATGAATGCACGCACTCCAATTGCACTGTAACTGCTGGGTAGCAGGTGAGTATAAACTTAACTTGAACAGACACGGTTAGTTTTCCAAAGTGGTTGTCGCATATGACTCAGTTTTTATAACTTGGTCAGCCTCTGAGGAAAGGAGATAACCTACAGGCACGATTTGCTTCAGGTAATGTAAACTCCAACTTCCTGCTTGACTAAACTAAGTGCATTCATTTAAATGCTCAAAATAGGTACCTGGGTGGCTCAGTCCCTTTAGCACCTGCCTTTAGTTCAGGGCCTCCGGGATTGAGCCCCGCATGGGCTCCTTCTCAGAGGAGAGCCTGCTTCTCTCCCTCTGCCTCTCATGAACAAATGAGTAAAATCTTTCAAAAAATGCTTAAAATAGGGGCGTCTGGAGTCAGTTAAGCGTCTGCCTTCAGCTCAGCTCATGCTCTCCAGGTGCTGGGGTCCAAGCAGCTCCCTGCTCAGTCCGCTCCTCCCTCTCTGTGATCCCTCTCCCACTCTCTCTCAAATAAATAAATAAAATCTTTAAAATGTTCAAAACGCCGTAGGAGCCCCAATTTCATCCACGCTTAGACTCGGCAAGGCCAGGTGCCTTGCCCACAATTTCACTCTCGGTGGGCTGGGCCATACACGGTCACTGCCACACCGCCCGCCAACAAGTTTCTTATTCAAATTTTGAAAATCCAGGTGTCTTTCAGAGCATGAAGTTTAGCTCACGGTGTAAAGAAAGTCAGAAGGCCTCAGCCCTCCTCCGGAGGCAGCGCGGACTTCCTCTCCGCGGGAACAAAGGGAGCACTCAGCGAAGCCGCGTGGGGACCTGGCTCGGCCCCGCCCCTTACCTATGCACCTGCGCAGATGGAGGCCGACGGAGCTAGGCGCCCCAGGCGCGCATGACGTATGACGTTCGACGGTGCGCGATGACGCTAGGGCGTGCGCTCGGTGGCTCGTAGGGGAAGATGGCGGCTGCTGCTTTGGAGGAGAGGGATTGAGAGGGGCGGAGGGAAGAGGCCGGGCGGGAGAGACGTTCCCGACAGTGAAGACGAACCCTTCGTTCACCGTTCATTAGGAGCTCTGCTCAGCGCCGGAGGGTGAGTGCAGCTGCGGCACGGCACCCCCAGCCCGCAGCAGGCGGAGGCACTTTCCGCCATTTTCAAGCTCGGCCGTTGCGTGCTTTGGGGGCCTGGAGGGGCGCCTGGGGACAGGTTGGGTGAGCCGGAGGATTGTGGTCGGGAGGGCCCTTGAGGCTGGTCCGAGCTCTAGGGGAGGGAGCTGGAGGCTCGGGGCAGGCCGGGTAAGAAGGGGGCAAGTAGGACTAAGGCCCTTAACTGGGAACTGGTGGCGACGAGACGTCAGTAGGGTAGGCCACGGATAAGACGTGAAGTTTGGAGAAGGGAAACGCGTTAAATGGAGACTTGGGGCGGGAGTGGAGGGGATTGAGCCGAGAAGTGAATGGAAATGTGGTTTCAAGGGGTCTCGGGAAGTTCATGCGAAACCTGTGAAGCAGCGGCAGGTTTAGTCTCGGTATTACCGTCGCTTGAAACTGGTGTTTGTAACAGGGAGAACCCCATAGTTTGACAAGCAGAAACTCACCTCTGGAAAAGTTACGTTCCTGTTTTGTTTGCTTTAAACATGCTACTGCCGGTGCCCCTTCGCTAACTCCGTCCGCCTCTCCGGTTTTAATAAGTTGCTTTCTGACAACCAGATATTTAGGATCTTAGAAAACTTTATTTTTAGAAAAGAAAATAAATATTGATACTAAGTGGTTGTAACCCTTGTGGTTAGTAACTGTTCCGTTGAAAGAGGAAGGTAGGTTGATAGGGAATTCCGTAATTGGATCTCTTTAAATCAGATCGGAAAAGTTACTATTACTTGTGGAAAACCCATCATGAATGTTTAGAAGTAATTTCTGCACAGATAGATGACTTCAAGTTAACTCTTCAGGAACTTTGGAAGACATCTGAGTATGAACAAAAAACCCCGTATTAAAGGAATACCTCTTGGGAGCGCTGAGGTGACTTTTAAGTACACTCTGGAGATCTAGCGCACGCAGTATTTTTTGCCTGTTTTTTTTTTTTTTTAATTTTTATTTATTTATGATAGTCACAGAGAGAGAAAGAGAGGCAGAGACACAGGCAGAGAGAAGCAGGCTCCATGCACCAGGAGCCCGACGTGGGAATCGATCCTAGGTCTCCAGGATCGCGCCCTAGGCCAAAGGCAGGCGCCAAACCGCTGCGCCACCCAGGGATCCCTTTTTGCCTGTTGAAAGTGATGCAGTCAGTGGTAGAACTATTTAATTCAAACAACTTTTAGAGACTGTTAAAACGAAGCATGTTAATTGTTCCCACGGTGGCATTTTCCTTTTCTTAATCTTAATTGCATTTTAATTTTTTTTTTAATTTATTTTTTTAAATTGCATTTTTAAAAGATTTTATTTGAGAGAGACTGAGACAGCATAGGGGGAGGGGCAGAGGGAGAAGTAGAGGGACAAGCAGACTCCTCGCTGAGCTGGGAGCCCCACGTGGGGCTGCATCTCAGGATCCGGAGGCAGATGCTTAACCTCCTGAGCCACGCAGGTGCACCTCTTAATTGCAGTTGACGCCCATTTTTAATTACCCTAAGATACTTTTGCACGTTTTAATTGGTCTCCTTGCCTAGAATATAAAGTACGGTACCAGTTTGAGTTTGTGCAGAGCTTGAAGTTCTGTAGTCTATCTTATTGAAATTTACGGAAAAATTTAATTTTTCTTACACGTGGTAAGAATATTGGTAGAAAGTTGGCCTTACATCATAATGATTTAGTTGCAAATCTTTATCTATGATGTTGATGACTTGAATTCTTTGGTTGGTGAAAAATATTAAAATGTCCAAGGTCCGATTTTTGCCATCACAGTTTTATCTTGACCTAAGGCTTTAATTACTCTTTTACTAGCCACTTACGATGCTTATTCATAGTTTTTTTTTGTTAAGTAATAACTCCATATTTCTCACATTACTTTGGGAAAAACACGTTATTTATTGTCCAAGTTCAAACTTTCATATTTCTGAATAAGGAAGTAAAGTTATAGTAAAGTTTTAAAACTATGACTATATTGACAAATACTGGTGAAAGTCACTTATGAATATATGGAATCCTTTTGAGATTGCTTAGCAAAAAAAATTAGGATTTTTACGACTGTTTTTAGATAAAGTAGTAATTGTAGGCTAGAAATTTTCATTACCAACATATATTTACTTAAATGTCATGAACTTACCACTTGTTTAAGCATTGCAGATTTGTTGTTTTAAGATTCTGGATTGTCTTAGTTTTCTGTCAAATATCCCAATTTTTTTTTTTTTTTTTTAAGATTTTACTTATTTATTCATGAGAGAGACAGAGAGAGAGAGAGAGAGAGAGAGAAAAGCAGAGACACAGGCAGAGGGAGAAGCAGACTCCACACAGGGATTCCGATGTGGGACTCAATCCCGGGACTCCAGGATCGTGCCCTGGGCCAGAGGCAGAGGCTAAACCGCTGAGCCAACAGGGATCCCATATTCCAAGATTTTATTTGTGTTGAAATTTTTGCTTGTAAGATGTTATGTCTGTTTGATTATTTACTCATTCATTTATTTTTTTTAAAGATTTTTAAAAATTTATTTATTCATTATATATATATATATAGAGAGAGAGAGAGAGAGAGAGGCAGAGTCACAGGCAGAGGGAGAAGCAGGCTCCCTGCACCGGGAGCCCGACGTGGGACTCGATCCCGGGTCTCCAGGATCGCGCCCTGGGCCAAAGCCCAGCACCAAACCGCTGAGCCACCCAGGGATCATTCATTCATTCATTCATTCATTCATTCATTCATTTATTAATTATTATTTTTGGTGGAATGGTGAAGGTTTCTCTGTTGCTGTAATATGTTGTGTGACAAGTAAGTTGCCAGGCCATAGTTTTAATGCTTAAAAATGCCCCCCCCCCCTTTTTTTTTGGGTCTTTGACAGTGACATAGGTTAAAAACTTTTCTCTTGGAACATGGGCAGTCCCGGTGGCTCAGCGGTTTAGCGCTGCCTTCAGCCCAGGGTGGCTCAGCGGTTTAAGCGCCGCCTTCAGCCTAGGACGTGATCCTGGATGGAGCCTGCTTCTCCCTCTGCCTGTGTCTCTGCCTCTCTCATGAATGAGTAAATAAAATCTTAAAAAATAAATAAATTAAAAAAAACACCTTTTCTCTTTGAACACACTCTGGTAACGTTTCTGTTCCCATTGCAAAAGACTTGAATTGGTTCTAGACGCAGAAACTCTTAAGTGTGTTGGAAAGTCGTACGCACGTTACTCTCCTCCTTTCTGGTCCTTGAACATTTTAGTAATATTTTTTGGTGGAGGGCTGACTTCATAATGTTTGTATTGTACTGTATAGTCATAGTTTGAGAGCTTATAATAGTATTAGAAAGGTCATGGTTTTCAGCTGCAGACAGGTTTATTTTATTTATTTATTTATTTATTTATTTTTATTTTTTAAAGATTTTATTTTTTTATTAATGAGAGACATACAGAGAGAGGCAGAGACACAGGCAGAGGGAGAAGCAGGCTCCATGCAGGGAGCCTGATGTGGGACTCGATCCCGGGACTCAGGGGTCACGCCCTGAGCCGAAGGTAGGCACTAAACCACTGAGCCACCCAGGGATCCCTGCAGACAGGCTTAAATGTGAGGCTCAGGGATCTCTGGGTGGCGCAGCGGTTTGGCGCCTGCTTTTGGCCCAGGGCGTGATCCTGGAGACCCGGGATCGAGTCCCACGTCGGGCTCCCGGTGCATGGAGCCTGCTTCTCTCTCTGCCTGTGTCTCTGCTTCTCTGTCTCTCTCTGTGCGACTATCATAAATAAATAAATAAATAAATAAATAAATAAATAAATAAGCAAGCTCGCTCACGACTAACCAGCTTTTTTTATATTGGGTCAGTTAATTAAACTCTGAACTTCAATTTCCTTATGTGTAAGAATGTTTACAATGATTATTTCTGAGATGAAAGAGTGATAGGTAGTAAGCATTTAGTAAATTTTGGCATTTTTTTCTTCCTGTGACTTGAATTTAATTGGCGAGGTCATTTTCTTTTTTTTTTTTTTTTTTTTTTTTGAGGTATAATTGACAGGTAACATAATAGTTCAAAGTGTACAACATAATGATTCAATATTTGTATATATTGTAAAATGATGGCTTCAATAAATGTAGTTAACATCCGTCGCGAAACAGTCACGAATCTTTTTCTTTTGATAACTTTTAAGATTTCCTCTCTTAGCAACTTCCATATATGCAATATAGTATTATTAACTATAGTCACTATGTTGTATGTTACATCTCCATGGCTTATTTTTAACTGGAAGTTTGTACCTTTGACTCCTGTCACCTTTTTGCCTCCCCTCCCCCCTTTTCAGTTTTTTAAAGATTAACTCAAATATCTTTGTTAAATATTTAGTCTCATTCCTCTGGTAAGCTATTCTGTTCCCTGTGTTATTAAAGCATTTTGTGCATATCTCTAATTAATGCATTTTGATTGTGTATCTTCACCTCTTTGTGAGCCTCTTTGAAGGCAGATACTTCATTTTCATATTATATATATATATATTTTTTAAGATTCATTCATGAGAGACATAGAGAGGCAGAGACATAGGCAGAGGGAGAAGGAAGCTCCTCGTGGGGAGCCCAGTGCGGGACTCAATCCCAGGACCCCGGCATCATGACCCAAGCCAAAGGGCAGATGCTTACCCACTGAGCCACCTAGGAGCCCTCATTGCCTTATATTTTTGTATTCATAAAGCTAGGCAGTATAAAAATTGAGAAATGATGGAATAAGTGGGTTTTCTACAGAACCTTTCCTCATAACTGCTGAGATCCGTTTTCACACAGATCTGGTTTATTTCTGCTCCTTAGCCTTTACTTGAGAGCTCTTTGCTTGTCTCCCTCCTCTCAGACCATTCATATCATATCCATTCCTCAAAATCCAGCTAAATATCATACCATTAATGAGGTCTTAAGTGACTTTTCCCTTATTTGTAACTCCTCTCTCCAGTTAGCCTAGGGTGTGTGTGGTTGTCTCCTGTTACTTTGTGCCCTGTAGTACTTGGCACAATGCCTTACCTGTTTTGAGTAGTTCCTTGGGTGGGATGATAAGTGCAAAACTGTGCTGAGGCTGAGTTTGTTACAGGCACCTGCTGTATTCTCTGTCCCACTTAGTAAGATACTTTTAAGGGACAATCCCCCCCCCCCCTTTTTAAAGATTTTATTTATTCATGAGAGACAGAGAGGTGTGTGGAGGAGGGGGCAGAGACACAGGCAGAGGGAGAAGCAGGCTCCATGCAGGCAGCCTGACATGGGACTTGATCCCATCCCAGGTCTCCAGGATCAGGATCACTTCCTGGACTGAAGGCGGCGCTAAACCACTGAGCCACCTGGGCTGCCCCAATTTCCCTTTCTTTGTATGTAGAATATTCTGTTAACTTTCCCCCCATCTTTTATGTGAAATTGCAAACATCCAGAATAGTTGCAAGAATGAACACCTATTAATTTCATGTAGATTTACCTGTTACTAACAGTTAACCATTTGCTTTAGCCCTCTATCTACCTCCTCCTCCAACAATCAATTGAAATTAAGTAGCACATATCATGCTCTTTGTCCCCTAAATATCTCATGATGTGGGATCCCTGGGTGGCGCAGCGGTTTGGCGCCTGCCTTTGGCCCAGGACGCGATCCTGGAGACCCGGGATCGAGTCCCACGTTGGGCTCCCGGTGCATGGAGCCTGCTTCTCCCTCTGCCTGTGTCTCTGCGCCCCTCTCTCTCTGTGACTATCATAAATAGATAAAAAAAAAAAAAAAAAAATCTCATGATGTATCTCTTTAAGATTATGTCATTCTTGCGATGCCTGGGTGGCTCAGTAGTTGAGCCTGGATCAAGTCCCACATGGGGCTCCCTGCAGGGAGCCTTCTTCTCCCTCTGCCTATGTCTCTGCCTCTCTGTGTGTCTCGCATGAATAAGAAAATAAAAAAATCTTAAAAGAATGGGACGCCTGGGTGGCTCAGCGGTTGCGCATCTGCCTTCAGCTTGGGGTGTGATCTGGGTCCCAGGATCGAGTTCTGCATTGGGCTCCCTATGAGGAACCTCCTTCTCCCTCTGCCTGTGTCTCTGCCTCTCTCTCTCTCATGAATAAATAAATAAAAATCTTAAAAAAATTTAAAAATTAAATTCTTCCACACTTTTTAATTTTAAACCAGACTCCACTGAAGGCAGTATTTTTTTTTTTTTTTAAAGATTTTATTTATTTATTCATGAGAGACCGAGAGAGAGACAGAGACCTAGGCAGAGGGAGAAGCAGGCTCCATGCAGGAAGCCTGATGTGGAACTGGGTCCTGGGTCTCCAGGATCATGCCCTGGGCTGAAGGCAGCGCTGAACCGCTGAGCCGCCTGGGCTGCCCAACTGAAGGCAATGTTAAAAACATGATACTAGGGCGCGATCCTGGAGACCCGGGATCGAATCCCACGTCAGGCTCCCGGTGCATGGAGCCTGCTTCTCCCTCTGCCTGTGTCTCTGCCTTTCTCTCTCTCTCTCTGTGACTATCATAAATAAATAAAAAAAAAATTAAAAAAAAAAATAAAGTGAAACTTTCATTAAAAAAAAAAAAAAAAAGGGATCCCTGGGTGGCGCAGCGGTTTGGCGCCTGCCTTTGGCCCGGGGCGCGATCCTGGAGACCCGGGATCGAATCCCACATCAGGCTCCCAGCATGGAGCCTGCTTCTCCCTCTGCCTGTGTCTCTGCCTCTCTGTCTCTCTCTGTGTGACTATCATGAATAAATAAATAAAATCTTTAAAAAAAAAATAAAATAAAAACATAATATCTAAGGCATACCTTATTACCTTATTATGCCTAAGGTAATTAGCATTAAGTCTCTGGCGTTGAATTTTTTATTTTTTAAGATTTTATTTATTCATGAGAGACACAGGCAGAGACACAAGCAGAGGGAGAAGCAGGCTCCGTGCAGGGAGCCGGACGTGGGACTTGATCCTGAGTCTCCAGGATCACACCCTGGGCCCAAGGTGGTGCTAAATTGCTGAGTCACCCGGGCTGCCCTAGCATTGACAAAAAGTCAGCAGTGTTACACGTTACGAATTTTCTGATTGAATGCTTAAAATGTCTTTTAACTGGTTTCGTTAATTCCTTTTATTTCCTATAGGATGGAAGTTAGGTCTAGAGAGGCTTGATTAAATTTGGGTCAAATGTGTTTGGCACAGATACTTTATAGGTGATAACATATAATTTATATTGTCATACATCAGGAACAACAGAATGTCTGGTTCTCCTCCTGCTAGTGAGGATCCATAAATAAGGTGGTGGAAACTGCCACATGTTAGTTTGCCCCATTGTTTACAATGCTAAGTTTCCTTGCTTAGTGTGATGCCCGCCAGATTTCTTCATTGTAAAAGTACATTTTCCCTTTCACCTAGTGGTTGATTATTATCGTTGGTCCAGTCATTTGTTACATTGGGGGTTTTCTAACTCTGTTATTTACACTTATTAGCTGTTTTCTGTAAAAAAAAAAAGTTTCCGCTTTTCATATTTTAAACTTTTAAATTTTGAAATAAATACAAACTTACAGAGTGTTGTTGGAATGATAGTACAAAAAACTCCCATATGCTTTTCATCACTATTCACTTATTAACATTTTGTCACATTTGCTTTTCCCTCCTTCCCTCCATCCCTTCCTTTCTCCCATCCCTTGTATTTTTTTCTGAACCATCTAAAGTCATGGATGTCATGCACCTTTTCCCTTAAGAACATCACCCCCCCCCTTTTAAAAGATTTTATTTATTCATGAGAGAGAGGGGCAGAGGAAGAAGCAGGCTCCCTGCAGGAAGCTTGATGCAGGCCTCCGATCCCAGGACCCCAGGGCCATGACCTGAGCCAAAGGCAGGCACTTAACCACTGAACCACCCAGCTGCCTTTTTTTTTTTTTTTAAGATTTTACTTATTTATTCATGAGTGACACAGAGAGAAAGAGAGAGAGGCAGATACACAGGCAGAGGGAGAAGCAGGCTCAATGCAGGGAGCCGGATGTGGGAGTGGATCCTGGGACTCCAGGATCACGCCCTGAGCCAAAAGCAGACGCTAAACTGCTGAGCCACCCAGGAATCCCCCCAAATTTTATCTTCTTAACCAATTCTTTTTTTTTTTTTTATTTTTTTATTTTTTATTTATTTATGATAGGCACACAGTGAGAGAGAGAGAGAGGCAGAGACACAGGCAGAGGGAGAAGCAGGCTCCATGCACCGGGAGCCCGACGTGGGATTCGATCCCGGGTCTCCAGGATCGCGCCCTGGGCCAAAGGCAGGCGCTAAACCGCTGCGCCACCCAGGGATCCCTTCTTAACCAATTCTTAAGTATTCAGTTCAGTAGTGTTAAGTATGTTCATATTGTTGTGCCACAGATTTGGAAACTTTTTTCATCTTGCAAAACAAGCTCCGTACTCACAGAACAACTTCCTATTTCTCCCTCCTACAGCTTGTAGCAGTCACTCTTCCACTTTATGTTTCTATGAGTTTGGCTACTTTAGATACCTCACATGATTGAAATCATGTATTATTTCTTTTTGTGGCTGGCTTATTGCATTTAGCATAATGTCCACAAGGTTCATCCATGTTGTAGCATGTGACGGGATGTCCTTCCTTTGATAGCTGAACAATATTCCATTGTATGCACATCTCACATTATGGTTATCCATTCATCCATGGCTCATCCACCTTTTGGCTATTGTGAACAGTGCTGCTATGAGCATGGTGTCCATATATCTCTTCAAGATCCTGTTTTCAATTCTTTTAAAAAAAATTTTTTTTTTTAATTTTTATTTATTTATGATAGTCACAGAGAGAGAGAGAGGCGCAGAGACACAGGCAGAGGGAGAAGCAGGCTCCATGCACCGGGAGCCCGATGTGGGATTTCATCCCGGGTCTCCAGGATCGCGCCCTGGGCCAAAAGCAGGCGCCAAACCGCTGCGCCACCCAGGGATCCCTGTTTTCAATTCTTTTGAATATCTACTCAGAAGTAGGATTGCTGGATTGCATGGTAGTCTATTTTTAATTTTTTGAGGAGCCTCCATCCCATTTTCCATAGTGATAATACCATTTTACAATCCTATAAAAAGGTTCCAGTTTCTCCACGTTCTCACCAACACTTACTTCCTCTTTCTTTGATAGTAGTTATTCTAATAGGTGTGAGGTGATAACTCATTGTTTCTTTCTTTTTTTTTTTTTTTTTTTTTAAGATTTTATTTATTTATTCATGAGAGACCGAGAGAGAGAGAGGGGCAGAGACACAGGCAGAGGGAGAAACAGGCATCATGCAGGAAGCCCGACGTGGAACTCGACCCCGGGACCCCAGCATCACATCCTGGACTGAAGGTGGCGCTAAACCGCTGAGCCACCCAGGCTGCCCATTCTGGGTTTTTTTTTTTTTTTTTTTTTTAAGATTTTTATTTATTTATTCATGAGAGACAGAGAGAGAGGCAGAGACCTAGGCAGAAGGAGAAGCAGGCTCCCTGCAGGGAGCCCGATGTGGAACTCGATCCTGGGACTCCAGGATCACGCTCTGGGCCGAAGGCAGGCGCCAAACTGCTGAGCCACCCAGGGATCCCTGTATGTTTTTTTTTTTTTTTTTTTTTAAGATTTTATTTATTTGAGAGAGAGTGCACATGAGCAGGGGGAGGGGCAAAGAGGAGGAGAAGCAGACTACCCACTGAGCAGGGAGCCCAATGTGGGGATTGATCTCAGGACCCTGAGATCATAACCTAAGCTGAAGGTGGACATTTAACCAACTGAGCTACCAAGGTGCCCCCCCTCATTGTGGTTTTAATTTGCATTTCTCTCATGATTAGTGATATTGAACATTTTTTATATGCTTGTTGGGTATGTGTATATCATCTGTATATCATTTTTTTTTTTTTAGGGGTTTTATTTATTTATTTGACAGAGAAAGAGAGCAAGAGAGGATAAGGGCAGAGGCAGAGGGAGAAGCAGGCTCCCCACAGAGCAGGGAGCCCGATGCTGGGCTCGGTCCCTGGACATCAGGATCATGACCCGAACTGAAGGCAGACGTTTAACTGACTGAGCCACCCAGACACCCTGTGTATATCATTTATTCAAGTCCTTTGCCCCAATTTTAATTGGGTTATTTGATTTTTTTGTTGTTGTTGAGTTGTAGGAATTCTTTATTCTGGAATTAATCCCATATTAGGAATGTGATTTGCAGATATTTTCTCCCATTTTGTAGGTTGCCTTTTCATTCTATTGATTGTATATTTTGCTGAACAGAAGTTTTAAAGTTTAATGTTTCCTATTTGTGTGTGACCCCTCTTCTTTTTCCACCTAGCAGTATATCTTTTTTTTTTTCCTAGCAGTATATCTAAGAAATTATTCCATATCAGTTGAGAGCTTCTCCCTCATACCCACCCCAAGACAATGTGATTTATGATAAGAAATATATATTTAATCTTTGTCCAGTTTCTGGCATGGATCTCCTAAAACCTTGGAATTTCCTAAGTGATTAGAGAGATAAAAGTGTCTTGACATTCATAACAAACCTCTTTCTTTTTTTATTTTTTATTTTTTATTTTTAAAGATTTTATTTATTCATGAGAGAGACACACAGAGAGGCAGAGACACAGGCAGAGGGAGAAGCAGGCTCCATGCAGGGAGCCGAATGTGGGACTCGATCCCGGGTCTCCAGGATCAGGTCCTGGGCTGAAGGCAGGCACTAAACCGCTGAGCCACCCAGGGATCCCCAGCAAACCTCTTTCAACCACACCTGTGTTTATGTTAATGAGAGAACTTTTGGAAAGCCAGTGGGATAGAGGCTGGTTGCCAGGAAAACCAACCATATGATTAGATGGTTGGACTTTCAGTCTCACCCCCTGAACCTCAGAGAGAGGAGAGAGGTTGGACATAGGATCAGTTGCCAATGGTCAGTGATTTAATCAGTCGTGCTTAGATAATGAAGTCTCTGTAAAAACCCAAATGGATGAGGTTCAGAGAGCTTCCAGTTTGGTGATTGTGTGGAGATGTGAGTAGCTTGGTGGTTCAGTGAATGTGGCAGCTTATCTGAGCCTTTTCCCACATATTCTTCCCTGTGTATCTCTTCCACCTGACTGTTTCTGAATAGTAAACCAGTAAATATAGTAAGTAAAATGTTTGGGTTGTTTTCACTTTCACTTTTTTTTTTTTTAAACTTATTTATTTATGATAGACATAGAGAGAGAGAGGCAGAGACACAGGCAGAGGAGAGGGAGAAGCAGGCTCCATGCCAGGAGCCCGACGCGGGACTCGATCCCGGGACTCCAGGATCGCGCCCTGGGCCAAAGGCAGGCGCAAAACTGCTGAGCCACCCAGGGATCCCCTGTTTTCACTTTCTAGTTATCATGAATAATGGTGGTATGAACATGTGTGTATGTTTTTTTGTAGACATAATGCTTCTATGGTTCTCTTGAGGAACCTAGGAGTGGAATTGCTGGGTGTTATGGTAATTCTGTGTTTAGGATTTAAGGAAATTTCCAAACTTTTCTCAAGAGACTGTGCTATTTCGCAGACCCACCAACAGTATTTGAGGGTTCCAGTTTCTCCAAATCCTCACCAGTATTTGTTTTTTTCCTTTTTTTTTTTTTTTTTTTTTTTTAAGATTTTATTTATCTATTCATGAGTGACACACAGAGAGAAGAGAGGCAGAGACACAAGCAGAGGGAGTAGCAGGCTCCATGCAGGAAGCCCGACTTGGGACTCGACTTGGGACTCGATCCCGGGTCTCCAGGATCATACCCTGGGCTGAAGGTGGCGAGGTGGTGCTAAACCGCCGAGCCACCCGGGCTGCCCCTGAGCGTCTTTTCAAATGCTTGTTGGCCATTTATATATCTTCTTTAAAGAAATCTCTTTTCAGATACTTTCCTCATTTAAAAAATTGGTTTGTCTTTTATTATTGAATTGTCAGAGTTCTTTGTATATTCTAAATGCTGTAGGTCCCTTATCAGATACATGATTTGCAGAATTTTCTTTCTTTTCTTTTCTTTTTTTTTTCTTTTCTTTTTTAAAAGATTTTATTTATTCATGAAAGAGAGAGAGAGAGAGGCAGACACACACAGGCAGAGGGAGAAGCAGGCTCCCTGTAAGGAGCCCGATGTGGGACTTGATCTCGGATCCCGGGATCACACCCTGAGCTGAAGGCAGCCGCTCAACTGCTGAGCCACCTAGGCGTCCTTGTAAAATTTTTCTTATTCTGTGGGTTGTCTTTTCACTTTTTTGATGGTGTAATCGAAGCAGAACAATAATTTTGATGATGTCCAATTTACCTATTTTTTTCTTTTGTTCATTGTGCTTTTGGTGTCATTTTTTTTTAAGATTTTATTTTTTAAATCTCTACACTTCACCTGGGGTTCAAACTCGCAACTGGGGGATCAAGAGTTGCATGCTCCACCAACTAAGCCAGCCAGGTGCCCCTTGACTAGATAAGTATTATCAATGGCTACTAAAATGTTGATTACTGGAGAACAGTATTCACACATTTCTAAGGTATTAAACCTTTAGATACACACAAAAGTGAAAGAAGTTACTACCATATACTTGCCTCCTAGATTCAACATTTGCAACAATTTTGCTGTACTTTGTTTTTCTATTATTTTTCTAGGGCTGCCATATATAATAGAGTGGCTTAAACAATAGTCATTTATTGTCTTATAGTTCTAAAGATTAGGTGTCTGGGATCAAGATGTCTGTAGGGCCTTGTTCCCTCGGACATGTTAGGGAAGGATCTGTTCCAGGCCTCTCTCCTAGTTTCTGGTAGTTGATTATCTTGTACCAGTGTGACTCCATTCTTTATGTGTCCAAATTTCCCCTTTTTATGAGAACACCAATCCTATTTATTGAATTACAGGCTCATCCTAGTCCATTTGGCTTCATCTTAACTATTAACATCTGCAGTGACCCTATTCTCCAGTAAGGTACTAAGTGTTAGGAATTCAACATACGGAGTTGGGGGGGGGGGAATGTAATTCAACCTATAATATTCTGTCTCTGCATTCATACGTATGTATATATGTATTTTCAACTATTTGAGAGTAATTGCAGATGTCATGATACGTAATGCTTCAGCGTGCAATAGCAACATGCAGTAGCACATCTAAGAAAATTTGTTGTAATTCCCTATTATAATATCTGATCTACATTCGAATTGCTTTGGTAGCTGTTTTTTTTCAAACTGCAGGATTGAATTTTAATATTCCATTTGGTTGTTTCCTTAGTCTTGTTTATTTAGACCAGTCATCTTATGTTTTAATTTTTTATATGTACACTTTCAATTTTTTATTTGTAAAATTTTTATGTATTTTTAAAAAATATATTTTTTTACTTACTAGAGAGAGTGCACAAGTTGGGGGAAGGGGCAGTGGGAGAGGGAGCAGCAGACTCCCTGTTGAGTTAGGGAGCCCAACACTAGGCTCCATCCCGGGATGCTGGGATCATGACCTGAGCTGAAATAGAGTCTGACTTTTAACCGACAGAGCCACCCAGGTGCCCCCATACACTCTTAAAGACATGCTTGCAGGAGTATCTCAGTAGCAAATGAAGCCCCTATGCTGTGCCAGTCTGATTGAGTAGAAGTTGAAATCACCATTTGCTTTCTCTGTCCAAGAGTGTTAACGAAGAAGACATATCTCTTGAGGGCTTTTACATTAATTGTCTCTGTTACAGTTATTCTGGCAAATGAGCTTCATCTCTTTGTGTATCTCAAGGATTGTTCTCCCCTCCTCAAAATGTTAATTTTTTATGTGCAACACATAGGCTGTATTTTAAGTTTAGACTATCTGGAACATATCCTTTCAATTTGGTGAAAATTCTCTTAGCTCATTCCCTGTAGTAATAGAAACAGAAAAATTAATGTTCTGTGAGCCAATACTTTGCTGATCCTCCCTATTGCATAGTTAATATTTTTTCTTTGTAATTAATAAGTATCTTAGAGGAGATACTTTGAAATTATGTCAATATACTGTTCTCAAGGTTTTGCACAGTAATTTTAGCATTCATTGGTGGAGCCTGTAGGTAACAAGTATTGTTGGGTGTTCCAATAGTGATTTTTTTCTTTTTTTTTTTTAAGATTTTATTTATTTATTTATTCATGAGAGACAGAGAGAGAGGCAGAGACACAGGCAGAGGGAGAAGGAGGCTCCATGCAGGGACCCCGACGTGGGACTTGATCCTGGGTCGAAGGCAGATGCTCAACTGCTGAGCCACCCAGGCGTCCCTCTTTTTTTTTTTTTAAGATTTTATTTATTCATGAGAGAGAGAGGCAGAGACACAGAGGGAAAAGCAGTCTCCATGCAGAGAGCCTGATGCGGGACTCTATCCCAGGACCCCAGGATCACACCCTGGGCCAAAGGCAGGCACTAAACCGCTGAGCCACCCAGGCTACCCTCTTAGTATATATTTTAATATAGACCTGTGACAATTTTTACATGTGCCAGGCTGTGTGCAAGGCTTTGGGAATATAGAGATGAAAGACATTCAGTCTTGGGGAGCTGGTGGCTCAGTTGATTAGTGTCTGACTTTGGCTCACATCCTGATCCCAGGGTCCTGGGATCCACCTGCTCTGACCTCCTCCTGCTCAGTGGGGAGCTTGTTTCTTTATCTCCTTTTGCCCCTTCCCCATTACTTTAAATAAATAAAATCTTAAAAACATTCAGTCCTTGCTTATATGGAATTTGCATTTTAGATATATAGATCTGTGGTTTTTTTTTACTAGTGTGATGTTTCTAGGATTATACAGAGTATATTTTGAGCGTGCAAAGACTGCTGAATAGAGCACAATAAGTAAGCATAAATTAACGAAAATAATTGAAAACATCAGTATACGAATATACTAACAATGATTTTGAGAGTATTTGGGAAAGTTAGAGATTTCAAAAGAGTGTTTTAAAAAGAAAAACACTCCTACCTTGTTACGATAGTAATCCATGGCTGTTGTGATAGCTTGGAAAAACTGAATGTATAAATAAGACAACCAAATTTTACTGTAACTCTCATGCTTCGTTACCTTTGTTTTATGTTTCTTCCCATTTTGGGGGGACTTTTGTTTTGCTTTATGGGACATTTTATGAATTTACATGTCATTCTTATGCAGGGACCATGCTAATCTCTGTATTGGTCCACTTTTAGTATATGTACTGCTGAAGCAAGCACGATTTTTTGGCTTTTGCACAAAAGTATACAGTTTTAAAGTAATGGTAGTTATTCACAGTCTGATTTTTTTTTTTAAGATTTATTTATTCATTCAAGAGAGAGAGAGAGGCAGACACACAAGCGGAGGAAGGTAGGGGCTCTGCAGGGAGCCCAATATGGGACTCGATCCCAGATCCCACAATCACGCCCTGAGCTGAAGGCAGATGCTCAACCACTGAGCCACCCAGGTGTCCCTTCACAATCTGATTTTTCCAGTTAACATTGGATCATGTGCAGTTTGTTTACAAAATATATATTTTTAAAGATTTTATTTATTTCTTCATGAGAGACACAGAACACGAGAGAGAGAGGCAGAGACACAGGCAGAGGGAGAAGCAGGCTCCATGCAGGGAGCCAGACATGGGACTTGATCCCGGGTCTCCAGGATCACAACCTGGGCTGAAGGCAGCACTAAACCTCTGAGCCACCCGGGCTGCCCTGTTTAAAATATTTCAAGATTTTTAGTGATTATATGAAATTTCATGTTACAGATGTGCAGAAATTATTTTTCTCTGGTTGCTTATGCCTGTGTACTTGACTGAATTTTTGCAAAACAGAATTTTTTATTTGCTACATTGATCCCTATTAAATCATAGAATGTTTTTCTGAAATTATTTATAAAAATATTTTATTTATTTATTTATTTATTTATTTATTTATTTATTTATTTATTTATTTATTTATTTATTTGAGATAGTGAGTGAGTGAGTGGCACAAGCAGCAGGGAGGGGCAGAGGGAGAGGGAGAAACAGGCTCCTTGCTGAGCAGGGAGCCGGATATATGGCTTAATCCCAGGACCCCAGGATCATGACCTGAGCCAAAGGCAGAAGCTTAACCAGCTGAGCCACCCAGCGCCCCTAGTGGTTCTTAATCTTCTTATTCCTTCGTTCAAAGTATCAAAAATTTCTCCAACATAGGCAAGGAAGTATCAGAGTCTTAGATAGAGTCCTAGTTAGCTTCTTTAGTTTCTTGTTCTTTGTACTTTATTATTTTAAGATTTTATTTATTTATTCATAAGAGACACAGAGAGATGCAGAGAGAGAGGCAGAGACACAGGCAGAGGGAGAAGCAGGCTCCATGCAGGGAGCCCGACGTGGGACTTGATCCCAGGCCTACAGGATCACGCCCTGGACTGAGGGCGGCGCTAAACCGCTGAGCCACCCGTGCTGCCCATGTTCTTTGTACTTAAGTAATACTATATCCCCTACCCATCAAGGCTTAGGTGTTCTGTGGATATGTTACGGATAGTATTAGAATAGTACAACTTTGCTGTTTATCTTTTTTTTCCCCAAAGATTTTATTTGAGAGAGAGAGACTGAGACCGAGCACAAGTAGGGGTAGTGGCAGGCTCCCCCTGAGCAGGGAGTCAGATGTGGGGCTCAGTTCCAGGACCCTGGGTTCATGACCTGACCAGAAGGCAGACACTTAACTGACTGAGCCAGCCAGGTGCCTCTTTGCTGTCTGTATATCTTGAACTTGCTTCTAAGATATGACTTGAGTTCTGCAGTTGAAAGAGATTAGGAGAATGAGACCATTCTTTCACTTTCTATCCCATCCAATTCTGTTTTTCCCATTGAATAGTGTTTCCAACTCCAGTTGATTCTTGTTACTCATGGCAGTTGCAGACCCTGAACTAGCAAATGCTAAATGGTTGTTCCTAGGGGAAACATACACAGATTCCTGTGAGCCTCTGGTGACATTTGCATAAAGCCAGTTGAGACATAATCTGTGTGCTTCTTTTCAAAGATACCTTATTTAATGCATATTGTTGATCCATTATCATTGAATTCATGGCTGATAGCACTAGTGGCAGCACATGTCTGAACCATACCTATCTAAATGTATTTTCTCTATAAGGTACATCACAACCTTTTATTTTATTTTATTTTATTTTATTTTATTTTATTTTATTTTATTTTATTTTATTTATTTTATCTTATCTTATCTTATCCTATCTTATCTTATTTTATTTTATTTTATTTTAACTTTTATTTATTTATGATAGTCACACACACACACACACACACACACACACAGAGGCAGAGACACAGGCAGAGGGAGAAGCAGGCTCCATGCACCAGGAGCCCGATGTGGAATTTGATCCTGGGTCTCCAGGATCGCGCCCTGGGCCAAAGGCAGGTGCTAAACCGCTGCGCCACCCAGGGATCCCCATCACAACCTTTTAGAGCTTAGGAACACTAGACAACACTTCACAACACTTGGAGACCATTTTAATCCATGAATTTTTTTTTTTTAAAGATTTTATTTATTTATTCATGAGAGACACATAGAGGCAGAGACATAGGGAGAAGGCAAAGCAGGCTCTCTTTGCAGGTGACTTGGTCCCAGGACCCCAGGATCACCACTTGAGCCCAAAAGGTAGAGGGCTCAGCCACTAAGCCTGGTGTCCCAAGCCATGAATTTTTTTTTTTTTTAAAGCACAAAAATGTGAATAACATGACACTTAGTAGATTACAAAACGGACACTTGGGGCAGCCCTGGTGGTGCAGTGGTTTAGCGCCGCCTGCAGCCCCGGGCATGACCCTGGAGACCCTGGATCGAGTCCCACATCAGGCTCTCTATATGATGCCTGCTTCTCCCTCTGCCTGTGTCTCTGCCTCTCTGTCTCTATGAATAAATAAATAAAATCTTTTTTTTAAAAAAAAGGACATTTTATAGTACGACAGCTGAAACAAGAAGTCAGAGCATTGCCTGGTTAGACCTCAGATGGGAACTTGAGCTCTGGGTCAGTTCAAGTTTTTCTTTACTCTTCTACAAATGATGCCAAAGATTTGGTGCTATAGAAAAATTTTACCAAGTAGGCAAATTTGTAAATGGGGAATCTTTGAATGAGGATTCACTCTAGTTTGAGCACAGGGAAACCATAAACCGTTTTTCCTATTAAGCTTTTATTTTGTTGTTGGTTATTGCAGGGATATAAGTATGCTTTTTAGTTAAAAATCCAAACCGCTGGGGCAGCCCGGGTGGCTCAGTGGCTTAGTGCGACCTTCAGCCCTGGGCCTGATCCTGGAGACCTGGGATCCAGTCCCACATCCGGCTCCCTGCATGGAGCCTGCTTCTCCCTCTGCCTGTGTCTCTGCCTCTCTTTCTCTCTGTGTCTCTTATGAATAAATCTTTATTTTTTTAATTATTTTTTTTTAATTTTTTAAAAAAATTATTTATGATAGTCACAGAGAGAGAGAGGCAGAGACACAGGCAGAGGGAGAAGCAGGCTCCATGCTCCGGGAGCCCGACGTGGGATTCGATCCCGGGTCTCCAGGATCGCGTCTTGGGCCAAAGGCAGGCGCTAAACCGCTGCGCCACCCAGGGATCCCGTCTGTCATGAATAAATAAATAAAATCTTAAAAAAAAAAAAAAAATCCAAACAGCTAAATTGTGTAGTAAATTTTTTCCCCCTGATCCTAATCATACAGGAAGCAAATGACAAAGAACTAACTATACATTTGTATCCGTTTTTTTTTTTTAAAGATTTTATTCATTTATTCATGAGAGACCGAGAGAGAGAGAGAGAGAGAGAGAAAGAGAGAGAGAGAGAGGCAGAGACACAGGCAGAGGGAGAAGCAGGCTTCATGCAGGGAGCCTGACGTGGGACTCGATCCCTATATCCAGGATCAGGCCCTGGTCCAAAGGCGGCGCTAAATCGTTGAGCCACCCGGGCTGCAGAGTTGCCCTATACATTTCTATCCTAAAGCAGTATTCACAAGACGTGAAGAGAATGTAAATGTACATAAAAGTGGGAGTAAAAGTGGTTAATGAAATGGAAAAAATAAGTATTTAAGCTTTTATTAATAAAAAAACTAAAATGGAGCCGAGAAGTTTTTTTCCCCTAAGGCAGCAAAGATTCTTTTGATTTAAAGCTATATGCACAACAATAGTACAGTTTGAGTTTTAATAGCTTATGTTTTTTTATTTTATTTTATTTTATTTTTATTTATTTATGATAGACATAGAGAGAGAGAGGCAGAGACACAGGCAGAGGAGAAGCAGGCTCCATGCCGGGAGCCCGACGTGGGACTCGATCCCGGGACTCCAGGATCGCGCCCTGGGCCAAAGGCAGGCATGAAACCGCTGAGCCACCCAGGGATCCCCTAGTAGGTTATGTTTTAAAACAATTCAAAAGTCCAGCAATGAGACCTGTTTTATTTATTTATTTATTCATTCATTCATTCATTCATTTTATGAGACATGTTTTAAAGGTAAACTGGGCACCTAAGTGGCTCAGTCGGTTAAGCGTCTGCCTTGGGCTCAGGTGTTAGGCTCCCTGCTCTGCTGGGAGTCTGCTTCTCTTCCTTCTGCCTGCTGCTGTCCCTGCTTATGCTTCCACTCTGTCAAATAAATAAAATAAATCTTAAAAAAAAAAAACAAGCAGTTTTTATTCATTAATATTTGTAAATACTGGGATCCCTGGGTGGCGCAGCAGTTTAGTGCCTGCCTTTGGCCCAGGGCGCGATCCTGGAGACCGGGGATCGAGTCCCATGTCAGGCTCCTGGTGCATGGAGCCTGCTTCTCCCTCTGCCTATGTCTCTGCCTCTTTCTCTCTCTCTCTCTCTCTCTCTCTCTCTGTGTGACTATCCTAAAAAAAAAAAAATTGTGAATACTCATAACAGCTTCATTAGAGATTTGTTTTCCTCTTCACTTTTTTTAGAAAAAGTTCTTAAGTAGACTCCACAACCAGTGTGGGGCTCTTTCTCCTGATCCCAGGATCATGAGTCACATGCTCTACCAGCTGGGCCAACCAGCCATCCCTTCCTCTTCAGTTTTAATGTGGAGTAGGAGGAGAGCCTTTTTGCATGTAAAGGTAGAGGAAGCAGAGATCACTTCTGTACTGCTATCTATATTTTCCTGCCAGAAGTAAAAAGTAGATATGATTATCATATTTTCTTTTTCTTTTGAGTGTACACAATATGTAACAAGAGTAACTGACCTGAATTGTCAAACAAATTCAGCATAGTTCTTGTCCATTATCCTTGGCAAATACAGCACAGGGGACATTGTCTGGGAATTGAGATGTCATCAAAGAAGTGGTGGAGGCTCATTTAATGATTAAGCAATAAGACATTTAAGTAAAATTTTTTTGAAAAAAGTGAGAATATGTGTGCGCAAACAGAGGGGGAAGGGTAGAGGGATAGAGAGAGAGAGAATCTCAAGCAGGCTTCACACTCCGTGCAGAGCTCCATCCCACAACCCTAAGATCATGACCTGAGCCGAATCAAGAATAGGATGCTTAAGCAACTGAGCCACCCAGGCACCCCTTAAATCATATTATTATTACTGGAATATTTAAGACGTTGTTAAAAACATTTGCAAAGAGTTTTGTAGTATGGAAGACTCTTAAATTGTAATTATTAATGGGGAAAAAATAAAATTTTATGTAATACACAGTTGTACATATTAATGAGTGGTGGGTATATATACTTTCTCCTTTTCTCCTTTTTTTTTTTTAAGATTTTTTTTTTTTTTTATATTCATGAGAGACAGAGAGAGAGGCAGAGACATAGGCAGAGGGACATAGGCTCCGGTGGGGAGCCTGATGTGGAATTCGATCCCAGGACCCCAGGATGCTGACCAGAGCCAAAGGCAGATGCTCAACCACTGAGCCACCCAGGTGCCCTAACATTTTTTTTTAAAATCAGGGTTTCATCAAGGTTAGTTATGTCTCTCCAGCCTTACAGTTTAAAATAAGTCTCCCTTTCGTTTTTTTGTTCTCAGTATTGCATAAGCACATGTGAAAAGATACTTGGTTTTTTTGACAGTTGTTTTTTCCCTTTAAAATTAATATTGGGGGACGCCTGGGTGGCTCAGTGGTTGGGCATCTGCCTTTGGCTCAGGGTGTGATCCTTGGTCTGGGGATCGAGTCCCTCATCGGCTCCCTGCATGGAGCCTGCTTCTCCCTCTGCCTGTGTCTCTGCCTCTCTCTCTCTGTCTATCATGAATAAATAAATAAAATATTAAAAAAAATAAAATTAATTTTGGGGGCACCTGGGTGGCTCAGTCAGTTGTGTCTGCCTTCGGCTTGGGTCCTGATCTCACGGTTCTAGGATGGAGCCCCATGTCCAGTCTGCTACTTCCTCTCCCTCTGCCCTTCCCCCTGGCTCAAGCACGTGCCTGAGTGTTCCCACTCTCTCTCAAATAAATAAATGAAATCTTTAAAAGATAAAACTAAGTTTGGGGTCATGGTGAGTGGCTCAGTCAAGTGTCCGACTCTTCATTTTGGCTCAGATAATTTTTTTTTTTTTTTTTTTTTAGATTTATTTATGCATGACACACAGGCAGAGGGCAGGCTCTATGCAGGGAGCCCGACATGGGACTCAATCCCGGGTCTCCAGTATCATGCCCTGGGCTGAAGGCAGCGCTAAACCGCAGAGCCACCGGGGCTGTCCTGGATCTTTTTTTAAACTGGGGGTGGGCGGCATCACCCACAAGCTGCAGAATCAGCCAATCAGCCCTTTGCTGGTGGAGAGGAAGGGGCTACTCTGCCGCATCCTGGCCAGGGCTACTAGCCTGTCCACCTGGCTTCGAGAAGAGCAGCCGTCCACCACCACATGGACCTGCAGCTCCCGGTCCAAGAGGTCCAGGGTGGTATTCAGGATGCAGGCCTGTGTCTCAATGCCACAGAGGAGCACAGAACACAGCTGGGGCCATGTATCCAGCTCCCGTTGCACTGCAGGCACCATGCTGAAGCAAGTTTTGGCTACTGGCTGCAGGCCTTGGGCCCCCAGCTTGGGGCCTGTGGGGCCCAGGACTTCTGGGTACTGCTCTGTCAGCACAGCTGGTAGGTACCTCCAGCAGCCTGGCCACCTTGAGCATGGCAGCCACAGAGACAATATGGGGAAAGTATGCGATTTGGCAGAGCTTCTGCATGTCACACAGGAACAGGATGGATGATCCAGGGAGGACTCAGCCCAGGTTGGACCTCACAGTTGCCATGTCCTCGCGGAGCCACACTTAACGCCACTCATATCCTCCCCTCAGATCATGATCTTGGTCATGGGATCCAGCCCTGTGTCAGGCTCTTTGCTCAGTGGGGAGTCTGTTTATCTTCTGCCCCATCTGCCCCTCCCACTCTTGCTCTCAAATAAATAAATCTTAAAAAAATCTAAAGAAAAATAATTTTGGTTAAAGGTATTAAAAAAAGTATTCCAAATAGATTATATGTTAGATTTTTGCCTTATTTTGTGTATTCGAAATATTGTAATGGTGAAACTGATGGTCACTTCTCCAGAAATACCGTATTGGACTGAATTCTCCATTTAGAGAGACCTATCACATAGATGGCAAGCATGCAGTTTTTCAGTCTTACAGAGCTTCTAGTTAAAAAAGTTCCCCAGGTTTTTTTTTTTTTTTTCCTGTAGATTTTATTTATTCATGAGAGACATACAGAGGTAAGAGACCTAGAGGGAGAAGCAGTATCCCAGGTTTTTGGTTGAAAACTTAATCCAACATAGAATAGGCAGCTGAACTTATATTTTTGTCATTTGTAAATTAATACTATCTCACCATTAGAAAGAATTATTGCTTTAAAAAAGTTCATACAGGGACGCCTGGGTGGCTCAGCGGTTGAGTGTCTGCCTTGGGCTCAGGGGTGATCCTGGAGTCCCTGGATCGAGTCCCACGTTGGGCTCCCTGCATGAAGCCTGCTTTTCCCTCTGCCTATGTCTTTGCCTGTCTGTGTCTCTCATGAATAAATAAAATCTTAAAAAAAATTATACATATATACTGGAATAGAAAAATTCTTAAAACAATTTTGGCTTCGATTTCCAAATTAAGTGAGAGAGTAAAATTTTACAGTATTTTAAATTGAGTTTTTAATGTACCAAAACATTAAATACTACCTGTGAAACAGACTTACTTCATTTATTTTAGGGGAAGGGTAATACATTTTATAGATGGTCTAAAATTTAAAAGGTTTTGACTAAATTTTTCTTATCCCTTTCCCAGATACATCACTGGTAATGTTTCTGGTGTGTGTGTGTGTGTGTGTGTGTGTGTGTGTATTTTAAGATTTTATTTATTCATGAAAGACACAGAGAAAGAGGCAGAGAGACAGAGGGAGAAGCAGGCTCCCTTCAGGGAGCCCAATGCGGGACTTGATCCCTGGAACTCTAGGATCACGCGCTGTGAGCCAAAGGCTGATGTTCAACCACTGAGCCACCCAGGCGTCCCTCTGGTATATTTTTTTTTATGTGTATAAGCATACAAAAACATGATTGTGTTTTTAGCACCATTGGACTGCTTTATTCATTTTTTTTATTTGTTTCATCACAACCATGATAGCCAGCCGAGATAGTTCTATTTGTTTTGTTTTGTTTTGTTTTTTGATTCTGTAGAGTTTTCCATTTCCTTCTAAGGTTTGTATTAAGTTGACATCATAGCTTTTACTGTTTTCATAAGTGAATTTGGAAAGTTTAGGAATGGGTTAAGTTTTTAGTTGTGGATTTTATCTCTTGTGAATAATTTGTAATAATACCTTGAATTGCTAATATACTTCGTAGTTCGTAAAAAATTTTGAATTTAATTCTGTATGGCAGTGGTGAGTTAAAACATTTTTTTTCCCTAAGATTTTATTTAAGAGAGTGAGTGAGAATGCATGTGAGTGTGTGCATGTACATGAGTGGTGAGGGATAGTGGGAGGGAGAGGGACAAGCAGAGCCCTTTGAGCATGGATCAAGGCTTGATTCCAGGACCCTGAGCCGAAGTCACATGCTTAACTGAACTACCCAGATGCTCCTGAGAACTTTAAGAATACTGCTCAGACATTTTAGGCCTTTTACTGTGTTGACATTTGTACTTAGTGGTATGAAAGTAGTAATGGATAAAACTGCTTGCTCCTTAGCATGGTTTAGGCAGTGGTACCAAACTGTACTAATAGTCATTGTATGTTTACTACCACCTCACACCGGTATTTGAAAAGAGAAAAGCCAATTTCACTGATCTTGAAATGTCATTGAAGCATTAAAAATAATTAATGTCAACCCTTGAGTATGTTTTAAATTTATTTTATTTTAATTCTAATAGTTAACATACGTTGTTATATTAGTTTCAGGTCTACAATATAGTGATTCAACTATTCCATACATCACCTAGTCAGCGCTCATTATGACAAGTGTACTCCTTAACCCCCATCACATGTCACCCATTCTCCCACCTGCCTTGAGTATGTGTTTTTTTAAATACAGCATGCTGTGGACCGAATCATGTCTTTGTAAAATTCATATGTTGAAATCCTAACCACCAATGTGATGAGATTTGGAGATCTGGCCTTTGGGAGATAATTGGGTTTAAATGAGGGAATCAAAGTAGGGCTTCCTGATAGGCCCTTATAAGAGGAGACACCAGAGAACTTGCTGTCTCTTTCTGCCATATGAGGATATACTAAGAAGATGGCTGTCTGTAAGCCAGGAACCTGACTGTCCTGGCACCCCAATATCAGATTTTCAGTCTCCAGAACTGTGAGAAAATAAATTTTTGTTTAAACCTTTCAGTCTGTGCTAGTTTATTATGGCAAGCCAAGCAGACTAATGCATAATCTGTGATGAAGTGGGAAGTGTGAATAGAGCATTTTTGCTGCTTACAGAAGTACTGCAGTTCCCTTGAGGAAATTATGTAGTGTTAATATTCACATTTTCTGTGGAATCTATTTTTTACTTGGAAGGATGACACACTGTTCAAATAGAGGCAGGGCATGGATAGAAAAGGAGGAGCCCTAGTTAACCAATATCAGAAATGAAAGAAGGGCTATCACTGCAGATCTTATAAATTTTAAAATGTTAATAAGAGAAATGTATGAACAATACTATGTCCTAAAATGTGGCAACTTGAGTGAAATTGATATATTGCTTCAAAGAACAAACTACCAAAACTGATTCAAGAAGGAATAGATAACCAGAATAGTTTTTTAAAAAGAAGCTGATTTCATAATTAAAAACTTTTCAGCAAAGGAAACTTGAGGTCCATTCAGATGCTTTCACAGGTGAATTCTATCAAACTTTTTTTTTTTAAAGATTTTATTTATTTATTATGAGAGACACACAGGGAGAGGCAGAGACACAGGCAGAGGGAGAAGCAGGCTTCACGCAGGGAGCCCGACGTGGGCTTGATCCCGGGTCCCTAGGACCATGCCCTGGGCTGAACGTGGCGCTAAACCGCTGAGCCACCAGGGCTGCCCATATCAAACATTTAAGGAGGAAATAATACCAATTTGATACAATCTCTTCCAGTAGATATTAGAAGGAATACTTTCCAACTCATTCTATGAGGCTTGATGTAAATCCAGGTTAAGATATTTCAAGAAAAGAAAGCTACGTTAGTATCCTTAATGAGTGTACATTAGAAGTCAAAACAAAATGTTAGTGATTGGGATGCTTGGGTGGCTCCGTTGGTTAAATGTCTGCCTTTGGCTCAGGTCGTGATCCCCAGGTCCTGGGCTCCCTGCTCAGTAGGGAGCCTGCTTCTCCCTTTCCCTATGCTGTTCCTCATGCTTGTGCTTTCTGGCTTGCTCTCTCTATCAAATAAAATATCTTTTAAAAATGTTAGTAATTAAAATCCAACTATTGTTGGATATAAAAAGGATGATATATCATGACCAAATGGGATTTATTCTGGGAATGCCAGGATGTTCCATATTTGAAAGTCAGGCTAATTTACTTTAATCGATAGATGAAGAGAAGCCATATGATCATCTTTGTAGATGGAGAATAAGCATTTGACAAAATTCTTCATACTTTTTTTTTTAAGATTTGAGAGAGACTGAGAGCATGAGGTCGGGGGAGGGGCAGAGGGAATGGGAGAAGCTGACTCCCCACTGAGCAGGGAACTCCACATCATGACCTGAGGCAGATGTTTAACCTACTGAGCCACCCAGGCACCCCTTTTAATACCTTCTTGATAAAAATTCTTTTATCAAGAAGGTATTAAACTAAGAATTTTATCAAACTAAGAATAGAAGCATTTTACATTCACATGATGAAGGGCATCTACAAAAATCTATAGCTAATGTCATACTTAAAAGAGATAGTGAAAGTCTGAATGCTTTCTCCTTTTAAGACTGAGAATAGTGCAATACGTCAAGAAAAAGAAAGCTTTCAGAACAGAAATAAAGTAAATTGCCCCTATTTGCAGATGACATGATTGCCTATGCAGAAAACCCCTGGGAATCTAAAGAAAGCTTCTAGGAACATGTGAATCTAGCAAGGTTGCAGAATAAATAGACAATGTATAACAATTAATTGCATTTCTTTATACTAGCAGTGACCAACTGGGAATGGAAATCAGTTAAAAAACAAAAACAAAAACCAGTAACATTTAAATAGCAACCAAAGGGCAGGCCTGGTGGCTCAGCGGTTTAGCACTGCCTGTAGCCCAGGGTGTGATCCCGGAGAGTCCGACGTCAGGCTCCCTGCATGGAGCCTGCTTCTCCCTCTGCCTGCCTCTCTCTCTCTCCCTCTCTCTCTGTGTGTCTCATGAATAAATAAATAAAATCTTTAAAAATAAATAAGTAACAACCAAAACAGGTATAAATCTCACAAAGCATGTGTAGGATATCTGTGCCTTAAACTATAAAACATGGATGAAGCAAATCAAAGAAGGCCTAAATAATTATAGAGAATTACCTGTTTGTGGTTTGAAGACAGAGAATTGTTAAAGGGTAATTTCTCTTCAGATTGGTCCATCCAAATGAAAATCTCAGCAACATTTTGTATAGATCATAAACTGCTTTTAAAAAAATTATAAAATGGCGAAAGAATACAAATTGCTAGAATACTTTTTTTAAGTGTTTTTTTTTTAAAGATTTTATTTATTTATTGATGAGACAGACACACACACAGATCCCAGGTCTCCAGGATCCACGCCCTGGGCTGAAGGCAAGTGCTAAATTGCTGAGCCACCCTGCTAGAATACTTTCGATAAAGAACCTAGTTGGAGAATCTGATCTGAAATATAGCTGGTTTCAAGATGTTCTGTAAAGTTACAGTAATCAAGATATTGAGGTAGAGACATAAAATATAGTCAGTTAATTTCAGCAAAAGTTTAAAGGCAATTCAGTAGAAAAAGATAGTCTCTCAGCATATGGAGTTGGAATAGTTGGACACCATACGAGAAAAAGGAATTTCTGCATTATACCTAATGTGAAAATGAACTCAAATAGATCAGCGATCTAAATGTAAAATGTAAAATAATACAATTGCCAGAAGAGCAGGAACAAAGGAAAAATATCTTTGTAGTCTTGGCTAACTACAGATTTCTAGGGGCACCTGGGTCACTGAGTTTCTTAAATGTCTGACTTTGTCTCAGGTCGTTATCTCAGGGTCCTCATTCAGTGGGGAGTCTGCTTCTACCTCTCCCCCTTCTTTACTTGGGCTCTGTCTCTCAAATTTTAAAAGAAAAAAGATTTCTTACATATGACCAAAAGTACAAAATAAGTTGATAAATTGGATTTCATTAAAATTAAAAACTTTGCTCTTTGGAAGGTACTCTGAAAACAGTGAAAAGTGGTAGATTACTAGAAGATCTTTGCAGATCACATATCTGACAAAGATTTTGTATGTAGGATACAGAAATAATTCTCAAAACTCTACAATAAGGACCCAGTTAAAGAATGGGCAAACGATTTTTTTAAAAAAATATTTTATTTATTTATTCATGAGAGGCAGAGAGGCAGAGACACAGGCAGAGGGAGAAGCAGGCTCCATGCGGGGAGCCCGACGTGGGACTCAATCCCGGGACTCCAGGATCATGCCCGGGGCTGAAGGTGGTGCCAAGCCGCTAAGCCACCCGGGCTGCCCTGGGCAAAAGATTTGAATAGAAACTTTGCTGGACGAGATGTATGGTGGTTAAGTATGGACCAAAAGGTGGTATGTGTCATTCATTAGTATTAGGGAAATGCAAATTAAAAACCACAATGAGAAACTGCTGTATATCTGTTAGGATGACTAAGAAATCAATAGCTGACAATGTGAAGTATTAATGAGGATGTAGAGCAACTGGAACTTTCATACATTGCTAGTGGGAATGCAAATTGGCACAGCCACTTTGGGACATCTTTTGGCAGTTTCTCATAAAGTTAAATATAACTCACATGATGACCCTGTAGTTTCAATCCTAGACATTTACCCCCAGAAAAGTGAACACTGATGTTTACTCAAAAACTATATACGACTGTCAATAGTAATTTTGTTCAAATTGCTAAGCACTATAGATAATTCAGGTGTCCCTGAATTGGTGAATGGATAAGCAAACTGTGGGATGTCTATTGAATTCAACAATAAAAAAGGAATTATTGGTATGTGATAGAGCATTGGCAAATCTCAAAAGTATTATGCTAAATTAAAAATGCCAGACTCAAAAGGGTATACGATGTGTGATTCTGTTTATATGCATCCTACAAAAGACAAAAGCTACAGTGATGGGAAACATATCAATGGTTGTAGGGACTAGGGGTAGTGGTAGAAATTGATAACAGGGTTCTGCATCTTGATTGTGGTTATTCTATGATTCTGTGCATTTGTCAGAACATAGCATTGTATACCAAAAAGTGAATTTTAGTACATGTAATTTTAAAAATTAGTTAATCAGGAGTATGCGAAGGGAGGCCAGAAACTAGGAGATAATATTTGCAGAAGATATATCAGATAAAGGATTGTTATCCAAAATATACAAGGAACTCTTAAAACTTAACTGAGAAAATGAACAGTTTGATTAAAAAATGGGCAGGGGGCATCTGGCTGGCTCAGTTGGTGGAACATGTGTCTCTTTTTTATTTATTTATTTTTTATTTATTTATTTTTTTACATACATGAGTTTATTCTTACAAAACCTGATGAGGTTATTCATATTCCTCTACCATTTTATAAAAGAGGATATTAAGTTAATTGACCAAAGTCTTCAGCTAGCATACATTAAACCCAACACTTGAACAAAGGAAGTCTGCTTTCATAGATAAACTCGAATAATATTCTACGCTAGTGAAATCACACTTTATTGATAACCTACACAATCACTCATTTCCAGTACAATGATAATCATCAGATGGACACATGCTCTCCCCTCCACTTTGATGGAGGGTCATAGAGGTCTTGCCCTTATTTTTTAAACTAGTGTAAATTTATTGCATTGCTTAGATATTTCATTATGCATAGATACTGATGACCACTGACACAGAATTACTAAAGTACTAATGTGAATGTTTGAAATGATGTTTCCTATTTGTATTGAAAGGAAAATTATATTAAAGATTGTATTAAGCATATATAAAATTTTTTTGAGATATCCTTTGGTGCGTGTTTGTGTGTGGTTATGTGTAACTCTTGTGGGAAATATTTCATCTGTTTCAACAAGAAAAATCTAGTTTTCAAAATTCAGGACAACAGTCATGGCAATCTTTGACTAACATATGGAAACATGTAAAAATGAAAGCATATTTGTTTTATATATTACAATTTTTACAAGTGTTTTAATAAATTTTGCGATCAACTTTGAGCCTTTACTTCGGAGTAATTCTATGATCTGCCATGGTACTGTATTACTCCTCTTATGAGACCCTGTGTGACTAAATAGTTGTTGAATTCCCTGTGGGTATATTACCTGTTTCTATCATAAATAATTTAAAAGGGCAGCTCGAAGTTGTTAAAATGCCTGCTGATGATATTATATGTCCTTTCCTCATATCCAGAGTACCTTATTACCTTACACCTGGGTATCAGAAAATGAAAACCATTTGCTTTTGTAAAAAAAAAAAAAAAAAAAGTGAGCAAATCAAATATTGATTATGTATAGAGATGCTGACCATCTTCATTCAGATTATCACTTTAGCTTTCTCATGTAATCTCTGATTTCATTTGAAACAATTATCTAGTTGTTGATATTTCTGCACATGGTTTATTCTCAATGCCATGGTGTGTTGTGTGTGTGTGTATGTGTGATTTTTGTTTGGTTGCTTTAGATACTAGGGCTGTCCCTTGAAATTTAGGCAAGTATGTATTAGGCAGTTAGTATTCAGAGCTATTTGAACAGTCACCTGAATCACAGTATTTGAGGAACTACAATAGTAAGTCATCAATCAGAAACCCCTGTATAGAAAGCAGATGGAAATAGTAGTATAAAAGCAGGTTGCCTTAGCAAGATTTACAGCATTATAAATGCCAGGAAACTTCACCTCTTCAGATTTCTGTGACCTTCTGGCACAGATGTTATAGAATGGCACTAAACCATATTTTCACCTTGTCCCTAGACTACTGCAAACAATATTCTGATTGATGACATCTTCTGACTCCTCTATAATCCTTTTTTTAAATTTATTTTTTATTGGTGTTCAATTTACCAACATACAGAATAACCCCCAGTGCCCGTCACCCATTCACTCCCACCCCCCGCCCTCCTCCCCTTCTACCACCCCTAGTTCGTTTCCCAGAGTTAGTTTAGTAGTCTTTACGTTCTGTCTCCCTTTCTGATATTTCCCACACATTTCTTCTCCCTTCCCTTATATTCCCTTTCACTATTATTTATATTCCCCAAATGAATGAGAACATATAATGTTTGTCCTTCTCCGATTGACTTATTTCACTCAGCATAATACCCTCCAGCATGTGTCTCTTTTTTAAAGATTTATTTAAAAGAGAGTGAGTGGGGATCCCTGGGTGGCTTAGCGGTTTGGCGCCTGCCTTTGGCCCAGGGCGCGATCCTGGAGTCCTGGGATCGAGTCCCACGTCGGGCTCCCGGCATGGAGCTTGCTTCTCCCTCTGCCTGTGTCTCTCTGCCTCTCTCTCTCTGTGTCTGTCATGAATAAATAAATAAATAAATCTTTAAAAAAAAAAAAAAGTGAGTGAACCTCCCTCCTGTTCACTCTGTGGGACAGAGAGTCTTAAGCAGACTCCACACTGAGCATAGAGCCTGATGTGAGGCTTTTAAAAGACCCTGAGATCATGACCCGAGCAGAAAGTGTAGGTTCCCCCGAGGTGGTTATTGATCTTGGGGTTGTGAGATGAAACCCCATATTGGGCATAGAGCTTATACTGAAAAAAAAAAAAAAAGAAAAATTGGGCAAAAGATCTGAATAGACACTTCACCAAAGAAGAGATACAGATGTCAAATAGGCATATGGAAAGATGCGTAACATCATTCATCATCAGGGAACTGCCAGTTAAAACAATGAGATAACTACTGGAATGTCTCAAATCCAAAATACTGATAACAGTAAATGCTGGTGTGAATATGAAGCAACGAGAACTCTCATTAATGAATGAGAGTGATAAAAATTGATTTGCAAGCAAAAATTAGAGTTATGAACACTTGTATCTGCCTTGTGAGATTGAATTTCCCAGTTATTAATAGTTCTTTTAAAAATTCTTTTTAAGGATGGTCTATTTTCATATGCTTCCGCATATACATCTATAAACACATACCTTAAAGAAGATGTTGCTTGAAAGAAGGTTTTCACACGGTATAGGTTCAGTGAGATAAGCATATGGCTGTTCTCATGTGCTTTTTTTTTTCTTAAGATTCTATTTATTTGAGTGAGAGAATGAGTGAGTGAGCAAGCATGAGTGGGAGGAGGGGGAGAGGGAGAAGCAGACTCCCCACCAAGCAAGGAGCCTGATGTGGGGCTTGACCCCTAGGTAATGACCTGAAAGATATTTTGATTAATTGGTTGATTAATTACTCGAAAGATATTTATACACGTGGTTTCTTTTTCTTTTTTTTTTATTTTTAAGATTTTATTTATTTATTTGACAGAGCAAGAACACAAGCAAGAGGAGCAGCAGATGGAGTGGGAAAAACATGCTTTCCGCTGGGCAGGGAGCCTGATGTGGGGCTTGATGGATCATGATCTGAGTTGAAGGCGTCTGCCACCCACACACTCCCACAGTGTAGTTTCAATGAGTTAAGCATAAGGCTGTTCCTTATGTATTAACATATATGTTTACAAACTGGTGCCATAATAAAAGATGTTAGTTGAAGGATGCGTTAAACACAGGGTAGTTCAAATGGGTTAAGCATACTGCTCTTCCCTTATGCTTCTACACATAAGTTTACATACACAGGTATATATTAGTGAAAGAAGATGTTGCTTGAACAGTGGTTATACACAGTCTGGTTTCAATGAGTTAAGCATACAGCTATTCTCATATGCTTCTACATATACTTTGACAAACACTTATATCTTAATGAAAGAAAATGTTAGTTGAAGACCACTGGTGATTTTAATAAATGTGATTATTTTGTTTTATAAGAAATTGAGTTAGATGATACATAATTCTGTGAAACCAGTGTTTTCTAAATGATCAGTGCATGATGTTGTAAAATCAAACATGAGTAAAAGTTCCAAAGTGCAAATAAATGCACTTTAACAGTACAAAAAGATTATTGGTGTGATTTATTTTTATTTCTTGAAGAATTCATTTATTTTTTTGAGAGTGAGCGAGCATAAGTGGGGCTAGGGAGAAGCAGGCTCTCTGCTGAGCAGGGAGGTCAACATGGGATTCAGTAATCCCATGATTCAGTTAGGCAGATGCTTAACTGACTGAGATACCCAGTACCCCTTATTGATGTGATTTTTAGATGTCACATTACAGTTAATATTTAGTAAACTACAGCTTGTCAGATTTTGTTGGAATATTAAAGAATATTCACACTTTTCAGAGAAGGCAATTAAAATACAATTCCCCTTTCCAAATATATATCTGTGTGGGTCCATGTATTTTTCATATACTTCATCCCAAATATTGCAACAGGTTGAATGCAGCATTAAAATGAGAATCTAGGGCAGTCCAGGTGGCTCAGCAGTTTAGCGCCACCTTCGGCCCAGGGCTTGATCCTGGAGCCCCAGGATCAAGTCCCACGTCAGGCTCCCTGTATGGAGCCTGTTTCTCCCTCTGCTTGTGTCTCTGGCCCTCTCTCTCTCGCTCATGAATAAATAAATAAATAAAAATCCTTTAGGGCAGCCCAGGTGGCTCAGTGGTTTAGCGCCACCTTCAGCCCAGGGCATGATCCTGGAGACTCAGGATTGAGTCCCATGTCGGGCTCCCTGCATGGAGCCTGCTTCTCCCTCTGCCTGTGTCTCTGCCTCTCTTTCTCTCTGTGTCTCTCATGAATAAATAAATAAAACTAAAAAAAATCCTTTAAAAAAAATAAAATGAGAATCTAGCCATTTTCAATTAAATTAAGCTAGACATTAAAGAGATTTGGGAAAAAAAGTCACTTTCACTAGTTTTATTTGGGAAAGGGGAAATAGCTATCATAATGGGTTTATCTTTATTTTTTTTTTAAGATTTTATTTATTTATTTATGAGAGACACAGAGGCAGAGATATAGGCAGAGGGAGGAGCAGGCTCCATGCAGGGAGCCTGATGTGGGACTCGATCCCGGGTCTCCAGGATCACACCCTGGGCTGAAAGCGGCGCTAAACTGCTGGGCTACCCAGGCTGCCCAGGTTTATAATTTTTTATTGTTATGTTATTTTTAAATTTTTTTATGGTAAAAACATTTAAAAACATACTTAGATTTTAACCAGCTGGACTCAGTTTAGATGATACTAGTTTTGTTGGCAACATCCAAAGTATCATAGTCAGGAGCCAGTCAAACATATGCCTTCTCTTCATTGGGCCTGATTAGGGTGTTGACTTGGCCTTGTCAGAGTCAGTTTTTTCACACTTATTTTGTGCTTGTTGGCCATAATATCCACAATGAACACAAGTGTATTCTGTTTTCTTCATGGCTAATTTAGTGGTCAGGGGGAAGTTGACAATGGCATAGTGGTTAAGCTTCTTTCTACTGGGGGTGCTCTTCAGGGATATTTGGGCTGCCTTTGCAGATGTAGTATCTTGGGCCCTTGGAAGTAGGTGATATGCCCATCTTTTTTTTGTGATTGGATACCTTTCAGCACTGTTTTCTTGGCATTTAAAGCCTTGACTTTGGCTTTGGGAGGGGCAGGGGCTTCTGTCTTTGTCTTTGGCGTCATCTTCGTGAAAGGAGGGTTTATCATTGTTTTATTTATTTATTTTTTATATCATTGTTTTATTTTTTATTTAAAAATTTTTTTTAAATTTATTTATGATAGTCACAGAGAGAGAGAGAGAGAGAGAGAGAGAGAGAGGCAGAGACATAGGCAGAGGGAGAAGCAGGCTCCATGCACCGGGAGCCCGACGTGGGATTCTATCCCGGATCTCCAGGATTGTGCCCTGGTCCAAAGGCAGGCGCCAAACCGCTGCGCCACCCAGGGATCCCTATATCATTGTTTTAAATGCATATTAAATATTTTGAATTTCTTTGTTTTAATTTCTAAATGGCAATATCTGTAAATATCACAGTAAACAAGAATTTGGGGGAATCTTCAATTTTTAAAAGCAAAGGTATCCTGAAATGAAAAGTTTAAGAAGTTACTGCTCTAAGGAAACTGTTTCTTTCTCTCTTTTTTTTTTTAGGAAACTGTTTCAGAAGTAAGCCATCCAAGTTATTAGGATGTCTGATGGCTCCCAGATTTTTGCTGCACTTTATTATCACCTGGGAGCTTTAAAAAAAATCTCTGCTGGGATGCCTGGGTGGCTCAGTGGTTGAGTGCCTGTCTTTGGCCCAGGGCGTGATCCTGGAGTCTCCGGATCAAGTCCCACGTCGGGCTCCCTGCATGGAGCCTGCTTCTCCTTCTGCCTGTGTCTCTGCTCTCTCTGCATCTCTTTGTGTCTCTCATGAATAAATAAACAAAATATTAACAAAAAAATCTCTGCTGCCCAGTTCATATCCCATATAATTAAATCAGAATGAGGATGAGAGCCTAAAAGCCTGGATTTTAGGAACAGCTGGCTTTAGCTTATATGTAGGTAACTTTATCTACAAAATGCTCTATGGTTTTTGTTTATTTTTGCAAAGATGAATTTTGTAATCCACTGAGAATTAGTTTGTCCACTTTTTATTGGTTTAAATACTTGGTTAGTTGGGATGCCTGGGTGGCCCAGCGGTTAAGCATTTGCTTTTGGCTCAGGGCATGATCCTGGGATGCAGGATCAAGTCCCGCATCTGGCTTCCTATGGGGAGCCTGCTTCTCCCTCTATGTCTCTGCCTCTCTCTCTATTCTCAGTTGTGTCTCTCATGAATAAATATATAAATCTTCTAAAATACTTGGTAAGTTAATATGCATTTTAAAAAATGGTGCAAAACTGGAAAATGTATCTTGTATACTAATCACAAGGATGAAAACCACACTCCATAACCACTGACTTTATCTCCATTTAAAACTTTTTTTTTTTTTTTTTTTTTTTTACTTTTTGTTTTTATTATGCACTACATTAATACACTGCATAACCTTCCAGGAGAGGTAGATGAGCCATAACCGAGGTATTTTTCATCAATCAGGAAAATGCTTCCTTAATGGATATTCTCCAAACCCTTTGACACATAGTATCGATTAACTCCACTCGCCTATCTCTTTGCATCATACTCCACTGATATGGATAATAGGCAGCCCTTTTTTCCTTGCCCCCATTATTGAACCTGTGGATGTGTGCCGTGGCTGTGCAGGGGATAACCAAGCACACGGCCATGACGCTGATCCGGAGAATCTCGAACCACATTGCACCGCGGTTGGCAGGGCCTCCATTTAAAACTGTTGGGGTGGGGGGTGGGGGCTTGGGTCATTGGTTAAAGATCTGTCTTTAGCTGAGGTTATGTTCCCATAGTCCCGGGATCCAGCCCTGCATCAGACTTCCCAGCTTAGCAAGGAGTCTACTTCCCCCTCTGCCCCTCCCTCACCCCTTTCATGCTCTCTTGCTCTCTCAAATAAGATCTTAAAAAAAAACAAAACAGGGATCCCTGGGTGGCGCAGCGGTTTGGCACCTGCCTTTGGCCTAGGGCGCGATCCTGGAGACCCAGGATCGATTCCCACGTCCGGCTCCTGGTGCATGGAGCCTGCTTCTCTCTGCCTGTGTCTCTGCCTCTCTTTCTCTCTCTGTGACTATCATAAATAAATTAAAAAAAAAATTTAAAACAAAACAAAACAGTTAATGCTATAGGCTTCTTTATCCCAGAATCACACTTTTGAAAGGTTGAACTATTACTTTCTAACTAAGTTGACATCCAGAATATGGTCATATGGATTATATGTAAAAGTTAGTTTTTAACTTTTGGCACAGAAAACTACATCTAAAAGCACAAGAATGGGCAGCCCAGGTGGCTCAGTGGTTTAGTGCCGCCTTCAGTCCAGGGCCTGATCCTGGAGACCTGGGATCAAGTCCCACGTTGGGCTCCCTGCATGGAACCAGCTTCTCCCTCTGCCTGTGTCTCTGCCCCTCTCTCTCTCTCTCTCTTTCTCTCTCTCTCTCTCTCTGTCTCTCTGTCTCTCATGAATAAATAAAATCTTAAAAAAAAACACAAGTACAGTATCAGGTAATGTGCATTAAAAACTGGTCTAGTGTAGTATCTACTAACATGTTTCAGTAGCTTTACAAGTAAGTATTAGTGGAAGCTACTTAACCTTAGGGTATGAAGAATTACAAAGTTAAATCTTTGGCTGAAAGTTATAAAAGTTGGAAAACTCCTATATTGAGAATTAATTAAAATTGATCTTTGAGTGCTTGGGTGGCCCAGTTAAGTGACCAACTCCTGATTTTAACTCAGTCATGATCTCAGTGTGGTGAGATTGAGCTGGTATTGGACGTCCCACTCATTGGTCAGTGTACTTGTCCATTTCCTGCCACTAAAATAAAAAAATTGATCTTTATTTTTAAAGATTTTATTTATTTATTCATGAGAGACCCAGAGAGGCAGAGACATAGAGGGAGAAGCAGGCTCCCCATGGGGAGCCTGATGTGGGCTTTAATCCCAGGACCCCAGAGTTATGACCTGAGCCAAAGGCAGATGTTTAACCACTGAGCCACCAAGATGCCCCTAAAAATTGATTTTTAATGTGCAGTTTAGTTATCAACAGATTTATGATAGCAGTCTAAAATGCTTATCTTTTGAGTTAATTATTTCATATGTGTATTCTCAGCATGGGTGGTTTGTTTTTACCTGCTAGTGAGTTGCTCATCCTAACTTTTCTTTGCTCATGCTAACTTTTTATTTATTTTTTTATTTTTAAAATTTTTATTTATGATAGTCACAGAGAGAGAGAGAGAGAGAGGCAGAGACACAGGCAGAGGGAGAAGCAGGCTCCATGCACTGGGAGCCCGACGTGGGATTCGATCCCGGGTCTCCAGGATCGCGCCCTGGGCCAAAGGCAGGCGCTAAACCGCTGCGCCACCCAGGGTTCCCCATGCTAACTTTTTAAATGGACTTTTTATTGAGATAATTATATATAAAATATATTTGTGAGCAGCAATACAGAATGATCCTATGTACCTTTACCTAATTTCTCCCAGCGGTAACAACTTGGAAAACTATAGTACAATATCGCAAGTCAATTATTTTTTTAAAAAGATTTTATTTATTTATTTGAGAGAGAAAGTATGTGAGAGAGAAAGCATGAGCAACTGAGCAGGGACCTTGATGTGGGGCTGGACCCCAGGACCCTGGAATCATGACCGGAGACTAAGGCCTGATGATTAACCAGCTGAACCATCCAGGCACCCCTACAAGTCAAATATTGACATTGATTTAATCTACAGATCTTACATAGATTTTCTGAGTTTTTTTTTTTTTTTAAGATTTTATTTATTCATGAGAGAAAGAGAGAAACAGAGACACAAGCAGAGGGAGAAGCAGGCTCCATGCAGGGAGCCCCGTGTGAGACTCGATCCCAGGACTCCAGGATCACGCCCTGGGCCGAAGGCAGACACTCAACTGCTAAGCCACCCTGGCGTCCCTCTGCAATTTCATTATATGTATATATTTGTGTATCTACCACCATTGTCAAGATACCTAGCAGTTCATCACATAGTAGTTCCCCTTTTATAATCACATCCTTCCTTTATCTCTTACTCCTGCCAATCACTAATCACTCCATTTTTGTCATCTTGTTATTTCAAGAATGTCACGTAAGTGAAAGTATACGGTATATAACTTTTTAGATAGGTTCATGTATCTCTTACCACAGTTGAGATACAGAATCATGTGAACTTTTAAAAACTGTGTAAACAGCTACCTTCTTGTTTATTTTTTTAAAAACTGAATGGTCTCAGTATAAATTGTTCCTGATTTGTTCAGGATTCATATATTAAAGATTTGGCAGTGAAGAAAAGGAGACCATGGTCATTTGGTATTGGCCTTACTTACCATTTATGTAGGTCCCCTCAAAGTTTTGTTGACAGATTACATAGCATCTCTTTTAGGGTAGATTATTCATCCCAGGACCTACTTATTGGTTTGGAGATAGGTAATCTTAAAATAGAGGTTTCCAGACTGAGGTTCTGACAGTGAAGTCAAGGTTTGTTTTAATGAGAGTGAGGATCTTAAAAATTTTTTTATTATTTTCAGAAGTTCTACACTAATTATACTTGCTATTCTAGCTATTTAATGCATCAATAATTTGCTCTTGGTTAGAATTATTTCATCTCAGTTTGGAAAACGAAGCTTTTTTGTGCTGATGAGAAACTCTGATTAGTGGTTGATGTGATAAGAATTATTTGATTTGTTAATTGGACCAGATTCTGGTTCCATAGCTACTACCACTTGGGATAGTTGCTTCATGTGAACTTCTTTGGCTATGAATACACAGTGGTAGCAGAAATTAAGTGATCAAAAGAGGAAGATACATAGATAGGAAATCCAGGGAAGAAGATACTTTTTTTTTTTAACCCGTGACTCAGTATACACACATGTACAACTGAAACAGTTTCACAAAAGCAGTTCTTTCCTGTAAAATATGTAGTTCAATATTATGTGTTCTATTTTTTTTTTTTTTTTATTATTAAAGTACTGTTGGTTAGCTAAATTGGTTTCAGGAACTATCAATATGATGTGACTTCTACTTTATTTTATTTTATTTTTTTTTAAATTTTTATTTATTTATGATAGTCACACACAGAGAGAGAGAGGCAGAGACACAGGCAGAGGGAGAAGCAGGCTCCATGCACCAGGAGCCTGACGTGGGATTCGATCCCGGGTCTCCAGGATCGCGCCCTTGGCCAAAGGCAGGCACCAAACCGCTGCGCCACCCAGGGATCCCTGACTTCTACTTTAAAGAAAAAATACTACTAACATTAGTTCATGACACTTTAGGTCATGGAGTTTGTTTGTTTGTTTGTTTTTTTAAGTAAATTCTGTTCCCAAGATCAAGAGTTGCATGTTCTACTGTTTGAGCCAGCCAGATGCCCCAAGTTGTTTTTTGATTCAGAGCCTCAGTTCTATCCTCCTGAATAGTAAAGATCTTTGGGGCTCTTGGGTGGCTCCGTCAGCTAAGTATCTGACTCTTGGTTTTGGTTCAGGTCTCTCAGGTTCGTGAGGTTGAGCTCTGGGGTCACGCTCCTTGCTTAGTGTAGAGTGGGTTTGTTCTCTATCTCCCTCTGCCTTTTCCCCCACTTGTGCTCACGCATGTGTTCTCTCTTGTTAATCTTCTTTCTCATAAATAAATCTTTATTTTTACTTATTTTTATTTACTTTTAATAAATCTTTAAATGAAAAAGATCTTTTTATTCAATTGTGTGAAACATTTAGTAAATTCATTTTGGATTGAAATTGTGGGGATTAGTTAAATTATAGCAAGGTTATTTTCCGGTAGAAAAAAAGATATATATATATTTTTTCCCCCTGTGTTTTAGTTTATCAGCTGTGATAGTGAAATTTTTCTAATGGAGTCAGAAATGTTTGGATGATTATTTTGGACTATGTTTGGTTGGAGGAAAAGATTATGCTGGCCCTGGTATGCTGAGTGAATGAGAGAGAGCATTACTTAATTTGTTTCATTTCACTGGGTCTTTTCCTCCTACTTATACTTAGCCCAACCCAAATTAAACTTCTTAAGACTGACTTGTGCTGTAAGCATCCTCTTACATTCCTATTGCCTATGATAGATTGTTTCTGGCAAACAACTATAGTAGATTCTCTTTGTAGTAGTAGATTTTCACATTGCTTTCTTTTTGAACTCTTCTGTTCTTATAAACTGTCAATATTTTGAGAGCAGACTGTGTGTATGTCTGTGTGTCTGTCTTTAGTGCCTGTCAGGTAGTTAGTGTTCACCGATAAGTCAGTGAAGTGAATTGCATTTCTCATTATGCTTCCCCATGCCACAGAGCGTTTTCATGTATTTCAGCAATTTATTTTTCTTTTCTTTTTTTTAAGATTTTATTTACTCATGAGAAACAGAGAGGTAGAGTATACACAGGCAGAGGGGGAAGCAGGCTCCATGCAGGGAGCCCGATGTGGGACTCGATCCCGGGTCTCCAGGATCATGCCCCCAGGCCGAAGGCAGCGCAAAACCGCTGAGCCACCTGGGCTGCCCATTTCAGCAATTTCTAAGTATGTGTTTGTTTATGGTTAGGAACTGCCTCAGTGATTTTGGTGGTGGCTGCTTATTATCTTACATATGTAGATATTTTTAAAGATTTTATTTATTTATTCATGAGACACACACACACACAGACGCAGAGACATAGGCAGAGGGAGAAGCAGGCTCCATGCAGGGAGCCCAATGTGGGATTCGATCCCAGGACTCCAGGATCATGCTCTTAGCCAAAGGCAGACATTCAACTGCTGAGCCCCCCAGGCATCCCTCTTATATTTCCAGTTTAGGTCTTAACCTTTCTCATGAATTTTTTTCCTGTTCATTCTATTTATTGTATTATTCATATTTTTAAGGCTTCGTTAATACTTGAGTACAGTTTTTATTACTAAAATTAGAGGTTTAGGTTCAATAAAGTGAGTTCTTATTTAACAATACAAGAAAAAATCTTCTTAAGATTTTATTTATTTGAGGGCTATACACACAAGTTCGGGAGAGGTGAAGAGGGAGAAGCAGAGTCCCGACCTAGCAGGGAGCCTGACACAGGGCTTGATTCCACGACCTGAGCTGGAGGCAGGTGGCCTGACTGAAGTTGCCCCCCCACCCCCCTTTTAAGATTTATTTATTTTAGAGAGATAGCTTGAGTAGGAGGGTCTGAACGAGAGAGAATCTCAAGCAGACCTCGTGCTGAGTGCAGAGCCTGATGTGGGTCATGATCCCACGGCTCTGAGACCATGACTTGAGCTGAAACAGGAATTTGATGCCACCCAGGCACCCCATAGCAGAGTTCTACAATGTAAAACTTGTAATGACTTCTTGAAGAAAAGCATTTATGCTTTTTTCTATCTACTTTTCTATCTTCATTTATAATTTTGGCAATTATAGATATCACATCACTAAGCTTATAAAACATGTTACTTTGTATTAGTTGGGACAAGAACCATAATTATAAAATTGTAATGTTGGTATGGACCTGTATGCCCAAATATTGGAGAAGTAAGTCTGGGTATTCTAGTTTGTTCAACAGACTAGTCACTACATTGGCTTATGGAATACATTATTTCATTCAAAATAATACCTTTTGGGATCCCTGGGTGGCGCAGTGGTTTGGCGCCTGCCTTTGGACCAGGGCGCGATCCTGGAGACCCGGGATCAAATTCCACATCGGGCTCCCGGTGCATGGAACCTGCTTCTCCCTCTGCCTGTGTCTCTGCCTCTCTCTCTCTCTCTCTCTCTCTCTCTCTCTCTGTGACTATCATAAATAAATAAAAATGAAAAAAATTAAAGATTTAAAAAAAAAAACAAAAACAAAATAATACCTTTTGAGCAAAAATAATCTTGAAGTTATCTATATTAACCTCATTGTCCAGGCTGAGAAAGTATATGTAGTGGCTTACTTATTTTGGAGGGGAGTAGTTGAAAGCTTGAAGGCTAAGGATATGGTGCAAAGGCTAAGGGTATGGTACAAACTTTTTTGAACTCAAGAGTTTTTGTATTTGCCAGATAAGTCCAGATACCACCAAGTCTGAAATCTGTTCTATGAACTTAGAAGTTATAATTGTGAATCAGAATGATATTCCATACATGATGCAGGGCATAATATAAAGTTGGCACTTGATGAAAAAATTTTTTTAAAGATTTTATTTACTTATTCTGAGAGACACAGAGAGAGGCAGAGATATAGGCAGAGGGAGAAGCAGGCTCCCTGCAGGGAACCTGATGTGGGACTCCATCCTGGGAACTCCAGGATCACACCCTGAGCCAAAGGCAGACACTTAACTGCTGAGCCATCCAGGTGTCCCAGCACTTGATGACATTTTGCTGATTGCTTGAAACATCAAAGGTTTGTGTGTATGAGAAAGACATGATAAGTTCATTGTTTCAGGTGGATTTTTTTTTCCTTAGCTATTTGGTTCTCTTGTTAGTATATAGTATGTATGTATGTATTTATTTTAGTATGTAGTATTTAATAACCATATCCAAATTACTTGTCTTCTCTCTACCTCACTTTCTCTTATCTTGTAAGAGTTAAGCATCTAATTCTTTATCCCTTTCTTATCTTCTCTCTACCTCACTTTCTCCCACCATCCCTCACCCTAGATAGGAGATGAAAGTGCTATTGGGGGACAAACCTGATTTGAAGTTTTGATATTCTTTTAATGTACTTGAAGTGAATACTGTAGTAAGTGGAAATCACAGTAATTTTATTGAGGGATAAAGCTTTTCTTTCTTTTTTTTATTTTACTTTATTTTTATTTATTTATTTTTTAAAAAGATTTTATCATTTATTTATTTGAGAGAGAGTGAGAGAGAGCGTACGCGCGTGCACACGGGTGGCAGGCGGTAGGTGGAGAGGGAGAAGCAGACTCTTCCACTGAGCAGGGAGCCTGATACGGGGCTCTGTCCCAGGACCCTGGGATCATGACCTGAGCCCAAGACTTAACTGGCTGAGCCACCTAGGTGCCCCAAGCTCTTAATTCTTTTTCTGCATTTGGATATATATCTATAGTTCCTTGAAATGTAGTGAAGCATAAAGGATAGTTTAATGACTTGAGAGATGTTTCTTTCTGTCTGGGTCACTTATTTTTCAATCTTCTATATGGAGTTTTCTGCTATTTCAGTTAGAGAAAGCTGTTTTATTATTATTGCTAGAATCTTTGGGCAACCCATGTTGATGAGCCAGGAAGGCCAAGTATTTTGCTCCGACTGCCACTGTATGTGTGTATGTTTCACCAGTTTATGGATTAGGGCTCTGTTTTCAAATACAGTCACATTCTGAGGTGTTGGAGGCTAGGACTTGAACATATGAATTTGTGTGAGGACACGGTTCAGCCCATAACAGCTACAAAGAGTCTCTGTTTTGGTTTTGGTAAGTGACAGTGGTTTGCAGGAAGTGAAGCTGAAGTGTATAAGGCTTAATGAAGTGACCAGTGAAGACTGGTCACTGTATTGTGAGGAGATTTGTTTTGTTTTATTTTAGGATTGGGTCTTTTCTTTTTTTTTTTTTTAAGATTTTATTCATTTATTCATAGGGACACAGAGAGGCAGAGACACTGGCAGAGGGAGAAGCAGGCTCCATGCAGGGAGCCTGATGCAGGACCCGATTTCAGGACACCAGGAACACCCTCTGGGCTAAAGGCAGGCACTAAAAACCACTGAGCCACTCAGGCATCCCTTAGGGTTGAATCTTGATGTAAAATATAATTGAACTTTATCCTCTTCTTTTTCTTCCTTCTGGTCCTTTATTTTTAGAGCACAAGTAGTACTTGATCATTCAGGAAAAGTTAAAGTTCTTTCTTTTTTTTTAGAATAAGTTTTATTCAACAAATCTGCAAATGGAAAGGTATTTTTGCCCATCCTCTTAAGTGAAGGAGTAATATTTTTCCTTGGCTTTAACATGTGACTCATTCAAGAGTGTTAGTAATAGCATAGTGATTGTTTTGTATTTGACTTCAGTTGTTTTCCTCTGTTTGTACAGTAGATCCTTGATTTGTCTCTTGGTAAGTGCTTTGTGGAAGTTTTTTCCAGTAGATGAAATATCCCCCATTTTTTAGCTGAGGTGAAAATCACATAACATAAAATTCACTGTTTTAACCATTTTCAAAGTGCCCATTTCAGCACCACTTAGTACATTCACAATGTTGTGCATACGCCACCTCTGCCTAGTTCCAAACATTTTCATCATTCCTAAAGGAAAGTCCACTCCTGATAAGCACTCACTTTCTATTCCTCCTTTCTCCAGCCCCTGGCAACCGCTAATCTTTTGGTCTCCCGCTAATCTTTCTGTCTCTGTGTGTTCACCTGTTCTGGATTTTTCATATAAATGGAACTTAAAAATATGTGACCTTTTATGTCTGGCTCCTTTCACTTAAGATAAAGTATTTAAGCAGGTTTTTTTTTTTTTTTTTTTTTTTTTAAGATTTTATCTACTTGTTTTAGTGGAGACAGAGGAGGGGCACAGGGATAGGATGAGAATCTCCAATCTCAAGTGTAGACTCCCTGCTGAGCATGAAGCCTGAGATGGGGCTCAGTCTCATGACCCTGAGATCCATCACCTGAGCTGAAACCAAGAGTGGACACTCACCCGACTGAGCCATCCAGGCGTCCCATTAACATAATGTATTTAAGATTCATCCATATATCAGTACTGTATTTCCTTTTCTTTTGGCTGAATAATTCTTTTTTTGAGATTTTATTTATTTGTGCATGAGAGACAGAGAAAGAGAGGCAGAGAGGCAAAGGCACAGGCAGAGAGAGAAGTAGGCTCCATGCAGGGAGCCTGATGTGGGGCCCAATCCCGGGACTCCAGGATCACACCCTGGGCCAAAGGCAGACGCTTAACTGCTGAGCCACCCAGGAGTCTCAGAATAATTTTTTTTAAAAATATTTTTTTAAAAAAAGATTTTATTTATTTATTCTTGAGAGACAGAGAGAGAAAGGCAGAGACACAGGCAGAGGGAGAAGCAGGCTCCCTGATGTGGGACTCGATCCCGGGATCACTCCCTGAGCTGAAGGCAGATGCTCAACCGCAGAGTCACCCAGGTGCTGAGCCACCCAAGTGTCCCTGGCTGAGTATTTTTAAAGCTTCTTTTGATATGTGTAAAAATGAGGGTTTTTTTGTATTTTAAGTAGGCTCCATGCCCGGTGTGGATCTTGAACTCAAGACCCTGAGATTAAGAGTTAGATGCTCTACTGACTGAGCCAGCCAGGCACCCTTAAAATGTTATTTTTGTAACATCGTAGATCAACCATATTTCAGTAAAAAGACTTAATTCTCATTTGAAATCAGTAATATTAGTAGATTATTAGGATGATTTTATTCTAATAAAATTAGAAATGTGATGATTGTAACATGAAAAATAGTAATTTTTAGGAAATACTTTTCAAAGCTACAGCTTTTTATTTTTATTTTTTAAAGTTTTATGTATTTAAATAATCTGTACATCCAACCATGGGGCTCGAACTCATGATCCTGAGATGATTGAGTCAGCCAGGAACTCCAGAGCTGCATCCTTTTGGAATTACTTGCTTAAGTATCTGAATTAAAGCCATTAGTTGAAATCCGGATGCTGAAACTTAGTTGGACTCATAGGACAGTTGATTAAATAGATTCCTTCACCAACCTTATGGACTCAAATGCTTAGCGCACTTTGTGCATTCTAATTTAATTCACACATAGCACTAAGAGAGAAAGAATGTTTATCTCATTATAAATTAGCATTTGTGGGGATTCCTGGGTGGCTCAGTGGTTTAGGGCCTGCCTTCAGCCCAGGGCATGATCCTGGAGTACTGGGATCAATCAAGTCCCAAGTCGGGCTCCCGGCATGGAGCCTGCTTCTCCCTCTGCCTGTGTCTCTGCCTCTCTCTCTCTCTGTCTATCATAAATAAATAAAAAAATTTTTTAAAAAATGTGAACAGTTCTCCGTGATTCTACCCCACATCCCCTAACTTAAATGCACACAGCACATTCACCCAATGCTATTATTAATTGTTATTTTTTCCCCTCCGTCAGGCTGAATCTTACAACAAATGCTTATTAGCACTTATTCTGTGAATTGGCCTTGTTCAAATGTATAACTGGTCTCTGCCATTAAATCTAATAATTCATTTTGTAAATATGTTGACTAAAAACTAGAAATTTTACCTATTAGAGAATAGAAGTACAAAAAATGTCCATTTAAAAATGTTATCAAGCAGTGTTGCAATGCTGGTATTTGTAGTGAAAGTGCTTTTTCCCTACTCTAGTGTCCTAGAACGAATACATCACCATGGCTACAGAAATTGGTTCTCCTCCTCGTTTTTTCCATATGCCAAGGTTCCAGCACCAAGCACCTCGACAGCTATTTTATAAGCGACCTGATTTTGCACAGCAGCAAGCAATGCAACAGCTTACCTTTGATGGAAAACGGATGAGAAAAGCAGTAAATCGAAAAACCATAGACTATAATCCATCTGTAATTAAGTATTTGGAGGTAAGTCCAGTTAATGTGCTTCTGATGATCAAACTTCAGCTTTTTAAAAAGAAGAGAGTTTTTAAAATTTAGGGTAATAAGTATAATAACTATGTTTCTTGAATTATAGTAGGATAAGTGGAATTTCAAATGAGGCCAATCACCAGTACTTTTTTACTCTTTGCGTTCATGAATCGTCTCAAAAATTACAAAATTTGAATTCTAGTTCATAGTTTAAACTTTTAGAACAAAGTTCACAGCAGATCTCAGAAAATAGTACTTTACTCTCAAGGCCAACCTTAAAACACTTGTTAAACCCACAGTGTATATGAAATTTTAAGAGACTACCAACATAGGAATATTTCTGTGCGAACATACATTCAAAATAGCAATTTTGCATGTCTAAGACACTGGTTCTAAGAACACTGATTTTCCAAGCCCCTGGTGGTGGGTAGCTCTTCTTGTCAGAGAAAAGGGCTCCACTTTTCTTGAGGGTCAAGCACATCTATATGGTGAAAGCAACTCTGACATGACAGCTAAAGGTGGAGTTAGGGCTGTCTAGACCTCTGCATGATATTTCTTTCTTTTGAGCTCTTTATTTACTTGTCTTCACCTAGGAATTATTAGCCTCTGTGATTCGTTTTTCATTACTAATGCTATTACTTTAATCAGGTTTTGATCTGCTCTGGCCTCCTTTGAAGAACATCTGTTTGCTTTTTCTTACCTGAGACCATTTATTTATTTATCTATTTATTTATTTTAACGTGAGATCTTTTAAAGACCTGTTTGCATATTGGATAATTAGCATGTTGCAGACACATAAAAGAAAAAGATTTACTCAGAGATTAAGACAGATTTAGATTTAGATTTAGATTTAGATTTATTTAGGTTTTTCCAGGGAATTCAGTTGGAAAACTAGTCTAGGAGAGCTTAAGAGGAATTAAGAAAACCGAGGACAAGATATCAGGAATTGTGCTGACGATTTTGAGGGAATTGGAGACGTCTGCTTATCCCTTATCCCTTTTCCTTTTATTAAAGCATGGTCAGTGAGAATGTGTTGGGGTCAGCAGTACCTTGTTTGATTGGTTGGGGATGAGGTGAGTAAAGAGAAGAGGGAAATTCTAAACAATGTCAGTAGGATAAGGTCTTTTTAAGATACCCACTGTTATCTTTGTTATAGAACATAATGAAAAAGTTTTAATCCTATTTTCTCCCCATTTGATAGCTTACATTTTGTTAATATTTTAGTTTCAAACTGAGTATAATTGGACCATATACTAATTAATTAATTTGTTTATTTTTAAACAGAATAGAATATGGCAAAGAGACCAGAGAGATATGCGGGCAATTCAGCCTGATGCAGGTTATTATAATGATGTAAGTATTAAGATATGTTATACTAGCTTAATAAAACCGCTGCTTGGACATTTTGACGTAAAGCTATGTGATCTCAAATGCAAACATGGACTTTTTACGTTTTTATAATTAAAACATTCCTAAAGAGATAATGTATCTGTGTACTCTGCGAGTTATTTTTTATTCTCAATTAAAACTTCTAAAGTGGACAAACTTTTGATTTGGGGCTTAAAACAGTGTCCAGCGAAAGATTGCACTGCCTCAGAGTCTGTGGAATAGGAAAGTTAATTTTATTTTATTTTTATTTTTTTATTTTTTTATTTTTTTATGATAGTCACAGAGAGAGAGAGGCAGAGACACAGGCAGAGGGAGAAGCAGGCTCCATGCACCAGGAACCTGACATGGGATTCGATCCCGGGTCTCCAGGATCGCGCCCTGGGCCAAAGGCAGGCGCCAAACCGCTGCGCCACCCAGGGATCCCGGAAAGTTAATTTTAAATTTGGTTTATTATCAACCTGTTTTTATTGTCTTGACCTTGAGAAGTAATTAGGGGAAATTTCATACTTGATTTTGTTATTTGTTTAGTAATGGCATTTAACTGTCCTGTATCTCAGTTTTCTTCATTTAATTAATGCAGACTGATTATAATCTATAATAATAGGTTTTTTGAAAGTCCTGTATACTCCTGAATTTGTCTTTAGATGTTGAAATAATTACCTTGCTATGTCTCTGATTTATGCCCTGTGTGTAACCAGGAACTTTTATTTTTTTTATTTTTATTTATTTCTTTTAACCAGGAACTTTTAAAACACAATTTTCTCTTTTTGTAGCTGGTCCCACCTATAGGAATGTTGAATAATCCTATGAATGCAGTAACAACAAAATTTGTTCGAACATCAACAAATAAAGTAAAGTGTCCAGTATTTGTTGTTAGGGTAAGTATTCTGTTGGATATTTTTTTTTTGTTGAATATTTTTAAAAAAAATTAATCCTGAGTTATAACTTCTGAACATATATTTAGCAGGACAAAATTGTCTTAAATGTATATCTGGGATAAAAATTGGTATGTTGCTGATAACTTCATTTTGGAATACCCAATCATGCTTTTGAATTGTTCATGTTGCAATTTCCATAGAATTCTCTGAGCAAGTCATGGGTCTGTATTGCAGCAGGTCTCAGACTTGCTCTTGAATAGCAGGGCTACTTTTTGCTGCTGTTTAGAAAGCCAGCATCTCAAAGTTAACGAAAACTGTTAATATGTCGCTAGTAAGAAAAACACCTGAGAAGAGCTGAAGACCAATGGTTGACCATAAGTGTTAGCTTCATAAAGGTACACAGTAGGTACTCAATACATTTGCATGACATTTTAAAAAGTATAATTTTTAGATAGTAGATTGGCATTGTTCAAAATTTGAAAATTTGAAGGGGTTTGCAGTAAAATGTCTTCCCATCTTTGTCTCCCAGGCATCCAGTTAATATTTCCATTTGTGATAGTATAATCATCATCTTTGTGGTTTGCTAATAAGTAAGAATGTACTTGTCGGTTAGTAAGACCAGAAATGTAGGATAGAATTAACAGAGTGTTAAGCAAATAAGAATTGGGAGGAAAAAAGGGACAGAAAAAAGATAGTAATGGCAAGCAAGCATTGTGGCAAATGAGCAAAATAAGCAAGTCCCCGATATTAGGGAGGTAATGGTAGAGAGCAGGGAGAACCAAAGGGCTGGAGGAAATACTGCAGTCAGTCTTAGGTGTCCTATTTGCTTCAGAAGTCTAAAGCACTAGAAACATCAGTAAAGAAACACTTGTTTTTTGGCTTCTTTTGTTGGTAGAGCCAACCAGTAAGTAGTATAATTTTGTTTGCCAGGGAATTTGATAAAAGGAGTTGGTGTGCAGCTAATTTTTGTATCTTCTTAGCGTAATAGAGAAAATCTTTTTGAAATGAATAAAATATGAGCATTTTGTATCACAGTACAGAATGATAAAATTATATTTGTTACAGTTTTTTTTTTATTTTTATTTATTTATTTTTATTTGTTACAGTTTGTTAGGTAGATTTCTCATTTGGGGATCAAAGTGCAAGGTCTTAGGAGACATTTGCACACAGTAGAGGCATAGTCCACATTAGAAGGTATTAAGACATCAAGTCCTGTGCTTATAGTTTGGTTGGAACCCATAGCAGATAACAGAAACTAGGAAAGTAGGGGGATTTTGTTTATAATAAAATCATGATGTGCAGTTTAGCAATAAAAAGCCAGGTTTACCAAATAGTCTTTATTTTACATATCTCATCCTGCTATTTCTTTTTTATTTATTTATTTTTTTATGATAGTCACAGAGAGAGAGAGAGGCGCAGAGACACAGGCAGAGGGGGAAGCAGGCTCCATGCACAGGGAGCCGGATGTGGGATTCGATCCTGGGTCTCCAGGATCGCGCCCTGGGCCAAAGGCAGGCGCCAAACCGCTGCGCCACCCAGGGATCCCTCATCCTGCTATTTCTATAAGCACACTTGTATTTTTCAACTATGTGTCCACATAGTTTTTAGTTTGGAAAATAGGATTGTTGTATTTTTATTTCATGTATTTACATTGCCTAAGGAAAATAAGTTTGTAATCTATCATAGAAGCTTGAAAGTAAAAAGAAAAAAAGCAATGTTATGTTTAGAGTTGGTAAGCATATGTCACAGATTCCCCTTAGTATGCAAATTGTGATGTTAAAATATTGCTGTAGTGTTAATCATGACTTACATTTTTGGAGAGTTTATGAGCATAAGACTTGTCAATGCTTGATATTGTGAATAGGGGAAAGCTTTAAAAAGTTTTTGTTTTTTTTTCTTTTTGTTTTTTAAATATTTTATTTATTTATTCATGACTTTTTTTTTTTTTTTTTTAAGTACATTTAGTTGCCAGGAGAAGTTTGCTAGCCTTGCTGTCCTTAAATTGGTACTTAGCTTTTTCATAAAACACCTGTTAACTTCTCTGCCTTAATTGGTTCACTAGCAGGTGTAATCCTTTTTTGATTTACTTTGGTGACCATTTTATGTTAGCTTGCTAAGCATCCTAGGAAAATGTGGTCTTTGCATGTTTTGTTTTTAGAGGTGTAACTTAACCAGGTACTTTTAATGCATTTACTATTTTGTTTAAAGATTTATTTATTTTGAGAGGGGGGAGAGAGGGAGAGAGAGAAAGAGAAAGCAAGCACAGGCCGTGAGGGAAGGGGCAGAGAGAGAATCCCAAGCACATGGTGCTTGATCTCACCACCCTGAGGTCAGGACCTGAGCTGAAACCGAGCGTTGGATGTTTAACTGACTTGAGCCACCCAGGTGCCCCTTGCATTTATTATTTTTATTTTTATTTATTTATTTTTTAAGATTGTATTTATTTATTCATGAGAGAGAGAGAGAGAAGCAGGCTCCATGCAGGGAGCCCGATGTGGGACCCGATCCCAGGACTCCAGGATCATGCCCTGAGCTGAAGGCAGGTGCTAAACTGCTGAGCCACCTAGAGATCCCCCATTTATTATTTTTAATTTGGTTAATGAGCTAAAGTGCTAAAGCTTTCCCTGTGCTGTTAATGAGTTCTTTTCTGACAAAGTACTTGCTTATAATTCTGAACTATGCTTAAGTGAAAGTATTGTCTATTTAATGTTGAGTATTAGATATTTTATAATACTTTCTAAGTGTTTTAAAAATTAGCTAAGATTCTTTTTTTTCTTCCCTAGTGGACTCCAGAAGGAAGACGGTTGGTCACTGGAGCTTCTAGTGGAGAGTTCACCTTGTGGAATGGACTCACCTTCAATTTTGAAACAATATTACAGGTAACAGTAATCATCAGACAATAGCATCCTCCTGTGGTACTGTAAAGAACTGGAGATACAGTTACTTTATTGGCATTTTAAGCTTAAAATTGGACAAATAATTCTTGTGAGGTAATATAGGTTCCTGTAAAGCCTTCCATCGTTATATTCTTTTACATAATTTTTAAAATGTCTTATGTTTTCACAGGCTCATGATAGCCCAGTGAGGGCCATGACTTGGTCACATAATGACATGTGGATGTTGACAGCAGACCATGGAGGATATGTGAAATATTGGCAGTCGAACATGAACAACGTCAAGATGTTCCAGGCACATAAGGAGGCGATTAGAGAGGCCAGGTTTATACACAATATACCATTTTCTGTAGTCCCTATTGTCATGGTTAAATTATTCTCTAAGTGTATTCTCGGTGCAGGGATGCATGGGCTCTGTCAGATTCTGGGATACTTTCTGCACCCTATAAACACAATATTTTTCCTTGTTTTCACACACTCACCATTTTGCTGGCACTTTTCTGAAGTAGTGTTGTCCCGGTATCAGCCTTTGCAATATGTTAGAGATGTATTGTCTGCCGCATTTTGCACTGGTTTTCTCTTTTCATTTATGGTTAATAATGTGTATACGTTATTCCTTTTTATTACCTACTGTGTAAGACAAGAATCTTTCATTCCGAATAAAGAATTCAGTCTTTAATTATACAACTGAATAAAATCTAAAGCCTACAGAAAACACCTTCAGAGTTCACACAAAATACAAGAAAAAAAGGCTTAAGTGAAGACTTGGTTGGCTTGGTTATGCCACGACTTCAAAAGGAGAGTATAGTAGGACTAAAAACTCGCAAGTAACTCTGGATGTGGCAAACATTAATGGAGTAATGAATGGGTTCTTCAAGCTTTGAAACTGTAAGCAAACCATTGTCAAGAGGACTCTAGGACTTTTTCTTCTGATTCGCTGTTGAGAACATCAGTTACGCAAATGTATAATAAGTGGAGTTTAAAATATTTTCAGTGAGCTGTATATTTTTACATATCAATGAGATATGTATAGTAAAACCGGAAAAAAAAAATCTCAAAAGCAAGCCTGAAGAATTGCTGCAGCCTCAGAATAAAGCTAAGCAGCATTCTTTACGGGTGTACTGCCCATGTGTGGGAGGAGGTTGACATCTTTATAGAAACATCATCCACTGCAGTCACTTGTTTCTACTTTCAGAATCTTTACAAAAATTGTTGGATAAACATGCTTCTACAAAGACTGTGCTTTAGTGTCCTGCTTATACATTGAGTTTCACAGTTGGCTCTTTGTTAGTTATAGAACTCAAAAGTTCAAGGGAGTTCTTCGAGATAGATGAGAAACTTGATGGTTTTTCACGACAGGGAGGGAAAGATGGCAAAATCATTTGCAGTAGATTATCTTTGGCTTCAAACACAGTCTGAATGTCTCTTTGTTAAAGTTTTCCTTACAAGGTGCAACATTCATGGAAGAGCTTGCCAGGGAGAAGATGTGAAAGTTTCCCACAGACTTTTCAAATAAATGAGAAACATTAATGTAGGGATATTTAACAACTAGTCTTTAAACAGCCTGTCCAAAAATTTTTAGCTTATCATTTCATGAAGCATCTGAGGCAGAAGCTGATGCTTAATTTTTTGAGTGATATTCCTATATAATGTAAAGGAATGTTTACAGGAATATTTCAAAAGTAGATTTCATTTAGTTTCTACACTTAAATCAGCTCCTTGTATTCTGTTGGTAAGGCAGGAAATACTGCACTGTGGGGAGTGTGGGAAGCATTAGTACTAATAATACACTTGTAAAGTTCTCGGACTATTGGTGATTGAAAACTAAGAAGCAACTACTCTGGTGAATTCTTCTTTTGATGAGATGCATTTATTAGCTGACAACATTCTCTTTAAGGGCTTCTTCACTGTTGGAATACTTCCCTCTCCTGTTTATAACGCAGCACAGTGTTTTTATTTTTCCCTGTCTGAGAAGCACAGATAATCTGTTAAATGCTGACTTCTTTCCCCTGCTGTGTGTCTTCATGTAACAGTTTCTCACCCACGGATAATAAATTTGCCACATGCTCTGATGACGGCACTGTTAGAATCTGGGACTTTCTTCGTTGCCATGAGGAAAGAATTCTCCGAGGTACGTGTACTAACAGTACTGATTGGAATATTTAAATAGGGAAGGCATTTGTGGTTAAATCATCACAATACCACAATAGTAGCTTACGTCTCCATTCAGTTTTTTTTACATATACACCGTCTCAGTCAGGCTCTTTAAAGAAACCTGAACACACTCTCCAGTTCACATTCATTTTGTAGATTTTTTACTGCTACTAAATCTTTGAATTCTTTGAGTTGAATTAAATACAAGTGTTCCTCTTCTTCTGTCATCCCCCCACCCCTGCAAATAACTTGCTTATCTGTATTCATCTGTTAGGGCTATATTCCTGTCTTACAGCCAGCATGGCTTTCTCCAACATAATGGCACTGTGATTTTATTTAGATAGCTCACATTCTCCTGGCATTTCTTTTACAATATGATTAACTGAGGTATCAGTAACTGCCCTTCTCATTATTGCTATTTCTGAAAGCAGGTGTTGTGTGTATGTGTGTGTGTGTGTGTTTTTTTTTTTTTTTTTTTTTTTACTAACAGAATACTACATTTCTGTACTACATGGCCCACTTGTTACTAAATTTTTTCTTGTTTACTTTTATTGATTTCATAATTATGAACTAATGCCTATGAATTATTCCCTCCTACAAAGAAATTCATATTTTTTACTTGGATTAGCTTAGTTTTAGACTTCATAAAGTGGGGCTGTTGAAATACTAACAGTTTATCAGTACTATTTATGTGAATTCAGTGGGTGCTAGAGTTACGGAATTAACTATTTTATATGTGTGTTAGAAACATTGAAAAAACATTTACATTAATAAAAACATTTAATCTCATTAGTTTATTGTTAAGCAGGAAGGTAGTATTCTCAAGTGCTTAATTTGAATTTACACTGACTTAATAAAGAGTGAATTTCACTCCATACTCTTGAATCCAATATACCATAAAAGTAACATCTTCCTCTGACACATAAATGCTGGGTAGGCACATGGGTGCCACAGAACACTGGGTGTCAAGAAATTACTATTCAGAGATTTTCTTTTCTGTTCAAGAGTCTTGGTTGAATTTAACAACATTCCGGAGCTTAATTTACATCCTATAGTGTTGATGTTTTCTAGATAAGAAAATAAATGCTCTTGATATGTAATCTGTATTCAAGCTAGTTTTTTTTTTTTTTTTTTAAATCATGTTTATTTAGACATTCCTGGCTTTTTACCTTTTGTCTGGGTTAATCCACAGTGCTGTACAGTGGTAGCTAGCATAAGGATATAGTACCTATCATTGAAGGAGTATACTCACTATGAACGTTATAATACTATACACCTTCAGAACTAGATGGGAGTTTTTGGAATCACTTAGCTGGAGTTATTTTATGGATGAGCATCATGATCCAGCAGGCTTAAGTGACATATTCAAGGTAAAAGAAGTTCATATCCAGGACTAGAATCTTACACTTGATGTTGTAGTCTAACACTATGCTAATGTTGCAGCTTTTCTCAATTTTTTTTTTTTTAAGATTTTATTTATTTATTCATAGAGACAGAGAGAGAGAGGCAGGCGCAGAGACACAGGCAGAGGGAGAAGCAGGCATCATACAGAGAGCCTGACGTGGGACTTGATCCAGGGTCTCCAGAATCACGCCCTGGGCTGCAGGCGGCACTAAACCGCTGCGCCACCGGGGCTGCCCAGCTTTTCTCAATCTTTTTTTTTTTTTTTTTTGCTTTTCTCAATCTTAATGGAAGTCTTAGCTGTTAAATAGCAAAAAGATGGTTAACTTTTTCTAGGCTTTGAGAATCCTTTTTTTTTTTTTTTAAATTAAGACTTTTAAATTTATTTATTCATGAAAGAGGCAGAGACATAGGCAGAGGGAGAAGCAGGCTCCTGTGGGGGAGCCCGATGTGGGACTCAATCCCAGGACCCCAGAATCATGCCCTGAGCCTAAAGCAGATGCTCAACCTCTGAGCCACTTAGGTATCCTTAGGTATTGAGAATCCTGAGTTATATAGAGGAAACACAGTAATTGTAGTTAGTTACTAAAGTAATGCTAAAATATCAAGGCGATTATCTTTACAGTGGATTAGGTAGGATTATAATAATAATAACTATGCATCTTGGATTAAATAAAAGAAAACCTGCTATGTGATAACATGTTTCACTTCCATGTTATTCAATTTTGGTAATGAAACTGTTTCTAAAGGCTTTTTTTTTTTTTTTTTTTTAAGATTTTATTTATTCATGAGAGACACAGAGAGAGAGGAAGAGACATAGGCAGAGGGAGAAGCAGGCTCCTCCAGGGGAGCCCAATGTGGGTTTTGATCCCGGACTCCAGAATCATGCATGCCCTGAGCCAAAGGCAGAGGCTCAACCAGTGAGCCACATAGTCGTCCCAATGAAAATGTTTCTAGGTAGCACTTAAGAACTTTTCCTCTGAAATTTAGAGTATGTGAGTTATTCTGGCAGTTAAATATTTTCAGATTTGAGTTGAGGCAAATTTGGATAAAATTAAATGGATGCTGAATTATTGTTCTTCCTATATCTTAAAAAATAGACCAGCATCCTGCCTATATTGAGAGTTGAATTTTATTTTTTATGTGGAAGTTCTTTTTATTTTCATTTTTGCTGTGGAAATTTCAAACATGTACAAAAGTATAATGAATCTCCATGTACTTTTAGGATGTATGTTCTAACTTATTCATGATCTTTGCTCCCATTTGAAAACATTTTAGTACCTCAATGACTATATGGGACCAATATGAATATATTAAACCCAGTTAATTATACCACCCAAGAAGTAGTTCTGATAGGTTTAGTCGAGTTATTAGATACCAATTATCCATTTTCTGTCATTCCTTATTTCTCTAAATTCTCTGATTTTTAGCAATGATTATAAAACAGTGAAACCAGTTATAATTTCCCTATCCTTCAGTTTTGGGTTGAGAATCCAGTGGGTAATGGGATTCCAGTTGTTCCAAGGCTGATGTGAAGTTCTTCACAGAAAATTTTAATTGAATATAATTTAGCTTTATATGCAGAGAGACAATTGGGTCATAAAGTCAATAGGAATAGGACCTTCCAATGTCTAAAATGTCAGTTGGTCTCTATGAAGGGATGATGTTCAGGTAGCCCACACAGACTGAAACATTGGGCAGGTAAGCATAGTCCTGCACAAGATTAGTGGTGTACCTCAGACCAAAACTTGACTTTAAGTATTAAGAAAATCTAGGAACATTTTATTGAAGGAAATGTTTACAACCATGTAGTTCAACTCTTTATCAAATATTTATCTTTTCTACATCATTCCTGAAACCCAGTCTTCTACTCATCAACATTTTTTTTTTTTTTTTTTTTTTTTTATGATAGTCACACAGAGAGAGAGAGAGGCAGAGACATAGGCAGAGGGAGAAGCAGGCTCCATGCACCGGGAGCCCGATGTGGGATTCGATCTCGGGTCTCCAGGATCATGCCCTGGGCCAAAGGCAGGCGCCAAACCGCTGCGCCTACTCATCAACATTTTTAAAAAGAGATTTTATTTATTAATTTGAGAAAGGGAGAGAGGGAGAGAGAGAGAGCACGTGCATGCGAGCACAATCGTGTGCACAAGTAGGGGGGAGGGGCAGAGGGAAAGGGAGTAGCAGACTCCCTGCTGAGCAGGGAGCCTGATGTGGGGCTTGATCCAAGGATTCTGGGATTATGACCTGAGCCAAAGGCAGACACTTAACTAACTGAGCCACCCAGACGCCCCTACTCATAAACATTTTTAGTGTTAATAATATTCACTACCTCAAATAATTCTTTTTTTTTCTAATTTTATATAGCTCTAATTTTCAGAAAGTTCTTTGATTATATCAGAAATCTGCTTCTGTATGACTTGTCCTGCCTCAGGAACACAAAAAATTAAGTTTATACTTTCTTCATGGCAGCCCTTTAAGTATCTGAATATAGCTATCATGTCTTCTTTTTTTTAGTGTATGTGCTGCTAACATGAGCATTCTATCATGTCTTTTTTTTTTTAATTTAAAGATTTTATTTATTTATTCATGAGAGAGACAGAAAGAGGAGGCAGAAACATAGGCAGAGGGAGAAGCAGGCTCCATACAGGGAGCCCAATCTGGGACTTGATCCTGGAACTCCAGGATCATGCTCTGAGCCAAAGGCAGACAGTAAATCACTGAGCCACCCAGGTGTCCCTCTGTTATGTCTTAATGTAGATCATCAATTGTAAGCATACAGGATCCCTGTGCATGGTAGAAGCCATGATTCCATTCTGTTGACTGCAGAATTTATAGTTGCTTTTTAGTGTCCTTTCTGAGGTGGTTCTCATGCTTTCTTAAGAAAAAGAAGTTCCATAATAGGAAGTAATCAGTATTTTTTTAAGGTTCAAGTGAGCACGAATCTATTGGAGATTTGCTACTCAAAAGATCATGATGATTGGTTCATAGGTAGGAAATTTGATTATGTTACAAAATTGAGAAGTATCATGTACCACTCATTACTAAAACATATCCAAGTCAGCATAATTCATACACAATTATCCTTCTTTTCTACTATTACTTAGAGCACTTAATTTATGGGCTAGGATTAAAAGAACATTTAAGCACCAGAAGTACGTGAATCTAAATGAGCCTCTAGTTTATTGATATTTATGCACTTGACTCCCAGTGAAATAGAGCCATTAAAATCCATTTATTTAAATAATGAGCAGATGCTAAATGTATACTACCTTTGGTAGAAGAATCATTTTACGAAGTATGACACCTCCTCTCCTTTTTTTTTTTTTTTAAGATTTCATTTATTTATTCATGAGATACATACACAGAGAGAGGCAGAGGAAGAAGCAGGCTCCATGCAGGGAGCCTGAAGTGGAACTTGATCCTGGGTCTCCAGGATCAGGCCCTGGTCTGAAGGCGGTGCTAAACCGCCTGGGCTGCTCCTCCCCCCCTTTTAAGATGTTTTTATTTATTCATTTGAGAGAGCACATGAGGAGAGAGGGAGAGCAAGAAGCAGACTCCCCACTGAGTTGGGAGCCTGTTGTGGGGCTGGATGCCAGGACCTGGAGATCATGACCTTGAAGGCAGACACTTATCAGTGAGCTACCCAGGTGTCCTCTCCCCTCATGCTTCTTAAAATTTAGTAGGGAAGGGGATCCCTGGGTGGCGCAGGGGTTTGGCGCCTGCCTTTGGCCCAGGGCATGATCCTGGAGACCTGGGATCGAATCCCACATCAGGCTCCCAGTGCATGGAGCCTGCTTCTCCCTCTGCCTGTGTCTCTGCCTCTCTCTCTCTCTCTCTCTCTCTGTGACTATCATAAATAAATAAAAAAATTAAAAAAAAAATTTAGTAGGGAAGATAATGTCACATACTTAAAATGTGGAGAATATGGGAGAAGAGTCTTGATAGTGTTAGAAAGGTAGTTTTATCTGCATTGAGTTAGTAGATCATTTAAGACTAGCTAAAATGTACATGAGAAAGGTTTTTTTTTTTTTTTTTGAGAAAGGTTGAAAACATGGAATCAATAAGAACACTGAAGTAAATTTTAGTGAGAAGCATAATACTCAGAAGAACCCAGTTTACAAAGTTTCAGCATGCTTTACTTTTGTTTTACCTTCTTGGTTTTAATAATAGCTGACACATTACATTTACAATGTATTGGGCATGTTCCAAGAACTTTTCTTTTTTTTTTTAAGAGAGTGAGCTGGGGTGGGACGGTGGGGGGAGGGGCAGAGGGAGAGGGAGAGAATCTTAAGCAGGCTTCATGCCCAGCGTGGAGCCCGACGGGAGGCCCGATCTCACAACCCTGAAATCATGACCTGAGTCGAAATCAAGAGTTGGATGATTGACTGAGCCACCCAGGCACCTGTGTTCTGAGAACTTCATTTAATTTTCCTGGTAACCCTATGAGCTAAATGCTGTGTGGTCCACATTTCACAAATGGGTAACCAAGGTACAAAAAAATTAAATAAACCTGTCTTAAGGTTAGATAGCTTGTAAGAGGGGGCTAGGATTTGAACCCAGATTTTTGAGGTCCAGAGCTCATACTCCACCACTATGTTAAATTGCCTCTTTTCTGTTTACCACCAACATGGATGTAGTGATGTCTTCCTGAGCTGTGATGACAATATATGTTTGGGGAGAAGAGTGGCGTATAGGTAGAGGGAGCTAATTTAGATACTCAGGTTCATTTTACCGTTCTTTAAAATTGTCCCTGTAGATTATAGGTTTTCAATGTAGGATATATTTAATAACAAAAATTAAACTACACTAAACTAAATGGGTTATAAGATATATGCTAGTTTTTATAAATAGAATATAGACATAATAAGGAGTTATACTGAGACTTATTCAGGAGGTAAGTTCTCTTCAGTTTTCAGATGTAGCACTCATGGAGTGGAAATGAACCCCTGAGTACACACAATTTAAGAAAAAGAATATTATTAGTACTTTTGGTAAGTCCCTATGTATCCCTTCCTTGTTACGTTTACTGTGGTCTTTAATAAATGAGATCGACGCCTCTGCAGAGATCTTTGGTTCAGCAGTGTGTTTTGAATTGTGTGAAGACATGTTTATGAAGTCTGAGTGTTCCAAAAACCTTTGATGCTATTTACTGGAGATAATTTTACTTAACAAAGTAGAATTGACAAACCATGTAGTTTATGATTAATAGGCCTGCTTGTACAATACTTCACAAAACATTCCACAAGATTCTATCTGTTCTCCCCAGAGAACAGATACAGAAAACAGAAACACCCAGCTTCCTTTAAAATAGCCTGTGTCAGAATAACTCCTTCCACTAACATGGCATACATATATTAATATTAAAAGGTCTTCAAGCACATCTTAATCAGACAACCATGTAAACTCATTTTACATATGGACACTGGTTTTCTCTATCTGTGTTACTAACCCTTATTTTGGAAGGAAGAGTTTAAGGCTCTTCCCTCTGCTCTCCTGAAAAGACTGGATTATGTATGGTAGGTTCTCCTATGTAAAGAATCATCTGAGTATATAATGAGAAGAAAAGAGACTTCAGTCTAAATAAGACTTCTGAAGCACATTATTTGAAGAAATTAGTAGGGTTCTGAAATATTTATTTTACATGGTACATTCACATTTTTGCAGGAATTGTTTTAGATTTTTATTTTTTGTTTTTGTTTTTATTTTTGTAAAAGATTTTATTTATTTATTCAAGCGATACACAGAGAGGCAGGCTCCCTGCAGGAAGCCTGATGCAGGACTGGATCCCCAGGACCCTGGGATCACATCCTGTGCCGAACGAAGGCAGATGGTCAGCTACTGAGCCACCCAGGCGTCCTGTTTTCAATTTATATTTTATTTTTTTTAAGATTTTATTTATTAATGAGAAGCACAGAGAGAGAGAGAGAGAGGCAGAGACAGGCAGAGGGAGAAGCAGGCTCCATGTAGGGAGCCCAACGTGGGACTTGATCCCGAGTATCTAGGATCACGCCCCGGGCTGAAGGTGGCGCCAAACCGCTGGGCCACCGGGGCTGCCCGTTTTCGATTTTTATATTGGGCTTTGTTCTTTCTATCTCTGTACTTATTTTAAGTGTTTACATAATGTGGCAAAAACTTGTTGAAAATAGATTTTTGGCTTTCTTGGGATGTCAGCTCTGCACGCTGCTGCTATCATAGTGCTTTAATTAAGAGTCAAACAATTCCCAGACGTTCTTATATATGAAGATTTTTGTATATAAAGTTTTTTGACCGTGATAAATCACTATGATAAATAATTTAGGCTGTTAATTTTCAGAAAGAGTCTGCATCTTTGCATTAATTATTCTATAATTGTCTACTTCAGTTTATTATGAGTGAATCCATTTGCTGATGAATTAGTTACCTGGTTATATCATAGAGCTTCGCAGCTAATTGGGTCTTAGGTAGTTTTTGTTTTTTTTTTTTAAGATTTTATTTATTTATTCATGATAGAGAGAGAGAGAGGCAGAGACACAGGCAGAGGGAGAAGCAGGCTCCATGCACCGGGAGCCCGACGTGGGATTCGATCCCGGGTCTCCAGGATCGCGCCCTGGGCCAAAGGCAGGTGCCACACCGCTGCGCCACCCAGGGATCCCATGGTCTTAGGTAGTTTTTAAAGTTAAAATTCAGAGCTTTGGAAGGAGTGATAAAATAAGGTAAATATGTAATGTTTTTGGCTTTTTTATGTTTAGTAGGTAGATCCTTAGATTGAAGTATGGTATCAAAAGTAGTTTCTTGTCAATGAGGGCAGTTAAGTACCAAAACAAATACTTTAAAAAAAAAATAGTTTTCCCCTTTACTTTTTAATGATAAACTAGAAAACCATTTTATTTTATTTTTTTATTTTATTTTAAAAATTTTATTTATTTATGATAGAGAGAGAGAGAGAGGCAGAGACACAGGCAGAGGGAGAAGCAGGCTCCATGCACCGGGAGCCCGACGTGGGATTCGATCCCGGGTCTCCAGGATCGCGCCCTGGGCCAAAGGCAGGCGCTAAACCGCTGCGCCACCCAGGGATCCCTAGAAAACCATTTTAAAGTTTGATTTAAGGCCTATCTCAGGAATCTGTAAGAAGCACCTATTGTGCTGTGATATCTTTAGTTACAGAATAAAAATTTCTATTTAAAGAAAAAAATAGTAGTTTTTAGGTTATTTCCCCATTTTCATTTATAATTTTTTATGGATTAGTTCATAAACTAGTCTTAATTTCTCCAAAATACACTAATAAGTTTCTAAAAGCTAATCTGCTGATGCCTCTTTCTGTTTTCCCTCTGAAGGTATTTTGATACAATTCTCTTTGAGACAACTTTACCCTTAGTAGCATGGCTTTAGAATAACATGTTACTTGGATTATGAGCCCAGTGAATTGTATCTGCTTTAACTTGCTGATAGTTTTAAATACTGTGTTGGTCCCTAGGGAACACCAGGAAGGCACAGCCACCACAGGGGGCCTGTGGTGCCTTTGAGTAGGGCTAGGTAGAATTTCTCCTGCTCAGAATCGTCCATCTGGAAAGGGAGGGAATGCCTTCTGTAATTTTCCTGACAGCTGGCAAGCTAAGCCTCCCATTTGAGTGTAGGACAGCTTAAGAGCTCTTACAACAGCTTTTTTTATACCTTTCTATAGGAAAAAATTTCTGTAATTCAAATATGTCTTCTATCCCTATATTCTAGACCTGTATATAATAAATTGAACTCTACTTTCATACATAATCCTTTAAATATTTAAAAATGCCAAAATTTCTCTTAAGTTTCTTATCCAAGTTGAACACTAAATTTCCCTTTACTCTTTCTTGTGATTTCTGGACTCTACCACATTATCTCACATCAGGAATTAAGGTTCACCATTCTGCACGTCTGTTCTTACTGAATTGCAGAGGGCACAACACCACATGAATTTACTCTAAAACCTACATTTGTTTTTACATAAACCCATAAAACCATTCTAGTAAACTATAGAATTGTTGAAAACTTAATTACTGGACTTTACGTTTATCTCTATTTATAATTTTACATATTAAGTTTCTGTTAATTAAATTTAACATTACAATATCTCCTTGAATCCTATTATCTAGAGAACTAGTTTTGGATCACCTCTAAATTTGCAAAGCAGGCCATCTAGATTAATTAAAAAAATGCACAGGACAGTTGGTCTTGTAGCCCTTTCTGCAGACTTGCCTTGCTGGTAACAAACATCCAATGGAAACTTAGGTGGGAAATGGTCTTTCAGTTAGGCAGTTACAAAGCCATGATCCTCTGTTTTGATCTTTAGTTCAGAGGATTGCCTGTGGTTTGGCTATAATTTCCTTGATCAGTAATTCTTAAAAAAAAAAAAAAAAGATTGTTTTAGTTATGACTTACCTCAAACCTCTGGTTTTCAGTGGAGGCAGTAATACCTTATAATGAGCATTTTGTAAAGATTTTTCTGTCTCACTTTTCTTTCTTTTTTTTTTTTTTTTTTAAATTAATTAATTTATTTATTCAGAGAGAGATAGAGGCAGAGACACAGGCAGAGGGGGAGAAGCAGGCTCCATGCCGGAAGCCTGCCGCGGGACTTGATCCCGGGTCCCCAGGATCACACCCTGGGCTGCAGGCGGCGCTAAACCGCTGCGCCACCAGGGCTGCCCTGTCTCACTTTTCTTTGAAAAAGTTTTATGCGTAGTAGTCATTGTCAGTGAAGATACAGAATGCTTTCAGCACTCTAAAGATTCCTTCATACCTTTTCCCAACCCAGGTCTTTTATTTGATAGTTTAGATCTTCAAAGCTATTTTCATTAAATTAATTTTCCCTTCTCTCTACTGTTTTTCAAGGCTTTTGTTGTTGTTCATTTGTGATTTTTTTTCATCTCCCTTTCCCTTATGTAGTTTCCTTGACTTGTCTGTGTTTTTTTTTTTTAATATTTTTTTCTTTATTTATTTATGATAGTCACAGAGAGAGAGAGAGAGAGAGAGAGGCAGAGACACAGGCAGAGGGAGAAGCAGGCTCCATGCACCGGGAGCCCCACGTGGGATTCGATCCCAGGTCTCCAGGATCGCGCCCCGGGCCAAAGGCAGGCGCCAAACCGCTGCGCCACCCAGGGATCCCTTTTTTCAATTAAACATTTTTTAAAAAATTAAACATTGTTATTTAATTTATTTTTAAAGTGAACTCTCCTCCCAATGTAGGGCTCTACCTCATGACCCCAAGATCAGGAGTCACGTGCTCTATCAAACTGGGTTGGCCAGGTGCTCTTCTCAGTGTTCTTTTGAAAACATTATTTATTTTTTTCTGATTAACTTCTTTTACTAGTTTCCTGTTAATAAAAGCTACACAACAAAAGTTAGTATATAAAGAGACAGTACTGTATATTACCACAATCATAGGCTCTGGGACCTGGATGTTAAGTCACAGTTTAGCCCTTATTAGATATGGGACACTGGGACAAGTCACATTACTGTGTCTGTTCTTTTTTCTTTCTTTCTTTCTTTCTTTCTTTCTTTCTTTCTTTCTTTCTTTCTTTCTTTCTTTCTTTCTTCCTTCCTTCCTTCCTTCCTTCCTTCCTTCCTTCCTTCCTTCCTTCCTTCCTTCCTTTCTTTCCTTTCTTTCCTTTCTTTCCTTTCTTTCCTTTCTTTCCTTCTCTTTTTTTATTTTTTTATTTTTTAAGATTTTACTTATTCATGAGAGACACAGAGAGAGGCAGAGACCTAGGCAGAGGGAGAAGCAGGCTCTATGCAGGAAGCCCGATACGGGACTCAGTTCTGGGCCCCTGGACCATGCCCTGAGCCAAAGGCAGATGCTCAACTGCTGAGCCACCCAGATGTCCCTGTGTCTATTGGTTTTCATTTGTATAATGGGGATTGGTAATAATACTGACCTTCCTGAGTAGTTGTGAGAATTAAATTGGTTAATTCATGAGAAACATTACTGCCGTAAAGAATGTTTAATTGGTGTCAGCTATTATCTCATTTCCAAAGCTAATTTTAGAGCCTACTTTCACCTTTCTGCCCATTTAAGGATAAAAGTGGTTACTTCTGAAATGTATTTTAACTCATCTAAATATTTTTAGCCATTATCAGTTATCACAATTGTACCGGTTTCAACTTATAGCTAGTCCATAAATATGACCACTTGCTTAAACAAGTGATTTTCTAATATCTTCAGGTGTAAAAAAATTCAACACTTAGAATTAGCTTTTTATTATTGTTAATAATTATTTTAAAAAGATTTTATGTATTTATTAATGAGTGAGAGAGGCAGAGACAGGTAATGGGAGAAGCAGGCTCCATGCAGGGAGCCCGATGTGGGGACTTGATCCCAGTACCGCGGGATCACGCCTTGAGCCAAAGGCAGATGCTCAACTGCTGAGCCACCCAGTCATCGCTAGAATTGGCTTTTTAAAAAAAAGATCTGATATGGAAGCATTTAAAGTTTCTATTTTAATTGTTAGATGAATCAAATATTAAATGATTACCAGCTGTGGTCAATAAAAATTCTCAAAACATGGCTTCGTCCCTTAAGCAGCATTTCCAGCATTTTCCTAGGCCTTTTCTTTCATCGCCTCAAATGTATTTTGTCAATTGGGCAAGCACCATGGTGAATGGGAATGCAGGATACAGTGAAAATCAAGTCTTCACAGCATCATACTGCCGCAGACTGTGGTCTTTGGTGTCTAGACTGTTTCATTGAGACAACATTTCTTTTTCTCTGGGGGGAAGAACAAGTTTTTTCCTATTGACCAAATTTAATCACAGCAATTTCTTTTTAAAAAATTTTTATTTATTTTAATCACAGTAATTTCTAAACCCATTTAGTAATAAAGTTGGATGCGCTAGTGATAACTCTGGTAGAATGTCATTTCTGTTTGTCTTCTTCAATGAGTAAGGTGATCACTGGTAAGTTAGGAGTCTTGGGGAAACTGTAATTCTATATATTTTCTGTCCCAGTGGATGGGGTTTGTTGGAGGGTGGAAGCTAAATCCTTACGTAGGGTGTAGCAGATACTGGCCCAACTGAAAAAGCGATTCTAAGAGTAAATAGGATGATATTAAAGGAGACACATTAGGAATTAAGGAGCACCGTAAGTTTAGTTAGTTCTGAACTTAAATTCTGTGTTTTTGAGATCATATAGCATAGTGTCCAGTTTTAATGTTCTGTGTGTAGGCCCTGAATGTTAAGTAAGTAGAAGTTAGTGTTAATAATATTTTACATGTTAAAAAAAAATAATATTTTACATGTTTTTGGAATGGTGAAGTCATTTTCTAGAAATTGATGGAAAAACTATTACATTTATATTTTTATTTCTTTAAAAGTTTTATTTATTTATTCATGAGAGACACACAGAGAGAGAAGCAGGCCCCATGCAGGGAGCCTGATATGGGACTCAATCCCAGATGCCGGGATCATGCCTTGACCAAAGCCAGATGCTCAACCACTGAGCCACCCAGGTGTCCCCCATTTATATTTTTAAAGGTATATTAATCTGGTTTTCGAGAACATTTTTACTTTTACAGATATAACAATTTATCATACAAATGTAAATGACTAAGGGTCTTTGGGGTAAAAATGAAATGTTTATTAAAACAAAAATTAAGAGAATTTGCTGGGCATTTTTTATTTGATTTAATAATTTCTCTGCTAGAGTTTAATAAATCCGTTACTATAGAGTATTTTAGCTCTTTGAACTGTTTTAAATTTAGGTTTTTAAAAATATTTTGGATTTTTTTTTAAAAGATTTTATTTATTTGAGAAAGAGCATGTGAGAGAGGGAGGTAGAGGAGGGACCAGCAGACTGCACTGAACATGGAGCCCAACGCGGGGCTCAATCCCAGGACCTAGAGATCCTGATCTGAGTCAAAACCAAGGGTGGTCCGTTGCTTAACCAACTGAGCTACCCAGGCACTCCTTAGACCCTTTTATTTTTATTTTTATTTTATTTTTATTTTTTTTTCCTTTTATTTTTTTTTAAAGAAAATGGGTGGGGTAAGGAAGAGGCAGAAGGAGGTCTTTTTTTTTTTTTTAAGATTTTATTTATGAGAGAGAGAGAGAGAGAGAGGCAGACACAGGCAGAAGGAGCAGCAGGCTCCATGCAGGGAGCCTGATGTGGGACTCGATCCTGGGACTCCAAGATCATGCCCTGGGCTGAAGGCAGGCGCTAAACTGCTGAGCCACCCAGGGATCCCCAGGAGAGAGTCTTAAGCAGGCTTCATACCTAGCACAGAGCCCCTCCATCTCACGACCCTGACATCATGAGCCGAAGCCAAAATCAAGAGTCAGACACTTAACCAACTGAGTCCTCAGGTGTCCCTGGACACCACCACCCCCTTTTTAAAAAGATTTTATTTATTTATTGGAGAGAGAACATGAGTGGGGAGGAGGGGTATGGGGAAAGGGAGAAGCACAGATTCCCTGCTGAGCAGGGAGCCCAGCTGGGGGCTCAATCTCAGGACTCTGGGATCATGGCCTCAGCTGAAGGCAGATGTTCAACTGACTGAGTCACCCAGGTGCCCTGCCCCTGGACCTTTACTTAAGGGAAAAAAGAAAAACAAGTCTCCTCGCACAGTGAAGAAGTAAGATGATGACACAGTTTTGATTTAGAAACTGGATATTAGATATTAATGCTCATGAGATGAAAGGTATTTGAAAGAGGAAAGTTTCAGTCCTGGAACAGGTATGCCAAGGGTTGTGATAGTCATAAAGTATAAAACTTGACATGGCTTCAGGTTTACACTGTAAAGAGAGAATAGTCAACATCTTGGTGTTTATTACTATTATTGTAGAATTACATTTGAATTAAATGTGCTAAAATTCGCTGGGCCATAAAGTACCTGTTCTTAAAAATTGTAAAAGAGATTTACAGAGGAGATTGGAGTTAGTGGAAAGGTCAACCTTTTTTTTTTTTTTTTTTTAAGGTCAACCTTCTTCATTGGATTATTTCTAATACCCTAATACAAATACAGGTGAAAGGTTATATACCTACAATAAAATGTAACTTAGAATATTTACTCCATTGTACTCTAAAAGATCTAATACTTCCTTCACTACATGGGCTCAGGGAGACCACAAACTTCCTTTTCCTATTGTAAGTTACATAGGCATTACTTGGTATAGTAGGTACTCTCTTTGAACAAGCTTTGACATATTTTTTTAAAAAACTAGTTTTCATTGTTCCATTGAAGTCATAGTTTTGAACTGCATAAAGGCATCCCAAGATGAGTTTAAATCATCGCTCCTACTTATTGAATAATAAGGCTTTTATGATCCATTAAAAGTAAGTGGTAATGCACATCCTACAAGACCAGATTGTAATATATACAACACTTTTATGTGCTAACAGATAGAGGGCAGTGTTGAAAAAATTTTCTCTCTCAACCAGAACTCCCACACACTGCAGGTTCTAAGAAATTAGGTTTCTTTGAAGACAATGACTTTAATGTGATGCTCCAAACTTACATGTTCCAGATTCAGGAAAGACGTAATAGGCACTTGGGAAAGTGGCATATATACCCCATGTCCCCATCTCCTAGACATGAAAATATTTTAGTTTTATCTGAAAGGTAGTTAATGAGTGCTTTATCTTCATAGGGTTTTAAAAAACTGATTATATGGTTAACAGTTAAAAAGGTGTTTTCTGCCTTATCTTTGGGGTAGGGAAGGGCTTTTAATAAATTATTATTCCCCTCAAGTTCTTCAAGACTTGAATTTTTAGCTCCTGTGTTAAACATATAGTTAGGAATAGCTTAGCTTTAAAATACTGGAATTTTTTTTTTTTTTTGTCAAAATGCTCATACTAGTGTCTATAGTAGATTTGTTTGTGTTATAAAAACTTTGTTCTAAGTTGGCATTCTTGGTTTTTATACCTCTGTCTAGTGTGATTCATACTTAAAAAATAACATTCAGCTGCAAAGTGGGAGATTTTGCACATTAAAAAAGGCTTTTAGTAAAAGAATATATACTAAAATCTTGCTTTCCTCTCACAGCTAGTCTGTTATCCAGGTTTTCCAGTGGTTATGGTGAACACTATTTAAAGAAAAAGTTACCCCTCTTCTACCTTTTCCTTATACCTTCAACTTTATTATTTTTAGGTATTTTCTTAAAGTCCTTGTTTTAAAATACTTAGTTAGGCATGTGGGTATAGCCCATATACTTGAGCATGGCTCTGATTGAAAGGACTTTTGGTGACTCCTCCTGCTCGTTCTCCTAATTAACGTTGCTAGATGGGCTTTTCCTATTATGCCTTAACAGTTTTCACTGTGATTGTCATTAATGTTTTTTATTTTTTCTGAACTTTTCAACACATTTTAGCATGGTCTTGACATTAAAAGCAAAATGGAAGAAATCTTGTACCAAAATTAGCCAAAGCTGCCCTCATTGTGAATTAGGAGATGTGTATTAGTAAGCCATATTTTAGAGTCCTTTTGTAACCCTAGAGCATGTAGTCTATTTTCATTCTACCATTAGTATTTACCCTTCATTCAGAGGCCACCAGGAACACACTTGTTACTGAATACGTTGGATTTATTACTCTCTGCAGCAAAGAATACAGACCATGGAGAACTGTGGGGTGTCTCAATAAGATGGTGTTACAAAGATTATAGTATAGGATTTGGGCGTTGGGTAATTTGGGGGAGGGTTCAAGGATTGACGGTTGTCACTCATTTAGCATAAGAGAGATACTTAGTATTTTGTGGGTTGTATATCTTGTTTTTGTTTGACTTCATCCTGGTCTAGACAGTTATTTAGTGGGATCAGGAGAGCAAAATGATTTTGCTGTTAATGTCAGATCAGTCTGTAATAACATTGAGGCTTAACTGTATCAGTTTAGTTCTCAGTGGTCAGGGACTGCCCTTTTTTTTTTTTTTTTTTTTTTTTTTCTTTTTGAACTTTCTTGAAAAGCATTTAAATCCAAACTGACTTCTCACTATATAGGAACTAGCTGGGAGTGGGGTGAGGGAGACCATGCTTCAATAGCAGTGACATTGGGCCTGTCACTGGAATAAGCTTCAGTGATACCAATAGTTATGTTTTTACAAAGCAGAGCAATTGAGCTTATCATGCATACCAGTTTTCAGCTGGCTAGAAGTAGTGGGTAAAATATGAACGTGCTCTTTTTTTAAATTAATTAATTAATTAATTAATTTAAAAATGATTTTATTTATTTATTCATGAGAGACACAGATAGAGAGAGAGAGAGAGGCAGAGACACAGGCAGAGGAAGAAGCAGGCTCCATGCAGGGAGCCCGATGCGGGACTGGATCCCAGGGTCTCCAGGATCATGCCCTGGGCTGAAGGCGGGCACTAAACCGCTAAGACACCCAGGGATTCCCGAACATGTTCTTTTTAATAAAAATAAAATGTGTGCATTTGCATTAATCTCTGCGGGATCCTAAGGTTTATCTCATTAAACTTAGTGTCCAGGGATTGGTTTGTAGTGCTTCAGGAGTTGTTTCTATCTGGGACAAGTCAACTATTCACTTTCTAGATTGTCTGTGTTCATACAAAACAGCAAATACCAAAGCAATTTTAAAGGTTTTAAGACTTAAGAACTCTGTCAAATACTTTACAATTAAAAATTACAATAATTTTAAAAATTCCTTATGAACTCTCAGATTGACTTAAAGCAGGAAATGGACTATTTTTTCACAGCTCCAGCTGTCTATCTTAAAGACCACTAAGGGCAAATTTATATTGGTTCATTTACTCAAACAATTGCTATTAACTAAGTGCCAGGCCCTGGGTATGATGGATGGGTCAAATAGCCATTCCTGTCTTCTTGAGCAGTACTACTGATTGCTGATTTTTGTTTTAAAAGCATTTCTTAATGGTCTCTTCATTTCATATGTATTCTTGAATAAGCACTACATTACTATATTAGAGTACTCAGAAGAATATCCCTATGATTAATAAAGTAGTTTTATAGTTTTTGTAACTTTAAAAGTGGTAACTGTTTATGGAGCATCTGCTCGACAAGTCCTGAGGTACCTCTCTAAATGTGGAGGTCTTCAGAACAAAATTTGTGTTCTAGTAAACTACAAGATAAGCTTCTTTTATATCTTCCTCTTGAGTAATAGAAGGTATTCTCCTTAGTAATGAATCTTTTTATCATTTGGTAAAAACTGGGTAAGTTTTAGAGATAGAAAAGCTATATTTGTAGTTAAGACTTAACCATGAGTACCCATTAGAATTCTAAGCACTTTTTACTGGTGGTGTCACAGATGAGAGAACAAAAATATATAGTTCTGTTAGACAAGGTACATTATAGGCAAACCAGTCTTCTTCATATGATAATACTATATACCTATTGGTCTGTGGAACTTTCCTATAGAAATAAAGAACATAATCATATTTGGTCATTGAAATCTTCATAGCTGTGTGATAGCTTTGAATGTTTATAAGATCCTCGAAATCCTTTAAGAAAGGATTTATTTATTTTTAAAAGATTTTATTTATTTGGGAGGGCGCAGAAGCAGGGACAGTAGCAGGCAGATGGAGAGAAGGAGGAGCAGGCTCCCCACAGAGCAAGGAGCCTGACGTGGGGCTTGATCCCAGGACACTGAGATCATGACCTGAGCCAAAGGCAGATGCTTAATGACTGAGCACCCAGGGGCCCCTAAGAAAGGATTTAGATTGCAAAAGTTTTTACATCTCGGTGCTTTTGGTAGAACAGTAGTAGCATTATAGTATGGTTGATTTGGACATAACTAAGAGTGGTAACATTTCAAAATAAGGTTTTTCTCCTAAAGACCATTCTACACAGAAAAGTGTATACATTTTAAGTTTTAAACACATGATACTGAACTATCATTTAGGTCTTACCAAATGTAGGTCTTTACCAAGTGCAGTACATATTTTTGCATAGGAAGAAGGATTCCAGAGTTACCACAGATTTCAGGATTAGTAAGGAACTTATTATATAACCCTTTTTATCAGTGTCTAAGTTAGATGTAGATGCCAGGAGACATCTTCCTATAACTTAGGCATGTAGGTTTGTGGTACGTTCTCTGGGTTAAAGTTCCTGGATAACGTTTTGTGTTTTGAAAGTAAATCTGGGCAGCAGCCCACTTTCATGATCCCCACAGAATTCACTCTTCCTATTATTTATAATAACGAGTAGATTTGCATTATATCACTTTTATAAGTGTCCATTTACCAGAAGGATTGATGTAGAATAGCACCAGTTTACTATATCTTTTCATAATTAATGATGTCTGTGAGTCTATTTGCGTATGTCATTTTTTCCCTATAAAATGGGAGGGGTAAATTTGATTTTGTATATTGTTACCTTTAAAATTTAATGATAGGAGAATATAGTATATTTGCTGTTTACTTGGTAAGTGACAAGGAAGAAGAAACTGTTACTGAACCTCTTCTCCAGCTCCTCGAAAATTCTAGGTACAGTCTTACTTGGGGCAGTCATAACTCATATCTGCAAGTGATTCTGGCTTTGAGTCCCACCTCTGCCACTGGGCAAGTCAGCAGTCTGAGTTTGTTTCTAACTCTGTCAAATGGTGCTAATGAAACCTACCTCACAGGGTTGTTGTGAGGGTCCTAGAAATTCACAGAACACGCCTCTGCTCATGTGGCAGGCATGAAGAAAATGTGTGTTGCATATGTATAAGGAAAGCTGGCGGTAAAGAAAGTGACGTATTGAAGTGAATTTGACTTAAGAGGAGTTTGGAACTGGTTAGGAAAGGCATTATAAAGGGTTGAAGAGGAGATGACTAGATCAAGAGTTGGGATGGGATATTATACACGATCATCCTATTTTCAGTAAGGGTTCTTAGAAGTGTCACTGATAAAATTAATTGTATTGTAAGCCACATCTAAATAAATAACATTGAAATGGAACTATGACTTATTATTTAAAGCTTTATTTATAGAGGTCCTCATACTATACTTCCACTGTCATCTCAGAACCACTGTATTCTCTTAAGACAACACTTCATTCCCACCATTTCTCTTGCACTGGACCCGAAATTCAGTTCTTTTCCTTTGTTTGGTTGCTTGCTTGTTTGATTTTTTAATAGATAACAATTTGAGTCTTCCCTGAGAACCATCAGCTGTTTTGTTTTGTTTTGTTTTTTTGAGTTCTAGTTAGGTCAATTGATACTTGAGCATAAAATATACTGAGTTCAATAGATCTATAGCAGAATATTCCTTTCATTGCTACTTTTTATGAGGTTTACAGTATCCTGAAAAGATATAAAGGCCAAAAAATGATACATCTTTGTGTTGTGAGTTGTTTTTTGGGGCATTTTTAATAGATGTTTTAAGTTTAGATCAGAATCCAATATTCTCTTGTTAGAGATATTTATATAACTAGCACCATGGTTACATTGTAAGTCTTCATTTATTTTATTATCCTTTAGTCTTTGATTTTTCTCCTTTTATTCTTGCCTTCTCTACAAATGAGGTAGTGAAAGAAAGATCATTTTTCAAGCACAGTTAAGGTTTTGAAACCTTCACTCTGCCACATGGCTTTGATTTTTCTTTGTTGAGTGTGATGACTGAAGATGGGAATTATAGAATCGAAACTGAGAACTTCGTGGTCCCACATACCCCAACATCACACTACTCCCACAGAGCATAGATAGGCTCTGTTGTTGCAGATACTTGGCTAACCAGCAAATCTCTCTTTGGGAAACATTGATGACACAATTCAGTGACTATATGTTGTTGGCTAGCAAAGAAATGTGTAAACTGTGGTCATACATATGCGCACGTGTGAATACAACCATGAGACTGAAACCCACTATCAGTGTGTTCCCACTAGTTAAAATGGATTTACTTTGCTTTCTCTACATCTTGTTGTCGTGTCCCCAGGAAGATGACAGATGATGAAAACAAAAGCAGACTGACTGCATAACAGTTAATTGACCTGTGGGGATAACACTTGAAATCTTGGCTTTATTAGCAATGCCATTGTGTAACCACCTAAGCTGAAGATTAAATGCAAAATTAAGATGCATTTTTTCCATTAGTCATGCATGGCAACAAGTATATTCTGTGTATCACATGAAAGTAAGATTTGGAGAGTACTATAAGGTCTGGATTCACACATTCCCACCATGTGTCATATGGAAGGCTGAGATCTGTGGTGCAGCAGTGTTGGGGGAACGGAGGGGTGGAAAGGTAAGGAAAGAACTGGGTGGGATTAACGTGGAAGTTATCTTTTTGAGAATTTTCTGCTTTTACAAAGGTAATTAATAAATATTCATAAAAAGCTCACACAAAGAGAAGTAAAAAGTCAGTTTCTCTCTCCCCTTTTTCAATCTTCTATCCAAAGTTCACCACTATTCTGTTGTTAATACTTTGGTGTGTATGTTTCCACAATTCTTACACATATACAAGAAGATCTTAAAAAAAAAAAACCAACTATATGAAATGGGATTATACCACATCTATTCTTTTGTTGTTTGCTTTTCTTGTGATATGATATATCATGGTCATCTTTCTGTATCCTTACTACTCCAATCTTTTTATTTGGTAGCTATAACATTCCATAGCATGTATCTACCATAACTTACTTAACCATTTTCATTGACAGATGTGTAGGATTTACAAGGTTTTTACTAAGAGTTGTACACTAAGCTTCCTCTATCTTTATATTTGCTGCCAATCTTGTAAATTTTAGGATAGACAGCTATGAACTTAATGGATCAAACCGTATGAACATTTAAGCTTTTGAGAGAGATTTTTTTTGTCCTCACAGTCCTGGAGTCATTAATGATAAAGCTTAAGGATGTTGTTGTGGTCTAGCCAAAAACTAAAGATAAAAGAATTTTCCCACCATTTAAGAATATGATTTTATTTTTAAAAATTATAATCTCACATGGAAAAGTCTTTTCTCCAACATCATAGCAGGATGGAATTTGAAATATAAAAATACGCCAATCCTTTGCCACTCCCCAGATATAAAATTTTAAAACTAATTTGTTTTTATTCCTGTGGTTACCATTAGAATTTAAAATAATATATTTCTTGGTATATCTGTCTGATGTGGTGTCTCTTTACTTCCTGTCATGAAAGACGAGGAGTTTTGTTTACTATACTGCCACTGTGCCTTCTGCCTTCTGGGTTTTGTTATTATGAACTGTGGTTGTTTTGATCATTTCCTATAGCTTTAAATGCTCTTAGTTTGTTAGTTTTTTGGGCCAACAGCTTGAAGCAACCTCCCTTGACTCACCATTATGGTAACGAAGTCTGTACCCTCAACGTCTTTCTGTTTTTTTCTCCTTTCCCTTTACTTTCAGATGTCGTCAAGAATTTTAGTTTGCGGGATGCCTGGGTGGCTCAGTCGGTTAAGCGTCTGCCTTTGGCTTTGGTCATGATATTAGGGTCCTGGATCGAGCCCTGAATTGGGCTCCCTGCTCAGTGGGGAATCTGCTTCTCCCTCTGCCCCTTCCCCCTCCTCATGATCTATTTCTCTCAAGTAAAATCTTTAAAAAAACTTTTTCCCACTTTGCTTTAGTTTTTCTTGCAATTTCTAATTTTTTTTTGTAATATCGCTAAAAGCTTTTATCATAGCATTTTAAAAGACTAATTTTGCAATTATAGTACATGGATTTTGGTTTTAATTTTGAAGACATGACTTAGTCAGTTCTCTTACTTCCTGCTCTGCTTTTAACTATCTTTTACGCCAGTCATACTGGACGTTAAATTTCTTTTTCAGAAACAGTGTTTGGAGGTAAATTTCAAAATCCTATGTATGGAGAGGTCTATAATTTGCTATCATACTTGACTCTTAGTTTGTCTGGGTTGTGAATTCCTGATTCTAAATCCTTTTACCTTAGAATTGTGAAGGCCTCCATTACCTGTTTATCAATATCAGATGCTATTCTGGTTCTCATTATTTTGTATATAATCTAGTTTCCCTCTCTGAATGTCTTTGAAATGATCTCTCTCAGCAAACTTGTTTTTACTATACTACCACACCAGTGTTTAAATATTTTAAACATCCATCTTTTTTGTCTTGCTTTAATTTGCAATTCCAAATCTTTATTTCATTCAAAGGATTCTTTTTTCTTTATCATTTTGTATTGTCTTTGTCTTACGGAATTCTTAATATATTCATGTTGGTCTTCTTGGAGCTATCTGCCTTGATTACCATTTCTTTCATATTTTCTGTTTCTCTCCTTTACTTTTAAGATTTGGAAGATTTCTGTTTTCCAGAATACTATCTTCGTTCATGACTAGTTTGTTATCTAGCCCTTCTGATCAAATTTTTATTTTAGCCATTGTATGTGTAATTTCCAAAATCCCCTAGTGCTTCTCTTGTATTTTTACTTTTCATAGTGACCTGTTTTGTTGCTTGTTTTAAATGAATATACCCCTTCAAACTTTAGCATAGTAATTGAAATACTTGTGTGTTTGGTTTGATCTCATACCTATTTTCCCTTAATCTTTCTTTTTCCTGGTCAACTTTTCTCAAATGTCTAATAACCCCTGATTGGTTAAATTTGAATGAAGATTTGTATTGGTTAGCATAAGTAGCTGTCTTTCATTTCTTTCATAGTTGAGTAAGTCCACTTATCCAAAGGCTCCTCCCTTGGATGATAGCCCTCACTGTGGACTGTGTGTGTGTGTGTGTGTGTGTGTGTGTGTGTGTGAATGAACTAGGCGGGGAAGGACAGGCTTGGAGTAAGCAGCAATTGCCACAAACCAGTGGATTGTATTGTGAGGTGGAATGCTTGGTTTACTTCACTCTCAGATGGAATGCCTTTCTTTCTCTCTTCCTTCCTCATCCACCTTCCCTCTCCTATCTCTTCTCTTCTTCCTTCCCTTCTGTCTTTCCTTCAGGGTCATAGTGTAGCATTGCCACACAAGCTTTGTACTGCATTCTTCTCCAGTCTTAAATCCTGTTCTTGGGTTTCTTCTAAGACGAACTTTTGCTTTGTTTAGAAAGCAGTTGTCTGGCCTTAGCTGAGGGTAGCTGGTCTGTATAAGTGAGAAGTCAACAGGGGCCTGGACAAGTTGCTTTATGAAGGGTTCTGTAATTACCATCATTATAACATCACAGCCTTTATCACTGAGCTGTCATGGAGCTTAGAGCCTTTTTTCCCCCCTACGTTTATCCCAACGTGGTGTTTGAACTCATGACCACAAGATCAAGAGTCACATGCTTTTCTGACTGAGCCAGCCAGGTGCTCCTGAATCTTTTTAAGGCCTCTAATAGCCTTCCGTGTGTTTTGGGTTTTATTTTTTCTGCTCTGGCCCATTTATTTTTGGAGAATGCTCACATTTGGGTTGAATGTTTTTGAAATTTTAATAAAATTCATGGTCAGTATCAGTCTTGGGAAATGAACTGTATCCACTCTAAACCTTTGAAAATAATCTAGGAAGGGGATTGCAGACATCATTTCGTTTAGTACTAAAATCATGATTTATTCCAAGATACTATTTTATTTTATTTTATTTTAAAAAATATTTTATTTGAGATACTGTGAGAGGGAGAGAGAGCTGGATCAGGGGAGCAGAGGGAGAGGGCTCTGCAGGGAGCCTGACGTGGGGCTCGATCCCAGGACCCTGGGATTATGACCTGAGCAGAAGGTAGAAGCACTGAGCCACCCCCAGTGCGCCACAAGATATAATTTCTTTTTTACATTAGTGACCTAGAAACAATTTCTGTTACTTCCCTCCTTGTGTTCTACTTACATGATTTTTCCATTTCTTAAGAAATAGTATGTATTTAAGTTTTTAATCATGTATTTGAAGCTTAAGATATTCCATGGCAATGGGTGATTTAGAGGTAAGTGATTAATTAAAGTCACTGAAAGACACTTGAGTTAATAAGCCTAGTATTTTTCCTGTAGGTTTCTTTCTCCCTAGAAATAAGTTGATATTCTTTAAAGATAGAGAAAATGTAGCGAGAGTCATGAAACATTTACTCCATAAATATAAGGCTCTGGTGTTGGAGACTGCATTTTAGTCTAGTGGAATCAATAGTTAAATCCATCAACTATCTATCTATCTATCTATTTATTTATTTATTTTTATTTTGATTTAATTATTTAAAACATAGACAAAGTAATAAAGACAATGGTGACCCCCATTTTAGATTTTTTAGTTCTGAGTGAGAAATGGTGTTAGGTCAAGTTCAGATACTTGGGTTGGATGTTGGTAATTAGAGTTGGTAATTAGGTAAAATTAGGTTAAAAAAGTATTCTTTTCTCAGCAGTTGCTTGAAAACAAATTTAGCAAAAGTCTTAAGTCTTACTTAGTGGGAGTATTTTTAAATTGAGCCATTTTCTGCTTTCCTATCCTCTGTTCATAGTAGAAACGGCTCTTGCTGGATAACCAACTCTCTATGGAAATATCTGTCCCCATGCAAAATTTTTCAAGGCAGATTGGATCAAAATAAGAGCTTTTAATTATCGGCTGTTCAAAATGTGTGCCAGGCATGGTGCTGAATTATTTATTATACCTTATTTAATTTCTGAAACAATCTGATAATTGAGTAACCTTTGTTTACACTTGAAAATATTAAGGCTTAGCAGGTGTTAAATAAATTACGTAAGGCCATAACTGGTAAATTACATCTGACATTTAAATAGATCAGTTTTACTCCAGATTTTTTTTTTACTATCAACTACTGTATAGTGTATGAGCACTAAACAATGTGCCAATATGAATTAAAGTATATTGAACATATCTTTTCTTTGATTTCAAATAATACTGTTTCGACACTACCCGTTGCATGTGCTCCTATTGGACAAAGCTAATTTCATCTCTTGGGTTTTTCTTCTTGTGAGAGGGAAGCATGGTAGATTATATGTGGAAATGAGAATTTCTGTGATTTAGTTGTGATGCTACTCAGAGAGGAGAGCAGAATTAAACATTGATCTCTTTCCCCTAAAAATACAATTTTGGTTTTTAATACAATGTGCATAGATGTATTTTTTGCTCTCTTGGCTTTTCTTCATTTATGCATTTAGTAGACTACAAGAATATGGCAGATTTTAATCACTTCCACAAGGAAATGCTGGTATTGTTTATAGTATGTCAAGTTTAACTTAAAGTGGCTTGGATTTTCACATTTCCTATTATTTGTTACTTGGTTTCCACATTTCTAGAATGGTAAGGAGTTTTTTTTCCTTTTTGAGATCTATAGGAAAAATAAAGAAAAAAAAATGTTTTCATTTGGTTGGGTAGTGAATTGTAAATTCAGTTTTCCCCCTCTTTAGCACTGTCAGAATCTTGTTCCAGTCTTCTGGAGCCAGCGCTTTAATGAGAAATTTTATGGTAGTTTGTAGAATGTCATCCAGTTGGGATTATCTGATGTATTTCTCATGATTAGTTTTGGTTTTATGGGATTTGAGGCAGAAGATCATAGAGGTAATGTGCCGTTTTCATCACATCACAGCAAAGATTATACCTCAACATGGTCTAATGTTGACCTTGATCACCAGGTTGAGGCAGTGTTGGAGTCTCCATTGTAGGGCTACTGCCCTGACCCCCTTTCCATACTGTACTTTTTGAAAGAAGTCATGAAGCACAGCTCACACTAAAGGTTTGGGGAATTATACATAAGTTATTTGGAATTTTCATGCACAGGAGACTCCCCCCGCCCCCTTATTTATTAATTTTTAAAAAGATTTTACCTATTTATTCACAAGAGACACCAAGAGATAGAGAGACAGAGACATAGGCAGAGGGAGAAGCAGACTTTATGAAGGAAGCCCATGTGGGACTCGATCCTGGAACTCCAGGATCACGCCCCGAGCTGAAGGCAGACGCTCAACCGCTGAGCCACCCAGGCATTCCTCCGCACCCCCCCCCTTATTTATTTTTATTCACTTATATCACTGTGGACTAATGAGTATTTATGTGGTTGTTTTTACTATGAGAAACTAAGTAATATAACCAGCTCCCAGTTTTCTTATTTCTGCTTTGAAACAGAAAAAGAGATAATGGTCAAGATCCAATTGGAGTGTGATGCCATCTTAGATTACTTATTTATAGAAAAAGTTCTCAGTAATAGCTTGAAATTACAGTCTTCTGGGAATCCTGTGAATAGACCCTGCCGCTAGCAGTTATTTAGGGGTTCATGTAACCTTGTTCTGATGCAGGTAAATTTCTTTAACTTTGCCACTATTGCCTTCCTTAGTAGTAGATGAATAGAATTCTATAGGGAGCCACATTTCCCAAAAATGTGCGAATATACCTAAGTAGATACTGGCAAAACACAGAGATTCAAAGGACAGTTGATGCTGTACATGGCTATGATTACTATGGGGGGCAATTAATTATGTCACATTTGGCCAGGATTCTGTGTTACTTTTATCTATCTAAACCTCCAACTTTAAGACACAGTGTCCTTAATCTGGCCAACTAAGGGTGATGAACCACTTTACTGTTTTCATCTGATTTTCAGAAGGATGGCTTTCCCTAGAAGTGCCCTAACGTATCATTGTCTTGTTTTCCTGTTTGATCCTGCTTTTTTTTCATTAGGGCTTTTAGTCATGGCTTCTTTTCATTCTTGGCCACCTGCTGGCACTAGTGACTTTACTGTTATTATTGTAGCATACATACATAGGTTGTGCTCTTTCTGATAGTCTCGCTATTGCCAGACCTTCCTATCATTCTTTTAAAGTTTTTTTGGTTTTTATACTTAACTTTATAGTTTTTCAAGTGATGACTATATGCTACTTTTTTAAAGACTATTATACCATCTGTGTATTACTATTGAATTATGAACATGTGCAGAAATGTTTGCTAGAGAACCTTGACTGATTACACACACACACACACACCAGTGCACACTTTTTCATAAAGGACATTGTAGCTGGTTTCTGCCTTGTGTGTGGGACATCAGGTATCTCCCACCTCAGACTAATGAATGGCTGATAGGCTTTGTGATACTGGTTGTTAATATTTGGAACAATAAAATAGCAATGAGGTTTAAAGAATACTCAGTTGTTGCATTCCTTCCCTTTAAGCTGCTTTGATGAATATTCTACAAAATAGCTTTTTTTTTTTTTTTTATAAATTCTTTAAATTAAAAAATAGAAAAAGAGCCAACAAAGGGGAATTTGCTGTTGGGCAGGAAACATGCTGAAAATCTTCTGTTTTTTGTTTTAAAAATTTTTTTTTAATTTTTATTTATTTATGATAGTCACACAGAGACACAGAGAGAGAAAGAGAGGCAGAGACACAGGCAGAGGGAGAAGCAGGCTCCATGCACCGGGAGCCTGACGTGGGATTCGATCCCGGGTCTCCAGGATCACGCCCTGGGCCAAAGGCAGGCGTTAAACCGCTGCACCACCCAGGGATCCCTGTTTTTAAAATTTTTTAAATTTTTATTAAAGATTTTATTTATTCATGAGAGAGAGAGAAAGAGAGGCAGAGACACAGGCAGAGGGAGAAGCAGGCTCCATGCAGGGAGCCTGATGTGGGACGCCTGATGTGGAACTCAATCTCAGGACCTTGGGATCACAACCTGAGCCGAAGGCAGATGCTCAACCACTGAGTCACCCAGGTGCTCCTTTCTTTCTGCTTATTACAACAGAAGAATATAAAGGATCAACACTCATTCTGTACACTCTCAGGCAATGGTTTGGGAAACAAATATAGATTTTCCTGTTGCATCAGACATCTGATTGTTTTTCTCCCTTTCATAGTTCTCAGGATTTTTCTAAATACAGTCTTTACAGTTGACTCAAATGGAAATTGTACTTTTCTCTATCACACCCTTCCTCCATATTATTGTATAAGTTTAATAGTCTGATACATGTTTCAGCAAAACTTACACTTGTATATATTTTTATTGGACTCAGAAGTTATGTCATATATTCATAAAAATTTTTTGCTTTGATGCCAGAAGTAGTTACATGGCATTAGTCTTATGAGATGTATGCTTAATTTCAGTTTTCAGATAAGATTTATTTAGAGAGATGGTGCATGTGAGAGGGTGAGAGAGAGAGTGAGTGTGTGAGTGGAGGAGGGCAGGGGCAGAGGGAGAAGGGAGAGAGAATCCCAAGCAGACTTCACACTGGGTGCAGAAACCCATGTGGGGCTCCATCCCAGGACTCCGAGATCAGGACCTGAACTAAAACTAAGAGTCAGACGCTTAACCGACCCAGGTGCCCCTTAATTTCAGTTTTTAATCTACTTGACAATTTCTTTTAGGTCAGCCTTTGTGAGTCTTCTATATAAATACATGGTACAGATAGTAGAAACCATTTTACTTGTATATACAAATTAAATGTGTGATTTAGGTAGGAGATTGGCAAATTTATTATATATCTACTTTTTTTGTTGTTTACTTTTTTTAAAAGATTTTATTTATTTATTCATGAGAGACACAGAGAGGGGCAGAGACATAGAGAGAGAAGCAGGCTCCTCACAGGGGAGCCCAATGTGGGACTCGATCCTTGGACCCAGGATCACACCCTGAGGCAGATGCTCAACTGCTGAGCCACCTAGGCATCCCTATCTCCTTGTTTCATTTGAGTTTTTGTGTTTGCATACTGGATACTCTTCTGACACTATGCATGTCACAATTTTTTATAACCTGATAAACATTTTTGTGTTACCACTCAATTGTGTCAAATTCTTATATTTTGCTGTGCTTTTTTCTGAATTTTTTAAAAGAACACATTACAGTATGGTGCCCCCCTTTTACATGCCCCCCTTCTCAATACACTTTCTCTTTTACATGCCCCCCTTCTCAATACACTTTCTCTTTTTCCCCCGAAGGTGTCCACTCTCTTTGATTTAGGTTCATCATTGCCAAACAACATAATCTAGCATTTCAAAATTTCTCAGATTCATCTTCTGAGGGACTTGGAAGTGCTTTGAAGTAAAAAGACTCATGCTCAGATTCTCACCTGCAGATTTATAACCTATATTGAAAGCACCGAAGGCTCTCAGACATGGGAAAAAAATAATTTAATTTATAAAATTTACCATTGTCCTCTCTTTGACCACAGAACTCCTCCACCCAGGATTCTGTGCTCTGTTGTGGCTTGGAACATGCTTCTTGAAAACACTGTTTAGAGGTATATGGTTTCCATGATTGACTTTCCATTTAATTTTATAGATGTTTACTAATGTCACTTTCTAGATTTAGATAACAGAAGTATTAATAATATTACTTTCAGTTGATGTTGACTGTTGGATCAAAAATATTTAAAATCATTTTGCAAAAAAGGGAGGTAAAATGTTAATAAATTGCATATTCATTGGCCAGCGTACAAGTTACTTAATGCTGTTTCATCTTTTTAAAATTCTTGAGTCCGCTAATCTATCGAATACTGAAATGTCTGGCTGTAGACCATGGCAACAAACACCCTTTGCCTTAAACTGATCTGTTACATTTTATGTTTCTGTGGCTGGAAGTAGACTGAGTTTGTTGTTAATGTTTGATGCATTTTCTTAAATAACAGTTCTTCAACTGTTAATGTACAAGATGGTACTTGAATTCTTTGTTTGATTTTTCCTTCCTGTATTAGAAAATCTTGGTGCTTTTTGTAAGTTATGTATAAAAGAAATTTTCTTAAGATTTGTTTATATACTGGTCTGATCCAGGAAAAATAAAATGGGAAAATGAACACTATTTTTGACCTTCAAATAAAACTATATTGGTTTTCAGACTGTTTACCGAGCCTTGGGGTCATATCCATTGTGTTAAGGCAGGACAATTTACCTGTGTGGGATAATAGGTCCCTTAGGATGTGGTGAGGGTGTGGAGGAGAGATGAGGTTCTTGAAAAATATACAAAGACACACAGTTTAGATACAATATCACAGAAACCTATAAAGGAAGAGTGGAAAATCAGACCTCATTCCTTTACTGGCTTCTAGCTGTCACTACCCTACAGCTTATGGTTCTGAGATAGGAGATGATAAATAGGGAAGCCTTTCACTTTGTATAAAAATACACCTGGAACTGTTTACAAAATATCAAAGACTAAACCATCTGCCCTGCTATTAGAATTTTAGGGTTTATTAAGGAGTCTCTGCATTTTATTTCTAGGATCTCCCTTAAAACACACACACACCCTCAGCAGCTTTTCATTAGTTAGGAGAAATTGTTTTGCATTCTGCATCTTGCTATTTTAGCCATAGTTATGTAACATTTTTTAAAGGAGATTTTTCTGTTTTCATTTGTGGAGAAAAGTCTCTAAAGAACCTGTGTTGTTTTGTTAGCTTAATTTAGTCTTTGTTATGAAAACATTTTTATTCTAATTTTCCTGAAAGTTATTGTATCTGGACCGTATGATTCCCCAGTGTTCAGTCCTCATTTTGTTTGGTGATCACATATTTTAGAGATTGACCTCCATAATAGTTCAATATGTGCAGGCAGCCCGGGTGGCTCAGCAGTTTAGCGCCACCTTCGGCCCAGGGCCTGACCTTGGAGACCCGGGATCGAGTCCCGCATCGGGCTCCCTGCATGGAGCCTGCTTCTCCTTCTGCCTGTGTCTCTGCCTCTCTCTCTCTCTCTCTCTCTCTCTCTCTGTCTCTCTGTCTCTCATGAATAAATAAATAAAATCTTAAAAAAAAAAAGTCCAATAAGTGTTGCTGTTAACGTACACTTATTTTGAATTAATGAGCCAGTGAAAGAGCACATAAATGACTGTGAAAGAATGATCAAGTGGAATAAGTAAAATTGTTTTCTTCCCATTTGTTATAAATCCTAATGGTTATATTTTGCAATTATTCTTTTTTTTAATACATTTATTTTTTATTGGTGTTCAATTTACCAACATACAGAATAACTAGTAAATTAAACAACTTTGGTGTGTCTGACACAGTCTACAAAGTAGTGCTACCAGTCTCCCAAAATATGCTAATTCTGTGACCATTCATTTAGCTAGGACCAAAGAGAGTGTTAGCTAGCTAAGAAATGATGCAAAATTCACTCCCTCCAAGGCTTAAAAAGTAACCCAGTATGGTTAATTTATAATATCTTTGGGTGGAGTTAGGTCATGGTTGCCACATTCCTCTCTTTTTTTCCCCCACATTCCTTTATTCTTAATAAGACTCTGGTCTTCAGAGTCAATCTGATTACTTCTCAGAAAGGTAAAATAAATAATTCTTACTTATTTTTAAATTTTACCCCTAAATTCTTTTCTTATGTAGTTCTGAGACATGGAAAGGTATACAGAAGTTTGTCTACTACAACCTGCTCAGTTACATTTGATTGAGAAGTGAAATGAAAGGAACTACAGTTGACCCTTATACAACACTGAGGGAGCTGGTTAGAGGTGTTGATCCTTCACTGCAGTCTAAGATCTACGTATAACTTTTGACTCCCTAAAATCTTTACTGATAACCTACTGTTGCCCAGAAAGCCTTTCTGATAACATAGTTGATTACCACATATTACCGTATGCTGTATGTATTATATGCTATATTCTTAACAATAAAGCAGAGAAAAAATGTTAAAAAGAAAATCATAAGGAATAGAAAATACACTTATAATACTGTGTATTGAAAAATATTTGCATTTAAATAGTCCTGCACAGTTCAAACCCCTGTTGAAGGGTCAACTGTATTTTGCCACTTCATTTGGATGTTGAATTTAGTAGCTGAAAGGAAGATAGCAATGGGAAGAAAATTTGGGCTACCTCTGGCACTGGCCTAGCCCTTTTAGGCCTCAGTTTCATGTGATAGCTTCAGGGCTGGATACCTTTGCAGGTCTTGCCTAGCTCTTGTAGCAATTGAAGATACCTTTTTTTTGGTTATTTATTATGTAACTGAATAAAAATAACATGGGAACTTAAGTAGAAACTTTCTTTAAAATGACTGTAATTTAAATCAGTGTTGTTCAGTAGGCCTTTTTTGTGATGATGGAATTACTCTAGATCTGTGTTATCCAGCATACTAGCCATTAGTCACATGTGGCCATTGAGCACTTGAATCATCACTAGTGTGACTGAGGAACCTAAATTTTAACTTTGATTAAGACAAATATAAGTAGCCACATGTGGCTGATTAGTTACTGTATTGGACAGTGCAGGTTAAATCCTTAAGTATTTTCAAATATTTAAAGGGAATTCAACACATAGATCAGTTATGACAGTCTTGATCTTTATGTAATGATTTGTACTTGGAATCTCTTAACTTTAGAATTTGGCAATTGCACCTCCATCTTTCAACACTGAAATCTTTCTTCCAGCGTATCCTCCCTTTCTAATTGCCATCAAGTATGGATAGGGACTATGACCTTTCCCAGGGATCCCGGAGTCTTTACTTGGTAACCATACACCTGTATCACTGGCTTTTTAAAGCGGTAATCCTACCAAAGACTGTATGTGTTTACCACAGTCTACCTGTAGACTCCCGTCACTCCCTGCAAGGCTGTACCTTGTCCTGAGTTAGGCTTTGTAGTATCTGGGGTGGGTTTGATGTTGAGAATTTTATCTTCATACTGTCTTACAGGCCTTATTCTGAAACATTTAATTAAGGGCCACTTTACACTTGGTCTTCCATTGGCAAGATGTTTTTAGTACTAAAATACTGGGCCATAAATTCACTTGAATGACTCTTCCATTAAGTTTGTGTTAATTGCTTCAGTATTGCAAACACTAACTACACTCTTGAAATGTCCACATTTGGGAATCACAAAGACTTTCAAATGATTCTATCCTGATATTCTGGACCTTTGAAATGATAAAAATTAGTATAGAGACATTCTTTTGGTTTAATGGTTAAATTGATAAATTATGTGTTTCAGATTCCCATCATTTTTCTGTGAGAGAGTAATTTATATAAAATTAAGTTTTTGTATATGGCACTCAGCTCACAAAACCCATAATATCTTTGAAACTTAATTCAGACATCCTGAGTCTGAGAGCCGTCTGAAGAAGTACATTCACTGAGACTTTGAAGTCCCATCTTCCAGGACCATGAGCACTGGTTCTATACTGGCAAAGGCACTAGTATGTATCCGTCATTGAGGTTTGAGTGGAGAGACACCAAAGGCAGTTGCCATTAGATAAAGTAATAAAAGAACATGTTGACAACTTCAGACATCATGAGTAAATAAATGCCTTCTTATTCTCATAGCATTTCTTCTCCCTAAAAAATGATCACCATCTTAACTTTTCTTTTTTACAAATTGAAATAAGTTACACTTAGCTTTTCTGCTTGTATTTTTTTAAAAGGCTATTGAGGTATAAGTTATATATGGTAATATTCACCCTTTTAGGTATACGGTTCTATGAATTTTGACAAATACATATACTATAATGAAGATATATAACATTTCAGTCCCTTCAAAACCCATTTCTCTGCTTCATTTTTGTAACCACCACCATATGAAGATATAGAATATTTCCATCACCCCCCAAAAGTTCCCTCTTCCTCAGCTGTATTATATTCATTATGGATTTACCTTAATTTTCCTAAATACACTATCATTGGTTTTTAGGTGTTGTCAGTCTTGCAATTCAAACAAGGTACAATAAATATCTTTGTAAAATTTGGTGTGCTTTTACAGCTACAGACGTAGGGTAAATTCCTAGTTGAATTAAGGGCTATAACATTTTGAAGAAATTGTACCAATTTGCTTTCCAACCCATTATGGATGACAGTGCCTGTACCTCTTTTATTATCACTGCGTGTCACCAAATTTAATTTTTGCTACTTTGATGAAGAAAATATCACCTAGCAAAATAACTTGCATTCACTAGTGGGCTTTTTTTTTTCTCATTTTTAAAACATTAGAAAGTTTATACACATTCACACATACACACATGTAACCTGTGTTATTTATGATTATAACTATGATATAACAAAGAAAATGTGAAAACTTCACCTTGATTTCTGCCATTTCAGTAGACTTTTTATTTGCTGCCTATTACCATCTACATTTTTGTATGTATACATGAACATTCTTATAATCACCTCCATGGCATATGCACAGTTTATGTGTGCATTTTGTTTGCTGTTTTTATTACTAATTTATTTATTTTTAAGATTTTATTTTTGAGTTATCTCTACATCCAGTATGGGGCTTGAACTCAGAACCCCGAGATGGAGAGTTGCATATCTCAATGACTGAGCCAGCTGGGTGCCCCTTGTTTGCTGTTTTAAAATTCATTTTATTTTGTGAGCATTTTCGTTAGAGTCCTCATTTTAATAGTTGTATGTCCTTTCTTTGGGGGCCATGACACAGTTCATTTAATTATCACACTTCTAAAATTTGTTGACACTTTTTCACTATTTTGAACAAAGTTTCAAATGCCATCTTTAAAATATAAAAGTTAATATTCTTTAGGTTATTTTCTTAGGTTAAATTTTTATTAGTATCATTGTTCTGGATCTAGCTGTGTCAACATTGACATGAGAGGGTACAATTTTATCATTTGAAATAGTTTTTGTCACTTCATTGAGAATTCAGTAACATTTTTTTTTACCAAAGAAGGAAGCAGTTGCAAGTGTGCTTCTACGCCAGGTTAAGCTATTTATTTTTCCTCCTTTTAATTTGAAAAAATTACAAAAATGATACGTGCTACTTGTAATAATTTCATATCCACTTTTTTTTAACATTTTATTTTTTTAAATTTTTATTTATTTATGATAGGCACACACAGAGAGAGAGAGAGGCAGAGACACAGGCAGAGGGAGAAGCAGGCTCCACGCACCAGGAGCCTGATGTGGGATTCGATCCCGGGTCTCCAGGATCGCGCCCTGGGCCAAAGGCAGGCGCTAAACCGCTGCGCCACCCAGGGATCCCCTCATATCCACTTTTTAGAGGTTTTTAGTCAACTCCTATTTAGTAAATTAAATTAAAATTTTTTAGTTGAATTTTTTCCCCCATGAATGAAAGAAGATCATTCATTCATGTTTTAGTATTTAAAAATTACCAAACAATATACAGTGAAGTCTCCTTACCCAATTCCCTCTCTTGGGGGTAGTTTAGTCAGATTCTCATGTTGTTTTTTTTTTTTTTTCAGTTACATTTTATGGATTTTTGAGCAAATATATGTGTGTGCTTTGTGTATGTGTGTGTCTTTTTAAGCCATCAATGTTAGGGTGGTGCACTTATTCTTGTATATATTTTCTTAGATAAGTCTTTTATTTGTATTTAATTTTTAAAAAGTAGATGACACATGCCTATGGTTCAAAAATAAAATAATGTAAAGACATGAATAGTTGCCGTCCCATCTGTTCCCTGTCTGCTATCTTTCAGTGATTCTTTTCCTCCTGTAACTCTTAGACTAACCTTTCTACATCTAATGAGGCAGGATAGAATAGGCATTAAGAGTTAGGGCTTGGAGACCAGCCCCCTGCATTCAAGATGTCTGCTCAGCTGCGTACCAGCTGTGTGATCATGGGCAAGTTGTTTAACCTATCTGTGCCTTGTATTTTTCATATGTAGAGTATTAGTATACATGCTTTACTTAGGATAGCACTATACATATATGATGTATGAGTGCTTTTTAGTAGTAGTATTTTTGTTACTAAGGACAGTAACCAATAAAATAATACCCAAGAATCAGAACCAATCAGTTGGGTTTATATTAGTGATATGTATGGATTTGGGTAAATTCCTCACTTGTTTGGATTCTGCTTAAATAGATTCTATTTTATTTTTAAAGATTTTATGGGGCATCTGGGTGGCTCAGTGGTTGAATGTCTGCCTTTGGCTCAGGTTGTGATCCTGGGGTCCTGGGATCGAGTCCTGCACCGGGCTCCCCCTGGGGAGCCTGCTTCTCCCTCTGCCTGTGTCTCTGCCTTTCTCTCTTTGTCTCTCATGAATAAATAAAATAAATAAATAAATAAAAATATTTATTAGAAAGTGAGGGGGAGGGGCAGAGGGAGAAGAATAGAGAAATTTAAGCAAACTCTGTGCTGAGCATGGGACTGACATAGGGCTCAATCTCACGGCCCTAAGATCATGACATGACCTGAAACCAAGAGTGGATGCTTAATGACTATGCCACCCAGGTACCTTCAAATTTTAAAAAATGTCAGAAAAGAAAATCAAAGCAGCTAAAATATATTTTGTTGTTCCTTTTTTGCGGAATTGATTTTTTTTTTTTTGTATATATCTGTTTAGATTAAACATACGTTATGTAACGAAAGTATCCCAGAAGAGATGAGGGTAGAGGTGGATGTTAAGGAGTATGAAATGTTTTTGCACAGTACATCACATTTTAAGTGTTTTCTCATATATTTTCCAAATTTGGTTAAAATGCACACATATGCTTTTAAATTCCCTTTTTAGGATCAAATTGTTAATGACATTAAAAATTCTTAGTGTGCCTGGCTGACTCCATCAGGAGAGGATATGACTCTTGATCTTGGGGTTGTGAGCTCAAGCCCCACACTGGGTGTATTAGATTTTAAGTAAATTAAAAAAAAAAAATGAAAAAAATTTCTTAAGCGAAGCAAGGGGCTGGGGGACTGAATTGTATTTCTATTCAATTTTTCATCCTCAATTCTTTTTCTTAATAAAATCAAAGAAGCAACAAAACCTCTTTTCCCCTTTTCGTGTTCAGATCCCAGTTACAAAATTATATATGTTCACTGTAGAAAATATAAATACAAAACAATCAAAATAAAAAATAAAAACAAAACACAGAAAGAAGAATCACCCTACTACCTCTACTTAGCTTAATGTTTTTGTTAACAGTTTGGTGTCTAGACTTCTTGCATTTTTCTCTAGATAAGTGTACACACACACTCATGGTATTAATTTGCTTGTCTTTTACAGTGTTGTAGAATCAAGAGTGCTGCACACACTGGTGGTTTTCTTTTTTTAGATTGTATCATGAACATTTAAATTACATAATTAATAGTATCATTTATAACAGGTGCATCATATTCCATTGAGCATATATGCCATACTGAAATATATTTTTTAATATATTTCCTTTGCAAGGGCATTTAAAAATAAGCTATCAGTAAACATTCTTTAGACAAATCTTTTTGGACATCCATTATTAGGATAAATTCTGAGGCAGGGGGATCCCTGGGTGGCGCAGCGGTTTGGCGCCTGCCTTTGGCCCAGGGCGCGATCCTGGAGACCCGGGATCGAATCCCACGTCGGGCTCCTGGTGCATGGAGCCTGCTTCTCCCTCTGCCTGTGTCTCTGCCTCATTCTCTCTCTCTCTGACTATCACAAATAAATAAAAATAAAAAAAAAAAATTCTGAGGCAGGAGGTTCTTGGGTTGTAGCATATGCATGTTTTTCATGCTTTGGAACACCTCCAACCTGTTGTCCAGGCAGTTGGTATCTCCCTACATACTTCCCAACATGGGGTCTTATCTTTAGATAAGTCCATGCCTATTTGAGATGCAAATCACTCCCCTTCTGAATTGGTGCAAATTCACTTTCCATTGCCTCTAGGATCATCCCTTCCTTCTTCCCTTCTTCCCTCTCTTGCTATTCTTCCATATCCTTCCTCCTTCCCACCTCAGACTTCATAGAAGATTGATTTGGTCCTGGTTAGAGAGGGACCTGTTTCAAATACTTTTCACCTCACTCTTCACATGCTTTGTAGTGTATTTGCTATATAAAATGTTCCTGAGGCCTTTTCTGGATGGCACTGATTTTTCAAAAATCTTACTTCTTTCAGTTCCGTAAGTTCCGATTTTCACTTTTGTGATTTTTAGTATCAGTTAATGTGTTCCTTTTGTGAAGTGACCTCATGCTCTAGCACAGTGATTTTGAGAACTATTTCTGGAATCCTGTAGACCAGGTTCAGAGTCCAGCTCCTGTTCTTGTTGACTAGCTTTGGAAACTAGGACATCTTATTTAACCCTTGCAGTCCTTCTGTTTCTCTTTTTCACTTACAGCATGGCTATAATGATAATGCCTCAGGCTTTTGTGAGGATTTAAAGAAGTGATATTTGTAAGTGTTCAGTACATGGTCTAACATATAGTAAGCACTCAACAGAGTAGCTCTTACCATCATATCATCTGGCATGTGTGTGAATGAAGCAGGGATTGGTTTTCTTGTTTTACATTTCAGTAAATGGATTCCGTCCGAAAGATGGAATGAATACTTTTCCTACTACTACATCTAGAAAGCACTGGCACGTGAAACTGAATTTAGGACTTTCGATCTATAAGGACTACTGCAAAGTGGGGAAACTACCGTGAATGACAAGAATTGTGCCCACTAATTTTTTTCATTTGTTTTTATTGAAGTTCGATTTGCCAACATATAGTATAACACCCAGTGCTCGTCCCATCAAGTGCCCTCCTCAAGTGCCCAGCACCCAGTTACCCCAACCCCCTACCCACCTCCCCTTCCGAAAGCCTTTTTTTGTTTCCCAGAGTTTCCTAACTCTCATGGTGTGTCTCCCTCTCTAATTTTTCCCACTCAGTTCCCCTCCTTTTCCTTGTAGTGCCTTTCACCTATTTCTTATATTCCCCATATGAGTGAAACCATATGATGATTGACCTTCTCCGACTGACTTATTTCACTTAGCATAATACCCTCCAGTTGCATTCACATCAAAACAAATGGTGGATATTTGTCCTTTCTGATGTGCCCAGTAATTAAGATCATCCAAAAAAAAAAAAAAAAGGTATGAAAAGCTTTAAATATGGGGCTTGAATAGTGCAGCTTCCAGAAAGCTTTGACTGGCCTATCAGAAGTAGGCAAGAAGATGAGCTTAGTTGCAGAACTGAAATGCTTCCTGTGCACCTTTGCCTCAAAAGAGCTTGCTCTATCCAAGAGTCTTTTCAAATTTCGTAAGTTTGTCTGCTCTGGTTTAAATTAAAATGGAGTACTTCTTTAAATATTTGACTAGGTTTTATTTTGACTTGTTTCCAACAGGGCATGGTGCAGATGTGAAATGTGTAGACTGGCATCCAACAAAAGGGTTAGTTGTTTCAGGAAGTAAAGATAGTCAACAGCCAATCAAGTTCTGGGATCCCAAGACTGGGCAGAGTCTTGCAACACTGTAAGTAATAGGAACCCCATCTTGGTTCCTAAACAAAAGGGAACAAGGCTGCCTGTATTCTATAAGTTTGAGCCTTCTCTCCTCCCATGTATTCATGAAAAACTAGGTTAGACAGCAGATGAACTTGTACCTAGGGTCTTATTAATTAAATATGATTTTTGTTCTGCCATATGTATCTAAATTTAATTTGTGTATCCCTTGGGGTGGGGGCAGGAAGGGAGATGAGGAGAAGGTAGTTCTCACTGTTCTAGGTTGTGGTCTCTCCTCATGCTATATTTTGTCACTATGTGGAGCTGAGGCATGTGCTACTTACTAGATATAGCCCAGCTCTCCATCTCACTACATCTATTTGTAGAGAAGTTTTCTCTCCAGTTTTGAATCTGTTTTCATTTTTTATCTAAGGTGCTTACTTATGATGCAGACTTATAATAAAGTTTTATCTTTTTAAAAGTATCTCTATTATATTTTATATTATTATATTTTATATTATTATAGTTTATATTATTTTATTATTATCCTTCAACATTCATAGTTAACTGAGTATGTTATTAACATGTTTTTGACCACACCCCTGTATCCTGGTCCTTCTGAGTGGAAAGTGAGCCAAATCCAGAGTAAGCTGGTTGGAGCAAGGCTGTCTTGTTGCATAACTCCGAGGCTACAACCAAATAGAACAGCTTGTGACTAGTGCTCCTTGGAGATGTGCATTTTGCAGGCCTTGGCTTGTTGTGTTTTTAGTTCAAATTAACCCTCAAACTGTCCTGTGCCCTTTTTAAATACTTTGTCTTAATGAGAGGAGCGTCACTGAACTTTGAAAATTTAATGAGCTTTATCAAATATTGATTTATGTGTTCAAGTGCCTGCTTCACGGATAAGCTTTTCTATACAGTTGAAGCTCTGCTATTTTAGTTGGTTAATGAAAACTACACTTAGATAATGGACATTAAGAAGTAATAAAGCATGTAGCATCACAAGACCACAGTTTAAAAGTACAATAGGAAGAAACGAATCAGAGACAGAAATAAATGTCCAGACCTCTTGCTGTCCTGACCCACGTGCTTTTGGAGAAAAATGGCCATTGTATCAATTTATACTTGTTTTGTATTCTGACAAATATTTTCTTGGTACTCTGTTTCTAGTCATGCCCATAAAAACACTGTGATGGAAGTGAAATTAAACCTCAATGGCAATTGGCTGCTCACTGCATCACGTGACCACCTCTGTAAACTTTTCGATATCCGAAACCTGAAAGAAGAGCTGCAAGTCTTCCGAGGTCATAAGAAAGAAGCCACAGGTCAGTGGCTAGGGCATGCTTCTCATTCTGACTACTGTTTGTAGTGTGCTGAGATCCTAATAATTTTGCCTTTCCCCACGTTTTTGTTTTACAGCTGTGGCCTGGCATCCTGTTCACGAAGGACTTTTTGCCAGTGGAGGGTCCGATGGCTCTTTGCTATTCTGGCATGTTGGGTATGTAATACTTATTTTTAAAGAAGTTATATAATTTATGGAGAGAGTACCCGAAAGTGTAAAACATAACATTTTGTGTTTTTCCTGAGTATTCAAATGTCCTATATCAGAGACTTCCTGCAGTTTTCAATTCTGTAAACCCAGCTTGGAATAGAAAATTTAGCACCTCTATTTCTGGATGTGGAAGTCATTAAGGGAGAGTAAAGCACATTTCCTTGTTTCTTATTGGTGAATTCATTCTGAAGCATTTTTCCCTCTGAAATATTCCTCCAATAAAAGAATATGTTGCTGATGACAAATGAATACACCTGAAACATGTAGAACTGACCAGATTCAAAGAAACAGGCTTCGGTAGCTTTGTGTTACAGTAAAAGAAAATATCTTTTTTTTTTAATAAGTTTTGTGAAAAGACTTCTTTCTGTGGTGATATTACAGGGTAGAGAAAGAAGTGGGTGGGATGGAGATGGCCCATGAAGGAATGATCTGGAGTCTGGCTTGGCATCCTCTTGGACATATACTCTGCTCAGGTTCAAATGACCATACTAGGTAAGCTTTATATAAAAAATAATAAGGAATTACTGTGTTCATGGAGCAGCAGAAAATGAAGATTTATATTTATTTTATTGATAGATAAATGTATTAATTTGTAGTCCAACTTCTTAGGAACATTTTTGTAGTGGCTTGTAAATAAGTATGCAATAATAATAAGAAGATAAGTATTGAGTAAGACTTTGTTATTCAAATTCTTATAAAAAAAATCTTTTGAGGGGCACTTGGGTGGCTCAGTAGTTGAACATCTGCCTTTGGCTCAGGTCATGATCCCAAGGTCCTGGGATCGAGTCCCACATGAGGCTCCCTGCAGGGAGCCTCTTCTCTCTCTGCCTGCATCTCTGCCTTTCTGTGTGTCTCATGAATAAATAAATAAATCTTTAAAAATAAATCTTTTGACATTTTAAATTTTTAGAAGAAAGGCATTGTAAAACTTTATTATGTTTACCAGTGGATTGCTTGGTACTCTTAAGTGCCCAGAAATACACTGAAACTGTCCTCTACCCTTAACCCCTCTAATCACTTTTATTTCAATAGCAAATTCTGGACCCGAAATCGACCAGGTGATAAAATGCGAGATCGATATAATCTCAATCTGTTGCCTGGAATGTCTGAAGATGGAGTAGAATATGGTGAGACTCTTACACATTTATTCTTCTTTGAAATCTGATACTCTCTTATTAAATTGTTAGTTGTGGAAAAGATAATATAAAACTAACTTTACTTTTATAGTTTACTGATTGATAAAATCACCAATAGTAGGTTTCATTTTTATAAAGTATTCATTTTATTGGGCCTCTATGTTTATAAAATCTCTGTTGACAATAGATGTATTCCTCTTTATAGATGACCTTGAACCTAATAGCCTGGCAGTAATTCCAGGAATGGGAATACCAGAACAACTAAAATTAGCTATGGAACAAGAGCAGATGGGTAAGAGTATGTTTTATTTTTTTTTATTTTTTTGAGTATGTTTTATTTTTATAAAATTTTTGTAGACTTATTTCTTACCTTCATGATACTAAATTATTTTGAAAATGCCAAAATGATTTATGTAAACTGCATATTCTTTAAAATCTATTCTTCCAAAAATGTGTTCACTGATGAAATGGCCACTTTGCTCTCATTTCCTTGGCTAACTGATCCTTTTTGTGGTTACAGGAAAAGATGAGTCAAATGAAATTGAAATGACAATTCCAGGTTTAGACTGGGGAATGGAAGAGGTGATGCAAAAGGATCAGAAAAAAGTTCCTCAGAAGAAAGTTCCTTATGCCAAACCTATTCCTGCTCAGTTCCAGCAGGTGAGTGAGTAGCAGCAGCCTAGTCTATGCACTGGGAGGTTCTGCCCAGTGAGTTTTGCATCAGTTCATGTGTGGAAGGTATTTCTGTACTACAGACTTCTTTGGAGTACTCTAAGACAAAGTTCCCATCTGCTGCTCTGCATCTAGTTCTGAGTTTGTCATGACTCTTGTAGCTCTTTTATTCTCACCTACTTCTTATTGTCCAAGCTATCAAAGGAAGGAGAAGAGAGAAGCATGGAGCAGAGAGAGTATGTTGACTCTCCTCTACTTTGTTTGTCTGTCTTCTGCTTTATTTGTTCACTCAACACTAAATGCATGTGCCCTTTTGAAGGGGGTGGGCAGGCTTTTCATTCTTAATAACACGTAAGGGCTTACAGTTTTTATCACGTTAGTAGTTTCTACCTGATATTATGCTTGCCTGACTCCATTCTTGTTGCTAAGAAGGAGCATTAGAAATAAAGGCAGTACACCAGGTGAGCCAACTTGTATTCGGCAGATTGGAATGGTCAGCGACATGACAGAATATTTTTCTCGTTCTCTCATTAAAATATACACACTTAGGGTATATTTTAATATTCTCTTCTTTCCCAAGGCTTGGATGCAAAATAAAGTTCCAATTCCTGCCCCAAATGAGGTACTGAATGACAGAAAAGAGGACATTAAATTGGAAGAGAAGAAGAAAACACAAGCAGAAATTGAACAAGAAATGGCCACATTACAATATACTAACCCACAGCTTCTGGAGGTGTGTAACACTCTTTAGGGGGGTTTAAGATGATCTAAGAAAGTAGTGTTAACATTTTGTTATTGATATGCTCTTAGGGAGAAGGGAAGGGATTCTCAGGTGGGTCTGATGAACACTACTCTTTTTTTCTGTTTTTCTAATTTTGAAGTATAATTGACATACAATGACATAGTAGTGTCCGGTGTGAAAGAATTCTGTTTCTTAGACTTTTAAAACCAGATCAGTCAAGCAGTGAGTAGACGTAAGTTAAATATACATTTTTTAAGAAGATTTATTTATTTGAGAGAGAGAGTGTGAGTGTGTACAGGGGGAAAGGCAGAAGGAGAGGAAGATAGAAAATCTTGAGTGGACTCCGCGCTGAGTGCAGAGCTCATTGTGGGACTTGATCCCACAATCCTGAGATCATTATCTGAGTCGAAATCAGAAGTCTGACATTTAACCAGCTGAGCCACTCTGGCACCCCTAAATATACATTTTTTAATAGAAAAGGTAAAGCCAACATAGTCTTATCCACAAATAAAATAATTTTTCTTTTTCTGTCTGCTCTAGAACAGGTGGTTTGCTTTTTTTTTTTTTTTTGAACCTTTGACAGTTCCCAAGAATGATAAAGTAAGTTATTGAATATAATAAGATGAATATAAATAATCTGGCTGCTATTTCCCAGTATTTAAAAAGAGGGAGTCTAGAGTGAGTCTGGAAGCTTGTGTGCTCTTAGAATATCTGAATGTTACATGGATTCTAGTTAACTGGAGTGTTGAGAGGTTGATGCCTTATATTCGTATTGAGGCTCCCTCAACAAAGTCAGTGATAGCAGTATTGTCAACTTCAAGGGCTCTGGTGTATTTATCAGTGTGCTTTTTTTCCTTTCTTTCCAGCAACTTAAAATTGAAAGACTTGCACAGAAACAGGCTGAGCAGATTCAGCCTCCTCCTTCATCTGGCACCCCTCTCCTTGGACCCCAGCCCTTTCCAGGACAAGGTCCAATGTCTCAGATTCCTCAAGGTTTTCAGCAGCCCCATCCATCTCAGCAGATGCCAATGAACATGGCTCAGATGGGGCCTCCGGGTCCACAGGGACAGTTTAGACCCCCTGGACCCCAGGGACAAATGGGACCACAAGGTCCTCCACTGCATCAGGGGGGTGGGGGGCCACAAGGATTCATGGGACCACAAGGGCCCCAGGGCCCACCCCAGGGGTTGCCAAGGCCTCAGGACATGCATGGGCCCCAAGGAATGCAGAGGCATCCTGGACCTCATGGCCCTTTGGGACCTCAAGGACCACCTGGACCACAGGGTAGTTCTGGTCCTCAAGGTCATATGGGTCCTCAGGGTCCACCTGGCCCACAAGGTCACATAGGCCCTCAAGGCCCACCTGGTCCCCAGGGTCACTTGGGCCCTCAGGGGCCTCCTGGTACTCAAGGTATGCAGGGACCACCTGGTCCCAGAGGAATGCAAGGACCTCCTCATCCTCATGGGATACAAGGTGGGCCAGGGTCTCAAGGGATCCAAGGTCCTGTGTCTCAGGGACCTCTGATGGGATTGAATCCAAGAGGAATGCAGGGTCCTCCAGGCCCCCGAGAAAATCAGGGTCCTGCTCCCCAAGGGATGATGATGGGCCATCCGCCTCAAGAGATGAGAGGACCTCACCCACCAAGTGGACTGCTGGGACATGGCCCTCAGGAGATGCGAGGCCCTCAGGAGATGCGAGGCATGCAAGGGCCTCCAGCCCAAGGGTCCATGCTGGGCCCCCCCCAGGAATTGCGAGGGCCTCCAGGCTCACAAGGTCAGCAGGGGCCGCCCCAGGGCTCTTTGGGGCCTCCACCCCAGGGTGGCATGCAAGGGCCCCCTGGACCTCAGGGACAGCAGAACCCGGCAAGAGGGCCACATCCATCTCAAGGGCCAATACCATTCCAGCAGCAGAAAACAGCTCTGCTAGGTGATGGGCCCCGGGCCCCCTTCAATCAGGTATTATTTATTTCTAACTTCTAGGCATTACACATTGGGAAAACACGCTCTGCACAGAGGTGGCACTTCCAAATGCTGTGGGAAGCAGTCACAGTGTCTCTCAAGTAGTGATGCTGGCTTGAGAATAGCATCATGGCTGAAGGAAATGAGAATAAATCAGACCATGAAATATATTGTAATACGAATTTTTTTAATAGAAGTTACTCCAGAAAAGATCAGCTCTCAGTTGAATATTGTTCCCAATTGTCCCCGCACTCTGAAAGAGCGGTGGCCTTGGGGAAAAAGCAGGGGTGGCCATGAGTTTGTCAGGTCCCCCCTTTCTGGGCTGTTTATTTTGTAGCCTGGTGTTTCATGGGCTGATCTGCCTGCTGGCTTTACTCTTTAAGATAGTATGGAGTATTTAACTCACAAGCGTGCAGTAGACTCTGATCTCACCATTTTCATCTCAGTGAATGCTTTTAGAGCCCTCTGAGTCCAGAATTGTGCATTCTCAAATGGTGACCCTTTGGGCAAAATGCTGTTCAAGTTGTTTTCCACTCACATGTATATTTATTTACTGGGAGGATTCATTCTGTAGAAATTGTCTTGGCCCTTTTTTTGAGGATTCTGTTTTTGTCAGCCAAATTGTAGTACTCCTTTGCTGGGCTTGTGCTTGAGAAGTGGTGTGAGGAGGGCTCAGGTTTTGTGGGGAAGGACTGCATGAGCTTGTGTGGATTTACCACTCTTTGGCTCTGTGGTTTCTGTTTTCCTCAGTTTCATAGTCCTGGCAGTATTACTTAGGCCTGAACCCCTGGGTTTGTATCACTGAAGTCAGTTGTAGACCAAAAGTGAATGAGCTAATGTTGACTGCTTCACTGAGGGGCACTCGATCCATCTGGAGAGGATGTGTTTACAGATGCTGCCCATGAAAAAACTAGTCTGTTTTGCTTTTTCAAACACCTGCAAGAATCTGTCCTGTGAAGATGATCATAGGTTTTACTGAATTAAAATAACTAGCTGAACAAGTAGGTTCTGTTACTCTTCCATAGATCATCTAGGACTTATGAGTATCACAGCAGTGAAGAATAGTTGAGTTTATTCTCAGAATCTGTTGGGCACTTTTTAGAATTTAGGATGAGTGCAATAAATCTAGGTTTGTTGCCCCAAACTGCCCTAAAATGTACAGTATTGTATATTTTATTAATACATAGAGCATTTGTGTGTGTTTACAATATCAGTTCCCTAACCCTGTGGTAATGAATTAACAGCTTTCATTTGGGAGGACAAAAACAGTGATGAACTTTAGCTACCACATTATGACTGAAATTAAAAACTTGTCAGATTCAAGAGGGTAGGCCTGGGTTTCTGGGACAATTCGGTAAGAGTTTTTATTAAGTAATAAAATATTTTATACGTGAAAAGAATAATGGTTCTAAAGATTTAGTTGACCTATAGAATGAGTATGAAGGTATGATATAGACATTTCAGATCTCAAGAGTTGCCTGATGAAAATCTTTGCTCATATTTTTTTATGTGCTGAAATCTTTCTTCACTTTGATGAGGCCAATTATTATTTTTTTGAACATTTTATTTATTCATGAGAGACATAGAGAAGCAGGCTTCTCACAGGCAGCCCGATGTGGGACTCAATCCCCAGACCTCGGTTCACAACCTGAGCTGAAGGCAGACGCTCAACCACTTAGCCACCCAGGCATCCCCATGAGGCCAGTTATTTAAACCAGTTGTTTCAGTTGGTTTAATTTAGTGGAATTGCTTTCTGGTGTTAAAGTAATAACGTGAAAGATTTTGACAAGAGCAGTCCTTGGGTGAAAGGGATAGGAAACAAAGGAGGACAGAAATTACTGGTATTGAGTATAATAGTTATGTGTAGCTACAATGCTAGATGTCCTATCGAGGCAGGTAGGACAGGTAGCTAGTTTGGGATGCGCAAGCAATTTTGCTGTTGATGGTTTTGAAATTGTACTATTTTCATAGTAGGTCCAGTCACTAAATGCATTTCTTTATGTAAAGAAGTTAATTTGTTTGTCAAGAGACCTGATCCAAGGTCACTGGACAGTGTGGAAACATGGCTGCTAAAAAAACCCATAATCTTAGGGACAAACTGGGGTGAGCTCTGGGGTTCCAGAGCATGGAGACCAAGAGGATCAGAGGAGCAGCTTTGTCTCTGCAGGGACCAAAGGATCCCAGGCGACTCAATGGGGAATGTGCAGTAGGATGCTGAGGATGAGGAAATGAGGTAGAGAAGAGGGAGGTGATAGGAGAAAGCCAGTGTGAACGTCTCCTGACGAACTTCTTTCATATTCTTCTGCCTCTTCAAACCCAGCTCTAGCCTCTTGAGAGGAGTAGTTGTTTTCTGTAGCTGGAAAAGAGTCCTGAGTGTGAAAGCAGAGTTTACCTGGCCTGGCAGATTTCCAGATCTTTACATTTGCCAGAAGTTCCTCCTTTGTGCAGAGTGTTATGTTACAATTTCTGACTTTCCATTGAGGTTCTTACTTGGCATCACAGGTAAAGATCTAGCTTTAAATAAAACCTATCAGGTTTAAAATATAAGTGTTTCCTTTTATTATGGTAAGAGAAGTATTCTCCTTCCCTTAATTTAAGGACAATTTTGCTATAATGTCACTAGCTGTGTATTTACTGCTGGAGGCTTTGGGGGCAACCTAGTGTTTCTTATCTTGTCACGTGATGATAAAATTGCTATTCATAAAGCACAAGCCTATGATTTCACACCCCCGCTTTAAAAACATCTTTTCAGGAAGGACAGAACGCAGGCCCCCCACCCCTGATACCAGGCCTAGGGCAGCAGGGAGCACAAGGTCGCATCCCCCCTCTTAACCCTGGACAAGGACCTGGCCCGAACAAAGGTAAATATCTGCTCGGCTGAATAAGAGATTGTATTCTACCACCTCTGGGTAAATCTTAAAATAAATAGATTATTGGTAAGTAATTGATAGAGTGGTCATTTGAACCCTATAGGAAAAATAGGAGGACAGTCATTTCAGGTAAAGGCTTTGTCTTAACATTGTTTTCATAGACTTGCTTTAATTAGTCAGAAATGCTGCTCTGAGTAACTAAGCTCTTCGCTACCAGAAGCTGGCAGTGGAACTGCTGGGACAACCCTAGTAGCAGGCCCTGCGCGGCAGCGGGCCAGCTCCGTCCACGCCTTGGGAATGGCAGTGGTCCTGTGCTCACTGAGTGCAAGGGCATGTCATTTGCATCCTGGAAAGCTGAACTGCTTCCACTTACATTTTTTGATGAGCTAAAGAATTTAGAGATTTTGATAGTGTTTTTAATATCCCCCCTCCCCAGTTGTGCCATGTATTGAATTCTTTAGCTGGTTATATTGTTCCACATGATTTGATAAGAAGAAAGCAATGCAGTGATGTATCAGGTTCTTGATATTCTGGAAAGCAGAGATGAGAATTGTCAGTATTTAGATGTGAGACTGTTTGGAAGCCGAGTTAATCCCAGGAGTTGAAAGTGCAGAGGTAGCCCCCTGTCATACTGAGGTGTTCTGCTGTCACAGGGGAAGGGATGGAGCAGGAGTGAGCAGGTGATAGGCTGCTGGCCGGAGTCAGTGAGAGCAGGACTGAGTGGTGTGGAAAGAGGGAAGGTCGGAGACAGAGATGTTCAAGTCAGTGCACTGTCACAGGGAGGACACAAGCCAGAGAACTAGGGGTATCGTGGAGGTTGCACTTCAAACTTCACTCCTTTTTAATTTTTTATCAGCTGAGCCCACAGCTCTCTGTGGCACATGTTACATTTTTTGCCCTCGTTTTATCAGATGAAGAAAAGTCCTCATTAGTATTTTGCAGCCCTAGGACTTTGGGAGAAGCAGGACATCCTAGGAAAGGGAGCAATAAAGGAATTAGGAGAATCTTTATTATAGTCTCATTGCATGGAAGTGGTGGCCCACAGGGAAAAAGAAATCAAGAACCCATCTTTGGAATTTGGGGACCCTAAGAAGAGTCTGTTACCCACAAGGTACAGCTATCAACAAACTGAGAGCCTGCCTCTCTTCCTCTCCCCTACCTTGTGTCTGTCTCCACCTATTTCCCTCTCCTCCTTGCTCTTCCCCTTTTCTCTTTACCCCTCTCTCTCTCTTCCTCCTCTCTTTCTCCTCCCAGGGACCAAAGGGAGAAGGGAGAGCCGAGAAAGTGGCCCTGCCATCCCCTACTGGATTAACCAACGCCGCCGCCCCATCACCGGTGGCCACATCCCTTCTAATTTGTAGTGGTGGGTTTCTTTCCTTGGAGGAGCCAGGGTACTTTTAAACAGATAGAGGTAATGGGAGGATTATTATTCATAGGTAAGTCCAAATGGAATGTGTTCAGCTTCCTCAGATCAAAGTTTGCTGTGTCTGAGATCACACCAAGTTCAAGCTACATAAAGTCAGAGAAGAAGCTATCAGGAACCCACTAAGAAGTGAGGGGCCCTCTTTACCAGAAGAAAAGGGACCTGGGATATTTGCAAACTGACTGAACAAAGCTTAGAAGGTGCTTTCCTCAACATGGAGAGGACTGGTTTAATGAGGGGAAGGACCAGGAGGCAGAAGGCATAGGAAGAGCTTAAGAGAAGAGAGAACTCTCCTAATGGTGTCTTTTTATACTGACATTTCCAACTTTTTTTTTTATATACATTGAATGGGATTCAAATGGCCCAAAGACAGGAACTGAAAGGGAAGAGGAAGGGCATGGGGAGGGAAAGAATCCTGGCTGGCTGTGACTTGAGGGGAGGAAGTTTGTCTTTACTGCCAGGGAGAAGGAGGGAAAGGCATGAGTGGGACAGGTAGAGGAAGTTCATCTTAAAATTGTAGTTGTTTAGAGCAAGAGGGTCCCTCTGCTACCTACTTTTAAAAAAATGCTTGATTTGGATTGTATGTTGACACAAAATAGGTACACATTTCCCATAGATACTATGCCAATGGCGGTATAGTAACAGGAGAACAAATCACTTCAAGGTTAAGAAGTAAGCTAAATTAACCATCGCAAGTTTAATTGGCCTGTTTCTGTTTTTATTCTGGACTTTGAATATATTTACATACATATGTTAAAATATTTTCAAAAAATCTTTAGTGGGTTTCTAAACACTGTGTGCAAAGAATGGTGATAATTATTATAGGTGAGGGATATACATCATTCATTCATGCAAAGGGGCAGAAAATATGTTCATATGATTCCAAAACTGAAGTACAAACAAGGCTGTTTGGTGACCAGGCAGTTATTAGAGAGGCCCGTGGTTCCATGTGCCTTAGAGAGGATTTTGTTAAGAATTGAAGTGTGCTTTGTTACAGACCCAAGCTGTCCATGTCTCTGATGGGTTTGAATAAAGTATTCCTGGTCTTAAAAAAAAAAAAAGAAAGTGTGAGTTAACTAATCAAGTTAAATGAACTAGAGGCTAAAGGGGCCACATCAGGGATGGCGGCGATGTAGCTGCAGTGCCCTGTGATGGGCTTTGCAGTCCTTTTCAGATGCAGAGGTGAATTCCCTGTGCTTGGCTTTCTTGCCTGGCAGCATGAATTTTCTCTGTCGTCTCCTTCCTGGGTGTGGTGGAGCAGGCCTAATGAAGTCACTGAGTCACTGAGAGAATGGGGATAGGGAAGGGATGCTCATTCTTATGCCTGTGAGACTGTCGCATGTTTTCTGAATTAATCCTCATAGCAGTGAATAATCTCAAATGAGATTAGCAATTTGCCCCAGGTGGAGGTGCTTAGCTAGTGAGTGATAAGGTTGAAATCTGCACCCCCAAACCTGTGTTCTTCCATTAGATGATGCACTAGGGATTTGTTTCCTAAGTATTTTATAAACTAAGGACGAAAAACATTCTAAATACAAGAATGCATTCTGAGACTTTAAGATGCAGAAAATCAGACCTGTGATGGCAGGATTCCTAGAAGACAAGGTAAAAATCAGCTTTGTTTCCTTTAGGTGACTCGCGCGGCCCTCCAAACCATCACATGGGCCCCATGTCAGAGAGGCGGCATGAGCAGAGCAGCGGTCCTGAGCATGGGCCTGAGAGGGGGCCTTTCCGGGGCAGCCAGGACTGCAGGGGTCCCCCTGATAGGCGTGGCCCTCACCCCGACTTCCCTGATGACTTCAGCAGACCAGATGACTTCCACCCGGACAAGCGCTTTGGCCACCGATTACGTGAATTTGAGGGGCGAGGAGGACCTTTACCACAAGAAGAGAAGTGGAGGCGTGGGGGCCCTGGGCCTCCGTTTCCACCTGATCACAGGGAATTCAACGACGGGGATGGCCGAGGAGCAGCCCGGGGCCCTCCAGGGGCTTGGGAAGGCCGCAGACCTGGAGATGAACGATTCCCCCGAGATCCTGAGGACCCACGTTTTCGAGGGCGCAGAGAAGAAAGGTGGGACAGATGCTCTGTGGGTCTAGTTCTTCCCTGGACCTGTTTACCTGTTCTACAAAAGTCTCTTTCCTCTTTTGCTTAGGCAGAGGGTGCTATATTACTAGTTCTACCATTCTCTAGGTGTTGCATTTAGACTTTAAGCAAGTAATTATGCATTTTTACCTTTTTGTGCTTCTTTTTTATCTTTACAATTTAGAAATCTTTTTATTTTTGCTTATTTTTTGGTCCTTTTAAAAGAGATGTGAGGATCAGTATGGTATGAAGTTTCTGGGACCTGATTAGAAGTTGCCAGATTCTCTTGGTTAGAATGATGTAATACGACACATATCTAGATTGAGAATAAAAGAGTTGTGAGATAGTTTTTGTGTAATTGCCTAAAGATCTTAACAGTCAAATCAAATGGAAAATTATTGCTGTTCAGCTAGGTCAAGGTCAGGCTCGAATACTCACCTTGCTGGGTGTAGAAAAGGCATTGAAGAAATAAGAAAAAACAAGCATTAGCGAATCTCAGAGGAAACTGAGAATCATCAGTGTTGGTGATGATTATTTCTGTGTGCCGGTGAATTGTGAGACCTGTGTTCTTGTCAGTAGTTCACAGAGGAGGAGCAATGCTGAGGATCAGAGCAGTTGACTCTCGGACAGGAGGAGGTTTCAGAGCGGTTTCAGGCCTGGCTGGCTGACTGCAGTGCCTGTGCTGTGTGGCACTCGTGCCGTCACCACCACAGCTTTTCCTGTCACATTTCTCTCGACTGTCGCCAGTGGGGGATTGAGTCCAGGGTCGGCATTCCCCCCATCCTCATGGGATGTGTTAGAAAAGAATGGCTGATAATGTAGCCCAGGGCAGTGAAATCAAGGGGTTCTGGAAAGCAGCTTTCAGAAGGGAGTTTTTAAAAAAGATTTAAGGGCTCCTAGTTTTCTTAAGGGCCTCTCTCAATGGGATCCAAGGATTCACTCTTTGAAATGGCTTTATATTAGCCTGCAAGAGCTTCATTTCCATTGGCTTTCGCATCAGTGTAACTTCCATCAGTTTCTTGAACCTTTGCATCTTGTGCAGTTTCAGATTTTACTATGCCTCAGTTTTATTGTATTTCATTTGTCAGTGACAGACTCACAGCCCAGACTCTTGTGCTGTTGACAGCTTTCTGTTGTTCTTCAGATATGCCAAACATGCTCCTGCTCCTGTTGTGCTTGCTGTTTTCTCTGCCCAGAACACAGTCTCCCAGACATTTATGGCTCACTCCAGTTAGATCCCTCCTCCTGTTAGCCCAGTTCCTTGAGCCTGCTTCCTATTTCTTCATAGCACTTGGCACTGCTTGACTTTAAAGTGATGTGTTTATTTCCTTGTTACCTGTATCTGCCAGGCATATGACAGCTTCACCAGGGCAGGGGCTTTGTTTCTTTACCTCTTTATCCCCAGGACCCAGAGCAACAGTGGGGAGACAGTGTAGGTGCTCAGTAACTGGTGAATAGATGAGTCTGTTAGATGGAAAGAGATATTTGAGAAGGGCCAGTTCATCGAGATGTACTAGGCATTTTGGGCTGCCGTAACAAGATACCATGGACCAGGAAGCTTAAACAACATGAATATTTTCTCAAAGTTCTGGAGGCTTGAAGTCATGGCTCATGGTCCAGCAGGGCGGGTTTTTGGTGAGACTTGGCTTGTAGACAGCTAGCCTGCCCACCTTCTCCCTGTGTCCTGGTGTGGTGGAAAGTCTCTTTTTATCAGGGTACTAATCCCATCACAAGGTTCCCCCTCACCTTCATGACCTCCTCTTTTTTTTTTTTTTTAAAGATTTTATTTATTTATTTGAGAGAGAGTGAGTATATGCATGCACACACAATAAGGGCAGAAGGAGAGGGAGAAGCAGGCTCCTGATGCGGGACTTGATCCCAAGACTCTGTTATCATGACCTGAGCCAAAGGCAGATGCTCAGCTGACCGAGGCACCCAGGTGCCCCATGGCCTACTCCAACCTTAATTATTCCTCAAAGGCCTAACTCCATATACTATCCGACTGGGGATTAGGGCTTCAACATACGAGTTTAGTGGGAGACCCAGGCATTTTAGTCTCTAATAGGAGCCACTTTCTAATGAGGGCACATTAGATTGTCTCTGTCCTTTCATAACTAGGGCGGTCATGTAATGGATGCCTTGACAAAGGAGTCCTGTTGGTGTTTGCGGGGATTCACCCCAAATCTGCCCCAGGGACACAGCGCCCTCTGCTGTACTCTTCCTGCGCTGCTCCTCTCCTTTCAGCCAATTCCACCCTTACCTTAGGTGGTTATTTCAGCCAGCGTCCTGGGCACACACTCCTTGCTTCTAGGAGCATGAGTCATCTAGGTACCTCAGGACCAAGAAAGTTATTAAGATGACAGCTGGAGTGGTGGAGTGGGAAAGGGAAAGCTCTTTTTACAATAAAATACCGAGTAATCAATTAGGAGGAGGGCGAGGGATAGAATTAGGAAGTCACTTGTTTTATAAGCAGTCAGTGTCCTAACTGATTCAGGCCAGGACCATCAGTGGATACTAAAACCACTGGTTGTAAGATTTTGGGGAAATAGGATATTCTCACTGTGCCAAAATATCACCCACAGATTACTTAATTGCAAATGAAAGAAAGTGTACCTTTGCAACAGTGGGATTTGGTCACTATACCACTTTTACATCATAAACAGGGTGATCAGCTGGCATCTGTGAGAAGGTATAAACAGTTTTGCCAGAAAGGTTAACCTGAGTCCAATCATCAGGAAATTCATCAGATAAATTCAGATTGTGGTCTATAAAATACCTGGGTGGACCCTTCAAAAACATTGGGGTCATGAAAGAGAAAACAGACCACAGAGACGTGGCCACTAAGAACAGTATGTGATCAGGATTGAAATCTATATTTAAAAACAACTGTAAAGGATATTTTGAGGACAATTAGAGAAATTTTGCATTGGATTATATTAAATAATATCACATTATTTGAGTGATGATAATAATAATAGTGTTAGGTAGGATAAAATCCTTGCTCTTAGAAGAAACATACTGGGGAATTATGGATCAGGTTCATGTTGGTAGCTGATTTTGAAATGGTGGTTCAGAAAGTGGATTTATTAAATAGATGGAGAAAGACGATAAGCACATGGAGTAGTATCTTAAGAACTGATTAAACAAAAAGAACTAGGTGAAGGACGCATAGATGTTTATTGTGCTGTTCTTTCAACTTTGCTCTAAGTTTGAAATGTTGCAAAGTGAAACTCTTTTTGGAATAAAAGATAACTGAATGGAGACTTAAGAAAAAGTGGAAGGCCCAGCCACTTATGCAGACTGGCTCCAGGTCCTTGCTCCTCTGATAGTTTCTTTGATCCCAAGGCCTTTCTCTCTGTGCTGATGCTCCTTTCCTGCTTGGAGGCCCCTTTGCTGCTTCCCCACAGGCATCCTTCAGTTCGGGTGCTCCCTCCTCTAATGGCCAACTCAGCCTCCAGTCCAGAATCCTGATAGACAGTGAATTTGTCCACCAGCCAGGGCTCCAGGCTGCCAGTGAGGAGCTTCCCCATAAACCACATGCCTGCCTGTACAGCAGTCAGCTGTGGAGTGGGGATATGGGTGAAGTTCATGGCCAGCCTTGCATAGAGGCTATTGCCTGGACAGATGGGAGAGCAGGTGCTCCCAAATTGAGTCTGGTACAGTTGGCAGGGATGAATCTGTATTCTACTTTTTCTGATTATATAAGTAATAAATGTTCATTATAAAAATGTAAATGGTAATGAAAAATATTTGGGAGGTAGTGGTAAAGAGCCTGGGCTGGAGTCAAGACTGGCTGAATTCAAATCCCAACACTTACTGTGTGTCCTAAAATAAATGACTTCACCTCTCTGTGCCTCAGTGTACTCATGGGTAGAATGGAGTTAATGATGTGGTGGTGGTGAGGATAAAATGAAAAAATACATGTAAAGCACTAGGCATGATTATCAGCACTTAAAACTTATTCACTGCTGTTGTTATTCCTAAAAGCTTTAGGAGAAAATGACCACAACCCTACATTTTCCTTCCTGCCTGTTTTTGCCTGTAATAATGGGATTATAAAATGTATACTTAAAAAAATACATAATTTTATTTTTTCCTCCCATTTTACATTAATATCATGTCTTCTTATATCATTATCTTCTTTGAAACATGAACTCAGAGCTGTGAGGTATCCCATTAGATGGATATTTTGCTGTTTTTTCCCCCCGACAGCTTTAGGAGAGGAGTACCACCAAGACATGAGGGCCGTGCCCCTCCACGAGGAAGGGATGGCTTTCCTGGTCCTGAAGACTTTGGTCCAGAGGAGAATTTTGATCCTTCTGATGAAGCAGCCCGAGGAAGAGATCTCAGAGGTCGAGGTCGGGGTACTCCACGAGGTGTGTGCTGAGGACATTGGGTCTTGCAAGGACACAGTGGAGAGTTAAGTTGTTGGAGATATACCTGAAACAGTCTGTAAGTATAGTGTTATGTATGTTGTTCCCTTGTGTAGGAGGAAGGAAAGGTTTACTTCCCACTCCTGATGAGTTCCCTCGCTTTGAAGGAGGACGGAAACCAGATTCCTGGGATGGAAATAGAGAGCCAGGTAAGGAAGGACAGCCGCTGGGGCTTCTGGGGAGTTGAACCCAGCAACTCATGGAGTGTGGTCCAAGGACCTCTTAGCAGCATTGGGGGGTGGGGTGCACCAGGTCCTCTGTTTTCAGACATCTCCGTGGGACGCTGGATCTTCAGATCCTTCAGTCAGCAGCCGTTTATTGCAGTAGATTGAATACAGAAATAGCTGGGAGAGTCCCAGCTTTCTTTTGTTGAGCCAGACGTCAGAGGGATTTGCCTAAATAGAAAACAGTACCACTTTTTTAACTAAATTGTTTTGTTTTTGGAAAATATAGTTAAATGAATTAAAGTTTTCTCAGTTTTAATTGCTAATATGGCAAATATTATTAGATATGTCTCATAAGTTAAATCTCAATAATTTTTAAGAGTATAAAGACATCCTGGGGGATCCCTGGGTGGCTCAGCAGTTTGGCGCCTGCCTTTGGCCCAGGGCGCGATCCTGGAGTCTCAGGATCGAGTCCCGCATCGGGCTCCCAGCACGGAGCCTGCTTCTCCCTCTGCCTGTGTCTCTGCCTCTCTCTCTCTCTCTGTGTGTCTATGATTGATAGATAGATAGATAAATAAATAAATAAATAAACAAACAAACAAATAAATAAATAAATAAGTCTTTAAAAAAAAAAAAAGACATCCTGATACTAAAAAGTCTGAGAACCACTTTTCCTGGACCTTACCTGTTTCTTATTTTAAGAGGTATGTTGATTTCTAATCTTGAACTTTTTCATTTGCTCATGATGTGACTTACACCTGGCCTTCAGTGGGTATTTACATGTTTCGTGCATAAATGAATATTGGTTCTCAAGTTGCTACTTATTCTTTTTATTTATTTTCATTATTATTTTTTAAGCTTTTATTAATATGAGAAAGAGCACAAGCAGGCGGAGAGGCAGAGGGAGAAGCAGACTCCCCGCTGAGCCTGCACTCAGCCCCACATGGGGCCCAATCCCAGGACCCTGAGACAATGACCTGAGCCAAAGTCACAAGCTTAACCGACTGAGACACCCAGGCACCCCTATTATTTTTTAAAAGATTTATTTTATTTATTTTAGAGAGAGTACAAGCAGGAGGGGCAGAGGGAGAGGGAGAATCCCAGTCTGCACTGAGTGCAGAACCCTGTGCTGGGCTCAGTCTCACAATGCTGAGCTCATGACCTGAGCCAAAAACCAAGAGTTGGATGCTCAACCAGTTGAGCCACCCAGGCGCCCCAAAGTGCTACTTGTTAGCAGGGTAATTTCCATCTGCTTTTGGTCACACTATACTTTAATATGAGATTGTCAGATTCTTAGCCTTGTACCTGTGTTTTGTTATTTCAGGGCCAGGTCATGAACATTTCCGTGATGCTCCTCGCCCTGATCATCCCCCTCATGATGGTCATTCCCCAGCTAGTAGAGAACGTTCCTCTTCTCTCCAGGGCATGGACATGGCATCCTTGCCACCACGAAAGCGTCCCTGGCATGATGGGCCAGGGACCTCAGAGCACAGAGAATTGGAAGCCCCAGGGGGTCCTTCTGAGGATCGAGGAGGCAAAGGTAAGTGGAGGCCAGTGATACAGTTCCAGGAGCTGTGGATGCCACAGTTCTGCCAAGAAGGCTATGGGGACCACAGGAGGCCTCATCGCCAGGACAGCCCCATCCCTGTGTTCCTGTTCCATCTGTTCCTGACAGGATACCTCGAGTTAGGCTGTGCAAAGGCACATGTTTCCAAGTATAGTTACAGCTTGTTTGGGTTTACAGCCAGTCAAACCCCGTACTCGGGTGATTGCAAGCTCAGCCTCTGCATAAGCCCCCTCCAGGTGCTTCCAAGAATCCCATTCCCCGATTCATTCAAGTGTTCCACTCCAGCTGTTTGTCAAGGTGCCCCAGAGCAGGGAAGAGACTCTAGCTCTCATTGGCAAACATGCTCTCCACCGCTGACTGCTCTTAGCCTCCTCCCAAGTGTCTCCAGTGGCAGGAAGAATTGTCTTCCCAGGTCCTATGTTTTATTTTATTGGGTCTGGAAGGAACTGCTAATGCCCAGAGTTGCAAAGACTTTGAGAAATATGGTCTGGAAGGGGTTGTTTTCAGGGGCATAGTAGATTATTTCTACAACTTGAAACTTTAGATCTTGATTTTTTTATTTAAAAAAAAAGTTATTTGAGAGAGAGACACCAAGAAAGTGAGCATGAGCAGTGGGTAGGGGCTGAGGAAGCAGATCCTCCACTGAGCAGGGAGCCCCACATGGGGCTCCATCCCAGGACCTAGAGATCACGACCTGAGCCGAAAGCAGACGCTCAACTGACTGAGCCACCCGGGTGCTCCTGGATCTTTATTTTAGAGGTAGCACTAACTTTTAGCCAGGAGCAGTAGCCACCATGTGGTCTCAGGTTAGGCTGGGCCATGGCCTGTGTGGTAGAGTTTGGAGGCTCCTAGGAAGCCAGCCTAGTTAACCTGTGTCATGTTTATAGTCTCTTATTTACCAAGTTTTGCTTTTTGTTTTTGATAGTGGTTTGGTTCTTCTCAAAGCAGAATCCTCAGAAATTACCTCATGTCACCAGATCTCCCTACCTTAGCACATTTTGTTGTTGGTCTGTATGGGCACTTAGGACACCTGTGTAAGGTCCCTAGCCAAGGCCACATGGCTGGTGTGGAAATGACATCCTAGCTGACATCTTCTCTGCCCAGGCACCTTCAGGTGGGCCTGGGCTGTGTGCTTTGTAGGAAAAGCAGACAACACTTTTCCTTTGGCTAGCTTTCCTAATCTCCTTGTTTTACCTAGATTCAAATTCCACTCAGAAAGTTAAGGTAAAATAAAATCGTCAGTCATCTTCTGATAGTGTATTATGGAAGATATGGCCAAATCCTGTCAGCTCATGAGAAAATAATTTTAGAAGTCAGAATTCTAATATACGGGGCACCTGGCTTTCTCTCGTGAATAAATAAAATCTTTAAAACAAAACAAAAAAGATTTCATTTACTTATTCATGAGAGACACAGAGAGAGGCAGAGACATAGGCAGAGGGAGAAGCAGGCTCCATACAGGGAGCCTGATGTGGGACTCAGTCCTAGGACTCCAGGATCATGCCCTGGGCTGAAGGCAGGCACTGAACTGCTGAGCCTCCCAGGTGTCCCTTAATAATAAAAGAAAAAGACCCAGAGTGATCCATTGTCATCACTAAGAGTTTGTGCCGGGAGTTACTGATTAACAGTACCTGATAGAAAAAAGAAAAAGTAACCTGTGAAATCATTTTGATTCATTTCAGGCCGAGGGGGCCCAGGGCCTTCCCAGAGAGTGCCAAAATCCGGGCGTTCCAGTTCCTTGGATGGGGATCACCATGACGGCTACCACAGAGATGAACCTTTTGGGGGCCCTCCAGGCAGCGGTACTCCTTCCAGAGGGGGCCGGAGTGGCAGTAACTGGGGTAGAGGGAGTACCATGAACTCTGGCCCACCGAGGCGAGGAGCTTCAAGGGGTGGTGGGAGGGGTCGGTAGAAGCTGATGACTCTGAGGCCTCTCCGGACAGTATTTAAGAACTTCTTGTGGACTTACCAAGACAAAGGAAGCCCGCACCACATAGCCCTCAACTTCTGGGGAAGCTGAATCCCAGGAGTCCCTAATGAGGTCTTCAAGATGAAGAGACTGCTGCTGGCTGCCCAAAGTAGCTGGCCTTGTTCTGTCCTGTCCACCCTCACTGCCCTAACTCCCATTGTTTTGTGAAGATAAAAGCTGGAATCTTTTTTTTTTTTAAGTGTCACAAGACATGGAGCACCTCCACAAATTTAAGTTCATGTCCAATTGGAAATCTGTTTCTATATGTACAGTTTGTCAGAGAAAAAAACATTAAGTTTTTGTATGAATACAGAATGTGATTTATGCAAGAATTAACAGAAAACTAGTTGTGAAGTGCTTTCCTTAAGGAAACTCTTCGTTTCCATTGCATCCAGTCTGCTTGAGGGGTGTACAATTATTGCTTCTATTTGTAACAGCATGCTTGATGAGTACCTCTGAGCCATCGACATTAACTTTTGGTCTTAAATTCTCATTTACCCATTCTGTCACACTTATTTTTTGTACTAGAGTGACAGATACTTTATAACACAGTTTAAAGTAGATTCAAAGCCTTAGTTACCACCTGCTATGGCAGGTAGAAAATTATACTCTGAAGAAGAAAATCTTCTGGCTGTCCAAGTAGGGGTTCTCCCTTGGGTGAATCTCCTGCTAATCACACCTTAGACTTAACTTCCTTGTTTCTGATGAGAGGAACCTGACTTCAACCAGAAATTAATCACATGTATCTGATTACATCATGTCAAAAATTGAGAATGGACCAAGTATCTCTTAAAACAATTCTGCAAAACTTTCTCGTACATCAGTGGTTAAGGCAGAGGATAGTTTTAGCTTAAATCCACAAGAGATTCCTTTAGTTTTATATACATGTATCATTTGGCCCAGTTGGGATTGGAAGCTAAATGTCCAATTTGATAACCCCGTATTTTCTCTAACCCCTTTGTTTTTATAAGAAAGCTTTAATCAAAGGATATTCCTGTGGCTACCTTAGTATCTTACTACTTTGCCAGCTTAAGTTTAGCACTGGAGACAAGTCTACCTGGTAAAGTTAGTGGTGCCGGAAATCTTACAGTTGCTTAGATAGGTGATACTGGCATAGCTGGGCAGCATATAAAAACCTCTTAATTGGTTCTTTCTCAATGAAAAACATGGTAAAAGCTAAGTCATTTCTGCAGAGTGAGAAAATGTCAACCATACGCTGTTTTTTAGGGTGTTAAAACAGAGTTTACAAGTGAATAATTTTCACTTTGTTTTGAAATTTAAAACATCAGCATGTCCGTATAAACACATGATTAGGAGGCTCAAGAATGCTTCAGATTTGTGGATTATTCTTTATTTGCCCTCCACTGGCACTGCTTTTTTAAAATTTACTTATTTATTTATTTCCACTGGCACAGCTTAAAAAGAAGTTGTAATCAATTCTGATAAGGTAAAATAGGATCGAGGGACCAAACCCATTCGATTAGACTCCTTTGAGGTTCATGTAATTAAGACCCTTATCATCTTAACATTTTAGGCTTCAACTTAAAAAAAAAGAAAAAAAAAAAAAACAGTACCTCAGCAAGCATATAGCCAAGTCACATTTTGAGAAAGAATTTCTTTAGAAAAAACTGAAATCTCTACACTGTAATTTATTAAATACTTAGGATATTTTAAAACATCACTACCAAAATACATACAAGATATTGTGCTTTGAATTTTACCAATGCTAGATTTTCAGTGTTTGAATTTTTGAGAAAATGTTGGGAGAACAATTTAAAAAATACAACTGCATCAACATAAAAATGTAGTAAACACTAAAATCTTCAGTTGTGCAAATTCTAGAGAAATTGAGGACTAGAATAGAGATTTAATGGGGGACAGAAGGAGCAGTCAATGGCCCAAGTTTTTCCAGTTACAAAAATAAGTCACTCTCTGAAAACAGCGCATTTGCTTTTACTACAAACACCCTGTTGGTTCCTCTTGAGGTAGGTAACCCTGTTTACTGGGGTGGGGGCCCCATGAAGCTGGAGCAGGGCTTAGGACACAGATCAGGATCTAGGACTATAAATACTGAGGTTGAACAAGGAGGCAACCTCTATTGTGGCCGACACACCCATTCAGGCAACAGTTCTCAACTTTTAGGTTTTCAACCTAAACACAGAATCATCTGGACAGCTCTCAATACTGATGCCTGGTTCCCGGCTCTGCTGCATATTGACAGAATCGATGTGAGGTTTGGCTCTTCAAGTAATTCTGGTGTGAACTGAGAACCATTGACACAGAATTTGAAAATTCTAAATACGTCTACTCTCTAAGTTACATCGCTACCGCCGGAACATGTAGTTTTCTTTCCGGCAATACATGAGGGGAGTAAATGGGGAGCCTAGAAGGAAATGAGACAGGTATGAAGAGCATTAGAATCAGCCTACAAAATGTAAATCATACTTGAAAAAGCAAGTACTAAAACGAGGAATGCTAATTGGGCCCTGCGAAAATCCGTGGATTTTGTCCAGTTCGGAACTCTGGCTGTGGAGCTCTGGTCGTGCAGGCGGCCCTGGCCCGTCCAGCCCGGGGGCTCAGCACTGAAACGTCGCGCTTCCCGGGAGACATTCCCCGCTGGTCCATCGTCTCCACGGTCTAGGACAGAACCAGTCTTCCTTCACCTCTGAAAGGCACCGTATTTACAGTTTCACTAAAAGAAAGGAAAAACCGAGGTAAAGCATGTCGACTGAAGCACCTCGATCATACCCGGTGGCTACATCTAGTGTCTCCTTCGATACCCTTAAGAACCCACGCGCTGAACGAGGAGAAACGTCCGGGAGCGCACTGCGGCTGGGCCACCACCGCGGGCCGCCGGGCTGTTGTGCAGAGTCCCAAGGCAGCCAGTTCAAACCGAGGAGCCGTTCTTTACCGCGCGGTCTGAAGCACGAGCGCAGCGGACCGCTGGGTGCACGGGGAGCGCCCGTCGACCGCGTCGCCTGCCGCCGCGCGTGGAGGGGCTCGCGGACCCGGGCGGCGGCCGCAACGCGCAAGTCCCAGGGTGAGCACTGCCGCTCCGACGCGGGGACCGGCTGGACCCAGCGCGCTCTGGACGCCGGCGGCCGCGGTCCTCGGGTGGGTCCCGCGTCGTCCCCCAGGCGCGTCCTGCTCCACCGCGCGGGCCCGGCTCCTCACACCGGCAGCGCCTTGGCGAGGCCCGCGGCCGGGCCCAGGCGGCCGAGCGCCAGACGCAGAGCGGGGCCGGCGCCCCAGGGCAGCAGGCCGCACAGCGCCGCCAGCAGCGCGGCCACCTGCACGCAGGCGCCCAGCGCCGTGAGCACCGTGCTGCGCAGCCCGAGCGCCGCGTACAGCGTGGCCCCCAGCGCGGCCGCGTAGAGCAGCGCGGGCCGCGACGGCGACTCCTCGCCGCGCAGCAGCCGCCCGCACGCCGCGCCGCCCCGCAGCAGCGTGCCGCCCGCCAGCGCCAGCGCCGAGCCCAGCGACCAGAGCAGCGCGAACTTGCGGGCGCGCAGCAGCAGCGCGGGCGCGTAGAGCGCGGCCAGGCCGAAGCACAGCGCGGCCAGCAGCAGGCACACGCCGCTCGCCGCCAGGCGCTGCGCGCGCGTCACGCCGGGCCAGCACGCCGGCCCTGCCACTCCCGAGGGCTCCGCGGGGCTCCACGCCCAGCGCAGGCCAGCACGGCCCAGCCACGCCCCCGCCGGCCCGCCCCCCGCCGCGGGCCCCTCGGCCTTTTCTGCCGCGAGCAGCGGCTCCGCGGCCGCCACGCCGCCGGCTTTCCCCTGGGCCAGGTACTCCTGCAGCTGGCGGTGGAGGTCGGCCATTTTGGCCGCGGGGGCCGCGGGAGGGGAGGGCTGCTGCTCACTTCCGGCTTTCCTCGGTCGCTGGCGGAAGCGGGTCGGCCGGGGCGGAAGGGGCGGGGCCGCCGCGGGGGACTTCCGGCAGGCTGCTCCTCGGCGCGGGAGCCGGGCGTCGTCGCAGGCTCCCCGTTGGCTGTCCAGGCACCCGGCCCTGGGATAACCTGGGCTAGTTATGTTGGCGTCACAAGGTAGCTGGGGGGCGGGCGGCTGTGCCTAGGAAAGGTCACACGAGGCCCTGCGGCTGTGCCGGGGCGGTCCCGGACCTTGCGCTGGTGGGAACTGGTATCCGGGTTGTGATACTGTGTAGTCCTGCGAGCTTGTTGCCGTTGGGGAAATCAATCTGTATTACCTCTTAGAACTGTGTTCTAGTCCACAGTTCCTCTCAATAAATTTAATTTTTTAAAGAGTTCATTTCTGCAGGACTCTGGTTTCTTGGGGAAGGACACTGGAGTTGATAAAAGAGTTAATGTCCCCCCCCCCGGCCCCGCCCCGCCCCGCCCCGCCCAGCTCATTTATCCGCCTCTCCGCTCCCCATTTTAGCAGAGGCCAAGCCCCACGTCCAAGGCTTGTTAGTGCCTCTGTTGACCTTTCTGTGCTTCTGACATTTCTGGGTCCAGGTCTCCCAACGCCTCACGTCCCCTACGTGGGTCACATCCTGGCGGTCCCCTCCAGGGCTTCTGCGCTCACCTGTGCCTGCCTGGGTACTTTCTCCTCCTAGACGGGTACATCAAGCCACACTTCCAGCTACTTACTGCTACTGTTCTTCCCTTTCCCAGTTGTGAACATTTATTTGTTTAATTCATGTATTTGCCAGCAACTCCATCACAGGATCTCTTTCATCTCCTTTTTCCTAGGACCTGAAAGGCTGCTCTGAATGCAAGGAGCTGTCAGTTCCCGGGTAGTAAAGGTGCTTGAAAGGCTCTGCAGATCCTGCCTGAAGCCATCCATTGAAATACCTTTTTTGTTAGATTCTATAAATGCCTCTTGTGAACTTAAATGTGATGGCATGGGAGTCCTTTTGTAATGTAAAGTGCAATACAGGTGAGGTGTACAGAGTCTGCCGTTGGCTTACTTACCCCAGAAGACCATTCATTCCTTCCTTTGTCCTGGGATCGGAGGCAGTGCGTTTCTCTGCAGACTGGGCCCAGTAATTTTCTGCCACCTGGCTTTAGAGGCATTGGCACAGAGAAACCCGAGTATTTTCTTTAGGCTCTCCTCATCACTTTGGTACTAGCTTCCCCATGACGGCAGGACCTGATGCCAGCCAATGGGCAGGTAACATTCTTTTGTCTCTACCCTAGGAAGAGGTAGATGTTCATGGCTTTCTGCTACTATCATCTCTGGTTTCTCAGTCTTTCTGTTACCTGTGTAGCCACTTTTCCCCCATTAAATTCCCTTTAATACTTCCTTCCTGGTTGGATCCTGACATAGAGTGTTCTTTTTCAGTGTACAGTTCTTATCTCACTTGGCAACCTGAAGAGATAAACTGAGGCAAGCTTGAATTGCCAGAAATGGAGTTTATTTGGGAATAGCAGAGGAACTACAGTTTGAGGAATGCAAACTGTAGCTAGCTACAGGTGGCTTCCATTGAGGATTTAGGGGATGGGAAACTGTATTTATGACAAGGAGTGCAAAGATGGGGGAATCCAGCCAGAGTCCAAATGGTAAGTTCACTGGCTTCTGGATAGGAAAAGATTATTATTATTTTTTTAAGATTTTTTTTTAAAGATTTTTAAATTTTATTTTATTTTATTTTATTTATTTATTTATTTATTTACTTATTTATTTATTTTAGCACAGCACTTTATTTTCCTCACACAATGACGTGTTGCTGGGGCCTAATGTTCTCACTTGACGGTAGAAAACCAAAATTTGTTGTCATGTCTTAAAGAATTGAGAATTGTGTACAAAAACTTTACATAAAAAAAACTTTACATAAATTAAAAGGATGAATAAATTTACAGTTGTAAATGCAAACCGTTTTCCAACTCAAGGCAATTAACTACCCACCGTGTTCTAGCAGGAAGATTTTTAAAAATTTATTTTAGAGAGCATGCATGTACATGAGTAGGGGAAGGGGCAGAAAGAGAGAGAATCCCAAGCAGACTCCATGCTGAAAATGGCCCGGACACAAGGGCTCAATCCCAGGACCCTGAGATCATGACCGACTGAGCCCCCCTGGTGTCCCAGGGAGAGAGATTCTTGATGCATGTTCATTGGTCAGCAGATAAGTTTCCATCCTCTGTAAATCAGGGATTTACAGGAAATCAACTTTTCGGTTCTTAAGTTTTGTTTTCCTGAGGGCAAATGTTTTCCATTTCATATCCTCTGGTTACATTTTAGATTGAAATTCTTTCATATGTGGTAGTAATAGTAATCATCCTAATCACTTACCATGGGCAAAACCATTAGGATGGCTGCTGTCAAACAGAAATAAAAACATAGAAAATAAGTTTTGACCAGTAAGTGGAGCAATTGTAATCTGCACTGTTGGTAGGAATATAAGGTGGTACAGATGCTCTGGAAAACAATATGGTGGTTCCTCAAAAAATTAAAATAGAATTACCATGTGATCCAGTAATTCCACTTCTGGGTGTATACCCAAAAGAACTGAAAGCAGGGTCTTAAGATACTTGTACATACATGTTTATAGTAGCATTATTTTTTAAAAAGTTTTTATTGGGACATCTCAGTGGCTCAGCGGTTGAGTGTCTGCCTTTGGCTCAGGGCGTGAGGGATCGAGTCCCGCATCAGGCTTCCTGCATGGAGTCTGCTTCTCCCTCTGTCTATGTCCCTGCCCCTCTCTCTGTGTCTCTCATGAATAAAAAAGAAAAAGTTTTTATTTGTTAAGTAATCTCTCCATCCATCGGGGGGTTCAAACTCACAACCCTGAGACCAAGAGTTGCACAGTCTTCTGATAGCAGTATTATTAACAATAGCTGAAAGGTGAGAGCAACCCAACTGTCCATCTACACATGAACAGATAAGCAGAATTGAGAATATACAATGAAGTAATACTCAGTGTTTAAAAAGGAAAGAAATTCTAACATACTGTAACACAGATGAACCTTGAGGACATTTTGGTAGGTGAAATAGGCCAGTTGCAAAGTGGCAGATAGTATAGGATTCCACTTACATGTTGTGCTTGGAGTCAAATTGATAGAGGCTGAAAGAATGGTGGTCTATAAGTGATTTACTTAGTCACGCAGTTATGCAAAAGACAGGCATTGTTTTGCTTATTGTACAGATGAAGGAAAACAACTATCTGGAAGGTAAAGAACCTATTAAGCTCACCCCTAAATTGGTAGTAGAGCAAGACTAGAGGTGAGTTCTGGTTTTAAATCTGTGTGCTTCCCATTACAGAAGAAGATCTTTCCAGGGAATAGAATTGTATAAAACCAGGAAACCTGTTCAGGTTTGGTTCCTATGTTGATAGAAAGCACATAAGGAAACCATCCCTAGATGCCACCTGCCCTCTAGCTACTGCAGCAAAATCCATGTAAAGAAGCTATAAACCCCATGTCTCCACTTACCCCTGTTCTTCTTGAATCCCCTTCATCCCACTGTGCCAGCAAAATTGTGACAAGGTCAGCAAATATTTCTGTTGCCAAGTCCAGTAAAATTCCCCTCCTTGAACTCCTGGCAGTGACATCGCTTCCAGAACAGTGCATGGTACCACCAGCAGGGCCCCAGGTCTCCTGGGTTTGCTGTACATTCATTTGAGTGCCCCAGGCATCCCACCCTTTCTTGGCACCCTATGTTGTTACAAACCATCTTATGCAGTCCCTTTGGCAGATCCCTCCTCCACTTCACTGGATATCCAATTGACTTTTTTTTTAAAAAAAGATTTTATTTATTCATGAGAGACACACAGAGAGAGACACAGGCAGAGGGAGAAGCAGGCTCCCTGAGGGGGAGTGATGGGAGACTCGATCCAGGACTCCAGGATCATGCCCTGAGCCTAAGGCAGATGCTCAACCGCTGAGCCACCCAGGCGTCCCTCCAATAGACATCTTGAAGATGACATACACAATGAAACTTTTGATTCCCAATTTATCCTCCGAACCCCCCCAAACCTGTAACTGCTGCCCCGCTCTTCCTCATTTCAGGAAGTCACACACCCTTCTCCATCCTGCAGTTCAGCTTGGGAAGTCCATCCAGTGCCAGACCCACACATATCTCCTCCAGTGCTGACCCCTCCTCTGGCCCCCGCCCCAGGACTCTGTCTCTGTGCCCCTTTGGTCTGGGCCTCCCAGCTGTTCACACAGCAGCCAGGGGCTCCTCCCACCTGCAGGCCGGCTCCCTTGCATCCTCTGATGCTGCCCTGCTTCCCTAAAGTCACAGCCCTTTGTCGCCTCTGTGGCCCCCCTGACACCCTCCATATCCCCCTCCCATCGTGCCCCCCCTTCCCATCCAGACGTGGTGGTCTGAGTTGTTTCTGGGTGTGTCCAGTCATTCCCACCGCAGTGCCTTTTGTCCTCAGCCTCAGCCTCGAGCATCCCTCCCCACACCACCCCCAAGTATCTTCATAGCTCACACCTGTGTTCAGGTCCCACTTTGTCCCTCTTCAGAACAGCATCCCCTGTCACTCTCTATCCTTTGTGCTGACAAACAAGTGTCTAGTGATTTCCTTCATAACATATACATCTGAAGGGAATCAAAAATACAAATCCTGCACCATCGTTCTGAGCACCGGTTTGCAGTGGATCCTTGTGGATTGAGATTGGAAGGAGTGAGAGACTCCAGCAAACACAGGACATTCCTGGCGATGGTTACTTTATTTTTACACTAAATCCTTGTTCTGTAGCCATAATCTGTGTGCTCTGTGGTGGCAGATAGCTTTACTTCACATGGGGAGAGGTAAGATTGCACTCTCAGTGGCGGGACAGGGACTGACCTCAATCTCATAAAAGTGTTCCACCCACAAGTCCTGGGAAGGGACCTATTTATTGTGCAGTGTTGGTCAGGTGCCTGTCACATGTCCATTAGGTGGACAGTCTCTCTTTTAAAGGTTTAATTAACCTTTAAAGTAATTTAATTAAGTAATTTAATTAATTACTTAAATTGAAAAAGTGCAGGGAAAAGAGTAGAGGGGGATGGAAAGGAAGAGGCGGAGAATTCCAGGCAGACTGCACTGGGCAGTTGAGCCTGATGATGCTGGGCTCAATCTCATGACCCTGAGACCATGACCTGAGCCAAAATCAAGAGTCAGGTGCCTAATCGACTGAGCCACCCAGGTACCCCTAGCCTTTTATTTTATTGAGGACTTTCAACTTGACCTAAGGAAACAGTACCCTACTCACCGAATGTGATCCCTATCCTAACGGAAACTATTTTTCCCCAGAGCCAGGCAGTTCCAGGCATGCCTCCTCTGGGGTGTTTTCAAAGTGGCATCTCCCTTCCTTCCCTGTGTTGGCCAGCAAGGTCCTGCTTGACGTGGGGCTTGATCCCACAGCACTGAGATCATGACCTAAGCTGAAATCAAGAGTCAGATGCTTAACTGACTGAGCCACCTGAGCACCCCTAAAAATTAAACTTCAAGTTTCCTATCTGGCATTCCAGGCTTGCCCCTTTATGCCACAGCAGTTCTCACCCTGCTCTGGGGGCTCTCTTTGGGGCCCTTGGGCCCTAATAGCTGGGTGACTCTGCTCTTCTGTGGCTTTGCTAATGCAGGGCCTTCCCTTGGGCTGACCTCCTCCCACAGCCCCACACATCTTTCCTCTCCTACTCTCCTGAGCTCCCCCTGCCTCTGGATCATGCCTTCATAGTCCACACAGCACAGTGGTACTGTGTACACTGACTCTGAGATCTCCAAGGTCTTGAGTTTCCTTTTTCATTTGTTATTTTGCTAAAGATTTTATTAGAGAGAGCGAGAGCGCATTAATAGGGGGAGGCACAGAGGGAGAAACAGACTCCTCACTGAGCAGGGAGCCTGATCCAGGGCTTGATCCAGAACCCTGTGATCGTGACCTGGGCCGAAGGCAGATGCTTAGCCAACTGAGCCACCCAGGTGCCCTTCCTTTTTCATTTCTTAAAAACAACACTTGACTGCTTACATGCTTATGATCTTCTCAAGTCTTATTCCTTCACATTCCTGCCTCTTGGCCCCCAACACTCTGTCCTGGTTGTGTTGGATTTTCTGGTGAACCCTGCATTGGTTAAGAATAAGGCTGTGTGACACAGGGGATTGCATTGCACAGAGGGCCCCACAAGGTCACCAGGCCACGCCATCACCACCAGGTCACCATTCAGGGGCCAGGGCCTGGCCCTGCTCACCTTCCCCAGGCGGGGTGGCAAAGGACTTGCCAATCCATCCCGGTGGCCGGCAGCTGGGGGCAGTAGAGCCTCTGGACAGGTGCACGCTGTCTCATAGAACTTTTGCAGTAATTGCGGAAATGCTCCAGACCTATGCTGACCAATCCAGTAGCCACTAAACTGCATGCAGCTCTGAGTGTCTGCAACGTCACTGGGGAGACTGTAGAACTGAATTTTAAATTTTAATCAATTAATATTTATAATTATTTATATTTATAATATTAGGTTATGAGTCATATTTTTGTGATAATACATAAAATATATTACTGTATAATTTAATTCATATATAATCATATAAATACAATAATATTATATTTGTCATGGCTACATGTGGCCAACTAGTGGCTGCTGTGTTGGACAGTGCAGCTTGGAGCCTAGTGGAAACATGGAGGGCGTTTTGGTCACCATCCTGACCTGGCCCTGCCACTGGCATTGCAGGGACTGGTGAAAGGCAGAATGTCGGGCTGGGAGCTTGCTCCCCCACAAGGGGGCTCTAGCTGAGCATCCCATCTGATGCCACTGCGCCCTTAGCTCTGCAGCCTCTGCGGCCTGCCCCTGCACAGGAGCTGCCTGGTTTGGAATAGGGACCTTCCCCTTGGTTTGTCTCCTGAAGCTTCCTGGGGGAAGCCAGGGAAACGGGCCAACTCACACAGGAGTTCCCTCAAAGCTCATGGTGTTTGGCTTGCTGGACCCAAGGGTGTCTGTGTTGTTGCTTGGGGGGATGGGGGAGTGGACAGCCCTTAGGTCCTGGTGCCCTTGGTGGTCCACCTGGGAGCAGGGAGGTGGGCACTGCCTTAGGTCCAGAGGGGGATGGCGGTGAAACACACAAGTTAAACTGGGGAGGCCTTTCAATGGCCCAAACGGTGAACTTAGCAGATCTTGTGTGTTGAACTTGCTGCTTTTTTTGCAATATTGTTAAATTTTTTTTCCAAAACTGCTACACTTACATTTTAAAAATATTTATTTATTTATTAGAGAGAGAGAATGTGAGAGAGAGCATGAGCAAGGTGGAGGGGCAGAGGGAGAGGGAGAGCAGACTCCCCACTGAGCAGGGAGCTCAACACGGGGGCTCGATCCCAGGACCCCGGGATCATGACCTGAGCTGAAGGCAGACACTTAACTGACTGAGACAACCAGGTGCCCCTATATTTATATTTTTTATTTATGGCAAATCTGTCCAGAAAATTCATCAATTTGAAGCACCTGGGTGGCTCAGTTGGTTGAGCATCTGCCTTCAGCTCAGGTCATAATCTCAGGGGCCTGGGGTCAAGCCTTGTGCTGAGCTCCCTACTCAGCAGGGAGTCTGCTTCTCTCTCTCCCTCTGCTCCTCCCCACTGCTCATGCTTTCTTGCACTCTCAAATAAAAAATAAACAAAATCTTAAAAAAAAAGATGGATTTTTGGCTTTAGGATAGAAGACTATCTTTCTCAATCCACAGTTGCACTATCTACATCTAAATATGCTGAAAAAGATGAAACTGACATGTTACAGAGTTTTCTGACTCATGGAAGAGAAGGATTGACTCCATAGAACTGGATAAAACTATAAATCAGCAATGAAAATATGACAAGATGGAAGACATGAAGCTGACCTGGATGGATACCACATTGAACTTTACGTGCACCCTGTGATTCTAGAAAGCAGTGGCAACTGAGAAGTTCCCCCTGACTGCATGTTCTGGTACAAGGCCATCCCGTCCTCGCATATTCTGAGACAGGGCTTACCTCCACCACTTCTCACTTATGACCCTTTGTCTACCTGCCTCTATAAAACACTAGACTCTTTCCTTTTTGAGGTATTCCTTATTAATGAACACTCTCTCTAGTGCAAAATTCTAAGTAAAGCCATTTCCTTAACTGTTGGTGCCTTGTATCTTGTATGGTTTTGATGCCATCACTTGTATAGAAACAAAGCTTGTGATGGGATCTCTCCTTATCTCACCCATGTGATGAGCCTCTCTATTCCTGGCTGGTGATCTGAGACCAATGGTATGTTTGACTTTTAGTCCTGCACCCTGGACTCATGTCAGTCGATAGCATGGTAAGGATTCTGTTTTGATTCTTTTTGAGCACTCGCTTGATTTCTGGAGCTGGCTTCATGGTCTTACCATTTAGGTCTTTTTTTTTTTTTAAGATTTTATTTATTTATTCATGAAAGACAGAGAGAGAGAGAGAGAGAGAGAGAGGCAGAGACACAGGCAGAGGGAGAAGCAGGTCCCATGCAGAGAGCCTGATATGGGACTCGATCCCGGGACTCCAGGATCACGCCCTGGGGCCGAAGGCAGGAGCCACTGAAGCTGAGCCAACCAGGGATCCCCCATTTAGGTCTTAGAGATCTTGTCTTTGTTGGGTAAAAGATTACAGTGAATCTTGTTTGTCCCACTGTTTTCTGCTTGTCTACTTTGAGCTGAAGTCAGTTAAGGATTCAAACCCACTGGGAAGAGAACAGTTCTTGACATGGAACAGTGAATTCCATTTACCTGTGTTGACTGTTGGCCAGGGCTGAAATTTTAGAAATGGAGCTATAAGCAATCTGTGTCAGTCTGCGTGTTGATGTACATTTTTGTAATTCAGAAAGCTTTTACTTTTCATTATGTGAGTGTGTGATATTTTTCTACCTCTGGATGGTATTGCCAAAGTAGATTATAAAATCACCTAAGTTAAAGAAGCTCTGTTCTGATTAGTTTAGAGATAAATAAGCATCCTCTGTAAATGGAATATTGTTAAAAATGTCCAGAAGTTAAGGAAACTGAATTTTTAATACTTTCAAGGAGCAAAAAGTGAGAAAAAGTTTATAGAAATTAACTCAGAGGTATTTTAAGAACAAGCTCACACGACTTAGGCAAATGAGATGAGTTTAATATTTTTGAAACTAATTTAATATTTTTGGTTTAATAAAAATATCTGTGACTTCTTTGAGCATTAAGTGTTATACCAGCTTATATTTTTATTCTACTTGGGTATATTCTTCCTAAATTTATGCATATAAACTGTGGTGATCACATAGGCTAGCATTATTTATATTACCTGTTTAAGATTATAAAACATATATGTTTGTATTTAACCAAGTCAGATGATCATTCTGACAAACTTTATTTCAACAGTAATAATGTTTACCTGTATGTCCACTTGAAGATAATTGCCAAGATATTTGTGTAACTTAAACAACTTGGAGTTATACTACACTGAGTTAATTAATGGCCATTCACTAGGTAGACACCTGGATCATCTCCAAGTAAGAGAATGAGGAATCATTGGCTACTAAGCATAATTGAAATTTTATATTCTTTTGCTTCTAATTGGTATCTGCTCCAGAGGGCTATGTCTTAGGGTCTGAGGCAAACATGCTCATTTCGGCTACTTTGAGAAGTGCATGAAGGAGGAATGAGGCTGTGCACAGCTGTTCATGAGTTCTGCTAGTCTGTGGCAAAGTGGTGGCCTGTGACAGACAGTGCCGTGACCCACCCTCCACTACCTCTATGAACCGGAAGTTAGCGGCTTTGGTTAAAATGATCACTCATATGGGGTTTTGATTACACATAAGAGAAATAATTTTGGAGAGACACAACTGAGTGTGTGTTTCTGTTTCCCAAGGAAAACAGTAGTTTTGTCCCAAAGAAGTTGTATGGTTCGCCATCCTCTTTCTGCACCCTTCAAGCTCATTGAAGACCCCAAAAGCTTTCTTGGTGGTTCTAACTATTGATATTTACTATGTTGACAATTGAAACCAAGAAAACCTTTAAGTGCTGACTTACTGATTCATCCAGTGATAGCAATAGTGAACACACTTGATGTTAAGAACATCGCAGTAATACTGTGAAATTAGTCTGACCACATGAACCCCCTGTGCTCTGCGTGTGTCCCCCTAACACTTGTACGTTGAAATCCTAATCTCCAAAAACAGTGATATGAGGATGTGAGGCTTTGGGAGGTGCTTAAGTCATGAATGGGGTTAGTGCTCTTATAGAAGAACCTCCATTTGTTTTATTTTTTTTAAGACATATTTATTTATTTGAGGGAGAGAGAGAGAACAGGGGGAGAGGCAGAGGGAAAAGGAGAGAATCTTCAAGCAGACTTCCCACTTAGTATGCAGCCTGATGTGGGGTTTGATCCCAGGATCCCGAGATCACTACCTGAGTCGAAACCAAGAACCAGACCCTTAATTGGCAGAGCCATCCAGGTGCCTCTTTTCTTTCTTTCTTTCTTTCTTTCTTTCTTTCTTTCTTTCTTTCTTTCTTTCTTTCTTTCTTTCTTTCTTTCTTTCTTCTTTCTTTCTTTCTTTTTCTTTCTTTCTTCCTTCCTTCCTTCCTTCCTTCCTTCCTTCCTTCCTTCCTTCCTTCCTTCCTTCCTTCCTTTCTTTCTTTCTCTTTCTTTTTTTAAATTGAAGTATATTTAACATACAGTGTTATATTAGTTAGAGGTGCACAACATAGTGATTCAGCAGTTCTGTACATTACTCAGCGCCCATCATGGTAAGTGTGCTCTTGATCCCCTTCCCCTGTTCCACCCCTCCCCCCACCATATTCACACATATGTACATACATATTCGAGGACTGAAAAGACACTAAAATAAAAGATTCCTCTTAGTGTTATTAGTGATATTAAAAAATAAATAAAATAAAATAGGCTTCAGGGATATTCCCTAGGCCCTGGCACCATGTAGAGAAGTTTGTGACCCAGAAGGGGACCCTCACCCTACCATGCTGGCACCCTAAACTCCGACTTCCCGTCTCTAGAACTGTGAAGAATGTGTGTCTGTTCTTTATGAATCACTCGGTCCAAGGTTTTTTGTTATAGCAGCCTGAACAGATACCCTGAGATTGGTATGAGGTGTCTGTTCCAGAATTTAAAAGAGTGAAATGAAAGACAAATTTTGGAAATGAATTGTGCCTGTTTTTATAATACTCAAATTTGAAAAATTAGGATCTTAGCAAAGTTTTCTCACTTTGATGGGTTTATTGCCTTGGTTTACTGTTTATACCCTCACCTAGAAGATACAGGATTATTTATTCTGTTATTTAATGTACCTAGGCAACAAAGAGGATTTATCTTACTGGGATTACCTTCTCTGGTTTATATTGATTTATTATGTCTTTGATTATTTAAGAAAACAGAGTTTCTCATTTAGGAATTTGGGCCAAAGTTCTTTGCAATCATATTATCTTCTAGGTTTATTTCTAAAACTGTTTTAATTTATAATCACTTTAAAATGAATAGCCAAATATTTTTTTCTCAGGCACCCCATGATTTGATTCCCATCTTAGGTATTTAAATCTGATTTTTGCCTTCCTAATAGTCAATCCTTAAGTATAAAAATAAATAAAATAAGATAAAATAAAATTTCCAAGATCACACCTGGATTGTTCTATCTGGGAATGATGCTCCATCAGGGTAACTTCTGTGCCTAAAATTATCTTTGAATTTCCTAGAGGATACCTAGAAAACCACAAAACATTTGTTCGTGCCTACTCTTCTTTGAAAATAGGGTTAATTATGTATATAATTATTTTGTCTAATATATAATGAACTCATTTCTTTTTTCTTTTAAGTTATCTGCAACTCATAATAATTTAGTAGATTATGATTTTACAAACAGAAATCTACCATTTATAAATGACATCTTTCTTCCCTACCTGACCCCTCTAGATTTGAGACTCTTACTAAGTACCCTTATTTTCTTAGCAATGTAAGCTATTGTCATGAATCCAGTAAGAATCTGTCCTCATTAACAGAAATAATTGGAAAGAGTGGCTATGGCCCCAAAGTGTTGCCTGGATGCCGTATTTGAGAATGATGATCATCTAATTAGACATGACCAGATGCCTTTAAGGAGCTAAGGTTGACCTCATGGAGCCAGTGATCACAAAACTGGAAAACTGACCCAGTTCCTGGCTTACAGGTCCCCTAGCTTTGTAGGTGAGTGAGGACGGTCACCTCTTGGCAGACCCAAGAGATATATTTTGGGAACCTCGAAAAGAGAAAGATTCCCTCAAGTCTATGGGTACTGCAGATGACATCTGGTGGCAGGTTCTTTGCTTGGATTTCTTAGCCTCAAGAAGATTTTATTTTATTTTTAAATTTTATTCTTTTTTTTTTTTTTTTTTAAAGTGTGCTCCACACCTAGAGTGGAGCCCAGCATGGGGCTTAAACTCGCCATCCTGAGATCAGGACCTGAACTGAGATCAAGAGGTGAGTTGCTCATGGGGTGCCAGGGTGGCTCAGTTAGTTAAGTGTCTGCCTTCCGCTTGGTCTCAGGACCCTGAGATCGAGTTCGGCATTGGGCTCCCTGCTTAGCTGGGAGTCTGCTCCTGCCTCTCCCTCTGCCCCTCCCCAATGCTCATGTGAGCTCTCCTTCTCTCTCAAATTAATAAATAAAATATATATATTTTTAAAAGTCAGTTGCTTAATTGAGCTACCCAGGCACCCCTATATTTTTATTCTTTATTTTTTAAAATAAGTTTATTTAAACAACAAGACACTTGACTTGAAGGGAAAGCTATCTAGATTCTTTTATTTTAGAGTATTTTTTTCTTTTAGAGTAATTTGTCCCTACCTAAAGATAGATTGCCCTACGTGTAAACAGCTACATACAAAAAAGTTATCAAATTGTCCTTGGTTTTACAATGATAAATGAAAAACATTAAAATTCTCCAATCAGGGCAGCCCTGGTGGCTCAGTGGTTTAGGGCTGCCTTCAGCCCAGGGCCTGATCCTAGAGACCCAGGATTGAGTCAGACATCAGGCTCCCTGCATGGAGCCTGCTTCTCCCTCTGCCTGTGTCTCTGCCTCTTTCTCTCTGTGTGTCTCTCATGAATAAATAAATAAAATCTTAAAATAAAATAAAATAAAACAAAATTCTCCAATCAAACAAGATATGCAAGGATTTTTATGTTGTTATTTTTTTGTTAAACAGTGAGAGCAAAATAACCTACTGTAATATAAAGATAAGAGCTGACTGAGCCTGCCATTACTGGAGAGTGGGGATATTCTCACGGAACCAGTATTTTCACCCATCCCATCTCCTTTTGATATCGATCCAAACATACCTTTAGCCATTTAGATTTTAAAAAACAACGATGCAGTATGCTAGTGCACACACACAATAAAGGAATGCGGGAGGGGAAAACAAAAAACTTGAGAAAATGCTACTGTAGTGGTCAGGATGTGGTGGGACCAGATTGTGGTTTTCTTGTTGAGAACATTTTCTTGGTCTGGAGGAACAGAGTTCTGGAGTGAAGAGGCAGGTTCTCTTTTTAGTAGATACCACTGTCTGCTGCTGGTGTACATCTGCTACATGTTCATCCTCCAGCTCCAGCTGTGCAGGTGTGTCTGTTTCATTGACTGGCTGCCTATCACATTGGAATCTGATAGGCCTTATTTACAAATCCGGTCATTCACAGTAGGCTTTCGTCAGTTTACCAAGTGTATACCTCTTAGTCTTAAACCACATCACAGAACCAGCCTGCCTTGCCACCTTCAAGTTAATATGATTGTGATTCTCAGCCTTTTTTTTTTTTTTTTTAAAGATTTATTCAGGGATCCCTGGGTGGCGCAGCGGTTTAGCGCCTGCCTTTGGCCCAGGGCGCGATCCTGGAGACCTGGGATCGAATCCCATATCGGGCTCCTGGTGCATGGAGCCTGCTTCTCCCTCTGCCTATGTCTCCGCCTCTCTCTCTCTCTCTCTCTCTCTCTCTCTCTCTGTGTGTGTGACTATCATAAATAAATAAAAATTAAAAAAAAAAGATTTATTCATTTATTTGACAGCACAAGCAGGGGGTAGTGGTAGGCAGAGGGAGAAGGAGAAGCAGGCTCCCCACTGAGCAGGGAGCCTGATGTGGGGGCTCCATACCAGGACCCTGGGATCATGACCCAAGCTGAAGGCATACATCCAACTGACTGAGCCACCCAGAGGCCCCAGTTATTCACAGTCTTGACTCCTTGGGCTTTTTATGAGCCACAGCAAGTGCCAGAGTTTCCTCAGCTGCTGCTTCACAAAAGAGGTACCAGGTATGCACAGAATGAACACACCAAGAAACTTTTAAAAGTATGACCTGAAGTTTCTTATGAAAACTTGCAGCAGAGCAAACTCAGGAAGGTCTGTGGTAAATGACCATTCTTTTTTTTTTTTTTTTTTTTTTTTAGGATTTTATTTATTTGTGTGTGAGAGAGAGAGTGTGAAAGCAGAGGGGAGGAGCAGAGGAGGAGGGAGAGCGAGGGGGAAGAAGTTGAGTGTGGAGCCCTACATGGAGCTTGATCTCATGATCTTGAGATCATGAACTGAGCCAAAACCGAGAGTCAAATGCTTAACTAGCTGATCCACCCAGGTGCCCCAAAATGACCATTCTTGCTGCGCCTATGAAGATAACCTGGTCAAATCTAATGAGACTAGCCTTATTTTGTGGTCAAGACTAATTTCTCTTTGAGATTATTTTTCAATCAGAAGTAGGGAAATGAAGGAAAAAATTGTTTCAATAGAAAACTATACACAATTCGTAGTACATTCTTCTAGGTATTCAGATTCTAGCCCTGCTCATTGTCTTTGAGTCACTTTGCACCTTTTGTAAATTGCAGGTAACTGATGGAGATGAAAACTCTCTTCTTGTCTGGTAGAGATTTAGTTGACTTCCCAGACAGTGTGGAAGAACAGGTTTGTTTTTTTTTTTTTTTAAGATTTATTTATTTGTTTATTTATGATAGACATAGAGAGAGAGAAAGAGAGAGAGAGAGAGAGAGGCAGAGACACAGAAGGAGGGAGAAGCAGGCTCCATGCCGGGATCCTGATGCGGGACTTGATCCTGGGCCAGAGGGATCCCTGAGCCACCCAGGGATCCCCGGAAGAACAGGTTTTGATACTTACCTGCACTTTGGACTGGATCCTGCTACCTTTCCCAAATTGTCAGTCCTTACTAAATTTTCAATTCCTCCAGTTTCCATCAACATCTAGCCACAACTCTTCTGATGAATGTTTCCAGTTTTTCTCCCTCCCACCTGACTTACCATCACTAAGACTAAAGGTTGACCATCCAAATCCCCTTGGGTCTTTAGGTCACCTGGCCATTTCCCCAGCGTCTGGAAAACATTTCCCTGTGAGCTGAAGCCTGGTGACTTGTTATAAACCTGGAAGGACTCCCCACTATAGCAGACTCTTCATGGGCTAGATTTCCCTGGACAAGTGGGCAAAAGGCTTGGGTCACACATGCCTGCTATGAGAGGCAACTAAGGCTGGGAAGAACATCACTGAGAGCATTGATGTCTAGTGTGGGAACTTTTTAGAAACTCAGGAAGCAGTGCTGCTGCATAACTGAAAGATTTTCCTCCACCGGCTTCTTAGAGTTTACTGGACTAGATATTTTCAGAGTTCAGCTCCTGATACTTTATTTATAAAAGGCTTTTATATATTAATATTTCCCTTTCTTATTTAGGCATCTCTCTTTTAAGACATCTAATCTCCAGGACCCTGTCACCTGACCTTTGCTACCACCTATGACAGATGGTTCAGCTGGTTTTACAGGAGCCACATCAACAAAAATCCATGAGACATGAGTTTTCTTTTTCATATCTTTTTTAAATTGAAGTATGACTGACAAACAATATTATATTATTTTCAGGATTTTTTGAGATTTATTTATTTATTTGAGAGAGAGAATGAGCATGGGTAGGGGTAGAGGGAGAGACTCTCAAGCAGACTCCCTGCTGAGTGTGGAGCCTGACTCAGGGCTTGATCTCATGACCCATGAGATCATGACCTGAGCTGCTGAAACCAGAATTGGACACTTAACCAGGTGCCCCCATATATATTATATGTTTCAGGTTTGATTTGTTTCCGGTTACAATTGATTCAACAATTCTATATGTTGCTCAATGCTCACCATGATAAGCATAGTCACTAACTGTCACCATGCAATGCTATTGCAATATTATTACTATTTCCTATGTTGTACTTTTTATCTCCATGGCTTGTTTATTTTATAACTGGAAGTTTTTACCTCTCGATCCTCTTCACTTATTTCTCCCAACCCCTCTCACCTCCCCTCTGGCAACCACCAGTTTGTTCTCTATGTTTAGGAGTCTGTTCAAATAAAATTTCTTAGGTTCTGCTTCATACACTCAGGAGGCTTATGAATGCCTCTGAGTTGTTCAACGACAACTGACATTTGAAGGGAATAATCATACTAAATTTTATTTCAGCCCCATGCTCCTGAAAAGCAGAGAAACTTCCAAACCTTTTATGTTCTGAGAAATGGCAAACTGCAAAGGATCATTCTGTGCTTGCAGATTGGGTCTACCACTACCCTTTCTCACAACTCCCTTCTTCATCTGCTTCTATGAAGTCCTAGGCTTCCTCTTCTTGGAGGTATTCCTTATTAATGAACCTTCTCCCTAGTGCAATAGGCTTAATAAAATAATCTTAATTGTCCCATGCATTTTCTTTTTCACAATGTTGAAAATTTACTTTAGCTTATTTTATCTTATGAATATTTAACAGTTTTTTCAAATAATTTTTAATATTTTCAACTAATACTGTTCCAGTTCATTAGCATTATCATTTTATTTTTATTTATTTATTATTTATTTATTTTAGAGAGAGAGAGAGAGAGAGCACACACAAGTGGGGGGGCAGATGGAGAGGGAAAGAGAATCTAAAGCAGACTCCAAGCTGAGCATGGAACCTGATGTGGGGCTCCATCTCATAATCATAGATCATGACCTGAGCTGAAACCAAGAGTTGGATGCTTAGCCACTGTGCCACCCAGGCACCCATGCTGCATTATCACTTTTAGACCATCAGTCCAGAATTTAAAGAAAAAAGAATTGAATGATTTAAATAATTTAATAACTTAAATAATTTGAAACACAAAATTTGTTTCTCACAGTTTTAAATTAGGAAAAAAAACTGTTAGACTATCTTACCGGGTAAGTTATCAGCAACCTTGACTACAGAAGTGCCACTAATGGCTGAGGGATCAATAAAGCTTATGCATTTGACACTACTAGATGAAAAGTCAGTAAAAAAAGTCACAGAGGTGGATCTATTTCTGGAATTTTGGAGTAAAGGGCATGGTGGACTCGCTCCCCAACAAAACAACCATTTAATGGGAGAAAATTATTAAAAACAATTATTTTTTTAAGATTTTTATTTATTTATTCATGAGAGACAGAGACACACACACACACACAGAGAGAGAGAGAGAGAGAGAGAGAGAGAGACATAGGCAGAGGGAGAAGCAGACTCCATGCAGGGAGCCTGACATGGGACTCGATCTTGGGTCTCCAGAATCACACCGCAGGCTGAAGGCGGCACCAAACTGCTGAGCCACCTGGGCTTCCCTAAAAACAATTATTTAAAATCCTGGTAATTGGGCAGCCCGGGTGGCTCAGCAGTTTGGCACCACCTTCGGTCTGGGGCATGATCCTGGAGACCCGGGATTGAGTCCCGCGTAGGGCTCACAGCATGGAGCCTGCTTCCCTCTACCTGTGTCTCTGCCCCCCCCCCCAACCCCCCGTGTCTCAATAAATAAATAAATAAATAAATAAATAAATAAATCTTTAAAAAATAAATAAAATCCTGGAAATTATCCTAAGTGCATACAGTGAGTGGAGAAACAGTCATCCAAGAAAATCTACTAAATCTCAATAAGAAGTCTGTGGCAACTGAGTCACAGCCTATTCCCTCCCCCACTAGCTCCATTTTACAGAAATGCTACTCCAAGTACTCTACTTGAGGCAGCCAAGAAGAAGAGGGCTTCTCCCTCCTAGACTCCACCTGTAAAGTAGAATATCTACTATAGCTGAGTGAGCCAGGAATGCTGGGACCTTCATCCCTACTGTGCTGGCTTATAGGGGAAGGCTGCACACCAGGAGGGGCAAGCCAAGAAGACTAGGAGCATTATCATCCCAGAGACCAGTTTTACAGAAGTGTTACCCTGAGTAGGTAGGTTGCTGTCTCTAAATCTACATCCTGTGCAGGGTGTAGAGATTCTGTTCAGGAGAGTCAGGCCATAGTCTGGAGATTAAGAGCTCCCAGCTCTGAGTGAAGGAGACTGACTTTATTTGGAACACAGGGTAAGAAATTCTAGCTAAGGGTGTTGTTGAAAACAATGGAGGTTTTTGTCAAGAGCAATTAAGACAGTGCTTATAGCTCCCTGATACTAGTGGCAACAAGCAAATTGGCAGAGCAACCAGAAGTTTAATGGAGAGAACCAGAGAAGGAGCTAGTTAAGAAGAGTGCTCCTCAGATCAGAGTCCACCCTGGGTGTCAGGAAATCTGTGTACAAAACCTTCACCCACTGAGAAGAAATCACAGCAAGACATGGAACACACTTGGAAACAGTTCCCCAGGCTGCAGAGAGATGCATCAGCACACAGAGGGAGCTTTGCTGATACAAGGGCCTTAAGTGAAACTTTAAAAAAAAAAAGATTCTGTTTATTTATTCATGAGAGACACACAGAGAGAGGCAGAGATATAGAGGGAGAAGCAGGCTTCCTGTGGATTTGATCCCAGGACACCAGGATCATGACCTGAGCTAAAGGCAGATGCTCAACCACTGATCCACCCACATGCCCTGAAGTAAAATTTCTGACCAAACACTGGTTGAATAATGAGCTACTCTGATGCAGAGGCAATGTCTAGGAAGCCGGGCTTTAACATATAATCACACATATCCCTTGGAGTCTGGAAGACTGTGTGCATGGCCAAGGCTGAGCATTTTTAGGCATGATTGGAGGGGGAAAATCCAAGCTAGTGGTCTCTGGCTGAACAGGGGCAAAAAAACAAAAAACAAAAACCAAAAACAAACAAACAAAAACAATTAGACAAGCAACCAACCAACAAATAAAAAAAAATTCCTCTGTGAAATCAGCATCTAAGACACACACACACACTTTCAGTGGTAAAGGGAAAAATTCTTTGACCAATACTGGCTTATGCTAAGCCAGAGATGACCACTAAGAAGCCAGGCTAAGGGATAAAAGCAAGACAAAAATCTGTGTAGGGACATCAGAAGCTGCACACTACATGGGAAATAGGCTTTACAAAGTTAGTTCAGCAAGTCACTAAATATATGACAAAGAAAGCAACAACAGCAACCCCTAGAGGATGAAGGGAATTAGTATCCAGAGTTGCTACAGTATAACATCTAAAAATGTCAGTTCTCAACGAAACCAATTTTGAGACATGCAATAAAGAGGAAATTGTGACCCATACACAGGAAAACAACCAATGTGAACTGCTTTTGAAGGGGCCTAGATGTTGGATTTAGTAGACACATACTTCAAAGCAGCCATTGTAAACATTCTTGAAGAACTAATGGAAACCATACTTAAATAATTAAAGAAAGGATAAACAACATCTCACAAGATAGAGACTATCAACAAAGAGAAATTTTAAAGAGTCAAATAAAAATTCTGGAGATGAAAAGTACAATGACTAAAATGAAAAGGTTGCTGGGAGTTTCAACAAGACAGAGTAATAAAAATAATGCAATCTGTAAAATGGGGAGAAAAAAAGAAGAAAAATAATCAGAGCTTCAGAGAAATGTGAGACACCATTAAATGCATCAACATATGCATAATGGAGAGAAGAGAGAGAAAGGGGCATAAAAATTATTAGGAGGAGTTGTGGCTGAAAATTTCCTAAATTTGATGAAAAGCATTAATCTCTACATACAAGAAGAATGAACTTCAACTAGGATAAACACAAAGAGATCCACACCCAGACATATCTTAGTCACAATGTTGAAAGCCAAAGATAAAATCTTAAAAGCAGCAAAAGAAGAGCAGTTCATCACATATAAGGAAAGTGCATTAAGAGTCACAGCTGATGTCTCATCAGAAACAAAGAGGTCAGGGGCGCCTGGGTGGCTCAGTCAGTTAAGCATCTGACTCTTGAATTCAGCTCAGGTCAAGATCTCAGGGTTGTGAGATTGAACCCTGTGTCGAGCTCCACCTGGGCATGGAGCCCGCTTAAGATTCTCTCTCTCCCTTTGCCCCCATCCCCACTCCCTTCTCTCTTTCCCTCTCTAAAAAAATAAAAACAAACAAACAAAAGCTTTAGAAACAATGGAGGCCAAAAGACAGTGGTATGACATCTTCAAAGTGCTTAAAAAACCTGTCAACCAGGTTTTTTATATTCTATATCCAGCAAAACTATCTTTTAAGAAATAAAGACAAAGACATTTCAAAAGAAAGATGGAAGAACTTATTGCTGGCAGGCCTGACTTATAAGAAACACTAAAAGTTCTTCAGACTGAAAGTAAATGACACAAGATAATAACTCAAACCTACATTTGCTTATTTCTTCTCTCTTCTTCTCTTAACTGATTTAAAAAGTAATTACCTAAGATTTATGCATATACTTATATAGCCAGCCTTTTTTTACATATAGAAACATAATATGTGTCAACATTTTGAAAAAATTGTTATTTAACAATAATAGCACAAAGGAAGCAGATGAGAACACAGCTGTTTTGGAGTGAGGTAATGACACCAAATGGTATATCAAGTCTACAAGAAGAAAAAAAAAATCTACAAGAAGAAACAGAATCAGAAATGCTAAATAAGAAGGTTAATATAATAAACTCCATGAATGTATAATTGCTTCAATTTCATCTCAGATTTTTAAAAGATGTAAGATGATGTAAAGTAATAATTAAAACAATGTATTTGGAGTTTACAGTGTGGATGGACATTGTATAACAATAACACAGGGACACCTGGGTGGAGTGGTTGACTGTCTGCCTTTGGCTTAGGTCATGATCCTGGGGTCCTGGGATCGAGTCCCAACATCGGGCTCCCCATAGGGAGCTTGCTTCTCCCTCTGTCCGTGTCTTTGCCTCTCTTTCTGTGTCTCTCATGAATAAATAAATAAAATCTTTTTAAAAAAAAAAAACAAAAAAACAGTAACACAGAAAAGGTTAGAAGACTTCTCTTCTCCCTTCTCCCACTCCACCCAACAACAGTAGAATATACATTCCTTCTCATGGACACATGAAACATTTTCCACAATAGATCATATGCTAGGCCATTAAAACAAACCTCTATAAAAATTGAAAATGATTGATATTACACAAAAGTCTCTGACCACAGTAGAATGAAATTTGAAATCAATAACAGAGAAATTTGGGAAATTTGTAAAATATGCAGAAATTAAGTAACACATTCCTAAAGAACAAATGGGCCAAAGGATAGATCAAAAAAGCAATTAGAAAATATGTTGAAATTAATGAAATGGAAAACAAACATACAGGAGCTTACTGGATGCAGGAAAAGAAATGCTGAGAGGGCAATTTATACCTATAAAAGTCTACATTGAAAAAAGAAGATCTCAAATCAATAACCTAAATTTTCACCTTACAAAATTAGAAAGGGATGAACAAACTAAATCCAAAGCAAGCAGAAGAAAGGAAAAAATATATAAGAGTAGATATAGAGAAGAGAAAAAATAGAAAAAAAAATCAATGAAACCAAAAATTGGTTCCAAAAAAAAAAAAAAAAAGAGAACATCATTAATAGAATGAAGGACAAAGGTGATACAATCTCTCAATCTTCCTTTTTAAAATTTTCTTATTTTTAAAATTATTTATTTTTTAAAGGATTTTTATTTATTTATTCATGAGAGACACACAGAGAGAGGCAGAGACAGAGACAGAGGAGGAAGTAGGCTCCCTGCAGGGAGCTGGATGCAGGACTCGATCCCAGGACCCTGGGATCATGACCTGAGCCAAAGGAAGACGCTCAACCACTGAGCCACCCAGGTGCCCCTCTCAATCTTTCTGATATGGGAAAAACATTTGACAAAATCCAACACCTTTCATGATAGAACATGCAAACAATCAAGAATGGAAGAGAAATTCCTCAACATGATAAAGGGATTTATGAAAAACCCTCAGCTAATATATTTAATGGTGAAAGACTGTACTTTCAGCTAAGATTAGAAACAAGACTTCTATTAAGCAGTGTACTGGATGCTCTAGCCAGGGAAAATGGGCTGAAAAATAAATAGAAGTCCTCAAGATTGGAATGGAAGTAGTAAAACTGTCTATTTGCAGGTGACACCTGGTGTATAGAAAAGTTTAAGAAATTCCTTATGAAACTCCTAGAAACCATAAATAAGTTCAGCAGGGTTGTAGGACACAAGATTAGTATACAAGCATTAATTATATTTCTATATACTGTGAAAAATCTGAAAAGGAAATTAAGAAAACAACTTTTAGAATCACATCAAAAATAATAAAATACTTACGAATAAACTATCTAAAGGAGTGTAAGACTTGTATGCTTAAAACTATAAACATTGTTGGATGAAATTAAAATCTGAATAAATGAAGAGACAGCCCATGTTAATGAATCAGGAAACTCTTTTATAGTCACAGTTAGCTCTTGCCCCAGTCATTCCCAATCTCTGGCAATGAGTCATCTGTTTTCATTCTCTATAATTTTGTTGTTTCAAGGATGTTGTATGAATGGAATCTGTTACAGTATATAATCTCTTAAGATTGGCTTTTTCTAGTGGGCATAATGACCTTGAGATACATCCAAGTTGTTGTGTGTAAAAAGAACATTTCTTTTTATCTGGCCTCTTTATGTAACTCTTGAACACTTTTAGAATTCCACTTTGATTTATCCATAGTAATATTTTTTTTTGGTATACCTCTCTGAATAGATGACCGGAGCCCAAGGCAGATGCTTAACTGACTGAGCCACATAGGTACTCCAGTTTTCTTACTGATTTTTAAATGAATTAATAGCTAATTAAGAAAATGTTTCACTTTAATTTCCAATATGGTAAATATTGATAGATGTAGCCCACCTACATATAGTCTCTTTGGTATCCTCAGTTCTTCTTAAGAGTGTAAAACAAAGTCCAAGAAGTTTGAGAACCACTTGCATAGATTAGTGTATTTAATGCCCACAAATCTTTATGAAGCACTCACCTTTGGTGGTGAAAGTCAAGGCAATTTTCTTCATTCTACTTCTGAGCATTTCCCAATACAATGAAATTTTTGAAGTAAAAGATGAGAAAGAAATTAACTTAAAGTTATATCAATGATCCTGAGATTTCTTTCAGGGAAAAATAATAACTGGCAAGAAAGTGTCTGAGTAACTGTTCTTGGGTCATTCAAAGTAGTTGAGGGTTTTCTTTTCTCTGTGCCCCTTGCTGGGCTCAGGTGTTGGCACGTGTACCTGCTGTAAATAAACATCAGGCCTCCCTGGGGACTCAGGAACTTGGGTTCAATAAATGCTCGTTTTAGCGGTTGCCAGATGAGCGCCCCCCTGGCGGCTGCCCCTTTGCTGGTTTCTCTGAATGCGGAGGGCAGCTGTTGCTCCTTTGTTCTGTCCTCCTGGCTCCTGGGCCTGCAGGGGACTGGGCTTCCAGTGGCCCGCCCCCGCAGGCACCTCCCCAGGGAGGCTGGCCTTTCCTTCCTGGCTTCCTCCCCACCCTCTCCTGACCCCCAGATGCCTCCGGTCCACCCTCCAGTTCCCGCCCCACCTCCTGCCAGGGAGAGGTAAGGCTGGAATATCTGGGGCCCTGTGGCAGCTGGGAGTCTCCAGCTGCCACCCAGTTCTTCTCCAAGTAGCTGTGCCAAGTGGGCCTGGCAGCTGCTACTTCCCTCAAAGAAGTTGCTGGCAGCACTCAGAGAAGGAAGCAACAGAAGGAGGTGGAGTGGTGACTCAGCCCTCTCAGGTAGAGACACTGTGTGGCAATCAAGTGGTGCTTTTTGCTCCTGAGATGTGCATGGGCCGTGTCCCTGGTTCTCCCTGCCATTCCCTTTATGTCCTTTAAGAGGTCATGCTAATGTTGGGGTAAGGGAGCAGCCCCAGGGTGTCTGTCCTCCTGGTCTAGCCTCACACTCCATTAGGTGGCATGCAGACGGTGGAGGCCAGTTCACCTTAGCTGGATGCTAGACCTTCTGTTGGTGAGGCCAAGTCTGGACAGGCTGGGGTTGGGGAGTGAGGTGGAGGGGCACAGCTGATTTTTATTCTGGGCAGGGGTTGGAGATGCTCCGATGGAAAGATTGGTGGGTTGGCTGTTCTAATGGGAAAGAGAAAGCAAAACGAATCCCAGCATATGGAAGAGAGATGTGCTTAGGAGCAGAGAGAGGCTGGTGACCCTGCAGGTAAAGAATTGTGTGGTCATTGTGCACAAGTGATTCCTTGTTGGGTGACCCATGCTGCAATGCTTTGAGATATAAGAATGTGGCATTTCTGAATGCTCTTTGGGGTTGTTCTAGGCCAGTCTCATTCCAGACCCTTGAGATACATCAAGCCTGTCCCAGAGCTAAGAGAGGAATGGTATTTTCTCCCACCCCACCCCCCATTTTTTTTAAAGATTGTATTTATTTATTTGACAGAGAGAGAGGAGGGCGAAGGAGCACAAGCAGGGGGAGAGGTAGGCATTTGAAGAGGGAGAAGCAGACTCCCCGCCAAGCAGAGAGCCCCATGTGCGACTCAATCCTAGAACTCTGGGATCATGACCCAAGCCGAAGGCAGACACTTAACCTATTGAGCCACCCAAGAGACCCTGGTATTTTCCTTTTGAAAGTCCAAGGCCAGCCAGTCTTTGCAAAGCAGTTGTGAGCTCCCTGGGCCTGTTCTAATTATAGGTAAACCAGACTCTCAAGAAGGGTTCTGTGTTCTCCATAGACTAAGAAAACCTCTGAGTCTCTGTCATTTGTTCTGCAAACATTAAAAGAATTATTGGATTATGATTCCTCCATAATTGTAATCAGACTTTTTTCACCGAGCCCTCCTTGGTGCAGGAAGAAGTAAGGTCATTTTGGGTGGTCAGATGATGTGTGTGAGTAAATAACTATTCTGAGGACATGCTCATATTTTAAAATAGAAATATTGAGTTTTTAAAGTGGCAGATGTGGGGCGCCTGAGTGGCTCAATGGTTGAGCATCTGCCTTCGGTTCAGGTCGTGATCCCAGGGTCCTGGGATCGAGTCCCACATAGGACTCCCCTCCAGGAACCTGCTTCTCCCTCTGCCTGTCTCTGCCTCTCTCTGTGTGTTTCTCATGAATAAATAAATAAAATCTTAAAAAAATAAAAAGCTGCAAGTGTTGTGCTACCTGGCGGTACACAGAGGTGGGTGTGCTACGCACTATTCATGTTCAGCCAGGCTCCAGCTAGAGAATTCCAGCTTTTCCTCTGGGCGGTCCAGGTGTTTCCCTGCCCTTCCCTGGGAAGTCTCACAGACCACTTCTGGAATTAAGTTTGGACTTGAAGGAACTGGTTAATTCCAGTTATGTGCTACTGTTTAATAATGACCCAGTTGGGCCATCCCCAGTGCTCTGAGAGGGAAATGCCTAAACCAGATCTGGGGGGAGAGACCCTTTGGGCAGAACTGTTTGGATGCCCTCATGTCATATGGGCCATCACTAAACAGGCATGACACTGGTCCTGCGTGCTGGGAAGCAATCTGGCTCCTGCTGGGGCCTGGACCATGGCAAGAGACCCTGAGACTTCCTTGGGGCTGCAAGGCCTTCTTGGTCCCCATTGTCATATGGGAGTGGGGGTTCGCCCTAGACATTGGAGAAGGCCTTGAGGCATTCTGATATCCCCAGTTTCTGTCTTCATGCTCCTTATTAAGCCACTCTGGTCAAGGGAAGCCTACCTCCTCCCTTGGTCCCCATGAACCCTTACTCCTGCATCAGCACCCCTGGGCATTGAGCTGGCTCAGCTGTGGCTGTCAATGGGAAAGGGGGAGAAGGAGGGTGGTGTGGGGCAACTAGGGACATGCCCTGTGAATGGGGTGCTCACAGCCTCCTGCCCTAACAGGTGTTGTGGAATCTACCACTTGTTTTTTTTTTTTTTTAATTTTTATTTGTTTATTTATTTGAGAGAGAGAGAGCACCAAAGGGAGAGGGAGAGGGAGAAGCAGGCTTCTCAATGAGCAAGGAGCCTGATGCATGGCTTGATCCCAGGACCCTGAGATCACAACCTGAGCTGAAGGCAGACTCTTAACTGACTGAGCCCCCCAGGTGCCCCGAATCTCCCACCTCACTAAGGGTGGAATCCGAATGCTAGTGTGACTGGTGCTCATGCTCTGGCCCCCTTTTGCCCCCTGGCATTTCTGCCTTATTTCCCATGCCCCTGGCTCCCTGTTTTGCAGACACTTCACCTTCTTTCTTCCTGACCCTGGAGCTCCCCAAGGCCTTCCCAGGTCAGGGCTGCTGCCTTGCTGTTCCACCTTGTTGGCTCTCTTCCTCATCTAGGTTTTAGCTTCAGTGCCAGTCCTCAGGAGCCTTCCTTGCCCTTCCAGTTGAAAGGAGCCCCCCATGTTGTACTTTTTTTTGCAGCACTGTCCCTGTGTAAACTCACGTCTATGTTTTGTCCCCTGGTTCAGTGCTCTGCCCCAGTACCCGTATTCATGATTGCTCTTGAGTGAATGGATGTGAGTGAGTGAATGTGTGAATGACCACTGCTGCACAACTGCAGCTCTCTCCTTCAAACCTGACCTCTGGCTGCACCATATGAGCCTGACTCATGGCTCCTTCAATCCTTCACATCTCCAGCAGAGCTGAGCGATGCCCACAGACGCCATCGAACTCTTGCTGAGCTTGCCCTTGGCCCAAGGATGAGGCATGCTGGGTGGCTGGGTGAGCAGCAGAAGGCTCTGCTTTGGCCACAGGGACATCCTCCTGTATTCAGCAACCATACTAAGGGAGGCCGTCAGGCTTTCAGGTGGGCATGGGGTCCCCTTGAGGCAGGGAATAGATCCCTTTGATGTTCTTCCTCCTACTTTTCATCCTTTTTAGTTTCCTATAGAACCCTGATATTCAATGAACCAGCCAGCCTGGCAGTCCATTTCCAGTGCATAGCCCCTAGCGCACCTGTTCCTCTACATCAGCAATTGTGAAAAACATTTCTCCTTAAAGAGGCAGATGAACCAAGAAATCATCCATACTTTAAGCTTAATCAACCATCAAATTATAGTTAAACACTATCAGCTAAGACACAGCCGCAAAAGAACTAACAAGTGCAAACTGCACAGGTTTCAAGATATCAGTTACTTAAGAACAGATGCCTTTTCTAAGCTCATTTCTGCGATGTCACTATCGACACATCGTTCTGAATTCCACTGTTTGTAGTTGCTACTTTGCACTGTCATTTTTAGATAGTCTTTATCTGCTGCCAAGCTAGAAGTAATACGATGTCTAGTAGGGTTGAAGTATCTTGTGGCTCAATCCTGGCTTCATAGTGGGATATTTGGGCTGCTTCCAAACATAAGCTATGCTACACGGACCAGCTAGAAATACCTGCCTATAGGTAGAGAGAGTGAGGGTTTTTTGTTTTATTTGTGTGATAATTTTCCCAGAATAGATTCCCTAATGATTTCGTATCATAGGGTCACTTTAAAGATTTTATTTATTTATTTGAGAGACTGAAAATGAGCAGAGGGAGAGGGAGAAGCAGAGTCTATGCTGAGCAGGCAGCTACATGGGGGGCTCCATCCTAGGCCCCTGGGATCATGACCTGAGCTGAAGGCAGACAATGGACTGAGCCACCCAGGTGTCCCCACAGGGTCACCTTATTTATTTTTTTTTAAAAGATTTAATTTATTTATTCATGAGAGACACAGATTGAGAGGCAGAGACATAGGCAGAGGGAGAAGCAGGCTCCCTGCTGGGAGCCTGATGAGGGACCCCATCCTGGACCCTGGGATCATGCCCTGAGCCCAAGGCAGACACTCAACCGCTGAGCCACCCAGGCGTCCCACAGGGTCACTTTAAACAGTTCTCTAACTTGTCACCGGTGCTTCATTGTAGAAAGGAGTACTTGGTTCTCCTCCCCAACTTGGGCGGTTGATATTTTCATTGTAAAGTATCTTGCTGGGTTGGTGGCTCCTAGCATACTTCGAGGGGCGACTTGTGGGGAGGGCACTGATCTGGCGTCTCGTTTGCAGTCAGGCTCCCCGCCTGAAGGGACGCCCTCCGTGCTCGGCTTTCCGGGGGGCCGACCCCGTGACCCAGGCGTCCCCAGTGCCCCGCGGGGGGAGTCCGCGCCCAGGAGCGCCTGTTCGAGGAAGGAAAGCATGAAGGTGACCACCTCCCCGGCCGGGCCGCATTGGAAACCGAGGGAACCGAGGTGGTCTCAGCATCCTCCACCTCTGTCCCCACCCCCCACGCCCCCACCCCCCCACCCGGGCCCGGGACAGCGCAGGGGGAGCGCGGGGCGAGCCAGGCAGGGCGGCCGGCGGGGCTGGGGGCTCGGTTCACGGTTATTATAACTTCACTCCCTTTAAAAGGAAAACTATGCCTGGAATCCGGGGAGGTGGCCCGCGGAGCCCGGGCGGGGGGGACACGATCCGCACCCGCCGCAGGCCAGGCTCGGTGGCCCCGGGCTAGCACAGCGCGAGTGGCGGGGCCGGCCCTCCGCCCCAGCTCGCCCGCAGCTCGCCCCCAGCGGACCCCAGCTGACCCCCAGCTCGCCCCAGCTCGCCCCAGCTCGCCCCCAGCTCGCCCCAGCTGACTCCCAGCTCGCCCCCAGCTCGCCCCAGCTCGCCCCCAGCTGACCCCAGCTCGCCCCCAGCTCGCCCCAGCTGACCCCCAGCTCGCCCCAGCTCGCCCCCAGCTCGCCCCAGCTGACCCCCAGCTGACCCCCAGCTGACCCCAGCTCACCCCCAGCTCACCCCCAGCTCGCCCCAGCTGACCCCCAGCTCACCCCCAGCTCGCCCCAGCTCGCCCCAGCTCGCCCCCAGCTCGCCCCAGCTGACCCCCAGCTGACCCCAGCTCGCCCCCAGCTCACCCCCAGCTCGCCCCCAGCTCGCCCCAGCTCGCCCCAGCTGACCCCCAGCTCGCCCCCAGCTCGCCCCAGCTCGCCCCAGCTCGCCCCCAGCAGCTCGCCCCCGCCCTCCCCTCCCACCTCGCGGGCCGGCGGACCCCACCCCTCTCCCCCCCCCCCCCCCCCGCGGGCCGGGCTGGGCGCCGGGCGGAGCGCTCTTGGCCTTTTTTGGGCGTCTGCCTGCTTGGTGCTGCGGACCTGCTGGCTGCTGCTGTCTGGCTGCGGAGGCGGCAGAGCGGGTCCGAGGCGACCCCCGGCTCAGCGCGCGGCCACCATGACGGGAAGGTAACAGCCCCCCCCCACGCCGAGGGCCGAGGCCGAGGCCGAGGGCGGGAGGGCGCCTGTCCCCGCGGGGCTGCGGGCCGGGCCCCCCGCCCCCCCGACCCCTGCCGGCCGTCCCGGAGACGCTGCGGCTCCACCTGTCGCGCCCGACCCCTGCCCGCTGCCGGGGGCCGCTCGGGAAGCCGCCGCCCCTGCGACGCACACTCCCTCCACCTGCCGGGACCCCCCCCCCCCCGCGGGTGCCCGGGCCGCGGCGGGTGACGCTCCTGCCCACACCACCTGCCACCCCTCCAAGGTGGACGCAGCTGGCCCCTCACTACTGGAGAACCAGGGCTCGGAGGTGCCTGGGACTCGCCCAGGGTCACGCGCTGTTGGCTTCTGTCAGCCTCCGGACCCTGCAGAGAGCTCACCTTGGAGCCTCCGTTTCCTCCCCTGTGAGCCAGGAATGGCGAAAAATGTTAGAAATGGTAAAGGGTCTATGTGGGGGCCTGGCTAGAACTCTGCGGGAGCACAGGCTGCTGGGGGGGGGGGGCATTCCCCCAGGCCTGGCCCAGCTTGGGCTCTCAGGCCCTGTGGCCATTTCACAGATAAGGTAACTGAGGCCACGGAGGCTGAGTGACTTAGGAGGCCTGTCACATATGCACTAGTGTCTGGCAAGTGTTGGCCTCAGCAGTCCTTTCTGGAACATGGGTGGGTCCAAGTGCATGACTCAAGACTAGGTGGGAGGGGATGGTCTCTGAGGCCCAGCAGGCCCCCTTCCAGCCAAGTCCTGGCAGCAGGATGCTCTTTGACTTGTGGCTTGTGGTTTTGCTGAGGGAAAAGGACTTGGATAAGCAGTGCCCAGGAATGGGGAGCAACTGCAGAGGGCAGGGTGGTGGCCCCGAACCTGGGTGATGTGCACAGTGGTCACCAGGAGGGCGGGGGCACACTGGCCTGGAGTATGAGGGCCACTAGGACACCCAAAATGCCACGTGTCCTGTGACCCAGCAAGTCCTGTGTTTCAAATGCACTTCTCTTCCTGCTCTCATCGTGGCCTGAGTCTGTGGACACAACCAGCCTTCTAGGGCTCACCCTTCCTCGGGCGCTTGGCAGGCTCTTGCTCGGCTCACCTGCTCAGCCAGCTGCCTGTTGCCCACCTGGGAGCTTTTGAGGAAAAGAAGGGAAAGAGTGAACTAGGAGCTGCACAGACCAGTGTTGAGGTTGGGTGGAACGCATGTGATGCAGAGACTCAGGCACCACAGACACCCTAATAAGGCAAAGCCACATGCTGCCAGCTTTGGCAGCAGCTTCCGCCCTGATGGGGTGAGGAGAGCAGAGACCGAGATACCTTTGTTTCCTTGGCAGGGCTCCTGTCACTCCTGGGTCCCTTGGGCCTTTGGGCAGATGAAGGCCATCAGGTCAGCCGACAGACAGCCCAGCAAGAGAAGCTGGGAGGCAGGCAGGTGGTGGGAGCAGGGTCAACCTGCCCTGCCTTGAGCTGCAGGGGTCCAGAGAAATTCTGGTCATCAGATGACACACAGACCAGAGTGAACCTTGGAAAACACTGGGTCGAGTTTTTCCTTGTAAAGTCACATTGCTCATCTCCGAGAGTTAGAAAAAACCCAGAAACAGAAATGATAACGGGAACAGAAAAAGAAAGGACACACCCACAGTTCCCCTCCTCAGAGATGCCCTTGGGAATATTTTGGTGGCCTGTTTCTTTTCTCTTGGTGTATTTTCCTGCTCATTTGTTTTTCGCAGCTGTGAGCAGTCTGGGAGCATAGATTTACCCCTCCCTTGAAGTCGGCCTGCCACATGCAGTACCCAGGCCAGGACTGGTTCCCTCTCTGTCCACCACAGGCATGGGGCCAGGCCAGCTGAGGAATGGACATCCGCCCCATCCATTGGTGGGGGGTGGGTGGGTGAGGTTTTTCCTGTCCCAGAAGCTGGAGAGTTTCATTTTTACTCTATTGCGGCCACCTTGACCTCTGCATGTCCACGGGCCCCGTGAGACGCCAGGATAGTTCTCACACCCGGATCCTGGTTCTCCACCCATCCACCCGTGCTGCCTAGAACCAGGCTGACCTTTGGAAACGACCCTCTGATTGTACAGCTCACACACCGCTGGGGCTCCCCCTGCCAACTGTGTAAAGTGCCAGCCTGTCTACAGGACCAGAGTGAGCAAGGCCAGAGGGAGGGCGGTGGAGAGCCAGTGAGGTAGCCTAGAGTGCATTTTGGGAACACACCTCTGGGTGCTGTGCAGAGAAAGGGCTGCTGAAGAAGAGATTGCATAGGAGGTCCACAAGGGAGGCTCTTCCTCAGCAGCCTTGGGGACAGAGAAGAGGAGCCGGACTCGGGGGGGTGGGTGCTGGAAGGCGGAATCTGACAGAGAGGATGACTTCCAGGAGGATGCCCAGTTGTGGTGGCAGGCACGGGCATCGATCTAGTTTGGGTCATGAAGGATTCGAAGAGCCTTGGCAAGTCCCAGAGGAAGCCTCTGAAGCCCGGTAGAGGGCTGAGCAGGGACAGAAGGGTAAGTGAGGCCTGGAGCCTGGGTGTGGTTAGGGAGAGGCCATGCTTTGGGCTGGAAGCTCAGTCCTGGCAAGTGGCCCCAAGGCTCTGAATCTTGAAAACACCAAAGTCTTTGTCCCAGCTGAAGGGGCCTTTGACATCACCACTGATCTCCAGGGAGGATGTTAAGACCCGGGCAAGGTTACACCCCTGCTTGGGGATGCAGCCTGTCAGCGGCAGTCTTCCCATGAGCCTGGGACGTGGCACCGGCCGCCTGGGAGCTCAGTGGCTTGGCCTGCTCTAAGGGGGACTCCCACCCACCATGTGACCACCGTCTGTTGAGGTCACCACGTTCCAGATCCTGAGCTGGGTGCTCACTGGGTGCAGTGCAGAGTGGGGCTGCTTGATCCCTGCCCTCACATCCATCAGCACTGCTACCCTCGGTGCTCTCAGCCACTCCCCACCTTTCTCGAGAGGAAGCCCTGTGGCCCCCCCTGGCAGAAGAGCCACCGTATAGCTAGAGTGGCAGACAGGATCCGGGGCTAGCACATAGAGCTGTGTGGGGCAGAGTACAAGTGCCACATGGCTGGGCCCCGAGCCCAGGCCAAGCCAGGCACCACCCATGGCCCCCCAACTCCTCCCTTTCCCTCTGCTTCCAGTGTTGACTCTGATGCTGCGAGTGGAGTGTGGTGGGGGGACGGAGGGCCTTATCTATTGCGTGTCCAGTCCCTGGCTGAAAGTACCCCCTACCTCACCTCACCTCACATCACCAACATGAGTCTAACTGGTTCACAAAATTCCTGACAATTTAGCAGTTAGCACTTGGGACCTGGCAGGAGTTGGCCTGTGCCCTCCTTGTGGAGAGGGGCCAGGCTTTCCATGCACGGTGGCTGTCCTGCCTCTTGGGCTGCATGGCCTCGCTTCGCTCTGCTCTATCTATCACGTGCAGATCATACCTAAATGTTCCTTAGGTCTTCATTTCCAGGCAGGGTGGACAGAGGGAGGCACCTTCACTCTCCTTGTTCTGTTTATTCAAATCTTAAATTTCCAATGATGAATATTTACTCAAGATGATGTAAGAAAATATGTTAATGAGATACTCCATGAGAGGACAGCGTGTCACTAAGATGACATGACTGAATGTATGGTCTGTAAAACCAAACACTGATGCTTGAGTTTTATTTTTCTTTCTTTTAATTTTATTAAATTCAATTTGCCAACATACAGCATGACACCCAGTGCTCAGCTCATCATGCGCCCTCCTTAATGCCTGTCACCCAGTTACCCTATCCCCCCAGATGCTTGAGTTTTAGAAGAAGAAAATAAAATCGTTCAAAATCAGATTTCATGTAAGTAAGAAGGTTGGAAAATGTCATTCATCTGAGGCATTCCAAGGGACCTAGCCTCTCAGTGCATCCAGGCAGGAGGTGTTGGTAGGGGGAGCTGGCTCTGGTGGAGAGGCTGTTTGCAGTAGTGTTGCTGGCTGCCCTGAGGATGGTGGTGGCCACCTGGCCTTAAACTTGCTGGTGGCCCTGGCCTCTGTCCCTGCCTCTAGTAAGCTATGTAGTTGTATTCTTCACTACACCTGTGCATTTTAAACATTTGTGATATAATTCACATACCATAAAATTCACTGTTTTATTGTGCACAATTTAGTGGATTTTAGTACATTCACCATTTGTACAACCATCATCACTAATTCTGGGACATTTTTGTCACCCTCCAAAAGAAACCCCATACGCATTTGTAGTTAATCCCCAGGTTTTGGCAGCCAATAATCTGCTGTTTGTCTCTCTGGATTTGCCTGTCCTGGATATTTCCTATAAATGAAATTATACATTATGTAGCTTTTTTTGGCCTGGCTTCTTTCATTTAGTGTACTATTTTCAAGGTTCACTTACATTGTAATATGAATCAGTACTTAATTCCTCTTTTGGGGACGGGGTGCAAATAATATTCCATTGCATGGATATACCACATTTTGTCTATGTGTTCATCTGTGGTGAACATTTGAATTGCTTCCACGTTTTTGGCTTTTAATAATAATGCTGCTGTGAACATTTCTATATATTTTTTTCTCTTGAGCATATACTTTGGAGTAGAATTGCTGGATGATATGGTGATTCTATATTAAATTTTTTTTGGGAATTGCCAAGCTGTTTTCTGAGTAACGGCATACTTTACATTTCCACCAGGAAACGTATGAGAGTCCTAATTTTCTTCATATCCTCACTAACACTTATTGTTTGTTTCAGTGGGTGCAAAGTGATATCACACTGTGGTTTTGATTTTCATTTCATTTCATTAACAAGTTGTCATGTTGAATATCTTTTCACATGCTTATTGATACTGGTATATCTTCTTTCTAGAAATGTTTATTCAGATTTAGTGCCCATTTTTAAATTGGGTTGTCTTTTTATTGTTGGATTTTTAAGAGTTTTATTCTGGATATGAAACACTTATCAGATAAATGATTTGCAAATATTTTATCCTATTCCATGGATTATCTTCTAACTTCTTTGATGGTGTCCTCTGATGCACAAAAGTTTCAAATTTTGATGAAATCCAATTTATCTATTTATTCTTTGATTGCTTGAGTTTTTGGTGTCATATCTAGGTAAGTGTTACCTAATCCAAGGTCATGGAGATTTATACCTATGTTTTCTTCTAAGAGTTTATACTTTAACTCTTATATTTTGTTTTTCAATCCGTTGTGAGTCAGTTTTTATACATGGCCCAAGGTAGGGGTTTAAAACCATTCTTTTGCATGTGGCTATCGTGGTCCTAGCCTCATTTGTTGACAAAATTATTTATCCTGATTGAATTGGCTTGTCAGTCTTGTTGAAAATCAGTTGATCATGGATGTATGGAATTATTTCTGGACTCTCAATCCTATTCTATTGATATATGTACCAGTACCAGACTGTTTGATCATTACTACTGTAACTCTGTAATAAGTTTTTTTTTTTTTTTTTTTAATTTATGATAGTCACACAGAGAGAGAGAGAGAGGCAGAGACATAGGCAGAGGGAGAAGCAGGCTCCATGCACCGGGAGCCCGACGTGGGATTCGATCCCGGGTCTCCCGGATTGTGCCCTGGGCCAAAGGCAAGCGCCAAACCACTGTGTCACCCAGGGTTCCCTGTAATAAGTTTTGAAATTGGGAAATGTGAGTCCTCTGAGTGTTCTTTTCTTTTTCTTTTTTTTTTTTTTTTGACTGTTCTTTTCCAAATTGTTTTGGTTATTCTGGGTCTCATGCATTTGCATGTGAATTTTAGGACCAGTTTGCCCATTTCTATAAAAAAAGGCAGTTGGAATTTTGATAGGGCTTGTGTTGTATCTGTAGGTTAGTTTTGGGATGGGAGGAGGTATTGTCATCTTAACAATATCAAGTTTTCCAATCCATGAACATGGGATGTCTTTCCATTTATTTAGGTCTTCTTTAGTTTCTTTCAACAATATGATATAGTTTTCAGTGTATGAGTCTTATGCTTCATTGGCTAAATTTATTCCTAGGTATTGTATTCTTTATGATGTAAATGGAATTGTTTTATTAATTTTATATTCATATTATTTGTTGCTAATGAGTTTTGTATATTGATTTTTTTTTTTTATCCTGCAAACTTGCTGAACTTATTTACTAGTTATAATGTTTTTTCTTGGGGTTTAAGGTTTTCTGTATATGAGAGTATGTAGTATGCAAATATAGACACTTTTACATCTTTTCCAATCTGGATACATTTTATTTCCTCTTATTGCTAATTATCCTTGCTAGAACCTCCACTGCAATGTTGAAAAGAAATGGCAAGACTGGACGTCCTTGTCTTGTTCTTGACCTTAGAGGGAAAGCTCTCAGGCTTTTACCATTGTGATGTTAGCTCTGGGTTTTTATCTGGCTGAGGAAGTACCATTCTATTCCTAGTTTGTTGAGAGTTTTTTTTTTTTTTTTTAAGATTTTATTTATTCATGAGAGACATAGGGGGAGAGAGAGAGAGAGAGAGAGAGGCAGAGACACAGGCAGAGGGAGAGCAGGCTCCACACAGGGAGCCCAATGTGGGACTCGATCCGGGGTCTCCAGGATCAGGCCCTGGGCTGAAGGTGGTGCCAAACCACTGAGCCACCCAGACTGCCCTGTTTTTCTTTTTTTTATCATGAAAGTGTGTTGGATTTTGTCAAGCACATTCTCAGCATTCTTGTGATGAATTGCATTGATTTTGGATGTTGAACCAACTTTATATCCTAGGTCAAATCTCATTTGGTCATGAGTGTAGTACTTTTTATAGGCTGCTAGATTCAGTTTTGTTGAGGATGTTTACATCTAGTTTTATAAGTGATATTCCTCTGCAGTTTTCTTATGATATATTTTTCTGATCTGAGGTAATGCTGACTTCATTGAGTGAGTTGGAAAGTGTTCCTTCCTGGTAGATTTTTTGAGATTTTGTGAAGGGTTGGTGTTAATGCTACTTAAACATTTGGTAAAATTCATCAATAAAACCATTTGGCTCATCTTTGTAGAAAGATTTTTTTTTAAGATTTTTTTTTTTTTTTTTAAAGGGCAGCTTGGGTGGCTCAGCGGTTTAGCGCCACCTTCAGCCCAGGGCATGATCCTGGAGACCTGAGATGGAGTCCCACATCAGACTCCCTGCATGGAGCTTGCTTCTTCCTCTGCCTGTGTCTCTACCTCTCTTTCTGTGTTTCTCATGAATAAATAAATAAAATCTTAAAGATTTTTTTTAAAGTAATCTGTACATCCAACGTGGGGCTCAATTTCACAACCCCAAGATCAAGAGTTGCATGCTCCATTGATGGAGCTAGCCAGGTGTCCTGGAAGATTTTGATTATGAACCCAGTCTCTTCACTTGTTATTGGCCTATTTGGATCTTACATTTCTTGTTGATTCAGTTTTGGTAGTTTGTATCTTCCTAGGTATTTGCCCATTTCAGCTAGGCTATTTTATTTGCTGTAATTTAGTTTGTATATAATTGTTCACAGCATTCCCTTACGGTCCTTTAGGTTTCTTTAACTTCAGCCCCATCTTTCATTCCTGATTTCAGTCATTTGTGTGTTCTCTTTTTTTCTTGGTCAGTCTGGCTTAAAGGTTTGTTAGTTTTGTTGATCTTGTCAAAGAATCACTTTTGATTTTGTTGCTATTCTCTATTTTCTTCCTAATCTCTGTTTCATTTATTTCTGTTTTAATCTTTATTATTTCCTCCCCTATGCTTGCTTTGAGTTTAGTTTACTCTTCTGTTTTTGTTTTTTTAAAGTGGAAGGTTAAATTATTGATTTGAGATTTTCTTGTTTAATATACAACTATAAAACTATTTTAAAGGATACAACTATTTAAACTATTATACAATTATTTTTTAAAAAGATTATATTTATTTATTCATGAGAGAGGCAGAGACATAGGCAGAGGGAGAAGCAGGCTCCTGTGGGGAACCTATTGTGGGACTCAATCCCAGGACCCTGGGATCATAACCTGAGCCAAAGACAGATGTTCAAACACTGAGCCACCTAGGTGCTCCCTGAGGCTCTTTTTATGGCCCGGCATATGGTCTACCCTGGAGAATGTTCCAAGTATACTTGAAAACATATATTCTGCTATTGTTGGATGGAGTGTCCTGTAGATGTCTTTTAGGTGTAGTTGGTTTATAGTGTTGTTTATGTCTTTTATATCCTTGCTTAACTTTTGTATAATAGTGTATCCATTAGGAAAGTAGAGTTTTGGGGTGTCTGAGTTGCTCAGTCAGTTAAGCATCTGCCTTTGGCTCAAGTTGTGATCTCAGATTTCTGTGATCTCAGGGTCTTGGGATCAAGCCCTGTGTTGGGCTCCCTGCTCTGCAGAGAGTCTGCTTATTCCTCTCCCTCTGCCCCTCTGCTTCCCTCCCCCTGGCTTGTGCTCCCTTTATCTCAAATAAATGAATAAAAATCTTTTAAAAAAAGAGAAATTGGAGTATTGGAGTCTCCAACTATTATTGCTACATTATCTATTTTTATTTCATTCTAATAATTTTTGCTCCAAGTTTTTTGAGTCTGCTGTTAGGTGCATATATGTTTATATTTGTTATTTATTTTTGATGGATTGACTCTTTTATAGAAGGTCCTTTTTTGCTCTTGTAACAATTTTTGTCTTTTTTTTTTAAAGATTTATTTATTTATTTATTTAGAGAGAGAGAGTGAGAGGCAGAGACACAGGAGGAGGGAGAAGCAGGCTCCATGCCAGGACCCCAATGTGGGACTCCATCCCAGGACTCCAGGATTGTGCCCCAGGCCAAAGGCAAGCGCTAAACCGCTGAGCCACCCAGGGATCCCCCAATTTTTGTCTTAAAGTCTATTTTGTCTGATGTTAGTATGGATAGCAACTCCAGTTCCTTTTCTTTCCTTTTTTTTTTTTTTAAAGATTTTATTTATTTATTCATAGAGACACAGAGAGAGAGAGAGAGAGAGAGGCAGAGACACAGGCAGAGGGAGAAGCAGGCTCCATGCAGAGAGCCCGACGTGGGACTCGATCCAGGGTGTCCAGGATCACGCCCTGGGCTGCAGGCGGCGCTAAACCGCCTTGCCACCAGGGCTGCCCTCCAGTTCCTTTTCAATTGCTGTTGGCATGGTGTATCTTTTCCATAATTTTACTTTCAAACTATTTGTGTTTTTGTCTAAAGTGAATCTCTTATAGAAATTATATAGGTAGATCATGTTTTTTTTAAAATCCATTTGCCAATTTCTGACTTTTAATTGGATAATTTAATCCATTTGCATTTAATGTAATTATTTTACATTTACCATTTACAATTTTTTAAATATATATTTTAAGTCTTTTTTGTTTCTCAATTCCCACACTATTATTGCCTTCTTTTGTAATGAATTATTTTATTAGGCTGTTGTAGTTGGGAAAAATAGGTTTATGAACAAAAAGTACATTTATATTGTATTTTATTTTTATCTATATAGTAACCTTTACTATGTCATGGTTAAATATACTTTGCTGCTTTTTATTTCTTCATGAGGATTCCCCCTTTTTTTTTTTTTTTTTTTTAAGATTTTATTTATTCAACAGAGAGAGAGACAGCACAAGCAAGGGATAGCAGGGGGAAAGGGACTCTGGGATCATGACCTGAACCAAAGGCAGATGCTCAAGAGACTGAACCATGCAGGCGTCCCTTTTTATGTGGATTCAAGTTATTGTCTAGTGTTTTTTAATTTCATCCTGAAGGACTCTTTTTAGTATTTCTTTTCAACTGCAAAATTTCTGTTGGGTCCCCTTTAATAATTTCTCTTTATCAGTATTCTCCATTTGATGTGATATCATTCTCATACTTTAGTTTTTTAAGACATGGTTTCCTTTAGTTCTTTGAACAAAATTAAAATGATTTAAAGTCTGTGTAGTAAGTCTAATATTTGGTCTTCCTCAGGGACAGTTTCTGTTGATTACTCCTTTTTGTGTGTAAGGGTCATACTTTTTCATTTCTTTGTACATGTCATAATTTTTTGCTAAGAACTGAACATTTTAAATAATATGTGGCAATTCTGATATCAGATTCTCCTCCACTCCTGAGTTTCTTGTTGCTATTTGTTGTTTGTTTAGTAACTTTTCTGATCTAATTCTGTAAAGTCTGTATCTCTGTCATTTGTGACTGAAGTCTCTGCCTGGTTAGTTTAGTGGCCTGCTAATGACTGGACAAAGTTTTCCCTTGATGCCTGAAACCAAGATGCCTTTCAGTCTTTGCTGAGGGACCTAAGTGTATGTTGGGGCACACCTTCAACATGCAACTGGGCAGTTACAAGTCTGCGTTAGCCTTCACTCCTGCTGCAAACAGGCCCGAAGGTCAGTCAGAAGTAAGAGCTTACGACCTTCTTAGTTCTTCCCTGAGCATGCAAGCAGTCCTGGGCTTTTGCATGGCCTTCTAGATTCCCAGAAATATGTTGGTCCTTTTCAAAGCCCCTAAGGACATCTTATTCCTCAGTTTTCCCTTTTAAGCTTTTGATTAGTTTATCATTGCCCCCACAGTTATCCATTGCCAATGGCAACGACAGCTATGATACTATAGGCAGCTATAATAGTAGTACCTTTGAAAAAAAAACCCCAAGAGAGGTTTTTAACATTGGGTATGTGTGAATGAGGTTACATAAAAACAAGACTTTCAGGTAGAGTCTTCCAGAGAGTGAAGGTTTGAACGAGCTCCAGCCCTGCCTGCTTCTTAATTACTGGGAATGTGGGATGTTATTTTTCAAGACAGCCATGGAGTTAGGGTATAGGCTGTCAGGGACTAGGATAAGTTAAAGCATCACAAAGCTCATTGTTCTTACCAAGATTCAACTGATTTTTCTTGACCAAATGTTCCTGGGTTACTGCAAAACTCTTGTTAACTTACAGAGTTCTGAAAAAGTAAATTCTGAGAATTTTTGCTAGTTTTTCATTGTTTTTATGAAGGGAAAAAATTTCAAAGGTTCTTACTCTTCCACTTAGGCTGATATCATTCTTATTATGTTTTTGCAACTTTGTCCTCTGGAGCCAGAGTGCTGTCTGGGCACACTGAAATGGCTCCTACACCCATTTCTGCAAGACAGGTTGCAGAATTAGAGGGACAGGGGACAAGGCTGTGCAGAGATTTGGGATTTGGGCCTAATTAGACTCTAATTTCCCTTTTCAACTTCTAACCCCTGGTACTTCCTTTTACAGTACATATTTGTTGAATTGATTAGTACTTGGTAACCTTGGACTTGAGTTTCATTTACGAATTATGATGCACAAAACACTTGTGGCTGTAGCCTCCCTTTCTGGCCTGTCTGCAACTGCAGAAACCCTAAATAAATGTTCCCTCCTTATTTTTAAAATATTTGTTTATTTTTAAATTTAAACTCAATTAATTAACACATATTGTATTATTAGTTTCAGTGGTAGAGTTCAGTGATTCGTTAGTTTTATATAACACCCAGTGCTCATTATATCATGTGCCCTTCTTTTTTTTTTAAATTTTTTAAAATTTTTATTTATTTATGATAGTCACAGAGAGAGAAGAGAGAGAGGCAGAGACACAGGCAGAGGGAGAAGCAGGCTCCATGCACCGGGAGCCCGATGTGGGATTTGATCTCGGGTCTCCAGGATCGCGCCCTGGGCCAAAGGCAGGCACCAAACCACTGCGCCACTCAGGGATCCCATCATGTGCCCTTCTTAATGCCCATCACCCAGCTACCCTGTCCTCCCACCTTCCCCTCAAGCAACCCTCAGTTTGTTCCCCATGATTAAGACCCCCTATGGTTTGTCTCCCTCTCTTATTTCGTCTTATTTTATTTTTCCCTCCCTTCCCTTAGGATCCTCTGTTTTGTTTCTTAAATTCCACACGTGAATGAGATTATTAAATGTTCCCTCCTTAAATGACACTGTAGTTCCAGGTGAGTTCTGGGTTCCAGAGTTCAAAATTCCCCCAAGGAAGAGGCTGAGTGAGGCTGGTAGGAGGAGCCTAGGCCCTAGGGCACTGACTTCAAGGTGCAGTAACAAAACTTTCTAATAAGCTTTCTTAAGCATTCAGTTATCTACATCAGGGAGTGGGAGGTGGTGATCTTTGTACTCCCACTTTGGCTCCTCCAGCCTCAGCCACTATGTCCTTTTGCCCCTTTAAAAAATATTTGTTGAATTGATCAGTGCTTGGTACTTTTGGAATTGAGCTGCATTTACAAGTTATACTGCACCCAATGCTTGTAGTCGTCTGGCTGTATTTTGGAGCTGACCCCAGGGTGATTAATGAGTTTGGATTTGCTGGGTGAGGTATGCTTCTTGGTATGTGGGCCCGGCAACTGAGTGCCAATGGATTCTCTCCAAAGTCTCCCTCCACCTCAGTGTAGGAGGACCAGCGCCCTGTTGTTCAGAATGATCGCTACTGTTGTTTTCTTTAGAAGGGCAGAGGAAGATAGTGCTCACGCTTTCTGACCTTACTAGAAAGGTTTTTCAGGGAAATGGAATCCATTTTAAAGATCTCCGTGAGTGCTCTGGATTCTCATTTTATTGCTGACCAGAGTGCCTGCTCGGCCAGCAGGGACCACAACTCAGATGCTGACCTGGGGTGTTTGCACTTGGATCACAATAACCCTGCCTATCTCTTTAGGTAAAAATGCATGGCAATGGTGCCTTCCTGGCAGTCTCCTGTCAGACTCTGCTTCTGCCTTCCCTGGCAAGTTGGGGGGATAATCTGTTGCTGGGGGTTTGACAGCATGGACCTTGTGTGGGGGCTTGGCAGTTTGTTGGTCAGATCTGGGGAACCAGATCCTGCCCTAATCTGGGTCTCCAGGTGGCATTTGCAGCACAGGCTCCTGGGAAGGGAACGAGGCAGAGTGTGGGCACGTGTGGGGCTTCCTCACCAGCTTCTTAACTGTTTCTAGGATCCCTAAACCAGGTCAGTCCCATATTGCCCTCCTGCAGGTCAGGGGGCTTGGGGTTCCCTTCTTAGGTTCCTCTCAGCCTGGGACCCAGGCATCCTGGCCTGCCTCTAGGGACCTCACTTCAGGGCTGTTTGGGACCCTCCCAGCCAGTCTCCTCCCCAGCCAGGACCCAGCCCTGCCAGCCTCTGCTTTCGCTGTGCTGCCCCCACAGGGGCAACAATGTCCTTTCTATTTGGAGTTGGCTCTGCTGCCCTTTGGAGATCGCTGCGTGTAACGTGAGCTCCGGTCCAGGGCGGTGGGGGGAGAGGCGCCCCCTGCACGCCGCGGCGTGTCCGTGTCCGTGTCCGTGTCCGCGTCCGCGTCCGGCGGAGGTGGCTGCCTGCTGCCTGCTGCCTGCTGCCTGCTGCCTGGGGAGGCCGCCCCACCGGGGCCGGGGCCGGGGGCGGAGGCGGGGGCGGAGGCCGCAGCATGGAGCATGGCAGGCCCGCTGGGGCTGGGCGCGCTCGCAGCGTCCGGGCTCTACCGGCGGCGCCGGCACCGACTGCGCCCGCCGCCCGCCGCGCCCGGGTAGGTGGCCCGGCCGGGCGGGTTGCGGGGCGGTGGCCGGAAAGCTGCGGCTGCCGGCCCTGCCTCCGACCCCAGCCTGGCCCTTCGGACGGCGAGACCCGTCCTCCCGGGTTGGGACAGGGAGTGCGGACGGCGCGGGGCCAGCCCGGGCTGGGGACCAGGCGGGAGGTGGGGCGCGGTGGAGCCTGCGGGCGTGATGCCATCTGGGGTCCACGTCCCTGCGCAGGACGCTGAGACTGGGGTGTCAGGCCAAGTGGTCCCGAGGGACGCCCCTCGCTGCTTTCACACCTGTCGCTTCACTGCTGCTTTCAGCGGTCAGGGAGCTTGCTGCGCGTCACTAGTCAAAAATGACCAAGCTGTGATCTGAAGCCACTTTGGACTGACTCTAAAATCCGAACTGCTTTATCTTGTGGAGAATTGCCAGTGTTGACAATTGATGAAAGCCTCCTTTGGGGCGGGAAGGGAAGCCTGTGGGGCTCGGGGTTGACCTCAAGGCATCTGAGAAGATGAGTTAACCTGGGGTGGGGAGCGTCCGAGGGGGCATGTAGATGGTAGTAGAGCCCCTGGTGTGGGTGTCAGGGCTGGGCGCTGGGCTCCAGGGGCTGCCTGGGTGGAAACTTGGAGTAGAAAGTTGGGGAGACAGTGATGAGGGCTGTGAACTTGGTTGGGGTCACTGGCCCTGAAAGTGATGAGTGCAGACCCCAGAGGAGGAGGTGGGGGAGGAAGGGGGGAAAACCCTGAGGGTGGGAGGAGGGGGTGGGGCGTCAGAGAAGAGACAGGAAGCAGCAATGAGAGAGGTGAGGGGGGATCTGGAGGACCCAGGGAAGAAAGGACGTCCAGGGACTACTGCTATGCAGGGAAAATCCGGCCTGCCTTGAGCTGTATCCCCTCAGGCAAGGTAGCCTTCTGGAGAGGTGATTGGGACTGAGCTACAGAGACATCTGGGGTTCAGGACGGAGCAAGGAGCAAGACATGGGGTAGAGGGCTACAGAATGGGCTCCCATTCCACACCTGGATTGCAGTCCCCTTGTGCATCAGGACAGGGACTGGACAAGCCCATTACTCAGGTGAGGAACCCGAGGCTTAGGACACCAAGAAACTCACCTGAGCGTGGCAGTGCTGGAAGGGGCACCCTCCTCAGTGGGCCTGTGGATGTCCTTGGACATGTGTGCGGGGAGATGTGGTGCAGAGAATGGCGACCAGGACACTGATAGGCCAGAGGCCAGGCTGGGGAGAGATGTCACAGAACAGACTCAGCACAAGAACAAGGCCGAGATGCAAGGAGCGCACCTCGGCGTGGTATGAAAATCAGGCCTCAGGAAAGTCCCAAGCATGCGGGCACATATGTTTATATGCTACTTGTCTTTATTTTTCTGTGCGCTTCTGGCTCATGCCCTTCCTCAGCTCTCAATTACTGGTGGGATGGTTTTAAAGCACACCTGCCTGAAAGCAAACGAAGCTGCTAGAGCAAAGAGGGATGGCTGAAGCTTCAGGAAAAGCCAGCTAATCTCCCATAGGCTCCAAACAGACTGTGAAGATGTTTCTGATGGTGTAAGTGCTTCGTGCATAGCAGCCTAAGGCAGCATTTAGATTTTCCAGTCTTCCCAAGGCTGAGCGTGGGAACTGACTTTGTGTAAATTCTTTTTTCCTGTGTGTAGCCAGGTGACTCCGGCTGCTGGCTGCTGGCTGGCCTCGTGAGGAGGTGGCAGGGAGGAGGCCCAGGCCATGCGGGGGGGGGGAGGGGGGGGGGGCAGCTTCCACCTGAGCTGCAGAGGTCGTGCTGCAGTGGGATCCCCCTTTTCTCCCTGCACCTGGAACAGTGCCTGGGCCCAGAGTAGGTGCTCAGTAAAGACCTGTCAGATTAAGGAAGGAAGGAATGCCACTGGCTGCCTGTTATGGAGCGGTTATGGGCTGTGCTTGCAGGTGTCACCTCACTTAATCCAGCCATGCCGGAAGGTAGCTGTTGCTAGCTAGTTTTACAGATGAGAAAGCCCAGGCTCAGAGGGTACTTTGCCACAGACCGTGGAGTCAGGGAGCACCTGAGCCAGGTCAGCCCTGGTCTGCCTGGCCGTGGAGTACATGCATTGGCCTGATTGCTACTCAGGTCGACATGGCCTCAATAACACTGACTCATTCTCAGGTGTGGCCAGCCCCTGTCTGTTCCCAGGTACCCACTCTTATCTTTCTAGTCTCGGATGGGAGGAAGGCTGAAGCAGGGTTGATTTTCTTTTCTTTCTAGGGTCTAGGATTGCTTTTCTTTTCTTTCTTCTTAAAAAAAAAAAAAAGAATATATATATATATATATTCTTTTTTTTTTTAATTTGAGAGAGAGTGCAAGGGAAGGGTAGAGGGAGAAGCAGACTCCCAGCTGAGCAGGGAGCCTGATAGGGGGCTCAATCCCAGCACCCTGAGATCATGACCTGAGCCGAAGACAGATGCTTACCTGACTGAGAGCCATCCAGGTGCCCCAGGATCTAGGGTTGTTAAAAAAAACTACAACAGAGAGTCTTGGATGGCTGTGCCTGTATAATGCCACCAGGAGCTGAAGGGACATGGTCCAGTCCCTATTGGCCCTCTCTGTACTTTGGTTTCCTTATCCAGAACCAGCAGCCTCTCCTCAAAAGAAGTGGGTGCAGAGAGGGCTCCCCCACCCCATCCCAGGCTAATAGTCATTGTAAAGCTCAGTGACATCTCATCACCTAGTGACATCTTGCACAAGCCCACAGACTGGCTTGTGTCGGGCTTTCCAGATTGAGAGTATTTTGGGGTGCTGGGGAGGGTTACAGGAGAGGCACAGATGGTGTGCCCTTGTATACCATCTGACCCCAGGCCATGCCCTTGGCAGTGTGAGTGCTGTCCAGCTGCAGCAGGATGGTGGTGTCTCTTTGAGGGAAAAGCTGGGCTGACTTTGTGTGTCCCATTCTTGGCTGGAATGTGTGAAGGAGGACGTGGAATGTCTTTGTCTCCTACCCTTTCCCCTCTTGCAGGCTGTGGGCCTTCCTAAGCACTGGGCTGCAGAGGAGGTGCTCTGGAAGGCTCTCAGAGTAGCCAGGAAAGCGGGGCTCTCTTTACCCCATGCTTGGCCTGCCTGGCCCCGTGCTTATCATGCTGTACCCTGTGAGCTCTTCACTTTGGCTCCATGAGGCACATCTTTTTGCAGATGAGGCCCAGAGAAGCTAGGACCCATTTCCAAGTCCCCCAGCTGATGGCGGGGGCTGTCAGGATTCAAACATGGAGGGCTGAACCCACAGCCCCCTTTTGTGTCCTGGCCTCCTGCAGAAGACGGCTGGCATTCTCTGATGGTGACATGGTTTGGTTATTAGACGCATTTGCGTGTCTGTCTGTCCCTCTGTCTTAGGCCAGCGGGTAGGAGTGTTATCTGTGGTCCCTAGCAGGCTGGTGGGGGGATGCAGACCCACGTGTGCCTTGAGGGTGCTACTGCCACCCAGGACTTGGGCTGGGGCAGCCAGTGGGTGTGAGAGGTAGGTGGTCATCTCCACACCCTACTTTCCTATGCCAGGGCTCATGAAGGCACATAGGGGACAGATGGCAAAATGTTCCACCTGGGGCAGCCCCGGTGGCGCAGCGGTTTAGCACCGCCTGCAGCCCAGAGCGTGATCTGGAGACCCTGGATCGAGTCCCACGTCAGGCTCCCTGCATGGAGCCTGCTTCTCCCTCTGCCTGTGTCTCTGCCTCTCTCTCTCTCTCTCTGCATCTCTATGAATAAATAAATAAACTCTTAAAAAAAAATGTTCCACCTGATGTGCGCAGGGACCCAGCTAGACACCAGTTAAAGGCTAACTGCTCTGGTCAGGAGGCCAGGTGAAGATGGACAGGGAGGGAGGGTGTGGCCAGCTGCTGTGCGGATGGCATCTGTCCGGGCCCCGGCCAGGAGCCCAGCCACAGTGAGATGGAATCGCAGACGAGAGTTTACCAGAGGGTCTACTTATGAGGGTGCAGTGGCTGAGGGCTGGTTTGGTGTCTGGGCTAGTGGCACACGAGTGACAGTGGCCACGAGGTGGGCCACCTGTGAGGTGCGGCTTTGGCAGAGAAGACAGCCCTCCGACAGCCACTGCAGGTGGGAGGTGGGTCAGAGGCCAGAGGCCAGAGGTCAGGGGCCTGGGGAGGGTGGGTGCTCTGCGGTGCTCACTCTCAGGGCTCGGGGCTCCGGGTTTAAGCCGTAATACAAAAGCCTGGGGCTGGATTTGAATCCTTGTTTTTCCTTAATTTTCTGGGTCCTCTGAGTGGGGAATTCCAGGTCCAGAGTCACAGGATTTCCTGTTGATGTCTCACTTCTCCAAGAGAAGCAAGGTCCTGTGCACGGCTGGGCGTGGGCACTTCCTCCCCTCACCATGGGTGTGTGCTGTGGAGGACGGGCTGCCTGGATCACAGTGCTCCCTGGCGGGAAGGTATGCCCACGCGGCCCAGTCCAGCCCGGCCCTCCACGGCCGCTGAGGCCGGGACCCCCCTGCCCATGAGGCCCACCTGTGGGGCCCAGCTGGGGGTTGGGGAGGGTGCAGGGTGTGTGTCAGGTGCTACACGCAGACCCCTCTTGCATCTTGGGCTCCGCCTGACTCTTCCTCCACTGTCTTGCCTCCTTACCCTGGTGGCCGGTACGTGGACAGAGAAGGTGGCTTTGGTCTCCAAAACACAGCTGAGGGCAGGCTGAGGCATGCAGACATCCAGCATGGCTGGCGAGGCTTCCGAGGAGCCCTCTGGCTCTGTCCCTGCCATAGGGTTTCCCATCCATGCCGAACAGAGAGGAAGTCCGCCTGGGGTCCCCAGCCCAGCTTCTAGCCTGTCTCCGGGGGCCGGCAGCCCCCTGTCAGACCCACTGTCCACAACCTACACCACGACCCCCCGACCCCTGACACACAGAGCCCTCTGGCACTTCCTGCGTTATCCTGTTCAGGTATCCTTCTTCCCTATGATCAACACTTGAATACCCCAGCAAGAGCTTCACTTACTTCAGAATTCCTCTCATAATGCTGTGGCAGCAAGGGAGGGATGGGATTCACACCCTAGAAGGCAAAACAGGCTGGAAAGCTTTTCTCAAGGGCGGTCAGCTGTGTCCAGCCACTCTGGATGTCTACCTGATGTTACCAGCTGGTCACCTTTCTCCTTGATGAGCCTGGCTGTCCTGCTTTGCCCAGATATGCAGCCACCACCAATCTGTCAGAGTTGACACTTGAGACAAAACCTATTTGCCACCCTTATAGCAAAAGGCACAGGCATCAGCGTGTTGGAAGGTCAGGGAGTCTGTGAGTCTGACGGTTCCTCCTGGCCACGCCTCAGGGCCCCTCAGCACAGGGCCAGCTCAGCGTGGGCATTTCTCCCTGTGGTTCAGTTTGGATTCCACTCCTCCCAGGAGGAAGCCTGCCACTTATCTTGGGCACAGTATTGCCCACCCTGGATGAGATTTGCTCCCCAGCCTGCCCCTATCCCAAAGATTCACACTTTCACCTTGTCTGTGGTAGGGTGGTTATGTCGCTTTTGAGGGCAGATGATTTGCAACTAACATGTGGTGCAGAGCAAAGAGCCATTGCAGTTTGACCATCCTGGGTTCAAATCTGAACTCTGTCATCTGCCTGTGAGCTTGGGCATTACTTAACCTTTCTGAGCCTTAGGTCTCTCATCTGGAGGGCCGGGGGTTGCCTCAGGGATTAAATAAGAGTGGAATGCAGAGCTACTGACTTGTGCCTGGGTGAAGTTCTAGAGGTGACAGGTGGCATAAGAGGGAGCTGAAGTGGCCACTGACACTCCAACACATGGACAGCATGATGAAGACTAAGCAGCCTGGGAGCCAAGCAGGGACGTTGACAACTACTGCACGGTCCTCTTGAGGGCTCACTGTGGCCAGCATGCCGCTGACTGCTTACACATGTCCCTCCTCTAACTGGCCTGTGACCCATCCTATTGTCTTTCCACGGCTGGGAGTCTGAGCCTGGAGAGTGAGGTACAGCCCAGGGCCACTGTAAGAGCACCTGTCTTGAGCCCTTGCTGCTCTGACCGGTGGGTGCCTGGCTGTGGCCCGGCCACGTCTGATGCTCTGTGGAAGTGCACAGGGGCTGCAGGGCACGGTGGAAAGATGGGGGCTTCAGAGTCTGGACAGGTGCTGGTTTCCAATCCAGGCTTTGCCTCCATCCACTTTGGCCCTCAGGAAGGACACCAACACTCTGCGGGCTTTGGCTTGCTCGTCTGTAAATCAGAAATGCTGCTCTGGCCTTATAGGGTTGTCATCTGGGAACATACACTGTAGCCCCGGCATGTGCAGGCACTTAGGCATGCCTGTGGGCCGCGGGAGCTTAGGCAGATGTGTAGGGCCACTGTGCAGGCCCAGGTGCCAGGTGGCTTGGCTCTGAGTGCATGCTGCTGAGTCCTTATGGGGCCAAGACACCCTCATCAGGGTGACGACTTCCTCACTCTGGAAGGCATTTTAAGTTTCTAAGGAGGGAGGCATGCCCCTTGAGTGCAGCCCTCCAGGCTTGCTCATCCCAACCCTCCCGTTCTTTCTCTCCTCAGCAATATGTCCAATGCCTTGGCCAACGCGGTGTGCCAGCGCTGCCAGGCGCGCTTCGCCCCCGCCGAGCGGATCGTCAACAGCAACGGAGAGCTGTATCATGAGCACTGCTTTGTGTGTGCCCAGTGCTTCCGGCCATTCCCTGAGGGGCTCTTCTATGAGGTGAGGATGCTCCCAAGACCCTCGGCCGGATGGCTTTATTGGAGTCCGAGCCCCCAGCCAGCTCAGAGTTTGCTCTTCTAGGAGCCTCTGGGCTGTGTTTGGCTGTGGTCCTGACCAGTGACCAATGGACAGTCGTGCCAGGTCTTGGACATGCCGCACTTTGTGGGTCCCTCCCCACCTGTATCCCCTCTGTGGCTGTGGGTGCTGAAGGAGAGTCACCATTCACCCAGCCCCCACTGGGTGGACTCTGGGAGGCCACAGTATGCAAACAAACACCCTGCCCTGGTGGCACATACCCTCCCTTGGGATCAGATGGTAAACACAATAAATATAAATATGTTGTATATCAGATGGTGCTCAGTGCTCTGGTTATAAGGAATCTCAGGGTTCAGAGGGTGGGTGATCAGGGAAGGTAATGTTTAAGCAGACCTGGAGGTGGTGAGGGAGCCATGCACACACCTGCAGGAAGAGCACTCAGCAGAGAGCACTGTCAGGTGCAAAGGCCCTAAGGTCAGAGCACGCAGGGTATTTGGGGTGCAGTAGGAGGCAGTATGTCTGACATCTGAAGAGGACCACTCTCCTTGCTGTGCTGAGGAGAGACTAATGTGGACAGTCACAGAAGCTAGAGAACAGGTGGGACCAGAAGCTGGATTACCGAAAAAAATCCAGATCAAGTAAAGCAGTCTAGACTGGGCCACACTGGCTCATAAGAGCAGATTGTGTGAATTTTCAATAATCTTGCCAGCTAGTGACTAAACATAACTCTTATTCAAAATTAAATCATATAAATTTACAGTGAGATAAAATTTTATTGAAAACAAGGGAAATACATACTCAAAATCCACCATTTCCTAATTATTTTATTATTTTCTATTATCATCTATGCCTTTGAGGTTATTTGTCTATTGTCTCCGGGTGGTAGAAACAGTACCCTGATGGCCGCTGCACATACTTAACTCCATGCTGATGGCATGTTGGTATGGCATTGTCCATGGCAGGAATATTTACACCATAGAAATTGGTAAATGCTACAGATTGGACCCCATTTTCCAAAGGGCTGGTGGGTAATCATTTCCCAGTGCACCACTGGGGCTGCAGTGGAGGTGGTGCCCAGGGTGCAGAGGCTGGAGAGACTTCGAAGGTACAGCTGATGGGATTGACAGATGGCTGTGTGGTATGTGAACTCCTTCTGGCAGTGTCGGGGCAGCTGTTCCTCAAGGAGTCTGCCAGCCTCCTAGGAAGCGCTGGCCCGCTGTGGAGGCAGGGTGAGCCGAGGCACAGCTCCGTTTGAGGTGGCCACGTGCCTGGAACAAAGCCCAGCACACAGTAGATGCTCAGGAAATGTGCGTTGCTGAATGAATTTCACACCCTGCCACCTCCACAGGCCACTGGGTAGGGCTATATTCAGTTGCAGCCCAACAGGATTCTCATCTCAGAGAAGAGGGCAAACCAACATTTTTTAAAGGAAGAGAAAATTGTCAAAGAAGAAGAAGGCAGAGGCAAGGTTTGCCACCCTTGGGGCCGGTGCAAGGGCCATCATTACCCCGGCAGATGGGGATGATGGCTGGTGCCCAGAGTGGCTTCTGCTGGCTGCAGGACTTAGGGTTCTCCTCAGGCCCCCATATTTTTCCTGTGTCCCTTGTTCTGTCTCCCCACTCTGGGGCTCTTGTGACCTCTGGGGGAAATGGACTTCTCACACAGAGGAGACACACAGGAAGTAGGGCCAAGTGACATTTATAAATCAGACTTGATCCCAGCCCTCGGCTCCCTCCCAGGACCACCAGGGCCAAGGTCTTGCACAAACAACAGTGGCTTTGGAGGGCTGGCCTTAACAGGTTCCCAACTTCTTGGAGACCCCTCACTTTGCACGCCCTCCTGCCCTGTTGAAAGGGCCAGTTCTAGCAGATTCCCTCCCATCTCTAGGCTCTGGAATGCCTTCCTCTCAGCACCCTCAACCCCTGCAGTCTCTTCCAGCTCCTTACCATCTCCTCCAGGAAGCCTTCTCTGGTGGGAGGGTTGGGTGCTGCATTCTGCTTCCTGCAACGGTAGCAATTGCACAAATTGGGGTGCTTGTCTAGCCTTCCTGAGGGTGGGTCCTTATCCAACAAAGACTGACCAGCTCAGGGGGAATGATGAGGGTTTGCCTGAACTTTCTCTGCTGGCCCATTTGCAGTTTGAAGGCCGGAAGTACTGCGAACATGACTTCCAAATGCTATTTGCTCCATGCTGTGGATCCTGCGGTAAGGGCTGGATGCAGCACACTCCCCTGTGTGCCTGGGATTGGGCAGGTGGGCGGGGAGTTACAGGCGCACTTCCCTGACCCCCTCTCTGAGCCCCAGCATCTGCAGGCATCACCTTCCCAGGCTCTGGGAACCAGAGCTGAGGGTCAGGCGAGTGCCAGGGTGGGCAGGGCCTGGGAGGGGGTTTGTGGGGGGGGCACACGCTTGCCTCAGCAAGCAGGGACCCATCTCTTCCAGGTGAGTTTATCATTGGCCGCGTCATCAAGGCCATGAACAACAACTGGCACCCAGGGTGCTTCCGCTGTGAGCTGTGTGACGTGGAGCTGGCTGACCTGGGCTTCGTGAAGAATGCTGGCAGGTGAGGTGGGCGGGTTCTGGGTGGGAGGAGGGCCCTCACCCAGGCACTGCTCAGTGAGCACCAGGCCCATGTGGTATGTGCCACATGCTGCGTCCCTGCAAAGCAGAAGAGACCCCTGGTTTACAGGTGAGAGCCAGGGCTGGAGAGAGCAGGAGGTGACCAGTCAGCACCTGCCTCGTGCCTGAGGGTGCTCCCAGGAGCAGATGGACAACAGGCAGCCAGGGGGAAGGTGGCTGGAGCAGGAGCCATGAGATGCAGTGGGTGGATCATCACTGCTGCCTGGCCACCACACGCCACTGACCCCACTACCCACCTCCTTCCGCGTGCCCAGGGCTAAATCCCGCTGAAATCATTGAACCAGGGGGCCCAAGTTGACTCTTCAATTCAGGGCACCTCATGATCAGTTTCCTTGGTAGACTAATTTCCCGGCTTCTAGGAAGACTGGCTCTTATCTCCCAGTACCATCTCTATACCTCCTACCCTCCCAGAGCAAGGGCCTCCCCCCACAATGACTTTCCCTGCTCCCTGCACTGGCACTGCCCCTGCCTCAGTCACAGCACATCATGGAGGCCCTGTCCTGCTCCTCCCAACGTCCCGTGGCTCCCCACCCTCCTCTCTGGCAGGGCTCTCTGCTTCAGTCTGCCTCTTTCTCCCAGAGCTGTGCTCCCTCCCACTGTGGTTCTCTGCAGCTTGTTCCAGCACCCTCCTCTCACATCCTCCCACTGCCAGGCTGGTCATTCCTCTTGCCCTCCAGACCCGCAGGGGCCTGCTGGTCCTCTCTTGACCTCTCAGCAGGCTTCAGGGCAGCTCTCGCTTCTGGCTGGAGTGCCTCCTGCCCCGGTGCCCAGGACCCTGTGTTCTCGTGGTTTCCTCCTGCCTCGTGGCTGTGCTGGGCCCTCTTCTCTCTGATTTGGGGTTCAGTACATGGCCCTCATGTCTGTCCGAAGTCCCAGAGCCCTGGCTGGCAGGCATGTGCTGGACAATCCGGATGGGGTGGACATGCCTCCACCCCATGTACACCTCTCCCTGGGGTCCTCAGCTGCCTGTGTACCATGTCTGCTTGGTGTCCACTGGGCATCCCAAGGCAACAACGGGCCCCAAACAAACTGGTTTCTCTTCTGCTGACTACCAGTCTCCCTGTGCTGATGAAGATCACCACCCACCCTACCCGTCTGTCTGACTCCCTGGCCTCTCCTACCTTTTCACCCCTCTGTTCTCTGCCACTGTATCCCATGCTCTGACCCCTGCCTATAGCAATCTCACCCACCTGCCTGCTCCATGTTGACTGCTGTTGCTCTTGGTATCTGCAGGTGATTGGGCAGGAGGTGCCTGTATCGTTGTCTACGGGCGGGCTGGGGGGGCAGATGGTGTCACAGGAGTCCCGTGCCAATTGGAGGTCACCTGCAGGGTGTGGGCCCGAGCAAGCCCTCTCTCCTTCTGAGCTACAGCTCACACTGAGCCCTCTGTCCTGGGAGCGGCTGGAAGCACTTGAGAAGTAAAGTAATGGAAGTGCGGCCCTGCTCAGACCCCCTGGCCTGGGCCAGCCCTCTGAGGCCTGTGATACAGGACTTAGTGTCCACGTGGGGCCAGCCTGCATGGGGGGCTGTCAGAACCAGAGGCAAAAGCCTGTGCTGCCTGGCTTCTCCTGTCTTCACTTCTGCTTTGCCATTCTTAGGTGCAGGGGAGGAGGTCTGGGAAGGTGGTTATGTTACCCACTCACGAAAACCTTCAGCATCACAGTACAGTTATGGTTATGATCAGTATGATCAAGTGCCAAAAGGGACCTGCCAGGGTGGTAGGTGCCATGCCAGGGAGTAGAACAGCTCAAAGGTTGGCCCCCTGTGGTTGGTCAAGCCTCCTGAGAGGGGGCAGGGCTCAGGATGCCCCTGCTGGCCTGGGCTAGTGGGAGACAGGGTCACATGCCAGGCATGACTCCCTGCCGGAGGTGTCCTAGGGCAGTGATGGAGCCTGGTCCCCATATCTGTCCACCGTGCTGTGTGCACCACCAACTCAGCAGGGATTAGGCAGCTCCAGAGATTGTCGGGCTACATGCAGGCCCGTGTGGGCTCACCGCGGGAGGGATCCGGAACCCAGAACCAGGGTGACGTGCCCAGAGACCGCGTTGTTGGATGTCACCTGGTGGCCAGGTGCTTATAATACTCAGCTAGGAGTTAGAGTCCATGACCCCTAAACTTAGGGGGCGTCTGGCAAAGGTGCCACCCAGGGAACTCAAAGTCCTTACCCCTCCACCAAGATTCCTGCTCCGCCTTCTCTTGAGTCATTCGCAGCTGCCTCCTGGGGTTCTTTCTGCAGAGCTTTGCTGCTGTGTGTTCTTTGTGGCGGGAAGGACATTGGGAGTCTAGGAAGCAGCCCTTGGGAAAGAAAGACGCTCATTGTTCAGGAGCTGTTCCCCTGGCCTCCTCCCCTCCCACCCCCACGCGATGAAGTCACTGAATATCTAGTAAGTGCGAGTGAGCAGTGCCAGCAAAGTCTCTGCAGACGGGGTGGCTGATTGGGCCCATCAAGGGGTGTCCAGTTTTAGGGACTTGCGCATCAGATCAGACGGAGCCGGAGCCGGGTGCTGGGTACTGAGTTCTGCCCTTGGAGAGGGCGGCAGGGACGTGCCGGGAAGAAGGCACACTCCTCCAGTCTGGGTCGCAGGTGCCCCGGCGGGGGAGTCCCTCTGAGGACAGTCTGTGGCAGTGCGGCAGGGGTGGGGCCCAAGGCTGGCGTCGGTCCCCTCCTGTCGTCCTGTCCTGGGGCTCACAGCTCCGACCTGGCGCTCAGCGAGCTCTCGTTGGTTTTCCCTTCAAAGCTGGGGGGTGGGCCTGAGAGCCTTTTGCCACAGATCAGGTTGCACAGGGCGTCGCGGAACTTCTCGGCCACAAAGAAGTACATGACTGGGTCCAGCGCCCCGTTGAGGCTGGTGAGGCAGGAGGTGATGCGGTTTCCCAGGGCCAGGATGCGCTGGGTGGCGCACGAGGTGCCGCCGCCGTGGTAGTGCAGCACGTAGACAGCACGGTGGACGTGGTAGGGCACGAAGCACACCAGGAAGATGGTGAGCACCATGGCGATCATGCGGACCGCCTTGTTCTTGAGGCGCTTTTCCACACGGGGGCCCTGCCGCAGGCTGCGGATGATCAGCAAGTAACAGGTGACGGTGGTGACGAACGGGAAGGTGAAGGCCACGGCCAGGGACACAAGGGCGTGGTGGGAGGCCTTCTCCCGGTACAGCTGCAGGCAGATGACCGTGTGGTTGGTCTGCACCGTCTGTGGGCTCACCAGCAGTGGGGCCATGGCCACGGCCACCACCACCCAGAGGAAGGCACAGGCCAGGTGTGCGTAGAGGGGCCTGCGGAGCTTGAGGGACTTGACAGGGTGCACGATGGCCAGGAAGCGGTCAGCGCTGATGCAAGTGAGGAAGTAGATGCTGGCATACATGTTGAGGTAGAAGAGGAAGCCGGTGAGTCGGCACGGGATTTCCCCAAATGGCCAGTGGTTCCCAGAGAAGTGGTAGACGAGGCGGGTGGGCAGGACCAGCACGCAGGACAGGTCGGCCACAGCCAGGTGCATCAAGAATACGTTGGCAGGGGTGCCTGACTTGTGGTCCCGGATGAAGAGCCACAGGGCCAGGGCATTGCCAACAAAAGCCAGGATGAAATCCAGGAGGTAGAAGGAGGCAAAGAGGATGTTCTCCAGTGGCGTCTCCTGGCCGCATTGCTGTGCGGTGGCCAGGGAGGAGTTAGCAGTCAGACCCGAGGAAGCCACCTCTATGCCATTCATGCTTCAGCCGGAAGCAGAGCTGGGGGACGAGCCTGGAGGGAACAAGCAGATGGGTTCCAGAGCCTGGAACCCGAGAAGCTTCTTAGCTCAGCATCACCTTGGGGACTACTGAAGGCAGCTCCTGTGTTCACCTGGGGGAGAATGAGTGTCAGAGCCTTTCTGAAGCTCAGCACAAAGCAAAAATGAAGCCAGGGCTTGGAGCTTGCCAGGCCACTGCTGCGGCTGACTTCCCACTGCTCAGCTGCCTCCCTGCCAGGCACACAGGAGCCTGGGCCCTGGGGCTGGGTGTCCCAGAGGTCCACTCTCTCAGACCATGGGGAGGGTGGGCAGTGAATCCATCTGTCTGGGCTCTGGGATGGAGGGAGCATTCCCATATTTTCTGCCATGCTCCCCAAGTGTTCTTTTTGAATGGCAGGAGATGGAGTGAGGGGCTCTTGGACTCAACTCCCAGTGGGTGGGCGGGGTAGATCTTTCCTTCCTTCCTTCCTTCCTTCCTTCCTTCCTTCCTTCCTTCCTTCCTTCCTTTCTTTCTTTCATTCTTTCTTTCTTTCCAAGATTTATTTATTTATGTGGGAGAGATAGAGAGACGAGGAAAAATCCTAGGTGGGGGGAGTGTCAGAGGGAGAGAATCCTCAAGCAAACTACTGGCTTAGCAGGGGGCCCAATGCAGGGCTTGATTCCAGGACCCTGAGGTTATGAGCTGAAATGAAGAATTGGACACCTAACCCACTGAGCCACCCAGGCGTCCCTAAATCACCTATTTCTGAGAGCCTGGTGCATGCAAGCACAGCCAGCTTCTCTTTGGCCTCATCCTTGCAGGGTGAACCCTGCTCACCCTAAGTCTCAGGACCCTTCCTGGCCCGCCTACCCAGGCCTTGTGGCATTTCCCACCGACTGCAGTGCGAAGCCTGTCACGGCTTTGTGCTCCTCTCCTGTCAGCCCCCGACCACAGCTCCCCCAACACCTGCCACCCAGAAGGACCCCAACAGCAGTATAGTGACGGGCAGTTTCCTGGGAAGTCAGGGGCCTGCTGTCCGTTGGCACCTGAAAGCCATCCAGGCCTGGGTCCCAAGCTTTCTGGACTCAGCCTACCAACTCCATTTTGGACATCCTAAAGGGTGGAGACCTGTATTTCAGAAAGCCCTGCACTTGGGCCCCAGGCCAGTAGGGGAGATTTTAACACCCAGAGTAGTTTAACAACCAGGAGGCAGATTCTTTTCTAGGAGAGGAAGAGCTATTTTTCCCAGAGGTAGTGAGACTGGCTATGGTTTTCCAGCCAAGTCTGGCTGCCCCAGAGAGGCCTGGGGCCCTGTCTGCTTGGCCTCCCTAGCCTGGTTTACCCACACCTGAGGGGGCCAGCTTAGAGCCCAGCCATGGGTCATTGATATTTAACAAACTCCAGTTCTGGGTGTGTGTTCCCTGCTCCCTGCCTGACAGAGGAACAGACTCCTGTGTTGATATTGGCCAACTCAAGAGATCCAAAAAGAAGAGGGAAGCTCCCAAATACCCTGCCCCCCTCACCAGCCCTGGGAGTGGGAGGTGTGGGCAGAAGAGGGCAGGACATCAGGGCCAGAGCAGCCTCCACCTGACCCGCATGTCCTGCATCCCTGGGCTGCTGCCAGCCCCTCGTTCTCATGCCTGGCAGACCCTCACCTGCAGGGCAGCTTCTGGGGCCTCCCTGGAAGCCTGGCCTCCTGACACCCACACTGCCCACCTATGTGGCTGGGCTGCAGGGGCAGGAGAGGAGCTCACAGGAGAGAAGTGGCATCCCAGCAGCTGGAGGAGGAGCACAGGCTGTGGCCATGGCAGGGTCAGGGATGTGATCCTGGCTGAGCCTGGCTCTGTACTGAGCAGGCAGGCAGCTGGAGCAAGTTCTCGGCAAGCGTCTCCTGGCCTCAATTCCCTCTGGAGGCATGGTGGCAGCTCTTTGAGCACAGCAGCTCCTGGAGGAGGAGGCTGGGTGCCATCCCTAGGCATGGATGAAGAACAGAGGCATGTAGTGGGGCCTGGCATGTTCCCTTTCAGTAGACAGAACAGAGCAGGTGGTCCAGCTTGTGGGTATGCTGAGCTGTCAGGCTGGGCAGCAGCTGGACCCTCCCCATCATGTTTCATCAATCACCCCTGGGGTCCTATAACCATCCCCCTTATCCCTGTCTCTTCAACACACACATGGAGGGGTGAGGGCAGGCTGTCTGAAGCAGGAGAGAGCCAGGGGCAATGCAAGTGAGTGGCACAGAGCATCTGGCCAGTCACCATCCTCGGGGAAAGTGGGGTACTTTCCTAACAATATCACGTTAGTTATTGAAGGGATCCAGGGAGGTTCCCTTGCCCAGATGATTTCCCCTGCTCCAGAGTGGGTCAGGATGCCTGAAATCCAATACAGAAACTACCTTCCTGCTGTTTCCAGGTGTGTGTACCCCAAGGTGTTGAAGCCAGGGAAGCCCTGGCTGTTGGAGAGAGGATGGGGCCAAGTGAGGGAAGGGTCATGTAGAACTGGGGAGCTGGATACCCTCTGCTCTGGGCTGCCCCTCATGCCTGGACTCCGCCCCTCAGTACAGTTACTCCCTGGCCCCTCCCGGAGGGCTGCTCGCAGGTACTGACTACCCAGTCTGCCAGGCCTCTGCATCGGTAGCTTCCTTGCACAGATCTGGGATTAAGAAGTCTAGGCTTAAAATCGGCTAATTTGCCCAAGGTCATTTGGCTGGGGATGGTGGTCCTAGATTTGGAAGTCAGATCAGGGACCCTAGCTGGGACACCCAGCACCTCCTGGAGCATTGCCTTGCCTCTGGAGGCTGCTGGGTGCCGGGTGCCAGAGTAGGGAGTGTGGCTCAGCCTCAGGGCTCATGCTGGAAGTGTCTCCTGGGCTCGGCGGCACTTTCTCGGGGTCTGGCCCCAGGAAGGGTGATGTCATTTTTGGTGCCCAGTGCAAAATGAAAATGTCGACCCTTTATCCAAAAGTAGGAGTTTCAAGATGGTAACCGAAGAGCATTACATCGATTGTGGGGCCTGCCTGGCTGCACAGGTTGCTGGCCCGTTGTGGTATCTGGTGGTCATGGCAGCACCTGGCCGTCTGCCTCCTGCCCAGTGCCCTCGGCTTCCCGCCACCACTGAAGGCTGCATGCACAATGCTCTCTCTGGGATCGAGACTCAATTTAAAAATACTTTTAGGCCTGTTTCTGGTTTGTTGAGGTTTCTTTGCCTCTCCCATGGTAGGAGTTTTGATACTGATTTTTGCAGTGTGGTCTGAAATGGGTCCCTGTCTCCCTCTCTATGTGTACCCTAGAGATGCAAGCCTTGGCTTGCCCTTGTGGGCTCCTCCGTGGGGCTGCTCAGGGCAGGGTGGTGTGGGCACATGGAGTGCGCCTGGGCCTGGACATCGGGGGGTCTGGGGCTGTGGGTCAGGCAAGCGTCAGAGGCAGGTCCTGGGCCTCCGTGGAGGGGAGGCCTGGGCAGGTGGGGCTGTAGGTGGGGCTGTAGGAAGAGGCCCAAGGTGGCAGGGCCTTGGTGGGCAGACACTGCAGTCCCTCACACAGGCCGGCACCTCTTCTCTCTGCTCCATCTGGCTCCTCCCTGTGCCCTGGTGGCCTTGCAGTGGAGAGCCTGGATTCTGATTCCAGCTGACTGTCGTTGCAGTCACCCTCTGTAAGCCCCTGGACAAGGGGATAGAAATACCTCCTAGTGGGCCTGCTGTGATCCAGACAAAGGCAGCCTTCAATAAATAGGTGGTGCCATCATCACAGAGTGTCTCAGGGACAGGGGCACCCAGTGCTGCCCTTGCTCTGGGTTGGCCTCTGCTTGGCGCCTAAACCCCCTGCCTGCCCTCACTGGGTCCTTGTCCTTACCTCTTACAGCTGGGTGCAGGCACAAGGGCAGGAGGGCTGCGCGGCGGCAGGTGGGCTGTGGTCAGTGGGTGGTGGCGCTGGCGGTGGGCTCCGTGCCGCTGGAAGGCTGGCTATTTAAGGAGAGAGGGGAGACTGCAGCCCCTCTGGCCCTGAAAGGCTGCTTCATTCCGAGAGGTTCCTTGTGTGGTGGGCCACTCCTACGGCTGCCTCTGCCGCCACTGGGTTGTGAATATTCCAGTGTGTCCTAGGCCCAGGGCCCCCCACCCCCACCCCCCAGCCTGGCCACCAAGCATCACAGAAGTCGGGTGTGTGACTGTTCGAAGATGTGGAGTGGGCGCGGGCTGGGTGGGGTGGGGGCAGGCTGGGGCTGACAGAGACAAGAGGACGTTTCAGCAGGGGATAATTTCCTACCCACGGGGGGGGGGGGGGCGGTGGGGTGGGGTGGGGGGGTCGGGGGGAGGGGGCGGGAGGGGCTGGCCACCATGGCAACAGGCCTGGGCTTCCAAGCCTGCTCAGAGGACAGTAGAGGGGGACAGTGAATGGGGAGGCTGAGAGGCTGAGCAGCCTTGTTTGGTGGAATGAGAGGGGACTCTTTCAGGACACTTGCTGTAGGGTCCTTGTGTCTTGCCCTGTATAATTAGGCTCCATTCGGACGTGCGGAATAAATCATGGCCTTTATCTTGAGCGAGGCACAGCTGCGGGCCGCCTCATAATGGGGCGCTGTCTGGGCCTGTGAGGACATGGTACAGCCCACGAGGCTGGCCCTTACCTGTGCGGGCTCCTCCTTTGTACAGGAGGCCTGTGAAGATGGCCACTGCTGCCCAGTCCCTAGGTGTCCCCAAGACCCCTCCCAGGGGTGGCTCAAGGCTGGGGGTCCAGGTGTTGGCAGTGGCTGCTACTGAGCATGCCTCCCTGTCTTTCCCCAGATAATAACATTGGGAACAAAATCACCATGCTTGATCTCAAAAGACCTTTAAGTTTTTTAGTTAAAACATTAAAAATGTACATAGCTATCATTGAGAAGTAACTACTATGTATACAATTTTAAACTCGTTTTCCACATAATCGTGTGCAGTTGGGATTATGGCCCATTTCACAGATGAGGAAACAGGTTCAGAGAGGTGAAGTAACTTGCCAGGAAGGGGCAGCATCAAGAATTGTGCCCAACAGGATACAAAATCAATGCCCAGAAGCCAGTGGCATTTCTATACACTAACAATGAGACTGAAGAAATAGAAATGAAGGAGTCAATCCCATTTACAATTGCACCCAAAAGCATAAGATACCTAGGAATAAACCTAACCAAAGAGGTAAAGGATCTATATCCTAAAAACTACAGAACACTTCTGAAAGAAATTGAGGAAGACACAAAGAGATGGAAGAATATCCCATGCTCATGGATTGGCAGAATTGATATTGTGAAAATGTCAATGTTACCCAGGGCAATGTACACATTTAATGCAATCCCTATCAAAATACCATGGACTTTCTTCACAGAGTTAGAACAAATTATTTTAAGATTTGTGTGGAAGCAGAAAAGACCCCGAATAGCCAGGGGAATTTTAAAAAAGAAAACCATATCTGGGGGCATCACAATGCCAGATTTCAGGTTGTACTACAAAGCTGTGGTCATCAAGACAGTGTGGTACTGGCACAAAAACAGACACATAGATCAGTGGAACAGAATAGAGAACCCAGAAGTGGACCCTGAACTTTATGTTCAACTATTTTCGATAAAGCAGGAAAGACTATCCACTGGAATAAAGACAGTCTCTTCAATAAATGGTGCTGGGAAAATTGGACATCCACATGCAGAAGAATGAAACTAGACCACTCTCTTGCACCAGACACAAAGATAAACTCAAAATGGATGAAAGATCTAAATGTGAGACAAGATTCCATCAAAATCCTAGAGGAGAACACAGGCAACACCCTTTTTGAACTCGGCCACAGTAACTTCTTGCAAGATACGTCCACGAAGGCAAAAGAAACAAAAGCAAAAATGAACTATTGGGACTTCATCAAGGTAAGAAGCTTTTGCACAGCAAAGGATACAGTCAACAAAACTCAAAGACAACCTGCAGAATGGGAGAAGATATTTGCAAATGACACATCAGATAAAGGGCTAGTTTCCAAGATCTATAAAGAACTTCTTAAACTCAACAGCAAAGAGACACCTGGGTGGCTCAGCGGTTTAGCGCCTGCCTTCAGCCCAGGGCATGATCCTGGAGTCCCAGGATTGAGTCCCACATCAGGCTCCCTGCATAGAGCCTGCTTCTCCCTCTGCTTGTGTCTCTGCCTCTCTCTCTGTGTCTCTCATGAATAAATAAATAAAAATATTTAAAAAAAAACTCAACAGCAAAGAAACAAACAATCCAATCATGAAATGGGCAAAAGACATGAACAGAAATCTCACGGAGGAAGACATAGACATGGCCAACACGCACATGAGAAAATGCTCTGCATCACTTGCCATTAGGGAAATACAAATCAAAACCACACTGAGATACCACCTCACACCAGTGAGAATGGGGAAAATTAACAAGGCAGGAAACCACAAGTGTTGGAGAGGATGCGGAGAAAAGGGAACCCTCCTACACTGTTGGTGGGGATGTGAACTGGTGCAGCCACTCTGGAAAACTGTGTGGAGGTTCCTCAAAGAGTTAAAAATAGACCTGCCCTACGACCCAGCAATTGCACTGCTGGGGATTTACCCCAAAGATACAGATGCAATGAAACGCCAGGACACCTGCACCCCGATGTTTCTAGCAGCAATGTCCACAATAGCCAAATGTGGAAGGAGCCTCGGTGTCCATCGAAAGATGAATGGATAAAGAAGATGTGGTTTATGTATACAATGGAATATTCCTCAGCCATTAGAAACGACAAATACCCACCATTTACTTCGACGTGGATGGAACTGGAGGGTATTATGCTGAGTGAAGTAAGTCAATCGGAGAAGGACAAACATCATATGGTCTCATTCATTTGGGGAATATAAATAATAGTGAAAGGGAATATAAGAGAAGGGAGAAGAAATGTGTGGGAAATATCAGAAAGGGAGACAGAACATAAAGACTCCTAACTCTGGGAAACGAACTAGGGGTGGTGGGAGGGGAGGAGGACGGGGGGTGAGCGTGAAGGGGTGACGGGCACTGAGGGGGGCACTTGACGGGATGAGCACTGGGTGTTATTCTGTATGTTGGCAAATTGAACACCAATAAAAAATAAATTTATTATTAAAAAAAAAAAAGAATTGTGCCCAAGCATGTGTCACTCCAAAACTTAAGATTTGTGTGTGTTAGTTTTGGTTTGTTCCAGTTTTTCTGTTGCACCTTGATGCCAGAATTCTTAGGTTCCATCTTCATTCTACCAAGAAAAAAATTCTGCAGATTGTCTTTGGATTTGGTGCTGGGATCAGGTCTGCTGAAAAGATGCTTCCCAGAGCACCTGGTGGCTCAGTCAGTTACGTGTCGGCCTTCAGCTCAGGTCATGGTCTCGGAGTCCTGGAATCAAGTCCTGCTCAGCGAGGCTCCCTGCTCAGCAAGAAGCCTGCTTCTCCTTCTCTCGCTCTAATATAAATCAACTAAATCTTAAAAAAAAAAAAAAAAGGAAAAGACGTTTCTTATCTGGGGTTTCTTGTGGGGTGCAGGGCTCCTTGATTTGGTCTCTGCTGGAAGCCAGTGGAGTTTGCAAGTGTGTGATCAGGGCCTGGGTGCTCCCCTGTGCCACTCCCCATGGAGATCTGGAAGGACCGGCTCACATGAATTTGAAACAAGGCTCTCTGCCTGGCTATTCCTGTTGTTGGGTGGTTGCTGACAGTAGCTGTGAGGGAATCGACTGTTGTAGCAGAATTCTGTGGAGTTGTGCTAATTTCTGTAGCTTTGAAACAAAAGTTATTCCATTCGGCTTGAGTGTTGTCCTAATGCTAAGAGTAGTCACCAAAATTGGGAGTGGAGTCATAGGGAATAAATGCTGTGTGTGTGACAGAGACACAAGCAGGTGGCGGGTGTGATGTGGAGAGGGTAAACCACAGAGGTCTGGTGGCTGGGGGTTTGGGGGCGCAGCTCTGCTTGGGCCTGCTGTGGCGGGGGGATCTGGGTGTCTGGGTGAGTGGGGTAGGCACAGGGTTCCGGAGACTGAAGGCACAAAGCCTTGGTCAGGGAGATGAAGACTGCAGCAACGACAGGCCCGTCTGTGTCCCGTGGGTAGGTGGAGCCAGGGGGCCCTGCTGAGGGGCCCGACTCCTAGTTCTGGCCTGGCTGTATTGTCAGGGGAGATGATACCCACTGTCTCTCCTTCCTCTCTTTTACAATCATTCATTCACTCATGTACCGCAGACTCAGCTTAAGGGGCTACCTTGTGTGGGGCACAGCCTGGAGCCAGTCAGCAGCTTACCAAGTGGCTCCTGGGCACTCATTTGGCCCCTTGGCCTTCACACAAGCTGGGGAGATGAGACATGCATAAGGCAGGCAGCCGGCAGTGTTACGCTGTGGGGAGTCCAGAACCAGGTGAGGTGGCAGGCATGTAGCCGAGGCTGTGGACAGTGAGTTGGCCTCCCTGGCATCTAGGATCTGTCCATCATACCTACTTGCAGGATCCTGAGTCTGAGAGTTGATCTCTGAACTAGATTCCTTGATCTGCCTATAAAAGAGGCTGACTGTGGGTATTAGGTCCCCATGGAGGCTGCTGAGGGGTAGAGAGCCTCCCCATGGATGGGCGCCTGGGAAGGCAGGAGGGGAGGGCCCGGATGCATCAGGACTGCTTACAGATGAGGTGGCAGGTGGGGATGGGAGTAATGCATTGGGGCCTTGTACATCTTTGCTTGGGACGCTGCATGTAAATTCCTGCCATCGTTGAGGCACAAGGAAACAGAAACCATGTTGATTTCTCCCTTAATAGAGAACACAGCTGTTGCCCAATGCAAGGAGTAGCATCAGAAATTACTATGAGGTCTTTACAAAAAAGACTCTGTAATGATAGTTCCTGGGTTTGGGGTCCTCCATCTGACACAGCTGTGCTTGTCTCTGGATACAGAAAGCCTGTAGATGTATGGGTCCCTCTTTGTCTGAGAGACCCCAAAGGAAGGGGGTGTGCACCCTTGGCCACTATGCTGGGCACAGCAGGGTTTTCAAGCTGATAGTCATGATTTACTCATGCACCCATGTTCAAAGACATTTGAAAAATAAAGTTAATTTTTCAGCAAATGGCAATGAAATGTCCACTCTATTCCATATGATGTTCTAGGCTCAGAAAAAGCAGGGAGTAGAAAACTCCACATTTGCTCTGCCATCCAAAGACAGCAAATACCAAATTCTTTCTAGTCATTTTTTGCAGGACCCCCTTTGTAGAGGGCACATCTGTAGACTTCCTGGCCGCAGGATTAGTTAGCTTGCTCTTGTGGACCACTGGCCAAGCCTCTCGAGGCTTAGAGGCATTGTTAAAGCTGCAGGCGGGAGTCCCCGGGGCTCTTCTCCCAAGAGGTGGACCATGCTGTCTGGCAAGGAAGAGGGGGAACAGATAGTTGGCCCTTACACCTGCCTCACTTCCCACAGGCACCTGTGCCGGCCTTGTCACAACCGAGAGAAGGCCAAGGGCCTGGGCAAGTATGTCTGTCAGCGGTGCCATCTGGTCATTGATGAGCAACCCCTTATGTTCAAGAACGACGCCTACCACCCGGACCACTTCAGTTGCACCCACTGCGGGTATGTGTGTAAGAGGGGCAGGTGGTGAGCCGGGTGGGTGCCCCCCTCCCGGGGCAGTGATGGAACAGGGTGGGTGGACCAGTTGGAAAGGGGGTGCAGGGTGGAGGTAGAAGCATCACCGCAGGAAACACCTTTCTCCAGTGTTCAGGGAGCACTTGCATGAGGCCCCGCTGGAGACAAGGTGAGGGAGGGTTGGGCCCCAGGACGCTGGGTTGAAGGAATCAAACACTTGGAGGGCGAGGGCAGGGTGGAGGGGATCCTGCAGAGGATCCCTCGTGCATGCCCCAGACACTCAGTCTGGTGCAGAGGGGCCAGAGAACAGATCTGCTTCTCAGAGGGCCTGACAATGCACAACACAGGCGGCCTTCTGAGAGGCCTGTGCAGGAATCTTGTGCCCTGGGGCCTGTCTGGGGCACAGGAAGTCCTCGAAGGGACCAGGGATCAAAGAGCCGTCTGCTCCAGGCACTCTATTGGACCAGAGAGGCGCCTCTCCAGAAGCTGCTCCCCAGGGCTGGAGGGGCCAGGGGGACCTGCCCGTGCCAGTGCAAGCCCTGAAGAGGGGCAGGGGTGTCACCTGGGGCTCTGCTCTATCTTCCAGGAAGGAGCTGACCGCAGAGGCCCGAGAGCTGAAGGGAGAGCTGTATTGCCTGCCCTGCCATGACAAAATGGGCGTCCCTATCTGTGGGGCCTGCCGCCGGCCCATCGAAGGCCGTGTGGTCAACGCGTTGGGCAAGCAGTGGCATGTGGAGGTGAGCGAGGCCAGGAGGTGGCGGTGGGCTCACTGTTATATTTGGAGTCCGGCCCTGCAGCTCCTCCACACTCCCACTGCCAGGCCACTCTGCTTGCTTCTTCCTCTGGTGCTGCCCCTCCTTGTCCCTGGCCTCCGCAGGAGCCAGTAGACCTAAGGCACAGACCACGGTCAGGCAGCTGCATCCACCTACTTTCCTCTCCCCTCCTGGCCTTCTAGAAGATTCCGAAGTCACGAGAAAACTTTGGGGACAGTCTGCCTAAAGGCACCATCTGGCATTATGGTTGACAGAACTGGCTGTGTACAGCCTCATGTAGATACAGAAGCTGGGCACACCTGCTGGTAGAGCTCCTCAGGTGTGTGTGCCTGGGGCACCTGGAACACTCGCCTCCACGCTGTGGGCTCCGATGGCCTTGCAGACACTCATTGGAAGGGAGGCTTGTGTTCCCTGGGGCCCTGACTAGTCTGTCCCCCAGAAGCCCTGCCATGGGTGGCTTCTTTGGGAGGCTTCCGATGCAGGCCCTGGCCCCGAGCCTGGTGAGGAGGGCAGATCCCCACACACCATGTGAATGGGAAGACGCTGCTCAGTGGCTCCGGGGCTTGTAGGGGATGCCCCTGACACAGGCAGGCACCATGCTCATAACAGAGCAGGCCCCCCAGAGGGCCACCCTGCCACAGGTACCTCACCAGCACGCGGCAGCTGGCACTGAGGTTGCGGCAGGTAAGAGCAGCTCTGGACAGGATGGTGCTGGGTCACTGAGCATTAGGAAAGGAGTGGGGTTGGCTGCCTTGCGGGCAGTCCATGCAGGTCCATGCCGCCTGCCAGTTCTGACTCCAGGGTGGCCCTCCACCTCCTGGGGTGGTCGCTCCAGCCCTCAGCTGCCCTGCTACCCCCTCTCCTCTCAGCACTTTGTCTGCGCCAAGTGTGAGAAGCCGTTCCTGGGGCACCGGCACTATGAGAAGAAGGGCCTGGCCTACTGTGAGACCCATTACAACCAGGTGGGGCCTGGGGGCAGACAGTGGACGGGCAGGGCCTGTGAAGCCCGGGGCCAGGGGGCGGCCGGGGGCAGTGGGGGCCTTCAGGGAGGCGAGGTGGCATGAGTGGCTGGCACACAGCCAGCACCCATTGGGGCACGAGAGGACCAGGGTGGCCCCTTCAGAGCCTGTGCTGGGTGCCAAGGCCAGGCCGTGTGCTGGGCGTCCTGGGAGACTCTGGCCCCGACGTGCTGTGGGAACCGAATGAGAGGGCCGTGGGCATCCTAGCTTCATGGGAGTGATGGTGCCGCCGTCCTCCTCCCTCCCAGTCTGCAGAGCTGCCCAGTGGCTGTGCCACAGAGGTCAGGGGCTAGGCCCTGGGGCGTGCCCTCTCATGGACCCCAGCAGGGGTAGTGGGGTTCTCCCCAGGAGCAATGCCTCAGCCTGCGGTCTGTCCCAGGGTGGTGATTCTGTTGAGCCAGGGGTGCCCTCACTTCAGGCCTGAGGCTGCACCCTGGCAGGAGGGGCCCAGGAGTCTGAGGAGGATGCTTGAGAGCAGCTGTTGGGGGGGTGGGATGGGGGTCGGTGGCAGCCTTGGCCCTGCGCCAGGGCGTGACTGCCCACCACAAGTTTGACACCTGCTACGTCCACAGCTCTTTGGGGACGTCTGCTATAACTGCAGCCATGTGATTGAGGGCGATGGTAAGGATCCTCTGTCCCTGGCCTGTGCCCCCCTTGCCCCCCTGCATGTGTCTGCTCTCCCTCTGGCACGTGAGTCCTGCAGCTGCAGGCCCAGCTGGTTCCACCCAGCCTGGGCCTGCTGAGCCTGCCTGCCTCTGCCCCTCGCAGTGGTGTCAGCCCTCAACAAGGCCTGGTGTGTGAATTGCTTCTCCTGTTCCACCTGCAACAGCAAGCTCACCCTGAAGTAAGTGGTGCCGGCCTTCTGGGGGGCCCAGTGTGGGCAGACAGGGGACTGCACCGTGTCTTCCTCCTGGAGCCTGCCATGGGAGCTCACATTTGAGTGGGCTTCCCCTGGGCTCTTCATCAGGCTTTTCCAGAAAGCCTGCTGTGGTCGGGGCCTGGGGCTGCCAGGGCCCCCAGGACATCGTGAGGGTTGGGGGGAGGCGAGCCTCCAATACACCAGCAAAGACACTGGGCTCTGGCGAGGGAAGGGCATTCTGCTCAGGGAACAGCACATTTGAAGCCAAGGAGTCCAACCACTGGCTCCTCCAGGAAGCCACAGGAGGTGCAGAGTGGCTGGAGTTGTGAGGTGAGACAGAACCCGAGTTTCTGAGGACAGCGGGGAGTTATGGATGGTTCTGGAGTATCAGAAGCTTCTGGGAGGGAAAGGAGGCTTGGCAGCCTGTTTCCTCATCCTCCGTGACCTCTGGCTGGAAGCTCACCCCGCAACCTGGACTGCTAGGGGCTGGGGCTCTGCTTCTGCAGAGCCTGACTTGGTGGGGCCAGGAGCCCTCCTGACTGCTGGACCTCCTCCCCAGGAACAAGTTTGTGGAGTTCGACATGAAGCCCGTGTGCAAGAGATGCTACGAGAAGTTTCCATTGGAGCTGAAGAAGCGGCTGAAGAAGCTGTCGGAGCTGGCTGCCCGCAAGGCCCACCCCAAGTCCGTGGGCCTCAACTCCGCCTGAGGGACCTCCTGCCTGCCCTCTGCCTCCATGGCCCCCTACCTGCTAGTGACCCTGCTCCTGGTGCCCCTTCCCATTGCTGCCTCCACTCCGCATCTCTGCTCCCTGTCTGTGGCCTCCCCTTCCTTCCTTCTTTCCTCCCCTCTTCTTCCCCCCTCATCTCTTCTCCTTCCCTCCCTCCCCCATCCACCGGTTCTTCCCCTCTTCCCTCTCCTCCCCATTCTCTTTGCTCACTAACCCCCCTTTTACCCCTAATCCCTCATCTCTGTCTCCTCCCCAGGCCTTTCTTCTCTCCCTTGCTATGGGCTCCTCTCTTTCCTTCTACAAAGGCATAGGGCAGATGCAGGGGCCTTGAGCCTAGAACAGGCCTGTGCCCACAAGCCTTAGCTCTAGGTCCTCTGGGGACATGGGAGCCTCAGCGCCTGGGGTCTCCTGGCCCTGGTCATGGGCCACTGCTCCCAGCCTTGCTCGTCCTGATCTGTCCCACTCCTGCAGGGGCACCCGGCAGCTCACGTCCTCCTGCGTGGGAGCTTGACCAGCTTCCACCCCAAGGTGGTCCCACTCTCCACAAATGGCCCTGGGGGGCCACAGCCAGGCGGCTGCTCCAGCCCTGTGACCCTGACCATGAGGATGGGGGCCTCTGGCGACCACCCTTTCACCCTTGGCCACATGCTCACGCAAACAATTAGGATCCTTGTGCTTAAACCGTGTCGGTAAATCTTGCCACTGTACCCCTCAAATCATCAGGAGGGACAAGGACTCCACCCCCACCCTTGTTGTCACTCAGGAAGCCTCCTTCCTGAAATCCGGCCTTGGCTACTCCACTCTGGGCCAGCAGCCACTGTGGTTCCCCCAAGCCCCTCTGTGGTCCCCATAGCACCTCAGGCTCCCTGCTCCCTCCACAAGGGCACATGCTGATCCTCTGGGTGCAGCTGGCCAGGGGGCAGAAGGTAGTGGGAGGCTCATCCTCCCACTCACTTCCGGGTGGGTGGGTGGCTCATTCCGACCCTCCAGGGAGGACAGTTCCTCCGTGGCTAGCACAGGATGTGGTGCTTGCACAATGAATGAAGGCTTATTTACACGACCACATGGCTTGCTTGGTTTTTGACATGAGAGTGAGGACGTGAGGCAGCAGCCCCTGTGGACATACTGCTTTGAGGGTGTTGAATGCTTAGAGAAGCAGACACCATACAAGACAGGTGACAGAGAGGTCCAGTTGGGATCCAGTCCTTGTTCTCAGGGGCAGGCTGCTGTCAGGCCTTGGAAACAAGTCCAGCCAGAAACCCTCAGTCCATGAAGGCTGGCTGGGTGGGCAGGATGGGTGGGTAGGATGGAGCGGGCCAGCATGGTGGGGATGACCCCAGGCCGCTAAGGCCCTGCATCCAGCTCTGCTCCTGCCTGGGCACTGGCCTTAGCATGAAGCCAGCAACCAGAGAGCAGGCAGGCCTGGCCGCACCCACCCCAGGCCCTCCCGGCAGCGGTCATGTATCCCAGTGCCCCATGAGGGAAGGAGAAAGGTATGCTGGGGGGCCTCACAGGAAGAGGAGGGAGGAAGGGAGGGGGAAGGGAGAGGAAGGGAGGAGAGAGAAACGGATGAAGTCATTCTCTGAGAATGGGGTTGTCATCCGGGTGTCCCCAGAGAAGTCACAATGTGACTTGCTTTTTCTGGAAGAGTCCTTTTGCTGGCCAGTGCCTCCTAGGCCTCCTGCCCACCTGACCCTCCTGCTCCACCTTCTCTCACTAGCACACTGCACACTGCTTCAGGAATTTTTATTGAACGTTCTTGGGGGAGTCCTTTCAGCCATCCACTCATCAGCCTGGAGCCCGATACTCCCAGCCCTGTCCTGGGCTCCCCACTTTGGCCTCCATGGTCACACCTTCAGGAGAGGAGACCTGCCTGGTGTGCTGAGGGTAGTGGAGCTGTGTTCTGGGGGGAGAGCAGCATGAGAGGGCTGTCTGCAGAGTGTAGGCCCTGGGCCAAGGAGTCGTACTAGGCAAGTGCCACGAGGACCCCAGACTGGGGAGGGGAAGTGAGTGGGCAGGTCAGCTCCCAGTGCTAAGGATCAGCCAGGGCCGGGGTCTGGGAGCCCCGCTGCTTGTTCATGGCGCTCAGGAGCTGCTGCACATACGAGGTCAGCAGGTCATCCATCTTGTAGCCCTGGACAGGGGAAGGGGGGTTGGAGGCTGTGAGGTGCAGTGGCAGTGCCTCCCTTCGGCCTCAAGGACACCCTGTACAGGGAGGTGACGTGCAAACAGGGTTCCTGCTGCTGAGAACAGAGTCTGCCTCCCTCCTCAGAGTGCCCAGGACCACAGGGCCCACGCCAGGCCTTCCCTCATGATCCCTGGCTGACACTCCCAGCCTTTTCCTTGCTGCTCCTCCTTCCAGACTCTGACGGCCCTGCCTGGCCTAGCTCACCCTGGGCACAGGAAGCCAGGCCCTCACAGGGAGCGACTTGCCTGGTGGCAGTCTGGGGTCAGGGTTGGGGAAACGTAGTCCCTGGGGCCTCCGCGTCCTGTAGGTCTGGATGAGGGGAAGGGACCTGGGACTCACCAGAGAGGTTTCACACAGCAGGCGGCTGCCCCGGGCCAGGCTCCCCAGTGCCATGTGGAAGTAGGTGCTGCCGCTGCTCCAGCTGGAGATCTTGGTGAAGGGGTAGGTGGTGAGCAGCTCCTGGGGACAGAGTGGGCCAGGGGGAGTAGGACACAGCTGAAGCCCAGGGGTCCTAGGCGCCCTAGGAAGGAGCTTGTCCTGGGGTCCTCCAGAGCCCGGGGAGCCATGTGAGGGGGGACAGGAGGGCAGGGGATACCACCTGTGCAGGGTAATTGGACCTGCCCCCCCCCGGGGCCCTGCTGCTACCTTGGTCTTGGGGTGGATAAGCAGAACCCCGTGCCGGTTGATGGCGATGAGGATGATGTCTGGGTAGGAAGGCTCCGAGGTTTGCTGGGGAGGGTGGGGTGGGCACAATGGTCACAGCCCAGCCGGGGAAGCCCGGGGGCCACCTCCCTGGGACACACACGTGCACTCACGTGCACACCTCCTCCTTCCAGGCCAGGTGGCCAGGCCCTCCCCTGGCGTGTATTTAAAGAGACACTCAGGCTGCTGGGGGCAGGGCTGTGTGAGGCCTACCTTCACCTCGAAGAAGGCAGACCCAAATGTGGGCCACCGGCAGATCCCCTTGAGGAACGCCACCTTGGCCTCCTCTACTGTCTTGTCCTTGTGCTTGTCATAGGCCAGAAGGATGTTCTGGGGGATGGTAAGGGCCAGTGAGCACCTGAGTGGGGCCAGTGCCCTACCAGGGCCTTCGCACAGGGTCCCTGGGGCCCTAGTCCAAAGCTGCACCTCGATGCCTGCGGCCAGACTGGGGGGCTCCTAGAGCCTGGTGTGTCCTCCACACACAGAGAATCAGTCTCTGATGTACTGGGGACGGCATGGGGAAGGGGTGACACTTGCAGGCACAGCATGCCCTCCATGTCCAGAACGTGCTCATCTTGCCTAGGCAGGGCCTGGCACCCATGGACCCAAGGGCCCCCTCCCCAAACCCATCAAGGACCTTTCTCCATTCCTCGGAGGACATGAGACGTGTCAGGTTCTCAGGCACAAGCTCCCTCAGGATCTTGGGGATACTAGCTAGCTGGGACCGGTTGTTGTCAAACTGGGCCTTGTAGATGAGGCCGGCCAGGTGGACAGCATCCTCCTGTGAACACTTGTGGAATCCACGAAGGTACTTGGGCAGCTCCTGGGTGATGGACGTATTGGCTTAGGCTGCTGCCCCCAACCCTCTGAGTTTAGGCGGCAGAGGTACTGGCTCACCCCCGGTCAGGAGACAGAGCCAGCAAAGCCTAAGGCCCATGGGGGAGGGTCTCGGGCAGGGGCAATGACCACCAAGTCAGGGCAGGGCTTCCTGATGTCTGGCCATAGAGGTGGTGGCCTGCCCTGTGTGGTTGGGATCTTCTGTCCCCTCCCCTTCTCAGCAATCATGCTGCCGGTGCTGGTCAGTCACCTCCCGAGGGCTGCTGTCCCTCTGCTCCTGGCTGCAGAACTCTCAGGGGCTCAGACTGCCCACACATGGGGCCTAAGGGCCTCAAAAGCCCCTGCAGAGAGGGGTGTCCTGGAGCCAGGTGGCTGTGGGCCTGCTGCCTCCTCTCCTGCCGCTCAGGGCAGGTGTGTGAGGGATCAAAGCTGGACTCAAATACCCATGAGGAGGGAGCCTGCCTGGGTACCTGATGGTAATGAAGTACGGTGTCTGCATTCACATCCTTCCCCGGGGTCACGTTGAGCCACAATTTCCGCATGAAGTACACCTGGTAGGGGAGTGTCACGGGCGCCCCTGGGCAGGGGCGGATGGGGTGAGGAGTGGGTTACTGAGCACCCAGGCTGTCCTGTGACCCAGCAGACTGTTGGACCTGTGCTGCCCACCCCCTTTTGTGGCCGAGGCATTGCTGCCCCCCTCCCCTCACCCTGCCTGCAGCACGTGTGCCTCGATGCACCTCGCCCCCCTACATCACTGCTGTGTTTGCTCCTGCTGCCTCTCCTGCTGGAAAGCCTCATCCCCTCTTCCTCCCTAACCCCCATCTCCTCCTCATCCTTCAGGATAGCGTAGAGGCCATCCTGGCCGGGATGCTCCCGGACCTCCCTGTGGGAGTCAGCCCCACACACAGCCGTCATGACCCTGCATCCAGCCATCTGTTCTAGACTTGGCCCCAGGTCTAGCCATACCCAGGACTCAGGGGATATAAGGGGAATGAATGAATGAATGAATGAATGAATGAATGGGCAGGGGCCGTGCAACAGGTGCCAGGGAAACCTTCTGACCCTGGCACAGGGAGGAAGACTGTCCCCTCTCTCCCTGCCCCTTCTACCCCAGCCACATCCCTTCTTCCTCACCCCTATCCTGCTCCCCTTACCTTCCTTCTGGGGCTTGTTTTTCTTCACCCAATCAGACACTTGCCGCAAGGAGTCAAAGAAGAAGTCTCCCTCCTTCTGGCTGATGACCTGGGGTGGATGGGGAGGAAGGCAGAGGGGTGTGCAGTAGAAGGGCTTCTGGGGAGTGCCCTCCTGGAGGGTGCGGAGCACCTGGGTCCAGCCAGCCCATCTATGGCCTGGGAAGCCCCATGCTCCTCAGCGTTGGGTCTCTCTGTCTTGGGGGCCTGTCCCCCCATTATGCTGCTCCATAAGCCTACCGACTTTTATCCTGCCAGCCTGTGTGCAGTGCGGGGCCTGGCCCAGGACACGGGGGAGAATGCCACATACCCCAGACATCTGCCTGCCTTCCCGCCACCCCTGGCCCACCCCGCCGACTGCACCTTGTCAGCAATCTTGATGAAGAGGCTGCAGCCTTCCCAGGAAGACAGCTGCAGCCTGGTGGCGATGCCCTGGCATACATCTCGCACCCGAGTGTAGGTGCCCACCTCCAGCATCTGGGCAGAGAGCAGTACATGAAGGTCTCAGGATGAGGCTCCGCCTGGCATGACCCCTCACAGCCTGGTGCTGTTTCTCCTAAGGACGGGCTCGGGGGGCGCCTGGGTGGCTCAGTTGGTTGAGTGTTTGACTTGAGATTTTGGCTCAGGTCATGATCTCAGGGTCGTGGGATAGAGCCCTGCACCCACTACACTCAGTGGGAGTCTGCTTGACATTCTCTCTCTCTCTGCCCCTCCCCCACTCATGTATTCTTGCTCTCTCTCAAATAAATAAATAAATCTTTAAAAAATAAAGACTGTCTGGACATGCCTTAGCCTTCCCTTCTAGAAAACTGGGCAGATGCTTATGTTGTTCAGAGTTCACTGTCTTGAGGGCCCAGGAGGCTCAGCCTTTTGAACTTGGTTTGAGAGCCCTGTAACCAGACTGTGGGAACTTTGCCTTGTGGGACCCACTGGCTCCAAGATGATAAAGGCCATGCTGCCAGGGGCGGGGCGGGTGGGGGGAGGAGGAGCCGGCAAGGGAGCATGCTCTTCGGCCCCTCCTCTGCACCTCACTGCTGCCACTGGGCTGGAGGGGACTCTCTACCACAGCTGGGGTCGAAGGGACTCTCCCTCTCACCTGTCCTCTGCCATCTCCCACAGCCCACAGGGGCTGGGTCTCCAGGCAGCCCCAATGACAGCAGTTCTTCCTCCATGCCCCAGGACAGGGTCAGAAGCCTACAGGAGCCCTCTGCCCTAGGACCCAGCTTCGATGCCCACCCTTAGGGCCTCTTCACTCCTGAACCTTGGCCAGAATGCCTTCTCTAGACTTTCCTGACTTCCTGCTCTGCTGACAGCTCCCACCTTCCCCCTGGGACAGCCCCTCTCTGTGCTGGCCCAGAGTGTCCCATATTCCTTTGGGACTTGCCACTGCACTAGCAACACCCCTTCTGGGGTGGCTACTCCCTGTGCTGGCTTTGAGCACCTGAGGGTGCAGGGCACTCAGTTCATGTCTAATGGGTGGGGAAGGAGACAGTGAAGGTGAGAGGCCTACTCTAACTTGGAAAACAGTGTCAGTCAGCTTCTTTTGGCTCTCCGTGGGAAACCAAGGTGGGGAGGTTTTGCTGGGGGCTGCAGGCCAAGAGCCTGGGCAGCCAGTCACTCAGGCAGGGGTGGGGTAAGGGGCTCACCTCGCTAGTGTCGTTAGGGAAGTAGATCTTGTGGCAGATGCGAGAGATGTTCTGCTCTATGGCCTCCACCTCCACTGGGTGTGGGGGCTGCTTCCGGGGTCCTGTCCTAGAGTGAGATGACGCTAAGCATGCCACCCTGCCATCCCAGCCCGGCCCAGGCCCCAGCCACCACCTCCAAGCTAAATTATGTGCCAGACACAAACAATAAATAACTCTGCAATCCCAGTAGAGGATGGGGTACAGAGGGGCTGCCCCACTCCAGGCTCAGAGGCCAGCCTGGACTCACTTCCCAGGTGCCCTGCAGCTCCGAGGAGGCTGGGGAGGCCAGGACATACATGGGAAGGGGATCTGGGCAGAGCACCAGTGCCAGGGAGACCTGGGTTCTCATTCTCATACAGTGGGGGCATCTCCGCAGGGCTTCTCTGAGGGCACCCAGTTCCCCCTCCATGACCATGGCCGAAGCACTATCTCCCCTAGCCACAGGAGGCCGAGCTGGACAGGACAGGTGGCGTGGATGAGAATCAAGACAGCCAAGGAAGAACTGCCCCACTATGGGAGGGCTGGCCACATCGATTGGCAGGGAGTGGCCTCCCATCTTGGCCACCCTTGGCTGGGCTGGGTGGGGAGTTGGGTGGCTTGGGGCATTGACATCACACTCTGGCCTCCAGGCAGCTCCTCCTGTGCCCTGAATAGGCAGCTGTTAGGGTAGGAAGAGCCCATGGCTAAGACAGCCTGCCAGCAGCATCCACTGACCATCCAGGCCTGTCAGACCTTCAGAACCTCGCTCCTGGCTTCTGTGCAGGTTGCTGGGGGCCTGGGCCTGTCTCCTTAAGTGGACACCAGCTTCTGGAGAGGACACAGAACCTGGTTTCATGGACAGGTGTCCCCATTGGACCACAAGCCCTGGAAGGGCCAGATGGGCCCCTCAGCATCCATAGGCAGATGCTCCTGAAAGGGCAGGGAGCCGGCAGGCTCACCTCAGGATCCTCTGGATGCGCCGGCTGCAGTCGGGAGCCAATAGCTTCTTCCTCCGCGTGTCTACGAACTTCTGAGCATGAGGCAGCAGCGCCTTTCCCGGGGGGAAGAGGCCAGTGCAGAGCCACAGCAGCTGCCAGCCCCGCTCCTCACTGTACCTGGAGGCGGAAATGCCTATGAGCTCAGAAAGGATCCTCTACAGGCCTGGGCCAGTGGGCAGATGGGGTGTGAGGCCCGCCCAAGGCCGCAGCCAAGGAAGCTGCTGCCCAGCGGCCTGATGCCTCCAAAGGTTTTCACATGCATAAAATGGGGTGGGGGTACCATCGTGCCCGTTTTATGGAGGGGGGCACTGAGCTTTGGAGAGCCCGTGACATGGCCAGGTCACAGAGGAGAAAGGGCGGGAGAAGGCAGGGACCAAGGCAGGTCCGTTTCCCTCCCTGCTCTGACCACCCCCAAGAAGGCGCAGGACGGATGAGGGCCGCAGCCTTCTCAGTGCTGCTGTCAGGGCCGGGCAGGCTGGCGGCCCCCACGAGCTGGTGCCCTCGGGCCCTCCCTGTCCCCAGCAGACCTCGTGGTGTTGTGTGTCAGCTGCTTCAGGATCTGGCAGTAGACCTCATCCCGCAGGGCTGACTCCTGGAGGGCCAACGAGAAGATCTGGTCGGCGAGCTCCACGGAGGTCCAAGCCTGTCGAGATGGGTAGTCACCCATGTACCGGAGGATGCGTGTGGCTGTCAAGGAGGATGTGCCAGCTTGGCCGCCTGCTACCTCTGACCTGGCCCTGGCCCTGGCCCTGGCCCTGGCCCCACACGGCCCGACCAGCCCCGTGCGCAGATGCTGCCTCTGCCCTGCGCTCCCGGGGCCCGTGCCCTTCACAGGGTGGCGCTGGGGCCTGTGCGTGCGGGGTTGACACAGAGCGGGGCCAGGCTGGCCGGGGAAGGATATCAATGAAGATCTGACAGGCAGGGTCCCGGAGCTCGGCATTGGCGTGGACTTGCTTGAGCAGAGGCTGCCGCAGTGGCTCGGATGAGTGGGCCCACAGGTGGCCCTGTGTCCGGCCCAGGGGCAACATGGTCCTCCTGACTGTCTCCTTCTCTGGGGCCCTGTTAGGGATGGTGGCTGGTGTGAGGGCCTTTCTCAAGCCTTCTCTGCCCATGTGTGTACTGTCGAGGGAGAGCCCAGGCCCCGCCCTGCCCTCCTCTTGCCCCGCAGAGGCCAGGTGGACACTGCACCTGCCTCCATGGCTTCCCTGTGAACTTCAGGGAACACCGAGGGGCTGGCAGGGCCTGGTGGGGGCCTGAGTGGGCACCTAAAGAACTCGTAGGAGAATTCCTCCAGGGTGTGTGGCTTCTCCTTGGGCTGCTCCTCAGGCAGTGGCTCTGTGGGCTGCACCTCCTGGGCTGCCAGCTTCCGCTTCTCTGGTGACATGGCCAGCAAACTCTGTAGAGGCACAGGCCTATGGGTTCCACTGCCCACAGGGCTCTTCCTGTGGGCTCCTTCCTGGCCTGGTTGCTCCAGTGCCATGGGAGGGGCTGACCACAGGGTTGTACAGGCCTGGGCCTACCCCTCTCGTGTCACCTTGTGTGTGACCCATGACCACTGTCTCAATGTCTCCAAGCCTGTTCCTGTTCCTTAGGGAGGCTTCTCAGACCCACGAGGCTCCCCTTCCCCAGGGCACCTCTCAGGGGCATCCCGCCCCTGCCTGCCCGGTTCCCTACCTGCCTCAGGCCGCAGCACAATGTCACTTCTTCTGGGATGCCCTGCTGACAGGGCAAGCCCCTATCCTATTATTCGCTCCCAGAACAACCAGTGCTTCTTCTTGGTGGTACTTTGTACACTAGCCATCGATTGTTTGCCTAAATGCTCCTTGAGGGTAGAGTCACTGTGGTGTTCAGTGCTGTAGTGCATGGGGCACACGGTTGGCACTCAATATGTGAATACTGGAATGCCTATCTGTCCTGTCTCTCTGTGGAGCTGGCTTTAGGGGCTGGGGTGAGTGGTTTGTGGGTAGGGAGACCTGGGCCCCCATGGGTCAGGTTTAATCAAGGCTGACAGTGGGGAAAGGGTGGGTTTGTTCCCAGGACACACTGTAGTGGGAGCATCTGTGAAGTGCCAAGCGCTGTGCAGGTCAGTACACAGATACTGTGCCAGGCTCGTGGTCACCCCAGAGGGATGACAGGGGCGGCAGAGCAGACCTAACGCCCAGGTGACCTCCTGGCTTTCTACAAGGTGGGGTATGAGCCCCTGAGCTAGCAACCAAGCCTCATCCTCATGTGCCCACAGGTGCCTGGGCTGAGAATAGATGAGCATATGAGTTACCATCAGCTGTGCCGAGGGCTTGGTGACCGTTGGGATGGTGTAGAGGCAAGCTGTGGGCACCAGCCCCGTCTTGCCTGTCCTGTCGTTCTGGCCCAAGGTCCAGTTCTCAGAGGCCAACAACCCCTGCTTCTTTGTCAGGATCAGCAGGTCCCCCTTCTTGAAGGGCAGGATGGTGGTGTCATCTGCAATTCCAGGTCACACACAGGGGCAGGAAAGCACCACTTACCAAGGGCGCTGCAGGGGCCAGAAACTGTGCTGGCATTTTGTGGTCTGTCTCCTTCAGGAGGTGAGTAAAGCCATACACGGAGTGGTGGGCCCAAGGCCACTGTGAGGCTGAGTGGTGGTGGCCTTCCTGGCCACACAGCCCGGGCAGGCAGGGGCGGGCAGTCCCCAGCCTCAGGGGACCTGCTCTCTGTGCTGTGAGGCCTCCTGAGCCTGCATCCTCCTCTGTCTCAGGCAGTTGGCAGATGTAATGGGCAACAGGGATGAGGTTTCCCAGCACACATTTCTCTCCATCCCAGTAGGCCACCCGCCTCCCTCCTGAGGTCCTTGCAGTCATTGCACCCCCTAATTCCCAGGGGTGCTCAGCTCTTGCTGCAGTGCTGGCTTGTAGGGAAGGTGGCCAACACCTAGACCAGCTCAGGGCTCAGTCCCCCACCCCTAAGGTCTGTGACCCTGGACCATCTGCTTCCCTGCTCTGAGCTTCCAGTTCCCTGTCTGTAAATGGGAAATTGAGTAGCTGTGGGGATGGTACTCAGAGCTCAGTTTGGTGGCCTGGCTGTTGTCTGCAGTGGGAGGGAGCGGACTTCCCTGAGCTTCCTGCAGCTACTGTCCTCAACTAGTTTCACCTTGGGGACTTTGAGACCACTTCCTTTAGCCCCTCATTTTATAGAAGGGAGGGCCTTGCCTAAATCTGCCCCACACCAAGCTTCATGGCCCTCTCCCTCCTTGTGCTTGGGTCCCTCCTGGAACCCTGCCACATGGCCACTGAGACAGGGGGATGAGCCGGCCACCCTCCCATTGACCAAAGACCTGCCCCTCCCCACCGGGCACCTGTGGCCTTCCTGTTCTGCAGAGCCATGGCGAACACGGACCTCTCCTTCAAGCCTTCCAGAAACATAGCTACCAGCTCGGCGATGGCCACGCTGCTGGGGGACATGAACTTGTACTCCTCTTCGTGCAGCGTGGAGAGTACCAGCCTCTGCCCACCCTGCGCCTCTCTGATGGGACAGAGGATGCAACATGACCAACGGCCTGTTCCACCATCCCCGTTCCAGCGCCTCGACAGCCTCAGAGGGGGTGACCCTCCTGAGTCATAGACGATTTGGTCAGGGGCACTGGTGGGGCCAAGGTGTGAGCTGAGGTCGGCCCACGTCCCAGGGACTCCCATGTGTGGTGGACAATGACATCCAGAGCTCAGGGTCCCTTGGGCTTCAAAGGTCCCTTGATGAGCTCCTGCTCTGTGGGCTCAGCTCTGGGTGGGTGATGAGGCGGCTGCTGTGCTGGGCCACCACAAGGATATGGCAAAGACTGTTGGAGTTGAGATGAGGCACTAGTCTTGGTGAGCTTGGGTGCGCTATGTCCCATCTTATGTCATGGGGACAAGTGCCAGCATGATCAGCCTGAGTAAGTGGTGGCCACTGTGTGCCCCCCACACACTGGTAATGATTATACTGGTCATGGCACACTGGGGTATGCTTTAACCAAGGGGGGCTCTGGCAGGGCACAGGCAGGCCCTTCCCAAAGGGCTGGGAGGCATTCTCAGAAGACAGGAGGCATGCAGAACCATAGAGGTGGGGGCATCTGAGGCCCAACCTGGCCTGCAAGGCTGCCCTGCCACACATTCTGCCTCTGTCCTTTACTTCCTCTCTCAGATGGTCTTCAACCTTTCATGTGACCAGTCTTGCCCACAAGAAGGGAAGGAGCCTGTAAATGAATGCACACCCAAAAGGGGCTGCAAGCTTTTGTGCCCCCTCCCAGGTGGACTTGGGTTTTAAAGAGAAGCCCAAGAGAACAATGCCTCGGGTGCAGACACAGCACTTAACAGAGTAGTGCCAGCCCAGTGGCAGGAGAGGATGAGGTCCCACGTCCAGCGGCCATCACACTGTACATGCCCATCCTCATCCCTGCACCCCAGCTGGGTGCCAAAGACAACATACCTCCCTCTATCCCTGTATCTCCTGGAGCCCCCAAGAACTAAGGTTGGAGGAAAAAGAGATTCAGGGCATGTTCCCTTGGGACACCCACCTGTTGGTGATCAGGCTCACGACCTCTGGAAAAGAGAGTTCTAGGAGTATCTTCTCTCTCTGGTCCAGGAAGTACATCCCCTTCCAGTTAACAGCTAAGATCAGCTGAGTCTTGGGCAGTCGGGGGCCTGGCCAAGGGAGACAGGGGTGTGAAGTTTAAGCTGTCCTCATGGGGAACCCTGCCAGCACCCACTCAGCTCCAACAGATCCCATTACCGGAGAGCGTGGTGACCTCAAAGAGCCGGGAGAAGAGCAGCGGCCACTGCAGGCGGGCCGTGTCCACCACCTGCTCCTGCACAGCCAGCGGCTTTGCCTGCTTCTGGGTGTACTGTGCCTGCAGGGGGACACAGTGGGTCACTTCTGTCACCCATCTCTCACCCAGTCAACCCCAGCTTCAACTAGTGACCCAATGTCCATGGTGCTCATTTGCTGGACCATTCTGTGAAGCTTCTATCTGAAGAAAGGTTAGTGCTGGTGAGGGCTGGTGGGGATGCTCTGGGGGGCTGGTACAGCCCTATTTTACCTGCCTTGGTGGAGGACCATTTGTGGGTGGTTTTGAGAAGGGAGGAAGCCTCGCCCCCTCGTTAGCATCAGGACGCCAGAAGGCGGTAGATCAGGCTGCAGCTTGCTGCCTCAGCATGGAAAGCTATGAGGGGGGCTTGCGCGTGCATGTGTGCTCGGGCCTGTTCCTGCCAACACATGCGTGCCTTATGGGCCTATGTCTTGCTCTGTGCAGGAGGCCTGTCTTGGTGTGCATCTCTGTGTCCTCGGTACCTCTGTCTATCCTCTCTGCCTACTTGGGAGCCCCTGCTCAGGGACCTTCATCTCAACCAGACCCTAGTCGACTTTCCTTCCTCCCTCTTTCTTGGCTTCTTCTCCACCTCTCCACCCCACCCCCCATCTCCACTACTCTCTGTCTATAGCTGGCTATAGTGGCCAATTGAACTTTCTTTTTACTATTTGTTGAATAAAATGTTACTTCTCTTGTTTTCTGTTTAAAAAGTGGTTAAGGAACATTCATGCTCTGGATTGTGGAATGCAAATCAATGGCTTATAGCTGAAGGGTGATCTGGCGACGGGCAACATGTATCAAGAATTGTAGAATGTAAAAAAACAAAAACAAAAAAGAAACCAAAACAAAACAAAAAAGAATTGTAGAATGTTCATACACTCTGAAATCTAGGAATTTATCCTGGCAAATAACTGTCAAGTGTATAAAAGTTGTATCTACAAAGTGGTTCACTTTGTTGTTTTAATTGTGAAAAATGGAGAATGATCTTACCGTCCATCAACAGGAATCAGTGAATTATAATTCATTATTGCAGTACTATGCAGCCATTAAAAATGAACATGAAAAAAGGAAGAAAAAAGAGGAAAAAAAGGAAAGGGAAAAAAAAAATGAACATGAAGAATAGTATTTAGTGATACGGAAATACAGCTTCATGCTATGTGGTTAAGTGAAGAAGCAGGTTGAAAGTGGCTATATGATATGATCCTATGTTTATTTTTTAAAAGGTATATTATTGGGGCACTTGGGCGGCTCAGTGGTTGAGGGTCTGTCTTTGGCTCAGGTCATGATCCCGGGATCCAGGATCAAGTCCCACACCGGGATCCCCACAGGGGCCTGCTTCTCCCTCTGCCTGTGTCTCTCATGAATAAATAAATAAAATCTTTCTGAAACAGTATATTATTTCTCTCTCTCTCTAGTCATGTTCATATCTCAGTTGTACAAGCATGGACATAATCTGGAAGGATATATACCACAATGTTAAGAGCAATGATCTCATTGATATATTATTGGTGATTTCACTTTTCTCTTTGTATCTGTTTGTTTTCTGATGTATTTGGTAATGTAGATGTTTTAAGTGGTTTAATGGAAAAAAATTCTGTGTATCTATGTTCACTTTGGAAAAGAGTGGCTGGGTAACATTTCCTAATTCTTTACCCTCACCCCAACTCTCTCTTCCCAAATTACAAAGCCACTTCTTACTCATGTTCATTTGGGTTCACATATGCCTCTGGTGGTCCCTCCTTCATATGAGCCCTAAAAGCCCATGGTCTCTCTCCTGTAAACACATCCACTCAGGCTGGGAATCACCAAATATGACCCAGTGGGCTTTGCTGCCTCTAATTCCTATCACCAAGAATTCCTATCGCCATCTTATAGAATAAAGGTCTGGTGGTCAAATATGTCTGGGAAATGTGTCTGGGTAAAACAATCAGGCTTCTCTACTGCAGGACTTGTCAGAGCCTTTCGTAAGCAGTTATGCACTGTGACTCCCTAAGAGCAGGACATGGAAAGTTGTATTTTCCAAACCACAGGTGCACAGAACCCTTGTCCGTGGGCCCTCTTGGGGCACCCCCTTTTCCTGTGGCAGAATGGAGACTATGTTGCTTGGCCATTCTCACTGCCCCTCTCTGAATTTGGATGGCCCCTGCTGCTTGAACCACACACTTGGGGTTCATCTCCCTACCACTGAGTTGTCAGTCCCTAACAAGTAGGCATGGTGCTGTCTTCTTCCTCCCTCCCTGTCCTGCCCTTTCTTGGTTCCTAGTGCCATGGGGATAATGGAAGTGGGCGTGTATTAAACAAAGGGAAACCCCCTATTCACAGCTCTCCTGCCATGGCAGCAGCGGTGAACAGTGAGCCATGCCTGGAACCTCAGGCCATGCTTCTGAGCTCAGCACCCTGGGCGGAAAGAGGCACTGATCGGGGGAGGGGGGCAGGTTTGGAGAGGGCTGCCTCTGTGACGGGGCAAGGGAGGTGCTATCCCCTCATAGGGTGGTGTTCGGGGGGCAGTGGAAACCCCCACTGGTGTGGGTGATCCTGAGGACACAGGTGTGTGTCAGTGAGAAGGTGGAGGCATGAGCCCCCAGGAGGAGCCATGTTTACATGGTGCAGGCTGACCAGGCAGGGGTAGAAGATGGGCGGCCCTCCTGGCTGTGCAGAGCCTGTACTGAGGGCTGGGTGTGGTGTGCAGTTGGCAGCTGTGGGTGCCCACCTGTGCCAAAAGGCTGAGACCCAGCCAGACGCTGTGGTAGAGATGAGGACAGGGATGAGCTGCCCTAACTCGCCCAAGATGCTGCCTGGAAGGGATGAGGGACAGTAGAGTAGGCCTGTGATAGGGAGCTGGACTGAATGATATTGTAGAAATCTCGAGACAAAGCTAGGCGCCCTGGCAAATCAAAGTCTCCCATTGCCCAGTGGGAGGCCTGTGTCCCTCGACACACCTAGGCCCTCTGTCCCAAAGGAGGCTACATAGCCCAAGTGCCCAGGCTCCATGGAGGCTGACCTTGGCGTGGGCAGCAGTGACGAGGCTAGCCCACTTCTCTGGAGGCTTGGTCTTGTACAGCTTGGAGGGGATGCAGCTGGGCAGCAGCTCCTGGACAGCTTCACTCCCCACCGAGGCACCGAGCTGCACGTAGCAGTGCTTGGCCAGCAGCTGTACCAGATCATCCTCCTGCACACCCCAGAAACAAACATGGAAGTAAGGGGGGGATGTGTAAGAGCCCACCTCCCCCACGACATCCCTGCCACATCCCAGCTCTTGCCCCAGCACAGTGGAGATGGCCAGCAATCAGGCCATCTGAGAACCAGGAATCTGAGCAGCCACCTATCCTGCCACCTCTGTTAGGCTGGACCTGCCCTTTCCCCAACACACTGGGATCATAGTGTGCCGAATGGGACCCAGGAGGCTGCTGTCCTGCTGGTAGGCTGGAACTTCTCAGCAGCCTCAGCCCAAGCCCTGCAAGGCCCTCTGCCAGAGGACAAGGGGCGACCCCCGTGCTACTCACCCACCTCTCAGGTAGACAGTGAATGTGCGGGAGTGAGCTGAGGCCCTGGTGCAGCCCCAACAGTGTCGTCTTAGTAGGGCCAATGTGGGCCACCTCTACCTATCTTACACAGTGCTCTTACCCACTGGTCACCCCTGTGTGGCTTATGCAAGGATTCATTTGGGCAGGGTCCCATGTAAGGCACCAGCACGGTCCAGCATAGGGCAGGGCTCCTTGCTCCAGGGGCCCTCTAGGTGCCCAGCAGCCCTCTTCTCTCCAGGAGGCCAAAGCTTGCAGAGTCACCTAGCTGCCTGCCCCTCTGGGGCCTGTCTCCCTTGCCCCTGCCTCTCCTTGCACACCGCCCCATTTCAGACAGGCCTCCAGGGTTACCGCAGCCAGCTCCAAGCCCGAGAGCAGTGTCCTCCTTACTCAGGCCCGAGAAGGCCTGCAAACGCAGGTGTAGTGTCAGTCCGAGGACCAGGTGCACGACTCCCCTCCCTGGATCCTCACACCATACATATAGCTCTCAGCCTCCCTGCGCTCTCTAGGGCCGCCTTCCTGCTGCCCCATGAACAGCTGCTGTGGTAAAGCCACCTGGGTCTGGGGCTGATGGGAGGCCTCCCCCGCCTGCTGCTGCTGCGTCGAACCCTGAAGACCTGAGCAAACCCGTGGTCCACAGGAGGAGGAAGGCGCCAGGCTGGGAGGGTACAGCTGCGCAGCCAGCGGAGGGCCGGGGACCTGCGCTCCAAGAACACATTCCTGGCCCCTGCCTCCCGCCTCTCCCTTCTCCATTCTGTGGGGTGCTCCCTGGGGGCCGAAGCCCAGCCGGCCCTGGAACACGCTGGTCCCCCAGGCTGACCGGCAGGTCCGTCTCAGGGCCGCCTCGTGGCGGCGGGGTCCCCTCACCTTCTCGAAGTTGTACTCGCCAGACCAGACCCCATGCAGCACTTGGCGGTAGATGAGCTGGGTACTGACGGGGTCCTCCTGGGAGTCATGCCAGGGGGTGAAGAACTCCTTCCGGAAGTAGATGCGCCAGGGCGACTGGCGCTCGTTCTCCCCCCTGTCCCGGGCCAGCTGCTCACACTGGGCGACTGTATCCATCACGTGGTCGCGCCCGCTGCCCAGGGACCAGAACTGAGGCCAGAATGGGGACAGGGGGGTTAGCAACCGCTGCAGGCCAGGCCCTGCAGGGACGCCCACCATCAGACCAGGCGAGTGGAGGGGGGCTCAGCGGGTCCTCCAGGGTCTGAGGGCTTCCCCACACAGGGGCCGGGCCGGCCCATGACTCTGACACACGCTGCCCTACGGGGCCCTCCCAGAAAAGGTACGGGTTGGTGTCCAAGGCCGGCATGCAGGGGCTATAGACCTTGACTGGTGGATCGGCCTGAGTGTGTTGGAGGCTGTGGGCTTGGGTGCAAGAGCGTTCAGGTGGCGCCATGTGGTGGGACCCTCTGACCTGGGGCATGGGAGTCTGCAGCTCCCTGGTACGTGGGGACTCCCCGCAGGATGGTGACTGCCTGGTCTATGTGGGGGCTGCTCAGGTGTGGCCAGGGACCTACGAGATATGTGTGACACGGGGCCAGGGCGCAGCCACTGGGCTGAGTACATGAGTGTCCCGGCAGGAGGACAAGTTTCCTCTGTGTGTGTGCGTCTGATAAGGGCAGTCGTAGCCAGGGGGACATGGTAGAGGGGCTCGAGCTGGCCTGGGTGTCTGTGGGAGGTGGGAGAGGGTGGGGCACTTGGCAGTACCTTGTCGTACACGGCCACCTGGAGAGAAAAGCCCAGGTGATCGCTGAGGCCCTGCTTGTGGGCAATGTGCAGGCAGACTTCCCGAGATGTCGAGGCAGAGTCAACCATGACAGTCAGGCTCTCTCCGGTCACCAAGATGACATGGATTGGGATGTGCTTCTTGGATTTGACTGCCTGGGGACGGACGAAGACTCAGGCCCTCTGTCCTGGAGGCCTCCCCACCACCGCTCCTCTCCCCAGCTTCCCATCCCTACGGGTTCCCAAGCACCAGGCCTGCTGAGGCCCCACCCAGCTCAGCACAGAGGGAACAATGAACACTCTGGCCAGCGATGCGGGCTGCTGAGCTGATGGACCCGCGGTGGGAGGAAGAGCAATATCGTCTGCAGCGGGCTCAGGAGTTTGTGCGCCTCTCCGAGGTACACGGGTGGGGTGCAGCCTGTAGGTGGGGGTGGGGGGAGGCTAGAGGGGTCCCATTTTAACATGAGAACTCTGAGCTTTGGGAGGTTAAGTGATTCAATCTCAGAAGGTCAGAGGAGCTCTTGGAAATCTCCAAGTCCTGAACTCTGAGACTGTTTGGGTGCACGGAAGCTACTGTTCCTGTGTGCGCATAGCACGGTGTGAGCACGGCACGCACAGCTGCTGCCAGGGCATAAGCAGTGCTGGCGCCCAGGTGCAGAGCAGATAGAAAAGGGAGAAGGAGAAGGGGGCCTGGACTTGGGTGGCAGGGCGAGAATGGGAAGGGGAGCCGCAGGAGGTGACCCCAGCATAGGGCCTGACGGGGCACAGGAAACATGTGCCTCCCAGGAGCCTTGGACCCCCTCCACCCTGCCCATGTCTGAATGACCCTTCCTGAGGACACTGCAAGAATGCACAGATGACACAAACAGCAATGTCACCAAGGATGTCCACCTTGGAATGATCACTGCCTTCTTAATAAAATGCGTATGTTCTTGGGAGGGTTAACACTTTACCCATTCAGTAGTCGGTCACACTGTAAGGCTAAGATTTATTTTCCCTTAAGCTGGTAGGCCCCTAAAGACCTGGGGAGGGCTCTTTTGAAACCTGGGCCATGCCTAGGGAGGCTGAGCCCAGGTGTGACCCATAGAGGGCACCAAGAAAGGTGGAGGGGCCCAGACGACACACTTCCTGCTGGCAGGTGCTGGAGGAGCCATGGGGCCCGGCAGCATCCTCCTCTGGTGGTCTCCCACCCCTGCTGGCCCCTACCTGCAGCTCCAGCCACGTGGGGGGCTCCGTGCGTACCCCATTAGCATAGGTTCGTCTCAGGCGTTCTGCACAGAAGGGCCCATAGCCAGCCGGCCCTTGACCAATGAAGTTTAGCAGATACTGGTGGGTGAGGAAGGGAAGGGGAGGAAGACACTTAGAATGGAAGCTACTTTCTATTTCCTGCCCAGACAGATTCTGAAAATCATAATACTCATTGCAACTAAGTGAGTTGATGAATGTGTTAACTGACCTCATTGTGGTGATAATTTTGCAATATATGCCTATGTAACATCACTACACTGTACACCTTAAGTTTAAATCTGGGAAAAATGAAAACAAAATAATAATATCCAGTGTTGGCAAAAGTGCGTTGAGATGGGCACTTTTCACACACCATGAGAAGGAATATAAATTGGCACAGCATTTCTGAGGACCAGGTTGTCACTATGTTTAAATACTGCATAGCTTAAAAACGTGCATACTTCTTGACCCAATAATTCAGACTCATTTTATATACGGTGTGTATGGTGGTGACCAGTTGGAAGACAGGCCCTAAATGTCCACTGGCAAGTTAAATACCCTCTGGGATAGCTATATACATAGATGGCACTCGGGAAAAGTTTAAACCATGAGAAGACACTTATGGAGATAAGTGAAAATGCAGGAGAGTCAATATTTAAAACACATCTGACAAAAGGTGTTGAAAACCATTTTGTCTCACAGAGATTTTGTGAGGAGATGCAGCCTGAAAGAGTTTGCTCATGTCAGGAGTGGCCCTGGTGCCCAGGGAAGATGGTCCAATGACCACGCCTCCTGCTGTCCCTGAAGTGACACAAGAGGAAGTGAGATTATTTCTTGTACGATCACAGGTAGGACGCTGATACCGCAAAGGGAACAGAAGGTACCTCTGGGTGTGGGGGTGACTTGTGTTTTCTTTTCAGACTTGCTGCATTTCCTACATACTATTTTACAATCAGAACCCAAGCTACATCAAAGCAGCGAGGCCTGGGGCTTCCAGTACTCAGGAGCACCTGTCAACACCCCACGTCCATTTTCAGCTCTGAGGACTAGAGAGTGAGCTGGCAGTCAGCCTCCAGTCAGTGCCCACTCCTGGGACACCTTTGTCTTTTCAACACACAGTTCACCCACCACTTCACTGTCGACTCCGAAGAGCCATCTTGGTGTCTGGGACCAGTGAAGTGGCCTTGCAGACCCTGATTAGGGGCCAGAAGGAGCCAGGTCCAGAGTCTTCTTTTAAAGATGGGGAAACTGAGGCCCAGGAGGCACTGCTGCCTACCCTGGCCTGCAGGAGCAGGGCTGGGACTTCTGGACCTGCTCCTGAGCCTAGAGCCAACCCATGCTTGCTGTAACCCACCGCCCCCCACTTTCGACCCCTGCCCCGGGGCCTCCTCACCTTCATGAACCTCTCGGAGGGTGGGAAACAGCCCAAGCAAAGGCTGAGCAGGATCCAGCCCCGGGCCAGGCAGCTTGTTTTGAAGTTCTCGGACAGCTGCTTGCAGATCTGGCAGTAAATCTCGTCCCTGAAAGACACACACAGCAGGGAGGCCAGGCTGGGGGCTGGCTCTGGGTGAGGGGACAGTGACGTCTGGGCACACGGCTCCTTCTGTGCCCCTGAGTGGGGTCATCTACACATGGCAACCTCCAGTCTCCTCACCTCCAGTTGCCTTGGCTGGGCTCCCTCCCCTGCCACATCCCAGGCCCACGGGGTGTCCGCTCACAGCACCCTGCCCTCCAGCTGAGGGGCGCAGCTGCAGAGAATGCTCAGGGGTCTCACAGCCCTGCCCCCAGTGGCCCCGCCCTCACTGTCACTTCCAACCTTCTGCCTCACCTTGAGCCATCCCTCCAACTATGGACAGAAGTGGAAAATCCCTTAACATCTCCCCTCTTGAGCAGTTTCCACTCCCACAGGCTCATGAGCCCCTCTCTCTGCCTTCTCTTTGGGAAGGGGCTTTCCTGGGTCCTTTCTGCTGACTTAAGCCGCTATCGTCCCCCACAACGGTCCTGCAGGCCCCTCCAGCCTCAATTATCCAGAGGCCAGCATCTTTCTCCTAATTACTCGGTGGTGTGATGATGGTCAATGTTGAACTACCAACTCTCCTAGGAAAAAAGCTCTCATGTTGCATTTGCCAATTTCTGTATTGTAAATATCTCCACCAATGCCAAGGTGAAGCTACTAACATTATATCACTGAACACAGAGTTGGGAAAAATATTCACGGCTGACAACATCAGCTCTCATGGGCTAGTACAGTCAGCTCCAGCCACCTCCTCTTTCTGCAGTCTCTACCCATATGATCATCAACTGTTTCACCCAATTTGGAAGTCTGGAAGCTCTTGGGACTCCTCCCATCAGCCAGCCACGTACTGTCAGTCTCCTGGATATTTTCTCTGCCCCCCTTCTCTGCTCCTGCTCTCTGAGCCATCCCTCATCAGCTCTTCTGGGACCTCTGCAGCAGCCCTCTCCTGGCCTCTACCCCCAGGTTCTATCCTTCCATGTGATTGCCAGGGAGACCTTTCTGGAATTCAAATATAACCATAGTCTTCTCTTTCTTAAAACTTCTCCTTACTACTCCTAGAATTGAATTCAATCTCCATGCCCCAGTTGTGACAAACCACTTAAAATTCCAGACCCTCAGGCTGTTTCAGGACTCTGTGATCCTGTTTACCTTCTCCCTCTGTCTGGTGAACACCCTTCCTCCTTCCAACTCCACCCAGCGAGGGCATTATGACTAGTCCTTGGTGCTCTCACTGGACTCCAATCTTAGCACAAGCAGTTATTGTGGGTGTTTGGCTTCTCCCATGCTCCCCACTAAAGAGTGAGCTCCCAGAGGACAGGGACACTGTTGCCCTCATATCTGCATCCCCAGACTTCAGGCTAAGGCCTGGCCCTGAGCAGGTACTTAATAAATACTCATTGCCATTTGCAACAACATGGGTGGAGCTGGAGAGTACTATGCTAAAGGAAATAAGTTAGTCAAAGACAAATACTGTATCATGTCACTTACATGTGGAATTTAAGAAACAAAACAGATGAACGGAGGGGGAAGAAAAAGAGGCAAACCAGAAAACAGACCCTTAACTATAGAGAACAAATGGAATGTTGCTAGAGGGGAGGTGGGTGGGGTGATGGGCTAGATGGGTGATGGATATTAAGGAGAGCACTTGTGATGAGCACCAGGTGTTGTATGTAAGTGATGAATCACTAAACTCTACATCTGAAATTAATATTACACTGCATGTTAATTAACTGAAATTTAAATAAAAACTTGCAAAAACTCATTTATTTAATGCACGGCTGGATGTGGAGGGGACATTTGCTTTGTTTTAGAATCTAAGATCCCAGAGCCAAGGATAGATGATAATACTCAACATTCTAAAGATATATATTCTTGTAGAATTTATTAAAAGATGGCAGAACCAGTCTAGCTACTGTGCCATCTCCTTCATAAAAGAAGATGAAAACTTTGAAAGGGGATTCCTGGAAGGGCCTTCATAAGAGTAGAGAGATCTTTGGCCCATCTCTACTCCCTCCAAGTGATGGGGAGCTAGAGGGAAGCCCCCACTTAGCCCCCAGCTGGAGCTGGAGCCAAAGGAAAACTGTTAATAGAGATGGGGCTGTCTGCCAGAGTAGAGATCCATCTCACTCCTATCTCAGGTATGCTGAACTCCAGAAGCCCATTGGCCTACCCCAGGGTACTGGAATGGGGTACAATGACAGAGTTCTTAAGAGTGCTTGACTTATGTATGCCCCAGAGACACAAGTTAGGGGCCTCTATGAACAAGAGACCAGCATCTGCTTCTTCCTGGAGAATTCTAAGCTACCTCAGATGGGAGAAAGAATGGACAGGAGCCGGGAGTTGCACTTGGTGGGCAAGCATGGACAAGCTTCTTGTTGACTAAGATGATACCACAAAAGAAGCTGGGACTCAGGCATCTTGATAGGATCCCACACAAGCAGGCACCCCATCATTCCAGAAGATTCCAGTGCTAAGAGGCTGTGATATGTTCAATTAGGGGCTAGATTTGAGAACAAGTCTCAATGGATCACTGAGAGTGTCAGCCCCAGCTAGGACAGCACTGTGTGGAAGTGCCTCTAGAGGTACTTGGAGAACCCATAGCGCATCTCATTTGGACACAATTTATACATGCCTGCCATATTAGAGCATATGGTGGCCAGGGAGGATTAACCATGAGAGAACTACCAACAGAACTAAGTTAGAAGACTTGCTGGGTTGGAGTCATACAGGTAGCTAAACCCTATAGCCTTATTTACTTGAACAACCAGAGGACATAGTTTGGGTACCCAAACCCAGCAGTTGAAAGTGAGAAGGGAAATCCCAGAATGAAGATAACCAGAGAGAGACACCTGGGTGGCTCAGTGGTTGAGCATCTGCGTTTGGCTCAGGGTGTGATCCTGGAGTCCCGAGATTGAGTCCCACATTGGGCTTCCTGCATGGAGCCTGTTTCTCTCTCTGCCTATGTCTCTGCCTCTTTCTCTGTGTCTCCCATGAACAAATAAATAAAATCTTTAAACAAACAAACAAATGAAAAAGAAGATAACCAGGGAAGAAGAGTTCTCAATTTTGCATATAAAATCTTCCTAAGTCTCTGGCTGGCCCCTGATCAACACATGTGTGGGGCAGACTCCAGGAATCCCAGCAAAGGCTAAAATAACTGACCATGGATTCCATTTGCTGCTCACTACAGGAAGTCAGAGTTTGAATCTAGCCAAGTTAATGACCTGCCAAAACAAAAGTCAACACTCTTTGAAAGAATATAACAGATTCCAGAGTCTTTAAACATGTCATCCTCAGTGTCTAGGATGCAACCCAAAAGTAATATATTTATAAGGAAGCAACAGCCTAGTACTAGACATGTGAGGAAACAGAAAAACATGACCATTCTCCAGGGGAAAGGCAGTCAATGGGATCTGACCCCAAGATGACTCAGATACTGGATTTAGCAGAAAAGATGTTAAAACTATCATCACTGCTGAAGGGACACACAAGGGACACTATGCTCATAGTGAATAGGAAATCTCGGCAGAGAAATAGAAACTATAAAAAGAACCAAGTATAAACTCTAGAATTAAAAAATATAACTTCTGGGATCCCTGGGTGGCGCAGCGGTTTGGCGCCTGCCTTTGGCCCAGGGCGCGATCCTGGAGACCCGGGATCGAATCCCACGTCGGGCTTCCGATGCATGGAGCCTGCTTCTCTCTCTGCCTGTGTCTCTGCCCTCCTCTCTCTCTCTGTGACTATCATGAATAAATAAGTAAAATCTTTAAAAAAAAAAAAAATATAACTTCTGAAAGTTAAAAACAAAAACAAAAACAAACTGTTACGTGGGTATAACAGCAGACTGGCACAGACAAGAGAAAGATCAGTTAATCTGAAGATGGATCAATAGCAATTATCCAGTCAAAAGAACAGAGAGGAAAGAAAAAAAAGAGGAACAGACTTGTAGAGACCTAAGAAATGATATCAAAGGGTCTTACATATGTTTAATTAGAATTCAAAGGGAGGGAGAGAGAGAATGAAATAGAAAAAAATCTTTGAAAAATTAATGGGCAAAATTTCCCAAATTTGGTAAAAAATAATAACCCAAAATATATGAGCCTCTAAATATAGTAGTCTGTCTCTGAAAGCAGTATACAGATTTCTTAAAATTTATATGAAAAGATAATTCCTGTAGAGCAATACATACGTAATATAAAAGAGGAAGTTGCTTACTTACAGGATCCTGCATTAAAGTCTATTATAAAATTTATCATTACCCCATGATAAATATATTCCCCCAAACTCACTTTTACCCCTGGGTTTTAACATAGAACAAGTAGAGAACTCTTAATGGTTATAATATCTACTGTACTCAGACCCAGGCTGTGGGCACCAGGACAGGGAGCAGGGAGAGGACAGGGTGTCTTAGGGAGCAGGCAGAGGAGAAGGCTATGGCCCTGGGCTGAGAGCCAGTTAGGGGGTCCGATGTTCTAGGTGGGGCTAAGGTGGGAATGGGGACTGACCTGAGGTTAGGCCGCAGGATAGCATAGCCCACAATGAAGTGTACCTTCTCCAGGTTGGACATGGGTCGGTCTGAGATGGGGCCATCAGGCTCAAATGCCTCCTCTCCAATATTCAGCTGGCTGGTTACCTTGAAACACAAAGGAGGTGGTCAGGACAGCTGTGATTCTCCTCATTTGCAGAGGAGGAAACCAGGCGCAAGGAGGGAAGCAAAAGCTTGGGCTCCCGTGGCAGGCCAATAGCAGGGCTGGAAGCAGACTAAGGCCCCCTTACCCTAGGCTCACCTGGCTTGTGATCTTGGAGGACCGCTTTAGCTTCATGGAGGAGATGTCCTTGCTCCCTCTGTCTCTGCGGCTGGACTTCTGTGGATGGAGACAGTTCCTGAGGGAAGGCGTGCCAGGCCAGCTGCTGCTCCAGAGGCTGCTGCTGACCCGACAGCCACCTAGGCAGAGCCAGTGTCCACCTCTCCCAGCCATTTCCTGGCCTGATTTACAATGCTGAGTGCAACCCTGCATCTCGGCTGAGCTTTGCAACACTCACAGATGCACATCCTCCTCCTCACTTCTGGGTCAGGAAACAGAGGCAAGGGGAGGTGAGAGAACCACTCACATAACCAGCCCTCAGGGAGGCCTCAGGACCATTCTGATTCCAAAGCCTGTACCTCTTGCCAGTAAAGTCCTTCAGGGTAGGGCCGGGTCTGGGCCCAGGACAACCCTGGGCCATGGTCATTCTCAGTGAAAATTTCATGGATGATTTGGAATACTTTCTGCCCACTGCAAGATGGGAGCTCTGCCAGAGGATCAGAAGAATCTAGGCTTCCAGGCCTGGGCTGGGTGGGGTGGGGCTTGTCTCCAGCTATTAGGATGGGTTAGTCTCCTTAGGCAGGAGTCCCACCTTGTCCTAAGGGTATCATGAGAAGTTGCTGCCAAAATTAGAGCTCAATGTGAGTTTGGGCTTGGGTTTGGATCAGTGGGGTTGGGGGTTGGGGTCAAACCGGTTTGCCACACAGGGATGGAATGCAAAACACACTAGCTGGCAGGCGAGGGTGAGCAAGGTCGGCTAGGCTCATTGCTCCTGTGGGAGGCACACAGCAGGTGCTTAATAAATGTACATACGAAGAAAAACTTGAGTTGTCACTTCTGGGAAGCCAGTCCTGCTTCTCCCTGTCCTCACCCTCCAGAGGTGCAGAGTGGCCAGACCACCATCCAGGGTCCCTTCCCTGAGTGGCCCCCAGTGATCAGTGCCCCCCTGGCATTCCCACCCACCATGGTATGTGACTTAGGAGACTAGGCATTGCTGCTTCCTCTCTTAGCTCACTTCGTCTGAGGAAGTCATATGCTGAGGAAGCATAGATGCTTCTAGAGATCCGGGGTCAGGGCTTAACTTGGACAACTTCCCACGTTAGTCCTGCACCAGGTCTGGCCAAGGGATCTCAAGCTGCAGGCCCCTTGGATTTCTATGCAGTTAGTTTGCACACAGGACCCTGCAGGTGTCTAAGTGGAGTCCCAGATACTGGATGTATGGGGTGGTGTGCTGTGATTTATAGTAAGAAATATATATGTATATTTGGTCTTCATCCCAATTCCTGGCGGAGAGGTCTGTAAACCCTTGGAATTTCCTGCAACAAAGGTGTCTTTTGTTATACTAATGAGGTGACTTTGAGAACTGCCTGAGGATTGTCAGTGGGACCCACCCCATGATTGGGGGATTGGAACTTTCAATCCCCTCCCTCCCACCTCCAGGGAGTAGAGAGGGGCTGGAGATTGAGTTGGATCACCAAGGGCCAAAGATCTATTCTTCTGTCTAAGTAATGAAGCCTCACTAAAAACCCAAAGTAGGGGGATCCCTGGGTGGCTCAGCGGTTCAGTGCCTGCCTTTAGCCCAGGGGCATGATCCTGGGGTCCTGGGATTGAGTCCCATATTGGGCTCCGGGCATGGAGCCTGCTCTTCCCTCTGCCTGTGTCTCTGCCTCTCTCTCTCTCTCTCTCTCTCTTATGAATAAATAAATTAACAAAAATCTTTAAAAACCCGAAGGACATTAGAAACTAGAAACAGTAGAAAAAAATACCCACTATTTGCCTCAATGTGGAGGGACCTGGAGGACATTATGCTGAGTGAAATAAGTCAATCGGAAAAGGACAAACATATGGTCTCATTCATTTGGGGAATATAAAAATTAGTGAAAGGGAATAAAGGGAAAGGAGAGAAAATGAGTGAAAATATCAGTGAGGGTGACAAAACATGAGAGACTCCTAACTCTGGGAAACGAACAAGGGATAGTGGAAGGGGAGGTGGGCAGGGGGGTGGGGGTGACTGGGTGACGGGCACTGAGGGGGCACTTGGTGGGATGAGCACTGGGTGTTATGCTATATGTTGGCAAATTGAACTCCAAAAAAAAAAAAAAAAACAAAAAAACACAAACCCAAAGGACAGAGTTTGGAGAGCTTTGGGAAATTTGGGGAGAATGGCACCCTGGGAAAAGGCACGCAAGCTCCACTGTCCTTTCCCCAAACCTTGCTCAATGCATCTTTTCCGTCTGGCTGTTCTTGGGTTGCATCCTTTTATAATAAACTGGTCATCTAGCAAAGTGTTTCCCTGAGTATATCTGTTTTCCCCAAGGTATTTGGGCCAAGATTTGAAAACTCAGGACATTTAGACACATATGTTTGGGTACCTGTTTTTAAATAAACCAAATATTTCCTTATTAAAAAAAAGTGTTCCCTGACTTCTGTGAGTTGCTCTAGCAAATTAGTCAAATCCAAGTAGGGGGTCACAGGAACCCCTGATTTGTAGCCTGTTGGTCAGAAGCACAGATGACAGCTTGGACTTGTGACTGGTGTCTAAAGTGGGGGGTGGTCTCATAGGACTGAACCCTTACTCTGGGATCTGACACTGCCCCCAGGTAGACACTGTCACAGTTGAGAGGCATGGGAGCACACCCAGCTGGTGTTGGAGAATTGCTTAGGGTGGGGAAAACCCCCACCCATTGGCATTAGTGTCCAATTATAGGTTGTCCTGGGGCTCCTCCTGCTGGACGGTCCCAGTGTGGAATTCCTTTGAACTATTCTTGGTTAGTTCCATTAAGATTACATCATGGAATTGAGGCCTTAGGAAGGACTTCGGACCCAAAGTAGATATGAATAAACCTTCCATCAGAGGGCAGGCCAGACCACAGGTCAAGAACTTGGTCCTTGAATTCAGTAGAATGGTTAGAAGCCCAGCTCTGGGCACTTCACTTCTCGATTTCTTGCCATATAATGAGTAAATTTAATAATCCCTTCTTCATAGGATTGGCTCCCCTAGAAATTAGCCGACGAGGAATAACCGGCGCTCGGCACGCTGTCTGCCAGCCGCAACACCAATTGCCACGTTCACGTTCTGTGCATTTGAATTGTGTTCAAGTCACGCCGAAGACCCAGAGCCTAGGAGACTTTCCAGTACTGACTGCGTGGCCCAGAGCCCCGGGGGACGCCTGGCTCTCGGATTCCTGGGCTCAAGCCAGAGGCTCCGTGGCTGACCCTCACCCCAGTCTTGTCACCCTTTTGGTCGGGAGGCCCCCCGGGCGCTGCCCCTCCGCCGCCCCCCGGCACGCACCTGTGTGGACCCGCAGTGCGGTGGGGACCGGGTGCCGCCCTCCCTGCCCAGGCTGTCACGGATCTGCCGCGTCACGGAGCCGCCGGGCGGGCCATTCCTGGCAAAAAGCACTGGCTCTGGAAGGTCACCCATGAATCTCAGAATGATGTTCCACACGGCCAGGGCGGCCTGCGGAGACGGAGACGGAGACGGGGGCTCAGCTGGACCAGGGCTAGCAGTCCCTTCCCTTCCTCAGTACCTCTGAACCCGGGCGGGGGGGGAGGGGGGGTCCAGCCACAAGAATCAGAGGACCCCGGGGTACCGAGCAGTCAGCATCTTCCTCATGGTAGAGCAGTGGGTATCGGAGGGGCCGCCGGATGTGCGTGTGGCTGGCCGATTTCTGGAAGTAGGTGGCAGCAAACTTGGGGAAGGTGTACTCGGCCAGCCCGTCCACATCGTCCTCAGACTCCTCCACCAGGGGGACCGTGTCCAGGTCAACCTCGGGCAGCTTCTGGCTCTTTGCTTCCAGGTCCTGGGTGCCAGTGAGAGGGAGGGTCAGGGTCAGCTAGCTGGCAGGGTGTGCATCTCTGGGGGCCAGGGAGCCCCAAGACAGGTCTGTCTGGGTGCAGTATGGAGCACGCCCCCCTCTGTCTGAGACCTCTTCCACCACCTCACACCCTCCATGGGCCCTGGTGGGCTTCTCCTCCTGCAGAACTGGTCTCAGCTGCCCCGACTACACAGCCTGGTGTGTGTGCTTGTGTGTGTGTATACATGCTTAGGGGAATGGCATAAGCACTTGGGGGTGGGGGTGCCTAGATCACTGGGTCTCGGGGCCCAGAGTGAGAGCCCTAGGGACTGGCTCCCCTCCTGCCCCTGCTCCTGCCCTCCTGTCCTGCCTTCCTCTCCCTGCACCCCCACCTCCCACAGTGCTCATTAGTTCTTCGGTTCATCAGCCCCCACATCACATTCTGCAGAGCAGCGGCTGCAGAGTGCTCTGTGAGAGGGGGTCAAGTACAGGGTGGGAAATGCTGCCTGGTTGGAAGCCCCAAAGCATTTGTATGTTAAAGGTTCTAGCAAGTCTCATAAGTCATAAACCTGCTTAACTTGAGAGGATTTGGCCACAGAAACTCACACTCCCCTTTTCTTTGTTTGCTCACCCAGGACTGCAGCACACACTTGACCACCCATTCTGCCAGCCTCCACCCTACCCCAGCCTAGCCTTGGCTTCTCGGGGAGCCTCCAGGCTGACTGAGTGGGGACCTCCCATCCCCTGCCAGACGAGACCCCTCAATAACAGGGCCCATCTTACCTCAAAGCGCCATGGAGCCTGGCCCTCCTGCCCACCAATCATGGAAGGGAGGAAGCCAAACACTTGCTCCACCATCTCCGTGTCAGTGATGGTATCGTAGATTGACTTACGCTTCCTGGTGGGGAGAATACTTTGGCTCTTCTGCCCTTCAGCTGGGATGACCAGAGGCCCCTGTGCACATACCCCATGGAGGAAAGGTTACCACAGGCCCAGTGGAGGCAAGCACCTCACAGAACCCAGCTAAACCTCCCCCCGATGTCATTTGTTCAAATCAATAAGATTTCTTCTAAAATCCTAGAATAGCTAGTGTGACTAGGGATCAAGCACCCTGGGCTTTTCATTTCCCACGGAGAATCAAAGATTCAGAGAAGGGAGGCTGCCTGTGTGTCCTCACTGTGACATGATCCCTGAGCTACTGCCTCAAGCCCCAGGGGCTCCCAGAACCTAGCTGCCCACCTGGCCCCTTTACTTAAAGCACAGCAAAGCTCCACCAGGATGGGCCCCTGGGCCATGCTAACTAGCGCACAGGTGAGGCTGATCTGTGGCCCGTCTGGGGCTACTTGGGAGCAGAGGCATGTCTGTGGGTCTATTGTCTTACTTGCCCTGGCCACTGTACTAGTAATGGGCTCAGCAGACCCAATTTTTCATCTCTAGAGCAGGCTCAGACTTCATCCTAGCCTTTTCCTTATCACAGTTGCCAAATGAGTGAGTTCTGAAGAAAGAGGTTGAGTCTTGGGTGCCCCCTGTAGGAAAGGGGATCACAAGGGTGAAATTTCAAAATGCAGGGATGTACACCCTGCACCGCTCCCCTGCTCCCTGCCCATCAGCCTCTCTTGCCCAGAGACTCAAAGGCTTCTCTTGGAATTTCCCTGCCCCAGAAGTGTCGTGCCTTGGCCCACTCACAGGGGCCCTTCGTCTCCTCCACAGAGCTGTGGTCTCCCATAGCTCATCTGGCCCTGATTTCCTCCATCGTTCAGGGATGGACCAGTCCTGCCAAGTGTCCCCAAGACTAAGAGAAGGGGATCAAGAAGCTCAATTTCCAGGTTCCAGGTATAAGACCATCCTGGTGACATGATGCGTCTTCTATGTTACATCCTCCATGCTCCTGGGGGCGACCTAGGTGTCCCAGAGCATATAAGGACATGCTGCAGTAATAACTTTGGACACAGAGGGGATGGGAGTATCTGGTGAGAGCTCTATGTTGCTGCTCATCCCTCCTGTCTGCCTTCCTGCTATGGGCCCCAGTCAGCCCTCACTGCTGAGGAGGGCTACACCTACATTGGCTTTCTGCTGCTGGAAGTTCCGCCGCGCAGCCATGCCCCTGGCATGTGCCTGTATGACCACCACTGCCCTTCTCTTGGCCTGGACTTGCTGGCGCACAAGGTAGCCCCTGCAGAGTGCCTGCAGCTGGACCATCCTCTGCCGCATGGTCTGGTACTGCTTTGCTAGCCACTGGCTCCGGGCAATGGCCTGCAGGCGCTCAAAACCCAAGAGGATCTGTGGAGGCAAAAGGGACAGACTCTCAAAAGGACGCCTGGGCCCAGCAAGGCAAAGAGCATAGAGAAGGCCTTCCCAAACGGACAGAGAGAGAGGCAAGTCATACACCCCAGGAGACCTTGCAAATTAGCTTTACAGTGAATCTACTTTTTGGCAAAGAGATAATGCTAAAATGTTATGCATCTACAAGCATGAGCATGTTAAGTGAGTTATTACTCGCAAAGCGCTTAGAACAGTCCTTGGCATGCAAGTAAGTGCTAAATAAGTATTATTAAATGGCATAATCAATAAAGTGGCCAGATTAGAGAATTGGTTTGGATGTCACATGGGTGATGGGATTCCAGAGGCCTTGCTTGTCACACCTAAAGCCCAGTCCAGGTAAACCATCAGAAGCTAGTGCACCTGTGTGGAGGCCTGTGGCTTGCTTCATGAAGCTAATTTCTGGGATCTTTAAAATAAAGAGGAAATAATAAATCCACTTCTATGCTGCAAACATGCTTTGGTGCACAGCGATTCCTGAGCCCCTGGATGAGTCTTGGCTTCTCAATGACCAATCCAATGGGTGCCGGGTGTGTGGGGTCATGTTTCATCTTACAAGCCTAGAGGTTATATAGATCTGCATTCAAACCCCAGCTCTACTGCTTACTAGTTGTGTGCTCCTGGGAAAATTATTTAATCTCTCAATACCTCAGCTTCTTGACATGTGGGGTTGGTTTAATAATAAATAAAATGATGTATGCAAAGCAAGGCTTCTAAGTAGCCTTTCCATCCATGTCAGCTGCCATTACATCCTTGTGAGCACAGCACATAGACAAATTTCAAAATGCAAAGATGTGCATCTTGTTTCTGCTCCCCTGTTCCCTGCCTTTCAGCCTCTCCTGTCCAGACTCTCAAAGGCTCCTCTTGCCTCCAAAGCATCATTCCACAGCCCAGTAACCAGAGGCCTTCACTCTCTTCCACAGAACTGTAGCCTTTCAGAGCTCATCTGGTCCTGGTTTCCTGAGCCTGGTTTCCTGGCCCTGGTTTGCATGTTCCCACCACAGTCACGTCCATGACAAAGGAAAGCAGTCAAGTGAGGCCCAATAGGGTGTGGTTAAGTTTGTTCTAGTTCATTCATTGAATATACACTCATTAACAGTGCCTGTGGTTAAGAAAAAAATTAGAAAGCAGAGCTTGAAACAGAGATTAATCCATCAACCCACTTTGTTGCTTGCAAATTGAGAAGACAATCATTATGTGATTTCAGAGCAGGACATCTCATCCTAGCTCTAGAGACGTCCAAACTTCTGCAAGAGATCACTCTGAAGCCCACAGACCATGTCACCTTAGATGATCTAAACAGAGAGTATGTAGAATGCTGAGGGCTGGTCATTTGAGGCCTGTTATAGTGAGTTAGTGATCTGATCCTTCCTGCCTGAGTTCTCATGTTCACATGAACAAGTTTTCAGTTGGAGTAGTCTCCCTAGTGAGTCCTCTCACCTGCTTGAAGTTCCGCTTGTTGTAGTAGCCTCTCCACCTGGCCTGGAGGGTCACAGCGGCCCGCCTCTGTCTCAAGAACTCCTTCCTAGAAGAGGAAATGCAAGTCTGAATGTGTAACAACCTTAGACATTTCAAAGTCTTGGGTGGGGGGGCGGGATGATTTGAAGGGAAGAGGGATAATGAAGTGTTGGGGAAAATGAATACATACATTATTTCTTTCCCAGAAGGCTTTATAAGCCAAAGACACACATGTTAAGAACTTAAATCTACTGCCAACTACACAAATCTGTGAATTAGGACAGTCCAATTTTTAGAGCAATCAGATAATTTTTCCTCACTCCTTCCAAAGATCTATGAAGGGATAAAGCTCATTTCCAACTTTTTACTCTTTGTCAGGTTTTTCCTGATCCTCTGACCAGTAGCCCAGGTGTCTTCTGGGAACCAGGTCAGAAATCCTAGGACCAGGGTGCCTCTCTGGAGGCAGGTCAAGGCAGGAGGGCAGCCCCTGAAGTTCCACCAGACTGCTCCCCTCTGCATGGTGGAAAGTGGCCTAAATACAGAGGGGTAACCTAAAACATGGCTCCTGGTGAAGTGAGCTTGGTGCATATAGATGTACATTTATCTCACACTTACCTGAGTTTCCTTATCATTTCTAATAATTTTTCAGGAATTTTTTTTTAGGTTTAGGACAGTAGATCTCAACCATGTTAAAAATGATCTGGGGAAGGCACCTGGGTAGCTCAGTGGTTGAGCATCTGCCTTTGGCTCAGGTAGTGATCCTGGGTCCTGGGATAGAGTCCTGCACCAGGCTCCCCACAGGGAGTCTGCTTTTCCTTCTGCCTGTATCTCTACCTCTCTCATGAATAAATAAATAATAAAATATTTTTTAAAAAATAAAAATGATCTGGAGAATGTCAATATTTATTGATGTCCAGGTCCTACCCAGTCTGATTAAGGATTAAGTCAGAATCTTGGCTAATGGGTCTGGAGAATATCTATCTATCTATCTATCTATCTATCTATCTATCTAATATTTTGTGGTATATGTATACACACATAGTATAAATATCTCCCCAGTTGATTCTAATACAAGGCTGAAGTAAGTAATTATCTAAAATAGAGATAATCTGTTTCCTTTCTAATACTTATACCAGTGGTTCTTATATGGGGGTGATTCTCCCCACTCCCCAATTTGGCAATGTCTAGAGACATTTTGGGTTACTATGACTATGGGATGGGGGAGGAGGGTGCTACTGGTATGTTATGAGTAGAGGCCAGGGATGCTACTAAACATCCCATAAAGCCCAGGACAGCTCCTCACAACAAAGATTTATCTAATCCAAAATGTTAACAGAGGTGAAGTTGAGAAACTCTAGTTTCTATCTTTTCTTTAATATTTGTATCTAATTTTATTGTCCAGAAGAACAAGAACACTATCAATTATCATTGATGATCACTTCTGGGAAGATATAGTAGACATACTTTTCCCCATTACTCCTGCTAACTACAACTAAAAACCTTGTACATTTATATAAAACAAATATAAGAAGACTCTGAAATGTGGAGAGAAGGCAGGCCAGTTAGAGATCTCAGATCCAAGGAGTAACGGTGGTAACTCCTCTGGCTTTTCTTTTTACCTCATATTCCCCAGACTAGAAGCTAAAGAATGAGAAAAAACAAGCAACATGTGCCAACACTGACAGAAATGTTATCCATTATGAAAATGCTTCAATGAACAATTATAAACACCCTTGAAACAAATGACAAAACACAAAGTCTCACTAAGGAAGTAAAAGACATAAAGTAGAACAAAATGGAGTGGAAAAATACAATAACTAAAAAACAAAAACAAAAACAAAACCTCCATGGATGGGCTTGGCAACAGAGGGAAAGAAGAGAGTAAAGAGTCAATGAGCTTGAAGACAGAACAGTAGAAATCACCCAGTCCGAAAAGCAGAGAGAAAAGAGACCAAAACAAAGTGAACAGAGTTTCAGACCAGTGGGACTATATCTATTTTTGTTGTTGTTGTTGTTATTGGAGTCTTAGAAAGAAAGGGAAAAAAGGCAGTGCTGAAAAAGCATTACAAGGAATAATGGCTGAAAGCTTATAAATGTAGCAAAAGATATAAACATAGAGAGTCAGGATACTGAGCAAACTTCAAACAGGATAGAGTCAACTAAATCATATCAAGATACATCATGGTCACACTTCTGAAAACTGAAGGCAAAAAATCTTGAAAGTAACAAGATAGAAACCACACATTTCTTTTTTTTTTATTTTTTTATTTTTTTTATTTATTATAGTCACACACACAGAGAGAGAGAGGTAGAGACACAGGCAGAGGGAGAAGCAGGCTCCATGCACCGGGAGCCCGACGTGGGATTCGATCCCGGGTCTCCAGGATCGCGCCCTGGGCCAAAGGCAGGCGCCAAACCGCTGTGCCACCCAGGGATCCCGAAACCACACATTTCTTATCAGACACCATGAAGCCCAGGAGCAAGTGGCACAATTATTTTCCAAGGATTGAGAGAAAAGAGCTGTTATACCAGAATTTATGTTAGTGAAAATATCTTTCAGAAACAAAGAAGAAACCAAGACATCATCAGATGAAGGAAAACTAAAAGCACTAAGAGGATTGCCAGTAAACCTATCCTAAAAAAATGACTAAAGGAAGTTCTTCAAAGAAAAAGGAAATGTTAAAAGAAACCTTGGAATGTCAGGAAGAAAAAAAGAAATAGTAAGCAACAATATAGGCAAATACAATAGGCTTTCCTCTCCTTTTGAGTTTTCTAAATTATTTTTGATGATTAAAGCAAAATTTGTAACTCTGTCTGATGTGATTCTAGATGTGTGTAAAGGAAACATTTAAGGAAAATTATATTACAAATGGGAGAAGGTAAATGGACATAAAGGGAGATAAAGTTTCTATGCTTCTCAAAGTGGTAAAATGATGTCACTGGTAGACTGTCATAATTTGTGTATATTTCATGTAATAATAGAGCAACCACTAAAAAAAAGCTATTAAAAGAAATACACTCTCAAACACTCTAAATAAATAAAAATGGAATTTAAAAAATATTTAGGTAATCCACAGTAAGGCAGGAAAAAGAAAACAGAGAACAAACAGAAACAAAAACTAAAATAGCAAACTCAAGGTCTAACATATAAATAATTACATTAAGTATAAAAAGCTTAGCTACATCAACTGAAAGACAGAGATTGGCTTAATAGATTTAAAAACATGACTGTCTATGGGAAACTCAGTTGAAATACATGTTGAAAGTAAAAGACTGAAAGATATATGTCATACAAATAGTAACCAAAATAAAACAAGACTGGCTGTATTATTCTCAGATAAAGTAGACTTCAGAGCAAAGAAAATAACCAGATACAAAGGGGGATATTACATGATGATAAGAGGATAAATCTACTAAGAAGACATAGCAGTCCTAAATGTGTATGTACCAAACAACACAACTGAAAAATATATGAAGCAAAAAATGATAGAACTAAAATGAAAAATGGGAAAATACACAATTATAGTTGGAGACTTCAACACTCCCTCCTCAATAACTGGTAGAACAACCAGGCAACAAATTAGCAAGAATATAAAATTCAATATCACTATCAAAAAATAAGATCTAATTGACACTTTTAGAACATTCCACCAAACAGCAGAATATATATCCTTTTCAAAGACCTTTAGAACATGTAATAAAACAGTCCATATCCTGGGCCATAAGGGAAATATCAGCACGTTAAAAAATTTAACTCAGAGTATGTCTCTGACCACAACGGAATCAAAGTAGAAATCAAGAACAGTATGATAACAGGACAATCTCCAAACACTAAGAAACTTGACAACATACTTCTATTTTTTTTTGACAACATACTTCTAAATAACACATGGACCAAAGAGAAAGTCTCAGAGGAAACTTTTTTTGAAAGTGAACTGAATAAAAATGAAAGAACACTATATCAAAATGTATGAGACACAGCTAAAGTGTGCTGAGGAGATTTGTAGCATTTTACACTAGAATAGAAGAAAAGGTTTAAATTCCATTGTCTAAGTTCCCACCTTAATAATCTAGAAAAATAAGAGTAAAATACACTCAAAACTGGAAGAGGAAAAGAAATAATAGAAAGAGCAGAAATCACTGTAATTGAAAACAGGAAGAAAGAAAAGCAACAGATGAAATCAGAAGATGGTTCTTTGAGAAGGTCAATAAAATTGACAAACCTCTAGCAAAACAGACAAAGAAAAGAGAAATACACGAATTGTCAATATCAGGAATGAAACGGGGTATCATCATAGCTTCTGCAGACATCAAAATGATAATAATAGAATACTATGAATAACTATATACATATAAATTTGACAACTTAGATGAAATGGACCTCAATACTTAAAAAAGCACTAATTACCACAACTCTCTCAAGAAGAAATGTATACTTTAGATTGTCTTTTAACTATTAAGGAATTTTTAAAAAAGATTTTACTTATTTATTCATGAGAGACACAGAGAGGTAGAGATACAGGCAGAGGGAGAAACAGGCTCCATGCAGGAAGCCCGATGTAGGACTCGATCCCAGGACTCCGGGATCAAGCCCTGAGCCAAAGGCAGACGTTCAACCATTGAGCCACCCAGGTGTCCCAAATATTAAGGAATTTATAATTAAGAACTCTCCATAAAGAAGTCTCCAGGCCAACATGGTGTTGTTAATGGAGAATTTTAGCAACATTTAAAGAAGAATTCACATCAGTTCTACACAATCTCTTCTGGAAAATAGAAGAGGAGGAAACACTTCCTAATTCATTTTATGAAGGTAATGTTACTCTGATACCAAAACCAGATAAAGATATTACAAATGAAGAAAAATAAAACTATAGATGTCATAAATATAGATGCAAAAATTCATGACAAAATATTACCAAATAGCATTCAGCAATATATAAAAAGAACTATGCACTATGACTAAGTAGGACTTACTCCAGGCATGCAAAGCTGGTTCAAGATTCAGAAATTGATCAATATAATCCACCATATTAAAAGGCTAAACAAGAAAAAAAAATCACATGATCTTATCAGCTGATGCAAAAAAAAATTTTTTTGACAAAATTCAACACCCGTTTCTGAGAAAAACTCCCAGAAAACTATGAGTATAGGAAATGTCCTCAACTTGATAAAGAACATCTACAAAAACCCTACAGCTAACATTATACTGATTGGTTAAAGACTGAGTGCTTTCCTCTGAGATATGAAACAAAGCAAAGATATCTGCTCTTACCAATCTTATAGTACTGGAAGTTCTGGCCAGTGCAATAAAGCAAGAAAAGTAAATAAATGACATAAAGATTGGAAAGGAGGAAATAAGGCTGTCCCTTTTGCAGATGTGATTGTCTACATAGAAAATTTCAAGAAATCCATAAAAAGTAAGTGGCTTCAGTAAAGTGGCATGAAACAAAGTCAGCACAAACAAATCAATAATATTTTTAGACTAGCCATGAACACATCAATGCCAAAATTAAAAATACAGTACCATTTATAATTTCTCAAAGAAATGCCCCCAATTTAGGTGTAAATCTAACAAAACATGTTCAGAACATGTATAACAAAACTGTAAAACATTGGTGAAGGACATCAAAGAAGATCTAAATAAACAGAATTCATGGATTAGAAAACTTAAGATAGTAGAGATGTCAATTCTCCTCAAATTATGTATAACATAATTATTACCAAAATCCCAGCAAGAATATTTTGTAGATATGGATAAGGTCTTTCCTTAGAAAGGCAAAGGGCCCAGACAGCTAAAAACAATTTTGAAAAAGAAAAAGGTGGGAGGACTCAGTCTACACAAGTCTAAGACTTATATAACTACAGGGAATAAGAGAGTGTGGCAAGGGAACAGACACATAGATCAATGGAACAGAATAGAGAATGCAGAAACAAACCCCCAAATATGCCCACCTGATTTCGACACAGGTGCAAAATCAATTAATTGAAAGAAGGATGGACTTTTCAATGAATGATGCTGTGGCAACATCCACTGGGGAAAATATTTAAAAAGAACTGTAGCCTAAGTCTCACATGCTATACAAGATTTAGCTCAAAATGAAAATGGACCTAAATGTAAACTGTAAAACTACAGAGCCTTCTAGCAAAAAAGATTGGAGAAAACTTTCAGGCAGAGATCTTAGATGTGACACTAAAAGCATGCTCCATGAAAGGAAATTTGATGAACTGGATTCACTCAAAACTAAAAATTTTGCTCTGCAAAGACCCACTTAAGAGGACTTAAAAACTAGGGGCACCTGGGTGGTTCAGTCAGTTAAGTGTCTGCCTTCAGCTCAGGTCATGATTTCAGGATCCTTGGATAGAGCCCCACATCAGGCTCTTTGCTCTGTAGGGAGTCTGCTTCTCTCTCACACTCTCCCTCTGTACTCTCTCTCTCTTTCTCTCAAATAAATAAATAAATAAATAAATAAATAAATAAATAAATAAGAAAACCTACAGACTGGGAGGAGATATTTGCAAACCATACATCCAACAAAGGTCTAGGGTCTAGAATATATAAATAACTCTCACAACTCAACGAAGAATCCGATCAGAAACAGGGTAAACGACACAGACAGATGTTTCACCAAAGAGGATATATACATGTGGCAGATAAGCCCATGAATAGATGTAAGTATGTGGGCTGAGAGGGGTTTGGGCCAGGCCAGCACCTGTATTTGTAGCCTCGCAGTACTCTTTGGATGTTGATTGCTGCCTTGTCCAGGGTCTGGGTCCTCTGTACCTCAAGTAGAGTGTCCTGGTTATCCTGGAACAGAAGACATCCGGTATGTAGCTGCCTCTACTCATCTCCACACCCTACCTGGGGCCAGGGCTCTGTCTCCAGAAACATCTTTCAGACTTTTCCCATATGTGTTCCCAGGAGGCAAGCAGGGGAAGGGGCCTTCAAATTGACCCTGATGTGGCTCAGAGACAGGAGCTGCAACAATACCCCAGTTCCCAATCGAAGAACTTCCCATTTTAGTTCTCTCTTCTTGTTAATTCAATGTGGCAAATTTCATTTCCACTCTGGAGAACCCAAGGAGCGGGCAAAAAGTTTCCCCGAAGCTGTTTTATTTCCCACAATTCATGTGAAATGTCACCCAACTTGTATTATAGACTCATGCTTGTTTCAATAGAAATATGTTTCTTCCAGCCTTTAAGTAGGATTCAAAGTGAGTTGATGAGCCCTATTTGCCCCTGAGCTATGACTTTCTCTGGCCTGCCTTTGTGCTTCACCTGGATCGCTGTTCCCTTGGGCTTGCCATCCTAGTCCCATCCTAGTCCCTACCATCCTTGTAGAACACAAAGCAGCTTGGTGCTTTGGCAAGTGATAAGGAGAGGCAAAGGCTTGGTGCCCTCTCCTACCTCCATCAGCCTCCCATCAAGCAGATGCTGAGCCTCTTCATGTGCCCAGGTGGGCACTGTGGACACAGAAATACACTCGGCCTCTGATGGTGGCCTCAAGGAGCAGCCAGGAATGGGGAGAAGTGGAGGGATGGGCACTCTATTCCTCCCCTCCTTGGCCACCTGATTTCAGACTGTAGCTACTGGCACTGAGGAGGAGGACTATTCTCCGGGATAGTGGAAGCCTACCCTGAGCTGCTTCTTGCTTCTGCCTGGTGGCTCGGAGCAGCTCCTCCTTATCCTCAGGTCTTATCTTAGATTCCCCACTCTGAGAAGCCTCCTGGACTTCTGCAGGCTGGGCTGAGCCCTCCCCACATTCCTCCTGCCTCCCTTCCCCCCAGCATGGCTTTCTACAACAGGGGGCCTCAGAGTGGGGGCCATACCTGAGCAGGCTCCCATGACATTAGCTCTGGGTGGGTGAGGGGAAGCCACCTGGTGGGCATGGGACCAGCCCCAAGGAGGAAATTCAGGCAGCATGTTTGGGGGCTCACCTTCAGGAAAATTTTGGTCTTTCCCACTTTCCATTCTTTGTCCGTCCCCAGCTGCATTTCAGCAATGCGCAGGGTCATCTGGCGAGCCTTGTCTCGAAGCTGCCAAGGAGAAAACAGGAGTGGCTGGGTGGAGTTGGAGCAGCACCCCTTCCCCCAGGTGGGAAGCAGAGGGTCCCTTTCCAGTGCTTTCTGGGATTCAAGTCCTCCTCCTCCTCTGGGTTTCACAGTCAGTGTTGCTCAGCCAGCACACAGGCTCCAGCACTTCCAAACAAGGACTGGGCCCAGGGAGCACCCAGGACCTAGAACCTCGGGGCCACGACGCTGCATGGGCCTGGAGCCTCAGTGTGGCTGTCGGGTACTTGGACAGCCCAAAGTTTAGGATGGTTAAGTGTGTGAGGAAGGATGGGAAGGACCTCCCGCCCCAAATAGCGATCAGCCACACAGCATCTCTCCAGCACCTGCCACAGAAGTCTGTGCTTTCAACCGCAGACACCTCCTAGAACCGACGTACAACCACCAGCCTCGTCCAGGGAGTGTGACCCGGTGCGAACCACCCCTTCCCTCACTGCCAGGGCACCCGGGGAGGCACCCGGGGAGGAGCGGGAGGAAGGGAGGAACGAGGGTCATCTCGAAGCTTGGAGTCCACTCCCTGGAGGGCAGCTAGGGGGGCCCGGGGAACTGGGAGTTGGGGCGCCTGGAGGAGGCAGAGGCTCGGAGGGTGACCACTGCCGCTTCCTAGGGTCCCAGGGTCCTAGGGCCGGTGTGCAACAGGCACCTGCAGGCGAACGGCGCTGGGCAGCAGCACGCCGAACCTCCGCGCGAACTCCTGGAACGTGTACCGGATGGGGAAGCCGGACCTGCGGATGTGCACGGTCTCCATCATCCCCGAGTAACGCAGCTGCCGGAGGCACAGGTCGCGGTCGAAGAGCTGCGGGCAGACGGGAGCCGGGCGCTTCCTGAGCCGCCGCGCGGTGGGCGCTCGGCCTCCTGCACCTGCCCGCGCAGCACAGCTCAACGGGGCTGGCCGAACCTCTCTTTGGAAGAGAGGCATTTGGCCCGAAGTCCCTGAAAAGCCCCAAAAGTGTTTCCGAGGACTTGGAAGTCGGTACCGTACAAACTGTAACGTCCACCAGAGCGCTCAATGCTTCCTTCGTTCTCAGGATATGCAGAGTTATATAAAACGAATAGAAAAGCTATTTGCATATGTCATGCTGAAATATTTCCTCTTGGCCTTGCCTGTGTTGGGCTGGGCGCCCCTGCAGCGCTTCCAGACCATTCTGCCTCCCACAGTCTAAGGGAATGAAGAAATGCGTTTCATACCCAGTGTCAGAAAATATTCTAGCCAACTTACTCTTTCTGCCCCCCCCCCCCCCATCCAGGGACAGCAGGGCCGACAGACAGGAATACAGGCCTGACGCTTTGCCCAGGGATATGGGGTCCCCACCATGGCCTCGGTCTATACTGCTTAGCTTCTGGACAACCTCCCTTCAACCTCCGAGCCGGGGGACTAGGGGCACACCCTCGAATCTGGCAAGCTCACCAGCAGGCAGTTACCCACATGGAAGCACTGAAGGCCACAGAGCCAACTGCTGATGGGGTCCACGGCCCCCCATCAGTTAGTCTGGGCAACTAATTGGCTTCCACTTATTGAGCATTTCCTGTGGGCTCAGTGTTTTTCATTTCATCTTTCCAACAGCCCTGCATGATGGGATACTTAGGTCCAGTTTAAAGAGAGATGGCGGAGGCTCAGCACCACACTCCTGAGTGGCTGAGCCATGTTTAACCCTGAGCCTGCCTGACCCTCAGCCTGCCTCTCAACCACCACGGGACACCCACTGTCTCTGAGAAATGTGCCAGCCAGGGGTGCTAGACAAACAGGAACTTCAGCCTCAGGCCCTGCCCACCTGTACCAGCTCTGCAAGTTGGGGTGGGAAGGTGGCCAGAGGGCCTCTGGAAGCACAGTTATTCTCTAAGAGGTGTCGTGCCTCTAAGGAAGATACATTCAGGATTTCCTGGGCCAGTCCCAATTTCATATAATTTTATTCTATTCAAAAAATATAATCAATTTCATGTAATATTAATTTTTCCCCTTTAAAATTTTTTTGTCATTTTATCTCCTTTTATATGGCATCTTCCAGTTTTGGGGATCCTGTATTTCAGCCTCTGGGTGGGGTTCCCAAGCCCACAGACCCGGGACTCCCGGGCGGACAGCAGGCTCCCACCCCACCCCACGCATAGGCGGATAAAGCCACCCTTCAAAGAGTGCTTGGCCTCAGGTCTTGGTGACCAGCAGCTAGCCGGCCTCTTCCATCCTAGTACTGGTTGTTACCCCTTATTGAGTGGGGTTTACACATGCAAATTTGCCAAAAACATCATGTACAGTCCTTGCTGCCCCCACAGGCAGGCACGATTCTTACTTTACAGAAGAGAAAATCAGCTCAAAGAAGCAAAGCACCTGGCCAAGGGCATACAGCCTGAGACAGGCCTGAGACAACAGAGGTCTGGGTTATACAAAGTCCTGCCAGTCACTGACCTTTGAATGGCCTAGACTGGTCACCTTACTTCAGTGTCCCCATCTGGGGGTAGATAGCCCTAATGCTGACCAGACCCTGCAGAAGGGAGTAGTGTGACCCTAGATGCCATGAGAATCATGTAGTAGATGCCCCCTCCCTCTCCATGCATGCGCCCAGCCTCCCCTCATTACCAGTGGCTTCTTGTACTCATTGGGTTTGATGCAGCGGATAAAGTAGGGCTGGCAGCTGGTCAGGATTTTCATCAGCTGGTCCAGGGACTTCTTGAACTGGCCTGCCAATGTGGAGGGCTGCTTGCTGGAGTCTGCAGACTGCAGGCAGAAGCAGAGGCATAAGTGGGGGGCTGGGGAGCTCAGCCTGGGGCACAGCTGACCCAGATGAGGGTTTCTGCCAAGGTCCCACAGAGAGGCAGGGCTGCACTCATTCAGCCCCTCACTCACTGGCCCACCATAGGTTCTGGTGAGTAAGATGGAGCAAGGTGTCCTGTCTAGAGGTGGGGTCTCCCAAGAGGGGTGTACAAGATGATACACCAGAGTGAGAAAGAATGTGAGAACTGACAACATTCATTTTTTGCCTCTACCCTTCTATGTTTTTAGTTTTTGTATCGGTTTTGTATGTTTTAAAAAATGTTTTACAGTGCACTTTGTATGCATTGTAGTATACGTATATAGTTTTTAAAAAGATGTCTCAAAATTATGTGCAAAATGTCTCAAAATTTGTGCAATGATGATCTTAGGTGATGCTCCTTGATCAAACACTTCCAGGTTAAATGCACCCAAGCAAAGGTATGTACTGCCAAATTCCATCAGTTGGCAGTACATGTGTTAACACTTCTGAGAAGAGGATGCCATCATTGGCACCTTATAGTAACAATGGGCTGCATTTTCCTGTTGCCTTGGTTTGTAAAATCACGTGCATTTCCCTCACCGTCGTCCTGCTCCCTGAAATCCCCAGGACATGCTCTTGGGGTCCCACAGAGCCAGAACGAGCCTGTACCCTGGCCTCAGCTGTAGAGAGTTTAGCCTGGCTCAGTGATGCAGGGGGTCCAGCCTGACTCCCCTGGTTCCAGACCTGGGCAATTCCCGCAAAGCCTCATGGCTCCTTGGTTGCCTCTCAGGGCCTGCTCTGTACATGGCCCTGCACGCGGTGGGCCCTGGGCCTTGACGTTATAGGAGAGGCCTCCTGCAGAGGTCAGGTGGGGCATGAGGAAAGGTGAAGGGCACCTCAGCGTGGCCAGTGGGGCACAGGGGGCACAGTTTCTCCTGCCTACAGCCCAAGTTCTTATACCCCAAGTTCCATAGCCACTCAGCAGGCCCCAGCTCCCTGCCCAGGGTGGGAGGGAGATAATTAGATAATTTGCAGGGCTTTTCTGGAACAGTCACTCTTAAGGGGTGGAGGTGTGCCAGAGAGTGGGTGGGCACACCCTCATCCCACCAGGAAATCCTATGCTGCCTTGAGGAGCACTGGGGGCTCTCTGCTGTCCACCTTCCTGGTCAGTGGCCCTTAGTGCCACTGCTGCTGTACCACACACCCTGTACCACACACACACACACACACGACATAAGACACATACCATACCATGCACACACCACACACATATACCATACATACCATAGTACACTCCCTGGTACATGCCACACACCCCATAACACACATACACACCATACATACACCATTATCACACGCACACACACCCCATACCACTTACACACATCACATACGTCATAGCACATGCATACACACAGCACACATACTATCCCACACACATCCCACATATACTACACCCCCCCACACACATCCCACATCACACATATACATACCATCCACACTATAACACACCCCCATACACACATACCACACATATCCCATACCACATACACATACATACCCATACACACACCACATACACCACACACCACACATACCACACATACCACTCACACCACACACACCACACCTACTCCCCACAAACACCATACAAAACACACACACCATGCACACACCACACAATACACATACCATACACATACAACATATACACAGAGACCATAATATTAACAAGAGCAGATGTGCCTCCACTAGACCACCACACACTCAGAAGCAGGCCTGTGCACAGGCCTGTCCACATCCAGGTGCACCTGTCACCTTACTACTGTCCATGCAGCAGCAGCAGTGACACCTCACTCCTGTTTTACACTCACTTCTGGGCCCTGACTGAACAATGGAGACCCCAGGTGATAGGTCATCCCTGTGCATGCTTGTCTGGCCTTTGTGGCCTTGAGGGCCAAGAGACCCAGGAGGCACTGGCAGGGCCACCCACGGGAGCCCACCTTGAAGAGCTGGCTCCCTGCGCTAGCCTGGATGATGGTGCTTTGGCCCAGCTTGGTCCCCGCTGACTCCAGCTTGAATATCTCCTTCAGGAACTTGTTTTTGGAGGAGTAGACCAGAGTGAGGATATCTGTGCTCAGCATGTCTCGATTCTTCTCCAGGAAGCCTGTGGGGGAAGCAGAGCCCGCCCGCCAGCTCAGTTCAGCCATCACTTCTGACCCCCAGGGGAAGGAGAGGGCAACGAGGTGGGGATGCCCAGAGGAACCCCCACAGAAGCTGCCCTCTTCACCCCTCCCTCAACCTCCCTGTGCAGCCAGCGGAGTTCCCTGCACCCCCGCCTGTGCCCATCTCTGCCCAACACCAGTGTATCACACTCACATCTGAACCCTCCAATGCCACTCTCCCAGTACCCACCATCTCCACCACAACCCCCTGTCTAAGCCACTGCCATTCCTTTTGCCCAAATCATTCCTTTGATCACAGCCCACCTCTCTGCTCCTGTCCCACCCTTCCTGGCTCACGGCCCCCGGGACACCCGGGACATCCTGAAACAGCACATTGCTGCGTCACCCTGCCTGAACCCTTCTTCTGCTCTCTTGCCACCAGAGCACGGCTTCCTCCTCTCCTCCCTCCTCATCTCCTGAGCCACTGTGGCCTTGCACTCCACGCCAAGTCACCCCCAGAGGCCCCGGCTCTGCTATAACTCCAACCCCCACCAGCTACTCCGGGACACTCTTCGCTGCTTATCCATCCAGGCCAGCTCCTGCTCATTCTTTGAGACCAGCCTGAGCATTGTCTAATCCAGGAGGCTCCCCAGGGCCCTCCTTGGGGCTCCCCTGGCTTCCATGTGGCCTTTCTCATGGGCTCTACTGCTCAGTTCAGGGGCAGTCTGAGGACATTCCCTCTGCCAGGAGCCCCTCCAACCTGAAGACTGAGAATCCAGAAATTGAGGAGAGGCAGTGCTAGGGGCTGAGTTGCATCCCCCCAAAATCCATACTTTGAAGTTCTAACTCCTAGTACGTCAGAATATGACTATATGCGGAGATGGGCCTTTACAGAGGTGATGAAGTTAAAATGAAGCTATTTGGGTGGCTGTAACCCAGTGTGACTGGTGTTCTACAGATGTGGACACAGATTCATAGAAACGCTGAAGATGCCAGAGACATCGGAAAGACTAATGCTTTAATCTTGGACTCCTGGCCTCCAGAACCATGAGAAGATGAATCTCTTTTCCCACCTGCAGAGCTTTGCTATGGCAGCCCTAGCCAGCTGCTAACACAGGCATGGCTCCGGGCATGGGTAAGAATGGGCTTGCCCTAAGGTGGGACACAGAATCACCAAGAAGGTGATGAAGAAGAGCTGTGTCTCAAAGCCAGGCTGGTGAGGGCTACAGTCCTGGGACTTGTAGGGATGCCCCGCAAGGACACGACCCTGAATTCCCTCTCCCACTCTGCCCCTTTCAGTCACCCACCTTTTAGTGGGACACTCTGTGCATACCTGCACAGCCTGGTATGGGTTAGGGAGATTGAGTCAGGGGGGTAGGAAGACAACTTCCCCCACATCTGCCCCCAGTGCCTGTGAGGGGAAGACACTGCACCAGATGCTTGGGAGGCACCATGAGGCCAGCAAGCACTGTACACAAGACAAGAGCACAAGCACTGTACACAAATACCCTTCTCCCAGCTACGTGCTAGGGAGGCTGTCCTCTGCAGCAGAGAGTGGGCAGACACTTGGTGGCACTCTGTGTCTCCCCAGGCTTTGGCAGAGCTTCTGCAACCCGGGGTTTTCTCAAGGGATGCATTGAAACACCCCAGGCTCAACCCCACAGTGGGTATAGTAGGTGGGGCTCAGCAGCACAGATGGCACCCAAAGAAAAACTAGCAGCCTCAGCTTTAGTGAACATTAATAGAATTTTCCATTCAGAAAGTCTACAAAGAAGCTGTCTTAATCTTAGTATACGCAACAAAGTTTCACATCACTTCAAATAAAACTTGGCCTTGAATTGTCTATGGAGGTTGAGATGGACTCAGTGTCTTCTCTGTATTCTGGGACCCTGCAGGTCACACTGGCTCTGGTCTCTCCCTTTCCGAAGAGCCCCAGAGCCAGGGTCAGGTGGGGACTGTGAAGGAGTCCTATTTCATTCTACAGCAGAAATAATCCCCTGACCTCCCAATACCTCACTTCTTCCATGCAAAAATGTCAGCCCTTCCTACTGCCTGGTCTCTCCAACTGAAAAGTATGTATGGGTCATCCCTGACTTTGAGTTTCTGGTTAAACAGGCCAGAGCTCCTCCTTGTTTCTCCATATGAGCTAGAGAGTGCTGCTGTGGCTGCCTGACCCACTATCCTGACCACCTTTCTCATTTTTCTAAACACACCAATCGGTTGACCCTATAGATAAATAAAGACCCTCAGGCCTTTATTCCTTCAGTCAAAACCATGACTGACCATATCTCAGTATATATATAAAAATGAACGCAAAATGAATCAAAGACCTAAGTGTAAAAGGTAAAACTAAAAAACTCCTGGGAGAAAACACAGAGGTAAGTAAATCCTGGGTCAGACAATGGTTTCTTAGTCATGACATCGAAAGCATGAGCAACAAAGGAAAAAATAGATAATTAGACTGTATCAAAATGAAAAACTTTTGTGCTTCAAAAGACACTATCAAGAAGTGAAAAGATAACACCAATAAAAAATAAATTAAAAAAAAAGAAGTGAAAAGATGACCCAGAGAGCAGAAGAAAACATTTGCAGATCATATATCTGATAAGGTACTTATCCAGATTATATAAAGAACTCTTACAACTCAATAAAAAGACAACTAATTAAAACATGGGCAAAGGGTTTGATAGAAATATCTCCAAAGATGATAAACAAATAACCAATAAGTACATGAAAAGATGCTCAACATCATTAGGCATCAGGGGAACCCAAACCAACTTTACACTGAGATACCACTTCAAACCCACTGGAATGGCTAAAAGAAAAAAGACACACATAGCAAGTGTTGGTGAGGATGTGGAAAAATAGAAGCCTTCATACACAGCTGGTGGGAATGTGAAATGGTGCAGTCATTTTGGAAAACAGTTGGGTGGTGGTTACTCAAAAAGCTAAACGTAGAATTACCATATGACCCAGTACATACCAGAGAAGTGAAAACATTTGTCTATATAAAAACTTGCATGTGAGTGTTCATGGCAGCATTATTGATAAAAGCCAAAGGTGGAAACAGCCCAAATGTCCCTCAATTGATGAAGTGACAAATGAGATGTGCTATATTAGCACAGTGGAATGTGATCATACTGCAATATAAAGAAACGAAGTCCTGATATGTGCTATGATGTGGACAAACCTTAAAAACATTATGTTAAGTGAAAGAAGCCAGTCACAAAGACCACGTATTGGATGGTTCCATTTGTATGAAACGTCCAGAATAAGTAAATCCATAGGGACAGAAATGAACAGTTGCCCAGTATTGGGGGCGGGGAAATGTAGATTGATGGTTAATGGAAGGTTTCATTTTGTATTGATGAAAATGTTCCAGACTTATGGCAATGCTTACACAACTTTGTGAATATACTAAAGACCATTGAGATGTACAGTTAAGATGGGTGAATTATATATATGTGAATTATGTCTAAATAGAGCTATTGCTAAAAAAACAAAACTGTGCATGGTCCATTCCATTCCCTTTGTCCCATTGCTCATGTTGCAAAATAACCTTGTCCTCTCAGCCTTCTTCCCATGGCCTTCCTAGAATGATCCAGATTTGGATGGAAGGGGAAGTAGAGAAGAGCTGCACCTACCTTCTGTCTGGTAGTACACCTCGCCTGCAAAGTGGGCGATGCCAAACCTGGCATCATGGATGTTCCTGGGCTGTAGGTAGGCCTTATTGTTGGCATGGACACTGTTCAGTTTCTGCAGCATGGTTGTATCTGTCCCCTGGAAGAACACAGACACCCTAGGGGCTGACGTCCCAGAATCCAGCCATGGGGAGCTCAGCTGGCACATCCACAGGGCTCAGGGGCTCCCTCACGGGGGCAAAGCAACTGGGCTGAGAGTGAGTGAGGACCCTTTTACAGATGGGAAACTGCTTCCCAGGGCTGGCGACTGGTCACAATGAGTGAGGACCGAGCTGGGAGCAGAGACTGGGTCTGCCTACCTGCACTGCCACTTCCCTGCTCCACCCTTCCCTACGATTGTCCAGCTACCCTGACCCTGGCTTCCCCCTTCTCTGGACTCAGAGCCTTTACTGACTACTTTGAAAGTCTACCTCCCCAAGGACAGCCAGAGTGCTTTGAGGGCGAGCGGGCAGGCATTTCCATCTCTGGCATCCTTGCAGCCCTAGCAAGCCCTTCCTGGGGTGGGGTGAGTTCTTAGAGGAAATGATCAGTCACGCTGCTGGGGAGTAGGGGTGAGGGTGGAGTTGGTGAGCCTTCCAGTGGGTGTGGGACTTGGAGGAGACAAGGCTGCTTAAGCTGGGGCTGGTCTGCTAATGCCTGACAGAGGTTTCGGCAGGCCAGGGACCAATGGGCCACCCCAGGGGAGTTTCCCAATCTTGAGGGAAAGAGCCATGAGTGGGGGTCTCCACCCGAGGGTCAGCAGGCTCTGGGGTGTACCTGTGGGAAGTGGCTCTCCTCGTCCAGGAGGGAGATGATGCTCATGGGCTTAAGGGCCAGCAGATCCAGGGTGGGCCGATTGTCATTGTAGTGGATGTAGTCCCAGGCAATGTTCTCTGAGAGGTACTCCTCCTGCTCCATGGTGAACACATGCTGCACGAAGAACTGCTGCAGGTGCTCGTTGGCAAAGTTGATGCAGAGCTGCTCGAAGCTGTGGAGGGAATTCCGCCGCCCAGAGGTGGAGCAAGGTTAGCTTAGTCCCTGTGGCTGTTGGCAGGAACCGCAGGCCACCAGCCATTTGCATCCAGCTGCACAAGTATGCCCACGGATGCACATCCCCATCTACGTGCACACTCTGACACACAGCCTTCCTCTTCTCTCTGTCTCTGCCACTGTCACCTTTTCCACCCCATGGCAAACAGACTAAGAATGTCATCAAGGGACCATCCTTAGGGAACCAAGTGTCCTGTAGCAGTCTCAGACCCAGGGGCAAGAGGTCTTGGTGCTGAGATGAGCTTCTGGAGACCTGGTAACAACTGCTGGGGTCCTCTGCATCAGTCAGACATACTTCTTACTCCCGCCCCATCCTCCTGCTGCTCGTCCTCCTGGGCACCCCACCGTGGGAAGTCATCCCTCCACTCATCACCGCTGGCTCAAGTCACAGACCAAGGTCATGTTTGACACCTCTCTCTCCCTCCTCCTCAGTTCCAGTCAGCTGCCAGAGTCTGGTCCCCACTCACTCCAGCACAGCACCCTGGCCTTTGTACTGCCCTCCGCTCCCATGGCTGAGGCCTGTGTCCAGCATCCCCTCATTCACATGGGGCCACCTTCTGCTGGCTCTCCCTGCATCCCCATCTCCACTTGCCACTGGGGGGGGTGGGGCTCTTTGGCAAGAAGGTCCCACTGTCCCTCTGCTTTCAATCCTCCTGGGGCTTCCTGCTGTTTTCAGATCCCCACAGCCAGAGACACAGTACAAAGCCTTCCTGCACCTCCCAGGGAGTGGCCGGGGTCACTATGGCCTCCTTCCCTGTGTCTGAGTCATCACACCTTTCTGTGCTCTCCCCCCCCCCATTACCCAGCTAGTTCTGTTTGACCCTGGCTCTCACTTAGGCCTTTCGTGCTCAGGATGGGTTGCCCATTCATGCAAATCCTCATCATATCTGAGACTGGCTGTTCAGCATCTATTAACCCAAGAGGTGAGGGGACAGGTCCGCCATGTCCCTCACTCCCAGTACGCTGCCTGGAGATTGCTCAGTGGCCACCTGTAGCCACTGAGGTGACCGCAGCCCTGTAGCAAACCCAGCTTGTGGCTCCTTCAAGGACGGGTCCTGTATGAATGAACCGATCCCTGCAACCAACTATTCATCTACCTCCAAGGTGTCCAAGGTGCTTGGTCTGCTCAACTGTTGCTCTTGGGGACAGAACCCAATGATCTGAATCCCACTTAGATTTCTCGTGCCTTAGAGCTACCACTGCACAGGGGGGCTTGGTTCTGTCAAACCGGCCCATCCCCCCATGCACAGTGAGCAGGCCTTCACCCTGCCCTCCCAACTGGCTGGATGGCTGCAATCCCAGTGCGCTCCTGCTTGCTTGTCCCGAGGTCCTCATTTTCCTCCTCTGTCCTCCTCCTGCCACCATTTGTCCTCCTTTGGCTCCAGTGCCTGAATGTCTTCGGCACCCTGCCTAGCCCCCTCCCGAGCCTTCATCACAGTCCCCCCAGGCATCACTTGTCTGACCTGCCTCCTGCCTTTGGCTTTTGGGCCTCCAGTCTAGGGTCCCGGGACACTGGGACACAGGGTCAGGGGTGTCTTGCCTTGCCTTACCCTTGCCAAACTCCAAAGTCAGGGATGGTCACACATAACCCTCTCTTCCCTGTGGCCTTGTATGGTAGCTCATCTAAAGATGCAGTTGAATCAGTGTTGCTGGTTTCCATTTTCACTCCAGCCTCATGTAATAATTCACTTTAGTTCATTAGGAGAGCAGATGGCTCAAGAGAGGTGACAAATGTTGGGGCTTCAACCTGACTCTTGGGGGTAACTTGTTGCTCTGTGGCTCTCTCTAGCTGTGTAGGGGCTGTCAGGGGAGGTACGCACACCATTTCACTGCAGACAGATTTAGGCCTGCAGAGCCGACTCTGGCATCTGTGAGAATGTATGAGGGGTCCCTCGAAGCGGGAAGAATGGTCACCCTCTAGCTTGCTCCATTAGAGAGGACCTAAGCTGATCTCCCATTGTCTGAAAGCAGGTGAACTGAGATCTTCATACCTATTGTTCTGGAAATTTTCAAAGCCAAATATGTCCAGGAGGCCAATGGCTCTTCGCACATTTTTGGGGTCCTGGGCAGGTGGAGTGAAAATTGCAGTGTTGATCTTCTTGACAATCCACAGGAAGAGGTGCCCATAGATGCCCTGAGGAGACAAGAGGTAAAGCCCATGGCCTTTGAAACATAAGAGACAGGCTGCCCCTTATCTCTAGTTCACCGGCAAAGGCTGCATGCACGCTGGCTCTCATGGACCTGCCAAGGGGCATTATCCCTACTTGAAAGGCAAGAAACTGAAGCCCAAAGAGGCTAGGAAGCAGTCAACAGGCAGGTGACTGGCAGAGTCAGGACATGCCCCGCTATCTCTGCTCTCTCCTGCTCTCCACCAGCAGGAGAAGGAGCCATGTCCAACAGAGAGGCACGCGGACCCCTTCTCCCATAGCTCTGTACCTTGACAAAGGCATCCCTCCGGTCTGCAGCCTGAGTGATGTTCAGGGGCCTGGTGACAAACTCCCCTCGGATGATGATGGAATGCTTGATCAGACAGTCCCGGAGTGCCTGGTACTCCACCTGGAAAAGCCGGTGGGAGCTGGCATCACAGCTAACAGGGCAGGGCCTGGCTCCATGGCTATGACCTACTCATACCACGTCTTGTTCTCTCTTGTGACCAAACACCTGAGGGTGGGAGATGCCTGTGGGGCCATCCAACAGGGCCAGGCCCAGATGGAGGCTGGAGTCGGAGTCCTGGGCCAGCCCTGGTCGAGCATCGGTCTAAGCACCGGGGTGTCAGGATATTCAGGAAGGTGTATAAGCTGGGTAGGTCCTGGGCATGCTGGCTGCTTGGTTTACCAGCTCTGTGCTGGTCTCCTGGAGGCTGGGGAAAGGGCTGGTGCCATAAGCAGACCTGAGCAAACAGTGCGTGGGGAGGGCTCTGACACTGGGCCACTGGCACCTGGCTATGCCCCAACAGAAGCCACTCCAGCAAAATGTGATTGCTTTGCTTGTTTGTGTGTTTGCTTCTGATTCTATCAACTTCCTACCAGAGCTATCACTGGAGTGTGATGTGGAGGACATTATGATGTCCCTAGGGCAAAGATATTTCTCCACCCAGTGCCTGCCTGTCTTCCTGCAAGGCAAGACTCCATTTGGTCGTGTAATAATCTGGAGGGCTCGTGGTATGAGCACATCTACTTTCCAGAATAGCACAATTCATGGAGAAGGCAGAGGGCTTGAAGGGAGGTAGGGAAGGGTCCAGAGGAAGGGCACTGGGCCATGTGGCCGTGTGGGGACAGCTGAGGGACCAGGTGGGGTGGAGAGTGAGGATGTTGAGTGAAGGCCACCAAAGAGCAGGGGGGACACAAGAAAAGGGAAGAAACGTGTGTTAAAGCCAAACCGATCATTTCATGTTAAAGATTAGCTCATGCTGCTTCCCACCCCAGGGACTGCAGTGCCCCGATGGGTGTGGAGGTTGAGCTGAGAGCCTGGGAGAGGGGATGGGGGCAGGAGTGGGATCCTGGGAAGGGTTGATGGCAATTGGGGTCTGGGGGCTGTGACCCCAGGCCCTTGGGGCCTCTCACAGAGGTGGAAGCTGGTAGACACAATGGCCAGCTACCTCCAGTAACTTCAGCACGGTGGGAAAGGCAGGCGTCTCCATCACGTCGGAGGAATCCAGGTTCTCGAAGACTGCAGCTGTGGATAGAAGCAGTAAGCCCAAGTGGCGAGGTGGCCTGAAGTGATGGGACAGGAGCCCCAGTAGGGCCCAAGCCAGAGGCAGCCACAGATCCACCTATTAGAGGCCATTGTCCCTAGGCGTGAGGCACCACCTCCAGGAGACAATGTCCCTGGTGATGAGCAGCCCCTTAGCTGGGAAGGAATGTAACAGACTGCCTCCCCCTCGCTGCTTAGCGACATCATGGCCCCACATCAAAGGAAAGTTTGAAGAAGTGAGGGCTCATGTGGAGGGAGAAGCCTGGTGCTGTGGGCAGGGTGGGGTCTACTAAGGAAGAAGATGAGCCATCGATCCCCTTCACTGCTCTCCACTGTACATGGAAGTGGCTACTTGTTCTTTCAGTCACATAAGTGGACATTAACAGAGCACAATTGTGAGCCATGCCCAGCCCTAGTGCAAAATACAGATACAAAATAAAGCCTACAGATAAAAAAGTATATAGAAGCCAAAGGGGCGTTATAGTAAATAATGATTAAGTTAACATCATGTAGCCACTACTACAGCCAAGGTACACAGCCTGGTGAACGCCTGAAGCCCTTATGCTCCTTTCCTGCTAAGACTGGGTTCCTCTCCACTTCCTCCCCAGCATCATCCTTTTACTATCTAAATATTAATCCCTTAACAGCATTTAATTTCATCTGTTTTTAGACTTCGTGCTAAGTGTGATCTAATTGAATGCCTGATCTACAAGCTCTGCATTCTTTGGTGCCTGGTTTCACCTCCTCAGCATCACATTTGCAGTACTCTTTCACTTCCCAATGCCCTCATCCTGCATGTCAGCACCCACCAGTCACCAGCGAAGTGCCCGGTTCAGGTGACAGATCACATGGGCACAGTGACAACAACTCGCCTGGAGTAGATTTCCTTACACAGCGTGACAGAGGGGTCCGAGTTCATGGAATAGTTTACTGTAAAGTCTGTCCTTCCTCACTGCTCTGTGAATTGGAATCCTTCATGAACTAGAGAACCAGCCGGAGCTCCTTCCAATATTGCCTCTGCCCCACTCTTTCTCTTTTCCTTTAGTACGTCAGGTAAAGGTATGCTACAGCTTCTCACTTGTCCTCCACACCTCCTACTCTCTATGTTTTGCTGCCCTCTATCTCTCTGTGTTGTGTTCCTTTTTTGCATTTCTTTTTATTGAAGTTTGATTTGCCAATATATAGTATAACCCCCAGCACTCATCCCATCAGGTGCCCTCCTCAGTGCCCGTCCTTCTGCTACCCCACCTCCCCTGCTGCAACCCTTTGTTCATTTCCCAGAGTTAGGAGTCTCTCATGATTTGTCTCCCTCTCTAATTTTTCTATGCTGTGTTCTGACTTTTCTTTCACTAACACATTCCCTCTTCGTGTGCATAAAACTGGCTGTTAAAACCATTTATTGATGTCTTCATTTTGGTTTTTATTATTACTTTTTTAATTTTAGAATTTCTTTGTGGCTCCTTTTAAAATCTATAATGTCACATTTTCCATTTCCAGTTTCCTGTCTAAATTTACAAGTGTGGCTTTTTCTTTTCTTGAACATAGCCACGCATAGCTGCTTTATGATTTGTGTCTAATAATCCCAACATCTGAAATCTCTGTGGCCCTATTTCTATTGTCTATTATTTCTGCTGCTTCTTGCTCATGATGTCTTGTTTCCTCATTCCTACTTACCTTTGGCTGCATGTCAGATGTTGTGTTGGAAAAACTGTCTGAAGGAATAATTTGGAATCTAGATTGATGTTATTTTCCTCCAGAGAGGAATTTCCATCAGATGCTTAGAGGCACTAATAGGTCAGGACACCCTAATGCCCAGGCCACCTGGATGCTTACAAACGGGTTTGCAAGTTCATGCATGGCTTTGTTTAGTCTGGTTCACCCTTACCCTAAGGGGGTCCCAGCTAAGCTGGGCGATGATCAGAGTTTTCATCTTTAGAGAGCCTTAAGCTTTGACGTCTTCCCTCTAACCCCACGAGATCTCCAAAATCATAGCGATAATTTTCAATGCATTTTCCCAGGACAGGGCTAGACCATGTGACCTTGGCAAACTCTTGAGGTGAGAACTCCCAGAGATTCTTCCTCCTCCTGCCCCAGGCCCCCCTACTCTTCCTCCCCAGGGAGGGCAGTTTGGGTGGGAACAGCATTACCCATAAACTCCACATTGCCCAGGTGGAGAATGGCTGCCAGCAGCTTGCTGAGGTCCCAGTTCTCAGAGTCGGAGAACATGAGGATCTTCATGGCAGAGCGAACATGGGCATAGTCCTTGGCATCATTGAGGCCCTCACAGGATGTGCAGTTTCCCTGCAGGATCAGGCACTTCAACATTCTGGCGGTCACCCTACACCCCACCTCCTCCATCATAGGGCTAGCAAGATAGAGATGTGTCAGGGACTCAGACAAGGGTCCCTAATAATAAGTGGCACTTCATAGGCTCTAGGTGGACTCTGAGAGGCCATCTGGAGACCCCAGCTCAGAAAATACACACAAGTGCTTCCCAGAGGTGGAATCATGATGACAGACATAGCAAGCTTGGACTTTGCAGCAAGCACTGGCACTTGGAAGCTGTGTAGCTTTAGCCAAATCATTCCGTTTCTCTGAGCCTCTATTTGTCACTCATCCACAGTAATGCCTGCCTTATCCTCTCTGGGGAATCCTGTGAGTTTATTCCTTTAGCAAACACGTTCCAAGGCTCCGCATGTGCCAGACCCTGTGCTACTTGCTGGGAATTCCATAAATGGAGAGACCTGGCCCTGCCTGGGGTGCTGCGCATCCAAGAAGGGAGGCAGAAAGCAAATGGTGGTGTCATACACTCTTAACTGGTGCTGAGACCAAAGGGGGCCAGGACCAGCTCTATTGGAAAGTGAGGGAAAGCTCCCTGGAGGTGCAACCGGAGCTGGCTCTCCGTGCTGTTCTTCATAGCAGCAGTGAACAGTGGTCTAGGCAGTGAACAGGGGGAGCCCGGCTGTGAGGTAGAGACTAGCTTGCAAGGAAGCTGGGGTCACAGTCAAAGGGAGGTGTGGAGGGATGATGGGAGCTGGAGGCGCTTGAAAACCAGGAGCCACAGGGAGCCCCTACAGAATGGGGGTCTGAGCTGTCATCTGTCAGACTTGTAGTGTGGAAGGTCTGCAGGATGGATTGTAAATTAGGAATGGAGTCCAGTGACAGGGAGGATGTGGAAGGAAAGGATCATCAAGATCCAGGCAGGAAATGAGGAGGGCTTCAGGCAGTGAACATAGGAGGGGTTGGGCAGGAGAGATTCAAGAGGTGGAACTCCTCTACCCCCTTTTCAACACCCTGGAGCTGGAAGGCCTCTCCCGTCGCACTGTTCCAGGCGTGGGGGTGCGAGCTCTAGGGGCACCTAACAGGGATGGGCGATTGGAATGAAATCGAGGAAGAAGAAGCATGGGTACGACCCTCCATCACCTGCCGGAGCCTTTGTTTGCTGGAACCGGAGGAGGCTGAGGTTTGTGGGGAAGGATATCCCTTCAGCAGAAAATAAGGAAGCGGACGGACGAGGGTAAAGCAGAAGGGTGGATTGGCTGATGGAAAAGGGAAACCCTCCATCCCCGCCCCCAGGGCTTTCTGGGCGGTAAACCACAGGTGGAGCAGGTACTCGCTTTCCTCTTCTTTCTCCTTTTGCTCTTGAGAGACACCTGCTGGGGGGGGGGGGGGGAGGGGGAGGCAGGCGGGGAGGGCGGGGCGGGGCCGAGAGGACGACCGGAGGGAGGACGGCGGGAGGGAGACGCGGCGAGCAGCGCGGGCGGGGCGGGCCTCACCGTGGTCAGGTAGTGGTACTCGGAGGGCGTCCCCAGGCTCAGCAGCTTCTTCTCCTCCGCGGTCATCCCCAGGAGCATGCCGTAGAAGATGTGGTAGTTCCGCTCCTCGGGAGCCTGGAGGGGCAGGTGTTCCAGAGAGCCTGGCAAACATCCCCCTGAGGCTGTGGGGCTTCAGGACTGCTGCCCCTGTCCAGCCCCGTCCCAGCTTCTGTCCCAAGGTCTGGCAACCAGATGTGGCTCTGGCATCGACCAAGGGTCGATCGGCTCTGTCGATGACCTCATTATGGGCCTCCAAGGCCAGCTCAGGCCCACAGCCCCGTGCTAAAGTCCACCCACCAAGCCCAGCAAACACACAGCTCCCTGGGCGCTTCCCTGCATCTCCACTGCTCCTCCCAGCCCTGAAGGCATCTTGCCTAATGTTGCAAGGGGTGGGGGTGGGGGGGATGCCAGGATCCAGTTCCTTAGCTGGTGACTGGCCTGGCATTAGAATTAATTCTGGTAGAGGTGGACATAAGCACCAAAGAATGTGCAACATGATATGGATGGAAAAATCAAAACGGAAAATCTCAGCATTTCTTCTTCTTGAATACTGGGAAAAGACCATCATTATTCAATTTGAGGGGTCCTTGGCCCATCTCAGGGTACGGCCAGGGTTCAGTGGCAACCAACTAAGACCCATGAAGGTTTGGAGAGGTTCCTGGGGAGGTCTGAGAGTGCTGGAAAGGAGCCTGTCTTGGAAGCCTCCTCATTCCTTGGCTCCTGGTCCTGGAGTGGGTGGACATTTCCCCAGGACCAATGCAGCAGAGGGGAGGCCTCACCTGCCGGCAGACCCGGGACTTCTCCAGGAGAAATTGCTCGATGCGTGCGCCCTCAATCACCCCATTGGGGTTGAAGTGGATGTCGATATATTTCCCAAAGCGGCTTGAGTTATCATTTCTGATTGTCTTGGCATTTCCGAAGGCTGAAGGCAGAGGGTGATGCCCACGATGGGAGCAGAGAGGAGAAAATTTACTTTTAGTGGCATCATTGGAAAGGCTTCTAAGAGGAGGTGGCTGAGCCTAGAGCTGAAGGATAGGTAGCACTACACTGGAAAGTGGTGGCAGCTGAGAGTATGCTGAGAGGAAGGCAAAGTGCAAGTAAAGGCACAAATGTCAGGAGGCATGAGGTATGTTTGCAGAGTGAGAAGTTTGGTTGGAGCATAAACCACAGGAGGAAAGCAGTTGAAGATAGATGGAACTAATTAGTAGCATAAAGACTTGAGTGCCAGGCTAAGAAGCTTGGAATTAGTCTGTGGAAAATGGGGGAGGCACAAAAGCTTCTGGGGAGTATGGGAACAGATTTGTGTTTTACAAAGATTGGTCAGGCTGAAGCAGGGGCTGGGTTTGAGAGGGCAAGCTTGCAGGGGGAGTAGTAACAGCTGGCAGGGACCAGGATCAGAGGAGGAGGTCAGACTGAAGGCATTTGGATTGCAACATGATCCAAAGTGCATTTTATAGAGCTCTTTCTGCAAGAGCTCTTTCTGCAAGCCTCTCTAATGTGACCCACCATAAGAAAAACACTTTGCATTGTGTCTTCCTGCATACACATCCCTACCTGTACACATAATTAAAAGAAAATATTCAGTACTGGTTCTAACCAAGAGTGGCATTTTCTATTTATTTAGTTTAATTTGTCCTAAAAGACTAATTTCATGACCCATTGGTAGGTTGGGATGCAGGCTGAAAATACCACTATACAGCACTAGTCCCATGAGAAGGAAGAGGGTTCTTTGGTCTCCCGCTTGAGAAATCCCCACAAAGAGCAGAGTCTCCAAAACGGGCTAGCTATGCTCAGGAAACTGACTACATGTTGTTTGGCCCAGTGGCAGATCTCTCTTCAAGAAAGAACCTGGGGCTCCTGGGTGCCTTGGTAGTTGACTGCCTGCCTTTGGCTCAGGTCATGGTCCTGGGGTCCCGGGATTGAGTCCCGCATCAGGCTTTCCGCAGGGTGCCTGCTTCTCCCTCTGCCTATGTCTCTGCCTCTCTCTCTGTGTATCTCTCATGAATAAATAAAATGAAAGAAAGAAAGAAAGAAAGAAAGAAAGTAAGAAAGAACCTGATGTAGGCTCTTTTTGGTAGAAATTGATAAGCTGATTCTAAAGTGTGTATGGAAAGGTAAAGCACCTACAATGGCCAAGTTTGAAAAAGAAGAACAAAATTGGAGGTCGTGTGCTACCTGATTGCAAAACTGACAAGATATGGAACTAAGCTACAGACATCAAGACAGTGTGGCACTGGCAGAAGGGTAGTCAGAGAGATCAATAGAGCAGAATAGAGAACTCAGAAACAGACCCACACGTGTATGATCAACTGATTATAGACAAAGGTACAAAGGCCACTCAATGCAGAAAGAATGGTCTTTTTGACAAATGGAGCTGAAATTATTGGGTATCCTTATGAAAGAAAAGAAGAAAAAGAAAAAAAAAGTAAGAAAAGAGCAGAAACTCGATTCATACCTTGCACCATAGAAAAAATTAACACAAAATAGATCATGGGCCTAAATGTAAAAGCTAAAACTGTATCACATCTAGAAGAAAACATAAAAGAAAATCTCCCTTAGGCAAAGATTTCTTTCTTTTCTTTTTTTTCCTTAGGGAGGAGGGTGGGGCAGAAGGAGAGAGAGAGAGAGAGAGAGAGAAAATTTAGCGTGGAGTTGGACATGGGGCTCAATCTCACGACCCTGAGATCATGACCTGAACCAAAATCAAGAGTCAGATGCTTAACCGACTGAGCCACCCAGATGCCCCAAAGATTATTAAATACAACAGCAAAAGCATGATCATAAGAGAAACAAAGATAAACTGAATTTTATGAAAATCAAAAACTTCTGGCCTGTGGAAGACACTGTTAGAAAAAGAAGGGCCAAAATAAAGATGGGGGCAAAATATTTGCAAAACATGTATCTTCTAAGGGGCTTGTCTCCAGAATATATAAAGAACTCATAATTCATTAATGAGGAAAAAACTCAATTTAAAAATTGGCAAAAGTTTTGAATAGATACAGAGAAGATGTGCAGATAGGAAATAAGCCCATGAAAAGGTGCTCCACCTCATCATCCAGTAAGGAAATTTGAATTAAAACTATGAGACACCACTCCATGCCTATTGGAGTAGCAAACAGCCACCCAGCCAGTACCAAATGCTGACGAGGATGTAAAACAACTAGGACTCTTGTATTTTGCTGATGGAAATGCAAAATGGTACAGCCATTTGCGAAACATTTTGGCAGTTGCTGACAAAGGTAAATGGCTCACCATGTGACCCAACAATTTCACTCCTACTTGCCTATTCAGGAGAAAAACACATGTTCATACCAAAATCTGTGTGCAACTGTCTGTAAAGCTTTGTTCATAATCACTAAAAACTATAAACAGCCCTGGCGTTCTTCAGCTGGCAAATTGACAAACTGTGACACTGCTATATTCATAAAAGAAACAAATTATTGATACAGACAACATGAAAAATCCCAGATCCATTAAGCTAACAAAAGTAGCCAGACTCAAAAGACGACAAACCATATGATTTCATTCATATAACCTTCTGGAAAAGATAAAACTATAGGTGACCCTTGAACAATGTGAGAGTTAGGAGTGCTAACTCCTCGTGCAGTTGAAAATTCGCATATAACTTTTGACTCCCCAAAACTTTACTACTGATGGCCTGCTATTGAATGGAAGCCTTATTGATAACATAGTGAATTAACACATTTTCATGTTATATGTATTATGTACTGTATTCTCACAATAAAGTAAGCTGGAGAAAAGAAAATATTATTGATAAAATCACAAGGAAGAGAAAATATATTTTTAGTACTGTACTGTATTTATTGGAAAAAATCTGCATGTAAGTGGACCTGCACAATTCACACTCATTGTTCAAGGGTCAACTGTAGTTTTGAACTGTAGCTGAACTGTGTAGTTCAAGGGTCAGCTGTATGGGGGAGAAAAAGACAAATCAGTGGTTGCCACACGTTGAGGCTGGGAAGAGAGTTGACTATAAAGAGGCATGAGGGAAGTTTTGGGGTGACAGGAACATTCCATATCATGACTATGATGGGCATTCTATGACTACATGAGTTTGTCAAAACGCACACTGGACATAGACAAAGGTGAACTTTTACTCTGTTATAAAGAAACAGAGAAAACGTGCTGACTGTGGCTGGTCACTGGGGTCCAAGTCACACATTTCTGGGCTGCCCCTAGCAGAGACTGAGCAAGGGGGCTCTAAGGCCTGGCATTGTGCCCAATGCAGGCTTCCTCGAATGGGCACTTTGCTCTGAACTCCCCCTTGGAATGGCCAAGACCTGGCAAATTTGCACGTAGCTTGAATCTCATCCTGCCCTATTCCATTCTTCCCTTTCCTGAGTGTCCTACAGGTATCCCTGTCAAGCATCCCTGATGCTTTTCCTGTCTTTTCCTGCTACCTCCCCCTTCATCTTGCTCAGGGATCACCCCTCAGTAGAACTCTCTCTCTCTTTCTATATTTTTTAAAGATTTTATTGATTTATTTGAAAGAAATTGAGAGAGAGAGAGAGAGAGAGAGAGAGAGAGAGAGAGAACAAGCAGGGAGAGAAGCAGAGGGAGGGGGAGAAGCAGGCTCCCTGCTGAGCAGGCAGCCAGACCCAGGGCTAGATCCGGACTCAATCCCAAGACCCTGGGATCATGACCTGAGCCAGAGGCAAATGCTTAATGCACTGAGCCACCCAGACACCCCCACTCTCTTGCAGTCTTAACACCAGCTTAGCCACTGCTTCCCTGGTGACCCAAACTGACACATTCAACATTTCCCAAACCAATTTCATCTCAGGGCCCTTATTTAAAAGGAATACTTGTTTTGATGATCCTGTGGAAAACACACTTAATGAAAGCCTGTAAGGTCATTACTTTTTTCCCCTTTGTGTCTCCCAAGAACCCCCACACTACCATCCACTCCATGCTCGTTTTCCTGTCCTGACAGGCTACAATCCTGTCCTTCCCCATGGGCACCTCCTGGCAGGAAGGTTCCAGCTTGCAGGGCCTGTGGAGGAGGGCTGGCCAGTGGAGGGTGAACACTGACCTTCCAGGATGGGGTTGGCCTCCAAGACCTGCTGCTCAATCCAGGAATGTTGGCCACTGACGGTGGCCAGGAACTGCAGGATGAGCTTCGTGGTCTCTGTCTTCCCTGCCCCAGACTCACCACTGCAAAGAGAGCATGCAGGACATCAGTCAATAAAACGGCCATTTCTTCAATACCCTCAACTGTTCTGCAAACCCACCACAGGCCTGCTTTCTGGTCTGAACAGAAACTCCCCTTCCCTGGGCACACATTCCACCACATTTTCACTGTGGGTCTCAGCTGTCTACTTTGTGTTAGTTATTGGTGTGATTCATCTTTTCTGCCCTGCCTTGATGCAAGCCCCTGAGGCGTTGTGTGTCTGGTTCATTTTAGTGACATGGGCCCAGTGCTCAGTAACTACAGATGAGTGAACAGGACTGGACATTCAACATTCTTTCTGTGAGCACTGAGTTTATATTGTCCGCAGAGGGGAAACTGTATTGGTCCTTTAGAAAGACAATGTGGCACAGGTAGCAAAAACCTTCAGAATTATCCTAACTTTAGCCTAAGAAAATAATCCCAGAATCAGAAAAAGCTTTCTCCACAAAGCTTTCTGGTCATTAAAACATTTTAAATCTATCACTACAATTGCAGAAAGTCAGGGGCACCTGGGTGTCTCAGTCGGTGGAGCATGTAACTCAGGGCTGTAGGTTTAAGCCCACATTGGGTATAGAGATTATTAAAACAACAACAACAACAACTAACAATTGCAGAAAATTAGAAGTAACATAAAGCGGGGAGATTGGTTATGGTCCCTTTGGTCAGAGAATATTATGCAGCCATTAGAATCAAGTCTATACAGAGTTTTCAATAATGTGGACAATGCTTATTAGGTACAGTAAAATGACAAATGTCCTTACTACTCAGTATAATTTTTTTAAAGATTTATTTACTTATTTATTATTTATGATACATACAGAGGGAGAGAGAGGCAGAGACACAGGAGGAGGGAGGAGCAGGCTCCATGCCGAGAGCCCGATATGGGACTCGATCCCGGGACTCCAGGATGGCGCCCTGAGCCAAAGGCAGGCGCCAAACCGCTGAGCCACCCAGGAATCCCTACTCAGTATAATTAACTAAGTGGGTAGCAAAAGCCTTTACTCCCCAAAAGTAAAGGAATTTTTTTTGGAGAATATTTTTTCTGAAATTTTGTAAAATTTTCATAGTCAAGATATATTAATTTCATAATGGTGAGATATGAAAACTAGTTCTTTTGAAGTTTCTTAGGGAGTTTAGGTTAAAAATATACTCATGTCTGGCATATAGGACACACTCGGGTTTGTAGTGATTACTATTACTGTTATTATTAAGGCTTGCATGTCACTTTTGTGTAAATTATTTTTCATTATGGAAAATGTCAAACATTACACATGGAGGCTGAATAGTGTCTTGCTAATAAAAGCAATTCCTGTCACCTGGTTAGAAATGCAGACTCCTGGCCCACCCAGCTCTTTTCAGTCAAAACCTGCATTTTCACAAGATCCCTGGGAGATTCTCACACCTTACAGTTTGCATTATAAACTCCCACAGTCCCATTCCCAGCTTCAACTCCTGGCCAATTTTATTTCCCATCCCGTACTATTTTGAAGCAAATCTTAGAAAAATATTATTTCATCTGAAAGTATTAATTAAAAAAAAAGTTTTGATTAAAAGTGTTCACAATTACAATGCCAGCCAAATCAGTCCAATCAACAAACCTCCACCAGCTTCCAGGCCAGCCTGGGGCTCAGCTCTGCTCGAGAGGCCTCTTGGGGTGAGGCTGGTCCTCCCAGTACTGGGGGGCAGATTGGGAGCACACAGGCAGAGCCCAGATGGGAGATGGAGCACCAACCCTCCTTGGCACATAATTCCATGCACTTCCCAAGAAGTGGAAGTCACCCCAGGACACCTCTCTGTCTTCTTTTCCAGTGTCCTGGGTTTAAATTCCCTTTTTAACAACTGTGTGTCTCTGGGAAAGGATCTCAGCCTCTCTAGTGGTAAGCCCCCCTACCCCCTGCTCCCTGCCACCAACAGTAAAACAGGAATAAGAATATCTACTTCAGAGGGTTGCTGAGAACAGTAAATGTGATCATCTATGCAATAGGACTTCATTCTAGTCTCTGTGCCAACACCCTGTTCAGAGAGGCCATGCCTCATCTGTCCTCCACCTAGAGCAGCAGCCCCATCACTGTCTTTCCTCTTTCCCTGCAGTGTCTTTCTTCAAAGCTTTCATTACCTGCCTAAGAAATTGGCTTATTTATTGCCTGTGTGTCTCCCCTTCTAGAATGTAGACTCTATAATGTAGGGATTTTAATCCCTTTCATCTGCTGCTGTCTCCCCATAGTAGTACAATGCGGGGCATACCGCTGGAGCACGATGGAACCTTGAATGAATGAACAAATGAATGAATGAACAAAGGACTCTACTATAACTCTAAGCAATGTGCCCTGGAAGCAAATTCCCCCTCCTCCTTCTTTTCCCTCTCTCCCCCACTTCCCTCTATACCAGGAGGGCCTGTGCAGGAAGCTGGGAGGCCAGACCAGGCAGAGGACCTTTGAAGCAGGGTCAGGACCTGGACTGGAGGACATGTCCCTTCTGGGTCCTAGCAACCTGAGAGCTGGCTCTTAGAGCTTCTGCTACCTCTGTCCTCACCTGAGGCTTGCCCAGAGATGTTTTATTTTTAGTTTGACCTCACCTGTTTGACCCCTGAGCCCCCAAGCATCTATTGTGAGTCTCATGTCTAAATGTGCTCTCCCCATTTTTCCTTCTTTGTCTTGGGAAATATTTACTGAAGGGTGAGGCAGTCCAGGCTCTGCTGATACAGTGGAAGAGCAGGTTCTGCAGGAAGGAAGTCTTGGAGGGACTTGTCAGGGTGGGGGGGCAGTAGGGGTCAGGTGCAGGTGAGCTGGTGTGCTGTTGCGGAAAGTGGTTGTAGGTGAATGGGAACCCCTAAATCAAACAGGCCTCATAGGTGTGCTGGTTGGGAGAGGTTTAGGGAGAGGAGGTGCTCCCTGCTTTACCAGATAGTCAGAGGCAGTGTGCCTGGCCCACCTGATCCCCATCAGGAACATGGGGAGCCTGAGCCCCACCTGATAATGCAGCACTGGTCCCTCTTGTTCCTCTTCATGTTGAAGTAGCAGTTGTTGGCGATGGCAAAGACATGGGGTGGTAGTTCGCCCATGTGACGGTTGTAGTACAGCTGTACCTGCTCCAGGGTGTAGAGGGGCAACACTTGGAAGGGGTTCACGGCCATCAGAATGGAGCCTGTGTATGTCTGGGGAAGGGAGCAGATGGTTAGTGCCTTCTGCTCTGAAGGCCAACACTGCCTGGTCCTGACCGTGGCCTTGGGTGCAGCCCACTGAGGGCTACCAGGCCTGGCTGAGTCTGGTGGGAAGTGGGTCTGATTCTGGGCCAGGGAGACAAGACACTCAAATGCTCAGATCCTCCTCTGGAAAGATGGGGGTGTTCACTATGAAGGAAAGCTGTGGGTGAGTGCTTTCACAGGGAGATTAAATGAGGTGCTCTACATTAAATGTTTAGCATCCTCTCTGGTGTTTAGAAGGCTCAATAAAAAGGGGCTGAATTTATGACATGAGTCTTCACTGCCTCCCACAGGGGCCTCCATGAGGCTGGTCAACAATTGTAGCCTCCACTGATCCTCCTAGGATCCTCCTAGGATCCCCACCTGCTTATCTGGAACCCCCAAGATGCCTGGCTGCCCCTCTGGGAATAGGACAGGGATGGCCACCTTTTCAAGTCACATGATTATCCACATTCTAGTTTTCATCTTAGGAATGGAGAGTTTAATCTCTGACTCCGAGGACTGTGACAACCAGATAAAAGAATGCAAGCATAAGCTCTTTGGAAAGGATAAACTGTAATTCCTTTTAGCTTATTGGTGTTATCAGTTCCAAGGGTTCTGACTCACATTCAGCCAGAGTGGACTCAGCACGTCCTGTCCCCTCTCTCCCGCAGGGCTTCCTCACTCTCCTGACCAGGCTTCCCCTCTATTTGGGGTCCATTGCCCACTCTCCTACTGCTTTGAGCATTCTAAAAGGGCTGCTCAGAGTCACACCAGCCACCTCTCCCTAGGAGAGGGCCAGGCCCTGTGACTTCCTAGGCCACACCCAGTTAGGGTGGGCTGGTGCCAGTTTTGAATGCTGCTTCTCCTGGGAAAATCTGCATTGGAACAGGGATGGGAGACTTAGGGCTGGAGTCAGCCTCCCATCCACTGTTAGGATTTGGGAAAAGGACTCACACCTTCCCCTATGGCCCTCCTGGCTATCACAGGACTCATTTCACAGAGGGAGGGCAGGGGTGTTCTGGCTGGTGACTCTGTCTCTGCCATATGCCTACGAAGGGGCCGGGCAGACTATGCCTACCCCCATGGTCTCTGGTTCATTTGGCTATCAGAGCAGACCTTCCACTCAGCCACAGACGAAAGGAAGAAGTAACACTAACTGAGCACCTTCTGTGTGCCAGGCACTGTGCTGGCATGCTACATGTTAGCTTTCTGAGACCTCAAAGGTTATTATCACCCTATCCATTTTGGATTGGAGCTCAGGGGTGGAGAAGCCCTAAATTCTTTGCCCACCTTACACCGTGAGAGCATGAGGAGTGGGGACTGAACCAAGTGTGCTTAGCTCCAAACCCACAGTGCTTGTTTTTCTCCCCAGCCAGATCAGTGCATGTGGATCAGGCACCCTGGATGAAGGGGTAGAAATGGAGGACTCACATAGATCTTGTGCTGCCGGTAGCGGATCAGGAGGTTGTGCACCATGCCTGCCTCGTTCAGTTCCCCCAGGCGGATCATGTCATCCACGCCTTGCACTGAGTTGGGGTGCATGGGGCTGAGGGTGTCAAGGTCTTTTGCTTGGATCCAGTGTTCCTAGAATGAAGGAAAAAGACTCCCCTAAGGGGCGGCCTCCACGTGGTCCAACCTGCTGCTCCTCTTCTCCAAGTTCTCAGCAGATCAGCTGACATGGTGGCTGGACTAGTCTCTGACTGAGGTCAAGGGAAATCTGAGGCAGGATTAGGGCAGTTTGTGGATGGGGGTAGGGATAGGCCCCGGGCCACACTGACCTTGCCTTCATCATCTACAACCAAGATCTTGCCAGGCTTTGTTTCCTTGACAATGGATCCAATGGCCACACTGGTCTTGTTGGCAGAGAGGGGGTTTAGCCACACATGATCACCCTGGAGAGCAGAGAGAAGACAGTGATCAGATACTTGTTCTTCATTCCCCTTCCTGCTCAAGACTTACCCTCTCCTGGGGACTGTCCCTTCTAACCAGGACCTCCCAAGATGGCTGAGGTATACTCTCTCCCCTGCCCCTTCCTCCTGATTCTCCTTATCTTTCCTCCTCTTTCTTTTTCTGCCCTGGCCTCTCTTGCTCTTGCCAGAATGGTAGTGGGAGATGGGAGGTAGCAGTGAAAGATTCTCTGGCCTAGCTTGGTTCTAGAAACAGACAAGCCATATTTGCAGTGTAACAGTCCCAGTGTGAGGTGGAAAAAGTCCTTGCCCTGTGAATAGCCCAATAGCACCCAAACCCTTTGGGTAGGGAGAAGCAAAGACTAAATTCTCAGTAGGTTTCTGCTAGCCTGCAACATGGCATTGACCCACATGAACTTCCTTCTGATCCAAGATAGCTCACCCCATTCAAAGAGGAGTCATCCAGAAGGAACAGGTCTATATATAAAGATACTGAAATCCAAAAGGAGGAAAGGAGAAGGTAAATAATACTCACCAGGAGAAAACCAACCAATGAACCAACCAACCAGCAAAACTGCCATACAACAGTGGAAAGTTGTGACCAAGTATTTCACCACGGTTTCCAAAATCTTACTGAAGAGTAGAGCAGGAGCAAGAGTTCAGAAATTAGAGGCTGAGACAACTGAAAAGGATGCAATGTGAATTGGCAAAGCTCGCAAAAGAAATGGAAGAAAAGAATAAACATGGACCAGAAATGAAATCAGAATTGGAAATAGTAGGAGAACAAGCACTGCTAAAAGTACAGTAAAAGTCACTGACAGGAGAGAGTAAGCAGAATGAACATAAATTTTTAGAATGAGGATCAGGAAGAAAAAGATAGATATGGAAGATGGACAAAAATACACATAAGTGTCCAAAGGAGATTACAATAAATAAAACCCTGTGTATATTTATTTATTTATATACATTTACTTTTTTAAAAAAGATTTTATTTATTTTGAGAGAGAGAGAGAGCGAGCATGAGCAAGGGGGAGGGGCAGAGGGAAAGGGAGAAGCAGACTCCCTGCTTAGCAAGTGCCCATTGACAGATGATCAAATAAAGAAAATATGGTATATACATACAATGGAATATGATGCAGCCTTAAAAAAGAAGGAAATAAAAAAAAAAAAGAAGGAAATCCTGCCATATGGTGCATGACGTATGTCAAAATGGATGAACCTCAAGGACATTATGCTAAGTGAGATAAGCCTGTTGCAAAAAGAGGAAGCTGCATTATTCCACTCATAGAAGTACTACTAAAGTAGTCAAAAACATAGAAACAGAAAGTAGAAAGGTGGTTGTCAAAGGCTGGAGGAGGAGGGAGGGAAAACTGTTTAATGAGCACTGAATTCCAAGTTTGCAAGATAAAAATCCTCAGATCTGTTGCACAAAAATGTGAATATACTTAATACTGAACTGTATGCTTACAAATTGTTAAGATGATAAATTAATGTTATGCTTTTTTTTACCACAATGAAAAAAAAAGAAATCAAATAATTTTTTACCCAGCCAAATTGTCATTCCAGTGTAAAGGTAACAAACATTTTTGAAGAAGGAATATTAATTATCCCCATAAGACCTCTGGAAAAAAAATTGGGGCACAAGCTTCTGTCAATAATACAAGGAATGAAAATAGATCCACAACAACACACATATCATGAAACTTCAAAATACTTGGGACAAAGAGAATATCATGAAAGCTTTCAGAGAGAAAAAAATAAGTTTTATACAAAGGCTCAAAAATTAGAATGGTATCAGATTCCTCAACAGCAATGCTGGAAGCCAAAAGACAGAAGTTTATCTAATAAACTTAGATAAAATAAGTAAACTTTGCATGCAGATCTGATCAAAGCTAGGTTTTTTGTTTTTTTAAAAAATATTTTATTTATTCATAGAGACACACAGAAGAGAGAGGCAGAGACATGGGCAGAAGGAAAAGCAGGCTCCATGCAGGGAGCCCGATGCAGGACTCGATCCCAAGTCTCTGGAATCACGCCCTGGACTGAAGGCGGCACTAAATCTTTGAGCCACCAGGGGTGCCCCAAAGCTAGGTTTAACAATTTGGGGAGAAAATAGACATGTGAGTGCCCAGGGTGGGGGTAGGCTTGAGGACCTAAGGCCTTTCTTACATGGCGGGAAGTCAGTAATAGATGATTCCTGAAACCAAAAACTCAAATAAGCACTGTGAACATGTTTTTTCCTAACAGGGAGGGAAATATCAAAGAACCATCTAGAAAGTTTGATTGGCAGTCACCTCAGTGGAAGAGAAAGTGGGAAACTAATTCCTATACAACTTTATAAAAATGAAAGCTAAATTAAAAAGAACAGCAAGGAACAGTGCTGTAGGATACAGAAAACCAGCATGTGCAACGTATTGGGCTCAGTGAACTAATCAAATCACATCAGAAATCTCAAAGGCCCAGTAGAAGCTTTCTTACAATGAGGATGGAATTGCAGCGTGCAGCTGAAACAGCTGGGAGCTCACCAAAGCAGGAAGATTAAAAGTCAAAGGTAGATGATGGGCATCTCATAGCAAATTTGACATTAACCAGAGATGAAAAGGAGAGGCACCATTTCTGATCTAGACTGAGGAGGTATGAGCCCAAAATGGGCTAGAAGAAGAAATCAAAGAACATGACTTTTGTCCTCTCTATTTGGCCAAAGCTCTCCTAGGAAATAAATGAGAAACAAGGTAGCAGAAACTGGAGCTTCCTTGTGACCTCCATGAGCAGGAAAAGACTGTGCAAGAGCAGCCAAATCAGGAAAAAGAATAAAAGAAGAGAAAAGCACCAGCTGTCAGCTGCAAAGAATGTAAGAGTCTCTACTGAGATTTAGAAAACAGAGGAGGATTTGCAGAAAGCAGGGAGATCTTGGAGTCCTCAAGAGTCCTCACCGCTCTTCATAATGGGAAATATCTGACAACTGGCTGCAGGAAGAGCTCTTGCTGGAGAGAAGGTGGGAGTGCCCCAGCCTGATATTGAAATTACTGGGAGGAAGCCCAAAGACCCAAAGCCATAAACAATCCGATTCCCAGAGACCTGGCCCTTCACACTAATGTCTCCCAAAAAGGGTGGACTCTGTTGGCCTACTCGCTGAAACAGGTACGGTGCCCTGATACTGTGTGCTCACCCACTGTCTTTCTTTTCCATTGTAGAAGAGGCAAGTCTAGAAATGGTCTGTGTCTGCATGTACTTAAATAAATGGAAAGTCATATGGGTCATTGAGGGATCTCCAGCAGCAGGTCTCTGGTTTAAGTTCCAGTGCAGGTCCATCAGTAGACCCACAGAATCCTGTCCCTTCTGTAGGGACAGATGGCATAGTTACTGCTGGTGTTAAAGATCCTGTTTTTCCCAGGAATGCCTCCCAGTGCCTGGTCATTGTACCACCTCCCTATCTGACGAAGTATGGATGAAGATAAGGTATGATCAATTTACTTACCATCAAGCAAACAAATGTTTATGACTTCATGCATCAAGACTGGGCCAATCTAACAGGTGCTTTGAATTTCAAAATATATCCAACAAGTCTTGTGCATTGAAGGGTTTCCAGCCCCTCTGCCCACAAGTATGTTAACATTCATAGTCCTCATTTGGAAGAAAGATGGGGTTTTATTAACGTGTCTGAAGAACCATGCTCAGCCCAGGGCCTTGGGGTAGCTCAGAATGTATGGCAGCACCAGGCTCTGGGTTTTCTCTTTTGTCCATGGGGTGGGAGGTAGAGAAGCTGGTAATCATGGCAAAGAGAAAGGTCTATTTGCCTGTTCATCCTTAAGTCAGCTACCTGGTGTGTGCATGCACATGATGGGATCCCCAAAGCCAAAATCCGGGAAAATCTAATGGTTGAAACGATATACTGGCAATGCAAGATCTAATTATCTTCTTTAAAAGTCTTCATTTTTTTGTTTGAGGACTTCCCTCTCCTCAATTCATGGGGTTCTTGAGGAGTACCACCCCTTCTACCTCAGGGGTGGGGCAAGTGATCCAGCCCAATCTACTCATACCATATCCCCTCAGCTGCCAGAAAGGGATGCTGTATACAATGCATAATATATAAATCCTTAGTGTGTGGTCCAGGCCAGGGCTTCCAATAGAAATAGAATTCTAGGGAACCCTGGGTGGTGCAGCTGTTTAGCGCCTGCCTTTGGCCCGGGGCGCGATCCTGGAGACCCGGGATCGAATCCCACGTCGGGCTCCCAGTGCATGGAGCCTGCTTCTCCCTCTGTCTGTGTCTCTGCCTCTCTCTCTCTCTCTCTCTGTGTGTGACTATCATAAATAAATAAAAATTAAAAAAAAGAAATAGAATTCAAACCACACATGAAATTGAAAATGTTCTAGTGATCACATTTAAAACAAAGAAAAATAGGTGAAATTAATTTTATGAATGTTGTTATTTAACCCAATATATTCAAAATATTATCATTTAAATGATGGGTGAGCAACATAAAAATTGTTAGTGAGATGTTTTACATTCTTTGTTCATATTGTGTCCTTGGATCTGGCATGGGTTTTTTACTTAGAGCACATTGCAGTTTGTAGCAGACACATTTATAGCACTCAGTACTGCCTGGGGCTCATGACACCACTGTGGACAGAGCAGATTCAGCCCTGGTACTTACCACCTGCTCCTAGTACTTTCTCAGATGCACCATAACCTGGATCCCTCTGAGCTTTTGTGTGTGCTATTTCTCATGCCTAGAGCACTCTCACCCACTGTACACCTTCAGAATATCTAATGATCCTAAAGTTGTTTATCAAAGTTTGGGAATTTATGTGGCTTGGAATGACCAAGTTTAACCCTCAAAACAATGGTGTCATTATTCCTACTTCCCAGTGGGACACTTGGGACTAATGCATCCCATGGGTATATTCCTTTGTGAAATAAGCCTGCTTTGCTTTGCAATGCGTGCTCCTCATGCTCCAAAATGGTATCAAGTTCCAATGTTTGTGTGTGATTTAGTTACCAGAAGCCCTTGCAATCTGAATTTTGAGACCACATGTGTTCTCTCTCTAGCCTAAAACAGCCCAACTCTATTCTGGAAAAAAAAAAAAAAACCCTAGCCAGCCTTCTGTGACTCAGATAGTTGGAGGGCTTGGTTCAGGAGCCCTTGGCTGCTGGGGGATGCTGTCCCCTTTCAGCAGTGTGGATCTAGCAGCCAGAAGGAGACAATGGCCACTTTGTGGCTTTGCATGCATCTAAGAATAGCTGGGGCATTTTCTTATCAGAAACGAATTTCCACTATCTGGCTTTCCTGGGTTTGGGTCAGAATTCTGGAGTGGGTTGGGATGAGGACTCTCATCTGGGCTCCTCCAGCCCCCAAGGTTCTCTCATCCTGCATGCACTACCCCAGCTGCCCAGAGGCCCGTGCCCCCTCCCCTCCCCCAACCCCAGCACAGGGCAATGTCTCATTTGCTTCCTTCCCACATGGGGACATCTCTTGGCCACTGAGACACTGCAGGCACTTATATGTTTGTTGAGCCGAGAGAAGACAGTGCAGAGCCCAAGGTGGAGATCAGGCCCAGTATTTTATCTCCATCCACTCTAAGTAAGCTCCCTGCAACTGTTACAATGAGACAACGGAAGAGAAATCCCTTTGTCAAGGCATTTAAGTCCTATATATAAGTGAAGGATTACCACCCAAGTGTGGCCGCCTGCCCAGGCCCAGAGACGGGCCAAACTTGTTTTCTTTATATAATATAATCTGTCTTATTCCCCATATTCCCTTGTCTCTGATGTTTTCCTTGTGGGCCCTTGTTGCCTCTCCCTGAGTGATTTGACCTAGCTAGCCTTTGGTAACTTCCCAGATAAACCCTAATGCAACAGATGCAATTCTTACCAGCCTGAAGGCTGACATCCTGAGGCAGCAGGTCCTCCCAGCCTATGAGAAGAGAGAAAGCAGAATGTTAGTGCTCATTCTGACATTCTGGCGCTGCGTGGAGCCCCGGGAAGAAGGGGCCATGTGTGTATATCAACATGGCCCTGAGTACCTGGCATGGGGCCTGGCTCAAAAAATTACTCTTTTTTTTTTTTTTTAAGATCTTATAAGTTTATTTGAGAGAGAGAGAGAGAGAGAGAGAGAGTGAGCAAGCACGAGCAGGCAGGAGGGACAGAGGAAGAGAGAGTAGCAAGCTCCCTGCTGAGTAGGGAGCCAAACATGGGGCTTGATCCCAGGTTCCTGGGATCATGACCCCAGCCAAAGGCAGACACTTAACCAGGAGCCCCACAAGAAATATGACTCTTGAATAGATGGATAAATAAGTCACAGTTCCATCCCAGGGTGAGAAGATGCTTTCTGGATCTTCTTCCATCTTACCTCATCTTTATTGAACATCTATTTTGTACTCAGTACTGGGCTTGATATAGGTAGCATGGGTGGTTTTGAACATACTTAAGACATAGTCCCTGTCATCCAGAAGCACAAATTTTATCTGCTCAGATATCTGTGAAAACCAGTCATCACCCACCACACATGGTGTGTGCACCATGGGGAGTGCTGAGGTAAGCAGCCAGTGTAGCTAGAGACATGTGACGTACTTTATGTAAGCCTCATAGCACCCCAAAACACAGGTACACAGGTGTTTCTCCACTTCTTACATGAGACCCCACAGAGGGCAGGTGACCCAGTTAGGTAGCAGCACAGCTGGGAATCCAATCCTTATCTGCCTCATTTCCAACCTGCCCCCAGCACCTGGCTACCTCCTAGGGGTTTTGGGAGCACTCTGGCAGGCCTCATTAGCTGCAGCAGGCCAAGGAGGGAGACTGGTGGGCCCTGCCTACTGTTGTCCTGACCTGGGGCACAGGCCCTTCACCCACATCCCTAGTGAGCATTGAGAGGTGTGCTGGTTCTATTTTGTTCATCACTGTGCTCCCCACATCTAGCACAGGCCTGCCCCCAGGAAATGCTTGTTCAATGAAACCCTGAATGATATCCCTGGAGAGGCTTCGACAGTGACTTTAAAAGATGATTAAGAATTCACAGTGGAAGGAAGGGAAGGCCTTCTCCAAGGATGGTGCAACTCTAGCAAAGTCAGAGGGAAAAGTGCAAAGGATGTTGGGGTCAGCATGTTTGGGTTGAGCAGAGTGAGTGGGGAGATGAGAGAAAAGTAGGGGTGTAGGCAGTGGGTGAACATGACAAAGAGCCATTTGCCACTGTTCTGGTGGACAAAGAATTTTCTTATTCCAATTTGTGTTTAGTGTACAGCATTTATATATTTAATGCCAATCTAAATCTTCCACTTTTGTTGAGCACCTACAATGCAAAAAGACAGTAATCAGATTGTATATTCCTTTTTAAAGTCCAAGCTTATGTTTTTCTCTCTAACTCCAAAGGAGCATGGAACCTCCTGTCCTGGTCCTGTCCCTGTTCCCCTGGGCTGGGACATTTGGGCATAGACAGAGGCTGAGAATCTAGGAAAGGCGTCCTTGGGGGCACTGCAGCCCAACTTTCCCACAGATGCTCAGGGCCCTGGGCCTCCCTGCCCTGAGCTGACCCATGGGAGTGGTCCCCCATAGGGGGCTGGGGAGGTGGTATGTACAATGGGAGAGTGTGGCTCTGCCATCCACCAGCTATGCCAGCTGGAGCAGGTCCTGCAAGTGATTTAGTGTGCTCCTTCCTGAAATGGAAATGGTTGGAGTTTTGCAGGGTCTCTGTGAGGTCAGAGACACCCAGGGAGGACCCATGAAATGTTTGTTTGTGCCTCCAGTACTTCTCCAGGAAGCACTCCTGAGGCTCCTGAGGGGTTATCATGCACAAGCATCAGGCTGCTGACACTTGAGGCCACATTTCCACTCCTTTGTCTGTGGAGAAATAGGCCCAGGTGACCACCCATCACCAGGACACCTCAGCTAAGATGGAGCCAGCCAGGCAAACTTTGGGGGATCTGTTTATTCTCATTTAGGTAGTAGAAACCTTGACATCCCTACAACTAACAGCTGCCCTCAGGAGAGGACTTCCCACATAGCAGACCCTGCTGTAGGAGGAGATAACTACTATCCTTATTTTGTGGGTAGAACAACAGAGGCCAATAAATAGAGATTTTGCCAAAACCATTAAACTGGTCAGACAAGAATGGGATTCTTCTGCCCAACTCCAAAATCAATGCACTTTGTCCTACTTCCTCTGCTCTGGGAAAGTTTAAGGGTCTGTATAAAAGTGCAAAGAAACTCTTACCTGAATCCTGGCTCCCAGAAGTTCTCTCAAGGGAGGCTGGACCATCTCCCTGCCTCACATAACCAGTGAGATGATGGGTGGGAAGGATGCAGAGGGGCATTGCCCTGCCCCTGGCTCCCCACTGCCACTCTGGCTTCTTACTTCCCTACTCCAGGGAAATTTGAAGCCCACCCATGGTCTCTATCACCCTCTGTCCCCTCACCCGTGGCATCTGACCGTCATGTATATCACATCAACCTTCTCCAGACACCAGGATGTGCCTCACAGTTACCCCCTGCCTATCCTGGACTCCCACTCCTCTGGCCCCCAGACTCCAGTGATGTTCACTCCCCTGCCACTGGCCCTGGTCTTCCCATGTCCCAGAACTGCTCCACCTCAGAAGCCATGTCCTCCAGAAACACCCTAACCCAGCATCATGCCCTCCCCCATGAGCAACTTCATTATGCTTCATTATGACCCCTCACCCCCTCTGTTTTTGGTCTGTCAGCCTGCATCCTAGCTTTATTCCTATCCCAGCCAGCTGGGACAGTGCCTTTCATCTTTCTGGGAACAAAGTGGTTTTACAAATACCCATAAATGTAACACAAAAATAAAGTACAATAAACTGCACGACATGTGCCCCCCTCTGGTCTATTGCACTCTTGTGAAGTAGGACTCCTGCTCACAACTTGCAAAGTCCTACCCCTGAGCCGAGCACACTAGGGATGCGTCACACCACCTCAAAGACAGGCCAGGGCAGTTTCATGGCCTGTACCTCTTCTAGGACTTTAGAAATGCCTGAGACCCTCCCAAGGGCCATGGTCAGCTCTTTCTGCAAAAAAACCCCTATTTTAAAGCTCCCTCCCATTACTCACTCTGTACCACAGGAAAAAGAGAGATGCCCCTGGACCTCCAGTTCTTCCAACTCCCTGCCTTTCCTTCTACATATGAGCACATAAGGGACTGCCCAGGGGAAGGGATGTCCTGATGGCCTCTCATTAACCCCTCCAGCTCTGGCCTTTCTGGCCTCCTCCACTGGGGCTCTTGCTTTACCAATTACTGCAGTGGTTATGTCTACACATTTTTTGACATTTCTCCTTTCAAAAGACGGAGACTCATTCTTCCCTCCTTGAGTGTGGACTTGGTGATTCCTTTTAACAAATAAAATAAGGTATAGCTCTGACACTAGTTCATAAAGGCTTTGTGGTTTCCCCCTTCCTCTCTCTAAGATCGCTTGGCTTGGGGAACCTTGCTGCCATGTCATGGGGACCAGCAGCCCTAAGGAGGGGCCCCTGTGGGGAGGAACTGGATCTCCAGTCAACAGCCGATAATCTTGGAAGCAGCTTTCCCACCCTGGTCAAGGTCACAGATGTCCACAGCTCCAGCCAACATCTTGACTGTTACGGGCTAAATTGTGCATTGCCCACCCCGCCCCCCCAACATTCATATGCCGAAGTCCTAACCCCCAGTCCCTCAGAATGGGACTGTATTTAAAGAGGAGGCTTTTAAAAGGGGGATGAGGGGATCCCTGGGTGGCTCAGCGGTTTAGTGCCTGCCTTTGGCCCAGGGCGTGATCCTGGAGTCCCGGGATCGAGTCCCACGTCGGGCTCCCGGCATGGAGCCTGCTTCTCCCTCCTCCTGTGTCTCTGCCTCTCTCTCTCTCTCTCTGTCTATTGTAAATAAATAAATAAATAAATAAATAAATAAATAAATAAATCTTTAAAAAAAAATAAATAAAAGGGGGATGAGATTAAATCACGGATATTAGGGTAGAGCCTAATCCAATAAGACTGATGTCCTTGTAGAAAGAGGGAGGCATACCAGAGGTGTGCGTGAGTATAGGGATGACCATATGAGGACAAAGCAGCGAGAGAGTGGCTATTTGTAAGCCAGTGAGAGAGGCCTTGGAAACAAACCAACCCTGCCATAAACATGTGTTGTTTAAGCTGCTTAGTCTGTGGTATTTTGTTATGGCAGTCCTAGAAAATGAGTGTAAACCTCACTACAGTCCTTGGTGAAGAAGTGCCCAGCTATGCTGCTCTTGGATTTCTGACACTTGGAAAGTGCATGAGATGATAAATACTTGTCATTTTAAGTTGCAGAATTTTGGAATCACTTGCCATGTAGCAATAGATAACTAAAAACTACCCCTCATTCTTACATCTTCATCTATTCTCACTGTTCTGGCCTTTCCTCTCTGCATAGAGAGAAATTCAGGTTTTGTCTAAAAATGAATTTTTGAAAAAGAAATGAATTTTTGGGGCACCAGGGTGGCTCAGTTGGTAAAGCACCTGCCTTCAGCTCAGGCCATAATCCTGGGGTCCTGGGATTGAGTCCCACATCAGGCTTTGTTGAGCAGGGCACCTGCTTCTCTCTCTGCCATTTCCCTAGCTTGTGCTCTCTGGCTCTCGCTCTCTCTCTTTCAAATAAGCAAATAAATAAAATCCCTCAAAAAATGAATTTTCGGGATCCCTGGGTGGCGCAGCGGTTTGGCGCCTGCCTTTGGCCCAGGGCGCGATCCTGGAGACCCGGGATCGAATCCCACATCGGGCTCCCGGTGCATGGAGCCTGCTCCTCTCTCTGCCTGTGTCTCTGCTTCTCTCTCTCTCTCTCTGTGTGATGACTATCATAAATAAATAAAAATTTTAAAAAAATGAATTTTCTTGGACCTCATGACCCCCTCCAGCTATTGCCCTTCTCTTGCTCTTGCTCCACAGCTGAGTTCCCTGAAGGAGATATCCCTCTACCCCCATGCTTTCTCTACTCTCACCTCTCAAGCCTTCCCAGGACACAAACATCCAACAGACCCTCTAGGGCAGAATTGCCCAAATCCATGGCAGGACTTCTTCAGCCATACCCTCTTTCCTAGACTGCACCCTCTTGACTTTCCCACCTTCCCTTTGATCTGGGGGCACCCTCAATCTCCTCCCAGGGCCATTTCCCTCACCTTCACCTCTTCCTGTTTGAGAGAGATGCTGATTGTTTTTGTCCACGTGAACTGCCTTCCTCTGTTCCCTTTTGGGGAAATTCTCCTTCCTTTCTCCAAACTATATTTCTAATAAGGGCCTTGAAAGACATAAATATAGTACCCCAGAGTCAGCCTGTGACCCAAGCAGGGACCAGTCACAGGCTTTCCCCTACCCTCTCCCAGGGCCACGGTCACGATCAAAGCACTTCCAAGTCCAAAATCATTGTCTCCAATCCCCATCTCAATCCGAACTCCAGATCCACCAAGTCCCTATTTTCTGGAATGTTCAACAGATAGGTGGGCATGTTAAACTCAGCATGACCAGAGCAACTCATCTCCTCTGTTCTCACACCTGCTATTTTCTGTGCATTCTTTATCTCAGTGAATGAAACTATCAACTGTGAAGAAAACATTTGAGTCATCCTATTATCCCCATCTCTAAATGTTCACTAGGATCTGAGAACTTAAGGCTCCCAACTACATGTTGTCTATAAGAAACCCACTTTGAAAATAAAGACACATATTAAAAGTAAAGAATAAAGATATCGTGATAACACTAATCAAAAGAAAGCTGGAGTAGCTAAAGTCATTTTAGACAGAGCAGACTCGAAGGCAAGGAGGAATAAAGAGGGGTATTACACAATAATAAAAAACTATAAATTGGCCCAGGTGGGCCAATTCTCAAAGAAGACATGACATTACTTAACATTTATGCACCTAACAACAGACCATCAAAATACATGAGACAAAAATTGGTAGAACTACAAGGAGAAAAAGATGAATGCACTACTATAGTTGGAACCTAACCCTCCTCTGTCAGTAACGGACAGTCTGGCAGGCAGAATATCAGTAAGGGCATTGTCAAATTCAATAGTGTTATTAATCGATTGAATGTGGTTGACATTGGTAGGATACCTCATCCAACAACAGTGGGACATATATTCTTCTCAAGTTCACATGGAACATTCACCAAGATAGACCACATTCTGAGCCATAAGTAAACCTGAACAAATTTAAAAGAAGGGAAATCATACAATGTCTGCTCTCAGACTGATGGAATTATATTAAAAATCAAAATAGCAGAAAAATCCCCAAATATTTGGAGATTAAGAAACATACTTCTAATTAATGCATGAATCAAAAAAGTCTCAAGAAGGGGATCCCTGGGTGGCTCAGTGGTTTAGCGCCTGCCTTTGGTCCAGGGAGTGATCCTGGAGTCCTGGGATTGAGTCTCGGGATCGAGTCCCATATCGGGCTCCCTGCATGGAGCCTGCTTCTCCCTCTGTCTGTGTCTCTGCCTCTCTCTCTCTCTCTCTTTTTGGATGTTTTCAACAAAATACAAATGAAAATACAATTTAATGAAATTTGTGGAATGTAGTAAAAGATGTACTTAGAGGAAAATTTATTTTTTTAATTTAAAAAAAAGATTTTATTTATTTATTTGAAAGTGAGAGAGAGAGAGAGAGCACAGTGGGGGAGGGTTAGAGGGAGCAGACTCCCTGCTGGGCAGGGAGCCCAACCATGGGAGGCTTGATCCTGGGACTCAGTCCTGGGATTTGGGACTCCATCCCAGACTCTGGGATCATGACCTGAGCCCAAGGCAGACGCTTAACCAAGTGAGCCACCCAGGTGCCCCTAGAGGGAAATTCGTAGCACTGAAAGACTATATTAAAAAAGAAGGAAGATCTAAGGGGTGCCTGTCTGGCTCAGTCAGTGGAGCATGTGACTCTTGATCCTGGGATTGTGAGTTTGAACCCCACATTGGGTATAGAGATTACTTAAAAATAAAATCTTAAAAAAAATAAAAGAGAAGAAAGATCTAAAATTAATAATCTAAGCTTCCACCCTAGGAAACTGGAGAAAGAAGAGCAATATAATCCTAAAACAAGATAAAGAAAAGCAATAAAAATTAGGGCAGAGATCACAATTTGGAAAATAGGAAATCAATAGAGAAAATCAATGAAACCAAAATCTAGTTCTTTGAAAACATCAATAAACTGATAAACCCCTAACCAAGAAAAAAAGAGGGAAGATGCTAATTTAAAATATAAGAAATGAAAGAAGAACATCCCAAGGATAATTGACCTGATCCCATGGACGTTAAAGATAAAAAAGAAATATTATGGACAACTAGATCCCTACAAATTTGATAACTTAGATGAAATAGACCAATTCCTTGAAAGACAAAAACTGCAAAAACTCACACAAGAAGTATAGACAATCTGAACAGGCCCACACCTATTAAAAAAATTAAATCAATAATTAATAACCTGTTGAAAAATAAATCACCAGCCCTGGATGGTTTCACCAATGAATTCCACCAAACATCTAAGGAAGTAATGTTTCCAATTCTCCACAAAATCTCCCATGAAACAGAAGCAGAGAAAATACTTTCTAATTCTACGAGGTCAGTATTACCCTAATACCAAAACCAGATAAAAGACATTAAAAGAAAGGAAAAACTAAAAGCACTCTCCCCTCCTGCCCATTCTTTAGTTCCCTACTATGCTTCATTTGGGGGACTGAAAGCCTCCCAGGTAGACTTACTTCTGATTTCTCTAAAAATTATTCTTCAGGGCAGCCCGAGTGGCTCAGGGGTTTAGTGCTGCCTTCGGCCCAGGGAGTGATCCTGGAGTCTCAGGATCGAGTCCCACGTCAGGCTCCCTGTGTGGAACCTGCTTCTCCCTCTGCCTGTGTCTCTGCCTCTCTCTGTTTCTCTCTGTGTCTCTCATGCATAAATAAATAAAATCTTTAAAAATTATTCTTAAAAAAATAAATAATAAAAAAATAAAAAAATTATTCTTCATTCTGCCAACTAAGTGATCTTCATAAGATGCAAATAATTGGCATGTCATGCCTCTCCATTGCTTAGGAGTGTGCCGTATCTTTTTTTGTTTGCTTTTAAGTAGGCTCTACACTGTTTGAGGCTCCACGATGGGGCCTGAACGAAAAACCTGAGCTGAAATCAAGAGTTGGATGCTTAACTGACGGAGCCAGCAGGTGCTCTGAAGTGTAAAATATCTTTATGGCATTCAGGTTTTTCAGGATCAGGCCTGCCTAGCTTTTCAGGTTTGTATCTCCCCTCTTCTCCCATGGGGTGCACTGATTTCAGGCAGTTCCAGAAATAGCCCACATTCTCTCTCACTTCAGTGTCAGTGTACTTGATCTGATGTGAGTTTAGAAGGAACATGTATGCATGCATGTCTGTGCCCATATACAGGTACAGCCACCCTCACATGGTGCAGCTATAATTTCCTATCTCAGCACTTCCCCCTGTTTTTATGCATCACTATGTGTGTCTCTCCCACACTGGTGAGAATCTTAAGAACAGAACTGGGCCCTACTCCTCCTGGTAGGGGCTCACGATATACTTGCTGAATGAATGTATGGCTGGATGAGTGGGTGGGTGGGTAGATGGATGGATGGCCCCTGCGAAGATGGAAACAGCCCTGCCCCACATCCCAGGGAATCAGGTGCAGTGTTGCCCCTGAGGGAAAGCCCTGGAATATTCACAAGTTCCCACCTCTGATTAGTGAGATGCTTTCTTCTTAGCTCAGGCCCCCTGTCCAGCCCTGAGGCAGATCAGTGTGTTGCTGAGCCCATGGGATGTCCTGCACCGGCCCAAGGTCTTCCTAACCTCAGGTACCAGAATGGGGGTGACCATCTCCTGAAGGGAGAAGAGTAAGCTGCTGATTCCCATAACCATTCTCAGACCTGCAGGATGTCCAAAGCCACACCACGCTCATGTACTTCTGGGCATCACTGGAGTATGGAGGAAGGGGTAAGAAAATGCTGAAGGGTGAGTGGGGAGGTGGAGCTGGGGAAAGAATCAAAGTGTTGCTTGGAACCAGCAGAGGCTGTGTGCCACATGGTGTGTGGGGCACACAGCAGGAGGCTGGAGTCTGCAAAGCAAAACCCACACTGAGACTCTGGTCTATGGGAAGCTAGTCTGGAGGGCAACAGTACCCTGGAGGGCTGACGAAGCATTGCCCAGGGAAGTGGTGCAGAAAAGGTGTCTGAGATTGGGGCTGGGGGACAGATTGAGAGGCTTGGAAATTACCCTATGTCACCAGCCAACTCCCCCAGAGCCAAGAGCCCCTGATGTGGAATCTGCCATTTCAAGGGGAAGAAAGGCTGCATGGGCGGATGTAGGTGAGAAGGGCCACCACTCAGTGGAAAACAACCCAGCCCAGCAGGTGATAGGGACCCGGGCTAGACCATCTCACTGCACTCAAGACAATCAAATATTGGTGGTTTCAGATGGTGTGATCTAATATATGTGCTGATATATGAGTTTGTAACAAAAGCAAGCTATGTTTTATAGTATTATGTCATTTTTGTTTAAACATATAGAGTGTACCTATATATAAAGATGGAGATACATCTTGTTTAGAAGTAATTCTATTAAACCATTACCAGTGGTTTTTTTCTGGAGCGGTGGACTGGAGTGGGGAGTACAGGGAGGAAGGTGGGGGAAGACTTTTCCTTCACAATTTGCTCCTTTCAGTCATGTTTGGCTTTTCCATATCCATGTATTTTTATTATTTATTTTGCTGTCTACAGCATTGTCTGGGTGTCTGAAATCCCACTCCTTTCTCACAGGGATGAACATCTGCAAAGATCAGCTATCAATCTCTGACAGGGAGGAATGGGATGAGCTGAGGATGGTACTAGTGAGGTGGGAGCTCTTTATGGTGCTGGGTGTGGTAGACCACGAGGAAAAAGGGCCTGTCAACCCCGACTTCTGAGCCCCTCCTTGTGTCCTGATCCAGCCAGGATGGCTCAGTGCCTCTCTGCAGCCCAGGGCCCAGAGGAACACACCCTCCATTGAAAGGCAGTCCCACACCACATAGGATTGCCTGGCACTTGGGGTGATGTCAGTGGGGTGCCATTCCCACGAATACCATGCAAATGGCAGTTCAGGAGATATATGTCCTTGAGTGGTGCCCCCTGGCCCAGAGAGATGATGCTCTTGGGTCCTCACCAGGGCTCCCTTTCTCTCTTGCCCAGGTGAGGTCAGGTTGAGGATGTTAAGCTGTAATACTCCATCTCATCCTCCCCTAGTGGGCACAGGGCCCGGCTACTCCTACTGACAAAAACCTTGCATTGTATGCTAATGTAGAGCTGAGGGGCCCTGCTTCTTTAGAAGCAGAATCTAGCAGGTCTAGATTCCTAGACCCTCCTTGGGAAGTCACTGATGGCAGGGTGGCCCTAGTTGAAGAAGCTCCCCCTCCAGAGAAGCAATACAGTTGCCTGGAATTCAGCTGGGGCGCTGGTCCTCCACAATGTTGTATGATGAGCACCTTAAACTAAGTTTATCCCTCCCCCACTCACACCTAACACACACATCTGGATTCAGGTGCTTTAGGGCTCCCTGCAGGTATCGATGAAGTGCCTGCCTCTACAGCCTCATCTCTGGCCCACTCATCCACTGGCTTTAGTGTCCCCTTGGAGCCTCTCTGACTCTGTCCTCACTCATCCTAGCTAACGTCTGCCTTCTCTGGTCTCAGAAGACCCTGGCCAGTCCTCAGGAAGGGCACTCATGTCCTGCACTGAGACTTGTAGTTTACAATCGCTCAGGGAACAGCTTCTCCTGAGCTTTGGTTTGGCAGAGTGCCCTTGGCCTGCCCAGAGAGAGCTTGGAAGAGAGAAGCCCTCTTGACTACTATTTTTGCCAATGGCATTTCCTTGCTCGATATCCCCTTTACAGCATCAGGAAAGATGGGCTTCTTCTCAGAAACTGGTTTGTTCTTAACAAAGACATGTTTAAACTTGTCACTGCTTATATTTTGTTTTTCCATTGCCCACTAGGAATCTCAGAGTAAACTTAGTGGCTATGTTTAACAAATATACTGGGATTTCCTTTACTAAACTTTCTCTAGCTGAATTGTACTTTCCTACCTTAACTTTCCCTTCATCTTGCTTTCTCATTTATTCTAGTTTTGATTCTGTTGCATTATAGGTAGCTCTATAAGCTGCCTCAAATGACTCTCTTTTGTTTACTTTTATAAGGCAGGTGATTAATGATTTACAGATACAGGTGCCTGTGCACATCAATCTGTTCCACTGCACCTTGGTTCCTTTGCCTACCCTCAGCACTCTGTCCTTAGCCCCCAGAAGAAAGTAGGGCCTCAGACCGTCCTCAGGCACCATACTGAGAGTTTTCCAATAGTAGCTAATTAATTTAATCCGTACAACAACACTGCAAGGTGAGTGATATGGTTCCATTTGACAGATGAAGAAACAAAGGCTTCAGGTCCTATACCTGGTAGGTGGCTGAGTCAGGATTTAAACCCACACTTGTCTGGCTGGGAAGTCCTTGTAAGATTCCACTTCACTCCTCTCCTTAGCCCGACATGCTGCCCTCTCTAGAACTGCACTGTCCAGTATGGTAGCCGCTAGCCAAATGTGGCTATTTACATTTAAATTCATTTTAGTTAAAATTTAAAAATTAGTTCCTCAGTCACCCAGCCACACTCAAGTGCTCAGTAGCAGCACCCAAGCTGGACTCATACTCTCTTCCCTCTGCAAGTCTGTGATGTACTTTCCTTAGCCTGGAACATCCCAGCTCTCTGCCTTGTCATGGAGCCATCCTTTCTTACACAGCTTCCTTGTCCCTTCGCCTCCTTCTCTGTCACTCTTCCCCCTTCCTGCTCTGCCCTCGACCCCAACAATCTCCTCCTCTGGCTCTTGATGCCTGTGAGTCACTTTTCCTTTGCACAGTCTCATCCTCCCAGCCCGGCAGTGAAGGAACATGGTACACACTGCCTAATTAATTGAGGAAGTAGACAAGGGAGTCTAAAATGGCATTGGATAGAAAACTTAACTTCATTCCTAGCTTTACTTGCCACTAGCTACTTCATTCCTTCATCCAATATATCTTCCCCAAGTGCCTATTCTCCGCCATGCCCTGGGTAGGTGTGGGGACAGAGAAACCCTGAGGGGATTAACCTATGCCTTCAAGGGGCTCATAGCCAGTGGCCTTGGGCAGAGAATTTTACCCTCCTTTATCTCAGCGTCCTCTTTTGTGAAAAATATACAATTCTTGCTCTTTTTCCCTGCAGCTTGACAAGTGGACTAAGTGACAACGTGGAAGCAAGAGCCTTTGCAGAAGACATGAAAAGCATACTGTGGCATAAATGCATCTAGGTAAATGGGAACCTTTGTCCTGCCGAGTCACCTCCCTACAGAGGTACACCCTCAGAGTGCCTGGCCCTATACCCAAGCGAGGATGCAGCCTGGCCCAAGACAGATACACTTGGACAGGTCCTCTGGGAAGAGGCACCCAAAGGCCAGTCGACAGGGAGCCCAGCAGGTCCTGGGCAACAGGAAAGATTTCCTACCAGAAGCACTATTGAGCTGAAGGTTCATAAAAGATTTCTTGGAGCCGTGCACTCCAAGCCTGGAGGGCCACATGCAGTTCCGGTTTTCTTGAACTAAAATCTTGAATTCAGGGATTTTATGGGTTAGAACAAAATTCAAGTGCAGAGTTACAGAGTGTGGCCTTAAGGGGACGCCTTGTTGTGGGGAACAAACACGCACAATCTAAGAGATTTAGGATGGGGCCCCACACCTGCCAGGTGCCAGACCTTCCCAATTCTACATCTCAGATTTCCTCATTTGTGAAATGGGAATAGATGTCCACCATGCTGGCAGCTCAGGTGAGGCAACTCATGGAAACGCATGGCAGAGTACCCCTTCCACAGACACCCTGTTCCCCCAACAACTCAACACGTCCACTCCAGGAGGCTTTGTGGCCAGGCAGGGAGGATCCTGCCTCGCCCAGGGGCCCGGGCTCCTCAGAGGTAATTAACACAATTGTCTGCAATTGTCCAAGAAGGTACAGAGGTGAGTCAGAGGAGCCTGGGTTTTGGAGTCCGGTCTTGACTCTTCTTCTGTGGGTACCCCAACTTTCATGGTCCTCAGTCTCCTTGTCCACAAATTGGAAGTAATAACACCAGTGTGCTGTGAGGACGCAGTGAGATGGCACACAGCACAGCTGACATCTGCCAGGTGCCAGACCATTGGCACCCAGGCTGTCCCTCACGCCCTGTGATTCCTTGGTAAGTCCTTACACTATAAGAAGGCTGGTGGCTAGGGTAACCCCAGCCCTGACCATCCCTTCTGCCCGTGAGTCTGCCTTCCTTCAGTGGAGGGCCAGGGCAGCTTCTTCCCCTCTTCCTCCCCAGCCTACCAGCCAGCCCTGCAGGCTGACAGAACAAGTTTCTGGGCTGGGGTTCCTGGTTTCCAGGCTCCTGAAAGGAATCTCTGGCTCTCTACTTCCCAGGCTTTTCCCACCTGATTTCCAGATCAGACCCTCAGTGCTTCTGCAGATCTGTACCTTCCAACCCACCTTCCGTCCAGTCGCCCCCCTCCTGAGAAGTGACTCCGTCCTCCCATCCTCCCAGCTGGCAGAACACAGGCCTGGGCCCATCTGGCAGGCAGAGAAGCCCGTGGTGCTCCCTTACCTTCTCAGGACGGGGTCTCGTTGACTCCCTTCCCTTCCACTCTAGGCACTCTGAAAGAGCAGGGAAAGAAGGCAGTGCTGGGGCTCTGGGCGTGTCAGAGAGTAAGGGAGAGGAGGAAGAGGCAGAAGGGCCCCAAGAGGAAATGGCCCAGCAGTCTGGGCCCACATAATTTATTGCAGGACTTTGTCCTTGGGCGCTCTAGCACTCTCCACTCCCACATGGCGGCTGCAGCCCCAGCCAGCAGAGCCTCACAGCAGCCTGATCTTTAACCCTGGCCTCTTCAGCAGAGAGTCCCCACGGGCCATCAGAGTCTGCTCTCCATGCACCTGTTGCTGGCCATTAGCTGATCATCCAGGGAGTTCAGCATATCCCCAGGCGTCATGGAGACTCCAAGGAAGCCCACAAAAAAAAAAAAAACTCTGATCCCAAATACCCCAAGTCCTAATTGGGACACACACACACAGGAGATGCTAGGAAGCCTATAACAGAGCTAAAGGCCATTGGGACAACTAGATCTTCAGTGTCCCTGGAAGCAGAAGCAGCTGGTTTGGGCTGGGACTCATATGAAGGGGAGTTTCTGCAATAAGACAAATACAGACCCTTCAGGTGGTGCATTGTGGGAGAGGCCCCTGCTGGAAGGAGCAGGCAGTCCCTGAAAGTATGAGGGTGAGGGCTCTGAAGGCAGGTGGAAAGTAAATGCACAGGATGTAACTGCTCAGCTGCAGCCCTTTCCTTGGGTGAAGAGAGACCTCGCTCAGTGATACTCTTGGTTGGCCCAACCAGAGCCAGTTAGGTCTCTTCCCAGACCCAGGGCTTGGGAGGCATTTGGGAACTGTAGGCCAAGGTGTAGGGAGCAGCTGTCATTTTCAAGATAGAATCAAGGCTCCAGCAGGGCAGCAACCCTGACCTAGGCCTCTTTTGGAAATAGGAACTAGGGACGCCTGAGTGGCTCAGTGGTTGAGCATCTGCTTTGGCTCAGGGCGTCATCCTGGAGTCCAGGGGTCGAATCCCACATCAGGCTCCCTGCATGGAGCCTGCTTCTCCTGTCCCTGCCTCTTTGTGTCTCTCATGAATAAATAAATAAAATCTTAAAAAAAAAAAAAAAGGAAGAAACAGGAACTAAGCGCCGGGGGTAGAGAGAAGGGTACAGTAGACAGGCTGTAGAGCTGGAGATGACAGTTCCAGTTGGAGGCAGAGGCCACCCCTGCCCAATAGTGGCCTCTGCTTCCTGTGGGGGGGTTCCTCACAGTCCCAGCTTCCTTGTGATGAACACTCCTGATGTTTCAGTGTGAAGGAGTTTCTTCCTTTCAATCACACAGCCAGTGCCAGGGGTAGGGAATGAGGGGGGATAACAACCTTTTGGAGGAAGCATGTGCCCTGGGACTTTCAGCCAGCACCCAACATGCTCCCTGTGAGTGCTGTACCCAAGTCCTACCTAGGCACCAGCTGGCCTCTTGCTCCCTAAACTCTCAGCCAGTTTCTGGGCCAACACTTGTTCTGGGGGGAGAGGGGAAGAAGGCTTCATTCACATGGCTTGTCGCTTCTCTGGTTTGGAAAGATACCATTTCACTCTCAGAGGATTGGTGTGGCTGCCTTGGGCAGCTCCCAGAAATGGTGAGCCCCTTGCTCTGGGGCCCCTGGCATGGGGCTGGGTCCTCTATGGCCCTCTTCCTCTGCCCTAGTGCAAAAAGAGATAGCAGAACAGAATATGTGGGCAGAAGAAAGCAGTTTATAAGGTATGTCTAGCCAGGGCCTGTTTTAAACACAATTTGACAGAAGTACATTTTGGATACCTACAAACAAACTTGTTTCCCACTTTGTCTTTTACATTGGACATTTATATTGTAAGCATTTTCTTACTTACACTGTACCAAACTCTAACCACCAGTCTTTAAATACAGCATTATAGTCTCTCCTACAAATGCCCCGTTATTTGTGTAGTCATCCTCCCTGGATGGACATCAAGAGGCACCCAATACTTTGCTATTATCCACAACACTGCAATGAACAAGTTTGTGCTCATAGCTCTGTTTGCATTATGACACCACAGGAAGGTTCCAGAAGGGAACTTATCAAAGCAAGGGAATGAGTGTTTTGTTGCTAACCTTTCTCAAGTGGCATGTCAAGTCTTCCCTGCTAGCAAAGGGTGTATGTGTTACTGCCAGGACCTTGGCAGGGTTCACAGGCAGACACCCTGAGGGACACTTTTCCTGGAGCCTCAGGTATTTATTCCATTGCTGAGGAATTTCAAGGATTCCAGGCCCCGGAAATTAGGAAGAGGAGCTGAGGGTGATCAAGGTAGGCTCTTCCCTATCACACACACCTGTAACCAAACTCGGCTTTCCTGCAGCCTAATGTGACTGCCACGATTCTCCTCAAGATGCAAATATTCAGTTAACCTTTAAAAATATGTTTCTGAGGGGCATCTCGGTTGTTCAGTTGGTTAAGCATCTGCTTTTGGCTCAGGTCATGATCTCAGTGTCCTGGGGTTGAGCCGCTGCATCAGGCTCCGTGCTCAGCAGGGAGCCTGCTTCTCTCTCTCCCTCTGTTCCTCTCCCAGCTCGTGCTCACACTCTCTTGTTTAGACAAATAAATGAATCTTAGAAAAAAATATATGTTTCTGAGCTGAGCCAAAACGCCTCCATAGGACAATTATGTTTCGTTTCATTTCTGTCCAACCATCAAGCCCACTGTAGTATCACCATAGCAACGAAAACAGAGTATAGGGAGTATTTCATTTCACCTCTATCAACACATCCTAGGTCATCCTGAAGTTGCTTGTTTCCTGGTGGCCCTAACCTTCCCCTCTGGCCTATAGCAGTCAAGTTATCTATTAACACTATAAAATAGCATAGCTAGCAGCATAGGTCTCTGTGACTGAGCCACCCTTTAGAGAATTTTAGAATTCTCAGTTCTAGAGAACTAGCATTTAATGAGTGCTTTGTAAGTGCTGGGCTCTTTCCAGCTGCCGTCTTACATCCTCATCAAAACCCTACAAATTTAGGGGTGCTTATCCTCATTTTATAGTGAGGAAGTTAAACCAAAGAGGTTAAGAAACGTGCTTATGTCACACAGCTAAAAGTGGTGGGGCAAGATTTGAGTGGAGTTCTACCTGACTCCAAGACCACTGTTCATTATACTACCTTACACCACACCAACCCTCAAGCAAACTGGACTCTCTCCTTCCCCAAACACCAGGGATGGATAAGACATCATATTTTTAGAGATTTCCAAAGAAAGTAAGTGCTTCCCCAACTTGCTTGCTCTGGCCCAGGATCAGAAGAGCCTTTTTTCCCAAGGTCTCTGAGGTCCCAAGGGCAGATCAATGTCTGGGAAGAGGCGGGGTTTAAATGCCTCCTTGGAAACACAGTTATTCATGGTATAGGAATGTAAATCACAGGACACATTTTATCTGTGTAGTTCAGGGTTTCTCAATCTTGGCACTACTGACATTTTGGACTGGATTATACTTTGTTGGGGATTTGGGAAGAGTTGCCCTGTGCACTGTAGAATGTTTAGTAGCAAGCCTGGCCTCTACCCATTAGATGTACTCCTCCAGTGGTGCAATCAAAATGTGTCCAAATATTGCCAAATATCTCCTGGGGGTAAAACCATTCCCAGTTGAGAACCAGTGTATAGCTCATAGGTCCAGGTGCAGCTGAGGCTGAAAGAGGAGAAGAACATCAAAGGCCAGAAGGAGATGTTCTCTTGGAAGAGGTGACTCTGCCCTGGCCTCCTTGAATGGCAGGCAGATATGCCTAGAAGACATGGAGGGTGCAGAGAAGAGGCTATCAAACTGGACCCCAGGGGACCTGCCACGGAAATGACTATCCTCAGGCAAGTGTGAGTACTTCATCTTCCCTGGATCAGCAACTGTGAGGTAGATATTGCTAGCCTGGGCAGAGCTCGGATTCAAAGTCCTGATGGGCTGGGGAGGCATCCACCATTTCAGTCCTGGAGGAAATGACTCATTTCTGATTGTGTTTTATTATCACAACCATTTGAGGGATTCACTCAGAGGTTTATCCAAGGCAGCAGGAGGGGCAAAGCTGGGACACAAAATGGAAGAGTTCTTTCCTCCCTTCTGAAGGACTGTTGGAAATCCAGGGATAAATCTCAGCCTTGGGTCCTGGTATTTAAACCTAGCCATTGGTCATAAACAGGGGACATCTGCCCCATGACCAGGGTCAATGGCATCCTGGTGACTAATTTGATTGCCCTAGGGAGGTTGAAGTAATGGGAGGAGAAGGCAAAAACTTGATTATGTGGCAACTCAATCAACCAGGGAGCCAGGGAAATCATGTTGATGATTGTGACCGTGATGATGATAATGACATCTTGTCTAACTCTTGGAAGAGGTTGAGGTTGAGGGGTGCATTGGAAGAGATTCATTTCTGAGAAGAGAAGCTTCAGGACAGAGTTCTTACTCTTGACTGGAATGCTCTGTGTGCACAATTTCTCAGAATGAAACAGATACACTTTCCAATCTCACTCACAGGAATGGCTATGGAATAAAGGTAAGTAATATGCTCCACTTCCAGGCCCTGTGATATCCTGTGCTGTCTTTCTTCCTCCCTCTGTTGGTGATATGCAAAGCATCCAACAGTGGATTCTGGGGCCACAATATGTGGTGAAGCCACAATATGGAAAGAGCCTTGGTTCCTGAATGACCCCTGGGAGCAGAGTACCATCTCCATTCCACCACTGAATTCACTGACCCTATTTATAAGAGCAAGAAATAAATTTTTGTATCAAGCCATTGATATTTGTTGTTATAATAGTTAAAATATGATTCCTCTCCCATCCAAATCTGCTTTTGTCTTTTAAATACCAGTTCAAATACTCTTCTTCCAGGATGTTGGCCCTGACTGCTATAGTTCACTCTAGCCTAATAACTCTATGAGGTAAATGCTACTATTATCCCCACCTCATAGATGATGACATTGAAATAAGGAGAGAGGTAAAGTAATTTGTCCAAGGTCACATAGCTAAAAAGTTAGAGAGCCAGGATTTGAACCTATAAGCAATATCACCTTAAACATAATTGTTCCAGGAATGTCAGCTTGTATGTCCAGTTGAAATGGCTGCTTCTTTTGAGCAGGGAGCGGTCATGTCAATCCCATCTGTTCTGGTATCTGAAGCCTGCAAAATGCACTAAATGCAGAGGAGCTGTCACACACACCTACTGCCTGAGGGAGCTACAGTCCAGCTGGAAACAAATTGTGCAGGTAAGGGAGGGTGGGATTTGCTCTTATTACTGGTATGTGTTTATTACCCAGAGTCCTGGAAAAAATGTCAAACAGTCCATAAAAACTCACTGCTGCTTTAAACTGGTTTTGAAAAAAGCATTTTTTTCTTTTTTTGCCTAGTCCCTAAAACTAGAGATTACAACCCTACAACCCTTACTAACTTAAAAATTCTCTTGAATCTACTGTGGATATAATTATCTTTCCAGGGATGCCTGGGTAGTTCAGTACACTAAATATCTGACTTCGGCTCAGGTCATGATTGATATAGGAAAGAACGTTAGGGTTCAAAGCCAACAGCCAAGAAAGAATTCTTGAAATGTCTTTGGTACAAAAAGGTGATTTTATTAAAGCATGGGAATAAGATCTGTGGGCAGAAAGAGCTGCACTGGAGTGACCCATTATATATTTTCAAGCTGGGAGGGGGTTGGGGGTAGTGGAAATCTCTGAGGAATTTTAGAAGCAAAGTTTCCAGGACCTTGAGGGGGCTAGCTATTGTTGGGAAAAGGTCATTTATTACCGTCTAATAAAACCTTAGTCATGAGACCTTCAGATGTATATCAGTGGGCCATATGCTTGGGGGATGATTGCCAACCCATATCTTGAGGAGTTTAGAGATAAAGGAGCTTTCTCAAGGAATTTTTATTTTTTAAAACATTTTACTTATTTATTTGATAGGGAGAGAGAGAGAGAGAGAGAGAGACAGAGACAGAGAGAGAGAGAGGGAGAGAGAAAGAGAGAGAGAGAACAAGCAGGGGGTGCAGAAGATGGAAAAGCAGACTCCTCACTGAGCAGGGAGCCCAATGTGGAGCTTCATCTCAGGACCCAGAGATCACGACCCAAGCCAAAGGCAGATGCTCAATTGACTGAGCTACCCAGGCACCCTTCAAAGAACTTTTAGATCTTAAAGTAGACTCATGGGATCCTGGAGTTGGGCTAGGATTGCCATTAGCTAAGTATTAACATCAAGGCAGTTGAGTCCCTAAAGGAAGGTCACTCTTCCTGTTTCAAGGACTTGTCAGTGGGCTGTAGGTAGTAAGGAAATTTAATAATTTCTCTTCTGCCTTTGCTTCCCACATCAATGATCTTGGGGTCCTGGGATGGAGCCCTGTGTATGGGAGTGTGGAGTCTGCTTGACCCTCTCCCTCTGTCCCTCTGTCCCTCCCCCACTTGGCTCCCTCTCTCAAATAAATAAATAGAATATTTTTAAAAATTATCTTTTCAGCTTTACATTTCCTGTTAAACCTAGACCCAAGAATATCAACTATCCTCAAACAGAGTTTGGAGCCAAAAGGAAGGCCAGGATTTCAAGGTAGCTATACCACTCTCTTCCTGACCTGGTCACTCAATAACTTGCTCAGTGGGTGTTTACTGAGGCCCTTCTCTGTAGCAAATCATTCTGGGTTTTAGGGTGCAGGGAGACTCAGACTGTCTCCATGACTTGGTGCTTGCATAGACATGGGACAAATGGAAGGAATTTGCCAGGAAATCTTCTGTTTGCTTGTTTGTTTTTAATAAAAGAATTCCATACATCTCCCCTATGGACTGGGCTTAGTAACTTGCTTCCAAGGAATAAGGAATGGAAAAAAAGAAATAGCAACTTAACATTACAGATATCCAGAAGGTACTACCCTAACTAACCCCAAGTGTTATGGGCTGAAAGGTGTGTCAAATTTTGTATGTTGAAGTTCTATCCTCCCAGTACCTCATAATGGGCTGTATTTGGAGATACGGCCTTTAAAGAGGGAATTAAGGTGAAATGAGGTTGTTAGGGTAGGTCCTAATCCCGTTTGACCCATGTCCTTACAAGAAAAGGTGGAGGCACAGATATGTGCAAAGGAAAGACAATGTGAAGAGGAAGGGAGAAGATGGGCATCTACAAACCAGGGAGAAAATCCTTAGGAGAAACCACCTCTGCAGCTACATTGATCACGTATTTCCAGTTCCCAGAACTGTGAGGACACAAATCCCTGTTGGTTAAGCTGCCCAGTCTGTGGTATTCATTACAGTAGCCCTAGCAGACTAATTGTTCCTCATCCATGAAGTGATCAAGGTTAACTTCTTGCAATAAGCTACATTGCTAGGCAGTGGTAAGAAGGGTGCATTACTCTGGGATGTTCTTGCTCAAAGCCACAACCCCCGTCGAATCATGAGAAAAACATCAGGCAAACCAAACTGAGGGACAACCTACCAAATATCTGACAAGGATGCCTCAGAACTGTCAAGATGATGAAAGACAAGGGAAGTTTAGGAAACTGTCACAGACCAGAAACTAAGGAGAAATGACAGTTAAATGCAGTGTGGCATCTTGGGTGGGGTCCTGGGACAGAAAAAGGGTATTTGCAGAAAGACAATAGAAATCTAAATAAAGTCTACAATTTTGCTAATAGTATGTGCCAGTGTTGGTTTCTTGATTTGACAAATGTGATGACAACTAGAAATATAAGATGTTAATATCAGGGACACTGGGTGACAGATATATAAACTATGCCATCTTTGCAAATTTTCTGTAACTCTAAAATTATTCCAAAAATTAAAAGTATATTAAAAAACAAAGACTCAAAAAAAAAAAAAACCCCAAAAAACAAAACAAACAAACAAACAAAAAAAACAAAGACTCCAGGGACACCTGGGTGGCTCAGCAGTTGAGTGTCTGCCTTTGGCTCAGAGCATGATTCCGTGGGGAGCCTGCTTTTCCCTCTGCCTATGTCTCAGCCTCTCTCTGTGTGTCTCTCATGAATAAATAAATAAAATCTTTAAGAAAACACACACACAAAAAAAACAAAGATTCCATTTGAGCCCCCATTTTTAGTTCTTTGGTATGTATACGAAGGAGTGGAATTGTTGGGTCATATGGTAACCCTATGTTTAACTTACTGAGGAACTGCCAAACTTTTTCACAGTGGCTGCACAATTCTACCTTCCCACGAGCAACTGTATGATTTCAATTTCCATGCATCTTCAACATTTGTTAGTTTCCATTATTTTGATTATGGGCATTCTAGTTGGTGTGAAGTGGTATCCCATAGTTGTTTTGATTTGCACTTTTTAAAATGACTAATGATGCTGAGCATTTTTGTATGCTTAGCAGCCACTTGTACATCTTCTTTGGAACAATGTCTATTCAAGCCTTTGCCCATATTTAAAATTGGGTTCTTTGCCCTCTTGTTACTGAGTTGTAGAAGTTCTTCACATATTCAAGAAGCCCTTATCAAGTATGTGATTTGCAAAAATGTTCTTCAGTTCTGTAGGTGGTCTTTTCACTCTTTTGTTTTAAAGATTTATTTATTTATTTATTTATTTATTTATTTATTTATTTATTTATTTAAGAGAAAGAGAGAGAGAGCATGTGAGTAGGGTGTCGGGCAGAGGGAGAAGAAAAGCTGACTCCCGGCTCAGCATGGAGTAGATGCAGAGCTTGATGCAGGTCTCCATCTCAGGATCTTGAGATCATGACCTGAGCCAAAATCAAGAGTTGGACACTTCACTGACTAAGCCACCCAGACGCCCCTTTTTTCACTCTTGATAGTGATCCTTTGATGCACAGAAGGTTTTAGTTTGAAAGAATTCCAATTCACCTATTTTTTCCTTTGTTACCTTTGCTTTTGGTGTCATATTCAAGAAACCATTGTTAAATACAATGTCATATAGATTTGCTTCTTTGTTTTTTTCTGAAAGTTTTATGGCTTTAGCTCTTACATTTAGGTCTCTGATCCTTTTTAAGTTAATTTTTGCCTATGGTGTATGATAAAGGGCCAGCTTCGTTTTCTTTTTCTTTTTTTTTTCTTTTTTGCAGGTGGATATTCATTTCTCAGCACCATTTACTAAAGAGACTGTTCTTTTCTCATTGAGTGGCCTTGGCACCTTCGTCAAAAATCTGTTAACCATAGATGTGAAGGTTTATTTCTGGACTCTCAATTCTATTCTGTTGGTCTGTATGTCTATCCTTAGGCTGCTGCTACACTGTTTTGATTAATGTCTTGTAGTAAATTAATGTTCTGTAGTAAATTTTGAATTAAGAGGAGTGAGTCCTCCAACTTTGTTCTGATTCATTATTTTGACTCTTCAGGAATTCCTTGAAATTCCAGCAAAATAAAAATGCCATTGGGATTTTGATAGGGATTGCACTAAATTTGCAAATTATCGTGGGTAGTATTACCCATCTTAACAATATTAAGTCTTCTGATCCATGAACATGAGATAGCTTTTCATTTATTTATATCTTCTTTAAGTGCTTTGGGCAATGTTTTATAGTTTTCAGTGCACGAGTTTTGCACCTCCGTGGTTAAATTTATTCCTAAGTACTTAATTCTTTTTAATGCTATTGTAAATGAGATTTTTAAAAAATTATTTATTCATGATAGATACAGAGAGAGAGGTAGAGACACAGGCAGAGAGAGAAGCAGGCTCCCTGCAGGGAGCTCAACATGGGACTCAATCCTGGGACCCCGGGATCACTCCCTGAGCCAAAGGCAGATGCTCAACCACTAAGCCATCCAGGCATCCCTGTAAATGAGATTATTGTCTTAATTTTCATACAGATTGTTCATTATTGGTATACGTAAACAAAATTAATATTTGTGTGTTGATTTTGCCTCTGCAACTTTGCTATTCATAGCAGCATTATTCACGTAGCCAAACGGTGGAAGCTATTCAAGTGTCCATCAACAGAAGAATGGATTTTGTTAAAATGTGGTATAGACATACAATGGAATATTATCTAGCTGCAAATAGAATGAGGTCCTAACACATGCTGTAACACTGATGAACCCTGAGAATATGCTAAGTGAAATAAGTTAGTTACAAAAAGAAAAATATGATTCCACTTATATGGAATACTAGAATAGCCACATTCACTGAGAAAGAAAAGTTAGAATTTACCAGGGCCTGTGGGAAGGGAAAATGGGGAATTATTGCTTAATGGATACAGAATTACTGTTTGGGGTGATGAAAATTTTTGGAAATAGATTGGGGTGATGGTTGGACAACATTCTGAATGTTATTAATACCACTGAATTGTGCACTTGAAGATGGCTAAAAAGGCAAGTTTTAAGTTAGATGTATCTTGCCACAATTTTTAAAAATAATTATTTTTAAAAAAGATTTTATTTATTTATTTGAAAGAACAAGAGAGCATGCACAATGGGGGAGAGGGAAAGGGTGGATTAAAGGAGAGGGGGAAGCAGATTCCCCCAATGAGCAGGGAGCCTGATGTGGGGCTCAGTCCCAGGACCCTGGGACCTGAGCTCAAAGCAGATGCTTAACCAACTGAGCCACACAGGCCCCCCTAAAAATAGCTGGAAAAAAAAAAGTTGTGCAAATCTCTTGGTGGAACCATGGTTCCAGAGCTGAATTCCTTTCTGACACAGTGGCAGCCTCTGCTTACACACTTCCAGTGATGTGGACCTCACCACAAAAAAACCCAAGCCCCAAACCAAACCCAAACCAAACCAAAGACGAAGAATTCTTTTGAAACTTGAATTGTTATTCAGTCACACACATATTGAAGTGGGGCTTTGCTCGGGGCAAGGCATAGGTCCATGGTTTCCTTTTTTTTTTTTTTTTTTTTTTGAGATTTTATATATTTATTCATGAGAGACACACAGAGAGAGACAAGACATAGGCAGAGGGAGAAGCAGGCTCCCAGTGGGGATCCCGATTTGGGACTTGATCCTAGGACCCTGGGGTCATGCCCTGAGCTGAAGGCAGACACTCAACCACTGAGCCACCCAGGCGACCCACATCTATGGTTTCTGTACAAGGTGAAACCACACTGAATCCAAGAAGACATCTTTGCTTTAATCATCTGCATGGAGATGAAGCCCAATCATAACAAACTGACCTGGGTAGCTTCCACACCATGGACAAGTGAAGAGGGGGCACTTCTAGTTTTCAAATTGTGGGCTACCTAGTGGTGAGCTGTATCATTTGATATGACATGACAGAATTAAACAGAATCAAACAGAAGTCATCATGTGGACCAAGAGTAAGGATTATGTGTCATGGCTTATTCCCATCCTCACCCTCAATCACAAAACAGACAACTAGTATGTTTTCTATACTATTTTTCAAAAATTTAAAACATAGTTATAAACAACAACAAATATATGTTATCCCCCCCTTGTCACAAAAGATGAGATACACTAACACTGTTCTGCATTTTGCATTTTTTCACTGAATCCAGCTTAGAAATCTTTTTATATCAGTATACAAGTTTCCTCATATTTTGTTATAGCTATATAACATTGCATTGTACAAATGTATCATAATTTTGTGATCATTCCTATTTGAATATTTAGGTTATTTCTAATATTTTGTGAGTAATGCTGCAATGAATAATTTTGTAGATATGTAATTTGTACATGGTCAAACATATTTGTAGGATACATTTGCTGAACTGAAGTTGGCCCATGTGCTGAGCCAAAGAGCATAAGCATTTGTAATTCTTATAGATATTTCCAAATTGTGTTCTGTAGAGGACTGTACCGATATACTCCCATAGCACCTTATGGGAAGGCCTTTTTCTCTATGGCCTCAACAGCATAATGTTACTGGATTTTCGCAATCTGAGAAGTGAAAAATATCTTAATATTTTAATTTTTCATCTTATTTTAGGGTTAATATTTTTTCATGTATATTAGAGCCTTTAATATTTTCTCTTCTGTGAATTGTCATATTAGTTACCCATTTTTCTGTTATTAATCTTCTTATTGATTTCTCCTGTAGTCTTTTAGGGAGATTAGCTCTTGGTCTCTGAGTTGAAGAAAAATTTCTTTTCCTAATCATTTATATTTTGCCTGGGCTAATGATGTGGTTTTTTTTTTTTTGTTTTTGCCATGCACACACTTAAATTTTTATTTCACTACTTTTTTAAAGTTTTTATTTTAATGTAGTCAAATATTTCAGTTTTTTATGGCTTTTAGCTTTTCAATCTTTGTTGGAAAGTCTTCTCTCCCTATTTACTAAGGGATTATTAAGTTGGGTTTTTGGTATGCTGTTTTAGTTGTTCACATAAAGTTATTCTGTTTATAGTATTCTGTATTTTTTTTCCCACTTAATCAGGATATCCATGTGAGAGCTGAAGATCCACTTGTTATAATTAATGGCCATGTGCTATGCCATGATACTGTTTAGTGATGTTGTTTAGTGATTAATTATCCACTATTAATAGCTTTCAAGTGAGTCACAGCTTTCAGTATTACAAGCAACTGGGTGAGACAAATCTTGCATGTGTCCCAGTGAGTTGTGAGGCTGGGATGTGTGAGACAGAGCTCAGGATGTACCTGTTGCATTCGGTTTTTTTCACTAGCAGAGCCCCCTAGTGGCTCAAGAGCAAGAAGGAGGGTCAGACTTAAGAGACCTGGCTTCTCTGAGATAGAATGATGAAACTAAGGGGCCTTCAAATCTTCTGATTCAACTCTCATTTGATGTACAGGGAAACTGATACTCATAGGAGGCTGGTAGCCTGTCCCAGATCAGCAAGCACAAGAATCCCAGAGCTTGGTCCAGAACCTCGGTCTCTGAGCCCCAGGTTGCAGCTCTGTCAGTGCCAGGCTGTTCCTTATATGGTATGACTTCTCACTCATGGACATGTTTGGCAAGATACAGTGTCTCAAAAGGCTGGCAGAATGAACCTTGCATTCATTTAGGGAACTCAGTGTCTTCAGGTTATTAGGTAAGGGAAAAAGTGATTGGCTGCAAGCTCTTCCTCCCTTCATCTCTTCTCTGTCCCTAGTATCTTTTGTGGGAAAAACAGCCCCTTTTGGGTGCCTCTCCTCCACCGTCAGCTTGGACTGACTGTGCTGGGCCTGGAGTGAGGCATGGGGATTGGAGAGATACCAGTCCTTAAAATGCAAGGCAGCTGAGACTCAGAAAGGCACATCTGTGCTGTTCTAGCATTTCTCTATTGGTGGCCCTAAGGGACAACCGGTTGGTGAAAAGGCTCTGGGGAAACTCTCCTGGACGTGTATTTGCATTGACAAGCATACTGCTTTAACTAAGACTTTGTTTATTTAATTCAAAAGGTGTTTCCTGTCTCACTAACTACCTTGTTGGCAAAACAAAACAAAACAAAACAAAAAAACAAAAACAAAAACAAAAAACTACCTTGTTGGCTTCCTGAGTACAAAAACTAGATCTGACAATTCTTTGCAGCCTTCTAGGTCTCAGCACATTGAGGTAAGTTCAGTTGGCTTCTGTCTTTCCATTCTTTAAACTATTGGGACAGTTTAGAAACTTTACGTTAAATTCAAGAATTATCCTCTTGCAATTGCATTGTTTAGCCCAATCACTTTTATGGCTGTTGGTCTTATACCTCTGGTGAAATTATAAGCTCTTTATGGCAGGATTTGTACTGGGTTCCCATCCACTGAATTTCTTCCTGGACTTCTCCCTTATTCATCTTGGCTTATCTACACAGGTATCATCTCACCCACTCTCTTTAGAAGACAGCTTTTTTAAAAATTTATTTTTTATTGGTGTTCAATTTGCCAACACATAGAATAACACCCAGTGCTCATCCCATCAAGTGCCCCCCTCAGTGCCCGTCACCCAGTCACCCCAACCCTCCGCCCCCTTCCCCTTCCACTACCCCTTGTTTGTTTCCCAGAGTTAGGAGTCTCTCATGTTCTGTCTCCCTTTCTGATATTTCCCACTCATTTTCTCTCCTGTCCCCTTTATTTCCTTTCACTATTTTTTATATTCCCCAAATGAATGAGACCATATAATGTTTGTCCTTCTCCGATTGACTTATTTCACTCAGCATAATACCCTCCAGTTCCATCCATGTTGAAGCAAATGGTGGGTATTTGTCGTTTCTAATGGCTGAGTAATATTCCATTGTATACATAAACCACATCTTCTTTATCCATTCATCTTTCGATGGACACCGAGGCTCCTTCCACAGTTTGGCTATTGTGGACATTGCTGCTAGAAACATCGGGGTGCAGGTGTCCCAGCGTTTCATTGCATCTGTATCTTTGGGGTAAATCCCCAGCAGTGCAATTGCTGGGTCAGAGGGCAGATCTATTTTTAACTCTTTGAGGAACCTCCACACAGTTTTCCAGAGTGGCTGCACCAGTTCACATTCCCACCAACAGTGCAGGAGGGTCCCCCTTTCTCCACATCCTCTCCAACATTTGTGGTTTCCTGCCTTGTTAATTTTCCCCATTCTCACTGGTGTGAGGTGGTATCTCATCGTGGTTTTGATTTGTATTTCCCTGATGGCAAGTGATGCGGAGCATTTTCTCATGTGCGTGTTGGCCATGTCTATGTCTTCCTCTGTGAGATTTCTCTTCATGTCTTTTGCCCATTTCATGATTGGATTGTTTGTTTCTTTGGTGTTGAGTTTAAGAAGTTCTTTATAGATCTTGGATACTAGCCCTTTCTCTGATATGTCATTTGCAAATATCCTCTCCCATTCTGTAGGTTGTCTTTTAGTTTTGTTGACTGTTTCTTTTGCTGTGCAAAAGCTTCCTATCTTGATGAAGTCCCAATAGTTCATTTTTGCTTTTGTTTCTTTTGCCTTCGTGGATGTATCTTACAAGAAGTTACTGTGGCTGAGTTCAAAAAGGGTGTTGCCTGTGTTCTCCTCTAGGATTTTGATGGAATCTTGTCTCACATTTAGATCTTTCATCCATTTTGAGTTTATCTTTGTGTATGGTGCAAGAGAGTGGTCTAGTTTCATTCTTCTGCATGTGGATGTCCAATTTTCCCAGCACCATTTATTGAAGAGACTGTCTTTCTTCCAATGGATAGTCTTTCCTCCTTTATTGAATATTAGTTGACCATAAAGTTCAGGGTCCACTTCTGGGTTCTCTATTCTGTTCCATTGATCTATGTGTCTGTTTTTGTGCCAGTATCACACGGTCTTGATGACCACAGCTTTGTAGTACAACCTGAAATCTGGCATTGTGATGCCCCCAGATACAGTTTTCTTTTTTAAAATTCCCCTGGCTATTCGGGGTCTTTTCTGATTCCACACAAATCTTAAGATAATTTGTTAACTCTCTTAAGAAAGTCCATGGTATTTTGATAGGGATTGCATTAAACGTGTAAATTTCCCTGGGTAACACTGACATTTTCACAATATTAATTCTTCCAATCCATGAGCATGGAATATTTTTCCATCTCTTTGTAAGAAGACAGTTTTTTTTAATAAAAGATTTTATTTATTCATGAGAGACACAGAGAGAGAAGCAGAGACATAGGCAGAGGGAGAAGTAGGCTCTCCTTGTAGGGAGCCCAACGCGGGACTCAATCCCTGGACCCAGGATCACATCCTGAGCCGAAGGCAGATGTTCAACCGCTGAGCCACCCAGGTATCCCTAGAAGACAGCTTAGATCCTGGGGTCTCCTCTATCAAATGAAGGGAAGTTAATTTTTTAATTTTATACCTTTGGTTTCCAACACTATTAATTCCGTTATAATTCTTGTAACAGCCTGAGAAAATGTCATTCCCACAATAGGGGGCAGACTTAGATTTCAAAGCGGTTTCTATTACACAGGGGAAGGAATGAACTCTCTTACAAGAAAATAAGAATTTCTAGAGAGAAACCACCCCTCTCCCTTCCCATGCCCATTTCTGGAGCCTAGAACTAGGTTCTGCCAGCATATTCTGACTGGCTAACAAAGGTCGCAGGGAATATTAAAGCAAGGATGTGTCTTTTTTTTTAATTTTTAATTTATTTATGATAGTCACAGAGAGAGAGAGAGAGAGAGAGAGAGAGAGAGAGAGGCAGAGACATAGGCAGAGGGAGAGGCAGGCTCCATGCACCGGGAGCCTGATGTGGGATTCCATCCAGAGTCTCTAGGATCGTGCCCTGGGCCAAAGGCAGGCGCCAAACCGCTGCGCCACCCAGGGATCCCAGGATGTGTCTTGACTAATGGCACTTCGAGAATTTTCAGCAGTGATGGTATCCTAGAATCCACATCTCTCAAGCCCAAGGTAGGTAGGTGGTGGACTTTCAAGGGAACCAAATGAGGACTTCCAACAGGCTAGACATACCTAGAAATTCAGTCTATGCTTTGCTAACAAAAGGCCCAATGTATGCAGGTCTACACACTCTGGGGAATCTTTGCTTACCTCTACTGGCCCTCGTCTAATCAAAAGGCAAGATCGTTCTCCACTTTGTCTAAGACAAAAGCAAACACGTAAGGAAATGGATTTTATTTGGACTGTAATAGGGAGAGCACTGCAGATATGAAGATCAGAGCATCCACGCAGGTTGTTTTGCCTTAGATCTTCACAGGGAGGAAAGCGGGATGATTAATAGTTGGGATTGATTTGCAATCAGAAACTTCAGCCAGTCAGGGGAACAGAAAATGTTTATGTCTGCGTCTGGCTAGTTTCAGTGGGGAGGGCAGACTTCTAATCTCAGCCAATCATTCGAGAAATAAAGAACAAGAAGCTGCAGTCTGAGGGGCCCCTAGGAGCAGGCTCAGACAAAAAGGTCTTTGCTTGGCCTCCTCACTAGTTAACAACAGGGTCATGACAAAGTGGAGGAGACTTTTAGCTAAGCCATAGACAGAAGGGTGGTTCTTTACACAAAGCTCTTCAAAGATCACGGACAGGTCAAGAGGCTTCTTAACCACTGCTGTTTGTAAAGTTTGACAATTCTTTCATGAGGGGCCCTTTGGAAGCAAAAACTTGTGCTCCGTATTATTGACCAAATGGCTTCGTAAGTCATTATTATTTTTAAGTAGGCTCCATGCCCGGCACGGAGTCCAACGTGGGGCTTGGACTCACAACCCTGGCATCAAGATCTGAGCCGAAACAGTCCAAGGCTTCACGGACCGAGCCACACAGGCGCCTCAAGTTGTTATTTTTAAAAGATTAAAAAGGAAGAAAAATGCCTCGAAAGGAGGCCCTTTCAATCAGGCCAGTTAGGAACGCAGCACAACTGCCGAGGCTTCAAACTACAAGTCCCAGGGAGCAGTGCGCCACGTCCTTCCCACAGTAAGGGCGGGAATCAAGCGCCGGCCCGCGTGACGGGAACCACCCTTAATTTGCCGGACAACGAAAGTGTAATTGTAGCGGGTGTTCACTTTTCCAGAAACATAACTCAGAGGATCCTCAAACAAGGCGCACGGGCAGAGAGCCGGTAAAGTGACAGCATCATCTCCGCGGACAACGGCGCTACTCCGTACTCCAGTTACTCCACGGGACTGCAACTCACTGAAGCTGCAGCGCCCGCTCCACTTGCCCAGGACCCTCTTTTCCGGCCACGCGGTGCGTCATTCCCGTTGCGTCTTCTCATTGGCCAGATGATAGGGGACGGCGCCTGCGCGCTGCATTCCTTTGAGGGCCGTGGGCAGACGCCATTTTGGCCCCAGAGGTGCTTCTGGGAAGTAGAGCGCCGGTGCACACGCCAGCCAGCCTGCCAGGTACGGCCTCTTGTGTGGGGGCTTTCAGGTGGAAGCGTTTGCACCTGCTGCTGCTGCTGCTGCTGCTGTCTCACTCTCCGCACTCTGGAGGTCCTCTGGTGGAGCGGGAGCCTCTGAACATCGGGCCGCGCCATCGGGGGTCACACCGCCAGGAAGGAGGTGACGGGGGCGGCGCGGGGCGCGGACACTCTCCGCCAAGAGCCCGCCTGCCATGGATTCGGAATATTACAGCGGCGACCAGTCAGGTGGGGCAGGGACGTGGGGGCCGGGGCTGGGGGCGGGGCAGTTGTTGGGCTGGGCTGGGCTGGGGCGCTCGCCGTGGCGCGGCCGGGGAGGGGGCCCCCGGAGAACCGCCCCCGGCCCCGGCCCCCGCCCCCGCCCCCCGCCCCGGCCGGGCCGGGCCGGGCCGGGCCGGGCGGGGCCGGGCCCGTTGCGGATTGTGAGGCCGGGAGCCCGCCGACCCGCCACGGCCCGGAGGTAGAACCTTGCAGCGGGGAGCCTAGACGGCGGCCGTCTTCTGAGCCAGCCGGGGGTTTGCTCGAACTGGGGAGCCGCTTCTCTGTATGGAGCGCTGCTGTGTGCAGTCCCGGGAAGGTCTCCCCGTTACGGGATTTTTCCTGGAATTGCGAGTGTTTTGCGAGCATTCCAGGAAGCGGCTTAGTGGGCGCTTAGTGGGTGCGGGATCTTTCCTGGACTTCTCACGCGGCGTCAGAGCCGCTCTGATTTCTCCTGCAACAGCAGTTCCCGAGTACAGAAAAGGCAGGACCCTGTTTGGGTGGTGTAAGTATTTTAGAGGAAGGCGCGTGCCTTCGGCACTTCCTGGTGATTTTGTGCCTTTCTTTTCCCTCGAGACCTTTCCTTTTCCTCCCTGAAGTTTGACCTTGTTTCCTGTTACTCCGTAAATACTGGACACCCCCTTCCCAACACTGGAGTGGGCTCCGGAGATACAGGGGCGTGTCAGGCGGGGCCTAGTCGGGAGAACCTTAGGTCTCCTTTCACTCTGCCTCTGTCAGGGGCGCCTACATGCCCGAATGTTGATCTCTTTTCTGCTTGGGGTTCACTTCCATTCGCTCTACGTGACAGCGAACAGGGACGACTTACAAAATGCCTTTCCAGGCACGCACTGCTGTTTTGCTAAAATGTTTGCCTGATGTTTTCAAAATAGTTTATATTTCCTTCTGAGTTATTATTTTTAAAATAAGTAATCATATGTAATTACGTCTATGAGTTAAGTGCTAGAAGACTTGAAAAAATAAGGTTCTTGACTTTTCGTTCTTTTAGCCGTTTTTTAATATTTACCTCCATATTCTTAATTTATGCACTTTCTTGTTGCATCATTTTTAGGCGTTCCATAGTGATTCCCTATTGTGCTAGGAGAGGATTTTCGCCTCTTGTGTGCCTTTTTCTCCCCCATACTCTCACTACTGCAGCAAATTATTTGTAACTTGTATAATCTTTACTTCTTAGCTAAGTAGAGTTGCTCGTTACTATGATAACGATTTCATTCTTAAACAGCTTTTCCGTCTTCTATAGTCAACTCCTTCATTTAAAAAATTTTGTTTATTATTTTTTAAATGTTTTCTTTATTTGTTCATGAGAGACACAGAGAGGCAGAGATGTAGGCAGAGGGAGAAGCAGGGTCCTTGCAGGGAGCCCAGTGCGGGACTGGATCCTGGGACCCCGGGACCACGCCCTGAGCTGAAGGCAGACACCTAACCTCTGAGCCACCCAGGTGTCCCAAAATTTTGTGTGTTCTTATTAAACTTTTAACCAAGTCTTCCCATAACCTCCAACAGCCTAAATCCCTCTCACAATACAATTTTACTTTATAATTTTAAATTACTGGTTGAAGGTAGGTAGCAAATCGTTTTTGCCATTTTGTAATAGTACAGTATATGCTTTACTTCAAGGAGATTATACTATTTTTGTACTGTAGTTCCTTGTGCTCTTCATTCATAAACAGATATTTACTGTACTATACCAGGCAGTGTTCTGGGCTCCAGGGATTCAGCAGTGAACCAGAATCCTTGGTCTTTTGGCCCTTTCATTCAAGTGAGGAAAGACCCACATTAAACCAAATAACTTGGTAAGTTATGTAGTACATTAGAAGGTGGTAAGTAAGTGCTGTGGAGAGAATAGACATAAAGTTGAAATAGTTAAAGAGTACACTATTATTTAGAGGTTGTTGACTTGGTCCTTAGTGATGTTTCTTAAGCTTCACATTTCTTTATGACGTATTTTTTGCTGCCACAATACGTGTTCTGATTGTTGGTATTTATATAAGCATTATACTGTTGTCTTATCCACAACATTAGCATCATTAGTCATGTTTCATCAGTGGTAACCTTTGCTCATACATTATTCTTGATTCATTGTGTTCATTTCGGTTGTAGATGTCATCCATCTTACACCTTAAGTGGGTTTTTGTTTTATTTTTAAGCAGATGATGGTGGCGCTACCCCAGTACAGGATGAACGGGATTCAGGGTCAGACGTTGAGGATGATGTAAATGAGCAGCACTCTGGATCAGACACTGGAAGTGTAGAACGTCATTCAGAGGTATTGGCTAAACAACATCTTTGGGGAGGCTTTTCCCTTGCATTCTGTGAGACCTGTTTTACTTAGGAGTTGTAGAGATCCTGTCACATGGTGTAGGCTTCCAACCCTGGGAGTAAAGGATTTTTTTTTTTTTTTTTTTTTTAAGAGTGTATTTATTTATTCATGAGAGGCACAGAGAGAGAGAGGCAGAGACATAGGCAGAAGGATCAAGCCCAGTGCAGGACTCCATCCCAGGATCCCGGGATCACTCCCCAGCCAAAGGCAGATGGTCAACTACTGATCCACCCAAGTGCCCCAGGAGTGAAGGATTTTAAGTTAATAGAGAACTGCTTTAAAAATAAACAGAGATAGTCTGGTTTCATAGAAAACCACAGGGAAAGAATTTCTGATTGGGTCCTTCTTCAGATAGTAGGCAGTTTTCAGATGTGCATATTGATTCAGAAAATAGGCCAGGCCCTTTGTTTGATATTTGAGTGGCCTCCCCATTCCCAGAAGGATGTTTGCAAGCTGAAAAAATATCAATTGAAATAGAAAGTTATGAGGGTTATCACCTATCAGAATTCTTATCAGGATTTAAAACTAATTTGCTTCCCTGGTTACACAGTTTATACTACACATTGTTAACAAAATAAAATTGGGACCTTTTTCAATAAGTCAGCTATACATTTTTGGCAAACACAAACTGAAACCCATAGGGATGATAAAGTGACCGGATTTTCTTTTAAGAAGTTCATGTGTCGCATGTTTTGCTTAGTTACACAGGAACAGAAAATTATCCCGTTTTAAGTAGGAGATACAATTACTAGAAGTTGTATTATTGAATCTGTCCTTTGACATGTCATTAGTATATTTAGGTCGCCAACAAGTATTTATTGCACACATGCTATGTGTCAGGTTCTTTTGAACTATCTGGGACTAAATGAGGCTTCACTATACCAAAATGCTTCTCTTGGATTTATTTTTCAGTAAAGGGGAAAAAGACATTAATCAGTATTCATTTTTTTAAAAAAATTGTGTAGTTTGTTAGGAGGTGATAAGTGCTGTGGAGAAAGAAGAAAGTTAAAAAGGATGAAGGGTACCAGAATAGAGGGCAAGTTTTGTTGTTAAATAGGGAGTGACATGTAACCTTTATTAAGAAAGTGGCTTTCAATCAAGGCATGAAGATAGGTAAAAGAATAACCATGTGGCTATATAGAGGAACACAAACACATACACTCCAGGCAAAGACCCTAAGGTGTGGGTGTGCTTGATGTCTTCAAGGAGCCAGTGCAGCAAGAGGGGAGGCTAAATGAACTGGGAGAAAGGCTTATCTTTTAGTTATTTTGATGTCACTCAGTTTTTTCTATGCTCATAAGTATTTAGACTAAATTCTAGTAATGTATTATTCAACAGGTAAAAATTACTTGCTAATGTAACCATTTTGACGGTTTATTTAGTGTGTAGGGCTTTATTAAAGTTGTGGCTTTGGAAAATAGCATAAAAAGATTGACTCTAGGCTTCATGTGTCAGTTGTAAATTTAATGTAGCCTTAATTTTAAGCATCTTCAACTACTTTTTTGTAATGAAGTAGATTCTAAATAAATGTGCATGCTAAAAATTTGGAAACTATTAAAAGCTTAAAGAACATTAAAATCAACATAACTGCTATCACAGAAATGACTTAACTTTTTTTTTTTTTTAGAAATGACTTAACTTTATATTATGCATTTTTACTTTCTCATGTATGTTACGTTTTAAGTTACTTGAGATTTTACTGTATATATTTTGTATCTATATAGTATTTTTTTAATCTATTCACTTAAGGTTATACCTAAGAATTTTTCTATGTTATTAAAGATTTTCACTAAGCATAATTTTAAGGCTTACACACTATTTCATAAAATGGATGTACCATCAGTTGTTCGACACTTTCCTAATTGTTAACCTTTAGAGTGCCTAGGTATTAAAAATAAAATCTGCTGTGAACATATTTTTGTAGATAGTTCCTTCCAGGAGGGTTATCTGATTTTTTTGAATTACTAGTGTGTAATTCAGTTTGAGAATGCCAATTTTACCGTTAGTAAGTGTTGCTCTGCATTAATGCTCTTTTGGCTATCTAAAATGGCTTCTCAAGAGAAATTTTGTATTTTCCCATGAAAAATATTTCCTAGAAGGTAAGGTAATTGGATGTTAAAAGACTATGGTTGGTTGTATTAAATTGAATAGTACTGATGACAGGCCCAAAACCTAAGAAATGAATATTGGTTTCCTATTGCTACCATAACAATTTGACACAGTCTGGTGGCTTAAAACAAAAGAGATTTATTATCTTATAGTTCTGGAGATCAGAAGTCTAATGGATCTCACTGGGTTAAAATCATTCTATTAACCAGGGCCATGTTCCTTCTGTAAGGGAGAATCCATTTCCTTGCCTTCTCCAGCTCTGTAGATCACTTGGATTCATTAGCCCGTGATTCCTTCACCATCAAAACCAGCACCATAGCATCTTCAAATCTCTCTAACCTCTGCAGTCACATCTCCATCTCTTACTCTGACCTTCTCACCTCCCTCTTATAAGGACCCTTGTAGTTATTTGGGCCTACTCAGTTAATCCAGTATGGTCTTTTTATCTCAGGTTTCTTAATTGCATGTGCACAGTCCCTTTTGCATGTAAAGTAGCACTCACAAGTTCTGGGGATTAGGATGTAGACATCTTTTAGAGAGGCATTATTTTGCCTCCAACAGGATGGTATTTAAAACATCGTTCTCCAATAATGATACTGAGAAAAAGATTTCTCCCATTTACATTTTAGAGTTTAGGCTGGTTTCTAAAAAAATTCATTTCACTTAGAGTATTCATTCTGCGTGTATTTGTTTAGATCTCTAAGGAAAGTTTTGAAAAAACTTAAAAATATGAAAAAATACTAAAAGTTAAGTAATGGTGCTTTCCTGGCCCATATTGGAGCCTGAGACAAAGAAAAAATCAGTAATACTTACCCTATTTTTAAAATCTTGGTATTTTGTTCATTACAGATTTTTCTACATCATCTGATCTCGAAGATTATCGCTTGTCTCTTTTTTTTTTTTAAGATTTTATTTATTTGTGAGAGACACAGAAAGAGGGAGGCAGAGACACAGGCAAAGAGCAGAGGAATAAGCAAGACTCCCATGCAGGGAGCCTGATGTGGGTCTTGATCATAGGACCCCGGGATCACACCCTGAGATGAAGGCAGATGCTCCACTGCTGAGCCACCCAGGCTCAGCCACCCACTTGTCTTTTTTTAAAAACCACTTTATTGATATAAACTTACATATCATATAATTCACCCATACAAAATACGCAGTTCAGTAGTCTTTAGTATATTCACAGTAGTGCAACTGTCACCATAGTGAATTTTAGAACACTTGAATCGCTTCAAAAAGAAACCCTTTACTGTTACCTGCTTCACCTCCCCTGTAGCCCTCAATCCTTCCCTGTCCTAGACATTCTGAATGAGTGGAGTTATATAATATGTGGTCTTTTGTGACTGGTTCTTTCACTTAATATTTTCAAGGCATATCCATTGTAAACCATGTATGTTGGATATATGTATATACCATACCCGTATATGTTGTGGCATGTATCAGTACTTTTTTTTTGTGGTAATACTCCATTATGTAGATAAACCACATTTGTTTATCCATTTGTTATTTGATGGACATTTACATTTTTATGTTTTGGCTATTATAAGAAATGCTTCTATAAACATTTACATAGAAGTTTTGTGTGGACATAATGTTATTTCTGTCGGGTATGTTCCTAGAAGTGGAATTACTGGGTCTTACAGTAACTTTATCTTATTTATTTGAGGAACTCTTAGGCTGTTTTAGTGACTGTACCATTTCACATTCCTACCAGTAATGTATGAAGGTTCTGATGTTTCTATATTCTTGCCAACTCTTGTTATTACCTCTTTTTTTTTTTTTTAATAATTTTATTTATTTATGATAGTCACACACACACACAGAGAGAGAGAGAGAGAGAGAGAGGCAGAGACACAGGCAGAGGGAGAAGCAGGCTCCATGCACCGGGAGCCCAACGTGGGATTCGATCCCAGGTCTCCAGGATCGCGCCCTGGGCCAAAGGCAGGCGCTAAACCGCTGCGCCACCCAGGGATCCCTACCTCTTTGATTATAGACATCTTAGTTGGTTATGCAGTAGTTTCTTGTTATGTTTCTTTTTTTTAAAGAATTTTTAAATTTATTTTTTCATGAGAGACCCAGAGAGAGAGAGAGGCAGAGACACACAGGCAGAGGGAGAAGCAGGCTACATGCAGGGAGCCTGACGTGGGACTTGTTCCCGGGTCTCTAGGACCATGCCCTGGGCTGAAGGTGGCACTAAACCACTGAGCCACCCGGGCTGCCCCCCTTGTTACGGTTTTGATTTACATTTCCCTGATGAGTAATGATGTTCGGTATATTTATGTGGGTATTGGCCATTTGTGTAACTTCTTGGTGAAATGTCCATTCAGATCCCTTGTTCATTTTTTTTTTAAGATTTTATTTATTTATTCATGAGAGACACACAGAGAGAGGCAGGGACACAGGCAGAGGGAGAAGCAGGCTCCACTCAGGGAGCCCCATGTGGAAGTCAATCCCGAGACTCCAGGATCACGCCCTGGGCTGAAGGCAGGCGCTAAATGCTGAGCCACCCAGGGATCCCCCTTGTTCATTTTTTAATTGGGTAATTTGTCTTACTGAGTTGTGAGAGTTCTTTTTTTTTTTTTTTTTGAGGTTTTTTTTTTTTTTAATTCTTTAAATAGTACGTATACAAGTCTCTTATCAGATGACTGATGTGCAAATATTTTTTCCTATTACGTGGGTTATCTTTTCACTGTGGTGTGCTTTGACACTCAAACGTTTCTAATTTTAATGAAGTTCAGTTTATGTTTTTTTTTTTTCCTTTTGTTTGTGCTTTTTGTGGCATGTCTAAGAATTCTTTGCCAAATCCAAGGACATGAAGATTTACCTCCCTGTGTTTTATTTTAAACATTTTATAATTTTAGCTCTTATATTTAGATGTTTGGTTGATTTTTTATTTTTTAATTTACTTATTAGAGATAGCAAGAGAGAACATGAGCTGGGAGTCGGGAGGGAGGGAAGGAGAGCTCCCTGATGAGCAGGGAGCTTGATGGCGGTTCAGTCCTAGGACCCTGGAATCATGACCAGAGCCGAAAGCAGACACTTAATCGACTTAACCACCCAGGAGCCCCTAGATCTTTGGTTCATTTTGAGTCAATTTTTGTATATACTGTGAGGTAAGGGTCCAGTTCTGTTCTTTGTATGTGGATATCTAGTTATCTTTGTATGTGGATATCTAGTTATCTCAGTAATCTCTCAAGAGATTGTTCTTTCCTCATTGGATGGTCTTGGCCCCTTGTCAAAAATCACTTGGCCATGGATGTAGTAACAGTTTATCTTTGGTTCTAATTCATTGGTATCTGTGTTTGTACTTAACCAGTGCCATAGTACCTTGAATAAGTTTTGCTGTCAAGGAATGCGAGTGCTACTTTGTCCTTTTCTTTTTTTTTAATATTTTTTTTTTAAATTTATTTATTCATGATAGTCACACGGAGAGAAAGAGAGAGGCAGAGACACAGGCAGAGGGAGAAGCAGGCTCCAAGCACCGGGAGCCCGATGTGGGATTCGATCCCAGGTCTCCAGGATCGCGCCCTGGGCCAAAGGCAGGCGCCAAACCGCTGCGCCACCCAGGGATCCCTACTTTGTCCTTTTCTGATACTGTTGTGTCTCTTCTGGGTTCCTTGCAATTACCTATGTATTTTAGATTCAGCTTGACATTGCGAAGCTACTGATGCATGAATATAGGGTGTTCATTTATTTGGGTCTTCAGTTTCTTTCAACATTGCACTGTAATTTTCAGTGTACAAGTACTACATTTAAAAAAATTTATTCCTAAGTTTGTTTTTCTCAATTCTTAGTGAGTGGAATTGTTTTATTAATTTCATATTCAGATTGTTACCACTTTTCCTATTCTAACTGATTGCATTGTGGTCTGAGAACATGCTTTGTACAATATCTATCCTTTTAAATTTATTGAGGTTTGTTTTGTGACCTAGTATATGGTCTGTTCTGGAGAATGTTTCATGTGCACTTGAGAAGAATGTATAATCTATCTTTGAATCCACAGTGTGTCTGTCTCCTGTAGTCAACATATAGTTGGATTTTTTTTTTTAATCTTGTTTTTTGTCTCTTTTGGAGTGGGGAGGGGCAGAGGGAGAGGGAGAGAGAATCTTAAGCCGACTTGATGCCCAGCGTGGAGCCAAATGCATGGCTCAATCTCACAACCCTGAGATCATGACCTGAGCTGAAATCAAGAGTCAGATGCTTAACTAACTGAGCACCCAGGTGTTCCTCCAGTTTCTGTCTCTTGATTGACTTAATCCATTCACAATCTAATGTTTTTTGATAGAGGTATAGCCTGCCATTTTACTGTCTGTTTTCTATATAGTCTTACATCTTTTTAAAAACACATTATCTCACCTATTTATCCTTTTTTTTTTATTTTGATGAGTACGTTTAAGTTCTACAATAGTGATTTCATTGCAAGATAGTGTCATCAACTACAGTCACCATATTCTATATTAGATCCCCAGATCATATTCACCTTAGAGCTGAAAGTTTGTATCCTTTTACCTAATACCTTTTATCCTTTTACCTCCCCATTCCACCTGCTCCCGAACCTTTGAGAACTATTCCCCTACTGTCTCTCTGAGTTTGACCTTTTGTTTTTTAATTTTTATTTACGATTTCACATACAAGGATACCATGCAGTGTTTATCTTTCTCTAAATTCACTTAGCAAAATGCCTTCAAGGTCCACCCATGTTGTCGCAAACGGCAGGATTGTGGCCAAATATCCCATTGTGTATATATATTCATATCACGTTTTATCTGTTCATTTGTTAATGAATGTTTAGGTTGTATCCATATTTTGACTTATGAATAATGTGGCAGTAAATGTGGTAGGGCAGATACCTGTTTAATATCTTGTTTTCATTTTCTTTATACATATATGCCCAGAAGTGAAATTGCTGGATCATGTGGTGGTTCTATTTTAGATTTTTTGAGGAACCACCATACTATTTTCCATTCCATAGCACCAAATTTATATTCCCATCAGCATTGCCTATATGTTCTTTTTTTCTCCATATCCTTGCCAGGACTTGTTATGTCTTGTCTTTCTATGACACTCATTATACTAGGTGTGAAGTGACATATCTTTGTGGTTTTAATGGGCATTTCCTTGATCATGAGTAATGTTGAACATCTTTTCATGTACCTGTTAACCATTTGTATGTCATTTTTAAAATATATATATATATATATTTTTTAAGATTTTATTTATTCATGAGAGACACAGGGAGAGGGTGAGGGAGAGAGGCAGAGACGCAGGCAGAGGGAGAAGCAGGCTCTGTGCAGGGAGCCCAACATGGGGCTCGATCCTGGGTCTCCAGGATCAGGCCCTGGGCCAAAGGCTGTGCTAAACCGCTGAGCCACCTGGGCTGCCCCCCAAAAATATATCTATTTACTTCTTCTGCCTATTTTTTAATGGACTGGGTACTCTTTGCTGTTGAGTTGTGTAATTCTTTGTATGTATCAGATATATATTTTGTTTGTTTGTTTTTAAGTAAGACTCTGTGCCCAACATGGGGCTTGAATTCACAGCCCCACAAGAGTCACTTCACCTACTCAGGCAGCCAGGCATCCCTTACACATGTCTTTTGCGCTTATTTAAGTTGAAATTTGTGTGTGTTGTAAGATAGGGAGGGTCCATTTTTCCTCCTTTACGTGTGGCTATCCAGTTTTCCCAACACCGTTTATTAAAGAGACTTTCCTTATCTATTATATCTTGGTGTCTTTGTCATATATTAATTAGTCATATATGTGTGGGTTTATTGCTGGGCTCTCCATTCTGTTCTGCTAATCTTTGTGTCTGTTTTTATGCCCAAACCATACTGTTTTGATTACTGTAACTTTGTAATTTGAAATGAAGGAGTGTGACATCTCTAGCTTTGTTCTTTCTCAAGATATTTTGGCTGTTTGGGTTCTTTTGTGGTTCCTTACAAATTTGAGGATTGATTGCTCTATTTCTGTGAAAACCATCTTGGCAGTTTTGACAGAGATTGCATTGAGTCTGTAGATTGCTTTGGGTAGTATGGACAGTTCCTCAAATCTGTGAACACAGAGTATCTTTCCATTTATTTTTGTCTTCAGTTTCTTTCATCAGTATCTTATGGTTCTCAGTGTACAGCTCTTTACCTCTTTGGTTAAATTTATTCCTAGGTATTTTATTTTTTTGATGTGTAATTAATGAGATTTTTTCTCTTTTTGAGGTTTTTGTTGTTAGTGTATAAAATGCAACAGGTTTTTGTATATTGATTTTGTATCTATTTTTGTCACTTGTGGCTAGGACTTCCACCACTGTGTTGAATAAAAGTGTTGAGAATGGGCATCCTTGTGTTCCTGATTGTAGGGGAAAAGTTTTGAGCTCTCCATGTTGCCTAGGATGTCAACAGATGGGTTTGTCATATATGGCTTTAATACGCTGAAACACATTCCCTCTTTACCAGTTTGGTGAGAGTTTTTATCATAAATGGGTGTTGGATTTTGTCAGATGCTTTTTCTGCATCTGTTGAGATGATCATATGATTTTTAGCCTTCATTTTGTTAACGTTATGTAGTGTGTTGGTTGATTTGTTGAACTATCCTTGCATTACTGGAATAAATACCATTTGGTCATGGTGTACTGTTGAATTTGCTTTACTTATGTTTTGTTCAGAATTTTTGCACTGGTGTTCCTCAGAGGTGTTGGCCAGTAATTTTCTTTTCCTGTAGTATCTGTTTGGTTTTGTTATCAGGGTAATGCTGGCCTCATAAAATGGGTTTGGAAGTGTTCTTTCAGCTTCCTCTTCTACTTTTTAGAAGAATTTGAGAAGAATTGGTATTAAATTCTTCTTTAAATGTTTGATAGAATTCAACTATGACTAACGTCTTTTTGACGAAGTTCCTTAAAGGGATGTAAACATTAGTGGAATTTTCATCGAATGTTATTTGTTCTTTGTAGAGCACTTTGAAAACTCCGAATCTTCACATCCCTCTTGTGGTCCAGCAGATATTGAAAAGGAGAAAGTTTTTTAAAAAATCTTTTTCAGTAGTTATAACCAAAACCACAATTTTTAATAAAGCAATTTCAATACAAATGTGACCTGGTTATAATGGGTTACCAGTTTTAATTTTTGTTGTTTTACTTGAGTTTTTTCTTGGACAGCATGAAATTATATTTGTGGTTTATGGTCAGCTGGTTTCTGTTCCATGGAAGATAATATTGAAGGAGATGTGTATTTTAAAATTCAGAAGTCTGAGATTTCACCTGTGTAGAAAAGTAGAAGAGAATCTCAACAACAACAACAAAAAAACAGTATGTGGGACTATTAGCGTATAGGTTGTTTGGAAATGAAGCTTCGCAGCTTCGCTTCTCACTGTTTTCTAACTAAGCAAAGCATAGTGGGCCTGCATCCATCTACTATTAAAGTTGGGGACAGCCCCATTAGCCCAGCCTCATTTTGAATTGGGTAAAGATGCCAGTCTGCTCTTGCTTGGCTCTTTCCACAGAAAGCTTGTGCTACATAAGAAAGCATTTCTATGGGGAGTACACGAGAACAGCTAGCATATTCATTCTGGCTATTGCTGTCCTTGTTTACCTTATTTCTTACCAATTTTTTAAATTCCATCTACTCTTTTTGTTAGGTTTCAGACTTTGTCATTGAGTCTGCCATATTGAGGAAAAAAACATTTTGTGTTGCTTCTTTCCTGATTAGCATTGTCTTATGGAGTTTCTCTTTCATTTTGGTGATTTTAAGTATCTTGTATTCTTGTATACTGAAGGTAAAATATATTTTTAAAAAAATGGTCTCTGATCTTAAGGTCATTGTATTATGAAGATAAACACGTTTCAGTGAGGTAGAGATACAGGATGCTATGGGGGTGTGAAGGATGGAATGGCTAACCATCTCAGCCTTTTCAGATGATGTGTTTGAGTTGAGTCTTGAAGGGTGAGTGTTTTGTAATTAATTAATGATAAGATATTTTGTTATGAATGGCTAATAGCATTTTATAGTGCTATTTTTCATACATTTGATCCTCAAAACATCCCTCTAAGGCATAGGTACTATCCCTAACTCCATGAGACTGAGAACCCTGAGGCTTTGAGAAGTTAAGAAAATTTTCCTTCATGACATAGTGGAAGGTGGCTGAGCTAGGGTTTGGACCTCAGATTTTTCTGATTCTAGAGTCTGTGTTTTTAACTGATAGTTGTGTTGCACACAATCCATTCTATCTAGAGAGGAAAATGGAAGAGGCTTCAGGAAGAGGCTCTTTTTGCCTATTTTTGAGATATGAAAAGGACAAGATGGGAGAAAGATACTCAAGACAAAAAAGGCTTTGTAAAGCCATGGAGGTAACGGATTAGTAATTCTGTGTGTCTACAGTAGAACTTTAACACACAGTTAGAATCATTGGATTAGATGTCAAAAAGCAGATTCTTTGACCTTTTCTTCAGACTTACTGGACTAATATCTGGAACTTTTTCACCAAAGCTCCCCAAATGATTCTTATGCATACTAAAGTTTGGTAATTGCTGGTGCAGTGTGCAGGGTTGATTTTGGAGAGAGAGCACAGAAATGAATCTGGAGAGGTAGGCAGGAGTAGGAGTTTGCTTCATCGTTATGAACTCTTAAACTTTTTCTACTACTTTTTCTTTTACTACTACTCATCAGGAATGCTTTTGTTTTTGACTATCTAATTCTAAGGTCAGCCAGCTTTTGACAAAGGACTTTTGTAAATAGCTTTCATTTTATTACCTGTATCCTTGCTGTAAAATTGAGGTTTCTCAGAATCCACACCAGGAGCTACACTGGTTTAACAGCATTGTGTATAACAGCATTGTGTACTTTTGTTGCTGGATTTCTTAGATTCATTCATTCATTCTTTTTCTTTTTATTTATTTGACAGAGAGAACAAGTAAGCAGAGCAGCAGGGAGAGGGGGAAGGAGAAGCAGGCTCCCTGCTGAGCAGAGAGCTTGAGTGGGGCTTGATCCTAGGACCCTGGGATTACAACCCTAGCAGAAGGCTTAACCAACCAGGTGTCCCCTCTTAGAGTCTTTCATATGCTAGTAAAGGTGATATGTATTCCAAGATGAAGATTTCAAATACATCTTCTGGAACTAAGGTCCAGTGAAACATGTTTTGGAAAATCTGTAAAAATTTCCTCATGGCATTTAACTGTGTGACCTGGTGTTGAACGTTTTACCAATTTATGATGGTAGGTCAGTATGCAAATTTAACAGTTTTGTTGGACTCTTCTAATAAAGAAGAAATAAGTATCTTGAGTTTGGTTATTTACAGTGATTTCTACTTGACATTTATCGTTTTGAAATTTATAAATTCATATTTGCTTTATGGCAGTTTTATTATTTACTTTGTAATTTTTAAATGTTAATCATCTCTGTGCATGTGTATTGTGGCCCTGGTCCATATGGAGTGCATAGTCCATATGGTTACTATTTGTATGCTGAGATAAATGACCAGATATCATTCATTATGGGTAACCAGTATTAATTGTATCTACAATGTGAATGATTGTAAGAGAGAGGTGTGAGGAGTTATAGACATTTTTAAAGCTTCTGAGAAACCTCAGAGTGGTCAATTTCTCTGACAGTTAACAATTGGAATTTTTTAAATTAGTAAGAACATGACATTTAAATAAATGGCAGTTTCTACAGTGGATTTATTATACTCATACTGACATTTTAAAAAACTTGTTTTTAATCCTTTAAGTTTATGATTTAACTAATTGTTGAAACCAGTTTAAAATTTTTGAATATTGTTTTAATAACTTTTAAGCGTAACTATGTAATTTCTACTATACTCTTTTCCTAAATCTTGTGATGTCATTGCCTAAGTGCATTCTCCAACTTGAGTCTATTGACTAGCACCTTTCTTACTGCAGTGATTTCTCACCTTTTTGTCTTGACCATATCACATATAGTGAATAGATTTCCAGTTTTTATGAAACTCCTCAAAAATTGATGAGAATTCCTGAGTTTCACAGTCCGTACCATGTATATAATATCCTTGTTATGGTTGCTTGTTTTGTTTATTTTTAAAGATTTTTTTACTTATTTGAAAGAGAACAGGATTGGGGGAGTGCACAGAGGGAGAGTGAGAAGCAGACTTCTTACTGAGCAGGAAGCCTGATGCGATGGGATCATGAACCTGAGCTGAAGGTAGACGCTTCACTGACTGAGCCACCAGGTGCCCCATGGTTGCTTCTTTTAGAATGTATACACTATGTGTCTGGAAATCCAAGGTAGAGTGTAGCAGATAAGTTTTGGGATGACTGACTAGTTCATGGTATCTCTTCCTCTCTGGCAGTGGCTCCTAGTGCTACATCCCTGCTCTGGCTGTAACCCAGTGAGTTCTCAGTCATGACATCTAATAATGCTGTGGCTAATTAGATCATCTGTCCCGGGAATTTGAAATTTAGATCTTAGACACAGAAATTTAGCAGGGTTAGAGTGTGTCATGATATTGATAGTGCTCTAGGAGAGAGGTTGTTGAGTTCCCTTTTCTAAACTCTCTGAGCTGCCTTTGTTCCTACCCTGAGTCTTCAGTCCTTCATTCCACTTTGATTCTGGGAATATTGTTCTTTTTTCTGAAGATAGCCAGCAATGGTTTCTGTTCTTTGCAGTGAAAGTAAGTTGAGTCCCACATGAACATGCTGTTAGAATTATGTCGCGGGTATGTTGTGGAAAGCATTCCAAAAGCCAGTTAAAATTTTCCCTTTTCCCTCCTGCTTTAGTTTCCTCTGCTGGTGCCTATATGTTCCACCTTCCCTCCTCAATAATCTTGTTAATTTTTTAAACTGTTATCACAAACTATTTGCAAATACCTGCTACCTACATACTTTTACAGCTCGGTCTCATATAGATGACTTCCTGTAGGCTTTGAAAATAACATGTATACCTTCATGATAGTGCATATTACCTTGTTGTTATGATATTTGGCTGGCTCATTAGAAAACAGCTTCTTAGGATAAGGCACTGAGACATGTTCAGCCTTGACTCCTAGCACTTGCACACAGCTTGTTGAGGTAATTATTCCTCCATTTAAATTATAGTTGGCCTTTGAACAAATGAGTTTGAACTGCACAGGCTCACTTAATATGTGGATTTTTTCAATAAATATGGTACAGTGCTGTAAATGTATTTTCCTTATGATTTTCCTAATAGCACTTCTCTCTAGCTTACTTTATTGTAAGAGTAAGTATATAATATGTATAACATACAAAATATGTGTTAATTGACACTTTTTATTATTGGTAAGGCTACCAGTCAAGAGTAGGCTAATCAGTAAAGTTTTTGGGAAGTCAGTAGTTATTTTCAACTGTGTGAGGGATCAGTGCCCCTAAAGTCCCCTGCTCTATGTTGTTCGAGGATTGACTGTATTCCTACTTAATTCCTTTATTATAACAATGTATATGTATTCAGATCCATTCTGTGCTCTAAAGATACCTCAATGAAGAAAACAGGCTAAAATGCCTGCCTTCATTCATATAGGGCTTATATTCTAAATATTTATATATTCATAGTTAAAGATCTTTAAAGACATAAAGATAGTTTTTCATGTAAACATTTAACATTATGTGAAGTATTGTACTGTAGGACAAGACTCTATAGCACTTGTCCTAATATGACATTTTGACATTTAATAGATGCCAGTTTTAGTGGAATAATAAGATGCTCACTGAGAAAGAATCCAGTGCTCTGCTGAATGCTCAGTGTTGAAGAAAGAAAAATGCCTTTGGGAAATTTGAAGTTTATAACTTTAGAAAGTTTCCTGAACGTGTTTTATTTGAATAAATATGTCTAGCAGTTACTGTTTTCTGTGGAATATTGTGCTGTCACGGTGATAATAAAATATAGAGGGAAAAAAACCTCAAACTTTGGCTTTGAAGCTTTTCTAATGTTTTATATTCCATGCACAACATACTTCTTTAATGAGTTGGAGACAAGTTAAAGTATGGGTTTTGGGAAGACATTTTTATGCCATTTATCTTGTCACTGGATTTTCTTGTCAATTATCTCATAGCATGCTGCTGGGCATAAATATGATTAAAAATTCTTTTCTCCTTGAAAATTGATCTGTGGTAATTTCAGGTAATGTCAGTCATATATTCTGAAAAGGAATATTTGGCTCAGAACATTTTTTAATGGGGAAAAGTCCCAGAAATACTTTCACTTTTTAAACCAGAGTATTAATCACCACATTATTGAAAGTTTAGATACTAGATGGGAAAAAAATTGCCCAGATCCTAATGATTGGTATTTTGGTATATATGTAATTTTATATATTTTTTTCTTCATTTGAAAAATAAAAAGCTATGATATACATATATTGTGTACTCAGTGTTTTCAGATTACTTCATTTAATATTGTGTTAGTATAGTTAATTAGATCATGTTTTTCCCTAAAATTTAAACGTTTTTCCCAGGGTTGCTAGATGTATGACTGACTGTTCCAAGGCTCAGTTTTATTGTCATGAAAAGTACTGTTATGAGGAGTAAATGAAGAGAGCCTGACAGGACATTGGGCTTTTAATAGGTACTTAGTATGTGTGAGCTACCCTCCTCCTTGTTTGTTTAGATTTGCCTGAGAGAATGTGCCCTGTATATTATTTGGCCTTACAGTTCCATATTTCTTTTCCTTAAAATAATTTTAACTTTATAAAACCTAAGAATGTTTCTTTTAAAAAGCACTGGGTACCTGTTTGCTTATATTTCTTTGAAAAATATATTTAGGAGCTAGAATTGTGTGAGAACAGTAGGCTTTTTTGTTTTTAAGCCTAGCTCTTCAAGATGGAAGTCTCCTATATAGTAATCTGGGGGTATACTTTACAGATTTGTTTTGGTGAATACTGGTTATCTTTCCCCATTTTGGAATTGACACCATGTTAGCCATATTACAGGTAGATAGTCTTCTTTAAAGTGGAGTGTTTCCATATAGGTACAGAGCAAGAATTTTATAATGACATGTGCATATTCTACCAAACATTTTTTTGCACTTCCCTAATTTTTTCACCCTTGATTTTTCAGAATGAACCTAGTGATCGAGAAGATGGCCTCAACAAAAGACACCACGTGACAGATTCTGAGAATGATGATCCCTCAAATCTTAATGCCAGTGACTCTGAAAGTGAGGAGCTTCAAAGGCAAAAGGACAGTGACTCTGAATCTGAGGAGCACGCAGAGCCTCCTGCAAGTGATTCTGAAAATGAGGACACTAATCAGCATGGGAGTGACTCTGAGAGTGAGGAGACCAGGAAGCTACCTGTCAGTGACTCTGAAAATGAGGAACTTCTTAATGGGCATGCAAGTGACTCAGAAAATGAAGACGTTAGAAAGCATCCTGCCAGTGATTCAGAGGTGGAAGAGCTCCCCAAAAGTCCTGCCAGTGACTCTGAAACAGAGGATGCTCTAAAACCTCAAATCAGTGACTCTGAGAGTGAGGAACCCCAACAGCACCAAGCCAGTGATTCTGAAAATGAGGAACTTCCCAAACCTCGAATTAGTGATTCTGAAAGTGAGGAGCTTCCTAAGCCTCGGGTCAGTGACTCGGAAAGTGAGGAGCCTCAGAGGACTCAGGCCAGTGACTCTGAAAATGAGGAGCTTCCCAAGCCCCGTATCAGTGACTCAGAAAGTGAGGACCCGCCGCCAAGGCACCAAGCCAGTGACTCAGAAAACGAGGAGCTTCCCAAACCCCGTATCAGTGACTCAGAAAGTGAGGGTCCCCCGAGGCACCAAGCCAGTGACTCAGAAAATGAGGAGCTTCCCAAACCTCGGATTAGTGATTCGGAAAGTGAGGACCCCCCAAGGAACCAGGCCAGTGATTCAGAAAATGAGGAGCTTCCCAAGCCCCGAGTCAGTGACTCTGAGAGTGAGGAACCTCAGAAGGGACCTGCCAGTGATTCCGAAACTGAGGATGCCTCCAGACACAAACAGAAGCCAGAGTCAGATGATGACAGTGATGGGGAGAATAAGGGAGAGGATACAGAAATGCAAAATGACTCCTTTCATTCGGATAGCCATATAGACAGAAAAAGGATCCAGAGTTCTGACAGTGAGGAGGAAGAACCCAAAAGGCCAAAAATTGAAAGTGATGAAGATGAAGAAAAAGTAGGAGAGGAGGAGAAGGTAGCAAAGCGAAAAGCTGCTGTGCTTTCTGATAGTGAAGATGAAGAGAAAGCATGTAAGGAATTATTTTGGACTATTTATGCATAGTTTTAATTCTTGACTAGTAACTGAAGCACTGTGTTTCTGAAGTGTTAGATCAATATTCTCTCATATAACTTGACCTAAAATATCACTAGAACACTAGTTTTACTTTGTTTTTAGTGGCTGATTATAGTATTAAATTTGCTTTGAGTTCTAGGAGCATTTGTTAAGATTTTACTGGTTCAAAATAGTAAACTAATAGAGTTTCAATGATAATATGACTTAATTTTTTGTGGGGGAAGGGTAGTGTTTCAAAGAAATATGTTTACATGAAAACCCAACTGTATCCAGAGTTAGCTGCGGGTGTGACAGTACATGCACTAAATTCCATCTAGGTAGCAACTGAGTTCCCAGTCTTTTGTTAAACATTGTTGAATATGCAAATATGAGGAAGTTTGTGAGGGAGACTATGTTTAGAGACTCCATGTCTCTGTGGCATATTCCAGTCTTTGTTACCTGGAACCCTATTTTTATGGGTAATTTTTACTTGATTACTTTTTTATGAAACAAACTTTGGGGAGTGGAGGAGACCTATTCCGTTATAACCTGACAGTTATTACAGGAGAAGGAAAAAGAGGAACACACATGTGCCAGCTAGTTTACTAAGGAAGATGAGAAATTCCAAACTGACCAGCGGTGATCAGGGATTGTGAGGATTCCACAAGAGAATATCTAAGCCTTTTCCGTTCTGCTAATACTCTGCAAAATAGAAGGGATTCTAATTCTATATTATCAGTCTAGTCTTATTTTCTCTATTCCTCCCAAAGGAAAGGTAGCTATTGATGCCCATTTTTATATTGGTGATTTTGTTCATCCTCCAGCCACTTTTCCCTAAACAATAATGTAATTATAAGATGACTCTGAATCGTTTAGTTATTATTATTTTTTTAATAAAATGTTTAGTTAAGTAATCTCTATACCCAACATAGGGCTTGACCTCATGACCTGGAGATCAAGAATCACATGCTCTAAAAAAAAAAAAAAAAAAAAGAGTCACATGCTCTGACTGAAACAGCCAGGTGCCCCTAGTTATTATTATTATTTTTAAAGTTATTATTAGGAACCCTTTGATTTTTGCTGAGTATTGCCACTTTAAAGCACCTGTTATTCTTAGTAATACCGTAACGAATAAGATTAATGATATTTTACGCCTTTTTTGACAGCAGCAAAGAAGAGTCGTGTTGTCTCTGATGCAGATGACTCTGACAGTGATGTTATATCAGACAAATCAGGCAAAAGAGAGAAGACTCTAGCATCTGACAGTGAAGAAGAAGTAGGGAAAGAAGAGTTGTCTGATAAGAAAAATGAAGAGAAGGATCTATTTGGGAGCGATAGTGAGTCGGGAAATGAAGAAGAGTAAGTGACAGTATAACATGAATTTTCAAGAGTTCATATGAGGTGGTAGAGAGGGGTTTAAGTTTTTTAAACTTACATTAAAATTTATTGGTGAGAGGTAATGCAGTATATCCTGCCTAATTGCATAACTTTGCGGGATTCAGGAATTCTGAACTGTGGCTACATGCTATGACATGGATGAATCTCAAAAATATTAAGTGAAGAGGGCAAGTCTGATTCCCCTTATGTAAAGTTCAGGAGGAGGCAAAATTAATCTGTGGTGATGGAAATCAGAATGGTAGTTGGCTCTAGGATGTTCAGGTAGGGGACTGACTAGACAGGGCCACAACTGAACTCTCTGGGGGGATCAAATTTTGATTAGGGTAATGGTTACATGAATGTGTACTTTTCTAAAAATTCACTGAAATAGACATTTAAGATCTGCACATTTTACTAAATATAAATTATACCTTATTAGAAAAAGATTTTATGGTTCCTGTGCAAATGAGAAGAAAGCAAATGATTTCTTTCTCTTCTAGAAATCTTATTGCAGACATATTTGGAGAATCTGGCGATGAAGAGGAAGAAGAATTTACAGTAAGTATAGGAGAGATATTCCCTCTTTACTATGCCTTTTATTTGTTTCTGTGGCAGTGGTTTCCAAATAAGTAATTCCAATAGATAGAAATAAACAATTATAATGTATTCAGTAGAAAAATCTACAACAGAGGATTCAGAGTGAAATAAAAGTTGTGTACAAAGGCATAAAAGGAAAATAACAGGCAAAATTGAATTAATGGGGGGAAACATATTAAGAGATAACAGAAGGTACATTATAATGCTAAAGGGAAAGATTCACCGTACTTATAGAACTTGTGTTTCTAGCAATGGCTGGCTAGGTAATTTGGACCAGTCCTTCTGCTAAGGGCAACTAGAAAAGTGAGATAAAATGTTTAAAAATCTGCACATCTTGGGGATCCCTGGGTGGCGCAGCGGTTTGGCGCCTGCCTTTGGCCCAGGGCGCGATCCTGGAGACCCGGGATCGAATCCCATGTCGGGCTCCCGGTGCATGGAGCCTGCTTCTCCCTCTGCCTGTGTCTCTGCCTCTCTCTCTCTCTCTCTCTGTGTGTGTGACTATCATAAATAAATAAAAATTTAAATATATAAAATAAAATAAAATAAAATAAAATAAAAATCTGCACATCAGAAGGGGAACAAGGTAGCAAAGAATTACTAAGCCGAAACCCAGCAAAAGACATCCCTAAAGAGGGAAGCTCAGCATTTAGAACTGTTTTGTCTGGGATGTTTGCCTATTTAGGCTGAGAGGCTGGTCATATTTTTGACAGCCTCAGAGCTCAAGAAACAAAATGTGGAGGTCAGAGCCTGCTGAGGTAAGTAGACCCTGATGAAAACCTCATGCTCTGAATTAAGAGTCCTTGGATTAAGGGTGACATGGAAGTAATATAATTAGTCTGTTAGATTTTTGGCCAGCTTTGAGTCTTCTAGCAATGTAGAGAACCTCAGTCCCAGCAGTTTGGGCAGTGTCTCTTAACTCATTGGCTAATGTTCTCAGGCACCTGGTATATGCAGACAGATCCCTTTAGGATAAAGGTAGCGTCTTCACAGGCCTAAGATTATTTCTATGGTTTAACAGGTACATAGTGTGGTACACAATGATAGATACCATTAAAAATGAAACAGTAGTGACAACAAAAAAGAAATAGGCCTCGAGGAAGGCTCTAGATACAGGAATTTTAGATACTGCTTTAAAAAACAAAACAAAACAAAAAACCTGTTAGGGAGATAAAAGATTAGAGATTTTGTTAGAGGAAACTATTTTTTAATTTAAAATATATTTTTTAAGATTTTACTTTTAAGGGACGCCTGGGTGGCTCAGTGGTTGAGCATCTGCCTTCACGTCCAGGGCATTCTCCTGGAATCCCAGGATCGAGTCCCATATCGGTCTCCCTGCATGGAGCCTGCTTCTCTCTCTGCCTATGTCTCTGCCTCTGTGTCTGTCATGAATAAATTAATAAAATCTTAAAAAAAAAAAAAAAAAAGATTTTACTTTTAAGTAATCTCTATACCCAGCACAGGGCTTGACTTCATAACCCTGAAATCAAGAGTTGCATGTTCCACCAACAGAGATGCATGTTCCACCATGGCCTGAGCCATACAGGCACCCCAGAGCAAACAATTTAAGATAGATTTGGAAGAGAACCGAGTAGAAATTCTAGAACTGTAAAATTACAGTAACAAATTAAAAATTTGGTGGATGAGTTTTAACAACAGATTAGACTGAGTGAACTGGAAGATAGATTAGAAGGGTTATTTAGAATGAAGAATTGAAATCTGTAAAAACTAAACATAAATTATAAATGAGAAGGTTTAACAGTGAATTGGAATCTCAGAAGGGAGAGAGGAAAAATATATGTAGCAAAAGCAGTATTTTTAAGAAATAATATGTAAAGCTAGAGTTTCTAGAAGTTGTACAAAGTATAAGCAGGATAAATGCAAGTGATAAAATGAAATCTACACCTGTGAGGCACCTGAGTGGTTCAGTTGGTTAAGTATCTGCTTTCAGCTTGGGTCATGATCCCAGACCCCTATTGGGCTCCTTCTCCTCCCTGCTTGTGTTCTCTCACCATCTCTCTTAAATAAATAAGATCTTTTTAAAAGAAAATCTGCACCTAAATACATCGTAGTATAATTGCAAGAAACCAGTGAAGACGGGGAAATCTTAAAAGTATCCAGAGGAGGACAATACTACATTCAGAGAGGCAAAAATTAGATAAACAGCTAACTGCTTAATAGAAACCATAGAATCCAATAACTGTAAACTTTAGTGTTCTGTTATATTGAGCAAAAATACTTGTCAGGAATGAAGACTTCCTCCTAGTTCATCTTACCAGTATTCCAATTGATGGAGATATTAAAGAAAATCTCAGGTGGAAGATCAGGGATTTAGAAAGGTGAAGAGCCACAAAAGTGTGTGGAAAAGTCCAAATGAGTATTGATACTACAAAAAAAACTGCAGCAGTAACAAATTGGGAGTATGCATGGTCTTTGCAAATGTATTTAAAAGGACATTAGTAGGGATCCCTGGGTGGCGCAACGGTTTGGCGCCTGCCTTTGGCCCAGGGCGCGATCCTGGAGACCCGGGATCGAATCCCACATCAGGCTCCCGGTGCATGGAGCCTGCTTCTCCCTCTGCCTATGTCTCTGCCTCTCTCTCTCTCTCTCTCTCTCTCTCTCTCTGTGATTATCATAAATAAATAAAAATAAAAAAAAAATTTAAAAAAAAAGGACATTAGTAGACTGTGTGCGTTGTAATCTCTAAAGTGACCACTAAAGAGACTAATGGATATGTGTAGCCTCCAACCTAGTAGAAGGGGAAAACAGAATAATAAAAGTTATCAATCCAAAAGAAGGCAAGAGAAAAAGAGGCATAGAACAGGGAACAATTAGAAAACAGTGTATGGTAAGATAGCAGATTTAAGCTTTGATAGTATCTCCTATTACATCAAATTGACATATATCAAGTGCTTTAATTAAAGGGCAGAGATGGTCAGATTGGAATTTAGAAAATAGCTGTACACTCATTTCATGATTCTTCTGAAAGAAAACAAAGGTTGAAAATAAAAGGATAGTGTTCACACATGTGAACACTAATCAAAAAACTGGCATAGCTATATGAATATGAGAGAGGAGACTTTGAGGCAGAAAAGCATTTGAGATAAAGAGGGTCATTGTCATAAATGGAGTGTTTGTATATGATTTCCAGTCTGTTTCCATAGTTTCATGTCTGTTCTTTTGGTCTCTTTTTACCCTTGCACTATTAATACAAAACTCTTGATATTTGATTGTTTATGTCTTCTATGCTTGCTATTCCTCAAGATTGCCTTGGGTTTCTTTTTTCACGTTCCCATATAAATTTTAAACCAAGCTTTTTCAAAAATTATAAAGTGCAGACATTTTTTGAATGCAGAGCAGGGAAATTAGAAATTCATTACAAAATCAACAAACAAAACATCCTCACCAGACTTCCCTTGTCAGACAGTTCTTGCATTGAAAAAGAAATCAGGGCAGCCCGTTTAGTGCCGCCTTTAGCCTAGGGCGTGATCCTGGAGGCGGGGGGGGGGGGGGGGGGGGGGGGGGGGGGGGATCAGGATCGAGTCCCATGTCAGGCTCCCTGCATGGAGCCTGGAGCCTGCTTCTCCTGCCTGTGTCTCTGCGCCTCTCTCTCTCACTGTCTCTAGTGGATGGATAAATAAAATCTTTAAAGAAAAAAAGAAGAAAAAGAAATCAGAACTTTAATTACTAAAGAGAGAGCGAAACTAGATGAATTTAGAATCTGATTCAAGATGGTAGAAAAACAACAAAGTGAACCTAAGGAAAATAGGAATAATTCATTCAATAAATATTTGGGAGCGTATATACCAGAGATTATTTGGACATTGCCCTCGTGGAGCTCATACCCAGTTAAGCAGCATTTTTTTTTAAGCAGCATTTTTATAAGAATAAGAGGTGTTTCTCTAGTTTAACATCAACTTGATTATGGATTTAGTTCAATGAAAAAAATTACATAAGTAGGTGAACTATTGGGAAGATCTTCCTAACAACATAAAGGAAGCTGTAAAGAAAAGACTGACCGTTTCAATTACGTAAAAATAAAAAAATTATGCTTGGAAAACGTTACCTTAAACAAAATGAAACTGTACAAATGTGAAGACTGTGCAGTCCCCATGACTGACCAAAGGCTAATTTTCCTAAGTTATAAAGAGACTTTCCATAACATTAAGACAAAGATCCAACAGGAAAATGGACATGGGATATTAGGAGTTCCACAGAGAAATAATTAAAAATGGCCTTTAAACATGAACAGAATGCCCATCCTTACTCATAAGAGAATACAAAGAAAGACGCCTTTTAGTTTTCAATCGCGAGATTGGTAAATATCAATGTTCGATAACCTGTAGTAGTGAGGACCTGGAGAAACAGGTCCACTTAACGCTTTGCTGGAAAGAGAGTTAATTAGTATAGCCTCTATGGGAAATTTGGTAAGTATTTTCCAGAATTTCAAATACATATACCTAAATGCCAATAGCAAAATGTGTAAACAAATTATGATTGAAGTCAGGGTGAGAAAGTCTAAAGTCTTAGAATGAGGATATAATATGCCCATATGAATTGCTCTTCGTATTCCATTGTTAAATGTGAAAAGTGCAGACCAGTATATACTGTACCCAGTGTAGAGTATGCTGCCATTTGTATAATAAAAGGGGATAATAAATATATCTGTGTAGAAGTATGTGTGTAAATGTAGACTATTTCTGGAAGGAGACATAAGAAAACTAGTAACACTAGCAGCTAGGGTAGAAGGGAACTTTTTTGCTATATACCTGATACTCATTTAATTTTTGTTCTTTGTGAATGTATTACTTTAAAAATGCAAAAAGAAAAAAATTAAGAGCAGTTAATACTGAAGAAAATCTGTAAGGAGATTGCGATAACCCTGGCAAATTTACCTGACCTGTAGGGTTTTAACCAAGAAGATTTAGAAGAAGAAAAAAGTGAAACCCAAGTAAAAGAAGCAGAAGATTCAGATTCTGATGATAATATAAAGAGAGGAAAACAGTAAGTTTGTTTTTTTTTTTTTTTTTTAAAGGAATTTGTTAAAAACTAAGTGTTGCTGGAGGGGAGGGACTAAGAGGATAGGGTCACTGTGTGATGGGCATTGAGGAGGGCATGTAATACAATGAGCACTGGGTGTTATGTAAGAGAGATGAGCGCTGTACTCTACTTCTGAAACTAATACACTATATGTTAATGAAACTTAAATTTAAAAATTTTTAAAAATCAAAAAAGGAATTTGTTAAAACTTTAAAAATGAAGGTAAAGACTACTGAACTTAGTTTTTTTTTTCTTATTTTGGTTCCTTACTAAGTATAAGAAAGAATCTGTTCCATTTTTCTCTCTTTGACTTTTCTGTATACAGTGCTGTCTGAAATATATTTACTCTTACTATTTTTCTTTCATTTGCCCTGCACTCAGCTGTCTTAATTTGTACGGTTTTTTGGTGTCTACACCAAAATGGAACTATAACTACAAAATATTACTTGATTGAATTTCACATACTTTTGTTGAGATAGTTGCAATCTGTGTTCAGAAAAGTCTGATATCTTGAAAGGTGCCAATTTGTAAGTTTTGCACTTGAGAAGAAAGTAGCATTTCATGGAGTTAGAATTAAGAAAGTTGGTGGATCTTTACTGTGACAAAAGGAAATATATATTTAAAAAGGAATTTATATTTCACTTGACTTTTGTGTTGCTGCTTAGTATGGACTTCCTGTCGGATTTTGAGATGATGTTGCAGCGGAAAAAAAGCATGAGTGGCAAGCGCAGGCGTAACCGTGATGGTGGAACTTTTATTAGTGATGCTGACGACGTTGTGAGTGCCATGATTGTCAAGATGAATGAGGCTGCTGAGGTGAGACAGGTCACTGCTGTTGTCTTCTTTTTTTCCTCATTTAATTGGTTGTGTGGCCTTTTAAAGGAAGGGAAGAGAAAAGTATCTGTATATAGCTAAAGTAAGACTGGACATGGTCATTTAACTGTGGAAATGTACATGATAGGAGTTTATTATTTTGTTTTCTCTTGGTAGAATTTTTATAATTCGGAAAAAGCACCCAAGTAAATACTGAAACTTCTTTAATAACAATAACATTATTCTTCTAAATTTGTAATTATTTAGGCTAATCTGATAGTTTTGTAGGTATGATTAACACAGACCTAGAATTTGGCATTCTATAAAAGTTTTATTTTTTAGTTTTCCTTTCTTTTAGAAAAAATGTTACTCAGTTTTATTTTAAAGTTTAGAATTATAGTGGTTACAGTTCATTATTAACAATAAATATTGCTTTTTTAAAAAACATTTTTTTCCTGGATAGGAAGACAGACAGTTGAACAATCAAAAAAAGCCAGCACTGAAAAAATTAACATTATTACCTACTGTGGTTATGCACCTTAAAAAGTAAGTATTTGATTTCCTTGTAAAATTTTTTTCTTTTAATGGAATATATTCGAACTATGTACTTGTGTTCTAGAGATGTTACTTAATGACTGCCATCTATCAATTCACAAGAATAATAATAATGGAAAGAATTTTCTATATTGTGTTACTTCCTCACACATTTTTTTAAAAATTAAATTTAAAAAATTTTAAGAGGTAGGTGAGGGGCAGAGGGAGAAAGAGAATCTTAAGCAAGCCCCATGTCTAGCTTGGAGCGCAAGATGCAGGGCTTGATCTCATGACCTGAGCTGAAATCAAGAGTCAGATGCTTAACTGATGGAGCCATCCAGGTGCCCCCTCACAAATTTTTCTTAAACCTTGAAGTGTGATACAAACAGAACAAATAGCAAACTGACACTAAGGAAAGAAAAGCATATAAACCATTACTTTTGTTCTTATTAGACTCTTATTTTGAGTCTGGTAAAATTGCATCTCTTCCCAGTGTGATTGAGCACAGAGCAAATTCTGGGGGGACTACTTGAAGCATGTATTGTAGGAGGCTTATATGACCAGTTATATTATGAAGTATATCACCAATCCTATCTTTTTTTGATAGACATTGATAGTAGGCTTTTTCATTGGTTTACTCCTACTCCTGAGCAACTTTGATTTCTCCTTAAACCTAACCATATCGTACTTTGGATGGCTGAAGAAATGTATTAGTACATCAGTGAGCCAACAGCATGGTCTAGAATTTTGACTAGAAAATGGAGATTTCGTATGTATAATATTGTCATGTTTTCTGTTAATATAATTGATTCTGTACATAAAATTGAATTTAAATAGCATTTCATTGGAATGTGTTTTTCTGCTAGAAGAATACTATTCTCCTTGGTATCGTGCAAAGAATAGCACAGTTCTGGGTTCTCTCACCTAAACCGGTTTGAGAATCTCTATTGGAGATTGATAGATTATTGATAGATTAAACATTATTTTTTTTAGTTGCAATAATTGGAGCTCTTTATTCTTACTGCCTATCATTCATATCAGTATTAACCTATCTAGTATGATTCAAGTTTTTAACAAATGATCTTTGCCCATCAAATCTTTTTTTTTCTTTTTTTTTTTTTTTAAGTAGGAACTAGGGCACCTGACTGGCTCAGTGGTTGAACCTTTGGCTCAGGTCATGATCCCGGGGTCTGTCTGCCTGTGTCTCTGCCTCTCTCTGTGTGTCTCTCATGAATAAATAAATAAAAATCTTTTTAAAAAAGAACTAAATTTCATACTGCTTTTGAGATGTGAATAGGTGCTCAGTAAATAATATATACAAATAACTTTAAAAGCAGTTTATGGAAATACTACTAAATATATAAGAAAATTCAAAGGAAGCTATGATAGAACCAAAGTTCATAGACTTGACTTTTTTTTTTTTAATTAACTGCAGGCAGGACCTTAAAGAAACATTTATCGACAGTGGTGTGATGTCTGCCATCAAAGAATGGCTTTCCCCTCTACCAGATAGGAGTTTGCCAGCACTAAAGATTCGAGAGGAGCTGTTGAAGATTCTGCAAGAGGTTAGAGGCAGATAATCTGTATGTTTTTCATTAATAATCTGATGTGGTTTGTATAGTCACAGCCTCTGTGACTACATGTCACTATGTGCTTATACACTCTGCCATATTTTGCCAGAGGAAGGGGTTTCACTAGAAACATACCAAATAAAATGAGCATAAAAAGGAAGGCCTTATAAAATTTCATGTAACTATAGTATTGAAGGAAAATGATTTTGGAGTTGCTATTATCTGAGAGGAGGTAGTGGCCATGTTCTAGGGACGCACTTGGAGTAGAAAAGGCACCAAATTCGGATATAAACTTGCATGTGAATCTTGAGCTGGGCCACCTTTATATGGCTGTGACACCTTGGGCAGGCTACTTAACTTCTGAAGGAATTCCCAAGGAATTCCTTCCTATGTGCTCCGTGTTCATATATATATTGATTCATTTAATTCCTCACAACAGACCTGCAAGGTAGGTGTATTGTTTTCATTCTACAGATGAGGAAATTAAGACTCAGAGAAGTTAAATGACTTGTCCAAGGTCACATAACTAGCAGATGGCTGTGCTTGGGTTCAGACTCAGATCTATTTGATTCAGAGACCTGTACTGATATTTGTATTAAACTGGTGACCTCTGAGTATGGTTAGTTTACACTTTATCACATTAGTTCTGCTTTGAGTCCGTGTAATACTGAACTCTCAACTCACGTGAACACAGTGTCTTTGTGTTCAAGATCCTGCAGATCCTGAAAATGGGATTTTTGTTACTCCATTATAAAAAAAAAAACAGGTGTTGGAGGTCTTCTAGGATAGATTGGCAGGACTCCCAGCTTTTGAGTGATTAATGTGTATGTATGTGTTTGTATTTCCCAGCTACCTAGTGTGAGCCAGGAGACCCTGAAGCATAGTGGGATTGGACGAGCAGTGATGTATCTCTATAAACACCCCAAGGAATCAAGGTCCAACAAGGATATGGCAGGGAAATTAATCAGTATGTACATTTTGCTTTTTGTTTGTTGTGTTTGTGTATATCAGAAAGACATGTATGTACAAAAGCAAACTATATTTTTACCAATATTCATTTAAAATGAGTTCATGAAGTAGACTAGAAATTTTTTTGGTTAATTTCTTGTGGGTACTAGCTTTTTTAGCTTAGACTTAAAATGTTTCTCAGCATGTTTAAGTATGCTATTAATATTAAGGAGAGCAAATGAAAAGTTTTCTAATCCTGGATCAAGTGCATGTATAGAGAAGAGGGTTAGCATACAGGCCCTAGAGTCAATCATACCTGGGTTCAAATCCTGTATTCACCACCTACTTTATTGCATATCTTTAGGCAAGTGATTTAAGCTCTAAGCCTTGGTTTCCTCCTCTGTAAAACAATTGATATGTTCACTTTGAGTTATAAAAGTTAAATGAGAGGATATATGTAAAGCATGTAGTAAGACCTCAAGAAATGTTAGCCACTAGTGCTCTTGCTACTTTTACAATGGTCTCCAGAGCCTTTTGCATGTTCTTATTTAATGATAACAGAAATCCAGGAGTCTTAACTGGAATTCATCTAATCAGTTACCATATCACTTATGAAATCCTTCGGTTTTAAGAATATAAACCATGTGTGTTTTTGTTGTTATCCTTAATTCTTCCTGTGCTCCATGTTGCAAAGGAATTTTTTTAAGACTTTAAGGGTATATTAAAAAAAATACTCCTATATGTGAATACAGTAATTATTTTTGCACTGAATTTTTGAGATTATCGAAACTTTTTAGAGAATTTTTTTATAAACTACATTTTTAATTTTGTTAATAATCTGTGGTATGCTAGTATATGATAAACCTCTAATGCCCTTTTTTTTTTTTTAAAGATTTTATTTATTTATTTATTCATGAGAGACACAGAGAGAGGCAGAGAAGACACAGCGGGAGAAGCAGGCTCCTCACAGGGAGCTTGATGTGGGACTCGATCCCTGGACTGGGATCACACCTTGAGCAGATGCTCAACCGCTGAGTCACCCAGGTGTCCCAAACTTCTAATGCCCTCTAAGACTCCCTGCTTTTCTATACTCCGTGAAAGTTCTTGATTGTTTTGATGATATATTAAATGCGGCAGTAAGCTATGTTGTGTTTGAGAACAAAAACATCACTTGGCACCTGTGGACTTTTACTGGCTAAACGGTGGGCATGTAGTACTCTGGTTCATCATCATGTCACTGTAGCAGCTTTCTTAGACTTAGTGAAATCTAGACTCGGCGCTGCACTGTTAAAAGTGCAATTTTTGAAGATTTAGACCATTTGGCAAGTAATAAGGGAGCTTATTTTTGGTTAGAATAGGAAGGTATAAGAATTTTGAGATTTTCTTTTTTTTTTTTTTTTTTTTAAATTTTATTTATTTATTCATGAGAGACAGTGAGAGAGGCAGAGACACAGGCAGAGGGAGAAGCAGGCTCCATGCAGGGAGCCTGATGTGGGACTTGATCCCGGGTCTCCAGGACCACGTCCTGGGCCGAAGGCAGCGCTAAACCACTGAGCCACCCGGGCTGCCCAGAATTTTGAGATTTTCTATTTTCAGTAGAGTAAATTTACAAATTAGGCCGTCAATGAAATGTCAGCACAGCTAATTGATGACTATCAAAAAGTGAGTCAGATATTACTTTCTTTAAATCTCTGTGGTGGCTATAAGCTTAAATGACTTTTTGACACTGAATTTTCTGAATCCCCTGAAGCAGATTATAATACTGGTATTACATGCTGTGTGTATCCTCAAATGGTCCTAAAATAATGGTATATTTAGGGAAAGAATATTCTAAATGCCTGGAATATTAGGCAGGACTCACACACTAGGGTGTGATTATTTCAGGGAATGGTAGCAAAAATGCTACTTTCTAGTCTAACGAAATGATTTTTCCTTGTTACAGATGAATGGTCACGGCCTATATTTGGTCTTACCTCAAACTACAAAGGTATGACAAGAGAGGAAAGAGAGCAAAGAGATCTAGAACAAATGCCTCAACGACGGAGAATGAATAGGTATGAAGAGTAAATACTGTTCACATAACTCATTTGTTTTGTAAATAAGGTCATTAAGAATCCTACAGGGTGATAGGATTTTTATTTTTTCTTTCAACTTGATATGTCTGTGTAGTTCATACCCTTTTAGTTTAAATGTGGTACTATAATAAGGCCCACACTCCCTCCTTGTTTGGTTCTATCTGGTGGAATGTGGCCCGTGCCACAGTTTCAGAGGTTGCTTAATGTTGTTTCAACCAGTTGCAGGCCCATTTTCACTTTCTTAGGAGGAAAAAAAAATGGCTACTGGTTCAGTTTGTATCAGCAAACTGAATACAGTTGCATCCAGGATGACAGGATTATAAATTACAAAAGTGGCAGTTACTGCTCACCCATGATGAAATCTGGTGTGCAAGTAATCATTAAAAGAAGTACTTTTACAATATTTGGAGTAATTTTTCCAGATCCAGTATAAAGGACCTAATTATGGTCTGAGTTTGATGTTTTGCTTTGCTGGTTTTTTTCTTAGTTATAAGGTTCTAATATTCCTGGCATCTTTTTTCACAGCACTGGTGGTCAGACACCCCGAAGAGACCTGGAAAAGGTGCTGACAGGGGAAGAGAAGTAAGACTTAAAAATTTATTTTTTCTTAAGCTTGATATAGAGACTCTTCTGCTTGCTGTTTTAAGAAAAGTTGCAAATGAAACAATGTTCACGGGGCACCTGGGTGACTCAGTGGTTGAACATCTGGCTTCGGCTCAGTTCATGATCCTTGGGTCCTGGGATCGAGTCACGCATCAGGCTCTTCATAGGGAGCCTGCTTCTCTGCCTGTCTCTCTGCCCCTCTCTCTATTCTCTCTCATGAATAAATAAATAAAATTAAAAAAAAAAAGAAAGTTCACATTAGTGGGGGATGATTTTCAGTTTAAGATTTATTGAATATCCACAAATACAGTGGTATAAGGATATAAGATTGAGAAATAGTTCATTCTGTGAAGATTTTTTACTGCTTGATATGTGCTAGACTCTATTAAGCCCCGGGAATACAAAATTGAATTAAAAAATAGTCCATGCTCATAAAATGTCTGTAGAGAGTTTATAAATGAAGGTGAGAGCTTAAGTAAAGACGTGGGTTATCATGCAAGACCCACTTTAGGAATGGCAAGTAGACTGAAGCAGTTGAGCAGTAGTATGGTATGTGAGGAGGTAGGAGATGAGTTCAGGAGTGGAGATGTGGGCCGAATTTTGAAGGGCTTTAGATCAAGACAAGGAATTGTCACTCCTCTTTGATTCCACGTAGACTAGAAGTTGTCAGATTTGATTTGGAGCACTGGTGCTGGTGTCATCGTGGTGTAGGGTGGGTTAGAGTACAGAGGAGCTGAAAGCAGTGAAACTTGAGGTGGTGATGGGGCAGCAGAAGGCTAGAAGACTTAGTGGAGCAAATTACCAAGAGTTGGTGACTCTCTGGGCGAGGAGTTTGGCTAACGTTGACCAACCAGAATTTTGCCCCAAGTTACTGAGACTTAATGGTGTTACCATTTGCTCAAGTGGAGAGGAAGAGTAGATTTTGAGAACGTAGGTGCGTTCTGTTTGGACCATAGTAAATGAGATATTTCTGTGAATATCGTGGGTCTAAAACTTGGACACTGGGCCTAGAGACATAATAGATTTGACAGTTATTTCCACAGAAAAGATACGGAATCCACAAAGTATAGAGAGTAGGAAATAATCCGCACTACTCTGAGAAGGGGTGTGGCCAGTGCAGGTGAGTGTGTGCTGTCCTGCACATAGGAGACCCTAGAGAGAATGAGGCCAGGCTGGAGAGGGGCTGTGGCAAAGAGCCTGGGCTGTGGCCAAGGCTGCAGAGGGCTTTGTGCAGTGAGTGTGGGCAGACTGCAAAGGGAGAGAAGGAGAGGGGTTAGAAGGTACCAATGTTGTGGGTTTATGGATAGGTTTGATGATGGGGCAGGTGGCAGCTTCAGGGGAGAATAAGGTAGGAGAATTTTCTTTCGCAAGCCACTTAATTTATTCATGTATTTGAAGCTTATGGAAGCTTCATGTTAAGAATAGATTAAACTCAGGGCACCTGGGTGGCTCAGTTATTTCAGGGTCTGACTCTTGATTTTGGCTCAGATCATGATCTCGGGGTTGTGAGATTGGGTTCCACTCTAGGTGTGGAGCCTGCTTAAGATTCCCTCTCTCCTTCTCCCCTTCTTCCCACGCTCTCTTTTTAAAAAAGGAAAAGAAAACAATTCCACTCCATACAAAGGAATAGAAATGATGTAGAACCTTTTTATCCTTCTCTTCCACCCCAACCTCCCCGGACACAGACACACATATACCCACTCTCCATTTACCACTAGGGTGAATAGTTACCTAAAGGTTGAGTGATTTGAATGCCCAGACATTTACAGATAGACTTTACTTTTGAAGGTTGCCAGTCTTAATTTGGTCTCAGATCACACCATCAAATGCTGGCAAGGATGTTGAGAAACTAGCTCGCTCATACATTGCTATCTGTAAAATGATACAGCTATACTGTGGAAAACAGTTTGGCAGTTGCATATAAAGTTAAACCTGCAACCACCATATGACCCTTCACTTGCACTCCTGGGTTTTTTCCCCAGAGAAATGAACACTTATGTTTGTGCAAAAACCTGTATGTGAGCATATAGCTTTATTCATGATAGTCCAGAACTGGGACAACAACCCAGGTGTCCTTCAGCAGGTGAATGGTTAAACAAACTGTGGTACATATATACAATAGAAGACAACTCAGCAATTAAATGAACAAAATATTGATAGATGTAACTAACAACTTGGATGGATCCTTAAGGGCATTATGTTTAGTGGACAAAGCCAGTACCTAAAGATTACATAGTGTATTTCATTTATAGAACATTCTTTAAATACTAAAATAACAAAATAGATTTGTGGTCATCAGGGATTAGGAGCTGGGCAGATGGGGTAGGAGGGTGGCTATGTTTTGATAAAAGGACAGTAGGATGGACCCTTGTGGGGAGTACACAAACCTGCACGTGTGATAAAATTGCATAGAACTAAGAAACACAGGCACACAAATGGATGTAAGTAAAACTGGGGAAATGTAAATAAAAATTGATGGACTTTTATCAACATCAATATCCTAGTTCTTGTAGGATAATTTTGCTTGTTGCATGCTTTCCAGTCTTGGAAAGGAAAGGGGCTTGATTATGTCTGAAGCTGAGGAGAGACTAAAAGGAATCCTGAATATGCACAGGAAGTTGGCTTTGGGAGGGAAGGTGAAGAACTTTTAGAGTAATGTGAGTGATAGCGAGATCAGCTAAGATAGCAGGGGGCCAGATTGTGTGACCTGGGAGACAGAGGAAGTTTGAAACACCTGTGCAGCTGAATCAGCTGCACACAACTATGGTTGACTACATAATAGCATGTTCTTCTTTCCATTCTCAGGGCTCTCAGACCTGGAGATCCTGGATTCTGTGCCCGTGCAAGGGTCCCCATGCCCTCAAACAAGGACTACGTTGTCAGACCTAAATGGAACGTGGAAATGGAGTCATCCAGGGTAAGCAAGCAGGGAGATAGCAAGGTAGATCTCAAGTGCAAATTACTATTTTGTCTTTTACTTCGTGTATAATACCTCTTAACAGCTCCTGAGGTTTATCTGATTTAAAGAGAGCTGTTTTCTGGTCTCTTTAGCTAGCCTGATCATTCCTTGCTTATGAGCTTCACTTCAGACTTAAGTAACCTTATCAAGCCAGGAAGTTTCTTCTTACCCCATTATTTCAACTGAATCATAAAGCCTAAAGTGTTCTTATGCAGTCATTTTTTAGAACTGTGAGAAACAGACCTCCCTACTTCTGCAATCTACCCTTCCCTTTCTCTTCAACTGTTTTAAGTAATTCTGTTGTGAAATATTTAGGGTAGACACTTCCTCTGTCATCATTGTAAATACTACTCCGTGATCTTCATTGCTCTTCAGTAATCTTTTTTTATTCTCCATTCAAACTACTCTTTCTAGCCTGGTATTCTTAAAAAGGGCCTAAGCCGATTGGAAAAGCATAAGAGGCGATTTGCAGAACAGAAACGACTCAGCAAAGTGCATCGTGCTGTCAAGTTCAGCATTGAAGGCAACAGGATGCCCCTGTAGTCCTGGCCCTACCAGAGTGTATCCGGGAGGTATCCCCAAGGAAGCATGCTCTGTGCATGAGCTTGAATTGTCAGCAGCTAGAGTGAAAACAAGTGTGCGTGTGCTTTCTTAACCAGAAAAGGCCCAGCCCACTTTTAGTTACTAAAATAATGGCCTTTAACAAACACTTTGTGACTTTCGAGTCCTGTTGAATATTTAGAAATTGATATGGAAGTTCCTTCCTTTATTAGTACCCCAGAAACTCATAGATAATTAATTCCCTGAGAAGCATCTTGATTTTCATGTTACCCATTTTTTATTAAAAAAGCTTTTTTAGGGTCAAGAATCATAGTGGTCTCCATAACAGGCATGTAAAGTGATGAGTAGCTTCTTGGTGGAAGGGAGGTGACTTATTTCCACCATTGTCAGTGGCCCAGCATTGTGCATTTGCAAAGACCCATCACATAAAGCCTTACACTGAATATTTGATAAATGTAATTAGTACATACTTAATACATGGTCAGAAATGAAAGCATTGGGGCCATTCCTTAAAGCCAGACTCACTCCCTGCTGTGCTCTGAGATGATAGCGGTACCTCTGTGTAGCAGTGTGCTCTTGAGAGTCTATGTTGCCTTCCTTTTGTGACTTTTCCATGACCCTGCTTGGGCAGCTTTTTTCATGGACTACACTCACCTTTGTGCCAGTTCATTTTTACTGTTAACGCTGCAATCAAAACAAAGCACATTTTCTTACTTATTGAGAATAAATGAAAGGTAGAGCACTACTACTTCAGTGCCAAGAACTTTTTTGTACTTCCTTACCTTTTTCTTGTTACTTCCTTACCTTTTTTTTTTGTACTTCCTTACCTTTTTTTGTACTTTTATCTATATCCACATCCCTTGATACTCCTTCTCTTCCTCAACTGCCCCTCTTTCTTTTTAATTTTACTTTTTTCACTGTCTTTTCCCTATTACTATCCCTCTCTTACTAGTATTTTTTCTTCCCCAGCACACTTCCGTTTGAGAATTGAGAACAAAATAAGGCAAAGAAATTGTAATAAAATCTCAGCGGCCAGTCTTTGGAAGCCTAGCTGTGTGTCTTGAAGGACACTTGCCCGTTTGCCACTGTTGCTGGTTCTGATCCCATTCATCCAGTAGGTGACAGGCAGGTGGGAAGAAGTGGCCCAGCCTCCTGGTAAAGCAGAGAGGTGACTAACAGGAGGAGAGGGAAATTCAAACTGAATTCCTTTGCTTCATCCCAGTACTCCCAAGATCATAACGTGCCAATCTAGGCCCAAGTCTGGCTAATTAGAGCTCGGTCAAAAAAAAATAAGGCATGTTTTAGGGTCTGTAGTTTCATGTTACATTTTAGGGTATTGTCCTTAAACCCCCTGACACAATTTCCCTGTTTGGGAAAAGTCCTTACAGATTTACTTAGGGCTTTCACATTGCGGACACTAATAAGTATTACTATAAAATGTATTTTCCAGAGAGAAAATTGGAGTGAGTAAATGGCTTTCAAATGAAACTTTTTTTGTTTTAAATGTGATTTATTTTTGAAATTATATAAGTAAACATAAAACACTGTAGAATAACCCCATTTCCAAAGCCCTGCTCTTCTTGAAGTTCCCACTGTTAACAGTTTGATGTGTTAAATGTATTTCCAGTAATGCTTAAAACCTGGTTTATTTCTGGTTATAATTATAGAAAAATTTGAGATTATAAAGGCCATTCAAAAGCAGTTTCATAGAATTTTTGCCCTTTTTTCCTATGGATACTTTTCACAAAATTATACTGTATATAACTTTGATCCCTTCCCCTCGTTAAATCACCTTATCATTTATAACAGCTGCACAATAGTCTATCATGTGAATATATAATTTGTTTATTCCTCTATGGTTTCTGATTTTCACTCCTCTAAGTAATACAGTAACCTACACTACATTGTATGTTTATATGTTAATTTATTCCATGGAGTGGTTTTAGGATAACAGTAAAATGGCAAAAGCATTGTATGTTTTTATATAAACTTTAAATGCAGAAAGCACAAATAAAATTAATGTCACTTGTAATTCCATCACACCTTAGTATTAACATTTTGGGTTATTTCCTTTTTATCCTTTTTATATTGTATATAAACATTACTGGTTTTGTGGTTTGGTGTTTTTGTTTTCAACTTTTATGCAAAATTGTTGTTTTATACTCTGTTGGATTTGTGTTTTACTTAACGTGGTAAAAATTCATTTAAGTAAACCTTCTGTGACTTAATACTGTGTCACAATACAGTTGTACCATAATTTTTTTTTAAGCAAACCCATCTTGCTAATCTTTTCAGCTGCTTTTGTTTTTTTTTTTACTGATAAAACAGTGCAGCATACACTTTTAATGTCCTAAAGAGATAGTACAGAGTTGAATCAGTAGAGAGGTCATTGAATTTGGCATGTTGGGTACTAGATCCTGTGTATTCTCAGGCTTGGGGAAACTAGGTGTCTGCCAAACTACAAGTCTTAAAAAAGTTATATAACTGGGAGTGGATCAGTGTGACTTGGGTGTGTCCCTTTTGCAGAGGCTAGAGGGCTCAGGTTCTTAGAGAATCCTGGGAGACCTTCCTGCTGGCATATAGACTGCTGGCAGTTGGGTAATTGGTGGAGATCTGAGCAGGTAAGGCTTCTGATGTGGACTACTATAAGTACTAAGCATCAGGACATATTGTCTGAAGGGAGGTCACATGTTTAGAACTGCCCAGGAAATCAAGGGATTTAATAGATGATATTCATCTGAGAACCAATATTTATGCTAACTCAAAGTACTAGGGCCAAGTGTTAATTTGACATAAATAATTGGACTTGGGATTATTTTAGAAAGTCTAGGGTGGATGATCAATGTGACTCTTGTTCAAGACTGACTTAAGGTTCCTTGCTGCTGTCTGAGGTGCACGCTGGGTCTGGAGGTGGGATGAGACTTGGGAGACTCCTCAACTCAAAGGAACATCACCATACTGGTAACTGACCCCAGTCTCTCCTGGGCCCTGCCTTCCTTTAGCAGCCTTGGAATTGAGTTTCACAGATGATTCAGTAATAAACATTTGGGGAGAAGTAGAAAAATTCTTCTCTTATTAAACCACTCAACATTCTTAGAGATCACAGTTGTCAGTAACATTATTGTCAACAAGAAGAATTCCCCCTGGTCTTTGACAGACTTAAGCATATCCAAAGGTATCAATTTCTTGGAGACTACATCTTTTCCAGACACACAGAAATTATAAAAGAAGTAATGTAACAACTAAACTTTTAAACATAGAAGCCAAGCAGGAAGATACGGAAGAAGTAGTAAGTCACTTGGATCAAAAGACTTCATTTACTTTTCTTTTTGTGTCACATATATTTATTTAACATTAATGTAATTGGTTTCAAAGTAGTAGTAATACTAGTTAATAGCTGATATTTATTTTGAGCACTGACTGTGTGCTGATATTTGACACTATTATCTCATTTACTTCTCTCAGCTGTCCTGAAAGGAATACGGACCAGGGGCCTGATTTGCCCAGGGTTCTAGAACTTGCTGAGGCAAACTGAGGATCACTCCAAGTCTGAAACTAGAGCTCCAGAATTAATGGGTTCACTTTATTTATCCTCTCACTTCATTCATTAGGCTTATCTTTTCCTCGGATGACTTTCCTTGCCTTAGAAGATCATTATTCTTCATGCCAATGCTGTTGGGAGGTGAATATCAAGTGTTCAGCTCCATGTTTGACCTTTGAAAGGAAAAAGCACATAGTCAAAATGTAATTTAATGGAATTGAGATCATAGTTTAAATTTTCCTCCTTTCATCTAGAAACTTTCTAAAGACTGAGGCCAAATTTTAAAATAAGACACAGACAGCTGTTATGCTTCATTGAGAAAGTTTAATATGTGTACATTGCTAAGGCTGGTGTGTATACTTGATCTGTTTTTCTGAGGTCACCAAAGCATATTGTGATTATTCCAGAGATAGCAGCTCTTCTGACTATGAACTTTAAGATAAAAAAAGATGAAAGACAAAACTAGATTTGTTTCAATAATTTGCTCTTTAATTTTTACCCCACTCTTAGTTTCAGGGGACCTCCAAGAAGGGTATCAGTCGACTGGATAAACAGATGAGAAAGTTCACAGATATCAGGAAAAAAAGCAGATCTGCACACGCAGTGAAAATCAGCATCGAGGGCAATAAAATGCCATTGTGACCTTGCATGGGACGTGTCCCCATCTCTAAGAAATGCGCAATGGACTCTTTGGAGAAAGAAGATGATATTTAAAAAAATTTTTTTAGTGTATCTGTAAATGGTTCTGCTTGTATCAAATGTTGTCATAGAACTCACATTTCTCTCACTTGTATTTAAAAACTGTTTGTTGTGTACTTTGTACAGAAGAATACTTACTAGTCATACTTCTATAAACTTTACACAATAAAGTTCCATTCTGTTTTGGGGGGCTGTCTCTTCATTGTCTTAGAGAATGTATTCTTAGTAGGGATAAAAATTGGTTCTTGGTGGGGGGAAAATATCTCAGATATTACAATGGCTCTGACCCTCTGTCTTCTGTGTCCAGCCTTCCCGAATGTGGTATAATAAGGAATTTCTCTGGTCTCTGTCTTGGGTTCCTGACAAGGAGCTTCTAAAACCTTTGGTATTTCCAGGGTGATATGAATGTCTTTGTGATGCTAATGAGGTGACTCTCGGTAGGCCTCTAGAAGCTTTAGGATGGGGCCTGTCACCAATAAGATCTACCACATAATTCAAGGGTTGGGATTTGAGGCAGGCCTACAGGGGAGTGTATTGAATTCAGTCATGTGCCCAGTGATGTATGTAATTGGTCATGCCTGAATTTAAAAACCCCAATTAAAAACTCTGGACACTTAAGCTCAGTGGGGCTTCCTGATTGATGAGCACAGTGACAACCTGAGGTGGTGATGTGCCTTCATTTCACAAAGAAGGTGTGGAAGTGGATTCTTCCCAGAACTCGCCCTGTGTCTCTTCATTTGGGTGGTCCTCCTACTTTGAGTCCTTTATAAGAAAACTAACCATAAACATAGTGCTTTCCTGAGTTCTGTCATTTTAGCAAATCTTTGAACCTAAAGGAGTATGGGAACCCCAAGATTTGTAACCAGTCAAAAATGAGCATGGACTCACTTGCAGCTGGCATCCAAAATTGGGTAGTCTTGTGAAGGACTGAGCCCTTAAACCTGAGTGTGATGCTAACCTGGAGTTCCAGGTGGTTAGTGTCAGAAGTGAATTGGGATATTCTAGTTGAAGTTGAAATACTGAGAAAGTCTTAACTATTTCTCTTGTCAGGGAAATTTTAATTACTTGATTTTAACGTTTTCTCATGGGAAGGGTTCTGTAATGAAAAAGTTGTGAAATACTGCCTTGGAAGAAATGTGGATGTAACTGAAAATCACTACCAATTACTGATAGCAGTTGGGCAGTTGGGTTAGAAATAATTATAGTTTATTACTCTATTTTTGTGATACCTTAAACTTATCTTAATGGTCTCCGCAGATTTAACTATGAAAAAAAATCTCTGGTTAGTCAAAATGACTAAATCCAAGAACTAGTTCTACATTTCAATTATAAAAGTTCTACTCATACAAATTGGAATAGGCTTTCTGACAGCCTTAATTTTATTTTATTTTTTAAGATTTTATTTATTCGTAAGAGACAGGCAGAGGGAGAAGCAGGCTCCCCTGCAGGGAGCCTGATGCGGGACTCGATCCCAGGACCCCAGGATCACAACCTGAGCCAGATGCTCAACCACTGAGCCACCCAGGTGTCTCTAACAACCTTGATTTTCAAAAAACCATGAAAGTTGTACTTGCCATAAAAGCCTTTGAACAGCCAAAATAGCATGAGGTATATGCACTTAATCGAAAGAATCCAGAACTCTGCATTTACTTTTTAAAGAGATTTTATTTATTTATTTGAGAGAGAATGAGAGCACAAGCAGAGGGAAAGGGAGAAGCAGACTCCTGCTGGGGGAGCCTGTTGCTGGGCTCAATCCTGGGACTGGGATCCTGAGCTGAGCTGAGGGCAGATGCTTAACTGTCTGAGCCACTAGGTGCCCCTGCGTTTACTTTCAACAAACAGCACAGATGGGACAGTGAACTGGAAAAGGCAGGTGCATAATATATTATCAGATGACTGCTAACTGCTGGGTGGAGATGGAACCAATTATTTTCTACAGTCCTCTTGCTTTATATACAACGCCTCAAAAAAAACATGTGAGGGCAGTAAAAGCACAGCCACCTACTGAAGCAGATGTTGATGACCCTGGTCATCGCTAAAAATTCTAAAGAGAGATTTGAGAATCGTGCTTTAAAAAGAGACTTAAAGTTACCAGTATAGCAGTTTGCCAGTTGTTGGGGTAAACTCCCAAGTATCTGATGATTTCATCTATGTGGTATAAAAAAAACATGGTATCAGTGAAGTGATAAACATATCTGAGGAATTTAAAATGCTGCAGGAGTTTCTCGGAAAGATCGTTTCTGTATAAATGATCCTTGGTCCATGGGTCAGAACTCTCAAACCTGGCCTAACAGAACGGCTTTTTTTGTTCTTTTTTTAAGTTTTGAAATTTTCCAAGTCAATTTTGTTGCAAGAATGGTAAAATAAACTCCCATATACTCTTCACCTGTATTTAACCAATTGTTCACATTTGTAGTATTTATACATGTAACTTGATGATAGCTCTCCTCTTGGTCCCCAAATATGTAAGCATATTTCTCTCTATAAGGACCCTTAGTTTGTTCCATTGTTGGTGGTGGTAACTGACCACTTGGATGGAATGATACAGAATCATTTTTTTAGTTAAATTATTGACTAATTTTATTTTACATTATGTGTAAATATGTAAAATACACATATGACCCCTTAAAGGACAGTTTTTAAGTGTACAGTTAGTGGCATTAAGTCCATTCACAGTTGTTTGCCATTATCACTGCCTTTTATCTCCAGAAATCTTTTCATCTTATAAAATGAAAGTACCCATTAAATAGTAACTCCACATTCTTTTCCACCTGCCCCAGCGCTGGCAGTCACCATTCTACTTTGTCTCTGGTTTGGACTATTATGTCTCATAAAAATGGAATCATACATTGTTTACCCTTTGTGACTGGTGTGTTCACTTAGCATAATGTCCTCAAGGTTTGTTCATGTTGAAGCGTGAGTCAGAATTTCCTTCCATTTTAAGTCTGAATAATACTGTATTATATATATATATATATATATATATATATATATATATATATATATATATATACACATACATATACACCATGGTTTGTTTATCCATTCATCATCTGTTGGTGGCTATTTGGGTGGCTTTTACCTTTTGGCTGTTGTGGAAATTGCTGCCATGAATAAGGGAGTGCAAATATTTCTTTGAGACCCTGCTTTCAGTTCTTTCGAGTGTATATCTAGAGGTAGAATTGTTGGATGATAGGATAAGTCTAATATTAAGGAACTGACATGCTGTTTTCCAAAACGCCTGCTCCATTTTACGTTCCTACCAATAGTGCAAAGAGTTCTAATTTGTCCACAGCCACATCAACTCTTTTGTTTCTTGGATTTTGTTTTTGTTTTTTGATAGTAGCCATCCTAATGAGTGTAAGATGGTATGTCATTGTGGTTTTGACTTAGTTTTCTTATGATTAGTGATACTGAACATCTTTTCATATGCTAATTAGTGCTTTTGTTACCTTCTTGGAGAAAATGCCTATTCAAATATTTTGCCCAAGTAATTTGTTGTTAGAGTTCTGTATAAATTCTGGGTAATAACTTATCAGATAAATAATTTGCAAATACTTTTCCCATTTTTATGAATTGCCGTTTCACTCTTTATTCCCATCAAATGGTCTGGGCACCCTTGTCAAGTATCATTTGGCCATGTATACAGGGTTTGTTTCTGGGCTCACTTAACTGTCAGTCTATATGACTGTCTTTGTGCAAGCATGACACTGTTAGGAACAAGAACCAAGTTTTTTACTTGTACATTTTTCGAATTTGAAGTATTCCTCAATGACGTCCTTAGCCTGAGATTCTTTGCCATAGTTCTTAACTGCCACACAGCTGCAACCAACTACTTTATGGAGTTTCCCTCTCTGTTCAGAGGCCTACCCATTCCCCTAACTTTTTGTCATCAACCTTAATTAGGTTGATTTTGGTGGTTAGCACAAAGGGCCTCCACCAACTTGACACCCATAAGCTCATCACAGTTGGATGCCAGCACACAAAGTTGGCCTTGGTGCTTGTCTTAAGGCTTTGGCAGCTTTGCGAATTTCACATGTTAGGCCACTGTAGATGAGGGCAGTTTTCAACACCCCTTGTAAAGCAGTATTAAGGTCCATTACACTTCCAGCAGCAATGCCTTCCTCAGCCACAGTGGTGGGCTAGGGTGGAGCCCAATCTTGAGTATATCTGAAACCCCGCCTCTGAACAACTCATTGGCATGAGGAAAAGAGCAAGAGCTCAACATTGTTTTGACTACTATAGCTTTGTAAATTTTGAAATCCAGAAGTGTGAGTCTTCCAACTTTCTTCTTTTTTAAGATTGGTTTAGCTATTTGGGTTCTTTGAGGTTTCATATGAATTCTGAGGTGGATTATTCTGTTTCTTCAGTAACCATTGGGATGTTGATAGCGACTGCATTGGTTCTACGGATCACTGGGTATTATTGACATTTTAACAATATTAAGTCTTCCAGTCTATGACATGAACACAGGATGTCTTTCTGTATATTCTTTTTCATTTCTTTGCACAACATTTCAGTGTATGTTCTATGGACATTTTCTTTGTAGTTGTGTAATTACTTATAACATCCTAAGTTATAAATATTTTTCAGTAATTTCAATCACACCATTTCTTTGTAGTCTACTTGCCTTTATGTTATTGATGTCACAAATTTTAAACCCAGTAAAAGAAGTTATGATAGTGGGTTTTATGTTTGTCCATGTATTTACCTGTACTGGAAAGATTTACATTTTTGTATGGCTTCAAGTTACTAGTGTCCTTTTAGCCTGAAAGACCACCTTTACTTTTAGCATTTCTTATAGAACTTGTTTAGTGATAGTAAATTTCCATAGCATTTGTTTATCTGAGAATGTCTTAATTTCTCCCTAATTTTTGAAGGATAGTTTTGCCAAATAGAGAATTCTTGGTTGACAGAGATTTTATTCTTGCATCACTTTAATTATATCATCCAACTGCTTCCTGGCCTTTTAAGATTGTACCGTGGGAGCCAGAGAGTGACTGACCCCTTTACTAGTAAAATACATTTTTTTGGAGGGTATCAGGTTAACCATTGTTTCCAAATCGCCTTCTCCCCACCCACAGGCACACTACTCTTCCTCTCAAACAGGCAGAGATTGTCAGGCCAAGCTCCATACAGTATCTGTTCTAATCTTACCCTCTTGTGGTAGCAGAAGTCTTCCAGCCTCAGATGCACTGGTAGAGTGAAGTGTGGAGTAAAGTGTGGAGTAGGTTACTTGTATATAAAAGGATTGCAGAGATGTAGAGAAGTCCTGAGAGGTGGAATTGTCTAGTGTAGACATAGGCTAGAAATGTTATAAAAATGCATGTGTTTCTGTAGTGAGTTGTCTCAAGTTGGCTGATTTGGGTACCATTGAGCTACACATGCATTTTATATGTTCATTGTTTTTTTTAAAGAAAGTGGTATGTCACAGCATTACCTGTATGTCTCCTCTTAAGCAAGCCAAGTACATTAAAATGTAAAGATCTGGGGATCCCTGGGTGGCTCAGCGGTTTATCGCCTGCCTTCGGCCCAGGGTGTGATCCTGGGGTCCCGGGATCGAGTCCCACATCAGGCTCCCTGCATGGAGCCTGCTTCTCCCTCTGCCTGTGTCTCTGCCTCTTTCTCTGTCTCTCATGAATAAATAATAAAAAAATCATAATAAAATATTTAAAATGTAAAGATCTGACCAAAACTTCAGGGTGATAGTTTGTAAAAGGATTTGCTTAGAAGATTTTTAAAAAACATTCTTGCTGTTGGGGCATCTGAGTGGTGCAGTTAAGTGTCCAACTCTTGGTTTTGGCTGAGGTCATGAGATCGAGCCCCCAGTTGGGCTCTGCTCAGCACAGAGTGTGCTTGAGATGCTCTTATCTCCTCTCCCTCTGTCCCTCCCCCTGTGCTCTCTTTCTCTCAAATAAATCTTAAAATAAAAACATTATTGCTGCTTTAGAGCAGGATTTGAAAGAGCAACTAGTGAAAACACTGCTCACTAGGAGATGAGGGTTTGAGTCTGTGCTCCCAGGACTAGCTCGGTTCTTACAAAGGGTGGGCCCTGGTTCTGTAGGTTCTTTCCATGGTGGAAATGCAGTTATGGGCCCTAAGACAGCTAACTAGTTATTCCTGGGGTTTATTTGACTAGAGAGCAATAGGCTTTAAATAAAATACTTTGTAAATGTCTTATGAAGATGACATGTTAAAAAGTCCGTGGACTGAAAGTAAAGAGACGGAGCTTGGTCTCCCAAAATGTGAGGATCTCTGTGGTGATAGAAATCAGAGCTCATGGGTTAAGAGTCAGGAGAGAAAAAGAGGTTATGCTTTCCTGTCCTTTGAGTTTGGAGAAGGGGTGATTTCTTTATAATTCTCTTCTTTCTTGTATATGTTTTGAGAAAAGAAGTTACTTTTTTGGCTAGAGATAGTACAGAAATAGTTTGCCAGGCCAGTTCTGTGTGAGCCTGGCAGAGGTTGGTAAGCACTGGTCTTGTGAGGAACTTACATGGTAGTTGACCAGTGTAGTTGTGGACAACCCTTTCAAGCTGACCTCTTCTGAAACATATCAGGAGGAAGTAGGACCAAATTAAAGAGGTTGTGAGTTCCCAGGGGTCAAGGACCATATCCATCTGATTGTCACCGTTCAGTTTGGTGAACTGATCTAACATATGGCACTTCACATTTTGACATTGATTGTACTTAATTCTATGAATGATGATATTGTCCCTATTTTACTGATGAAGACAAGAAATCAAGTGTACAAAGATCAAGGTTCCGCTAACCTGGTAAGTGGCAGAGCCAGACTTCGAGGTCAGGTCTCCTGATTCCAGATCCCTGGCCACCTCTTCAGCTGGATCTTTTCCACATGAAGTATGTGATAGATTTTATTGTTCAGACTTTCAGTTCTTGGCTTTTATTTTCTGGCTATTTCTAAGTGTTGCTTTACTATTTTTACTGAGGAAGTCAGAAAACCTTGAGGTGGAAAAAGACATTCAGGGGTTTCCTAAGAAGTAGTGTTCACTATGAAATTTTTAAAAAAGAGAAAATCTGGTAGACTTTCAGCATAATCATGTTATCCTTAGAGTAGAATTCAGAATGAAATTGACCTCATATCAACCAGTTTTATTTTTTTAAAAATTTTAAAGCAAAACCTTATAAGTCAACCCCATAACCTAGAAGGTATTATAAGGACTGTACCATCCTGTGCATGTCTCTGCTGAAAGGGAGAGGAACTACAGCTGGCCTCATGTTTCGTGGTGTTCAGTAATCACCTATTTAGGTTTCACAATAAGCCACTGTTATCTTTCTGTAAGTGAGAAAAATGTGTTCAAAGTAAAATGACCACCCAAAGTCACTATAAGTAGCAAACTACCAATGGATCTGGAGTTCATTATTCCTGCCTCCAAAGCTTTCAGTTATTCTGCAGTGTTTTCTAGGTGAAATACTAGGATTTAAATCATTGCTTAGAATTTTTGTAGTTGTTTTGGATCTTGTTTAAACTTTGTACCATCTTCAGTGAATACCTGTGTCCATTCTTTTCCAGATTTTGCTGTTACCATTCAAGATACCATTCCATGAATAATACATGGAAGACCTCAGGACACGGTTAGTGCTAATATTCTGATGAAGGGCCTCTGAGGGTCATGGCTGGGGAATGACTGAGCTTCAGCCATACTGCTAAATAGTTTGGGGATAACCTTCTATAGATGCTCCATGCACTCATTTCTGTTAGGGCTGAGGATCCTGGGAAAAGTCTTCAATTCTGTCCACTGTTGGTTTTGATCATTGATAGGATTCATGGGCTGATGTGGCCCAGGCAGAGGCCCACCTGCAGAGACCATGGGAATCCCAAGGGAAAATTCATTGTAAGAGAAGGACCAGACTAACAGGGCAAGCCCTTCTTCTCAAGAAGATAGAATTTTGGAAGCACACTGAAGGTCATGGTATGTCCTGAGCCCACTAACATGGAAGTAGATTTGCTCTCTTGGGACCCAAGAAATGGGCTGTATGTGTGAACTGAAAACTGTGTTGATAGATGATGTAACACTGGAGTTCAAAATGTTTTGCTGTGGAATAACCCTGGTTATCCGTATGCAGAAGGAACACTCTCACCTTATAGCCCTGTAGAGTCCTGGCAGCTCCTCTGGTCAACCAACTTAGGGCATGGTGACAGGAATGAATCTCCCTCTTCAGGTCTATCTGTGGAATTGTCAGGCCCGGAGCTGCAAAAGCTTGAACGGAGTGGCCATCACAACCCATATAGGATCATGTGCACCCTTAGGATTCCTAGAATATTTGAGGAGGAAGGGTTTTCCTTGAGGTAGGACTCCCTACATTTGCATAGGTGAGCATTCAAAGCCATTGAGATTCAGCTATTACTATGAAATGACTTCATTTGTACTTATGGCTGATAAGGCTACAAAAGTTTTCCTTTCTGCTGCATTTTAAAATGGGTAAATGAACAGGATTTTTGAGACACCCAGGAAAACAATCAGTTAGTATAGCTTGTATCATCATTAAGGACTGGTTGATCCCCACATGGCCCATTGTCTGTACTCCGCAATTCCCATAGCCACTCTGGTGTCATGTCATGCTACTCTTCCCTTCACTTGCTCCACTCCAGAGCCCACTGGCCAGCTTCCCTTTCTTCCTGTACACCCAGCTATTCCCAGTCTGGATCACATTTTCCTGCCCTGTCTTCTCAAATATCCACCAACCTTGTTCTCTCACTCCTTTGGTCTCTGTTCAAATGTCACCTTATCTGTGACACCTTGCCTGGTTTTCTTATATGAGGAAGCAACACCTGTCCCTCACTTAATTTTTCCCTGAAGTGCTTTGCACCATCTAACTTACTATATAATTACTTGTTTGTTATTGAGTACATCCTCCCTGTTAGAGTGGGAGCTCCATGAGGGCAGGAACTCCATCTGTTTTATTTATTGATGTATCCCCAGCAAGCAGAACAATGCCTGTCACATCATACACACTCTGTAAACTTGCTTCATTAATGGCCCTTACTACGTCCTTTCTTCATTAATCAATTCATTGAACACTGAGCCCTGTAGGTGCTGGATATGCTGAATAGCAGAGAACCAAAGAGGAGCTTCTTCCCTTTAATTAGGTCACAATGTGAGGAAGGACACAGAAAAGCAAATTTAACTTATTTCTTAATAAGAAATGCATTATGGTGGGTTTACTAGGAGTACAGCTGGAGGAGATCAAGAAAAACCATGCAGGAGGCAGTGTTGAGGGCAAGGATGATTATGATGGTGAACATTTATTGAGTGCTTACTCTCCACTAAGCAAATTAAATATGGTATCATTTAAGGCTGTTAACAGTTTTATGACATAAATGTTGGTATTACCTTTATCTTAAGGATGCAGAAACAAGCTCAGAAAGGACCAAGGTCATAGCTAGTACTTGGAGCTGAGGTTCAAATTTGGCTTTTTCTGGTTCTAGGTTTCAAGCTTTAACTCTGTGCTGGGCAGACAAGCAGGGAAGACATTGAGCAGAAGAAACAATATATCCCAAGGATTGAAACCCTACCATGTGTATTCAGGTAACTGCAGAGATTCCAGGAAGAGGAATGTACAACACTTAGAAGGTGGCCTTAGTGGCCACAGGTTTTCATACCTGTGCCTGATTCCTTTCTGTTTCCTTCTTCCGGAGTAGCTTGCTTTTGCTACTGTATTTGTCTTCTGAATATGCTTTGATCTGAAGGAAAAATTTCATGATTGAAGCAGGGGGGTTGACTATGTAGTTGTAATAGCTCTGATGGGAGACAGTTTTTGAGTAGGATAATAATTTTGAGAATGAAGAGACAACAAATAGGAAGATCTTCAGAGAAAGAATTGCTAGAACTTGTTCCACATTTCACTGTCAGTCAGAGAAGGAGGATGGGGTACTATTAGTGAGGGTAGAGCATATAGGGGAAAGCCCGATGGGACTGGTGAAGATGAAGAGTAAGGGTGATGATCTGAAGTACCTGTGGCTCACTGAGCCAGGGAGATGACCCTTGCTGGTCTGGATATATAAGGCTGGAGCTCCAAGTGGAGTCACAGAGCTGACAGACATCAGCTACTAGGTATTTCTTTAAATTGCTGCCAAGAGGGTGCCCGGGTGGCTCAGCGGCTTAGCACCTGCCTTCAGCCCAGGGTGTGATCCTGGAGTCCTGGGATCGAGTCCCACATCAGGCTCTCTGCATGGAGCCTGCTTCTCCCTCTGCCTGTGTCTCTGCCTTTCTCTGTGTCTCTCATGAATAAATTTTAAAAATCTTAAGAAAAAAAGATCTGTCTTAAAAAAAATAATAATAAATTGCTGCCAAGAAAGATAAGCAATAGACTTGGTGTGGAACCTTTGGGAATGCCGGATGTGAATGCTAGGAATCTTCTCAATACTGACATATTTGGAGGGATATTTGTTGTTTTCAGATCATTAGTTGTGACATCATCAGACACATATGTCTAAACCATTCAGGAAGGTTTTTGAAATTTTCTTGTCTTAAAGTATCTGAGAACATAAGGTCTCCTGGTACCATTTTTCTCTGTAGAAATCTAAGCAAAATGGCATCCCCCTTCAGCCAACCCAGCTGTTTTTTCCCAGTGATGTCCACAAACCATCTGGAGTCATAGCCACAGTGATCACCCTTATCCATGAAATGTGATCAGAAACTTGATATAGACCCATTTCAGGCCAGCCTTCTCCCCAGCTCACAGTACTAAGTGTCCAGGTGAAACCCAGCCAGGCCCCAAGACTGTTACCCCTATAGGAGCCCTTAATTTCAGAATGGTAGCTAGCACAAAGCACACTGGTAGTGAGGATCTTGGTTGCAGACCTTCTCCAAGTGCCCATGTGCACAAAGGCTAAATCTATACACAGGAGGACCCAGGGAATAGGGCCAAGGTAAGATGGAGAGCCCCAGCCACTCATTATCTTTGTTCTCCCTTCCTTGATCAACAGTGTCCTGGGTTCTCGTTGAGAAGGCAGGGGGGAGAATGAATTTGCCTCAGACCACATCCCAGCTCAGGTAGCATAGGGCCATGGTGTTATTAAAGTTGGGGAGGGAGTGGGACTCTTCATGGTGGTCTTCTTTTCATCTGTTCACTCACGGACATATTGAGATCACTTACGTAGCAGGATGGGAACAAGAATGGAAGCGGAAGTCATATGACCCCAAGTCCTCTTCCCCTTCTGTCATCCATGGGCTATGTGGCCTAGGGCAAAAGTCTCTTCAACTCACTAAGCCCTGGTTTCCTTCTCCTTGAAGGCATTGATGCCCACTGCACAGAGAAGTCATGGGGATGGAAGTGCTCAGAAGGATGCCCAGCACACAATAGGTAGCTCATTAGGTGAGGCTACCTCATTGTGAATATTTTTCAGTTTTCTATGTGCTTTTAATCTCACTGCTTAATTTAGCATTGCACTTGGTGGTGTGTGGCTTTATATTTCCTTTACCTCAGCTAGCAATAGTATAAGGATTGCATGCCCAGGCTCCAGAATTTGCTTAGACCTAGCCTTGAATCCTGGCTCCTCCAGCACTTGACTTTGCATAAGTAACTTTACTGATTGATTCCTGTGGGGATATGATGGCACCCTACCTCCCTTATAGAGCAGTTGTTAGAAGGAAGTAAGGTCATGCCTGGGAACTGCTTGGTATATGGTAAAAATGAAGTGTTGGTATTCATCTTGTGAATATAATCACCCTGAGAAGGCATATGCTTATTCCAAAATTGAGTACTTGCCATTGTTCAAAATATTTAACAAATCTTGACATTATCTTCAGAGTTCTTTGAATGCCTGTAATGGTAAGAAAATTCAAAAAGAGCAGTTTTGGGGGAAGTTTGATAAGATATTCAAAGGCAAATCTGCTGGTTGACATGACTGGTGGATTAAAATAATTATCCTTCCAGTCAAACACATTGTGTTTCTTGTAACCCATGCACGCATCCAGGAGAGGCCTTCCAGCAGTGTGGGCAGCAGCTCATGCAGCCTCCAGAGGCACAACTTGGATCCTTACCCACTTGGTCCTGTGTGGTTCTCACATTATTATTATTTTTTGATTGGAAAGTGAAAAATGCCCATGGTTAAAAAAGAAACATTTCAAAGGATAAGAGTAAAAAATCTTCCTACCACATAGAGGCAATCTACAGTTTTCACTGTCTTCTGTGTGTGTATGTAGTTATATGTGCTCCCTTTCAAAACAGCAAATGGGGGCCCAGCAGGTACAGTGCTCTGCACCTTTTTCTTCGCACTCACAAAGCTCCCCTGAGGGCATGACTTTCAAGGACTGCCCTCTACAGAGAGGCACCAGCTATAGAAGAAATAATGCCCAAGGAAGGCCTTTGGGACTCCCCAGATACTTAAACAACAATGTGGCGTGTAACTGTCCCTACTCCTTACTCTGAAATTCCCATTTGTACGCTCTCATTTCAGTCATTTTCCGTTTACTTCTATAGCCAGCACTAAGGGTTGGACTTCTTTTGGAGGAAGAGAGAGAGGGGAAGGAAAGGAAGAGGAGAAGGAGAAGAGAAATAGAGGTAAGTGGGGAGAGGAGGAGGGAGGGGTCAGGTCTTTCACTCATGGCTGTCTAGTGGCTATGGCTTGAACTGTGTCCCCTCAAAATTCATATGTTGAAGTTGACCAGAATGTGACTTTATTTGGATAAAGGGTCATTGCTGATGTAATTAGTTAAGTTAGGTCATACTAAAATAGGGCAGATCTCTACTCTAGAATGACTGGTGCACTTACAAGAAGGGGACACACAGGGAGAACATTGGGAAGATGAAGACAAAGATCAGGGTGACGTTTCTATAGGCCAAGGACACCAAAGCTTGCCAGCAAAGTGCCAGAAACTAGGAGAGAAGCATGAATAGAACCAACCCTGCTGACAGCTTGGTCTTAGATATCCAGCCTCCGGAACCATGAGACAATCAATGTCTGTTGTTTAAGTTTCACTCCAACCCCAATTTGTGGTGCTTTGTTAGGGCAGCCCTCGCTGACTAATGCTCTAGTAAAAGACAAACTGCTAGCATGAACCTCCCAGGTCAGCAGAGGAGGCTCAACATTTAGCAGGAATGTTTGGATTCTGGCACCAATGTGTTCCTCACCTCCAGTGTTGGTTGGTCCCCATCTAGTGAGGTTTTTTTTTTTTTTTTTTAAGATTTTATTTATTTATTCATGACAGACACACACAGAGAGAGGCAGAGACACAGGCAGAGGGAAAAGCAGACTTCATGAAGGAAGCCTGATGTGGGACTCAATCCGGTGGGACTCCAAGATCACACCCCAAGCCAAAGGCAGACACTCGACTGCTGAGCCACCCAGGTGTCCCTCTATTGATTCTTCGTAAGTTTTCCATTTTCCACTAGGGGCCTGAGCAATAATAACAAATGCTAGATAAACCGAAGGCAAGACTTAAAACTAGAACTTTCAGCCACCCCAAGATTGCTTCCCAAAATCTCTGGACCAGATGGACAGGTAAACGCTTACCCATGGACTTGTAGTGCCAGCAACTCCCAGACTCAATGTAAAGGTGTTCGCCACTAGAGAAGCAGCATACTGGGTGCTTACCAGGACTGAAGCCCACACTGGAGCAGGGTCAATTTACTATGGAGCAAGATTCCTATTATGCTCTGAATAATGGAAAAAAGCTCTCTGTAAAATGGAAGCCACAACTTTCTTAAGATGGAATTGCTATCTACAGGATCAAGCCCAACTTGGCCTGTGGAGTGTGGAGTATCACTACTCTGCGAGGACATGGCCACATGCCCTGACACTAAGTTAACTTGCCAAAGTCCCCAAGAGTGTCTCATCTTTTGCTCAATGGAGATTAGAGGTAGGGTGACCAGCACTCACAAAATGAGACAATCAATGATCTCTTTACCAATGGCATGAGCATGGGGCTTCAAGGAGCCAAACAGTGGACAGCCTCAGCCTATGGCCCATATTCAGATTAATTTCCGTATGGGGGAGAGACCAAAGCATCCAATGGGCTGAGCTGAGTGCAATACTTCTAGCAATAGCATATGCCATCGACAGACATTTTCCTAAGATTTATATTTTTACCAACTCCTGGTTGGGGGCTAATGGGCTAACTATTTGATCAGAACTTCAGCAAAATGTAGGATGAGGACCTGATATGAGCTTACTCTGTGACTGTCCTTAGCCTGCGTCCACTCATCATACAGCATTTAGCTAAGCAAACCACCTACCACCATCTGGAGAGAAAGCCACTGTCATTTGCCACTTAATGACACTGAGGAACAAGTCTGGATCTGCATCTGACACCTATCAGATTGAACTCATCATCACAGACTGGGCAACATCATTTGGACAATACCCAGAAGATAGATTCCTCTACTGCTGGGTGCAGATGATCCCTGACTCTAACCCCTCTCTGTTGCTATGTCCTTTCCTTACCCAAGTTCCTGTCCTTGCCAGTGTCAATTCCACATCCACTGATGTATCAACACATAGTCCTAGATTACTTACTGGCTGCTGAAGGCAGCAGGATCTGCACACTTAACACATTTTGCTACATGTTTTAAAGATAGCCAAGGACATGCATTAAAGAGGCATGTCCCTTTAATAACAGTTTACAGATTAAATAAATTGAACAAGTCAACATTTTCTGACTTATTCTCCTGACAGACTAGCTGCAAATGGGCTTTGAAATCATGCTTTTACTCTCATAGGATTCTGGGGCTTTAAAATGCTTTGTCATGGGCTCCAAACTGAGGCATACTGCATTAACATGTAACTAAAATGATAAAACAACATGGACCCGAGGGTTGGATTATTAAATTTATAAGCCAGGGCAGCCCGGGTGGCTCGGCGGTTTAGCACCGCCTTCAGCCCAGGACCTGATCCTGGAGACCCAGGATCAAGTCCCACGTTGGGCTCCCTGCATGGAGCCTGCCTCTCCCTCTGCCTATGACTCTGCCTCTCTCTCTCTCTGTCTCTCATGAATAAATAAAGTCTTTAAATAAATAAATAAATAAATAAATAAATAAATAAATAAATAAATAAATAAATAAATTTATGAGCCAAAGATGACCTCTTGTATATTGGCCCTGTGTTGTTTAGCTCATTAAAAGAAGCCTAGGACCTGTTAGCTCAAAAGCCTGCTGATGCTAAACTCAAATTTTACCTATACAAGAGTTTTAAATATAGCTCTTACTATTATTATATCTGCTTATTAGCATATTTTTAGTTATTTGCAGGCTCTCTGCTTTGTCTACTCTAGGAAATGACACCTAACATCTGCTAGCCATAGATAAACCCAGTTGTTATAAAATAAGGCTCCGTGCTGGTGCTGCCCTTCAGAGCTCCACATTCTGGGGACTCTCAGTGTTACTACCGAGTGACATCATCTTAACACACAAGCAAGCTCTCTGCTCTCCCTCTTCCTCTTCATGCTGTGAAGGATTTCTCGCAGGTCAACCTGCCCAGGTGTCACCCAAATAAAACTTACGGTGTGCTACTGCCACCTGGTGGTCATATCTTTTTTGTGATCAATCCCCAAATTCTTCCAACTCCTATAGCCTACCTAGATAATTACCCGTTTTATGGATCTTTTCAAAAACCAATTTGGGGTTTTATTATTTTTCTCTGTTGTTTTTTTTTGTTTTATATTTAATTGGTTTATGCTGTAATCTTTATTACTTTCTTTATTATTCCTTTATTAATTTGTATTTCATATATCCTTCCTTAATTTCCTAATTTGGAACAGCAATCATAGATTTGAGATCTCTTTCTAGTAGAGGTGTTTAGTGTTCTAAATTTTCCTCTAAACACTTTCAGCTGCATCCCACAAATTTTAATATATTGTGTTTTCATTTTCATTCAAGTCAAAATACTTTCTCATTTCCCTTTGAATCCTTTTTTTTTGGACTCACGAATTATTTAGAAGTGTGTTATTTAGTTTCCAGTATTTGGGAATTTTCCACATTTTTGTCATTGACTTAGAATTTAATGTCATTATAGTCAGAGAATATACCTTGTATGGTATGAATAACTTTATAGTTTTGAGTTGTTTTATGGGCATAGAATAGGATCTATTATGGTGTTTTGTGTGTACTTGAATACAGTATATTTTGCTGTAGTTGGAAGAGTATTCCATAAATGTCAACTAGGTCAAGTAGATTGGTAGTGTTGTTATTCTAGTTTTGTTTACTGATTTTTATTCTACTTGTTCTATCAAATATTGAGGGGGTATTGAAATCACTGACTATAATTGTAGATGTGTTTATTTCTCCTTTCCATTCTATAAATTTTTGCTTCATGTATTTTGAAGCTCTATTATTAGGTGCATCATTATTTAGGATTATTATGTCCTCTTGACAATTGGCTTTTCTTTTTATCATTATGAAGTGGTCCTCTTTATCTCTGGTTATAGTCTTTGCTTTGAAATCTACTTTGTTATTAATATAGCCACCTATTTTGCTTTTGATAATCTTAGTGTGGTGTGTATTTTCCACTCTTTTACTTTTACCTTATTTGTTCTCTGAGTTTAAAGTAGGCTTCTTGTACACAATTTGAGCCTTACTTTCCATCCAATCTGACAATCTCTGCCTTTTTCATTTGAATATTTAGACCTTCGTACTTAGTATGATGATTGATGTGACTAGATTTAAATCTACCATATTACTATTTATTCTCTAGCTTTTGATCTCATCTGTTCTTTTTCCTCCTTTTGGGAGGGAACACTTGTTTTCAATTAATTGAATTTTTTTCAATTCCATTTTATCTCCTTCGATGACTTATTAGCTATAACATTTCTAAGGTACTTCTTTAGGTTTTAGAGTACAGATCCTTAATTCCATTTTGTAATTCCATTTTATGTAATTTTTGTAATTCCATTTTATCTCCTTCGATGACTTATTAGCTATAACATTTCTAAGGTACTTCTTTAGGTTTTAGAGTACAGATCCTTAACTTATGTCAGTCTGCTGACACATGGCACTCTAACAATATACTTCTATTTCTCTTCCTCCAGCCCTTCTACATGTCCTTAACTCCATGTATTAATTTGGTAAGACTGCCATAACAAAGTAGTTCAGACTGAGTGGCTTAAACTACAAAAATTTATCATCTCACAGTTCTGGAAGCTAGAAGTCCAAGATCAAAGTGTGGACAGGGCCACATTCCCTCTGAAGGCACTAAGGAAGAATCTGGTCCAGGACTCTCTCCCAGTTTATGGTAGCTCCTTCACTGTGGCAGCATAATTCAGTCTTCACATGGCATTCTCTCTGTGTTCATGTCTCTGTCTGAATTTCCCCTTTTTTATAAGGATCCAGTTATATTGGATTAGAGACCCACCCTACTCCATCCAGTTAAGACCCCATCCTAACTTAAATAATTACATCAGCTCTCATCCTATTTCCAGATAAGGAAATACATTTGGAGGTGTTGGGGGTTAGTACTTCGGCATATGAATTTTGAGGAACATAATTCTCAACCCATAACAGCACATAATATATTATTATACTGCTTTAACTCATTATTTTTTAAAGAAACTTAAAAATAAAAAAGAAAATCTTTTATACTTGCAAGAATCAACACCTCACTTTTTAAATTGCCAAATACTCTATTAAATGGCTATATCACATTTTATTTATTCAAGAGTATATGGATATTTGGGTTGTTTCCACTTTGGGGGCTAATATGAATAATGTTATTATGAACATTTGTGTACAGTTCATATGTGGACATGTATTTTTATGTCTCTTGGATAGATATATAGGAGTAGAATTGCTGCATCATATAATTTAACTATTGAGGAACTGCCAGACTGTTTTCTACAGTGCCTGTACAGTTACACATTCCTATCAACAATGCGTGAGGGCTCCAATTTTTCTATATCCTTGCCAACATTTGTTACTATCTTTTTAATGCTTTTGATTTGCACTTTCTTGATAGCTAATATAACTTGAGATTCATTGACCATTTGTGTATCTTCTTTGGAGAAATGTCTATTCAGATAATTTGCACATTTTATTTTATTTTATTTTTTTAAAATTATTTTTATTTATTTATGATAGTCACAGAGAGAGAGAGAGAGGCAGAGACACAGGCAGAGGGAGAAGCAGGCTCCATACACCGGGAGCCCGACGTGGGATTCGATTCCGGGTCTCCAGGATCGCGCCCTGGGCCAAAGGCAGCCGCTAAACCGCTGCGCCACCCATGAATCCCAATTTGCACATTTTAAAAAAAGATGTTATTTTTTTATTCATGAAAGACACAGAGAGAGAAAGGCAGAGATGTAGGCAGAGGGAGAAGCAAGCTCCAGGCAGGGAGCCTGATGTGGGACTTGATCCTGAGACCGCGGATCACGCCCTGAGCCAGGGGCAGGTGCTCAACCACTGAGCCTACCTAGGCGTCCCAATTTGCAAATTTCTAATTGGGTTATTTGTTCTTTATATGTTCTAGATATCAGTTGCTTATCAGATACATGATTTACAAACATGTTCTCCCATTCTATGTTGTCTTTTTACTTTGAAGCATAAACATTTTTAATTTTAATGAAATCCAGTTTATTTTTTCTTTTGTTTTTTTTGTGCTTTTGGTGTCATTTTGCTTTATGTACAGTACAGTATTGGATTTTACTTTGAGATCTAATCTGAATGTTTTTCTTTTAATTGATGAATTAAATTCACTTACCTTTATTGACTTAACAGATATTTTTCTGTTCTTTTTTTTTAAAGATATTATTTATTAATGAGAGATACACAGAGAGAGAGAGGCAGAGACATAGACAGAGGGAGAAGCAGGCTCCCCACAGGGAACCTGATGTGGAACTCGATCCCAGGACACCAGGATCACGACCTGAGCCAAAGGCAGACTCTCAACCACTGACCCACTCAGGTGCCCCATTTTTCTGTTCTTTTTATTATAATTCTTTTGATACTAATAAGTTTGTGTTATTGTTCTGTTTGCTTCCTTTATATTAAAGCTTTATATAATACCCTCATCTCCTCTTCCCTTGAAAGTTCTTGAATCCCACAGTTTTTTATTCTTATAAGATTATTTCTTGTTCTTAAAGGGTTATTTTGTAACTTCTTTAAGTATAGTAACTTACAGTAACTACTATAGTGGAAAGAAAATTTTGAAACCTGAGCATCCAAAAAGGACTTTAGTTTGCCTTCAAATTTGATTCGTTATTTGGCAAGTTTTAGAATTCAAGATACAAAATAATTTTCCCCCAAATTTTTGAAGATCTTACCAATCTTTTTTGGTATTCAATGTTGCTGAAAAGAAAGTTGCTTATTCTATAAAAATAACCTTTAAAAAAATCTCTCTGGAAGTTTTCTGGATTATTTGTCTCCAATCTGAAGATGTGTATACACACCTCACAAGGGTGTGTATTAGGTGTTTCTATTTTTTGGCAATTATAAATAATGCTGCTATAAATATGTCTGTGTAGGTTTTGTTTGAACATAAGTTTTCAAATCAGTTGGGTAAACATCTAGGAGCACAATAACTAGGTCATGTATGATTAGCTTTGTGAGAAACTGCCCATCTGCCTTGCAAAGTGGCTGCACTATTTTGCATTCCCACCAGCAGTGAATAAAATTTCCTGTTGCTCCACATCCTTGACACCATTTGGTATAGTCAGGGCTTTAGATTCTAGCCATTCTAACAGGCGTGTAATAGTATCTTGTTTTTTTTTTTTTAAGATTTTATTTATTTATTCATGAGAGACAGAGAGAGAGAGAGAGAGAGAGAGAGAGAGAGAGAGGCAGAGACATAGGCAGAGAGAGAAGCAGGCTCCATGCAGGGAGCCTGATGTGGGACTTAATCCCGGGACTCCAGGATCGTGCCCTGAGCTGAAGGCAGACAATCAGGCATCGCAGTATCTTGTTGTTTTAATTTGAAATTCCACTGAATAACGGCATATGAGGCTCAATACCCTTTCATATGCTTATTTGCCACCTGTATATCTTCTATAAAGAGGTGTCTATTTAGACTTTTTGCCCATTTTTAAAATTAGGTCTCTATTTAATTTTCAATTACATTTTCTTCTTGTTTAAGGATATAATTTTTAAAAGAATTTCATGGCAAAATTAACTTTTTCTTTTTAAGTTCTCTTTCATTTTTGTATTTCCTCTGGAGTCCGTTTTTCTTTATTTGGATTTTATACTTTCACATCAAGGATTGTCTTCAAATATCCAATGAGTCTTAGTTCCTATTATTTCTTTTAAACCTTCTTATTGTGGAAAATACATAACACATGTACAGAAAAAAAGAAATCATGAAACACAAATGTTCAGCTGAATTTTTGTCCAGATCAAGAAATAGAACATTGCCAGCACCCTAGAAGCCTTCTTATGCCTCTTGACTTTCATTGTATTCTAATTCCCTCTCCTTCTCTACCAGCTTATTACTATTCCAGCTAACCATAATCCTTTCCCTTAAAAAAAAAAAAACGTTTTGACACTATGCAAATATGCATGTATAAATACTGTAGTTGGGCATTCCATCATCTTTTAAAATTTAAGAAGGAGATAATTTTTAAAATACAGAAAGCTGAATGCATTGGCAAAGCCCATTGACAGGCTTTGCTTTAGGGTCATGAGGCAAATGCCAGCCTTTACATCAGTAATACTAGAATGAGGGGTACTTAACACTGAGGTGCCAACATCTCCACTAACTGTCCTAATTCTCCCTCAGTAGTTTATTCTCTTTCTTTAGAGCAGACCCCTTGACTATCATGGTGATGTTGTGCTGCCTTTTCCTCTAGAGGGCACCAGTCATCTTCCCCAGAACCATCCCTTAGGTCGTCTCCTTGGGAGTTCCAGCTCCTGCCTTCTCCCCAGTGGCATTCTTAAGAGACAGTATCTCTGTAAGAAGCAGTGGCAAATAGAGCCCAACAGCGCATTATCTCAAGGTTTGGAGCACCCTAGGACAACCACATCCTGTGGAGTTCTGGGAGGAGCAGGAATATAAACTTCCTTGCATTTATTCATATTGAGTGATGCTCTAGCCAGCTCAGCCCAGCTTTTGGCCACTGCAGATCCGAGTAGCAGAGGCATGCTAGCTCTTTACAAAGGCACCTCCCAACCCTGTGCTAAGGAGACCAGCCTCAGCCTAACATTTTGGCCTCATTGACTTTTACCTGCCTCTCTCCCATCTCAGAAGTTCCCTAAATCACGAGTCTGCTGTGGGGAGCCCCTCTTGCTATAGCCCGTTATGGAGTTAGAATTAGCCTACCCTTTCTCCAGAGGCTGTGTTCTGACATTTTTACTATTTAGACCTCCCTCTTGGGGCTGCTCAGGGCCTCTGGCCCCAAAAATCTGTTCCAATGACATAGATTCATTCAAATACTGGTGCTACCATTTGTCCAAGCTGAGGAGGCAACTGGGAGAGACTACAAAAAATATAGAGTACAATATGGCACAGAGCAATGCCACACCAAATTGATGTGGCAATGTTCCAAATTTTGAGTCCCAACCACTTAAGGCTGTCCATAATCATTTTGCCATTTGATTATCCCATTGACTGGGTGGACCCCATATCAATTTCTTCATCATTTCCAAAATTCTCCCCCCCCCCCCACTTTTTTTTTTATCACCACTTATAGTGAGTTCAAGAGATTTGGGGGCTAAACAAAAAAAAAAGATCATGAAGTACACACAATGAGCACATAATGAACTTTATTTGGTTAATACTGACAAGGTGGCATATGGGGAATTCCCTCACTGTGTGAGGCCATCCAGTCTTCTGTACAGGGACCACCTGCCAGAAAGGGGGAGGGCAAGAAAGTTTCAGAGAAAGAGAAGAATTGAAGAGAGGACTTATGTGTCCAAAGGGTATTGCTCAGCAGTGTAATGGAGGGTATTTGGACCAGAGATTTCCAGGGATATTTTATCTGTGGCTAGCAGATATTGGGTGCTGTATCCTGGGATATGGAAAGTAGAAGGCTCTAAAAAGCTAAAAATCTGTTCATTTGGGCTATATTTAGAACAACCAGGTGTGTAAAATTTGAGTTTAGCACCAGGAGGCTTTTGAGCTAACAAGTCCTGGCCTACTATGAAGTAAACAATATAGGATTAACATACAGAAGTTATCTTTGGCTCTTTTATATAGAACAGCCTGATCAGGAGCCAGGGAAAAGACCCAGATCAACAATGTCAGAAATGATAGAGGGGACAGCACTATTTTATATATACTAAAAGAATAGAAAGGGAATATTATGAATAATTTTATGCCAATAAACTCGACAACTTAGACAAATTCCTTATAAAATACAAACCACCAAAGCTAACTCAAGAAGAAATAGACAACCTGAGTAGCTCTATATCTATTTTTAAAATTTGTAGGGGGTGCCTGGGTGGCTCAATCAGTTAAGCAGCTGCCTTTAGTTCAGGTCATGATCCTGGGTCCTGGGATTGAGCCCCACATCAAGCCCCGCATCAGGCTCCTTGCTTGGTGGGGAGCCTGCTTCTCCCTCTCCCTCTGTCTGCTGCTTGCCCTACTTGCGTTCTCTCTCTCTCTCTCTCAAATCAATAAAATCTTTAAAAAATAAAATAGAATTTGTGGCTAAGAACTTTCTCACAAAGAAAACTCCAGGCTCAAAAGTCTTTACTAGTGAATTCTAGTAAACATTTAAGAAAAGAAATAATGTTACTTCTACATATACTTTTGTCAGAAAATTGAAGAAGAAAGAACACTTGCAAACTTATGTGAGACAGCATTATGCTGGTACCAAAACTAGAAAGAAAGACACGAAAAGAAGATAAAACTGAAAAACATCTTTCATGAACTATCAAAATTTTAATAAATTGAATCTAATGGGCAGCAGTGGCTTAGCGTCGCCTTCGGCCTGGGGTGTGGTCCTGGAGACCCTGGATGGAGTCCCACGTCAGGCTCCCTGCATGGAGCCTGCTTCTCCCTCTGCCTGTGTCTCTGCCTCTCTCTGTGTCTCTCATGACTAAATAAAATCTTTAAAAAAAATTGAATCTAACAATGTGTAGGAAGACAGTATATTATGAACAAGTGGAGTTTATCCCAAGAATGCAAGAGAAGTTGGAACTTCAAAATCAGTGTAACCCACCATATTAACAGGCTAAAATAGAACAACCATATGTATTTTCATGTATGCAGAAAAAGCATTTGACAAAACCCACTATCTCTTCCCACTATAAACTCTCAGCAAATGAAGAGAAAGAAGGGAACTTTTCAACTTGATAAAGACCATCTATTTAAAAACCTAGAGCTGATACCCTACTTAATGGTGAAAGACAGAGTACTGAATACTTTTCACTAAGATTAGCAACAAGGCAAGAATGTTTGTTCTTACCATTTCATTCAACATTGTGCTGGAGATTCTAGCCAGTACAGTAAGCTAAGATATTTAAAGTCGCTTATACGGTATGGAAAAGAAGGATAAAATTGTCTTCATTCAAAAGCACTGTGATTATATATGTAGAAAGTTTCATGGAATCTATAGAAGAACTTCTAGAACTAGTGAATAAGTTTAGCTCTTTCTTGGTGCTGCCTGCAGAGGTGGTAGCCATCTCCTACTCAGTATCATGGCCACCCTCAGACTTCTGATGAAGCCCAAGATAGTTAAGAAGAGGACCAAGAAGTTCATCTGGTACCAAATAGACTGATATGTCAAAATTAAGTGCAACTAGCGAAAACCAGAGGCATTGATAATAGGGTGTGCAGAAGATTGAACAACTTGATCTTGATGGCCAGCATTGGTTCTGAGAGCAACAAGAAAGCAAAGCACATGCTGCCTAGTGGCTTCCAGGAGTTTCTAGTCCATATCAAGGAGGTTGAGGTGCTACTGATGTGCAATAAATCTTGCTGTGCAAAGATTCCTCACAATGTCTCTTCCAAGAACCACAGAACCATTTTGGAAAGAGCAGCCCAGCTGGCCATCAGAGTCATCAGTATTTGAGGCTGCACATCAAAGAAAATAGTTTATGTGCACACTTTGTGTGTATTAATAAAAACATTAAACTACAAACAAGAAAGAACTAATGAGTAAGCATGGTCGCAGGACATAATCTCAAAATCAAAATTCAATCAATCATATGTCTTTATATTAGGAACACTTGGAAATTGAATTCTTAAGTACATTTTAAAAATAGTATTAAATTATTGAATGTTTATGAATAACTTTGACAAAAGATGTGTAAGTCCTGTACACTGAAAGCTACAATTTCTGGGAGAAACTCAGACCTAAATAAACTGGGAGATAAACTATGTTCACATTTCAGAAGACTCACTATTTCTTTTTTTTTCTTTTAAAAAAAAGAAATTACTTTATTAAATACCTAAAATGAACTAATTTTAAAAATTACCACTCACATCAAGATACTGAACAGTCTGCATATGACACGTTATTTACCAAAGATTCTTTTTTTTCCCAAAGATTCTTAAATGCTACATCCTACACTGTGCTGTATACTTTGTTATAGCTTAAATTCTGATAAAAATGCTGCTTCCTACTACAATTTCTATGACTTAAAGGTTTTCATTATCTTTAAACTCCTTTAATCCTTTGTTTTATACAAATGTGAACATCACATTTCAGGTTCAGAGAAGACTCACTATTTCGACGGTATAAATTCTCCCCCCAAAGTAATCCATAAATTTATTGAAATACCAATAAAAATATCATCAGACTTTTAATAAAATTTGACAAGTAGATTCTAAAATTTATATAGAAATGAAAAGGACCTAGACTAGCCAAAACAACTTTGAAAAAGAAAGTTGAATTTTAGATAACTTACATTAATTACACTATTTAAAGACTTACTATAAAGCTCCAGAGTCAAAACTGTGGTATAGCCATAAACAGACAAAGAGATCAAAGGAACAGAATAGAGTCTCTAGACTTACACAGTATGACTTTTGCCAAAGAAGAATAATATTTTCAAAAAAGAAATCTTTCCAATAAGTTACAATTTTCTTTGCAAAAAATTAAAACTCTGACCTGACCTTACACCATATGCAAAAAGTAATTCAAGATGGATTGTAGATCTATATGTAAGAGATGAAACTATAAAACTTCTAGGAGAAAATCTTATTGAAGTTGAGTTTGGCAAGGATTTTTAAACATGACACAAAAAGCAGACACCATAGAAGAAAAAAAAATCAATAAATTTGACTTCCTCAGAATTAATAACTTTTGCTCTTCAAAAACACTGTTTTCAGTCTGGCATGTAAGGAGCTTGAAAGTCATCACTGCTGGGGCACCTGGGTAGCTCAGTCAGTAAAGCGGCTACTTGCAGCTCAGGTCATGACCCCCCAGGTTCTAAGATCTAGTCAGAGCTCCACATTTGGCTCCCCGCTGAGCAGGGAGCCTGCTTCTCCCTTTCTCTGCCCCACCCCTCCTGTTCATGCTCTCACTTGCTCTTGTACTCATTCACTCTCTCTTTCTCTCTTACATGAATAAGTTTTTAAAAATCTAAAAAAGACAAGTCATCACTGCCAACCTCACCTCAAGAAAAAAAAGATGAACAAACTGAAAATTAACAACTGTTCCTGGATGCATCAGAGTTTCAAGATCACAAATGCCATCCCCCAAAATTTGAGAGGCAGAGAAGCAGGTAAAGATAATCACAATGAATAGGAGAAGGAATTCATGGGAACCAGTATCAGGGTAGGAAAACCTAAACTGTGACTGACAGTTTGCTGGAAATTTGGTGTGGACAAGTTTGAAAGTTAAAAATTCCAAGAAGGTCAGTCTTTCAAGTTTGCCCACACTTTTCTGAGTTTTATCTCCAGAAGAACTACCAAGTACTCACAATTAGAGACAGAGAAAACTCCCCTCATGCTTCTGGCAGGGGGAGGGGAGGGGAAACAGCCATTTTGAAATACACTCAGAGCATTCTGTTGATCTTAACAAGGCTTGCCTTTAAGAGAAACTGTTTTACAGAGCTTGACTGTCCTGGGGGGAAGAAAAATACCCACCTCCAACCTCCTCTGTCCTTTCCTGTCTCACCTAAGAGGGAAACAACTAAAAAGCACTTGTGAAGTTCACAGCCCAGGAGCACAGGCTCATTAAAAGACTGAGACTTAATCACAGAACTATAGAACACTTACCTTACTTCACATCTCACACCTACATCAATAGGACTCTTGTATAATAACGGGGACAAAACTAAAGAGCTGCATGTCTCAGACCTAACTTAAGAAAAAGGCTCTAGGGGCATCTGGGTGGCTTAGTTAAGTGTCTGCCTTCTGCTTAGGTCATGATCCCAGGGTCCTGGGATCCAGCCTCCTGTGCTTTGGGCTTCCTACTCAGTAAGGAGTCTGCTTTTCCCTCTCCCTCTGCTCCTCCCCTACTTATTCTCTCTCAAATAAATAAATACAGTCTAAAAAAAAAAAAAAAGGTCTCTTTGAAATTAAAAATGAAAAGAAAAAGGCTCAAGAGAAGCTCAAAGACAATAGAAAAGACAAAAACAAAGACACAAGAGGAAATTTTATCTTATGATATCCGTAACAAACAATAAATACAGCCTAACCTATAGCCACATAAATGTGAAACCTCACATGAAGCCCTATTTACCTCAGTTCATTTTTACCCAGGACATCATATTAGCTTCCAACAAAAAAAAATGGCAAGTTGTACTAAAAGACTAGAAACACATTTTGAAGAGACAGCAAAGATCAGAACAAGACTCAGTTATGGCAGAGATACTGAAACGGCCAAACTGGGATTTTAAAACAACATGATATGCTATAATCTTTAATGGAATAAGTGGACAATTACAAGAACAAATGGGCAATATAAGCAGAGAGATGGAAACAAATAGATATACTAGAAATAAAAAAAACACTGTAATAGAAATAAGAAAGCCTTTGATGAACTCATCAATAGACTAGACACTAGCCCAGGAAAGATTCAATCAACTTAAAGATATGTTGATAGAAACTTTCAAAACTGAAATGCAAAGAGAAACAAACGAAAAAGACGGAACAGAATATCTAAGAACTGTGGGAAAATTCCAAAAGGTATAACATATACATAATGGGAATACCAAAATAAGAAAGAAATAAGATACGGTTGAAGTAATAATGATTGAGAATTTTTCAAAATCAATCTCAGACACCAAGTCACAGATATAGAACACCAAGGATGATAAGTACCAAAAATATACATCTAGGCATAACATTTCAAACCACAGAAATCAAACATAAAGAGAAAATCTTGAAAAAAGGCAAAGGGGAAAAACACCTTACCTGTATAGAAACAAGGGTAAGAATTACATCAAACTTCTTTTCAAAAACTATGCAAGCAAGAAGAGCAATATGAAATATTTAAACTGTTGAAAGAAAAGAACTACCAATCTAGAATTCCATATTCAGCAAATTAGCCTTGAAAGATGAAGGAGAAATAGACTTCCTTAGAAAAAAATTGACAGTTGTCACCAATATACCAGCCTTGCAAGGAATGTTAAATTCTTCAGAGAGAAGGAAAAGTATGTAAGGTTGAAAAACTCCAATCTATATAAAGGAAGGGAAGAAATAAATCAAGGTAAAATGAAATATTTTAATTTTACTTTATTTTTAAAACTAAAGTATAAAATATCTTTAAAAATAAAAAAATAAAATCAGAGTATGATTGACATACAGTGTTATATTAGTTTCAGATATGTAACAGTGATTTGATAGTTCTGTATATTATGCAGTGCTCACCATAAGTGTAGTCACCATCTGTCACTATACAAAGTTATTACGTTTTTTACTATATTGCCAATGCTACTTTTCATCTCTATGACTTACTTATTTTATAACTAGAAGATTGTGCCTCTCAACCGCCTTCAACTATTTTACCCATCTTCCCCTCCTTCTCCTCTGGCAACTATTAGTTTGTTCCCTGTATTTATGATACTGTTTCTGTTTTATGTGTGTGTGTTTTGTTTTTTAGATCTATATATAAGTAAAGTAGTATGGTACTCATCTTTCTCTGACTTATTTCATTAGGATAATACACTCTAGGTCCATCCATGTTCTTAGAGGTGGCAAGATTTCATTCTTTTTTATGGCTGAGTAATGTTCCATTTTATATATATATCACATCTACTTTATCCATTCATCTATCAATGGACACCTAGGTTGATTCCATATTTTGGCTATTATAAATACTGCTGCAATAAACATATGAGTGCATATATCTCTACAAATTACTGCTTTTGTTTTCTTGGTAAATAGCCAGCTATGGAATTACTGGATTGTCTGGTATTTCTATTTTTAATTTTTTGAGTGGCTGTACCAGTTTACTTTCCCACCAATAGTGCACAAGGGTTCCCTTTCCTCTACATTCTTGCCAACATTCGTTATTTCTTGTCTGTATTAAAAGATTAAAATTATTTAACTTTTTAAGTATTTTTTTTTTAAATATTTTTTCTTTATTTATTTATGATAGTCACACACACAGAGAGAGAGAGAGAGAGGCAGAGACACAGGCAGAGGGAGAAGCAGGCTCCATGCACCGGGAGCCCGACGTGGGATTCGATCCGGGGTCTCCAGGATCGCGCCCTGGGCCAAAGGCAGGCGCCAAACCGCTGCGCCACCCAGGGATCCCTATTTAACTTTTTAATTCTTTATTGATCTAACAGAAAACAGTTTTTTCCAAATAATAATAGTGATTATAGCTTATGGATAAATGAAATAAATGACTAAAATGATATAAAAGATGAGAGAGAGGAACTGGGAATACTCTAAGGCATTCACAGTCTCCATGAAGTGTTATAGTATTATTTGGAAGAGGATTTGGGTTAAATGTAAATGTATATTACAAACTCAAGGGAAACACATTAAAAAATTTGCCTAGACAAACAAAAACTAAAGGAGTTGATGACCACTAAACCAACCTTACAAGAAATATTAAAAAGGACTCTTTGAGTGGGAAGGAAAGACCAAAAGTGATAAAGACAAGAAAGGATCAGAGAAAATCTCCAGAAACAACAACAAAACAGGTAATAAAATGGCAATAAATAAATATCTTTCCAAGAAAGTCTAATTGATATGCTAAGAGAAAAGAAAAAGGGAATCATATAAAATGCTCAATTAAAATCATAAAAGGCAGAAAAATATTTTAAGGAAAAAAAGAAACAAAGAACAAAGGCAATGAATAGAAAACAGACAAGGTCTACTTTATAGATAAAGACACAGGCAGATTAAAAGTAAAGGAATAAAGTAAAGGGATAAAGAAAGACATTAAAAGTAAAAGTAAAGGGATACGATGCCAAGACTAATCAAAAGAAAGCTGGAAAAAAACAAACAAACACAAAAACAAAAGAAAGCTGGAGTAGTTACATTAATTTCAGACAAAGCAGACTTTAGAGCAAAGAAAATTATGAGGGATAAAGAGAGGCTTACATAATGATAAAAGAGTTAATCCTTTAAAAAGGCATGACCATACTTAACATGTTTGTACCTAACAACAGTGTCAAATTATGTGAAGCAAAAACTTGATAAACATGCAAAAAGAAATAGATGAGTTCATTTTTACAGTTGGAGATTTCAAATTCCTTTTGTTAGTGATTGACAGATCCAGCAAGAATAGAATCAGTAAGGACATAGCTGAAATGAATAGTACCATTAATCAACTGGACCTATTTGATGTCTATAGAATACAACATCCAATGACTGCAGAATACACATTCTTCTCAAGCTCACATGGAATTTTCACAAAAATATATCACATTCTTGGCCATAAAACACACCTTAAAAATAGACTTTAAAAGAATAGAAATCATATATTGTCTGCTTTCAGACTATGATGGAAGTAAACTAGAAATTAATAACAGAAAGATACCTGGAAAATCTCAAAGTATTTGAAGATTAACAGAGTACTGCTAAATACCAAATGGGTCAAAGAGTTTTGAGGGAAGTTTGAAATATTTCCAATTAAATGAAAATGAAAATTCAATTTTTCAAAATTTGTGAGATATCAAGAACAGTATTAGAGGGAAATTTAGAGTACTGAATGCAAATATTAGAAAATAAGAAAGGCATAAAACCAATAATCTGAGTTTCCATACCTTACAAAACTAGAAAAAGAAGAGCAAATTAAATACAAAGTATGCAGAAGAAAAGAAATAATAATAAAAATTAGAGCAGAAATTAATGAAATTGAAAAAAGGAAATCAATAAAGAAAACCAACAAAACAAAAAGCTTGTTCTTGGCAAGATCAACAAAATTGATAACCTCTGGCCAGGTTAACTAAGGAAAAAAGAGAAGACACAAATATCTAATATCAAAAATGAAAGAGGGGCCATACTTATGATTCCCAAGGTCATTAATAGGTTAATAAAGAAATGCTACAAATAACTTTATGCTCACAAATTTGAAAACCTAGATGAAATAGGCCAATTCCTTGAAGGACACAGTCTGCCGAAACTCACACAAGGAGACATATATAATCCAAATAGGCCAATATTCAAAAGAATTGAATCAGTAGTAATTAACTTTCCAAAACAGAAAGCATCAAATTCAGATGGGTTCACTGGTGAATTCTGCCATACATTTAAGGGCTAAATTATACTATGTGTATACAATATATCCCAAAAATAGAAGAAGAGGGAATGCTTCCCAACTGGTTTTATGATAAAAGATATTACAAGAATAGAAAACTACAGACCAATAAGTCCCATGAAATAGACGCAAAATCTCAACAAAATATAGCAAGTCAAATCCAACAATACGTAAAAAGAATCACACACCACAACCAGAAAGGAATGATTCTGAATATGTAACCCTGCTTCAACATTGCAAAATCAATTAATGAAATTCATCACATAAACATTCTAAAGAAGCAAAATCACATGATGATATCACTAGTTGCAGGAATACTTTACAAAATCCAACACCAACTTATGATAAAGGCTCTCAGTAAACTAGGAGTAGAGGGGAACTTCCTCAACTTGATAAAGAACATCTACAAAAAACCTAAAGCTAACATTATATTTAATTTGAGGAAATGATGCTCCACCTAAGATCAGGAATAGGCAAGGATGTCCAGTGTCATTACCCATATTCAACATCATACCGGAAGTCCTAGTTAATGCAATAAGACAAGAAAAGAAAATATAGATTGGAAAGGAAGAAGTAAAACTTTCTTTGTTCACAGATGACATGATTGTCTATCTAGAAAATCCCAAAGGATCAACAAGAAAAAAAACCTTCCTTGAATGAATAAAGAATTATATAGCAAGGTTGCAGGATACAAAGGTAATGTACAAAAGTCAATTGCTTTCTTATATATCTGCACTGAACAACTGGAATTTCAGATTTAAAACATATCATTAACACGAACACCTCCCAAAATGAAATATTTAGGTATGCATCTAACATATAGATATGTATAAGATCTGTATGAGAAAAATGATAAAGTTCTCATGAAAGAAATCAAGGATCTGAATAAAGAGACATTCCATTATATGAATAGGAAGATTCAATGTTGTCAAAATGTCAGTTCTTACCATCTTGATCTATACTTCCAGCACAATCACAATCAAAATCCTAGCAAGTTGTTTTATGGGTATTGGGAAACTGATTCTAAAATTTATATGAGGAGGCAAAAAAAAAAAAACAAAAAAAAAAAAAAACAAAAAAAACCTAAGAATAGCCTACAGAAAATTGAAAGAAAAGAACAAAATTGAAGATCATCACTATTTGACTTCAGTTATTACTGTAAAGTGACAGTAATGAAGACAGTGTTGTATTAGTGAACAGACAAGTAGATCAATGGAAGAGAGTAAAGAGCCCAGAAACAGATGCATATAAATGTAGTGTACTTATTGTTGACAAAGAAGCAAAGGCAATTCTGTGGATAAAGGATAATCTTTTTCAACAGATGGTTTTGATACTAGACATCCATATGTAAAAAATAAAAATGAATATAGAGATAGACCATACATCTTTTACCAAAATTAATTCAAAATAGATCATAGACCTAGATGATCAAAACTATAAAGCATCTAGAAGATTATTTAGGAGAAAATCTAGGTGAACTTAGGTTTGAGATGACTTTTCAAAAGGATGCAAAAGCATGAAAAAAATAATAACTTAGACTTCATTAAAATTAAAAACTGCTCTGCAAGAAACACTGCTGACACAATGAAAATACAAGCCACAGACAGGGAGAAAATCTTTGAAAAATGAGTGTACAATAAAGGACAGATATCCAAAACTAGATATATTTAAAAACAATTTAAAACTCAACAATAAAGAAATAACCCCAATTTTAAAATGGGCAAAAGAGGGTCACCAGTTAAACATTTGACTGTTGATTTCAGCTCAGGTCATGATCTCACTTTGGGCTCTATGCTGGATGTGGAGCCTGCCTAGGATTCTCTTTTTCCCTCTTCTTCTGCAACCCTCTACTCGCTTACTACCTCTCTATGAATATATATATATATATATATTCTATTCTTTCTATTTTTCTGTTTCTGTTTCTATATGTATGTGTGTGTGTGTGTGTGTGTATATATATGTTAAAGTGGGCAAAAGATCTGAACAAACACCTCATCAAAGAAGATATACAGATGGCAAATAAGCATTTGAAAGATGCTCAACATTATATGTAAATAGAGAGTTGCAAATAAAAACAACAGTGAGATACCACTCTGCACCTATGAGAATGGCAAAAATCTTAAAACACTGACACCACCATATGCTAATGAGGAATTGCAACAACAGGAATTCTCATTTATTGTTGGTGTGAATGCAAACTCGTACAGCTACATTTTAAGACAGTTTGGCAATTTCTTACAGACTAAACATAATCTTATCATATTATATTATATTCCTTGGTATTTTCCCAAATGTTAATTTATATTCACACAAAAATCTACACACAGATTTTTTCCCCACACACCCAGTGTGCAGCCCAATACAGGGCTTGAACTCACAACCCTGAGATCATGACCTGAGCCCACATCAAGAATCAGATGCCGGAATCCCTGGGTGGCGCAGCGGTTTGGCGCCTGCCTTTGGCCCAAGGCGCGATCCTGGAGACCCGGGATCGAGTCCCACGTCGGGCTCCTGGTGCATGGAGCCTGCTTCTCCCTCTGCCTGTGTCTCTGCCTCTCTCTCTCTCTCTCACTGTGTGCCTATCATAAATTTAAAAAAAAAAAAAAAAGAACCTGGTTTCTTTAAAAAAAAAAAAAAAAGAATCAGATGCCTAACTGACTGAGCCACCCAGGTGCCCCAGTTTCAGTAATTATAAATAAAGCTGCTACATATAGCTGCAGACAGGGGCACTTGAGTGGCTCAGTCAGTTAAGCATCCAACTCTTGATCTCAGCTTAAGCTTAAGCCTTGATCTCAGGATTGTGAGATCAAGCCCCAAGTTAGGCTCCATACTGTCCACACTGGACTTTTCTTTGTTGGAAGTTTTTGATTACTGATTCAACTTCTTTGCTGGGTATCAGTCTGTTCAAATTTTCTATTTCTTTCTGTTTCAGTTTTGGCAAGTTATATGTTTCTAGGAATGTATTCATTTCTCTTAGGTTGTGCAATTTGTTGGCATATAGCCTTTTATAATAATCTCTTGTATTTATGTGGTGTTGGTTTTTTCTCCTCTCATTTGTGATTTTATTTGAGTCTGTTTTTTCTTGGTAAGTCTGGCTAGAGGTTTATCAATTTTATTGATTTTTTTGAAGGACTAGTCCCTGGTTTCATTGATCTATTGTGGGTTTTTAAATTTTGTTTTATTTTATTTTTTGTTTCTATTATTTATTTCTGCTCTAATCTTTTTTATTTCCTTCCTTCTGCTGGCTTTAAGCTTCATGTGTTTTTTTTTTTTTTTCTAGCTCCTTTAGGTGTAAGGTTAGGTTGTGTATTTGAGATTTTTCTTACTCCTTGAGGTAGGCCTCTATTGCTATAAACATCCCTCTTAGCTCCACTTTTGCTGCATGCCAAAGGTTTTGGAATATTGTGTTTTCATTTTTGTTTGTTTCCATGTACTTTTTAATTTCTTCTTTTATTTCCTGGTTGATTCATTCGTTGTTTAGTAGCATGTTATTTAACCTCTATGTATTTGTGGTCTTTCCAGATTTTTTCTTGTGATTGACTTCTGGTTTCATAACACTGTAGTCAGAAAAGAGGCATGGTGTTTGGACTACAAGCTCAGCAGGTGTCTGCTTCTCCCTCTCCTCTTTCCCTCCCCCTGCTTGTACTCTCTTCTCTCTCTAGCTCTCTCAAAATAAATGAATAAAATCTTTTTTTTTTTTTAAAAAGGTGCATGGTATGACTTCAATCTTCTTGAATTTGCTGAGGCTTGTTTTGTTGCCTAATATGTGATCTATTCTAGAGAACGTTCCATGTGCACTTGAAAAGAATATGTATTCTGCTGTTTGTTTTTTTAATTTATTTATGATTGTCACACACACACACACAGAGAGAGAGAGAGAGAGAGAGAGAGGCAGAGACACAGGCAGAGACACAGGCAGAGGGAGAAGCAGGCTCCATGCACCAGGAGCCTGACGTGGGATTCGATCCCGGGTCTCCAGGATCGCGCCCTGGGCCAAAGGCAGGCGCTAAACCGCTGCGCCACCCAGGGATCCCAGTATTCTGCTGTTTTAAGATGAAATATTCTGAATATATCTGTTAAATCCATCTTGTCCAGTGTGTCATTGAAAACCACTGTTTCCTTGTTGATTTTCTGTTTAGATGATCTGTCCATTGAGGAAAGCAGAGTGTTGGGACACCTGAGTGGCTCAGCAGTTGAGGCTCGGCCTTTGGTTCAGGGCGTGATCCCAGGGAGACCCGCGATTGAGTCCCACATCTGGCTCCCTGCATGGAGCCTGCCTCTTCCTCTGTCTATGTCTCTGCCTCTCTCTCTCTCTCTCTCTGTGTGTGTCTCTCATGAATGAATAAATAAAATGTTTAAAAAAAAGGCAGAGTGTTAAAATCAGATCAGTTTTTTTATGCTATTAACTGTTCTACGTATTTGGGTGCTCCCACGTTGGGTGCATAAGTATTTACAATTGCTATATCACCTTGTTAGACTGTTCCTTTATTATTATATAGTGTCCTTCTTTGTCTCTTCTTACAGTTTTTCTTTGAAAGCCTATTTTGGGGGATCCCTGGGTGGCTCAGTGATTTAGTGCCTGCCTTTGGCCCAGGGCGTGGTCCTGGAGTCCCAGGATCGATTCCTACATCCGGCTCCCTGCATTCTCCCTGCATGGAGCCTGCTTCTCCCTCTGCCTGTGTCTCTGCCTCTCTCTCTCTCTCTCATGAGTAAATAAATAAAATCTAAAAAAAAAAAAAAAGAAAAAAAAAGCCTGTTTTATCTGATGCAAATATTGCTACTCCGGCTTTCTTTTGACATTCATTTGCATGATAGATATTTCTCTCTCCCCTGAAATGACTCTCTTATAGGCAACATATTGATGGGTCTTGTTTTTTAATTCATTCTGTCACTCTATGTCTTTTGATTGGAGTGTTTAGTCCATTTATATTCAAAGTATAATTATTGTTATATATGTGCTCATTGCCATTTTACTACTAGTTTTGTGGCTGTTTCTGAAGATTTCTCTGATCCTTTTTGTCTTTTTAATGGTTTGCTGGTATTTTTTAGTGATATATTTGGATTTCTTTTTCTTTATTCTTTGGTATTTATTAGTGGTCTTGATTTTGTTATCATTAGATTTTTTTTTTAATTTTTTAAATTTATTTATGATAGTCACAGAGAGAGAGAGAGAGAGAGACAGAGGCAGAGACACAGGCAGAGGGAGAAGCAGGCTCCATGCAGGGAGACCGATGTGGGATTCGATCCCAGGTCTCTGGGATCGCGCCCTGGGCCAAAGGCAGGTGCCAAACCGCTGCGCCACCCAGGGATCCCCTCATTAGATTTTTACATAACTTCTTCTGCATATAGCAGTCTAAATTCAGCCTGTTTAATTTTGAGCCCATTTTTTATTCCTCCCTACATTTTAGGTATATGGTACCATATTTTACATACTTTTATCTTGTGAGTTCCTTGACTGATTTTTTTTACAGAAATATTGTTTTTACTGCATTTGGGTTTCCTACCTTCATACTGTCATTTTTGCTCTTTATTTTCCACTCAAAGGGTGTCCTTTAATATTTCTTGCAGAGCTGGTTGAGTGGTGCTCCTTTAGTTTTTGTTTTTCTAGTAAACTCTTTATCTCTCCTATTCTGAATGATAGCCATGCTGTATAGAGAGAGTATTCTTGGCTGTAGATTTTTCCCATTCAGCACTTTGAATATATCATGCCATTCTTTTCTGGCTTGGAAACTGTCTGCTGAAAAATCTCCCAATAGCTTTAGGGGTTTCACTTGTATGTTACTTTGTTGTTGTTGTTTTGCTGCTTAAAATTTTTTTTCTTTATCGCTATATTTTGCCTACTTAATAATAGTATGTCTTGGTGTGGCTCTGCTTTTGTTAACTTTCTGGGGGGGTGGTTCTCTGTGCCTCTTGGATCTGGATATTTGTTTTCTTCCCTAGATTAGGCAAGTTTTCAGCTTTTATTTCTCGAAATAAATTTTCTGCTTCCTTTTCTCTTCTTTTACTTCTGAGACTCCTATAATGCAAATGTTTTATACATTTGATATATACATTTGATGGAGTCACTGATTTTCCTACATTTATTCTTTGCATAAATATATTTGCATAAATCTTTTTTTCTCTCTTTTGTTCAGCTTGATTACTTTCCATTATTCTGTCTTTTAGGTCATTAATTCACTCTTCTGCTTCTTCCAGACTGCTTTTCATTCCATTAAATGTGTTTCTAATCTCATTTGTTGCACTCTTCACCTCTGATTGGTTCTTTTTTATCTCTGTGTTAAGGGCCTCACTGATGTCTTCATTCTTTTCTCAAGTCCAGTGACTATCCTAATGATCGTTGTTTTAAACACTCCCTCAGGTTTGTTACTTCTATCTGTTTCACTTTGATCTCTGGCTGTGGCCTTGTTCTGTTCTTGCATTTGGGACAAATTTCTCTGTCTTCTCATTTTCTCTAAGTCTGTTTCTCCATGTTTCTCCTGTTTCTCCATGTTTCCCCTGTTTCTCCATGTTAGAACAGTCAGCTACATCTTCTAGTTAATGGCTTCTTGAGGGTAATGGCTTTATGGAGAAGAGGTTTTTAGTGTCCTGACATGTAGTGTCCCCTGTTCCCCAGGGCCCGATTCTTTCAGGAGTGTCTCCAAGGTGTGCTGCATACATTCTGCTGTTTTATCCTGGCTGCTTATCCTTCAGGCCTGCCATTGGCAAAGCGCCTGTGGTGGGCAGTGATTGGTCCGTAACCCAAATGTGGTGCATTTTAACTAGGTGTGCTCCAGTCTACTTGTGAAATGATACCTTTCTTCACCACTAACAGGACCGAGGCTCCACAAAACTCCCAAATCTAGATGTGTGATGTGAGCAGGGGTTTGGATCAGTCTTCTGGGGAGGTGGCCCATGGTGCTGGGACAGAGGCAAGCATGACTAGGAAGTGTGGTTACCAGAGTTCAGGAGGGCAGGGCTTAGTGTAAGCAAGTTAGGTAGCTGTGCTGGTTCCCACAGATGGTCCTATGAATATGGTGAGGGGTGGGGTGGGAAATGGCACCTGCCAGTTCCTTTGTTCCTGGAAGGGTCTCTTCATGAACACTGCCTCTCTGGGACATGGTATATAAGATGAGCAAATAACCTCCCCACTGTGTGTCTCAGGTGCTGTTCAGATTGCTATTTCCACGATGTATGTCTGCAGGCTGTTTGCCCTGCCTTCTCTTCAAGAGCAGCCTCAATGCCTCTGGGCACTCTCCCCAGCACCAAACCCACTGACCTTAAGACACCAGGCTTTAGCCCTACAAGTTGCGTGACTCATTGCCCCTCTTAGTTTCCAAGCCAATTTCTTTCTTTTTTTTCTTTTTTTTTTTTTTAAGATTTTTTATTTATTTATTCAGAGAGAGAGAGGCAGAGACACAACAGAGGGAGAAGCAGGCTCCATGCAGGGAGCCCGACCTGGGACTCGATCCCAGGTCTACAGGATCACACCCCGGGCTGCAGGCCACACTAAACCACTGCACCACTGGGGCTGCCCTCCAAGCCAGTTTCTACAGGGATTAATTTTCTCTGTGTGCTCCCCTGTTTGTTAGTCAGTCTCTCTGTTTCTCTCCCAAACTGGATCTCTGCACTTCCCAACTTCTTTTTTTTTTTTTTTTTTAAAGATTTTATTTTATTCATGAGAGACACAGAGAGAGAGAGAGAGAGAGAGAGGCAGAGACACAGGCAGGGGGAGAAGCAGGCTCCATACAGGGAGCCAGACATGGGACTTGATCCGAAGGGTCGGTCCATGGGACTGGAGCGAAGGCGGTGCTAAACCACTGAGCCACCCAGGCTGCCCTGCACCTTCTTCAATGTGGCTTCTTTTCTTTTCTTTTCTTTTCTTTTCTTTTCTTTTCTTTTCTTTTCTTTTCTTTTCTTTCTTTTCTTTTCTTTTCTTTTCTTTTCTTCTTTTCTTTTCTTTCTTTTCTTTTCTTTTCTTTTCTTCTTTTCTTTTCTCTTTCTTTCTTCCTTTCCTTTCCTTTCCTTTCCTTTCCTTTCCTTCCTTCTTTCTTTTCTTTCTTTCTTTCTTTTCTTTCTTTCATAGAGAGCATAAGGGGTACAAGAAGTAGGGGGCAGAGGGAAAGAGAGAAGCAGACTTTCTGCTGAGCAGTGCACTCAATATGGGGCTGGATTCAAGCACCCTGGGATCATGACCTAAGCCTAAGGCAAATGCTTACCTGACTAACCAGCCAGGCACTTCTCTTCTCTCCCTTTAGTTGTGGAGTTTGTTCTGCCTGTCTTTGGGTTGATTCCTAGGATATTTAGGATGATTTGACAGCTCTCTAGTTGTGTTCAAGGGTGAAGTGTGCCTGGAGTCCTCGTACTCCACCATTATCTTCCCTCTCTCCTATTTAACATTTTTAAATGTGGCAGCTATTTTATGTTCCCTCCCCCATTAATTTGCTTATTTAATGCATTTGGAGGCTTCACAGGAGACTGAAGTGTTTTTAAATGATAGAACCTTATCTCCCTTAGTCTTAGATATCTGGGAAACAAAGTCCTATCCAGAAAAAGGGCTTAGCTCAAACAAACTGCCAATCTCTTTCATAAAATATCTGACAAGTTTGGAAGCAGCCTAGGGTAGGAAACTGAGGAGCAGAGTTTAAAACTGCCAAAAGGCAGAACAACTTTCTGCATCTTTGGAACAGACAAAGTCGACCTGTCAGGCTTTCAGTCCAAAAGTGAGAGTGTCTTGACATTATATAAATCAGATAGGGTCTGTTTCCAACTACAACTGAGGTCAAACTTCATCCCAGTATAGTTATTTTTTTTTATTATTTAGATAGGATGGACACATTATATTGTGTTCAGGTATACAACATAGTGATTTGATATTTGCATACACTACAGAATTACCTCCAAAGTCTAGTTACCATCTGTCACCATACAAAGTTAATACAGTATTATTGACTATATTCTCATGTTGTACATTATATTCTCATGACTTACTTATTTTATAACTGGAAGTTTTCAATTCTTGATCCTCTTCGTCCACTTCATACTTCCATAAATTCCCTTCCCCCCTTGCAGTCTGTTTTCTATATTTATGAATCTGGGTTTTATTTTGTTTTGTTTGTTTGATCCTACCTATACATAAATCATGTAGTATTTGTCTTTCTCTGATTTATTTCACTTAGAATAATACCCTCTAGGTCCATTTGTGTTCTTGCACATAGTAAGACTTCATTCTTTTTTATGGCTGAGTAGTATTCTATTGTGTGTATTTGCCATATCATCTTCATCCATGGACACTTAGGTTTCCATATCTTGGCCATTGTAAATAATGCTGCAGTGAACATAGGGGTGCAGATACCTTTTTAAATTAGTGTTTTCATTTTCTTCAGTAAGATACCCAGTAGTGGAATTCCTAGATTATATAGTAATTCTTTTTTAAATTTTGGAGGAAAATTATGCTGTTTCCCATAGTGGCTGTACCAGTTTACATTCCCACCAACAGTAAACCAGGGTTCCTTTTTTGTCCACATCCTTGCCAACACTTGTTATTGCTTGTCTTTTTGATGATAGCCATTCTGACAGGTGTGATACATCTCATTGTGATTTTTATTTTTATTTCCCTAATAATTAGTGATGTTGAACACCCACCTTTTCATATGTCTGTTGGATATCTGTATAGCTTGAAAAATTTCTATTCAGATTCTCCACCCATTTTTTAATCAGATCATTTTTTGGCATTGAGATATCTGAGTTCTTTATGTATTTTGGATATTAGCCATTTATCAAATGTATGATTTGAATATATCTTCTCCTATTCAGTAGATTGCCTCTTCATTTCGTTGATAGTTTTCCTCAGTGTGCAGAAGCTTCTTAGTTCAGTTAGTTTCATTTGTTTAATTTTGCTTTTGTTTCTTTTGCCTTTACAGTCAGATTGAAAAAAACATCACTAAGATCAATGCCAAGGGGTTTATTACCTATGTTTTCTTCTAGGAGTTTTGTGGTTTAAGGTCTTATATTAAAGTCTTTAATCCACTATGATTAAATTTTGTATATGGTGTAAGATAGTGATCTAGGTTCATTCTTTTTTCTTTAATTAAAAAAATTTAAAAAAATTTTTTTTCTGGGACACCTGGGTGACTCAGCGGTTTAGTGCCTCCCTTTGGCCCAGGGCGCGATCCTGGAGACCCCGGATCAAGTCCCATGTCAGGCTCCCTGCTTGGAGCCTGCTTCTCCCTCTGCCTGTGTCTCTGCCTCTCTCTCTCTCTCTCTATCATGAATAAATAAATAAAATCTTTAAAAAAATAATAAAAATAAAAATAAAAAAATATTTTTAAGTAAACTCCATGTCCAGTATGGAACTCAGTGTGAGGCTTTAACTCATGACCCTGAGATCAAGACCTGAGCTGAGATCAAGAGCCAAATGCTCAGTTGACTGAGCTACCCAGGTGCCCCAGGTTTATTCTTTTGCATTAAGTGTCTAGTTTCTCCAAAAGCATTTATTGAAAAGACTGTCTTTTCCCCATGTCTTGCCTCCTTTGTTGTAGATTAATTGATCATATAAGTATGGGTCTATTTTGGTGATCTCCTGTACTCTTGGTCTATGGTGTCTATTTTTGTGCTAGTATCATACTGTTTTGATTCTATTGCTTTGTAGTATATCATGAAATCTGAGATTGTGATAACTCCAGCTTTGTTCTACTTTCTGAAGATTGCTTTAGCTATTCAAGGTCTTTTGTGGATCCATACAAATTTTTAATTTAAAAAATATTTTTTAAAATTTTTACTTAAAGCACGTGGGTGGTTCAGTGTGTTAAGTGTCAGACTCAATCTCAGCTTAGGTCTTGATCTCAGGGTCATGAGTTAAAGTGAGTTCAAGCCCCACATTGGGTGTATAGCCTACTGAAAAAAAAAAAGTTTTTACTTCAATTCCAGTTAGTTTGCATACAGAGTAATATCAGTTTCAAGTGTACAATATAGTGATTCTTCACTTCCATACAACACTTGGTGCTCATCACAAGTGCTCTCCTTAATCCTCATTACCTATATAACCCATTCTCCCCACCCCCTCCCCTTTGGTAACCATAAGTTTGTCCTTTATAGTTAAGAATCTGCTTCTTTATGTGCCTCTCTCTCTCTTTTCCCTTCCTATTTGTTTTGTTTCTTAATTTCCACATATGACTGAATCATATGATATTTGTCTTTCTTTAATTGACTTATTTTGCTTAGCATAATACTCTCTATACAAATTTTATAATTGTTTGCTCTAGTTCTGTGAAAAATGCTATTTGTATTGATAGGAATTGCATTGAATCTATAGATTGCTTTGGGTAGTAGGGACATTTTAACTATATTAATTCTTCTAATCCATGGCCATGACATACCTTTCTATTTGTTCTGGTCATCTTTAGTTTCACCAATATCTTATAATTGTCAGAGTATACATCTTTTAACTCCTTGATTTAATTTATTCTTGGGGGGGGTGATATAATTTTTTTTATTTTTTATTTTTTTTAAAGAGAACTTTGTATTACTTATATGTACAGAAAATTCAACAACATCCACTCAATCTGGTTTGGTGGCCAGTTCTTTAGCCTTTGCCTTTTCCAATTTGGCAATGTGAGCTACTGATTTTAGACCTAGGACATTGCTTCCCCCGTGGCAGTTGATCTCATTATATCTGCCATTGTAATTGGTCTTGATAGTTTCTACCAGCTTAGCCAGAGCTCCTTTGTTTTCCAAGTTAACCTCTGTGAACACAACAGTGTTAAAGGTCTTCTTGTGGACCAGACACCCCAGCCTGGCCCCTTGATAATGCAGTAGGGAACCCCCCTCTTATAACACAGTGCAGGCAGGAAGACAGCCAGCTTAATGGGATTCATATCATGTGCAAACACTACCAGCTGAGCTTTCTTGTTTTCCACCAAGGTGATGACAATATGCTTTTTTCAATTTTATTTATTTATTCATGAGAGACACACAGAGAGAGGTAGAGACAGGCAGAGGGAGAAGCAGGCTCCTCACAGGGAGCCTGATATGGGACTCGATCCCAGGACCAGGATCACGCCCTGAGCCGAAGGCAGAGGCTCAACCGCTGAGCCATCCAGGCATCCCAATGATGACAATATTAATTCTACCTTGGACAGGTAGCCTCTTAGCGAGTATATCCCCTTTGCCAGCAGCTTTCTTCTCAGCCTGAACCAACAATCTCTATTTCTTCTTTTGCTTTGTCTCTTATCTGTATTTGTATACCAGCTTAAGCATTTGAATAGCTGTTTGGCAGTCCAACATCTAGGTGAGGCACTTCTAGATGTTTATAGAAAATAGCCCTTTGCTGCTGCAGCCAGACATAGCAGGGACATTTGACAAAGCAACTGAGGTCCCTTTTGGGCTGAATGTCTTGTCCAATGCCAAAATTCTTGGGTCTTTTCTCGAACAGGAGACTGACCACGTTCTTAGCCTCCTGCTTCTTCATAACAGTAGGAGCCGGGATCACCTTCTTAGCCTTCTTTCCTTTTGGCATCTTTAATGGCTGAAGGAGAGAGTGGTGTCATTTTAAATGGGACTGTTGTCTTAATTTCTCTTTCTGCTACCTCATTATTAGTGTACAGAAATGGAACAGATTTCTGTATATTAATTTCATGTCCTGTAACTTTACTGAATTCATTTATCAGTTCTAATAGATTTTTGGTGGAGTTTTTAGGGTTTTCTATAGATAGTTCCAGATCATCTGCAAATAGTGACTGTTTTACTCCTTTACCAATGTGGATGGATGAGTTTTATTTATTATTATTAATCTTGGTCTGATTGCTGCAGCCAAGGCTGCCAATACTATGTTGAATAAGTGTCTTGTTCCTGATCTTAGATAATAAGATTTCAGTTATTCACCATTAAGTATGTTGTTTTTAATTTTTTAATTATAAAATTTTATAAAATTATAATTATAGTATATATTACGTATATAAAAATTATAATTATAATTTGTAAATTATAAAATTTTATAAAATTATGTATACAAATGTGTTTTTAATTTTTATTTCATTATTTCTGCTCTGATCTTTTTTTTTTAATTTATTTTTTATTGGTGTTCAATTTACTAACATACAGAATAACACCCAGTGCCCATCACCCATTCACTCCCACCCCCCGCCCTCCTCCCCTTCTACCACCCCTAGTTCGTTTCCCAGAGTTAGGAGTCTTTATGTTCTGTCTCCCTTTCTGATATTTCCCACACATTTCTTCTCCCTTCCCTTATATTCCCTTTTACTATTATTTATATTCCCCAAATGAATGAGACCATATAATGTTTGTCCTTCTCCAATTGACTTACTTCACTCAGCATAATACCCTCCAGTTCCATCCACGTTGAAGCAAATGGTGGGTATTTGTCATTTCTAATAGCTGAGTAATATCTGCTCTGATCTTTATTGTTCCCTTCCTTCTGCTAGCTCTGAGCTTTGTTCTTCTTTTCCTAGCATCTTTAGGTGTTTATTTGAGATTTTTCTTGTTTCTTTTCTTTTCTTTTTTTTTTTTTTTAATTTTTCTTGTTTCTTGAGGTAGACCTGTAATGCTATAAATTTCCCTCTCAGAATCTTTGCTGTGTCCCAAAGATATTGGACCATTGTGGTTTTATTTTCATTTGTCTCCATGTATTTGTTGGTTTCCTCTTTGATTTCTTAGTTGACACATTCATCATTTAGTAGCATGTTGTTTAAAAACCTCCATGGTTTTTAGTGCTTTCCAGATTTTTTTTTTTTTTGCAACTGATTTCTAGTTTCATACAGTTGTGGTTAGAAAAGATGCTTGATATGATTTCAATCTTCTTAAATTCATTGAGATTTGTGTTTGTGGCCTAGTGTGATCAATCCTGGAGAATGCTCCATATATCCTTGGAGTATTTGGAATGCTCCAAATATTCTATTTGTTTTCAGTGGAATGTTCCATATATATCTATATATCAGGTTTATCTAGTGTAATGTATTATTCAAAACCACTGTTTCCTTGTTGATTTTCTGTCTGAATGATCTATCCATTATGTAAATGTCCCCTACTATTATTGTATTACTGTTGATTTCTTCCTTTATGTCTGTTAATATTTGCTTCATGTATTTAGGTGCTCTTATGTTGTATATGTGGTCTTATGGGGTATAGACATTTACAATTGTTATATTCTTTTGTTGGATTGACCCTTTTATCATTATGTAGTGCCCTTCTTTGTCTCTTGCTATAGTCTTTATTTTAAAGTCTATTTCGTCTGATAAAAGTATTGCTATCCCAGCTTTTTTTATTTGCATGGTATATATTTTTTCTATTTTTTCATTTTCAATCTGTATCATTTAGGTCTGAAGTGAGTCTCCTATAGGCAGTGATAGATGGATTTTGTTTGTTTGTTTGTTTTAGCCATTCAGTTACCCTATGTCTTTTTTTTTTAAGATTTTATTTATTTATTCATAAGAGACACAGAGAGAGACAGAGACGTAGGAAGAGGGAGAAGCAGGCTCCCTGTAGGAAGCCTGATTCAGGACTCGATCCCAGAACTCCAGGATCACACCCTGAGCTGAAGGCAGAGGCTCAACTGCTGAGCCACCCAGGCGTCTCACCCTATGTCTTTTGATTTGAGCATTTAGTCTGATTTGAACATCTACATTTATAGTAATTATTGCCATTTTGTTCATCGTGAAAGGTTTTCCTTTTTTTTTTTTTTTTTTTACTTCTACTCATGGCCTTCTCTTTCCATTAAAGAATTCCCTTTAACATATCTTGTAAGGCTAACTTAGTGTTGATGAACTCCAACTTTTGTTTGTCAGGGAAGCACTTTATCCCTCCTTCTTCCCCCTCCCTCCACCTTTTTTATTTCTCTTTCTATTCTGGAAGATAGCCTTGCTAGATAGAGTATTCTTGGTTGTAATTTTTTTTTCTTTGAGCACTTTGAACATATAATGCCACTCCTTTCTGGCCTGTAATGTCTGCTGAAAGACCAGCCGATACCAGCTTAGTTCTTTTTTTTTTTTTTTTTTTTAAGATTTTATTTATTTATTCATGAGAGACAGAGAGAGAGAGAAAGAGAGAGAGAGAGAGAGAGGCAGAGACACAGGTAGAGGGAGAAGCAGGCTCCATACAGGGAGCCTGATGTGGGACTCGATCCTAGGACTCCAGGATCACGCCTTGGGCCGATGGCAGGCACTAAACCGCTGAGCCATCCAGGGATCCCCACCAGCTTAGTTCTTGATTGAACCAGAAGGGAGAAGCATTTTCTGATAGGAAAAAAATACAATCTTCAGTTGCTATGATTCCTTTTTAAATAATTTTCAGCATTCTGTAAAAATTATGAGACAGGTAATGAGGCAAAAAATTAACCAATAATCAAGAAGAAAAGAGTCAACATATGTAGTAGACCCACAAATAGACTCACAATATAGTAAAGAAGATAGAGAAAACAGTGGGCCATATGGGTGGAAAGGTGGAGATTTTCTACAAAGAAATGGAATATGCAAAGACAAATCATGTGAACATTGAAAACTCTGATACCATGAGGATTAATAACTCATGCACAGGTCCAAGAGAACAGAGTCTGATTTGAGAATTTCTGGGAACTAGAAAGATTATGATGGATTCCTCGTCCCCCCATATAGAACTTAAAAATAATACTAAACCACAAAATAAATAAGTGCAATAAAGTCCATCAGAATTTTGCCTCTCCCATGATGACTACATTCTTTTTTATTAAGATTTATATTTTTAGGTAATCTCTACACCCAACATGGGGCTCAAACTTACAACCCCAAGATCAAGAGTCATATGCTCTACTAAGCCAGCCAAATGCCCTCATGATGACTAGTTTCAATGCCTTTGTTTCTTTCTTGACAGATCCTCTTAAAACTCATTTTTTCAGCTGTTTCAGTGACCTAAGCTGCTGCTCATTTGTCCCCTTTGACAGAACTGCCCCCCTCTGGGTGGGAACAGGTGAGGAACCACCTGCCATGGAGAAATATCCTGAACAGAGAGGGCAGACATTGCCCCCTACCTGCCCTTCCATATCCATTGCTGGCCAAGCCCCAAGGAGTCCCCAGAAGGGCTAAAGCTGGCCGGGCTTAACCCAGAAACTGCCAGTGGAGCCCACCAAGGGGCAAGGCTAAAACTGGCTAATGGTTGACTTATCCCAAATATTGACAGAGCCCAGGTCTTCCTGCCATTACCTAACCATACATGACTCCTCTCCCTCACCTGCAACCTGGCTCCATGTCACAGAGGACAGAACAGGAGCTTTGAAGCCTACCACAAATTCCACCCAACTCCCCGATTAGGGACAACTTATAGAGTCCCTCTGAGCCTCTTTCCTCCTCATCAATATGAAGAGAATCAGCAGTATTCCTTTTTAGTTGCTGTGAGACAACTGCCATCATGTGGTTAGCTAAGTGAGGGTGATCGGTACTGCTATTCTCATCCCTGCCCTCAGCCTGCAGTCTACCCTGAGACAAGTGGGGCTGGCTAGCCATCTCTTCCCTGGGGCTCTTCTTGCTCATCCTCTCCTGGGCCCCTCTTGGGACTTGGCCCACCTATTCCTGGACCTGTGCCCATAAGTTTTTCAGCCCCACCAACCTGCCACCTCCCCCCAGCTCTCCCTGTGCCTCTTTAGCCTCAGTATAGCTAGCACTTTGCCATCTGTCCTTTCTCTCCTGCTCTGCCCCCCTGGTTCAGCTGAGTGGAGAGCTCCTTAGGAGGCAGAAACCCCAACCCCTCACCCCAGCAGCCCCAGAGCAGGATTCTCTGCACATGGCCAGCTTCCACTGGAGAATTAAACTCCTACTTTCATAGACAACTCAGCTTGTGCATATCTCTCCCATCTCTGAAGAAGTTTTAGTTACTGTGATCCTCACTCCTAGACTTTGCATGAAGGAGTAAGGAAAAAAAGGGAGGGAGAAGCTTACTGAGAGCTTTACCTCCAGGCACCCTGCAGATTTTTATTTTGTTTGATCCTTACAACCTCGAGGGATATAGTATATATGAACCCAAGTTCTTAGATGAGGAAATGAAGGTTCAGGGTCAGGCAGCAAGCCTTAGGCACCAACAGGGAGATATCTATGGCACTACATATAAAATAAGCTGGGCAGTTGTTGCTGTTTTGGGTTTTTGTTCATTTTGAAGCATAAGCGACTGTTCTTTAAAAGTTTGATGGAATTCACAGACACAAAACAACATATGACTGAGGCTTTGGAAGAGGAGAAGGGATGGCTTTCAGCACCACTTCAATTTTCTCCTTGTGCTTTAAGAAATGTATCTATTTCATTTATAGCAAAAACAGTTCCTAATTCACTCTCCTTTCTATTTAATTTTTTATTGAGACATAATTGACATTTAACATTATATTGGTTTCAAGTACAGAATAATGGTTTAGTATTTGTGTATATTGTAAAATGATCACCACAATAAGTCTAGTTAACATCCATCACCACACTTAGTTACAAATTTTGTTTTCTATGAGAACATTCAAGACCTACTTTCTTAGCAGCCTTCAAATATACACTACAGTATTATTAACTATAGTCACTATGTTGCACATTACATCCTCAAGACTTATTTTATAGCTGGAAGTTTATGCCTTTTGACCCCTTTCACCCATTTTTCCCACCCCCAAAACCCCTCCTCTGGCAACCACCAATCTGGCATCTGTATCTATGAAGTTGATTGATTGGTTAGTTAGTTAGATTCCACATATAACTGAGACACTATAGTATTTGTCTTTCTTTGTCTGACTTAATTAGCACAGTGATCCCAGAGTCCATTCATGTTGCACAAATGGCAATGGGTCTCTAACCCATTGTGAATTAATATCTGTGTATGGTGTAAGATAGTGGTCCAGTTTCATTCTTGTGCATGAGGCTCTCCAGTTTTCCCAATACTATTTATTGAAAAGATGGTCCTTTTTCTACTGTATATTCTGACTTCTTTGTAAATTATTGATAATGTATGCATGGGTTTATTTCTGGGCTCTCTGTTCTGTTCTGTTGATCTGTTTTTATACCATATTTGTACTGTTTTGATATTCTTAACACCCATCACCCATTTAGCCTGTCCTCCACCCACCTTACTCCATCAACCCTTAGTTTGTTCCTGTCTTCAAGGATCTTCTATGATTTCGTTCTCTCCCTCTCTCTCTCTTTCTCTCTCTCTCTTCCTTCCCGTATATTCATCTGCTTTGTTTCTTAAATTCTGCATGTGACTGAATCATATGGTATTTGTCTTTCTCTGACTTACTTACTTCACTTAGCATAATACACTCTAGCCCCATTCATGGCTTTGCAAATGGCAAGATTTCATTCTTTTTAATGGCTGAATAATATTCCATTATATATATTATAATATGTGTGTGTGTGTATATACATACATACACATCTTTTTTCTCATTCATCGCCAGTTGATGGACATTTGTGCTCTTTCCATAGTTTGGTTATTGTTGGTAATGCTGCATGTACCCCTCATGCTACATGAGAGTGCATATATTCCTTCAAATCTGTAGTCTTGTATCCTTTGGGTAAATACCTAGTACTGCAATTGCTGGATCTCAGGGTAATTCTATTTTTAACTCTTTGAGGAACCTCCACACTGTTTTCCAGAGTGGCTGCACCAGTTTGCATTCCTACCAACAGTGTAAGAGAGTTCCTCTTTCTCTATGTCCTTGCCAACATCTATTGTTTCCTGTATTATTAATTTTAGCCATTAATTTTAGCCTTCACAGGTGTAAGGTGGTATCGCATTGTAGCTTTGATTTGTATTGCTCTGATGATAAGTGATAATGAGCATCTTTTCATGCCTCTGTTGACACTTGTATGTCTTCTTTGGGAAAATGTCCATACATGTCTTCTGCCAATTTTTAAACTGGATTATTTGTTTTTTGAGTGTTGAATTTGATAAATTCTTTATAGATTTTGGATACTAACCCTTTGTCAGATATGTCATTTGCAAATATCTTTTCCCATTCTGTAGGTTTCCTTTTAGTTTTTGTTGATTGTTTCTTTTTGCTGTGCAGAAGCTTTTTATCTTGATGGAGTCCCAATAGTTCATTTTTGCTTTTGTTTCTTTTGCATCTGACAACATGTCTAGTAAGAAGTTGCTATGCTGAGGTCAAAGAGTTGTTGCCTGTGTTCTTCTTTGATGGTTTCCTATCTCATATTTAGGTCCTTCATTCATTTTGAATTTATTTTTGTGTATGGTATAAAAAAGTGGTCCAGTTTCATTCTTTTACATGTTGCTCTCCTGTTTTCCCAACACCATTTGTTGAAGAGACTGTCTTTTTTCTATTGAATATTCTTTCCTGCTTTGTCAAAGATTAGTTGACCATAGAGTTGAGGGTCCATTTCTGGGTTTTCTTATTCTGTTCCATGGATCTGTGTGTCTGTTTTTGTGCCAGTACCATACTGTCTTGACAACTACAGCTTTGTAATATAGCTTTAAGTCTGGGATTGTGATGCCTTCAGCTATTCTTTTCTTTTTAAGTATCGCTTTGGTTATTCGGGGTCTTTTTGGTTCTATACAAGCTCTAGGATTATTTGTTCTAGCTCTGTGAAAAGTGCTGGTAGTATTTTGATAGGGATTGCATTGAATACGTAGATTGCTTTGGGTAGTATAGACATTTTAGTAAAGTTTGTTTTTCCAATCCATGTGCTTTTCCATTTCTTTGTGTCCTCTTCAATTTCTTTCATAAGTGTTCTCTAGTTTTCAGAGTTCAAATCTTTTATATCTTTGGTTAGGTTTATTCCCATGTATCTTCTAGTTCTTGGTACAATGGTAAATGGGACCCACTCCTTGATTTCTCTTTTTGCTGCTTCATTATTGGTGAATACAAATGCAACAATGTACAGATTTCTATACATTGATTTTATATCCTGTGACTTTGCTGAATTCATATATTAGTTCTAGCAATTTTTTGGTGGAGTTTGTTGGGTTTTCTACATGGAGTAACTTGTCTGTAAATAGTGAAAGTTTGACTTCTTTCTTGCTGATTTGGATGCCTTTCATTTCTTTTGTTGTCTGATTGCTGAGGCTACTACTTCCAGTACTATGTAAAAAAATTATGGTGAGGGACGCCTGGGTGGCTCAGCGGTTGGGCGTCTGCCTTTGGCTTGGGGCATGATCTCAGAGTCCTGGGATCAAGTCCTGCATCAGGCAGATGGAACATACCTCAACATCATATAGGCCATATACGAAAGGCCCACAACTAATATCATCCTCAATGGGGAAACAGTGAGAGCTGCTCTCACCATAACTTTTTTTTTAGATTTTATATATTTACTCATGACAGAGAGAAGCAGAGACACAGGCAGAGGGAGAAGCAGGCTCCATGCAGGGAGCCTGATGTGGGACTCTATTCCAGGGATCTGGGACCAGATCCAGACTCAGCTCTTGCTGAGCTCAACGCAAACAGTCAAGTGCTAAGTCATCCAGGGTTCCCAAATATTAACTCTTTAAAAGTCTGATAGAATTCTCCTGGGAAGCCATCTGGGCCTAAACATTTTGTTGCGAAATTTTGATTACTGATTCAATTTCTTTGTTGGTTATGGGCTTATTCCTGTTTCAGATTTGGTAGTTTGTAGGTTTCTAGGAATTTATCCATTTCTTCCAGGTTGCTCAGTTTGTTGGCTATAATTTTTCATAATATTCTCTAGTACGTACAAAAATATGTTTGTATTTTTGTGGTATTGGTTGTGATCTATCCTCTTTTATTTGTAATTTTATTTATTTGGGTCCTTTCTCTTTTCTTTTTGATAAGTCTGGTTAGGGGTTTATCAATTTTATTAATTTTTTCAAGAAACCAACTCTTAGTTTTATTGATGTGTTCTGTTTTTTTGTTTGTATATGATTTCAGCTCCAATCTATTATTTCCCTTCTCCTACTGGCTTTAGGCTTTATTTGCTGTTCCTTTTCTAACTCTTTTAGGTGTAATATTAGGTTGTGTAGGACTGCCCTTGCTGTATCCCAAAGGTTTTGGACAGTCATGTTTTCATTTTTATCTGCTTCCATGTATTTTTTAATTTCTTCTTTAATTTCCTGGTTGACCCATTCATTCTTTAGTAGGATGTTCTTTAATTTGTGGTCTTTGTTCTTTAATTTGTTCTTTTAATTTGTGGTCTTTCCAAATTTTTTCTTGTGACTTACTTCAAGTTTCATAATGTTTTGGTTTGAAAAATATGCATGGTATGATCTAAGTCTTTTTGTATTTGTTGAAGGCTGTTTTGTGACCCAGTATGTGATCTACTGTGGAGAATGTTCAATGTGCACTTAAAAAGAATGTGTATTCTGCTGCTTTAGGATGAAATGTTCTGAATATACCTGTTAAGTCCATCTGGCCCATGTCAGTTCTCTCTTTTAATTGGTAAGTTTAACCTAATTACATTTATCATTATTTCCATCTTATTCCATAGTTTCCATTAACTGTACTTTCTTCTTGTCTCATTTTAGAGTTTATGTCCATTTTGATTTACTTTTTGTATAAGGTGTAAGACTTAGATTGGGTTTAATTTTTTGGTGGATGGATGCCCCACTGTACCAACTTCACGTGTTGAAAAGTCTCTCCTTCCTCCACTGAATTGCTTTTGCACCTTTGTAAAAAATCGGGTAGCCATAGTTGTGTGTTTAATTTAAGTCTCAGTACTTCAATTTCTTGAGGGTGGTTGGAAGTGGTATTTTTAATTTTGATTTGCACATGTTCATTGTTATTATATAGGAACACAATGTATTTATGTCTGCTACTTATATATTTTTATTCTCCTTATTTTCTGTTGGACAGATCAAGTTTTCTTGTGTTGGTTTAAAAGACGTATCTTTGTTCTTGTTTTGTTTGCCTTTAGGACCATTTCTAGAGACTTTAAGTATCTGTTTTTAAAAATAAAATCCCTTTATTTTACTGATGCCCAGAGAAGATAATGACTTGGCCAAGGCCACACAGTGTTAGATTACTTGTATGACTTTAGGCTAATTGTCTTGGCTTGTCTCACCTCTATCCCTTTTTATTTGGTACATCCTCACTTCTTTCTCTGTCTCATTCAGTTTTGCCTAGAAGGTTGGGTCAAGATAGAATCTTTTGCTTACTGCTGTTCATGATCGTGTGAAATGGTTCCTCAACAGCTTCCCCAACTACACTATGAGCTCATTCTGAGCGGAAACAGTACCTTCTGAGTCTCTAGCTACTTCCCCAATGGACTGATAATGGACTCCACATCCAGCAGGTGCTCAACACAGCTGCCCGCCAAGACCAGTGGAGAACAGACCAGGGGCACAGGGGTTTGGGAGTCAGATCTAGATTTGAATCCTGATTCCACCACATAAACCCTCCTGAACTTCAGTTTCCTCCTCTGTAATAGGAGTTCAAAACCACTATCTTGTTGGGTTTACTGTAAAGCTCTGGCTTCCAGATCTGTGTTTTGTGCAGGCTCCTTCCAGGGCCTTGGGAGAAGCTCTCACAGTTTTACTGTCAACTTTTTTTTATTTTTCAGAAAGAGAGCCCCCTCCAAATGTTATCAGCCTCAGATCCCACCAGACTTGGACCTACTACTATTTCCCATCCCACAGACTTGCTTTGGGCATTAGATAAGATTGTGTTCATAATATGTGAGACATGCAGTAGATGCTCCACAAATGTTACTTCCCTCCAGAACAGTCCAGAAAAGGGATGCAACAACAGACAGAACTGTAGCTGGTATGCTTGTCACATGTCCTCTTTAATGTTTCAAATATTGCCATTCAGCAATCCAGCCCCCACTCCATGAGTGGCCTCTGGGGTTCAGACACAAGCCTGAGGGATGCTAAGGTACCTGGTTCTCGAGGGAGGCCTCCTCGCCTCTAATGTGGCTGTGGATCCAGTCAAGGTAGCGGCTGACTTTAGTGTAAATGCCATAATTGTGGAGGCGCCCACAGCCCTCGCCCCAGCTCACCAGGCCCACCAGGAACCAGGTGCCACGGAAGGACGTAACCATAGGCCCCCCACTGTCCCCCTCACAGGCATCCCGTGAGTCCCCAAGGATGCCCGCACACAGCATGTTCTCAGATATCATGTTGTACATGGCCTGGATGCACTCATTGTGCGGGGCCACAGGGATGTTGATAAAGTTGAGGACAAAGGTGCGGTTTCTTTTAGTCTCACTGCGGTAGCCCCAGCCAGTCACCACGGTCTCCTGGCCAACCTGGGTAAGCTCACGCTCTGCAAGGCCACTGTCTGGGAGGCAGATGGGCACGATGGTCTGCGAAAAGATGGCAGGCTGGGCCAGGTGGAGCAGTGCGATGTCATTGTCTGTGGTGCTTTTGCTGTAGTTGGGGTGGATAAGGACCTCTTTGATGTCCACATCCATCTCCCCCTTTTCCCAGCGCCGCAGGTCGTACTCCCCTGCAGGGCAGAGGAGCAGTCAGAGTGGTTGTGTATCCCAGGCACTGTAATCATGAGGGCCACGAGTCCATGCCTCAGATCCCTGCCAGCGTAACCGCTGTGGTGTCAGTCCTCAAGGGGCAAAACGCTGGAATTCAGGACTTGCTCACTGATGGAGCAGTGAGGCCTGGCAAGCCAGCAGCAGTGGGCAGTCAGCAGGGAAGCCTGGGACATAGACTGGAGCCACAAAAGGGAATATGGAGCAACCACAGTAGAGAGATACGACTCTCCTGTGAGTGGTGCTGGCCTGAGGGTGAGGTAAGGACAAGCCACGATGGGGATGGAGCAAGAGCAGCAAGACCCAGAGAGGACCAACAGGACACAGGCTCTGCCAGGGAAGAAAGGTCTGGATTACACACAAGAGACAGCAAGGCTGTCTCCAGCAAGGTTGGTGGCTCCTGGAGGGGTGAGAGAAGAGGGGTGGGGTAGTTGGAAATCCTAAACTGAGCGCCACTGGAGGCAAATGGTCTTTGGTTGTGCTGGAGGTAATTGGAAGGAATATGAATTTGGTTATTTTCAATGTACCTTTTCCTTCTTTCCTGCATCAACAGTGGGGAGCCCCTGCCAGAAACTGATAGAGTGGGGCTGGGCTTGTGGCCCTGGACCACTGCAGGGAGCAGCTGGGGGAAGCAGGGAAGATGCTTGGGCCTCTGTGGCCCAGCTCTGTTCTCATCAGTCTGTGTAAAGCCTGGCTCTGAGACCAGGCCATGTAGATGCCCTGTGGGTCTCTGCACCTAATGGTGCTGGAGCTCTGCACACACAGCCTGTGTCATGGGAGTGGGAGTGCAGACACAAGTGTGTCTGTGTGAGCCACCCCCACTCACTTTGCAAACATATGTGTGTAAACACCTGGGCACCAGATTTGAAGAGAATCCCCTACCTACCAAATATCAGGTGTCACTCTGCCTAAAATTCTACCACAGGAGTGGCTGGGGGGCACACACAAGCCTCTTCACCCCAGACACCTTCCATGGAGCTCAAGCACCCAAAACCTGGCTAGCCTGTCTGGTGCCACCCCTCCCTGAGGCCTCTGGTGGCCCCCTCCTGCCTGGCCCCAGCCCGCACCGAGCCTGACGATGAGCTTCTTAGAGTCCTCCATGCAGTGGGCCGCAGTCAGCACCCAGGAGGTGTGGATGAGCACTGCCCCGCAGGCCAGCTTCTTCTTTGAGTCCAGCAGGACCACCTGGAATGAGAGTGGGCAGTGACATCACAACAGTACCCCTGATACTCTAAGTCAGGGCCCGTGGTTTTCAGCATGTCCCCAGTATGGTCCTTAAGCCTGAGGCACTAGCTGCATAGGTGGATTTTCCTGGGTTCCCTGGTCACATAAGCATGGACTTATGGTCCTTCACTGGCATTTTCTATTTCTGCTTGTTTTACAGAGTTGGCCTGTTGCAGGGCATATCTGTGCCTCTGCTCATACTGTTGCTGTAGTCACCCTTAGCAGCACCCAGAGTGTTCTACTCACCCTTAGGGCTCAGGCCAGGATCAAATTCTCTAAGATGCCTTTGAAGCCTGAAGGCTACGTTGAGTATCCCCCTCAGGGTTGCATCAGCCCCTATCCTGCTGGCCATCCTTGTAGGTCCCACCGAGTGGTTGTGTTTAGAGGCCTGACCCTCCCTGGGTCTATGAGCCCCCCAGGGGATTGCCCTGCTTATTGATTTCTGTATCCCCCATTGCCTGGGATCAAATAAGTGTTAGTGTCCATGATGAGGCTGGAGAGGTACCTCAGGGTCAACCTTCCCCTCCCCACTTTTCTTAAGCAAAACATCTCTCCCATTAGGCCTCTGTCTAAAATGCCACATGCAGCACATGATCTTTCCAGCTCTTTGTTAAAACTATTGCCTTCCTGCACATCTGCTCCATGCCCCTGTGCTCCACCCACCCTGCCCCAGTCATGACTCCCACCAGGGACCTCCAGCTTTCCCGGCACAGCCCCTCCGCACCCCCCACCCCCCACCCCCACCCTAAGTGAAAGCAGCATTCCTTCTCTCCATTTGTACATCCTGACCAGGAATTCCCAGTAGGGGCTCAGTGATTCCTGACCCAACAGCTCAACAGCTGCCTCTCCTCTCACCTGCCAGGGGCTTTCTCCCCTTCTGGTCACCTTCCCATTGACGAGCCTTGGATCTATTTGGTCAGTTTGGTTTGTGTCACGTTTCAAGTGCTTGCGTTTCTTCTCCATTTGGTTCCCTGGCCTCCCACAAGGGAACTTCACTGAAGATAGAGGGAAGCTAGTGAGTTCCTGCCAGGCACTACTCCCCAAGACTGCCCTCTCATCTTTGCCCACTTCCTGCCTGCAGGCTAGTTTGCTCCACCTGTAGGGTTAAAGGGGTATGTGATGCTCAGGCACCCAAGGCCAATAACCTGCAAATCCTCTCTGGTTAGTTGGTCAGTCAACAAACCATGCCACCTAATGGTAAGAGCCAGGCCAAGCAGCATCACTACCTCTCTGTGTGTCCTTGGACAGGTGGTTAAACTTCTCAGAGTTCAGTATACCCAGGACTGCTGAGAGTAATCCAACATAAGTAAAGTCTCAGGCTGGGATGCCATCAAGCCCTTAACACATGTAAAAAATTATGGGAAGGAAGTGGTGGGCATTCCTGGAGAGCCCCCAAAGTAGCTCTGTGCATAGTTGTGAGGTCCTCTGTCAAGAGAGAGCATAGGACAGAGAACTGAGGGATGGGAGGGCTTCCAGCATCTGTTCATGATGCGCCATTTAGGTTTGATAATAGGAGCAGTGGGCAGCCATCAGAAGGGGAAGTGCTTAGCGGTAGAGAACAGAGACAGATGACAGCCACAAAGATCCAGAAGCTGGACATGGTAACTGATATGGCTGACTGAGAAAACAAAAACCTTAGCCAGTAATAGAGGATTCCAGCAGCAAACTGCTTTTATTACAGAACCCCTCCAGAAGCCTCAGTATTTCTGAAGGACACAGGGTAGGTAGGACTAGACAGGAATGCTGAGTTTGGAAAGGAAACTGCTAGAGCCCTAGACCCCTGTCCCAGGTGCCCAGTGGCTAGATTCTCCTCTCAGCCCTGTAAAAGACCATAGGTGTATTCTCTGCACAGGGTGAATTGAGTTAGAGGCTGTGATCTGGGACTCCAGCCACAGGAAAGAGCAATGTGCAAGGCTGACCGGGGGAGTCACACAGCCATCTGCAGACTGGGCAGACGCCAGGGGCCTGGAAGGCAGGCGGGGCCCACTCAAACATGAGCCTGGAAGATTCTTCTTAGGAAATGGCCTAGAGACCTGAGGAACTGGGCAGTAGGGGTTCTGCCAGTGACCTGGGCCACCCGATGGTCCCGCAGGAAAACCCACAGGCCAGCAGGTGCACAGGCATTTCCTTGTAGGTTCCTGTGAATCTCTAATTCAGAATAAAACGTTAGATATTTCTTCCCAGTAAAAGAATTGGAATATAACGTTGTGGAAGATCCCCTGAAAGAAGAACACGAAGTCAAAGAGGTGGAAAACAGAAGCAATAACAAACCTAGAAGAGCAACCCAGAGGAAAGAGATCTGAGTCACAGGAGAACCAGGACAGAACAGAGACACAGCAGGAAGGAGAGTATCAAAGAAATGACTAAGGAAATGTGCCCAGGCGGTAGATATCCCACCTGAGAAGGGCCCACCAAGGGCACTGTACAGCGAATGACAAAAAAAACCCACCCTGAGGAGCAACCTGCTGAAATTCATCATAAGAGCTGTAAAATTCTCACTTCCTAGGGCATATACAATTTTGATAAAATTTAAAATGTATAGGAAGGAAAAAGAAAAGAAGGCAGACTCTCCTGTCTCTGGTTCCTGTCTCTCCTCAGAGAAGCCAAAGGTGAGAGGGGAACTGGGATGCCAAGCTGGACAAGGTGTCTTCAGAAAATAAAGCCATCCAAGGTAGATGGAGGAAGATGCTGGAGGCCTGGTCCACTACAGCTGCTCCGAGTTTGGGAGAGGAGCTCCCTATGGGCTCATGCTCCTCCAGAACTGTCCCCAGGGTGAGCGGGGGCACCTGGAGGACGGCAGGCCAGCGAGGGCAAGTGACCCAAGGGCTGGCTGCACCCCGAGCCCCGGTGCAGCCTGCAGCCGGTCTTCTCGCCCCCTCCCAGGGAACCTCCCTGTGCCCATCCCAGCACCGGGACAGGGGGGTGGGGCTCACCTGCGGGCTGGCACTGCAGGTGGTCGTCCCCCAGCCTGTAGCCCGGGGCGCAGCTGCAGTGGCGCCCGCCCTCCTCCTCCAGGCAGTAGTGCGAGCAGCCGCCGTTGTCCAGCGAGCAGTTGATGTAGCTCACCTCTGGGTGGATGGGGGGGAGGAGGAGCAGGAGGGCCGGTGGCACGGCGCTCCCCCCGCCCCCTTCCTCCTGGCCCCCGCCTCCCCTCCCCGCCGCCCCCCCCTCACCGTGCTGGCAGAAGCGGCCCTCCCAGCCCCGGCCGCAGTCGCAGTGGAAGGCACCGATGCCATCGATGCAGGAGCCGTGTCCGCAGCACGGGCTATCGCACGCGTGCTCCGGGGGCAGGGCCGCGCACTGGTCCCCGTCTGCGACATGGGAGGAGGGGCGTCACTGTGCCGCGTTTTCCCGGCCCCTGCAGCAGCTCGGGGACCCCAGCGGGGCGGGGGCGCGGCAGCTTGGGATCTAGAGCGCACTCACCGACATACTTGGACCAGTAAGCCAGCTGTGGAGGAAGAGACAGGGTCTTAGGCCATCAGCTCCTCTGCGCATGGGGGAGCCCGTGGGGCGCCTCCTGAGTCTGGCCCAGGTCGGGCTGCAGGGGGAAGGGCTTCTGGACAAGAGGGCTCTAGCCCTCCCTGCTTGCCTGCTGCCAGCCGCTGGTGAAGCTGCCCGGAGCATGGCCACACTCCTTGTCGCCTGTGGCCCATCTCCACCCACATCCCATGCACCCCTCCATCCCCACCCCCCAAACACAGCTGGAAGCCCAAGGTATGGACTGTTTGAGGGAAGGGACCCAAATCCCCCACCCAGCAGCTCTGCCTCCTTCCAACCCCCATCACTCCTTTAGGCTTTTCTGGGCCTCTCCTGTATGTGGTCTTCCCCTAAGCCAGTGTTCTCAGAGTTGAGACCTTGTTGGTCAGATGTTGATTGCTGGTTCAGAAGATCTGCTTGTCTATCCAAGTCCCTGCCACTGCTGCTACTGATCTGGGACACCACACCTGAGATCCATGGCTGGATGCCTACAGCATCAAGCACTGTAGCAGTGGCTCTGCCCTGCTGGGCCTAGGAGACTTAAGGTAAGGTGCTCAGATTGTGGCTGCAGAAAGTCTTTTGGGTGTGTGTTGAAAGAGGCAGTGGGGATTGAGGCAAGGAGGTAGCAGCTGAAGGGGCAGACCAGAGCTGCCCCCTTAGCCTTGGAAGCACTAAACGGGAAGGAAGGGCATCCCTACAGACAGCTTAGCATGAAACCCCAGGTGGGAGCACAACTCCTGGTCTTACTTGCTCAAGTAAGCCCCTGGGGATGCAGTGGGTCTGAGCCTTGTATCAGAGAGCTACTTCCCTTCACAATCCATCCTTCCACCTCAGGGCTGCTACTATCAGGCTCCAGGAGTCAGAGAGGACCTGGACTCTTCCTTCTGATCCCCTGAGCAATCAGATTTTGCCCTTTGAGAATTTGAACTGAGGCACAGAGGGAGTGTATGTAGACAGACATCAGGGAGTCTTGGGCCACACACACCCTGATCTGCAGGTGCATGGCTGGAAACAGAGAAGGGGCATTTTGGTCACAGAGAACAGGGGAGGCTGTAGTGGCCAGTTGTGGGCAGATGGCAGGCTGAACTTCTTCAGTGGGGTTTTTGGGAATCCCAGCCTAAGGATTCCCCAAACTCTCTATTCCTGGAGTTAATTGCAGAGTTCTTTTTTTTTTTTTTTTAATTGCAGAGTTCTGTTCCTTGCAGTCACATGTGCCTGACCAAGACCATAGGGCCAGTGCTCGCTTCGGCAGCACATATACCAAGACCATAGGGCCAGTGTCCTCGTCATTCTACTCACCCCCACACCACACACAGCAGGCTGAATGGAGAAGGGGTTGGTGCCCATTGCCTCCCCAGACTCCCAAGAGGGCCTCAGCACTGGGGCACCAGCTTGTTCCTCCAGACCCCTGCTGGCCACCAGCTGGCCCCTGAGCCTGCACCCAGCCACTGGATGGCCTTACTGTGTCATCCACATTTTGGAAAATCTCCTTTGCCTCCTCAAAGTCACAGATCTCCTCCATGCACTCCCTCTCCAGGCTGCCTGCCCGGATCTCCTCTAGGAAGGAGTTGGCACGCTTGCGAATCCGCAGGACTTGGTGGGCGCTCTCGCTGCTAGAGAACACTGAGCCTGGTTTGGAGAGAGGGGAAGCTCACTTAGAGGGAGGGGTCTGAGGTAGGGGCCACTCTGTGCTGAGCCCCAGGAGGTGTTCTTGTCTCAGGCCTTCAGGACTTAACCCAGCTCATCTGCTCTCTTCCTCCACACACAGTGGATAGCCAGCCTTGAAGGATGGGAGAGTTGGCCACTCAGAGTGCGTGTACTGGATAGACAGCCTTCCCTTTGGACCCAGCCTGACCTCCATGGGACCTTGAGCCACTGCCTTTGCCTCTCTAAACCTGTTTGTTCATCCAAACACAAGAATGAAATAATGGTGTCAAACAGCGCCCAGTGACACATGTTGGTGGTATGCTGTTGTTATTAGCAGGACCATCACCCCTGTCTCATTACTCTGAGTACCCCTGTGCAACCCTCTGTTGACACCATCCCTCCTCCCTCCCCACCTCTACTTGACCTCCCTCAGTGGAGCAACTCCCCTGCCTTCCCCTCTGCTGGGCAGACCTGCAGGACAGCAGACCTGTCTCTTGGGTTCTGAGAGGAGTCTGTTGGGCCATGCTGAGGTGGAGAGACCAAGTCAGGGGAGTGCAAAGGCCAGGAAAGGAAGGCATCTGACCCAAGTCTGGTCATAGGAGCCAAGTGGATCACGGGTGGGAGTCGGTGGGCACCCCAGGCAGACAAGCAGCTCAAGAAGAGGCTCAAATGCCAGCAACAGAATGAGTGTGTGGTGGGGAGCTTCAGGAAGATGCCAGCAGCTCATTCCCCCTCAGGGCTGCTGCACACCCTGTTGGTTGGGGTGGAGGGGGGAGGGGGAGCTCAGGGAGGGATGGGGCAGGGCAGTCACTGTACACGTGCCTTGGAAGGGAGGCTGCCCTGTGGCAGCAGCTTGGGTGGTGGCCTCATGGGGCTTTCACAGCTGAAGGAGTGAGTAGGGGGAGGAGAAAGGCCCCGGGGACTCTGCAGCCCACTCCCAGACTGGAGGAAGGAGCTTCAGGACTTGCCCTCCAGGGGCTCCAAACTTTTACCACAGTACTCTGCTGTCACAGGTACCACCACCCCCCTACCCGCCTGCCCAGATGGGGGCAGCTGCTGGATGCCAAGAACTGGCCAGCAGGGGACTGTCAGGCAGTTCCTCCCCACGGTGCCTCTCATGTCACACTGAGGCTCAGAAGAGAGGCTGCAAGGTAGAGGTCCTTGCACAGGCTCCAGAGAAGGCTGCCCCAAGGCCCCACAGGTCCCAGCGAAGGAGGAGAGTGGCCTTACCAGGAGGAGCTTCTGTGCTGCAAGTTCCGCAGATGGTCAACAATAGCAAGAGGCTTGCGAGCTGCCACATTCTGGAGTTGCTGACACCTGTCTGAGGAGGACTTCTGAGCTTCCAGCAGCCCCACCAGCTCCTGTTCTGCCTGCTGCCTGGTCCCCAGATGGGAACTGAATGTGAGGGCTGCGGCTGGGGGATCCCTGTTCAGTAGCCAGACAGTCACTGGCACCTTGGGGTCCTTGCCGGGGTAGGGCTAGGGTCACAGCAGTTGCCCAGAGTTTGAGGGGTGAAGAGAAAAAGTGGAAAGGGCACGGAGTCCTAGGGAAGATCCAAGGGGCCTCAGTACAAAAGGGCCATGGCAAGTACCTTCCTTGGCCCTGTTCTTTGTGCGGGTCAGGGGGCAGTGCCTTCACTGATCTAAGAGCCAGCCTAAGAGTCAGAACTAACATTTATTGGACATTCATGGTGTTTTCCAAGCAATTTGTGCATGGTGTAGAAGGCCAGCCACCAAGTCAGACTACTTGATGCAAATCCCAGCTCCAGGACAACAACACGGGGTAAGATACCTAACTGTTCCATGCCTCAGTTTCCTGGATAGAAAAATTGCATATCTGCCCTATGGGGTTATTGTGAGTATTAAATGAGTTAATCCACAGAATGCTCTTAAGACAGGGCTTATACACACCAGATGCTCAGGAAATATTAGCTCTTATTATCTCAGTTAAAGCTCACAATGCCCATGAGGGAGGTATGGATGCCATCACCCCATTTCATAGAGGGCACATTGAAGCTTAGGGAAGGGAAGTGGCTTACTGAGAACCCACAATCAGGACATGACGGAACTAGGATCTGAGCCCAGGCCCATGTGGCTCCAGGCCTGGATTCTTATCCCCTGCCCCAAACTATTGGGTGTCCCACAGAGCCCCATCAGTAGCACTGGTGACAGGAAACTGAGGAGTGAGCCTTCCACTGCCTCCAAGCCTGGTGGATCAACCTGCTTGTCCCATCTGCAACCCCCCCCCCCTCCATCTGACCTGACTTTCCATCTTCACTGACTCCCTTGGTGGCTGCTGCTGACTTTTGTTTAAATCAGACCCCCAGGTGTAGAGGTGGGGATCAGGTGGGGAGAATGGAGAGTCCTGGGCTCCAAGCTGGCCCTGACAACATCCCTGGGCCCTGGCAGTCCTCAGATGACTTCCACTTGCCTCAAAGTCTGGGAAGAAGGTCCGTTGGACTGTGGCACCCAGGCCTGAGGAATGCCAGCCAGCGCCCTGGCCTGGCTGGTGGCAGAGCCCGGAGTTCCCATTCGCCCAAGCCCTAGACAGCCTCTGGAACCCTGGCTGGAGGATTCAACCTTAACATCTGCTCATCCCTCCTCCATCCTCCTCACCAAACCTGCCACGAAGTGGACTTACTGGGGTGGGCCGGGAAGAAACTGCTCGGTTGCTGTCCCACCGCCATGACAGCCTGGACTTTGAGTGAGTTAATCCATAACCTCAAATATTTGCTTGGCCCTCAGTGCTGAGGCCTCCCCCTCCACAGATAAACAAACAGGCTCCTGGCTCAGGATGGCCCTGTTTGCCCAAAGCCCACCTTTGTCCACCAATTGGTGCCATCCAGGAGGGAGGGAGGTGAGGGATGGGCAGTGCCAAACTGTCTACAAGCACAGTCTCATTTTGACCTCAGAGTGGCTGGCTGAAGGAGGAACATTGTGTCTATATTGCAGATGGGGACATTTTTACTCAGAGACATTGTAGTTTTCCCCAGATTAGCACAACTGGTAATGATTCCATATTTCACCAAATCTCGGATGCCATTAATTATAAGATGTACCTATTTTATGGGGCAGTATAATAGAAACACTGTCAATTACACAGGGACGCACCATCCCAATTTCCAATTCCTGTGACGAAAAGATACACCTCTAAGAGTCCCAGCCATGTGAATGCTGGCCATTCAGCTAGGCCCTCCGCTCCAACAGCTCCTGTAACTGCCCCAACACAATGGCACATAGCCACTCTTATCATCTCTACTTTGCAGATGAGGATGCTCAGAAATCTGTTATTAGTTGCCCAAATTCACCAAGCTGCTAAGTGACAGGCTTCCTGGCACCTCTTGGCCACCTTTGTAAACAAGTGAGAAAAGCAAACTGGGTTCTGGAAAGGCTCCTGGGATGCTGGGAAAGAGAATAGCAGAAGTACAAGGTCCAGTCCTTAAGTCTGTCGACATCTATTAGGCATCTTGCTTCCCTGTACCCACTGTGTGGGGTCATCATCCATTTCCTGCTACTATACCTGCTCCCCTAAAGGGTTGACCACACCCCTCAAAGCCAGAACCCCTGCAGGGTCATGTACCCTGCCCCTTTGGCCTCTAGGCCTGCCCAGGAAAGTCACCTGACCCAGGAGCCAATCAGATTCTCTACCCCAACCCCCAGGAGTAGAGCTTTAGAGCCCTCAGTCTACTGTGAGCACTGGGAGACACACACTGAACCTGAACATGGATCATGTACTCTGCCTGAGGCACCCACATCCAAGTCAGCTCAGATGCCCAAGGCATTGGCATCTAGAAGAGCCAGGGCAACTGCAGTTGGAAAAGTGACCAGTGCTGGGGCCTTGAAGGCTGCCCAGAGGAGGACAGGAGGATTCCTCTTGCAGAGCTCCTCATGCTTATTGGCCTGCTGGGGCACTGCAGTAGGGGTGCCTGCATCGTGGCCTCCTCATAGCTGGCAGTGCAGGGAACCCCGAAGCAAGGAGGGTCCCCCCCACCAGCCATTCCCCGGCTTTGTGCTGGCTGAAAGGCTGCCATCACCTAGAGAGTGCTGCCAGGAATCCAGGTGTCTGCTCACTGGCAACAGGTTTCCAGCAGGGGCCACTGTTCTGGTCCTCAGGAAGGGTCCTGGCTGCTGTTGCAAGGGGCAGCCTCACCTGGCTTGGTGGCCACTTGGTGGCTGATTTGCCTTGTCTGACACTGGGGTTTTCCTTCCTACATGTGAGTCATCCTGTTGGGCCTGAATTCAGTCAGGCCAACTCTTGAAGCCAGAGCAGGAATTGGGTACCACAGCCAGCTGTGATTCAGAGAGAAGAAGGACATCTGTGTGCAGGGAATTTACTCATTTGTGAGGATGTGGGCGGAGAGTAAGAAGCAAAGGTATAGGGGTGGGGGTGGGGGGAAGAGGAGTTGGAGCCGGGAGTAGAAAGAAAGCCAAACCTCCGAGATGGCATCGCCCAGTGGGGCATTCAAAGATCTCATCTGTGGTGTCAGGCTAACAAGGGTTTAAACAACTTGGGTCCTTCCATTAGCCTCAGTTTCCACATCTATAAAATGAGGCCAATAATAGTATGCACATCAGGCAGTTGTTATGACAATTAAATTCAATATATTCTACAAGGTAGACAGAGACTTAGGTGATCAGACAAACGCGTGTAATAATGTCACCACCACCACAATTATGATTTATGGGACATTCCTGTCACCTTCCAAAGGTCCCCTGTGCTCCACCGCCAGCCCCAGCAACCACTGATCTGGTTTCTGTTACTTTTTCTAGAATGGCATATAAATGGAATCCTACAGTAAGTAGCCTTTTAGGACTGGCTTCTCTCACTTAACATAAAGCTTTTGAGATCCTTCCATGTGGATGTGCAAATCAGTTAATTTCTATAGCTGAGTAGTTTCCATTATATGGCTGTACCACAATTGGTTACCCATTCACCACTTCTTGGCTATTTTTAAATAAAGCTTCTGGAACATTCATGTACAGGTCTTTGTGTGGATATGTTTTCATTTCTCTTGGGCAAGTCTCCAGGATTGGGATTGCTGAGTCATGTGGTAAGTACATTTACTTTTATTAAAGAACAGAAACAAACTATTATAGAAAGTGGCTGTACCATTTTGCATTTCCGCTAGCAAAATATGATTGTTCCAGGTGTTCTGCTTCCTCCCCAGCACTTGTGTGATCAGGTTTTTTATTTTGTTATTTTTAACTATTCTAATAGGTGTGTGGCAGTATCTCATTTCATTTCCCCAATCACTGATGATATTAGGCATCTTCTCATGTGCCTATTTGCCATTCATGTATCCTCTTTGGTGATGTGTCTGTTTTAATATTTGGCCTATTTTTAAAAATTGAGTTTTGAGGATTTTTATATATTCTGGCAGTAAGTCCTTTGTCATGTAAGTATTCTGCAAAAATTCTCTCTCAGGCTTTGGTTTGTCTTTTATTAACAGTTTCTTTTGATGAGCAAATGTTTTAAATTTTGATAAAGTCCATTTTCAGTTTTCTTTGGTTAGCATTTTTGGGTCTACCTAAGAAATCTGCCTTATCCAAGGTCACAAAGTTTTTCTTTTATGATTTCTTCCAGAAGCGTTATGGTTTTAGCTTTTATATTTGGACCTCCAAAGCATTTTGAATTTGTAAATCTTTTACATGATGTGAGGCAGGGTCAATTCACTTTTTTTCTATCTGGATATTTAGGTTTTCAGCATTGTGTTGAAAAGACCATCCTTTCCCCCATTAAGTTGCTTTGGTAGTTTGTCAAAAATCAATTGACCATATATGCATGTGTCTACTTCTGCACTCCACTGATCTGTTCATCCTTCTGCCTCTATCATACTATCTTTATTGCTGTTGTTAGACTCTAGTAAGTCATGAAATCAAGTAGTATAAATCTTCCAGCTTTATTATTTTTCAAAATTGTTTTGGCTATTCTAGATCCTTTGCATTTTTATACACATTTCAGACTCAGCTTATCAATTTCTTTAAAACAAGAAAGCTTGCTAGAATTTTGAATGGGCTTGAGTTGATTATAAAGAACAATCTGGAGAGAAGAGATATCTTACTGGTGAGTCTTCTGATCTGTTAGCATGGCATTTCCATTTATTTAGGTCTTTGCTAACTTGTCTCCTCAATGTTTGGTAGTTCTTAGTATATAGATCTTGAACATATTTTGTTAAATGTATCCCTACTTATTTTAAGTTTTTTAAAATGCTATTGTAAATGGCATTTTACATATTTCAATTTATAATAGTTTGTTGCTAGTATATAGAAATAACATTGATTGTTTTATATTGAGACTTACTTTTTTCATTTTTATTGAGATGGAACTAACATATAACGTGGTATTAGATAAAGGAATACAATATGATGTAATATACATATATATGCAAAATGATCACCACAATAAGTTTAGTTGACATCCATCACCTCACATAGTTACAATTTTTCTCCTGAGTTAAGAATTTTTTAAATCTAGGGATGTGTGTGTGGGTGGCTCAGTGGTTGAGTATCTGCCTTTGGCTCAGGTCGTGATCCCAGGGTCCTGGGATGGAGTCCCACATCAGGCTCCCCTTGAGGAGCCTACTTCTCCCTCTGCCTGTGTCTCTGCCTCTCTCTCTATGCCTCTCATGAATAAATAAATAAAATTCTTTTTTTTAAAAAAAAGATTTTTAAAAATCTAGTGTCTTCATGACTTTCATAAGTATAATACAGAATGATTAACTATACTTACCATGTTGCACATTACATCCCCAGAACTTATTTATAATGGGAAATGTCAATGTCCCCTTTGACCATCTTCCCTCACATCCCCCACCTCTGGGAACAACTGATTTGTGTTTGAATTTATGATGAACTCATAGAATCTTAGATTCCATGTGTAAGTAAGATCATACCATATTGTACATACATCTTTGACTTCTTGATTCCACAAGCATGTGCTGGGGTGAACGACCATCCCTGTTTGTCTGGGACTATTCTGATTCTATCACTAAAAGGCCAACATCTGGTAAGCTCTTCCTGGAATGAAACTCCTGGTTTTAATAGACAGGTACAGAAGGTTAGGGGAAAGGTACAAAACATAAAGGTGACCCCAAGGGGGGCTGAAAGCAGCACTGATTTCGCTAGTACCTGCTGCCGCTGCTGACAGCCACAATCTGCAGTTCGTGATCATGCATCATCCACTGTCACACCACTGGGTGACTATAGTGCGCTGCAATCTGGAACACGAACATCCACTTTGCCTGTGGATTAACTGTTATGCTTTGTATCTAGACAGTGCTAGTTTAATTTTTAACATGATGCATATTGCAACCATGTTTTTTAAGAGTTCAGATGATGAACATGAGCATGATTACCGGAAGAGGACTAATGCCAGCATGAACCAGACATCAAGGTCATTCAGAAAGCTAAACAACTGTTATTTCAGCAGCAGCTAGATACACACACAACTGTGTTAGGGAGGTAGATGGTCACAAAGGGCATACTGCAGCATGTGCAGAGAGGACTTGGGGGCTTGGGCTGAGAGTGGGGGGAAAAGAATGTAGGAGTCCATGAAGAAACTGATCCCACAGGTCCCCAAGGAAATAGGCAAGTACTTCTAAATTAATCAAAAGGGGTTTTTTTTGGTCTACTCAGTGACACCAATTCTCAGTTGAAAATACTAGCCGCTGAATTAGCATGGGCTTACCACATGGCTGAATGCATCACTCCTCTGATTGTTCTATGGCACCAAGTAAAGGACATTCATTCAGAGGCTGTACCTGAAATACCCTGTGGATGAACCATAGGTGAAATCTGGTAACAGATGTGCTGGCCCTTTACAGCACGTCAGATCCCACCAACAATCATGCTGTCTATAGTACACCAAGGCTGAGTCCAATCATGGCAGTAAAGAAATGCTCTGTTACTTCTCAGGCACTTTGATTTGAAAAGTGGAGTTTCAAATGGTCTTTTTTATTTCTGTGAGGATTTTAATGAAACTTCAGGGAAAAAATTTATTTACTTTAAAGATTTCGCTTATTCATGAGAGACACAGAGAGAGGCAGAAACACAGGCAGAGGGAGAAGCAGGCTCCTCAAGGGGAGCCCAATGTGAGACTTGATCCCAGGACTCCAGGATCATGACCTGAGCCAAAGGCAGATATTCAACCACTGAACCACCCAGGTGCCCCCAGAAAAATATTTTAAAATGTCAATGATATACAAATACAAAGGAGACTTTGACCATCTGTCTGCATATTTGACAGTGCAAGTATAAATTTTTGCAAATTCTGTTCAGTCTATGAACCCTTACCAAAGAAAACAAAAAGATCTTACCTGCTAAATGTCCTGCACACCTTGTACCCCCACAGTTCAAGGAATGTGGTTTGCTTCCTGTGATACTGAGGCTTTTCCCAATGACAGGTTTGGTTATTTCTTAGTTTCCTCAAAACATGGAATATCCCTTAATGAGCTATTTGATGTTTTAGAAATGGAAGGAGGCGGTTTCCTTCAGGCGTGTGTCTAACATTCAGGCTGTCATCATTGCTAGTCATAGAGGAAGAGATGGTAAAAAGTTAGGCTACCATCAAATCATATTTTCAAAGTGTAGGACAAGAAGAATGTCCTCTAATTTAAAAATAATGCTGAGAAGAGAGACAAGGATTGCATTCAAATGGAAATTTATGAATGGTTCTTCCAAAACTGTTTGATGATCTTTGAAGAGGCCAGAAGAATCCTCAAAAAGGATAATCTGAATGCACCTGCATTGTTCAATGTTCTGTGTAGGAAGTAACAAAAGCTCGTGAATAAAAACTGACTCAGTTTTGGGGAAATAAAATAAAATGTCACCAGAAGAGGACAACCAGTTTAAACAGGCTTTCTCACTTCTTTCCTAAGACTGGAACTTGTAATCCAACTTTAATATCACAAGTTCAGATATCTCTGTGCTTTAATAAAAGCCATTTTCCCTGAGACACATACACACATACCCACAAGAGAGAGTGCACAAGAAAACTTTAACTTATGACACCTAGTGTGCTTCAAAATGTTTAAAAAGGATGCAGCTCCTTTAGATGCAAAGGAGCTGACAAAAAGCTGTTCTAACCAACTAATAGTTACAAAGAGGTTGGGAATTTTTGGAGAGCTTGAAGCTAATCTGTACAAGTCTAAAAACCTGCTGTTGTTAGTAAGATCCTAAGTATTCCATGCTCAAGTGATTTTGTTGAGAGGATCGTTAGCTTGATGCCATCACATTGGACTGATGGCAGGAATTAGTGTAATGTGGGCTTAATAAGAGCAGCACTGCAAGTTAAAGAATTTTATGTTGGCCATATTCAGTTTGATCACTAACATTAGAGAAGGATTTCCTAAAGGTTTCTGGCAAGGAAATAGAAGAAAGAGGTAAAATTCTCCTCTGCATTATAGGACAGAAATGTCATTATTTTTTATTAAATATTGGTACTATGTTTAACTAGTCTTCCTGTTTTTACAATCTTAAAAAGTCTTACATGTATGTATCCTTAAAAAAAGAAAGACTTTATTTTTGTAGAGCAGTTTTAGGCTCACAGCAAATTAAGGGGAAAGTACAGAGATTTCCCATATACTCCTCAACCCTCCAACCCATCATCAACATCCCCACAGAGTGTACATTTGTCATAACTGATAAACCTACACATCATAATCAGCCAAAGCCCATAGTTTACATTTGGGTTTACCCGTAATGTGGTACATTCTATGGTTTTGGACACATGTATAATGAGATGTGTCCATCATTATAGTATCATATAGAGTATTTCCACTGCCCTAAAGTCATCTGTGCTTCATCTATTTAGCCCTGCCTCCCCCAACCATCCCTGACAACTACTGACCTTTTTTGGGGGAAATATTTTATTTATTTGAGAGTAAGAGAGAGTGGGGAGGGGGGCTAGTCAGAGGGAGAAGGAGTAGCAGGCTCCTGACTGAGCCGGGAGCCCCATGGGGGGGCTCCATCACTATCTGATCCAGGTCCTAGAACTCTGGGATCATGACCTGAGGGCCGACTGCTTAAGGACTGAGCTATCCAAGTGCCCCTTACTGATTTTTTTTTTTTTTGTCTCCATACTTCTGCCTTTTGCAGAATGTCATTTAAGAATGTCATGGAATCATACCATATGTAGCTTTTTACATGTATGTATCTTAATACAAATTTTAAGTATCCAATGAGTTAAAATAAATTGCTGTATTAAAGAATAGAAACATGTAACTATTTTTATATTTCTCATAAAGTAGTCCTACTGATTGCCATCGTTACTAATCCTATTGTTTACATAATAGCATTTATGTAACACAAAGGCAAGTAATACAGAATATAATTTGCACCAAACACCTATTTTTCATATATTTTTAAAAGATTTTATTTGACAGAGAATGAGAGAGAGAAAGAGTATGAGTAGACACAGCAGCAGAGTGAAAGAGGAGCAGGCTCCGTGCTGGGCCGAGAGCCTCCCGCGGGGCGGATTCCAGGCCCTGGGATCACGACGGGAGCCAGAGCAGGTACTTAACCGACTGAGCCACCCGGGCGCCCCTATTTTTCATATCTTAATGATATTTATAGTTCTAATGTATATAATTTCAAATACATCTTTTCATATTTCTAGTTAAAGTAACACATACACGTGTATGTGTATAATTATTTTTAACATAGTATTATGGGCTTGGGGGGCTCCCAGGCTGGATTTCTAAAGTTGGTCACGTGAATCCTTTCCCTCCCCCTCGTCTCCATTTACGCGGAGGGACGCGGCGCCCACGAGGCCGGGCCGCTCTGTTCCAGGGGCGCCCGGTCCAGTGATGGAGCCAGACCCCAAACGGGCCGGCAGAGAGCAGCGCCGAGGGTGCCAGGGCGGGGGTTCCCACAGGTCACCCAGCCCGCAGGAGGCCCTCTGGGAAGGCTTCCCGAGGAGGCTGGGGAGGCCGGGCCCGGGGTGCGCTCGGGGCGCAGGGCGAGGGCTCGGGGAGCGCGGGGCGGGGGGCGGGGCGGGGGGCGGGGGCGGGGCGCGGCCCCGGGGCTCTCCGTCCGGCCCTGCCTCTCGCCGCCGTGCGCCGCGTCCTCCTCCGGGCGGTCCTCCGGGCGGTCCTCCTCCGGGCGGTCCTCCCTCCGTCCCGCGGCGCGGAGCTCGGAAGCGGAAGGCGGCTCCCGCGGAGGGCGGCCCGCACCGCGGCCAGCACGCCCGGCCCCGCCCCCGCCCCCGCCCTCGCCCTCGGCCCCGCCCTCGGCCCCGCCCCCGGCCTCCCTGCCCTCCCCGGCGTCTGCCGGCTCCGCGCCTCCCGCTGAGTCAGCCGGTGAGTCAGCGCCGCCCGCCGCGTCTGGGGGTTGGGGGAGCGGGCGGGGGCGGGGGGAGGGACGGGCCGGGGTGGGGGGGTGGGGGGAGGGGAAGGGCAAGGTCCGAAGTCAGGCTTCCAGTTCTTTGGCCTGCCGGCCGGATGTGGCCTGCTTGATGATTTTTGTTGAGCTCGGGAGCCGAGAACGGTTTTACATTTTGTAACTGTTGAAAAATACGAAGAGATTATTTTGTAACAAAATTATGTAAAATTCTAACTTCAGCGTCCATGAAGTTTTACTGGAACATTTGTTATGTCTGTCCAGGACTGCTGTGCAGAACATCAGAGTTGAGCAATTCTGAGAGACCGTGTGGCCCCCGAAGCCTGAAGCGTGTACTATGTACCTGAACCTTCACAGGTTTGCTGCCCACATTGGGGGCTGGGGGCTGGGGGCTGGGGGCTGGTGCTCAGGGCCCTGACTGTTAAGCAGGCAGCTCTGTCTTTGCAGATCTTGCGCGGGGGAGAGGGTGGTGGGCCTCCATCCTTATGGGGGCTTCCCACCCTGGGGAGCCATTCCCGCCCCACTAGGTCTTACCCCAGGGTTTGCCAACCAGCAGGAGAGCCGCCCTTACCTGCACTCCAGGCCACCCGCTGTGGGGCAGCGAAGTGGTGGTTGCTCCCCGTTACCCATTAACCAGCTAGTTCGAACACACAGTATCAAGGAAGTCAGGCTGCACATTTATTGCCTTGTTGCTCCGGGGAACGTGACAGGCCCCATGATCTGCAGCCCTGGAAAAGCCATCTTGGTGATCCAGGTTCTGGCCTTATGCCAGTTGTTGTTTAGGGCAGGCTTTTTGAAACTTTTTTTTTAACCTCAACCCTCAGTAAGAAATATATTTTACATTGCAGCCAAGTTTCACAAAACTATCTGCTCCATTACAATTGATGTACTCTTGCCATTGTCTGTTCCTTTTCTGTTTTTTAAAAATGATGATCATGAAACACAAAATTGACTTTCTCAACTACTAATAGGTTGCAACCTATTGCAATATGAAAAATGTGTTTGATGGTATCAAGACATGTCTATCTATTCTCTTTTTCAGTACGAAGCACAACAGAAAAGGGCCTCCTTCACCTGTTGGCGGAGACTTCCTAGTTCTCAATCTTCATGACTCCCCTTGCCGCCCTTGACGTAAGACAGAACCTCCGTAAGCAAGAAATCCACATACCTGTTTGCTTATATGCAATGTGCATTGAATCCTGGTAACTGTGATTACCCGGAGTAGGGGAGGATAAGAGGAATTGGGGATAGGAAGAGGACTTGCTCTTCACTCAAGTGCTGTTTGAATTCTGTCACATACATATTACTTTGCATTTTTTATTTAAAAACATTTCAAGCCTACAGAAGGGTGTTAGGAACACCTGTAAGTGTCCTGTACCCACCAACAAGTTCATGCACTCTACCTCCCTCCCACTCCATTCTCCTCACCCCCACCCTGCAGACCTCTTCAACCACCCCCAGGAGTGAAGGAGACCTCAGAATGCTTAACATTCTCAGCAGTGGGCAGTGCTAACAACTGATAGGTCAGAAGGCCAGTTGAAAGTTGGTTGCCATCCCATAGACTGTTGACCAGCATGTGGACTTTTTATTTTGCAAATTTAGACTTACAAAAAAGTTGCCAGGATAGCACCCTCTGCTCAGATTCCCCTAATGTTAACCACGGTAGAAGGACCAAAGCCAGGGGATTAACAATGATACAACACTGTTCACTCATCTACTAACTTTATTTGAATTTTGCCAAATGTCCCACTAGCATCCTCTTCTGGTCTAGGACCCCGTTCAAACCCCACGCGGCATCTAGTTGTCCTGTTCCCTTCCACTCCTACCTGGGACAATCCTCCATCTCTCCTTTCAGTGCAACGCTTTGGCCAGTTCTTTTGTAGGACAGATCTCACTGTTTTCTCCTTACTAGATTGAAGTCATCATGCATTTTTGGCAAGAATACCACAGAAATGATGTGCCCTTCTCAGGATACGGTATCAGGCGGTGTTGGTGTGGCTAGTACCGGTCATAATGATTTTGATCACTTGGTAAAAGTGGTGTCTCCCTGAGGTTTCTCTGCTATAAAGTCACTGTTTTCCTTTGTAATTAATAAATATTCTGTGGGGAGATGCTTTGTGACTATATAAATATCCTATCCCCTTCATACTTTTTCCCACTAATTTAGTATCCCTTGAGGATTCTTGTTTGCAACAGTTACTGCCGTAGCTTTTACCAAATAGTGATTTTTCTATTTCCACTGTTCTTTCTCCATTAATGGGAATTCTGCTGTAAAAAGAAATTGTCTCTTTCCCCCATTTATGTACCTCATTCCATTATCTTTCTATCGTTATGGATGGTCTCTTAGATATTACTATTATTTTGTGCTCCTATGATACCAGAGTTGGCTATTGAGAGCTCGTCTGAGGTAGCCCCTGTGCTCTTTGACACACCGCCATCATTCCTGGAGCACTTCCTTACTGTCTGGCACAAGATGTTCCAGGCCCATCTGGTAATTTTCCTCCCAGCCCAGGAGTCAACAGTTTCTCTATGAGCCCTGGTTTGTTTTCGTGGAGAATGGTATTTAGAAAGTAGGGTCTAGGCACCAATCAGATTTAACTTGGTTGAATGAGAATGCCAAACTGGACTGGCCTTCAGAAGAGCTTGGGAAGGAGAGAGGCAAACTGTGTAGGGCAGAGAGGGGAGGAGAGAAGCTAAGACACAAACAGACACTGAGGTTGAGAGAGAGTGCAGAGCAGTGTGAGCCAAGGGAGGGAGGGCAGCGTGACTGTTCAGTCCTTGGCTGGGAGTACCCTTGGGAAGCATGGCCTCCATGCAAATATAAGGAAGGATTCAGAAAAAAACCATCAGCAAAACAAGAAAAGAAAACCTATGGAATGGGAGAAGATAGTTGCAAATGACATATCTGATAAAGGATTGATATTCAAAGTATATGATGAACTTCTATAACTCAACACCAAAAAACCCCAAATAATCTGATTTAAAATGTACAGAGGACTTGAACAGATACTTCTCCACAGAAAAAATACAGATGACCAACATCACTGATCATCAGGGAAATGTAAATTAAAACCACAATGAGCTATCACTTCACACCATTTGAGAATGGCTCAAAAACTCAAAACGCAAGACTCAAAAACATAAGAAATCACAAATGTTGGTGAGGATGTGGAGAGAAGGGGACCTTGGTGCACTGTTGGTGGGAATGCAAATTGTGTAGCCATTGTGGAAAACAGCATGGAGGTTCCTGAGAAAATGAAAATAGTATTACCATCTGACCCAATACCATATGATCTGAATACCCACTACTGGGTATTTACCCAAAGAAAACAATAACACTAACTCAGAAATATATATGCACCCCTATCTTTATTGTAGCATTATTGACAATGCCCAAGATGCACAAGCCACCCAAGTCAATCCGTAGATGAATGGATAAAGAAGAAGTGGTATATATACAGCAGAATATTATAAAAGAGAATGACATAAAAGAATGGCACAAGATGTTCCAGGAGCATCTGGTAATTTCAAGCCATAAAAAAGAATGAAATCTTGCCATTGATGACAACATGCATGGATCTAGAGGGTATTATGCTAAGTGAGGTAAGTTAAATCCCATATGATTGTACTTATGTGCAGAATCAAAAGAACAAAGAAAATAGATCCATAGATACAGGGAACAAACTAATGGTTGCTGGGGAAGGGAGTGGGCAAACATGAGTGAAGTGGGGTGGGGGATATAGACTTCCAGTTTGGGAATGAGTAAGTCATGGGAATAAAAAGGGATGCATAGGGAACGTCATCAATGGCATTGTAACACGTTGTATGGTAATAGATGGGAACTACGCTTGTGAGCATACATGTAGACTTATGGAGTCACTATTTTGTACATCGGAAACTAAAGTCACACTGTGTATCAACTATACTTCAATTAAAAAAACAAGGAGGAGCACCTGGGTAGCTCAGTAGCTTGAGCATCCCACTCTTGATTAGGGCTCAGGTCAGGATCTGAGGTCTGTGATGCAGCCCAGTGTCAGGATCTGCACTCAGCAGGGAGTCTGCTGGAGATTCTTGCTCTCCCTCTCCTTCTGCTTCTCTCCTCTTTCTAAAATAAATACATCTTAAAAAGAAAAAAATGCCTCACACCCTCCCCCCAATCAAGGAACACTGGGCTGCAGGCAGAGCTTGTGCTGGGGTATATACCTGGGGCCTGAAGTTGGGAGGAAGAGGACTTACCATTTTTATCTTACAGTGTTTCCTTTTGTCAAACTGAAGAACAATGGAAGGGACGCAGATGACTAGTGCAGTGGGGTTCACCCAGCACAAACAGGTCTTTGCATGGAGGGGCCAGTTGCTTTGCGGTTCCAAATGCTGAGATCCTTGGGGCTCAGAGGGAGTACAGCTATCAAACTCCTCTGCTTGTTACCCACAGCAAGAAGTACATCTTACAACGTGTCCTAACATATAGATACCTGTTCAACTTATATCAATACCCACTCTTGTGATGTATGACACAAGCTGTTTTCCTAGGCAGGTTACTTCCCGCTAGTTTCATTCCCTTACATACTAACGAATGGATCTTAACCTACAGTTTGAAGAACACCCTCCAGGACAAACTCTTACTGTGCAGACAGGGTAACTGAGGCCTAAGAAGGGAATGGAGTGTCCCAAATGCTATGGCTTTTCGAGATGACCATTTTACTTAATGACCTTTCAAACAATGCTACATTTGTATAGCTACTGGAGGGAAATAGGTCTGGATAATGAGAGTGTGAAGAGCTAGATGAAATTAGGTTGAGGGTCTTGAACCAGAGACTTGCTGGCCTTATTCCATAGCCCCAAATTCCTAATGTTGGAGGCCTAATGTTGGGCTCTTTGAAACTAAATAAATGTTTTATCCTTCACATGTCCCTTCATGACTTACTCAGCAAAAGCTCTGGGAAGGTACTAGGCAGAGGCCCGCCTGCAGGAGGAAGGTGTGAGTGCCTTGCCCTCAGGGTGCTCCCGAGAGAGTGTCCTTGGGAGGCAGACAGACAAGCAGCCACAGAGGACCTTGCAGGAAGAGATGTACAGGGTGGGGGTGGGGCACGTTGAGGATTTGGGGCCTGGAGAGCAAAGTGTGATGGGAATGACAAGGAGGGGCTGGAGACACAGAAGCTTCATGATGGAGGCCTTGTCTGCCTGCCACCCAACAGAGTTTAAACTTCATCCTGTGGGCAGTGGGGGCCGGTGATGGTGCTCTGAGAAGAGGCGGTCACCTGGCCAGATTTGTATCCTTTACACTGACTCCTATAGCCACAGGAAGCTGGTGGCCAAATTGACACTGCGGTACATGGAAGCTACCCTGTGAGGTGACCCAGGTCTAGAAAAAGGAAGCTGGAGTTTGCAGTGAACAGCTGACAGCAAGAGCAGACCATCTGAGGCATGAAGGCAACTTTGCTACCCGCCCCCAACCCCAAGTATAGAGACCATGTGCGCTTTTCTAAAGACATGGCCCTGACATCAGAGAGACTTCTCAAACCCACTATCCTGAGGGTCTGCCCTAGAGAATCACACCAGCCGGAGCTCCAGAACTCAGTCCCTGAGCCCCTCTGTTGGGCTAGGCACTTGAGCACAAGGTGGAGTGTCACAGTGAAAAAGACATGCAGTACTGTGCCGCGCGGACCTGGGTTCGACTCCTGCCTCTTCCACATAAAATTAGGTGACTTTAGGAAAGTTGGTTAACTTTGCCCTGGATTATGTATAGTTTCCTCATTGTCCAACAGGGAGCAGGGGGTAAGTGTGGATGAGTTAATGTGTTTGAAGTCTGCTATAAATCCCAAATCCACTCTTGTAATTTCCTTTTATTTTTTTATTTTTATTTTTTTAAAGATTTTATTTATTTATTCACGAGAGACACACACAGAGGCAGAGACACAGGCAGAGGGAGAAGCAGGCCCCATGCAGGGAGCCTGATGTGGGACTCAATCCTGGGTCTCCAGATCATGCCCTGGGCCCAAGGTGGTGCGCTAAACTGCTGTGGGCTGCCCTCAGAATTTCCTTTTAAAGATGAGAAGGCCAAGGTCAGAGAGGTTAAGTGACTTGCCCAAGGCTATCCCGGGGGTGGCACCTGGAGCCCCAGGGTGGTCTGATTGTATGCAGCCCCTGTTCCTTCTGGGAGCTAGTGTTTCTCCATGCTGCGCGATTCTACAGCAAGCAGAGCCCTGCTGTCCGCACCCAGCCTGAAACGACGTGTGACTGTTCACCTAGTCCCAGGGGCCAGAGTGGGTAGCGATGAGTCACCCCAAGCGGCTCCAACAAAGAGACCCCTCCTCCCCAGCCAGCAGCTGGGCTGAGACCTCGTTTCCAAGCAACAAGACACAACATATATAAATACAACTTGGTCTCTTGCTGTAACAGTGAGACCTGTTTCTTGCACTGCTGCCTTTTCCTTGCTTCTCCCCTCTGCCCCTCAGCCTTCCCTCCAGCTTCTCCTGAGGCCGTAGGTTTGATCCTCAAGCTAAAAGCTTCCAGACCAGAGTGAACCTGGACTGCTAGGGGTGGATGTGGAGCTCTGCCTGGGCCATGGATGGAACAAGGCTGCCGGGTGGGGTGGGAGGGAGGTGCAGAAGGTATGGGCGGTGGCAGCAGACAGGATGGATTTCTACCATTCCGGCTGGGGAAGGGCAGTAGCAGCAGGACAGAACTTCCTGACGCTGAGGCAGGAGCATGGCAGAGGGAGGCTCCTCAGATGGGGGTGCCCACCCATTTCCGTGGGGCAGGAGGGGCTTCCGCTGCTCTGGGTGCCCCAAGTGGTGACAGCTTCCAGTGTGAGTCTCATGGCATCTCCTCTTGAACCTGTGCTTTTCTCATTCCACCTCGCATTATCTGGTTACTCGGTTTAGCTGCCAAATGTCTTGAGAGGGTCGCTCCCCTGGAAGAGCCTCTTGCCTACACGCTTGCTCAGCTTATGCCCAAGACAGCGTGTGTGCTAACAGTTCTCATTTTAGGACTCCTCTTGTGGCCAGGCAATGAACTTGTTGCTGCACATATATCATCCTATTAACCCTCACAATGACAATGTACATCAGTATTATTTTTTCATCAGTTTTATTAGGCTTACACACAATAAAATAACACGGTTTTTAAGTTACATTACATTTTTATGGTACAATTTGATGGGTATTGACAAAAGAATACAATGTTGTAACCAGCATCATGGTGTTCATGACCTAGAACATTTCCATCACCCCTCTGCAGCCTGTCCTCTACCCATGGCCCCAAGTAACCACTGGCCACTATAGTTTTACCTTTCCTAGACTTCCATTTAAATGGAATGCCATGTGTAATCCTCTGTCGGGGAAAGTCTTCTTTCACTTAGCATAATGCTCTTAAAATGTTATTGTTTTGTTCCTTTCTTTGCTAACCAGTTAATAAATATTAACTGTTTATTAAATGGGCTGTTTCCATTTTGGGGATATTATGAAAAAAGCAGCACTGAACCCTTACGTACAAGCATTTGTGTGGATGTGTGCTTTCATTTCTCCAGGAGTGGAACTGCTGGTTCATTCAAGAGATGAAAGATCGTAGCTCAGGGAGGTTAAGAAACTTGCCTGAGCTGACACACCTTGGCAGAAATTCACAGCCAAGTCTGACCTCTATGGCAGATGGTCACCCATAGGAAATAGGTATTTTTTTAGTTGAAAGTACTTCTTTGGCCAGTAATTCCTATAGTAGTGTGTACCTGCGCCAGATTCAGCTGTATTCAGGCTCTTAACTGGAATAAGTAGACTCATGCTAAGCATAAGTTGCTGAGTGCACAGGGGCATAGGTCACTCTTTGAAGAATTTTAGCAGGTGACTTCCAGAAGCCTTAGAGGCAGAGCTGCAGGCTTTTTGTTTTGTAAAAGTGTTTGGCAGGCTTCTCCACTGTGAAATTACTGTTTTCTCTTTCTAATTAATTACTTTCTTGGAGAAAGTAGCAAAGCTTCCTTTGAGAGAAAGCACCCTGCTCCTCATTAAGCTTTTACCCAACGGTCTGAATACCCATTATGAATTTCCTGAGTCCACCATTGCTTTTAATATTTAGTTGGCATTTTTCTGGTAGGGGGAGCTTTCCCTTTCTCCTCACTTATGTTTAAATGAGTATGCCTCATAAATTATTTTATAATCTATTATCATCATTGCTTTAATGTTCAACATGTCTCAGATTTGGCCAAAATCAGTCCCTTGAAGCTGACTCCTGTGTCCTTTTAACACTTGTACAACGTTGCAGGCTTTCACACTTCTGCAGCAACCCTGGTCCCCTTCAGAGGAGAATGGCATTCAGAAGCCAAGAATGGGACGCTAAGATATACTCATTGTTGCTGGGATGTCCCACTTCTAGGCCTCCACTTCAAGCCAACTAGGCAGTGCAGTTCTCTGCTCAGAAATCCCTCCACAAACTTCACAAATTTATAAACCTCCTGGGGTGGGGGGAGTGCAGGGAACATTTTCCAGCTTTTCTTACTTTGGCATGAATAAATTCTAGGGCAGAGGACATGAGAGGCTGGTTCTTGAGGATGGTGGAAGAGGACCAGGGAGAATGGGGGCAGGTGTAATAGGGGAAAGGTGGTCTTAGGGACTCCAGAAGGTACACTGTGTCTCCAGTGGTGACAGAAAACTGCCCTGGTTCTCCTGGCACAGACCCTGTGCTATGCTCAAGGCTGATGGACCAGCTGGCTCATGAGAGCCTGATCACTGAATGAATTCCACAATTAGAGGTGGGGACTTACAATATGGGGCCACCATCTCAGAGTTAGTCTCCCTGAAAACAACTGCCTTTTGGTTGTGTTTGGGCACCCTCCATTCTTAAGGGGCTGCTGGCTCTCCAGCTTACTGGGGCAGGTGCAGTGCTGGGCCTCTCGTGGGCAGCAGTGGGAACAAAGCTGTTTCCAATGACTTTTACATTGGTGTCCAACACAATCCTGTCTTCCACTGAGTGAGCAAGGCCAAGAGGATCAGTCACTGGTCCCTGCCAACTCTAGTGTTTGTGGTTTAGCCTGGCCAGAGTCACCAGGCCTGGTCACAGCAGGGCAGCTGGTGTTGGAAGGCACAGGGAACCCCACTCTCTGGGACAGGTCAGAGGAACCCCAGCATTCTTGGAGGGGCCAAGGTGTCAGTAGCACTGCTGTCTCTCAGAACGCTGACCCCTCTCCAGTATAGCTTCAGACAATCTTGCCTCTGATGAAGAACTAGACCTTCAATGAAGAAAGGACATCAACATTTTGAGCAGACTTGTAGGAAACAGCTGTGGAAGGAGCTGCTTCACTCTGGGTTGAGGGGCGTAATGAGCCAGAAGGATGAAAATGACTAATGCTACATTAGTGTCTGTTGGCATCAACACCATGATGATGTACATGATGTGTGTGGGGGGTGTCCCACAAACCAGCTTGGGGGTGCCCAGAGGGAAGGAAGCCAAGGTTTCACCACAGGCCAGGCTAAAGCTGGAGGGCAGGGCTCCAGGTGGTGGGAGGAGCAGCTGAAGGCAAGACAGGGAGTGGTGCCCTTCGGCATTAGGCAGGGGCCCAAGGATCTAGCATCAGGGAGGAACCCTGAGACACCAGGCACTAGGGAGGGCTGGACTGATGAAATCCATTCAGGGCTGCTCTATTAGATGTCCCAGCAGCTAATCGAGTCAGGTGTTGGGCTCTCTGTGTGGAGCCTGCTTCTCCCTCTGCCTGTGTCTCTGCCTCTCTCTCTCTCTCTCTCTCTCTCTGTGTCTGTCATGAATATATAAATAGAATCTTAAAAAAAAAAAAAAAAGATATCCCAGCAGCCTGGTGACAACAACCCCACCTTTCTCTGATGCTTTTTCCTTAAATGCAAATCAGAATAATAATTCTGACACATTTCTCAGGATGTTTGTTTAAAAACATCTAATAAAACATGGTAAAGAGAGTGGGGAAGAGGCAGAGAGAGAAGGAAAAAGGAAGAGAAGGATGACTATAAAAAGGAGAAAGGGAAGAAACAATTCTCATTCGGCTGTCAAGACACAGAGATCAGAAGCAAATGATGGGCCATTAGGGGGAGCTGCAGCGGTGGAGGCCACGAGGAGGCCCTAAGCAAATGGCCAACTTCTAAAAAACTAAGTATTCTTAACAACTGGATGTCTTAAAGGCGTATCTTTTACTATGAAGTCTTAGAAGGCACTAACCCAGATAACCCATGTGATTTAAGCATCTCTGGGTCCTTTTCCAAAACAGGAAGTTCTCCCCAAGGGACAGTCTATAATTTTCTTTGCACTGTATCATGTCCTATCTAATGCTAGGACAAGGGCTAAGGGAACATGAAAGGGATGGTCATCTCCTAGATGGATTTCACTTCTCAGATTTTATTTAGCATCGGTATCTAATGTGGCCTGTCATTTTGCTGTAAACACCAAGGGCAAAAAGAAATCTCTATTGTGTTCTCTGGCAGCCGAGAAGCAGTCCTTAGCTCTCTCTATCCAGTATATGAACATCTTTCACTTAAAAAAAAAATTAAGGGATCCCTGGGTGGCGCAGCGGTTTGGCGCCTGCCTTTGGCCCAGGGCGCGATCCCGGATACCCGGGATCGAATCTCACGTCGGGCTCCCGGTGCATGGAGCCTGCTTCTCCCTCTGCCTGTGTCTCTGCCTCCTCTCTCTCTCTCTGTGACTATCATAAATAAATAAAAATTTGAAAAAAAAATAAACTAAAACTTTAACCCAAAATTAAAAAAAAAAATTAAAATAAAAGAGTTCAAGTATATATATCAGCTGTCCAATTTATGTTTGTAATTATAACAGAAAGTAAACCACTTAGGTTGCCTAGGTGAAAACGTAGGATGCAAAATTGCACATAGAGGATTGCAACTACCTAAAAACTATCTAAAAATGTACCTGGGGGATCCCTGGGTGGCGCAGCGGTTTGGCTCCTGCCTTTGGCCCAGGGCGCGATCCTGGAGCCCCGGGATCGAGTCCCACGTCGGGCTCCCGGTGCATGGAGCCTGCTTCTCCCTCTGCCTGTGTCTCTGCCTCTCTGTCTCTCTCTGTGTAACTATCATGAATAAATAAATAAAATCTTTAAAAAAAAAATGTACCTGGGAGCAAAAAAATAGCACAACAAAGATCTTTGCAGGGAGAAAAAACTTGAATGGAAACAGCTATCAATGGAATGAGAGACTTTTCTCTCTTGTGTTTCTCACATTTTCTATTAACATGTGTAATATAATGGAAAATACTCAATGAACATAATTTTAAAGAAATATACATAATAGCAACTGATGAAGGAAAACATTAGAGGTGACTGAGATCACACAGAAAGTTCAAGACAAGCCTCTAATAGAAAATCTTGTCATATGGCCTCTTTCCACACTCAGAAAGCTTCTTGGGCAATCCCAACAGCGGAAATCTCAGAAATGACTTTTCTTTGCTTGTGGAAGCACTGTGGCTTTTTAATCAGGAGATTAACTTACTAATGTTTTGCTTTTTGACATAGCAAAGTGAGTGTCCACCCCAAAGGCCCTGGGGATAATGATGACAATAATAAAAATGAAAATAACAGACTTACCACGGATCATGTATACAGCACATAATATGCCTGTGGGGTCCCATTCTAGCTCCCTAAGTCCTCACTCTCCATGTACTTCTCAGGGAAGACACGACTGGCTGCTATGCAACAGCCATCTAACAAGGGAGTCTGCTCCCTTGTAACCTCTAGCCTGGGTTTGTGGTCAGACACGGGGCACACTTCCTGCGGGCTGAACCCATCATGGTAATACTGACTCCTTTGCAGACACAGGAAAGCAGCTGACCCAGCTCATCAATGAGATGCTCTTAGGAGCAGGTTCAGCTACCAGTCACAGACACTCCTCTTTTACGTGAAAGTACAGAGACTTGTGGTTCAGACTGGGAGGAGGTTCTGCTTACACCACTCCTGTGTGCAGCCCCTTGTTCTCATTCTCCAAGATGGCTTGTAAGGTATTCCAGGATGGAGAAGGGGATGAAGATAGAGGGGCCAAAGCAATGGTCTCTTGAGGAAGGGTCTCTGAAGAAGATTCCATTCAAGAATCCATCCACTGATTTCCCTTTTACTAGTACTTAGTCACAGGACCACATTTAGCTGCAAGGCAGGCTGGGAAATAAACTGTTTTTAGGAGGTCTGTTGCTAAAATTTGCAGCTAAAATTTGATTTTTATGGAAGGGGGAAAATACACTTGGGGGCACTATTAGCAGATTTTTAGCAAGAACGAAAGGGGGAGTTAGCTGGAGGGCTGATATGAGATTGTCCTTGATGAAAAGAATCCCAAACATACCTTGCTTCAGATCTTGGTTTCTAATGCTATTCTTCAATAAGAGGAAACAGGACTCCTTGGAGAATGGATGATTCTAGGACTGGGGAAAGAAATATTCAAGATGACTCTGGCAATCTGGCAATGCCAGAAAATAAGGATGTACTCAAAAAGTTTAAAAAAAAAAAAAGGAAAGAAAAGAAAATCCCACAATGATGGACTTAAGTCAAAGGGTGATAGGAACCAATGGAAAGAACCCCTAATAGCTAAATCTGGAACAACTTGAGCAAGAAAATAAATATATTATATTGGATTACAGACTAAAATGTAAAGTAAACATCTGTGAGTCCATACTAATATGAAAGATTGCATAAATAACTGAGGGAGAAGAGACACATATTCTATGAAGAATTCCAAGGAATTTACGTAGCTTCTCCTCACTCAGGAAATGAAACACAACTCTCCAATCCTTAGGTGGAAGCACAGTGATTTCCTTTCAAAGAATACAATATGGAAAGCGGTGATAAAAGAGTGAGAGAACTCTGACAAGTGAGGCTTGAAAAGGCAACCAAGGTCAACCTCAACAGCCATAAATCATGTTGATGTTATGTACCCCTGGTGGGTTGTGGTGAGAAAGGCACTTCACCTCTGTGATCTTCACTCCCAAATTCATAACCCTAGTTTAAGCATGAAAAAAACATAAGACACACCACAGTGGAGGATTAGTCTACAAAATATCTGACCAGGCTTCTCAGAACCATCAAGGTCATAAAAAAATGAGGGATATCATAGCCAAGATGAGTCTACGGAGACAGGAGGGTTAAATATAATGTGGGATCCTGGATGGCATTCTGACACAGAAAAGGAACATTAGATAAAAATTATAGAAATTTGAATAAAGTGTGGACTTCAGTTAATGATAATGTATTAATATTGGTTCCCTAATTTGCAAATGTTTATAATATTAATAATTGGGGAAACTGGATATGAAGTATATGGGAACTCTCTGTACTATCTGCTCAATGTCTTTTTAAATGTAAACCTGTTCTAAAATTAAAAGTTTATGAAAGAGAGAGAGAGAGAGAATATGAATGAATGAATGAATGAATATATGAATCCTTCCCCTTTCCTGTGTAGGAGGCCAAGATATTTGGAACTGAGGGAGTCATCTTCTGACTGTGGAGATGACAATTCATGGTCCTAACTCTAATCCCTTTATTGGGTTTTTGTTATATAAGAAAATAAACTTCACTGTAAACTGTTTGGGGCCAGGTGTCTTGTTCTTTGCAGCTAAATGCATCCCAACTGACAGTCCTCATATCACTTCTACAGCTACTGCTGTGCTTTATTTTTTTTTAAGATTTTATTTTATTTATTCATGAGAGACAGAGAGAGAGAGAGAGAGAGAGAGAGAGGCAGAGATACAGGCCGAGGGAGAAGCAGGCTCCATGCAGGGAGCCCAATGTGGGACTCCATCCCGGGACTCCAAGATCACGTCCTGGGCCGAAGGCGGCGCTAAACTGCCTGAGCCACCTGGGCTGCCCACTGCTGTGCTTTAGATCTTTATCTCCTTCCTCAAGATCTTTAGCCTGCTTAAACACCCTTCCTTCCTCATCTGGTTGCTCTCTTCTCTGGATTTGCCCCATGGCTACATCTCTCCCAACACCCCAAGGCCAGTAACTCCTGCCCTTCCCAGGACAGGGCAGTTCTCTTCCACTTCCAAACTTGTGCACACTTGAGTCCTTCTGCCTGGAATGCCCATTCCTCCACCCTTATTCCTCCCAGCAAATAACTTTCTGGATTTAAGTTTCAGTTCACTGTGTGTGATAGGCAGGATTCTCTTATGTCCTTGAAGATTCCACTAGGAAACATGGCCTGCATAACCCTTGCTACTGTGATTATAATGATCTGTACTACTATAATTAGGTTATGTGGTATGACACAGTTGATTTTTATTTTTTTTATTTTTATGTATTTATTTTTTAAAAGAAAATGGAAGCCTGCTTTTATTGATGCACACATCAACGGACCTGTGATTGGAAGGGGCAGCGACGTTAACACAACACTCGTGGTTAATGCAACGGAAACATAAAAGATAAAATAAAAAATAAAAAAAATGCAATGGAAACATGAGGGCAGGAGATGGCTTTGCAGGGACATGATGCCTTCATAAGTTAGGGAAATGAACCGCTAGCTGGCTGCCCTCTCATTTCATGTTCTTCACAAACTCCTCTCCCTTCTTGATGGAGGCCTTCAGCTCGGGGGATGGCTTCCGCTATCATCTTCTCTTCAAAAGGGGAGATCTTGTCAATGCCTAGATTCTTCTCGATACCCTTTTTCTCCAGCAGTAATGGTGTGGAGAAATAGGCAGTCTGCTTCCTGGGATTTAATGAAGGAACATTCGACAACTCCTTCCTTCCCATTCATTGTATCCACAAGGGAGAAGACAAACCCGGCTCCAGCATACGCTATGGACAGGGTGGCAGAGCCTTCTCCAGCTTTGGCCTTCACCACCTCCTTGCCGGCCTCCTGGATCCACCCAGTGATGGCTGTCAGCTGGGCGGGGGGTGGGGGGGTGGGGAGGGCAGGGGGATGACGGTCTTCTCGGCATGCTGCCAATAACAGGAACGTTGACTCATGTGAGATCCAAAGCTTTCAGTTCTGCAATGGAAGTGTTGGCCCTGACAATGTCCAGGGTGGTCCCCTCGAAGATTTTACTGGGGTGGTAAGCTCCGTGTTTCTTGAAAACCTCCATTGCAATTGGGATAGTGGATTAAACTGGACTTGAAATGACACAGATCATGGCCTCGGGGCAATGCTGGGCACAGGCAGCAGTCAGGGTGGCCACAATTGAGGCATTGGTGTTGAACAGGTCATCCCGTGTCATGCCTGGTTTTCTCGGGACTCCTGCTGGAATAACCACCACATCACAACCCTTGAGGCAATGCAGCAGCTGCTCAGGTCCGAGGTAGCCTTTCACATTTGCTCTGGTCTTGATGTGGCTCAGATCTGCGGCCCCTCTGGGCATATGAGCAATATCCCAGAGGGTCAGGGGGCTTACTAAGGAGCTGTTCTTGAGAAGAAGCGCAAGGGGCTGTCCAATTCCTCCGGAAGCCCCAAGTACAGCTACTTTAACATTGTTCTGGGCCAGGGTGCTGAAGCTGTGGTGGAGAGTGGCGCTGGCAGGGCCTGGGCAGGTGAGGGCAGAGACCATGGTTGGTTGGAGCGGGCGGGGAGCTGAACAGCCGGTGAAGGAGCCGGCGGCTGGCAGGTGACACCAACGACCTCCATCCACAGTTGATTTTTTTAAAAGATTTTATTTATCTGAGAGTTAGAGCATGCTAAGTGTGTGGGTGAGGGGCAGAGGGACAGAGAGCCCCAAGCCGAAGCCACACTCAGTTCAGAGCCAGACACAGCGTTCAATCTCACAACCCTGAGATCACGACAGAGTCAAAACCAAGAGTCAGATGCCCAACCAACTGTGCCACTTGGGGAAACCCTGATATAGTTGATTTTAAGAACAGGTTATCTGGGAGTGCCCGATTTAATCACATGAACTTTTATTTATTTTTTATTTTTTTAAAGATTTATTTATTTATTCATGAGAGACGAGAGAGAGAGAGAGGCAGAGACATAGGCAGAGGGAGAAGCAGGATCACGCCCTGAGCTGAAGGCAGATGCTCAACCACTGAGCCACCCAGCAGAAAGTTTTCTCTGGTTGGGAACAAAAGACGGAGTCAGAGATTCAATATGTGAGGAGGATTTGATTTTCAAGAAATTTTTTTTTAATAATTATGTTCTACATCATGGTTTTATTTTTTTAAAGATTTATTTATTGATTTATGATAGACATAGAGAGAGAGAGAGAACCAGAGACACAGGAGGAGGGAGAAGCAGGCTCCATGCAGGGAGCCTGACGTGGGACACGATCCCGGGACTCCAGGATTGTGCCCCGGGCCAAAGGCAGGCGCTAAACTGCTGAGCCACCCAGGGATCCCCTGATTTTCAAGAAATTTTTTGTTCCTGGCTTTGAGGACAGAGGGGTCACGTGGCAAGGAACACTGGTGGACTCTGGAAGCTGACAGCAGGCCCTGGCTAACTGCCAGCAAGGAAATGGGGACTTCAACCCTACAACCACAAGGAACTGAATCCTGCCAACAAGAATGAGGACGGAAGCAGATCTTTCCAAGAGCCTCCAGCTAAGAACTCAGCCCAGCTGACATCCTGATCTCATCCTTGTGATACCCAACAGAGAACCCAGCCATGATGCCCTGCTGACTGCGACCTATAGAATGGTGAACTAATGTGTAGGTGTTGTGTTAAGCCACTAAGTCTGTGGCAGTTAGTTATGCAGCAATAGAAAACTCACATAGCATGCCTCTTCTCTGAGGTCTTCCCTCATTCCTCAGGCACACTGTGACTTCTCTCTGCTGCTGGGGCACCTCAGCTACAGGGCAAGTCACTAAATATTATAATCATCCACTTAGCAGTCTGCCCTGTTCACAAGATTCCAGAGTTCCTGAGAAATGTTGGAAACTATCACTTCATCACTGCAAAGTCAGGCACAGAGCAGGAAAGCAAAAATAATGGTTAAGTGAAGAGTTTCATTAAGAAAAAAAAATCATAATATCACTAATTTGTAATCATATATACTAAAATCTCCAAAGATGCAGATTTAATGTCTAAGCAGGAGAAAAAGTGACCAGGTAAAAAGAGAATGGAGGAAAAAGTTTATTACTATACATGCAGGGTGTTTCTAAGGAACCAGATGTGAATGAAGTACTCAGGTAGGGTAGGTAGTTGAGGGAAGAAGCAGAAGTATGAGGAAAAAAATCCATCTCTACATTACTTAGTAAATAGGTATTTATTGAATGTCTGCTATGCAGTCAGGCCAGGAACTGGGGAAAACAATACAGGATCTAAATCTTGCCCTCAAAAATACCGAGAGCCTCCTTTCTGCGGTGGTATACCAGGCTTAGAATGTTAGAATCAAAACAAATCTTAAAGATCTTGATTTTCTGTGTACTTAAGCTTTAAAATCCTCTACTTTTTGAACCAGTGGGAGCAAACTGATTTTCTATCGATCTGGGTATTTTTGAGGTCCTCTGGTATAGGCCCTTCTTTGTCTTGTCTGCCTAACTCTGTGCAGAGCAGATGAACCATTATCAGCTCGGTCTGATAGTCATTTAGGTGGTTTTGAGGCTTTCACTATTACAAACACCTGCCAAATAGCAACTTGGCGCCGTCGCCTCTGCTATCTCTGAAAGGGTCTGTGATGAGGACTCCAGGGAGGGGCCCCAGATACTTAGTGATCGTCCAGCACCGTCTCCCAGGGTAGGGTCCCTGCCCCACGGAGGCCCGCTCCTTGAGCAGCTTGGGCCGCGGAGTTGGAGCAGATGCTCCCCTCCAGGCCTGCTGGTGCCGCTGCCATCTCGCTGAATTCAAGCGCGGGGCTGGAACTGAGGTCCGGAATAGGCCGGAGGCGGCGGGGCGGGTGGGGGCGCGTGGGGGCGGGTGGGGGAGGGGTCCACCAGGGACCGAGAAACCCAGTAGACGCTGAGCGAGGGGAAAATGGTTCCGGAAGTCGTCCGGGGTACTTGAGGGAAGAAGAGATGGGGCGGAAAAGATGCTTTCTAGGTCAGAGCAGCGTGGGCTGGAAACGGTCGGAATACAGGTCAGTGACCGCGGCCAGGGCCTCTCCCGCCACGCGGTTAGTTCGCGCTGCCTCCTGCGGGCCCCGCGGAGCGAGGGGGTCGGGGCGAGACTCGGGTTTGGGCTCCTGCCACCGCGCTGGGGCGGGGCGTCGGACTCCTCTCTGGGCCGCTCCCCGTCTGTTGCCCTGGGGGAGTGGCGCCTGCGGGGGCCCCCAGAACGGCGATAGGCAGTAAACCGGGGGGCCGTACAGCTTGGAAGGCCCGCGGGGGTTGACGGCCGGCCGCCAAGCCGACAGGGACCTCTAACGTCCTGGGCACTTGGCTCATCAGCGGTGGCGCGTCTGCCTTCGGCCCGGTCCTTGCCGCGGTCCTGGGACCGGCTCCCGCATGGGGGTCCCCGCAGGGAGCCTGCTTCTCCCTCTGCCCATTTCCCTGTCTCTCTGCGGCTCTCATGAATAAATAAAGTCTTCACATGATTTCTAAAGTGCTTCAGAAAATAAGTCCGCAGTGGAGCTCGAGAATTCAGAGGCAGAGGGCTTTCCGCCCGCCGCCTGCGTGCGAGCGCGGCCGCTCCCCTCCCGGTCGCCGCCCCCGCAGGAGCCAGTCCCGCGCCGGCCGGGAGGGCCCCCGCGCCAGGACTCCCACGGGAGCCGGACGACACAGGCGCGCGTGCGCGTGCGCGAGCGCGGCGGCGGCGGCCCGGAGCTCGGGGCGGGGCCGGCTCCGCGGCTGACCCGGGCTGGGAATCCCCGCGCCGCCCAGAGGGTGGGGGCCGCCGAGCGTGCGTGGGCGCCGCCGGCCACTGCGCAGGCGCGGGCACGCTCCCCTCGGCCTCCGCGCGGCGTCGCAGGGTGGGCGCGCGCGCCCGCGGCGGCCTCGGCTCCCGGCTGGCGGGAGGGCTGCGCGCGCACGAGCGAGCCGGCCGTGACGTGCGCCGCGCTACGCCCGACGTCACGGGCCCGTGTGTAGTGGCGGCCCCGCTGTCCTCAGCTGCGGCGCCTGACGGAGGTGGTGCGGCCGCTGGGTGCGGCGTTAAGGGGGCGCGCGGCGGCGGCGGCGGCGGCGGCGACGCGGCCGACGACGACGGGCAGGCCGGGCACCTCCGGCCGCGGAGTCTCCGCTCCCGCCCCTCCTTCGGCTTCTGGCGGCGCCCGGCCCACGGCTTCCTCCCTTCCTGCCCAGCTTCGCGCGGGCCTCGGGGCCGCGGCGGCGAGGACCGAGGGGCGCCCAGAGGCCCCGGCCGGCCGCGACGGCCCGCGCGGGCTCCATGTGAAGGAGGGACCCGGCCCGCGCCAGACTCCTCGCGCGCCCCTCCGGCCCCCGGGGGCCCGCGGCGTCCCCGGAGCGGGGGGCGCGGTGACAGGCCGCGCGGGGGCGGAGGGGCGGGCTCGGAGGCGGTGGCGGCCCCTCCTCGGGCCTGCGGCTCCCTGCGTCCCCGCGGAGCGGCCGGTACGTGCCTGTGTGTGTGCGGGGCGGGGACCGCGGCGGGCCTGGGCGCAGCAGCCCCGCCGGGGGTTTCGCTGGGTGGCCGTCCCGCTCGCGGCGGGCAGATCTCGGGGTCCCGCACCCCGACCCGAAGCCCAGGTCTGAGCCAAGTGGACGGCTGGCCGTGTGGCTGTCAGACACGTACTCCGCAGGGCTTTAGAAGGAAGATCGCAGCTGGTGCCTGGGAGGAGAAGTGTTCCATGCAGCGAGCGAAAAAGTGCTTGTCTTTGCGTTGTCACATCGCGATAATCTCTTGATGGGGGCTGATGCTTCCTTCTCGCTCTGGCTCGCGCTTGCGGTGCGGCCGGCAGTTGTCTTGCACGGTCTGACTTCGTCTCAGCGCAGGGAGGTCAGTACGTGTCTCCCCATTTTACAGACGGAAAATTGAGTCTCGGAGAGATTAGGGAGTTTGGCCAAGGTGATGCAACTGGTGATCCGGGAAGCCTTAATTCCGAAAATATGATGTCTTTTCTGTAGGACTGCATCTTTGAGTCTTGAAAAAATAAATATATGAGGAAAATGAGAATAGCTGGGGAGTTTCTTCCTGCGAGTGAATTCTAAACATCATAGGTAGACGTAGTAGGCTGTCCGATGTGTTTTGCTGCAACCTAGCCAAGTCATTTTTTTTTTTTGGCTCCTCCCCACTATAAGAATTACTTTTAAAAGGTGGCGCTGGGCACCTTTACCCTTTTGCAGGAGGACTGAACAAGAGAATTTTTAACTTTTATTAAACGAGGAAATGTGGTAAAGACTATTTGATACATATTGAAAGATGGTGACAATTAAAAAATATAATTGGTAAGATGCGTATTTCCCGAAAAGTTACAATTTTACTTGTGCAGTTTATTCTTGACACATACGGGGAACTCGCAGTTGGGTTATTAGCTTGAGATTTCCTTATTGCAAAACTTGTTGAGTTATGTGACAATGGCTGAACGTACTTAGTACTTTGTGCAGTCTTATGCAATACTTCTGGGTTGAGTGTCAAAATTCAGTGTGTAGAATTGTAGAGTATCTAGAAAGTTATCTTTTAATAGTATGATGTTTTTTTCCCTTTTCGTTTATTTGTGTGTGGTGACTGAAGAGTGTTTATAAACTAAAAATTGTCATTTTAGCATTGGTCTGTACTATTTCTTTGTGGTTAGTGAAAAAGAAAATATTCCTCCCTATAAAAGAAAATATTGATAAATTCTTTGAGTAGGTGAAGCTTCACATATGGTTGCAAATGTTTAAGAAATGTACTGATGCCCAATTAATTACATTACTCTATAATTTCCTCCAGTATTTTATCAGGTTTGGGAAAAATTGTAGTCGAATGTTTTAGTATTGTCTGTAGAGAAAAGGTGACAAGTGGTTGGTTCATAGCTTGATTTGTTATTTGGTTAGAATATAGATTATGTTGAGTCCTGTTGATTTATGTTGAATGTGATATCATTATAGAATGGTTATCTTGGCACAATCTCCATGTGTTTCTTTAGAGAGAAGTAGCTGTTAAAGGCTTATTTTTTAAAATTGGATTACATTGTAGACTCTGTCTATTAAGCAGTGGTTTATGTGGCTCTTTAATTTATAGTTTCACCTTGCTGCTACCAAAGCAGTAAACTATATTTAGTAGATGCTGTACTAAAATGAAGTCATGTTAGGTTCCTGACAACTTTGGTTTTGGGTTGATCTTTTTTTCCCTTGTTGAATTGGAGCTCTCTGGGCTCCTCAACACCCTCTCCCAACTTTTTTCTATTATGAAACAATTTCAAACATACAGGAAATTATAATGGAGTGAACATCCATATCATGACCCTCTAGATTCAATATTTGTTGACATCTTGCTGTATTTGCTTTATCTATAAATATGTGTGTATTATTTTTGGTTCACCTATTTGAAACTAAACTGTAGACATTATGTCAGCATACATTTCCAAAGATGGACATTTCTTAATATAGCCAAAATACCATTATTATTAATTTTTTAGCACATATTTTCTAATTAATAATTAGTTGATAGTTTCTTGTTAATTCCTTAATGCAATCTAACATCATCCATATATAAATCTCCCTATTTATCCTGATTGGTCTTCTATGGTTTTTTATGCCCAGCCACACCAAACCAAGATACAAGGTTTTATTCACTGCATTGGTTAAATCTCTTTGGTCCCTTTGAATCTAGAACAGTTTCAACTGCCCCCTTTAAAATCAAGTTGCCTTTTTTTTTTTTTTTTTTAAAGCACTCAAGCCAGTTTTCTTATAAAATGAATCACATTTTGTATTTGTCTGATTTTTTTTTCCCCCACTCATGGTGTCATTTCGCATGTTCCTCTATTACCCTGTATTAGTTAACTACAAGCTAGCTTTAAAGGCTTGATTAGGGGACGCCTGGGTGCCTCAGTGGTTTGGCGCCTGCCTTTGGCCCAGGATGTGATCCCAGAATCCCGGGATCGAGTCCCACATCAGGCTACCTTCATGGAGCCTGCTTCTCCCTCTGCCTCTGTCTCTGCCCCTCTCCCTCTATGTCTCTCATGAATAAAGAAATAAAATCTTTAAAAAACCAACGTAAAGGCTGTGAACATAATTAAAATGTTTTTTAAAAAATAAAAAAAATAAAGGCTTGACTAGCTTCAAACTAAATATTTTGGAAGAGAATAACCCCCAAGTGATGCTGTGTAGTTACTATTACTTCCCATCAGGTCATATACTGTCAAGTCCCATTGTTTGTGATGCTGAGTTTGATCACTTGGTTATGGGGGCTAAGGTAAGGTATGTTTTCTCCGTTGAAATTAGCAATCTGTGGCATGATTAATTAGCACTGTATTGCTAGCTTGTTCTCCAATAATCTGTCATTGAACAGTTATAGCATCTATTGCTGACCCTTTTTAGGTCAACTTTTGAATTTCGGTGTTAACAATCTTTTGTTGAGATATATATACACATACACACACACATATATATAAATAAAAATCACAGGAATTTGTAAAATATCCTATACAGTTATATTGGATTCTGATTTTGTGGTTTTTAAATTTTTTAAATTATGAATTCCAGGTATCTCCTGTTATGAATAATAATAAGAAAAAACCTGGTTTGTGAAAAATGGGAAAAACTCAATGCCTCTCTTTTCCTGTACTCTCACCAAAGGAGTGCGATTTTTTTCTTAGCCAAGACAACAGAAATAACCAGAATATAATAAAGGAAGAATGGATTTACTAAAAAGCATTTTGAGAAGACTATTTTCTGGTAGAATGCGAGGAGTACTAGATCGAGGGTCAGAAGATCTAAATTCTAGTCCTAATTCTACCACTATGTGAAGTTTAAGAATTAAAACATTTTTTAAACCTCACTTGGCATTCTCATTTCATAATGATCAAGTTAGTGAACATTTATGAATTTCTTTTTATTGAAGTATAATTGACATACAATATCCTATTAGTTTTAGGTGTAAAGCAGTTACTCAATACTTTTATACATTACAGAATGATCTCCATAAGTCTGCATACCATCTGTCACCTTATAATGTTATTATAATATTACTGGCTGTATTCTCTATGCTGCATATTACATTCTTGTGACTTATTTATTTTATGAATACTATGGTTTCTGATTATGAGATGTGTTGGCTACATTTAGAGGTGAACCTCATTTTAATTAAGCCAGGTAGAAATAAATATATGTAATATGAAATTGAATTTATTTCCCAAGAATTAACACATTTAATAGGTTATTGGGTTTTTTCTAATTAATTTTTTTAGGTTAATGTTTTGGAGAAGGTTTCATAATAGGATTTACTGAAGTAATATATTCTCTCATTAAAAATATGATTTAGGGGTGCCTATTTGGTTTAGTTGGTTAGACGTCCAACTCTTGATTTCCGCTCTGGTTGTCCGGTTGGGATTCTCTCTCCTCCTCTCCCCTTCCCCAGTGCTTGCGAGCAATGGTGTGCTTGCTCTCTTTCTCTTTCTAAATAATCATTTTTTAAAAATAGGATTTAATTCATTATAAAGTTTTTTCACATATCTCTTGAAAGTCACAATGACCTGTATATATGGAAATAAATAATCTCTTTCCTTATTCTCAAGTGTGTGAGAGGGGTATCTCTCAATCTATACACACACTTAGGTTTATAAGAAATGTATCTGTATAATTTTGTTTTTTGCCTTGTATATCCCTGGGATTTATTGGGAACATTGGTTGACTGCATTTTTTATGGTGTTAATAGTGTATTGGCTTTGTAACATATTTTGTGTTGTTTTCTTTATTGTTACTTAACTCTTAGATTGTCGCTTAATTTTTTTGTTCCACTTTGTCTTCCCAACTAACAGCATAGGGTTGAATCTTGGAGTCCTTCCTTAGACTTGCACACTGCCTTTCTTGTAAGTGCTCAAGACTGTTTTGTTTGAGAGTCATAGTACCATAAATTTTATAAGCATTCTGTGGCTATAAACTTTGGGAGGCTTTTCTAAAGGTAATATTTCCCATTTGGGCAGTTAGTCATTTATGTGGACCTTAATAATTAATACTGACAAATTAAAATAATAGTTGAAGATATGGTTTTATCAGTATCCTTTGGTCATTCCCAAATTAGGTTTCCTCATCACGACTACCTCAGAATGCTCCTCAGGTATACTGTACTTGCCTCTACTGTGGTATTCACCACATTGTGTTATAATTATGTCTGTCCTCCACTAGGAAGTTAGCTGTTTCAAGGACAGAGACAGTGTTTTGTTGATTCGGGTGCACCTAGCATAATGCCTGGAGCCAAATATTTATTGAATAAATAGAATTGACAGAAGGGACCTCTTTTTACAGGGTCCTAAGATTTTTAAAAGATGGTACCTACCAAATCATTGGTCACTTAGAAAAGTTTCTTCCTAATTTACTGGTTGAGGTTTGTTTATTCTCTCTTGTGGCATTGTTTGGCAAATTTAAGCACTTTCTATGTTCTAGGCACTGATTTAAGTACTGTGTTAAAGATACTCATTTAATCCCTATTAAGAACCCAATGAATTAGTTACTGTTACTGTACTCAGATTAGGGAACTGAAGCACAGAGACCAATAGTAACTTGCTCATGTTCACACTTTTTTTTGGATGTCAGAGCTGGAACTTGAATGTAGACAGTCCAGCTCCACAATCTGTGCTCTTAACAGTTGCATCATGCTACCTCTCTGCTTTATCAGGGCAACCAGAAAATTGGATTTGCTTTGCCAGAGTAGTGTCATTACCATTCATGGAGTGCCTACTATGTACCAGGATAGGGAGAGCACTTCAGAAGGCCTTGAAGAGGAGGTAGTATTTCAACTGAGTTAACAAAATTAGTAAACTCTACATAGTTTACTAATAATGATAGTGATTATAATGTTTACTGAAAAAAAATTAAGTATAGAAAAGATAAGGAAAAAATTAGTAATCAGTTAAGAGTAGGTATTTGGGAGTCAGACCAAAATGTGAGTCCCAGCTCTGCTGTTTATCCTTTCTGTGCCTCACTTATCCGTAAAACAGACATAATAGTACCTAACTCATAGGTTTGTCCTGAGGTTTATTTTTTATTTTTTTATTTTTTAAGATTTTATTTATTCATTCATGAAAGACACAGAGAGAGAGAGAGAGAGAGAGGCAGAGACACAGGCAGAGGGAGAAGCAGGCTCCATGCAGGGAGCCCAATGTGGGACTCGATCCCAGGACCCCAGGATCACACCCTGAGCCAAAGGCAGACGCTCAACCACTGAGCCACCCAGGTGTCCTCTGTCATGAGGCTTAAATGAGATAATATGTTTAGTTCTTCACATATAAAAAGCTAATAAAACATTATGAGCATTGTAAAAATCTCCCATGGTTCACTTAGGTTGTCTATTTTAATGTAGATAGAAGCCTTTCTATTTGATGTCATTAAAACTGGTGGTGGTTAGTTTAATTTTTTAAAAATATAAGAGGAATTAAAACATTTTTACTTTGTTTAATTTAAAAAAAACAGATGTAAAGAAGTCTGAATCATGTGATCCATCTAGAGTTATGATTATTCCTCTTAGTCTTTTACGGTATTTACCTATGCTCACTTTAACAACAATTTTCTTTAAAGATGTTATTTATTTTTTGACACAGTGCATGCATGCACAAGCAAGGGGAGTGGTAGAGGCAGGGAGAAAGGGAGAAGCAGGTTCCCCACTGAGCAGGGAGCCAGATGCAGGAGCTAAAGGCAGACACTTAACTGACTGACCCCCCCAGGCACCCCAACAATTGTTTCTTTTTTTTTTTTTTTTTGAACCTTGACTGAGTCTTTCTAAACACTCAACTTCATTTTCATAGGAACAACTCTCTTCAGATTTACAAGTTCATTGGTTTATATAATATTTAAACTATATAACAAGTACATAAACATTTTATTCTTGGTAAATTGATGAGTGCAGAAATGTACTGCTTTAGTAAAAAATAAGCTTAATATTGAATGCTCAGCATTTTATCAGAAGACTGATAGGTAGAGGTAGAGAGTGTTGGTTGGTTTGCTAAGGAGGTTGGGTAAGAGAAAATGTTGATTTCTTGTCTTCTGTTTCTGAATGTATGTATTATACAGATATTTAAACGCCTAGGGAATATAGATTGAGAGTTAATAGTCATAATATCTCAATTTTATTTCAGTTCTTTCAGGTTTTATTTTTTCATCTGTACCTTTGTTTTTTCTTTGTATTATGGTTCCTTGGCAATGTGTATAGTTTTCAGATTTCCATTCTCCATCCTTCATATTTATCATCATCTTTCAATATTTTCATCTGTTATTTTACTTTGCATTCTAGGAGAGCTTCTTGTGTTTGACACAATGTGGTTGCATAACCACATTCACAGTTCTGCTGTTTTGCCCTCTCATAAAGGCATGTCTTCTGGCATTGAGGATATCACATAGTTTTCTATAAATTTCAGAATGTATCCTGGGAGGAGGAAGTAATATTTAAATGTCTGTTACATGCCAGAAGCTTTACACACATTAATTTTTTAGTAACCATGGTAGACCATATCATCTTGATTTTACAGGCAAAGAAATTGAGGCTTAGAGGTGTTAGGAATCTTGTTCAGTGTCACATAGTAGAGTTGGGATTCTGCATGGCTTTTCTGGTTAGAGCAAGGGTTCCTTAGCCTTCTCTCTGCTTCCACATTATTTACATGAAGCATTCTCCTTGGAAATATGTTCACTGGAATCTTCTGGGGGTTGGGCCAACATAATTATTGGAAAACACACTCAAATACGGATATTATTCTTACCTCTCATTCTTTATAAATGATAGATCAGAGAATTCTGATAAATATTTGGGTAAAAATGATTTCTTTGTATTAGGTACACTTTTCAGTGGAAGAGAATAAACTGGTCCATTTTAAGTAAATGGTATAAGTGTGTTAACTTTTCTGGTATCTAGGAGAAGTTGTATGAGAGAGTTTAATGTACTTGGTCAGAGAATTGGTGACATTTCTTGAAATGAATAGAATGAACATGAGGAATTTTCAGTGTAATTTTTAAATTAAATTTCAAGACTATCATTTTGAGTAGTAACCCTCAAACTCAGGGGCTTAACACAACAAAGATGTATTTTTTGTTCATGCTGTATGTTGGGCTGCTTCTGCTCGACGTTGTCATCCTTACTTTGAATCCCACTTTGGATCCTTACTTTGAGAACTCACTTGGGAGCAGCCACTATCTGGAACATTACTAGTTGCCGTAGGTAAAAGAAAAACACCTTGTATCTTTCCTTTATATTGTGCTTCCTGGGAAGGAAACATTTTTTTCTTAATCTTTCTAGGTTCTTTGGTAAGTTGTCATAAGACTGATAAACTGAATTGAATTATGTATTTATTGGGAGCCCCATAAGAGTAGGAGACCCACAGTTAGTAAGGCAGTTGAGGCTTATATGCTGTCCTGGGCAGAGGAGAAGGGCTAAGGGGTCTGGGACTTCGAAGTGGGGAGGAATATGATTTATGGGAAGATGGGAAAAGCGGATGTTTGGTAAACATGTTTGCCATGCTTTGTGGAGACAGCGGGACACAGGAATTTGATCTCCAGGCCCTGTCGGTTCCCCTGCAATTTACCATGCCTACCCCATATTTTTTATAGTTATCTCTGATGATAGTTTCGATAGACCAGACCCTCTATCTAAATTTTTTAGGCAGTTAAAGGGAGGTTAAAAGCTCTTCCTGAATCTTTTGGGCCTTGATTCACTTCACATCAAAGTAATCTACATGCCAAAGTGTCATATTTGGAGGAGGCTTGTTCTGAACGTTCAAACTCAATACTTTGACGCTTATTGTTACCAGAATGGTATGTGGGAGGGGTTTTCATACGTTAAACAATTCTGTAATACCAGCCAGAGATAGTGTCAGATCCCACAGGTTAAGAGCTCAATCCTTTGGGACTGCCCTCTCCAGTGGCAGCGCTAGGTAGTTGCCTGTGCTTCAGACAGTTGGCTGTAAATCAGAGGTTCCTATCTTTGGAATTCTTTGGGTTCAATTGATTTGTTAGAGCAACTCACAGAATTCTGGATAATACTTACTGGATTACTGGTTTATTATAAAAGGATGTAACCTAGAAACAAGCAGATGGAAGAGATGCATAGGGCAAGGTTTGGGGAAAGGAAGGGCTGTGGAGCTTCCATCCTTTCTTCCAGTGTGCCACTCTTCCAACACTTCGGAGTGTCTACCGACTAAGAAGCTCTCCAAATCCCACGAGGGGTTTTAAATAGAGGCTTCTTACCTAGGCATGGTTGATTAATTCAATTGGCCATTGGTAGTTGAGCTTAATCTCCAGTCCCTCTTACCTCCCTAAAACCCATGGGAAGGAGTTCAAAGTTCCAAACCTCTAATTCCATGGTTGGTTCCTCCTGGCAGCCAGCTTCCATCACTAGATGCTTTTCAAAAGTCATCTCATTAGTATACACTGAAGTGTGACTTAAGGGTATTCTTTATAAATAACGGAAGACACCTACATTGTTCTAGCTACACCTGTGATGAGCATATCATAAAGTGCAAACTTGCTGAATCACTATATTGTACGCCCGAAATTAAGGTATCATTGCATATCAACTGTACTTCAGGTGTACCAAAAAAAAAAAAAAAAAAAAAAAGGACCTGTTTCTTCTGAGCTCTTTGCCAGAAATGGGGACAAAGACCTGGTATGTATTTCTTATCATAAATTATAAGCTCACACCAGGACAGAAGGAAACAAAGTATGTGAAAGCACAGTCTGGCTTTTAAAGCTTTTGCCTGGGAGAAATGTTTACCACTTGTATTGGCCAGAGGAAGTTTCATGGCTGTACCTGAGTTGCATAGGGTGGGGAAGTTCAATATTTCCAAATATCCAGAAGAACATCAAGTATTTGTGAACAGCCCTACCACAGAAGCAGTGCTGTGGAAAACTGTTCAAAAATTATTTTTTGGAAATTATTAATAGGAGCCAATCGGAAAAATACGAATTGATTTTTAAAAATAAGTCTTTGGGAACAGATCTAAAGCCTAAAATGGAGTCATTTTGTAATTGTTTCTGTGCCATTATTTAATGATTGCTAAATGTTCTCAAGTGATATTTTAGGTTTGGCCTAAAGATGCTTAGTTATCATTATTTGGTAAGCTTATGATTACTGTAAGTAGTTTAACTGACTTGACTACATTTTAATGGTATTTGTGGAGTGTTTTTTTTTTTTTTTAAGATTTATTTATTGAGAAATTGCATGTGCAGGAGGGGATTGTGGCAGGAGGCAAGGAGGGAGAGAGAGAATATCTCAAGTAGACCCTGAGCTGAGCACAGAGCCTGGAACCCTGAGATCACAACCTGAGCCAAAATCAAGTCTGTCGCTTAACTGAGCCACTGAGGAGCTACCCCCTCTTTTTTAAACTAGACCCCACTCCCAGCATGGCGCCAAAGATGGGGCTTGAACTCATGACCGAAAATCAGACCTGAGCTGAGATCAAGAGTCAGATGCTTAACTTATGAGCCACTCAGGCACTCCTGTGGAGTTTCAATACAAAATATTTTGTAAAAACAAAACAAAACAAAACAAAACAAAAAAACCAAAATATTTTGGTTTTTTGTTTTAATACAATAAGGAAATGAGACTAATGTCCTCTAATTTAATTTAAGGGAAGATTAACATGATCTATGTGATGGCTTTAATAATATTTTTATTATTATTTTTAAGATTTTTATTTATTCATAAGACACAGAGGCCGAGAGAAGCAGGCTCCTGGGTCCCTAGGATCACGCCCTGAAGGCAGGTGCTCAACCGCTGAGCCACCCAGGCGTCCCAGGCTTTAATATATTTTTAAATCAGTTTAGGCATTTTAAAATGCCTGTTGAAGCCTTTTTAAAATTAGTAATATTTTATTGTATAATACATATATATGAACAATGTCAAACTATATACAAAATCTGAGTTGCTTAGACACTATAAGGAAACATAAGAAGTAGAAGGTAACCCAGCCTTAGTGTTGATAAAAGTCTACTTTGAGAGAGATGGTATGATGTTAATCATCTAGTCTATAAGCAATACAGGGCTACAGTCTAATGACTTTACTCCCCCAGAGCACCATGCCCCTGCTTATATAATCTCGTCTCATGATTTGGGAAAAGGTAGATTAGTTATGTGGCTTGAGAACATGTATATATTTTATTCAGTATTGCAGAGTTATGCTGTATAGTCATGGACTGTTGGATACTGCCTTACTGTCAAGAGGCTTACTCAGGGATGTACCATGGGATTTCTTGCCTAGAAATTTCCTAAAGAGTACCACAAACTATACTTCAGATTGTTTGTTGAACGCTAATGGTAGGTAGGAAAGCCCGAGTTCTGTTGGTTTTTTTTTTTTTTTTTTAAGATTTTATTTATTCATGAGAGACGCAGAGAAGAGAGGCAGAGACATAGGCAGAGGGAGAAGCAGGCTCCTTGCAGGAGCCTGATGTGGGACTTGTTCCCAGGACCCCAGGGTCACAACCTGAGCCAAAGGCAGATGCTCAACCACCGAACCACACAGGTACTCCCTGAATTCTGCCTTAAATCTGACATTAATTAGAAATAGACTGTTACAGAGGGACTTGAAATTTCTGAATTTAAAAAAGTTGCCCTAAGTTATTTGTTAAGGACCTATCTAGCCTGTGAGACCCACAACATAATAGAAAATAGAGAGTCAAAAGAGATTGAAATTTCCTGTTTGAGGCGGTTGTTAGGATGACAGCAGTCCAGAGAAGATTTAATAGGGTAGCATTTGGAGAATAAATAGCTCTGTTTAAGTGTGACTAATTTGTCAGAACAAGATCTCATGAAAGTATTTTATTTTATTTATTTAAAATATTTTATTTATTCATGAGAGACACAGAGAGAGGGGCAGAGACACAGGTAGAGGGAGAAGCAGGCTCCATGCAGGGAGCCCAATGTGGGACTTGATCCCAGGTCTCCAGGATCAGGCCCTGGACTGAAGGCGGCGCTAAACCACTGAGCCACCCAGGGATCCTTATAAAGGTGTTTTATAGCCAGATACCTTGCATTGAGCTTGACATATAGGAGGCTTTCAGTAAAATGCCTGTTGAAAGTGAATGAATAACTTCAGAACTAATGTGATAGAAATCAGAATCATCTGTGATAGTTTAGTGATAAAATCCAGGATAGTAAACATTGGGCCTTAGAAAATAACAAAGAACTGAATTGTTCTCATGTTATGAACAGGGAGCCAAGACTTTGGAAATACTTTAGCTGAAAAGAGAAGGAAGGTCTTTTTGGAAAAGGGGTGGAAAAGTATTGGAAAAATGGTACATTCAGTCTTTAATGCCCACTAGAAATTAATAATAATTTAGGGATATACTTGAATAAGCCTGCAATGATTACATTAAACATGAAGCTTCACTACTTCTAGTGGAAAAAACATTTGGGACGAACCACATAACAACAAATATTTGTTTTCTCAGAATCCTTCCATATCCTTGTTTTTTGTTTCTCCATCTTCACATCTCCAACCAGAGTATAGAAGTACCCTGGGCATTCTTTTTTAAAATTTATTTTAAAAAAAGATTTTATTTATTTGAGAGAGAGAGAGAGAGTGCACAAGCACAAGGAAGGGGGGGAGCGGGGGGGGGGGAGGGCAGAGGAAGAGGAACAAGGAGACTCCACGCTGAGCAGGGAGCCCAACATGGGGCTCAATCCTGGACCCTGACCTGAGCAAAAGGCAGATGCTTAACCAGCTGAGCCACCCAGTGCCCTTACCCTAAGTGTTCTTAGCTTACTTTGTTCTTTGTTAGTAAATTGATACTGAATAATCTGATACCGACAGTGTTTTCTGTTACTTAAATCTGTCTTCTTTTGTAAATGAGAGGATCATGTAGGGAGATAAGATTCCTTTTTTTTTTTTAATGAAGATTTTATTTATTTGAGAGTAAGTGAGAATGAACATGAGTAAGAGAGAGTAGCGGGAGAAGCAGGCTCCCTGCTGAGCAGGGAGTTGACCCAGGGCTCAATCCCAGGACCCTGGATCATGACCTGAGGGGAAGGCGGATGCTCAACCTTAATGTACTGAGCCACCCAGGCGTCCTGTGGTTTCTTTAGAATAAGGGACACTTCACCCTGTTTGGAAGCAAGGATGGGCAGTGTAGAATATAAAAGAATGGTGATTGGAGGCTGTGAAAAGACCAAGTAGCCTAGATTTGGTTATGCAGGAAGATCTCAAGGAAAGTGTGCAGAGATTTCTTGGTCATTCGATTGGGAGGGTATTTGGGGCAGCTGGCTGGCTCAGTTGGTAGAGTATGTGACTCTTTTTTAAAATTTAAATTCAATTAACATATAGTGTATTATTAGTTTCAGAGGTAGAGTTCAGTGATTCATCAGTCTGTTATAATACCTAGTGCTCATGACATCGAGTATGTGACTCTTTATCTTGGGGTTGTGAGTTTGAGCCCCATGGTGGATGTAGAGATTACTTAGAAATAAAATCTATTAAAAAAATAAAAAGATTAGGAGGAGGGTCGAGTAGTTGCATTAGTTAGGGTTCAATCAGGGAAGGAGAAGTGCTATGATATTATGGAATAAAGGATTTATGAAAGGAGTGTAACCTGATACAGTTGTGGAAAAAAACTCATCAAAGTCTGTAAGGGGAAATTGGCAGATCAAAGAGTCAGTAATCGGCCTTTCTGAAGCAGTGGTACAATGGGTAAGTCAGAGTTTGTAGATAAATCTGAGGAGTTTAGTATGCCCAGGTGCTGGAGTAGAACCACAAAGTAGAGCTGGCGGAAAGTCTTTGGAAAGTTGTTGCCTTTCCATAGCTATGTCTTCTGTGGTTTTCAGTCAAGTTTTTGGTGGTGTACCTGAGGGTGTTGTTTGGTCAGAGAGGTACAATCAGGAAGAGCTGTATGCAGAGCAGGGGAGAGCAGACACATGGTGGAATCTGCTGGCAACTTTGTACCTGTCTATCAAACCTGGATCTTCAGAGTAATTTCCCCCATTGGCCAACTCTAAACTGGAGCCATATGGAAAGAGGATTCTGGAAAATACAATTTAAACTTAACCAAATTGACATAGTACACACTGCCACAGCAGGTGAGTGTGAGGTGGGTGGGGAAGTAGAGTTGGGGGTGTGATCATGATAACAGTGATATTTCTCATTTCTCATATTCTTCCATGAGAGGGCAGGTTCTTTAAATTCTCCAAGCCTTTTTCCACTTTTCCAAAATGGGGAGATAATATCTACCGTATAGGAGTGTTCTGAAGATTAAATGAAATGTTTGAAAGCATTTAGCAGAGTGTAAGCACAGTGGAAGCTATTAAAAATAGTAGCTTTTTTAATAGTAGTAATTAGTGAGGAGGGAAGATTATATTTTGAAAGGGAAGGGAAGAAGTGTGAAGAGAGATTGATGCTGGGAAGAATAAAGTAGAAGACATGATTCCTGTATTTGAGAATGTTGTGGTCTGTCTAGCTGCAGGGAACACACATAAACACATAGACGAGTTAGGGAGCTATTATAGGGAATAATATCCTTTATGAAAGATGGTCCTTTCTCATGGTGAGTGGAGAGACGGCAAGTGCTGTCATTCTAGTGTGGTTTAGGTTAAGTGGTAGTGTATATGAGTTGCCTAGCATACTGTCAGTGCACATAGGAAAATAATTATTTTCCACTTCTGTCATTTATAGAGGGAAAGCTGACCAGGAGAGGGTGATAGGGAACACTTAAGCTGAGTCTCTAAAAGATAGTTTAGACAGGTAGAAAAAAGGGAGGAAGCATTTCAGCAGACAGAAGAAATAAAAGCTAGGCATCAGGAAGACATGTAGCACTTCATTAGCACAGCTCAGTACCTATTGGTTCTTATTCTTTCCTTTGGTAATCTATTTATCATTTCTAGAGATTGTGTTTGCTTCTGCATGAGTCAGTTGCTTACCTTGAGATCATCAGTTTTGTGAGGGGTGGAGATGGTCAAAGGGACATATTGCCAGAAGAAGGCCACTGTAATGGGTAAATAACTTTAATCACTCCCTTTTCACTCTGTTATAGTTGTTCACTAATATAATTCTACCTTGTTTTTTTTTTTTTTTTGTGAGTGTGTTTTAAGAGTACAAAACACACAAAAAAGGGTCAGGGTGATCAGGGAGGGGTAGAGAGAATGGGGGGGGGGAGAGTCTTAAGCACTCCTGCATGCACAGTTTCTCAGATATTTTTTAAAGAGAAAGAGAGTGTGTACCCATGTGAGCAAGGTTGGGGCAGAGGGAGAAGAGAGATAATCCCAAGCCGACTCTGGCTGAGTGTGGAGCCTGACCTGGGGCTTAATCCTGCAACCCAAGAAATCACGACCTGAGCTGAAACCAAGAGTGGGTTGCCCAGCTGACTGTGCCCCTAAATAAATCTTTAAAAGAAAATTTACTGAATATTTATTAAACACCTTGGGAATGTCAAAGGAATGAGCAATATAAGCCTTTATGAAATTTGTACTATAAAAAAAAGAAATAAATTTGTACTATAGTTTTAGTTCTTCATATACACAATTTCTAAAGTGGTTTGACCACCTCTGTTTTAGCCTTGAAGATAAACTGATAAACTGATCATTATTTTTATAATTATAGGTTTCATTTTGGAGACAGACACTTTAGGGTGACTATGTAATTTATTATCCAAAATATGCTACTTTTGAAAGTGAAAGGAGAGTGTCTTAATTATCCTGGAACTGTCCTTAGCAAAATGGGACATAAGGTTTACCCTACCTATATACAAATGAGTCTGTTATAGTGAAGTATGTACAAGGTACCATGAGAGCATTATAAATAATGTAGTAGTATAAAATACAAAAATAATACTGAATACAAAAGTATAAGTAGTAGTACATAAATATCCAAATACTGAAGCTATTTTTAATTAATGATAGCAACACTTTTAGATTTTCTAGGAATGAAGCATACCTAGATGTCAGCTCAACCTAATGAAAATATGACAAAAACCACAGGTGGCAAAAAAAACCCTTAAGGAATCTCAAATTGATTACATAGGAGACAATGCCCAGAAATGGAGGAAGATAGGGTGCAAAGTGCTCATAGTGTCAATTAAGTTAACTGGAGAAGATTTTCTGAGTAAGTTCTGAGATGGAGTAAGAATTAGGAGTAAGAATTCCTAAAGAGGAGGGAGAGATAGGGTTTCAGGGGACAGGCAAAAGCCAAGGACCAGGAGGTGGGATCTGTGAAGTCATTTGGGAAAGGCAGGTGGGTTGGATTGACTAAAACAGATGTGTGCTGTATCATGTTGTGGTTGTAAGGAGAGTTGAGATTTGTTTATTTAAGGTATTTGTTAATGGGCTTGCCATGTACAAAGTACTTTTAGGTGCTGTGGGAGTTATAAAGCTATGTAAGTAATAATTCTTGTCCTCAAGGAGCTTATTATAATGAAGACACAGTCAGGTGCCCACATAAAACCTTTTTATAAAGCATGAAATGAAAGGAATTATGGGAATTAATGTGATGAAAATATCTAGCTTTGGGGCACCTGGACGACTCAGTCAGTTAAGGGTCTGCCTTTGCCTCAGGTCATGATCCCAGGGTCCTGGGACCCACCTAGCCGGGAGCTTGCCCTCTGCCTGCTGCTCCCTGTGCTTGTGCACCTGCTCTCTCTCTCTCTGTCAAATAGATAAATAAAATCTTAAAAATAAAAAAGGAAAATATCTAGCCTTGGGACTTTTTTTTTGGAGTTTGAGGTTCTGGCAATACTGTCTTCAGAGTTCTGACAGAGTACTATGCTTGATATTTATTATTTGGGAGTTTTGATTTATATGACAAGCAGCAGAAAGTGTTCAGCTCCTATCAGCAGACTGAGTATGTTCAGTATAATGCTACTTGGATCATAATCTTGGTCATGTTTTTATTATACCAGTATTAAAATATAAGCATTTGCCTTACTTTCTAAGTTTTGGAAAAATTTTAGAATTTTTAAGACATTGTTAGTATTGCAGAATTTGGTGTTTCATCAAATTTTTGTAATTCAGGTGACTAGTGAGGGGAGCATACACAGTAGGCATGTATTAAATGTTGAACAAATAAACAAATCAGAGACAATATAATGTAACATGTAAGAGTGGATTCTGAACAAGATTGGGCTCTGATGCTGAACTTGGTAAATGTTAATTGTATTATTATATTTGGGGTGTTCGCTATTCTCTGGTATTGTAATAGTAAGTGCTTTACAAATACTTGATTCAAACCTTATAGCAATCATATGAAGTGGGTACACTTTCCCCATTTTACATTTAAGGAAATGGGCACTGAGAGCCATTGTTTTGTCTGTAAACCATTGAATAATGTTTTTGGAAAACCAATTATTAGTCTTTTTCTTTCTAGTGCCTGATAGAAGTATCAGGGAATGACAGGGTGCACATATCTTATCTACATTAGCCTATAGTGATTTGAGAGTTTTTGAAAAGTTTGTATTTGTTAGAGTATTGATTTAAGAGCTACCCTCTTCAAGATAATCTAATGCAGGAAAAAATTAAGATTTGTATGCATTTAAAATAAATTTCCTAGTATTCTCAGTATGGTTTAAGAAGAGAAAAAAATTTAGGTATATCAAATTAATTTTAACAAATGTTTATATAATTATTACCATATGCCAGGTTCCTTCTAAGCACTTTTACAGACATTAACTTGTTTTTTTTTTATTTTTATTTTTTTTGACATTAACTTGTTTAATTCTTATGACAATCCAGTGATGGTAGTATACCCAGTATACCAATAAAAATCTTTGCATTACAGATAAGGAAACTAAGTCAGAGAGATTGAGTCATATGCCTGTCACACAGCTAGTAAGTGGCAGATGCAGATTTCAGACCCAGTTTGGCTCCACAGTTTAAGCTCTTAACCACTATACTTGCTGTTTTTTTTTCCTTCCTGCCTACCTCCCTTCCTCCCTCCCTCCCTTTCTTTTTGTAGTCTTGTTTTTATTTAAATTCCAGTTACTTAACATATAGTGTAATATTAGTTTCAGGAGTAGAATTCAATGATTTATCACTTACATACAACACCCAATGCTCATCAAAACAAGTACCCTTAATACCCATGAAACATTTAACACATCACCCTACCTACCCATCTCCCCTCCAGCATTTCTCAGGCTGTTCTGTTAAGAGTCTGTTTTATGGTTTGTCTCTCTTCTTTTTACCCCCTATGTTCATCTGTTTTGTTTCTTAAATTCCACATGAGTGAAATATGGTATTTGGCTTTCTCTGATTGACTTGTTTTGCTTACCCTAATACTCTCCTCTTAGCTTCATCCACAGCATTGCAAATGGCAAGATTTTTTTATAGCTAAGTAATATTCCAGTGTGTGTGTGTGTACGTACACATTTTCTTTCTTTTTAAAAAAAATTTTATTTATTCACAAGAGACACGGGAGGGTGGGGGTGGCAGAGGCAGAGGGAGAAGCAGGCTCCATGTAGGGAGCCTGATGTGGGACTTGATCCTGGGACTCCAGGATCATGCCCTGGGCCGAAGGCAGACGCTAAACTGCTGAGCCACTCAGGGATCCCCATACACATTTTCTTTATCCATTCATCAGTCAGTGGACATTGGGTCTTTCCGTAATTTGGCTATTGTTGATAATGCTGCTATAAATATTGGGGTGCATGTACCCCTTTGAATCTATAGTTTTGTATCCTTTGGGTAAATACCTAGTAGTGCAGTTGCTGGATCCCAGTGTAGTTCAATTTTTAACTTTTTGAGGAACCTCCATACTGTTTCCTGGAGTGGCTGCACCAGTTTGCATTCCCACCAAGAGTATAAGAGGGTTGCCCATTTTCTGCATCCTTGCCAACCCCTGTTGTTTCTGGTGTAGTTAAATTTTAGCCATTCTGACAGGTGTGAGGTGATGATATCTCATTGTAGTTTTGATTTGTATTTCCCTGGTGAGTGATGTTGTGAATCTTTTCATGTGTCTGTTAGCAATTTGTATGTCTTCTTTGGAAAAATGTTCTGCCCATTTTTAAACTGGATTATTTGTTTTTTGGGTTTTGAATTTGGTAAGTTCTTTATAGATTTTGGATGCTAACCCTTTATCAGATATGTTATTTGCAAATATCTTCTCCCATTCTGAAGTTTGCCTTATAGTTTTGTTGTTTCCTTTGCTGTGCAGAAGCTTTTTATGTTGATGTAGCCCCAATAGTTTATTTTTGCTTTTGTTTCCCTTGACTCAGGAGACCTATCAAATAAGAACTTGCTATGATGGCTGATGTCAAAGAGGTTACTGCTTGTGTTCTCTGGGATTTTGAGGATTTCTTGTCTCACATTGAGGTCTTTCATCCATTTTCAATTTATTTTTGTGTATGGTTTAAGAAAGTGGTCCAATTTCATTTCCGTGTTGCTATCCAGCTTTCCCAACACCATTCATTGAATTGACTTTTTTCCATTGGATATTCTTTCCTGCTTTGTTGAAGATTAGTTGGCCATACAGTTGTGGGTCCATTTCTGGATTTTCTATTATGTCCCATTGATCTCTGCTCTTTTTATTTTTGAGGGAACATGACCCACTGAGAGATAAAATGTGGATGAGTACGAATTAATGTTAGAGATGGCAAACATATATTCAGTGTTTGTATAATACTTTAAAAAGGAGAAAAATCAGGGGTGCTTGGGTGGCTCAGTCTGTTAAGCGTCTAACTTTGGCTCAGGTCATAATCTCCAGGTCCTGAAATTGAACCCGTAGTTGGTCTCCCCACTCAACAGAGAGTCTATTTGTTCCTCTCCCTCTGCCCCTCCCCTACTTGTGTACATGTGTCCTTCCTCTATTTCAAATAAATAAATAAAATCAGTTAAAAAATTAAAAAGAAAAACCAGAATTTGCTAATTTCATAAAAATTGATACTCTGCATTCAGAATGGCTAGGTTTTGAACTTAGATCCTTTTTTTTTTTTTTAAAGATTTTATTTATTCATGAGAGACACAGGGTGGGTAGAGACATAGGCAGGTGGAGAAGTAGGCTTCGTGCAGGAAGCCCAATGTGGGACTCGATCCCGGAGTCCCAGGATCACGCCCTGAGCCAAACGTAGATGCTCAATCGCTGAGCCACCCAGGCGTCCCTGAACTTAGATCCTATGTGTTTCTAAAACAATCTACTGTAATACTCTGCTTACCAAGGAGATGTGAAAACTCAAATTTGATTTGCCAAATAGACCACATATTTTTTTGAAATATCAATTTAAGAAATGATAAGACATTTTAACTAAAAAATTTTTTAGAACTTGATGAAAGGAAGGAAGCAAATCCTAAGTATAATTATTGTGTCAACAGGGACTACTCAGTGGAAATTAGACTTTGTCTTTTAAGGATGTGCAGGCCTGTTTACAAATGATTACCATTTTTATGAGGTGTGATCATGCATAGGAGTTGTGGCTAATAAGTTATCCTTAAGAGTTAACCAAATCTATTGCATTTAGGTAAATATTGTTTTCCTTAATCATTCTGGGAAACTAGTGTCATCATATTATTCAAATGTTTTGGGAACACTTTTAAAATTCTCTTTAAATTTGAACTTTATTTGGTTTTAAGTAGATGATATGGTACAAAGTTAAAAAAATTTGAAAAGATACACAGTGAAAGTCTTCCTCTCCAGCTATCCAGTTCTTCTTAACCAGAGGGTGACCAATATTTCTAGGGGAAATACTTTGAAATTATCCTCAGAGTTTTTGAATACTTGCAATTAGGATATATCTGACCAATGATGGTAAATTTTACTTTTTAGAGTCAATTCATTTATAGTCTGGCAAATAAAGGGGCTACCAGTCTGAGTAATATTTTTAAAAATCAAAGGAGAGGCATCTATAAGGTAGTGAAATTCCTGGTGTGACATAAATTGGCTTAGTCATGGTCAGAGCTGTACTTATGGAATAAAATTTTTGTAGCTTGATTGAAATATTGATATAAAATGCACGTTTTAAATGGGTAATTTGGTAAATTGCAACATATGTATATCCCCATGAAACTGTCACCTTTCTTAAGATTGTGAACATATCCATCAACCCTCAGAAGTTTCTTCATGCTCTTTTGTAATCCCATCACTCTCTTGCTTCTTTCTATCCATTTTTCCAATGATTTCCTTTTTGTCACTATAAGTTAACTATTCACTTGGTGATGGACATTTGAGTTTCCAGTTTGGGGCTATTACACATAAAGCTGCTGTGAACATTTGTGTACAAGTATTTGTGTAGATATATGAAATATCAATTTAAGAAATTTAGTTAACTAAATGTTAAAATGTCTTACCATTTTTTCTTTCTTTCTTTCTTTTTTTCTTTCTTTCTTTCTTTCTTTTTTTTTTTTTTTTTTTTTTTTTTAGTAAGTACTGTTTCTTGAATGGAATGGATGGGTTGTAGCAAATTGCCAGACTCTTTTCTGACGTGGTTGTACCATTGACATTCTTACCAGCAATGTGAAAGTTTTAGTTTCACAGAATCCTTGTCAGCACTTTAGATTGTCCATTCCTTTGAATATCATTCTGTTTTTTTGTCCCTCCTTCTTTCCAAAGATGAAAAGGAGGAAATTTTACTTTTTTTTTTTTTTTTTTTTTGAGCAGCTTTAGGTTTACTTTTAGGAAAAATTGAAGTACAGAGTTCCCCTATACTCTCTCACTCCTTCTTAGTTTCCATATTTATTAACATCTTGCACTAGTGTGACACATTTCTTATAATTGATGAGCCTATATTGGTAACATTAACGTCCATAGTTTATGTTAGAGTTCACTCTCTGTGTTGTATATTGTATGGATCTTCACAATTATATCATGACACGTACCTACCATTATTACAATATCATGCTGTAATGTGAACAGTCTCACTGCCCTGAAAATCTACTGTGGTCTACCTATTCCTCCCTCCCTCCTGTGTCCTGAAACTCTGGTACCCGCTGACTTTGTTATTGTCTCTGTAGCTTTGTCTTTTCTCGAATGTAATGTTCTTGAAATCAGTCATATAGTAGTAGCCTTTTCACATTGGCTTCTTTCACTTAGCAATATGCCTTTGAGGTTCCTCCATGTCTTTTTGTGTCTTGATAGTTTTTTTTTCCCTCCAAATCATTAAATAGTAATATATCTTTTGGAGATCCCATGATTTGTTTATCCTTTCACTTATTAAGGGACATCTTGGTTGCTTCCAAGTTTTGGCAGTTACGAATCAAGCTGCTGTAAATGTCTATGTGCAGGTTTTTGTATGAATATAGTTTTCAGCTCCTTTGCATAAATACCAAGAAGCATGATCACTGGATCGTATGGTAAGAGTATATTCATTTTCATAAGAAACTGCCAGACTGGGTGCCTGGGTGGCTCAGTTGGTTAAGCGTCTGTCTTCGACTCAGGTCTTGGTCCCAGGGATTTGGGGATGGAGCCCTGCATGCTATGTATGTGCTTTGCAAAAAATTTTTTGCCTTTCTCTGGATTTTCTTTTCATTAACAACAAAATTGTTTACTTTAGGTATTTTGGAGGAGAGTTACAAGTTTCCTAATCTACATTTTCAGTGAGAGAAGTTTATTTAAATTGTTAAGACAATGTTAATCAAATACATTAACTCTACTGTAAAAGTTAAAATTTTATTAGTAGGTTAAAGTACTTTCAGAATATGTCTTTAAGAGATGGTATAGCATTGTAATAAAGAATAAGGTTGTAGAGTCAAAGCAAATGGGGTTTGATTTCAACTTTCTTATGATAGCTGCAGGACCCTGGGCATACACCTTAACCATAAACATCTCTTTGTTCTTTTCCTTTGTTTCTTTCATATATATTTTTAAAGATTTTATTTATTTGAGGGAGAGAGAGAAGGAGCAGGGGGACAGGCAGACTCCCCATTCTGCAGGGAGCCTGACGTGGGCTCATCCTGGGACCCCAGGATCATAATCTGAGCCAAAGGCAGACACTTAACCAACTGAGCCACCTAGGCACCCTCTTTCTTACTTTTTATTGAGATATAGTGGACATATATATTAGTTTCAGGTATACAACTTAATGGTTTGATATTTGTATATTTGTGAAATGATCACAATAAATCTAGGTAACATCCATCAACATAGAGTTAGAATTTTTTTTCTGGTGATGGGCACTTTTAAGATATAGTCCTAGCAACTTACAGATGTACAATACAGTATTAAATATGGTCACCATGCTGTCTATTACATCCCCAGGACTTATTTATTTTATAACTGAAATTCTGTACTTTTTTGACAACTCTTGCCCATTTCACCCACCCTTCAACTTCCAGTCTCTGGCATCCACCAGTCTATTTTCTGTATCTGTGAGTTCGGTTTTTCATTTTTTCTTCTGGATTTTGTAGATTTTGCATATAGGTGAGATCATAGATATTTATCTTTCTCTGTCTGACCTGTCTCATTTAAGAGAATGCCCTCAGGGTCCATCCATGTTGTTGCAAATGGCAAGATTTCATTCTTCTTACGTTTTTAGTTCATTCTGAGTAATATTCGTGTGTGTGTGTGTGTGTGTGTGTGTGTGTGTGATCTTTATCCATTCAGTTATGGACACTTAGGTTGATTACATATCTTGGCTATTACAAGTAAATAATGCTGTAACAAATATAGGGATGCATATATCATTTTTTTTTTCTTACAAGATTTTATTTATTTATTCATGAGAGAGACAGAGAGAGAGGGGCAGAGACACAGGCAGAGGGAGAAGCAGGCTCCCTGCAGGAAGCCTGATGTGGGACTTGATCCTGGGATCCAGGATCATGCCTTGAGCCGGAGGCAGACACTCAACCACTGAGTCACCCAGTTGCCCCGATGCATATATCTTTTCAATTACTGTTTTTCTGTTCTTTATTTTTTAAAAAAGATTCATTCATTCATTCATTCATTCATGAGAGACACAGAGAATCAGAGACATAGGCAAAGGGAGTAGCAGGCTCCCCATAGAGAGCCCCATGTGGGACTTGATCCTGGGATCCAGGATCATGCCCTGAGCCTGAGGCAGACACTCAACCACTGAGCCACCCAGGCATCCCAGTGTTTTTATTTTCTTTAGGTAAATCCCCAGAAGTAGAATTACTGGATCATATGGTATTTCTACTTTTACGTTTTCTGAAGAACCTTCATATTGTTTCCCATAGTGGCTATACCAGTTTACATTCCCATCAACAGCAAACCAAGGTTCTGTTTTTTTCCACATCCTTGCCAACACTTGTTATTTCTTGTCTTTTTGATGATAGCCATTCTAACAATTTTGAGTTGATATTGTGGTTTTTATTTGCATTTTCCTGCTGATTAGAAATGTTGAGCATTTTTTCATGTGTCTGTTGGCCATCTGTATTCTTCTTTGGAAAAATGTCCACTCACATTTATGCATTCCTTACATATTTTGGATTTTAATCTCTTATCAGATATATGATTTACAAATATTTTCTCTCAACCTATGTGGTAGGTTGCCTTTTCATTTTGTTGGTTTTCTTTGCTGTGCATCTTTTAATTTACTTGATGGTATCCGTTGGAGCACAAAGATCTTTACTTCTGATAAAATCTTATTTATTTTTTTCATTTGTTGCCTGTACTTTTGTCATGTCTAAGAAACCATTAGCACAAGATCATAAAAATTTACTGCTGTGTTTTTTTCTGATAATTTTCCAGGTTTAGCTCTCACATTTATGTCTTTGATCCATTTTGAGTTAATTTTTGCATATGGTGAGGCAAGAGCTTAACTTCATTCTTTTGTATGTGGCTGTCTAGTCCCAGCACCATTTGTTGAAAAGCTATTCTTTTCTCATTGAGTCATTGAGACTGCTTTGTCATTTGCTTTATTATTGATCTTGAGGAAAGCATTCAATCTTTCATCAGTGAAAAAGATATTGGCTAGTTTTTCCTGGATGCCTTTGTTAAGGTGAGGAAGATTCCTTTTATTCTTTGCTAGGAAACCTTTTTTTTTTTTTTTTTTAAAGCAGGAATGGGTGTTCATTTTGTCAAATGCATTTTTCTGTGTCTGTTGAGATGATAGGTTTTCTTAGTTTGCTAATATAGTGAATAACATTGATTTATTTTCCAATGTAAACCAACTCTGAATTCCTGGAATAAATACTACATGTCTTGATATATTATTCTATCCAAATGTTCTTGGATCTAGTTTGCTAAAAATTTAGTTATATATTTTACATCTATGTATAATGAAGTCTCAGTTTTTTTGTCTTTTACTTTATTTTTAAAGATTTTGTTTATTTATTTTAGAGAGAGAGAAAGAATGAGAGAGGGACCATGAGTGGGGGGAGGAGCGAAGGACAGGCAATCTCAATGCTGAGTGCAGAGCCAATGTGCATGGCTTGATCCACAACCCAGAGACCATGACCCGAGCTGAAATCAAGAGTTGGACACTAAACTGACTAAGCCACCCAGGCATCCCCACATTTACCTTTTTAAAGAGATTTTTAAAATAGGAAAAACATTTCTTGTCTGTATATCTACATATTAACTATTTCCTGTGTTCTTCATTTCTCTGTGTTGTGCCTGACTTACATTTGATGGCATTATCCTTCTCCCTGAATGACTCCTTTTAACTTTTTTTTGTCTTTTGGAGCAGGTCTTGTGATGATTTCCTTCAGCTTTTTAAAAAAAATATATATATATCTGCACAAGCCTTTTTTTCTCTTTCAGTTTTGAAAGGTATGTTTTTGGGTCTAGAATTCTAGGTTGATGGTTTTTATCCTTCAGGACAGATAGTTCCTAACTTATAATGGTTCCACTAAAGATACTTTGACTTTATGGGTAGTTTGAAAATTATACATATTCAGTAGAAACTGCACTTTGATACTTGAATTTTCATATTTTCCCAGGCTAGTGATATGTGGTACAGTAAATACTCTCTTGATTCTGGTCAACAAGCCACAACTCCTGGTCAGCCACACAGCTATGAGAGTAAGCAGCCACATTCACAACCATTGTGCACTCTCATAAGCCTTTCTGGTTTTCATTTTCAGTACATTATTTAATAAGTTACCTGATATATACAAAACTTTATTATTAAATAGGCTTTGTGTTAGATGATTTTATCAAACTGTAAGCTAATGTAAGTATTCTGAACATATGTACATAGGCTAGAGCAAGCTATGTTGTTTGGTAGGTTAGGTATATTAAATGCATTTTTGACTTCTAATGTTTTCAACTTACAATGGGTTTATAGGAATGTAACCCTATTGTAAGTCAAGAATGATCTTTATTTTAAAGATGTTGCTCCCCTGTCTTCTGGCTTACATTGTTCTTGATGAAAAGTCTGCTGTCATCATTGTTGTTTCCATGTATATAATGTGTCTTTTAAGTAATTTGATTGTGATTTACTTTGGTATAGTATTCTTCATATTTCTTGTGTTTGGATTTTTTTGAGATTTTTGGATCTATAGGTTTAAAGTTTCCGCAAATTTGAAACAATTTTGATGTCTTCAAATATATTTTCCATCTGGCCTTGCTATCATTTGAGGATATTGGTTACATGTTTATTAGACTGTTTCAGATTTTTTTTTAGCATTCATTGATGCTCTGTTCATTTTTTTCCCACACTTTTTTGCTTTTTCAGTTTTTAAATCATTTTTAGTTATGTCTTTACTTTTTCTCCATTGTTTGATTTACTGTTGTTAATCTTATTCAGTGTATTTTTTTTTTTTTTGGTCTTAAACATTACATTTTTCACCATTAAAAATGGCATTTAAAAATTCCATTAAAAATCCCTTCCTGAGGGTGCCTGGGTTGCTCAGTCAGTTAAGTGTTCAACTCTTGATTCAGCTCAGGTCATGATCTCAGAATTATGGGATTGAGCCCCACGGCGGTTTCTGTGTTCAGCGGGGGTTCTGCTTGATGTTCTCTCCTCTCTCTCTCTCTGCCCCTCTCTCCACTCATGTGCGTGCTCTCTAAAATAAATCTTAAGTAAATAAATATCTTTCTTGTATCTATTTAATATACATATTTTCTCTACTTCCTTGAACATATGGTATGTAGCTATGACAACTGTTTTAAAGACTATTATCTGTGTTGTTTCTTGGTTTGTTTGTATTGATTGATCAGATCATGTTTTTCTCCTTTTCATACTTTGGTACTTTTTTTTTTTTTTAAGGTTTTATTTATTCATGAGAGACACAGAGGGAGAGGCAGAGACATAGGCAGAGTGAGAAGCAGGTTCCCCACGGGAAGCCTGACGTGGGGCACATGTCGATCCCAGGACCCTGGGAACACGTCTTTACGCTCAACCCTTGAGCCACCCAAGTGCCCCATACTTTGATACTTTTTGTTTTTTTGTGTGTGTTTCTTTTTTTACTTTGATACTTTTTGATTTGATACCACATATTATGAATTTTACCTTCTTGGGCCTTGCATTTTTGTGTTCTTATAAATACTCTGGTCTGGGATTTAGGCAAGTTACTTAGAAACAGATCCTTTTGTGTGTTGTTTTTAACTTTTAAGCTTGTTAGGTGGAACCAGAGCAGCAATTAGTCCATCACAAAATTTTTTCCACTGTTGAGGCCAAACTCTTCAGAATACTTTGTCCAGTGCCCTGTGAGTTGTAAGGTTTTCCAGTCTTGACAGTCTGACAGTTTTATAAAGGAATTCCATATGTAAAAGGTAAAATCAGTTAGTGATTACCCAGAGCCTCATCTTCTCAGTATCTTGCTATATCAGGGAGTATATTTGGCTATGTGTAATAAATACAAAGGGTTACAAAATTAATATTTTTTAAATACAGTCAGTCTGGAGACTGAAGGAAGTAATCTTATGCCCTTTATAGCTTAATGCTTGCCATCCTTAGCAAATGGCCCTGGATGGAAATTTCAGATTATTTTCTATAATAGTATAGAGAGAAAGATTTGAGGGTTATTAACTTATAGGTAGTGATGGTTGTAATCATAGAAAAATAAGAGAGTCATAGAATGAAAACAGCAATAGTGTGAGAATGGAACCTCAAGCAATACTGATATTTAACATCCAGATAGTAGAGGAAGGGAATCTTTTTTATTTTTATTTTTTTTTGAAGATTTTATTTATTTATTCATGAGAGAGACAGAGGGGCAGAGGGAGAAGTAGGGTCCCCACGAGGAGCCCAATGTGGGACTCCATCCCAGGTCTCCAGGATCAGGACCAGAGCCAAAGATAGGTGCTCAACCACTGAGCCACCCAGATGCCCCAGAGGAAAGGATTCTAAAGAAGACAGGTGAGATGTGGGGGTGGGGGTAGGGGATGGAGAATCATTAGAGTTCATTGCTGTGAATATTTATGTTTTCAGTTACCAGCATCTAAACAGCCTTCTTTTTTGAGAAGAATCATCAGTGTCATTTAATGCAGCCTTTATGTAGTAGAATATAATGGCAAGAAGTAGGGAAATCAGTTACATCTCAGTAAAACCAGGGTGGGGGAGGTACAGATTGGGAAGACAAGATTATATATGGGCATGTAATTCCTGGCAAGGAATGTTGAGTTTATTCAAGGTTTGATGAGAAATTACTGAAAAGTTCTGAGCAGAGAGAGAATTAACATGCTTTGGCTTTATTTTTTCCTTTGTTTTTTAATTAAAACTTTTTCTTAGAGTTTTAGTTTCACAGCCAAATTGAAGAGAAGGTACAGAGATTTCACTCATACTTACTGCACCTCACCCCCTATGCATCGTCCTGTCCATTATCAACATTTCCCACCAGTGTGGTGCATTTGTTATAATAACATAAATTGATAGCTCATAATTACCCAAGTTCATAGTTTATATTAGGGATTACTCCTAGTGTTATACATTCTCTGGGTTTGGACAAGTGTGTAAAGACTTGTATCCATTTTGATGGCTCCTCTTACACATTCCTCTTCCTGCCCCTCCTCTTCGTAACCCCTGGAAACCTCTGATTTTTTTAAACTGTCTTCAGTTCTGCCCTTTTCAGAATATACAATTGGATTCTTACAGTAGCCTTTTAAATTGGCTTCTTTCACTAGTAATACAAATTTAAGGTTTCTTCATGTCTTTTCATGGCTTGATAGCTCATTTCTTTTAGCACTGAATAATATTCCATTGTCTGAATGTATTACATTCTATTACCCACTGGCTTTAAAAAAAAAAAAAAAGTTAACTTTCATGGCTGTATGGGAAATAAATTGTATGAGTGCTTGGAGTGAAAACAGCCTGGTTAGATAGGAAGCATTTGCAGTAATTTGTACAAGAGATGATCATGGCCTGGAATGGAATGATAGTGGCACAGATATATATATTTTTAAGGAAAATCCAAGATTTGGAATGTAGAGTGAGAGAATAATAGGAATTAAGAATATTCCAAGATTTTTGTCTGGAGCAACCAGAAAAATAGGTTATTTTTTTCTATTTTTGATGAGATGGAGAAGACTGGGAAGGAATAAGGTAATGTTTATGCTTTTTAAACTTTATTTTTCTTTTGAATTTTTTTTTTAGAAATAACTTTAAGCTCCAGAAGTTGTAAAAATGGTTATAAAGAAGTTTCCTTTCTGATCATTTGAGATTATATTGCCAACAGGAGGCCCCATTACTGTAGAATACTAGTTTGTAATTAATATCAACAAGGACACGGGAATCCCTGGGTGCCAGTTCAGTACCACAGGTTTCATTTCTGCTTTACCCCTTTCCATATTGCAAGAGCCCAAAGGACATTAGGTAGGGCCTCTGTTGGGGGAGGGAGGTGTGCTGCATCACACCTCCCACCCCTTATCACTCTTTTACCTGTGTTTCACATAGTTTTACATATTGTAGTTCCATTTAATTCTATATATTAAATTTTATTTGAGACTTTCATCTTTTGCCTTTGGATTATTTTGAGGTATGTTTTATTTCCAATGTTTGGAGATTTTTCTGTTGTCCTCTAATTTCTACATTGGCTTGTATGATAGAAAATATAATTTGTGTAATTTCAATTTTTAAAAAATGTCCTGAGACTTATTTTGTGGCCCAGGATATGGCCCAGGCCCATCTTGGTGAATGTTCCATGGGTGCTTGAAAAGAATGTATATATTTTTGTATTGGGTGGAATGGGTGTGTGTGTGTGTGTGTGTTTGTGTGTGTATGTGTGAGCTTTATACAATCATGCTTTTTAAGAAGCTTAAGAAAAAAGAAATTTAATCTTTTAAAGTATTTTCATTTTTATTTACTGGGTTTGATGTTAGGTGTAGGCTTTTCTTATATGATCTTTATTGAGTTTAGGAAGTTTCCCCCTATTGTTAGTTTGATGAGTGTTTTTATCTTGAATGTTACCAGCTGCTTTTTCTGTGTCACATGAGGATATCTTGTGTTTTTTTCCTCCTTTATTATGTAACAGTGGCGTATTACATTGATTTTTTTCATATGTTGAACTATCCTTGCCTTTCAGTAATCAATCCCACTTGGTTATGGTGTATAGTCCTTTTAATATGCTGCTGAATTTGGTCTGCTAGTATTTTGTTGAGGAATTTTTCATCAATATTCATAAGAGATAATTGATCTATAATTGATCAATTATATTCATAATTGATAATTGATCTTTCTTGTAATGTCTTTGGCTTTGGTATTAGGGATGGCCTCATTCCCTGAGTTAGGAAGTGCTCCTTACTCTTCAATTTTTTGGAAGAATGTTTCCGAAGAAACAGTCTATCAATATTTGATAAAATTCATTAGTGCAACCCTCTGGTCTTGGGCTTTTCTTGTTGGGAGCTTAATGATTACTGGTTCAATATCTTTACTGATCATAGGTCTGTTCTGATTTCCTATTCATTATTTAGCCTTGGTAGGTTTATGTTTCTAGAAATTTGTCCATTTCACCTAGGTTATACAGTTTTTCATGTGTACAGTTCATACTGCTCTCATATGACGTTTTTGTTTCTGTAATGTTTCCTCATTTCTGATTTTAGTTTATTTGAATCTTTTCTATTTTTCTTAGTCTTAGCTAGAGATTTATCTTTTTAAGGGACCAACTCTTGGTTTTATTGATTTTCTTTATTGTTTTTTCTTCTCTGTGTAGTTTATCTCTGATCTAACCTTTATTATTTCTTTCTTTCTGTAAGCTTTAGATTTAGTTTTTCTTTTAGTAATTAAGAGTTAGGTTGGCATTTTTTCTTTAAATTCTATTAGCCAATATATAATACATCATTAGTTTCAGATGTAGAGTTCAGTAATTCATTAGTTGGATTTAACACCCAGTATTCATCACATCACATGCCCTCCTTAATCCTGTCACCTGGTTACCCCATTCCCCCACCCACATCCCCTCCAGCTTGTTTCCTATAGTTAAGAGTCTCTCATGGTTTGTCTCCCTCTCTGATTTCTTCCCATTGAGTTTTCCCTACTTTCCCCTATGATTTTTAGTGCTACTTCTTATATTCCACATATGAGTGAAACCATATAATTGTCTTTCTCTGACTGATTTATTTTGCTCAGCATAATACCCTCCAGTTCCATCTACATTGATGTAAATGGTAAGATTTCATCCTTTCTGATGGCTGAGTATTCCATTGTATATATACCACACCTTCTTTATTCATACATCTGTCATTGGACATCTGGAAGAACTTATATAGGAATTCAGCAACTTGACAGGATATAAAATCCATGCATAGAACATTAGTTGCATTTCTGTACATTAACAGTGAGACAGAAGAAACAATTAAGGAATCGATCCCATTTATAATTGCACAAAAACCATGAGATACCTAACCAAAGAAGTAAAGGAACTATACTCTAAAAACTACAAAACAGTTAAGAAATAAATTGGGGAAGACACAAAGAAATGGAAAAACATTCTATGCTCATGGATTGGAAGAGTAAGTATTGTGAAAATGTCTTTGTTACCCAGAGCAGTCTACACATCCAATGCAATCCCTATTACAATACCATCAAAATTGTTCACAGAACTGGAACAAATAATCCTAAAATTTATATGGAACTAGAAAAGACCCCGAATAACCAGATAAATGTTGAGAAAGAAAACCTAAGCTTGTGGCATCACAATGCCAGACTTCAAGCTCTATTACAAAGCTGTAATCATCATGACGGTATGGTGCTGGCACAAAAACAGACACATAGATCAATGGAACAGAATAGAGAACCCAGCAGTGGACCCTCAACCGTATGGTCAACTAATTTTCAACAAAGGAAAAACAATATCTTCAACAAATGATGTTGGGAAAATTGGATAGCTACATGTAGATGTAGAAGAATGAAACTGACCATTTTCTTAAACCATGCACAAAGACAAACTCAATGGATGAGAGACTTAAATGTGAGACAAGAATTCATCCAAATCCTAGAGGAGCACACAGGCAGCAATCTTCAACTTTGGCCATAGCAACTTCTTGTTAGACGTATTTCTTTCTTTTTTTTTTCTTTTAGATTTTATTTATTCCTGAGAGACACAGAGAGAGGCAGAGACAGAGGCAGAGGGAGAAACAGACGCCCTAAGGGAAGCCTGATGCAGGACTTGATCCCAGGACCCCAGGATCCTGACATGAGCCAAAGGCAGATGCTCAACCCGAGCCCTCCAGGTGCCCCGCTAGGCACATTTCCAAAGGCAAGGAAAACAGAAGCAAGAATGAACTATTTGTGACTTCATCAAGATGAAAAGCGTTTTGCACAGTGAAGGGAACAGTCCACAAAACTAGAGTTAGGTTGCCTTTTTTTTCTTTTTTTGTTAGGTTGCTTTGAAATCTATTTTGACTTAAGTATTTACAGCTATACGATTCTTTTTTTAAAAATTTTTTTAAAATTTATTTATGATAGTCACACAGAGAGAGAGAAGCAGAGACACAGGCAGAGGGAGAAGCAGGCTCTATGCACCGGGAGCCCGACGTGGGATTCGATCCCGGGTCTCCAGGATCGCGCCCTGGGCCAAAGGCAGGCGCTAAACCGCTGCGCCACCCAGGGATTCCCAGCTATACGATTCTTTGTCTTGGTTATGTTTTCATTTTCGTCTGTTTCAAGATATTTTCTAATTTCCCTGTGGCTTCTTTAAAACAATGGTTAAGACTTTGCTATTTAACTTCCACATCTTTGTGAATTTTCCAGTTTTCCTTCTATTTCTAGTTTCATTCCTCTGTGATTAGAAAATATATTTTGTATGATTTTAATCTTATTAAATTATTGACTTTTTTTGTGTCCTGATATATGGTCTATCCAGAAAAACGTTCCATGTGGACTTGAGAAGAATATGTATTCTACTGTTGTTGAGTGGAGTGTTCTATATAGGTCTTCTAGGTCCAGTTGGTCTATAGTGTTGTTCAAGTCCTCTATTTCCTTGTTGGCCTGAGTGGTTGCTCTATTTATTTTTGAAAGTGGGGTTTGAACTTTTAATTGTTATTGTGTAGGTATGTATTTCTCTTTTTTAATTCTGTCCATACTTCATATATTTTGGAGTTCTGTTTGGTGCAAATATTTGTTTATAATCATTAAATCTTCAGGAATTGACCATTTTGTCAATATTTAAAGTTCTTATTTGTATCTTTTAGAAGTTTTGACTTACAGTTTATTTTATCTAATATTGGTGTAGTCACCTACTCCAGCTCTCCAAGTTACCATTTGCATGGGTTATCTTTTTCTGTCCTTTCACTTTCAACCTGTCATATCCTTAGATCTTGTAGACAGCATGTAATAGGATTATGCTTTTAAAATTCTGCCATTTGGAAATGGTACTCAACATCATTAATTATTAGCGGAGTGTAAATTAAAACTGTAGTGAGATGTATCATAATCACCAGAATGACTAATGGTTGGTGAGGATGTGGAAGAACTGGAGCTCTCTTACATTCTCGTAGAAGTATATAGATTGACAGCTACTTTAAAAAAGCCTTTGGCCATATCTGCTAAAGTTGAAATACATATCTTAGTGACCTAGCAGTTTCTTCTGGATGTATATCCAGTGGAAATATGTGTTTATATTTATTAAAAGACATATTCAAGGAGGTTTGTAGACCCTATTTTTGTAATAGTTAAAAACTGGAAACAACATTTATGTCCATCAGTAATAGAGTGGATAATAGAGATATGATCATATAATGGAATATTACAGCAATGAAAGTGAACAAAATACTCATATAGGTAATGTGGAAGAATCTCAGAGCCACAACAAATATCAAGTGAAAATAAACACTAAAGAGTATGTCTTGTGTGAATTAATTAATATGAAATTTAAGAACAGGCAAAACTAGTGTATAGTAATAAATGTCAAAATGACAAGTTGTGCATAAGAACTTTCAGGTACAAATGTGATTCACCTTTGTTAATTTTTTTCCTATTAACTTTTTGTATACTTAATTTTGTATATTTCCATGTTTTTGCCAATTTTAGCCTCAGAATATTGGTAAAAGTACTGTAGCTGTATATATAAGTGCAGCCTTGAGCCGACTTCCATTGGATTTATGCCTCTTTGACTTAACTGTTGTGGTTTGGGGAATTTTTATTGTTTTTCCTGAAAGGAATATTATTGATTTGTTGGACTAGAAAAATTTTTGTGTTTACAATACTTTATTTTTGAGGTTAATCAAGATTTGACTTAAATATTTTTAGTTAAAAACTGAAAAATTCTGTTGAGAATTTAGATTTGTAGAAAGACAGTACACTGAATAAACCATCCTCAACCATTTTGTGACATTCTCTGTGTGTATATGGATGGTAGAATTTCCCATGCTAGCCATTTTGAAAGATGAGCTTGAATGACATACACAGTATTATAGAAAGTTTCAGTGAGAAATAAGAAATGAATATTCACGTCCTAACTTTGTCCAGCTTTATGACCTTAAGTAAATTATATTATCTTTTTGGCCCTCAGATTTCTCATTTGTAAAATAGGGGTTTAGCCTAGATATTTGTTTCTTAAGTATTTAAAATTTAGCTCTATATTTGCCTTATTTAAAATGCTCTAAAACCTGAGGTAGCATAGTAATTACCTTTGGATATAGTATTGCCAGGATGAGATAAGGGGCGTTTTTATGTTTTTTTGTTATATTTCATGTATTAATATATATTTAAATTTTTCTTTGAAAATTCTTTACTGTTATTTGACATTTCAAAATAGTATCACAACTAAAAAGAAAATTAAAGCATTGTAATATTTGTTTTTTCAAACTGTATGCATGCCACCCCCGGAAGAGAATTACTAAAATAATGTCAGTAGATGCAAGGTGGCAGCATAAAAGGAAAATACAGTGATTTTTAAAAATTTTGAATTAACTGATAATATTTGAAAATGAGGACATCTTACATTAAAATTTGGAGCTTTTTGAAAAATCAGCATATCTGACCATAACTGAGCCTAAATTCCTGTAGGCAGCTGTTGAGTAGAGCTTAGTTAGCTGTTGCTCTTCTAGATGGGCAAATGATCTCTAGTTATTAACAGCATCTCCCACTTACATTACCTCTTTTCTTTTTCTCCCATCTTCTTTCTTTCCCCCCTTCCTTTCTCCCTCTGTTCTTCCAAGATATAATTCATATACTGTAAAATTCACTTTTTAAAAAAGTATACATATAACTCAGTTTTTAGTATATTCACAAAGTTGTACAGCCATTACCACTGTCTAATTCCAGAACATATCATGACCTTTTTTAGTACCTATTCTCAATCATTCCCTATTTCCAATACTCCCATCCTGGGAAGCCACTAATCTTTCTGTTTCTATACATTTAACTATTCTGGATATTTCATTAAATGCAGTCATACAATATGTGGCCTTTTATATGACTTATTTCGCTTACCATAAAGTTTTAGGATTCATCCATGTTGGGACATGTATCAGTCCTTCATTCCATTTAATGGCTGAATTAATATCATGTTGTACGGATATTTGCCATTTGTTTATTCATCCATCAGTTGATAGACATCGAAGTTTCTGCTTTTTGGCTCTTATAAATAATGGTGCATTGAATATTAGTGTGCATGTTTACTGTGTGATTATATGTTTCCAGTATTCTTGGATATGTACCTAAGAATTGAAATAGTGATTCGTATAATTCCAGTTTTCCCACATTTTCACCAGCATTTGTCATTGTCTGTCATTTTGGTTATAGCCATACTATTGAGTGTAAAGTAGTGTGCCATTGTGGTTTTGATTTGCATTTCCTTGATGACCGGTGATAGTAAACATCTTCTCAAGTGCTTATTGGCTAGTTTTGTATTGTCTTTGGAGAAATAGCTGTTGAAATTCACTGTCCATTTTATAGCTGGGTTAGTCCTTTTATTGTTGAATTGTGTGGTTCTTTCTATATTCTGTATACTAGCCCCTTACCGAATATATGATTTGCAAGTATTTTCTCCCAGTCTGTGGATTGTCTTTTCACTGTGTTGATAGTGTCTTTGATGCACAAAAATGTTTAGTTTTGATGAAGACCAATTTTTTCATTTGTTGTTTGTGCTTTTAGTATCATATTTAAGAAACTATTGCCTAATCCAAGGTCATGAAGATTTATACCTCTCTTCCCTTCTAAGAGTTTTATGGATTTAGGTCTTAACATTTAGGTCTTTGATCCCATTTTGAACTAGTTTTTTGCACACTGTATGAGGTAGGAGTCCAACTTCATGCTTTGGCATGTGGTTATCCAGTTGTTCAATGACATTCATTACTGAAGACTGTTCTTTCACTGTTGTCTTGGCAACCTTGTCAAAAATCATTTAACCACAGATGTTTGGGTTTATTTCAGGACTCAATTTTCTATTCCACTAGTCTCTATCCTTATGTCAGTACTTCCACTATTTTGATTGCTGTAGCTTTTTAGTAAGCTTTGAAATCAGGATATGTGAATCTTCCAACTTTTTCTTTTTCAATATTGTTTTGACTCTTAAGGGCCTCTTGTACTTCCATATGAGTTTAAAAATCAGCTTTCCCATTTCTGCAAAAAAAAAAAAAAACAATGGAATTTTGATAGATTGCATTGATTCTGTAGATCACTTTGGGAATATTCCTATCTTGAAAATATTGTCTTTCATCCATGAACATGAGATGCCTTTCTGTACTTTTAGATCTTCAGTTTTTTTTCAATATTTTATAAACAGTATATACAAGACATGTTTTGTTTTTTTTTTTTAAGATTTTATTTATTCATGAGAGACACAGAGAGACAGGCAGAGACACACACAGGCAGAGGGAGAAGCAGGCTCCATGCAGGGAGCCTGCCATGGGACTTGATCCTGGGTCTCCAGGATCACACCCTGGGCTGAAGGCGGCGCTAAACTGCCAAGCCACCGGGGCTGCCTGACATGTTTTTTTCTTAGATATATTCCTAAATAATTTTTTTTTTTAACAACCCTGAGGTCTTTTATTTTCTTTACATTTATCATACCATGAATTCAGAGGGAATAGGTTCCAGCACTTCAGGCTCCTTTCCATTGGTTCTCACAAAGTGTGCTTCTCTGAGTGGGGCAGGCTGGCGCTTCATTTGGACCCAAGTACCTTTCTCTTTGGCTTCCTTCTTTTTCTGATCATTTTCCTTCACAAGTTTCAGGAAGCTATCTCGGCTCTTTGAGTGTTTAATATGCTCAATGAGGACATTAATTCTCTTGGCAAGAATCTTGCCCTTATTTGTTTACAGTGCCAACAGCATGCTGAATAACATTGTAGACTCTTTCAGTTTTGCCATGGTAACATTTGTGGGGCATTCCTTTTTGAACAGTGCCCATTCCCTTGATATCCACAATATCACCTTTCTTACAGATTTGCATGTATGTGGCCAAAGGAACAACTCCATGTTTTCTAAAAGGCCTAGAGAACATATAGCGGGTACCTCTCCTCTTTCCCTTTGTGTTGGTCATTTTGGCGAATTATTGAAAGATGGCAATTCTGGCTGAAAGGTTATTCCTAAATAATTTATTTTTTAATACTGTAAATGGAATTTATTTTTATGTGATTTTTAAAAATCTTATTTGAATTTTAGCAGCTAATATGCAGTGTTAAATTAATTTCAGGTGTACAATATAGTGATTCTACAATTTTGTATATTACTCAGTGGTCATTAAGGTAAGTGTATGCTTAATCTCCTTCATCTATTTACTACCATCACCACCACCTGTAACCATCTGTTGTATATAAATACCTGGTTTTGGTTTGTCATTCTTCTTTTTTCCTTTGTTCATTTGTTCTGTTTCTTAGATTTCACATAGGAGTAAAATCATGTGGTATTTATCTTTCTCTGACTGACTTATTTCACTTAGCATTATACTCTCTAGTTCCATCCACATTGTTGCATATGGCAAGATTTCATCCTTTTTAATGGCTGATTAATATTCAAATGGAATTTATTTTTAATTTCATTTTCATAAAGTCTTTATTAGTGTATGGAAATACAACTGATTTTTAAAAATCTTTCATCCTGCAACTGTGCAGAACTTGCTCGTTAGCTCTAATAATGGTTTTGTTTTGTGAATTTATTAGGATTTTCTGTATACAGTATTATCACCTGTAAATAGGGATGCTTTTTATTTCTTATCCAGTCTGAATCCATTCATTTCATTTTCTTGTCACATCTTCTGAATAGAACCTGCAATACAGTATTAAAAAGGAGTGGCAAGACTGGACATCCTTGTCTCATTTCTAATCTTAGGGGACACCTAGACTTTCACCATTAAGTATGATGTTAGCTGTGGATTTTTCATGGATGCCTTTTATCAACTTGAGGAAATTCCCTTCTCTTCCTAGTCTTTTGAGTATTTCAGTCAGTTGGTTTTGGCAAATGCATTTTCTGTGTCTATTGAGATGATCATACAGTTTTTGTCTTTTATTTTTTAATGTTTTTATTACATTGATATTTATATGCTGAATTTACCTTGCTTTTGTGGGATATATCCCACATGTTCATAGTGTGTAATCCCTTTTTCTTATGCTCTGGATTAGGTTTTTCTAGTATTTTGTTGAGGACTTTTATATCTCTATTCACTTGGATATCTAGTTTTCTTGTAATGTTTTTGTCTGATTTGGTTATTAGAGTAATAATGATTTCAATACTCTCTTTCTCTCTCTTTTAATAATCAATGGTAATTTTTCCTTAAATGTTTGAAGGCATCTGGTTTGGACTTCTATTTGAACTAGAAATGAAAAACTTTCGGCAATCTCATAATTTTTATATTGAATTGAGATTTTCAGATTTCTTCTTAAGTTAGTTTTGGTAGTTTCTAGTAATTTATCTCTTTCATCCAGGTAATCTAATTTATTGGAAATACAGTTCATGTATTACCTTATTCTTTTTGTTTCTGAAAGGTTGGTTGTAATACTCCGTCTTTAATTCTTGAACTTAGTTGTTTGTGTCTTTTCTATTTTTTTCTTGGTTAGTCTAGCTAAAAGTTTATTAATTGCATTTCTCTTTTCAGAGAGCCAAGTTTTTCATTGATTTTAAAAATTTATGTTGTATTTTTATTTTCTAGTTTATTTCTATTCTGATCCTTATTATTTCCTTCCTTCCGCTTGCTTTGGGTTTCATATGCTCTTCTTTTTCCTGTGCCTTAAGGTAGATGTTAGGCGGGGGATCCCTGGGTAGCTCAGCGGTTTAGCGTCTGCCTTCGGCCCAGGGCATGATCCTGGAGTCCCAGGATCAAGTACCATGTCGGGCTCCCTGCATGGAGCCTGCTTCTCCCTCTGCCCCTCTGTCTCTCTGTGTCTCTCATGAATAAATAAAATCTTTTTTTTTAAAAAGGTAGATGTTAGGCTATTTATCTGAGATCCTTCTTTTTTGTATTATTTTTTAAAAGATTTTATTTATTCATGAGAGATGGAAAGAGGCAGGTTTTTTTTTTTTTTTTTTTTTAAATATGAACATTTGCAGTTACAAATTCCTCTCTAAGCTGTACCCTTGGTGCATCCAATGTCAGTATGTTTTGTTTTCATTGCATTTATCTGAAAGTATTTTCTAATTTCCTTCATGACAACTTTTTTTTTTGACTCATTTGGTTCTTGAGGGGTGTGTTTAATTTTCACACATTTGTGAATTTCTCAGTTTTCTTCTGTTATCGGTTTCTGATTTCATTGCGTTGTTAGAGAACGTACTTCATATGACTTCAGTTTATTTATACTTAGATTTATCAGATTTATCACTTAACATGTGGTCTGTTTTAGAAAATGTTTTATGTGCATTTCTGAAGAATATGTATTCTGTTTTGGGGTTGAGTGTTTTATAGATGTCTATTAATTGTAGTTTTATAGTGTTACTTAAGTCTTCTGTTTTCTTGCTGATTTTTCTGTTTTACACATTGTTGGAAATGGGGCATTGAGATATGCAACTATTATTTTTGAATTATGTTTTTCCTTTCATTTTTTTAAAAGATATTTATTTATTCATGAGAAACAGAGAGAAAGGCAGAGACAGAGGCAAAGAGAGAAGCAGGCTCCATGTAGGGAGCCCGATGTGGGACTCAATCCCAGGACTGCAGGATCACGCCCTGCGCCAAAGGCAGATGCTCAACCACTGAGCCACCCAGGTTTCCCTCTCCTTTCAGTTCTATATTTTTTTTTGTATTTTGAGAGTTTCTTGTTAGGTGTATACATGTTTATAATTGTTATATCTTGTTGATGAGCTGGCCGTGTTTTCATTATAAATGTTCTCCTTTGTCTCTAATAACAATTTTTGCATTCCATTTTGTCTTCTATTAGTATAGAAGTATTGGGGATCCCTGGGTGGCTCAGTGGTTTAGCGCCTGCCTTCAGCCCAGGGCGTGATCCTGGAGACCGGGGATCGAGTCTCGCATCAGGCTCCCTGCATGGAGTCTGCATCTGTCTGTCTGTCTATCGTTTCTCTCTCTCTCTCTAATGAATAAATAAAATCTTTAAATTAAAAACAAAAGAAGTATCACTGCAGGTCTTTTCTGACTCCTGCTTGCGTAGTATATCTTTTTCCATCCTTTTCCTTTCAACCTATTTTGTCTTTGAGTCTGAAGTGTGTCTGTGGTAGACAGCATATGGTGGTTGGATCAGTGTTTTTTTAATCTTTTATGCTAATCCCTATTCCTTAAATAGTTTGTTCATCCAGTTGCATTTAATGTAATTACACATGGGTAGAATTACATCTACTTTGTATTTGTGTTTTATGTGTGTTACGGGGGTTTTTTGTTCCTCATTTTTCTATTACTGCTTTCTTTCATGTTAGATATTTTCTAGTATGCTAATTTAATTCTTCTGTTTCTTTTGTAACTTTTTAAATTTTAGAGTTGATTTGTTATTAAAGTTAATAACTTAAAGCAATGTAATTTGGGTTCATATCAACTTAAGAGGCATATATACACTTTTATATAACTTAATTCTTTTCTATGTACTATTATTGTTATACAAATTATTATATGTTGTGTACTAACAAAACACTTCATGTTATTGTTTTATGCAGTTTCTTTAAACCTGTGTATTTTTTGTTGTTGCTTGTGTAGAAAAGAATTAACATAGCAGGCCTCACTGCATATACTTAGAATGGACTGCTTAAGAGGTCCACCCTTGGCTAGCATCTGAGAACTTATTAGGTCTACACCTGCCTAACTGATAAGAATGGCTCACTGTGCCTAAGCTGCTTATACAAACAATATAGTTTATGCTGAATGTCTGCTTTTCTTCTGTGAGGAATTTTGGTATGTGGTAGGCAGAGGGTACCTATTGATCAGCTCATAATAAAACCCTGGGTGCTGAGTCTCTAATTTTTCCTGGTTGGCAACATTTTCCATGTGTTGTCTTAACTCATTTCTGGGTGGAGAGGAGGAGGAATTAAGTATATCCTTTGTGACTCTATTTTTAAAAGATTCTTAAGAGCTAGCCCTGACCTTCCCTGGACCTTGCCCTGTGTGCCGTTTCCCTTTGCTGATTTTGCTGTGTATCCTTTTGCCTTAATAAATTATAGCTTGTCAGTATGACTATATTGCTGAGTCTGTTGAGTTCTTTAGCAAGTCATAGAAATTGAGTGTGGTCTTAAATACTCACTACACATGCTATAACAGATTACCACAAATTTAGTGGCTTAGAACAATTAGTTTTGGAAGTCAGAAGTCCAATATGAGTCTCACTGGGCTAAAACCAAGGTGTCAGCATTGCTATATTCCTTCTGGAGGCTCTGGGGGAAAATCCATTTTTCTTGCCTCTCCTTCCTTCTAGCAATTTCCTGTATTCATTGGCTCATGGCTATCCCATTCCATCTTCCAAGCCAACAATGGTCAACTTTTCTTATGCAACATCACTCTGACACTCACTTTCCTGCTTATTCCTTATTCCTTTATTTATAATGATCCCTGTGATTATGTTAGGTCTGACCAAATAATCCAAGGTAATCCTCTCATCTTAAATTTGTTAATGTATCTTATCTACAAAGTTCCTTTTGCCATGTAAGGTAATATATATGCAAATGTTCTAGGAAATGACATGTGGACATCTTTGGGATGGCTTTTGTATACACAGTGTTCACATATAGAAGAAATGAAAAGAAACAACACGTTTTGTGGTCTTTTTAGATATGTAATTACCATTCCTGGTGCTCTTTCTTCATGTGAACTCGATTTACTGTCTAGTATCCTTTATATTTCAACCTGAAGGACTCCTTCTGTATTTTTAAAAAGATTTTATTTATTTATGAGAAACAGAGAGAGAGAGAGGCAGAGACACAGGCAGAGGGAGAAGCAGGCTCCATGCAGGAAGTCTGATGTGGGACTCGATCCCAGGACTCCAGGATCATGCCCTGGGCTGAAGACAGGCGCTAAACCACTGAGGCACCAAGGGATCCCCATCCTTTTGTATTACAGGGAAACTCCAGTTGTAATGAATTCTCTGTGTTTATTTATGTTGGAATGTTTTAATTTTGCTTTCAGTTTTGCAGAGTGGTTTTACTAGATATAGAATTCTTGCTTGGTAATCTTTTTCTTTCAGCACTCTGAATGTTACCCACTGCTTTCTGCCTTATTATCAACAATGGGTTGAGCAACCCTTTTACATGATGAGTTCCTTCTTTCTTGCTGCTCTGAGATTCTTCATCTTTCAATAGTTTGTGATGTGTCTACGTGTGGATAACTTTGATTTTATCCTACTTGCAGTTTGTTGAGCTTCTTGGATGTGTACATTGTTTCTCACTAAATTTGGGAAGTTTTTCACTATTTTTTAAATATTCTTCTTTCTGCCTCTTTATTTTTCCCCTCTTTTGAGAATCCATTATGCATATATTGGTGTGCATACTGGTTTCAGATATTTTCCAACTCTGAAATTTCTGTCTGGTTCCTTTTTAAAAATTTTGGCTTTTTATTTATATTCTGTGTGATGAGTCATCATTTTCATACATTCTTTAGTTTTTAGTCATGGCCTCCTTAGTTCTTTGAAAATATTTAAAATAGCTGATTTAATCTGTCTAGTTAGTGCAACATTTGAGCTCCCTCAGGGTCAGTTTCCACTGATTGCTTTTTCTCCCTTGTGTATAGGTCATGCTATATTTATATATCTTACAATTTTTGAAAAAATAGTGTGTCATCCCTGGAACTCAGATTCTCCTCCTACCCCACTGTTTTTTGTTTATTGTTTTTATTTCTTTAGTGACTTTGGGGCACTGATTTTTTTTTAAGTTTATATTTTGTGTTGTGTGTGGTCACTGAAGAATCCTCAGTTGGTTTAATTGTCAAGTGAAAGCCTATGGCCTTCTTTGGCCTTTCTTGATTATGCAACAGTTCTGGACATTTGTGTGACTTCTAGAGTCCCAGGAATCTGTTGGAGCTATTCAGAGGTCCTTACTGAAATCTCATTCCTCAACTTGTCTAAAACCTATTGTTTGCCCCAACAGTTCTCCCCTTTCTCAGATGGTTGAGATATGCAGCAGTTGCTCTTGGAAGCTTGCTTGCTTTCCCTTTCTTTCTTTCTTTTTTTTCAAAGATTGTATTTATTTATTCATGAGAGAACAGAGGCAGAAACATAGGCAGAGGGAGAAGCATGCTTCCCGCAGGTTGCCTGATGCAGGACTCAATTCCAGGACCCCAGGATCACACTGAACCACTGGGCCACCCAGGTGCCCCACTCTTGGTGGGATTCAACAAACACTCCAAGCTCTTTGCAATGGAAGAATTTTGAGTCAGGTTAAATAAAGTCAGCCTTTCTTGGGTCTACTGGCCAACTGCTAGATAGGTCATATGACATTTTTTGGGGAATCAGACTGAAGAAGTTCTAGTTCCATTCTGCCCTCTCCAGGGGCAGTCAACCTGCTTATTTTCATGGTTTACATTGCTGTTTTGGAGCTGGGGATAAGGGTGAGAGATAGGAATAGAAAAAGTTAGAGACTCTTTTTACCAAGATTCTTAAATGCTGCCCATATTGCTGCAAGCCTTTGGGTAATTCCAGGGTTCTGAAAATGTTGATTCTGACAATTTTTTCTTTTATGGAAGAGAGAAATTTTGTGGATCTTTTCTATTTTTAGTTGATGTTCTCCTTTTTTTGTCTCTGAATGTGACCTTTTCCACTCATTTTTATAGTTGCCCTGTAGGAATTTGAGTTTATTGGGTTATTTCTCAAGATTTTTGACTTTGCTGGGGTGCTTGGGTTGCTCAGTCAATTGAGTCTCCAACTCTTGGTTTTGGCTTAGGTCATTATCTCATGATATCAAGCCCGGCATTGGGCTCTGCATGGAGTCTGCTTAAGATTCTTTCCGCCTCCTTCTCCATCCTCCTTTGCTTCTCCCCCTGCTCTCTCTCTCAAATAAATAAATAAAATATTTTAATTAAAAAAGAAGAGATTTTTGACTTGGTGGGGGGAGATAAAAAGATTTTTGACTTTGAAAAATTCTTTTTCTAGCTTAGATAGACAAGAGCCCGAAAAATACTGAGTTAAATTTAATATGGTGTAATAATGATCCTTAGTTCATTCTCAGTAATGGAGTGGAGTATCTTGCAGAAATAAAGCACTTCTCCCAGCACAATGTGTAAAGTATTAATACTGTATTATTCTCATTAGTGTTATTTATTTTGATTTTTTTTGTTTGCCCCTTCTGTTTTTTTTTTTTTAATTTCTGATATATTCATTTTTTCCTCCTAAGGCAGTAAAGAATGCTGATGGAAGAACCATTTTCCTAATTTTCAAATTGTTGAGCTGGTTGCCATGATGGGTGAGTTTTTTGTCTCTTACTATTTTATTTTAATTAATTAATTTTTGAGTAAAGGGATAAAAGTTTATTAAGTAAAGATACAGAGAAAGCTCTCAGAAGTGAGAAGGGTCCCAACAGGGTTCCCTTTTGTTTGTAATTAAAGGATAAAATGGGGAAGAAAAATTTTTCTTCACGTGTATGACATTTTTATAAAGAAGTTTTAAGATGTGGTAGACTTACATAATGTTTTATATTTATTTACTTAATAGCTTTTCAGTTAGAGCACTTTTTGAGTTAACGTACAGATTTGGAATGACTGTTTCATGCAGGATATCCTAATAGGGACATTCAAAATAAACTGCTAAGATGGATTGGGACTTACTTAGAGTCTGATATCCAGAGAGAATACTAGATAAAGAAACCTGACTTTTAAATTGCCCTTTGTTTACATGTCATCTCACTAAGAAGTTATTTATTCATATGGTCCTCTTTTTTTATATCTATGATAGAAAAAGTATACTCATTTTTTTAAAACAAGGAAATTGGTATATGTAAATGTGATAAGAGATTTAAGCCAGGCATTTATTTTGGTGCTGTGATGTTAGACATGAGAAAAGACCTAAATTCAAGTGTTTAAATTTTTCCTAATGAAGAAAATAATTAGAACATGAATACATATGTTTAAGTATTAGAGTTCCCCTCTCCCCAGTGTAAGATTAAGGATCTTATCTTTCTTAAGAAGGTTATATGAGATAATTTTATTCTAATTGAGATCATTCTCAGCTTATTTTTTTCCCCTAAGGGCAGACTTATTTTTATCAATAAATGACATGGTCTGGCTTAGACCTGTGGACAGAACACACTTTGTGATTACATTATACCCAATTGGCTCAGTTGCTATTTGGCGAAGCTAACATGATAAAATTTTATTTTACAAAAAATAGTTTATGAGGGATTATAATATTTTCTCTAAACATGGCATTTATTAATAAACTTGTGGCATCATTAACTTTAATTTTAATATACAAATAATTTCATTATAGGACAGAATATATTGAGTCTTATAAAAAATTAATACATTAGAGAAGTCAGCTATTTGTGTGTTTGAAGGGCTGATGAAGCCATTGAATTGCTACATTCTTTTTAGTGATTTCTCCTTACAAGATAAAGTATGTTTTAATTATTACTACTCTGAAACATAAATTATTCATCACCAGAACAGTAAATTTTAAAATGTAAGCTGTAAAAGCCCCTCAATTCCTTTGTTGATCATTTGCTGATTATCATTAGTAGAATTGATTTACTAATGAAAATCAATTAAATCATCCCTACCTTTTCCAGAGAGCATGTAATTGGTATTACTAGGAGATTAATGCTTATAGTCAGAAATTTTTGATATATTTGGAAGAAATTAAAAAGTTCATGGTTCATGATCCTTTCACTCAGTTTTATGGATTCACTGCTTTTTTTTCTAAGGAATGTGTTTTACTTACATTTTTACCTTTTAAGTTGTTACTGGCTGAGATTGTTAAATAGTCTGTTAAATGTGTGTAGTCTTGTTGAACTTTATGGTGAGGAAGTTAAAGAAAACACTTCCAAATATCAGTAGGTCATTTTCCACAGATAAAGCTTTTTGTTTCTGACTTGAAGTACTGATGAAAAACTCTAATAGGAATTCTGTACTTTGAACATAAATGCCAAATAATGATGAAAGTCTTTTTCCCCTACCCCACTTGCTTAAACTTTTAGATGTTCTGTTGATGTTTTATTAAGGAGTCACAGAAAGTAACTTGTTATGATGGGGCTGTTTTAACACATATACTAGGATGTTACATTGTTAAAAGAATCAGAATGACTTTATCTTGCCTGTGTCACACCTAGTGTGATGCGAATGCTTCAGTCTAGTGCAGTTTTTTTTTTTTTAATTTTTATTTATTTATGATAGTCACAGAGAGAGAGAGAGGCAGAGACACAGGCAGAGGGAGAAGCAGGCTCCATGCACCGGGAGCCCGACGTGGGATTCGATCCCGGGTCTCCAGGATCGCGCCCTGGGCCAAAGGCAGGCGCCAAACCGCTGCGCCACCCAGGGATCCCAGTCTAGTGCAGTTTTAATGTTACTTGTCTTCAGTTTTTAAATAATTAAAATTTTATTTCACCAAAATAAGTGTAGGCATTGAAAATGTGCTAGAGGCATTTTTTGTGTTAATGTATTGTATTTTGCATTAAATTTCATGATCAGCTTTGTGTTTAATATCTATGATAAATACATATTGAAATTACAATTCTGTGTTTATGTTACTTTGAAAATGCCTAGATGATCAGCAAGCTTTGAACTCAATCATGCAAGATTTGGCTGTTCTTCATAAAGCCAGTCGACCAGCATTATCTTTACAGGAAACCAGAAAAACAAAGTCTTCATCACCAACAAAGCAGGTATTTGTTTTAATATTTTAATAAATACATATTGTTATATAAGTTCTTTGTCCTGAATATCTTGATCTTATAGACGGTTTGTTAAGGTTTAAGTCTAGCTTTTGAGTCAGATATTTTGTTGTTTGTCATACATTTTTCCAAACAGATGGGCATTTTTAAAAATGGTAGAGTTTCATTTAATGTGGTAGCTGCTCTCTAATGCTGATATTTCATCCATTCTTAAAGCACTTAAGATAAGCAAATTGTGGGGATCCCTGGGTGGCGCAGCGGTTTGGCGCCTGCCTTTGGCCCAGGGCACGATCCTGGAGACCCGGGATCGAATCCCACGTCGGGCTCCGGGTGCATGGAGCCTGCTTCTCCCTCTGCCTATGTCTCTGCCTCTCTCTCTCTCTCTCTCTCTCTCTCTTTCTGTGACTATCATAAAAAAAAAAATAAAAAATAGGATAAACAAATTGTTTTTATTTAAAAATAGTCTATTTGCAAATGAGCGTCATTTTGATTTTTATAAAGTTTGGGATGATCAACACAGAAAGTGGGAATATAATATCCTACATTTCCCTCTAATAGGATTAGCAAGTATCACATACCCATGGTGCTAACACTGAGAGATCTTGGTGCTCTTTGCTTTCAGCTCAGGTTTAGCAACACAATTCTCATATCAGCTCTTTGGCAGACACTATCAGTTGATTGGAGTTCACACTGAAAATGAAGTCTCCTTTCCTTCCACACTATCTTTAATCAGTGACTAAGGAAAAAAAAAAAAGAGTGACTAAGAAAAAAAAGACCTAGAAATTCTAGAAATTTTATCTGATCTCTGAAATGATTTATCATTTTCTTACAGAATGATGTTCGAGTCAAATTTGAACATAGAGGGGAAAAAAGGTAAGGAAAGAAATATTACATATCAGTTTCTTGATTTAATCAAATGAATCATAATTAAAGCCATTAGAGGCTTTTTGTGGACTTTAGTGGAGGTTCATGGCTTACAAATTGAGAATAGAATAGAATAGTGCTTCATAATGTATAACATATATTTAAAATAGAATCTCAAAATTTAGGCTAAACATTAGGAGCAATTAATGTTTTTATTTTGGGAAGTAAAAAGGTCATTGCATAATGCAGCCTTTAAATATTATCATTTCCTGTTATTTTTACTCAGGGGAAAGTAAATATATTTCTCCATATTATAATTATATCATCCCTTCAGATTTTTTTTTCAGATTTTGTATAGAACTTATGTACATGGAATTAACATTCATAATTTTGATTCAATAGACCTCAATCATATGACATGTATTTACTTAGTAACACTGAGGAAGATAAGTTGGAATGGTGGCTATAAATTAATTAGCATAGGGATAAGTCTAACCTTCCACTGGGTATCTGTATCTTAGTGCAGTGGTGAAGGGTGGTGGTGGTGGTGGTGGTGGTTGACAACAAAATTGCTAACAAGGCCTAATAGGAGTTGAAGGTGGGATTTCATTTCTGTTATTAGTGTCTGATTACATTCATTTAATGAAAGAGCTATCTATTTTAAGGACTTTAAAAAGGCTCATAAGTCATATAACCTAAAGATGTAAAACTGTTTTACATAGAGATGTCTGTAAAAAATGGGGTATACCATATATACCATCCAGTTGTTCAATCTACTTTTACCCTACTTATTGTTCTTTTATGGATATATTTCTTCAGTTTTTTTCCATTCACTGAGCAGTATTTATTAAGTACTGTAAGTACCAGGCCTTGAAGGAATAACGTGAGCAAAACAGACATGGTCCCTCCCCCTTACAAAGTTTACAGTTTAGTAATCTCCAAGCTTAGGTGTGTGCTCCCCAGGGAGACATAGGCTAATCCTTCGTAGCATAGGAAGAAAATACTAGAATTGCAAATTTTTAATTAAAAAAATATTTATTTGGGGAATATCTTTACATGTAGGTGCTCAAAAATGTTGAGTTGATAAGGGTACAGAAATCAAAATTTAAACCCACAAAGAGGAACTTTATTCTTTTTAACAGTTTCATTGCATTCCGTTATATAGGTATCACATAGGTGATATACTTATGTTAGTTTATACTTAGTTTATACTTAAGTTAGTTTATACTTAACTAAACTTTAGTTTTAATCACTTTCTTCAATGATCATTTTACAATTGCTTTTTAATATTCATTTAATAGTTTCAGACCTAATTTTGTGTTTCTCTATCCAAGAGATAACTGTTACAAGTATGTTATCTTATTTAACTATGTCTAGGAAAATTAATTCTCTTTAAATTCTGTTTATGCAGAATCCTTCAGTTCTCCAGACCAGTTAAACTGGAAGATCTGAGATCTAAGGCTAAAATTGCCTTTGGACAGTCTATGGATCTCCATTATACCAATAATGAGGTAAACATACAATTTAATTTTCAGTAGCTGTTATTTTGGAAAGTACTATGTTCATTTAAGAGATTATTTTAGGAATGTTTATTTAGGGATTAATAAGGATGTGGTATGTTAGAGAAATAAAATAGTACAAGTAAAGCTGTAAATTTAAGTGAAATGTATTTTTTCCATTGTGGAAAGTATTTATAGGTGCTACTATGCAAATAATTGAATAAGAATATATCGAAGGAGGAAATATATGTATTACTTAGAAGTTTGCTGCTGGGGCACCTGGGTGGCTCAGTCAGTTAAGTGTCCAATTCTTGATTTTGGCTCAGGTGGTCACCTCAGGCTTGTGAGATTGAGCACTGAGTCAGACTCCCCGCTGGATGGGGAATCTGCTGGAGATTCTTTCCCTCACCCTCTGCCTCTGCTCCTCTCCCCACTTGCCACGTGTGTGAACGTGTGTGGTATACGCTCTCTCTGTCTCTCTCTCAATAAATAAATGAAATCTTTTTTAAAAAACTTGCTGCTTATTTATGTTTTCTTATAACTCTGTACTTTTTGATGAACTTTTTTTCTTATACTCTACACTTGGCTGTAGAGACAACAGAGCTTTGGTAGATAGTTTAGTTAAAACTTTAAAGAAATTTTTGTGTTGGTTAGGACCTGATTAGATCATTATGTTTATGTTTGTGAGTCAGTACGTGTAAATTTAAGGGCTTGCTCTGGCAATGAGGAGCTCTGTGTTCTGGAAAATCCTCTTTTGAACTTTCTGCAAAATTCAGATTGGATGAGATAATCTCTGAGGTTTCTTTCAGATCCTATGAGATCTCAAGATCTTGAATTTTGAAATTTTCAGGGACAATTTAGTGATCAGTTAATTTGTTCTTGTTTTCCTCAGAAAATACTTGTTGAATTTGCCAGGCATAATGCTGTGATTTATGAGATGCACCCTACAAGAAGTTTATAGACTTACGGTAGAAGCAGGCAATTAAATGATGAGTTCAAATATATGAAGTTCTTTTAAGGACATGCATAAAATATCATTAAGAAGAATAAAGGCAAGACAGTAGGTGTCTAAACAGATTTAGATAATACTAAGGAAGAACTGAGGTTGTAATATTTCATTATTTCATTACTGAGACTTAAAGTAGTCAGACTTGCAAAAGGTTTGAGGAGAAGAACATTGCTGGTAGAGAGAGCAGCTGAGAACAGTGCCTACAGAGATCCTAAGACGAAAAGACTAATATGTTTAGGAATAGAAAAAAATGCTAATGGGAATGAAGAAAGGTAGAGAGCTTACTAGAAATTAACTGGAGAAAACGTGAAAGTGCTTTGCAAATGTTAAAGAATTGTGCAAATAAAATATTTTCAAATACTAGATTTTCAAATGAATTATTACTAATTTAAAGTAAAAAATATGTAAATGTAGTTTGTCTAGAGAAACCACTTACAGCTGAAAGCAGAAAATATTTTGATAAAGTAAAAATCTATATCCAAACAAATATTATCCCCGAACAAAGTGATGAGTATCATACTATAGTAATACCTTAACATTTTATTTTTTCATTAACATTATTTATTTTTTCAATACTTTTTGGGTTTTCAATTAGCCATGAACACGTCTTGTTGCCTGGCCCTATTGTATTGGCACTTACTATTTCTGTTGTGCTGGCCTGATTTCCAGCTGCCAGCGCCTTAGGCTCTGAGGGCTTTTCAGAGGTACAGTTGTAGGACCTATGCTCAAGTACAGGTGGGGGTGCCAGGGGCGTGATGGGAATGAGACTCAAGGATGGGATGGGAAGTGGGGATGGATTGGTTCCACTAACCATAGTAGTAACTTGCTGGATAACACACTCTTTATGGGCCTTCTCCCCTGTCTTCCCCATTCCCCTACCAGTGTTTTGTTGAACCTTTTCCTGTATAAACAGGCTTGAATTTGATTCTTTATTTCATGGTATGATTTTAGGGGAACCAGGTATATCTTTGTTTTTGTTTGGTCTAAAATTATATGATGGAAAACTTTAAAATGCCAAAATACATTAAGACTACAATATTGACTTGATTACCAGTCTAGTAGGTCTATCAAGAAAAATGAGGCTAGCTTGACATAACTTGTTCATGTTGTATATGTTCTAGCTCCTAGAATTGCCTTTTCTTTTCTGAGGTCTCCCATTTTGTTTATATAATTTTTTCTAGAGTTTTCTTGAGGATTGACATCAAGCTAACTGATCTGTAGTTTCAGGACCTTCTCCCATTTTCTAAAAATTGGAAAGTTTCTCCATTTTCAGTTTCTTTTTCTCATGCTTTCTGAAGGATTTCTGGTGAGTGGTTCTGCCATTATGTATGGGTGGCATCTTGGCAGGAATGTGGTAGAAGAGACATTAGGGTAAGATTATGTTGTTTAAAATTGCTTGCAAGTTAAAGATTCTGTGAGTTAACCATGACAAACCCAATGCATGCCCTTCCACAGTGTGGGTACTGGGAAAAAGCTTATAGAGTCTATTAGTTTTGTGGACCTGTGACAAGCAAAACTCATTTATGTTATTACCCAATTCTATATTTTTTTTCCAGCATAGTATAAATCCCTGTGTTCTAAGAGAACCATTATTCTTTAAACTTTGTTTAAAGTTTGTTAAAGTTTTCCAGAATTGAAACAATGAGGAAATTTAAGCTGGGATTGGTTAGGTTTGGTAATTGGGCTCCTCTTTATCTAATAGTGTCAAGTATGTGTGTGTGTTGTCATGGGGGATGGTTGTGAGGATGTTCAGGCAAGGTAAGTGAATTTTCTAAGATCTTTCTCATTTTAGATGATTAGAGGAGGAAAATCTTTTTATGGACTATTATATTTCATTGTGTAAAGTCACACAAATAAGTCATTTCTCTCAAATTTAGGTTCTATTTAATGGGTTTTTGGACTCAGTTTTTAGTTTCCAGAAAGGATTTATATCAACTAACAACTAATGCATCAATATTAAGGCAGAAGGAAGTAGATTTCATGAAAGAGGCTGAAATGAATTCATTAAGCAGGAAAATATTGTGTGATTTATTTAACGTAATTTAGACAAGCTGAGACTTGTTCTGGACTCTTAGTCCTCATTGTTAAAATTGATAATAGGTAACATTAGAACATACAAGGGATCACATCAAAACTGTAGGCAGTAATCCAAGCTACCAATCTACATCCTCCTCCAGAATGTCCAGATTTCACATTAGCAAACTCAGGAAGAACGGAATCACTAATGTTAATATTTTGTTACTGTGATTTAAACTAGTGTCTTTTCCTTCCCAAAAGCAATAGTATCTTGGAGAAGTAAACAATCCAATTATTAATAAATGTGTGAAGTAACTGGTTTTCTCTTCAAGGGAAAAACTGGAAAAAAAATAATCAGTGCCTTAAAATGTTTTCTAGTACTTAAAATACAATTTAAAAGAATATTAAAAATAACAAGATGTACTAATATGGTTCATAATTAAAAGGAAAATGAAACGATATTTTTTTCCTTTATGCTTATTCTGTGATACCAAACAGTTAATACTCTTTTTTTTTATTAGAAAAAAATTCTCGAGCAGCCCAGGTGGCTCAGTGGTTTAGAGCCGCCTTCCGCCCAGGGTGTGATCCTGGAGATCAAGTCCCACGTCGGGCTCACTGCACGGAGCCTGCTTCTCCCTCTGCCTGTGTCTCTGTCTCTCTCTTTCTCTCTCTTTGTCTCTTATGAATAAATAAAATCTTAAAATCTTTTTTTTTTTTTAAGAACTTCTTTTTTTTTTTTTTTTAATTTTTATTTATTTACGATAGTTACAGAGAGAGAGAGAGGCAGAGACACAGGCAGAGGGAGAAGCAGGCTCCATGCACCGGGAGCCCGATGTGGGATTCGATCCCGGGTCTCCAGGATCACGCCCTGGGCCAAAGGCAGGCGCCAAACCGCTGCGCCACCCAGGGATCCCCAAAATCTTAAAATCTTAAAAAAAAAAAAAAAGAAAAAGTATTCCCATAGAAGGGAAAAAAAGGCCTGGTTAGTAGGTAAGTCAGAATAGTACAAAACAACAAAAATAGCTACAAAAGAAATCAGTATAACGTCACAGTATAATGTCACAGTAAGTGAATTTAATACACAGTAAGTGTATAATACACAGTAAGTGAATTTAAATGGATTTCAGGATAGAATTCACATTAGTCCAGAATCCACATTTTTTGTGTTTGGTAGCCTTTGTTAAAACAAGGACTGTTTTCCAAAAAGAAATCTGCAGAGAATGCAACCATGGCAGCTTAGTGGGTTTAGTTGCAGATGAAGTTTTTAATCTTATGATATCCATTAAACGGTACTTACCAAGCGTTTGCTCTTTGCCATGCTCTGTATCAACTATTAGTGTCATTGTCCTCAAGGAATTTATACTGTAGAGAACCCCAAACTAACTAGGTATTTACATTTGAAGGCTTCTATACTATTTAATTAGAGCAGGGTAATAGGTATGGAATCTGTTCATTTGTTTTTATTCTGTCCATCCTTCAATGAGTTGGAATACATAGTGAAGATTATTGACAGTTGTCTTTAGCTACTAAGTTTACATTTTAAAAAGTTTTGATTTTCTTAAGTTGTGTAGGTCATGCTTTCTCATAGACTTCTTAGCTGCTTTTGTCCTTTATTTATTTCAAAAAATTATTTTAGAGAGCAAGTGTGCACACACCTGAGTGGGTGTGGTGGCGGAGGGAGAGAGGGAAAGAGAAGCGTCAGGCAGACTCCCTACCGAGTGTGGAACCTGACGCAGGGCTCAATCCCAGGACCCTGAGATCATTACCTGAGTCGAAATCAGGAGTCAGGGATCCCTGGGTGGCGCAGCGGTTTGGCGCCTGCCTTTGGCCCAGGGCGCGATCCTGGAGACCCGGGATCGAATCCCACGTCGGGCTCCCGGTGCATGGAGCCTGCTTCTCCCTCTGCCTGTGTCTCTGCCTCTCTCGCTCTCTCTGTGTGACTATCATAAATAAATAAATAATTAAAAAAAAAAAAAAAAAAGAAATCAGGAGTCAGCTGCTTAACCCACTGAGCCACCCAGGCATCCCTGCTTTTGTCCTTTATAACGTCTGATCCATGAGAGAACTAGTGAAAACATATATCCACATTTAGCATTTACTTTGGATGGCTGACCCATTTAGTTTGTTTAGAGTGTAGCAGTCAAGTCACAGAGTCAGAGATGGGAGCCCCATGTGGACTGTAGATTGCAGGTACACTGCTAGTGGCCCCCTCCATGGCAGCTGCTACAGATGTTCATTGTATTTGGGGTGTTGGTAAGCACATTAGTTGAGAATGCAGATCCATAATTACTGTGGAGAAAAATGTGAGTTTCATGAATGCAGATGAAAGATACCTTTATTTTATATAGTTTTTGTGTGTGCCTTAATGCTGTTTTGGGATGAAGATACTCTACTACACTTTGCATCATTATGGGAGTATCCTAGAAGATTAATCTTTAAATGTGTTTTCTAGAAGAATTTAATTAATAAAGCAAAAATGTTTTTGTCTGTATCCGGTCTATAATTTTAGTGGTAGTAGGATTGGAAGAGTGAAATGATCTAGATACACGTATTCATTCAGAATTTCATTACAATGACAAATCAAAGAGCCAGAGTATTTTGAAATTTGTAATTCCATAGTAATAGAGATGTTCCTGCAAGGACTTGATCTGGTGAGATGGTTACATAATTCACTGTGTTCATTTTTGTTTAGTTGGTAATTCCATTAACTACCCAAGATGACTTGGACAAAGCTGTGGAATTGCTGGATCGTAGTATTCATATGAAGAGCCTCAAGATATTACTTGTGATAAATGGAAGTACACAGGTATGAATTGAGATTTCTTTCAGCAAGGATTATAGAATTATAATTTTATTATGATTAATTTATTTTTATAATTTTATAATTTATTAGGATTATAGCCTATATATACTAAGTCAGTATATGAAACATAGTTACATTCTATAATCATTGATATTTTTCAGTATAATGAAATGTAAACTTACATATCGGATTGCTAGCTTAATATACTTGTCCTCAAAACTATGTAGCCAAAATTATAAATAAGTATAATGTACTATACATATGAAAATAATAGAAATACTGAGAACTTGGGGAAGAACTGTACTGGAATTAAAATTTCAAAAAGTAGATTTGATAAGACCTACAAACAATATAGAATATCTAGGTTGTATTTGGTAGGAAAAAGGATTCCTTTTGAAGCCCCAAGGGGAAGAATAGCATTAATCATTCTTTTTCCTTTGTAGGCTACTAACTTAGAACCATTACCATCACTAGAAGATTTGGATAACACAGTATTTGGAGCAGAGAGGAAAAAGCGACTTTCTATAATAGGTAAGAATGCTAGTGTCTGAACCATAAATGGGAAATTTATTTTCTTCTCAATCCTTTAACGTAGGGTAACACCTAAACATAACCATCATAAAGAGCAGTCTACCTCTACTCTAATTTTTCTCACTCTGTTCTAGTTTCTGAGGTCCTTTGAAAAGTTTTGTCAAGTGTTACAAGATTGACAATCTCCAACTTAAATATTTGGTTTCTTTATGTACCTAAGGTATTGTAATATTTAACAAATTTAAGTAAAACCTCAAAGAGGTTTTAATTGTACAAATAAACTAAAGGGACGGAAATAAAAGAAGTAATTCTCATATGCTAAAACTAAATTGGATGGACTGAGTTCATAAGCCTTTCTCTAAGTTTTAGTTATTGTAGTACTATCAAAATGAATTAAGAGTTTCCAGATTATTGCTTTATTAGTAGTCAGTATTCATCATTAATAAGAGATTGTTAAAATTAAGCTTGTAGTACAAAGAAACCATGGATCTTTTGTACTGTTTTTAAGGAGGCCTAATAGAGAGGTATGGGCAAGGCAGAGGTGCTCTGACTCCCCAGTTCTGTGGATCTTCTTCAGTTAGTGTAAAACATTGATAATCTGCATTTTTATATGACAAAAGCATTACATTGCTTTTATAGCTGGTATAAATGTTTTTTAACAGATAAGTCAATGAAGGGAATTGTTAAAGACAGCATGAAAACACATGTGAGGGATGAATTTGAAAAGGAAAAGTAGAAGAGGAAGTGAAACATGACTGGAGTGGGCAGGAAGCAGAAGGGGCAAAATAAGAGATATGGTTGGGAATCTAAGACTGGAATAAAAGAGGATTGTTTAATAACAAAAGAAAAGATTAAATTGGTGTGTTGGACCCCCCCACCCCCAAATCTGTTCTTCATCTTCTGTTTTGGCCCTCAGAAGAAGCTATTTTATGACTACATCCTTCTAAGTGTATATCTTACATAGGTGTTACTTTTGGTTTCAGAAATGCTGGAAATGTGAGCAGCAGAGATATACGAGTAAAATAGAAATTGCTTATCTTCATTCAGATATATTTTAGTATAGTTTAGAATTTTGGTGAAAGAACATTAGGGAGACCTGAATTCAAATTCCAGCTCTCTAACTTGAGACTAGTAACTTTGTTCTTATCTTTAAATTGTGGGATTCTTGTGATAATAAATTGAAAGAATACTTTTAAAGAACATTTTGCTTTTCAAACTAGAAAACATGACTGTTATTAAACAACATTTCTGGGATGCCTGGGTGGTTCAGTGGTTGAGCGTCTGCTTTTGGCTCAGGGCACCATCCTGGAGTCCTGGGATCGAGTCTCACATCGGACTTCCTGCATGGAGCCTGCTTCTCTCTCTGCCTATGTCTCTGCCTCTCCCTCCACCCCCTCTCTCTGTCTCTCATGAATAAATAAATAAAATCTTTAAAAAAAATAAACATACACTTCTTTCTTCATTGCCTCATCATGTTATAGTATCTATCATTTTTTTTTAAGGTTTTATTTATCCATTCATGCGGGACAGAGAGAGAGGCAGAGACACAGGCAGAGGGAGAAGCAGGCTCCATGCAAGGAGCCTGATGTGGGACTCGATCCCAGGTTCCCAGGATCACGCCCTGAGCTGAAGGCGGCGCTAAACTGCTGAGCCACCCAGGCTGCCCTAGTATCTATCATTTTAAAGTAAAAAATTGTCAGTTCACTGTAGCTGCATTAGAACAAGCCGAATGCATTAGTTAAACTGACATTTTAAATTCATTTTGAATTAAAACTATACTGAATACCTCACTCTTGTCCTGCTAGCAAATATTCCAGGTTGAGTTCAGTGCTAGCATAAGAAGAAACTAGAAATTGTAATGTAGTAGAAAACTGTTGGTCTTTTATTGGCACTTTACACTTGGAATGGCTTTGATAGATATGACCCATCATCTTTTTTCCATATTTATTGACAGTTACCTTTTTAATTATTTTCTTTATTATTATCTTTTTATTATTTTAATAGGAGTGTAGGCTGTGGTGTGGAGGTCTCAACCAGTAGCATTGGCATACCTGTTACCAACAAAAGTTAAGAAAAATGGGTTATCTTTGGGTATAAATACTCAGTAGTGGAATTATGTGGTCATATGGTAGTTCAATTTCTGATTTTTTGAGGAACCTCCATACTGTTTTCCACAGTGGTTACACCAATTTACATTGCCACCAACTGTTCATGAAGGTTCTTTATCTTTTTTTTAAAAGATTATTTATTTATTTATTTATTCATTCATTCATTCATTCATTCATTCATTCATTCATGAGACACACACACACACACACACACACACAGAGGAAGAGGAAGAAGCAGGCTCCATTCAGTAAGCCTGATGCAGGACTTGATTCTGGGACTCCAGGATCACGCCCTGAGCCAAAGGCAGACGCTCAACCGCTGAGCATCCAACTGTCCCGTGAAGGTTCTTTTTTCTCTACATCCTTTTTCTCCAGCTATTGTTTCTTGTGCTGTTGATTTATCCATTCTGATAGGTATGAGATGATATCTCATCGTGGTTTGATTTACATTTTCCTGATGAGGAATGATGTTGAGCATCTTGTGTCTTTTGGTAAAGAAAATGAAATATGAAGAAATTCAAAGAAAAGCTAATTTGAAAAGATAAATACATCTTTATGTTTGTTATAGCATTATTTGCAATAGCCAAGGTATGATGCAACATAAGTGTCTGTGGATAAATGAATAAAGAAGATGTGGAATATATACACAATGCTATATTACTGAGCCATAAAAATGAATAAGATCATTCCATTTGCGGCAACACGGGTGGACCCTAGAAGGTATTATGCTAAGTGAAATAAGTCAGACAAAGACAGATGCCATACAATTTCACTTATATGTAGAATCTGAAAAACAAAACAAATGAATAAACAAGCCAAAAACCAGAAAGATACAGAGAACAAATTGGTGGTTGTCAGGGGATTGGGGGTTTGGACAAAATAAGTGAAGGGGATTAAGAGGCACAAACTTCCAGTTATAAAATAATAAGGCACAGAGATGAAAAGCACAGTGTAGGGAATATAGTCAGTAATATTGTAATAACATATGATGATGCCAATTATACTTAACAGTGGTGAGCATTAGAATTGTCAGATCACTATGTTGTATACCTGCAACTGTTACAACATTGTGTGTCAACTAGACTTTAGTTAAAATAAAAGAAAAATGTGTTATCAAGTAAACAGATTTTGAAGAAACTTTATAGCAGTTTTTCTTCCCTATCTCCTTTTAGTAATGAGTATATTGATCTTCTTTTATAAAGAAGGGTATATGGAAGGAATGAAAATGCTTAGGACAGTGTGATTATAGCTGTTACAAAGCTTAAGTAAACCCCTGGCCTGAAGCTGAGTTCTTAATTATTTCAGAGTCAAGTAGAAAGTTGATCTTTTCTGTGCATATCTCTTGGTAATTATTTTGTTCTCTTTTTCCCTATCTCCCCACTAACAAATGCTGGCATATACCTATAGCAACTTCTTTTTTATAAGCAGAGCCTTTTTGCTTTATTTTGTTTTTTGTTTTTGTTTTTGTTTTTTTTTTGCCTTTTTGCTTTAAATCTGACCCAAACTTAAATGCTCACATAACTTCCCCATGTCTTTTTTTAAAATTGTTTAATTTCAAAATATTGAGAGAAAAGGAGAGACCTGTGTTAATAAACATAACGTTATTTCTATAAAGCCAGGTTAAAAATACAGTGGATTATTGTTTCATAAGAAACAATGGGATTAGTTAGATGAACTATATTAGATTTTTTGAACTGTAAAGAAATTTAAATGCCAGGAATCTGGCTTGTCATAAAATCTAATTTTAAAGTACCTAAGAATAAAATTCAGAATTCCAATTTGGAAACACTCTAATATGACCTTTTAAAAGTGATTTAAGCAGTAATCTCACTTTAGGTTTCTAAAGGTTAAGGAGAGGGAATGGAAAGAGCATGATGGAGCCAAATGGTCATAGCATATGTTCAGTATGAACAATTTTACTATCACAGTGCCCTTGGAAAGGAAGGATTTAGTCTTTGTTTACCCTGAGTGCTGGCTTTATGTATTTTTTAATCTATTTTTTAAATTCAAGTATAATTAACATACAGTGTTATGTTAGATTCAGGTGTACAATTTAGTGATTCAGTAATTCTGTACATTTCTCAGTAGTCATCAAGATAAGTGTACTCTTAATTCCCCTTACCTGTTTCATCCATCCCCACATCCACCTCCCCACTGGCAACCATAAGCTTGTTCTCTACAAGAGAAGGGGTTTAGTCTTATGTTGACAGATGAGGAAATGGGTTTGTGGGGATTGGGTAACTTAACCAAAGACATACAGTTGGTAAATAACTAGAACTGAGATTTAAACAGGTCTAAAGTCCACATTCTTTCCACTACATTATGATGCCTTCCATATGTTCTGTTAAAGGGTAACATATCTAAGTAAAAGTGACCCTTGGAAGTTCAGAAGTGGTGGCATCTAAAAATCTTTATTATAGTATCAGCCCCATAATGCCATTGTCAGCAGTTAGAGGAACATACTACCTAGTAAGTATAAATAAATATTGCAGTGAAGTTAATAATTATAGTAGGGTTGGGAGTTTAGAAAGGTATAAATACATTTGAAGATTTATAGAAATGAATGTTCTTTTTTTTTTTTTTTTTAGAAATGAATGTTCTGATAACTTTTAATAAAAACTGGATTTCAATAGCTGAAATTATTGGTATTATGGTCCAGAAATCCTGTGTATATATTTAATTGAAACAAAAATTAGTTCCCAAATGATATTTATAAAATTGTATAATTTTTTTTCCTTTGAGGTCCCACTAGTAGAGATAGAAGCTCCCCTCCCCCGGGATACATTCCAGATGAATTACACCAAGTTGCCCGGAATGGGTCATTCACCAGTATCAACAGTGAAGGAGAGTTCATTCCAGAGAGCATGGACCAAGTAAGCAAAAGTTGGATGTCATTTTTCATTTCATTTAAAAGGATGTCATAGGATTTGTGTGGTTTGTCTGGTGTCTTGTGTGTGTGTGTGTGTGTGTGTGTGTGTGTGTGTCCGTGTCCCCGTGTGTCCTCTTCCTCCCATCCTGTCCGTATCTTCCTTCTTAAGTGAACAGAATAGTAAAAAACATAGGAAAATGCTAACTCACTTACATGTGCCTCTGTGTATTCATGTAGAAACAAAGCTGGAATAAGGCTGGTTTTCTTATTTTGCTCATTAAATGCATTTGTTTGTAATCATGGGATTAACATTCAGATTTTTAATTAACATTAGAAAGATACAGTAAAACTGCAGATATTTAACTATGTGAAGCTTAGGTTTGTCTACTTTGTAAAATATCTTTAAATGTTTTAGCAATATGGTAGTCATGGTGTCATTCTCAGTTTGAGTGGGGCTGTTGTTCAGTGTTCAGTAAGCAAAACTATGTGAAATCTTTTAGCTTTTAATTATTTAGCTAATAGTCCATAGAGAAAATATTTTTCTCTTAGGAGATTTTGAAGTCATAGCCTACCTACAAAAGGGACCACTACATTTAAAACATTAAAAAATGAATAACTCTGGGAGGAGGTGACTGCTATTGGATATGGGGTCTTCTTTTGGGTACTGAAAGTGTTCTCAGATAGTGGTAAGGGTTCCACAACTCTCAATATACTGTAAACCACTAAATTGTACACTTTAAATGGGTGAATTTTATGTTATATGAATTATATCTCAATAAAGCTATTTAAAAAAACCCAGTAACTGCTTGTTATATCACATTGAATCATGGAGGAACTCTTTGTTTTTCTAGATGCTGGATCCATTGTCTTTAAGCAGCCCTGAAAATTCTGGCTCAGGAAGTTGTCCATCACTTGATAGTCCTTTGGATGGGTAATATTGATTATAGTTTTTATTTTTTAGTATATGTGCATAAATGCATGTATATATATTATGTTAGAAGAGTGTAATTGATACTCATTACTTAGGGCAAATGAATTTTTTCACAGTTTGGACAAATCCCTTAACCTCTTGGAGCTCAGTATCTTTATCAGGTAAAATGATATCTGATTATAATGAGTATTTCTGTTTACCAAAATTGTGTGTTTGAAGCTAAATGCAAACTTAGAATTTATGTGTATTTACTTTTAAAACTCTGTTGGTGGGGTGCCTGAGTGGTGCAGTTGGTTGAGCTTCTAACTCTGATTTCAGCTCAGATCTGATGTCAGGGTTGTGAGATTGACCTCAATGTCAGGCTCCGTGCTCAGAGGGAAGTCAGCTTGGACTCCCTCTCCCTACCTGCCCTACCCCTGCCCTACCCTACCACCTGCAGACGTGTGTGTGTGTGTGTGTGTGTGTGTGTGCATGCACGCGCGCGTGCATGTTCTCTTTCTCTCTCAAATAGATAAAATTAAAAAAAAAATACATTTAGGGGCACCTGGGTGGCTCAGTGGTTGAGTGTCTGCCTTTGGCTCAGGTTATGATCCCTGGGTCCTGGGATTCAGTCCCACAGCAGTCTCCCCACAGGGAGCCTGCTTCTGCCTTTGCCTATATCTCTGCCTTTCAGTGTCTCTCATGAAAAATAAATAAAATCTTTTTAAAAAAATGCATTTAGTTTTGGAGGTTTCTTGAGTTGTTTCACCTGTTCAGGATTATGTTCATTTTAGCACTAACTTATAGATAACTTATTTTTCTTGGTAATTGTGGCCCAGTATGTTGGCTGTCATTTAAAATTTAATACTTACGTTTTGTGAAATAGCTGTTCAGGAATATAAACTGGATGAAATTGCAACTGGATTTTTTGTTACAGGTGCTTCTTCTTTCCTGGTCTCAATAAAGACAGTGTTTACCTGTAGCATACAGAGTCCATAAAATGTGTACCTAGTTGATCTCATCTGGGATTTCTTTTTGAAGCAAATTCTGAAAATATAACAAATACTGTATAGGAATACACATTTAATGTTCATTTACCTGTACACACAAAACCTTTGTGCCCATGTCTATGTCAAGATAGGTAATTGAAACATTTAAGAAATTCAGGAAAATAGTAATGCGAAAGCTATATATTGAGCACTTAATATTTGAAAGACAGTGTCCTGAGCACTATGTATATACACACACTTGATGAGTGGGAAATTAATATCTTGTTTTTATAGATATGGATAGTCTCAGAAAGGTGATATGTCAAGGTTGCAACTGCTAGTTGAGTGGTAGAGCTAGAATTGAAACACAGTATTTGCCAACATCTGTAATTCCCAAACTTTTCATTTTTACTGCTATACCCTATAGGTTATTTTTAAAAGCCAGGCTTTTGCCTCTGTGCAGTAAATAAGTGTTAGAAAAGAAGTTTCTTTCAGTTAACATTTCAGACAGACCTCCTTTATTCTTAGTATTGCATACACACACACACACACACACACACACAATTTCCACCACACATACATACAGATACTGATATTTTAAATGTATTTACATACTTTTTGCTCATTTAACACGACATTTTTTTATTTTTAGGGAGAGCTATCCAAAATCACGAATGCCTAGGGCACAGAGCTATCCAGATAATCATCAGGAATTTTCAGGTTAGACTATCCATATTCTAAATGTTTAAATATGTCATTAAATAGTGCTTTGCTGAGAGGGAGAAGGGAATTTTTTTTAAAAATGAATAAAAATGTGTAAATGTGTTTATTATTAGAGATGTTTGACTTTTTTGTAACATATAACTTTCTTATGTCTCAGTAGACTATGATAACCCTATCTTTGAGAAATTTGGAAAAGGGGGAACATACCCAAGAAGGTATCATGTTTCATATCACCATCAAGACTATAATGATGGTAAGTTTCTGGCAATTAGACCACAAGAACAGCTTGTTAAAAATCTCAAAAATAATCAAAATTTAAAAATATCATACTTAAATAAACCAGTAGAAATAAATTCATTCGTAAATCACTTACTTTTCTACTTAAAACAATTTTCGAAAGGAATTAACTAACTAAAACTGTAGTTACATCTTAGGGTTAGATTATTATTAGATGTTATTAAGTTGCCCTAAGGCAACTTACGTTACCTAGGGTTAGGGCAACTTACCTAATAATACTTACCTTTCCCTCAAAAGAAAAGGTGTAATTAAAGAATGATATTAATTAGAAAATTACTCCTTGATGATGAAATTCATACTTGCATTAAACTTTTATGGAAAAAATTGCTACCTATTAATTTTCCAATTTTTGTTCTTATAATTGGAAATTATACAATTTTTTTCCTCCTTCTTATCCAGAAGTGAGGGAGTACAATGATTTTTTTGAATGTATGCATGTTTTAACAAGAGATTGCTTGAATTTATATTCAGATCCTATTTTTTTATCAACTCTTCATTTTTGCTTTTTTAACCTTTCCTCTTCCTTGTATTTTCACTTTTGACTTCATGATCCAGTGTTAAAAAGGATATTCCCTTGAACTTTATTTTTTATTATTATTATTTTTTTAAAGATTTATTTATTTATGATAGACATAGAAAGAGAGAGAGAGAGAGGCAGAGACACAGGAGGAGGGAGAAGCAGGCTTCATGCCGGGAGCCTGACGCGGGGCTGGATCCCGGGACTCCAGGATCACGCCCTGGGCCAAAGGCAGGCACTAAACCGCTGAGCCACCCAGGGATCCCCTCCCTTGAACTTTAAAAGAAAATATTACTCTTAAGTTTAAAACATGTAATCAAATAACCATTGCTATTTCAGTGTCTTAACCTTAAATCTAGTCACAAGACAGACTTCCGTACCTTATGTCATAAATTTAAATACTTTCAATTATAACATGAATAAAAGTCCTAAGGTAATTCTGTTTTGATTTTGTAGGTCGTAAAACTTTTCCAAGAGCTAGAAGGACTCAGGGGACCAGCTTCCGGTCTCCTGTGAGTTTCAGTCCTACCGATCACTCTTTAAGCACTAGTAGTGGAAGCAGTATCTTTACCCCAGAGTATGATGATAGTCGAATAAGAAGAAGGGGAAGTGACATAGACAATCCTACTTTGACTGTAATGGACATCAGCCCACCCAGCCGCTGTAAGTAATAGAAATTGACACAGTGAATGTTTTGCAGAAAAAAAAAAAAAAAATATATATATATATATATATATATATATATTTTGTAGATCCAGGATTTTGTAGATTATAGATTATGTAGATCTGGGATTCTTTCAGGTATCAAATTCTTAAAAGAATTGCTTTTAATCTTTCTTGTAATGTAACTCTGCTGGTAATGAATTCTTTTAGCTTTTGTTTGAAAAAGGCCTTTTTTTCCTTTTATTTCTGAAAGATTTTTTTATCTGGGTACAGAATGCTGGGCAGTTTTTGTTTTTTGTTTTTGTTTTTTTTTTCTGTTAGTGCTTTAAAGCTATTGCTCCATATCATCTTCTGGCTTTTGTATATTGTTTTGTTTGTTTGTTTTGTTTTTTTGTTTTTGTTTTTGTTTGCTTTTGTATACTTTTTGAGGAAAGGTCTGATGTAATGCTCATCTTTATTCTTCTGCATTTACTTAAAATTTATGTACATATATTTATGTATATATTTATTCTTTATTCTCCCCTCTGGCTGCTTTCAAGATTTTCTCTTGTTAGAATGAGACTGATATTCTTTATAGCTTTCTACATTGTAAGCAGATGGAAAACTAATTACAATATTGCTGCAATAAACACTGGGTGTTATACTATATGTTGGCAAATTGAATTTAAATAAATTTTAAAAAGGAAATTAGAAAAAAATGCAAAAAATTATTGCTGCAGTAAAGATTAAATATAGTGCATCTGACAATCAGTGGTACCTTGGATTCAGTGAAAGATGCTTTACATTTTTAATGGGGAGCAGATATAATCTCACTGGAAAAAAGATGTGGGGATATATGAACCTTATTTGTGTTTAGAATTCTTGGAAAATTTACAAAGTGGTGATCATTATGAATTTGGATGATTATGATTTTCCCTTATATCCAAGTGTATTCAGTTAAGGATATCATTAATACAGTTTACTCATTTAGTTTGTAACTATTTGTGTGCCATCTGGCTATTCCATTTTAAGAAAACATTCTTTTTTAGCACCTCGTGCTCCAACAAACTGGAGATTGGGCAAACTGCTTGGCCAAGGAGCATTTGGCAGGGTCTACCTCTGTTATGATGTCGATACAGGAAGAGAATTGGCAGTTAAGCAAGTTCAGTTTGACCCTGATAGCCCTGAGACCAGCAAGGTAAGAATCACTGCACAAGCTACTTTGTCACATTTATAAAAAGCATTTTTACTAAATATAACACAATAGAATTTTTGTTTTTTCTTAATACAAATTATTTGCAAAACAAATCCATATATAATTAGATATATTTGTTTACTCTGTACTGTGATTTTTTTTTTTCTCTTTTAGTGCTCCGTAATGTTCCTATCTAATTTAGGGTTGCTTTAGTATACCATCAAGGACTGTTATAAAAGTTACTGTTTAGAGACTTTAAAATGTTTATTCCTTGGGAAGTAAAAATTTCAGAATGAAATCACCTTGATGGTCCATGAAGTTCAAATGTTTTCCTTTTAACTAGCAATGCTATAAAGACTTAACAGTGAGTTCTGTCTTTCAGGAAGTAAATGCACTTGAGTGTGAAATTCAGTTGTTGAAAAACTTGCTGCATGAGCGAATTGTTCAGTATTATGGCTGTTTGAGGGATCCCCAGGAAAAAACACTTTCCATATTTATGGAATATATGCCAGGGGTAAGTTGTTATGTCCTTTAAAAATAGACATTTTCTCTTTAAAGTCTTAGTTGAGGAAAGAAAAACAACAGAACTCTGATTATAAAATGTAAAGTAGTTAAGGACTTTAAAGACATTTTGAAAGTTTTAAATTAGAGCTATGTAATATAATTTTTTTTTGTATCTTCATTTTGTAGTTCTTAACTCATTTAAAAAAAAAAAAGCTGAGGTATACTAAAGTTATAGGTACCATAGCAGTCCATACTCAGATTTCCCTAAATGCTCTTAAAATAACCGTAATAGCTGGTTTATCCAAACCAGGATCCAGCCCAGGACAACACATTACCTTTAACTGTTATGCCTCTTACTTCTCTTTTAACTTAGAACATTTTTTACATGACATAGGTTTGACAAAGAGACTGGGCTAGTTCTGTTGACAATCTCCTCTCATAGATTTCTCTAATTGCATCCTCATGGTAGTGTTTAATTTGTTCCTTTATTCTCTTATTTCCTATAAACTCCAAGTTAGATCTAATATCTAAATTAGATTAAGATTCAGCATTTTTTATTAGGTGCATCTGTGATGCATTCTAATGATGCTGTGCATCTCGTGTTGCATCGCATTAGGAGACATACAATTTCTAATGGTTCTACTGTTAGTGATGCAAAGATTGAGTGCTAGGTTAGGATGATCAACATCCAGATTTCTCCAATGTAAGGTTTTGTTTATTCCTGAGGACCAGAAAGTAATCTGGGCTATTAGCACATAAGACTATCTAGTTCCTGGGGTGCCTGGGTATTTCAGTCGGTTAAGTGTCCAACTCTTGGTTTCAGCTGACATCATGATCTCAGGGCTTGTGAGATTAAACCCTGCACCCTACATTCAGCTCCATGCTCAGTGGGCAGTCTGCTTGAAGATTCTCTCCGTCTGCTCCTCCCCCAACTCACATACTCACGTGCTCTCTCTCTCTCTCTCTCAAATAAATAAATCTTTAAAGAATAAAAAGAACACAGTTTCCAGTTCCTTTTCAAACCATCCTTTTCCAGGTTTTTAATACAGATTGGTAATCATTGCCTGAGTCAGTAGTTTCGGTAGGAGCTGCAAAATGTGACTTGCAAACTGTCATTCCTTCTATGTTGTTTTTAGTATTTGTAGAGTACATTTTAGTATTAATGATTTTCAAGATGGTGGTATATTTACTCATTTAAAAATACATGCATTCGTATAATTTAATTGGTAGTATATATGGTATATTACCTGATTTGATTTATGGGTCTTTAAGTAGATTTTTTTTAAAGATTTTATTTATTTATGAGCGGTACAAAGAGAGAGAGAGGCAGAGACATAGGCAGAGGGAGAAGCAGGCTAACCGCTGAGCCACGCAGGTTTCCCTAAGTAGATTGTTTATTAGAATTGTATGTTTCATGTACAAGGTTGCAGTTTAAGCTATGGATCTGTAAAACTATGGATCAGTATCTGATAGTCATAGTCTTAATCATCCGGTTTCATAAGATCAACAGTTAAGTTTACTTTCTTATTATCATGAATAATTAATTAATTTTTTATAGTGACACAATTGTTTATAGTTACACATCACTGCTACTTTGTATTTTCAAAGATCCTGTTGACAAAGTAAATTAGTTTGTTTTTTAAGTACCTTTGGAAAACAAATTTGTGATGGAAATATCAGTACTCACAGTGAAAGTAAATTATGATGGCATTGCCCAAGAGAATATGTTAAAATCACGAAGGCTATGTAGCAAAGTTGGAAGAAGTAAGAAAAAGAATATAAAATGCTTTTAAATAGTAATGAGGCTATTTTAAAAATATCTGTATTTGGACAAGGACCCAAGAAACTTGAAAATGTGTTATGTTGAGATTATGATTGATTTTTCTTTTATTTAGATTTCCATTACTGTTTGGGCAATAAATATCTGAATTAGAAATAAAAATTAAGGCATGCCTGGGTGGCTCAGCAGATAAGAGTCTGCCTTTGGCTCAGGGTGTGATCCTGGAGTCCCCAGATCGATTCCCACATCAGGAGCCTGCTTCTCCCTCTGCTTGTGTCTCTGCCTCTCTGTCTCTCTCATGAATAAATAAATAAAATAGTTTTAAAAAAAGAAAAATTAATTCTAAGTGTGAATAGAGACCCACATTATTGAAGATAAGATTAAATGGTTTAATTGGCTAGAACTGATTTACATCACAAATGGAGATGAGTAATCTTATAGATTTAGGAATCTTAAGACTAAGGTGGTGTATTCAGGAGAGATGTTAGTTCATGTTTCTCATTAACTTTACTTGGTTTTGTAAAGGCAGCTATCTCTTCAAAGTATAGGTTGTCACTGAAATCATTTTACTAAATTAATAATAGTTCATCAGTCTTAAAATGAATTACACATATGCCAAGCATAGGCATATATGGGCCAGATGTACATCATCTTAGACATTACTGAATTTCTAAGTTTGTGAATGATGCTATATAATTTTTCTCATTAAATTTAGTAGGATGGGGGTACCTGGGTAGCTCAGTGATTGAGCATCTGCCTTTGGCTCAGGTCGTGATCCTCAAGCCCTGGATCAAGTCCCCCATTGGGCTCCCCATGGGGAGCCTGCTTCTCCCTCTGCCCGTGTCTCTGCCACTCTCTCTCTCTCTCTCATGAGTAAGTAAATAAAGTCTTAACAAACAAATAAATAAATAAATTGAGTATGATCCATCTCTTTGTGCAACTATTTCATGCTTTGCCAAAATTGTTACTGCTTTTCAGTTTTCTCAAATACATTCTAGTCCTTAGTTTATCTAGAACTACTTTCAGAATAGAACCATAACGTTATTTTCAGTACCTGGACTAGCAGATGATTTCTCTTTTTGTGTGACACACACACACACACACACACACACACACAATTTTTAGCTGGTACACTACTTTGCAACCCATTCTCCTTGTTCACACTGAGGAAAATAACTTTTTTTTTGTTTTTTTTTTATTTTTACATTTTTTCCTTTTCTGCTATTATTTTTTTTTAAGATTTTATTTATTTATTCATGAAAGACAGAGAGAGAGAGAGAGAGAGAGAGGCAGAGACACAAGCAGAGGGAGAAGTAGACTCCATGCAGGGAGCCTGATGTGGGACTCAATCCCAGGACTCCAGGATCACGCCCTGGGCTGAAGGCAGGAGCTAAACCACTGAGCCACCCAGGGATTCCCTGATAACTGTTTTTTTGATACACAAGAGTAAATAGCGCTGATGGAGCTGTTAGCAGCTGTAGGCCATTGGTCCAACTGCCCAAAGCCCAGAAAAGCCTTAAGTTCACCAGTCATTTTGCTGCCTATGAGTGTTTGGGGGCTTATTATTTGGACAGCTCAGTTCTAGCTGTGTTGTTTTGTGTATTACTACAAGGAGAGACACAATTAGTAGACTGAACAAACAAGCCACGTTGACTTATAGGTATAGGTACTTGGCTGCCTAAGGCTTTCCACACATGTGTTTGCAAGTTTGAGTCAGTAGAATTAATCTTGCTGTCCCTTCAAAGATTGCTCATGAATAGCAGAAACAGCAAATGGTTAAGCATGTAAAAAGTCTAAGGATCTACTTTCATGTGACATAGTACACTGTTGGTCAAAACTCAAGGAAGGGCAGAAACATTTGGATATATTCTCTGTTTAAAAAAGAAAGATTGGGATCCCTGGGTGGCGCAGCGGTTCGGCGCCTGCCTTTGGCCCAGGGCGTGATCCTGGAGACCCGGGATCGAATCCCACATCGGGCTCCCGGTGCATGGAGCCTGCTTCTCCCTCTGCCTGTGTCTCTGCCTCTCTCTCTCTCTCTCTCTCTCTCTCTCTCTCTCTGTGTGACTATCATAAATAAAAAAAAAAAAAAAAAAAAAAAGATCCTGTCAACTTATTTAAAAAAAAAAAAATAAAATAAAAAAAATAAAAAATAAAAAAGAAAGATTGGGCAGCCCCGGTGGCGCAGCGGTTTAGCACCGCCTGCAGCCTGGGGAGTGATCCTGGAGACCCAGGATCGAGTCCCACATTGGGCTTCCTGCATGGAGCCTGCTTCTCCCTCTGCCTGTGTCTCTGCCTCTCTCTCGCTGTCTCTGAATGAATAAATAAATCAATCTTTAAAAAAATAAAATAAAATAAAAAAGAAAGATTTTTGTCTCTCATAATCCTTACTGAATTTCCAAGTTTGTGAACGATGCTTATATAATTTCTCCCATTAAATTTAGTAGAATGGGGGTGCCGGGGTGGCTCAGTGGTTGAGTGTCTGCCTTTGGCTCAGGTCGTGATCCTGGGGTCCTGGGATCAAGTCCCACATCGAGCACCCTGCAGGGAGCCTGTTTCTCTGTCTGCCTATGTCTCTGCCTCTCTTTCTATCTCTCTCATGAATAAATAAATTTTTAAAAAAAGTAGGACATATAGAGAAGAGCAAGTAGGAAAAACAAAAATCCATTCAGGGCAAAAAAAGCAAGATTTTAAATAACATGATTGCAAGGATGAGATAGAACCAATATAGTCATGGAAAAAATGGGCATCAGTCAAAAAATAGTTTTAAAGGCTTCTTTCAGCTGTGACCATACTCTTCCACAATTCTAGTCAGGGAATATAATAGAGTTTATGTTAAATTAGATAGCATATAATATCCTTACTGAGAATTCCTGTACTCTCCCAACTAAAGCCTCCCACTCATAAACTACAGATCCTTTTAAATATAAAGATTTAATAGTGATTTTCATTTCAAACCATACCATAGTTTTCTTTTTGGTTTCTTTTATCTTAGGGTTCAATTAAGGACCAATTAAAAGCATATGGAGCTCTTACTGAGAATGTGACTAGGAAATACACTCGTCAGATCCTGGAGGGCGTACATTATTTGCACAGTAATATGATTGTTCATAGAGATATCAAAGGTAAGTAATAGAGTATTTTTTTAAGAACCCAGTTATTTTTGTGAATCTGAATGAAACAAGCGATAGGATTAAGAAATTTAACATCTAAGTTAATACATCTACCTTCAGAACATCTTAGGAAATAATTTTGCTTTCTCACTCACTTAGTCAATATTCTGATTAGTCCTAATGTTCACATCTCTACAAGTGGGTAGCTTATCTGTGTGGGGATGTTCACATAAGCAGTAAAGTTCAAATGATCATAAAAAAGAGACCTTGTTTTCATACATCAAACATAGGCATTAGAATATAGGGGTTAAGAGTGAAGGCCCTGACACCAGATGGCCTGATGCAAATGTTTTTTTTTAGATTTTATTTTATTTATTTTTTAATAAATTTAATTTTTATTGGGGTTCAATTTGTCAGCGTACAGAATAACACCCAGTGCTCATCCCGTCAAGTGCCCACCACCCAGTCACCCCCACCCCCTGCCCACCTCCCCTTCCACCACCCCTACTTCATTTCCGAGAGTTAGGAGTCTTTCATGTTCTGTCTCCCTTTCTGATATTTCCACTTATTTTTTCTCCTTTCCCCTTTATTCCCTTTCACTATTTTTTATATTCCCCAAATGAATGAGACCATATAATGTTTGTCCTTCTCCGATTGACTTATTTCACTCAGCATAATACCCTCCAGTTCCATCCACATCGAAGCAAATGGTGGGTGTTTGTTGTTTCTAATGGCTGAGTAATATTCCATTGTATACATAAACCACATCTTCTTTATCCATTCATCTTTCGATGGACACCGAGGCTCCTTCCACAGTTTGGCTATTGTGGACATTGCTGCTATAAACATCGGGGTGCAGGTGTCCCGGCGTTTCATTGCATCTGTATCTTTGGGGTAAATCCCCAGCAGTGCAATTGCTGAGTCATAGGGCAGATCTATTTTTAACTCTTTGAGGAACCTCCACAGAGTTTTCCAGAGTGGCTGCACCAGTTCACATTCCCACCAACAGTGCAGGAGGGTTCCCCTTTCTCCACATCCTCTCCAACATTTGTGGTTTCCTGCCTTGTTAATTTTCCCAATTTTCACTGGTGTGAGGTGGTATCTCATTGTGGTTTTGATTTGTATTTCCGTGATGGAAAGTGATGCAGAGCATTTTCTTATGTGCTTATTGGCCATGTCTGTGTCTTCCTCTGTGAGATTTCTGTTCATGTCTTTTACCCATTTCATGATTGGTTTGTTTCTTTGCTGTTGAGTTTAATAAGTCCTGTATAGACCTTGGAAACTAGCCCTTTATCTGATACGTCATTTGCAAATATCTTCTCCCATTCTGTAGGTTGTCTTTTAGTTTTGTTGACTGTATCCTTTGATGTGCAAAAGCTTCTTATCTTGATGAAGTCCCAGTAGTTCATTTTTGCTTTTGTTTCTTTTGCCTTCGTGGATGTATCTTGCAAGAAGTTACTGTGGCCGAGTTCAGAAAGGGTGTTGCCTGTGTTCTTCTCTAGGATTTTGATGGAATCTTGTCTCACATTTAGATCTTTCATCCATTTTGAGTTTATGTTTGTGTATGGTGCAAGAGAGTGGGTCTAGTTTCATTCTTCTGCATGTGGATGTCCAATTTTCCCAGCACCATTTATTGAAGAGACTGTCTTTCTTCCAGTGGATTGTCTTTCCTCCTATGTCGAATATTAGTTGACCATAAAGTTGAGAATCCACTTCTGGATTCTCTATTCTGTTCCATTGATCTATGTGTCTGTTTTTGTGTCAGTACCACACTGTCTTGATGACCACAGCTTTGTAGTACAACTTGAAATTTGGCATTGTGATGCCCCCAGATATGGTTTTCTTTTTTAAAATTCCCCTGGCTATTTGGGGTCTTTTCTGATTCCACACAAATCTTAAAATAATTTGTTCTAACTCTCTGAAGAAAGTTCATGGTATTTTGATAGGGATTGCATTAAACATGTAAATTGCCCTGGGTAACATTGACATTTTCACAATATTAATTCTTCCAATCCATGAGCATGGTATATTTTTCCATCTCTTTGTGTCTTCCTCAATTTCTTTCAGAAGTGTTCTATAGTTTTTAGGGTAGAGATCCTTTACCTCTTTGCTTAGGTTTATCCCTAGGTATCTTATGCTTTTGGGTGCAATTGTAAATGGGATTGACTCCTTAATTTCTCTTTCTTCAGTCTCATTGTTAGTGTATAGAAATGCCACTGACTTCTGGGCATTGATTTTGTATCCTGCCACACTGCCAAATTGCTGTATGAGTTCTAGCAATCTTGGGGTGGTGGCTTTTGGGTTTTCTATGTAGAGTATCATGTCATTGGCGAAGAGGGAGAGTTTGACTTCTTCTTTGCCAATTTGAATGTGTTTTATTTCTTTTTGTTGTCTGATTGCTGAGGCTAGGACTTCCAGTACTATGTTGAATAGCAGTGGTGAGAGTGGACATCCCTGTCTTGTTCCTGATCTTAGGGGAAAGGCTCCCAGTGCTTCCCCATTGAGAATGATATTTGCTGTGGGCTTTTCATAGAAGGCTTTTAAGATGTCGAGGAATGTTCCCTCTATCCCTGCACTCTGAAGAGTTTTGATCAGGAATGGATGCTGTATTTTGTCAAATGCTTTCTCTGCATCTATTGAAAGGATCATATGGTTTTTGTTTTTTCTCTTGCTGATATGATGAATCACATTGATTGTTTTACAAGTGGTGAACCAGCCTTGTATCCTGGGGATAAATCTCACTTGGTCATGGTGAATAATCTTCTTAATGTACTGTTGGATCCTATTGGCTAGTATCTTGTTGAGAATTTTTGCATCCATGTTCATCAGGGATATTGGTCTATAATTCTCCTTTTTGGTGGGGTCTTTGTCTGGTTTTGGAATTAAGGTGATGCTGGCCTCATAGAACGAATTTGGAAGTACTCCATCTCTTTCTATCTTTCCAAACAGCTTTAGTAGAATAGGTATGGTTTCTACTTTAAACGTTTGATAGAATCCCCAGGAAAGCATCTGGCCCTGGACTTTTGTGTCTTGGGAGATTTTTGATGACTGCTTCAATTTCCTCCCTGGTTATTGGCCTGTTCAGGTTTTCTATTTCTTCCTGTTCCAGTTTTGGTAGTTTGTGGTTTTCCAGAAATGTGTCCATTTCTTCTAGATTGCCTAATTTATTGGCGTATAGCTGTTCATAATATGTTTTTAAAATCGTTTGTATTTCCTTGGTGTTGGTAGTGATCTCTCCTTTCTCATTCATGATTTTATTAATTTGAGTCTTCTCTCTCTTTTTTAATAAGGCTGGCTAATGGTTTATCTATCTTATTAATTCTTTCAAAGAACCAACTCCTGGTTTTGTTGATCTGTTCCACAGTTCTTCAGGTCTCGATTTCATTGAGTTCAGCTCGAATCTTTATTAACTCTGTTCTTCTACTGGGTGTAGGATCTATTTGCTATTTTTTCTCTAGATCCTTTAGGTGTAAGGTTAGCTTTTGTATTTGAGTTCTTTCCAGTTTTTGGATGGCTGCTTGTATTGAGATGTATTCCCCACTCAGGACTGCTTTTGCTGTATCCCAAAGATTTTGAACGGTTGTATCTTCATTCTCATTAGTTTCCATGAATCTTTTTAATTCTTCCTTAATCTCCTGGTTGACCCTTTCATCTTTTAGCAGGATGGTCCTTAACCTCCACGTGTTTGAAATCCTTCCAAACTTCTTGTTGTGATTTAGTTCTAATTTCAAGGCATTATGGTCTGAGAATACGCAGAATAACCAATCTTTTGGTATCAGTTCAGACCTGATTTGTGACCCAGTATGTGATCTATTCTGGAGAAAGTTTCATGTGCACTTGAGAAGAATGTGTATTCAGTTGCGTTTGGACGTAAAGTTCTGTAGATATCTGTGAAATCCATCTGGTCCAGTGTATCATTTAAAGCTCTTGTTTATTTGGAGATGTTGTGTTTAGAAGACCTATCAAGTGTAGAAAGCGCTAGATTGAAGTCACCAAGTATAAGTGTATTATTATCTAAGTATGTCTTAATTTTGGTTATTAATTGATATATTTGGCAGTTCCTACATTCAGGGCATATATATTGATGATTGTTAAGTCCTCTTGTTGGATAGATCCTTTAAGTATGATATAGTGTCCCTCTTCATCTCTCACTACAGTCTTCAGGATAAATTTTAGTTTATCTGATATAAGGATGGCTACCCCTGCTTTCTTTTGAGGACCATTTGAATGGTAAATGGTTCTCCAACCTTTTATTTTCAGGCTGTAGGTGTCCTTATGTCTAAAATGAGTCTCTTGTAGACAGCAAACAGATGGGTCCTGCTTTTTGATCCAGTCTGAAACCCTGTGCCTTTTGATGGGGTCATTAAGCCCGTTCACGTTCAGAGTTATTATTGAAAGATATGAGTTTAGTGTCATTGTGATACCTATTCAGTCCCTGTTTTTGTGGATTGTTCTATTGGACTTCTTCTTAAAGGGGAATTTTAAGAGTCCCCCTTAAAATTTCTTGCAGAGCTGGTTTGGAGGTCACATATTCTTTCAGTTCCTCCCTGTCTTGGAAGCTCTTTATCTCTCCTTCCATTTTGAATGAGAGCCTTGCTGGATAAAGTATTCTTGGTTGCATGTTTTTCTCATTTTGGACCCTAAATATATCCTGCCAGCCCTTTCTGGCCTGCCAGGTCTCTGTGGAGAGGTCTGCTGTTAATCTGATATTTCTCCCCATATAAGTGAGGGATCTCTTGTCTCTTGCTGCTTTAGGATCTTCTCTTTATCTTTGGGATTTGCAAGCTTCACTATTAAATGTCGAGGTGTTGAACGGTTTTTATTGGATTTAGGGGGGTGATGTATTTCCTGGATCTGAATGCCTGTTTCCCTTCCCAGATTAGGAAAGTTTTCAGCTAGGATTTGTTCAAATACATATTCTGGCCCTCTGGCCCTTTCGGCGCCCTCGGGAACCCCAATTAAACGTAGGTTTTTCTTCCTCAGGCTGTTTATTTCCCTTAATCTGTCTTCATGATCTTTTAATTGTCTCTTTTTTTCCTCAGTTTCCCTCTTTGCCATCAACTTGTCTTCTATGTCACTCACTCATTCTTCTACCTCGTTAACCCTTGTCATTAGGACTTCCAGTTTGGATTGCATCTCATTCAATTGATTTTTAATTTCTGCCTGATTGGATCTAAATTCTGCAGTCATGAAGTCTCTTGAGTCCTTTATGCTTTTTTCTAGAGCCACCAGTAGCATTATAATAGTGCTTCTGAATTGGCTTTCTGACATTGAATTGTAATCCAGATTTTGTAACTCTGTGGGAGAGAGGACTGTTTCTGATTCTTTCTTTTGAGGTGAGGTTTTCCTTCTAGTCATTTTGCTCAGTGTAGAGTGGCCAAACACAAGTTGTATTGGGAAAAGGAGAAAAAGAGAGAAGAGAAAGAAGAAAAGAAAAAGAAAAAAAAGAGAAAAAAAGAATAAAAAGGGCGGGGGGGGGGGAGCAAACAGAAATCAAAAACAACAACAACAAAAAAAAAACAAGGGGGAGTATCCTGTGATTCTGTATACTGTAAATCCCTCAACTTCCCCTGGAACTTTCCAGTGCTGCTTGGTCAATAATTTGTCGTGTCCCCCCCTCCCCCCTTGTCTAGCTGGTCTTTCGGGGGAGGGGCCTGCTGTGATTTTCAGGTGTTAGCACTTGGGGGAGCTGCTCAGCCCCCTGCCTGTTGCAGGGCTTAGTGAAAGATGTTTAAGCTGTTTATCAGGTGAGGCCACAGTGAGGCTCAGTGGGGGTTGTTTTTCCTGTGAGGCCCCAGGAGGAACAACAGCAGTGGGTTGGCCAGCGCTGGAGCCCTGGATTCAGCTCCCGCAGTAACTACAGAGCTCTGAGTCTGCAGGGGCCTGGATGCTCCTGGGGCGGGGCTGCTGATCTGCTCAGCTGGGGCAGGAGTGTCCTTGCTGTCCTGTGCCCTCCTGGCTTCTGCCTGTCCCGGGGGAGGCCGGATCCTGGGCTGTGTCCCCGACGCCCTGTGCTCCTGGACCTGCGCTGTTGGATTCCCTCTCCCAGATGCGCAGCCTCCTCCATGCAGAGCCTCTGCGGGAGCCGCCTCTGAGCTGCTCCCAGGGCCGCACAGCCCCCTCCGCGTGGAGCCTCTGCTGGAGCCGCCTCCGAGCTGCTCCTGGGGCCCCTGCCATGCATGCGCTGCAGCACTTTAGGGAGCTTGGTTACGGGGTGTGGAGCACTCTCCCCGGGGCGCAGTTGCTGTTAGTGTCCCCGGGAGCCTGAGGGCATCCCCGCCGCTTCCGGGGTCCTGCTCTAACTCCCTGCATGCACCTTTCCGCCGGGAAGATTGGTGCAACTCCTGCTTCTCCAGGCGAGGCTTTCCTGTCCTGGGGACACTCGCCCCGGCCTTAGCCTGGTCCTTGCGGGGCCCCTCCCCTTGGAGGCCTTTTGTTTCTTTATTTCTTTTTTCCCCATTTTCCTACCTTGATAGAAGCGTGAACTCTTCTCACTGTAGCATTCCAGCTGTTCTCTCTTTAAATCTCAGGCTGAATTCGTAGATTTTCAGGATTATTTGAAGGTTATCAAGGTAATTTGGTGGGGACAGGTGACTTGGGGACCCTACTCTTCCACCATTTTGCCCTGCCCCCGCAAATTTGGGCTCTATCACTGTGTGACCTTGGACAGGATACATAATCTCTCTGTGCTTCAGTTCCTCATTTTTAAGGAGGGTAATAATAGTGTCCAACTCATAGGATTTTTGTAAGGATGAGTTAATGTGTATAATATGCTTAAAACATTGTATTTAGAAAACACTTGAAAGTTAGCTATGATGATGACATACTTGATATTGAGATCATATTTAAAGCCATGGGAATGGATGCCATTACCTACGGAGAGAGTAAGAGGAGGGAAGAAGAGACACTGAGCTTTGATGAACTCCAACTCAGTTAAACCCACTTTTAAAACTCTAAAATAGGGGCAGCCCCAGTGGCTCAGTGGTTTAGTGCCGCCTTCCGCCCAGAGTGTGGTCCTGGAGACCCGGGATCTAGTCCTGCATCGGGCTTCCTGCATGGATCCTGTTTCTCCCTCTGCCTGTGTCTCTGCCTCTCTCTCTCTCTTTCTCTCTGTGTCTCTCATGAATAATAAATAAAATATTAAAAAAAAAAGTCAAAAACAACTGTTTTCAGGGATCCAGTATGTAAGGGAAGGGCATGACATGAGACCAAAGCAGTTGGCAGAGGTGTTTCAAATTTGAGAGTGCTTAAAACTTTGTACTGTAGAGCATACCCAGAGATCTCGTTCTATAAATACTGCGTTGTGATCCATATTTAATGATCACTTTATTTAATCAGTCAGTAAGGATAAATATACACACACACAGTTGACCCTTGAACAACACAAGTTTGAACTCTGTGGGTCCAACTATTTGTGGATTTTTTTTTTCATTAACTGCAGTTCTCTAAATGTATTTTCCTTACGACTTTCTTAACCTTTTCTGTAGCTTACTTTATTGTAAGAATACAGTATATAATACATATAATATACAAAATATGTGTTAACTGTATATTATCAGTAAGGTTTCCAGTCAACAATAGGCTATTAGTAGTTAAAATTTCTAGAATTTTTGGAAGTTATATGTGGATTTTCTTTCTTTCTTTTTTTATATGTAGATTTTTATTTTATTTTATTATTTATTTATTTTTTAATTTTTATTTATTTATGATAGTCACAGAGAGAGAGAGAGAGAGAGAGGCAGAGACACAGGCAGAGGGAGAAGCAGGCTCCATGTACTGGGAGCCCAACGTGGGATTCGATCCCGGGTCTCCAGGATCGCGCCCTGGGCCAAAGGCTGGCGCCAAACCGCTGCGCCACCCAGGGATCCCCTTTATTTTATTTATTTATTCATGAAAGACACAGAGAGAGAGAGAGGCAGAGACACAGGCAGAGGGAGAAGCAGGCTCCATGCAGGGAGCCCGACATGGGACTCAATCCTGGGTCTCCAGGATCAGGCCCTGGGCTGAAGGCGGTGCTAAACCGCTGAGCCACCCGGGCTGCCCTATATGTGGATTTTCAATTGCGCTGAGGTGGTGGGGAGGAGCTGCCACTAACTCTTGTGTTAGGGTCAACTGTAAATAATAAATTAAAAATACATTTTTATTGGTTTTGAGGGACTATTTTGAGCTATTGGGTATTTACTTCCTTCTTGTATATGTCACATCATAAATATGGCCATATTCAGGGCAAAGAGAACATTCTATCTAGTTTGTGGTGATAGAGTAGAATCTGCTACAGAATGCCTGAGCCAGATCTCTTGTATGGAATGGAGCTTGCTAGTGAGTGTGAGAGGATGAGGACATGGCTCCAGATCTAAAAGAAATAGGAGCTTTTCACCTTAAGATCTGCTTGGCTTAGGCAGACCTCACTACTCAAGTACAAAACCTGATAGTTTACAGAACCTCATAGGGAAATTGTTTGCAAATTATTCTATTGGGAATAATCTCTATTCAAGCCAGTTTCTCTTTAGCTTTCATAATGAAAAAAATAAAGGAACTGAGGGCAGCAACCCTCTAGGGGGTCCTTTTCTGACTTTGCCAGAAAGAGTGATAAACTATCCTGGTAAATGAGGCTAGAAGCAAGCAGATTTAAAAGCATTACGGGGCAAATAGATTTGTTAAGAGAAAAGCAAGTTATAAAACTGGATATGCAACATGGTCTCAAGTTTGCAAAATTAAAATATGACCTAGGAGAAGAATTTCCATATAATTAATAGTGATTATTTCCAAATGGCAGGATGAGTGATATTTGTTTTCTTTGCATACTTTTACTTTTTCTATATTTCCCAAATTTTTATAATGTACAGTTTTTTATTTATTTTTAGTTTTATTTTTTTCATTGTGCAGTTTTTAAGTGGTAAGGAAAAAGGAAAGATAGTTGGTTGCTTTTAAAGTTTAAACCCATGAGTTCATAATGAAACTTAACATAAAAACTAATTGATCATTGTTCTTAGGGAACCAACTTACTTCATATGTATTCTGCTTTTCTGTTACAAACTCTATTACTGAGGACTAAAAAGTAGATGAAAGGAAACTTATCTGTATAGACGTATGCTGGTTAACAAATGAAAAAGGAATAATAGAATAGTACCATTTTGCAACTACTAAGGTATTAATAGATCTAAACATTAAATATGAACAGTTGCTAACATCACTAAAAGAGAGACATTCCAGCATTATGTACTTCCTATTTGTACAATAATATATCATTTATTTAAATAGTTTCGCTTGCCAAAGAAATTGAACCCAAATCTGATCAAGCCTCTAGGTTCAACTACTGAGTTATGGAGCATATATAGGACAGATAAACATGTTAAATGACTCCTTGGGATGGAGTTAGCAAGATCTAGACCATAAGAAAGCTACAAGAAACAACTTAGATTCTTCATAAATTATAAAGGAAAACACGAGATTGGAGGGAACTTTAAGAAAGACTTGAAAGATATATCAGTGAGTCTCAATGTATGATGGATGGACTTTATTTAGATTTTGATTTTTTTTTAATGTTAAAAATAGTATATAATATTAAGGAGTTATTGTCCATTCTCTTAGGTGTGAGAAGAGTTTATATTATTATTTTTTTACTTATTTAGAGTTTATATTTTAAAGACATGTAGTAAACTGTTTATTAATCATGATGTGTTGAATTTGCTTCAGATAATATGGGAGGGAGGAGGGAGTGGCTAGCAGTATGTATGGTGGGGGAAGATTGTCCTGATGATTGGGGCTGGGTTATGGGTATGTATACTATCCCGTCTGCTTTTGTATATTTGAAAAGTTTCCTAAAGCACTTACTTTTAATATAGTAAAAATAAGCTTTAAAATATTAGAAAGTTATTTTGGAAGGTTGGCTATACATTTTCTTTTCGGTCCTTCATATGAGTAGGCATTGTTTCACCACTGGTGAAACTCTATGACTCTCCCAGTCTGTGACTTGCCTAGGGCTATTCTTTCCCAGTTCATAGTAAAAAGTGGCTTGTTTGTTGTCCTTCCTTTGGCTAAATATTTTACCGTCACTGGGTTTTTTTGATAGAATCATTCTGTAAGTTTTGGATGGTGGGAGATGTTAAATAAGCAGTGCTGTTTTTGAGGGTCACTGGTATTATGGTACACTTAGGCTTATAGCATGCAGAGAATGGATCCAGGACCCTTCCTGGAGAGAGGCTTTAGGGAGCCATGATTGACTAGGCTGGGGAATTTGCTGGGAGAACAGAAGGACAAGTACTGAAGTCCATGGGGGAGGACGCACAGTCTACATTCTCTCTGTTCTATAATGCAGATTTTCTCTACTCTTCACTCTCCTTAGGAGCCATAAAAAAAAAAAAAGGATAAAAGGACAAATAAAGAGTGGAGTTTCTTTTTAAATATAAAATATGGTTAAGGTTATGGAAGACTTAAAAATGAGAATGAAAATAATTTATGTCCATAAGACAGAAACCAGCTTTATAATTCTAGAAGAAAGATTGAGTTTTAAAAATGACAAAAAGGAGAAGAGAGAAAAAAAATAAATGAATCTAGCACCTAGATCTTGATTTCTGTTAGACCATTCTACACTAAAAGGAACCAGGACTCCTTGGAGGAATGATTGATTCTAGGACTGATCCAGGAAATACATAGGATGAGCCCAGAGCATCTTTTAGTGCCAGAAAGTAAGAAAACACTTAAAAAATAAAAACCTCACACGAAACAATGATTCAGGGTATGGCTGAGGGACACAGAAGCCAATACAAAAGCTCCCAATGGCCAAAGCTGGAACAACTTGAGAAAAAAAAAAAAAAGTCATTATTTGATTATAACTCAAAGAACAAAATAAATATCCATGTGGTCATACTGATACAAATGTACAAATGGAAGGTTGAGTGAATAAAAGAGAGGAGACAAATGTCCCATGCAGAATAATTACAAACAATTTATGTAGCTACTTGTCCTGGAGCATAAGTCCTCGTACCTAGATTGTGGGCTGGACATGATAAACTACTTCGAAAGAGTGCTGTATGGAAAGGGGAGTAACTCAACAGTGGGGAGTTCAGCAAACACTACCTCACACTACCACGCAATCAAGGTCAGTTTGTAGTAAATACAATTAAAAGTTTATTATAAAAGTAAATGAAATTTTAAGACTGAAAGCTCAAAGCTTACTTAGAAGAGATTTAAAGTATGTAGAGAAATTGAGAAATAAAATTAGTATAAAACAAAATCTAATACTAAGAAAAACTATAAAATGTAAGATAACTAACATTAAGTTACAGTAACGGGGGAAGTGTTAGAAGTTGTTGATTATGAAAGTCCACAGGAAGTTCCCGAGAAGAAGCTAGCTTCTTAGGGAAATAAGCTGCAGCATGGGCTTCTTGCTTTGTGACAGAAAGTGGGGCCACGAACCTGTTGTTGGTTTCTGTATCCTTCTCTGAGATTCACATTCTTATCCCTTCTCTCCTTTTTCTTCTTAGTCATCCTCACCTCCTCCCAGCCCCAGTCCTTTACAGTTGGTGAATCTTCTTAGGTCAAAGGTACACACAGCTGACTCTCAAAATTCAGTGTTTGTGCAATAAATCCTTAATGAGCCCTGGCTGTGTGACTGGCATTATGCCAGGTACAGTTGGGGCGACGAAAAAGCAGCCTAATTTTGGAAACAGACTGAAGAGTCTGCTAAGTAATTTTCTGCAGTTGTGGTGGTGGTGGTGGTGTTTTTTTTTTTTTAATTCCAAACAGCCAATTAAACTAATGAAGATGTTTTCATATTTTTAGGTGCAAATATTTTGCGGGATTCAACAGGCAACGTCAAACTAGGAGATTTTGGGGCCAGCAAACGGCTTCAAACCATCTGTCTTTCAGGGACAGGGATGAAGTCTGTCACAGGCACACCATACTGGATGAGCCCTGAAGTAATTAGTGGAGAAGGCTATGGCAGAAAAGCAGACATCTGGTGGGTTTTGATGCTAGGTTTTCCTGAAAACACCTGCCTTCTTACATAATTCCACCCAAAATGGAAATTACTAAACCAGATTTAAATGATCTTTTGTACTTTCGAAATAGGATGTCAGTATTACAAGGGTTACTATCGTTTTAATTTTGCCTCCTGTGGCTTGATAATTAACTAAATAAATGGAGTTCTTGAACCTGTCATCAGGATTTCATCTAAATAAATTTCAGCATTGGAAAACTATCTTCATTTTACTTCTCTGAAGAACTTTAAGAGCTATTTTTTTCATTAGTATCATGTAATTCAGTTAATTTTAAGTTAGAACATAAAGTGGCTATTTCCTACTTCCCACCCAGAAAAGCATTTAATAGATATTCATTTTAGGCACTTAAAGGCAAACAAAATCTCTAATGTTTATGTTTTTTGTAAGATAAAAGACAAAATTATATTAAATGTCAGGTTATAGAATTATATAAAGCAAAAATTATAAAATGAATAATGTTCTTTGCCTAACCATTTGAGTTAATCCTTAAATTGTGGTTTGTTTTCATTGATTTTTAGTTTAAATTATAGTTTTATAAATTACAACCTTTTAATAAAACTTTAAACTTGAAATCAAATTGTATTTAAATGTATATGGACTTCAGTTCTGTTTCTTATGTGGTAGTTTAGTGGCTTTCCTTCATGATGATACTGTTTGTGTAATTTTTTTTTTTTCCCCTAGGAGTGTGGGCTGTACTGTGGTGGAAATGCTAACTGAAAAGCCTCCTTGGGCAGAATTTGAAGCTATGGCTGCCATCTTTAAAATCGCCACTCAGCCAACAAACCCAAAGCTGCCACCTCATGTCTCAGACTATACTCGAGATTTCCTCAAAAGGATCTTTATAGAGGCCAAACTGAGACCTTCAGCTGATGAACTGTTAAGGCACATGTTTGTGCATTATCACTAGCAGCCAGTAACCTCTCCTGTGCCTCTACCCAGCTCCCATCAATTCATTCACCTTCTCTCTGACTGCACTTTTCTTTTTTATAAAAAAGAGAGATGGGGAGAAAAAAAGACAAGAGGGAAAGTATTTCTCTTGATTCTTGGTTAAATTGTTTAATAATAATAGTAACCCAAAATTTTTATATTTAATCTTTTTTTTTCCCTTACAAGAACTTGAAACTCCTTTTTTTTTTTTTTAATTTTTTATAATGTACTGATGTGGTTCAGAGAGATAAAGCACTTTAGTACATAGTTGCTCTTTTTAGTACAAATCATTTAGAATACCTAAGGATTATAGACTCTTTCCCCATGTCACTGACAGATTGGTGGTGATGGGGAGATATGGAAAACAAGGAGAAGAAAATGATGTATGATTTGTAGTTTTTAGTGATTAGTATTTAAAATAGATCCTCATTTGTGGGGTTGAGCCCTATACTTGAGTTTAGGGTAGGTACTCAACTTAAAGAATATAGGTTCCTTCTTGTATCTGTATTCTTTAGATCCTAACCTCTGTCTACCAAGCTTTTTGCTCAGTAGGAATCTTGATAGAAAATATGAATCTCTTAAGAGGTATGTTTATTTGTTAATCCTAACAAGTATAATAAGCAAATACACTATAATAGATCCATGTTACTGGAATCTATAAACCTTGAGGGATAACTTTCTGCTTTAAAAAAAAAAGTAGTTTAAAGCAGATACAGGAAGTCAGTGAGCAAATCAAATTAAAAAGCAAAAAGAGATTGGTCTAATTCAATGTGTGGGCAGAATCTACATTTGCCAGTTAATAGAAATAATGAAAAGAAGAACTAAATGTTGTTTAGCATATTTTAAACTGTGGTTTTTACTGGAGGGAGAAAGTCCCAAAATTAAGGGAAAAGAGAAATAAAATCATGTATACTATATCTTCTTATTTCTAGCTCCTGATTCCCCATAGATAACATTCTTTGGGAACTAAGAATTTAACTTGGGAGTATCCACATATTAAAGCTAGTGTCATGAGATAAAAACCTTGTTCTTGGGATCACAGAATACTAAAGCACCTCAAAAACTAGCTACTATGTAAAACAGTGGTTCTCAAGTGTTGGGTGGGGATAATTTTCCTTTGCATTTGGCAATTCCTGGAGATGATGTCTCTTGTGTCGCAACTAGAAGAATCCTAATGGCATTGAGTAGTCTGAGGCCAGGGGTGCTGCTAGACAAACTACACTATACTAATACAGCATCCCCATTTTCCAGCAAAGAATTATCCTGCACAAGTGTTGAAAGTCCTGAAGTTGAGAACCCTGATTCAAAAACCATCCCCAGTTATAAACTGAAAACAGCCATTTACAGAGCAGATTCCTTGCAAAAAGTGAATTTCAGAGAGAAAGTGATGCAATGCATAATAAGGGTTTTACAAGAGCAGATACCACTACTTCAAGTCAAGGGTGAACAATCTCAACAGACAAATAGCAATCCTTTCCTTACCAGCTGCGTATTATACCTAAATCAGTAACTTCCATTGTAGAAACAAAATTTAAACATGGAGCCTATTAAACTCCTCCATCTGTATATATTCTTCCCTCAAAAGTCAGGAAAAGAAAAAGCATATCGAAACAAAGTATCAACTACTTATAAAGGAAGTCCTGTAAGGAAGATTTAAAACTGCCAGGTATTTCTAATGTAATGTATCCACTATAAGAGCAAGGACATCCAGTGGAAAGGGGTAGCTAGGAAACTCCCACTATCTCTAATGGACTTGTTTGTGCTACTGAAAAATATGAATAATATCAGTAATTTGGCTACTTGCAATTTGATACAGCATTGTAAAGCAAGTGCTGAGTACTTTATTTTTAAAGGTTAGAAAATGGTAGTCTTTCTGGAGGCCCGGAATGTGATGCCTTTCATAGGATTGATTCATAAGGGACTCTGGTATTTTATTTTTGCTGAAAGATATGCTCTTCTAGGGACTCTTTTAAAATGCTTTGTTCCTGAAGTTAGGTAGATCTTGGTTTCCTGTATCAGGGTCCTATCTGGCATTTTCTGTAGGAATATTTGAAATTCCAATTTCAAATTGGAATAGTCTGAGAAAAAGTCAAAACACAAAGCTTCTCCCATACCTTTATAATCAAAGGAAGCAGCTTACAAGGAAGAGTATGAATTAGTGGCCCCCTCCCCCTGGAAAATCAACTGCCAAATCTTGTGCTATAAACATAGTCTCCAAGGATGTGGATCTATTATAATTCCCTTGTCTTTTATGAGGGAAGGAATTTCTTCTGCTTGAGCGAGATCATGATATCTGGACCAGTGGGCTTTTCCTTCATTCCTTTGTCTCGTGTGGTTTCAGTTTCCTTTTAGCTCATTTTTTGGTCTGCCAGGGTAACCAGCAGTGCAGAATATGAGACAAATGCTCTTTAGAGAGAAATCTTGGGGTGCTGTGAAACCCAAAGCAAAATCATTTGCTTTTTTCAGTCTCTTTTTTCTTCTCTAAATGCTGTGGAAGGTAAAATCACCTGAAAAGAAACTACTACTTAAGCCCTGCTGCAGAAGACCTTTGTTTTATAAGAAAAATATGGGAAAGTATTGTTCTTTATGTAAAGACTTAAAAATAGACTAATAGTTTACAGAATTATAAAATGTGATGTGAATTTATTTCAAACAAGTTGTAAAGGTACCAAAAACGACAATAAAAGTTAATATATATAAAAACTACTAGAACAAAAAAGCTTGAAGTGGGATGAGGTATGAAAGAAAAGTAAATTTAAAAAAATTTTTGAAAGGAAACCCCTCTATTGGGGGCAGTTAAATAGAACACTCCAATTTTTTGCTTTCTAATAATGCTATGGATCAACAAATGAAATTTGAAATTTAAAAAATGACTCTAAATGTATTTTGTTTTTTAAATGCACAACTGATTCTTCTATACTGTAATGTTTCTTTGTTGAGGCTGGAAAGTGGCCAGACTGCTGACTTTGTGCCTTTAAAATGCATTCTGCTTTGATAGTGGCAGACTTTTTGGTGCTGGAGAAGATTCACTAGCAGTCTTATATGTGCTTTTCAGGAAATATCTTTCTACTTAGGCCTTGAGAGATTCAAAATGGCATGACTTAGGCTTGGACCAAATATAAGATCTTTTACATTGCAAACAAACTGTATTGAATAAAAGGGTTGAAAAATATCATAATGACTAATGGGAATTTTGATGGTTGGTAATTCTTTAAAATGTATTTAAAAGTATACAGACTTTGAAATTTTCAGTATGGCTATCTTGAAAATTTTTCAATTTTTCTCTTTTACAAAACATGTTTCTAACTTGAGAATGGTTAAAGACGATTGCCTTAGTTCTCAAAGGCAGTCAACCTTATTATAATTTATGTAAGAGCTTGAGATGTTAGTACACAGACTGAAATGAAATGTAAAATTAAAACTTATTTCAGAATAAATCGAATTGGCTTTCACTTGAGAGAGCCTTTATCTTATTCCCAATAGAAAGTACATTAAAAAAAAGATGGAATGATTTCTTTACAAGAGCCCTCTGCTACTTTAGCTCTTACTTATGTCAGGTCTGGTGTGTAGTACTTCTGAGATGGAGTTGTTGAAAGATACATGTAATCACTAAGAAGTCAAATCTGAATAGTTTATAGGGACACCAAGCTAGGGTGCAAAAGCCAAGATGTTTGTCAGATGCAGACTCTTTGAGCCACAGCAGAGCTTTGTGCCAGTGGTTTCATTTGAAGTCTAGAGACCAATAGCTTGATACAGGATCACCTGGTGTTAGTCAAGTATAGGAATCTATCAGTTTCTTTTAAAGAGGGTGAATCTTTTTCACTTGTTTATTCAATAACTGTAGCTTATTATGGCAGGTACTAGATTAACTTAAGTAGGTCACAGTCTAGGAGGAAACATGGGCAAACAAATATACTTACTTTATGGCATACCCTAACTCTGAAAGTTCAGCAGTGATGTTTTAAAATGTAATTGTTTTTTATGAAATGAGGGGAAAGCAATTTTAGGCAATCATTGGCTGTTATAAACTAAAATGCCATTAACAGGGATTAAAAGTATCCCCACAGTGGAGGGACCCTATAGGTCAGGTGTCCTCTGTCTCAGGACTCTCTCTTATATAAAAGCTCAGCCCCTACTCTATTCCACTGATGAGGGGTATATATTCCATAACAGTGAGGTTTTTTCCTGCTTTTTCTTTTAAAGGGAAAACAATTTTTTTTTCAATATAAATTGTTAAAATGCCCAAAACATTTGATAGAAGTTGAATTCTGTCAGCAGTGTTACATATACTAGGATTGGGACAGTTTCTTAAGACCTTATTGTTTTATATTAAGTTTGTCCTTTTTACAAATGTAATGCTCATATTTATTTGGATTTTAAGATTGTTAATGAAAAGCAATTTAATTGTTCATTTTTTGGTAGTGCCTTTTTCTCTGTATGCCTTAATTTTATTTTATATTAATAATAACTCAAGTTACCCACCGAAATGAAGGTTTTTTTCCAAATCAGTAGGCTTCAAGAATTCATTTGGCCTTAGGACTGTGTATTGGCCTGTAAACCTTTCTTAATGCCTGCTTCCCCCTCCTACTCTTTTCTACCTCTTTTTATTTTACATACATATATGTATGTATGTTAGAGGAGAAACATTAGCATTAGTCTGTGATAGACACACTGCAGTCTCCACTAGACGTGAATGCCTACAATAAGGATAGAAAGAGGTATTCTAATTCTAAAGAGCCGTAGCAAATTGCTTTCCATTTTGGTAACTTGACTTTTGATCGCATTGGCACTGTCCAAATTCTTTGTATATCATGGTTCAGTTATGATTTTCATAGCAGAGCTAGAATGGCTAATTTTGCCCTAAAGAGAGGTCACTTACATGGTTTACAAATGTTAAGGCGATGAGACTTAGGGCAATGTGCAAGGAATCCAGGGATGGCAGTTCTGATCCTTCCTTTTAAACTAACATTTTGACTAAAACTCTAGCTTTTCTGTGAAGAGAGAGAGTGTGTGTGTGTGTGTGTGTGTGTGTGTGTGTGTGTGTATGCTTGTATGTGTTTGGGAGTTGGGGCAGGGGTGGGAAGGAAGGAAAGGTATGAATGTTCAATTAGATTAGTCTCTGTTCTTAGAACAACTGAAATGTGTATGACCTACTGATGATGGATGAGTGTAATCGTCTTCAGGTAGGAATGCCAGCACATTTTCCACAGTAGCTAGTATAAGTGATTGTTTAATAAAGGTATTTATTGTAAATTGCCAAGCTCTTGGTTGGTAAAAGTAGATTAAAATTGAATTTGTATGTGTTTATAATAGTGAGCTTATATATAATTCCAAAATAGAAAATAATTGATTTTGCATAGTTCTTCATGAGCTCTTTGGAATAGAAATTCTTCTAGACATTATGAAAACAAGCTTCCTTAGCTTACCAAGTGTTCAAAAGGAAATTGTCTTATACCTCTTTTTGGTTGGCTAGGGAAGGCATGCTGTGAAGCCACTGTTCCTACTTCATAGTTGTCTTTAGCTTTGCTTTGACTTCTGCCACAGTCTGGACAGGATGCCAAAATAGGTGTGGGCAGTATCAGGGCCAACCATCTCTCCATACTCACCTTTCAATGCTGTAGATGGTGGTGAGCTTTCAGGGGAGTGTAGAGAATCTTCTCTGGGTGATAGAGCAGACATGGTTCAGTTTCAGAAAGTTGAGGGAGGAGTCATAGCTAGAGTAAAGAAAAGAAAATTTTATTTGTTGCTTGTATACAGTCTCATGTAATTCTTCATATTTTTCATAAGTATACATTTTAATTGATAGTAATATGATATTTTTTGTTAATAATAGCAAAGGCATTGAGTCAGTGAGTGTTATTCCCTATGTCTGATGATTCATTGTTTGTATTCACAATCTGTATTATCAGAATCACTTTAAACCAAAGCTTTTTTATTCCCTGCACACATAGCCAAAAGATTATCACTGTTACTTCTGCCCACCTGTAAGCTAATAATATAAACATGATAAAGCAGGTACTTGTAGAATTTGTATCTCGGTCTACTCTTAAAGTAAAAAGACAGGTGCTCAGTGTTTGCATTTAGACATACAGAACATACTTCAACTATTACAGAACTACATAAACATTACAGACTTGAGCTTGTACGTGTGCCAATCTTACTGTCATTTGACCATAGATGCATATACATATACATTGACATATGATGCTTCAGGTTGGTGGCATACTTTCTTCCTAGTGTCTTAACATTTATGAACTTGTGTTTGACTTGAGGGGCATTTTAGGAAAGCTGTGAAGAAAAGTAGGTTATGAACTGAAGTCTGCTCTGTGCCATAGACATTTTGGAAGGTAAGGAAGAGCCTGCTCTCCAGTATACATGCCGAATTTGTCCCCAGATAAGGATTTCTGAGTCCCTCATGCCAGTTAAGAATGGTGAAGTTTGTGACTATACTGAAAAGTACTTTTGTGTTCATTTATTTATATATATTAAGAATTTAAAAAAACAAACGTAATTAGTTGTGATTTTAGCATAAGCGTTACGTGGAGGGAGAGAGAAATAACAGAGTCACATCTTAAGCTCTATTAGATACTTAGGCTCCAAAATGAATTTGACATATTCTCATTTTTCCAAAGACTTTTTTTTTACCTGGAATAAGAAGAGAGGACTAGTGAAAACATTTGAGTTGGAAAGGCTTATGGGCAAAGGAAAGTCGGCCAAACCCTTGCAATATACCCTGAGTGCAAATACAGTGTCTACGGATAAGAATACTTCTTTAAAAACAAACATTTATTTGTAATACAATTTTAATTAGTAAGTAAAAGGTTTACATTTTTTCTATTGCTGTTGGTTTTAAAATTTGCTACCCTGTATTCTGAAATATTATAAGAGTTAATACCAAAAATACTTTTAATGTCTGACATCTCTTACATTTCACATGGTTCTTTTTATTCAGATATCATTGTAAATAAAAGTAAACTTGGATAAATTTGAGAATAAACTTTTAATTGTTGCAAACTATGATTATCAATTTGTAAATTTACCCTTTGACCTAATGTACATTTTTTAATGTAGTCATTAAATTGTCTATATTTAATCTATTAGTTTCTCTCTGTAAACGTTTTTAATCTCAGTTGAATGCTGGGCAGTTTATAATTATGTACAAAGATGTTTTTTTCCTATCAAAGTTGACTTTTGCACATTTTTGGAAATGTTTAATTTGTACACTGATTTACTACTCTGACCAATAATTGTTGATGGGTGTATGAGTATCATGAATGCGTGCATTGAACTACTGTCTGTGTCTTTATGTTTTAACTTCTTTCAAGAAGTAGCCATCAGTAACTGCACTGCTATTACTGACTTAAATGGACCTTCTTGCTTTTACAAAGTATACTTATCTACAAAGTATACTTATTCTATCTTTGTTGAAGAACTCAGGAGTTCAACATCACTTTCTGATTTTATATGTATTCTAAAATCCATGACTGAGTTGAAAGTATGCTTGTAACTGCGTATCAGGGGATGTGTGTGTAGAGATGTCTTTGTCTGTCTGTAGGCACATGTATATATCCCAGTAATTTCTTATTTTCATTTCATTTCTACATTTTTATGAGCTTGTTTTATAAGGGTACTGTTTAGTTAGAATAATTAAATATATATAAAAGCTTTCTGAGAGATTATTTACTATATGAATATATTTTCAGCTGGCTGATCAAAAATATTTTTTTAATTTTGTTTTTAACCATTTAAAGTGTATTTGTATTTCCAGAATTGGATGCAAATTTACTTAGATATCGATTAAAATACTCCTGCAAGGAAGGGCATTGAATTCTCTTTTGAGAATTCTGTGAAATACAAATGAAGAGGAAAAAATAGGTTTTAAAGCAGTAACAACACACTGTCCATTAAAATGGCCTTTGAATTCTCAAAGCTATGAAGAAATGTGAGAAACTAAAGTGTCTTGAAGAGATGTCAAGATTTTTTCTATCTCCCAATTGCTGTTGGCCTGTCCTGTTGTTTTTGAATATTTCCTATATTCTACCCTAAAGATTTCAACTTTTGGTTTTTCTCTTACTGGATAAAGTCAGATTGCATTTATAAAACAGTGCATTGACATATTGTGATCCTCTGTAATTGACTATAAATTGGTTTAGAAATGTTCAAACATACATTGTGTCTTTAGACTGTACTGTGTATTTTAAGTAACTGGCAGCAAAAGAATTGGAAGTTAAATTTCCAATCTGACAATGTTATTGTACTTAAAAGAGTTTTTAATATGCGGTACCATGTAAAAATTACTTGTATTAGGAATAAAGTCCACTGTTGAAGTTGAATGTCAGTCACTAAGTGTATTATGTTACAAGGAGCCGGTATGATTAGAAAAACCTATCAGAAGCCAGATACAGTGTGGTATGTGCCACATTTCATGCACATTTTGACTTTATGTTGTTCATTCAAAATTGTGCTTGTAAAAATGTATAAAATTTCTGAGTTTTACAATTTTTTGTACTTATTTTTTCTTGCTGGTAAATAGCTTTTTTAAAAAATCTAATGTGAAAGAAACCATGTTTATATTTTGTTAGTGATCAATGACTTTGTTTATATGGAAATTTGTATATTGTTGGCTCACATCTTTGTTTAGATTTATCATGCATGAAGGCCTGCAATAATTAGCACAATGAAAATTGCTTTTTCTTACATGTTCATTTTTTGAAAGATTGTGGTGCAAAGGCTTACTCTGAGTAACCTTCTGGACTTTGGAATGAATATAAATGAATGGCACTTTGAGTGTTAATAAAGCTGATATTTATTTCCACTGTGATTGATTTGTCCAGATCTGCTCTTGGACTCAGTTTTCCCTCCTTTACTTGAGTTGATTACTTTCTAGGAGACCAAGCACAGACCTGGAAAACAGTGCAACTAAATCTTTCCAGGATATGTCTGTAATCCTACCCAGCATGTTCTGGCATGTCTTTTAATGGACACACTTCAGTTATCCAAATCAGAAATTAACACTTATCAAAAACAAAGCCTACCATCAGAGTGTAGGAATGGATGCTCGCACAGTATTAGAGATCATTTAAATTAATACCTTCATATAAAGGGTAACTTAGTGATGCAAGTCAAAAGTCTCAATCTTGTGTATCCTCTCACCCTGCAGTTCTCTGAGAATTAATCCTATGGAAATGCTTGCAAATGTGATATGATTTATCTATAAAAGCCCAAACTTGATGTTCTGTATGTCCCAACAATAGGGGCTATTTTAACAAAGTATCACAAAGTGGGTGGCTTGTAACAAATTTATTGTCTGTGATCTGGAGGCTAAAAGTCTGGCTGGAATCAAGGTGTCAATAGGAGCATGCTCCCTTTGAAATGTGTAAGGGAATCCTTACGTGCCTCTTCTAGCTTCTAGTAGCTCCAAGCATTCCTTGGCTTATAGCAACATAGGTGGTATCTTCATATGGTGGTGTCCCTCTGTGTGTGTTTCCCTTTCTTATAAGGACACCAGTCATATTGGATTAGTGCCCACCCTAATGCCCTTATTTTAACTTGATTACCTCTGTAAAGACCCTGCTTCCATATAAGGTCACATTCTGAGGTACTGGAGATTAAGACTTCAAAATATTTTTTTTTTGGGGGGGGGGTGGAACAAACCCATTACAGTCTTGCCCTATGGCCCCTAAAAATTCACATCCTTCCCACATGCAAAATACATCCAGCCAATCCAACATCCCTGCAAGGTCTTCATCCTTCTAGCATCACCTCTAAGGCCAATAATTCATCTACACATCACCAACTCAAAATCCATCATTTAAGTCATCAAATCAGTTATAGGAAAGACCTGGGGTAAGATTTATGCTGGAGCAAGGTTCTTCTCCATCTGGGAACCTCTGAAACCAAACTAGTGATCTGCCTCTAGAGCACAATGGTGGGACAGGCAGAGGATGGACATTTCCATTCCAGAAGGGAGAGGTCAGAAGGAAAAAGGGGACATGGGTCCCAAGTAAGCTGGGCAAGTTCCACTAGATTTTGACACTTGAGAATGATCTTCCCAATTTCCATGCTCTGTTCTGAGGAGCCCACTGGGGTGGTGACATGCCCCCTCACAACCGAGGAGGTGGCCCAAAGACTTAGCAGACCTGCATCCTGGGCCTGTCCTTTCTGGGGGTCCTCTGAGCTGCCCTCAAATCATTCTTCCCTCTTTTTTTTTTTTTTTTAAAGACTTTATTTATTCATGAGAGACAGAGAGAGAGGCAGAGACACAGGCAGAGGGAGAAGCAGGCTCCATGCAGGGAGCCCAATGTGGGACTCAATCCCGGGACTCCAGGGTCAGCCCTGGGCTGAAGGCAGGCGCTAACCGCTGAGCCACCCAGGGATCCCCTCATTCTTCCCTCTTCTTGAAGGATAACATGTCTGCGGCTGAAGATTTCCTGCCTGCAGAATTGACTCATCCCATTTCTTTCCCCTTCCATGCCATCAGAGTTTCTGCTGAGATAGTTTACTGGATCCACAAATCATAAGCCTAATGTCTTTTAGCAGATGGTTGTCTAGCCACAGCCTTCGTGTTTTCTCTAGAGCATATTTTCTCATTATTTGAGAGATTGATAGGCTGAGAATTTTAGAAATCTTCAAATTCTAGTTCCTTCTTAATTCTTTCAATGTACCCTTTCACATTTTACTCTTTGCAGGCCACACCTTCAATCTTTGTTAAATATCCAACCTCATTGCTTCTAAGTTCTACTTTCCACCCAAAAGAACACAATGCAGCCAAGTTCTCTGCCACTTTATGACAAGGATGAACTTTCCTGTAGTTTTTTTTTTTTTAAAGACTTTATTTATTTATTCATGAGAGACAGAGAGAGAGGGGCAGAGACACAGGCAGAGGGAGAAACAGGCTCCATGCAGGGAGCCTGATGCAGGACTTGATCTTGGGTCTCCCGTATCATGCCCTGGGCTGAAGGCAGGTGCCAAACTGCTGAGCCACCCAGGCATCGCTTTCCTGTAGTTTCTAATTCATCTTCCTCATTTTCCTCTGAACCTCACCAGAATCACATTTAATGTCTGTGCTTCTATCAATAGGCAATCTATACTTTTCCTGCATCTCAAAATTCCCCCACCTATCCGTTACCCAAGTCTAAAGTCACTCCCACATTTTTATTTAGAAATATTTAAAATTGAAGTATAATTGACAAAATATGTTAGTTTCAGATGTACAGCATAGTAATTCAACAATTCTTTACAACATGTTCACCGTGATAAGTGTAGTTACCAGCAGATAGCAGAGTTACTACAGTGTCATTGACTATATTCCCTACTGACTTTTCATCCCTGGGACTTACTCATTTTATAACTGGAAATTTGTACTTCTTAATCCACTTCACCCATGTTGCTCATCCCTAACCCAACTCTGCTCTCAAAACCACTAGTTTGTTCTCTGTATTTATGAGTCCATTTCTGTTTTTGTTGGTTCATTTGGTTTTTGGATTCTGCATATAGGTAAAATCGTAAGGGGTTTGTCTTTTTCTGTCTGACTTCTTTCATTTAGCACCCCGTAGGTCACACAATACATATTTGGTATTGGTTATAGCACCACCTCACTTCCTGTGCCAAAATCTGTATTAGGGTTCTCCGGAGAGGCAAAACTCTTGTGCTGCAGAATTCTTTTTCCCTTGGGAAACCCCTCTGGGGTCTTCAGCTCAATGGATGTGGCCCACCCACATTATTGAAAATATTCTGCTTTACTTAAAGTCTACTGGTGGTAAATGTTAATTATATCTAAAAAAAAAAAAAAAAAAAAAAAACCAAAAAACCCCAAAACCCTTTAATAGCAACATCTAGCCAGATTGACACACAAAATGAACCATCACAAGGTTTGAGAAAATAAATTAGTGTATCCATACAATGGAACTCTTCACCATGTATTACTGACAGCAAATTACATCAGATGTATAGTATGATCCCACTTTTTGCTTAAAAATAGTTAGAAAAAAAGATCAGAAGGATATATATGTCATTCAAGTGTTGGAGTCCTGAGTGGTTATTATTTTTGCTTATATGTTAATTTTTTAACTTTTTTATTTTTTAAAAAATATTTTATTTATTTATTCATGAGACACACAGAGAGAGGCAGAGACATAGAGAGATAAGCAGGTTCCCTGCAGGGAGCCTGATGCAGGACTAGATCCCCGGACCTGGGATCACACCCTGAGCCAAAGGCAGAGGCTCAACTGCTGAGCCACCCAGGTGTCCCTAATTTTTAAACTTTTATGATAAATGTGGATGTTTTTGCCTATTACAAAATATTTCCCCCTGCTTTATTGAAATATAATTAACGTATTACGTTGTGTAAGCTTGAGGTATACAATCTGTTGAACTGATACACATATATTACATGATTACCACCATAGCATTATCCATCATAGCACATGATTTTCATTTTTTGGGGGTGAGAACATTATGATCTACCATCTGCGTGACTTTCAAGCATACAACACAGTATTATCAAGTATAGTCACTATCCTATAGATTAACTGGAAATGTTATTCCTTGACCAACAATTTCCTATTTCCTCTATCCCTCCCTCAGCCCCAGGTAACCACCACTCTATTTTCTGTTTCTAGGAGTTCAGATATTTTTCAGATTTCACTTATAAGTGATATCATATAGCACTTGTCTTTCTCCAACTGACTTCCCTTAGCATAATGCCCTCACAGTCCATCCATGTTTTTGCAAATGTCAGGATTTTCCTCTTTCTCACAGCTATTTCACATTTTACCTATTCATACATTGACAAACACTTAGGATATTTTCATATCTTGGCTATAGTGAATAATGCTGCAACAAACATGGAAGTGCAGATATTTCTTTGGGATGGTTTTCATTTCCTTAGGACATACTCAGAAGTGAAATTGCTGGATCATATGGTAGTTGTGTTTTTAATTTTTTGAGGAATCTCCATACTGTTTTCCATACTAGCTGCACCAATATATGTTCCCACCAACAGTACACCAGTATTCCCTTTTCTCCACAATCTTGCCAACATCTGTTGTATCTTATAGCCATTCTAACAGGTACGGAGTGATAGTTCACTGGGGTTTTGTTTTGCATTTCCTTGATGATTAGTAATGTTGAGCATCTTTTCATGTGTCAGTTGACCATTTGTCTTCTTTGGAAAAAAATATTCAGTTCTTCTGCCCATTTTTAATCGGATTATTCTTATGCTATTGAGTTTTTAAAATCTATTTGGGGATATTAACCCCTTATCAGATATATAGCTTGAAAATATTTCCTCTCATTTCATAAGTTCCCTTTTCATTTTATTTCTTTTGCTATGCAGAAACTTTTTAGTTTATTGTAGTCCCATTTATTTATTTTTGCCTTTGTTGCTTGTGCTTTTGGTATCACATCCAAAAAATTGTTGCCAAATGTCGACGAGTTTTTCCCCTATGTCTTTTTTTTGTTTTTAGTTTTATATGGTTTCAGATCTTACATTTAAAAGTCTTTAACCCATTTAGAGTTTTTTTGTGAGTAGTGTAATATAGGGGTCCGATTTCATTCTTCTGCATGTGGTTATCCAGTTTCTCCAAAACCATTTATTGGAGGGGTTATGCTTTCCCCACGGAGTATTCTTGTCAAATACTAGTTCACAAAATATTTTCTTAATTATGAAAATGTTAGATTAGCCATCCTTCCTCATAACCTCCTTCACTAAAATGAACAGATGTGTCAGTAAGAGCTTTAAAAAAGGTCCTATGTTTAACCCAGTATTTCCACTTCTCAGAACTTGTCTTGGGAAAATAACCCAAGGTATAGTTAAAGGTTTATATTTGATGATATTCATCACAGAACTATTTATATAATTGGATAAATTATAATTATTCCAATGCCCCCAAATTAGGGTTTGGCTAGTAAGTCATGATATTGTGATACCATCAAAAATTAAAGTCGTTAAACATTCATTCTAATCAAGGGTGAAAAAAGCTAAAGTTAGGAGGATGTAAAATCATATGTCCAAGTAATATCTTCTTGGTGTACAAACACCTATTCACAGAAAAAAAAAAGCCTGGAAGAAAATAAACCAAAATCTAAATAGCTAGGTGTGGCATTGTGATTTAAATAGCCTCCACAATGCTTTTCTCTGTTTTCCAAGATTTTTACGTGGCATGTAGTACTTTAATCAGATGGAAAAAAGCAAAGTGAAAGTCCAGTTTTAAAGGTACGGTTTCTCCACTTCTTGAGTGAAATTCATTTAGAGCAGGAACCAAAAAAAAAAAAAAAAAAAAAACCCCATCAATTTACTGAAAGCCATTTAGCTGAGAACTGATCTCTACACTGCAAACTCTGTGGCTGAATCTCAGTCTTCGATTTGCTCAGTTGATCAGCAGCATCTAATACAGCTGACCACTTCCTCTACCTTGAAATGCCATGAAATGGAAGCAGGACTTCCAGGTCTCTTCATTTCCCTCTCTCACTGACTGTTGACTTGTGTTGCCCCAGTTTCCTACCTTCCAGCCTCTGCACTGTGAAGCGTTCCCCAGACTTTTCCTTACCTACACCCATTCCCTAGGCAGCCTCCACCAGTACCATAGCTTCAGTACCACAGATATGTTGACAACTCCCAAACCTATATTTCTAGGTCCCTGAACTTCAGACTTCTATCCAACTGCCATCTTGACATTTTTTTAAAAAAGATTTTATTTATTTACTCATGAGAGACACAGAGAAAGAGGCAGAGACACAGGCAGAGGGAGAAAAAAGCTCCCTATGGGGAGCCCAATGCAGGACTCGATCTCAGGACCCCAGGATCACACCCTGAGCCTAAGGCAGATGCTCAACCACTAAGTCACCCAGGTGGACCCCGTCTTGACATTTTATCTGGAGGCAGAACCTGTAATAAAGTGATAAAATTTTAATGAAGTCACAAGGGTGGGACCCTAATCTGGAAAGGCTGGTGTCCTTATGTGAAAAGGAAGAGACACCAGAGTTCTTGTGAGTAGTGTAATATAGGGGTCCGATTTCATTCTTCTGCATGTGGTTATCCAGTTTCTTCAAAACCATTTACTGGAGGGGTTATGCTTCCCTTATCCCTACAGTGAAGACACACAAGAAAGCAAGAAGTCGGTAATCTGCAATACAGGAAGAGAGCAGGACTTAGATCTGGGACTTCCATCCTCCAGAATTATAGGAGAATAAATTTCTGTTGTTTGTCATACAGTCTGTGGCATTTTATTCTGGGACTTGGTAGACTAATGCAGCCACTCCAGTTCAGTATGTCCCAAACCACCCTTCAAACCTGTGCCTTCTTTAAGGTACATCATTTTTTCAGTTGCTGAAGCCAAAAATCTTAGTTATCCTTTACTCCTGTCTCTCACTTTCCAAACCCAGTCAGCAATTCCCACTCTATCTTCAAAATACATTCAGGCTGGAACCACTGTTCATCATCTTTATCCCTACCACCCTCATAAAGCCGGCCTTTCTCCACTAGAGAGCCGCCATCGCTGCCCTTGGCCTTGTGGAGGCTATCCTTGACACAGCAGCTACTGTGGGCTTTTTAATAGTGAATCAGATTTTCTCTGCTCAAAAGTCTCCAGCAGTTTTCTATTTTGTAATGAAGCCCAGAGTTTTGTGCATGGCCTACAAGGCTCTACATCAGTGGTTCTCAAACCTGGCCATCAGTATCGAGTGGAGGTCAAGGCTGTTGTGCCTCTAGAGTTTTGGGGTAGGGCTGGACACTTTGCTTTTGTGCCTCTCTCCTCAGTTTGAACGTTTCTGTTCCATGTTGATGCAACCAGGGGACCCCACTTTGAGAACCACCAACCTGCATGCTTGGTGCTGGGCGCTGGGTCTCGCCCCCTGCTCCTCGCAGCCACAAGCTCCCTCAGCTTCTTCCCATCGGACGCCCAGCCCGTGAGGTCCAGTCCTAGGCTCACACAGCTCCTCCCTGGGGATTTGCGGAGGACACTGGCTCCCTTTATCAGAACCTCTGCTTGAATCACGCCACCTGAGAGAGGCACTGCGGGGGCTCCCCGCCTGGACCGGCCCTGCCACTCTGGGCCGGCTTCGCTCCTCCTGGAGCTCCTCACGCTGCAACTGTTCATCGCCCCCATCTCTCTCAGAACTCGAGTTCCGGGAGGCCAGGGGCTCCACTTTGCTCAGTCCTACCCCAGCAGCTAAAGACAGCGCCTGCACGCTCATACTGATGATGCTCAACAGATATTTCAAGACCAGAGGAAAGAACGGGTGGGGGAGGGGCCCGAAGCCGAACACTCAGAAGGAACCTCAGCGGAGAGCTCGCTCGCGCCCGCCCGGACCCCGAGCCCGGAGGCGGGACTTCCTGCGCGCCTGCCGAAAGGGCTTCCGGTGCGCAGCGGAAGTGAGAGCCCTGAGAGCGGCCGCCGCCAAGACCCGGCGGCGCAGGCCGTGTGCCGCTACCGCTGCCATGGGCAAGAGAGACCGCGGTGAGACGTGGTGCGGGCGCCGTGGGGGCCGTCCCCGTCGGCCGGTGGCGTCGCGGCCCGGCTTCTCCGCGGCCGCCCACCCCGCCGCATCTCGCGGCCTGTGCACGCTGCCGCGACCGGCCGCGGGGCGGGGCGGGGCGATCCGGACCCCGGGTCGGGCCGGGTGGGAGGCCTCGCGGCGGGAGGACGCCGCGGGAGGACGCCGCGGCACGCAGCGGGCCCCGGGCTAGCAGGGCGTGGCGTCGGCGGAATGTGGTTGCTGCCAGGTTTCTGTCGGGCTCACTTCTGTGCCCGTGTCTGCAGATAAGAAGAAGTCCAAGAAGCGGCACTACGAGGATGAAGAAGAAGATGAAGACGACGTCCCCGGGAACGAGTCCCAGGAGGCGGTGCCCTCGGCGGCCGGGAAGCAGGTGGATGAGTCCGGCACCAAAGTGGATGAATACGGAGCCAAGGACTACAGGCTGCAGATGCCCCTGAAGGACGACCACAGCTCGAGGCCTCTCTGGGTGGTGAGCATGCCTCAGCGAGGGCAGGACTGAGAGGCTGTGGGCCCAAAACAAATGCGGCTACTGCTCCGCAGAGCTGCTTGGGAGAGAGTTTCTTGCATACTGTGTGGGGGGCCCGCGGTAGGAATGAGCAGGTGGGGCAGCACGTGCTGGCTGGACTTGGGCCCGTTCATCCCCAGCCATTCCTCTTACTCCTCTTCCTTCCACCTAGACCGCATGCGTGGAAATACTTTTTTATTCACCGGATAAATGCCGTTTATTATGTAATTTTTTAATTCCCCATTTAAAAAGTTAATAGAAACTTTGTATTTGCTAGGTACCACTTTTGCTCAACTTGAAGTAATTAACACTCTACATTCTTTTGAAACCTGGCCAGAAGGTACATTGAGGGTAGCCCATCTGGTGGGCTTTCCCTGCGAAGAAAACGAGGAAGCAGCTCCTGACTTTGGAAACCTGTTCTAGTCTCTGCATTTCTTGTTTCTGGTTAAAGTAACAGGTTTCACAGTTGGCTGAAGCAGTGCTTACACAAACATCCCTGGTGTTTAAGATCACTTTTGGGGCAGCTTGTCCTTTCTGAATAGTGCTCTGGGAAAGAGTCTAATAGTCTCTACAACTCATTAATTTCTTTGCCTCTTGTGTCCATTTGGTGTTTCTTAGGCTCCTGATGGCCACATCTTCTTGGAAGCCTTCTCTCCAGTTTACAAATATGCTCAAGACTTCCTGGTGGCGATTGCAGAACCAGTGTGCCGACCAACCCATGTGCATGAATACAAATTAACGGCCTACTCCCTGTATGCAGCTGTCAGTGTTGGGTTGCAAACTAGTGACATCACTGAGTACCTCAGGAAGCTCAGCAAGACGGGTGTCCCTGATGGAATTATTCAGTTTATTAAGGCAAGTGGGGGCTAAGGCCAGCTCTTTTGCCTTCCTTGTTAATGCAGTAATAGTGGGCACAGATGCTACACGTTGTCAGCCTATGGCAGGTGTGAAAATGCCATGTGGTCAGCACACCTAACTGATTACCCCAGCTGCTCCTCCTCTGGATCCAGCTTGGTATGCTTGCTGAGGCCACCCTTCCCATGAGCTGCTCCAATACAGTGGATACTAACACACTTAGGATACTAATTCAGCCCTTCTGGCCAGGACTATTTGGGAATGCAACCAAAAGTGGATGGTGTTTTGGACTGAATTGTGTCCCCTCCAAAATTCAGATGCTGAAGCTGTGACCCCTGACACAACTGTATTTGGAATGAGGACGTAATTAAGGTTAAATGAGGTCATAAGAGTGGGGCCCTGATCCAGTAGGATGAGCATCCTTTTAAGAAGAGTTAGCCAGAAAGCTCATGTGGTCTGTTTCTCTTTGTGCACAAGGAAGAGGTCATGTGAGCACGTGGTGAAAGGGTAGCCAGGAAGAGAGCTTTAACTAGAAACTAATCACTGGCAACTTGATCACGGACTTCTAGAAATGTTTCTGTTGTTAAATCACCCAGTCTATGGTGTTCTGTATGGCAACTGAGTAGACTAATTATAACTGGTAGACTATCTCAGGCTGAATGCCTATATGGGATCAATGGCTAACAGTTTCTGTTTGGGAATGTGGAAAAGAACTTCCAAATGTTGAAGTGCATAAGGTTCCATATGAAGAGCAGTTGAACACGCTTGGGTTTGTCCTGAGAGATGGGCGAATGCCATTCAGAAGAGATAGACAGGGACTTTTGTTGCCCTTGGCTGATCTAAAGGGAGTTGGATTCAGACCCCCAAACCTAGAGTGGCAGGCAAGTGCCACAGGCATCCGGCACACTAATGTATCCAAACTCAGAGAAGCTGACAGGAGCCCTGGTGAGAATCTTCTCTTGTGCTGTGGGGAGGGTACCCAGGGAGAAGGGCTTGCACCTTGCTGGGAAGAACCCTGCATCAGCACACTAGCTGTGCTCAGTGTTGGCTGTGAGCTGCCTGCAGGAGTATAGATACAATGCAGTAGTCGATCCAGAAGGGAAGCAGCAGGGGCAGCCTGAGATCTGAGAGTTTTCTTTTCTTTTCTTTTCTTTTCTTTTCTTTTCTTTTCTTTTCTTTTCTTTCTTTTCTTTTCTTTCTTTTCTTTTCTTTCTTTCTTCTTTCTTTCTTTTCTTTTCTTTTTTCTTTTTCTTTTCTTTTTCTCTTTCTCTTTCTTTCTTTCTCTTTCCTTTTCTTTCTTTCTTTCTTTCTTTCTTTCTTTCTTTCTTTCTTTCTTTCTTTCTTTCTTTCTCCTTTCCTTTCCTTTCCTTTCCTTTCCTTTCCTTTCCTTTCTTTCCTTTCCTTCCTTTCTTTCTTCCTTCCTTTCTTTCCTTCCTTCTTTTCTTTTTCTTCTTTTCTTTTCTTTCCCCTTTCCTTTCCTTTCCTTTCCTTCCTTTCTCCTTTCTTTTTTTTTTTAAGAGTTTATTTATTCATGAGAGAGAGAGGCGCAGACATGGGCAGAGGGAGAAGCGGGCTCTCTGCAGGGAGCCCGATGCAGGACTTGATCCCTGAACCCCGGGATCATGCCCTGGGCCAAAGGCTGACACTCAGCCACTGAGCCACCCAAGCGTCTTGAGAGGTCAGTTTCTATGGCTACCACACAACTTCTGCTGCATTCCATCCTAAAGATTGTTGGGAACCAGGAAGATTTTAGCTGTATTCTCTTCTGTCAAGAAGCTTACATTCCAGTTAGGGAAATAGGAACATTGGTGGGGAGGCCAGGAGGCTTTGCATTTAATTTATGCAGCAGTTACTGAACACTTAACTCTGCCAGCTTCATGCTGGGAACTGTAGTAATGCTGGTGCCACTGGATGAACCACTGGATTAGGATGGGGCCTGTGGGAATGGAGAAGAAAAGGGAAAGGAAAATAAAGATTTTACGTAGCATTTTATAAATTAAGGCATGTGGGGCACATTGGTTAAGTGTCAGATGGTTAAGCAACTGCCTTCGGCTCAGGTCATGATCCCAGGGTCCTTGGATCAAGCACCACATCGGGCTCCCTGCTTCGTGGGGAGCCTGCTTCTCCCTCTTCCTCTGCCCGCTGCTTCTCCTGCTTGCCCTCTCTATGTCAAATAAAAATCTTAAAAAAAAAAAAAAAAAAATCAAGGCATCATGCATCAGAAAGAGCCAGGCAAGAGCAAGGTTTTACTCTCAAAAGTAGAGATTAATAAGGAAAAGCTCAATTGAGGCAGACCTGCTCTCTTTAGGATTCACACTGGGCTTTCCTAAAGTAAAATGAACTCTTTGCTTCAGTAGTAAGTAGTAAGACCTGCCCAGTGATGAATGTATCCCAAGTGAGTGATGTATTGCTAATTGTGCCTGTTTGATGTTGCTCCTTTCAGTTGTGTACTGTCAGCTATGGAAAAGTCAAGCTGGTCCTGAAGCACAACAGGTAAAGGGTTCTGTGACAGCAACCCCCCCGACGCCCCCCCACGCCCAGCACTTCCACCCTGTGCAGACTGGGTGGCAAGGAGCTAACTCTGTGGACCGTTTGTCTGCACTAGCACCCGCTCCCCTGAGTAAGAGGATAAAAAGAATAAGCAAAGCAAAGTGACCAAAACCAGGAATTCGTTCACTCACCACTGTGCTCCCCTCTAGCAGTAGAGCTGGGGCTCAGACCTGTCCTTATTTGACTTTAAAGCAGGGCTTTGCTCACACCCTCATTTTGTTATATCTTGGCCAGTAGCTCATAGCTCAGATTTGGCTAAGGGTGTGGGAGAGTCTAGAGTGGAGAGAGGCACAAAGCCACTATTTCCAGACCATCTGATCAGATGAGCAACAGAACCTTCTGGAAATGTATGCTGGTTAGTAGTCACCTCCTTCCTTCCCTCTTGCAGGTACTTTGTTGAAAGCTCCCACCCTGATGTCATCCAGCATCTTCTACAGGATCCAGTGATCCGGGAATGCCGCCTGCGGAACTCTGAGGGGGAGGCTACCGAGCTCATCACAGAGACCTTCATGAGCAAGTCTGCTGTATGTGGGCTCCTGGGTCACCCTTGGGGGTGGGAGCATTTGGAATGTCAGTTCTCTTAGGGGTGATTAGTTAAGCACTTGCAACCTTGGGACCCCATGATCTTCTTACAACTGCAGTTCCCCTTAACAACTTTGGCGCTTGCCTGGTAGCAGGAGGGTTCATACAGAGATCTAGGTCCTAACTTTCTATTACAGATTGCTAAGACTGCTGAAGGCAGTGGTGGGCCTTCTACTTCCCGGGTGACAGACCCACAGGGTAAATCTGACATCCCCACAGACCTGTTTGACTTTTATGAACAAATGGACAAGGATGAAGAAGAAGAGGAAGAGACCCAGACAGTATCTTTTGAAGTCAAGCAGGTTAGTGAAGGTACCCCTGCCTAAGCTGGCCCAGCCCTGCATGAACTCTGCAATCTGTGTGCCAGGAAGGGGTTCCCGTCTGTCCTGTATTGCTTTCTCCTTTTTGGTGTTTGTGGACTATAGCGTCGTTCATCCTAATGGATTTAGATCTGCGTGTCCTGTTCCTTAGGCTGGTGGGGCAGTCTGCACGAGTTCCTAGGAAAATGTAGGAAGTGGCCTCTTGGATTTATGTACATTTGATTTTTATTTATTTATTTTAAAAATATTTATTTATTTATTTATTTATTTATTTATTTATTTATTTATTTATTCATTCATGAGAGACAGAGAGAGGCAGAGACGTAGAAAGACGGAAAAGCAGGCTCCTCACAAGGAGCCCAATGTGGGACTCGATCCCCTGACCTGGGATCACTCCCTGAGCCTAAGGTAGATGCTTAGTTGCTGAGCTACCCAGGCGTCCAAGATTATGTACAGTTTATAAGCATCCTTTGGACCTAAGATCATAAAACCTCTTTCATGCTCACTCCTTAGGAAATGATTGAGGAACTCCAGAAACGTTGCATCCACTTGGAGTATCCTCTGTTGGCAGAATATGACTTCCGGAATGATTCTGTTAACCCCGATATCAACATTGACCTGAAACCCACAGCTGTCCTTAGACCTTACCAGGAGAAGAGCTTGCGGAAGATGTTTGGGAACGGACGTGCCCGTTCAGGGGTCATTGTCCTTCCTTGTGGTAAGTGACACCTGAATGAAGAAGGTGGTCAGGCTCTTTAACTCGATGTGCCAGCTTCCCCTCACTCTCTTTTGTGTGCTTTTCTCCAAATCATACCTGGCCAGGGAACAGCCAAGGTCAGATGACTCCCTGATTCAGAACTTAAATATTTGAGTGCCTGCTGTGTGCAGGACTCTGACCTCAGCAGTGAAGATACATCAGTGGGTAGAACAACCCTTCTGACATCATGGAGTGCGCTTTTGTGGTGGAGACAGGTGGTCAATCAACTAAGCGATGTGTCAGATCTTGGGCCCTGGAGAAGAGGGCAGGTTTTGGGGTTAGATGGTGATGTGGGGAAGGTGCTATTTTGCATCCTGGGGTTAGGGTTTCAATCTTTGCAGCCTTGTGAGTTGTGTATATATGGAGACTTCCTAGCATAGAAACTATGTTCCTGGATGTATGTCCAAAAAAAGGGCAGTACAGCCCCCTTGGCACCTGTCTGATACTATTTGTCCTAAGTCATGTCCGGTCCTGGCCGGAGTTCCTGGCCAGAGGTCATAACAGATTCACCTGGGGGCCCTACAGGTTCCTTTTTGTTTTTTTTTTTTAATCACCCGGGTGATTTTGATGCACATGCCCTGTAAAGGAGGAATTGCTGTTTTTATTTTTTATTTTTATTTTTTTTAAGATTTTATTTATTCATGAGATACAGAGACACAGGCTCCATGCAGACTCCAGGGACTCCAGGATCACTCCCTGGGCCGAAGTCAGGCGCCAAACTGCTGAAATATTTTATTTATTTATTCATGAGAGACACACACACACAGGCAGAGGGAGAAGCAGGCTCCATGCAGGGAGCCCAATGCGGGAATTGATCCCCGGACTCCAGGATCACGCCCTGGGCTGAAGGTGGCGCTAAGCCACTGAGCCACCTGGGCTGCCCGAATTGCTGTTTTTAAAGGAAGAGCTTGACTTTTATCTTGATATTCAAACGGTGGATGATAGTAAACTTGGCAGCCCTGGAATGTTGCTTCTGTGCCAGTAGTGTCTGCTTTTCCTGTATTCCTGAGTTCTTAGTCCAGCATGCCATGCAACCATCGAGGCTGCCTTGTACTGAGTCCTCCTCTGTGTGGCCCATCTGCCCCAGCAGTGCCACCTCCCCATGGCTTGGGCAGGTTATCCTCAGCTTTTGTTCAAAATGGCAACAATAGGAATGTCTCTTATGTCAGGTTTGTTTTGAGATTTCAGCATTTGAACAGAATTCATGAAAAATGATACAGTAGGGCCCAGTGCTTGTCTCTCTTGATTCTCATGTTTGTGCATGAGCTGGGCAGGACTCCTTTTTACAAAAAGGGAAAACAGAGGCTCTGGAGCAATAGGTGCCCCTCAACATTAGTCGTGAGGATCAAGGAGTTTTCCCAGATTTGTGTGTGGATGAAGCCAGTCTGTCTGTATCCATTGCAACCTGGCCTTGGACATCATTGCCATTTGGTTTCACATAGGTGCTGGGAAGTCCCTGGTTGGCGTGACAGCTGCATGCACTGTGAGAAAGCGCTGTCTGGTGCTGGGCAACTCTGCTGTGTCTGTGGAACAGTGGAAAGCCCAGTTCAAAATGTGGTCCACCATTGACGACAGCCAGATCTGCCGTTTCACCTCTGATGCCAAGGACAAGCCCATAGGCTGCTCCATTGCCATTAGCACCTACTCCATGCTGGGCCACACCACCAAAAGGTCCTGGGAGGCTGAGCGTGTCATGGAGTGGCTCAAAACTCAGGAGTGGGGCCTCATGATCCTGGATGAAGTACACACCATACCAGGTGAGCAGGCGGAGAGCTGAGCCGCCCACTCCTCGCAGAGACAGAAAATGATTTCCCCTTGTTGGGTTGAGGGAAGGCCTGCTGTGTAGTACATTGGTCTTGCTAGAAAGGCTTGGTGGGTAGATTTTTTAAATAAGAGGTGGGGGTGAGGGTGAGGGTAGGTTAGGTGGTGGATAGGTGTATCCCTTCACAGCTTCCTTAATTATGGGTCTGGAGTAGTCATTCAGAAAATGGTATTTCCCTCCTTCCTCCATGTTTACTGTTGCAGCTCAGCTTCCCCTTAACCCACTGGTTTGTGATGCTATGAAAACTGGGCCAGGAGCACTGAAATCCTTGCTATAGTGGTGTTTGTTTTATTTGAAACCCAAAGTATTTCTTCTTAATGTATTATAAGAATCCTACTTCTCCAGGTGTTTCAAGTAGTCTTTTATTTTTTTAAAGAATAGCTATAGTGATAAACTATCTGCTAATAAAATCCACCCATTGTAAATGTACAATTCAAGATTTTTAGTTAATTTGTGGACTTCTGCAGCTATCACCATGACCCAGTTTTACTTTTTTTTTTTTTAAAGATTTTTATTTATTTATTCATGAGAGATACAGAGAGAGAGAGAGAGAAGCAGAGACACAGGCAGAGGCAGAAGCAGGCTCCATGAAGGGAGCCCGATGTGGGACTCAATCCCAGGACTCCAGGATCATGCCCTGGGCCAAAGGCAGGTGCTAAACCGCTGAGCCACCCAGGGATCCCCATGACCCAGTTTTAGAACCTCTCCCTCACTCCTTTACAGTAAGTGCTTTGATCCCTAACCCCAGGGACCATTGAAGTACTTTTTGTCTCTCTAGATTTGTTTTTTCTGAAAATATCTTATTAACAGAATCATATATTGTATATGTGCCTGCTTTACTTCGCATGATGATGTGTCCATATTATAATGTGTATTGATAGTGTCTTCCCTTTTATTGCTGAGTAGTATTCCAGGCAAATCTTTTTTGATAAAACAAATGAAGGGGGAGCCCTAACAAATTAAGAAGTGTAAATTAGAGATTTCTCTGAATGAAATGGAATCAGAGGCATTTTCACATAGAATATTCGAGATATGGCCAAAGTGGTGCTCAAATCTATTCTTTTCAGTGTAATGAGAGTCCCTCCAGCACTCCTGGATGTCTAGAGAGAACTAGAGAAATTCACAGCAAGCCAGGTGGGAATCAGGGGTCTTTTAGGTTGAAGGAATGGTATTTGTCCTGAGGTAGGAGGGTACTTGCCATGGTCTGACAGCAGGAAAGTGGCCATGTGGTGGGAGGGCGGACATAGGAGAGAGCGAGAGAGCAGTCACAGCCAAGGTTAGCGAGGAGCAGGAAGGGTAAAATGGGGGCCAGATGCCATAGGACCTCAGAGGTCACTGGAGAGGCTTTGGCCTGTACTGGGAGCCAGAGGGAAGCCATTTGAGGGATTTGAACAGAGAATGACATGTTCTGATCATGGCTATAAAAATACCACCCTGGCTGCTGTGCAGAGAATAGACTGAAGGAGGCAAGGGTAGAAGCAGCTGGATGGGTCCCAACAGGAGTAAGAATAAAGGTCATCTACTTCTGGATGTGTTGTGAGGGTGAAGCTGATAGGCTGGATGTGGGCTCTGAGAAAGAGAAATCGGGGATGACTGTAAGGTTTTTAGCTTGAGTAATTGGAAGGATGGAGTGGCTATCAATTGAGATGTTGAAAGCCATAGAAGGAGCAGGTTTGAAGAGTACTAATCAGGAGTAGGCTTTAGATACTTCCATTTGATTGCCAGTTAGACATTCTGGCAGTGACAAAGATGTTAGAAAATGGGCAAAAGACAAGAATAGACATTTTACCAAAGAGAATGTATGTACAGATGCCAAGAAGCATTTGAAGAGATGTTTCACATCATTAGTCTTGAGGGAAATGCAAATTAATATCATGAGATGAGATGCCACTATACACCCATCACAGAGGCTACAATGAAAAATACTGACAATAATGAGTACTGATGAGAGGACAGAGCAGCTGGCATACACCACCAGAGGAATTGCAAAATGATCAGTCACTGTGGAAAAGTTGGGCAGTTTCTTAGAAAATTGCCATATGACTCAGCAGGCCCACCCCTGGGCATCCATCCTAGAGGATGAACACTCAGGTTCACACAGAAAGTTGTTCCTGAATGTTTATAGCAGCTCTAGTCAGAGTCTTCAAAACCTGGGAACAACCAAAATGCCCAGCAGTGGGTGACCGGATAGATAAACTGGTACGTCCCTCCCCTGGAACGCTACTCAGCCATGAAACGGAACACATGGTTGCTGCGCACAACACCTTACATAAACTTCCAGAGATATGTGCTGAGTGAAATCAGCCCATCCTGGAAGGTTACAGAGTGTATGGTACCTTTAAAAACTGTAGTGATGGAGAGCAGATCAGCGTGTGCCAGGGGTTGAGGAGGGGGTGACTGTAAAGGGAGAGCATGAGGGAGTGTTTTGGGGTAATGAATGCATTGGTCCATATTCTGGTTATGGTGGTGGTGACACAAATCTATACATGTGTTAAAATTTATAGAACCAATCCCACCTACCCACCCACCCCACCCCACCCCACTCCACTCCCCAGCAAAAGTCAGTTTTACTGTGTTTGATTTTAAAAACTTAAAAAAAAAAAAAAATAAGGAGCAGGGGGTAATATTGGGTCTGATTGTATTGGAAATTGGTGACCTAGAGAATCACATCCTGTGAATGAGTTTGGGATTGCGGCTTAGTTGGAGGCTGTGTTTGAAACTTGGGAAAACTTGAGGCTTTCTGCTTGAGTGTGTATTTAGTTTATGCTGATGTCCCTCTGTAGCCTCGGTCCTGGGGCCCACAGGGCAGCAGCCAGGCCTGGGCTTGGTTGTGTGGCAATGAGGAAGCAGACAGGTACCCCCACAGAATTTCATGCTTGCCCTGGGTGTCTGTACGTGTCTCTTTCTTCCCTGGTTCACTGAGCCACTTTGTCTCTGACTGGGTAGGAGAGTAAAACCAAACAGCTGTTAAAGAATTCGGAGTTCAGTCTCATGAGCCCTTTGGCCTGGCCATGCCCACTAGGCCAGAAAGCCAGTGCTAAAGAAGGGAATTCTAATAAATCACAGTACGTTTCTTGATTGTTAAATATCTCCCATGTTGAATTAGATAGAATGATAAACCTTTGAGACCTATCGCAAAAGGTAAAAAGATTGCTGTGTTGTTTCATACATCTTCCAAAAGGACTCCTGTTGGGTCACTATATCAGTAAGGAATTTGCAACTGCAGGACTTGCATATAGAGTGCTTAGTGCATGCAAGACACTGCCGATTTCATTATTTCAGCAAGTATTCATTAAGAATCCACTAAGTATCAGATGCTGTGCTTGGACTGGAGATAAAGTGGGAGGGACAAAGAATCCCTCAAATGTCAAATGACAACTGACATAACATACAGTGAAACAAGCCATACCCACAAAATGTGTATTGTGATTTTTTAAAAAAGATTTATTTATGTATTTATTCATGATAGACAGAGAGAGAGAGAGGCAGAGACACAGGAGGAGGGAGAAGCAGGCTCCATGCTGGGAGCCAGACACGCGACTGGATCCCGGGACTCCAGGGTTGCGCCCGGGGTCAAAGGCAGGTGCTAAACCACTGAGCCACCCAGGGATCCCCCTATTGTGATTCTTTTTATATAAAGTTTGGATGACTGAAGTCCGATCATGGTTCCTTTGAGGGAGAGTGCTGGTATTGACAGGAAGGGTCTGAGGAGAGACTTCTAGTGGCTAAGAACACTTATCTTGACCTGGGTGATTCCACAAGCACCTACTTGTGTAAAATTTTGTCAAGCCATGCACTGTATCGTATGTGAGTTCTTCCTCTTGACAGCCGTATGACTGTTACAGAATGTGGTAGTGGGACGTGACCTGTTTGCAGGACAGATGGCACAGGAAGGCTTTCTGGCTGCAGACGGTCCGGGTGGGGTCCAGACTCATGCTTCCCTTGGGTTGATAGAATCTCTTGGCTGTCCGCAGCTGCTCCCGCATTAGGTTGGTGTCTCCATTACCTTGGCTGCCATGCCCTTCTGACACGAGGAGCCTTGTCTGGGGTCTCGGCTACCCTTTTTTGGAGTGGCACAGTCCTCGGACATAATTGTGCTTCTGGTCTCCGTCTGTCAAGTGTATGTATGAATTGTGTTAGGCTTGGAAGACCTGGTCTTTATCTGGGGGTTAGACAGCCCTCTGCTGTTTCACTGTGTTCTTACGTTTTTGGCTTGTGTTCTGGTGCAGTCTAACCCCTCTTTCCTCAAATTGTTAACGTCTGTTTCTGCAGTATCACTAACCTTACCTTTAATTGTATTATAAGATAAGCATGACTCAAACATGTTTTATTTTTTAATTTTTAAAAATTTTATGCATTTATTAGAGAAGAAAGAGCAAGAAAGCACAAGCAGGGGGGAGTGGCAGAGGGAGAAGGAGAAGCGGGCTCCCTGCTTGGCTCCCTGCTTGCAGGGAGCCCACCAAGCAGGGAGTCCTGGGGCTTGATCCCAGGACTCTGGGTTCATGACCTGAGCCAAGGGCAGACGCTTAACCAACTGAGCCACCCAGGAGCCCCACTCATGAGTCAATACTTCTTTCAGAGTATTAGGATTTTTAAAAGATGAGCGCATGAAAACCCACAGTAAGGGTTTTTGAAATTAATGTCTCATACCCACTTACGTGTTTATTTAGTTTGATAAATCAGAAAGAATTCTAATAATGCCAAAGAGAGAAAAACAGGAGGTTGCTGGTTGACCAGATGAATCTTATTGGAAAAGCACAGAGAAGGGAATTTCCAAGGCAGGTCAGGGTGCCTGGGGTTTTATGTCTCCCTGTTTTTTCCTTGGTTTCTGGGAAGATGGTGGGAAGCTGAGGAGATCCAGCTCTTTCCAGTTCTCTGATTCCTCAGTTACCCAGCCATTTTCCTGACAACCTGGGTACAAGTTTCAGAGCAAACAAATGCCTTGCATCATGTAGAATGCAATTGTATTTTAGGTGTTGTAGGTCGTGTTTCAGGTTGCCATTTGTGCCCCTGCTGGTAGCTTAGATGTTGTGAGGAAGGATCCTACGGTTTGCTAACCTGGAGCTTCCCTAAAGCCATTTCTCTCTTTTGTTTTCTTTTTCTTTCTTCTTTTGGACAGATCTGAAAGTGATGATTAAGCCTTCTTGCCTAGTCACTCTTGTCTAGAGCCAGATTCCTGTGATTCAGAAACCCGGGGGTTAGCCCACATGACATCCCAGGCCAATGTGAAGTCGCAAGGCTGTGTGTGGTCCTTGAGCATTTAAAAAAGTGACGGTGTGAATGCCCTGATTGTCTCCCCAGCCAAGATGTTCCGCCGGGTGCTCACCATCGTGCAGGCCCACTGCAAGCTGGGTTTGACTGCAACCCTAGTCCGGGAGGATGACAAAATCGTCGATTTAAATTTTCTGATTGGGCCCAAGCTCTACGAAGCCAACTGGATGGAGCTGCAAAACAATGGCTACATCGCCAAAGTGCAGTGCGCTGAGGTAGCTGGCTCCTTCCCAGCATGGTCTCCAGGGGGGGGATCTCTTCTGCACCCCGGGGTTCAGGGAAAAGGGATCGTCTCAACTCCCCACGGACAGATTCACAGGCCAGGACCTGAGCAAAAGTACCGCCACCTCACCTGTTGCCTTGGGCCCTCTGTGAGGTCAGCAGTGTCCTACCAGCTCTGCAGGCTGATGAAACAGAATCACTTTCTGGGGGTGCCCTGTCAGTAAGGGCCAAGTTGGGATGGTGACCCAGGCTGGTTTGACTCCAGAGCCCCTGTTGCTGCTCCTCTTCTCTGGGCCTGAGCCTCAGGATGTTCCCGCCCACCCTCACCCTGGAGGGATTCTTGGGAGGTCCTGCGTGGGCAGCCATTTGGTCCACCCCCGTGTCAAAGCCCCTTGGTTTTAATGCCCCCGAAGACACCTGTGGCCTAGATCATTTTATTTCTGAACACGTCAGGAAACACATTGTCCCAATTTGGTTCTACAGTGAATACCTGCACAGGTAAATGCTTAAAGTACACAGTTAAAGGTAAGTCTTCTCAGAGGGAATAACAACAAAAATCCTCTCTAGCACCTTGAAGTGACTGTTACTCATTGGCTAGGGTAGGGTGCCTCTGTTCTGAAAGGCAGAAGGGGGCCTGCTGGGTAAAGGTGAGTCTGAAGAACCTGGGCAGGGAGACTTCATTTGCTGAAAACTTCCCCATCCTGTAGTTGCGTCTTCATACCCAGCACCCATCTTATGATGCAGAGCGGCATCTCTGAGGCCTGTTATTCCTTTCCAGTTGCTTCTCTCCTCCCCCTGCCAGGGTACCCACTATTATGGAAATGGGTTTGTTATTCTCTTGCTTTCCTTTATTATTTTACTTCCTGTGTTCATTGCCCTCACCTATTTTGCCTAGCTTTGCCTTAAAAAAAAAAAAAACTTTATGTAAATATAAATAGGACCTGTTTCTTTATGTCTTTTTTTCAGTGCTTTTATTCCTTGCAGAATGTATTACTTTTTTAATTAATTAATTTATTTATTTATATTTTTTTTATTTTTCTATTTTTTAAAAAAAATTTTTTTTTTTTTAGAGATTTTTTATTTATTTATTCATGATAGTCACACACAGAGAGAGAGGCAGAGACACAGGCAGAGGGAGAAGCAGGCTCCATGCACCGGGAGCCCGATGTGGGATTCGATCCCGGGTCTCCAGGATCACGCCCTGGGCCAAAGGCAGGTGCCAAACCGCTGCACCACCCAGGGATCCCCTTTTTTTTTTTTTTAAAGACTTTGTTTATTCATGAGAGACACACAGAGAGAGGCAGAGACACAGGCAGAGGGAGAAGCAGGCTCCCTGCATGGACTCCATCCTGGGACCCCGGGATCATGACCTGAACCAAAGGCACACACTCAACCACTGAGCCACCAAGGCACCCAGTATTACATTTTTGACGCTGCAAGTAGCTGTAGTTCATTTTTTTTAATTGCTATATAGTATTCCATTGTATAAGTATACAGCAATTTGATATGTGATGGAATATTACACAGCAAATAAAAATAAAATCTCTAATGTTGACAGACATTGGGGTTGCTATGTTGACTATTTAATAGCTTTATCCAAGGTATAAGTTATGTTTCTTAACACTTATTTTAAGTAAATAATATGATTTATAAATTCTGTGATTATAAAGAGTTCTGTGGCCATCCTCACATTCCAGTTTTAGACTAGGACTTCCCACTGCCCCATCACTACCCCAGAAATTTCCCTCATGTCTGTTTGCCATGAATCCTTGCTTCTGCTCCCAGCCCTAGTGAGGCACTCATTTATTTTGTCTCTATTAGGTTGTAGTCTAGTTTTTTTTTTTTTTTTCCCTGTTACGACGATGTTGCTGCACATATTTTTGTACTTGTTTTGAGGGGGTTTGGGTAACTTTTTTCTAAAGCAGTATTCACACTGTGGACTGTGATTCTGTAACAGATGATGACATTGCTTTATTGGGTCATGATCAGAATAGAATAGAATCTACCAGAAAGCATAATATATATTAAGGGTATATGTTATTTAATAAAACTGTGTTTGTGCATATGGATGTTTAGTTTGTGACGTAAAATGATTCAACTGAGAAGTTCACTGCTCTGGCAGATACACCTAGAAATAGCATTTCTGGGTCAAAGGCTATACTGATACTCACTTTATTAGTTGTGTCCTAGAAAACTGTTTTCCCAAGTGTTGTATTGGTTGACATTCTCATCAAGAGTGAGTGAGGTTTTCCACATCTTCTCCAACCCATAATACTATTTTGTTTTCTTTTAATTTTTGCTGACGCATTATGAAAATGGTATTCCTTTATGATCTCAATATATATTTTCTTGCTTACTAGTGATGTTGAGTATCATTTCATATGTTTATAGACCATTCGTGTTCTGTGAAATGTATGATTTTAGAGATTTTACTGAAAAAAGAATTGCTTTGGCTGTAAAGAACTAGAAATTCTAATGAGGACATGGACAGGACATGGCCTAAGAGGAACCAGAAAACAGCAGCAGCAGCAAAACCTGTGAATTTGAGCTCAGCCCAGTGTTAGGCATATAGTGATGGCAGCTGACAGTGTGAAGAAAGGGTCTGTGGTGATCACATAGGGAAGTGGAACTAGTCACAGAATTTGGAGCTTGTCAGTATAGGCTTTATGGCCTGTTCCATACAAAATTTCCAGAGGGTCCTTTTTGTGTGTTCACAGCCTTGAGACCTTTGAAACACGTGGCACTTCGGTATATTTGTGTGAGCTTCCCTTACCTTGCCAGTGGCTCATGCACCGGCCTAGCACAGAGGAGGCCCTCAGGAGTGTTACTGTCATCCTTGAATGATCAAATTGTCTCAGATGTGACCAACGGGACCCACTTCCATCTGGCTTCTGTATCCGTTTGACATGTCCTCATGTCATTCTTTGAGCTCATTCTTTGAGCACTTCTTTGCTTTCTGGCACAGCAAGATACTTTAGGCTCATCTGGTAATTTCCCGACCTATCCTGGCTCTGGAGTCAGCCATTTCTCCAAGCTGCCCTTTTAGTAGACAGTGGAATTTACAACCAAGATCTAGGTGCGAGGGTGTGTTCAGTATTCCTAGGATGTCATTGCTAGGCTGACTCCACAGACAGAGTTAAGAAGTATGTGTGCAGTTCTCCATAGTAGTGCTGTGTGTAGACTTGTGTGTGGAGGGTGGTCTAAACAAGAGGGATCACTTGTACCACTGGCTGAGAATCTGATTTCCCTTACTTGGAGCTGGTGTAAAAGTAATTCCCTGGATATCGATAGATTTAAAAATCTATGTGTTGGGGATCCCTGGGTGGCTCAGCGGTTTTGCGCCTGCCTTTGGCCCAGGGCGCAATCCTGGAGTCCTGGGATCGGGTCCTGCGTCAGGCTCCCAGCATGGAGCCTGCTTCTCTCTCTGCCTGTGTCTCTGCCTCTCTCTTTCTCTCTCTATGTCTATCATAAACAAGTAAAAATAAATCTTTAAAAAAAAATCTATGTGTTAAGAGATAGAGTGTCTTGGTTCACCATTAGGTATTTGATTTGGGGTATATGTGTATATTTATATATATTTTTTAAATTATTTTTATTTTTGTTTTTTTTTTCTTTTTAGAGAGGAGGAGGTGGGGAGAGGCTGAAGGAGAGAGAGAGAGAATCTTAAACAGGCTCCATGCCCAGCTTGGAGCATGATGTGAGGCTTGACCTCATGACTGGAGCCAAAGTCAAGAGAGAGATCCAAGCACCCCTGTTTTGATTTATTTTAAAGCTAGTTCTGCCAAGTGAATGGCCTTCAAAAGTTTCTAATCACGTGATATTTAAAACTTACAAACTGACCCTTGATTCTTTCTGTGTCACAGGTTTGGTGCCCGATGTCTCCTGAGTTTTACCGGGAGTATGTGGCAATCAAAACCAAGAAACGAATCTTGCTGTACACCATGAACCCTAACAAATTCAGAGCTTGCCAGTTTCTGATCAAGTTTCACGAAAGGAGGAATGACAAGATTATTGTCTTTGCAGACAACGTGTTTGCCCTGAAGGAATATGCCATTAGACTGAACAAGTAAGGACTGAGAGGTTGGGGTTGGTGCCAGGCAGCCTGTGTTCCCCGAGCCAGAGTACAGAAGGTGCTTGCTTGTTTGTTTGCGTGTTTTCCTCTCTCAAAGCTTTCGGGAATTTCTTATGAATTGGGTAAGACAGAGGAGCAAGTGGTCAGACTCAGAGGTCAGAGTATATGGAAAAGGGAGCCTGGGTCCCTTAAGCCCAGGGATCAGGGGCTGGAGTTGCACTGCTTTGGTGGGGCACTATGTTTGAGCTGGGCTCCAGAGGTGGGTGCAAGTTGGCATTTGAAATAGCGGCCAAGTGAGCGCTCCGGTGAAGCTGAGGTCAGACTATATGGGCCAGAGGCCAAGAGGGCAAGGCTGACTGGTCCAGCATCCCAGCTGTGGTACTACATCTAGAAAGAGCTTCTCAGGAAACACCACCAATGTCCTCCCCTGCCCACAGTCCCACCTGGATTCTGTGTTAGCACTACTTGTGTAGACACTAAGCTTAGATGGAGAGATGTTGCCTCAGGAAAAAGCATAGTCGAGAAACCAAGGAAAAAGGAAAGGAGAGAATCTTGAAGAGAATGGGTGACCAGAACCTTGGCTCAGGGTCTGTAGCCGCTCATTTTTATGGGCCTCCTTCTGATATCCTTATCCTTGCATGATGGAGGGCTTCGTGAAAGAGGGAAACCTTGATGGAGCTCCCTTTCCCTCTGATACGCCTCCAGAATAATCGAGGGGGTGATTCTGTAGCCTTTCTAATGCAGCTTCCTTCTTCTCTAGACCCTATATCTATGGTCCCACATCCCAAGGAGAGAGGATGCAGATTCTCCAGAATTTCAAGCATAACCCCAAAATCAACACCATCTTCATATCCAAGGTCTGTGTGGCATGCAGGGTGGTGGTGAGACACCAGCACCCCCAGGGCTGGGGGGACACTGGGTGATTTCTGGGGAATGAATTCATGTTTTTGAAGGGACCTCATGTGTCAGTTTCACTCCCGTGTGTCCGCATCTGGGGACAGAGGAATGCTTTCTGACAGGTAGCAGAAGGAACAGATGCAGGGTTTAATGTATTGTGGATGATCTATAAAGTCTGTTGTTGTTGTTGTTGTTTTTTTTAAGATTTTATTTATTTATTCATGAGAGATACAGAGAGAGGCAGAGACACAGGCAGAGGGAGAAGTAGGTTCCGTGCAGGGAGCCCAGTGTGGGACTCAATCCCAGGACTCCAGGATCATGCCCTGAGCTAAAGGCAGATGCTCAACCGCTAAGCCACCTGGGCGTCTCTAAAGTCTTTTTGTTTTTTTGTTTGTTTGTTTTTAAAGATTTTATTTATTCATGAGAGAAACAGAGAGAGAGGCAGAGACATAGGCAGAGGGAGAAGCAGGCTCCATGCAGGGAGCCCGACTTGGGACTTGATCCTGGGTCTCTGGGATCAGACCCTGGGCCAAAGGCAGTGCTAAACCGCTGAGCTACCTGGGCTGCCCTAAAGTCTCTTCATTTGAGATTTTTCCCACTTCTTTTGGGGATATAGGAATTTTAAGTTATATTTACTTATCTAAGTGGGACATTTTCATTACCTATTCTGGCAAAAGTAGGCATTCAGATGAAGTGTCTTTGTGGAGTTGGAGATTGTTGTGGGTCGTGGGCAGCCTTGCTTCTGGCTCCTCATGTGCTTTGATGGTGGGTGATTAATGTGAGCATGATGCAAACTCACGAAGGCCCAGCTTGATGACACTGTTAGCAGCCGTGGTTCAACAATGTAGAGTAGTCCTTCAGATTAGAATAGACCCAAAGCTCAAAATAGATGAGATTTATGCATAAGTGATCATGGCGGCTCAGTAAGTGCCAGACTTGGATGTGCGTTTAGGAACCTTGATGGTTGGAACCTTCGAGCTGAGGCCGCCACCCAGAGCCAGATGCAGCCCAGTGTGGACAGTGGCCCCTTCCAGATCATGTATCCCACAGGTACTGGTGGTTTCATTGACCTCCAATTGAGAGTGTGGATGGTTTTGTGCAGACATGTTTCTGTAGCAAAAAAGAAGAGGGGTCATTTGCAGAGAGTCTGTTGATAGGGACCTCTCATCCCTGGGCCCCTGCAGGCTATACTGGGAATGCTGCCAAGACAGCTGGTGGGGATTACAGGTCCTTACAGCTTCTTTAGGACAGTTTCCAGGAGAATTCACACTAATCCTTGAGGCCTGCCTGCATCCACAGGACCCTGGTACAGGAAGAGGAGGATGGTGATTATCTTTCTACATTATCTACAGAGCTTATTTAAATTCAAGGCCAATTGATTTTTTTTTTCTTTACATCCCAAATGAAAACAAAACAAAACAAAACAAAAAACCTCCCCAAACTCTCAGTTGTTTCATTTCTGTAGGTGGGCGACACATCGTTTGATCTGCCAGAAGCAAATGTTCTCATTCAGATCTCATCTCATGGTGGCTCCCGGCGGCAGGAAGCCCAAAGGCTGGGGCGAGTGCTCCGAGCCAAAAAAGGTAAAGGTGGCCTTACCCTTCTGCTCCAGGAAATCTTTCCTTTTGAACCACTTTGGTTAGAAAGAGGGTAGGCTAAGCTGCCTATGTGTTCTTAGTGGTAAGGTAGGCCCTTGGGCCCCATACATTCTGTAGGGAGAGGTTCCAAAGCAAGGACCAAGATCTGTTTGGCTCTTCTTAGTTCATGCCTTGGGGTTAATATGTAGATCTTTTCCATGGCAGTCACCTGGTTCACATGGGCATCCTCTAAGCTGAGTGCCTGTGTTGGTAGGTAGTAAGAGGGGCCAGGAAGGCAGTGTGTAATGGTATAGACACAGAGGGCTTGGCCACCAGTGACGTGTATGAGCTGAAGCTGGACCCTGGACCTTGAGTCAGGAGTAAGGGGAAAGCTTGGTAAGAGCAACTTGGGCAGCTGCAGATGGCTTCCTCACACACCACCCAGCAAAAGTCCCGTCTTGTGTGGCAGCTTGCTGCAGAGGTGTCACACGCTCAGTACGTGAGGACATGCAAGAGGTCAGAGTGTCTCTGTGGTCACTGTGGTAAAAGGGCCCAGACCCTAACCATGGGCAAGGCAGGCACTGACACTGCTGCTTAGAGATGGCCGGGGTTGTTCTCCTAGGCCAAGCAGGCCCGAAGACCAGGACACAGGCCTGTCCTCAGGGAATCCACTTTCCTCTCTTAGGAGATGCTTGAGTGTCAGAAACAAGGTTAGTGTGTGGTTGTTGGAATCGTACCATATTAGAATGTGTTTAAGAGGCAGCCAATTGTATTTAATATGGAGACAGGGCACATTAGTAGAAATAGCATGCACTTGGGCACCTGGCCAATTTTGTGGCCTTGCAGGTAGTTTGCCCCTGTGAGCCTTGCTTTGCCATCCAGAGTACAGGTGCCATCCTGTCTTGCAGGGCTGTTGTGAGGAATAAGGCTTGTGTAACAGAATATTGGAAGCTACTGGGTAAAGTGCAGCTTTTATAAACTGACCAGAATATAATCTGACTAGCATATGTGAGCATAATTCATAATATATGCCCTATCACCTCCCAGAAAAGAAACACATCTAACTTGAAAACCACTTTGAATTTGAGTAGGATTTTGTTTTTGTTTTTTGAAATACTGTTTGATATAAGGCATTTGGCTGCGTTCTTCGCCTCTCTGAGCTCTTGTAAGACTAAGAAACAATAGAATTCAGAGGCAGTACACAGGTACTGAGTTTGCTGACAATTGAATTGTGAAGCAAAACTCTGCAGATTGTCCAGAAGGATCAGGTTTTATAGGCTGCAGTATTTTCTGTCCTAGTTTCTGTGATGAGTCTGTTCTATGTTTTCTCTCTGAGCTCTTTTTTCTTTTTTTAGCAACTTTATTGAGATAGAATTCGCATACCATACAGTTGGTCCATTGGAAGTGTATAATTCAGTGGTTTTTTTCTTTTTTTTTGAGAGACTGAGAATGCGTGTGCCCATTGAGGAGGTGGGGGAGGGACAGAGAGAGTCTTAAGCAGGCTCCACACCCAGTATGATCACATGGCCCTGAGATCATGACCTGAGCCAAATTGGACACTTAACCAACTGAGCCACCCAGGCACCCCCAGTGATTTTTTTTTTTAAATGTAATTGCAAAGTGTTTAGCCATTACCACAGGCTATGTTTAGAATATTCTCATCACTCCAGAAAAGAAACCCTTTCGCTCTGGCAGTCACTCCTTTCTCCTTCCCTCCCAGCCCCAACTGCAGGCAATCATTACTCTATTTTTACCTTGACGAACGTGCCCATTGTAGACATTGCACACATACAGAATTGTGCAGTCTGGGCCCTCTGCAACTGCCTTCTTTCGCTAGCGTGACATTTTCAAAAGGGTCTTCCCTATTAGCAGGTGGTAGTACTTTATTCGTGTTACTGCTGAATGATCCTCCATTGTGTGGGCATGCCACATCTAGTTTATTCATTTTTCTGTTGATAGACACTTGGATTATTTCCACTTTTTGGTTCTTAGAGATATTGCTGCTATGAAATTCATGTGCAGATTTTGTGTGGACATATTTTTTCAATTCTTTTGGGGATATATCTAGGAGTAGATTGTTGCATCAGCTGTGGTCTCTGTTTAACATTTTAATAAGCTGCCAGACTGTCTTCTAAAATGGCTGTACCATTTTACACTCTTACCAGCAATATATGAGGAATCCAGTTTCTCTACCTTCTTGACAATAGCTGTGATTATCTTTTTTTGATTCTGGCCATCCTGGGGAGTGCCAAGTGGTACTTCATTGTGGCACCAGTGTATTTCCCTGATGACTAATGATGTTAAGTGCTTTTCATGGACTTGTTAGCCGTTTGTCTATTTTCTTTGGAGAAATGTCTGTTCAGATGCTTTGCTCTTTTTATAATTGGGTCATTTGTCTTTTCATTATTGATTTGTAATAGTTAATTTATACAGTCCAGATACAGATCACTTATCAGATACATGCTTTGTAAATATCTTCTCCCATTCTGTAGGTTGTCATTTTACTTTCATGATGATGCCATTTAAAGCACAGATGTTTTTAATTTTGGTCAAGTGCCTAAGCACAGTCAGGGCCATCAGCCCTCCTGACTGCAAAGCTCTCCCACTGCATTACACTTGGCCCTCGAATAACACAATTTGTACTGTGAGAGATTTTTTTGATAACTGTAGTTCAGTACTGTAAATGTATTCTCTCTTCTTTATAATTTTCTTAATGTTTTCTCTAGCTTACTTTATACTAAAAAATAATATGTAATGCATATAACATACAGAGTATGTGTTAATCAACTGTTTATGTTGTTGTTAAGCCTTGCAGTCAGCAGTCGGCTGTGAGTCGTTAAGTTTTGGGGGAGTCAAAAATTACATGTAGATTTTCAACTGTGCGGGGGGAGGGTCGGTACTCCTAACTCTCATATTATTCAGGGATCAGCTGTACTTAATTTTTGAGCCTAGAACCCTCGGTTCCTGGCATTTTGACAGCTAATGTTGTCCTTTCTCCTTCTCTCTGTTAAGGGATGGTTGCTGAGGAGTATAATGCCTTCTTCTACTCGTTGGTATCCCAGGACACACAGGAAATGGCTTACTCAACCAAGCGGCAGAGATTCCTGGTAGATCAGGGTTATAGCTTTAAGGTATGTATTCATTGATCTCCTATCAGAATAGAACCAAGAATTTCTTTGTACCCATGCCTCCAGGGGAAGGTAAGAACTGCTATTGGCACCAGTGTGGGAAAAAGCTCAGACAGGCACAGAACATTAGGGCATTGGAAGCCCTGCCTCAGGTTCCCTTTATCTCGCATAAGTTGCCAAGGACTTTAAGGAAAGATATTGTGCAAGATCCCTTCCTGCCCCCAGCTTCCTATCATAGTGAAGGTCAAAGAATGGGGCCTCTGAAGGCTTGGAGTCTCTACTTGTTAATGTTTTACAGTTGTCTTGTGAAAAGAGTGTTAGTTGTCAGTGGGGAAAATGTGCTAGCCTCATAGAACCTGAGATCCTGCAGAAATGTGGCCATCACTGTGCTCCCCTGAGCCCCTTAGAGTTACTTTCCTGCACCAGCAATGGTTGTCAGCCAAAGCTTTAGAATTAGCCATTGTTCACATACTTGATTTATAATACCGGGAAGGCTCTGTTGAGCTGCCCCTCCAGGTGGCCCAGGCCTGAGTGGGCCTCACATCAGAGCTGTCCACAATTGGCGGTTGCATGGTTTGGGGATCCTAAAGCTTTGGCTGACTTCCATTGACTGATGTGTTTGCTTTCTTTCCTGTTGACGCACATGGTAAGTTTATGTCAGTATTTAAGGTCCTTAAAGATTTTTATTTGTGGGGCTAAGTGGGGGGTGCTGGAAGTAGAGAACTAAAAGGGTGCCCCTAGAACATGTAGGTTCCGCATTCTTGGTTTGCAAGAGACTACAGGCTGCCTGTTCAGATGCTTCTGATTGTGTCTTTTTACAAGTTGGTGAGTTCCTGTTATTAGCCAGAGACAAGAGGTCAGGGCTGTCTAACTCCTCCTTTTTTAGCCAGCAGAGACAGCTTCACACTTCTCATGCTGGGCCAGAGGACAGGATAGTTGACCATATTTTGGAGGATTTGTGTGATGGCCTTTATATGTATCCGTAAAAAGTATGTGATGAAAACAGAATTCATACTTCCTGATCCTGGAGAGATCAGGGGTGATATCAAGGGCGAGACAAGAGATCAAGGGTGAGACAAGCACCAAATCAGGGAGTGTTCTGGGTTCTTTGAAAGGTGAGCTTGGCAGAAAGGCACCTGGTCATGGGATTGTGTTGGTTGGAGCTGCCTTTGCCTTCGTTGCCTTCAACACTGCCCGTTGAGAGCAGCCAGGTGAGAGTTCCCAGGATCATGAGCCCAGAGTTCCCAGAGGGGTGATTGGGCCAGGGCAAAAGTGCCCGGTATCTGTCCTCGGGCTCTGCGGCCACTTGAAGGCCTCAGCCAGATCCCTGCTTCTGGGACTTTGCTTTTAATGAAAATGATGAGAAGAATTACAGGGGGGCCAACAAGATTTCTCTGTGTTCTCAATCCAGGCTTTCTTCAGGGATAGGTAGGCCATGTAGTAAGTTACGCCCAGAGAAAGGAAAACCAAATCACTACCATGCTGTTCTTTTGCTCAATTAGAAAAAATTTTGTAAGTCCACCTGACAGGCTCTCATTTCTAAATGCTCCCTCCTACCCGAAGCCCAGGAGGCTAAAGACCCTGCCCTGGGGCAGCAGGCTGTGCCTGTCCATCTCTGGTCCCTTCGTATAGCTGGTGCAGGATGGAAAACTGCCAGAAGGGACATCTTAGAGTTGCCAAGGCCCCTGTTGATCATCTGTAAGTGATCATGTGTCTGCTGTTTTGGGAGTAGGCTTCTCTGGAATTTCCTTCGCCTTCACTGCCCTACAGTCATCAGTTAAGCTCCCTGTTTCAGGTGGCTCCGAAGCTGGTCTCTGGAATGCCAGAGAGGAGCTCTCTTTGGTTAGCCACCTGCACCAATGGGCCCGAGGGAAGGAAAACAGGAGGGGACATGAGGCCTGCGGCTCTTGGCTCCACAGGTGATCACAAAGCTGGCGGGCATGGAGGACGAAGAGCTGGCATTCTCCACAAGGGAAGAGCAGCAGCAGCTCTTGCAGAAGGTCCTCGCGGCCACTGACTTGGATGCTGAGGAAGAGGTGGTGGCAGGGGAGTTTGGCTCCAAATCCAGCCAGGTGAGTGAGGGAATGAGGCGCCAGGTATCTCCTGAAGAGAAGCCTTCCACATACGCATATGGTTATCTGTGTGTGTATGTATGTGTGTGTGCATGTGCACTCGCGCACACCTGTGTGACCTTTGTAAAAACTTGGAAACGCAGGAAACCACAGAGAAGAGAGTAACAGAAATGGCCCCTATTAACCTTTTGGTGTGCATCCTTTCCTACACATCATTTCACGTGGCTGAGTCCATAGTGGCTGTAGCTGGCCTACTCTGTTTGCCTCTCCGTCTGGTCCGAGTTCTGTTAGTGCCTTGATGTTGGAGCCCAGGGTGACACATGTGGCCTCAGGCTTGCTGCCTGAGCAGGGGTGGCTGTGGGAGGGGGTGCTGTGGGCCTGGGCCTGCCAGCCCAGAGTCTCAGACAAGTTACTTCAGCTCTAGCTTCCTTATTAGTGATAGAACTGAGCCTTTCAGGCTGTGAAGGGGGTCTGAGAATGAGCTCACATTGCAGTTTGAATATTTGGGAAAATTTAGAGTTCTCTGAGAATAATGAACTTTCCATTTATTCTGCAAATACTGAATACCTACCATGTGCCAGGCCAATATAATGTGGCATGATTAATGAAAGTACCATTATGGGGCATTCTTATCGGGCCCTTCCAAGAGAAAAGTACACTTTAGTCCAGTGCTTTGAAAACTAAATTGATATTAGAACCAAAAGGTGAGCAGTGGTTGGGACAAGGAAAGAAAAGCAGCTTCCTCTGGGGTGATGCTGCTCTCCCTCCAGCCTGAGGCCGTTCTGCCCCCAAACATGGGGACTGGTTCCCCCCTGTGGGCGCCCTCCATGGATGGATGCTTCAGGGAAATTTCTTGCCTGTGACCGTGTGCTAAGGTGATGTCTGGTAATCCCCACCAACCGAACGAGTTCTCTAAGGCCAGGCTGTTGAAGGTGTTGCTTGATGCCTGTCTGCATACTTGCCTGTGTGATTTCTGTTCACCCCACTTTTTGTCAAGACAGATGAGGCTCTCCCCATCTTAGAGATGCATTCACTGAGGCTCAGACATTCGGTGTTTGTCCAAGGTCACCCAGTGAGAAGTAGAGCCAAGTTTCAAGCTCAGGGTTTTCTGTCTTTCCACTGGATTCAAAGCCTTATGGTGGAGTCTCGAGGTGTTGAAGGTGTGCTGCCCTTACTTTCGAAAAATTCTGTTTATAAATTGTCATTAAGAGAGGCAGAGTCATGCCTCTCTTTATGACATGGTTAAGAATAGGCAAGCTAAAACCAGCTGTCTGGGTTCAAGTCCCATCTCTAAGAGCTGTGTGATCTTGGATAAGTTACTTAATCTATCTGTGCCTCAGTTTCCTCATCTGGAAGATGGGAGTTAATACACGTAAATATGTGTAAACTGCTTCACACAATGCCTGAGACACAATAAGTGGTCAATAAATGTTTTTTAAAAATTAGTATTTATTAAACTTTAAAACTTTATAAAGCTTACTGTGAATATAAATGTTAAAAAAGGAGTGTCTTTTCCTTTGGAAACTAATCATGGACTGGGTCTCCCCCATAGGTGTCTCGGCGTTTTGGCACAATGAGCTCCATGTCTGGAGCTGATGACACCGTGTACATGGAGTACCACTCGGCACGGAGCAAGGCTTCCACGAAGCATGTGCATCCGCTTTTCAAACGCTTCCGGAAATGACATCCATAGGGTCACAGTGAAGGCTGAGTGCTCGGCACCAGCATTGGGTAGGGATTTTCCATATCCACGTTCTTTCCTGTAGCATCACCCAGGCTGAGCTAGATTCAGAGTTTGTTAACTGTGTTGAAGAACATGCATTGAGACCTTGGTTTTGTCTTCATGGGTTGTCTAGGGCTTAAAAATCTTCAGAGCCTATATTTTGGGGTTTTTTTCAGACCGTTTTTTAATCATGGGGACTGGCCATTCCTGTATATAAATATTTGTAATATTTAAGGTGTATTTTATCTTAGTGTTCTGAATAAACAGAAATGGAACATTTGACCACTCTTGATTATAGGTGTTCTTATGCCTGGTCACAGGCCTGGGCTCTGTCTAGGTGACAGACCTCTACTGAGGCCCTTTCTTGTAGGAGGCACCGAAGAGTGAGATGGGGCCCATCCCTGAGGAGCTATTCTGGGGAGATGCACCCCAAGATAAACAAGACTTGCTAATTGGTGTTGAGGTGCCGACAGGGCCAAGGCCCTGATGGAGGGGAGAGCTAGAGCAGTTGCCGTGCTGCCTGTTCACTGTTTAGCGTCTGCAGCCTCCCGCTCGGGAATCCCTGTGTGCAGGTCCTCTAGGTCCCCTGCAGGCCATCGCACCTCGGAAGCCACCGCCCACACAGCTCCTCAGTTGGGCTTCTTTGATAGAGTGATTTTTTACTTCTCCCCCGGATTCATTTTTGATACTGCTGGGAGGCTGAGTTCCTGTTCCAAAAGCGGTGTAATGCCCTGGGGTCTTTAATTAGTTCCTTTATTCTCAGAAACATCTTTTTCTCTCTTGTTCCTCAAGTGAAAGAAAAGACAGAAAGACAGAAAAGACAGGATTGTTTCATAAAAAAGACACGAGGCATACACAAGTCAGGAAGAAAAACTTGTCATTTTGAGGAGGAGGCTCATCCTAATAGACAACAGCACTCACATTTGGGGAGTGTTGAAAACCCATGCTAACTAAGGCCTCTAAATTTGGAGTCCCTGCCCAACCCCCTGAGGCTCAGCAGCAGCCTTCTGTTCCTGTGTCGTGAGACACACCTACATGGCTGTTTTGTGAGGCAGCTGCCGACCAGGCCTGGGAAGACAGTATCTATCTGGTCAGGAGTGCTTCGAAGCAAGAGCCCCCTTTCCCGAATTCCACTTCTCTGAGCTGACCTTTTGGGGACAGACAGATACTCATAGTTTGGCCCACAGCTAGCTGCTCTGTCTGTACAAACCACAGGAATGGCGCCAAGCAGCCAGACCTGAGGCCTGTGCTCTGGCATGTATTCACTAAGGCCTGTGGACCTGCTCATTACTCACCCTGATGGGCTGGCACCCAAATGTCTCAAACTTGATCCCAACCGGTATTATTTCTAGATTCTTATCTCCTGTCACACCTTTATGCTTGCAGTACTCAAACAGTGCCAGATACTTGTATTTTCACATCTCTGCCCACGGTGCTCACTGTTTTCTTGTTCTGTAACCCACCTACGGATAATGTGGACATTTACCCAAGCCCTGTGATCCTGGAGAATGGGGACTGTTAAAGAAATCCTCCATCTATTGTGTTCTGGAAAACTGATTAGACCAGGGAACTACTCTTCCATGTATGACTTGGACAAGACCCAGGGGTGTCTCCCCTCTTGTCTACCTGTGACAGGGCCGGACACAGATCTTCCCGTGCCCATTTTTTAACTCCACTGTGCTATGTCCCTTATGGTTGGCTTTCTTCATTTTTATTATTTTTTATTTTATTTCTTAAAGATTCTATTTATTCATAAGAGACACAGAGAGAGAGGCAGAGACACAGACAGAGAGAGAAGCATGCTCCCTGTGGGGAGCCTGATTTGGGACTTGATCCCAGGACCCTGGGATCATGATCTGAGCCAAAGGCAGATGCTCAACCACTGAGCCACCCAGGTGCCCCGCTTCTTCATTTAAAAAAATATTTGTACCCTATTAGTCTTGAGTTCTATCTGTACCTTAGTAGCTGGTGTATAGTAGGTGCCCAGTGACTATTGAATTGGGTTCTGAAAAGTTTGGATTTAAGTTAAAAAAAAATCTTTAAACACTTCAAAACTTAAAGTTTGTGGACTTAAAAGGAACACTATGACCCCTGCCTGCTTATGCCTTGAGGGGAATTTTGAATGAATTGCCTACTTGTAACCACTCCAACTGCCCCTTCCTCCTACCTCTGCCCTGAGCCAGCCCTCACCCCCATGGCTAATGGCAGGATAAAGTACTCTCTGCAGAGGAGAGCTGCAGAAAGAACTACACATTCGCTGAGGGTCCCCTGATTCTTGGATATAAAGAACCAAATGAAAGGATTGGGGGGAGTTTATCCAGGCCTGTCAGCCAGAGTGAGAAACCTCATAATTCACGGGCTATCTAGTAGAATGTACAGCAAGGGTCTGTCTCAGCAGCATGTGAGTTAGAACTAAACTGATGCTGCCTCAATCCTAACAAAGTTCAAAAGCAAGACCCGAAAGGATCAAAAGGTTAGCACATAATTTACTGTGTTCCAGAGCAAAGCTAATTGCCGCAACACAAAAATACCCAGCAACCTGTAAGGTAAAATTCATGATGTCTGACAGCCAATCAGAAATAACAGGGCAATTGAGGAGCCTGGATGGCTCAGTTGATTAAGCGTCCAACTTTTGATTTTGGCTCAGGTTAGGGTCTTGAGATGAGACCCATATCTTAAAATTCTCTTAAAATTAAATGCTTATAAGTCTGTTTCTCTTTCCCTCTGTCCATACCCCCCTCCTGCTCATGCATTCTCCCTCTCTCTTAAAAAAAAAAAGAAAGAAAGAAAAATTGCCAGATAAGCAAAGAGCCAGTAAAATACAACCCCTAATGAAAATGAAATAAAATAGACCCAGAAATAACCCACATGATATGAGTACACAGGCCATTAAAAGTTCTAACTGTGTTGCAGATGTCACAAAGCCAGAAAAATTCAACATGTTGACACAGGAGATATAAAAACCCATGTCAGGCCTCTAGAGATTAAAACTACAATGTCTAAAATGAAAAACCTACTTTATGGGTGTCTTGGGCAGCTTCTGAAATGGCTCCCAATTATGCCACCTCTGGCATTCAGGCCCTGGTATATTCCCCTCCCTTAAATGTGAGCTAGATGGATAGATTTGCTTCTAATGGATAAAATTCATCAAAAGAGATGGCTGACACTTCCAAGATCGGGTTTTAAAAGACTGACATCTATCTTGTTTCCAAACTCAGACACTTCTCATTTGCTTGCCTTGACCAAGCAAGCTCCCATTGGAGAGTCCACATGGCAAGGAACGGAGTGGAGGTAGGGCTCAGTCCAGTGGCCCTGTGAGAGAGCTTGGAAACCAGTCATTCCCCAGTTGGGCCTTGAGATGGCTGCGGCCCTAACCTAGCCCTGATGATAACCTGAGCTGTACAGCTGCTACAGACCCAGCGGAGGCCCTGACTCCAGATTCCTGATGCACAGAAACTAAGATAGTAAATGTCATTTTAAGCCAGTGAATTTTAAATTTAAAAACTTCCCTATTATTTACATCTCTTTTTTTTTTTTTAAAGTAGGATTGATTGCTAGGTTCTGAAGATGGATAGTGAGCAGTGCCAGTGGTGCAGCAGTTTAGTGCCGCCTGCAGCCCAGGGTGTGATACTGGAGACCCGGGATCGAGTCCCATGTCAGGCTCTGTGCATGGAGCCTGCTTCTCCCACTGCCTGTGTCTTTGCCTCTCTCCCTCTCTCTCTCTCTCTCTCTCTCTCTCTGTCTCTCATGAATAAATAAATAAAATCTTTAAAAAAAAAAAAAAAGATGGATAGTGGTCCTGGCTGCATACAGTTAACATGGCATCAGAACAAATACCAAGAGTGGTACCAAGGGTGGGCTGCTGCCATAACAAATATCCGAAAGTAGTGGGAGTGACTTTGAAACTAGCACATGGGGAGAGGCTGCCAGGATTTGGAGAAACGTGTTAGAACACACCTAAATTGCCTTCAACAGACTTAGTAGAAATCTGGACTTGGAGGACACTGCCAATGAGTGCTCAAAAGGAAGTGAGGGACATGGTATTGGAAACGAGGAAAGGGATCTCTTCCACAGTGGCAAAAAAGTCAGTGGCACTATTACTATGGTTCTGTGGAGAGCAGACCATTCTAATGAACTTTGTGATCTAGGTTTGTAAGATTTGCAAGCAGTATTCAAGGTGCCACCTGATTTCTTCTTGCTGCCTAAGTAGTAAAATGCAAATGGAGGGCAGAACTGTTTTAAAAAGGAGCCATTTCTTGATGGTTTAAAAAATTCTCAGCCTCTCCTGATGGCAACTGACAACTAAAGCAGTGTGATTATTGGAGATCAGATATGGGAGGAAAGATAGTGAACTTGGAAATATATCAGCTTAAATGTCCAAAATGAAACACAGAAAAAAAGACTGAAACAAAATGAGCAGAGCTTCAGTGAGCCATGGGGCGACTTCAGGTGCATATATTCAGAATCCTGGAAGCAGAAGAGGGAGAAGGGAAGATAGAAAACAGGGTTGAGGGCAGCCCGGGTGGCTCAGCGGTTTAGCGCTGCCTTCAGCCCAGGGCGTGATCCTGGAGACCCCGGATTGAGTCCCACATCAGGCTTCCTGCATGCAGCCTGATGCTGCTCCCTCTGCCTATGTCTCTGTCTCTGTCTCTGTCTCTGTCTCTGTGTGTGTCTCTCATAAAATCTTTTAAAAAAAAAAAAAAAAGAAAACGGTTGAAGAAATAATGGCTGAGATTTTTCTAAATTCGATACAACCTGTAGGTCTTCAGTTCTAAGAAACAAAAGGAGCTCCAAGCACAGGAAATACAAAGGAAACAATACCCAGGATATATCAAAATCAAATTGCTTAAAACAAGTGATAAAAAAACAATCTTAAGCCACGTCGGTGGCTCAGTCAGTTAAGCATCTGTGCAGTGGGGAGTCTGCTTCTCTTGCTGCCTCTGCCCCTCCCCCCTTGCTCATTCTCATTCTCTCCCAAATAAAATCTTATTTTAAAAAAGTGATTAAAATGGTAAGTTTTATGTTATATATATTTTACCACAATAAAAAATAACTTTAGAGCAACAATAATGTATTGTGGAGTTTATAAAAATAAAATGTATATCAATAGCACAAAAGCTAAGAGAGTAGAAATGGAAGTATACAATTGTAAGGTTCTTGTATTATATATAAAGTGGTACAATATTACTTGAAAGTACTCTGTGATATGTTAAAGCAACCTCTGAAGCAACCACTAAAATAGCACAGCAAAGAATTTATGGCTAATAAGCCAACATAGGAGATAAGATGGAATCATAAAAACTACTGAACTCTAAAAAAAAGATGAAAAAAGGAAATAGAAGCAGATGGGAAAGACTGAGAATAAATAGGAAACGGTCTGAACACCCTCAATTAAAAGGTAGCAGTTGTCAGATTCTGAAAGTAAGAACCAAATTAGGCTGCCTGCATGATGAAATATTAGGATGCAAATAGGTTAAAAATAAAAGAATGGAAGAATATATACTACCCTCACACTAAGAAAAAGAAAGCTGGAGTAGTTATACTAATATTGGGTGAAGTAGATTTCAGAACATAGAATATTACCCCAGATAAAGAGGATCATTTTATAATGATAAAGAAGTCAATTCATAAGGAAGGAATAACTCTATAAATATTTATGTTCCCAGGAACAGTTTAAAAATACATGAAACAAAAACTGGTAGACCTACAAGAAGGAATAGGATAAATTTACAATTATATTCAGAGATTTTAATACCTTTCAATAATCGATAGAGTAAGTAGACCAAAAATCAGTTAAGACACAGAAGATAACACTATCCACCAACCTAACCTAATTGATACTTCTAGAATACCACCCACCAACAGCAGAATACATATTCTTTTCAAGTACAGATAGATCATTTGCTCAGACAGATTCAATTCGGTCCCAATAAATTCAAAAGGATTCAAGTCATACTGACTATGTTCTGTGATCACAATGGAAATTAACTTAAAATCAATAAAGGAAATCTCTGATCTCTAGGAAATCCCCAAATATTTTAACACTGAGTAGCACAAGTCTAAATTAGAAACCTCAAAGGGAACTTAGTATTTTTGAATTGAGTGAAAATGAAAACCGGTTGTTTATATTTTTTTGTTTCTACATATTACAATGTTTTGGTATCTTAACCTTTCTGCCTGGGGAAAGACTGACCCTAATAGGGCTAGCAAGCTCTTGAGCAGCAAAAGGTCCAGCCAGGAGCATGTCTTTGATCTGCAAACTAACCAATCCAGAGCCATCCTTCCTCTATCTGGCCCATACACCCTAAGAGCAATATTAATCATTACAAGCTAGGGACCATCCCTCTAGTTTAGAGCCTGCTGAAATTATTTAAGCTAGACAACCCTAAAGTGTTTATCCTGCCTTGCCTTGCTTGTCCTACAGAAACTCCAATAAAGGTTCTGGCCCCAGCTCCCCCACTCCACCCCTGCTATCTGCCTGCTGACCACCCTGAGGCTTCCCCAAGTGGCCCTGTGTGGCCTGGTGTGCCCTGCCTTGTGTTTCTAGGACCTGTGAGTATAATAAACTTTTTTTTCCTGAACTTCTCTGTGTCTTCTTTTGTAGCTACACCTACCTTACCATGACATAAAAGAACATAGAACAAAAACCAGCATATCAAAAATTGGGACATGCAGCCAATCTAGTTCTTAGAGGGAAATGTAGAGCATTAAACTATAATAGGAATTGGGCAGCCCGGGTGGCCCAGCGGTTTAGCGCCGCCTGCAGCCCACGGCGTGATCCTAGAGACCACCCCCCCCCCCCCCCCCCCCCCCCCCCCCCCCCCCGGCAATGCCTGCTTCTCCCTCTGCCTGTGTCTCTGCCTCTCTCTCGTTCTGTATCTCTCATGAGTTTAAAAAAAAAAAAAAAAACTATAATAGGAATGAAGAGTTGTTTTATTTTATTAACAAATTATTTTATTTATGATAGTCACAGAGAGAGCGAGAGAGGCAGAGACACAAGCAGGCTCCATGCACCGGGAGCCCGATGTGGGACTCGATCCCGGGTCTCCAGGATCACGCCCTGGGCCAAAGGCAGGCGCCAAACCGCTGCACCACCCAGGGATCCCTGAAAGAAGAGTTTAAATTAATGAATTCAGCTTCCAGTTTAAGAAACGAGAGGAGAAAAAAAAAAAGAAACGCGAAGAGAGGGACACCCGGGTGACTCAGCAGTTGAGCGTCTGCGTTTGGCTCAGGGCATGATCCTGGAGTCCTGGGATGGAGTCCCACATTGGGTTCCCTGCATGGAGCCTGTTTCTCCCTCTGCCTCTGTCTCTACTTCTCTCTCTCTCTCTCTCTCTGTCTGTCTTTCATGAATAAATAAAAACTAGAAAAGAAAGAGCAATTAAAACACAAAGCAAGCAACGGAGAGGTTTTTTTTTAAAAGGCAGAAAATCCATGAGATGGGAAACAGAACACAGTACAGAAAACCAACAAAATTGAAAACTCATTCTTTGAAAAAATCAATAAAATTAATAAACTTTTAGTCAGACTGGTTAGGAAAAAAAAAGACACAAATTACCAATATCAGGAATAAGAGAGAGGACAACACTACAAATTCTACAGATATTAAAAAGATAAGTGAATATTATGAATGACACTCCCCCGCAAAATCATTCTATGAAGAGAGCATTGCTTTTTACTACTGATAATAAAAACAGTTCAAGGAAACAAAAACTACAGACCAATATCCTTCATAAATATACCTGCAAAAATTCTTTTTTTTTTTTTTTACTTGCAAAAATTCTTAAGAAATTTTAGCAAATTGAATCTAAATGTATCAGGACTAAATGGATTTTATCCCAAGATTGCAAAGTTAAGTTTATATTTGAAAATTAATGTTATTTACTACATTGAAAAAGCCATCTGATCATCTCAAAAGATACCAAGAAAACATTTGACAAAATCCAACATCCTTTTCTTGATAGAAATTCTCAGGAAACCAAGAATAGATGAAAACTTTTTAAAACTGATAAAGGGAACCTACAAAAACCCCACAGCTAACATCATACATACATAATATTGAAAGACTGAATGCTTTTCTGCTAAGATCAGAGACAAAGGCAAGTATGTCCATCTTCACTACTTCTATTTGACATTGTACTAGAGGCTCTAACAAGTGCAATAAGATAAGAAAAAAAAAAGTAAAAGTCATACAGATTGGACAGGAAGGAATAAAACTAAATTTGCAGATGACATAATTATATAAAAAAATCTCATAGAACCTACAGAAAAAACTCCTAGGGCTATCAGTGAATTTAGCATTATTGCAGGATATAATATCAATCTATAAAAATCAATTACATGGTGTGCTTGGGTGGCTTAGTCAGTTAAGCATCTGCCTTCAGCTCAGGTCATGATCCCAGGGTCCTGGGATAAAAGCCTTATGTCTGGCTCCCTGCTCAGCCGGGAGTCTGCTTCTCCTTTTCCCTCTGCCCCTCCCCCACCCATGCTTGTACTCTCGTTTCCCTCTCTCAAATAAATAAAATCGTTTTAAAAAATCAATTACTTTTTTTATAAACTAGAAACAAACAGGAAATTGAAACAAAAATACAATTTCAATAGCATTAAAAATCCCTCTTTTCTTTCCTCCCTCCCTCTCTCCCTCCCTCCTTTCCTTCCTCACTTCCTTCCTTCCTTCCGTCCTTCCTTCCTTCCTTCCTTCCTCCTACCTACTTATCTCCCCATGAATGCACATTGATACCTATAATTCCAGTTCAACACACAGGTTCATCTTTCATATTTACAGTTCCTTTTTCTGACAGTAAGAAAACCAATTCCCATTTTACACAGTTTATTTTCCTATTTTCTCATTTCTAGAATGTACATAAAGTAGTTTCAGAGATGTTAATTTTTGCCTCAGTAGAAGAGAAGCCTATTAATTAGAGTTTGGTGTTTGTTCAGGGATGTTTGGGGGTTTAGCCTGAGGGTATACATCCTAATACTGTGTTCTAACATAATTTGGGTTCTTTCCCCAACCCCCTCTTTCAGTGTGGTTATGTTATTCATTGGATAAGCAGTTTGACTCATTTGGAGTTATTTTGTTAGTGGTGTTAAATTTTAGTTTGTATTAAATTTTTCCCCTCCTTGTAGATTTTACTTTTTTAATATGTGAAACACTAACATGATTCCAGAAGTCTGCACATTCAGATGCACAGCCCGGGTGGCTCAGCAGTTTGGCGATGCTTTTGGCCTGGGGCCTGATCCTGGAGTCCTGGGATTGAGTCCCATGTCGGGCTCCCTGCATGGAGCCTGCTTCTCCCTCTGCCTGTGTCTCTGCCTCTCTCTCTCTGTGTCTCTCATGGACAAATAAATAAAATCTTAAAAAAAAAAATTACATTCAGAGAAGTGACTTTCTTATACTCCCCCCTCAATTTCCTTTCTTTTCCATCCATTTCCTGACATGCCCAATTGGCATCCATCGAAGCTTATAGTTTATCTTATGTGTTTCCTTCTGCTCAAATGAGTAATACATGTGTATTTTCTTGTTTTTCCTCATTATTATTTTTTCTTCTTTCTTATACCACAGGTAGTATACTGCAGATCATCCTTTGCATTTTGCTTTTTAAAGTTTTTATTTAAGGTGCACCTGGGTGGCTCAGATGGTTAAGCATCTGCTTTCAGCTCAGGTTATGATCCCAGGGTCCAGAATTCGGCCCCACATGCAACTCCCTGCTCAGTGGGGGAGTCTGCCTCTCCCTCTGCCCCTCACCCTGCCCATGCTCTCTCTCTCTCTCTCTCTCCTCACTCTCAAATAAATAAAATCTTTAAAAAAATAAAATTTTTATTTAAGTAATCTCTACACCCAATTCAAGGCTTGAAGTCATGACCCTGAGATCAAGAGTCACATGCTTTATTGACCAAGCCAATCAGGTGCCCTTGCTTTTTTGTTTTTATAACTTAATAAACTCTGGAAAATCATATCAATTCATAGAGAGCCTCCTCTTGTTTAAACAAGTGACAGTAGTCTATTGTGTGAAGGTACCATGTTCATTTAGCCACTGTTACTATAGACTAAATGTTTGTGTCCTCTCAAAATGCATACATTGAAGTCCTAACCCCCACTGTGATGGTATTACAAGGTGGGGCTTTTTGGAGGTGATTAGATTTAGACATGGGTGGAGTCCCCATAATGGGATCGGCACTCTTATAAGAGCAAGAAACACAAGAGTTCTCTTCCTCTCTCCACACGCTTGCACAGAGGAAAGGCTTTGTGAGCATATAAAGAAGAAACTGCCATCTGCAAGCCAGCAAGTGAGCCCACACCAGACATCCAATCTGCTGGTGCTGTGGTCTTGGCCCTTCCAACTTTTAGAACTTTCTACGGTATTTTGTTAGAGCAGCCAGAGCAGACTAAAGCAGCTGTCCTGTATTTTTTTTTTAAAAGATTTTATTAATTCATTCATGAGAGACACAGAGAGAGAGAGAGAGAGGCAGAGAGAGCAGGCTCCATTCAGGGAGCTCGATGTGGGACTCGATCCTGGGTCTCCAGGATCACACCCTGGGCTGAAGGCAGTGCCAAACCCCTGAGCCACCCGGGCTGCCCGCTGTCCTGTATTTGGCATTTAGATTACTGACGATATTCTTCAGCTACAAATAATGTTTCAATAGTAAACATCGTGCAATGTATTTTCTTATTGTTGAAAGTATATCTTCAGAATGAATTCCTAGAAATGGGATCGCTAATTCAGAAGGTAAATGCAAGTGTAGTTTTGTTGGATTTCACAAATTACCTTTTATGGTGGTTGTACTAATTCTCTTTCCCTTCAGCAGTGTATGAGATGCTTGTTTATCCATTGCCTCGCCATCAGAATGTATTATAATTTTAAAATTTTGCCAATGTGATAGGTGAGAAATGATACTTTAGTGTAGCTTTAATTTGCTTTTCTTTTATGAGTGAGGTTGAAAATCTTTTCATTTAAACATATTAATTTTTAAATTGCCCATTCCTGTCTTTTGCCAGTTTTTCTTTGTTCGCCTCCCCTTCTTTCCTCTCAATTTTTAAGTTACTTATATATTGGCATATTGGTCCTTGCATTGCAATCTATGTTGCAAATATTTTTTCCCAGGGTGTTGATGGTCTTATGACTTTGTTTATGGTGACATTTGCCATGCAAAACCACAGTTTCTTTGTTTTAAGCAAATTTATCAATCTTTTAGTGGATTTCGAATCATAGAAAGACTTTCCCCATATGCTGGATAAGGAGAAATTTACCTAGTTTCCTCCTAATACTTATATGGATTCAGTTTACCTTTAGATCCTGATCATTTGGAGTTTATTCTTGAATTTGATAAAGGGGTAAAGTTTGGGGTAAAGTTCAATGTTATCTTTTTGTTCCAACATCTTTTGTGCCAACATCATTTATTACAAAAGTCCATTTTTGCCTTAGAGATTTGAGTTGCTACCTTTATGATATACTAAAGCTTCATATGTACTTGAAATTACTTCTGATTTTTCCATGATAGGCTTGGTACTATGACAGACTTGTCTGTCCATGTGTTAGCACTGTACTTTTCTAATTATAGAAATTTTATAGCATCTTTTAATGATTTATAGGGCTAGTCACATTATATATTTTCCTATTAGTGTTTTCCTTGCTATTCTTGAATTACATATTTATTCTTCCATATGAAAGAAATTTAGCATCAACTTGTATAGTTCCATTAAAAAACTTATTAGCATCTTTCTTGGGATTGCATTAAATTTATAAACTAATTTAGGGAGAACTGACATCTTTATAATACTGAGTCATTTTATTCAAGAACAAGAAATGTCTCTCCATTTGTTCAAGTCTACTTTCATACTTAAAAATTTTTCTTCATGTAGTTTTTAAATATTTCATATTATATTTACTCCTAAGTAATTTATTTTCTTGTCATATAAGTGGGATTTTCTGTATTATATATTCTTACTGCTTATTGTTTGTATAAATTGAAGGCTATTGATTTCTATATGCTAATTTGATAGCCTGCTAATTTATTGAAATAGTAGTTCACTGGTTCCCTAGGGTTTAGTCTGTACATTCATATCATCTGCAAAATAGATATAATTTTACTTTTTCTTTAACAAATCTCATGTCTGTAATTGAGTCTCTTGTCTTACTGCCTCGTATCACCAGGATAATGTTGAATAGCAGTGGAGATGGAGGGCAAACTTGTGTTGTTTATGATCTTACCAGAAAGTTCCCCAGTATTTCTCCATTAAATGAGATGCTAGTTGTAGCACACAAGTTGTGTGTATGTGTGTACGTGTGTATACACATGCATGTGTATCGATTTCCATCAGTCTCTATTTTGAGTGCTTTTTAAAATTTTTTTTTATTTTTTAAAAGATTTCATTTATTTATTCATGAGAGACCCAGAGAAAGAGGGAGGCAAAGAACAGAGGGAGAAGCAGGCTCCTCCAAGGGAGTCCCGATTTGAGACTTGATCCCGAATCCCAGGACCATGCCCTGAGCCAAAGGCAGACACTCAACCGCTGAGCAACCCAGGCATCCCTATTTTGAGTACTTTTAATGAATTTGAGGTGATAATTTTTATTAGAGGTTTTTCAGCATCTGTGGAAATAAACGTGATTTTTCTCCTTAGATCTATAAATATGACGTGTTCATTTATTGATATTTAATAAATATCAATAAATTGTATTGATATTCCTGGAATAAATCCCACTTGGTTATGTTGCATCATTTTCATAATATCGTGTTGGATTCTGCTCACTAGTATTTTATTTAGAATGTTTTCATGAATATTCATGAATGATATTTGTAATCTTTTTTACTATCTTAATCAGGCTCCGGTAATATTCCTCTTTTATAAAAAGAGTTAATAAATTTTCCTTCATTTTTAATGCTCTGGAAAAATTTGTAAAACACTAACTCTCTAGTCTTTGAAGATTTGGTAAAATAACCCTGTGAAACTTTGAGGACTTAGTTCTTTTTTAATGTGGAAATTCCTGGATAATTGGATAATTTTTTCTACTTCTACAGAAATCAGTCGGTTTAAACTGTCTACTTCTAATGGAGTCACTTTTGATGAACTGTATTTTCATAGGAAGTTATCCACTTCACATAGGTTTTCAATATTTTCATAGAGGTCTGAGAAATAGTCCTTTAGGATTTTAAAAATCTCTTCTGTTTCAATAGTTATTTCTCCATTTAATATTTACTTTGTATACTTGTACTCCTTTTTTTTTCTTCGGTAAATACAAGTAGCAGTTTGTCTGTTTTCTTAATTCCTCCCCCCAAGAAACCAGGATTTTCATTTACTAATTGGATCTATTGTTTCTTGATTCTCTGCCTCATTAATTTCTGCTTTCATTTTTTATTAGTTTCTTTCTTCTTTCTCAGCTCTTTGAACTGCAAACCTAAATTCTTCCATTTTTATTGATAAAAATGTTAAAGGCTACAAATTTTCCTCTGATCACTGCTTTAAATGATGGATTGTACTATTAGTTTTCATTATCAATTTTTAAAAGAAATTTCATAATTTTGGTTTGAATTGTTCCCTTTGCTCAGGGATTTTGATAGAAGGTTATTTAATTTCCAGGTAGAGGGGTCTTTTATTTTTTTATTTTTTTTATTTTTTATATTTTTTAGAGGGGTTTTTAAAAAATTATTAATAATTCTTGTTCTTCTGTTCCAGCACCATTTGTTGAAAGACGTTGTCCATCATATTGCTTTTGCTTCTTTGTGAAAGGTCAGTGGCTTTTGTAAGGATCTATTTCTGGGCTGTCTATTCTGTTTCATCAAAATATTTGTCTATTCTTTCACCAATATCACATTGTCTTGATTATTGTAGCTTTATGTAGGTCTTGGAAGTTGGGTAGCGTCTGTCCTGCAACTGTGTTCTTCATTTTTGTTGGCTGTTCTGGGTCTTTTGCATCTCCATATAAACTTTAGAGTCAGTTTGTCAATAGCCACAAAATAACTTGCTAGGATTTTGATTGGGACTGAATCTATAGATCAAGTTGGGAAGAACTGGCATATTGACAATATTGGGTCTTTCTAGCTGTATAATGGAATATCTCTCCATTTGTTTAGATCTTTGGCTTCTTTCATCAGAGTTTTGTAGTATTATTCATATAGAGCTTGTACATATTTTATTAGATGTATACTTAATATTTCATTTGCTAATGTAAATGGTATTCTGTTTTTAATTTCAATTTCCAACTGTTCATTGCTAGTATATAAAAAAAACTGATGTATATATTAATTTTGTATCTTGCAACCTTACTGTAATTGCTTATTCATTCTATGAGGGTTTTTTTTGATCCTTTGGGATTTTCTACATGGATAATCATGTCATCTGCAAACAAAGACGGTTTTATTTCTTTCTACCTAATCTGTATATATTTTATTTCCTTTTCTTACCATATTGCATTAGCATGGATTTCTAGTATGACGTTGAACAGGTGTGGTGAGAACAGACATCCTTCCCTTATTCCTGATCTTAGCAGGAAAACATTTAGTTTCTCACTATTAAATATGATGTTATCTGTGGATTTCCTTTATTAAACTGAGGAATTTTCCCTCTATCCCAGTTTGTTGAGAGTTTTTATCATGAATGGGTGTTGGATTTTGTCCTATGCTTTTTGTTTCTATTGATATGATCATGATTTTTCTTCTTTAGCCTATTGATGTGATGGATTGCATTAATTGATTTTCAAATCTTGAACTGTATATATGTGGAATCATTCCCACTTGATTTTGATGTGTAATTCTCTTATACATGGTTGGAATCAATTTATTAATATTTTGTTAAGATATTTGCTTCTTATGTTCATGACAGATATTGGTCTGTGGTTTTCCTTTCTTGTAATGACTTTTTCTGTTTTATATAGAGTAATACTGGTCCCGTAGAATTAGTTAGAAAGTATTCCTTCTGTTTTTTTTTTTCTAGAAGAGATTGTAAAAAATTAGTATAATTTCTTCTTTAATGTTTGGTAGAATGCACCAGTGAACCCATCCAGGCCTGTTGCTTTCTGTTTTTGAAAGTTATTAATTATTGATTCAATTTGTTTAATAGATATAGTCATCTTTAGGTTATCTATTTCTCCTTGTGTGAGTTTGGTAGATTGTGTCTTTCAAGAAATCGGTCCATTTGGGCAGCCCCAGTGGCTCAGCAGTTTAGCGCAGCCTTCTGCCCAGGGCCTGATCCTGGAGACCCGGATCGAGTGCCATGTCAGGCTCCCTGCATGGAGCCTGCTTCTCCCTCTGCCTGTGTCTTCTTTGCCTCTCTCTCTCTCTGTGTCTCTCGTGAATAAATAAATAATCTTTTTAAAAAATCTTCATCTTTCTCTTTAAAAAAAAAAAAAAAAAGAAATCGGTCCATTTCATCCAGGCTATCAAGTTTATAGGCATAGAATTGTTCATAATACTCCTTTATTGTCCTTTTGATGTGATAGTTCCTCTTTTATTTCTGATATTAATAATTTATCTTTTTCCTGCTTATTAGTCAACATGACTAGAGGTTTATCAATTTTATTGATCTTTTCAAAGCTTTTGGTTTTGTTTCTTTTATTGATTTCCTGTTTTCGATTGCATTAATTTCTGCTCTGTTTTTGTTTTTTATTTTGTTTTTGTTTTTTTTAGTGATCTCTCCACCCAATGTGAGACTCAAAGTCATGACCCTGAGATGAAGACTCAGATGCTCTACCAACTGAGCCAGCCAGGCATTCCTCTGCTCTAATTTTTCTATTTATTTTTTTCTGCTTGCTTTGCATTTAATGTGCTTTGCTTGTTTTGGATTTAATGTGCTCTTCTTTTCCAGTTTCCCAAGGTAACTAGATGGATTTAAAATCAATAATCTGAGTTATCCTTAGAGTATTGATTTTAAATCTTCTTTCTTTCCTAACATGTGAATTCAATGCTATACATTTCCTTCTAAGCACTACTTTCAATGCATCCGTCCCACAACTTTTGATGAGTTGTATGTTTATTTTCATTTAGTTTGAAATTTATCTTGAGACTACTTTGGTTCATGAATTATTTAGAAGTATGTTGTTTAATCTCCAAGTATTTGGGATTTATAGATATTATTCTGGTACCCATTTCTAAGTTAATTCTGTTGTGGTTTGATTGCATACTTTGTATAATTTTCATTCTTTTGAACTTATTAAGATGTGTTTTACAGCCCAGAATATGTCTATATTGGTAAATATTCTGTATAAGCTTGAAAAAATATATTTTCTGCTCTTGTTGGATGTAGTCATCTATAGATGTCAATTAGATGCAGTTTGATTTATGGTACTGTTCACTTCAACTATGTCTCTACTGATTTTCTGCCTGATGGATCTGTCAGTTACTGATTAATAGTCAATTCATCTATTGTTCCTTGCAGTTCTATCAGTTTTTGCCTCATGTATTTTGATGCTCTGTTGTTAGGCACATACATAGTAAGGATAATTGTCTTCTTGGAGAACTGATCCCTTTATTATTATGTAATGTCTCTCTTTATTCCTGATAACTTTTCCTTGACCTGAACTGTTTTCTTAAGATTCATTTATTTATTTTATAGAGAGAAAACATGAGTATGAGGGGCAGATGGAGAGAGAATCTCCAGCAGGCTCTGTGCTGTGTATGGAGCATGACATGGGGTTCAGTCCCACTACCCTGAGATCATGACCTGAGCTGAAACCAGCAGTCCTATGCTTAACCAACTATGCTACCCAGGTACCCCTGAATTCTTTTCTCCAAAATGAATGTATTTTCTTTCTTTCTTTCTTCTTTCTTTCTTTCTTTCTTTCTTTCTTTCTTTCTTTCTTTCTTCTTCTTTCTTTCTTTCTTTCTTTCTTTTTTTTTTCTTTCTTGTTTCTCCCTCGCCTTTCTTTCAAATCTACTTAAAGTGAAGTGTTTTTTTGTTTTTTTTTTTTGTGGACAATAGATAGTTGGGCTTGACTTTTTATCCACTCTGATGTTCCTGTCTTTTAACTGATGTGTTAGACCACTGATGTTTAAGTGATTATTGCTATGGTTGGATTACTGTTTTACCATATTTGTTATCATTTTCTATTCTTTGTCCTGTTCTTTGTTTCTTTTTCTACCTTTCCTGGTTTTAATTGAGCATTTTATAGAATTCCACGTTCTCCGCTTTCTTAGTGCATCAATTATATTTGTTTGTTCACTTTTTGTAATGGTTGTATTTGAATTTGCAAAATACATTTGCAACTAATTCAAGTCTTTTTTCAAATAACACTATACCAATTCACAGGTAGTGCTAGTACTGAGGATTCCTAAATCCTCCCTCCTGTCCCTTACAGCATTGCTGCCATTTATTTCACTTCTCTATAAACTGTTGTCACTGGATATTTTGTTGCTATTTTTTTGAACAAACTTATCTATTAGATCAATAAGAATAATACAAACAAAATATTTTACTTTATCTTCATTTATTTTCTTTTTTTTTAAAAAAAGTATTTATTTATTTATGAGAGTGAGAGTAAGAGAGAGAGAGAGAGATAGCAAGAGCATAAGCAGGATTAGGGGCAGAGGGAAAAGAAGAGGAGAAGCAGACTCCCTGCTGAGCAGAGAGCCTGCTGTGGGGCTCGATCCCAAAACTCTGAGATCATGACCTGAACTGAAGGCAGACACCCAACTGAGCCACCCAGTGCCCCCATTTATTCCTTTTTTAATACTCTTCCTTTATGTAGATACAGATTCCTGACTTACATAATTTTCTTCCCAAAGAAGAATTTTGTTTGATGTTTCTTGCAAAGTAGATAGTTGGTGACAAATTCTCTGATTTTTATTTGTCTGAAAGTCTTTCTCTTTCCCTTTATTAAAAAAAAAAAACATTTTATTTATTTAAGTAATCTCTACATCCAATATGGGGCTCAAACCCATGACCTCTGAGAACTCAGGACCCATGCTTCTCTGACTGAGCCAGCCAGATACCTCTCTTTCACTTTTTTTTAAAAGAATTTATTTACTTATTATTTATTTACTTATATACTTATAAATTTACTTATTTATTTACTTATGGAGAGACAGAGGCAGAGACACAGGCAGAAGGAGAAGCAGGCTCCATGCAGGGAGCCTGATGTGGGACTTGATCCCGGGACTCCAGGATCACTCCCTGGGCCAAAGGCAGACACTCAACCGCTGAGCCACTCAGGTGTCCCTCTTTTTCACTTTTTAAAGATAATTTTTCTAGTACAGAATTCTAGGTTGGTAGGTTTTCTTTTCTTTTTTTTCAATGCCTTAAATATTTCACACTACTGTCCTTTTGCTTCCGTGGTTTCTGAAAAGAGGTCTGGTATATTTCTTATCATTTCTCCTCTATTGGTAAGGTGTTTTTTCCCTCTGTCTCTTTCAAGATTTTCTCTTTGTCTTTGATTTTTAGCAGTTTGAATAAGATATGCCTAGGTATAGATTTTTTTTTTTTTTTTGTATTTATCCTGTTTGGCATTTTCTGAGCCTCCAGATCAGTAGTTTGGTGTCTGTCATTAATTTCGGAGAATTCTCAGTCATTATTACTTCAAATATTTCTTCTGTTCCTTTCTTTTTTCTTCTTGTATTTCCATTATGCAGGTGTTACACCTTTTTAAATTGTCCCATAGTTTTTAGATATTCTGTTCTTTGTTATTCGTATTTCTCTTTGTATTTCGGTTTTAGCAGTTTTGATATTTCTTCAAGTTCACTGATTCTTTCTTGGGCTGTGATCAGTCTGTTGGTAAGCCTGGCATTCTTCATTTCTTTACAGTGTTTATGATTTCTAGCATTAACTTCCAATTCTTTCTTAGAGTTTCCATCTCTCTGCTTACATTGCCCATCTACTCTTTCATGTTGTCTACTTTTTTGCATTATAGTCCTTAGCATATTAATCACAGTTATTTTAAATTCATAGTCTGATGATTCCCATATATCTGCCATCCATACCTGAGTCTGGTTCTGATCTTTGCTCTCTCTCTTCAAAGTGTTTTTTGTCTTTTAGGATTTCCTTGTAATTTTCTGTTGAATGCCTGACATGACATAGTGGGTAAAAGGAGCTGAGGTAAATAGGCCATTAGTGTGAAGCTTTATGTTTACCCATCTAGGAGTTAGGCTGTGTTTACTGTAGCTTTGTCAGAGGCTAACCTTTCTCTCTCTCTCTCTCTCTCTTTTTTTTTTTTTTTGGTTTTGTCTCCCCTTATCACACAGGAGCTCTACTGATGCCCCAGTAAGATGTGTGGGAAGGGAAACATTCTCTCATCTCATGATTAGGTCTCAGTCTTTTAGTGAGCCTGTGCTGTGGCCTTCTCAGGAGCTTCTCAGATCCACTGTCCCCTTATGTGGGATGGGAAGGCTAGAGTGGGCTGTAGTTGACTATCTCTCTTCCCCCAGATTGGCTAGGCATGGATAAAACCTCAGTCAGTTAGGCTCTGGTAAAATAGCTTTTCTTGAAAGCTGACCTTATTAAAAATGGAGTGTTCTAATGTATTTCCCCTTGTTAGTCTGCAACTTCTTTGGGAGCTTCCTGAGTGAAATCTGAAACCAACCCTCAATACATAAAGGGCAGGGAGAGACCAAAGTGAGAGGCAGAGCCCTCTAGCTTGTTTGGCAGATTTCATAAGCAAGACTTATGAGATTTGTCTTGGGCAGCTGCAAAATGAGTAGATTTCTGAACTTGATCCACCAGAATCTTAATGTTTATGTAGATGTCTTAACTGGGTGCTGTCATGCATACCATCTAGATAGTCTCAACACCACATTTCTATCTCAAGGCTGTATCTTTGGGGCAGCTTATGGGAACAGGGAAAGCAATTGGAACACACATTCCAAAGGGGGGAGGAGTGGGGAGCCTCCAATTGCCCAGTTCCAGCTCCTGGGTTGATTGGTGGTCATATCTCAATGACTTCCCCCAATACCCCTTCCAATTCTTTAAGTATTGTGAGATTTTTTTCTTGGATCTTCATTGTCAGAACCTGAAAAGGCTCCTGGAGGTAAAACTCACAAAAGTTTGAGGGCTTCCCTATGAATGTACACCTGGTGCTTTGGTCTCAAACTTGCCCACACTGAGCCTCCAGCAATTCATCAATTGCAGTTTCAATTTTCCTATCCTGGTACTACTTCCTGCAGAGCTTCTGCTCTTGGGCTTCATCTCTGGTATGTTGTGATTCTCTCAACAATGTGTGGGGTAGCAGCTTGCCCTGTGACCTCAGTTCGCTCTTGGGTCTAAGAAACTTATTAATTTTGTTTCTTGTTGTTAGTACAAGAGTGATGACTTCCAAGCTCCTTATATGTCATAAAAGGAAATTGGAAATCTGGGTTGCCATTTCACTTTTTTTTTCTTCACTTTCTTTGAAACACAAATAGTTTAAATTTTGATGAACTGCAACTTACTTTTTTTTTTTTTTTTTAAAGTAGGCTCTATGCTGGGCATGAGCTTGAACTCATTACTCCAAGATCAAGAGTCACATGCTCTACCAACTGAGCCAGCCAGTTGCCCCTTAATTTTCTTTTGTTGTTTGTGCTTTAGGTGTCTTATCTAAGGAACCATTACCCAGTCCAAGTTCATAAACATTTACACCTATGTTTTCTTCTAAGGGTTTTATAGTTTTGGCTCTGTTACATTTAGATCTTTGGCCTATATTTGAGTTACTCTTTGCAGATGGCATGAGACAGGAGTCAAACTTTATTCTTTTGCATGTGATTACCCAGTAGTCCCAGCATCATCTGTGGAAAAGATTTTTTCTCCACTTAATTATATTGGCAAACTTGTTGAAAATAAATTGCCCATAGATAAATGGGTTTATTTCTGGACTCAATTCTACCTCATTGATGAAGTGTCTATCATTATGCCAGTACTGCATCACCTTGGTTATGTAGTAATCTTGACTACATAGTAAGTTTTGAAATAAGGAAGTATGAATCCTCCAACTTTGTTATTCTTTTTTAAGTTTTTTTGGTTAGTCTGAGCCTCTGCATTTCTATACAAATTTTAGGATCTGGTTGTCAATTTCTGCAAAAAAGGCAGCTACAATTTTGATAGGGATTACACTGAATTAGTAGATCATTTGGGAGAGTACTGCCATCTTAATGATATTAAGTGAAGTCTCTCAGCTCGTGTATATGGATGACATTTCATTGATTTCTTTTAAAATTTACATCAGGGTGACAGGCACTAAGGAGGGCACCTGATGAGATGAGCACTGAGTGTTATACTATATGTTGGCAAATTGAATTTAAATAAAAAAATAGAATACAAGTAAAATAAAATAGAAAAGCTGTAATCATCAGTATAGCACAAATAAAATACAATTTATTTCAGTAATATTTATAGTTTCTAGTGTCCACATCTTGTACTACTTTTGTTAAATTTAATCTTAAGTATTTTAATCTTTTTGATGTTATTTTAGGTGGAATTGTTTTCTTCGTTTTATTTTTGGGTTGTTCACTGCTAGTGTGTAGAAATACAACCAATTTTGTACATTGACCTTGTGTCCTGCAACTTTGCTGAATTCATTTATTAGCTTAAATATTTGGAGTGTGTATATATATGTGTGTGTGTTCCTTACAATTTGCAAACATATAGCTTTACTTCTTCCTTTCCAATATGGGTTACTTTTTTTTTTTCTTTTTCTTTTTCTTATCTAATTGCCCTGGCCCGGATGTCTAGTACAATGTTGAATAGAAATAGCAAGGGCATATATCCTTGTGTTTGATATTAGGGAGAAAGCTTTAGTCTTTCTTCACTGAATATGAGATTATGGATTTTCTTATGAATGTTTTTTGTCATATGCCTAATTATTATCACCTCCATTTTTCAGATAAAAACACTGGGTCTCAGAGAGGTTAATTAAGCTGCTGGAAAACCCAGGATTTGAACCTGGTCAGTGGTCTCTAAAGGCTCTTGGTACTTTCCCTCTCTGCCTGGGAGTGGCCAGCAAGAGAATCCGGGAAGAGAAGGGAGGCAGTGAGAGCTCAGTGGCTAAGAGTGGATTTTCTCCACCCTACAGGTGACTTTGGGAATCATCCATTCACATACCTTGCCTATGTCCCACCAGGCCCTCCTAGCCTGAGACAGAGGCAAGTTTGTGTGTCGCCTGTCTCTACATTTTTGTCAGTGGCAGTTGCTGAACACTGGCAGCATCAGTGCCATTTGAGGCAGGCCCTGTCCACTGCCTCTGTCTCTTCTTCTGAGGTTGGAGAGTCCCGGGGTAGAAGCACTTTCTAGGAAAAGTAATGTGTTGGGTGCAAACAATCTTTTACTTTTTGCTTTTTTCTTCCTCTAATTTCTTATCTGGAATTTTTGTTTTCCCTTAAAAAATTTTTGTTTTCCCTTAAAAAATTTCCATAGCGGATCTTCACTAATAATAATAAACTCTACTGCTCCCTGACAAATTTCTCATCTTAAAGAAGATTTTCTGAGATATATTAAGATCTCAACTTAGAATTTATTTCTTCAGACCATCCTTTGTCTCACCTATCTGACACAGAGGTAAGAGGCTTGGGTGCATTCCTCAAGAACAAGTAGCAAGGTACAGGCTTGGCCAAAACTCAGATTGTCAAAGATCTACAACATTAGAAGACGTCTAAGGTAGTGTTTTTTCCATACAGTATTGCTTCACACATGCTAGGGTATTTTTCAGAGACCATTTACTGCTCCTGCCTTGCCCTCTGATACTGTGGTGTGGAAGCCCAACTGAAAGCGTATAGTGCTTGGCTAAATTTGTGGGCTTGCAGCTCAAGGCCTGCAGTGAATCTTGATTGCACTGCTTACTGCTGGGTGGCCGTGGTCTTGTTAAACCTCTGTGAACGTCTGTTTTTGCTGTATAAAGTGGAGATTTTTATGATAATTGAGAAGCTGCGTGAGGAGGTCTGTGTAATGAATGCCTGGCCCATAGCAAATGCTCAGTGAATTATTATTAACACTGTTGCTTCCACTGTTGAGAGGACAGTTTGATTCTGAGTAGGTCTGTCTTGCACCAAATGTCTTGTTAGTGGCCTACTTTTGTCAGGGTGTATTTCAGTGCCTGGGCTCCTACATAGTTCAGGGCCTTCTTTACAGGCTGAGAAGATGTTCATGGACAGCAAAAACCTGTGCACTCTTCTCATTGGCCTGACAAGGGCCTCAGGCCTCCATGAAGTTAGGGTGATTTTGTGGGGAAATACTGATTCTCAGTGTAGGGCAAACCATGGGTCTTTAAAAATGATTAGAAGCAAAACAGCAATAATGCAGTGACAGACCCAAGGCATCACTAAGTTGAGAGTCAACCAGGAGGTCTGCTTCTCTTCCTGGAAGTCTCTTCATGACTGTTTCCAGCAGTCATGCCTGTCTCAGGAGCCCCCATCTCCCACTAACATGCTGAGGTTTCCAGGTTACCTTTTGCTCCTCTGGAGGCTCTGACCCTGGGCATGTGTGAAAGGGAAGGCCAAGCATGGCAGAAGGCTGTTTCCTACACCTAGCAGTCACCACTGGGCACCCTCTGCTCATGCCCAGAACATCAGTCAGTCTTTGTTCTTTCTCTGCCCCGGAAAGCAGGAGAACACAGGTCAGAATTTAGCCTGGAAGCTGACTGGCTGTGCCGCTTGGGTACACAGAGCCAGGCCCCTCCACTCTAAGACTTGCTGCATGCAGTCTGAGCCCAGCCTCGCCCTACACACAGGTAAAGCCAGTTTCTCATTCCCAGCTGTGTGACATGGCCAAGTAGTTTCTCTTCTCAGTTTTCTCATTTGAAGAGGAGGAGACAATGAAATGTCGATGGAGACCTTCAGATGTATGGTGGTGGGTGACCAGAAATGTTACCTTATTTTCAGTCACATAGTTTCCTGCACCTCAATTTCCACATCCGTAGAATGGAGATCATATTCCCATACTTCTAAATCCCACAGGGATTTCAGAGGCTCTTTCCAAAAGAAGTCAGAGGCCAAGCTAAAGGCATCACAGGCAGGATGCTCTGGTAGAAGACAGATGCAGAGTGGAATGGAAGGAGGGAAGGTTCTGAGCTGTGAGGTAGCCAATGGAGACTCACTGAGGAATGGAACTTTAGCCGATCCTTGTAATGGGGAGTGACTGCATAGGTGGAGGAGGCCAGACATCTCTTGTGGGATGAGGAACGATGTGGGATGGCTCAGAATGAGGAAAAGCTCTGGTAAAAGGAGCACACCCTGTCCTGGGATCTTCCAGGTGTGCCTCCCTTTGCTGGAAAACCATGTAATCTATTGTGGGCTCTCTGCTGACTAATTATTTGACTAAGAAGAGATGAAAGCATCAGTCAGTCCTAAAAAGGGCAGAACACCTTTGGGGGCATGAAAATGGATTACGAATTCCACATTCTCATTCCTATGTATTTATTCACACAAAACCCAATTCATAAATGTTTAGAATGAGTTGACTCATAATCCCCCAATCTAGCTACAGCCCAAGTGTCTTTAACTGATCAGAATGATTAATGACCTATGATGGAATACTACTTAGCAATGAAAAGGAACAAACGACTGGTAATGGAACAACATGGGAGAATCCTAAATGCATCATGCAAAGTGAAAGAAGCCTGACCCAGCAAGCTGTGTTCTGTAAGTTTCCATTTATATGACGTTTTGGAAAAGGCAGAACTGTAGGAGCTAACTACAACCTAGCAGTTGACTATAGAGGAACATGAGGGCATTTCTTTGAGACAATGAGACTGGTGGCAGTTACACAACTCTGTGGTTATCGGACTGTATATTGAGAAGAGTCCACATGAAATTGTACCTCAGTGGATGAAGGACACAGGAGTTGGCACCCAGGCAGAGACTCATTTTGGTCAGCTTGTCTTGGCACCCCCCACAGCTCCTAATCTGCTGGTTTCCGTAGGAACTCAACAACTGTGGATCACCACAAGCTAACTGTAGCCTCATAAAATTCTGGGGTTGATGTAATACATCAGTATGTTTCCAGACCTAATGATGACTGCCAACAGAGCATGTGTGGGAAGAGGCCAGGCAGGTAGGTGGACAGAGAGTTAGCTCCAAGTTGGGAAAACCAGAATTCTCCTGACCACTGGCTGGCAGTAGGTCTCTGGGTGTACCACTTGACTTTGATGACCAGTTGCTGATCTGTGTCTAGACGGAGAGTTGGAGAGGATCAAATGAAAATAATGTGTTCAGATATTAGTATTGTTATTATTTTGTGTCTTCATTTGTTAATTCAATTACTTTCAAAAAGAAATAAAAATATTTGGGCTAAACTTTATTTTTATTTGTTTATTTTTAAAGATTTTGTTTGTTTATTCATGAGAGACACACACAGGCAGAGACATAGGCAGAGGGAGAAGCAGGCTCCCTGTAGGGATCCTGATGCGGAACTTGATCCCAAGACCCCAGGATCACGACCTGAGCTGAAAGCAGAGGCCACTGAGCCACCAGGCATCCCTGGTCTAAATTTTATTTATTTATTTATTTTTAAATTTTCATTTATTTATGATAGTCACACAGAGAGAGAGAGAATGAGGCAGAGACATAGGCAGAGGGAGAAGCAGCTCCATGCATCGGGAGCCCGATGTGGGATTCGATCTCGGGTCTCCAGGAACGCGCCCTGGGCCAAAGGCAGGCGCTAAACCGCTGCGCCACCCAGGGATCCCCCTGGGCTAAATTTTAAAACAGACAAGTGAATGCCACCATTTATTTTTTCAGAGCTACCTAACATGAACACCTGTCCAAGGCAAATGCTGAATCCAGTTAGCATTGTTATTGTAATTTCAAATAGGGAACATAAATATTAAGGCTTAAGGGAGATATCCAAGACAGGAATCCTAAAGAGAGGGATGCCTGGCTAGCTCAATTGGCAGAGCATGTGAGTCTTGATTCAGGATTCTGAGTTCAAGTTTCATGTTGGGTATAGAGCTCATTTAAAAAAAAATTCCTAAAGTGAAACTCCATCATAGACCCTTTCTAAGTTAAATGGAAAGTTGTTGCTCTCAAAATGAAATGAAAAGCAAGCCTTGAAAGAACTATTTTAGGCAATTTAGAAGCCATAATCATATGAATTTGCAAGCTACTTAACCCATGTACACCTCTGTTCTTCATTTGTTACAAGGGAATTCAAATGAAGTCCCTGCATTCTGTGCGCCATGGCTGGTGTGGGGTGTCAGCATCCATGGCAGGTGAAGTGGAGGCAACCAGTCCACAGAGCTCCTGGGGACTGGGGCAATGACACGGTGTCCCAGGGGACTGTAGACTGAAGTGCCTAAGCCAACTGGTCTACACCAAATCTCCCTCAGTGGACAGTGGGCTCAGGAATTCATTTAGCGACTGGAAGGTCATTTAGCTAATGTCAAAATCATGTTATGCTGTTGCAGGGAAAGCTTCCACTTAGCAAATAGGTGCTTTGTGCTTTACATCTCTTAGGAGTAGGGGCTTCATTTTACTAACTGAAACAGAAATTTGTTTTGACATTTTTTTTTTAAGATTTTGTTTATTTATGAGAGAGAGAGAGAGAGAGGCAGAGACACAGGCAGAGAGAGAGGGAGAAACAGGCTCCATGCAGGGAGCCTGACATGGGACTCGATCCCAGAGTCCTCGACGCCCTGGGCTGAAGGCGGCACGAAACCGTTGAGCCATCCGGGCTGCCCTTGTTTTGACGTTTGTAAGTGTCCCTGTGTGCCAACTCTGTGTTAGGCATGAGGGAATCCAGCCATGAGTTGGACACATTCCCAAGCCCTTAGGGCATTTATAGTCTTAGACTTAGGCTGGGGAAGCATTACATAAACATGCCCAGTCAAGGGTTAAAGGGATCGATGACAGACAGGAGAACTGGGCTGTGCTCACCAGGTGAAGTTCAGATAATTTAGTTTCCAGTGTCCACAGGGACAAAATAGGCTGGTAAGGTCAGTGGTAATGTTTGATACTTTGAGAGTTCTCTCTCTTATTGTGAATTAATCATTTAATTGAAAGTCCTCATTGCTTGGGGCAGGAAGTCTCATTAATGAGGCTCTAACAGAATGGACTCTCTGAATCTGGAGGATCGAAGGCCTCACCTTGAGCTGTGATTAATTCATCAAGTAAAAGCCACTTCATAAAGGCAAACAAAAGAATGTGCTGACTTACCTAACTGAGAAATCAGAGAGAGGGTGGTAGATCTCTTCTACAGTTGTGTCCAGTATCTCAAAGGAGGGTATCAAGGCTCCTTCTCTGTTGTTTGCAAAGCTCTTGGTCAGGTCCTCTCTGTGTGTGATGGGACAGATGGCTCACAAGCGCTTCCAGATTGCAGCCTCCAAATGAGAGAGTGCCTGTATTGATGCTCTAGCAAAATCCCTTGAGAACTCTGACTACCCTGGAGTGAGGAGCCCAGGTATCCAGCCCCATCCAAACCACTTGGACTAAGCAGAGCATCTGTGAAATGAGGAGGAGGTGGCTACTCAAGAAAAGGAGAGTGAGCAAACAATTCTCATCTCCTACCAGCCTTCTGGAGATCATGGAGGGGTTGGGTCCGCTGCCTCATACAGCCTTCCTTTCAGAATTCACTACAGTCATTTTTTGTGAATCATGAGTGTCTAAGACATGGTGAGTGCTACGAATCATGTCTCCTGCAGGTGCCCGGAGAACTGGCCTGGTCTGAATATTCTTCATTGCATTAAAGCAGATAGGTGTAGGTAAAGCATATGTAGAAGCGGATTTATATTCAAGACTCAGCTCTTTGGAGCAGGTCTCTGAGGCCTGTTTCCTCACAGAAAATGAGGACAGTGTGTCTATGTCATGGGGTAGCTGTGGGAAGTAAATGGATGAAAGGGTGCAGAAGTGTCTAGGATAGGGCCTGGTGCTCCATACATGTTTATTAACATGCAAACTAATATTCATAAAGCTAGGTAGGATCGACAGTTTTTTTTTTTATTATGGGAAGTTAAAGTGATTTTGGCAGCTAGACAATTGCTTCCGAAGTTTTGCTGGCTAATGAACCCTACTGGAGAACTCCCACATGCCTCTGAGGAAGGGGGAAGTTTTTCTTGTTGCCTCGCCTAACAGGGATTGTTGGGGCTACACGTCCACAGTGGCTTAAAGAGCACCAGCTTGCTCACAGAAAGAAAATTTGAGATCTCCTAGTTCCATCTTCTGGAATATCTTCATTTGATTTTCTGTTTTGTCTTTGTATTGACAGGTATGGAGAAGTAGCAAGATGATACCATTACTTTTTCTTTTGAAGCATCAGCAGTTCTTCAGATGGAAAATGAAACTGATCAGGGGCAACAGGAAGCCAGGAGAGATGTGTCCCCCAAAACATGGGAAGCTAGGCAAATTATTCCTGCCCCACCATGACCAGCAAGTTTGGGTTTTGGAATGGAAAGCTTTGTTTCCTAGAATGTCTTCTATATTGTTTTTTTTTTTCTGAGATTGTTTGATCATCCCTGTTCTATTCCAAGAATATACTCCATTAAGCTTTGCTTACCTACCAGCTCCCACATTCCAGTTTTGCATCCTAGAGTCATCGGAGGTCACCTTGATTTGTGGTCAGGGAGACTTTAATGACTATCTTGATTTTACTTCCACAGATGGCTAGTTAATGTGTGTAGAGCTTATTCATCCAACTTCTAGAGGGCAGCTTTATTTCCCTTTTCTTTCTCTTGGGTAAGGGCACCTCATTGTTTCCCTACGTACTGCCAATAAACTGGTTTTGTTGAGGGAAAACAGCTGTGCACAATCTCCTGGTTTCAGGTCAGATGGGGACAGATAGTGCTGTCATGTCTACTTGAAATCAGGGTCTCATTTTTGTTTCTCTTGCTCACTGGGGAGAAAGGAATGAACACATGGACAGTATTTTCCTATTTGAAAAGAAAATTTTTTTCAGGCATGTTTTACTTGTGTTTCAGATTCTTATTCCACCCAATAAAAGGTGGAGAAGATAAATTCTCTCATTAAACTTCCCCAAAACTATATGAACCATTTTTTAAATGAACTATTTTTTATTACAAAAGCAATATTCATGAGAAAAAGAAAACTGGACAAAGACCAAAGTAACAGTTACTTTGTAATTTATATTTATTTTATTTAGGTTAGAGCGAAAGAAATTCTCCCAATCAGCATGATTTATTCCATTTCTGGGTTCATATACATTTTCCACTAATAATAATAATTAGCTACAAAACAGTAATAAGAAAACAAGAAAATGATATACAGTTCTATTGTAGAATTTCAGATTAAAAATTTATACCTACCGTAGTGAGACTCTAAAATAGCCTTCGGCTTTGTTTCATTAGAGCTTGAGGCAAATATGAAGAACTGATAACTTTATCTGTATCCTCAGCTATGGATTGAGCTTTAGAAGTTGCCATAGATGATATCCTAAGACCTAAGAGAGCACAGTGCTTCCTGAAAACCTGTTTGATTTAAATCCTTCTTTCTCCTTGTCTTTCTCTCTCTATTTTTTTACTCTCCTCTACCTTCCTGTTTTCCATTACAGGCTATTTCTTAGCCCTAAGAAAGAAGTAGCCATGCTTTAAAAAGCTTTTTATATAAATCTATATTTAACAGTTTTTTTTTTTTTTGGTCTAGAATGGACTGAATTTCCTTTTATATGTATGGTCCATTAATAAATTATTTGTTCCAGAGGACCAGTAACCCTCAGAAATACTTTAAAAAGTGTCTAGGAACAAAGTCATTGCTTAATTCTTCATACTTTCCTAGCACAACTGCTTTCCCACTTTTGCCTACTGAAATTGAGCCGGTCTTCAAACCCTGATGAAAATGCTGCTTCTCTTGGGAGGTCTTTCTTCTGCACCAGCCTTTCAACTAGCTGTGATGGCTTCTTCCCACAGATTCCAATGATATTCTGTACCAGCTTTATGACACTGATGGTAATCCAGCTCGGATCTGTGTACCTGTTGTATTCATCTCTTCTAGCTTAGGAGCCCTCAAAGGCGGGTTCCGTGCCTTGCTCTTTGAATCCCTTGCAGCTACAGTGCTTTATAAATAACAGCTGCTGAGTACTTATTAGTAAGTTCTAGAAATTGAATATCTGTGGCCATCTTTGCTTTAGTTATGTACTTACAATTATTATAAATCCAGTATAGATTTAACGGAGCTGTAAAAGCATAAATCGCTGATCAAAAAAACAGATATGTTTTGGGATGCCTGGGCGGCTCAGTGGATTAAGCATCTGCCTTTGGCTCAGGTCATGATCCTAGAGTCCTGGGGTGGAGTCCCACATGGGGCTCCCTGCTCAGCAGGAAGTCTCTCTCTTCCTCTGACCCTCACCCTGCTTTATGTGTGCACGCTCTCTTTCATAAATAAATACATAAATAAATAAACAAACAAACAAAACATATATTTTTTTTGCTTAGTAATAATATTTGGTGTCTGTAGTTGGGATTTTTTTTTACCCCCTTCAGCTGCACAAGTACAAATTTTATGAAATCTTTGAGTAATGTTCCCAGTTTTCGGAGTACGTTGTTGGACCTGTTGGACCGCTCATTCAGAATCTGGGCTCCCTTCCTGAAACCAGATGACACACTTCTGGCCCGTCCCACGCCAAGGCCCCCCCTCAGTGGCCCCGAGATCTGAAGTCCGGCTGCCCAACTCCTGTCTCCTGTCACCTTCCGCGGAGGTGTGGCCTTTCCTCTCAGCCTTGCGGGTCAGGACCCATCCCAGAGGGGGGTCGGAGGGGGTCGGAGGGGGTCGGAGGGGGTCGGGGACTTGCCGCACGGTCCAGCCGGCGCCCAGGCAGCACACTTCCTCCCTACGGCCGCCCGTGCCGGGGCAGAATCCGGGAGGCCCGTAAAAGCCGAACGGAAACTGCACCCTTATCCTTATGGAAACTTGTGGTGAAATAATACTGTGGCCCTTTCACAGTATCAGGAACTGCGTGCACGAATCATGCAAAACTTTTGGACGTTGAGTCATAACTGTGGGGCTTGAAATCACGGAGAACTGTTTTTAGAATATCTATCAGAAAAAGATGAATGATAGTTTGGGGGTCTGTTCTCCATAGTGATTTTAAAGGAAGAAAATGCTTCTTAAAATTCCAACAGACTTTTCTTTTTTTGGCTGTGGTCGGAAGTGGGGTGGAACTTAAAAATTCTGCGGTTTCGAAGAACGCGTAAGCGGTGAATTAATGGGACGTGCAGGAAAGCGGAGCGCCTGGTTGTCCTGCAGCCTGGGCACAGACCACCCCCTTTTCCCAGCCTTAGGGGAGGGCGTCCTCAATGGTCGGTGTAAGCTGATGCCCAGGCGGTATGAGTTCGAAGAAGCGCTGCTCGTGCACGTTAAGGCAGAGCAAAGAGCAACCCCAAAGGGCAGCAGCTCCCCAGACAGAAAACTTGCTGCAGCCCACCGGCCCGGCCGAGCGGCCGCAATGGCTCTGTGGGCGCGAATCCTGAGCACCCGCGCGGCCTCGGCGCCCAGGCGGGGTCGGCCCCCGGCCCCCGCGGCCCAGCAGCAGCCGCGACCCCAGGGCGCACGGCCGCCGGCGGGGGCGCGGGCGCGGGCGCGGGCCGAGGACAAAGGAGCGGGCCGGGCCGGGGCGCCGCGGGCGGGGGGCCGGGCCCAGGGGCCCCGCAGCCTCGCCGCCATGCCGGGGCCGCGCACCCTCGCCAACCTGGTGGAGTTCTTCTGGAAGGACGGCTTCGGCCGCATCCACGAAATCCAGGTAAGCGGGCGCGGGCGCGGGCGCGGGCGCGGGCGGGGGGCGGCCGGGGGCGCAGCGGAGGGAGCCGGAGGGGCCCGGCCGGGGGGGGACCGTGGACCCCGGCCCGGGAGCGGCGGTCGGGCCGCAGGCGGCCCCCGGGAGCCCGAGAGCAGCTGCTCGCCCCGCGGGGGCGCGGGGCCCGGCCGGGAGCGCGGCGGCAGCCCTGGGCTCCCCGGCTCTGTGTCTACGCGGCCGAGGTCCCGGTCCCGGTCCGTGCCCCCCCCGCCCCCAGGACTTCGGAGGTTCGGAGGCCGCAGGCTGCTCAGCCTCCGAGGGACGGGGCCGCCGCACAGTGTAAGTGGCCCCGGCCGCAAGCGGGGCTCGGGCAGGGACCTGGGAAGAGCCCAGTCGTGGCAGCGCCCTGCGGGAGACTTGGGAGCCGCTCAGCCGGCGCTCTCTCGCCTCCACCCCGCGCGCTGCCCTCTTCCGCACCGCGGGGCGCGCCTCTGCCTTCACGGGTCGCGGGCTCCTGCCGCCTCCCGCGCGCCCAGGCGCCGCGTCCCCCCGGGGCCGCCCCCGCCAGCGCACCCGTCTCCTTGGGAGCGGGGCCTCCCGAGCTCTCCCGAGGGTGCCTCTGCCCCCCCCACCCCCGAGCACACTTGCTTCTGTTCTGAAGCTGACCCTCCACTCTCCTTCTCCGGGGAAGCCTCCTGCAACTCCACCTGGCCTGCCTCATAGTCGTTCATTTTCCCCTCAACCAGCAAACACACCCGATGGTGCAGAGGCCCCATTGGGCTGCAGAGGCAGAAACTTCATTAGGAGGGAATGAAGGTAGGACTCTGGAGGGAGTTTAATGGGACTGAGATCCCAGTCCCTTCTCTCCATCTCCCACACCAACCCTACACAGTTTCTTCCTGGACAGGCTTCTAGGGCTCAAATATGATTTTCTCTCTTTTCCGTGTGGAATCTGAATACAAGATATCAGGGTGATGGTTTTAAATGGGGCAAAAAATGTATTGTTATTTACTATGAACAAGGCAGTACAGATTTTTTTTTTAATTTTCTTTTTTTTTTTTTTTTTTTCACTTTTATCCCCTTCTGCTTCCATCTTCTTTTATCCTCACAGCAGAAGCCCACAGTTGGTTCCACAGCATAGGTTTCTTGGAAAAGCTGACCCCTGTTAAAACCTGCATCCCTAGCAGGAGCCACCTGGAGAGCCACCTCTTCAGGGCCAGAGAGTGTCTCAGTGCAGAGGCACATTTTCCCTGCATCTGCCCTGCTTCCTGCCATCACCCTAAAGGCAGCCCTCCTGTCCAGGCTCAGACCTCGCCTTTCTCCGTGGTGGGTGGTGAGTGCTGGTGCACACCTGCCAGAGGACAGTCATGAAACTGACTCACCTGTGCTTTCCCAGAAAAACAATAGACAGGCCCCGTCTATTCCCAGCTCTGTTGTCCTTCTGGGCCTTCCTTTTCCTTTATTCTCCAAATAGTACTCATTACTATGAGTACTATTCCATAGTACTGCAACTTCTCTGAGGACCCCTAGGGAGTGCCCAATAGCCTTGAGTTACCCACTTTGCAGGTATGCTCAGGTTGCTTTAGATCAAATAAGGTTCTAGTAAAACCCTCTGTCCTGCTCTCCAGGTTGTTGAGCCACTGCTAGAGAGAGTTTATTCTGTTACTCTTACCTCCACTTTCCTTTAATCAACTTGTGGTCACACAGTGTTTGCTCTCGCATCATCTGTAGGGTTCAAGTCTTCCATGTACAGGTGGGAAAGACCCAAAGTGTTGGCTGAGTGACTTGCCTGAGATCACTTAGTGACCTACTGAGTGAGCCTCAGTGAGGCTACTTAGTGGCAGAGCAGACATCCCTCGGCTGTGTCGCCAGAAGCTGTTTCAGATGTGACAGAGCAAGGGGGTCCTGTTACAATGTAACCTCCACAAGCACCTGTGGGAGTCGTGGCTAATCACTTATTCTCTCTGGACCTCAGTGTCCTACTCTGACAATCCTCATTCATCTCACAAGTTATTGTGAGGTCAAATGGGATTAGGGCTACAGAATGGCTTTGTCACCTGTAATAATAACAAAGACTGATAATGAGGATTTCTAGAACTCTTTTCATGTACCAGGCACAGTTCTGAACGCTACATGTGAGGCAAATTCTAGTATTTGTCCATTTTGCAGGTGAGGAAACCAAAGCACAGCAGGACGTAACTTCAGCTCCAGTGTCTGTGCTCTTACTGTCTATGCAGGTTTCTAAGTGCTGGGACTGATTCCTGTTCTGTGGTCCACTAGCGAAAAGTGCTGTATACTCTCTGGGTCATCCAGATTGTTCTTTCTCATGCCTCCTCAATTGCTCCCTTGTGTTGATGGTGTTTTTTCAGTAGCTGGATTTGCTGGAGGACTGACTCCTTTCCCAGGAGTTGCTATTAACAGTCATCTCCTCAGTGACTCCCATTCGGAGACCTAGAGGAACACCTTTCAGTTGAGTCTGAGTGTCTTCATCTCTGGGTGGGAGGACTCCACTCAGGTTGATACGGAAGTGAACACCTTATACCTGGGGAGGAGAAGGAAGAAAGGAGAGATGACAAACCCTCTGGCCTCTATTTCTAAGGTTGAGAGTTAGGGAGATAAAAGAAATGTTGGCAGATGCCAAAGAGAAACTTAGTCATTTTCCCCATATGCTCAGCCCTGGCTCTGCCATGGTGAGCCAGGCTGGAGGGTACTCTCTCTCTCTCTTATTTATTTGTTTGTTCACTTATTTAACCCATTTACATTTATTGTGATTTCTCTTTGTTTTTTGGTAACAGTGCCATTGAGATCTAATTCACTACCATCGTAGTCACCCCAGTCAATCTTAGAACATGTTCATAACCTTAAAAAGAAACCCCATATTGTTTCTTTTAGCTATCACTCCCCAACTTTCCATCCCTCCAGCCATAAGCAGCCACTAATTTACTTTCTGTCTTTATAGACTGGCCTATTCTGAACATTTCATATAAGTGGAATCAAAATATGTGGTCTTTTGTGTCTGGCTTCTTTCACTGAGAATCACATTTTCAAGGTTCAATTTTGTTGTGGTGTGTATAGCACCTCATCTTTTTTTTTTTTTTAAGATTTTATTTATTTATTCATGAGAGACACAGAGAGAGAGAGAGAGAGAGAGAGAGAGAGAGAGGCAGAGATACAGGTAGAGGGAGAAGCAGACTCTGTGCAGGGAGCCTGACATGGGACTCGATCCCAGGACCCCAGGATCAGGCCCTGGGCTGAAGGCAGCGCTAAACCGCTGAGCCACTTGGGCTGCCCCACACCTCATCTTTTTTAGGTATAAATAACATTCCACCATAGGGACATACAACATTTGCTTGTCCATTTATCAGTTGACAGGCATGCAGATTTTTTCCACCTTTTTGCTAATAGTGAATAATGATGCTATGAACATTCAATATGTTTGTTTTTGTATAGATATATATTTTCATTTCTTTGGATATATTTCTAGGAGTGGGATTTCAGGATCAAATGTAACTCTGTATTTAACCTTTTGAGGAACTGCCAGACTGTTTCTGAAGTGGCTGCACTGTGTACATTTCAACCAGTGGTGTAAGAGGTTGTGATTTCTCCACATCCTTGTCAGGGCTTGTTATTACCTATCCTTTTGACTATAACCATTCTAGTGGGGTGTAAAGTGCCATCTCATTATGATTATGACTTGCATTTCCCTGATGACTAATGATGTTGAGCTTATTTTCATCTGCTTGTTATCCATTTGTATATCGTCTTTAGAGAAATGTCCATTCAAATAATTGCCCAATCTTTAATTGGTTCATTGTTTTATTGAGTCGGTAATAGTTTTTTTCAATATATATATTTTCCATACAAGTCTCTTATCAGATATGTGCTTTGCAAATAGTTTCTCAATTCTGGGGATTATTTTTACTTTCTTCATAGTATCCTTTGAAACAAAAGTTTTAAATTTTGATGAAGTCCAATTTTCTATTTTTTTCTTTTCTTGTTTGTGGTTTTGATATTGTATCTTAAGACATCATTACCAAATCCAAGGTTCATGAGGATTTACCCCTATCTTTTCTTCTAAGAATTTTATGGTTTTGGCTCTTATATTTAGGGCTTGAACCCTTTTGAGGTAATTTTTATATCTGGTATGAGAGAAGGGTATAAATTCATTCTTTGCCTGTAGATATCCAGGTGTCCCAGCACCATTAGTTGAAGAGACTGTTCTTTCCCCTATTTAACTGTCTTGGCACTGGCACACTGTTGAAAATCAATTGGCCAGAGATATATGGGTTTATTTCTGGATTCTCAATTCTCCTCCAGTGGTTTTTTTTTTTTAAAGATTTATTTATTTATTTATTTATTTATTTATTTATTTATTTATGATAGACATAGAGAGAGAGAGAGAGAGAGGCAGAGACACAGGAGGAGGGAGAAGCAGGCTCCATGCCGGGAGCCCGATGCGGGACTCGATCCTGGGACTCCAGGATCACGCCCTGGGCCAAAGGCAGGGGCTAAACCGCTGAGCCACCCAGGGATCCCCTCCTCCAGTGGTTTAGATGTTTATCCTCATGCCAGTATTATGCCGCCTTGATTACTGTTGCTTTTGCAGCAAGTTTTGAAACAGAGTAAATGGAATGCTTCAACTTTGCTCTTTTTTTTCGGGGTAGTTTTTGCTGTTCTTGGCCCATTGCATTTCCATATGAATTTCAAGCTTGTAAATTCTCTACAAAGAAGTCAACTGAAATTCTGATAGAGATTATATTGAATTTACGGGTGAATTTAGGGAGTATTCCCATCTTAATACTATTAAGTCTTCCAATCCATGAACATGGGATATCTTTCTATTTATTTAGGTGTTCTTTAATTTCTTTCAATGATCTCTTATGGCTTTTGAAATATAAATTTTGCACTTTTTAAAAAAATTTATTTCTAAGGATTTTATTATTTTTGATGCTATTATACTTTTCTTAATTTTTGTTTTGGATTATTCATTGCTAATGTGTGGAAATACAACTGACTTTTGTATATTGATCTTAGATCTTGCAGGCTTGCTGAACTTGTTTATTAGTTCTGATAGTCTTTTAGTGGATTCCTTAGAATTTTCTGTATGTCAAATCATGTCATCTATGATTAGAGGTAGCATTACTTCTCTCTTTCTAATCTGGATGCTTTTTCTTTCATTTTCTTGCTGGGGGCCACATATTCATTACAGATTGCCTGCAGAGGGCTCTCTCTCTTCAGAACAGGGTGGTGGAGCCAGTAAGGGCCTGGGACAGGGGTTGGCAGTCTTTTTAGCACAGGGAATCAAAGGCTCTGCAGTTCATCTCCATCCATGATGACATTTCTCTCTTATTGCTCTACATAGCTAAGTATTGTTGAAAACATAGCTCTAAAGAATAAGAAAACTTGGGCAGCCCCAGTGGCTCAGGGGTTTAGCGCCGCCTGCAGCCCGAGGTGTGATCCTGGAGACCTGGGATCAAGTCCCACGTCGGGCTCCCTGCATGGAGCTCGCTTCTCCCTCTGCCTGTGTCTTTGCCTCTCTCTTTCTCTGTGTCTCTATGAATAAATGGATAAAATTTTAAAAAAATAAGAAAACTTATGTGAATATGATTATTGATGTGAAAGTACATTTCTCTCAGGAGTATGTAATGTTACAACTCTGGTTGAGATCTGTGTAATGTAGAGCTTTCCTCTGCCCCAATTTTCTGCTACCCTAAAACAAATGTTTATGTCAAAGGTATATCATATCTGTGTATTTTTTCCTTTTTTGGTGTCTCCATGGTATTGCAGCAGAAGCACACACGGGAATATGGAAAAATCTTCAAGTCTCACTTTGGTCCTCAGTTTGTAGTATCTATTGCAGACCGAGACATGGTGGCTCAGGTGCTCCGAGCAGAGGGGGCCACACCCCAGAGAGCCAACATGGAGTCCTGGCAGGAGTACCGACACTTACGAGGCAGATCCACCGGGCTCATCTCAGCGTGAGTATGTGGCCTGGGCGAGCCATGGGTGGGAGTGGGGAGCCCAGGGAGACTCCTGCCTGGATGCTGAGCTTTAAAAATCAATCTTTAATAAATTGCAGAACTCTCAGTGGAATTGTGTCAAGACAGCCTCTTTGTGTGATCTTTTAAATACTAGTGCAGAAGGGCCCTGTCCCTTCTCCTCTGGGAAGAGGTTTGATGGCAGGGACAAAGTCAGGTCACACTAGCCTGCAGGAACTGGGGAGGAACTGCAGGGGAGGAACTGTTCCCCAAGCAGTGCTCTGAGACTGTAGGTATCCTCTCAGTGACAACCAAGGGAGGGAGGCTCGCAGAGCCTATCTGTGGGCAGGCGAGGGGGTTGGAGGTGAGGCAGGCAGCTGCTTTAGGAGACACTGAAGAGGGGCTAAGAGCCTTCCTGCATGGATTGCCATGTGATGATGTTCCTGTCTCCTAACAGGCTGTGATTATTATTTGTAAACAAGACTCATCAACACCTCTCTGCCCTCTGAGAGCTAATCATAGGGACTGGATGTTACCAGAATCCCTCAACTTCTGCTCTGAAAGAAATAACCAAACACCTCCTCCCCATTGACCCAGCCCTGGAGGGGAATGGTGAAATGCCGCAAAAACTCTATTCTCTGTGCCATCACCTGTGGCTTGGCATCAACTATCTGCCCAGGAGCTCTTTCCAGGGCTTAGGAGTTCATACACATAAAACTTTTTCTCTTTTGCTAATCACAACAGCTTCATGTCTCTTTATTATAATCTTCTGGCAAGGTTTTTCAAAGGAAATCATATTACTTTCATAAAGATGATTCCCAGTGGCAATTTTCCCCCTTAAAGTTTGTGTCAAGGGGAAGAGAATGCAAGGTTGAATTTATCCCTTCTCCCCACACAGTATCTTAATTCCATTTGGATCGGCAGATCTTGTTGGCTTTTTATTGCTGGAGAGACTCTCAGAGTTTCACCGAGTTCTTTTCCAGAATATCAGTGGAAGTAAGATTATTAAGATTATCTGAAACTCGCTTTATTCTTCTAGGGAGGGTGAACAGTGGCTCAAGATGAGACGTGTATTGAGACAAAGAATTCTGAAACCGAGAGATGTGGCCATTTTTTCAGGAGAAATCAACCAAGTTATTGCTGATTTAATTAAAAGAATCTACATTCTCAAGAGCCAGGCAGAAGATGGAGAAACTGTGACCAATGTCAATGACCTTTTCTTCAAATATTCAATGGAAGGTGAGGTGAAGTCAGGAGATAGATGGAAGAAAGGACATTTGCCCAAAATAGTAGTTCTCATCCACTGGGCATGTCCTGTGTCCCTGCGGGCATTGTGCTGAGCCCTGTGCATACACACACATAGCTCTCACGGTGCTAACTGTGCCAGATGTACCACCGCCACTGGTTTATAAGTGGGGAAACTGGAAAACAGCCCTCATTTTTAGTGGCAGAAACTTAATTTCATATCCAGGCCCCCCCTTTTTTTAAAGATTTTATTTATTTATGAGAGATACAGAGAGAGGCAGAGACATAGGCAGAGGGAGAAGCAGGCTCCCTGAGGGGAGCCCAATGTGGGACTTGATCCCAGGACCTGGGGATCACAACCTGAGCCGAAGGCAGGCGCTCAACCACGGAGCCACCCAAGTGCTCCAAATCCAGGTCTTTTTAACTCAAGAATCATGCTCCTAATTATCACACATTTTGCTTTAGCACAGTTTGTTGAAAACAGAGTAGAAGTTTAGAGGGCCTCTACTCTAGTTATTATAGCTTTTAAAATGTGGGATGGGCAGGACATTCCCATCCATGTCCTAAAATCGAAAATCAAACCCAAAGGTAGTCATTGAAAAGTCCCCTCCCTCTTCCTCTCCCCTGAGCTGGGGAGGTTACCAGTTTCTTCAAGAGATACTTTATGCACATGCAAGGAGATACATGTGAATGTTCTTTTTACTTAAAAAACCAAAACAGAATAGTAGCGTACCAAACAGGTTGTTCTGTACTTTGCTTTTTTCCATTAAGGACTTTCTATCAGCATCATCCTTTTTTTTTTTTTTTTTTAATTTTTATTTATTTATGATAGTCACACACACACAGAGAGAGGCAGAGACATAGACAGAGGGAGAAGCAGGCTCCATGCACCGGGAGCCTGACGTGGGATTCGATCCCGGATCTCCCGGATCGCGCCCTGGGCCAAAGGCAGGCGCCAAACCGCTGCGCCACCCAGGGATCCCAGCATCATCCTTTTTTAAAAGTGAGCTTACCTTACTTCAAATTTAAATTTTAAGTTAACTTTTTAAAGTTCTATTAATGCTCCCCGAATGGAGTAACCAAATCAACAGAGAGCTGAGTTGTAAACACAGTGGGAAATCCTGCTTTGTCCTGATTCATTGAGGCTGTTTCCTCTGTTCCTATGGCTCTCTGGGCCTGGGGGTCCCCACTTGGTGGCCCAGAGGAGCCACCTTTCGATTCTCCAGCATTGGGCCAGTGGGCCGAGAGGTTGGGGGCTTTGCATCTTGGGTCTTGAACAAACCATCGAGAGGGAAGGGAGGGGAGTGTGATGCAGCCGAGCCCTGCCAGGCAGGAGTGACCTCCCCACTGGCCATCAGCACTGAATACTCAGAGCCTTGTAAGCTCAGGATGTGGTGAAGAAATCCTGCAGTGATAGAGCATAGCAGAGCCTGGCTCAAGGAAGTCACCTCGATTGCTTTTGAAACTTACTTTTATGGCTAGATATTGCATATCGACACTGCAAGTCATGTAGCAGATGAGGGTTTATTACATATATATATATATAATTGAAGTTTGACTTGCCAACATATAGTCTAATACCCAGTGCTCATCCCATCAAGTGTCCTCCTCAGTGCCCATCACCCGGTTACCCCAACCCCCCACCCACCTCCCTTTCTACTACCCCTTGTTCATTTCCCAGAGTTAGGAGTCTCTCATGGTTTGTCTCCCTCTCTAATTTTTCCCACTCAGTTCCCTCCTTTCCCCTATGATCCCTTTCACAATTTCTTATATTCCCTGTATGAATGAAACCATATGATGATTGTCCTTCTCCAATTGACTTACTTAAACTCTCCTTCCCGTGCAGGGGTGGCCACCATCCTCTATGAAAGCCGCCTGGGCTGCCTGGAGAACAGTGTCCCGCAGCCCACCGTGGACTACATTGAGGCTCTGGGGCTCATGTTCAGCATGTTCAAGACCTCCATGTATGCGGGCGCCATCCCCAGGTGGCTCCGCCCTCTCATCCCCAAACCCTGGCTGGAGTTCTGCAGGTCCTGGGACGGACTCTTCAAATTCAGTAAGAGAAGACTCGAGGGGCACCTGTTGTCTCACTAGTTGATACAGTTGCGTGGCTCTCATGGTGTATCTGATGCTCATGCAGCCAGAAGGGTGATGCTGTGGGTGGTGGTCTCATGCAGTTGCGTGTTATTTGGACCGGTTATTTATTTATTTTTTAAGATTTTATTTATTTGAGAGGAGGGAGAGCAAGTATGCATAAGAGCAAGGGGAGAGAGAAGCAGACTTCTCACTGAGCAGGGAGTCCTGATGTGGGCTCCATCCCAGGACCCTGGGATCATGACCTGAGTGGAAGGCTTAACCCACTGAGCTACCCAGATGCCCCTGGATCAGCTGTTTAGATCAGCTTCTCAGATGACAAGAAGCATGTGGGTTGCTACTGTAAACAACATGATAGGTTTCTCATTTTTAAATTCTTTTTATTGTGACAAACAGGCTAGCGCTGATATATGCAAGTAAATGTTGTGTAAGAAGATGATGTCTTTAGTCTAATAATTCTATCAGTGCTTGAAACGCAGACAGTGTTTGGGCCTGTGCACATTCACTCGAACATTCTCGTTTGCAGCTTTTTGGAAAGAGACAAATTCCTCTGTCTCTTACCTGGCAAAACAAACTGGGAAAGAATACTTTCTTCAAACCCAGCAAACAAGATTAGTTTTCCTACATAGCTAAACATTTCACTAAAAAAGAATTTCCAGGGATCCCTGGGTGGCGCAGCGGTTTGGCGCCTGCCTTTGGCCCAGGGCGCGATCCTGGAGACCCGGGATCAAATCCCACGTCGGGCTCCCGGTGCATGGAGCCTGCTTCTCCCTCTGCCTGTGTCTCTGCCTCTCTCTCCCTCTCTCTGTGACTATCATAGACAAATAAAAATAAAAAAAAAATAAAATCTTTATAAAAAAAAAAAGAATTTCCAAAAAGAAAAGATTTCCAAAATGTTTATTAGAACAATGTTTTTAGAACAACACTAACATTGAAAGAAGTGTCCCATAGTGTCTTTTGAAGGCCAACTTTCATTTGAGTATATTAGTTCTGATGGATTTAATATGCCACTATCTTTTTATGGTAACATGGCCTTTACACTCATTCCATTCTCCCTCCTGGAAACATAGTGGAAAAAAAAGAACAAAGAGATCTGTATTCTTGTTACTCCAAAGCTTTCTTGGCTCTTTGATGAGTAAAGCAAACATTTTCAAATACCTTCTGCATTATTTTCAGAGAGGAAGAGATGCTTAGCTTGTCTTTAACTTTTCATTCATTTATACAAACAAGCATATTCATGAGCTTCTCAGGTTAATGATGGTAAATCAATCTGGGTTTCATTTGCTTTGGAACCTGCCACAGATTCATCTGTTGGGAAGATTAGATTATTCTCAGCCAAAACTTTCAAAGGAAATAACTCTTTTCAAACAGGCCAAATCCATGTTGACAATAAGCTGAAGGACATACAGTGCCACATGGACCGCGGGGAGAGGGTAAGAGGGGGGCTGCTCACATGCCTCTTCCTCAGTCAGGAGCTGACGCTGGAGGAGATCTATGCCAACATGACAGAGATGCTGCTGGCCGGTGTCGACACGGTAAGTGTCTTGGCCTTTCTCTCTTCTCCATAAGCAAAACACAACTAAGCCGGGGCCTTTGCTAGTAGTCTCTCTTTTTTTTTTAATGAATTAATTTTTTATTGGTGTTCAATTTACCAACATACAGAATAACACCCAGTGCTCATCCCGTCAAGTGCCCCCCTCAGTGCCCGTCACCAATTCACCCCCACCCGCCGCCCTCCTCCCCTTCCACCACCCCTAGTTCGTTTCCCAGAGTTAGGAGTGTTTACGTTCTGTCTCCCTTTCTGATATTTCCCACACATTTCTTCTCCCTTCCCTTATATTCCCTTTCACTATTATTTATATTCCCCAAATGAATGAGAACATACACTGTTTGTCCTTCTCCGATTGACTTACTTCACTCAGCATAATACCCTCCAGTTCCATCCACGTTGAAGCAAATGGTGGGTATTTGTCATTTCTAATGGCTGAGGAATATTCCATTGTATACATAAACCACATCTTCTTTATCCATTCATCTGTCGATGGACACCGAAGCTCCTTCCAGTTTGGCTATTGTGGACATTGCTGCTAGAAACATCGGGGTGCAGGTGTCCCGGCGTTTCATTGCATCTGTATCTTTGGGGTAAATCCCCAGCAGTGCAATTGCTGGGTCGTAGGGCAGGTCTATTTTTAACTCTTTGAGGAACCTCCACACAGTTTTCCAGAGTGGCTGCACCAGTTCACATTCCCACCAACAGTGCAGGAGGGTTCTCCTTTCTCCGTATCCTCTCCAACATTTGTGGTTTCCTGCCTTGTTAATTTTCCCCATTCTCACTGGTGTGAGGTGGTATCTCATTGTGGTCTTCATTTGTATTTCCCTGATGGCAAGTGATGCAGAGCATTTCCTCATGTGCGTGTTGGCCATTTCTATGTCTTCCTCTGTGAGATTTCTGTTCATGTCTTTTGCCCATTTCATGATTGGATTGTTTGTTTCTTTGGTGTTGAGTTTAAGAAGTTCTTTATAGATCTTGGAAACTAGCCCTTTATCTGATACGTTATTTGCAAATATCTTCTCCCATTCTGTAGGTTGTCTTTGAGTTTTGTTGACTGTATCCTTTGCTGTGCAAAAGCTTCTTATCTTGATGAAGTCCCAATAGTTCATTTTTGCTTTTGTTTCTTTTGCCTTCGTGGATGTATCTTGCAAGAAGCTACTGTGGCCGAGTTCAAAAAGGGTGTTGCCTGTGTTCTCCTCTAGGATTTTGATGGAATCTTGTCTCACATTTAGATCTTTCATCCATTTTGAGTTTATCTTTGTGTCTGGTGCAAGAAAATGGTCTAGTTTCATTCTTCTGCATGTGGATGTCCAATTTTCCCGGCACCATTTATTGAAGAGACTGTCTTTCTTCCAGTGGATAGTCTTTCCTCCTTTATCGAATATTAGTTGACCATAAAGTTCAGGGTCCACTTCTGGGTTCTCTACTCTGTTCCATTGATCTATGTGTCTGTTTTTGTGCCAGTACCACACTGTCTTGATGACCACAGCTTTGTAGTACAACCTGAAATCTGGCATTGTGATGCCCCAGGTATGGTTTTCTTTTTTAAAATTCCCCTGACTATTCGGGGTCTTTTCTGATTCCACACAAATCTTAAAATAATTTGTTCTAACTCTCTGAAGAAAGTCCATGGTATTTTGATAGGGATTGCATTAAACGTGTAAATTGCCCTGGGTAACATTGACATTTTCACAATATTAATTCTGCCAGTCCATGAGCGTGGTATATTTTTCCATCTCTTTGTGTCTTCCTCAATTTCTTTCAGAAGTGTTCTATAGTTTTGAGGGTATAGATCCTTGACCTCTTTGGTTAGGTTTATTCCTAGGTATCTTATGCTTTTGGGTGCAATTGTAAATGGGATTGACTCCTTAATTTCTCTTTCTTCAGCCTCATTGTTAGTGTATAGAAATGCCATTGATTTCTGGGCATTGATTTTGTATCCTGCCACGCTACCGAATTGCTGTATGAGTTCTAGCAATCTTGGGGTGGAGGCTTTTGGGTTTTCTATGTAGAGTATCATGTCATCAGCGAAGAGGGAGAGTTTGACTTCTTCTTTGCCAATTTGAATGCTTTTAATGTCTTTTTGTTTGATTGCTGAGGCTAGGACTTCCAGTACTATGTTGAATAGCAGTGGTGAGAGTGGACATCCCTGTCTTGTTCCTGATCTTAGGGGAAAGGCTCCCAGTGCTTCCCCATTGAGAATGATATTTGCTGTGGGCTTTTCGTGGATGGCTTTTAAGATGTTGAGGAATGTTCCCTCTATCCCTACACTCTGAAGAGTTTTGATCAGGAATGGATGCTGTATTTTGTCAAATGCTTTCCCCGCATCTAATGAGAGGATCATATGGTTCTTGGTTTTTCTCTTGCTGATATGATGAATCACATTGATTGTTTTACGAGTGTTCTTTGCTAGTAATCTCATATGTGTTTGCACTAACTGAACATTTGCTTTACTGCTGAAAGTCTCCAGGAGAAAAATCTAACTTTTAAATAATATGCATGTATTTTATTGTATCATTTATTTATTTAGATTTTATTTATTTATTTGAGAGAGAGTGAGTTCATGAGAAAGCACGAGCAGGGGCAGAGCGAGACAGAGAGGCAGACTCCCCATTGAGCAGGGACCCACCCCTAACCCCCACCTCCACTCCCCGACCTGGGGCTCTGTCCCAGGACCCTGAGATCATGACCTGAGCTAAAAGTAGACACTTCACCAACTGAGCCACCCAGGTGCCCAATATACATGTATTTGAAAACATAAAACCATAATTCTGCAAAAAAGGTAACCCCCATTTAGTTATCATGCACACAAAGCAACAATGTGTTTTAAAATTTAAAAATCATTCCCGATTTGCAAACGTTGGTCCATTGCTTCATAATCTCAGAAATGAAGAAGGCACAGATGTTAAAAACTTTATTCATCGTTTAAAATATTGCAGGTCATGGAGAACTTCCCAATTAATTTTATAAAGCCACCATAACTCTTAAACCAAAATCTGCTAAAGAGAGCATAAAGAAAGAAAAGTGTAACAAACAGTTTGACTTAGGAATATATTTGCCTATCAATCTTAAATAAGATCCCAATGAACGGATTTATTGTGGCAGGTGAATAATCTACTATGACCAAGGAAGGAGGAATATCAGAATGAAACAAAGCACTGCCAGTTGACTGGGTGGTAATTCCATCCCCTGTTGTTAAGTGAGACATGAAGATGCAGAAAACTGTATATGCTGTGCTCCTGTTGGTAAAACAAATGGTGGCATGGCCCCTGCCCATCTGTGTGCATATCTGTGTCTGTATGTGACCTTATGAGTGTGGAGGAAGTATGGAGGTTACACACTGAGTTGTCAACATGGGTCACCTGGATGGGAGGGTGCTGTGGGGCAAAGGGAGTCCAGTTTCCTCCCAAAACATATGTAATAGGATACCTTTATTCATGTATGAAAAATGATATACATGGGGGTATATAACCAGAGAAATTTTATTTTATTATTATTTTTAAAGATTTTATTTATTTATTCAGGAGAGACACACAGAGAGAGGCAGAGACATAGGCAGAGGGAGAAGAAGCAGGCTCCCTGCAGGAAGCCTGATTCCAGGAGCCCAGGATCACAACCTAAGCCAAAGGCAGATGCCCAACCACGGAGCCACCCAGGCATCCCGGTCCCACACAGAAAAATTTTAAAATTTGCTAAAAAGAAGTAGTGAAACAGAGGCAAGCAGGGCCAGGCTTTTAGTATCTGGTGGAAGAAAAGTTCATTGAGTGAAATAATTAAGATTTGCCTGGTGCTTTACTCTTTCCAAAGCCCTTCAAAACTAAACAACTAAGCTCCTCACCTCCAAGGTTTTCCTTTACACGAGTGCTTCCTGAACTGGATTGAGGCACAAACCTGTTTAAAGGAAGAACTACCCCCACCCAGGGTTGACATTATTTTTATTATAATCTCATGTAAACATGTAAAAGCAAAAAAAAAAAAAAAAAAAAAAAAGAGTATAAACTCATTCTTATGGATCTTCTACAACAATAAAACAAAACCATCTATCAAGCTAACCAATGAAATCAATATGATCAATGAAAATTCTTATCAGCCCGTTGAATGCAGTGGGTGATGTAGGTTTGCCTGAACCAGGAAGGGATGAGTGACCGGATGGCCTCACCTCTAAGCGGATTTGGGTGCATTTCCCCTCCTGCCCCCTGGTGGTAACTACGAGCATCACACGAGGTGGAGCTCAGAAAGGAAGGACCATTCCTACCAGAGGCGGGTGAAGGGTGCATCAGACAACTTCATATTCATTTTCTAACATATTACTTAAAAAACTTTATTGCAGTATAATTTATGCAAAAGAAACTGCATCCTTTTAAACCGTACAATTTGATAACAAATTGTTGGCAGATACAGGATAAACACAAATGCAATCATTTATGAAACCACTGCCACGGTCAAGATCCTAAACATTTCTACCATCCCTGAAATTTACTTACCCTCATTTCAGTCTATCTCTCCTGACACCCCTGCCCCTGGCAACCACTGAACTGCTTTCTGATGCTGAGCATCAGTTCTCACTTTTCTAGGAATTTATAGAAATGGAATCATGCAGTGTGTATTTTGCATCTAGCTTCATTCACTTAGCAAATGATTTCAGGATTCACTGATATAGTTGCATACAGGCATCCCTCACTTTATTGTACCTCGAAGATTGTATGTATGTGTGTGTGTGTTTTGTTTTGTTTTGTTCTTTACAAATTAAAGGTTTGTAGCCACCCTGCATTAAGCAAGTCTGTCGGCTCCGTGTCACATTTTGCTATTTCTCAGGATATTTCAAACATTTTAATTATTATATTCATTATAACAAATATATAGTACATATTATATTTGTAATAATATATAATATATAAACATATATTATATTTGTTATAATAATATATAATAGAATCCCTGGTCTGCTCAGTGGGTGATTAAGACTTGCTGAAAGCTCAGATGACCGGTTAGCATTTTTTAGCAATGAAGTATTTTAAAATTAAGGTGGGTACATTGTTGTTTTAGACACAATGCTATTGCATACTTAATAGATTGTGGTGCAGTGTAAACATTACTTTTATGTGTACTAGGAAACCTAAGATTCATTTGAGACTCACTTTATTGTGATCCTCGTTTTATTGTGGTGGTCTGGAGCCCAACCCACAGTATCTATGAGGTACAAATATAGTATTCCATTCTATGTATATACTGCATTTGGTTTTTCCACAGAAATTAGATTTTAATAGAAATTTATAAATTATTTCCTTATCATTTATAAGGAAGGACTTGTGCATTATGTATATATTACAGAAGAGCTTGCCCTCTAAAAACATATAATATCTATTATAGGGAAATGATATCAGTATGGCCTACCGACTTTAGATTTTGTTTTTAGGTAAAAGAGAAGACATTTATACTGTGGAATATCCTTGTTTATAAGAGAGTGAAATATAGTCACATAGATAATAGTGAGCATGTAGTGAGAGTTTTAGAACCTAGGAGCATAAAATAGAATTATTCTCAATAACCAGAAATGTAATTCTTCAGTCTGAGACGTGATATAAAAAATGATACTGTTTTGCATAAATTACCTATTAAATCCTTCAGGCTGCTTTACTTGAGAAGTGCATGGAAACAGTGGCTGACAAATAGTGACCTCCCCCTCCCAGATGTGATGACCAAGCGGGCCCCACCCAGCCATCGTGGGCTCTTGAAGTTCCATACTGAATGGTTTTGGACTGATAGGCAGTCTGGCCCTTTCTAGCAAAAAACAGATGACTGTTGCAGAAAAGGTCACAGAAAGTTCCGGACACAACTTGCAGGCTTGACCAGCATCTTTAGGTCCTCTCAGACTCCATTGAAGAGGATTGCTCTTAAATGATCCAAAAACGTTCTAAAATAATCTCTCCTGTGGTCCTTTATTGAAGGACATTGAATCACATAGTTGATGTTGCTTTCCAAAAATATTTGTTTTTTTTTTTCTGGCATGAATTAGGGAAAATCACCTTTTGTTTGGGCAAGACCTTACGTGCTCAGATAGAGTTGTATGAATGTGACTCTGCCCAGTGCTAATGCTTATGTGACTTCATGTCTATGTTGCCTGCTACTTAAATCCTTGGCATTACTCATCTTGTGTGTGTCTGCTGATTTCTTTATTAGACTTCGTTCACGTTATCCTGGGCAGTGTATCTCCTCGCCAGGCACCCACAAGTGCAGCAGACCCTGTACCAGGAGATCGTTAAGAATCTGGGGGAGAGGCACATCCCAACGGCAGCTGACGTCCCCAAAGTCCCACTGGTCAGAGCTCTGCTGAAGGAAACCTTGAGGTAAAAAGCTCACCAAAATTCACGTCCAAAACTGTCTTTTAAGTCTGATTCCTTATCATGATGATTTATGCTTTTGACTTAAAAACCAGGTCCAAAGCAAATGCTCCAACAACCTTCAGTGGCCGCAGTGTTTAAGAAGGGGATGTTTATAACTACCTTTGTTTCCTCTCTGCCCTTGTCAGAAGAGCAGAAAGGCTGTTCTGTTTTACGGTCTGAAATATTAATTGTTCTTCATAAAGCTCTTTGGAGCTGTCACCAGGCATCGTACCTGCTTTACTCATTTGGTTCACCAAGTTCCCCAGCATGCTCCTGGATCAGTACTCCCTGGTTTCTGTTCCTCCAAAAGTAAAGCAGAACAAAATTGATCAGGAAAATATTTTGAGCTGTTTGGTTAATTACCAAATCTGCTTACTGTGGTTCTTATGTGGATTGGAGACTCCCCATAGCCTCAGTCACTCACTTCTCGGCAAGGTTTTACCAACACCCAGAAAAGCCCGGACGTGGGGAAGTGGTTGGCTTTGGGTGGATTTAGGTGGGAGGTAGGATCAGGTGGCCAGGGAAATTTCTTCCTCCTTTGAGGTTCAAGGATTCTGAGCACAGTGTTCCTCTGTGGAGGAACTGCCATGAGGAAGAGCAGAGGTGGGTACATGGTATACACTACAATAATTCTTTTAAACTTGGCTTGATTGTGGCGTTTCAAATTATGGTGCATCCTCAATCTACAACATGCTTAACCTGGCCAGGGTGAGGGGGAAGCTAGCTGTGTGTTTACTGGTATTTGTCAATAGTTTTTTTTTTTTAATTTTTTTTTTTTAATTTTTATTTATGATAGTCACAGAGAGAGAGAGAGAGAGGCAGAGACACAGGCAGAGGGAGAAGCAGGCTCCATGCACCGGGAGCCCGATGTGGGACTCGATCCCGGGTCTCCAGGATTGCGCCCTGGGCCAAAGGTAGGCGCCAAACCGCTGCGCCACCCAGGGATCCCTTGTCAATAGTTTTATTCAGAGTTTTCTTCAGATTGCCTCTCTGAGTCAATCCAAAAGCTGAAGTATAGCATTTCTCAAAATGTGTTTCCTGTGGGTCCTGTGCCCATGTAAATGTCCCAAACTCGGGATGATCCCTACTGGGAAGCAATAGCACATTCAAGCCTCTGCTTTGTATTTCCTAAACACTTTTGACCGGGGAACCTGCTTTCCCCATTCCTCAGAATACGCATGGGCCAGAGCTAAGGAGCCATGAAGGTCCTTACGAGATTTCTTAGTTGAAAGTGGACCGTGTGTTACATTTTCGAAAACTGAAAGTAGCAAAACATCCAGACTTTTGAAAGTTTAGTACATTAAAAGTGACCACCCAGGGCAGCCCGGGTGGCTCAGCGGTTTAGCGCCACCTTCAGCCCAGGGTGTGATCCTGGAGTCCCGGGATCGAGTCCTGCGTCAGGCTCCCTGCATGGAGCCTGCTTCTCCCTCTGCCTGTGTCTCTGCCTCTCTCTCATGAATAAATAAATAAAATCCTTAAAAAAAAAAAAGTATAAGTGACCACCCCATTCCCACTTTCATTGATTCTCTTCCAGGCTGTTTCCAGTGCTGCCGGGAAACGGCAGGGTCACCCAGGAAGACCTGGTCGTTGGGGGGTACCTGATTCCCAAAGGCGTGAGTTGAGCTGCCGGGGTGTGGGGGTGGCTCCGCCGTGGCGGCTGAGTGGGAGATCTGCTGTGTGTAGGAAGTCCTTGCGTGCAAGCACATGTCAGGAGTTTCCTTTCCTTCTGCATGTGTTTTATGATGAAGATGGGGCTTAGAAAGCAAGGAAGTGCTTATTACCCTGCGAAAAGCAAAGCCAGATGTTTCTGTCCCTTGCAGGCCTCTCTCCTGTCTCCCCCAGAGGCCCGCGGACCAGCAGCTGTGGAGGGGGTGGGGAGAGGATGGACAGCCTTGAATCACCTGGGTGGCTTCCCCGGGCACAAGGGGTGTGCATCCACAGCAGGAGGACTGCCGCTCCGGGGGTCTTTACGCGGCTCCTCCTGGCCAGAAGTACTTCTGTAGGGACTGTCCAACCAGGGGGTGGAGTGGGAGGGGGTTCTGGCCTCTGCTTTGCTTTTGCCTGATCCTATTCTTTATTTCTTTTCTGTTGCAAATGGTGTCCTCAGACCCAGCTGGCCCTCTGCCACTACGCCACGTCCTACGAGGATGAAAACTTCCCTCGGGCCAAGGAGTTCTGGCCAGAGCGCTGGCTGCGAAAGGGAAGCCTGGACCGAGTTGACAACTTTGGGTCCATCCCCTTTGGGTACGGGGTTCGGAGTTGCATTGGGCGGAGAATTGCGGAGCTGGAGATCCATCTCGTCATCATCCAGGTAGGCATGTGGGGGCCAGAGGTCGGCCTTCTGCCTCGGCCTTTTTATTGAGCTCTACCAGAGGAAGACTTGGGTGGGAAGGAGAAGCGATTTTGAAAGCTCAAAAGCAAGAGCTTCATGTTAAATCTCTTTTATATTTTAAGATTTTTAAAAATTTAATTTATTCATAAGAGACACAGAGAGGCAGAGACACAGGCAGAGGGAGAAGTAGGCTCCCCGCAGGGAGATGTAGGACTTGATCTCAGGACTCCAGGATCATGACCTGAGCCAAAGGCAGGACTCCAGGATCACGACCTGACCAGAAGGCAGCTGTTCAACCACTGAGCCACCCAGAAGTCTCTCCCTTTTATATTTTAAAGTGCCACCCCCGTCGGTCCCCTAACTACTCACCAAAACTCTTTTCTCCTTGGAACCCTGGGACAGCAGTTGGGGCCCTTGGAGGCCTGAAGGATTGGGAGGTGTGCATGTTGCGGTTGTCTACAGGGGCCTGAGAACTCAGCTCTTCATCACACAAGGAGCTCTCGACACAAGCGAATGGGAAAGTGTCAAACTAGTGGTCCTCCAATGTTGTGGAGCAGCAAAGGCATTAGGAAACTCCTTAAAATACAGGTTCCTGGGTCCGCTGCAGAGATAGTAATTTGGTGGGCCTGGGGTCAGGCTATTGGGGGGTGATTCTGACTCCATAACTGCTGGGCTACACTCTGAGACGTGTGAACCAGCCACTTACACAGCACAGTGGTTCTCAAACTTATTTAGGTTGTGAAATATCAGGAAGGCTTGGTTTTTGTTGGGAAATACCTTACATTTAATCTCTTGCTATTGAAATAGATGCTTTTGTACCTATGCTGTATTTTTGTTCATGCTGTAGCATGAGCTAAATTGTGTTTGAAGGAAATTTTATAAAAGAAAATCCTTTAGTAGAGAAAATTCTACTTACTAAATTTCCTTGCAAATTTAGGAAGACTACTATTAATATATCTTAGCCATGGAAGACCTTGGCCCCAACTTTGGGAGCTAGTGCCATTGACATCGTATTGGAAGAATGTAGAGATTACCTGGTGACCCAGGCTCCCCATTTCATTGAGGAGGCAACTGACACTCAGAGAATTGAGCCGCTTGCCAAAGTCACAGAGTGGCAAATGCGTGGCACCATCCAGGTGTCTTGACTCCTTCCTGTGTCTCCCCCACATGTCATGGGGGTTCCTTCCTGTGGCCTCCCAGAGCCCAGAGAGGAACACAGAGGGGCTGGGACCTTGATAATGGATGGCCCAAGAGAGCATGAGGCACTACAGAAGCCTGGCCTGCCTGGGAGGGGTGGAGAGGGATTTTGGATGGCCAGCACTTGGAGACAGCTCTGCGAGCTGGAGAAGTTGAGGGGCTACTGCCCAGCTGGGGAGCACAGAGCAGGAGGCATGGGAGGAGAACACCTCTGGAGCTGGGTGGCTGGGGTGGGAGAGACAGCCCAGTGACAGGGATGTCACATGGTCACCCCCCCATGCCCTGTCTGTCATGGTGCGGAAGTTGCTGGCAAAGCTCCGTGATGTTGCCCCCAATGCAGCCATCCCTGGGAGTAGTGGGCCCTGCGGACACTGGCCTGTCCCAGTCGTGTCTAAAGTGAACGGCAGCTCAGTGCGGCATGGATGTGAGTTCCAGGGCAAGTGGACTCAAATCCCAGTTCTGCTGTTTTCTAGTCCTGACACTCTGGGCAGGTTTTTCAGCCAAGCTCAGCCTATTTCTTTATTCACAATCTGGGCGCAATACCTACTTCTGGGTGTGTGAGGACTAAAAATTGTGTGTACACACAGTCTGTGCCAAAGAAGTGGAAGCTGCCATTGCCCATACACCTGCCCTGAGTGCTGCTCTTGGGTTTTCAGGAAGGTCCCACGCTCCATAAAATGCTGCCATATATTCTGCAGTTGCATCTTGGACAGACAGAGGCCACTTCCTACTGGGAGTCAATCTGTGGGCCGTGGGGCTTGCTGCTTCTCCAGCTCTGGCTGCCTGAAGAACGAGGGCGGGGGGTGCACCACAAGAGCACAAGGTGCCAGCCGAGGGCACAGAGGCCAACCCTGCCCGGTGCTTCCACTGGAAGATGGTCAGAAACAGGGTGTTCAGTGGCAGTGATGGGGTTTTGTTTGTTTGGTGCTATTAACATACAAGTGTACCTGCTGCAGTTTTTCCTTAGAGTCCTCATTTCCACTTGTGCAAATATAGAAGGGGACCATCATTATTTGTAATTATCAAGAAAAAAAAAGAGAATAGGCACAAATAAGCTGTGCTAAGAATGAGAAAGGAGACATAGCTAAACACGCAGTCATTGATTTTTTTTAAATCAAGAAAATACCACAAATGGCTTTTTTTTTTGCTAATAGCTTTGAAGACTTAGATAAAATGTACAATGTACTAGAAAATGTGAATTGCCCAATTGACTCAAAGGAAAATAGACCTCAGATACTGAATACATGGAATCAGTGGTAAGAAGATTTACCCCTACCCCCAAACGTTCCAGACCTAGACAGCTTCATTACAAGTTTTATCAAACCTTCAAAGAATGGGTAATCGTCTTATACAAACAGAGGCTAGCAAAAGAAGTCTCATTTTTATGAGACTTGCATAGCCCTGATATACAAAACCTGGAGAGAATAATTTGAGAAGGGAAAACTACTGGCCAATCTGATGTATTAACAAAGATGGAAAATATCCTAAGTGACAAGTTGGCAAACCAAATCCAGCAGCATATGAAACAAAAGTGCATCCTCAGCACATGAGGTTTATTCAGGAATGCAGGGATGGCCCACCTCATGGACATCTGTTGATATCATTTGCCACAGTAGCTAACTGAAGGAGAAAAATTATATGACCACCCCTGAAAAGAATTGATAGCATTCCACACACATTCATGAAGAAAATCTCTCAGCACACTAGTAACCGAGGGGCTCTCCATAATCCTATAAGTGGCCATTTCCCCCACAGGACAGGGAGCATAACTGTAGCTTTGGGAAGGGAAAGGACTGTAATTAATGGTGCACTGTCAAACTGTTTCCTTAAAATTGGGAACAAGATATTTGTATCACAAGGAGAACTTTTAGAAGATACACTCAGCTCCTTGGAAATTGCGACTCGGGGCACAAGAGGGGCTTTGTTTTTTTAAGATCTTATTTATTTATTCACGAGAGACACAGAGAGAGGCAGAGACACAGGCAGGGGGAGAAGCAGGCTCCCTGCGGGAAGCCCAATGCGGGACTCCATCCTGGATCCCGAGATCACGCCCTGGGCCAAAGGCAGACGCTCAACCACTGAGCCACCCAGATGTCCCAAGGGGCTTTGTTTTTTGCTTGTATGTTTCCTGTATGGTTTGGACTTTTTTTAGTGAGCATAGTGTTGCCAACTCAGAAAGGGAAAAAGATCCTGCGGCACATTGGCTTTGAAGTGAATTCTCCTGCTTCAGGGGATATGCAAGCAGTTCTCTGAAGTCAGAACCAAAGGTCAGAGGTTAGATGTTTTGCTAAAGCCCTCTGGATACTACAACATGATGGACTGCCTAAATACAGGTTGTTCAGCTTGGCTCCTGGAACGTGACGATGGAGGGAGTTCAATATATGTCCCCAATCAACCCTGCCCCTGACCCCTACCTCCTGCCCCTTGCTCCCTGCGTGGCCTCCCCTGGAGCCCCAGCCCACCCTAGGACCTGTCAGTGGGCCCTGCTTCTTTGCCTGGGAGACGAGGGTGGAGAGAGAGTCAGGGCAGGGTGATGGTAGGCAGCCTGGATCTCGTGTGGCATTATATGTTCTCCAGAACTGATGCTTGTTAAGTGGGGCTTTCTTCTGGACCCAGGGGCAGCAGTAGGGGGCAGCAGCTAGTCTGCTGGTGAGCATGGCCCTCTGTCCCCTCCAAGATCCCACGTGTGCTCTGACACAGGTCGTCAGAGCAGGTTGCCTTGAGTTCCCTAAGCCAACATGACCTTGAACATCAGGCCAGGGCCGTTGATGGTGGAGGTTCTTGCTTTAGGGGATGGATACTTTGGTGCTCTTTAAAACTCATTATTCAGATGCTTTTCAGTTTTTCCCTGAGTGGTAGAGATGGTTCTCTTTTGAACCACAGAAATAAGAAACGGAATCCAGGTACAGATGGAGAATATTTAAATTAAGGACATTAATCACTGATACCTGTTTGGCTGATTCACCTGCCAACAGTGGTGCGCCCCCCAGTCCTCTATCACCTCAGATTCCTAGAGGGAGGGAACCCTGGGATTTCACCTTGTCCCCTCTGTCCTTCTTGCTCCTTTGATACCTTCTTTACCTAGACCTAAAGAGGAAGCAGAGGAGTTGGAGTTTTGAAATGGCTGAGAAAATGGAAGCCCTTTGAACGTTGTGTCTGCATAGTTTTGTCATGTGAGCTTCCCAGTTGCTCAGTGGACAGGCGGGGCTCCCGTGCAGGACCTAGTGCTGCTTTGGGCCCACAGCATTCCCCTGTGTCCCCTGACTGGTGACTGGTGTCCTATACCATGGCTGTGCCCACTTCCTGGGCTCCTGCTGCCCATGGACTCCAGAAGAGGCTGAAGGACACTCATCCAGAGCACTGCAAGTCTTCTGCTGTTCCCATTTTGAATCACCCCTCTCTTTTTTTCCTTAGTTGCTTCAACATTTTGAGATCAAACCATCCTCTTGGACTAAAGCTGTTCCTGCAAAAACCCATGGGCTGCTGACGCCAGGGGGGCCCATCCACGTGCGTTTCGTTAACAGAAAGTGAGCCTGTATTTTAAAACCCAGCCAACTGCCTGACACAACCTGGGTGTTCCCATGTCACCGATGACAGCGGAGGAGGGAAATGATCACTTTTAGAGGCTGCCTTGGTGATAACCTGCTCCCCCCCCCCATTCTGGGACACTTGTATGTCTTTATGCAGAGCAATGTCAAAAGATTATTCAACTTTTTGCAAACCAGTGTTGTCTTTTCTTTGGAGAAATGGCTGTTTAAAGATGAGTGGCACAAGAGACTCATTTTAGACCTAAGGACATCTCCAGCCTGAAAATGAAAGGTTTGAGAACCATTTACCATTCAAATGGTCCTCAAAAGAAAGCTGGGGTAGCAATCCTCATATCAGATAAATTAAAGTTTATCCCAAAGACTGTAGTAAGAGATGAAGAGGGACACTATATAATACTTAAAGGGTCTATCCAACAAGAAGACCTAACAATCATGAATATTTATGCCCTTAATGTGGGAGCTGCCAAGTATATCAATCAACTAATAACCAAAGTAAAGACATATTTAGAAAATAATACACTAATAATAGGAGACATCAACAGACACCACTTTCATTAAATGACAGATCCTCTAAGCATAACATCCCCAAGAAACAAGAGCTTTAAATGATACACTGGACCAGATGGATTTCATAGATATCTACAGAACTTTACATCCAAACTCAACTGAATACACATTCTTCTCAAGTGCACATGGAACTTTCTCCAGAATATACCATATACTGGGTCACAAATCAGGTCTCAACTGATACCAAAAGATTAGGATTGTCCCCTGCATATTTCAGGTCACAATGCTTTGAAACTAGAACTCAATCACAAGAAGAAATTTGGAAGAAACTCAAACACATGGACGTTAAAGAGCATCCTACTAAAAGATGAATGGGTCAACCAGGAAATTAGAAAAGAATTAAAAACATTTACAGAAACTAATGAAGATACAACCATTCAAAACCTTTGGGATACAGCAAAAGCAGTCCTAAGAGGGAAATACATCTCAATACAAGCATCCCTCAGAAAATTGGAAAAAACTCAAATACACAAGCTAACCTTGCATCTAAAGGAACTGGAGAAATAACAGCAAATAAAACCTGCACTAAGCAGAAGAAGAGAGATAATAAAGATTCGAGAAGAACTCAATGAAATAGAGACCAGAATAACTGTAGAAAAGATGAACAAAACCAGGAGTTCGTTCTTTGAAAGAATTAATAAGATAGATAAACCATTAGTCAGGCTTATTAAAAAGAAAAAAGACTCAAATTAATAAAATCATGAATGAAAGAGAAGAAATCACAACCAATGCCAAGAAAACACAAATGATTTTAAAAACGTATTATGAGCAGCTATACACCAATAAATTAGCCAATCTAGAAGAAATGGATGTGTTTCTGGAAAACCACAAATTACCAAAACTGGAACAGGATGAAATAGAAAACCTGAACACACAAATAACCAGGGAGGAAATTGAAGCAGTCATCAAAAACCTCCCAAGACACAAAAGTCCAGGGCCAGATGGCTTCTCAGGGGAATTCTATCAAACATTTAAAGAAGAAACAATATCTATTTTACTAAACCTGTACCCTAAGATAGAAAGGAATGGAGTACTTCCAAATGTGTTCTATGAGGCCAGCATCACCTTAATTCCAAAACCAGACAACCCCCCCCCAAAAAAAAGAATTATAGACCAATATCCCTGATGAACACAGAGGCAAAAATTCTCAACAAGATACTAGCCAATAGGATCCAACAGTATATTAAGAGGATTGTACCATGACCAAGTGAGATTTATCCCCGGGATGCAAGGTTGGTTCAACACCTTGGTAAAACAATCAACGTGATAGATAATAACAAGAGAAAAAACAAGAACCATATGATCCTTTCAACAGATTCAGAGAAAGCATTTGACAGGAGCCCGGCCCGTCCACTGAGTAACTGGGAAGCTCACGTGACAAAGATATGCAGACACAACATTCAAAGGGCTTCCATTTTCTCAGCCATTTGAAAATGCATTTGACAAAATACAGCATCCATTCCTGATCAAAACTCCTCAGAGTGTAGGGATAAAGGGAACATTCCTCAGCATCTTAAAGCCATCAATGAAAAGTCCACAACAAATATTCTCATTGGGGAAAAACTGAGAGCCTTTCCCCTAACATCAGGAATACAACAGGGATGTCCACTCTCACTACTGCTATTCAACATAGAAGTCCTAGCCTCAGCAATCAGACAACAAAAGGAAATAAAAGCCATTCAAATTGGCAAAGAAGAAGTCATACTCTCCCTCTTCGCAGATGACATGATACTCTACATAGAAAACACAAAGTCTCCACCCTAAGATTGCTAGAACTCATACAGCAATTTAGCCATGTGGCAGGATACAAAATCAATGCCCAGAAACCAGTGGCATTTCTATACATTAACAATGAGACTGAAGAAAGAAATTAAGGAGTTAATCCCATTTACAATTGCACCAAAAACATAAGATATCTAGGAATAAACCTAACGAAAGAGATAAAAGATCTATACCCTAAAAACTACAAAACACTTCTGAAAGAATTTGAGGAAGAAACAAAGGAATGGAAAAATATTCCATGCTCATGGATTGGAAGAATTAATATTGGAAAAATGTCTAAGCTACCCAGGGCAATTTACACATTCAGTGCAGTACCTATCAAAATACCATGGACTTTCTTCAGAGAGTTGGAACAAATCATCTTAAGATTAGTGTGGAATCAGAAAAGACCCCGGGAATATTGAAAAAGAAAACCAGAACTGGGGGCATCACAATGCCAGATTTCAGGTTGTACTACAAAGCTGTGATCATCAGGACAGTGTGGTACTGACACAAAAACAGACACATAGATCAATGGAACAGAATAGAGAACCCAGAAATGGGCTCTCAACTCTATGGTCAACTAATATTCGACAAAGAAGGAATGAGAATCCACATGAAAAAGGACAGTCTCTTCAATAAATGGTGCTGGGAAAATTGGACAGCCACGTGCAGAAGAATGAAACTAGACCACTCTCTTGCACCAGACACAAAGATAGACTCAAAATGGATGAAATATCTAAATGTGACACAAGAATCCATCAAAATCCTAGAGGAGAACACAGGCAACATGCTTTTTGAACTTGGCCACAGCAACTTCTTGCAAGATACATTTGTGAAGGCAAGAGAAACAAAAGCAAAAATCAACTATTGGGACTTAAGTTAAGAAGCTTTTGCACAGCAAAGGATACAGTCAACAAAACTCAAAGACAACCTACAGAATGGGAGAGGATATTTGCAAATGACGTACCAGAGAAAGGGCTAGTATCCAAGATCTATAAAGAACTTCTTAAACTCAACACCAAAGAAACAAACAATCCAATCATGAAATGGGCAGAAGACATGAAGAGAAATCTCACAGAGGAAGACATAGACATGGCCAACATGCACATGAGAAAATGCTCTGCATCACTTGCCTCAGGGAAATACAAATCAAAACCACAATGAGATACCACCTCACGCCAGTGAGAATGGGGAAAATTAACAAGGCAGGAAACCACAAATGTTGGAGAGGATGCGGAGAAAAGGGAACCCTCTTACACTGTTGGTGGGAATGTGAACTGGTGCAGCCACTCTGGAAAACTGTGTGGAGGTTCCTCAAAGAGTTAAAAATAAACCTGCCCTAGGATCCAGCAATTGCACTACTGGGGATTTACCCCAAAGATACAGATGTAGTGAAACGCTGGGACACCTGCAGCCCAATGTTTCTAGCAGCAATGGCCACAATAGCCTAACTGTGTCAGGAGCCTCGGTGTCCATCGACAGATGAATGGATAAAGAAGATGTGGTCTATGTATACAATGGAATATTACTCAGCCATTAGAAATGACAAATACTCAGCATTTGCTTCAATGTGGATGGAACTGGAGGGTATTATGCTTAGTGAAGTAAGTCAATCGGAGAAGGACAAACATTATATGGTCTCACTCATATGGGGAATATAAAAAGTGGTGAAAGGGAATATAGGGGAAAGGAGAGAAAATGGGTGGGAAATACCAGAGAGGGTGATGGAACATGAGAGACTCTTAACTCTGGGAAACGAACAAGGGGTAGTGGAAGGAAAGGTGGGCAGGTGATGGGGTGACTTGGGTGATGGGCACTGAGGGGGGCACTTGACAGGATGTTACACTATGTTGGCAAATCAAACTCCAATAAAAAATATACAAAAAAAAAAAAAAAAGACAAGTGCACTGGATCGTTGGTGTTTCCTATGTGGTCTTACCCTTGTGCTATACTTGATATGCAACTAACTATAGTATCCTATACGTTCATTCAAGGAAATGTTGGTTTACTTATAAATTCAGTGCCTGAATATTTGTTCTGTAATACTGCACCAGGACTCTGTCAAGAGGCAAATGTAACACTGTTTCTAATTTGAAGAGGGAGCATTACGAATGTCTCTGTAATAATGTAAGTATGGGAAGAAATCACGGAGTCAACATTTTATCATGAGCACCAGTTAGATCCTGCAGGAGGGCTCAAAATTAAAAGGACCATATTCTTATTTTTCTCTCCAAGATTGGTGCTTCTTTTTCCAGTAACAGCTCCTAAAGAAGTTGAATATTAGCTTTTCTTTGAAAGAAATCATCAGTAAAACGTAGAACTTCTGGTGAAATACAGAATAATTGGGCTTTCTAACTAAGTGTAAACGTTAAGCAGATGTATAAGAAAGAAAATCTGATGGTGTGGAATTTCATTGCCTCAGTCGAGAAAAATGAATTAAACAAAGCATCGTGGCAAACACTGTAACTTTAGAACATTTTTATTTCAAGGAAAAATAAATATATAAACGGATGAACTATAGATAAAATAATATTTTGATCTTCATGGTGTTGTTTTAAATATCTGAACTGGAAATGTGATCCAGCTGTTGGTGCTTATGTAAGGCTCCAACCGGACGCCTTGGGCCTCAGGATTGCTCGCTCATGCCAAGCTCTGATGCCTTTCACACTCCTTGCTGATTGCTAATAAGAAAAAAACACCATTTTATAACATTTTCCCTGCAAAGTCATGCTTGAAACTGCTTATTCTCAATCTCACAAATCCTTTCACATAGTCCTTCCCTGAAATCACCTCCCTACTAATACATACCATATACCTCCCCCCAACTTTAGTCATGCTGCCAAATAACCCTTAAGTTAAGTATAAATAATAGCCCTTTCACATACCATCTTTGTTAAAGTATGTAACAATGTTAAGTCTATGTGTGAGGACAGAATAACTTTAGGACGAGGGCTGTAAAAGTATGTACAGTTAAATATGAAATTATGTCATAATAACCAAGATGTTGGATTACTTTGAGGTATGTAAACTTTTATAAGATAGCTACAATTTTATTCTGTTTGTGACTGAAATTAAAAAGTATTGAGATTAACTAAGCAACTTGAAGCGACCTCTTATTCTATAAGGCAACCCTCTTGTGAAGTGGGGCCCTTGCCTGGCAATGGAAGAACATGGCACAGACCATGAAGTGTTCTTACCAAAGAAATGGAAATTGTATTGGATAAGTCTGTAGATTTACTACCAGTTTATAGGAAACACAGGTTTCCTGATAGAGGGACATGTTAAAACTCCAAGACGATACCATGTGATTTCACTCATAAGTGGAATCTAAAAACAAAAAACAAATGACTAAACAAACAGCAAAAATACAGAGAACATGCTGATGCATGCCTGAGGGAGGGGGGACAGACGTGGGGGGATACAGGCTTCCAGTTACGGGATGATCAGTTACGGATGAAAGACACAGTATAGGGAATACAGTCAGTGGCATTGTAATGCCTTGTATGGTGACAGGTGATAGCTACATGAATGATGAGTGCAACATAATATTTCAACTTGTCAAATCACTAGGTGTTGCACACCTGAAACTGAGGTAACATTGTGTGTCAACTACACTCAAATAAAAAAAAATGGTTTTGAAATGAAAACAAAAATAGTCTTTACGTGGAAAAATAAATAAAATACACAATAGCTTTCCAAAAAACAAAACAAAACAAAAAAAAAAACAAAAAACAAAAAAAAATCCCAAACAACAACTTCATGCAGATGCAATCAGTAGAACCCAGAATATAGTGAAGTCTACATGACAACTGGTTTTGTTTTTAGCAAATAAACAAAAAAGGAAAAAGAAAAAGAGGAAGGGGACTGTTGCAGATTATGAGAGATTTAAGAGACATATTGACCACATGTGAAGCTGGACTTGGATTGAATCCAGATTTAAATAAACCACTCATAAAGAGACATTTAAGAGATAATTAGGGAAATTCGAACACTGTATTTGATGATAAGGAATTACTGTTTTTTTTTTTTTTTTTAAGTGTGCTAATAGTAGTTATTACATTAAAAGAGAGATCTTCTCTCTTGGAGTTATCTCTGAGAGATACCAATGGGCCATGTTTGTGGATGAGCTGCTATGACATCTTGGATCTGCTTTAAAATAGCGGTGCTGTGGAGGGTGGGTGATGTGCGGGGGTGGTGGAGGGCCAGGTGATTGAGTCGGCCCAGTGCTAACTGCTGGAGCTGGGTGAAGGGTACCTGGAGGATTTGTGACATTCCCCCTGCCTTGTGTAAGCGTGTGTGCATTTCCATAATAAAACATGTCTTCAAAGCCAAAGATTGGATTGATCAATAACCTCATTTTTCATTTCTTTTTCATCACTATTCACTAACCAGCCAAACTGATTATAAATTAGGTTCTTCGGAGAGCTACCCTTTTCTTTGAATAACTGTTAGAAATGATTGATTTAAGTACAGGACCTCCACTGTGCTAGGACTCAGGGTGGGGTTGGCCATGGTCATGCCAGGCCATGGTCAGCCAGCCCTTCCCTTTGGAGCTGAGGTCAGATCCAGAGATATGGGTGAGGGAGGGAAGGAGCAGGGAGGGAGACGAGGTAGTGAAAGCCCTGGGTGTGAGACTGGTGGGACCTGCAGCATCTGTTCCCTGCTTCAGGGTTCGCAGACTCCAAACTCCACTTCTAAAAACGTGCAGGTCCAAAGGGCTCAGCAACTGGCAGGCCTGAGAGCTGACGGAGGTGTGGGGCGCTAGTGAGAAGCGGCTCCAGGCTGCCCCGCCAGGGGAGCAGGGCCTCGGCACAGCCGGCTGGAGGGATGGTGGCTGCACTGAGCAAAAGCTAACAGCCAGACGGCAGCCAGGGCTCCTCTTCCCTGAGGTGTTTGACAGGCTTGGCCTGTGGCACCCTGACCCGAGGTCACTGCTGGAGAAGAAACGCCTTCAGTTACTTTTAGCTGCTGTAACATTCTCATTTAATAATGAAGATAATAAGACATCCCTGAAGTTCACTCACAGACAAGCCCCTCAGCCCCCTCCACTCTGGGCGGCCCAGGGAAGCCCCGGAGGGAGGGACAGGTTGGTGTCCCCTCCCCCACCCCACTCCTCTGGGTTTGGAGCTGGCAGAAGAAGAGGTGGCAGGAAGGGGAAGGTGGCTTCTGAGGGCCACGGGAGATCTGGCTTCAGGCTCTTTGGCCTGAGCAGGCATGCCGAGCTGACTCTCCCTCCTTTGGGGTTTTTCTAAATGAGGATCCCCCAACTGTACAGACAAGAAGCAGGCAATGCCTTTCCTCCAAGTGGCTTCTTATGACTGTCACCAGCCATGGGGCATCCAGGGTCCACTTCTCTCTGGGTCCCATGGCCCATCCAAGCTCTTTCCTTGGGGAGACTCCACCCCCTGCCCTCACTCTGCTGTCCCCCTGCCCTGCCTCACTGTGTGTCCAGGCTAGTGTGGGGACTCTTCCAGGTGTGAACTGGACATCAGGGCCTGTACCCCACAGCCTGCAAGCAGTGAGGGTCAGGCTCCTTCTGAGTGGCTCACTCAGCCTGGGGTGAGGATATAACCCCAGGCTGAGGTTGGGGGAGTGGGAACTCACCACCTGCTGGCTCAGCTGAAAGAGACAGAGCCCCTTTGCCTTGGTCACAACTGGGGCCCAGGGAGACCTTGTGGTGCTCCTTCTTCGGGCCTCCAGGAAGCCTTCAGGTCCCAGCTGAAACCAGGGACAGGTCCGGCCCACACCAGACAAAGTGTAGCATGCAAGTCTGCGCTACGGCTTTCTTACTTTTTAAGACAAGGACCAGACCTGTTGCCTGGAATGGGCTGTATGAATCTGCCCAGGGTGGAAAGGAGGCCATTTAGATCCGCACTTTCTTTTCTTTTTTAAGATTTTCTTTTTAAGTAATCTCTACACCCAACATGGGGCTTGAACTTGCAATCCGGAGACCAAGAATCACTGGCATCACTGACTGAGCCAGTCAGGTGCCCCTCTCTGATCTTCCTGAGATTTAAATTGCTAATTTCATTGTATTGTGACCTGTATGATGTTGTTGAGGGTTGCTTTGTGGTCTCATACAGGGTTAATTTTTTTAAATGTTGCGTCTGTGCTTGTTGTGTGCAGGGCTCAACATATGTCTTATTAGGTCAGGCTTGGTGGTGAGCCGTCCAGAACATCTGTCTGCTTACTAACGTTTGCCTGCCAGTTATTGAAAATGTTCTGTTAAAAATTCTCACTCTGATTGTGGATTTATCAGGTTTTGTTTAATATATTTTTAGTTCATGTTATTAGGTGCATCCAAGTAAAGTGTTGTTTTATCTTCCTGGTGACCTATCCCATTTGTCATCACCATTGTCATTATCATTGATGACCTCCAGGTACTTTTGTCTTAAAGCCCATTTCCATCTGCCATTTCTTTAGCTACTGCATCTTTATTTTATTTGCCTGGTATTTCTATTCCCATTGTAACCCTCTTCTCTTCCCTCCACACACCCCCCCATTCTTTTATTTTCAATCATACTATGTTTTTATGTCCCAGATGTCTCTCTTGTAAACCAAACATAGCTGGATTGAAAAAAAATCCCATTTGGTGATCTCTGTCATTTAACTCTTAACATTTATTGTGATCACTGACACATTTGGATTTATCTTACGTTTTATTTTGTGCTTTCTGTTTAACTTCTCTCCGTCTCCTTTGATTCTCCTTTCCTGACTTCTTTTTGATTTGACTGAGTTTTTTTTCCCTTTCCCCTCCCCACTGGCTTGGCAACAATGCACTCTCTTCTTACTTTTTTGATGATCACTACTAAATTTTTAAAAAGATTTTATTTTTATTTATTTATTTTTAAAAGATTTTTAAAATTTATTTGAGAGACAGCACAAGCTAGAAGGGGATGGGGAAGGGGCAGAGGGAGAGGGAGAAGCAGACTTCCAGCTGAGCAGGGATTCCCCACTTGAAGCTTGATCCCAGTATCCTGGGATAATGACCTCAGCCAAAGGCAAATGCTTAACCAACTGACCTACCCAGTGGTCCCTAAGATTTTATTTTTAAGTAATCTCTACACCTAAAGTGGTGCTTGAATTCACAACCCTTAGATCGAGTGTACAGTTTATGACCTAGCCAGCCAGGGGCGGGGGGGCCCATCCCCTAAACTTTTAGCATACATCATTAACCAAGTCTGAGATTAATCTGCATCTCTACCTTTTCCTCATGACACAGGGATGTCAAGCAGGGTTAACTCCGCCCCCCCTCCCCCCCCCCCCCACTTCTGTCATATGTGTCCCTCCTGCCCTGTCTTTGGGTTCACCTTTTCTAACCTCCTTATTACTTACTACTGTAATTATGGTTTTATAGCATAAACACTCTTTTAGATTTACCCACATATTTACCTCTCTCATTGCCATCCATTTATTTCTTGCATCTCAGATCTTCCTTCTGGTGTTAATTCCTTTCTTCCTGAAGTACATAATTTAGAAGTTGTAGCAATAAAAATCTGTTAGTGGTAACCTAGGGATGTCAGTCAACATGACTGAGGTTAGCACTGCCATCTGGTATTCAAAGATTGTTAAGAGAGTAGATCCTCAGAGTCCTCATTCCAAGGAGAAAACATCTTTTGTTCTTTTTCTTTCTTTCTTTCTTTCTTTCTTTCTTTCTTTCTTTCTTTCTTTCTTTCTTTCTTTCGTATTTATAAGAGATGAGGATATTAAGTCAGCTTATTGTAGTAATCATTTCACAATATATATGTCAAATTGTTATGCTGTACACCTTAAACTCATACAATGCTGTCTGTCAATTATATCTCAATAAAACTGGAAAAAAGTATAAGAAAACATCACATAAAACAGAACAAATGTATTGGTAGTAAACTCAGTTTTGTCTGGAAATGTCATCCTTTTTTGTTTTGTTTTTAAAGATTATTTATTTATTTATTTATTCATGAAACACACATACACAGAGAGGCAGAGACATAGGCAGAGGGAGAAGCAGTCTCCATGCAGGAAGCCCTATATGGGACTCTATCCCAGAACTCTGGGATCATGCCCTGAGCCAAAGGCAGATGCTCAACTGCTGAGCCACCCAGGTGTCCCTATGTTTTCAAATTTTATATAGTGTCATACTCCACAGCCTGCTTTATTCTCTCAACATTATGTTATGTATTCCTGTTGTTACATGTCGCTGTTTCTTTAACTCTCCATAGTATTTCATTATATTAATGTAGCTTAACATATTTATCCACATACCTAAAAGATGCTTTTTCAACTAACAACTTATTTTATTATGACTATTACTATAATACTTTAATTGTGAAAAATTTCAAGCAGCCACATATATAGAGTAATGAGCCCCCTACTATCAGCCTCAACAATCATCAAGTTGTAGCCAATCTGGTTTTATATGTATTTCCACTTACTAGATTACTTTGAAGCAAACACTACACATCATATTATCACATGTGCTTCTTTAAAAGATTTTATTTATTTATTCATGAGAGATACAGAGAGAGAGGCAGAGACTTAGGCAGAGGGAGAAGCAGGCTCCCTGTGGGGAGTCTGATTTGGAGCTTGATCCCAGGACTTGAGATCATGACCTGAGCCAAATGCAGATACCCCTGAGCCACCCAGGTGCCCCTCAACACATGTGTTAATAGTTCAAGGTACATCTCTTAAACATAAGGATTATTTAAAACAGATAACTTTAATACCATAATAACACCTAAAAAATTAACAAAGATTCATTATTATTATGAAATACCAGTTGGTGTTCAAACTTCCAATCATCTCATGAATAAAATTTTTACATGATTTAAATAAATTCAAATAAGGTCCATTTGTTGAGATTGGCTGATTTGTCTCTTAAGTCTTCTTTAGGGTTCTCCTTCTTTTCCTCTTTCTTTCTTCCTAAAATTTCCTTGCGATTTTTTTATTGCAGAAACCAGGTCATTTGTCCTATGAAAATCCACCCCCCCCACAGTCTGACTGTTGCTAATCTCATTCTTCTGGTATCATTGAACATGTTCTTCCATCCTCTGCTTTGCCTGTATATTTGTGGCTACATCTAGAGGCCACCCTCCTCCTTGGATAATTTAGTTGAATATGAAACTGCACTGATGATTATTCTCTCTCAACACTTTGAAGATATTATCCTGTTGTCATCATATCCTGTTGGCTTTGGTTATTGCTGGTGAGAAAGAGTCTATTCCTACTTTGTAGGGAATTTGTCTTGTCTGTCCGGCTCTCCTTACTCTTGGTCTTTAAGTCCTCCAATTTCATTATTTTTATTGACCTTATGTACAGCTAATTATAATCCTCAAACTAGACAATTCATGTCCTTCATCAAATCTGGAAAATTCTCAGCCCTTATTTTCTTTAGAAAATGTTCTTTTTTTTCTTTTTAAAAGATTTTTATTTATTTATTCATTAGAGATACACAGAGGCAGAGACACAGGCAGAGGGAGAAGCAGGCTCCATGCAGGGAGCCCGATATGGGATTCAATCCTGGGACTCCAGGATCACAACCTGGGCCGAAGGGAGGCACTCAACCACTGAGCCACCCAGGCATCCCAGAAAATGTTATTTTTTCTATTCTCTCTTATTCTCTTTCAGGAACTTCTATTAAATATAAGTTGGTTCTTCTCATTCTGCCTTCCATGTCTCCTATATTTTCTTTCAAGATTTCCATCTTTGTCTTTCCTGAGTGGCATTCTTGGGGAACTCTTCAGGCTTACTTTCCAGCTTACCTTTGTTCTTTCAGCTGTGTTTACCTGCTGCTGAGCACACCTATTGAGTGTCCCAGTTCAATAACCACTGCTTTCCATTCTGTAAACATTAGTTAGTTCATTTTCCTGCATGCCTGGTAACATATATTTTTAAGGATTTTATTTATTTATTTGAGAGAGAGAGAGAGAGCATGAGCAGGGAAAGAGGGAGAGGGACAGGGAGAAGCAGACTCCCTGCTGAGCAGGGAGCCCTATGTGGCATTCAATCCCAGGACCCTACGATCATTACCTGAGCTGAAGGCAGACATTTAACCAACTGAGCCATGCATGCACCTCCTGCTAACATATATTAATAATATGTTGCTCTTTGATACCTTTTTTTATTCTTTAATAAATGTAAAAATAATTATCTTATAATCAGATCACCTTGTTCTATTATCTGGAATTCTTAGTAGTCCAGTTCAATGACTTTGACTCTTGCTCACCATGGCTGGTTTCTTCACTTGCTTTGTGGTTTTGGATTATGCATCCCTGTTGGTGGTGCCTCATCTGTAGAGCACATACAGCCCAGATTGAGGTTGTGTTCCTCAAAGGAGCTTCAATTTGTGTTTGCCAGAGACATCCAGGGCATTAACAGCTTGGGACAGCTATTTTCTCATTTCTCAGCAGTGGGGTTCCTGGACAATGCATGAGAGCACTCCTGTGGCTGTGTTATTCTCATGGAAACTTTATAAGACAGTCTGGACAAGCTCCTTTGTAATTTTGCCACTGGGAGGATTTTTTTTTTTTTAAATCTCTGAAAGTGTAGCCCTTCAGGGGCCCTACCTCTGTGGAGTCTCAGTTCTAACTCTGCTCAGGGCATGTCTCCTGCCTTCATGGCAGGAGGGCTCCCTTTCTCATATTCTTCCTTCTCAATCCAATATGTCCTGTGTATGCTCCTAGAGCATAAGAGCCTAAGGGCTCTGGTTCTCCATATGTGGCACATTTCAGAACCAACACAGAGATTTTAGTCACTGACAAATGCTTTGTTTTCTCTAAAGGCTCTAATTTAGCTATTGGATAATAAAAATCTTCTCTAGAACTTTGCTGGCTTCTTTCATCCTTAGGCTGTTTGCTGAAGAACTGGACCTACTATGGCCATCAGTTGGGTAGGGCAGCGGGAGCGGAAGGCCCCGTAGAGAGCGAGTTTATTGTCATGAGTAAATGCTGGCTGCCAGGGGAGGTCTGTGTTTGTGGGTGTAGTGAAACCACAAGTACTCTCTGGGTACCCAGCGTGGGTTTTTAAATGTCAGACATGTGGTAGGTGGTTGTGTTAATATTACCACCCATATGGATTTTAAATTACAGCCTCAGTGAAAACTTAGGTTTACAGTGCTGCTTGCAGAGGCCTTCCTGGATCCCCCAGAGCCTGAGTGGGATTGGAGATGCAATAGCAAGTGGGCTGCTCCTCCAACAAGATGTCAAGACAACCCCCAGAGACCCCCAGGAATGTTTGAAAGTGCCTTCTGTGTGACAAAAAATATGGCCAGAACATATTTCTCTTAAAACTAAGTTTTTTAAAAGAAAACAAACAAAGCATTATGGCTTTTGGTAGAGACAGGAAGAGATAAGTAACACCCTCCTCTAGGGTGTGGAAGCAATTTCCATAAATAGATTATTCTGGAAGAGCAGCATGGGGCTCCCTGAGCAAATGACTCCTAGCTAACCCTGCTTCAAAGGAGGCCAGAGGATAGGGTGCCATAAAAGTGATCCATCTTGGTAGCAGGTGGGCATCTGCTCCATCCCAGAATTCCGTCTCTTTACTATTGTCCTGAACATCGCAGCCAGGTGAGGCTTCCCCAAACACTTGCCATTCTCACCCTGCCTTGAAGCTCCTGGCATGAGTAGTAGGATGCTGGAGACACCTCTGAGCTTTAATGCAGACACATGGGGGGTTGGGTCTCTCCAGACCTCAGTTCTGTCCAGCACTTGACCTTGGCAAGTACTCAGGGACCTTGAGGTCTTCACATAAATACTAGGAATGGAACAGCTATTTTGCTGGATAAGGATGAGTTAAGCCACATGCACAAAGCACCTGGCACATAGTTGGGACTTAGCAAAAGGTCACTGTTGGCTTCTCCCACAGTGCTTAATAAAATAGGCCTCTCAGGGTAATTGCTCATCACTGTCAGATGAGAGGTAAATATGAGTGTGGGACAGTTTGGGCTCTGGGCTGCAGGTTAGTATGGTGGCTCTGAGGAGAGAAACCATGTGTCCCATTATGACTGGTCCTTGGGGACTGAGCCATTACAAAGCATGGTGTGTGTGTTGCCTGGGCTTGAGTTCCAGCCTCCCTGCTGACACACTACAGGACTTGTGAAATGACCCCTGCCTCCCCTTGCCCCGTACCCTGGGTCCCCATTGGCTTCCCTCTGGTGGCAGTGTTGACCTCTCAGAGCTTCTCTGGGCTGCCTGGCCATAGGAAGAAGGTTAATATTATCATGACTCTCTCGGAATCTGCTTCTCTCCTCCCTTCCCCTCCCTGCACATCCTGTCTCTCCCAGAGCCTCAATTGACCTGTAGCTCCTGATGACACACAGCACGTTGGCTTTCCTGCGTGGCCCTGATGCTCCTCATGGCTTCTGTCCCTGCATCTCAGCCAGCTACCTGGAGATGGGCCCAACTTCATGAGTTAAGGGCATTGTACTTCACAAGACTTTTTTCACTTCAGACAACAGCTGCAAGTTGAAGGGTCCCCAGGCCACCCTCACTTCTGACCAGCTGGCTACAAATTTAGGGGCCCTCACTATCCCCTTGTGTTCAATAATTTACTAGAAGACTCATAGAGCTCAAGAAAATGCTGTACTTACGGTTTTATTTATTTATTTATTGGAGAGGAAGAGAGACAGACAAAGAAGAAAAGAGGGAGAGGGACAAGCACTCTGCACTGAGCACAGAGCCTGATGTGGGGCTCGATCTCATGACCTGAGCCAAAATCAAGAGGTAGACACTCAACTGACTGAGCCAGCTGGGTGGCTGTAGTACTATAGTACTATAGAACAATAATACTTCCAACTATAGTTTGATTATGACACAGGGATGTTAACCAGAACCGGTCAAAGTGAGAGATGCATTAGGGGGAGTCACCCCCAGGGACACATTATCTTCCTAGCATATCGACGTGTGACCCTTTGCAGGTCATTGCCAATTGTGGAAGCTCACCTGAGCTTTGGTGTCAGAGTTTTTATTGGGACTTTATTATGTAGTCATGATTGATTGAACTGGGGCCCATGTGATTCCATCTCCTATCCCTTTTTCCCCGCAAGGTCAGGCTGGTATCACATTGCTTAAAGCCCTAAACCTGGGGATCCCTGGGTGGCGCAGCGGTTTAGCGCCTGCCTTTGGCCCAGGGTGCGATCCTGGAGACCCGGGATCGAATCCCACGTCGGGCTCCCTGCATGGAGCCTGCTTCTCCCTCTGCCTATGTCTCTGCCTCTCTCTCTCTCTGTCTCTGTGTGACTATCATAAATTAAAAAAAAAAAAAGTCCTAAATCTGTAATCATATGGTTGATCTTTCTGAGATGACCAGCCTCCTTTCTGAGTCACCTTGTTAGCATAAACCATCAGGTATGGTCCAAAGAATCCGCCATGGGAAATCCCAAGGGTTTAGGGCCAGCCTCCCAGGAACCAGGAACAAAGGCCTGCCAATTTCTCTATTCTATATAATAAACTCCAAGTTAGTGCCCACTGTCCCTCCAGCCACTGTTCCTTTCCATGGCTTCCCACCCTTGTTTCTAAGAGCAAGCACTTGACAGACCAGACTCCTCTTTCCCCATCAGGTAATGCCTTAAGTTGGCAGCAAACCTCTAGTCAAGTGTCACTGGTTCAATCAGGGGGTTGAAGTGGAGTATAGGGGTAGGGGGTCATGGGGTATAAACCATGACCACCTAGTCTTTGTCTTCAGCTACAGCTATGCAGTGGCCAGTTTCTCAACACCAGGGCTCCGTGATTGGTGTGTTGGAGAAGCAATGTCAGATAAAGGATCGGGTGAGGATAGTTTTCATTTTGACTCCTTAAAGTGCTTTGACATTACATTCTTCTCCCAGGAGAGGCTGATCCTGTGTGTGTCTCTCTTTGTCTTTCTTTTAAAAAATTTCTTCACTAGTGTTCTCTGTCTGGGGTCTCTTTCCCACTTGAAGGTCACTATTCTGAGGCTGAGGCCAAGGAGACTGGATCAAGTGTATTTTTAGAAATCAAGACATCAATCAATACTTGTCCCCAAAACAGCAAATATTATGAGGCACCTACTATGCAGTAGGTCAGAGGGAGGAAGAAGTGTATAAACCTCCAGAATGGTGCTGTCTGATAGAAAGAAAACTTGAGCCATGTATGCAATTAAAATTTTTTTTGTTTGGTACCATTTAGTTTATTTGAAGGAATGGTGCACATGAAAGAGGTTAAGTAGATGTTTTTATACAACTTCTAGAGCAATTTTAAATTTTCCACGACCACAATTTTTTTTACAAAACTAAAAAAGTGCAGAGACAGATCAAATTAATTTTAATAATATATTTTTTAACCCAATACACCCAAAATATTATCCTTTCAAAATGTTATTGATATAAACATATACTTAGGTGCCATTTTATAATTTTTTTCAACAAAATATTTTTCACAAAAAATTATAAAATAGGGCATTAGTAATATTTATACCAATGTGGATTAGCTCCAATTCAAGTGCTCAACTACTTCCTGTGGTCAGTGGCTGCCACACTGGACACACAACTACATGTTTATTATATATATTATATATTACATATTTTAATATATTTATGTTATATATTATATGTATGAATTGTATGTGTGTATATATGCTCCACTGCTTCCTGGCAAGTTACCAGTCTTCTTGAGCAACTGTTTTTCCCTCTGTGGCACATGGATAATAATACTTACACAGAATGGTTGTGAGAGGTAAATGAGATTCTACATGGTACAGGGCAGGTGATTAATAAATAGCTTATTCTCTGTTCCCAGAGACTTGAAGCAGTGACACAGATGAAGACAGTTAAGTTATATTCTGACCCACCTTGACTAGAATTCTAGTGAGGAAATCACAAGGTCACATCTGGCCAACAAAGACCAGTGTCTGTTATATGGACCAAGGCTTCCCGTGTGTTAGCAGCTAGAATGCTCATGTAATAGGCTGTTTGTATAACCTTGTTAATGTATTAAAGTTATCCATGATCAAATACATTTGGGAAACAATCAGTTTTATTTACTGTAGGACTTCTCTAGGTCTTTTTTTTTTTTTTTTTTTAATTTTTTTTTTTATTTATTTATTTATGATAGGCACACAGTGAGAGAGAGAGAGGCAGAGACACAGGCAGAGGGAGAAGCAGGCTCCATGCACCGGGAACCCGATGTGGGATTCGATCCCGGGTCTCCAGGATCGCGCCCTGGGCCAAAGGCAGGCGCCAAACCGCTGCGCCACCCAGGGATCCCTCTAGGTCTTAATACGTTAGCATATTAGTAGACTTTGTGAATCTCTAAAAGTGGGATATGTCCAGATGTATTTGATTACTGCTCTCTCTAACCTCAGTTTAGGTCTCCTGCCCTCTGGGTGCTCGCCAGGCCCAGATCACTGTGGGTCTGCACAGCTGCCTTGGAAGCTGCCCCTCTGAGCTGCCTGAGCTTTGGGCCCCTGCCCTGCATTCCTGCTGTCCCTTCGTGCTGAGCTCTGCCTCGACCAGTGTGGATGTGGGGAGGAGGCCCCCGCCCCCACTCTGAGCCTTTGCAGATGGGGCCCAGACACCCTACTCACATCTCCCCTGCCTCTTTCCCCACGGATCCTGCAGAAAGCTTTCTCTCTGTCTGGAGCCTTCTCTGGCTGCCCTTAGATCTGGACAATCATGACTGAAGAATGACTTGCCTTTTCCAGGGCTTCTGACTTTCTCTTAGTTTTCACCACTGCCACTTGGAATGCATTTATTTTTTAAGATTTTATTTATTTATTTGAGAGAGAGAGGGAGAGCATGAGTAGAGGATAGGAGCAGGGGCCAAGGGAAAAGCAGACTCCCTGCTGAGCAGTGAGCCCAATGTGGGGCTCGATCCCAGAACCCCGGGATCATGACCTGAACTGAAGGCAGTGGCTTAACTGACTGAGCCACCCAGGTGCCCTTGGAATGAGTTTATTATCCCCACTTTTCAGATAAGAAGACAGAGGCTTAGGCCTGTTAAATAGCTTGCTCAAAAATTGGTTTGGATCTCAGTTGTCCATGAAGTCAACAGAATTTATTGGGCGCCTACTGCAAGCTCTCTGCTTCCAGAGCTAATGTTCTTTATCTGCAATGTGCTGCCTCTCCAAGGGCTGAGTAAGATCCTCCGGAAAGGGAGGCCTGGCTAGGTACTTTGCCCTGGGGGAGGCTCTGGCCCGTCTCACCACTAGGTGGAGCTGCTGGCCCATCTGAGGCTCCTGGTGGGTGAACTAGCACTCTCTAGGCCCTCACTGGTTCTTGGAAACAGGGATGCTCCAGTCATGCCGGGAGAGCACCTTCAGGTGGCCAGGAAGCCACCCAGAGAGTTACTGCATTGTGGAAAGCTGGAGCCTGAGGGGACTTGGAGTCCCCTGCCTCGGAACATGCATTTTGATTTCTCAGGAATTGTAGCTCTAGAAGGTTCCGGAAGACTCCAAAAGGGTGGTGGGCCCAACAACACACTGGAGGATAGACCCTAAGCCATACTTCTACTGGCAGGAGGTCAACAGAGAGACTCTCAACTGTGGGATTACTTTTTCAGGTTTCTTTTTTTTTGATTTGCAAACTTGATTTTGAAAAATTTCAAGCCTGTAGAAAAATTTAAAGAATGGGACGAGTGAACACCCATTTCTGTCTCACTGAGATTCACTCCTTGTTAACACGTGGCCATGCCTGCCTGGTCTCTTACACTGTGTGTGTGTGTGTGTGTGTGTGTGTGTGTGTGTACTGCATGAGAGCCAGTTGCCAACATGGCACTTCTACTCTGAATACTTCAGTGTGCCTCCCCTAAAGACCAGGATGTTCTCCGACACAATCCTGATGCTGTTCTTGGTAGTGTTACTTTTTAAGAAGGGGAAATGGACTTGGCTTAAGAACTCGAAAAATCCCCAGTGAGATCTGGTTGCCAAGAACAAAAACATTAGGAAGTCAGTTTAAAGATTCAGCCCTCTCTCACGTGCTTTGAGAGAAATTTTAGGCTTGGCTGTGGATTAGGCTGGGTGTTCCCGAGGACAGGCCTGTGTCTGATCACCCTCTCTCCCACCAAACAGAGGGTGGATTTACAAAAGGCCCAGCCCCTGGGGCCTTGCTGGCAGAAGCCCTGTGTATGGTGGATGGCGCAGGCATGGCGGCAGCTGGGCCTTAGCCTACCACCAGGCCAGTGGGCCCAGAGGCCAGCGCTCAAGAGGTTCTGCATGCAGGAACACAGCCCACTAAGAGTTTCAGGAGCTGGAAGAGGCTCAGCTGTCTCAGGATTCCAGAAAAGGGCCTGGGAATGTGATTCTAGGTAGAGCATTAAGGAAATGTCTTTTTCCAAAGCAGAGGACTGGGTTGGGGGCTAGTGGTTAGTTAATGTGGGGTACTGTTTAGGGAGCTCTGGAGGGGGTGCTTGTCACCAGATTTCTTTGTGGAAAGGCCCGGGAGAAGGTAGGGCATAGAGCTGGACTGAGGGCCCCCTGCATGGGAGCAGGAGTGAGGAGCTGCTGTTTATTTGTTGGGAAGGAAATCTTCCATTTAGAACATATAGACCTCAGCTTGAGTGGAAACTTCCAGGGGCCTCTATCCTAAGCACTGTCCTGGCCAAGAAGGCCATCTGTTATAGAAGGCTGATCCTTGTTGGAGGAAAGTCAGACCCTTGGGAGGTCAAGAGCCCTCTCTAGGTTGCTGCTTGTATGCTCAGTGGTCTCTGAAGGATCTCTGAGTTTCTGTCCACGCTCTTCAACCTGTCTCGGGCACTGTTGCTGATTGCACACCATGAGGCCAGGCTTGGTTTTCAGCCCTCTTGACATTTGAATGCAGACCAGGTTGCTTCTGGCCCTGCCACACAGGGAAGGACAACACACGCACTCAAACTATTCTTGAAATAAAGAACACATAGAAACACTCAGTCCAGAACCCAGATATTATTAAATTTCCAGGAATGAATCCTAGTTGGGCATTGATGTTTGGCAAAGATCCCACACTTCAAAAGTAGGGAAGGGCCTAGGTGGTTTCTTGTCCCCAGAGTGCACAGGCCAGAGGCTCATGGGCCTTTCTGGGCTCTCAGTGCTGTGAGACACCTGGTCCTTATGCTGTGATGCCCCAGCTTGCCTTTGGTGGTCTCCTCTCCACCCCAGTATTCTCCTGGGTGATGCCCTATAAGCACATAGGCCTGAGTCTCCTGGTATGTGCTGTTTGAGCAGAGTCATCCATACTCTGGAGAAGGGTATTTCTGGGGTCCTTTATCTAAAAAATAGCCTCAGGGACACAGAGCAGCTGGTGTCTCCCCTTTTTTTGCAGCCTGGCCCTAAATTCATTTGGAAATAGGCCGCAGTTCACTTGTGCCCTCCACGTGGGATGGGTTGATCAGCAGGGAGCTCACGAACAAGCTTTCTTGCATCCATGTGTTGGCAGCCAGGCCAGGATAGAGTTTCAGGGCAGATGGAGGACTGACTGCTGGGAACAGCAGTCCTTCCCCTTCAGATGCTCCATATGAAGCTGATGAGTAATCATGGCACCAAAGCGAGACCTAGGGGTGCCTGGCCATCCCCACGGAGGAGCGGTTCTCCAACTTTTTGGTCTCAGGAGTTCATTCAACTCTTAAAAGTCATAAAAAATCCTAAAGAGCTTTAGCTCATAATGATCATATTTATAGTATTTAGCATATTAGAAATTATGCATATTATCATGCATATTATGCATATAATTAGTGTGCATATTATTTAGCATATTAAAATAAAAGCACCTCAGTATCCTCAGCTACTTCGAAGTGTGTGTCCCCTACTTCCCCCTCAGAGACTGCAGGCCTCAAGACAATCTACCCCTTTCTGCATATGCCCATGTAGCAAAAGTCTCACTCAGGCAGTGCAGATGGTCTTACGGAAGAGAAGCTATAGTTTACCTCTGTAGGTCTTACTAAGGTGTACATGACTGCTCGTCCTAGACCTTCTAGGAAAAACCTGATCGGAAGAGGGGTCAGGTTAATTCAAATAGTTCTCTCCATCTTTGACTTTTCCAGCAACATGCCAGTGGAATGAACCTTCCACCCACCTCAGTGGGAGTCTTTAGACTCCATTTCCTACCTAGACCCCTTGTGCTCTTCAGAGCTGCTTCTTTATTCTTCCACTTAAGCTTTTTTTTTTTAAAGATTTTATTTATTTATTCATGAGAGACAGAGAGAGAGAGGGAGTGAGAGAGGCAGAGACACAGGCAGAGAAGCAGGCTCCATGCAGGGAGCCCTACGTGGGACTCCATCCTGGGTCTCCAGGATTACGCCCCAGGCCGAAGGTGGTGCTAAACTGCTGAGCCGCTCGGGCTGCCCACCACTTAAGCTTTTTAGAACGAATTTCCCCACTTGGGCCTTGAACCCTCAATGTGTCTAGTCAGGAATGGGTGTGCAGCCATTGGCACCATGCCAGCACCGAAGCCCAGGAGTGAATGAATGACATGCCTGTGGAGCATCAGGTCGTCCACGGGGGCACAGCCGGGCTTCACCTCTAGCCTAATGGATTTCAGTTTACTTTAAAGCTGCAGGTCTCAAACGTTTTGGTCTCAGGTCCCTTTCCAATCTTCAATATGATTCGGGATCCCAAGGAGCTTTTTGTTTGTGTGGACTGTATCAATCTATATTTTTCCTGTTTGAACCTGAGCAAGTTTTAAATATTTATTTATGCATTAAACAATAAAGCATTGCATATAAACATAAAAGATACTTTTTTGTGAAAAATAGCTATATGTCTCAAAAATAAATTTAGTGGCAATTTTTACAGTTTTTGCAAGTCTCTTTAATATCTGGTTTAATGTGAAACAGCTGGGTTCACCCAGCTTCCTCCATAGGCAATACTGTGCAGTAGGTTGTCCTGGTTGAAGTGTTGGGAAAAATATGCCCCTGGAGTAGGGGATCAATTTTCTTTTGCAGCCTTTTCACATAGTTGTAGATCTGCTGCTTTGTTACTGTGCCAAAATGTGACACGTGGTGTTTCTTAATTGTCATGCGGAATCTGAAACCATTTATCCTGTTTCCCCTTAAACTATTGCTCTAACTTGCTTTGTGAATGGATTTCTTACCCAGGAATGTACCGTCACATATGGGTCCTTGGGAAGATTCATGGAGCTACGTACTATCTCCCCATTGTTGAGAGTTTTCACCATCATACATCAAAAATTCAAGTTTGATAACATAGCCACTGATCTCATCAGAAAAGTCTTCATATATTCAGAGGCTGTCAAGCTTAGGATGGCAGTTACAGTTTCACAAAATTCTAATTTTTTCTTGAATGCTCAAATTTATCATTGGCAACAAATACTGTCATTGTTTCCCTTGAAATGGCAGGCTCACTTTGTTCATTTTCCAAGAAATATCTGTCAAATACCCAAGTCTGAATAGTCATTGTTTATTTGTCATTCTTTCAAGTAAAATGAGATTTTATTCTCTCCAGTAAAAATGGTATTCTATGCAAAAAAAAAAAAAAGTGTCCAGATCCACTTGCAATGCACGCAATCCTGCAGATGATTTCCTCGGAACAACCATCACATGTGGGTATGCACTAGAAGTGTTCTGTGCCAACTCAAATTTAATACAATAATATGTTTTACTGCTTCATCAAGGACAATCTTAAGGAGAATTGGCACTTTAAAAAATTTGTGAGTGTGTGTGGTGGAGAAGCAAATGACTCTGGTTTAGAGCCACTCTATGAGTTGTGCAAGGCCTCACAGCTTTACCCATCAATGTTTGTGACAGCCAGTGCAAATGCCAGTAGGATGAAAGAGGCAAGCCGTATTCCAGTATTATTATGAAAATAATTTTGACCTCATGCACTCCTTTGAGGGTCTCATGGGATTTCCAGCCTGCCTGGACTATACTTTGAACATCAGTAGATGGAAGCATCTTTAAGCCAGTGATTCTCCCAATCTCCTAGCACGGCTCCAAGTCCCCATGGGCTGGGCACCCAGCAGAAGTTCCATAAATACTTGCTGGCTGAATGTTTGACATCTCTGTGATGCAAGGTTAGAGAATAGAGTCTGGCTAACGGTACTTGTCATGAGGTGCATGTCATTACTGCCCAGAGTGTGAGAGATACTCCCTGGAGACTAGTTGGTTTGGGGTGGTACCCAGGCATTGGTATTTTTAAAATATTTAAAGTATTTACAAATCCTGCAACAAGAGAACTAACTGCAGGGCTGTCTGGTCAGGAGCAGAAAAGTAACCTAAGGTGGCAGAAACTCATAGGCATTTCTTCCCTTCCTTGGCTCTGCTTAAAACAATCAAGACAGAGCACCTTGACCTTGGACCAGGCTCTTAGACATTGTCAGGTGGCTTCCAAGGCCTTCCTGCAGAATGGGTGCTAAGGGGTAAGTGGGGAAGTGGGCTCTCAGAGGCCCTGGAGGGACTAGGGAGTTGGCTTTTCTGGGTGCTGTTGGAATCATTGGGGGAACAGAAGGGGCCCTATGGCAGATGCCAAGGTTCTGCTACAGAATTTTGGAGCCATGCTGGGCAAGGTGCTGTGGGAGTGATTCTAATTCTATGCCCGTGTCCCACCTGGGGCAACCTCCCTGCTCTCTAACCCTGGGCACTCTCTGTCCAAGCACAAGGCTCAAGGCCTGGAGCCCTACAGTCTCCAACACCCATCTGTGAGCCCCTCTCCTGTGCATCTTTCTGTGGCTGTGAAGGGGCATAAGGGGCCAGTGAGAGCAAGGCTATTTTTGTTCCTGGTGGTGATTGTAATTTCTTTTTTTTTCTTTTTCTTTTTCTTTCTTTCTTTCTTCTTTTTTTTTTTTTTTTGCAAGTGTCTGGTGCCCTCCAGAGAGCAACTCAAGGCTACATGTCTAAAAATCTAAAAACTGGGATCCCTGGGTGGCGCAGCGGTTTGGCGCCTGCCTTTGGCTCAGGGCGCGATCCTGGAGACCCCGGATCGAATCCCACGTCGGGCTCCCGGTGCATGGAGCCTGCTTCTCCCTCTGCCTGTGTCTCTGCCTCATTCTCTCTCTCTCTCTGTGACTATCACAAATAAATAAAAATTAAAAAAAAGATGAAGAGCGAGTAAAAATCTAAAAACTAAAAGGTATACGAAATCTTGAAGACCAAGTTTCTCAGCAGCAGTATGAGCTTGTAAGAGAAGTAGTATTATTTTATAATGTTGTGGAGTGTAGAGAAAACATTTTTGTGTTTCTGCAGGCTTTCTAAACAAATTTTGCTGAAACTTGGAATTTGGTTGTCTTAGTGGGCTCAGACAGCTGTAACAGAATACCACAGGCTGGGTAATTTAAAGATTTTATTTATTCATGAGAGACACTGGGAGAGAGAAAGTTAGAGACCCAGGCAGAAGTAGAAGCAGGCTCCATGCAGGGAGCCCGACGTGGGACTCAATCCCGGGTCTCCAGGATCACGACCTGGGCGGAAGGTGGCGCTAAACCGCTGAGCCACCCGGACTGCCCAGGCTGGGTAGTTTAAAAAATTTTTCTTTTTTAAATTTTCATTTATTTATGATAGTCACACACACACAGAGAGAGGCAGAGACACAGGCAGAGGGAGAAGCAGGCTCCATGCACCGGGAGCCCGACGTGGGATTCGATCCCGGGGCTCCAGGATCGCGCCCTGGGCCAAAGGCAGGAGCCAAACCGCTGCGCCACCCAGGGATCCCAGGATGGGTAGTGTAAACAGAAATGTATTTCCCACAGTTCTGGAGGCTGGGAGTCAGAGATTCAGGTGCTGCCTGATTCGGTCCCTGGTGAGGGCTGCCTCCCTCCTTGCAGATGACTGCCATCCTGCTGTGTCCTCCCAGGATGGAGACTGCGCATAAGCTCCCTGGTGTCTCTTGTGCAGACATAATGCCGTCCTGGGGCTCCACCCAAGGAAGCTCATCTGGCTCTAACCACTTTCCCAAGGCCCCATCTCCAAATATCATCACATTGTGAGTTACGACTTTAACATAGGAATTTAGGGGGTAGGCAAGCAGTCAGTCTATAATACTGGGCTAAAAGCAAGTGTTAGAAGTTAATTTACAATTGTGAAGATAGTGAGACAACTCTAGAGAGGCTTACCTCTTTAAGCAGAATATATGTGTTTACATTTCAGCCAGGAGTGAGGCCTGGGCTTGGAGACAACTGACTCTAGGTGTTCTGCCCTGGAGGGGTAAACAGTGGCTCTTGAACAACGTGGGTGTGAACTGTGTGGGTCCACTAATATGTGGATTTTCTTCTGGGAAATGCAGTACAGTTCTGTAAATGTATTTTCTCTTACTTATGATTTTCTTAGCAACATTTTCTATTCTCTAGATTACTTTGTTTATTGTATACTGAATATAGAGTATTTACCGTAATTTAGTATATACTGTAAGAATTCAGTATGTATATGATACATACTTCCAGCCAACAGTAGGCTGTTAGTAGTTTAAATTCTGGAGGAGTCAAAGTTATATGGTGATTATTAACTGTTTGGAGCCAGTGCCCCTAACTGCATGGTGCAAAGATCAGCTGTGTTTACACTCCTGGATCCTTACTTTGTCCTGATCTTTACCTTGCCATACAGTCTCTAAGGAGCAAGGGTATTTTCCTCCTCAAAGGAGAAGAGGGCCTATTGATGAATCATCTTCCATCCTTCAGCCAAAGGGTGTTGTCTGCGCACTGGAGATCTTCCATCTGGCTCTCCTCATGTCACCTGGCTAAAGCAAGGAGGGGCCACAAGCTTGTTATTTACTGTAAGATCATTAATGAGAAATATCTCTCAGATTCAGAATACCTCATACATGCATTTAGAATAAAATTAATAAAGATGAATGTTAATAACAAACCCCGAAGTGTTATGTAATATATACTGAATGTTGATAACTAGCAAAATATCTTTTAAGTAGGGATCCCTGAGTGGCTCAGCAGTTTAGTGCCTGACTTCAGCCCAGGGCATGATCCCAGAGTCCCAGGTCCAAGTCCCATGTCGGGCTCCTTACATGGAGCTTGCTTCTCCCTCTACCTGTGTCTCTGGTTCTCTCTCTCTCTCTCTGTGTCTCTCATGAAAGATAAAATCTTAAAAAAAAAATCTTCTAAGTAGAAAAAATAAAAAGAAATAGAATCAAATGATTAATATGATGGCAGTTGTGTGGTGACAAACGTGGTGATTTTAATTTGTCTTTCTTCTTAAAATTTTCTTAAAGATTGTCTATTAATTTGACAATGGAAAGAATTAAAAAGAAATTTTTGTTTGCAATAGGATCATAATAGAGAGGATCTCTGTCTTAGTTATCCATTGCTGCCTTACAAATTGCCAAAACTTAACCGCTTAAAACAACACATCTTGATCGTCCTCCAGTGCCTGTGGTCAAGAGTCTGGGCCCAGCAGAGCTGGGTCCCCTGACAGCCACATCCCAGGCCTCCCACTGAGGGCCCCAGAGCCCCACCTCCTTAGCAGAACAATAGGTAAATATTTCAATATTGAACTTATAAAGAAAATTATATTGTCATTAAATATGTTTGAGTGCCTTGTTGTTCTTTTCTGTTCTTCAATTTTTGGGTTTTGTATATGATTTCTGGAGTGTGTCATTATGACCATGCTACCCCTATCTTCCCAAGGTCTTCTCACCCAAGCCCTGTAGCCTAACCGTACTTGTGCTGATAGAGCTCTCACGAGAACTGAAGGCTTGTGTTGTAGTGCTTGGTTTTCTTGGCAGAGTTCATTGTGTGTTTGGAATCAGTCACAGTAGTGGCTGGAGAAGTGGTTACACAATTTCTTGGCAGTGAGTGTCTTCATTAGTGATCTGCATAATCATGAAGGCATGATGGCTTGGGGAGGGATGGGGGTGCTGTGGCTCGGACTTTGTATTAAGGTAAAAGCTGACAATGAAATAGAAAAGCTGTTATTTAGAAATATAGAAGCTAACCATGCAGAAGCAGCGCCCTTTACCTGGGATCTTGGTGACTGGAGCTCTCTTGGCCTCTGTTCTTTACCTTCTGACCTCCATTCACAAGAGAAACCCCTGGGAACTCCTGCAATTTCCCAGCAAGGCTTCAAGGGACTCAGCTCCTGGGCTGCCCTTCTCAGTCCTGGCTGAGCTGACCTGCCCTGGACCTAGACACTAGTGAGCAGTGGGGGCAGGACCATGAATGAGCTCATTTTCCCCACCATCAGCTCCTTTTCCCCTTTGGGAAATCCCATGACCAGCCTTTAGGGAGATGCTTCTTAATGTATCCAGGAGAGCAGTGTGGTTCCTCTGAGGCCCCCCAGGGTCCTAGAATCTTAGCACACAGTGAGTGTCAGGTATATACAAGTGTAGTTGCATCTGTGAGGCCTCCAGGAGGCTGACTTCAAGACCTGAGCTGTGAAGGAGGGTCAGGAGGAATAAGTACATGGCAAGGACTGGTTACTCTGTCATCTGGGGATTGAGAAAAAGATTTTGGGATCCAGAGGATACATGTGTGCATTGGAGTTCATAAACAGAAACTAGCCATGAGCCCACCTTCTCTAAGGCTTGAAATGCTTGCTACTGCTTAGACTCAGGATCACAAATCCAATGCCAGTGGATTCTTAGTTCTTAATTGTTAAGGAAATGTACAAGACTGTTAATGAAAATGGGGAATGGCCAAAGGTCAAAGACAGGAATGTAGTGCACTTGATTCTGGCGGCTTAAGCAGAGCAGGGGTGTGTTTGGAGAGCATTGTGGTTTGCAGAGACAGAGTGGGCAGGAACCAAAGATGGCCTGATCACTGCCCAAGCTTTGTTCCAGAAGCCATCTGGAGATTGTGCCACCCTCCTTGGATCCTCAGCCCCTTTGCTGGAATAGATGATCTCACTGGCTCAGTGACCCTGGCAGTTGTGTGGTGACCCAGTCAGCTGAGCCTGAGTCCTGTAAACTTCCCTGGCTACCAGGGAGTGAGGAGGGGGAGGGCTTGGTTTCCTCTAGCAACGCAGTGGGAGGTACAACCTAGCTTTCATCAAACAGATAAGAAGACCACACCCCTGGCTGAGTATCCCCAAATATCAGATATCCAGTACAGTGGCCAAGAGATCGTGGTAATTTAGTCATGCATTTGAAATGACTGGTAAAATAATTCTGTACGTATATGTATATATATGTTGTTGAGTATTATATGTATATATATATAATATATATAATATAATATAATTATATATAGCAACATATAACATTATGTATACTACTTAATTTTATTCATTTTGAAAGAAACGTCTCTTTTTTAGTAGTATCAGAGGCTTCTAACATAGAATTTCAAGATGGTAATTCCCACCAGGAAACCTTTTAGAGCCCATGGCCAAGAACATACAGTTTGGGAATGGCCAAGGTTTATGTCAGAGCTTGACTAAGTATTGAACTCAGTCTATTGGAGTTAACGTGCATTTTCCCCAGGAGCTATTGGGCTATCCTGCCCAATGACGGGATCTTCAGATAAATAAGAACATGGACTATTAATTTGGGCTCCACATTTATTTTCATTTTAAATTAATTAATTAATTAATCTAAAAAAAGATTTTATGTATTTATTTGACAGACAGGGAAAGAGAACACAAGCAGGGGGAGGGACAGAGGAAGAGGGACAAGCAGGCTCCCCGCTGAGCAGGGAGCCACATGCAGGGCTTAATCCCAGGACCCTGAGATCATGACCTGAGCCAAAGGCAGACACTCAACCACCCAGGCACCCCTGTTTTCTCTTTTAAAAAAAGATTTTATTTATTTATTTATTTTAGAGAGAGAGAGAGCAAGAGAGAGAGAACACCTGAGCAAGTGGGAGGAGGGGAAGAGGGATAGGGTAAGAGAGAATCCCAGGCAGACTCCATGCTGAGCATGGGGCCCTATGAGGGGATTGATTTCATAATCCTAAAATCATGACCTGAGTTAAAATCAAGAGTCAGGCATTTAACTGACTGAGCAACCCAGGTGCCCCTTGTCTCCACATTTATAATCACCTTATTTCAAGTTATTGTAGAAAACATCATTGACAGAAATGAAGGCTACTTGGTTCTGCACTATAATGAAGGTTATAGTCTGGTACAGCAGACAACACATAATTAGAACGTTATAATGCGCTATACTTCTTAGCAGTATGCTGGTGGGTGTGAAGTCCCAGAATAGACTACTCAGTGTATCTTTCTAGAGAGTTGATTTCAATCCATGTTAAATAATTTAAAATCTGATATTGTTAAATTAAGACACTTGGAAAAAAACCTCTTGACTATATTATGGCTTTGAATGTAAAATATGGAGTGGATGTTGGTAAAAATGGTGAAATAAAGACCTCTGACATTTCTTTCTATAAAAGCAATGAGAAAACTGGCAAAAATTGTCAGAATCAGCTTTCTTAGAACTCTGGAAATTAACTACAAGATTGCAGAAATTTGGAGAGCATTTATTTAAGACAAATGCCTGAACCTTGGTAAGAATGGTAAACTTTGTGGCATTTTATTCTGTCCTAATCCCACTCCCATGATGGTCTTGAAAAATAATAGCTCCCATTTGCAGTGTAAATCAGCAGCCTGGCAGCCACCTAACGGAGTAGAACTGGCCTGGAGCACTTCCAAAGCCCCATTACCAGAAAACTGTCACAATTTGATATGCTGATCGTTCCTTGGAAGACCTCATCTGCTAGGCTGTCTGTGTTCTGAACACACAGAGTGTGAAAAGCCTTTGCCTAGGGAGAATTAAAAAAAAAAAAAAAAGATTACAGGAGGTATGTCTGGGTGGCTGAGTGGGTTAAATGCCAGACTCTTTATTTCGGCTCAGGTCATGATCTCATGGGTTGTGGGATTGAGCCCTGCATTAGCAGAGAGTCCACTTTGGCTTCTTTCTCTCCGTCTCCCTCTGCCCTTCCCCCCACTTATATGTGCACTCCCTCTCAAATAAATAAATAAATAAATAAATAAATAAATAAATGTTTATTTATATATAAATTTTTTTATTTATATATTTTATATGTTTATATGTTTATATTTTATATGTTTATTTATATATATAAAATAATTACAGGCAATTGATAACATTTGGGTCAAATAATAGACTAATCAAAAGGCTTAAGAGGAAAATCTGGAGAATGCAATGCCCATGGGATATTGAAAAGCTCTAAAATATTCTTGGGAACCTAGAAGGCCATCCTCATGTGTAGGGCTATGATCATATTAAGTAGTGTATGCACACCCAAGAAAGACTTGAAAGGCTCTAAGCTCTCACCTCTGGCTGATCTGGAGGCTCTGCAAATAGGAAGTAAAAGCTTAGAGTTGTAAACTGCCTGGCTGAGTATTGAAGGCATGCCCAACACATAGAAGAGCCCTTCAGCAAAGGCTGGGAAACTTATTGGTTCTAAGTCTTTAAGGAAATTTCTCTTTAACCATGAACTGACCACTAGATTAACTGAACAGAAACTTCAGTAGCCATATATGACAAAGAATACCTACTATGCAGGATTAGTTCAAAAGGCACGAAAACAAAACCAAAAACAACTGTAGGAAACAGCAAAAACAATAAACTCTGGGGAGAGGGACAATCTGATTTTCAGAATTGCCACAGCATATTATTTGAAATATTCAGTTTTCAACAAAAAATTGTGAGACATGGAAAGAAACAAGAAAGCTCGACCTAATCACAGGGGGAAAAAGCAATCAATAAACACTGTCCCTGAGGAAGACCAGATGTTGGACTTACTAGTCAAAGACTTTATATTAGCTATTTTAAATATGTTTAAAGAACTGAAAAATATGTCATAGTAAAGAAAACATATATATAATTTCCACCTCTTTATTCATTTTCTATATTTGTTGTGCCATCATCATTCTCTTATTTTCTTTTATTATGACGTGGCCTTGTGTGTGTATATATATAGATATATATAAATATATCTATATCTATATATATTATAGATATATATATAAATATATCTATATATAAATATATCTATATCTATATATATTATAGATATATATTTATATACATATATAAATTCTGCAGTTGAAAAATGCAATTACTAAAATGAAATCTTTACCAGAAATGCTCAACACCATATTTGAGCAGATGGAAGAAAAAGTCAACAAATTTGAAGATAATTCAATTGAGATTATCCAGTCTGAGAAACAGAAAGAAAAAAGAATGAAGAAAAATTAACAGATTCTCAGAGACCTGTGGACACCATCAAACATACCAACATGTGCATAATGGGAATCTCAGCAGGAGAGGAAAGAGAAAAAGGCAGAAAAAATACTTGAAGATATATGGGATGAAAATTCCAAAATTTGATGAAAAAAATCATTCCATATTTTTGTCAATATATAGATAATTAACATAGATTTAGATTTATGAGTGTTCAATAAACTTCCAAGTGGACAAAAACATTCAAGTATGATTAATTCAAAGAGATCCACATTTATAAACAATAATCAAACTGTCAAAGCACAAAGACAAAAAAGAAAATCTTGAAAGCAATAAGAGAGAAGTGACTCATCATGTACAAGTGATTCTCAGTAAGATTCAAAGTTGATTTCTTATTTAAAACAATGGAGACCAAGAAACTATGGCTTTATATATTCAAAGTTGTGAAGGAAAAAAAAATCCCGTCAAATAAAGATTCTATATCCAGCAAAGCTGTTCTTCAAAGATGAAGAAATCAAGGTAGTCTCATATAAACAAACACTGAGAGAATTCATCACTGGGAGATCTGCCTTGCAACAGTATTAATGGGGGTCCTTTAGGCTGAAATAAAGAAACACCAGACAGCAACTTGAATCTGTATGAATAAATAAAAACCTGTAAAGTAAATAAGAGATTATAAATGTCTTTTTAAAATTGGACCTAAGGGGATCCCTGGGTGGTGCAGTGGTTTGGCGCCTGCCTTTGGCCCAGGGCACGATCCTGGAGACCCGGGATCGAATCCCACGTCAGGCTCCCGGTGCATGGAGCCTGCTTCTCCCTCTGCCTGTGTCTCTGCCTCTCTGTGTGTGTGTGTGTGTGTGTGTGTGTGTGACTATCATAAATAAATAAAAAATAAATAAATAAAAATAAAATTGGACCTAAGAGACAACTGCATAAAGCACTAATTAGAAATCTGTGTCAATGGTCACAAAATGTATAAAGATGTAACTTGTATGAAATAAAACCACAAAGCAGAGGAAAGGGAATGGAGCTTTATAGGAGTGAAGTTTTATATACTATTGAAACTAACTTGCTATTAATCTGAACTAGATTGGTATAAATTAACATGTTAATTGTAGTCCCCTGAGTAACCACTGAGAAAAAACTTGGAAAGTATATAGCAAAAGAAACACTAATAAAATAGAAATGATACATTCAGAAATATCTACTTAAAACAAAAGAAGGTAGCAGCAGAGGAATAAAAGAACAAAAATATATGAGATATAGAAAAAATAAAAGGGCAGATATAATTCCAATCATGTCAGTGATCACATTAAGTGTAAATGAATTAAGCAATTCGATCAAAAGGCAGAGATTGTCAGATTGGATTAAGAAAAAACAAACGAACAAGATTCAAGTATATACTGTCTACAGGAAACATGCTTTAGATCCAAAGATATAAATTGATTAAAAGTAAAGGCATGGATGGGGTGCCTGGGTGGCTCAGTTGGTTAAGTGTCTGACTCTTGGTTTTGGCTCAGGTCATGATTTCAGGGTTGTGAGATCAAGCCTTATGTATGGCTCTGTGCTCAGTGTGGAGTCTGCTTGAAATTATCTCTCTCCCCCTTCCTCTTCTTCTGCCTCTTCCCCCACTCATGCTTTCTCTCTCTCAAATAAATAATCTTTTTTTTTTAAAGTAAAATAATGGAAAAAATTATGTGATAAAAACAGCAAATATAAGAAAGATGGAGTGGTTAGTTACTGGACAAAATATACTTTAAAAATATTACTAGAGATAAGGAGGGTCATTTGTAATGATAAAAGGGTCAATTCTTCAGTAAGATGTAACAATTATAGACATATATTCAACCAACAGCAAAGCTACAAAATACATGTAGCAAGACAATAATTGAAAGAAGAAATAGACAATTCGACAGTAATAATTAGGAGACTTCATATGCCATACTCAATAATGGTTGGAACTATGCAAAAAAATCAACTAATAAAAGACCTGAATGTCATTATAAACCAAGTAGAACTAATAAACATCTACAGAACTTCCCACTCAACAATAGTAGAATAAACATTTTTTTCAAGTGCACATGCAACAATTCTGAAGAATATACCATATGCTAGGCCATAAAACAAATCTAAATAAAATTTTAAAGACATTTGAAATAAGAAAAAGAAATAAAACGAAGTATATTCTCTCATCACAATGATATACAATTGCAAATCAATAACTGAAAGAAATTTGAGAAACTCATAAACATGTAGAAATTAACAATACACTTCTAAATACCCAATGGTTCTAAGAAAAAAATCACAAGTGAAATTAGAAAATACTTCGAAAATTGGTATGAAGAACAACAACATACCAAACTTATGAGATGCAGCTAAAGCAGAGCTTGGGGGAAATTTATAGCTGTAAACAACTATATTAAAAAAAAAAGATCTAAGATCAAATAACCAATATTCCACTTTAAAATCCAGAAAAAGAACAAACTAGGGCAGCCCGGTGGCTCAGTGGTTTAGTGTCACCTTCAGCACAGGGCCTGATCCTGGAGACCCAGGATGGAGTCCCATGTCAGGCTCCCTGCATGGAGCTTGCTTCTCCCTCTGCTTGTGTGTGTCTCTCTCTGTCTCTCATGAATAAATAAATAAAATCTTAAAAAATAAAAAGAACAAACTAAACCTAAAGCAAGTAAAAGAAGGTGATTAATAAAGAACAGAGTGAATATAAATGAGGCAGGGAACAGATAGAGAAAATAATAAAGTAAAATAGTAGAGAAAAAATAATAGAGAAAAATCAATACAGTCACAAGTTAGTACTTTTTTAAAAAAATATTTTATTTATTTATTCATGAGAGACACATTAGAGAGAAGCAGAGGCAGAGACATAGGCAGAAGGAGAAGAAGGCTTCCTGGGAAGCCTGATGCAGAACTCTAGGATCACGCCCTGAGTCAAAGGCAGATGCTCAACCACTGAGCCACCCGGGTATCTCAAAAGTTAGTACTTTATAAAGATCATCAAAATGGGCAAATCTACCCATTCTGGTCAAGAGAAAAGAGAAAATTCAAACTAAATCATAAATGAAATAGGGGATATTATTACTGAAAGAAATAAAAAGGACTCTAGAGGAATATTATAAACAATTGTATGTTAGCAAATTAGGTAACAGATGAAATGGATAAATTTTTGGAAAGATATAAACCACCAAAACTGACTCAAAAAGAAATAGAAAATCTAAATAGACTTAAAGCAAGAAAAGAAACGGAATTTGTAATAAACAAACAAATAAACTATCCACATAGGAAAATCCAGGCCCAGATGGTGTTATTGGTAAATCTCACCAAATATGTAAAGAAGAATTAATATCAATTCTTTACAAACCCTTCCAAAAATAGAATAGAAAGGAACACTTCACAAATAATTCTATAAAGTATATATGTATGTATGTATGTATGTATGTATGTATTTTTTTTTAAGAGAGGGAGAGAGGGTGAGGGAGGGGGGGAAAGGGAGAAGGAGAGAGACCCTTCAGCAGGCTCCATGCCCAGTGCAGAGCCCAATGTGGGGCTTGATCTTGAGATCATGACCTGAGCTGAAATCAAGAGTCAGATGCTTAACTAACTGAGTCACCCAGGTGCCCCTATAAAGTCAGTATTATTCTGATATTAGAACAAGACAAGGGGATCCCTGGGTGGCTCAGTGGTTGAGCGTCTACTTTTGGCTCAGGGCATGATCCTGGAGTCCTGGGATCAAGTCCCACATCAGGCTCCTTGTGGGGAACCTGCTGCTTCTCCCTCTGCCTATGTCTCTGCCTCTCTCTGTGTCTCTCATGAATAAATAAATAAATAAAATCTTTTAAAAAGATAAAACAAGACAAGGACATCACAAGAAAAGAAAACTATAGACACTATCTCTTATGATTATAAATGCAAAATTACTCAACAAAATACCAGGAAACCAAATTGAGAAATACATGAAAAGATTTGACCAAGGGAGATTTATCCCCAGAATGCAAGATGGGTTTAACATCCAAAAAAGTAATTAATGTAATATATCATATCAATAGACTGACAACAGCAACTACATGTTCATTTATCAGTTGTCAATAGATCAGACAACAGAAAAACCATTTAACAAAATCCAACCCCTTTCATTATAAGGCATTTAACAAAGTAGGATTAGAAGGGAACTTCTTCAACCTAATAAAGGCAGCTACAAAGCAAGCAAACAAACTCAAACCTACAGCTAACATCATAGTTAATAGTAAAAGATCGATTGCATTTTCCCTAGGATCAGGAACAAGACAATGATGTCTACGTTCACTATTTCTATTCAATATTGTAATGGAGATTCTAGCTAGGGAAATTAGGCAAGAAAAGGCAATACATGGAATTCAGATTGGAAAGGAAGAATAAAAGTTTCTCAATTCAAGGATGACATAACCTTATAAAAAGCAAATTCTAAGGAATCCACACACACAAAAAAATTGTTAGAGCTAATAAACGAGTTCATCAGGGTTGCAGGATACCAGCATAATATACAAACAAGAATCAAAAAACAAACCAGGTGTATTTCCATACATTAAGGATGAAAAATACAAAATCAAAATTAAGAAAACAATTCCACTAACAACAGCATTAAGAGGAATAAAATACTCTGTGATAAATTTGACAAAAGGAGTGCAAGGCTTGCATATGGAAAACCACAAAATATCATTGAAAGAAATTACATAAAACTTAAATGGAAAGACATCTCATGTTCATGGATCAGAAGGCAATATTCTCCTCATAGATCTACAAATTCAACACAATTCTTATCAGTTTGAGCTGGACTTTTCATAGAAATTAACAAGTTGGGGGGCACCTGGGTGGCCCAGTGGTTGAGTGACTCCCTTTGGCTCAGGTCATGATCCCAGGATCCTGGAATCAATTCCCAGATCAGGCTTCCTGCAAGGAGCTTGCTTCTCCTTGCCTCTCTCTCTTTCTCTATGTCTCTCATGAATAAATAAATAAAATCTTAAAAAAAAAAAAGAAATTAACAAGCTGATCCTAAAACTCATGTGGAAGCCCAAAGGACTCAGAATAGCCAAAATAATCTGTAAAGGAAAAACAATGTCAGATATCTCACATTTCCAAATTTCAAAGCTTACAACAGAGCTACAGAAATCAAGACAGTGTGATATGGGCATAAGGATAGACATATAAATCAATGGAATAGATGATAATCTGGAAATAGTCTCACATTTACAGTTAGTTGATTATTGACAAAGGTACCAAACTAATTCAAGGGGCAAAAACCAGCCCTTTCCATAAATGGTGCTGACAACTGGATATCCACATGCAAACGAAAGAAATTGGACCCCTGCCTCATACCACATACAAAAGTTAACTCAAAATGGATTAAAGACCTAATGTAAAAGCAAAAGCTATTTTGAGATCTTAGGAGAAAGCATAGGGGTAACATTTATAACTTTGGATTTGGTAATCGTTCTTAAATATGACATGAAAGCACGTGAAACAAAATAAAAAGTAAATTGAAATTCATCAAAATTAAACACTTCTGTGCCTCAAAGAGCACCATCAAGAAAGTAAAAGCTGGGGCAGCTGGCTGGTTCAGTAGCTAGAGCATGCGGCTCTTGATCTCAGGGTTGTGAGTTTGAGCCCTGTGTCAAGTGTAGAGACTACTTTCAAAAAAAAAAAAAAAGTGAAAGGCAACCCACAGAATGAGAAATAATTTGTAAGTCATATATTTAAAAAGAAACTTGTATTTAGACTATAAAAACAACTCTTACAACTCAATAATAAAAAGACAAATAACCCAATTAAAAATGGGCAGAGAATCTGGTAACCCATGTTAGAAGTGAGATGAGTCCAGGATCCCAGGCAAAGTTACTGTGATGAAAATTAACTTGCTAGTGTTGTATAGACCAGGGGGGCAGAATTCCTTCCAAGTTGTGAGGCTGCATCAGCTTCATCCTTCGGGCTTTAAGAGGTAGGTCAATTGGACACACTTCCAACCCAGGCACGCTCAAGAGAAGCCTCCTGGAGCCCCTCAGCTTTAATCCCCAGCTGCAATGTGAGTCAAGTTCACTCTGCTAAGCCCATGAGCTAAGCAAGGCAGCACAGCTGAAGGGCCAGCTCATCTTTCCCCCAGAACATGCAGCTACAGGGATCCTGATCCCTTCCTGAACGATGGCATGCAGCTAAGAATAGCGAGAGTACAGTATATGTGCCTCTGAAGATCTTCCCATGGAGTCATGAGTATTTACAACCTTTCCTGGAATAAAGAGATCTTCAGCCTGCGGTCCGGCTTTGAGAGTGCCCTGTGGTCTCTCCAAAATCCAACCTGAAATTCCCCTCCTCCAGGAAGCATATTTTGATTTCACTTCACCCTTCTTAATTGAATTTCTGGAATGATGAAACCTGAATTTGGCTGATGAATAGTTCAGTGCTGCTTGAAAAGTAGGTCTGCTGGACTATAGGAGGGAGACCTAGGGCTTCAACATTTCTTAGCCTAGGTATCCCCTTTTTAGATAAATAATACATGACATGAATATTAGTTATAACTCGTTGGTTGCAAGTGACAAAAACCTGACCCGAACTTGAGTAGTGGCTGGGCTGATGGACCTAGGGATGTGGTGCTACAACGACATTCTCTCTTCTGTGGCTTCTGCTCTCCTTTAGCAGTGCCTTCAGTCTCTTCTGTGGCACACTGGCTTTTTTCTAGAGCCTGGCCCTAAAAACTTCAAGGATTGTCTCCACATGTTATTTGCCATCTGAGAGGAGTGGGCTTTCCTTCTGACTCCTAATTCAGAAAATCCCTGGGAAGGGCTCTGATTAGCCCAGCCTAAGTCAAGTACTCACCTGTAAGCCAATTTATGTGGCTGAGAGGTGGGTCAGACTACACTGATACGGAGAGGGGAAAATTCCCTAAGGAAAGAGGTGCCCTTTTTAGAGGGATGGGACCAGTGGGGGCAGAAAACAACTGATGTCTGTTACGTGATGCTGACTGGTTTTCTGATGCTGAAGCTGCTCAGGTTGATAAACTCCTGGTATAGCAGACCAAGAGTGATATTTACTGTTTTTTGCCTACAAAATGCTCATTCACCTTTTTATAACAACCAATCCAGTTTCCTCTGGGGAACTACTCTACTCCTGCCCATGTGTTGATATGGGACCCCAGCCCAATGAGGAGTGGGACACATGACCAAGACTGGTCAGTTAGCACAGTCCATGACTTGTGGCTGCCCTGATGGTTCCCAAGAGTGCTTTGGGGGCTGGAGCTGTGTGTCCCTCAGTTCTGGGCCTCCCAGACCTGGATGACCTCACAAACACCTAGGCACCCCTCCCCAGATGTATAGAATCTGCAAGTGTGGGGCTGGTCCTGGGCAGGCAGCTATCATCTATCTATCTATCTATCTATCTATCTATCTATCTATCTATCTATCTATTTATCTATCGTCTATTATCTGTCATATTTTTTTCCAGGGCAACTATATTTTTAATAAGCTCCCTAGTGAATATTGATGACTGGGTTTGGGTAGCATTGCCCCACCATGTTTGTATACAGTAGGTGCTTTATAGCTGCTGGTGTAATGGAAAGGCTGGGGTCAGCTTTCCTTGTGTGGTCATACTAGCTGTCTTTGAGTTAGTTGCCCATGGAAATAGAGCTGCTAGGACTCCCTTTGTGTGTTTCAAGGTGGTCCTGCTACTTTCAGTTGGTGATTTGGGTCCTCCTTGTTGGTGACATACCACTTACTGACGGGAACAAGGCCTCCCAGTCCCAGGAGCTGGCAAAGCCCCAGAGGTCTGGGACACTTGAGAAGACAGCCTGCTTGAAATGGGCTTGCCGGGTTAGTTCCAATCAGGCCAGGATGACTCAGTTTGAATGTCAGGACCTTCTAAAATTAATCTGCAGCCACATCTAAAATCAGCACCCCTCACAAAGTCACCAGCTCTCTCTCTCCTTGCCCCATGGAGGGTTTGGGAACCTGGGGAAGCTGGAACTGGACCATCTCCATCTTTCAGCCCCTCAGACATTTCTCTGAATTTAGACTTGCTAACAGACAATTTTCCTTCTGCTTTTTCTTTGAAAATTCTTTCCCTTCCAATTGCAAGCAAAGGCTATTTTTATGGCCAGGGGTTTCATTTCTCAAAAAGAGTTTGACAGGCGTTAGATATTTTAGTGCCATGTCCTTAGTTCTTATTAATGGTACAAATTTGATCCAAAATATTCAGACTTTCTTAAATTTAATTTTTTTAAATTAAAATAGTTGGATATAATCACTGTAAAAAAAATCAGATAATGCAGAAAGTTCTAAAGAAGAAAGCAGTAATTATTGGAAATTTATCATCCAGAGATAAATAATTGCTGGTATGTTGGTGCATTTCCTCCTTCAATTCCACATATTTAAAACAAATTAAAATGTATAACTTGCATAAATGGTAAGCCCAAGAAAGTCATTGGATTCTTTGTCCAAGATAGTCTCCTAGCGGGAAGAAATCAGATATTTAGAGTCTCTATATTAATGTTACTTTTAAATTGTCTTTCACTTTCATAGTCTGTTGATTAAATTATAAACGAGAACCTTCTGGAAGGCAATTTGGGCTTATTTATTGAAAAAACCCCCAATCTTGTCTACCTCCTGAGGCAGCAAATGAACTGAAGGAATTTATGCTAGAGCAGAGCTTTCCAAACTTTCTTGGTTCTTGATGCTTTCAGTGTCTCAGAAATTTTTTCACAGCTCCTTCTAGACCAAAAGAAACATGTAATAGTTCCATTTATTAAGTAGTTATGTCCAAACAACTTAAGTATTTATGTCCTAACAATTTAGAAGTCAACAATTTAGATTTCAGATTTTCTCTCAGTGGTTCAGCTAAATCATCAGCCAAACAGGAATAATGATGATATCTATTCTCATAGTGAGAATTAAATGAGTTTGACAGCATCCTGGAATTTGATTGCCACTCTATAAATATTAGCTATTAATTAGTGGCTAATCCCTTCGAACCACGTTTCGAGCATGTAGTTCACAGTAAGAATGAGAGAGGGCGCCCGTGGGTATGTTCTGAGCTCTGGGCTGCCTCCTGCCCTTGACTCCTCATGTTCCCTTGGCTACTTTTCTTCTCCTGGTCTCCCTATTTACAATCTCTCCCACCATCATGCTTTTCACAGCAAAGAGGAACAGGAAGTGAAAGCAATAAAAGACAAAAAGGAAAAGGACCTTTTCTTGTCTTCTGATTCAGTGGACTCCCATCCATCTTGATCATGGATATGGACTCTTTGAGGGCAGCCCACAGGACTTCCTTTGTATACTGTATAGAATTCCCTGGAGAGTATGCTTAGGGCTTGAACTAGCTCCTGTAAGATCCTGGTCCTGGTGTGTCTTATTCATTCTGGAATGGAGGGGTCTGACTACTCACTTCCCTGTAATGCCTAGACTGTCCACTCCTGGAAATCCACCAGTCCAGATGCTCCTTGCTGGAGGGAGGGACCAGGGGGTGGTGGCAGAGGATAGCTAGTAACAGTGGATTCTCCTTAGCCTTGAGCTGGTTCAATTTTTGACATCCCTTGGGCATGAGTTTCAAGTAAGTGAATTCCTTTGGAGGAATGCTTGAGGTGGACCTGATTGCATCTGATTTACACTAGGCAGGACTTTTAAAAGATAAAGTGGCAAATCTAATCATCACCATCACAGAAAAACTGTTAAGTTAGTACCTAAAATGAACCAAGAGCCATACCTTTTATGTACCTTATCTCATGTAATAGTGATAAATACCATGTGCAATATATGTCACTTATCTCATTTTGCAGGTGAGAAAACTGAGAGCCAAAGAGATTAAGATATGTCCAAGTTCACACAGATGGCAAAGCTAGTACTGATCACAGTTTGTCTGACTTGAAGATTAGTATTATGAATATGAGAATATTATTTTAAAGATTGATGTATAACCACAAACAATTGGAAATTAGCCTTAATTTCCAACAGTAGGGGATTGATTACATAATGTGTAATATATCCATACAACAGAGTATTGTACAGTAATTAAGATTGACAATGTGGTATTTATTGACATGCAGATGTTTGCATAATCGATTTTCAAGGAGAAATATATAGTGTGATTCTATTTTTGAAAGATAAAACAAATGTTCTAAGACCTCAAAAATATTTTTCGGTTAAAAAAAATTCATGTATGCAAAGAAAGACGTCTTGGCATCTTCATCTGTAACATGAGTGATTGCTTAGTAGACAGAAAAGCCCATGAGAGTAAGGATCATGTCTAGTTCATCCTAGAAGTGTTTGTAACAGAGGCTATACTCAGAAAATAGTGAATTAATGGATGAATGAGATGAGATTCAAGAGTTAGGGGCTGTGATGGGTGGGGGAGAGTTTCAGAGACCTGGTGTGAAACAGTGGTCTTCAAATGCGATCCAGAAGCAGAAGACCTAGAGGTTGTGGGACTTTTTGTGCCCACCATGAAATAATAATGAGACTGGCTTCTGCTGTAATCAATTCACCAGCTTAGGGAGTTGGTTCAGAGCCTTGAGCTTAATGTTGAACAGACTTGAGTTCCAGTCCCTATACTGCTCTTTGCCAGCTATAAAATCTTGAGGAAATTATGTATCTTTTTTTTTCTGAGCTTGTTTTCTCATCTGTAAAATGAGAGTAATAATTAACACTTAGCTCATAGGGTTGCTCTGAACATTTAAACACTCTGTTTAGAAATTAGCTCAAAATGATAGACTGAACTCCAGCCACTTTTTCCTATCCCAAATCTTTAGAAACACCAGAAAAAATAAATTTATGTAATCCATAAATGTTCTGGCAAACAAGAGAGGATAACCTTAGTGATTTTGAAATTGTGAGGAATTGATGAGTGCAAAAAAGATGGCAGAGTTGGTAGAATTAAAATAGTGTCTAAAACAGGTGCAGGAGAGACCACTATGAAAGGTGGGAGTAGCTTTGAAGGTACTTCAAACGTGAAGACAGTGGATGTTGGGGGTGGTGGTAACTGACAAGATAATGGGCTGGGATGTTGCAGTAGCGACGATCAAGACAACCAGCTACTTACTCCTCCCTGCCCCCCATCTTCTCCCCATAGCCAAATAGCAGCAACAGATATCTGTCTCCATCATGCATATGTGGGCACTGAGGCTGGAGAAGCAAGGCAACATCTAAGAAGAATGGACATCAGTTTTCTTATCAGTTTGCTTTTTACCCTCTATCATCCTTCCCATACTAGAGACATTACCCACAAATTGAATAACAAAGAATCTCAGTTCCAAGATGAGTGCACAACCAAGAGCCATTGGACACTGAGGAAAACTACTATGATGAAATAGGCATAGAGTACAATAGACAGAAACACTGGTTCCCAAAGAAACAGAACTAACAGAGCAGACAGATTAAACATTTAGAATGAGAATAAACATCCTCAGAGAGTTATTAGAGAAAGTCTGAGATCTCAGAAATAAAAAATAAGATTCTCAAAGGCAATCCTCAATAAATGGGCTATGAACAGGTTGGCTATATATGAACAATAGCATATAAGTGAGCTGGAAGATCAAATTGAGGAATTCTTTGACAAAATACTGCAAAAAAAGAGAAAGCATAAAATATGTTAGGATATATGAAGAGTAGATTCAGAGGCTTCAATATCCATCAAGTAGAGGTTCCATAAAGAGAAATAGAGAAAAGAAATAAGGAAGACTAAAATATGTACAGAAGGAAATTTCTTAAGTTGGTGAAAAACAAAAGTCCTCTTTCTGCAAGGGTCCAACCACCACATGACAAGGAGAACAGAAATCTTAATATGACGAATAGATATGCCATGGTGAAATTTGGAACATGAAGGATAGAGAAAAAAGGAAAACAGATTACTCATAAAGGAAGGCAGATAAATGTCAGATTCAACTACAACACCGCATGCTGGAATATCTTCAGAGATCCAAGAAAAAATGATTCGAACCAGCCTACTATCATTCAAGTGTGAGGGTAAAATATATAAAGACAATTGCAGGCATGCAAGGATGATTAAATGGACTACTTTTAGTTTTTCCTGCAAGAAGATGGTCTCCAACACAATGAAAATAAATCCAAGAGAAAGTTATTGGATTCAAGTAGCAGAGATGAATTAAAAAATCAGTAGAAAATATTGATGTCTAAATAAGTGTTAATTGAAAAAAGAAAAAGAAATGACCTTGCCATCTGGAACTGAAATCCTAAAAAGTACTATAGTAGGTGAAGAGAAGGAGAGGAAGGAAGTATGAGTGGAGCAAGGCCTATGCAGTGTGTAGTGGCTGGTCATGAGAGGCACTATACTTATATATGGGTCAAGAAAGGAAAAAAATAATGATCAGACATTGGAGTAAAAATTTAAAAGTAAGCTCCTGAATATCAGAAATTAAATCAAGAAGACTCAATCCATTGACAGGAAAAAAAGTGTTGAAAAACAGAAAGCATGGTGAACACAAATACAAAATAAGACAGCAGCAACAGGCCTGTGCATATCAATAGTCATAAATGTGAGTAGGTTAAATCGACTTTTGAAGAAAAGAGCAACTCAGGAGGAAAAGGGGTCTCCAAAATGTAACTTCATGCTGCTTCTATGAGAGATAGCTAAAACAAAATGACAGAGACATTGAAAATGAAGGGATGGAAGAAGATATAGTGAATATATACTGACAAAAAAGAATGTCTAATGATATTAACATCAGAAAAAAATGGAATATGAGGCACAACAAATGTTATGAGTAATAAAACATTTCATAATGATGTAACAATGATGAACTTTTATTCACCTAACGACCTAGCATTAATATATAAAAAGGAAAGCACATTTAAGAAACATGGAAGCCATAACCAAATGGGGTTTATTTAATAAATATAATACTTAACATGATAAAATATGTACATACCATCACCAAGAAGGGAAAACACCAGAAATGTTCCTGCTATGATTAGGAAGAAGAGAGGCTGATCCTTATCACTAATACTATTCAACATTGTTCTCTATATATCAGCTAACTGAACTGGGGAATGAAATAAGAGCTCTAAAAATGGGAAAAAAATAGTATTATTCTTACTTGTAAATATTATTGTTGATTACTGGGGAAACTCAAGATAATTTATTGGAAAATTATAACACATGATAGAGAATTCAGTAAATTTTGTATGTACAAAATTAATATGCAGAGCACAATAAACTACATAAAAACAACAATCAAAAGTTATAATGGAAAAAGTGACTTTACTTACAATAGCAATAAAAGAGATGAAATGCTAAGGTAGATGGTGTCAGAATTGTGTTAAATTGTGGGATACACAGCTATTGTTGCAGGATTGTTTAGTGTATGGAAAACATGCATCTAGTGTCAGAAGCGAGGTAGTGTGGTAGTAACAAATTAAGAGACACACAGGAGAAGTAAGTTTGTTTTTTTAAAGTAGAAAACCTTAAATTGCTCCATGAAAAGCCCTAAACTAATAAATTCAGCAAAGTTGTAGTATACAAAATCAACACACAAAAACCAGTTGCATTTCTATACACTAATGAATAATCCAAAAAGGAAATTAAGAAAACAATTCTATTTAAAATAGCATCAGAAAAAAAATACTTGTACCCTGAAAGCTACAAAAAGTTGCTGAAAGAATTAAAGAAGGCACAGATAAACCAAATACATAAATTAAAATCCCTTGGTCATAGACTAGAAAATTTAGTATTATTAAGATGTCACTATTACCCAAAGTGATCCACAGATTTAATAATGTCCCTATCGACATCCTAACAATGGTTTTGCAGAAATAGAAAAATCCATACTAAAATTCATATGGAATCTCAAGGGACCCTGAGTAGCCAAAACAATCTTGAAAAGGAACAAAGTTAGAAGACTCACATGTCTTGATTTCAAAGCTTATCATGATGGGGGATCCCTGGGTGGCTCAGCGGTTTAGTGCCTGCCTTTGGCCTGGGGCGTGATCCTAGAGTCCGGGGATCAAGTCCGGTATAGGGCTCCCTGCATGGAGCCTGCTTCTCCCTCTGCCTATGTCTCTGTGTCTCTCTCATAAATAAATAAAATCTTAAAAAAAAAAAGCTTATTATGAAACTACAGTAATTAAAATAGTGAGGTACTGGCACAAAGACAGACATATAGATCAATACAATAGAATAGACAGCCTAGAAATAATCCTTTGCATATATGGTCAATTGATTTTGGACAAAGGTATCAAGACTATTGAATAGGGGGGCAGTCTGGGTGGCTCAGCGGTTTAGCGCCGGCTTCAGCCCAGGGCGTGATCCTGGAGACCCAGGATTGAGTCCCACGTCAGGCTGCCTGCATGGAGCCTGCTTCTCTCTCTGCCTGTGTGTGTGTGTGTCTCTCTCTCTCTGAATAAATAAATAAAAGAAAATAGAAAAAAAGACTATTGAATAAGGAAGAAGATAATCTTTTTAACAATGATGTTGGTAAAACTAGATATCCACATGCAAAAGAATGATGCTGGGCCCTTATCTTACACTATGTACCAAAATTAGTCAAAACCATTAAAAACTTAAATGTAAGGGCTAAAATTAGGAAAATTTTAGAAGAAAGCATAGGGGAAAAAAGCCTCTTGAAATTGAATTTGGCAATGATTTCTTAATATGACACTAAGAACACCGGCAACAAAAGTAAAAACAGATGAATTGGATTACATCAACCTTAAAAACTTTTGTGAATCAAAGGACACAATTAACAGGGTGAAAAGGTAACCTGCAGGAGAGGAGAAAATATGCGCAAATCATATATCTGATAAAGGGTTAGCATCCAGAATATCTATATCTAATCTATATCTTTATCTATATCTATATCTAATCTATATCCAAATCTGTATTTGTATCTTATACATTCAACAAAAACAAAACAACCTGATTTTAAAAATGGGCAAAGTGGGGCTCCTGGGTGGCTCAGTCAGTTAAGCATCTGAGACCTTGATTTCAGCTCAGGTTATGATCTCATGGTCTTGAGATCCAGCCCCTTGAGTCAGAGTGTGCTCAACAAGTCTGCTTGAGGTTCTGTCTCTCCTTCTGCCCCTTCCTTCCCATTCTCTTTCTCTCTCTCTCTGTCAAATAAATAAATCTTTAAAACAAATCAGTCATGTTTGGGGCACCTGGGTGGTTAGAGTCAATTAAGGGTCTGACTCTTGTTTTTGGCTCAGGTCATGAATTCAGAGTAATGAGATCAAGCCCTGAGTCAAGCCCTGTGTTCAGTCTGGATTCTGCTTGAGACCTACTCTCCCTTTCCTTCTGCCACTCCCTCACTCTCTCTGTCTTTCATCAATCAATCAATCAATCTCATTTAAAAAAATTGGCAAAGGACTTGCATAGACATTTCTTCTTAGACATACGAATGGCCAATAACTACATGAAAAGATGCTCAACATCACTAAATCATAAAAGAAAGGCAGATCAAAACAACAATGAATTACCATCTCATACCTATTAGATAGCTACTGTATGAAAAAGCAAATAGAGACTAACAAGTGTTGGTAAGGATGTGAAATTGGAACCATTGTGCACTGCTGGTGGGGTAAGATGTAAGATGTAAGATGATACAGCAGCTGAAACCATAGTAGGGGGCTTCTGCCAAACTTTGAAAAATAGACTTACCATTTCATCCAGCATTTCTATGTCTGGACATATATTCAAAAGAATTTAAAGCAGAGTCTCAAAGAGATATTTGTACACCCATATTTATAGTAACATTATTCACAATAGCCAAAAGTTGGAAGCAACTGTTGTCCATGGATGAATGGATAAACAAAATGTGGTATACACACACAGTGGAATATTATTCAACATTAAAAAGAACAGAAATTCTGATAAAATACAACAAGGATGTTGTACACCAAATGCATTATGCTAAGTGAAATAGCCAGTCACAAAATGATATATACTGTATGATTTCACTTATATGACGTATCTAGGGTAACAGATTCATAGAGAAAATTCAAGGTAGAAGGGTGGTTGCTAGCGACCGGGGGAAGAGGGCATGGGGAATAGTTTTTAATGTGTACAGAGTTTTGGTTTTATAAAACGAAGAGTTTTGCAGATCTGTTGTACAACAGTGTAAATGTACTTAACACTTACTGAACTGTACAATTAAAGATGGTTAAGATGATACATTTTATATTATGTGTATTTTCTTACAATTAAAAATTTAAAAATGAACTAGAATGAAGAATTTTTTCACCATATTGGTAAGAACAAAGTATGTTACATTCTTATAATGGACTATTGTGTAACTATAAAAAAGAATAAAAAAACCTTATATGAACCTCAGATAAATGTGTATATAAAGCTCACCAAGATATATTAAACAAACAACAACAACAAACAAAAATACTCCAAAATAACACAATTAATAATATAGTATTATACCTCTGGTGATTTAAACACATAGCCACAGATTCTTTGACACTCTTCCCATTATCTCTCTCTCTCTCTCTATTTATTTATTTTAGATTTTATTTATTTATCCATGAGAGACACAGAGAGAGAGAGAGGCAGAGACATAGGCAGATGGAGAAGCAGGCTTCATGCAGGAAGCCCGATGTGGGACTCTATCTTGGGACTCCAGGATCACGCCCTGGCCCGAAGGCAGGTGCTAAACCACTGAGCCACCCAGGTGTCCCAGACACTCTTCCCATTAAAAGGTTAAGCTTATGCCTCACTTTTTTGAAATAGGGCAGAGCTTTGTGACCATTTTGAGCATAGGGATTCTATGTGATTTCTGTCATAAAGGATCATTCAGCTTCCTCTGTCTTCTTCAATTTAACATTTGTTTTTGGGGACCTGAGGCCTCCATGCTGTGAGGAAGCCCAAGCCACCAGGAAGACCACATATGGGACATGTGGTCACAGCTCTGGCTGAGCAGAGTGGCCAGTCATGTGAGGAAAGAAACTTCCAAGCAATTCCAACTTGCAATCATTTGGGCTTTTCTAGTTGAGATCCCAGACATGGTTGGAGCAGAGGAAAACCACTCCTCCAGAATCCTGTAAAACTCCTCACCCCAAATCTGTGGCTTTACACAATGGTCATTATTTTAAGCTAAGTTTGGAGTGTTTTGTTACCTGACTATAAATACCTGGAAGACCCCTTTGTGGGGAGGAGGGGAAGAACACATGCACGTGTTTGTACATGAACTATCTCCACAGGGCCTACAAGAAACTGGCCATAGTGGCTACTTCCCAGTGGGGGGAACCTTGGTGATAAGGGGATGGGAAGAAAGAGACTGCCCTTCCATCTTTGTGCCTCTTGTAATACACACTCCTGTGACCCCAAAAAAGGAAATAAAATGCCAGAGTACTTTATTTTGGAAGAGACAATGGAAGAGACAAAGCTTTCTTGTTGGAAGATAGTACAATCTTCTACCTGGCTAACCAGGCAGGAGTGACAATTGGCAACGGTTAAAGTGAATAAGAGAATGCAGCATGCTGCTCAGGCTACAATATTAAGATTTGGTCCTTTCTTAGGTCCCAGTGACAATCAGGTTGAAAATGCAACAGCAACAATCCACCATTGGTGGTTTGTTTTCTTCCAGATTGCCCTCTAAAATTAAGTTCCGAAATAGCCATATTTAATCCTCTAACATCCCAGGTTGGATGGCTTTTCTCCAGAGTGGAAAGACCAGCTGGGAAGAGGCTTGCCCAAGTGGACACAGGGAGGACAGGTGGGGACAAAGGGTGTGGACAGCAAGGGGATGACCATGATCCTCCCTTGAATCTTCCTTCCCCTGGAAGAATTGCTGGTTTAGGTGGGATGAAGCTGGCAGTGCAGAGGAGCACTCTGCTAGCGGCAAGAGGGCGGGGAGGCTGCACAGGGAGAGACAGGAGGTTAGGTAATCTCCAATGGGACTGCAGCCAAGGTTTAGACCTGACTGGACCAGCTCTCTGGTGGGAACGGGCCGTCCTCCTGGCCTCTGCCTTCCCTGGCTAGAACTCATCAGAGCCTTTGAGTGAAAGGCAAAGTCCAAAATTTGGAGGATGTATTTCAACAGAAGGGTTAATGCCTAAGCCAGTGCTCCTCAACCTTTTGGAACCCCCTAGAACCACTGAATGGGGAGGTGCAGCAGAATGCAGATGTCAGGGCACCCCGCCCTCAGAAGCCCTCCTCGAGGAGGCCCAAGGGGGTCCAGTATACAACAAAGCAAGGAAACCCAGCCCCCAAACTCATGCATAAGCAGGGTTGGAGGCCTCTCCTGCCACATTGGCCCATAGGCAGGTCCAGCTGTTTGAGTGAGAGACTAGGAAGTATGTGGTTTGTCCTCTCTTTGACATCTCTTCACTCCTGGGGCCCCATCATCTGCTCTCTACCCTTGTCTCCTGACTTAGTCATTTTTTCATCATCTTCTCCTCATTTCCACCATTAATGACAGCAACAACCAATTAAAAAAAAATCCCAGTGCCCATGCCAGAGCCCCAGACCAATTAAATAAAAATCTCTCAGGGTAAGCCCCCATGTTTATGGTTTTTCTGAAGGTCCCCAGGTGATCCAATGTGCAGCCAAGACAGCCATTATTACTTAAGGGTGATTCCATTGGCCTTGCCACTGAAAGCTTAGAAATGGGGTCAATGAGACTTGCGGTCTTGGGGGTGAGGCTTCTGAAAATCTTGGGGCTGAGGTTCTGGAAGATTATTCAGTCATGAAAAGGAATAAAATACTGATGTATGCTCTAAAATGAATGCATGGGATGGGGAGTTACTGCTCAATGTTTATGAGGGCTCCTTCCTGAGTATAAAAATATTCTGGAACTAGACAGGAGTGGTGGTTGCAAAACACTGAATATGCTAAATGCTGCTAATGGTATATTTCATTATATGTGTTTTACAAAAAAATATGGGACCTCTCCTTTGTGTCACATTTGAAAAAAGCAGCTTGAAGAAGCCAATCATAAGAAACACAGAGCAGAAAAATGGGGCAAACCTGGTCACAGATGACAGAGTTGGGTTGCTGAATCAGCATGCCCTGGGATCTGTGGTACTTCCAGGCATCTTCCTATAGTTGATGATAAATACCCTTATGGTTTAAGGCTGCTTGGGTCAGGGTTTGATATAAAATGTTTTGGAAGATTTTCTTCTTCCAGTTCTTGGGACTAGGTGGCTTCTGAGCCTGCCTGGCTGAGACCACATCTGCACAGAATGCCCATCAGCTCCCAGAGGCCACTCCATCTCTTGCAGCTTTTCTGGGCAGTGGCAGTGTGGGCTCTAGACCTCAGTTCTGCGGGAACTCTGAGAGAATAGTATGTTTTGGTCATTGATTGGAGGGCAAGTCCCTCCCCAGACTGTCTCCTGTCTTTCTAGATGGAGAGTAGCTTCAGTCGGATTCCCCAGGAAGAGATTATTAGTGCATTGATAACTTCAAAGACCGAAGGGAAAATCACCATAAGCCTCATGACCAACTTTCACTCTAAATTAGACCTTGTGAGTGACCTGGAATTTGGGAGATACAGGCTTGAGGCTTTCCAACACGAACAACACTGTCATGGCTGTTGAACCAGAAGTGCTTCCAGGCTCATCCTTGGAGTTAGTTATGCCCATGCATCCTGCAGGAGAGACCTCCTCTCAACCCTCTGCCTCCCACACCACATCCATACTGCCTGAGCAATGTCCAACCCTGCAAGGCACCTCTCTGCCCATCTTCGCCACCTCATTCCTTCTCCCTCCTGTCACCTGGATTTCATGTTCCATGGCCAATATGTGCCTACATCATAAGCCTTTGTGTAAACTTCCATCCTTTCTTTCTCATAATGGATAGGAATGGTCACTAGACCATATTATTCCCTTGGCCACCCTCCTTTTTGTCCCATTCCATCTTTCAGGAGTGGGGAGACATAACTAGCAGCTTCTCAGCTTCTCTCATGGCGATTTTCAGGCCTTTGCTCTCCCTTCCTCATTTATTCCTCACACCTCTCCTTTTCTACTGCACATTCCATCCTCTCTACATCTTTCCTCATTCCCCAAATCCAAGCCCTCACTGTTCATTGAAGCTCTGCTTCTCCCATTTCAGCTCCTGCCAGCATCGAAGCCAATGGGGGCATCTGCTCCATGGACTAACCAGCCTCACCATTCCCTGACTTCCTACCTCTTATTATGGCTAGGTTGTACTGGGCAGAAGGTAGTGGCCAGGCCTTGCCCACCTCACCTCACTGCATTCTCACAACAGACCCATGTTGAGGCACCATTTGCAGGCCTGTGCAGTAAGGATGAACATGGGAATGCCTGCCCTTCTTATAGGTGAGGACTTCTCCAGGGTCTTCCTGCCCCTGGCTTTGACAGAGTGATGCTCTGAGAGTAGGGCTCTCATGGTACTAGGGACTCAATGCTTGGGTTTCAGGGGCAAGAGGAGGAGCAGCCAGGCTGATTTGTTAGGATAGATACTCTGGAGTTGATAAGTTGGCTGACAGGATGCTGGGCCACTGTCCATAGATACTTCCTATATAGGCAGCTGAGATCCTCTGAACCCTTCCCATCCTTCCATCTATCCATCCATCAGTCTGTCCATCCATCCATCCATCCATCCATCCATCCATCCATCCATCTATCCATCCATAAAACAGTGTGACTTAGTTCAGGCTTCCAAAGTCTGTTGTGTACAGAACCATGTGGGTACCATGATTGACTGGAGCAAACCAGGAGGAGGGTGATCACTACCCTTTGACACTTGCCTTGGTGTTGGAGGTGCAATAAGGGAGCAGTGAGGACTTGGGGGAAAGTAGAGAGCAGAGTCTGATATAAAAGGGTCAGCCCAACCAATTATTGCCAAGAGGAAATGTGGGCCCAATGTGGCCTGATATCCTAATTTTTCTAGAGAATCCAGAAATGTGAGATTTTACATAAACTCTCCCAATTGTTAAATGTCAACAACAAATCAAATTTAAAACATCGGGCAGGCTCCCTTGTGCAAGTCAAGCAAAACATGTACTGACTGGAACAAACCCTGGGCTCCCCTCTGGCATGGGATCCAAAGACAGGCTTTGAAGTTAGATCTAGAGCCTGCTTTAGTACTGGCTATCTGAGAGATTTGGGGCAAGTCATTCAACCACTTTGAACCTCAGTTTCTTCATCTGTAAAATGGGGTAAGACCTACCCATCTCACAGGGTTGATGTGAGGGCTAAAGTGGATAATGCATGAAAAGCTCTGCATACTGTGCCTACTCAGAACACATGCTCAAATGGGTGGCTGCTGTTATTGTTTTTATCAATAGCAGGGAATGTCTGCTCTGGGCTTGGCAGAGTGGCAGGCATGGGCAGTGAGGACCCTCACAGGCTTGGTGGTGCTGACTTCAGTGGGGCTGCCTGCCCCCAGCAAGCCCCAAGGATGAGGACAAGGATGAGGGACCTCCTACTCAGTACCTAGACTTCCCTTTCTCTCCTTCCACCTTCCTTTGGCATCCGCCCCTAGTTTTTGGTTACTTCTGCTGAAAATGAAAAAGGGGAAAAAGGAATTTTTAAAAAGCAGAACAGAGGTTTTGGTTTTATTTCTTGTTTGTTCTTTAAGCTTATTTAAAATCCCGGTTTCCAGAAAAGTCAGTATAGATCATGAGGTAAGTGCAGGGAATAAAGGAGTTGTCTTTCCGGGGAGTCAGAGCCTAGGGTACAGGGAACGCCTCTTCTCAGAAGCCTTTCCTCCTCCAAGTATCTACTTGGTGAGGGTTGTGAGGGAAGAGGGGCTCAGTGAGAAGGCAGGGGCGGTCATCCACATCATAGCACAGGGGCAGGAAGGCCCTGGATTTCCATCTGTGTCCATGTCAAACATCTCCCTGGTTGCTTGAGTTGGCCTCATTTCATTTCTGTTATCTGAGTTCCAGACAGAGTAGGTTTGGCTCCAGGGAGCAGTGATTCCTCCACATTCTTAAAGACTGAGGACTGGTTCACTGTAGGTCCCTAGCAGTTCTGCTCTGGGACTGGACACCCCGGGGCTCTTCTTGTTTCCTGGGGTCACTACAGCCTCTGCTTCTCATATGATGGCTGTAGGTCCAGCCGCAATTCCCTCTCACTGGGGCCAATGGGCAGGGATGGAGTCTGGGCACTGCTCCTGCTCCTGTTAGTGTGCTCCTTTCCCGCCCTCCCCTCCTCCTTCCCTTTCTTTTCTTCCCCTTTCCTTCCTCCCTCCTTCCCCCTCCTCCTCTCTGTCTCTCTCTCTCTCTCTTCCACCTCTCACTGACCAGCAGAACTTCTCCAAGTTCCCAGTTCAAAGAAAAAGACATGGGGGTGGGGAGGGGGAAGGTGTTTGAGAAAGTTTCTGGTTGATGTGGCTCCTGTCTTTGGTTGCTGGCCTGCTCATGGACTGGTTGCCCTATATAGGTCAGATGTCAATTTGAATTATTGTGTAATCTTAAGCAAATGCCTTCACCTCTTTGAGCTTCCATTTATCCCATATGCCAAATGGGACGATGATATTTATATTACAGAACCGTGTGAAGAACACAAATATAATCCAGGTGCTGGAAATTCCTTGAGATCAGGGACAATTCTTATTTATGTCTGGATCCTCAGATTCAGGTTCATGGCAAGGGCTCAATACATGTCTGTTGAACTAACTTGTTTCTAAGTGGTTTATGTACGTGTCAGTTAAGAATAATACTTTCTGGAGTGGGAGGAAGGGCCAAATAGGAGCAGGGAATTTAAAGATACACACTTCCAATTATAACATAAATAAGACTGGGAATACAAAGTACAGCATAGGGAATATAGTCAATAATGTGTGACAAATTTGGTGACAGATGGCAGCTAGATTTATCACTGTAACCATTTCACAATGTGCATAAAATGTTGAATCACTACATTGCACACCTGAAGCTAATATAATACTGTATGTCAATATACTTCAAATTTAAAAAGCAAATAAATAAAACTAAAACATAAAAAATATTCTGATTAAAATAATCATATTGAGACATATTTACCAATGTTGATGAACATATGTATCACTGTAACTTGTGCTTTCTGCATAAAATGTTCAAATAAACACACACATGCACAAAAGAATGCTTTTTGCTATAAAAAATAGAAAATACTCTCTATAGAGGCCTAGTCATATAAAAAGATTCTCCAAATCATGTAACTGCTTGCATCGGTTCAGGAACTCATGGCATCAGTACTTATGTACAAATCTCTTGCCAGTTGTCTTGTGATCACAAAATAGCTGCTGGGGCTCTAGACATTTTATTTGTACTCAAGGCAGCATGAAGAAGGAAGCGCTGCAATTTCCTTTTAATCAAGAAAAGCAGAAACCTTTCCCCATCCCAGAGAATTTTCACTTAAGTTTCATTTCCCAGAGCTACGTCAAATGTCAACTTGGTTTCAGGGGAGGCTGGTAAGGTATTTAACTTCCCCAAGCTCTTTAAGGGAGGTGGTAAGGGACAGGGGGAAATCCTATTGGCTTAGCCAACTGCAGTCTGCCCCAATTTGTGGTACTCCTGCCCTCCCCTTTCTGGTGGAATTGTGGGTTAGAGGCATTTTGTGAGCTCATCAGGATTATGCCTAGAGAATACAAGAGAGAAAGTCAAGTGTGGAACTCGGGATAGGCCCAGAGGCTAGAAAATGTGGCCATCAGTTAGTCCATCCCTCTCTCTGGACTTTGGCTTCCAGGCTTCTTAATGAGCTCAACTGGACAGGATGGTATCTGAGGGCTCCTCCAGCTATTATAGTCTAGCTTCATGAAATCACTGTATGAAGTCCAGAGAGGAAGGAAGCATATGGTGAAAGGCAAGGAGTCAAAGACAACAACATGTATGACTATGTGTCCATAAGTGTAGAGGCATTTGTAGACAATAGGAACAGAAATGCTAGTTTGAAGCATCCCCCATGCTGGGTCAACTGAGGAAGGAGTGAGAAAGTCCTGGGTTACTGCATGTGACAATATCAACCCAGCAGGCAGTCCTGGGCTTTAGAAATGGTTTCCAGCCATACTGATGGTGAGGAAAGGGCATGAGCCCTCATCATAAAAGAATGAGTCAGGGTGTCTTGGCCTCCTTTATTATACCTCTTCCTTCTAGGGAGTCACCTATTTATTATTAGCTCTAACAGCAGTCTCTTTCTTGAGCTTGTCTGTGTTTTCTGCTTTTACTAAAAGCCAGATCTGGGCTTATAGCAGTGTCTGCCAACTCTTTTTTTTTTTTTTAATATTTATTTATTTATCATTCATGATAGACATAGAGAAAGAGAGAGAGGCAGAGATACAGGAGGAGGGAGAAGCAGGTCCATGCCAGGAGCCCCACGCGAGACTAGATCCCGACCCCAGGATCACGCCCTGGGCCAAAGGCAGGCGCCAAACCACCGAGCCACCCAGGGATCCCCCGTGTCTGCCAACTCTTAAAGGAAGAAATTCTCCCTTACCCCAAATGTGGGCTTAATTTGCACTTTAAAAGTAGCTTTGTTTTTTTAATTATTATTTTTTAGTTTGTAAGAATGATCTGGGCTTATTATAAAGAACTCACTGTAGAAAAATACAAAAAGTGAATTTGTAAATTTTTGTTGTTTTTTCTTTTTTACTAACTTTGTACTTTTTCTTGCTGTTCAAGGAAGAAATGCCTACAACTGGCTTCCTTGTGAGATCTTTATTTGGAACTATGACCGAAATTGTTTTGATTATAATGTTTCTTACATATATATGAATATAAAATTAAGCATAAACTCCTTATGCTGATAGCTCTTATACTACTATAAAACCAAAGCAAATTCAGAAGCCATATGTAAACGAAATGACAAAACCAGTAAGATTCAAACTAGCATTAATCTAACATGAAGGATGTTCATACTTTACCAAAAATGAATAACTTACAGTACCACCAGGAGACATAATGCTTTACTTTTGTTTTTTTGTTTGCTTTTTTTGTTCAGCATATCTATACTTCAAAAGAATTGAAAAAAACTTTAAGTTTTAGTCCTCCAAGTAAGTTAGTAATGTAATTTTGAACTTATCTGATGCATGGTTTAGGAGAAAGTGAGTAAGTAAATGTATTAATTGCAACAAAGACTTTCAGCTTAAGGGAAAAGAGATATAAAATCAAAGAAGTTGAAGGGGATATGTAATATTTGCAATATTAAATTTGAATTTGAAATATCAATAAGGATGTATGATCTTTAAAATGTGAATTTTCTAACAGCATCCATGGAAAGGGCCAATGAGCAATCATATCTCAGGAGCAATGGGCAAACTAAGCACCCGGATTTTGTTTTTTACTATCAGTTTTCACTGGAAGAAATTAGAACTTTTGGAGAAATGGCTGATTCTAGGACTGGAGAGAGAAAAATACAAGGTAAGCTTGCAACACTTTTGCCAGAATGATAAATTTTATGTGTCAGCTTAGGTAAGTTATGGTGCCCAGTTTTTTGGTCAAAAACTAGTGTAGACATTGTTATAAAGGTGTTTTGTAGATGTGATTGACATCTGAAATCAACTGACTTAGGTAGAAGAGTTCACCCTTGATGTGAGTGAGCCCTTATCCCATTGGTTGAAAGCCTTATGAGCAAAAATGGAGGTTTCCTGGGACAAAAGACATTTTGCCTAACTATAACATCAAAAGCCTGCCTGAGTTTCCAGCCTGCTGGCCTACCCTATAGATTTCAAAGTCACTTGTCCAATCATGTGAATTATCTTATAATAATTATATAGCAAATATATAATACTTAAATATATTTATACACAAAATATAATTACATATTAAATTAATGTGTAACTATATATTATAATTATATATTAACACATGAAATATATTTATATGGTATACAAATATATACATAATTATAATAATTATAGAATTATAATAATAAATTATATTGGTTCTGTTTAATTGGAGAATCCTGACTGATACTCCTTTAAAGTACTCCTTAAAAGGTTCTGTCAATAAATTATTGGTTCTGTTTCTGAGAATCCTGATTGATACTCCTTTAAAGACTAATAGGGACATAAAAAGAACAAGGGGCCAGATAGATGGGCCTCCCACTGGCCAAATTTGGGACAATTTGAACATTAAAGAAAAAAAAAAAGGACTGAAGTGATTAGAAACACTGAATAAAACCCATGAGTCCATAGTAATGTTTAAAAAGAAAGAGAAAGAGAGAGCAAGAAGAAGAGGAAAACCCCACCACACTTAGCCTAGATGGCTGGCTATTCTGCCAATTCCTTATTCTGGAAATAAAGAGAAAGAATTAAGCATTTAGACTACCTTTTTGGCAGAAAGTGTAGAAGCACTGTTAGAATGAACAATTATTTTGCAATCCTTATTGAAGTAACTGACTTTGGAATGAATGGCTCATCAATAGATGCTAAAACCACTTAGTTGAAAGTGTGGTAGGATCAGGATATTTGCATGATGCCACACTGACATTTCTCAGCTCCTCTGCTGATTGCAAGATAAAAAACAGGACTCCACAATGGAAAGAATGGACTGCCACCACCTTGGCCAAATGAGTAAACAAAGTATCACTAATACTGGCATGAGCCAACATCGGGCACTTCCTGATATGAGGATATGGTGTGATATGATGATATGGTGTGAGGTACACAGTGTCAGGGGTCTGCTGATGAGTGGTTAAACTGAACTTCCAGTTGACAGTAAGTCCAGGGGAACAAGTCGAATCAAACCTTGAGGAAGCATGGTTCAGAATATGGGACATTCTATAGGACAGCCAACCTGGTTTCTTCAAACAGGTAATATCATCCCCCCTGCCAAAAGGGAGGACTGTTCAAGATGGACTAAAATGTCCCAGCAACAAATGCAACACGTGAACCTTAACTGAATCCTGTTTCAAAAAAAGGAAAAAAAGAAAAAAACCCAGTAAGGGTAAAATTACGCTGATAAAACTGGTAGAATTAAATTAAATTTAATATAAATTTGATATGAGATGCTGTAGACATATTACTGTTGAATTTCTTAGGTATGATAATATTAGTATAATTTATGAGCTGCACACTGAAGCCTCTATGAGTGAAGTGTCATGATGCCTGCAGCTACATTTCAAACAGGTCATATATATTATACATTTATTTAAAAAAATATATTCTATGTATTGTTTATACACTATATATAATATAGAAATTATGTATGCTGTATGTATAATACATAACACATGTATATAAGTTAGATATAATTATATGTATATCATGTATATATGTAATATTTACTACATATGTAGAATGTGGCCAGTGAACACAACTGTTGCATTGAGGTGATGGGTATAGTAGCATTTGTGATGTTATTTTTTCAAAAGATATTCTAGTATTTATTGATAATGTAAGATTAATGCTAATGAAACACATTTTTAAAAATCAAGATACATTATATTGGTTTCCAGTGTACAGCATAGTGATTGGACAACAGTATACATTATGCAGCACTTGCTGCAATAAGGGTAGTCACCTTCTGGCACCATACAAGGTTATTACAACTATATTCCCTATGCTGCATTTTTTATCCCCATGACATATTTATCTTAAGTAAATTTGTACCTGGAAGTTTATACTTCTTAATCCTCTTTACCTATTTTGCCCATTCCTCTATTCCCTCTCTCTGGCAACCACCAGTTTGTTTTCTGTATTTATGAAACTGTCTATGGATGTGTGGATGTGTGTGTGTGTGTGTTTGATTTATTTTTTTAGATTCCACCTGTAAGGGAAATCATACAGTATCTATTTTTCTCTGTCTGACTTATTTCACTTAGCATAATGCCCTTAGAGTCAATCCATATTGTCTTGAATGACAAAATTACATTATTTTTATGCCTGTGTAATATTCCATTGTCAACGTATACCACATCTTTATCCATTCATCTATTGTGGGCACCTAGGTTCCTTCGAAATCTTGGCTTTGACAAATACTGCTGCAATAAACACAGGAGTGCATCTTTTTTTTTTTTTTAGATTTTTAAAAAATTAGATATTATTTATTTATTTATTTATTTATTTATTTATTTATTTATTTATTCATCAGAGACACAGACAGAGAGGCAGAGACATAGGCAGAGGGAGAAGCAGACTCCCTGCAGGGATCCCTTTGTGGGACTTGATCCCAGGACTCTGGGGATCATAACCTGAGCCAAAAGCAGACGCTCAACCACTGAGCCAGCCAGGCATCCCAGGAGTGCATCTTCTTTTCAAGTTAGTGTTTTCATTTCCTTTGGGTAAGCACGCATGAGTAGAATTAACTATTTTTAGTTTTTTGAGGAACCTTTGTACTGTTTTCCACAGTGGCTGCACCAATTTACATTCCCACCAACACTACACCAGGGCTCTTTCTCTACATCCTCACCAGCACTTGATATTTGTCTTTTTGATAATAGCCAATCTGACAGGTGTGAGTTGATACCCCAATGTGGTTATGATTTGCATTTCCCTGCCTGATGGTGAGTGATGTTGAACATCTTTTCATTATCTATTGGTGGTACGAATGTGTTCTCTGGAAAAATGCCTATTTGAGTCCTCTCCCATTATAAATAGGATTATTTGTGGGTTTTTTGGTGTTGAGTTGTAGGATTTCTTTATATATTTTGGATATTAACCCCTTTTTGGATATATCTTTTGCAAATATACTTTCCCTTTTGGTATGCTGTCTTTTCATTCTGTTAATGGTTTCCATTTCTGTGCAAAAGATTTTTAGTTTAATGTAGTTCTAAGCTTATTTTTGCTTCCCTTGCCTGAGGAGACAGATCCAGAAAAAAGTTGCTAAGATGGTTATCTAAGAGATAACCTATGTTTTCTTCTAGGAGTTCTATGGCTTCAGATCTCACATTTAGGTCTTTAATCTATATTTAGTTTATTTTTGTGTATGGGGTAAAAAAGCGGTCCAGTTTCATACTTTTATATGTAGCCATCCAGTTTTCCCAGCATCATTTACTGAAAAGACTGTCTTTTTCCCCTTGTGTATTCTTGCCTCCATATAATCAAGGGTTTATTTTTTGTCTCTATCTTGTTCTGTTGATTTATGTGTCTATTTTTGTGCCAGTACCATACTTAACATAGCTATTACCATAGCTATGTACTATAGCTTGAAATCTGGGATTGTTGTGTTATTCTTTCTATATATCTTTATGTTTGAAATTTTCCATTAGGGAAAGTTGGAAGAAAAAACCCTATAAAACCAAAAGTATCAAAATAACAACATAAATTTAACAACATACATTTAATAAAGGATCATGCCTTATGAAAAATAAGGCAGATCATGCTCTCAGGGTGAACAGTTGGATGCCAGCTCTTGCTGCTGTCTTAATTTTCATATGCAGCATGGCCATTGAATGTAGAGCTGTGAGAAGACTCAGTTCTCCAACCACTTTCTTCCCTTAAACTATCGTCAAACTTTTCATGGAGCAGGATGATATTGTTTGTCCTTCTCTTAACTTGATGCCAATATTGGCATATGAAATCTGCTGGGTTTTTAAAATTTTGTTTTTATTGAAGTTCAATTTGCCAACATATAATATAACCCCCACTGCTCATCCCATCAAGTGCCCTCCTCAGTGCCTGTCCCCCAGTTACTCCAGTCCTCCACCCACCTCCTCTTCTGCAACCCTTTGTTCGTTCGTTTCCCAGAGTTTAGAGTCTCTCATGGGTTGTCTTCCTCTCTAATTTTTCCTGTTCATTTCCCCTCCTTTCCCTTATTGTACCTTTCACCTATTTCTTATATTCCCCATATGAGTGAAACCATATGATGATTGACCATCTCCGATTGACTTACTTCACTCAACATAATACCCTCCAGTTGCATCCATGTTGAAACAAATGGTGGGTATTCATCCTTTCTGATGGCTGAGTAATATTCTGTTGTATATATATCAAATCTTCTTTATCCATTCATCTGTCGAAGGGCATTGTGGCTCCTTCCACAGTTAGGCTATTGTGGACATTGCTGCTATAAACATTGGGATGCAGGTGTCCCAGCATTTTGCTACATCTGTATCTTTGGGGTAAATACTCAGTAGTGCAATTGCTGGGTCATAGGGTAGCTCTATTTTTAACTTTTTAAGGAACCTCCACACTGTTTTCCTGTACCAGTTCACATTCCCACCAACAATGCAAGAGGGTTCCCCCTTCTCCACATCCTCCCCAACATTTGCTGTTTCCTGTCTTGTTAATTTTTGCCATTCTCACTGGTGTGAGGTGGTATCTCATTGTGGTTTTGATTTGTATTTCCCTGATGGCAAGTGATGTGGAGCATTTTTCTTGGGTGTTGAATTTAATCAGTTCTTTATAGATTTTGGATACTAGCCCTTTATCTGATATGTTATTTGCAAAAATCTTCTCCTATTCTGTAGGTTGTCTTTTAGTTTCGTTGACTGTTTCTTTTGCTGTGCAGAAGCTGTTTATCCAGATTAAGTCCCAATAGTTCATTTTTGCTTTTGTTTCCCTTCCCTTCATAGATGTATCTTGCAAGAAGTTGCTGTGGCCAAGTTCAAAAAGGGTGTTGCCTGTGTTCTCTAGGATTTTGATGAATTCTTGTCTCACATTTAGATCTTTCAACCATTTTGAGTGTATCTCTGTGTATGGTATAAGAGAATGGTCCAGTTTCACTCTTCTGCACATGGCTGTCCAATTTTCCCAACACATTTATTGAAGAGACTGTCCTTTATCCACTGTATTCCTTCATGCTTTGTGAAATATGAGTTGACTACAGAGTTGAGGGCCCATTTCTGGGTTCTCTATTCTGTTCCATTGACCTATGTGTCTCTTTTTATGCTAGTACCATACTGTCTTGATGATCATAGCTTTGTATTACAGCTTGAAATCTGGCAATTTGATGCCCCTGGCATCGTTTTTGTATATATATATAATATATTATAAAATATATAATAAATATATAATATAATATATTATATCATACAGAATTATACCAATATATTATTAATTAACATATCAATATCAAATTATTATATAATTAATATATTAATATTATAATATGATTAATTATGTTATACTTAATTAATATATTAATATATTATATAATTAATGTGTAAATATCGATATAATTAATTATAATTATATAATTATATGTATAATTATATAATTATAATTAATTATATATTATATATTTTAGGTATTGTTTCTTCTTAATATTATATTATATTAATGTATTATATTAATATATTAGATACTATATTAATGTTATAATATTATATTAATGTCATATAATATATTGATATTATAATAGTATATTAATATATAATATAATATAATATAATATATTAATATAATTCTTCTTTAAACGTTTGATAGAATTCCCCTGAGAAGGCATCTGGCCCTGGACTTTTGTGTCTCGGGAGGTTTTGATGACTGCTTCAATTTCCTCCCTGGTTATTGGCCTGTTCAGGTTTTCTATTTTGTCCTGTTCCAGTTTTGGTAATTTGTGGTTTTCCAGAAATGCATCCATATCTTCTAGAATGCCTAATTTATTGGTGTATAGCTGCTCATAATATGTTTTTAAAATCGTTTGTATTTCCTTGGTATTGGTTGTGATTTCTCCTCTCTTGTTCATGATTTTATTAATTTGAGTCTTTTTTCTTTTTAATAAGGTTGGCTAGAGGTTTATATACCTTACTAATTCTTTCAAAGAACCAACTCCTGGTTTTGTTGATCTGTTCTATGGTTCTTCTAGTCTCTATTTCACTGAGTTCTGCTTGATTCTTTATTCTCTCTCTTTTTCTGCTTTGTGTAGGTTTTACTTGCTGTTCTTTCTCCAGTTCCTTTAGATGCAAGGTTAGCTTGTGTATTTGAGTTATTTCCAATTTTTTGAGGGATGCTTGCATTGAGATGTATTTCTCTCTTAGGACTGCTTTTGCTGTATCCCAAAGATTTTGAATGGCTGTATCTTCATTTTCATTAGTTTCTGTGATTGTTTTTAATTCTTCTCTAATTTCCTGGTTGACCCATTCATCATTTAGTAGGATGCTCTTTAACCTCCATGTGTTTGAATTTCTTCCAAATTTCTTCTTGTGATTGAGTTCTAGTTTCAAAGCATTGTGACCTGAAATATGCAGGGGACAATCCAAATCTTTTGGTATCAGATGAGAGCTTATTTGTGACCCAGTATGTGGTCTATTCTGGAGAAAGTTCCATGTGCACTTGCGAAGAATATGTATTTAGTTGCGTTTGGATGCAAAGTTCTGTAGATATATCTGTGAAATCTATTTGGTCTGGTGTATCATTTAAGGCCCTTGTTTCTTTGATGATGTTCTGCTTAGAAGACCTGTCATTTAATGAAAGTGGTGTCTGTTGAAGTCTCCTACTATTAGTGTATTATTATCTAAGTATCTCTTTACTTTGGTTATTAATTGATTGATACACTTGGTAGCTCCCACATCAGGGGCATAAATATTCATGACTGCTAGGTCTTCTTGTTGGATAAACCCTTTAAGTATGACATAGTTCCCTCTTCATCTCTTACTACAGTCTTTGGGATAAACTTTAATTTATCTGATAAGAATATTGCTACCCCAGCTTTCTTTTGAGGACTATTTGAATGGTAAATGGTTCTCCACCCCTTCATTTTCAGGCTGGAGGTGTCCTTAGGTCTAAAATGAGTCTCTTGTAGACAGCATATAGATGGGTCTTGCTTTTTTATCCATTCCGATACCCTGTGTCTTTTAATGGGATCATTTAGCCCATTCACGTTCAGAGTAACTATTGAAAGATATGAATTTAGTGTTATCGTAATACCTATTCAGTCCCTGTTTTTGTGGATTATTTCTTTGGGCTTCCTCTTTCTTTTACACAGTCCCCCTTAATATTTCTTGCAGAGCTCATTTGGTGGTCACATACTCTTTCAGTTTCTGCCTATCCTGGAAGGTCTTTATCTCTCCTTCTGTTCTGAATGAGAGCCTTGCTGGATAAAGTATTCTTGGCTGCATGTTCTTCTCATTGATTACCCTGAATATATCCTGCCAGCCCTTTCTGGCCTGCCAGGTCTCTGTTGAGAGGTCTGCTGTTAATCTGATGCTTCTCCCCATATAAGTTAAGAATCTCTTGTCTTGTGCGGCTTTAAGAATTTTCTCTTCATCATTGAAATTTGCAAGTTTCACTATTAAATGTCGAGGTGTTGAATGGTTTTTATTGATTTTTTTGGGGGGGGTCCTCTCTATTTCCTGTTTCCTTCCCCAGATTAGGGAAGTTCTCAGTTATGATTTGTTCAAATATACTTTGTTCAAATATACCTCTCTCTCTCTCTCTCTCTCTCTCTCAGCCTCTTCTGGAATCCCAATTAGATATATATTCTTCCTTCTCAAGGTATCATTTATTTCCCTAAGCCTTTCCTGATGGGTTCTTAATTGTTTTTCCCTTTTTCATCAGCTTCCTTCTTTCCATCAACCTGTCTTCTATGTCACTCACTCTTTCTTCCACCTCATTAACCCTAGCAGTTAGAACATCCAGTTTGGATTGCATCTCATTTAATCCATTTTTAATTTTGGCCTGATTAGATCTCAATTCTGGGGTAACAGTCTCTAGAGTCCTTTTTGCTTTTTTCTAGAGCCACCAGTACCTTTATAATTGAACGTCTGAATTGAAGTTTTGACATTGTATCGAAATCCAAATTCTGTAACTCTGTGGCAGAGATTACTGGTTCTTTCTTTTGTGGTGAATTCTTCCTTCTAGTCATTTTGTCCAGTGCAGAGTGGCTGTATGAGTGCGCTGAGTCAACAATATCAATCACGACCTAAGTAAAATACACACTAGATGATTTCCAAAAGGTCAGAGACCAGAAAATAAAAGAAAAACTAGAACAGAACAAAATAAAAGGACCACTAAAGTGAAAAACAAATTTTAAAACAAAGTAGTAAAAATTAAAAGCCAAAAACCCAAAACAAAGAAGAAAAAAGAAAAAGAGAAAAAAAAAAGTAAAGAAAAGAGGAAAAAGAGAAAAAACGGGGGTGGTGGATGGTGGTGGTGAAGAATTAGTAGTGGAGAGAGAAGGTAGTCTACCTGGGGGGTCCTAGAGGGTGATCCTCTTGGTTTGGAGTGTATTTTGTTCTGTATGTTATAAGATGCTCAATCCTAAATTTATATAAACCAGCAGTACTTATAGAAAGCTCCAACACTGACCACAAAAACATAAACAAGGTAAAAGAGGGGGGCAGATGGGAAGGAAGAGAGAATATAATCTCACAGAATGAACTAGCACGGTATTTCACTTGGTTCTGGGTGTATGTTGGTCATGTTTTAGAGGGTATTAACTTCCAGCATCGTAAAAAAATTAGGCAGAAACAACACAAAACACAAAACAAAAACCCATATCTCATATCTACCAAAATTATTTATCTACCAAAATTAAATTGAATATGTTGAAGGGAATCCAGAAATGAAAAATATATCTAAGACATGTATTCATAGATATTTAAAAGTCAAAAGGAAAAACTTAAAAATGAAGAGCTGGTAAAATATTATAGTTAACGTGGGAAAAGAAAAAAAATTGGAAATTTTTAGTCTGATATAAAAAAGAGTTGTATTTGGAAAACTGGAAAAAAGAAAAAAAAAGGAGGGGTACCCTCTGGTTCTATATACTGTAATTCCCTCGACTCCCCCTGGAGCTTTCCAGCGCTGCTCGGTCCAGAACTTGCTCTTCCCCTGTCCTTCCAGCTGGTCTTCTGGGGAGGGGCTGCTGTGCCGACTCTCAGGTGTGAGCACCTGCGGGAGCTGCCCCCTGCCGGGTGCCGGGCTCAGTGGGAGCTGTTGACCCCGTGAGGCCTCTGTCCCCGGGTGCCCCCCGCCCCGAGGCACAGGGTGGCCCAAGGACTGGTACCAGCCCTGACGACGGCCAGGTCTGCAGCTCTGGAGTCAGCCCCCCGGGAGCGACTAACGGCAGCTGCGGGTCCGCACTGGCCTAGGTGCTGCGGGCTGGCGCGGGGTGCACGGCTCTGCACAGCCTGGGGGCGCCCTGGGGTCTGGGCCTGTGCCGCTCGCTGCACCCGCAGTCCGGGCCGCCTCTCCCGAAGGCAACGGGGCGCAGCCACCCCCATCCCAGCGGACCCCACTGGCTTCTCCCGGATGCCCCGAGGGCTGCGGCGCCCCAGCCCTTTACCCCCGTGGACTGCGGTTGGCGGAGCCCTCCCCGGCCCCTCCTGCAGTGACTCCCGGACCTGGAGGCTCCGCGGCCCTCCTGCCATTCTGCCCGAGCTCCCTGCTGAGCACTTGTTCCTCCAGGAAAACTCCGGGGCGGGGGGGGGGGGGGGGGGGCGGATTTTTAAGGTTCCTGCTTCTCCAGGGCTGGGCTTTCCTGCCCCAGAGGCTCTCGCTGCTCCACTTGGCTCAGCTACTCGAGATGCTCCTCCCCTACTTTATTCTTTTTTTTTTTTTTCTTTTTTCACCTTCCTACTTTGTTAAAAGCGAAAGCTTTTCTCTGTAGCCTTCCAGCTGTTCTCTCTTTAAATCTCAGGTCACATTCATAGTTGATCAGGATGTTTTGAAAGTTACCTAGGTAAGTTGTGGGTCCAGGTGAGTTGAGGACCCTACTCCTCTGCCATATTGCAGAGGAGTTGCCTTCCTCCTGCTGTTTTTTTTTTTTTTTTTTTACTATTTATTGTAAGATACAGTAATTTACTTGGTCAATATAATCCTAAATGGAAACAGATTCCAGCCTGATGTAGCCTACAGCATTCAGTTATAAGATGGTCAGGCATGTATAATCCAGGTGCCGACACTGATGTTTGCCTGTTTTGCCTCCCTTCTATTGGGAGAAGTCTGATTACAGCAGACTGCCAGCTTTTTTTTTTTTTTTTAAGATTTTATTGATTGATTGATTGATTGATGGAGCATGGGGTTAGGGGCAAATGGGGAAGGGAGAGAGAATCTCCAGCAGACTCTGCATTGAGCGCAGAGCCCCAATAGGTCTTGATCCCATGACCCCAAGATCATGACTTGAGCTGAAATCAAGAGTTGGATGCTTAACCAACTGAGCCACCCAGGTGCCCCTAGCACAGTACTAGCTTTAATGTTTATGTTCCCAAATTATCTTTTTGCTAAGCCTAGCAGGTTACCCAGTTCTACCCTTAGGATGAAAGCAAGTGATTCATGGGGTGAAGCTCCTGGATAACCTCTGTACAAGGGAGGGCATATAGATTCAGTCTTTTACTCTTTTCCTCTCCATTTCTCCCTGACTAAAACTGGAGGCGCAGTAGCCATCTTGCAGCTGTGAGCATAAATGTTCTACATACAAACTAGACTAACTGAGTTAGAAGATGGAAGAAAAAAGGAAAGATGGAAGGAAACCTATGTCCTTGACAACATCCTTGAACAGTTGCATCTGCCCTAGACTGCCTTTCTCCAGACTTCTTATTATATAGGAAAAATACTCTCATGTGCTTAAGCCAGTGTTTACGGACTTGCAAATATATACATCCCTGAATGATTCATTCTGAATATACTAATGTTAGATGTTTAGATAATCATATGAGGCACGAATGTAGATGCAAAAATTCCTAACAAAATATTGGCAAATAGAATTTAGCAATATATAAAATGAATTACACACCATGACCAAGTGGGATTTATTCCAGGGATGCAAGGAATATCAATGGATGCAGAAAAATCATTTAACAAAATTCAATACCCATTATGATAAAAACTCATAACTAGAGCTAGAGGGAGCTTTCTCAGTTAGATAAAGGACATCTTAAAAAAAACCTACAACCAACATCATACTTAATGGTCCCCTAATACTGAGGACAAGGCAAGGATCTCTACTCTCACTACTGCTGTTCAACACAGTACTGGAAGATCTAGCCAGGGCAATAAATCAAGAAAAGGTAATTAAAGGCATACAGATGAAAAAGGTAGAAATAAAACAATCCCTGTTTGCATTTGAAAAGATTTTCTTCACGGAAAATCCCTGATGAAAGAAGTCAAAGAAGATCTAAATAAATGGAGAGACATTGCAGTGGTCATGTGTTGGAAGACCGCACATTGAAAAGATGTCAGTTCTCCCTCAGTTGGCTGTGCAATTCCTATCAAAATCACAGAAAAAAATTTCGTAGATATAAAAAGATTATCCTAGAATTTATGTGAAGAGGCAAAGGAACTAAAATTGCTATTCCAATTTCCATCTATTCTGACAGCAGTGGGTGTACTACCATACAATTCTGACATCAGCTACACAGAGCTGGACCCCACAAATTAAAGATCATGGTCCTCAAAGAGATTGCTCCCACTTCAGATGCCAGTCACAAGTGGGGCACCAGGACACTTGTACTTCAGATCAACTGGCTACAAATTGGAGGGTTCTCACAGCCTCCTCAGGCTCATTGATTCACTAGAATGACTCCTAGAACTCAGGAAAGTACTATACTTATGATTATAGTTTTATTATACAAATTAGGGATAATATAATGAAAAGACACATAGGACACAGTCTGGGAGGGAAAGCAGAGCCTCTGTGCTGTCTCCCTGTGGAATCAGGGTACTCTCTTGCTACATTGATTTGCGTACCATTCAGAAAGCACCATTGAGCTTCAGTGGCCATAGTTTTTTTTGGGTCTCATTATGTATTGAATCACCGGGCGTGTGAATGAACACAATCTCTGGCTCCCCCTGCTTCCACTGAGGGCAGATTTTGGGCTGATATCAGTTGCTCAAAACCCCAGACTCTGATCACATGGTTGGTCTTTTTGGTGACCAGCCTTTATCTTGAGTCATTTTATCTCTTAGGATAAACTCAGATGAGATCCAAGGGGCTCGTGGATAACAGACATTCCTATTACTTTGGAAATATCATGGATTTACTCTCTCTTCTAGGAATGAGAAACAGATGTCAGTCAAACTCTTTAGTGTATTATACTATATTATGTAATATAGTATACATTTCTTTATGTATATTATATAATAACTAAAATGATTTTGAAAAAGAAGAATAAAGAAGGAACTACCTTATCTGTTTTCAAGACATATAGCTACTGTTATTAAGACTATGGGGTATTGGTGATGAGATAGACACATGGATCAATGGAACAAAATAGAGAACCCAGAAAGAGACCCATCCATTCAAGTGTGGCCATGGAGGTATTTAATATTAATCTACACATGTGAAAAAATGACAAAGAGTTACACACATATATTGTACCAATGCCGGGGTCTGGTTTTATACTGTGTTATAGTTATGCGAGATGCTAGCGTTGGGGAAACTGGGTGAAGGTTACACGGGATCTCTCTCTGCTATCTTGCAACTTCCTGTGAATTTGCCATTATTTCAAGGTTGAAAGTAAAGAAAAAAATGGGAACAAAATAAAGACTTCTCCAGAAAAACAAATTATAATAAAGGATATGGACTGCCTTGTGCACCTCTGTATACTTTACACACCTCAAAAGCCCAAGCCCAATTTGAGAATCACAGAGATGGAGAGGCTGGGCTTGAGTCCTCCCATGAGCAAATGTTGCCTGCTTGCCCTAAGTGGACACCGATGGTCTGCAAAGTTTGTCCCAGAGGAGGGCTCCAACTAGTCAAAAAAGGTGCAAGTCATATAACATCCCTTGCTCTGTCTCTCATTCTCCTTCTCAGCTTCTCCCATGCATTTGAGTGCATTCTGCATCAGAGGTAGTGGGCACTTAGGAAGAGGTTGGGGGCCTTTTCCTTGGAGAAACAGACTATAAGACAGAATAAGTGCTGTGGATCTCCGAGCAGAGGAGCTGGCCCATCTGGCAGACCTGAGGAGGCTTCCTGGATGGAGGGATCTTGAACTGGGTCTAAAGCTGACCTGGAAACAGTGAGGCCAAGTGGAGGATGTGGGTCAGACACAGGGAACAGCTTGTGCCAAGGCCTGTAAGGGAGGCTTGGGAGGCTTGGTAGGTAAGGCCTGGGGCTGGCTAGGAGCCTAGGAGTGCAGGTGGAAGATGCAGAGGCAGGTGGGAGCTGGGCCACCAAGGGCCTGCGCATTAATATAAAGTATCCAGAATTTATTCTAGAATCTCAGGAGGCAGTGAAGGACAGGAGAGTAGCACTGTCAGAATAACATTTTAGAAAAATCTCCCTGGGGAAGAGGAGAGGGCAGATGGGAGGGGAAAGGCCAGGGTCCAGTCAGAAGGGCAAGGCAGATGAGGGGTGGGAGGCTGAGGATGACAGGCTACAGGCACAGGGAAGACGATTCAGAGGGAGGCAGTCTTGAGGGGCAAAGTTAGACACACTGTGGCTGTAATGGTTTCAGAGCCCAAGCAGGCCCCCTCCAACAATTCCTGGAACACAGCTTCCTCACGGCTGCCAAATTGTCCTCGCCTGGACCCTGGGGCAGGGTGGGGCCAACTCCGGGGCGACCTCATAGCATTCTCAGAGATGAGATGCTTGAGCTAAGAGCCTGGTCATGGCTTGGGAATGTCTTCATTCCTGTAGATGACTTGCACCAGTGTCAGAATTTTAGAATGGGTATGTCAAGGTGTTCACTGCAGGGATCTCCCTCTGCTCAGGGAGTTGTAACTGCAGTTGGTTAAGACCTCAGGCATAGGTCCCATACAAGTTGCTTTCCTCCAAAGGTGTCTACATTTGTGTGTCTATAAAAGTCAATCAATTCAAAATATCTACCTTGTTCAAGTTGGGCTTTCCCCCCCACTTGTAGAATTTTGGGCAACAGGCAACACTTTATTATGTTACTATCATCTGTTAAGGGTGGTTCACAGATTATTGTCTGTACCCTTCCAGACTGAGGACTCCTTGCAGTCAGGGACCTGCTTTATTTTCCTCTATGTGTGCCCCCAGCATCTGGGGCTAGCCCGCTCAGTGCTTGCTGATTGCTGATCTGGAGATTTCACTGTGTGGGGGACAAAAATCTCTTCCAACAGTCTTCATCTCTGTATGTACAGGCAGGATGTGTTGGGGTCTAATTAGGCTGTAAAAAACACCTCCGTGCTTCATGTTTATGGTGGGATTTACATAAACTTTATATATATAAATATACATACACACATATACACAGAATTTGCATAAGAAACTATATATGATATACACAGGACAGTATTGGGAATGCTAACCACTGCCTTGCCCCTCAGCATTTCTGTTGCCCCCGACCTTTCCTGGTTCAAATAGATGAGCTCTCTGCTTTCATTATTTCCAGGGATGGGTCAAATTCTTGGCTTCTGACATTTGAAAGCCAGACCTGTTTATAGCCAGTACACTGAGGGCAGTGCCTAATGAGTTAGCCTACAGCCAGTCTTCCTCCTATCAGATCATCAGATCATAAAGCTACTCTTAGGGCGGGATTGTGGAGAGTCAAAGGGAAAGTGAACACAAATTAGATTAGGTTCTGAGAGAGCCCCTGGCCCTACTGTCCAGACCAATCCCTGGGGGCAGGGAGGGTGACAGATATTCCCAGCCAGGTCTGGAAGAATCTGAGAGCAGAGTACACTTTGCCCAGAGTTCCCCCAGCAGTCACGCACAGGGCAGGGGAAACTCTGCTGTCCTGTTTGGGCAGTGGGCTAAGGAAACTGCAGAAGGATACCCATGGCCCCAACATGGAGGGACAGTCAAAAAGATTCCTACATCTGTCCCCCTGCCTGAGAGGACCTCCAATAATAGGTATCCTAAAACCTCAGTCATGCAGGATGTTGGATATTTCTCTCAAGCCCTGGACCAGACCTGGGATGCAGCATGTGGGTGACATGGGACCCAGGCTGGAGAGAGAAGGGAAAGGCACACTATGGTGTACAATTGGCCAGAAGACAAATGTGAGGACCAGAGCTTTCTACGTCTGGAAATGAGGATAGAGCCAGGAATGACCTCCTGGTGAAATAAGGCCCTGAGAGGGAAGAGTAAAGGAAGTTCTTGTACAGCCCAGACTGTGGATTGAGCTCTGTTCCTGCTACCTATGAATGTGCATATATTCAGCCATTTTTTATTTAAGCCAACATTGTGTTTTAGAGGCAGAGGCCATTGAATTGGACATTGTCAGATGTTTACTTAGAATGAACAAAAACTGTTATTATGTTCTGTGTCCCAATCTGTAAAATATAAAATGCAAGAAACATGATTTCATGGCAAGAGTGATGCTGGCCACCTGCGCTCTGTGACTGTGCATCACTGTCTGCTCTGCCACACCCAACACCCGCAGGCCCTCCAGTCAGAGCTCAGCCATTCCCTCAGTGCTTCTACCAGCTTCTACCAGCTCTCAGGGGCCAGGAACTAGGCTGGGGCAGAGAAACTGGCTCTAGAAGCAATGCAGGTCAGCAGGACATAAGTGAATGAAGCAAGGCCAGTGACATAAAACCATAAGCAAATGTAGTATACTTAATGCAGCAAATGTCAGTTAAACAGAGAGGGGAAGTGACAAGAGTGGGACATAAGTGATGACAGAAGGGCAGGCAACTTTGAATGCAGCTTGCCCTCTTATGAGACACCAGCTCCAGGTTGGTCTTCAGCCATTGGTGCAGTGGCAACGTTCTAGCATGTATTTGCTGAATGTTTGATCCGTGCTTCATGGAAAGTGTCAGGAGTCAGAACTAACCAGACCCAGTTCCTCCCCAGCACCATCCCCCCAGCCCCACCAGGAGTGTCACTTGGGGACTGTGGTTCTCAAATGGAGCATGGCCTCCACTCAAAGGCAACCACAACCTGTGTAGGAGTTTGTCATTTCTCAACTCACAGTCTGAGAAAGAAATGATTCTTCCCCACAAAGAAGTACAACCCTGGTCACCACCAAGCTGGGAGGAATACAGTGGGTGCATCCCCACTCACTGTCAGAATTAAGAATTGAGTCCTAAAGTGTCCCCCCCACCCACAATCACAGATTGATTTGGGGAGACACCAGGCATATGAGAAAGGTGGGCACAGAGAAGTGCAGAAGACAGTTACTTAGCCCTGCCTGAGTCAGATGGTTCAAGGAAGGCTCGCGAGAGGAGATGACATGTGAGCTGGGTCTGAAGGGCGAGTAGGGGTTGCCAGGTAGCAGGGAAGACATGAGGGGAGAAGAACTGGGCATGGCAGCAAGTGCGTATAGGTTTTGAGGAAGCATATGTTCAAAGCCCTGGTACACATGGGGGCTGCCTGGACAAGGGTGACATGAGTTGGGCAGCCCTGCTCCACCCCGGTGTTTGCTTGCAGCCACAAGGATGCTCAGGGAGTAAAAGGCTTAGGTGGGCCACAATTAGGTTTCAGTATTTATGATGAACTCAAGTACAATAGGTAAGAGAAAAAGAGGAGAAGAGAAAAATTCATCATAAAGAAAGAAGGAGGAGGGGAGCACCTGGGTGGCTCAATTGGTTAAGTGTCTGCCTTCAGCTCAGGTCATGATATCAGGGTCCTGGGATCAAGCCCTGCATCAGGCTCCCTGCTCAACAAGGAGTGTGCTTCTCCCTCTGCCTCTGCCCCTCCCCACTAATGCCCTCTCTCTCAAATAAATAAAGAAAATCTTAAAAAAAAAAAACAAACAAAGAAGGAGGAATCTGGTATAAGGGGAGAAGTGACTCTAGGTGGAGTACTAGTTGCTTCACATCCTCACCAACATTTGGTGTTGTCAGTCTTTTAAATTTTAGCCATTTGTGTGTGTGTGCGTGTGTGTGTGTGTGTGTGTGCATGCTTGTGTGTATTGTTAGCTCATTTTGGTTTTAATTTACATTTCCCTAAAGTCTAATGAAGTTTAGCATCCTCTCATGTGCATTTTGCCATTTTTGATGAAGGGTCTCTTCAAATCATTTGCCTGGCTTTGTGTTGTTTGTTAAAACAGATTGTTTGGGACACCTGGGTGGCTCAGCAGTTGAGTGTCTGTCTTCAGCCCAGAGTGTGATCCCGGAGTCCCAGGATCGAGTCCTACAACAGGCTCCGTGTAGAGGGAGCCTCTCTCTCTACCTATGTCCTTGCCTCTCTCTCTTTTTATTTATCTCTCATAAATAAATAACATCTTAAAACAAAACAAGTTGTTCACCTTTTCATTACTGAGCTACAACAGTTGTTTATATACTCTTGATATAAGTCCTTTGCTTGTGTCATGAGTAGTTTTTTCTCATTGGAAAACCTCATCATGGTCTCTTTGAAAGAGCAGACTTTTTAAATGTTGAAGAAGTCCCATTTATCACTTTTTGATGACAGCTTAATTTTCAAAATATAGATATGCCAAAATTTAGAAATTTTAAAAAAGATTTTATTTATTAATTCATGAGAGATGCAGAGAGAGAGGCAGAGACACAGGCAGAGGAAGAAGAAAACTCCCTGTGGGGAAGCCTGATGCGGGACTCCCATAACCCCAGGATCACAACCTGAGCCAAAGGCAGATGCTCAACCACTGAGCCATCTAGTAGGTTCCCTCCAAATTTAAAAATTTGCTTATTTAACCAATCCATATTTGGACATTTAGGCTGCTTCCCGCTCTTTACTGCTTTACTTGTGAGGAGTGTCACCATACTTAAACCTGTGTTCTGTGTTCTCAGGATGCCAAAGCTTGAGCGTAACTTTTGTTACATGCCCTGAAATGGCTTTCCTAAAGGGCTCCTGGTAACATGGATGTCAACCTCAATTTCAAGTGATCGTCCAGTCCTCCTAAGAGTCCAATAGCTTGTTAGTTTGTTTATAGACAAATGAAACTCTAGAAATGCCTGAAAACATACATGGGCCATTTTGTCCCTGCTCTTTGTTTGGAAACCATTTTTTTTTCATACATAAACAAAGATAATGCTAGTAAATTTCCAGTGAGCATTTCCAAAGGCTAGAATCTTATTTCCAAAGGAAGTCAGCTGTGATTTATTGAAGGAGCACTGGGCAAAGGGCTGTTTACTTTTCTGAATCTCTATTTGCCCGTCGGTAAAGCTGGCAAAGGTCAGCCGGCTGTTGCTCACCACAAAGAGGGCCACAGGACAGATTAACTGAGAGACATTGTTCCTGGCCTTTAGGACAACATGTCTTAATAGTAACTACCATTTATGGAAGCCGGTACGCCCAGGGCCAGGAGGGCCTATGTTTCCTCTGATTCTCAATGGCAGTCTTGCTTGCTGGGTATTATTGCTCCACTTGGAAGCTGCAGGCAGTGACTGACCCAAGGTCACATGACTAACGGTGACAGAGCTTGGGCCTTCTGTCTCTGAAGCCTATGATATCATTTTCTTGCTCTACTACATTTTAGCTACATCGTAGACCACACACGTGACAGCAAAACTTTAAAGATAGGAGGAGAAATACAAGCAAGTTGATTATCTTAAAAATTTTGCTTTGCTCTCGGAGACTTCATTTACTGGTGGCAAAAGAGCGTAACTGGTTCTTGCTGGAAGCTTTGTTTCCAAGAAGCCTCGGAAATATCCTGGGGCCAGTTTGTGGCCCCAGTGACTGGCCTACTCTGCAGATGCTTCCTGCAGGGCCTGGTTAAATCAGATCAAGACTGGAGCTAAGCATCTGGGGTGGTAGGTTTGAAAACCAGGAGACAAAGCCTGGGACAAGTCCGTCAGAAGGGCCTCTGGAAGGTCGCCCTCCCATTTCTGCAAGGATCTCCTAAATTATGGCTGGACAGGCCTGGGAAAGTGGATCAATGTCAGTGTTCAGTACCAGCTCGAGTACAGATTGTGAACTGCATGTCTTCAGCTTCCTTTTCTACCTTTAGTCTTGACTTCTGTGCCTTCACCAGGTACTCATATGTCCCAATTTGCCCAGGACACTCCTGGTTTCTATCTGCTGTCAGTTGTAATCATCACCCATTCCCCAACCCCTTTTGGTTTATGTTAATGCAGACGGATGAAGAGAGGCACTTCAGAGAAACTTTCACTTAACAATACATAAGGAAGTAATCAGGGCTGTCTCTCAGAAGGGCGTTATTATGATATCATACATTAGCCATGACTCTTTTGATTGTAAGTGACTTGCAATTGGCCTTAACAAAAAGATGTATTGGTTGGCATAGCTAGACAGTTGAAGGTCAGGGGTGGGCAGAACCAAAGCCTTACTGGAACCAAGTTCTCAAACAATATCGTTACATGTGTCTCTCTGTGTCTGTTTCTCTCTGTTCCCATCTCTCCAGCTCTTGTTGATTTCATCTTCTAGGAAGGATTGTCCACATGGCGGGCAAGCTGGTCCCCAGGACTATAGACTCACATCCTCCCATTTTAGCAACTCTCCTGAAGAGAGGAACTTTTCTTTCCTACAGGAATACATGGCTTCATGCCTAGAGAAGGCTCTGATTGGCTCTGCTTGGGTCATGTGCTCACCCTGAGGCAGCTGCCATGGCTGGGGTGAACAGCTCACCTGGGGTATGTGCACATCATGGTGCACATCATGGCACATGGCTGCACCGAACCATATCAAATAAGGAATGAGTCTGTAAAGAAAGTAGGTCAATTAGAGGAGGAGACCAAATTGACTGCATCTGCATCCATTGTATACAGCCACCGTTTACATGGTCAATTCTGACACTCCAGGGGCTTTATGTATAATGTTCATCATTTTCACAATATTTAAAGAGATTTACCCCCTATTACAGATGAGGCTTGAACAGTTTAAATAATATAGCCAAGGATGGAAAAGTGGTCAATGGAGGACCTGACTTCTGACACTAGATCTGTCTCTTCCTCTCAAAATATCCTGTGGCCTTTTACATGTGAAAGGGAGTAAGGATAACCTCTCAGGGGGCCCTTCTTGGACATACATCACACATGGGCTGCCCTGAAATAATGCTTCTAGAAAGACAAATCCCCTTTTGGTTCTTCCTGTAGATTCTCCTGGATTTTCCATCTCTAATAGACAAAGCTTGCTGTCCCAGGAGGGAGGTAGGAAGTTGACCCATTCCAGTCATTGGAGATGGCCAAGTGTGGACTCAACTCCATTTAGGAACTACACTGTGCCCTGTGCCTTTGGGTAAACCTACCCTGTCTTCTCTGAGTCCCCATCATTATATAATGATGACACAAAGTCTTACTGCTATGGAACACAGGATTCTTCAGATAGTCACAAGAATATAAATAAAAAACTTGCTTTGTAGGATGGAATGATGATGATCATGATCATGAAAGCTTCTTAATCAATTCTTGAAGAACATAAGGAAAACACGAAGGCAGTGTTATTTTCTCTCCAAGGGAAAGGAGGACTGCCCTTTGCATCTGAGTTCTTCGTGATTTGGAAAATCAGTCCCCCAGACCTCACAGTTCGGACGGGCACACAGCACACACGGTCTGCTTTTGTGCTTACTCTTTCTGCTCTGCCATATTGTGGTTTCCCAATCAGCACCCCAGGAGACAACTTCCTCATTTCAATTTGCATTTTTAATACCATTTGATCACCAAAATAGTATTTGCACAAAATTTGGAAAATAAAAAAGGAATGAAAAAAGCCTCACCCCAAATTGCTCTACCCAGAGATACCAACCACATTTGGATAGCAGCTGGCACTATACTCATATACAATTCAATATCCTGCATTATTCTCTTAACAACACATTAGCGGCATTTTCCCATCACAAAAAACTTCATAAGCATTGTTTTGGCAAACATTTCATGCATTGCTATACTATAGTTTAGTTAATTGCACGTGGTAATAGCCCTTTGTGCAGAGGTCTGAGAATAGACTGGACAGCTGGGCCCTTGGGGTCTTCTGTGCAGAACTAGAGGGACACGGGGGTGGGGACCTGGCCCTGAAGGGGCAGAAGGAAAGGCAGCCCCAGAATACATTGCATATTTGCTTGTCTGTTCATTTTTTCCTGCCTCGATATTTGAGGGCTCCACCAGGCACCAGGTTCTTGTCCTGCTCTCCTGTCAAGGCTCACTTCAGGTCTTCAATGTCCCTCCCTCAGAGAGTTCCCTCATCCTTCCCAGACCCCATTCTGTCCCAGATGTGGTGCTCTCCCAGGTGCAACCCACTGCTGTTTCTGCAGAGCCCGGCCTGGGACTGGTACTTAGGAGGTGCTCAGAAATGTCTGGAGTCTGAAGGAGTGAGCAAACATGCACAGTAGCAGCAAGCAATGGCAATAAATAGCTACCACTCCTGTTTTCAGGTTCTCATTATTATAATTAAGATGACAGACATCTGTGTGATTAAAGCTTTCCTAAAATTTTAAATTATTTCCTAGACTTGAAATTCTAGGATTGAAGAATATAGGCATTTCGATGAGTCTTACTACATATCGCAAAACTGCTTTCCAGAAATTCTATTATCTGTTATACTTTCAGAAGCAAAGCATGGGTCTGTCTCTGATTTTAAGTAACATAATTAAAAAAAAATTCACTACTTTGAAGAAAGTAGAGGCAGGAATGTTATGTTTCATTGATTTAATGAATGCTTTTTAAATTTTCTGGTAAGACTGAACTTTTAAAGTATTTATTTATTTATTTTTGAGTAATCTCTATACCCAATGTGGGGCTCGACCTCATGACCCTGAGATCAAGAGTCACATGCTCCTCTAATTGAGCCAGCCAGGCACCCCAAGATTGAACTTTTATTTTTTTTAATTTTATTTTTTTAAAAGATTTTATTTGTTTGAGAGAGAGAGAAAGACCGTGAGCATGTGCAAGCAGGGGGAGGGGCAAAGTGAGAGGGAGAAGCAGGCTCCCCGCTGAACAGGTAGCCTGATACTGGACTGGATCCCAGTACCCTAGTATCATGACCTGAGCTGAAGGCAGATGCCCAACTGACTGAGCTACCCAGGTGCCCCAAGGCTGAATCTGCATTTTTGTGAATTATCCATTTGTGCCATGTGCCTAGTTATATTGGGATCTTTTAATGTTTTTCTTGTGAATTGTGAGAGTTCTATTTTATTTTTTAAAATATTTCCCTTGTTTCTAACACTTTAATCTTTTTATGTCAAATTTCTTTTCAAAATGGAAACACCTTTATTTTTTGTGTGTGTGATAGTGAAAACAAAGGGCTATCACGGCAAAATAAAAAATCAGATACAATAGAAAATCAAAAAGAAGAAAGTAAAAATCTCCTACATTTTTACCCCTTGGACTTGTAACTAACATTTTTGGAGTATGTCCTTCCAAACTTTTAACCTTATGTGTTAACAGTGTTTTTTGAAGTTTAAAAAATTAAAATGTTTTTTGTATCCTCAAAGTAGCATTGTTTATTTCAAAATATCTTCCAATGCTTTTGTGTTTAAAAAAGCCTTTCTAAAAAAATAAAAATAAAAATAAAAAAACCTTTCTAATCTGGAGATCACATTAAGAATTGCCATGTTTAGGGACAGAGCTGTGTGTGTTTAGTTATGAAGGCCATATTATAGCATAATATGGAATATTTAGGAAATTAAGAGGAAAAAAAATCACCTGTAATGCTTTAATTTTATACACGTCTATTTCCTTTGGGCATGGTCCTTTTGAATCTTGGAACATGAGTACTTGTATTTACTTTTAGTGGTTGCAAGGATAGTGCATGCAGTTTTTGTTCTTCCCCTTTTCATTCACAATTATATTGTAAGCTTTATTTTCATGTTGCTACATCTCTGTAATGGTTTTTTAGAATGATCCCCCTATGGCCCCTTGGGTCGCTGTGCAAGCTAGCTGACTCAATCCTGCTGATAACCATCTAAGATTCAAATTTTTTTGTCAGGTGATATTTTGAAACACCAAAGTACAGCAAAGCAGAATCTCCCACTGTTCCCTGGGAGTCAACTGGAATAGTTTGACTTCTGCTCATTTCCTCCTTTCTTCAGAGGACTGTTGGGAGAAATAGCTCTTAGGGAATGGTTAGAAAAATGACAATTATAAAATTAGGAAAAGAGATCATGAAGTGAAATTGAGCTTTTAGAAGAAAGTTGCTTCAGCAACTGAGTCTGCACTGTTTAGGTTTTGATTTTGTAACTCACGAATTGGCCATGAGTTTATAATAATAATTTTGACAAAATGCTTTCCATTGGTGCAGTGCTTGGTGTTTTTTTCTGGGAAGCAGTTTGGTTTATCAGCTGAGGGCTTTAGGGCAGGAAAACCTGGGTTTGGAGATCTGTTTATCTCTTGTTACCTTCAGCAAGCCTCTATCTTTCTGCAAAACAGGAGTAATAATATGCCAGGAGGGAAGACTAGTTAAGATCATCTCCTATGGGTCCTGAGCAGTAATGGGAAGAACCTGCAGGAGTAATCAGAGTTCAGGGGACCTTCCAGGCAGAGGGGAGCCAGAACCTTTTATTCCTGGCTCTCAGTTTCTCCATTTGTATGAGGAGGGCGCTTGGTGTCTGGTCTGCAAAGCCCTTCCTGCTGACTCCCAGGAGCCTCCCAGGGTCCCCTGCCCTGATCTGTCCACCCTCCTCAGCTGGGCCCCCAGGAGTACTCTCTTCACTCAGCTCCACCTACAGTCCCTGAGAAACCTACCAGGGCTGTGCCCTGGCCTCCGGGACAGAGAAGGCTGTGGCATCCTTCACAGCCTCTGACATGACTTGGGGGAGGGGTGTGAGTGGGATTTATAAATTTTGAAAAGCTGGTTAGCAGTAACCTTATCTTCTCTTTGAATAATGATCATCGATCACTTCCCCCCGCCCCCCCCCCCCCCCCCCCGTAGGGAAGAGAAGACAGCCCACTGTATAGTGGTTGAGATCCTGGAATGCAGAATCAGAGATTTGGTTCCAGGCCTCTATATGCCTCATGTGTGAAATGGGAATGATAATAGCACCTACCTCCTAGGGCGGTGGTGGTGGCACTTAGCCGAGTGCCAGGCACGTAGTAAGCCCTCAGTAACGTTACGTCGTTGTTATAATAATAATTATTGCCAGCGCGTGGGAAGATGGAGCGCAGGGTCGGCAGGAAACTAGGAGCCAGGGACAGAGCTCTGAAGGTGTCCCAGGGGACCCTGGTGGAAACCTGTGAGTCTGCCGGCCAGGCGGCGGCGGAGCGTCCAGCGTGAGGCCAGCCCCAGCCCCAGCCCCAGCCCCAGCCCCAGCGCCAGCCCCGGCCCCAGCCCCGGCCCCAGCCCCGGCCCCAGCCCCAGCCCCAGCCCCGCGCGCTCGCAGCTGGGGCTCCTCGATTCCAGGGGCGCGCACCAATCTCAGCTCCGAGCCGCCAGTGTTTGAGCGCAGCGGCCTCCAGACAGGTCTCCCCTCCCAGGAGGACCCGCACGTCAGTCTCCGCCCCGGGGCGGTGTCACCGCGGCGTCCCAGGAGTCCCAGTGGCCGCAGCTCTCGCCCCGCGCGCACCGCCCGCGTCCGCAGCCGAGGCCTCCCGCACGCGCGAGGGCCCTTTAAAAGGCAGAGTCCGCTCCAGGGGGCGGGCGGGGGGCGCCGACCCAGCCCGAGGCCCGGCCCCGCCTCCCTGCCCCGCCCCCGGCCCGCCCCTCCGGGTCCCCGCGTCGCTCGGCCGCAAGCTCGCTGGCTGGGCGCACGCTCCGCCTCAGTCGGTCCGCTCGGCTGCCGGGCGCGCGGTGTGGACGAGAGCCGGGCCGGGCCGGGGCGGGGGCCGGGGCCGGGGCAGGGACCGGGGCAGGGGCCGGGGCCGGGGCCGGGGCCGGGGCCGGGGCCGGGGTCGGGGCTGGCAGATCGGCGCCCGCCGCCGGGCGAGGCCGGAGCCGCGATGGCCGAGATGGGCAGCAAGGGGGTGACGGCGGGGAAGATCGCCAGCAACGTGCAGAAGAAGCTCACGCGCGCGCAGGAGAAGGTGAGCGAGCCGATCCCCGGCCTCGGGCGGGCCGGGCCACCTCGCGCACCCCCGACCCCGCGGCTGGGCCTCCCCGGGGCCAGGCGCTGTCGCCTCGGCCGGCCGCTGCCGGGGCCTCCGGGGGTCCGGGGCCTGCGCTCGCAGCGCCCGGGCGCCTCTCGGCCCGCGTCTTGGGCGCCCCCACCCCCAGCGGGGCAGGACGGGGCGCAGCTGTCGCGTCACCCCCCGCCCCGGCTCTGCGTCTGCCCCGTCAGCCTGCAGAAAAGGGGCGGCCCCCGCTCCTCTCCCCGCGCCGGGTCCGGCGAGTCCCGCCCGAGGCCGAGGGCCCCGAAGCTGGGCGGCGACGCGGGCCCCTAGTCCCCCGGCCCGGCGGGCCCGGCAGGCGGGGCGGGCGCTGGCGCTGGCGCTGGCGCTGGCGGACGGAGCCTGCCCCTGCGCCCCCGGGCCGGCCGCGCCCCGGAGTCCCCAGGCTGCCCTCAGCCGTCGGGGGCCAGCGCGCCCGCCCCAGGCCTCCGGGCGCGTCCTGCGCCGCCGCCCCTCCCCGCCCGTGTCTCCACCGCGCGTCCCCGCCGGCCGCGGCACGGATCGGGTTTCCTTCCCTGAGAGGTGCCCGCGGCCTGGACACTCCGGCCGGGCCCCCGGGGAGCGCAGACCGCGCGCCCCTCGGGGAAGTGCCTAGTCCCAGCCGGGGCTTCGCGTTTCCGGCGGCCGGGGAGGGGGTGGAGGCTCCGGCGGTGGAGCCCCCCACCTGCGCGGGGAGCTAGGCCCCCCCGGGGCGCGGAGGGCGCCGTAGGAAACCCGACCCCTCAGTGCCCGGAGCCAGCGGCCGCGGGCGCAGGGGTGGGGGATGGAGCCAGGCTTCGCGGGGCACCCTGACAGCGCAGGAAATGCAGTGTGGGGGCGGGGGGCGCACGGCTCCGCTTTCCATCCCTTGCCACCTCTGGTTCATTGAATTGGATCACGCCAGCCGCTGACGCCACTTCCCCTGCCGACTCGGACTCTGAAATCAAGGATTGCAGAATCTGTGCTCCAGCCGGGTGGTCCCCCCTGGGCCCCCCAGCGGAGCCTCCTTCTCTGTCGCGCGATGCTCGGCCGAGAGTGGGAACCCGGGGACCGGCCAGCCTGCTCCTGCCCGTCTGCGGCTGTTGATAAACAAGGACTTTTGCAGCTGAGACCTGCGGGCTCCCTAAGGATGCAGCCACGTGATGGGAGGGGGCAGCGACCAGAGCTTCCTCAGAGCCTCCCTAAGTGCCCAGCTGCTCATCCTTGAAGTCCCAGGCTAAGGAGATGGGTGGGTGTGGTGGAGGGTAGGACCCTCCGCCAGGCTCCAGACCTGGCCTGCCCCGGCAGCTGTACACCGCCCCCCCCCCCCCCCCCCCCCCCCGCCCTGCCCCGGGCTGCAGGAGGGATTAGAGCAGCGCAGATCGCTGCCTGGGGGCTGGAAGGGCTTCAATAAGCGCCCCTGTTGGGGGGGGGGGGGCGGTGCTGCTGCCCTTGCTTCCTCCACCCCCCTCCCGCCCAGGACTGGGTAATCCATCTAGGTGCCTGGAGCCGGCAGCTCTGGGTTTAGCCCTGGGCTTAGCCGACTTCCTGCTCCTCAGGAGCTGAGGAAGATGAATGGGAAGCAGAAGGTTAGCCGAGTCCCTGCCCCCACTCCACTGATGTCCTACTCCTCTCCTGCTCCCCTTTGCTCTTTGGGTATCTCCTTTGCCCTGGTTGCCTTGTCTCTCCAGTGGCCTCTTTCACTCATTTCAGGGGCTGTAGGCATGAGCTGTGTCTCTTCCTTTTAAGTGGCAGTGTGTCATCACTGACCCCACAGAGCTGCCACCCCTCCCTCTTCAGCTCCTGTTCCAGGGCATGGGCAGTTAGCTGACAGCTGGTCAGCCGTGGACGCTGGCCTTGGTCCGGGGCTGGCCCTGCCCAAGCCTGGGCTCCAACAGACTCGGGTTGTTTAGGGGTACGCAAAGCCAGAGAGCAGGCTTCCTTCAGGACCCTGCTGCAGCCCGTTCGGGGAAGCCTGATGCCCCAGTGCACACCAACCTCTCCCCTTTGCCCTCCTATGGTTCAGAGTCTGGTGCAGCCTGGATTGAGAGCTGCCCCTGCAGCATCTTCTGGCAGTGTTCAGGACCCCATCTAATTCCCATTGCCACTGGTCTCACGGGCACCCCTGCCCCTGTCCCCACCCTGCCTCGGCCAGATCAGTGTGTCATGAGGACGATTCCAGTTGTGTTGCCACAGGAGGGCATTTCCTGACCAGGGACAAGCAGGACCCTTGGTGCAGGACCTGGATATTATCCGCATAGGTAGGGGGGCCTCGTCTCTCCTTTTCTTCTTTCCCAGTTACCTGCGTCTCCCCACAGCCCAAATATCCACCAGGGTTCAGAGGGTGACTGTGTCAAGAAAGGCTTGCCCTCTGGTGCCTGTGGAGCCAGTTCTCTTATGTCCCCAGCCTAGCGCGTCTCTCCGTGGGTCTTGGCTGGGCAATACCCATCTCATCCTCCTCCCACCCCTGTATCCCTCTTCTGGGTGCTCCCCCTGATGGGAGGGCAGGTCTGTGTGTGTGGCCCCGGCCAGTGCAGGTGTGGAGTGACTGTTTATGGACAAACAAGTGCATTTAGGGGCTTGGCTTTGGGAGCCCTGATGCAGGCCTGGGGGTGGGCTGATTTGTGCTGCATGCTTCTCTTTTTTCCCCAAGTTCAGCAAATCCTGCCTTGGACATGTGCTGTGTGCCTGGTCCTGGGCTGAGCCCAGGGTGCAGTGGGGAGCGGGGTGTGCATGGCTCTGATTGCTGTGCAGCCTACTTTTGTAAGGTCCCATGGCCTCTGGCTGTGAGGAGGCATGAGAGTGTATTGGAAGGGTCATCAGGGTCTGAGCACTGCTTGCCTCCTAGTACCTGGCTGCCTCAGAGTCCTGGGGTGCAGAGCGTGTGCCTGGAGCTGGGGCTGGGGGGGTCATGAGGTCATCTTCCTATTGCATTTGGCTCATTGGACCCTCTGTAAATGACTCTGTCCATTTTTGGGCCTCAGTAGGGTGGCTGGGCAGAGCCAATGTAGGGTGGAGCCTGGGTCAGATGACAGAGGATTAGAGGTTGGCCTGCTGGGCCCCTTGGGGGAGGGGCAGGTGGGGCAGAAGGGACAGCTGGGTGGGAGTGGAATCTGGCCTGCTGGCCCTTGCGCCTGAGGCCTACTGCTTAGGAGTCCTCACTCATGGAGCATGCGTACTTGAGGGAGGCCAAAGCTGGGCTGATGATAAGCACAAGGAAGAAGGCTGTGGCGTGGGGTGGCGGGGGGGGGGGGGGGTGGGGGGGAGTGGGGAGCGTGGAGGGTGGGAGTGTGTACTCTTTCTGACTCCCTGAGCCAGCTGGGAGTGGGGAGGCCCAGCTGGGAGGGGGCAGGGCCCAGGGCTCACCAGAAGAAAGGTGCAATGGCAGTTATTTATAGGACCCTGACACATGGCCCTGATGGCACCATGCTTGTCGGGTGGTCAAGGTCTCCTAACAAAGTAGCCCTACCAGCCTCAGCTGGAGCCAGGCCTGTACAACCAATCCTTACCCTCACAGCAGCCTTAAGAGGAGCCGACCACATAGAATAGCAGGTGCCCTGGGAGTGGGGCCCATCTGGGTCTGCAGGAGGGCCTGTGAGGCTCCAGGCTCCTCTTACCTCCCTGCTTCCCCAGGCCGCAGCCAAAAGTTGGTCCTTTCCCCCTGTATTCTGCATTTCTCCTCATCCTGGTGTCTCTCTCTCTGTCCCTGGGCATCTGAGGATGCTTCCTGTCCCTGTCTCTTGTCTGTGCCCACATCTCACCCAATGGCACCTTTTCCTTGGCCTCTCTCTATCTCCTTGATCCGTGTCTCTTTCCTCTGAGCTTGCACATGGCTTTTGTGCTCTCTACCCCCAGAGCAGCTTCTCCTTGAACCCGAGTTATTGGTAGAGATGGTTCACCTTGCCTGCTGGAGGGGAGGTTTCTGAGCCAGGCATCATCAATGGTAGGGTGTCTGTGGGGACTCAGGGGACATTTGGCTAAGGAATGTGGGCATGGAGAGGTTGGAGACATAGACTCCAGACTTCCCTGAGCTCCAGTGGGCCCTGGCTGGGCTGGGGCCCAGGGATGAGCTGAATCCCCACTCGGTAGAGTCTGCTGGCTTGTGCCAGGACTCAGAATGAGGCAAAGGCTGTTTTGCCCAGGGGCCTGCAGAGAAGGGTGTGCTGACTGGGTTGCATGGGGCATGGAGGTGTTCTGGGAGGATCCATGTGAGCCAACATGTGGGGTGAGAATGAGCACAGGAGACCACCTGTTCACTTGAAAAAAAGGAACAGGCTGTGTTGGGAGTGGTAAGAGGTGGCTGGGTGGTAGCTTTGGGCCAGATTTGATCAAGTCGTATGGGGAAATCTGTATATCTCTTGGATTCTCAGAGAAGCCACAGTTTGGATTCTTCTCCCTTCCCCACAGATGACCCCTTCAGGAGCCCCTTTCCCATCTCCGACTTCTGGCAGCCGGCCAGGTCCCTACCCCTGGACTAGGCAGTATTTTATTTTATTTTATTTTATTTTATTTTATTTTATTTTATTTTATTTTATTTTATTTTATTTATTTTTTCATGAGAAACACAGAGACAAAGACACAGGCAGAGAGAGAACAGGCTCCAGGTGGGGAGCCTGATGTGGAACTTGATCCCAGGACCCCAGGATCACAACCTGAGCTGATGGTAGATGCTCAACCACTGAGCCACCCAGGCATCCCTGGACTACGCAGTCTTGATCCAGCTTGTCCCTTGCAAGGGACTTGGACAATGTGAAGACAATGCTTTTGCCTCTCCCTCTTGCCTTAACCCAACACCAAGTCTTGCATGGTTCTGTTTCCATCATGTTCTGGAATCCCTGGGTCCTACCCTCAGCATTAGGCCTCTTTCCCACCACAGGAGAAACGACTACAAGGTCATGTTGGAGAGACAACACACATGTTCTTGGCAGGCAGGCAGTCCTCAGTTTCCCCATCTAGCCAAAACCTTGGGCAAGGTGCAGGACCTTCACGTGTAAATTGGGGCAATAATGTTTCCTCTGCATGTGTTTGTTTTGGGGAGTAAAGCCTTGGACAGTGCCCAGCGCACAGCCAGTGCTCACTAAATGCCAGCCCTGTGGGGCAGGGCAGTACAATGAAGCCACTCTGGAGCCCGCCGTCCCTGCCTAGGCCTTTTTCCCACCCCTCTCCCTGTGAGTGTCCATTACAGGCCTGTATAGACAGCTAATCCCTGCTGAGCCCTTAGCTGATCAGGGCTTATGATGTCCCAGTCCCCGGGTGGTTGTGGTGGTAGTGGTGGTGGTAGTGGTGGTGGTGGTGGTGGTGGTGTGTGTGTGTGTGTGTGTACAGGGGCAACCTGTAGCAGGGGAGGGAATCAGACAGTTCTGGAGTGAATCTTAACTCACCTTACACATAAACCCAGTGGCTCTGGGTAAGTTTCTCCCTTCTCTCTGGGCTTCTTTACTTTGGCCATCAGTTAAGTGTTGGGAGTTTGCTTATTCATTCTTTTATCCATGAAATGAACCCCAAATACCCACTATGTGCTGGGCACTATTCTAGGGACCGGGGTACAGGGCTGAACAAAACCAAACCCCACCCTCAGGGAGCTGACATTCTAGGTGGGAGGGTGGGGAGGAGCTGGTAAAGAAACAACCATGCTGGCAGTAATGAAGCAGGAGGTGGTCTTTCACTTTTCCTCCATGGATTCTGAGTGGCAGCTTCTGGTCTCCAGGTGAGAGGGCACCTGGGGGAGGAAGGCTTGCTATTGGATGTCACCCTGATATGTTGTGTTTTTCTAAAGCCTCTTTGGCAAGTCTCCTTTTGGAATTAAAAGTACAAAGAAGAGGATGCCAATGCTAAAACCACCCAGCAAGGCACTGACAGAGGACTGGCCCGGGCAGCTTGGAGGAGGCCGGGCAGGGGCTCCAGTTGTAGGATGTAGGATGGGGAGGACAGGAGGGTCCCTGAAGGAGGAAGAGGGAGACACCGCAGATGGCGCACAGGCACTTGTAAGACTTTTTAGAAAGTTGGGTTTGGATTGCTCCACAGGCATTACTGCCCTTGGGCAAGTCTCGTTGACCTCTCTGAACCTGTTTCCTCACCTGATAGAAGTGGCACGTGCCATGCGGCCTGCTGTGCAGGTTAAGTGGACACAAGCAGGGCTCATCATTCCCCAAAGGAGCTGGTCTTGCGCCCTGGAAGGGGTACTCATGGGAACTGGCTGGCCCTGGAGCTCCTGGGGCCTCCCCAAAGAGGCTACCACCTCCCAAAGAGGCCACCCACTTGTGGATGGGGGAGCAAAGCTGGCTGTATGCTGAGGGCTGACGGGTCAGGGCTGGGCAGGTGAAAATGGAAAGGCAGACTCTTCTTGCTCTAAGGGAAGCCTTTGTCAAATATTAACTTAATAATAACCGCCGTGGGTATTGTTTTGTTTTGTTGTTTTTTTAAAGGCTTTATTTATTTATTCATGAGAGAGAGAGGCAGAGACATAGGCAGAGGGAGCAGGGGCTCCCCTGAGGGGAGCCTGCTGTGGGACTCGATCCCTGAATTCTAGGATCATGCCCTGAGCTGAAAGCTTAACCGCTGAGCCATCAGGTGTCCCACAGCCGTGGTTTATTGTGTACCTTCTGTGTGCAGGTGCTCAGCAGAAATTCTCATCCCCACTGCAACCAGGTGAGGTCATGATGATTCCCACTGAACAATTGGAAGAAACTGAGGCTGAGCAGTCGTGTGGCTTGCCCGTGGGCTCTCCTGGTCAACTGTCTGGCTTACCTACTGTGTCTTTGGGGAGCCATGCAAATGAAGTGCGAATCTCTAATGACCCCTCCTGATCCCTCCTGACCAAGAAGGTGTTGTCTCTTCCTGATCAACTGACAGATTTGGGTCCCCAAGACCTTCCTCCCCCATGAAATGAGATTTGAGGGCCCTTGTCCCCCACTGGATCCTTACCTAGATGTGACCTTTACCCTTTCGGGGTGTGTAGGGTGAGGGGACAGCCAGAGGTTTCTGGATGCCATCTAACACAAGAGTTTGTGCAAGCCAATGAGGACAGATGAGGTAATGTGGTGTGTATGTGAGTGTGTTTTCCCAAAAATAAAAGCTGCATCCAGTTCATTCAGGATAAAGAAACCCTCTTTATTAGGAGAGTTTGTCTCCTTTTGTTTATGTTGTTGCAACAGTGTTTCTTTTATAAAGTGATGTTACTACTATTTTTTAAAAATGTTCTTGGGGAGGAAATAGTCGTGCAACTGGCCACACACACACATGCACTGGCAAACACAGAAGTCTTTTGCTGGAGTGGAATCTAGTCTGGGACCCGCTGCCCCTGGGGAGCTTGTTGCCCACACCTGTGGACTGGCTCTGTGGAGTGGGAAGGCAGCTCTTGTGGGTCCAGCTTGAGTGTGACCCGTGGTCGTCTGGTGCAGGCCCCCTAAAATATCTGTTCTGTGAGGCTGAGTCCTGCTCCTGCAGTGGCTGTGGCTTCTCCAGCTCAGTGCACAGTGCTCACATGGGTTCTTTAGGCAGGGCTGGTAGAGGCCCAGGAGACCCCCTGGGATATCAGGGTACAGGATGGTTTTCAGGGTAGGGCAGCTGGAGCTGTGGGATTTCAGCCCTTCAGGGAAGGCCTTCATATCCCTGCCTGCCATAGGCCTTTCTGAGGGACTCAGGCCTTGCTGCAAGGTACCACCTCCCACAGGAGAATGGTCCAGGACTGTGGTGGAGCTTCCCTGAGCCTGGGGCTGCAGCGCCTGGGCGCAGAGACTGCAGTTCTCAGGAGTGGGCTGTGGCCCTGCTGGGCAGCCTTGCCTGGCTTTAGGCCAGATGCGAGAGAGGGCTTGTCCTGAGCCCTCTGCCAGAGTCTTCTTCCAGCCTGAGACAGCGTTTAGGGGCAGAAATGCCAGGATGGCTGACCTTGGGGTCTATGTGGTTTGCTGGACCATGACTTCACCATTACGGCCAGTGAGCCATTGCCCTCATACCCATTTCCGCTCCACTCTTTGCAGGGCTTCTTCCCTCCATTTCCTGGGCCTCACCTTCATGCCCACTGCCCAGCAGATGGGTGGGAGTGGGACCCCAGCATGGGCCAAGAGTGGGAACTGGAGCTGCAGGCAGTGGGGCACACAGAGAGCCATCTGTGGTGCCCTGGGGGTGGGCCTTTGTGCCTCCCAGGCTGTGTCTGAGCCTGGGGCGGCAGCCAGGCCCTGGAGCTGCCCCTGCCCTGCAGCAGGGCAGTGAGCCGCAGACGTGTCTGCCTCTGCAGGGTGAAGGCCGCAGCATCTCTAGGCTGAGCCCCACGGGCTGGGAGTGAGTGGGCGGTTGCCAGCAGCAGCCACCACAGGGCTGCAGGGAGGGACTCTGCAGCTGCTCCTGCTGGGCCCCTGCGGCCTCCCTGTGCTGGGGCTCCCAGAGCAGCTTCCTAAGGATGTCCCTGCTGGCTCCTTTTAGATGCTAAACTTACTTTTTTTTAAAAAGATGTTATTTATTTATTCGTGAGAGACAGAGAGAGGCAGAGACACAGGCAGAGGGAGAAGCAGGCTCCATGCAGGAGCCCGATGTGGGACTCGATACGGACCTTGAGATCATGCCCTGAGCCAAAGGCAGATCAACCACTGAGCCACCCAGGTGCCCCCAGATGCCTCACTTACATTCAGTTAGCTTGGTCAGGTTGTGATGATCTTATTTGTCCTGGCTGTCATTCTCCTGTTTGTGGCTTGCCCACCGTGGGCCATCATGCGGAAGTGCTGAGGGTACTGAGAGAACCTGCTCCTGTCCTCAAGGAACTCCCAGTGCTCATCACAGCCCTGGGGAGGGATTGAGGCAGGGACGCTAGTGCCTGAAGAGCTTCTCATCCAGCCTGGCCAATCATGGAAGTCTCCTCAGAGGAAGCACCTGAGCTGGGTTTGAAAGGCAGAGGAGATAGGTTGTGGGGTTGGGGAAGGATGTTTCTGGCAGCCTGTCAGGGGTGGCTAGAATGTGTGTGAGTGAGGGTGGTTGGGGTGAGGCCCGAGACTGAAAGGATAGGTGGGGAAGTGCAGACCCTGGAGGCTGTGAGGGACCCCAGACCCCTGTGTGCCTCAATCTGCTCACCTTTCTTCCTCGTGTGTTGTCTGAGCCATTTGCCAATTTGTCTTCTAGACTGGGCTTAGCCGAGAACCTGGTGTCTCACTATCCAGGGCTGATGGAGCCCCTGGCTTTCTGGGGAAGAGGAGGAGATCTGGGTGTGAGGGTCAGTCCCCTGAGGGAATGACCTCAGGCTTGGCCAGGTTAGGATCCATCTGTGCCACTAGGGGTCTGGGGTAGGGCTGCCATCCTGAAGTCCAGTCTCTCAGGGCTGGGATCACAGGGGCTGGGTGATAACTGTTCCCCAGGCTTGCTAGAAAGGCACAACATCCTATACTCCCCACCTCATATATATACATGCTTCTTTATTTGGGGGCCCCAAGGTGACACTCGGGGGGTGATTGCTAGGCTTAGAGAGTTTAACAGCTGGGAGAGGCCATCAATGCATCAGTTCACCCCTCTCGAAGGTACCCCTGTGTCCTGCCCTTTGTGGCCAGGCCATTGGTCAGAGCAGGAGAGGGCCCTCAGGGGAGGAGGGTCCTCAAGGGAGGAGGGTCCTCCGGGGAGGAGGGCCCTCAGGGGAGAAGGGGTCATGCCTGCGGGTGGGGCCTTTGGCTGTGCTGGGAGAGTGCTGGGAGAGGAGTGGACAACAGGAATAGTAATGTTGGTGATGTTGTAGAATGGAGGCTCAGTGGGTGGTGCTGGCTGGTGAGGTGGGTTGGGATTTCCACTCAGGCCTGTGGCTGGAGGAGCCATCAGAGCCCTTGGGGCCAGAAGGGGGATCAGGTGACGGGACAGCCTTTGTCAGACCAGCCCCTTTTCCAACAGCTGCTGCTGCTTTCTTTGGACCCTGGGTCAGCTCAGCCTCTCCCCAGGACTGTCGCCAACATGCCTGAGCCCTGGATGAGCCTGGGCCCACCAATGGCTACTAGGGACAGACCTGGTACAGGAGACCTGGGCGGGGAGAGGCCCCTCAAGGGGAGCCCCGCTCCCCACTCCCATCCACCATGGCGCCCCTATTTCTGTGCTCTGGGATAGCATCCACTCTGCCAGGACATGATAACTATCTTGGGGCCAGATATAGGTGGTGGGTGGATGCGGGTGCTAACCTGGAGCCTGGAACACTAGCAGCTGGGCAAAGGCAGAGGACAGATTGATTAGGGGTTAAGAGGTATGTGTGTGGGACGCCTGGGTGGCTCAGTGGTTGAGCAGCTGCCTTTGGCTCAGGTTGTGACCCCGGGGTCCTGGGGTCGAGTCTCTTCGTCGGGTTCCTGGCATGGAGCCTGCTTCTCCCTCTGCCTGTGTCTCTGCCTCTCTCTCTGTGTCTCTCATGAATACATAAATAAACATCTTAAAAAAAAAAAAAAAAAAAAGATGTGTGTGGGAGGAAGACAGGCCCTAACAGAGAGGAAGCAGTGTGGCCCCTGTGACCACTTGCATACTCTGTGGTCCAGGGCAAGCTGCACCCCCATTTCCTTCTCTGTAAATGGGAATGAGGGTTCCTGTTCCCATGGGCTTGTGGAGAGGACCCAGGAGGAAGTGATATGATCGGAGCCTGGTCCCTGGTGGGCGCTGACACACAGGCTTTTTTTCCCTGGGAGCATCTTGGGGAAGCCCCTGAAAACCCACAGGTATGGACCATTCTGGCTTTTGTGTTTTGGGCTGTTTGTTTTGCTTATGACAGGATTCTTGAAATTGAACTGTGGTGTACCTCCCCCCTACCCCTTTTTTCCTGTATTGGCTGAAAAAGCTAAATTGGAAGCAATGGTATCATTTCCTGGAGGACAGAAGTCAGAGCCCCCTGAGCCAGAGCCCAATTGAATGAGGTAGGGGAAGGACAGGTGGTTCCAGGTACGCTGTGCTTTCAGGGACCAGATGAAGGGCATGGAGCATGGGACAGAGATGCTGGGTCTCCCATGATTCATTCATTCATTTGAGCCTGAGCTGCAACAGAAGGGCCTGGCTGGGCCTCCGAGCCTCAGCGTGCCCATCTGGGAATTGAGAAGGATGAGATCCTCCTCTCAGTGAGATAAGGTGAGCTCTGGGACTCTTATAAGTGCTAGTGGCAGAAATGTGTCCCTGCTGGGTCTAGAGGATTCTGCAGGGGAACAGTCATCTTATCTCTGCAGCATTGTGCAATTTATGAACAACCCCTACACCCACCTTTTTTCATTTGATTCATTGTCTCGCTGACCTGTGAGGTAGGCAGATCTGGGTTATGGTTCCATTTGGCAGATGAGAGCACTGAAGCTCAGGAATCTTTGGGATTTCCTCCCTTCCAGTCTTCAGACTTAGCCGTAGGTTGGCCGTTCACAGATGCTGCCACCCCCATCACTGAATCCAGAGTTGGGGGATACTTTTTCTTTTTTCTTTTTTTTAAAGTAATTTCCACATCCAGCTTGGGGCTTAAACTCAGCTCCCTGAAGTCGGGAGTCCCTTGCTCTTCCCACTGAGCCAGCCAGGCCAGCAAGGCTCTCTTAGGGCGAGTCTACTGAAGTGACCATGTACATGCCTGTGCCTGGTGTGTGTGTGTGTGTGTGTTGGGGAAGATGAAGCTGGCCGGTGGTTGCCCCAGGAGACTGGCATGTCAGAGTAGAAGGTGAAGCTGCAGAACTGGCCATTCACTGTACTGGGGTTTCCTCATAGCCTGGCATCCACCAACGAACTCCATGAGAGAAGGGGGAACCTGGTTGTCCCCAGGAGTGAAGGGACCCCAGAGGGTCAGATTTGGACAGAGCTGGTCTGATCTGTACTCCTCAGGGAGCCCAAAGGTAGAAGAGGGGGCTGAGCTTGGGCACCATAGCTCCTGCCTCCCACAAAGAAAGAGTTGGGGGTCCTCTGACAGGAGAGACTTAAGGATGAGCTAATGGCAGAGGGCGTGAGCTGAGCACTGATCTAAAATGAGAAACAAAATCCACAATTAATTGGAGGCATTTGCTGAACCTGGGACAGGACCCAAATACTGTTGTTTTTTTGAAACTTAAACATAAACTGAGCCCGGGGGTTATTTATTTGCTCCCCCTCCCCACCCCACAAGACATTCTAGCAATCTGTTCTGGCAGTGGCTTGGCTGAGCTAGAATGTCCCCGCCTTCCCCATGTCGACCCCTTAGCCCTCCTAGTTGGGTGGACCATGGGTCTGGAGGAAGCCACGACCAAATGGGGCCCCAGGCCCTTCACGGAGATATTGGGGGTGGCCCTGCCCTGGATCTGGTGGACTGTGGGGGGCCCCATCTTCATGTTTGATCCTGGCACTGCTGGTCCAGGACACTGCAGAAGCCACCTTGAGGAACAGCTGAGTCAGCACCTTGGGAAGCCCGTGGTCAGTGGCAGGACAGAACCCGGAGCCTTCATCCCTACTTTGTGCCACTGCACTCACAGGTCACACTGCCCGCTGTGCACCCTAACAGACATGGGGAGGCTGCCACCACATTCTGCAGCCAGCGCAGTGCCACTCCTGAGCAATGCAGCAGAGAGAGAAACCTCCAGGCAGTCAGGTGCTCTCAGCACACCCCGAGACCTGGGATTCTAGCTCCTGTTCTCCTGGCCTTTTATCTGGGACTTCAGCCAGCTACTTAACCCTTCCTGCTTTGGTTTCCTCCTCCATAGAATGGGGTAGCTATCTTCCCTGTTAGACCCATAGTCTTTGAGGGTGGAGGCTGGTCCCATGGTGAGTCTGTGCCTGGCACCTGCACATAGTAGACGTGTAATGCTAAGTGGGTTGGAGTGTGAGGCTCCAGTGCAGAAGCAATGGTAAAGGTTTTGCAAAGTGCCTTAACTAGTGTGGCAAGGTGGAAGGCCTGGGTTCAAATCACAGCTCTGCTCCTCCCAAGCCCTTGACCTTGAGCAAGTTACTTATCCTCTCTGGAGCCTCGGTTCTCCTATTCGTGAGGATTAAATGGGAGGATGGTGTCTCCACTTCACACCAAGACGCTAAATGTTGGGGTGTCAGCTCACAGACCCAGCTGTGCTCTGGAGTGGGGGTGGCCAAGGTGCCTTAGGTGGGAATAGGGTGTTTGACTGCACCCTGCACTCTGTGTGTGTCCTGTTGTTCCGGCCAAGTCTAGGCCAGCCCTAGCCCACTGATGATACAGTAGTCCAGGCCCAGCTTGTAATCTAATCTAGATAATGAGCCTGAGGTCTCCGAGGAGGAAGGGAGGAGGCATTCCTGGAGAGGGCTCATGGGGGTGGGGGCTGGGTGACAACATGGACCCCCCTTCACTTCCCACCCTTTCAGCTCTCTCACCCTGCTCGCCTTTCCCTGCAGGCAACAGAATCTCTTAGCAGCTTTTAGATGATCCAGAAGTGTCCAGAGCTGTAGCATGGGATGGTCAGGGGCTGACCTTCAGAATCTGGGGTGAGGTGTCCATCCCCACGCTTTGTCCCACTCTGATCTTTCCTGTGTGCCTCATTTGGCACATTACCATTGTTTAAAAATTTTTTTTCTAAAAAGAATTGGTAACTGTCTGGCCGTTCAGCTTCCCCTTCATGTTGAATTGTTTCCTGGGTAAGAAGGCCCCAGGGGAAGAAGGGCAGGTAGGCATGAACTCCTCCCCAGCAGGCATACAAGGTGTTCTGGTGTTTGCTGTGATTTTGGGAGTTTCTGCGACCCTTCCTTGCCCTCACTGTTAACAGCCTTTGGTGGGAGCCTGAATGTGTTATGTGGAGGAGTGTGGGCCAGATCCCTGGGTCCCTCCTTAGGTGGTGAGACAGGGGCTCCAGGGCTGATGTCTGCATGAGGCCTGGGAAGCCCAGAAGGACAGGCCTTTCCTGCTCACCTGGTCCTCACCTCCCTCCTTTGATGGTAGAGGTAGGACCCTGAGACCTGAAAAGTGCTGACCTGCCAGGCCTCTGGTGGCCCCACATCATTCCCCTGAGCTGTTCCCGAGCCAGTGAGGCCTCCAGGCCTCTGCTCCTGTGCACTGACCTCCTCTGTCTGCCGAGCTTGGGGGGGAGGTGCCTTCCCCTTCAGTCTGCCCCTCGCCCACCCTCTTTCTCTAACCTCCCCCTCCAGATGCACAGAAAAACAGGATGCAGGATCAGCAGAAGGAAGCCTGGAAAAGCCTGTCCTGGCCCCTGAATATTCATTCCATCTGCCAGAGGCAGACATGTGATGGATGGTGGTCCCACTTATTTCCCCTCCCCCAGCTCTCACTCTTGACCGGATGACCGGGTTACCAGGTGGTCAGATACCCCTTCCCCTCCAGTGCCTTCCCAAATCTCCCCCTGCCTCCACTAGTGAAATGCAGTGGAACTAGCCCTGGTACGCTGGGGAGCACTCAACCAGCTGGTCCTTACCCATTGATCTCCTGTCTGTGAAGTTGGGGGTCCCTGTGGGGTGCCCTTACAGGTCCTGGGGACTTGTGGACAGTCCAGGGCGGAGGCAGGGAGGTGAGCACAGCTCTCAGGCAGATGAGAGCTGGGAGTGAGTGTGGGGGCCGGGACTGCTGGGCTGTGTGTACTTGTCTGCACTTTGTTGGGCCAGACTGGGTGGGAACTATTGAAAGGTGATTGTGGGCATTGACTCCTCTGAGTAACAAAATAACAACGATAGCCAAAATAGTGGTGATACTGTATTTGGAAAAAATATCCCATATCTTATCTCCTTTAAGTACTCTTTGTTTTATTTTTTAAAATATTTGATTTATTTATTCATGAGAGACACACAGAAAGAGGCAGAGACAAAGGCAGAGAGAGAAGCAGGCTCCATGCAGGGAGCTCGATGTGGGACTCGGACCTGGGACTCCAGGATCAGGCGCTGGGCCAAAGGCAGATGCTCAACTACTGAGACACCCAGGTGCCCCTAAGTACTCTTTAATAGTTAACAGTTTCACAGATGTGGACATGGAGGATTCCAGTTGGTGAAACAAATGAATGACCTGTTGGCATAGTTAGGTCCAACTTCTCTGAAAGGAACAGACATATGCAAAGGGGCATCAGTCGGGCAAGTGAGAGTCCCTGTGGCTGGGATGGAGTCAGGGAAGGAAGGCTGCCTGGAAGAGGTGATGTGAAAGGCCAGCGTGGGCTGGCATTATTAAGGAAGTAGGGTTTCCTGGTGGAGACTGTGGATGCTCCGGGCTGGCCTTTCTTGGTCCAAATGGTGGTGGGTTCTGGCAAGGCCTTCACCTTTTCTCCTGGCCCCGGCTGTGTGCCCTGCTGGGCTGTGGGCTGGGCCTGTGCTTTGTTGCTCTTCTACACAGACTGCTCGCCCACTGAGGTAAGGAAGCAGCTAATGAGGGGCCTGTGGGAGGCAACCCACTGGAGGGGCAGATCCCACCCCTCCGTTGATGGCCTCCGTCCTTGAGCCCAGGGCTGAGAATAACACCCACACTTGCATGGAGGAGACAGGTGGGGTGGATAGTGGCTCTGGAGGTGGTTGTGCTGACATCTCGGAACAGGTGGTGTTGGGTGCTGGGCCAAGGGTGAGGGATTGTTCCTGCCCTCTGCAGGCCCCACCCAGCACGACAGGAGGCCCTGTGTTGCTCATACCCCCTCCTGGGAGCCTTCTCTGGACCTCTTCGTGGAGGGGGCTGTATTCCAGGCTCCATGCCAGGAATGTCAGGGCTCTTGATGGTGGCTGCTGTTCCTAAGAGGAACTGTAGCCTTAGCTGCTGTTTGGTTTCTGCGGGATCTAACATTTCCCCCTCTTAACTAAAAAAGCTGGCCGGCAGGGGTAAGGAGGTGGCTTGCAGGGTCCCTGCAGAGCTGTGGGGTGGGGGAGGCTGCTGAGGGGAGTGGCGTGGGTTGCTGTTTGCCGTCCACCACTCACTCAGCCTGAGTGAGTCACCGGGAGTAGGTCCACTCGGTGGCAGGCACCAAGGAAGGCATGTGTGGGTTGGGGGGTGAGAGGGTGGGGCAGGGTGGGGACTGGGTAGGAGAGGCTGCCTGAACTTTCTGGCTTGGGTCTAAGGAATTCCAGATCAAGATAGGGGTAAAAGGACAGAAAGGAAACCAGCCAGCTTCTTGTGCTGGGCCCTCTTTACCTACTCGGTCATCCTTCATCCTTAATCCTGCCTTGAGGGAGAGGTCTCGGCTCCATTTTCCTGATGAGGCTCGGGACCCAGGAAGGTGTACACCCTGTCCAGGGTTGCACAGCCGGCCCACTCCCTGAACCTTCTGCCATGGGGCCTCACTGCAGAGAGGCCTGGAGCCGGGACAGGCTCCTCCCACCCTCTCTTCCTCCCTTCCCTTCCCTTTAGCAGCTTGTCCAGACCAGACACTCTGAGCTGGGAGTCCCAGGGCAGGAGACCCAGGAGACCGAGGTGGGGAGATACAGGAGCCTGATGGTGGGGTCGGCCCTGGCTGCTGTGTCTCCACATCCCTCCCTGACGTTTCTGAGCACCTCACCATGACTTACCATGACCCTCAGCTGTCCCTGTCGTGGGTGATGACTGCTCCTTCCCTCTTGTTGCTCAAATTCTGGAGTCTCCTTCGCTTCTCTCTGTCACCACAGATTCGACCTTCTCACCATTTCCTGCCCTTGCCAAACCACCTTTAGCTCTGCCGGGGTCATTACAGACACTTTTAAATGGGCTCCCTGCTTTACCCTACTCTTTAGTCTGTCCCCACACAGCAGCCTGGGTGTTCTAATGCTGTGAGTCAGATCAGAGCTCCCCGAGGCTTCCTATTTCATGCACAGCTTCAAACCAGGGTGTTCCAGGGTCTCCAGGTAAGCCCCGTGGTCTGGCCCTGGCTGCCAGGGCAGTTTGTGCAGTAGTTAGAGCACATGGCCTCTGGATCCAGCCTTGGGGTTTGGATTCCAACCACCCTGCTGACTGGCTGTGTGACCCTGGGAGATTTTAAATCAGTGCCTCAGTTTCTTTATCTGCAAAGTTGATGGATAGATGAATCATGTGAAGTGCTCAGCACCGGTATTTTAGGACTTCTTCCTCCTTCGCCCCACCCTCTTACCTTCCCTTTGCGCTGGCCTTGCTCTTCCCACCTCAGGGCCTTTGCACTTGCTTGTCCTCTCTCTCCATCAGGTCTCAGATGTCACTTCTCTGAGGTATTTCCTAAGAACGGACCTCCCTAGCCTTACACAGTCTGTGAACTGCTGTATTTTTGTTTGTTTATTTTTAAACATTTTATTTATTTATTTATGAAATACAGAGAGAGGCAGAGACAGGTGGAGAGAGAAGCAGGCTCCATGCAGGAAGCCTGATGTGGGACTCGATCCTGGCACTCTGGGATTACAACCTGAGCCGAAGGCAGATGCTTAACCGCTGAGCCATCCAGGTGTCCCTGTATTTTTGTTTTAAAGACTTGTATTACCACCAGTCATGCCTCCTCTGTGGAGTGTTGGCTCAGGGATCTTGCTTTGGGGGTGGCTGGCTGGGGGTGGGTGTCCAAGATGAGGTCTCCCCTCCCCCTGCAGCTCTCCCACTCTCCCAGCCCCCGGAGTCCAGGGGTAGGGACTCCTCACTGTGGATAGTTTGAGACGGGCAAAATCAAGTGGAAGGTCCTGAGGATGGAGCAGCTTGAGCCCTCCTGGAAAAATTGGTAAAAATTTCCTTTCTCCCACTGGAGTGTGGGTTGGGAGGAGTGGAGGGCTATTTGGGGAGGTCTGGATAGTTAGGTGCTTCTGAGTGTGGGAGAGGGTGGCCGGCCTTGGTCGGGGTGGTTTTGGTCTTTCCAGAAGCCCTCCTACTCACGGGGAAGCCTGATTCTGCTGTGGAAGTCTGATTCTGACTAGGGAGGCCTCAGCCTGGTGGGTGGTCCCTGAGAGGAGGGGAGCCTGCCCCAAGCCTGGGCCCCTCCAGCACTGTCTTGGGGGTCCAGTGCTTCTTTCAGCCTAAACCTCCTTTTGGCTGATGTGGCCCTGAGATCACGGGCTTTCAGCCTCAGTTTCCTTGTCTATGGATCACCTCCCTCTTCCCCTGGGCTTTGGAGACACTTGTAAACCTTTCGGATGTCTTTAGATGAGTGACTGCTGCTGTTTTGTGGCTTCCACGTCACCCCTGCTCCCCCAGCTCAGCTGGGCCCTTCTGGACTCTCCCTAACCCCTACCTCATCCCGATATTCATCTCTGCTGCCTCTGCTCCCCTGGGCTCTGGGTGGTCTTACCCTGGCCTCTGGCCACAGGCTTATCTGCTGAACAGACTGGAATTTCAGGCCTCCTGGGAAGGGAAAGGGTAGGGAGAGGGGGACGGGCTTTCTGGCCTGCAGTCATCTGTGGGGGGAAGCCTTCGCTTCCACCTGGAGAGATGGGTATGGAGGAGGAACAGACCCCCGGCCCCCCACTGTCTCAGGGGTTAGGCTTCCAGCCCTGGGACTGATGGATTGATGGGGGCCACAGAAGCTTCTGCACTCTGACTTTTGACCAGCGAGTCACATTTCAAGGCATTGTGGGCTGATATCGGTGGTGGCCAAGTTTATATATATCCAGTTAAGGATGTAAAAAAGAAAACCAAACATCACTCTTTACTCTCACCAGTGTTTCATAAAGGAAAGGGAAAATCGCTAAAAGAGGAAGGAGGTAATTTTAGAGTGACCGTCTCCCAAGCAAGGCCAGTTGGCTTCCTTAGCCAGTCAGCGGATCTTACCAGGAACCCACAGAAAAAGATGATGAGTCTTTGTGGACTGGTATCAGGGGACAGTGACTTCCAGAACACGAGGACTTGCTAAAAAAAAAAAAAAAGATCACCAAGTGGGGGTGGGGTGAAGTGAGGAACTTCCTGGGTTGGGAGAGGGGTGTGCGGGGGCTGAGGGGGGAGTAGTGCTCAGCCCAGCCTCAGTTGGCCAGTTGGAACCTTGGAAATGTTTTTTTAGTTTTCTATTTCATTGCAAAAATCTTTGCAAACTTTGCATTCTGCTACACAATCTGTCTTTATATGTTGGTTATGTCACAAAGTGCCTTTTTTTTTTCCTTAGATGGGGGGGAGAGAGAGGGACAAAGGGAGAGGGAGAGAGAGAATCCTAAGCAGGCACCATGCCGCATGGAGCTTAATCTCACAACCCTGAGATCAGGATCTGAGGCGAAATCAAGAGTTGGATGTTTAACCAACTAAGCCAGCCAGGCGCCCCTTCAAACGTGCTTTCTTTACCAGTTAAATTTTTGGAATGCAGCAAGATGGAGTAGCAGCAAAGATTCATCTTTGTAGTAAAACCTCCGTGATGCCTGTGACTGCTGGCTGTCCCCACTCCCTACTGCAGAATTACACGTTGGAGTCCATCAGGTTTGCGGGCCTGACTCTGCCACTCATCAGCCGAGTGACCTCTCTGAGCCTCAGAAGATGAGTTCTTTCATCTGTAAAATGAGACGACAGTCCCCACCTCAGGATGTCCTGCTTGTGTGAGCCAAACCGAAGGGGAAGTTTCAGAAGTGGTGGGCCTCCCTCAGGGAGGGTCCTTGGACATGGGTCCCTGGGGTCATGCCTTGGTGTGATCTTGGTGGAGCTCAGGAGGAGGGGCTGTTGCAGTGCGCTTGGCTGGAGCCTTCGGGGACCCTGGCTGGGCTGGGGTCTGGCGGTGAAGGAACCCCTCTTGAGCATGAGGGGGAGCTGGCAGTATTTTTCCCCCGGGAGGAAGGCAGGACGTCAGATGCCAGTCTCTCCTGCCACCACCTCGCAGCCACCCTGTGGAAATAGGGTTCCTAATAGGAGACTGCAGAGAGACCAAGAGAAGGGACCAGGGCCCCTTGGCCAACCTTGTCTTTTGGGAGGAGAAATGTGTGTGTGTGTGTGTGTGTGTGTGTGTGTGTGTGTGTAGGCTCTTCTGTTCTCCCTGAGACCCACCTGCCTGGGGCTGCTGGGCGTTTCCTTGGCTAGAGCCCAGCTCAAGCTCTCAGCTACTGTTGGTTTCCCTTTCTCTGGTTTTCTCTCTGTTTCCCCTTCCTCATTTTGGGTTCTCCTTGTACAGCACCTCCTGGTCTCTGCTCTGCCTTTTGCCTGGCTCTGTGGCCTCCTTGTGTTTCCCGCTGCCTTCCTGCCGTGCGGGGCGGGTGGGGGGTACAGAAGGGTCGTGGGTAGGAGTCCCACCAGGAAGTGTGTGTGAGTGTGTGCACAGACACGAGCATCAGCACGTGAACATGCGGGGATTGGGTGTGCCTCCTGCCTGTGCGTGGCCGTGGCGTGGGGGGCCTTGGTGCTGGGGAGCATTCTTGCCTCCGGAGATGGAATGCTGTTCCTGGCTCTTGCCCAAGGCTCGTGTTTCAACATTTATCTTTCTTCAAAAGTCTCTGAGCCTTTGGGAAGGCGTAAGGAAAAGCCTGGCACTGCAGGAGGGCGAAGGGCTGCCCTGCTGTGTCTTCTGGACTTGCTTTCTGGGACCCTGGGCTCTGCTCCTAGGCAGGACCTCGTTGGTTTCTCCTGCTGCTGGCCACAGCTGGCTTGGAGCAGGGCCAGGCTCCTTCCCAGAGAGGGCAGGCCCCTATTCCTCCCCCTCTCCCCTTGGTCCCTGCCCAACCCAGAGGCATGGCAGCAGCTCTGGGGCCACTGACCAGGGAAAACTGGCCACTGGGAGACCCTGGGCCTTTGGGTGAAGCCCTGCTGCCTGGTCTGAAGGCAGAGCCACCTGATTGCTCAGTGAGCGGGTTCACAGGGCTCTGTGGAAGGAGGGGCAGACTCTTCAGGGCCTGGGTGCCAGCTGAGAAGATGAAGCTACTTCCTTTTGTCCAGGTGCAAGGAGCCATACCCTAAGAGTGACACCCAGGAGAAAGGACCCAAGAATCAGGAGCCCTGGATCTAGCCTTGGCCAGGTGACGGGCTATCTCAGCACTCTTTACTTCGGTCTTCTTTCTCATTTAGTGAGAGTACCAGACACCCACTTCAGAAGAAGGGGCCAGGGGAGGAGGGTCCTGGGCCAGGGGCTCAGCCTGCAGCACAGAGGCGAGAGAGGCTCAGCGAGGCTAGTGGGTATCCCAGGTCAGACTCGCTTGTTGGAACCCGTTAACCTCTGCCGCCTCAGCACCCTCAGTGGAGCAGCCCATGGGCAGTGTGGCCTCGGCTGGGATAGAGTGGTGGACCCAGAGGCCTAGCTCATTTGCCACAGCAGATGAGATCTGAGCCACACTTGCTCATGGCCACCACAGAGCCGCAAAGTCCTGGCTTTGCTCCTTCTTGGCCATGAGGCTGAATTGCTTAATGTCTTCAGCCTTACTTTTCTTATCTCTTAAGTGAGGGTAAGAATATGTGGCTCAGGATGTGACCCAAAGATTAAGTGAGATACTCAGGAGAAAGTATACCCGGTAGCCATGAACACATCTCCCCCTGAAGACAACCAGGGCCGCTTGGAGAAATGGCTGGCTCTTGGGGCACAGGCAATGTGGCAGTGAGTGGTGGGCTTGGGGCCCCCCTTCTGTCCTCTCTTGTGGGTGCTGCTGGCGTCCTGCCCATCTCCTGGGTTGCCAGAGGGTCTTAGAGTTGTGTGGGAGCAGGCTCAGGCCACTAGCGTCAGAGCCCATCACACAGGTTGAGGGGCCCTGCGGCATAGTAACAGGACGAACAGGGCTCTGCGGTGCCTATAGAGCTCCCTAGCATGGTGGAGAAGGAGGCAGCCAGAGCTGATCTCAGAAAGAAAGCCCCAGGGGGACAGGGAGGGAGCCAGAAACCCAGAGGCCCGTGGGCAGGGTGGAGAGAATCTGCCAAACTGGTATGTCTGCCTTCGGGGAGGGGGCTGCTCTGGCCTTTCCCCTCTTAGTGGGTCTTCCTCGGAACAGGGCCCAGCTGTGTGTGCTGAGCAATCTTTGGGAAAACCTGCCCTGACACCTGCCTGCCCATATGTCTGTCTGTCTGTCTGTCTGCCTGTCCTGCCTGTATGGGAGCCTCTGTGCGAGGTGTGAGGATGTGCATCCTGTTGCTGTGGTCCCACCAACCACAAGCTCTCCTGGGAGGAAGCAGTGAGGTGGCAACACCCAGCCCCCGCCCCCTGGGGTACAGCTCACTTCTCCACCAACCCTGACAGAGGCAGCAACTGGACAGGTGCTGGCAGGAGATGATGAGGAAGGTGAAGGTTTGAGAGTGGGTCTCAGCAGCTGGAGGTTGGGTCCTTGGAGGGGGGCTGGGTGGAGCCCCTCCCCACCTGGCGTGTGTGTGTGTGTGTGTGTGTGTGTGTTGGGGTTCTGGGGATACTTGGATTGAGGTGCGGGTCGTCCTCATCTTGGCTGGCTGGCTTTGTGAGATGCTTCTGCTGCAGCCATGACCAGGGGCGCTGTAGCCGTTGGAGGAACCCCCAGCTTTCCTGCCTGGCCCTGAGCTTAGGGACCAGGGCTGATTGGGAACATGGGCCCCTGCCTTCCTTGGGCTTCCCTCTTGGGCCCCTTGGTGTCCCTCTTCTCCCTAGCCCAGCCTTGGGTTCTAGAAAGCATTATTCCTGCCCTGTGCCATGCCATTCAGATGTGAGCGTGTGCCCCCTCAATGCAAGGGAACCCACCGCTCTCTGGAGGAAGGAGGGGTTAGAGCCCCCAGGAGGGGATTGCCGTGAGTTCAGGGCTCTAAGCAGGGCCACCCAGTGTCAGTTCAGTGAGCGAGGGTCTGCAGATGTGCTTATCTACACTTTATCTGCTGGGCTGGCCTGGGTGCTGGGTGAGGGCTACCAGGTGCCCCTCCTCCAGTTTTGGAGATTGGAAGCAGCGAGAAGCTCAGAGTTTACTCCGGACTGTAAAGCCTTAGGCTATGTGTCCTGATTTATCTGTCCTCACCTGCCATCTGTCACATGGAGGTGAAGACACTCACCTGTAGGAGAGAGTGCTTGGTGTCTGTAAATTGCTTTGTTCAGTGCTTGTTGAGAAGTAAGCAATAAACTGCTCCTGGTTCAGAAGACTGGCCCCAAAGGGCCTTCCTGTTGCTTGGGTTGGTGGTCACGCAAGCATGGCTGTGCAGAGGCACATGTGTCTTGCCCCAGGGGGCCATTCGCTGCCTGGGAGGAGGAGAAGTGAGGGTTTGGCAGGACACCCCACGACCCCATGCTGGCGGTGGGAGTGGGATGCTCTGGGCTGTGAGAAAGGTCACAGCAGAGGGGCTGGAAGGGCATCTCCTTCCCCCTGAGCCCCGGTGAGCCTCCTGCCCTGCGCAGCGGGGGGCTGCTGGCCTGGTTCACAGCCCAGGCTCAGTGAGGCTGAACAGTGGATGTTGTCAAAAGGAGGTTTGTTTCTGCCACCAGCTGCAGAACTGTCCTCTCTGCCCTGCCCTGGACTGCCCCTTCGGAGGCATGTCCGCTCCACTGCTATCTGGCTGGGCTGATGAAGTGTTGAGAAGAGGCGGTAGCACTGATGAGGCTTTCTGGTCTGCTGGCCCTTGGGCCGCTGAACTGTCCCCATGCCCTCCCCCTGGGCTAACACCAAGGTGTGGCAGGGCCTGTCCCATCATCAGAAAGGCTCCCTGTGTTTGTTACAAAGGGAGATGTGTGACACCAGAGGGTCTTGGGCTCTCCCCGTACATAACCCTGGACAGACAGTGGGAATCTTGCGGAGCAGGCCTCTCTGGACACCCAGAGTCCCCCTGCTGCTCTCAGGGTCCATGTGTGACCTTGGCATGAGGAAGCCCCACTAACCTTGTGTTGAACGGGTGGAGCACCTGTGCCCCTAAGGCCCATGGCCGTGGCTAAGGCTTCCCTCTTGGTGAGTAGAGGACTGAGTGTGTGTGTGTGTGTGTGTGTGTGTGTGTGTGTGTGTGTGTGTGTGAGAGAGACCTAGGTGAAGCCAGTGGGGGCCAGAGAGTAGCCTTGGGGCATATCCTGGGGATGGGGACAGATGAAGGCAGGGCTGAATAGCTTTTAGGTGGTAGGGACAGGATTGGCCATGGTCTGAGCTCCCCAGTAGCTGGTCATAAAGGCCTCTTACCCAGTGGCTGGGCCGTGGCAGGAGTTCCAGTTCCAGAAGGTAGAAAAACAGAAGCCGGTAGCAGGAGGCTGTGGGATTACTGGACCAAATTTCGTCCTGGTCCCTGTCCTGAGGCAGGCACGCCCAGCTTGTTTTTCCCTCTTAGAGCCACTCCCGCAGCACCTTGAGGTCAGGACCCAGGCTGTGTGCCCTCCTTCTGTCATCTATAAAATTGGGGTGGGGACAGTGAAGATTAATGGGGCCAAGGCCAGCATACACTCCCCGGGCCTTTTCTCAAACCTTGGCCGCTGCGGTGGTTGCTGTTTGAGGTGTGGAGAGGGTCAGCAGTTAACCTGAGGTCACGTGGAGCTGGGAGCCTGGCCTACCTTCCCGTGCTGCTCGCTTCCCGGCGTGCTGCCTCTTCAGGCCTGGGACCCAGTGGAGCCAGGCCGCCTTGCCCAAGCCCAGACCTCAGATTAATGTGAGTGCTAGTTCTAACCCTGGTTCTAAGGGGGACATAAGAGGATAAGAGGATACTTAGCCTGAGAGATAGGATGTTTTCTTCCAGGTCTTGACGCTGTCCTCAGAGCTCACGGCCTGCATTAGTCAGCAGCCACCAAGAGCACATTGTGTGTCTGCCCTGGACCCAGCCCTGTGCAGGAGCTGAGGTCTCAGACCTCAGGCCGTTCATATGGCTGGGGCAGAGCTAGAGGCAGACCCTTGGGCACATGGTGCAGCAGTGAGGAAAATAGGGCCTGGTCCTAAGTGGGATGGGGTGGGGGAGAGAGAGGGCGGAGGCCAGCTTCACGGAGGTGTAATCTGAGCAAAGTTTTGAAGGAGTTGACTGTGTGCACACTTGCCCATGCGTATATGTCTAGTATGTGTGCATTGTCTTCCGGATGCTGTCAGACTAGACCTGGCATGGGGTTTCGTTGGGGTCGGGCCTGGCTCCCCATTGTGGGAAAGCTGCTGTGAAGGCTTTTTAGGAGATTGTTGTTGCTACTCGAGTATGCCAGGTATGGAGACACATTTCGCAGACACAAGCCTTAAGGTGGGTGCTAATGTTCTCTTTATTTTCCAGACAATGCATTTGAGGCTCAGAGAGAAAGTCCCTTTTCTCAATGGTCTTTTCACTGCCTGACACATCTCACTGTGGCTGGCCTGAAAATCTATCTCCCTGGTGGCTTCAGCTGTCTGGGTGGAGCACAGAGCCCAATTGGGGAACTGAGGTCAGGTGTGCATGTCTGGGTGCAAATCCGGGGGCTTAGAGCCCTCTGGAGCTCTGGTGGCAGGACAGGGATGGGGGACCTTTGGCCAATAGAGTACATCTCCTTGGGGAGAAGAGAGGAAAGGGGTAGACAGGGCCACTTTCCCAGTCCTCCTATCTTGAGGGGTAACCAGGCCTTGACCTTGCTGGGAGCCTCTTGCTCCATCCATTAGCCTCTGTTGACTTCTGGAAGTTCTTTCCCACCTGGTGTTCCATTTCTGTCTTTGGAGGTGGTGGGGCCAAGGGGCTGGCGTCTGATAGGGGTGAGTCACCTACTCAAGCTCAGTGCAGAGTGGGCCAGGCACCCCCACAGCTCCACCCTGTTTCCATGGGACCAGCTGGGTATGGTTGTCGAGGGGGAGGTGTGGGGGCCCGTGGCTGGTGGGAAGTGCTAATTCTCTTGTTCACAGTGGTTTTATTTTGCTCTTCGCCTCTCACCTCAGTGTCAGCCCTTGGCCTGCAAGTGCACTTGCCCAATAAACTGTGTTGTGACCATTATAGCACAAAGTTGTTGGTGGGCTGCTCTCCCACCCCTACCCCTGCTCCTCCTGCCACCCCTCGAGCTATTCGAAATTCCCTGGTAAGGGCAACCCAGGTGGCTCAGTGGTTTAGCACCGCCTTTGGGCTAGGGTGTGATCCTGGAGACCCAGGATCGAGTCCCATGTCAGGCTCGCTGCGTGGAGCCTGCTTCTCCCTCTGCCTGTGTTTCTGCCTCTCTCTCTCTCTCTCTCTGTCTCTCATGAATACATAAATAAAACCTTTATAAAAAAAAAAATTCCCTGGTAGCATACCTCATCTCCCTGGTCTTCTCACCTTTGCTGCATGCTCTCTCTGCCACTTGAGCTGCAACCTCCCCCAGGAAACCTTTCCTGATTGCCCAGGCTGCCTGGGCTCTCCGCCCCAGGCCCCCACAGTGCCATGTGCTTCCCTCTGTCTGGCTGGATCCATGTCTGATTGATGTCTGCTGTCCCAGCAGAGGTGCCCATGGCCGTGTATGGAGAGGGCACTTGGTGAGGTGGCCAAATGTACCCCACGCCCAGAGAAGGTTTGAGAGCTGACAGGGCAGGATAGGCCCTCCTAGAGCCAGTCAGGGCTGGGAAGGATCCACCACTTTTCCCTCCACCTGCCACCTCCACCCACTGCCCCCTTTCCTCATTCTTTTTGGGTTTTGGCCACTGCCTCTGCTGAGCACCTCGGTGTCATCCTCCTGCTTCCTGTGGGGTGCTCTAGGTGGGGGATCACTGTCTCCATTTTGGTCTCTGCCACCCTCTCTTCCTGCAAACCCACCCCATGTCTGCCTCAGCTTCCCCTCTCTGCACCCGATCTCTCATCTTTCTCCTTCCCCACCCTCCTACTCCCCTGTTGCCCTCACCCCTCCTTGCCTCCACCTCCTCTCTCTTTCATCATACTTCCTCTCAGGCTTCTGATCCAGCTCCTCCTTCTTCTAGGTCTTTCTCTCTCTTCTGGCCTCAGGGTCTCTCTGTCTCTACCCAACCATCTCCCCACCTGTGCCCTCCTCTCCCGCTCCCCCCACACAGCTGAGAAAGCACAGTTGGGACTAATCAGAGGGAGAGTCCACCCCTGAGATTTCTAGTTGGGAGTAGAGCAGGTGTCCATGAGCCCGTGTGTGTGTGTGTGTGTGTGTGTGTGTGTGCGCGTGTGCGCGCGCGCACGCCAAGAGTGGGCCCAGCATGGTCTGCTGAGCCGTAGAGAAGGAAGCAGGGTGGCTGGAAAAGGTCACATCTGAGAATCTATTCAGATTGCGAGCTGGCTCCTAGTGACACTAAGAGCCTGATCCCTGCCTCCTCTTGGTGCCCTCTGTGTCCTGGGGTGATTACCTCCCAGCTCAGGGCTGCTCTGCTCCTCCCTCTGGTCTTCATGAGTCTTGACCCCAGGAAATGGAGTCATGTAGGGAGGTGGGGCTGTCCCACCTGGCTGCTCTTGTGCTCAGCTCACTTTTTAGCTGCCGGAGTTGGGGTGGAACCCTCAGGGGTGCAATGTGAGATCAACAAGGAGGGGCACTTGACCCTTCAAGCTGTCTTTGGAGCCCCCCTCTCCTGGTTTCAGTTATTGCAGCAAGCCTGACCTGAACTCCTCTGCTTGGCCGATGGGCAAGCCCCATAGACAATGAGGAGGTCTCAAGACTTGATGGACTCGAGGTTGCTTTTGGGGATTACAGCAGCCAGGAGACCTTCTGATGGTCCCAGTGCCCTGGGCTGCATTATCCTGGCTGAGGGCCTCCAGGATCCTGGCTGGGTGGGAGCCATCTGTGGTATTGGTGACTGGGCACTTTTGGTTTGGCCACCCCCTTTCTCATGGTAACACTTCCCTTCTCTTGCTGCCTTGGCAGGTCCTCCAGAAACTGGGGAAGGCGGATGAGACAAAGGATGAGCAGTTTGAACAGTGTGTCCAGAATTTCAACAAGCAGCTGGTGAGTGGGGGTGGCCTTTGGCCTTAGGGAGCTTGTGCAAAATGGAAGTGTGGCTGCCAGGTAGAAAATGTCAAGAGCTGAATTTGTGGAGTAAGCGAGCTGGAAGAAGGGGCTGGTGTGGGCTGGCAAGGTCACAGAAGACTTCCTGGAAGAGGGAGCTCTGGCTCGGGGCATAGACCAAGGGAAATAGGAAGGAGGGCTGGAGGGTAGAGTCAGGGTCTTTGCTGTGCTAGGAGAGGCCCAAATAGGCTCAGACTTGGGGCTGGGAAGGACCAGGTCTTTCCCTACTCCTCATTCATGTCCAAGGCCTCCAAGAGCACTGAAGGGGCCCATGATGCCTCTGCAGCTGGAATGGAACCTGGGGCAGCCAGCTGTCACCGGCTCTCACAGGGGTAGGTTTCATGGCCCTTCCTGGTCCCCCCCAGCACTAGCCTTGGCTCTCCTGCCCTGCACTGAGAAACAGAGCTTGGCCCCCTCAGAGGATACAGGATGGTGAGCTGTGGGGCAGTGCGAGGGAGGTGTGAGCCAGGCTCTTCCTCCTGGGACATTACTGCTGTTGGCTTGTGTTGCTGATGTGGGCCAGGTCTGATTCTTTCTTGTTCTTAGGGCCTGCCTGCTCAAAGAGGGCATCCCTGGCTATTGAGTGAACATCCTCTGGAATTGACTGCAGCGGGGCAAGAGTCAGCTATAGCCAGAGGGAGTCCATGCGGGAGGGATGTTCCTGCCCCTACACCCACTGGGAAGATGGGGGCTTGGGTCTTCAGACCATGATGTCAGAGGAGGCAGGGAGCACCCTTTGAAGGGATGTAGAGCGAGGATGCGGGGTGCTGGCCAAACCACCTCCGTGGAGTGATACTAAGTGTATTGGGTTGTGGTATCCTTCCAGACCCCTGAGTCCAGACCAGACTGTGCTCCAGAACTTTAGTTTTCCCCTAGTTGCTCTGCTAGGAGTGTGTTAAAGCCCCAGGAACCTCCAGAGAGTTTTCTTTCGGGCGCCTTATTTGGGTGGGGGTGCCAAGGGAGCCGGCTTGGAGCAAACACACAGCTTCTGTGTTGGCCGCCTGGATGCTGCCCTGCAGGAGGCAGCTGCGTGGGGCAGGGCTATGTCTGATCCTAGGCACTGACTCGGAGTTCGGCTGAGGGGCCCAGCTGCAGTTGGCACAGGAGTGAGGCAGAGCTCTGCGCGGCCCCTTGCTCGTCTGTGTCCAGTGTGCCGGCTCACAGTGTGGCCTTGTTTGGGAGGCACAAGGGGCCCTGGTACGGCCTGAGGCCTGGGCAAGCACAGAAACCCGCCCCACGGGAGACCCGTTCCTCGGGGTGCAGTGTAGACAGGCGCTCAAAGGATGGTGGGGAGGGGAGTGAGATGACGGACGGTTGGCAGGAAGGGAAACCAAGTTTGGAGGATTCTGTGGCATCAGATGAATGTGATAGCATCACATCATGAACATGTTTGAGTCCTCATCTCTATCACTGAAAGAGTAGGACAGGCCCTTCCTCATTCCCAGGCCTACACGGTCCACATCCGATCCCTGGTGGAATTCCAGAGAGATCTGGATGCTGTGGATTGGCCTTTGTTTCTTCCTTTAATCTCTAATCAGTAGGCCTTAAACTTTGAAGTTCCTCAGAGTTCTGTGTGGTCAGGGTTCTATAGGCTACTCTGTGGTCTGTGGGGATTGAAGGAATTTTGGAGAGGGTTTTTCTTTCCTTGCCGCCACCGCTTGTTTTTTTGTTTTGTTTTTTTCTTCTTTCTAATTATATATCTCATGCACTGCCCTGAAACCCTCCCTGCACAACACCTCTACTGTCTTCTGGAAGCATTCATCATCATAAACAGGGGCTGTGGGGATTCCCACCAGTTCTACCAGTCTGTGTAACACTGGGCAAGTCCCTGAACGTCTCTGCTCCCTCATTTATCAGGTGAGGACAGTGATGCTAGAGAGACGTGCAGGGAAAGAGCCAGCCCCGGCGGACAGCTGGTGTGTGATGCTCTGAGGACACTGGGAGGGGAGGAGCAGGCCCTGGCTGTGAGGAGGGAGAGTCTGATGATGGGGGGTACAGGAGAGGTTTGAGGGTACCTGGGGTGAGCCTAGAAGGCTGGTGTGTCCCTGCTTGCCCTCAGCTGGAGTGGAGACCGCCTGTCTCCTGCAGAGGCACCAGGCTGGCCAGGAGTGGGACTACGGCTGCTTGCTGGGTCTGTGTCTATCTGGCCCTCCACCAGGGCAAGGGCAAAGGGATCTAAAATAAGGATGTGAGCAGCAGTAGGCAGGGAGACACCAGGAGGGTGCTCTTCCCCTGTAGAAGTCAGCTTCTGGCACTGCCATCCTTTGACGTCCAGAAGCCCTCTCTCCTCATGTCCCCCTACTGCCTCACATCACCATCCTCAGCATAAAGCTCATCTCCTGAAACTGGCCTGCAAGGCTAGGGGCCTGGGCTGGCTCACGTGTGCTGTTCCCTGAGCACACATTAGGTTGTGGTCTGCCGTGGGAGTCATTCACCCCAGCTGACAGATGAAGAGAGAGGTTCAGTCTCTTGCTTAGGGTCACATGTCTAGTGAGGGTCAGAGCTAGAGAGCTGGGTCTTCATAACCCCAAAGCCTGTGTGTGCTCTGTCCCCCTCTGCACATGGCTTCTGGAAACTCCAGGGTCTCACCATTGGTGGTCTCATATATCACCTGTTATCTCACCCTATTTACCCCCTCTCTCACCTGGGGCTCAGTTTTCCAATTCCTGCCTTGTATGGTATTGATAACACAGAGGGACTGAGGCTTTGCCCATGGGTCCATCCTTTCTGCTGGTCCTGCTGTCTCAGCAAGTCCCTGGAGCTACCTCCCGAGCTCAGGGCCTTCACCGTTTGGCCCAGTCCCCTGGCCAATCTTTTCTTCCTACATCCAAATCCGCCCTCTTGGCTGGGCCAGTGTCCTGAGAGTTCTGGGCATGCACTCCTCACTTCTCTGCAGCCTGGCTAAGCAATTCCCTTCCACCTTCTGCAGCCTCCTCTGCAGGCCGTCCTCTGTCCCTGGCATGATGCACTGGGAGCCTGCTGGCCTAAGCTTTTGGGGCAGGGTGTTCTAGTCCTGTGTCCTGTGCTCATTGGCCACCTGGCCCGTGGTTGCCTGAGGGCAGACCTGGCGTATGCCCATCCCACTGTACATGTGTGTCATTCAGCCTGCGCCCCCAGTGTGTTATTTAGGGTGTGTGGGGGGCCCACTATTTTCCTACCTTCCTTATAGGGCTGAGAACTGTTCCTGGAAGAGACAGGTGCTGACAATCTCTGGATGAATATCCCTTGGCTCCTGAGGCAGGGATGGTGCTGAGAAGTGTTGGATGCTTAGTACATGTTTGTGGCAAGAGAGGCAGTAGCTGCTGTGCTCTGAGGGGCGCTCTGGGCCAGGCTGTGCCCAGGAGCTGTTGCACATGTCTTGTCTTCTCTAGTCCTGCCAGCGCCCTGATGAGGACAGCTGATCTGTGGTGGCTATTGGGAGCAGCCTGCGTTTGTCCACCTGAGAGTACAGGAAGGACAGGGTCATGTACAAGTAGGCCCTCACCCTGGCCTTGTCTTTCTCTTTGCAGACTGAGGGCACTCGACTACAGAAGGACCTCCGGACCTACCTGGCCTCAGTCAAGGGTAAGGGGCAGGCAGGCTCCTGGGGCAGACCTGGTCTGGGTAGGTGGGCTTCATGGGACACTGAGGGGCCTTTGCCCCACCTAAAGCTGATGGGTGCAGAGCTGGGATGGAGACCAGGGTTTGTGGTGGAGGGTGAACGCTGGCATTGAGGACCACATACCTCCTGGGCCCTCCTGCCCCGTCTTCGTCGCCCATGGCCCTGGCTGCAGCATGGCCCTTCTGCCCCACAGCCATGCACGAAGCCTCCAAGAAACTGAATGAATGTCTGCAGGAGGTGTACGAGCCCGACTGGCCTGGCAGGGATGAAGCAAACAAGATAGCTGAGGTGAGCGTGAGGCAGGTGACCTCCGTCCTTCCCAGAGGACCCTCTGGTCTCAGCTGCTGGCCCATCCTGCCCTGCCTCACCTTCTTGGACAAGCCCATCTGGTTTTTGGGCATTCACAGGCTGTGTGCTCTTGGGCAAGTCCCCTCCCCTTCCTGACCCTACCAACCCTGGGCTTATCTGTTCCTTATAGTTGCCCTGGGAGAGGCTATAGGGCAGGAATTATCACCTCTACTTCACAGCCAAGGAACCTGAGGTTCTGAGAAGCTTCTGTGCTGGGAAGCAGTGGGGCTCAAGTGGACCCCAGGTCTCTGGGGGGAGAGAGCTGGGGACTGGGTGTGGCCCAGTCCCCCCTGGCTGTATACTCATGAGCTCTCACCTCCTTCAGAACAACGACCTCCTCTGGCTGGATTACCACCAGAAGCTGGTGGACCAGGCGCTGTTGACTATGGACACATACCTGGGCCAGTTCCCTGACATCAAGGTGAGAGGCACTCTGTAGATCTGTCCTGTTCTGGCTTGATAGCCTGTGCACTGGAGGTGAAGCAGGGACAGAGGGATGGGGGGAAGGGGTCAGCCGAGGGCTGGCTCAGGCACTGGCAATTCGTCCCTCCAGGGCTGCTCCCTCTGAGACCAGCCCCCCAGCCTGAGCCTTTCTGAGCAGAGAGCTCTGGGGCCCTGTACCTTTGGGTCTCCAGACTGTAGGAAGAGACCCCATGGTGCATGTATGTCTGCATGGCTGCGTCACTGTGGAGTGACTATAGGGTCATATAAGGTATTTTAAGGGGACGTAAAGCCTAAGCACGTGTGCCTAATGGGTGCCCTCCCCTGCAGCCGATGGGCCCAGGTGCTTCAGACATGGAAGTAGAGGTGTTGAGGCCAGGTGGTGACTGTGATGCTAGTTCTTGTACGCTGGGGGTCTGGCTCAATGCTGCAGTGTGTCCACCCAGTGCAGGTGCCTTGGGCTCCTCAAGATGCCTGATGGGGATTGCGCAAGGGAGGCTGATGGTGGTAGCCTGGAGAAGAGAAGCCTGGGTCCAGGAGCCGAGGGCCAGGCCAGGGAAGAGGCTTGTCCCATACAATACTGGCTGGTGGGCACTGGCAAACATGGCTGAGTATTGAAGGAACTGGTTTGGCCTCTATAAGAAAGGACTCCTGAGGGCATGGGCTGCCTGGAAGGGGCAAGCTCTTGGCCACCAGACATGTGGGAGCCTGTTTCAAGCATGCATCAGATGCACTTCTTGAGCCTGGGTCAGCTGCCCTGGCCCTTCGGCTTTATCCAGTTCCCAGTGCCCACAACCCAGTTTCTCTGAACATCTCGACATCTCGACATCTCAGCCTGGGTGCCAGGCCCTGTTCAGCCCCCCTCTCCCACCTCCCTGTCTTCCAGTCACGCATTGCCAAGCGAGGGCGGAAGCTGGTGGACTATGACAGCGCCCGGCACCATTATGAGTCCCTCCAAACCGCCAAAAAGAAGGATGAAGCCAAGATCGCCAAGGTAAGAGCTGGGGGGCGGGGCTGGGGGAGAGTCTTCAGAGGGGTAGGGACCTTCCTCTTGTGCTGTGCCCACTGTACCCCTTTGCCCTGTGGGTTATCGCTGCTCCCCTGTGGCTGGAATCCTCAAGCCCCTTGCAGGTGGGTGTACCGCTGGTGATGTGCCCAGGTAGCAGAGCGGGGTCGGGGAAAGGCCCCTGTGAGCAGCTGGCTGAAGGCGCACCGCCCACCCGCCCACCCACCCACCGTCTGGTGCTTGCCCTGGGCCCTGGGCCCTCCACCCTGCTCTGCGGCCACTTTCCAGGATGAGAACAGGCCTGGCTTGGGTTTAACGGGAACAGCCCCACCCGACCTGGCATGCTCTGAGTGGAATTCTGTCATGGGATCTGATGTGACCCTGTCTCTGCTGGAACAAGCCAGAGGGCACAGGGCTTGAGCTGGTCACACTGTTCACAGTGAGGGGCCGAGAGTGGATCCCCTCCCCACCCCGCCGTGTGGCAGGACCAAGCTTGCTGAGCCCCACTGTCCCTGCTAACATTCTTGCATTTTGCTTTGCAGTTGGAGTTCACCCCTTCTCTGCCCCTTACCCAGGAATCCCGTTAATCCTCTTAGCCTCAAGGGCCTTACCTGCTGGGGGCTGGCCCCCTGGAGGGGTGACCGGCTTGTCTGTCACTGCATTTGGGACGTTTGGACTTGGACTTGTTTAATATCTGTGTCTCTGTTTCTCTCTCCCCATCTCCCTCCTGTTTCTCCACTCTCCTTTGCCGTGACCTCCTCTCCCCACCCCCAGCCTGTCTCGCTGCTTGAGAAAGCCGCCCCCCAGTGGTGCCAAGGCAAACTGCAGGCTCATCTCGTAGCTCAAACTAACCTGCTCCGAAATCAGGTGACACTGGCATCTAACCTTGCACGTGCTGGCGCCTTCTGGTCTGTTGTCCTGTCCTTGGCGCTGGGCGCCTGTCTTGCGTTGCCCAGGGTGGGGGAGGGCTCAGTCTCTTTCCTGGGTTGGGGGGCAGGGCCGTTTTCAAAGGTCTCTGCTGAGAGAGCTCCTGCTTTGGAAGAGACCCGAGGCCAAATGAGGGGGGCTGAGAGAGCTTGGGGCCCCGGTTAAGCAGGGGTGGGTCCTAGTCTGTTGCTTTGTGCCTGGGTCTCTGGAGCCCTGAGACTCTGAAATCCTAGCCTCTGGGAACACAGGAAAGCCTCCGAGCCGCTTGTCCTCTCAGGAGGGCTCCTGTCCCGACATGTGTTGTCCTTCAGGCCTCATAAAAGCTGTGAGGCTATCCAGAATTTACTGAAGAGACAAACCTGCTCAGAGAGGCAGAATCTTCAGCTCATAGGGACCCTTGTGGGCCCTCGTGGTGCGCTTGGACGGGGAACTGTGGCTGAGCTCTTCCGGCATGGCTGGGATGCTGAGACCTGGGGCCTAGAGGGTCTGCTCTTTGGGAGTTTCATAAAGGGCAGACTATTCACCACAGTGCTTCTAGAGGGCTTCTCAGAGGAGGCTCTTTGTACAAAACTCCTGATTGATCTAATACCCTGGCAATACACTCTTCTCAGCCTTCTGCCCTGGGGATGGGCTGGGTTCTGGGTGAGCAGTGTGGCCAGGGATCACCAGATACACCCTGGGAGAGGTGGCCTCATGGTCTCCAGTGAAGCTGATAGGACTCTAGTACCCCATCATGGCCCTGAGGTAGGGGTGGACAACGGAGCCCTGACCCACAAGGTTGGGTTTCTCTTTGGGCAGCTGCCCCTTTTTCTTCTAGGCCATCTCCTGATTTCATCACCTTCAACCCACATGTGTTGAATGCCTGTGGTAGGGGAGCTCTGGGCTCAGCATGGGCTCACGGCCCAATTTCTTACCTGACTTGCTGCCTGATTTCTTTTAGGCCAAAGTTATGAGCTGACTTTAGAGTCGGTGCAGCCCCACTCTGAGGCTGGGGTGACCCTGGATCTCCAAGGTCTGGGGGAGATGGTCTGCGGGAGGTGAAGGAGGAGCTAGAGACTGGAGCACCAGCCCTGCCTGTAGAGTTCAGGACTTCTGGCTAGAGGATGGGGCCATTGACCCTAAGCTAGGGTTTCTGCATAATTTTCCCTGAAATGGGTTTGGTGAGAGACCAGGTGAAAATTTTTGTTGCCCCTGGGAGACTGTGAAGCTGGTGGGTAATGCCTATGGCTGTTTTCGGACTCCTGAGTTGGATGTGGGTGAGGGATCCTGCTGGGAGGGCCCCACACCCGCACCTCAGGGGAGCCACTAGGGAGGCTAAAGCACATGATCTCATTTTTTGAATGTTGGACTGCAGATGTTTAGCCTTTCGGCCAAATTGGCTTTCCCATTTGGACCCAATTTTTATTGGCATATATCGTCTTTCTGCTCCCACCCTGCCTCGCACCTGGCTGGAAGCTGGGGAGCCTTCTGAGTTCCCATGGGCAGCTGGCTGGCTGTGAGCTGGGGTGTTAGGGTCCTCGCACTGCCCTGCTGGCAGATTTGACTTTGGGGAGAGAGTGTGACCTGGTGAAGCTGTGATCTCTCAAGCTGATCAGCACCACATATCCCCTGGGCTTGTTCTAAACTGCTCTTTGCACTGGTCACAGTCCCCTAAAACCTGCCTGCAGGATCCTGGTGCCCTGGGCATCATAAGCAGTCTGGTTTTGGGCGCTGCTCTATGTGTCCATCAGCATGTAGCCAAGCCACTGGGGCTCCAACAATGGACAGCTCTCCCCCCCCACTTCCTACCACCTCAGGTTCTCCTGAAACAGCCAGAACATGAAGAATGTGATCCAAAGGGAATAATGAACAGACCCTGAGTTCCAGGAAAGCTGAAACCTGAGCTACTCTGTTCTTTGCAGCATTGCTGGGCTCGAGAATCAGGCTTGGCCTATAGCCGTGAGCTGCTATGCCATTGTCACTGTCATTGTCACTGATGTTCATTTGAGGGGTTAGGACCAGCATCACGGGGCAGTGGCTGAATCGCCATTAAGAAGTGGTCTCTGGGGTACGGCAGCTGGACCAAAGCAGGTTTCTGGGGAACATGAGCCTTGAGCCAGACCCTTGGCAGTTGGGTCGGAGGGGTATGTGACAGTGCCCACACTTGTGGTTCGATCTGTGAGAGTCACTGATTCTGTGGGTGCTACAGACTCATGTTAGTGGCCTCCAGTCAGTACTGGGATGCCCAGTGGGGTAAGGCAGGGATGGCCTGCTGGATCTGATCCTCTTCAGGAGCTGCCTAAGACATGCATGTTCACAGACGTTTCTCTTTTTTTTTTTTTTCTTTTATTTTTTCTTCCTTTTCTATCTTTAAGTTTTAAATTAGATTTTAAAAAATTAGGCAAGGAGCTTATGTTCACTCTAGCAAGTTCCAACAACCTGAAGGTAATTGTAGTTAGGAGTCAGGTGGCCCCTCTCTCCTCTAGCCCCGCCCGCATCACTGAGGTTGGGCTGGCCAGGAACAGCAGGGATATGAGGCTGCCTGGGGCTGACCTGGTGCCTGAAGTCAGACAGGACAGCTGGGTGGGCTGGGGAAATCGTGGGCTTTGTGGCAGTTTGGAGTTCTGGCCGGTTGGCTGCCTTTGCCAGAAGGCCTGAAAATGTAAGGCTGCTGGCAGGAAGGCAGGAAGTGTTCTCCAGGGAGAGGCCTGCCACGTTCCTGGGTTGTGACTCAGACCCTGATTCCAAGTCACCCACTGAGTCACTGTTTCCAGCAGCACCCTCCAAATGAGCTAGCTGAGCCCCTTCTCTGTCTGTGACTCACTGCTTGCCTTTCCTGGGGCCTGAGGTCTTATTCCCTAGTCTTCAGTGGTGAGATGGGGCCTTAGCGACACCTGTTGGTGGCTGTGAGTAGGCCTGGAGGGTGCTGGGCCTGCCTGGGTAGGGGTAGGGTGAGGGCTTCGGGGGTGAGCACAGGCATCCTGCGCAACAGCCTAGCTCCCTTCTCCCCTGGCCTTGCCCTCTCCCTATCCTTCCCCGTCTTTCCTGGATGTGTCTGATCTGCTGCCTCTGGCTTCCAGCTGGTGGGGACAGGTCACAGAGGAAAGAGGGGGAGGGATAGGACATACTGCTGCCATATCCTATAGGGAGGAGGCTGAGGCTGAGTGGGACTGGCTTTGAGAAAGGGGTCTTCAGGCAGGGACAGCAAGGCCAAGGCCAAGGGGGCTGGGCAGTAGACTAACACTCAGCCTGAGAGGGGTTCAATTGTAAGTGGGCAGGGTCCCTGCTGGTCTGGGGCTGGGGCTGGGCTCTGCCTCTGCCCCCTCCGGTGCCCTGGCTCCCGGGCCCCTTGTCTCAAGCCTTCTTGTGCCCTGCTCATCTCCCTCTTGGCCCATCTGGGCCTGATAGGAGGTGGGGCTCTTCCTTTGGCCATGGGTGCTCTCTGCTTTCCCCTTCCTGTATCAGATTCTACAGACCTGGCTATAGGTGAACAAGGAGCTACATGGGGAAGTCCCCCTGAGCATCCTCATCTGGTCCACCCCCATTATGTCCAGAGCCCTGGTCCTAGCACATGGGGTGGGAGGTTAGGGGGAGCAGGTCTTGTGGGGTAGACTTGGCTAGGCCTAAGCTGGGGCCGAGGCCGAGGCCGAGCAGAGGGGAATGACCAGTCCTGCCCCTCAGGCAGAGGAGGAGCTCATCAAAGCCCAGAAAGTGTTTGAGGAGATGAACGTGGATCTGCAGGAAGAGCTGCCATCCCTGTGGAACAGGTGAGTCTCGGGAGGCAGTGGGGCTGAGAGCCTCGGCCTCCCTCCTGAGGCTGCCCAAGGTGTCTCATGTGCCTTGTGCCCCATGCCCTCCCACGGTGTGTGTCTCTGGTGAGGGTGGAGGTGTATCAGTGCGTGTGTGGCTCACCTGGGCTGCCTGCACTGACCTGTGTTCACTTCCCTTCCTCCTCCCGTAGCCGGGTAGGTTTCTATGTCAACACGTTTCAGAGCATTGCAGGCCTGGAGGAGAACTTCCACAAGGAGATGAGTAAGGTAGGTCCTGGTGACCCTTATGGGACTCAGACCCTTGGGCCATGCTCTGCTGCCAAGGGCCAGGGCCAAGCTCCCTCTTTCCGGCTGGGGTTTGGTACACACTAGTGGCCACAGTGCTACCTCCGGGCCCTGGGGAGGAGCCACTGAGCCCTGCCCTCCAGGAGCTCTTGTTCTAGAGTGTCCAGACCCACTGGGGCCCAGTCCCTGCCCCCTCCCTGCCCCCATCTTACCCCTCCTGCCTGGACAGAGCCAGCCCCTCTCAAGCGGCCAACGTGTTCTCAGGCAATGGTGGCCCAGGGAGCTGGGCATCAGAGAATGGTGACACCCTTTCTTAGTTCATAGGCAAATAATCAATAAAATACTAGAATTTTCTCAATTTTTTTCTTATATTTCTTAAGACAATGAAACACGTCTGCTTTACCTGCCAGAATCTGGTATAAGAAGGAGTCTGAATTAGCTTAAATTCCTGTATTATTTCCATTTTAACTTAACTGACAGTTAAGCTGCAAAGCAGACTTGGAGAAACCCAGTGTTGGCAGCCCCCGTGCTGTATGGTCGGTGGGTCTGAGTCTGTCTCCTGGGCCCTGAGGAATGAAGTGATGGTAGTGGATTCCAGGCTCAGGGCTGGAGGAGGAAAAGCAGCTTGGGGCACTCCTGAGTCACCACCTTGACTATAGTTTCCTGCCTTTCAGGTCTTCCCTTTCTTTTCCTTCCTCCCTTTAAAGATTTGAGACAACTTATGAAAAATTAAAACAACAAAACAAAACAAAACAGAGGCATTTGAGGGAAGGAAACATTTATGTAAAGTAAGAAGAAAATTCAGTTCTGAGCTTCCTGATGGCCAAAGCGAAAGAGGAAAATTTTCTCAGTAATGAGAATCACTGTATACATGGGATAAACCTCTTGTCTTGCCTGTGCTTTTGGTGAAACCTCTGGCAGTCTGGAAAGCCTGTTCTTGGTAGGGGACAGGGGTGCAAGGAAGGGGCTAAGATGTGGGGAGAAGCATGGATGTTACTGGGGAGAGTGGGGCTGTTCCCCACCTACTGGCTGTCCCTCCTGCAGCTCAACCAGAACCTCAACGATGTGCTGGTCAGCCTGGAGAAGCAGCATGGGAGCAACACCTTCACAGTCAAGGCCCAGCCCAGGTGTGTGCTGCCTACTGCCCTGGCTGTAGGTGGGTAGGGGGAGGTGTGGTCTGGGGCAGGATCCTGGGGTTCGTTCATTCCTGCCAGGCCAGGGCCAGACCGGGGCAAGACTCGAGTTCCTACCCCTGGGGGTTTGCCCTTTCTGGCTTGGCCTTTCTGTGATCAGGGGGACAGGTAGGGGCACCCCACATTCCTCTGGTGTTGTCCCATCAGGGAAGGAGCACAGCACTCCTGGGTAGTCTGTGGATCCCTGGGCCCTGGGCCTGGCTTCCCTGCCTGGGAAACCAGAACAGCCAGGGTGCCTGTGTAGCTCTGGAGGTGGGCCCTGGGGACTGGATGACTCAGTGCTGGTGCAGAGCCCCCTGGAAGGTGAGCCTTGCTCCTCGAGCAGGATGCAGTGCCGCCTTCACCCTCTCCAGCTCTTGGGAAGCCTGAGTCCCTGGAGGCTGGCATTGTGCACACCCACAAAAGCATCCTTGTTCCTTGGCCAGGCCTGGCCTCCCAGGGTCTCTCCAGCTGCAAGGAGATTCCTGCTTCCTGAGGGGAAACCAGGAGGGAGGGGGGAAAGTGCCTGGCCCTCTGACTGCCCTCAGGGGAAACAATAGCGAGTCTGGGATTTCCCTTCCTTTTTGGCTTGCACCTGTGGCGATACCATGTGGAGAGCGTGGATGAACCTCACTTTTCCTCTCTGTACAACTGGTGAATATATCTGTGTCCTGGGGTGATTGGGATGTTACCTGGCACTAAGAAAGTATTTTGTGAATGGTGCTGCCCCTCTTCAGGATGGGCAAGCAGCCGCCCTCCTAGGCAGTGCAGGGGCTGGATCCTTCCTGTGGGAGGGGCCGGTCGAGCCCACAGGGAAGAAAGTGGAACTTCGTGAACGGCCTTTACACCAAGGAGAGGCCCTGATTGCCTCTGTCTCCCAGGCCCCACGCTGGCCGGCTGCCCCCACCTCCGGTGGTACCCTAGGGTCCCAGAGCCCTTGTGTGCCAAGCTGCAGGCCGGGTGGGCTGCCTGCAGTCCTCCCCCAGCTCCTCAGGCCTTGTTTGGGGGCTGCTGCTTTTGCTTCTTTTGTCAGCTCCATCCATCCGGGGGTACCTGACAGCATGCCAAGGCTGGTGGGGTCCCCGGGACTGGGCAATGGAGTTCTCAGAGCAGGGTCAGGCCCTCTTCATGGCCTTTGAGGATTAAGGGAGGCTTTGCCCCTTTGCACTCCTCTGAGCAGAGGGGCTGCTGATGAGGGAACAGGCCAGCCTTGAATCAGGCATTTCCCCAAAATGAAGGCCTCTGCGTCCCGTCCGTTCCCACAGAAAGAAAACTAAACTGCTCTCCCGGCTGCTCAGAAAGAAGAACAGGTACCAGCACTGCGTGCTGCATTGTGGGGGTGTCTGAGGCCAGCAGCCTGGCCGGCCGCCCCTGTGCATGCGCCTGGTGCCCTGCTCTGAGGGTGCCACTAACCCCTAACCTGTCTTCCCGTGTGTGGTGCTGCGGGGAGGGCTGTGCTGTGTCACGTGTGTGTTGGGGGGACTGGGGGCTCAGGGGCTGTCAGGGGAAGGATGAGGGGGCAGATGGCCTGAGCTCAGCTGAGCATATTCTCTCTGTGCCACAGTGTATCCACCTGGCTGTGGCCCAGGCCAGAAGGGGAACAGGGGAATGTAGCCAGGAAGGCTCAGAGGATGGGCTCTGTTAGCACAGCGGTAGTTTTTAAAAAATGGTGCGTGTGTGTGTGTGCGTGTGTGTGTGTGTGCGTGTGCGTGCGTGTGCATGTGCGTGTGTATGCGTGTGCGTGTGTGTGCTCGTACTGTGTTTATTGTATGCCTTAGGGAGGCAAACACATTCCCATGAAACACAAATTCAGTAGAGATGAGGAGGGAGCACGGTGTCCCTCACAAGCCTGCCCCTGCCCACCCCCGGGTGATGTGGTCAGTAGCTTCTTTGCATCCTTCCAGAGCTGCCCCATCACACACTCACCTTAGGAGGCTGGTGAGCACTTGAAATGTGGTCGGTGTGACTGAGCAGCTGCACTTTTATTTCCCCTTAATTCAGATATAAATGTAAACAGCTGCCTGTGGCCAGTGGCTGTCTTCACCGGTTCTAGTTTCCTGATGCAGGAACAAATGCGTGCTTTTATTTTCTGCCCCCTTGCCCCCGAGGGGCTGGTTAGGCCCACCATCGCTCTTGCTCTCTGTACCTCATGACGAGGCTGGGAGACCTCGCCTTCTCGTCCCCGGCAGCCACTCTGCCTGTGGCCTCTGGTTGGCTTTTTTCCTTCTCCTCTGAGCAGGAGAAGGGCATGTGGGAGCAAAGTGTGGAGATGGTGACTGCGGGGTGCGGGGGGTGCTGAGGCGTGTGGAGCCTGGAAGCAGGGCGGAGGGGGGTGTCCTGGTGTGAGTGAGTAGACGGCAGGGGGGCCGGCCGAGGAGTGGGGCCCAGCCTGGGCCCCGAGGCTGCTGCGTGACGGGTGGGACGAAACTCATCTGCCTCTAGGATGTTTGGCTTTCTCCTGCTGTGGAGCTGGGCTCCCCGGTGGAGCCTGGCAGCGACCTGGGGGGTGGCCTGCCTGGAGATCGAAGGCCTCCAGCTTGGAGTTCCGCCCAGGCTACCACGGTCTGTAGGGCAGGGGCTGTGCCCAGGCCCCTTGGTTTCCACCCATTCTGGTACACACACGTGCATTTCTCACATGCAAGCACTGCGGCACCCCTCATGCACACACGGACATCACATTTTCACAGTGAGTCTGTGTGGACACACCCACACCCTCCTTTTCACACACACCCTTCTTGATGGACACACCCTCATACACACATGCCTACGCATTTTCACACGGCGATTCCTGGGGTCATGTGCACGTGCACACCTGTGGATGCGCATGGTCCGTCTTGTAAGCAATGATCTCCCTCCATTGGGCTTCCTCTTGGTCTTACCTCCACAGTGACAACGCCCCTGCAAAAGGGAACAAGAGCCCTTCGCCTCCGCCAGACGGCTCCCCAGCCGCCACCCCGGAGATCAGAGTCAACCACGAGCCTGAGCCCTCGGCAGCAGCCGGGGCAGCCCTCCCCAAGTCCCCATCTCAGGTAGGCACCCTCCCCGCCCCCATCCTCCTGCATTGCTGGTGTCCCCCACTTTCTCGGTCCTCTGTCCGCAACACTGGGCTCATGGTCCTGTCTTCTCTCAGGGCACCTGTGGCTGTGTATCTCCCTCTGTCCCCACAGCATCCTCTCCTCGGGGCTGTTACTTCCTCCATCCTCCTTTCCTTCTGATACAGGCTCCGGGGCCCTCAGCCCCAGAGCATCTGGATCTGCAGAGGTGGCTGCATGTCCTCCTCCTCACCTTCTTTCTTGGCGTGGGGCCACATGGGACCTTTACATGGTCAGCAGGGCTCAGTGAGGGGAGTGTGAGGTGGCCGAAGGAGACTGACGCTGGGCTTCCAAAAGCCCAGCATCCCTTCCACGGGTGGTCGCCAGGCGCTGGCCTGCGGCCCTGTCTGAGCTGTCAGGCTTCCCGAAGCATCAGTTCCCGGCAGCAGCACTCTGGTCCTGCGGCTGATTAGGATAACAATGCTGAGTGTGACAAGAGCCCACACCTGAATAGCACTTGCTCTGGGCCCGACACGATGCCAGCACTTTCTACGTTTTCATACATTAAATCCTCACAACCACTCTGAGGCAGATGCCCACCCCAGCTTGACATCTGAGGAAACCCAGACTTGCCGGGGTTTCCCGAGTTGCCTGAGGCCCCCAAGTGGGCAAGTGTGTGGCCATCCTGCCCAGCCCTGTGCCGAGCGCTGGCTCCACCTGTGCCAGCCTCCACAGGTGACAGGTGGGCCAGAGTTCCTCCAGCAGGAGGTGCAGAGAGAGTCCCTGAGGGGCAGAGAGCCCAGGTGGGGAGGGAGGCTGTTCCTCAGCTACTGCTTCTCTCTATAGGGTCTTACCCAGTTGGGTGTCAGCCCAACTCCTCCAGCGGCCCCTGGGCAGTTCGCATGCTCTCCCTTTTTTCTCCTCTTCTTTTCTGTCTTCTCCCTGTCTTTCTCTTTCACTTCCTCCCCCCTCTGTCGTTCTCTCTCTGTCTCTCTCTCTCTCTCTCTAGGCACAGTGTTTCTGGACCTCCTTCCTCAGTCTCCCTCTAAGGGTGGCCTTGTGGTCCTGGTGTCTGTGCCTTGGGCAGCAGTGATTCCTCTTGGTTTGTGTCTTCAGTTGCCTGGTGGGGGGCACAGCCTGGGGTGTGACTAACTGTGGCTTTGTCTCTGTCTGTCTGCCCTGCCCTCCATGCTCTGCTGCGCCTCCCTGTGTGGCCCCTCACCCTCCGACCCACAGCTCCGGAAAGGGCCACCAGTCCCTCCGCCTCCCAAACACACCCCGTCCAAGGAGGTCAAGCAGGAGCAGATCCTCAGCCTGTTTGATGACACGTTTGTCCCTGAGATCAGCGTGACCACCCCCTCCCAGGTCAGCCGCGGCCACCGCGGCCCAGCTCTCTCTTGTTCTTTTGGGGGTGTGCATGGCCTTCTTCCTTCATCCTATGGGCTATGTCTCTACCTCAAGAGCCAGAATCTGGCCCTAGAGGTTGGCCCAGAGCCTCTGCCTTGCTCATTCATCCATCACTCCATCCCTCCATCCATCCTCCCTCATCCATCTCTGAGCACGTACTGTGGCCAGATGCAGGGACACAGGTGGGTGGTCCTGAGCTGGTCCGCTCAGGAGTGACCTCGTGCCTATGCTGATGCAATGGCCAAAGGGGAGAGCGGGAAGGGGGGAGGACTCGGGCCAGTCAGAAAAGGCTGCTTGGAGCCGGTGACATTTGCCAGGTGCCTGCAAACAGACACATTGCTTCAGCCAGAGATGGCAGCATGTGTGTAGGCCGGGAGGGATAAGACATGGGCTCAGGAGCTTCTGGGAGTTCAGAGTGTCTGCAGGGTACTGCAGTGGGGCAGCAAGAGGAGACCATGGGAACACCATTCAGAAGGCCCTGGAATGTCTGACCAAGGCACCTAGACTTTAGCTCCCAGGCTTTGGAGGGGGGCCGGTGCTTGGGCCACAGAGCAGGGCTGCTGCCTGTAAGTGCCCTGAGAAGGTATGTAATGCCCATCCACAGATGGATAGATGGAGAGCTGAGCAGGAGGGTAACCATGGTGGCACGGGAGTGGGTGCACACTGTCAGATCCGCGTACAGAGGCCACAGTGTCCTCACCCCTCTAAGCCTGGTGTCTGGGCCTTGCAGCCACTAGGGGCTGGCCTGTCATGCAGACTGGCTAATCCCATGCTGCGGGCCAGCCTGCTCTGGAGTGCTGCCATAGAGTTGCTCTGCCCAGGGCCTCTGGGCTCTGCCTCCTGAAGGTTCCTTTGCCCAAGCTCAGAGGCCTGAAGGGAAGAGGGAGGGGCAGGGCCAGAGGGTATAAGTGTGGAGGGAGAAGCAGTTGGGAAATGAGGACGGTGGTCTCTGCTGAGAGGGGCCTGGAGCAAGTGGGCAACAAGCCCCAACAGGAGGACTCCAAGTGAGAACTAGGAACTTGCAATACAGGGTGGCTATACAGGGTGCAATACAGGGTGGCAATACAGGGTGCAATACAGGTGGGTTGCAATACAGGGTGGCAATACAGGGTGCAATACAGGGTGGCAATACAGGGTGCAATACAGGTGGGTGATCCCCTGGCTCAGGGCCCTGGGAGGCAGGGGAGCCCCTCTCTGTAGAAGGAGGCCAAAGCTGGTCCAGGGGTCCTCCTACATGGTGACAAAGCCGGGAGGCACGAGCTCTGGGGCAGCTGGCTGCTGGAACGCTTGCCAGCTGGAGTATGTCTCAACTGTGGCAGTGCACATGAGGGAGACAGGGTGACACAGAGCGCTGGTAAACACCAAGTAGGGCGTGGTGCCAGCCGCTTATCTATGTGACCTTGTTGGGTTTTCACCTACGCATGGGAGGGGGTTATTGCCCTCATTGAACAGGTGAGGAGCCTATGGGCCTGACTTGCAGCCAGACTGCCTGCACCAAGTGTGTCGGCCTCTCCACACTCACACTCACCGCATGCCTTCCTTGCTACCCCATCTGCCCACTCCAGGGAGCCAGGTCTCTGCCCCGAGGGTGGGAAGCGTACTCCGTGGGTGCTGTTGCCAGGGCTGGGGTGGGCTGTCCGTGATGCTGTGCTAACAGGGCTGCTCTGCAGGGCTGAGGTGAGTAGCCTGCGTCCCTGCACCAAAGCACAGTTCTGATCCTGCATGGTGGGGAGGCTGGCCTGCTGGGAGGCAGGGAGGGAGGACGTGGTCTGCCCTTTGGCCTGGTGACCCTGTCCCCTTGGAGCATGAGAGGGTGGCTGTCTGGGCTTGATGGACTTCTGATGGTGGGGAAGCTACCTGGGGGAGAGAAATGCTGCTGCGAGCTGCTGGCAGGGAGCCTAAAAGCCATGCACCCCTGGTGTCTTGAGCACTCCCTCGCTGAGAGGCAGGGTTATGGGGACAGAGCAGTGAAAGTTAGTGGCTGAGGATGAGCCTGAGGCAGGGGCTTGAGCATTGGGGCAGTGTCCAGGAAGTGAGACCACTTGGCTGGGGCTCTCTGAAGTCTGTGGCTTGCCCAGAGTGGATACTTTGTCCTATGAGCTGTGAGACAGCTGGCACCTCGTCTTCTCAGAATTGAGTCTTGAGTCTCTCTTGATAGGTGCAGCTATAAAGTCCTTTCTGGGGAGACCACTCCCCAGGACCCAAGCCTTGGGTCCTTCTTGATGGAAGACTAGGTGGATATAGGTCAGCATTAGGTGCCATCAGGAGCAAGTAGACATGAGAGGCTGGCGTGGGCTGCTGGGGCTATGGCCCTCCTAGCACTGCATGAAGGAGGGCAGGAGGACCCAGGGCCAAGCCAGGGCCTTTCCTCTCCAGCGAAGTGTTCCCTGGCCCCCAAAGGGAAACTCTGTGTGTGAGTTGGAGGTGCCACTGAGCAAGCCCCACCTCCTCAGAGGGTAGGGAGTCCTTAGTGCTGGCACATACCCAGCTCATCCTCAAGGGCAGCTCTCCTTTGACTGTCTGGCCCAGTGTACCACGGGGCTGGCTTCCTACAGTGTGGACAGTCTCCTGGGGTCATGCCTGTCACAAGCACTCAGGCCCACTGAAGGGGAATCTTGGGGTGGCTGGGGTGGGACCTGCACTTGAGCCCTGGTGTTGGGGGACCCACACTTAAGATTGAGCTCCTGGGTGGTGTGCGCCACCTCAGCCTGTCCTTAACCCAGTGGCGCTGGCTGCTGGTTGGGTGTCACCACAGGCGTGTCTGTGGGGTGGCGAGGTGAGGTCAGTGCCTGTCCTAGGGCCCTCTTGGTTAGAGGGAGTGCGTGTGCTCTTGTCAGCCTGGGCGATGGACTGTGCTGCTTCTGAGGGGTGGGCGGAGCGGGCGGCTAGGAGAGCGGGGTGCAGGGAGGAGGAGCAGGCCCTGGGAGACCTGCGGCCTGGGGGGCAGGGACAGCAGGCAGTCGGGGCTGGCGTTGGGCCGCTGGGTGGTTGCCCCGGTGAGCCTGCCGCTGGTGTCTGAGGTGGGTGGCAGGGGCTGTCTTTGTATGCGTGGAACTTATGCCGGGCTTGTGGCGTGGGCAGTGCTCCCTTGTTAGTGAGGCGGACGTGTCTGTGAGTGTGTGCACCCTGCGGAATGTTCCCGGCCTGTCACTAACTGCCTTCCTCCTCTGCCACTGCTGCGAAGTTTGAGGTCCCGGGGCCTTTCTCGGAGCAGGCCAGTCTGCTGGACCTGGACTTTGACCCCCTCCCGCCTGTGGCGAGCCCAGTGAAGGCACCCACGCCCTCTGGTCAGGTTGGTCTGGGCCCACCACCGCCTGCAGGCCCGTGGGTCTCTGGGGCACCGGGGCATGGGCTCACGTCTGGCCATGTGTGCCCACCTACGCCGGGCCTCTGGGGTCACCAGGCTGTCAGCCCCCTGGCCCCAGCTCTTGTCACCTCCTCTAGCCCTGAACGTGAGGAAGGGAGGAGCAGACACAGGTCAGGGTGAAGACCCTCAGGAGGAGGGTCAGCTGAATACCCACTCGGTAAAAATAAGGCCCCCCATCAGCATCCTGCCCTCTCCTGGCAGCAGCTGTGGCCTCAGCGCCCTGGCAGATGTCCAGGACTTGGCTCTCTGGAGACCCTGGAGCCTGGCTCTGTGCTGCCCAGTGCCTGGGGGGCTCTGGGGCCCTAGGATGGGGGTCGCTGGGGACTGCTCGCCCAACCCTGTCACTAACCTCTGTACTAACTCTGTCCTTCTCCCTCTCTGCTGCGCTTAGTCAATTCCGTGGGACCTCTGGGAGGTAAGCCGTGTTTGCTCTGTGCCCACCCCCGGGGGGGAGCTGCTCCTCTGCGTGGTCCCGGCCCACCCTGCCTGTTCCTGCACCTAGCCTGTTCACAGGTGCATGCACTTGCACGCATGGGCCGGTGCTCATGCACACAGGGAGCTGGTTGTTACTGCTTGTCCCCAGCTGTCCCACTGCTTCCCGTCTGTGGAGAATCTGCCCCTCAGCAGGCCCTGTCGGGAGGGGGCTCCTCAGTTTAGCCAGAGAAGAGGGTCCTCTGTGGTTCGGCTCAGTTGTCAGGCTCTGTGAGTGGTCCCCTGCTGAGGCCTGCAAGGGGGCCCGTGGGGTGGAGGGTCTTCGTCCTTGAGGAGTTTTCTGTCTGTGGGGGCCCTACAGGGTAGTGGCATCAGGGAGCTGTTGGGACAGAGGAAGCAGGGTGAGGCCAGGTGCCCTAATGTGAGCATGCCGGGCAGGTGTCAGCACCACCTGGTGGCTGGGGCATGAGGCTCAGGGAGGGCGTGGGACTTCATCAACAACCACAGTGTAGCTTCTGCAGGAGCAGGAGCAGGAGCAGGAGCAGCAGCAGGAGGAGCAGCAGCAGCAGTTGGTGTGGAAGTGCTGGCAGCATATCCTCCTGGGAGCTCGAAGCTCCGGATAGTCTTACTCTGGAGGAGGCCAGTGAAAGCCTGGTGTGGGCCACCAGTTTGTTGAGTGGACTGTGGGTGCTGAGCTGTGTGTGGCTCATTTGCACCTGCTCATCCCTTTGGCAGTGGTAGGAGCCAGGAGGTGGGAGTGGCTTTCCCTTTAAGGGTTCTGTCCCCCCTGGGCCAGGCTGCCTGCTGCAGGCACCCGCTCTCTGTTCTGCCGACACCAGGCTGCTCACAACTCTCTTCTCTTGTCTCGTGCCCTTGCCCGACACCCTTTCCTCCCTGGCCTCCCATCCCTTCCGCCCCGTTCTCCCTGGTGGCCCATCACTAGCCCACAGAGAGTCCAGCTGGCAGCCTGCCTCCCGGGGAGCCCAGCGCTACCGAGGGCACCTTTGCTGTGGCCTGGCCCAGCCAGACGGCCGAGCCGGGGCCTGCCCAAGTAAGTGTCCACCTGCCAGCCCCCACCTGTCCCCAGTCTCTGGGGGTGTAGCAGCAAAGGAAGAGCCCGGAGGAGGGGGCACAGGATGGACAAAGCTGCTGTGAGCCTGAGGGTGAGGCCAGGCCAGATAGGCCCCTCCCACCTCGCCAGCCCTACCCCAGCCTCCCAGCTCAGGCTTCCTGCAGAGGGAGGGAGGAGTGGTCAGGGCATCTCCTGGTTTATGGCAGGCACGTTCCAGAATCTTCTCATTTAATTTTCACTCTAACCTAGACATTTGCTCTTTTTACAGGCGAGGAAGTAGGGGCTAGGAAGCTTGAGTGATTGCTCCCAGAGCTCGGAAGTGGCTGAGTGAGTGCTGGCCAGGTCAGCCTCACTGAGTCTGGGCCGTGTGCACTCTGCCTCGGCCAGGCCCCTACCATGGTGCCCAGCACTGTGCTGCCCCCTCCTTGGAGAGCAGGTGTCCAGGGCCAGGCAGGGGCTGCTGGGCCTGCCTTGAGTTGTTTGGACTGGGACAGGGGCTGGCTGCTGTCCCCAAGCATGGGGTCTGCTGGCTCAGCCACCAGGCCAGGCAGGTGAGAAGAAGCTGAGGCTTGGTCAGGTTTTGGGCCTAGAAGATAGGGCCTATGGGGGAGGGTCCTGGTGGCACCCAGAGGCCTGTGCGGCATGTCACTTGGCATCTCTGTGCTGCCAGCACCTTTTCCAGCTGCTTCTCCAGCTGCTTCCCATTGCAGGGACCTGACCTTTCTTTTAGGGGCTTCCTGTACCCTCAGAGGCACTGGTGGGCTCTAGATGCCCCTTCAGTGCTGCCGTCCATGGCCTCTCTCCTTGTCTTGGGAACGGTGTCTGTCCCGTGTCTGACCCCATGCCGGCATTTATGTTGCAGCCAGCGGAGGCCTCGGAGGTGGCGGGTGGGACCCCACCTGCGGCTGGAGCCCAGGAGCCCGGGGAAACAGCAGCAAGTGAAGCGGCCTCCGTAAGATGACAGGGACCAAGGCCCTGTCTTTTCTTTCCTGCTGTCCACCTGCCCTCCCACTCATGGCTCCCCAGCCCCGTCTTGCCTGTGCTCCTTGCTCTGTGCTGGTCCAGGTGGCAGTTCCACAGGGGAGGCAGACCAGTCTGGCATCCGTCACAGAGACCTTCCCCTCCCCTTGCCCTCATGGCCCCTGCCCTCCCGGGACCAGCTCCCTGCCCACGCTGACTGTGCTTCCTCCTTGCAGAGCTCTCTCCCTGCGGTGGTGGTAGAGACCTTCTCAGCAACTGTGAATGGCACCGTGGAGGGTGGCGGTGGGGCGGGACGCTTGGACCTGCCCCCAGGCTTCATGTTCAAGGTAAGCATGGGCTGCTGGCCCCACAGCCTGGGCTGCTATCTGAGCCGACGTTGCCCTTTTACAGACGAGGACACTGAGCTGCGAAGCTGTGTGGGTTGGCCCAAAGCACCCCGGCCCCCCGGCCCCTGGCCCCCACTCCCCTGGCTGCCCAGCGGGCAGGGTGGCGGCTCGAGCGCTGGTCCTGCTGCCTTGGCGGGCTCCCAGTCACCATGCTGCCAGGGCAGCCTGAAGCCCTACAAAGCCTGGTGCACCATGCTTGGCTGCGGGTGGGACCGGAGCCTATGAGGGCGGGGGGGTTGAGCTCTCCCCAAACTTCCATAGGTGCAGGCCCAGCACGACTACGTGGCCACCGACACCGATGAGCTGCAGCTCAAGGCGGGTGACGTGGTGCTGGTGATCCCCTTCCAGAACCCGGAGGAGCAGGTGAGGCCCTGGCCGCTGTGGCGGGAGGAGGCAGCAGGGGGCAGCAGAGCCCCACCAGCTGCGGACCCACAGCCGGGCGTGAAGATGCGCTCCCCACCTCCTCCTCTTTGCTCTTCTGTCTCTGTACCCTGCTTCCCTCACGCATTTTCCCTCCATTCACCTCTCCCCCTTCCCTTTATGCCATCCCATCTCCCTGAGTCTCTCTCCCTGTCCCCGTGTCCCCTCTGTCTGCTTCCGCGGACTGTCAGCTTTCCTCCTTTCCTGGCACTGCCTTTCTCTCAGTTTTTTGCAGCTAAAGGTCTTTCTCCCCTCCTCCCTTCGCTGCCCCTCAAGGCATCCTTCCTCCTAGGACAGGATCCCTGGCCACCTCTCCATGAGCCCTCCTGCCCGGCAGTGAGAGGGCAAGATGCCCACTCTGCGGCCTCCCATTGGGCTGCCTCCTCCAGGCTGCCCTTGCGCCCTGCCCACAGGGACAGAGTATGGCTTCTGGCAGGACCCCTAACATCCCAGCTGTGTCCCCAGCTGTTCCCCAGGCCAGATACCTCCTAGAGCACCCCCTGTTGTGGCTTCTCCATGTCAGTTGGTCTCACCGTGAGCTCCCCATGGAGCCTGGGGCTGGTGTAGAGTGGGGACTGCACCCCCAAATCCTGACAGGCTGCCTGGTTCAGGTCTCTAAGGCTTCTTAGCAGCAGGCTTGCTGGGGGTGCTGAGTGAGCTGAGACTTGAGGGCAGCAGGGATGGACTGAGGCCACAGGTCTGGGAGGTTTCAATAACAAGGATTTCCTGAGCCTGGTGCTAAATTGGCAGATTCCTGTCAACCCCTGGGTCTCTACTCACATCCTCCCTCGGCCAGCCCTGGACTGGGCGGGCTACCAGGGGGAGTCATGTAGGTGGGTGGACTTGGGTCAGAGAGGACATACGTAGGCTCTGTGACGGACCGAGGGAGATCCCAGGCATAGCAGGGTCAGTGATGGCCTCCACTGTGGGCAGGGATGAATGAGCCTTGCAGGCCCAGGGGTCAGGGTCTGGGGCTAAGGACTTTGTCAGGGCTTGGGTAGGTGGGCCTGGAGAACTGTCAGGGTGAAAGCAAAGGCTGGATTTGAGCTGGAGGGCTTCATGAGGGGCTTTGAGTCACTGAGAAACTTTAACTGGTCAGTGCTCACCAGAAATTTCTGGTATTGTTTGTAGAAGTCTGGAAGGACAACTGATATGCTCTGTGGGCACCTGATAGTGGGAAGCTCCTGGCCTGGGATGGCGTTTAGACACCATTCAGACCAGTGCAGCAGTTTGGCTGCCTTTCTAGAGAGAGGAGGAATCACACAAATGCCAGAGTTAAATCCACTGGTGAAGGGCAGATGGCTCCTAGCTTGGGCAGGTTTGGGTCTGGGGTAGCAGGGAATGCTGCCTGGAGGAGGCATTCTTTAAGTGGGTGTGATGGGCTGGAGGAACTGATCAAGACCAAGGAGGGGACATCTTTCCAGCAGATCTCCCTTAAGACCCATGCCCTGCAGGGTTCCAGTGCCCTCTGCCCCCATCCCTGTGTGACCTGGGTGCTCTGCTTCACTCTCAGGATGAAGGCTGGCTCATGGGCGTGAAGGAGAGTGACTGGAACCAGCACAAGGAGCTGGAGAAATGCCGGGGCGTCTTCCCTGAGAACTTCACAGAGCGGGTTCAGTGAGGGCCACGGCTGGTGCAGCTCTCTGGGCGTGTGAAGAACACCTTTTCCCGAAAAATGTGTGTTTTGGTTTTTTTTTTTTTTTTTTTTTTTTGATTTTTGTTTTTAAATTTTTGAAAAGCAAAGGGAAACTGAGAGGAGAGGCCTAAGCCACGAGGTGTTCTCCCAAAGATTAGGTGGTTTTCCAAAGAGCCTGGTTTCAGCAAGTCCAGTGGAATCACCAGTGTTCCTGAAGCTGCTGTGTCCCCTAGTTAGGTTCTGGCCACCCACCCTGCGCCCCGCATGTGTGCCTGGCCACAGGGCGGGGCTAGGGGCTGCCAAGCCACCTTGCTTGCCTGAAGCTTTGGCCGAGCAGCCTGGGTGAGGGTCCTCTCTCCTGGCAGCTGCTGTGGGTGGGGTTGGGTCTCTCCAGAGAGCTCAGGGCCCAGACATCAGCCCGGCCTGGCCCCACCCTGCAGACCGTCTGTGTGCCGTTTGAAAATAAATCTTAGTGTTCCAAGCAAAATGAAACAAACTGGCGAAACCACTCAGAAAGCCTATGTTCATTTATTTGCTCTCACTCCACCTCTGTCCGCAGTATGAGTACACTGTGATTATCTGCGGCACTTCTATGGAGACAGTCCACCCCCGGACCTGCCAGGACAGGTGCTGCTGGTCAGTAGACTACACTCTTGCAGTTTCCCCACCAGCTGTGGTGTGCTGGCCACCTCCTCTTGAGCTCCTCTGGATCCGATTGATAGCTTCAGCCCCAGCCCCCTGGTGTTCTGACCGATGGTTGGTTGGGGTTCAGGTGATGGGGGCTGAGTGATGGGAAGGGAAGGGTGCCAGCCAGCTAGGTGCCGCCTAAGTGACATTATTTAATATGGGTGAAAACTCCAGGGTCAGGAGCCAGGACTCCATTTCCCAGATGAGGAACCCGAGGCCCAAGGAGGGTCAGTGGCTTGCTGGTGATTCTCGGGACAGGCTTTTGAACCTGAATGTTTGCCCTCGGGTGCCTGGGAAGGCCTGACCTGGTGCCAGGAGGGATGGGCTCAGCTGGCCTGTCTTTTCCCTCCTTTTCCAGCAGGAAGGTCCCCACTGCAGGCAGCTCCTTGTCTCCACATAACTTGTCTCCACATAACTCTGTACAGTGGTAAAAAGTGGTAAAAAGCTGGTGAAGGAGGTGAATGTCAGAATCTTAGCTTTATTTTTTTGTAAAACCCCTGGGCTTTGCTTCAGGTGGCAGAACGGCCACTGCTGTGGCCCTGCCTTGTCTGGCTGTGACAGCATTGGCTCTGCCAACCACACTTTCCTTGAGCGCATGGAGGCACGCGGAGCTCATTTCCACTTACCTCTGCTTTGAAAGCTTTAGCTTTTCATTCGTTCGTTCGTTCATTCATTCATTCCACAGTGACAGTTAATTGCTGCTGGGGCTGGGCTTGAAGCCCAGACTTGGTCAGCTCCACTGTGCTTTAGAACCTCGGGTGTGTGCCCTGGGCTATGGGGGTGTGCCATGAGAATCCTCACTTTTATTTCGGGATGGAAAATGTAAATACATTTTCCTAAGGAAACATTTATTTGCCTTAGGCTTAATCACAATGTGAGATTCATGGATGTATTGAATGGTGGCTTTGAGCTGTACCCTCTGACCCTCAAGGAGGTCCTGCTTTACAGTGGGGCTAAATTTGGAGGAAAAGCTCTGCTGTGTGTCACAGGGTGGGGCCTGCAGGGAGTTCCATACAGGCAGTGGGAGGGAGCTGACCCTACGCAGAGGACCCCCAGAGGTAGGGAGCCTGGGTGTAGCGCCCCTGCTCAAGAGGGTAGGCAGTTGGCCGGCAGCCTGAGCTGGGTAGTGTCTGGGAGCTGGGACACTACCAGGTTCTTGTCTGTCTGAGGGAAATTGAAATTCAGAGGTGAGCGGCACATACCTTGTCAGTGCTAATGGTCCCTCCCTCTCCTTGCCCAAAGCCATAGACTCTGCACAAGCAGTGACCAGACTATTTCAGAAGGCCCCAGCCCATCTCTGGGAACTCCCCCTCCCTCCAGCCAGCTCCCCTCCCTTCTGTTCGCTCCCAAGCCCTTCCACGGTGACTCTGATACTAGCCAGCCCTGTCTGGCCTCTTGTTCTTCATCCTTGGTTGGATTTGGAAACCACACTGGCATTGCTTCTCTTGGTCCCACTGGCCCTGACACTCTGGGAATTTAAGTATTCACACCTCTAAGTGTCACCCACTCCCAAACACTGGGTATGAACTGGGACATTGTGACCAAACATTGGGTTCCTTTGCTCATCAAGCCTTGGCTGGGTGTTCTTAGCATCTAAAGTAGATGGGCACTCAAGCTAGAGCTCAGGCCTTCCATGATGTTCTTGGCCCCCTGTTCCCTGGGTGTTAGCTTCATCTTTGGACAGGGTTCCCATCAGTTTCAGGTTTGACATCTGTGCTCTGCACTGTGCGGAAAGAAACTTCTGCAGAGGGACATAAGTCTTCCTTCGCAGAAGCCCTTCAGCAAATCTCCTTTGTCTCATTGGCCTGAGTCCCCAGTGCCCAGTCAGTTTCTGTGGCTGGGGGTGGGGACCTCTGATTGTCCCAAAATTACAAGGCCCTGAGCTGGAGGTGGGGCTAGGCCGAGAGGAGGAGGGTGGACATCTGAACACAAGTTAGGGCGTGGCTTCCACAGAAATGGGGGATGGGTTCTAAGAGCTCACACCAGTGAATGTGCACTGCATGGTGTCTTCCAGAGGGGCCATGTGACCAGAGAATGTGACTGGATGGAGGCTACAAGTAGGTGTTTGTGAGTACGAGTGTGTGTGAGACTCTTATTTTACTCATCTCAAGAGGATTGGTGTGTGACCAGGGAACATAACCCATGTAGGGCTCTGTGTTCTAGGAGGAATGGTCATCTGATACCCCCCTCCCCCCAGAACTTGTCCCACCACGAGAGCGAGTATAGACAGTGTGCTATCTTCCTCATCCTGTGTGGTTGGGGGTACACTGGGTCTGCACAGTTCCAGTCCCCTAGGCATTCATTCACTTGCTCATTCATTCATTCATTCATTCACTCACCAGGCATCTCCCACAGAATCCCTGCAATGACAGAGAAGATTCAGGTATGGTTCCTACCCGTGATGCACTCACAGTTGGGGGAGAGCGGGCAAGAAAGGCACAGCAGGACCTATCATGGTTGTGTGTTCAAGGCTCTACAGACCAACGGAGCCAGTGGGACACCGGGGTGGCTCAGCGGCTCAGCGGTTTAGTGCCTAAGGCGCCCAGGGCGTGATCCTGGAGTCCAGGGATCGAGTCCCGCGTCGGGCTCCCTGCATGGAGCCTGCTTCTCCCTCTGCCTGTGTCTCTGCCTCTCTCTCTCTGTGTCTCTCATGAATAAATAAAAAAAAAATCTTAAAAAAAAAAAAAAGAGTCAGTACCCTGCCTTCACAAGGGAGGAGCCTGTGGAGGCGACAGGCGTCTCCAGGTTGAGGCTGAGGGGCTCTGAGGTCGAGGCTGAGGGTGGGGAGGGGATGCGGGCACTTGCGGGATTTGTGGCGGGGGCAGAGGTCGGCCTCGGGGCAGCTTGACCGCCGACGTCGGGGAGGCAGGATTTGGAGGCAGGACTGCTGAGGTGGCGAGAGACCCCGGACTTTCGGAAAAGCTCCTCCCTCGGGGGCTCCTCCTGCTCTCAGGCGGGGATTGTTGGGACACGACGACGATGGCCCCGGTGGGCAGGCCTGGCTCTGGATGCGGAAGAGCAAATCCCTGCAAATCCCTGAGGACGGGCCCCTCTCAGCACACGGAGGATAATTAACGGGCTTCCTCGCAGCCTCCTGACAGCTCCTGGTTACGGATGAGGACCCAGCTGCGGCGGGAGAGGGGCGAAAAGTCCCTTGTCCCAGTCAGCCAAGGTCGACACACGGTGGCAAAGAGGGACACTGAGTCTTGCTTAAGGAACTGCTTTGTTAGAGTCCCAGGACGGCCGACGTCCGGCCCGGCCTGTCTAGCTCCTGCCCTCCACGCTCCCGCCCTCCGTGCGTGTGCAACGACCAGGGAGAAGGCGCGGTTCTTCCCCAAGGAGATGCTGAGCTCGCGGTGGGCCAAGGTTCATACGCAGAAACCAAACCAGAGCTCAGGCAACGGGATGCTTTCCTCTGGAAGCCTGATACAGCACCGCCGTTCGTACTTAGTGGTTCTGGAGGCTGTGTGCTCTCTGTAGAGCAGAGTTCTGGAACGGGCTGGGAACTTCTGGAAGGTTATCCTTCATTATGAGCTGACGACTCCAAATCTCTGGCTTCAGGTGAGTGTCCTCACTGGAACTTCAGTGGGTGTATCTGATTGCCCATCTTCTCTGGAGGCCAGTGGGCACCTCAAACTGTTTATGACTCTAAGCTGGGCTTGTCAGACTTGGGGTATTTCCGAGACATCCCCATCTCCCACATCCCCCTGGGGCAGACACTGCTTGGTACCCAGCCAATACTCATCTGTTTCTCTTCCCTGACCAAACTCTGATTTTGTTCAGGGAACCAATGAACTCCACTAAAATCACTCAGCCTTCCTTGCAATTAGGGTGGCTTTATGACACAGTCCTGGCCAATGAGATGAAGGAGGGCATCCCAAAGGAAAACTCAAAGCCTTTTCAAGAGAAAGGTCCTTGCCACCTTCCCTGCCTGGAATGAAGGCTGGAGGTACAGTGGCTGTCTTGTGACCCTGAGGCCTCGTAAGGACTTTAGCACAGAAAACCACTCACTGAGCAGGGCAGAGTGGAAAGGTGGCAGGATAGCATCCCAGAGCTGTGTTCATTCCCACCTGCTTGCCATCTCCTAACTTTGCCTGTGAAACAAATGAGCCCATCACATCTGTGGGGGTTTTTGTGACCTGAGTGTTCTCCATGGTTCCACGTCCCTGTCTGTCACAGAGTCCTCTGATGGGCCTCCTAAGGAGTTCTGAATTGGTTTCTTTCTACCCATTTTCTCTTCCTCCTGGTTCAGGTCCTGTCCTCTCCTCCTGCACTAACATGACAGTGTTGTGCCATCTCCCTCCTGTCCGTCCCTGGAGTGTACCGTGGCTGCCAAGGCAAATCTTCAGAGGCTCATTCCTGACCAGACGGTCCTGTTTCCCACACAAGCCCAAATCCCTCATCCAGACCCTTCAGGAGCTGGGCCCTGACCATCTCTCTACTCCGTCTTCCTCCACTCCCTGCCTTGAATCTACTGTCTCTATGACATACCTGAGCTGCCTGGCCCCTTCCTACTGTCCCACTATTCTCTGCTGTGCTGTGGCCAAGTGTCCTCAGAGATCCTACTGACACCCATCCTCTTCAGACCCAAGTGCCCAGCCCCAGGAGTTGGCCACCTCTTCTGAGCGCACTCCCACTAGTCCATCTGTCTGTCCTGGCATTTGTTGTGCTGCGTGCAGTGGGCTGAGATTATCTGCTCCCTCCACAGATCTTCCCCCCACCCAACAGCTGAGAGTGCTGTAGGCCACCATGCTCTGCTTTGGCCCCGCCGTGTGGCCACCAAACCTTATTGCAGAAGCCTGGGGGCATTGTTCGCTAAAAACTGGAACAAAGGAGTGCCAATCCCATCACCCCTACGCAGTAACCTGGTTAGTTTTTGCCTATTTTGAACTGTGGTTTTTACATACTTAAGGTAGACTGGCACTTCTCCCGGCTGCACTTTACCTGATCAGTTTGACCCAACAATGGAGCCTTGTCAGCAGTCTGTAGGCTCTGAGTGTGTCACAGCCGGCTTCCATCTCAGCCTGTGTCCTCCTAACTTGGGTGAAGCCCAGCACCCAGGGTGGTCGACCGATGAGTAGGAGAACAAGTCCCGACTCTGCTCAGAGCCCTCTGTGGGACCTCCCACAGTCAACTTAGAGGCCCAAACCCAGCTTCCCCATCTTTAAATAAGGAGGTTGATGACACGATCAGTTGTAATAAAATCACTGAACTCCACAGAACCACTACCTGCAGAGCCTTGAGGCCCATCACTATAGACTCATGCTTGCTCACGTGTTCTCTTTTAAAATGTTGGTTTCCCCAGTTTGACCCCTGCCCCATTGTCCTGTGAGCGGCAAATCTTTATTTTGTTCACAAGAATTTTTGGGGAGACCATAGGCAAGATTTACATTTAAGATGTGTATCTGTAAGTTTTCCAGCCAACAATTCATGCAAACGAACATCACCTTGTGAACCCATGTGCTGTGTAAATGTGTCCTTATTTGAACAAAAGACTGCAGTTGCTCAGCACATTCTAGAATTTCCTCTCTGGGAAGCATCTGCAGGCCAGTGGCAACGTTTGGGTGCATTCCATGCTGACAGATTATCACCTTCTGTCGGGGAATTCGATTTTTGTGTAATAGGGAGAAAACAATTTCTATTAGAAAAGTTGCCTACAGTTTGAAGTTGAAACGGATTGGGCCAGCAGGAAACCATAAATTCCTCCAACAGAGTCAAAAGGTCATTTGTGTGTGTGTGTGTGTGTGTGTGTGGGAACAGCCCTAAGATCATATTTCCTTCTGAAATATGATTCTTCCTCTCTTTCCCACATGGCCTGGATAGCGGAAGCTAGAGAGGTGAGTTGTTCTTCTTAATAAAGTAATTTTGCCTCTGCCTGTGGGGGATTAGCAAGGAGGGTGTGAGGAGCCCATGAGGGGCAGGGTGGGGAGAGAATGAGGAGTCTAGAAGAAGACAGGGGCCTGAGGAGGTGGCAATGAGACAGTCCTGAGGAAGGACCAATGGCCAAGAAAGAGCTCCAGAGGCAAACACCTGTATTTGTAAGAATTAAAGACTAATACTCAGTTTAAGTTGTTTTTAATTCTGTGGTGGGCTGAAAATCCCACCTTTAATCTTACACCTTTTTTTTTTTTTTACATATTTTATTTATTCATGAGAGATAACAGAGAGAGGCAGAAACATAGGCAAAGGGAGAAGCAGGTCCCTGCAGGGAACCTGACGTGGAACTCGATCCTAGGACTCCAGGATCACAACCACTGAGCCACCCAGGTGCCCAGTCCTATATCTTTGGTTGGGTCAATGTTGCTTTGAGGAAACCAGGGAGCAGAGCTGAGTTGCATGCAAGAACTGACCTAGGTGGCACCTGGGTGGCTCAGTGGTTGAATGCCTATTTGCCTTGGGCTCAGGTTGTGATCCCAGGGTCCTGGGATTAAGTCCTGCATTGGGCTGCCTGCAGGGAGCCTGCTTCTCCTTCTCCCTATGTCTCTGCCTCTTTTTCTGTGTCTCTCATGAATAAATAAATAAATAAATAAATAAAATCTCTAAAGGAAAAAAAAAAAAAAAAGAACTGACCCACAGCTGAGAGGGGAACAGCCAGGGACAGAGGACTTGCTCAGAGCAGAGGATGGACAGAGCAGTGCATGGAAAAAAAACCACTTGCCCACAGCCCAGAGGAAGCCATAGGAGATAGGGCAGGGAAGGGACAGTAAGTTGTTTGCCTCAGAAGCAGAGGAAATGGTGATCCTAGAGAGAACAGGGGTGCAGGGCACTGACAAGGTAGATGTCTGGACTGTGTCCAGGCATCTGTAAGCAGGTGTGGGGCTGCTTGAGAACTGGGCTCTGGAACTGGAGGCATCAAGTCTTGATGGTGTGGCCCAGCCTTGGGTCTCAGTTTGTTTCCTATCAAATAGTAGTGACAACACTTAATTCACAGAGTGGTTGTGGGAATTAATAAGTATTACAGAATATTTTATTTATTTATTTAAATTGTATTTATTTGAGAGAGAGAAAAAGGGAAAGAGAGCAGGAGCATGAGCAGCAGGAGGGGTGGGGGAACAAGCAGATTTCCCGCTGAGCAGAGAGCAGGAGCCAGGGCTTAATCGCAGGACCCTGAGATCATGACCTGAGCCAAAGTCAGATGCTTAGCCCATTGAGCCACCCAGGCACCAAATATATTAAAAAAGTAAAACCATGCATATGTATCCACATATGTCTTATGCAAATAGAAATGCAACACATTTTATTTAATTAATGAGGAGTCAGTGAGCTGTTACAGGCAGTCTACATGAGAACTGGATTTATAGAGATTTATAGTTTCTCCTGAACAAGACATATGTGCATCTCTGCTAGCCTCCAGGAGCTAACTCTGTTTCCTCTACAGAGCTACAAAACAGCCCAGCCCCAGACAGTCAAAGATGTGTACCCCACAAAATCAGACAAGCCTGAGGTCCACTAGGTCATGCCAAATTTCCAGCAAAGAGACACACGGTCATTCTTTTGCCTATTTAAAGTCTTTCACATTTTTTATAAGCAGTCTCCAATCCCTCCAGGGTCATAATAATCTTCAAAATGTATTCTTGTTCCCCAAACAATGGGTCTAATCAGGCTTGGCATGATTATTTACACAGGTGTAGTAAGTAAATTAATGTCCATTAATTTACAGGCCCCCTTGAGTTCGCTTTCAAATCTAGAGAACCATGCAGCATCAAGCAACTGCAAAGGCCCTGGAATTATTGTCTGTCTGGAAGTTTTCATAAGGGCTCTCAGCCTGGATTTAGGAACATTTCTATTATTTGCTAGGAAATGGAGCCCAAGTAGCTGTCAACACCAGGTGACTAGATGATTTCCTCTCTTTTCAAAGTTCCTGAGACTGGGGCATGCTCCTGGCCTGCAGGAAGCTACCTTATTTGCCACTCGTGAGGCTGGCACTGGGTGTGCTCTCTGGGGAGGGCCTTGCAGCATTGATTCTGTACATAAAGTTGCTCATCATACCTGGCTAAATGAGAATTATCCCCAGGTGCATCCCTAATGCACAATCCAATTATATTTCAGTAAAAAGGAGGACAGTTTCTCATTGAACCTACACTTCCATGAAAAGTTGAAAGAACTAAGAGCTGAGTTCTGGGGATCAGTGGGAATCACATGAAAGTGTTTCTTTTCATACCCGGCTATCAGCTGTTTGAAACAGTGCCAGTTTTCTACTGGAGGTTCTTCTACTCAGTAAATAGGTCATCGGACCTGTACAAAATGTTTAGTGCATCACCATTTGTATAGACAAACAATGGCAAAAACCTAAATGTCCGCTGACAGGAAATGGACAAAGTATAGTCACACAATGGGAGAATGAATGAGTGAGAACTACATATATCAATACGGACAAATCTAAAAAACTCCCCAGAAGAGAAAACTGCAGAGGGAGAGTTATAACATGCTTCCCATTTTATGAAGATTAAGAGCTTGAAAACTATGCCATATATCACTGATGGAAAGCTATATATAACAAAGTGTTTTAAAATGCATGGGGATAATATATATCAAATTTAGAGGAGTAGTCACCTCTGAGGAGGGAGGTACATGAGAGAAAAAGCACCCAGAGACTTAAGTCATTTCTGGGGGGAAAAAAAACAAGGATTTTTTTTCAATTTACAAAAGCAAAGTCTATTAAATTGTAGGTTAAGAAGGAAGAGAAAGGGCTTCCTCACAGATCTATGAAAGATAACACAACATCAAGAATGTTCTAAAAAATAATAATCATAGTAAAATGACCTTTTTCAATCTGAAGTCATTAATTCTCATTCATTGTTGGCTTTCAGAAAGCTTCTGCCTGAACTGTGTCCTAGAAATCCTAATCTGTCTGTTGATGTGGTCTGAAGTTTGTCCAGGTGAGGTCAGCTAGGCAGTCTGTTCCCAGAGGTGACTCACTCAAGTGTTGGTGGTCAGAGCTACTGATACAGTCTCTTCATGAGGATCTCAGGCTTCCTTTCTGTGCTGGACACAGTGCCTGGCCTACAGCTGATAGCAATGCTTCCAGACCAACAGAGTTAACCAAGAACAACTGGTGACAAAACTTTGGTTAATTTATTACAGCAGCCCATGATAGATACAAAGATGGAAGAGAGTAAAATACTCTACTGGAAATAACTATTTTACTAGAGTTTTGATGAGACTTCCCCCAAGGATAAAGGATATGATGGACTTCGAGGGCACTGACACACCTTCAGTGCCTTTCCATAAAGCACACAGCATCTGTAATAGTCATACTGATGACATTTACAGGGACAAACTTAACCCAGGGAAGGCTGAGGGTTTCTTCTGATGTGATGCTTCCAATGCAGCTCTGATGAAAGAAGATGGAACCCATTAAACAAACATAATGACTTAGCATCTCTCATCCTCATTTTATAAGGTAAAGGAACAAATCTTTGTGAGTTTCTAGGGGCTTTCTGGGAAGTTTCAAAGAATGTTTTAGTTGAAGATATCTGAAAAGGTTTTTTACTGTTTCTGTGTTTAGGATCTGGTCTTAAGGAGAAATCAAAAGAGCTATCAGAGAATATTTGGGTGCTTGATTAAGAAAGTATTATGGGGGCAGCCTGGGTGGCTCAGTGGTTTAGCGCTTGCCTTTGGTCCAGGGTGTGATCCTGGAGACCTGGGATTGAGTCCCACATCGGGCTCCCTGCCTGGAGCCTGCTTCTCCCTCTCTGCCTGTGTCTCTGCCTCTCTCTCGTGTCTCTCATGAATAAATAAATAAGATCTTAAAAAAAAAAAAAAAAAGAAAGTATCATGGGTCCCCAGAAACAATCCTGGCTCACCTATTTAGTACTTTTTAGTACTATTTAGTACTAAAGGAAATTGTTGTAGAGTCACAAGGGTGGTACAGTATTTGCAAATCAATCAATGTGTTATATCGTGTTAATAAAAGAAAGGATAAGGACCATAGGATCCTCTCAATAGATGCAGAAAAAGTATTTGACAAAGTACAACATCCATTCATGATAAAAATCCTCAGTAAAGTAGATCTGGAGGGAACATACTCCAACATAACAAAGACCATTATGAAAAACCTACACCAAACATCATCCTCAATGGGGAAAAACCAAGAGATTTCCCCCTAAGATCAGGAACAAGACAAGGATGCCCCATCTCCCCACTTTTATTCAACATAGTCTTGGAAGTCCTAACCATAGAAGTCAGATAACAAAAAGAAATAGAAAGCATCCAAATTGGCAAGGAAGAAGTAAAACTTTCACTATCTGCAGATGACATGATACTATCTGTAGAAAACCTGAAAGACTACACCAAAAAACTGCTAGAACTGATAAATGAATTCAGTAAAGTTGCAAGATATAAAATCGATGTGTAGAAATCTGTTGCATTCTTATACACCAATAATGAAGCAGCAGAAAGAGAAATTAAGAAAACAATCCCATCTACAGTCACATCAAAAACAGTAAGATACTTAGGAATAAACCTAACCAAAGAGGTGAAAGACTTGTACTCTGAAAGCTATGAAACACTAATGAAAGAAATTAAAGACAACGCAGAGAAATGGAAAGACATTTCATGCTCATGGATTGGAAGAACAAATATTGTTACAATGTCTATACTACCCAAAGCAATCTTTGTTGGCAAAAAAAAAAAAAAAAAAAAAAAAATGCCAACAGCATTTTTCAGAGAATCAGAACAATCCTAAAATTCTGTGTGGAACCACAAAGGACTCCAAATAACCAAGGCAATCTTGAAGAAGAAAATCAAAGCTGGAGACATCACAATTCCAGACTTCAAGTTATATTACAAAGCTGTAATCATCAAAACCATATGGTATTGGCACAAAAACAGACACGTAAATCAATGCAGCACCATAGAAATCCCAGAAGTGAACCCGCAATTATATGGTCAACTAATCTTTGACAAAGCAGGAAAGAATATTCAATGAATAAAAGGCAGTCTCGTCAACAAATGGTGTTGGGAAAACTGGACAGCAATATGCAGAGGAATGAAACAGGACCACTTTCTTACACCATACACATAAATAAATTCAAAATGTATGAAAGACCTAAATGTGAGACAGGAAACCATGAAAATCCTAGAGGAAAACAAAGGCAGCAACCTTTTTGACCTCAGCGGCACCAACTTCTTGTAAGACAAAGAAAGCAAGGAAAACAAAAGCAAAAATGAACTATTGGGACTTCATCAAGATAAAAACCTTCTGCACAGTGAAGGAAACAGCAAAACTAAAAGAGAACCTATGGAATGGGAGAAGATATTTGCAAATGACATATCTGATAAAGGGTTAGTTTCCAAAATATATAAAGAATTTATCAAACTCAACACCCCCAAAACAAATAATACGCTTAAAAATGAACAGAAGACATGAACATTTATCTAAACTCTTGTTGGCCATCCAGATGGCCAACAGACACATGCAAAGCTGCTCATCATCACTTATCATCAGGGAAATACAAATCAAAACTACAATGAGATATCACCTGACACCTATCAGAATGGATAAAACAAAAAACATAAGAAACAATAAGTGTTGATGAGGATATGGAGTAAAAGGGACCCTTCCCATTGGTGGGAAGTGGGGAAAACAGTTTGGCAGTTCCTCAAAGAGTTAGAATAGAACTACCTTTTGATCCAGCAATCACACTACTGGGTATTTAACCAAAGAATAGAAGAGCATCAATTCAAAGTGATACATGCAACCCTATGTTTATAGCAGCATTATTTACAATAGCCACAATATGGAAGCAGCCCAAGTGTTCATCAACTGATGAATGGATAAAGAAGACGTAGGACATAAATACAATAGAATCTTACTTAGCTATAAAAAAGAATGAAATCATTTTCATGTCAATGACATGGATGGAGATAAAGTATATCACTAAGCAAAATAAGTCAGAGAAAGACAAATGCCATATATCACTCATATGTGGAATTTGAGAAAAAAAAAAACAAGCAGAAAAAATAAGAGAGAGAGAGAGAGAGAGAGAAACCAAGAAACAGACTCTTAACTATAGAAAACACACCGGTGGGGGCACCTGGATGGCTTAGTCTGTTAAGCATCTTCCTTTGTCTCAGGTCGTGATCCCAGGGTCCTGGAATTGAGCCTTGTGTTGGGCTCCCTTCTCCGTAAGGAGCCTGCTTCTCCCTCTCCCTCTACCCTTCCCCCCACTTGTGTGCGCGCTCTCTCTCTCAAATAAATAAAGAAAATCTAAAAAAAAAAAGAAAAGAAAATCCACTGATGGTTACCAAAGGGAAAGTGGGTGGGTGGGGGATGGGTGAAATAGGTGATGGGTACTAAGGAGGGCACTTGCTGTGATGAGCACCTGGTGATGTATGCAAGTGTTGAATCACTATGTTGCACACCTGAAACTAATATAACACCTTATGTTAACTAACTGGAATTGAAACAAAAACTTAAAAAAAATACAAAAAGAAAAATGAAAATTATAGTGAATGTAGAAGGTAATATGATTTTGAAGACCATCATCTCTTTCACAAGTGAGGTTTTGTGTGTATTTTGTCATTTAATAATCAGGGAATGTAATAAAGTCAACATAAAGCACAGAAATTTTTATAGTAGGACACAAACTATCCACGATGGGGACAGATTACACACAAGTGAAAAATCACCTCCTCATTGTAGACAAAGGTACTTACCAATAAACCAAGGCAGCAAACCCATCAACAATGAATGAGTTTTGCCAGATCTTTAACGTATTTCATGGTTTCATTTCAGACTCAGGTATTATAAACCAAGGTAAATAAAACATACTTTTTCAGTTTTGTCCTTCACTGTTCTCTCTTACATTCAGGAACAAAACTGTTCTTTACTGCCTCACAAAACAAAAGCACATACACAGTTATATTTCTTTGTATATTTCTTTGTTATATTTTCTTTGTATATTTCTTTGTTATATTTCTTTTTTTCCATGAATAGCATCAACTACCCATATTAGTGGTAACTTTTATCCAAAGTAACCAACTTCTATTATATGGAAAAAATCCAGGATGTGGGTGGAAAATTGAGAACCATCTCTGGCCAGCCTATGAGCAGATGAGCAGTGTGCACAAATACACATGCACACATTTGTGCAGCCACATGCATCAGCAAACGTGAATACATTTATCAACATGACCTAAATAGTCTTTCTGTAGCATATAACAATAAGAACAAAGTAATATAAACAAAGTTATGTTTAGTAATTATGTTTTAGTATCATAGAAATTACCTAGGTAGCCAATGATTATCCATTAATTAGATACATTCAATATCAGTTTAGGGTTTTCAGTTATCTGAAGATACTGGAAATTTACTCAACCGGATGCACTGCAAAACATATGGTAAGTTTGTCTGAATGATAATTCAATTTAGAAGAACATCAACTTATGGTTTTCATTGTATAATGTAAGAGTAAGGCTAGCTTTTTAATCTTTCATCAGTAAACTATTTAGGAAGTTCAAAGGAACTATTTTCTTCATGATAAAGCATACCAAAAGAAATGTGTATTTGCACAATTTGACAATGACAAATTGAAGAAAAGACATATCTCTTTTTTTAAAACCAAAATTATTAAGCTAATGTGATTTTACACATTACACATGTGTACACATGTGAACTTGGATTTTTAAAACATTTTTTAAGTTAGCAGTTTCTTTATGAAGAATAGTTTTTTAAAAGCCTAACACTTGTAAGTATTACAAGTTAGGAATATTAGATTTATTAAGTGCTTTTTTTCCTCTACACTAATTAGAATAGGGTTCCTTTGATTTAAGAGATTTAATAACCTAATGTATTTTACACTCATACACCAAGAGGTAAAGGCCTTTCTCACAGTAGACTCATGCCCACATGAATGCACAGATATATCAAGAGATTTTGACTTCAGTTCCACAGTTTCAGCCACAGGCCAAAAATAAACACAAAATACGACCAGTCCTAGATCTCAAAGAGATATTCTTCCCAGGGCACTAAATTCTTAATGGATTTGAGCCCCAAATAGATACACAAAGACTAATTGACTTGAATAACAAATAGACAATCGAAGACTAACAAGCTGTGTTTTCTGTTGTTTCCCATGTAGAAGGGGATAGATCATCTGCCTACAGAGATTACCACATGGTCAAACTGTAAAACCAATTTTTTAACCACCATTCCCAAGAAAGGAGAATAACTTAACAGTCGTCTAAGAACCAGAACTAAAAACACAAACACAAATTCAGTAAAGATTAGTAAAACAGAACCAGAAGAGCAGAGGGTGAGCAAAGCCTAAGTTCTGTTGCTGGTTGGGGCTCACTCTGGGCGCCTTGAAGGGCTATATGAGAGCTCTGCAGTCTGGGAAGTATCCTCTCCAGCGTGCTGTTTACCTGGCTTTGTCCAGTGAGTCCATGGGGTATCTCATGGGATCTCTGAAACTACTAAAGGATAATTTGCAAAGAGTTAAAATTATGATCATACAAATATAAACACGCTGAAGATTTTATTTAGCTACTAGTGAACAAGGGAGCCAGTTCAAATGATAACTGGATTTACAGAGATTATATTCTCCACTGGATTCAATCCATTTACATTGCTGTGGACAAAAAAAAAACCCCAAAACAAAAAACAACAACAAAAAACCACTTCATCACCATCAGCCCTCCAAAAGTCAATTTCTCTTTCTACAGGCTTGCCAAACAGCCCAACTAAAAACAACCAAAAGGCAGACATCCTTGTAGAATCGGTTCCGGGAGGGTCTGCTAGCCAGAATTCCATTGAGAAGATACCCTGTCATCTTTGTTCTTTTCCAGTATTTTTCCTGACAAAAGGAAACAGAAGTACACCTGTCACAGAGAGGCCAGGTAAATGGCAACTGCTGATCAGGTTGGTGGCTAGGAGTCATCAGGTGCTCAACATTTTTTTCAGGCAGGGAGGAGCAATAGCTCCAGGGCATTGTCCAGACTTGGCTTGTGCCCTGGCTTCTCTGAGTTGACTTCTTTTTTCCTGGGAAAGAGAAGTAAGTGGTGGTGAGGGTAGGGTCAAGGATGGGGGTGAGAGGGGAGGGGGACATCAGCTAAAGACATGGCCATCCTGGCTTCCTGCAGGAAGGTACAGTTGTCCCCCACTTCTCCCAGTTTTTCTGGCAAGTTGAACAGACTGTTCACAAATATATTCATTTTGAATATATTAGAGTTTACCCATAACTGGACACTACAATAGTTCAGAAATACATATACTATTAGAAGTGATTTAAAAAAGTTTTTAACAACCAAAATGGCACTGACAGTGACAATGAAGTCCCCCTGCTGACTGTGGACCCACTAGATCATTTTGGCTAATCCAGTTCCTTCCTGGAAATTTCAGCTTGCTTATTATAGGAAAATTAGAAAATGCTCCAAAAGAATACAGATTTAGTTAACATTTTGTGCATACACTTTGAGGTTTATCTATTTGTATTTCACTATATCTCTACTTTCAAATATGGATAAACCTTATCTGTTTTTTGCAATTAAAATGAAATATGGAGAATATCAGCTACACACACATCTGAAACACCCTTTGTAAGTCTGATAACTATCTGTAGGCTGTGTGAATATATTATCATTCACCGATGTCTTCTCTTGTTGTTGGGCTCTTACGCTGTTAAAAGTTTTTACTATTATAAACTTCACATCTGTAATTTATTCTCTGTTTACATCCTTATTTATTTCCTTAGGATACATTTCCCCAAATGGAATTTCTGTGTCAAAAGACATGCATTGAAAAATAATAAACTCTTTATTTTAGAACAGTTACAGATTTACAGTGAAGTTGGGAAGATAGTACATATTTCCTACATATCCTGCACCCTCTTACTAACTTCTTACATGAGTGGGATACATTGGTTATAATTCAATGATAAATTATTGATAAATTATTACTAACTGAAATTCATACTTTATTTACTTTTCCTTAGTTTTCTCCTAATGACTCTTTTCTGTTCCAGAATCCCAGGTTGGATCCCACACTACATTTAGTTGTCATGTCTCCTCAGGCTCCTCTTGTTTGTGACAGGTTCTCAGACTTTCCTTGTTTTGGATGCCACAGTGTTGAGGAGTTTAAGTATTTTGTAGAACATCCCTCAGTTGGGACTTTTCTGATGTTTTCCTCATGATTGAATTGGGGTTATGTTTTGAGGTTGAAGATCACAGAGGTTAAGTGCCATTTTCATTACTCTGTATCAAGGGTACATATTATTAATATACCTACACTGTTGGCATTGACCTTGATCACTTGGCTGAGGTAGTATTTGTTAGGTTTCTCCGCTGTAAACTTACTCTCTTTTCCCTCTTCTTTTCATGGTCTCTGGAAAGAAGTCACTACGCACACAACCTACAGTTAAGAGATGGGGAATTATGGGGCACCTGGGTGGCCAGTGGGTTAAGCAACATACTCTTGGTTTCAGCTCAGATCATGATCTCAGGGTCAGGAGACTGAGCCTTGTGAGGGGCTTTGCAGTCAGGGTGGAGTCTACTTGAGATTCTTTACCCTTCTTCTGCTCCTCCCCCTCCGCACCTCCCCCACCCCCATTTCTCTCCACCCCTCTAAGGTGCTCTCTTTCTCTAAAATAAATAAATAAATACAATCTTAAGAAAAAAAGATGGGGAATTATACTCTCCTCAAGGGGGGGTGGGGTACTATACAAGTTATTTGGAATACAAGGGAGATTTGCCTGTTCTCTCCATTAGTTTAATTACTTATGCATTCAATTGTTCATTTATATCAGAATGGACTCATAGCTATTGATTTTATACTCTGGGTTACTATCTAATGCTACTTTATTTTGTTGCTAAGATTGTTCCAGCTTGGTCATTTGGATTTTTCAACTGACTCCTGTGTCCCTTTGATGTAACTCCATCATTGTGGTTTTTTGTTTTTTCCTTCTTCATTGTAGAGCACTACAAGATGCTCTAAGTTCATTTTTAATATTTCCTGCCCCAGTTTAGAAGCAGCCATTTCTCTGAGAGACCCAGGGCATACATTTTTAAGGCTACTTAATATACATTGCCAAATTATCTGCCAGAAAGTTTACACAATTTATAATCTAGCCAGCAGTATTTGTGTGTCCATTTTTCATTACACTAAGATGATTTCAAAAAATATTTTAAAATAATATTTCATCACTTTTAATTTGATCCTTTTGATAATTAGTGAATTTCTCTAATTTTTGTAAGTTTACTAGCCAATGTAATTAGGGAAATTGCCTTTTCATTGTCCTTAGCCTATCTTCTTATTAGAGAGCTTGCTTTAATCTTAACATGTTATAAACTGTTTACCTAGAATGTATGTTAACTTTTTGACTATCATATAAATTGCAAATATTTGTCCTAGTTCCTTATTTGGCTTTTTTTTTTAATTTTTATTTATTTATGATAGTCACACAGAGAGAGAGAGAGGCAGAGACATAGGCAGAGGGAGAAGCAGGCTCCATGCACCAGGAGCCTGACGTGGGATTCGATCCCGGGTCTCCAGGATCGCGCCCTGGGCCAAAGGCAGGTGCTAAACCGCTGCGCCACCCAGGGATCCCCCTTATTTGGCTTTTAAATTTATTGACTGCTTTTAAATTATAAGGTAATAGACATTTACTTAGAACTTTTAAACATACACAAAAGTAAAGAGGATAATGTAATGAATAATTCTTATGCACTCATCCCTCAATTTCAGTAATTGTCACTATTTTGCCATCTATTTGAACTACCACTTCTCTCATATCATTTTTTAAAAACTGGAATCCTTTAAAGCAAATCCCGGAAACATGTAATTTTACCTCTAAATACTACAGTATACATCTCTAACAAGACCATTTAAAAAACCCAAACATCATGTATTATCACACCTATCAAATTAAACAAACCATAGGTCCTTGATATCATGTAGTACACAGTTCAGGGTCAAATTTCCAAAAATTATCTTTTAGAGTTGATTTGTCTGAATCAGGATTCAAGGAAGACCCACACATCATTTTGGGATATATCTTAAATATCCTTTGTTCTTTTCAATTAAATTATTATTATTATTATTATTATTATTATTATTATTATTATTGAAAATGCCATTGATTTGTCAGAGAAACTAGCTCATTGGATTTCTAGAATATCCTGTACCCTAGATTTGGCTGATTGTTGCATAGAGAGCCTCTTTAACTTTTTCCTCTGTCTCCTATATTCCTTATAAAATGGTGGTTGGATTCAGACTTGATTAAATTCAGGTTTCCTTTTTAAGGAAAAGCCCTTTATAGATTGTGCTATGGCTTTCAACTGCATCTCACTGTGGTGGTGTGGTGGGAGGCTCATCATATCTGCCATCCTTTTAGTGACAATAAGATTGATCACAAGTTCAAGTGTGGTCAATCTGTTCCTTCCATTATAAAGTTCTCCCTCAAAATTTCACCTGATAGATTCTTTGGTTCCTCATAAGGGAAAAGTGGAATGAATGCTTGATTGTGTCCTTTTATCAATTTATGACTTTTCAGAGTAATGAGTTGATGTCCTAAAAAATTCTCATGATAACTAAAGAGTTTTTAAAAATGCTTTGTGAACTCATGAATTTTATATATTTGTCACGTTTCATTCCATGCTGATCACTTCACTTTTTGGTGCTCAGATAGTTCCATCTTAAGCCAGTGTAGCCTTTTCAAATTGACTCCTGTATCTTTTTTTTTTTCTTTTCGGATTATAACATTTGGCTTGGTCGGTTAAGTGTCTAACTCTTGATCTTAGCTCAGGTCTTGATCTCAGGGTTATGAGTTCAAGTCCAACCCACACTCAGTGTGGGGCCTACTTAAAAAAAAAGATCTAAAGGAATGAAGAGATAAACTATGTTCACAAATTGGAAGTCTTAGTAGCGTTAATGTGTCATTTTCTCTGAATACATTTTTTTTCTTTAATTTTTATTTATTTATGATGGTCACAGAGAGAGAGAGAGAGAGAGGCAGAGACATAGGCAGAGGGAGAAGCAGGCTCCATGCACCAGGAGCCCGACGTGGGACTCGATCCCGGGTCTCCAGGATCGCGCCCTGGGCCAAAGGCAGGCGCCAAACCGCTGCGCCACCCAGGGGTCCCTGAATACATTTATAGATATAATGCAATCTTAATTAAAATTCCAATAAGCTTCTTGGGAGAATTGGTCAAATTAACTTAAAAAATTGTTTTTAAAGATTTATTTATTTATGATAGACATAGAGACAGAGAGAGGCAGAGACACAGGAGGAGGGAGAAGCAGGCCCATGCTGGGAGCCTGGTGTGAGACTTGATCCCGAGACTCCAGGATCGCGCTCTGGGCCAAAGGCAGACGCTAAACCGCTGAGCCACCCAGGGATCCCCTCACTTAAAAATTTATATGGAAATACAAAGGCCAAACAAAGACAGTATTTAAAAAAGGGTAAGAGGACTTTAGCTACCAGATACCAAGACCTATTGTAAAGCTATAGTAATTGAGGCAGCATGCTATTGGTGCAAGAGTAGACACATAGACCATTGACCCAAAGTATAGTTTAGATATAGACCCATATATTAATAAACCTTTGATTTTTGATAATATGAATTATATACTTCTCAATAAAATGACAAGTGGAAATCCATGAAAAAAAAAATGAAATGGAGGGATCCCTGGGTGGCGCAGCGGTTTGGCGCCTGCCTTTGGCCCAGGGCATGATCCTGGAGACCCAGGATCGAATCCCACGTCAGGCTCCCGGTGCATGGAGCCTGCTTCTCCCTCTGCCTATGTCTGTCTCTGCCTCTCTCTCTCTCTCTCTCCCTGTGTGACTATCATAAATAAATAAAAATTAAAAAAAAATTTTAGAAACTAAAATAGAATATCTTCATGACCTTGAGATAGTGAAAGATTTCTTAAACAAGAAAAAAGCATTAATGCTGGAGGGGAAACATAAGATAAACTATGCTATTTTCAGTGAAGTAGGTGGAAAACTCCAGACTGCTGGCATCTATAAACTCTGGTTCTAGTTTGTGACTGGGCAAGTAGACACGTTGGAAATCAGTTTTCAGAAATATTAACGTCATTTTGACAGTACATTTTATATCTGCTTCATCTGTAATTAAAAATTTTTCTTCTTTCTCATTAATAAAAATCTTTTCCTGCTATCATATTTTTGATAATTCTATTTTGTCTCATTTTATTGACTTAAAAGCCCACTCTATCATCTATCAATCATCTATCTATCATAAATTGTGAATCTCATTTTAAAATTTGTATTAACTCTTCTATTTCTTATTGGTCTGCCATTCTTGGAAATGAAAAAAAAAGGAAAAAGCAACTGATCTATTACCGCAGATAATTAGAAAGCACTGAAATAGATAACACAAAAATCAAGAAATCAAATTCCACTAATGAATAAACCCCCATAAATGGAAGGTTTTTTACAACACATTAGGTGCCAAGCAGCTATAAAAATCAATTCAAAAAATCAAGAATGTAGGCAGACAACCGTGAACACACACTTTGCACGAGGATTCCTAAGGCCCACTCAACCCGTGCGCCGGCCAGCCTCTCCTTCCAGCGGCTGCGTGAGCGTGAGCGTAGAACCACCGGGAAGGCCGGGCCCGCGGGCGAGGAGTCTGCGCGCTCTGGACGCGGGTTGGACCGCGGACCGGAGGATGCGGCCGTCAGGCTCCCTGTAGAGCTCTGCAGCGTCCCCCGTGGGTGCCCACGCGAACGCTCCCGCGGGACCCACAGGATCCCAAAAGATGAGGATCCCAAACAAGCCCTGCTCACCGCCCCAGGTCGGATGGATGAAGGCAGGTGCCTTCACGCTGTGAAAGAGGAGAGGATGCGATGACACCAGCCACTAGCCACAGCCTCAGGCTCTGCGGAGCGCAGCTCCCAGGGGAGGGCTCCCGTGGCATCTGCAGGGCAGTGCCTGGGGACACCCCCAGAAATTCAGTAAATATCTGCTGGGGGAGTACTTCCATCCACTAAATCAGCTTTCCGTAGTATCCAGACGTGGGGGATGGGGTACGACAAGGAGGATCCCCAAGGGGTTTTGGGTGGGAGGAGCCCTGCCAGGTCAAGAAATGACACTTGGTCTGGCGTGGGTCAAGCAGAAGGGGCCTGAGCCCAGGCTGGGTCTGGAAGCTGCTGGGGAACTGGCCCTAGGGTGGAAGGAGTGGTAGGAGAGGGGGGCTGCACACACCTGGGACCCTGGGGAATGGAGTCTGCAGAGTCAGGGACTCGGACAATATGTGTGCACTCGGGGCTCCAGGCCACTGGCCTGGCTGCCCTGGTGGTCCCTGCTTTTAAGAGCATTTGCTCCTGCAAGGGGGGCGGTGTGTGTGTGGGGGGGGGGCGGCACAGAGGGAGAGGGAGAAGCAGACTCCCCACTGAGCAGGGGCTCCATCTGAGCATGACCTGAGCCAAAGGCAGCTGCTTAACCAACTGAAACACCCAAGCACCGGGTCTTGTGGTTCTTGAACCAAACCTGCTCTTGGTGTTCCTACAGGTTGAGTCTGGTGCCCAGGATTCCTCTACCCCCCAACCCCAGCTCCTCCTGGGGGAGAGAGCTCTCTTTTTCAAAAGCTGTCTCCAGTCCCTGCAGCTATTCCTTGCCCAGAATCTGGGGTTGGTGCGGTACCCTAAGATACTGTTCTGTTCCTTGCTCAGAGCTTGTTCCCCTGCCCTGCTGTGCCCACCCAGGCCCCCCCCTGCTTGTGCTGGGACTCCTTCTGGTCTCACCTCCACCCCGCAGTCCTCACCCCTGCCTTAGATGAGTCCCACAGCTGTGGGTCATCAGTCCCTCCATTACTGAGCAGCTGCTACAGGCGGCCAGGGCTGTCCTGTATCACTTCAGTATGCTCCCATCAGTCTTTGAGAGCTCCGTGGCTTTCTAGTACCAGACGACTCTGGCTTATTTTGCACAGACCTGGAATTAGCCCATTTCCCTCGAAAAGCACAGCCTGGCTCTAAGCGTTACTCATAATGTTACTTGTTAGTCATTGCTTCTAGGCCATTTAGTGAACAGAACTAAGACACATGTATTAAATAAATAAATAAATAAATAAATAAATATATATATATATATATACACACATATATATATACTCACAATGTGAGTTCATAATGCTATTTCTGATTTTTAGGATTGTAGGATTTTTACTTAACCTCCTTAATTTTATGCTGTATCATTTTTATGCTGAAAATTTGGTACCTAATGATGGCAACATTGTCATTTAAAACAAATATCAATACTAATAACATGACTACTGAATGCAGTTTATGATTTCTTTCCTTTTTTATTATCCATAGCGTATCCTTACTTGGGATGTATAGTTAAAACATCGTGCTTTAAAGCCACTTCAAGTAATTGTTTTCTGTATGTGGTTATGCCACATACTTTATATGCAGTTAGGCTCCTTCACTTAGGTGTACTTTCAGATTTTAACCGATTGTTTTTCTTTTGTCACTGAACTTTAAAAAATTATATAAGACATTTACAGGCCAAAATGAAAAGCATTTAACAAGTTACATCCACAGAAATCTTGTTTTTATAGCTTTCCTCTTCACTGTTTTTTTTTTCTTTCTGAATAACCATTTAAAAATACTGGTTTTGGTATATCTTTCCATTGTTTCTTATGATAGTGTAAGAAATGATCTATCTATGTATCTAATTTCCCCCTTTTCTTACATAAAAGGTACTGTATTATAACCACTGCTCTGCTTGCTTACTTCTTTCACCTTATTTCTTCTATCAGTATATAGAGATATTTTCCATTTCTAGTTATAGCTGCTCAGTACTCCCTTGTGTGGCTAAAACATATTCAGTCTCCTGCACTAGTTCAAGCCTTATAGTGACTTTTCTCTTATGATTTCTACCTTTCAAGTCATTTTAATAAATTTTTAAATAGTTCAATAAAAAATCCCCCCATTGTTTATTTTTTTTTTTAAGTTTTCACTTAAATTCCAATTAGTTAGAGTGTAATATTAGTTTCAGGTGTAGAAACACCTGGTACTCATCATGACAAGTACTGTCCTAAATCCCTATCATCTTTTTTACCCATCCCCTCCCCCCACGGCCCCCTGGTAACCCTCAGTTTGTTCTCAAGAGTCTGTTTCTTGGTTTGCCCCCCCGCCCCTCTCTCTCTCACTGTCTCTTTTTCCCTATGCTCATTTGTTTTGTTTGTTTGCTACCCTACAATCCAGCAATTGCCCTATGAGGTATTTATTCAAAGAATAAAAAGTGCTAATTGAAAGGGGTACATGCACCCTGATGCTTACAGCAGCATTATCTACAATAGTCAAATTATGTTTCCATAATTTGGAAATGTCCACCAATTGATGAATGGGTGAAGATGTGGTGTACACACACACTGGAATATCACTCAGCCATAAAAAGAATGCAATCTTGCCATTTACAGCAACATGAATAGAGGTAGAATGTATAATGTTAAGTGAAATAAGTCAGAGCAAGACAAATACCATATGATTTCACTCCTTTGTGGGGTTTAAGAAACAAAACAATGTTTTACTCATTTTAAGAAACAAATTTCAAATGAGTAACGAGTAAAATTTTTTTTTCATTTGTCAGACTTCCTTAAATGAGGTATTCAAAAAATCTGAGGGTACACAGGGCACCTCAAGTTTTTATCATATGAGAATGCTCACTGCTGGGCTCCTTGTGTTTGACCCTAGCCCTCATGCAAGCATCTCTCACTGCTGTGGGGGAGCTGTCTCCTGGTGGTGGGGTCTCTTACTGTCCAGCCTTCCACTGATGGATGGATACAGTGCAAACATACTGCTGAACCAAATTAGGGTCTTGTAGAGGGTACAAAGTTTTTGAAGCAGTCAAAATGCTATGTGCAACAGAATAAACAACTTGAATATTAAAACCATAAAGCCAGGATAGTATATGATTGTACTAGACAAGTTCATTTTGAAGGCAAGAGCTTCTGACTAACCCAGAATTCTGCTAGCATATATTTTAAGGAAAACCACCCCTCCATCCCAAGCAACACTTGCTGCTTTCTCTGCCCTAATAATTAAATTTAATCAAGCCTTTAGCTCTAACCTGGAGTTTATCAGCAATACAAGGAGTAAAGGAATGAATTAAATGACACCACAAAGAAACAATCAGTGGAGTCCAGAAGGTAGGGCATTCTATATAACAACTGGCCAGATCTATTTAACAGGTCAATATTAAATATAAAAAGATGACAGGGGCACATTGGGTGGCTCAGTGGTTGAGCATCTGCCTTTGGCTAGGGCGTGATCCCAGGGTCCTGGGATCGAGTCCTGCATTGGGGTCCCTGCTTCTCCCTCTGCCTGTGTCTCCGCCTTTCTCTGTGTGTCTATCATGAATAAATAAATACAATGTTTTAAACAAATAAAAAGAAGAAAACAGAGTGGGGGTGCCCAAAGCAAGGGGAATGTTCTAGATTAGCATTGTGGTGTAGAATTTTCTGTGATGATGGAAATGTTCTATCATATAGGTGTGATTGTTAAGCACTAGAAGTATGGCTAGTGAGACTGAAAAGCTGCATTTTAAATATCACTTCATTTTTATTATTTATTTATTTTTGATTAATTTAGATATCTACATGTGGCCAGTGTCCACTGTCGTGGACAGTGCAATATCTAGGGTAAAAGATACCTAGAAGTCCTAGCAGCTGCATGCAATAAGTGCTTCTTGACTGGATCTTTTCTTTTTTATTATTGAAGTATAGTTGACATACAGTGTTAAATTAGTTCAGGTACAACATCGTGATTCAGCAATTCTGTGCATTATGCAATGCTTGACACTCTAAGTGTACTCACCATCTCTCACCATACAACGTTATTACAATAGTATTGACTATATTTCCTGTGCTGTACTTTTCATCTCTGCGACTTATTTATTTTATAACTGAAACTTTGTGTCTCTTAATCCCCTTCACCTATTTTGCCCATCACTGTCCCGTCTGCTCCTAGCCTGGCAACCACCACTTTGTTCTCTGTATCTATGATTCTGTTTTGTTTTCGTTTTGGTTTGATAAATAAGTGAAATTATATGGAATTTATTTTCTCTCCTTTTGAAAAAAGATTTTATTTATTTATTTATTTATTTATTTATTTATTTATTTATTAGAGACACAGAGACACAGGCTGAGGGAGGATCCCAGGACCCTGGGATCACACCCTGAGCTAAAGGCAGACACTCAACTACTGAGCCACTCAGGTGCCCCAGATTTGTTTTCTCATTCTGACTTATATCACTTAGCATAACACTGTCTAGGTCCACCCATGTTGTCATAAATGACAAGATCTTGTTCTTTTTTATGGCTGTGTAATTTTCCATTGTATGTATGACTGGATACTTGAACAAACCAACCATAATACAGTTTGGGGAGGATAATTGGGGAGAAATTTAAATTTAAATTTGGGTATTAGATAACACATTAGGAAATTTTCATTGATTTTCTTAGGTGTGATGATGGTATTGTGTCTATATAGGCTAATGTCATTTAAAAAAGATTCATGGGATCCCTGGGTGGCTCAGCAGTTTAGCACCTGCCTTCAGTCCAGGGCATGGTCCTGGAGTCCCAGGATCAAGTCCCACATCAGCGTCCCTGCAGGGAGCTTGCTTTTCTCTCTGCCTATGTCTCTGCCTCTCTTTCTCTCTCTGTGTCTCTCATGAATGAATAAATAAAAATCTTAAAAAATAAAAAATAAAAAAGATTCATGTTGAAATGTCATAATACATGTTAAAATACTTCAGCCAAAAAATATTGTGTATATATATATATATATATATATATAAAATTAGTATTAAATCTAGGTAATAGGGATGCCTGGTTGGTTCAGCGGTTGAGCATTTGCCTTCTGCCCAGGACGTGATCCTGGGGTTCTGGGATTGAGTCCCACATCGAGCTCCCTGCATGGAGCTTGCTTTTCTCTCTGCCTATGTCTCTGCCTCTCTCTCTCTCTGTGTCTCTTATGAATAAATAAATAAAATCTTTTTAAAAATCTAGGTAATGGATATATGGAGTTTTGTTACGCCATTCTCTTTCCTCTTTTGCTTGAAATTTTTTATAATATAAAGTAAAAAAAAATCCACAGAAGTAAGGAGCCATTATGCTTATAAACCAGGTTTTATTTAAGATATGAAATAATGTTATTTTTATAATTTTTAGTTCTATTTTTCAAATTAAGTTCTAGATGTAAGATTTTCTCCCTATTATTTCCAATGAATTTTAGTTTCTGCCTAAGCAGATTCACTTTTAATGGCCTTTTTTGTTTTTGTTTTTGGTGCTAGTATCTTTGATAACCTGAATTTTCATTCATGCTCACAACCTTTACAAGTAAGAATTCTAAAAAAAAATCTCTTTGAAAATGAAAGTGGAAAAATTAATTTTGAAATCAAAGCCAAAGCTGAAGGTCTAAATTTGGGCGTTTCTTAGTCACTGCTGACTGGCTGTGCCAGGCCATTTCCCCCCATGCCTCACACATGCCATCTCTTCTAAGATGCTAGGTTCCCTTGTGAGCTCTGCTCCCATTGGCTATGCAATGGGCAGGGTTCCTTGACTGTCTGTCTGTCATGGGGGGGGTGGTAACTCTGGTCTCCCAGGAGGTAGTGAGGAGTAAATCAGCTGAAGTTGCCAACCCCAGTGCCTGTGGTGCCTCCACAGCTTCCTGCCCCTCCCAAGAGCACTTGAAAAGGAAGCCCACTGAAGGAATTTACAAAAGGAGATTAACTAGGGCTGGAGGGCTCTGGATGGTTTGGGGAGCAGCCAAGGCGATGGTCAGTGTAGCCCAGAAAGACTAAGTGGTCTGAGCAAAGAGGAGGGAATGGAGGGTTTGAAAAGATTGTTTTAGTGAGTGAATATTTTAACTTCCAAGCGATTTATTGGCTGCAATACCTTGGGTCAGCTGTATTTTGGGCAAAGGAATGAATCAATTACAGCCTCACTCCAACCTCCACTGAAAATCCTGGCCTCAAGTGAACCCACTCCCTGGGAGCTGCTATTTGGTGCAATTACCATGTATATATGCAGATGACTCTCCATTACTTCTAATCTCTAGCTTAACGCTTTTCCCTGAGCTTTACTTGGAAATACCCAGCTGCTCACCTGGCAGCTACCACAGATTTCTGAAAGGCGCCTCAGATCTGGCCCACCACATAAGACAAAACGTCTGGCTCGGGGTGCCCCCAAACCTACTTCTCCTTCAATGAAAAATATCATTTTCCACCCAGAATCTGGGAGTCATTTGGTCACACTTCCTCCTCCTCTCTCCCAGAGCCAGTCTTAACCAAGACTGATCAGTCTTACCTTTATGGCCAGATTGCTTACACTCTTGTCCCATTTTGTAACAGAACCAATGTGAGCTCACTTCTTGGTGAGTCATAAATAGAAACTACACTAGGTGAATTACTGTACAAAGAAAACTTTATTTACAGCAACTAAGGAGCTCACGAGGAATAACTTCCAAAGCTGTGACCCCCTAGGCAAGGGTGGATAGGTCAGATGAATATATAGAAGGGAGATCCCTGTCCTGGTCTGTAGAGGAGGGTACAAAGTTGTGTGTGTGTCTTAAGGAAACATGCCTACACATACACTGTACATTATGTACAGTACATAACGTACTGTGCTCCTCCGTGCATGAAGATTTTAATATTATAACGAGGTAAAGGTAGTTGCAGGTCATTCTAGAAGTGACTCCATAGTCCATGTGGATAAGCATGAATCAGGAGTTATACTCACACTGTCTGGATGGTCTGGGCTGGGGAGGTCTTCTCAGGGCAGTCACTGTGGCTCAGAGCCAGGTTTGCTTTCCATTTGCTTGAGTTAAGAAATAAGGTGGAAAGAAGAGCTGAGGGGTAAATGTGGGACAAAGGTGAGTACAAGCAGGTGGGCAATAAATGCCAGGTCTTGGAGTCCAACTGGTAACAATTTCAGTTCCCTGAAAACTTTCAAAATACATAGATCTCCTGATATCACCCCTCTGCTTACAATTCTTCAGTAGCTGTCCATTGCTCTTGGGATTAAAAAGCACATTCAGTAATAGGGCCATCAGGGCTCAGCATGTCCAACCCTTGCCTACCTCTCCTGCCTTCTCCTGTCCCATTCTCTGCTCTGACTCTAGTTCCACTGAGGAAAATTAGCTTGGCCAAGAAGGCAATTATTTGGTACCAGCCTTGCGGAGCATAGACTTCAGAAGAGTCTGTCCTACTGATTATCACAAACCTACTACTTGGAAACAGGGCACCTGCCATTAGTGGGAACAGTGCGTTTTAAAAAATGAAAACTGGCTCATTTTAGCTGCCAGTTTGCCTCCTTTTGCATGCTGTTCATAATTGCTGAGGGACAGCCGGTGCAAGGTGGGATGTCTGGTACTCTGCCTGTGGAGGGCCATCTTTCTCTACACTGTGGGTTTTGCTCTTGCAGATAACCCAGAGGTGAAGGGCTAAGGTGAGCAGGGCTGCCATGTAAGATGGTTTGATATGTGTTTTAGGTCACTGTGGAAATTATAACAACTTCTTAGAGAATTCAAGATAAAAGTAGGCTTTTTTTGTAAGCCACTAAATTACACACTTTAGTCCTGCTACTGTGTCTGGCCGATTACAAATACGAGCTCTTTGAAGGGAAAGCCTTCAAACCTTGAGGAAGCCTGCATTAGCAGGTGGGGGTTATTTGCATAAATACAATAGCTGTTGGCTTTGACCTGGTCCTCTCTTCTCTTTAATCTTTTGTGTTTTCTACTTCTCTTTCTGCTTTTGTGCTTTATTTCTCTTCTCCCTTTCTCTCTGGTCCTGTCTCCTCTCCCAAGGCTGTCTGAATTATTTTGGGTTCCAGTTAATTAGCATAATACCACTCAGCAGGAAATGCTTAACGGGAGCTACCTTGCCTTAGAAGGAAAAGCTTGCTTTGGGGGCAGAGCTAACACTAGGGTGAGGGGAATGAGGCACTGCCCTGGCTGCAAAATTTAGAAGGGTACCAAAAAACCCAGGAATCAAGATATATCTTAATGCGATATTAAAAAAAGAAAACAAAGATAAAATCTCCATCATGAACAAAATTTTAAAGACAGGATCAGTGTTGAATCATATTGGAATCTAAGGCAAAAAAAATCAGTAATATTGATCCAGTTTCTAATGAAATTTTTGATAATTTTGTCTGTCATGACTTTTGTGGTGTTTTTTTTTTTTGTTTTGTTTTTTTTATTTTTTGCATGAAATCTGACACAGGGAGGACCTAGAGCTGAAATTCCATGAGGACTCCTATCTCATTGCTATTGGATGTGTTCTGTAAAAGGACTGGGTCCCAGAATAAACCATCTATTTCACGCTGCAAGGGCAGAGCAAGAACGAGGTCAAGACACAAGTGCTGCTAGGGTAGTGGAGGTGAGAGAAGCCTGGCTTTTAAGGATGGGCAGTGATAAGGGCTACTGAGGTGGGCATCCTCCTGGAGGATGTGTGTGGAGGAGGTGGGGTGGGGTCAGTGGTGCTAGGCACTCGCTCAGGGTTAAGACAAGAGGTGCAGACCATGCATGAAGAAACTCAGATTTCACTTTCACTTTGAGTGGAGAGTGAACGTCTTGTGGTGGTTGGCTATCATTGTTTTGGGAGCACCTGCTCTGTGCCAAGACCCCTGGAGGGCCCCGTGGTCAGATCAGGAGCCCACAAGGTAGCCAGTGAGGCAGGGTTTGTGGGAGTGGTGCGTGGTGGGTGGGAGGGTATCCACTCCATACCCTTCTTTTGGGCAGCTAGAGAGCTGTCCTCTCACACACTCTCCCTTCAACCACTAAAATCTCTGCTGGCATTTTCTTCAATCTGAAACTGGCAGTGAATCCCGGAGAGGCTCCCGAGAATGAAGCCAATGGTGATGTGCGTCCTTCCACAGGCCTCTTCTCCTGGAGGTCTTTCCCTCTGGAGCCTTCTTAGGTAGAGTCAGAACCTCTGCTGGCACAGGCAGGGTAGTTCTGTGATTTAAAACAGGAAGCTTAAAAAATAAATAAATAAAACAGGAAGCTCTCAGGTGGAGGGCTCAGAAAAACCTCCTATCACTCTGGCTGCTGTTGAGCAGGGTGGGTGCCCACCCCTCACACTTTTGGACAGAGTGTGGTCTGTACACACAAGAAAACAGCCCTGGCATGGGTTGGAGGCTACCTTGTAGATAGGTCTGGCAAAGGTCCCCGGGTTATTAGGTCCAAAAGGGGGTGGTGTCCAATGGGCGCAGGACAGAGCAGCCTGCCCTGGACCTAAGTGGGGTCTTACTCTCTCTGTACTCTTTCTTGGGCAGCTCTCATGGGAGGTCTTCTTGTCCAGCCATGGCTTTGTGCTGGGAGGGGCTGAGGCAGCTCCCACTGTGTTTGTGACCCTCTCAAAGACTCTGTACCCCACGAGTTCTCAAAATTCCTTTGTTGTCCTTGGGAAGGCCACACCACCATTGTCTTTCCCTCCAGACTCTCACCAGGCTGGAGGCTGGCAGAGAGCTCTGGACCTCCTCAGCTATACTATGGACCACAGCTCTGAAGAGCCCAGCCTTCAGCTTTAGTTTCTGTTCTTCTGGAAGCAGACTCTGAGAAAGCATGTGGGCACAGGAAGTTTATTTGGGAACTGGTCCCAAAGGGAAGCAGGACATAGAGGATGGGGCAAAGTGAGATAGAGAAGGAGACAAAACCAGTATCAGGTAAGATTTTGAGGTTGTCACCTCATGTTACTGGGCCACTTTCAAGGATTATTCACTGGAAGATCAGGAGCTGGAACATATGCTGTTCCCATCTCCCACTGGTTGGGGTGGTCCCCAGAGGCATTAATAATGGACTTTGGTGGGCAGACTGGGTGGCTCAGAGGTTTGGCACTGCCTTCGGCCTAGGGTGTGATCCTGGAGTCCCAGGATCGAGTCCCACGTCAGGCTCCCTGCATGGAGCCTGCTTCTCCCTCTGCCTGTGTCTCTGCCTCTCTCTCTCTCTCTCTCTCTCTGTCTCTCATGAATAAATAAATTAAATCTTAAAAAAAAATGGACTCTGGCAAAGGTGTTCAGACACAGAGCAGCTCCTGTTCGCTATTTTTTCTCTCTTTTTTGAAAACTTGAAGTAAAACTGGTATAAAACATTATATAAGTTTCAAGTGTACAACATTATAATTCGACATCTGTATGCAGTAGAAAGTGATCACCACCAAAAGTCTAGTTACCATCCATCACCGTACATTGACCCCTTTCATTCATTTTGCTCACCTCCAATCCTTTTCCCTTCTGGTAACTATCAGTCTGTTCTCTATGAGTTTTTCATGTTGTTTACTTTGTTTGTTTCATTAGATTCCATAAATGAGTGAAATCATACAGTTTTTATCTTTCTTTCATTGACTTATTTTGCTTAGCACAATACCCTCAAGATCATGATACCATGTGGCTCAAAGCCCCTTCCCTCTGATCATGGTTGGCCTTTCTGAGGTAGCTGGCCCCCATCCTGAAACTATCTCAGGGCCATCAGGAGTTGCAGCATAAATTACCAGGGCCCACCATGAATAGCCAAGATACTCCCAGTACTCAGGAAATCCCAAGGATTTAGAGGTTACCTCCCAGGAACCATGGACAAAGACCAGTCAAATTCTTTATTATTTAACGTTTGCCTATTCTGATTTGTTAGTGGTGATTGCTTTGAGAATCGTGCTAAGGAAGATTCTGAGGCTAGACTCAGGCTCAGTAGAGGAGAATGTCATGGTGGGTGGAGGTGGTGGGAGCATTCATGCCCCTTCTTTGAAATCCCTGCATAGTTAGAATTCTCAGAATGAGAGGCAGTTTTGTAGACACTGGAATACGTTATAACTTATCTAAAGAATTGGTTAGTAAAGCCTGGGGAAAACACTTGGAATATAAATTTTTGTACAGAGAGGAAAGAAGCCCTTTTCAAAGGTGATGGCAATATTGGTTCCCATCTATTAAATGCCAGAAACTGTGGTAGATGTCTTCTATTTGTTCCCTCATTTAATCCTCATAGCGTCCCCATAAACATCTTTCTTTTTTCCAGTTGAAGTATAGTTGGCACACAATGTTACGTTAGTTTCAGGTGTACAACATTTTGATTGGATAAGTCTATGTTATGCTATGCTCACCACAACTGTGGCTGACATCTGCCGCCATAGAATGCCGCTACAGTATATTCCTTACGCTGTACCTTTATTCCCTGTGACTTACTCACTCCATAGCCAGAAGTCTGTGCCTTCCATGCCCCCTCATCCATTTTGTCCAACCTCTCACCTCCCTCCTCTCTGGCAACCATCAGTTTGTTCCCTGTACATAGGGTCTATTTCTGGGCAGTTTTTGTTTGTTTGTTTTTGTTTTTTAGATTCCACATATAAGTCATATAAGTGAAATCATATGGTATTTGTCTTTGACTTATTTCCCTTAGCATAACACCCTCTAGGTCCATCCACATTGTTGCAAATGGCATGATCTCCTTTTTTTATTCCATTGTACAAAAAACACTTTTTAAAATTCCCATTTCTCTTGACAACCAACCTGAGACTCAGAGAAGTTGAGTAGCTAGCTTATCCAGGGCCACACAGTTTTGCAGTCTCTGTTTTTGTTACATCACTGATCTGCCTTATTGGTAAACTTCTGCAAGCTACAGGCATGAGATGGGTCAACAGTCTGAGGAGCATAAATGGAGAGGTTACTCTGTCATACACAATGATCTAAATATGAGGAAATAGACTCAAACCTTGCAGGGGCCAAGAGAAAGGGGAGCTCAGACCGAGCTGGTTATCAGAGTGGGCTTCCTGGAGGAAGCAGAGCATGAGGAGAGCACTAGAAGGGGAAAGATTGTGGTGTGTGGGTAGGAAGAGAGTGAAGGATGAGCATCCTGGGAGAGGCCTAGCCTAGGTTAAGTAGAGGGACATGTGGGTAGCAGGGAAGGCCAGGTCAAGGGTAGCCCAAAGGTGATGGAGGGGCTTAGACTGGAAGCATGAGCAGTAGAAGGCCACAGAAAGCTACAGAATAGCAGAACAGTTCAATAGTTCCTGGGGGCTGCCTTGCTCAGATGAGGGGCTTACAGATTGCAGATAAAACCTTGGTTCATGCTCCTTTCACAGTGGAGAATCCAAGGTTCAGAGAAGTTCTTGGGTTCATCACAGGTCGCCTAGGAGGAGATGTGGGAGCCAGAACTGGGGGGTCGGATCTCTGAGCACAGAGTTATGCTTTAACTACTATGTAAGCTATCTCCCAACCATGAGTCACTGTGAAAGTGTAGAAGACCCACCTTGTGGCAAGGTGCTGTGTGGTCTGGAGAGAGACAGGGGGACAAAGGAAGCCTCATGAGTGGAGCAGAGGCACTGTACAGGCTGAGAGTAGATAGGCATGCTGAAGGGAGCACTGCTGGGAACATGGGATGAAGAGGAGAGGCTTCAATGAGGGCTTTCATGAAGACTCTGATGTTTTCACAGCATCCTTGCACACTTGCCCCTGTCCCCAAGTGCCTACCTGCCTGCCTGTGCCTTTGCTCACAAGAGGGCTGCATCCTCTGATGGCTGGTACTTCTTGAGGGGTTTATTTTCAGCTGCCTGCCTAATTGTAAACTGGGATGAATGCTAATGAGGCCACTGTTCATATGGGATGATAGTAGAATAAATTCCACATAGGACTTGCAGTGAGACCAATAGAAGGAGTTAGTATATGGAATGCCTGGATGGCTCAGTGATTGAGCGTATGCCTTTGGCTCAGGGCTTGATCCCAGAGTCCAGGGATCGAGTCCCACATCGGGCTCCCTGTAGGGAGCCTGCTTCTCCCTCTGCCTATGCCTCTGCCTCTCTCTCTCTCTCTGTGTCTGTAATGAATACATAAATAAAATCCTAAAAAAAAATAAGTCAGCAGAAAGAATAATGAACTTTGGGGTCCATAGGCTCATGTGGTGGGCAAATCTGAGCCCCCCACAACCTGCCCCTGCACCCCACCTCCTGAGCATCTGTCACTGCTTTAACTCCCTGTGGAGTGATTTCTTGAAGTCTTCATAAACAACTGTCTAAACCCTCCTCAATCACAGAAGGTGTTTTAGCTGCTAGTAGCAAAAATGTCTGCCCAAGCAGCTTACCCCGCCAGGGGACTGATTGGCTCAGGCATCAGATTTGGATCCTCAGACCCCACAGCCATCCTTGCCATTCTTTTGGCTCTGCCTTCTACTTTGTGTGGAAACTATCATCAGGCTGTGAGCACATTTCAACCTTTGTGTCTGTGCCTCACAGTGCTCAGAGGAAGAGAGGCCATCTCATTCATTCATTCATTCACTCATTCACTCATTCTTCCAGCAAATATTTATTGGGTACTTACCACATGCACGGTACTGTTCTAGGTGCTAGAGTTAAATCAGTGAATGGAACAGGTGCAGATGTATTGCCCATGAGGCTCATGTTCTAGAAGGGGAAGGAAGATGGCAGTAACTGGGGTAAGTCAGTCTATTATGTGGATGTCATAAAGTGATGAGAAGAAGGTGAGAGAAGGTGATGAGAGGATGTGGAACTGTAGGGTAATTAGGCCTCATTGAAAAGTTTTCAGGAGGAAGAGGGATGTTCTGGAAGCCAGTGAAGAGAAGGTACAAAGAAGGGGGTTACCTGCGGTGTCTGGTGCCGCTCAATAGTCAGGGAGGAGGGGGACGGAGGTCAGATTTAGCACATCTGGTGTCATGACATTGATGAAGGTATGGGAGTGGGGCGGTGGGGACAGAAACCCTAATCAGTGGGTGTGAGAGAGAGGGGAGAAGAGATAGTTGGCATGAGTGATTCTGAGAGTTGCGTTGCCAAGGGAGCAGAGAAATGGAGGGTAACTAGCAGGAGAGAGGAATCAAGAGAAATTTTTTTAAACTGAGAGGAGTAAAAGTATGTTTCTTTGCTGATGGGATTAGTCCAGAGGAGACAGAAATTCTTGATGCAAGAGAGAAAGAATTATAGCAGCTCTTTCTTAAGGGTAAGAAAACTAGCCCGAGGCTCTGGCAGGCCTTCTCCCATGATTAAGCCATGCATCTATGCCTTGTGGTGTGGAGGCTGTTTGGCTAGGACCACGGTCCTGAGCCAGTTACTGAAGAGGGTGGTTGGATTACCTTTGCACTTTACCCCTGGAACTGGGGAGCAGGTTGGCTTCCCTTGAATCATGGGGGACTAGACAGTGGATATGTGAATGGAAGTTAAGAAGTAAAATAGATACAGAAGAGGCAGCTGTCAGTGTCCACTGGGGTCTATTTCCCTGGCTACCAGTACCTTTCACACCTATGCCTTCAAAGACACTCATACCCATGGGAATTCCCCAAAAGGAGTCAAGGCTGAGATATCACCTCTGGCATGCTGTGCCAGGACTACTGTATCTGGACCCTAATCCATTAGCTTTAAATAGAATGCCTTCTAGTGCAGCCACCTGTGTCTGAAAGACTTGCAGGTCAGCCCTAGAACACTGGGTGTGCAATGGTAGAGGAAGAATAGGATGGCTGTTAAGAACAAAAACTACCTGTTGGTGAAGGGGAGTATGAGAATGCACTCACAGCTGTCATGGGCGTACAGTACACAAGACTGGAAAAGGATGATAAGGCTCCTATCCCAGGGCCAGCCATTGAACAGCCCTTGTAGTGCCTCCTGCGAGTCTCTGTGGCCACTAACTACTATGAAGTCCAGGATCCAGGCTCTGGGGGGCTCTGTCAGCAGGCCACTGTGCTGCCCACTTCCTATTGGTTTGGATATTGCATGGGGCATAGAGGGTCACAGGCTGTGGTCAGCCAGGCTCAGCCTCTCATGTATTTGCTTAGGGCTGCTCTCACAGTGAGAGAGCTCATCTGGTTATAATCTTTGAGTCTGGGAGTTTCTGCATCCTTCTGACAAGCCATTGTTCTCCGATCAGTGCTTTTCAGTCTTGAGCCTGTATCAGAATTGTCTGGAGGACTTTTTAGAACACAGAGTATTGGGTCCCCACCTTCAGGTTTTAGATCCAGTAGGTCTGGAGTAAGAGCCTGAGAATTTGTATTTCTAATACATTTCTTGGGGCTGCTGATGCTGTTGGTCCAAGGACACACTTTGAGAACCAAATTGGATCTAACTTTAAAGGCTTCTACCTTCATCTTGGCCTCTAGGTTGTGTGTGTGTGTGTGTGTCTCCTCTACCCCACTGCTGCATCCCAGAGAAAACTTTCTAGTGAAAATTCCTGTAGTCAGGCTGGAAATGCTCACTGCTAGGGGAGGGAGGGTGCATGGAGGAGTAGCGCATAAGGTCTTTGCCCAACTTTGTCTCCTGCTAGTAAGCCTTCCTCCATTTCCACTTGAGCCAAAAAAGTCAGCTTTCCCAGTCCTGCTGACTTCAAATTTGAGAACTGTGGTCCCGTGCTGCCCCTAGGGCATCTGCTCTCCTCAGGGATGTCAGGCAGAGGTAATGACAGACCCCAGGTGAATCTCCCATTCAGAGACTTGCTACAAGGAAGGCCTTGGCCTCTCCCTGCTGTCTCCTGCCCAGGATAGAGACAAACAACTTCCCACTCCTGAGAGGAGAAAGGAGGCCCTGCTACATGGTTCATAAAGAGGCAAATGTCTCTTCTGCAGAATTTATCTCATTTAGTCTTCTCCAGGACCAGTGCAAGGGTAGAATTGGGCTCCTGCTTTACAGAGAAATTGAAGTTCCAAGCAGTCACAAAACTTATCCAGGGACATTCAGCTAGGGAGTGGGAATCTGGGATTTGAGCATAAACAGTTTTGTTTTTAGCCTGCTCTTAATTACCTTGCCTTACCAACTCAGTCTTGTTGGATTGGGACTATTTGATTTTCAGGACCAGAAACCAAGTCTAATCAGCTTCCCCACAAATGTAAGAGCTCAGGGGTGCTCCATAGAGCCATGGGACAGGAAGTGTGTGCAAGACTTAGGTCTGGATGTGTTCAGGGTTCAGGGGCCCCCCAGTTCCGAGGCACGTGGCCCTTCTCTGACTGTCTCTCTCCCTTATATCTACTGGCCTTCTTTGCTTCTCCAGACATAGAAAAACATGGCTACTGCTCCCAAATTTGACTCTTTTCCTAGGAATGCCACTTATGGAAACCAAGAAGAGGGGTCAAGCTGAGTAGACTAAGTATTTGAGTGAGAGAATTTTGGAAACACTCTGCCTGAGTTTCAAACTCAGGGCTACTGTTTATTAGCTGTACCACTTGGGCATGTTACCTCACTTCTCCAACAAAATGATGAGAACAGTAGCACTCACACGGTGGGTGTGAGGAGTAAGTTACTACATGCAGAGCACTTAGAACAGAACCTGGCACATGGCAAGTATTCAAATAGTATTAATCAATCTTCTTCCACTTCTTACCATTGTTGTTGTTCTCTCTGAATTCCAATGAGAGTTTCTGTGAACCAGTCTTTGACTGGCTCAGCTTATATTGGCCTGTATATTTGGTATAACTTGTCCAATTGGCTGTGTGAAAACCTGTGCTGGGGTGCCACCTATGAAGATGGGAGGGAGTGAGGGAGACAGATGGACCTCTGGAAAGGCGGGAGTGTTTTGATGGGCATCCCAAAGGTGTGGGTCAGATCTAGATTGACCAAAAATCCCTGTTTGCCTGGAACTGAGTGGTTTCCTGAGAAATGAGATTCTTAGTGCTAAAATTAAGAAGGTCCCAGGCAAACGAGGAAGCCTAGTCAACCTAGAAGTTGGTCATTCCATAAGAACTGATTTTAGGGATCCCTGGGTGGCGCAGCGGTTTGGCGCCTGCCTTTGGCCCAGGGCGTGATCCTGGAGACCCGGGATCGAGTCCCACATCGGGCTCCCTGTGCATGGAGCCTGCTTCTCCCTCTGCTTGTGTCTCTGCCTCTCTCTCTCTCTCTCTCTCTCTCTCTGTGTGACTATCATGAATAAATAAATTAAAAAAAAAAAAAGAACTGATTTTAGTGATTCTCAGGTGGGGACAACATGCCAGCATAATATGTTGTTGAATCCCTCTCCTGAAATCATTGGAGGGAGAGTGAAAAGATAGATGAGGCAGTTTTGGAAATACTTTCTGATCTGTCCTGGACTGCTCCAAAAATTTGTTTTCTATCATCGCTCTCTATTCCCACTTTCCAGCCCTGACCCTTGCTGGCCATTAATGTCCCGAAGATTCTCCAGTGTTTCCAATTTCTTAGCTATTGCTCAATATCATGACCATTACTAAGAAGGTGTTTTCCACATCCCAAGCCTCTCCTTTCACCAACCTGTCTTGCCACATGAAACTCGATTATTTCCTCCTCTGGCTTAATGCACTGAGACTGAATTAAAATTCAAGGGTTTTATTGAATTAAACCTGTTACAGCTCGTTAGAGTCTTAGCCTGGATAACTTCATTGGATTAGTCAGTTCTTGAAGCAGTGCCCCAGCCTGGGACACAGAAACTTGTACTTGGAGTAGAGAAGGGAAGACTGTGGTGTGAGGCTACACCATGGTAGAAGAGGGCCCTGGCCATCCTGGGGCAGGAGTGAGCCCTAGGGTGTAGAGGCAAGTTACTCTCTTCCCAAGTCAGCTATCCAGTCTGTGCTAAATTAGAGATGCCTGCTTTTCCTTCTGGCTCAGAACTGTGGGCAACTTTTCAAAGAGCTAGAAAGAAAAAGAAAGGCTGATAATAGTCTGGGTTCCAGAGGTTGGTGTGGATATTCTGAATGAGTCTCTAAGAAAAACAGGCTTTCAGAATCTAATTCTTTTCTGAGACTTGTTCTTTTTTTTCAATGTCCATACATGGTGGGTGGGGGGGCATTGGGACATTGATAAGGGAATTATGTGATACATTCACTCACCCACTGTTGGAGCTAAATTTAAGCAAATTCACACCTTGAAAATAAGCTTATAAGATTAAGTAAGAAAAAAAGACTCAAATTACTAAAATTAGACATTAAAATGGATTACTGCTAATTCTATAGATATGAAAAGGATTGTAAGAGAGTGCTATGAACAATGATAAGCCAAAATATTGGATAATCTAGATGACATGGACAGGTTCCTAGAAAGACAGAATCTACCAAGATGGAATTATGAAGAAATAAAACACCTGAATAGACCTATAACCCATACGGACATTATGTCAGTAACCAAAAACCTCCTAACAAAGAAAAGGCTTGGATCTGTTGGCTTTATTGGTGAATTCTACCAAACACTTAATGAAGAACTAATTCCAACCCCTCTCATACTTTCCCAACAAGTTGTAAAGGAGAAAACTTCCTAATTTATTCCAAGGCCAGCATTTCTTTGATGATAAAACTGACAAAGACAAAATGAGTAAAGAAAACAATGTACCAATATCCACTATGAACATTGATGCAAAAATCTTCAACAGAATACTAGCAGATTGAATTTCTCCATATTGAAGGAAATATACACTATGATCAAATGGGATTTCTACTTGTAATGCAAGAATGTTCCTTTTTTAAAATTTTTATTTAAATTCAGTTTGTCAGCAGATGGTATAATACCCAGTGCTCTCATCTCATCATGTGTCCTCCTTAATGCCCATTACCTAGTTACCTTAACCTCCCACCTGCCTCCTCTTCTACAACCATTTGGGTTTTTTCCCCCAGAGTTAGGAGTCTTTTGCGGTTTATCTTCCTCTCTAATTTTTTTTGCCACTCAGTTCCTCCCCTTCCCTTATGGTCTCTTTCACTATTTCTTATATTCCACATATGAGTGAAACCATATGATAATCGTCTTTCTCCGATTGACTTATTTCACTCAGCATAATGCCCTCTAGTTCCATCCACATTGAAGCAAATGGTGAGTAATATTCTGGCATATACCAAAAAATATATATATATATTCTTTATCCATCCACTTTATCCATTCATCTGTCAAAGGGCATCATGGCTGCTTCCACAGTTTGGCTACTGTGGACATTGCTGCTGTGAACATTGGGGTGCAGGTATCCCAGCGTTTCACCACATCTGTATCTTTGGGGCAAATATGCAGTAATGCATTAGCTGGGTCATAGGTTGGCTATATTTTTTAACTTCTTAAGGAACCTCCACACTGTTTTTCATAGTGGTTGTACCAGCTTGCATTCAGCCAAGAGTGCAAGAGGGCTCCCCCTTCTCCACATCCTCTCCAACATTTGTTGTTTCCTGTCTTGTTAATTTTCACCATTCTCACTGGTGTGAGGTGGGATCTCATTGTGGTTTTGATTTGTATTTCCCTGATGGCAAGTGATGTGGAGCATTTTTTCATGTGCTTATTGCTCATGTGTAGGTCTTCTTTGGTGAAATTTCTGTTCATGTCTTCTGCCCATTTCTTGACTGGATTGTCTATTTTTTGAGTGTTAAGTTTGATAAGTTCTATTTATTTATTTATTTATTTATTTATTTATTTATTTATTTATTATAGGCACACAGTGAGAGAGAGAGAGGCAGAGACATAGGCAGAGGGAGAAGCAGGCTCCATGCACTGGGAACCCGACGTGGGATTCGATCCCGGGTCTCCAGGATTGCGCCCTGGGCCAAAGGCAGGCACTAAACCACTGCGCCACCCAGGGATCCTGATAAGTTCTTTATAGATCTTGGATACTAGCCCTTTACCTCATATGTCATTTGCAAATATCTTCTCCCATTATGTAGGTTGTCTTTCAGTTTTGTTGCCTGTTTCCTTTGCTGTGCAGAAGCTTTTTATCCTGATTAAGTCCAAATAGTTCATTTTTGCTTTTGTTTCCTTTACCTTCATAGATGTGTCTTGCAAGAAGTTGCTGTGGCCAAGTTCAAAAAGGGTGTTGCCTGTGTTGTCCTCTAGGATTTTGATGGATTCTTGTCTCAAATTTAGTTCTTTCAACCATTTTGAGTTTATCTTTATGTATGGTATAAAAGAATGGTCCAGTTTCATTGTGATGCATGTGGCTGTCCAATTTTCCCAACACCACTTAATTGAAGAAGCTATTTCCAGTGTATATTCTTTCCTGCTTTTTTTTTTTAATTTTTTTTATTTGTTTATGATAGTCACACACACACACACACACACACACACACACACACAGAGGCAGAGACATAGGCAGAGGGAGAAGCAGGCTTCATGCACCGGAAGCCTGACGTGGGATTCGATCCTGGGTCTCCAGGATCGTGCCCTGGGCCAAAGGCAGGCGCTAAACGGCTGCGCCACCCAGGGATCCCTCTTTCCTGCTTTGTTGAAGATGAGTTGACCATAGAGTTGAGGATCCATTTCTAGGTTCTCTATTCTGTACCATTGATCTATGTGTCTGTTTTTTTGTTTTTTTGTTGTTTTTTTTTTTGCCAGTACACTGTCTTGATGATCACAGCTTTGTAATACAGCTGTAAGTCAGGCATTGTGATACCCCCAGCTTTGTTTTTCTTTTCCAGCATTCCTCTGGCTATTTGGGATCTTTTCTGGTTCCATACAAATCTGTGAAAAAAGTCCTTAGTATTTTGATAGGGATTGCATTGAATGTGTAAATTGCTCTGAGTAGCATAGACATTTTCATAACATTTATTCTTCTAATCCATGAGCATGGAATGTTTTTCCATCTCTATGTGTCTTCCTCAATTTCTTTTATAAGTGTTCTGTAGGTTTTTGTTGTTGTTGTTCTGTAGTTTTTTTTTTAAGATTTTATTTATTTATTCATGAGAGACAGAGAGAGAGAGAGGCAGAGACACAGGCAGAGAGAAGCAGACTCCATGCAGGCACCTGATGTGGGACTTGATCCCAGGACTCCAGGATCACACCCTGGGCCAAAGGCAGGCGCTAAACTGCTGAGCCACCCATGTATCCCCCTGTTCTGTAGGTTTTTTTTTTTTTAATTTTTATTTATTTATGATAGTCACACACACAGAGAGAGCGAGAGAGAGAGAGGCAGAGACACAGGCAGAGAGAGAAGCAGGCTCCATGCACCAGGAGCCTGATGTGGGATTCGATCCCGGGTCTCCAGTATCGCGCCCTGGGCCAAAGGCAAGCGCCAAACCGCTGAGCCACCCAGGGATCCCTGTTCTGTAGTTTTTAAGAGTACAGAACCTTTACCTTTTTGGTTAGGTTCGTTCTTAGTTATCCTTTGTTTTTGGGTGCAATTGTAAATGGGATTGATTTCTTAATTTCTCTTTCTTTAGCCTCATTGCTAGTGTATAGAAATGCAACTGATTTCTGTGCATAAGAATGTTTCAACAGATTAATTTGATCAATATGCCACATTAAAAGAATGAAGGAAAAGAAAACACATGACCATCTCAATTGATGCAGAAAAAGTATTTGACAAAATCTAACATTCTTTCATGATAAAACACTCAAGAAATTAGGAATAGAAAGAAACTGTCTCAATATAATAAAATACATACACGAAAACCCCTTAGCTAACATCATACCCAATGGTGAAAGACAGAATGCTTTTCCTCTAAGATCAGGCATAAGGTAAGGATGTCCACTGTTACTACTTTTATTCAACATACTAATGAATGTTCTAGCCAGCAATTCAGCAAGAAGGAGAAATAAAGGACATTCACATGGAAAGGAAGAAGTAAAATTATTTCTGTTCCCAGATTATATGATTATATCGTGGAAAACTAAAGATTTTATTAGTTCTACTAGAACTAATAAACAAACAAATTAAGAGGATATAAAATCAACATGTTGTATTCCTATACACCAACAATGAACAATTTTAAAAGGAAATTAAGATGGTTCCACTTACAATAGCATTAAAAAGAATAAAATTCTCAGGAATTAACAGGGAGGTGAAAAACTTGTACAATATAAGTTACAAAGCATTGGTGAAAGAAATTAAAAAAGATATAAATAAATGGAAAGACATCCTATGTTCATGAATTTGAAGACAATATTGCTAAGATGTTAATACTTTCCAAAGTGATCTATGGAATCAACACAATCTCCATCAAAATCTCAATGATGTTTTTGGCAGAAGTAAAAAAAAAATGCATCTTAAAATTCAAAAGGAATCTTACGGTATCATGAACAGCCAGAAAAATCTTGAAAAAGAGGGACCAAATTGGAGTACTCACTTTTTGATTTCAAAACCTATTACAAAGCCACAATCAAAACTGTGTGGCACTGGCATAAAAGACAGACACATAGACCAATGGGATGTAATAGAGAGCCCAGAAATAAACCCTCTACATGATCAAATGATTTTTGACAAGGGTGAAAAGACCATCCAATGGGGTTGTAAAGAACAATTTTTCCAACAAATGATGGCAGGGAAACTCGATGTCTACCTACTAAAGAATGAAGCTTGTCCCTAATCTTATACAAAAAGTTAACTAAAAAATGGATCAAAGACCAAAACGTAAGGGCTAAAAATATGAAACTATTTATAGGGAAACTCTCAGGGAAACCAGGGCAAAATCTTCCTGACATTGAATTTAGCCATGATTTCTTGGGTATGACACCAGAGGACAGGCAACAAAACAAACAAACAAAATAGGTGAACTGGACCTCATCAAAATTAAAAACTTTTATGAATCAAAAAACATTATCAATAGAGTAAAAAGGCAACCCACAGAATGGCAGAGAATACTTGTGACTCACATTTCTAATAAAGGATTACTATCCAGAATATATAGAGAACTCCTACAACTCAACAACAAGAAAACAAGCAAACTTTCAATTAAAAAAAAGAGCAAAGAGGGTGATCCCTGGGTGGCTCAGTGGTTTAGCGCCTGCCTTTGGCCCAGGGCACTATCCTGGAGTCCCGGGATCGAGTCCCACGTAGGGCTCCCGGCATGGAGCCTGCTTTTCCCTCCTCCTGTGTCTCTGCCTCTCTCTCTCTCTCTCTGTCTATCATAAATAAATAAATAAATCCTAAAAAAAAAGAGCAAAGAAATTGAAAAAAACATTTTACCAAGAAAGATATACAAATGGCCAATAAGCATATGAAAAGATGCAAACAAATGCAAACCAAAGCCACAATGAAATATAATCCCACACTGGTTGGGTGGTTACTATAAAAATGAAAACAAACAGCAGTAAATGACCAGGGATGGTGAGGATGTGGAGAAAAGGAGCAATGATGCACTTTTGGTGCAAATGTAAAATGGTGCAGCTGCTGTGGAAAACAGTATGGCAGTTCCTAAAAAAATTTACAATGGAATTACTATATGATTCAGCATTTCCACCAAAAATATTTGAAAGCAAGGTCTCGAAGAGATAACATGGAAGAACCTTGACAACACTATACTAAAGTGAATAAGCCAGACACAAGAAGAAATATACTGAATGATTCTATGTAAAGGAGGTTCTTAAAGCAGTCAAAATCACAGAGACAGAAAGTAGAATGGTGGTTTCCAAGTGCTGGAGGCAGAGGAGATGAATGGTTGTATAACGGGTACAGAGTTTCAGTTTTGCAAGATGTACAGTTCTTGGGACAGATGACGGTGATAGCTGCACAGCAATATAAATGCTCTCAAAGGGGGAGAGCAAGGGGCACTGGTGATTTCTGGAGACATTTTTGGTGTCATATCCAAAAGAAGAGAGATGCTGGTATTTAGTGGGTAGAAGCCAGGGATGTTCCTAAACAACCTACTATGTACAAGACGGCTCCCATAACAAATAATTACCTGGCCCACAGTGTCAATAGCTCTGAAGTTGGGAAATTCTGGGTTACATTGGTTGATATTATGTAAATCTCTATATGCTTTTTGGTATTTTGTTTAATAGTTTCATCAATTGTGAGAAAGGAGTGTTAAGATCTAGAACTATGATTATGGATTTGTCTATTTCTCCATTTATTCTGCCCATTTTTGCTTCCTGTATTTTGATGCTCTGTATTAAGTGTAGACAAGTTTAAGATTTTATGTTTTCTTGATGAATTATCTCTTTCATTATTATACGTAATTCCTTTTCTCCGGTAATTCTTGTATTCAACAGGAAAGGTATATATATTAAAAAAAAAAAACCACTATATAAACACTTAAGTAAGTATTTGGTAAGTGAGGTGAGATTGTGCCCTGAAACAGGATAGGGAAATGGAGAGGTATGGAAAGGAAGGCATCATTTTGAGGTGTGCTCAAGTATGGGAGCCTCTGGGCAGATGCAGTCTGCTCTGTTTTTAGCCTTGTCATACCATCCAAATACCATCCAAATAAATCATAATTTATGTGACTGATGAAGTCTTTGTGGGTAGTGGCAGAGACTTCTCCTTTATTCGCATTTAAACTTGTTTTGACTCTGTTGTTCTTTTACTTCTTTCCATGTGAATTTTAGGATTTGTTTGTCAGATTCCATGACTCACTCTACTAGTTTAAATAAGATAAAACTTTCACATTTTTTTATGTATAGATAAGAGATTCCATGGACTTAAAGGTTTTATTTTTTAAAAAGTTTCTGGGGCAGCCCTGGTGGCCCAGTGGTTTAGCGCTGCCTTCAGCCCAGGGTGTGATCCTGGAGACCCAGGATCGAGTCCCACGCTGGGCTCCCTGCATGGAGCCTACTTCTCCCTCTGCCTGTGTCTCTGCCTCTCTCTTTCTCTCTGTGTCTGTTGTGAATGAATAAATAAAATCTTAAAAAAATAATAAATAAAAATAAAAAAGTTTCTGTGTAAGCAAGGAAAGAGGAAAGTAGAAATGGTCATTTTCTGCCTTAATTAAAAAAAAATACCCCCAAATATTTATCACTTAGAAACAAGGATGTTGAATATTTAAATATTATTACCAGGGCAAATAAATTATTAAAAAAGAAAAGAGATCATAATACATATTTAGGAGTCAAAATTAGTCTCATAGGCCATAGTGATAATTTCTGAAGTCCAGGTATATTTTGTTAAAAAGAAGAAAAAGTAAGGATAATAAATACTTTTCTGCACCTGTTGAGAAAGAGGCAAAATTTCTTCTTATCTCATTGAGATTTCTTTTCACCAGCATTTTATAAGATCCTGTCATTTTAAGGCTAAGTACTAGAACTCTGTTGGTTAGAACGGGGAGGGAAATACGAAAGGGACAGGGACCCCAAACTTGCAAAATGGGAAAGAAATGTAGACAGGATAATTACATAAATGGCATTATACTATACACCTATAATCACTTTGAATTTTAGCTGAAACTGCAGTGAATAGACTGATTTAGAGAATTGGCATCTTTTTGAGAGTCTTGCCATACCAAATGTGCTTTCTCTCCCCATTCATTTCAACCTTTCTCTTTTAAGAGTTTTTGAAATTCTTACCTGTAAAGGACTTACACATGTTTTATTACATTAATTCCCAGGCACCTGACTATTTTGTAGCTAAGATAAAAAGTGTCCTTTGTAAGATTTCATGTTCTAATTGATTGCTACTGTTGGGTAGGAGAGCTTTGGTGACTTGCTGAATGCTCTCATTTGTTATAATATTTGTTCTGTCCATCTCTTTGAGACATCTACACATCATTGGTAAATTGTGATTTTAAAAAAACTTCCTTTGTAATCCTTATGTTTATTCTTCTTAAGGTATTTAGACAGCCAGGAGTTTCAGGACAAGAGTAAATAGAAGTGATTATAGCACTGAGTCCACAGATAGGATAGCCAGTCACCTTTGTCTTGTTCCAGGCTTTGAAAGGGATGGCCTACTGCTGCACTATTGACAATACTTGCTGCTATAGGTTTTTGAAATGCACTTTACCATGTTAAGGAAGTTTGTTTTTTATTTCTAGTTTTCTATGAATTTTTTTCTTAGATCATGAAAAGAGCATCAAATTTTATAAGAGGATTTTTCTGCATTTATTGACATTATTTTTCTGGCTTTCTCATTTATCATGTATGGGCACACACGTGTGTATATGTCTGAATTTGAATGTTTACAATATTTATACCTGGATTAGTGGGGGGGTGGTATTTTTCTCTGAATATTCAAAGGTAACATTAGCTATAATTTTCCTTTCTTATACTGTTATCTTCTTGTCCTGTATTCAAGACATTACTAGTCTATAAAATGAATCTAACAGATCTCACTAGTAAAAATTTCTGGATTTAATTTATGTTGTGGATTGAATTGTAAATATGAGTTCAATGTATATATATATTTTTTTAAGATTTTATTTATTTATTCATAAGAGGCACAGAGAGAGAGAGGCAGAGACACAGGCAGAGGGAGAAGCAGGCTTCATGCAGGAAGCCTGATGTGGAACTCGATCCAGGACTCCAGGATCATGCCCTGGGCCGAAGGCAGGTGCTAAATCACTGAGCCACCCAGGTGTCCCAAGTTCACTATCTTTAATAGGGAGAAACTCATTCAGATTTTTAAAAATTGAACTGTATTTGACATATAACATTGTACAAGTCTAAAGTGTACATGTTGATTTAGTACACTGATATAAAATGGTGACCATTAGAGTGATAACTGACACTTCTATCATGACACATAATTAGTGTTTCTTTTTTGTGGTAGGAATAATTAAGATCTATTCTTTTAGCAAGTTTGATGATTATAATACAGAATTGTCTATATTCACTATGCTATGTAACAGACCTCTTTCAGACTTAGCTCATTTAGTGTAATGTCCTCAAGGTCCATTCATGTTGCTGCAAGTGGCAGGATTTCCTTATTTCTCATATATAATATTTCTTGTATACAATATTCCACTGTATACATATATACCACATCTTCTTTATCCATTCATCCATAGACACTTGGGTTGTTTCCGTATCTTGGCTATGGGGACTAATGCTGCAGTAAAAGTGGGTTGCACTTAACTCTTTGATATCCTGTTTTTATGTCCTTTGGGTATATACCCCAGAAGTGGGATTGCTAGATCCCATTCAGGGTTGTTGTTTTTAAGATTTTATTTAGTTTTTTGAGAGAGAAAGGGAGACACACACACACACACAGAGAGAGAGAGAGAGAGAGAGAGACAGAGAATGAGCAGGGGAAGGGGCAGAGGGAAAGAGAGAAGCAGACTCTCCACTGAGCAGGAAGCCCAACACAGGGCTTGATCCCAGGACCCTGAGATCATGACCTGAGCCCAAGCCAGTTGCTTAACCAAATGAGTCACCCAGGCACCCCCTTTTCAGGGTTTTAATTTTCTTCTTGAGCAATGTTTGGTGATTTATATTATTTCTAGAGAATTGCCCACTGTACCTAAATTTCAATTTTTTTGATATAAAGCTGTACATAATCTCTTAGGATTAAACATTATTTCTACCATATTTGTAATTAAGTCTCTTCCCCTTTCCCAACCCAGTGTTGTTTATTCGGCACTTACTCTTTCCCGCTTAATCATCTAGAGATTTTTGTATTTTATTGGTCTCTTCAATGATCAGGTTTTGAAAATAATGTGTATTCTTTAATTTCTGAGTAAAATGATTTATGTGACTATATTCATTAAACCGAAATAATTTATTATGTTGTTAATTATTCTACATCCTTCCTTTCTCTCCTTGTATTGGCTTGACTTACTTTCCATCAGAGGCCTGTTAAAACCTCCCATTATGATTGTGACTCTGTTCATTTTTTCTTGTAATTCTGCCAACTTTTGCTTTGTATGGTTAAAGCTGTGCTATTAAGTAAAGTTGTTATCTCCTAGGGCAAAATATTTTTAAATGACCTACCAAATCTATTCTTAACTGAATCTGAAGGGAGGGTCCTATAAGAAATAGAATCGAAAAGTGGAGGAAGTCTGGCTCTGGCACTGGGCACACAGACCTGGCAGGTGGGAGAGCTGATGGCGCTGCTCTGCAGCACGGGGAACACCCGGGCAGATTGCCTGCTGAGAACCTCAGGATGCAGGCCTGCATCCCGCAAATGAAATGTGGGTATGTGAGGCTTTTAATAATGAGCGGGAAAAGAAGGAAAAACTCAGACTGGAGGTAGCCAGTCTACAAGCAGATGTGAGGACAATGTTGTACTGAGAAAACGCTCTCTGCTCACAGCCTGGAGTGTAAATTGGCTAATGTCCTGCAATATGGAGTGTTGCAAGGTTGAAAGTTTCAAACAGACACGGCTGTGAGTGCCAGCCCTAGCAAAAGGGAACCGTGGGCCCCAGACTCTCACACAGCTCAAGTTCAGTTGTCTCTGGCCAGATGAGTGTGAGAGTCAAAGCAGATTAGAGGTAGCTCCTTCTCAGGGCTGTCTGTGGGGTTGCTTCAAAGGTAAGGGCACCAGAACACATCAGACAAAGGTGAGAGGATGTTGACACACTACTATTTGTCTTCCCCAGCATCCATTCTCTTTTGTAACAGAGAAATTTGGGGCATAAAGTGCCCAGTTATATTATATATATTAAAAAAAAAGTGCCCAGTTATAAATTACATTTTTCAATTTTCCTTGCTCACTGTGTGAAAGCTTGGAAAAGTTCTGGATAATAAGATGTGCAGGGACATTTTTTGGTCCTTTCAGGAATTTTTAAAAAAAGTATAGCCATGCTTGTTTTCTTTCCTTTGCTCCATCTTGCTTTTGGGAAAACATAAGTGATGGTTGAAGGTCTAGCTATAATATGCTGTTGTTTGGCTGTATTTTTATCTCTCTTGCTTTTTAAAAAACAGCTTTATCAGTATATAATTTACATACAATAAAGTTCACTCATTTAAAATGTCTTTTTTTCCAGGCACCTGGGTGGCTGAATGTTTGAGCATTTGCCTTTGGCTCAGGGCGTAATCCCGGGGTCCTGGGATTGAGTCCCACATTGGGATCCCTGCAGTGACCCTGCTTCTCCCTCTGCCTGTGTCTCTGCCTCTCTCTCTGTGTCATTCGTGAATAAATAAATAAAATCTTTAAAAAATAAATAAAACCAATGAAGAAGAAAATAGACATTGGTTACAAAGGAACAACAGTTGGATTAAGAGCAAATGCTGAGCAAAGGCAATCACAAAGATCAGAATAACATGCTCCTTATGTTCAGAACAAAATAGCTGTTGACATGGAGTTGTACACTCTGCACTCATTTCCTAGGGCTGCTGTACAAATTAACACAAACTTGGTGGCTTATTCTTTACACAGTTCTGGAGATCCAAAGTCAAGGTATCGACAGGCCATGTTCCTTTGAATGCGCCAGGGATGAATCCTTCCTTTCCTTATCCCAGCTTCTGGCGATTATCAACTGCCCTTGGAGTTCCTTGGCTGGTGGTTGTATCACTGCTTTCTCTGCCTCTGTCATTAAGGCCTTCTTCCTTGTGTCTGTGTCCAATTTCCTTCTTCTTATAAAGACATTCTTGTTGGATTAGGAATCATCCTAATCCAGTATGACTTCGTTTTATCTTGATTACATCAGCAAAGGATCCACTTCCAAATAAGGTCACATTCATAGGTACCAAGGATTAGGACTTGAAATTATCTTTCAGGGGTCCACAGTTCAATCCACATCACAAGATAAGCCTATCTTCCAACACTGAGAGAGAAATTCAGAAATTTTCTGACCAAAAATTGAGAAAGTTTACCTTTACAGAAAGAAATTCTAAAGGAGATACCTCATACTGGAGTAAAATGATTACAAATATAAGGCAGTAGATAGAAGAACAAATACTGAGAACAGGCACATTTTAAATATGTGGGTAAATGAAATGTGGGCTATCCATACAACAGAATATTATCTGGCAATTAAAAGGAATGAAGTACTGACACATGCTACAACATGGATAAACTTTGTAAACATGACATTAATTGAAAGAAGTCAGTCACAAAGATCACACATATGATTTCATTTACATGAAATGTCCATAATAGACAGTTAATGATTGCCAGGAACTAGGAAAAGGGAGAAATAATGGATGACTACTAATGGGAATGGGGTTTCTTTGAGGGATGATATTAGATTACAATGACGGTTGCACAACTCTGTAAACATAGTAAAGTTAAGGAAATAGACATTTTAAAAAAGATTTTATTTATTCATGAAAGACAGGGACAGAGGCAGAGGGGGAAGCAGGCTTCCTGTGGGGAGACCAAATCAGGACTTGATTCCAGGACCCGGGGATCACAACCTGAGCCAAAGGCAGACGCTTAAACACTGAGCCACCTAGGTAGTCCTCTTCTTCATTGGTTTTAAAATCTTTTCTGTCTCCAGCTACCTGCACTTTTACTATTAAATATCTGGGTTTGGATTTCTTTTTATTTATTCTGTTTGGAATTAATTGGGGTTCTGAATCTGAGAATGTATGCCTTTCATCAATTCTGGAAAAACTCTATACCATTATCTGTTCAAATATTCTTTCTTAAACACTTTCTCTACTGTCTCATCCTGGAAACCTGATTATGTGTAAGTCAATTCCTTCCCCTCTAATCTCTGTCTTAACCTCCCTTTTCTAGTTGGCCATGCCTTTGGCTTTTAGTTCTGTGTTCTGACTTACTTTTTTTCCCTATCTTTCTTCTGATGTACTAATTCTCCAGTTGTGTATCATATGCTGTTGAACCCATCCATCGATTGTATTTTTGTGGTGCAATATAAATGAACTTTTATATTGTTAATGATTGTAAAGATACAGAAAAGTATGTAAAACACAAACATATGAACTTAAACTGTGGCAAACTCTTGTAAAATTGCACCAGGAGAGGAAATAGAGTTCCACCAGTCTCTGCATGGCTCTTCTTAGTCATGTCCTCTCCTGCCCTCAGCAGTAACCACCAGTGCAGCTCCATGCGATTCTTTATCTCATTTTGTTTGTTTTGATTTGTGTTGGTATGGTTTACAACCTAAATATACTTCCATAAACCTATAATTTAATTTTACTGCTCTTCAACATGATATGATATCACACAGTGACATTCTGTTGAATCCGATTTCTTTTTGCTTAATATGTTTTGAAGATGAATCTATGTTGTATATCAATGTGTCTGAGACTTATCCATTTTCTTTGCAGTATAGTATTCCTTTGCATGAGTATACCTCAGTTTATCATTTCCACCATTAATGGACATTTGAATTGCTCCCACTGTGGCTATTTTTGCATTTAAAAAATTATTCTAGTATTCTAGTGCACATAAACAAGTATTTCCATAGGGTAGATGTCCAATAGCAAAATTGTGTGAGATTTACTGGATATTACCAAAGTTTTCCCCAGTGCAGCAGCACCATTTTACAATCCCACCAGCAATGTATAATAGGCCTTATTGCTTCACATTCTCACTGATACCTGATATTGTCAGACTTTAAAATTTTTGCCAATCAGGTTGGTGTATAACATTATTAATTTGTAGTCTTAATTTATATTTCCCTGATTACTAGTAAGGATGAACCTATATTTATATTTTTATTGTCCATTTGGATATTCTTTATCATGCAGTGACTATTCTAAATTTTTTAATTAAAAAATGTTAACTCGGGAATCCCTGGTTGGCTCAGCGGTTTAGCACCTGCCTTTGGCCCAGGGCATGATCCCGTAGTACCAGGATTCGAGTCCCACATCAGGCTCCCTTCATGGAGCCTGCTTCTCCCTCTGCCCGTGTCTCTGTCTCTCTTTTTCTCTGTGTCTCTCATGAATAAATAAAATATTTAAAAACTAATTTAATTGAAGTATCACTGACGTACAATATTATGTTAGTTTTAGGTGTACAACATAGTGATCCAACAATTATATACATTATAACATGCTCACTGTGATCTATCACCATACAAAGTTGTTATAATATTATTAACTATATTCCTCATGTTCTACTCTTCATTCTTGTGGCTTATTTTTTTTTTAACTGGAAGTTTATATCTTTTAATACCCTTCACTTATTTTGCCTGCTCTTCCAATCTTTTGCCTATTTCTTTACTTAGTCTTTGCCTTTTTCTTATTGATTTGGGGTAATTCTTTTTTTTGTCTTTTATACTTATTTTATTAAGTTGTTAATTTCAATTCCTATTAGTTAACATACAATGTTGTATTAGTTTTAAGTGTACAACATAGTGAATCAATATAGTGATGTACTTTCATACATCATCTAGCGCTCATCACAAGTGCCCTCCTTAATCCCCAACACCTGTTTCACCCATCACTCTACCCACCTCCCCTCTGGGAGCCATCAGTTTGTTCTCTATAGCTAAGAGTCTGTTTCATGGTTTGTCTCTCTCTTTTTTGCAACAACATGGATGTAACTAGAGAGTATAAAGCTAAATGAAATAAGCCATTCAGGAAAGATAAATACTATATGATTTGGGGTAATTCTTTACGCTTGCTAGTAACAGGCATTTTGTCATTCATCACCTTCTTTCACTAAGTGGCTTTTCACACTATTACACTGTCCTATTATAAGCCAATGTTCTTAATTTTAATGTAGCTAAACTTATGAATCCTTTCTACTATGTCTAGTGCCTACTGTGTCCTGATTAGGAAATCTTTCTCTACCTTGAGGTCATGGAAGGTATTCTGGGTTGTCTTCTCAAATATTTATTGTTTTGCTTTTCACTTTTAGATTTCTGATCCACCTGGTATTGAGTTTTGGGAGTGGGCTGGTGTAAGACCTAAGTTAATTTTTTTCATTTAGATTTCTAGTTGTTCTAGCAACATTTGATGCAAAGCTAACATTTCCTTAATGTTCTGCATATCACATTGTTCATAAATCAACTGTGTATATATTTTGGGGATTTTTTCCCTATAATTTCTAATGTTTTCCATTGGCCTATTGGTCTGTCCTTGTGCCAATACCATGCTTTCCTAATTCCCATTTGTGATGGTAACTTTAACTTGGCTGGGCCATGGTGCCTAAAAATTTGCTTAAACATTATTCTGGATGATTCTGTGAAAGTACTTTTGGGATGAGATTAAAATTTAAATTGGGGGACTTTGAGGGGATCCTGGATGGCTCAGTCAGTTAAGTGTCTGCCTTCTGTTCAGGTCATGATCCCAGGATCCTGGGATCAAGCCCCGCATTGGGCTCCCTACTCAGTGGGGAGTCTGCTTCTCTCTCTTCCTCACCCTCTGTGTTCTCACACACCCTCTCTCTGAAATAAATAAAATAAATAAAGCTTTTTTAAAAGCTGAAGTTCCATTTGCCAACACATAGTATAACACCCAGTGCTCATCCCATCAAGCCCTCCTCAGTGCCCATCACTCAGTTACCCCAACCCCCCTGCCTACCTCCACTTCCACAACCCTTTGTTCATTTCCCAGAGTTAGGAGTTTCCCATGGTTTGTCTCCCTCTCTAATTTTTCCCACTCAGTTCCCCTCCTTTCCTTTATAATCCCTTTCACTATTTCTTATATTCCACGTATGAGTGAAACCATATGATGATTGTCCTTCACTGATTGACTTATTTCACTCAGCATAATACCCTCCAGTTCAATCCACATCAAAGCAAATTGTGGGTATTCATCCTTTCTGATGGCTGAGTAATATTCCATTGTATATATAGGCCACATCTTCTTTATCCATTCATCTGTCGAAGGACCCGGAGGCTCCTTTGACAGTTTGGCTATTGTGGACATTGCTGCTATACACATTGGGGTGCAGGTGTCCCAGCATTTCACTACATCTGTATCTTTGGGGTAAATCCCCAGTAGTGCATTAGCTGGGTCATAGGGTAGCTATATTTTTTAATTCTCTGAGGAACCTCCAACACAGTTTTCCAGAGTGGCTGCACCAGTTCACATTCCCACCAACAGTGCAAGAGGGTTCCCCCTTCTCCACATCCTCTCCAATATTTGTTGTTTCCTGTCTTGTTAATTTTTGCCATTCTCACTGGTGTGAGGTGGGATCTCATTGTGGTTTTGATTTGTATTTCCCTGATGGCAAGGGATGCGGAGCATTTTCTCATGTGCTTGTTGGCCATGTCTATGTCTCCTTTGGTGAAATTTCTGTCCATGTTTTTTGCTCACTTCATGATTGGATTTTTTTGTTTCTTGGGTATTGAGGTTAATCAGTTCTTTATAGATCTTGGACACTAGCCCTTTATCTGATATGTCATTTGCAAATATCTTCTCCCACTCTGTAGGTTGTATTTCAGTTTTGTTGACTGTATCCTTTGCTGTGCAAAAGCTTCTTATCTTGATAAAGTCCCAATAGTTCATTTTTGCTTTTGTTTCTTTTGCCTTCGTGGATGTATCTTGCAAGAAGTTACTGTGGCCAAGTTCAAAAAGGGTGTTGCCTGAGTTCCCCTCTAGGGTTTTGATAGAATCTTGTCTCACATTTAGATCTTTCATCCATTTTGAGTTTATCTTTGTGTATGGTGAAAGAGAGTGGTCTAGTTTCATTCTTCTGCATGTGGATGTCCAATTTTCCCAGCACCATTTATTGAAGAGACTGTCTTTCTTCCAATGGATAGTCTTTCCTCCTTTATCGAATATTAGTTGACCATAAAGTTCAGGGTCCACTTCTGGGTTCTCTATTCTGTTCCATTGATCTATGTGTCTGTTTTTGTGCCAGTACCACACTGTCTTGATGACCACAGCTTTGTAGTACAACCTGAAATCTGGCATTGTGATGCCCCCAGCTATGGTTTTCTCTTTTAAAATTCCCCTGGCTATTCGGGGTCTTTTCTGATTCCACACAAATCTTAAAATAATTTGTTCTAACTCTCTGAAGAAAGTCCATGGTATTTTGATAGGGATTGCATTAAACGTGTATATTGCCCTGGGTAACATTGACATTTTCACAATATTAATTCTGCCAATCCATGAGCATGGAATATTTTTCCATCTCTTTGTGTCTTCCTCAATTTCTTTCAGAAGCATTCTATAGTTTTTAGGGTATAGATCCTTTACCTCTTTGGTTAGGTTTATTCCTAGGTATCTTATGCTTTTGGGTGCAATTGTAAATGGGATTGACTCCTTAATTTCCCTTTCTTCAGTCTCATTGTTAGTGTATAGAAATGCCACTGACTTCTGGGCATTGATTTTGTATCCTGCCACGCTACCGAATTGCTGTATGAGTTCTAGCAATCTTGGGGTGGACGCTTTTGGGTTTTCTATGTAGAGTATCATGTCATCGGCGAAGAGGGAGAGTTTGACTTCTTCTTTGCCAATTTGAATGCCTTTAATGTCTTTTTGTTGTCTGATTGCTGAGGCTAGAACTTCCAGTACTATGTTGAATAGCAGTGGTGAGAGTGGACATCCCTGTCTTGTTCCTGATCTTAGGGAAAAGGCTCCCAGTGCTTCCCCATTGAGAATGATAGTTGCTGTGGGCTTTTCATAGATGGCTTTTAAGATGTTGAGGAAAGTTCCCTCCATCCCTACACTCTGAAGAGTTTTGATCAGGAATGGATGCTGTATTTTGTCAAATGCTTTCTCTGCATCTAATGAGAGGATCATATGGTTCTTGGTTTTTCTCTTGCTGATATGATGAATCACATTGATTGTTTTACGAGTGTTGAACCAGCCTTGTGTCCCGGGGATAAATCCTACTTGGTCATGGTGAATAATTTTCTTAATGTGCTGTTGGATCCTATTGGCTAGTATCTTGTTGAGAATTTTTGCATCCATGTTCATCAGGGATATTGGTCTGTAATTCTCCTTTATGGTGGGGTCTTTGTCTAGTTTTGGAATTAAGGTGATGCTGGCCTCATAGAATGAGTTTGGAAGTACTCCATCTCTTTCTATCTTTCAGAACAGCTTTGGTAGAATAGGTATGGTTTCTTCTTTAAACGTTTGATAAAATTCCCCTGAGAAGCCATCTGGCCCTGGACTTTTGTGTCTTGGGAGGTTTTGGATGACTGCTTCAATTTCCTCCCTGGTTATTAGCCTGTTCAGGTTTTCTATTTCTTCCTGTTCCAGTTTTGGTAGTTTGTGGCTTTCCAGGAATGCGTCCATTTCTTCTAGATTGCCTAATTTATTGGCGTATAGCTGTTCATAATATGTTTTTAGAATCGTTTGTATTTCCTTGGTGTTGGTAGTGATCTCTCCTTTCTCATTCATGATTTTATTAATTTGAGTCTTCTCTTTCTTCTTTTTAATAAGGCTGGCTAATGGTTTATCTATCTTATTAATTCTTTCAAAGAACCAACTCCTGGTTTTGTTGATCTGTTCCACAGTTCTTCTGGTCTCGATTTCGTTGAGTTCTGCTCGAATCTTAATTAACTCTCTTCTTCTGCTGGGTGTAGGATCTATTTGCTGTTTTTTCCCTGCTTCTTTATGTGTAAGGTTAGCTTTTGTATTTGAGTTCTTTCCAGTTTTTGGATGGATGCTTGTATTGCGATGTATTACCCCCTTAGGACTGCTTTTGCTGCATCCCAAAGATTTTGAACGGTTGTATCTTCATTCTCATTAGTTTCCATGAATCTTTTAAATTCTTCCTTAATTTCCTGGGTGACCCTTTCATCTTTTAGCAGGATGGTCCTTAATCTCCACGTGTTTGAGGTCCTTCCAAATTTCTTGTTGTGATTTATATCTAATTTCACGGTATTATGGTCTGAGAATATGCAGGGGACGATCCCAATCTTTGGTATCGGTTCAGATCCGATTTGCGACCCAGTATGTGGTCTATTCTGGAGAAAGTTCCATGTGCACTTGAGAAGAATGTGTATTCAGTTGAGTTTGGATGTAAAGTTCTGTAGATATCTGTGAAATCCATCTGGTCCAGTGTATCATTTAAAGCTCTCGTTTCTTTGAAGATGTTGTGCTTAGAAGACCTATCGAGGGTAGAAAGGGCTAGATTGAAGTCACCAATTATAAGTGTATTATTATCTAAGTATTTCTTCACTTTGGTTATTAATTGATTGATATATTTGGCAGCTCCCACATTCGGGGCATATATATTGAGGATTGTTAAGTCCTCTTGTTGGATAGATCCTTTAAGTAATGATATAGTGTCCCTCTTCATCTCTCACTACAGGTTTCGGGGTAAATTTTAGTTTATCTGATATAAGGATGGCTACCCCTGCTTTCTTTTGAGGACCATTTGAATGGTAAATGGTTCTCCAACCTTTTATTTTCAGGCTGTAGGTGTCCTTCTGTCTAAAATGAGTCTCTTGTAGACAGCAAATAGATGGGTCCTGCTTTTTTATCCAGTCTGAAACCCTGCGCCTTTTGATGGGGTCATTAAGCCCGTTCACCTTCAGAGTTACTATTGAAAGGTATGAGTTTAGTGTCATCATGATATGTATTCAGTCCTTGTTTTTGTGGATTGTTCCACTGGACTTCTTCTTAAAGGGGAATTTTGAGAGTCCCCCTTAAAATTTCTTGCAGAGCTGGTTTGGAGGTCACATATTCTTTTAGTTGCTGCCTGTCTTGGAAGCTCTTTATCTCTCCTTCCATTTTGAATGAGAGCCTTGCTGGATAAAGTATTCTTGGTTGCATGTTCTTCTCATTTAGGACCCTGAATATATCCTGCCAGCCCTTTCTGGCCTGCCAGGTCTCTGTGGAGAGGTCTGCTGTTACCCTAATACTCCTCCCCATAAAAGTCAGGGATTTCTTGTCTCTTGCTGCTTTAAGGATCTTCTCTTTATCTTTGGAATTTGCAAGCTTCACTATTAAATGTCGAGGTGTTGAACGGTTTTTATTGATTTTAGGGGGGGGATCTCTCTATTTCCTGGATCTGAATGCCTGTTTCCCTTCCCAGATTAGGAAAGTTTTCAGCTAGGATTTGCTCAAATACATATTCTGGCCCTCTCTCCCTCTCGGCGCCCTCAGGAACCCCAATTAAACGTAGGTTTTTCTTCCTCAGGCTGTTGTTTATTTCCCTTAATCTGTCTTCATGGTCTTGTAATTGTCTGTCTCTTTTTTCCTCAGTTTCCCTCTTTGCCTCCAACTTTTCTTCTATGTCACTCACTGGTTCTTCCACCTCGTTAACCCTCATCGTTAGGACTTCTAGTTTGGATTGCATCTCATTCAATTGATTTTTAATTTCTGCCAAATTGGATCTAAATTCTGCAGTCATGAAGTCTCTTGAGTCCTTTATGCTTTTTTTCTAGAGCCACCAGTAGCTGTATAATAGTGCTTCTGAATTGGCTTTCTGACATTGAATTGTAATCCAGATTTTGTAACTCTGTGGGAGAGAGGACTGTTTCTGATTCTTTTGAGGTGAGGTTTTCCTTCTAGTCATTTTGCTCAGTGCAGAGTGGCCAAAAACAAGTTGTTTGGGAAAAGGAGAAAAAGAGAGGAGAGAAAGAAGGAAAGAAAAGAGAAAAAGAAAAAAGAAGAAAGGAAGAAAAAAAGGAAAAAAGAGAAGAAAAAGAGAAAGAAAAAGAAAGAAAGGGGGATAAAAGGCTGGGGGAAGCAATCAGAAATAAAAAAAATAAAAAAAATAAAAAACACGTGGGAGTATCTTCTGATTCTGTGTACTGTAAGTCCCTTGACTTCCCCTGGAACTTGTCCGTCCAGCTGGTCTTCTGGGGAAGGGCCCTGTTGTGCTGATTTTCAGGTGTTAGCACTTGGGGGAGCTGCTCTGTCCCTGCCTGGTGCAGGGCTCAGTGGGGGTTGTTTACCCCGTGAGGCCCCAGGAGGAACAACCGCAGTGGCGGGGCCAGCTCTGGAGCCCTGGAGTCAGCTCCCGCAGTAACCACGGAGCTCTCCGTCTGCAGGGCCTGGAGGCTCCGGGGCGGGGCCGCTGATCTGCTCAGCTCGGGGCAGGAGCGTCCTCGCTGTCCTGGGCCCTCCCGGCCTCTGCCTGTCCCGGGGGAGGGCGGATCCTGGGCTGTGTCCCGGCGCCCTGTGCTCCGGAGCCTGCGCTGGTGGATTCGCGCTCCCGCCCCGCAGCCCCCTCTGCGGAGCCGCCCCCGAGCCCCCCCGAGCTGCTCCCGCCCCGCAGCCCCCTCCGCGGAGCTGCCCCCGAGCCCCCCTGAGCTCCGTGCGCGCTGCAGCCCTTAGGGAGCTCGGCGCACTCTCCCGGGGCGCAGGTGCTGTTAGTGTCCCCGGGAGCCCGAGGGCATCCCCGCCCTCCTGGGTCCTGCTCCACCTCCCTGGGAGCCCCTTTCCGCCCGGGAAGGTCGGTGCAGCTCCTGCGTCTCCGGGACGGGGCTCTCCTGTCCTGGGGACACTCGCCCCGGCCTCAACCCGGCTCCTCGCAGGGCCCCTCCCCCTTGGAGGCTTTTTGTTCCTTTATTTCTTTTTCCCGTCTTCCTACCTTGATAGAAGCGCGAACTCTTCTCACTGTAGCATTCCAGCTGGTCTCTCTTTAAATCTCAGGCCGAGGGGATCCCTGGGTGGCCCAGTGGTTTAGCGCCTGCCTTTGGCCCAGGGTGCGATCCTGGGGTGCCTAGATTGAGTCCCGCGTTGGGCTCTCGGCATGGAGCTTGCTTCTCCCTCCTCCTGTGTCTCTGCCTCTGTCTCTCTCTATGTCTATCATAAATAAATAAATAAATAAATAAATAAATAAATAAATAAATAAATCTATCTTTAAAAATAAATAAATAGATAATAAATCTCAGGCCGAATTCGTAGATTTTCAGGATTATTTGTTTCTTTTTTTTTTTTTAATTTTATTTATTTATGATAGTCACACACACACACAGACAGAGAGAGAGAGGCAGAGACATAGGCAGAGGGAGAAGCAGGCTCCATGCACCGGGAGCCCGACGTGGGATTCGATCCTCGGTCTCCAGGATCGTGCCCTGGACCAAAGGCAGGCGCTAAACAACTGCGCCACGCAGGGATCCCGATTTTCAGGATTATTTGAAGGTTATCTAGGTAATTTGGTGGGGACAGGTGATTTGGAGACCCTACTCTTCCGCCACCTTGCCCCTCCTCCTCAGGTCGAATTTCTAAAGTAAATCTTAAAAAAATAAATTGAGGGACTTTGAGTAAAGCAATGCCCTCCATAACATGGATGTCTTATCCAATCAGTTAAGGCCTTAATAGAGCAAAAACTGGCCTTCTCTAAGCAAGAAGAAATTCTGACAGCAGGCTGTCTTTTTCTTTCTTTTAATTGTTTATTTTGACTTTAGTATTGTTAATATACAGTGTTATAGTAATTTCAAGTGTACAATACAGCGATTCAACCCTTCCAAATATTACCTGAGCAGAGTGTCTTTGGATTCAAACTGCAACTCTTCTTTGGGTCTCCAGCCTACCAGTCTACCCTGATAAGATTTAGGACTTAACCAAATCCACAATCATGTGGCACGATTCCTTAAAATACATCTCTATGCATGTACACATCCTTTTGATTCTATCTGAAGAAATCTTACCAAAGCCCCATGATATCATAATGTTTTGATAACTAGTAAAGTTGATTCACTTTTTAAATTCTTTTTTAAAATTGAAGTAGAATTAATATATAGTGCTATATTAGTTTCAGGTGTACAATCTACGATTCAACAATTCCTTTTTAAAAAAAAAGATTTATCGGGATCCCTGGGTGGCGCAGCGGTTTGGCGCCTGCCTTTGGCCCAGGGCGCGATCCTGGAGACCCGGGATGGAATCCCACGTCGGGCTCCTGGTGCATGGAGCCTGCTTCTCCCTCTGCCTGTGTCTCTGCCTCTCTCTCTCCTCTCTCTGTGTGACTATCATAAATAATAAATAAAAATAAAAAAAAAAGATTTATTTATTTATTTAAGAGAGAGGAAAAAAGAGAGAGAGAGAGAGAGAACATGAGTAGTGGGAGGGCAGGGGGAGAGGGAGACAAGTAGACTCTTCTCTGAGCAGGGAGCCTGATGTGAGGCTCCGTCCCAGGACACAGATCATGACCTGTGCTGAAATCAAGGCTAACCGACTGAGCCACTCAGTTACCCTGATTCAACAATTCTATACATTTTTCTGTGGTCATCAAGATAAGTGTTTGTTTTTTTTTTTAAGATTTTATTTATTTACTTGAGAGAGAGAAAGTAAGCAAGAGTGAGGGGGAGGGAAAAAGGGAGAAGGACAAACAGACTCCCCTCTGAGCCGGGAGCCTGACATGGGTCTTAATCCCAGGACCCCGAGGTCATGACCTAAACCAAAGGCAGATGCCCAACTGACTGAGCCACCCAGGTACCCCAAGATAAGTGGATTCTTTTTTTTTTTTTATAAAGATTTTATTTTATTTACTCATGAGGGACACAGAGCGAGAGGCAGAGACACACGCAGAGGGAGAAGCAGGCTACTCGATCTGGGGTCTCCAGGATCACAACCCGGGCTGCAGGCAGCACTAAACTGCTGTGCCACCCAGGGCTGCCTGATAAATGGATTCTTAATCCCCTTAATCCCCTTCACCTATTTCACCCATCCCCCCACCTACCTCCCCTCTGGCAACCACTAATTTGTTCTCTGTATTTAAGAACTTGTTTTTTTGTTTGTCTTTTGTCTTTGTTCGTTTGTTTTGTTTCTTAAATTCCATGTATAAGTGAAATTATATGGTGTTTGTCTTCCTGTCTGACTTATTTCACTTAGCATTATACTCTCTAGATCCACCCATGTTGTTGTAAATGGGAAGATCTCATTTTTAATATGTGAATAATGTTCCATGGTAAGCTTTTATTTATTATTTTTTAAAGGATGTCCTGGTTAATCTGGGTCCTTTGCATTTCCATATATGTAGCTCCCCATCTTTCCTCATGATACTTTGTGTTTTCCAGTGGAAGGAAGAGGTCTTATATATCTTTCCTCCCTAATAATACCCCTAGGCATTCTACAGGTCCTTTGAGGTCTCAGCACCAGATAGTGGGGTGTAAATGCTGACTTTGCTTCTGTATCCCTGGCACCTAACACAGGCTGGCCCAGAGTAGCTGTGTAACAAATATTTCTTGCATAACTTAATACATTGCATTATTCATAAGAGGGTGATTTTTTTAGTGGTCTGCCAAAAAGTTAATACAGCAGCAAGTCATCAAACATTTATTGGGCACCATAATAGGCAAGGATGCATATAAAGCACATCCCTTTTGTTATGTCACTCTCCCCAGCACTAATACAAGCTGAGAGAACACCTCTGGGGTTTCTCCAGCATCAGGCATCTCTCTCTCCTCAACATAAGGAGCCCAGTGTGATGGAGCTGGCACACAATATGCACTTCAGTCCTTCTTCTCCTCTATTTCAGTATGTTGTCCCAGGGAGGAGGACTTCAGATAGAAGGCAAGCTACCTGGCCCTAAACTGTAGTTCAGAATTCCTATGGTTTTAGTACCACCTGAGTCCAGCTTTTCCCTCAATCCAGGCCTGCCCACCACACCGCAGCATTTCCCTCTGGCCTCCCCCTTGTTCTCTTTGGGCAAAACTCAATTTGCATCTTGATGGAGATGAATAATTAGAACCCTCCAGCGTGAATAATTCTAGGCAAATTAATTTTCATGCCAATCAGGGAAAATTAATTGGCTTTATGATGTGTCAAATTTTCCAGGTGGGGCTCCCCAGGCATGCCCCCCACCTCTTCCCAGCCTCAGGCTCTTCCTTCCCTAGTACTTTGGAGAAGATTACTTGTTTGTTTGTTTGTTTGTTTGTTTATTTTCAATGCTTCCACAGGTTACAGTGCTACCCCTCCTTGCAGCTAAATGACCCATTTAACAAGCCTGATGAAAACCTCCTTAGGGCCACTATTGCCTGAGTCAAAATCTGCCTGGTCCAAATACAGAAATCATATGGAGAGGTACATAAAAGATATAAATATGCAGGTGAATGAGTTATTCTAAAATGAGCTCTCCTGAATATCCTCTCCCATTTGGTAGCTTCTCCTTTCTCTTTCTTAACAATATCTTTTGTTGAAAGAAGTTAATTCTAATATAGTCAGATATATCAATCCTCCTCTTTATTGCCTAATTAAAAATTTATTCCAAGATGAAGTATTTATATTGTATTTTTATGAGAAAATTTTGGTTCTTTCCCATTTTTTCCCAAAATGAAGTAGCTTTATTTTTTTTCTGATAATAAAAATAATACATGACTCTACTATTTGCTTTGCACACACACGCACACACTCACAAGAACTATTTAAAAGTATGATACAAATATCATGGCACTTTACTATTAAATATTTCAGATGAAAGGTAACAATACCTTCATCACACCTAAGAAAATAAATAAATATCCAATACTGTCAGATATCCAGTACTTATTTACATTTCCCTAATTATTCCCAAAATGTCTTTGATATATGTAGGATTACTTACCATCTTTTTAAATTTCATATAAATAGGATTATATTTATACACTCTTGTGTTTGCTTTCACTTATTGTTACATTTGAATGATTCACTTATGTGTTAAAAATGAACATATATTAAGAATCATTTGTGGACATTTATTACAATAAATGGAGGGACCAAAAAAAACCCCCCAAACCTAAGAATCATCATATATGCAAACTTCTATAGAATGACGATTTTGTATAACCTAATATTTTTATTCTATCACCTATTATTTTTTATCTGCTGCAATTGTGATATTTTTTAGTAGGCTCAAAGGTTATTCATTGACAACAAAAAGTAAAATGCCATGTAAAAAGAAAAAAAAGATTCTATTATGTTCCTATTAGTGAACACACTCAAGAGTAGAACTACAGTGTATGCGGTTGTCTTAATTGTATTCCCACCAACAAGGTATGGCAGTTTCAGTGACATATATCTTTGCCAGTATTTGGTTTTGTCAGTACTTTGAATTTTAGCTTTTCAAGGGACATAGTGGTATCTTATGATGGTTTTAATTTGTTTTTCTGAGGAGTAAAGATGTTCACACCTTTTCATATACCTATTGGTCATTCAGATATTCTCTTTTATAAAGTACAAGTCTTTTGCTTATTTTCCTTTGGGGCTGATTGTCTTAAAAAATAATAAATTTGTAAGAATTCATTCTATATTCTGGATACAAGTCCTATGCTGAATTTATGTAATGCAAATATCTTCTAGTGGTTCATATTTTACTGTTTTAATGATGTCTTTTGGTAAACAGAAGCTCTTAGTTTTAATCAATTTTAACTTTCATGTTTTAATGAATTCTATTTAAGAAATTTGCCTACTCTAAGTTCATAAAGGTATTCTCTTATATTTTTCTTTAGAATATTTAGTGTTTTACCTTTCATATTTCAGTCTATTATTTTTCACAAATTCATTTTTGTAGGGGCAAGGGTTATGGTTTATTTTTTCCCATATGAGTATTGAACTGCTCCAGTATCATTTATTGAAAAGAGCATTCTTCCCTCAACTGAATTGTAGATGCCTCTGCCATGAGTAAAACGACTATATATGTGTGGGTCTTTTTCTGAAACTTAAAAAAGATTATATTCTATTGTTTTATATCTTTACCCTTTGACAGTGCTATGTTGTCTTTACTGTGGTTTTATAGTAGACCTTGACATTTGGTAGTCTCTTCGCTTTGTTCTTTTTTCTTTATTTGAACTATAGTTGACATACAATGTTATATTAGTTTCAGGCATACAACATAGTAATTTGACAATTCTATACATTATGCAGTGCTTATCACAATAAGTGTAGTTACCTCTGTCTGTCACCATAGGATGTTGTTACAGTATTATTGACTATATTTCATATACTGTACTTTTTATTACTCTGACATTTATTTTATAACTGGAGATTTGTACTTCATAATCTTCACCCATTTTGCCCATTCCCCACCCCACTCCCCTCTTGCAGCCACCAGTTTGTTCCCTGTAATTATGAATTTATTTCTTTTTGTTTGTTTATTCATTTGTTTTTCAGATTTCTTACTTCAAAATTGTCATGAATATTCTAGGTCTTTTCTTTCCTTATTAATTTTAGAATCACATAATAATTTACACATACATGACTAGTGAGATTTTGATTGAGATTGGTTCTTATCTGTAGATCATTTGTGGAGAACTGATAGTTTAACAATATAAACTCTCCCAATCCACTGACAAGGTATATTGCCTCCATTTATTTAAGTCATTTTTATTTTCCCTTAACCATGCTTTGTAGTTTTCAGTGATAAAGGTCTTGCACAACTTTTATTAGATTTATTCAATTTGTGCTGGTAAAGCTGCTCTCTGGGATGGAGGTGGGAGGGGAAAGTCTTGACTTAGAGCATTTGCTAAATTTCATGGTGTAATTACTCCCATCATGGTTAATTTCAAGCTAACAATAAGATGTCAAAGAACTACTCGTTGGAGAGAGGTTGTGATAGCCAGGAACCCCCAGGCTCCTATGTTCCTTAAGATTTTCTGCCCCCCTTCCCATCCCTGGTGTATACATATCCCCAAGTTGTAAAGATAATGGATTTTGCTCCTCTGATCAAATTGTCAAATGGCATAGCTGACCTTAAGATGGGGAGATTATTCAAGTGGCCTAACCTAATCACATGAGTTCTTTAAAAGAAAGACATTTTCTCTGGCTGGTTAAAAAGGGATAAACTAGAGAGATTCAAAGCATGAGATATATTCAACCTGAGGGAGGTTCTCTGTTGATGATGTCCTCTGGTGAGGACCTGAGATCACCGTCTAGGAGCTGAGTGGTCCCTGGCCCACAGTTAGTGAGATAATGGAGACTTTGGTTCCAAAGCAGCAAGGAAATGAATTGTGCCAACAACCAGTGAGCTTGGAAGAGAAACCTGAGCCTCAGATGAGAGCTGCATCCCAGTAAAACCCTGAATTGAGAATCCAATCCTGTTATGCCTATACTTTTGCCCTATAGAAACTGTGAGGTAATAAAGTAGTGTTGTTTTAAGGCAATTGAGAAACAGTGGACATAGGAAAAATGATCTTCCTTTTTCTTTTCTGCCTAACTGCAGAGTACAAATTTCCTTTGTGAAGGTGTTCCTCCTCTTCTATACTAGGAGTAAAAAAACATCCATTTTTACTGGAGATAGAAAGCCAGCACTGAGTTGGGTGTGAACAAACAAACTTTACTAAAATAACACCTATCTTCCATTAGTTTCCCCCATAAACCTTTACATATTTAATTTATTGTCCCTAGAAGTTCAAATTCCTTTTCCTTTGTCTTACCACTTCTTCACAAATTTATCACTTTTTGTAAGATGGTATGTAAAACCCAAATTCTAACTACCCATTTGAATTACTCATCACTTAGTTTTCTTGCAGAATGCACATCACACACATAAATAAACTGTTTTTTTTTCCCTTGTTAATTTGTCTTTTATTTGTTTGATGTTGGACTCCTGCCACTGAATTTAAGATTATAGAAGAACTTTTTCCTTCCCTACAAGAAGTAATGAGGCAATGGGAGCAAGACTAGCTTTCACTCTTACCTGGCATTAAAGAAATGGAACAAGGTGGTAAAAATGGGGATTGTCTGCCTAGCTTCCCTATCCCCCTGCCCAGGTGTCAGCAGACTCACTGGAGCTTCTGATTCCATCCTGCAACAGAAAGTAGGATAAATCAGCCCTTCTCCTCTCCTTCCTGGTGGCAGTGGGGCCCAGCAGGGAGCTGATCTCACATCCACACTTGGAAGAAATGAGTCTGTGCCAGTTGGTGTCCCATTTCCTAGGAGGTGTTAGTGAGAGGGTTGAGGGAGTAGCTAAACTGCCACCCCACTCAACTGCGAGGAAGTAGTGTGAGTCCCTGCCCTGCTTTTGTGAGAGTATTGTCAGTTAGCCCAGTGAGAAGCTGAACATATACAACCTCTGCCTCTTTTGCTACATCTCAACAGGGAGATTGTTTGCTTAAAAAAGGGAAGATTAAAAAGAATCCAGAGTATCATAATTTAAAAAATGTCCAGATTACAATTGAAAATCACTCATCAGGGATCCTTGGGTGGCGCAGTGGTTTGGCGCCTGCCTTTGGCCCAGGGTGCGATCCTGGAGACCTGGGATCGAATCCCACGTAGGGCTCTCGGTGCATGGAGCCTGCTTCTCCCTCTGCCTATGTCCCTGCCTCTCTCTCTCTCTGTGACTGTCATAAATAAATAAAAATGTTTAAAAAAATTTAAAAAAAAAAAAAAGAAAAAGAAAATCACTCATCATACCAAGAAACAAGAAAATTGGGATCCCTGGGTGGCGCAGCGGTTTAGCGCCTGCCTTTGGCCCAGGGCGCGATCCTGGGGACCCGGGATCAAATCCCACGTCGGGCTCCCGGTGCATGGAACCTGCTTCTCCCTCTGCCTGTGTCTCTGCCTCTCTCTCTCTCTCTGTGACTATCATAAATAAATAAAAATTTAAAAAAAATTCTCTCTTTCTAAAAAAAAAAAAAAAAAGAAACAAAATTACAACAGGAATGAGAATAAGCAATGAACAGATGGCAGCACTGAGACAAATCAGGTGTTGGATTATCTGACATGGATTTTGGAGCAGCCACCATAAAAATGCTTCAACAATTATGATTTCTCTGGTATCCAGTAAAAGAATAGAAAATATCAGTAATGAGAAAGAAGGTATAAAAAAAATAATCAATAGAACTCTCCACCCAACAGCAAAATAAATATTTCTTTAAGCACCCATGGATCTCTCACCAAAATAGATCATATCCTAGCTTATGAAATAATCTCAACAAATTTAAGAGTTGAAATCAGAGTTTTTTCTGACCCTAATGAAATCGAACTATAAATCAATAATAGAAAGACCACAGAAGGGCAGCCCCGGTGGCGCAGCAGTTTAGCGCCGCCTGCAGCCTGGGGTGTGATCCTGGAGATCCGGAATCGAGTCCCACGTCAGGTTCCCTGCATAGAGCCTGCTTCTCCCTCTGCCTGTGTCCCAGCCATTCTCTAAATAAATAAATAAATAAATAAATAAATAAATAAATAAAATCTAAAAAAAAATTTAAAAAAAGAAAGTTAAAAAAAAAAGACCATAGAAAAATCTCTAAACATTTGGAAATTAAAATCACTATTTTAAATAATACATAAATCAAAAGATAAGTCCAAATGTATAAATATAAAAAATAAAATTAAATGAAAATATAAGATATTAAAACATACAGATACAGCTAAGGCAATTCCGAGAGGAAAATTTATAGCTTATTGTATCTAAGTGCTTACTTGAGAAAAGAGAAACAGTTTTTATCAACACTTTAAGAACCAACCTCAAGAAAGTAGAAAAAGAAGAACAAAATAAATGTCAGGTGAGTAGTAGGAAGAAAATAATAAAGATAAGAGCAGAAAGAAACCCCAGGAAACCAATAGAGAAAATCAATGAAACAACAAAAGCTGTTCTTTTAAAAAAGATTTTATTTATTTGAGTGTGTGTGGGGGTGTGTGTGGAGAGTACAGAGGGAGAGTGAGAGAGATAAGCAGACTCCCTGCTGAGCAGAGAGCCTGATGTGGGAGTCAATCTAGGACCCTGAGATCATAACCTGAGCTGAAGGCAGATGCTTAACTGACTGAACCACCCAGGTGCCCCACAAAAGATTTTTTAAAAATTGATAAAATTCATAAATCTGTAGCAGGACTCACAATGATTAACAGAGTGAAGACACAAGTAATCAATATCAGGAACGAAATGGGATATAAACACAGAGGTTGTAACCAATAAAAGGATAATAGAGGAAACACCATGAACATCTTTACATTCATAAATTCAACAGTTTAGAACAAATGGACCAATTTCTCAAAAACTGCAAGCTACCAAAACTCAATCAAGATGAAACAATTTAATGAAATTGAATTTGTAATTAAAAAGCCAGATATATTCAAATCTAAACGGTTTTGGAGTGAATTCTATTGAATACTTAAGGAAAAGTTGATGCAAGTTTTACATAATCTTTACTAGAGAATAGAAAAAAAGGAAACAGTTTCCAACTTATTTTTTGAGGCCAGTATTATCCTAATACAAAGTCAGACAAAGGCACTACAAGAATAACAACAAAAGACCAAAAAAATTACAGACCAATATTTTCATTAAGTTAGATATAAAAAATGCTTCAAAATATTAGCAAATCAAATCCAGCAGTGTGTAAAAATTATCATACACCATGATGAAGTGGAATTTATTTCATGTGGGCAAGACTGGCCCAACATTCTAAAACCAATGTAATCTACCATATTAGCAAGCCAATATGCAGAAAAATCATTTAACAAAACCCAACACCATTTATAATAAAACTCTCAGCAAATTAGGAATAGATGGGAATTATCTCAACTTGATAAAGAGCATCTAAAAACAAAAACCTATAACTAATATCAAGTGATGTGAAAGATGGAGTGCTTTTTCTCTAAGACTGAAAACAAGGCAAGGATGTCAGCTTTTATTACTCTTACTCAATATAGTACTGAAAATTGTAGCCACTGCACTAAGGTAAGAGAAAGAAATAAAAGACATACAATTGCAAAGGAAGAAATAAAACTGTCCAAATTTTCAGATATCATATTTATAAGAAAATCCCAAGGAAAAAAGAAAATCCCAAGGAATATGCGAAAAAAACCCTGTTAGAACTAACAAGTGAGTTTAGCAAGGTCACAGGATACATCAACATAAGTATCAATTGCATTTCTATGTACCAGCACTACAGAAGCTGAAACTAAAAATACAGTGCCACTTATAATTAATCCAAAGAAAATGAAAACTTAAGGTGTAAACTTTAAATATGCCTAAAATCTGTGTGCTGCAAATTATGAAACCCTGATGAAAATAATCTAAGATTTAAATAAGTGGACAGACTCATCATGGTCATGGAATGGGAAATTCAATATAGTAAAGATGCACAAATCTCCTCAACTTAATATACAGATTTAGTGTGATTTCTATTAAAACCCCAGCAAATTATTTTTGTAGACATGAACAAGCTTATTCTAAAATTTATATGGAAATATAAAATAACTAGAATAACTAAAATAATCTTAACAAAGAATTATGAAGTAGGATGAATCACTTTACCCCAAATTAAAACTTAGTGTATGGGGCACATGAGTGGTTCAGTCAGTTAGTTGAGTGTTGGCTCAGGTCATGATCTCAGAGTTGTGAGACTGAGCCCTGCATTGGGCTCCATGGTTAGCATGGAGTCTGCTTGAGATTCTTTTTCCTTTTCCCAATGGCTCTCCCCCTGCTCACACACTCTCTAAATAAATAAAATCTTAAAAAACAAAGACAAAAACACCTTAGTATATAGTTATAGTAATCAAGATATTATGGTAGGTGTAGGGATAGATACATAGACCAATGTAACATATTAGAGACCCAGATATAAACATGCACAAATATTCTCAATTCATTTTTGATACGGGCACAAAAACAATAGAGGATGGATAGCCTTTTCAACAAGTGGTGCTAGAAAAATGTAATATAGATAAGCAAACAAAACAAAACAAAGGACCTTCATCTAAACTTCACACCTATACAAAAAATTACTCATAAAGGATCATGATTTAAATGTAAAATGTAAAACTTTTAAAAGATAGCAATAGGAGATTTTTTTAAAATCTAAGGCTAGATAAGAGTTTTTAGACCTGACATTGAAAACACCAAAAAGGAGGCACCTGAGTGGCTCAGTGGTTGAGTGTCTGCATTTGGCTCAGGTTGTGATCCTGGGGTCCTGGGATCAAGTCCTGCATTGGGTTCCCTGCAGGGATCCTGCTTCTCCCTCTGCCTATGTTTCTGCCTCTCTGTGTCTCTTGTGAATAAATAAATAAAATCTTAAAAAACAAACAAATACCAAAAAAGAGATGCCTCATGGCAGAGTCAGTAGAGCATGTAATTCTTGATCTTGGAGTTGTGAATTCAAGCCCTATGTTGGTGTAGAAATTACTTAAAATCTTTAAAAATTTTTTTGAAAACATGCCAAAAAGAAAAAATTGATATATTTGGCTTCATCAAGATAAAAAAAAAAATTCTGCTCTGTGATAGATCCTGTTAAGATGAAAATACAAAAAGGAAATATTTGCAAACCACATATCTGACAAAGGAATAGTATCTAGAATATAGAATGGATTTTTAAAACTCAACAGTAAACAATCTAGTTAGAAAATGGACAAACATCATGAACAGACTTTCCACCAGTCAGATATGCAGATGGCAAACCAGCATAACGTAGAGATGTTCAACATGCATTAGTCAATGCAAAGAGATACATGCAATACAAAGAGATATTATTATGTACCTCTCAGAACAGCTAAAATAAAATAGAGAGACAATACCAAATGTTGGCAAAGATACAGGGAAACTAGATCACTCATTGGTTGCATATGGGAATGTAAAATGGTATAGCCATTCTGAAAAATAGTTTGGCAGTGTCTTAAAAAAACCAAACAGGGATCCCTGGGTGGCGCAGCGGTTTGGCGCCTGCCTTTGGCCCAGGGCGCGATCCTGGAGACCCGGGATCGAGTCCCACATTGGGCTCCCGGTGCATGGAGCCTGCTTCTCCCTCTGCCTGTGTCTCTCTCTGCCTCTCTCTCTCTCTCCGTGTGACTATCATGAATAAATAAATTTAAAAAGAAAAAAATTAAAAAAAAAACAAAACAAAAAACGAACATACTTGCCATACAACATAGTGTTTACTCTAGTATTTATCTTAGAGAAGTGAAAAATATTCACACAAAAACTGTACACAAATATTCATGGCAGCTTTAATAGCCCCCAAATGGGAACAACCCAGAAGTTCTTCAATGGATAAATGGCTAAACAAACTGTGGGCCATCCATCTTGTGGAATACTACTCTGCAGTTAAAGGAATGAACTATGATACATGCCACAATTGAATAAACTCCCAGGGCATTATGCTACATTAAAAATAGTCTATTTTTAAAATGTTCAATACTGTATGACTCTATTTATGTAACATTCTTGAAATGACAATATTATAGAAATTGAGAATAGATTACTAGTTCCAAGCGGTCAGGGAGGAAGGACTTGGATGTGGATATAAAAAGGTAGCATTAGGAGTATTTTGGTGATGGAGCTGTTCTGCATCTTGACTATACCAATTTAATATACAGTTGTGATATTTTATAAGATATAACCATTGGGAGAAACAGGCTAAAGGACTCATGGGATCTCTTTGTTTCATTCCTTACATTTGAACATTCACTGATCTCAAAAAGTCTGAACGAAAATGTTGAAGTGACTTTGGAATCAGTCCATTGGCAGAAGCTGGAAGAATTATGAGGAGTAAGAAAAAAAGTCCTTAATTCCCTTGAACAAACTGATAATAGAAATATGGACATTAAAGATTCTGCTAGTGAAAGTTCAGAAGGAAGTAAGGAGCATTATAAAGATATCTTAAATTGCCTTAGAGAAAACTTAAATTAGCTGTGAACAGACTATTAATAGAAATCTGGAATTTGAGAACACTCTTGGTGAGGGCTCAGAATTAAGTAAGGAATATATTGTTGGAAATTGGAGGACGAATTATCCTTGTTAAGAAATCTTAACAAAATTGTGTCTGCAGTTATGTGGAAAGCAGATTCTGTAAGGGGTGAATTTGCATATATGGCAAAGGAGTCTTTAAAGCAAAGTGCTGAAAATACTCCCTGGTTTCTTCTTGTTGCTTATGATAAAACGGGAGAATTGAGAGAGAAATTAAGGGAAGAACTGTAAACAAAAAGGAATCAGGACTGGATGATTTTGAAAATTCTCACCTTCTCCAGATGGTAAAAGATGTTGAGCCTTGGTGACTGTTATATGTATGGCTCGGAAAAAGGGCTAAGTGAGTGATTGGACAACCATTTGCTGAAACCCTGGGAAGATAATGGTCAGAGTATTCAGCTACACACAATCTAAAGGATTAAGGGAGCTCTTCAAAGGTCTTCTCAATCAAGCCAGAAGGCTTCTAGGACGCTTAGAAGGTTTGTCCCTTAGTTATCTCAGAGGAAGCCAAGATAGAGAAAGGATTATCTTGAAATGATGTGTGACTGTGGCTTTTGTCTAAAGGACACATCACCTGTTTTAATAAACACATGCTACGTTTCATGAAGGATAACTCAGAGGGTGGAGCTAAGAGCCACAGAGGGTAATTCTCAGGCCACCACACCTAATTGAGGACCTTTGGCTGGTGCTTGCCTGGCTGGAGTTCAAAACAGTTTTGGACTGATGACTTTTTACTTCCCATTTCTCCCTTTGTTGAACCAGAATGCATGTAACTATTATGCTATACTTGTGCCACAAATGTATGATAGGAATGTTGGGGCAGATCATCGTTTCTAGTTTCACAGGTTCGCAGATGGAGAATAAATGTGCCTCCAAGCTATACTGATGGGTTATGCCAAAGAGCTTCATCACACCTGATTAGATATTTTATATGATGAGATTTTGGACTTTTTGAGCTGCTAAGATTTATATGAGAATTTGGACTTTGCGTTCTAGAATGAGAGGTGAGAACATTGCCAACTTGGGAAGAAGTAAATGTATTTTTGCATTTGAAGGGCTGTAAATATTTAGGGGCCAGAGGACAGACTGCTGAGCAGGATTCTAAAATGTTTCCCAAGATTACCCTCTTTCTTGTTTACATGCCCTGCAGAGCCCCAGCGCCATGCAAATGATGGATTTTGCTGTGACCAAGGTGGTTGGCACATCTGACCTTAGATTGAGACATTATCTGGATGAGTGTGACATAGTCACATGAGCATTTTAAAAGTAAAAAGTTTTCTCTGCCTAGTTCTTACAAAGAAAATCAGATATTTGAAGCACTAGAGAAATTTGATGTGCAAGAAATTTTTTGCTGGAGAGGGCCATGTAACAAGGAATGCATGTGACCTTGAGTTGCTTAGAGTGCCCCCGACTGACCAGCAAGAAAATGGGAACTTCAGTGCTACAACTGCAAGAAACTGAATTCTGCCAACGACAAAACAAGGTTGGAAGTGCATTTTTCTTCAGAGCCTCCAGATGAGAGTTCAGACCATTGAGCTTGGTCTCAAGCTTTGTGAGACCATGAGCAGAAGAACTCAGCCACATTGTGCAAAGTTCTGACCTTCAGAACTGTGTAACACACAGGTGTGTATGCAGTAATTTGCTATGCTACAATAGAAAATGAATGTAAATGTGCTCAATTGGCTGTCAGGAGCAGGTGCAAGTTGGCTCCAACATGGCACTGGATTACTTCCTACATACCTGATATTTTTTTGGTGCTATCATAAATGGCATTATCTCTTTTTTCCTTTCCAACCATTCTCATCACATTTATCCAACATTTATCCAACATTTATTGTGCTGGGGGCCCTAGCCAGGCAAAGAAAAAGAAGACTGGAAAGGACAAAATGAAACTATCATTATTTAAAAATTGTATTAAATACAAGTATTGACAGTGCAAAAGAAGAAAATTAATAGTTGAATTTTGCAGGAATGCAGGTAAATATACAAATACAAAAATCAATTATATTTCTGTATGCTAGCAACACACACTTACAAATGAAATTTAAGAGATAATGCCACTTATGATAGCCATTCTGACTGATGTGAGGTGATATCTCATTGTGGTTCTGATTTGCATTTCCCTGATGATTAGTGATGTAGAGCATCTTTTCATGTATCTGTTGGCCATCTGGATGTCTTCTGCCCAGTTTTTAATCAAACTTTGCTTTTTTGGTGTTGAGTTATATAAATTCTTTATGTGTTCTGAATATTAACACCTTATCAGACATGTCATTTACAAATATTTTTTCCCATTAAGTAGGTTGCCCTTTCATTTTATTGATGGTTTCTTTTGCTGTGCAAAACCGTGTTATTTTGATCAAGTTACAATAGCTTGTTTTTGCCTTTGTTTCCCTTGTCTCAGGAGACAGATCCAGAAAAATTTTGGTAAGCCCAATGTCCAGGAGATTATTGCCTATGTTTTCTTTAAGGAGTTTCATGTGCTACATTCAAGTGTCACATTCAGGTGTCACATAGTTCTTTAGTTCATTTTGAGTTTACTTTTGTGTATGGTATAAAAAAGTGGTCTAGTTTCATTATTTTGCATGTAGCTGTTCAGGTTTCCCAACACCATTTATTGAAAAGACTTGTCTTTTCCTCATTGTATCTTCTTGCTTCTTTTGTTGTATATTAATTGACCATATACATGTGAGTTTATTTCTGGGCTCTCGGTTCTCTTCCATTGATCTATATATCTATTTTTGTCCTGATACCATACTGTTTTGGTTACTATAGCTTTGTAGTATATCTTGAAATCTGGGATTGTGGAACCTCCAGCTTTGTTCTTTCTCAAGATTGCTTTGATTATTCAGGGTCTTTTGTAGTTCCATACAAATTTTAGGAATATTTGTTCTAGTTCTGTGAAAAATACTATTGTTATTTTGATAGGGGTTACCTTGAATAAGTAGATTGTTTTGGATAGCGTAGACATTTTAACAACATTATTTCTTCCAATCCATAAGCATGGCATATCTTTCCATTTGTCTTGGTCATCTTTAATTTCTTTCATCAATGTCTTACAGTTTTCAGAGTAGAGGTCTTTCATCTTGATTTAACTTATTCCTAGATATTTCATTATTTTTGGTGCAATTGTAAATGGGATTGTTGTCTTGATTTCTCTTTCTGCTACTTTGTTATTAGTGCATAGAAATGCGATAGATTTGTGTATATTAATTTTGTATCCTGAAACTTTACTAAACTCATTTATCAGTTCTAATAGTGGAGTTTTTAAGGTCTTCTATGTATAGTATGCCATCTGCCAAATAGTGACAGTTTTACTTCTTCTTTATTATTTCCTTCTTTCCTTCATGCATCTAGGACTTTAAGTACTATGTTGAATAAAAGTGGTGAGAGTTGACATTTTTATCTTTTTTCTGATCTTAGAAGAAAAGCTTTCAGCTGTTCCCCATTAAGGATGATATTAACTGTGGGTTTGTCATATATAGTCTGTTTCTTCTAAACCCACATTTTTAGAGTTTTTAGCATGAACAAGTGTTCTTCTTTGTCAAATGCTTTTTCTGCATCTATTGAGATGATCAAATGGTTTTTATCATTTCTCTTGTTAATGTGGTATATTATATCAATTGATTCATGATTATTGAACTACCTTTGCATCTCTGGGATAAATCCTACTTGATTATGGTAAATAATTTTTAAAATTTATTGTTGAATTTAGTTTGCTAATATTTTGTTGAGAATTTTTGTATTTATGTTCATCAGAGATATTGGCCTATAGTTTTCTTTTTTTGTAGTCTGGTTTTGGTATCAGAGTAATGTTGACCTCATAGAATGTTTTTGGAACTTATCCTTCCTCTTCTATTTTTGGGAGTAGTTTGAGAAGACTAGGTATTAACTCTTTAAATGTTTGGTGGAATTCACTTGTGAGGCCATATGGTCTTGGGCTTTTTTGTTTCTTGGGAGTCTTTTTTTTTTTTTATTACTGTTGTATTATATTGCTAGTAATTGGTCTGTTCAAATTTTCTATTTCTTTCTGATTTGGTTTTGGAAGATTATATGTTTCTAGAAAATTATCCATGTCTTCTAGGTTGTCCAATTTGTTGGCAGATAATTATTCATAGTATTCTTTTATGATCCTTGTATTTCTGTGTTGTTGATTGTTATTTCTTCTTTATTTCTGATTTTGTTGATGTAAGCCTTCTCTTTTTTTTCTTGATGAGTCTGGCTGAAAGTTTATTGATTTTACCTTTTTTGAAGAACCAGCTCTTTGTTCTATTGATCTTTTCTATTTTTTAATGTCTATTTAATTTGTTTTTGCTGTAATCTTTATTATTTACTTCCTTCTACTGGCTTTGGGCTTTGTTCTTCTTTTTCTAGCTCCTTCTGGGGTAAGGTTAGGTTGCTTATTTGAGATTTTTCCTTATTTCTTGAGGTAGACCTGTATTGCTATAAATTTCCCTCTTAGAACTGTTTTTGCTGTGTCCCAAAGATTCTGGATTACTGTATTTCCATTTTCACTTGTCTCCATGCATTTCTTGATCTCTTCTTCGGTTTCTTGGTTGACCCATTATTTAGTAGCACGTTATTTAGCTTCCATGTATTTGTGTTCTTTCTTTCCAGATTTTTTCTTATAATTTATTTCTAGTTTCATACTGCTGTGGTCAAAAAAGATGCTTGATATAATTTAATCTTCTTAAATTTATTGAGACTTGTTTTGTGGCCTAACCTGTGACCTATCTGGAGAATGTGCCATGTGCCTGAAAAGAATGTATTCTGCTGTTTTTAGATGGAATGTTCTGAATATATCTCTTAGTTCCATCTGACCTAATGTGGTGTTCAAAGCCACTGTTTCCTGGTTGATTTTCTTTTTGGATAATTTATCTAGTAATATAAAGGGGTATTAAAGTCCCCTACTATTGGGATATCTGGGTGGTTCAGCGGTTGAGTGTCTGCCTTCCACTCAGGGCATGATCCTGGGTCTGGGGATTGAGTCCCACATCGGGTTCCTGGCAGGGAGCCTGCTTCTCCCTCTGCCTATGTTTCTGTATCTCTCTCTGTGTCTCTTATAAATAAATTTTAAAAATAATTTTTTAAAAAAGTCCCTTACTATTATATCACTGTCAGCTTCTCCTTTTATATCTGTTAATATTTGCTTTATATATTTAGGTGCTCTTGTGTTCCTATGTAAATATTTACAATTGTTATATCCTCTTGTTGGATTGATCCCTTTATCATTATGCAGTGTCCTTCTTTGTCTCTTATCATAGTCTTTGTTTTAAAGTCTATTTTGCCTGATATAAGTATTGCTACACCGGTTTTTCCCTTCTATTTGGCATATGTTTTTTTCAGCACTTCACTTTCATTCTGTATGTCTTTAAGTCTGAAGTGAGTCTTTAGACAGCATATAGGTGGGTCTTTTTTTTTTTTTTTTAGGTTTTATTTATTTATTCATGAGAGACACACAGAGAGAGGCAGAGACATAGGCAGGAGAAGCAGGCTCCTTGCGGGGAGCCTGATGCAGGACTCGATCCCAGAACCCAGGATCATGACCTGAGCCAAAGGCTGATGCTCAATCACTGAGCCACCGAGGTGTCTCTGGGTCTTTTTTTTTTTTCTCTTTTTTTTTTTATCCATTCAGCCATCCTATCTCTTTTGACTGGGGCATTTAGTCCATTTACATTTAAAGTAAAATTGATACATGTGTACATACTGTCATTTTGTTCATTGTTTTCTGGTTATTTTTGTAGTTCTTCTCTGTTTCTTTTTCTCTTGCTCTCTTCCCTTATAGTTTGATAGCAAACTGGCCTGCAGGACTCAATCCCCAGACCCCAGGATCATGCCCTGAGCCAAAGGCAGACACTAATCATTGAGCGACCCAGGTGTCCCTCTTTCAGCACTTTGAATATATCATGCCATCCTCTTCTGACCTGCAAAGTTTCTGCTGAAAAATTGGCTGATAGTCTTATGGGGTTTTCCTTGCACTTGTCTTTTATTACAGTCCTTGTTTAAAGTCTATTTTGTCTGATATAAGTATAGCTATATCAACTTCCTTGTCATTTCTATTTGCATAGAATACTTTTCTCCATCTCTTCACTTTCAGTTGGTGTGTGCCCTAATTTCTGAAGTGAGTCTCTTTTAGGCAGCATGTAGATGAATCTTCTTTTAAAATTTATTCAGCTGCTGTATATCCTAATTGGACAAGTTAGTCTATTTATATTTAAAGTAATTATTCATGGGTATGTACTTATTGCCATTTTGTTAATTGTTTTCTGTCTGTTTCTATAGTTCCTCTCTGTTCCTTTCTTCTCTTTCTCTCCTCCTCTGTGGTTTGATAGCTTTCTTTAGTGTTATGTTTAAATTCTTTTTTCATTTTCTTTTGTGTGCTTATTATGAATTTTTGCTTTGTAGTTATGGCAAGGTTCACGTATAGCATAGTATGTATTAAAAAGTCTATTTAGGTCGAAAGCTTTATTGAGTTTCCTATGTACATAACAAGTTGTATTTTCTTACTGCTTTTAAGATTCTGTCTTTAACATTTGATGTTTTATTTGTTTATTAATTTTTAGAGAGAGAGAAGGGGAGAGGCAGAGAGGGAAGAAGAGAAAGAATCTTAAGCAGGCTCCACGTCCAGCATGGAACCCAAAGGTAGGGATTGATCTCACAGCCCTAAGATCATAACCTGAGCCAAAATCAAGGCAGACACTTAACTGACTGAACCATCCAGGTGCCCCAAACATTTGACCATTTGACATTTTAATTATAGTGTGTCTTGGTTCATCTTATTTGGAACTCTCTGGTCTTCCTAGACCAGGATGTCTATTTTCTTTTGTAGATTAGGGAAATTTTCAGCCATTATTTCTTTAAGTAAATTTTCTGCCTCTCTCTCTCTCTCTCGCTCTCTCTCTCTCTCTCTCCCTTCTGGGACCTATGTAATGTGAATGTTTTTCCACTTAATGTTGTCATGTAGGTCCTCTAAGGTAGCTTCACTTTTTAAAACTTTTTTTTTTTTTTTTGCAACTGTCTGGATGAGTTCCAATGCTTTGTCTCCCAGCTTGCTGATCCTTTCCTCTGCTTCATCCAGTCTACTGTTAAATCCTGTAGTGTGTTTTTCAGTTCAGTCATTGTATTCTTCAGCCCTGTGACGTCTGTTTGGTACTTTCTTGTATTTTCTATTTCTTTGCTGAAGTTTCCACTCTGTTCATCCATTCTTCTCCCTAATTTGAACATCTTTATGACTATTACTTTGAACTCTTAACCAGGTAGATTACTTATCTCTGCTTCATTAAGGTCTTTTCCTAAGGTTTTGTTTTGTTCTTTGTTTAGAACACATTCCTCTGTCTCCTCACTTTGCCTGATTCTCTGTGTTTGTTTCTATGTATTAGGTGAAACAGCTATCTCTCCTGGTATTGAAGGAGTGGTCTTGTTTGGGAGATGACCTATGGGGCCCAGAAACTCAATCCTCCTGGGCCACCAGAACAGGCACTCCAGGGGCATCTCCTGTGTGGGCTACATGAGTCCACTGCTGTGGTAAGACTGCAGTGTAGGGTGGAGCAGGGCATTTGCCTCACTAGCTGTGGTGCAGCTGACATGTATACTGTACAGGCTGGCCATGATGCAGTTGATGCATGAAGGGCTGGCTGTGATGCAGCTGGCTGTGATGTGGCTCCAGTATATGTGGGAGTAGGGACAAGATTGTTGCCTGGCTGGATATAATGTGGTTCAGGTATGGGCATGGGAGCAAGATGCTTGTCTTGCTGGCTGTGACATCGCTGTGGCACATTGGTAGCAGGGTACTCACTCAGTTGGCTGTAGTGCAGGTGTGGTGTAGGGGGTGGGGAAGGACACACATGCACCAGCAGATTAGAGTGAGATTGCTAAAATGATGTTTGCTAGGGTGGGCATTAGCAAGGTAGAGTGAGGTGGTACAAATGGCACTTACCAGTGCTTTTCTCTTGGGAGGTAGTCCCGACATGTTCCTGCCTCTTCAGCAGATGCTTTAAGATTAGTGTGTCTCCTTCACATATAGTCTAGGTGCTTTTCAAAGTTCTTCTTTTGCTCTGGGTCCTGGGGCAAATGGGTCTGTATATGAGCCTGTTTAAGGGTGGACTCCCCATCCCCTACAGTTCAATGGTTCTCCTGGATGAAATCCTTGTTGGTTCTACATCTTGTGAGCTTATATTTCTGGTGCAGGATCCAAAGGTTGTAACACAAGACCCTCACTCTTTAGGGAAAAATTCTACTTTCTTGAGTCCCTCTCAATTGTGAGTCACTGTGCCTGGGGTGGATTAGAGTATGTTTCTGACTCTCCTACCTTCTTGATGTGACATTTTTGTCCTTTGTTGTGGAGGTGTTGTTTTTAGCTAGTTCATGCCTTTTTCAGAGGAAATTTTCCAAGAGCTGTTGATTTGTTGTGTTTATGGGAAAAGCTGGTTTCAGAATCTTCCTATGCTGTCATCTTAGACCTCCTTCTCTATCACTTCTTTTCCAATTTTGTTCATTTTACAGGAATTTTTGTACTCTCTTTATGAATAAGTTTGTCCAGTAATTTTCTTTCTTTTCACTGCCCTTGTCAGATATTGGAAGTAAGGTTATGCTAATCTGCTGGAAATTATTCTGTCCTTATATCTATGGAATGCTATGTATAATATTGGCTTTATTTCTTTATAAAATGCTTGTTAGAATTTTTTTGTCATCTTGGCCTACCTATTGGTGGAAATCGTTCTGTTTAATTTACAGTTCTAGTTTCTTTAATCATTATAGAATTATTCACATTTTCTATTGTTTGTGTTTTTTTTTAGAGATTTATTCATTTTTTAATAGTCCAATTCTAAAAGAAAATTACCTCATGTTATTTTCACAGGTCTCTTGTGATCCTGTATCTTCTTGCTGTTTCTTAGAAGTTAGCTGATATAAAGATGTTATCTTAAAGCTGTCACTCCATCCTTGGTATCATCACTCATAGCTGCTAGTCTAAGGATAAATTTAAAATATATAGTCAATATTTGGTTAAGGTTTTTTTCTATTTTCTTTTTTGTTCTGAACTCTGTGTAATTTCTCTCTCTCTCTCTCTCTGTTTTTTCTATAAGTAGACTTTTATGAGGCACACCTATAGATAGTTGGGAGTTTTGTTTTCCATTCAGATCAGAAAGGTTGCTACTCAAATGTTAACTTGGCATTCACAAAGTTAATCAAACACTTTGCTATCAAAGCTTTTCCATATATATCAGGAATTTCTTAGCCATTGAACAAGTAAGACTTGTTACCTTGCTGGCATGCTGCTCAGGGAATAGGATGCTAGTGTGCCTGCCTTCTTATAGCAAAAAATGCAAAGAAGGCAAGAAGCCACTCTTGGTTATTTCATAGATACCAGCTTGCTCGACCAACAATAGGACCCTCTCCAGTCCCCTTTGCCAATTGTTTGTTGGCTCAGAGATGTGCTGAACAGTTTGAATAGAAAAGGAATCGTGTAACTGTTGAATCACTAAATTGTATACCTGAAATTAATATTACACTATATATTAACTAACTGGAATTTAAATAAAAACTTGGAGAAAGAAACAAACAAAAGGACAACAAATACCTAAAGAATAATTATGAATAGCATAACATATCATTGAATAATTGCAGTAAAAGTACTGTTTTGCAAAAAAAAGAAGAAGAAGAAGAAGAAGAAGAAGAAGAAGAAGAAGAAGAAGAAGAAGAAAAAGATTGAGGGAGAGAGAAAACAAGAAAAAAGAAATGAAAAGAAGAGAAAAGGATCCATGTAGTCATGGAGAAAAGAGGCAACAGGAGCAGAACATATTCAGTGCAGCAGCTTGGTGGGCTTTAAGACTAGTAAAAGAAATCCATCCTTCCTATGGTGCATCAGAACTATAAAGAGATCTTATGCATGACTTAACCCAAACCTCTTGTTAAACAGTTGAAGAGACTACTGCTCAGAGAGGTGGCATGATTTATCCTAATTCATGCAGTGAGTGAATGTGTGGCTAAGACCAGCAGGCTAACTGCTTTCTGAAGCTGCAGGCAGTCTCCCTTACTTCTTCACTTTTGAGCCTTAATTTTCATGTTTAATAGTCTACTCAAATCACTAGCTTTAAGGAATGATGCTCCTGCTCCTTTTCACAGCAGACTCTTACCTCTTTGTCTCCTTACATTCTTATCCAGGGGAAGAGCCTGAGACATTCATTGGGCCAAGTTTTATTAACAATGTGGTTTCTAGGCCTTAACGTCAGGAACCATGTGCAATTTCTATCTCTATATGTGGCTTTCATAGGCTAGGAGTAGGCTGGACATACTGTATCAAGTATGTGGGTAGGTAGATATATTCAGAGGTCTTCTTGGGGCCAAGAAGACCTCTTTTTAGGCATGATGATGAATACTGATGGACAGAGTTACTCTTGGAGAGGAAGGAGGAAGTCTTGGAAACTAAGTGTTATTTGACAAATATTTATTGAGTCTCTACACAATCCCTAGATACAGGGATTCTATACTGAACATATCAGATAAGGAGCTAACATTCCTGTGAAGAAAAGTGCAGTAAATAAGAAAACACATAAATAAGCAAGATATTACAAATGGTGATAAGATTCCTGTAAAGAAATGCCTGAAGTGACATAGTAGAAAGTACCTTAGTGGGTAGGTGGGGATAGGGTGGCCAGAAAAGGCCTATGTGAGGAGCCAGTATTTGTTCTGGACTTACAAGATGAGGGGGAGGCCAGCTATGAGCAGAGCTGAGAGGAGAGCATTCTTGGCAGAGAGAACAGAAAACTTGAGGATCCCAACATGGCAAGGAACTTGGATGTTATAGGAATCTCACAGAGTGTGGCCAATGGTTGGAGGATTATGAATAAGGAAGAATGAGATACAAGATGAGGTTTGAATAAGTGCAGGTGTCCTCAGATTTTACAGGGCCTTGTGGGCCATGACAGGAGAATTGGATTTTACTCTAAGGGAATAAAAATATTTTAATTTGGGGGAGGGTGACAGGATCCAATTTGTATTTTTTAAAAGATCCCTTTGGCTAATGGAGCCACTGTGATGTGGCAGAGGCTGCTAGCTATTCCCCAATAGCCTTCTCTCCTTTTTACATAGTAATGGAATTTCTCACTGGTCATTTCTCACTAAAGATGACATTCCAGCTTCTCTGGTAGTGGGCGTGGCCATGTGATCAGGTTCTACCCAGTGGAATCTGAGTGGAAATAACACCTGTAGGTTTGGGACCATGTTTTTTAAAGAAGGTTCATGGCTTCCCCTTCCTTTTCTTCCTTCCAAGGAATTGGATGTGGGCCTGAGACTGGGAGCTGCTCTTGAGATGGAAGCCACATGATGAAGATGGCAGAGCCATGGTAGACAGATTGATGAGGCAAGGCTGCCAACCCTAGGTCACTGACCTGAATGTTTTCGTGAGTGAGCAATAAGCATCTGCTTTGCTTAATCTTTATTGAATTGGGTCTTTATGATATGCCTGATTACGTGGGAGATGGCCTGCGGTGCAATGGGACCAGAGAGAACTCAGATTTCCCCAGGCACCTAAGTGAGACCCTCAAGAACTGTTATCATTTTCACCATGGTGGTCATAGTCATCACTATTCCCCTCAACACATAGCCTGGAATTTGGTAGATACTTGGTAAACATTTATTAAAAAATTAATGAAGCACTTCTGTTTCTATTCCTTTTTTAAAGATTTATTTATTCATGAGAGACACACAGAGAGAGAGGCAGAGACACAGGCAGAGGAAGAAGCAGGCTCCATGCAGGGAGCCTGATGTAGGACTTGATCCTGGGACTCCAGGATCACACCCTGGGTGAAAGGCAGACACTCAACTGCTGGGCCACCCAGGCATCCTATGTTTCCATTCCTGATGTAACCAGAATATTGAAGACTCAAATTGGTAGGAGAGCAGTAAAAAAGATTATATTTTCCCCCAAATAAGGAATGTCAATTTAAATAGTGAAAACTTAGTAACTCTTTTTCTTCAGTTTTGGGGCCTAGTTCTGTGGTTATAGGGAAAGTCTTTATCGGCAGCCTATTAAATTACCATTGCCTTAGTAGTATCAAAGTCATTAATGATAGCAGCTACATCATTATAATCATTAAAATTGTCACTATCACCATCACTACCACTGTCACTGCCATTCCCACTATTACCACAGCCTTGTAACCATGCCATCTTCACAATCATCACCACTACAGACAACATTACCTTCTTCAGCATCATTGCGATCACCATCTATAATTGGTAGTAATACTAGTACTAGCTTCTCTAACAAATGGATCATAAATCGTATAATGGCTCAAATACAGTAGAAGTTTATTTCTCATTTACATAATTGTCTGGAGCAGGTGTTCTTGGTTGGCAGGAGACTTCTCCCACACAATGATTTAAAACTGAGTGATTCATCTTTGTCTGCATGTAGCCAAAGGAAGGGGAAGGAGGGTGTGGGTAGGCACATCTGTTCCTTAAAGCCTTGGGCTGGAAGTGCACACTTTATTTATGCTCATATTCCATTGGTTGGAACATGGTCATATGGCCATGCCTGAATGTGAGGGGTCTGGGATGTGTAGTGTAGCTGCAAAATAAAACAGTATTTGAGCAAGTAAGTAGTAGCAGTCTCTGCCAGGCCATCTTTACAAGCAATTTAGTTTATTTGTGCTGTTCCCAGCCTATGTTAGACACTCTCTTTTGCACAATACCAGGACAGTATGAGATTTCTATGATCAGAAGCCTTATGAACTGAGTAAATAGCAATCCAAAGCAACATATGTTAGGTTTGGCTATTATTTTGGATTGTTAGTATTGCAGTTGTTCAGAGAATGCCGAGGTGGTTGAGTTGAATCTTGGAGAATGGGTAGAAATTCTTTGCTTAGAGGAAAAGTGGAGTTTGAAGTAGGGAGGATGCTTTATGCAGAAAAATGGCCTGGGCATAGGCCTGATTGAGCTCAGCTTGAGCAGAGGAGACTGGCCTGGCTAGAACAAGTGAATATTACGGACAGGAACAATAAACTTTAAGCAATTGAGTGGAGCAAAAATGCCAAAGGCCTTTTGTCTATACACTTTTCAGACCTCCTGTAGATGCATATTGAAGTTCTTTGGTTGGAAGCAACGGAAACCTACTCTGTCTGAAGGAAGCAAGCAAGCAAACAAAACCCCTCCAAAATCCCAAAATATTTTGGAAGGTTAAGGGAGTGTTCTACAGAAGCAGAGGGGGCACTGCTAGGTTTTGGTAGCTGGTGCTGGTGGAATCCAAGTCACTCCCAGTAACAATGCCCAGCTTCTGTATTTGTCCTCTCAAAATTCATATTCCAAGGATGGAGCCTTGTACATACTTGCTTGGGTCAGTTGTCTTCTGGATCAATCTGCCATGGTTGGGGAGCTGTTTTGTTGCAGACAGTGCTCTCTCCTCACCTGGCCCCAAGAAGTGTGTCCTACTTAGGACACAGTGTGGGGGGCATTAAGTAGTGGAAGGAAGTTTGTGTAGTTATTTCCATATTTAAACCCTAGTTCTTCCAATAACCAGCTGGGTGACCAAGGCAGACAGTTGAGTGGTCTAGCTTCTGAGCCTCATTTTTCTCATCTATAAAAAGATTATGAAAGAGTAGAAACCACCTGAGGATCAATGGTGAGAATGTATGCAGTGGGGGCTCCCCATGGTTTCATTTCCTCCTGCTTTTGGTACTTCACATGACTATAGTGAAGAGAGAATGGGGTGACCTGGGAGGAGCAGAGGAAAGCCCAAGAGTCTCAGGCTTTCCCCGGTGAGTAACATCCCCACAGGGCCTGCTTACAGTCCTGCCGCATGGGACAGGGAAGAGGACTTGGGGACCCACTCTTCAGGATGCTGACCATGTTTACAGAAGCTCTGATAGCATCAGGGCTATGAGCTGTGATGGAGTTGGAAATGTAATTTTCAATTAAGAGTCCTTGCTCATTCCTGCTTACATTACATTCTAATTAAATTTCAGTCAAACGTGGCACAGTGCTACCAGGGGAGGGCAGGGAAATAGGCAGCAGCTCCTCCTTCTCTAGATGTGAGGCGTCAGCCCTGAGTGGTCCCAGCTTCCACCCCTCGCCTCCCTCAGGACTCTCTGGAGCCAGTGTCCTTACACAGTGGGCCCAACTGGCCTCCAAAAGTCATGTGAAGCCACACAAATGCAGGGATACTAGCTCCTCAGAATTAAATTAAAATGGCTCCTGATGTCAGAACCCTCAGCCAACAGGGGATGCTCTTTCTATTATCCATTCCCCGGTAAAACATGAGGTGCAGGCATGGCAGAGTTTCTGATCAGCTTGGCTTGCTGGGGCTTGGGCCTCCCAGAGGGAAATCCTGGGTACCTCTCTCTCTTCATGTTCTTGCCAGAGTTTTAGTTAGCAAGGCTCTGGGTAAATCACTCAAAAATCTTTAAAGCAGACAAAACCATGTATATGGCAGAGGTGGAATGGAGGGAATGAGGGGGGAGATGTGCCTTTGAAAGGGGCTTGGAGCCCAGGGTGAGCCATCACCCCAGCCATTGGTAGGCCCCTGGAGCCTGGCTGGGGCAGAGAAGAGCTTTCCCTGGCTTTTTCTATTTTCAGCAGCAGGAATGATTTCACAGGTTCACTGGGAGCCATAGACTGTTGGAAACAGAAGCAGTTACTTGAAAGTGACTTCAGGTACCTCCTTCATTACAGGCGGAGACCCTGAGGCCAGAGCAGGAGTGACTTTTGGCTGGTCTCACAAGTAAAAGGTAAAGCAGGACTCTTACTCCTGGATGCCTCCTGGTCTTCATTCCACTGTCCTCTGGCTAAAGTTCCGTCTCTTCTTTTTTTTTTTTTTTTTTTCAGTAGAGACAGAGCAGTGCCTCTCCCACTTGGGAATAGCCATTTTCTTGATGACTGGGTTGCTGTCCCCATATTTTAGATTTTCTCTTTCACTTTAAATGGTGCTCTTTCCAGGAGGAAAGTGACTTCTGTCCCTCTTGCTGCTTTCTTGTTGGAGATGGGGGTGCAGTATGTTCACAGCAGCATCATTCACAATAGCTAAAAACTCAAAGCAAACCAGGTTTCCATTGATGGATGAATAGATAAACAAAATGTGGTGTACTCATTCAGCCTGAAAAAGGAGGGAAATTTTGACACATGTACAACATGGATGAACTTTGAAAATATTATGCTAAGTTAAATAAGCCAGTTACAAAAGGACAAATACTATAGGATTCCACTTATGAGGCACCTAGAATTGTCCAATTCATAGGTACAGAGAGTAGAAGTGTGGGTGTTGGGGGCTGAGGAGTTACTCTTTAAGTGGGCAAGGAGTTTCAGTTTGGGAAGATGTGAAGAGCTTTGAAGATGGATGGTGGTGGTGATGGTTGCACAGTGTCATGAATGAACTAAATACCACTCAAATGTACTATTGAAATGATTAAAATGGTAAATTGTATGTTATGCACACTTCATCACAGTAAAAAAAAAAAATCCAGAATTTTCACTAGGAGTGGCATTCCCTGTAGGAAGAGGGTAAGGGACTGACTGACCCCTCCGCCTGATGAGCCCCACTCCTGTTCCCTGACTGTCCCTACTCAGCTGTGTGGGCGTCTCATCTTGATGTTGGAAAGGCCACTTTCTGTTGGTTAAGCTCCCCTGGTCAGGCTTACTCAGGGCAGGCTTTAAGATTGAGGGCTGCCCCCTCCACTGCCAGCCCTGCTTTCCATCTCTCTGGTTTATTAGGAAGAGACCTCTTGTTGTCCTCTCAGATCTCTCAGATTTCATTGTGAGGACAAGGGGCTTGCTGCTCTGACAGTGGCCCAGGAAGCCAGCCGGGGCTCCTATAGCTGCAGGGGTTTGCCTCACAGTGAAGCATTCCTGGCAGAGGTCAGCCTCTGGGACTGGCTGCCAGTCTAGCAGGAGGAAAGGCAGATGGCAGCCTGGAGGCAGGCCCATGGAGGGCAAGGCATCAAAATGCTGGGCATGCTGTTGGGGAGGGAGGCTTGTCTGCTCTGCCAGACTCTCCACCGAGCTGACAGGGCTCAAGAGTCCATATCTGAGCTGTATGTGACCTTGTTACCCACACATTTGTTTTGGGTACCTAATTGCTTTCTAACATACCACCCCGATACTCAGTGGCTTGAAACAACCATTGTATTATCTCACAATTTTGTGAGTTCTTCTGATACACGTGGTGTTGGCTGGGGCTGCCCTGAGGGCTTGGCTGGCTGGGAGATTTCAGATGGTTCATCCGTGGGGTGCGCAGTTGGGGTCCGCTGTTGACTGGGAGTGCCACTGGGGTTGCTGACTATAGTTAGTGTCCATTTGTGGCACTTCCCGGAAGGAGCCTCTGCAGAGGAAGTGTTCCAAGAGGGAAGAAGTAGAAGTTTCCACTTCTTGTCCAGGCACAGCGTTACTGCTGCTGACTTCCAATTTAAATAGTCCCAGGGCCAGCCTGGGTTCAAGGGGAGGGAAACCAAAGAGAGTGACAAAGGATTCATGGCCCTAGTGCTTGATATCCTGGCCTCAGTTTCCCTTGTCAAATGGAACCATCTACTATATTAAGAGTTACCACCTTGCTTAACAAGACTCTAACAGACCTTTAAAATCCCACAGTCTTAAGAGTAGAGAGTGGACTGATGGAGTGGCTGAGACAAGGAAGGCAGAGAGGGTTAGAGGGCTGTTGTTCAGGGGGTTCATAGTCAGCTAGAGAGGACTTACTTTTGCCATAGACGGAAACACATTATTGAAAGCTTACTACATACTATGTCATGTACTCTACTTTTGTTTTCTGTAATCCTCAAAATAACTGTGAGAGGATAAAATTGCCCTCATTTTGTAGATGATAAAACTGAAATCTTGCAGGATTCACCCAGCAAGAGATGCAGAAAGGTAGACTCTGAACCCAAAGGGCTCTGAAAAGCTTGGGCTTCTGCCACCACACTCTGCTCCTCAGAAAGCAAAGTCCCGCTTTGTTTGCAGCTCAGGAATCTTCAGAGAAGAAGGACAAGGATGACTCTGACATCCAAGGGCCATTTATGGCAGGAGATGAGCAGGGAGCTTGCTATCCAGAAGGCTTCAGGAATGAAGGAAGCCAAATGGACAGTGTGTCTTGGCTGGAGCAGCCCCAGCTGGGAAGAAATTCCTGGGAGTCAGAAGGGAGAACTTGAAGCCATGAGCAACTCTGGGTCCTACCAGGCACTGGAGGGAGAGCGATGTTTAGCAGTTGCCAGGAGGCAGAGAGAGGAGAGCATGCTGAGAACCAACTGAAGGAACTTGTAAGCAGTAGAATAGAACTAGGGAACTGGGACATAAAAGGCAGCCAGCCCTCCATCCGTGCATCCATCCACCCATCCATCCACTCATGAATTCATTCCTGCTTTTAACATCTGGGTCTCTATTATGTGTCTGGCCTATTTTGCTTATATAATTAAGATGCAGCCCCATTCCTTGGAAAACTCAGATTACATGAGGGCAGCCAGACTTGGAAGTAGGGGAAGGCATTATTATGTTGATACTGGAATGGGATGCACAGAGGAGCAGTTATGAGAAACCAGAGAAAAGACAGAAGACTCTGCAAATCAGCAACCCAGTGTGGAACACAGGGGAACCAGGGTATATCTATGTGGGCCTGATTCTGGAGAGGATGGATGCCAGGCCCAGGGGCTCAGCTTCTGAGCCTGAGAGAGCTGCTATTTCTGAAGAGGGTGTGTGTTTCCTCACATTGGCTGGGACACAAAAGTAAGGCCTGAGGTGTGAGCTCTGACAGTTTCAACCCCTGAGAGTATGCAGTGGGAGAGCTGAAGCCATCCGTACCTGTGACATCTTAGAGGAATGTGTCTGACTTCCCTCCTTCCAAGGAAGATGGGACATGAGGAAGACAGCATCGAATTTGCAGCATGAGGGATTTGGGTTCATCTTAGGATAGAAGTTGAAGGAAAAGTGTTTTTCCTCTTTATGTGAAAAGAGGATACTTTTATTTTATTGAGGCATACATAATGCAGACATAGTAGACTATTTTGATATTACAATACAGCTGGTTTATCCTTGCCCTTTACACAAAAACTGTTCCTTGTTTGGGCAACTGAACCATGAGTATGGCAGGACATTGCCATAACAGAATTCAAATTCTCAGGTATGAGACTACAAATAGGAAGAAATTTGATCAGTCAGAAACATTTTATCCCCAAGTCCCATTGCCAGAAGACAATTCCTACTGTCATTTTCATGGTTCTGGTTGTTTTCTGTGTGCAGATATTTTTCACAGGACTGTTTGAGGCCTACCTAGGTATTTAATATTGACCCTTGCTCTTTTCTCTTTGCTTAATATTGGTTTTTTGTTTTTTGTTTTTTGTTTTTTTTTTTTGTTTTTGGTCAACATGTAATCCTTATGTGTACTTTGTGATGTAGATAACATCTCTTCCATTCTACTGATAAAAAATTGAGTCTCAAGGAGGCTATATAGTCTGCCCAAGATCTCATAGCCATTGAACAGCAAAACTGAGACTCAAATTTGGGTCTCTGATGCTAAACTTGAATTTGTTTTACTTTGCAGAGCTACTTTGTGTAAGAATTGAAGTACTTTCATTGGTCTGGTGTTTGGAGGCAGATGGACAGAGGTTTGGACCCTCTGGGACTCTCCTTTTGCTCATATGCTAGGTTGCAAGGTATCAGATATTGATTGATTCCTTGTTTAAGTGGTTCATGGTAAACTCGGTAATGTTCCTGTGCTTCCAACTTAGCTTAGGAATGTGGAAGCTATTACATTTGGCTGTCCAGCAGGATTATCTTTTTTCCTCCTTTTTTGGTTAACATACTTGGTCCCTAGGTCTCCAGATCACACAAAGATTGGCATGTGATCCATACCTGGCCAATCAGAGCAGCCCAATTTCCTTGGCCTCAGTGCTTTGTTCAGGAATATGTGGTCCATCTGATCAATTAGAATATTTCCCCAGGATTTTTTCTTCTGTTGATGGTGGAAAGACTGTCTTACCTTGGAGCTGCAATGCTAGAAAATGTGACTCTGGCCTACCAGAAGCATCTTTCCATCTTATGGAGGAAGCCCATTTGTTGGAGAGGAAGCTCAAAGAATAGAGGGCCAGGAGATGTCAAGAGAGCTCAGTAGGGACTTGGTTGTGTGGAATGCCAGCTACTTTACTCCCACCCCATCCTTCTCAGTCATATGTGTGATCAGAACCTATTTATAATGGAGCCAGTTATTAGTGTAGAATTTTTGTTACTTGCAGTCAAGAGTCCTAACCAGTACTGAGATCATTTGTTGTAATGAATGAAAACCTAGTCAAACTAATTCATGTATAAAAGTAGTTTATTGGGCAGCCCTGGTGGCTCAGCAGTTCAGCGCCACCTTCAGCCAAGGGTGTGATCCTGGAGACCCAGGATCGAGACCCACATCAAGCTCCCTGCATAGAGCCTGCTTCTCCCTCTGCCTGTGTCTCTGCCTCTCTCTCTCTCTCTGTGTGTCTCTCATGAATAAATAAATAGAATATTAAAAGAAAATTTAAAAAGTAGCTTATTGTGGGTACTTGGGGAAATAAATTGGGATTGAGAAGAAGGATGTACAGCTAGATTTTGTGAGGAACAGGAAATAATGAAGCTCCTCTAGCCATCTTCCTTTTCTCTCCCTCTGGGATTTCATGGCTTTAACTCTGCTCCTCTCTGAGACTGTGTTCCATTCTTCCATTTCCCTCTGTAGTCTAGTTTCTTCTGTGACTTGTTAGATTCCTCCTATACCTAACTAAGCTCAACTGTGGCTTTGGCCAACCCTGGCACCCACTGTGATCCAGACCTATATGACTTTGCATCTCAGCCAATCTTGTCTCCTGGTGGGATATACTAATTATGTGACCTGGGAGGAAAACAAAAACATGTGTCCATTACTGGGCCAATCATCTATGGCCAGAGGCATGAGGTCAATGGATATAGTTATGGCTGCTTAGATCACTCAGCAGAAGCTGTGGGTAAAGCAGTTCCTCTCAATGAGTGTGGTGGCATGGCTGGTGCAGGGTGGCTGACACTGGGTTTCATGTGAGATTGGGATAGTGGACACTTGTTTCTCTCCCAGTATCCCTTGGGATCAGAGGTCCCAGAGCTTCCAATGGCTCAAGTCATTCTATGCTGCTTCTTCTGCCTCAAAGGGGAATTCCTTCACTATCTAGTCCCCATTCTAGTACTTTTGTCCTAGCAATAGGTATCTGTTTCCACCTATCACTCTTCCCACCCTTCCACTCTCATGATTAAGCAGGCTGTCATCCTTCACATGGGCCACGCTACATGGTTCTGCTACCTACTGCACTTTCTGATCCTGGCATGCATCCCTTCAGCACTGCTCCATTCCTTGATCACCAGGAAAGCATATTTTTTGTCTGCTCCTCATTAAAGCCCTTTTTAAGTCCAAAACTTCCTTCTTTTTGTTCTCTAGTCTCTCCTTGTTCCCTCCAGTAGAGTATTTGTTACCTTGAGTTACAATTATATTTTTTATTTGTCTGTTTCCCCTACTAGGCAGGAGTTTAGCATGTAGTGAGAAGATTTTTGGAATTAAAAAAATCTTAGTTTCAGATTCTGAGTCTACCACTCATCAGCTATATATTTATGATGAGTGATTCAACATTTCTGAGTGTTAATTCCTAATCTGTAAAATGAAGAATAATGGCACCCACCTTATGGCTTATTGTGAATATTAAATGAAGTAACATATATTTAGTAAGTAGCATTGTGCCTTTGCTGAAGGCAGGGAAAATGTATAACTCATCTTTGATTCCTCATTGTCAGAGACTGTCATATGGAGACTTAATACTACTTGGTTGAATGTATGAATGTTTAATTAAAAGAATAAAGCTCAAGGGTGGACTAGCAGGCATTATGATAGGATATGACTTGAAGCTGGGAAATCTTTTATAGTTGACTAAGAATTGACGCATAAGGCATCTCATCTCTTGTTTTTTATTCTTTTATTAGGTCCCATATCATGTGCCTTCTTTCTCTGATTCACAACATGGGATGAATTCTCATTCTGTCACAAAGAAGTTGGTGGTATTAGACTTACTTTCTGTTTTAGTTATCTTTTGCTGTATAACAATATTACCACAAACTTTTAAGCTTAAAACAACACCCACTTATTGTCTCATAGTTTTCATGGGTCAGGATTCTGGTGGGTCACACCATAGCTGGGATCTATGCAAAGCTACAGTCATGATGTCAGACATAGCTGGGGTCTCATCAGTTCCATTGCAGGCTATTGAGCTAAGGGCTCCAGTTTTGCAGTGCCTTTTGGCCAGAGATCACCCCAAGTTCCCTGCTACATGGCCTTCTCCAAAGACAGCTTTTAACGTGGCAGCTTACTTCTTCAAAGTCAGCAAAGGGAAGGGAGAAACTACAGTATAACAGGCACTACAGGGGCAGCCTGGGTGGCTCAGCGGTTTAGCACCACCTTCAGCCCAGGGTGTGATCCTGGAGACCCAGGATCGAGTCCCATGTCAGGCTCCCTGAATGGAGCCTGCTTCTCCCTCTGCCTGTGTCTCTACCTCTTTCTCTCTGTGTGTCTCTCATGAATAAATAAATAAAATCTTTAAAAAAAAATAACAGGCACTACAATTATATGTAACATGGTCACATACAGTAATTGTGTATGCATGATAGTGTAAATCCTGTAATCTTTAGCACATTTTATATGGACAGAAACAGGTCCTTCCCATACTAAAGAGAGGATAACACAAGCATGTGAACATCAAGAGGGAGAGATAACTGGGGGCCATTTTAGAATCTATTTGTCACACTATCTCACAGCAAACAACTATAAAAGGGAACAAAATATTTGGAACAGCACGAAACAGAGAGAAGCCCTGAATTGTGGGCCTAGAGAGAAGCACAAAAGATAAGCTCTGAATTTACCCTGGCTTTCAGCCTGGGGGCAATTTTCAAACTCTAGAAAAATAGAGCTCAAGTAGATGGTATAAGTCTAGTTGATCAGAGGGAACAGAGATTGGAATTTACAGCTGCTAGGTGGCTGCTATTTGAGAGGTAAGGCACCAGAGAGAGTACATTTCTCTGTAGAAGCCTCCAATCCCCTAAGAACTTGGCCAAATGCCATTTGCTCATATATAGAGAAAGACAGTGAGAAACCACTAACAGCTGCTAGGGTACTGTGGTAGATTGTATTTTGTAAAGGTCACAAATGATATCTCCTATCCCACATGCTCTTCTAAAATGTGACTTTGGCATACTCCCATCAAGAGATGGAGCCTGTTTCAATTCCTTTGAGACTGTATTCAGCATAGTCTGGATGGGCTGTGATTGTTTCAACTAGTAAAGCACAGGGAAATGATGTTATATGATTTATGAGGCCAGGCAATGAAAGACTAGTCAGCTTTTATTTGTTCACTAGAATTCTTGTGCCTGGAGCTCTGGTGTGTATATAAGCATTTTGGCTACCCCAAGGCATATGGAAAGATTACATCTATACAGGCACTTGGTCAGCAGTCCTGAACTACAGATTATCTGAGGCCAGGTACTAGACAGTTCAGGTGATTCCACCCTTTGACTTGTCAAGGTAGACTCATCACTTGAATCTTCCCAGCTGAGGCCTGAGAGATTGTACAGCAGAGACAAGTTAATATTATGCTTGGATAAATTCCCACAGAATCAGAGAGCATAACAAAATGGTTTTTTAAGTTGCTAAATTTGGGGGATAATTTGTTAAATGGAAGTAGTAACTGGAACATGGGGCTTGAACTCACAACCCTGAGATCAAGAGTCACACGCTCTACTGACTGAGGTAGCCAAGTGGCCCTACTTTGTGACTTTTGATTGGTAAGTTCAATGCATTTACGTTGAGGGTGATTAGTGATATGCCATTTTATCTTTTGCTTTCTGATTATTTTGTATCTCTTTTTTTCTTTTTTTCTTCTCTTTCTATCTTGAAAGTTGTTGATTTTCTATGGTGATTTTTTGTGTTTTTTTTTTTAACATTTTGTCTCCACTTTACATTTTTATTTTGTGATTATTATAACATTTGCATGAAATATCTTCTTTAAAAAATTTATTTATGAGAGACAGAGAGAGAAAGAGAGGCAGAGACACAGGCAGAGGGAGAAGCAGGCTCCATGCAGGGAGCCTGACATGGGACATGATCCCAGGTCTCCAGGATCAAGCCCTGGGCTGAAGGCAACACTAAACCGCTGAGCCACCCAGGCCACCCTATGAAATATCTTTAGATAAAATAATCCTTTTTCTGCCGATAGTAAACTTACCTTCATTCACCTACACACATTCCATATTTTATTCCTCCCTCTTACATTTTTGATGTCACAGATTATGTCTTTTTATTGCTGTGGATTTATTACCAAATTGTAGTAGCTATAGTTATTTTTTGATGCCCCTTTCCCTTAGCTTTTTGCTATAATTGTTTTAACACTTCATTCTAAAATATTTAATTTAAAAAATTGTATTTATCACCTTAAACAGAGTTTTGTGTATTTTTGTCTGTTCATTTCAGCTTGAAGAATTCTTTTCAACATTTCTTGTAAGGCAATTCTAGTGGTGTCAACATCCCCAGCTTTTGTTTGTCTAGGAAACCCTTTATATCTCCTTCATACCTGAAGGATAGCTTTGCTGGATAGAGTATTCTTGGCTGGCAATTTTTTAAATGATTTTATTTATTCATGAGAGACACACACACACAGAGGCAGAGACATAGGCAGAAGGAGAAGCAGGCTTCCTGTAGGGAGCCTGCTTTGGGACTCAATCCCAGGACCCTAGGATCATGTTCTGACCTGAAGGCAGATGCTCAACTGCTGAGCCACCCAGGCATCTCTTGGCTGGCAATTTTTATCTTTTAATAAATTGAATATGTTATTCCACTTTCTTCTGAAGTTTCTGATGAGAAATCTCTAGATGGCCTAATGGGATTGCTTTGTAGGTTACTTTCTTTTTATATGGGTTGCCTTTAAAATTCTTTAGCATTGACTTTTGACAACTTCATTATAAAGTGCTTTGGAGAGGTCTTTTTGCATTGAGGTAACAAGATGCTCTTTTAGTTTCGTGAACTTGTATATATAGTTGTTTCCCCAGGTTTAGGAAGTTATCAGCTATTGTTTCTTTAAATAAAATCTGACCCCATCTCTCTCCTTTCTCCTTCTGGCATATCCTTTATTTTTATGTTGGCATTTCTAATGGAGTCTGATAGCTCTTGTAGGGTTTCTTCACCTTAAAAAAAAAGAGCTTTGTTCTCCCTCCTCTTCCTCCTGAATCATTTATAAATTCCTGTCTTTCAGATAACTTATTCTGTCTTCCATCTGATCCTCTCTATTTTCAGTACTTTCCAATGTATTCTTTACATCATTTATTGATTTTTTTCAGCTCCAGAAGTTTTTTTTTTTAAGAAATTTAATCTTCTTGGTAAAGCACTCCTGTTTAATTTTATTCCTGAATTCATTGAATTTCTGTTCTGAGTTTTCCTGTAGCTTACTAATTGTCTTCATAACAGCTATTCTGAATTCTCTATCAGTTATGTTGTGATATTCTGTCTTTGGGTTCAGTTAGTGGGTAATTATAATTTTCTTTCTTTAAAGATTAAATGTACTTATTTATTTTAGAGAAAGAGAATGTGAGTGGTGGGAAGAGTAGAGGGGGAGGAAGAGGGAGGAGTGGAATGAATCTCAATCAGACTCCTTGCTGAGCCTGAAGCCCTATGTGAGGGCTCAATCTCAGGACCCCAAGATCACAACCTTTGCCAAAATCAAGTTAGATGATTAACTGAGCCACCCAGGTATCCCTGGATAATTGTCATTTTCTTATAATGATACCATATTATCATGATTTTTATAGTTTTTGATGAAATCTACCTCTGCCATCACATGTGAAGTAGCAAATATCTTTCTTTATTGAGGTAAGTTTTTGCTTACTTTGGTTCTAGACAGTTCAACAAGTTGGTAATTAGAAGCCTTTCTCTTTTTTTCCAGTAGGTGGTGCTACAGAATAAGTTTTAGGTTTCTCCTCCTGGAGCTAACCTAGCCCTATATTTAGAAGAGATTAAAAGCAAAAAGAAAGAAAGAAAGAAAAAGAAAGAAAGAAAGAAAGAAAGAAAGAAAGAAAGAAAGAAAGAAGAAAAAAAGAAAGAAAGAAGAAAGAAGAAAGAAAGAAAGAAAGAAAGAAAGAAAGAAAGAAAGAAAGAAAGAAAGAAAAAGAAAGAAACAAACAAACGCTGGCAGCACCTTGGGGGGAAATGTGTGCTTAATAGGCACTTGGGGATTTGGGTGTGCCCAAGGCCTAGTAAAAGGATCTTGGAGAGGTAGAGTCCCAGAGGTCCATAAAGAACCTCTTGCTGAACTCCAAGAACAGATAGCAGGAACTGTGTTCCTTCTGTTCTCTGTCATTTTTCTTCCTTTTCCTTTCCCTCAGTCATGGAGCTCTTTCCTCAGGAATCTGGGTGAGCTAAAGAGCAAGGGGATCCTCTAGCTATAGCCTGTGGAGCCAAGTAGATTCCCACACACCACTCCCACCCTTCATTCCTTTTCCAGAGGGGTAGTGATGCCACTGCTGCTGCTTGTACCACCACTGTCAATGCTGCCACTTCTACAGCCCCATACCAGCTAAGTCCAATCCACCATCCTTCAGCTGCACAGATGGATGGATCTGTTCAGGGTCCTGGCTTGGTGTGCAGAGAAACCCTTGTTCAGTTATGGATGTCTGACTAGTGGTAAATCAAAGGGAGAAAACAAAGGGAAGGATTCACACTGCCATGATGCCATGATGCCTCTCCTCTATAATTTGTCTTTGAACTCCTGTAGAAAAATAAAAAATGGAGGTACAAATGAAAATTACAATAATAAGGCAAGTTACTACTTAGTGTGCTTTATTTATTTCAACCTAAAGGACTCCCTTTGGTATTTCTTGAAGAGAAGGTCTAGTGATAATGACCTTTCTCAGCTTTTGTTTATTTAGGTATGCATTAATTTCTCCTTCACATTTGAAGAACAGTTTTAATGTATATAGAATTCTTGACTCATTCTTGGGTTTATTTATTGGTTTTCCCCTCAGCTCTTTTAAATATATCATTCTATAGCCTTCTGGTCTCTAAGATTTGTAATGGAAAATTGACATAACATTGAGAATATTTGTATGTGAGGAGTCACTGTTCTCTTGCTGTTTGCAAAATTCTTTTTGTCTTTTGACACTTTGATTATAATATGTCTCAATGTGGGGGAACTTCAGATTAATTCTACTTTGAATTTGGTCAGCTTCTTAGATTTGTAGAATCATGTATTTTATCAGATTTGGGAAGTTTTTGGCTTTTAAGATAATCTCTATGTTCCTTTTCTTGCCCCCCCCCTTTTTTTCTCTTTCTGGGGTTCTCTTATTGCATATGTTGGTATTCCATAATTCCTTAATCTCTGCTCATTTTTTAAAAGAATTCTCTTTTCTGTCTGCTCCCTATTCTTGGTAATTTTAATTATCTATCTTTAAGTTTGTTGGTTCTTTATCTGCCTGCTCAAATCTGCTGTCCAAACCTCTAATGATTTTTAAATTTCAATTATTGCATTTTTCATCTCCAGAATTTCTGCTTGGTTTCTTCTTATAAGAAGTTGATATTCTGATTTGTTTATACATTGTTTTCCTGATTTCCTTTCATTCTTTGTGTTTTTGTTTAGCTCCTTGAGCAAATATACCAGTTGTTTTTAAAATTTTTGTGTTTCTTCCTTTCCTATCATATGCTCATTTTCTTCCCCCTCAATTGTCAAAGGCTGTAGTAGTCCATTTGTTTTGAGTCTTTTCCTAATTACCGTTGCAGACTATTCCTTTTTATATGTTTTCACTGAAATCTTGTTTCTTTAGCTTGGTTCATCTGATGTTTTGACAGAGATTTCCTTGAATGCTATGAGGTTAAATAAGCAAACAAAAACATTAAAAAAAAAAAAAAGAGAGAGAGAAAACAATCACATATCTCAGTATTTGCAGATAGGCTCTCTGCTAAGGAGGATTTCACCACATAGATAGTCATGCTCTGAACCAAGAGATCAGCCTTAGGTGAAAGCTTTAAGTCTTCTCAAGTCTTTTCTGACTATGTGTCTTGTCTGATATGTGTCTATATACCCTGCTGTTTTTTTTGAATGTTCTAATTTTCTAAAGAGTCTCACCTTAGCTTTGTCACTTGGCCTTGGATGGTCTCCTGTCGGTCTCCATCTATAATCTTTTGCCCCAGGAATGTGCATGTGTAATTCTCTTCCAGCTTTTTTGAGCAATGCCCATTGCTTTTTCTACCAGCATTCTGAATTCTGAAGAACAGATGAGCAGCCCACATCAGTCTTTTAGGCATTCTGTAGTCTAGTTGGAACAAATAACAATAATTTATAAAATAATGTTTTCTCTACTTTCTCTGCTCTGAAGGGCAGGAGGAGAAACTGGACTCTGCTAATGAAGACCAAGACCAGCCTCATATGAGAGAGGGAATAGTATAAAGTTGAATTAAAAAAATTACAAAATGTTTCAACCATTTTGAAAATGTGTTGTTGTTGTTTTTTTTTTAAATTGGGCATTTGCTTAGTTTCTCTAAACCTTTTACTGTTCTCTGTAGCTCAGATGATTGGTTTAGATAGTTTGATTGTTCTTTGCTTTCTTTTCATATTTCTGTGGAGTAATGAGAGCTTGGAGCTTCTGATGTTATGCCCAAGATGGCAAATCCGAGAAACCACCAAGGAGCCGACACCGATGCAAACACACGAGGGTTGATTTACAAGCTCGAGCTTGGGTCCAAGTACACCCCACACAGCGGAGCAGGGACTTGGACCCCGAAGTGGGTTACAGCCAGTTTTTTTATAGGCTGGTCTAGGGGATTTTCAGAAGGGGTGGAGGAATTTCTCAAGTTCTGTTTACATTTGATATGGGATTTTCAAGGGCATTGAGCTCGGTTCTTATTCTAATAGGGGCTTCCTGCCCTAGGCTTGGGCTCTGCTCTTATTCTAATATGGGGCTTTCTAGGAGGTCAAGCTTTAAGCTGTTTTCTTCCTGTAACTGAAGTAAGGTAAAGTTCAGCTCTTATTCTCAGGGGCCTGGGATGGCTGTACTTGTGCTAACACTAAACTTGAGGTGGAATGGCCTTGATTTTTCTCGGCCTCCACACTGAGTCTGCCTTTTTGCTGATGTTCCACCTCTGAACATATTTTAAAATCACTAAAACTCTGATTGAAAGACTGTTGAAATAAGAATTAACTGTATGCTTTTTAAGGAGACACACTCTACATATAATAAAATAGATATGTTTAAAGTAAAAAGTTGAAAAAATATGTACCACATAGACATTAAGTCTAAGAAAGCTGGTATGGCTATATTAATATCAAAATAGATTTATGACAAGAATATTATCAAACTTAAGGTATGATATGATAAATGATAAAAGGGCTAGTTCTTTAAGATGACATAATAATCCTAAGCATATGGAAACAATAATATATCTTCAAAATTTATGAGGCAAAGATTGACAGAACTGAAAGAAGAAACATGCAAATCCACGGTCGTAATGGCAATCAGACATACTCCTCTCTAAATAACTGATAAAACAGACACTAGGCAGTAAGTGTATGAAGGTTTTTATATTTTATCCTACTTGCATGTTAAAAAGTACGTTTTCCACAGTTTCCTGGTTGCTGAAGGCAAGAGACTCCTAGGTCAGAAATAGAGAACTTTATTACTCACAGTATCATAAACATTCTCAGCTCAGGTATGGATCAGTTCCCTTTGTTCCCCAATACCCACGAGGGTGCTGCAGTCTGTCCCAGGTGGATTTCACACATGTAGTAGGTCTGCCTCACAGCTGAGAAGCTTGAGCTTAGGAAACCCATTCCTTTAACACAGAGTGAGAGCAAACATGTGCAGCTGTTTCCCTAATGGGAGACATTATCTTTGTTATAGTGGACAACTAACCAACCTGCCATTTGCTTCAGATAGGTACACTATCTCTATCTTCAAAGGCTCTTTTCTATGCAAGCATCCTTGGAAAGATTAAAAAAGGCCATAAGTGTTTCTGCTCCTAAGACATACAGAGCATGAGTAATCCATGGAAAACTGTCTCCTGTCAATAAACATTCTGTTTAAGTACACACGAAACATTTACAAAAACAGATCATATGCTGGGCTATATAAAGTCTCAATAAAATCTAAAGGACTAAAATCATAGAGAGTTTTTTTTCTCTGAATACAATAGTATTAAAGCCAAAATAAAAAACAAAACACTGGGGATCCCTGGGTGGCTCAGCGGTTTAGCGCCTGCCTTTGGCCCAGGGCGCGATCCTGGAGTCCCGGGATTAAGTCCCACGTCAGGCTCCCAGCATGGAGCCTGCTTCTCCCTCCTCCTGTGTCTCTGCCTCTCTCTCTCTCTCTCTCTCTCTGTCTATCATAAATAAATAAATCTTTAAAAAAATAAAAATTAAAAAAACTATTTATTAAAAAAAACACTTAGAAAAATTACAAAACATTTGGAAAGTAGGCAACATACATCTAAATAAATTATGAATCAAAGAAGAAATTACATGGAATTTAGATACTATTTTTTGGGCAGCCCCGGTGGTGCAGCGGTTTAGTGCTGCCTGCAGCCCAGGGTGTGATCCTGGAGACCCTGAATCAAGTCCCACATCAGGCTCTCTGCGTGGAGCCTGCTTCTCCCTCTGCCTGTATCTCTGCCTCTCTCTCTCTGTGTGTCTCTATGAATAAATAAATAAAATCTTAAAAAAAAAAAAAGGAATTAGATACTATTTTGAATTTAAAAAGTAAATACAATATATCAACTTTGGTGGCATTGTAAAGAACTATGTTTATTGTTCTTAGTGCATATATAAAAATGGAAGACAGTTTTAAACTCAATGATCTGAGCTTTCACTTCAAGAAGTTACAAAGCAGAAGAAATAATAAAACACAAAGTGGTTAGAAAAAGAAAATAAATTGAAGGGCAGAGAGACTAGAAAATAGATAAACAATTGATATGATTAACAAGGCCAAAGTTGATTCTTTGACAAGATTAACCAAATTGATAAAAATCTGCCATAAAAAACAACTCCAGACTTAGATTGTTAAGTTTTTTAGTAACTAGATGGAAATGAGACCGCCAAGGCAAGCGAGGGTCCAAGAACAGATTTTATTGCAGGCACCCTCGGGCGAGGTTCCACGACTCACGGGGGAAAGAGCCAAGACAAGGTGGTAGGGGGTTTACATAATGTTGTAAGGCAGAACGGTTTCCTATTGGTTGGCTCATATGCAAAGGAAGGATTGCAATCCAACCAGTCAGAGTGACCCTCACTATGCAAAGGAAGGATTGCAATTCGACCAGTCAAAGGTGACTTCCTCCTCTGGGGTTTGAAGGGCATTGGGTTCGGTTGGGGAAGTCCAAAGGAGAGGTGTAAGGGTCTGCTCAAGCTGTCGTCCCAAGTGGAGGTGGTGACAGGAACCTCAGCCATTTTGGCGTATCCGCCATCTTGAGGAGTTTCCCTTCCCGCCTGGCCCCAACATAGATAAGGAAAGACTTTATTTGAAAAGATAATTGCAAGAAGGGAAAGGAAATATTGCAATAAGAAGAATGACCATGAAATCTGCAAGTGTCTCAGAGGTTAGACAGAGAGGACCTTTCTTTTAAAGGGGGAGTAAACAGGCTAAAAAGAACCTCAAGTGTACAAGTGAACAGGATGAAAAGTGCAGTGATCAGACAATAGTTCAGAGAATGTTTTACCTTGAGGTCTGCCCACTCTTGAGTAAAGCCATTAAGGAGAGGTTGTATGATGGCTCTGGGTGAGGGTGGTTAAAATGCAGGGGACTTGGGGAAGGAGAGTTTAACCGAAGTTTGATTAACAAGCAGTTTGTTCCAATTGATCAATGGAGGCAAGACTGCTTAGTCATCTTTTTTTATAATTTTTTTTACTTTATTTATTTATTCATGAGCGACAGAGAGAGAGCAAGCAACAGAGAGAGAGAGACAGAGACGAGGGAGAAGCAGGCTCCATGCAGAGAGCCTGAAGTGGGACTCGATCCTGGGTCTCCAGGATCACGCCCTAGGCTGAAGACAGCGCTAAACTGCTGAGCCACCCAGGCTGCCCTGCTTAGTCATTTTTAAAGCAAAGAATGGAGACATGAAGGGTCTATGCTTGGCCTTGTTATAGGTAAACAATGGAGCATCTGTGAATTTTATCTGAGTCATATGGGCAAAAATGTTTCTTTGAAGTAAGCCATTTTCCAGAGCACAAAGGAGTTGGGAAAATTCTTAATAGTCACTGCTTTCCAGGAGCACAAAATCCAGGTCAAATTTTGCACCATCAATTTATTAAAAGGTTGATCAAGAAAAAATAGAGTAAAGGAATTTACAATATCAGGTATAAAGAAGAGACCATCACTACAGATCCTACAGATTCTTAGGGATTTTTTTTTCTTTGATGTGATTTTATTTTTTAAACATTTGGATGTATATCCTTTTATCTTTTAAAATGTTTTATTTTTTATTTTTATTTTTTTTAAATGTTTTAATTGGAGTGTAATTAACATACAGTGTTATATTAGTTTCAGATGTACAATATAATGATTCAACAATTCTATGTTTTTCACTTATCACAGTAAGTGTACTCTTAGTCTCCTTTATTTCACCCATCACCCCATCCATCTCCCCTCTGGAAGCCACCAGATTGTTTTCAGTATTTAAGTGTTTGCTTTTTTGTTTGTCTCTTTTTTCCTTTATCTATTTGTTTTGTTTCTTAAATTCCACATATGAATGAAATCACCTGGGATGTTAACTGTTATTTTTAACAACTTCATGCTAGTAATTTAAAATCAATTTAAAGTAAATTGATTTCTTGAAAGATAAAAATGTTTAAATTAGCATAACAAAAAAATTTAAATCTGAATTGTATTGTAGATGTCAAAGAAATCAAAGTCACTATTTAAAACCTTTCCAGTTTTTAAAATTCCAGGTCCAGATGGTTTTATTGGTGAATTCGTCCCAACATTCTAGGCAGAAAAAAAAAAAAACCAATTGTTCACCATTTTCCCCCCAAAGATACAAAAAAGGGAAACACTTCCCAGTTCCTTTTATGGTGTCAGCATAAGCTAAATGTCCGGCAAGGATATTATGAGAGAGAGACACAGAGAGAGAGACAGAACAGGGAAAGAAAAAGGAAGAAAGAAATTATGGAGTAATGGATAAAAATGCAAAAATCCCAACAAAATATGAGAAAATCAAATTGGCCAATATTTAAAAGAGATAATATAACCTGACCAACTGAGGTTTATTCCAGGAATATAAGGCTGGTTTAACATTTCTAACTTAATATATTTCACTACATTAATAAAACAAAGGAAATAAACTATATGATCTTTTTAAAAGATTTAGAAAAAGTTTATAAAAGTCAACACCTATTTATGATAAATCCTCTCAGGAAAGTATGAGTAGAAAGGAACTTTCTGAATTTGATACAGAGTATCTATGACACATCTACAGTTAACATAATTCTTAATGGTGAAACACTGATTAAAAGTGTTTCCCCTAAAAAAAAATAAAAAAGGAAAAGAAAAGAAAAGAAGTGTTTCCCCTTAGGTTAGAAGCTATAAGAACATCTGGGTGGCTCAGTGGTTGAGTGTCTGCCTTTGGCTGAGGGCTTGATCCCAGAGTCTGGGGATGGAGTCCCACATTGGGCTTCCTGCAGGGAGTCTGCTTCTCCCTCTGCCTATGTCTCTGCCTCTCTCTCTTTCTCTCTGTGTCTCTCATGAATAAATAAATAAAATCTTTAAAAAAAAGCTATAAGTTTAGAGTCTTAGAATTTTTAGAATTTAAAATTTAGAATTTTTGTTCAATATCATACTAGAGGTTATAGACCATGAAATAAAGTAAGAAATAAGCTACATACAAATTGCAAAGAGAAAACATAAAACTGCCTCAAATGACATGTCAAAAATATGTTGTTTCTTATATACTAGCAACAATCAACTGGAAAATGAAATGGAAAAATATCACTTATGATAGCATTAACAACAGCAGACACTTATGAAAAAATTTAGTAAAAGATATGCAAGATGTCTTCACTGAAAACATAAAACATTACTAAAAAAGTTGACCTAGACAGTTGTTATATGTTTTTTATGACTCAATATTATTAAGATGGTGATTCTTTGCAATAGGTCCGATGCAACCTCAATCAAAATCCCAATAAGTGTTTAAAATTGTAATTGACCAGCTGAATCTAAAATTTATATGAAGGACTTTGAATAGTTAAAAAAAATGATGAAGAACAAAGTTGGAGTTCGTAAACTATCTGAATTTTAGACTTACAAGGAAGCTAAAGAAATTAAGGCAATTTAGTCCTAACACTTAAGATCAATGCAATGGAATAGAGTCCAGAAATAGATCAACAAATATATCATAAACTGATATTCAGCAAAGTCACAAAAGCAATTCAATGAGGGCAAGGGAAGACTTTCAATAAACAGTGATGGGACAATTGAATATGCATGAGGAAAACTGAAATGAACTTAATCCCTTTCTCAAACCATACACAAAAATTAATCAAAACCTAAATGTGAAAGGTAAAGCTATAAAGCTTCTAGAAAAAAATTTAGAAAAGTATATTAGTAAACATGAGGAAAGCAAATGTTTTTTAAAACAGAACACAGAGGCACTAACAATAAAAAAAATTGGTAAATTGAATTTCATTAAAATTAATAATGTTAAAAGATACCATTAAGGAAGTGAAAAGGCAAGCCATAGACCCAGAGAAAATGTAATTCACATATTTGACAAAGACTCATATATAATATGTGTAATAAATTCTTACAAATCAATAAGAAAAATATATAATCCAAATTTTAAAATGGGGAAAAATCTTCACCAGGCACTTCAGAAAAGAAGATATTAGAATGGCCAATAGATTATGAAAATGTGCTCATTCTTATTAGTCATAGGAAATATAGAACAAAACAACAACAAAAAATAAGCCCACAGTGAAATATTTTCACACATCTACTTTTCTGGCTAAAATAAAAGTGTAGAACAGCTGCAATTCTCACACAGCACTGAAGGGATATAAAATAGTTACAATCACCATTGTATCTAGGGTGGCAGAAATCAGAAGAGTAACCACCTGAGAAGGAGATGGAAGAATAGTGGTTGGAAAGGTCCCAGAGGGACTTCCTGTGGTGACGGAAGTGTTCTCTGTCTTAATCTGATGGTGCTCACATGAGTGTATGGATTTCTTAAAATTCATTGAGCTGAATACTTAAGATTTGTGTCTTTTGCTATATATCAATTACAATTCAATAAAGTATTAGTAGCATAAAAAAAGTCCCTCAGGGACAATCTCACTGGTTTATGCCCCTGATGATGATATGATGATCTTGGGGAAACCCGCATTGAGTGGCCCTTGGCAGGGAGGTCTTTTGCCAGTTTATGCAGGAAATTCAGGTGTGTTCTGAGGAAACCAACCCAGGAAGCAGCATCTTCTACCCCAAGTAAAGGAGCGCCTAATGGAGGGGAATCAAGAGCATTGTGAGTGCTGTTTGGCAGCCAGAAAACCCTCAGGGATCATTTTGAGCACAACCATCCCCAACACTGCAACATCTAATTTTAATCACCTAATTATTTTATTTTAAAAGATCCAGTTGCCACTAAAAAATCAAAATAAATGCCCAGCTTCCCCTCCTCCCAACAACAAAGCACTCTGCAATATAAGGATAAGCTTACCTTGCTAAATTGCTGAATCCATTCTATTAATCCTGCACTTTTCCAAAGCAGGAACACATGTACTGCCTCCTTAAATTGCATTTCTGTATACTAGAAACAAACTAACTGAAAAAAGAAATAAAGAAAATAATCACATCTACTATAGCATCAAAAACAGTAAAATACTTAGGCATGAGTTTAACAGAGGTGAAAGAGCTATATACCAAAGAGCTATAAGACATAGATAAAAGGAAATGAAGAAAGTACAAATAAATGGAAAAATATTCCATGTTCAAGGATTGGAAGAATTAATATTGTTAAAATGCCCACACTACCCAAAACAATCTTTGTTGGCAAAAAAATGCTATTCCCATGTAACAGACCCAGATACAGAGGTTTAGAGAGTGCTGTGCCAGCTAGTAGGTGGTTGGCCCTACACATGTCTTTGCTTACAGACTAATCATAAAGATAAGGCTAAAACCTGTTGTAGTCTAAGTGCCTGACAATTAGCTTTTTTTTACTGTAATGTAAGTGTCTGACATTAAGCTTTTGGTTACTAAAGCAACCATGCCAAAGACATTCTTCATGAATAAATATATTGCCAGCTACACAACTTCATAAAGAGCTAGGCTGCCCCACAGATAAAGTTCTCTTTTTAATAAGCTCTGGTGACCCAGATAACTAATTCTGTGAGGCACCCTGCTTTTCCCTTCCCACACTCTAATTCCCACACTTTGTTTTAAATTCACCAATAAAAAGTGAACCCTAAATCCCTAGGCAACACTTTCAAACTCAACACACCTAGGCAACACATCCTCAAGTAAAGGCAGAACCCCAGGTCCATGTTTGATTCTCCCTCGCTCCCCTGTAACCTTGTTCTGTGGCCCTGTTTGTGTCCTCCAGGACCTATGAATAAAAAACCTTGTTTTTTCAAAGTTCCAGGACCTATGAATAAAAAACCTTGTTTTTTATTACCCTCCAGGACCTATGAATAAAAAACCTTGTTTTTTCAAAGTTCCCTGATCATTGTTGCTGAGGTACATTTTGAAATTATGAAGTGGGAGAACTCGATTTTTGCCTTATGGAATCGAAGAATGAATCTCACGGACAAAGGAGAGTGAGTAAAGCAATAGAAGTTTATTAAGCAAGGATACAGAAAAAGCTCCCAGGAGTGAGAAGGGCCCTGACAGCGTTGCCCCGGGGTGGGGGGGTTGTGGGGCTGGTCTTTTATTGAAAGCCAACAGGGAACCTAAATCCTTTTAACATATCTATTAATATCTTTTTTTTAAATTATAAATTTATTTTTTATTGGTGTTCAATTTACCAACATACAGAATAACACCCAGTGCTCATCCCGTCAAGTGCCCCCCTCAGTGCCCGTCACCCATTCACCCCCACCCCCCACCCTCCTCCTCTTTCACACCCCTAGTTTGTTTCCCAGAGTTAGGAGTCTTTATCTATTATCTATTTTTTTTTAATCTATTAATATCACCTTTGGGTAAGGACTAGCAATAATACCTTCAATGGCTTACTTTCTTTTTAGGGTGTGGTAATTCTTTGGTGGTCACAGGTAGCTCTCATAATAAGACCCCACCTCTGACACCTGGGACTGGATGGTCTGATTTATTTATCTCTGTTTTCCTTTCATCTCCACATTTTTGGGATTCTTGTGAGCCTGATTCTGTGGCCCCCTACCTATCTCTCCCTACCTAGCCCTGCCTTTCCCTTACTCAATTATAATAAAAGTCACAAGGGCCAGTCCAGCCTTGACATAGACTCCAGTTAAGGATATGTCTGTTGGGGCTGACCTGCAGGTGTTAAGGACAACAGGTGAGAGCCCAAGATGTTCCTAGCTGATAGCATTACCATTGCTAGGCTGAGACTGACACAAAATACATGTGAAACAATGAAAATGATGCCAACCAATTTGGTTTTGAGGTGTCTGCAGCTTTTTAGGGGGGTCTGGACTTTATTGTGTTTCAGGATCAATGTTTGTGTTGAGACTGTATGTGCAGCCTGGCACTGTCAATGCCAAGTGATTTACTGTGATAATGACAGTAAGGAAGTGAAGGCCAGTTCAGAAGAAGGGAGGTTTGACAATGGGAGACCAGGGGTGGAGGATACCATAGTGTTTTCCCAAAAGTCCAAAAGCAAGATGAAATTCGTCAGGGAACATAAGACAGGATTAAAGTCTATGTCACAGTCCTGGGCAGAATCTCAGATGTGGAACATCAGGGACACTAGAGGCCTTTTCATGCAACATTTCCATTTTATAGAATTTGACATACAATTTAGGGAAGAAACTTGAATAAATTGGTGTTCAGAGACAGTGAGATGTCAGCCCAGTTGGGGGAATATGGCTGTCATGCCAGCCTAGAGTTGATTCTAAACCTGGTAGTCCAAAATGGACAGTGGAAGCTGGGGCCAGGTATAGATGCAAGTTAGAGTCCATCAGAAGAGTGGTTCATCCTTCTTGGACCTGGGGTATGGGGAGAGGGTGTACACAAGGAATGAGGGGTCTCTGTAGGGATGACCATGGGTGAATGTGGCTGGAGGCTGTGTTTGCTGATAGAGTGAGCTTTGTGCCTAGGGTGGGCTGTGTCCCTGCTTTACAGTGCCCCAGATAGCTCGGTCTTAAGAGGTACAAGTGGAAACGGGAGAGGTGGTGATTCCAGAGGGGCAGCCTTGACCCGCAGCTACAACTGGGGGCCTCTGGGAATGGCTCTTAGAGGGAACCTAGGGGATCCAAGGAGAAGAACAAATGTTCCTGGCATTGAGTAATGGGCTTTGGATACTGTTGTGCCCAAGATTACGTATCTGAGAAACCACCAAGGAGCCGACACCGATGCAAACACATGAGGGTTTATTTACAAGCTTGAGCTTGGGTCCAAGTATACCCGACACGGCGGAGCAGGGACTTGGACCCCAAGGTGGGTTCCAGCTTAGTTTTATGGGCTGTGTGGAGGCCGAGAAAATTAAGGCCATTCCACTTTAAGTTCAGCCTTAGCAGGAAGACCAGCCCTTAAAACTAAGCTGGAACCCACCTCGGGGTCCAAGTCCCTGCTCCGCTGTGTCGGGTGTACTTGGACCCAAGCTCCAGCTTGTAAATAAACCCTCGTGTGTTTGCATTGGTGTCGGCTCCTTGGTGGTTTCTCGGATTTGCAATCTTGGGCACAACAGGCTGGTCTAGGGGACCTCCAGAAGGGGTGGAGGAATTTCTCAAGTTCTGTTTACATTCTGATATGGGGCTTTCAAGGGCATTGAGCTCTGTTCTCATTCTAATATGGGGCTTAACTGAAGTAAGGTAAAGTTCTGCTCTTATTCACAGGGGCCTGAGGTGGCTGTACTTGTGCTAACTCTGAACTTAAGGTGGAATGGCCTTAATTTTCTCGGCCTCCACACATACCTCCTACTGTTAGAAAAAACAACACAGTACAGGGCCAGCACACTTTAGCACTTGCCTGAGTGTGCAGGTGAGCTTAACCAGATAAGCAGATACTGCACTTAAGAGAAAAATGTGAATATGAAAAGGGATGATAGTCTCTGTCTCACGGGGGACTCATTTAATCATCAAAACAACCCAATGAGGTAGGTATCACACTATTAATTCCATTTTGCAAATGAGGAAACTGAGGTATAGAGAGATCAAACAACTTGCCCATGGTCACCAGTCTAGTAAGTGGCTAAGTCAGGACTCGAATCCAGGCAGTCTGCTTCCACAGAACATGTTTTTAGAATGAGCATGTGCTGTGTATACAATTTGGGGAAGAAAACCAATAAAGCTAGTAAGAAAAAGAAAAGAAACTCCTTTGATCAATTTTCCACATATTAGATGGCTCAGCTCTTCTGTCCACTGCAGCCTTCAGAATTCTGGCCATGGTGGGCAGGTGGATGTGCCTATGGTGCTCCTTGAAGGATTTTGGTTAGCTTAGGACTTTAAAAACATGGCAAAGGGATTCATTCAGAATGAAAAAAAAAATACAGCTTTCTGCACATGTAATTATAAACCACAAACTGTGCATGCTATTCAAGTACTTCAAATCCTTCCTTCCCTCTGACAGGGAGTTCCCGGCCAAGTGTAACTACGGGACTGTGCCTGACCTTTATTTTCCTTTGTCTTAGCAAGTTTGCCTGAGCCTCTTCAGCCCAGCCCCCAAGGATGTTTTTGTGTTGGGTCCTTGGTTTGGCTCATTTATGATAACTGTTCCTGCTGCCTGTAATCAAGTAACTACCCTGTAGGTTATGCGAGGTATCAGAATTACATATAACAGAGCTTCAGAGCAAGCAAGCACCAGTCAGAGGAGGAGTCATGGGGAATAAGTAGATGTGGGGCAGGAATGACCCAGACTAGGGCCAGTAGTGAACATGATAGGTGAGAGAACCTGGGCTCTGGTGATGAGGCAGAGTGACTCCCAGCATGTCTGGCTTCTGGACTCAATGTGGATATGATGCCCTTCCCTGATAGGAGGCATACAACAATGGGCAAGGTGGTGACTCTGGCTTGGGCATGTCTGTGGGACATGCAGCAAAGGTATCCAAGTTGCATGGTATATACAGGTGTGGGACAGAGAGTCTGCTCCAGGCCTGCCTGGAAAAATCATCAGTTAATAGGGAGTGATTGAAGCCAGAAGGGCAGGAAAGTAGTTAGGCTGGTGTGACTCACACAGGGGTTGGGAGGAAAGCTTGTGTGTATCCTAACCTTCAGGAATATGTAATTCTGGGGCCCACAGACACTGCTGCTTTGGGTGAAGTGGGACCAATCCATTATGCTCACTGGCATTTATCTGGCAGAAAGAGACATAAAAGCTAGGAAAGGAGGCCCTTTTTAAGCAGCATATCACTTCTTGTATTCTTCCATTGGTGGTATAGGAGACCAAAATATGCCACCTGAAATATACCTCTCTGGCACCATGATTATTTTGAGCTGATTATTTAGAGAAACTGTAGATACAGGAGAAGCTCTGTAAACAGAGTAGAAGTTACCCTTTTGTAAGGGAAATTTACATTTACACAGGAAATCTCCATTTGGATGTGTCTCTCTGTATAGGGTGGTAAAGTTTTACTGCAAATCACAAGAGAATCTTATCAATGTAGGAGGCAGTGACTACAATCTTGAAAACAAGGCTTACCTTTGTTTACCTTGGTTTCCCTGGTCTTCCCTTAACTTGCCCTCCCCTCAACACTTCTCCTTGTTTGATTTAGCTGAAGAAGGTATTTAGACTGAATTCTGAGCTACCTCTTAGAAAGTTATTTGTTTTTCCCTCAGCTTACATATATGAGATATACATGTTAATAAACTTATGTTTGTTTTTTTCTCATTAATTTGTCCTTTCTTTTTTTTTTAATAAATTTTTATTTATTTATGATAGTCACACAGAGAGAGAGAGGCAGAGACACAGGCAGAGGGAGAAGCAGGCTCCATGCACTGGGAGCCCGACATGAGATTTGATCCCGGGTCTCCAGGATCGCGCCCTGGGTCAAAGGCAGGAGCCAAACCGCTGCGCCACCCAGAGATCCCTAATTTGTCCTTTCTTACAAGAGCCTGAAGGCGGGCAGATTTTGCTACCCCAAGATAGGTCTTTTTGGCATAAGGATTATTTTGAGCTCAAGACAATCATAACCCAGCAGATTTCAGGAAAAGCTCTTTACCTCCCACTCAACTACCTAAATCTGCATTGGAAACAGGGCCTGTACCAGAAAGAGATCTATTGCCAGAGATACTTTTTAACCTAAGGAAATTATCTTCATAATGATGAAGGAACAGAAAGCTAGCTGAAGACAAAGCACAAGCTGACGCCCTGCAGACCCCCCCCCTCCACACACACACACACTCACTCCTGGGTGGGATGTGTGTGACATTCCTCCAGGAAGTTCCCAACTGTCTTAATGTTAAAGCCTTGCTAAAGGGAAAACCAATCTTAACTTGACAATGACAAGGCCTCCAATATCCTCGGAGTCTTTTTTAACATATGAAAATCCTATTGAAACCTGCCTTTTCCTTACCTCCGTCAACTCCCAGGTATATAATTAGCCACCCCTCATAACCCCAGGGCAGCAGCCCTTCCTGCCCATGGGTCCTGTCCCCATGCTTTAATAAAACCACTATTTTGCACCAAAGGTGTCTCAAGAATTCTTTCTTGGTCATTGGCTCCGGACCTCACTCCACAAACCTTACTTATATTCCAAAACTTCGTCAGTGTCAGTGCATTTGCATGCTGATGTATTGCTGAAAGGTGTGGAAGCTCTGTTTTTCTCACTTTTCACTTCATCTCTCTCCCTTTACATCTATCCCTCCAACTTCCTCCCTTTGCTTCTCAGACATCATGCTCAGGGAAGGGAAAATCTTAATGCCTTGTTTGTTACTAATCAATTCTATCAGTTAATTACATTCAAAGTACCTGCTGTGTAGCAGGTACTGTGTTTATTCAGCCTGTAGTGCAAATAGAGAATTTAATAATCTTCTCCTCCTCCTTTTTGGGTGAATATTGAATAGTCCCAGTGTTCCTGTAAGGTGGGAATTATTTCCTCATTCTACTGTTGAGTATTGGCTCCGTAAAATGTCAACAACATAACTTGTTTGTGAGACAAATGAGTTTATTGTTTGCTGGGGTAAGGGAAATCCTGCCTTGACAGTTGAGTCTTACTGTCTCAGAGGAGAAAGAGTGAAGCTGATATACTTACTGAGATTCGGAATCTGGTTTAAGGGGAGTGTCTTAATCAGGGACTTGATTAGGTTTGTGTAAGTGAGACAGGGAAATGGAATGAAAGATTTTTTTTCCTTTGCTTCTTTGCCTGCTTCTGTTCATGCCAGGACCTGCATGCATCTCCCCCTGCCCCGTCACTTTACAGGGGCCTTGTTATGCAAATAGCCTATGTCCTCCTTGTAAGGGACAAGGAGTTAATGATTTCTCTAGAATGGATAACATCTAAAGAAGGACCAGGTGAGAATTCATGGGTTTTGATGGGTCCAGGAATGTTCAAGAAGAATTCTTGAGATGTTTTTGTTGTGCCCAAAATTGCGAATCGGAGAAACCACCAAGGAGCCCACAGTGATGCAAACACACAAGGGTTTATTTACAAGCTGGAGCTTGGGTCCAAGTGTACCTGACACAGCGGAGCAGGGATTTGGACCCCGAGGTGGGTTCCAGCTTAGTTTTATGGGCTGGTCTAGGGAACCTCCAGAAGGGCTGGAGCAATTTCTCAAGTCCTGATACGGGGCCTTCAAGGGCATTGAGCTCTGTTCTCATTCTAATAGGGGCTTCCTGCCACTGGCTTGGGCTCTGTTCTCATTCGAATATGGGGCTTTCTAGGGCATTAAGCTGTAAGCTGTTTTCTTCCTGTAACTGAAGTAAGGTAAAGTTCAGCTCTTATTCACAGGGGCCTGGGATGGCTGTACTTGTGCTAATGCTGAACTTGAAGTGGAATGGCTAATTTTCTCGGCCTCCACAGTTTTCAGTGCAAAAAAAGATGGCTTTATTAAAGCAGAAGGACAGGACACATGGGTAAGAAGAGCTGCATTGGGATTGTGAGGAGTGATTGGTTATATACTTTTAAGTTAGGGGCAGGATAGAGACCAAGAAGTTTCCAAAAGGATTCCCATAAAAAAGACTTACAGGGTCCTGGAGGCCTGGCTATTTTCAAGCTAAGGCTGTTTTTTTCCCTCTAGCAAAGCATTAACATTAAGACAGTTGGGAATTCCTGGAGGAATGTCATATTCTGCCTGTCTCAAGTATTTGTCAATGGGTTGGAAATTGTATGGAAACTTAATTTTATCTACATTTTCTTTTGTCTTTGTTCTCCATATCACTCCTCCCCACCCCCCCCACCCCCCAACAATTTTGACCCTTAAATCTTTAAGGTTGCTGAGGGTGGAAGATCTCATCTTCTGTAACTTCTTCCTGCTGATAGGGGCATAGAGAAGTCCCTATTTATGATCTACCTTAGCCAGTTGAGGAATTCATATATAGAAGTTACCAAAGGCAGAGGCTGCTGAATCAAAATATATGAACCTCCTTGAATAGAAAGAATCATCTGTCAGCTGGAAGTTATGGCATGTCTCCCCCATGGTAGAGACACATGGGGGAAAGCAGCAAAACATAATTAGAATAACAAGAAAGAGAAGCCCAAATAAGAGTCCCTTGGTTGACAAAAATCTTCCTCCGGTCCAGGAGTTTAACCAATTATTAAAGGGGAAAGAAGGGGGCGCCTGGGTGGCTCAGTGGTTGAGCATCTGCCTTGGGCTCAGGTCCTGATCCCCTGGGGACCTGGGATAGAGTTCTGCATCAGGCTTCCTGCAGGGAGCCTGCTTCTCCTTCTGCCTATGTCTCTGCCTCTCTCTGTCTCTCATTGATAAATAAATAAAATCTTTTTTTAAAAAAAAATGTGAGAGGGGGATCATTTAAAGTGCCAGTTTGAGTATTCGTGTCTTTTGGTAGTCTTGTCATATTTTTGTGGTGATCTGGAGTTTATACATTGTCAGGTTTAATCTGGTCTGTAGAGAAATGCACTAGGCCAGGCAAAAGTTGGTGGAAACAGGCTTTTAACGGGACGGAACCTCGCATTCTCGGTGAGGTTCTGCGGCCTGCAGGGGAGGGAGAGCGCGGGAAGTGGGCCTGGGAAGGCCGCAGGGGAGTGCAAGCGAGCTTTGTAAGGGGGGAGGGGTAGGGGTAGGGGTAGGGGTTGTGTGTCTGTAGGGGATGATAGGTATTAGGCATTTTACTGGTGAAATCAGCATGGGGCGATAACTGCTTATGCCCTTATATGGGGTCCCGGTAAGGTGCGGTTCAGGTTTCCTGCATAAGCCCTGTGTCTCCCTGACGACGTGTCCCGGGCGGTCTGTGGTGGTTGGAAAGTTCCGAGGGGGGTGCCTCCCAATCCCCCTTGATCCCTCTGGCCCAACATGTATGACACTCATTTAATAAAGCATAGGTTTTTCCTTGAGCTGCATCCAGGATATCAAGGGCCATTCAGTTCGGGCGAGCCATTTTTGAATTTGTGGGTGACTGCATGTTGGGCTTGGTTAAAGGTGGTATGCTTGGCTAAAGCCTCTATTTGCAATTTTACATCTTTAGAAGCAGCTCCTGAGACCAATATCACTAAGGAATAAAACTATCAAGAAGCCCTCTTTGATGTCTAGCCGCAACTATCTTAATTACAAGAATCACTGGCAATTGGGAGAAAATCACCTGTCATCTGCATTATCAAAAGAAGAATCTTTGAAGTCTGATCTACTGAAATAAACAATATCAATAACCTCTGAACAGTTATGTTCTATAGAAGTATGATCCTCAGGTCCAGGCATAAGGGCAGCTTTAGTTTGCAGTGACTTTAAGTCAAAAGAATAGAAGATTGGAAACCTTAGGTTGGAGAGCCATAGCTAGATACTTGAGGAAACCAGAAGAATTTAAGAAATAGTGTAAATTCTGATATCTACGAAGATATTGAAACATTTTTTTCTCTCTATAATCACCCTCATTTTAAACCAAGGAAAGCCAAATCAAGACTAATTCATTTGTAAAACAAGTCCAGTTTTAATAAACTTGGCTTTGTTTATTAACAATCAGCAAGAATAGGGATTGATCATATAGATCGCTCAAAATATGCTTGCTGGAACTTTTTATAAGGAATCTTGATTATACTTTTAGTAGCCTCTCTAGGCCAGAAGCCAAATACTTGCCATCAGACATGCCTGCAATACCTGTAGATTTGGGCAAATTTCTCTTCTTGAGATCCTTAAAATATCCTGAGTTTCCCCCACCTGCCAGGAAGTGACATTCTTTATTCAGCTGATAAGGCTGCTTGGAATACCTCATAAGCAAGGTATTGAGCCAACATTGCCAAGGGACTCTATTGGCTTCATGGTTCATAAAGTCAATCTTAGTTCCCTACAGCTGCCTGGTCATATCTAAGTCTATGCATGTCTCTCAAATATGACATTCCAGTCAAAAGCCTTGGTAATATAATCAGTGTTTTTCAATGATGTCCTGTTATAAGGAGAGCTGATTCTTATTGAACTTATACAAATAATTGTAATTACCATGGAAGAGAAAATATTCACTGAGAATTTTCTGAATTCTGGAGGGTCCAGGTAGAGAGAAATGTTAAATGCTTTCAATTGTTCACACAGGATATTTTATCATATTTCTGTATATCATGGATATCTTAAGTGAAAGTTTCATTAATCTGGAAGAACATTTAGAGAACCAGCAAGTTTTTTTTTTTTTTAAAGATTATATTTATTTATTCATGAGAGACAGAGAGAGATAGGCAGAGACATAGGCAGAGGGAGAAGCAGGCTCCCTGTGGGGAGCCTGATGCAGAATCATGACCTGAGCCTAAGGCAGATGCTCAATCACTGAGCCACTCAGGTGTCCTGAACCAGCGAGGTTTAAAGTAAGAGTCATGAAAACTATAATCATATTTCTCAGTTCATTTAGCTCCATGTCACTAATTCTTGTTCAGTTTGAAAGCAGCTTTTTTTTTTTTTTTTTTTTTTTTTTTAGTTCTGGGAATTCTTACCAATTTTAGTTTTATAATTTTAAAGAGATGAAAAACCTGTATTTGTCCAAAGCCTTTTTTTATGAATCTCCTTGAAGATGAATCGTATTTCATAAGAGAATAAGAATAACTATAAATGACAAAAGATTTAAAAAATGGACATGGTTAAAGATCTGATAAGAGTTCATTAAAACTGACAAGAGAATCCAATTATTTCTGTGACATCTAACACTTCAATAATCGGATTACCAGGTGATGGCCTTATACCAAAACATATTAAAACTTTAAGAATTGCATATAATCTCTAGGATAGGGCATTTACCCAAACAATATAACCTAAGGCTTATCATTTGTTTAACAATGCTTCCAGAGTAACTTAATATACCAAATAGTGTCTAACTAGTCAAAAAGACTTTATTTACAATTCAGATTGCAGGGAAGTTTGTTAAAAACCTTAGGAAGTTTTAAAGCACACACCTAAATAGGATTATAGATAATCAAGGACTTGATAAAGACTAAACCAGAAACTTTGTTTTTTGGGCAGACAAAAGAGAAAAAAATCTTTGTTTATATTTTCTTATCAGGAGCAGACCAACAATCCAAGAAAACTTTATCTTTTTAACAGAGAGAAAAGCAGAATTTCAATCTTATGCCAGTGTACTTTCAAAATCCTTCATTTCTTTTTTTTTCTTAAGATTTTATTCATTTATTCATAGAGACACAGCTAGAGAGAGAGATGCAGAGACACAGGCAGAGGAAGAAGCAGGCTCCATGCAGGGAGCCCCACATGGGACTCGATCCCGGGTCTCCAGGATCACGCTCTGGGCTGAAGGCAGTGCTAAACCGCTAAGCCACCGGGGCTGCCCCAAAAATCCTTCATTTCAATCTTACTCCTGACCACACATAAAATTTCTTTCCAAAGATTTCCCTTTATAAACATCTATAACTTTTTCATTCAGAGTTGCTTCTCTTATTCCCATCAGTCTTAATTACATTTAGCAGAATTTTAACTCTTAGAAACCTTAGTCTCCAGTGAAAACTAAGTAGTACAATTTTGAATTGTCTGTTACACCAGAATTCTTTAGATCTGAAATTTATAAATACATTTCATACTTTTAAAAAACATTTTTCCATAGTACAATCTTTCAATAAAGCATAAAGCATGTTTACCAAGAGATACCCAAGTATCTCTTCAATAAGAGTTCAAAAGCCAATAAACCTTATGTTTAATAATCAATGCTTCAATATTTTATCTTATTTGGAAAAGACTTAGATGTCCAATGAATTCAATCTAATTTATCATCCAAGCAAAACTCTAAAGTTTCAGGTTACCAAAGACTTTGAAAGCTATCTTAAAAGTTACCCATGAAAACTTTGAGAAAGACAAATTAACCATCATTTTATGTCATCTTTTTGTTGACAAATTGCAACAGAGACATGAGATTATTTAACTATAGTAAACCTAGGTAGAGTAAAAGTTTCATGTTTAATGCTGATAACTCTAAAGACATATCTATCTTAACCAACAAACTTAAATTCACTTAAATACCATATTTATTACACCTTGGTCTATAGAAAAGTTAATCAATTTATTCCGCCTTGTGAGTTTTTACCTGGAGCATTGCTGGGGAAATCTGAAGTGGGTGGTGTAACTTCAAGGGGGTGCTTCTACCTCCTTGACAGAGAGGGTAGGGGAAGTAGGAGCTAAAGGTACCAGCGGCACCAAGGATGGTATAGGAGACCTTTATGTAGACCACGCCCAAGGTGGTGCAAAAAGGGGGGAGGAGGGGATGACAGAAGAGGTGAAGTGCTGCATCAAGGCTGAAGATAGATAAAAGTCCAGAGTGCAGAGAAAGAGAACTCCCAGTTCTAAAGTTCATTACTTGGTCAGATGAAAAGACAGGTTTTCTTTCTACCAACAAGTGGAAATAGGCAGTCCATGTTGGGCAGGAGAAGTCAGAGAACTTCCCCAAAACAAAAAGTTTCGACAGCTGTTGGGCAATATTCCTTAAAGTCTCTGCCCTGAGTTAGACTAACCAAAGACAATTGGCTCTAATGATCATAGCCATTAACTGGGAAATGAATGAGGGAGAAGCCCCCATGCATACAAGTGTACACTAGGTCTATTAGGGGGAGCAGTGAAAGAGAGGGTCAGTGCCACCTTAATCAGGGATGGCCTTTGTATCTTTCAGCAATGTAGGTTTATTTGGAGGAGGCCTGTTTAGATAATCATCCAATATATCAGGAGGGTAGTAAATAGAATAGTGGCCAAACACATTCTGCAAGAGGACCTTAAGACAGAGTCCTGCTTTAGTGCCATGAAGGCCTGGACTTAGGGTATCTCTGTCCATTTGCCCTGTTCCTGCAGAACAGATCTAATTGATAGATCACATTGAAGTTTACTGTCCCATTAATGGGCCATTTTTTCTCATCTTCTAAGGAGTACTGAAGCCATGCAGTGTTACAGGAAAATATCAGGTTTGTTTGTTTGTTTGTTTGTTTGTTTCCTAACTCTTGCCATGTGAATTGTTTCCAGTAATTTAAAAGGCATCCCAAGAAAGAGTCCCTGGGAACTGAAGAAGCCTAGAGATGGTCCATTATCATCTCTATCCCAATGATTCCTGAGTGGCATCTCAAGCAGGATATGTCAGAGGTTCTTGGTATCAAAGCTACTGGAGGCGTCCCTTGAACAAAATTGTTCTGATCACTGCCCTGCCTTAAGGAGGGATGCCAGTGTCCCCCTTGCTTCCCCATTGCATCCTAGGCTACAAATGAGTAATGGTGAATGGACAAAAATACCATGTCATGATGTGCTGTGAAGAACTTGCCGTTTTTAACCCATGGAAAACACTAGAAAAGTTTTATAAGAAGAAATCACTCAATTTTGTTATTTAAATAGTTAGTAGGGGATATTGATGGAAAGCAGTAAAGATAGAAATCCACCATGATCTAAGAGACATTCCAACACATGTAGTCCTTACAGCCGACTTCCCTAGGAAATGGTCACCAGTTGGGTACTAGTTTCAGCTGGCTCTGGGTAGAGGTCTGGCTAGACCAGAGACATGAAGGGTATTACATTAGACCAATGAAGAGGAAACCTCACACGGAATCTTAAAGTTGGCAGTTGTCCCAGTGACTTAGGTGGCTGTTCCATGCCCAAGAAAGACAACTTTATATGAGGACAGAAACAAAGGGCATCATTCCAGCCATGGTACTAACTTCCAGCCAAAAGGTAGGCTTTTAATTTCTCTCCGTAGAGAAGCCATGGGCTAGAGGATTTCAGCCTGAGCAATAGACATGAAAGTATTCCAGTAAGACCATATTCCATGAAAAGTCCCTGAAATGAAAGTAAAGGAAGAAAAAAGGAAATGAAATAGTCACCAAGTTTGCACAGAGACTCAGCATCCAGATGAGAAAACTCAAGACCCATGTTTGGTGCCAAAAATGTCATGATTTTGATGTAGGTCTGGGAGCAAATGGTCAAGAAAGGATTCTTGAGATGTTCTTGGTGCAAAATTGGTGGTTTTATTAAAACATGGGGACAGGACTTATGGGCAGAAAGAATTGCACTGAGATTGTAAGGAGCAACTGGTTATATATTTTTAAGTTGGGAGGGGATGGTAGAGCTAAAGAAGTTTTCCAAAAAAGATTTTCATATGAAGACTAACAGGATCTTGGAGGGCTAGCTATTGTCAAGCTAAGGTTGTTTTTTATCTTTAGCAAAGCATTAACATTAAGACACTTGGAGTTCTGGAGGAATGTCATACTCTGTGCCTATCTCAAGTATTTGTCAATGGGTTGCAAGTTGTAAGGAAATTTAATGTTATCCTTTTGCCTTTGTTCTCCTCATCAAGAATGACTGGATGAAGCTATTGTATGTGTATTCCAGATCACCGGCACTAGATATCTCAGCGCTAAGATCCCTGGCTTCAAGGAATAAATGACCTATGATGAAGACCTGGACCTTGACCTCATTCTGACCAGTTTCTGGATGCCTGAGAGGACATGTGCACCAGAGCACAATCATCAATAAAAACCCCTAAGGCCCTAAACAAATATAATACCCATGCTCCTTTCCTTTCTGAGTTTCCTGGATGATCCATCTGTATCTCTCTACGTATTTTCACTAAACTCAGCTTTCACTTCCTGCTGGTTCATGTTTATCTATCCTGCATGAAGCCAAGAACCCTCTTGTCTGGTCCTATGGGATTCCCCCTCTGGGTCCTCAGATCCCGACAGTCTGTATCATAAGGATCATGATATAATAGTTTAGAATGTTTCACTGCAAGGAGAAGATTTTGAGGGCTAAGCCTCCCAAGAATTATTGAAGTAATTGAAGAATTAATCTTTTTCTAGGAAAAAGTTTTCCTGATTAATAAAGTTATGATTAAGAAGGGATGGAATAGTAAAGACATGTTAATGTGGGTAGCAAGCTGTGTGAGATGTTTTTCCTCTCACCACATAAGGGGTATAGATCCCCCTACAAGAGAGACCAAAATCTGGGCATAGTCGATATGCTGTAAGTTAATACTTACAATTCTCTATTCGTAAGGATGTCTCCCTCTATATTGAGGAAGGGAAAGATGACTCTAAATCACAAGAAAATCTCATCAGCAAAGGCACTGACTTGAATCAGCATAACAAATCTTACCCTTGTTTGCATATTTTTCTTGGAAACTTCCCGTAACTGACCTTGCTCTACCCCATCCCTCAACCCCAACACCTTTCTTTGGTCTTTGGGTGAAGATGGTATTTATGGTGGTAGCCTGGGCCATCTCAGGGAATCAGTTTTGCTGGCTACTTCCCAAGCATATATGAAGTATAGATGTTAATAAACTTCTATTTGTTTTTCTCTTGTTAATCTGTCTTTTATTATAGAAGGTCCCAATCAAGAATTCAAAAGGGTAGAGGGAAAATTATTTTTCCTTCCCTAAAGAATCCAGATTTCAAATAAAATGATATGAAGAACTCAAATAAGACTCAAAAGTAATGAGTAAAAGTGTGCCATTCAGGTTTTGGAAACCAGAGGTGCAACTTTAGGCTGACAGGAACTAGTGGAGATCATGTGGATAATTTGAGGACCAAATTGCTGGAGGAAGTTGGTATTGGAATTGTGTAGTCCATTATGGATGCCTCCTAATGGGAGGAGCTGGGTCATTCAAAAACTGCAAGAAGGAGTGACCAGGAAATCTGGGTGGAGATCCAATCAAAGCATGTCAGGGACTGAGGAAATACATAAGGATGCTGGATAATAGTGAAAGTGAAGGGAATCTGTGACAGTTTCCTTGAGATGTTTGAAGGGTTGTCCCATAAAAGAGAGTGTAACTTACTCTTTCTTTGTAACACATATAACCAGGATGGATGAGCAGATGTTTAGGGAAGCAGATGTTTGCTAACGAGAGGGAAAATCCATAGTTATCTGACAATGGAGCTCCTGAAGAATAAATTCCTCATCATCCAAGGGATGCAACAGAGGCTGAAGGACCATCTCATCAGCATGTGACAGAAGGGGTCCTGCTGGACTCTGAGGTCCTTTCCAACTGGGATACTGTGGTTTGTCAATATTTCTCACGTTTTTTTTTTTTTTTTTTTTTTTTTAACTTTTGTAAAAACTTACTTCCCAGAATCCTGAAAAACTCAGGTATAACTTTGAGAAAAATGAAAGTACTTTCTAAAAGCTCCTTTGATTTCTCTTTGAAATGCTAAAATATGATGTAAGCCTCTTGGCTTTGGAACTCACAGCTATTCAATTCCTTCTACAGGTGATAAAAAGCATCCAGCCTGGAGCAAAGATGTGTGAAAAGAGATTAGGCAGTGTGTGAAAACACTTCCCATCAGCCATTTGACGACTTTTTTGAAATGCTAATGTCAGTCCTACAGAGCTGTTACCTTGGTGTTCACACCTATTCATTCTACATCCAGGTAAATAAAGCATCCCCTGGTGAACACAGAAGTGTGAAGCCAAACTGGGGCAAACTGTGAAAATCCTGGACTCAGTCCATCCCAAGGAAAGAAGGAAAATACAATTATCTTCCTTCTTTGTCCATTATCATTTATTTTTGTGAAAATTTTGAGCTTGAAGTATTGCAGAGGAGATAGATAACTACTATTAATTGAGCACCTACTATAAACCAGGCACAGTATTTAGTGTAATTATATGTAAAATCCCCACAAAAATATTTTAAAATTTTATTAGGTCCATTGTGCAATGTGTAAGTCACAGTTGGCATAGGTTAAATATTTGGTTTAAAAGACATACAGCTTGTACGGAGTATGGCAGGGATTTTGACATAAAAAATTGAACATCAGTCATCCCAAATCTCAGAGACCTATCATATTTATTAAGGGAGTAATGGTAGTTGCTGTAACAAACTGCCTCCATATTTCTATAGCTTGTGACACAAAATAGTATTAATTGGTCAATTATGATGAGTGGTGTGTGTTTGATAAATGATCTGCTTGATATAGTCTTTCAGAGCCACATTCCTTCTATCTCATGGTGCTACCATCTTTAAAATGTGGTCACCAATGTTACCACAGAGGAATAGAATAGAATGAAGGTTTTCAATGGGCCAGGCCTAGAGGTGGTTTACACCACTTCAACCCTCACTCCTCAGTCAATCTCACAGCCCCAGACTAACATCGAGAGGGCTCAGAAATGTAGTTAAACTGTGTTTCTAGGAGGAAAATACAGGACTTTGGAAACTCATAATATGATGAATCTTTTCACTTTGTATACTCAATAAGACATTGTGTTGCACTTATAGTAGGCACTCTTTTTTTTTTTTTAAAGATTTTATTTATTTATGAGAGAGAGAGAGAGAGAGAGAGGCAGAGACACAGACAGAGGGAGAAGCAGACTTCCTGAAAGGAACCCAGTGTGGGACTTGATCCCAGATCCCGGGATCACACACTGAGCCAAAGACAGACACTCAACTGCTGAGCCACCCAGGCATCCCTATGGTAGGCACTCTAATATGTATTTTCAGACTCAATATATGAATGAATGAATTAATTAATACATGAGTTAATACATGAATACATGAATGACTGATAATTCAACCTCACAGAAACAGCAGTCTATTTATAAACAAACCAAAAATCAAAGCTGGGTTTATTGGAGTCATTAAAATCAATGTGAGTTTATTTGAATCAGTGAATGTGAATAATAATAAATACATCAGTACAAAGTAATACCGATAGTAATGCTAACAGGAATTCCCTCAAAGATGGGAAGTCAGGATTAAATGATTTAAGTGTTAAGGGCTGGGAACAATAACTGGTACATGGTAAGTTATACTGTGTTACCTGTTATAATAACTAACTGATGGGGGTTTCCCCCAGTGATCTTCAGTGAGATACTCCCAATCTCCACAGGCTCTGATTTATTCTCCCTGTCCCTTTTTAACCAAATTCTGAACTTTTTAGTAATAATTGGTGTTTTCTCAGTGGAGATGAGGTGCTCCCCTAAACATCTGGGAGATTCGAAATTAGTCATGGTATTCTTATTAACATAGTCACTTAGAAAGAGAGTCTGGCTTCTTAATTGGAATTTAGCAAATTTGCAAGGGCAAAAGTAGTTATTCAGTGACATTAAAATTAATAAATTTTGCCAAAAATGGGGTAGTATACAACGTGCTGAAATTTTTTCTACAAAATCCTCTATGACATGATTAAGCTATTTTCTCTTCTAAAACATTTGTTCTCACTAGGCTTGTGTCCTCAGTGTGGAGTGTCTTACCTGTCCCTCAATTTAGCAGGTTTTCCTTCTCTCTGTAGACTTGATGTTGTCTAGTCAGGACAAGGGGATATTAATTTAGGGGTCTTAGGAAAAGAGGTTGAAACCTAACCTTCCCATGGAGTTTTGTTTGATGAACATTAGAAAGAGGGTCTGAGATATAAAATAGAAAAAGAGATTTAGAGAATGAGGTTTCATAGAGGAGATAATATTTGAAATAAGAATAATGGGTCAGAAGGATTCTGTTAAGTAGGCAGAGTGTACTCAGCAATGGGGCCTGGATTAAGAGTAACAGGAGATACCCTTGGACTTGGCTGTATGGATGGCATCAGGGTAAATGATCAGAGCTATGCCTTGAAAGCATAATACAGCTTTGGAGAAACCGGGATTTGAAAAAACTACTGAGAAGAATGTTACAGTGGTTCAATGAATCAATGAAATTCCATGGGTGGAATGAGGCTCAGAAGCTAAATGCCAAACCCAGGACTTGTCTTTTCTCTATAGTCCACCACAAAATGCCACCCTCTAAAGACTCAGTGTAGGGTTGTGGCCCACACACTCGAGTATATGCCTGAAGCAGCTGGAAGGCTATTAAACTCAGATTTCTGTATCCTACCCCCAGAGTTTCTGATTTAGAGATATGGGGTAGGGCCTGAGAATTTGTGTTTATAACATATTCGCAGGTAATGCTGATGTTGTTGGTTCAGGGACACATTTTGAGAACCACTGGGAAACAGAACAGCTTTGCAAGCTTCTCTCAGCCTCACAGAGATGCAGTACTAAGTCTGGTTATTTGCACACACGAACATTTGTATACACATTTACATTTTTATACTCAGGAGTGGTCACACAGTAGAGCAGCCTGAACAGAAAATTTGGAGTCCAGAAGCACCTCAGTGGTGTTCCATTGCTCTTGATCTCACAGGCTTTTCAATTCAAACAGAAATATAAGTGACCTGTTTTTGGATTAGCTGAGAATCAGAAGGTAGTACAGCCTCTGAGAAGTGGATATGGTTAGGTGCTGGGGAAATAGTGGTAGCACAGAGAGAGATGGTGTTGAGGGGGAAGAACCAAGGTATTAAGGACTGACTTTTCTGATTTGTACAAATTCAGGCCCTGCAGAGTGATGGATGAAGTAAGGAGGAGAGGAAAGGGGAGGAATATAGGGAGGAAGAAGGAAAAGAAGGACATGGATTTAACAAGAAGGGAAGGCCAAGGAGAGGGAGAGGATGAGGAGGGAGAAAGGAAAAATGAGAAGGGCAGAGAAAAGTTAGAGGGGAAAAGAAAACTCGGGTCTTGACCTGCTGCAGCCATAATTGTACTGAGTTTAAGTCACTTCTCTCCATAACCACTACAGTATTAAAACAAGTGTGGCTACTATTTACTGCTATATGCAAGGACTTCGTATATTTTCTTCATCACAGTCTCATGCAACTCTGCAAAGTAGTGTTTATCGTCTGCAATTTTATGGATGGGGAAACTGAAGCTCAGAGAGGTTAAAGTTTAGAATCCTGTAGGTCCCCTCAGCCCTGTGCACTTCCCCTCCCACCTCTCACCCAAACCAGCAGGGCTCTAGCCCAGAGCAAATGAGGACTGATGAGCAGCACCACGGACAGCTCTCATCAGTGCAGAGGAGTGAGAGCCAGTTGCCTAGAAGTGGTGAGTGGGAGGAATTTATATAAAACTATACACAATGGAATACTATTCAGTCATCAAAAAATTGAAGTCTTGCCATTTTCAATGACTTGGATGGAACTAGAGAGCATAATGCTAAGTGAAATAAGTCAATCAGACAAAGACAGTTATATGACCTCACTCATGTGGAATTTATGAAACAAAACAGAGGATCATAGAGGAAGAGAGGGAAAAAAATAAAACAAGAAGAAATCAGAGAGAGAGAGACAAACCATAAGAGGCTCTTAATCATAGGAAACAAACTGAGGACTGCTAGAGGGGAGGAGGGTGAGGGATGGACATTAAGAAGGACACATGATGTAAGGAGCACTGGATATTATGTCACTGATGAATCACCTCTACCTCTGAAACAAATACATTATATGTTAATTGATTGAATTTAAATTTTTAAAAAGAATTACTTATCATAGTAACTACCTTACTTGTTCACTTAGTCAGGACTAGAATCCTGCAGGTCAGAGACTGTGGTTCACAACCTCGATCACTTAGCCAAGTCCTCCATACTATTCAGCTGTTTTTTTGTGGGTCATCATCACTTCTGTCTCAGCAGAGGACCTCACTTCCATTTTCACTGAGCTTTGAGCTTCTTTGATGTCTTGCATTTTTACCAAGAAAAGAATGTTTCCTGGGCTCTTTCTAATCTGCTTTCCTATCAGCTGTTGTTCCCCAAGGTTCCAGAACCTGTTGAGATGGACGTGAAGATGCAGTACCCAGATACCCCTTCAAGGAAAGACTTGTTGCCCAAGAGGAATAGTATTCCATTGTGTATAGTTCTATATAAATTCTTCCTATTCCTTCAGCTGTCATTGAGGATTCCCTCAGTTGCAGGATCACTTTGCTTAGGGTAGAACATAGCCAATGACTGACTGAGGAGGGGGATTAAGTCTCCACTATTTGGCCTCATGTAGAGCACTTCTGGTTGATCACTTCAGCTCTGAGTGCCTCACAGTGTGGACCTGCATTGCCTCCTGTTTTATCCTCTGCCACACCTGCTTTTATCCTCTCCCTTTGATAGGAGTATTCCAAAGGCAAACTCCTGGTAAACATCAAGAACCTCAGAGTTGTCTTCCTGGGGAACCCAACCTGCCATGTCCATCCACTGCTTGCTACTCCCTCCCCCACCAACTCCTTTATTTACTTTATCTAACTCCTTATTTTAGAAAATCTGAAGACAAGTGCAATCTTGTCTCCTGCCACTTGTCTTCCCTTCTCTGATGACAACTTATATATATATATATATATATATATATATATATATATATATATATATATATATATTTTTTTTTTTTTTTTCCTGCTATTAGGAAAAAAAGTGCTGGCAAGTCTCTTGGGTGGTTTCTGGGAGATGGTAAAAATCACCTAATCTTTTCACTTCAAGGATGTTATCTCACAGATTTTTTTCACACATATGTGAGATGACACCTGAGCATAGTTATTAGGTACAACATTGTCGGCAACAGCAAAACAAGGGACATGAGCCAATAGAGAAGTGTCTACACAAATTATTATATTAATACATGTTTACAATGCATCTCTAAAAGCAATGAGAATGCTCTTGAAGTACTAATTTGAAATAATCTCCAAGATGGTTTGATTGTTAGATGAAAAAAATCAAGATGCAGATCAGAGTGTGCCTCTATTGCTTTTTGTGGGGAATATGTGTATATGCTTGTATAGCCAGAAAACACCTCTAGAGCTATGTGCAAGAAATTGATAACTGGCTGCCTGTAGGGTGGGAACTGTGAGGTCTGGGATACAGTAGTGGGAAGGAATATTTCCATGGCTTCCCTTTGAATTTTGAATTGTGTGAACTTTGTACTATATTAGCTTATTCAAGAAATAAATCTAAAAAAAAAAAAGAGATAAATCTAACTCATCATAGCCACGGATACAACCGTTTTTTAGAATGTCAGGGAATGAATGTTTCTAGTTGCTTTCAGACACTGGGAGGGTTGTGGGTGTGCATTTCAGGAATGGTGGGTGTCTGAACGAGCTCTGACACAGAGGAACTTTGGAAGACTGTGGCTGAAAGAGTATGTTGAGGGTGCAGATCAGAGGTTGCTGGGGCTGAGCTTGGCATGGGAGCAAGGGATAGTCAGGTGCACTTCCCTCCCTAGAGGATTATGTTGATTTGGGCACACAGAGCTTTGTTATGTGCTGCTGTGCCAGCTCTGCAGACCAGGGCTGTGTCTGGCCCATGCACATGAGAAGAGCAGTTCTTTCTGCAGCAGATTCAGCTTCCCAGAGCTCTTGCTGCGTAGCCCATGAAGTGGGTCACTGGGGTTCTTGGATAACTGCGGAAGTAGGGGGAAGAGGGCCCAAGAGTGTGAAACGACATCTTGATGATCCAGCTGTTAGCATTATTGAACGACTGGTACACACTTTGTGCTGAAGGTTGCCAGAACTGTATGTGCTGCCCAGAGCTCTCTCTCCTGGTCTTTGTAATTATATATCCATTTGTGTCTAAGATGACTCTGTGTGGATGTCTCACAGAAGCCACCTTGTCAACATGCCCTGAATCAAGCTCATCATCTTCACTTCATCCTGCCTCATCTGCTCCTCAACTCATGTTCCTTCTTGGTAATGGTAAGAAATGGAGAGGTCATTATTCACTTCTCATTGTCTAGCACCTCAAGTTCATTTTACTAAACTGGAAATCAGACTGTATCACACTTTACTTTGAGCTATTCCAAAGCTCTCTTGCCTGTGAGACATGTCCTAAGCCCCTTAACTATTTCTTGCAAATCCCTGCAATCTGACCCTCACTTGTCTTTCAGACTCCATCTCTGACATCTGCTCTTCCATGCCATTGCCTGTACTCCCTTAGCTGAGTTCCCATTCACTCCCAACCTCCTGGCTCCTCTTTGCCTTGAAATACTCATCTCAGGGACCACATATCTGTGGATACTTCCTGATCTTCTATCTGGGTTAGTGCCTTTTCTCTGTGCCCCTACTGCTACATACCTCTGCACAGCATTGGTCAGTCTGTGGATCAATGGCAGGATGCATGATCAGTTAATTTCTGAGTCCTCAGAGCCCAACACTGTGTTGGACACCAGATGTGCCTCAATAAATTTAAGTGAATGAAGCAAATGGTCCCTATCCTTGGGAGGAGATTAAGGTCTGTTGGGGAAATGACCCTAAATATCACACACGGTAAGCTGGTGAGGAGCCTAAGATAGACTTTGTATGATAAACCTAGGCCCAGAGCTCCATACCTTGTAGGATGGGGTTTGCTTTGTTGACTCACAGCATACAAGGGAATGGAAAATACCTGGTAAAAGTACTTGATTAGTTTTTTTAGTGTCTATTTTTTCCTTTCAAGTGGCTTTTCCTGAGTTTCCCAAGCTTCTACTGCTATAAAATTGAGGAAGAAAGTAAACTTGAATTTATTGTGGTATTTACCTTGAAACAGTTTTCTCTCTCAACTTCACATTAAAAATAACAAATCTCTAGTGTAGAGACCTAGAATACTGTTTCTTGGCCAAATAAATCCTGTCATATTTTTGGGACTGATTTCACAACTAATTAAGGATTTATTATAGCTGCCCTCCTCCCACACACTTCTCTTGTGCTGACAGGACTGGCCACAGGAGAAAGAAAGTGAGAAATTATCTAAAAATAAAGCAGATTTGCAAGACCATCCTTAAGAAAGCTGTAGGCATCCCTTTGGACTTGAGTTGGAACAGATGGAATGTGGAGACAGAAGCTTCTGAGTGATGCAGGGGAAGCAGAGCTCCCTCAACTATTCTTTCCTAAAGCCATCTGGCTTCTCCACTGGCTCCAATCTCCCATCATAAGGGTCACAGGTCCCCACCTGACAGGGAAGAGACAATCTGATGAGTTGTCACATCTCTGCAGGTTCTTCCACCTCATCAGCTAAGGCCAAATCTCCACATGGATAGAGAGGGTTCAAGCTGGCCTATGGTAATTGTTGTCAGGATAGAGCTTCTGTCTTAGTTTGGGCTGCCACAGTGAAGTGATATAGACTGGATAGTTTAAACAACAGAAATTTATTTCTCACAGTTCTGGAGGCTGGAAGTCTGAGATCAGGGTGCTGGCATGTTTGGGTTTGGTGAGGACTCTTTTCCTGGTGTAGGTGGTTGCCTACCTGCTCACTGTGTCTTCCCATGGCAGGGAGCAAGGAGAACAGTGAGCAAGCCCTCTGGTGTCTCTCTGAAGGACACCAAGCCCATCATGATGTTTCTGCTCTTATAACCTCCTCTAACTCTAATTACTTCTATAAAATCTCTATGTCTAAATACAGTCACACTTGGGGTTAGGGCTTCAATATAGGAATTTTAGGGAAACACAATTTAGTCTATAGCAGGTTCCTTCTGGGTTTTGGTGTACTGACTGAGAAGGGCACAGGCGACTTATTGAGTACTGGGATGTTCTCTCTCTTGCTCTGAGGGCACATACCATGTACAAACTTTAAGATTTGTGCTGTTCCTTACATGTAAATTATAGCTTGAATAAGCAAAACCATGTGAGGAAAAAGTCTTGAGTTATACCCCAAACACAAATGATTCATGATCAGCATGTCCTGTAGACTTTTGAAGATCTACAAATGTAAAAAGAAATTACACTACTAGCTATTTACTCCAAAGATACAAATGTATTCATCCAAGCAGCACCTGCACCCCAATATTTATAGCAGCAATGTCCACAATAGCCAGACTGGGGAAAGAGCCCAGATGTTCATCAACAGATGAATGGATAAAGAAGATATGATAGAAATATACAATGGAATATTACTCAGCCATCAGAAAGGATGAATACTTAAAATTATATTGATATGGATGGAACTGAAGGGTATATTACTGAGCAAAACAAGTCAATCAGAGAAAGATAATTATCATATGATTTCACTCATAAGTGGAATATAAGAAACAGAGCAGAGATCATAGGAGAAGGGAGGGAAAACAGAATGGGAAGTCATCAGAGAGGGAGAAAACCATGAAAGACTCTTAACTATAGGAAACAAACTGAGTGTTGCTGGAGGGGAGGAGGGTGGGGGCATGGGGATATTGGGTGATGGGCATCGAGAAGGACATGTGATGTGACAAGCATTGGGTGTTAAATGCAACTAATGAATTATTGAAAACTACATCTGAATCTAATGATATCCTATATGTTGGCTACATGAATTTAAATTAAAAAAACTAAATGTATGGTTTAATTTTTGCTGATGCTGAGAGACCTTATTGCTGACAAGGGCAATTATTTGTTTTGTTTTGTTTTTTAAATTATTTATTTATTCATGAGAGAAACAGAGAGAGAGGCAGAGACACAGACAGAGGGAGAAGCAGGCTCCACACAGGGAGCCCAATGTGGGACTTGATCCCGGGACTCCAGGATCACCCCCTGAGCCAAAGGCAGACAGTCAACCCCTGAGCCACCCAGGCATCCCAAGGCAATTATTTGTTAATAATCATATTGTTTAGTGATTAGAAAGCAATATTTTAAGCATTTTTGCATGTAACATGTTATTTTTGTTGTGTAATGTTTCAGGTACATTTGGGGAAATTGGGTTGAGTTGACATGTAATACATAATTTCCACTTAAAAACCCTCCTTATCTCACACATTTCTTGCATGAACTAAAATTCCATAATACATGTGAAGAATCCAGTCCTGGGCTGGCATGTGTCAGGTGCTCAATAAATAACAGTGTTGATTTGTAACAGAAACCCACAGGCAGATATGGGACCTGGGGACTGGTAGGGAAGTGGGGCATGGTTAGAGAGGACAGAGGGTAGAGCAGGATGTGGCTGGGGCCCTGTTAGTCGTGTGGGTATCCTAACTCCAGAGCAGACTAGATGTGAGATTGACACCAAGTGCCCTCTTCTCTCTGGTAGCTAATTCTGGAGACTAGGTCTAGGGCTGAGCTTCAGTCATCACCAAGATACCAGCACTTGGATAAGCACTGGTGTGGAGCCAATTGTGAGGCCAGTTGTCTCAGGTACAGGCTAGAGGGACATCGACTGGCAACAAATGTGAGCTCTCAGCCTTTGTGGAGCAGCTTCCCTAGTTGGGTGGCTTAGTCATTTCTTCATTATTTCACATTATATTGGATGCCTACGATAGCTAGGTACCATTCTTGTGATTATAAGTGAGGGATGTCCAAAGAGGATAACACTATTTTCCCCCCAGCTTTGAGTACTGATTACAAAAATAACACTAGTGAGCACTTTTGTGGCCCAGGCACTGTACTGAGGGCTGGAAGTGCTTCTTCTCACTTCATCCCCAATGCAGCCTTGTGGAATTATACTGTTATAGCCTCATACACAGATGAGGAAGCCAAAGCACAGGGAGTGTCTACTACTTCCTTAGTCAAACAGCTAGATGGTGGAGCCCTGAGATTTCAACTGTGGAGTGTGTACTTTTAAGAACTATACTTTATTGCCTCCACTTATATGATTGGAGGAAAAGAATGCATAACCAGAAAGTAAATCACATGAAATAGCAGTGGTGCCTGTTAGCATTATAAGTTGAGATTTGTAAGTTTTCCCACATAAATATGTGATTAATTAAAAATGCAGCTAGGTGTACATAACTTCATGTAAAACCAAGCACACCACTTTGTCATTTTATTTGCTAAATAATATTCCATTTTAGTGTCATGTAAAAAATGTGCATCAAATGGCTAATACCATCTGGCCATTTGCTCAACTCTACTCTGAGACTGACTGGAAGAGACAAGAGCACCAAATATCTAGGTCTATTTTCTCCAGACCTAGAGGAGGAACATGATCATGGTTCTTGGGGTTTTCTCTCCTCAAGAGAAGATAAAATGACTTCCAGAGAGAATTTACTATTACCTTGGAGTTTGTTAGAAACACAAATTCTCAGGCTAGAGGTAAATTTAAAAGTCTTGGGGGTGGGGCCAGCAGCCTATGTTCTCTCAGTTCTCGGAGTGACTCTGAGGATGCAAAGTTGAAGAACCACCGATGAGGGAAAATGGTTGCTTATTGTTCTCAGCTCTGACCTGAGTAGAGCAGGGAAAGAAAAGGTTACACCACTGTGCGAAGAGACCAGCTTTGGGTGGCCCCTTTGAGAGCTCTGTGTGTGCAGGTGAAGATGACTCATTCACTAGGGACACCTGGGTGGGAACAGGGAGGTACCTGGTAGGTTACAGCCACTTACCAAACCTCTAGAACAGGAGCAGCTGAGAACCAAGTTCCTGGGTTGGCTCTGGAAGGAGTGCCAGGAGAATGAGCATGGAGTTCTGTTCATAATAGTTATGTTTGGATCTGAGAGGACAGAAGCCACTATTGTCATAGTGGCAGCCACCTGGGGTATGCAGATCTGTCCCGAGAGGCTTAATGTACCTCTGTCCTTGCACTTCAGGGTTTCCTAGGGAGTAGCTCCTAAGTCACAGGAGAATCCCCTGAGCCACCAACTAAACATGTGGGCTTCTGGATTTCCAGCTTTATCAGGCATCAGAATTGTGGAGAGGGTCTGTATGAACCAGATGGCTGCAGTGTACCCCTAGAGTTTGTTATTTGGGTCTGGATGCAGTAGTGCTGCTCATCAGGGGCTTTACTTGAAGGACCACTATTTAGGATGTTTTAAGTTACAAGATAAGGGAAGCTTATACCAAATAAGGCTAAAGTAAAGAGGATTTGTGATTCTTATAAGGAGGGAGGCTGAAGTAGGACAAATTCAAGGTTGAGTGAGTCTCCAGGTCATCAGGGACCCAGGTCCTACTGGTCTCTCCATTCTTGCTGCTTGTGGCCTTAGCATCATGGTAGCAGGATGGCTGCCTCTGCTTCAGACATCATGTCTGAATTATTTAACTCCACAAGGGCCTGTGGGGGGAAGAGCACTGCTGTCCCAGTATTGTACACTGGAGGCCTTGGACTCCCCCTGGCTGAAACAGAAGAGGTCACATGTTCCCCTTTGAACTAATGGAAGAGGACAACAGGGTACAACTCAGGAGCTGTATGTGGGAGAGATGGATACCCAGTGGAGCACTGGGTGTGTTTGGGGAGAGTGAAGAGGAACAGATGCTGAAGAGTGAGAAACTCATCCTATTCTGCCGGCACTTTCTTGGGTTTAACATTGAAAGTCCTGTGTTCTGGGAACACCTTCAGGCCCAGGCAAACCTGGATGCTGGGTAGGCCAGTGGAAATATCTACCAATGGGGTGGCACCTGGATATAAGGATCCAAATGTTCAGGAGGAACTGCATTTTGATGGCTTGTGGCGGCAACTGAGAAGAGTTTGAGATTTGCATCCTTTTCTTGCTTCTGCAAATTGACTTCTTCCTTTCTGGGTATTAACACACAAGGCTCAAATCCATTTATTAACCACCAGCTCAGGCTGTATGCAGACATATTTGCAGCTGGACCATGAGTCCTTTTTCATGAAATAAACATTGTAAAACTTCACTGAAACAGAACCTAACCAGACTCATGAACTGGAACATGTGTTTATAGCAGGGTGATATGGAGAGGAAGGAGAAGGGAGTGTGGAAAGAGGCAGACCTGTGTTGGACTCCCAATGGTGATATGCTGGGTAACTTTCTTAGCCTCCATGAGCTTGGTAACACATCTGAAAATGCGGGCTAATGGTCCTTAACAGGGCAAAAGTGAGGATGCAATGAGGTTGTGGATGAAGGCCTAGAGCATACAGTGAAGATTCTGGTAAATCCTCACCTACTCAGGGCCTTAGCTTGATGTTTGGCCAGAGCTCTCTAAGTGTGGGCTGGTTCATTAGCCCTAGTGAAATGTATTTAACATGATGCAGGAAAGAAAATATTTATCCGTATAAATATTCATTCATGTATTACTGAGGGTGACTGAGAGTGGATACAAAATGTATGTTCTACTTCATTAAGAACTCTTAACATTAATGATTTTCTTTCTTCCTCTCACTAAAGCTAAAAATTAAGTCGATTCTACTTGTCAGAGGGCTCCTCACTGTAATGGGCATTAATGATGCCCACTGTGAGCCACAGTCCAGAATGACAAATGAAAACTAGGAGGTGGGGGGATGGCAGAGGCAGGGGCATTGCTCCTGTAGTGAGATGGGAGGAGGCTCCAGAAATATTCCTAGCTCTGAAAATCTGCTTTCCTCCTGGATCAGTGAGGTTTGGACCCTCTCTATCCATCAGGCCAACCTGAGACATCTGGACTCCTATGGTGGTGAATGGCCAGACTTTCTAGGGCAGGGTTGCCCTAGCACAAGGGTCACATTTAGAAGATAGAGCTAAAAGCCAACCAATACTCTTATGTCCCAAATGTGCCATTTTGCCCAAATTCACAATGTCATATTATGATTACTTTGTGTTAGCCAGCTTCTTGTTTCAGGGAGAGCCCAGTTACCAAAGAAACCCATTCTGGATATAAAATTCCACTTATTTGGGAAATCCTAAAAGGAAGTTGTTCTAGGGATCTTGATCAAGCCACACTATTAGAGTTTCATTCCTCTGGCAGATTTTGTATTCTGTTTAGATAAGAACAAGAGGAAGGACGGAATTCTAAGATGATCCCTGATGGGTCATGCCCATGTAGAAGCCCTTCCTTTTGACTGTGGGTGCAACCTGTGGCTATGGTTTCACTCCCATTATCAGATTATACTATAAAGCAAAGGTGAAGGTATTTCACAGATGTAATCAAAAGGAAGATTATTTCAGGTGGGCCTGGTTCAGTCAGGGGAGTCCTTCAAAAGTGGGTCAGAGATAGAAGGGGCAGCAGCTCTCTCCTATTGTTCTTTTTTTTAAATATATATATATATATTTTAAAGATTTTACTTATTTATTTATTCATGAGAGACATACACAGAGAGAGGCAGAGACACAGGCAGGGGGAGAAGCAGGCTCCATGCAGGGAGCCCGATGTGGGACTCAATCCCAGGTCTCCAAGATCAGGCCCTGGGCTGAAGGTGGCGCTAAACCGCTGAGCCACCCGGGTGTCCCTCTCCTATTGTTCTTGAAGAAGCAAGCTCTGTGTGGAATGGGCCACGTGACAGGGAATGGCAGAGTTTCTAGGACCTGATGGCCTCAGTCCCATAGCAGCAAGTAACAATTCTGCCAATGACCTGGAAGAAGACCTGAGCCTCAGATGGGGTGCGGCCTCAGCCAACACCTTGATTGCAGCTTTGTGAGACCTTGAGCAGAGGATCCACCCCATCCATGCCTTAACTCAGGAACCACAGAAACTACGAGACAACAAATTTGTGTTGTTTTAAGCCACTTAGTTTTTATGCCATCGAAAATTCTTCCAGGACAAGAGAAGCAACCCTAGATCATCAGAACATAATAATAACTATCATTTATTGACTTTGCAATCTGTTGTACCCATTTTTATACATTATCTCATTTAATCTTTGTAACAATTCATGAAGTTAGCACAGCCCCCTGGGGAAATCCTCTATCTAGAACTTAGATTTCCTGTCACCATATGGTGCTTTTTCTTTCTCTCAGGAATCAGATGAAATTAATAGTAACTCTTGCCTGCTGTGCTTAAGTTCCTTCTAGAGATGGGAAAGAAATTGCACTTTGGTGGGAATATTCCTGCCATTAAATTCCATCTTTGCTTTTTATTAGCCAGGTGACACAGGGTGGATCATATGATCACTTAGAAGGTGTTTCCCAATACAACAATGAATGGAGTTTGTACAAAGGGTGCAACATATTTGTCACCCAGACCCACTGTGTGGGGATCTATTAGAAGCATTCACTGAGTTCTCGCATTTACTTCTGACAACAGCCCCATGAGCTGGTTAAATTGTACTAATTTTCTGGAGGAGAAAACGGTCTTTAAAGAATTTGAATGACTTGCCCAATGTGAGCTGCTGGTAAGTGCTAGAGCTTGAACGGAGACAGGTCGGTAGGATCTTTCAGGGAAGACTTCCTGAGGCCTTTTGCATTATTCTGCCCTCATGTCAGGGTTTCCTGAGTGCCCAGCCTCACATCTCCATGGATTCTTCTAACCCCATCTATGGTTGGAGGAGCTGAGCCATCATCTTCAATCTTGTTCTGAAATGTTAAGAGAAAGCCCTGTTCCCAGTGGCTTTACATATTCCCCACTCCCTTCTTCCCCTGATTGCTGCTGCTTGTAGGAGTGAATCCTAGTGATGATGGGGCAATGGAATGATCCTCAGAGCTTATTCTTGGACCCGAGATTTAAGAGGGGCATAGCCAGTGTGTCAGGAAGTCCTGCCCACACTGGGGTGGGGAGGTTTGTCTTACAGGGTTGCAGGGTAGGATTGGCATGGGTTGTGAAGTGCTGTTAGCTTGAAGTTTTGCTTCATTGCCAGGATCCTAGACCACTTTTGAGAGTGGAGCTGCTTCTATTCACTTTGTTCTATTTATTTCACAACTGACCCCCTTTAAAGGATTTAGTATCTTTTCAAGGATCAGGTCACTCCTAGCTGTACTCTGGAAAGCCAAGCCCAGCTTGATGTGAAAGGAGGATGGAATCTTCCATGGATGCGGGGTTCCAGGGCCAGGAGTAGTGGAGCCTGAGACCCCAGACAAGGGATGCCACTGACCTTTCATGGTTGGCCCAGAATCCTTTGCCTCTGGAATATTATTCTTCCAGAGAAAACGAACGTTGGAGTTCTGAGGGGTTCGTTCATCTGTTCGTTTTCTTTCTTTCTTTCTTTCTTTCTTTCTTTCTTTCTTTCTTTCTTTCTTTCTTTCTTTCTTTCTTTCTTTCTTTCTTTCTTTCTTTCTTTCTTTCTTTCTTCTTTCTTTTCTCTTTCTTTCTTTCTTTCTTTCTTTCTTTCTTTCTTTCTTTCTTTCTTTCTTTCTTTCTTTCTTCCTTCCTTCCTTCCTTCCTTCCTTCCTTCCTTCCTTCCTTCTTTCCTTCTTTCTTTTTTTACAAAGAGATTTCATTTTCTTCTTGCAGTGCAATCAGTGATGTAGTTATTTTACACTAGACCCAAGAGCCCTAAATTTTGATGGGAAAGGAAATTCTAGTTGCTTTGTGTTCATAGCTGAGGTCTCAGGCAGGGCTAGTCATACTTTCCTGGGAAAGGGACATTTTTTTTTTCTATTAAGTTGTGATTTAGGAAAAATATCTGTCAGTACCTTAGCATCTGGGGGCAATACCTACGGATATCAGTTAGAACCTCCTATCACCCCTGTCCTAGTTCTTTTCTCCTGCTAGCTTGTGAGTATGAAGGGAACACTTTTTAATGTGCTCCTGAATGTGTTCCTGGACTAAGTCCAGTCTTGACCTTGTCTTGCCTACCTCTGTCCAATGCATACACATGCAACTCATATGTCAACTCAGAGACACACACATACACACACATTCATATACAAGGATGCCAACAGGCACACGGACAAACATGCATTTGCAAGCATACCCAGACACACACTCACACACACACTGTTTCCTCACTCCTATGGGGCCCTTACACATGAACCTCTCTGCCACATCATGCAGGGCCACACCTTCAGAATTTGCTCATGCTGTTCCAACATGCTGTTCCAACATTCCAACATGGAATGCCTTTCCTGCCCTCATTCTGCTTAAGGTAACTTCTAGACTTCCTCCATGATTTAGCTGAAGTGTGACTTCTTGTGAGGAGCTGACCTGGGGCAGGGTCTCAAATGTCAGGCTTGGCTGGTCACTGGTTTTCTGGACTCCAGCTATCTTTGTGCTTCCCTCTATTAGAACCATGCTCCACTTGGTGGGAATGATCCCTTCATTACCCTCCCCATCCTCCTATCGTTCAGGTGTGGCCTGGCCCTGTGTGAGTGTTTGACTTAAACTTCCTGACTGCTTCTCTGAATGCCCCATGCCTTTCCTAGCTGTTTCCTATCTTTGTGTGTGCTGTGCCTTTTCCCTTCCTTGTTTCCTTTAGCAAACTGACTCTTGTTCATCTACAAAGACACAACCTTGGTGTCACTTCCTTTGTCTGGGTCAGCCATGCCACTCTGCCCATGCTCACCTGTCTTTGTTTACATCACTGCATATTGTAATTTTCTCTTCCATACTGGAAGCTCCTCAAGAGCAATTACTCAGAGCAAAGTATAAAAGAATACTCATCTTTTTTTTTTTTTTAAGATTATTTATTTGAGAGAGAGATAGTGAGAGAGAGAATACTCTTTCCAAGTCTGGAAAGCAGGGCATGCTCCAAGAAAAAAAAAAAAGTTTATAGATATGGCTATTGGTGGCCCATATGGAAGTAACCAAAGGCAAATACATGGAAAATCTACATGTTTGAAAGAGTTCTATTGGCAAGAGTATAGCCAGCCTGTCCTACAAGAGGTGGAGACTGTTCAAGATGTGAAGAACTTCTGGGTTCTCAGCTTCCCTCAGGCAGGAAGAAGGCTAAGAAGTGGTTCAGAGTTATAAAGGGGCATCTTCTCCAAAGCCCTCAACATGTTATACCACGGAGGATGATGCAAAAGGAAGGACCTTCCCTAATGTGGATCCAAGTGTTGTAAAAAGTGGTGAATGGGGATCTATTTCCAGGGAACAAATCCGGGCCTTAATCAAAAGATAGTCCTTACTCGTGGGATTAGAAGCCCAGGCATTATTTCCCTAGTAGTATTTCAAATTTCTGTAGGCCTCTTGTATTCCTTCATCTCTGGAAGAAGAGAGAACATGCAGATGTGATGTAGTCATGACATCATGTGATGTAGTCATCTCCATCCAGGATGGAGAGTCATCCTGGCTCTCCAGCCTGATACTATGATTGGAGGAGGCTTCTGGGATACCTTGGAAAAGGCAGTGATGGGGGAGACTATGCCAGTTTCAATTATTATTCAGCAAATGTTTACCCCCCTCCCTCTCCTGCTAGAGGCAGAATATATTCTCCAACTCCATTGGTGTGTGTTGAGCTTGGCTAGCATTGATCAATGGAATGTTAGCAGATAAAAGAGGAGCAAAAGCATGAAATGTGCTTGTGGTGTTGGGTTTATCTTTTTGTCACTTTCATGCCAGGAAATTCTACTTGGTAGCTCCTGTGCCTTCTTGGAGCAGACCTGAGCCCAACCCACATGGAGAAGTCAAACTCAACCAAACCCATCCTATCAGCCACCTTTCCCAACTAGCCAGCTGATATGTGAGCAATAATAAATGACTGTTGTTTTGGAGTGGTTTGTTATTGAGAAATAGTTAACGAATACACCTTCCTTCATGTGAGTGGTAAAGAATACCCAGGACACTGGCCTGTTTTCTTGTCTAGATGGGAACAATAACTGGAGAGGCTCACAAAGTAAGATGTCAGAAAGACCTAAGGTCTTTGTGCCTAGAGCAAGCCTTTTTCTCTTTTGGGTTCTCACTTGGTCTCTCAAGGTTGCAATCAAGGCCTTGTAAGCTGTTCTGAGATAATGAGGAAGAAAAAGGATGATGGAGTGATGGGTTCACATACATATCCTAACAGGACCATTTATCTTAAATGAAGATGGAATGCATTCCCACAGTTGGGCATGGCTCTAATAGAGGGAAGCACAAAGATAGCTGGAGTCCAGAAAAGCAATGACCAGCCAAGCCTGACATTTGAGACCCTGCCCCAGGTCAGCTCCTCACAAGTCACACTTCAGCTAAGTCATGGAGGAAGTCTAGAAGTTACCTAATCAGAATGAGGGCAAGAAAGGCATTCCAGGCTATTGGAACAGCATGAGCAAATTCTGAAGGTGTGACCCTGCATAATGTGGCAGAGAGGTTCAATGTGTAATGTAAAAAAACTTGTTTTTTTTTTTTCAATTATAAGAATAATAAACATTCTCCTCTCTTGATCAACTTTCTCAACTACAGGCAATGTTAACTGTAAACTGCCTTATGCAGTCTTTATTTACTGGCCCTATTACAGTACCATTAAAGCTGCAATTGGACAGTTATTGACAGTGGTAATTTTGAACTACTGATGGGAGATTTAATTTATTTTTAAAAAATCACATGCATATGCCACAGATTTATTGGACCTCAACAAATGTTCTTTACCCAAAAATTATAATTTTAAATTTTCCTCAAAAAGGACCCTCATTAAATCTTATGCCAGTCCAAATATTTAAACAAAATTCAAGTTAAGTGGTCTACTGTATTGTTTTCTTAGATAATTTATCAGATGAAAGCTGATCTTTAAAATGGAGTCAGCAATTGCCTTGGAAAATACATATTCATTCTTTTTTCCAGTCTGTCTGTCTCTGTTTGCCTGTGGCTGCTTTGATGAGACTCTTGCAGGGCCATGAAAGAACTTGCTCAGATAAAACTTAGGTTTTTAGGGGAGGCTTTTTACATTATCACTGAGCACACCGCAGTGTAATTTGTTCTCATGTATGTATCCTACTAGACTTGAGCCCTTCCAGGTGACGAATGGCATGTTTGTGTCTGCACATGGTGCCTGAGATGCTACTTGGACAGATGGTGCATAGACCTGAATCAGAGCACTGAATCTCCAAGGGCCTTTGTTGAAAGAAAGTTCCTGTTGAATGATGCCATCAAATGGGTACAAATTCAGACACAGTTGTTACTGATTCCCAGTTGAGCATTAGGGTAAAATATACAGGTGACAAGCTTTGGCTATGAACATGCAAGCAGAGCCCTCACGGTGGCTATTACTCAGTGTTCCAACCTGTCTGGTGAAGATGTGGACTGTGGATGGAAAGATCATATTGTTGGGCTACCACCTTAGGGAGGGGTGTACTATAAGAACATGTTTTTCCTGTGCCCTAAATGCCCTCACAGCACGCACTGGCCTGCTTACCTTTCTACCCTCCACTTTCTGACTCAGGTTCCCAAGCTGACCTGAGGTGGTTCCCAATCACCTTAGCCCCCCAAGACTGACCTCATCCTTTTCTGAATCCTTATAGAACTCAAATTAGGTGTTGATTAAACACTGTTTTAAAAGTCACTTAAATGCTTGTTTTATATCTACCTTCCTTCTTCTGAGTCAAATAGAGTATAACAACTGTTTCTGAAGTTTCCTTGCATCTTCTATCAGTTTTCTGGGGAAGTGGGGGTAGGCATGGGCCTTGGAGTTGGACAGGGGGCATTCACCTCCAGCTCTTTCACCTACTTGCTCTCCACAATCGCCCTGAGTTGGGTGGAGGGAGAATCCCTGGGTCTGGGGCAGCCCAGACAAAGTGAAGTTGCCCAAATGCTGGCACTGTAGGAGCCCCAGGGCCTGGTTGATGTGGCTAATGAATGAGTGTGTCTGTACACATTGAGGCTGGTGTGCAAGGCAGGTGGCAGTAGAGCTATGCCCCATCCACTGGGTGAAGAGCCAGCTCATCCACCTGCCGCATCCTTATTTCAGGTAAATCTTTGGGAGTAAACCAACAGGGTAAGGGGGGTGTGGGGTGGGGTGCAGTTAACAAAAAATCCCCAAGCTTTACATGAGCCTGACTCCATCTTCCCTGTGCCTTATGCCAATGTGGTGGGCAGGTGAGGCTCCACGGTGGACTCATCAGGGTGCAGGTGGCCTCTTTTAGGAGGTGGCTGTAATTCCCTTTTCCCTGACACCAATTAGAGTGGAAGATTGTGCTTTGTTTCAGAGTTGAACTGGCCCTCCAAGTAGAGCTCTCAGAGCCTGGCAGGTTGTTTGGATAGCCCAGAGCAGACATGAAGAGTCTCTGTATTCATGGTGCCTGTTCCTAGGGGCCTGGAGAGGACATAGTTGGAAAGTGGGAAAGATGGGAGACTATACAAAAGGAAAGAAGAGGCCTTGCATAATAATTCAAAGCACTAATTCCACAATGAGCCAGGTTGCGTGTTTGGGGGAAATTAAGAAAGTGACTTTGTCTTCTTGTTGCCTTAGGTTGGGACTAAGAACTCAGGGCATGCCTAGGGCCTGGAAGGTATATGAACAGGTGAGTAGGACAGCCTGGGAAAGCTAACCTGGCTACTGGGTCCTTAGCTCTGGCTGCCATTGCACCCTCAAATGTGGGCTTAGTAGTGCCTTGCTATTTATTCAGTGTTTTGAAAAGAAACTGAAAATCAAGATTTTAGTGTGAAATCTAAATATTAAAAGTTGAAAGTCAATTAAAAAATAGTCTGTGTCTGTAGTCCAAAGAAAATCTGTCTGCCAATTGGATTTGATTTTTGGTCTACTGGTGTATTCTGTACAGATCATTGCTTTTGGGGAGGTGTGTGTGTGTGTGTGTGTGTGTGTGTGTGTGTGTGAGAGAGAGAGAGAGAGGGAGGGAGAGAGAGAGAGAGAGAGGTTATTTACTCATACCCAGAAAAATAGAGAATAGAGGCATATCTCAAACTGGCCTCAGTAGAAGGAGCTTAAAGGATTGGCCTTGAGTGCTGAGCTCTACCCTGGCCTCTCCAGCCAGAGTCCCTAGTGTGTATCTCAGATTTAGGGGGAGTGGACAGTTGGGGAAGGAGGTGGGGCCTTATGGACAGGGACTGAAGTTTCCCCAAGTGTGGGTAGGTGGTTGACGGTTTATGTTATAAAAAGAAACAGGAGCCTGCAGCCCGCAGGAGGAGACCCTGGGTAAAGGCTTCCTTTTGTTGTACTTTTCCCTTAGACAAGAAGACAGCAGTCAGTGTGATGAGATAGGTGAGAGTGTCCCCTTTAGTCCCCTCCTGGGTCATGCAGCAAGCTCTGGGTTGGGGCTGAGATTTGGAGTGGCCCTCCAGCATCTCTTCCTCTAGGCTCAGTTTGAAGAGGATGGTCTCTTGCTGCACACTTATCTTGGGAATGAGTAGGAGTGGTCACCCTTCAGTGATATCTGGTCTTCAGTAAGACATGCAGTTGCAAGGCATACAACACAGTCAACCAGTGCTATTCTGTAACTGGAAGGACATGGCTAGGACAGGGAGGACTGTGAGCTTGCATGCCTATAAGCTGTGGGATGAGAGGCTACTGTCTCAGAGGGGCAGTTCACTGGCAGTATAATGACACAGTCTCTGCCTGCCACCCAGCTGCCCGTCCATCCATCATATCCATTCACTACATAGACCATGACAGCCAGTCACTACTACTCTGCACTCCTGCCCCAGCCAGGGAAAGAACTCATCCTGTAGGCATGGTGCAGGGGTACACACAGTGGCCAAGAGTGTGGGTTCCAAGACAGACCTGTTCTGTCCTTACTAGTTATGTGACCTTGGGCAAGCTACCAAATCCCTCTGGGTTTCAGTTTCCTCATTTACCAAGAAGGTACAATAACTCTAGCCTCCCAGGGCCAGAAGGGTGAGCTGAGATCATGCATGTCGAATGCAGACCCCAAGAACGTGTTTGTGGGAAATCAGCTGCTGTCATTGGTGCCACCATTGCCCTGAGTGTGATTATTCCCTCCCAAGTTATTCATGCTGTGTGGCACAGTTGTCTACCTCCTGAATTTACCCCATTTCCCTTTGCACACAATTGTCCAGGAAATAGGCGTAAGGACAGCTGGAGAACCACTCCAAATACGCCATCAGGTAGAGCACACTTCACATCAGAGAGGGTGAGTGTGGCTGGAGGAGGGGTGCAGATTTCTTTGTTGGTCAAACTTAAGTCCCCTGGTGGTGTGTGTGAGTCCCTTTGTAAACCTGGGCTGGGCTCTGCCCACGGAGCCTACAGAGCCGTGGGTTCATGCTGGGTCATAACTGTGAAACCTGTGAAGCTGGTGTCCTACAGCATCTGGCAACATCAGCAGGCAGCAAGTTGTTGCACCTTGGCTGTGAGGTGCTTACATTCTCTTTCAGGAGGTCAGCTACAAACTTGCCAATCAGAGAGTGTTCACCACTTAATTTTCTCCTAAACATTTACATTCATTTTAAAATAGGAAGATTGATAGGGCCCTTGGTTACTGCCCTCCCTCTGCTGCAGGGGAGCTAATTATTGCCAAAGATGTAGGTAGGTTGCCAAATGTAGATGCATTTTCCCAAATGCATGGGAAGATTTCACTGATTTCAAGGAAGGCCTGTTGCCAGACCCTTCTTGGGCCCCCAGAGTGAGACCACTGTCTACTCCATGAAAAGATAGGATTGACTCAGAGGGTGTGCAGGGGTGGAGTTCTGCTGCCTCCTGCCCTGCCCCTCTGTTGTCTAGATTGAGCTTCTCCTCTCCTAGCACAAATTAGTTCTATACACTGATAGGACAGTCCAGGGTATACCACTTGCTTCTGTGGCCTGAGCCAAGATCTACCACTAATAATGAGAATTTTAGGCTACATAGGTGCAAAGGGTAACCAGTAAGTTAGTGGATAAGAAATTTTGGTCAAGTGAGACCTCATGGTGGTTTTCAATTATTATTCTTTTTGCTATACTTCTCTTTACCTAGCTCACTCCTGGTTGTATTCATCAGGTCTCCAGAGAAACAAAATCTATAGATAATATATATATGGAGAGAGAGACACTCACACACACACACAGATTTATTGTGGTAATGGACTCATACAGTTATGGAGAACCAGAAGAATGTGGTATAATTTTGTCCAAGTCCAAAGGCCTGAGAACCAGAAGCTCATGTCTGAGGACAAGAAAGATCTACCCTCCAGCTCCAAGAGAGAGAGAGGGAGAGAGAAGGAGAGACATACACACACACACACACACACACACACACACACACAGAGAGAGAGAGAGAGAGAGAGAGAGAGAGACTCAGTTCTTTTGTTTTTTGTTCTACTTGGGCCGCCAATAGATTGAATGATACCTGGACCACATTGGTGAGGGTGGATCTCTTTACTCAGTCTACTGGAATAGACTGAGTCCCTTCAGTAGTCTGGTCCCTTTCAGAAATACCCTCACAGACATACTCAGAAATAATTACTATCTGGATATCCCTTAGCCCAGTCAAACTGACATGTAAAATTAACTATCATACCAGTGTTACCTCCTTTAAGAAGGCTTCTTGTTTGTTTGTTTTTTTAAAAAAAATATTTTATTTATTTATTCATGAGAGACACAGAGAGAAAGAGACAGAGACACAGGCAGAGGGAGAGGCAGGCTTCATGCATGGAGCCCGATGTGGGACTCAATCCCGGGTCTCCAGAATCACACCCTGGGCCCAAGGCAGGTGCCAAACCACTGAGCCACCCAGGGATCCCCAAGAAGTCTTCTTGATCTCCATGCTGAGCAGGTGTCTCTCTTCTGTGCTCTGAAGTTATCTTGTGCTGTTCTCCATCAGGGAGTGATCACATGTGGGGAAACATCAGCTTATAGACCTGTCTCATGCTTCAGACTGTCACCTTCCCAGATCAAGGCCTTGTCCCGGTAACTCTGTGCTGCCAGTGCTTATCCTGGGGACTGGCACAGCGTAGGGGGGAAGGGGATATCTGCCCAGCGGCTGACCCTCCTTGGTGGTGGGGCAAGTCTGATGCCATGTTCTTCCTTTTCATGGGTTAACCATGTACCCATTTAGTTGTTCAACTATTTATTGAATACCAAGTGTGTGTCAGGTACTACTAAGCTGAGCAGTGAGCATGTATAGTCAATAGTTTTCATTAAACTTCCAGTCTGATCAGGGTATACAGACTTTACATGAGTTAAAGAACAAAGGAATATAATTGCAAGTTGAGGTAATCGTTATCAAGGAAAAGTAAATAGTCCCCCTGAGTCAGAATAATTAAGGGAGAAAATAATTCTAATTTTTAAAATTATAGCAAGTTTCGCCAAAGATGTAGAGAAATTGGAACCTAGATATTGCTGTTGGGAATATAAAATGGTGTAGCTACCTTGGCAATTTGTCTATTCCTCACAAAGCTGAACATAGAGTTGCCATGTGACCCCACAATACCACTCATAGGTATACACTCAAGGCAAATGAGAATATGTCTACACAAAAACTTTTACATCAAAAAGTTTTTATATTCACAGATTCTGGGGAACAAAAGGGACAGTGTAGACTGCAGGGCCACATGGTGGAGCACCGGGCCAGTCAGAAGACACAGATAGCAAGGAAAAAATGCGGGGAAGAGACTTTACTATGGTTTTTGTGGAAAAGAACAGGTGAGGAGGGTAAGGAGATTTGGGGGTAGTCTGAATATCTCAGTTGGCTCTGGCATCTGACCCTATGGTGATTAGAGCAGGTGGATAGTGGTCTGGGGTGTGAGAATCCCACAAAGGAGATGATTCAGTGTGGGCTCTGAAAGGCTTGACTGATATTTGAAAGGTGCACTCCAGGTGGGTTGTTTGCTATCCCTAGGAATTAACTGGCCCAGAGAGAAGCAGTCCCTCCAAAGTCAACAAGGCCTCACAGGTCAAAACATTAGAAATACAGAAAATGAAAGAGATGGCTAATACTAGGGTCAGAGTCCCATTGCCAGCTGTGGATACAGAGGGCTAGGGGCCTCTACATTAAGTGTTCCACATGCATGAAACCACCTAACCACCTGTTTGGTCCCATTGCCTGTGCCTAGCACCCCATCAGGCTTCTAGGAAGTGGAGGAAGGGCAGTTCTCAGGAGCATGGAGTGGTGAAGGGCTTCTTAACACTCTCTCTGAACTGTACCCTCACCAATATGCAAAGGATTCCAGCATTGCCAGTGCCTGAGAAGTTTGAGGACTGGCAAATGAGGTTGGGAGTGTGGTCAACCATGCAGAGGAGCACTTACCAGTGATACTGTTTACCATCACCCATGCATGGCGGTAATAGTCAGCTTTAGTGTTCCACATTCAGTGCACTCTCACTGGCTGCAACAGAGGCCCATGGCTCCCCCCTACAAACCCTCCTTTGGTGTGCTCCTGGCTCTCAGGATTCTGCAGGTGGGACCCCTTTTTCTCCATTGCTGGCTTCAGCCCTAGTATCTCCATTGTGCTAGTTTTGTCACCTCCACACCTCTGCTCTCCAGCTACCAAAGCTAGAATGCTATGGGTTTTCTCTTTTCCTCTCCCCATCACTACAAGTTTATCATTAAAAAACAAAAATCTTCCATATAGTTTTAATAGAGTTCCAGGAGGGAGCAAAGTTAGATAAATAAATTCAATCCTCTAGCAGAAACCAGAAGACCTGCAGGAATGATTTCTTATAAATACCCCCCATATTGAAAATTTTTCTCCAGTGTATTCTGGAGACACAGGACTTAAGCCACAAGGAATCCAGTACATGAGAGTTTCAACGTACAGCAATTGATCCATCAGGTAGAACCCTGAATGATGTGCTCACCAGACTGTTGTGCCCAAGATTACGTATCCGAGAAACCACCGAGGAGCCGACACCGATGCAAACACACGAGGGTTGATTTGCAAGCTCGAGCTTGGGTCCAAGTGCACCCGACACAATGGAGCAGGAACTTGGACCCCGAGGTGGGTTCCAGCTTAGTTTTATGGGCTGGTCTAGGGGACCTCCAGAAGGGCTGGAGCAATTCCTCAAGTTCTCTTTACATTTTGATATGGGGCCTTCAAGGGCATTGAGCTCTGTTCTCATTCTAATATGGGGCGTTCTAGGATGTCAAGCTGTAAGCTGTTTTCTTCCTGTAACGGAAGTAAGGTAAAGTTCAGCTCTTATTCACAGGGGCCTGGGATGGCTGTACTTGTGCTAACGCTGAACTTAAGGTGGAATGGCCTTAATTTTCTTGGCCTCCACACAGACAACCAGGGGATGGTAAGGTGGTTTACAAGGGGAGGGATCTCCTGTGATTCCAGGTCATGTGCTCAGAGCAGTGCACATCTTGGAGAAGGGATGGTGGTCCCACCTTACTGGTCCTTAGGGAGCCCTGACAGACTCCTTACCTCTACCCTCCTGTTTCCATTCTATACTATTAGCCGTGAATCAGATGATGTTGCTCCCCTACTTAAAACCCTTTAGTGCCTTCTCAAGTCACTCAAAAATCCAAATATTCCACCACAAACCACACAGCTTTGTGTAATCTGGACTTTGGGTACGGCCCCCAATCCTCCCTCTTGGCTTCTTTTCCTTGCTATGCACAGTCATATTTGTTCTTCCCATAGGCCAAGGTTTCTCCTGCTTCAGGGCTCTTGCACATGCTGTGCCCTTGGCCTGGAGGCTCTGCTCTATTTCTTCCTTTGGCTGGCACCCCCACCTCTGGTCACAGGTTGAACGCCTTTCCTGGTCACCACCTCCATTCTGGTCCCAGCCCCCTCCACAGGGGCCAAGCCTGGTCTGTGTGGGAGTATCCCAGGCAACATCTGCTCACACCGAAAGGAAGAGAGGCTACTTCCAGTGTGCATCCATCCTCATCTAGTGTGAGGGGTGGTTAATAAGAGTCTACATGTAATGTGTTGGCTCAGACTTCTATAAACAGATCCAGGAGTTGGCCTAGGTATATGCAGCTGTAAGTACGTATTTCCGGGTATAGCTTCTGGGAAAGGTGATGTGGTGAAATGGGTCAGGTAGGCAGTAAGTTCTGGGCCAGAACCCAAGCTCTGCTACTTCCTTGTCATGTGACAGTAATCAAGTCATTTAACTTCTCTAAACCTCAGTTTCCTCACTTATAAAATGGGTATAAAAGGAGCAACTATCTCACAGGGCATTGTGGCAGGGATTAGGGGCTGTTTGTGAAGGCTCTGTGACTATTCCTAGCACATGGAACCTGAATACACAAGCAGCCACTGCTCTCCCACCCCACAGATTCTAGGGAGGTGCAGTTGGTGACCACAGAGCTGTGGCCTCACTGTGTCTATAGAAAATGTGTGCAAAGCACTGATACTGTGGGATGGGGTTTGGGTGCTCTGAAAGCTCTGCAGTAGGTGTGCTCAAGATCAAGAGCTAAGTTTTAGTCTCCAGGACTGGTTAGGGTTTCCAGAGAAGATGGGTTCAGACACAGGTTCAGGACACTGTCTACCAAGTCATTCAATCAGCCCCCGTTGGTGTGACGTCAGTGTGCTGAGTGCTTGTGGCCAGACTTTGCTTCCCTACCTAGAGTGGCCTTCACAGAGAGGCTTCACTGCCAGAGCTGTTTGCCAGATAAGGTTCTTACTGTTCAGAAGCAGTGGTGCTGGATTTATGCAATCTCCCTTGTGGGTTGGTTAGTGTGTGTTAGCTGGGGCTCAGTCAGAGCAGAACTGACTGCTGTCTGTTGTGCCCTAGGTGGCTGTGGGAGCTGGCTGAGCAGCCTTCGGAAGGCCCTTCTTTGTCAGAGTATCTGATGCTGGAGGCAGTGGGGGAGGGAAAGAGGGAGTGAAGGAGGGGGAACCCATGAGGACAGGCTGAAACCTGTGTTGGTTCTCACTGCCTCCAACCTTGATGATATAGATGTCCTGCCAGAGAAGCTCATGGCCTTAGTCACAGAGCTAAGTTCACATCTGGACTGGAGGAGTAAATGGGAAGAGGTGCAGCCCAGGCCCAGCCATTGATGCTGATGAGGTGAGAGCCAGCAAGTTGGTGACAATATGTGTAAGCTGCAAAAGCACTTGTGCCTCATCTCTGCACTCCCACCCCCCAAGCCCTATTTCTGACCATAAGCAACAATACGGTTACTGCTGTGTGTCTGCCTCCAAATCTAGTGCAGACTACCTTCTGTGGCACATCCTAACCAGAAGCACCAGGGAAGGAAATTCTGTGAAACAAAGGTCAGCCAGCTGAGCTGACTGAGCCACCATGGTTAATGTGAAGTGGCTCTCCAGGTGCATGTTGCCTGCTGAGAGATGGTGTCTGCTCTGTCAAGGTGAGGGGCAGTTGTGAAGTCTACATGAAACATCTGGGGCTGCTCCTCTGTGAGTGCTCTGGAGTCTATCCAGTACCTAGTGCCTGCCTCGTGGGAACCTAGAGCCATCACCAGTAACCAGGAGGGCAGGAGAAGCGTCTGTGGAGGCCGAGAAAATTAAGGCCATTCCACTTCAAGTCCAGCGTTAGCACAAGTACAGCCATCCCAGGCCCCTGTGAATAAGAGCTGAACTTTACCTTACTTCAGTTACAGGAAGAAAACAGCTTACAGCTTGACGTCCTAGAAAGACCCATATTAGAATAAAAACAGCCCAAGCCAAGGGCAGGAAGCCCTATATTAGAATGAGAACAGAGCTCAATTCCCTTGAAAGCCCCATATCAGAATGTAAACAGAACTTGAGAAATTCCTCCACCCCTTCTAGGTGACCTCTAGACCAGCCCATAAAGCTAAGCTGGAACCTACCTCGGGGTCCAAGTCCCTGCTCCGCTGTGTCGGGTATACTTGGACCCAAGTTCGAGCTTGTAAATCAACCCTCGTGTGTTTGCATCGGTGTCGGCTCCTTGGTGGTTTCTCAGATTTGCAATCTTGGGCACAACAGTCTTGGAACTGGGATGGACCAATGCCACCCTGACTTTCAGAAGGGGGAATATTACGGGCTGATTTGTGTCTTTCCAGATTTATATGTTGAAATCTTAACCCCTAATGTGAGATGAAGACTTCAGCAGGTGCTTCAGTCATGAATGGGATTAGTGACCTCGCAAGACATGTGGGAGAACTTTCTCTCCCTATGCCATGTGAGGATGTAATGAAAAGACAGCCAACTGCGCATCAGGAAGGGGCTCTCACCAGGCACAGGGTCTGCAGCACTTCCGTCTGGGACTTCCAGCCCCCAGAACTGTGAAAGAAATGTTTACTGTTTAAGCCCCCTAGACCATGGTACTTTGTGAGAGCAGCCTGAGCCTACTAAGACAGAAGAAAGCAGATTTCATATGTACAGACCAGTAAGCTAAGATCCATCCTGCATGAGGCTGCACAGCAGACAATTCAAATATTTTGGTTCATTTTGAGGGCTCTTGGTAGAAAGAAGGAAGTATGAGGTGAAGATGGGGAGGACGGTGGGGCTGGCTGCCAGCAGAGCAATCAAAGAACCCAATGGCATTAGCAGACCCAGGTTAGCATGTAGTCTAAGAGCTTGAGGTAGGAGTAGGTATCTGCATGCAGCAGCCACTCCAAGCCTTGGGAGTCCCCACCTGGTTGGGTGTAGGGTGTATTCCCTGGGAGATCTGGTGACAGGGTGGTTGAGACAGCAGGAGTTGGGGGGAGAAAAGAGGGTGGCAGGCAGGAAGGTTCCTATTGTGGAGGCCGAGAAAATTAAGGCCATTCCACTTTGAGTTCAGTGTTAGCACAAGTGCAGCCATCCCAGGCCCCTGTGAATAAGAGCTGAACTTTACCTTACTTCAGTTACAGGAAGAAAACAGCTTACAGCTTAATGTCCTAGAAAGCCCCATATTAGAATAAGAACAGAGCTCAATGCCCTTGAAGTCCCCATATCAGAATGTAAACAGAACTTGAGAAATTCCTCCAGCCCTTCTGAAGTTCCCCTAGACCAGCCCTTAAAACTAAGCTGAATCCCACCTCGAGGTCCAAGTCCCTGCTCCGCTGTGTCGGGTGTACTTGGACCCAAGCTCGACCTTGTAAATCAACCCTCGTGTGTTTGCATCGGTGTCGGCTCCTCGGGGTTTCTCGGATTCGCAATCTTGGGCACGACACCTATGGCCTAAAGTCTGCGTTCCATGTTCTGCAGGGCAGAGAGACAGTAGCCAGGAGACCCACCCTTGAAGTATTTCAGCGACGGTAGCGCTGGAGCAGAAGGGAGCTGCCAAAGACTGTGTTGCAGGAGTCTGCCCTGCTCTGGGTGCTCAGAGGAAGGCTTCCTATAGAAAGGAAGGGTTGAGTGGAGTTCTCAGTGTTGAGTAGGAATTGCCCAGCTGAAGGGGGCAGAGAAGAAATGTGTGATGAGGCAAATGGCACATCTGAAGAGTTAAAAATAGCCCTGCATAGCCAGAATGTCGTCTAGCTCTTTGGAAACATGATAGCAGAGGCATCAGTGAATTTTTACTGTTATGGGTGAATCATGAACCCTCCCTGCAAAATTCATATGTTGAAGCCCTAACTCCCAGTATCTCAGGATGCAACTGTATATGGAAATAGGGTCTTTATAAGTAAAATGAGATCACTAGGGTGGGACTTAATGTTGTGCCCAAGATTGCGAATCCGAGAAACCACCGAGGAGCCGACACCGATGCAAACACACGAGGGTTGATTTACAAGCTCGAGCTTGGGTCCAAGTACACCCCACACAGCGGAGCAGGGACTTGGACCCCGAAGTGGGTTACAGCTGGTTTTTTTTATAGGCTGGTCTAGGGGATTTTCAGAAGGGGTGGAGGAATTTCTCAAGTTCTGTTTACATGTTGATATGGGATTTTCAAGGGCATTGAGCTCTGTTCTCATTCTAATAGGGGCTTCCTGCCCTTGGCTTGGGCTCTGTTCTTTCTAATATGGGGCTTTCTAGGACGTTAAGCTGTAAGTTGTTTTCTTCCAGTAACTGAAGTAGGGTAAAGTTCAGCTCTTATTCACAGGGGCCTGGGATGGCTGTACTTGTGCTAACGCTGAACTTAAAGTGGAATGGCCTTAATTTTCTCGGCCTCCACACTTAATCCAATATGACTGGTGTCCTTATAGAAAGAAGGATTAGGATACAGACACAAACAGAGGTAAGACTGTGTAGTTAGAGAAGTGGACACCTATGTGCCAAGCAGAGAGGCCTCAGAAGGAACCAGCCTTGGCAGCACCTTGAGCTTGAACTTCTAAGCCCCAGAACTGTAAGGAAATAAATGTCTATTGTTTGAGTTACCCAGGGATGCTGTTATGGCAGGCCTGGCCGACTAATATGCTTATTAAGTGCCAGGTATTGGACTAAGTCCTTTACACACAGGAACTCATATCTCATGCCAACCCTAGCAAGCAGGTGCCGTCTCTTCCCACTGTGCTGATAAGGACATTGAGGTACGGGGTAAGAAGTGAAACCATACACACCACAGAGCTTACTATCTGCATTAATGTGACTTCATTGCTGGACATTCAGCACTGACATGATGTTACAACTGCAGGACTTTCTTGCCTAGGAAGAGGAAGTTGCAAATAACTTTATGGCTTGTTTAAAAAACTTTCTAAAAATCCATTTATCTAGATAATAGACCACTCAAATTTCTCCCCAAAAGGGTAAGTAACTTCTAAGAAAATTGCTTACTTGGGCTTATCAACTGACTGTGGGCACAACAAGCAGGATACCACAGTCCCTCCTTGCTGTGTTCACCAATCCTACTGTATTGTGAATTTTGCCCAGTGCCAATTAGGGCCCCTGCATGGAAAGATCTACCTTGAACCAGACCTTTCTGATCTCATAAATACCCTACCTCGCCTTTCCTCCTCTGACACCAGTCTATGAGGCTGTGGCTCTCATTGTGGAACAGCAAATCTGGATTTGCTTGATTGACAGATTATTTTGGTCATCTCTCTAGGGAGTTGACAGTCAGCAGAGGTTAAGTAACCTGTCTTGGATCACATAGCTGGTAAGTGATGGACCAGACTGGGACCCTTGTAATTTGGCTGCAGCGTCCGTGCTTCTCACTGAAGTGTCTAAGGGTCAGGGTCAGAGGGAGCTATAGTCTTTTCCATCCCACCTCTGCCTGATTTTCCCTGGGAGGGCAAGCAGCCTCTGGAAGCCACCTGTCCCATTGTTGGGGAACCATTGTTGGGGCAATGTAGTGCAGTAAAAGGAACAAGGGCTCTGGGTTGGCACAGTCCCAGCATATTCATTGGCCAGCTGTGTGATTTTTGAGCAGGTGACCTGACCTCTCTGAACTTTGAGTTTCCCATCATCAAAATGGGGATAATGGACCACGGTTCACATGGTTATGGTGAAGATGAAAAAGGACTAATGTTGATCGAGTGCCTGGCACATGGTAGTTGCCCAACAAATGACATTTTCAGTATTGCTTGTGTATATGGAGTTGATGTTTGCTTCCCAGATTGCCTCCTCCCTCCCCCCACCACTCAGCTTGCTGTTTTGACAAAGCATAGACTGGTCCCCTGATGTTAGAAAGTTCTAGACTTCAAGCAAATCCCTCTTCCCAGAGCCTTTTTATTCCTTTCACTTTCATCCTAGAGTTGGTGGAACTGGGGTGGTAACTCCAAAGAGAAGCACCTCTTGAACCCTTCTAGACCTAGGGCTCTTTGTTTCTGTAGCTTAGAGGTGGAAATGAACACTCCAGAAGAAGGGTGTGTGGCTCAGTGCAAAGAGCACAGGACAAAGTATTTGTCCACCAGCTGTGTTCTGATCCCTCCTCTACATCTATCTTTTCTTTCTTTCTTTCTTTCTTTCTTTCTTTCTTTCTTTCTTTCTTTCTTTCTTTCTTTCTTTCTTTCTTCTTTCTTTCTTTCTTTCTTTTTCTTTCTTTCTTTCTTTTTTCTTTCTTTCTTTCTTTCTTTCTTTCTTTCTTTCTTTCTTTCTTTCTTTCTTCTTTTTTCTTTCTTCTTTCTCTTTCTTCTTTCCTTTTGACAAGTAAAGTCATGAGGATGACAGTGATGTGAAGCCAGTAGGCGATGTGGAGGACACTGTTCCCATGGCCAGCAACAGCGAGGGGAGGCAGTGCAGTGATCCATCTCTCCTACCTCCATGGCCTCTCCCTCTGTGGAGTGGCCCAGGCAGTTCACTCTTCTGGCAGAACCTTTGTATTTACAGGATATGGGCTCAGTCTCCAGAAGTGTCTGTTGGTCTTCATCATCACAGCAATCATTTTGAAAGCCTTCTGGACTTCCTGAGGCAAAGAATGTTAATCCTTAACCTCAAACAAATGCGAAGTTTCTGTTTAGGCATCTCTTTTATAAAGGAAATGGGATCCTTGTAAAAAACCTGTTATCAGTTAACACCATAGGTGCTAATGGCTTTCCTCTGACAGGATTGGCCCTGTGGGAAGCCTGGCTGTCTCAGTGGTTAAGCATCTGCCTTCCCGTCAGGGAGCGATCCTGGAGTCCCAGATTGAGTCCTGCATGGAGCCTGCTTCTCCCTCTGACTGTGTTTCTGCCTCAATCTCTCTTTGTCTCTCATGAATAAATAAATAAAATCTTAAAAAAAAAAAAAAAGGATTGGCCCTATATATTCATTTCCCAGTAAGTCACCTCTTTTATGTTAAGATTCTCTTCTTTCAAATTGCCTCTGCGTCTGTTTGGTTCTCTTCCTAGCCTCCTTGCATGCAGCTGCTTTACCCTGAAGTGAGGACAGGAGGAGGAAATTTTGGTATGGGACCTTTGAAGGTGGATGGGCCTGGGTTCAAATCTTGGCTCATGAGCCAACTGGGACACCTTTGGCTTTTTAATCTTTCTGGGTCTGGGCCTGAGATATGACATCTCTGAATCTTGTGCATTCTGAGGGTGTATATGCCAATACATGCCACCCACACATGTCCACACTATAGTGTGCTAGCTGACAGGAACAAAGCTGGGGTCTGGCATCTAAAGGGAAAATAACCTTTTCTATGGGTTATGTTGAAGGCCAGGAATGATTTATACAATGCAGCATAGTGCCTGGAAATTGAAGGTGCTCAATAAATGATTAAAAAAGACATGGGAAAATTGATTTAGAAGAGAATATGACATGCTTAAGTGGCATATTCCATTGCAGACCAAGCAATGACAGAAGAAAGGGAACATAGGGGATGGCCAGATTTCATTCTTATGAAAGTGTTCATGAAAATGACCACCTACAGAGGCAGTGCACTATGACTACAGTGGTGGAAATGTGGGGGAGGAGGGTAACACTTCTCCTTAGTCCTCAGGTCCTCAGATTTACTTTTCAGTTTCAGGAATGTGTGGAAAAGTCTGAAATGCTCTTTGGAAAAAAGATGTGCCTGGGTAAGTAACAACCTCACCGAGGCTCAGTTTCTTTATCTGCAAAGAGAGGATTATAATGCTTACTCCATGTTGGTACAGGCAAATGAGATAAAGTGATAAGCTTTGCATAGACTAGAAATGAGAAAAATGTCAGACAGCTTCCTCCTGCCCAGCAGAGTCTCTGGCAGGTGTGTGATAGAGCCAGGGCATATGGGAGATGTGTTTTCTTGAGGGAGAGGCTCAGTGTGACCACAGATAGGAGGTATGGGAGCATGTGGCAGATTTGGAAAACCAGGAGCTTTTATGGGAACTTCATCCAGGGCAGTGACAGCAGGTGTTGATGGTGACTGAGAGAAGAGTGGAAGGCAACCATGCTAGGAGCTCAGGCTCTTGTCTGGTTTGCTCTGGACTGACCAGTCAGGCTCCAAAATACGTAAGAACACAGGCAGATTCTGAAAAAGCCCTTCGACCATGACTCCGCTACTTGTTGGCAGGAATGCCTGTAAGATTCTGTCCACTGGCCAGAAGGAATGCCACTCTGGAGTCCTGACAGGGGAACAGCTCAGAAACCTGTGGATTCTGGGGTGGTGGTGTGTACACCCCTGTCCTCCCTGCCCCATGTGGAGTGGCAGCACAGTCACATCTTCTCTACCAGATCCTATGAGATCCACTTGCCCCCTGCCTCCCCCCCACCGCCCCCCGGCACCTGGTACTGTTGGTATCAGTGTGTCCCCTGATACCCCACTGCCACTATTGCTGGTGTTTTCTTTGTGCTTAATGATGCTGAGTATCTTTTCACATGCTTATTTGGCCCTTATTTATCCTCCATGAAAAATCTTTCCATGTCTTTGGACAGTTTCTAATAGGATTGATGTTTACTGCTGAGTTTTAAGAATTCTTTATATATTCTAGACATTAGCCCTGTGTCAGATGTGTAGTTTGCACATTTTTCCTTCCAGTTTGTAGCTTGTTTCACCCTTTTCACAAGGTCTTTTACGGGTGACAGTTTTCATTTTGATAAAGTTCAATTTATGTTTTTTTTCCTCTCATACATTGTGCTTTTGATGTTATCCAAGGATTCTTTGTCCAATTCCAGATTCTGGAGACTTCCCCCTATTTTATGTTTTATGTTTTACATTTAATCCTTTGATACACTTTGAGTTCATATTCTTTATAATGTGTGAGACTTAAGTCCAGGCTCATTTTTGCCTATGGGTGACCAATTGCTCAGCAGCATTTGTTGAAAAACACATATTAAATCTCTCTCTCTCTATTACTTCTGACATCTATTTATTTATTTATTTAAAGATTTTATTTATTCATCCATGAGAGATACACAGGGAGAGAGAGAGGCAGAGACGCAGGCAGAGGGGGAAGCAAGCTCCATGCAGGGAGCCTGACATGGGACTTGATCCTGGGTCTCCAGGATCATGCCCTGGGCCAAAGGCAGCGCTAAGCCACGGAGCCACCCGGGCTGTCCCTATTTACTTATTTTTAAATGATTAAGTGAAATCTTCTTTTATCATAATTCCAGAGTCGTTAACATACAGTGTGATATTAGTTTCAGATGTAGCATATAGTGATTCAACAATTTCATTCAACATCTGGTGCTCATCACAAGTGCCCTCCTTGACTCCCATCATCTATTTCATTCATCCTCCCACCGACCTCCCCCCTGGTAACCATCAGTTTATTCTCTAGAGTTAAGAGTCTATTTCTTGGTTTGTCTTTTTTCCTTGTTTGTTTTGTTTCTTAAATTCCTCATATGAATGAGATCATATGTACTTGTTTTTCTCTGACTTATTTCACTTAGATTATGTTCTCTAGATAAATCCATGTTGTTGCAAATGGCAAAATTTCATTCTTTTTTTATGGCTGGGTTTTTTTTTAAGATTTTATTTTATTTACTTATTAGACACACACACACAGAGAGAGAGAGAGAGAGAGGCAGAGAGAAAAGCAGACTCCATGCAGGAGCCCGACATGGGACTCGATCCCAGGGTCTCCAGGATCACATCCTGGGCCAAAGGCGGTGCTAAACCTCTGAGCCACTGGGGCTGCCCTATGGCTGGGTATTAAATAGTTCTCAGGGGCAGTCCAGGTGGCTCAGCGCTGCCTTCAGCCCAGGGCCTGATCCTGGAGTCCCAGGATCGAGCCCCACATCAGGCTCCCTGCGTGGAGCCTGCTTCTCTCTCTCTGTCTCTGTCATGAATAAAAATAAATAAATAAATAAATAAATAAATAAATAAATAAATAAATAAATAATTCTGAATGAGTAACATCATCTGGACCTGGAAGCGCTGGATGTGGAGGTACACTGAAGGTGCCAAAGCACATGCAGCCTCTGTGGACTTCTGGTGTGGTCACCAAAGATTACATACATGTTGGTGCTGTGATGAAGTCATCCCCCACCCTTAGGAAAACAATATGAGAACAGAACAAGAAATTCAACAAAGAGATAGGAAAACATGTAAAAGAACCAGACAGAGATTTTGGAGTTGAATATATATCTAAAGGGAATGAAAACAAGCTTTTGAGAAGATATCTACCCTTTCTGTTCATTGCAGCATTATTCACAACAACCAAAACATGGAATCAACCTAAATGTCAACGGATGAATGGATAATTGATGATAATATAATATAATGTAACATAATAATAAAATATGTTAAAATATAATAATATATATGTATATATAACATGAATATTCATGTTATTCAACCATGAGAAAGAAGGAAACCTGCCATTTCCAACAACACAGATGAGTCTTGAAGGCATTATGCTAAGGGAAATAAGTCAGAGAAAGACAAATACCATATGAATACCTTATGTATGAAATCTAAAAAACCCAAACTCATAGAAACAGAATAGAATGCAAGTTGCCAGGGGTTGTGGGTGGGTGGGGGAAATGGGAGATATTGATCAATGGGTATAAATTTCTAGTTATAAGACAAATAAATTCTGGAGACATAATGTATAGCATGGTGATATTAATAATACTATATTATATACTTGACAGTTCCTGAGAGAGCAAATCTTTAATATTCTCACCAGAAAACAAAAAGATGGTAATTATGTGATGTGATGGAGATGGTAGTTAATGCTATAGGTAGGCATTCTGCAATTTTGTAAGTATATCAAATCAACACATTATACCTCCTTAAACTAACACAATGTTAATTGTGTCATTTTTATCAATAAAGCTGCTAAGAATATTTTTTGATGCATTAATCACACATATTTTAAAATTTTTATCAGATAACTGATATCTGGATCGGTTGTAGGTTTTTTTTTTTATTGTCTGATTTTTCTCTTGATTCTGTTTTGGCGTGCTTAATAATATATATTTGAATACTGGATATTGTAAATGAAACATGGTAGTGACTTTAGATATAATTTTCCTTTAGAAAATGTTTACTCTATCCTCCAGCAGTGATAGATATAGAATAAGAATAGGTCTCTTTAATTTTGTCAGAGGCTGTGTTACCTTGAGGCTGGGCTCCATGCTCTATAAGGATTTGTCTGCCTCTGGTGTACTAGGTTATCACCAACCACTACCTTGGGGTATTTATTAAAACTTGTGTTCGTATGTAGGTCACCAACTCTAATTTTTATTTCCCTAGCACGCAAATCTCTGATAAATTGATTTCAGAAATTTCCTGTTTGATTTCTTTGTCTTTGGGTCTGTGCTGGTTAAGAACAGGAACACTCCTGAGAGTGCAATCCATTTGTGTCCTTTTCTGCACTTCTGTACTTTCAGGTTTCTCTCACGTTTTATCTTGGCAAGGTAGAACTTCACATTTTGTCTCTTTGGCCCATGATATTGCTAAAAGCTGTGTTGGCAGAAGCCAACAGAGGCATCTGACAGCTCCCCTAAGCTTCTTAACCTCTGCTGCTGAAGCCCAGAAGTGCAGAGGGGAAGCTCACTGCAGGGCAGCAGCTCACCACAGAGAGCTCTACTTCCCTTTGGGACCTCGGACAAATTAGGGATCTGATGCCTTAAACAGACTTTATGTTTTGTTTTGCTCTTTTGATGTATTTTATTTTTGGTTGCCCTTGGTGGCAGCCCTGGTGTGTTAAAAGCTGCTCTGTCATAGCTGGAAGCATAAAGTCCTCCAGAGTCTATATTTTGACCTGACTTAAAATTCCTTAATTTTTCTACTCTAGCGGAACTCAGTATTACTTTTCATGTAAATATACCCTCAAATTATTAAAAAAAAATCTGTTGATAAGAGATATACACATACAGACACACAAACTCATAAATTATACTCAGGATTTTCTATTTTCACTGCATGCATCAGAAAATAGTTGCTCTGGATACTTTTGAAGTAATGGTTTAAGTCCCAATTTAAATATAAATAGGAAAACAATATCACCACCATGAAAGCCCGGCTTTTCCTCTGTCGTGGGTGGCAGCCAGCTTTCACAGACACAGAATCACAGTTTCCTGGAGGTCTATTTCTACTGCCTGGTCCATTTCTACTGCTTCTATAGCTATGTCTTTATGCTTTCTCCAGAAACTTTACATCTATGGACACTTCCTCAGTTTTTTTTTCTTTTTTAAGATTTTATTTATTTATTCATGAGAGACACAGAGAGAGAGGCAGAGACACAGGCAGAGGGAGAAGCAGGCTCCATGCAGGGAGCCCGTTGTGGGACTTGATCCTGAATCCCAGGATCACGCCCTGAGTCAAAGGCAGACACTCAACTTCTGAGCCACCCAGGCGTCCCTTCCTCAGTTTTGTGAAGCAAGGAGTGTCTGTGGGGCTGGATGCGGGGATATCTCAATTTCCAACATGTGGAGCCACATCTGCCTGGGCACAGATACCCTACCCCTCTCTGGATCCCTGTCCTCTCCCTGGGACTCAGGTCTGCCACTGGCAAAACCATCCACTACTTCCCCCTAGCCCGCCCTGCTCCCTTTGAGCCTGGGTACCTCTGTGGGCCCCATCCAGCCATATCACATTTCTTGAAGTTGCCTGAACCTATCAAAGCCTCTCATATCTCTGCTCCTCTGCAACACTGAACTCTTAATGAAAACAGTTCTCCCTCCCTTCCTACCTTCCATGACTTCTCACAGTTGAAGACCCCACCTTATGGGGTGGGGGGTTTCCTGGATCCCTCTGGCTGGGGATGGAGATACTTATGGCTGGGGTCCCACAGCTGCCCTTAGCCATTGTGCTCCCTGTCCTGGTTGGTTTATGGCCTATATGCATCTTGCCTCAGTCTCTTGCAGTCCCCACCCTCACCCACCACCACCACCACCAAAGGAGTGGCCCTTATGGCAGGGTGGTTCTATAGAGTCAGCTCACTTCCAGCCTAGGTGCTAGCTCTGGAAGAAGGGGTACTGGCAAGACCTACAGAGACAAGATGTCTTATTTCAGGAGGTGGGCTGTGGGTCCTGGCAGGATTTCAAGGGACTGGAGGTGAGGGAAAGAGATGAGAACATTACATTTTGACCTATAGCATGAGCAAATGTAAGATGGCAAATGTGAACCTAGTGGGCTCCAGGGTCAGGGCACAACAACCTGGTTGAAGTTTGACATCCTCCCTGCATGCTCAGATGGGGGAACAGATTCACAAGGGGGAGTCTACAACCTTAGCATCAGAACCAGGACTCGAGTCCAGGTTCTGGGATACTGGTCCTTAGCTCTGGTCCCAGACTTGCTTCTTTTCAGCACCCAGGGTTTGACCTGCTGACCAGGGCTCTGGTGCTGGCAGTGGCTGAAAAGCTGTTGGATAGGTCCCATCAGAGCAGAGCCTGATCCAAGGACAAGAGTCTGGGAGTACCAGTGAGGAAGGGCACAAGGTTGAGGGGAAAGGGAAGAGCTGTGCCTGGAGGACTCAGAAGTTCCATTTAATCTGGCAGCCTTGGGTTCAGACAAGGAAAAGGACATAGGGATGGAGGAGGAGGAGGCAAACCCCTGCCCTCCCTCCCCTCCTCCACTCCACTACCAGAGGCAGAGTCAAGGAAGTGTCATTGCTAGCAGTACCAGATTCACCGGGGACCTGGGTGTTCCTAGGGTGGGCATCTTGGCCAGGATGGAGAAAGGTCTGCTGTTAATGTGATTTGAAGTCTGTTTTCTGGTGTCTGTTCCTCTGCCAGTCCCTGAGCTGGCCTCTCATTGTCTCTGTTCAATACCTGGACATAGGGACCCAAGCCATCTCTGTCTTCATCTCTGGTGCTGGAAGTAGATGAGGCCAGACTGAGCCTGTGGAGATACCACTGCTGGAGCCAGAGCAGTAGGAGAGGGGCACTTCAGGACAGGAAGGGTGGTGGGCCAGCAGAGGGAGGGTGAAAAGAGGGAATGAGCCCCTTTATGACAGTATCGGGAGGATCTCGGTGCCAGCTGTGTCTTTCCAGGCAGGAAGCAGATGCTACAGCCCATCAGAATGGGAGGAAGGTGTTTTACTGAAAAGTATTTGCAAGGCATGGGTATAGGGAAACCACAAGACAGAGTGTGGTCTCTTTGCCACATAACTGCTACCACCCCAGATTGGAGGGGGTCAGGGAAAGGACAGTTACTGGAACTCAGAGATGAGATAGCTTCCTGACAGCAACTGGGTGATCTCCGTTCAGAACACTGAACTGCTGAGTTCCTGCTGAGAGAGAAGAAGCAGGGCATTTCAACCCGGACCTTCTGTATGCCCTTGCGTCTGTCCCTCTGAACTCCTGCTGGCTGAACCTAACCAGGAGCAGAGAGCAGGAGGGCCATGTTGGCTGTCTATACAGATCAGGGAGCATAGTGGCCCATGGTGGGGAGAAGGTCTACAGAGAGACAAGTAGAGCTATGGGTGGAGGCCACCTTGTGGAGCTTTGCTGCCACTATGTCCTGGGCCCCTGTTCCTGGGTGTGTGCTCACATTAAGGGGGGTTGGGGTCTCCTGAGCCCCAGCCTTGAATCCACTCTGCTCTGGATGTCAGACCCTGAGAATCAGAGTTGGGGCCTCTAACCTTGCTACTTGCAGCTTTTCCTCCTCGGGAGACCTACATTCTGGCAGGGGTCTCCTTTCCCAGCACCTTTTCTGCTTCCTTTCTCTTCTCACGCCAGAAAATGTACCATCTGGGCCAGGAAACAGGGTGGAGATGGATCAGTTAAGGAGTAGGTGTGTCTTCCTTGGGGATACTGGGGCTTGGAGAGTCACTCACCCACTTCCAGCTATGGCTGCCAGAAGCAGAATAATGCCAAGGCTTACAACCCACGTGACGGTACTCCTGGTCCTGTCTGGGGTGTAAAAGGGGTAGCCAGGTTTTTGGGGAGCAATGAGAGCCATCTGAGCCCAGAGAGGCTACATTCTTTCCTCCTTTTATTTGTCCATTCAGTCATTTGTTTGCAAACACTGATTACCTACTGTGTGCCTGGCATATATTTAGAGACAAGTGAAACATGGTCCCTGCTCCCTAGGAGGTCGACAAACAATTATGGTGTGGTGTCCAAGGGAAGAAGAGCAGGAGAGAACAGAGGAAAAGTTGCCAGGAGGAAGGCTGATGAGCCTCATGGGGTGAGAGCTGGTCAGGGAAACCTTCTTAGGAAAGAGACTTCTGGCTGGACTTTGAAAGACAAGTATAAATTCAATTCCAGTCCCACAGTCAAGCACAAAACTGTGCTCCAGGCAGAGGACACCGAATGTTTAAGGATAGAAGCATGAAGCTGTATGTATGTATGTGCAGCATGTCAGAAGCTCAGTGTGGCTGGGGAAGAGTCAGGGGGCAAGTGATCAGGAGCTATTCACACAAGGCCTTCTGAAGAGGTGGGCTTTATCTGGTGGGCAATTGGGCTACAAATAGTAAGTGTCATAAGTAGATTTTCTCCTTGAGGAAGTTCTTTGGTTGTTGAGTAAGATGTGGCCAAGAAGGGGCACAGAAGCCAGTTGAGAGATGCTGGCATAATCTAGATGAGAAGTGAGGATGTCTGAAGAATAGTGGTGGATATTGCAATGAAAATATGGCAACACATTTAAGAATTGTTTAAGAAGATTTGGTGATTGCATGTATTGCATATGAGGGAGGAAATTTCCTAGTTTAGGAGGCTTAGGGCTTAAGGTTGCCATTTGCTGAGAGAGGCCCTGATGGAAGAGCAGATTGGGGATGGGAGAGTTGAGTTTGAAATATGCTTACAAGCATGTTGGCTTTGAGGACCAGGGGGACTTCCAAGGGAGATGTCCTAGGGGCAGGTGGCTTTATATCACTGAAGATGGACATACAGCATTAAGAAATCCCAGGAGGTGCTATGTTCTCTGGTGAGGATGGAGAGCAAGGAGAGCTTGGGGTTTGGCAGAGGAGGAAGATAATCCAGAGAGAGACAGCAATGACCCAGCAAGGAATGGGTGCAGGCTGGAGGCAGGATGGCTGGCTGCCACTGACCTGGGCAGAGAGTGGGGTCTTTGCAGATAAGGGAATGTATCTTGCAGTTGGCACAGTTGATAACTTCTAGTGTGGAGTGTAGGTCTGTGAGAAGAGATCGGCAGCAGCCTTAGCCAAGGCCATGTGCCCCTAACCTCTCATCCCCTCCCCCTGCTCCCATGTCCCCATACATACTCACCACAGGTCTTGTTGCAGGCTGCCCAGGAGGGTGAGATGGTGAAACTGAGGTGCTGGGGGAGGCAGACAGAGCTAGGAAGGGTTGGGGTATCATCAAGAAAGGGAGCTGGGAAAAGGTACGAACAGACACCCAGTATGTGGGCAAGGGTAAGGATTCCTGGGGAGGGACATGACAGGGACTGCAGACTGCACTCTGCTCCCCTCAGTCCTGGGTGAGGTGAAGGGATGGGTGGTGGGCAGGGGCCAGCTCCATCTCTCACCCCTCTCCTTCAGCTCTTCAGATATCTTATTCAGCCTGTCAGTAAACACCTGTTTCTGGATACGAATCTCTTCCAGAAGTGATGGTTTATCTGAGTAGAAGAGAAGGGTACTCTCATCACCCACATTTTAGAGGTGGAAACAATTATGTAACTCAAGGTAGGGAATCCAAGCCAGTTCTTCAAACAGAAGCTGCATAGAGAATACAGATGCTGGGTCTCTTGCCACTCTTCCCCACACATCCCCACCCCAAGACAGCAAGCCCTCTGGGAGTGCCTTGGGGAACTGGACTTTGTCAACACAGGCCTGGGGCTTCCTCACCATCTCGAAACTTCTTGATGGTTTCATCTATATGATTGAATAATTTGGCTGTTGCTTCCTCCATATGGTCCTGATCTGAGAATGGGATGTGGGGTGAAGGGCAGTTGGAGGTATAAGATCCCAGCCTTGGTAAAGGGGCCAGCCTTGATCCCTGGTGTCTAGGCTGTGCCTCACCAAGATATTGGGGTTCTAGGAAGACACGATCTCTCTTCAGGAATAGGGAGTGGACACTTTGGGAGAGCTCTGCAGGTGGCCCTGGGGTGCCCCAAAGGATCTGCAGATCATAGTCTATCAATGGGGGCAGTTCTGGCCAGCAGTGGAGGCAGCTTTTCCCATTGGTGGGGGGCAGGAGACACCCAAGCAGGAGAAGCAGCATCTTCTGGGGTCTTCCCTCTGTGTCCTTAACACCCTGCCTAGCAGTTCCACACGGAATGATGATACTCCTTCCCCCTGGAAACCACATTCTCTTTACAGAACAAAGTAAATTCTGCAGGGTAAAGTGAAGGCCAGTTATGGTACAAAACTAGTCTTTGGTGTCAGACCCAATTCAAGGCTTCAATATCTTCCTCTGAAGATGAGGTCACTGATGTACTCAGGGAGGATGTGAGGATCAGAGAAATGGCTGTGCAGTGTTGTGGCTGATGGTCAGCTCTCCTGATAGCATTTACCATGTAAGAAATAGTTCAACAGGCTGAAATTTGAGAGGTTAGGAGGGAGTAGCACAGAGAGAGGATTAGTTGTGTAAAGAACCTGAATCACTTTTCCACATAGAGATGGTCAGCCAAGGGGGAGCTTATGGAACATACATCTTTTTTGTGGCACATATAAACTAGCCACTGTCTTGTGCCTGTCCAGGCCAGAGGGACTTAGCTATTCTTATCACAGTATAGACAGGCTGTAGACAGAATTCCAGCCTGTGCTTGGATGTACAGAGAGAGAAGTCATCTTTGGGTCAGTAGTTCTTATGTGCAATGTGCATTGAAGAAAAGCAAACTCCTTACGCTTGAGTAAAGAAAAAGCCAGTGGGATATTTGTCACTGCTTAGCTGGTAAGCTTTGTCCTTCCATGCCATGCTTCCAACCAGCTTCTGAATACCTTGGGCTGGATTATGAGCAGCTGAAAGCCACCAGGCATTTGAAGAATACTTCTTACATGAATAATAAACTAAACACCCCCCCCCCCACCACAAACACAAAACAATAGCAGGAATTCAAAACAAAAGTGATTAAAAATAGCAGGAAAAAGAAAGGGTACAAAGATATGGGGGGGAAGCAGAAGAAAACTTAGAACTTAAATAAATTATTGCTTTCTCCAGACAAGAAGAGGCTGCTATGTAAAGGAAAAATAGAATAAGAAAGAGTTATTGGAGATTAAAAATATGATAGCAGGAATTTAAAAAATTCCATAGAAGACAAAGTTTCAGATATCTCCCAGACAGAGGTACAGAAAGAAAGAAAGAGACAAGAAATAAGAATGAAAAGTTAACATTAAAGAACCAATCCATGAAGTCCAATATTTAGCTAATACAAATTTCAGAAAGAAAGGACAGAGAAAATCAAGGGGAAATTATTTATGATAGAAATTGAGTAGGAAGTGTATACAGAGAAGAATTTTATCTTATCGGGAGAGGTGTTTGGAGGATGGGCATCAAGATTTGCCCGAAGAAATAGCAGTTGAATTGGTAAATTCTGTCAGATGGGCTCTGAGATGAGAGTGTGATTCTGAGTACTGTACAGCTGTTCCTTTCCCAATGATTTGGGATAGTTTCAGGGTTAAGGAATTAGCATACTTTTTTCTACTCAGGGCATGCTCTGGCTCTGGAAAGGAAGGCCCTGATTCTCTGGAGTCAGGGCTGGGAAAAGCAGTGGTCCCTCCCCTGATACCCTGGATAGCATGCAAGCCAGAAGCTTCCAATGCTTGTCATCACTTGTGAGGGAGCTCTGCCCAGCCGGTATGAGAACAGAGGATTGGCAGGAATGATACAAGGAAGACATTTTATAAAGACCTGAGTTTCCATATTGAAGGGGCCCACTGAGTTGGTATCCAGGGCTAGGAATAAGAAAAAACACACCAAAGCACAGAGCAAAAATACACCATGTACAATAATCAGAATGACTTCAGGCTTCTCATGAGAGCAATATAGGAAAGTAGTAGACAATGGAGAAATACTTTCATATTCTGAGAAAAATATATCCATTTTAGAACTCCATACTGAGGGAAAACATCAGTCAAGGAGGAAGAAGACTATTTCATCTAGATAATGAATGTTTAAAATTAGCTTCTATTACCTCTTCTCAGAAAACTATTGGAGGATGTGCTCCAACTAAATGAGCAAAGCAAGCAAGCAAGATAATAACACGGAATTCAGGAAACGGAGAATCTAGCCTTGCAGAGAGGTGAGGAGAACTTCTGTAGTGACTGTTGAGGGACACCCCAGAATGATAAGCAGTCTAAACTATTTGGCTCTCCTTGGGTGAAGAAGGGCCTGGAGCAGGTTGCTTTGGTCAGCCTCCTCTAGGCACTGGGTTTCTTTTCTGATTTGCTTAGGTCTCATTTGCCCTCTTCTGCTTTTCCCTTGCAGAAATAGTCTTTTCTCAAAATAGAGGTGGTGATGTTTAATACTCAGGCTTTTATTTTGAAGATAAAATAATCAGAGTAGGTCTTTAGAGTGCTTTGGCATCAGGCTATCAGGAAACCCCTGCTTACATAAAGGGAACATTCTGTAAGATGCAGCCATACTTGGTGGAGTTCTACCCTGAGGTTTGGGACTAAAGCCCTAGAGTGTGCTGCATCTTTCTTTCTTTCTTTCTTTCTTTCTTTCTTTCTTTCTTTCTTTCTTTCTTTCTTTCTTTCTTTCTTCTTTTTTTTTTTTAATTTTTTTTATTTATTTATGATAGTCACACAACAGAGAGAGAGAGAGAGGCAGAGACATAGGCAGAGGGAGAAGCAGGCTCCATGCACCGGGAGCCCGACGTGGGATTCGATCCCGGGTCTCCAGGATCGCGTCCTGGGCCAAAGGCAGGCGCCAAACCTCTGCACCACCCAGGGATCCCCTGCATCTTTCTTTCCCTTAGTTTATGCTTGTCCTCTGGGAAACTTGAGGGTAAGATTCAGGTGTCACTTTGTTCTTGGCCCAATACCATCTCAACTGTCGGTCGGTCAACTAAAGTGGTACCAACATTTTGGAGTGGTGTTAAACATAGAATCTCAGAGACCACAGATTTGGGAGCTTTTAATCCAACCCACTGCCTATGGCTGGCAACTCTTTGCCTATTCATTTTGCCTTGATTTCTCCTCTTCTTTTTTAAAACTTTTTTTTTTAAGATTTTATTTATTTATTCATGAGAGACACACACACAGAGGCAGAGACACAGGCAGACGGAGAAGCAGGCTCCATGCAGGGAGCCCGATGCGGTACTCAATTCCGGGACTCCAGGATCACGCCTTGGGTCAAAGGCAGGCACTAAACCACTGAGCCACCCAGGGGTCCCCTCTCCTCTTACTTCTAATTTAATTCAATAATATGTTGTATACCTGGAATGAAGTAGGAACTTGAGCTGAATTAGAAGTCCAAATAATAAAGGCAGTCTTTTCCATTGCTAGGCATCTTGGGGGTATCAGAACCTTCTGTATTCTGAGATCACCTTTATCTTGTGCTTCCTACAATGTGGGCATGTTTCATAACCCTGAGACAGGATACAGAACAGCTCATCCAGTTTTTGAAGACAGAAATCAAGCTGCTTCGTTTGAGGCCAAACATCTTTTCTTTGGCCCAACAATTTTTTTTTAGGTTCCCATCTTAGAATATGATTATATGTCTCCTCCTCATTCTGATTACTTTCCTTTTAAACTATTATTCTCTGACTTTGGCAGGATAGAATTTGCAACTGGATCATCTTTGACATTCGTAAAATTTGTTTGATACCCTCCTATTTCCATTACACTATAGATTTCCCCACATATTGCTTCATAACAAATTGCCATAATATTAGTGGCCTAAAACAATACCCATTTATCATTTCATGGTGTCTTATAGGTCAGAAATTTGGGCACAGCTCACCTGGATTTTTTACTCTGGGTCTCTCAAGGCTGAAATGCTGATGTTGCAGAGTTGACCCTTGGACAACACGGGTTTGAACTGTGTTTGAATATATAAACATAATTTTTTTCAATTATATTATTGAACTACATTATATATTATATACTATATATATAATTTATATACATTATATATAGTATTATATATTATGCTATATATAATGTATATAATGTACTTTCTCTTCTTTATGATTTCTTAACATTTTCTTTTCTATAACTTATTGTAAGAATAAGGTATGTAATACATATAGTATACAAAGTATGTGTTAACCAACTATTTATATTATTGGTCAGGCTTCAGGTCAACAGTAGGGTACTAGTAGTTATATTTTTGGGGAGATAAAAGTTACGTGTGGATTTTCCATTGTTTGGAAGGGGGCAGTGACTCTAATCTCTGTATTGTTCAAGGGTCAAATGTATATCATAACCTAATCACAGGAGTGAAATCCTTTATTTTCACAGCACTGCCTTATGTTATGGACACCAGGGGATAAGAATACTGGGTATCATCACAGAATTCTGCCTACTACACCTCTAAATCCCAAATATTTACTCTTTGGAACTATGATGATGTCACCTGCCCCTCCCTTCACATAATTAGTCACCAACTTGGGTTATGAAACTATGCCTCTCCAGAGCCCCTTACTTTTAAAATAAATTAGTTGGAAGCATAGCTGCAATGCAGTTAGTTAAGGGCACCATAGGTTAAGGGCACCATCCTTCATTAGACTGACCTCACTTCAGACACCAGTCACGGGTTCTGGGTCCCAGGCTGTCTTAGCTTCTAACGACTTGGTTACAAATAAGGGGGTTCCCACTATCAATCCTGGTTTCATAATTTGCTAGAAAGACTCACAAAACTCAGGAAAGTGCTATACTTATGATTATAGCTTTATTATAAAAGATGCAAATAGGGAACAGCCAAATGAAGAGACAAATAGGAAGGTCACAAACACAAAGCTTCTGTGTCTTCAGGACACATCACCCACCCTGGTACATTCCTCCTCCAGGAACCTCACTTGAGTTTCAGTGTCCACAATTTTTATTGGAGTTTCATTATATAGACATTGAATCATTGGCTTGTAGTTGAATTCAACATCTATCTCCCTCATCCTCCCAGAGTTTGGGTTGATATTACCTGGGTCAAAATCCTAGCACTCTAAACACATGGTCTTTCTGGCCGGGCCAGACCATATCCTAAATCATCACTTTAGCATAAAGTCAGCTGTAAGCCCACCATAAGTAGCAAAGACACTCCTATCACTCAGAAATTACAAGGATTTAGAGGTTACCTCCTGGGAACCAAGGAGAAAGGCCAGCTCCATTCTTTACTATACAAAAATAGCACATTACTAATTAATATTTTAGCTTGAATAGACCTGAATCTAGGCTTTGTAATGTTCTGAGGTCTGTTGGAACCGACTAAGAGGTCGGTTCCAACAAGCTTTTTATTCACAGGTACTGAGTTGTGGGGATAGTAGCAGTGAGAGATCTAGGCACAAGTGGGACATTATAAGGGCATCTATTTTCATAAAGTGCACAACCAGATTAGCTCAGTTGGTCAGCAAAACTATCTTAGAGGTTATTGGCTTATAAATCCAGTGCAGTTGTTACAGGGAAGCTTGATTGAAGGGTGTTTGATAAATCCATGAGGTTGGTGTCTGCATGGTCAATGCCTTTACAAAAGGTTGGATTTCGTTGTTTGATTTTTTTAATGAAAAAAATTAGAAAAAAATTCTCACTAGATGACCCATCATAAATGAAATATTCATTTCATTTTCTTTCTGGTTAAAACTCATGTCTTGAAATGCTTTGTTGTATCTACTTAGAATGATCAATGGTGATGCCTAGGGGGATTTCTCCTGCAGAACTTGTTGGTAGAGAACATTAAAATTACATGAAGCCTCTCATGTAATTTTAATGACCATCAAAAGAATTTTGATTAGAATTGAGAGGAATTTAAAGTAAGATGCTTCTTCTGGGAAAGGCTGAGGCCATGGTCCTTCCATTCAAGGAGGCAGGGTCAAGCATCTACAGGACATTTCCCCATCCACCACTGTTTCTGATTAGAGACAGTAGCTGCACAATCAAGCATCAAGAAAAGAGGGTCTGCAAGACAAGCACTCCTGATCATCTTCTTACTGCTTCTAGAAAATCATTCAGAGCTAGAGATGGGCATGGGCTTAATGGGGCTTAGTGACCCATGTGTTCTTCCCAGGAGGAGTGAGTGGAGGCCCAGGATGGGAACTGACAAAGCTTCAAGTGTAGCCCTGTGCTTTCCAGATCAATATTACCACCCTACACTCACACCATCTATCTCTCAAGTTTTCATTTTATGCTCACTGAACTCCTGTATCCATAAAGCCTATTCAGGGTTCTCCATCTCACAGTGATTTCCACATCATCTGATCTCTCTGAGGGCCATGTCTAAGTTTTTCATTAGGTAATTAGTTGTGTGCTGATTTGGGACACATTTTTTGCTATTTATTTAAAATGGTATTAAAATTCAGCATAAGCCATGCTCCACCAGACCTTACCAGCCTGCATTTATTTATTTATTTATTTATTTACTTATTTATTTATTTACTTACTTACCAGTCTGCTTTAAATATAGGGTCACAATCACAATAATATTTCTCCAGGTCATCTCCTTTTCACAAGGTCTTAACTCTGATGGCTCTCCTGCTGTCAGTAGTTTGGACAGTCCTCAGGATGTCCCCCCATGGCTTCAAGCACAGTTCATGCAGCTGGCATGAAGTGTCTGCTCCTTTCTCTGGAAGTGAGCTCCCCATTGCCACTCTCTACACACAGTGTTCTCAGCTTCTTCTTCCCTACTTTGGATGCACTGGGTTCTGACTCCTTGCTGAGATCCTAGAACTCTCCTGATTGCCCTTATAAGACCCCAACTACTGCTCCATAGAAGAAGGGGAAATGGCTCTTATTCAGCCGTGAGTTCAAAGCAGAATGTCTGTGTTTAAAGCTCTGGGAATAATTCTGATATTACTTGCTTTCTTCCAATGCTTATATGTAGTAGCCCTTGATACAAGCTTGCTCATCTCCTCTCTTTGTTCCTTTCAGTAAGTTCTTTCTTATAAGGCTCTTTGAAAAAAAGAATGGGGTCTTTCCAGAAGTCTCAAAGATAGATCTGAATTCTAAGGTAAATGTGACAGGTAGAAACAATGGCTGCATTTATGCTAGTCATAAAGGGTCTTGATGGGACAAGTCTCCAGTTCCTAAATGGGGTATTTGTTTTCTCTGGAGAAGCAGGAGAAGAGATAGAGGATCTCCAGGTATGGGATGACTACAGCCTCCATGGCTCTGTGGTTTTTGGTGCTTGCATAGAGCAGAATAAAGCCTTTGGCTGTTGGAAGGCCATGGCTATCCTGAGGACTAGAATGTCTTCTATCTGATAAGGTGGCCATTGAGGCTGTTATGGTGTACACCTGAAATCAGGAGCATGGGCTAATGCCAGGAATGTTGGACATCTTTGAAAGACATGGAGAATCCATGTCAACAAGAGATTCTGGTATCACAGGTCTATGCAAAGAGCACTAAGCACAGACTTATTCATCAATAGGGGAACAATATAGCCATAAGACCAAAGGTGGGTACACATAACTAAGGGATCTGTAAGAAGGAATTAGAGGGGTCAGTCGGAGCAGGAAACCAGAGTGGTGGTGGCCTGCTCCTGCCTGAAAGTCCTTAGTCCTGGGAACTTCAATACAGAAGAGTTTTGGGTCTCCAAATGGACTCATTATGCAAACCCTGTCAGCCCACTGAGGGTCACAAGCTTAGGTTCCTGAATAGATGGACATCATGGCCACTGCCATTCACTACCATCTAAGAAGCAGTAGACATGGGGTGAAGGGGGATCAACTGGGTTTACTGTGGTATTTCCTCCTTGTGGAAATGAGAAAACAGGGGGAATAAATGTGCATGCAGTCTTTTCCTGAGCTGGATCTGGGTTTGATATCTTGCTTTGACATTTCCCTGTTGTAGTATTTTGGGATGGTTTCTTCACATCCCTGATCCTTGGTATCCTAAAATGGGGATAATTAAAGCACCATCTCCTGGGGCTTTTGTGAATATGTATGTCAAGTGCTTAACATAATGTAGCTGTTCAATATCTTTTAAGTCCTTACCCTTCTCTTTGGATGAACCTGAATGCAAATGGATCTTGTTGCCAAATAATAATAACTAAGCACTGTGAAGTGTGTGCTGCATACTAGGAATGGCACTTAATCATAACAGACACCTTAAGACATGCACAATCAATGGGTATCCCTCTGCTAGAGAACAGTGTGCTAAGGTACCAGAGGATAGGCTTTGTCCAGTTGGGAACTGCATAGCCATGTGGCAACCCAGGCGCGCTTATGCACACACACACGCACACAGCGTTTGTACATACTTGGGTATGTTTCTTACCTAAGGGTTAGCCAGTACAGATCAATAGCTGACTGCCATTGACATTTGAATCTGAGAAGTAGTCATTTAAGCACTCATGCCTGCAGGACACTGAAAAAATGATTCCTCTGGTACCAGAGCAAAGGATCTAGCCAGCACTGAAGGCTGTGCATGGTGGGGCCATTGTGGGTGGGTGCTGGACAAGACTTCTTAAGACCAGGGAGAGCCTTGCAACAGAGGAATCCAAGTTTCCAGCTGCTGGGTGACCTTTCACAGCCTCCTCTTGTTGTCAGGTGCTGTGGGCCTTGCCCATTGGTCTAGGAAACATCATTTACTGTGCCTGCAGCTTCTGAGGGCTGTGCCAGGAGCTCCACAGAAATGATAGAATGAAGAGTCTTCCACCATTCATGGGTGGAGGTGGGTGATTATTTCCTCTGGGATTTTTATGTTCCTGGGAGACTAAAGATTAGGCAGTAGTAGATATGTTCCATAGGACATGAAGTCTAGCCTGGAGTGGATTCTCAGTAGGGCTGGTTGTTAGGGGCAGATCTGGACCTGGCTCAACAGCCAGTTGGAGGGGATAGGAGGGGCCTGGGCCTGGAGAGTTCTGCCTTTTCTTATTGGGAGCTGGGCAGTGTTGTTGGCCACCTACCAGGTCCTGCTCTGTGCTCCTGTGCTTCTAGTAAACTCTTCCTTCCACTTTTCATCCTCTCTAGCCATAACTGCAGCCAGGGATTCCCCAGAGCCTTGGGATTTATCTTCTGGTATGAAGTTGCTATAAGTTGGTAGACAAGTGTCTCCATGGAGGAGAGGGTGAGATAGGATGCTCTCATGCCTTCCTGCTCCTTTCCACACCTGGAGCCTGCATGTTCTCACTCTCTTCCCAACCACTGCTGCTTTTTGGGGAAAAAAAATCTGCTCCTTCTCACCTACATTTCAGTATGTATCAGAATGTCCTTTCTGTTGGGAGTATTTGACTTCTTTGCTATGGAAGGAGGGGTTTTGTCCTCTGTATTTTAAGGTTAAAGTGGACACAGCTATCATTCTGCTATGAGCCAGGTGCTTTTTCCACATAATCACATTTAATCTTTACAGTAATGATATCACTTCAGGTCAGGAAGGTTGGACTCTAACCACACACCCTCACCTTTCAGTGGCCTAAAGAAATAACAAAGACTTATTTGTCCTTTATGTTACTTATACATATGGGTTGACTGGGTCCCTGCTCATCATAGCCTCTCAGATTTTGGAAGGATAAAGCAGCCTCTCTTTTGGGCCTGTGGGGTACCCTACCAAAGGGAGAAAAGTCTTATGTGGGCACTTAAAGGCTCTAGCAGTGCAAACTGTAGAGTTTGCTTCCATTCACAAGTCATAAGTAAGTCTAGTCATATGGCTTCTTCCAACCTCAGTGATGTAGTCACTTAAAAAGTTGTAGTTACTTTACAAACATGGCATTTTATAAGTGGCTGGAAACAGCTTTCCCACTAAGAATACCTCCTCTCCAACACCTGTCTCCCCATCCCAGAGGGGAAGCAACAATGCTTGGTGACCAGTGATCACCACACTAGCTGGAAGGCAAAGGAGAACATCTCCATTGGACACGCACTTGCTATGAGTCACTTCCATGGGCAATGTGATGAGGCAGCAGATAAAAACCCAGATCGCTCTGCCTCAAAGATCCATGCTTAGGGTGAATAGTTTTACTTTTTCAGCTTGTTAATCTTTATTTCCAAAAGTCATTTATAGAATTTTAAAAGTGTTTTAAACTCACACAGGGCCCTAGCCTAGAAAATTGTCATGCCAGCTACATGCAAAAGAATGCAACTGGATCACTATCTCATACCATACACAAAAATCAACTCAAAGTGAGCTAAAGACTTAAATGGAAGACCTGAAACTGTAAAACTCTTGGAAGAACACATAGTCAGTAAGCTCTTTGACATTGGTCTTAGAGATATATTTTTTTGTATCTGCTTTCTCAAGCAAGGGCAACAAAAACAAAAATAAACAAATGGTACTACATCAAACTAAAGAGGTTTTGCAGAGTAAAGGAAACAATCAAAATGAAACAATCAAAAGGCAATCTAATGAATGGGAGAAGATATTTGCAAATGATATATCTGATAAGAGGTTAAGATGCATGATATATAAAGAACTTAACTCAGTATTTAAAGAAATATGATTAAAAAAAGAAATATAATTTAAAAATGGGCAGAGAAACTGAATAGATATTTTTTCAAAGAAGACATCTAGGTGGTCAACAGACACATGGAAAGTTGATCATCATCACTGATTAAGGAAATATAAATCAGAACCACAATGAGATATCACCTCATACCTGTCAGAATGGTTAGTATCCAAAAGACAAGAAATAACAAGTTTTGGTGAAAATGTGGAGAAAAGAAAACTTGTTCACTATTGGTGGGAATGTAAACTGATACAGAGCTACAGACTTCCAGTTATAAAATAAATAAGTCACAGGGAGGTAATGTACTGCATGGGGAATCCAACAATATTGGAATGACTTTGTAGGGTGACAGATGGTAACTTGACTTTCTGTGGTGACCTTTCTGTAATATATAAAAGTTGGATTGCTATGTTGTGCACTTGAAACTAATGCAAAAATTGTTGTCAATTCAATTACTCTCCAATTAAAAAGAAAATTGTCATGTCCTCAGGAACCCCAAAGAGGAAACGTTTGGGGGCAATTAATATCGGTAACTGTCCTGTCCCTTGCTGTCCCTCCAGCAGGGCCCTGTAGCTCAATCAGAAGACACCGAGGCTGGGAAAGGAAGGATGTCTGGGTAGAGCTTCATGCATGAGTGAGCTCATGTGATGGGGCGTGGCTATCCTGATTTTATACATGCAGAAAGGAGGGCTCAGAGAGGGTGAGGGACCTGCTGGTGCCACACAGAGAGGAGCTGCAAGGTGAGGCCATCTGAACCTTGTCTTGAGCTCTCTCTGAGTATGGTCCCACACAACCTGTTAAGACACTCCACTTGCTCAGGAACGCTAGGCTGATCAAGTGATCCTGGCTGGGGACATTTGAAGGTATTTAAGTCCATAGGAGGCATTAGGTGACAGTGAGGGCTGCTGGCTGTGTCTGACAGTTCCTGGTTCAACAACTGTGGGGCTTGGTGTGACTCTGGGTCTCAGGGAGGTAGAAGCCAGGACAAAGAGGAAGATTATAAGTTCCCCAAGCACTGTGGGTCATAGCCCAGTGTGGGGGTGCAGGGTATCACGGGAGCCTGGCCCCTCCATGTCCCTCTCTGTGGGCTGTCCAGTTCCCAGGAGCTGGAGTTTGGAACCTCTAGGCCCTGCTTAAGTCTGGGGTAGCCATCCTGGAAGGCCCCCGTGCAGCAAGGGGGCCCCGTCAGTCAGTTTCCAAGGGACCAAGCGTCTGCTGCTGAACTTTTCTTTCCTACATTTTCTCTCTTCTCTGGCATTTTGATCTGGAGGAGAGGTTAGCAATAGAAAACGATCAAGCTTTGTAGACACCATGGCTCTCAGTCCTCCTGGTAGCTGTGGATGGTAGGCACTGCTATGTCCATTTTAAGGATGGAGGGACCAAGGGTTAGGGAGATCAGAGTGGTTTGTCTGAGGCTGAGGAGCTGAGGCCTTCACAAGTAGGGATAGAAGATCTACAAGCCTGCCTTTTGGTAAGAGTGGGGCTAGGCTCTGGGAGGGGGTGGGGGGCTCCCAAAATGGACAGCATGAGGAAACATGCTGCAGGGGAGGAGAGGGGCTCCTCTAGCTTAAGGGAACACGGCTGTCTGCCGGTAGTTTTGGATCATTCATATCTTCATAAATAAGGACACCTTTATAACACACAGAGTCCCCTGCTCTGAGTGGGTTCCATGGTCAGAGACATTCAGGCAGAATCTCAGAATAGTCCCCAACCAGCCATGTGGGCTTGGGCAAGTCATCTACCCCCTAGGGGTAAAAATAATGATGCCTATTTCATAGAGACTTCATGGGAATTATTTAAAATAAAGTGTCCAGCGCATAGTAAGCACCGTAAATAATAATGATGATAATAATAAGAATAATAACGATTTCAGCTGCTAGCATGACTGATATGATTGCACGAAGTGGTGCCTCGAGAGCTGCTCACACCACCACACATCAAGCCATGACTCGGTGGGACGTGAGCTGGCTGCTACAGAAGAGGCCCTGTGGTGGAGGGAGACTGAACCTGGTTGCCTGTAGGTACTTCCACCTGACTTTGATTCTGGCTTTGATGAGCTGAGTGATCTTGGACAGAGATACCTGCCCCTTTGATATCTCAGTTTTTTCTTTAGTAAGCTCTTATCTCTGACCTGAGTGATGAGATGACAATTTGCCCCAAACAGACTCCTGTGGGTGATGAAGTACCATGTCTGAGTGGGAGAAAGAGGAATGGCTCTGTCTACAGAGCTAAGGGCTAAGGATGACTTTCCTGGGACATGGTGCTTCTGCACATTTCCTCTGGGTCTTTGAGGTAAGGCCCCTCCACTGGCTTAGGCCCAGGGCAGTTGGCTTGAGAACTTGGTCTTCCACACATTCCTTTAATGGGCCCTGTGCTCATTGAAGCAAAGTGCACAAAACTCCCTGTAAATGCCTGGTAATATGCCTTGGAATTGGGCCCTGCAGGATTATTAGAGCCATCCATCTTAATTATACTGAAAATCACTTATACACTTTACATAATAAAGCCGCACTTACAATTTCCCAGATCTGAGCCAAGCCTGGCAGGGCTCTTGCTCTCTGGGTGGGGCATTTTCCTCAAGCCCCATTTTCTGTTTCTCCTCCCTGGGTGTTTCTTTAATTTCCCTTCTCTTCATGGACCATGGGCTCAGGGCTGGGCTGTGTGGGGACTGAGCCCTCCTGGGGCAGGGCACTGTCCAGATTCTTCACACTCAGCATCTTCCTTAACCCTTAGGATGATCCTGTGAGGTCCGTGTGCTTATTGCCATTTTACAGATGAGAAAACAGCCTCAGAGAGGCTAAGTTGCCTAAAGCAACACAGTTAAGAAATCGTGGCTCTAAGAAGAAAAGCTCTTCTATCTTCCATGGAGGTGTCTTCAGATGTCTCACTTCTGCCCTGCAACCTCACCTTCCCAGTTTCACTTCTGTGGTTTCAGGAAGCAGTGATGAGAATAAATTATTTTCTCATCTAAGGCAGCCTCTCCCTCACTCCTCTCCCCATATAGCCCCAGAAAACATGCACATAGACCTTTGTCACTCCATTAGACCATCATTATGCAGGGTAATGCTGGGTTTCCTATGCCTTGTGCACATGGGGTGGACCCTGAAGGTAAACAATTAGTTGGGCTGTGAGCCTACTTAGGAGGAAAGTGTGCCTTGGAGTAATTCTCAGGAGTTGGCCTCACCTATGTAGGAGGAGCTGAAGGAGCCCAGGGAGGAGGCACATGTGTGCGTGCTCAGGTCCAAAGCAGAGTGTACCACTATTGGTGCTTGGGTTGAGGGGCCCCTCCTGTGGTTCTTGAGATGACTGGGAACCTAAAGTAGAGCCAAAGGCCAAATATCAGGAGCCTGTAAATAAATATTTTTTTTTTCCAGCTAACTGCGACCATACCCCTGTACCATTTTGGCCAAGGGGAGATGAGCTGTGGCTCTGGGCCATGGAGGAATTAGGCAAGGAAGGGGGAAGTCAGGGGAAAGCAGAATGGGGAAGATCAGAGACCTACAGGGGTCAGATCCTGATGTACAGATCCTGATGAGGAGCTCAAGGTTCTTGAGGAAAAGGAGGAGAGTGGGAGGTGAGAAAGGGTAGGCTGGCAGTCAAATGTCGGACCTCAGGCAGAGTCTACTGCCAGCAGGAGAGTCACTGAAAGGGAAGCTCAGGGGAGAGGCCTAGTGTCTGCTGTGATAGGGGCCAGCAGGAGCCTCCTGCAGCCCATGGCCCAGGCAAGGGTGGAGGACCTGAGTTGAGACCCAGCCTGATAGGGGCATATGTGGACGGAGTGGCATGTTCTGCCAAGCCACAACCACCAGGGTCAAGTTGGGAGGAGCAAGAGAGGCTCTGGTGATGAATCTGGCAGGCCTAGCATGTGGGTGGTGGCTGAAGAGGGGCACTGGCATGTGGCAGGACTGGTCCTGAGGACCCTGTGTGCAGGCCCTCTCCTGGTGCACACCTACTTGCCTCTGGACTGGGGCAGGGTAGCTGAAGCCAGGACAAGCTACTCTGGGACATCAGGAGGTCAGTTAGCTTCTCTGGACCTGGCATTGCTCCTTAGTACATACAAAAGGTCCATGAATTGCAAGACCACATAAGTACCTTCCAGCACAGACACTCTGTCCAGGAGAGGCAGTGTTTGGAGTCCTGTAGTATACACCATACCCCATGAAAAACAGAAGCAACAGGGGGCTGATGAATGAGCTTCTATTCCAAGGGCTAGACAGCTGCCTTCCCTGCTGACTTAGCACAGGGAAAGCTGCCCAGGTAGAAATGTTTCTAAGAGAAGAAAATGTGAGTCCCATGGGCCAATCTGATAGTGCAGGATATAAGGAAGGAGTCAGGTTTAAGAGGGGCACATGGGGTAGAGAAGCTCCAGGCTTGAGGATCCAGGTAGGGCATGAGCTCACAACCCCAACCAAGTCCTAGCCAGAGATCCCCTGCAAGGCACTGTATGCTTTTCTGGGGAGCATCGAACTGTCACTGCCTGGAAAATGAGCAGCAGAACAAACATGCTTTAGGCCAAGGAGCAAGTGTTTGTTGATGGCCTACTAGGCATCTGATGGTTGGCCCATGTTAATTCTGGGATTTATGTTTTCCAATTCTCATATGAGGAATCTGAGAACTAACAGAAACCCATGACAACTATTGAGGAGTGGAGGTAGGATGGACCTGCCAGGCCTGCTGTCTTGCCTGTACCCACTGCCTCCTTGGCCCCTTCCCACCTCCTCTTTATAGCCTCTCCCCACTTGGAGGCTGGAGGTGTGAGGTTGGGGGCTTCCTAGAGATGGTGTATTAAAGTTCTCTGAAGAAACAGAACCAGTAGGATATCTATATGTACTACAAGAAATTAACTCACATGGCTATGGAGGTTTGCAAGTCCCAGATCCATAGAGCTAATATTCCTATTTGAGCCTGAAGGCCAGAAGCTACTGTAGAGCTAGGGAGAGTCAATGTTGCAGTTTGAATGTCTATAGGCAGGAAGAATTCTCTTCTACTCAGGGTCAGTCAGCCTTTTGTTCTATTCAGGCCATCAACTAATTGGACTAGATTCACCCACATTAAGGAGAACAATCTGTTTTCCTCAGTGTACAGATATAAATGTTAATCTCATCTGGAAACACTCTCAAAGAAACACCCAGAAAATGTTGGCTCAAATATTTAGACACCCTATGGGCAAGTTGACATATGAAATGAACCATCATGGGTGGAGTATGTTTTGGCAGGGGCAGGGAGCAGTGGTATAGCCACTGCAGGTATCTGGTCATGAGGCTCAAAGACACATCATCTCTGTAGGGCATGCTGTGAACATAACAGAAGTTACTGGATTGGTGCCACTCATAACCCCATGATATGCTTAGCTCATGGGATCTTTCTGTCAGACCCATGCTGGTCAGTCTCAATTGTCCCTCCCAGAAGGGACCCACACAGGTGATGGTAGTAGTGTCCCCAAGCACTCACCCTCTTCTCCTTGGCCATGATTACTGCAAACCTACCTGTAGCTGGTGTCTGCAAGCTTAGGATGATACACTCTGGTTCTTCTTGGGGCCACAGAGCCACAAGTCTGTGGTTCTCTGAGATCTCTGTGACCTCCCTCATTACTCAGTTCCCCAGAGGCTGACTATCTAAGGGCAGAAAAGCCAGTGAGAGTTATAAGTGGGGCTCAAAACACTGGCATTTACTGTGTGGAGAGAGAGCTGGGGGTGCTAACCTCCCCTTTATTTTGATATGTGCCAGTCAGGACTCAGTATCCTACCCCCAGGCCTCTGAGCTGGTTAGGGAGGTGATTCCAGTCTCATGTCCTGATGTGTTCCTAAAACCAAATTAAGTGGAAGAACGCCAGGCTTCTTAATTATGTGGCAAGATATAAAGTAATTTGAAAACCAACTACATGAAGCTGTCAGAAGGGAATAAATGTCAAATTGGCAAAGGAAACAAGTAATTGGGATCAGATTTCATAGTATCCTTTGTTCACATTCATCTGTGCCAACAAGATAGATGACACATTGGGGAATCAGATGAGTTTCAGGGCCCTGTGAATGTGCTGGATGTTGTCATCCTGGACAGGAAGCTTTTTGTCCATATGACCATCTCCAGACTACAGTTTTCCCACTGGGTGGGGCACAAATGTATATAAGCCATATTCCTCTCCTGGGGTCTTCTTGGGAGTTGGGACATGTACATAGGGGGCAATTCTAAGAGACAAAGCCATGCACACAGAGCAGAATTTTAACTATAGGTAGCCGGAGGCCAGCTTCCTGGGTGGTTCTGAGGTCCAGACAGCCAGGGTCATCCTGTGCTATATTTATTTACCTACTTCCAACATAGTCCCTATCCCACTGGTTGACCATTCTGGGACCCAAGCACCAGAGCCTGGTGCAGTGTAGGTGGGAAAGACCATTTGTTGAATGGATGGGTGGGTGGATAGATGGATGGATGGGTAGTTGGGTGAGTGGGTGGGTGGTGAGTGGGTGCCATGTCAGTGAGTGGAACGTGACTTTCCTTCTGTGGGGTAGAGGATCTCTCTCCTCTAGGGCTTGTCTGGTACTGGGAATCCTTTGTTTTCCATCTCTGAAAGGCTGAAATCAGGCAGATTCTTGGTTATACGGGGCTGGGGTGGTGGTGGCATACTGAGTAATTTAGATGAGATTCCTTTCATACTGTGGTGTTCAATTTATCAACAAGTAAACTGGAATCCCCATATTCCACCCGTTTGTGCCATGGCAGGCCCAGGGCAGTTGAGCATGGGGCCCCCAGTTCCCAGTGAGTGCAATGTAGTGTGGGGAGAAGGTCTTCAAAGTCAGTATAGGAAGCTGGAGACAGAATATGGGAATAAACTCACAGAGGCCATGCATTTTGGCTTTTGATTTGCAGGCTAGGGAGGGCCTTCCTGGCCTGTCTCATTCCCCATGAGATCCAGAAGACAACAGGCTGCTAAAGTGTGAGGGTCTCCTGGCCTGCCCTTCTTCCTCCCAAAGCCTGTCAGTCTCCTAGTTTCCTGTGGGAACTAAGAGGCTCTGTGGGCCTATTACACATGGTGGACTGGGTGCTCCTTCCCTCTCCCTAGTGTCAAGGGATTTAAGTGCTGAGTCCTGCCTAGGTCACTTGTTTTGGTGATGGGTAGGGGACAAGGCTTTGGGTGGCTTTTGTGAACAGCTGTGTAAGGAGAACCTCTTCTGTTCCAGCAGGTGTGTAGTCTTTGGTCAAGAGGGAAAGAATAAAGACTTTGTAGCCAGACACTGGCTGATAACCCACCTTTGTCAACACTGTGCAGTGTGACCTTGGGCATATCACTTAATGTCTCTGGACCACAGTTTCCTCATCTGTAAAACAGAAAATGGCAATATATATCTAGGAGGTTTCTATGAAGGACTGATGACATGTTTCATAGAAAACAATTCTAGCACCTGGAGGGCTCCTAGTAACAACTAGTTTACTACTGTGCTCTCAATGTGAGTAGTTTCTGGGTGAGCCAGACCTCTATTACCCAAGCTCTCCCCTGTTACAGAGCACACAGCGCATGGTAATGTTTGCATGGCATATCGTGTAAATGGAGATAGAAGGTGTCGGAATGAGGTGTGTTCTGTAGAGTCCTTCTTTGTGTCCAGTGGAAGCCATTGCTGGCAGACCTGCATTCCCCTGGGGCAACTCTGAACCAAAAAGCCTTGCCTCGGACCCTACATCAAACCTGACAGTGCCTTTCCTGGCTTCTGGACCCAGTCTTCAACCATTCTGGGTTCTACACAGTGCCCTTGAGGACAAGGTAGGGGTCTCTCTTGCCTGCTGTGACCTCCTCAGCACCCAGCACACATCAGGGGCACAGAAGAGGTAGTTCACTACACTGGCCATTTGTAAATGCCTCCTGTGTGCCAGGCGGTATGTAGGGCCTTTTACATATATTATCATGAATTCTCAAAATTATAATAGAGGGAATTATAATGAGTAACTAGAGGCTCAGAGAGATTAAATTAATTTTCCCAAATTCACATATCTAAGAAGTCGCAGATCTGGATTTTTTCTTTCTTAAATTTTAGATTTAAAAATTGTAGTAAAATATACTTAACATAAAATTTACCATCTTAACTACTTTTAAATGTACAGTTCAGTGGCAGTAAATACATTTACATTGTTATCCATTTCCAGCGATTTTTCATTTCTCCAAATTGAAATTCTCTACCCATCACACAATGCTGCATTAGCCTCCCCTCAGCTCCTGGAAATCACCTGATTCTACTTTCTGTCTTTTATAAGTTTGACTATTCTAGGTACCTCATGTAAGTAGAATCGTTCAGTATTTGTCTTCTCATGACTAGTTTCTTTCAATAAGCATATCCCCATGGTTCATCCATGTTTTGCATGTGGCAGAATATCCTTCCTTTTTAATGGCTGAACAATATTCATTGCAATAATTGGTTACAATAATATTGTATGCAATCACCACATTTTGTTTATACATTCATATGTCAGTGGACACTTGGGTTAATTCCCTTTGGCTATTGTGAGTAATGCTTCTGTGAACATGGATGTGCTCATATCTCTTTGAGACTATGCCTTCTGTTCGTTTGGACATATGCTCAAAAGTAGAATTGCTGGATTATATGATAATTCTATTTTTAATTGTTTGAGAAACCTCCATACTCTTTTTCACAGCAGCTGCACCATGTTATATTCCCAACAGGCCTCCAATTTCTCCATACCCTCGCCAATAATTGTTATTTTCTGTATTTGTTTTTGTTTTGATGGTAGGAATCTACTATCCTAATGGATGTGAAGTAGTTTTGAACTGAATTTCCCTGATGATGCACACTGGAAGTATGGGAAGCCAAGCCAGACAAATGTCTTTCTCTTGGAGCTCCCACATTGTGGGTGAGCTGTATATGCACTGAAGAGTGGGCTGGGTGCGAAGGCTCTGAGCCAGAGCGGCACTTGGTGCTGGTGTTCTTAGACATGCTGGTGATGGAAGGGACCCTCTTGTTTACTTTCTCCATTGCCTTGTGGGTGCTCAAGCACCTTGTCCATAATGCACACTGCACAGAGGAGTGATGATATCACTGTGCTTCCAAGGCATCTGTCTAGGCAGGGAGATGGTGGATACAAAGGGGCTGGAGACAATTCTGATGTGCCCTCAGACCATTTTAGGTTTAGTTCCTTAGACACAAAATAGTATTAGAAAAAATATCTCTCATGCTGAGGACTGAGGGTGGTCAGAGTGGAAGTGCTCTGAAAACAGAGTAGTGAGGAGGCAGCTCTCCTATGCCTCAACTCTGAAATATCTGTTGTGTCTTGCCTGCCCCCCCCACCCCCCTAGCTCCCCTGCCAGAGCTCTGATGGTAGCACTCTACCACATTCCTCAGCTGTCTTGACTTTCAGTCACTGTCTTGACAATGGCCCATCATCTTTCTTGGTGCAGCCGGATTATGTAACTATCCAGCTCAAAGCCCTTAAATAGCTCCCTGCTGCCTCAAGGCAAAGTGCTTTAAAAGACCCAAGGTGCATTACTGCTGCGAGTCACAGGAGAATAGTAGTCCCTGCCACGCCTTGTTTACCTGCGGGCCTTCCCTCAGCCACATGCCCTGCTGTATGCCTCCGATGCAGAGGAGACACTTGTAACCTCCCTTTGCTTTTATTGTTCCTATATCTGGACTGTCTGAACCCCATGTTTCATCTGGGGGCACCTACTACACTGTACTGCATTGCCTCAGGATGGAGAACTCCTTGAGGGATGGGACCTGTGTATGCCCAGTGCCTTGTACACAGAATGCCCTTGATGGGAGAGGAGAGGAAACGAATGGAGAGAGAGATGGCAGATTGGATGAGTGGAGGAATTGTGGAGTTATATCTGTCACTATTAATATATGGATGAGGTAGTGCTATACAAATTTAATAAAAAAGATTCTGAAAACACAAAAGCAGACAGTCCCCCAGTGGTTTCTGCCTTATGGAAGGAGCTAAAGTACATTGATATGATTACATCTCTCTCTCTGTATATTGCCTGTTTTGTTAATGTGAGGGCAATGCCTTATTCATCTTTGTCCCCTGTAGCCTAGTGCAAAATCAGGAATTTGCTGATGCTTAAAGACATTCCTTCTCAATGGAGAGAAAAGGAAGAAGTAATGTGTGTGTAGGAGTGTCGGTGTGGTATTGTGATATAATAAGACATGTATATTTGGTCTTTATCCACCATTCCTGGCACAAGAACCCCTAAAATGCTTGTAATTTCCTGAGTGATAGGGCTGAGAGGACCATCTTTGGTTTTTCATGACAAGCCCCTTTTAACCACACTCGAGTTAACACTAACAAAGGGATTTTGGAGAATGGAGGCTGACAGAGGACCAACCATGTAATTGGAGGCTTGGAGCTTTCGGTCCCATAGTCTGACTTACAGTAAGGGGAGATTGGCTGGAGATTGAGTTAATCACTGATAGCCAATGATTTGATCAATCATGCATATGTAATGAAACCTCCTAAACCCCCTAAGCAATAGGGCTTTGGAGAGCTTCTAGGTTGGTGAGTGCATCCATGTGCTGGGAGGATGCCACATCCCAACTCCAAGGAGACAGAAATTCCTGTGCTCAGGATCCATTTAGACCTTGCTCTAAATACCTCTTCACCTCGTTCTTCATTTCTATTCTTTATAATACATTAGTAATAGTAAAGTGTTATTCCTGAGGTTTATGAACTCTTACAGTAAATTATTGAATCTGAAAGGGGGATCATACAAATTCTTGATTCATAGCCAAATGAGACAGAATTGTGAGTATCCTGGGGACCCACTACTTGCTATTGGTGCCTGAAATGGGACAGTCTTATAAAACCGAGCCCTTAAACTGCAGGGTCTGTGATGACTTCAGGTAGTTAGCATTAGAATTGGATTAAATTGTGAGACACCCACTTGGCATCTGCAGAGAATTTGAGAATTGATTGGAGTGGAAAACCTACATATTTTGTGTTATGAGTTGTGAGTACAGAAATAGATACTATCCTAGAATGGGTTTTTAAGAGTATGTGTGTGGGGTTGTTGGAGTACATGTATATGTGTGGCTGGGTTATGCTGCATCAACAAGCAACCTCTCATGACTCAGTGGCTTTACTTATACAACAAGAATTTAAGGCTCCTTATAATGAAGGTTGGCAGGGTTCTCTGCTCCTTCATAGTCACTCAGGACCCAAGCTAATAGAAGCCCCATCTCAACATGAGTTCTTTCACCACAGAGACAGATGGAAAGAAATGTGATAAATTGTGTGCATCCTCTTAGCATTTCTGCCCAGGAGAAATTATTTTATCTCATTTTGTATTGTTCAGAGCAAGTCCTGTAGCCTCACTAAATTCAAAGTGGGAAGGGTAGTGCATTCCTTCCGGAAAGAGTGAGGAGTGGAATACTATGAGCAGTCCAGGGGGTTAGCACTGGGGACATGAGTCTTTGGGGTCAACTGAAGTACCTTCTCTTCTCTCTCAACATCAAGGAACAGTGGTAGGATCCAAGATTCAGGCATTCAGTATGGGAAGCACAGTTTGGAAAGGCTGAACATTCCACCGGTCTTGGACATGCATGCCATCAATCTCTCCTCCTTAGCTAGAAGTTTGGATACTCTCCAAGGGGCCTGGGTTAAATAAAGTGTCAATTTCAAAATAACATTAATTTTATATATCCCAAGAGAAGAGAGTCAATTTCACAAGTTAGTCTTTGGGAATGTCTCCAGTGGGGTAGGTGTAGGAGGGGCAATGGGAGGCCGTAGGGGCTGCCAAGGCAGAGAACCCACCACAGTCTTCAGGGTTGGACAATCAGCAATTTTTTTTCTGTGGTCTTGAGAAGCTACTCCATGTTATATGCTCATCTATAAACTGGGGCTGATGGTCATGTCCACCAACTGAGTAGCTGTGGAAACTGAATGAGATCATGCCTGGATAACAGTTAGCAACAAACCCGGGCCAGAGCAGGTGCTTGCCATGATGCTTGCTGCTGGCCATCATCACAGCTGACCCTGTTAGGTCATAACAAGGCCTGCTCTATCCTTTGCTAGCTATGGGAGTATGGACAGGTGCTAAATGCTTTTTCAGTGCACAACTCTGACTGAAAAGTGGAGATGATCATACCTTCACCCTAGAGTAGAAAGTTTCTGAGACCTGTACAGATGCTCAGTGGGTCTAGGGAAGGTGCACAGTGTGTGGGTGAAGCACAGGCAGGGGTGGGTGGCTCTAGGGAGGTGTGTGGTATAAGCAGAGCATAAGCAGGGGTGGGTATGGGGCAGCCTTGGGGACATGGCATGTTACAGCATGTGTAATGTGCAGGTGGGTGCCAACTCATAAATGGTTTTATGCTTTTCCTTAACTGGAACAGTGCTTTCCTTTACTTTTATTACAAAAATATCTCCCTGGGAGCCAGCTGTAATTGGCAGTGCCTTGTGGACAGGCACACTCCTTTCCTGAGTGTTCCTCCTGGGTGATGCTCTGGCTGGAACTATGGACGTGGAGTGGGCCCTTCACGACAATGGCATCTTCTCCCATCTAGTCAGCATAGAACTAAAGAGTTCTCAAAAAAGAGGGTGGGGGACAGAGGCCATTAATTTTAGAGTGCTGGGAAGCCAGAATGGGTGCCTTCATTAGAAAGTTCAAAACTGCATTTTATTTCCATTTGGATGAGATTTTTATGTATTAGAATAGATGAAGTTGAATCCCATGAGTGTAATGGACCTAGAAAGATCACAGATACAGGATTGAATCCAACGAACCATGAGGAGTTTAGTAAATTAATTAAATTTAAGAAAATAATGTATTTTTTTTTGCCACTAGATTAAAATTTCTAAATGTCTTAAGAAGACAATGGCAATTCTCATTCATGAGAAATTACAGTTACACCAACAACTCCCCTCCCCTCCCTCAATTCTTTCTTGTGTTTGTTTTACAAAGCTACATTGGTGAGAGAATACCTGTGGTAGGGTGGGTTAGGGTTGGGGTGGAGAGAGCTTTTCCAGAATGCTCCTTACAAGGTCCTGACCTTTCAGTTCTGGAATGCATAGATGCTTTGCCTACTGCCATAGATTAGGAGCATTGGGTCAGAACAGTTTTGTTGGAGTTGGTGTAGGTGAAAAGTCGATCAGTTACCTAAGGGGCCACAGAAAATTCTTCCTGGGGGATGTAGGTGCAAAAAGTCCAGTTGATAAGGAGAGATTTGCTTGAGACCTGTGGTCCAGGAGGCAGCCCTTCTGCTGTAATCTGTGCTCAACATCATCCATACATATTCACTCCAGGAGGAGGTCATGATAGCAGATGGCTGGGGGTTTCGTGTTGAATAAGTACATGCTTTGTGTTAGATGCTCCACATGTATGATCTCATTTAATTCAACACCTAATTAGGGGTCTGATTACTGGTACATTACAGGGGAAGACATACAACTATGGTGATGTGTCTCATTTCAAGTTCAGATAACAATCCTCAACTGAATGCTTAATTCTGTCCAGCAATCATATTAGTAGGCAAACTTTCACTGTTAAAAACCAGATGGTGAATATTTTAGGCTTTGTGGGACGTGTGGTCTCTGCTGCAATTACTCAACTGTGCTGCTGTCTTCTGGAAGCAGCCATAGACAACACAGGAATGAATAAGCATGGCTGTGTTCCAATAAAACTTTATGTGTTACAACTGAAATTTAAATTTCAAATATTTTCACATACTACAAAATATTACTTTTCTTTTGTTTTTGCTTTTGCTTATCCCTCAAACATTTAGAAATGTAAAAACCATTTCTATCTCTTGGAGGCCGTATTTGGCCTGAATGCTCTTGTTTGTTGACTCCTGCTGTAGACCATTCCCTCTTCATACCTTGTGTGACTATTTCCTAACCTAACCTTGCAGGTCTCCTCCACCTCCTCCCACTTTTTCCTACTGGACTTAGAGGAGAGAAACAAACAGAACTCCGCTTATCATCTATCCCCTCACTATTGCTCTCCTTCCATACCTGGGCACTTTCTTAAAGTCAATCCCATTTCTTGTGATGGAGATTTTACCTTCTCTGTCTACTCAAGGAAGTCAGTCCAGCAACACTTACTTTTCTCCTGGATCATTCCTATAAGTATTCGACAGTGCTGTTATTTTTGTTTCTTTACAAATAAACAAAATTGTATTTCTCACACTGGCTTTATCAGTTGCCTTCCTATTTCTATGGTCCTGCTTACAGCAAAACACTGACTTCTTTGTGTACCTTGTCTCTAATGCTTCTTCTGTCATTCTGTCTCTTTAAAACGTTTTAAAATATTTACCATAAAATTGAGGCAGATTTCACGTAGAGTTAAATAAACAGAGTTTCAACGTGCAGTTCAGTAGTTTTGCTAAATGAGTACTCTTGCTAACAACCACCCAAACCAGGATATAGACTATTGCCACCATCCCTGAAAGTTGTCTCTAATCCTTTCCAGTTAAGGGAGCTAGTTTTGATCTCTATCACTATAGATTAGTTTTGCTGGCTCTGGTTTCTTTTGTTTAAACTTTGTTTTTGAGACTTGATTCATCCATGAATCAGTAGTTCTTCCTTTCAGTTTTTCTAGGAACTCATTTGTTAAAATTTTATCAAGTGTATTTATCTATTCTCCTGTGGGTGGATATTTTTCTTTTCAGCTCTGGGCTATTATAAGTAAAACTGTTATGAATATTCTTCTGCAAGTTTTCTTGTGGGCCTACATTTTAATTTCTCCTAGTAATATTCTTAGATGTGGGTAGGCATGTGTTTAACTTCAAGAGATACTGCCAATCAGTTTACCAAAGCATTTTGTGGTCTTTGCCCTCTGACCACTAATATATGAGTTTCAGTTGCTCAACATCCTCATCAGCATTTGGATTTGTTCATCCTTTTAGTGATAGCCTCTGCAGTAGATGTGAGGTGGCATCACTGTATTTCTTTGGTGTTGGTGCTTATTGGCTATTTGTATGGACTCTTTTTTTTTCTCATTTAAAATAATTGGTTGTCTGTTTTTCTTATTGATTTGCAAGTATTCTTTATATATTTTGTAGATAAGTTTTTTTTTTGTCTGATATATATATCTCAATTATTATCTCTTAGTCTGTGGCTTGTCTCTTTTTTTTTTTTTTGTAATAGTGTCTATTCATGGGTAGAGGATTTTAATTTTGATAAGGTCTAAATTATCATTTTTTTCTTTTATGTTTGATGCTTTCATGACTTGTCTAATCAATCTGCAATTTGTGAAAATATTATCATATTTTCCTTATAGAATATTTTTAGTTTTAGCTTTTAGTCTATGATCCATCTTGAATAAATTTTTTGAATAATTTAAAGTAAAAGCCAGTGTTAATTTTTTCTAGTTATTTTGTGTGGGTCTGTTTCTGAACTTTTTTTTTCTGGTTCTGTTGATCTATTTTCTGTTCTTAGGTTGATACCACATAGTCTTCAAAACTGTAGCTTTGTAAAGTCAAGTCTTAAAATCAGGTATCATAAGTCTTTTTGTTTTCTTTCTAGATTGTTTTGTTTTCTTTCTAGATTGCCTGGGCTAATCTAGTTCCTTCCGTATAAATTTAGAATCAAGTTGTCAGTTTCTATAACAAATCATGTTGGGATTTTGACTGAATCTTCAGTGAATCCATATGTCAACTGGGGTGAGAATTGGTATCTGTACAGCAGTCTTCCAATTCGTGAACAGAAGATGTCTTTTTATTTATTTAGCTCTTGTTTTCTTTTAGAAATGTTACATATTTTTTTGTATAGAAGTCTTGTACGTGTTTTGTTAAATATATTCCCACATATTTGTTTTTTTCATCGCTATTGGAAATGGTATATTTTTTTACTGTATTTCATTTTCCATTTGTTGCTAGTGCTTAGAAACAATACTGATTATTTTACATTGAATTTTTATCCAACAACCTTGTTAAATCCAATAATTATTCAAATAGTGTGTATATTTCTATGGATTTTTCTATAGTCATGTCATCTGCAAGTAAAATTAGCCTTACTTCTTCCTTTAAAATCCATCTTTTTTTTCTTTAATAGACTACTAAGCTTCCAGTACAATAGTATATAGAAACAATGAGACTGAATATCTGCCTTGTTCCCACTATTAGGGCACAAAGGATTAATATTTCATCATGTATATGATGTTAGCTGTGTGTTTTTCTCATGAATACTCCTTTTTAGGTTGAGGAAATGCCTTCTATCCTCTTTGCAGAGCGTTTTAATTAGGAACAGATGGTAAATTTCATCAAATGCTTTTTCTGAATCTATTGAGAATATTACATGGTTTTTATTCCTTTATTCTGTTAATACATTGAATAATACTGATTTTTCAGTGCTGAGCCAACCTTGCATCCCTATGTTAGATTCCATTTGGTCACAATATATATTCTTTTTTCATGTATTTCTGTATTTGATTTGCTAATATGTTGTGAAGGATTTTTGTGTCTTTTCGTGAGGAATATTGGTCTGTAATATTTTTTCTTGTAATATTATTGTAGGATTTTTTATTAGGGTTATGTTATTCTCATAAAATGAGTTGGAAATGTTAAAAAAAAAAAGAGAGAGAGAGAGAGTGAGAGATGCCTGGGTGGCTCAGTGGTTGAGCATCTGCTTTTGGCTTGGGGCCGGGTCCTGGGGTCCCAGGATGGAGTCCCCCATCAGCCTCCTGGTAGGGAGGCTGCTTCTCCCTCTGCCTATGTCTCTGCCTCTCTCTGTCTCTCATGAATAAATAAATAAAATATTAAACTTCTTTTAACATCTGTAGGACATTTCAGACTTTCATTTCCTTCCTGATACTGGTAATTTGTGTTTTATTTTCTTTTGTTTCTGACATTCTTGCTCTTTTATTAATTTTCTTTAAAAAGAAAAAATTGATTTTGCTGATTTTTTAAATAGCTACTGTGTTTTCTATTCCATTTATTTTTCTTACCCTCTCATCTTTATGACTTTTTTACTTTTCTATTTGCTTTGGACTTAAACTGCTTTTCTTTGGCTAACTTCTGAGGTAGAAGCTGATTTAAAACTCTTGTTTTCTAATATGTGGAATTAAAATAATAAATTTATATCTAAGTACTGCGATAACTCCTTTTCACACATTTTGAAATATTGGGTGTTCATTACCATTTCGATAAATGTATTTTCTAATTTCCTTTCAGTTTTTCCTAGTTTCATGGGTTATATAAAAGTCTATTGCTTGGTTTCAAGAGATTCTGATGGAGAGGTATTTTCTAGTTAATTTGTAAAATGACTGCTTACTAATTTATTTTTAATTTAATTCCAGAGTAGGTAAGAATGGACTCTGTCATCTCTTGGGACATATTATATGTACCACCACATACATGGTCTATTTTGGTGAATATTCCATGAGCACATTCTTAAAAAGAAAGTGTGTTCTGAACTTCCTGGGTTTAGTGTTCCAATAATTGCCAATTTGATAAAATTGGTTAATTGTGATGTTCTATTCGTTTATGTTATACTGATTTTTAAAATCTCATTTTTTTTATCATTCACTGAGAGAGGATTATTAAGATCTCCAACTCTAGTTGTGACTCTGTATTTCTGTTTGATCCATTCACTGTCATTTTGTGTATTTTGAATCTATGTGATTAGGTGGACACATATTAGGATTGTTATGTCCTCCTGGAGAATTAATATTCTGAACATTGTGACGTGTTCCTCTGTATCTCTGTCAATGTCTTGAAAGCTATTCTATTACTGTAGTTATGTCATCAGTGTCTGTAAGGCACATATTTCTCCAACTTTTTACTTCAACCTGTATTGACCATTACATTTAAACTTTGTCTTATATTAATAGCAAAGAACTTAAAAAAAGAATTCATTTGACTTTGCTCAGGTGAAACATTCTGAAATCATCCTTGATCATATTCTTTCTTTCTTTTTTTTTTTTAAGTTATTCTTTCTTTTATATTCCTCATCCAACCTGTCAAGAGGTTCTGACAGTTGATCCCAACTTTTAAAATTTTTTTATTTTTATTTATTTTTTATTGAAGTTTGATTTGCCAACATATAGCATAACACCCAGTGCTCGTCCTGTCAAGTGCTCTCCTCAGTGCCCATCACCCAGTCACTCCATCCCCCTGCCCACCTCCCCTTCCACTATCCCTTGTTCATTTCCCAGAGTTAGGAGTCCTTCATGGTTTGTCACCCTCTCTAATTTTCCCACTCATTTTCCCTCCTTTCCCCTATAATCCCTTTCACTATTTCTTATATTCCCCGTATGAGTGAAACCATATAACGATTGTCCTTCTCTAATTGACTTACTTCATTCAGCATAATCCCCTTCAGTTCCATCCACATGGAAGAAAATGGTGGGTATTAATCCTTTCTAATGGATTCCAACTTCCAAATAAATCCAGCATCCACTTTTCCCACCAGGTCCATCCTACCATCAGCTCCCACCTCATTTACTGAACACCCTCCAGCTTGTCTCTGCCTCTACCCTTGTCCTTCTGCAGTGCATTCTTCACACAGTAGCAGAAGGATCTTTGAAAATGGAAACCAGACACTCTGATTCTTCTGTTCAAACCATGTAATGGCTCTCCATTTTATTCAGAGTAAAAAGGTCAGGTCTTGCCCTCTTTACCTCTCTCTTCATTTCACTCATTCACTCGAGACACAGTGCCCCTTTCTATTTCTCAATTGTGCTGGGGGAATGGCAACTCTTATATAGCACTTTCCTGGATGTCCACATTGCAGGAACTGAAATGAGAGAGATTGAGGAAGACCTTATTCACCATAGTAAGGAATCTCACCCAAAGACACTAAGCAGCCAAAGATGCAATTTTGCTTTCCATCCATTTGGTGAGACCAGTGCAGTGGTTGGCTGTGTTTGGCATTATGAAATAGAGATCAGAACTGTAGAACAGATCAACAAAACCAGGAGTGGGTTCTTTGAAAGAATTAATGAGATAGATAAACCACTAGCCAGTCTTATTTAAAAGAAAAAAGACTAAATTAATAAAATCACAAATGAAAGAGGAGAGATCACAGCCAATACCAAGGAAGTACAAACGATTTTAAAAACGTATTATGAGCAGCTATATGTCAACAAATCAGGCAACCTAGAAGAAATGGATGCATTTCTGGAAAATCACAGATTACCAAAACTGGAAGAGGAAGAAACAGAAAATCTTAACAGGTCTATAACCAGCAAGGAAACTGAAGCAGTCATCACAAACCTCCCAAGACACAAAATTCCAGGGCTAGATGGCTTCCTAGGGGAATTCTGTCAAAGGTTTAAAGAAGAAATAATACCTATTCTTCTAAAGCTGTTTGAAGGACAGAAAGGGACAGAATACTGCCAAACTGGTTTTATGAGGCAGCATTACCTTGATTCTAAAACCAGACAAAGACCCCACCTAAGAGAAAATTACAGACCAATATCCCTGATGAACATGGATACAAAAATTCTTTCAAGATACTAGCAAATAGGATCCATAGTGTATTAAAAAGATTATTTACCATGACCAAGTGGGATTTATCCCCAAGATGCAAGGGTAGTTTAACACTTAAACAATCAACGTAATAGATCACCTCAACAAGAGAAAAAAAACAAGAACTCTATGATCTTCTCAATAGATACAGAGAGAACATTTCACAAAATACAGCATCCGTTCCTGATTAACCCTCTTCAATATGTAGGAATAGAGAAAACATGCCTCAGTATCGTAAAAGCCATTCATGAAAAGCTCACAGCGAATATCATTCTCAATGGGAAAAACTGAGAGCCTTTTCCTGAAGATCTGGAGCATGACAGGGATGTCCACTCTCACCACTGCTATTCAACATAGTACTAGAAGTCCTAGCCTCAGCAATCAGACAACAAAAAGAAATAAAAGACATTCAAATTGGCAAAGAAGTAGTCAAACTCTCCGTTTTTGCAGATGACATCATACTGTATATAGAAAACCCAAAAGCCTCCACCCCAAGATTGCTAGAACTCATACAGTAATTCAGCAATGTGACAGGATACAAAAATCAATGCCCAGAAATCAGTGGCATTTCTATGCATTAACAATGAGCCTGAAGAAAGAGGCTAAGGCATCAATCCCATTTACAATTGCACCCAAAAGCATAAGATACCTAGGAATGAACCCAATCGAAGAGGTAATGGATCTATACCCTAAAAACTACAGAACACTTCTGAAAGAAATTGAGGAAGAGAGAAAGATATGGAAAAACATTCCATGCTCATGGATCAGAAGAATAAATATTGTGAAAATGTCTGGGGTACCTGGATGGCTCAGCAGTTGAACATCTGCCTTCTGCTCAGGCATGATCCTGGAGTCCCGGGATCGAGTCCCACATCGGGCTCCCTGAATGGAGCCTGCTTCTCCCTCTGCCTGTGTTTCTGCCTCTCTCTGTGTCTCTCATGAATAAATAAATAAAATCTTAAAAAAAAGTCTGTGCTACCCTGGGTAATTTACATGTTTAGGGGAATCCCTATCAAAATACCGTGGACTTTCTTCACAGAATTGGAACAAATAATCTCAAGATTTGTATGGAATCAGAAAAGACCCCGGATTGCCAGGGGACTATTGAAAAAGAAAACCAATGCTGGGGCATCACAATGCTGGATTTCAAGCTGTATTACAAAGCTGTGATCATCAAGACAGTATGGTATTGGCACAAAGACAGACACAGATCAATGGAACAGAATAGAGAACCCAGAAATGGCCCCAACTCTATGGTCAACTAATATTCTACAAAGCAAGAAAGACTATCCACTGGAAAAAGGACAGTCTCTTCAATAAATGGTGCTGGGAAAATTGGACAACTACATGCAGAAGAATGAAACTAGACCATTCTCTTACACCATACACAAAAATAAACTCAAATGGTTGAAAGATCTAAATGTGAGACAAGAATCCATAAAAATCCTAGAGGAGAACACAGGCAACACTTTTTTTGAACTTGGCCACAGTAACTTCTTGCAAGATCCATCTACAATGGCAAGAGAAACAAAAGCAAAAATGAGGGCAGCCCTGGTGGCCCAGTGGTTTAGCACCGCCTTCAGCCCCAGGAGTGATCCTGGAGACCCAGGATCGAGTCCCACATCCAGCTCCCTGCATGGAGCCTGCTTCTCCCTCTGCCTGTGTCTCTGCCTCTCTCTCTCTGTGTCTGCTATGATTAAATAAATAAAATCTAAAAAAAAAAAAAAAGCAAAAATGGACTATTGGGAGTTGATCAGTATAAAAAGCTTCTGCACAGCAAAGGAAACAGTCAACAAAACTAAAAGACAACCTACAGAATGGGAGAAGATATTTGCAAATGACATATCAGATAATGGGCTAGTATCCAAGATCCATAAAGAACTGATTAAACTCAACACCCAAGAAACAAAAAATCCAATCATGAAAAGAGCAGAAGACATGAACAAAAGTTTCACCAAAGAAAACATAGACATGGCCAACAAGCACCTGAGAAAATGCTCCACATCACTTGCCATCAGGGAAATACAAATCAAAACCACAATGAGATACCACCTCACACCAGTGAGAATGGTGAAAACAATAAATGGTGAAAATTAATAAAACAGGAAACAACAACAAAAAATAAAACAATAAATAAAGAGGGTATGGAGAAGGGGGAACCCTCTTGCATTGTTGGTGGGAATGTGAACTGATACAGCCATTCTGGAAAACTGTGTGGAGGTTCCTCAAAGAGTTAAAAACAGAGGTACCCTCTGACCCAGCAATTGCACTACTGGGGATTTACCCCAAAGATACAGATAAAGTGAAACACTAGAGCACCTGCACCCCAATGTTCATAGCAGTAATGTCCATGATAGCCAAACTGTGTAAGGGGCCTCAGTGTCCTTCAACAGATGAATGGATAAAGAAGATGTGGTCTATATATACAATGGAATATTACTCAGCCATCAGAAATGATGAATACCCACGATTTGCTTCATCATGGATGGAACTGGAGGGTATTATGCTGAGTGAAATAAATCAATCAGAGAAGGACAATCACCATATGGTTTTACTCATACTTGGAATATAAGAAATAGTGAATGGGATTATAGGGGAAAGGAGATAAAATGAGTGGGAAAAATCAGAGATGGTGACAAAATATGAGAGACTCCTAACTCTGGGAAATGAACAAAGGGTTGTGGAATGGGTGTTGGGCCAGTGGTTGGAGTAATTGGGTGATGGGCACTGAGAAGGGCACTTGATGGGATGAGCCCTGGGTGTCATACTGTATGTTGTCACATCGAACTTCAATAAAAACAAATAAAAAAAGAAACAGATAAGGCCACAGCCTGTGCAATGAGCCTCTACATGATTTTCTTTTTATATGGACAAATCCCAACTCTGTAAGCATATAGTCATGGAAGGCAGGGTTCCATGGAGGTCTTTAGTGAAACGCTTTCTCTCTGAAATATCAATTGTAAACTCTGAATAAAACATAAATCCTACTTTTGAAAAAAAAAAAAAGTATCAGGGCACCACGCTCAAAGTACAGGCTCTTGCAGAGTTCTGCACACCAGATTATAATGCTAGTTTGTCTGTGCATTGAGCCCAGATGTGTCTACTCTTCATCTGAGACCCATAATCCAAAAAATAAAAGTTGCCCTCCTCCCCTACTGCATACATAGTTGAGGACCATGGGTGGGACAACATACTGTCCCACTAGGAAACATCCACTGAGATTCTGAAGTCCTGCTGGGTAGACTTAAGTGGAACCCCTACCTGCTAAGGGCAATGTTCCTTAATTAAATCCTAGTTCTGTGGGGCTTCACAGGCAGGGCTTCTGGGGTCCCTCACCTTTGCCCTCGGGAGAGGACCTTCCTTTTATGTTGTTCTCATTGGCAACACCTAAAAAGGGTGTTAGAGGTTGTGTCCTTTCAAGGCTGAGCCCCTCATTCTACTTCCTTTTTTACAGAAAGTTGGAGGTCCAAAGATCATTTTAAGTCTCATTATAAACCATTTTGTCCAGATTTTTGGCAATAGATCTCTCTCAAAAAGCCAAAAACATAATCCATTTCTTACCAATTTAATTTTCATCAACTCCATATGCCATTGTCACACCTGAATTCTTGAGAAATGCCTCTCTCTCCCTCCCTCCCTCCTTGTCTGTCTGTCTCTCTTTCTGATGTGATAAGCGACCCTCAGTTCAGTATTTGCTACAAGTCTGACTTTTAATTGCCTTTTTCCTCAAATATTTCCCAACATTATTGTTTGAAATCAAGAAGCAGTCCCCAGATTTCTTGAGTCTATTCTTTTTTTACTTTCAGCTAATATCAACCAACACATAATATCAACATTCTTCTTAACAAACTCTTATTTTTGAAGTAGGAGTTTTAATTTTCTGGGCTATTATTATTATTATTATTATTATTATTATTATTATTATTACAGCATAAGTGGTGCTCTTACCAAATATTTCACCAGCACCTGGCACATGGACCACCCCTGGGTGGACCACCCTTCCAGCCTCCAGCACAAAATGTGGTATCCTTTCTTGCAGTAGTGAGAACTTATAGAAGAATAGATTTAATGAGTGGAGAGAATAAATGAAGAGTCCTGTTTCAGCCAAAGCAATTTTTGAGATGCCAGTTAGACATACACTATGAATTTGCAATTCAGGGAAGGGATTAATGGTGAAGATATCAAAGAGGGAGTCATTAGCCTCTTATTTCTTTATGTAGTAAGAAAGATTAAATAAACAAAATAAATGATGAACTTATTCCAGATGAAATTCACTAATTTGGAATCCCCTAAATGAGGCATTTTTGAAACTCAAGGCAACATTGGAAGACTTTGTTACTCTGAAGCATGCAAACCCCACCCCCTTTTGCACTCTCACCCTTCAACCACAAGAATTATTGCCTTCAAGAACACTGATGTCAAGAGAAACAGAGGTGTACCTTGAGCATCCTGGAGAATGCAAAAACCTGTGAACCTCCCATACCCCAAAATAATCTAAGTTCTTTTCAGGTCTAATAGTTTCTGACTGCATAACTATAAATTAAATGTACCATTCTTCTTTTATTATAGACACTCTGAAATATTAAAGAAGGTTAGGGATCCCTGGGTGGCGCAGCGGTTTGGCGCCTGCCTTTGGCCCAGGGCGCGATCCTGGAGACCCGGGATCGAATCCCACGTCAGGCTCCCGGTGCATGGAGCCTGCTTCTCCCTCTGCCTGTGTCTCTGCCTCTCTCTCTTTCTCTCTCTGTGACTATCATAAATAAATAAAAATTAAAAAAAAAAAATAAATAAAGAAGGTTAATAATTAAAGCTAATCTTGAACCAGTTCAAAGCTCCAGCACTAATAATCTGAGCCACTTGGCTATTTCTGTGACTTCCTCATCATGCAGAAATCTGTTCATCAGTACTCCTAACACCTCAGGCAGGTAGACTTGGTGAAGAGACAGTATGGCCTGCCTCACCTCATTGCATCTATATGGACAATTCCAGAAACTCACAGAGATTTTGCTCAACTGTCTTCACTCATCTAGGCTCAAGTAAACAATCAATTTAAAGTAGTTCATTTGGGGGAACCCTGGGTGGCTCAGCGGTTTAGCGGCTGCCTTTGGCCCAGAAAGTGATCTTGGAGTCCGGGATCGAGTCCCGCGTCAGGAGCCTGCTTCTCCCTCTGCCTGTGTCTCTGCCTCTCTCTCTCTCTCTATCATGAATATATAAATAAAAAAATCTTAAAAAAAATAAAGTGGTTCATTTGTGTCTTTTTTGTCTTTATAGATGTGAATAAGTATGTCATCCATGTGTACATGTGTACATCAATGTGCAGCTTAACAACATGGCATTAAATATTTCACTGCTTGGGTGAATACAGGTACTCAGTTGATGCCTGAGTCCCAGCTTGAATTAAGTATTTATCGTGCATCTTTGTCCAAAGCCCGTTTTAAATATGGGCATTTATCAACATGTTCAAAGAATGGCACCAGATCCCTGATCAAAGGTGACCTACAAGCATCATAAAACTGAAAAGAAAAATGAGGCTTCTGCTTTGATTATATGTATGCTAACAGAGAGCTACTTCATGGGACACTGAGAACTGGAAGGCATACTAGGTCTATTGCCCAGAACAAGCTTCCAAACTGAAAATGCAGTCCATAGCTAAAGGATAGCAATTTGGAAAAGTCACAAAAACATCGTGGGAAAAATATACATTCATTTGGACAGGTGTCTGTTGTGAAATCACAGGTTCTGACAGGACTCTCTGCTGATGCATGCCCTGGGACCAAAGTGGGGACTTCTGTCCCTAGAGAAACTGAATCATTCTATCCCTGGGAAAATGGCATTGGCACCCAGGAGGAGCCAGGAGGCTCAGAGGATGTCCAGAAGAGAAAAATGCTCTTTGCATTAGGATTAGCACAGGTACACTCCAAGCACCTTTCACTCCTTCATTTAATTAAAATTTTCTTGAAATTCTCTTATTCCCTCACTTATTTTTCACTCTTTCCATGATGGATCCGGGTGAGGCGTGGTATTCCACTTGCCTCAACAACCTGTTCTTCTCAGTTGGCTTCCTCAACTTCTCCACCTCAACATGACCCTTTTCATCCTCTCTGGGCCATCCTATTCCAGCCCATAACCTTCCAGCCCTGTAAATCAGCAGTCTACAGCTTTACGAGGTCCTTTGAAATTTTTTTTTAATTTTTATTATTGAAGTATAGTCAACATACAGTGTTGTATCAACTTCAGGTGTACAACATAGTGATTTGACAATTCTATACATTATGCAGTGCCCACCACCATAAGCATAGTCACCATCTGTCATCACATGTTACTACAAGGTAGACTATATTCCCTATGCTTTTAATCCCTGTGATTTATTGATTTACAAATGGAAGTTTGTACCTCTTAATCCCCTTCGCCTAAATTGCCCATTCTCCACCCTCCTCCTGTCTAGCAACCACTAGGTTGTTCTCTGTATTTATGAGTCTTTTTCTGTTTTTGTTTGTTTATTTGGTTTGGCTTATTTTAGATTCCACCTATAAGTGAAACCATATGCTTTTCCCTTTTTTGGTCTGACTTATTTCAGTTAGCATAATACCCTCTAGGTCTATCTATGTTGTTGTGAAAATTTAATGAGAGCTGTGAGCCTTTCTTCAGAAAAAAATACACATGCTCATACACACACAAAATTTTGCATTCCCTTCATAGAAGGCACTGACTTGGGATAACCCTCCCCCCCCCGATTGGCAGTGCCCCCAGCCCCTGCCCCCTGGATTCAGGACTGTAAGTCATTGTAAGAACAGTGGGGGCTACTGTTCTCCACTGAACCCCCAGAGTCTACACTATAAGAACCCAACAAACATTTGTCAGATAGTGAAAGAAGCTAAGTTGTAAAAATGTACATATTTTTAAAATACAGAGAAGAATGAAAAAAAAATGCTTATAAAGTATGATCTTAATGATGAAAAAATATGCTTAGAACAAAAATTGAAAGGAAACACACCAAAATATTACCAAGTATGTTATTTCCAGGTAGTGAAAATTATGAGAGATTTTTCTTTTATTCTTTAAACTTTTCTTTTATTTTACAAATGTTTTTGAGCACATATAGCCCTATACTTTAGTCCAATTTTCTCTCATGAGATATTTTGTGGAATGAAAGTGTAAGTCCTGGGCTTCACCATTCACCACTTTTCCCCAACTCTCCTCTCTTACACAGAACAAATCCTGACGTTCCATGTTCTGGGGTCTTGAAAGCCTTTTGCAGTTGGTGTCTCAAACTGAAGTTTCCAGGTACCCTGAAATCAATCGGTACCATGTCTTATTTGAGAAATCCAGGTCCAGTAGACCAGGCAGGGATGGAGGGGGGCAGGAGAGAAGGAGGTGGGTAATTGAGGGGGGATGGGTTAGCTTTCCCCCAGGAGTTTGGAGGCTTCTGAAAGAGCAGAGATTCACATTGCATTTAGCTGCAATATTCCCAGAGAGTCAAATCTCTGAGAAATGCAGCTTCTCAGGCAGTGGTGCACTAGGCATTGACTGTGATGCTCCTGCTGGACACTTCTAAGCCCTGGATGGTGGAGGCAAAGAGCAGTGTGAACAGTGGAGGCAGCTGAGAAGAGGCAAGTTCTCTTGCCTCAGCAAGAGAACAACCCCAGCAAGGTTGGGGTGCTTGTAGGAATTCCTAGACAGAAACAAGGAACTCCAGCAGTGACTAAGGATACATATCTCCACGAGTCTGATTTAGTTCAATGTACAAAGAGAAAACACAATGATGGTTTCTGTACCTGAAGGTCTAGAGCAGAGTCTTCCTTGCCACAAACATGGAACTAGGTACTATTTGGTGTGTCGGTTGGTTCCTGGTTGTTTCTGCTGCTGCCTCTGATCGAATTGACCTTTGGAATCTTAGCTGCAAAAGACATATAGACAATATCTTAGGATTGGAAGTCACCTTGGAAAGTGGACAGTCCCATGGCTTTTAAACTGAGCTCTGCAGAGCTTTCTCAAGCTCACTACAAAAGCTGAGAGGAGCAGGAAGCCAGAGCTCCCCTCCACACACCGGGCTCCCCTCAACTTGACCAGAGCAATTCTACTTTTATGTTTCATTTAATATGTTTCCCTGAGTCCATTCACCTCAAGACTGTGTGACTTTAACATGCAGGGGAAATACTTGCTCTGGTCTCCCACCTCACTGAGGCCCAGAAGGGAAAAGTTATCCCTGGCCCTGGGGAAGTATAACAGAGACTAAACTAGAACTCAGAACTTCTGACACAGTACAGGGCTCTTTTGACCTGTGTTATTTTTTTTCCCATAAAGAGCAGAAGATGTAGGTATGTGCTTCTGTTCGATGGGATCACCTTGGAGGTTTCTGCAATGCTACTATTCTGACCCCTTATATCTCTCCAGGTTCATAAGCAAGCACAGAAAGTCACTAGCAAAGAGAAATGTATTTGGACAGATTTCTGCAGACACTTTTATATTCACTCTGTATCTGTGACAGAGTAATCAGAAGAGAAACATTTGGCCCTTCACAGTACCCAAGCCCAGAACCCACCAGTTTCCTGCAGACTAGCAAGGGCACCCCCCCTCAGTGATGCCTGCAAGAGCCAATGGAAAATGACACCCTTCACATACCATGGCTCCAGACATGGCCACGTGCCACCAGTCAGATGTACCACAGACTGGTTTGGAGCCTATAATTAGAGCAGCAGAGCATGAGACATTCTTTTGGCTGGGGTATTAGAGCCAACAGCTGTAGTGGTAGCTTTGTTTTTTTCCACCAAAGTAGTTGACATACATATTACACGCATATTATATTAGTTTCAAGTGTACAGCATAGTGATTTAATATTACATACATTATCAATATTATATACATTATGAAATCTAGCTGCTGTTAGTCACCATACAAAGTTATTGCATATTATTAGCTCTATTCCCTATATTGCATCTTTCTGTAATTTATCTTATAATAGAAGTTTGTGCCTTTTAATCCCCTTGTCCTTTTTCACCAATCCCCATACCTCCCACAACCACTAGTTTGTTCTCTGTATCTGTGAATCTATTTCTGTTTTGTTTTGTTCGCTTTGATTTTTATATTCTGTATTTGATTTGTATATATTTGATTTTATATTCCACTGTATTTTAGATTCCCCATATAAGTGAAATCATGTGGTATTTGTCTTTGTCTTTTTTCACTTAGCATCATACTTTCTAAGTCCATCTGTGTTGCTGCAAATGGCAAGATTTCATTCTTTTTTATGACAATAATATTCCATTGTGAGTATATATATATATATATATATATATATATATATATATATATATCACCTTTTCTCTGTCCATCAATAGACACTTGGGGGTCCTATAGTTTGTCTATTGTAAATAATGCTGCAATAAACATACGGGTGCATATATCTCTTCAAATTAGTATTTTTGTGTTCTTTGGGTAAATACCCAGTTGTGGGATTAAAGGATCGTAGGATAGTTCTATTTTTAACTTTTTGAGGAAACTCCATACTGTCTTTCAGAGGGCTGCACCAGTTTGCGTTATGCAAATTTACTAAGTGGTCTCCTGATTTGACAACTTTTGTAGCAATGGTGACAGGTCTTCACGGCATTCTGTAGCAGCGGCCACAGAATGCCGTGGCTTCTGTGGCTTAATCAAACTTCTTCATCTTGACAGAGTAACCCTGGGTGTGGGAATTTTTCTGGGACATTACTTAGATTCTTAACTATTTTGTAAGCACCTAATTCCTTGCACAAAACCATTTCTGTTTATACCAGCTAGGTGAATTATATTGTCTGCAATTTAACTCTTAATTTTTTTTATAAGTAGGGTCCATACCCAGCATGGACCCCAACATGGGGCTTGAACTCATGAACCTGAAATCAAGACCCCAGTCAAGATCAACAGTTGGATACTCAACTCCACTCAGGAGGCCCAGCCTTATTGAACTTCAGCATTTCACCAATCCAATCAGTGGGGGGAAAATGTGTTCATTATAATTTTAACTTAATTTTCTCAACTTGAGTGAAGTTAAGTCTTTTTCTGGGGGTGCCTGGCTGGGTCAGTCCATAGAGATGCAACTCTTGATGTCAGGGTCATGAGCCCAAGCCCCACCACATTGGGCATGGAGCCTACTTAAAAGTTTTAAAAAATAATAATAAAATTAAAAATAAATAAATACTCTATTTTTTAAAAACTCTTTCTTCTGTGTTTAAGAGGCATTTGAATTTCCCTTTCGGAGAATAATCTGTTCTTTTTTAAAAGGTATGACCTCATTTGTCATACTTATTCTCCCATACTTATATCTTCTTCTTTTTTTTTTAAAGATTTTTATTTATTTATTCATGAGAGACACAGAAGAGAGGCAGAGACACAGGCAGAGGAAGAAGTAGGCTCCATGCAGGGAGGCTGTTGTGGGATTTGATCCCGGGACTCCAGGATCACACCCTGGGCCGAAGGCAGGCGCTAAACCCCTGAGCCACCCAGGGATCCCCTACTTCTATCTTCTATTAAGTTTATAGTTTTACTTTTAACATTTAGACCTTTAATCCATCTGGATTCCCCTCCTGTTAATGGGTTAAAGTAGATAGTCAGTTTTCCCAGTACTATCTACTTGCCGATTTATGTTCATCTTTCATAGAATACCATATACACGTGGGTTTGTCCCTGAACCATCTCTATTCTGTCCCATTGGTCCATTTGCCTGTTTTTACATCAATCTCACATTGGTGTGATTATGGTAATATTGTTACTTCTTCATAAATAGTAGGATAAATCCCTCTCCTTGCTCTTTTTTCCCTAAATCTTTAAAATTTATGAATATTCATTTTTCTCTATAAATTTAGGGATAATTCTGTTGAAGTTCTCAGAATATCAAGCTAGAATTTGGGTTGGGATTGTATTAAATTGACAGAATAATAGAATAGTAAGACCCTTATGAAGTTAATGTATCCAGTCATGAGTATTTATTCAGATGTTTTATGTTCTTTAATTAACTTTTACATTTTTCTCCATTGATATTTTGTGTAATTTCTGTCAATTTCTAAATAATTTATAGTCTTTAAAACTATTGTGAATATTATTATTTTATATTGTATATTTTATGGTTATTGATGTTGAAGGTAAATGCTATTGATATTTGTAAGTTGACCTTGCATCCAGCAACCCCAATGACCGTTCATAGTAGATTTAATTATTTTCTGTTGATTCAACAGAAATCATCTTTCCTATATAGAAAATCATCTACACAGGAAATATGTACATCTACCTGTAAGGGGAGTTTTATCCTCTCCTTCTAGTTCTTATAACTTCTATTCCTTTTCCAATTGGATAGTATTTTTGAGATTTTTTTTTGAGATTTTAATATTATATAAAATCTGGCATTAAGAGAGGCCATCCATAATTTCTTCTTGATTCTAAAATGAATGCATCTAAAAATTCTGCATTAAGTATGATGTTTGCTGTTGGCTTTGGTTTGCAAACTCTATCAAAGAAATCTTTTCGTAGTTTTACTTTTCTAAAGTATTTTCCATTGTTAAATGATTGTTGACTTCCTAGTATGGCTAAATTGAACAGAATACAAGACGCAGTAAGTGTTAACAACAATGTGGCTGGCTGCTGCTGAGAATGTAGACTGGCACAACCACTATAGCAGACACTGTCAGTGCTCCTCCCAGAACCCCTCCATCCCTTGTCTTTGCTTCCCAGTCTTCACTGTATTTTCCCCCAATTGCCCACATCTGCAATGATGGGTCTTATACTGCTGAGACCATGTAGCTCCCATGGACAAGGAGCCAGAAATGCTCCCCATGGCAGCTATTTAGCCAAAAATGGTTCAGGAATATGAAATCCCAGCAAATCCATCTCAGGTTGGAACAACTGAGAGGCATATTTTATGCCCCCAAAGTCTTTTGTGGGGTCAGTGAAGCTCTGCTCCACAGGATTTTGGCTTACATCATGCCCTTACTTGGGTTCTTCTTCTCTATCTTGTTCACCTTACTATCTTCCTCATTTCTCCCAAGAGCACATCCTTAAAAAAAACCACAATCCCATCCCACTCCAAGGTACATACAGAAGAAATACATACACAAGTTTAGCAATTAGCAATAATCATGTATGAAAATATTCATTGCAGCATTATTATTAATAGCCCCAAATGAACACAACCTACATTTTCATCAAATTATCCTAATTGGTAAGTAAATGCCTTATATTTACATGATGGATGAATAAACTACAACTGAACTCAGCAATATTGATGGATCCGATAACTTGCAACCTGAGAGGAAGAAGCCAGACACAAAGGGGGACAGGCGGGATGATTTCACTTACTATGCAACTTGACAAAGATAAACTATGAATCCAACTTTGATTTTTTCACATGGCTACTGAGTTGTCTCAATATTGACATTTATTGAATAATATATATTTGTTCTGCTGATTTGAAGCCAGGATAGTGATTGTCCTTGTCCAGGGTGACACTGAGGATTATGGGTGGTGGTTGCATGGACACTTGCAGGTTATGAAAATTAATTGAGCTATATTCTTTGGTTTGTACACTTGTATAGACTTGTTTAAGAATATTGTCAGTACATTTTTTTAAGTTAGAAAAAAGTGAAGTGTTAAGCTTTATCAATTTGTCTCTGCATATATATTGACATAATTACATAGTTTTTTTTTTAAATGTTGGACTATATTTACACTCTTGAGATAAACCTTTTTTGAGCATATAGAATGAATTTGTTAAAGTAAGTTGGATTTGGAGCACCTAGGTGGCTCAGTGGTTGAGCATCTGCCTTTAGCTCAGGTTGTGGTCCTGGGGTCCTGGGATTGAGTTCCACATTGGGTTCCTGGTGAGGAGACTGCTTCTCTCTCTGCCTGTGTCTCTGCCTCTCTCTGTGTGTGTCTCTAATGAATAAATAAAATCTTTTAAAAAAGCAAGTTGAATTTGTTTAAGATTTCTGTCTATTCTATAAAGTAAAATAAGTCTACAATTCTTTTTGTCCTGTTCTTATACAATTTTGGAATTGCAGCTAAACTATGAGCTTGGCAACTTGATTTTCTTTTCTACTTTCTGAAAAAACTGGAATTAGATAGGAAACATCTCTTCATTGATAGTTTACTGGAACTCACAAATTACCTGCATCCGGGTCTTTTGGGGAGGAAGGAGTATTTATCCTTTCTATTTATTTAGTGTCTATTGAAATGTTACCATTTTCTATTTCTTCTTCCTTCAAGTATAATTTATAAAATTTCAAAAAATTAGTCCATTTTCTTAAGATGTGCAAGCTTATCAGCATAGTTTCTTCTCATAGTTTTATTTTGTTTTATTTTTAAAAACTCTTACCCATCTGGAATATATTTTGAGGTAAAGTGAAATTGTGGTTAAAAAAAAATTAAGTGAAATTGTTTTTTTAGTTTTTTGGGTTTTTTTCCACATGGCTACCAAGTTGTCCCGACATCATTTATCAATAACACCTCTTTTCCTCAGGGAATCTGATTGATGTCAGTAGGATGGCTGTGAGTGGCAGTTCCATTGTTCACCGCTAACGTCAATGAAGTAAGAGACACTGGGATGAACGGTGAAGATGTGAGCCCCCTTGCCATTTCATCCACTGAGAAGGTAGAACAAAAGAAGAAACAAATATCCAGATGAGCATGCCCAGACAGACCCCTGCCAGTCCAATGGCGGAGACACACTGGGGAACTAGGCAGAATCAATCACAGCAGGGAGCTCAACAGACACCTATATTGCGTACTCAGAATATGAGGTTGTTAGAACAACAGAGCTAGTATCTCTCTGCTTTCTTCTCTGTATTATACTCTGCAATGTCATAACAAATGATCAGTTTCAAGTCAGGAAGTGCCTGTGACTTATTTCACAGGGACTCTGTTAGCTGTGCTGGAAAGAATCTCCAAGGCTCCAGATAGAGGAGGAGGGGGCTCACCTTCCACAGCAGCAAAGAAAAAATAGGTCCTATCCCCAAGGATGTCCTTGATTCCCTGACAGGAGCCTCAGTTATGCCCCGACCCAACTTGGACAGAGTAGGACATACAGTGCAACCTATATGATATAAATCCAAAACATAAGTGCCTCAATTGTTTTTAGAATATTCATAGTGAGATATGGATGAATAGAAGGGAAAAGATCGTTCACCCTTCAAAGGACTACTTTTACTCCACCCCATGGGGGGTGTACTTAGCCAAGAAATATTCCCGTGTTCATAGAGAGGAAAGAAGAGAGAAAGTAAACCTCTCATAATGTAATAAATCTATTTTCCCTTCAGTCTGACTGAACCATTTTAGGCTGTGTGAGCATCCACATTGGACAAATAACAGTCCTCAAAGAATCCTGTGCACTGATTGGCTTAACCCTGGCTTTCTAAGCCAGTCACAGGCAATCCAGATGGGACAGCATGATTGAGCCACTCTTACTTGGGTCCAGTTCTTGGTGCTGGTTACTGAGAGAAACCCAGGAGAGTTCTGTTCCTGAACCAAACTGGGCGTGTACTAGGAAGAAAGAATGAGGGAATATATGCTGTGAAAGCAACTGTGTTCATGGCAGAATGTCTCTATGAATTTGCCTATTCAAGATACTTCATTTAAGTGGAATCATATAATATCTGTCCTTTTTTGGTCTGGCTTATTGCACTTAGCATAATGTTTTCAATATTCACCTGTGATATCCCGTGCATTAAAATTTCCTTTTTATGGCTGAAAGATATTCCATTGTATGTATATACCACATTTAAGTTATCTATTCATCAGAAAGCAGAGAGATACTGGCTCTGTTATTCTACATTTGCACTGTTTCTACATTTTGGCTATTGTAAATAATGCTGTAATGAATTTTGGCATGCAAATATCTGTATGAATTCCTGTTTTCAATTCTTTGGGGGTATATAGCTGGAAGTAGAAATTTTAGGTCATATGTTTAGGTTTTTGGGGAACTGCCAAACTATTTTCCACAAAGAATGCACCAGCAATGTATAAGGTTTCTAATTTTTTCAACATCCTCACCAACCCTTGTTATTTTCCCTTTTTGAAAAATATTTTATTTACTTATTTGAGAGAGAGAGAGAAAGAGAGAGAGAAAGAGAGCATGAGCAGAGAAAGGGGCAGAAAGAGAGGGAGAAGCAGACTCCCCACTGAGCAGAGAGTTAAATGCAGGAGCCCTGATCCCAGGACTCTGGGATCATGACCTGAGCCAAAGTAGACATTTAACTGAGCCACCCAGGCACCACCCCCTTTTTGCTTTTTTTTTTTTTAAGAAATTATAGTCATTATAGTGGATATGAAGTGGTACCTCACTGTGATTTTGGTTTATATCTGCCTAATGACAAATGATGCTGAGAAGGTTTTCCTATGCCTGTTGACCATGTGTATATCTTCTCTGAAGAAATGTCTAAGTCCTTTACCCATTTTTCCCAACTATTCTACCAAATAACTAGGGTCATCTGTCTCATTGTTGAAACTTTTATCAGATATATGATTTACAAATATTTTCTCCCATTTTGTGTTTTTTCACTTCACTTTCTTGATAAATATCCCTTGAAGTACAAGTGTTTTTAATTATGACAAGGGCCAATTTATTTTCTTCATTATCTACAATTCTAGTGTCATATCTAAGAATTTCTTGCCAGTTGCAAGACATGAAGATTAATCCCTGTTTTATTTTAAGGGCTTCAGTCCTTACATTTAGGTCATAATCTATTTTTAGTTAATTTTTGTATAAGATGTGAGGTAGAAGTCTAACTTCATTATTTTACACTTGAAATCCAAATTCATTTATTGAAGAGACTATTCTTTTCCTATTGAAAAGACTTACAACTCTTGTCAAAATTCAATTGCCTATAGATGAATGGGCTCATTTCTGGATCCTCAATTCTATTCCACTAGTCTATATGTCTATCAGAATGCCACTGCTACATTGTTTCATTTACTGTAGCTCTGTAGTAAGTTTTGAAATTGGAAAGAAAATATGAGATATTTTAACTTTGTCAAAAAACTTTTTTGTCCAAAAAGTTTTCTTCTAACTTTGTTTCAAATCTTTTCAAAATGGTTATTGCTATTCAGGACCCCATGCAATTCCATTGAAACTTGACAATCAGCTTTATCACTTCTGAAAAAAACAAGGATATTGGAATTTTGATAGAGATTGCATTGAATCTATAGATAGCTATTTCAAATAGGTTATCTAATTTTTGCATATAATTATGCATAGTATTCATGTAGGGAATAAAAATTGATTTAAAAGCCAAAAATACAGAAATATTGGCTTTTATATTTGTCCTTTACCTTTACTGGATATCTTTACTGCTTCATACAACCTCCAGTGACTAGCTAGTGTCTTTTCATTTCAACCTAAAGGATTCCCTTTAGTATTTTTTTTTTGTAGGGCAGATGTAGTGGCAACAAAGTCTCAGCTTTCTTTTTTTATCTGGGAATGTTTTAATTTCTCCCTCATTGTTCAAGGACAGTTTTTTGAATATCAAATTCTAAAGTAACAGGTTGTTTTTTTTCAGCATCTTAAATATGTCATTCCACTCCTTTTGGCTTGCATGATTTTTATGAGAAATTAGATGTTAGTCTTATAGAAGATCTGTGTATAATGAGTGACTTCTCTCTTACTGCTTTCAAGATCATCTCTTTGACTTTCAATAGTTTGATTACAATGTGTCTCAGTGTGGGTCTCTTTTCTATTTTATACTATTTGGAATTTATTGAGCTTCTTAGATGTTTAGCCTCATGTCTTCCATAAAACTTGAGAAGGTTTGGGCCATTATTTTTTCAAATATTTTTTTCAGTTTCTTTCTCTATGTCTTCTCCTTCTGGGACTCTCATAATACATATATTGGTCTCCCTAATGGTGTCATATATATCACCTAAGCTCTGTCATGTTTCTTCATTCTTTCTCTTTCTGCCCTTCAGATTTGATCATTTCAGTTGTCCTATCTTTAAGTTCATTGATACTTCTTTTCTGCTTAAACCTGTTATTGAACACTTTATTTATATTTTAAGTTATTGTACTCTTAACCTCTAGAACTTATGGGTTTTTAAAAAATAATTCCTATCTCTTTACTGATAGTATCACTTTTTCATACTTTATTTATTGATCTCTTTTAATCCTCTATACCTTTCTTTTACTTTTTGAGCATATTTAAGATTGTTGTTTTAAAGTTTTTGTCTAGTATGTCCAATGCTAATCTCCCTCAAGGATGATTTATTTTTACTTATTTTATTTCTTTGTAGGAGCATTGTTCTTATTTCTTTGTATGCCTTGTGTTTTTGTTGTTCTTGTTGAAAACTGAACATTTGACTGTTATAATATGGGAACTCTGAAAATGAGATTCTCTCCCTACCTCAGAGTTTGTTGTGTTTTCTTGATTGTTGAAGGTTGTAGTCATCTGTTTATTTAATGTCATAACAATTTTTTCATAGACTGTATTCTTTGTTGTGTATGGTCATGAAAATCCCTGTTCCTTAGCTTGTAGTCACCTAGTGTTTTGACAGATACTTTCTTGAATTCCCGGTTTTAAATGGACTTTTTCTTGATTTTGCCTTCACTTGATTGATGTAAGCTTTTTGTTTTTTCAGAGTTTTTACAACACTGGTTTTGACCATTTTTGCTTGTTTTTTGGAACTTGTGTGGAGAGAGAAGAGCTTGGGGCTGGCTACTGCTCCATTTTTCTGATGTCCAACATAACAGAATTCTTTTGGAGATAAATTCTAGAGAAACTTTTGAATAGAGTCCAAGTAGAGCCAAGAATGAGTAAGTACTAAAGAACCAGTACTCTAATTGAACTCAAATTGAGGACAGTAAGAGGAGTGGGGGTTGTTTAATTTGTTTTCTGCAAGACAATCTCATAACCGAGTGACTCAGACTTTACTTCTGAAAGTGTAGAGGGAAATAAGGATGTATAGAAAGTCTTGAAAGTTTCTGGCATGCATGAGATTTCTGGTGATGTTGGTCTTTAATATATTTCATTACTATCATTTATTATCACTATTTACTCACTATTATCTCACTCTTGAAGCTGTCATCAACTCAACCACACTATTTTTCTGCTCCAAAAAAATAAGAGCAGGTAACACAAATATATGGTTGAGACCCAGATTTAGAAGGAGAGAGAGAACTGCAGATAAGTCCTAGAATTTCACTTACTAACTCTGCAATCCTGATTAGGACAAAAAGCTCTTTGTTCACAATTTCCTCATCAAAAAATGGGAATAATTATATACAGTACCTCAATGGGCTATAGTAAGGATTAAATGAGCAGCACTGAGCACCCTCATAAAAGTTATTATTGATATTGTTGCCCGTTTCCAAGGACTTGGGCTCAACCTTCAAAATGATAAGGCTGTCCTTTCTCTTTTTCAGATAAAGGTGGCAAGTTCTCTGTCTCTACCGATGCTGGCCTCTCTAAGTAGATGTCAGTCTTAACCAATTCTGACCTGGGATTTCATTCCTGGTGAATGTTTCTGGCTCCAGGCCTCATTGCCCCTCAGTAGACCTGAGCTCCAGCCTTCCATCCCCGCAAGGGGCCCTTCCCCAGCCTCTCTTCCACAATATATCCACCCTTAGTTTTTTCTCTTCTGTGCTATGGAGCATTCAACCATTTATTTTTCACCATTTCTTAACACTTCTACCTCATGTTACCCAAGAGGGTATAGTTGGGTGTAAAGTGGGAGCAATATAGAAAAATTTTAAAGTAATCTATTTTCCTCTTTTAATATTCCTTTTGGTTTTCTCAATCCCTCCAAATTCACCTCTGGACTATCCATTCCCTTTCTGGATTTTGGGTTTCTAAAATCTATAAGCCCTGAAGGGGCTATAAGCCCTAAAGGGAAGAGAAATTGCTGAGGGCATATGCAATAGATTTAGGAGCATCCAGGGGGACACAGAACAGGGTTTCCCACCCCTTATTACTCAAATTGGGGAAAGATTTCCTATTGTAGGGGGAAGGTTTGAGAACTGACATTTTGGAATTCTTTAAGAAAGCAAAACTGCTTCCTTCTGGGGGGAAGATAATAGGCTCTTCATCTAGCATTAAGATAATCAAGAGCTGAACATAGTATCTGTCTTCTTTCCTAGGCATACCTCAGGATTAGGTCAGAGCAAAAAAAGTCATGTGTTTGTTTAGGGTTGCAAAGCCACCTGAAATGATTCTGGGAACCACAAGGATGACTTAGCAGTGGCCTGTATGGACTGACCACCAGGGACCAGGTGGAATCAAAGGTATATCACTAGGAGCTGTCATAAGCATTTTAACACTGAGACTTTTAACTCCCAAGCTTATAACACAACAAAGTAAGTCTAAACCCAAGGAGGATGAAGGAAGACCAATTTGCCTGAAATTCAACACATGAATTCTCAGCAAAATAGGAAATGTAAAATAAAAATGATGTCACTAAAAGAATGTAGCATTTCTTTCTTGAGGTTGAGCAGCTACATAAACATCTACAGAAAGGTTCATGCCTATGACTTCACTTTCATGATGTAAGCAGTGACATGGCTAGCTGGCAAGGAGAGGGAGCAGTTTCCAGATTCAAAAATGCTAGCTGAGGGATCACTGTGACTGAAGGTCCCATACTCTCACTCATCTACAGAGCCCCCACTGACCAAATTGAACTGGAAGCTGAGGGCAAAAGAGGCTCTATGATGCAATCCATTCAGGTTGACTTCTTGGCACTGGAAGCATGGTGAAGAAGGGTAGAAAATGCATCTGGGGAGAAAAGGGAAGATAATCATAACACCATGTGACAATACTCTTATTGGAATGAACAACTAGAGAGATTGCTTTCTTTTTAAAAAAATTTTATTTATCTATTTGAAAGAGAGACAGAGTCAGAGCATAAGCAGGGGGGATGAGGTGGAGGGAGAGGGAGAAGCAGGCACCCCACTGAGTGGGGAGCCTGACATAGGGCTCGATTCCAGGACCCTGAGATCATGACCCAAGCTAAGGGCAGCCACTCAACCAACTGAGCCACTCATGTGCCCCCTAAAAGATTGCTTTCTCAATCTTGCCTCCCTCCTGGGGTTGGAAGAGGAGCTAAGCATAAGGAGAGAAAGAAGATGGAGGCCACTTTGGTCAATAAAGTTAACACTCAAAAGACCATTTGTAGAACCCCTTGTCTAAGAAGGAGAGAAAAGGATGGACCTAAGAAATGACTCGAAACTTAGAAAATACATGGTGGATCACACCAAATGAATAACACTGATAACAGTGGAAGATAAGAAGATGAAGCAAAGGAGTCAGTTACAGGAAGAGCAAAAAAATAACCCTATGAAGTCTTGGCTTCCCATTGAGTTCAACTTCTCTGTGAGGGTAGCTTTGAATAGGTGCCACATATATCCAGATCTTTCTGTTTGTCATAGCAGCTCCACCAATATGAAAAAACTGGAGAACTTCTCTGGGGATATCTTTAGGGACTTTTCAGGATCCAGCCAGATATGCAGACTGGATCAGAGTTGGAGAGCCATTTCAAGGAATGTTGAGTTGAGCTGCAGTTGATGAGATGGCATGACATTATGCTATTTAGTTAAGTGTTCGTTTATTTCTAATTTGTGATTTTATTTTTGGAGCCAATATATAATTTTTTCATATCTCAAATGTTTTCTTAGTTTAAAAAGCTCAGACAAGCACAGTGAAGGGAAGTCCCTGAGCAATAGCCATGTGAGTAGCCTGAAACAACCTTTCCAGATGGAAGTTTGAGGGCAGAAGTCTCCAAGAGGGAAGCTCCCAAGAACTAATAGAGTACCTAATTGCCAGACCAGATTGAGAGAGACTTTTACATAACTGATAGGTATGGGAAGAATTAGTCACAGGTAGATAGAAAACTAATCAATTTCTTAAAGTAAAAAGTCAACTAATAGAAAAGTTAAACACTGCAAAAAAAATGGAATGTAATCATAGCACACAAGTAGCATCAGCTATGAATAGTATTTATATAATCATAGTAAACATTGAATAATGATTTAATCAAAAATTATTATTTAACTGATTGAATGGTGGGAGAAGGGAGGTAATGCAGACCCTAAAGTTCGAGTACTAAAAGTTTCTCCTCTATAGTAATGAATAAAGGATACTAGATAAACTAAATAGGGAACTGCTATGTTAAGTATATTATTTAAAAATATGGAAGCTAACATCAGAAGAAACCCAGGAGCTGAGTATGCCAAGCAAAGGCTAACATCTAACTTGTGAATAACAAGAGATTAAAAGAGGTGTCCATGTATAGGTCGCCAAACCTGGCTATTTGGGGGGAAGCCACAATGTGTCAAGCCCTGGATACTGTAGGTTTTCTGTTCTTTCAGCAGCTTCCTTCTTAGCTAGTTTTACAGAATATTTATGGTGATTGCTTTTCTTTCTGACAGGCATATTTTCATTGAACATCTAGAAAGTTAAAGGGAAAATCTCAGCAGAAACCAGAATGGTGTTGCCTCCTCTCACATCTTCATCTTCTATCCCACCTCCCACGGAAGAAAGGAGACACAAGCACTCACGGACTCTGACCAACAGTGCTCTGCCACCTTCAACACAGAAGTGGGTACTGAGGTACATTACCCAGGTGCCTCAGGGCCTAGGTGCTAAGGAGTGTTTTCTCTTGAGGGGGCTCACAGCAGAGATCTCTTGAGGTATAGCTAAAGGGTGCTACCTTACCTGAGGTTATCCTCTGCCCCCTAGAGAGAGCTCACATCTGGTGACTTGGAATACAAAGTTCCAGCCTCCTTTCCCTAATGCAGGACATTTCTAAGGGGCCAGGCCAGCCTAGCTTCAGAGCAGCCCCTGGTTCAGATAAGGCCTCTATTTAGACTGAATTCATATGAACTCTGTCTGGTCATGCTCTTCTGCACATGTGTTGTTCCTGAGAGCTCTATGCAATACCACCTAACATGTCAATCTCCTCAAAGTCTGTGTTCAGGGAACCCAGCTAAAGGAGGTACCTTCAGGGTCACCTTTGTTCCACCTGTCAGAAAGGGGAAAGGTCATGGAGGGGCACAGGGGGAAGTCTGGGATGCTGAATCCTAGAGGTGATACATATGGCTTCCATTACTTAGAACCCAACTGCATGGCCACACTCAGCATCTATCGAGGTTGGAAAATGTAGTCCAGTGGTGTCTCCTGGAAATTAGTGAGCACTTAACTGTCTCTGCTGTTGGTACCTCCTTACATTTACACACACACACCCTAGGGGAAAACACATTTGCAGCATCTGAAGAATTAAGATTTGAGGCAACTCAGGGCCATGTCTATGTGGAAGAAGAGACCTATGTTGTCAGCACCAAGATCCCTAGACCCTCTTTTCTTATTAAGAAACTCTTCGACTGTGGACCTTTGTATTTAGCAATTAAATCACTGATGCTTCCTTTGCCTTCAGAAGAAATTTGTTTTCAGAAGAAGCAAAGTGAACTCAAGACTGTAGAAAAAGAATAGAGAGTTGCCTCTCAGCCATAAATTCCAATGTTTCAAAAAGCCAAAGGGAACCTTGTGGCCTGGCCCTGTGTACCTAGAACTGGCAGAGCCCAGCTGGATGAGTAAAGGAAAGAAGACTTTACCAGGAGCCACGCTAATCCCACAAGGTGCAGGGCCAGTTCAGAGAGGAGGCTGCAGACCTGCTGAGGCTTCCTTGACATGCCACAGAAAAGAGGCCAGTTTTTTTTTTTTCATTTATCATGTCATTTTATTAGTTAATGCTGCAGTGAGATACAGTAGGCTTGTCCATAAAAGGCAGGTGGGACTGGGATTCAGACCCAGTTACCAGACTTTGTCATCTCCCTGTGAAAGGCAGTAGCCCTGCGCTCCTGCTGGCTCGGATACTGACCCTCTTTCTTCCTGGCAGCCCTGTTCAGAAGAAGCCTCGGTTACATGGGGCTGTGTCCTGGAGCTGCAGCATGGGCAGCCTGGAGCCCTCTCCCAACATCCTGGTCCCTCACTGGGCATTCAGAGTGCCCCTCAGAGTGCCCCTCCATTGCTTGGTGTCTCTGCCCCCTCAGGCCTCGGGGGGCCAGCCTGGAACCAGCCACAGAGGTTGCCATCCCCACCCACACCCTTCCTCCGCTGCCCCTCTGCCCAGAGAGGGTCCGGCAGCTGGGGGCTTGAAAGCCTGCACGGCTGCTAACTGCTGTGTGCCCTAGGCTGGTTACTTCGGGTCTCTGAGCATCAGTTTTTACATCTGTAAAATGGGCGACAAATGTTGGCAAATGGGCAACTCCACCTTCCCAGCATTGGGGCGCCAGCAAGTTTTGTTACATAATGAGAGAGTTTTTTTGTTTTGTTTTATAACTGAAAGCATTTTCCAAAACATAAGACAGCTGGAAATCTTGCAAGGAGGTGCTCCAAAACATGGGGAATGGTCTAAGTCCAGAGAAAAATGCCGTGGATCTGGGTATCCTGTGCACCCCCTTGCCTTCCAGGGACAGTCCATAACCTGTCAGTCAAGAAGATTCAGTGTCAATGAACAACAAGTGTTGATTGTCCACACACTAGTGCTAAGGGCAAGCATAGCTGGCCAGCCTCTGGGGAGTGGCTATAGCCACTTACCTGAAGCCAGGTAAAGATGCTACCTGCCCCTTTAAGACCCCAGTGCATGTAGGTGGAAAAGTAGCTTCAGAAGACCAAAGCCTCATCTTCTCTCATCACTCCCCTGGGACACAAGGTTAACATCACTCTGGGTGACAGTGCCAGTGAGGATGTTTCTTTTCTTCTGTCTCCCTTCACTTCTGGCCCCATGCCGTCATTCACCTGCCCTTGTTCCACAGTGGCTAGAGGCAGAAGTTTCATGTATTGACTTTTCCCTCCTCTTGCTCTCTCCCATTGTCCTCAACTTCCTACCTTTGCCCAGCTCTCCCTGGTTATTCATCACCCCACTATGGGCCTCCTGACTGGAGTACACTGGCCCTTCTTTGGTCACCTTATAGGAATGGGGAAAACTCATCTTCTTAAAAGCCTCACTCTAATGGGTAGCTTTTCCCTCTTTCTGCTAGTTTCTGCTAGAATTTTTTTCTCTGTGCTCATGTTTCTTCTCCTCTCTTCTTCTCCCTGGCTCTGTGCTTTGCCTTCTCTTTTTGTCACACAGACCCATTGTTGTGTGTCCATTTCTCTGTTTCCTCCCTGTTGCCCACACTCAAAGAAGAGAGGTGGGATAAATCCTCCTCTGGAAGTAAAAAGACTCAAAAGAAGACATAGCCTCCACACACACACACACATCACATGACAAAACTAAAACACTTGCACTCTCATCACTCTTTTGGCACAACTATTAAATCTTGGTTATTTCTGTACATTTTAGGTATCTCAAAGATTTCCCAAGACATTGGAGGAGAAGCACACAATTTCACTTTGATATGGGACACCCAACTTATGTGTTATCTTCCACTTGACTCAGAAAATCATTTGAAATGAGCTATGGCTCCAGTCTGGCATGTCCAGAGACAAGGATGAGGTCATGCTCATCCCACAGCATGCTCTGTTCTAACTAATCAGACCCTTCCTGACCTACACACACACCTCAGCCCCAGTGTAATGAGAAGGAAATATGCTTGTGTTTTTTTCTGGTTATGATATGACATCCAAACTGTTATGTTCCGATTTCTAAATTCAATTAAAAAAAAACTACCTTATCACTGGAGAGTGAATTATCCTCCAATTTGATATGAGGAGAAGGGAATCCACCATCTCTAACCTGTAGTCAAATCTTAAGTGATGAAAAGAGAGGACATCTGGTATTTTAAAAAATATTTTATTTATTTATTCATGATAGACACATAGAGGCAGAGACATAGGCAGAAGGAGAAGCAAGCTCCTTTTGGGGACCCTGATGCAGGATCCAATTCCAGAACCTGGGGATCATGATCTGAGCCGGAGGCAGATACTCAACCACTGAGCCAGGTACCCAACACAAGGTATTTTTAAAATGCATTTCTAGCCATTTCTCCTTTGATTGTATAATAGCACTGTCCTATGGATACAGGAAGCTGAGCTGCCTCCAATTCTCCAGTAAGGCCATATGTAGAGAGTTACGCAGAAGCAGAGCTGCTGCTTCTTCAGGGGCCATGTCCCATTCAAGGCTATGGTCATCCACCAGCCCTGTAAAAGCATCCAGTCATGAAATCATCATGCTTTTACCTGACAGGTGAAGTCTCCATAAATCTTATAAGCCATGCTGGCCACTCCAGTGTCAAGAAGTAGGCTGAATTTCTCCTCCAACCCTTTGCTCCTAACTAATTCCAAAGTGTTCTGATGGAGGAAAAAATGCACTTACATCCAAGAAAACAGAGGATACAGAGAATGAAACAAACATCTGATACAATGAGGTTGCCTTTCTGCAAAAAAAACTGACCTCTACCCAAGTCTAGCAAAATCTATGCCCAAATTCTCAGCAGTAAGTAAAAATAATCTCTATTCTACAGAAGAGGAAACTGAGGCTCAGAGTCGTGAAGTGTCTTTCCCAAGGCCACACAGCAGCTAATAAACACAGAGCCACGTTTAGTGCAGGTCAGCTCATTCTTCTATAGCCCTCCCCTTGGCTCATTCCACATGTACTGCAATAAATGAAAGCATTAACCAAAAGATATATACCATGCAAATAAATCCTTGAGATTAACCTTTGTAACTTAGGGATGAGATGATACAGAAAATAGTAATTTTCTTTTCTAATAATGTTTAGTCTAGGGGTTTTGTTGGAAGATATTTTTATGAAGGAGGGGGTATGTTGCTATAAGGGTGACAGAAAATGATACAAAAATCTACAGAGCACTTACTATGTACTAGTTACTAGAACATATACTCAACTACATTATCTTAATAATCATGAGAACACTATGAAGTAAATGTATACATTTATTATATGGCAAACGAAGGTTCTGACCATTTAATATACTTGCCAAGGTCCAATCACTTATGCCAATGTCCTGTCCACAGTACAACCAGTGTCAGTCCACTATAGCACATAGGCCATGCAATAGGCACAGTATGAAGGCTTTCCCACAGCTGAAGGTGGACCTTTGCTCCCCCACAGAGCCCCAGGTTACTCAGCTCTGGCAGATTTCCAGATGCTACACCTCCCTGGTCTAAATGAGTCCCACCTGCCTGTACCCATATACCCACTAGGTCCTCTCCATATACCCGCCAAGGCCAGAAAGTCTTCCCCTGGATTGTAAGGCCCACAAAGAAGATATGTATATGCTTTAATTACTAATACAGCCCATAATTAGCACAGATCCTGCCCAGAAGAGGCACTCAATATGCATTTGATGAAAGGAAGAAAGAGCAGTGTGGGCATAATAGCAGCTGCTTATTCTTTTCATTCAGACTTTGAGAGATCAAGATATCCCAGCCAGAATAGACCAGTTCACCAAATTCTAGTTTCATAAGTTCTCTCTTGGATTTGTGAGAGAGGTCACCTAGGAACCTGATTTTAAAAGCATTGTTTGTTCATCAAGAAGTGAATTCACAAGAACTTCTCACCCAAAGACAGGCTGAACTGTCAACAAAACCAGGAATGGTCATGACCAACTGGTGGAAGGTAGAGCCAAATGGTCATTAATGGGAACCAGAAGGTGTTGGGTTCATGATCTAGTTTTGTCACCAATGTGTTGTGTAATCTTGGCCAAAACACCTATATTGACTGGGAGATTTTCAGTTGTAGATAATAGAAAACTTAAATTGGCCTACCGAAGGGAATTTATGATTCATGTGTATGAAGAAATCTAGAGTTAATCTGGGCACCTTGATCAGGAATATACCTCCTCTTCTCTGTGCCCATCTTACTTCTCTGGGCCAACCTTACTCCCGAGGTTTCTTTGCTTATAGGAACAAATTGGGTGTGGCAATCCCAAGCTTCACCTTTGCCTACAACACAGTCCATGGGAAGACACAGAAAATGCATCCAGGAATTCATGGTGACAAATTGGAGAATTCACTCTGATTAGACTCTTGGACTGCATGTTCATGCATGAACCAAAGTGGCCACTGAGATAGAATATGCTGACCTACTTTGCCTAGGCCATGAGCTCCCCACAGACCATAGAAGCACATGGGGTACTACATGCTGGAGAAGCTACCCACAGAAGTCTGGAGTCCCATGACAGTCCTAGGTTTCTCTGAGAATGTTATTTCAACAATCGTATATAAATAATAATAATAATTCTCAACAAATCACATGGGGCTCATGTAAGCTCAAATAAGATAATGAGCAAATATACTTTTTAAAATCTAAATCTCTATAGCAATGACTCTTTATATTTTATAATTTACAGACTCTTGAAAGTCTGATAAATCTATGAAACATTTAGTCCAGCAAAAAGAAAAGAACAAATACACAAACTTTTAAATGTAATTTCAGAAGTCCGCTTCTGGGCTGTGCCCATGGACTCTGACTTAAAGCCTGTTTGCGTCATGCTCATTTTTTTTTCCATGGAGTTAACTTTTTCTGGGTGCCAGGCTTTATCAATGCAGCTCATTTAACCCTGATGACAACCCTATGGGGGTGGTATTATCATGTCCATTTTATAAATAAACTGAGGCTCAGAGAGATTAAGTGACTTGACCATGGTCACATAGCTAGTGAGTTGTGGAACCAAGACTAGAACCAGGTCTCCTGATTCAAGTCTAATACATTTTCATGTCACTCATCTAGAATGCCTTTCCTCTCTGCTTCCTCCATACTAATCCTACCTGTCCACTCAGGCACAGCTCGGAGCTTCCTCTTCTAAAATGCCCTAATCATGTATCATCTTTCATGAATTATCTTTGTGTCCTACTTCACCAAAAGTTTGGAAAGGCCCCTAAAGGTAAAGCCTTGATTCACCCTATCTTCTGCTCAGGTCCTCCTCACAAGATAGATCTGTTGAATCATTAGTGGGTCAGTCTCATGTGCTAGGTGCTCTGCCTACCCAAGAAAGGCCACCTAAAGATTCCCCTTCCTTTGGCATTACCACTGTCAGCTGTGGCACAAAATCCAGTCCCTAGACATATGTGGGAAACACAGCATCCACACCACTAAATACCCAAAGCTGGAGACCAGAGCCTGCAGCACTAGGAATTCACATTGTCATTGGGTGCAGACCTTTCTCTTCTTTCTCTGTGGTCTTGCAGACACTTGAGTTGCATGCTTAGACTCACTATGCATTTATATTATCACAGTGATCATAGCTATCCCACTGAAACACATTTCCCTTGAAGGGAACTAGCAATGATTCTTATCATCACTCTTGGGTATGTTCAGTAAACCTCTACTAGTGTCAACCACCATCACAGAGCACCTGCCCTGAGCTAGGCTCAAGCATGTTCTCAGTGTACTTTCACAACAACCCATAGAGAGAAGATATTTCCATCTGATGTCAAGGACTTGGAGAACTGCCCATGGTCACACAATAGATCTGTCAGGTCCCAGGCCCCGTGCTAACCATTACACCTCCTTGCTTTGTGCACATGAATGTCTAAGCACTCTCTCTAACCCATGGCTTCTGCCACTGTGAATCTCCATTATCATCATTGCTGATGGTTCTGGGAAGAGATCAGGGACCATACGTGTACCATAGAGGTGTTTCCTAGCCAGCCCCAGCATGGGAGCACACCACAGCCTAACAGTCTTGCTACTGGTGATGCTGCTGATTATAACATAGATGCAGCCTCTATCTCTGACTTCCTACTACAAATATTACATGTATTCTCATGGCACCATCTAGCTCTTAAGACAAGATTTCTGGTCTTGTCCTACTATTAACCATTCATAAACAGACTGGCAGTGCTGCTTCCTTGCAAGTTTCTTGCAAGTGCTTCTTTGCAAATTCTTTGAGGACAAGAACAGTGTCATTACCACCTCTTATGCCACAGCATCTATCTTTGACCATACAGAACACTTATAAGTTGCTATTGTGAGGATCAAAGGAGAAAACAACTGAAAAACTACAACCCAAAGCCTATTCCTGGGCAGATTCCTTCTCTGTGTTGGTCCTCTGGCCTGCCTCCCCTCCATGTATGAGGCAGAGGATGCTCACTGGGCAGGCAAGCTCAGGTCTGACAACTTCCCCCATGCCTTTCCTTAGATGCAGGATGCATGTGAGGAACTGTAACAGCTCTTGCCAACTGAGCAGAGGAATCCTCTTGCCCTGCAGCCCTTTCTAATCATCCCCAAAGGCTTGAGGCTGATGAGCTCTGGGGGAGGTGGCAGGAGGCCTGCTTAATCACCATGGGCTGAGCAGCTCAGCAGGCCCTGGCTCCCCACAGCCTGGGGGTGCAAGGCCAGCCTGTATCTGTTAATAAGGACAGAATCTCCTCCCAGTGGGAGTCATGCTGGCAGAGTTTGAAACTCTAGAGCATATTGTATAAAATGCTGTTTTCCCTAGAAATCAAATTAGCATCTCATTTTTTCTTACAATTGTAAAATATTTACTGCCCTCAACTCTCTTTCCCCACCCAAACTATACAGACACACTTCCTAATGATCAGCTGCATTCTGGGTGCTATCCCAAAAACTGGTTTTCTTTAAGTTCATGAATATATCAATCAAAAAGCCAACTTGAATGGGCTCCCACTGGCCAAAGATGGAAAAGTTAGAGTACCATAAAGGATAAATTCTGTAATGGCTTAAAGTCTATTAAATAAAAAAATAAAAATAAAAAAACATGAATTTAAAACACATCTACAACCATATGTAAGGTATACAAAAACTCTCTACTATATTTACAACTGTTTTGTAAATCTAAAACTGTTCTAAAATAAAACATTTAGCCTCGGTGTCCAACAAAAGATGAATGGATAAAGAAGATGTGGTATATATATATATATATATATATATATATATATATATATATATATATAACGGAATATTCCTCAGCCATTAGAATAAGCAAATACCCACCATTTGCTTTGACATGGATGGAACTGGAGGTTAGGCTGAGTGAAGTAAGTCAATTGGAGAAGGACAATCATTATATGGTCTCACTCATATGGGGAATATAAAGAATAGTGAAAGGGATTATAGGGGAAAGGAGAGAAAATGAGTGGGAAAAATCAGAGAGGGTGACAAAACATGAGAGACTCCTAACTCTGGGAAACAAACAAGAGGTAGTGGAAGGGGAGGTGGGCAGGGGGATGGGGTGACTGGGTGATGGGCACTGAGGGGGGCACTTGACGGGATGAGCACTGGGTGTTATACTATATGTTGGCAAATTGAACTCCAATAAAAAAAATACAAAAAAAAAATAAATGAAACATTTATTTTAAAAAAAAAAGGAAAAGTCAGACACAAAGACAACATGTTGCATGCTTCTATTTATATGAAATATCCAGAACAGACAAATCACACAGAGGGAAAGCAAATTAATGGTTGCCTGGGGCTGGCATGAGAGGGGAATAGGGAGTGACTGCTTAGTGAGGATGGGGTTTCCATTTGGGATGAAGAAACTCTGGAATTAAATAGTTTCACAACATTGTGCATGTACTAAATGCCAATGGACTATACTTTAAAATGGTTAAAATGATAAATGTTATGTTATGCATATTACCACATAAGAAAAAAGTTTGAATGAATACATTTATAGCAGAATATAAAAATATGTATGAAAATAATAGTAGTTATTTAGTTTCGAGATGGTGGATATTTCTGGGAAAAAATACTGAAAATCAGAATGAAGCCATGGTACCTAAGCTATATGTATTCATTCATTCACTCATTCATAGGTGCAAGGAATGTTTACTGAATGTCTGTCATGTGCTAGTCACTATTCTAAGGGATGGATTACATCTGTGGAAAGGAAATAGAACCAGCCTTGTGTTGTGTTTGTAAAATTATTATGTGTATCCCAGAACCAATATAGCTACATATTATCAAATATGTATCTTCATGGCTAGTACCTGTATATTTAGTGCTTTTATTAAAGATACTGTAGTAAGTGATCCTACATTGTCTCATTTAATCATCATCAACCTTGTGAAATAGATCTTAATCCCACTCCACAGAGGAGTCACAGATGAGGCTTTCTGAGGGGTTGCAACTTGCTGAAAGTCACACAGCTAACCACTGGAGCTCACCTTTGAAACCAGAGTCTGATGTGTAACTTCCATGTGATATTGTGGGAAGGACAGTGCTGGTAGCAGCTCCCTAATTTGAGCCCCCATCAGAAGCAGGAGAGGCACCATTGAATTTTTCTAAACTTTGCTGTATGAACTCATAGGATTTTCTTGTAGAGATATAAGGAAGTCCTTATATAAAAATGTTTCTAGAAGGATCTAGAAACATTGGTCTATCTACATTGTTCTATATAAATAAACCTGGGATTATGGGTTTATGGAATGCAGCTGGTCTATCTACATTGTTGGTCTATCTACATTGTTCTATATAAATAAACCTGGGATTATGGGTTTATGGAATGCAGCTGGCTGAACAATGAGATGTAGTTATATAGGCTCTCAACCTGAGAGAATAATGAAGAATAAACACTAAGAAGCCACTAAGTGGTTGTCTTTGCACTAACTTGTACTGTACACATCATTAGATCTCATCTGTTACTTGGAAACATGTTCCGGTTCAGAAAAAGGGATCTTTTTTTTTTTCTTCTTTTCTTTTTCTAAACTGTATTTCATGGCTCAGATCCCTGGAAGAGGGATCTCCAGGGAGATGTAATGTAATGCTATGTCCGTACCTATTGTTTCCTTGTATCTTCCCCTACTAACTAGAAAATTAAGATTTTAAAAATCTGAGTTTATATTTGCCCCCCCCCCAAAAAAAGCAAATAACAAAAAAACTCCTTATTGGTCCTTCCGGGGGTTGCTAGAGAATCAACTCATTTTTTAAAAAATTGATAAAGGGCAAGGCATGTGGGTGACTCAGTCGTTAAGCATCTGCCTTTGCCTCAGGTCATGATCCCATGGTCCTCCATATCAGGCTCCCTGCTCCCTCTCCCTCTGCCTGCCAGTCCCCCTACTTGTGCTCTTTCTCTCTCTCTCTGCAAAATAAATAAATAAAATCTTTTTAAAAAAAGTTGGTAAAGGGCAAAAATCAAGGATTTTTCTGCCCTTCCTGCACAAACTATATTTTAGAGTAACTAATATTTCATAAGGAAAATCTCTCTTTATTAAAGAACTACAGGTAGTAAATGCAAAATGATAGAGAGGATTTTAAAAGCACCATTTTGCAACTCCTAATAAAATAGTGGATCTCAGTAACGACAGTGGATTGCTGCTGAAATCATTAGGTAGAGAGCTGACAAGGAGATTATAAAAGATGTATCAGGCTGAGGACACATATCCACCATCCAGGAAAGGTAAAAACAAAAGGATATCTTGTGCCACCTGATATAGTACAATATGAGTCCCTAGCACCCCAGCACCGCCTTGCAAAAAGAGCGAACCTGAGCTGAATCAAGATCTAAATCTGACTGCCAGTTTACAAGAAATATGGAAGATGGAGCAACATCCCAGAGAACACCAGGATGCAGCAATGAGCCATATCTACAGGACAAATGACTGGGTTTCTTAAACAAAAAACAGGAGAGGTCTTGTAAAAAGCAGGGGAGATTAAAAGAAGACATAAAACATAAAGCAACCTAATGCAACAGACAGACCTTGTTTGGATTCTGATTCAAATAAGTCAGAGATAAAAAGATATTTTTTAGTCAATTAGGGGAAATGTGAACATACTCTGATGTTAAAGAATAAATACTTATTTTGATAGGTTCCTTTTGGTAGTGTGGCTATGCTTAAAATATCAGCTAGAGATATACATATGGAAGCAATTATTGGTGAAATAATAGGACATCTAGAATTTGCATGAAAATACTCAAGGAGAGAATGGTGAATGAGATTTGTCACATGCCATGAATACGTGAGGATTACTATTCTCTGTATTCTTGGTATGTTTAAAATTTTCCACAATAAAAGATTAAGCCATGGTTAAATGAAGAAATAGTGAGCAAAGGAATTTTTAATGCAAATTATTTCCTGTGCATCTGAGGACACCCCACTGGCTCTCACCTCTCCTAGGAGCACACACACACACAACTGAGTCCTTTCCCCCCACCTTAGCTCCAGCATCTACCATGCTCTAAGGTCAGATAGGCTGCTTATCCCTAGGGTGGATGCTGTCACTTGACAGGACATGGTGGGCTTCTCTTGAATTTCCTGTGATGATCACTACCTTGCAGACACTCAGGAGGGGCACTGGAGGTGATAAACTGGACACAGTGAACAGCATGGGGGATTGGGTAGTTTGTAATGAATCCAAGAATGGGCTAATGTGGAAGAGGATAGGAAAGATTAAAAGTCTGAGGCAGATGGTATGGAATGGGTGGCATGGGATGTGCAGACCTGGGTTGGCTGGAAAACATACATGGAATAGTATGATTTGGATGGGATGGGGTAGGATGGAATGAAATGATAATTTAGGTTTTGCTTATGAAAGTAGCAAAAAAAGATGGTATGGCAGTAAAGTAATAGAAGTCTCAGAAAACAACACATACAGAAGCAAGTAACTCAAACAAGGTTATTAAGAAGTGACTAGAAATATCAGAGGACCCAAAACACTAAACACCTATTGTAATGATTTGATATCAATTAATCATCCTTAATTTTTTGCATTTGAATCCAAAGTATCAAGTATAACTTGCTAAGAACCATAATGAGATAAGAAACATAATGAGACTTGTTTGTGCTCCCCAGCCCTCCAGCCCCCACTAAGATGTGGGTTCACATTGATTATCTTATTTCTCAGACCTTAATAAAGCAACTTCCCTCTCACCAGGTACCAGGGGAAGAGTGGCTTCTGCCATGAGGCAGAGTGGAGCAGGAGAAGCGAGATTCTGGGAGGGATGTAAGTATTTAACGTATTTTTCCAGTGTTGTGGTAGATCTAAGATGGCCACAGATTCTCTTATACTACCGTTAGGACATGTGGTATTTTCTCCCTTTGAATTGGTTGGGTTCTGTGTCTATTTTCACCAACAGAAGATGTCAAAAGTGATCTGGTGCCAATTTCTGGCTCTGAATTCAAGACTGGCAACTTTGATATCTCATCTTTTGGAATGCTCACTTTTGGAATCCAGGGTTGCCATATAAGAAGTCCTGTTCCCTGGCTAGGGGGACCACCTGGACAGAGAGGAGGGACCCAGCCAAGCCCAATCAGCCCCCCACCCTCTACCTTACACCTCCTCTCAGGGCACCAGGCATGGAAGTGATGCTTCCTTGCAACCTTGAGCTGCCAGCTGAATACCACCAGTCATGCCATGTGGAACAGAAGAATAGCCCTGCTGACCTCTGTCCCAATCCCTGACCCTCAGATTATGAGCATAACAAAATGAGTGATACTTTAACCTACTAAACTAGGGCAGTTACTATTGCAATGATCATTGGAACAAGTGATGTTCTCTCAGTATGTGATATACAGATAGTAGCTCCTCACTACCATCCATGGGCAGTGGAACTGTGCACCTAGAGCCAGATTTGTTTTTCATCTGACTCAATCTTGTGACCAGAGGATGAGGAATCAGAGACAGGGACTAAGGCAAGAGCAACAAGCCCACCTGACCCACAGTCCTGAGCCCTGATATGAGAAGCCACAGATATCAGGCAGGGTGTGCCATTTTCCTGTTTGCCGGGACACAGAGACAAAGGAAAATCTCAAAGAAAGGAAAACAAAGGAAAGGACACTGAGCTTAAAGACTGAGCCCTGCTGGGTGGCCTTGTGCAAATGCCTGATTCTCTGAGCAGGTACTCTCCTTCCCAATGGCAACAGGCCTGCCAGGCCCTGAGATATGGGAGTTCTTACTTCCACTTTACAAGGCTGAAGGGGTTATGGGCTTCCCCCTCTGGAACAGCACAGCAAAAGGATGAAACACAGAGGCACTGGAATCATAGACACTGATTTGACCCTGATTCTACCACTTACTGTACCTCTCAATTTGCTGACTAGTAAGACAGGGACAAAAAGACTAACCCTTTAGGCCTAATGCAAGGATGATATGTCATGTTGTATGAAAAGTGCCAGGTACAATACAGACTCTTGATAAATTTTGCCCTCCTTCCCTAAACTCTCAGACAAAACCCCCTAACACTTCCAGGTTAGGCTTTTTCTTTTTTTTTTTTAAAAGATTTATTTATATATTCATGAAAGACAGAGAGAGAGAGAGAAAGAGAGAGAGAGAGGCAGAGACACAGGCAGAGGGAGAAGAAGGCTCCCTGCAGGAAGCCCGACATGGGACTCGATTCCGGGACTCCAGAATCATGCCCTGGGCCAAAGGCAGATGCTAAACCGCTGGGCCACCCAAGGATCCCCCAGGTTGGGTTTTATACTTTAAAAAGAAACAAAATCTTCTATATGATGTTTTAATTTTATTTTTAATCCAGAGAATCCTAAGGGGGTCAGCAAAACTTAGATTTCTTCCAGTGACCCTGATCCACTGGGTATCCATGAACTTGGTAGACCATATGTGTGGAGTTCAGGCTGCTGTGGTCTGTGGGAGTGAAGCGGGGCTTCAGACTCAGAGAGTTGATTTGAATGTTTACTCTAACATTTATCAACTCTGAGACTAAGGCAACCCCCTGAACCCCGCTGGGCCTCAGTTTTCCCACCTGTAAAGTGCTGCTACTAGAGCATCTCTTGTAAAGTTGCTGTAAGGATTCAGTGAAATAAAATGCCAGAACAAAGTAGGTGATAATTAAATAGTTAGCATCATCATTATCACTATCATCATCACATCTCCAAAGAGGATCCAGCAGGCTTAGAGAGATGAGGAAGAGACAAACACCTGGAGTCTCCACAAGGGCAAAATAAGTGACAGCTGGCAGCCTCCTTTTGCCTCTTGGCTGATTCAGCAAGAAGTAACTGAAATACCAGTAAATACCCTACTGAGGGGATAGGGTATTTCCGTGTTCACTGAGATACCCTCTTCTGGCACACAGGCTCTTGGGAAGAGACATACAAGCCCTCCACATGCATCTACTGAATGAGTTGGGAAAGGGCTACAGTACTTGACTCAGCAACCAAGGGGTATCTGATGGAGGGGTGCTGGACCCATCTATCCCCCAGGCCCGTTACTAATGGCTTTTGCCCCAGGGAATACCTGGCCAGCTTCTGACTCTCTCCCGAAGGACCAAACTCTTTTGGAATGGAAAGGGGCTAGTGGAGGTGGTCCTCAGAACCAACTGGTTCATTGAGGCCAGGGATGGTGGCAGGAAGAGAGGAAACAAAGAAGATAGGGCTTTACAGAATTCTTGTCCTCTGTGATGGAGGTACCAGCCAACTGTCAGCCTAGGTATAATCATAGGGAGAGATATCTCATTTATAACCTGGCTGCATTCTACAGAGCAGGTCCACTCCGTGGTGAGCCCTAATGAGTGGAGGACAGAGGAAGCCAAGGAGCTGGTGATTCTGCAAGCTGGGTGAGGCTGAGGAGAGAAAGGCCAGGTTCTGCAGGAACCTGCAGGAGTCTTTGTGATTAGAGATAGACTGAGATAGACAAAGGGTGCTGAGGAACAGAAATGACCTAGAAGGATGTTTACATAATTCACTGAGGGTACAATGATGAAAGCTCCCTCCTGCATCCTCTGTATTGACCTTCCATGAGGTATTCTTTACTTCCAAATGCTACTGTGGCAGCGAATGCTCTGTGGAACTCAGAGAAGGCAACTTTTCTTATCTGGCCATGACACTGCCATGCAGAGGGACCAGGGACCCATGTCAGAGGAAACCAGGAGAGATTAAGATCCAAGAAAATCACAGAAGTCCTGGGGGATCACACCAGGTCTTGGGGTTGAAGACTAAAGCAATCCAATTTGACCTCAAGATGGAGAGACCTCAGCTGATATCTGGGCTGGACATACCATCACACCATTCTCTGTAGGGGACATAGGTAGACACAGGCATGAACTTATATCCTGAGATGGTCTCTGGTGGCAATGAGAGTAGCCAAGGTCACACACACTATGACTGCCAAACCCCTGACCAAAGGGCTGTGTGATGGTGTCACCTCTCACCTGGAGGACACTAGCACTGGCAAGGCTCCCACAGCCAGAAGGAGAAGGAGCTCTGGGACTTTGGGCAAATTCAGTGGGATACACACTCTCCACTTTCCCTTATCCTCATCACATTGTGTGAGGTATAATTATCCTCTTTTTACAGATGGAGGCAAACGGGTTCAAAGATAATAAGAATTCACTGGGGCCAGTATTGGACAACAGGTCTATCTAGCTTCAGGGCTTCTATTCTTTTTACTATATTCTTTTGTTCCAGATGCCCAGCCCCCATCACTACTCCACTACCACCACCACCACCACCAGCAATATCACCACCTCCATTACCACGATCACTACAACCAATAGCAACATCACCACCTCCATTACATCAATGCTACCAATACTATCATGATCACCACTAATGATACCCTCATCACTATTAGCTGCACCATCACCAGCAATACCAAAGCAATAGGCATACTACCAACACTAGTACCACCTCCATCTGCACCCACACCAATATCAGAAACATTGCTACCCCCCAGTCACCACTACCAACAATCACACAAACACCAGCATCAATACCATATTAATAACAGAAAGACCAAGATTTGCCATACCATCTTGAAGGAAAGAGTAAAGGATGCCTAAGAGAAAATTGAAAAGTGAGAGAAGAATGGGTAAGCAAGACAAAAAAACATGATAATTAAATGCCAGCCTCAAACTGACATCTCAATGTCAGGAACACCCAAAGTTAGTGCAAGCCCAGGAAGAGATCAAGCTGGGGAATACAATTCCCTTTGACTAGAAATGCCCCCAGTGGCCCTGGAATTATGTGTGGGAAATCTTGAGCCTATTCTATTCTCAATCCATTTCTACCAACATGGCCCACATTTTGCTCTCCTGGCTCCCTTCCCCATCTGCCCTCCTAGGCTTGCACACACCTACCCCAGGCCCAGCTCAGCAGAGCTGATTTGAAACCAAGTTGGTTGGGACCAAGACCTGTCTTTGTCTCACACAGTGACCCCCTAGATGGGGACTCTGAAGACCCAGGTCCGAGCTATGCGGATCTGTCATGAAACGGGCGGCCCAGCCTGGATTCAACACTGTACTGCATGATGATCACAAGTGAGATGAGTGAAGTGCAGCCCCACACTGAGACAGGAAATGTCTGAGGACAGACTAGAAAGTGAGTTCCAGGGGAAAATGAGCTAAAGGCAATTACCAGCTAAAGGCAGTTTCTTGAACTAAAGATGGTGTTTGACCAAGAAAACACAAGATAGCCTCACAGAGAAAAGGAGTTTCTTTTTTCTTCACTGACTCCATGTGAGCTCTGACAAGCTACTGAGACCCAATTCAACTTCTTCATCTATAAAATGGAGAGAACACCTACCTCACAGGACTGGGTAACCACTGATGTCTAAAACTCACTTGACAGCAACAGTGAATGTAGAATAAATGAGTGAATACGTGAATAACTCTGCACTGAGGACAGCCTGTCACCTCTCTCAAGTGGCCTGCTACCTTGGGCATTTAGCTCTGGAAACTGCCAAAGTGCCATCAGTCATGGCTCTCACAGTCCTGTGGCACTCTTGGCTCCTCATGGTCTGCCTGAGGAATCAATTGGACAGTCTGGAGGCCAAATTTATGTCTCCAGCCACCAAGAGGATTCTCCTGTAGATGGAAGCTTCTGTTCACTTCAGTCACACATGGTCTTAAATTTATGCTGCCAGACTTCATTAGGACCCAGGTTTGCTAGAACCATTAAAGGAAGGGGGAGAAGAAAGGGTGCTTTAGAAATGGAGTGTGAAATAAGGCAAAGAAAAGTTTAATGGGGCTAGAATCAAGTCGGCAAAATGCCTTATTAATAGTTCTTTTATCCCTTGTCACACTGCTTATTAAATGCCTCCTGATGTCAATGTCTCCACATTCCTGGCTGCAGCCCAGCAACTCCTGTCCAACAAGGGGGACCCTGTCAGCAGATTGATGCTAATTCTGGGGTCCTCTCATGGATCCTCACATCCTCACCACAACGGGTGATACAGGTGCCCCCCACTCAGCAAGCCGGACAAAAACTCAAAAAGCAAATCCTATCCCCCAAAACCACCAACCCTGAGGGTGAGGTTAAGGAGGCAGTCAGAAGAAGGTATTAGCAGAGGCACCAAGACACTGATGGAGTCTATGGACTAGGGAGTGCAAGAAGGAGATGTCTTGCTTTCCCTGCGGGAGAGAAGCATAGGGTGCCTGGTACATAGTACATGTCTTCCCATTGGCTTTCCAGGTCCATCCTGGGGGGAGCAAGATCATGGCCTTCCATGGCCAGATGCACTGCTAGGAGGACCACACCACCAGTTCATTTTCACATCCAGCAAATGTTTATTGAACCCCAGTGTTCTGGGTCCCAGCTGGATCCAAACCCTCCCCTGCCCAGGAGGCATTCACTCTGATCCACCCAAACCTTCCAGCCCACCTCCTGCTTACAGTGCTGGTGTGAGGACTCTGTTTTGCAGTGGGAGAGTTGGCAACTGCATTCATGTCCACAAACTGGGAAGTTTGGCGAGAGGGGCCCAGGATCCCTGAGGATGGAAACCTTGGCTGTTCTCACTAAATAGAGATTTGAGATCTCCAGGAAGAGGACCAGATGGGGCACTGCTCACTCCAGACTCTGTCCACAGTGACAACCAGCTGGGATGACAGCCATCCTTCTGGCTCTGGACTATATAAGGATATGTCAAAGAGTCAGCTGAGTTTCTAAAAAGCAGGTATCATGAGACACAAGAAGGTTGTAGAGAAGATTTTCTGGGGTGGGAGGGCAGATGGGCATGAAAAACCCAAAGGATCCTGGGGTTGATGGGTAGCACAGAGCTACAAAGGCCTCTTGCCACCAGAGCAAGAGGTCTTGCCACCTGCTGGACAGTAGGACCATCTAGAACTTGGTGCATGTTGGTAAGGCCTAGGCTAGCCTTGAGGAAAGAGAGTAGCTGCAGACCTTTGGGACAGCCCTGGCTTATTATTTATCAGTCTGCCATTTTAGGCACTAAGGACCTTTGTGACCTCTGGTATTCGACAATAAACTACAGGTCAAGGAAAAGGTGCCAGGCCCTATCACAGAATAGCAAGGCTGAAAGACTCCATAAAAATCTCTGGGCCAGAAATGAGGTTCTTCTAACAACCTCACACCATAACAATAATAAGAATACTGAGCACTTATATGTCACTTCTTGTGTCACATGTGTTTTATATACTTTAACCCATGAGATAGGTTCTATTATTGAGCCCACATTACAGATTGGGAAGTTGAGCCACAGAGATATTAAGTAAGTTCACCCAGTAGCACATAGCTATGAAGTGGTGGAGCTGGGATTTGAATCCAGGGGGAATGGCTCAGAGTCCTCTTCAATTCTAACCTTTACCATTCCAATGTTTTGGCTAACAACTGTCTGCCCTTAGACATTGTAAACCTATTGGGGATCAGAGTTGGGATGGGCTAGAAGCAGAGGGTATAGGGATACCCAAGATGAATGTCTTTAAGGGCCCTACCTGCCTGCTGGCTATGGCTCAGCCCCTCTTAGCTAAAAAGCCTTTGTGTAGACACCTCTCTGCTGGAGGCAAGGTAGCCATTGGTGTATTACAGCATCCCTGCCTCTTCAGCCCATAGCCCTGACTGTGACCTCCTATGTGCTAAAGGGCACCCAGAGTTCTCCAAGTGACACACATTCCTTCTGAAATATAAGAGGGACATAAAATTGCTGCCAGCAGACCTATGTTCTTATTCTGGTTTGACCTTTTGTTAGCTGTGTCATAAAACAACTGTCACAAACTGAACACCTACAGTGTGAGGGACTATACTGAGGGATGTAAACACATTCATTCTCTCTTTTATCTTTACAGAAACCTTGTGATTCAGCCTCACATTCCTGTTCTCAAAAGAGGTCCAGGAGACAGAAGTGAAAACCTTAGACTCATGCGTTGAATGCACGAGAATCTGAATTGAAAATGAAGCTCGTATGATTCCAAAGTCCATGCCCTTTTGGGTCCACAAAGCTGCATTAGTATTGTTATGGTTGGTTTTATATTTTGCTTATTAATTTTAACTTTTCAGAATATTCTCATATTCATAATCTACTTGATTGTGCCACTCACTCTGAGTTTACTTGCCTTCTTTGAGTTACAGTTCTCTCAAGACTAAGAAAGTGAAATCCAACCTCAGCATTCCTCGATGTATTATTTTATAATCCTTATGACACCTGGGAGAAAAGCAAGCCAGCAAATATAATCCCCATCTTATGAATGAAGAAGCTAAAGTATGGAGAATTCATTCAATGGATTGGCTAACATATTGTGGTGATAGCAGTAAAAATAGTAACAACAACAATAATAGCAGCCATTTGAATATTTGAACCCTTACCACATGCCAAGGAGTGCCCGAAGCACATTATATATTATCTCATTTAACCTTCAAAGCAGTTTTATAAGTTAACTATTATTACTACCCTTGATTCATAGATAAGGAAACTAAGGTCAGGACTCAAACCACATTCCTAATTCCTATTTGATTGTCTAGTTATGTATTTTTGCCCCGCTTTATGTTCTTCCATTGTTTATTGATCCCATACCTCTCCAAGAGCCTACTATATGCCAGGTATGGCACTCAGTCTGGGAACGCAGTGGTAAACAATAAAGACAAAGACTCTGCCCCAAAGTGGTTTATAGCCAGTGTGTCATGCAATGATATAGTCCCTAAGATCCTGACAATCCTTAGGTCAGGGGCTCACGCGGGAATGGGTAGAGATCTAAGTTCACCATCACTAACTTTTTCCAGGTCTCCAACAGAAGATGTTGTTTACCAATGCTCACTAAAGGAGCTATTTGACCTCAAGAATGAGCTTTTTGCCTTGACCATGTCTTTTTTATTTTAACTCACAACCAGCCTTATTTAATTTGTACCCAAAGACGGAGAGAAAATAATATACTTTTAATGAAGAAAAAGAAGAAGACGGGGACAAAGAAGCTGCAAAGTAGCTTACTAAATTTCAGGATGGCATTAAACCTACTCATGTGATTCAAGCTCATTTACTTCTCTCGAAGTTGGGTGACAAGAACATATATTTCCCTGGAAATGTAGCACACTAAAGCCACTGTAAATAAGGGCCTGAAAAATCACTTTTATCTACATGATGATTTATGAAATTCCCCATTTTCTTCAGCTGACTGAATCCACAACTCTGGATGGAGCTAGCCATGTTTCCATTCCAAACTCTAATTATATGATGTGAATTCCAAACTTCATCTTTCTGAATTCCAGCCTTGTGAGCCTCTCTGCAGTCTAGGCTTAAAGTGATTGGGCTCCAGCATCCAGTTCAACATGATGACAATGGAAGTATCCTTTCTTTCCCCCAAAATTCATTTCCCATACTAGATCTACATTCTTAGTGAGTGATACTAACATCAACTGAGGCCTCACTCAGAGGCCCAGGAATCATCCAAGACATCTTATTCTCATAAAGACTTGTCCTCATCCTATCAACCATTTGATCCTTAAATTATACTTGCTCAGATTCCCTCAAATATATTCCTTCTCTCTACCTTAGGACCAGAATCCCTCCATCCTCTTCACTGATCTTCCTGTTTCTACCAATTGATCCCCACTAATTTTTTCTATTGGGTCTACAGTGATTATTTTAAAAATCATAATCTGTTTATAAAGGCCATGTTTCTTAACCCATCTTATCAGTCTTAAATGTCCATACAGTCTCACTCCTCTTGCCTCTGCAATTCATGTACCACTCCCTTTTTGTAACACATACTTTTCTCATCTTCTATGCATAATAATAACCTGTATAATACCGAATGTTTGTGTTCCCTCAAAATTCATAGGGCGAAAGACTAACCCTCCAGTGTGATGGTGTTAGAAGTGGGATATTCGAGGAGTAATTAGGTTTAGATGAGGTCAGGAGAGTAGAAGTCCCTGTGATGGGATTAGTGCCCTTCAAGAAAAGGAGAGCTTAGAGCTCCCTATCTCTGACATCTGAAAACTAAGAAGAGAGTTTTCACCAGACACCAAGTGTGCTGGTGCCCTGATCTTAGACATCCCGGCCTCTAGAACTTTGAGAAATTAATTTCTGTTCTTTAAGCCACCCAGTCTATGAGATCTTGTTATAGTATCCCAAACTGAGTAAGACACACATGTTCAGTCTTCAAGGCTTAGTGTAATCATCACCTCTTCCTGGAAGTTTCCAACTCCCATCCAGGATTGGTTACCATGGGATTCATCACACTGTCAGGTAAATAACTGTCTGCTTGGCTCTCTGCCACCTGAATTGTGAGTTTCCTGAGAGAATGATCCATTTTTTTGTGTGTGTATCTTTAAAGTTTAACACTCTGCTTGATCAATGGTAGAGTTCAATTAAATGCTTATCATATGGATCAATAGATGGACGAATGAGGGAATGCATAAATAGGTTATTCACACCCTTCCTTCTCTCCACACTCCTTTCATCTCTTCTGGAGATCGCTTCTGGAGATAGAGTTTAGTCCGCTATCATCTTGGTTTGCTCCTGATCATTGCATGACATGGAACTCTCCATAGTTCTACAACACAATGTAGTGTTTTTCAGACTTCTAAAAATCAATCTAAGAAAAACATTTTATTTTATTTATTTATTTATTTATTTTTTTAAGAAAAACATTTTAAATCAGAGTTCAAAACATTTACACACACACAGCCCCAAACAAAATATCACAAACAATATTCACCCTTATAGCATGCAATGCAACTAGTATTTTTTATTGTATTTTCTTTCATTCTCTTTTATACTACCTTTTTATGTGCTGGTTACAGTCCACTAATTGATTTCACTGCCTACTCTTTATGAGTCACCATTTGAAAAACATTGTTGAAGAGTAAATTCCTAAAGATATTGACCTCAAATTTCTTCGAAGCAAAAGCTTACAATTATCCATTCAAGCCTTGGTGACATTTCAAATAAGCTTATAAGATGTATGATTCCAAGTAACACTACTTTTTTTTTTAATTTTTATTTATTTATGATAGTCACACAGAGAGAGAGAGAGAGAGAGAGGCAGAGACACATGCAGAGGGAGATGCAGGCTCCATGCACTGGGAGCCTGACGTGGGATTCGATTCCGGTCTCCAGGATCGCGCCCTGGGCCAAAGGCAGGCGCCAAACTGCTGCGCCACCCAGGGATCCCTACTTTTTTTTTTTTTTTTTTTAAGTAGGCTCCATGTCCAGCGTGGGGCCCACTGTGGGGCTTGAACTCACAACCCTGAGATCAAGATCTGAGCTGAGATCAAGAGTCAGATGCTTAATGGATTGAGCCACCCAGATGCCCTGAGTAGCATCACTTCTTAATGAATTTCAAGGAATAAATTAGTTGCATAATGTACCATAAATAATTAAATAAGGTTTTGCACTATGAAGTAGGGATGAATAAGAATAAAAAATTAAGAAATGTCATGCTAACATGCAACCACACCAATGATTGCATTAGATTTAAATAGCTAAACACTCTAATTAAACAGCAGAGATTATCAGACTGGATCAATAACAGGAATATTCAACTGCATCCTGTGTACAGAAGGTGTACTTCAACATTATAAAGCAGGTTAAAGTAAAATGATGGGAAAATAGACTATTCAAAAAATAAATATAAGAAAAATGGTGAGACTATATTAACATCAAACAAAATAGATCTCAAGACAAGGAGTACGGTCAAAGATAAATGCTAACACTTCATAGTAATAAATGAGATAACTCATCAGGGAGACATAAAAATTTTAAATGCGTAAGTTACTAATAATGGAGCTTCAAAATACATGATACAAAATATAACAGAGCTAGAGGAGAAATAAATAAATCTATAACTTCAACTGTAGGTTATATTGCTTTTCAGTAACTGATTTTCAAAAACAGAAAAAATGACAAGGATACAAAAATTCAAACAACACTGTCAACCAGCTTGACCTCATTGACATTTAGAAAAGACTACACTCAATAACCACACAATCATGCTATTTCTCAGGGAAAAAGGGACATTCACCAAGATGGACCATATCTAACACTGTAAAATAAATCTCAATAAATTTCAAAATAGCCAAATCTTATAGAACATGTCTTATGTCCATGACATAATCAATCTAAAATCAATAACAATAAAATATCTATAAATTCTAAGGAATTGGAAAATAAATAGCACACTTCTAAGTAGCTCATATATAAAAAGAGAGAGAACAAGAGAGAGAGAATTTATGATTTTAAATGTTTTTTATTAGAAAAGAAGAAAAGTGTAATTTCAGTGATCTAAGTTTCCAACATAAGAAACTGAAGAAAAAGAAGCAAATTAGAATCAAAGTAAGAGGACATCTGGGTGGCTCCGTGGTTGAGCATCTGCCTTTGACTCATGTCACAATCCCAGAGTCCCAGGGTGGAGTCTCTCATCAGGCTTCCCAAAGGGAGCCTACTTCTCCCTCTGCCTATGTCTCTGACTCTCTCTGTGTCTCTCATGAATAAATAAATAAAATCTTAAAAAAAAAGAAAGTAGAAAAAAGGAAATTATAAAGATAAGGAAGAAACTAACAAAAATAGAAAGTAACAGTAAAACTAAAAGCTAATTCTTTAAAAAGATGACTAAAATAGGTAGAAATCTACAATGATTAAAAAAGAGAATACAAGTTTTAAAATGTCAAAAATGAAAGTATCAGTACAAATGCAACAGATATTAACAGGAAAAGCACAAAATATTATGAAAAATTTTGTGCCAATAAATTTGACAAATCTGATAAGATACATAAAGTCCTTGAAAAACACAAATTACCAAAAGTCACACAAGAAAATTAAAAATCTGAATATATCAATTGTATCACTTTTTCTGCATGATAAAAGTTATCCCAAAATTTAGATGCTTAAAACAATAAACATTTATGTCACAAATTTCTGAGGCTGAAGGTCCAGGAGTATTATATGTCAACTATGTTGCAATAAAGCCGAAGGAAAATGAGATTAAAGCTACATTTAGAATAAATTATAGAGAACAAACTGATGGTTACCACAGAGGAGGGGTGGGGAGGTGAAATAGGTGATGGGGATTAAAGAGTATACTTACAATGAGCAACAATGTGTGGAAGTGCTGACTTGCTATATTGTACACCTGAAACTAATATTACACATGTTTACTAACTGGAATTTAAATAAAAACTTAAAAAAATAAGAACATAAATTAATCTTTCTAAAAAGGGAAAAAAAAAAGAAAACTAGGAGTAGCTTAAGGAGTGATTCTCTCTCAGTATCTCTCATAAGATTGCAGTCAAGTTGTCAGCCAGGCTTCAGTCATCCAAAGACTTAACTAGGCTGAAGAATTCATTTTTATGCTTACCTCCATGGTTGTTGGCAGGCCTCAGTTTCTTTTCTTTTTTTTTTTTTTTTAATTTTTATTTTTATTTATGATAGTCACACACAGATAGAGAGAGAGAGGCAGAGACACAGGCAGAGAGAGAAGCAGGCTCCATGCACCGGGAGCCCGACGTGGGATTCGATCCCGGGTCTCCAGGATCGCGCCCTGGGCCAAAGGCAGGCGCCAAACCGCTGCGCCACCCAGGGATCCCAGGCCTCAGTTTCTAAATGACTGTTGGCAGAGTCCTCTATTACTTGCCACATGGGCCTTTCCACAACTGTCCTCACAATACAGCTCTTAGCTTTCCCCATAGTGAATGATCTAAGAGACAGACATGGGCTGTAATCCTTTACAATCTTTTCATAAGTGACATTCCATCAAATCTGTGGTGTGTTATTGGTCACACAGACAAACTCTGTTATAGTGTTGGAGGAGACTACATAAAGGTATAAATATCAAAAGTGAGAACCTTTGGTGGCCATCTTGGAGGCTGGCTACCATATCTGTAACTACTAAAGAAATAGAATTCCTAAAAAAATTGCAAAAAGATAGCTTCATATTCACATAATTTTATCAATGATTTTTCTAAATATTAACAAAAATAGCCCAGAAATATAGCTGGCAAGAATACTTGTCAATTCATTTTATCATACCATACTTAAGACTGACACCAAAACCTAATAAATGTATAACAAGAAAAGAAAGTTAAAGACTTATCTCCTTCATGAACATATACACAAAATCTTTAACAGAATATTAGCAATACATAAAATTAACTCACCAGTGTCATTTATACTAGGAATGTCAGGTTAGTTCAACCTTCAAAAATCATTTAATATAATTTAGTACATTAATAGAATAAATAAGAAACTCTAGATGGATCATCACCATAGTTACAGAAGAAGCATTTGAAACAATTCAAGACTTATTCAAGAAAAAACTCTTAGCAAATTTGGGGTTGAAGGAAACCCTCTCAAACTTATAAAGACAACAACTAAAATTCTATAGCTAAAATCAGACACTGGTTAAATATTGAATGTTTTCTCCATAATTATATCTGCTCCTATCTCTTTTAATCTTTTCACATTATTCTAGAGGTTCTAGCCATTGCAATAGGCAAGAAAAAGAAATTAAAAGGCATAAAGATTGAAAAAGAAGCAAAACTGTGTTTTCATATGACTTAATTGTTAGAAGGACATCCTGAGGAATGTAAAAAATACTGAGTTATAATTAATCAAGGTAAAAAATACAATGTCAATATTCAAAATCAATGGCATTTCTATATATTGGCAGCAAACAGCTAGAAAACATATCATTTATAAGAAAATAAAAAAACGAAAACACTGAGGAATAAATATTACAAAGGGCATGCAAAACTTCTATTTTAAATATAAAACCTAAAACATTGTTGTGAGGGGCACTTGGGTGGCTCAGTCAGTTTAGCATCTGCATTGGCTCAGGTCATGATCCTGGGACCCAGGGATCAAGCCTCACAGCAACAGGCTTCCTGCTCAGTGGGGAGCCTGCTTCTACCTCTCCCTCTGCCTCTCCCTCTGCCTGCCACTCTCCCTGCTTGTGCTCTCTCTCTCTCTCTCTCTGTGTCAAATAAATAAATAAAATAAAATAAAAAAACACTGCTGGGAGAAGCAAAGACCTAAATAAATGGCAGAATATATTGTTCATGATTTGGAGAAGTCAATATTATTAAGTAAGATGTTAATTCCTCTAAATTGGTCAACAGATTCAATGTAAATCAAATGAAAATTTCAACAGGCTTTTTGGTATAAACTGACATCTGTAGTTTAAAATTTATTTGGAAATATAAAGATCTAGAGTAATCAAATTGGTCTGGAAACAAAAGAACAAGCTGGGTGACTCAGACCACCTGATACCAAGACTTACTATAAAGCCACAGTAATTAAGAAAGCATAGAGAGACTAGATATAGAATTACATATATATGGTCAATTCAATTGAATTTTGGCAAAGATGCCAAAAGAGTTTAATGGAAAAGTCTTTTCAGAAATTAGTGCTGGAACTAGATAAATGTATGGGAAAAATGTAACCTCTACCTTAACTTCACACCACATACATACACAAACACACCAACTCAGACATGAGTTAATTCAAGATGGACCACAGACCTAAACAAATAGTTTAACTATAACAATTTTAGGGAAAAAAGTAGGAAAATATCATCCCAGTTTTGGAAAAGACAAAAATTTCTTAGGAAAGATAAAAATTACTAACCAATAAAGAAAACTGTTAAATTGGAACCTCATCAAATTTCTAAAATTTCATTCATCCAATGAGACTTTTCAAAAAATGAAAAAACAAGCCATAGACTGGGAAAAATATTCAAAAGACATATAACTTATGAAGAGCTTGTTTCCAGAATACATTTTTAAATCTCTCCAAATCAGTAATAAAAAGCTAAACAACTTAACCAAAAAAAAAAAAAAAGGTCAAAAGACTTGGATAGTACACAGAAGATATAGAAATGGCCAATAAACACATTAGAAGTGCTCAAGATCATTATGATTCTAGGAAATGAAAATTGAAACCACCATAAGATACCACCTCACACCCATTAGAGTGGCTAAAATCAAAAAGACTGACAACATTATAGGTCAGAGAGGAAGTGGACAACCAGAAGTTTCACACATTGCAGGTGGGAATATACAATGATATGATCACTTTGTAAATCAGTGGGGAGGTTTCTCTACACCTATACTTACTCTACAAGGCCACCATTCTTCTCCTGGGTATTTACCAGAGAGAAAAATATATATCTGCAAAAAGGCCTGTAAAAGATTGTTGGTGGAAATTTTAATGTAGTATTCAAAAACTGGAAATAACTCATATGTCTGCCAACCATGAAAAAGATTTAAGAGTGGTATCCTCACATATATAACAATATGACATCTCAAAACATTTTATTTAATGAAAGAATCAAGACACAAAAGAATATAAACTTCCATTTATATCAAGTTCAAGAACAAGCAAAACTAATGTATGGTGATAGAGGTCAGAGGAGTAGTTGTCCATGGCAGGTGAGGATTGACCTGAAGGGGGCATGAGAGAACTTTCTGGGATGATGGAATTTTCTACATCATAAAGTGTATGCATTTGTCACAACTCAGTGGGTTATACAATTATGATCTTTGCAGTTCACAGGATATAAATTTCATCTCAATAAAAAAAAAGTGCAGTGAGACGTCATTGTATTTAGCTGAATAAGCAGTCATTTTATCTGGAGCATGATATATAAGACGACATGACCAGAGCCTGTACACACAGCTATGCTTAAAACAAACGCTACCTCTGGACATGAACAATAAATTGCCCTCTTTACTTAAGCTACTTTGTATTGGATTTCTGTCACTTAAAATTAAACAGATTCTAACATGTTAACTGGTTCCTAAAAGTGAGGTGCTACAAGTGACAGGCCCTAAAAATGTGGAACTGTATGAGTCTACACCCAGGAATAGGAATTCTTCCTTACCCATATAGGAAGCTAGGCAGTTCTTCTCATTAGTCACAAAGCAGTAGTTACACTGTGGGACTTAGATCACTGGTCTACCACAGATGGAGCTTTGGGGGACCTGGCTCAATAATATCAGAATGTGGGGCACCTGGGTGACTCAGTCAGTTAAATATCTGCTTTTGGCTCAGGGCAGACAGCCTCCTTCTCCCTCTACCTCCTTCAGTGCTCTCTCTCACTATCTTTGTCTCTTCTTGTCCCCCTCCCCCTCTCTCTGTCTTAAATAAATACAATAAAATATTAAAAAAATAATAATATCAGAATGTTGGGGTCTGTTGACTACTACTTGCTGCTTTCAGTGAAGTCTCCCCTTCCTCCTCCTACACTTTGGTTGAGCTAGCCCATCTGAAAGCAGAAAGGAAATATCAGAAGGCTTACTGAAAGGTCCTTTGTGCTCATAGTCGATGATCCTAGATGGCTGACAATCAGGTAATAATGTGCTTGGAAGGTTTGCAAAAGTCAAATCCTCCACTCCTAAATAATGTCAGAAAAAAACAATGGCAGAAAATGGAAAAGATATGGGAATGAAGCCAATTGAGACTCAAGAGAAGTTAAGGAGCTGGGATAAAGCTGACTGTTGGGTCTCCTGCACCCACATGTAGCCTCCTCCCACCTCCTACCCTCACCATTTCCCCTGACCCTCAGCATAGAGAGCCAGGTGGTGAAACAAGCCTAGGATCCAGAAGGGATTCTATCCAGTGCAGCATTTTCAAACAAAAGCTAGGGAGAGGGGCTAGACAGTACTGCCATGTTTTTGTAAGAGGCAAAAGCACTCAGGCTAAGTCCAGGTTCAAGAAGCACAGCAACAAGAGCTCTGTGCTGGTTACCAGGCCACTGAGTCTGTAGAGTTGTAACAGACTGGAAGCCAAGGGAAAGTCATTTAAGGGAGTGATACTGCCAAGACAACTCCAGCTCCCACATAGAAGCCCAATTGCCCAATTGCTCAAAACTTAGAACAAACTGGAGGCTGTGGGACACATGCCAGTGAGAACCAGGGGCCCCCAGTAGTACAGTGTCTGAGGGAAAGTCCCTAAAGCACTGAACAGAGAAGTCCTTCCAAGTGCCCCACCAGTTGGCTAAATGGTGGCCTCCAAAAGATATGTCCATGTCCTACTTCCTGTCAGTATTAACATTATTGGAAGAAAGGCCTTTGCAGATGTTGTTAAGAATAAAGATGAAGAAATTATCCTAGATTATCTGGGTGGGACTTAAATCCAATAACAAATGTCCTTATAAGAAACACATGAGGGAGACAGAGAGATGACAGACACAGAGAAGAGGCAGTGTGAAGCCTGAGAGGAGTGATATGGCTGCAAGCCAAAGAAACCACCAGCAGGAGTTAAATGAAAGGATCCTTCTCTTCTCTAGCCTCCAGAGTGAGGCCCTCCTTCTACCGTAATGGGGTCTTCTGGGCTCCAGAACTGTGAGAGAATAAATTTCTGTCATTTTAAGCCACTCAGTTTGTGGCAACTTGTTACAGCAGCCCTAGGAAACTGGTAAATCCTCTTGCAGATATGAACAAGGAAGATTCTCCCGAAGAGCAGCATGAAGCAGCTGACTGGCCAGCCAAGGCTCTCACTCCCTCCATGGCCAGGGTGGGGAGGTTTTGCTGTGACTATCCTGCTGCCTTCACACTGTTCCTCTAATGGGCCAAGAATGTCCAGGAATACCAGTCTGTGTCTGAAGTTCTTCCCTCCCTGGAGACAGACGTGGTGAATCCAGCCCTAACCTCACCATCACGTGCAGAGCTGGCCCAAATCTCTTAAATCAGAGCCATAGGCACTAGTGGCCTGTGATTAAATACAGATTACTGACTAAATCATCTATTAAAATAATTTTTAAAGCTTGGGAAATATTATATATATATATATATATATATATGCTCTTTATGGACTCTGCCTTGATTTTTTTGTGAATACACTTACTATGGCATCTGAGTTAAATTTTTTCTTCACAGAAAGAGCTCTGGAGAGCTAGGACCCCATACCTCCACCAGGTCTCACTTATAACTGATGGCAGCACCACTGCCCTCTGTGGACATCAGTCTCACCACGTGTGAAACCAAGAGTGTAGATTAGATATCCTCCGTGTGCTGGATCCATGGCATTCTGTAGTGGCATCTCTGGGTGATCTCTTCACATCTGTGCATTCCACTTCTGCACCTTCACTAAGGTGGGAATGACAACCCAAACTCCAAAGGGATGAGGGAGAACCTAATGAGACATGACAATAAAAGAGCTTGAGCAACAGGGAGCTCTGATCAGAAGCCATCTCTACTGCTGAGGAAAGGAGACAGGACAGAAGAGTTTGGGCATCTTGCTCCCTTAGTAGAAGTGGGAGGAGGGAGAGGACAAGTAAGAAAACACATTTTTTTTTTTTGCTAAGCAACATGGAAGCCTTGAAGACTACAGCTGTCCTGTGGGCTGCTTTCATTTAATGATGAAACAGATACAGGTGGGGCTGTGTAGTGGGACAGGCTCTGGGCATGTGCCAGAGTTGCTTGAAGGGCTTTTAAAAACACAAATTGTTGAGTCCTATCCTAGAATTTCTGATCCAGTAGGTCTGGGATAAGGCCCAAGAAACTGAGTTTTTAACAGGTCCCCAGGGGATGATGATACTATAGGTCCAGAGACCACACTTTAAGTATCACTGCCCCAGATTGTAAGTCATTCAGCCAGCATCTATTTGGCACCTATGAAGTGCTTGGCACTTCCACTCTGTGGAATTAGAGTCAGTGTGCCATTCTACGATTCAGGTCTACCATTAAATAGTTGTGTGTGACCCCTGGACTTATTTCTCATCTGTAAAATGGATATATTTACGACTTTTATGAGTAAATCTCTGAAGAGAAAAAAAAAGCACCATGCAAGATCAACATCCAACTTTGTGTGTCCTTTCTATCACTTTTCCATTAGAGTCTCCAGGACCAACATTTTGGAGAACACATGAGGAAGACTGAGGGAATGTACACCTGTCTGTCCCATGACAGGGATTCCAGGACCAGGTATCATTATACTGGCACTTTCCTTTCTTCTTCTTCTTTTTTTTTTAATATTTTATTCATCCATTCTTGAGAGACACACAGAGAGAGAGGCAGAGACATAGGCAGAGGGAGAAGCAGGCTCCATGCAGGGAGATGGAGGGACTCAATCCTGGGACTCCAGGATCACGCCCTGAGCCAAAGGCAGATGCTTAACTGCTGAGCCACCCAGAGGTCCCTACTAGGCCCTTTCTTTAATCCCACTGAATCCTCCAAAATTCTGTGACATCCATACTATGATCTCATCTAACAGGTAGGGGAATTAAGGCTTGGAGAGGTTAATTTTCTTGCTTCCTGGCTCAGAAATGACAAGGTTGGGGTTCTACAAGTCCTGCCAGGCTCCAAACCCCAAGTTCTTTCAGCTTCTCTGTGCTCCATTTCACCTGTATAATATGGGCAGGGTTGTCATCAGGTTTAAATAAAATAGGATATAAAACCCCTGGGGCCCTGCAGGGTTCCATGAGTGCTCACCACCCAATTTCTCTCTCTCTCTCTCCAACACTCTCTGGCCTCAGCAGGTGATCCCTCCAAGACATTGATGCCACCATGGTGTTCCACAGCAGAGGCTGACAGAAGGTCCTTCTGCTCAGAAGATGCCTTTGGAGCCTCAGTGTCTAAGCTGGTGAGCATTCCAATGGATCAGTTGTTCAGTGAGCAAGGCAGAACATGAGGATGTGCTCTAGGCACACATAAGGAACAGCAGGGGAAGGTGGGGTGTGGAGAGTGGGGCTGGATCCTATCAGAAAGGTGGGAATTGAACGGTTTTAGAGAAGAGGCAGGATGGTTCATGAAGGCGACTGGGGAAGAAAGAGACAGAGGCAGTGGCCAGTCAGTGCTGATGACAGAGCCAAAGCATAGAGGAGCCATGAATTTGTTCAGCAGGAGGAACCTGGGATGGGCAACAGATGGGATGTGAGAAATCATAATTTAGGTGGTGATGAAGTTTGCAGATAACCTCATCAAAAATCTCAAGCTTAGACATCATGGCTATTACTTCCTGATTTCCTTTGGTGATGTTTGTTTTTTAGTACCAGGGCAAGAGATAGCAAAGCAATACCCCCTGGCAGAGAAGACCCCAGGGACCAGGAGCAGAGGCTACACTTGCAGACCTTAGGGTCAGACAAAGAGGAGCTCCACCCTACAGCTCCTGCAGGCTGAGTTAGTGCCCTTAGTCATTGGGGAATGTGTTGCACTCCGGGCTTTCAAATATCTTCCAAAAGTGAGAAACTCCATATGCTTGTTACAAATAGGCTGCAAGGAACAGAAGCAAAAGGAGACAGCAGGCCTGAGGTAGACACAATCAGGCCAGTTGGCTCCAGGCTACACTCACAATTCTGCTACTGTCTTGCTGAATGCCTTGAAGCCTTGGCTGAGAAATGAAATGATACTTACCAATAGTGATGGCAGAAGGAGTGGTGATGCTTTTGAGCACTGGGCACCTGCTGTATCCTATAGTTGAGTCTAGCTGGTTCCTCTCCTTGCCTTAAGAGCCCAAAAGAAGAATCTGAGACTGATCCACCTCTGAGTCTCCCAAGCCCCTCCCAGTTGCCTGCTGTGGTAACTGTCTTATTGTACAAGAGAGGTGCAGGAGGAGCCATAAGAAAAAGACAAAATCATCTTCCCAGGTCCTAGCCTGATACTATCTGTCAGCCTGGGCTGCTATAACAAAAATACCAAAGGCTGGGTGGCTTACAAACATTTATTTCTTGTAGTCTGAGGCTGAGGTCTGAGATCAAGTTGCCAATAGATTCATTGATGAGGGCTCCCTTCCTGGTTACACAAGGCCACCGGGTTGCTGTGTCCTCACATGATGGACAAAGTGAACCCTGGTCCCTTTCTCTTCTTCTTTTTTTTTTTTTTAAAGATTTATTTATATATATATTTATTTATTTATTTATTCAGAGAGAGCGAAAGAGAGACAGAGACACAGGCAGAGAGAGAAGCAGGCTCCATGCAGGGAGCCCGACATGGGATTCGATCCCGGCTCTCCAGGATCACACCTTGGGCTGCAGGCGGCACTAAACCGCTGCGCCACCGGGGCTGCCCCCTGTCTCTTCTTATAAGGACGCTAATCATGACTTCATCTAGACCTAATTACCTCTCAAAGGCTCCTCCTCCAAATACCCTAAACTAGGGCTAGGGCTTCAACACATTAATTTGGGGATCACATAAACATTCCACCCATAATATCATCTCTGATAGACTCTATTCCAAAAGCAGGTTAGCCTGACTCATGGAATCACTCACAGCTCTTAAGAATTTCCAAATGAACAATGAAAAGAGAATTTCTGGCTCAAGGGAACTATTCCATTCAATGCTGGTGCTCTGGGGCCTGGGGACTGAACAACCAGAAGCTGGGGAGATGCAGAGGGAAGGGGCTAAAGAGTCTCCTAGACCTCACTAAGCTTTGGAAAACACTCTCAGTGTGTCCCTGGGGGGCAAGATGAAATATGGTTCCTTTCCTCAAAGCAACCTACAGTCTGGCTAGAAAGACAAGTCTAGCTCACCCAGCACTAGAAGAACCACACAAGAGTGACTGTTGGGAATGCAGACACCCACATGGTCCCATCCCATTCAAGAACTAGAGCTCAGAAGCTACAAGTAACTAAAAGGGAATTTATTTTTATAGTTCCCTTGAGGAATATCAGACTGAATGCAACACATGTCACCCTATCACTCTTATCCTTCTCATCCAGCTCCATCCCCAATTTCATTTTACCCCCTACTTCAACTTCCACATCCCTCCTGCTCTGATTTTCAGCCATGTTTTGCATGAATGAGACCTACTGTTTGCCCATGAACCCGTAGTTTAGGATTTTCCTCCTACTCTCATGGTTCTGCATCACTGAAGCCACAATATCTGATGGGAAAGAAAACCTCTCCCCACAGAGCAGAGGAGGGAGTGCTGAACAGGTGGCAGCTAGAGACCAGATTCTAAATTGCCCCTGAGGGTGAGAAAGAGCTGTAAGGCTGGGAACACTTGCAAGTTAATCAATTTTGTCCCAGCACAGATGGAACTGTGGTTGTGCTGGTTGATTTCAAGGGCTCCAGATCTGAGACTGAGGAAGTCAGCCTGGTGTGGCCTTGGAGGACAACAGGGCAGGGAGAGTGAGTGAGAGAAAGAGAGATTCCAGAAGGCGGGTAGTAAATGCAGTACACAGCTGCACCCAAGATGAATGGAGCATGATGGCCCATTTATACACCCAGTGACAGGTAACCTCTAGGGAAGGGCTGAATTTTGTGCAGTGATCAGTGCTCTGCTGAGGCAGCAGACATCATGCACACCTCCCTGGGCAGCCACTGCTAGGATCTCCCTGAGTGTAGAGCCAATAGGACTGGTGGGTGGGGTCAGGGTAACCTGCAGTCCCTTCTGGGAGAATCAGCAGAGGGCATAGAGCCAACCCAAGGCCTGATGACCTGCAACTTCTCCTTGGATACCAGGGAGTAGGTGGAATTATTCAAAGCAAATCCTCAGCTCAGGCATTTGGACCCCTCAGATGGAGACTTTCTTATATTTTGGGCTAAGCCCCTAGAGCCGTCTCTGTGCAAAGTGCCAAGTCTCTATGAAGGCTCAATGCAGGTCTCTACCTGTATTTGAGCCACTGAGGAGGGGCCCTGCTGGGTCTTCAGGCATACCCTCCTGTAGTTTTCATAGATACTAATGAGAACATCACCTGCTCTACCAGATAGTGCCCCACCCACACATGCTCCAAGCTGAACCTCAGTCCTCCACTCTGAGACAATACTGTGGCCCTCATTTAATGTCATCAATATTTCACCAAATACCATGACCTTCTTCAATATAAGTTACAGAGCCTCTTTCTAACTATTTCCTTGAGGTTTGCTAACCTATGATCACAGTCTTAGTAATTTTTTATATGTTCAGATCAGGGCTGTGGTCCCTGGGGCTAGGTGGTTAGCATCTCCTCTTCTTCCCTGCCATACAACTTTCACAACATTGTCTTTATTTTATTTTATTTTATTTTATTTTATTTTATTTTATTTTATTTTATTTTATTTTATTTATTTTTGTTTTTTTAATAATAAATTTATTTTTTATTGGTGTTCAATTTGCCAACATAAAGAATAACACCCAGTGCTCATCCCATCAAGTGCCCCCCTCAGTGCCCGTCACCCATTCACCCCCACCCCCCACCCTCCTCCCCTTCCACTACCCCAGAGTTCGTTTCTAAGAGTTAGGAGTCTTCATGTTCTGTCTCCCTTTCTGATATTTCCTACCCATTTCTTCTCCCTTCCCTTCTATTCCCTTTCACTATTATTTATATTCCCCAGATGAATGAGAACATATGATGTTTGTCCTTCTCCGACTGACTTACTTCACTCAGCATAATACCCTCCAGTTCCATCCACGTCGAAACAAATGGTGGGTATTTGTCATTTCTAATGGCTGAGTAATATTCCATTGTATACATAAACCACATCTTCTTTATCCATTCATCTTTTGATGGACACTGAGGCTCCTTCCACAGCTTGGCTATTGTGGCCATTGCTGCTAGAAACATCGGGGTGCAGGTGTCCCGGGATTTCACTGCATCTGCATCTTTGGGATAAATCCCCAGCAGTGCAATTGCTGGGTCATAGGGCAGGTCTAGTTTTAACTCTTTGAGGAACCTCCACACAGTTTTCCAGAATGGCTGCACCAGTTCACATGCCCACCAACAGTGCAAGAGGGGTCCCTTTTCTCCGCACCCTCTCCAACATTTGTGGTTTCCTGCCTTGTTAATTTTCCCTATTCTCACTGGGGTGAGGTGGTATCTCATTGTGGTTTTGATTTGTATTTCCCTGATGGCAAGTGATGCGGAGCATTTTCTCATGTGCATGTTAGCCATGTCTATGTCTTCCTCTGTGAGATTTCTCTTCATGTCTTTTGCCCATTTCATGATTGGATTGTTTGTTTCTTTGGTGTTGAGTTGAGTTTAAGAAGTTCTTTATAGATCTTGGAAACTAGCCCTTTATCTGATACATCATTTGCAAATATCTTCTCCCATTCTGTAGGTTGTCTTTTAGTTTTGTTGACTGTATCCTTTGCTGTGCAAAAGCTTCTTTCTTGAAGTCCCAGTAGTTCATTTTTGCTTTTGTTTCTTTTGCCTTCGTGGATGTATCTTGCAAGAAGTTAACTGTGGCCGAGTTCAAAAAGGGTGTTGCCTGTGTTCTCCTCTAGCATTTTGATGGAATCTTGTCTCACATTTAGATCTTTCATCCATTTTTGGTTTACCTTTGTGTATGGTGCAAGAGAGTGACCTAGTTTCATTCTTCTGCATGTGGATGTCCAATTTTCCCAGCACCATTTATTGAAGAAATTGTCTTTCTTCCAGTGGGTAGTCTTTCTTCCTTTATCGAATATTAGTTGACCATAAAGTTGAGGGTCCACTTCTGGATTCTCTACTCTGTTCCATTGATCTATGTGTCTGTTTTTGTGCCAGTACCACACTGTCTTGATGACCACAGCTTTGTAGTACAACCTGAAATCTGGCATTGTGATGTCCCCAGCTATGGTTTTCTTTTTTAAAATTCCCCTGGCTATTCGTGGTCTTTTCTGATTCCACACAAATCTTAAAATAATTTGTTCTAACTCTCTGAAGAAAGTCCATGGTATTTTGATAGGGATTGCATTAAACGTGTAAATTGCCCTGGGAAACATTGACATTTTTACAATATTAATTCTTCCAATCCATGAGCATGGTATATTTTTCCATCTCTTTGTGTCTTCCTCAATTTCTTTCAGAAGTGTTCTATAGTTTTTAGGGTATAGACCCTTTACCTCTTTGCTTAGGTTTCTCCCTAGGTATCTTATGCTTTTGGGTGCAATTGTAAATGGGATTGACTCCTTAATTTCTCTTTCTTCAGTCTCATTGTTAGTGTATAGAAGTGCCACTGACTTCTGGGCATTGATTTTGTATCCTGCCACACTGCGAAATTGCTGTATGAGTTCTAGCAATCTTGGGGTGGAGGCTTTTGGGTTTTCTATGTAGAGTATCATGTCATCGGTGAAGAGGGAGAGTTTGACTTCTTCTTTGCCAATTTGAATGTCTTTAATGTCTTTTCATTGTCTGATTGCTGAGGCTAGGACTTCCAGTACTATGTTGAATAGCAGTGGTGAGAGTGGACATCCCTGTCTTGTTCCTGACCTTAGGGGAAAGGCTCCCAGTGCTTCCCCATTGAGAATGATATTTGCTGTGGGCTTTTCGTAGATGGCTTTCAGATGTTGAGGAATGTTCCCTCTATCCCTACACTCTGAAGAGTTTTGATCAGGAATGGATGCTGTATTTTGTCAAATGCTTTCTCTGCATCTAATGAGAGGATCATATGGTTCTTGGTTTTGCTCTTGCTGATATGATGAATCACACTGATTGTTTTACGAGTGTTGAACCAGCCTTGTGTCCCGGGGATAAATCCTACTTGGTCATGGTGAATAATTTTCTTAATGTACTGTTGGATCCAATTCGCTAGTATCTTGTTGAGAATTTTTGCATCCATGTTCATCAGGGATATTGGTCTGTAATTCTCCTTTTCGGTGAGGTCTTTGTCTGGTTTTGGAATTAAGGTGATGCTGAACTCATAGAACGAGTTTGGAAGTACTCCATCCCTTTCTATCTTTCGGGACAGCTTTAGGAAAATAGGTATTGTTTCTTCTAAACATTTGATAGAATTCCCCTGGGAAGGCATCCAGCCCTGGACTCTTGTGTCTTGGGAGGTTTGTGATGACTGCTTCAATTTCCTCCCTGGTTATTGGCCTGTTCAGGTTTTCTGTTTCTTCCTGTTCCAGTTTTGGTAGTTTGTGGCTTTCCAGGAATGCGTCCATTTCTTCTAGATTACCTAAATTATTGGCGTATAGCTGTTCATAATATGCTTTTAAAATCATTTGTATTTCCTTGGTGTTGGTAGTGATCTCTCCTTTCTCATTCATGATTTTATTAATTTGAGTCTTCTCTCTCTTTTTTTTTTTAATAAGGTTGGCTAATGGTTTATCTATCTTATTAATTCTTTCAAAGAACCAACTCTTGGTTCTGTTGATCTGTTCCACAGTTCTTCTGGTCTCGATTTGGTTGAGTTCTGCTCGAATTTTAATTAATTCTCTTCTTCTGCTGGGCGTGGGGTCAATCTGCTGTTTTTTCTCTAGCTCCTTTATGTGTAAGGTTAGCTTTTGTATTTGAGTTCTTTCCAGTTTTTGAATGGATGCTTGTATTGCGATGTATTTCCCCCTTAGGACTGCTTTTGCTGCATCCCAAAGATTTTGAACGGTTGTATCTTCATTCTCATTAGTTTCCATGAATCTTTTTAATTCTTCCTTAATTTCCTGGTTGACCCTTTCATCTTTTAGCAGGATGTTCCTTAACCTCCACGTGTTTGAGGTCCTTCCAAATTTCTTGTTGTGATTTAGTTCTTATTTCAAGGCATTATCATCTGAGAATATGCAGGGGGACGATCCCAATCTTTTGGTATCGGTTCAGACCCAATTTGTGACCCAGTATGTGGTCTATTCTGGAGAAAGTTCCATGTGCACTTGAGAAGAATGTGTATTCAGTTGAGTTTGGATGTAAAGTTCTGTAGATATCTGTGAAATCCATCTGGTCCAGTGTATCATTTAAAGCTCTCGTTTCTTTGGAGATGTTGTGCTTAGAAGACCTATTGAGGGTAGAAAGAGCTAGATTGAAGTCACCAAGTATAAGTGTATTATTATCTAAGTATTTCTTCACTTTGGTTATTAATTGGTTTAAATATTTGGCAGCTCCCACATTCGGGGCATATATATTGAGGATTCTTAAGTCCTCTTGTTGGAAAGATCCTTTAAGTATGATATAGTGTCCCTCTTCATCTCTCACTGAGGTCTTTGGGGTAAATTTTAGTTTATCTGATATAAGGATGGCTATCCCTGCTTTCTTTTGAGGACCATTTGAATGGTTCTCCAACCTTTTATTTTCAGGTTGTAGGTGTCCTGTCTAAAATGAGTCTCTTGTAGACAGCAAATAGATGGGTCCTGCTTTTTTATCCAGTCTGAAACCCTGCGCCTTTTGATGGGGTCATTAAGCCCGTTTACGTTCAGAGTTACTATCGACAGATATGAGTTTAGTGTCATCATGATATCTATTCAGTCCTTGTTTTTGTGGATTGTTCCACTGAACTTCTTCTTAAAGGGGAATTTTAAGAGTCCCCCTTAAAATTTCTTGCAGAACTAGTTTGGAGGTCAAATATTCTTTCAGTTCCTGCCTGTCTTGGAAGCTCTTTATCTCTCCTTCCATTTTGAATGAGAGCCTTGCTGGATAAAGTATTTGTGGTTGCATGTTTTTCTCATTTAAGACCCTGAATATATCCTGCCAGCCCTTTCTGGCCTGCCAGGTCTCTGTGGAGAGGTCTGCTGTTACCCTAATACTCCTCCCCATAAAAGTCAGGGATTCCTTGTCTCTTGCTGCTTTAAGGATCTTCTCTTTATCTTTGGAATTTGCAAGCTTCACTATTAAATGTCGAGGTGTTGAACGGTTTTTATTGATTTTAGGGGGGGATCTATTTCCTGGATCTGAATGCCTGTTTCCCTTCCCAGGTTAAGAAAGTTTTCAGCTAGAATTTGTTCAAATACATATCCTGGCCCTCCCTCCCTTTCGGCGCCCTCGGGAACCCCAATTAAACTAGGTTTTTCTTCCTCAGGCTGTCGTTTATTTCCCTTAATCTGTCTTCATGGTCTTTTAATTGTTTGTCTCTTTTTTCCTCAGTTTCCCTCTTTGCCATAAACTTGTCTTCTATGTCACTCACTGGTTCTTCCACCTCATTAACCGTCGTCGTTAGGACTTCTAGTTTGGATTGCATCTCATTCAATTGATTTTTAATTTCTGCCTGATTGGATCTAAATTCTGCAGTCATGAAGTCTCTTGAGTCCTTTATGGTTTTTTCTAGAGCCACCAGTAGCTGTATAATAGTGCTTCTGAATTGGCTTTCTGACATTGAATTGTAATCCAGATTTTGTAACTCTGTGGGAGAGAGGACTGTTTCTGATTCTTTCTTTTGAGGTGAGGTTTTCCTTCTAGTCATTTTGCTCAGTGCAGAGTGGCCAAAAACAAGTTGTATTGGGAAAAGGAGAAAAAGAGAGGAGAGAAAGAAGGAAAGAAAAGAGAAAAAGAAAAAAGAAAAAAGGAAGAAAAAAGGAAAAAAGAGAAGAAAAAGAGAAAGAAAAAGAAAGAAAGGGAAATAAAGGGTGGGGGAAGCAATCAGAAATCAAAAAGAAAAAAAAAACAAAAAAGCACGGGGGAGTATCATCTGATTCTGTATACATTAAGTCCCTTGACTTCCCCCTGGAACTTGTCCGTCTAGCTGGTCTTCTGGGGGAGGGGCCTGTTGTGCTGATTCTCAGGTGTTAGCACTTGGGGGAGCTGCTCTGCCCCCGGTCTGGTGCAGGGCTGGGGGGGGGTTGTTTACCCCGTGAGGCCCCAGGAGGAACAACCGCAGTGGTGGCGGCCAGCTCTGGAGCCCTAGAGTCAGCCCCCACAGTAGCTCCAGAGCTCTCCGTCTGCAGGGCCTGGAGGCTCCGGGCGGGCCGCTGATCTGCTCAGATCCGGGCAGGAGCGTCCTTGGTGTCCTGGGCCCTCCCGGCCTCTGCCTGTCCCGGGGGAGGCTGGATCCTGGGCTGAGTCCGGCTCCCTGTGCTCCAGGGCCTGCGCTTTGGATTCGCTCCCACCCCGCAGCCCCCTCCGCGGCACCTCTTCCTCTGCCCGAGCCCCTCCGAGCTGCTCTGGGTCCCGCTGTGCGCGCTGCAGCCCCTAGGGAGCTCGGTGAACTCTCCCGGGGCGCTGGTGTCTGTTAGTGTCCCCGGGAGCCTGAGGGCATCCCCGCCCTCCTGGGTCCTGCTCTAACTCCCTGCGAGCCCCTTTCCGCCTGGGAAGGTTGGTGCAGCTCCTGCTTCTCTGGGATGGGGCTCTCCTGTCCTGGGGACACTCGCCCCGTCTTTAGCCTGGCTCCTCGAGGGCCCCTCCCCCTTGGATGCCTTTTGTTTCTTTATTTCTTTTTTCCTCGTCTTCCTACCTTGATAGAAGCGCGAACTCTTCTCACTGTAGCGTTCCAGCTGTTCTCTCTTTAAATCTCAGGCCGAATTCGTAGATTTTCAGGATAATTTGAAGGTTATCTAGGTAATTTGGTGGGGACAGTTGACTTGGGGACCCACCTCTTCCACCATCTTCCCCCTCCTCCCATCACTTAGCTCTTAATCAACATTTATCCCTCTGGCTGCATCTGCTGTGGCCACATCAGGGAACACTTTGGGCCCAGGTGCCCAGCCATACCTGCTCTTCTGCATGGCTTTTGTCCCCATCACATCAGATCCCAGACACTGTGCTTTGCATGCAACAGCCCCCCCTTCATTGACTCACCACCTCTACCTCCAGGCAAGCCCCATCAGCCCTCTTTCCTCACTAATCATCCCAGGAATTACTTGGAAAACAGATGGTGGTAGGCAGATTGAATGTCATACAGTGTACCCACATTAACTGCCTTGTACACACCAAACCAATTTACTTTGGTAAGGGAAGCTGAATGGGGCAAACCCAGCCTTGCCTGGATTGGCTGTGTTCACAGCACAAAGTGTCCCCATATTTTGGGATGGTAGCTGTGGTTAGCACTTATTGAACATGGATCCTGTGCCAGAACAGCAGCATAATATGTTTCACACACAGTATCTCATTCCTTCCTCACCACCATCCTATGGGGTCCATTTCCTATGAGCCTCATTAAAAATGGGGGCTTACAGAAATTGAGTGGTGTGCTGGCATCGCACAGCCAGAGCTCATTTCTAACCCAGCTCTGTCCAGGCCAAGGCTTGGGCCATCTTAAAACATAGGGTCTTCATAGGTATAACATCCTCCTTAAGAATAGAATTACTTATTCGTTTCTTCAACAAGTGCCTGTTTACCACCTATAATGTATAAGTTACCATGCTAGGTGTTAGCCATTAAGGGTGGAACATGTCAACCTCCCACCTCCCATACTGTCAGGAATGCTTAGTCAGAGGGGCTTGTATGTCAAGGTACAAAAGAGAGAAGTAAACAGATGATACAACCTCCAGAGTCATGAAGAAAATAAAATCTGATGGAGACAGAATTAACAATGGGAAGAAAGAAGGAATTCTTTAAGAAAGGTAGTGAGTGAAGGCCTTTTCAAGCAAAGGATATTTCAGCCAGATATATACATATTTCTGGGGCAAGTTGTTTCAGTCATTCCTCTGTGCAGACAATCCTTATGTGGATTCCCCTTGTGCAAAATACCCAAAACTGGAAGGCTTAGCATTTTAGGGAAACATAAAGGAAGCCAATAGTTGACATATGGAGATTAAGGGTGGAATCATACAGGATGATGGCACAAAAGCAGACAGGGTGAGATGTTAGAGTCTGGTAGGAGTTGGTAATGTTAGATTTTTGCAGTGGAGTAAGCAGGACACTGACACCAACTGCTTTCTATTTTCAGAGATCCCTCTGATCATGTTGTAAGGCATAAATGAGTCTGGGGATGGGTGGGAAATAAGAAGGACCCTGTAAAGCCAGTTGTAGAGAATTGGGGAATTGGTTTGCAGGAAGAGACCACAGATCTGTTAAGCCCACAGGCATGGAGGGGAGGAGAGAGAAATGGAGGAAAATAAAGGGTAACACCCAGGCTGAGGGCTTGAGGCACTGTATAGATGGTGATAGAGTTAAAGAATATGGGGAAAAATAGAAAAGCAGCAAATTGTGGGCCAAGGGGGAAGATTAAAATTAAAAAATTATATTTTTGAGCATGTTAAGTTTAGATTGGATATCAAAGAATGGGTGGAGAGATAGTACAGGTCCACACAGCCTTTTCTGCAATTCAGAAATCTGCAACACTCAGAAAACAAAAGGTGCTTCATAACTCATTCTGCAAATTCTGTCAGTGAATGTCAGCGAATTCTGACATGATATGGAATGAGGCAATTTACAATTTTTTTTATTCCAGTTAGGATGAATATTCACATGTCTTGCTGCAGAAATATCAATGATTATAGGATGCAGCAATGCTTCTGCTATAGGTAATGCCTCTCTGCAACTTAAAAATTCTGGGTTCCAAGACACACCTGGTGCCAGGGTAGGGAATTGTTTACCTGAATCTAGCTAGAAACATGAGTCCAGAGCTCAAGAGAAAGGCCAGGAGCTCGGAGCTAAAAATACAAATGTGAGAACCATCAGCAGGAAGATGGTATTTCAAGTTTTGAGACCAGACTATTAATAGAGAAAAGGCGGGGGGGGGGGGGGGGGGTGTAAGATGGAGGAGGAGTAGGGTCCCAAAGTCACCTGGCCCCAGCAACTTACCTAGATAACTTTCAAACCATCCTGAAAACCTACAAATTCAACTTGAGATTAAAAGAGATAACAGCTGGAACGCTATAGAGAGAAGGGTTTTCTCTTCTAATCAAGGTAGGATGGTGCAAAACAAAACAAAACAAAACAAAAAACAAAAAAAAGAATCAATGGGGGGAGGGGCACTGCAAGGAGCCCGGGTTTGTAAAGCCGGGCAGCTAAAGCCTCCGGGTCAGGAAAGCCCAGCCCCAGAGATGTGGGAACTTTAACAAGTCTGCACCAGATTCTTCACTAAAGGAAAGGCCCTTAGCAGGGAACTCGGGCCGAACCGCAGGAGGGGTCGTGGAGCCTCCAGTCTCCCGGAGTCACTAGCAGAGAAGTGCGCCCCGGGGCTGCGCCACACACCGTGGGCCGATCTCGGTGCAGGGTTGGAGCGCGCCCCGGGGCCCCGAGGAGGAGCCGGGGGTCAGGCGGCGGCTCCGGACGGAGGGGGCTGCACCTGCTGCCTTTGGGAGCCACAGCCCCGGGAGCGCGATTCCAGCAGCACGGGCCCCGGATCCCAGGGTGCCCAGCGGACACAGCCCAGGATCCTGCGCTCCCCCCGGGACAGGCAGAGGCAGGGAGGGCATAGGACAGCGAGTAGGCCCCTGCCATCGGGCGCCCCCAAACTGTGCAGATCAGCGCCTCCCCGCAGCCCTAGGAGCATACAGGCCTGTGAGGACTTGGATCTGCGGTAGTTACTGTGGCAGCTGACTCTAGGGCTGGAGAGCTGGCCGCTGCCACTGTTGTTGTTCCTCCTGGTGTCACTGGTGCCTGGGAGGGGGTGGTGGCCAGGGAACAGAGGCCTCACAGGGTAAACAACTCCCACTGAGCCCGGCACCTGGTGGGGAGCAGGGCAGCTCACACCTGAGAATCAGCACAGCAGGCCCCTCCCCCAGAAAACCAGATGGAAGGACAGGGGAAGTTCTTGACCAAGCAGCGCTGGAAAGCTCCAGGGAAAGTCGAGGGATTTACAGTATATAGAACCAGAGGGTACCCCTCCTATTTTTTTCTTCCATTTTTCACTACAACTTGTTTTTATATCAGACTGTAATTTCTAATTTTTTTTCTCTTTTCCCACCTTAACTACAATATTTTACCACCTCTTCATTTTTAAGTTTCTTCCTTTTCGACTTTCATATTTCTACAATTACAGGTCCTAGATATATTTTCCACTTCTAGATTCCCTTCAACATACTCAACTTAATTTTGGGAGACATACAAGACATGTGTTTTTTTGTTTGTTTGTTTTTCTCTGCCTCATTTTGTTCTACAAGGCGGAAGTTAATGCCTTCTAAAACATGACCTGTGTCACCCAGAATGGAGTGGTATACTGTGCTGGTTTATTCTGTGACATTCTTCATTCCCATTCTGCCCGCCCTCTTTTATCTCATTTAGGTTTTGGTGGTCAATGTTGGGGCTCTCTACAAATATTGCTGGGTTGTATAAATTTGGGACTCAGATCCTCTAAAATACAGAAATTAATATACTCAGAAACAAGATGATTACCCTACAGAACCCCTCAGGTAGATGACATTCTCCTCCACTACAACTTTGTCACTACCACCATCTCCCAGTACGCCCCCTTTCTTTCTTTGTTTATTATTCTTTTTTTTTTTCTTGCTTCTTCTTTGGGATTCTTGGTCTTTTATTTTTTACTACTTTGTTTTAAAATTTGTTTCTCACTTTAGTGGTCCTTTTGTTTTATTTCATTCTGATCTTTGTTTTTAATTTCTGGTCTCTGACCTCAGTGGAATCATCTAGGGTGAAATTTACTTAGGTTGTAGTTGATATTCTTGACTCAACTTGCTCATACAGACCCTCTGCACTGAGCAAAATGACTAGAATGAAGAACTCACCACAAAAGAAAGAATCAGAAACAGTACTCTCTGCCACAGAATTACAGAATTTGGATTACAATTCGATGTCAGAAAGCCAATTCAGAAGCACAATTATAAGGCTACTGGTGGCTCTGAAAAAAGCATAAAGGATTCAAGAGACTTCATGACTGCAGAGTTTAGATCTAATCAGGCTGAAATTAAAAATAAATTAAATGAGATGCAATCCAAACTGGAAGTCCTAATGACAAGGGTTAATGAGGTAGAAGAAAGAGTGAGAGACATAGAAGACAAGTTGATGGCAAGGAAGGAATCTGGGGAAAAAAGAGAAAAACAATTAAAAGACCATGAGGAAAGGTTAAGGGAAAAAATGATAGCCTCAGAAGGAAAAAAATCTATGTTTAATTGGGGTTCCAGAGGGCCCTGAGAGAGCAGGAGGGCCAGAAAGCATACTTGAACAAATCATAGCTGAGAACTTCCCTAATTTGGGGAGGGAAACAGGCATTCAGATCCAGGAGATAGAGGGGGTCCCCCCCCAAATCAATAAAAACCATTCAACAACTCAAAATTTAATAGTGAAACTTCAAATTCCAAAGATAAAGAGAAAATCCTTAAAGCAGCAAGAGACAAGAGATCCTGAACTTATATGGGGAGAAATATGAGATTAACAGCAGACCTCCCTCCACAGAGACCTGGCAGGCCAGAAAGGGCTGGCAGGAAATATTCAGGGTCCTAAATGAGAAGAACATGCAGCCAAGAATACTTTATCCAGCAAGGCTCTCATCCAGAATAGAAGGAGAGATAAAGAGCTTCCAGGATAGGCAGAAACCTAAAGAATAAGTGACCACCAAACCAGCTCTGCAAGAAATATTAAGGGGGACTCTTAAAAGACAGAGGATGCCCAAAGAAATAATCCACAAAAACAGGGACTGAATAGGTACTATGATGACACTAAATTCATATCTTTCAATGGTAACTCTGAACGTGAATGGGCTTAATGATCTCATCAAAAGATGCAGGGTTTCAGACTGCATAAAAAACAAGACCCATCGATTTGTTGTCTACAAGGGACTCATTTTAGACCTAAGGACACTGACAGCCTGAAAATGAAAGGTTGGAGAATCATTTACCATTCAAAAGGTCCTCAAAAGAAAGGAGGGGTAGCAATCCTCATGTCAGATAAATTAAAGTTGATCCCAAAGACTGTAGTAAGAAATGAAGAGGGATACTACATCATACTTAAAGGGTCTATCCAACAAGAAGACCTAACAATCATGAATATTTATGCCCCTAATGTGGGAACTGCCCATTATATTAATTAATAACCAAAGACATATTTAGATAATAATACACTAATACTGGGAGACTTCAATACAGCATTTTTGGGAAATGAGTGATATTCTAAGCACATCTCCAAAGAAATAAGAGCTTTAAATGATGCACTGGACCAGATGGATTTCACAGATATTTACATAACTTTATATTCAAACGCAACTGAATACACATTCTTCTCAAGTGCACATTGAACTTTCTCCAGAATAGACTACATACTGGGTCACAAATCAGTCTTAACCAATACCAAAAAATTGGGATTGCCCCCTGCATATTTTCAGACCATAATGCTTTGAAGTGTGAACTCAATCACAAGAAGAAAATTGGAAGAAACTGTAACACGTGGAGGTCAACCAAGAAATTAGAGAAGAATTAAAAAGATTCATGGAAACTAATGAGAATGAATATACAACCATTCAAAATATTTGGGATACAGCAAAACCAGTCCTGAGAGGGAAATATATTGCAATAAAGCATCCCTCCAAAAATTGAAAAAAACTCAAATACACAAGCTAACCTTGCCCCTAAAGGAACTGGAGAAAGAACAGCAAATAAAACCTACACTAAGCAGAAGAAGAGAGTTAATAAAGATTCAAGCAGAACTCAGTGAAATAGAGACCAGAAGAACGGTAGAACAGCTCAACAAAACTAGGAGTTGGTTCTTTGAAAGAATTAATACGATAGATAAACATTAGCCAGCCTTATTAAAAACAAAGGAGAAAAGACTCAAATTAATAAAATCAGGAATGAAAAAGGAGAGATCATAACCAATACCAAGGAAATACAAATGATTTTAAAACCATATTATGAGCAGATATACGCCAATAAATTAGGCAATCTAGAAGAAATGGACGCATTCCTGGAAAACCACAAACTACCAAAACTGGAACAGGAAGAAATAGAAAACCTGAACAGGCCAATAACCAGGGAGGAAATTGAAGCAGTCATCACAAACCTCCCAAGACACAAAAGTCCAGGGCTGGATGCCTTCCCAGGGGAATTCTATCAAATGTTTAGAAGAAACAATACCTATTTTCCTAAAGCTGTCCCGAAAGATAGAAAGGGATGGAGTACTTCCAAACTCATTCTATGAGGTCAGCATCACCTTAATTCCAAAACCAGACAAAGACCCCACCAAAAAGGAAAATTATAGACCAATATCCCTGATGAACACAGATGCAAAAATTCTCAACAAGATAGTAGCCAATAGGATCCAACAGGACATTAAGAAGATTATTTACCATGACTAAGAAGTATTTATCCCTGGGATGCAAAGTTGGTTCAATACTCATAAAACAATGAGCAGGATAGATCATATCAATAAGAGAAAAAACAAGAACCATATGATCCTCACAATAGGTGCAGAGAAAGCATTTGACAAGATGCAGTGTCCATTCCTGATTAAAACTCTTCAGAGTGTAGGGATAGAGGGAACATTCCTCAGCATCTAAAAGCCATCTACAAAATGTCTACAGCAGATATTCTCAATGGGGAAACACTGAGATCCTTTCCCTTAAGATCAGGAACACGACAGGGATGTCCACTCTCACCACTGCTATTCAACATAGTAGAAGTCCAAGCCTTAGCACTCAGACAACAAAAAGAAATAAAAGCCATTCAAATTGGCAAAGAAGAAGTCAAACTCTCTCTTTGCAGATGACATGATATTGTACATAGAAAACCCAAAAGAGGGCAGCCTGGGTGGCTCAGCAGTAGTGCCGCCTTCAGCCTAGGGCCTGATCCTGGGGTCGAGTCCTGTGTGGGGCTCCCTGCATGGAGCCTGCTTTTCCCTCTGCCTGTGTCTCTGCCTCTGTCTCTCTGTGTCTCTCATGAATAAATAAACAAAAAATCTTAAAAAAAAAGAAAACCCAAAGCCTCCACCCCAAGATTGCTAGAACTCAAACAGCAATTTGGCAATGTGGCAGGATACAAAATCAATGCCCAGAAGTCAGTGGCATTTCTATTAAGGAAATGAGACTGAAGAAAGAGAAATGAAGGAGTCAATCCCATTTACAATTGCACCCAAAAGCATAAGATAACTAGGCATAAGCCTAACCAAAGAGGTAAAGGATCTCTACCCTAAAAACTGCAAAACACTTCTGAAAGAAATCAAGGAAGACAAAAAGAGGTGGAAAAACATTCCATGCTCATGGATTAGAAGAATTAATATTGTGAAAATATCAATGCTACCCAGGGTAATTTACACATTCAATGCAATTCCAAATAAAATACCATAGACTTTCTTCAGAGAGTTGGAACAAATCATCTTAAGATTTGTGTGGAATCAGAAAAGACCCCGAATAACCAGGGGAACTTGAAAAAGAAAGCCAGAGCTGGGGTCATCACAATATCAGATTTCAAGTTGTAATGCAAAGCTGTGATCATCATGACAGTATGGTACTGGCACAAAAACAGACACATAGATCAATGGAACAGAATAGAGAACCCAGAAATGGGCCCTCAACTCTGTGGTCAACTAATACTCAACAAAGCAGGAATGACTATCCATTGGAAAAAGGACAGTCTCTTCAATAAATGGTACTGGGAAAATTGGACATCCAGATGCAGAAGAATGAAACTAGACCATTCTCTTATGCCAGATACAAAAATAAACTCAAAATGGTTGAAAGATCTAAATGTGAGACAAGAATCCATCAAAATCCTAGAGAAGAACACTGGCAACACCCTTTTTGAACTCGGCCACAGCAACTTCTTGCAAGATACATCTATGAAGGCCAGGGAAACAAAAGCAAAAATGAATTATTGGGACTAAATCAAGATAAAAAGTTTTTGCACAACAGAAGAAATAGTCAACAAAACTAAAAGGCAACCTACAGAATGGGAGAAGATATTTGCAAATGACCTATCAGATAAAGGGCTAGTATCCAAGATCTATAAAGAACTTATTAAACTCAACACCCAAGAAACAAGCAATCCAATCATGATATGGGCAAAAGACATAAACAGAAATTTCATCAAAGAAGACATAGACATGGCCAACAAGCACATGAGAAAATGCTCCGCATCACCAGCCATCAGCGAAATATGCATCAAAACCAATGAGATACCACCTCACAACAGTGAGAAAAAAAATTAAGAAGACAGGAAACTAGAAATGTTGGAGAGGATGTGTACAAAGTGGAATCCTCTTGCATTGTTGGTAGGAATGTGAAATGGTGAGGCACTCTGGAAAACTGCGTGGAGGTTCCTCAGAGAGTTAAAAATAGACCTGTCCTAGGACCCACCAATTGCACTGCTGGGGATTTACCCCCAAAATACAGATGCAGTGAAAAACCAAGACACCTGCACCCCGATGTTTCTAGCAGCAATGTCCACAATAGCCGAACTATGGAAGGAGGCTCGGTGTCCATCGAAAGATGAGTGGATAAAGAAGATGTGGTCTATGTATACAATGGAATATTACTCAGCCATGAGAGTAAACGAATACCCACCTTTTACTTCAACGTGGATGGAACTGGAGGGTATTATGCTGAATGAAGTAAGTCAATTGGAGAAGGACAAACATTATATAGTTTCATTCATACGGGGAATATAAAAAATAGTGAAAAGCATTAAAGGGGAAAGGAGAGAAAATGAGTGGGAAATATCAGAGAGGGTGACAGAACATGAGAGACTCCTAATTCTCAGAAATGAACAAAGTGTAGTGGAAGGGGAGGTGAGTGGGGAATGGGGTGACTGGGTAACAGGCACGGAGGGGGGCACTAGACGGGATGAGCACTGTGTGTTACAGTATATGTTGGCAAATAAAACTCCAATAAAAAAATATACAAAAAAAAAAAAGGCAGAGCATGAGCCCTCGGGTGTGCCAATATTTAGAGGTCATACAGAAGAGTATAAAAGTAAACTTTTATCCCAGTTTCACTGAAGTGGCTCATGGAGGGGAAGTGGTTTGTAGAAGGCTGCATAGCTCTGAAGGAACTAACACTTTTCAGCATGCTCCAAATTTCCAGATCCTATCCCTTGCTTGGGGGAACATTGAGAAATTGGCATTGAGATACAGGCTGTGGCACTGAAACCTAGCAAAGTTAACTGTCCCCTATGGGCTGATCCCATTGCATCTGAGCATAGCAGCTTCAAGTTCTAAATTCTGAAATGCTTCAGCATCTGCACAATCCTATGAATTGCTGCCCCTGCCACCCAAACATCACTCCTTCCTCCTTCCTTTTGGGCATCATGCATCTCACAGAGTCGTAATTAGCTATGTATTGCTTGTTACTCCCACCCTTTGTGAGCTACTTGAGAGCTGACACTTTATTTTTTTCATTTTTGCATTTCTTCATGTCAGGCATATATAGTAGGAACTCAGTAAGTATCTGTTGGAGTGTCCTGAAATCCAACAGTATTAAAATAAATGTAGGAATCCCCTGGACCATATCAGAGAAGTCTGTGGCATAAACAGGAACAAGTACAAATGAGACTGACCCCTGCTGAGCCTTCCCTTCTCCAAGTGTTATTAAATGAGTCAAAGACAACTTCTGTATCTTGGCCCCAGTGTTGTTTACTTCCTCACAGCAGGCTGAGACCTGTTCTTTCAAAAGCCTACCAGAGCCAAACTCAAATTTTTATACATCCAATTGTTTTAAACATGATCCAAGTAGTCAGATTTTTAGCACTTCAGAGCCTGCCTGGTTTGCACACTCAACAAAGTGGTACCCAGCTTCTGCTAATCATAGGTAAGATAAACTCCAGAGCTCTAAAAACCCCAAGCTTCTCCTGACTTTACAGCTCTGACTTAGCAGACCGTTGAGCAGCACCACCCAGACACATAAGACCTTTTTGAATTCCCTCTACCCAAGGACTTCCTGTGTCCCTTTCCTCTTCTGGATGGTAGACCTAAACCATACATAGCCTCTGGGCGGTCTCCTGCCACCGGGGAGACTTCCTCAAACGTCAATCTGTCAGTGTTTTCCAAATCAAGCTTGTACTGCTGCCACCTTGTGGTCATATCTTTCTCCCTCATCAGTCCTCAAATCCCTAAAAACCCCTATAGTACACTAAGGCTGCCAGGTGCCCCACCCTCCCTTCACAGAAGCTGTCTGCAGAAGATAACCCTGAAGCAGGAAGAAGCTCTCATAGCACTCATTTTCCAAGAGTCCTCATGACTTCAACATCCCAAAAATTGTATTAACTTTATAGATGAGAAATATAGTTCTGTCTGATGCACGTTTTGAATACTTGTCACATGCCAAGCTCTGACCTAAGACCTTGACAAGCCCCAATCCCATAGGGGAAACTGATATTTAAACAAATTCTTTCAATGCGTGATGCTTGGATCCTAATGGTGAAATATTTAAAGAATAAGATGTCTGAACAGAATTTTAGAGTAGAAGCAAATATGTGCCAGACAGATATGAGAGGGAAAGGTGGTCCAGTGTGTGCCCACGTACAGCCCGACAGGTTTGGGAAGCCCTGGGTGGTTTGGATTAGCTAGAGTAGGACACAGGATGGAAGTGTGTGGTGAGAATGCTATGCATGACAGCCCCCAAGTCAAGGAGAACAGCACCATCCAGGTCTGAAACTGGAGCTTTTGAAGATCTCCAGAAAGGAAAATAATGACTATATATGTATTAAAGTCTGGGGAATTATGTGGTTGGCCAGTACCTCAAAAGACTCTCTCTGAGACCCCATTTGTATGGTGGTGTCATGTCTACCATCTCTGTAAGACCTGTGACTTGCCCAAGTCCTGGGAAAGGAACAGGCCAAATTTCTGCAGCCCTAGGATGCTCTGCATTACCCACCCTCTGATTCCTGCTCAGCACATGATCAGCTTATGGGGTGGCTTAAAATAGTCCAGGCTTGGACACTTTCACTGCTGCTGGGGAAGGGAAGGGCAGGCCAGAGTAGATGAGCTTGGGGAACCCCCAAGTCCCAGCTGTGCAAGCATAATTCAATTTTCAAGGCAGGTAATTTCCATGAAAGGTGGCTTCCTAGTGTTCAGGGACCAATGCTTGACCTACTTCTCCCTCAACCCCTCCCACAGAATGGGAATATTTCAGTAGAGAGAGTTCCACTCTTCCCATGATTTTATTAAAACAGTTAGTTGCTCATCTGCTGCTGATTTGTTCTCTTAGTCCTTGGCCTTTGCGCCACTTCTGTGCTCTCTCCTGACTGAATATAAAGGCCAAGTCACCCAACTAGTCATAGGTTGCTTTTCTGCACTGGCTTCCCATGGCTAACAGCCACCCCATCCTGGTCTAAGTAAGGATGTGACTGGAAGAAGGAAAGGAGGAATTTGTGTATCATGGTAATCAAGATAAATAGAGGTCATGGTGGGACATTATCCTCACAACCACTGCCCACCTCCCCAGCAAAGCTCTAAGAGAACCCCTCAAAGTATGAGGACACCCCTAGAGAGACAGCCTGGCACCTGACTGCCTACCTAGAGGCTCTATTTCATTTCAGGGCATCTCTACAGCTGCACCACAAGAACTCAGTCATAAGGAACCAGTTCTGAAAGAGCTTGATGAATCAAGTTTGGACACTAAATTTGGACATGGCAACTAGCACTGACTTCTCACTTGAAGATTTCTGAAGGCAAAATACTTACTAAAGCATATAATGACGTGGGACTGTGGGATCTGAAGAGGACATGCAGAGACACATACCACCCCAGGTCTCTATGCTCCTTGGGAGACAGAGAAGAGGACCCAGCAGCTCCCAGATTTCATATGGGGGAATCTCAGGGGTTAGGGGAGGAGGAGGCAAGAGCCATGGGGAATCCAAGGTGTCTGATGGCTCAGATAGGTGACACCCTACCCAGGGAAGATTTGGGATTCAGACCCTGACAGGATTGAGGGGAAGCATGGCTGTCCTCTCCTAGGGAGTCCCCAAGATAGAAAGGGCTAAGGAAAAGTAGATACCCTCCCTAAGAAATCCCACACACCACACACACACAACCCACCACAACTGTAGAGTTCACAAGCAGAAGATGAAACTAGATCTACCAGGGCCTGCCTGGGATCAGTCCCCACCAACAGGTATCCCATTCTGTGAGAGTTCTCTGGCCATCTCTCCTGTTAAAACACATTTTTACTCATTTGTAAATGATGACTCATTTCAGCAAGGCTGGCAAGTAAAGTAACATCTAGTCCTTTGTTCTGGACTATCTTTCCAAGGATGTTTAGATAGGGCACAGCCTTGGAAGATAGCAAACCCTCAAAGCAAAAGGCAGGCATGTTTATTGTCCAGTAAAATCAAAAGTGTATCTTATTCTGGAGCAGAAGGCAGGTACATTTACATTTATCATTTATAATAATAAATTTGGATTCCTTAAGCTCGGGATTCCTTTCCTAAAAGGCAGTCCGTGGTATACACAGGTATCATCTGGTCCTTCTGCCCTTGTCCTGTGAGAACTGGGGCTCAGGGAACAAGTATACAATGCTGATATTCTGGTTATTGCCATTATGGTGAGTAATAAACTATACTTTATCTCTGAACCAACATCTAAGAAACGGTAAACTAACATGTTAGCTTGTTATTAGGACAATATCTCAAACCTTCATACTTTTTTGACACTAGTCCTTTCCCAACACCAAAAGTATTAATGAGAGGAGTCATACCAGAATCAGACTCCTCTGTGCAGTGATGGAGGGAGAAGAGAAGCAAGTGAACAGAACTCCCCCATCCACCCCAGCCCTGTACTCAGGCCTGGTGACTCTGGGTGGGTGGAGGAAGTGGGCCCTGATATCAGACTGGGGTTATAAACTGCTCTCACTATTTTAAATCATGGCAGTGACCAGAAATCCAAAAGACCCATTCAGGCTGTCACTAGGAGCTAGAAAAGGGGGAGGGAAGGAGTCTGTAGGTGCTTGGCTGGTATCTATAGGTGTTTGGCTGAAGGGGGTGATGGAAAGGGGAAAAATCTGCCCCTGTTGATACTCTGCTTTGCTGAGGTGTCACATTCACAGACTTGTCAAGACTCAGACACATCTTTCACTCCTAAATAAGTCCCAAAGATCCACTAGGTTTTCCACATGCCTTCCTCTAAACAACCTCTGATACTCAGCCTTAGCTATTTTCCTTGCCTCTCTTCCTCTACCATGGAAACTCCTCTCCTCTGCTCTGTTTCTCCTTGAAGCTCCCTGCATAATGAGGGAGCCCTTCAGCTTCCCTCCCTGGGGAGTTAATGACCCCCTAGAGGGAAGCCCTCATCCAACACCAGGACTTCTTGTCTCCACACCTCAGCTCCCTGGGCCCTGATGTGGGGTAATTCTGAGTTGTGTATTCTCTACTGGCTCCCAAACTTCCCTGGTGGGAACAAATCCAAGTGCCCACAGTGCTAACTTGCTCAACAACCAAGCCATCCTTCCTTTCCCAGTCTCACCCCTCCACTTCCTACCAATGTTGTTTGGGCTTACCTCCCAAAGAAACAAATGTTCACCTCATAGTCTGCTTCTTTAGAACCCAAACAAAGGCAATCTGCTCCTCCTGATCCCACCCAAGCGCAACATGAGAACAACTGCCTTGTCTACCTTCTAACCCCTATGTCGCCACCTTCCTTAATTCCAAGGAGTTTCCACTAGCAGCCCACACTCACCCTCTCTCCTGCCCCAAAGCCTCTTTGAGGAAATTGAGGCACAGAAAGATTTAATGACTGTGTGAAGTCAGAACCAAGCTCTGTGTGTCAGTCAGAGCCACCCCCACTGCACCACCCTTTGCTGTCCCCTTACCACATGGGCAAAAAGATTATCTGGGATTTCTAGAACCTGAGTATATTTCTCTTTCCTTGGGCAATCCCCTCTCCACCAGGATCTTTTGGTTCCTGAATAAAATTTGCAATATTCTTTCCTCCTACCCATTCCATTATCTGAGGCCTGAGACAGTATATTGAGGATCTCTGAGTGCCCCTCCCTACAGAGGCACCATCTCATGCAATATGCCCAGGGCTGCAGTGGTGTCACCCTTCTGCCCACTATGTCAACCCATTATTATGCCTAATTGGTATTTAAAGGCACAAATCAAGACTTGGGCAAGACATTTTCCCCCTCCTATCACCCCTGGCACCTTATAAATCTCTCTTCTAATATGTTTTGAACTTGAATTTCACTTTGTTGTTTTCAGCCCTTTTCCATAACGTCTGAAATTCCACTGAACTCCTTCCTTTATTGTCATTGGTGTTTATGCTCCCTCCTAATTTAATATTTCCTCTGAATTTAATTAGCATGCTATTTATCCAAATCATTGCAAAGGCTGACAGGAGAGCCCAAGGTGAAAGCCAATGGCTCCCACCTCTCCTTTCACCCAATACACACACACACCAGATGTATAAATGCCTCACACACATTGCACTCCTGACTATTCAAGGGATGAGGTGAAAAAGCAAGTAGCCTAGAGCCTGGCACAGAATGGATACTCAACAAAATTTTACTCCTCTTCATCCCTCTGAATCAAGAACAAAGGTGCACTGTGGGCCTGGACATGTCTTTTCATATCTGGCACAGCAAACATGGTAGTGAAGGAGATTATTGGAAGAGATGTGATTTTGTCACAATTGCAGCCCTGTGAACATTCATTTCCAGGTACTCGGTAAGTATGAAGCAAACCCTGAGCAGGAACACATTAAGAAACATGCAGTTCTTGGGGGTAATTTCTAAAATGGAAAAGTTCTAGTTGGTTCTCCATGAAAGAGCTTATCTGGTTTTGCTTAGTGAGGTATCCCCAGCTGCTATGCGAGGCCGGGAACACACTGGGTGTGGCACTGACTTCTAGTGAATCAATATATAAAACTCTTTTCTGCTTTAATAATAGAAGCCCTGAATTTCAGATGGGCACCTACTTCCCTTGCAGTTAGCTGTGGCCATGTAACCAAGTTCTGGCCAGTGTTAACAATGCAACATTCAGGTTAGGTCTTGAGAAGGAATTGTCTTCCCCTTTCCCCTTTCCCGCTGGGCAGAATGTGGACATGGGGACAGGAACTGGATCAGTCATTTTTGGACTACACAATGGAAGCTGCCTGTTCAAAGTATTAGAACAGAAAGCGGAGAGTCTGACTCTGGCATTGTGAGGGTGAATACTAGCTTACTAGCCATGGACCTAAGATTCATAGAATATCAAAAGTCAAATAGCAGACATAAATCCAACCAGTTCAATAATAACTTACATGCACACTGATGAAATCATCCAATCAAAAAGACAATGTACTAGGAGAATTCTACCAAACATTTAAAGAAGAGTTAATACCTATTTTTCTCAAACTATTTCAAAAAATGGAAATGGAAGGAAAACTTCATTCCATGAGGCCAGCATTACCTTGATACCAAAACCAGATAACGACACCACAAAAAAGAGAGGGTAGAAAACTACAGGCCAATATCTCTGATGAACATTAATGAAAAATCTTCAATAAACTAGCAAAAAGAATCCAACAATACATTTAAAAAACCATTCATTATGATTAAGTGGGATTTATTCCCAGTATTCAAGGGTGGTTCAATATTTGCCAAAAAAAAAAAAAAAAAAAATCAATGCTACATCACATAAGCAAGAGAAAGGATAAAAACCATATGCTCATTTCAATAGACACAGAGAAAGCACACATCCGTTCATGATAAAAGCCCTCAACAAAGTAGGTTTACAGGGAACATACCTCAACATAATAAAGGCCATGTGTGGAAAATCCACACCAAACATCATGCTCAATGGGGAAAAACTGAGAGCCTTTCCCCAAGGTCAGGAACATGACAAGGATGTTCATTCTCACCACTTTTATTTAATATAGTACTGGAAGTCCTAACCACAGCAGTCAGATGACAAAAAGAAATAAAAGGCATCCAAATTAGTGAAGAAGAAATTTTTCTCTATTTGCAGCCATGATATTCTGCATAGCAAACCCTAAAGACTACCAAAAAATTACTAGAATTGATAAATGAGTTCAGTAAAGCCGTAGGATGCAAAATCAATGTGCAGAAATCTGTTGCATTTCTATATACTAATAATGAAGCAGCAGAAATTAAAATTAAGAAAATAATCCCATTTGCAATCACACTAAAAATAATAAGATACCTAGGGATAAGCCTAACCAAAAAAGTGAAAGACCTGTGCTCTGAAAACTATAAAATGCTGATGAAAGAAATTGACAAAGACTCAAAGAAATAGAAAGATACTTTATGCTCATGGATTAGAAGAATAAATATTGTTAAAATGTCTATACTATCTAGATCAGTCTGGATACAGATTTAATACAATCCCTATCAAAATACCAACAGCATTTGCCAAAGCTATATGAAAAAAGAAAGGGAAAACTGGAGGCATACAATTCCTGACTTCAAATTATATTATAAAGCTGTAATAATCAAAACAGCATTGTACTGGCACAAAAATAGACACATAGATCAATAGAATAGAATAAAAAACTCAGAAATAAACCCATAATTATATAGCCAATTAATCTTCAGTAAAGCAGGAAAGAATATCCAATGGAAAAAAGACAGTCTCTTCAACAAATGGTGTTGGGAAAACTGGACAGCAACATGCAGAAAAATGAAAGTGGACAGTTTTCTTACACCATACATAAAAACAAATTTGAAATGGACAAAAGATCTAAATTTGAAATAGGAAACCATCAAAATCCTAGAATAGAACATAGTAACCAATTTAACATCAGCCACAGCAATTTCTTAATAGATAGGTTTTCTGAGGCAAGAGAAACAAAAGGAGAAAACGAACTATTGCAACTTTATCAAAATAAAATCTACTGCACACCAAAGGAAACAATCAACAAAATTAAATGGCAACCTACAGAATGGGAGAAGATATTTGCAAATGACGTATCTGATAAAGGGTTAGTTTCCAAAATATGTAAAGAACTTATCAAACTCAACACCCAAAAAACAAATAATCCAATTAAAAATGGGCAGAAGACATAAATAGACATTTTTTCAAAGAAGACACACAGATGGGAACAGACATATGGATAGATGCTCAACATCACTCATCATTGGGGAAATACAAATCAAAACTACAATGAGATATCATCTTATACCTGTCAGAATGGCCAAAATCAACAACACAAGAGACAACAAGTGTTGGCAAGGATGTAGAAAAGAAACCTTTTAAACTATTGGTGGGAATGCAAACTGGAGCTACCAATCTGGAAAACAATATGGGATTCTTTAAAAAGTTAAAAATAAAACTATCCTATAATCCAGTGATTGCAATATTAGATATTTACCCAAAGGATACAATACTAATTCAAAAGGATACATGTACCTCAATATTTATAGCCGCATTATCAACAATAGCCAAATTATGGAAAGAACCCAAATGTCCATTGACTGATGAGTGAATAAAGAAAATGTGACAGATGTATGTATGTATGTGTGTGTGTTTGTATATATATACGTATATATATATGTATATATATATATAATGGAATATTACTTAGCCATAAAAAATGAAATCTTTCCATTTGCAGTGACATGGATGGAGGTAAAGAGTATAATGTTAAGCAAAATAAGTCAGTCAGAGAAAGACAAATACCATATGATTTCACTCATACATGGAATTTAAGAAACAAGACAAATGAACATAGGAAGAAAAGTAGAGGCAATCTGAGAGACAGACTCTTAACTATAGAGAACAAACTGATGGTTACCAGAGGAGAGGTGGAGGGAAGGATAGGATATATGTTTGATGGGTATTAAAAAGGGCACTTGTTGGGCACCTCAGTGGCTCAGTGGTTGAGTGTCTGCTTTCTGCTCAGGTCATGATCCTTGGGTTCTGGGATCAAGTCCCACATCAGGCTACCCGGAAAGAGCCTGGTTCTCCCTCTACCTGTGTCTCTCATGAATAAATAAATAAATAATCTTTTTTTTTTTTTTTAAGAGCCCCTGGTATGATAAGCACCAGCTCTTGTATGTGGGTGGTGAATCACTAAATTCGACACATGAAACTAGCATTACACTATACGTTAACTAAAATTTGAATAAAAAGTTGGAAAAAGAAAATAAACACAGATAAACAAACAAAAGGCTGTGTACTAATCAGCTAAGGTTGCCATTAAAAAAATGCCACAGACTATTTGGTAAACAGCAGACATTATTTTCTCATAGTTATGGAGGATGCAGGTCCATAATCAAGGTGACAAAAAACTCAGTATCTGGTGAGAATTCTTTTCTAGGCTTATAGATGGATGCCTTCTCACTGTGTCCTCATCTGGCTTCTTCTCTGGGTGCATGGAGGTAGAGAGAGACAAAGACGGAGAAATCTGGTGTCACTTTCTCTTCTTCTTCTTCTTCTTCTTCTTCTTCTTCTTCTTCTTCTTAAGATTTTATTTATTCATGAGAGAGAGAGAGAGAGATAGGCAGAGACACAGGCAGAGGGAGAAGCAGGCTTTCTGTAGGAGCCCAATATGGGACTCGATCCCAGACCCCAGGATCATGCCTTGAGTCAAAGGTAGACGCTCAACCATGAAGCCACCCAGGTGTCCCGTCACTTTCTCCTCTTATACGGGTATCAAAGCTTTTGGCTTAGGGCCCGACCCTATGATCTCATTTAACCGTAGTTATCTCCCTAAAGTCCTTTTCTCCGAATACAGTCATATTCAGGGTTAGGGCACAAATTCAGTCCATGACATTCATACAAAAATGCAGAGTCCACACTAGCTAAAATATTCTTGAAAAAGAACTAAGTTGAAAAACTCACACTTCCTGATTTCAAAATTTACTACAATAATCAAGATAGTGTGGTTCTGGCATAGGGTAAGACATAGATCAGTGCAATAGAATTAAGAATCCATAAATAAACCTTCACATTTATGGTGAATTGGTTTTCAAAAAGGATGCCAGTTCTGTTGGAACTTTCTTTTCAACAAATGGCAGGAAAAGAGCTGAATGCCCACATACACAAAAATAAACGTGGACTCCTTCCTTTCATCCTACAAAAAAAAAAAAAAAAAAAAAAAATCAAAATCTACCGTAAACCTAAGTGTAAAAGTTAGAACTATAAAACAGGTGAATACACAGGTGTAAAGTCTTCATAAACTTGGATTAAGCAATGGTTTCTTAGATGTGGCACAAAAAACACAACAACAACAAAAACATAAAATGGATGCATTGAAATTTAAAAATATTGCGATGCAAATGGTATCATCAAGAAAGTAAAAAATGACCACAGAATGGGAAGAAATATTTGCAAATAAAACATATCTAATTAGTATCCAGGGATCAGTACCCAGGATATATAAGAAATTCTTACAACTGAATAATAAAAAAGGCAACTCAATTTTAAAAAAGACAAAATATTTGAGTTTGTGTTTCTCCAAAGAGAATATACAAGCATCTAATGCATGCATGAAAAGATACTCAGCATAGTTAGTCATTAGAGAAATGCAAATCAAAATCACTTCATATTCATTAGAATGGTATATCCAAAAAGATAGATAATAGCCAGTGTTGGTAAGGATCTGCAGAAATTGGAATCTTTATACATTGCTGCTGGGAATGTAAAATGGTGCAGTTGCTTAGGAAAACAGCTTGGAATTTCCTTAAATAGTTAAACAGAGAGTTATTATACGACCCGGCAGTTCCGTTCTTTGTTAAAAGGAATCAAAACATACACCACACAAAAACTTTTTCATAAATGTTTATAATATCCAAAAAATGGAAACAACTCAAATGTCTATCAACTGCTCAATGAGTAAATAAGTGTGGTATAGCCATGAAGTGGAATATTATTTGGTAATAAAAATGAATAATATATGATACATGTATGAATCTTGAAAACATTTAATTAACTAAATGAAAAAAAAGTCACATACACACAAAGAACATATTTTGCAATTTAAGTTTAGAACAGGAAAATTAATAGATATTGTAAGTAGATATAGTAAGTAGGTTGCCTAGGGCTTAGGGGGCGGGAAGGTAAAGGAGAAAGATAACTTCCTCCTACAGAGTGGTGGTGTGTTTTTTTTGTTGGGGCTGCCATATGAAGTGTGGGCCTTAGTCCCCCTCATGCTGGCCTGGGGATGAATGGTATGCCAGGCATTTTTTTTTCCCCCAGAATTGATTCCAGGATACTCCCCTGCTGACATCATCCAAGCCAGTGCTATGAAAATGCATCAATAAGACCTTCTGGCACTCAGATGATGATCTATCTTCATTGGAAGAGGTATGAGGTCTGAATATCAAATTCTGTTGTTTCCTAAAGTGGGATGGTACCCTCCATGATCCCTAGGCGCAGCCCTACTCCCCAGTGAGGCATTCAGATCCTGGGCTGCAGATCCCCTGATGACAGAGAAGTCAGAGATGCAAGGCCAGGCACATTGCAATGGTCACTACAGTCTCCAAACAGCAGAACAATCTAAGAACTCTAGGTTCTGAGGGCAGGAGCCCCACGGTTTCCATGAGATATCATTGGGCTGTTGGGTTGGGTGCTGTCCTCTAACAGGTAGATCCAGGCCACACCAGCCACATATTTTCCCAGCCTTCATCTTTCATGCCTTTACATACAGAGTTCTGCACACTTGGGGTTTGGTTCTATGAAGACTGGAGATGGGGTGGGTATCAAAAGAGCATTGAGAATGGAAAGGGAAGATGTGGACAGGCAAGGAAGGGGCAAAGATGGAGGATGTGAGGTTGAGAATGAGACAGTGATAGAAGGTCTACCCATCAGACTCATTTGCCAGAACTAGAGCCAGTTCTAGGATGAAGGAAGTGAAGCAGTCACTTTGGGTACAAAATTTAGTGGTGCCAAAAAACTCAACAGGCAAGATAAATATTTTAATGCAAAAAATCCATGATGAAGAAAATATCAAGATTTTAAACAAAGGTGGGATATTCCTAATTGTTTCTTTTGCTTGAAGCTCCAATATGGCCCCCTCTAACATGGCTGGGCAGGAGCTGCTACTGGGGTGGCCTCAAGCCAAAGGGAAATAGGTGAGGAGAGTCTAGGCCTCTAGGACATCACCTGTTTCCTGCATAAACAGTCTGAAAGAAAATAGCGGAAGGTGGAAACAGCAACACTCTAATAGGGAACTCGGTCCACCGCAGGAAGGATGAGGCCAGAATGGTCCCCAGTGCTTACACCCCCAGTTTAGGCTCACAAAAGGGAAGCTCCTCTGGACATGGAGCATCTCCACATGGATCAGTGCATGTAATCCTCATAACAATCTCCACCTTCAGTGCTCTCAGTGTCCCCATCTTAACAGGAGAGAAAACCAAGACCCTTGAGTGTAGAAATATTCTCAGGCCATATAGCTGGCAAGGGGAAGGCCAGAACTACATCCAAGCTCCTGCCTTCAGCTTTCATACTTCACTGACCCCTTCATGCACAGCCACAGTCCTGCCTTCCATCAGGTTACTCCATGGTCAGCCTCCACACCTGTGCCCTGCCCACCATCATCTCTACCTGGGCCACTGGCTGCTGCCTTTCTCATCATCTGCCTCCCAGATTTGGGCCTGATGGATAATAAGCATTGATTAAAATAGGAAGCAGCTACAGAAAGGATGTAAAAAACAAGTGTCTTCACATCTGACAAAGGAGCCAATGTCAGAATGAGGACTGCAGGGTTTGAATAGACACAGGGGCCAAGGATGAGGGGTCCCCCCAACTCTCACACTGAATACAGCTATCCTTTATGCTGGATAGTTTCTGGCCCATCATCAGTACTCAATAAATGTTTGTTGAAACTTCAACAAATTAATGCAGTATTTTTCAACTTTGGCACTGTCAACAATTTGGGCCAGATAATTCTTTGTTGCAGAGGCTGTCCTGTGCATTGTAGGGTGTTTAGCAGCATCTCTGACCTCTGTTCATTAGAGGCTAGTATTACCTTCCAGTTATGACAACCAAAACTGTCTTCAGACATGGCCAAATGTTCCCTGCAGAGCAAAATCACCCAGCTGAGAACCACTGAACTAATGAATCAGAGGATGAGAAAATGAACAGCTCTTGGCCATCCTAAAGGAGAAACAGGCCCTGTGTGATGCTGAGGAGACCCAGATGGGAGTCAGCTAGCAGTCAAGAGACCCTGGAACATCTTTGTTAAGAGGCAGAGATGAGGGCACCATCACTGCTTTTTTCCACTCAGGTAATGATCTATCCATAGCAAATTTGCAAAGTGTGACACGCAGCAGCAACAAATGACCGATCAAGGATCTAGCCCAGGGCTGCAAGCTCTGTCACTGTTCCAAACCACTGCCTGACTTACACCCAGGCCAGAAACAATTCACTACTTTTCCTTAAAAGAGCAATTTCCCCTCAGAGTGATGGATGGCCTGCTGCTCACCAGCCACAAACCAACCCTATTTCTCAGCCTTCACGCAGCTGCACCACTCCAGGGCTTTATGGTAAATTAATCAACAACTGAGAGCAGGTTGTGGAAGGACCCAGGGTGGGCAGAACAAATTTCCAAATTCAAAGAGACAAGTCCCATCAGATTATGTCTCATGCTTCTGCCCTTCCCCCATTACCAGCCCTAGCTGCTGTTCAATTAAGGAAAGCAGAGATAGACAAGCCTGGTGAACTGGGGACTTGGAGTCGCGGGTACATGTCTCCAACTAGAGTTGGCCTTTATGCTGGTTCTCAAAGATTCGTATAAAGAAGAATAGGGAAGCCACAATAAGTTACCATTTAACACCCTTCACATTGGCAAAAATTAAGAAGTCTGCCAATACAAAGTTGATAAGAATTTGGAGCAGTGGGAAGTGGGGGGAGTGTAAGGTGATAGGAGCGCTGTGGAAAACAATGTATTACTGTCCTGTAGCCTGGATGCCACATACTGTATGACCCAGTCATTCCATTCCTGGATACGGAACAGTAACCTGCAGAGATCTGTGCAAGATGCACTAGAAGACATACACAGAAATGCCTGTAGCAGCACAAAAAGGGAAAATAAACTTAGTAAAAGTTTTCATAGAGCACAATAAGGGGAACAACACAAATGTCCATCAATAATAAAATGAAGAAAGAGAATACTATATAAAGTATACATAAATTTCATAAATGCAATATTAAATGCAAAAAAAAAAAAACAGGCCAAAGGAAACATATCTAGAATCTTTCCACCTCAGATGAAGCTCAAAAACCTGCAAAACAGGGACGCCTGGGTAGCTCAGTGGTTGAGCGTCTGCCTTCAGCTCAGGGTATGATCCTGGAGTCCTGGGATCAAGTCCCACATTGAGCTCTCTCTTTGTGTCTCTCAAAATAAAATAAAATAAAATCTTTTAAAAAACCTGCAAAAGAGATATATTCACCTATGATAAAATTTATTTTAAAAAAGCTAAGTGATTAATAAACTCAGTTTTAAAAGAATGATTGCAGTTGAGAAAGATGAACTCCAGGAGCTGCAGTATTATTGGTAATGTTCTATGTCTCAAGCTGGGTGGTGGATACACAGATGTTCACTCATTATTGTCACTACTTAAATTAAATGTGCAGATATTACTATATACCTACTTATATTATTGAGATATATTTCCTAATAAAAAGATTAAGGAGCATGGGATATCCTCTACAGGATGTAGAGTTCCATATCCAGGAATGGAAAGACTGGGTCATATAGCATGTGGCAGCCAAGTTACAGGGCAGTAATGCATCGTTTTTCACAGAGATCCTACCAGCTCCTACCAGCACACCCCCCAACAATAAACAAGAGCTCCTGTGGCTCCAAATACTCATCAACTTTGTATTGTCAGCCATTTTAAGCAGTGGTAAAGAGGAATAGTCTTTTCAGAGAAGCTCCAGATGAATTTAGAGCACCCCCAAAAGAAGCATGCCCTGTAAAAGTCAGGAATGCCCTCCACACAATAAAGGTCCATGAATCCTCTTAAATTTGATCATCCAGTCAGCTCAGAGGGTGCCCCCAGGAAGCAAAATATATATATATATATCTGAAGCCAAGGGTAATAGAGAAGAGGCTTCCTTGAGTCACTGTGCTGTCTCCTAACCTCTTTTATGGAGGGTGTAGGACTTCATAGCCCTGACAAGCACAAAATATGTGTTGGGCAGTGACCATGAGTTATTGACTGCTCACAACAACCCTGTAAGGAGAGCTTTATCACTCCCATTTTACTGATGAGGATACTGAGGCTCAGAAAGTTGATGCTAGAGGGAGGAGCAAGATGGCGGAAGAGTAGGGTCTCCAAATCACCTGTCTCCACCAAATTACCTAGAAAACCTTCAAATTATCCTGAAAATCTATCAATTCGGCCTGAGATTTAAAGAGAGACCAGCTGGAATGCTACAGTGAGAAGAGTTCACGCTTCTATCAAGGTAGGGAGACGGGGAAAAAGAAATAAAGAAACAGAAGGCCTCCAAGGGGGAGGGGCCCCGCGAGGAGCCGGGCTGAGGCCTGGGCGAGTGTCCCCAGGACAGGAGAGCCCCGTCCCGGAGACGCAGGAGCTGCACCAACCTTCCCGGGGGGAAAGGGGCTCCAGGGAGGTGGAGCAGGACCCAGGAGGGCGAGGATGCCCTCGGGCTCCCGGGGACACTAACAGGCACCTGCGCCCCGGGAGAGTGCGCCGAGCTCCCTAAGGGCTGCAGCGCGCACGGGGGACCCGGAGCAGCTCGGAGGGGCTCGGGGGCTGCTCGCGGAGGGGGCTGCGGGGCGGGAGCAGCTCGGGGGGCTCGGGGGCTGCTCGCGGAGGGGGCTGCGGGGCGGGAGCGCGAATCCAACAGCGCAGGCCCCGGAGCACAGGGCGCCGGGACACAGCCCAGGATCCGGCCTCCCCCGGGACAGGCAGAGGCCGGGAGGGCCCAGGACAGCGAGGACGCTCCTGCACGGAGCTGAGCAGATCAGCGGCCCCGCCCCGGAGCCTCCAGGCCCTGCAGACGGAGAGCTCCGGAGCTACTGCGGGGGCTGAAGCCAGGGCTGCAGAGCTGGCCCCGCCACTGGGGCTGTTCCTCCTGGGGCCTCGCGGGGTAAACAACCCCCCTGAGCCCTGCACCAGGCCGGGGGCAGAGCAGCTCCCCCAAGTGCTAACACCTGAAAATCAGCACAACAGGCCCCTACCCCAGAACACCAGCTAGACTGACAACTTCCAGGAGAAGCCAAGGGACTTAAAGTACACAGAATCAGAAGATACACCCCCGTGGTTCTTTTTGTTTGTTTGTTTGTTTGTTTTGCTTTTTGATTTGTTTCCTTCCCCCACCCCCTTTTTTTCTCCTTTCTTTTTCTTTCTCTTTTTCTTCCTTTTTTTTTTCGTTTTTTTCTTCCCTTTTTTTCTCTTTCTCTTTTCTTTCCTTCTTTCTCTCCTCTCTTTTTCTCCTTTTCCCAATACAACTCGCTTTTAGCCACTCTGCACTGAGCAAAATGACTAGAAGGAAAACCTCACCTCAAAAGAAAGAATCAGAAACAGTCCTCTCTCCCACAGAGTTACAAAATCTGGATTACAATTCAATGTCAGAAAGCCAATTCAGAACCACTATTATACAGCTACTGGTGGCTCTAGAAAAAAAGTATAAAGGACTCAAGAGACTTCATGACTGCAGAATTTAGAGCTAATCAGGCAGAAATTAAAAATCAATTGAATGAGATGCAATCCAAACTAGAAGTCCTAACGACGAGGGTTAACGAGGTGGAAGAACGAGTGAGTGACATAGAAGACAAATTGATAGCAAAGAGGGAAACTGAGGAAAAAAGAGACAAACAATTAAAAGACCATGAAGATAGATTAAGGGAAATAAACGACAGCCTGAGAAAGAAAAACCTACGTTTAATTGGGGTTCCCGAGGGCGCCGAAAGGGACAGAGGGCCAGAATATGTATTTGAACAAATCCTAGCTGAAAACTTTCCTAATCTGGGAAGGGAAACAGGCATTCAGATCCAGGAAATAGAGAGATCCCCCCCTAAAATCAATAAAAACCGTTCAACACCTCGACATTTAATAGTGAAGCTTGCAAATTCCAAAGATAAAGAGAAGATCCTTAAAGCAGCAAGAGACAAGAAATCCCTGACTTTTATGGGGAGGAGTATTAGGGTAACAGCAGACCTCTCCACAGAGACCTGGCAGGCCAGAAAGGGCTGGCAGGATATATTCAGGGTCCTAAATGAGAAGAACATGCAACCAAGAATACTTTATCCAGCAAGGCTCTCATTCAAAATGGAAGGAGAGATAAAGAGCTTCCAAGACAGGCAGCAACTAAAAGAATATGTGACCTCCAAACCAGCTCTGCAAGAAATTTTAAGGGGGACTCTTAAAATTCCCCTTTAAGAAGAAGTTCAGTGGAACAGTCCACAAAAACAAGGACTGAATAGATATCATGATGACACTAAACTCATATCTCTCAGTAATAACTCTGAATGTGAACGGGCTTAATAACCCCATCAAAAGGCGCAGGGTTTCAGACTGGATAAAAAAGCAGGACCCATCTATTTGCTGTCTACAAGAGACTCATTTTAGACAGGACACCTACAACCTGAAAATAAAAGGTTGGAGAACCATTTACCATTCAAATGGTCCTCAAAAGAAAGCAGGGATAGCCATCCTTATATCAGATAAACTAAAATTTACCCCAAAGACCTCAGTGAGAGATGAAGAGGGACACTATATCATACTTAAAGGATCTTTCCAACAAGAGGACTTAAGAATCCTCAATATATATGCCCCGAATGTGGGAGCTGCCAAATATTTAAACCAATTAATAACCAAAGTGAAGAAATACTTAGATAATAATACACTTATACTTGGTGACTTCAATCTAGCTCTTTCTACCCTCAATAGGTCTTCTAAGCACAACATCTCCAAAGAAACGAGAGTTTAAATGATACACTGGACCAGATGGATTTCACAGATATCTACAGAACTTTACATCCAAACTCAACTGAATACACATTCTTCTCAAGTGCACATGGAACTTTCTCCAGAATAGACCACATACTGGGTCACAAATTGGGTCTGAACCGATACCAAAAGATTGGGATCGTCCCCTGCATATTCTCATACGATAATGACTTGAAATTAGAACTAAATCACAACAAGAAATTTGGAAGGACCTCAAACACGTGGAGGTTAAGGAACATCCTGCTAAAAGATGAAAGGGTCAACCAGGAAATTAAGGAAGAATTAAAAAGATTCATGGAAACTAATGAGAATGAAGATACAACCGTTCAAAATCTTTGGGATGCAGCAAAAACAGTCCTAAGGGGGAAATACATCGCAATACAAGCATCCATTCAAAAACTGGAAAGAACTCAAATACAAAAGCTAACCTTACACATAAAGGAGCTAGAGAAAAAACAGCAAATAGATCCTACACCCAAGAGAAGAAGGGAGTTAATAAAGATTCGAGCAGAACTCAACGAAATCGAGACCAGAAGAACTGTGGAACAGATCAACAGAACCAAGAGTTGGTTCTTTGAAAGAATTAATAAGATAGATAAACCATTAGCCAGCCTTATTAAAAAGAAGAGAGAGAAGACTCAAATTAATAAAATCATGAATGAGAAAGGAGAGATCACTACCAACACCAAGGAAATACAAACGATTTTAAAAACATATTATGAACAGCTATACGCCAATAAATTAGGCAATCTAGAAGAAATGGACGCATTCCTGGAAAGCCACAAACTACCAAAACTGGAACAGGAAGAAATAGAAAACCTGAACAGGCCAATAACCAGGGAGGAAATTGAAGCAGTCATCAAAAACCTCCCAAGACACAAGAGTCCAGGGCCAGATGGCTTCCCAGGGGAATTTGATCAAACGTTTAAAGAAGAAACCATACCTATTCTCCTAAAGCTGTTTGGAAAGATAGAAAGAGATGGAGTACTTCCAAATTCGTTCTATGAGGCCAGCATCACCTTAATTCCAAAACCAGACAAAGACCCCACCAAAAAGGAGAATTACAGACCAATATCCCTGATGAACATGGATGCAAAAATTCTCAACAAGATACTGGCCAATAGGATCCAATAGTACATTAAGAAAATTATTCACCATGACCAAGTAGGATTTATCCCTGGGACACAAGGCTGATTCAACACCCGTAAAACAATCAATGTGATTCATCATATCAGCAAGAGAAAAACCAAGAACCATATGATCCTCTCATTGGATGCAGAGAAAGCATTTGACAAAATACAGCATCCATTCCTGATCAAAACTCTTCGGAGTGTAGGGATAGAGGGAACATTCCTCGACATCTTAAAAGCCATCTATGAAAAGCCCACAGCAAATATCATTCTCAATGGGGAAGCACTGGGAGCCTTTCCCCTAAGATCAGGAACAAGACAGGGATGTCCACTCTCACCACTGCTATTCAACATAGTACTGGAAGTCCTAGCCTCAGCAATCAGACAACAAAAAGACATTAAAGGCATTCAAATTGGCAAAGAAGAAGTCAAACTCTCCCTCTTCGCCGATGACATGATACTCTACATAGAAAACCCAAAAGTCACCACCCCAAGATTGCTAGAACTCATACAGCAATTCGGTAGCGTGGCAGGATACAAAATCAATGCCCAGAAGTCAGTGGCATTTCTATACACTAACAATGAGACTGAAGAAAGAGAAATTAAGGAGTCAATCCCATTTACAATTGCACCCAAAAGCATAAGATACCTAGGAATAAACCTAACCAAAGAGGTAAAGGATCTATACCCTCAAAACTATAGAACACTTCTGAAAGAAATTGAGGAAGACACAAAGAGATGGAAAAATATTCCATGCTCATGGATTGGCAGAATTAATATTGTGAAAATGTCAATGTTACCCAGGGCAATATACACGTTTAATGCAATCCCTATCAAAATACCATGGACTTTCTTCAGAGAGTTAGAACAAATTATTTTAAGATTTGTGTGGAATCAGAAAAGACCACGAATAGCCAGGGGAATTTTAAAAAAGAAAGCCATAGCTGGAGGCATCATAATGCCAGATTTCAGGTTGTACTACAAAGCTGTGGTCATCAAGACAGTGTGGTACTGGCACAAAAACAGACACATATATCAGTGGAACAGAATAGAGAATCCAGAAGTGGACCCTGAACTTTATGGGCAACTAATATTCGATAAAGGAGGAAAGACTATCCATTGGAAGAAAGACAGTCTCTTCAATAAATGGTGCTGGGAAAATTGGACATCCACATGCAGAAGAATGAAACTAGACCACTCTCTTGCACCATACACAAAGATAAACTCAAAATGGATGAAAGATCTAAATGTGAGACAAGATTCCATCAAAATCCTAGAGAAGAACACAGGCAACACCCTTTTTGAACTCGGCCATAGTAACTTCTTGCAAGATACCTCCATGAAGGCAAAAGAAACAAAAGCAAAAATGAACTATTGGGACTTCATCAAGATAAGAAGCTTTTGCACAGCAAAGGATACAGTCAACAAAACTCAAAGACAACTTACAGAATGGGAGAAGATATTTGCAAATGACGTATCAGATAAAGGGCTAGTTTCCAAGATCTATAAAGAACTTATTAAACTCAACACCAAAGAAACAAACAATCCAATCATGAAATGGGCAAAAGACATGAACAGAAATCTCACAGAGGAAGACATAGACATGGCCAACATGCATATGAGAAAATGCTCTGCATCACTTGCCATCAGGGAAATACAAATCAAAACCACAATGAGATACCACCTCACACCAGTGAGAATGGGGAAAATTAACAAGGCAGGAAACCACAAATGTTGGAGAGGATGCGGAGAAAAGGGAACCCTCATACACTGTTGGTGGGAATGTGAACTGGTGCAGCCACTCTGGAAAACTGTGTGGAGGTTCCTCAAACAGTTAAAAATATACCTGCCCTACGACCCAGCAATTGCACTGTTGGGGATTTACCCCAAAGATACAAATGCAATGAAACGCCGGGACACCTGTACCCCGATGTTTATAGCAGCAATGGCCACGATAGCCAAACTGTGGAAGGAGCCTCGGTGTCCAACGAAAGATGAATGGATAAAGAAGATGTGGTTTATGTATACAATGGAATATTACTCAGCTATTAGAAATGACAAATACCCACCATTTGCTTCAACGTGGATGGAACTGGAGGGTATTATGCTGAGTGAAGTAAGTCAGTCGGAGAAGGACAAACATTATATGTTCTCATTCATTTGGGGAATATAAATAATAGTGAAAGGGAATATAAGGGAAGGGAGAAGAAATGTGTGGGAAATATCAGAAAGGGAGACAGAACGTAAAGACTGCTAACTCTGGGAAACGAACTATGGGTGGTAGAAGGGGAAGAGGGCAGGGGGTGGGAGTGAATGGGTGACGGGCACTGGGGGTTATTCTGTATGTTAGTAAATTGAACACCAATAAAAAATAAATTAAAAAAAATAAAAAAATAAAAAAAAGAAAGTTGATGCTACTAGCTCAAGTTTTTAACTACTAAAAGGTATAGACCAGTTTCAAACTCAAGTCTATCTAATGTCAAATCTTGACTTCTTTCCTATAAGAAAGACTGCCTTTTGAGTTTCATCATCTACCAGCACCCTTCCCCATCCACCACAGAAATACCTTTGGAGAAACAAACACAAAGACCCCTTCCTTACAGGTTGTTTCATATAAGGTCAACTTAAAGGGGAGCAATTTTAATTTTCCCAGCCCAGCTGCCAGGCCTTAGTATAACTGAGCAGTCACTAATTTGTCATTAGTAAGAAATGATAGCAGAGGAAGGATACAGGGAAGTTGTACCCAGTTTCTTTTTTTTTAAATTTGTATTTATTGAAGTTCGATTTGCCAACATATAGTATAACACCCAGTACTCATCCCATTCAGGTGCCCTCCTCAGTGCCAGTCCCTCAGCTACCCCATCCTGCCACCCACCTCCCCTTCTGCAGCCCTCTGTTCATTTCCCAGAGTTAGGACTCTCTCATGGTTTGTCTCCCTCTCTAATTTTTCCCACTCAGTTCCCCTCCTTTCTCTTATAATCCTTTTCACTATTTCTTATATTCCCTGTATGAGTGAAACCATATGATGATTGTCCTTCTCTGATTGACTTATTTCACTCAGCATAATACCCTCTAGTTCCATCTATGTCAAAACAAATGGTGAGTATTCATCCTTTCTGATGGTTGAGTAATATTCCATCATATATATATATATATATATATATATATATATATATATATATATTACATCTTCTTTATACATTCATCTGTCAAAGGACACCGAGGCTCCTTCCACAGTTTGGCTATTGTGAACATTGCTGATATAAACATTGGGGCACTGGTGTCCTGGTATTTCACTACATCTGTATCTTTGGGGTAAATCCCCAGAGGTGCAATTGCTGGGTCAGAGGGTAGCTCTATTTTAACTCTGAGGAACCTCCACACAGTTTTCCAGAGTGGCTGCACCAGTTCACATTCCCACCAACAGTGCAAGAGGGTTCCCTTTTCTCAACATCCTCTCTAACATTTGTTGTTTCCTGTCTTGTTAATTTTGACCATTCTCACTGGTGTGAGAAAGTATCTCACTGTGGTTTTGATTTGTATTTCCCTGATGGCAAGTGATGCGGAGCATTCTCTCATGTGCTTGTTGGCCATGTCTATGTCTTCTTTGGTGAAATTTCTGTCATGACTTCTGCCCATTTCATGATTGGATTATTTCTTTGCTGTTGAGTTTAAGAAGTTCTTTATAGATCTTGGAAACTAGCCCTTTATCTGATAGGTCGTTTGCAAATATCTTCTCCCATTCTGTAGGTTGCCTTTTAGTTTTGTTGACTATTTCTTTTGCTGTGCAAAAACTTTTTATCTTGATTTAGTCCCAATAATTCATTTTTGCTTTTGTTTCCCTGGCCTTCATAGATGTATCTTGCAAGAAGTTGCTGTGGCCCAGTTCAAAAAGGGTGTTGCCTGTGTTCTTCTCTAGGATTTTGATGGATTCTTGTCTCACATTTAGATCTTGCAACCATTTTGAGTTTATCTTTGTGTATGGTATAAGAGAGTGGTCTATTTTCATTCTTCCACATGTAGTTGTCCAATTTTCCCAGCACCGTTTATTGAAGATACTGTCCTTTTTCCAGTGGATAGTCTTTCCTGCTTTGTTGAATATTGGTTGACCATAGAGTTGAGGGCCCATTTCTTGGGTTCTCTATTCTGTTCCATTGTTCTGTGTGTCTGTTTTTGTGCCAGTACCACACTATCTTGATGATCACAGCTTTGTAGTACAACTTGAAATCCAGTATTTTGATGTCCCTGGCTCTGGTTTTCTTTTTCAAAATTCCTCTGGCTATTTGGGGTCTTTTCTGATTCCATACAAATCTTGATATTATTTGTTCCAACTCCGTGAAGAGGCATTTTGATAGGGCATTGAATGTGTAAATTGCCCTGGGTAGCATAGACATTTTCACAATATTAATTCTTCCAATCCATGAGAATGGAATATTTTTCCATCTCTTTGTGTCTTCCTCAATTTCTTTCAAAAGTGTTCTGTAGTTTTTAAGGTATAGATCCTTTACCTCTTTGGTTAGGTTTATTCCTAAATATCTTATGCAGTTGTATATGGGATTGTAAGTGCAATTGTAAGTGCAATTGTAAGTGCAATTGTAAGTGGGATTTAATTTCTCTTTCTTCAGTCTCATTGTTAATGTATAGAAATGCCACTGATCTCTGGGCATTGGTTTTGTATCCTGCCATACTGCTGAATTGCTGTATGAGTTCTAGCAATCTTGGGGTGGAGTCTTTTGGGTTTTCTATATGAGTATCATGTCATCTATGAAGAGGGAGAATTTGACTTCTTCTTTGCCAATTTGAAAGCCTTTTATTTCTTTTTGTTGCCTGATTGCTGAAGCTAGGACTTCTAGTACTATATTGAATAGCAGTGGTAAGAGTGGACATCCCTGTCATGCTCCTGATCTTAGGGGAAAGGCTTTCAGTTTTTCCCCATTGAGAGTGATATTCACTGTGATTTTATTAATTTGAATATTTTTTTAATAAGGCTGGCTAGTGGTTTAACTATCTTATTAATTCTTTCAAAGAACCAACTCCTGGTTTTGTTGATCTGTTCTACAGTTCTTCTGGTCTCTATTTCCTTGAGTTCTGCTTGAATCTTTATTATCTCTCTTCTTCGGTTTGGTGTAGGCTTTACTTACTGTTCTTCTCCAGTTCCTTTAGGTGTGAGGTTAGCTTGTGTATTTGAGCTTTTTCCAGTTTTTTGAGGGATGCTTGTATTGAGATGTATTTCCCTCTTAGGACTGCTTCTGCTGTATCCCAAAGATTTTGAATGGTTGTGTCTTCATTTTCATTAGTTTCCATGAATCTTTTAAATTATTCTCTAATTCATGATTGATCCATTCATCTTTTAGTAGGTTGCTCTTTAACCTCCATGTGTTTGAGTTTCTTCCAAATTTCTTCTTGTGATTGAGTTCTAGTTTCAAAGCATTGTGATCTGAAAATATGCAGGGGACAATCCCAATCTTTTGGTATGAGTTGAAACCTTGATTTTTGACCCAGTATGTGGATATATCTGTGAAATCTATTTGGTCCATGGTATCACTTAGGCCCTTGTTTCTTTGGTGATGTTTTGCTTAGAATATCTCTCATTTGCTGAAAGTGGTGTGTTGAAGTCTCTGACTATTAGTGTATTATTATCTAAGTATGTCTTTACTTTGGTTATTAATTGATTGATGTACTTGGCAGTTCCCACAGTAGGGGCATAAATATTCATGACTGTTAGGTCTTCTTGTTGGATAGACCCTTTAAGTATGATATAGTGTCCCTCTTCATCTCTTACTACAGTCTTTGGTATAGACTCTAATTGATCTGATATGAGGATTGCTACCCCAGCTTTCCTTTGAGGACCATTTGAATGCTAAATAGTTCTCCACCCCTTCATTTTCAGGCTGGAGGTGTCCTTAGGTCTAAAATGAGTCATTTGTAGACAACATACAGATGGGTATGCTTTTTTTATCCAGTCTGATACCCTGCTTCTTTTGATGGGATCATTTAGCCCATTCACGTTTAGGGTAACTACTGAAACATATGAATTTAGTGTCATCGTAGTACCTGTACAGTCCCTATTTTTGTGGATTCTTTGGGCTCTCTCTTTCTTTTACTAGGCCTCCCATCCCCCTTAATATTTCTTGCTGAGCCAGTTTGGTGGTCACATATGTTGTGCCCAAGAATACGTATCCAAGAAACCACCAAGGAGCCGACACTGATGCAAACACACGAGGGTTTATTTACAAACTCGAGCTTGGGTACAAGTATACCTGACACAGCGGAGCAGGGACTTGGACCCCGAGGTGGGTTCCAGCTTAGTTTTATGGGCTGGTCTAGGGGACCTCCAGAAGGGGTGGAGGAACTTCTCAAGTTCTGTTTACATTCTGATATGGGGCTTTCAAGGGCATTTAGCTCTGTTCTCATTCTGATATGGGGCTTTCAAGGGCATTTAGCTCTGTTTTCATTCTAATATGGGGCTTTCTGCCACTGGCTTGGGCTATGTTCTCATTCTAATATGGGCTTTTTACGGCGTTAACCTGTAAGCTGTTTTTTTGTTTGTTTGTTTGTTTTGTTTTGTTTTTTGTTCCTGTAACTGATGTAATGTAAAATTCAGCTCTTATTCACAGGGCCCTGGGATGGCTGTACTTGTGCTAACGCTGAACTTAAAGTGGAATGGCCTTAGTTTTCTCAGCCTCCACAACATACTCTAAGTTTCTGCCTATCTTGGAAACTCTTTATCTCTCCTTCTGTTCTGAATGACAGCCTTGCTGGATAAAGTATTCTTGGCTACATGTTCTTCTCATTGAGTACCCTGTGTATATCCTGCCAGCCCTTACTGGCCTGCCTGGTCTCTGTGGAGAGGTCTGCTCTTAACCTAATACTTCTCCCCATATAAGTTAGGGATCTCCTGTCTCATGCTGCTTTAGGGATTTTATCTTTATCTTTGGAATTTGCAAGTTTCACTATTATATGTCAAGTGTTGAACAGTTTTTATTGGTTTTGGGGGCAGTCCTCCCTATCTCTTGGATCTGAATGCCTGTTTCCTTCCCCAGATTTAGGAAGTTTTCAGCTATGATATGTTCAAATATACTTTGTGGTCCTCAATCTCTCTCAGCCTCTTCTGGAATCCCAATTATATGTAAGTTCTTCCTTCTCAAGCTATCATTTATTTCCCTAAGCCTTTCTCATGGGCTCTTCATTGTTTTTCTCTTTTTTCCTCAACTTCCTTCCTTACAATCAAAATGTCTTCTATGTCACTCTCTCATCTATCTCATTAACCCTAGCAGTTAGAATATCCAGTTTGGATTGCATCACATTTAATCTATTTTTTCATTTCAGCCTGATTAGATCTCAATTCTGCAGCAAGGAATTCTCTAGAGTCCTTTAAGCTTTTTTCCAGAGCCACCAGCAGCTTTAAAGTTGTACTTCTGAATAGATTCTCTGACATAGTATTAAAATCCAAATTCTGCAACTCTGTGGCTGAGTAGTGTTTCCGGTTCTTCTTTTGTGGTGGGTTCTTCCTTCTAGTCATTTTCTCTAGTGTGGAATAGCTGTATGAGAGGGCTGAGTCAACAATATCAACCACGACCTAAGTAAAATATACCCTAGATGATTCCAAAGAGGTCTTAGATCAGAAAATAATAGAAAAAGAACAGAACAAAATAAAACAAAAGTACCCCTAAAGTGAAAAACAAATTTTAAAACAAAGTAATAAAAAATAAAAAGCCAAGAACCAAAAACAAAGAAGAATAAAAAAGAAAAGGAAAAAGGAAAAAAGTAAGGAAAAGAGGAAAAAAGATTTAAAAAAAGGGGGGGATGGATGGTGGTGGTGAGGAAGTGGTAGTAGAGATTGAATGTAGGCTACTTGACAGGTCCTAGAGGGTGATCTTCTTGGCTCTGAGTGTATATTGTTCTGAATGTTAGAAGATGCTCAATCTCAAATTTATATAAATCAACAATACTTATAGAAAGCCCAACATTGACCAGAAAAACATATACAAGATAAAAGAGAGGGGTGGAATGGGAAGGAAGAGAGAATATAATCTTGCAGAATGAACTAACGCAGTGTTCCATTTGGTTCTGGGTTATGTTGGTTGTGTTTTAGAAGGTGCTAACCTCCACAGTGTAAAACAAAATGAGCAGAAAAACCAAAAATCCCTATCTCGTATATTTACCAAAATTAAATTGAATATGTTGATGGGAATTCAGAAGTGAAAAATATATCTAAGACATGTAACTGTAGAAATATAAAAGAAAAAAAGCTTAAAAACGAAAAGATGGTTTTTACCAATATTTTTATTGTAGGTAAGGGAGGAAAGAGAAAAAAATATTGGAAATTTTTAGCCTGATATAAAAATGAGGTGTAATGGAAAAAGAATAAAAAGGACCCTCTAGTTCTATATAAATTTCCCTTGGTCCTGGAGCTTTCCAGCGCTTCTTGGTTAAGAACTTGCTCTTCCCTTGTCCTTCCAGCTGGTCTTCTGGGGGAGGGGCTGCTGTGCTGATTCTCAGGTGTGTGCACCTGGTGGAGCTGCCCCGACCCCTGCTGGGTGCCATGGGTGCTCTTTACCCCATGAGGCCTCTGTCCCCTGGTGGCCCCGCCTCTCTCAGGCACAGGGTAAAACCAAGAGGAAAAACAACACTGGCAGCAGCTAGATTCCCAGCTCTGGAGTCAGGTTCCCCACTAGCAACTAACTGTAATCTCCCAGTCCTCACCTGCCTAGATGCTCCTGGGGTGCCACCGGTGCACTGATTTGCATAGCTTGCGAGGCGCCCAGTGGCAGGAGAGTTCTTGCTGTCCTGTGTCCGCCCTCCTGTGTTCTCCCAGGCAGAATGCAGGATCGTCGGCTGTGGCTGCTCGGGCGCCCTGGGGTCTGGGCCTGTGCCGCTGCACCCACAGTCCGGGCCGCCTCTCCCGAAGGGAACGGGGTGCAGCCACCCCCATCCGGAGCCGCCCGCGGACCCCACTGGCTTCTCCCGGATGCCCCGAGGGCTGCGGCGCCCCAGCCCTTTACCCACATGGACTGCGGTTGGCGGAGCCCTCCCCGGGCCCCTCCTGCAGTGACTCCTGGACCTGGAGGCTCCGCTGCCCTCCTGCTTCACTGCCCTTCCTGCCCTTCCTGTGATTCCCTACTAAGCACTTTTCTGTCAGGGAAAACTCTGGCATGAATTTTTAAAGTTCCTGTTTCTCCAGGGCTGGGCTTTCCTGCCGTGGAGGCTTTTGCTGCTCTGCATAGCCCAGCTACTCGCGGTGCTCCTCTCCCACTTTATTATTTTTTATTTTTCGTTTTTCATCTTCCTATCTTGTTAGAAGTGAAAACTTTTCATTCTGTAACATTCCAGCTTTCTCTTTTTAAATCTCAGGTCGAATTTGTAGGTGTTCAGGATGTTTTGAAAGTTATCTTAGGTAAGTTTGTGGAGCCAGGTGAGTTGAAGACCCCTCTTCTGTCATCTTGTCCTTCCCTCCTGGTGCCTCGACTCTTAAACACTCACAGTAGGTGTTCTTTTTTTTTTTTAAGGTTTTATTTATTTATTCATGAGAGACAGAGAGAGAGGCACAAAGACACAGGCAGAGGGAGAAGCAGGCTCCATGCAGGGAGCCCGACATGGGACTCGATCCTGGGTCTCCAGGATCAGGCCCTGGGCTGAAGGTGGCGCTAAACCGCTGAGCCCCCCGGGCAGCCCACAGTAGGTGTTCTATACATGACCTCTGAGTAAATGAATGAAGGGCTGAGTAAACCATGAATTAATGATTGGGCTTGTTGAAGCTTGCTCCAAGGCTCTGGGAACCCAAAGATGAATGAGGGAGTCCATGTCCCCTTACAGTGATCCCAGGAAGGACTTCCATCAGAGGAAGACAGGAGGTGGACAAACTTTCAGAGCACAGTGATGGGAGGAGTGGGTCTGAGGAGAAGGTGTGGTGGGTGAGTGCTGTTTGCACTGTCCAGAGGAGGCAGCCCAGGTGTCCTCAAGCATGTCTTTTGGGCTAAGCATGGCTCTCAGGCTCAATATCTTTCCTTAGCTGCAATACCAGCTTCTTCAAAAGGCCCCAGGAACAATCCAACAAAGGACAGGGGCAGCTTGCCAGCCAAAAGTATATGGCAAGTGGAGGAGTGGGACTGAAGACTATAGGAATAGGTAGGATCTTCAATGATGCTTTTTAGGGTAGGCTTGTGACTCTGCCTGTGGTTTACAGACCTATCCTGATGACTTATGTGTGAAACCCATCTGTCCCACAGAATGACTCATGCCAGAGTAGTGCATACTGAGCAACTCCCATATCAACTGATTGACACACAGACTCACACACTGGGTGACTCATAGCAGGGTGACTCACACACCAGGGTGACTCACCCAGTCTCTCTTTTTAAAGAATTTGTGTGATGTGGTGTACAGCACTATCTTTTATGGATTTAACCTTAGTGATGGACATGGTGGCCACTACTGCAAAGCTGGACAAGCTCACCTCTCAGGGCACCTTACCACATCCTGGATGGTTTGGGACATCCAACTTCATTTTCATTCAGTCCTGGTATGGGCAACGTAGTGAGGGACTTTGTGAAAAGGATGGACCTAAAATCTGCTTGAATTAAAACCCAGGCAAGGAAAGAAATCCAAGCTAATGGTCCCAAGCCACAGATCTCCCCAGTCAGGTACAGTGTGCAGCTCTGTGATGATTTATCAGTGAGCACTCCAGATGCCAGGTCCCTTGGGGAAGCTCTTTGGATGGAGAGCCACGACTGGGTGCTGAAGCCATAGCCTTCTTTCCTCCCAGGGACTCATTTCATCTCCCCTGCAAAGGACCTTGCCTGCTCTGTCTTGTGGATACCCGCCCCCTGGTGTTCCCTCATCCAGTCCTGTGGGCTCAGCCCCAATTAATCCCCATTCTCTAGAAACCCCTGGATCAGGTATTACTGGACTGAGTTGTGCAGTCAGGCAGGACTGGCTCATGGGCCTGAATGCCTCTTATCCACTGAGGCAGAGGACCTGCAAAGTCACTTAGGCCCTCTGGCCCTTATTTTCCCCATATGTAAATTATAAGGCTGTGGATGTGGACCAGATACTCAGTAAATGCCCTGGAGAAAAGGAATGTTAGGAGGAAGTAAGGTCCCTATTCTAGGAATCTGGGGGTGTGGGCCTTGAGCTAGTTTGTCACCAGTGCCCTGGAACCCTGGGCCAAGTGCATGTGTACATGAGGAGTGTTGCAACAGCAGTTCCAGGAACCTCTGGAATTCCAATGTTTTGTGATTTGGGGGTTGCTGTCTCCAAACCATAGTCCTTGGCCTCCAGCCTAGGGTCTCCAGGCTCTGATGAGGACCCCGAAAGGCAGATGGCAGAGGCTAGCAGGACTGCCTCCTCTGGAACACCCTGAAGGAGGTGATCTTGGCTCCTTCACCCCCTCTCAGAGCGTAGTAGAGACACTGGCCCTTAGCTGGCTCAATGAATGCTCACTGGTGAGTGAATGGCATTGACTTAGGGGCTATAAATATACTCCTAACTCCCTGATAACTCACCAGGAATAGGATGAGGATGGGCTTCTCTAGAACTTTCCAGAAAGGGCTCCACCCTCCTCTTCCTGTGTTCAGAACTTCTTGAAATAGTACATTCCTTAAATTTATCCTCCACAACTAGGAGCTCCTAGAGCTCAGCTAGGCACCTGTAGAGATTCAAGGACTCACTCATCTGCATAGGTTGCCAAGCTCAATTGGGTGGGGGCTATGCCATGAGCCAGGTTCCCACAACCGCACAGGGAAGAGAGGTCTCTTACAGGTGGGAGCATGAGATAGGGAGCCCTGGGCTCTGGGCACAGGAAGTGGGGCTCTGCATGCAGGCTTCCTGGGGAGGTGACAGCTGAGCTTGAGTCACAAAGATTTCAGATGGATTAGCCCCAGCTGGTAAAGGAGAAGAAGAGGTCAAGAGGGACTTGGCAAAGGAATGAAGTGTGTTTGAGCACAGAGCTGCTGAATATAGGTGCAGCTGTATAAACATGTGTGTTCATGGATGTAGTTGAGTCTGTGTGTGTGTATACATGTGCACATGTGTGTGAAAGAAAGTTTGGGGAGGGAGGGAGGAAAAGCTGGCAATGGAGAGACTCAAGCCTTGGGCAGGCACCAGGACTGGTGGGCGGGGGTCATTTCTGTCTTATATTTGGATGTGTCCTCTGTGCTCTGTAGGCTCAGTGATGTCTGTTGGATGGATGAAAGGGAGCACAGGGTGTTTCCCAGACCTTGGGCAGGAAACCTCTCTGTCTGCTGCAGTCAGAAGCATGAAAACAACCCCCTCTCCCAGAAGCCACTTTCCCTCAGCCTGTGAATCGGGGCATCCACAAGCCCTCCCAAGTGCTGGGGAGAGGAGCCAGGATTTTCTTAAAGGTCCACTTTCCTGCCAGGCTCTGTCTGCTACCTGAACGAGGACAAGGTGGTGGGAGGTCAGACATATAGAGTACAGACAGTGAGGGGGACAGGTGAAGTATCTATTTAGGCAGGATTTTTAAATTTGCAATTGACAGAAATCCACTCAAATTGTCTTAAAAAGAAATGAATTAGATCCCAGAACTGGAAGTCCCGGTATGGCCAGGACCAAGGCTCAGAGGATGTCCCCAGGAGGCTGTCCACACTTGGCAGCTTGGTCTTGCTCTGGGAATAGTTCCTCAGGCAGGTGGCATAGACAGGTCCCAGCCACAAGTCTAAGGAGTCCTTAGCACCTGTGACTTCTCCACCCCATTCTCATAGAAACCCACCCAGGAGGTTCTGACTGGCCACTTGTCAGCCCTGCCCCAGTTAAGACCGCTCTGATTGGCCATCCCAGGTCACTTGGCTGCTTGGCACAGAGAAGGCAGCTGAGGAAGTGCCCTGAGGGTTCGGAGGGGTCGAGGTGAAGCTGTCAGGCAAACAGAAACAATAGGCGGGCCTCATTCTTTGCCACAGGCACCTTACAACCACATTCACGTCTTCAGCAAAGGGAACAGGTGACCTGGGGACATTTCCATGTGTTCAAGATCTGGGAAATGTTTATTTAAAGACAAAGATGGAAAAGAGAGAAGCTTGGTTAAATAGAGGTGTCCTATCTGAGTAATGCTCAGGGAGAAGAGGAAGGTGTGACTTGGGGGCCAAAAAGAAAGAGTTAAGAAAGAAACTTCAGATTTTCCAAAAACATCTAGAAGTGAACTCTTCATAAAAACACCCCAAATAAACTGGAGAAGTATCTCCAGGGCCCAGCAGTCCCCAGATCACAACTGAAAACACTCTCTGCTCTAGCACTTAACATGAAGAACAGAGTGTGAGCTTGCATTTTGCAAATCATTTCCTCCATCATTTTGTTTTTCCATAGTGACACATGGAGTTGCCCTCCTGATGTAGTATCTATCATACGGTGGCTGGTTTCCTTCCATCTTTTTAAAATAATGTATTTCCACTTAGCTTGTGCTGTCTTCTGGGATTAATTAGTAACTGCACAACTTACATGAGGTTTAGGTGGCCAGTGCCTCTTGACAGATGGCAGCTGGAGAAAAATGGGAAATGATGGCAAAGACGGTAATTATGATTTTCTGGATGTGAGAAGTTTATGAAATACCTCCAGGGTTGAAGCTCCCATGTAAGTTCTTGGGGCTCCTGAGCCCTGTGGCTGGGCAGCAGCCATTCATCCTCCTCTGCACTCTGCCTGGAAATGGTATTTCCCTTTACATGGAAGGCAAGAAAAAAAAAAAAAAAACAGAAAAGAAATTTGATTTATATGCAAGACTCCTGCTCCATAATTATGGTCTAGAATTAATTGAATACCCTGTAGCTTTTTGTACTGTATATGCTAATGATGACCAAAAATGGATTCTCTTCTATATTTCTTTATTAACTTATCTTAAAGTGACATATTGTGAATAACAACCTCCTGTACTGCTGGACTAGGCAACTTTATAATTTCCAATTCAAGCTGTTTATTCTATTCAGTTTGTTTAGGTAATTAATTTTTCTAGGGAGGACAAAAAAAGGAACCTAAATTGTAGGAACTAACAGTCCCTGTTGCTGGAAAGTGCCAGGGATTGGGAGTGAATAAATATTTCTGAAATGAGATGATCATGACCTTGCGTGGGGGGCTCGGTGAGTGGTCATGCTAGTTTTATTTTATAGACCATATTGAATTAATTCAATTATAGAATATCAGTGCTCTGCCTGGTAATTAGCACTGCAGAGATTTCTCTGAGCGCTGGCTCCAATAATGGGCAGGGCTGTGAGGGTGGCCACCACCTTGCAGAGGTGGATGCTGACTCTGCAGCAGGAGGCAGGTGGGCATTCCCCCTGGATTGACAATTTGGGGGTTCTCACCTTCTCCTCAAACTGATCCAGCCCCTCTCTTCCCTGGAGATAAATGCAGGGGTCAAGCAGAGAGAAGTCAATATAGTGTCTTCTTTCTTGCCATATTATAATTTGTTGTGGTTTTATTACATAATCTAATTATTAATGTTTTCAACTACGGGAAAAGTCAACGTTTTGTGTCCAGCTCATCAGGCATCTCAGCACTTTACCTCCAAATCAGAGAGTACCTGTCTGAACTAGAGCAGCCCTCTGCCATGGAGTCTGGCTTTGCTAAGAACAGGGAAGATAAGACTTTCCCTGCAGGTTCCTGTCACATCCCAGGCCCAGGAATCCTTGATTCTTGAGCAGCAGAGGAGGAGTGAGGGGTGAGGCTCTGGCCAGCAAATGCTCCTCTGTCACCACAGTGACCATATTGAACCTTCTATAGCCCTGTACCTCTTGCTTTTTTTTTTTTTTTTTTTGTTACTCCCACATCTCAGCTGGTGATTGACCGCTTCTTTTGCTGAGTAATTGAAAGATTTTATCAGACAGAAATTCAATTTCCCCCCAGCAAGTTAACACATTGATCTGTGTCCTGTGCGGCCCTACCCTTCCTTCCCTCTTCCCTCACTTCCTCCCTTCTTCTCTCCATCCCTCCAACCCTTCTTTCCTTCCTTCTCATTGGGGATGCCCTACTGCTCAGGGCCAATCCCTCCACATTATTCTGGGTTCCAGCCCTTTCTGCCTCTTCGGAGATGTGACTTCATTGGCCATCTCTTCTCCATTCTGTATCATTAGACCTCTTTGTGTTGGTTCCTTCCTGATGGTAATTAAATCTTCTCAGGTCCACTAATATTAAGAAAATTCTTTCTCTGACTGACTTATTTCCCTTAGCATAATATTCTCTAGCTCCATCCATGTCATTGCAAATGGTAAGATTTCATTCTTTTTTTAAAAAAGATTTTATTTATTTATTCATGAGAGATACAGAGAGAGTGAGAGAGGCAGAGACATAGGCAGAGGGAGAAGAAGCAGGTTCCCTGTGGGGAGCCCGATGTGGGACTTGATCCCAAATCCCAGGATCACACCCTGAGCCAAAGGCAGACACTGAACCGTGGAGCCACCCAGACATCCCAGATTTCATTCTTTTTGGTGGCTGAGTAACATTCCATTGTATATGTATACCACAGCTTCTTTATCCATTCATCAGTTGATGGACACTTGGGCTATTTCTATAATTTGGCTCTTTTAGATAATGCTGCTATAAACATTGGGGTGCATGTATCTCTTTGAATCAGAGTTTTTGTATTCTTTGGGTAAACACCTAGTAATGTAATTGCTAGATCATAGAGTAGTTCTATCTTTAACTTAAAGAAACAAAACAGATGGGAAAAATGAGAGAGAAATCAAGAAACATACTCAACTACAGAGAACAAACTGTTAATTACCAGAGGATAGTGGGGTGGGGAGATGGTGAAATAGGTGATGGGGATTGAGGAGGGTACTTGTGATGAGCACTGGGTGATATATGGAGGGTTGAATCATTATATTGTACTCCTGAAACTAATGTTACGCTGTATGTTAACTATATTGGAATTTAAATAAAAATTCTACTTTCACTCATTGTTTTCTGGCTACCACTCACAGCATTTCACATTTCTGGTATTTTTTTGCTTCTCTCATTGCTTACATCCAATCTCACACTTCCACTAAAACTGCTCCTGCTTCCAGTGTTCCTGCTCTCCATGGGATCCTGATTGTTGGATGGACCATTCTCATTCCTCTTCTTATTGATACCTTAGCCTTAGTCCCTTTTAACAGGGAGCATAGTGGCTAACAGCTTGGGATCACAACCTTTGTGACCTCAGTTTCTACATCTCTAACAAAGGAGTAATAATAGGATACAGGAAAGTGCTTAGAATACTACCTAAGCACTCAGTAAGCGATATGTATTGTGATTATCAATGGCTCCCTCCCAAACTCCATACTCCACTGGACATATCTCAATGCCAATCTTAACCCATTAACCCTGAGTTCATTGTCTTCTCCAGCATTCTTTCTCCCTATGAATGGATCCTTTGGATGAAAGTCTGCTAAAGTCAGAATCCTAGGCTTGGCTCTGGTTGTTGGCCTGCCTTCTCCTTTAGTACCCAGGGCTCATCAACAACCAAATCTATTTCTGGAACTAACTAACTTTCTTTCTTTCTTTCTTTCTTTCTTTCTTTCTTTCTTTCTTTCTTTCTCTCTCTCTCTCTCTCTCTCTCTCTCTCTATCTCTATCTCTATCTCTGATTTACTTATTTATTTGAAGGGAGGGAGGGACAGAGGGAGAGGGAGAGATAGTCCCAAGCAGACTGCACTGAGCATGGAGCCCGACATGGGGCTCAATCTCACCACTGTGAGATAACGACCTGAGCTGAAACCAAGAGTCAGACACTTAACTGACTGCATCACCCAGGTGTCCCTAGAACTTTCTTAATATTTGTCAACTCTTTCTACTTTTCTTCATCTTTACTGCCAGTACCTGAGAGCATACTGCCAGAGTGTTCTGACCTACCTCTTGATTTTTGAATCCATATTCTGAAGTAGCCTTCTGGAAAGAGATCCATGTATGTGTCTGTGTACTGCAAGAACTCTTGGGTGGCACCCAATGCTCCTGAGAGGAAATAGCATTCTCTGGAGGCTGTTCCAGGATACTTAAGACCTGCCATTCACTGCTTCTCCAGCCTTGGCATTCTCCATTTGTCCCTTACACCTGCTCTGGGCAGCATTGAACTATTTGGAGTCACTTGAATATACTGTATTGTTGGAAATGTGCTTCAAACCTTGGGTGAAAAAAAAAAAAAAACAGACTCAGCAGGGAATCATCCAAAGAATGTCAAGTCAGAGATGGCACCTGCATTGGCTCCCTTTTAAGATGACTTCCTGGAAGCCCAACACATTATTTGTACACACCTGTGAAACACACTGACAGGCTCATTTCTAGCTGTAAGGGAAGTGAGGAAGGGTGGCCATGTGTCAGCTAAAAGTCCATCTTTACTGAGGTTGAAGGGGTGTGGGTACTGGAGATATCAGTATTGTAACCACATGAGCCATAGTCCCTGCCAGTCTTGCATGTACGAATGGAAAGGGGAGTGTGGGGTTCTCTCAGTCTGGTCTACAAGACCTGTTCAGGGGACTGGGGGCCTCATCCCAGGACTGGGGGCCTCTCACTGCAATTTCTCACTATGTCCACTGAGCCCAGGCTCCTTCCCCTCAGCTGTTCTCTGGCACCTCTGGGTAGAGAAGCTTCCTGATGACCTTGCTCTGTCTCCCCAGGGCAGACCCCCATCTGGCCCATAGCCAAGGCCTCTGGTCATTAGGTATTTGTGTTGGATGGGAATCAGGTCTTGTCCTTGTATCACCCAGAGATATACACCAAACCCTCCTAGGGACTCTCATGAAGCTTCTTTCACTTGGCTTAAGGTGAAGACAGAAGAAAAACCAATGGCACTTCAGAGCTAATCTTTCTCTAGATAAATCTTCTCCTAAATTTCTCCCATCTTTCTTGTCCTATCCCATGTACTTCCCTAAGTACCTACCTTGAGCTGAATGGTGGACTGTTTACTTTTGGTCACTCCTTCCTGAACAAGTTATGCAGAGAATGATGGAGCTGTAAGCCCTCTGGGTGGCCTGTCATGGCAAGACAGTCTTAGATCGTAGGATGCAGAGTTCTAAGGGGCATAGTTCTGTTACCCTTGTCAACCAGTAGCCAGTGGCCTGGACAAGAAGGAGAGGAACTGAGGTGAGACTCTGGATTTTCTGGAGCTGCTCTCATTAGAGATGGAACATAGACCTGGCTTGGACCTTGCCACTTATGTCAAGGAATTCAGTGTATCCAATGGAAATATGATGCCAGGCACACACGTGAATTAAACTTTTTCTTGTAGCCACATTTGAAGAACCGGGCATAATCGTTATAATTTATGTTTTATTAAACCTAATATATCAAAAAAGTTATCTCAAATTGCTATAAATATAAAATATATTTATAAAATATTTTATGCATACATATTTTTCACTAAGTCACCCAAATTCAGCATGCATTTTATACTCATGGGATATCCCAGTTCACAATGTCACTCTCCAAGGCTCGTGAGCCTTTTGTGGCTGGTGGCTGCTACATAGACAGTGCCTGTCCAGCTGGCTGGACACTAGATTTCTTTTCATTATGGGAGATTTACTTTCTATGCCTCCACTCCCTGGGCTCTAAGGAAGGGTGGTAATGTCACCCATTGGCTTGTTGGGAATAGTAAAGTAGTAGCAGTAAGTGTCACATGGTAATGTTTGAGGTAATTACTAAGGTATTTCTTTGCTGTATTTTTGTTTTAGGTGTGGTTGTCCCATATGCTTCCTCCGTGGGCCCTTTGTTGCTTTTGGGGGTATCTTTTGGTCCAGAAAATAGAGGCCACGAAACACTAAGAGAGAACAGAAAAGTCAATTGCCTTTCTAAATGTTAATAATAGCTATACTTTTTGAGTGACTCTTCAATGCCTGATACTTCTGAGCACTTTCAATTGTATTACTTCATTATTAGTATTCTCATTTCATAGATGTGGATATTGACATAGAGAGGTTCACTAACTTGTCTGAGATCACACTGAAGTTAAGGAAATAGAGGAACTGGAACTTGTAAGTTGGCAAACTGACTTCCTCTGTAAGCCTCCTATTAATTTTTTTAATCTTATAAAGACAATCTTATCTCTGGCCAAAGCACAAGTACTTGGTATTTTGAGGGAGAAAAGATTTGTGCAGTTCCTGGCTTTGGTATCTAAAAAGAGCTTCAAGAAGTAACAATCCCAAAGAAGCTAAGTCTAGACCTAAAAAGTGTGGAAGATATAGAGGTGGGAAGAATGCCAAATAGTATAGAGGGCCCTTCTCCCAGTACACAGATGGAAGTGGACAGCTAGGAAACTCAGGAGAAGAGGGTAGCAGAAGTCTGAATAAGTTTGGGCTGTCCCAGAGCAGGGACATGCAACTGGCCACAGGCCTCCAGTGCAGCTATTGATGAGGGTCCGTAGCAGGTGGAGGGTCTGCCTCACCCCCATGGGCTCTTGCTCATTCCCTGCGGCAAGGTTGGCTTGCTGACCCTGCCCACGAGGGCAGAACAGGACCTACAGATGGAAAGCTAGGACTAACCCCCAGGGGGCTTCACAGAATGAGAGTCAGTGAAAGGCCATAATGAGCTAGGATCACTTCGGGGCAGCCAGCAGGGGTGCTGGGGTATGCAAAAGCAGGTGGCCAAAGGAGTGTTCCCTGGGCCTTGAAAGGCATGGAGAGAGCCCAGAGGCTCTGTTCACCATGCAAGACACTACTTTCCAGGAGACCCCCAGGACCTACAGTGGCCAAGGTTAAACCTTGTTTACAGCCATTATCATTTAATGGAAATAAATAAGTTTTGGCTAAGAAGCCCAAGCAAAGTGGAGCTCAGGCTTCTCTAGGCTGGGCTGGATGCTCATCCTGTCAAACTGGGGAACATGGTGGTCCTAGAAGCTTCAGAGCACTAAGGGATGCTGAACCCCAGCCCCCATACAAGGGCAGGCCATCTCCTGTGCTGTAGTCTCAATGGCCACACCAGAGAGGTCCCTGTGCATGAAAGCATTCTGGTTGCCTCCTCCCCACCAAGGCTGAAGACTCCCAGAAGAAGGAAGGGGATGGAGATGAGAGAGAGAAAATGGGGAGAATAAGAATGATTTTTTTTCTTCCATTAAAGAGGCAATTGCCTGAATAGCACTTGGGCCAGGCAAGGGCAGGGATGGAGGAAAATATTTTTGATACTCGTCCATCCTGAAATACCTGGGTCAGACAGTCGAATCTGTGGATGCCACCAGAATTCATCTTAGAGAGGCAGGCACAGAGAAATATTCCAGTCAAGTGCAGACATCAGGAAGCACACATGCCACAGGTCAGGGCATGTATATATGCATGTGTGTGCATGTGTGTGTGTGTGTGTGTGTGTGTGCATGTGTGTGAGCCCCTCAGCAGCATGACAGCTCTGGGGTCAGGCCCACGCCCAGCCTTCCCAAGTGCAGGCAGCCCTGGGAGCAGGTGTCAGGTCCGATGTGCAGATGGACAGCCCCATCTGGTCCTGTTCTCCACTTGCAGAGTGACATCATGATGCTCTCCTGAGAGACAAAGAAACTAAGACTCGGAGGCAAAGGAACTCATCCAGGATCACACTGATTTGGTAGGGCAGCCAGGGTTTGAACCCAGATTTCACTGGCAAGCCTATGTGTTTCCTACTGCCTTACAGTGTCATTTCAAAGCCCCCAGGTCAAAACTCAAAGATGTGTCTATAAAATGCTGGAAACTTTGGACACGGAAAAAGTGTCTTTGTTTAGGTGTGGCTCTGCAGAAGTTGGTTTCCGTTGCCTGCAGCTGAGCCGGAGACATCAGAGCACAGGGATGGAGCTTTGCATCCTTATGCCACTGTGCCCTGATGGCTGTGTGTGGCCTGGCCCATGGGAGTGGCTGCCACGAGACAGGCAGCAGGGAGGGCTGGACTGGGAATGGGGTCCCCTGTGGTCATGGGAGGCGCCGAGACAGTGCCCTCTCAGTCCTCACTGGACTGCTAGCGTAGGAGAGCATGAAGGGCTAATTTCATGGCTGATAAAACTCTCTGTACACGAGACTTCACAGACAAATGAGAGCACGGCTTTTCTCTTCACTATGACATTTATTTTCTCCTTTCCTTGAGAGAGGTACATGTTACAGCCTAATTCAGTCCTGGCCACCCCCAGCCCTGTGAGGGGGCAGGGGTCATTTCATTGGGGAAAGTGTGAACACCAGAGGGGTGAAGTAGCCGGGTCAGTGCCCCCAGCCACATGGAGGTAGGCCTGAGTCATGCTGCCGGGGAGCATACTGGGGCTGTGTAGCTGGCTGGTGCCAGGTTCCCCGTGACACTGCAGGGTGCTCCGTGTCATCCTGGAAGGCTGCATTCTGACTGGCATTGAAACAGCGGGACTTGATGGAAGGATATCCTGTCAGCCTGTGTCTTCTAATGGCCTTCCCCAGCCATACCTGCTTTCAGTGAACTCTCCATGACCCAGTTGAACCCTTGCAGGTTCCATGTGGCCCTTCTGATTGCTCCTGTTCACAGCCATCTCCTTTTCCCAGAACAGTATCTGAAGCCGACTCTCCTATTCCTTCTGGCTCTTTCCCCTGGGCCAGGCTTTGCATTTCAGGATGTTCTTCCTGGAGGCCACACTATTTGCTGCAGAAGAAGTTAGTAGTAGAGGTGAGGAGGCTGAGGTCCAGCCAGTGCTGTGTGATCCCCTAGCTGATATGTGGTGGAGACTGATGAACTCCATGACCTGTGTGGTCCAAGGCCTGAGCCTAGACTGCACTGGCTCACATGACCTGACTTTTCAGAGGTCACACTTTACCCAAATGCCTCCATGTGCTTGGTCTCTTCACTAATTACCTAGAAGCTTCTTGGGAGCAGGTATCACTTTTGTCCTTCTGTGCTTTCCTCTAAGTACAAAATGCAGATACATACAGATACAGAAGATGGAACACACACACGTGAAGAGATACCCACAGATAAACACACGTAGGACACCACAATACACACATGAACACACAACCACGTGCTGCATATACATGTCTGAATCCACATGCAAGGCTGTGTGTGCATGACATCTGCCTGCAGAGCACATGCCAGCATGCTCACTTACATTCACTCCCCAAGCACACAGACATGATAGGAAAAGAAAGCTGTGGAAGGGATTTTGGCAGAAAAGAGGACTAAGACTTCCTTGAGAATTGCCTGCAGCAGGCATTTGGTTTCCCCTGCCACCTCCAGGTCTGGCACGTGCGCTGTGGCTGGGTTGTCGGATCACAGCTCATTGGCTTGTCCCAACAACTCTCCCAGCTCAGTTTCCCCATCTGCAAAGTGTGTTCAGCCTGCCTTGCTCAAAGGCTGGTATGAGGATTAAATGAGAGAACAGAGGCCCCAATGTTGGGCTCACAAAAAAACAGACCTTTCATTTCTCCCTTGACAATGAGACTTACTACTCAGAAATGAGATCTTTTCCTCTGGCCCAGGGGAAAGAGCCGCATGGTGGTCAGTTGTCAAAGAAAGATGCTTTTGTTGGTCCCAGGCTGGAAAATATTGGCAGGAAAAGGAACTCAGAAATTTTCACAAATTGACTTTAAAAAAAATGAAAGTTGTATCATTTATTACATTTTTTATCTTATAGGTAGGATACAGTCCATTTAAAACATTTTAGAAAATACTGGAAAATATTAAGAATATTTTTATTTTTTTTTTTTATTTTTTATTTTTTTATATTTTATTTATTTATGATAGTCACAGAGAGAGAGAGAGAGGCGCAGAGACAGGCAGAGGGAGAAGCAGGCTCCATGCACCGGGAGCCCGATGTGGGATTCGATCCTGGGTCTCCAGGATCGCGCCCTGGGCCAAAGGCAGGCGCCAAACCGCTGCGCCACCCAGGGATCCCTGGAAAATATTAAGAATATTTTTAAAAAGTACCCAGGGACCAACCACTCTGGCTACTTTATTCACGGATTCACTCAGCAAGTCTCTTTTGAGTACCTAGTGTGTGCTGGTCTTGTTTTAGGCCCAACTGGTCAGCATGAGTGAGACAGGAAAAGAGCCTACTGTCGCAGGACATAGGTTCTGGTAGGGAAGGGATAGACCACAGACAGGTTAACAAATAAATATTGTTCCACTTTCTAAGTGCTTTGTTATAGTCACTGCAGCAGGGTAAAGCATGCATTTAGGGACTGTGAGGGTTAATTTCATGTGCCACCTTGTCTGGGCCATGGTGTTCCCAGGTATTTGGTCAAACATTATTTTTGTGGTGTCTGTGAGGGTGCTTCTGGATGAGATTAACATTTGACTCCATAGACTGAATCACGTAGATTGCCCTTTCCAATGTGGGTGGGTCTTATATGGTTCACAAAGGCTTGAACAGAACAAAAGGTAGAGCAAAAGAGAATTCACCTTTCTACCTGTCTTTGAGCGGAGACATTGGTCTTCTTTATCCTTTGGACTCAGAGTTGGACTGAGACCTACACCATTGGCTCTCCTGGTTCATAGGCCTTCAGACCACAGATCTTAGGAATTCTCAGCCTCATGTGAACCAATTCCTGACAACAAATCCTTTATTATCAATTTATATCTATCTATCTATCATCTATCTATCTATCATCTATCTATCATCATCTATCATCATCATCTATCTCACCTATCATCTTTTATCGGTTGTGTTTCTCTGGAAAACCCTAACTAATTCAAGAAAGAGACTGTCTTTTTAAGAAAAAAACATTTGGGTAACAGATGAAGGATAGGAACTGGTGGGCAGGTCCAAGGCAATGAAGGACGGGCCCGCTCACCTTCATGAGTTTCAAGAGCTGGAAGTTGATAAAGCTGTACTGCACATAACAGCCAACTGGCTGGTGCCCCTTGTGGTCTGGTTGCATTGCATTTGCTTTAAGAGAGCCAATACGTGGGTCTTTTCCCACTGTTTGTTCACACTGCAAAAAGTTATATGTGGGAGCATGCAGGATCATTCATTTCTCTGACATACACTGAACTCATTGCATAGGAACATGGAAAGTGCTGGCTTGCACCATCCCAGGATGGCACGATGAATTACTGGTGTGGAGTCCCAAGAAATGAAGCTGTGATCACTGTGGAGCCCAGATTGTTGGGGTCAATGCCCTCTTTCTTCCGCAAGGTTGACAATGGGGAGTGATGTACAAAGGTTGAATGTGTAGGACTTGACAGGCTCTGGAGCATTTGAACTTCTTAGATAATACAGTTGCAGTAAAACAAAGCAGAGACCCCCAAACCAGGATCAGAAGAGTGAGGAGCTGGGAGGAGGAAGAGAATATCCACAGATTGGACACTATTCCATAAACTAGGTGGTCATGGGAATGTCTCTGCCTTTGCCTGCCCTGGGTTACTTGGAGCCAGAAAAGTGAAGCTGGGCCAGGACCCACAGGGTGTGTGCACCAAGCTGCAACCCATCAGTGTTTCCAGCCCCTGTCCCATGTCACAAACTCAGTGGACATTATGCTCAGGTAACACAAGCTCACCCTGTCTCCTAAGTTTCCACACTTTGTCATGCCATTCCCTCTGCCTGGAGTACCCTCCCCACTGTCTGTCCTCCTCCCTCTCCCCTCACTGCCTTCTCTTTCCATACAGTCAATTTCCAATATTACAGGTCTTATGTTCATGTCTCATCTATACTGAAAGGGTCCTTGGACTCCAGACTACCCCAGAGCCCCCAGTAAGCTTGACATATATGTTTTTTTTTTTAATTTTTTTAAATTAATTTATTTATTTATGATAGTCATCAGAGAGCGAGCGAGAGAGAGAGAGAGAGAGAGAGAGAGAGGCAGAGACACAGGCAGAGGGAGAAGCAGGCTCCATGCACCGGGAGCCCGATGTGGGATTCGATCCCGGGTCTCCAGGATCGCACCCTGGGCCAAAGGCAGGTGCTAAACCGCTGCGCCACCCAGGGATCCCCGACATATATGTTTATGGTAGCTCTTATCACACTGTACTACAGTCCCCACACCCCCCCCTTTTGATTTTTATAGTAGACTGTGAGCATCCGGAAGATGGGGCTATCACTCCCTGGAGCTGAAGAGGTATGGAGTATGTATGCATGGTGGACAAGTGGCCTTCTCCACACCCAATAGCCGCCTTGGGGTCAAGAGATCCATGGTCAGAGGCTTCTTCCTGAAACCTGGCTCAACTACCTGCACCACTGAGATAACACTTTGGCTTTCTGTTCTGAATGGCACCTAAGGGTGAGAACAAGGGGGACTGCTAGTCAGTGGCTTTGAGAGTTTTTGACTCCAACTGCACCCTAAGAAACTAACATTACATGGCAAGCCAGGACACCTGTGGACAACGACGAGTGCTGCCAGCTGGCATTTCCTCTCACACCTCTAGACAGTTTCTATTCTCTATTTTCTTCTTTTCCCTTTCTCAAAGAACACTGGTCAAGACCCACTGAATCAATCAAGGGACACTACCGGATAACTTGCACTAACTGACCTCTTACTCTGTACATTGTCTATGAATTGGCAGCTACAGCTAAGTCACCTCCCTAGAATCAGTATGGCCCACGTGTGTGTAGCTTTCCTTTATGTGTGCATGGGTATGAATCTGTGAGTGTGTAGGAGTGAGTGACTATCTCAAGTGTGTGTGTGCTGGTGAACATGTATGTTTGTGATGCACTGTGCAGGTCAGTGTTTCCCTCACAGTAGAATAGGTGTGACACATTTTCATCCCTCCGTCCATCCATACATCCAACCATGCAATGTTAATTGAGTCCTGCTGTGTGCCTGGGACTGTGCTGGGTGGTAGGGAAAGGGCAGCGCCCGAGATAGAGAACTTTTGACACAGTTTCCAGTGTGGGTCCTTTCTTGGCTTCTCAATGTGGTTGGTCATAGGCAGTGAGAGGCTACTACTCAGGCAGACTTTTATATTCTTAAACTCAGCATTTTTGCAGCTCATGCTGGACTCCCAGGGCCTGGAAGAAAGGGAATGAGCAGTGGAAGGACACCTGCAAGGACTTCCCACTACTAGTACCTCATCCATCTCAGGGACCTGAATGCCCTGGGTCCCACCAGATGTGAGAAGACCCCCTGCAAGCCATGTTTACCCCATGTGACACACTGCCTACCTTGAACTCCTCCTTTGAACCTTCCGTGGTGGCTGGTACCTTCCTTCCAGGTAAGCTTGTCCCCCAGATCTTGCTCACTGCCAGTTCCAAATGCCTCTTCTCTACCTCTGTGCACCCTCTGGCTCTGTACACATGGTACATAGCCAGACAGTGCTGATTCCAGAATCAGCTTTTATAGACCATCCCTGCAGGAAGCCTGGCCTTGCCTCTGCCTCTCTAGAGAGTCCCTTCTCCCTGTTTTTGCAGAACAAGCCTGCCTGGTGCACGTGCTGGGCCACCCACCCACTGTCCTTTACTCTGGCATGGAGTACAGGGGCAGAAGCAGCCACATGCTTTTTCAAATCTGCTGCCTGGCATGGATTGGCTGTGCACACAGGTAAAGCTAACTGAGTTAGTGCCCATCAAAGCTCCATGTGGATGCTGGCATTTGCAGCAGCTCTCAGCAGGTAAAGAGGCCTGGGGATCAGAGCCTTAGCAAACGTCTAATCACATCTTCGCTGTCTTCATGGAGCTGGAGCACTGGGGTCATACGGCCATGCGTGAATCTCACCTCCAGCACATATCAGCTGTTCGGCCTTGCAAGTCATGCCCCTTGCTTGCTTGCACCTTGGTTTCCTTGCCTTCATGAGGGACACAGAGCAGTGTGGTGCAGGGGCAGTTCCTGTCCTGCGAGATTCTGCACTCGGGTGGTGGCAGCTGCCGTCACCAAGAAAGGCAGGTGTCTGCCCACCACCACCCTCCCCCCCGGCTCCTGTCACCCACATCTGTCTTTCCCCTATTGGATTTCCACATTTCTCCTTGGGCAGAAAGGACAAAGCTGACTTAAGTGTGGGGAGCCTGTCAGTGGAGGAGAAGCGGGAAATGAAGATGGAAACAATTACAAATTAAAACCTGTCACTTCTAAAGCGCCTGCTGCCCCCTTCTTATTGTGATTAAAATCACCCCCCTTCCAGAGCCCTCTGTGGGGGAGCTGGGTGCACACCATCCTGTCCTGTCCTCCTGGGCCTCCCCCACTGGGCAGCTCTCTCCTTTCTCTGTGGGGGTTCCCCTGTCAGCATTTGCTCATCCATCCATTCATTCATTCAGCAAGTATTCCTCAGATAAGGTCATGTCTGCTGTGTTCCTGAGCTAGGAGATAGAGCCAACATGAATACCCGATTTAACATAGTGGGGATAGTGACAAGGAAGCCCCCCTCTTTTTACAGATTTATTTATTGATTCATGAGAGACACACAGAAAGAGAGGCAGAAACATAGGCAGAGGGGCGGGCAGGCTCCCTGCTGGGAGCCCCATATGGGACTCCATCCTGGATCCTGGGATCACGCTCTGAGCCGAAGGCATACACTCAACCACTGAGCCACCCAGGCAACCCAAGGAAGCCCTTTAAACACCTGTGTGTTATGCATTGTGGCAGTTAGCAAAACAGAGAGGGCAGTGTGATCCATCTGCAGAAACCTAGGTATGGAGGGAAGGCTGGTGGCCTTTGGGCAGGCCATGAAGGGGCACTGAGGGACAACTGAACAGAGGATTCTCAGGATAGTTGTGTCAGGTGGATGGAGTTGGGGAAACAAAAAAATTATGGGGGTGTAGCCTCCACAGAAGATAAAGAGTGTTGCAGAACTGGGCCAGGGGAGCCTCCAGACCATGTGAGATCTAAATGCATTTCCACCAGCCCATGGGAGCAGGAAGGGGTTCCAGAGCATCTGGGTCTGTCCGGGGGCCTTGCTGGTCCCCAGAGCCCTGTGTTGGGGAAATGGCTGGGCCCTCACACATCTGCCACACACACAGTTACTGGCTGGAGACAGCTGAAAGGAGAGTAACTTTGTCTTGAAAGCTGGGCAAACCTGAAGGAATTAGTTCAGGGCTGCTAGCAAATCCCTTTCCTGTTGCTGAGTCCTTTCTTATAGGGAGTTTGAGTGGTGCATTTTTGTGTCTGCCACAATAAAAAATGAGGTTTATCAGCCTAAAAGAGAGGAAGCATCCCTGCCCCCTACACCTCCATCCAGGGCTCTAAGAAGGTTCTTAAGACAGGTCTTCCTAGCATGGAGGGGAAGGCTGGTTAAGAACCCAGAACTGCCAAGAAGCAGGGAGGTGGAACCTTGGGGTCCTCAGCCCATGCCAGAGTCCCTGTTGCAGGAAGTGGTGACTGGAGTTCATGGGCTGGGGCTGGAAAGAAGTCGTGGTGACCTCTTAGGGTTCCACTTGCCTTAGCTCCTGTTAAACTAACCTTGCCATGAGTCAGAACTGTAGACTCTGGACACAGTGTTGAACGAAGTACACGAAGGCACAGGACAGTGACCAGAAGCAGGTGGACACTGAGGTGGGCTTCAGGGGAAGGGAGGCATGGGTGAGGCTCCAGCTTTCCCCTCACAAGAGGATGTGAAATTGGGGGCATAAAGCCCAGAGTGTCCCTGGTTTGCAGGATGAGGGGACCAACCAAAGCTGTGGGAAAGCGAGGAGAGAGTCTCAGAGAGGAGAGAGCTGGAGGAGAGGGGGCAAATTCTGTGGATAAAGGGCCCACATCTCCTGCTGATCTGCAGACCACACAAGGAGTCTAGCTGAAAAGAAGAGAGATTGCATGACCTTCCATCACAGGGGAGCTGGCTTTCTCAGCAAGAGGCCAGCCAAGCTGACTGCCTCCTTTAAAAAAAAAAATCAATATTGTGGGAGAAAGTGGGTGCAGTGGAGGAGGAAACCACACATGTAGGGACCAAGGGATGCTAAGTGTGGAGAGGACTGGGGAGGGGGATGGAGCTGCAGCTCTCCAAGACTTACAGGTCTCTGCATGTGACAGGGGCAGACATGAGCACAGTCTCAGGGGTGCAACGGGCTCTCTGAGTTGCTGTTAGAAGCAGACAGTTCTTAGCTCCACATAAACATTTGCTCAAAAGGAGTCTTATCCTTTGAACTGTCATTTGGCGGGAGCTGCCTCTTCACCACCCTCCTCCTGTTTCTGCCTTGTGTTCCCAGTCACTGGACAAGTTCAAGGAAAGCCCAGTGACTCTGGAGGGGCTGTTGTTATGGGCAACATGGGGGCAGGAGGAAATGGAGATGGACAAACTAGAAAGGCTCTGAGGTCAGGTGGTCCTGGGTTTGCGTCCCCGTCTAGTTACACATACCTCATCCTTAAAAAAAGAGAAGTTTACTTGGTTGGGACTTGGATTCTCTGGGGGGTCTGAGACACAGGAGATGGTCAGTAAGGCACTGAATGGGGGGACAGCCCCAGCTGTGCAGAAGCAATGCTGCTGGCCCGATGCTGCCACTGGCTCCTTTGTAGTCCTCCTGGATGGTGGGAAACCATACGTGGGCCTCCCTGGGACTGGAAGGTGACACCCTGAGTGCCTGACCCGGTGTGGGGACCCAGATCTCCCACCTCCCGGCCAGCCTGACTACATTGCTCAAAGGCGCTGCCCCACCCAAGTCACCACCACTCCCCTTCAGATGAAAGGAGGAGGCACATCATGTCCTTCCCTTCTTTTTTTTTTTTTTTTTTTTTTTTTTCTGTCCTTCCCTTCTTATGTGCAAATTCAGAAAGGGCAAACTAACTGGAATGCTGAGGTGACAGGCAGTGGTGCTAGCTGGGCAGTAGACACAAGTAGATCTGACTGCACAGACAGGGAAATGAAAATGAGCTTGGGAGCGTCCCTGCCTCGCTTTGATCATTGGAGACACAGTGGGGGTCACTGGGAAGAAGCCCTTCTGGAATCATAAACAATTTTTATCCTTTGGAGTCCCTTTAATTGGGCTGCCTTGAAATCTGCCAGGCTCTCTTGATTCTAGGGAGCGGGGAAGTGGCTTGTGAGGATTTGGGGAGGAAGGAGGTCTTGCTGTCACCACTGGAGGCCGAAGGAAGCCATCCTGTGCTGCTGCTCTCTGATTATCATCAAAGCTAATTAACACAGCCCTTGAACCACTCAGTCCCAGGTGAGGCCCCGCCTGGAGGGGACCAGGCCAGCAGGAGGAATGGGCTGCACTGAATAACTCATTCCAGCTCCCCTCCCCATCCCCCAGGATGGAGGACAGCAAGTTGCCAGCCTGTGGGCCCCACCCTGGACTCTCCCAGTTTGGATCCTGCGCACTGGCTTCTTCCACTTCTCCCTCCTCACCTCTGGGCCAGAGGGCTCAGGCAGTCAGTCAGCTCCAGGGCAGGTAGATGGGGCCGAAAGAAGTTCATTTCTGGGAAGACTTGGCTTCTGTGTGGAGCCAGGTCACCAGCAAACTGCCTGCTTTCAAAAATGCTGTCCTAAGCACCTGCTATATGCTGGCACTCTACAGACCCTGGCAATAGGACCATTAGATACACGTGGGGGTCAGCCAGTAGGGCCTGGAGGAAGAGACAGACCCTGGAGGTGAGCAGGTGAGGGGGAAGCTCCGCAGCTTAGGGAATGCCAGGAAGGGAACAGAGCGGCTGGACTTGAGGGCCCAAGTCCCTTGTGTGTGGGCCAAGCCCAGAGATGAGGAGAGATTGTGGAGGAGGTGCCAGGTGGGGGAAAGGTTAAGTGCAGAAGTACTGAGAAGGGGGAGCATTTGGGGCGCCTGATGCAGATATGGCGAGGGTGGGCGGGCCATGGCCTCGTGGGCAGGACGCGCAGCCTGATCTTTCAGTCTAAATGACATGTTTGAAAGGACTCGCAAGCGAGGCCATCGATTGACTTGGCTCTGCCGCTCATTTACTTGCTTGGTTCTGCTTTCATTCCGACGTCCGCTCATTTAAGTGTTCACTCGCTCGTTTCCACTCCCCTGCTACTTACGCAGTCCGAGGTTTCAGCGCCGGCCCTTGGCCCTCGGCCATCCGCTCCCATCAGTGCGCGCCGCGCCGCGAGGACAGGGCAGCTGCGGGGAGCGGCCACCAGAGGGCGCGCGCGGCACGCGTACGGCGGCAGGCCCGGCCCGGGTCGCCACGGCGGAGGGGAGGGACGCGGGTTCGCGGCCACCGCGGCCCTTCCACAGCCAGCAGCACAGGCGGGGGCTCGGCGGCCAGGAGGACGGGCGTCGCCGGCGAGAGCGGACCAAGGGGGAGACGGGGGCTCGCGCGCAGGGCCGGTGGCCGCGGGGGTGCGCAGAGTTGGGGCTTCGGAGCAGCCGCCAGCACGTCCTCTGGGACCCCGGGCACCCGCGGTGGCGCCTGCAGCGGGGGCGGACCCCTGGGGGGAACCGGAACTGGGGAGGCCTTCGACGCCCGCCCTGCCCGCCCCGCCACGGTGTAGCGGGAGGTGCAGGAGGCGGGCCCCGGCGTGGGGGGGGGGCCGCGGGGGGATGCCAGGGGCGGGGGGTCGGGCCGCGGAGGGAGCCCCGGGGAGGGGGGGGGGGGCGGGTCGCGGAGGGAGCCCCGGGGCTGGGAGGTCGGGCCGCGGAGGGAGCCCCGGGGTGGGGGGGGGCGGGCCGCGGAGGGAGCCCCTGCGTGGGGTGGGGTTGGGCCGCGGAGGGAGCCCCGGGGGGGGGGGGGGCGGGGGAGCCGGGGAGGGAGCCCCGGGGTGTGGGAGGGGCGGGCCGCGGAGGGAGCCCCGGGGAGGGGCGGGGCGGGCCGCGGAGGGAGCCCCGGGGGGGGGGGCGGGGGAGCCGGGGAGGGAGCCCCGGGGTGTGGGAGGGGCGGGCCGCGGAGGGAGCCCCGGGGAGGGGCGGGGCGGGCCGCGGAGGGAGCCCCGGGGGGGGGGCGGGGGAGCCGGGGAGGGAGCCCCGGGGGGGGGGGCGGGGGCCGGCGGGGCCTGGTGGGGGTTGCTGGGGGCCTGCGCCGCGGGCGTTCCCGGCCCGTCACCTTCCACCCGCTGTGATGCGGGGCGCGGAGCCGCGCGCTTTCTCTGGGGTCAGCAGCGCTGGAGACGCCGGAGGCCGAGGCCCGGAGAGGTCGGGCTACGTGCCCAGGCGGCGCGGCGGCGCAGTCGGAGCGGCTGAAGCCCGCAGCCCGGGCCTGGGTGGGTCCGCGGTCCTGGAAGCACTGCCCCAGGGCGGGAAGGATTGCGCCGACGTCCCCTCGGGCCCGCCCGCCCCGGAATCCCAACACCGGGCGGGGACAGGGGCGGGGACGGGGGCGGGGACGGGGGCGGGGACAGGGGCGGGGACGCTCTACCGAGCGAGGGGGCTGGAGGGCGGCGGCGAGCGGCCTTGTGTCCGCGTTTCCTGCCTGCGCCTGGCGGCTTTGTCCAGACTCAGACAAACTACGGGGTGACCCGTTTTGGGATTGGAAGCTCACAGCCCCTGCACCTGTCTGTGCGAACCTCGCTCTGGTTGCCCTGAGCTAGACCACGTGGCCCTGGAGTGGGGTCCTTGCGCGCCTGGAGGGGGTGCTGTGGACTCCATGGGGAGCTCACCATCTGGCTTCCCCAGCCCTCTCCTGTGAGCTGCATCCTATTCCCAGGGCCCAGCACAGCCCCATGGCATTGCTTCTCTACCCTCATTCTGTCCCCGCTCCTGCAGGACCCGAGGCCTAACTTGTCAAGGTCCAAGCAGGGATCGCGGAGGAAGCAGCAGCAAAGGCTGGAGTGAGGGAAGCTGCCCTCACGTCTGTTGCCTCTGGGGGGCCCAGGACAGGAGCACCGGCAGCAGGGCCAAGGGCCAGCAGAGAGGCAGGTAGCTGGATTTATCCCAGTGTAAACCCCCTGGAACAGCCCTCTCATCCTACCCCTCTGTTCCTTCAGTTCAATGCTCTGCATGCTCCCAAGACTCTGCGGAGACTACAGCCCATTACCGCCTGGGCTCCTCACATCCTGCTGCCTCCAGGAGGGCTTCCCTGAGCACTGCCACCAACCACCACTCCTGTCTTTTCCCAGGTCAGGGAAACGGAGTCCATTGGACTTCTGAGAGTGCCAGCATTACCCAGGCCTTTACAGACAGCACCCACTTTAGTCCTGGGACAACCAAGGACCTCTTTACATCATGCTCAACAGTAAGTGTAGGGAGATCCCACAGCACTAAGCAGAGAAGTTGGTCATTTGAACCCCAGGCAATCCTAGATCTAGAGCTCTTCTGCCCTGACCACTCAGGGCTCCTCAGGCATAGATCTTAGCACAGAATCCCATGAAGCATTTTGCTATTAGGTGCTTGTTGGATTTCTAGGGATAGGCTCAAGGATCTTACAGGTTTTTTAAAAATCACCTCTTGGAGTCCAGACCCCAGAGTACTGTTTTCACCTTTGTCTCCCCTGCTCAAGAACACCCACTGGCTCCTTTCTTCCACTTAATCAACTTTTGTCCTCATTTGATCAACTCCTCTGCATGGTTTCTAGGATATTAATAGTTAAGTCTTCTGTCCCAGAGTGTGCTCTGTCATTGGCATAAGGAGTTCCTGGGTTCCGGCATGAAAGCACTGCATTGTCAGGTGGGAACCTAGACTCCTAGACTGATGCTGCTGGAGGGCAGGTGGTGTACAGATTCAGGATGGGTGGTCGAGAGCCTGTGGGGTGTGGCATGGCCGCAGATTGGGCAGGTGCACACAGAAGCACGCCACCCTCTCAGTCATTCCAGAGTCCCTGTGCCTGCCTGGCTCTGTGCCTTTTTGTAAGACTGTGAAGTCAGATGGTATATCCCTGATTACCCATGTCTCTCACCCCATGTTCAATGACTGACTACCAGAGATTCCTTCTAGGTTATCACCTTGGTCTCTCTCCTCCTCAGCTTCCTGCTGTAAAATCCTCATGGTCCTCTGTATCACATAACTGGCCTTTCCTGGCTTCTCCGGCCTCCTTGCAGGATCACCAAGGCTCAGAGGAGAACTGGCCCAGTACCGCTCAGGGGATGCAACTGATGGAACATGGGCCCTCCTTGCCCTCTCACTGTCCTCAACCATGCCTCAGCTGCTAGTAAGACTTGTCCGACTACAGGCTTTAGAACACAGAGAACTAGCTCTCTCTCACAGACATGAAGTACTAGAGCTGGACTGCCCAAAGGTGTGTGGTGGCTTCATGAAAGGCTGTCCTTTCTGCTCCGCTCTCCTTAGCATATGGTTTTTTTCCTCTAGTAACCAAATGGTCAAATATGACTGCAGGAGATCCATCCCAGACATCATTTCCAAGTTCCAGGTGGCCACCCTTGTGAAAAACAGAGGAAGAAAATTCTGAGTGGACTTGGGGGGAAAGTCTCCTGCACATGAAATGCATATGATTAATTTTTCTGCAATCAGCAGAATGAGGGCTTGAGAGATAAGTAGTATTTAATTATAGAAAAGATTATAAAATATGTACTTTTTTGCATATTCAAATTTGTAGACCAAGAAAAAAAAATTCTTTGCAGCTAGTGCTACTCATTGCAGTATATGCCAGGTGCAGAATGAGTGCTCAACAAATCAGCTAGTTTTATTATTTTACTATTAACCAGTAATAAATGAAGGCCATCAAAGAATGAGCAAAATTCCTTCATTGTTGTTTTTTTTTATTTTTTTCTTACTTATGTAATCTTGTCATCTGATATGGGGCTTGAACTCAGGACCCGGGGTTGCATGCTCTTCCAACTGAGCCAGCTAGGTCCCCCCAAATCTCTTCGAGTTTAAGAGAGATTATGAAAACCATTAAGAGTCTGAAATAGTTTTTGGTTATATTTCTCCATTATATACAGTACTGATTGACTCTCTGCTAGGAAAGATAAGAATATCAGTGTTATTTCCTTTTTTTTCTACATGCTTTCTCTCTCTCTCTTTTAAAGATTTTATTTATTTATTCATGAGAGACAGAGAGAGAGAGGCAGAGACACAGGCAGACAGAGAAGCAGGCTCTCTGTGGGGAGCCTGATGTGGGATCAATCCCAGGACCCTGGGATCATGACCTGAACCAAAGGCAGATACTCAACCACTGAGCCACCCAGGCATCCCTCTATATGCTCTCTTAACATTGTCCCATTGTAATTTGTTTTTTATTTTATCTGAACATACAACAACCTTATTCTATGTTATAATCAGAATTCCTGTCCTTGTTTAGTTTTAGTTATAGATGTAAACAGATTCATTGCTTACCCCAGTTTTTAAATGATTTTTCCATGACTGCTTTATTTTAATTAATCTCTTAACTGTCTAGATTTTTTTTCTTGTAAAGTTTTTTTTTTTTTTTTAAGGAAAGACTGGGAATTTGGTAATTTCTAAGTTTTTGTCATGTTTGCATGTGTTGACATTGCTTAAATGATCTTATAAAATAGCTTGACTTTTATACTTAAATGATATCTTGGCTGGGTATTGCAGTCTTTCTTAGGACTTGCACCTGTTGCTCTGTTGTCTTCTGATGTTGCTATGGAGGAATTTGAAGCCAGATTGGTATTTTTTCTCTTTCTAGATTATTTAATGCCTGTCAGAATGCCTGGAGAATTATTTCTTATCCTTAAATTATAATAGTTAACTAGAAAATTAGGTCTTTCAAAATTATGTACTTTATCATTGCTAGATCAAAATGTGCTTTTTAAGTTTATAGATTATTTGCCTAATTTCAGAGACTTTTTTGAGTTATTATCTGAAACATGTTTTGGGACATGCTTTGATTGTTTTTACCTGTTTTCCCTCATGATTATTTCTTTTGTCATTTTTCTCTTTTTCTTCTGTGTTCATTATCCAGTCGCCTAAGATTAGTGAGCCTTAGTTTTATCACTATAAAGCATTCCTATCTCACATGGGAATTCCCAGGATTAAAAGACTTAATAAAAAGCTCTTAAAACAGTGCTCAGCCCAGAACAAGACATATGCAGGTGATAATGATTATTATTTTTAAGGGTTTTTATTGTTATTATTAGTCACAGTGAAGTGGTTAATTATAAGGATTCCGGAGCCAGACTGCATCTTAGCTGTGTGACCTTGGACAAGATACTAAACCTCCCTGTGCCTATTTTCCTTATCTGTAAAATAGAGATAATAATTATCCCTACTTTGTAAGATTACAATGAAGATTAATGGTTAATATTAGTAAAGTGCTTAGAACAGTCTGGCCCCACATAAGTGCTGTATATGTTGTTAAATAAATATCTTCTCAAGCTTTTCTTGAAGATGAACAATTATTTTTAATTGTTTTTAGAACATTTTTGCAGTTTCGAATGTATTATTAGTTCTATAATGATGTTGTTTTGTTATTAATTTGCTTCCTTATTTCTGCACTCTCCTTCCTTCCCCTTCCTTCCTTCCTTCCTTCCTTCCTTCCTTCCTTCCTTCCTTCCTTTCTTTCTCTTTCTTTCTTTCTTTCTTTCTTTCTTTCTTTCTTTTCTTTCTTTCTTTCTTTCTTTCTTTTTCTTTCTTTCTTCTTTCGATTTTATTTATTTATTCATGAGAGACACACGGAGAGAGAGAGACAGAAACATAGGCAGAGGGAGAAGCAGACTCCCTGAAGAAGCCTGATGTGGGACTCGATCCCAGGATCCTGGAATCAGGCCCTGAGCCAAAAGCAGACGCTCAACCACAGAGCCACCAGGTACCTCGAATTCTCTTTTTTCATTTCATTCTGTTTTATCCTCTCCCGTCTCTGAGTTCTCTCACTATACATGTCAGGCCTTTTAAAGTTGCTCTTTAGCTTAAAGCAATGTGAGGCACTTGTTGTCACACCTTGAGTCATGTTTCTTTCTAGGTTGGGTTCCTTGTTCTTTCATGCTTTGCTCCTTTTCTCATTATTATTATTTGTGTGTATGCAAGAAATGTGCCTTCTGCTGTTGCTTGTGTGGTTAGAATCGTCATGGGGCTCCTGCTTCAGCAATGGTGTCCATGCTTCTGCCTGCTTGTTCAGCACACTTGCTGACTTTCCTCTGTTCTTTGAGGCCCATTCACTTTCCCCGAGCTTCTGTGCATTCGGTGTTTCACTGGGTTTGTGTTCTGGAGGCACGATGGAGAGAATGAACTGGAGTGCTGTGTCTCTGAGAACATCTGGGCCAGTGTTTGCCTCTGATCACTGAGGTATCAACACCAGAGTGATTACCACTACCTTGACCGTGACCTCAGAGCCTTCCTGCTAGCAGGGTGTCTGGTGTTCCACAGCGAGGGCCCATCCTCACATTCACCCACATCCATTTATTTATCTCTCAGTAGTTGGCAACTACTTCCACTTTGCCTCAGTACAGAAAGGTAAGACCCCCACCCCCTGCAGCCCCAGTTTTCTTTGTTTAGGGTTTGAAGATGTTAGTGGGGGCAGCCCGGGTGGCTCAGTGGTTTAGCGCTGCCTTCGGCCCGGGGCCTGATCCTGGAGACCCAGGATGGAGCCCCGCGTCGGGCTCCTTGCGTGGGGCCTGCTTCTCCCTCTGCCTCTCTCTCTCTCTCTTTCTCTCTGTCTCTCATGAATAAATAAGTAAAATCTTGAAGATGTTAGTGGGGAGTCTCAAGATTTTGCTGCCTGCCTGATGTGTTCTCTGGGGTGGGCAGGTTAGACATGGTGCAGTGGGTACTACATGTCTTCTGCTTGATGCTCTTTTTCTTTTTCTTTTTCTTCTTTTTCTTTTTCTATTTCCCTCCCTCCCTCCCTCTCTTTCTTTCTTTCTTTCCTCTTTTTCTTTTGAAAGATTTTATTTATTTATTCATGAGAGACACAGAGAGAGGCAGAGACTTAGGCAGAGGGAGAATCAGGCTTCCTGTGGGGAACCCGATGTGGGACTCAATCCCAGGACCATGGGGTCACAACCTGAGCTGAAGGCAGATGCTCAACCACTGTGCCACCCAGGTGACCCAGTCTGATGCCATTTCTATCACCAGTTCCACTGGAACCTCCTGAGTGCCTTTTAATTAATCTTTTTTTCGTTACTGATCTCCGGCAATCTTTTAAAAGACCACTCCTTAAAAAAAATAAAAAAATAAAAGACCACTCCTTTATCAGATCTATAGAGTATGCCAGGAAAGTGCCTCTGAACTTGAATGAAGGCTTTAAAATGTGGCCAATATGTGCTCTTCCCCCCACCACCCCCGATTCAATGAAGCAAAAACAGTTGCCCTGAAATGCAGTTGATTCTGAAGTACTCCCATAATTGCAGAGAAGTATAAATTCTCTCAACTGTCTTATAGGCTTGAGGACAGCAAGGGTCAGGTTGGCTAACTTTAATTATATTCTGTTAGCATGTCTTGAAGCCCATAAATCTAAATGCCAATAAATTAATATATCATGCTGAAGGCCTCTCAGCCACGGCATTAAATCAGCTACGCGGGGAGTGCCACATAGAATAGGGCAAACTCCCAGAAGCACTAGCATTTCAATTTCACTGTATTAATCTGTCATTAAAGTGGCCCTCAAGTCCCAGTGTCCACATGTATGACTGTGAGCAATGGTAATTTGCTGAATACAAATTCAGCACACAGTACCCGTGGCTTCTGCACAGCTGTCTACCCCCAAAGCCTCCAAGATGGGTGCCAAGTCTTCTATACCAATAAGCCTGGTATGGCTTCAGGGAAGGGGTGGCTCTTGTAGTGCAGGAATATTATAGTTAGGCTGGGTTTACGTACCTCTGGCCCTGGCTGTTGATATTAAAAAGTTAATTTAATTAATTTTTAAAGATGTTATTTATTTATTTATGAGAGACACAGAGAGAGGCAGAGATACAGGCAGAGGGAGAAGCAGGCTCCCTGCAGAGAACCCGATGAGGGACTTGATCCCAGGATCCCAGGACCCTGGGATCATGCCCTGAGCTGAAGGCAGATGCTCAACCACTGAGCTATCTAGGCATCCCACAAAAAAAAAAGATTTAAAAGCTGGGCATTTAAAAAAATTCCAACATAGTTAGCATACAGTATTACATTAGTTTTGGCTGTACAATATAGTGATTCAACACTTACACACAACACTTGGTGCTCATCACAAGTGCCCGCCTTAATCCTCATCACTTATTTCATCCCTCTTCCTCGTACCCCTCTGGTAACCATCAATTTATTCTCAATAGTTAAGAATCTTTTTTTTTTTTTTTTTTGGTTTGCCTCTCTTTTTCCCCTTTGCTCATTTGTTTCTTAATTTCCACATATGTGTGAAATCATATGATTTCAATCTTTCTCTGACTGACTTATTTCAGTGTGCATAATACCCTCTAATTCTAGCCACATTGCTTCAAATGGCAGGATTTCATTCTTCTTTATGGCTGAATAGTATTCCATTGTGTGTGTGTGTGTGTGTGTGTGTGTGTGTGTGTGCGCGCGCGCCACATCTTGTTTTTCCATTTATCTATCAATGGACACTTGGGCTGCTTCCATAATTTGGCTGTTCTAGATATTGCTGCTATAGACATAGGGATACATTAACCCTTTCAATTAGTATTTTTGTATTTTTTGAGTAAATGCCCCTGTAGCATGGTTATTGGATCTTAGGGCATTCTATTTTTAACATTCTGAGGAACTCCCATACTGTTTTCCATTGTGCCTATGCCAGTTTGCATTTCCACCAACAGTGCAGGTGGGTTCCTTTTTCTCCACAATCTCATCAACACTTGTTAGTTCTGTTTTTGATTTTAGCCATTCTGACAGGTGTGAAGTCATCTCATTGTATTTTTAAAAAATATTCTATTTATTTATTTGAGAAAGAGAGAGAGGCTGTGCATACGAAGTGGGGAGGGGCAGAGGGACAGGAAGAAACAGACTCCCTGCTGAGCAGGGAGCCTGACATGGGGCCTGATCTCAGGATGAATGCAGATGCTTAACAGAAAGACACCCAGGTGCCCCTCTCATTGCAGCTTTGATTAGCACTTCCCTGATGATAAGTGATGCTGTGTTGTTCATGTCTATTGGCCATCTGGATGTCTTCTTTGGAGAAATGTCTGTTCCTTTCTTCTGCCCATTTTTAAAATTGGATTATTCATATTTAGGGCGTTGATTTGTAAAAGTTCTTTATATATTTTGGATACTACCCTTTATTAGATATGTAATTTTAAAATATCTTCCTCATTCAGTAGGTCACCTTTTGGTTTTGTTGATTGTTTCCTTTGCTGTGCAAAAGCTTTTTATTTTGGTGTAGTTCAAATAGTTTTAATTAATTAATTCATTAATTATTTATTTTTTCCTCACTCACCAGAAATGCATTTATAATATATATATATATATATATATATATATATATATATATATATATTTTACTGGAGTTCAATTTGCCAATATATAGCATAACACCCAGTACTCATCCTGTCAAGTGCCCCCCTCAGTGCCCATCACCCAGTCACCCCAATCACCTGCCCACCTCCTTTTCTACTACCCCTTGTTCATTTCCCAGAGTTAAGAGTCTCTCATGTTCCATCACCCTCACTTATATTTCCCACTCATTTTCTCTCCTTTCCCCTTTATTCCCTTTCACTATTTTTTATATTCCCCAAGTGAATGAGACCACATAAAATTTGTCTTCCTCCAATTTACTTCCTCACTCAGCATAATACCCTCCAGTTCCATCCATCCTGCAGTTCCATCCAAATGGTGGATATTTGTCATTTGTAATGGCTGAGTAATATTCCATTGTATACATAGACCACATCTTCTTTATCCATTCATCTTTCGATGGACACCGAGGCTCCTTCCACAGTTTGGCTATTGTGGACATTGCTGCTAGAAACATCGGGGTGCAGGTGTCCCGGCATTTCATTGCATCTGAATCTTTGGAGTAAATCCCCAGCAGTGCAATTGCTGGGTCATAGGGCAGGTCTATTTTTTTTTAAATTTTTTTAAATTTTATTTATTTATGATAGTCACAGAGAGAGAGAGAGAGAGAGAGAGGCAGAGACACAGGCAGAGGGAGAAGCAGGCTCCATGCACCGGGAGCCCGACGTGGGATTCGATCCCGGGTCTCCAGGATCGCGCCCTGGGCCAAAGGCAGGAGCCAAACTGCTGCGCCACCCAGAGATCCCCGGGCAGGTCTATTTTTAACTCTTTTGAGGAACCTCCACACAGTTTTCCAGAGTAGCTGCACCAGTTCATATTCCCACCAACAGTTCCCCTTTCTCCACATCCTCTCCAACATTTGTGGTTTCCTGTCTTGTTAATTTTTGCCATTTTCACTGGTGTGAGGTGGTATCTCATTGTGCTTTTGATTTGTATTTCCCTGATGGCAAGTGATGCGGAGCATTTTCTCATGTGCTTGTTGGCCATGTCTGTCTCCTTTGGTGAAACTTTTGTTCCTGTCTTCTGCTCTTTTCATTATTGAATTTTTTTGTTTCTTGGATGTTGAGTTTAATCAGTTCTTTATAGTACTTGGATACTAGCCCGTTATCTGATACGTCATTTGCAAATATCTTCTCCCATTCTGTAGGTTGTCTTTTAGTTTTGTTGACTGTTTCTTTTGCTATGCAGAAGCTTTTTATCTTGATTAAGTCCCAATAATTCATTTTTGCTTTTTCTTTCCCTTGCCTTCATTGATGTATCTTGCAAAAAGTTGCTATGGCCCAGTTCAAAAAGGGTGTTGCCTGTGTTCTCCTCTAGGAATTTGATGGTTTCTTGTCTCACATTAATACGTTTCATACATTTTGAGTTTATCTTTGTCTATGGTGTAAAAGAATGGTCTAATTTCATTCTTCTGCACGTGGATGTCCAATTTTCCCAGCACCATTTATTGACAAGACTGTCCTTTTTCCAGTGGATAGTCATGCCTGCTTTGTCAAGTATTAGTTGACCATACAGTTGAGGGCCCATTTCTGGGTTTTCTATTCTGTTCTGTTGATCTTTGTGTCTGGTTTTGTGCCAGTACCACACTGTCTTGATGATGACAGGTTGGTAGTACAACCTGAAATCTGGTATTATGATGCCGCCGGTTCTGGTTGTCTTTTTCAATATTCCCTTGGCTATTCGGGATCTTTTCTGATTCCACACAAATCTTAAGATGATTTGTTGCAACTCTCTGAAGAAAGTCCATGGTATTTTGATAGGGATTGCATTGAACGTGTAAATTGCCCTGCGTAGCATAGGCATTTTCACAATATTAATTCTTCCAATCCATGAGCATGGAATATTTTTCCATCTCTTTGTGTCTTCCTCAATTTCTTTCACAAGTGTTCTATAGTTTTAGGGTATAGATCCTTTACCTCTTTGGTTAGGCTTATTCCTAGGTATCTTCTGCTTTTGGGTGCAATTATAAATGGGATTGACTATTATTTTCTCTTTCTTCAGTCTCATTGTTAGTGTATAGAAATGCCACTGATTTCTGGGCATTGATTTTGTATCCCGCCATGCTACCAAATTGCTGTATGAGTTCTAGCAATCCTGGGGTAGAGTCCTTTGGGTTTTCCATGTACAGTATCATGTCATCTGCAAAGAAGGAGAGTTTGACTTCTTCTTTGCCAATTTGAATGCCTTTTATTTCTTTTTGTTGCCTGATTGCTGAAGCTAGGACTTCTAGGACTATGTTGAATAGCAGTGGTGAGAGTGGACATCCCTGTCTTGTTCCTGATCTTAGGGGAAAGGCTCCCAGTGTCCCCATTGAGAATGATATTTGCTGTGGGCTTTTTATAGATGGCTTTTAAGATACTGAGGAATGTTCCCTCTATCCCTACACTCTGAAGAGTTTTGATCAGGAATGGATGCTGTATTTTGTCAATTGATTTCTCTGCATCTATTGAGAGGATCATATGGTTCTTGTTTTTTCTCTTGTTGATATGATCTATCACATTGATTGCTTTATGAGTGTTGAACCAGCCTTGCATCCTGGGGATAAATCTCACTTGGTCATGGTGAATAATTCTCTTAATATACTTTTGTATCCTATTGGCTAGTATCTTGGTGAGAAATTTTGAATCCATGTTCATCAGGGATATTGGTCTATAATTGTCCTTTTTGGTGGGATCTTTGTCTGGTTTGGAATTAAGGTGATGCTGGCCTCATAGAATGCGTTTGGAAGTATTCCATCTTTTTCTGTCTTTCCAAATAGCTTTAGTAGAACAGGTATTGTTTCTTCTTTAAAGGTTTGATAGAATTCTCCTAGGAAGGCATCCAGCCCTGGACCTTTGTGTGTGGGAGGTTTGTGATGACTGTTTCAATTTCCTCCCTGGTTATTGGCCTGTTCAGGTTTTCTGATTCTTCCTGTTCCAGTTTTGGTAGTTTGTGGCTTTCCAGAAATGTGTCCATTTCTTCTAGATTGCCTAATTTATTGGTGTATAGCTGTTCATAATATGGTTTTAAAGTCATTTGTATTTCCTTGGTATTGGTTGTGATCTCTCCTTTTTTCATTTATGATTTTTTAATTTGAGTCTTTTTTTCTTTTTAATAAGTCTGGCTAATGGTTTATCTATCTCATTAATTCTTTCAAAGAACCAACTCCTGGTTTTTTTAATCTGTTTACAGTTCTGCTGGTCTCTATTTCATTGAGTTCTGCTTGAATCTTTATTAACTCTCTTCTTCTGCTTGGTGTTGGTTTTATTTGCTGTTCTTTTCCAGTTCCTTTAGGTGCAAGGTTAGCTTGTGTATTTGAGTTTTTTTCAATTTTTGGAGGGATGCTTTATTGCAATATATTTCCTTCTCAGGACTGGTTTTGCTGTATCCCAAATATTTTGAATGGTTGTATCTTCATTCTCATTAGTTTCCATGAATCTTTTTAATTCTTCTCTAATTTCCTGGTGGATCCACTCATCTTTTAGCAGGATGCCCTTTAACCTCCACGTGTTAGAATTTCTTCCAAATTTCTTCTTGTGATTGAGTTCACATTTTAAAGTATTATGGTCTGAAAATATGCAGGGGGCAATCCCAACTTTTTGGTATTGGTTAAGACTGATTTGTGACCCAGTATGTGGTCTATTTTGGAGAAAGCTTGAGAAGAATTGTATTCTTGTGTTGTGCACTTGAGAAGAATTTGTATTCAGTTGCGTTTGGATGTAAAGTTCTGTAAATATCTGTGAAATCCATCTGGTCCAGTGTATCATTTAAAGCTCTTGTTTCTTTGGAGTTGTTGTGCTTCGAAACTCTGTCATTTGCAGAAAGCGCCGTGTGAAGTCTCCTAGTATTAGTGTATTATTATCTAAGTATGTCTTTGGTTATTAATTGGTTGGTATACTTGGCAGCTCCCACATTAGGGGGATAAATATTCATGATTGTTAGGTCTTCTTGTTGGATAGACCCTTTAAGTATGATATAGTGTCCCTTTTCATCTTTTACTACAGTCTTTGGGATAAACTTTAATTTATATGATATGAGGATTGCTACCCCTGCTTTCTTTTGAGGACCATTTGAATGGTAAATGGTTCTCCAACCTTCCATTTTAAGGCTGTAGGTGTCCTTAGGTTAAAATGAGTCTCTTATAGATAGCAAATCGATGGGTCTTGCTTTTTTTGCAGTCTGAAACCCTGTGTCTTTTGATGGGAACATTAAGCCCATTCTTGTTCAGAGTTACTAGTGTAAAGATATGAATTTAGTGTCATCATGATACCTATTCAGTCCCTGTTTTTGTGGATTGTTTCCTTGGACTTCCTCTTTCTTTTACAGAGTCCCCCTTAATATTTGTTGCAGAGCTGGTTTGGTGGTCACATATTCTTTCAGTTTCTGTCTGTCTTGGAAGCTCATTATTCCTCCTTCTATTCTGAATGAGAGCCTTGCTGGATAAAGTATTCTTGGCTTCATGTCCTTCTCATTTAGGACCCTGAATATATCCTGCTAGCCTTTTCTGGCCTGCCAGGTCTCTGTGGAGTAGTCTGCTGTTAATCTAATATTTCTCCCCATATAAGTTAGGGATCTCTTTTCTCTTGCTGCTTTAAGGACTTTCTCTTTATTTTTGGAATTTGCAAGTTTCACTATTAGATGTTGAGGTGTTGAATGGTTTTTATTATTTTAGGTGGGGATCTCTGTATCTCCTGTATCTTAATGCCTGTTTCCCTCCCCAAATTAGGGAAGTTCTCAGCTATGATTCATTCAAATATGCTTTCTGGCCCTGTGTCCCTTTTAGCGCTTTGGGAACCCCAATTAAACGTAGATTTGTTTTTCATTCTGAGGCTATCATTTATTTCCCTTAACTTTTCCTCATGGTCTTTTAATTTTTTTTTCTTTTTTCCTCAACTTCCTTTCTTGCCATCAACTTGTCTTCTATGTCATTCACTCTTTCTTCTACCTCATTAACCCTCATCATTAGGACCTCCAGTTTGGATTGCATCTCATTTAATTGATTTTTAATTTTGACCTGGTTAGGTGTAAATTCTGCAGTAATGAAGTCTCTTGAATCCTTTATGCTTTTTTCCAGAGCCACCAGTAGCTTTATAATTGTGCTTCTGAATTAGCTTTCTGACATCGAATTGTGTAATCTAAATTCTGTAACTCTGTGGCAGAGAGTACTGTTTCTGATTCTCTTTGTGGTGAGTTTTTCCTTCTAGGCATTTTGTTCAGTGCAGAGTGGCCAAAAATAAGTTGTACTGGAAAAAGGAAGAAAAGCAAAAGGAAACAAACAAACAAACAAAAAAACCCAAGGAGGTGTATCCTCTGGTTCTATATACTGTGAATCCCTCAACCTCCCCTGGAGCTTTCCAGGACTGCTCAGTCAAGACCTTGCTCTCCCCCATCATTCCAGCTGGTTTTCTGGGGGAGGGGCCCGCTGTGCTGATGATCAGGTGTGTGCAGGGCTCAGTGGGAGCTGTTTATCCTGAGAGGCCCCTGTTCCCTGGCGGCCCCACTCTGTCCAGGCACAGGGTGACACCAGGAGGAACAATAACACTGGTGGCGGCCAGCTTTCTAGCTCTGGAGTTATTTCTGGCAGTAACTACCGCAGTCTCCCAGTCCAGTCCACACTGGTCTGGATGTTCCCGGGGGAGGGGATGCTGACCTGCACAGCTAGGGGGCACCCAGCGGCAGGAGAGTCCTCGCTGTCCTGTGCCCTTCCTGCCTCCGCCTTTCCTCGGAGAGAGTGCAGGGTCCTGGGCTGTGTCTCCTGGCGCCCTGGGATCTGGGGCCTGTGGTGCTGGAATCATGCTTCTGGGGCCATGGCTCCCAAAGGCAGCAGGGTGCAGCCCCCTCTGTCCAGATCCACTGCCTGAGCTTCTCCCGAGGCCCCACCTCGGGCTCCAACCCTTTACCAAGCTCGGCCCACAGTGTGTGCAAGCTCTCCCCCCGGGGTGCACTTCCTCTGTTAGTGACTCCGGGAAACTGGAGGCTCCACTGCCCCTCCTGCAGTTCTGCCAGAGTTCCCTGCTAAGCATCTTTCCATCCAGGAAGAATCTGGTGCAGATTTTTAACATTTCTGCTTCTCCGGGACTGGGCTTTCCTGTCCTGGTGGCTTTCAGGGGCTTTAGCCTACTTCTCGTGGGGGCCCCTCACCCATTTGATTCTTTTTAATTTTATTATTATTATTATTATTATTATTATTATTATTATTATTTTCCATCTTCCTACCTTGTTAGAAGTGCAAACTCTTCTCTCTGTAGCGTTCCAGCTGTTCTCTCTTTAAATCTCAGGTTGAATTCATAGGTTTTCGTGATGATTTGAAAATTAGGTAAGTTGGTGGGGCCAGGTGACTTGGGGACCCTACTCCTCCACCATTTTGTCCCACCTCAATAGTTTATTTTTTATTTTGTTTCTCTTTCATCAGGAGAGACATCTAGAAAAATGTTGCTATGAGCAGTGTCAGAGAAATTCTTGCCTATGCTCTCTTCTAGGATTTTTATGGTTTCAGATCTCACATTTAGGCCTTTCATCCGTTTTGAATTTATTTTTGTGTATGGTGTAACTAAGAAAGTGGTTCAGTTTCATTCTTTTGCATGTAGCTGACCAGTTTTCCCAAAACCATTTATAGAAGAGACTTTTTCCCATTGGATATTCTTTCTGCTTTGTTGAAGATTCATTGTCCATATAATTGTGGGGTTTATTTCTATTCCATTCTATTGATCTGTGTGTCTATTTTTGTGCCAGTACCATATTGTTCCTATTATTACAGCTTTGTAATGCAGCTTGGAGTCTGGAATTGTGATATCTCCTCCAATATTGCTTTGGCAATTTGGGGTCTTTTGTGGTTCCATATAAATTTTAGGATTTTTTTGTTCTAGTTCTGTGAAAAATGCTATTGGTATTTTTTTAGGGATTGCACTAAATATGTAGATTGAGTTGTATCAATGTATAGACATTTTAATAATATTTGTTCTTCTAATCCATGAGCATGGAATGTCTTTCCATTTCTTTGGGTCATCTTCAGTTTTTTTCTTCAGTGATTTTTAGTTTTCAAAGTACAGGTCTTTCACTTCTTTGTTTAGGCTTATTCCTAGGTATCTTATTATTTTTAGTGTGATTACAAATAGGGTTTTCTTAATTTTAATTTCTGCTGCTTCATTGTTAGTGTATAGAAATGCAACAGATTTCTGAACATTGATTTTGTATCCTGCGACTACTGAATTCAATGATCAGTTCTAGTAATTTTTTTGGTAGAGTCTTTAGGGTTTGCTATGTAGAATATCATGGTATCTGCAAATAGTGAAAGTTTTACTTCTTCCTTACCAATCTGGATGCCTTTTATTTCTTTTTGTTGTCTGACTGCTGTGGCTAGGACTTCCAGTACTATACTGAATAAAAAGTAGTGAGAGTGGACATCCTTATCTTGTTCCTGACCTTGGGGAAAGGCTCTCAGTTTTTCCCCATTGAGCATGATGTTTGCTGTGGGTTTTCCATATATGGCCTTTATTATGTTGAGGTATGTTCCCTGTAAACCTACTTTGTTGAGGGCTTTTATCGTGAATGGATGTGTACTTGCCAAAGGCTTTCTCTGTGTCTATTGAAATGATCATATGGTTTTTATCCTTTCTCTTGTTGATGTGATATAATGTGTTGATTTTTTTTGTGTGTGTGCAAATATTGAACCACTCTTGTATACTGGGAATAAATCCTATTTAACCACAGTAAATTTTTTTTAAAGGATTATTAGTTTTTTTTACTAGTATTTTTTGAAGATTTTTGCATCTATGCTCATCAAGGATATTGGCCTGGCCTGCAGTTCTCTCTCTCTCTCTCTCTCTCTCTCTCTCTCTCTTTCTCTTTCTCTTTCTCTCTGGTGTCTTTATCTGGTTTTGGTATCAGAGTAATCCTGGCCTTATAGAGTGAATTTGGAAGTTTTCATTCCTTTCCTATTTTTTGAAATAGTTTGAGAAGAATAGGTATTAATTAAATGTGTGGTGGAATTCATCTGTGAAGTTGTCTGGTCCTGAACTTTTGTTTGTTGGAAGTTTTTTTATTACTGATTTAATCTCTTTGCTGGCAATCAGTCTATTCAAATATCCTATTTCTTCCTGCTTCAGTTTTGGCAGGCTATATGTTTGTAGGAATTTATTCATTTCTTTTAAGTTGTCCAATTTGTTTGCATATAATTTTTCTTAATATCCTCTTGCAATTGTTTGTATTTCTGTGGTGTTGGTTATAACTTATCTTCTTTCATCTGTAATTTCATTTAGTTGAGTCCTTTCTCTTTTTTTTATGAGTCTGTCTAGAGATCAATGAATTTTGTTTATTTTTTTAAAAAAACAGCTCCTGTTTTTGTTTATTCTAAGTTTCTATATAATTTATTTCTTCTTTAATCTTTATTATTTCCTTACTTCTGATGGTTTTGTGTTTTGTTGTTCTTTTTCTAGCTCTGTGAGGTATAAGGTTACGTTGTTCATTTGAGATTTTCTTGTTCCTTAAGATAGGGCTGCATTGCTATAAACTTCCTTTTTTTGAACAGTTTTTGCTGCGTCCCAAAGATTTTGGACTGTTGTGTCTTTATTTTCAGTTGTTTGCACATAGTTTTGGATTTTTTCTTTGATTTCTTAGTTAACCCATTCATTTTTTAGTAGCATGTTATTTAACCTCTATGTATTTGAGTTTTTCCAGATTTGTGTGTGTGTGTGTGTGTGTGTGTGTGTGGTTGATTTCTAGTTTCATAGCATTGAGTCAGAAAAGATGCATGGTATGACTTTGATCTTTTTTAATTTGTTGAGACTTGTTATATGTTCTAATACATGATCTATTCTGGAAATGTTCCATGTGCACCTGAAAAGGATATGTGTTCTTTACTTCTAGGATGGAATGTTCTGAATATATCTGTTAAATCCATCCAGTCCAGTATGTCATTGAAAGCCATTGTTTTCTTGTTGATTTTGTTTAGATGATCTGTCGATTGCTGTAAGTGGGGTGTTAAAGTCCCCTACTATTATTGTATTATTATCAATTATATTCCTTTAGGGATCCCTGGGTGGCGCAGCGGTTTGGCGCCTGCCTTTGGCCCAGGGCGCAATCCTGGAGACCCGGGATCGAATCCCACGTCGGGCTCCCGGTGCATGGAGCCTGCTTCTCCCTCTGCCTGTGTCTCTGCCTCTCTCTCTCTGTGACTATCATAAGTAAATAAAAAAATTATATTCCTTTATGTTTGTTATTAACTGTTTTATGTATTTGGGTGCTCCCTTTTTGGAGCACAATTATATCTTCTTGTTGACTTGTCCCATTTATTATTATATAGTGTCCTTTGTGTTTTCTTACCATCTTTGCTTTAAAATCTATTTTGTCTGATAAAAGTATTGCTACTCTGGCTTTCTTTTGACATCTATTTGCATTATAGGTGTTCTCCATTTCCTCACTTTCAATCTGCATGGGTCTTTAGGTCTAAAATAGGCAGCAAATAGATGGGTCTTGTTTTTAAATCTGTTCTGTCACCCTATGTCTTTTGATTGGAAGATTTAGTCCATTTACATTCAGAGTAAATATTGAGAGATATGGTGTATTTATTGCCATTTTATTGCTTGTTTTGTGGTTGTTTCTGAAGATTTTCTCTGAGCCTTTCTTCTTTTTCTTGGTTTGCTGGTTTCTTTAGTGATATATTTGGATTTTTCCCTTTATTATTTGCATAAATCTATTAGAGGTTTTTGATTTGTGGTTATCATCAGGTTTTTATATAACCTCTTCTGCATATAGCAGTCTAAATTAAGTTGGTGGGCATTTAAGTTTGAAACCACTCTTTACTCCTCCCATCCCACCCCAACATTTTAGGTATATGTTGTTATATTTTATATCCTTTTATTTTATGAGTTCCTTGACTGATGTTTTACAGAAGTATTTATTTGTACTCCTTTTGTGCTTCCTACCTTTATTTTGTCTCTTTTGGTATTTCCTTTCCACTCAAAGAGTTCCCTTAATATTTCTTGCCTGACTAGCTTAGTGGTCATGAACTTCTTTAGTTTTTTTTTTTTTTTTGTCTGGGAAATGCTTTATCTCTCTTCTTATTCTGAATGAGAGCCTTGCTGGATAGTGTATTCTTGGATGAAGATTTTTTCCATTTAGCACTTTGAATATATCATGCCACTCCCTTCTGGCTTGGAAAGGTTTGGCTGAAATATCTGCTGATAGCCTTAAGAGTTTTCCCTTGTATATAACTGTCTTCTTTTGTCTTGCTGCTTTAAAAATTTTTTCTTGGGGCACCTGGGTAGTTCAGTGGTTGAGCATCTGCCTTCGGCTCAGGTTGTGATCCTGGGGTTCTGGGATTGAATCCTGCATCAGGCTCTCTGCAGTGAGCCTGCTTCTCCCTCTGCCTATGTCTCTGCCTCTTTATGTCTTTCATGAATAAATAAAAACAATCTTTAATTTTTTTCTTTATCATTACATTTTGCCATTATAATTACAGTATGTCTTGGTGTAGATCTGTTTTGGTTGTTTTGTTGGAGGTTTCTCTCTGCCTCCTGGATCTGGATATCTGTTTCCTTCCCCAGATTAGGGAATTTTTCAGCTATTATTTCTTCAAATAAATTTTCTGCCCCTTTTTATCTCTCTTCTTCTGGGACTCCTATAATATGAATATTAATATGTCCATTGGAGTCACTGAATTCCCTAAGTCTATTCTCATTTTGCATAATTCTTTTTCTCTTTTTTGTTTAACTTGATCACTTTCCCGTACTCTGTCTTCTAGGTCACTAATTTGTCCCTCTGCTTTTTTCTAGCCTGCTGTTCATTCCACCAAGCCTGTTTCTAATCTCACTTATTGAGCCCTTTATCTCTATGTTATTCCTTACCTCTGTGTTAAGAGTCTCAGTGATGTCTTCTACTCTTTTCTCAAGTCCAGTGAATATCTTTATGATCATTACTTTAAATTTTCTGTCAGGCATGTTACTTATATCTCCTTCACATTGACCTCTGGCCATGGCCTTATTCTATTCTTTCATTTTGGACAAATTCCTCTCTCTTTTTATCTTGTTTAAGTCTCTTTGCCTGAGTTTCTGTGTTAGGAAAGTCAGCTATGTCTTCTGTTCTTGAGGGTAATGGCCTTATGAAGAAAAGGTCTTATAGTACCCTCAGTGCCGTGTCTCCTATTCCCTAGGGTCTGGCATTTCTGAGAGTGTCCCCAAGGTGTGCTGCATGCACTCTGCTATTGTGTTGTGACCACTTTATCTTTAGGCCAGTCATCTACAGAGGCTCTCTTTACCTGTTGTGGGCAGTGTTTGGTTCCTGGCCTTAATGTGGTGTGTTTTAACTAGGTGTGCTATGATCTGCTTGTGCAATGAGACTTGTCACCACCACCACTGGAACTGAGGCTCTACAAAACTCTTAGGTTGGGAGACATGGTGTTGGCAGGGGTTTGGGTTGGTCTTCTGAGGGAGGAGGCTTACTGCACTGGTACTGAGACAGGTGTGGCTGGGGAGAGCAGTTCCACCAGAGCATGGGGGTACAGGGCTTGGTGTAAGCAAATTAGGTCATGAGTATTGAGACTGCACTGGCTCCTACAGGTGACCCTGTGCTTATGCTGAGGAACAAGGGATGGAAATGACACCTGCCAAGTCATTTGTTCCCAGAGGAGTCTCTTTGGAACATGCTCTGAGATGAGCAAATGATCTCCCCACTGTGTGCCCAAGTGCTTGTTAGGTCACTGTTTTCATGCTGTATGTTCATGGGCTCTTTGCCCTGCTTTCTCTCCAAAAGCAATCAATGCAGTGCTCTTGGAGCTCTATCCCAGCCAAGCCCATTGATCTTTAAAACTCTAGGCTTTAAGCCCAGCTGGTTGCAAGACCTCATAAAATCCAACCCTTCTCACTTTCTAAGCCAATTGCTATGGGAATTTGTCTTCCTCCTGTGGCTCCCCTGTATGCTATTCTGTCTCTTGTCCTTCTCAGCAGCTACATCTCCCTTCCCATGGCAGTAGCTCTGATCCATTGCTCACCCAAATTGTGTCTCCACACTTCCTACCTTATTCAATGTGGCCTTTTCTCTACCTTTAGTTATGCAGTCTGTTATACCAGTATTCAGGTTGACTTCTGGGCTAATTATGATAATTTGATAGTTATTAAGTTGTATTTATGGGAGGAGGTGAGTCTAGGGATCTCTTACTCCACCATCATCTTCCCTAAAAACTTGTCCTTTTATACTTAGGCTGAGGAAGGCTTGGATTTGATCTGTGCTGGGATCCAGGTGAGGCAGCCGAGGAGTCCAATTTCATATATACCACTCTATTTGATGATTAACCCAACTTCATGGCTTGGTGAGTCAGACAACACCTAGTTCATGGTGTGTGGCCAAGGTTGGATTGTAGCTTGGTGGCCCCAGATTAAGCATTCAATCTTCACTAAAACTCTGTAGCAAGCCAAAAACTATTTTCTCAAAAGGAGAGTAGTTATCCAAAGAGAATGGAAGGGATTTGCTTCAAAATGTTAATGTTCATACTGTGATTCACCCAAAGGGGTGTGACAAAGGCTCCAAACAGCATTTGCCTGTCATTGAAACTTCAGGCATCTTTGGATCTCCTGGGTCATATGACCCAAGTGGCAGAGAAGCTTGTGCGACAGTCTGGACCTGTTGCAGAGCTTTCTTTGTTCAGAGCCTCGCTGAAAACTAGCCACGTTTTGGGTCATTCAGTAAACGAACCAGTGTAACACACTCAAATGAGGACATGTTGCCTTGAAAATCCAAAGAGGTTCCATTAGGTGTGGTTCCTCTTCTTTGGTAATAGGGGGTACCATATGCAGCAGTGTGTCCCTTCACTGTAGAAGGGATATCCCACCATGCCCTATAACTCACTAGAGTTATGCCTTATCCTCATTAGATCCCTATAACTTTTATTACCAAGAAAGGACACTGAATTTGGTGGGATTTATTCTCAACCTAGAACATAAATGTTTTACCAAAGCATCTAGAGTACTTGCTACTTCTTGTTCACTGAGTTCAGTCAGCATAACATCATCAATGTAATGGCCCAGCACGATGGCCTTGGAAGAGAAAGGTGATCAATATTTTTGCAAACTAAATTATAGCACAGGACTAGAGAGTTGATATTTCTCTTAGGTAGGACAGTGAAGGTGTATTGCTGGATTTGCCAGCTGAAGGTAAACTGCTGCTGGTGCTTTATGGAGAGATGTGGAAGAAAAAGAATTTGCCAGATCAATAGCTGCATATCAGGCACCAGGGGCTGTTAATTTACTCAAGCCACGTCTGGTACAGGAGCTGCAACTGGAGTCATTACCTGGTTTAGTTTGTGATAATCCACTGCCATCCTGCAAGACCCATCTGTCTTCTACATGAGCCACATAGTGAATTGAAAGCCGATGTGGCAGGAACTACTACCCTTGCATCCCTTAAGTCTTTGGTGGTGGCATCATCTCTGTAATCTCTCCAGGAATGAGGTATTGCTTTGGTTTACTATTTTTCTAGGTATAGGCAGTTTTAGTGGCTTCCATTTGCTCTTTCCTATCATAGTAACCTTCACTCCACAGATCAGGGAGCCATTGTGGGGATTCTGATAGTTCCTGGGTAGGTCTATTCCAGTCATGCATTCTGGAACTAGGGAAATAGCCACATGATGGGCTCCACTATGAAACAGACCCCAGTTAGCACTCCACTGATCACCTGACCTCCATAAGTGCTTATTCTGACTGGTGAACTACAGTGATGTTTTGGGTCTCCTGGGATAAGTGTTAGATCAGAGACAGTGCCCAGTAATCCTCCAAAGCCTGATTTTCTTACCTCCCCCAGTTCACAGTCACCTTGGTAAATGACCATATCTTGCTTCCTAGGGAGGGCTGGGATAAAGATTAACAGCATAAATTTTGGCACTATAGTGCAGTCTTTCTTCAAGGAGACCCATCCCCTCATTCAAGGAGTTCTGGGTCCATACTTTACTTGTCTGGGAATTGGTTGATTAGGGGACTTTCTCTTTTGGTAATTTAAGTCAGATTTTGCTCACTAAAGAGGCATAAAGTAAGCATAAGTTCTTTCGCCACTAAAGTAAGCATAAGAACCTAAAGAACCTACATTTCTCTGCCCTTACACTTTATCCCAGTATTAGCACTTGCCTATTGACTTGTCTTTTCCTCAGTAGGCTATTAAAGTTCTTGAGGAGAGGGTTGTGTGTGACTTACCTTTGCATCCCCAGTATAGGGCTTTGTACATAGCCAACATGCAGTGAATGCTTGTTCAATGGAAGTGTGTTTTTATTTATTTTTATTTTTATTAAGATTTTATTTATTTATTCACGAGACACACACACACACACACACACACACACACACACACACACAGAGGCAGAGACACAGGCAGAGGGAGAAGCAGGCTCCATGCAGGGAGCCTGATGTACGACTTGATCCCGGGTCTCCAGGATCAGGCCCTGGGCTGAAGGCGGCACTAAACTGCTGAGCCACCTGGGATGCCTGGAAGTGTGTTTTTAAACTGTGGTGCTGAAAGTGTCTGAAGGATGTTATTGACCCCTCTTGGATTGACCTGACCAGGTGAGATGTGTGGACATTCCAGATCATTCTCATGACTGTAACTGAGTTGTAAAAGGCATATTCTCAAATTTCACTAAACCTCTCCATTCTGCATATCCAGTCAGCGATGCTGGAAACTTGGCATACCCTGCACGATTTTTTGTTGTTGTTGCTTTTGACAGTCTTTGCTGTCTGTCAACATGATTCTCTATAAATTGTTCTAATTTATAAGGCATTTCACACTACACAGGCTGGCAGGAACATGGGAGTGGGGTGGAGTGGGAAAGCCAGCTCTGAGGCTTGTAAAGCTGTTTGGGTTCATGTAGAATGCTGTGGAGGGGTTGTTCTCCTGGCTGGAGCAAGGGATCAGTGCTGGGCAGGAATTTTAATTAAAGGCAAAAAGTTGGCACTTCTGAGCTTTACCACTTTCCCCAGCTCCCAGCTCTGCTTTGCAGCCCCTGGAAATTCCTGCATCAAGCAGTGAATTATTCAGCAGGACAAGGCAAGTAAACAAAGAGGTGGAAGTGTTCACCTTAGCTCCAGTGTGTGGAGGTGAGCAAAGAGACTCCACAGTGGCAAGAAGTATAAACTTAGCGTGGAAACAAGAACATTTACAATGCAAATTATTTTTAACCATCCATGTCTAACCAGAAGCAAAAAATCTGGGCATGCTTTTTGTTAGTCTACTGATTTATTTATCTATCTATCCTCATTAGGGACCAGTAACATAGCATTTTATTTATTTATTTATTTATTTATTTATTTATTTATTTATTTATTTACAATTTCATGATTTATTGTTATTTTTAAGGTTGTATGGATGTCATTCCACAGAAGCGCGTATGGTTTTATGTATGTGTTTGCCCAGAAATTAAACTTATAAAATACATTTATCTTACGAAGCAGTTGTTTGCCATATTTAAAAGTTATATCAAAGTTGCACAAATCATTTATCTTGGGCCTTTGGGGGGTTGATTTGATATTCTCACTTTAGGGCTTGAAAAAAAAGGTAGAGAATTTACTTCCGGCATCCTGTCAGTAGGGAAGTGGGCTAGAATATTGAGTATGGGCTCTGTTTTCAGGCGATACCTTCCCCCTCCACCCTCTGCCTTGCCCATGTGTACATCCATCAGGAGACTCAGAGTCTCACTGAGTGAATGTGGACAGCACAGAGCCATGATGGAAGTGAATGGCATAGCCCAGGACAGTAAAGAAGGTGAGACATTGCAATACTGCTCAAGGGAAGGCCAGTGGACAAGCTCTTCAGGTATCTTAAATTTCTCTCTCTGATTCCCTATCAGTTAAAGTAAATGTCTCAGGGGCACCTGGGTGGCTCAGTGGTTGAGCGTCTGCCTTTGGCTCTGTTGTAATCCCAGGGTCCTGGGATCGAGTCCCACATCAGACTCCCCACAGGGAGCCTGCTTATCCCTCTGCCTGTGTCTCTGCCTCTCTCTCTGAATAAATAAATAAAATCTTAAAAAAAAATCTCACTCTTTCCTTTAACACTGAGTTGTTGTTCAGCCTGCTGGTTGTCCTTTAGCAAACATCCTCTCAATTAGAAACAGTATTTTCTCAAACACCTTATTTCCACTTTAAATCATTTAGCTCATTCTTTATTGTATTTATATTTTGTTTACATACTTTATCTCTCCAGACAGACTACAGGCTATCTGACTGCAGGATTTGTGATTGATTTGTCTTTGTATTACTGATATAATTATTGCTAGCAATAACATATAGATGGCTTATATATGTTTAATGAGTGAATAAATGAATTAATGAAATCTCAGATCTTAATACTCTGAGAAACAAAGCTACGTGTTGCATATTTATTTTTAACCTAACAATTAGCTTAGGGCAACAAAGCAGACAAAGGCATATTTCTTTTGTCAAGAATAAACAACATTGTTGTAACATTTACAGGTCAGATTACCATTAGTTGAATATATAAGGAATACATTATGTTGAGATGTTACAAATAAACTGACTTTGCCTGAGGCTGTCACAGAACATTTTGGGACCCCAGAGCCAAGAAAGGGTATGAGGTCAGTCAATAACAGCTTCTGGTAGGGACCACAGTCAATTAGGCTTCACACAGGTGCAATTAAACTGTATGTACCAGACAACATTTCTAAGTTGTTGGGGGTGCTACTGGGGTTGCTACAGAGATATGTAATTTATTCAGAATTGGAATAGGTTTAACAAAGACTTCACAAAAAAATCAAACCCCAGTCCAGGGGAACTCAGCCCAGGAAGGGAGACCTACATGTTAACAGACACTTCTAGTGGCTGGATGGCTGTAGGACATACACTGTGTCTTGGGTGTCATGGGTCCCCTGGTCAGTCTGCAGGTGTGAGGGCTGACTTTCCAGAGTAGGCAGCATTTGTGTTGAGAATCAAAGGAGAAGTAAGAATTTTCTGGGAATATTGGTGTTTGGTGGACAAAAATGTCCTGTGAGGAGGGACCAGAATAGGCTAAGTCAGAAAGTGTGTGTGTATGTGTGTGGCACATGTGTGCACATGTGAGTGTGTGCGTACATGCACACATGAGACAGAGGAGATGGGGAGAGAGAAAATGGTTCCTTTGATGACTTAGGGGTAGTTTACCTTTGTTGGAGGATAATATGTTAATATTTTACCCTCAAAGTGGTTCCAGAAGGGATTACTTGAGGCTTACAAAGATGCATCAACTGCAGTTACACTCAGTCACTGAGCGCACAATTATCACATGGCTGCGGAAAGCAAGGTGCAGCTCTATGGGCTAAGATACAGAAATGTTTCACACACATGGCTTGCCTGCGTGGGCCTACATCTCATAAGAAAGGCAGACAATAAACAATACAAGAAGGTAGAATCTGCACAGTACCAGAGTGGCAAGTGCTAAGAAAAACTAAGCAGGAAAGGATGGACAGTGTGAGGGGTGGTGGGGTTGCTACTTTGAAGTAGGTGGTCAGGAAAAGCTCCCTGAGTGACACTGACATCAAGAGAAGAAAGAAGGAATGCTGTATGGTAGATGCCCCAGGTTCCCTGTTCTATTAGGTGCAGATGAAATGGGTTTCAACCCCTTGAGGACTTGTACTGCAGACCCTTCTCCCAGTGGTGCTAACAATCAGCTTCTCTATGTGTGACAGATACTAGGCAGAGAGATGCAATGGAGGGATTTTTCTTTGCCAGTTTACCTGGCTTTCAATTGCTGTCTGAAGGTCCCTTTTCTCAGGGCCTCAGGTCCATGGCCTTCACAGGAGGGTGTCCTTCACATTGCTGCAATGCTGCCCATGCTGTCTGAATTCCTTAGCCCAGAACAATACTGTCCAATTGGACATTTGTGATAAAAGAGTGATTCTGGATCTGTGCAGAGTGCTGGAAATGGAGCTGGTGTGTCTGAGGCTCTAAATCACAATCCAGCTTAGGTTTAATGACTTAAAAGGTAAGTAGCCACCGGAGGCAATGACCACTGCATATTGGAGAATGAGATCTGGAGTAACTCTCTGGAAGGCATAGGGCGGTGCTTTGGAGTACCGTTCCAGGGTGAGATTTTCAGCTCTCTGTCATATCCCTGTCAAGGGCTTTCCACCCTTGGGGGAAGATATTCTAAGTGCCTAACTTAGACACATACAAGCACACGTATGCACAAGTCCCTCTAGACAAACACTGACCTTCATAGATTTCAGTCTATACCCTCAAGAGGACAAGCTGCCATGTCCACAGTGGAGTTAGCACATAACATTCATTTGTTCCTTCTCTCTTCTACCTTCACACTGTGCTCACTAAGTCCTGATGGAAGATGGGATTCTGTTTTACTCATGACCTAATGCCTCTTAATGACCTTTCCATTGGCCTCAGCAAGGCCAATGGAAGCTTTGAGGTATAGCTTTGGCTGCCTTTAGCGAGTTATAGGCTGATGGGCTAGTTAAAATAACAGAGTAGCCTGTGTTAAAAGAGGAGCAAACAAGAAAGATAAGGGCCAGGAAAAACCAAGCCAGGAGTAGGACCCAAAATGCAAGCCATAGTGATGAACGCACTCTATAGTTGTACATCAGATTTGACTCCCTGTCATCTAGATGTCTCTGTGAGGGGGGGATAGCAAGCAGGTGCACAGCATGAGAGGGGGAATGCACAGTGATTAGAAGCAAAGCCTCCACGCTGAACTGATATCACACCAGTATCCATGAACATAACCGTGCCCAGACCTTGGGTTCTATACCATTCTCCTCTAAGAGGAACCAGGGCCCCTTGGGGAAATGAGGACACAGGGCTGGGACAGGGAAAATACAAGATGACCCTAGAATGTCTTGTACTAGAGAGATAGTGTGCAGAAAACAACAGGGATGCTTCAAGGAGACAGAAACCGCTTTGATCAGGTCACAACCAGGCCACGTCCAGGATCAGCAAAATAAATGATAGCAGTGGATTATCACTCAATGTGAAAAAAATAAGAATCCATGAGTCCATACTGCCAATGAATGATGAAATGAAGGGAAAGAGAAAATCAAGTAATAAATGTAGAAGGAGTGGTAGAGTTGGGAAACCGGCCACTACCGCATCTGAGTGCCACTAGATTCAGGGAAGCATTGAGGGTTGCTCAAGTGACAAGTGAGACTCGATAGCAAGTGGCCATTTACATACTTTCAAAGTATGTCCACATAGATCACTTACTGATTATAAGAAGAGTGCCATTGTGATGGAGAAACCTGGCAGATACCACCCTCACTGAATGATCAAAGCTAACATCATCAGGACTGGGGCAAATTGGGGCGCCTGGGTGGCTCAGTTAGTTAAGCATCTGCCTTTGGCTCAGGTCATGATCCCGGGGCCCTGGGATGGAGCCCTGCATCAGGCACCCTGCTCAGCTGGGGGCTTGCTTCTCTTCCTCATACTTGTGCTATCTTGGATGCTATCTCTTTCTCAAATTAATTAATTAATTAATTAATTAATTAATTAATTAATTAAAAAAAAAGAACTGGGGCAAATCAACATCATGTGCCTCCTGCCATCATGCACTGAGAACATATTATCACTTCTGGGGATTCCTGCCAAAAATGAACGACCTGAATTTAATTATGAGAAGACATCAAACATCAGATGTACCCAAATGAGGGAAATTTGGGGAATAACAAAACCACTCTGCATTATTAAAAAGTTTCAGTATAATAAAAGACAAAGAAAGGCCAAAGAGCCATTAAATATTAAAGGAGGTTAAAAAGACATGAAAATTTGGCACCATAAAAAAATAGTAGTCAAGAAGAATAGTAGTCAAGAAATTGGTGAAATTTTAATAAGGTCTGTAGAGTCACACATAGCAATGTTATCAGTCTTAAGTTTCCTGAATTGGATAATCATATCTTAAATTTATAAGTGAAGGTTATTATTCTTAGGATTTCCACTCTGAAGCATTTAAGAGTAAAGGGACATGTTGGCAATGTACTCTCAAATATTCAAATAGCCAAGAGAGTGAGAAAGAGTGATAAAGCAAAAATAGGGCAAAATGTTAATAATTGGTTTATAGAGATGTTTTGTAATGTTTTTTCAATTTTTCTGTAAACTTCAAATTATTGAAAAAAACAAAAAAAACAAAAAAAACCTAGGCTTTGGTGTCATATTGCCTGGATCTGAATCCAAGCACTGCTACTTATTACTCTGTGTCTGTAGGCAAGTTACTTAACTTCTCTGGGCCTCAGCTTCTCTATTTGTAACATAAGGAAACAGGACCCTTTCAGAGTTGCAAATGAGATTAAAGAGTTAACACATGTAAAGCACTTAAAAGAGTGTCTGGCACATGGCACACACTGGACAGCTGGTGGTTGCTGTTTTTGTGCCTAGAGATGAAATCATGGAACCAGGAAGGTGAGGTGGGGATTTCTCCTAGAGACTCTCAGAGTGAGAGAGCATGTGATGGGGTAAGCAGTGCTCAGAGCAGCACCTTCTGCTCCTCAACCCAGGCTTTCGAACCACCCAAAGCTCAGTCTGGGTTGGAGGTGAGAGGTAGGATTGGAGCAGGACCATGCCCAAGATAAGACTCTGTGTCTACTCAGAGGACCAGGAAGGGTGGTGGGCCAGCTGGCATTGTGCTGTCCTGGGATGCTGCTCCTCCCACCCAGATGGTGAGAATGTAGTGTGCAGTGCCCCTGGCATGGACCCCTTGCTTGTGCCTGAGTGGTAGCAGATGCATTTGGTGCCCAAGGCATTACCGGACACCTAGCTGGCTATTTATCCCATGGCAGGGCAGACAAGTGTCCTCCCTTCCTTTGGTGTCCTCACTGTATAGCTATTGACCTTTAGCCTACTACCTGACTCCTCTGAGCTTCAATTTCAAACTAAAGATTATAATACCCCTCTAACTATTCACTGCAGCAATATTTATTGAATGTGTTGAATGTGCCAAGCATTTGGGTGGATAATTATTTAATCCTCAAAACAAACATCTGAGGTAGGTACCATTATTATTTGATTTTATATATCAGCCATCAAGGCTTAGAGATGTTAATTAAATTGCTCAAGGTCACACAACTAGTAAGTGGTGACACAGATTCATCTAGGCCAGTGGGGTAACCACTTGTTCTTATTACTGATAATAACGCATTGATTCTGAATATTTTTTATACCCTTCCTTCCTTCATCTCTCCCTCCCTCCTTTCTTCCCTACTTCCTCCATTCCTTCCTTCTTCTCTTTCTCCCTTCCTCCCTCTCTCCTTCCCTCTCTCCCTCTCTCTCTTTTCTTCCTTCCTTCCTCCTTTCCTTTTCCCTTCCCTTCCCTTCCCTTCCCTTCCCTTCCCTTCCCTTCCCTTCCCTTCCCTTCCCTTCCCTTTCCTTTCCTTTCCTTTCCTTTCCTTTCCTTTCCTTTCCTTTCCTTTCCTTTCCTTTCCTTTCCTTTCCTTTCCTTCTCTCAGAAAAGTTCCCATAGAGGTTTAAATTAACTCCTATAAAATCATAGAGCATGTAAATTACTCAATAGCTGTGTCTTAACCTTGGCCTGCTAGCTAATGTTGCAGTGTGCCAGGGAAGTTTCTTCCAACTTGACCAGGACATCTACCCAGTGGTCCAGCATATGTGCTAAGTGTCAGTTTCCCCAGGGGCCAATGTCATGTGGCCTCACCCCTGCTAGGTAGGTGGCAGTTTGGAGACAACATGGAGGCTTTCAGCCCAGCCCAAGGCTGCCCATTCTCCAAGAGAGAGAACTGCAGAGAGGTAAGCTTCTTCTGAAGTGCCAGGTGAGCACCTGCAGGAAAGGGTGGCAGGGACTTGGCCAACTCATTTGCAGGGCATTATGGACTTTGGTTCTTTGTTCCTAAGAGCTGTCTCATGCTGGGTCAGGGCCAGGGGCAGAGCATTCCCAGACCTGTGGGGAGTTTACCCCCTTACATGGAGGCTTTGAAGATGTTCTTTAAAGGTGAGGGGGATTTAATTAATTAATTAATTAATTAATTAATTTAAATTTATTTTATTTTTTTTTATTGGAATTCAATTTGCCAACACATAGCATATCACCCAGTGCTCATCCCATCAAGTGCCCATCACCCAGTCACCCCAATCCCCCGCCCACCTCCCTTTCCACTACCCCTTGTTCGTTTCCCAGAGTTAGGAGTCTCTCATGTTCTGTCATGTGAGGGTGATTTAGACCCAGGGCCTAGCAGTTGAGCCACATGAGAAATGTTTGGGAGAACAGTAAACATTTCTGCTTCATGAGAGCTGTTACTTGCTGGGCTCTTTCATTAATGCTGACTCCTTGAATCCTCATCTTTCTGGGTGCTGGCTCTCCCTCCAGTTTCACAGATGAGGAAACTGGATCTCAGGCATGTTAAGTGGTCTACCTGAGGCCATCCATTAGTGAGGGGTGCCCCAAAGCCTATGCTGTTAACACAACTAGACTTTCTGAGGTTGGGAGGTGGGGGTGGGCTGGGGTAGTGATGTGTACCAGTTATGCTCAAGATCTGAAGACAGTAGGAGGCCCCAAGAGGTGAGCAGGAGAATTCAGCTACTCCCTATCAGAATTACCTGGCCAGAGGCTGGCTGGTCAGGTGTGGGGGATGTACAAAAAGTGACATTACCTGGAGGTTGGATTTTAAGAGCCATGGGTCTGAGAGTTAGAACACTAGGAACCCAGTTCTTTGTATTTTAGTGAGAATTCAGTTATCAGAGGAGGTCCTGCTGGTTTTCCCTCCTAAATATCTCTTGAGTTTATCCACTCTTGCCCATTTCTAAAACCACATACTTCGAGTGCCAGCCTGCTGTGGCTATGGCTTCCTTATTGATCTCATCTTTTCTTTTTGGCCCCTTATCCATCTTTCTCCAGTCTGCAGCCAGTCTGATTGCTTCAAAATGTGAAATTGTCAATGTCCTTTACCTCCTTCCTACCCCCATGCACCAGCTGTTTGCATGGCTTTCTGTTGCTCTGATAATCTCTTGTCCTGATTACAGGCCCATATGGTCTGCACCCCTGCCCAGCCTCACCATGGCCCTCTTCCATATTTCTCATCCTTCCACATTGGCTTGTGGGATGGCTGATTCTGGTGCTATTCCACCATAGGGTCTTTGTGCATGCTGCTTCCCTTCCACTCCCCATTACTCTCCACTAACTGTTTCCCTTCACGTTCTTCCATTTGACTCCTACCCAAACTTCAACTCTGAGCTCATGCATTGCTTTCCATAGAAATCTTTCTTGATGGCCCCAGCTCTATATTATGTCCTATACTGCTCATATTTTATTATAATTGCACATTGTGGATGTGATTATTTCTTCCTTGAGTGTCTGTTCTCTCTCAGGTTGTGAACTCCATGAGAGTGGGCACCAAGTCTGCTTTGCTCACAACCCATCTACAACACATAGCAAAAGAGTATATACCCCAGACATACCTGCTACATAAATTTACTGGCAGGTTCTTGAAGCAATGGGACCCAGGAAAGAGGATTTTGAGAAATGGAAGGGCTAGCTTGTCCTTGCTGACAGGAGGGCTGTCCAGGGTTGTCTGGTCCCCTTCTGGCAGCCATTGATGGCAGAAGGTCCTCTCATGGGGAAGGCCTTCACCTAGGCATCTCCTCTGTTGGAACAACTTTTGTCTCTCTTCTGTGTAGGGCTTTATGATCTGTTGGAGGTAGAGTTACAGGTGAGAGAGAGTGGGCTCAGACCCAGGGGTCCAGAAGGCACACTCCAGAGTCTGCACAGTGTAAGTGGCTGTGGGTCCCATCTGGGAGAGGTGTTTACTGATACTTCAGTGACTTTTTCACTCTGGCCCTGGAGGTCTCCAGTATTTGTGTAATCATGCATTCATTCAATCCTTCATTATTTCAATCCTTCTTGAGCATCAGTTATAAGGCCAAGAGGAAAGACTTATGTTAATTGAGATAATTTCTTACTAAATAATGTTAATTTGGACAAATATTCTTATTTCTTTGCAAGAATAAAATGATAGGTTAACCTTTCTGAAGATGGTTTAATATTGAACTATAATAAGAAACCAAAACTCTTGCTAAATTGTCTCCCTTCTGCTTTAGAGCTGACACTCCAACATATGGTTGATGGAAATGTGATCTCATCAATTACCTGTGCTAAAACCTGAGGCTCCTTCTGCTGACTCAGCTGTTCTAATGAAGCTAAATATTTAATGTGTATCTAGTTCACTTTATCTTCTCAGCCCTAAATTAGTTTGTCTCCATCACAATCTAATCCCAACCTCCCTTTATTAAGAAGGCTTTCTTACAAAGCAGAACACTTGGGTGAGTAAGTAAGAAGTATAGAGCAGTGCTAATCAACACTGTCAGACTGTTACCCACTTCAGAGAAAATATTGTAACATTTCCTTTACTATGTCAGAATTAAATTCAAACATAGGATGACTTACTTGTACACACAATTTTTTAAAAAGTCAATAAGGCCTTTTCCATAACACTATAATAAAAAGGAGAAATAAAAAAGCAATCTATAGTAAATTATTCGTGTTATAATATGTAAATGGTCAGGCCTGAATGACTCTATTAGAAAATATAATGACTTTATCAGATGTTTATTCCTACTTAAAATTAATAAAGGTAGGTGAAAAGAGTCAATAACTTTTTTGAAGATTTGTTTTATGTCTGACATTTTGAAGAAAGTGCTACAGAAGAGTACTTACATATAGAATGTACTTATTCATGGAATCACTGTGATGGCCACAAATGCAGATATATCCAGGTATTGTGTTCTGAAGATGACAAATATCTTTTTTTTTAATTTTTTTTAAATTTTTATTTATTTATGATAGTCACACACAGAGAGAGAGAGGCAGAGACATAGGCAGAGGGAGAAGCAGGCTCCATGCACTGGGAGCCTGACGTGGGATTTGATCCCGGGTCTCCAGGATCGCGCCCTGGGCCAAAGGCAGGCGCCAAACCGCTGCACCACCCAGGGATCCCCTGAAGATGACAAATATCTTGAAGGAGATTGCCATTGTGATGAGATTTTCCTGAAAGAAGAGCAATTATTGGTAAAGAAGTATTTCTTCCCTTGATTCATGTTATTGTTGCATTTGAAAGTACAATGTATATAAAATTGGGTAAATATACTTTGTGTTTATGTATAAAATAATGTAATATTCAAGTAGAAACAGGTCTATCATATACAAATGTGTAGCAGAACATTTAAAAGGGGATTGGGACCCTTTTATGTAGTGCAGAAGGGCCATCCATGATACTGATAACCCCATGCACACCCACAAAGTTTCAAAACATGCCTAGAAGTTTGCATCCCCCGTATGTAGAACTATTGGTGGAGAGAGTCGGATGTCAGTATGGAAAGAAAATGATGCCAAGCCAGGGTTTTGCCTCTCTTTCTGGCTTTGCTCCTTAGCTATGAGACAACCACGCCTATAATAGCAATAATAGGATTCCGAGATCTCATTTCCTGCTGGCCACTGTGGTAGCTGCTCTATTTACATGAATAACCCACATGAAGCCTCTGAGGTGAGTGTTATTACTCTCATTTTAATGATGGAGACACAGAGACTCTGAAGTTGGGCAACTAAACTTAAATTCTTAATTCTTTACCTTTCTGTTGTGTCATAAAAGGAGAACAACCGTGTTTACTTTCAATAAAGGTACAAAATATAAAATACATCTGTTTTTATTTCAGTGGGAAGTTCTGGTTAGATTAATTTATGGTAAGCATGAAATAATTAGAGAGTGAGTCTTTCTAGTTACTGTGTTATAAGATAGACCATATGTTAGATAAGAAAACAAGTCTTAGAGAATTCAAGAAAACTGAAATCATACCAAGTATCTCTTCTGACCTCAATGACATGAAACTAGATATCAACAGCAAGAGGAAAACTGGAAAATTCACAAATACATGGAAATTAAACAACACTACTTGAAGAACAAGAACAATAAAAATGGATCAAATAAACTAAGGGACAAATAAAAAAGTTGCTTGAGACGAGTGAAAATGGAAACATAGTGCACCAGAACTTATAGGATGCAGTAAAAGTAGTTCTGAGGGGGAAATTCATATTAGCTAAGATCTACATCAAGAAGCAAGAAATGTCCCAAATAAACAACCTAACTTTATGTCTTAAGAAACTAGAAAAAGAAGAATAAATTGAGTCCAAAGTTAGCAGAAGGAAGAAAATAATAAAAAATTAGAGCAGAAATAAGTGAAATAGAGAAAGGAAAAGAATAGACAAGATTATCCAAAGAGTTTGTACTCTGAAAAGATAAATGATATTGACATAATCTCAGCTAGACTAATCAAGGAAAAAAGAAGTAATATTCAAATCAATGAAATTATAAATGAAAAAGGAGACATTACAACTGATACTACAGAAATACAAAGGATCATGAAGGACTACTCTGAAGAACTATATACCAATATACTGGGTAACCCAGAAGAAATTGAAAAATACAACCTTCCAAGACTGAATTAGGAAGAAATAGAAAATCTGAACAGATCAAATCTGTAACAACAACAAAAAACTCTCAACAAAGAAAAGCTCAGGACCAGATGTTTTCACTGGTGAATTTTACCAAAGATTAAAGAACTAAAACCAATCCTTCTCAAACTCTACCCAAAAATTGAAGAACAGGGAACATTCCCAAACTAATTTTAGTAGACCTGATACCAGAGCCAGATAAGGACACTTACTAGAAAAGAAAACTAACGACTTATATTCCTGATGAACATAGATGAAGAATTCTCAACAAAATTCTACCAGACTCAATCCAGCAGCACACTAAAAGGATTATGCATCGTAAATGCTGAGAGGTTGAACATACACAAATCAATCAATGTGAAACACCACATTAGTAGAATGAAAAAAAAAATCATGATTATCTCAATAGACAGAAAAAGCATTTGACAAAATTCAACATCTGTTCATGATAGAAACACTTAACAAATCAGCCACAGATCAAGTCTTGCATGAATCTCCCCACAGGGAACCTGTTTCTCCCTCTGCCTCTCTCTCTTTCTCTCTCTCTCTCTCTCTCTCTCTGTGTCTCTTGTGAAAAAAAAAATAGACTTGAGTTGGTCTGTGTGCCTGTGCCTTAAATACTATCTTTCCTGTTTTCATCAGTGCTCAGAAAGATAGCCCATAAGAGGAAGAAACTGCTAGAGTCACCATTCCACTAATGCAGGCAGCTTTTAATGATGGTTTCCTCGATTTGAAGCATCTTCTTTAACTTCTCCTCTTAGAGGGGATATCCCCAAATTCTGCTTGGGAAGACAATTCCTGCCTGACACCACAGGATAAAGTTTGAATCTAGCTAGTGCAATAAGGCAAGAAAATGAAATAAATGGCATCTAGATTGGAAAGGAAGAAGTAAAGCTACTTTATTTATTTATTCATTTTTGTATATTTTTAAATTAGAGTTCAATTTGCCAACATATAGCATAACACCCAGTGCTCATCCTGTAAAGTTCCCCCTCAGTGCCGCTCACCCAGTCATCCCAATCCCCCGCCCACCTCCCTTTCTACTACCCCTTGTTCATTTCCCAGAGTTAAGAGTCTCTCATGTTCCGTCACCCTCACTGATATTTCCCACTCATTTACTCTCCTTTCCCCTTTATTCCCTTTCACTATTTTTTATATTCCCCAAATGAATGACACCACATACTGTTTGTCCTTCTCCAATTTACTTCCTCACTCAGCATAATACCCTCCAGTTCCATCCACCCTCCAGTTCCATCCAAATGGTGGGTATTTGTTATTTGTAATGGCTGAGTAATATCCCATTGTTTACATAGACCACATCTTCTTTATCCATTCATCTTTCGATGGACACCAAGGCTCCTTCCACAGTTTGGCTATTGTGGCCATTGCTGCTAGAAACATCGGGGTGCAGGTGTCCTGGCATTTCATTGCATCTGAATTTTGGGGTAAATCCCCAGCAGTGCAATTGCTGGGTCGTAGGGCAGATCTATTTTTAACTCTTTGAGGAACCTCCACACAGTTTTCCAGAGTGGCTGCACCTGTTTGCATTCCCACCAACAGGGCAAGAGAGTTCCCCTTTCTCCACATCCTCTCCAACATTTGTGGTTTCCTGCCTTGTTCATTTTCACCATTCTCACTGGTGTGAGGTGGTATCTCATTATGGTTTTGATTTGTATTTCCCCAATGACCAGAAATGCAGAGCATTTCCTCATGTGCTTGTTGGCCATGTCTATGTCTTCCTCTGTGAGATTTCTGGTCATGTCTTTTGCCCATTTCATGATTGGATTGTTTGTTTCTTTGCTGTTGAGTTTAAGAAGTTCTTTATAGATTTTGGAAACTAGCCCTTTATCTGATATGTCATTTGCAAATATCTTCTCCCATTCTGTAGGTTGTCTTTTAGTATTGTTGACTGTTTCTTTTGCTGTGCAGAAGCTTCTTATGTTGATTAAGTCCCAATAGTTCATTTTTGCTTTTGTTTCTCTTGCCTTCACAGATGTATCTTGCAAGAAGTTACTGTGGCCAAGGTCAAAAAGGGTGTTACCTGTGTTCTCCTCTAGGAATTTGATGGATTCTTGTCTCACAATATATTTCATACATTTTGAGTTTATCTTTGTCTATGGTGTAAAAGAATGGTCTAGTTTCATTCTTCTGCATGTGGCTGTCCAATTTTCCCAGCACCATTTATTGAAGAGACTGTCCTTTTTCCAGTGGATAGTCATGCCTGCTTTGTCAAGTATTAGTTGACCATACAGTTGAGGGCCCATTTCTGGGTTTTCTATTCTGTTCTATTGATCTTTGTGTCTGGTTTTGTGCCAGTACCACACAGTCTTGATGATGACAGGTTGGTAGTACAACCTGAAATCTGGTATTATGATGCCGCCGGTTCTGGTTGTCTTTTTCAATATTCCCCTGGCTATTCGGGATCTTTTCTGATTCCACACGAATCTTAAGATGATTTGTTGCAACTCTCTGAAGAAAGTCCATGGTATTTTGATAGGGATTGCATTGAACGTGTAAATTGCCCTGCGTAGCATAGGCATTTTCACAATATTAATTCTTCCAATCCATGAGCATGGAATATTTTTCCATCTCTTTGTGTCTTCCTCAATTTCTTTCACAAGTGTTCTATAGTTTTGGGGTATAGATCCTTTACCTCTTTGGTTAGGCTTATTCCTAGGTATCTTCTGCTTTTGGGTGCAATTATAAATGGGATTGACTATTATTTTCTCTTTCTTCAGTCTCATTGTTAGTGTATAGAAATGCCACTGATTTCTGGGCATTGATTTTTGTATCCTGCCACACTGCCGAATTGCTGTATGAGTTCTAGCAATCTTGGGGTAGAGTCCTTTGGGTTTTCCATGTACAGTATCATGTCATCTGCAAAGAGAGAGAGTTTGACTTCTTCTTTGCCAATTTGCCTTTTATTTATTTATTTTTTTTGTTGCCTGATTGCTGAAGCTAGGACTTCTAGGACTATGTTGAATAGCAGTGGTGAGAGAGAACATTCCTGTCTTGTTCCTGATCTTAGGGGAAAGGTTCCCAGTGTCCCCATTGAGAATGATATTTGCTGTGGGCTTTTCATAGATGGCTTTTAAGATACTGAGGAATGTTCCCTCTATCCCTACACTCTGAAGAGTTTTGATCAGGAATGGATGCTGTATTTTGTCAAATGCTTTCCCTGCATCTATTGAGAGGATCATATAGTTCTTGTTTTTTCTCTTGCTGATGTGATCAATCACATTGATTGTTTTATGAGGTTGAACCAGCCTTGCATCCCGGGGGTAAATCTCAGTTGTTCATGGTCAATACTCTTCTTAATGTACTGTTGGATCCTATTGGCTAGTATCTTATTGAGAATTTTTAAATCTGTATTCATCAGGGATATTGGTCTATAATTCTCCTTTTTGGAGAGATCTTTGTCTGGTTTTGGAATTAAAGTGATGGTGGCCTCATAGAACGAGTTTGGAAGTACCCCATCTCTTTCTATCTTTCCGAACAGCTTTAATAGAATAGGTACAGTTTCTTCTTTAAAAGTCTGACAGAACTCCCCAGGGAAGCCATCCGGCCCTGGACTTTTGTGTCTTGGTAGGTTTTTGATGCTGCTTCAATTTCCTCCATGGTTATTAGCCTGTTCAGGTTTTCTATTTCTTCCTGTTCCAGTTTTGGTAGTTTTTGGTTTTCCAGAAATGTGTCCATTGCTTGTAGATTGGCTGATTTATTGTCATATAGCTGCTCATAATATGTTTTTTTTAAATTTATTTTTTTATTTGTTTCAACTTGCCAACATATAGAATAACACCCAGTGCTCATCCCATCTTGTGCCCCCCTCAGTGCCCATCACCCATTCACCCATACCCCCGCCCACCTCCCCTTCCACCACCCGTAGGATAAACATTATATGGTCTCATTGATTTGGGGAATATAAAGAATAGTGAAGGGGAATAAAGGGAAAGGGAGAAAAAATTAGTGGGAAATATCAAAAAACGAGACAGAACATGAGAGACTCCTAACTCACAATATGTTTTTAAAACCGTTTGTATATCCTTGGTGTTGGTAGTGATCTCTCCTTTTTCATTTGTGGTTTTATTAATTAGAGTCTTTTTTCTTTTGTTTTTAATAAGGCTGGCTAATGATTTATCTATCTTATTAATTCTTTCAAAGAACCAACTCCTGGTTTTGTTGATCTGTTCCACAGTTCTTCTGGTCTCTATTTCATTGAGTTCTGCTTGATTCTTTACTAACTCTCTTCTGCTGGGTGTAGGATCTATTTGCTTTTTTTCTCTAGCTCCTTTAGTGCAAGGTTAGCTTTTGTATTTGAGTTCTTTCCAGTTTTTCGATGGCTGCTTGTATTGTGATGTATTTCCCCCTGCTGTATCCCAAAGATTTTGAATGGTTGTATCTTCATTCTCATTAGTTTCCATGAATCTTTTTAATTCTTCTCTAATTTCCTGGTTGACCCACTCATCTTTTAGCAGGATGCCCTTTAACCTCCACGTGTTAGAATTTCTTCCAAATTTCTTCTTGTGATTTAGTTCTAATTTCAAAGCATTATGGTCTGAAAATACGCAGGTGACAATCCCAATCTTTTGGTATTGGTTAAGACCCGATTTGTGACCCAGTATGTGGTCTATTCTGGAGAAAGTTCCATGTGCACTTGAGAAGAATGTGTATTCAGTTGCATTTGGATGTAAAGTTCTGTAAATAACTGTTAAATCCATCTGGTCCAGTGTATCATTTAAAGCTCTTGTGTTTCTTTGGAGATGTTGTGCTTAGAAGACCTGTCGATTGTAAAAAGCGTGCATTGAAGTCACCAAGTATATGTGTATTATTATCTAAGTATGTCTTAACTTTGATTATTAATTGATTGATATACTTGGTAGCTCACACATTCGGGACATATATATTGATGATTTGTAAGTTCTCTTGTTGGATAGATCCTTTATGTATGATATAGTGTCCCTCTTCATTTCTCACTACAGTCTTCGGGATAAACTTTAGTTTTATCTGATGTAAGGATGGCTACCCCTCCTTTCTTTTGAGGACCATTTGAATGGTAAATGGTTACCCAACCTTCTATTTTCAGGCTGTCAGTGTCCTTTGGTCTAAAATGAGTCTCTTGTAGACAGTAAATAGATGGGTCTCGCTTTTTTATCCAGTCTGAAACCCTATGTCTTTTGATGGGGTCATTAAGCACATTCATGTTCAGAGTTATTATTGAAAGATATGAATTTAGTGTCATCCTGATACCTATTTAGTCCCTGTTTTTGTGGATTGTTCCCTTGGACTTCCTCTATTACAGAATCCCCCTTAATATTTCTTGCAGAGCTGGCTTTGTGGTCACATATTCTTTCAGTTTCTGCCTATCTTGGAAGCTCTTTATCTCTCCTTCTATTCTGAATGAGAGCCTTGCTGGATAAAGTATTCTTGGCTGCATGTTTTTCTCATTTAGGACCCTGTATATATCCTGCCAGTCCTTTCTGGCCTGCCAGGTCTCTGTGGAGAGGTCTGCTGTTAATCTAATATTTTTCCCCATATAAGTTAGGAATCTCTTGTCTCTTGTTGCTTTAAGGATCTTCTCTTTATCTTTGGAATTTGCAAGCTTCACTATTAAATGTGGAGATGTTGAACGGTTTTAATTGATTTTAGGGGTGGATCTCTCTATCTCCTGAGTCTGAATGCCTGTTTCCCTCCCCAAATTAGGGAACTTCTCAGCTATGATTTGTTCAAATATGCTTTCTGGCCCTCTGGGCCTTGGCGCCCTCTGGACCCCAATTAAATGCAGATTTTTTTTTTCTTCTGAGGCTATCAGTTATTTCCCTTAACTTTTCCTCGGGGTCTTTTAATTGTTTTTCTCTCTTTTCCTCAGCTCTCTTCCTTGTCATCAACTTGTCTTCTAAGTCACTCACTCTTTCTTCTACCTCATTAACCCTCGTCGTAGGACCTCCAGTTAGGATTGCATCTCATTCAATTGATTTTTAATTTTGGCCTGATTGGGTCTAAATTCTGCAGTCATGAAGTCTCTTGAATCCTTTATGCTTTTTTTCATAGCCACCAGTAGCTTTATAACTCTGCTTCTGAATTGGCTTTCTGACATCAAATTGTAATCCACATTCTATAATTCTGTGGCTGAGAGTACTGTTTCTGCTTCTTTCTTTTGTGGTGAGTTCTTCCTTCTAGTCATTTTACTCAGTGCAGAGTGGCTGTATGAGGGCCTGCATCAAGAATATCAACCATAACTTAAGTAATTTTCACCCTAGATGATTTTGCTGAGGTCCGAGACCAGAAATGAGGACAAAGATTGGAACAAAATAAAACAAAAGGACCAGTAAAGTGGAAAACAAATTTTAAAACAAAGTACTAAGAAATAAAAGGACAGTAATCCTAAAGAATAAGAGGGAAAAAAAAGAAAGAAAAGAGAGAAAAAGAAAAAAGGGAAAAAAAGTAGAAGACAAAATGGGGGAAGGGGGGCTGGGAGATGGTGGTGCTGAAGAGGTTGTAGTGGAGGGAGAATGTAGTCTACCTGAGTGGTTTTAGAAGGTGATCCTCTTGTTTCTGAGTATATTAAGTTCTGTGTATTAGACGATGTTCATTCCTAAATTTATAAAACAAATAATAGTTGTAAAGAGCCCCAACATTGACCACCAATACATAAATGAGATAAAAGATGTTGGCAGAATGGTAATGAGGAATCTCACAGCATGAACCAGCATGGTATACCACTTGGTTCTGGATGCATACTGGTTATGTTTTAGAAGGTATTAACTTCTGCCATTGTAGAACAAAATGTAGAACAAATGAGGCAGAGGAAACAAAACACACACACACACACACACACACACACACAAACACACAAAACATATCTTGTATATTTCCCAAAATTAAGTTGAGTATGTTGAAGGGGATCTAGAAGTGGAAAATATATCTAGGACCTGTAATTGTAGAAATATGAAAGTCAAAAAGGAAGAACCTTAAAAATGAAGAGGTGATAAAATATTGTAGCTAAGGTGGCAAAAGAGAAAAAAAATTAGAAAATTACAGTCTGATATAAATATGAGTTGTACTGGAAAAATGAAGAAAAAAAAAAGAGGGGTGCCCTCTGGTTCTATATACTGTAAATCCCTCGACTTCCCCTGGAGCTTTCCAGTGCTGTTTGGTCAAGAATTTGCTCTTCCCCTGTTCTTCCAGCTGGGTTCTGGGGAGGGGCCAGCTGTGCTAATTCTCAGGCATGTGTACCTCCTTAGACATGAAAACCCTTCTGTCTGTAGCATTCCAGCTGTTCTCTCTTTAAATCTCAGGTCGAATTTGTAGGTTTTCAGGATGATTTGAAAGTTACCTAGGTAAGTTTGTGGGGACAGGTTACTTGGGGACTGTACTCCTCCTTCATCTTGTCGTGCCCCCAGTAAAGCTACTTTAATTAAGGATAACATATCATCCACCCAGAAAATCCTATAGAATCTTCAAATGAGCACTAGAACTAATGAATGAATTTAGTAATTGTCAGGATAAAAGATCAATATGCATAATTCAATTGCATTTTAATATACTGGCAATAAAACAGAAATTAAAATAAAAATATCTTTGAATAACAAAAATAAATATTTTGAGGTAAATTTGACCAAAAAATGCTAGACATGTACCCTGAAACTATACATTGCCATGAGAAACTTTAAAAGAATTATGATACTCTATTTAAATTAGTCTATAGATTAAATAAATCACTATCAAAATTCCAGCAACATATTAATTTATTTATTCATCCATTCATTTATTTATTTTGTAGAAATGGACACACTATTTTTTTGGGACTTACAGGGGTTAAATTGCTAAACTAGTGAGTAACAGAAGTAGGATTTATAACAGCAGACAAGAAGAATCAGAGCATTTTACAACTGGAAGGGAATTTTTAAAGGAACTAATTTAACTTCCACAGAGTAGAAATGAGAAAAGCAAGGTCAGAAGAGAGGAAACAGCTTCCCAGGGGCTCACTGCATGTTAAATTGCTGACCTCCTGACTCCCTGATGAGTGGTCTTTCCATACCAGAGCTGAAGCTAGGCAGGCTGAGCTAGCTACTAAATAACTAGCCTTCCTTTGCTTGTCTTTTTCTAAAAAAGGTTTATTTCTAAAAATGGATGCCCCTCATTATTTTATTTTTCCCTGGGTGGGGAATTGAGATAACACAGGAAAATGATATTCCTCTCTCCCTCTCCAAATTCAAAGTGTGAATATGATAGATGAGTTGTCATTCAAGCTGAGATGGGTAGCATCAAGCTCTACTATTGAATTGTATTAAAATACTGATTTTGAAAGAGGAAATAATGTCCTGAACTAGGCAAATCCCCAGGCATATAGAAAAATGTAAAATCAGGCAATTTGGGGAAAACTGTGGCAGATTCAAGTGAACAGGCATTGACATACTGGCTGGTAAATCACAGATCTTTTAAAATTTCTGGAGACCTTTTCAGTAGGAGATCCTGTCATGGTGAGAGAGATGTTGACCAGGCTGTCTCTGTGAGTTTCCCAGCAATCCCCTATGATGTACGTCATGAAAGCTTGGAAGAGGACTTTTTAAAAAGGAAGTTTAAAATTTTAAGATCATTGCAGATTCACATGTAGCTTTGGAAATAATATAGAGAAATGCCATTTTGTTTATTCGAAGGTAACATCTTGGAAAACCATAGCACAATATCACAACCAGGACATTGACATTGATATAATCCACAGGTTTTATTTATATTTCCCATTTTTCTTGCACTTATGTGTGTGTATGTGTATATGTGTATCTGTTTATTCTTTACAGTGTTATCCCATGTAGGTTCATGTAGTCTCCACCACAGTCAAAATACAGAACAAGTTCCATTAATACAAGAATCTCTTATTTTGCCCTTTAAAAAATTAAATTATGCCTGGTGGCTCAGTGGTTCATTGTCTGCCTTAGCTCGGGGTGTGATCCCAGGCCCTGGGAGAGTCCTGGGATTGAGTTCCTCATCAGGCTCCTTACAGGGAACCTGCTTCTCCCTCTGTCTCTCTCTCTCTGTGTCTCTTATGAATAAATAAATAAAATCTTTAAAAAATAAAATCAAATAAAAAAATTAAATTAAAAATTTTATTGAGGTGAAATTCATATAAAATTGAGCATCTTAAAGTGAACAATTCAGTAGCATTTAATACATCCACAATATTGTGCAATTATTATCTCTATATAGTTCCAGCACTCCAATGTAAAACTCCTTGCCTGTTAACCAATGTCTCCTCATTATATCCTCTCCTTAGAATTTGGGAAACATCAGTATGCTTTATTTCCCTATGGATTTATTTATTCTGGATATTTTATATAAATGGATATTTTATATAAATTTTATATAAACTTCACAAAATATGTGAAGTCTTGTATCTAGGTTCTTTCTTTTACCATTATTATGTTTTCAAGGTTTATCAATACTGTAGCATTGTATCAGTACTCTATTTTTATGACTAAATAATATTCCATTTTATGTGTAGACCATGTTTTGTTTACCCATTTATCTGTTGACAGACTTATGAGGTGTTTTTAACTTTTGGCTATAAATAGTATAATATATATATATATATATATATAGTATCTGAGTCTGAGTATCTGTTTTCAATTTTTTTTGAATATGTACTTAGCAATGGAATTGTAGGATCATATAGTAATTTAACATTTAACTTTTTCAAGAGAGGACAAACCATTTTCCACAGCGGCTAAAACATTTTACATTCCCACTAGCAATGCATGAAGGTTATAATTTTTCCAGATTCTTGGCAACACTTTGGGAGATTATTTTTATTACTGATTCAATCTCTGCCTGTTACAAGTTGTTTTAGTCTCCTAGGGCTTCTATACAAAATACCACAGGCTGAGAGGTTAAAACAAGAAAAATTTACTTTTCTCACATTTCTGGAGGCTAGGAGTCCCAGATCAAGGTAGTAGCAGTTTTGGTTTCCTCCGAGGTATCTCTTTCTGGCTAGCAGATGGACTGAATTTTTGTTCTTATTTATCTCTACATATTTCTCATTTTCCTATGATTTCTCCTTCTACTCACTAGTTCAAGAGTATATTGTTTAATTTCTACATATTTGTGAAATTGCCTGTTTGCTTTTTGTTATTGACTTCTAGCTACATTCCATTTTGTTCAGAGAAGATACTTTATATATCAATATTTCAAATTTATTAAGACTTCTTGTGTGGCTTAACATACATGATCTGTCCTAGAAAAATGTTCCATGTGGTCTCGAGAGAAATATGTATTCTAATATTTTTGGGTGGAGTGCTTTGTGTATGTCTGTCAGGATTTGTCCATTTATAATCCTGTTCAGTCTTCTATTTCCCTATTGAGTCTTTGTCTAGATAACCTATCCAGCACTTTTATGCGAGGCACAAAGTCTTCACCAACTTTTGCATAGCTATTTCTCCCTTCCAATTCTGTTAATATTTTCTTCCTATGTTTTTGGGGGTTGTTGGTGGTGCATATGTGTTTATAGTTGTTATATTTTCCTGATTAATTATCCTTTTTATCAGTATATAATGACCTTCCTTGTCTTTTGTAAGAGTACTTGGCTTAAAGTCTACTAGTCTAATATTAACCCAGCTACCTCAGCTCTCTTTTGGTTACTGTTTTATAAATATATATATATATATTATAAATAAATATATATTACATTTATTTATAATAAAATCTTAAAAATGTATATATTTAAGATTTTATTTATTTATTCATGAGAGACACACACACAGAGAGAGGCAGACACATAGGCAGAGGGAGAAGCAGGCTCTTTGCAGAGAGCCCGATGTGGGACTTGATCCTGAACCACAGGATCACTCCCTGAGGTAAAGGCAGACACTCAACTGCTGAGCCACCCAGGCATCCCTGAAATATATTTTTCTCACTTATTTTGTCTTTGGATCTAAAGTATGTCTCTTGTAGGTAGTACATAATTCATTCACATTTTTCCAAATCTATTGTGCCAATACCTGCCTTTTTATTGAAGAGTTTGATCCATTTAATTTTAAGTAATAATTGATAAAGAAGGATTTACTTCTTCCCTTTTGGTATTTCTTTACTGTATGTTTTACTATTTTGTGTCCCTCATTTACTGACTTCTTCGTGTTTCATTATTTTTTTTACTGTGTCTTTTGATTTCTGTTGTGTAATTTTATTAGATAGTGGTTACTATAGTGATTACAATTAAGATAATAAATTTACAATAATTTGTTGTTATTATTTATAAAAAAGCAATTTGAATTGATACTAACTAAACTTCAATAACACAAAAATTCTGCCTTTATATAGCTCTACCTTCCCTTTATGTAATTGTTGTCACAAATTACACCTTTATATATTGTGTCCAGCAACATAGATTTGTAATTATTTTTTATTTTGAATCATGTGAGAAATAAAAAGTGGATTTAAAAAGCAAAAATTCACTAATGCTGGCATTTATATTTGCCTATGCAGTTACCTTTACTGGAGATCTTATTTGTATAGATTTCATTTACTGTCTAGTGTACTTTTGTTTCAATCTGAAGAACTCTTTTTATCATTTTTTGCAGGGTGGGTCTAGTGGTAATTAATCCCCTCAGTTTTTGCTTATCTGGGAATGTCTTAATTTCTCCTTCAGTTTTTTGAAGGATAGTTGTGCTAGATATAGAATTCTTGATTGGCTGCACTTCTCTATCAATACTTTAAATTGTCATCCCCCTGCATCTGGTTTTCACCTTTTCTGATGAAAAACCGGATGTAAATCTTTTTGAGGAGCCGTTGTAAGTGATGAGTTACTACTCTATTGCTGTTCTCAAGATTCTTTGTCTATGTCTTTTCACATTTTGATTATAAGGCATTTCAGTGTGGTACTCTGAATTCATCTGACTGGGAATTTGTTGAGCTTCCTGGATTTTTATGTTCATGTCTTTCATCAAAATTGGTAAGTTTTCAGCCATCGTTTTTTCAAATATTTTTTCTGCTTTTCTTTTTCTCTTCCTTATCTATGTCTCCCATGGCATATATTGTCTACTTGATTGTGTCTCAAAGGTCCCTCAGGCTTTCCTAACTTTTATTCATTCTTTTGTTTCCTGCTTCTCAAATTAGACACTTTGAATTGTCTACCCTTAGGTTTGCTGATTTTCCCTCTACTTACTTGCTCAAAGTGACCGTTGATCTCCTTTAGTGATTTTTTTCCCATTCAGTATTGTACTTTTCAGTTTGGTTTTCTTATAATTCTTATCTTTTTATTGATATCCTGGTTTCTTTTAGTTCTTTTTTCATGTTTTCTTCAGCTCTTTGAGCTTATTAAAAATAGATAAATTATTCATGTAGTAAATTCAGTGTCTAGGCTTTTTAAGGGATGGTTTTCATAAATTTGTTTTCATACTGTAAATTAACCATACATTCTTGTTTCTTATGGAATTTTGTTGTTGTTGTAAATTGGACATTTGAAAATTATACCATGACAAATTTGGAACTCAGATTCTTCCCTTACCTAGAGATTTCTGTGATTAAGTGTTGAAGGCTACAGTTGACCATGTACAGTTGTTTATGAACCTTTTTCAAAACATTTTTTTTCTTTTGCAAAGACTATTCCTTTTCATGCATAGTCTCTGAAGACACTTCCATTAGTTTATGTTTAGCTAGGATTTTGAAAGCTATTTCCTTAAAATTCCAGGAGTCAAAAAAATTAAAAATACAAAGCCCCCTCCCCCAAATTCAAAACAAAAACAAAACAAAACAAAAAACAATAGAACAGCAACAATAAAGACTACCACTTCTATTCTTTGCAGATTGACTCGGTAGTATGGCCCTCCTTCATAACTTAACCAGGCTCTTTACTACTCTACTTTAGCTTTCAATTACTGCCTGTATGAGAGAACAGATAGAAATGAAAGCCAAGAGTATTCTCAGGCCTTTTTAAGTCATGCAACCTGCTCTAGATATTCATATGGCTTTCTAAATTCTCCAGTATACATGAGTACTTTCTGGATGCCCCAATTTCTCAATGATACTCTTTCCAGATTATCCTACATGACTTTAGATATTTTATTGTGTATCTCAACTGTAATCTTTTGACACAGAAAGGTATAGGGTTTTCAATTGGCTTATGTTTTTAAGCAAAGGTTGTCTCTTTTCTGCACTAAGTGATTTCTGAATCAGGGGAAATAGAGACGATCATCTTGAGTCAGTCCTTCAGGTAGCCTCTAGCCTCAATTAGAACAGACAAACACAATAATTTAAAAATAAGGTCCACTCTGCTTTTTCTGAACCAGGGACCTGCATCCCACACTCAGAGTGTAGGCTGTTTTTTTTTTTTTTTTTTTTTTTTTTTTTTTAAGACCACTACAAAACTTTAAGGGGAGTGGAGCATGCACAAGTAAAATGTCACAACTTTTCTCTTATTTCCAAGTTGCCTTTTATTGATTCAGCACTTACTTGATTATTCAGATTTCCTTCATTTTTACTTAATTTCTTTCTTTATTCCTGGATCTTATCCAGGATTCCATATTATATCTAGACATCTACCTCTTTTGCCTCATCTTGTCTGTGACAATTTCTTACTTTTTACTTGTTTTAGATTCTTTTGACAGTTTTGAGGAGTACTATTTATGTATTTTGTGGAATGTCTCTCAGTTGGAATTTGCCAGATGTTTTCTTCATAATTAAACTGTGGTTATGGCTTTTTGAGAAGAAGGACATAGAGGTAAAGTGCAATTTCACACATCACATCAAGGATACATTCTATCAACATGAGTTATCACATTGATGTTAACTGTTGATGTTAACATTAATCAACATCAAAGCTGAGGTAGTGTTTATCAAGTTTCTCCACTGTAAAAGTTACTTCCCTATTCTTCTCCCCTTTATATATTGTACTGTTTGGAAGAAAGTCACTATGTGCAGCCTTTGCTAAGAGATTGGAGAATTAGCTCCACCTCTTGAGAGCCGAGTATCTACATAAATGATTTGAAAATCTTCTTGGGAGATTTCTTTTTTCTCCCTATTTATTTACTATTTATCTCCCTATTTATTATTTATTTGTTTATATCAAAATGCTATTTACTTTATACTCTGGGTTATAACCTAATATTACTGTATTTTATTGTTTAAATTGTTCTTTATCCAGTAGGGACTCTTTCAGTTGATTCTTGTGACCTTTTAGAATACCCCTATCACTGTAGTTTTTTTTTTTTAGCACATTCTTGCTTTCTGTCACTAAAAGGTGCTCTAGGAACTACAGGACATTCTTGTCCAACTCCTAGAATCAGTCTTTACCTAAGTGTTCTCCTATATTATTGGAGAATAGCATTAGAAAGTAAGATCTAGGCACTAGGTGTGTTCATTGCTCCTGAGATGTCATTATTTATAGGTCTTCTCAGGTGACAGACCAAGGAAATGTATCCGTGTATGCTAATTTGTATATATATATATATATATATATATATATATATATATATATATATAATATTTCTACATATAACCTGTTTGTATTTTTTTTAAGATTTTATTTATTTATTCATGAGAAACACACACATATCACACAGAGGCAGAGACACAGGCAGAAGGAGAAGCAGGCTCCATGCAAGGAGCCCTCCATGAGATTCTATCCTGGGACTCCAGGATCATGCCCTGGGCCAAAGGGAGGCACTAAAGGGCTGAGCCACCCAGGGATCCCCATATCTGTATTTATATTAAGCCAAATATTCTGATTCTCTAGCTCTAATCCCTTACCATATTGGTCATTCTAGTCTCCTTCCTTTCCTTATCAGTGACCTCCTGCCCCAACAGTAAGAAACCTGGCTCCTACCATAGCCCAACCTTTTTTCTTAATGATTCAATTCCAGTATACATATGTAGTGATATTGGAATTATTATTCAGTACCCTTGTAAGAAAAAAAGCTTAAAAAATCTATCTACAATTTTCTTTGCCTTTAATCTTATAGATTACCTCACTTCCAAAGTTACTTAGGTCAGTATCATTTTCCCCACTCTATTCAGTGAGGTTGTTTCATACATTTGCATACAGTCAGTGTCAGTCAGTTTTTTTTTTTTTTTTTGTCACAGTCCACATTGCATCTTGGGATCTCCGACTTCCTAAATAATTATTTTAAAAAAATTTTCCATATGTTACAGTTCAGTCTTTGTGCTGTATAGTTCTTTGGGTTTTGACAAATGCATAATGTTATGTATTCACCATTTCAATATCACACAGAATATTTCACTGTTCTAAAAAATCTCTTGTGCTCACCTATTCAACTTTGTCCTCTTCTCCAAACGCCAGGCAACCACTGATATTTATGGTATCATTATGGTCTTACCTTTTTTGCAATGACATACAATTGGAATTATATAGTATGTATCTTTTTCAAATTAGCTTCTTTCACTTATCAATATTTATTTAAGATTGAACAATGGTTTTCATGGCTGGATACCTCCTTTCTTTTTATTGCTATATAGTACTCCATTGTATGGATGTACCATTGCTTGCTTATCTATTTCATCTATTATTAAAGATCATCTTGGTTTTTCTAGCTTTGGGCCATTACGAATAAAGCTTTTATAAGCAGAGACATGTTGGTTTTGATACTGTCATGTTTTCAGTCAATTGGTAAATGCTTAGAAAAGTAAGTTCCGTATTGTGGTAAGACTGTGTTTAACTTCCTAAGAAAGTGACAAACTGTCTTCCAAAGTAGCTTTACCATTCCTCATTACCACCAGCCATGAATGAGAATTGTTAGTTAGTTAGTTTGGTTTTAGCTATTCTAACAGGCATGTAGTGGTATCTCATTGTTTATAATTCATTTTTAAAAATAGTTTTATTTATTTATTCATGAAAGACAGAGAGAGAGAGAGGCAGAGACACAGGCAGAGGGAGAAGCAGGCTCCATGCAGGGAACCTACCATGGGACTCGATCCCTGGTCTCCAGGATCACACCCTGGGCTGAAGGTGGCACTAAACCACTGAGCCACCCAGGCTGCCCTATAATTCCTTAATAACAAAATGATATTGAGCATTTTCTTCTGCTTATTTGACATGACATCTGTCATCTCTGGTGAAGTGTCTGTCCAGATTTTGCACATTTTTTATTGGGTTTTGTTTTAATTGGGTTACATTTAAAAATTAATTAATTTATCTGAGAGAAAGGTTGGGAGAGAAAGAGAGAGAGCGAGTGAGTCTGAGCTGGGAGAGGAGCAGAGGGACAGAATCTCAAGGAGACTCTGCATCGAGCATGGAGCCTGAGACAGGGATCGACATCATGACACTCTTAATGATCTGACTGAAACCAAAAGTTGGATGCTGAACTGACAGCCGCCTAGATACCTCTTAATTGGGTTATATTTTAAGTGTTCTCTTGTATATATTGGATAGAAATCTCTTATCTACTATGTGCTTTGCAACTATTTTCTCCCAGCTTGTGGCTTATCTTTTGGTGTTCCTAACAGTGTCTTTCACTGAGAAGTTTTTCATCTTAATAGAGTTCAAATTATCACTTTAAAATTTTTCTTGTATTGTGCTTTGGTGGTGTATCTGAAATTTATCACCAAACCAAAGTCACTTAGATTCGGGGGCAGATTTTTGCCATGCAAACAATGAAATTTCTGATCCTTATCTTGTTTGATTTACAGGCAGAATTAGATGAAGTGGATTATTCCTTCTTGATATATTTTCTGTACTTAAATTCTAGGACACTACACTTTTCTTTCCCTCCCACATCATTAGCCATTCTTTCTCAGTCTCTTTGCTGCTTTCTCCTTATTTCTTTGATCTCTTAATGTAGGAGTGTGCCAGGGCTGTTTATGACTACTTTGCTTTTCTATATCCCTTCACACTTTTAATGGCTTTATCCAGTCCTGTGTCCTAAACACCATCTTTGTAATATTGACTCACAAATGTTTATATCCTGCTAGACTTCTTCTCTTAATTATAGATTCACATATGCCTGATTGAACCTCCACATTGATTACATCTGGAACTTAGTTGGCTTTAAGCCAAATTCTTCATTTCTGCCCCCATGCTTGCATCTCCTTGAGTCTTCTCATTTCAATATGGGAAATTGCCCAGAGATTAGCATTTTACTGGGTGGAATTTTTATCTTTAAGATTTTATTTATTTATTCATGAGAGACAAACAGAGAGAGACAAAGACATAGGCAGTGGGAGAAGCACGCTCCCCACAGGAAGCCCAATGTGGGACTCTATCCCAGGGCCCTCAGTCCACACCCTGAACCAAAGGCAGATGCTCAACCACTGAGCCATCCAGACATCCCTTTCTGGATGGAAATTAAAGATGGTAGCCATTTTATGGAAATAGTCAAGGCTTAGTATGTAGGGGAAATAAGTACTACCTCTTGTAGTTGCTTTTTGAGGTAGATGATTCGCCAAATGGCTGCTATTATTCCCTTTCTCTTTATTTTTTAAAGATTTATTTATTTGTTTGTTTATTTATTTATTTATTTATTTATTTATTTATTTATTTATTTATTTTAGAGAGCATATATGAGTGGGAGGAGGGGCAGAGGGAGAGGGAGACAAGCAGAATCCCCACTGAACAAGGAGCCCAGTGCAGGGCTAGATCCCAGGACTCTGATATCATTACCTGAGCCAAAATAAAGAGTCAGGCACCTAACCGACTGAGCCCCCCCCCCAGGTGCTCTCATTCCCTTTCCTTTAGATATGCTCTTGTGTAGTCTCTTCCCATATGGACTTCAGACTTGGCCCTCCTGTGACTTACTGTGACCAATGAAATATGCTGTTGTATAACTTCTAAGCCCAAGCCTCAAGAGGCTTTGCACCTTCTGGTTCATTCTCTTGGATTACATCTCTGGGAGAGCCATGTGAAAAGTCTAGTCTAGCTTACTAGAGGGTGAGACATGGAGTAGAAATGAATCATCCCAGCTAAGAGCTACATCAACTAACTTCCAGGTGTGTGATTGAAAGTATCTTTGATTTTATAGCTCTAGTTGAGTCATTTGATGACTGCAGTCATATTTGTGACCTCAGGCAAGGCAAGCAGAAGAACTTTCCAGCTGAGCCCAGGCCACATACCTGATCCCAGAATTGAGCAAATGAAATAGTTTTTGTATTAAGCACTAATTTTTGGAGTGGCTTGCTATGCAGCAAAAGATGATTGAAATATGTGAATTTAAGCAAAGCTTCTTATCGTCAGCGTCACACATAGCACAGTACAGGTTTGGAGAGTTTTGGAAGATGTGTTCACTTGGATATTACCAGTTGGTCTGTGCTATGGGAACTGAGCTGTATTTTTGTTCAAGGAAAATTCATTTCACCATCTTCCTGTTTTCCCTTATGATTTGGTAAGACTTCCAAGTTGCTTCCTGTACCAATTGGGCCCAGATTCCAAAACAGCAGCTTGTGAGCCTCCTAGTGTCAATGTATCAAAGAAGGTCCCTTAGAGTCACTGTATGGTGGTGGTGGGACCAGAGGGAGAGAGTCCAAAAGACTGCCCAGAGTCTGTTCAATCAGGATCAACTTCTTTCCTTGGAGAAAGGTCAGATGGCCTTTCTTATTGATGATATCCTTTTTCTTTCTAGATATTTTTATAGTTCCCATACTGCCCTTCGAGGTGTTGCACTAATTTTTTCTATTAATCTTTCACTCATTTTACAAACAGCTATTGAGCTTCTCCCTAGGGTCAGTCCCTTAAGCCAAACATCACAGAGATAAAAGACTTAATTTCAGCCCCAAGAGTAGGCAAGTAATCAGATGAGTTGAGACTGTCTGATAAATAGAGCAAAAAGTTGCATGGATTATAGTGGAGACATCAAGAGAGCAGTTAACTAAGCCAGACACTATGCAGTCAGGAAATGTTCCCAAAGGTGATGGCATATAGGGGAGCCCAGAATGGAATGGGAGAAAGAGTGGCAGTTCCCCATCCACAGGAGATGCCTGACTGATGGCAAAGACACACAGTATAGATATGGGACAACATGGGGAGGTCAGGGTCCTGATCTCAGCCCCTGGCTCTATGTCCTTTGCAGCAGTGTTTGTCCATGCCCTTGCATGGAGCTGTGGTCTGTTGGCTCTGGTTGCTGGCAGTATTTCACTGCAGGGCCACACACAATTTTTGACAGACATTTGGTTGTTTCACGTTTGGATATGCTACAGACGGTGCTGGAATGAACACATTTGAGCACATCACTTGGTGCGTGTATACACACATTTCTGTGAAATGTGTATAGCCGGGGCTGAAGTGAATCTGTTCAGTTCCAGTATATACTGCCAAACAGTCTTCCAAATGAGGTTTCATTCATTAATTCATTTATTTTGTGGAGAAGCAGTCCAATTTCCTCACTGTTTTAACTGGAATTGTGTCAAGAGTCTCAGTCCTCCAGTGGTGTCAAAGAATTTTCACCTGCTCCAACATCAGACAGATCGACATGTGCAGGACATGTGAAGGGTGGGAAGGAATGGGAAAGGGCTTTGAAGCCAGTAAGGTTTGGTGTTGAATGTTGCTTCTGTCACTGACTGGATGTGGGGCCCTGAGCAAGTCACATCACTGCCCCAAGGCTGTTTGCTCGTGATGAGGCTGGGGTTAATGATGCTCAGACTCATCGGACTGTTGAAAAGAGCTGAATGAAGTCAAGTATACTGGAGGTCAGGCAGAGTACCTAGCACATGGTGAGTGCAATGAATGGTCACTGTTAGTAATGTTGTAAATGCTTTCTGCAAGAGGTGACAGAGGAGGTGTGAAGGGCTCAAGTTAAAGTCACAGGCTGGCCAGCAGTCAAAAGTGGCTGTTATAAAGGCCATGCACTATAACTCAGGTACTTGAGTTTAAAAACCTCTAAAGTTTTCCTTATTTTACACCCAGTCCTTATTTTACACCAAGTTCTAAGACGTTTCTATTTGTGTCCTCTCCAGTTCACAAAGGATTCATAGAAGGTGTGGTGATGGTGGTGGTGGTGATGGTAGGGAGGGGCCTGCCACCCACCAACATTTAGACAAGAGGGCAACTTTATTTGTTTGTTTGTTTGTTTATTTATTTATTTATTTATTTATTTATTTATTTTTATTGGAGTTCAATTTGCCAACATATAGCATAACACCAAGTGCTCATCCCGCCAAATGCCCCCCTCAGTGTCCATCACCCAGTCACCCCAACCCACTACCCACTTCCCTTTCCACTACCTAGAGGACAACTTTAGCTGAAAGTTGGCAAGAGGAAAAAGACAAAAAAAAAAGAAAAAAAAAAAGAAGAAAGAAAGAAAAGAAAACTACATATGCCCATAGCCATGGCCATGCATCTGTTCCTTCAGGTACACCAAGCACATCCATGTTGATTGAGTGGAAAATCCTATAAAAGCTATGCAGCCCCTTGGCCTCAGCACACCCTTGGACTGGCTGCATCTATGATTTTCCTGGTGTTTTGCCCATCACACTCCATGTCATACCTGGTGCTTTGCCTCACACATCTTGTGCTTGTGCTGGGCTCTGAACTTACATCTCTGTACAACACTTTAGGGTTTGTCCTTTGTCTCCTCCCACAGCAGCCAAGAATCTCCGGGTGCAACCCCATCCCATTCCCAGGCTGTCCTGGTTCTCTAGGCAGGCCAGGTCATTAGACAGCCTGCTGAGAAAGGCAACAGTTAGTCTCAGTCTTATAGGGGGAAGGAGGGTGACCTCACTGCCAGAAATGTCCAGGAGTGACACATGATGGTAACCCAGAAACATGATCCCTAGTCATAGCGAGGCATGCAGTTGTGTTTAAGATGGGATGGTAGAAGGCCAGCGATACTGCTGCTAAATAAAAGTGAAAAAACAAAGAAATGTTGACTTATAAAGAAATAATTTTCTATTATTTGGCTTCTGCCCAGCCATATTTGATATTACAGAGGTATCATGATCTCTGTGTGCCATTTTAGAACCTGTAGGCTTCTCCATGGTGTGGGACCTGCCAGAGGCTGTGCAGCTGACTGCCAAGCAACATGCTCCTGCAGCCTGGATCAGAGGATCAGAGTACAAGCGTGTGTGTACATGTCTGGGTGTGGGACACCTGATATTTGGGGTCCTGCTGGTTGCAGGGTCCTTGGATCCTGAAGGAAAAAGCCTTGGATATACTAGGAGAGACAACAGCAGATGGTGGGTATGAAGACAGGGCTGGGAAGGGTTGTCAAGGAGTCCTTTATGAGAAAACCTCAGGGCACAGACTGGGGGCAGATGCACTGGGAAATGCAGAAGCCCATATTCCATCCTTAACTGTATTCAATATCCACAGGCTGGAGGTGAAGTGCATTTTCAAAGAGGTGAATAAGGTAATCAAGGCAATTGACTTCTGTTCCTTGGCAGCAAGCAGGATACTGTACCAGGATAAACAGCACTGACTGTAGGAGACAGGGAGGATTGCAAAGGTGGTTGAGCCTTCCCATAGAGCCCAGCTCGGAAGCCTGTAGGCCTTTGCTGCAGGCCACCATACTCAAGAACAGGTGCTCTGATTCTCTTCTATGACCGGTGTTTGTAGGCATACCAGAGTCCAGCCTGTCTCCGTGGCTGAAATACAAGCTGGAGCCAGTGCACTCATATAAGAAGGAACTCCAGTTGGATTAGGGTAGAGGTGTTCTAGACTTTGTGGTTTGTTTGTTTTTGTTTTTTGTTTGAGAAGGCCTGTGAAAAATAGGTAGATTAAAAGGACTTCCAACTGTAAATTTTGCCAAATTAGGTCATTACAAAAAAATCCACTATTGCTAACCATAGTTAACATTAATTCAAAGAAAGGGCATTTTAAACACCAAGAAAAAGAAAATAATATCTCAGAATAAAGCATAGTCTTTTTTGTTGACTAAACAGATTATATTTTTGATGTTTTTCCTTTTAAAAACACTTCTCCAAAGATCACTGGAAGGTTCATTGTGACCCAGGACAGCAAGAGGATTTCAGGCTGTCTCAGATTCAAACCACCTGGCCTCAGAAAATTTACCTGCCTTTGGGCCTTAACCTTTTTGAGTATCTTTGGGTTGTCCAAAGAAAACTGAAGCAACAGGGTGTGTGCGCCTGGTCATGCCATGTGTGCATGCATGTGTTCCAAAGGCAATCTGCTGGCAGAAGCCTGTCTTGATGAGATTCCAGCTTTGTTCCAGTAAAAGCCTTCAACTGATTGGATGAGGCCCACCCATACCATGCAGGACGATGTGCTTTACTCAAAGCCCACCAATTTAAATGTTAATGGCAGCTAAAAAGACACCTTTACAGAAACACTTAGAATAATATTTTGTCAAATATCTGGGCACTGTGGCCTAGCAACATGTAGCATTATCCATCACACTGATCTCAGTTTTCTTAAAAATGAAAATAATAATCCTTTTCACATAGATTGGTTAACAGGACTTGATAAAATGGCAAACCAAGGCTGCACCAGAAAGACTGACCCAGCCTCTGAGGCCCAGCTGCACGCACTGTCCCTTCTCTAGACTCCCTGAGCCCCTGCAGACAGGCACTAGCCTCTGAGCTCTGGAGAGTGGAATTGTGTCTTCCTCCCAATAAGCCCTCCCAGAGGCCTGCCCCAGGTGCCTCAGCAAGCTCTGTGCCATGACTCCCTTGTGCTGTATGGGACAGCCCAGCTTCTCCACCTGATGCCGTGCTCCTCTCTGCCAGCAAGACCTTGGTATCTGGTCAGTATGTGGAGAGTGGCTGAAGAACCAGATAAATTAGGGGATTTTAGGTGGAATTTTGGGACTCCATCTGGGGCTTTATAAGAGCTAGACTCTTCCTTTGCACCAGCCTGTTGGTGCCTACTCCTGCCCTCACTGTAGGCAAGAGGGCTTGTGCTCTGTGTCCTGAGCAGTCACATTCACCTCTCACACGTCCCCTCCCCTGGGTCCCACAGCAGCCTTTGTCACATAAAGACACCAAGTGTTTGCTCCTGCTCACCTTCTGTAGCCACCATCGATTTCAGGAGTCCCATCCAGGCTCCTGCAGAGCTGCTCAGGTCAGGCTGCTTTTGGCCTTGCAGAGGCATGGCAACCTGATTCATCTCAGGGGAATTTCCTCTGCTCCCCAGAACCTCCAGGCACCTCTTCATGATCCAAGACAGCTGCTTTGTGTTGGTCAATAACTTGGCTTTCTGTTTTACTGGAACTTCTGTTTCCCACCTGGCTTCTTTCACTGGCACCACAGCACCACAAACCCCCTCTCCATCTTCACCAAGTGTCCACATCTCACTGGGAAGCAGATGGCATCATTTCTCTCTGTTGCTGTCTCTTAGAGCCCTAAATGTCAGTGATTGTCCACTCTTCCCTCTCCATCTGGGAACAAGCAGCCTCATGTTGAAGGCAGTTCCTTCCCCTTCCCTCCCACGTGGTCCTTGCTGTTTTGCTGAGCATGGTGTGATGAAAAAGAGAATATCTGGGGCGCCTGCGTGGCTCAGTGATTGAGTGTCTGCCTTTGGCTCAGGTCTTGATCCTGGTCCTGGAATTGAGTCCTGCATCGGACTCCCCACAGGGAGCCTGGTTCTCCCTCTGCCCATGTCTCTGCCTCTCTCTCTGTGTCTCTTATGAATAAATAAATAAAATCCTAAAGAGATAGATAGATAGATAGATAGATAGATAGATAGATAGATACAGAGAGAGAGAGAGAGAGAGAGAGAGGGAGAGAGAATGTCTGTGGGTTTGGATAAAGTGATTCCTGTGGGACTTTAGAAGCATTGCTTCACCTCTTTGAACCTCAGAGTCCTCCTGTCATATAGTGAAATCACTCCTGGGCATACAGGAGCCACTGGATATTCAAGTGCTCAGCCCAAGGGCTTGGCATGTGCATCTGTATCCTACCCTCCACATGTACGCCAAGCATGGGACATGGCTGGCCTTTCTTCTCCTGAATAGCGAAGTTGGGTTGGGAGAGTAGCAGTGTGAAGAGCAGGTGCCTTGCCTTTCCCATGGGGTGGTGCCTGTCTTGGGATGGAGGCAGAGGCCGCATGGTGGGAGGTGAGGGGTGGGAACTGGGTTTCTGTTGCCGGAGAGTGGCCTGGGATCTCAGGGCCCAGGAGGCTGGACTGGGCCTGTCTGAAGCTGGCCAGGCTCCCTGACTTTCCTGTTCTTCTGCCCATGACTACCGCCATCCCCCTTCCTTTTCTCTGAGAATGTTCATGTAGCCCATGGCCTGCTGGCATGCTGATATAGGGCCTTGCTCCCTTGAGGTGATTATGGCTTTTACTTCCTCACTGTGGGTGGGCTCTTTGCCTCTCACATGCCTCATGGCTCACATCCTCATATGACCCTTCACCACTTTGGTCTTGTTTTACTCTGGACAGAGTAGGACAGAGTTCCTATTCCGAACAAGGACAGCCCCTCCCCTTGAGGTTCCGTGCTATTGGCTGTGAGGTATATGGGTGAGCAGGGGACTGTACAGAGGACCACCGCGTGCCTGCCTGGCCCAAATGCCCCATCTTAAGCTCTTGTTGAACTGTGAAGACTGCAATATGAAATGACAACAAATTAGTCGAGAGACATCCTTGAACAGGGCAAAAAAAAAAAAAAAAAAGAGAGAAACCAGCCAGTGGGGTGGGACACCTTGATTGTGTTACATATTCAGTTGTGGAAAGAAAAAAATGCATATGATTAAGCATTTACTGAACATCCACACTTCACTGTTGCAGCTTTTGTTTCAAGTGGAGAGCTTGCTCTAGGCTTTGGTGTGCATTAATGCCACTTGCAGGGAAGGCCTGGGATGTGGAGGAGAGGGTTATCCAGGGTGAGCTGGTGGAGGCAATGGTCACTAGGCCCTCTCAGCCAACAGCCTGAGTCTGCCTCATTTCTATAGATGGGAAAATAGGCCCCAGAAGGGGTCAGGATGGGGGTGTCCAGGCCCAATGCTTCTGCCACTGGAGAACCCCACCCCATCGCTATGGTGCACAGTGATTGTGGGGCACATCCCAAGCAATTGTATTCTTTGTCTGCAAACTTGTGACAGTCATGTCCCGGGCAGCCCCCAGTGCTGGGCCCAGCACCTAGTAGAGCAGTACTCAGTAATTGTCTTTAGGTTGACAAAGACCATTTTGAGATGGCTGGCTCACGTGTATCTCCGTGTCATTGGAGGCAGAGGCTGAGTTATATTACCCACTGTGTTCCTAGTCTGGCACATAGTTGCACCCAATGAATTGCTCTGATGTCACCATAGCTCTTCTGGGGCAAGAAAATTGAATCCAACTAGCACAGAATAGTCACCCTACAGCTATGGACCATGTACGAGGTGGCTGGAGGACCCGGAGACCTAAGGCGCAGACTTAGTTTTTCTGGCAAAATTTTTCCTGATGGCTTACTTATCATTCCACATGGCAGTTCCTGTGGCCACCGCTGGGCATGGGGTGCAGTCCCTTGACACCTGCTAGCGTGGGATGAAGTGCTTATGTTTCAAACCCTCAACCCAGCAAGTCACTGAATCACCGGTGTGATGCTCATATGAAAACTTGACTTCATATGTCTTCTTTCAGATCTGGTGGCCGCTGATGGCCATTTTGTGATATTAACCCTGATAACCTTGTATGCTACCCTCCCTCCTGCAGAGGAGAAGCAACCTACTCAGGGACAACTGGGTAGAGTCAGGGCTGGATCCTGGAAACTGCCCACTCATGCAGGGCCTCAGATCAGCTGACATACTCAGCATCCTGTTCTTGTCCTGCTGCTGGGAAGGACGAGTGAGCCTGACTGGGAGTGACATCTGTCCTGGCACTGCTCAGTTATGCCATATCTTCCAGCCCTCCCACCTTCCTGGCTCCAAGCTTGCATATTTGGTGATCCCTGTGTACCTAAGGAAGCTCCCACGCCTCAGCCTGGAGCCTGGGCCTTCCGATTTGTTGAGTTTTCCTGCTCTGCCATGAGCCCATCTCTAGTGTACTAGCCTGATGCAGGCAGTGGTTCTTACTTTGGAGCTGCCTCCAGCTCCAAAATTACCCAGAGGTTCTAATTCAGGATGCGTTGCTTCACACCAGACACTGCTTTTCTCACAGCACTTATCCCATGTCCCTAAACGTAAGATCTGTTAGAGCAGAGATCCCTTATTCACTGTTGCATCTTCAGAATCCAGTACAGGGCTTGACACCAGATGGCATTTTTCATAAACAAAATATTTTTAAATGAACATAGCTACCTGCAGGGACTGTGTTGGGGAATCAGGTCCTGAAGCCCCGCTAGGTGTAGCCATGGGGCTCTCCTGAAATAAGCTGGCAGAGGCCTGACTTCAGGCTCACAGAGACTGCTGCCAGCCCAGAAGCAGAGAGTCAGGCAAGCCAGAAGGGGGGATGTCAGGCTGGACAGGCTGATGCCCAGGAGGACAGAGAGAATGGAGCCAGCAGCTGCTCCTCAAGTCAGCACCCTTCCTGAAGGCATCCACTGCTTGGAACCCCTTCCTCTTTCTTTTGAACTTCAGATTTTGGGGGCGGGTGGTGAGATAAGCTGCCCCTACTGAAAGTGGAAAAGTTACAGTTTTACTTATTGATTCGATTTCTCACTTTATAGTAGGGGAATTTTTCAACATCTACAAAAGTAAAGACTAAGCATAATGAACTCCTGTATGCCCATCAGTAACCTTTTAATGATTTTTGATGTTTATCAGTGTCCTTTTATCTATTTCCTTCCACTTTCATCCTGAACTGTGGTAAAGCAGACCCCTCACATGATGTCATTTCATTTCTAAACGTGTGGATGTGCATCTCTTACTGATAAGGATGTTTTCTTTTTAAACACAGGGACCATAAGCCTGCAGTTATCTGGCTGGGGAGACACTCTCCAGAGCCAGCCACTGGCATCCTTCCATTTCCATATGGAAACACCCCCCACCTCAGAGGGGGTTCATTTCCCATCCTTCCAATCTGGACTGGTCTTGTGACTTGCTTTCACCACAGAATGTGGCGGAAGTGACATTCACTGTGAAACGTCCAAAGCCAGGTTTCATAGACCTTGTAACTTCTGCTTTTTCTTTCATGGGACCTAGTTGCCATGTGGGGAATCTCAGGCCAGGATATACATGCTGAGACTCCATGGAGAGAGAAACCCAAACACCTATGAGAGCTCTAGCCATCCCAGGAGAGGCACAAGCCATGTGAACGAAGCCTTCTAGAATGGTCCAGCCCAGCTGGGCTCCCAGCTGAGTTGAGCTACATGAATGACCCCAGCCAGCACCATATTCAACAGGAGAACCACTCCATTGAGCCAAGCTCCAAGTGCAGAATAAATGGTTCTTCTGTCTGAAGCTCCATCATTAAGGCCCTGGCCATCGCCCCTGATGTGAGCTGTTCATAGTAACCATAGTAGCTTTGGCAAGGAGGGATTCTAAGCTATGAGGAAGCAATGGTGAGGAGGGGGCATGGCAGGGCCTGTATGTGAGCCCACCTCCCAGAGCACCAGGGGCGCAGTGGGGCCCAACTGGACAAGGTTGGCTCTGGCTTCTGCAGAGTGGGTGCCAGGTCCTCACAGCCTGGCCCACTAGAACCACCTGCCAGCATTGGCTGAGCCACCTTTGAGTGATGACTTGGCCCCTGGCGCTATGCTGAGGAGGGGATGAGAATGTGGATATAGGTCCTACACCAGTTGAAAGGTCCTTGTACATCCTGTACTTAACGCCTTTTGAAATTAAAGCAACACTTACCTCCATCTCCTTCTCTAATTTTAATGTATATATTTCTGTTATTGAAAGGATGCCCCTGGATAGCTAACTTTCATGAGTTTCCGTTTTCTCCTGTTCAGGCCATGGAACCGAGGCCTCCTCTATTCCTGCTTCTGGGAGGCGTGTCTCTGGCGTGGCTGCCAGGCCAGGCTGGGCTGAATGCAGGACACCACCCAGGTGACTCTGACTCCAGGGCCTCTCCTTGAAGGGAGGAGAAGGAGAAACGTGCACTGTAAGGAGCTCCTTAGGGCCTGGAGAAGGGGGGACCACCTCTCTGCTGGCCAGAGCTAGGGTCAAGAGCCCTTGTCCATATACATAGGCAGTCACTGCATGGTATTTACAGGGAACATGTGGGTCCCTTGTCCCCTTTTCTGGAGCTCTGAACTTTCTTCTGGTCACCTTTGTTCTCTGGCCACTGTGGCCAGCACCCTGACCCTCCCCTTACTTCTCGTCCCTAAGCATGGAAACAAGCCCTTCATTTGTGTCCCCAGAGCATCAGCAACACTGTGACTGATATTTTGCAAAACTTTTCTAGGCTTGGGCCTGGTCTGGGAGACTACAATGGCAGAGGAAAGTGTCACACTGTGTTTCATGCATGTGCACAGAACATCCGAGGAAGGACACACAAGTCTTGTGTAGCCTGGAGAGGTGAGGACAAGGAGGAAAGAGGGACTTGCTTTTTGATCTAAATTGTTTGAATTGTGTGCTTGGGATTTGGAACCATGTGCATGTCTATTTTCCCAACTCAACCAATTGATCAAATAAGCAAACAAACAATAAACAAACAGGCATTACTATTTCTCATGGTGGTGGTGGTGGGGTCTTCTTATATCCCCAGCTTGCTGCTACAGAGAGTCCCCATGGCTCTGAGTTTCCACAGAACACTCACGTGGTGTCCAGATGGCAGGATGAGAAAGCCATGGCATCCTGTCCTGTCCTCCAGGCCTGGCTCCACTCATGCATCCTCTGGTCCTCCCCTAGGATTTCCTCAACCCCTGGGCAGATGGCTTGTGTCACTATGCAGTACACCTCTTATTTCTCCATCTCTTCTTTTTAAGAAGAGGATTCAGGCTTTACCTGCATGACCACAAGTCCCACTGAAGACTTTGCTTCTGCTTACAGAGGCCCACTGCTGAAAGCCAACTAAAGACAGTGCTGGCAGCCCCAAAGCTGTATTTTTTCACACTTTACATAGGATTAAGGAGATGGGGGTACCTGGGAGACCAGGTGTGCAATCAATTCATCTGACAGATGAAGATACTGAGGGTCAGAGAGAAGGGACTCAAACCTGCCTTCCACTCCACTCAGAAAGCTCTGGTGGTTGTGCCATGGGTGGGGCACTGACTCTGTCCTCCTTGCCCTCTGATTCTTCCTCCAGGCTCCCCTGGAGCATGTAGCTGAGCCTGGAGTGGGGTCCCCTCAGCACAAGCCACTGCAGAGTATCAGAGTATTCTTGGGGCAGGTAGGGAGAGGGTAAGATCAAAGTCTGACCCAGGTAGAGATGTGACAGTTGGAAGGTATTGCAGCCCTAAAGACATGGATTGCAGGGCCTAGGGGAGGAGGAGTCTCTCCCCACAGGGAACATCGTACTGATGATTGTGATTGGTGCCCATGCTGTAGGTACAAAAGCAAGGGTTCCTAGAAGTGGGAGGATGGAGCTGATGGCTAGCCCCACAGGCTTGCCAGCAGCAGCACTCAGATGAAGCCTGCAGTGCCACAAGGAACTGGCGTCAGCCAGAGAGTCTGGAAGTCATGCTGATGGTCCTTGCCAAGGCTGAAATACTGCACAGTCTGAGTCTGGATGTTAGAATCAAGGGTGATGACCACCAACACGGCATCCTGGGACATCATCTATTTATCTGGTTTTGTTTTGTTTTGTTTTGTTTTTGTTTGGCTTTTCTATGCCCCCTGGGGGCAGTTATTAATCATGGGTGTTTTTGGAATCACCCACAGAGTTGTTTTCCCCAACATTGACCTATGGAAACCCACTTCAGGGGTTCTGATGACAATTCTGAAATTCTCCCTGAGTGATTCAGTACGTGACAAACTGATCCTCAAACTGTCTCCTTCACACACATGTCGGCACCTGGGTGTCAGCATGAGTGGGCTAAGTGCTGGCTCAGAGCTCAGGGTGCAGAATCTCCCTCTTCATCTCCACACCTCCCATCAGAGCTCCAGCTGCTCCCAAGGTCCTGCTTGAGCCTGTTGCATTTACCTCCAATACACTCTGCTCACTTCTGTGTTCCTCCTTTGCCTATAACATTCTTCCAGCTGCAAAGCTTGATGCTTTTCATTCTCAGGAAGCCTCCCTGGTGACTTCATCTAATCCTCTGACTTCCTGATACTGTGACAAACCATGACCCTTGGTGGACGTTTGCCACATCCTCCTTCACCATTAAGTCAGGTGACTCTCACCTCTTATCAGGTTCTGCTTTCATTTCCTAGAGTACCTAGCCAAGTGTTAAGTCTACTGAGCAAATGAAACAGAAAAAATGAATATGAATAACATGAGCAGAAAGAAGAAATAAATTAAAGCAGAAATAAATGATTACAGGCCCCCTGAAAAGAGTCACACTTGCATCTGCCTTCCTACGCCTCTTCCCTCTTCATGAAGTGGCTGAGACTGGGAGTCACTTGATTTGATTTATTTAACCTGCTCAGTGCTTCCTGACTGATTTAAGCCAGCTCAGATAGGCCTCCTGAAGCCCCCCCATTTTGCCATGTTTGCCCCCCTCTGTTGCTCAGCAGTTACCCCTCTTCTATATCAGGCATTTTCTGCTCTCAGAGCACTTTGGGTGACACTCTCAGGCCGGAGGCTCCACAGCCAGATTATCAACGACTTCTGCCTGCTTTTTCCGGCCGACTGTTGCCAGTGCTAGCAGAGCTATTTATACTTTGTCGGTCAGCTGCCTTGGAACAATGCATAGTAAGCAGTTTCATCCCTTGGCTGACTTCTCTACACACTGTGTGGTGGAAGGGAGCCTGATAGGAGGTGGTGTTGACAGAGCCCTGGGGGGCTGGCACTTGGATCTGTAAAGCTATAGATATACCAGCACCTGACTCTCCAGAAAATCAGGTTTTATATCTAAATTCTATGTGTGTGTTCCTGGACACATACATCCTGAGTCATTTCACTGAGGTGATTTACAAGGACTTGGAATTGGGGTATCTCGGGGTTATCCCAATGGGGTAATGAGCTAGGTGAAAACCTGGCAGTGGGGAGAGCCAGGTAGCTTTGTCAGCTCAATGACCTGAGAGGTTAGATGCTAGCAGTTCAAATGTGATGTCCTCCATCTTTGTCACTCCCATCCCCGTCCCCACTGCCACCAAACACTGCCATCACATCAGTACCTATCCAACTCCCACAGCTACCACTGTTAGCACTATCATTTATAGCTCACTCAGTTGCAAGCCTAGTAAGTCACCACCCCAATTCCAGCACAGCTGTCACCCTGCTCCCATGTCCCTATCCCCTCAGCTATCCTTACTGCATCCCCCATGACTAGTACTTGGATAAAGAGCTGAAAGATCCTTTCCCCATATCACATACCTGCTTAGGATCCATTCTCCTTTCTAAACTGCCCATGAGGTGTATTTATTTATTTATTTTTATTTTTTTTTAAAGATTTTATTTATTTATTCATGATAGTCAAACAGAGAGAGAGAGAGAGGCAGAGACATAGGCAGAGGGAGAAGCAGGCTCCATGCAGGGAGCCCGATGTGGGATTCGATCCGGGGTCTCCAGGATCGCGCCCTGGGCCAAAGGCAGGCGCCAAACCGCTGCACCACCCAGGGATCCCCCATGAGGTGTATTTAAAGCCAATCTGATTTGTGTAATGGAGTGGGAGTGAAGGTTGCTGGGATGGTTGATGACACTGGAAGGGTATATTGGCCCTAGACAATGGGATGCCTCGAAAGCTGTATGTGTCATTGTGAACTTAATGTCCGGGTTATATTTATGAGCCTAGAGCAGAAAGTTTCTGAGCAGAAAGTTACAGGAAAAGAACTATAAGAGATTGAAAGCTAATGGTCATTCACCCAATGAACACTCATGCCTAGGAAGGAACAACATAGTGACGCAATGGAAGTCTAGACAGGGGAAGGCAGACAGTGTTAGAACAGACTGCTGAGGGGGTGACATTTGGGTAAGAAGGAGCCAGTTATCTGAAGATCAGGGAAAGGAGTGCTCCTGGGAAAGGACTGAGCAGATGCAAGGGCTCTGCGATGAGAAAGAGTTTGGCTTACTCGAGGAGTAAGGAGGAGGTAATGTGCGTCTGTGAGCCACTGCTTCCTTGCTTACTAATGAGTAAATACAACCCTCAAACAGTTATTATTAGGGTTAAGTTGGATAATGTGTCTTTGGCACGTGCCATCATATCTCAGACATATTTTGCACATAGTAAGCATTGAATAAAGAACTGCTATGACATTTTGCCTTTTAGAAACCTTTACTTCTCTGCCTCCTTCACCTTCTCTAGAAGTTTATGGCTGGTAAGGGGCATGTAGTGACTTTTATGAAATAGTTGAGTGGGACTGAAAAAACACGATGGCAGGTGAAAAGCAGATTAGTAAATTCTAATTTTTATGAGAAGCAGTGAAGAGTCACGTTTGAGGTGAGGAGACCAACACTGCTAGATGAACAGGACATGTGAATTTGCATTTATGCCCTACTACTAATGAAAATGTACCTCTTGGATATTCACTAACTATTTCCTGAAAGATTCTATTTCTACCTCTTGGAGACTTTTTTTGTTGTTGTTCTAAGAATGAGAAATTTGACTTTCCTGGTCACAAACCTCCAAGGGACACAAAGCAGAATCTCTCCCTTTCATAACAAATTCTTGTGTTTTATTTCTTCCAATGCAGCATATAGATCCCAGAGTCCACCATCTGCAAGTAACACAGAATCCTGCCCTTTGGGTACTAACTGCTGACCTTACTTTTGAATTATTGGTGCTTAGGATGATTTATATTCTAGAGCAGTTCTTGCAGGACCAAATACCAGAAGGGTACACTGAGTAAACTGGGCACAGTGTGAAAACTAACAACTATTTACTTCATAACAGTGCCTTCAGCTGTATTCTTTTGGCACCAACTTTATTTTTTATTTTATTTTTTTGGCACCAATTTTATTTGCTTGATAATCATGTAAAAGCACTATTTTCTTCCATAAGGTAACGTATTCTCTCCCAAACTTCTTGAAATGCATGGATTCCTGGTCTAGCTCTTTATATTCCATAAAGAAGCAGTGGAGAGGCAGTGATAAATGGCAGCTGACACAGGGCATTGGGTAAGGAAGTGATGGGGAGAAGGGAGGCTGGGGTCAGACAGGAGAATGTACCACCTGCAGTGAGCAGCCATCATTTGCTTCCAGAAAGCCAAGAGGGACAAAAGCCCAATGTTTCTGGCTGTCCTAATTTTTCAAGAGAACCCAGACATCCAGATATTTATGGGATGTCTCCTGATTTGTAAAAGTGGGCAAGTAATTCAATATTTTTAAAAAGTGCTATGCAGGGCCACACTGTGAGATCCACCAGTGAAATGTGGAACTCTATTCTGGAGGGTTAGAGCCCAAAGCTTGCCAATTACCTCTCCAAGCTTCTCCAAGTGCTATCCATGAGGATGCAGTATATGATGCCTATGTACATGGGTCAGATTACTCTGATCCTTCATAGAATTTCATTTACAAAACAGACTTTTCTCCACTTGGTCCAAGGTGGGGGACTGCCTGCCTTTGTGCCATGTTGCCTGCATCACCTTGCCTTGCTCACTATCTTAGGAGGAATGAAGCATGTCTTCTCTGGGATCACTCCAAAATTTCGTAGAAGGCCTCAGAGTTAGCTCAACTAGAGCCAAATTTGCTCATCTATAAAGTGTGTGTGTGTGTGTGTGTGTGTGTGTGTGTGTGGTGTGTGGTGGGGGCATTTGTGATGTCCTGTGATTGACCCCATTTGTGTCATGTGCTTCGTCTGGACCAATCAACTGTGGCCAGATTCTGCCTGCAGGTGGAGGATTACCTGTAAATTACAGGGAAAGGGCTGGAGGCGGCTGGTCTTTGAAGAAGGGTGATGTGCTGGGCAGGCAGATCTGAAATATTCCTGATAGTAAGAAACAGACCCTGCCTGTCATGACCTGGACATTTGTGTCCTCCCCAAGTCCATATGTTGAAGCCATAAGCTCCAATGGGGTGGTATCTGGAGATGGGGTGTTTAGGAGGAAATTAGAGTTAGATGAGGTTGTAGGGGAAGAAGGAGTTACCCTCTCTCCTCCTAGGTTTGACAACAGCGTCTATAAAATAAACTTACAACAGGCAAATCAATAAGAGAAAAGGTACACAATATATTAATTTTTAATATCATGTGCATGAAAGCATCACAGGAAAGAAGGTAAATACTCAAAAAAGTGGTGATACTTGGAAGCTTATGTAGCATCTTAATAGGGAGTGTGAGGGAGGCTGGAAGCCACCAACAAGACAGTAAATGATTTTGAGGAAGGATGGGCCTACGGAATGGCCCTTAGAGGAAGAGATAGGAGGTGTGATAGTCTGTGACAAAGTCTCTGTGGCTGAGGTATAGACCTTTAGTCTTGTTTTCTGTGATAAGAGTCCCAGCACTTCTCTGGCTGATACTAACTCTCCTCCTCAGGAGATGTCAGAGAGTTGCCACTGAGTTCCTTTTGGAGGAGGATCTGTCCTTATATAGATAAAGAGTTCACAGGAAGCTTCCTTCTGCATTTACTCTTCTCTAAGTGCCTTCAGCTCAAAATAATTAATATAGCAATGTGCATGTCCTGAACTCTTTCAAGATCTGGAGGGTGGGGCCCTTAGGATGGAGTTAGTGCCCTTATAAGAAGAGATCAGAGCTTCCTGCATTTCCCTTTCTCCCTCTCACTGTCCCTGTTTCTACCAGGTGAGGACACAGCCAGAACCCAACCATCCCTAAGCCTTGTCTTTACCCAGACCTGTCCCTGCTGGCACCATGATCTCTGGCCTCCCAGCCTCCAGAACTGTGAAGATTAAACACAGTTTAAGCCTCTCTGTCTGTAGTATTTTTTTCAAGCAGCCCAAGTTGACTAATACACTGCCCCAGGAAAACTAGACCTGCTAGGACATTCAGTTCTTCAATAGGAACTAACTGCTAAAAATACTGTTTCCTAATGCAAGGCCTTGCCACTTACTGGCTCTGTCATCTTGGGTAGTTTTTTGTTTTGTTTTGTTATTTACGTTCTGAATGTCAGAGCTTTAATTTCTTTAGTGAAGGTAACTGTATTTATCTCCTTTCTCCTTACCTTTAATTCTCCTGGAGAACTAAATGAGATAATGCTTATGGAGTGCCCAGTACAGCTCTTAGCACATTAAATAATCGCTTGCCCCTGATTCTGTTATAATTATTACTGCTATGGCTTTTTTTTTTTGGCATTTTTTTTCTTCTGTCTTCATGTCTTGGGGGATGATAACAGAGAGCTGGTGTGTGGGTTCTATAAATGGTGTCAACAACCACTGTAATTCACTTCTTTGGCTTGCTTTTGCCTCTTTTGCTGATTCAGCATTATTTTGGAGCAAATGTGGTATGGCTCATTGTGTCAAAGGTCCCATAGCTCTTTGGGGGGATGGACAGCAGGGTGTACAGAACTTGGTGGAACCATATTTGACAGTGATGGGGTGCCGTGATTGACTAGTGTCAGAAGTCTTGTCCTCCTGTACTCCAGAGCAAAGCCCATGCTGTCATTCAGCCCAGGTTAGCTGAAGCCCATTTTAATATTAAGTCTGCAGCCCCTCACTTGAACCTCTGAGTCCTGGTAGTTTGCTCCCAGCCTGCCGATGTTCCAGGGCTCCCTCTACCTGTCTTGAGAAGGCAAAGGCTGATGGACGTGGGGAATGTCCAGAGCCAAGCACCAGAGATGTCTGGAGAAGGAATTACAAGCAGGCTGAGGCCATCCTAGGAAGGGGGTGATAATTTGGCTTTTATTTTTAAAAATGAGCAGGACGGTGATGGGACATAAATGAGAGGGACTCAACCCCATACCCCTGGGGCTCTTTAGTTTCTGTTTAACACCATGCTCTGGCTTCTCAGCTCCATCTGTCCATCTGTAATCTACTTTGTCATGCTGAGTTTGGGACTCTGCAGACCCTGGTTTTACTTTACCAGCTTCTGCCTGTGAGGGTCTGCCAATCAGGGCTGCTACAGGGCAGAGGTAGGGAGAAGGAGCTCACTCCTTGTTTTCTGTCAATGCCCTGTGTCTGCTACCCTTTCTGGAGAACATCTCCTGGTAGTACTTGTAGCCACAGAACAGAAGTAATTCCTTCATGGGCAGCAGCCATGGCCAGTGTGCAGTTTCCCACCATCCTCATTATTCTCTTAGACTCACCACACCACCAAACAGCACACTTCCTTAGATCTGGGCTAGGGCTGTCCTGCAGGTGCAGAGACACCAGCACCAGTGGTGGAGATTAGGAAGTTCAGATCGAGATGCATAGAAACTGTCTTCTTTAGTCTTCATAAAAGTGCAGTGTTAGTTCTGTCATAAATTAGGTTTCATGTATGAGTGGGTCTGCTTCTTGGCTCTCTATTCATTTTCATTTGTCTCTTCCCCCTGTCCTGCACCAATACCTGATTGTCTAATTACTTGAAATTTATAATGATTCTTAGGATCTAATAGGGTAAGTCTTCTCACTTAATTTTTCTTCTTCAGGAATATCTCTTGGTTATTCATACTCTTTGTTCTCCTTTCTAAATATTAGAAATAGCAGATCAAGATACATAACCACTCATAACAAACACAAATCCTCACCACTTCTGTGTATTTTGATTGGAATGCATTGAAGACGTAGATAACTGGGATTTTTTAAAATTGAAGAATAATTAACAGACAATGTCATATTAGCTTCAGGTGTACAACATTGACTTGATATTTATATATGTTTTACAATGGTTGTCACAATAAAGTCTAGTTATGATCTGTAATTGCACACAATTATTATAATATTATTGACTATTCCTTATTCTTTACATTACATCCCTGTGTTTTATGTATTTTATGACTGAAAGACTATACCTCTTAACCCCTTTCATCTATTTCATCCATATCCCCACTCCTGTCTTCTCTGGCAACCACCAACTTGTTCTCTGCATCTATGAGTCTGTTTCTCTTTTGTTCGTTTGTTTTGTTTTTCAGATTCCACTTGTAAGTGAGATCAAATGGTGTTCAATGTAAGTGATGCAAGAGGTCCTTTACCTATCAACTTGTCACTGTTATATAAGATGTCTTTCTTTGTCTGATTTATTTCACTTAGCACAGTGCCCTCTAGGTCCATCCATGGTTGTTGCAAATAGCAAGATTTCATTACTTTTTTTTTTTTAGAGTTAAGTAATATTCCGTGTGTGTGTGTGTGTGTGTGTGTGTGTACACATACCACATCTTCTTCTTCATTTATTTATCTATGGGCATTTAGGTTTCTTCCATATCTTAACTACTGTAAATAATGCTGCAATGAACATAGGGGTACATATGCCTTTTCGAATTAGTGTTTTCATTTTTTTTATAAATTCTTAGAAGTGGAATTGTTGGACATATAATAGCTCTATTTTTAATTTTTTGAGAATCCTCCATCCTCTTTTCCACAGTGACTACACCAATTTACATTCCCAGCAACGGTGCTTGAGGGTTCCTTTTCTCCACATCCTCACCAACACTTGTTATTTTTGTCTTTTTGATACTAGCATTTTGGACAGGTGTAAGGTATATCATTGTGTGTTTTTTTTTTCTCATTGTGGTTTTAATTTGGATTTCCCTGATGGTGAATGATGTTGAGCATCTTTTCATGTGTCTCTTGGCCACCTGGATGTTTTCTGTGGAAAAATGTTTGTTCAGATCCTCTACCTACTTTTTAATAGGATTATTTTTTAAAATATTTTTAAAGGAATTATTTGTATATTTTGGAGGCTAACCCCTTATTGATTATATCATTTGCAAGTAACTTTTCCCATTCAGTAGGTTGCCTTTTTGTTTTGTTTCTGCTTTCCTTAGCTGTACAAAAGATTTTTAGTTTGCTGTGATCCCACTTGTTTCTGTTGTCCTTGCCTAAAGAGGCAGAACCAAAACATATCACTAAGATCAATGTCAATGAACTTACTGCTTATGTTTTCTTCTAAAAGATTTATGGCTTTGGGTTTTATATTTTAGTCTTTAATTCATTTTGAAATTATTTTTGTATATGGGATAAGAAAGTGGTTCAGTTTCATTCTTTTGCATGTAGCTGATCAGTTTTCCCAGTACCATTTATTGAAGAGCCTGTCTTTTCCCCATTGTGTATTCATGCCTCCTGTGTCATAGATTAATTTACCATATAAGTGTGGTTTTATTTCTGGGCTCTCTGTTCTATTGTATTGATCTATTTTTGTACCAGGACCATACTGTTTTGATTACTATAGTTTTGTAACATAGTTTGAAATCTGTAATGTGATACCTCCAGCTTTGTTCTTTTTTAAGATTGCATTGGCTATTTGAGATCTTTTGTGGTACTCTACAAATTTTGGGATTATTTGTTCTAGTTATGTGAAAAGTGCCATTGATATTTTGGTAGTGATTGCACTGAATCTGTAAACTGCTTTAGATTAGTGAGAACATTTTGACAACATTAGTTCTTTCAGTCTATGAGCACAATATATGTAACTGGGATTCTTTAATGTTTTTTAATGAACTTTCTAATTTTGTCCATATAGTTCTTCTACATCCTCTGTTAGATTTATTCCTGTGGACTTTATATTCTTGAGATAATTTTGAATGATATTTACAAAAGTGACATTTAAAATCATTTGTTGGTAGTATGTAGAAATGCATTTTTAAAACTGGGTATTCAGTAATCTTGCTAAACTCTTTTATTAATGCAATCGTTCAGGTTTTGTACATGGACAGTAAAATTATCTGCAAGTAATGACTGTCTTGGTTCTTCTTCATTAAAAAAAAATATTTTATTTATTTATTCATGAGAGACACACAGAGAGAGGCAGAGACATAGGCAGAGGGAGAAACAGGATCCTCATGGGAAGTCCAATGTAGGACTTGATCCCAAGACCCTGGGATCATGACCTAAGCAGAAGGTAGATGCTCAAACGCTGAGCCACCCAAGTGTCCCTGTTTTGGTTCTTCTTGTCCAGTCTTTATAACATTTGTTTCCTTGCCTTTCTATGCCACCTGGAAGCTCCAGTATGGTGTTCAATGTAAGTGATGCCAGTGGACCCTTTAGCTAGTCTTAATCTTAAGGAAACACTTAAAAAATGTATTTAAATTCAATTTAATTAACATATACTATATTATTAGTTTCAGAGGTAGAATTCAGTAATTCATCAGCTGCATACAACAACTAGTGCTTATTACTTCAAATGCCCTCCTCAATACTTATCACCCAGTTATCCCATGCCTCCACCTACCTCCTCTCCAGCAACCCTCAGTGTGTTTCCTATAGTTAAGAGTCTCTTATGGTTGGCCTCCCTTTGTTTTCCTCTTACTTTATTTTTCCTTCTCTTACCCTATGTTCATATCTGTTTTGTTTCTTAAATTCCAACTTGTCACTGTTATGTATGATGTTTTCATATCAGGTTGAGGAATTTCCTTCTATTTCTAGCTTGCTGAAGATTTTTATCATGAATATATGCTAAATGTTATTAAGTGCTCTTTCTGTACCTAATAGATTAAGTCCATGATGTTTTCCCTTTGATATGCTAATGGATGATTTCTATTCATTGATGTTTTTTAAGTTAAAGTAACCACACATTTCCTAGAATAAATCCAATGTGGTTGTGATATATAAGTTTTTTTTATATATTGCTGGACTCAGGTTGCTAATACATTTTAAGGATTTCTTATATCTATATTCATAAAAAACAGATGGCCTAGGATTTATATAAGAAAATACTTATACTGTTGTGGTTGGATTTTGGTATTTAGTTTAGGCTGGCCTAACAATAAGTCCATTGCATTTTCTCTGGAAGAGCCTGTGTAAAATTAGAACTGTGTATCTTTTAGGTATTTGGGATAGGTCTTGTTGGAACTTCATGGATCAGATGGTCTCTCTGTGGGGAAGTTTTAACTATTGGTCAGGTATTTTTAATGATTATAGGACCACATAGAATTTCTGTTTTTAAATTTTTCCTGTATTAGTTACATTTTTTCATAAATCTGCACATTTCATCTAGGTTTTTAACTTCATTGGTATAATGTTCCTCATAAAGTCCTTGTATTGCCTTTTTAATATCTGCAGCATTTAGAGTTATGCTTTCTGTTTTATTCCTAAATTATTTATTCATTCCTTCTCTCATGTTTTTCTTGATTACTTGTGCCTGAAGTTTTAATATTAGCCTTTTCAAACAACCAGTCTTTGGCATTATTTTTCTCTGTATTTTATGTGCTTATTTTTTCCATTAATTTTTTTTCAATAAGCAGGAAGTGTTTTTTATTTATTCATTATTTTTTTAAAAAGATTTTATTTATTTATTCATGAAAGACAGAGAGAGAGAGAGAGAGGGATTGAGAGAGAGGCAGAGAGAGAAGCAGGTTCCACTCAAGGAGCCCGACGTGGGACTCGATCCCACGTCGCCAGGATCACGCCCTGGACTGAAGGCGGCGCTGAACCTCTGAGTCACCTGAGCTGCCCTCTTTTTAAGTTTTTTTTTTTTTTTTTAATTTGAGTGTAACATTAGTTTCAGGTGTACAATATAGTGATTCATCACTTATGTCCAACACCCAATGCTCATCATAAGTGCACTCAATTCCCATCACCTATTTCACCCATCCCCTACCTACCTCCCCTCCAGGGACCATCAGATTGTTCTTTATAGTTAACAGTCTATTTCTTGGTTTGCCTCTCTCTTCTTTTCCCCTATTTGCTCATTTGTTTTGTTTCTTAAATTACACATATGAGTGAAATTATATGGTATTTGTCTTTTTCTGACTGATTTCACTTAGTGTAATATTCTCTAGTTCCGTATGTCATTGCAAATGGCAAGGTTTCATGCTTTTTTATAACTAATATTCCATTGTGTGTGTATACATATATGTACATGTGTGTCCAATCCTATATATATAATATATAATATATATGTGTGTATAATATATATAATATAGACTATATAGAATATATGTGTGTATATATATATATAGACTTCATCCTATATATAGGATGAATATATATTTTATTTATATAAATTTTTATATTTAAATATTAATATTAATATAAAATTTTTATATATTTAAAATTTAAATATATATTTATATATAATATATATATTTATTCTATATATAGGATGAATATTGATTTATATACATAAATAATATATAATATATATATATAATCACTTCTTTATCTATACATCTATCAATGGACTCTTGAGCTGCTTCCACAATTTGGCTAACATAGATAATGATGTCATAAACATAGAGATGCATGTATCCCTTTAAATGAGTATTTCTGTGTCCTTTAGGTAAATGCCTAGTAGTGCAATTGCTAGATAGTAGGATAGTTCCATTTCTTCACTTTTTGAGGAGCCTGTGTACTGTTTTCCAGAGTGGCTGCATCATTTTGCATTCCCACCAACTGTGCAAGAGGGTTCCCCTTTCTCTGCATCCTTGTCAACATGTGTTGTTGATTTTAGCCATTCTGACAGGTGTGAGGTGATATCTCATTATAGATTTGATTTGCATTTTCTCTGATGATCAGTGATACTGAGCATCTTTCCATATGTCTGCTGGCCATCTGGATGTCTTCTTTGGAGAGATGTCTGTTTGTGTCTTCTGCCCATTTTTAATTGGATTGTTTGTTTTCTAGGTGTTGAGTTTGATTGGTTCTTTATATATTTTGGATACTAATGCTTTATCAGATATGTCATTTGCAAATATCTTCTCCCATTCTGTACGTTGCCTTTTAGTTTTGTTGTTTCCTTCACTGTGCAGTAGCTTTTTATTTTAATAAAGTCTCAATAGTTTATTTTTGCTTGTGGTTCTCTTGCCTCAGGAGATATCTAGAAAGAAGTTGTTATAGCTGATGTCAATAACATTACTATCTGTATTTTCTTCTAGAATTTTTATGGATTCAGGTCTTACATTTAGGTCTTACATTTAGGTCCATTTTGAATTTGTTTTTCTGTATGGTATAAGAAAGTGGCCCAGTTTCACTCTTCTCCATGTTGTTGTCCTGTTTTCCCAGCACCATATGTGGAAGAGACTATCTTTTTCCCATGGATATTCTTTCCTGATTTGTCAAAGATTAATTGACCATATAACTGTGGGTTCATTTCTGGGTTTTCTATTCTGTTCCTTTGATCTATGTGTCTATTTTTGTGCCAGTACTATATGGTTTGATTATTTTTCATTAATTTTGCATTTATCTTTAATACACTCTTCTTTCTATGTTCTTTAGGTATGTTTCTTTATTCTTTTTAAGTCATATGTTTAGGTCACTAAATTAATATCTTGCTTGCTCTTAATATGAATATTTAAAACCATAGATTTCTGTCTATATATCAAATTAGCATTTCATTCCATTTTGATGTGCAGTCTTCTATTATATTCCAGTTTGAAATGTTTTCTAATATCCAGTGGTATTTTCTCATTTGTGCTATTCAGAAATATGTCCTTGAATTTATATACAATAATTATCTTTATTATTAATCTCTAACTTAATTACATGGTAGTGAGAGAATATAGTTTGAAGATACCCTGGTACAAATCCCTTACAAATATTTGAGACATTTGTTTTGTTTGCTTTTAGTCTTAATATGTGAAGAACTTTGTAAACATTCCACGTATGATTGAATAGAATGTGTATTTCTTAACTGTTGAATGCTATGAATATTGTCTATCTATAATCAATCTGATTATCTATCTATCTAATCTGTTATATCAAGATTTGTGTGTTTTTCAAATCTTTATGTCTCTGATTTTTAGTTTTTGCTTTATTTTTTGCTTGTTTAATCTAGCTTTTCCCAAGACAGTTGTGTCAATATCTCCTAAAATAGTGCTGTATTTGTCTTTCTTGCAGTTCCAAGACTTTTGGGTTTTATATTTAGAGACCATATTTTTATATACATACAAATTTCTAAATGTTATATTAGCTGTTGAGGGAATCAATTACTTATGCGTGTGTGTGTGTTTACTGTTTTACTTTTGTGTGTTTATAGCTACTTTACTTTTCTATTTTGACAATCTTTTTTTTAAAAAGATTTATTTACTTTTTCATGAGAGACACAGAGAGAGAGAGGCAGGGACATAGGCAGAGAGAGAAGCAGGATGCCCACAGTGAGCCCCATGCAGGGCTCCATCCTGTATCCTGGGATCATGCTCTGAGCAGAGGGCAGATGTTTAACTGCTGAGCCACCTAGGCATCCTGGCAATCTATTTTTTAAATGGAGAATTTAATAAATTTAGACTTATTGTATTTTTGATAGAATTAGATTGATTTCCAATAACCTCCTTCGTACTCTTCTATACTTTTCTATGTATTTCTTCCTTTATTTTTGGAATTCATTGAGTATTTTTTTCTCATTCCATTTTTTTTTGCTTCCAGTTTAGAATTTATACATTTTTGTGTAATGTTATATAATATGTATATTTAACTTATCAAAGTCAGAATTTAATATCATTGTCATTTTCCCAAATAATAAAAGACCAAATAACATTTTAATTTTAACTTCTCTTTCTAAATATGGTATTGATGTCCAATATTTTAGCCAAACCATTTCTAACCTCACAAGACATTGCTATTATTGTTTTATAAAGTATGCATTTGTTTAGATTTACTTATATATTTGCCACCTATTATTGCTTGTTATTTTAGTTTGTGTCTTATACTTTCCATCTGAGATTCTGTCCTTCTCCTGAATGTTTTTAGAGGAGGGCAGGGACAGAAGGACTGGGGAGAGAGAATCCCAAACAGGCTCCATGAGTAGAGCCTGACTGGGGGCTTGGTCTCATGATCCTGAGATCATGACCTTAGCCAAAATCAAGAGTTGAACGCTTAACCAGAGTCTTCCTGAATTATTTTAGAATGTCTTTTAGTGAGAGTTTCTTGTTCATCTGAAAATATCTTTCTTTCATCATATTCTTGAAGGGTAGTTTTGGTAAGTATCCAATTCTGACAGTTTTATCTACTTTTTCTTTGAAATTATTAATTCAGTTTTTATGGCTGCTTTGTTTTTTTTTTTTTTTTTTTTTTTTTTACTGTTGAGAGGCTATTTGTCAAAATAACTGTTGACCTTTTAGAATTTAACCTCTTTTTTTCTATTATTGTTTCTAATATATTCTTGTCTTCACTGCTTAGCAATTGATGTGCCTAGTTGCGGGTTTCTTGTATTTTCCTACATGAGAATCTTTGGGATTCCTATATTCTGAAGATTGGTATCTTTTAATAATTTTGAAAAATTACTTCTCTCTGTTTCTCTCCTCTCTTTCTAGAAATTTGATTAGATGTATATTAGATCTCCTTAATGAATCCTTTATATATCTTTCATCTCTTCTTTTTCCATTTTTTTGTATCTATTTTTCATTTCCTGGATAATTTTCACTCAGTACATTGTAGGTAATTCATTGCCTTCTGATTTTCTTAGCTGTTGTTAAGATATCATCTGTTAGCCCAATTGTTATTCTTTCAGAGGCAATCTCTTCTACCCCTGTTCTCTGTGGTTTCACCAGGATGTGTCAACTTGTGAACTTACTTTTGCTCATCCTTCTTGGTTCTCAGAGGGCCAGTTTTCTCTGAAAGTCAGACTTTCTAAACTCTGTGTCTCTCTCTATCCAGGTGAATACTTTTACTTTCTGTTGCCCGGCCAGATTCATCACTGAGCCAACAAGATGGTGCCTCTCTGCACCTCTATTCCTCTTCTGACTCCACAGAAATGTCTTCCTTGTTTTTGATGCTGCTCCCTTTTTGGGAGCATTACTTCATATTACTATATGATGGATCTAAAAAGGGAATTAACCCGTACCATCTTGACTAGAGCCATTACTTCCGAAAGTACATAAAAATAATAGTAAAATAAATTAAATGAACTTTCTATTCATTTATTTATTTTTTAAATAAATTTATTTTTTTATTGGTGTTCAATTTGCCAACATATAGAATAACACCCAGTGCTCATCCCGTCAAGTGCCCCCCTCTGTGCCCGTCACCCAGTCACCCACACCCCCCGCCCACCTCCTTTCTACCACCCCTAGTTAGTTTCCCAGAATTAGGAGTCTCTCATGTTCTGTCTCCCTTTCTGATATTTCCCACTCATTTTTTCTCCTTTCCCCTTTATTCCCTTTCACTATTTTTTATATTTCTCAAATGAATGAGTCCATATAATGTTTGTCCTTCTCTGATTGACTTACTTCACTCAGCATAATACCCTCCAGTTCCATCCACGTTGAAGCAAATGGTGGGTATTTGTCATTTCTAATGGCTGAGGAATATTCCATTGTATACATAGACCACATCTTCTTTATCCATTCATCTTGCGATGGACACCGAGGCTCCTTCCACAGTCTGGCTATCGTGGCCATTGCTGCTAGAAACATCGGGGTGCAGGTGTCCCAGCGTTTCATTGCATCTGTATCTTTGGGGTAAATCCCCAGCAGTGCAATTGCTGGGTCGTAGGGCAGCTCTATTTTTAACTCTTTGAGGAACCTCCACACAGTTTTCCAGAGTGGCTGCACCAGTTCACATTCCCACCAACAGTGTAGGAGGGTTCCCCTTTCTCCACATCCTCTCCAACATTTGTTGTTTCCTGCCTTGTTAATTTTCCCCATTTTCACTGGTGTGAGGTGGTATCTCATTGTGGTTTTGATTTGTATTTCCCTGATGGCCAGTGATGCGGAGCATTTTCTTTCTTTTTTTTTTTTTATAAATTTATTTTTTATTGGTGTTCAATTTGCCAACATATAGAATAACACCCAGTGCTCATCCTATCAAGTGCCCCCCTCAGTGCCCGTCACCCAGTCACCCACACCCCCCGTCACCTCCCCTTCCACCCCCCCTAGTTCGTTTCCCAGAGTTAGGAGTCTCTCATGTTCTGTCTCCCTTTCTGATATTTCCCACTCATTTTTCTCCTTTCCCCTTTATTCCCTTTCACTATTTTTTATATTCCCCAAATGAATGAGACCATATAATGTTTGTCCTTCTCCGATTGACTTATTTCACTCAGCATAATATCCTCCAGTTCCATTCATGTCGAAGCATTTAGATTTGCCTTGTCACTTAATCTGAAAAAGGGATCCAGGTTAATATGCTATACGTGTTTTTTGTACTGGTGGTTCTACTGTATGAGTAGGTGAGTGTTAAGAAATTACCCAGGAAGATACAGTGAAACATCCAGGGAACATATTTGCATGCTACTAACCTCTTTTCTGGAGATAAATATTCTCAATTTGAGATTTTAAAAAGCAGTGGGAATTTTCATGACTTTAGCCTGTGGAAGGGGAAGAGTCTGTCTTGCTCTTCTGTCATCCACTAAAAGTAATGTTTCTGAATTTCAAATCTGATTGGGCCTCTCCCTGCTCAGAGTCCTCCAGCAGGTTCCATGGATTATTGAGCAAAATGCACACTTTTTAGCTTGGCCATCAAGGTTATTAATTAACATTCTTCTAGGACCCTGAGCACACCAGATCCATTTCTACCTGTCATCATCTCTTTGTGAGATTCTCTTTTGTTAATTCAAATGATGGTTAACTCAGTAATTCCTACTTATTTTTTCAGACTGACAAGCATAGTTCTTCCTCCAGGAAACTTCACTGGACCAATTCCTCTCTTCTCTTCTACCCCAACCATTTCCTTCCCCTTGCTTCTCTCCCCCATCTCACTCTCCTGGGTCACATATGAAAACATTCTAGGATCCCTTCTGTCTCTGTATTTAGTGAGCTGTGTTGACACTTTTAAGTTTTAAGTCCTTTCTATCACTATTTTTGTGACCTCCCTCATTCATTGATGTAGACCAAGTGTACACGTAAGAGCAGGCACATAAAAGTTTCTCTGTATATGCTCTGTGATTCAGATGAAGGCACATTCTTCTATCATGGTAAACAAGTGGCTATCTGCCCTCCCCCAGGGTTTTGTGCTGTGGCCAATAACAAAGTTTCCTGACTTGGCTCCTGGACAACATCATCTTCAGGGTTTTCCATTATTGTGAGAATCGAGTGTCTGTATTCACGTAGAATGTTTCTGAAAGGCAGCACCTTTCCCTCCTCCAGTGCCCCGCTCAGACAGACATCCCTGGGGAAACAGGGATATCCTGAAGGAACAGATATCTTGTGGGATATCTCTGAGAATATATTTGCCTGGCCTCTGGGAGCTTGCTTGGGAAAACACTTAACATCAGTTGGAATAAATTCTAGTTCAGTGGATAGAGCTGCTGGTTTGGCTGGGTCAAGGTTGCAGATGAGCCCACTTACCTCATGCCAGATAGAGAGGGTATCTAGGCTAGAATAATTCTCCTGCAGGCCCACAAATCCTAGGTTCCTAGAAACTCAGGGCAGTTCTTCCATTTCAGAATCAGCACTTTCTGAAAAACTGTGTGGTGATTAAGTGCATGGGCTGAAGCCTGAGTTCAAATCCTGGCTTTATGCTATATAATGCTATGCAATCTGGATGGCCTTCCTAATGTCCCTGTACTCAGTTTCCTCACCTGTAAAATGGAGTCTTACCTAAAAGGACTGTGTGAGTATTAAATGAGTTAATGGGTCATATCTAGCACACACTCAGTGACTAGGAAACTTAGAAAGGTTAGTTATAGCTCAGTTCCAATGCATTGTATTATATCCAACAAGCCCTTACCCCATCTCTGCTTGGTGTCTCCATCTGTTCAGTGAGAGAGCTGGGCTATATAACCTCATCTGTGCCTTCTAGCAGCAGGAGCCCCTAATCATATTCCATCTTGTCAGCTCCATGCCCTGTGCTTCCGAACATGGATGTATGTCCATGGAGTAGTGTGGCTGGGCATAGGTCTAAATCACTTTTTACATGGATGGCCTTATTTGTGGTTTAAACAATACTCTTGCACTGTTTCTCTGTTTGGCTGTAGAGACCATCCCTTCTGGATAGGTAACCTTCACTAGGGGAATTCACACCAGGATTTGCAGCCTTGGGGAGGAGGAGTGGGATGCAGAATATTCTGAGTTTTACAGCAGAGCCAATTTTTGGGTGAGGTTTGTTTAATTTCCACTGCTTTTTTTCTGGCCATATATTTTTTTGTAGAAGACCTGAAGGAAATAGCAGAAAATGATGACTCATACCTCTGCTTCTCCAGAGGAGCTAAGCTCCCTTGCAATTGCTGGGACAGAGAGAGAGACTTCTGGTTTGTAGTCTCTCAGTGTGGACTCACAATGCCACAGTGTAGACCCCTTGACAAGAGATATACAGTAGGGCAAAGGAGCCCATGAAAGTGCTGAGGGTAAAGAGGGAACAGGCCACAGTGAAGCTCTGGTATCAGTCTCTAAAGGGTGAGGAGTCTCAGAAAAGCTTCCTTGATTCCCATGGAAACTTCTCTCAATGGTCTTAGCACCCTGAGTGGTTACTGTTAATGTGCAGGTGGGGTTTCCAATCTTTTCTGTGCCTTTTTAGCATGCCTGAGTTTGCACTGGATATATTGTGTATTTTAATGCTGTCACTTAACATTATATCACAAGCATTTCCTGAACTTATTAACAATTCTCTGAAACATCATTTTATTGCTGAGAACATCTAATTGCAAGCCCACATCATAATTTTCTTAACATTCTCTTAATGATAAACACTTAAGCAGTTTTATATTTTTCTTACTGTAAATAGAGCTATTATGGATGCTTTTTAACTGAAGTCCTGGTCTGCATTTCAGGTTATCTTCTCAGCATAGACTTCTAGAGGTAGAATTTCAGGGTCGAGGAATGTGAACATTTACGAGATTCTTGGCACACTGCCAAACGGACTGCCAAGCCTGCTCCTGCCAGCATGTGGCCATTGCACACTTAGTGGCTTTGGGTAAGTTCCTTTTAGATAACCTCTGCTTAATTAGTAAAATAAAATGGATATACATATTTCTTTGATTAGTAATTCAGCAGTGCATTTTTTCCTCTTAGAATCATTTTTCAATGGCAGGTAATTAATAATAAGTGGGATAAACAAGCTAGAGAACTTCCTTCTACCTCCCTGGGGGGAAGCTGCTGTTAGCTGCCAAGAATTCCAATTCAGCTTGTCTGTTGAAACTCTCTAGCTTTTTTATTTTGAAAATCGAAATGCCTGTGTGTGTGTGTGTGTGTGTGTGAGAGAGAGAGAGAGAGAGAGAGACCCTCCATATAAGCAACACAAACACATTTTTGACACGGTACATTTCAACAAGATATTGAAAGGGATGGGAAAACTCATGGTGGAGGCTTTCCAGCCATCACACATTAGCACCTATGTCTCAACATCAGCCAATTCTGACAGCTCCATGAAGAAGGGACGTTAGGACTTTTCTCTCCTTTTTACTAATGAGGAAATGAAAGCTCAAAGAGGAGAGCTTCCTGACTCTGTCAATGTCAATTCCCAGGAATCAACTCATCTCCCTCAGCTAGTGAAAAGCAACTACAAGATGCCAATGATTCACTTCAATTGTCAGACCACATCTGGATCTGGCTTAGGCTGCCGGGAGTTAAGTTTGGGGGAAAAGGTGAAGCCCAGCCTGGCTCCAGTGGGAGAGCAGTATAATCAATTAGTAATACATGCCAGGAACACAGGGAATGGGAGGACTTCACATGTGCCCACTACTGCTCAGGTGTCCACTACTGCCCAGATATCAGTATTACCCAGGTGCTGCTATTGTGTAGTTGCTAGTATGGCATATTTTACAAAACATGTGGAGCCTATCCTCTTTGGAGTCTCCAAGACCCCATTTTTCCTCTTCCAAGGAAATTAGAAGGTTGAACATAAGTATACACATTTGCGTCTGTGACCTTGGCATATGTGTAGTTATTGTGCCTGACTTCAAGAATAGACTCTTTTCTGTATCATGGTCCTATGTGGGCCAGAATGGGGTTCTGACCTGAGTAACGTTTCAGAGCTGAGCCTTTGTAAAGTAATGAAGTTAGAAATGTCTTCTTTTCCTGCCTTGCATGGTGGAATTTCTGACTTACTTGGGGTTAGAAGTTTGGTTAGAATGCCTTTCCTGGGCATCTCAAATGCCATATAGTCAGGTTTTAAGAGGTAGCCCCTTCTGAGTCCCTTGTTGTCTCTTCTGGGGTTGTAGTCAGGTATTTTTAGTCCCAGGGGAGCTACAAATGTGACTAAAGGGTGCTGAAGACTTTGGTTCATTCTGTGCAGATTTTAGTGATAAAGGCTGATGAAGAGTCTACCTCCACAAACTCAACAAATCTAGTATGAACTTCTGCTCCAGGGGCTGGAGTGCTCTGCATGCATGGCATCCCATCACCAGTGCAGAGTCAGGTGAATTCACAATTGTGTCAAAAGAGGATTTTGACAAAGGATCTGTTACAAGGGGCTTTTCCCTATTCAGGCCTCACAAATTTCTAGGCTATCTTTCTTTCCAGAGTACACCTCTAATTCATCTTCAACACTGCCTGTCAATGTGACTTGCAAACTGGACTGCATCTGTGCCCCATTCCCACCTGTATGTTCCCCTCCCCCAAGAGCTCTCCACCACCCCCCACAGCATGACAGCCAGGCCCTTCATTACCTGGTTCTTTGTAGTCCATGGAACTAGCCTCATCCTTCTTCACTTCTGCACAGACCACATGCCCCAGGAATGACAGAACCCTGGAAGTTTCCAGACTCACTTTTACTTCTCTGCATTTCTTACCCTTGTGACTGGCTGAGTCCTTCAAGAACCAGGCTCAGAGTTCTTTTTCCAAGAATCCTTCCCTGGCCTCCTTTAGGCTCTTCAGTATTTCTCCACTGTGGGCTCTGTGCAACTTGAGCTGTTTTAACACATTTCCTATTATGGTGAGTGTCCCCAGAGTAGTGGCAGGGCCTTGCTCATCCTGTCTCTGGCATTGTGCCTACCATGTGGGATAAGCTCAGAGAACATTTGTGTACTGAATGAAGGTGTATTACTGCCTAGATGCTGAGGTCTGGATGCTCACCATCATTTTGTTCTAATGTCTCCACCTGTGACTGTTAGAGAACAGTCTGATGAACAACAACTGTGAACTAAATAGTTCTCCCCTGGAGGAAGAGGAAAGGGTGGTCTGCCCCTGAGCCATCTTAGGAGGCTCACAGAGTACTTTATCTTCAGAGAACTGAATGTAGAACTCTTTCTCACTTTTTGACTTGGAGAGAAAAATAAGAATTTCAGCTATTTGAAAAAAAAAAAAAGGTGGCCAAAATGTTTGGTTTAAAGTTAAAGACAGGATGGGGGGGGGGGGAAGGGTCTGCCTATTTTAAGCATCCTCTGAGATCTATAATGTTGGTAAGAGAGACCTCTTGATCACTGGATGACCTTAGAAATAGGGGCTGGAGAATTCCATCTAGCCTTGTTGTCAGGGCTCTAGATTTATGAGTTCACTCATGAACTGAGAGATTCCCATAGTGTATACCTCTATTTGTTCCTGTCTTTGTGAACCAAAACACCAGAGAATCTGCAGCCATATCTCTTGAGATCAGGAAAAGAATGGGGAAAAGTTTTCTCCTTTAAACTCCCCCATGTACCTTAGGAAGCAGAATATGCTTTTTGGTTGGCTGGTGACAAGGTAGGGATACTTTAATAGGCTCTGAGCCCAGCTACTTAGCACATTGCTAAGGTTTAATGTATGTACACACTTATTCAACAAGTGCTGAGCACTCATGAGCACCAGGCAGTGAGGCAGTGCTTACCATGTTGAGGGGACAATGCTCTGCACGTGTCTCAAACTTCTCATATCTTGTGAGGAGTGAACTGGTTATTCTAGGCTATCTTTGCAAGGATGTTTGTTTAGCAAGCAGGTTTGGAAGATGGAGATAGTGCCTTTCTCCAGAGCAGAGGGCAGGCTTGCTTACTGCCCATCGAAAGAGACTTTGGTTTTCTTAGCTTAGGGCTCTTCTTTTGGAACTCAACCTACCTGTGGACAAGCATCCATTGGGGACCATCCACATTGTCCACATGGGGCTAGGGGAAAAGAAGTGCTGACGTAAGTATGCTGATGTTCATACCCTAGCTGTGAGGAACTGAGCTCTCTATCCTGTGTCTTCTGTCAGTATCCATGGAACTGTAAGGCTTGACTTACCTCATAAGCGGGTAAAATCTCAGCACCTTTATAGTTTCTGACCAGCTTATATCCTCATTGAATTTCATATTCAAAATACTCTAAAATTAAAACATCTTTATCTTCATTTTGTGGATTAGGACTGAAGTAGAGAAGAAGAGATCCATTTCCCCACAGGCAGGATGGGCTGAGTCATGTGAATTTCAGACAAAATAAAATGTTGCTGGAGTAATGGGTTTGCTCCAAGATGACAGAGGTCTCCAGGCCCTTGACAGGCCTGTAGAAGCCCCCTTGTACATTTCCACAGTACATTTTCATCTGTGTCCTATTTAATTTGATCATCGCCTTATCATTATGATAAAGAATGACCTGTTTCTCTAGTGCCTCCATATGGTCTGTGGCGCAAAGCCTCATTTCTTAGCCTGGGGCCCAAAACCCTCTGTGGTCCAGTCCTAGTCTACTGTGTGGCCAAACCAAGCTTTCCTTCTTGCCTGAAGGCTTCCTAATCCATCTTGTCCTTAGGTGGAACTGGTGTCTTCATTGGTCTTCCACGTTTATCTGTATCCCTTCTCTCACAGCATCTTTAACACTTTAGGGCTGTATACATTGACATGTTCATCTTCTCCACCAAGCCATGAGCCCTTGAGGCGAGGCCTGCTATATCCAGCTACCCCACCCATGTTTGTGGATTGTAGCTATATCCTCAGACACCACACTTAGACACACAGACACACACATGCATACTGTCTATCTCGGGGTCTGAAATTTCATCATTAAATACTCTTCTTTTGGGGTTAAACACCTTTTAAAACCACAAATCATCCAAGCAGGATTAGTACAGATGTTATATGGATGTTTTGACATGATGGAAGCTGCCTCATCATTGTCCTCTTCCATAAGACCTGGGTGGCAAGATTCTTGGATGCTTGCATGTGAATCAGGTGTAATCAACCTGAAAGCACTTGCTGTCTGTATCTTGTTGATCATCCTGCAGAGGGCTGACAGTTCAGGACTCCATTTGGTCATTGACTCCCATGCAGAGCTGCCTCTATCCCAGGCTAGCCCTCGCCAGGGATGGAAATGTTGGTGTAACAGCCCAGGGCATTGCTGGCGGAGATGGGGCCTGGGGTCCTCTGACCCCAGCACTGGGTCATTTTGGGGTCCCTAGGTCTTGATGCCACCTGTTCTGCTCCCATGAAGAGCTTTCACTGATTCACCTCAGCCTGCAGAAAGAAGGCGCCTCCTCTTTCCAGACCACTGGTCAGACAGGCCTGGGTTCAAATGCCCCCATAGCCTTTAAAAGCTATGTGACCTCCAGCAATTCTTCCAAACTTTCTGAGCCTCAGTTTCTACAGGGCTAAAGGGTGGATGAGGCCACTGGCCTGTGAGGATTCTGGTGAGGATAAGAGGAACACGTGCAAAGCAGCTGGCATTGCATACAGAGTGTGCTAGCTCCCCTTCCCTTTTCTTCCAGCCATCCTCTTCACCTCTCCTATTTCTCTCTCCTTTCTGCTTTTCCTCGCCACTTCTTTTTTTCCTTCTTAAAAGCTTTTGGAGAACTAGTGTGTACATATTTGTGCACATTTGCTCCCATCCACATTCATGGCACACATGCTACATAGTGACTCTATGTATCATTGGGGGAGGGATCAAAGATGAAGTGTGCTAAGTGTGGTAAGGTACCAGACAGAGCACTATTTATTTGCACACCAGCATGTACTAGGTGCCTGTGGGGATATGTGCTCACTGTTGTGGCTCTCTTGCTTCTACAGTTAGCCTGTGACAACTCCCTCCTGGGGGCATCTGGATAGGCCACTTTGGATGACCCAACCTGGCAGCATCCATGTCTGATTCTGGCTGGGCCTGAGGGCTGGGAGTAGACTGTGCTTTATTACACTTTGCTAGGACATTGGATGAGCACAGAGGGCAAAGGCCAGGGGAGGAAGGGGCCAGTTCTCAGAGATCAGTCAGTACAGGTTGCTGTGGGGCTGGGGCAGGGGGAGTGTGGAGGGGCATCTTTTTCTAGCACAGACACCTGTGGAGGCATGGGTGGGGGGATATCCTGGGCTTATCCTTTCCCTGGAGACTTTTTTTTTATAGCAAGGCATGCCTGTGTGGGGGTTCTGGGTGCTTCCTCTGTGCCCACTGGACAGTGATCTGTGCTCACAATCCTTGAAGACGAGGCCATATGCCCCCAGATTCTCAAAACCCTGAAGTGATGTTATAACAGGTAGGGATGTTGGCTAATTGGTTAGTTCAGTGTTTCCCAAACATGTTTTGGGGACTCTTGGCATTCAGGTTTATAAAAAGTATTCTGGGAAGAAATAGAGTCTCTGGAAAAATGTATTTGAGAGATGCAGCATTCATCCCCTTATACCCCCCACTCTCCAAGAGTTATCGTACACATTGGAACCCTAAAGATGCCTGGAAGCCTCGCACGGCTTTAACTTTGCTTAACACATCATTTTACACATTTATTTGCACATGGAACACCCTTTTTGATTGGGCTGTTTATCACTATTTTGCCAGGCTGGTATTATTTAGGTCACAGTTTGGGACATACGGATGTAGCCAAACCCTTGATTTGATAGATGAAAAGGTAGTAGGCCAGAGAACTCGGGTTACTCAGGGAAAAGTCTCACCTTTTGACTATCACCAGCTTCTTTTCTTCTATTTCTCTCCCCACACCCATGACAACCCTATAACTTCCAGCTCTTTTGCACAGTGGCCATTCCTGGCAGAGCTTGGATCCCATTATTCCCCTAGGGAGAATGATGGGACACCTTTATGACTCCCAGGTGTAGATGGTGTAGCCTCAAGACACCTGAGTCATAGGGAGTTCCTGGCTGCCTGGGCTGCAGTCTTAAACCTGGGCCTGCTGGTCTCTGAGTGATTGCTGAGCTGCTGGGAATCTTAGAAAGACTCTTACAAAGGAAGTTATTCAGTAAGTTCATCTTCTCTCCCTATTATTCATTTTAAATGACAATCACTCCTCCTCAGAAAGTGCTGAGAAATGGTGCAATGAGCAACTTTCATTAACTAATCCATATGTGCCGCATTTCTAGTGCCAATTATTGACACTAGAAGACAGCACTGAGCACCTGCCACATTTGTTCCTGCCATCAACCCTGAGACTTTGTACTGTAGGGATTCAGAATGAGTCCCTCAGGATGGGCCCACTTTGGCATGTAGATTATTTTGAGCTGGAAACAATCAAGGCCCCAAAGGCTTAGGAAGAAACTCTGACCTTCCCCTTAACTGCGGAAAAGAATTTACACAAAGGACCTGCTTCAGAAAAGGAACTATCACCATAGATAACTACATTATAATATAACCAGAGGAGGTAGACAGGGAGGGGTTCAGGAAAGTCTGTGTTAAGATTCCTTTCTATGTCCCATTGTTCCTAAAGGGCCCAACAAACATTTGTTTACTAAACATTTACTCTTTTTCACCATCCTGGGAATGAGCTTTCCTTTCCTTCGAAGTCCCAGACCCCTACCCTTTTCTACTTAGTCAGGATGGCATATATACCTCATTTTGCCTGTTTTTGGAATTCCATGTTTAGTACTTAGGATATTAAATTTGATTTTTCCTGCCAATCTGTTTCATGTCAACTTGATTCTTAGACCAGCCAGAAGGATCTTGGAGAGTAGAGGAAAATTTTCCTCCTCAACACTACCTGGAGTCATGTCCACTCTAGGGATGAGAAGACTGATGCCAGAAAGGTCAAGTGAGTTGCCCAAGGTCCCAGGACCAGGAAATGGGAATCCAAGGCCCAAACCCAGAGCAATGGCACTCTGCAGTCTGTGCTGTAGTCATTGTTATTGCAGGAAGGATGGGTTCACTCATAGTTATTTAACATGTGTAGTTTTTCTAATACCATGCTTAGATAATCAGTGCTTCAGCCAGTGCCCTGGCAGCTAGGACAGCCTATTTTTAGAAGAACATTCCACTCTTATATTTGTTTCATGAAGTTTGTGCCTACATAGGGAAAAAAGAAATCTGGTCACTAGGCCCTCCTTCCCCCGGGGGCTCAGGACCCCTCTGTGCAGTCTATGCTGAGACAAGCCAATGGGGATGGAAGTAGATGATCCCAGTCCCACTCATGCAGACTGTACCAGAGAACACAAAGTCACACTGGTGAAAAGCAAGGCCTGAGTGGTAGTTATCTTTCTCTAGACAATTACAGTAATGCTGTTTGACTCTGAATGCTTGGTTACATTTCAAATTTATTTCTAATCATTTAGAGCTGGATCAATGGGAGACTAAGGTGCCTTTTAGCTTTGGCACCTGCTGTTCCCCCCAAATGTCAAGGACTGACATTTGATGCCATTATCCCCAGTCAGCTTACAGATGACTCACTTCCTTGCTGCCCCAGCCCTCAGACCCACCCACCTAGTAAGGACTTTCACATCATGCTGATGACAAATTGTACTGCCCAGGAGGACCAAGACTTTCTCCCTCTGGCAGAACAAAGGCAGGCCTCCTGGGTAGCCACTGCAGCTCTGGGTGCCTGGGACAGTCCTCTTGTGGCTCAGTTCCTCCTTCTTTCCTCTCTCTACCCAGGATGACACCTAGTGTTCCCGACCAGGTGCATATCTTGGGGATGAGGTGGGTGCTCTTATTGTCCTCCTGGTAGTACAGAGAAGGGTGGGGTTGTGGGGTGCATCTTCTCTCATGGAGTTGAAGGAGGCATTGGGGGAGGTGAGGCCTGGTGCCCTTCAGATAAAGTACTCCTTTCTGCTGTTGTCACCTGTGTCCTGGAGGGAAGGATCGTCCTGCAGGGCTGTGTCTGCACTTTCGGCAAATTCTGTGCCCTTGGCCTCGTTCGTGTAGTATGTGCCCTTGTGCCGGTACATGTAGCGTAGCATGAAGATCAGGAGGCAGATCAGGACAAAGGCTATAGCGGCGATCACACCTGCAGGAGGGAAGCAATGCATGGCTCTGTCTGGAGAAGGTATCTGGAACTAGGGACAGGGGGTCAGGATGCACAGGGCTTGGGGCAGGACAGATACTTTGCTATAATAAACACCAACCCCAGACAGACTGGTTTGTTCTTGCCCTTCTTCCTCCTGCCCGAGTGTGCTCACCCTTATTTGTGCCCATCTGAGTTGCCCCTCTCTCTCCTTCTGCTCCCCCTACCTCCACTCAGCCTGGTGCAGGCTGAGGCTGGAATAGGATCCCAGAAGGGAACTTTGCTCAGGGGCACTTGGTCTACTGAGGAAGACATGTCTCTATGCAAAACTTGCAGAATGAGCTGCATGCATTTACCTAAAACTAAGGGGTTCATGGGCCCTTCCTTGGGACTTTCAGTTTTAAAACCAGAGTAATCCCAACTGAGAAGTTTCCTGGGACACAAGATTTGGTGCTAAAGCCCTGAAAGTGCCCAGAAGGCTAGGCCCTGGTGACTGCCCTCTTTGCACTATTGGGGAAACAAGACAGGGCCATGGGAAGCACTTAAGACAAGTTGGGTGGAGTGTGATTCACTGCTCATCATCCTACCTTAGTTCCAGCACACTTTCTGAAGGTGAGGGCTGCATGAATCTGGCAGGGAAGCAGGGATCAACCAAAAAAGAGTTGAAGAGGGAGAGGATTCTGGAGGATGCTGTGCAAATGCATGGGATATGGGCAGACGTCAGCCTTTCATTTCTGTTTGGACTCATGAGCAGTTAGAAGAGGTCTGAAGTCTGGGCAATAGGGGGTGGGTCACTTGGAGCCTGGGAGTAATGGGGGAAGGGAATACTTATGAGTTTTAGAGGGGCTTACATATAGGCCCCCATGCAGCCTCATTCTCATTCAGGCATTTGCTTTGAAGGCGGGTTCTACCCTGGGCATTCCATCTGACCCTCCTGGCTTGGAGGCCCAGGATAGCTTACCTGCAATGATGGCAATGTTTGCCCCCAATGACATGAAAAATGTGCCAGTGTCGAGTTCTGTGAACAGAAGAGAAGAGCCTAAGTGGGGAGAAAAAGTTTCCCATATTTAGCAGCACCCCAGCTGTGCCTGCACCCCCTGCTCACAGGTGCACGGCTCTACAAACACACTGAGTGGACAGGAGGCAGTGTGAGCATGGACAGGCTTCTGGCTCTGCCTGGCCACTGGCCAGTCTGGCGAGAACATGTGAACCACAGTGGAGGCAGACTCAGGTCTGGCATCTCTGAAACAGTGCAAGTGGGGTGAGGGACAGGCTCCAGCACTGGGCAGACATTGGGGAGACATGCTTGGTGGTGAGCATGAAGGTGGGCAGTAATGCACCTGTTGCCAGCACCACCTGCCTTTGGACCTCAGCATTTCTCACGAGAATGGTAAAAACAGACTATTTGTGAGGTGTCCCCACACGTGGAGGGTCTGTACATGCCACGTATTGGTTTAGTTACCTTTCTCCCGTCATATCAGGTGGTCTTTGCCACAGTTTGATGAGGCGTGTGGTATTACCAGTCCATTTTATAGGTGTGACACTGAGCATCAGAGAGTGACCTGCCCAAGGTCACACAGCTTGCCCAATGGTGGGCCCTGATTTTGCTCACACTCACTTCTGTGGAGTACTTTCTCTTTTCTCTCTTGAAGATGTCCTTCCCAGGATGGCTCCTGTCTGGAGGCTCCTCCCCCAGGCCCCTCTGTGATCTCTGAATGGCTCTCCTGTGGGAAGGGCCACCCTGGGGCACTACCAAATTACTGAGTGTTTTTCCAAGGTGCTATGGTCTGGCCACAGGGCTAGCATCTCAAGGAGAGCAGGAACCTGCACATCACTTCCAGCACAGTGTCTTCTCTCTCCTCTGGGAGATAAGTGAGAGGAAGGATTTATTAGACCACAGAAATATCAGTGTTAACATGGAAATCCCATGTTCCCGTTACAATGGCTATGCATATTAAAACAGAGAAGACTTCTTCATAATAGCCCTTTCTGCTCAGATAATCACTTTAATTATAGTGGGATGAGGTCATTCTCCCCAGCGCAGCTTTCAGATGCCTTTTTCTGATAAGAAACCAGCTGTGGTGCCAGGAAGGACAGTGCAGGGAGCCGAGGAAAGGTTGGAGGCAGAGGAGGAGAAGAACCAGCCTAGAGCCTGGAGGTGAGGAAGAGGTTAAAAGAGGTCCTCAAGTCAGTAAAGAGACAAAGCAGGCACACAGCAGGAGTCAGCACAGGGAGAGAAGGGGAGGCAGGGGGAGCAGTCAGATCAGCTTCTAAGTGCTTCATAGCCTCCACCTGAGGCCGGAAGGGCAGGAAGTTCAAGTGGCATCTGCTTTGAGATCCAGGGTGAATGAGAGCAACCTGGAATTTAGCCACCTAGTACACAGTAGGTGCTCAATAAATATTTGCTGAATAATACTTCATAAAGAAATGCATGTAGGCATGTATACGTGTATACATTGGTGAGTGTATTCAGACACTGGCATTGTAGACCTTCCTCAATCATTAAGTGATCGCACGATTCAGTAAGAAAAAAGAGTGGCCCCTTCCTTAAGTCTGCATGGATGGTCACAGAAGTTCAAATATCCAGAATTGCCACTTAGAATGGTCCAGGTAAAGGCTAGCATTTCTTATGCCAGTTTGTCCAACCCAGTCAGGGTTAGAAAGGACTGCTGTTTCCTTTTCTTTTAAAAACAACTGCTCGAAGCCTGTGCTTTCAGCTCTCACCTCTGGAGATGGTGGGGTGAGCACTGTCTTCAGCTATCCTCCCTTGCCCTGCTTCCCTTTAGCCAGCAGTAATGATAGGAGATATTTGGAAAGGCTGGCTGGAGTGAGCTCCATCTGCCCAGGAAGTTGATGGGTTAGTGTGCAAGCAGATTGGGACCCTGGAATGAAAGCCCACCCCTAGTGGGGTTGAAGGGTGGGTATGTGATTGGAATCAGCATCGTTCTGAGCTCAAGAATTGGGGTAGAGGGATTGATGGACAATCCTAGAGGGTACATTTATGGCAGAACAAGGTGTTATTTACAGCTGGGTGTAGGTCTGAGGTCAGAAATAAGCCACTGTGTAGCCTTCATGGACAGGGATGGGAGGCCTCAACTCTTTCATAGAGATCCAAGGTATTCTGTGATTTCCCTTCTTGGCTCCCCTCAAGATTGCAATGCCCCCACCAGAGAGAAAGCTCTACAAATCCCGGAACATGTTAGCCCACTCATAGCTCTATGCCCAGAATCGGGCTATGTGCCTGGCACCCAAGAACAGTTGTTGAATGTTATTTGAAAGCCTGGTCCCTTTGGGAGAACTGAGAATCAAACTGTACTTTGCATTGTCCACATTGTTGTGGACAGCTTTTGGTTCAAGTCTTGGCACAGAATTTCACAGTGGTGTATCAGCAAAATATTTAATGTTGACTGACTTTAGTTTCTGTGTATGTAAAACAAGATGAACAACCCCCCCCGCCCCGTGGTAGGGATTAGAAGTGACATGACCACACATGATAAATATTTTCTATATATTATGGAGACAATACCTAATGGCACATAGCTCAGAATAGGTGTTTACTGAGTTGTCACCATTTTTTTTTTTTTTTTTTTTTTTTTTAAAGAAAGGCAGACTGCCACATACAGAGCCTCATTTGGATGTGTCTGGAGTCTTGGAAGCTTGACCACCCTACATTCTCCTACAGATGGACTTAAGAACTTATTTGGAGATTTTAGCAGGAGAGCTCTGTTACTCAAATATCCTTGTCCAAAGAACCATCCTTCTCTATCAGGGAAGGTCGTCCTCTGACTGAGGGAGCGGCTTTGGGAGGGACACACATGGAGTGGTGAGGAAGGAAGGAAGGATACCCCCTAGATAGCCAGATCTGCTGAATCAACCCTGGTGATCAGTGGGGTGACAGATATCATAGCCAGACCATCCTCACATCCTGTCACCACTAGTTTGATTTCACTCTTATTGTCACTCTGGTTTGCACATAATTCAATGTCAGTCACCTAAGTGACCCACTAACAGATGTTGGGAGTCCTTGCAGAGGATGGATGCTCGTCATGGATTCCCACCACAGTCTTGGCTGACAGTGAATCAACATCTGGATGCTGAGTGTCTCTGTGTTCCCAGCATTACCATAGGGACAGAGGAGCTTTCAGGAAATAGAGAATGAGTCTCTAACCTCAGGGGGCTTATGGTTTCACTGGGAGATGTGATTATGACATACAACTTATTTAGGGCAGTGTTTGTCAAATGGTAAATCCCAACCACTGGTGGGACCCAACTAGAGAGAGAGAGGAAGGGAGAGGGAGAGAAGCAAAAGAAGAAGAAGAAGAGAGGGGAGGGGAGAGAGAGACACACAGAGAGAGGTATTCAGAAATCATCAGGCCCCATCATAGGCAGCCAGAGTAAATACTGTTTGGTGGGGCTTAGATTTCATTTGTGCACACACCAGTAGCATTCACCAAGCTGTTTGGAGGGCCTGGCTCAAACCACAGCACTGTAAGAGAGAATGCCTAGTCCTTCAGTGTTGGGTTCAAGGGAGCGCAACTATGAGCAGGCAGATGGTGAAGAAAGCATGGCCTCACTCCAAACAAAAGCTAGTATGGGTCATGGCGGCAAGGTGGCCATGTTGTGTGACAGCTCTGGGCTTCCAAATCCCCAGTGTGGCTAGCCACAGGCATCGCCACAAGGCCAGGGCCTGGGCCATGTGCCAAGGACAGGGATAACAGATGCTTCCTGTGAGCTGAACTGATGAGTTTCCAGAAGGAGAGGAAGGGGGAGGGCTGTTACTACCCGAAACTCTCTTTAGGGAAGCTGCCCTGTAACAGGGGTAGGGGTGCGATGGCAAGTGGGAAGAATGACCCCTGATCGTGGAGATGAGGCCATGTATCCTGGGGGTTCAGGCTTCTGAGGCTCTGGAGGAGGAGGAGCACTGCATAGGTTCTCTGTGTATTGACTAGGCTTAGGCACTGGGCAAGATTTCTATGGAAGCTCTCTCATTTAAGGTGACATTCCCAGTTCCAGCTGGCAGCTTGGACATAGCCAACAGGATGCAGGACTTTAGCAGCAGCTGGGCCCTGGGGGTTGGGAGGTGAGGGTATTTTCCGATGTTGACAGAGAGCAGTGGTTAGGCGCTGGCTCCGGGGACATAGGTCAACCCCTTGTTGCCACTAAGGACCTCCCATCTTTTGTGTTGTCTGTCTGATGAAGCTGTGCCAGGAGTTCTCTTCTTTCCTGCGAGGTGTTGTCTTCACACCTCCTGCCCATCTCTAACAGATTTTCCTTGTGCCTCACAAGTTATGTCGGAAGTGCCTGCTCCCTGCTTCCCATGTCCACCTGGCCCAGCAAAGGGGCAAGAATTTCGGCCAGGGCTGAGGCCTCTGGGGATTGAGTTCCTTTTAGTCAAGAGGGAGAATGCCTTTGGAAAAGGAAACCTAAGTGTTCTGGGAAGAGGAAGATTATTTCAGTTTTAAAACCATGAAGGGGAACACAGGTTTGTCATGGAGTCCTTGGGAGAATTCCTGCCATGACAACCCTGTCTATGACAGCAATGCAGAGGCAACCACACCACTGCCTGGCAATTTGCCGAGCTCTGTGCCACTTACCCAGAGCATTCTATTTCAAGGGGACTACAGATCTGGTTAGAAAAGTCAACTCTCCCACAGCAATGACTTTGCATGAATATGATTTGGGTTCAGGAGGAGGGCAGCTATTGGGGAAGGGACAGGAAACTTTGTGGCCCTAGAAAGTTCTTCACTCCCACTGGAGTTTCTTCTTCCTGTGCTAGATTCTTGCCTATTGGCATAAGAAATCTGGCAATTTCTTATGCCAGTTAAGCAGAAAGCAGTTGACAACTGAAGTTTATTATCTGACTTTTATATTTTGGTAGGAAAAATGTCGACCACATTTCCTATTCTTTGATGGTTTGTTGTTATCATACCCTGAAAGGATATAACAGTTAAGCTACAACTGGGGAAGAGTTGATCTCAGGATAGTAGTGCTACAAAGTAATAAACGAACAGCTTATTATTTGCTGTCTGTCCATCTCTCTTGCAAGCCAGAAATGTTGGCTAAGCAGGTAGCATTTGCCCAGCCCCAGGGATGTGGAGAGGATGGGGTGTACCCCCAGGGAGCTTATGACTTGATTGAGGAGATTCAACATATTTATGTGAAAAGAGACTGCCAACACTGTTTGGTAGAGTGTCAAAATGAGCAATAAAGATATGCCTGGGGGTTTTGCAGAGGGGACTCACCCATCAGACTCAGCCCCAGGACTCCCAGTGTCTTTGACATGATAGTGCAGACGCTCATGATTTTGTTTCTTCTTCCTTTCCTCAGCAACATTTCTTTAGCACCTACTATTTTGCATGATGTCATCTCTAGCGAAGCAAGGGCCTTACCTTTAAGGAGCCTACTGTGTAACAGACAGAGACAAATGCCTGTGGGTAAGTTTAGGAAGGGTAGCTGTCTGACTTTCTCAGGAAGGGCTTTCTGGAGGAAGAAGAGGCCCCCCACGGCTGACCTATGGAGATGGCAGGGTAGGCGATGCAGGCAGGGGGAACTGGGTGCAGTGGTGAGAGGGCATGGGGGGGCAAGTTCATAGTGGAGAAGTCACAATTTCTGGGTGGGGCCAGAGGACCTCTGTGTGGGCCTGTTGTGGTACCACATCATCATTATGTCAGGTACAAAGCCCCATGAGGTAGGACTACACCTATGCTGGAGCGCAGAACTTCTCAGGCAAGTTAGCTCACCTCTAGGAGCCTCCTTTCCATTTCTGTAAAGTAGAGAGTAAAACCTCTTTCTGATAGGATTAGTGGGGGCTGATAGGCATGGGTTCTCAATCTGAGTGTGCATCAGGATTTCCTGGTGGATTTGTGATTCCACAGATCTCTGCACCCACCTCCGATTCTGACGCAGCATGCTTAGAATGGGCCGGAAAATTTACATTGCTAAATATGTTCCCAGGGGCTGCTGATGTGCTGGTCCAGGAGCCTGTCTTTGAAAACCACTGAGCTCCTGACAGAGTGGCTTATAGACCACGTGCTCAGTTACAATGCTATCACACACCTCCTCTCTGCAAGGAGGTGATATAAAGCTTTGGTAAATGGAAGTCGTGGGGGATGGTACTCTCTTAGCAATGAAAATAAGAAGTCACAGTCCCAGCTGTCCTCATCACAACCTGAGCTTAGTGTCCTTCCTTTAAGGAGCCAGCTGATTTAGTTTCAGACTTGGCATGGTGGTAACTGTGAGAATCTGTCACCTGTGTTGGCTCCCTTGCCTGCCCCCGTGACTGGAGCTGAGTGAGAGGACTGAGGGCCCTGTGCCAGCATCTCGCAGGTACACTTGGTCTCTGATCAATGTCTGATCATGGAGACTGTAGTCTCCTTTGCCTTGTTCTTTGGAAACTCTGAAAGTCTCAGCTGCCCCCTGGATGTCCATCTGCATGCTGAGTGTCTGCAGTGAGACCTCTGGAAGGGCAAACAACCGTTGCTGATTTATTTCAGTATTCCTGGGCTCTGATGATGCAGCAGGGAAGTGGTTCTCCAAAGAAAGGTGTCTGGGGCACCAAAATGGCAAAGGGAATGGATGCTTAGGGATATTTTGAGGAGCTAGGAGGGGACAATAGTATCCTAATCAACATTTTCTTGGCTTCTAGCTCTGAGCTCCAGCAGAAGTGACTGGAGTACAGATGGCCCTGGATACACAGCTCCATCTAGACTAGAATAGAGTGAGGGTGCAGGAAGCCTCCACCTGCCAGGCTCAGGGCTGAGTGCCTGCATACCTATGAGGTGTGCACACTGGCTGTGTCAACCAGGCTCAGGGGTGAACAGGTGAAGGAGTGAGGTCCACAGCAAAAGGCAGTCCCACAGTACGACTGAGCTCCTGCCTAGACCACACCTGGACCATCCTGGGAAGTGCTGTGTCCTTTCTTTTCTCTCTCTTTTTTTAGATTTATTTATTTATTTATTTATTTATTTATTTATTTATTTATTTATTCATTCATTCATTCATTCATTCGAGAGAGAGAGAGAGAGAGGCAGAGACACAGGCAGAGCAAGAAGCAGGCTGTATGCAGGGCATGGGGCTTGATCCTGGGACTCCAGGATCACACCCTGGGCTGAAGGCAGATGCTCAACCGCTGAGCCACCCAGGTGTCCCCTGCTGTGGCCTTTCTAGCCTCAGCTTCCTCACATTTGAAATGTGATGGCACAGCTGCATAGGCTCCTTGTGAGTTAGTGTGTGGTGAGCACCTAGCACAGTGGCCAGCACAAGTTGGCTGTTTCATTATCATCATTGTCACCATTATCGCCATTGTCAACAATATCAAAATAGCCTCAAAGTGAGATTTTTCAAAAATGGCCACCTTTAATTCTCTCATACAGTATTTGGCAAATGTGTCACCCTAAGAATCAAAAATTCCACTTCTAGTAATTGATCCTAGAGAAATAATCTGAAAAGGAAACAAAAATTCATGCTCAGGAAAGTATACTGCAATTTGGTTTAAAATGGGAAATAAAAGAAAGAGAACAATCTAAACATTCCACATTAGGGAGTTGGTTATGTAAATTCTGATACGCTTATATAATAGAATATTATGCAGCTATTGAAGTGATGCATGGAAATTCTTAGTGACAGGAGGAAATGCTTACAGTATGATTTAAGAAGAAAAAACAGGACCCTATAAATATAAATTATGTTAAGTATTCAAAAAAATACCTATGAGAAAGGAATAAAAGGAAATAGCATGTTGAGGTAGTAGCTTTTGAGTGGTGGCTGGGTAGTGGTTAGAGGTGGTATTATTTTCTCCAAACATACATTTATTTTTCTGCACTTTCCAAATTATCTATGATAAACATGTTTTCTTAAAGTCAAGAAATGGGAGTGGATCTCCAGAAAGGGCTATCATCAAAGAATCTTCGAAGCTGACTAAAAGGTCTACAAAGTTCCCTCCTAGCTCCCCGACCCCTGCTTGCACTGGCCCACCCTCTGTGGGGTGTTTGCATCCCTTCTGCAGTGTTTCCCATAAAAGCCACCATGGGCCGTCACTGGACAGTGGGACTATGGATGCACTTTCTCAATGACTGAGTCTTGTGTTCACATACCTTTTGTCTGACCCAGTAGACATTCTCCCTTCCAATAAAGAAGCCCTCACAGGGGAAAACCGCAAGTGCATTCAATGCCCCTAGCTCATCTTGCCTTTTCCCTGGGCTGCAGATGTGGATGGAGGAGTTCCAGATGTGGCTTGAGTCCAAAGTCCTCACAGACACCCTTGTTTCTGCAGGTGGGAACAAAGGCGAGCTCTGGCCATCACAGGGGATGAGTCAGAGCCTGGATATTAGAAATCCTGCAGCTGCTAGATGACAGGTTTTGCTCCTTAAGTCATTGTGGGTGTTCTACTCAGCTGGCCACTTAGGGATCCCTGGATTTGAGCATCTTCCTAAAGACACTGGAAGGATCCCTCTCACTTCCTAGACTGGTGGAGAGCCCTCTAGGCAGGATTCTTTGAAAGGAGGCTCAATTGTCCCTCTAATTTCAGTCTCAGGGGAAGGGACCTTATAATGGAAATGCACAGACTCAGTTTCCCCTCTTGGCCTCCTCTTCTCTCCATCTCTTCCTTTCTTCCTTATCTCTGTCGCCATCTTCAGTCACTTCATGCTCATCCATATCTCTTGCTTCTTTTTTTCAAGTATAGTGATTTTTCCATCAATGATTTCTGCCCCCCCACCCCCACACTTTCAGAGTCTGTATCTGTTCTTGTATTTATAAAGGAGTGATGGGGTTTAGGTCTGGAGGCAATGACTATAGTTTGCTTTGAAAAGTGCTAGCTGTGCGGGTGCCGCAGACCTCAATCGGGGAAGATCCTTGTATTCCCTGAAATCCAACCATTGTAACTTTAAGAGAGTGTGATTGCACCTCAAGGTCACAGAATGTCTCATCTTTCAAAATGTCTGTGGGAAGGGTGTTGGAGGAGTTACTATGATCTATTGTACACATTGTAGTAAGCATGTACTTATCAGTTGCTGGGGTCACAGCAGCTCTGGGTTGGAAATGACCTTGACTGTTCATCCTGGTCATTGTTCTCTGGTTCTTCCGTTACTCTACAGCCTCCCTGACCACGATGCCTACACTGCATCCACAGCTTCCCAGGGTTATCAACCCAGCCATGGATTCCTTTTCTTTCCACCTGAGCTGGGTGGCTCCAGGGCCCCAGGACACAGCTGTCCATCTGGCCCTTGTCTTGCTACCTGATCAGTTCAGGAGAGCTCCTCGAGCTGGCAAGGGGCTGCCACCCCTACTTCATGTTTTGTGGGGAAAACACATATGGAGTATGGCAATGTTTGTTAGCAAGTTTACACATTCTCTCACCCAGTTAAGCAAATTGGTATTCAAAGCAATTACTCATTCACAATATAATTTTAATTCTGGTCTCCTACAGGTAATGCCTGCAGCCAGGAGGCCCTGAGTTGAGCAGGCATGGGAGGAGGGCCTTTGGTGTAGGAGAGACAGGCAGGGAAGATGATGGGGCCCTGCAATGGGGACACAGCTTCTGCCCTCCCTTTGCATTGTCAGAATGTACTTTGTGTATCTCCTCTTGACCTGGGACTGCATTGTGGGCCAATTCTATAACTTTTTAGTCCCTTCTGGGAAAAGTCTAGTCCACAACAAAAGCTTTGGTCTTATATCCATTTTAAAGGTCCTAAGTGAAATAAGCTAGTCACAGAAGCACAAATGCTGCATGATTCCATTTATATGAAGAATCTAAAATAGTCAAATTCATAGAATCCACGGGTGGAATAGTGGTTGCTAGGGGCTGGGGGTAAGTGGGGACTAGCTAATCAATGAGCAGTTTCATAAAATGAAGGTGGAAAGCCCTAGAGAGGTGTCCACAGTCAACTGTATGGTACCCTGGAACACTGGTTAAGAGGGTAGATCTCATGGTAAGTGTTCATACCACAATGAGATAAAATGTTTTTTAAAAAACTCCCACTTGTGCTCAGCCGGGTCAGCAGGGGAAAGAGGGCCTGGTCGCTCACTCTCCTTAATTCTTCTCTCTCCATCAATTCTGATTCTGGCCTCTCCAGAGTTGCAGTGGAAAGGAGATTCGAGACCAGGGGGAACTGTCTTTTTACCTAATGGGTGACATGGTTGTTTGGTCTTGATGGGGGTGGTAGTCCTCGACTGGGCAGTCTCTTTCTGTGGGCAGGGTGATGGCCTCTGGGAAGAGCTGAGGCAGGTGTGCCCACCTTGCCCTGCCCCTGACCCCAGTGGGCCTTGAGCTGACTGACCCCCTCAGTGGCTCCCTATTTAGCCTGGATGATGCTCTTCTGAGTGGGCTGCTTGAAGGTGGTTCATACCCAGGCCCTCTGAGCCTGACCCTGCAGACCAAGGAAGGTTTAGGATCTGCTGCTGCTGCTTCTACTGCACAGAGGGATGGAGAGCCAGCAACCCAGTGGCACTGGCCCTGCATGCTCTGGGGGCTCTCTCAGGCCTTCTCATTTGGCCAGAGGTAGAGAGGCTGAAGGCCACTTAGAGAGACAAGGACAACGTGGTATTGTAGTCTCCCAAAACTGCCCTCAGGGATGCCCTCTGGGCAGCTATCTAGCCTTTCTGAGACTATAACTTATGGGTGACTGTGCCTGCCCCAGTGTGGACTCCATTTAGGATGTGTCCAGTGTCTGTTTAGAATGTGAGTGTGCTTATTGTTTCCTCAGCTTTGGGTCTTCATGGGAATTCCCATATTATATCACACACACACAAGTGCACAGGCACACACACATGCACACACACATGGTGTTCTAGGACCTGTGGCCCTGTAGCGCCCTTCCTTGGGCTGATGCAACTGCTTCTCTGAGACAAGGTCCCTATCACTGGTTGCCAGGCTGTCAGCTTCCCAGCTATGTGACTATTCCTGCCCAAGGTCAAACACATGGATGGTGAATGAGATCCACAATGGGGAAGATAATTCTCTAAGGAGCCAGTGTGCCTCTCAATGAGGTGTGAGGCTCAGCACACCAGTGCTCACCCAGGAAGTGGGCCAGTGGTACTCTGGCCAATCAGGCATGGACCTAGGGAGGGCTTGATCTCTTCAGCTTAGGAAAGAACAGAGGCTGGGATTATAAAGCCTCTCCCTGTAGTGACCCTACAGTCCTCCCTGTAGCCCCTGTAGTGCCTGCCTCTGAAGCTTTTCTGAAGACGTCATCTTCTCAGACTTACCCAAGCCCCCATAGGCCTATGTGGCCTTTGTTTGCTCTCCCTTTCACACCCTGAGGCCTGGGCTGCCCACTGGCCTCCACTTCCCCACAGATCCAGGTTGCCTGAGGCTGTCTTTTCCTACTTGAAACCTTCCTTTCCTGATGTGTATAATGATGCCATTGCCACCATTTTGGGAGCTCATTTTATAATTGCATGTATTGTTCCAATTTTTCACAAGAATCACTGAGGTGAATATTATAACGTCTATCACTTTACAGCTGAAGAAACTGACACTCAGAGAGATTGAGTAACTTGCCTGAGGTCACATAATGGATAAGAGTGGGATTGGAATCTAAGTCTGTCTAATCTCAAAGCTAATTCCAGAATCATCCATCCAACAAAAGTCTCTGAATGGCTACTGTGTTCCTGTTTTAGAGACTGAGGATCTCATAGTGCACAGCACAAAGCCCTGTCCTCAGGGTCTTCCATTCTAGGGGAGGAAAGTAGCCATTAGCTCACAAAAAATGTGGATCCATGCTATAAGGCCAGGTGGTTGTAGACACTATAAGACAAAGAAAGGAGAAGAGCGAGTGATCAGGGAGGCTCTCAGAAGAGGTGCTTTTGGGCTGTGCTACAGCTGTGCTGTTTGTGTCCTACCAAAATTTCAAAATTCATATGTTGAAATGCCTCACTGTGATGGTATTGGGAGGTGGAGCTCTCATGAATGGAGTTAGTACCTTTATATAAAGACCCTGAGAGCTCCTTTACCTCTTCTGCCATGTAAGGACCCAGACAGAAGATGGTCATCTATGAAGCAGAAAACAGGCTCTCACAAGATACAGGATATCTCAGTGCTTTGATCTGGGGCTACTAGCCTCCAGAAACACACATAAATGTCTGCTGTTGAAGTCTTCCAGGCCACAGTACAGTACCCTGGGTAGCAGCCTAAGCTGCTTCGTATAGGGTGAAGCAGAGGGAGAAAGAGCCCTGATCATTCTGAATCCAAAAGAGGAGTGTTCCAGATGGACACTGGCCAGTATGAAGGCCAGAGCAGGAATGCTTGATGAGCTCTGGAGTGAGGCAGAGATCGTGGGGCTAGAAGGTGCAGCACTCAACAGGAAAGAAGTATGGCTTCCATCTGAGAGGGATGGAAGGCCAGGGAGGGTCTCCCACGGGAGCTGTTCATGTTGTTTCTATCTAAGCAGCATCACTGTGGCTGCCATGCTGAGGACAGACTCAAGGGTGAGGATGGGAGCCACTACAGCCATGGTCCGTGCAAGTGCTTAGGCCTGCACAGTGGTGGTGCTGGTGATGAAGAACAGAGGTATTTTGGACATGTCTGGAATAGGGGCTGATAGGAGTGCTATTGGATTAGGGTGAGCAAATTTTAAAAAATAAGAAAAAAGAAAATAGAGACAGGAAAGAGTCAAGATTTTGGACTGAGTGGGAAGGCTGGGGCTATGTTTACTAGGAGGGGTGGGCAATCTGTTCAAGGGGAGGTGAAGACCTGCTATGCCCAGAGAGCCTCCAGATGTGAAGCACAGTTTCAGTGTAGGCCACTGTGCGTAGGGTCTCGGGGCTCAGGGGAGAGGTGCAGGCTGCAGTCCCAGCTAGGGCCTCCAGTGTTTCAATGGCATTAACAGTCAAGGGTAGGAGAAGAGGAGCGAGGGTTGAGCCAGGGGTCTTCCACAGGGCATCCCAACAGGGCGCAGGCAAAGGACCAGGAGGAAAGCAGGGAATGCTGTGTCAAGTTCTCGGCTTTCCCTTTGCTGCTGTCCACAGTGTCTGTGCCTAACCTCTGAGTGTATATTAGATCCATCTTGCACATCACCTAGACTCTGTTGAGATCCTCCCCTCTCCCCTCCCTCACTGAATTGCCTTCCTCCATTGGATTAGCTCTGGCAGCATGACCATCCCCAAACTTAAGAAAAGGAAAACCTCCCCTGATACCCTGCCTCCCTCCTGCTCCTGGAGGAGCAGCAAAGTTCCCCAAAAGATTTCTATACATGTTTTTAGTATTTGAAGTGCTTCTTTTTATTTCTTTCCCAGAGAGGTAAACTGAAATGGAGATTCTACAGTATATGGGAGGCTTGGAGAGAGTGGAGGCAGGGAAACATGGTGGTTTGCTGGACAACGCATTGGGGCTGTGGTCATGGTGCTGAGGTAGGGCTGGTCCATGTGAGTGTGCATGAGTGTGAGACCGTACAACATGTATTTGTATGTGAGTGAGTGGGGTGTACTTGCAGCCATGGCCATGTTTAGGTGCAGGCATGCAGCAGGGAGGAGTTGGATATATCTAGACTGAGTGAACAGGTGAGAATGAGAAAAGACGAAGAGAGCATTCAACCTAAACCAGTTGGGTTATAGAAGTAGACAAAGCCCAGAGGTTTCATCCTCCTGAAGTTCATATCCTAGGGAAGAGATATAGATAATGCAAAGGGGAGATAAATTAGTGTGCTAATGGTGATAAGAGAAAAAAAATGGAGCAGAAAGGAAGGTGGGGCTCCGGGTGGGAGCTACAAGTTTAAACAGTGCAGCTGAGAGGGCTCAGGAAGGTGGCAGCTGAGTAAGGCCTGAACCAGGCAATGGGGGAGGATGGAGGCATCTGGGAAACAGTGTAGCACACAGAGGAACAACAAGTGCAAAGGCAATGAAGTGGGAACAGCTCTGCGTGATTCAGGAACACCCAGAAGGCCAGTGTGGCCATAATAAAATGAGTTGTAGAAGACAGTGTTGGAGTATGAACTGGGGGGATGGGGTCGGGGGGGAGACTATGTAGGGCCTTGAGAGCTCTGTATGGGCATCAGCTCTCACTCTGAGGTAGACAGGAGCCATGGGAGGATTCTGAGCAGAAGAGTGACATAAACTGAGACACTGACAGGATGACACTCTGCAAGGGAAGGGGACAATGAGGGCGCTGTGGTAAAATCCAGGGTGGAGAGGATGGTAGCTTGGACTCTGGTGGAAGAGGTGAGAAATCGTGGCCTTGAATATATTTTCTAGGGATTACTGGCAGGAGTTGAGGACTTCCAACAAAGGACCACAACAACGGGCTACAGAATCTGAGCACCATAAGGGAAGAGGTGAGAAAGGAAGGGAGGTGGCCAGGCTGCGGAGGGCGGAGTGCCCTGGGCTGATGAACTGAGTGGATATGGAATGGACATTGGCACGAGCTAGGAGTGCTGGGGTCCACTGGAGGGCAAGATGACTGAAATGGAGACTGGGGTCACTAGTAGTGTCCCATGCCAGGAGTGACTATAGGAGCTAGTGGCTGATGCCAATTGCAGGAGTTGAAGGAAGTCACCTGTACATATGCACAGCACGAAGAATGATGGTGGCAGTGTGTGAGAGAGGCAGCAGAGGGAAGGGCCTTACCCTAGGGAACAGGATGTGTGCTTTTTAGAAGGAAGGGGCTCTTAGGGAGGAAGGAGTAATAGTGCCTGGGAAGTAACCTCTGTCTTACACAGCGCCCAATGGCACAAGGGCATGGGAGAGAAATGCAGTGTCTTCTGAGAGCCAGGCTTCCTCTCCCATGGGAGAAGAGGCTGAGGGAAGGGGGTGATGCAATCTGGGGGCCTAGGGATAGAGACGCCAGGCAGCGCTGAGGGTCTGGTCAGCAAGGGAAGTACTGAGCCATAGGGGGGAGGGCTGGGGCATCCCATGTCCTTGGCGTCTGTGTGGGAGGCCTGGAGCACTCTTGGAGTTGTCTGCGTGTGCCTGTCTCTTCTCTCCCTGGTCATTCAATCCCCAGAGGGACTCTCTGATGATTCAAGGGCTACAGTCAGTGGCATCTAGGCCATAAGGGCTCTGAGAAGCTGAGTCATCTGTCCCTTCCCTTTGATTGATGATGGGGGCCAGGCTGGTGTCTCTGGCCAGATTCCTGTTGGTTCTCCTGCTGAAGATCTACTCCAAGTGCCACTGCCTGACATTTCAGAACTTCTGAATGCCTACAGCCCTTATTTCAGGTACAAATAAATCCTCTAAGTTTGCCTTTATCCTTGCTTTTCATGTTCAGGCCGCCTGGCTGGAAAGAAGCTCCTGGAAGGCCTGTGCTGCATTGTGCCATCATGACTCTGGGCCTTTGCAAACTCCTGTTCTGCCAACAAGTTTAGATCATGTCACCTCCTCTGGGAAGCCTTCCCTGACTTCTGCAAAGGGCCTGTGTGCTCCCTCTATCCCAGCAGAAGGCAGCAAGCTTTCTAATATTCCTTTTTTTTAAGGATTTTACTCATTCATTCATTCATTCATTCATGAGAGACAGAGAGAGAGAGAGAGAGAGGCAAAGACACGGGCAGAGGGAGAAGCAGGTTCCATGTAGGGAGCCTGACATGGGATATGATCCGGGCCTCCAGGATCACGCCCTGGGCTGAAGGTGGCACCAAACTGCTGAGCCACCCGGGCTGCCCAGAAGCAAGCTTTCTCACAAATATTTTAGGCTTTATAGACCACATACAGTTTCTGTTGCATAAAACAGAGACTCTGCCATATAGATGACATGGTATGATTTTATATGCATAAAACAAAGTCTCTTCTTTGTTTTATCTTTTTTTTTAGATTTTATTTATTTATTCGAGAAACAGAGAGAAAGGCAGAGACACAGGCAGAAGGAGAAGCAGGCTCCATGCAGAAGCCTGACGTGAGACTCGATCCTGGGTCTCCAGGATCACATCCTGGGCTGAAGGTAGCGCTAAACTGCTGAGCCACCTGGGCTGCCCTATCTTCTTCCTTCTTCCTTCTTCTCCTTCTTCTTTTCTTCTTCTCCTTCTTCTTTTCTTCTTCTCCTTCTTCTTTTTTTTTTTTTTAACAATACTTTAAAAATGTAAAAATCATGACTCTACCAAAACAGGCCAGAGGCTGAGTTTGGCCAGAAAGCTGCAGTTTGCTGAACAACTTGTTCAAATCACCATTAAAAGGCTTTGCAGTTGTCTGTCTCCTGTGCTGATTTTTAATACTGGAGGGCAAGGACTGTATTTTACATACCTCAAATCTGACACAATGCTATGTGAACGAATAAGTGATGTTGTATAAAATATCCTCTGACATGCATGTCACAGTTGACTCTTTTATCATTTTTCTGCACACCTGCCTTTCACAAGTTAAATAAATAACCTCCTTAAGAGTCTCCACGCCAGCCACGAAACATCCCTTTCACAGATGCGCACTAAGCTTTCAATGATATTAATGGATGTCATTTATTAAGCTTCTGGTATGCAGCAGGCCAATGTAGGGTCCTGGGGACACAGAATTAAAGCCAATAGCCCATGTGCGTATGTGCTCACACATGTGACTCAAGTCCAGGTCACTCGGTTTCTGTGCAGCCCAGGGTCACACTGACATGCCCTCTACAGTTCCTGCTCTTCAGCTGGATCACATGTGCTAATCCTTACCACTTCTCTGGAGGACTTAATTCACTTAAAAAATCATATAATTGCATTTTCAGCATAATTAGGTACCTAATTACTGACTAAATGTCCTCGATCAGGCTGCATGTGTAAATAATAATGATTTAGTTAGCCATGCTTTGTTATTGGCTTTCCAGAAGGCTTATCAGTTGGTGAACAGGATGCAGAAAATGTTTTTCTCCTTCCTTCACTGAATTTGACAGGAAGGAGTGGCAGAGCCCTTTCCTGTTGGGAGAAGAGCAGAGTGGGGAGGAGAACAGGAGGTGGAGGGGACTCCTATTGCCTGGGGACCTTGATTGAAAGCCTCAAGTAGAGCCTGTCAGATGAAGGCATGAGTGCCCAGGTCCTAAAGACAGACAAGATCACTTCCTCCCCAGGATGTGCTAAGGGAGGCCAAAGTGGCCCTGAGACAGCTGAACCTCTAGGTAATGGACCAGAAGGGTAGAGATGTGGTGAGTATCCTGGAAGGTCACAGGAGTAGGAGGCATGTGTGGCTCCTCTTCCATTTCCTGGAATGTTTCTCTTCCTCCCAAGCCAGTGAGAGCACCCCCACACTGAGGGATGCTGCTTTCTCTCCACCGGGTAAAGGCATGCTGAGGCTCACTGTTCTTACACATGCAATGGGATTATGAGAGAACCTTGGAGGGCAGTTGTAAGGATGACATGAGCTGATGCATATAGATGGCATGGTATGATTTTATATGCAATACCTGTTAGCTAGTATTGTGAAAGATACTTCTGTGGTTTTTTAAGCTGGATCAGCATTTGAAAGGGAGGGTACATTTTGACCTACATATTGGGAGTGTATTGTTTGGGGCAATGATGAAGAGAAGGGCAAATGCACATCAACACACTCTTCTAAGAAATAATCTTAAAGTGATTGAGGAAGGCATTGTGATGCACAGCACAGGGAGTATGGATTGTGGTACCAGAGAGGTATGGCCATAGGTCTTGGCCCCTGAGTCCCACATGCAAATAACCCTCTCTAACCCTCAGCTAACTCGCCAATATAGAAGGATGCACCTGCATAGATCCAAGAAAGGCAGTGTGAACACATGCAAGCTCTTCTTACCATTCCCATTTATTTATGCGAGCATAGCTCCTGCACACATGTGTGCACACATATATGGCCCCTGGATCCAGGGCCCCTATGGGGGAAGCAGAGGGAGACAGTTCCAGTGACTTGAGAGGTAAGGAGTACTTGTTTATCTCCTGGGATAGTTGGGCGTCCAGACACCTCTCACTCCCTGTTAGCCCTCCTTTGTCGTCTGGGTATCAGGGCAGGAAAGGGGCTTTAGGAAGTCACCAATTTACCTCATTTTGCATCCAGCACCAGAACCAGGAAGCTGGCTGCCCAGAATCAAGCCCTTGTGCTGTCTTTGTGCTTGGGGAGGAAAAGCCATTTTTCTTCACTGCTCCCACCCCACCACCCCTTCACCCCATCTTCCCACTGTGTTTCTGGCTGATGAAGACACTCTATAATACATCTCAATCCATCACCTTGGCACACTCCTGGTCTGTCTTCCCAGACCCCCGTTCAGGTCTTGTGATTTATATTTCCCCAACATTAATCTTTTAAAAGCAAAGAAGCTATAAACACATACATAACTCTTCCTCCTGTCAGTTGAAATCCCATGACACAAATCAACTGCCATCTAAATTAAATGTTTCTTTCACAGAAAGTGATAAATGCCCTGGAGACCAATCAAGAAAGCCAACAAACTTAGACTTTGTTTCACTTTGGAATTTTGCAGGTAGTGTGGTTAAAGTCCAATAAAGGGTTATATCTCATGACCAGCAGAAAAGGTGAATTGGATGTTTTAGTACAACTGATATGGACAGGGAACTTTGTGTATCTTTCCTCATCGGGGATTTTAGCATTTCAAATGCAGGGTTGAAATCTAACACATAATCTTAAGGGAAAAGGGTAAGTACAGACAAAATCTACTATTCTATCAGACTGATATACTACTTTCTTAAGCAAACCAAATAACAGAATGAAAACAGAGTTACCAAAAGAGACATCAACCTGTTATAGAGTTGGATCTGTTTAAGGAGTTAGGATTAGGGCTCCCACATATGCCAGATAGTCTAAGTGTAGATTTCAAATAATTTTATCCTTTTTAGTACAGATGGCTTCATATTTTTAAAAATGCAATTTTTAATTCTATGTCTACTAAATAGATGTTTTTAATATTTTTTGGGAAATATAAAAGCTATGTTTTTAGGAGAAGGAAGGAGAGATACGAATGGCTAAATCCAGTACATATCTTGAGTTTATTTTCCTCTCTTCCTTTTCCATGTCTTATTACTTCTTCCACCATCACTGTCATATTCAACATCATTAATAAACTTAATTATTCATCTCATTATGGGAAGTAGAGACTCCTTTTTGAGAGAGAGAGAGAGAGAGAGAGCAGAGAGCATGAGTGGGGGTTGGGGGGCAGAAGGAGATGGAGAGAGAGACAGTGGTGGAGCCTGACACTGGCTCCACTTCATGATCCTGAGATCAGGACCTGAGCCAAAACCAAGAGTTGGATGCTTAAAATCACCTGAGCCACCTAGTTGCCTCCAGGAAGCAGAGTCTTAAAGGTCAGGCTGTGTCTTCTACTGTAGGCCATGAGCAGGTGAGAGATTAGGGAAAAGGAGATTCCTAAAAATTCTCAAGTAGTATAGGGATGGAGAGGAGAGTGTTTTCTAAGTTTAGAAGAGCACCTGGAAGCCACTGAGAAAAGATCAGAGTGACACAATGAGAGACAGACAGCAGAGTTGTATGGGTGTGCGGGGGGGGGGGGGGGGGGGGGTCCAGCAAGTCATACTTGACAAGTTGAGGGTTAGAGAGTTTCAGGTTCTGACAGGAGTGTGATTAGAAGTGAATGAGATAGTGTGATAGAAAAGGTAGGAAGGTAATGAAAAACGATTCATTATATTGTATTAAAATATATATAGTTAATGAATAACTTCCATAATTATACAATTGTTATAATTATGTAAAATAAATTATTATAAAATAAATACATCACTTAAAGTGTAAGATGTGTTTCAGATTTTCAAATTTATGTAAAAAAATAGCTTTTTAGCTATTGTGGGAGGTATCCGTGTATGGATGGAATGAAGGAGTAAGAAGGTGATCTTGAAAATGCTTGAGGGCAGGCCCAGTGGCTTAGCAGTTTAGCGCTGCCTTCTGCCCAGAGCGTGATCCTGGAGACCCGGGATCGAATCCCACATCAAGCTCCCTGCATGGAGCCTGCTTCTCCCTCTGCCTGTTTCTCTCTCTCTCTCTCTCTCTCCCTCTCTCTCTTTCTGTCTCTGATGAATAAACAAAAATCTTTAAAAAAAAGAAAAAAGAAAAAAAGAAAATGCTTGAAATAAGGATGTTTTTTTGAAACTAGGAGTCCTCCATCTATACAGAGAGCTTTGCACCCAGGCACCTGGCCTGGGAGTTACGGCATTGAATATGTGGGCTCCTTCAAAGCAGGAGCCTCTTGTGTGTGGTTCTCAACTCTGGTTGCAGATCAGAATCACATGCAACCCTTTAAAAAACACCCATGTCCATGTCCCGTCTTCCTAGGGTTGCCAGATAAAACTGGTTGCCAGTTAGGAACCAGTTACATTTGAATTTTTAGACAAACAACAACAAATTTCTTGGTATAAAAGTATGTCCCAAATTTTGCACATCAGCTCCATGGACTGTTTGGTTCTTTGTGAACTCATCAGATAGACTGGGAGTGTTCTAAGGGAGATACACCTGGAGGAGAGCTCTAGGATCTCCTGGGCCCAAGCCCAGAGCCATGCACAAGCTATGAATTCTCATATTATTATCTCACATGTTCACATGTCTTCTGCTTGTCCCATGTGGGCCCATTTTATGTCACAAGGATTCTATTTCACACATCCAGGCTTTGGCTCATGCTGTTCCCTGAGATATCCACTTCACCTGGCCTACCTGGTGAACAATGTCTACATGTCAAGGAGGGTATCTGTCCTGACCTCCTTGCGGAAGGGACCTCCTGTTACTAGGTACAAACTCACCAAGTATGTCAAAACAATTCTGGGAGCGAAGGGAGGGCCATGGAATCTTCACCTCAGTATCCTAGCATTTTTGCAAGATGGCCTGCACATAGTAAGTCAGTGGCCATCAAAGCTTACTGAGAGAAAGTTCTTCTCAGCAGACCAGATTGAAATGCAGAAGGAAAAATCATCCAGAAGAGAGGTTATGAAAGCAGGAGTTTGCAGTGATTGCTAACCCAACTAAACTGAGCACCTATTAGGTGCTAGGTGGTAAAACTATCTTTTGCATTTATCTTTCCACCAGGCATAGAACTTTTGCTTACACTAATCCTTTGGCTAATCATTACAGAATGATTATCAGTGATGGTTTGGCTGATTCCAGGAAGGAGATGGGAGGCGTCCACCTTTGTTTCCTCCCAGCCCTGGGTACCCTCCTGCCCTTCCCTTGAACTGTCCTTTATCTAGCTCATCAGGTTTTGTCAGCCATGAGATCTGAGAGTTGTTCATTTCTCAATAACTCCAGTGATAATCACAGGCTTTGAGCTCAGTCTCCATGTCAGGGCACACCACCAGCACAGTCCCAAGCTGGGGATTTGAGTCGGGAACTGCAACTTTCCCTCAGGTCTGCTCTGATGGAGCCACCCTGGAATATTTTCTGGAGGCTCAGGCCTCACTCCTGGGCATTCATCCTCCTGGCCAACTTTAGGTGGCCACTACCTCTATAGAAGCCTCTAGTCCTTAGGCCAGCTTGCTAGGAGGCCCTGTCTGACCCGCCTGCCAGAGGCTACTGTGTCTGCCTTGTCTTGGAGAGCCTTTCAGATTCTGTTTGCATCCATGTGCCTCAGAGTCTGGGACGGGGGGCAGCTGGAAGTAAGTGGGGCCCATGCCACTGCTTTTTATGGTGTGTTCCGTACTGGGAATTCACTTGCATCATCGTCTACTCATGATGCTTCTCTCATTCAAAACCCACTGTCATGGGACAGACACAAATCATGAGTACTTCTCATTAGCTGAAATCCCCCAAACAACATTGCCAATAGCCATTTCCAATCCTGTTTTATATATATGAAAAGACTGAGTCTCAGAGACATGATCAGTTGCCAAGGACAGAGCCAGGGTTCAAACCCAGACCTGAGCTCAAGGGCCTAGTGCTGGTCACTCCCTCCAGCCTGTGGCCTTGTCCCCCAGTGCAGTGCTGAGTCTGGTGGTGGAACGCTAGTGACCAGTGATGGTGATATGCCCTCCATCCATGAAGCTCGTGTGCTCCTGGCAGGGTACTGGACACTGAGGCTCAGTGAGGTGGGAATGACCAGCCTACCTTAGAGACAGAACAACTAAGTCTAGAGAGACAATTGCTCAAAATCAGTCTGCTAACCCAGTCGTTCCTACCCTAAAGATGAGAAGTTTAACAGCTTAGAGGAAAAGTAGTTAACTTTTGAAGGTAAAATTGGCTGCCCTCCAAAAGGAGTGTGTGTGTGTGTGTGTGAGAGAGAGAGAGAGAGAGAGAGAGAGAGAGAGAGGTGGTGGGATAAGTCTTTGATCTTCAGATTGGAACTCACAGGATGGAAGGAAGAAGGCAGCCTGAATTTTGGGGGCAGCAAACCTGACTTCAAACCTGACCACACCACAGGAAATAAAATACCTTAACACCTTCCCTCTCCTCAGTGTCTGATCAAAAAAATGGGGACAGCTGTATGCCTCCCAGGGGAGTCTGAGTGGTCTCAAACCACAGATGTACTCCTGATATGTCCATGGGAGGTGCCAGCTCCCACCACCATGTCCAAGTCCCCCAAACTCCCTATCAACCCCTTCTCCATCAACCCTCCCTGTCAAACCTTTCCCCCAATTGTTCCCCATTAGCTCCTGTTGCCTGTGGCCACTGGAAATTTGTTTGGTGCTTAAGAATGGAAAGAAGCTTCCTGGGTCTCACTGCTCCTGTTTCTGAGGGGTGGGTCCTGGGGATAGGTCTGAGAACGCAGCTGGTGAGTGGCTGGGCCCAGACCCACTTTATCAGCCCCAGGCCCACCAGGCAAGGCACCAGATCTCCCTGCAGCTGTCTGATAAAAGGTTCAGCTCTGCTTTCTTACCGCTTACAGCCTTATCAGAGGCGGGCCTGGGTGAAAGTTCCATTCCCCTCAGCGTGAATAAAGGGGAGGGAAACAGGCCCCCAGAAGAAATATAATGTCCTTGCATTCAGACACAGTCAAGTCGGCTACCTGCCTGAGTCTGCAGGACAAGGCACCACAGGCTCCCCTATGCAAGAGCAAGGTGGGACCCTCGTGCCCACTAGGTCTGAAGCTTATAGAGACAGCTCAGTGAGGGTGTGTGCTGCATCTCAGGTCTCCTGACTTGTGTGTGTGTGTGTGTGTGTGTGTGTGTGTGTGTGTGTGTGTGTTCGGGGGAGCAGGCAGGGCTTATGCATAAAGCATTGGTCTCCTTAGAACCGTAGCACATAAAGCGCATGGTGCCATAAAGAGGAGCAAGCTGCCGGCCTGTGCGTGAGCCTGGCAAGTTGCAGAGGTTGTGGGATCAAGTAACACATGAATCGTACTGCGGGCTCTGCCATGTGCTATTGTGTGCCTCTGAGACAGACTATATCTTTCCCAGGAACACTCAGGATACTGAGTTGTAGGAGGACCCTAGGCTCCTCTGCTAAGCATGTGCTAACAGCACAGTTCTTCCTGGTGGGCACATGAACAGCCCACCCTGGCACCGTGGCATAGAGAGAGCTCGATAAATGCCAATGCCCTCTCCGCTCTCCTCCGTACCAGGCTGCGAGAGGACGGAGTGAGACAGGGAATGTGAAGAGCTTCACTGTGTGCCGGTGATTCCAAGCACAAACAGTTGCCCAGGTGGCTTCCAACAGGGTCCTCAGGTGGAGAGAAGTCAGTCATTTCCTTAGAAGCTGGATTCTCATGCCAGGATCATATTACCTGAGGGGAGAAGGCACACAGGATGAACTCCTGTGTCTGTGTTTAAGTGGCTTTGGTCACTTAACTGACCTGCTGACTGGACTGCTTTATCAGACTAACAGCAAAGTGTGCAAATATAAAGCAGAGGCAAATAACCTCTCAACATCTTTCCCATTCTTATGAACCTGGCTGCTAGTGCGACCTGCATGGGCAGGGGGAGTCCTGTTAATTGCTATCTTGCACATGGTGGTGGGAATGGCGTGCGGAGGGCCTGAGGAGGTGGAATCCTGGGCTCGAACCTGAGCCTGTCCCTTCAGTTCTCTGATTTCCAGGAGAAGGAGCCTGCGTTTCTGGGCTGTGCCTTCATTCTGCCATGAAAGACTGGGTAAGGCTGAACATGGTATGAAGTCCTCCTTGCCCAGCAAGGTGGCAGCGTGGACCCCGGGAGCAGCAGGACAGCCACCCTTGTCCACACTCTTTCCCAGTTCTCTTCTCCACCTCCTTCTAGGCCAGACCTTTCACCTCAGGGGACAAGGTTGCTGCTCTGTGCTCTCTGTTGGGTTGGTACCCTCAGGGCTTCCGTGGATGCAGAGACACAGGTGACGGGCTGATCCACATCCTTTTGCTCTGAGTTGCTTCAACTGAATGCCTGAGTGCCCTGTGAACTGCAGATGCTTGGGGCTCCAGGGCCCTGCACTCATACACAGTCCTTTCAGAAAACCTTCAGACCCAGAAGATGCAACTAGCAATTTCTGAGAGGCTTCCAGAAGCTGGCCTCTGCGTGTGCACACATCTGTGCACTCAACTGAAGCATCACCTACCTTCTTCTCGCCTCCCACTCGTTCTCTCCACATGCCATGGCTTACCCAGGGCTTCCCTCTTAGTCTTTTCCTGGAGCATTAGCTGGGATGCTCAGGGGCTCGTCTCTCAGGGTCAGGAGCATTGTATGAGGAGGTTTGGCGGCCCCAAGACTCAGGAGGGATGGTAGAACTCCAGCTGCTACAACAGGTGCTGGGAGATAGTCCCATTGTCTATCTCACCTGTCTGGCTTCATCTCCTTCTTACCATTTCCAACCCTCCTCCCCCAGTCACACTGCCTCTTGGCTGTTCCTTGATCGGGCCAGGCCTCCTCCTACCTCAGGGCCTTTCTACTTGCAGTGCTCTCTGCCTATTTTGTCTTCTCTCAGATATTCCCATTTGACTCCCTGGCTTTCTTTGGGTCTTTCTCAAACATCATCTCTCCCAGTGAAGACTTCTCCAGCCATGCTCTTTAAAATGGTGCCTCCCTCATCCCTTGGCCTTCCTTATCTCCTTTCTTGACTTGATTTTTTTCTCTAACACTCAACACCATCTGATTTACTGAGCATTATCCCCATGTGTCTACTGTCTGTCTGTCTAAGCTTCATAGAATATAAGCTTCCTTCTGTGATTACTGATTTTTTTTTTATTACTGCTGTTTTGTTCACTGTCATATCCCCAGAACTTCCAACAGGGCCTGATACACAGTTGGTCCTCAATATGTGGTTATGCAATGTGATTCCTGGTCTACTATGGTATAAGTGGCACAGGCAAAGAACATGGATATAGACTCAGGATGCCTGAACTTGGATCCACCATTTTATAACTGGTCAAATGTGGTCATACCTTTCAGTATCCAGCTCTAATCTGAAAAGAGAGGTGACAATGTCTCAAGGGATTAAGAGGTTTCAGTAAGGTCTGGGGCAATGCACCTGGCCCAACACTTGCCATGTGGAGAGGTATCCCTCTTCCTTGCCTCGGCTATGGGTGAGAAGTACTGAACTCAAGAGGTGAGCTGGCTGGCCCCTTAGCTGTAGATACCAGGGGGAGCCTGTCTCATGTCCTGCCTTCCCTCTCACCCTGTCAAGGTGAGGTGAAGATTTTCCGCAGGGCGGCAGCAGAGTCCTGAGTGCCTGACAGAGGGGTGATTGGAGGACAAGAGACAGTGAAGACTATGAGGGGCCTCTCTCCTTGGTGGTGGTGGTGTGGGCATTGGAAGATTAAGTGATGGGGACCAGGGCACTTTGTGTGATCCCAGTGTGGCCCCCACACTGGGCTGATTTCTGATGTCTAGTCCCTGACCTTGACTGCAGGTCTTTCTTCCATGGCCTCTTATCCATCAGTGGGGTGGTTATAACCCCAGAGAGAGGGGCAATGGGGTCCAGGTGGGCTCAAGGCCTGGAATTTGAGCCATTAGAGATTCTCCTGTTGGTTTAATTCTAGAGCTGGCAAACTTTTTTGATAAAGTGCTCCATGGTAAACAGTTTAGGCTTGGAGGCCTGGTTCTATGGTCTCTGTTACAAAAAAAGCAGTATGGACGCTATATAAATGAATGGGTACAGCTGCATTCCAATAAAACTTTACTTATAAAAACAGGTGGCAGGCTGGATTTGAGCCATGGGCCTTAGTTTGTGGGCTCCTGGTTTAAGACTCTGTATCCTTGAGTCTCTCTCCTCCTGCTCAGGCTAATATTTACTGAGTATCTGCCCCACGCTAGGCCTGGACCTTTATCTACATCTTCTCATTTAAGGTGCCCACAGGGAGGGAGCCACTGAGTAGCCACGTTGCATCTTGAACAAGGTCTGTCACACTGGAGGACGGAACTTTCACCTGTGCAATGCTTCGTTGTTTGAATGCAGGCACGCTGTCTGCTGCCATGGCCACTTTCTACAGATTGCAGAATCTGGTGGCACCTGGGGCTCACTGCATCCTGGACATCCCGTGGGTGGGGGAGTACACAAGCATCAGGGACACAGGGGCCAAAGGGGGTGAGATCACTATCCCAAGGTGGTTCTCATGGCTTAGTGGTGGAGCCAACAGTAGCTGGCAAGGTTGCATGGATGGGGTGCAGTCCTGTCTCTTGAGTTAAACCTTGCACAGGTCAAAGCCTTCTGTGCCTCTGAGGACAGTGGACTGGGCCTCTCTGACTTGGTTCTGGGTACCTTCTCTGGCCAATTGCACTGATTGTCCAGGCCTTTGTCACAGAGGGACGTTCCAGGGACTCCTGAGTCCCTGGGGCATGGGTTCCCAGAGCAGGATAAACGGCCACAGCTGGCTACACGGTAAGGGTTTGGTGCAGGGAGGCCAGAGGAGGGGTGGGCAGTGTTCTGGCGCAGTCCAAGTGTCCCAGAGAGAGGGGTTGTCGGCTCAGGAGGAGATAATCATAAACTGAGACAGAGGAGAATACCACCCTGCATTCCCTCCCCCTTGGGGAGAGCCCTCTCACGGGAGCTCAAAGGAGAACCATCAGGGACCCTGGAGGCAGGAGGCAGGGCAGTGAGAGGTCAGCCTTTTATCTGCCCAGTCAGACTTCTGTTCCCACAGCCCCTGGACAAGGAAGGCAAGATAAGGCCAGGAACTCAGATAATTGTGCCTCCAAGGCAGTGCAACCTCACAGTTCACTTATCCCAAAAGCACCACCCTAGAAACAGAGGGAAGAAAGAACAGTGAAGATGGGCAGGCAGAGACCAAAGCAGCAGGAAATAAATGGCCCAGAAGTGCTCTTGAATGGGAAACACAGCCTCAGGGTGTCTGAACTTTGAAGGAAAACTGTGGATTCAGTTCCCCACTAACTGCCCTGTCTTCTGAGATGAATTTTGACTTTTTCCAGCATTGTTTTCTCAGTGAATGACAAACATCTTTCACTCAAACGAGTCCTTTAAAAATAGCATGTTCCAAGAGGTCTTTTCAGAAGCTCCATGATTCTTAAATAGGAAATGTCCTAGGGGTAATTACCAGAGCCTAATATAAGGAAATGTACTTAAACAGTCCATTTGAACCAACTTTCTTCCCTTCTTCCTGTGAAAGAAAACTTTGTTCTCCTAGGAAACTCCCCATTTTCTGCACATAGGAATACTGGTAGTGTGCAGGGGTTAAAAGACAACCCAGGGGTTGGACGCCTTGGGCGAAAATCACAGCCCTGCCACTCATAGCAATGTCCTGTGTCCTGAAGATCTGAGGGCTACCTACAGCACCCCCCTCACAGTGACAGATGGTGCCTAATGCTGAGTATGACCAGCAAATATTTGTTCAGCTCTTCAGACAGGCCAGATACCCTGGCATAGCAGGGTACCTCATACATTTACATGATATTTTTCCTTTTTACCTTCTGCAATTCATCTTTACCGAAGTAATTCCCCATAGTTGGGACATTCTCAACAATCAACATTGATCGCTGGCAACTTGTTTTTTCAAGCACAAAATCTTAATCCAAGATAAAATTATCTCTAGTTAAGTAGAAATTCACCATAATTTAATACTACCTACCAATATTAACTAATATTAGGTCATAATTTGCATTTGGGGAGCTGCATTACTTTAAGTTATTCTTTAGATATCCAGATACCTATTTAGCTATTTCAGTGAATAATCACAAGACATAGGCAATTTGATCTGCAACCTGAATTCATGTGATAAGAAGTTTCTCCATAGGAGGATTGGTTGCTTTTGTTGTTGTTGTTAAAAATGTGTGTCTTGCAGCTCCAAGAAGCCCAACAATGCTTTGAGGGCAGGGATCTTGTCTTATGCTTTATTTGTCTCCTCCTTAATTCCCAGGACAGATGATAGGATGTGTGTTTCTACTGATGAACCAGGAATGTATATGGTAGTTAATAAAAATTTGTGCATGAATTGCTTTCATAATGGACTCTTCTGTCCAGTTTCCTTTCCCACTTTTCAGAGTTTCTTCATGGAGTCTGAGAATAAGGGTTCTGAAGTTTGATAAGAACTGTCCTCATGGAATTCATTGGTAAAGTGACTGACAGCTGGGCATACATTACCGTCTGGCTATAGGCAAACAGCCACAGTGAGAATATTTTATGGCTTCATGTAATGGGAACATCTATGATGGAAAGGTCCTCTGAGATCCAAGCTCTCAGGTATCATCATTGACAACCAACAGTGACTGGATGTCAATAAACCACTCTGGCTTAGGCACCAGGTACTGGGCAGTAGGGAGTTTGCACACTGGTTACATGAAGCCCTCAGTGTCCAGCGATAGCTTGAGAGTGAACCATCACAAGGAGCCCTTAGAGTGTGGTCACCTGCATCTTATCCTCAACTCGACTACATCAGATAGGCTTTCATATGTTTTATATTTCCAGACTTCATCCAAGAATTTGTTTTATGGAAATGTCATTTCTGCTGAAAGAAAGTGCAATGGAGATTTATAGCTGTGACACCACTTTGTGGTGTTTGTATGTTTGGGGTGGAGACCCCAGGTGAAAATTACTTCTTTTAGAATTTCAGGGATACACGACCTTTATTCCAGAGGGGACCTGCAAAGTTGCATGCACCTGAGCCAGGTGTGACCAGAGCCTGAGGCGTGTTTTGAATTCCTTTGCCCTCTGATGTTTTTGGGTTTTGCTCCCCAACTAGGCTAAAGATCTTTTGAAGACAGGATCCGTGTCCCCTATATCTCCTGTGTGGTCCTGTGCACACAGGTGGTGCTTGGTGGATCAAAATCAAAGTGCATCAGATTGAATTATGGTAATCTGAAGGTGGTGCTCTGGACTGGATTCACCAGCAATGGATAGAAAGCTCAAGGTGCATGGCTTGTGTCACCTGCTTCCCAAGGGATCCCTGAAGACTTGGGACTTACAAAGAGATGCCAGATGAGGGGATAGGCTGGGAATGAAGAGGGGGTTTACAGGGGTCAAATCTGGAAACTGGTCCTGAATTTAACCACTGGAACATATATGTGCTGCATGGATAACCTGCCAGAGGGAAGCCTGCCTTTATTAATGGACTTATTAATAGATTGTTGTCTTTGTTGATAGACTCTGGATGGGCTCAAGGGGCAGGGGAGGCAAGAGAGAGGCTATGCTGAGCCCAAACCCCAAATAACCAAAACAAAACTTGTTGACTTCTTCAGACCTGTGTGGCCCTGTCTGCCACATGAGGGGGGTGGTTAAGGGGATCTGGCCTGAACATTGCACTGACCTCAGATGAGATCACAGACAGAAGAGGCTTTGAGAAGCAGAACACACTGCTGATATGCAGGTGTACTGCAGAGATACCAGACTGAGGCAAAGACATGGGAACGGGGTCTGAAAACTGGTGGCATAAGAAAGTTTCAAAAGCATACCCAAAGCCAAAGATGCTGAGGGCAGCACTTCTCACATCTGTTTCCAGCTATCTCTGTGAGATCAGTAGGACCCATAGACTAAATGCCCACTCACCCTGCCTCACGCCAAATGAGGTAGCACCCAGGAGAGCTTCTCCTTGCCTTGAACCTTGCTGTGACATGAGTCTATTGCTGAGGACTGCAAGGAAGTGGTAAGGGGCTTATGTGTGTGCATGCTGTGTGCACCTGTGCATGTATATGTGCATGTGTGTGTGTGCACATGCGTGTATGTCAAGGTACAGGAGAATGTAGGGCCAGTGTCAAAGTTTCTTCCTTTTGGTGGCCCTGCAGTCCCAGCATCAGCTCCTCAGCATCACCCCCATTCTGTCCCCCACTTAAGAACCCGAGGAATGAGTTTCTGTGGAATAAACAGTACACTCCCAAAGGAATCAGAGACCTGTGTCCCAGTCTTACTCCATCTACTACCCTGGCTGTATGAATTCTTTTTGTTTTTGTATGTGTGTATGTATGTATGTATGTATTTAGGCTGTATGAATTCTTGTTAGTCGCTTAGCTTCTCTGAGCTTTATTTCCTTTCAAAGAGAGAGAGAGAGTAGTCTCTCTTGAATGGCGATGGGGAAGAGAATGAACATGCCTGGCAAACTGTAATACACAATGCAGTAATAGTCCTGTGGTTTGAAATATTTTAACAAATGATAAGATTGCCAGCCCAGGGGTGGTTCTGTGGTGGAGGCATTCCAGGAATTGGCTAGGAATTGGTGGGTTCTTTATTCTCTCCCAGTGCCCTTGCAGTGAACCTGAGAGGCAGCTGCCCATTGCTTCTCAGGGGAAAGTGAGACCTGTGTGTGGGTTGGCCTGGGCAGGCAGGGCTCTCACAGTCACAACCTGGCCCTTGTGTGCCACTATGGGCATTTCACTAGCAGCTGCTGGGCCAGCAGGTGTGGGCTTGCGGAGGAGGGTAGAGCTCACCACAAGTGGCCTGGGGTGGGTGGATAAAGAAAGGCTTTTTCTTCTGAGGCAGGAGAGTGACCTCAGGGCTGCACAGAGCCAAGCACAAGGGCATGGGGTCCTGGGCCACCCCTTCCCTGCATCCCAGAGGTGGAGGGAGATACACCTAACTCAAGGCTGGACAGTGCCAGTGGTACACAGTGAGGACCCAGGCACACAATCTCCTGACCCTCAGTTTCCATCTTTTTAACCTGGAATCTACATCTGTGCAACTTCTTCAGGATAAAACAAGGTATCCATGTATATCCTTGCTGGGTATGGAGTAGAACAGAGCGGGCACTCAGCAAGTGCTCTTCACCACCCACCCACCACACACCACAAGTGCCGTGAAGATCCACACCATCTGGAATGATTGGTGCGGCCCCAGCTGGCTCTTCTTGCCCCCACTCTGCCTTCCACCAGCCCCTTACTGCCCTGACTCCATCTTTATCTCTGCTCAGATCTCTCTCCCCACTGCCTTCCAGCTGCCACCTGGCTGCCCCATGAATATCTCAAAGTTACCTCAGCTCTACAGAGAATCTTCCTACACCTTTCTTCTTGGTCTTACATATATAATTCTACAGTGAACATGAATTGTTTCTGTAATAATGAAACAGGGTAAAGAAAACTTACTTTTTAAAAAAATCTTTAAGTGAAGATCAACCTTAAAAAGCCAAGAGAGTAAGAGAAAAAGAGAGAGAGAGAGAGAGAGAGAGAGAGGTGGGGAGGGAGAGAGAGTGAGTCCTGGCTCCCCTCAAGCATTTAGCTTTGAGAGATTCTCCCGAGAGCAGAGGTAAAGGGCAGGCACAAAGCAGTCACTGCAGCTGCGCAGTCCAGGGGCCCTGCTGGGTTAGGCAGGACTGCCAGGGGAGGGGTGTGAGGAATCCAGGGAGGCAACGATGCAAAAGTGGTCAGACTGCCAGGAGCAGGACAGAATCTAGTAGGGAGAATGGCAGCACAGGAGCCAGTGGGTACCCAGCCCCTTGGCCTCAGGTGTCCTGAGCCAGGCAGAGATGATGCAGGGTGACCCATTTGGGTCTTGAATGCTTTACCTTATGGATCCCCTCTCCGCCAAAATATTAAAAGTTGTATTTTATATCAGCATCAGTCTAAAGACAAATGTAATATTTAGTATGAAAAGTTTGTTTTTTTCCTTTTGATTTTAAAAGAAGCACTCATTTTTGTGCATCTTGAAAAGCAGCATGGATCTTAAGCACTTGCCTACTGTACATGTTAGCCCTGGCTGATCCCTTCCTAGAAAAACCCGCTATCGGTGAGCGGGAGTGTGAGGCGTCGGCTGTGGCTCTCTGCAAGTCACGTTGGTTGCCTCTTGGGTTTCAGTATCATCATATGCAAAACAGAGATAAAAATACCTCCCGTGGCGCAGCTAGAGGGTGAAATGAGATAACTTATAGGAAGTGAAGCCTACTTTCATCCTTTGAGTCAGGGAGACAGTCACCATAAGAGGAGAGTAGGTCAGGATAATGTACAGATTTTGTACAAAAGGGAAAAAGAGATTGTGAAATTAAAAAAAAATTAAAAGATTACTCAGGATTTTCAGCCATAGCTGAAATTAATTCACTAAAATGAGAATTTGGGTAGAAGCTGATGGAGGGCAATTCAAATGACGAGTCAGTCCCAGGGCCCAATCAGAGAAGCAAGGCCCAGGTTCCTTGTAGGAGTTCAGGCGTGGGGTGTAGGCTGGAAAAGGGGGTGGAGGGAGTCCTCCCAGGAGAGAGGAGAGCCCAGGCTTTAAGAAGCACCTTGGCAGAGTCCTGGCTGTGGACCTGGATGAATGGCCAGATTGAGGAAAAGAAAGAAATGAGCAGCGAGGGAAGGCACTGAAAGGTGGCGGGTGAGTCATGAAGTGGGTTCCACGTGCTACAGGTCACAGTGAACAAGGAGCGCAGGGCACTAGGGGCAGAGGCCAGTGGGCTGACCCAAGAGGGGCTCTGAGGCCAGGGGTGGGGGGAAGGCAGAGGATGTGAGTACGGGGACCCACAGTACTCTGTGTAAATCAGACATGGGCTGCATTGGTGGGACCTTCACTTTTACGCACTCATTCAATCATTCATTCACTCACTCACTCATTCAGTGTTTTTAAAGAGCCTATCTTCTCCATGGGTTCAGCCAGCTGAATCCCACATGTTCAGCAGGGGCTGGTGTTCAGATGAGGGTAGGGGAACATGGATGGTCCCCCCAAGTACCATGTAAGGAAACTGACTGCAGAGGGTAAGAAGTTTGCTGGAGCCACAACTGGTACGAGAGGTCACAATGGCCCACATATGTTCTCTGGGCTGCCTTCCCCCTCACTGCAGCCCCCTCTGATAGAAGCATGAAGGAGCCCACATATTAGGGGTGGCACCCACAGCTCAGAAGGGAGCAGCTTGACAGCTATTGCAGAGGGCCTTGCCCTGGCTCTACAGACCTAGGCAGACTGTGCCATCTTGTCCTCAGGTGCTGTGTTCAACAAACAAAGACAGAGACTGAGGAACAAGGAGGGAGCTGGACAGGGCGAGAGTGAGCCAGCAAAATCACTTAGAACACAGTCGGGTACTCAGTAAGTGGTAGAGATTAACATGTACCAGTACTATACTAGGAGTTTTATCTAGGATAATACATTTAATCCTCAGAACAAACCCCTGAGGTAGAAATGATTATGATCCCCATTTAATGGATCAAGACTAGCTATAGAATTTGTGGGGCCCAGGGCAAAATGAAAACAGGGGCTCCTTTACAAAAATGAAGAATTTCAAGACATGGATTGCAATGCATGTGGGGCCCTCCGAGGTTGCGGGCTGGGGGAGGGAGGGACATTTCCCTGCATGATTTCCACGGACAAAGCCAGCCCTGTCCTGGAGGATGAACTGAATCGTAGGAGGCCTAGCAACACGTTTAAGGCCACAGGCAGGTCAGAAAAGTTGCAGACTCACCCAAATCTTTGAATTGTGAAGCTGGTGGTCTGACCTCTTCATCACTAGCAAACTGGTGCAAAGTGAATTTGAACTAAATGATTTTAAAAAGTGCAGAAGGAGAACCTGAACCTGAACCTGAAGCCTCTGCTCACTGAAGGTGGTGTGCATGGTTCTACCATTTGGCAAGCCCCTCAAGGAAAAGTATCATTTCATAGCCAGTGGACTTTGCTGCCTGCTGAAGACCGAAGTCACAGACTGGGGCCCCAAATAAAAGGCAAGCAGGCATAACTGCAGTATCTGATTTTGATGTGGCAAGATATAATGTCCTTCACTTTATGACTCTGGTGAGAATGTATGTGGCCACAGCTAAAATGTGAAGTTTCTCCATTCCAGGAGAACATTTTTCCAAGGGGGAGAAGTGGGAATGCTGGGGCATGGGGACAGTTGGCATAAGCACACCTGAATACCTCTTAAAAATGTGCATTGTACGTAGAAGTGGGGGCAAGGGGCTCTGGCTGGCTGTGTTCTCCGTAAGTGATGTGCTAGTTGGGAGCATCACATTTGAAGTGGAGACAAAAGGCCTCCATCAGGGTATGAGGGGTGCAGTAAGGTGACTTGGTAGCCTTGCCCAGGGCCTGCTCCCATGAGCACCCTGGAGTGCCAGCTTCCCTCTTAGGGACCCAGAATGGTTCTGGGGTGTGTCCACTGAGCCCCACATAGTGTGCCGCCCACAATGTTTTGGCAATAAGAGAAAGAAGGTGTGGCTTTAACTACAGAAGGACTTGGCTAGAAAAGCAGAAATAAGAGAGAATATAATAAAGTGTCATGAAGAGTTATTAATTGTAGTTGTTTTCAATTTCCAGTCTGGTAATTCCAACATCTCTGCCACGGCTGGTTCTGATATTTGCTTTGACTCTTCAAATTGTATTTTTTGCTTTTAGTGTGCTTTGTAGCTTTGTTGACAGCCAGACAGGATGCAGTAAGTAAGAGGTACTGCAGTGACGTGGCAGTGGGGTGGGGGAAAGGGAGGCATCCTGCAGCCCTGTGACAGTAGGTCTCTGTCTCTGGTGAGCCTGTACCTTTTGACTGTGAACTTCATGAGTTTCTGTTCTTTTTTCATCCCTTAGGTGGGATGGGATGGATAGAGTGGGCTAGAGTTGGGTAGATCCCTTCCTTCAGGTGAGATGGGTTCTGATAATACCCCAGCAGGTTTGGGTCTGGTTGACTACAGTTGACCTTTGAACAAAGTAGGAGGTTAGAGGTCCGATCCCCCAAACAGCTGAAAATCCATGTAGAACTTGTGATTCCCCCCAGAACTTAACTAATAGCCTACTGTGGACCGGAAGCCTTATCAGTAACACAAACAGTCCATTAACGTATTTTGTGTATTATATGTATTATATACTATCTCCTTACAATAAAGTAAGGTGGAGCAAAGAAAATGTTATTAAGAAAATCATTGGTAAGAGAAAATTAATTTATGGCACTGTACTGTATTTATTAAAAAAAAAATCTATGTATAAGTGGATCCACTCGGTTCACCCCCGTTGTTCAAGGGTCAACTGTAGCTTGCGCTGAGGCAGGCCTCATTAAGGACAGGTGCTCTGGTCTTTTTCAAGATGCATCCTTTTCCCTTCCTTCCTCTGATGGAAGCTTGAGGGGATTTTCCTCTGCTCTATACTGTGGGAACCAGGTGGAACTCTAGAAGGTAAACCTCACAGTATTGAGGACCCATGACCCTCCCAGCTTCTAATTCTCAGAGTTCACCACGCTGAGCCTCCAGCAATTCAGTCAGTCTCAGAGTCACTAATGAGAGAGGGATTAAGATGTCAGGCCACGAGTAAGGAAGGGCATGTGGCACTGCCAGGTAAGTGGGCCTTGAGTCCTGCTCTGCTGCTGTCACCCAGGCAACAGGGGCTGTCTATGGGGTAGTGACAACCCCACACGTTTTTTAATCCGGGAGAGTCATGCAAGGGCCTGACCGAGCCCACCCAGACTATGATGGAATCTAGTGTCTTGGCTTTGGCTCCTACTGGCACAAGAGGAAACCCATTCTTGTCAACATCTGCCATTGGCTAAGATTTTGCACATTATTTGTTCCGGAAGAATGTACAAAAATGAAAATGCTTAATAACTAAGGGCAGGAGCCAGCACTTCCTCAGAAGTTCAGATTACATGGAGAGCTCAAGAAAACCCCAGGCAAAGATGTTGGGGTGCTGGAGGAGAATATGAAATAAGAAACAGGGCGGGAATGGCAAAGAGTGAGGTGGTAAGTGCTGGGGCCAGGAGCCCTGTTCTTAGAGTTTGTTTCATTTTGACTTTCTGTCCATTTTAACTTCACTGACCTTCATGTATATACCAAGTTTTGGACTATGAGCTGCTGAGTGTATGTTTAAAAGTTGTTTCCAGTGTGTGGAATGGACACAGGCCTGGAAGCATTCACCTCTCTGTGTCAGATCCCAAGGAGAGGGCAGTTGGGTCCTTTGGGAGGTCAGGATTTCCAGGAAAGGGACAAATCCAGGAATTTGTTGGGGCTGCAGTGTTCCTGGGGCCATGGTGGGTGGTTTCCTAGTATTCAGGGAGGGGCCAGGGAGCTTAGGAGGAGGAATACCCCATCCTTATGGGATGAGCAGGAGTGAAACAGGCAGGCTGTGTGTGTGTGTGTGTGTGTATGTGGGTGTGAACATGTATGTACATGTATATGTGTGTGCAGGGGTACCCAGAGAGCACTGGAGGTGAAGGTGGAGAGACTGAGCAGTCCAGGCATCAGGAAAGGCCATAAGAGAATGCTCTAGGGGACAGCCTTAGCAGGATGTGGAAGGCAGGGTGAAGGGCAGCAGCTGGCCTGGCAGGCTCAACCACAGAACGGCGGGCAGTGATAGGTTGGAACACAGGCCCTGCTCAGGAATCGTGGGTTGGTTGGTAGGTTCTGAGCATTTGTGCCAAACACAGTTCCTCTGTGTGCAGAGCTACCGCTGTGTTTCCCAGGCACAGCCCCCATGGTGCTGGGGGGTGGATTGCCCTGCTCACATGCACCTCAGGGCCTCCCAGCTGACTCCTGCTGGCTGGGGAGTCTGACAGCCTATGTCCACAGCCTGGCTGTGCCCTCCATGCCTGGGAGCCCTGGGGTAAGCCATCAGCCATCACCTGGGCCTCCAGTGTTTCTGCTGCAAAATAGTTAAGGCTGTGGAGAGGTGACCCACACAAGGCCCTATTAAAGGGCTCAGCATGTAGTTACTGATATTCTTGTTATATTATCAAGAACAAAAACAGCACCCATCTGTAAGGGAGACTCTGGAGATTAGCAGCACCCGCAGGCCAGGTTTGCTTTGATAAATTCCGTTAACAACAACAGCCACAGATACCACTATTCCTGGGCATGATGCCAAAGCCCTTAGTCTCGTGTTCATGACGTGGCTCCTGGAAAGTGGCTGTTATGATTCCCACTTGCAGATGAGAGAACTGAGACTCTGACATATTGTGTACCTCCTCAAAGCCTGGAAGTGTTGGAGGTGGGACCAAACCCAGGTGTGACTCCATAGCTCTGACTGTGGGGCTCAGGCTGTGCTCTGCCTCCAGGTCACTATAAGAGAGAGGACATGTCATAAACTTCTTCACTGGGGGGTGGGGACCTCATTGGAAATGGGCAAATGCCCTGAACAAGTACTTCTCAGAAAAAGAAATGCAATATGTTGTGGAGGTATGAAAACATACACAATCTCCTCTCTCTCTCAGTCTCTCTCTCTCTTTCTCTCTCTCTCAAATAGATAAATAAATAAAATATTTTTTAAAAATGGGGACACCTGAGTGGCTCTGTGGGTTAAGTGTCTGACTCTTGATTTCAACTCAGGTCATGATCTTAAGGTCCTGAGATCGAGCCCGGCATCGATCTCTGTACTCTACACCGAGTCTACTTGTCCGTCTCCCTTTATTCCTCTTCCTGCTTATGCACAGACTCTCTCTCTCTCTCTCAAACAAATAGATAAATAAAATATTTAAAAAATAAACAAACAAAAACCATGCACAACGTCACTTATAATTACAGAGGCACATTCAGAAGTGACAACATGTTTTACTTATCAGATTTGCTAAGATGTAAACTGCACAGTGTGAATGATGATGTGGGGGAAAAAGAGTTTCACTGGATACTTAGGTGGATGTTAGAAATCCAGATGACCTCTAAGCAGGCAATTTTTTAGTATTGACCAGCATTTTAAATGTTCATACTCTGTTTCCCAGAATTAAATGTGTGTGTGTGTGTGTGTGTGGTTTATCCTAATCATATACAAACACATATATTTACACACATACATGTAAATGCATCAACCCCACTTACAGGCTTGTAAAGGCAGCACTGTGTCTTGTTTTAAAAAAAATCAAATAAAGACTTCACGATCTAAATGTCCATTGGTGAAGGAATTGGTCAAATAACCAATTCATTCGTATATTCACACAATTCATACTATGCATACAGCCCTGAGAAGAATGAGTTAGTCTATGTGATGATAAACTATAGTCTTCAGCATATCTTCTTATGAAAAAAAGCAAGATGAAATAAAATATATAAATAAGTTTCATTTTGTAAAGCAAAAAGTAATTGTATGTAGCTATGATACTTTTAGAAAGATTCTCCTAAGTCCATAGAGTGCTCTGGAGTTGGGATGGTATCTCTTTCCGATTATTAACTCTTGATTCATTGCTTGAATTTGTTTTTAGCTTACGCTTGTAGGGCCCATTGCACTCACACAGTCTCTGAAAGGCGTTTGGGTTGGGGCCGCAGAAGGCCGTTGGATATAGGTATATCTGCTACCCAAAGAGGGAAACCGATTTGGCTTGCCAACCTCCCCCTGCTGCCTCTTCCTTCTCATTGAAGATGGGCTGGTGTGCTTCCACTGTAAACACAGAGTGCCTCTCATCCCACACCCCTCTGTTTCCCAGAGCGTGCTGCAAGTCCCCAGAAATAATTGCCCAACCACGGGCACCCTTGGAAAGGTCCAGCTGCTGACTATGCCAATGCCATGTGATTCCTACCGCCCTGGATATCTGGAGAGGTTGAGCAATGGTTGAGATGGAATTTCATTTGGCACTTAATGCAATCCTTTTGGCTTCTGCCAGAGGCAGTGAATTCTATATAAAGTTGACAAACCTGACCATCTCCTTACTGAACATTGACCCCTTCCATCCAAGGGCAAGGCAGTGGATTTCTGCACATGACTCATTTGCAGTACCTGTGGCACTGAGGCTTATGGGAGTTGGCTGAGGCCAGAGGGATAGGGCAGGCTTGGTGAAGCAGGAGCAGAGGGTCCTTTCTATTCTAACCTCTGGTTCTGAGAAGCAGTGATAAAAACCGAGACCGGATATAGACACATCCTGCCTGAGTTAGCAGCAAGAAAGAGGGCCCCAAGGTTCTCTTACAGCAGAGAGCCTGTGGTAAATCAAGTCCTAAGGGTAATCTAGAATGGTATGCAAGCGAGGGTTGCATCCCTAGGAGCTCCAGAAGGGCAGTGTGGCCATTGGTCAAGGTCTGAAACTTGAATCCTAGAGAACTTTTTAAGAGAGGGGGCAGGGGCAGGGGCAGGGCTCCTGGTGAGCAAGCCTGTCCTCTCCAGCCCCTAAATGACAGCAGACCTTCACTTCCTCAGTGCCTGTACTGAGGTGATTACAGTGGCTTTGCCCTTCAACCCTGGCCAGGACACACACATATAAGTTCACTAGTGTCTGACTCCCACACACTCACAGAAACACACATGCAAACGCTAATGCACACAGGCTTCCAGATCCAGTCTAGTGTAAAATGAAAACAAAGATGCCTGACATTTATTGAGGCCTGGGTATGTGCCAATGTCTGTGCTGAGCCGTTTACAGACTCGTAATTCTCACAACCCAGAGGAATAGCCCATTTCTCTCATTTTGTGGATAGTAAAGCTGGAGCTGAGTAAGAGAGGGGGCGGCTTGCCGTAAGCCGCCGGCTGGTAAGTGGCACACCTGATCCCAAAGCAGGCAGCGCGGCCTTCGCCGGGGGCCTCTCGTGTGCACGCCGGCTAGCTGAGCACGCTCACAGGCCCGCCGGTGGCCACGCGCACAGGCTCGGAGGGCCCCAGCCCCGCACCTAGCCACAGTCCGCTGTGCTCAAGTTCCACTGGTGAGGCCACACAACCAGTTGTGTTTTAGAAACCCTGCAAAGGGGGATCCCTGGGTGGCGCAGCGGTTTGGCGCCTGCCTCTGGCCCAGGGCGGAGCGGTTTGGCGCCTGCCTCTGGCCCAGGGCGCAATCCTGGAGACCCGGGATCGAATCCCACGTCAGGCTCCCGGTGCATGGAGCCTGCTTCTCCCTCTGCCTGTGTCTCTGCCTCTCTCTCCTCTATGTGACTATCATAAAAAAAAAAAAAAGAAAAGAAAAATTTTAAGAAACCCTGCAAAGGGGTGGGTGGCTCCAGTTCTCAGATCATTACCACATTCATCACTTAACAGGCTTACTCCATGGACGCAGAAGGTCCCCTCTCTTGGCAGTTTCCAATGATCAGATCCAGCCAGGGTGGGGATAAGAGGGATAAACATTCACGGTTTTAAAATGGAAATTGTCGTCGTTTCGGTTTGTCTTTAAATTGCGAAAGCCCCCTGGCAGCGAAGGGGTGGGGTGCGGCGGGGCGGGAGGGCGGCAAAGTTTCCCGGCGCGGCCGGAGACGCTCAGGGTCGGCGGTGCCCCCGGCAGGAAGGCGTGTGCCGCGGCCTCAAAACCAAGGAAGAACCCCAGGTCCCCGCGGGGTCGCGGCGGGCCCGGGCCTGGGGGGGGGGGGGGGCTCGGGCCGGGCCGGGAGCAGTCGGGCAGGGCGGGCTCCCCGGGAAGTTCGCTCCGGGGCGCCCCCGCCCTCCCCGGCCGCGGCACCGAGACGCCGAGCGCGGGCGGCCCTTCCCGGCCCCGGGCGCGACCCGACCCGACCCGACCCGACCCCGCGGGGGGCAGCGGCGCGGACTCACCGAAGCGGGGCGGCGACGTGCCGTTGAGGCCGCTCATCGCCGACGGGAGCGGGGCGGGCGCGGGCGGAGCGGGCGGCGGAGCGGGGCGCAGCGCGGGAGGGTCCGGACCTGCCTCTGACCCGCAGCCCGGGGGGGCGGCACCTGTGTCACGCTGCTCCGGCGCGGGCCGAGGGGAGGGGCTCCGGCCCCAGACAGGCCGACTGCATTTCTTTCTTTCTTTTTTTTTTTCCTGCAGACTTGGCTGATGGGGTTTCCACGCTTCTCTTTCTTTCCTTCTTTTTTTTTAAACACACACACCCGCCCACGTCTGAATTCTCTGCTCCAACTTTTCTGCGCAAGAATCACGTTTTTCTAACTACGTGTGAGTTTCCACCTGCAGCTGCCATACCCAGAGGTTGTTGCAGAGCCCCCAGTGCATGGGCTGAGAAACCCCCAGATGTGACAGGACGGCCTGCCAGGCCCTGTCAGGGCGGGTGACCGAACAGGGACAGACCTGCGTTTGAATCTCGGTGGCTGCTCCGCCGCCACTTACAGCCCGTGGCCTCCAGGGCGGAGGGGCACTGTCCGCGCAAGGCCGGGCCCTCAAGGGCGCTGTCCCAGTTCCAGGGCTTATGCTTGGAAGAGACTCTTAGAAGAGGGATTGCCTGGACAAAGGCCATGGGACTGATTTGGATGACTTTTGTCTGAGGCTTCCAGACATAGTGGAGTTTGCAATGGATTCGCTTTGCTTAAGCAATTAGAAACTTGACGCGGATTTTGACACTCTGCTTAGTTAAATCAAGTCTACCTACATCATCCAGAAAGAATGTTATGTTATGTGTGACATTTTATCTCTCCCCTCTCCCCACCAGAGAGAAGGGCAGGGAACTTGAGACCATGTCACCCTTGTTTTAAATCTCGGATCCAAGAGACATCTTGTGCTCCTCCTGTCTGATGGCCACTCTTTCCTATGGGGCTTTTCATTATTGTTTACTAGAAAGTCCTCCGGTGCACTGCTGTGACACCCTTCCTGCTCCTGCCATTAAAATTGCTCTGCTGCAGCCCCTGGGCACCATTCCAATGTCTGTCTATACAGTGCTTGTGTCCTTGGGAGTGCCACCCAGGTGGAACACAATGTAGGGCTGCCCCCTGGAGGTGTGTGGTGCAAACATCTTTCCCAATTCTGGGCTGGACCAACTCCAGAGATTATTATTAGGACTGTTTGACACAGTGAGCAAATGTTCATAATTCTCTTCAGTTAGTTAATAAAGAAACTCACGCCGGTTATAAATCTTTACTGAAACTCCTATGCTGGACATATATAAGTTGATGTGAGGGGAACTATTCACAAAATGCTTTTGGCCAGACGTGGAAACTTTTGAGTCTCCATTTCTTCGTCTAAAAAATGGGGACAAGAATACTTGCATTCCAGAATTTTGCAGAAGCCATGTCTATAAAATAACAGTGGGACAAACAAGCATTTACTAGAAACCAGCAATAGTTTAGTATTTTGTTTTGTAATACATATAGGTTCATGTTGGCTAAGAGTATTCCCGTATTCAGAGTTCATAAATTAAACAACCTCAATTATCTGAAATTCAGCTGGAAAGCTGGAAAGAAGTCAAAAGAGCCAATAGGTAACCAAAGAATGAGCCCCCAGGTCACTGCGTTTCACTTATAGGAAGACTTCTCAAGGCTCACTGACAGCCAGCTGGCCTTTAGACATAATCAATATGTTTGCTTATGTCATTTCCAAAGAGGACAGGTTAAAAGCACTAGAATGTAACAAGAATTCCTTACAAGGAGGAAGCCAAAAAACTACCCCCAAAAAGATTGAAAGCTCCACAAACTATAAGGTCCGTACAAAAGCAGAGTAGCATTTATTATATAACTAATGCTTCTTGGATCCAGCCATAAGTGGAGGATGTGACTACCCTGGGCTGTCAAGGAACCAAGGCTTTGGGGCTCCGTCTGGGTTTGAGTCTTCACTGCCTTCTGTGTGGCTGACCATTGGCCTTTTGCTTCACTCTTCTGAGCCTCAATTTTCTCATCCGTGAAATTGGAACAATTTGCAAAGTTAGCTTGCTGCTACTGATACATTAGATAATGATGTGATAGTACAGTGTCTTACTCAGCAAATAGGTTAAAGATATTGAGTTTAAGTTACTGAAGACATGAGTTCCCTTCCCTGACAGGCACACTTAGAATAAAGACCCCGAGCCATTCTAAAAAGAAGGTTAAAGATATGAGTTTAAGTTACTGAAGGCATGAGTTCCCTTCCCTGACAGGCACACTTAGAATAAAGACCCCGAGCCATTCTAAAAAGAAGATAAATAGTGTTTAATGGTGATAGTTCTTTAGCTAGCAGGAAAATACTTGACATATTTTAGAAGATTTAACCATGGGTGTGTCTGATTTTAAAGAAATGAGGAATACTTTAAGAAGGTAAAACAATTATATGAAAAATTAGATTATAGGGTAAGGATGTGACATTAAGTCACAGAAGTTCAACGGGTCTTTCTTTGATGGATATTTATTAATGGAGGAGCAAGAACTCAGCTTTATCTTATGACAATAACACTGTTATCTCATTTAATTCCCATAAATACCATTAAAGAGAATATTGACAAGGGTCCATTTTAAAAGTGAGAAGACAGAGGTGAGGAGCAGTGACAAGAATTTATCTGCAGCCAGGACCAGGACTCAGTCCTGGCAGCTCTATAATGTGTGCAGGACCTGGCTGGTATAAGCTGCTGAGCTCCCCACAGAGGGAGAGGGTGTAAGGGAGTTCCAGAGGGGATTTTTTTGCTTCCTTCCCAGAACTACATAGAACAGGAGTTGCCCATGTGAGGGGGATCCCTGCCTGCTTTATCCCCACCGAAATGAAAACACACTCAGCGCTGGTTCCTTCTTGGAGGAGCACTACTGCAGTCCCTGTCTGTGAGCACTTACAGATAGAGGCAGGCAGATTTTACCTGGGTCCTTTAAAACTTCTAATTAAAAGTTGTGCCCTTTATCAAAGTAGTAGATGCTCTTTGTGTAAAAAAAGAAAAAAACAAGTAAGGGGGAGAAAAAAAAATCCCAAACTCTAAAAACTGCTCATATTATCTCGCACATTTGGGTATATTTATTTCTTGTCTCTTTTACACATTTGTGGACATTTGCTTTATAATACTGAGATGTTACTGAATATGTGATTTTAAGTGCTGACTTTTCATATCGAACATTATGCGATGACCATTTTCCTCTATAAAAGTACAAAAGCTCTTCAATTTTTTTTACTTACTAAGTTGTTTCCTTTTCTTTGCTGCGATAAACCATATGAACATAAATATCTGCCTCTCATATTTTTTTCCTTAGTTTGTATTTCAGTAGTGGAACGACAGGATCAGAGCTTAGGACCATGTTTTAGGCTTTTGATACATTCCTAAATTGTGGCTGAAACAATTTATATTCTCCCCAATCAAGTGTTTATCTCAGAGCCTCTTGCCTGAATCAAGCATTAGATTTTAAATACTGATAATTCTGTAGATGAGAAATATCTAATTATTTGACTTTGCATTTTCTTGATTACTAGTGGGGTTGAATATACTGTCATGTTTATTTAGAAATTGCATGTTCTTTGGGTGAATATTTTGTTCATCTTCTTTTTCATTCAGAAGAGTGGTTAATGTTTTTCTTATTGATTTGTTTGAGCTCTTTATACACAAAAGACAAAAACACCTTTTCATGTGTATTGCAAATATTTCTCCATGGGCCTTTTTCTGGTTCTTCTTCTTTAACACAAATAACATGGCTTCACTTATCTGATTGGCAAGTTGGCAGCTTTTAAGAAAACCAAACTGTGGCTCTGCATATTTTAAGAGGAGAGGAGAGAGGAGGCTGAGGTTCCACTGGTTAAGGCTGCCACAAGCTGTGAGTAATGAGGAACATGGGGTGGGAGTGGGGAAGATGGGGTCCAGAGAAGCACAGGGAGATCAGTGGCACAGCAGACTCTGCAGCTTTGACCAGGGGCCTCTCCCATTTCCCAGCAGCACACAGATGTTTCTGAGAAGAATCTATAAATGAGGAGGTTTGAAGGCTGAGAGAGAGGAGGCCCAGTGCTGCCTGCTAAGACAGAGCTGCTAGGTCCTCTTCTGTCTAGAATTTGCTAAAGTCTGGCTCTTGGCATACCAGGCAAAGAAGAGCATTCAAGGTCAGTGAGGCTGTGGAACTCTTTTCAGACCCAGAGCTGCAGCCTTGGCCCCTAATTTATAGTGTCACTTCATCCAGGGGTAGATCTTAAAGATCCAGAATGAGTTGCCTCTGGAAGCTTTCCAAAAGTATCTTTAAGAGAAGATGTGACAACACAGAACCCCAGCAGGAACACCAAGTGGTCTGGGATAGTTTGAAGTGACCATAAGCAAAATCTCATGTGTTTGTAACAACTCTGAAATTCCACCTATATGGACCAAAGTTAAGAAAAGTGAGAAAGCTTCAGATTGGTATTGAGGGGGAGAAGAAAGGAAGGAGGGAAGAAAGGAAGGAAGGAAGGAAGGAAGGAAGGAAGGAAGGAAGGAAGGAAGGAAGGAAGGAAGGAGAAAAAGAAAAGAAAGAGAAGAAAAGAAAGAAAAAAAAGAAAAGAGAAAAGAAAAGAAAAGAAAGAAAGAAAAGAAAAGAAAAAAGAAAAGAAAAGAAAAGAAAAAAAAGAAAACCTACAGAGATGTCAGGATGGGGTCTGCTTGAATCTCAGGCAGAGAAGAGTCGGTGATAAAGACACAGCACATAAATCAACCTGGGTGGTTCTGACACTTTAGTAGATTTAGTGATTTTCCAGAGAAACATATCCCAGCAGACGTAGGAATATACAGATAGTAACCATATTCTGAACACCTAGAATGTGCCAGGCCTGGTACTGTGTTGGGCTTTCCTATGTGAGATTACTGCTATGTCACAGCATCCTTACAGGGTAAGTGGTACTTTGATTTTATCTTCTTTTCCCTTTTCCCTTTTCTTCATTTTACAGAAATGGAAACTGAGGACCAGAGAGGTGAGATAACTCCTCATGTTCACATAGCTACTCAGTGACAGCTAAATTGGAATGAGGACTATCCAACCCTAAAGCTCTGCTGTGGGGGAAATGCTATCAGTTCAGTCTCCTTTGCACCCCTCCTTTGCAGCCTATTGTCCCTGGAGGATCCCAGTGTCTCTGGTGGACTCTTTAGTGTTACTGCTCAACTTGATGAGGCTCTTTTTGCTGGAGGCCCGGAGGCACAAGAAAAGGAAGCAGGGAGTTGTTGAACATGTTTCCAATAGTTCCCATCAGAACATAAGGAGATTAGTATCCCCCAGCAAGAGGAGAGTGAATTACTAATGTTCAGAGAGCCCTGTTTGGGTCACAGCCCTTTCCCTTCATGTGTAAGTTGTTGATGTGAACCTGAACTAAAAAATTGCAACTCCAGCTGCTCCCAGTTGATGTCTGGGGCCCTCTAAGTTTCTTCCTTAGACCCCTTGTTGTCTTTGCCCAAGAGGAGGGAGGGATTTGGAATATGTAGCTGTGACTAAGAAGGGGGAACAGAATGCTAATTACATTTGCCAAACTTTTGCTGAGTTCTACATATTTTATTTCATTTAATCTTCAGAACAATCTCATGAAGCAAAGAAACAACAGGATTTGGAATGTGGCAGACATGGCTTCTCATTCCTGCCTCACCAATTGCAACTTTGCTAAGTGACTTTGCCTCCAAATTTTCTCATGTGCCAAATAGGGTTAAAAACATCTACATCTGGGGCAGCCCGGGTGGCTCAGTGCCTCCTTCAGCTCTGGGCGTGATCCTGGAGACCCAGGATGGAGTCCTGCATCGGGCTTCCTGCATGGAGACTGCTTCTCCCTCTGCCTTTGTCTCTGCCTCTCTCTCTCTCTCTGTGTGTAATTCTCTCTCTCTGTGAATAAGTAAATAAAAATAAAAGACACCTACATCTTATGTGCTCTGAAGGAGTTGGTATAGGTTCCTTCTGAAGGCTTACATATTTAACAAGATGGTAAACACAAAGATTTCATAGCACTACAAAGTTAAAATATCTTGTGTAATACAGAGAGAGACATAGATATAACTATGCCCACCCACAGATGGGAACGGTCATGCCAAGGCCACAGGGACACGGGTGATTGCAGATCTATTTATCTCATAAGTTCCTTCAAGTGCATGGCTCAAGAAATAGTGTATTTTGTACTATTTTGACAGCTCATTACAATTACATTAAAGGAATAATAAAATAAATAAGCTCACAAAGTAAAGAGGTTCAAGGGGATCCTTCAGCTTGTGTAAGATTTTAAGAATTCCAGGAAGATAGGTAGGTGTGGAATGTGTTGGATGAGGAAATAGAGAGATGGAGACTCCAGTCCAGGGAGCCTGCAGGGTGACTGGAGTGTGTGTGTGTGGGGGGGTGGGGTGGGGGGGGGTGGGGAGGGCATGGGAGTTAGATGAAGCCTGTCAGAGCTACAGGGGCTTGGCTTGTAGGTGGCAGGTTGGAATGCGGGGGTTGGAAATAATGAAGACAAGGAGATTGGTTAAAGCTGTATTTGGAGCAGAAGCAACTTCTCCCCAGTTCCTCACCTTTGGTTATAAAATGTCAGGCCTGTCAGAGAAGTTTGCCCCTGTAGATGAAAATGTGTGAAGGTCTTCTAAGGAAATTAATTGTGTGGGTCAAGGCTACTGGTATGAGAAGGAGCCTCTTTGGTGAAACCCTCCACTTGACTTCAAGAAAGCAAAGGGACAAGGCAGTACTTTAATATGCACATAAATTTGGGAAAATAATAAAAATATAAAATAAGAGTGGTGTGCTATGTAAAAGGAAAAGCAAATAATAAGAAAATTATTTTTTTGTTTTTGGTTATTTTTTTTATTGGAGTTCGATTTGCCAACATAACACCCAGTGCTCATCCCATCAAGTGCCCCCCTCAGTTCCCATCACCCAGTCACCCCAAACCCCCCACCTCCCTTTCCACTACCCCTTGTTTATTTCCCAGTTAGGAGTCTCTCATGTTCTGTCTCCCTCACTGATATTACCCACTCATTTTCTCTCCTTTTCCCTTTATTCCCTTTCACTATTTTTTATATTCCCCAAATGAATGAAACCATTTAATATTTGTCATTCTCTGATTGATTTAATTCACTCAGCATAATACCATCCAGTTCCAACCACGTCACAGCAAATGGTGGGTATTTGTCGTTTCTAATGGCTGAGGAATATTCCATTGTATACATAGACCACATCTTTATCCATTCATCTTTCGATGGACACCGAGGCTCCTTCCACAGTTTGGCTATTGTGGATATTGTTGCTAGAAACATCGGGGTGCAGGTGTCCCGGCCTTTCATTGCATCTGAATCTTTGGGGCAAATAACCAGTAGTGCAATTACTGGGTCGTAGGGCAGGTCTATTTTTAACTCTTTGAGGACCCTCCACACAGTTTTCCAGAGTGGCTGCACCAGTTCACATTCCCACCAACAGTGCAGGAGGGTTCCCCTTTCTCCACATCCTCTCCAACATTTGTTGTTTCCTGTCTTATTAATTTTCCCCATTCTCGGATCCCTGGGTGGCGCAGCGGTTTGGCGCCTGCCTTTGGCCCAGGGCGCGATCCTGGAGACCCGGGATCGAGTCCCACGTCGGGCTCCCAGTGCATGGAGCCTGCTTCTCCCTCTGCCTGTGTCTCTGCCTCTCTCTCTCTCTCTCTCTCTGACTATCATAAATAAATAAAAATTAAAAAAAAAAATTTTCCCCATTCTCACTGGTGTCAGGTATTATCTCATTGTGGTTTTGATTTGTATATCCCTGATGGCAAGTGATGCGGAGCATTTCCTCATGTGCGTGTTGGCCATGTCTATGTCTTCCTCTGTGAGATTTCTCTTCATGTCTTTTGCCCGTTTCATGATTGGATTGTTTGTTTCTTTGCTGTTGAGTTTAAGAAGTTCTTTATAGATTTTGGATACTGGCCCTTTATCTGATACGTCATTTGCAAATATCTTCTCCCATTCTGTAGGTTGTCTTTTAGTTTTGTTGACTATATCCTTTGCCATGCAGAAGCTTTTTATCTTGATTAAGTCCCAATAGTTCATTTTTGCTTTTGTTTCCCTTGCCTTCATGGATGTATCTTGCAAGAAGTCGCTGTGGCCAAGTTCAAAAAGAGTGTTGCCTGTGATCTCCTCTAGGATTTTGATGGATTCTTGTCTCACATTTAGATATTTCATCCATTTTAAGTTTATCTTTGTGTTTGGTGTAAGAGAGTGGTCTAGTTTCATTCTTCTGCATGTGGATGTCCAATTTCCCAGCACCATTTATTGAAGAGACTGTCTTTTCCAGTGGATAGCTTTTCCTACTTTGTCGAATATTAGTTGACCATTGAGGGCCCATTTCTGGGTTCTCTATTCTGTTCCATTGATCTATGTGTCTGGTTTTGTGCCAGTACCACACTGTCTTGATGATCACAACTTTGTAGTACAGCTTGAAATTTGGCATTGTGATGCCCCAGGTTCTGGTTTTCTTTTTTGATATTCCCCTGGCTATTCAGGGTTTTTTCCGATTCCACACAAAACTTAAGATGATGTGCTCCAACTCTCTGAAGAAAGTCCATGGTATTTTGATAGGGATTGCATTAAACGTGTACATTGCCCTGGGTAACATTGACATTTTCACAATATTAATTCTGCCAATCCATGAGCATGGATTTCCATCTCTTTGTGTCTTCCTCATCTTCTTTCAGAAGTGTTCTGTAGTTTTTAGGGTATAGATCCTTTACCTCTTTGGTTAGGTTTATTCCTAGGTATCTTCTGCCTTTGGGTGCAATTGTAAATGGGATTGACTCCTTAATTTCTCTTTCTTCAGTCTCATTGTTAGTGTATAGAAATGCCATTGATTTCTGGGCATTGATTTTGTATCCTACCACATTGCTGAATTGCTGTATGAGTTCTAGCAATCTTGGGGTGGAGGTCTTTGGGTTTTCTATGTACAGTATCATGTCATCTGCAAAGAGGGAGAGTTTGACTTCTTCTTTGCCAATTTGAATGGCTTTGATTTCTTTTGTTGCCTGATTGCCGAGGCTAGGACTTCCAGTACTATGTTGAATAGCAGTGGTGAGAGTGGACATCCCTGTCGTGGTCCTGATCTTAGGGGAAAGGCTCCCAGTGCTTCCCCATATTTGCTGTGGGTTTTTCGTAGATGGCTTTTAAGATGCTGAGGAATGTTCCCTCTATCCCTACACTCTGGAGGCTTTTGATCAGGAATGGATGCTGTATTTTGTCAAATGCTTTCTCTGCATCTATTGAGAGGATCATATGGTTCTTATTTTTTTCTCTTGCTGATATGATTAATCACATTGATTGTTTTATGAGTGTTGAACCAGCCTTGCATCCCCGGGATAAATCCCACTTGGTCATGGTGAATAATCTTCTTAATGTACTGTTGGATCCTATTGGCTAGTATCTTGTTGAGAATTTTTGCATCTGTGTTCATCAGGGATATTGGTCTATAATTCTCTTTTTTGGTGGGGTCTTTGTCTGGTTTTGGAATTAAGGTGATCCTGGCCTCATAAAATGATTTGGAAGTATTCCATCCCTTTCTATCTTTTGGAACAGCTTTAGTAGAATAGGTATTGTTTCTTCTTTAAACATTTGATAGAATTCCCCTGGGAAGCCATCTGGCCCTGGACTTTTGTGTCTTGGGAAGTTTTTGATGACTGCCTCAATTTTCTCCATGGTAATTGACCTGTTCAGGTTTTCTATTTCTTCCTGTTCCAGTTTGGTACTTTGTGGTTTTCCAGAAATGCATCCATTTCTTCCCAGTTGCCTAATATATTGGTGTATAGCTGCTCATAATAAAATCGTTTGTATTTCCTCGGCATTGGTTGTGATCTCTCCTTTCTTTCATTTGTGATTTTATTGAGTCTTTTCTCTTTTCTTTTTAATAAGGCTGGCTATTGGTTTATCTATCTTATTAATTTTTTCAAGGAGCCAGATACTGATTTTGTTGATATGTTCTACAGTTCTTTCTCTATTTCATTGAGTTCTGCCTGAATCTTTATTATTTCTTTTCTCCTTCTGGATATAGGTTTTATTTGCTGTTCTTTCTCCAGTTCCTTTAGGTGTGAGGTTAGCTTGTATATTTGAGTGTATATCCTCCGTTTTTTGAGGGATGCTTGTATTGCTATGTATTTCCCCATTAGGACTGCTTATGCTGCATCCCAAAAATTTTGAACAGTTGTATCTTGATTTTCATTAGTTTCCATGGGTCTTTTTAATTCTTCTCTAATTTCCTGGTTGACCCACTCATCTTTTAGCAGGATGCCCTTTAACCTCCACGTATTTGAGTTTCTTCCAAAGTTCTTCTTGTGACTGAGTTCTAGTTTCAAAGCATTGTATGATCTGAAAATATGCAGAAGATAATCCCAGTCATTTGGTAGCAGTTGAGACCTGATTTGTAACCCAGTATTTGGTCTATCCTGGAGAAAGTACCATGTGCACTTGAGAAGAATGTGTATTCAGTTGCATGTGGATGCAAAGTTCTGTAAATATCTGTGAAATCCACCTGGTCCAGTGTGTCATTTAAAGCTCTTGTGTTTCTTTGGAGATGTTGTGCTTAGAAGATCTGTCATTTGCAGAAAGTGCTGTGTAAAAGTCTCCTACTATTAGTGTATTATTATCTAAGTATGTCTTTACTTTGGTTTTTAATTGATTGATATATTTGGCAGCTCCTACAGTAGGGGCATAAATATTCATGATTGTTAGGTCCTCTTGTTGGATAGACCCTTTAAGTATGATATAGTGTCCCTCTTCATCTCTTACTACAGTCTTTGGGATAAACTTTAATTTATCTGATATGAGGATTGCTACCCCTGCTTTCTTTTGAGGACCATTTGAATGGTAAATTGTTCTTCAACCTTCTATTTTCAGGCTGTAGGTGTCCTTTGGTCTAAAATGAGTCTCTTCTAGACAGCAAATATATGGGTCTTGCTTTTTTATCCAGTCTGAAACCCTGCGCCTTTTGATGGGATCATTAAACCCATTCACGTTCAGAGTTACTATTGAAAGATATGAATTTAGTGTCATCATAATACCTATTCAGTCCCTGTTTTTGTGGATTGTTTCTTTGGACTTCCTCTTTCTTTTACAGAGTCCCCCTTAACATTTCTTGCAGAGCTGGTTTGTTGGTCACATATTCTTTCAGTTTCTGCCTATTTTGGAAGCTCATTATCTCTCCTTCTATTCTGAATGAAAGCCTTGCTGGATAAAGTATTCTTGGCTGCATGTTCTTCTCATTTAGGACCCTGAATAGATCCTGCCAGCGCTGTCTGGCCTGCCATGCCTCTGTGGAGAGGTCTGCTGTTAATCTCATATTTCTCCCCAAATAAGTTAGGGATCTCTTGTCTCTTTGTTGCTTTAAGGATTTTCTCTTTATCTTTGGAATTTGCAAGTTTCACTATTAAATTTTGGGGTGTTGAAGAATGGTTCTTATTGATTTTAGGGGGGACCTCTCTATCTTCTGAATCTGAATGCCTGTTTCCCTCCCCAAATTAAGGAAGTTCTCAGCTATGATTTGTTCAAATGTCCTTTCCTGCCCTCTGGCCATCTCGGCACCCTCTGGAACCCCAATTATACGTAGATTTTTCCTTCTGAGGCTGTAATTTATTTCCCTTAACCTTTCCTCAGGGTCTTTTAATTGTTTTTCTCTTTTTTTCTCAGCATCCTTCCTTGCCATCAACTTGTCTTCTATGTCACTCACTCATTCTTCTACCTCACTAACTCTTCCTTAGGACTTGTAGTTTGGATTCTATCTCATTTAATTGATTTTTAATTTCAGTATGATTAGATGCAAAGTATGCAGTTATGAAGTCTCTTGAATCCTTTATGCTTTTTTCCAGAGCCACTAGTAGCTTTATAATTGTGCTTCTGAATGGGCTTTCTGACATCATATTGTAATCCAAATTCTGTAACTCTGTGGCAGAGGGTATTGTTTCTGATTCTTTTGTGGTGATTTCTTCGTTCTAGTCATTTTGCTCAGTGCATAGTGGCTGTATGGGCAGGCTGAATCAAGAATATCAACTGCAACCTAAGTAAATTTCACCTTAGATGATTCTGCCACGGTCAGAGACCAGAAATTGAAAACATATATCAGAATGAAATAAAACAAAAGGACTACTACAGTGAAAAACAAATTTAAAAACAAAGTAGTAAAAAATAAAAGGCCAGGAATCCCAAAGAAGAGAAAAAAAAAAAAAGAACGAAAAGGAGAAGAAAAAAAAGGGGGGTACTGGGATTTTGTGGTGTGATGACGTTGTAGTGGAGGGAGAATGTAGTCTACTTGAAGGGTTTTAGAGGGTTACCCTCTTGTTTCTGATTATTAAGTTCTGTATTTTAGAAGATGCTCAGTCTCAAATTTATATAAACCAGAAATACTTGTAGAGAGCCTCATCATTGACCACAAAAACTGAAATGAGATAAAAGACTGGGGCAGAATGGGAATGAGAAATCTCATAGAATGAACCAGCACAGTATAGCACTTGGTTCTGGGTGAATGCGGGTCATGTTTTATAAGGTATTAACTTCTGCCATTGTAGAACAAAATGAGGCAGATAAAACAAAAAACACAAAAGAAACAAACAAACAAAAAACATATCCTGTATATCTCCCAAAATTACGTTGAGTATGTTGAAGGGAATTTAGAAGTGGAAAATATATCTAGGACTTGTAATTGTAGAAATATGAAAGTCAAAAAGGAAGAATCTTAAAAATTTAGAAGTGGTAAAATATTTTAGTTAAGGTGGGAAAAGAAAAAAAATGGAAATTTACAGTCTGATATATAAATGAGTTGTACTGGAAAAAGGAAGAAAAACAAATAGGAGGGTTACCTTCTGGTTTTATATACTGTAATCCCTCGACTTCCAGCGCTGGTGGGTCAAGAACTTGCTCTTCCCCTGTCCTTCCAGCTGGTCTTCTGGGGGAGGGGCCTGCTGTGCTGATTCTCAGTGTGTGCACCTGGGGGAGCTGCCCTGACTCCTGCCAGGTGCTGTTGACCCCATGAGGCCTCTGTCCCCTGGTGGCCCCGCCTCTCCCAGGCACCCGGTGACACCAGGAGGAGCGACACTGGCGGTGGCCAGATCTCTGGCCCTGGAGTCAGCTCCCATAGTAACCATCGCAGACTCCCAGTCCGCAGGGGCCTGGGTGCTCCCGGGACGGGGGCGCTGATCTGCACAGCTCGGGGGCGCCCGGGGCAGGAGCATCCTCACTCTCCTGTGCCCTCCCGCCTCCGCCTGTCCCGGGGCAGCGCAGGATCCTGGCTGCGTCCGCTGGGCGCCCTGGGCTCCGGGGCCTGCGCTGCCGGAATCTGCTCCCGGGGGGCGGCCTCGAAGGCAGCAGGTGCAGCCCCCTCCTCCGGAGCCGCCGCCTGACCCCCGGCTCCTCCCCGAGGCCCCGCGGGCGCCCCAGGCCTGTTCCGAGATTGGCCCGCGGTGCGCGGCGCAGCCCCGGGGCTCACTTCTCTGCTAGTGACCCCGGGAGACTGGAGGCTCCACCGCCCCTCCTGGGATCCTGCCCGAGTTCCCTGCTAAGCGCGTTTCTGTCCCGGAAGAACCCAGGATTTTTTAAAGCTCCTGCCTCTCTGGGGCTGGGCTTTCTTGTCCCAGAGGGTTTTGCTGCCCGGCCTCAGCCTGGCTCTTCGCGGGGCCCCTCCCCCACTTGATTCTTTTTTATTTTTTATTTTTCCCGCCTTCCTACCTTGTTAGAAGGAAACCCCTTCTCTTTGTAGCGTTCCAGCTGTTCTCTCTTTAAATCTCAGGTCGAATTCGTAGGTTTTTCAGGATGGTTTGAATATTATCTAGGTAAGTTGGTGGGACCAGGTGAGGTGAGGACCCTACTCCACCAGGTGAGGTGAGGACCCTACTCCTCTGCCATCTTTCCCTGCCCCGGATATCAAGAAAATTATTTTTGACAATGACAATAACAACATACAAATGAATTATACAGACAATTAACAGTATATAGATCTTCCCCAATTTAACAAACCCATTGTAAGATGAAAATATACATCATCAATGCATTTAATCCACCGAACCTTCCAAAGATCATAACTTAGTGTATGCTGAGACCATTTATATTAGCCTACAGCTAGGCAAAATCATCTAACACAAAGCCTATTTTTATCGTAAAGTTTTGATTATCTCATAGAATTTGTCAATGCTGTACAGAATGCGAGAAATAGAATAGTTGTATGAGGACAGAATGGTTGTATTTGTGTGGGTTGTTTGCCCCCGTGATCATGTGGACCAGGAAGTGCTACTGCTCAGAATCATGAAAAAGGATGAATCCCACATATTGCTAGCCATGGAAAAGATCAAAATTCAAAATTCCAAGTACAATTTCTACTGAATATGTATTGCTTTCATACCACTGTAAAGTCTAAAAATCCTAAATTGAGCAGTCCTAAATTGAGACCATCTGTATTGGTTAAAATGAAAATCCAGTTAAAGAGGTGAAAGTCAAAGCTGAAGGAATGAATGATAATTTGTTTTTGCTTTTATTTCCCTTGACTCAGGAGACGTATCTAGAAAGATGTTGCTATATCCTATGTCAGAGAAATTACTGCTTATGCTCTCTTCTGAGCTTTTTTTTTTTATGGTTTCTGTTCTCACATTTAGGTCTTTAATCCATTTTGAGTTTAGTTTTTTGTAGGATGTAATAAAGTGGTCCTGTTTCATTCTTTTGCATGAAGCCATCCTGTTTTCCCAACACCATTTGTTGAAGATACTGTCTTTTTTCCGATTTTATATTCTTGCCTCCTTTTGTAGATTAATTGGCCATGTAAGTATGTTTTTTTTTTTTTCTGGGCTCTTTATTCTGTTCCATTCACCTATATATCTATTTTTGTGCAGATACCAGACTGTTTTAATTGCTACAGTTTTGTAGTATAGTTTGGAATCTGAAATTGTGTTATCTCCAGGTTTGTTTTTCCTTTTCAAGATAGCTTTGGCTATTTTCTCATTACACACACATTTTTGTATCATTCTTGTTCTGTGAAAGCACTGTTGGCATTTTGATAGGGATTACATTGACTCTGTATACTGCTTTGGGTAGTATGGACATTTTAGCAATATTTGTTCTTCCAATCCATGAACATGGAATCTTTCTAGTTATTTGTGTCCTCTTCAATTTCTTTCATCAGTGTTTTATAGTTTTGACAGTACAAGTCTTCCACCTCCTTGCTTAAATTTATTCCTGGATATTGTATTCTTTTTGGTGCAATTGTAATCCCAGGCTAAAAGCAAAATGAGAAAATAAGAGAAAAAAATGAGTGATGAGATAGGAAGCCCAATTAATACACATTTCTCAAAGAAGAGCAGAGAAAATGGATGAGAGGAATTTACACGTAAATATATATGAGGAAGACAAGAAGAACAAGTGGACAAGGAGGAGGGATTTATTAAGAGCTAAATTTTGAAACAGATTTATTTATTTTAAAGATTTTATTTATTTAATTTGACAGAGAGAGAGAGCACTCACACAAGTAGGGGGACCAGCAGAGAGAAAGGGAGAAGCAGGCTCTCTACTGAGCAGGGAGCTAGATGCAGGGCTTGATCCCAGGACCCTGGGGTCATAACTTGAATTGAAGGCAGATGCTTAACTGATGGAGCCACCCAGGTGCCATGAAAGGATTGAATCAAAAAATACATATAAATGCATGTTATTTAATTTTAGAACAAAAGTAATAAGGAGAAGAAATTTAAAAGCTTTCAGAGACAAGTGGTTTAGTGAGGGTAACAGGTGCTTTCTATGGAAGACTCAAGTCAGACTGGCATCAGGACTCATATCAATAATACAGAATGTAGAAGACAACAGAGCAATGCTGTCAAGCTCAGGGGTAAACATGACTTTCACCTTTTCTTCTTATACCTGGCCGAAGATCAGTTGTCTTGAGAGAAGAATAAACACATCTTTGGATATGTAAGGACTCAACAGTTTTAGTTCTTATGCAGCAGAAAGCTGTTGGAGAATAAAATCTGTCAGAACATAGGAAAATGGCTAGGCAGAGGAGCCCCAGATGCAGGCGACAGTGGGTGTGGAGGGCAGGACAGAGAGGTTCCAGTGCTTTCATTGCGTTCTGGAGGATGGTGAACTTCAGGAGGGATAATACTACAGGAGACAAGATGATTGAGCAGCTGGATATAACTGAAAATGTGGTAAGAATCCATACATTGCTTCCCCACAGAGGAAAAAATGCTGACTAAAAACCCAGAAAAACAAACAAAAAGCTGTAAAAATAAGACAAATTCGAGGCTTACTAAAATATGGCATTATTTTGGACCATTGATGGAGTATGAGAAAAGATCATTCATTTCCCCCTAAGTCCTTCCCCCAGGGAGAAGTAGGGGAGAATGGGACTGGGAGGCAGGCAAATGGAGAGTCACCAGTACAGAAGTCAGGGCATATTGCTTGCAGTTGGCAAGTCAAAAACTAGATAAAAAGCATTATCTAGAAAAATTATGTAACTAACTGGAGATCTACTGTTCACGATGGTATAAAGGGCATTTGGAGAGCAGACTGTAGATGGGAGGATAGGGTGGAAGAGGGTTACTTTTAAAACAAAGGCCCCCTATGATATTCGAATTGCCCCCTTTTTTAATTTTTGAAGGACACTTGTAAACCACAGGGAAAACCTAAAATATCAAATCAACCAACAAAACCCCCAAAACAAAACAAAACAAAACAAAACAAAACAAAACAACAACAACAACAAAAACCTTTCAGCTGCCTGAGAAAATGGGCTTGATCTGGCAAGATGAAATTGAGGAACAAATTCATTTAATTACCTTAGCTCAGTCCCCAGTCTCAACTCCACTTGCAGCATGATTTAGGGTCTGTGTGGCAAGAGAGGTGTCTCAGTCTCTACCATACCCTTAAAAGACTGGCCCTAAGCCCCCACCCCCACACTCCAATCAATTCCAGCTAAGTCTCCAAGCAGAAACAATAATCCACTTTCTCCCAGTATACCATCCAGATCAGTACCATCATGCATTACCATTTCAAGTCACTACTGAAGTTCAAGGTTCACAGGCTCTTCATCCCACCCAACTCTTAAATCCTCAGTGGGAGCCCATCACCCATTCCCCTGACTCTCCAACCCCTTCTACAGGCACTCCAATGCTCACATTCCTACCAACAAATCTATGTATGTGTTGATATATCTAAATATTACAACTGTACTTAGGAGGAATAGATGCATTAATAATATAGTATGAATTTGAGTCTAATAGATAATGTCAAACTGTTCCCCAAATTGCCAATTTCCATTGCCACTGGCAGTGGAGGGAGCTGTCAATATTCCACCTCTTCCAAGCACTTGGTATTTTGAGTCTTTGAAATTTACCTGCTCTCAGTTTAGTGTGTAGGAGTATTTCATTGTGGTCTTAATTGGCACAAATAAATACATCAGATAAGATGATCAGTGAGGTTGAGCACTCCAAGAAATTAGAAAGAGACCATGAGCAGTGAGTGGGCTGCTAGAATGATCCCCATGTCTATCTCTGGCATGCACTTAGTGCCAATGGATAAGATACTTTCTTTCTTAGATTTGTAGCTTTCTTGTATGTGATATGCCTAACATATGTGTAACAACAACTTTCTTTGTAGATCTGTGGTGAGAATTACAAATGATACAAATAATGTGGCTGAAGCATAATGGGCACTCCATAAATACTCTTTTAATTATCTTTATTCACTGGGTATTAAAAGCCACCAAAGCATAAGAAGCAGACAGAGCTCCAGGAAACTGCGAGGAAGCAGCAGGGGCCTTGGGCATCAACTTAAAAAAAAAAATTATTTATTTATTTATTTATTTATTTAAGAGAGAGAGAGAGAGAGAATGAGCAGAGGGAAAGAACAGAGGGAGAGGAACAAGCAGACTCTGGGCTGAGCATGGAGCCTTATGTGGGTTTTGATTCCATGGCCCTGAGATCTTGACCTAAGCTAAAACCAGGAGTCTGCCCCTCAGCCAACTAAGCCACCCAGGTGTTCTGAGAGTTAACTTTTGAGTGACTCCCTGTGATAGTTTGTATTATTATAAATATTTATGCTTCACTTCCCAAGCAAAAGCCAGTATAGTGCCCTGCTGTATGGATGTTGGGCTTGGCCATGAGATTTATTTTGGCCAATGGAAGCTGAGTGGACATGACCTAAGCCACATCCCAGGGGAGGCTTGGAATGTGTTTGCATTGTTTAGCCTGACTTCTTGTCCTCTAGCCCTCCACCCTGGGAAGAGCATGCCCCTGGTGGCTGCTGCTTCATCAGCTGTGTAAGGCTTTGGAAGCCTCACTGGCTCGTACTATGCCATTTTGATGCCTTGATTCAGCTGTGAATGCCTGTGTTGAGAATTGCTGGCAATGATGACAGTCTGAGACATATCAGAATTTCATTGTGTATAGCAACAATGAAAAATAATAAACATGAAATAGATTTTTCTTTGCAGAGAGGAATTAATATGACAGTAGACAGATATCTAATATTCATCCCTGAAGATGTTAGTGCTTGTTTTCTCAGAAACACGAAACAATAAAACAAAGATCTTTCTGCTTTGAAAAGAGAAAAAAAACAGCTAAAGGAAACAGCATCAATTTAATTATAGTTTTCTCTGTGCTGATGAAACTTACAGGGTGGAAATAAATTCCACAAAACTGGAATATTTAAGCATGGAAAAAAGTTATATCAGAATATAGAACTATTTTCTGAACAGTAGACTTTAGACATTGTCTGGTTTTATAACCCTTTTATCTATTTGTCATGAGGGAAAGGGTTGATCCTTGGTATGAGGTATTCACTTACCCTCCCATCCACCTATCTACTCAGCTATTTGTCTACCCATCCATGGACCCAATCTTTCATTTATTGAACTGATGGCCCAGCGTGTGCCAGATACTGTGCTAGGTGTAGAAGATATTGAGAGGAGTCAGGCATACAGTTGCAGAGCATTGGAGAAAGACACCTGATAGAAAATCCCCAGAGAGTGCTGTAGATGCTGCTGGATATCCAGGCAGGGTTCCTTCTCTGGGAGGCTGCAGCAGAGTGCAGTGTTCCCACATCACGTCCAGACTCTTCGAGACAAGTCTTGTTATTCTTTCATAAGTCCCACAGCAGTTGGCACAGTGGAGCACACAGAGACAGCAGGTGGTTGACATTATGTGGTGCGGAGGTAGTGGACTCTTCTCCCACAGTTACCAAATTTTGGGGATCTGGCTAGCCCAACCTTGTGGCTTTATTCACCTGGCTCCATGTCTTTGCCCAATACCCATGTGGGCAACACTCTAATCTATGCCTGATATCCTCCACTCAGCTATTCCTTTTAAAATGTTTGTCTCTTCTACCTAGTGTTTGAGGCAAAAACAAGCACTATATTCCCTTTTTAGCTTTAGTGTCCTACTTCAACTACCATTCAGACTGGGAAATATCTATTGCCTCTATGTCATCTTGACAATTATATGAGTTAATACACATAAAGCACTAAGAATAGTATCTAGCAAATAGTGAGCTCTCAAAAATGTATTGATATTATTATTGATATTATTATTAGCTAATATATCTTTTTGTGCTTCCATGAAAATTTCTGAATGACTTATCAAAAACTAAATAAATTTGAAACACAGAGAGCTATCTTTCAACTGAGAATTGTCATTTCCAATTCCCTAAGATATGAAAGTCTCAGCTTTACCATCATAGATTAATGATATATTAATTTGTTACTTTTAATGCAATGTTTGAAAAATAGCATCTTATTGCTCTTTTAATTTGAATTTTTTATTGAAAGTGAGACTGCACATTTTTTCAGATTTATTCTTGCATAGCCTATTTGTGTTCTCTTTGTGAACTGCCTGTTTAGGACTTTTGTCCATTTGATCCTTGTGGGATTCTCTCTAATCTCATTGATTTGGTAGAACTTTTTATATATTGTTAATAACTATGGTACCTCAATCTGGTAGGGGTTACTGAAGATATACATATGTTAGCACCATTAGAATGTACATTCAAGATTAGTGCATTTTACTGCATGTTAGTTATAATCCAGTGAAACATTTTTAAAGATAGGAAATGAGACAATACAAACATACCCACAGAAAACTCAGGTATCGCATTTATTACACATAAACACTATAATATGTACAAAGAGCTAACAAAATGAAGAATTTTATCAGGAAACTATAAAAAATGTCTATATGAACATTCTAGAAATAAAAATGCAATAATAACCTATATTAATTAAGAACTCAATAGATGAGTTTCACAACAGATTGGATAGACTTACAACAGAATTAGTAAATTGGAAATCTGGTCAGTAGAAAATAAATAGATTGAAGCATGGAGAGAAAAAAACATGCAAAATACAGTAGAAGAATATGAGACAGATGGAGCATGGTGAAAATATATAACACAGAATTACTGGAGTGCCAGGAGAGGTGAAGAGAATGACATGGGGTAGAAGCTATACTTGAAAAAAATCATGGTTAATATTTTTCCCCAAATGACAAAAAACATCAAGTCACAGTTTCAATAAGCGCTTTAAACTTCAAGCAAAATAAGTGCAATAAATAAACCTATGTTTAAACACATCACAGGAAAAGTGGTGAGAAACAAGACAGAGAGAGTCCTAAAGGCAGCTAGAGAGAAAGGACATGTTACCTTCAAAGGAGGAATGCTTAGATTGAAAACTGACTACTCTTTTCTATTGGCAATGCGGTTGAACTAGATTTTCTTTTTGTACATATTTAAAATGATACGCAGAAAAATAATATGAAGGTATTTGCATTTAGGGGAAACTCCAGATATAGAGGTTATAGCTATATTTCAGGGATGTGGCCCTTTGAAGTTATTTTCCACCTCATCTCAACTTTGCAAATTGTCTGTAGATTTAATCAGGCCTATTTTGCTTTAAAAACAAACAAAAATATGTTCAATCACCTATGTGATTTGTTAGTTTTGGTTCAGAAAACCAGTTGGCTGCTCTCTCAAGTCAGAGCTTTCTAGGGAAAGGAGACCTGTCAAGTTTGACAGCAGCTCATGTGAACAGTAGAATAAGTGCCAGGCTTCAAAGGCAACTATTTTAAAGGGGAAAAAAAAAAAAGCTTAAATGCTTACTAGACAAAAATATTATAAAATGTGAGATGAAAAAAGTGACTTTAAAGATTAAAAAACTTTATTTTTTTTAAAGCAGTTATAGATTAACCAAAAAATTGAGTTGATAGTATAGCAAATTCTATATATACATCTCTCCTTAAACAGTTTCCCTTATTAGCAACATCTTGCATGAGTATGGTACATTTGTTGTCATCAACGAACCAATATTGGTATATATTAATTAAGTCTGTAGTTTATATAAAGTTTCACTCTTTCTGTATGGGTTTTGACAAATGAATAATGTTATATATTACAACTATTATACAGAATAGTTTCATTGCCTTAAAAAATCCTAGTGGTCCATCTATTCATCTTCCCCAAATACTTGACAACTACTGATAATTTTTGTTTCTGTAGTTATTACCTCTTCCAGAATGTCAGATACTTGGAATCATACAGTATATGTCGCCTTTTCAGATTGGTTTCTTTCATTTAGCAATATGCGCTTAAGCTCCCATCATGTCATATCATGGCTTGATAGCTCATTATTTTAAATTGTTGACTAATAAATATTCCACTGTATGGATTACCATATTGAAGAATAACTACGTTACTTCTAGGTTTTGGAAATTATAAATATAATTATAAACATTTGCATGCAGTTTGTCCAGGTATGAGTTTTGAACTCAAATGGTAAATACGTGGGAGAGCTGGATTACGTGGTAAGAGCATGTTTAGTTTTATAGGAAACTGGTAAACTATCTTGCAAATTGGTTGTATAATTTTGCATTGTCAGCAGCAGTGAATGAGAATCCTTTTGCTTCTCATTTTTGCCAGCATTTGGTACTTTAACATTTTTTTGGATTTTAGTAATCTTAAGTATTTCATTGTTTCAATGTTGAGCATTGTTTCATATACATATTTGCTACCTGTCTACTTTTGTTAGTGATATGTCTGTCTAGATTATTTGCCTATTTTTAATAGGGTTGTTTGTTTTGTTGCTGTTAAATTTTTAGAGCACTTTGTATTTTGGGTAAAAGTCCTTTATCAGATATGTTTTTCAAAGATTTTCTCCCAGTCCGTGGCTTAACAGAAGTTTTTATTTTTTATAGAGTCCAATTTAGCATTTTTTTTCTCTTATTAGTCATGAGCCTAAAAACTCATCTCTAAACCAGGAGAACTTTGAATTTCTCGTATGATGCCTTCTAGAAGTTTTATAGTTTGGATTTTAAATCGGGTCTGTGATCCATTTTGATTATTATTGTTCTTATTATTATTATTATTGAAGATATAAGGCTTGGAGCTAGACTTATTTATTTATTTAGCATATGGATGTTCACTTCTTCCAACACCATTTGTTGAATAAAGTTGTCTTCTCCATTGAGTTGTCTTTGTTCCATCAAAGACCATTTGACTATATTTGTGTGGCTCTATTTCTGAACTTGCTAATCTGTTTGGTTGATGTATATGTCTGTTTTTCCACCAATACACATAGTCTCATTTGCCTAAGCTTTATAGTAAGTCTTAAAGTTGGGTACTGTACATTTGCCAAGTTTGTTCTTCTCCTTCAGTATTGTGTTATTTTGAATCTTTTGTCTCTCCATATAAACTTTGGAATCAGTTTGTCAATATGTATTACGTAATGTGTTGGGACTTTTATTAGGATTGCTTTGAACTACTAGATCAAGTTGGGAAGAATTAGCATCCTAACAATATCAAGTCTTCCTTTCCATGAACATAGATTATCCCTCCACTTATAAAGATATTCTTTGATTTATTTCATGACAGTTTCGTCATTTCCCACATACAGATTCCTTACATAGTGTTTTTCCTTATATTTATACCAAATTATTTATTTTTGGGGGTATAATATAAATGGTATTAAAAAATTTCAAACTCCAGTTGTTCAACACTGATATGTAGGAAAGCAATTGAATTTGTATATTAACCATGCATCCTACAAACTTTCTATATTCACTTAGTTTCAGGAATTTTTTATTGAGTTTTGGGGATTTTCTACATAGATAATCATGTCATCTGCCAACAAAGACAGTTTTATTCTTCTTAATTTGTATTCCTTTTCCTTTCCTTTCTTCTTTGTCTTATTGCATTAGCTACCAGTCTTAGGTAGATGTTTCTCAACATTAAGTATAATGCTATGAGTAGGTTTTTAGTTTTATTTTGTTTTGTTTTGCTTTTTTTTAGATTTTCTTAATCAGACTGAAGGAGTTTCCTCAAAGTAAGAAGTTAGGCTTTTGTTGTTGTTGTTTATTTGCTTGTTTGTTTTTATCACAAAAGAGTGTTATGGTTTCAAAAAAGCTTTTCTAAGATATGATCACATGGTTTTCTTTAGCCCATTGCTATTATGGATTGCATTAATTGATGTTTTTGAATGTTGACCATCCTCCCATACATAGAGTAAATCCTACTTGGTTGAGGTGTATAATTTTGTTTATACATTGTTAAATTTGATTTGTTAGTATTTTGTTGAGAATTTTATTGAATTTATGTTTATGAAAACTTTCTTATAAGATCTCTATCTGGTTTCAGTACTAATGACCTTATAGCTTCTATGTTTTTGGAAGATATAGCAGAGAATTTGTATTATTTCTTCCTTTAATGTTTGGTAGAATTCATAAATAGAACCATCTGGGCCTGGCACTGTCTTTTATGGAAGTTTAGTAATATTGATTCAATTTTTTAATATATATAGGCTTATTCACATTATATATATATAAATATATATAAATTATATATATACACATACATTTTTTATTGAATATGGGTAAGTTGTACCTTTCAATGATTTGACTTATTTCATTTGTTATCAAATTTATAATTAATCATAATATTCCTTTACTATCCTTTTAATATCCATGGGATCAGTAGTAATAGCTTCTCTTTCATTTCTCATATTACTAATTTATGTGTTCTCTTTCCACTACTCCCTTATTTTTTTTTTTTTTTTTTTTTTTTTGAAACTTCAACAATCTTTTATTCCCAAACTCACTGGGGGTTAACCCTTTCCCTGGCTAACAGATCAGTAGCATCTCTAAGAGGATCTAGGATGGAAGTGCAGATCTAACAAAGATTGTCTCCCCAACAAAGGATTACAAAATACATATATACATCTGCATAAGTATTCTTAAAACAGCAAAATTCACCAGTGTTGCAGGGGGAAAAAAAATCCCTCCGTGATTTCAGTCAATAAAAAAAACCAACAACAAAAAAAACCAAAAAACAAAAACAAAAACCCAGCATCTGGCAGTCTGTGCGGCCTTAAAAACCCCAACTTAGGACACATCTAGGAGAAAAGCATTTCTTTGCTTAAAAAAATAAAGTTTAAAAATTCCCCCTTCTCTTTCTTCCAGTTCAACTCCCACAGCTGTTCCTAAAGACACGCAGAGAACTATAAAAACAAGCCCCAGCTCACTCCCTTCTGCCGGTCTGTGAGGGCTCTGTGAAGGCTCGCATGGTCTGTGAAGGCTCCCACGGAGGATTAGTCCTCAGGAATTGTCATCCCTAAAGTTCTGAGTACTGGCAACCGCCTCCTGCTCCCTCTAAGGAAGGGCCTGAGGGCCCAGGGAAGGATTGAGGGAACAGTGTTCTTGGCCAAGAACTGGGATCCCAGGTGGGGCAAAGCAGGGGAGGGGAGGCCTTCCTAGATAAACACACCCAACCACCTTACAGTCTAAAGTCTAACCTGCCAGGTAAAAACAAGTCACAGTTGACTGTATCAAAGAGGTGCTTCCATCCTGTCCCCTTTTACCATACAGGTGACAGAACAAGCCTCAAGTATTTGACCTCCGCTCTCTCCCAGATACTGTGACATCAGGTTTTAGGCTGAAGCCATTTTGCAAAGACAGCCATATGGTCCCAGGGTAGAGCCTTTGCAGCTTCTGTCTGGATAAAGCTGCCACTCCTGGCAAATATTTCGATAGCAGCTTCTAGAAACTGCCCCGGAGACAGCACCTCGCCCCCCAGTTCAGGGTCACAGATCCTTCCAGTTGATGGGCTCCTTGCCAGACTTCTGCAGCAGCTCATTGGTTTTAGAGAAATGTCTACACCCAAAGAACCCTCTGTAGACCGACAACGGGGAGGGGTGCGCAGTCTGCAGCACATGGTGACGTTTCCTATCGATGGCACTGCCTTTCTTCTGAGCATAAGAGCCCCAGAGCAAGAAGACAAGGCCACTGGAGTTCTGATTTAGCCAGGACACTACCGCATCAGTAAATTGTTCCCATCCTCTCTCCTTATGAGAATTAGCCTGATGTGCCCGGACGGTGAGGACAGCGTTGAGTAAGAGAACACCTTGCTTGGCCCACCCAGATAAATCTCCGTGACCAGGATGAACGAAACCATCAATGTCTGTAGACAGCTCTTTATAAATGTTTTCCAAACTGGGTGGAGGTGGAACAGGTCTTTGAACACTAAAGCAGAGCCCATGGGCTTGGTTGGGTCCATGATATGGATCCTGTCCCAAGATGACAACCTTCACATGTCTTATGTCACACATTTGGGTCCAGGTAAAGACTTGGTGTGGGGGTGGATACACAGTGTAATGTTTTCTTTCTTCCGCAACAAAGCCCATTAGCTTTATGAAATACGGCTTCCCGAACTCTGCGCTGAGCGGCTTCTTCCAACTCTCACCAAAACCCACAGGCACATTGCGGGCCGCGAGCCTAAGCAGGGCTGCGGCCTTGTTCCTCTGGATGCGGACCAACTGCTCGGGGCTCAGCGGCGAGGAGGGCGGCGTGCCGGGGTCCTCCTGCCCGGCCCGGGCCTTCTTGGCGGGGCTGGCCGCTGCATCGCCGCTCTCCTCGGCGGCCGCCGCCACGCCGGTCCCCGGGTCGGCCGGCTCAGGGCTGCGGGCACGTCGCTTCCCGCCGGGGGTCGGGGAGAAGAAGGAGTAGAGCGTCTTCTGGCCGATCATCCCGGAGCCGAAGAGCGCGGACGCGCGCCGCCCGGGGACCCGCCCCACTACTCCCTTAGATAGCCTAGTTAGAAGCTTGTCTATTTCTTTTTTGAGAAAACAGATTTTGATTATATTGATTTTTCTCTATTATTTCCAATTCTCAATTCCTCGATTTCTGCCCTGATTTTATTATTTATTTTCTTATACTTGCTTTAGGTTTACATTGCTCTTATTTTCTATAGTTTCCTAATGTGGAAAATTAGATTACAGATTTTAGGGTTTTTTTTTTCCTTTTCTAATACATACCTTTAATGCCAATAATTTCTTTTTAAGAACTTTTTTCCACAAATTTTGATAAGCTGCATTTTCATTTTCATGCTGCATGAATTTCAATTCCAATTTTCATTTTTGATGAGCTGCATTTCATTTTCACATTTTCAAAATATTTAGTTCAAAATATTTTAAAGCTTCTCTTGAGACATCTTCTTTAACTCATGTGTTTAGAAGTGTGTTGTTTAATCTCCAAGTATTTTGAGATTTTCCAGCTATCTATGCCATTATTGATTCCTAATTTAATTTCATTATGGTCTAAGAGCAGACATTGTATGATCTAATTCTTTTGAATTTGTTAAGGTGTGTGTTTTATATCTCAACATATGATCTATCTTGAAGAATGTTCCACTTGAGCTGTAGAAGAATGTGTATTCTGTGTTGAATGAAATGTATAAATGTCAATTAGATCCAGTAGATCAATAGTGCTGTTCAGTTCAATTATGTCCTTACTGATTTTCTGTCTGCTGGATCTGTCAGTTAATGATGGAAGGATGCTGGGGTCTTGAACTGCAACAGCAGATTTTCTCTTTCTTTCTGCAGTTCTATCAACTTTTCACCCAGAAATTTTGATGCTCTATTGTCAAGTATATAGTTGCTAAGAATTATTATGTATTCTTGGAGAATTAATCTTTTTATCATTATGTGATGCTTCTCTTCATGACAATTTTCTGTTCTGAAGTCTACTCTGTCTGAAATTAATATAGCTACTCTAGCATTCTTTTGATTAGTGTTAGCTTGGTATAGCTAACTCTAACCCTTTACTTTTAATTTATTTGTGTCTTCATATTTAAATTAGGTTTCTTACAGACAATATACAACTGAGTTTTCAAAAAGATTTCTCTTTGGAAATTTTTTCATTTGTACATTCAGAATATTTATATTTAAAGTAATTATTGACATAGTTTGCCTACCATCTCTGTTTTTATTTGTTGCCCTTATTCTATGTTTCTATTTTTGTCTTCTATTCTTTTTCCGGCATTTTAGGTTTTAAATTGAGGATTTTTATTGTTCCATTTATTTCTTCTCTTGCCATATAAATTATGTTTATTAAATTTTGTTTTACTGGTTTCTCTAAGGTTTTTAATTAGAATTACAACTAATCCAAGTTGACTTTCAAATAGAATTGAACTGCTTCCTAGGCAGTACAGGTAACTTATAACAGAGCATCCCCAATGCCTTTCTGCCTTCTCCTATGACACTGCTGTCATTCATCTCACTTACCTATAAGCTATCATCACCCAATATATTATTGCTATTGTTATTTGTAACAGTTACCTATTAGACCAGTTAAGAATAAGAAAAATAATGGATTTTATTTTAACCTACCTTTTCTAAAATTATTTAGTCCTATATATAAATTCATATTTCTGACCTATATGATTTTCCTTTTTTCAAAGAATTTCTTTTAACATTTCTTGCAAGGCATAACTATTGGTGACATATTGTCTAGCTTTTTCTAAAGGTATGTTTATTTCTTCTTCACATTTAAAGGATAATTTTACTGGGTTTTGAGTTTTGGATTGGTGTCCTTTTTTCTTTTGATAACTTTAAATATTTCACTCTATTCCTTTTTTGCTTCCATGGTTTTTGGAGAGAGGATCGATATAATCCTTATTTTTGGTCCTCTGTAGGTAACGTGTTTCCCCCAACTCTCCTGGCTTCTTTCAAGATCTCTTTGTGTGTGAATGGTTTTGTTGTTGTTTTTGTTTTTCAGTTGGAATATGATGACCTGGGTATGTTATTGGCTTATTTCTGGAATTTTTCCTGCTTGATGTTCTCTGATCTTCCTGGATTTGTGGTTTCTTGCCTGCCATTGATTCTGGAGAATTCCCTGCCAGCATTACTAAAAACATTTATTTTGCTCCTTTTTTTTTTTCTGCTTCTGGTATCCCTATCATGCAATGTCACACCTTTTTTTTTTTAATTTATTTTTTATTGGTGTTCAATTTACTAACATACAGAATAACCCCCAGTGCCCGTCACCCATTCACTCCCACCCCCCACCCTCCTCCCCTTCCACCACCCCTAGTTCGTTTCCCAGAGTTAGCAGTCTTTACGTTCTGTCTCCCTTTCTGATATTTCCCACACATTTCTTCCCCCTTCCCTTATATTCTAATAATGTCACACCTTTTGCGATTGTCTCACAGTTCTTCGATATTCTGATCCTTCCCCCCTCCCCCATTCTTTATTTCTCTTTGTCTATCAGCCTGAGAAGTTCCTCTGACACATTTTCAAGCTCACTGGTTCTTTCCTCAACCCAGTGCAGTCTACTACTATAGCATTCAGTTTGTCCCAATTGAGTTCCTTTCAGGAAATGCTGTGTTGGAATCTTGAGAGAATGGGCAACGCTGAACTGGTAATGTGAAGACTGGAAATGTCATATTACCACAGTTGACTGTGCAAATTAGCCACAGAAGGAACTTGTATGTAGAAAGGGAGATTGAAGCAGTTATGAAGACTCAAGGGGAAGAAAAGGAAGAGAAATCATGAAACACCAGGACCAATAGAGCCATCTTGCAATCAGAGGGGGATCTAGCTTGATGGCAAAATCAATGCACCAACAACAGAAAGGTGAGAAAAAATGGTTCCCTGTAGACTTCTCTGAGTTGGCCAATTAATCCTGAAGATCATTCTATCAACAGATTTCCTGTTTTATAAGCTAATAAATCTCTTTATTCTATAAGCTATTTTGGTTGGATTTTCCCATTACTTAGAGACTATAGCATCACATCTGATTCAAAGAGAGTAGTTTTCATTCTATGTGACCATTTTATTATTTTTTAATTTTTTTTCACACAAAAGTCTTTTTATTTCTCCCAACAGAGACATTCAAAGGCAGAACCATTTCCTTTTCATAATAAAGCAATTCTCAATTAGCAATCAAGTTATATTTTTTTTAAGCCAAAATGGTGTTAACCCTATGGAACATGTGACCAAAAATAATTAAAGGCCCATGGGTGATATCTACAAGTACTACTACTAGACATAGATTACTTACAAAAAGAGCAATTTTCAATAGAAAAACTGAACATTTCCCTTGGGAAACAAATTTAATCTTTTATGGTTAAACAAGTGGGGCAAAGGACCAGATTTTCTACAAGTGCAATAGAACTGAGGCAAAAGGCTTCCCTGGAGGCCTGAAGAGGACAAGGATGAGATCTTTTTGATGGTTTTATGATGGCAATTATAACCTGCTAGCTATCTGAACTCTATGAAAAAGATGTTCAATGAAAAGACTATATCACACAAACCACTTACTTTTTTCAGTTGCCCAACAACAAAATTTGAAAACAAGAAATCCATAGCATTGAATCATGTTCATAAAACGCTTGAACAAGCTACATTAAGAAATGCTACAATAGAGCAGCTTACTGGTATACTATGGTACTCTGCACTACTACAAAAATAGTTGTGAAAACCTTATTTTGCTCAATGTAAGGATAATGTTTTACTTTTTGCAAGCCATGTATCTCTCGGTTACATTCTCTCAGTTGATTACATTCCAAATAGCTTTTAGATAATCCGGTCTGACATTTTTATACTGAAGGTAATAAGCATGCTCCCACACATCGATCCCCAGTAGTGGAATAAGACCTGTTGTTCCTTGCAGGGGATCCTGGTTAAAGCAAGCAGCAATCTGCAAGCGTCCCTGCTCCTTATTGAAACCAAGCCAACCCCAACCTGAGCCTTGGACACCGCCCGGATACAGTGCTCAACTTCTCCTTAAATTTGTCGAAGGAACCAAAATCACGTTTGATGCTTCCAGCAATTCCCCTTTTGGTTCTCCACCACCCGTAGGGCTCAGGTTTGTCCAGAAGATGGAATGATTGCTATGACCTCCTCCAGAACTTGAGCCCAGGCTGAAGAGCTATCTGAGCTGTAACGGCACCCTTCCCCAGCGCCTCCAGATACTTCTCTTCGCGTAGGTGGCGTGGTGCTTTGCTGTGGTGCAGCTGCATGATCTGGGCGTTGATGTGAGGCTCCAGGGCGCCGTAATCTACAGCAGGGCAGGTCGGGGAGGCTGTGCTTCTGCCTGCCGGGACCCCGGACGCCCCAGCGCCTGCACCAGCGTCCTCCTGCTCGTAGTCGGCGTTCGGAGACGCAGGGTCGCGCCCACCGCCAGCCGGACACTCCATGTGACCATTTTATTGAGTGACAGCATTTTCTCCTTAGATGCTTGGTGGGGAGATTTCTTCTATCCTGAGAAACCACTTACGGTTGTCTCTGAAGTAAAGGTAAGGCAACTGGCCACCTGAGCTTTAAGTCCTAATATCTTAAGTCCCCTATTTGAGATTTTCTCACTTTTCTTCATTCTGTGAAATTTTACTCCTCCTTCAGACCCTCAGTCAGCTTCCTCCTCCTTGTAAAGCTTTTTCTTATGACTTTAAGTGACAATGAACTATTTTAATAAAGTTACTGGTAGAATTGCAGTCTGCAAAATGACCTTTATTAATAAATGTAGACGTCATATGCTCATGGTATATACATATACTTTTCGTTGTCAAGGCTGAGTGCAGTTAAAATGCTCTCAGCTGCAAGTAACACAATACACAACTAACTCAGAAGTTTATTGTGTATTTAAGAGGAGTCTAGGGGACTTCAGGTGAGACTTTAGGCATCTCAATAATGATATTAAAAAGCCAAGCTCTTTTTGTTTTCTTTTTGTTCTAACATCGTTTGCACATTTCCTTTTTGTTTGCATGCTTATGGCCTCATGGCAAGAGGACAACTACAGCTGTAGTCAACTCCTATGCTTCTCTCATAAGAACTTCAGAAGAAGGGTTCCAGTTTGTTTGATGCCATCATGGACCCATGTTATGTTTTCTTTGCTCTGCCTTTGCAGCATGTTGCCTTTGACCTTGAGCTTGTCCCTTCATGGTTGAAAGATGACTGCAGCTGCTCCAAGATTTTCAGGTCAAATGTCAATGTTGAGAGGCCAGGAAAAAGAATGTTCCTTCCCTAATTCCCCTTTCAGAATATGGAACACTTCTCTAGAAGCCCTACACGAGGCTTTTCTTTGTATATTCTTGGCTAGATGTCCTAAATCACTAATAAGAGGAATAGAATTATAAGCATTGGATTGGATAAATAAAATATCACTCTGGTGAAAAGGGACCTCACCTTCCCTGAAGTATATGGCCATCTGTTAGTAAAAGGAATAAGGAGATAAATAGGAAAAAAAATTCAGCCGTAGAAAACTTCCCTTATCCTAGATACTAAACAAAGAGGGACATTGAAGTAGCAGAGTCTTGATTTTTTTTTAAAGTTTTAAAAATTAAAATACCCAAACATTGCAAATACTTTACAATAAATGTTTATAAATCCATCATGGAGGATCTGCCTTTGCATTTTACTATTGTGGCTTTATGACAGTCTAATTATGTACCCTTTCCTTTATCCATCCGGGTCATTTCATTTTAGTTTTTGGTACATTCAAAGTAAACTGCAGATAATAATACACTTCATCCTAAAAGCTTCAGCATGCATATCATTAGAGTTCAGTCTCTTGTTTGTGTTTTTTTTTTCCCCTTGGAACGCAATTTATATACAATGAAATGCACATATTTTCAGTGTATATTTACTGCGTGTTGGTAAATGCATAAACATATAACCTGTGTAACACAAACACCTATTGAAATATAGACCATAAACATCCCTTGTGATCCTTTCAAGTCCATCCCCATCTCTAGGCTTTTAAAGGTAATCAGTCTTCTGATTTTTTTCCCATATAGATTAGATTTTTCTATTCTATAACTTCATATGACTAAAATAATAGAATATTTTCTCTTTTGTGTAAAGATTCTTTCAAGCAGTATAATGCTTTGGAGATTTATCTGTAGTTTTTGTGTAGTAGTAGCTCATTCATTGTTACTCATGAATAATAATGCATTGCATGAATATACCACATTTTATGTTTCTACTATCCTGTCAATGGATATGTGGAGTATTTCTAGTTTTTGAAAGTTATGAATAAAGCTAATCTGAAGATTCTTATCTAATTCATTGGAATTGGTATAGCTAGAATCAGAATTTGGTGGCTCATAAGGCAGGAATATGTTTAATTTTGTATGAAATTGTTGGAATTTTTTTTCCTAAATTGATTGTGTATTTTATAATTCCACTAATAATGTATTACAGTTTCAACTTTTGGCACTGTTGTAGAAATCAGATATCCTTAGATAATGTGAATTTATTTCAGATTCTCTATTCTGTTCCATTGATCCATTTGTCATTCCTTATGCAGATAGCACATTTTCTTGAATAGTACTTTTTAATAGAAAATCTTCACATCAGAGAATATTAATCCTCTGAATTTCTTCTTTTTCGATATGCTTTGGGTATTCTATGTTCTTTGCATTTTCATACATATATAAGAATTAACTTATCAATCAATGCCTCCAAAAAGCCTGGTAAGATTTTCATGCGGATTGCTTTAAATCTATTAATCGATTTGAGAGGAAATAAATTAAAAACATTGAATGTTTTAAAAAAGAGGCTTTTAAATCCCTTAATATGGTACATCTCTCCCATTTATTTAGTCTTTAATATCTTTTAGGTTTGCTTTGCAGTTTCCAGTGTGGAGGGATTAAATATCTTTCATTAACTTTATTTTTAAGTATTTGATTGATTTTAATGTTCCTGTAAAAGGAGTTTAAAAATTTTCTTCTCTGATTGCTTATTGCTAATTACAGAAACTAGATTATTTTTGCATATGATCTTTTTTCTCTTTGTGTATGATCTTTTATCCTACAATATTGCTAAATACATTTGTCAGGTGTATACGTTTTTTATACTTTTTGTTTTATGGTTTCACTGTTTTTTTTTTTTTACATAAACAATCATGCTGTCTCTAAACAAAGGCAGTTTTACTTTTTCCTTTCTAATTATATGGATTTTATTTCTTTTTATTGCTTTATTGCACTGGCTAGGATCTCCAGTAAAATGTTAAGTGTTATGATGAGAGCTAATGTCTGTGCTTTGCTCCAGATGTCATGTAGAAAGCATTGAACTTTTCACAATTGTGTATGAAGTTAACTGTAGGGCTTTACAGGTTCTTAAAAGAAGTTTTCTTTTATTCAGTTTTTTGATTTTTTTTTTTTTCTAAGCAATGGAAGTTGAGTTTGGTCAATTTCTTTTTTATTCCTGCACCTATTGTAACAATCACAAATTTTCCTCTGTTATTCCACCATTCTCATCCTCATGGTTATCTGGGCCTAGTGTCTCCAGGTTTCTGATCACAAGAAGGGGGACAAATACAGAGGATGACACTTGCAATGAAATGGCAAAGGTCAACTTTCTTTCGGTGACCCCTTATCAGATGTCCACACCCAGCTACTACCAGGGAACCTGGGAAAAGTGGTCCCATATCTCCCCTTTTACTCAATTAGCAGAAAGAAAGAACAGCAGAAGCTGATGAGTAATAGGCAAGAGAAAAACCGAGCTTCTGTTTGAATCTCTCCAGTGATGGGAAACTCACTAATGACTATAGCAGCCAACTTTCTCCTTACAAGATTCTTTTTTTTTTTCTCCTTACAAAATTCTGAAATGAAGTTTTCCCTTTGAGTAGGCCTGTCTTCTTATAGCTTCCCCCAGTTCTTTTGAGTTTTCTACCAAGAGAGTTTATGTTATTTACATCAAATAGGTTCTAAATAATTTCTTTCGAAAATAAAGTGATGATATTAGTCCATCACTCACAAGACCTCAAGAGCCTTCTGTTCCCCACCTCAGTTAGACCAAGCCCTTTGGCCTGGTGGCTGTTATCTCCATATCAGAGGGAGAGGAATGCCCAGAGCCAGGCTCCCTGGGACTTCATATTATCCCAAGAGCAGGCATAGAGACCTCATAAAGCAGCAGTGAAATTGGCTACTGACAAGCTCACGTCCCAAGGTCTATATCTGTCATAGAAGTTTCTGCCTCCTTTAATTACATCAGTTTTGTCTTCAAGCTGGTTTTCATTTGGTCCTAAAATAGATGCAGTAGTTCCAGGAAAAACAGTAGTACTCTCCACTCTGGAGTATCTCTTTCGCCAGTTTGCTATGCTTCCTGAAATGCCATCATTCACCTTTCATTCCTCTGGGTTAAGGTGAGGCTCCTTCCAATGTGCAAATCAAAATTTAGATAGGACTAATAAATGTTCACATTGATTAATTAGCTGGGGGAATTGCATACAAGCAGAGCCGTATTAGGTAATTCTCAGTAATTATAACCTTAGTGTGATTAATTTTCTTTAAAAAAATGAATTTTAGAGACGTTAAGAGATATGACTAATGCCACTCAGCAATTTGGTAACAGAGCAGTGCAATCTGTGTTCCTCAACTTGAATACTGTGCTTGTATGTGCACCTTTGTTCATTTGTGCTTTCCTTTAGGTGTGTGGTTAACGTTGTAGCTTTAGAACATGCTAAGAACCGGCCATGCAAATATCTCTTTGCTAGATGCGGGGAATTCCCCATGACTTAAACACCAACATCCTCAATTTTACTATGGAGTTGTGAGCTCAGACAGACCTCAAGGTTAGTCCTACTTTCTTCACTTACTGATCTATGGGAAGTGATTTAGTATCTCTGGGCCTCAGTTTCCCCATCTGGACACTGCAGTGTTTCATAAGCCAGGTTTTCTCAATATTGATATTATTGACATTTTGGACGAGATAATTCTTTGTTGTGGGGCAAGCTGTGCTGTACTAAACCTCCTGTGTAGATGTTTAGCAGAGCATCCCTATCCGTTAAATGTCAGTAGCACACACTCACCTACAAATCATGACAACACAGAATAGTTCCAAGTATTGCCTAATGTCCCCTGAGAACACCACAGGAAGTATTAACTAACACATGTACAAAGTCTTCACACAGTGTCTGGCTCAGTGCAACTATTCAGCAATGTTAATGTTACTATTCCCTGTTCCCCTCACCATTCGCCCTTGATCAATTCCATCTACCATCATTCATCTATTTAGAGACCCTGTACTCAAGTCTGTGAGAGAAGAGATTTGCTGGGTTTGGAACAGACAATGGATCAGCTCTTTGATTCTGCTTCTTAGTCATCAAAATGGATGAAAATTGAAAGCACACCTGATGGTATCATTTTCAAGGCTGCCTCAAATGCTGCATTTCCCTTCACAATTTAATAGACTCATTCACAAATTGCAGGTACAGCTAAAAAATTACATGTATTATGCTTGATAGCTATGATTTTATTTGTAGGGGAAGGCAGTGAAGCTTTTTAAACCCAGAAGCAAATGCATGGTTAAAATACGGATTTTGGGTGCAACCAGCAGATTTGGGATATATTGCAGAGAAAACTGAGCCACTATAGGATTTCTGAGTGTAGAATAAAAGGCCTGCTGTGAAAGAATTTCAAAGCTTCTGATAAAAATGCAGTATCCACATGTTCACATACAGGTACTGGTTTTAATTTTCAGTAGTGGTGGAAGAAAGACCCACACTCACGAGTGAATGATTGAATGAAGTAAGAAGTGAATAGTGTGGTGGTCAGAGCTCTCAAGGTTCAACCAGAAACTCTGAGGGTCAGCCTGCCTGGAAAATGGGTTTGGGGCCTGGGTGGGCATCTGGCTCTGGTCATCAAAGCAGAGATCTAGGTCTGAGCTCATCTATCATATTCTACCCAGGCAGGGGCAGATCTGGGGTGTGGTTTAGAAATCACAGTTGTGATGATAAAACTAGAAACCAGCTTGTAGGAAAAGCCTCAGGCACTGGGCACCTGGTTCAAATCTGGACATCTCTGTTTTTTAATAAATCTTCTCAAAGTCTCTGATGGGTGCAGTCTGCATAAATCTCAGAAATGTCATTAACATTGGGAGGGCTGTGTACTGAATAGCTACTTGGTGCTGAATTCAGTCAGCAGAAGGCCTTAAGGACAACTACATTGTCATGCTTCAAATATTTAGTTCCAGCCGTAAAATGCCTAGGAGGTATATATTTCTGTACTCATATCACAGATAAGAAAATTGAGTCTCAAAAAAGCCAATGGAGATAAGCTACAAAGAGTAGATTCAAGCTTAGTTCTGTTTGACTTTGAAATTTATGCTGTTTTCCCTCAACCACACAAAGACTGTGCTAGGGCCGTCTGGCTGGGTGAGAAAGCCCAGTTACAACTAGATTTTAAGTAAGGAGAAACTTGTTGCATCGAGATAATAGAAGTAGGACATTGTTACATCTACACACCCAGTGCCTCTCCATCCTGAGCCACTGAGAGTTTGCTCACAGGGTCTACTGAGGTTGTCCAAACTCTGCTCACACTTTAAGCATTAACCGTAAAAAGTTCCTATGATTCCCAAATCTCAGTGATGGCTGACTGTGCACAAACTACCTAAGGCATTTATTCAAATGTAGATCCCAGGACTCTACCCTGGAGCTTCTGACCTTGTGGGCATGGGAACAGGGCACCTCTGGACAACTGCGTCTATGAAAAGTTTCCAGACAGATTGGATTCACCACCAGCTCCCACTCACATCCTTTTCTCTTTGTGTGGGACACCTTTTGCCACCCTCTTATCCCGGCTGAGTCCTCCTCATCCTCAGTTCAGCTTACTCCTCCAGTTGACTCAGCGGATTGAGCTCAGACCCCCTCCCTGTTCTCTCAGGGGCCCTCACCTCAAGTTCTAGTTTCCATTTTGGGATGCCACCAGGGTGGCTTAGTGGTTGAGCCTCTGCCTTCATCTCAGGGCGTGATCCCGGTCAGGGGATTGAGTCCCACATTGGGCTCCCTTTGAGGAACCAGTTTCTCCTTCTTTCTATGTCTCTGCCTCTCTCTGTGTCTCTCATGAATAAATCAATAAAATCTTTTTAAAAAATTCTAAAAAAAAAAAAACAATTCTAGTTTCCATCTCAGCAGGTAGTAACCTGGATATTGAAATCATGTCTTTTTGTTGATCTCTGCTACTTTCTAGGAGAGTGGCTCTCCACTTGGGCTGATTCTGTCCTTCATGGGACATTTGACAATGTCTGGAGACATTTTTGATTGTTACAACTCATAAAGAGGTCTTGTTGGCATCTGTTGGTGGAAGCCAGGGATGCTGCTAATCATCTTGTAATGCACAGAAAAGCCCAGCAACAAAAAATGACCCATTCCCAAATGTCAATAATGCTGCAGTGGAAAAGCTTTAATATCAAACTCCTCTTTCTCTTTACTAGCTGTGTACCTCGAGTAGGTTTCTTACCTTCTCTGTGGCTGGCACCTCCATCTATAACGTGGGTTCACTGAGAGCACATGCCTCATGGCTATGGGAGGCTGAAATGAGTTAGTACATGCAAAGTACTTAGAACAATACCTGGCAGGCAGCATGTCAGTAACTGTTCACTGGACACACAGCACCATTCCCAGTGGAGTTTAAGGCCTTTGGGGAGTCACAGCCCTGCTAACTACACTGCATGCAACATTCACCCTACTGGACTCCAGTCTCAGTTCCTGGCCTCCTGATTCCCAGGCCTCCTGGCCTCCTGGTCTCCAGGACACAGCTCTGCTCGACCCTGTGAGAATCCCTTTCCTCTGTCCCACATTTACATTTCAAACTCACCTGACCAGTTGGGAGTTGGCCTTCAGTGGGTTTAACCTTGACCTACTGGTTAACTCCCTTCCAGAAAGCGAGGCAGGTAGGTGCTTCATCACTTCAGAGAACTCTCCATGGAAGGATTTATTTAGGTTATGCAGGATCCTCCTTCCCACTCCAGGCCTTTTTGGAGGCAGTTGTTCTGTGACCTCTTCCCTGGGTTGGGTGCCATGGGTTGCCTCCAGGCCCCTTCAAATGTGCCCTGAGGCCCTACTGGTCAGGACCTTTGCTATACCCTTGTGATACAAAGCAAAATAAGATGTACCCCGTGTTTGCCCATAGGAAACTTGCAGACAAGCATGAACACACTGAATAGATGTCAATGTTCACAACAGGAGGCCTTCTCAGCCATCAAACTTCTAGAATCTGGACCTGAAATTCTGGAGCTGAGTCTGGCCTGGACAAGAGGATGTCAGCTCATATGCACTACATACTGTGTTGGCTATAACACTGAGCTTCTTCATAAATATCACATTCACAACAGCTCTGGTGACAGTTGTAATTGTCCTCCCTTCACCACTGAGAAACTAGAGCTCAGCAAGGTTAAGAAACATGCCCAAGGGAGAGGGACATGGGAGTATCTGCCTTTCCACACATGACTGTAATAAGTGATCCCCAACTCACTGCCTACGTGTTTCTGCTCTTGTTTTTGGGCATCTTGAGGCCCTCCCAGGGAGGAACTGGTTCCCACCTGTCCTTCTCTGTGCCCAGGATCACCTATGAGCCCGTGCACATGTGCGTCTAAAGGAACACATCATGTGCCTCCACCACACTGACTTGGTCATTTTGCTTGGAAGGCAGTCTGGCCCTTGCCTCCAGAGGTAAACTAATTCCCTCCAGCCACCGATGCTGTTGATCTGGCTGGGTTGTTCAGCGCTCTCAACCTTGCAAATCATTGCCCAGGGTTGTCCTCAGCGCTGTCAAACCCGCTTATCTGTCTAGGAAGGCTGGAGGAGCCAGGCCATAAAATTAAATGAAATTACTGCAGAAACTAGGGTGTTAGTGACAATGAGGTGGAATTATAACTTGGAAAATGGCAAGGGAGGTTTATGATGCCCCAATGCCTATCTGCAAAGTCATTATTCAAAAGGCTCCTGTTTTCTCTAATGTCCAGGCTTAATATTGTCCTTTGCCAGCTACAGGGGGGCTAGCTGGCCTCTGCATAATGTTCTTCTCAGGTGAATAGAATTTAAACATTGGAAAGGTCTCTGTTTCAACTAGCTCAACCCTCTCATTATATGGATGGAGACGCTGAGGCTCAGAGAAGTGTTGAAGTCACCTCACTGTTTCAGAATATGTGAGTGACAGAAGTAATGTTTAAACTCTGATCCCTTGGCTCATAGTCTAGTGACCCTTTTCTGACCATTTTGGAGCATTTTGTAATTTTTAAAAATTGTATCCACACACCGCTGAGATACAGTACTTAAATATAGGTAGGGCTAGGCAACAAGGAGTGAGACACTAGGGACTACAGAGCTGCAATGAGATCAATGACATAAGGTTACAACCATGTTCACTGTGTCACTTCCTCTCCCTCAGCAAGGAACTCGCAGCCCGAGCCAGACCTCGGAAACCTGCCCTCACTACCCAAATCTCACACCAATAAACACTTCTTTTCTGGTGCCAATTTTTTGCTGGATCTTAGGAGAACAGAAAGCATAAGTCCCAGTGTCTGCCCTCAGTGAGTTCTGAGTCCACTGAGAAAACAGGCAAATAAGCAAATTATTTCCTAAACTGATGCCATGTGCAAAGACAGAAATGTGCAGAGAATTGGGAGGACAAAAGTACTCACAAGAGTAGTTGTTACCTGTAGCTTTCTGGGAAGGCTTCCTGGGAGAGGTGTTTCCTGACCAGGAAAGCATTCTAGCCTGGTGTGACATAGACAGTTCATTACCCTGAACTGTGACTTTTCTTGCATAGTGTATTATTGCTTCTTTCCTTGATGTGATGGCCAGCATCTTGAGGAGTAGGACAATAACTTTCCTTGTATATTTTTGGGTCTTTATCAGCTCACAGCTTACGTTCATATAACTTTAGGTGCATAAAATAGACATCAATTGTGCATCATGTAGAACATGGGCTTGGGCTCATCGTATGTCAAATGGAGATAACCATGCTTACCCTGAAGGGTCATGGGGCTTTAAATCCTATGAAGCCCCTGGAATAGTTCTTGGTATAGAAATAGCAAGTCTGGAACCCTCTCACAAAGCTGTCCTGGATTAATAGGAACAGCATGGGGAGAAGCTATCTGTACTGGATGTCCCTGGTGGCACTCCTTGTAGAGGAGGTGGAAGAGCAACCTCTGTCCTCTTCCAGGCAATGAAATCCTACTATGTGACAGGGTGCAGTTAACCTCCACCAAGCCTTCTGGTTTTGGGGGATCTACTGTGAGATTTCAATCCGGTGAGCTGTCAAACTTAGCTGGAACTTACAGAAAATGCTGTGGATGAAATTTAATTCATGATGGCTTGGAACAGCTCTGACCACATCAATGTCTGTGAAAGGAGGACTTATGAGAAAAACATGGATTTTAGAATTGCACTGGGTGGATTTAAATTCTAAGCCAATCTCACAGAGATAGAGAGATCTTGGCAATTCCTTAAGCTCTGAATCTCACACTCCTCATCTGCAAAATCAGGCTATAAACTGTGCAATTGTATGTGTGGATTATATGAGTTTGTGTGTGTACTTGGCTCATAATACCGATGGCCCCACTTCCTGTGTCCTCACTCACAAGGCTTGTCATTTCCTTACACCACTAACAATCAGTCCCTCCACACATTGGCTAGCGGAGGATTGTCCCCGAGCCCAGTCTTGTACTAGGCATTCTCTCACATGTCACAGATGTGCTCTGATCTTAAGCTCTGGATGAGAGGGAGCACTGGGCAAGGAGTCTGCCAGCCTGGATTTGCAGTCCCTTTCAGCCTCCTCCACTTTGGCAGGAGGACTTGGACTCGACCTGTGCTCCTGGCTGCCCAGATATATACTAACACATATCAACACCTCTAGGTTATTCTAGTCTTTTGCAGTGGAAAGGCACCAGTTAAAAGGCATTTTTAGGCAATATCACAATTAGCTTTGAAAATGATTAGGCCATTCCATTGCAAGAAATTCTTAAAAAGCTAAACATCAAAACACAAGAACTTAATTGCCCTCTTCATTTTGAGAGTACCTTTGCTTTTGGGACACAAAATGGATGGTTCTTTTGCCCTCGGCCACTTCTCGGAGTTCAAGAAACCCCTTCAAATGAACATCTATTTTTTCCCCAGTAACTCTTCTAATTATTCTTTGAATCTGCCTTCAAGGGTTTTATGGTGTCAAGAGAGAGATAAGCAGGTGTAACTGAGCTACAACAGAGGAAGGCACCAGCTTGGGTGCCTTCCCAAGTTCCCTTCCCTTCTATGATCACACTTTAGAGAAAAATACCACTGAACAACCAGAGAATTACAAACTTATTAATTTAAGCACCTTGGAGATGCCATATGTGACATTCCAACACAGTTTTTCAGGCAAAAACTAGTCCTACAAATAGGTGGTGAATGTGTGAATAAGAACAAATGGTATGCCCCAAATGTAGAAGCTCCTTTCCAATCTTTCCTCTAACACAAGTGCCCTCACCTCACAGAACTTGTCTTTCACAAGTGGATTTTTTAGATTTCAGAAAGTCCTTAAAAAGATCAGGTTTTCATTCCTTCAGTTATAACTGTGAATAACAGGAAAAAAAAAAAAAACTTCTAGGAGAGGGAGAAGTAGAATCTGAGCTCTCTGTAGATTTCTTAAGGATAGTTGTGTGTTGAAGCAGGAATAATTCTCATTTGGGAATTATGTTATATGGATGGCAGTTCCTGTCCTGCCCCCTTTCTGGCTGGGGAAATGGGACATCTTTTCTGGACTTCACACTCTTCATATAGGAATGAGGATATTTTTCACCTAGTCATATATCACAGAGATTTTCTATGTCAAGACATTGTCTATCTTACTCACTTTAGTGACTATTAATGTATTTCCAAGTATCCATGTACCATAATTTAACAATTCTGATAGCTGTTTTTCTTTTTTTATCCAAAACAATGCTCCAATGACCTAGGTTGAATATAAATCTATGGAAAGTTTGGAAAGCATTTTTCTAGAATAGATTAAAAGTAATTGATTTGCTGGTTAACTGACAGGGGCATTTAATATTTTAATAGTTTCTACAAATTATTAACCAACAATGCTGTATCTAATTTATGCTTTATCTGCTTATATGGTTCAACTTCCACAACATAGCATTGCATGCTCTATGTTATCATGTCCATTTTAAAGATGAGGAGAACTGGAGTCAGGGAGGTTAAGTAAGGATCCCAAGGCATTAAATTCTCCAACAGGAATTTGACCGAGGTCAGCGTCTGTTTGTTTCCCTGTCCGTACTATATAGCTTTTCTCTGGGTCACTGGTTTTCATGACCCATAGAAAGTAAGAGTTCACTCATGATGGAGTGAGAGAAGGCATCCAGAATTCTGGAGAACACGCATTAGGATCGGAAAAAATACCATCATGGGGTCTGTGTAAGGCCACAACTATTCGGGTCTTATTTTCTTTTATTACATATTAGATACAAAATAATAATATTTATGGAATATAAGTAATAAATATAAAACAATAATACAATCAATGCCAATATATCCCCCACACAGTTTAAGAAACAGAACATCACTATGATCCTGGAAGCCCAGTGAGTATCTCTTTCTAACTCCATCTACTCTTTACCTAGAGGTAGCCACTACACAGAATGTGTCTTTTTTCTTGCATCTCTTCAGTTTAACGACTATGGCTGTGTCTGTAGCAGTGCCACCCCAAAATGCTTTGAAGCACATGCACCATACGCTGCTAGAGCTTATCTGCTGTATTGGTGCAGTACAGGACTGGCTCAGCTTTGACACGCAGTCCTCAAAATAAAATAGTGCTTAGTGCTGTGAATTTTAAGCTTTACTTAGATGGAATTGTACCATATGTATTCATCTGCAGCTTGCTTTATACTGCACAGTGTACTCTTCTGAGAGTGAGTCACCAGATGCTCATGGCTGTAGTTCATTTATTTCCACTCTGTACAGTACCATGTGGTACCAATGTACCAGTCTCTATGCATTCTCCTATCTTTGGGCATTTGGCTTCATTCTGAGTTTTGCTATTATACAGTGCTGAGATGAACATTTTGTAGATATTTCCCAAAGCATATGTACACAAGTGCTTCCATTCAACCCTAGGAAAGGAATGCCTGTATCTTGAGAGTATACAACTTCAATTTTACTAGATAATAGCAGATTGTTACCCCACAGCAGTAGGTTTTTCTGAACATCCCTGCCAAAACTTGATTTTGTGAGACTTGGAAAATTCTGCTATCTGATGAGTGTAAAAAGGCATCTAATTGTGTTTTTTTTTTTATTTGAATTCTCCTGATTAATCATGAGTTGAGCATTTTTTGATATTTGATATTTTCATTAGCCATTGGAGTTTTTCCTGAAGTATTATTTCAAGTCTTTTGCACATATTTTTAATTTAAATTTTTTTATTTTTTAATTTTTATTGGAGTTCAACTTGCCAACATATAGCATAACACCCAGTGCTCATCCCATCAAGTGCCCCCCTCACTGCCCATCACCCAGTCACCCCTCCCTCCACCCACCTCCCTATGCACTACCTCTGTTCATTTCCCAGAGTTAGGAGTGTCTCATGTTCTGTCACCCTCACTGATATTTCCCACTCATTTTCTCTCCTTTTCCCTTTATTCCCTTTCTCCATTTTTTATATTCCCCAAATGAATGAGACCATACAAAGTTTGTCCTTCTCCGACTGACTTACTTCACTCAGCATAATACCCTCCAGTTCCATCCACATTGAAGCAAATGGTGGGTATTTGTCATTTCTAATGGCTGAGGAATATTCCATTGTTTCGATGGACACCGAGGCTCCTTCCATAGTTTGGCTATTGTGGACATTGCTGCTATAAACATTGGGGTGCAGGTGTCCTGGGGTTTCACTGCATCTGTATCTTTGGGGTAAATCCCCAGCAGTGCAATTGCTGGGTCTTAGGGGAGTTCTATTTTTTAACTCTTTGAGGAACCTCCACACAATTTTCCAGAGTAGCTACACCAGTTTGCATTACCACCAACAGTGCAAGAGGGTTCCCCTTTCTCCACATCCTCTCCAATATTTGTTGTTTCCTGTTTTGTTCATTTTCCCCATTCTCACTGGTGTGAGGCTGTATCTCATTGTGGTTTTGATGTGTATTTCCCTGATGGCAAGTTATGTGGAACATTTTCTCATGTGCATGTTGGCCATGTCTGTGTCTTCCTCTGTGAAATTTCTGTTCATGTCTTTTGCCCATTTCATGATTGGATTGTTTGTTTCATTGCTGTTGAGTTTAATAAGTTCTTTATAGATCTTGGAAACTAGCCCTTTATCTGATACGTCATTTGCAAATATCTTCTCCCATTCTGTAGGTTGTCTTTTAGTTTTGTTGACTGTTTCTTTTGCTGTGCACAAGCTTCTTATCTTCATTAAGTCCCAGTAATTCATTTTTGCTTTTGTTTCCCTTGCCATCATGGATGTATCTTGGAAGAAGTCGTTGCGGCCAAGTTCAAAAAGGGTGTTGCCTGTGTTCTCCTCTAGGATTTTGATGGGTTCTTGTGTCACATTTAGATCTTTCATTCATTTTGAGCTTATCTTTGTGTATGGTGAAAGAGAGTGGTCTAGTTTCATTCTTCTGCACGTGGCTGTCCAATTTTCCCAGCACCATTTATTGAAGAGACTGTCCTTTTTCCAGTGGATAGTCTTTCCTGCTTTGCCAAATATTAGTTGAGGGCCCATTTCTGGATCCTCAATTCTGTTCCATTGATCTATGTGTCTGGTTTTGTGCCAGTACCACACTGACTTGATGATCACAGCTTTGTAGCACAGCTTGAAATCTGGCATTGTGATGCCCCCAGGTATGGTTTTCTTTTTTGATATTCCCCTGGCTATTTGGGGTCTTTTCTGATTCCACACAAATCTTAAGATGATTTGTTCCAACTCTCTGAAGAAAGTCCATGGTATTTTGATAAGGATTGCTTTAAATGTGTAAATTGTCCTGGGTAGCATAGACATTTTCACAATATTAAATCTTCCAATCCGTGAGCATGGAATATTTTTCCATCTCTTTGTGTCTTCCTCAATTTCCTTCAGAAGTGTTCTGTAGTCTTTAGGGTATAGATCCTTTACCTCTTTGGTTAGGTTTATTCCTAGGTATCTTCTGCTTTTGGGTGCAATTGTAAATGGGATTGATTCCTTAATTTCTCTTCAGTCTCAGTGATTAGAAATGCCACTGACTTCTGGGCATTGATTTTGTATCCTGCCACACTGCCGAATTGCTGTATGAGTTCTAGAAATCTTGGGGTGGAATCTTTTGGGTTTTCTAAGTACATTATCATGTCATCTGCAAAGAGGGAGATTTTGACTTCTTTTTTGCCAATTTGAATGCCTTTTATTTCTTTTTGCTGCCTGATTGCTGAGGCTAGGACTTCTAGGACTATGTTGAATAGCAGTGGTGAGAGTGGACATCCCTGTCTTGTTCCTGATCTTAGAGGAAAGGCTCCCAGTGTTTCCCCATTGAGAATGATATTTGTTGTGGGCTTTTTGTAGATGGATTTTAAGATGCTGAGGAATGTTCCCTCTATCCCTATACTCTGAAGGGTTTTGATCAGGAATGGATGCTGTATTTGTCAAATGCTTTCTCTGCATCTATTGAGAGGATCATATGGTTCTTATTTTTTCTCTTGTTTATATGATCTATCACGTTGATTGCTTTATGAGTGCTGAACCAGCCTTGCATCCCCGGGATAAATCCCAGTTGGTCATGGTGAATAATCTTCTTAATGTATTGTTGGATCCTATTGGCTAGTATCTTGTTGAGAATTTTTGCATCTGTGTTCATCAGGGATGTTGGTCTATAATTCTCCTTTTTGGTGGGGTCTTTGTCTGGTTTTGGAATTAAGGTGATGCTGGCCTCATAGAACGAGTTTGGAAGTACTCCATCCCTTTCTATCTTTCGGAACAGCTTTAGTAGAATAGGTACTGTTTCTTTTAAAATATTTGATAGAATTCCCCAGGGAAGCCATCTGGCCCTGGACTTTTGTGTCTTGGGAGGTTTTTGGTGGCTGCTTCAATTTCTTCCCTGGTTATCGGCCTGTTCAGGTTTTCTATTTCTTTTTGTTCCAGTTTTGGTAGTTTGTGGTTTTCCAGAAATGCGTCCATTTCTTCTAGATTGCCTAATTTATTGGCATATAGTTGCTCATAATATTTTTTCAAAAATCGTTTGTATTACCTTGGTATTGGTTGCGATCTTTTTTTTCATTCGTGATTTTATTAATTTTTGTCTTTTCTCTTTTGTTTCTTATTAAGGCTGGCTAATGGTTTATCTATCCTATTAATTCTTTCGAGGAGCCAACTCCTGGTTTTGTTGATCTGTTCCACAGTTCTTCTTTCTCTATTTCATTGAGTTCTGCTTGAATCTTTATTAACTCTCTTCTTCTGCTGGGTGTAGGTTTTATTTGCTGTTCTCTCTACAGTCCCTTTAGGTGTAAGGCTAGCTTGTGTATTTGAGTTCTTTCCAGTTTTTTGAGGGATGCTTGTATTGCAATGTAATTCCCTCTCAGGACTGCTTTTGCCAAAGATTTTAAATGATTGTATCTTCATTCTCATTAGTTTGCATGAATCTTTTAAATTCTTCTTTAATTTCCTGGTTGACCCTTTCATCTTTTAGCAGGATGGTCCTTAACCTCCACGTGTTTCAAATCCTTCCAAACTTCTTATTGTGATTTAGTTCTAGTTTCAAAGCATTATGGTCTGAAAATATGAAGGCGATGATCCCATTCTTTTGGTATCAGTTAAGACCTGATTTGTGACCCACTATGTGGTCTCTTCTGGAGAAATTTCCATGTGCACTTGAGATAAATGTGTATTCAGTTGCATTTGGATGTAAAGTTCTGTAAATATCTGTGAAATCCATCTGGTCCAGTGTATCATTTAAAGCTCTTGTGTTTCTTTGGAGATGTTGTCCTTAGAAGATCTTTCATTTACAGAAAGCGCTGTGTTGAAGTCTCACAGTATAAGTATATTATTCTCTTAGTATGTCTTAACTTTGGTTATTAATTGATTGATATACTTGGCAGCTCCCACATTAGGGGCATAAATATTCATGATTGTCAGGTCCTCTTGTTGGATAGATCCTTTAAGTATGACATAGTGTCCCTCTTCATCTCTTATCCTTTGAGGACCATTTGAATGGTAGATTGTTCTAAAACCTTTTATTTTCAGGCTGTAGGTGTCCTTTGGTCTAAAATGAGTCTCTTCTAGACAGAAAATAGATGGGTCTTGCTTTTTTATCCCTTCTGAAACCCTGCGCCTTTCGATGGGATCATTAAGCCCATTCATGTTCAGACTTAATAGTGAAAGATATGAATTTAGTGTCATCATAATACCTATTCAGTCCTTGTTTTTGTGGACTGTTTCTTTGGACTTCCTCTTTCTTTTACGGAGTCCCCCTTAATATTTCTTGCAAAGCAGTTTGGTGGTCACATATTCTTTCTGTTTCTGCCTATCTTGGAAGCTCTTTATCTCTCCTTCTATTCCGAATGAGAACCTTGCTGGATAGAGTATTCTTGGCTGCATGTTCTTCTCATTTAGGACCCTGAATATATCCTGCCAGCCCTTTCTGGCCTGCCCAGGTCTCTGTGGAGAGGTCTGCTGTTAACCTAATATTTCTCCCCATATAGGTTAGGGTTCTCTTGTCTCTTACTGCTTTAGGGATCTTCTCTTTATCTTTGAAATTTGCAAGTTTCACTAGTAAATGCGAGGGTTGAACGGTTTTTATTGATTTTAGCGGGGGAATCTATCTCCTGTATCTGAATGCCTGTTTCTCTCCCCACGTTAGAGAATTTCTCAGCTGTGATTTGTTCAAATACACCTTCTGGTCCTCTGTCTCCTCTGTCTCTTTCAGTGCCCTCTGGGACCCCAATTAAATGTAGATTTTTCCTTCTGAGGCTGTCATTTATTTCCCTTATCATTTCCTCAGGATCTTTTAATTGTTTTTCTGTTTTTTTCCTCAGCTTCCTTCCTTGCCATCAGCTTGTCTTCTATGTCACTCACTCGTTCTTCTACCTCATTAACCGTCATCTCTAGTTTGGATTGCATCTCATTTAATTGATTTTTAATTTCGGCCTGATTAGATATAAATTCTGCAGTCATGACATCTCTTGATTCCTTTATGCTTTTTTCCAGAGCCACCAGTAGCTTTATAGTGTGCTTCTGAATTGTCTTTCTGACATCCTATTGTAATCCAAATTCTGTAACTCTGTGGCAGAGAGTACTATTTCTGATTCTTTCTTTTGTGGTGGGTTCTTTCTAGTCATTTTCCTCAGTGCAGTGTCTTAAAACAAGTTGTACTGGAAAAAGGAAAAAAAAAAAAGAGGAAAAAAAATCCATAAGAACAAAGAACAAAAACAAAAACAAACAAACAAACAAAAAAACAAATAAGGAGGGGTATCCTCTGGTTCTATATACTGTAAACCCCCCGACTCCCCCTGGAGATTTCCAGTGCTGCTCAGTCCAGAAGTTGCTCTTCCTCTGTCTTTCCAGCTGGTTCTGCGGGAGGGGCTGCTGTGCTGATTCTCAGTGCGTGCACCTGGGGGAGCTGCCCTGCCCCTTGCCAGGTGCATGGCTCAGTGGGAGCTGTTTATCCCTTGAGGTCCCTGTTCCCTGTTGGTCCCACTCTGTCCCAGGCACAGGGTGACACCAGGAGGAACAACAACAGTGGCAGTGGCCAGCTCTCCATCCCTGGAGTCAGCTCTCACAATAACTACACAGCTCCCAGTCTGCACTGGCCTGGATGCTCTGGGGTAAGGGGTCGCTGAGCTGCACAGCTCAGGCATGCTCCATGGCAGGCGCGTCCTCACTGTCCTGCGTCTTCCTGACATCCGCCTGTCCCACGGGTGAGTGCAGGATCCTGGGCTGTGTCTCCCGGCGCCCTGGGATTCGGGGCCTGCGCCACTGGAATCTCCCTCCTGGGGCCTCCGAAGCCCACTCTGCGTGGAGCCACCGCCTGAGCTGCTCCCAAGGCCCTGCCTGGCGCATGCTCCAGCCCTTTATTGGGTTCGTCCAGCGGGGTGTCGCGCTCTCCTCTGATGCGCACTTACTTCCTCTGTTACTGACCCTGGGAACCTGGAGGCTCCCCTGCCCCTCCTGGGATACTGCCTGAGTTCCCTGAGAGCGCCTTTCCATCCATCCGGGAAGATTGTTAAAGTTCCGGCTTCTCCGGGGGCTGGGCTCTCCTGTCCTGGAGGCTCTTGCCGCGGGGCCCTAGCCTGCTCCTCGTGGGGGCCCCTTCCCCACTGGATTCTTTTTTATTTTTATTTTTTCCCTCTTTCTACCTTGTTAGAAGCACGAACTCTTCTCTCTGTAGCATTCCAGCTGTTCTCTCTTTAAATCTCATCCGAATTCGTAGGTTTTCAGGATAATTTGAAAGTTATCTAGGTAAGTTGGCGGGGACCCTACTTTTCTGCCTTCTTGCCCCGCCCCCTGTACATTTCTCTTTTGTAAGTAACTCTGTGGCAGAGCGTACTATTTCTGAGTACAATCTCTTTTGGATTATTTTTTTCCTGCTGATTTATAGCTGTTTTCTAAGTAATTTGTATTCTAGTTCTTTGTCAGTTATATATCTTGCAAATATGTTTCCCAATTTGTGGCTTATGTACATTTTTACAATGGTTTCTTATGATGAAGAGGAGTTCTTATTTTCACGTGTTTACATTTATTTTTTTCTTTGTGATTTGAGTTTTTGGAATCTTAAAAATCCATTCCTATCCTGCAGTCATAAAGATAGTCTTCCATATGGTATTCTAAGATGTTTACAGCCTCATACTATATATACATTTACATCTTTAAAGCATCTGGAATTAATTTTTACGTATAATATGAGGTAATACTCCAATTTCTTTGTTTTCTCTTTATGTGAATAACTGATTGTCTTAGGGAAGATTATTGAAAAGCTCATGTTTTCCCCTTGTTATACATCATATTTTCATATATTAAGATCTGTGTGTGGGCTTTCTCTCCTGCTTAGTGTGTTTACTAAGGCATCCCTGCACCAGTGCCATACATTGTTCATAGTTATCATGACTTTTTAATAGGTCAAGTGAGGTAGGACACCTTAACTGGGTTCTTCTTTAGGGGTATCTTACTGATTCTTCCTCCTTTGGTCTTCCATATACATTTTAGAAACTGCTTCTTGAGGACCACAATATAACTGAAGATTTGAATTGGATTTGCACTGAACTGTGTATTGTCTTGGAAATAATTGATATCTTTAAGCACTGCCATTTTCTGAGCCATGAAAATGGTTTATTCTTTCATTTCTTTGGATCTTCTTTTATGTATTTTAATATAGTTTTAAAATTTAATTTTCAGAAAGCTTAAGATCTTGAGCTAAATTTAATCATAGGAGTTTTATAATTTCAAGGTATTTAAATAGAATTTTATTTAATTATACTTTTAAAATATTTCCTGCTCTTGTGTATATATTTAAATAATCCTACTATGTTAAACATATCTTTAATTCTAATAATTTGTCTGTCTACTTTAACAATCACATTATCTATAGTTTCCTCCTTCCCTCCCTTCTCTCTTTCCTCCCTCCTTCCCTCCCTTTCTTTCTTCCTTCTTTTCCTCCTTTCTCCCCTTCTCCCTTTCTTTCATTCCATTCCTGCCGTCTGTGTCTCTCTCTCTCTCTCTGTCCTTATTCTTTGTACTTCTTTATCTTATTGCATGGTAAATCACCAGTGTGTGTTGAGTAGAAATGGTGATAATAGGCAGCTTTTCATTTTCTGTTCATAAAGAAAATTATTTCAGCATTTTTTTTGTTTAGTATGATGCTTGTTTGAAGGTGTTTGTGACTATATTGTGCCAGCTTCAGAAAATTCACTCCTAATTTTTTCAGTTTGCTATTAATTTTAAAAACATAAATGGAATTTTTTCACTAAACAAAAATTCTTTGTTCTCTTTAAAAATGTTAACATAGAACTTACCTAAAATGATTTCTATGTTAAATCCCCTTGCATTCTTACTGGCATATGGTATTACTTTTTCCATACATCTTGGATTCAGTTTGCTAATATTTATTTGACTTTTTTTGCATAGATTCATGAAATGATCCTATAATTTTATTTTCTGATAAAATGAGTTGTAAAGTATTTCCACTATCCTATCTCCATAATATTTGTTTAAGATTATTTGTTCCTTGCAGGACTAATAGGGACAAACCATTGGAAGCCTATATTTTCTTTGTGGAAAGATATCTAACTGCTGATTTAATTTATCAAATATTTATAGGATTATTTACATTTTCTATTTTATCTGGTGTTGACTTTTATGTTGTACTTTCAAGTAATTTGTCCAGTTGATGTGTCTTCAAATTTATCAGCATAAAGTTAGTCATGAAATGTTTTTACTTTGTCCAAATCTGCAGGTATATGCATTTGTTATTTCTAACACTATTTCTTCCCATTAATGTTACATACTGTCAGTTTTTAATTGGATTACTCTCTGCTCTATATTTCCTTCTTTCTATTTATGTTGTAAGCTCTCAATCTGGATTCTTAGCACACTAATTTCTTTTTTATTAAGTTTTTAAATATAAATGACTAGGTTATATATTTCCCTATTTTGTTAAGCTGTAGTTTCATTATTGAATCCATGTATTTAATGTATTTTAACATAACTATGACTTATTTGATCCATAAATTATTTAAACTGTATTTTAAAAATAATTTTTGTTTGTTTTATTGCTTTCTAATTTGTAAGAGTATAAAGATATGAGAAATTCTAATTAAAAATTATTTATTTATTTGAGAGAGAGAGCACACGGGAGAGAGAGCAAGAGGGGACAAGAGCAGGGGCAGAGGGAGAGGGAGAAACAGACTTCCTGCTGAGCCATGAGACTAATGCCAGTCTCAATCCTCAGACCCCAGGATCATGACCTGAGCCAACGGCAGATGCTTAACCAACTGAGTTACCCAGAGACCCTGAGAAATTCTAATTTTGGGGGATCTCAGGAATTTCTAAGTTTTCTTTCTAGTTTCTTACATCTAGTTAATTGCATTAATTTTTTGATGTTTGAATTATAGTCCTCTTGATCAATTTTTGTGTATTATATAGTTACCTAATCAAGATTTATATTCTTGGGATACCTGGGTGGCTCAATGCTTGACCATCTGCCTTCAGCTCAGGGCATGATCCCAGGGTCCTGGAATCTAGTCGTGCATCAGGCTCCCTGCAGGGACCCTGCTCCTCCCTATGCCTATGTCTTTGCCTCTCTCTGTATCTCTCATGAATAAATAAATAAAACCTTTTAAAAAAAGATTTATATTCTATACTGGTTGTGTTAATATGCTAGCTAAGTGTGTTTAAATTTGCTAGTTGCATTATTCGAATTCTGTTTATGAATACTGATTTTTTTCCTGATTAATCTATTATTAACTGTGAAAATTGTGTTAAAATAACTCACTACGTTTTGTTGTTGTTGATGATGATGATGATGATAATAGTGATGATGGTGATGGTGAGTTTTTTTCCATATAATCCTTTCAATTTCTGCTTATTATATGTTTTAGGATATGTTGTTGTGTGCATACAATTTTACAATTATTATATCTTCCTTGAAAATTAGACCTTTAATTATTTAGTAGTGATTATCTGTTAGTGCTTTATGCCTTAAAGTCAGACTTTTGTTATTATTGTACCTATGTATTTGTTTTGTTTAGTACTCACCTGGTATAATTTTCTGCATTTTTTTACTATTATTCTTTCTTATACTTATGAGATAGAAGTGTTTCTTACAAATAGCATAACATTAGATTTTATTTATCTAGTTTGGAAATATTTTTTAATTCTTAATTTTTGTTTCATGTGTTCTAATTATTATTATAATTATACATATATCTAATATCTTTTTGTGTATTATACATTTCCTATGATTTTTCTTTCATTTTTCCCTCTTCTTTTGATTTTTTTAAGCATATTTTCTCTTTTTTAAGATTTTATTTATTCATGAGAGACAGAGAGAATGGCAGAGACACAGGCAGAGACAAGCAGGCTCTGTGCAGGGAGCCTGATGTGGACTTGATCCCGGGACTCCAGGATCACTCCCTGAGCTGAAGGCAGACACTCAATCGCTGAGCCACCCAGGCATCTCTAAGCATATTTTCTTATTGCACTGTTACTTTACTACTATTTTGTAACTGATTAATTCTATTTATTTCTTGTTCTGTCAATGGTTGCCTTACCAAATGAAGATACTTACTATCTTTACTTTTCTACTGGATAATACAAGAACTGAATTATAAATTAACTGTAATCTTACTTTTTCCTAATGATATATTATTGTGGACAAGTGTTTTAGATCTATTTTATTATCCCTCTACACTTAATAGACAATATTATTTTTGTCTTATTTAGTCAATATCTGAATAGATTTAATTTCATATTTACTATTTTCCTTACTCTTCATTTATTCTTATGTCTCAGATCTTCCATCTGATTGCTTTAATTTTGTTAATTGAATAGCCTTTGGAATATCATAAGTGAAGGTCTTTTAAGTACAGTGCTTGGTTTTTGTCTGAATATCTTTTTCTTTCTTTCTTTCTTTCTTTCTTTCTTTCTTTCTTTCTTTCTTTCTTTTCTTTCTTTCTTTCTTTCTTTCTCTTTCTTTCTTCTTCTTCTTCTTCTTCTTCTTCTTCTTCTTCTTCTTCTTCTTTTTCTTCTTTCTTCTTCTCCTCCTTCTCCTTCTCTTCTTTCTTTCTTTCTTTCTTTCTTTCTTCTTCTTCTTCTTCTTCTTCTTCTTCTTCTTCTTCTTCTTCTTCTTCTTCTTTTCCTTCCTTCCTTTCTTCCTTCCTTCCTTCCTTCCTTCCTTCCTTCCTTCCTTCCTTCCTTCCTTCCTTCCTTCCTCTTTGAAAGATATTTTCACTTGGTAAAGTTGTTTTTCTCTTGGCACATTTAAGATATTATTCTACTGTTTTATGACTTTCACTTGCTTTTTGTCATTCCTTTATTGAAAATCTGTCTTTTCTCTCTGAAGATTTTTAAGATAGTCTCTTGCTCCCTTTGGTATTATAGTATTTCTGTGTGGATTTTCTTTTTTAATTTTTATTCTGCTTGAGATACACTTGCTTTTATAATATAAGCAATAATGCCTTTTATCAGTTCTGAAATATTTCACTCATAGTTTTTTTGAATATCACTCCCTATCTCTCATGGCCCTATTCTATGCTTCCAATCAGACAAACATTAGACTTCTTTGCTCTATTCTCCATGTCTTCTCATTCTCTGTTGTTATTTTCTGACCGTGATTCTATATAGTATTACAAAAAATGGCTTTAGATCTAGTTTTTGTTTTATTAAATATCTCTTCAGCTTCAAAATTCTTTCTGTTATAACGATCCATTAGGCTCTTTAATTGTTATTCTTTGACACCCTGGTTTTTTGTCAAATGGTTTGGACATTTTAATGTCTCTCAATCTCTCATTATCTGTTCATCTTCTCAAATATTTTTTCTTTAAATGCATTAAATATACATATTTTATATTCTTGCTGGTAATTCTGAAGTTGGTATAAACGCATCATCTTCTGTTATACTGCTGATTCTTACTCAGGATGCCTGTTTTCCTTGTGCATTTTTTTTTTCTTTTTTTAGACTGTGAAATCAGAATCCTTGACAGCTCATCTGGGGGGACTCTACCAAGCTTTTGTTGAATATTTGCTTCTACTAGTTATCTGGAATTGTTATTTTAAACCTAGCTTTCAGCTTGAGTTTTTTCAAACCTTTCAGGTAGTGTTGATTTATGCGGCAATTTGAGTGAGAACAAAATTTGTTAACAATTCTCAGGGTAGATTTGTTTTTCCTTCACTCAGTACTGTGACAGACAGGTGTGTTTCATCATTTTCGTTTCAGTAAATGTGGGCCTGAGTAAGTGGCAATGAATGCAGAATATATGTTTACTTCTTGTTCACACTTACACTGAAGGTGTAGCACTTCAGGTTCCAGCTTCACGGAATTAGGCTTCTTGGCATACTCTAGGCTTTGTATCTTGATCCCTGAATCCTGCAATGTCATTAATGGACACTTAATGTCCTCAAGGAGAAAGGTCACTTCTATCAGTTAAAGAACAGCATAAGGCAGACTGAAATTAATTTCTGAAGCTTGCACAAGTGAATGTGAACACTATCAGGGTTCAGAAGAGGGGCAGAAGTCTCTAGAGGCTAAGCTAGAGGAAATGAGTTGAAGCATGGGGAATATCTCTATAGGCAGAATGGCAAGAAGAGAAAATATTCTTTATTTGAACAAAGCTGATGTGGAAGGCATTAGGAAGGTAAAATTTGCATGACAGCCTGGCTTTGGTAGTGGTGTGTTGAATGGTAGATGCCAAATATAGTTGCTGATGGGCATAAGCCTGGACATAAGGCCAATGTGTGATAAGAAGTATAGTTGATGTTCAGGATGGAGAGTTCTGGGTCTCTCTTGCAGGTTGTCGGGACACCCCCGGACTTCCTAGGACAATTTGATTAGAGAAAATGCCCATCAACATTTGGAGAAGGGAAGGAAACCTGGCAAGAAGGAGATTCTGGGCAAATCTCTGTGGATGAGTCCCCTAAAAGGTAAAAGTACATACTTGAAAGTGGATTGTCTCTGGAAGGTGTCACAAGCTTGGAAACAGGACTCCATTAGAAAAGAGGAGTTAGGATGAGGTTTTTCCTCCACTCAATTTGAACAAGAATGACAGAAGTGATTGCTGTGTTCAAGATACAGTTAAAAAAAAAAAAAAGACAGTTTTTCTATGGGTAAGGACAAGAAAGGAAAGTGCATTCATTGAGTGCCACATGCTCCATTTAATTTGTGCCACAGCCCTGGCAGTGACTACAGCTGTCATCCCACTGGACAGACAAGGGCAGGGCTGGGTAGGACTCTGCAAACACAGCCCACCTAGATGGGACTTCTGTGACCCCAAACCCATCCACTTTCCCCTTCCACACCCTGCCTGCCAGGGGATCTGCAGACCAAACTCAGGGTTTGAAAAGTTGTTAGACAATTTGACTTACTTGTGAGGACTGATTGAGTCAATTGTTCTACTATGAAAGAAATGCCCCAAACTGCTGAGAATTGCCCTTTCCTCATTTTTTAAATTCAGTTTTTTTAAAGCCATGTGGCATACATTGAACATAGATATTTACTTTTTAGAAGATTGTCCTTGGAGGAGAGAAGAGGAGAGAAAGGGAGAGTGAAAGGCATAAATGAAAATGAACTATATTTAATAGGAAACTAATAATTTAATTGGTGTTTTTTACTTGGAGACTCTTCTCATTTATAAATATGTTATTCAGGAGCCCAGGGAAAGCCTCATGACTGGGCTCCTGCAAGCTTACGGGACACATTTCACAAAGAACAAATGTCTTTAATTAGGAGTGTGAATGTTAACAGAGTCCATAATTAGCTATTTGCAATAAACATGCTCTGTTAATGACGGTCTCAGGAAATCCAAGGAAGCAACATTGCCACCTCGTGTTTGCGTGTATATTTATTTTGTGGAATGAGAGATGAATCCCAGAGGAAGATTCTTTCTTTCAGAGGCTCAGCCGACTAGTGAACACATTTGTTTGTTCTTTCCTAGTTTTGAATGTCTCATTCTTTCTCTATCCCATATGTTCATGGAGAACTTTCCCTTTGGTCACTGGAACTGGTCATTCTTAGCTGGTAAGGGCTAGCAGGAGGAAGGGAGTGTGCATCAATTGGATACTTACTGATTGCAAGTCACTGCGCAGAGCTCAGCACAAATTAAACATCTGTTCAAATATTTTGATCATTTTTATAGGGTTGTTTCTATTCCTATTATTGAGTGTTAAGAGTCTTTATATGTCCTACACACAGGCCATTGTCAATTATGAATTTTGTGAACACTTCTTCCCATTTTGTGATTTGTCTTTTCATTTTCTTAACTATGCAGGTCTTTTGAATATATCTCTTTTTTTTCTTTTATAGTTTTCATTTTCATGTCCTTTCTAAAAAGTCCATCTTTACCCCTACATTTTTTTTTCCCAGAAGCTTCAGTCTTTTTTAACATTTACATTTAAGGCAATGATTCTTGAAAAAAATTTGTAGAAAATGGATTAGTGTGTGGTTTTATTCCTCGACTCTCTTCTATTGGAACTCTGTACTCTATTCCATCGACAATATTGCCTATTCTTATATTAATAATACACTGTCATATTATTGTATCTTTAGAATAAGTTTTGAATTCAAAGGGTATGTCTTCTACTTCGCCCTTTTTTCAAGATTGTTTTGTCTTTTATAAATCGTTTAGCTTTCCATATAAATTTTATAGTCAGCTTTTCAACTACTACAGAATAGCCTATGAGGGTTTCAATTGGGATTACGTTGAATCTATATCAAGTTGTAGAGAATTGACATACTAACAATATTAAATCTTATAATTCATGGCCATGTCATGCCTTTCTTTCCATTTAAGTCATCTTTAATATGCTTTAGCAATGTTGCATGTTTTACAGTGCATGGCTGTTGTACTTTTACTAAATTTATTCCTAAATATTTTGTGATTTTGATGCAAAGTAAATGACATATTTTAAAATTTCATTTTTCATCATGTAATGGTATGTAACAGCCAGGGTTCAATCAGAGGAGCAGAATCAAAAGTAATGTTGAATGAGGGATTAATTACAGTTATTGGATTTTATATAGTTATAGGAGGTTGTTAAGCAGTGTATAGAGCTGTTACCTCTGTCTGGTACAGAGCTTCAAGTATTCAGTGCTGGTGGTTGAAAATGGAAAATATACATGGAGTAGGAGAAGCTGGGGATGATCCAGAACCTGTCATAAAAAAAAATGGAACTGTCTGCCTCTCACTCCTGGACTGAAATGTGTCACCTCAAAATTCATATGTTGAAACCTTAATCCCCAGTGTGACCATATTTGGAGATAGGTTTTTTACAGGATAATTAAGATTAAATAAGGTCATAAGTGTGGGGTCCTAATTCAATAAGACTGGTGGCCTTACAAAAAAAAAAAAAAAAAAAAGGTCAGAGAGGGAGACAGAACATGAGAGACTCCTAACTCTGGGAAACCAACAGGGGGTGGTGGAAAGGGAGGTGGGGGGGGGGTGACTGGGTGACAGGCACTGAGGGGGGCACTTGATGGGAGGAGCACTGGATGCTATGCTAAATGTTGGCAAATTGAACTCCAATTAAAAACAAAAAGAAAAAAGAAAAAAGAGAGAGAGATGTCTCTTTTTTGTCATGTGAAGATACAGTGGGAAGGCCATCATCTATCAACCAGGATGAGAGCTCTTATCAGGAACTGACCATGCTGTCAACCTGACCTTGGACCTCCCAGACTCCATAACTGTGAGAAAGAAATTTATGTTGATTAAGCCACTCAGTCTGTGGTATTTTGTTATGGGTTCCTGAGTAGACTAAAACAACCTCCCATCTTTATGATTCAAATGACTTGCAGGATAAGCTTATGTTCTTCACTATGTAGGTGCTCACTCAATGGCCCAGGATTAGTAGAAGTTTTGTAAAGATTGAGGAAGCTGCAGAAGGTTAGGTCCAGCTGTGGCTTCCTTCAACTGAAGTAGGCCAGCTGATGAACAGCAGCATGTGTGAGCTCTGACAGCGCCTTCTTTCTGTTATATTTCTGGGTATCAGAGTGGTACTCTTTTACTTCCATCTTCAAGATACATAAAATTACCTTGTAGTCCTTTAATCAGCTTAGCTAATTTGACGTAGTACAAAGCCAACACATCATTTAATGCTAGTAGATAGAAGTACAATTTAGGGTCTTATACTGACATTTTATCCTATGACTTTTGAACTTGATTTATCTAAATTTTTAGTTTTTGTTGATTCCTTTGGACTTCACATGCACAACCATCACAACCATCTCTTCTGTTAAAAAAGAAAATGTCACTTATTTTTAGTAAGTGTGACCTTTATTTTTTTGCCATATTGAGCTGAGTAGAACCCCCTCACCTGGCCCCAGGCAGTATTAAATGGAAGTGGTGAGAATAGATGTCCTTATTTGTTTTTGAACATATAGGGATATTATTTGGTCTTTTACCATCAAGCATAAAGCTTACTGTAGGCTTCACATGATGTCCTTTATTAGATTAAAAAGTTCCTTTCCATTTCTACTTTGCTGATAGTTTCTGTCATGGGAAATTATTGAATTTTATCAATTTTTTCCACTTATCAAATTTTACTTTTTCTCATTATTTATTATATCTTATTCTCATTTGTTAATATAAAGAATAACATTGATTAATTTCAGAATATTAAATCACCTTACATTCCTGGGATAACCTCAAATCAATCATATTGTGTTATGCTTCTTAAATATCATGAGATTCTATTTACTATTATTTTATTAAAGGTTTTTGTATTTATTTTTGTGAACATAATTGAGCATTTTTTTTTTGTTCCTGTTTTTAGTGGTGTAATAACTCTGTTAGATGTTGTGGGTTTATGCTGCCCTAATACATTTGGAAAGTGTTCTTTCCTCCCTTGCTTTCTGAAAGCCTCCATGCAAAGTTGCTATAATTTCTTCCTTAAATGTTTGATCAATTCACTAATGAACTCATTGAGGCCTGGACATTTTGACTATGAATTCATTTTCCTAATGTATATGTTTACTTATATTTTTATTTTTTTAAAGATTTATTTATTTAATCATGAGACACACACACACACACACACACACACACAGAGGCGGAGACATAGGCAGAGGGAGAAGCAAGCTCTTCACCGGAGCCCGATGCGGGACTCATTCCTAGATCCCAGAATCGTGACCTGAGCCAAAGACAGCTACCCAACCGCTGAGTCACCCAGGTGTCTCTACTTATGTTTTTAATAAATACTTTCTAGATTTCTGTGCAAATATGTCACATATATCTCCATAAATGTATTTGTTTGCATATATGTTATAAATGTCTTAATAAATTGTCTATTACTACTTCTTTAGTCAGGTAAACTGTGTTTTTAAAAAATGCCAAATTTATTGGAATAGTGTTAACCATAATATTCCTTTATTATATTTTAAGTGTCTTTGCAATAGGTAGTTATATGCCTTTTTTTATTGCCCAAATTTATAATTTGTGCTTTTTCTCTTATTTTTTTCTGGATAATTCTTTAAGGATTTTATCAATATTATTGATTATTTTTAAAAACCTTTTAAGAGTTACTTTTATCTATTTTTTGTCTCTATTTATTTTTTATCGTGTTTTCAATAGTTACTTATTTTTGACAAACAAAATTATATATATATTTAAGGTATACAACATGGTGTTTTGATATTTATATATTATAAAATGAGCATCATGATCAAGCTAATACATCCATCATCTCACACAGTGTGTGTGTGTGTGCCGAAACAATTGAAATTTACTCTCAGAAACTTTCGTGTATAAAATGTTACTGCTAACTATAGTCATCATACTGTACAATAGGTCATCAAACTTATTCATCTTATAACAGAAAGTTTATTCTCTTTGATCAATGTCTTTCCTCCTTCTACCACCCCAGCCTCTAATATCGACTATTCTATTCTCTCTTACTATGAATGTGGCTTTTGCCCTCTACCCTCTTTTTTTTAAGCTTGAGAGGTAGACTTTAGTGATTCATCAGTTGCATAATACACCCAGTGCTCATTAAGGAGGCACTGATGTAATGATACAATGAGAACCAAGTGTGGCTTTAAAAAATATATATATATTTTTAGATTCAACATATATGTAGATCTGTGATATTTGTCTTTCTGTGTCTCGCTTATTTCCCTTACTATAACATCCTCCAGGTTTATGCATGTTGTTAAAAATGGCACAATTTCTTTCTTTTTTAAGGTTGAATAACATTCCATTGTATACTTATATATCACGTTTTCTTTAACCATTCATTTCTTGACAATACTTAGGTTGTTTACATATCTTGGCTATTGTAAATAATGTAGTGAACATTGGAGTGCATATAACTCTTAGAGATAGTGATTTTATTTCTTTTGGATGTATACCCAGAAAGTGGATTGCTGGATCATATGGTGGTTCCTTTTTTTTTTTTTTTTTTTGAGGAATTTTATATTCTTATATAATGGCTGTAGCAATTTACATTCCTACCAACTGCATAAGAAAGTTCCCTTTACTCCAAATTCTTACAAACACTTACTTTTTTGCCTTTTTGATAATAGTCATGCCAAACAGGTAGGAGGTGATCTCATTTGTGGTTTTGATTGCATCTCCTTGATGATTAGTAATATTGAGTATCTTTCCATTTACCTTTGGCGTTCTGTATGTCTTCCTTGGATGAATATCTATTCAGGCCCTTTGCCCATATTTTGTGTTATTTTTTGCTACTGAGTTGTATGAGTCACTTATTTATTTTGCATATTAAATCCTTATGAGATATATAGTTTGTAAATATTGTCACTTTTTACATAGGTTGCCTTTTCATTTTGTTGATTGTTTTCTTTGCTGGGGAGAAACTAGCTTTATGTAGCCCACTTATTTATTTTTGCTTCTGTTTCCTGTGCTTTTTTATCAATTCCAAAAATCAATGCCAAGACTAATGTTAAGGAGCTAACCTTCCATTTTCTTGTATAAGTTTTATGTTATGTTTAAGTCTTTAATCCATTTCGAGCTGATTTTTTTTGTGCAACATATTAATTGGGGATCCATTTTCATATTTTGCATGTGGATATTCAATATACTCAACATCATTTGTCGAAGAGACTATCCTTTCCCCATTGTGTATTTTTGGTACCTTTTTCAGAATTAGTTGACTGTATATGCATAGGTTTACTTCTAGGTACTTTGTTTTATTCCATTGGCATATATATATATATATGCCAATATATATAAAATATATATATATATATATATATATTTTAAGGCCAGTACTGTACTGTTTTGATTCTTATAGCTTTGTAATTTATAGTTTGAAGTCAGGAAGTATGATGCCTCCGGTTTTGCTCTTCTTTTCTCAAGATTGCTTTAGCTATTTTGGGTCTTCTGTGGTTCCATAAAAATTTTAGAACTTTTCCCCCCATTTCTGTGAATAATGCAGTTAGAATTTTGATTGAGATCGCATTGAATCTGTATATTATATTGTATAGAATGGACATTCTAACAATATGAATTCTTCCAATCTACAAAATAGGATATGATTTGTTTTTGTTTTTCAGTTTCTTTCATCTATGTTTTATGGTTTTCAGTGTACAAATTTTTCACTCCCTTGGTTAAATTTACTCTTAAGTATTTTATTCCTTTGGTACTACTGCAAATGGGATTGTTTCCTTAATGTCTTTTTTTTTTTTTTGATAACTCATTGCTAAAGTATAGACATACAGCTGGTTTTTATATATTGATTTCTTTGTCCTGTAACTTTATTAAATTTATTAGTTTTAACAAGGTTTTAGGGTGGAGTCTTTAGTGCTTTCTATGTAGAATATCATGCCATCTGCTAGCAGAGATAATTTTACTTCTTTTTTTCCAATTTAGAGCCATTTTTTTCCTTCCCTAATTTCTCTGGTTAAGACTTCCAGTATTATGATGAATAAAAGACTTAAGAGTAGACATCATTGTCTTGCTCCTGATTTTATAAGAAGAGCTTTTGACTTTTCACCACTGAAAGGTATAAAATTGGTTATGGGTTTGACATGCAGGGCTTTTATTATATTGAGGTACATTCCTTTCAAACCTAGTTTGTTGAGAGTTTTTATCATGAAAAAATATTAAATTTTGTCAAATTGTTTTTCTGCATTTATTGAAAGGATCATAAGATTTTCAACATTTATCTTGTTGATATGGTATATAACATATATTGATTTGTTTATCTTGAACCATCCTTGCAACCTAGGGATGAAGCACACATGATTATATTATATAATTCTTTAATGTGCTGCTGAATTTAGTTTGTCTACACTTTATTGGGGATATTTATAACTGTACTCATCAGGGATATTGACCTTAATTTTTCATTCTTGTAATGTCCTTGTCTGGCTTTGGTATCCAGTAGTGCTGGCCTCATGAAATGAACCTATATGTGTTTCTTCTTCTTCAAAGTTTTGGAAGAGTTTGAGAAGGATTAGTACTAACTCCTCTTGAAATGTTTGGTAGAATTCACCAATGAAATCATCTGGTTCTATACTGATTTAATCTAACTCATATTGGTCGATTCAATATTTCTATTTCTTCATGATTCAGTCCTGTAAGATTGTATGTTTCTAGGATTATATCCATTTCTTCTGAGGAATTCAATTTATTGGCATATGATTATTCATAGCATTCTCTTAATTATCCTCTGTACTTCTGTGTTCTTAGTTTTAGTCTCCTCTTTCCTGATTTTATGTTTGCTTTTTTCTGAGGCTAGCTAATCAACTTTGTCTATTCTTTTAAAAATCAGCTCTTACATTCATTGATCTTTTTTATTTTTCTAGTCTCTACTTCATTTATTTCTATTCTGATCTTTGTCATTTCCATTTTATTATTAACTTTGGGCTTAGTTCTTTTTTTTTTTTTTTTTTTTAGTTTCTTAAGGTATAAATTCAGGTTGTTTATTTGATCTTCTTTTCCCTCTTTTTCCCTGTTAACATTTTAATTTTTTCAAGGTAACAGGAATTGTATAAAATAACAGTGGATCTTTGCTTCTTTATTTTTTATTTATTTTTATTTTATTTTATTTTATTTTATTTTTAAAGGATTTTATTTATTTATTCATGAGAAACACAGAGAGGGAGAGAGAGAGAGAGTCAGAGATGCAGGCATGGGGAGAAGCAGACTCCATGCTGGGAGCCTGATGTGGGACTTGATCCCAGGTCTCCAGGATCACACCCTGAGCTGAAGGTGATGCCAAACCTCTGAGCCACCAGGGCTTCCCTGCTTCTTTATTTTTATCTAAATAAAAGATAACTCAAGATGAATTCTCAAGAAAAAAAAAAAGCTCTTTACATAAGAGACTATATCTTCATCATCTACTTGGAACCAATAGTTGTGTCACTGTCATACAATCAGGGAAGAGGTTGTGATAAGTTGGAAGAGATACACATGCTGCTGTTATTTTACCAGAAAATCACCTGCCAAATTGGAGGGGATACAGAGATTGAAGATGATATTATTGAAGAATGTAATAAACATGGAAGAGTTATGCATATTTATGTTGAGATCTTTTGTTTTCTTACATTTATTGCTATGAATTTCCCTCTTAGGTCTGCTTTTGCTGTATCCTATATATTTTGGTACTTTGTATTTTCATGTTTGTTTGTCTCAAGACATGTTTATGATTTTCCCTTTTATTTCCTCTTTGACTTAGGAGCATGTTGCTCAATTTCCATATATTTGTGAATTTTCCAGCTTTCCTCCTGTTATTGATTTCTAGTTGCATACTGTTATGGTAAGGAAAGAGATAGTTGGTAGGATTTCAAGTTTTTCATATTTGTTTAGATTTATTTTGTGGCCTAAATATGACATATCCTGGAAAATGTTCCATGTGTGCTTAAGAAATGTGTGTATCCTACTGCTATTGAATGGTATGTTTGTTAGGTCCATTCGGTCTAAAACTTAATTCAAATCCAAGATTTCCTTATTGATTTTTTTTAACTGAGGCTGTTGCTGTGCATTCCTGCAGCTGCAGGGATTAGTCATGTGTGTAATGCTGTGGCAGCCAGCTGCATGCATTTGTGTGATCATGGGGGCCTGGGATGGCAATGAGTACAGTGGCTGTGATGAGTCCCGAGGTTCAGGGTATTCACAGCTAAGATGGCTGTGTCACTTTGGCAGGTTGGGGGAAACTCAGGTTTCTGGAATCTGCAAATGCAAAAAACCTGTGGGGTCCTCAGTGGCAAAAGCTGCAAGAGATCCTTAGCAGTTCTGCTGGCTGTTGGTTTCTTTGGCAGCAGAAGCTACTGGGATCTTTTGTGGAGTGTTCCTCTGAGTCTGTGATGGAGTCTTCAGTTTTGAAAGCTTTGTGGATTGCTCCTACTGCTTGGCTGATATTGATAATCCCTTTCATTCTTTGTTGCTGCCTCCAGAAATCCTAGCTATGACAGTCTCCTCTGTGTTCTGGATGGGGTGAAACTCAAGTTGTTTGTTCCTTTGTGCAATGATTCCATAAACTAGGGAAACTGGTCACTCACCCAGTAAACAGAACACTCTTGGGCCAGGGAGTACCCTCTTGGCATTGAGCAGAACCAGCCTGAGGAATGAGATGATGTGAGCAAAATGAAATCATCTTTCCTACCCTATTTGTGAGGATTCTCAGGTTCACTACTGCACTGTGTTCATGAAGCTTCATTAAGTGGGCCCCTGAGCTTTCTCAGAACTATTTTCAGGAAGAAAAATATAGTATTCATTCAATATTATTCATAGTGTCTAATTGTTCTTTGTGGGGGCACAGAGGCTAGGATCTCCTGCTCCACCATGTTGCTATGTCATCGCTTCTATTTGATTAATTTCTGATTTTATCTTTGTTATTTCCCTCCTTCTATTTAATTTGGGTATAATTTACTGTTTTTCCACCAGCTTATAATAAGAGAATTTAGATTATTGACAATTAAACTTTCTTCTATAACAAAACAATTTAAAAGTGCAACTTTTTTCTATGTACTGCTCAACCTGTAACCCACAGGTTTGGGTGTATTCTTTAACCATTAATTTGATATATTTTCTATTTTTCCTTTGATTCAAGAATAATTTATTATTGCTGCTTATTTTTAAGTATTTAGTGATTAAATATATACATATATATGAATTGTTATTTATTATAATTCTTTTCTGGTTAGAGAGAATATTCTGCAAGATTTCATTTTTTAACTACTGAAACTATTACATATACTATCATATGAGAGGGAGTACTTCGTGTGCACTTGAAAATACTTCTAATTCTGCAGTTTTTAGGTGTATCTTTCTAATAGTCAAATTGATTGGTATGTTGTTTCAGTTCTCTATGTCCTTATTGATTTTATGTCTGCTTGTTCTACCATTTTTTTTTGTTTGAAAGAGAAGAGTGGTCAAATATCTAATTTATAATTGTGGCTATATCTACTTTCAGTTCTGTCAAATTATGCCTCATGTATTTTAAAACCTTGTAATTAGAAATTTGCAATTTTTATATTACCTTGTGAATTAACCCTTTTTATTATCATGACTGGGAAGCCATTCCAGTACCTTCTCTCACTTCTCTTTTAAGAATTATCTGATTTATGCATCAGTGGAAGCATGACTGTAAACTCTAATGAATAATCTAATACCCATATTTCTTTTTCTCTGATAATAATCCTATCTTAACATATACATTTCTGATAGTAATATAGCCATACCAACTTTTTTATCCTCATTATTTTCATGACGTATCTTTTTTTCCCCCATTCTTTTACTTTCAGTTCATCTCTGCCTTTACATTTAAAGTTTATTTCTTGTGGATAATATATGTGTTTTGTTTTTATGTATATATATATCAGTCTGCCTCTTGATTGTATTGTTTCATCTATGTATGTTTTATGTAATTATTTAATGAGTTGAATTTAAGTTCACTTCCTTGCTATTTATTTTCATTTGTTACATATGAGTTTTTGTTCTTCTCTCTTTTTAATTATATATTTTCTTCAAATATTCAAATATGTTAAATATTTTTTAACATAGTGAAAATTTTCAAGTATTTCTTTCAAATATTTTTATTCTATCTTCCACTTATAATGGCTTTTTAGCTACATTTGTTTTATATTATTAACTAATTACTTCAGGAATTCTGGTATATAATGTAATCTTACCAAGGTCTCCTTACATTTAATGTTATATCTTTTCCCTAAGGGGCAAGGTGGCGGAGGAGTAGGGTCCCCAAGTCACCTGTCCCCACCAACTTACCTAGATAACCATCAAATCATCCTGAAAACCTATGGATTCGGCCTGAGATTTAAAGAGAGAACAGCTGGCGGGATCCCTGGGTGGCGCAGCGGTTTGGCGCCTGCCTTTGGCCCGGGGCGCGATCCTGGAGACCCTGGATCGAATCCCACGTCGGGCTCCCGGTGCATGGAGCCTGCTTCTCCCTCTGCCTGTGTCTCTGCCTCTCTCTCTCTCTGTGACTATCATAAATAAATAAAAATTTAAAAAAAGAGAGAGAGAGAGAGAACAGCTGGAATGCTACAGAGAAGAAGAGTTTGCGCTAACAAGGTAGGAAGACGGAAAGAAAAATAAAATAAAAAAGAATCAAGCAGGGGTAGGGGCCCGCGAGGAGCCGGGCTAAAGCCTCCAGATCAGGAGAGCCCAGCCCTGGAAGCAGGAACTTTAAAAATCCGCACCAGATTCTTCCCGGATGAAAGGTGCTTAGCAGGAGACTTGGGCAGCCCCGCAGGAGGGCGGGGGCGCCTCCAGACTGGGGGTCGCCGGCAGAGGAGGTGCGCCCTGGGGCGGGGGGAGGGCGCCACACCCTGTGGGCGGAGCTGGGGCGGGCCTCAGGGGAAGCTCAGGCCGCTCCGGCTCCGTGCAGGGGGCTGAGCCCTGCTACCTTTGGAGGCTGAGTCCTGGGAGCGCAATTCCAGCCCTGGATCGCAGGGTGTGGGGGACACAGCCCACAGTCCGCACTCACGGCCGGGGACAGGCAGAGGCGGGGAAGGCACAGGGCAGCGAGGACCCTCCTGCCATCGGGCGCCCCATAGCTGTGCAGTTCAGCACCCCCATGCCCGGGAGCATCCAGGCCAGTGGAGACTAGGAGTGGTAGTTACTGTGGGGAGCTGACGCCAGAGCTAGAGAGCTGACCGCCACCACTGTTGTCTCTCCTGGTGTCACCCTGTGCCTGGGATGGAGCAGGGCCACCAGGGAACAGAGACCTCAAGTGATAAACAGCTCCCACGAGGCGTGCACTTGGCAGGGGGCCAGGTAGCGCCCCCAGATGCACACACCTAAGAATCAGCACAGCAGCCCCTCCCCCAGAAGACCAGCTGGAAGGACAGGGGAAGAGCAAGTTCTGGACCGAGCAGCACTGGAAAGCTCCAGGGGGAGTCGAGGGATTTACGGTATATAGAACCAGAAGATACCCCTCCGGGTTTTTTTGTTTTTCTTTTTTTTCTTTCTTTTTTCTTCTTCCATTTTCCAACACAACTCATTTTAGCCACTCTGCACTGACTAAAATGACTAGGAAGAAGAACTCACCACAAAAGAAAGAATCAGGAACAGTCCTCTCTGCCGCAGAGTTACATAATTTGGAATACAATTCAATGTCAGAAAACCAATTCAGAAGCACAATTATAAAGCTACTAGTGGCTCTGGAACAAAGCATAAAGGATTCAAGAGACTTCATGACTGCAGAATTTAGATCTAATCAGGCCAAAATTAAATATCAATTAAATGAGATGCAATCCAAACTGGAGGTCCTAACGATGAGGCTTAATGAGGTAGAAGAATGAGTGAGTAACACAGAAGACAAGTTGAAGGCAGGGAAGGAAACGGAGGAGAAAAGAGAAAAACAATTAAAAGATCATGAGGAAAGGTTAAAGGAAATAAATGACAGCCTCAGAAGGAAAAACCTATGTTTAATTGGGGTTTCAGAGGGTGCCGAAAGGGACAGAGGACCAGAAAGCATATTTGAACAAATCACAGCTGAGAACTTCTCTAACGTGGGGAGAGAGACAGGCACTCAGATCCAGGAAATAGAGAGATTCCCCCCCTAAAATCAATAAAAACTGTTAAACAACTTGACATTTAGTAGTGGAACTTGAAAATTCAAAGGATAAAGAGAAAATCCTTAAAGCACCAAAGAGACAAGAGATCCCTTACTTATATGGGGAGAAATATGAGATTAATAGCAGACCTCTCCACAGAGACCTGGCAGGCTAGAAAGGGCTGGCAGGATATATTCAGGGTCCTAAATGAGAAGAACAAGCAGCCAAGAATACTATATCCAGTAAGGCTCTCATTCAGAATAGAAGGAGAGATAACGAGCTTCCAAAATAGGCAGAAACTGAAAGAGTATATGACCATCAAACCAGCTCTGCAAGAAATATTAAGGGGGACTTTGTAAAAGAAAGAGGAAGTCCAAAGAAATATGCCACAAGAAACAGGGACTGAAGAGATATTATGACAACACTAAATTCATATCTTTCAATAGTAACTCTGAATGTGAATGGGCTTAATGATCCCATCAAAAGGCGCAGGGTTTCACACTGGATAAAAAAGCAAGACCCATCTATTTGCTGTCTACTAGAGACTCATTTGAGATGCAAGGACACCTACAGCCTGCAAATGAAAGGTTGGAGAACCATTTACCATTCAAATGGTCCTCAAAAGAAAGGAGGGGTAGCAATCCTCATATCTGATAAAGTTTATCCCAAAGACTGTAGTAAGAGATGAAGAGGGACACTATTTCATACTTAAAGGATCTATCCAACAAGAGGACCTGACAATCATGAATATTTATGCCCCTAATGTGGGAGCTGCCAAGTATATCGATCAATTAATAACCAAAGTTAAGACATACTTAATAATAATACACTTATCTGGGAGACTTCAACACGGTGCGTTCTGCAAATGACAGATCTTCTAAGCACAACATCTCCAAAGAAATAAGAACTTTAATGATACACTTGACCAGATGGATTTCACAGTTATTTACAGAACTTTACATCCAAACGCAACTGAATACACAGTCTTCTCAAGTGACATGGAACTTTCTCCTGAATAGTCTGCATACTGGGTCACAAATCAGGTCCTAACCACTACCAAAAAATTGGGATTGTCCCCTGCATATTTTCAGACCATAATGCTTTGAAACTAGAACTAAATCACAATAAGAAGTTTGGAAGAAATTCAAACATATGGAGGTTAAAAAGCATCCTGCTAAAAGATGAAAGGGTCAACCAGGAAATTAGAGAAGAATTAAAAAGATTGATGGAACTAATGAGAATGAAGATAAAACTGCTCAAAATATTTGGGATATAGCAAAGGCAGTCCTGAGAGGGAACTACATCGCAATACAAGCATCCCTCAAAAAACTGGAAAGTACTCAAATACACAAGCTAACCTTACACTTAAAGGAACTGCAGAGAGAACAGCAAATAAAACCTACAGCCAACAGAAGAGGAGAGTTAATGAAGATTCAAAAAGAACTCAATGAAATAGAGACCAGAAGAACTGTGGAACAGATCAACAAAACCAGGAGTTGGTTCTTTGAAAGAATTAATAAGATAGATAAACCATTAGCCAGCCTTATTAAAAAAAAAGAGAAGACTCAAATTAATAAAATCATGAATGAGAAAGGAGAGATCACTACCAACACCAAGGAAATACAAACGATTTTAAAAACATATTATGAACAGCTATATGCCAATAAATTAGGCAATCTAGAAGAAATGGATGCATTTCTGGAAAACCACAAACTACCAAAACTGGAACAGGAAGAAATAGAAAACCTGAACAGGCCAATAACCAAGGAGGAAATTGAAGCAGTCATCACAAACCCCCCAAGACACAAAAGTCCAGGGCCAGGTGGCTTCACAGGAGAATTCTATCAAACGTTTAAAGAAGAAGCAATACCTATTCTACTAAAGCTGTTTGGAAAGATAGAAAGAGATGGATACTTCCAAACTCATTCTATGAGGCCAGGATCACATTAATTCCAAAACCAGACAAAGACCCCACCAAAAAGGAGAATTATAGACCAGTATCCTCCACCAAAAAGGAGAATTATAGACCAGTATCCTTGATGAATACAGATGCAAAAATTCTCAACAAGATACTAGGCAATAGGATCCAACAGCACATTAATAAGGTTATTCATCATGACCAAGTGGGATTTATCCTGGGATGCAAGGCTGGTTCAACACTCGTAAAGCAGTCAATGGGATGGATCACATCAACAAGAGAAGAAACAAGAACCATATGATCCTCTCAATAGATGCAGAGAAAGCATTTGACAAAATACAGCATCCATTCCTGATCAAAACTCTTCAGAGTATAGGGATAGAGGGAACATTCTTCAGCATTTTAAAAGCCATCTGCAAAAAGCCCACAGCAAATATCATTCTCAATGGGGAAACATTGGGAGCCTTTCCCCTAAGATCAGGAACAAGGCAGGGATGTCCACTCTCACCACTGCTACTCAACATAGTCCTAAAAGTCCTAGCCGCAGGAATCAGGCAGCAAAAAGAAATAAAAGGCATTCAAATTAGCAAAGAAGAAGTCAATCTCTCCCTCTTTGCAGATGACATGATAATGTACTTAGAAAACCCAAAAGACTCCACCCCAAGATTGCTAGAACTCATACAGCAATTCGGCAGTGTGGCAGGATACAAAATCAATGCCCAGAAATCAGTGGCATTTCTATACACTAACAATGAGACTGAAGAAAGAGAAATTAATAGTCAATCCCATTTACAATAGCACCCAAAAGCAGAAGATACCTAGGAATAAACCTAACCAAAGAGGTAAAGGATCTATACCCTAAAACTATAGAACACTTCTAAAAGAAATTGAGGAAGACACAAAGAGATAGAAAAATATTCCATGCTCATGGATTGGAAGAATTAATATTGTGAAAATGTCAATGTTACCCAGGACAATTTACACATTTAATGCAATCCCTATCAAAATACCATGGGCTTTCTTCAGAGAGTTGGAACAAATCATCTTAAGATTTGTGTGGAATCAGAAAAGATCCTGAAAAGAAATCCAGAGCCGACGGCATCGCAATGCCAGATTTCAGGTGGTACTATAAAGCTGTTATCATCAAGATAGTGTGGTACTGGCAGAAAACCAGACACATAGATCAATGGAACAGTATAGAGAACCCAGAAATGGGCCCTCAACTATATTTGACAAAGCAGGAAAGACCATCCACTGGAGAAAGGACAGTCTCTTCAATAAATGGTGCTTGGAAAATTGGACATCCACATGCAGAAGAATGAAACTAGACCATTCTCTTAAGACAGACACCAATATAAACTCAAAATGGATGAAAGATCTAAATGTGAGACAAGATTCCATCAAAATCCTAGAGGAGAACACAGGCAACACCCTTTTTGAACTTGGCCACAGCAACTTCTTGCAAGATACCTCCATGAAGGCAAAAGAAACAAAAGCAAAAATGAACTATTGGGACTTCATCAAGATAAGAAGCTTCTGCACAGCAAAGGATACAGTCAACAGAACTAAAAGACAACCTACAGAATGGGAGAAGATATTTGCAAATGATGTATCAGATAAAGGGCTAGTTTCCAAGATCTATAAAGAACTTCTTAAACTCAACAGCAAAGAAATAAACAATCCAATCATGAAATGGGCAAAGGACATGAAGAGAAATCTCATAGAGGAAGACATGGACATGGCCAACAAGCCCATGAGAAAATGCTCTGCATCACTTGCCATCAGGGAAATACAAATCAAAACCACAATGAGATCCCACCTCACACCAGTGAGAATGGGGAAAATTAACAAGGCAGGAAAGAACAAATGTTGGAGAGGATGCGGAGAAAAGGGAACCCTCCTGCACTGTTGGTGGGAATGTGAACTGGTGCAGCCACTCTGGAAAACTGTGTGGAGGTTCCTCAGAGTTAAAAATCGGACTGCCCTATGACCCATCAATTGCACTGCTGGGGATTTACCCCAAAGATACAGATGCAATGAAACGCCGGGACACCTGCACCCCGATGTTTCTAGCTGCAATGTCCACAATAGCTAAGCTGTGGAAGGAGCCTCGGTGTCCATCGAAAGACGAATGGATAAAGAAGATGTGGTCTATGTATACAATGGGCTATTATTTAGCCATGAGAAATGACAAATACCCATTATTTGCTTCGACGTGGGTGGAACTGAAGGGTATTATGCTGAGTGAAATTAGTGAATTGGAGAAGGACAAACATTATATGGTCTCATCCATTTGGTAAATATAAAATATAGTGAAAGGGAATAAAGGGGAAAGGAGAGAAAATGAGTGGGAAATATCAGTGAGGGTGACAGAACATGAGAGACTCCAAACTCTGAGAAATGAACAAGGGGTGTTGGAAAGGGAGGGAGGTCGGTGGGGGGTTGTGGCGATTGGGTGATGGGCACTGAAGGGGTGTACTTGATGGGAGGAGCACTGGGTGTTATGCTATATGTTGGCAAATTGAACTCCAATAAAAAATATGCAAAAAAAAAAAAAAAGACCTTATACCACTGCTCTTCCATTTACTTCTTATATTTTGTATTTCGTTATATATTTAACATATACATATGCTCTCAATCCCGAAACAAAGTCTTATTTTTGGTTTAAACTGTTAGTTTTCTTTTTATAAGAAAAAAATCTATTTTTCAACATATATCACTTCTTGTTTTCATTTTCCTATAGATCTTTCTATCTTTTGTCATTTTTCTTCAACCTGAAAATTATTGTATTCTTATTGTTCAGATATGCTTATGACAACTTGTATAAGTTATTAACAAGAATATCTTTATTTTTGCCAGATATGGAATTAAAGAATATTTTTTGCATATGAAATTCTTTGTTGATAGTTTTTCTCTTAGCACTTTATTGATGTCATTCTGTTGTCTTCTGCTCTCATTTTTTTTCCCTCCAGCCTCCTAAGAAGCTGTCAGTTCAATTTCTACCATTATTTGCATGTAATACTTACATTATATCATCTGTTTATTTTTATGATTTCCTCGTCATCATTAGTCTTTAGCTTTTTGACTCTGATCTACGTATATATAGATATATTTGTAGTCATTATGTTTGGTGTAGCATTTGCTGTAAATATCAGATTTATCAGCTGATGTATTTTATCAAATTTGATACCTTAAAAAATTATTTTATCATTTGGTTTTGTGTTCTAATCTCTCTTCTCTCCTTATAGAACCCCAGTTATACATTTGTCAGACTACTTGGCTCTGTCCCACAGTCGCTGAAGTTTCATTTATTTTGTTCAATCTTTGCTTGTCTCTTTTCAAAATACAAAATAGTTTTTAGTTCACTTTTCATCTTCTATTCCCTGTTTATTGTTATGTCCAACCAATGAGTATTTCTCTTTACATATCATTCATGGTAGCTCTAGAATTTACATTTGGTTGTCTTTAATTTTCATTTATCTGCTGAGATTCCACATCTGTTAACTCATTTGTGTCACTCTTTTCTTTAAATCTGAACAAATCTTTATTAGCTGACTTAAAATCCTTATCTACTAATTCCAACATCTTTATCATTTGTTTTTTGTTTTGTTTTGTTTTTAAAGATTTTATTTATTCATTCATGAGAGGCACACAAAGAGAGAGGCAGAGACATAGGCAAACAGAGAAGCAGGCTCCATGCAGGGATCCACTCCAAGATCATGCCCTGAGCCAAAGGCAGGTGCTCAACCGCTGAGCCACCCAGGCTTCCCATCTCTGTATTTTTTTGAACACTAAAAAACACTAAACTTTTTTCTTTGAACTTGGCTCATATTTTCCTATTATTTATATATGCAGGGTTTATTGTTTGTTGGAAATTGCAAATTGTGCATTTTATGGAGTTTAGATTATATTGTTCTGCCCCCAGTGGTTTTCTTTTTTTTTTTTAAGGTTTTATTTATTCATGAGAGACAGAGAGAGAGAGAGAAAGGCAGAGACACAGACAGAGGGAGAAGCAGGCTCCATGCAGAGAGCCCAACGTGGGACTCCTTCCTGGGTCTCCAGGATCACTCCCTGGGCTGAAGGCGGCGCTAAACCGCTGAGCCATCCGGGCTGCCTGGTTTTCTTTAATATATATTTTACACAAATAAAATTAACCTTTCTAAAAATGTATTATTCTGTGAAGATTGACAGAAGCATGCAGCTATGTATACACTATGGAAATCATAATATAGAACATAATTTTCAAAAAAAAAAAGAACATAATTTTCATCACCCCTAAAATTCTCTGTTCCTTTTTTGTAAATGGCTTTTATTCTTACCACCAGCCTCTGGCAGCCACTGATCTATTTTTCTTTTATATAGTTCACCTTTACTAGAAAATCATAGAAATGGAATCATATGGATTATGCCTTTTGAAACTGTCTTCTGTTACTTAACATGATGCATATGAGATTCATTTATGTTTTGTGTACTGGTAATTTTTTCTATTTACTTGATGAGTCGTATTCTATTGTATTGATGTACCAATACAATTATATTATATTAGTTCCTTAGGGGAAATTTGGCTTTTACAAGTTTGGATGGATTGCAAATCAAACCACTTTGATACATACATGATTGCACAAGTTTTTATAAGAATATAAGTTTCCATTTCAATAAGGTAAATACCAAGAAGTGGAATTGCTGGACCATTACTTAAGTATAAAATGCTACAAAATTATTTTTCAAACTGTCTCTACCATTTTGCATTCCCCTTAACCAAATACAAGTGTTATACTAATTCCACATCTTTGCCAGAACATGGTATTATCAAAGTTTTTATTATAATTATTTTATCTTTTCTGAAGGTGTATAGTCATATCTCATCATGGTTTTACTTTGCTTTTCCCTCATAACTAATAATATTGATCATCTTTTAAAGTATTTTGCTATTCATATATATTCTTGATGAAGTTTTTATTCATATCTGATGCACATCTACTAAATTGGGTTGTTTGCTTTCATATTATTGACTCTGTATATAAACACTTTATTAGATATGTGATTTGTAAATATTTTCTCCCAGTCTATGGCTTGTCATTTTATTCTTCAAAGCACAGATTATATCTAATTTATCATTTCATGTGTAATTTGAGGAAAAGTTAATATTATTATATTCTTCATACAGATACTTAACTGTTCCAGTACCGTTTGTAAAAAAAAGAATATTCTTCTTTTGAGTAAATATTTTGCATCTTTGTAAAATATCAATTGATCACATATTCATGGGGCTAATTGTGGACTTTTTATTCTGTTCAATTAACCTATGGTTTTATCTTGTTTCTAATATTCTACTGTCTTCATTAATGTAGGCTTATATGGAGTCTTGAATCAGGTATTGAGACTCCTCTAAATTGGTACCACCTTTTAAAAGTAATTTTGGCTATTCTAGTTTCTTTTCCTTTCCATATATATTTTAGAATCACTTTTTCTATTCCTAAAATTGCATGCTGGAATTTTAATTGGTGTTGAGTTGAAAATGCAGTTCAATTTGAAGATGATTGACTTACAATAGTAAGTCTTCTAGTCCATAAGTAATATGTATCTCCCCATTTAATTAGGTCACCTTGATTATTTTTTGGTATAGTTTTTACATAATTTTACATAATTCTTACTAGATTTATATTTAAGTATTTCATATTTTTGGCAGTGCTATAAATAACATTAAAATTTCTAATTCTAGTTTTCATTGCTAGTACATAGGAATGCAACTGTTTTTTGTATATTGACACTGTATCTGGCAACTAATCTAAATTCAGTTATTACTTATGGTAGTATTTTTGTAAATTCTTTGCCATTTTCTACATACATAATAATTAGTCTGTGAATAGAGTTTTATTCTTTATTTACAAACTGAGCTATTTATTTCCAATCGTATTGGAAATTATACTGGATAAGAATTGTTAAGTGTCAACACTATCACACCTAATGTTATTAGTGGAAAAGCATTCACTCCATTATTTTTTTGTTGCCTCAAAGTCAACAGGAGAGAGAAATTCTAACAATTAAGATGATACAATATTATGTAGCATAATCACATACATCCTATCATCATTGTCATATTCTGTTTGTTAGAAGTAAGTCACAAGTTATGCCCATACATAGATGGAAAGAATCCTACAAAAGAATTAACATTTTAAAATGGGATCCTGGAGCCTATCTTAAAAACAATCTACTGTAGTAATTGTTGCTTTGGGATTTATAATTAGTATCTTCTACTTCTTTTTTTTTAATTTTAAAATTTATTTATTATTTTTTCTAACTTATAGTTGATTGACAAACAGTTCAATATTGGTTTCAGGAATATAGTTCAGTGGTTCATCATTTACACATAACATGCATTGTTCATTACAAGTGTCCTCCCTGCTCCCCATCATCCAACTATCTTTTTTTTTTAATATATTTTTTATTGGTGTTCAATTTACCAACATACAGAAAAACCCCCAGGGCCCGTCACCCATTCACTCCCACCCCCCGCCCTCCTCCCCTTCTATACCACCCCTAGTTCGTTTCCCAGAGTTAGCAGTCTTTACGTTCTGTCTCCCTTTCTGATATTTCCCACACATTTTTCTCCTTTCCCCTTTATTCCCTTTCACTATTTTTTATATTCCCCAAATGAATGAGACCATATAATGTTTGTTCTTCTCCGATTGACTTATTTCATTCATAATACCCTCCAGTTCCATCCACGTTGAAGCAAATGGTGGGTATTTGTCGTTCCTAATGGCTGAGTAATATTCCATTGTATACATAGACCACATCTTCTTTATCCATTCATCTTTCAATGGACACTGAGGCTCCTTCCACAGTTTGGCTATTGTGGCCATTGCTGCTAGAAACATCGGGGTGCAATCTTCTACTTCTAATTGTCTAACTACAAGTAGTTCTACTTCACATATAGAAGAAACTTGCAACAGCATACTTCTGTATTTAATTACCAGCCTTCATGCTGTTGCTATTGTACATTATATTTCCATACATTTTATTTATTACACAATACTTTGCTATTATTTTTAAGCAACCTGTTATTTTTTAAAGAGATTTTTAAATAAGAAAAAAATGTTTTTTTTTTAAACAAACCTCACATACTTATCATCTTAGAATTCTTTATTCTTTTACATAGATCGAGTTTTCTATCTAGTATCATTTTTCTTCTGCTGAAAGGATTTCCTTTAATATTTTTTGAAGTTTAGGTCAGCTAATGATGAATTCTCACAGCTTTTTGCATGGCTTTGATAGTCTTGATTTCACTTTTGTTTTCAAAACATATTTTTGCTGAGTTTAGTGAAGTAGTGTGTTTTTTTTTTTCTGTACTTTAATGATGTTGCTCTACTATCTTCTAGTGTTCATTTTTATCAACAAAGAGACTTATGTCATTTTAATCTTTATCCTTCTGTATTTAAGGAAAATTTTTTCTCTGGGTGTTTTTAAGATTTTTTCTTTTTCACTAATTTTGAGAAATTCAATTATGATATACTTTGGTGCAGTTTTTGTTTCATATTTTTTGTGCTGGTTTATCCTTGAAATTTCAGGATTTTAGACTTGCATCTTTCTTTCAATTTAGATATTTTGGGACAATTATTTCTTCAAATATATCTTTTTCTGTTTCTGTCATCCTTTCTACTCTTCTTTAGGAATTTAAATTACACATATATTAGGCTGCTTGAAGTTGTCCTACAGATCACTGATGTACTTTTCAATTTTTTAGGATACTTTCTGTGTTTCATTTTATACAATTTTTATTTTTATGTTTTCAAGCTCAATAATCTTTTATTCTGTAGTGTGTAATGTGTTTTAAATCCTATCCATGATTTTTTCATTACCAACATTATATTTTCATATCTAGAAGTTTGATTTGTATCTTTTATACATGTTCCATATCTCTGCCTAATATGCTCATCTTTTCCCTTTTTTCTTAATTATATGAAATACAATAATAAATTTTTAAATATCTTTGTTTTTAATTATACTATCTATGACACCTCTGGTCTACTTCTGAGTCTATTTCTACTAATTGAATTCTCACCTCCCATTAGTATACACACAGAAGATAGTTTTTTTTTTTTTTTCTCTCTCTCTCTCTCTCTCTTTTCAGCAGCTATTTCCTGCTATTATAGGGAGATTAGATTGTAGTGTTATTAGTGCTTTCAGAGAGCAGTGGGAGTGGAAGGTAAGTGAAGATGATCCACAGTGAAGATCAAGAAAGATTTACCGGAGTAGAATAACACTTGAAATTATTTACCAACTAAAAGTATTGGCAAAAGGAGAAAAAAAAAAAAAGAAAAGAGGAAAATGAAAATCCCAGTGGACAAAGATCATATACAAAGTCACATGATTGAGAGAGGAATACATTAAAGGAATATCAGGGAGCTCTGTATGGCTGAGTTATGGGCATGGAGTGGAGAGAGATAACAATAGACTAGTACATAGAACCAGCTTGTGATGGGAACTGCACTTGGGTGAAGAGCATTAACTTTATTAGCATGGCAAGACATTGGAAGCTTTTAAAATTGTGGTAACATATCAGCAACATAAAAATTATCATCTTAACCATTTTTAAGTGTACAATTCAGAGGCAATAGGTACCTTTACATTGTTGTGCAACCATCACTGCCATCCAACTTTAGAATTTTTTCATTTTTTTCAAACTGAAATTCTGTACCCATTAAAAACTAACTCCTTTTGCTCTCCCCTCAGCCTTGGAAAACACTATTCTAATTTTTGGGTCTATGAATTTGACTATTCCAGGTATCTCATATAAATAGATTAATAATTATTTGCTTTTTTGTGGATTGACTTATTTCACTTAGCGTAATGTCTTCAAGATTCATCCACACTGTAGAATTGGTCATAATTTTCTTCATTTTTAATTTTGAATAAATTCTATTGCGTGTATATCACATGCCATTTATCCATTCATAGATTGAAGGAGGTTGGGTTGCTTTCACCTTTTGGTTATTATGAATAATGTTATGAACATGGGTGTACAAATGATGTGCTTGAGTCCCTGTTTTCAGTTCTTTTTGGGTATACACCCAGAATTGGAATTGCTGGATCATGTGGTAATTTTATGCTTAATTTTTTTTGAGGAACTGCCATACTACTTTCTATAGTAACTGCATCATTTTACCCTCCCATCTTTGCCAAAACTTGTTATTTTCTGTTTTTTTTTTTTAAATTTTATTTTAATTTAATTTTTAAAGTAAAATAGCCATCCTAATGTGTGCAAAATGGTATCTCATTGTAGTTTCAATTTGCACTTCCCTAATGGTTAGTGAAATTGAACATCTTTTCAGGTGCTTATTGGCTATTGCATATCATTTTTAAATTGGGTTTTTTTTTAAGTTGTAGGAGTTCTTTATATGTTCTGGATATTAATGTTTTATCAGATATTTAAAAATATTTCCTCCCATTCTATGTATTGCCTTTTCACTCTATTATAGTATCCATTAATGTTCAAGAGTTTTTAATTTTGATACAATTATTTATTTTTTTTCTTTTGTTTTTTTATTCGTTTGGTATCACATCCAGGAAATCATTGCTAAATGCAATGTCATGAATCTTTTCCCCTTTGTTTTCTTGTAAAAGCTTTATAGTTTTGGGTGTTACATTTAGGCTATGATCCATTTCAGTTAATTTTTATATATGATGCAAGATAAGGATTTAATTTCATTCTTTTCATGTAGTTATCCAGTTTCCCCACCATTTGTTGAAAAGACTGTTTTCCTCATTGTATGGTTTTGATACCCTTGTCAGAAGTCATTTGACCATATATGTAAGCCTTAATTCTAGGCTCTCTCTTCTACTCCATTGTTGTATATGCCTTTCTTTGGGCTGGTACCACATTATTTTGATTTCTGTAGCTTTGTAGTAAGTTCTGAAATCAGGAAATCTGATTCATATAGACTTGTTTTTCTTTTTCAAGATTGTTTAAGCTATTCCAGGTTCCTTGAGTTTCTATATGAATTTTAAGATGGATTTTTCTATTTCAGCAAAACCTTCAGATTTTGAGAGACTGCATTGACTCTTAGATAGTTTTGTGTAATACTGATATCTTAACAACATTAGTGATGTAATCCAGGAACATAGGATATCTTTCCATTTGTTAGTGTATTCTTTAATTTCTTTCAACAATATTTTGTAGTTTCACTGTACAAGTCTCTTGGCACCTTGGCTATATTTATTCCTACATGTTTTATTCTTTTTGATGCTCTTTAAAAATGGAATTATTTTCTTAATTTCCTTTGTGGATTGTTTATTGTGAGTGCAGGAACTTTTTTGTGCTCATTTTATGGCCTGCAGCTTTGCTGAGTCTTTTTAAAAATCAATTCTAACAGTTTGTGTGTGTGTGTGTGTGTGTGTGTGTGTGTGTGTGTCTGCGTGTTTAATCTGTAGGGCTTCCTACATCTAAGATTATGTGAAGTGTGAAAAGTGACAGTTTTACTCTTTATTTTCCAATTTGGATGCCTTTTATTCCTTTTCTGCCCATTTTCTCTGTCTAGAACTTTTGATGTTATGCTGAATAGAAATGGCAATTGTTCATCCTTGTTTTGTTCCAATTTTGGAGGTGATCAACAGAATTATTTCCAAGTTTTCTGTTGCAGAATGGAGGATGGATGGGAAGGGCAAGACTGGAGGTAGAAACAGATGAAAAAGCCTTTCAATAGCCCATGTAAGAATGCTAACTTGCTTAAGTTGAGTTGAGTGAGCTAGTGATAGTGACATCAAGTCCTCACTGGTCTTGAAAAAATTAAGAGGGTGTGATGGCCAATGAGCTACCCATAGCCAAAGTTAGAGGGTGGTTTGAGGTTGGATCATGCTGCATTCCTCTCTACATCCTCATTCAGGAAAGGGTAAATTAAAATTAAAACAAAGACACCCAGGATGCATGTTTGAGGCGAACTCCCTGAAGTCAAATATTCTAGCCCTGTGGTCTCTTTATAGGCAGTACTAGTTACATAGCAGAAACAGAAGGAGGTAAAGGAATGAGATAAAAACTCCATCTGGACCACAAATGTCCTTCTCATACCCTCTCCATACCAATACTGTCTACAGAAAGTAGGAAAGCAAAGCTCAGAGAAGCTTTTGGTTTTGTTTTTTTGTTTTTTTTTTAATTTTTTATTTATTTACGATAGTCACACAGAGAGAGAGAGAGAGAGAGAGGCAGAGACACAGGCAGAGGGAGGAGCAGGCTCCATGCACCGGGAGCCCGACGTGGGATTCGATCCCGGGTCTCCAGGATCGCGCCCTGGGCCAAAGACAGGCGCCAAACCACTGCGCCACCCAGGGATCCCATCAGAGAAGCTTTTGATCTCAGAGTTCCAAGAAGCCAGTGGTAAGAAGTCATTCTTTTGTGGCCCAAGCTGGAAGTATGAGCTTCTGACACCTGTCAGTAGCTAGTGGAAGAGAACAATGTATCATTTATGGTGAAGATTAATATCTTTCATCAGGAGCCAGGACCATTAACAGAGCATCTTGGGGTATGAACACTCAATAAGTACTTCTAAAAATATAGGAGCTTAACAGGAAGGAATACATCTTGCAGTGATCCGTTCCAGATGCTGGAATCTTTACTGCAATAATTGGGTAGTCCAGAAATTGAGAATTGAATACTAGTCTTTCCAAGTATTCTGTGTGGTCCTGGAATCTTTGCCCGATTGTCCTATTCTGCTTTGTTTCCTCATATGTCTGCATGGTATATAACCTTTAGCAAATTTTCTCAGACTGTTTACCATTGTTCAGTGTTCCATCATAACTGACATTCCTTTTTAAGGATAAATTTACAACAACCAAAAAAAAAGTTTTACAGCCAGTGCATTTGGAAAGTGTTTGACACAAATTGTGTATTTCGGGAATGGCTTTATTTTATTTGTTTTTACTGTAGTCAAATGGTTTTCTCTCCTCTGGGTGTGAGGTTTTCTGGCCATTTGCTTCTGTTCTTTGTCTGTGATGTGGCCAAAGGAGAATTAAAACCTTTTTTTAAAAAACTGGTTGTGAGAAGAGTCTTCCTTTTTGCGTTCTAAGTGTCTAATGGGAACTAATGTGATTACTTGCCATGGTGGTGCCTCTACAGCCCCATCAAACATGGGGCCTGACTGCTGCAGTCAAATATTTGACTTATTGTTAGCATTTTGCTCCTGTTGTCAAGAGAGCTGCACCCGACCTGGTCATTCAAAAGGATGTTTTGAAGGTTAGGCCCCTCATGTGCAAGATATTTGAAAAGATGTTGAAAGAGGCAAAAATCAGAAGAAAACAATAAGGAAGTCTTAAGTATTGGCTAAATTTATTCTTGCAGTAGTGATTAGGGGTACTGAAAATCCTTGGTGTGGAATAAATTTCAGACACCTGTTAGCCAAAAATCAAACCCAGAAGATGTGTCATGGACCCTGGACATAAGAATACTAACATGTGGCAATTCTTAGAAAGGATTTCCTTTTATAGTTATGGTGATGTTGGAATCACCAGTAAGCATGTGCTAACAATAGTAGAAATTCATGTCTAAACATTGTTCCCTCAGGGTCACCACATCCTGTGAGCTTTGTTCTCTGTTGATTACAGCATTTGGCCTTTGAAAACTTGCACAGAAAAAGGAAATATGCAAAAGAGGCAGTTTTTTTAAATTTAAATTTTACTTAGTTAACATAGAGTGCAATATTGGTTTCTGGAGTAGAATTCAGTAATTCATCACCTATATACAACACCCAGTTCTTATCAAAACAAGAGTGCAGAAGAGGAGAGTTCTTTTTCTAATTCAATACTTATATGCCCTTGCCATACTTTGTAAATTTTTTTTACTTTACAAATACTTCTTTAATTGATTTTATTTTTCTCAGAGAGGAAAAGCATAAAGCAGAAATGGCTTGTGAAGGACTTGGTGGCCATTCGACACCATCAGACATGTTCTGAGCCTTGGATAGCTCTGGTTCTGATTTGGCTAGGAGGAGCCAGGACCAACTGGTACTGGAAATGAACAGTTTCAAGTCAAAAGGGAAGGGGACAGCAGTGACAGAAGGAGGATGTGAGGCTCATAGTTTCAGGAAGATGATATAGACAAAGGCTAGAACCCAGAAGGGAAAACAGGGACCAGGAAACCTGACTAGAAGCCTAGAAACTCAAGAAAATGGATCAGAGATGGGGTAAACATGACCAGTTAGCAAGGAAATTACCTATTTAAGCTGGTGATTCTCAAACCTTGCCATACATTATAATCACCTGGGGAGTGCCTTGTACTTCATCACACCCTAGATTTTTTTCAGGTTATTTAAATAGAACTTTTATCCCCATATTCCAATTGAAACTTCCTTGCCAAGGTTAATACTGATCTCCATATTTCCAAATTTAAAGAATACTTTATTTTCTCACTCAAGTTACTTAAATTCTAAGAGAATCCTATCCAGCCAATCCTCCTTCTCTAAGCTTTTTCTTCTCTTGACTTCAGTGACACCATTTTTGCTCTAAAAAATAATAAACAAAAAAAAATAAAAATAATAAAAAATAATAAACAAAAATATAATTAAAAATAAAAATAAGTAAAGGTAACTCATTTTTAGCATTTATTGCTAACATTTTCTTTTCTAGGCTTCTCATTGTTGAAATGTTCTGGGATTTCATCTCTGCTTGTCTCTTTCCCTCTCCATCTCTCTCCATTCTTCCCTTCCTCTCCCTTCCCTTCTCTCCCTCTTCCTTTTCTTCCCTTCTCTTCTTATCTATCTATCATCTATCATTTATCTGTCATCTATCTATCTATCATCTATCATCTACCATCTATCTATTTATTTATTTTTGTCTTTCCACTCATACTCATGCCTTAGGTGATCTAATCAATTGATGCCCATGGCTTCAAATACCATCCACATCTCTTAGGATAGCCTAGATTCTGCAGTACTAACAGACAATTTTAAATTTCATTAGCTTAGTATAACCTAGGTTTATTTCTTGCTCATGCTACAGATCCAAAGTGTTAACAGGAATTGTTCTTCATTGTAGTCATTCATGTTGGAGTCATTATCTTGATAGATAATCCTACTATCACATTAACTGTGAGAGGGAATGTGCTAAATTGCATAGTCTTCTATGAAAGGTTCTGCCTGAAAGTGAGATAGGTGCTGTTATTGCATTTTCCAGGTAAGAAACTGAGGCAACAAGAGGATAAAGTAAGGAATGGAGCTGGGCTATGAATCCAGAGGTATAGTACTCTCACTGGTTTGTGAATGAGCTAGATCACATTGAGGTTGATACTTACTAAAGGTCACACTGTACCATGGGTAAGATCAGGTACATATGTTACTTTAGTCTAGTTGACAACAGAACCCACACTCTCCATCACACTCTGCCATTGATCCCTAGAAGTCTTATTCCTGCTTGTGAAGGAATCATCATTATCTGATGTGAAAGTGAAGTTTTACAGGAAGGAGTAACTTACTAACAATAGCTAATGTGTGCAGCTGTCTTATAGGAATCAACTTATTTGTTCCTTGTTAACAACTCTATGGAGTAGATGCTATTATTATTCTCATTTTACAGTGGGGAATTTTATTTTGTTTTTATTTTATTTATTTTTATTTATTTTTAATATTTATTTATTTGTTGATGAGAGAAAGAGAGAGAGAAAGAGAGAGAGAGGCAGAGACACAGGCAGAGGGAGAAGCAGGCTCCCCACATGGAGCCGGATGAGAGACTTGATCTTGGATCTCAGGATCACTCCTTGAGCTGAAGGCAGATGTTCAACTGTAGGCATATAGGCATCCCATACAGTGGGGAATTTTAAACTCTGATTGTATAGAAGTAAGTACTTTTGCCAAGGCCACACAACTAGGGGAGGTGGAGTGGGTTTTGAGACTGGGTCATGACCCCTGATCTGATCACATATCCTCAGACAACTCCTCCATAAAGTGCTGATGCACATTAGCTGTTGAAATCCATCTCCTACCTTAACACTAATGGGTGCCTTATGATTGGTGTATAATGTAGGCCAGTCTTATATGTTTGGCAGCCATAACTAAGATTCGGCCTGGCTGAAATCCCTCACTGGTCATTTTTGACAGCCAGAAACCCTTTCTTCCATGGCAGTGCATCATCTGTAGGTATGGTGGGGGAATTGTATCATAGGGGCAGCCAACTGTAGTGACACAAACTTCTATCTCCTAAGTAGATAGTTGGTTGGCCATGTAGTTATCATTCGAGGCAGCAAAACTTTCCTAACCTAGAGAAGAAGGATCTCCTGTGATTCCCTACAGCCTAAGTGCTCAACTCCTGAGCCGGTCTGCAGGATGCTGCCTCCTTTAGCAGCCTCATACTCTGCAAATACCCCTACATATGTCCTCCATGCTCCATCACAATAGAACTACCAGGCCATCCTAAACCTGTCTCCTCCTTCCCCTAATTTCACCCCAGTCACTGTCCTGGAATGTTGGTTTCATTCATCCTGAAATGTGACCCTCTTTCAACCTTATTGCCACTGCCATGGTCCCATTGTTTTCCCATTATGTGGTTTTGCATTTGAATCTTAAATGGCACAGGGAAAGAGTACACACTTTGGGGTCAGACATATTTGGATTAGAACCTTGCATATGTTTTTTCAGTCCTCCAGATTCAGTCTCTGCATTATAAATTTAAGAAGTCACATTAACCTTGCTGTAGGTAAGACTGTGTATAAAGGTAGCACAGAGTCTCTGGTACAAGTGGCTTGTTTACAAATGAAGGGATGGTGATCTTTTAGCCCACTGATTATTGACCAATAACTACACAGCAAATATACATTTACATATGCATATAAGTGGACACATGTGTGTTAAATGCATTTAGTGAAGTTGCAAATACAAGCCACTGTCCTGATGGACAAAACAATGCTCCCCGCTTCCCTACAATCCAGCTAAGTTTCCCTAGGAGCTCCCACTTGGCCTGCTAATGGAGAAACTGAAACTTGCCAATTAAAAAACTTAGCTAAATTTCTTTTGAATATGGTGCTTTTGGCTTAAATGTGTTCCTTTAGGTCAATAGCAAGATTCTCAGAAACTATTCTGTCCCTTCTCTACCCCAAGAGGAGGATCTGTGTGTGTGTGTGTGTGTGTGTGTGTGTGTGTGTGTGTGTGTTTATGGTGATGGGAGAGAGCCATGTATTTGCTTGGTGCTCTTGTGCCATTCTCTTTGGGCTAACTGTCCCTTGCCCTTTTTGTCACTGACCCTATTGTGGGCATTTGCTGTCACTTGGCTGGTGAGCTCAAGTTGTTTTTCTTACAGGATGGTCAAGGTGAGTGGTCTAAATTCTGTATTCCTCAGGGCTGTGTGCACTCCTGAGATCTGTCTGTGACTCTCCTTCATAACCCTTCACCCCATAAGCTAACCAACAGCATCATGTCCTGTCTTCTACATACTTGCACAAGATGGTAAGAAGTTGTGGTTGCTTACTACCCTATGTGGTAATTCTGGTGTGACCAGGGAAAAGGGGATAGAAAAGGAAAGTCTTTCTTGAGAACTCTTGTTTCAGGAGGGGCACGAGTTAAAAGACTTTGGGGACCTGACACATTTTTTTTAAGTTTACTGAGAGAAACCAACAAAACTCCTTCCAACCAAAGAGATTCTAAAAATAATATAGGCCTTTTTATCTAGTGGGGTCACGTAAATTTTTTATTCCTTTTGGAATAAAGCAAGCATGTGAATTTCCAGATCCTTTTAATCTGTCACTCACGTATCATATGTCAAGGGGCTGGCACCGAAAAGTGAATTACATAATGAGTGAGTGGAAGACGCTTTTTTCCTGACATAAGTATGCCTTAAATTACATATTGTTCATCTGGTTTTTAAAATATGGAGTTCTATTTTTTGTGATTGTCAAATATGTCTCGAAAAGCCTATAATTTCTCAGTAAGGATCAGAAGAACTTTTCTGCATAACAAAGTAGAAGCTACTCTTTTGGTTTTTAAGGTACCACTATTTGGAGACCAGTGAGGTTTATTTGCATTTCATTAATCATTATTGCTGAGGGTGAATAATGATAATAATATTAATAAGTGATAATAATATTGTGCCACTCTAAAATCTCTACTTAAGAGGTGCCAAGAGGTGGATGGACATGCATACTGAAACCTTACATCTGGAGGTACCGTGGGCCTGGGTGGAAGAGCTGGAATCTAAACACATGAGGTCAGAGGCCCGTGAAGACAACCCGTGTTCACACAGCTGTGATAATTGAGGTCTGACATTTCTGTTCACAGCAACATACTGAGAAGGGAATAGAAGAAAGTAGACTCCCTTGTACAGGGTAACATAAAGTAGCACTTTAGCATGCTGACTAAGAAGAAGGCAATAGCATCATGTGTAATGGACCTGTGTCCTTTATCCTCACAACAGCGCTGTGAGGCTGAGGGGCCACATGGATCCTGTGATAGTGGGGAGGACTAAATCTCTGGACAGGTGATGTCACAGGCCTGGGTCAGACAGATGGTGACTGACAGATCCCTGGTCTCTCTGTCCCTCCAGGCAGTGATCACAGCAACACCTTCCTATTCCATTTTTACAGCAAGGGTTCCAGAAGTTAATAAAGCTGTCTAGCATCTCCAACTTTATTTCTTTTTCTGGCATCTTCTACTCAGTAAGACTAGGCTTTCACCTAGTTCTGACTGATGCCAAGTAAAGCAACTTTGCCCTCAGGAGAAATCTGTCATGGAACATCAACATGTAAAAAAAACAAAACAAAACAAAACAAAACAAAACAAAAAAGATAAAAGAGCATTAGTATATACTAATTTTATAAATACATAAGATTTATTTATAAAATTAATCAATAGAACAATTAGTGTATGACAAACACTGGAAAAAATTTAAATATACCTAATAGTTTTACATTAGCTTCAGCATCCAATTTATTTTTCAGTTTCCTGTAATTTGAAAGTCTCAAATTTTAAAACATAACCAGTTGAAAATGCTGTTATTTTTTAGTAACTCTTCTTTCAGTCTTAGGTCACTTAAGTCAATCTCAAAGCTTGGAAATTAGAAGAAGGGCAACAGGAATGTTTTGTTTCAAAGCTGATGTCTTAACAACGTTTACTGCTGAAAACATCCTACAGTCCTAATGATTTCTCAGCTGATCTAATTTTTCATTGACTATAGAAAATAATTTGAACATCATGTGCTATGATATAAGTCCTATGGAAAAGCAGAAATCTATGCCCGGCTTTGGTCCTCTTAGAGATCTCTGTCCTTTTTAGAAGGTATGATCTTTGCCCATAAAACCACTGCTAAAGATGGTGTGGGGGATACCCATCCACATGTGAGAGGTTCACTCAGGAGGTCTAAGAGAGAAACTGTTGGTGCAGGTTCCTTGATGCCAGTTCTGTGAATGCCTGACATTAGAAGCACCACTGGGGCTTTTGAAAAGAAAGATACCCAAACTCTACTTAGAGCAATATAACTGGAATATCTGGACTCTTAATCAATTAAAATAAATTTGTTTAATTATAAATCTCTTACCTAGATAATATGTGTACCTAGGAAGGAAACCATTGGGGCATGAAGTCTTATAGCAAAAAAGAACAGTAGTAACCCTTCCTGTCCTGCTTTATCCCTTCTCACCTTGCATCATATTTCTCAGAAGCAACTGTACTTTTCTTTTGCCTTGGATTTTTTAAAGAAAATGTGTATTTTTGGCTGAAGTCCCATTTTTACTTGCTCTACCTTCATTTCCCTCCCTCCCTCCTTATAGGGGTCCATACTCCTTGAGGTGGTTTGCTATTGCTATTTTGTTTTAGATTCCTTTCAAACAGCATATGCATGTGTTTATAAAGGAGAAACGTATACTTCCTTTGTCATGGTACAAAGCATTTCTAGCTTCTTCAGCATTTATTTACTGAATAGGGAGCAATTTCTGTTCCTGAGAGCCCATCCCACTGTAGCCTATCAACCTGTTGCATGGTTGGAATCCTACAATTTCTTCTCATTGGACTTTTGGGGTAGACCCATTATCTTGTGTACCATGTTCTTCTTTATCTTGAGCTTCATTTCTCATTTTGTTGGAGGAATTTGGGTAATGTCTTCAAGAGGGATATTTGTGAGGTAAATGTTCTGAAACTCTCTATGTGAAAACCCATTTATTTTGTCTTCCTTTTTGATCAATAATTTGGCATTGGGTTTGGAATGAACTCTAGGATCAAAATCATTTCCCTTAGAATCTTATGTTGTTGTACTATGGTACTTTTTGCTAAAGAGAAATATGATATCCCTGAAGTATGGAATGATGATTCTCATGGGTTTCTTTTCCTTTCTTTCTTTTTTTAAGATTTTATTTATTCACGAGAGAAACAGAGAGGAGAGAGAGAGAGAGAGAGAGAGAGAGAGAGGCAGAGGGAGAAACAGGCTCCATGCAGGGAGCCCGACATTGGACTTGATCCCGGGTCTCCAGGATCACACCCTGGGCTGAAGGCACCGCTAAACCACTGAGCCACCGGGGCTGCCCTCTCATGGGTTTCTAAGGAACTTTCTTTCCCTTTCTTTTGAAGCTCTGTAATCTTTTTTTTAAAAAGTAAATTTATTTTTTTATTGATGTTCAATTTGTCAACATACAGAATAACACCCAGTGCTTATCCCGTCAAGTGCCCACCTCAGTGCCCGCCACCCAGTCACCCCCATCCCCCACTCCCTCCCCTTCCACCACCCCTTGTTGGTTTCCCAGAGTTAGAAGCTCTGTAATCTTTTATCATTTTGGTATTCTGGTGTTTCAAAAATGTGTTAAGGTGAGAATTAATTTTTATATACTTTGCTCAGCTAATGATGCATGTTTTCAATTTGGTGACTTATGCCTCTCTCTCTAGCTTTGAGAAGTTATTTCATTACTTCTTTAAATGTGTCACTTCCATTTCATGCTATCTTCCTTAGAACATCAGCTTTGAAACTCCCTGTCTCTGTGGTCTCATCTCCTTTACTTCCACAGTTTGGACAATTTCTTCAACATGATTTTCCAGACATTCTAATGAAATACTTTTGGAAAACTTACTTTTTTTCTTCTTTAGCCTATAGCTTGTTCTTATTCTTTTTCCTTTTTTTTTTCAATAGTATCCTATTCCTTTAAAAAACTAAACCTATTTTTTTATTTAAAATTTCTAGAGTAAAAATTGGAATTTTCAAGTTCCTTCTGACCCCGAACCATTTGCAATGGCAGGTTTGTTTTCTAGGGAAGAGGGTGGTCTGTACATTATTGTGCCTGTGACTGGTAGGATGTAATTCAAGGTGAATAGAGAAAGCAATTCATTATCTCCTTCTACCCACCCCAGCCCCTGCTCCACTGCTGGAATCAGATGGGCTTTGCCTATGGCTCCAGAAGCCATGAAAGAAATGTGTTGGATCATTTGCCCACTGATGAGTCCCTTCTCATATTTCCATATTTTAGTATAGATATATTCCCATTTATGCTTCTGTTATCATTTTATGGTCTTAAGAGAGAAAACAAAACAAAGGTATGTACTTAGCCACCTGAATACAAGTTTTGTTGTGTGATGAATCACTAGCTGTGTTATAAAAATGTAAGAGAGATGGATATCTGTGATGGAATATGGAAAGGGTGGGGTGGAGAAATGGTGTGAGGACTAGAACTCTAAGGGCAATCAGTGGTAAGAAGGTCAGGGAGTATTTAAGACAGGGGTGAGATGGGGACTCCTTGGCTCTCTGTGGGTGATGGTGGGACAGCAGAAGAGGCGATGAAATGAGAGAGACATAACCAGCAATGATCTTGTTCCCCGCATACTGTTCCTCTTTCTGTATTTTGATTTGATTTTGCGCTTTCATACTGACTGAGCTTCTTCCTGAGGGTAGGCACAGCTCTGGGTCTGCAACGGGGTCCTGCATAGGGAGTCCCAGTGTGATTTGCTGCCTGAAGTGCCTCGTGCATTGCAGCTCCCTTACCCTGCAAATGCCCCATCAGCAGATATGATAAAGCATGCTCTAAACATGGTAAGGGAGTCCAACGGTAATTTGTGGTAACATATCTTGTGTTATCAGTATCTCTGCACCTGCAATGGAAACACAGCAGGAAGTTGTCTGCAAATATGTAAAGTCTTGTCAAAGGATGCCTTGTGCCAAAGTAACAGAAAGTAGCTTCTCTGGAAATGTTTCTGTAGCAGTAACAGCTATTATTGATTACCCAAAACTTTTCGAGGCCTGACGGCATATAATTATCACAACAGTGTGGTAGGTATTGTTAATACATACCAGATACCTGAGTTCAAAGAAATTAAAGCACAAGGTCATGCACCAGTAATGGGCAGAGACAGAATCTGAACTTATGCCTACTTGGCTGCTTTTCACTGTCCCTCTGGATGTTCAGTACCACCACCCACACCAGCACTTCTTTGAGTCTCGCTTGTCTATGCTTCTCTGTGGCATTAGGCACCCTGATACTGGAAGTAGCTGAGGAAATCAGGGCCTCACTGATGAGTGCGGTGTAGTGGCAATTGTGGACAGCTAGGTACAGAAGAAACCCACCACAGTAAATAGGGTCCCGTGGAGGGATTTGGAGAAAGTACCTCATCAGAACTGTCTCTTGGAGTTCTAGTAAGCCCCAGTGTGGCCTGTGGCCTCATCCTTGGATCTTCAACACAGAGAAGAGAGGCCCTGAGCAGGCTGACAGGAAGGACATAAAGAGAAAGGGAAGATGTATTAAAATGACTGTGAAAGACATACACCACTCCCCATCCCCAATGGGGAGCCTTATTTTTAAAAGGTGGGGGGATAGGGTAACTGGGTGATGGTGACAGGTATTAAGGAGGGCACACGATGAGATGAGCACTGGGTGTTATACCATATGCTGGCAAATTGAATTTAAATTAAAAAAATTAAAAGGAAAAACATACATGCATTATATATTTCCACATTGCACTTCCCACTGCATTGTAACTAATTCATGAGTTTGACTAATTGAGCATCTACTACACACCAGACACTGTTCTAGGCATTAAGGATATAGCAGTGAATGAAACACAAAAAAAATTCTTGCCTTTGGGGAAACTGTATTCAAACAATTATACAGGAATATCAAATGTCAGAAGGGAAGGTAGATATAAATGCTTATATAAAATTCCCCAAAGAGTTTATATTGTGATGCCATGAACAAAGGCAAATATTAAACAACAGACTGAGTAAATACAAATTGTCACTCATATACCAAAGATTTATCTGTAATATACTCTTGTCAACTAATTTCATATCATGGCACATATAAAAGTGGATGATGTTAGTTCAGTAATGGGGGGTAAATGAATGGGGATGTATGCCGTCTGAGCTACAGAACTCCTGAAGACAAAGTTGTCCACATTTCAGCATGCTTATAATCCATGTGTGGCAAATACTATTGTGTGCCATTTGGTAATCTGTACTCAAAGCTCCTACAAACTGAAAAACTGATACTCCAATAGACTAATGGGAAAATATGATGAATTCACAGAGAAAACACGAAAGCCTAAAACTTACATGAAAAGATGCTTAACCTCACTAATAGCTAGAGAAATGGAAATGAAAGCCCCTTCTTGTCACCAGAGAACATCACATATTGCTCATGATATTGGAGAAATAAGTATACTTAATCTTCCTGATGGAAATATGAGCTTGATATTTCTGGAAAAGAATCTGGTATGATGTATTGAAATAAAAAATATGCCTATTGCATACAAGGGCCTTGTTTGTAATGTCAAAGGACTGGAATGAATGAAAATGCCATCCATTAAGAACTGGTAAAATAAAGTTGCACTCAAGTACTGTAGTCCTGTGTGGTTGTGGAATGTCAGGAATGAAAGTATCAAGACATGATGTCAAGATAAGGAAGCGAAGTGTGGATTCCTCTGTATGTCCATGTATGTGGATGTTTGTAAAGTCCTGGAAGTCCAGGGGCCCCCACAGAAGCTGAGTTGTTTGTGCATCTGTGTCCCTTGAGACGGTCAGCAGGGCCACATGTACACCAGGTATGAGCATGGGCAGCAAAGTAATGAGCCTACTTTCTGAACCATCTAGGGAAACAGAGGAGGTTTGCTCATGCCGGCCATGTGGGTCAAGCCTCTTCCTCATTTGACTCAGACCTTCCAGCATTTCTGAAAGCCAGGCCTGCTTTTATGAGGAGGCAGCTTATCAGATAGATGCATGAGGCCTATTCAATGGCGGCCAGGGGATCCTTTATAGTTTTCGTTTTTTTTCTTTATGTGTATAGGTTTTTTAATGTAGTTAATAGACAATTTTGGTTCTTGATTTTTAATGTAACATTATAGTGTACATAATTATTGTGTTATTATGAACTCTTTTAAATAATATATGTATCCTCACAAGTTTGACAGTCACAAAACACTTTTCATATAAATTATTTTCTTCAAACCTGACCTCTTAATTTGTTCCCCTCCTGAGGGTAATGCACAGAAAGAGAAAAAGTATTTTAGACAATCTGCCTATTGATAATTGAGCAGTCCCTTTGATGGCTACTTAAGATACTTCCATAATCTTTTTCAGTGAACCTCATCAAACAAGAATTCCTGACTCACATAAATCTTTGACAGATACAATCGATATTCCAAAGTAGCAGATGCAGAAATTTACAGTATATTTTAAAACCTAATTGATTTATAAAACCATATGGAAGTATTGCCAAGATCAATTCCTGTAATTTGCTGGGATACGGGTATGGTGTTTTGAGAACAGCTCAACGGTGACCAGCAGTCTTGTCTGGAGGAAAAGGGTAAGTTAAAACTCAGATTCTAGGCCTGACTCTGCCACTGTGTGGTCCAGGAACTCAGCCCTGGTCCCCTGGTACTTCGTCTGTGAGATGAGGATGTTGGCACAATTGTCACAGCTTGATATACATTTGTAAAGCAGTTTAAAAGTGTTCTAATTGTTTTCACACACTTTGGCTTTATTTTTCATAGTGGCCCTGTGAAACAGCTAGACCATGGTTTAGCATCTAGCATTTGTAATAAGAAAAGAAGTTATGGGAAATCCAGAGAAGTTCAGAGGCATGCTCAGTGTTACACGGCTTGAACAAGGCCTCCGGGCTTTTAGGAGTGCATCTCGAACTCTGGAGACACCTGATGCTGTTCCAGAGGGACTGCCCATATGGAAACAGGTGTTTTCTCAGCCTGCTGACCATCCTCTCCACCAAGGCCAAAAGGAGATTAAGGGAAGCCTAGAAGGGAAAGGCAGTAGGTGAGAATTACCAAATCTCGTGTCTCAGATGCAAATTTTTGCTTCTGGTGGGGGAAGGTCTTTCTCAGTCAAAATAAAAGTGAGATGAAATTTCAAGAAATAAAAATCATTTACTGTAGACAACTTTAGATTTTTCTGTTGTTGTTTTTAACGTATGAAGATTATTGAGATATAATTCACACACCATACAATAGATCAGCTTAAAATGTATAATCCCATGGCTTTTGGTATATTCACAGAGGTGTACGAATATCACAACAATCAAATTTAGAACATTTTTAACACTCAGAATGATATCCTGTAAGCACTTTCAATCATTCCCATTCTTCCAAACTTTCTCATTCCCACCAGCCTAAACAATTGCTAATTTCTGTCTCTCTCTATTTGCATTTTCTGCACTTTCATATAAATGGAATCATATAATATGGCATCTTTTGTGACTGGTTTCTTTTACTTAGCAAAACAGTTTCAAGGTTTGCCCACGCTGTTACATGTATTGATACTTTATTTATTTTTATTGCCAAATAATATTTGGTTGCATGGACATGCCACATTTATTTACCCATTTGTTAGTTGTTTTCACTTTTTGGTTATTGTTGAATAATGCTCCTATGAACATCTGTGTACAAGCTTTTGTGTAGATATAGGCCTTCATTTCTTTTGGCTAATGCCTAGGAGTAGATTTGTTGGATCAAACAATAACTCTTTGTTTACATTTTTAAGGAACTAACACATTTTTTTCCAAAGCACCTGCACTATTTTATATTCCCACCAGTGATGTCTCAGGAGATGTCTTTACATCACCATCAACATAGGTTATTATCTGTCTTTTTGATTATAACCATCCTAATGAGTGTGAAGTGGTATTTCATTGTGGTTTTAATTTCCATTTTCCAGATAGTTAATGATATTGAATGCCTTTTCATGTCCTTATTGGGCTTTGTGTGTCTTTGAAGAAATGACCATTCAAATCATTTGCCTAGTTTTACATTGGATTATTTATCTTATTATTGAGTTGTAAGAGTTTCTTCTATTTCCTGATACAAGTCCCTTATTATAGGTAGCGTTTGCAAATATTTTCTCCCATTCTATGTGTTGTTTATTGAAAGTGTATAGAAATATAATTGATTTATGTATGTTGATTTTATACCCTGTGATCTTGTTGATTTTATTATTAGTTCCAATCTATTTCTTAGTATTTTCAATATACATGAGCAGGTCATCTATGAGTACAGTTTTATTTCCTTCTTTTCAATCTGGATTCCATACATATATTTGACTAATTTTCCTGATGGGAACCCCTAGCATAATATTGCAAAACAGTGGTAAAAGCAAACATTCTTGTCTTATTCCTGATCTCTGGGTAGAAGCATTCAATCTTTCATTATTAAGTATGATGTTAGCTGTGGATTGTCATTCATGCCCTTTATTAGTTGAGTAAGTTCTATTCTAAAGTGTTTTTTTTTTAATTGTAAAGTGGTGTTCAATTTGATCAAATGTTTTTTCTGTATCTATGTAGATGATCTCATAATTTTTTGTTCTTTATTCTATTGGTAGGATATATTACATTAATTGATCTTTGGATGTTAGACTAACTTGGCATTCCTGGGATAATTCCCATTTGGTCATGGTGCATGGTCCTTTTTATAGGTTGCTGGATTCCGTTTGCTAGTACTTTGTTGAAGATTTTTGTGTCTATATTCATAAGAGATATGGATTTATAGGTTTCTTTTCTTGTATTTTATTCTTCTGGTTTCATACCATGGTCATGCTAGTCTCCATAAATGAGTTGGGAAGTTGAGAAGTTGAGAAGTTCTTTCCTAGTCTACCTTTATTTTTTTATTTTTTATTTTTTTAATATTTATTTATTTATTTATGATAGTCACAGAGAGAGAGAGAGAGAGGCAGAGACACAGGCAGAGGGAGAAGCAGGCTCCATGCACCGGGAGCCCGATGTGGGATTCGATCCCGGGTCTCCAGGATCGCGCCCCGGGCCAAAGGCAGGCGCCAAACCGCTTCACCACCCAGGGATCCCCCTAGTCTACCTTTAAAGAAAAGTTTGTGAGAATTGGTTTTGCCTATTAAATGTTTAATAGAATTTACCAGTGAATCATTCTGGACCGGGGACTTTTTTGTAGGTATTTTTACAATTGTTAGTTTAATGTTTCTTATTCCTGAATCTATTCAAATTTTATATTCCTCCTTGTCAATTTCAATAGCTTGTATCTTTCTGGGGATTTTTCTATTTAACCTAAGTCATATGTCCTGTTGGTGTTGTTTTGTTTTCTAATTTTCTAGATAATAAGTACATGGTCTTCTTAAACATTTCACTATTAGGTTTAATACTTTCAGCATGGCTCAGGGCAGTGTGTACTTTTTCTGGAGTGAGACAGACTTAGGTTCAGGTATATCCCTATTCCTCTAGTTTTCAGGGGTGAACTTTAACTTCTATGAATTTTAGCTTCCTTATTGAGACATTAGAAACAGTGAGAACAAATGGGTAGCCAAATTAAGAGAAAAGAGGTTTGGAAAAATTCCAATAGTACTCAACTTAGTAGATTGCATTTTTCAAAGAAGTTTACAATAATTTTCTTTCCATATGCTTTTATAGAACTTCTCATTCCTCCACTAAGAGGTGGAACCTATTTCTCCTCTTCTTGAGACTGAGTGGGCTTGTGACTCACTTGTAATCCATAGAATGTGGTAGAATTGATGTTGTACAACTCTTGAGGTGTCTACCTTCCTAGCTAGAGCAGTTGTGCTTGGAGTAGAGAGCTTTCTTTGAAAAACTACTACTTCTCTGAGGTCAATAAGATATAAGAAAACAGAGGGCACATGGAGAAACCTATTGTAGGTTTTTTTTTTTTTTTTTTTAACCACAATCCCAGCTGAGGTCCCTGTCAATACACAGCATCAACTGCTAGATATCTGACTAAAGATGCCTTCAGATTATTCAAGCACCATCTGTTGATTGATCATCTTGTGTAAAGATGAGTCATTATCTCCGTGCCATATCTGATTCTTAACCCACAGATCCATTAACATCATAAAATTGTTAGAAAAGATGATCAGTTTGTGGAAGAGTATGATCAGTCCCTGAATGATCACTTCAAATGATTTCCCTATTGTAATGACTAAAATAACAAATGTGCAGGTCAATGAAATTTTATGAATTAAGGGAAATATGAGGAAATTATGGGAGGAACATCCCGGTCCTTTGATTTCCTTCCCTGTACGCAAGGTCATCCTGATAGATTCTTGGCTGCCTCATTAGCCCCTCCCTCTGCACTCCTATTTACACACCAGCCTCACCCCATGGACATCTTGGAGGTTCATAGACAGGAAGGGCTGGTTGTCACCTGGGGCTTCCTCTTATCTGAAATGTTTTTTGCCTCATTATCTCCTTTGCTTGTCCCTTTTCAGGTTCCTGATTTCTGAACATTGATTAACTTCAGAGCTCAGTGTGTGGAGCTATTCTTTTTCTAAACCTACTAATGTGGCTTCACCTTGTATTGGGGCTTAAAATATCATATAAATGCTAATAACCCACATTTTTTTAAAGACAGGGGCTGGCAGGAAATAGAGATTTTGAAGACAATTTTTCATAAGGGAGTCCTATGTAGAGCTTTGAGGGTTAGAAGAACCAATACAGGATGTGGTGGCACCGTTACCCTTGAGGCTTGAGGGCACTGGGAGTGAGTAGGAGAGCCAGAGGCTGAGGGGTGGTGTTGATCCATGAATAGCGTAGCTCCTGGCAGATGTTGTGGCCAGAGGGAAACATGACAAGAGAGTGAGTAAAGAAATATCCTGATTTCTCACCTTTTTCCCTATGATTGCTATTTTCTCCCCTGCAGAATTCAACCAGAAGCCTTGTGTTCTGCTCTGCTCACATCCTATTCACTCCATTGGTGAGAGATTTTCTAGCCTTAATAGTATGAGATGGATGAACACATGCACCTGAAACTGGGCAGGTGAGATTTACAGCATTTTACTACTCACATATATTTACAGCATGAGGGAGGAAGACAGCACATGGAAGCAAGGCCACTCAGGGGTTACACTGAGAAATAGAGTGAATAAATAGGGCCTATGGGAGGAAGGCTTTGTAGTAATGACAAGGTGGGTATCTCCTGATTCCCTTGGGAAGATGTGATTACCTTGTTTGAATAGCTTTGAGGAAAACTCAAAACTCTCACATGGGAAACTAAATCAGGTTGAGGACTGGGTGAAATGCAGCTGGTCTTGCTAGTAGAACTCTCTGAGAGGTGAGTATCACTGATGATAAAGCAGCATGGGTTGTCACCCTAATAGTAGGCCCCACTCTAGTGAATTTTAGTACTAGTCAGACAGAAGGGGCTTTTAAATATTCAAGTATTAAATAAAATTAATACTAATATAAATCAGATATTAATAAATGTTAATAAAAGTATGTATTCATTTTTCAGCAAATATTTACTGAGCACCTAGACTATGCTGGGCATTATCCTGTGAATAAAATGAGATCCATGCCCTGTGGAGCTTATATTCAGTGCGTGTTGTGGAGGTAGAAAACAGAGACAAATTATAAGCAAGAAGTCATTATAATTAAATTCACTATTCAGTATGTTATATAGTGTAGTATAAATATTGATGAAAGGCTACAGGATGAAACAATACAAAGAAGAGTAGAGCATGTGGAATAAGAGATGTCAGAATGTGGGAGGCAGTGGGAGCAAATTCTAAATGGGTGGGTCACTGAGCCTTTATTAGGTGATAAAGTCATAGTTACATTACTTAATTCTTTTTTTAAAGATCTTATTTATTTATTCATGAGAGACACACACAGAGAGAGAGACAGAGACACAGGCAGAGGGAGAAGCAGGTTCCATGCAGGGAGCCTGATGTGGGACTCGATCTCGGGTTTCCAGGATCACGCCCTGGGCTGAAGGCAGGTGCTAAACCACTGAGCAACCCAGGGATTCCCCACGTTACTTAATTCTAAAAACAATGTCCTCATTTAAAAATAGGCAACTGACGCTCAAGAGGTTGTAACTTGGAACGAGTGGGCCAGCCCTGAACATAAATCTGCCTTTTAAGGAGTTTTGCTTTTATGTAATACTAAACAAACAAACGTGGCTGCCATTTAGTGGGCCTAACATAAAAAATCCTATGAGTTAGATCCTGTTATTCTAGGGACGCCTAGTTGGCTCAGTGGTTGAGTGTTTGTTTTTGTCCAGGGGCGTGATCCTGGGATTGAGTTCCACGTTGGGCTTCCTGCATGGAACCTGCTTCTCCCTCTGCCTATGTCTCTGTCTCTGTCTCTCTGTGTCTCTTATGGACAAATAAATAAAATCTTTTAAAAAATCCTGTTATTCTATATCACTGATAAGAAACTGAGTCTCAGAACAGTATTTTTCCCATGGCCTTTCCCAAGGTCACGCTAGTCCTGTAGATGCCTCTCACAGCATCCAACTCCTTCTCATCTTACCACTGCTCCCTTGGCTTTTCCAAGAGTCTTCTCCTGATGTTATCTTGGTCTACCTGCTTCCAAAATAGCCCCCTTCCACCTCTCCTCCTCAGAATTGCACAGGCTTGTTGAAAAGAAAATTTGTTCACATCAGACCTCTGCTGAGCATCCTTCAGTGATCTTGCAGGATGCCATTCAAAAGGTTTCCCTCAGCCCTATGGCCTTCGGTGACCCAGACCTGGCTATCCTTCTGGCTTCTTCTCTGGCCCTTAGTAGCACACTTTCTTCCTGCCTTATGGAACTATGTATAATTCCTCAAAGTACTGTTATGCTACTTCAGGTCTCTATAGCTTCACATGTGCTGCTGCCTCTGCCTAAATTTCTCTTCTACTTCTTTGTTCTATTAAGTGCTGCTTACTCTTTGAATTCTTCTTCCTTTCAACTTCATGTGATGTCTACCTTCTCAGACTTGTCTGAATGGCAGTGTTTGCTCACACAGTTTGTGGTTTATGTCCTATTTTTTTGTCACATTCTTAAGGCTGTTGACTTGTCTGCCTTCCCCTCTGGATTAAGAGCTCTTGGAAGGTAGACGGTGGTGTGTACTAGGACCTAACATGGTGTGTACTCCAGCATGCAGTCTTAATAAGTGGTTTTACTAGAAATGATATGAACACAAAGCAGTACACCTAGACAAAAGAGCACCTTCTCCTCTTGCCTTGCAATCCTGTCAGGCAAATCTCTGCGTATTACCTTTATGCTTTACTGTCTTATTCAGCCAGTTGGCTGCAATCCATCAGACACTTTTCACTCATTAAATATAATTATATGCTTTGTTAGAATAGCCAGATGTTAAGCACAGTGCAAAGCAGAGGGCATTTCATCCAATGGAAAGGTTATAAACCTTTGTATGTTGGCAATCAACTACAAGTATTTAAATGATGGGTGACGTGAACAGGCCTTTTTGTTGGTAAACTCTAGAATAATGGTTACTCCCCAGGAGAAAGGCACTGGTAAGTCAGGACTGGGGTAAATTGGACTCTTGAATGGTAGTAGTGACCTGGAAGATTGTACTATCTGCTTGAAATATGCTTTTGGTGACACATGAAAGTTGTTATCCCAGGAAAGCTGACCCCACTATTCCAGATTTTTCAAGGATTTAGACAGAACATATTTTGAATGAGATTTCCCCTCTGTCCCAGGGTGCTAATATTCACCCAGACAACCCAATTGGAAATATGGAAGCCAATTAGTCATCTAGTCCTGACCATTATATCACTTCAGTATTTCTTAAGTATTCTTATTTCCATGCCTCTTACTGCTGCTCAAGTACACATATCCTTATCACTTCTTGGATGGACTTCCTTCAGAAGATTTCATAATTACTGACCTATAATTGCAGGCCTTCACTTTTTATTCAATGTGTAGCAAGATATGTATAAGCCTATATCTGACCATGTTCTTCTTCTTTTCAGAGCCTTCCAGTGGTTCCCTGTCATCCACTGGATTAAGTCCTCTGGCATGGTATACATCACTGTCATCTGCCTGTCTGTCCGATCTCTTGACCTACAAATTCTGGCCTAGAAATGTCAGATCCTACCATAGTGAATTACTTGTAGATGCTCATACTCATTCTCCTATTTGTAAATTGTATTTCATTATTTGTGTGGATTCCACTGGGAATTCCCTTTTCACTGCCCCCCATAAGTTCCATTTACTTAAATATATATTGAATATAGATATATTTAATTGAGGTGAAATTTGTGTCTGGCTTCATTCATAATGATTTTGAGGTTTATCTATGTTGTAGCATGTACCAGTACTTTTATTCCTTTTTATGTCTGAGTAACATTACATTGTATGTATATACGATAATTTGTCTTCAGTTATAGGTGTCCTAGTGGCTGTAAACTGGAATCTTATTGTGGTATTGGTTTGCATTTGTTTAATGACTAATGATATTGAAAGTCTCTTCATGTGCTTGTTGACCAATTGCATATTTTCTTTTTTTAAAAGATTTTATTTTAAAAAAAAATTTTAAAGATTTTATTTTAGAGGGAGAGAGAGGGAGAGAAAGAGAGAGAGAGAGAGAGCGTGAACAGGGAGAGGGGCAGGGAGAGAGAGAGAAGCAGACTCCTGGCTGAGCAAGAGCCTAGCGTGGGGCTTGATCCAGGACCCAGGGACTGTGACCTGAGCTTCAGGTAGACGATAAACTGACCGAGCCACCCAGGTGCCCCTAAAGGTTTTATTTATTTATTTGAGAGAGAGAGAAAGACAGTGAGTGCACAAGTGGGAGGGTACAAAGGGAGAGGGAGAAGTAGACTCCCTGTTGAGCAGGGAGCCTGATGGAGGGCTTGATTCTAGGACTCTGAGATCATCACTTGAGCTGAAGGCAGATGCTCAACTGACTGAGTCATCCAGGCAACCCTGCATATTATTCATAAATTCGTTTGCCTTTTTGTTTTTGAGTTGTAGATTTCTTTACATCTTTTGGATTACCAGACACTAAGTAGATATATCATTTTCAAATATTTTCTCCCATTCTGTAGATTGTGTTTTCACTTAATAATTGTTGAAAAAAGTTTTAAATTTTCATGAAGTTCAATGTATATACATTCTTTCTTTTGCTACTCAAGTTTTTGGGGTCATATTTAAGAATCCACCAAAAAAAAAAAAAAAAAAAACAAAGGTCATGTCATTAAGATTTACTCCTATGTTTTCTTCTAAGTGTGTTATAGTTTTAGCTTTTATTTTTAGATTTTTGATCCATTGTGTTAATTTTATGTATTTCATGAACTATGCTTCATTGTTTTGCACCTGGATACCCAGTTGTTCTAGCATCATTTATTGGAGAAACTATTCTCTCTTCATGGGATGATTGTGGCACCCTTGCTTATAAAAAAGTAAATTAACTAGAGGTTTGTTTATTTATTTCTAGACCATTAAATTCCACTCCATTAGCCCATCTGTCTATCCTTATGTCAGTCCTGCACTGTTTTAATTACTATAGTTTGTAGTAAGTTTTCAAATTGGAAAGTGTGAGTCCTACAACATTTTTTTGAGTCCTACAATTTTATTCTTCTTTTCCCAAATTGTATTGACTATTCTAGAACTGTTGAAATTCCATATTAATTTGAGAATATACTTTTCCATTTCTATACAAAATGTTGCTGGGATTTTGATAGTGATTGCATTGAATGGTTAGATTTATTTGGTTCCTGGACTTTTCATTGGGAAATATTTGACTATTGATTCTATCTCTTTACTTGTTATAGATTTGTTCAGATTTTATAGTTCTTCTTGAGTCAATAATTTGTGTGTTTCTAGGAACCTGTCCACTTCATTTAGGTTATCTAAATATTATGATACAATAAGTCTGGAAATCAGATTGGTCAGGGTTTTTTTTTATTGCTTTTTGAGGACTACAGTTATCTGTTTTGTGACTTTCCAAACTATTTTGAAAAGACTGTATTCTTTATCATATGTGATCATTGAAATCTCTGTTCCATTATTTCAGCAGTCAATGATCTGACAAAATTTCCTTAAATGCCTTGAGCTGTAAGACAGATATGTCCCTTCTCCTCTGCCCTTTATCACACATTGGCTCCAACTGAGGAACTCATTTAATGCTAAGGCTGGCCACTCATCTTTACCTCCTCTATGCAGAGTCTAAAAATCTGCTAGAGGAACAAGCTAGTGTCCTCTCAGGGATCTTCTGAGCATGTACCTGACTCTGGACATTTACATTGTACTGTGGACCCCCAATATACATGGTAGCCCTTCAAAGTCCTTACTCCCCTAAGCATATTCCTCCTGGACCTCCTCCTTTCTAGCTATTAGGTTTGTCTGTTGCTTGCTTAATGTGCTACCCTTTGCCTTAGCTGATCATGTGCAGGAGATATTTTTAAATGCTTTCCACAGCATACCTGGGTGGCTCAGTCAGTAAAGTGTCTGCATTTGGCTCAGGTCATGATCTCAGGGTCCTGGGATTAAGCCCCATGTCAGGCTCCTTGCTCAGCAGGGAGTCTGCTTCTCTCTCATCCAAATCATCTTTCACTCTTTCTCTTAGATAAATGGATGAAAACTTAAAAAAAAAATACTTTCCACAGATGCTGCCTAGAAGGCCACTCCATAACAAGGTAGTAAAACAAAGGGACACCTTTGTGCTAGTATTCAGGGAATCATCAGGCAGTTAAAATGCACAATTACAGATTTTGAGAAAAGGTCTACATTGCCCCTCTGACACCTCTCACATTAGCAAGACACATTAAGAATGTGGGTCACCACACCTACTGTTAATGCTGAGCTGAGGAATAAAGAATGGCAGGCAAATGAATGCAGCAATCGATTACCTAATTTTAGTATTCATTTTCTTATTAAACACTCCTCTTGTTGCTGTAAGTTTTTGACTAGGTTCCAGTATTCAAAAAAAAAAAAGTTGCATCTTTCTGTTTTTGCTAGCTTAATCATTTCAGTGGAGAGACCAATTCCTGAAGCACCGTATTCTACTATTGCTGTGACATCGCTCCTCATTAACTTTTAAAATCTGCTAGGTGACTTTTTTTCCTCTATAAAACTTTCTCCAATTCTTCTGATAGTGAGTTTTCTTTTTTCGCAGTACTACTTATATCTGTTAACTGTTTTTTATTATTGCACTGATCATATTATTATTTGTTGTCACATTTCTTTCTTAGATTGAAAACTTTTTGAGAACAGGGTTGAATTTTTACGAGGGCAGTGCCTGGCACATAACAGTGACTCAATAAATACATGCTTAATTGAATTCTTACCACTGTCCTAGTTCATTGAGAGGCAAACAAACAAAGAAGTTTTAAAATAAAATCAGTCAATTCAAAATAACATAGTGCTCAAGGACACATTGGGAATATTACAATGAAGACAGCTTTGCTCATTTTTTGAGAGAAAATTATTTCTTTCCTCACAGCTATTTCAGTCTCTTTTGTGTTATAAACTATTCTGAGAGGGGATTCATTTTATTTCCACATAAAGAAGCTGGATAGAGAGATGGCACTATCAACCAGACTAGCACATAGGGAAAACTCTCATAATCTAGCCTATTCTGTCCTGTGTGGATGATAGTCTGGCTTCAGTGAGATGTCATAACATATTTTCTTCTTCCTTTTCCTCTCTCTTCCTCTGGTCATTCTCCTACTCTTCCAAACCTCAAATTTAGTCATTAAATTTTTATGGCTCTGCTATGTGGTTTTCTAATACTTTACCCTACCTAATTCTTGCAGGAGCATAAGTACACAAAGTATTTTGGGCAGCCTTGTCTTAGCCACATCCTATATCTAGCGTAGAGGCCACTCATACATGGTGTCTAAATGAATGAATGTGTTAAGGAGAAAGGTGGATGGTAGGTAGAATTTCAGCTTTTCTCTGGGTGAAATTCACCACTGCCTCCTTTGTATTCATATCTATGCTGAATGTGTCTGTAACCACTAGACAAACTTAGTCTACATGGCTTATCTTCCAACAAAACTAAGAGCTCCTCAATTGAGGTCAATAATCATGTCTTACTGATTTTTATGTTTTTAGGGATAAAGCAATTCATTCAGAAAATATTTATGGATGGTTGAATCGATATATTAGCAAGGCAAATTCTGGAATGATTTAAGTCAGGCATAGAAATCTGGACTGGATAAAGCTAGAAATAAAGGATATTGAGTTTTTTGAGCAGGAAGAGAATGCAATTCTTTTCTGCAGAAAGTTAGCAACATCACTCACTTGTTTCTCAGGTCTTAATACAAGTGGGCCAAACACTTACAATATGTCCTGAACAGAATTATGACTTTTCACCAAAAATCTGTGAATTTCACCAAAAAAACCCAATTGGAGAAAGGATTCCTTTTCTTAATTTCCTTTTCTGCCAGAAAATGTTATAAACATACAATACAAAGAATTGTTTTATCTCTCCCTTCAGTAGAATATTGCAGTGACTTGCAAGCTACTTGATTCCAATTACACTAAAGGAGTCATTAGATGTCAATAAACATTTCTTTATTTACACTTGCCAAATGTGAGGCCTTATATGCTCTTTGTTAAGCTTGTTTGCAACCAGTCTAAAGATACTATGTGGAGATACCCATCAGTTGTCATGAGCTAACTCTACTCTTGAAAGCATCTTGATTTAGGATGGCTTAGTCATCATTCTTGCATTAGTTAAGAGTGAGAAAATAATTGCAGATTGGAGAGAATTAGGTTGCTATATATTTAAATGCATACCAGATTGCAATTGCTATGAGCTGCTCCTCTTTGCTCACTGTCCTGATACTCAGGGAGTCCCCTTTGTCTCAGACTTGAAGAAAAAATCTCTCAATAATGTACTCTGTGACTTTAAGCTTCTTTGTTTCTCTTCTGCTTCATCCTTTAGACAGTATTCAGAGTTCCTTTGTTACCACCTGTACTTAATGCTGTATGAAAAGAAGGAAAACTAATGTTTGTTGCACAGTTTCTATGAAACCTACATTGAAAATATCATTTAATCTTTATTAAAAGCCTCTGAGGTAGATGCTACCTCAGAGAAATCAGAACATACCCTTCAAGGGTTTTTTAATTTTTCACCACCCCCACCCACCATGCACCCATTCTCTTCCCTTCTCTGCCTTGCTCTGTGCCCTAGGAGGCTGGCCACTGTGGATTGGGTCACCTGGGCTCCCACACCTGCCAGTTTCCAGTTGGCATAGTTAATGGGAGGCACAACAAAAGACTAGAGGGCAGAAGTAGAGTTTGAGGGCAGGAGTAGAGTTTGAGGTATTTATTCAACCTGTCTTCTTACTGTCAGCTGTGTTTCTGGCAGTGGCTTCTCATCTCTATAACTTCACCACCGGTCAGGCAGCTCCTCTTGGTGACTTGGGCTCAATGGACCCTAATAATAGTAATTCCTCTCCTGCTTCTTCATATTTCAAGTAGTAATGACTTCCACATCTTCGTAGTCTCTGACTACCTCATCATCCTTGACTTTCCTTATCTTAGCCCACATTCTATAAATTATACTAAAGTATCTGAGCCATCTGGGATGGAGTTTGTTTTCTTTTGTAACCAGTAACTATACTCCAAGTATCTCAGCTAGTAAATATTGCATTGGAATACTGGAGACCCTGGTCTTTCTGTTTCCCAAGACTGTGTTTTCCCCACTAGTGTGTGTCCTCTCATTCTTTAATTTTTATGTGAAGTGATTACAGGAGCCTCTCTCTGAAAGAAGACACTAAGGCCACTCACTGAACTCAGGCTGACTTTGTCTCTTCCTACAAACAGTGCTGCCAGTCACTAAGACAGGTCAACTTAAGAAGAAGACACAGTATTTAACCAGAAGTAGTTGAAAATTCAGTTTGGGATGCAAGAATAACATTAATGAAACAGAAAGAAGAAATATGTAATCATAAGAATGATTACACAACATTGATTTATGTTGTATTTCATTAAATTTTGTATTGGATCCATGGCTGCCACCATACTGTCAGAAATCAGTCTACTTGCTATATTCTTGGAGTATTTTTCCATTCAGCTTGGCATTCCAAGAACCTATTTGGCTCATAAGAGACTCCTTTAAATCACAGGCATTCTATTGACTGTCCACTTTTTCATAAGTCATCTCAATGCTATCTAGCATTTTTCTTCAGTCTAGGGATCTGGATTAGAGATAAAAGTAGCTTATCAGTTTTGTTTTTTCTGCAGTTCTGGGCCCCTTCTCTGAGTTCCAACTTCTTTTCATTTCTATTTCTTACAGATAGTATGTGTAAAATTATTGTTCTTCTCAAAGACTACATGAGGTGACAATGTTTTCTGTTAGGTAAATGTTTTCTTGTTCAAAGTCTAAAGGATAATATATATTTGATTTCAGTAGTCTTCCAGCTTCTTGTCTCCATTTCACATATTTGGCTGATAAACTTTACAATGTTTGTTCTTTCAGCTTTGCTGTTAAAGTATAATGACCTGTAAGAGAGTACACATATTTAAAGTGTGCAATATGATCAGTCTTGACATATGTGTGTGTATTTCTGTGAGACGCTAATACCACATTGTCTTAATAATAGTTTCATCATAAATATTATAAATGTTGAGGTCAGAGTCAGTCCTCCAACTTTGTTTTTCCTTAATATTGTGTTGATTATTCTGGGTCTTTTGCATATATAAAAATATATACTTTATAATTATTTTGTAGATATCCACAAAATATTTTGCTGCAATTTTTATTGGTATTACATCAATTTTAAAGATCATGTTGAGAAAAGTGGACATCTTAACAATATTAGTCTTTTTAGTCTATGAATATAAAATATCTTTCAATTAATTTACATCTTTTGCACTGGAGTTTTGTAGTTTTCCTCACAAATCTTACACATATTTTGTTAGGTCTATATCTAAATGCTTCCTTCATTATGTTAATATAAAAATATATCATCTTTTCTATTTCAAGGCCAAGTATTCATTAATGATATATAGGAAAGCAATTGAAATTTGCGTATTAACCTTGTATTCTGTAAACTTGCTATAAACACTTAGTAGTTCTGTGGGTGTTTTGAGATTTTCTTCATAAATGATAATATTGTCCTGCAAACAGTTTTTTATTTCTTCCTTTCCAATCTTTTCACCTTAATCTACTGATGATCATATCATTTTTCTTACTTAGCCTGTTGATATGATGGATTGCATTATTATTATTATTGTTTTTGAATGTTGACCCATTCTTCCTTTCTCCCATAAACTTCCATATTCCTGCCCTAATTTACATTCATTATTCCTGATACTGCTTCACAGCTGCCTTCCTGAAACTTCCCTTAATAATATCTCCTCTGGATTAAATCCATTCTTTCATGGATTACACATTTCTAATGAATTATGTAGCCTCTTGTTTTGCTGAAGTACTTCCTCAAGTAATTTTCCAATCAAGAATAATAAAAGAATAAAATTTCTGAATTTTTGAATATGGGTATGTGCTATATTCACTCAGTATGCTATGCTAATTATTTAGCTAAGTATAGAAAGCTATAATGAAAATTATTTTTACTCTGATCATTAAAATCACTACTATATTTTATTATGGCACTCAATATTTCTGATAAGAAGTCTGAGGCCAGTAGGATTTTTTTCCTTGATAGGAATTTTTTTTTCTTCTTTTAGGAGCTTTGTTCATTGTGTTTGGGAACTTTATAATGATATGTCCAAATAAAAAACATAAATAACATAAATAAATACATTTTTTCTGGGAGTTCTACAAATAAACTGTTTAATATGAAGGCTCAGGCCCTTGTTCAGCTCTGTTTTTAACACTAAACAGGATAAGGAGTCATATCACACAATAGGATAATAAACATAGACTGATTAGAACAGAGCCTGGTGTGCAGTACATGCTCAATATTTCTTACTTACTATGTTATGTTATTATGTGTTGTTATGTTATGCTGTTATGTTATAAAAATCAATTTTCAATTTTGTGTGTTAAAGAGTTAATAGATAAATTTAAATTTTTGCCAACTTGTTTTGAAAATCTAAAGAGATGGCGCACCTGGGTGGCTCAGTTGTTGAGTGTCTGCCTTCAGCTCAGGTTGTGATCCTGGAGTTCTAGGATCAAATTTTGCATCAGGCTCCTCACAGGATGCCTGGTTCTCTGCCTGCCTGTGTCTCTGACTCTTTCTCTGTGTCTCTCATAAATAAATAAACTCTTAAGGAAAAAAAAAAGAAAATCTAAAGAGATATTGGTGAACACACAATTATTTTTGTGAAGGATTTCCATATACACAGTAAGGAAGTTTAAAAAGTTAAAATTATAATTAGGGTTCTAATGTGGACACTTTGAATTGAAACTACTTCCCAATACCTTCTGCTAGAGTTTGAACACTAAACTTCTCTATCTTTGGGAATGGGAGAACTAATTTGGTTAAGTAGGGGATAAAATTTGAAAAAGAGGCAAAACCTATGCAGGTTCAAGGAAAAAGTGTTTTTCCCAGACTATAAGAAGGTGAGGGTAAGAACTGGAGATAAGGGAGTGATGGAGGGAAGTACGAGTAAGGAACTTGAAGTCTTTCCTGAGACTGCTGCTATAGATGGGAGAGGCCCTCTACCCAGGAAGTTCTTGCAGTTGGAAGGCTCACTATTTTTTTTTAAGATTTTATTTTTTTATTTATTTGAGAAAAAGAGAGCACAAACAGGGGGAGCAGCAGAGAGAGAGGGAGAAGTAGGTTCCCCACTAAGCAGAACCCTGGGATCATGACCTGAGCAAAATGCAGATGCTTAACTGAATGACCCACCCAAGCATCCTAGGAAGGGTCACTGTTAAAGGCGTTATTCCAAGAAGCCATGTGGTCATTGGCCATGATCTGCCATGTCTTGTCCTCTATGATATCTTTCCCATCACCTGTACTCAGGGGCTTTGACCATTCTTTCTTTCCTTGGCATCAGGTGATGGCTTTACTTCATCAACACTGTGATACCTCCCTTTGCTGACAGACCCAAGAGGGAAGTGTGCATCTGTGTGTATGTGTATTTTGAAGCATCAGTCAGTTAATGAAGTTTGGGAGAAGTTGCTGAATGACTGCACTTTGGTGGGCTTAAAGACCCACGCTTAGGAGCCAATAAGTGAGGAAATTGTTAATGCAAGTGCTACTGCCCACCCTGTGCCATTTACTAACTATAACCATAGGAGAGTTTCATAAATGCTCAGTCTGAATTTTTTTGTGTGTGTAAAATAGGAATAATGATTTCTACTTCTCAGGGTTGTCATGGGAGTAATACATGGAATAATATATATAATGTTTCTTATAACCTGCCTGGAACCTGAGAGATGATCAAAAAATTACAGACATTATACTGAAAGTTCTCAGTTTTAAAGACCTTGCTTAATCTTAAATTATGAAACTATTTAGAATATAGAAATTATTTTCATCCATGAAATATCTAATAACATTCCAAAGAATTATTGTTCCAAGGATCACAGTTTGGGAAATGCATCATTAAGTAGAGCCAATGTTTTTGATATGCTTAATGGCAGCATCAGAGTCAGAAAGCAAGGTGTTGTGTTAATGGGTAGTGACTGCTACTAGCCGATACTTTCAGCTTCATGGGAGGACCTGATACTCTTGATCTACATTGCTTTGATATCTTGCTTTTTAAGATGATTGATGTATGAAATGATTTAACATTACCCTGCATTAGCAAAGATTTGTTCTGATGTTCCACTGGGAGTCAGTCAGAAATCCAATGTGAAGTTAAGTCAATAAACTCTTGGTTCCTCACTATCCCTAATTTATTGATAATAGTATTGGGATCAAGTATTATTGATATCCACAAAATATTTTGCTGCAATTCTTATTCTTTTCAAATCCTATCAATATAAAGTCGTATATCATATATATGAAATCCCACACTTTTCTATATGCATCACATGTAATACTCACATAACTCTATTGGATACTACATCCAATTTAACAGACAAAGAAACAAAGGCTAAGAGGGTTTCCAAAACTTATTTATTGTAAAATAGCAAGTAAAGCCATAATTCTAATGACTTATTTCTGATTTAACTATAATTTACTATTTTTCACTCCAAATCGTCAACCTCTTCAGAAAACCTTACCTGCTCACCTTTGTTCAGTATCTGTAAATATGCTGTATGACAAACTACCCTAACACTAAGTGGTTTAAAACAAACATTTATCCTCATGGATAAATTGGCTAATCTAGGTTGGGCTCTGCTCTATGAATCGATTACCCTTTTCAGAGATTAGCAGGCTAGCTGGGGCAAGTTCTTTTTATGGTGATGACAGAAATCGAAGAAAGTAAGGAACACAAATATGCTTTATAAGCTTTGATCACTTCATGGTCACTAACATTCCATTGGTTGAAGCAAGTCACCCGGCCAAACCCAAAGCCAAGGGACAGGAGGTTATACTCTACTCCAATAATAGGAATAGAAAACACATGTCCCATAGTGCAATATATTCATAGGTTTGGGGAGCTAGGATGTGGACATAATTGGATGTCATTATTCCATCACAGTGTGCCATACATATGACACTCTTAATAGGTGTTTAGTGGTATTTCACTGTGGTTTTAATGCAAATTAAACTTAATGCAACTTAATGATTAATTATGTTGATCATCTTTGTATGTGTTGTTTGTAATCTATATTCTGTTTAAACCTTTGCTGATTACATATATTAGGTCTATACTTTTCTTATTGAGTTTTGAGAATTCTTTACATAGTATGGATACAAATCATTTGTTGTATGTGTGAAGTGAAGATATATTTTTTTTTCAAATAGGTGGCCTGTTATTTTCATTCTCTTCAGGGTATCTTTCAAATATCAGAAATTCTTAATTTCAGTGAAATGCAATTTATGATATTTTAATTATGCTTTTGGCATAGTATTAAACTTTTCCCTAACTCAAGTTCACAAAAATTGTCTCTAATCTTTTGTTTTAGAAGCTCTATAGTTTTTTATTTTACATTTAGGGCTACAGTCCAGTTTGAGATAGTTTTTGTATAGTGTGAAAGATATGGATTAAGGTTTCTTTATTTTGATATGGATATCCAATTGTTTCAGCATCATTTGTTCAAAACATTTTTCTTTCTTCATTAAACTGTCTGCATCTCTGTCAAAAATCAATTCACAATAGGAGTGTGAGTCAATTTCTGAGCACTCTATTTTGTTTTTTTTTTCCCCAATAATGTCTTTTTTTTTTTTTTTTTTTTTTTACTGCAGCTTTACATTTTTATTAGGTAGCATGAATACTCCAGCTTTGTTCTTTTTTAGGATATTTTTGACTATTAAGCCTTTTTTTTTGTCCGATGGTCATAGATTCAACTTGTCAATCATGTGTGAATCCTGTATAGGATGTTGGTATATTGACTATATTTCCTGGCATCTTGTTGAACTCACAAAGTTCCATGAAATTTCCAGATTCTTACATAGACAATTATGCAATATGCACATAGAAACAGTTTTATTTCTTTCTTTGCATAATTTTATGCCTTTTATTTGATTTTTCTTGATTTATTGCACCAAACAATACTTTTGATACAATGTTATATAAAAAATATGTATCCTTGAATTAATGAACACTGAGTGTTTTATGCAACTGGTGAATCACTAAATTCTACCTCTGAAAATAATAATATAGTACATGTTAATTAAATTGAATTTAAATAAAAAAAATCCTTGGGCTCTTCTCAATTTTATAAGGAAAGAAGTCAATCCTTCACCATTAAATATGAAATTAAGTGTAGTGTTGATTTTTGTTTGTAATGTGTTTGCAGATGCTGTTTATCAGGTTGCAGAAATTTTTCCCTATTCCCAGTCTTCTAGAAGTTTTATTATTATTATTATAAATGGGTATTGAATATTGTCAAAGGTTTTTTCTTCATTTATTGAAGAGCTCATAATTGAGCTTTTGTTTCTTTTGTCTGTTAATAGAATGAATTATATTGATTGAATGTGGGTGTTGAACCAGCCTTAAATTTTTGGAATAAATCACACTGGTAATAATGTATTATCGTTTTAATGAATTTATTTATCATTTAAAGAATTGATTTCTTATATATTGTTGAGGATTTTGCATTTTTGTTCATGTGGGATATTGTTTTTCAGTTTTTTCTTCTTATACTTCCATTATATCATTTTGGTATCATGGTATCACTTGAACTAGTAAAATATACTAAGAAGTAGTCTTGCTTTTTTTATCTTCTAAAAATATTTGCATAGGGTGCTTAGTCAGTTAAGTTTCTGACTCTTGATTTTGGCTCAGGTCATGATCTCAGGGTCTTGATATCAAACCCTGCATTAGGCTCCGCACTGGGTGTGGAGCCTGCTTAGAATTCACTCTCTCCCTCTTCCCCCCTTCCCCCCTCCTTTTTCCCCTTCTCTAAAAATAGATAAAAATTAATTTAAATATTTGCATAAAATTGGTATTATTTTATTCTTAAGTGTTTCGTAAAAATTAATGTTGAAACCATCTGGGCCTAGAGTTTTCTTTGTGGAATGTTTTTACACAAATTTAATTTCTCTAATATATATATATCTATGTCTTCTCGAGTAATAATATTTCAGGGCACTTTTTCAGTTCATCTAATGGGTCAAATTTATGGACATAGAATGTAGTATTTCTTCATCATCCTTTTAAATGTCTGTAGAATGCATAATGATGCAGCGAGGAATGTGCTCTTTTCATTCTCAATGTTTGCAATTGCTTTTTTTAAATGGCTAATCTGGCTAGAAGTTTATTATATTTATTGATCTTTTTAAAGCTCCAATTATTTTACTTTATTTTATTTTTGAAGGAGGAGGTTCTCAATTTATTGATTTCTGCTAATATTATTGTTTAATTTTTTTTCTTTAACTTGATATAGAAAATTCTTAAGGTACATTAATGATTGATTTGAGACTTTTCCTCTTTTGTTATAGAAAGACAACATTTTAAATTTTCCTCTAAACACTGTTTTAGGACTGATTCAACAGTGTAAAATTTTTGATATGTTACATTTTCATTTTCATACACTTTTCATTTCAAATGTTTTTATCATTTTCCTTGAGATTTCTTTTTTAACCATTTGTTAATTAGAAATATGCTATTTAATTTAAAAATATTTAGAGATTTTCCATATACTTACTTTCTCCTTTAATTTTCTTCTCATCCAGGAACATACTCTACATAATCTGAATTTCTTGGAAATTTGTTAAGGTTTATTTTGGGCAGCCAAGATTGTAGAATACTCCATGTAAATTTGAAAAGAATGTGAATTTTCCTGTTTTGGGGTAAAATGTTCTATCAAGTATCAGTTCAAGTTAACTGATAACACTGCTCAGGTCATCTATGTTCTTACTTTCTATATACTTGTTTTATAAGTTTCTGAGAGCTAAGTATTAGAGTCTCCAGTCATATTTGTGAGTTGCTTGTGTCATCTTTCATCTATATTAGTTTTTGCTTCATTTATATTGAAAATCTATTTTTAAGTGTATAATCATTAGGATTTTTGTGTCCTCTTTGATAATTGACCTTTCTATCATTATATGGTATTCTTCTTTATCTTTGCTAGTGTTCTTTTTTAAAAGTACATGCTTATAAATATTAAGTACCTTGTCTAGCTTTCTTCTGGTTACTATTTATATGGAATACATTTTCTAGAATTTCATTTTTAACTTTGGTTTGTATTTACATTTGAAGTATGTTCATTATAAACAGGAACTCTTTTCTCCATTCAACCTATCAATCTTTTGATGATGTGCTTAGGCCATTACTATTTAATGTAATTATTGAGCATATTGGATGAAAATCGTTTATCTTGTTATATCTTTTTTTAAAAGATTTTATTTATTTATTCATGACAGACAGAGAGAGAAGCAGAGACATAGGCAGAGGGAGAAGAAGGCTTCCTGCAGGGAGCCCGATGCGGGACTCGATCCGTGGACTTGCCATCAGGCCCTGAACCGAAGGCAGACGCTCAACTGCTGAGCACCCAGGCATCCCTAGCTTGTTATATCTTAATAAGATAAATTAGAAGTTAATATTTTGTGAACTATTTTCTATTTTTTTCATTGCACTGTTTTATTTTCCCTTTCTTATCTTTATTTGGATTAAATGTTCAGTTTTATAATTATATTTTATCTTCATTATTGGCTTAGTGTTTGCATTCTTTTCAAAGTTGTTCTAGTGATTATCTTAGGGTTTAATTTTTAATTAATCAGTATATACCTTCAAATAATATTATACACTTTGTTTCTTATAAGTTGTTTATTATACTTACAATTATTAATCCTCATCATTTGTATATTTTTTTAAAGATTTTATTTATTTATTCATGAGAGACACACAGAGAGAGAGAGAGAGAGAGAGAGAGGCAGAGACACAGGCAGAGAGAGAAGCAAGATCCATGCAGGGAGCCTGACGTGGGACTTGATCCCCGGTCTCCAGGATCACACCTTGGGCTGCAGGTGGTGCTAAACCACTGTGCCACCGGGGCTGCCCCATTTGTATTATTTTTGTCATACACTTTACTCTTATAGATGTTATAATCATACAATACATTGCTAATATTTTGGCTTTAGACAAGTACTTTTTAAAACTATTAAAATAAGAAATAAATGAATTTTGTAATTACCTTAACAGATTTTATTTATAATACTATATATCACTTTGTGTAGATTTAAATTCTCTGTGGTATCATAATTGTTGCTGACTAATGAACTTATTGCATATTTATTTCCTGTAGTGTAAATCTTTTTCTGAAAAAAAAAATCTTTATTCCTCTTTCTGTTTAAAAAGATATGTTAGTTGGAGCACTTGGATGACTCAGTTGGTTAAGTATCTTACTCTTGATTTTGTCTCAGGTCATGATCTCAGAGTTGTGGGATCAAGTCCTGAATTAGGCTCAAGTTTGCTTGGGATTCTCTCTCTACTTCTTCTTCTGCCCCTCCCCCTACTTGTGCTCTGTATCTCTCTCTAAAATAAATAAAATCTTTTTTTAAAAAAAAAAGAGAGAGATGTTGGTTGGCTATATAATTTTGAATTAATAGCTTTTATTTTCCGTTTCAACACTTTAAAGATGTCTTTCATTTTCTTCTGAATTGTATAGTTTCTGATTATAAATCTGCTGTTATTCTTATCTCTCTGCCTGTATAAGTAACATGCTTATTTTCTCTGGCTATTTCCTAGATTTTCCCCTGTATTCAATTCTCAGTTTGTTGAATATATGTCTAGGAGTTTTCTGTTTTTGTTTTGTTGCTTATTATTATTATTATTATTTTTTTGATGTTCTGTGAGTTTTTAAAAGTTTTAAATTTAAAATTTTGGAATAGTTTTAAAATTGTTTTCAAATATATCTTCTACTCTGTTATCTTGGTTCATTCTGGGATTCCAACTATATCTGCATTCGTTATTGTCTTACCATTTTTGGATGCCTTGTCTTTTTATTTTTCCTGTATCATTTCTTTGTATTTCTATTTGTGTATTTCTATTATTTCCAGTCTTACTATTTCTTTCCTATCTCTCCCAGCTCTGCTGGTAAGACTGTCAAATGCATTGTTCATCTTTGTTGTAGTGTTCTGTGATTCTAATATTTTCTTTTGATTCTTTATTAGAGTTTTTATTTCTCTTCCAAGATTACCCATGTGATCTTGGATTTTGAATACTTTTTCCTTTACAACATTTAAGTTACAAATCATAGCTATTTTAAATCTTGTTTCTCATATTTTTCAAAGCAATATCATATATAAGTCTGATTGTGTTGGTTGCTTAATCTCCTAACATTGTATTAGTTCCCCTTGCTTATTATTATGACTTGTAATTTTCTTTCTGAAAGTTGGAAATCTTCATTTGGTTCAGTAGAGACTGAAATAAATCATTTTTTTTTTTAATTTGGAAATTGGCATGTTTTTTTCTTATGTTAAGCCTTAGTATGGGAATTGAGTATATCTATTCAGCAGTTGATCTAGGTTGGGACTTGTTACTATGGTTACTCTCAGTGCACTACAACCTAGAAACTCCTTTAGCATTCTCTTGTGTGGGGGCAGGTTCTGGTTTGCTGGATAGTTTCTCACTAAATCTACTCCATTCTCAGTTTTAGGTATTTCTTTTGTGCTGTGTTTCAGAAAGAGACTTTCTCCATCCTCTTGACTTTGTTCCAACAATAAACAGTGGTAACTGTTACTTCATTTTTGTTAGTTCTGTGTGGAAGGTAGGGTAGGGTTGTTATGTGTTTTTATTAATTCACTGTCATTTTCTCCCTGGTTCTTGGGGCTTATGCCTTGCCAGAGATTGTTTCCTGCCCCTAGCTGCATGTCTAGGCCAGAATTTATTTTTGTACTTCTCAGGTTATTTTTTAAAATCCCTTTTCCTACCTGTAAGAGGTTTTCTTCAATTGTGATAGTCAAGAATGTCATTTTGTTTTGGGTTTTACCATTCTAACATTGTTTAACCTTTGTGCCATAAGACAATAGAGAGAGGAATATAAGCAGGTCCTTGTGCCTTTCCCACTACTATTTCTTTTCCTTCCCCAAAGTCTGTGCCATGAGGGACACATTTCATCACTATCTTCTATCTATTATCTATCTATCTATCTATCTATCTATCTATCTATCTATCTATCTATCATCTATCTCTGTCATCATCATCATCTATCTATCTATGTGAGTATCCAGTGAGAACCATGGATGAAAGCCTTAAAGTGCATATAAATACCTCTTTTTTTTAATTTATTTTTTATTGGTGTTCAATTTACTAACATACAGAATAACCCCCAGTGCCCGTCACCCATTCACTCCCACCCCCCGCCCTTCTCCCCTTCTACCACCCCTAGTTCCTTTCCCAGAGTTAGCAGTCTATGTTCTGTCTCCCTTTCTGATATTTCCCGCACATTTCTTCTCCCTTCCCTTATATTCCCTTTCACTATTATTTATATTCCCCAAATGAATGAGAACATATAATGTTTGTCCTTCTCCGACTGACTTACTTCACTCAGCATAATACCTTCCAGTTCCATCCACGTTGAAGCAAATGGTGGGTATTTGTCATTTCTAATAGCTGAGTAATATCCCATTGTATACATAAACCACATCTTCTTTATCCATTCATCTTTCAAACCACAATGAGATACCACCTCACACCAGCGAGAATGGGGCAAATTAACAAGGCAGAAAACAACAAATGTTGGAGAGGATGCGGAGAAAAGGGAACCCTCTTGCACGGTTGGTGGGAATGTGAACTGGTGCAGCCACTCTGGAAAACTATGTGGAGGTTTCTCAAAGAGTTAAAAATAGACCTGCCCTACGACCCAGCAATTGCACTGCTAGGGATTTACCCCAATGATGCAGGTGCAATGAAACGCCGGGACACCTGTACCCCGATGTTTATAGCAGCAATGGCCACGATAGCCAAACTGTGGAAGGAGCCTCGGTGTCCAACGAAAGAAAAAAAAAAGAAAAAAGAAAAATACCTCTTATTTTTATGGAAACTATAGATTCTATATTCTTTCACTAGCCATACTCCTCATTGAATAATTACCTAAAATTATTATCTGAATTATTTTTTTAATTATTACTTGAATTCTTATTTTCAGAGTCTAACATTCATCCCAGGTAAGCAAGTGCTTTCATCCTGTATCTCCTTGTCTTTTATTAGCTTTCAAGATAACTCAGTGCCCTTTGATGTTGGCTCTATGGTAGGCTATAAAAGCGTTGCAAATCTTCAAGTTTTTCAGTTTTTTTTTTTATAAGGGTGAGAATGATACTCTTTCTAGCTTTTCATTGAATAGTTTTAGTAGAGAGTTACCCACTGATATTTTTGCCTCTATTTTCAACTAATTATAGGCATTTTAATAACCTTCCAATCTTTGTAATTAAATACAAATCAAAGCCAATACCCTCAAATTATCAAATTATTTGAGGCCTCTCCACAGCTTTAGGGATAGCCCAGACATTTTCAGGGAATCAAGATATGCCACAGTCTAGCTTTCACTTCTTTCTAAGCTTTATGTGCAGTTTGCCCTCTAATTTATCACCTCCTTCCATTTTCCACCCATTTTCCATAGCATAGAAAATATATATAAGGCTGGGATTTGATTTTTAAATCCAATCTTATAATTTTTCAAATGGTAATTTGAGATTATTACATTTAAAATAATTATTGTTACTAATATTGATAGCTAATACAAATGTATCATATTCCTGTTTTTTACTTGTTTCATTTGTTCTGTATTTTCTTCTGTTTATGTCTTCTTGGAGCATTAAAAAAATTATATCTTTGATTGACACATCTCTTTAAAAAATCGTCTTACCTATTTTTATTATTTATTTATTTATTTATTTATTTATTTATTTATTTATTTATCTATTTATTTATTTTCTTACCTATTTTTAATCTAATTATACCTCTAAGTAACATGATACAATTGCTTATGTGGTACAAAGATCATCTTTTTATGTGCCCATATCTTTATTTAATTATTATTTTAAAAAATATAGAATTGATATATAACATTAAGTGTTAGGTATACAAAGTGTTGATTTCATACCTTTTATAAATGTAATATGATTACCACCACTGCACTAGTTGACATCTGTATCATGGTACATTTCTTTTCTTTCTTTCTTTCTTTCTTTCTTTCTTTCTTTCTTTCTTTCTTTCTTTCATTTTTTTTTTTTTTTTGTAGTGGGAACAATTAAGATCTAATCTTTTAGTTACTTTTGGTAACTTTGTGCAGCAGTCACTATGCTGCACATTAGGTCTCCAGGATTTCTTTATCTACTAGTTGCAAGTGTGTAACCTTAACTAAATTTCCCCAAATACTCCAACCTCCCAGCCCATGATGACCACCATTCTGCTTTCCATTTTCACAAGTTAGGCTTTTTTAGATTCCACAAGTAAGTGTATCATACAGCTTATGTCTTTCTCTGACTAATCTCACTTAGTATAATGCCTTCAGGATCAATCTATATTGTTGCAAATGGCAGAATTTCTCTTTATAGCGGCTGAATAATATTCCATTGTGTTTATATACCATCCATTGACAGACAGGTTGTTTGCTTTTACTGGCTATTGTGAATGATGCTACAATAAACATAGAAGTGCATATATTTCTTTAGTTCCCTGTTTTCTTTTCCTTTGGATGTATAGTCAGGAAGAGAATTGTAGGATCATATGGTGATTCTATTTTGAATTACTTTGGAAACCCTCTTACTATTTTTTTATAGTAGCTGAACAATTTACCTTCCCACCAAAAGTGTATTAGGATTCCCTTTTGTACACATCCTTGCAAAAACTTTTTATCTTTTGCCCTCTCAATAATGACTATCCTACTTGGTGTGAGTTGATTACGGTTTTGATCTGCATTCCCTTGATGATTAAGTGAGGTTGAACATCTTTTCATGTACCTGTTGGTCATTTGGATGTCTTTTTTTTTGGGAAAAAAATGTCTATTTAGTTCCTCTGCTTGATTTTAATCAGGCTGTTGTTATTGAATTGTATGAGCATTTCTTTTGTATATTTTGGATATTAACTCCTTATCTTATATACAGTTTGAAAATATTTTTCCCGTTCCATAGGTTGCATTTTATTATTATTTTTATTGTATCTTTTGTTGTGCAAGGTATTTTTATGTCATATCTGAAAATACCATTCCCAAGACTAATGTCAAGAAGCTTTTTTCCTATGGTTTCATTTAGAAGTTTTATGGTATTTGCTGTTATGTCTTTTAACCCATTTCAAGTTACTTTTCAGCAAGTAGTGTAAATTAGGAGTCCAATTTCATTTCTCTGCATGTTTTAGCTAGGTTTCTTAATATCATTTGTTAAAATACTATTCTTTCCCCAGTGTGTATTTCTAATTCTTTTGTCAAATATTAATTGTCCATACATGCAGGGTTTTGTTTCTGGTCTCTCTTTTCTGTTCTGTTGGTCTATTTTGGTCTGTATGACTATTTTTATACCACTTCTATGCTGTTTTGCTTATTATAGTTTTGTATGACAGTTTGAAATCAGGAAATGTGATGTCTCCCACTTTGTTCTTTTTTCTCAGGATCAAATTAGCTATTCAGTATCTTTTGTGGTTCCACACAAATTTTCGGATTTTTTTTTTTCTATTTGTGTGAAAAATGTCATTGGAAATGTTATAGAAATTGCAGTGAATCTCTAGGTGGCTTTGAGTAGTATGCATTTTAACAATACTAATCTTTCTGATCCATGAACACAGATCTCTATCCATTTGTTTGTGTCTTTTTCAATTTCTTTCATTAAAGTCTTATAATTTGTATTGTGTACATCTTTACTTCCTGGTATAATTTATTTGTAAGTATTTTATTGTTTTTCATGTGATTGTGAATGGGACAGTTTTCTTTACTTCTTTTTCAGTTGTTTAATTGTTACTGTATAGAAATCCAGCTGATTTCTCTATGTTGATTTTATATTCTGTAAACTTGCTGAATTTCTCGATCAGTTCCAATAGTTTTCTGGTTGAATCTTTAGTATTTTTTTTTTGTATATAAGACCATATTATTGCAAATAATGACAAGTTTACTTTTGCCTTTCCAATTCTAAGTATTTGGTTTATCTTACCTAATTGCTTTAGCTATGATTCTTACTACTATGTTGAATAAGAGTGGTGAGAGTGGACACCCTGTCTAGTTCTTTATCTTAGAAGAAAAGCTTTCAATTTTTCACAACCGAATATTATGCTAGTTATAGGGTTTGTTGTATATGACCTTTATTGTATTGAGGCATGTTCCTTCTATATACCCTGTTGAAAGATCTTATCATGAAAGAATATTGTATTTTGTCAAATGTTGTTCCTGTATCTATTTAGATAATCATATGATTTCTATTTTTCTTTCTATTAATATGATGTATCACATTTATTGATTTGCATATGTTGAAATATCCTTGTATCCTAGTGAGAAATCCCACTCGATCATTTTGTATAACTTTTTGTATAACTCTTTAAATGTGTCAGTAATTTCAGTTTGCTAATATTCTGTTGAGAATTTTTGTATTTATATTCATCAGGGTTATTGGTCTATAGTTTTCTAGTAATGTCTTTATTGGACTTTGGTATCAGAGTAATACTGGCCTCACAAAAGGAGTTTGGAAATGTTTGCTCCTTTTCAATTTTTTTGGAAGAGTTTGAGAAAGGTTAGAAGAAATTTTTCTTTAAAAATTTGATAGAATTTTCCAGAGAAACCATCAGTTCCGGGGTTTTCTGTTTTGGGAGGTTTTTGATTACTGGTTCAATCTCCTTTCATATTATTGTTTTGTTCAGATTTGCTTTTTCTTCCTGATTCAGTCTTGGTATATTGTAGGTTTCTGGAACTTACCGATTTATTATAGGTTTTCTAATTTAATATATAATTGTTTATAGTAGTCTCTTATGTATTTCTGTAGTACCAGCTGTAATGCCTCCTTTTTAATTTCTGATTTTATATATTTGAGCCCTATCTGCCTTTTTCTTAGTCTAGCCAAAGATTTAATTTGTTAGTTTGTTGACTTTTTTTATATTGTTTTCTGATTTCTATTTCATTATTTCCACTCTGATCTTTTCATTTTTCTTCTGTTAACTTTGGTATTTGTTCTTCTTTTTCTAATTTCTTGAGGTGTAAAAGTAAGATTGTTTATTTGAGATATTTCTATTTTCTTAATATACAGATTTATTACAATTGATTTCCTTCTCAGGTTGCTTTTGCAGCATCCCATGGATTTGAGCATGTTGTGTTTTCATTTTCATTTGTTTTGAGATTTTTTTTAAAACATTTTATTCATTTGTTCATGATAGACATAGAGAGAGAGAAAGGCAAAGACATAGGCAGAGGGAGAAGCAGGCTCCATGCGAGGAACCTGACGTGGGACTCGATCCTGGGACTCTAGGATCATGCCCTGGGCCAAAGGCAGGTGCTAAACCACTCAGCCACCCAGGGATCCCTGTTTTGAGATTTTAAAAAAATTCCTTTGATTTCTTCTTTGACCCACTGTTTGATCAGGAGTATGTTCTTTAATTTTCACATATCTGTGGATTCTCCAGCTTTCCTCTTTTTGTTGATTTCTGGTTTCATACCACTGTGGTTAGAAAAGGTAGTTGGTATGCTTTTAATTTTCTTGAATTTGCTAATACTTATTTTGTGTTCTATCATATGATCTATCCTAGAGAGTATTTCACATGTACTTGAGAAGAATGTGTATTTTGTTGCTGTTGGATGGAATGCTCTATAAAAGTCTATTAGGCCCATTTGGTCTAATATATGGGGTCAAGTACAATGTTTCCTTGTTGATTTTCTGTCTAGATGATCTATTCATTGTTGACAGTGGGGTAGTGAATTCCCCTACCGTTTTTGTATTATTGCCTGTCTCTCCCTTTGTACTTGTTAGCATTTAAAAAAATATATTTAGTGTCCTCTTGTTGGGTATATATCTTGATTGTTATATCTCCTTCCTTAATTGACCCCTTTATCATTATATAATGACTTTCTTTGTATCTTATTGTTTTTTGTATTAAAGTCTGTTTTGTCTGATATAAGATAGCCTTACTTTCTTTTGGTTTCTATTTGCATGGAATATCATTTTCTGTTCCTTCATGTTGATCCTGTGTATATTTATAAAGCTGAAGAGAGTTTCTTATAGATAGCATATAGTTGGGTATTGTGTGTTTTTTAAATTTTTTTAATCCATCCATTTTGTGCATCTATCTATCTATCTATCTATCTATCTATCTATCTATCTATCTTTAATTGGTGAATTCAGTCTATCTATCATCTATCTATCTATCATCTATCTATCTATCTATCTATCTATCTATCTATCTATCTATGTTATTATTGACATGTGAGCCTTACTAATGTGATCTTATTAATTCCTTTCTGGTTATTTTGTATTTCTGTTGTTTCTTTCCCCCTTGTTTCTGTCTTTGTAAATTAATGAGTTTCTGTGGTGGTATGCTCTGTTTCCTCTCTCTTTATCTCTTGTAAATCTATTCTAGGCTTTTGCTTTGGGGCTCCATGAAACTTACATAAACATCTCATAGATAAAACAGGCCAATTTAAGCTGATAGGAACTTAACTTTGATCACCTACAAAATCTTCACCATTTTACTACCCTTTTTATATATTTGGTGACACAGTTTATCTCTTTTTGCATTGTGTATTATAGAAGCTATAATTATTGTTAATACTACTTTACTTTGACCCTAAATTAGAATTAAGAGGTCATACATCATCCTATTACAGCAGCAGACTTTTCTAAGTCTGACTTTATATTTACCTTTATCAGTGAATTGTATAGTTTTGTGTGTTTTCATGTTACTGTTTGGCAGCTCTTTATGTCAGTTTGAAAAACTCCTTTCAGCATTTCTTGCACAGCTGGTCTAGTGGTGATGGGCTTCTGCAGCAGCTGCTTCTACTTCTTCTTCTTCTTACCCTCATTTTTCTTCCTCTTCTTTCTCTTCCTCTTCTCCTTCCCTTTCTCTTTTCTCTCCTTCTCATTATCCTCCTCCTTCTACTTCTTTTCTCCCCGCCTCCTCCATCTTCTTTGTTGTCTTCGTCTTTTTCTTTATCTTGATCTTTGTCTTCTTTTCAACTTCCTGAGAAAGTTTTATTTTCCTTCATATCTGAAAGATAATTTTGTTGAATAGAGTATTCTTGTCTGGTGTTTTTTTCTTTCTTTCAACACTTTGAGTATGTGATTCCAGTCTTTCCTGACTTGTAATTTCTGCTGAGAAATCTGCTAGTAGCCTAGTGAGGGTTACTTTGTAGGGTACAATACTTTTTTCCCTGGCCTCTTCAGAATTTTCTCTTTATCTTTGGTTTTTGACAGGTTCATTATAATGTGTAGGACAATGTTTCACCTCAATACTCTGGATCTCCTACAAAGAAATATATTTCTTAAGTAATGTTCTGCTATCTAAACTCATATATTTTTAATAGATAATTTTTTTAGATTTTATTTATTTATTCATGATAAAGAGAGAGAGAGAGAGGCAGAGAGAGAAACAGGCTCCTTGCAAGGAGCTTGATGTGGGACTCGATCCCAGATCCTGGGATCATGCCCTGATCTGAAGGCAGACACTCAACCATTGAGCCACCCAGGAGTCCCTCTAAATTCATATTTATTTTTGCTCTAATGATGTGCTAGATTCCCATGGTGTGCCAGAATCTCCTTTTAGGAAAGTTGGACTGACACAAATTTTCTCTTATCCTTGGATATTTACCCAGGTCAACACTCTCCATGTTTTTTCCTGCCTGGATTGACAGGTGTTGAGGCAGATTCACTGTCTCTGCTAGTTCTGCTACGGATAGTAAGATCTGTGTCCTTATTACTAGATGCACAGGTGGACAAGACTCCTCCTGGGCCCCTTAACATATGATACTGGATCTCACAACTTCCACAGTGGTACTTTTGTTCATGGGTAAATGTCTAATTTTTAAAGGGGGAGGGGTGAGGAGGAATATCTTATGTCACCATAATGTTGATGTCATTTACCAAAATCTTCTGACAGTATCCCTAAATCCTCCTATCCACCATTTTGCCATGTATTTCACTATTACTTTCAGGAGTACAATACAGTGATTCAATCTTACATACATTACCTGGTACTCACCACGACAAGTGCACTCCTTAGTCCCCATCACCTATTTCACCATCCCCTCTTCCACCTCTCCTCTGGTAACCATCCGTTTGTTCTCCGGTTAAAAGTCTGTTTCTTGATTTGCCAGTTTCTCTCTCTTTTGCCTTCACTCATTTGTTTTGTTTCTTAAATTTCACATATGAGTGAAATAATATGATATTTGTCTTTTTCTGACTGACTTACTTTGCTTAGCATAATATGACTTATATACGTACTTTAAGCACACAATACATTTTTACCTTAAACAGTCACTTACCATTTACAGATATTACAAATAAGGAAAATGATTTTTACTTTATCTTCACTTATTTAATTTCTGATGCTTTTCATTCTTTGTATAGTGCCCGATTTCTTTCAAATATCATATATCTTCTATCTGAATAACCTTCCTTTTCATTTCTTATAATGTATATCAGTCCACAATGAATTACCTCAGTTTTTGTTTGTAAATATCTCATTTCTCCTTCACTTTTGAAGTATGTTTTTACTGGGTACAGAATTCTGGGTTGATTATTTTTCCCCCAAATTTGAATATTTCACTCCAATGTCTTCTTGCTTGTGTTATTACTAATGATAAGTCATACATGATTAATTTCTTTGATCTTCTGGAGGTAATGTGTCTGTTTTCTCTACCTGCATTCAATATATATATTTGGTTATTGATTTCAGCAGTTAGAATATCATATACCTAGCTGTGATTTATTTAGTATTTATGGTACCCACTGTTACTATATTTTAGATTGCTAACATTTTCAGACTATTTCTTATTTTAAAATATTTTATTTATTCAGTTAGTTAGTTGAGAGGGAGAAAGAGTGAGCATGAATAGGGGGAGAGGCTGAGGATAAAGGAGAGAATCCCAAGCAGATTCGAGCCTGTTCTGAGGCTCAATCCCATGACACTGAGATCATGACATGAGCTGAAATCAAGAACTGGGCACTTAAACCACTGAGCCACCCAGGTGCCCCCAAATTATTTCTAATGGCTTTCATCTTTTTGCTGAAATTGCCTTTCTGATTATTCATGTTATCTACCTTTTCTAACAGAGCCAGCTATTACCTTTCCTAAGAGCACCTGATGGGATTAATGGAAGAAAAATCTACACAAATCTGTGTCATATGCAAGTCTAATGCTTATTATTGCTTTGTCTCTTCTGGTTATGATTTTCCTTGCTTTTTGGCATGTATCATACTTTTTGGTTGAAAGTCAGACATGTTGTTTATTTAAATAAATATTTTTTATGGATAGAAAATAAGCGAACTTTTTATTTCCTTTTGATTTTGGTGTTTGGGGGCAGGGAGGGATTGTGTTTTCCAGTCGAACGTTGAGCTGTGTTTGAAGTTTGTTGTTACTTTTACTGTCCTTGTGCAGTAAAAACCAGAGGTTTCCATTTCTACATTGCAATGCTGTGTTTAGTGTGTGAGCTAACAAACCACACCATTTTTCTCAATACCTGCTCCCTTTTTGGGTCTAGCTGTACCTACTTAGTTCTGTATCTTTATTTTGTACTGCATGTCAGATAAAATCTTTCTCTCATTATGCTCCTAGTCCTAACCCACTTCATTTTTACTCAGTGTTTGGTAGTGTGATGTTTGGAAGCAAGGGTGAGCAGATTTTCTGAACTTATAATTAAGTCTTCCTCCTAGACAATCATTGAATCTTAGTCTTAAGGGTATGGCTTTTACAAGTTTTTCTAACTGTCCTCAGAGGTAATGGTGGGCATAGCATGTATCTGTATCCCTCTTCTGTGAGTACATTTTCTTCCTTTTCCCTTCCCCTAGCTATAGTAGGTTTTCTCCAGTGCCCTCAAGCTGCTGTTTTTGTTGTCTTTTTCTCCTGTATGTTAATGTTTCTGTTCCATTAGGAAGATATAAAAATGGTTGTGGATGAATATCAGCAATGCCTACTGCCCTCCATCCCCCAGTCAGCTCCATGGGGAAGCAATCTCAGGTTTCTTTGATCTTCCATGTGAGCTCCTAATGGAGTCCTGAAAGAAAAGACTTCAAGAGGGTATGGGCCTATAATTAAGAATCTATTTCTTCATTGTACACCTGAAATTAATACAACACTATACGTGAACTCACTGGAATTAAAAAAATAAATTTGAAAAATAAATACATAAATAAATAAAATAAAGAGAGTGTGTGGATCTCTTGGTGTCTGTGGTCACAGGGGCTTCATGCTTTCTCACTAGAACACATTTAGATTTTAGAAATTCATTAAAATTTTCTTGCTGAATCTTCTTACTGGTATTATTGGGTCCTGTTGGGTATCTGGTGGGTTCTGTTTCTCTCTGTGGTGACTCTTTCTAGATTCTTAGTTTTTTGCCCCATGACATGAATCTTCTAATGAGTTCAAGAAAAGTAATTAAATTTTTCCAGAATTTTTTGTTGTAATGGTGACAGCAACATTCTACTAACTTTGTATATCTGAAACTGGATGTTTCTTCTTATTTCTAAAGTTGGAGAGGGAGAAAAAATATGGGAAGATAAGTACTGTTATGAATAACATACATTGTGCTAAATCACTCATATTATCTAATTTAGTCATTAAACAAGTCTACGAGGCAGGAACCATTATTATATTATTACCATGACTATTCATGTTCTTAATAATTTTGTGTACTGCCTTTTCTTCATCTTGGGTCGTCATCACACCGATGATACAAGTAAAGTCATGATTACCTTGGTGCTGTTTTATGGCCAGTACCTAGCAGAATACTTAGCACAAAGTGAGTGCAGAATAAATTCTTGCTGAATAAATTAGTGTAAACACAGATCTTGGGCACATATAAGATAATCATTATATTATCTCTATGTTCCTTCCCCTTCCCACATCACTGAAAGACTGGGATGGGTTAGAATCGATGCACTCAGAAATGCATTCATTCATTCATTGAGTGTGTGAGACTGAGAGGATGATGGGAAGGAATCCTAGAGGACTGGACCTAGGCAGGTGCCTTGACTCTTTTCCTACCACATCATTGGACTCATTTTAGGAAATGTGCTCCTCCTTTTGAGATGTGGCATTTGACTATTTGATATTCTCACAGCCAAGTTTTTAGGCTGCATTCTTTCACTCTCTCTTTGCTGCTTTGCTTTCATTTTTCTCATGATAGAATATCTTTATCTCAACATTCCAAAGTCCTCTTGCCTTACTTACAATCAGCTTTATAAAATGAACAGGACCATTAAGCAAATACATTTGTCATCTGCACAACAGTGCATATATGGCAGTGAAATGCATCCAGTGTTCTGCTCACCAAGATAGACAGTGAGAATAGCTGCCATTTCTGATGGGGAAACAGCTTCTGGTCACATTTTCACAAAGACACTATGGGTTAATGATGGCCTGATCCTACATGAGGTTGAGTGTAACATGGGAGCAAATGTACAGAATAGCAGGACGCCTGGGTGGCTCAGTGTTTGAGCATCTGTCTTTGACTCAGGGCCAGATCCCAGGGTCCTGGGATCAAGTCCCGCATCAGCCTCCCTGCGAGGACCCTGCGTCTCTCTCTGCCTATGTCTTTGCCTCTTTCTCTCTCTGTCTCTCATGAATAAATAAAATCTTTAAAAAATGTACAGAATAGTCCCTTCCCCTTGATCCCTAAATTTATAATACTTTCTCTGAGGTGCCCTCAGTCTCCTTCTGGTTGCCACCCTTTTCTATTTCTTGTATTTCTTCTGTCATATGCTTAGATTCCTCTTGCTTTTGCCTCATTTCTTCCTCCTGTGCCCACCCCATCCCACTCCACCACACATAAGCACATAACCCCAGTCCTTGCTTTCCTTCTCCACCTCTATTTCACTTTTCACTGGTATTCTGAAACCAGTCCTGATGCCTGCACCTGCTCAGGAAATTAAAATGTCTAATCTTTTTTGGCTGCTATGTTGCCACGAGGCCAAACTGACAATCTGCTAACTACAGACTTGCAGCTAAAATAACAGAATGTTTTGCAATCAGGGCTAGAATCACAGGTGGCGGATTCTTTTTTAGCTTTCCAAAGCCAACAAAGCAAAAGAAAATATTCCACACTCCCTTTCTGCCTTTTCACTTCCCACCTGCCTTTTCCATTAACCAGTGAGGGGAGAGCCTCTGAGGAACACAGTCCAAGCCTTTGCTTTTTTGGTCAGAAATCAGAAGGGGATGTGTCCGTGGATCTCTTTACCCTCTTCCCCACTCCTACTCCTTTTATTTCACACTGCTGCTTGTGAATAATTTCCCTTCCTCCTGAAGCATGTGCCCAGGCTACCACAGGCATCAGAAAGCATCCTGAACAGTTGTGATAACCAGAAACCTTCAAGGCCTGGAGGTAGGGCCACCTGCCCACTGCTAGTTGTCAGGCTTAGAGACAGGTTAATTCTCACAGGGAAGTCTGCCTCTTTGAAGGAGGCACACTCTTTGCTTCCAGAGGGGAGAGTAGAACTTTTCACATAAAGGGGACAGCTTTGGAATGCATCTCCTGAAGAGATGATATGGTTTCAGGACTGCAGATAGGAAGGCCCACAGATATTATGTGTTGAATAGTCCTGAAGAGACAGTAAGAAGGAAAAGAAACTGTTGCTACTGCTCCTTGAATACACTAAGCACATACCATCACAGAATCTTTGCTCTCTTTGCTTTCTTTGCCCTCACTTCATTCACATATTTGCTCAAAGACCATTTCCTGACCCTTCCATATAAATATGCTTATGTCACTTTATATTTCTATAGCACTTATTATTCCCCACCTCTAACTTAAACAAACTTATATATTTCTTTTGTCACCCTCTCTCAAACATTAGCTTCACATGGACAGGAATTTTGCTAACTGCCATATCCCCAGTACTCAGAAAACTGCTTGGTGAATAATGGGTACTCATTACATATTTATTAAATGTATTAACCTAGGGGACATCTTAAGTGGGCCAGGCACCATGCTTGGTGCTTTACATATCTTATTTCACATTCAAATCATCTTGATAAAAAGGTGTTTAGCAACATGCATACTTCAAAGATAAGGTGACTGCTGCTTCATGATGTTAGGAACAGCTGGGTTCTTTCTACAAGGACTTGATTTCTGGTACGGTGACCACAGATTCTATGTCCACCAGAACCTGACACCTTGTAAGCACTGACAACCCTGAGTCTTGTTCCTCTTCCTCCTTACTCAGTCCTTAGCCTGTTGGAGCTCTTAAACACTTTCTAGGATAGATAAGAGTTTCTCAGGCTCTCTTTCTGAATACATTCCTGATTGGAAGCTTCTCAAATCTGTGGCCCTACTGGTTAGCTTCCCACTATTCTCAGAACATTCTGATAGATGGCACCTATCCACATATACCTACTCACCTTTAATCATGTGATATATAACACAGATTTCACTAAGAGAGTTCCACCAAATTCTCAAAAGAATCAAATATTAAAGCCCTTTTATCACTAATATTTGCTTTCTTCTTTGGGAGAGTTGCAGTTTCCTGTATCGCAGTGTACGATTAGCACAGGTGAGCTCCTGAGAAGGGTTCTCCATCCATCTTCCTGCTAGTGAGGAACATGTAAGTGAGCACAGGGATACCCAGTCCCTGAGGCCTGCATTCTAGTGATGAGAGCAATGTCCTTCTTCTGGAAGAAGTACATTCCCTATCTTTTTAGGTGCCAAACCCAGGATGCTGCTCTAGAGATCTGCCCTGCATAGTTTCTTCAGGCTGTAAGCCTGCTCTGCCCTGTACAATGGTCACCACTCACTATCATGGGTTCATTCTGCTGTTAGCTGATGGTCTCAGTTCTGAATCACCTGTCTATCTCAGCCCTCACCTGTTCTGCACTGGGTCTCAGGTTGTTGAGCTTCTAGCCTCATTACTCATTCACCTGACTCCATCCTTGGCTAGGTCTTTAGGCTCAATACTGTGCAGGGTCTTTCTGGTTCTTTGTGGCTCTTCCCATACCAACAACATTGCCTTGAGCAGCCTTCTCCTAACATGACCTGGTTGAAAGCCCAGTCTTTGGTTCTGTTCTCCCATGTTGAGCGGGAATAAGACCTATTCTTCAAAAATCCCAGATGGCTTTTTAACAAACACCTTTTTTTTTTTTTTTTTTTTTTAAAGATCAGATTATGGGTGCCTTGAAACCCTAGGTACACCACAAAGGTAACAGGTATTTCTTAAACAAAAATTATTTCAAGAAAGTTTTAGTCCAATTTATTTATTTATTTGACAAGGATTTATGGGTAACCCAATATATATCAAAGGCTGTTCCTGGTGCTGGAGATGGAGATATACTAGCTTCAGCTTTCCTCTTGTAGAGCTCAGAGCTGTGATGTGGGTCATAGATGATGGGGAGTGGAATTAAACAATGCCAGCTGGTATCTGCTGATACCCTCTCTGTATTCCAGGTCCTGAAGGGTTGACATGCTCACTAAAGGTCTATACCCTAGAATGTCCAAAAGTTTTAAATATTCTTCTAGTCCCCAGTTGTCTGTCTTGCCTTGTCCACTCCATTTGTGAATATATTTTTTGTTAGCTAGTCTCTGTGGACCCACTTTGTGGTGACAGATGGGAAAGAGTGTTAGTCCAGATGTCAGAAGAGGGCCATATGGCTTTGTTTGTGGGTGGCATCTGGCTGCACTTAGTTCATACTCCTCTCAGGGTGGAGTCTGAGCTACTTCTTCCTCTCTTCAACATCTATAACGTCTTTCTGACTGACCACCCTCCAGCTGTTCCCTGCTGCACCTGTTCTGTGCAACCGACTAAGTCATCTTCTCAGAAAGGAAATCTGACATAGCACCCTACTCCAAATCCTTAAATTACTTCCAGTTTTTTTAGGATCAAGTCCAAAAATGATAGCTTGGTTTCTAAAGCATTGACCTATTTCCTCCTAATACTTCAGCTTCTGAGCTGACTTCCGCTCACTTCATTCTAGACCCAGTGGCCATCTGTGAGTCCTTCAGTGGTGAGTTCTTCCCTGTCCTGGGGCCTTTGATCATACTTCTTCTCTGTTTGAAAGCCCTCTTCTTTTTTTCTCAGACTAATTCCCACTCTTTGGCAATTTTTAGCTTAACACTGTCTTCTCTTACTTCCTCTTTTCCTATCCCTAAAGTAGTTCAGACCTCCCGTTATGTGTACTCAAATTTTTTTCTTTCAGCCCTTATCATAGCTATAGTTGTCTCTAGTCTTCCTTGGTCAAAAGATAATCTATAATTAAAATAGTTGTTGCTGATGTATCTGAGCATGCTAATGATAACTTAGAACAGGCAGGAAAAACTTCCAATGCATGAAACTACAATGGTAGTGGCCTATTATTCTTAAAAAGGTAGTTAAGTGCTATGAAGAGGAGGATTATCCTCACATGGGGTTATACTTTGGTGTCTCTAAGTACTTAGTAATTACTGAGCAATTACTACTTGTACTCTGGAGTTGTTACATCACAAATTACAATATAAAGAGAAACAGTTCATCAAAGATTTTTCATTGATGAGGGTGGAACAGGATGGCAAGACACTGAATTAAAAAGGGATCATTATCTCTTTTTTGTTTAGGAATACAAGGTTCTTGAAAAGAATGTGAGATCAAGCAAAATGCCAATGAGTGTGAGCTAAACCCTAAAACTTGATTAATTTTGCAAAATGTAGACATATGATTATAAGAAAGGTAGAGTACTTTTAGGAACAAGATGGAACTGCCAACCTAAGATCTTTGACGCAGAGGGTGTCTTCTTTACAAAGAAGAGGCATTTGCAGTATTAAGAACACTATGTGCTCAGGCTTGGGGATAAACTATAACTAGGACATTTATAAGTAGCAATGAGCTGACTAGTTTTGAATGTGTTTGGGAATTGGGCAGGACTGTCATGGTTCTGGGTTGGTTAAACTACAATCTTCTCTTGATCTATGTCTGAACTTTAGTGAGAACAAAGGTTTCCTTGAGTGAAATAATGCTATGATCTTGTCTGTCTCCCAAGACTTAATGATGAGCTCTTTGAGGACAAAACTCATATCTTAATCATCTTTGTTATCCTAACATTCAACTCAAGGCTTGGTATAGAATAGCTACTTAATTAATAACGTTGATTTTGAATGGGCATATGTAAACATTTGTTCAGTGAGAGGAAAGGATGAGATAATAAGAAAGAAGATTCAACAGAGAGAAGTCTTGTTGTGGGTGAGAGGGGATAAGTTGATTGCTCAGGTATGTGACAAGGGGTTAGACACAGAGAGCAGGATATCTCTTCTGATAAAGAAGGCAAAGTGGAAGAAGCAGAGGAATTTTAGGATAAAAGTGGTGTGGAAAAGGGAGGCAATTTGGATAGGTTTCAGCTTCTCTGTAATGTTGCTTCCTAACAAAGTTTTAAGTAACAGATAATGTATATGTGTTTGTTTATGTGTGTGTGTGAGAGAGAGAGAGAGAGAAAGAGAGACAGAGAAAAAGACAGAGTGAGGAGAGCAGGCTGGAGAACTCTGACTTAAGGGCATGAGGATTAAGCATCATGGCACAGAAAGAAAGCCAATTAATCTTGCACCATGGGTCTGCCACTTATCTTTATGACATTGAATGAGTTGCTTAGCTTCTCAGAATTTCTTCTTTTGTAAAAGAAGAAGAATTTAATGTGATGTCACTAATTTAATGTGATGGTTTAATTAGATATCACAAATGAACTATCTTTGTTAACTCTAAAGCATATTGCAAATGTGTTTCTTTAAAAATATATTTATGGTTTAGTTAAGTTGAAGAAAGGGAGTTAAATTCACATAACCAGTATGATGAACTAAGCACAAGGTGTTGAGAAAACTAATAGATGACAGAATTACAGAATATCAGCTTGGTGCATTTTTGGAAATTGACACAATCTCCCATACTGGGAAATGTTTAGCTATTATTATTATTTATGCATGTATCTCTATATGTCTTTCCCCATCCAGTTCGTAAAATTCTCAAAAAAAGAGATAGTATCATACTTAGCACTGTCAGCATCTATTAAAGTCTAATCTATAAGCTAATTGCTCAATACATGTATCTTGATCTGTTGAAATCTCTTATTTTATAATGGGAGAAATAGGCTCAGATAGTTTAAATGCCTCTGCAAACCTAATGTGACTAAGTCATCTCACTACCAGCCTAGTGCTTTTTTCTACTCTGATCTCAAGAAAGAGGTAGATGAGCTTGAGCTTGGCTTTGATGAGCAAAGCATTGGAATGAACAGAAGGAAGGGCATTTCTGGCAAGAGAACATCTTGAGCAAAGACACTGGATAGGAATGAGGATTGCATACTCAGAGGGCCTTTTGCAGCCTGGCTGCAATGGAAGGCACATGCAGTCCTGAGGAAAAGAATCAAGAAGCTGTCCAAGATGATAATATAGATCCTAATCATTTAGCTACTTGTTTAGTACCTCACTCTAAGGCGGGTGATGCTAGATTCATATATAATGAATGTGCAATTGAACACATAAAATAAAATAAATGCTTCCTTTTTACCAATGTCTCCTTGGAAATACATCAGAAAAACTCTCATGATAATAATGAACCAAAGAGATCTTAATTTATTTCAGAGGCAAATGCTATTGGGTAACTTTGAAGTCACTAGGGGTCCTCCATTTAGTTTAACTGGCCTTAATGGAGTATCCACTTACTCCAGAGAGAGAAATGAGACACTAGTTCTTGGCTTGTGTGGATCTTGAACCTCAGTGTCATGCCCTTGTGTTGTGTGCTACCAAATTGGGTAGTTGGATAGAATGCATTTCATGGCTTACTGAAATGTGTATGTACTCATGGAAGAACTTATAGAAACTACTGCTTAAAACCCTTCAATGTCTCCCTAATGGTGGCATGCAAAGCCCTCCAAATCTTCCCTTTCTTAGCTGAACAATTTGTCTCCCAACACTTCCCTTTCATGCCCACACACCTCAATCATATCTAATCACTTTTGCTCCTTGAGATGTTTCTTTCTGTTTTTCACCTCTGAGTTTTTAAACATGCTTATTTTATTTTTATATCTGATATACTATTGCTTCTCCTTCTGTCTGGAGAGAATGTCTCCTCACTGATCAAGACCCAGACAATCATTCCTTTCTCAACTAAGTTACAGTTAATTGATGCTCTCTTTGTTCTACTCTGTATTTTATACCACCTTCTTATGCACTTATCTCACTGTACTACATCTTTTAAACTTTTTAATAAAACTTTTTAATTTATCCTTAGACTGTTAGCTTAAAGATAAGTCACCATGTATTACTGGAAACTCTATTCCCCATTAAGTAATGATGTAACGGGTGTTTGTTGAACAAATGAATGGATAAATGAATGAGTAAAACAATGCAGAGCAAATAGTTTAATGAGTTCAGGAGCCAACCAGTTGCATTAGGTAGGATGTGGATGTGTTGAGATGTAAGAAATAGACAAAGCAACTCTATTAACTTAAATGAAAATTAGTTCATGGAAAGCTTCTGTGGGGGTTGGAGGCATAAGGTTGCATGGTTAGGTAGCTTCCTGATGTTGGCAGAACCTGGTTCCTTTCTCTTCGCTTTGCTTTCTCCTGGCTCCCCCTTGTGGTTGCAAGTTGGCTACCAACAGCTTCAGTGAGTCCGGCTTCCAGGTCCCTATCAAAAGGAGGACGTTTCACCTCTGAAAGCTCTTAAGAGTGAAGATTGCTTTCCCCAGAAGCCACTAGCAAAATTTTCCAGTTTTATTAGCCAAATTGAATTGAGTGGCCCCTCCTGAACCAGTGACTTGTGGGTGGGAGGCAAGATCTCCTGAGGAGTCACATGTTCTACCTTAATTTTGAGGGAAACACAGGGGAAGATGTGAATGCCCAACCAAATAGGGCTATTTTAAATAGGAGAGAGTGGGAACTGGGGGTAACCACAGTGACAACAATGAAATGGAAAGGGTGCACCCAAAAGCCACTCATGTGGTCTGTGTTGACCCTGGCTGGAGTTTGGATTTGGGGTTCTCTCTCACTGTCCTTTTCCTTATAAAAATAAAGTAATAGTATATATATCACATACATACATTTCCAAAATTTAATCTGACTTTCTTTTCTAACCTGCTATCAAGGTAAAAGTGAAAGTACCATCTGCTTGTGTCTCTGTCACAGAAAGTGACCTATTCTCCAGAGAAGCCAATTTGCTGCTTTAGGAATCTGCATAAAATTCCCTTCAGGAGACACATTTGTCACTGTCTAATGCCTTCTTCCCACTCTGTAAAGAAATTACAAGTGCAAAAATCCTGTCCAACACAGGAAAGTGTCAACATTTGCTGGGACCAAACCTAGGGAAGTCCAGTATATGCCAGGGATTTATCCATGTTGTTACTCTTAATCTTCCAACTGATCACTCTAGAAAAGGCCCAAAAAGGGCTTCACAGGGAAGGCACTTTGTCTAGTAAGACAAGCATGTCACAGACATAACCAATCTACCTTCTTTATCTTCCTTCTCCATCTACATGCTAAGGTTTTCTTTTGGCACCCTTCTCTTCTGATTGTGGCATTTCTTTTTCAGTTCATCACAAAAACACAAATGAAAAACAAACATGATCAACCAAACAAATAACCTGTCTCTTGCAAAAACAAAAACAAAAAGACACAAAGTCAAATCAAACCACCACTGCCACCACTACCACCACCACCAACTATTGGCTTCACAATAGTTAAGCATCCAGCATGAGTTTAAAACTTTGACTTTACCTGCAACAATTTTATGTTCATCTCCCTGAAATCTAACAAAATTCAAATCTATTTAAAAGGTGAGGAAACTTGGATATGAGAAAAGGCTTTAGTTAAATATGCTCATCCTGGAGATGTGTGGTGTTTTGGCAGGCTCTTTTTCCCTTACAGTCTTTGATTTTCTTTCCCATTAAAGGGAGAAATTCATTAATTCAACAAATACCCATTCTACTACAGGCTAGGTACTACTACAGGGTCCAGAGACATAGCCATGAACAAAAGCTAACTGAACTTGCTCTTTCAGAGTTTAGTTTGGAGGGAAAGATGGAGACTAAAACCATGAATCAATATGTGATCAAGAGAATTACAGCTGGTCATAATTGCTGTGAAAGGTAAAATAAGCAGATGTAGTAGGAAGTACCCAGAGTGAGGAGCTAAGTAGGATGGGTGAAGGAAAACCCTCTGGAAGGAGAAGACATTGAGCAGAGACCTACATGATGAGGAAGGTATGGGGTCATTCTTCCAGTACAGGGCCAGCAAAAAATAAAGTTTGGAAGTCAAAAGTGAGCTTGGCTTGTTTGGAATGAGAAAAAAGTGGTGGGTAGTCTCTGAATTCCTGCCCTTTATTCTGTGGGTCATCCTGACTCTAACACATGATTTAATTCTCTAGCAGTCATACTAATATACATCATGAACATGTTAGAGATGCACAAGCCAGAATTCAAAGCAAGTGGACTATTTAAGGTGATGTAGCTAGCCAAGAGCAGAGGGAAAATGCCTCACCAACCTGTAGGTAAGTGTGAGATAGAGTGGTCCATGCAAGACTATCCCTACTTCTGATACTAAATGCAAGTTTGAGGTTTCACCAAACAAATTTTAGTTTCAATAATTTGCTAGAAAAACTCACAGACTCACTGAAGGCTGTTACATTCATAGTTATAGTTTATTACAGGGAAAGGATGCAAATGAAAATCAGCCAAGGCAAGAAGCATATAGAGTAGAGTCTAGGAGAGCATGAAATGTGGAATTTTTAGTTTTCCCCATGAAGTCAGTTGATATTTTCCTTCCTGACATTTATATGTGACAGTACAGATGGAGTATTACCAATCAAGAAAGCTCACCTGAGCCTTAGTGTTTGGAATTTCTACTAGATCTCCATCATGTTAGGCATAATTGATTGATTGCCCACGTGTATGACTTCAGTTTCGAGCCCCTCCAAAGACTGACTGATATTACATGACTCAAAGCCCTCATCTCAATCACATTTTTACTATCCTGTGTGGGTAGTCCCTACCCTACTCACACTGTTAGGCTATCCAATGTGACCTTGTGTGACACAACATTCCTAGGCTAACAAAGATACCCCTTTTGGGTATTATATTCCAAGGGCCTAGATAGCATTTGCAGAACAAAGGCCAGATCTCTTTTTGAGAAGTTTAAATTCTTGGTTGCACATTTCCACTGGATATTATTTCAGTGGTGTTCAGGCTTCTGACATACACAACTGCTCTCCTCTTGGTCCTCGAGGACCTGTTGGATGCCAGGGGGTGTGGTATGTGGCTGGACTGTAGTAAGCAGGTGCTTCCCAGCAGTGGTCAGCACACCAGGACATGAACACTTTCTATTCAGCCCAGGTGGGATGTTTTCTTGCCTTGTCAGGTTTTGGGGCTCCAGAGAAGACATGGGTTGGGGATTACCAGAGAGTCAGTCTGGGATAATGATGGAAAGCATCCTTGACAGGCTGCCCTCACATAATATTTTGTTCAGAAAGGACAAAGTGGAGAAGAGGCAACAAATAACATTCTTATGCCATTACTAAGGCAACTAATCTACTTCAATACTCTGAATCCTTCAGATTCCTTTGTGAGACTCAACCCTTTTTCTGGCCAAAAAGTTGTTAGGTTTGGTTGAGGGCAGGTGGATTGCTTGTGAATTCCCTCAGGACTGGGATAATTCAGGCAGCTTCCTTTCCATTGTGATGGCAGCTGGCATCTGACAAAGAGAGGGTGGGAGCAGCACTGCCTGTGGAGCGACTTAAGATGGGGTCCCTCTTCCTACTATAGGTCTATGGTCTCCTTGTTAGGGCCTCCATCTACTAGCCTCACTCTAGTCTAAATTACTATACCTGAAATGACCCTTTTTTCACTCCTGCTCTCTCTTCCCAGATCTACCCAGGTATGACCCAATCTGAAATATCCCTCCAAGAGGCAGTGTGGTTGGTCAATTGGGATGAAGGGTAATAAGTAATCAATTAAAAGCCAAGTCTGCCTATTGCTAGCTTCAGTCACTTGGGCAAATCACTTCAAATATCTGAGCCTATTTTCCCTCTATACAGTGTCACAGGCTTTTTATAAATGTGTTTGCACACACAGTGCTTTAGGCAGTGATCAATACATTATTAGGTATTATTATTATTGTCATGGTGGTTGTTGTGAGGGTTAAATGAGGGAATAAACTATCATTAGTACATAGCAGTTGCTCATAGCACACTTTTTTTTTTTCTCACTAAGGTCTTCATTATTTTCTTTGTCCAGCTCATCATGCATAGTATTAGTGTTGGCAGCTAAACACCAGCGCGCGCACCACACACACACACACACACACACACGGGCACACACTTCTTTACTCTCTTATCTCCAACCAGAGCAGCCTCCTTGCTCTTTCTCAAGTGAATCAAATGTGATCCATTTTCAGACATTTGCCTTGTATTATTTTTTGCTTGTACATTCTTACCCAAGATAACTATATAGTTCAACACTTTGCCTCATTTGGGTCTGTGCTCACACACCAGCTCTTGACCTTACCATTCAAGAGAGCAGCTTCAGCTACACTTTCGCTTTCCATGCTTCCTTTTTTCTCATGGCACTTACCACTTTTGACATTATATTCTATATCTGATTGCTTGTTTTCATTCTCCTTAATCAGAATTTAAGTTACACCGGAATGGTTGTCTGTCCAGTATTTTGCACTCTGTTCCTAGAATAGTGCTAAATGTATAGTGGGTTCCTATCTAATATTTGTCAAATGAACTAAAGGGTATTCTCTTTGATTGTATTCTCATGGTTTTCATATTTTGTTCACTCATACAGACCTGGAGGGCAGAGTCCTGGACTTAAGAGTTTCTGTCTCCAATTCAGTACCCCGCAAAAGCATTGGTTTATATCCTATACTCAATGAAGACATCTAGAATTCAATTGTATCCATCTACCCATCAATCTCTTTTTATTGAAAACAGATTTACTGGTGTTTATTTTGTATCTAGTCTTATGTTTGACTTTTAGGAATTGAAAGATGCCTTCAATGTCATTCTGCCTTCAAAGTGCTTTGTCCAGTAAATTGAAATGACAGTCCATTTTTCATGGTGATGCAGTACAACGTATATAAAATGCATGTGCATACATGCAATAGAAACAAATGTTTTAGGAAGCAATGCTCCCTGCTCTTGTCTACTCTATTCTTGTCCACTTTTCAAAAGTGCTGGTGGTAATGCACTAAACTAATTTTATGATTCATCAATGAGTTATGACCCATGATTTAAAAAATACAGCTATAATACAACTTACTTTCCTTGATTGCATAAAGAATTGTGTAGTTATTATTTCACAGACATTCCATGTCTGTCTTTCCCCACTATGATAATAATGGTGATTATGATACCATTACTCCTAATATCTTACTATACACCAAACACTGTTTTAAATGCGTCTCATGGATTATCTTGTTAAATTTTCATAACAAGACTGGCAGGTTAGGCTTAGTGTTAGCCCCATTAAATAGATGTGGAAAATGAGTTCAGAGAGATTACACAGTCATCTTACCTAAATATTACAGTTGGTTACAGGTGGAGAGCTAGAATCTGGAGACAGATGTCAAGTCTTAACCATGACACCGTGTTGATTTTCTAGGGCCTCTGATGTCAAGCAAGGACCATATCTCTCTTCACTCATTATTTTATTGCATGGTTGGAAACCCCTGATTCCTCTACTAGGCTCTTTCTCCCTTTTAGTGATAACATGTCTTCATCTCAGAGTGTGGTACAATGAAGAACTTATCTGATCCTTGTGCCTAGTTCCTGGCACAGAGTTTCAAAACCCCTTGGGACCTCTTGAGTTAAAGGAATGCTTGCTATGCCGATCAGGTGACAAATAGTAGATCCTTCGATAGCTTCAATATAGGATGTGATCATCTGAAAGACCTACTTTGTAATTAGAGTTTGAAACTTTATCCACTCAGCCTCTGGGTGGGGATTCAGTGCCTCTTAGAGATTGAGTTCAAACATGTGGCCAGTGATTTGATCAACTATGCTTACATAAGCAAAACCCTAATAAAATCTCTGGACACAAAGTTCAGTGGCATTTCCTGGTTGAATGTGTTGATGTGTTAGTTGGGTATCATGACTCAATTCTACGAGGAGGAGGCACAGAAGTTCTGCTCACCCTAAGACCTTACCTTATGCATCTCTTCTTTTGGTTAATCCTGATCTAAATACCTCATCATAAAGCTACAATCATAAATAAGCACTTTAGTGTGTTCTGTGAGTCATTCTAGTGAATTATCAAACTTGATATAAATTTGTTTGTATTTATAGCTGGTCAGTCAGAAGTACATGTGGCTTCCCAAGACTTCCGGTGCATGTCTGAAGTGGGGGCAATCCTGTGAAAGACTGAGGCCTTATGGTATCTGACACTAACTAAGAGTGGCTTGTTTCAGAACTGAATTGTAGCCTACACTGATTAGGTGGAAAAGGAGCATTTTGGGATTTATAGCTGGCCAGGAAGGATGTAGGTGGCTTGGGATACCTAAAGCTTGAGGCTGGTGTCTGAAATGTGGACAGTCTTGTGAAAGACTTTGCCCTTAACTGTGGGGTCAGGTCTGTGCTTACCCTGAGTAGTTAATGTCAGAATTGAATTGAATTGTAAGACACTTAGTGGGTGTCAGAGAATTGTTAGAACACTCATGGGAATCCATAGGGATCTCTGTGCTTCCTGTCTTTCATAGTATTAAAATATACCATCAACTGAGAAGCTTATTTAAAGAAACACTAATGATTTTTTTTAAAGATTTTATTTATTTATTCATAGAGATACAGAGAGAGAGAAAGAGAGAGAGAGAGAGGCAGAGACACAGGCAGAGGGAGAAGCAGGCTCCTTGCAGAGAGCCCGACGTGGGACTCGATCCCGGGTCTCCAGGATCACTCCCTGGGCTGCAGGCGGCGCTAAACTGCTGGGCCACTGGGGCTGCCCAGAAACACTAAAGATTAATAAGACTCAAATTCTGAACACCACAGCTACCACAGAAAAAAATCACCACATAAAATTCATATTTCCATGTTCATTGTGTTAGACATCTGTCTGTCAACAAGTTATTCTTTGGGGAAGGAAGGTCTTGTCAGGGCCAGTGAACACAGATTGTATAGGAACCAAAGGAATTGCAGAAACTTTGGAATGGAGCATACCTAAGCCAGGGCTCTATATCGTCTACTTACTAGTGCTGTGAACTGAACTCCCTTCTTAACCTTTCTGGGTCTCAGTGTCCCCCCATCTACATCTGATGATGATAGCAAAGTATTACTAAACTTCGTCATATGATTATTTTCAAGAAATGGCCAACTCAGCATACCATCCATCCCTCTCCAAGAACTCTTGGGGGCATCTAATATATGGGTCAGGTGTCCTAACTGCCGAGGTACACTAAGCCTTGAAGTAACTCCATGTCAATTCAGCAGTGGCCCAATAATCCCTGGAACTCTCCCTTCCCCAGAGTTATCTCTGCTGAAGAGGCTTTGCAGCATGGATTTCTAAGGCTTTTCTGTCTGCAGATGCTCCTGCAGTCACATTTTGGTGTTTCTCTCTCTAATGCATTATGTCCATCCAGTCCCCATGCAGTCAGCCTCAACTCTGCAAAGATAGGAACTGCTTACCTGTAAACTCACCATGGGCACGAATATTCATCTGTTTTCTAGGGGATTAGCACTGTGATTTCTTTTCCTGGGCACTGCAATCTTGTTCCTTTCCTTTCCAAATGACTTCAGCTCTCTGCCTCCCTACCCTACCAGAATATCCATTTTAACATCTCCTAGACTCTTCACCTGAATTACAAAGTTTTTGTGTTATTTTTCCATGGAGCCTCATAGAATATGTGGTCATGAGGTTTCTGTTTATTCGTATTTTATTTTCATATCATCAGCAAAAGTGAGATACTGATGTCTACTTTCCAGAGCTGTTAAGGATGAAATAAGAAAATGTATATGAAGTGTGACTATTGCTGGAATTTGATAAATATTATTTGACATTCTTGCTCCATCCATACAGAGGCAGGAATGTATATTCCTCTGGTCCAATTAAATGCAGGGGAGATTTCCAGATTGTTAATGACTGCCACACCCTCTCCTGCCTGGGTTGGTCTGCATCACCATCCCCAGTTACCTTGCAGAAAGTCCACAATTCCTTCTCCTTTTGGGTGTGGCCTGAGATTTTTAGTGTTGTTCTCTGTTGGGTGATTTCCCTTGGGAAGTATTTTCCTCTGGAAGCTTAGATTCTGAGTTAATCCTTGCTGTTTTAGAACAGCTTTTTCCTCTCTGACTTCAGGAAGAGAAGGAGCTGCCTTACAGTTCTGCACCCAGAAAATTGCCTCATTTCAGAAATGCTGGAGAGCATCTCCTACTTCACCCTGCCGCACTGCCTAAGGTCTGGGTGAAGGTCATTGAGGAAGGGAGCTAAAAGTTCCCTTGTATCAATTCCATATACACATCTGTGAGAAGGATCAGTGCAATCGTATTGGCACTAAATTGTGCTCAGAGGCCCTCTTGAACTTTTAGATCTTACATCTTGAGGCCCATTGTCTAAGGATGTCCCCTCTTTAGTGCTTCTGGAGGGGAAGAATTTAGCACCTTCCTGAACTTAAAACCTCGGAAGGTGGCAGACTGGGAACAGAACCTAGGGGCCTAGAACAGAACATCAGAGTTGTGGTGAATGTTTAGAATGCCCTGGATTACCCTGGGTTTGGATTTTGCAGCGACTCTAGGGAACTGGCAATTTAACTGCCTTGGAACTGGATGGGGGTTGGGTCTGCTGGCTTATCTGGATGGACATCACTTGCACATTTTCTAAGACGGAGCATCTAATCGGGTTGGGGGGGTAGCTGGGTGAGCCTCACACCATACTTTGTTCATATGCCCTTTTTTGACTCAAACTGTTTGCCATTTTTGGTCCAACCGATCATAGCCAGAGAGATAAACCTTGCTCATCTGCCCATGGGATGAGGTACCCATAGGTATATTCCTTAGAAGGGGCTGACATTTAATACTTTGTGGGCTATAGTGAAACCCTTTTCTCTATGGCAGTTATCTGAAATCTAATGAAAAATGAAAGGAAGCAAGATGTGGAAGACATAGATTCCCATTTATATAATTAAGATATTATTATATAGAGCCCAACTCCGAACCCAGGGCTGTTGGTTTTTAGATGTCATATATGCTGCTGGAAGGTAGGCCAGGCCCTCATGGAACACCCTAATACATCCACGGAGAGCCACCAGTTGTTTCCACCACCATGTGAGGTTAGTCTCACTACAGACCACTATTGTTTGTCAGGTCAGCTACCTGATGTTTTAAAAATCACTGTCACAGGCTGAACATGCAAAGGTTAGATTTAACTTTCAGTGGGCATCTGTTTGTAAAATCCAGAACATTTACCTCAGAATTCAATTCATGTCTGCTCTTGGAACATCAGATCTGGCAATTGTGGGAGCACATTTCTTCATTTTTTTTGTACATTTTTTTATTGGAGTTCAATTTGCCAACATAAGTATAACACTCAGTGCTCATCCTATCAAGTGCCCCACTCAGTGCCCATCGCCCATTCACCTCATCCCCCTGCCCACCTCCCCTTCCACTATCCCTTGTTCGTTTCCCAGAGTTAGGAGTCTCTCATGTTCTGTCTCCCTTTCTGATATTCCCACTCATTTTCTCTCCTTTCCCCTTTATTCCCTTTCACTATTTTTTTATATTCCCTAAATGAATGAAACAATATAATGTTTGTCCTTCTCTGATTGATTTACTTCACTCAGCATAATCTCCTGCAGTTCCATCCTTGAAGCAAATGGTGGGTATTTGTCGTTTCTGATGGCTGAGGAATATTCCATTGCATATGTAGACCACATCTTCTTTATCCATTCATCTTTCGATGGACACTGAGGCTCCTTCCACAGTTTGGCTATTGTGGACATTGCTGCTAGAAACATCGGGGTGCAGGTGTTCCAGCATTTCTCTGCATCTGTAACTTTAGGATAAATCCCCAGTAGTGCAATTGCTGGGTCGTAGGGCAGGTCTATTTTTAACTCTTTGAGGAACCTCCGCAGTTTTCCAGAGTGGCTGCACCAGTTCACATTCCCACCAACAGTGCAAGAGGGTTCCCCTTTCTCCACATCCTCTCCAACATTTGTGGTTTCCTCTCTTGTTAATTTCCTCCTTTCTGACTGGTGTGAGGTGGGATCTCATTGTGCTTTTGATTTGTATTTCCCTGATGGCAAATGATGCGGAGCATTTCCTCATGTGCATGTTGGCCATGTCTATGTCTTCTTTGGTGAAATTTCTGTTCATGTCTTTTGTGCATTTCATGATTGGATTGTTTGTTTCTTTGCTGTTGAGTTTAAGAAGTTCTTTATAAAAGGGGCGGGGCAAGAGGGCGGAGGAGTAGGGTCCCCAACTCACCTGTCCCCACCAACTTACCTAGATAACCTTCAAATCATCCTGAAAACCTACAAATTCAACCTGAGATTTAAAGAGAGAACAACTGGAATGCTACAGAGGGAAGAGTTTGTGATTCTAACAAGGGAAGAAGGCAGAAAAAATAAACAAAACACAACCCAGTGGGGGCGGGGCCCCGCGAGGAGCCGGGCTGAAGCCGGGAGGTGAAAGCCTCCGGGACAGGAGGGCCCAGTAAAGGAGAAGCAGGAACTTTAAAAATCCACACCAGATTCCGCCAGGATGGGAAGGTAACACTGGGCAGGGAACTCGGGCAGAAGGCAGGAGGGGCAGTGGAGCCTCCAGCCTCCCGGGGTCACTGAGAGGAGGGGCGCCCGGAGAGAGGACGCCGCAGACCGTGGGCCGAGCTTGGTAAAGGGCGGGAGCGCGCCCTCCGGAGCTCAGGCATCAGCCCTGGGAGGAAGGGTCTGCGCCCTGCTGCCTTCGGAGCCACGGCCTTAGGGCGCGGTTCCAGCAGCACAGGCCCGGGACCCCAGGGCACTGAGCAGACACAGCCCAGGACCCTGTGCTCCTCCTGGGACAGGCAGAGGCAGGGAGGGCACAGGAGAGCAAGGAACCTCCTGCCGCTGGGCGCCCCGAGCTGTGCAGATCAGCGCCCGCACCCCAAAGCATCCAGGCCTGTGCGGACTGGGAGACTGTAGTAGTTACTGTGGGAGCTGACTCTAGAGCTGGAAGGTTGGCCCCCGACAGTGTTGCTGTTCCACCTGGTGTCAACCTATGCCTGGGATGGAGTGGGGCTTCCAGGGAACAGGGGCCTCACAGGATAAACAGCGCCACTGAGCCATGTACCTGGCAGGGGTGGGGCAGCTCCCCCAGGTACACACACCTGAGAATCAGCACAGCAGACCCCTCCCCCAGGAAACCAGATGGAAGGATGGGGAAGAGCAAGTTCTTGAGCCAGCAGCGCTGGAAAGCTCTAGGGGAAGTCGAGGGATTTGCAGTATATAGAACCAGAGATTACCCCTCCTTTCTTTTCTTTTTTCTTTTTTTTCTTCCTTTTTCCAGTAAAACTCGTTTTTAGCCACTCTGCACTGAGCAAAATGACTAGAAAGAAGAACTCACCACAAAAGAAAGAATTCAAGACAGTACACTGTGCCACAGAGTTACAGAATTTGGATTACAATTCGATGTCAGGAAGCCAATTAAGAAGCACAATTATAAAGCTACTGGTGGCTCTGGAAAAAAGCATAAAGGAATCAAGAGATTTCATGACTGCAGAATTTGGATCTAAACAGGCCGAAATTAAAATACAATTAAATGAGATGCAATCCAAACTGGAGGCCCTAACGATGAGGGTTAATGAGGTAGAAGAAAGAGTGAGTGACATAGCAGACAAGTTGATGGCAAGGAAGGAAGCAGAGGGAAAAAAAAGAAAAAAAAATTAAAAGACCCTGAGGAAAGGTTCAGGGAAATAAATGACAGCCTCAGAAAGAAAAATCTACATATAATTGGGGTTCCAGAGAACGCTGAGAGGGCCAGAGGGCCAGAAAACATATTTGACTAAATCATAACTGAGAACTTCCCTGATTTGGGGAAACAGGCATTCAGATTCAGGAGATAGAGAGGTCCCCAACCCCCCTAAAATCAATAAGAACCATTCTTCAACATCCCAAAATTTAATAGTGAAACTTGCAGCTTCCAAAGATAAAGAGGAAATCCTTAAAGCAGCAAGAGACAAGAGATCCCTAACTTGTATGGGGAGAAATATTAGATTAACAGCAGACCTCTCCACAGAGACGTGGCAGGCCAGAAAGCGCTGGCAGGATATATTCAGGGTCCTAAATGAGAGGAACATGCAGCCAAGAATACTTTATCCAGCAAGGCTCTCACTCAGAGTAGAAGGAGAGATAAAGAGCTTCCAAGATAGGCAGAAACAGAAAGAATATGTGACCACCAAACCGGCTCTACAAGAAATATTAAGGGGGATTCTGTAAAAGAAAGAGGATGCCCAAAGAAATAATCCACAAAAACAGGGACCGAGGAGGTATTAAGTGCCTGTATGCATGGAACTGTTTTAAATGCATGGACATATTTAAAGGAGCATTTAAACATGATTTGTCCATGGCTTCAAGGAAAGCACAGTTTAGTTAGGAAGATGGACAAGCTGACAAACAGTACAACATGATAACTAAATAAATGGAAATGCTTTATGGATTCAGAGGACAACTGATCCCATAAGGGTGGGGAGGATGGTCAAGGAAGATTACCAAGCCTTTACAGAGAAGCAGGTTTGTGCTTGGTCTGAAAGACAATTAGGACTCAGACTGGGGAGAAGAAAGGAAGATTATTCCAAGCTGGGGAAGGACAGTTTGTGAAAGACCAGTGGTACTATTGCATATGCATAGGAACAGGCCAGTGTGCTTGGAATGGGATGAACAAGGGGATACAGAGGGTTACTGATAGCACCAGCTATATATGAAGGAGCATGGAGAATACGAAGGCAGGATTCATTAGGCTGCCTAGGCAGCCACCAAGTAGGTTCAGGCCCTAAATCAATGGATATTGAGGATCTAGACCACTGGCAGGGACCAAAGGGGGTTGTCAGCAATGGAAAGAGCTGGGATGTAGAAGAGCACAGACCCAGGACCATGCATGCCATCCATAGCATCCTTTATAGACCAATAGCCTCTGGTGGATGGAGATAGATGAGCCAGAGAGAGACCTGGCTATTTTTCACCCCTAGAAGTGACATCAGCTAACTCCTGACAGGTAGAGATGGGCAGCACAAGTGAAAAAGTCAACAATGCCTCTGCATGTTTGGAGCCCAATGTCTGACTCAAAAGAAGGGGAAAACTAAGATTAAAGTTTTAAACTATGTTAGCATACAATAACCAGAAGTAACTGAGACCTAAAGTTCTGCACAAGGTGCCATGGAAGGACAAGAAGAGAATTTGACAGAGCCTAGTTGGAAAGTTTATTAGAGAAAATAGAGTGTCTACATGTTTGGGCACCATTGGCTACAGGTTGCCTAACGTATTGGTTATACAAGGTTGAACATGTTTCAAGCCAATCTGAAGGACTTACCTGAATAGCTGATCCTGGTTCAGAGTCAGACAAAGATGACTGGTAGTGAGGGGAGTGAGGAATAGCCACAGAAGACCGGGGCACATTGCCCCAGCAGGGTGCCTGTAATCAGCAGATGAAGAAATAGCAGTAGAGTTCATGGTCCAGGCCAGAGGCAGGGCAGCTGACCTCACCCAGCTGGGGCTTCTAAGCGAAGAAGACACGGAAAAGCAGTGCAAGCAGGCAATGCAGGCACACTTGCTCTGTCCAATTCATGATCAGAATATACCTGTGACAGGGCATGTGTCCATCAACACATGTCCTTCCAAATACAGGCCAGCCACTTCCTCATATCCACAGTGACTGTGGCTACGTACTGATCAGCATGGCCATTATGTTTCTCCTTATTCCCAATTACTATAAATGAATTTCTGCAGAATCACTGAGAAGTGGAAAGATTTACAACAGATTAACTCTCATTTGGTTTAACAGAATTGTCTAAATGCATAAACCCAAGGTTGCCTCAGGCTCATATTTTTATAGCTCCTGCTTGGTCCTAATCATTTTTTCCCTTTTCTTTCCTTCCTGTGTCCCTCTTGCTCCCCCTCCCACTCTACTCTGCCTTTGGAGTCAGCTTGGGTTCTGCAACTCTGTCAGACACTTTGCAAGCCAAGAGATGAGAGCTTTCAGAGAGCTGTGTAAAATATTTATGGGTGTCTCTGCAAATACTCCTGTTTAGACATAAACGGGTATAAATGAAGCGTGACAAGCAATTTGCTGCATGGAAGCTGATATTAATAACTTGACATATTCATACCTACTTGTACAATCACATTTTTTTTGTGAGTGACATATTCTAGTCCAAAGTGTCTTATATTAGGGATACCTCTTTCCTCATATTAAGAGTAAAATGTCTTCCCAATAATTTGAGGAATTAGGACATTCATCAGCCTTTTTGCTTTCTTCCATGACTGCCCTCTTTAGAGCCATTATACTCATGAGGGACTGGTCCAAAGCAAGCCTTCCCATAAAGTAACAACGTTCTCAGGCTATTATTAAGGAAAACAATGCCAAGATGATAAGATAAAAGACAAACAGGATTTGAAAGATAATTCAGGCCATGTGTTCATCTATGGTAAGACTAGGGAAGCTCTGAGCTGGAGCAGAGGGTGGTGAGGAAAGAAAGGGATGGGAGCTAGGTGGGGCCCTGCCTTTGGTGAGTCAGAAGGGCCTAGAGATTTGAAAGGCATTCTGTTCCATTGAGACTAGACAGGACGGGGTTGGTAACCTCATAGCTTGGGGCTCTGCACCATATCCTGGTGGGATGAGGGATGAAGGGGTTGGAATAGGGAAGCACACAAATCAAGGTCCCCCAGGACTTTTCTTTTTTCTCTTCTCAGGGTTATTTTCAGCATTAGAAGGGGAGTCGTGAAGAATTAGGGTATAGAGATGACTGATGTATTTGAGGCTGGAGACAGAGGAACTATGGGGAACTACTGACATAATCCATTCATGAAGCAACATGGGCCAGAATGGGGCACAGCAATGGGAGTATCTATGATTCAGCATGAAGGCTGCTAAGTCTGTGTGTCTGAGAAAACAGAGAAAAGGAAGAGCCAGGTGTGACATGAGGATGGCACAGGAGTGTCTCAGAGATGCAAACTTCTACCAGATTCCAGATCATCCGTTGTACCACCAACCTTAGGGTGTAGTTTCTCTTCTATAGTACATTAGCTGTTTGACCTGAAAAACAAATGCTGTACAAATTAAACATTAATATGAGTGTTTGAACTCAACTTTCTATAATTCCTTGATTAAAACAGACCTTGAAGAACCAAACTCAAATTATTAGCTCCAAGTCCCTGAGGATTTCACAAGAATAAGAAATAAGAATCCCATAAATTATTTCCTCCTCAGGAGAGACCCTTCCGCCAAGCTATTTTGTAATATCCTAAGAGATGGAAGGGGATAAAACAAAACTTCTCTTGAGATGGCCAAAAATAAAATTAATTTTTATTCTCAGGATGAGAATGGGAATTTTTCTCATTGAGCCCAGAGGCTGCTCTGCTTTTCTGGCAATTTCCAGAAGTATTTATCTCAACACACATTCACTCAGGCCCTTTGTGCATACTGGGCTGTGCCTGGCACTGGTGCTTTGATTCTGACAGAAGCGAGTCTCAGTTGCAGAGAAGCCTTCCCTGCTGTAGCCCAGCACAGGCCTAGGCAGCCCAGCTTCTTGGGGGAAGCTGATTTTGCACAAAGTCTTGACTATGATGGCTGTAACAGGGTGGACAAGAGGTTATAGGGATTTTCTGGAAGAACATGCACTGCGAGGAAGGGAGGGAGACCAGAGTTTCTGCTTTCGGTTTGGGTATATTTATGACAACTTCAGCTATGACCAAAAACAAAAACAAAAAAATAGATATATTCTTTCTACTAGCCATATGTCTCCGTGGCTTAAGAAGCACATGAGCTGCAGCTGTAGCCCTCATGGCCAATTGCAATTAATTGAGATATAGCATATGTTCTCATGTACCTTCTCTTATAATGTGAACTTTGTAGATTTTTTTTGTTATCTAGATTTCAGTGTTTTCATTATTAAAAATACATATACACATATGCATATATACTATATGCATAGTACTGCCTTGCAATTATTTGTATTGATCTTTTGTTTCCATACTAGATTGTAAACCACTCCAGGAAAAGGACCATGGCACACTCATCTTTGCTTCCCCACAGTCTCTGAAAGCATCATGTGAGGCAGTATCATCTAACAGTATGGATCAGAACATAGACATGAAGCAGGGAGACCTCGGCATGCCTCTGGTTTTATCTTCTTGTAGCAGTGTGATCTTGTGCAACCGACCTCAGATTCCTTATCCAAATAGTGAAGATACCAAGTAGCTACGTTATTGTTAGAGTTGTCAGGCATTATCTTCAGGATGAAATGGCATGACAAGAAGTAAGTTAACATTTGGAACTTAAAGATCGATCCAAGGCTGAAAACTATATTAAACTTAAAGCCATAATCTCCTAGTAGTTAGTAGTGAAGAAACACCAGGGAGGAGGTGAGATAGTGATGAGGAACAGGAAAGAAACAGCAGGGGGTGCCTGAGTGGCTCAGCAGTTGAGTGTCTGCCTTCATGCTCAGGGAGTGATCCTGGGGTCCTGGGATGGAGTCCCACATCGGGCTCCCCACAGGGAGCCTGCTTCTCCCTCTGCCTATGTCTCTGCTACTCTCTCTGTGTCTCTCATGAATAAATAAATAAAATCTAAAAAAAAAGAGAAAGAAACAGCAACTTCACAAGCATGCAGACTGGTGTCCTATTTTGAATTTGCCACTTTCTGCTTGTAACTGCACCAGCACCACAATAGCTGTATTTATCTACCACAATATTATACACCCAATAATGTACCTAACATCAGTTCCTATCAAAGAGGTGATCACATGGGTAACTGCTTACTCAGTTTGCACATGCTTGTTTCCACGCTATGCAACTTGTCTGAGAAAATCTAGGCTTTTTATTGGAATCCTTCCGGCATTAATCACACATATAGGATTAATGTGACATACATCATTTGTCATATTAAAATGTAAGCTCTTTGGAAGTAGTAAAGTTTGGCTGGTCAGTTTACTTCCATATGCCCAGCACTGAGAACAGTGTCTGATTTTAGTATGTGGTCAGTAAATATTGAATGAATGAGTGAACAAATGCTTGCCTGGACAGTTTTCACTCAATCATAGAGGTTCCTTCAGATGCTAAATTAGCTAGGGTAAAGCATTGGTAGGGGCAAGTAAAATGAATAAAGTTTACCTATCTAGTGTGATTGCCTCTTACAGTTGAGTTAAGTCAAAACCCAAGGCATCTCCTGGAGATGATGTCAAAACACCTAGTTTCTGAGGCAGACAGGCAAGGCTCATAAATCTGCTCATGCATTCTCTCCCTCTTTAACAACAATAACAAAAAATTCATTTTGAAGTAAAATGTCCTGAGGGGGCCTTCAGTAATATGCATCGCTAAAACAGAGAGGGTCAAACATGTCACCTCAACACTGGGAAGCATATTTCATTCTTAGTTAGTGTCAAACATTATCTCATTTGTCAACGAAGCGCTGGGGGAAATAAACAGTACTAGGCAGGCACTGTGCAACAGGCTCCCTTTTTAACCAGGGGAGTATGTGTTTACAGAAGGAAGACTCTGGTTTAGCGATGGGTGCGTTTATCACTTCCTGTCAATGGGAATTCAATAGGACATGTGCTCAGACCCTGGTTGATGTATCACGAAGCTAACAAGTAATTAGTATTAATTTCTTAACACTTTCTAGGGATAATAAACAGTTACGCTTCAATTATTCTTTTTTTTAAAGATTTTATTTATTTATTCATGAGAGATACAGAGGGAGAGAGGGGCAGAGACATAGGCAGAGGGAGAAGCAGGCTCCCCACGGGGGGCCAGATGTGGGACTCGAACATGGAGTCCCGGGATCCCATCCTGAACCGAAGGCAGATGCTCAACCACTGAGCCACCCAGGCACCCACTTCAATTATTCTTAAACATATACCACAACAAGCACAGAAAACATATACTTTCAAAGGGGTTGCATTTTTTTTTTTGTCTCACATATAATGGAGGGGGGAAAACCTATGAATTACGCCAGGAAATTTGTTACTGTCTTTATTTTGCAGAAAGCTTGAGGTCAAAGAGGATAAAGACAGTACTTATAGGATGAGTATTTGTTTACAATGAAGGGGAACCAAATGGGTAGAGGACATAAACTTTATTTTTACTACCTGGTAGGGTAGATTGGTTGACCTTTTCTCTACATTTAAAAGTTTCATGTCATTCTTAAGTGCATTCTGTTTTGTAAGAATGTTAGGAGTCAAATTTCATGGAAAATTTTGTTGAGTTTTTAATTAATCTTGGGCTTAATTTATAGATTACTTTGGATGATATTATTTTTTAAAATTCTTTTGTGTTTGTTCTAATATTTTACAGTTTCTTTTTTTAAAACTCTGACTCATATAAAAACAATTTTGATACATAGAATAAGGTAGGGACTCATCTCCAGTTGCTTTCGAGAAGGTTAACCATTTGCTCAAACACCATTTATAGAGTTATTCATCTTTTCCCAATTGCTCTGACTTAACACTATATCGTATACTAAATTTTAACTTATTTTTGAACTCTTCCATTTCATTGATGTCTGTCTTCTGCTCATATGCCAACATTAAGCTTATAATTACTGTACGTTGTAATAACCATCCTCTTCAAAATTATTCTGGGTACATTGTTATGTTTACTTTTCCATATCAACTGTTGAATTAGCTTGTCTGCCTCTACTTCTTCTCCTTCTCTTCTAAATTGTCAATATCATATAAGATACATTGAAGATTTATACAGTTTTGACAGCTTTATAGATTTAATTATAGATTTATAAAGTCTTGATTGCCTTTTAATATTGACTTTTTTCTTCAAATACAGAGAATGTTTTCCATTCATTAAAACATTTAAAAAATTCTAACATTTATAATTTTTTTTATAGAACACTAACATATTCCTAGTCAATGGTTATATTTTTATCCTTTGCTGTTATTTTACTACAGTATTTTTCTCATTATGCTTTCTAAGTGGTTGACTTTTTATTTTTTTTTTTTTACAGTGGTGAGCTATTGAATTTTATATGTTGATTTTATAATCAACCACTTTACTGGGTTCTTTTTAGTTCTTAATTGTGTTCAGCTAGCTTTCATGTGGTTTCTAGATATGCTCTATAATTTTTGGGAAGTGACAATAATTCAAAATGATAATTTTGAATCTTTTCCAGTTTTATGCTTCATATTTCTTTCCCTGGCCTACTTGTGCTGTCTAGGACCTCCAGAATGATAATAAAGATAGTGGGGAGAATGGCTAATCTTGTTTTACTCCTGATTTTAAAAAGGGTGTTTTGGTGTTTCATCACCAAACATAGTGCTGGCTTTCAGCTTTATCTATTGGTACTCTATTAAGAACTTTTTTTTTCACTTTAAAATCTAGAATGGGTATTGAATTTTTTTGAATATGCTTTGGCCAGTAGCTACAGAAGTACATATGTCTTTTCTGCTACTATGATATATATCTTGCAAAGCATTTGGTGGCTATATATTCCTGTATTAATGTCCTACAAGATTGTTTGTTAATACATTATTTAGGACATTTACAGCAACATTTATTAGTGAATTTTGTCTGTGTCATATATCATATGATGTCATGGTGCTATTTTTGGTCACATTTTCATATCTATAATATGATGGTTTTGAAAATATTATTTGGGAACTTTTGGTCTTTATTTCCAGAAAATATTTAAAAGCACTTAGGTGATTTATTAGCTAAAGCATGGATGGAATTCATCTGGAACCTGTGGCATCTGGTGTCATTTATCACATTCCTTTGTACTCTGTCCTTCCTATGCTATACATTTGTACTTAAATAAAAGAATTTATTAAATTTACATTGAATTTTATTTTTACAAAACTACTTTTTTAGAGTTGTAGGCTATTTCCATTAGGAATGTCTGCTTTCCTCTCTTTTTATAGAATTCGTAGCCATTGGTAATGATTGGCCAGATCCATTAATTAATTGTATGTTCCAGTTATCGATATCCCTACTCTATCATTTATCTTTTATTTGATGGGGTATTTTTATAAACAGAAAACTTCTTTTATCAATATTTATTTTTGAAATATGGTTCATATAGTAAAATGAGGAGGAATGTTAATTCCAGGTTTCTATTTATTTATTTTTTAAGTCACCCTAGTAGGCCTGAAATGGTATCTTGTATTTTGTTGTGGTTTTCATTTGAATTTCCCTAACAACTGATGATGTCAAGCATATTTTCACGTGTGTATTGGCTTTACATGTACAAACTCTTTGGAGACATGTAAACAAGGGAGATGGAGACAAGGGAAATGACTTGCCTATATTTAATTTGGATTGTCTGTTTTTTGTTATTGAGCTGTAAGAGTTCTTTAAGGACTCAAACAAGTCACTTTGTGTACATATACACATGATTTGTAAATATTTCCTTCTATTCCATGCAACATCTTTTTACTTTTTTGATGGTGTCTTTTGAATAACAAAAACTTTTAGTTTTCATGAAGTCCAATTTATCTGTTTTTTCTTTTCTTTATTTTTAAAAAGATTTTATTTACTTATTCATGAGAGATACAGAAAGAGGGAGAGGCAGAGACATAGGCACAGGGAGAAGCAGATTCCTCGCAGGGAGCCTGATATGGATCTCAATCCCAGAACCTCAGAATCGCGCCCTGAGAAGAAAGCAAATGTTCAACTACTAAGTCACCTAGGTGTCCCTCTGCTTTTCTTTCTTTCTTTTTTTTTTTTAAGATTTTATTTATTTATTCATGCGAGACACAGAGACAGAGACAGAGGCAGAGACACAGGGAGAGGGAGAAGCAGACTCCATGCAGGAAGCCCGATGTGGGACTCGATCCCAGGACTCTAGGCTCATGCCCTGGGCCGAAGTCAGGCACTAAACCACTGAGCCACCCAGGGATTCCCCCCTCTGTTTTTTTCTTTTAATGCTTTTACTTTTGGTGTCACATTTGAGAAGTCATTGCTTAACCCAATGTTATGATAATCCTATGTTTTCTTCTAGGAATTTAAACAGTTTTAACTTTTACATTTAAGCATGTGACTTTTTTAAAAAATTAATTACTATGTGTGATATGAGGAAGGGGTCCACTTTCATTCTTTTGCATGTGGATGTTCAGTTGTCCAATCACCATTTGTTGAAAAAAACTACAATGTCCACATTGAATTGTCTTGGCATGTGTGTAAAAAAAATCAATTGATCATAAATGAGGGGGTTATCAATTTTATTGCATTGATCTATGTATTTGTCCTTATGCAAGTACACTGTTTTGATAACTGTAGCTTGGACACCAGGCAATATGAATCCTCCAAATTTGTTACTCTTTTTCAAGATTTTGCTTAGCTGTTTTAGTCCCTTGAATATAAATTTTAGTATCCATTTGTCAATTTCTGTAAAGTGACTGATTGGGATTTTGTTAGACATTGCATTTGAATCTATAGATAAATTTGGGGGAATATGGCCATCTTAACATTATTATTGTCTGCTGTTCTCTTTATTTAAATCTTTTAAATCTCTTTCGACAATGTTTTGTGATATTCAATATACAAGTCTTGGACTTACTCTTTAAAACTTATCCCTAAGTATTTTATTGTTTTGGATGTTATTACAAATGGAATAAGTTTTATTCATTTTTACTTTTCACTATTCACTGCTAATATATAAAAAGTGTAGTTGATCTTTTTAAAAGATTTATTTGAAAGAGAGAGATAGAGATAGAGAGAGAGAGAGAGGAATAGTGGGAGGGGCAGAAGAGAGAATCTTAAGCAGGCTCTGTGCCAAGTGCTAAGGCCCATGGGGCTCCGCTGAGATCACAACCTAATTTGAAACCAGGAGTTGGACACTTAAATGATTATGCCACCCAGGTACCCCTAATTGATTTTTATATATTGATCTTATATCCTTCAACCTTACTTGTTAGTTCCAATAGTGTTTTAGTGGCTGTCTTAGGATTTTTTATATATAGGATCATGGCATCTATAAAGAAATACAGTTTTACTTCTTTTCCAAGTTGGATTTTTTTTATCTTGCCTAAGTGCCTTGGCTAGAGCCATCAGTGCATCATTGAATAAAAGTGGCAAATGTACATCTTTCTCTTTTTCCTGATCTTAGTGAGGAAATATTCAATCTTCCTCCATCAAATATGATGTTAGCCATGGACTTTCCTAGATGCTGTGGATCAGGTTGAGGGAGTTTCCTTCTGTTCCTAGTTTCTTGCATGGTTTTGTCAGTAAAATGTTTTGTATTTTTTTCAAATGCCTTTTTTTTTTTTTGTATCAGTTGAGATGACCATTGGGTTTCTGTCCTTTATTAATATGGTATATTACATTGATTTGTTTTGAAATATTAATTCAACTGAATTCTTGAGATAAATCTCAGATTGTTCTCATGAGAAATTTTCTTCTATGTTGTTGGGTTCAGTTTGTTAGTATTTTGTTGAGTAATTTTGCCCCTATATATTAATATAAGACATTAGTCTGTAGTTCTCTTGTGATATCTTTATCTGACTTTGGTATTAGAATAATACTGACCTCAGGATGCCTGGGTGGCTCAGTGGTTGAGCATTTGCCTTTGGCTCAGGGTATGATCCCAGGGTCCTTGGATCGAGTCCCACATCAGGCTCCCCGCAGGGAGAAGAGGAAAGAACCCTCTTTCTATGTCTCTGCATCTCTCTGTATGTCTCTCATGAATAAATAATAAAATCTTAAAAAAAAACACACAATAAATCTGACCTCATAAAATAAATTAGAAAGGCATCCCCTTTTTCTTACTTTATGAAGAGTTGATGAATTATTTGTGTTGATAGTTTAAATATTTTGTAAAATTCACTGAAAATGACTCATTCACTATATGGGCCTGTGCTTTTCCTGTAGGAAGCTTTTAAAGTAATTAGTTTTAAACTAATTCAATCTTTTTATTTATTATAGAGTAGAAATATAGGGTACTCATTACTTCTTGATTCAGTTTCACTAGTTTGTTTCTTTCTAGGAATTTGTTCACATTATTTAACTTGTTGGCATACAGTTGTTTATGGTATTCTCTTATAATTCTTTTGATTTCCTTAAATGCTCTGCCTGTTTATCTTTCTCCCTTTGCCAAGGGGATCTTTGTAAGAAGGCACACCTTCAAACTTGACAGTTTACAAGACAGACTTAACTTTTAGTTCCTCCATGTGCAGGGCTTCAAGTTCAGCCAGAAGAGAGTGGATCTTTTACCAGGTTTTTCCTGGGCATGTGCACAGACTTGTGCATGAACACAGACTTTGGCTCCAGGAATATGTCAGAGCTTTTTAAGTTCTCTATGGTTCTTTTATTCTCTACCATTTCCTTTTATATTCCTGGCTGGACTTGTTTGTCACAAGGAAATCAAGTCATAGTGTTAGGCAGCTGCAATGCTGTCAAGAATTTGTATGGTTTTGGTTATAATCTAAATGTAGGGCTTTCATCCTCCCTGATGAGCTGAGCTCTAGGTTGAACTGAAGAGCCACACCACCTGGGAATAGAGATTTTCCTGGAGGCTGGAAGTTTAGACAACATATTCTTTGTGCTCTGAAGATGGTGCTTTTAATGGAATTTAAGCGTTCAGTCATTTTGGTTGGCTGTAAGACTACTGGGATATAAGTATAGCCCCAAGTTAAAAGGTCACATATTCTACTGTGTTATCAGGGTTCAGGAGTTTCTCCTAGATAAATGATTTTCAAATTTCTGTAGCTTTGATTAACTTCCAGACTTCTGAAATGTCTAATGGTTAATTCTGTTTTGTTATTTTTTCCCCATTGTTTTTGTGGGAAGTAATTCACTGAGGTTATCACTTCACTATTCTGGTCAATCACTCCTGCTTATTTTTGATGATTAAATTAAATTCTCATTGTCAAAGCATATTGTACTCCTTATAAAAATAAATTACATCCATGGAAAAATGCATATTTTATGTTCAGTTAATGATGTAATTTCAGCCATTCAGCCAGTCTGAAGTTCATTCTTTAGATTCTTCAAGAAAAAAAATCACTAAAGCAATATTCCCTATATTTTTTGTACGGAAATAAAACTGTGCCTGTGACTTTTGTGCTTGAATATCAGTTTGACTGGATATCAACACACTTGCTTATATTTTATTTCCTTGAATATCTTATATATTCTGTGATACAAGATGTTGCCATTAAAAAATCTGATTGCCACACAAGTTTCTTTCTCTTCTAAGTTACTTGGCCATTTGCCAAAAGATGCTTTCTTTTTTTTGTGTTACGGTAATTTTAGTTTAATATGCTTTAGTGCTTGTTGTTCTGGGCAGATTTCCACAGGTATGTGGCATGCTGTTCTATTATATAGGTTCAAGTAATATCTTAGTTCAGAACATTTTTCTTCAATTCTATTTTTAGTATTGTTTTATTCATTGCTTCTGTTTTCTTCTTTGGGAACTCCACATCCATGTATGTTGGATTTCACTGGCTTCTTTTCAATATCTATTCTTTTGTCTTGAAATCTTTTTGTTTCTACTTTGTTTTCAAAAATTTTAAAATATTTCTTCTATCATAAAATAATTATGTTATGCTTGTTTATGTTGTCCTTGTATTCTGTTACTTATTTATATCTGAAATGGTATATTTCTCTTTTTTGTAACTTTTCAAAATTCTATCACCTCTCTTTTTAAATCAACCTTTACTTAATCACCTGGTTTTTAGTATTTTCTGAATGCAATATATGTTGCTTATCTCTCTTTTAGTTTCTCTTGCTTCTCTTTATAGGCACATATTTCTGGGGGTGCTTTCATTCTATTAAAGTTTCCCATATCTTTGAAGAGAGAAATGCATCAGGATAACATATAGCTTTATTTCTCTGAAAATCCCATTTTTGTTGTTTCACAAAGAGAAAAAAAAGTATAGTTTCATATTGTTTGAGTCATGCCTTCTCTGTTTCCATTCCTAATTATATTTGAATGTTCTTTTTCTATTTGCTTCTATTATTTAATGGGGGCTCTATCCCTAATAGTTTCTCTTCATGGGATAGATCTATCCTGACATGGTTGTGGTTTGTAATTTTGGAGATTCTATAAAACCTATATTGCCCCAGCATCAAGGATCTTTGGCAGGCATCTGAACTGACACTTCAGGCTTCTTCTAAGTTTTGGCTGCTCTCTTATTTGGGTTGTTATATTAGGTGGTAAGTGCTTGTTGTCACTTTTGGAGTTTGCCTGTTCTCATGGTCTTAATAAGCCCTGTTGCCTTTCTGCATATGGAAATTATAGGTATTAGTTTTTCCTTGCTCTTGTTTTGGGATCTTTAGGATATCTTCTCACAAGATTTTATTGTATATGTTGTCTTTATGTTCTTATTTAGCGTGCTTTGGTTGCTATGTGTGAGTGTGTATGTGTGTGTGTGTGTGTGTGTGTTAGAGGAATCAAGGAAATTAGAAAACAATTTTGCCATTCCCAACAACTTCTTGGAATCCTAATAATTATATTTTCACAACCTGATGTTTGTATTATTTTGCTGTTTTATAATTTTTATCAGAGATTTTGTATCCTTTTTTTGAGTTCTTGCTTCATAGAGGCCATATAACATTTCTTCTATCTCTTAAAGAAATAGTGATAACAATTTTCATCACGGAGGTTGTGTAACATGTCTGGGATATAATCATTAATTGTCCAGGTGATTTTTTCCTTTCCCTTTTTTAAACTTTGAATATTTTTAATTGATATGCTAATAATGAAGCAACTTTTTGAAAACAGTCTTAAAAAGTCACTAGAAATATTTATTAGAGAAATTCAGCAATTTAAGGGATGCTTGCTTGTCCATAAAAGGTTTATTTGCCCTCATGCATGACTCTTCTGTGGATTAATTACAAAGTGCTGAGTAAAGGGATTGTGCATGTGTGTTTGAGTGTGTGAGTATGTGTGTGTGTATGTCTCATTTAACCTATGCTTCTCTTGACTTGAAAGATCCAATAGCTACAGACCATTTTTACCACCTACATTTTTTCCTGCATCATTCCATGTCAACAGTTATTTTTTCCCCCTAAATTTCTGGTACCTTCTTGTTCAGCACCATGTAATTTGCCATTCCATAATGTCAGAGTTCAGGGATGCTCCTCTAGGATGTTGAGAAACTTAATCTTTTTTGTTTGTTTGTTTATTAGTGTTGTTTCAATTAAAAGAGGAATTATTATTTTGCTCCTTGGGGTATAAAATACATTTTGCAGACCTATGGCCTTTTTTTTTTTTAAAGTAATCTCTACACCCAATGTGTGGCTTGAACTCACAGCCAGGAGATTGGGTCACATGCTCTACCACATGAGCCAACCAGCTACCCCTGGACTTCTAATCCTTTTATAGACCAGAAGAGACTAATATTTTCATTAGATGGCCTGTATTATTCTGGACCAATATTTACAGTATTTGACATGCTTTCTTCACATATTATACTTTGCATATTAGGTATTTCCTATTTTAATTGTAATGATCTTTATTGCTGTTTTTCTTGCTTCCAAGTGCATCTTTAAGAAGATATCTTTATTTTGCCGTATTAAACCAGGGTTATCAGAATATGTTTCACAAAGAATCTTTCACTGTCAATACTATTGTTGGCTTTACTAGCTGTAGAAATCCTTATAACATTTTCCTGTTATGGTTTTCATTGCCATGGACAGAATATTGGACATATAAGAGTTTTATGCCCTTCTTATGACTTTTTTCTACTCTTTTAAATAAATTTGATGCATTTTTTTCTCTTCCCCAGGGAAAAGTAGTCATATAGATTTAATCCAGCCTTTCTTTTATTAATCCAGTCATATATTGAAACTTTATATGTACAAAGCATTAGTCAAAGTGATAGACAAGAAAGTCTTTATCTTTGGGATGCCTGAGTGGCTCAGCGGTTGAACATCTGCTTCATGCTCAGGGAGTGATCCTGGGATCAGGGATCGAGTCCCAAATCAGGGTCCTTGCAGGGAGTCTGCTTCTCCTTCTGCCTGTGTCTCTGCCTCTCTTTCTCTCTCTGTGTCTCTCATGAATAAATAAATAAAATCTTTAAAATGTCTTTATCTTCATAGATCTTTGTTCTAGTGAGATGAAGACTATCCAGATGAACCTACATGACTTCCACAGGTCTCTGTGGTAAAGGCTTCTTTAATAGATCACCTTCACTACCTTCAAAATCTATTATTTCCTCTTTGAACTTTAGTCTTATGAGGCTTTTATTTACAAAGATACTAGTTTTCCTGATCAGTTATAAATAATGCTGAATATTTTATAATGTAGCTCTCAGAGATAGATTGAATGTGTTGATCTCTAAGGTAACATTATTTAAATGTATCAGAATATAGTTATAGAATTATTTGTATTGAATACAAGTCTTTAAAAAATACTGAAGGAAAATGAAGCAGGTTGTGTAATATAGGCCACATGGCATTTAGTTCAAAAGAAGATTTTACAAGCTGATTAAAAATAAATCCTGTACCTATAGAAATATTGACTGCTTCCCAAATCAACCATTAATCAATATATCCAGAGACTTTCAACAAAAATTTGCAATGAGTTTAACTTTTCTCCTCTTCAAGTTGTTTGTACAGATCAATGAAAAACCAATTGCCCTTTGTCAGAATTGTAAGATACCAAATAACAGAGTTACAGCTATCTTCAGTCAACTGGATAATTATTAATATTTTGGTTACCTTTTAATTTTAAATTTTTCTCTGCAGTGAAATCTTGCTCTGTATTTTTATCCAGTGGTGTGCCCTAAACCTTTGATTTCTAGAAGGTAATAGTAAATTAAAACCAATTATAATTAGTGTTCCTTTGAGCCCAGAAATCATCAGAAAGAGCAAGATGGAAACTTCTACCAGTATCTCTTAAACAGTCTGTCTGCTCAGTCCACATACTCTTGTGTGCCTGTTTTTATAATAGGCTCATTATCAAAGCCGGTAAATAGACCTTTAGCTCCAATTAATCCCTGTTGTTCAGTCTACTGTGTTTATCTTGTAAACTTCAGCGCTGAGCTGATTGAAAATTAGCTTAGGTGGGCATGTCATGATTTCCTTACCAACTTTTTTTTGCTCTGCTTTGACCCAAATTGCCCCTGAGCAGTCAGGCCACATCTAGGCAGTTGGATGCCATCTACCTATGGTTAAAGATGACATTATAGAAAGGGGCATCAACCCATTGTGAGGACTAGGAAGTGCAATAACCACAGACTATAGCAAAGATTAAGTCAAGGTCCTAGAGTAACTTCCCTGAAAACAGATGGCAGTGGCATGCAAAAGTTTTTGGGGCATGTTAACTAAAGATAAACCTCTAATGAAATGAGAAGTCAGAATTAAGCAGAGGGAAAAGCTGACCTGTAATGTGGTCTCAACTAAAACTATAGCCATGCCATGGGGAGCTCTTAAGCTGACATAATTTTTCATAGGGACAAGGCCTCTGTTTCCCTGGTCAGTTTCTGTGGTGGTGACATAAACTTGGACATGCAGTTCTCTAAACCTGATAGATATAGGATCCAAAAGTCCTGGCAGCTGGTCCATGTGTATTTGTCCTCATAGAAGAGATCTACTTGGAGCTCCAGAGACTCCATTGCTGTCAGTAAGTCAGACAGGCTGAGGGTTAAGTATAGAGTGTGGTTTTAAGGTTATAGAAGTGCAATGATTAAACAGTAGCCTTGCTAAACTTTCATGGCCATGAAAGAAGGTTTAATGTTGTAATAACATCCATTTTTCTTCAAAAAGAATGTCAGCCCAGACCCACATAGGCAATGACTCTTCCCATAAGAAAGTACAAACTACAGCCCTTTGTATCATCACAGACTAACAGATAATGGAAGGCAGAACAATAATTACTTGGGTACATGGGCAGGGATAAAATTACATGGAATGAACACACAGAAAGAATTTTTGTGTGTGTGTTTTCTAAGCATTGAAATAAAGCAGGAAGCTGACATTTCACAGAACACTTGGGAGAATCCAAGTACTATCAGAGTATTGATCATAAAAGCTGGAGTTTGTAAGTAACCTTTGGACTTTTCTCCTCTAGTAAGAGCAGAGTGCTGTCAAATGCCTTAGTGGGAAAATCCCTCTGGATTTGGACTCATCTCAATGTATTTCCCTTCTCTCTCAGATCTTGGCATTTGACAGTTCATAGGTGACATGGGGTTCAGAGACTCTGAAACCAAACAAAACTACCAGTTGGGATAATAACCTGAGTCATGTGCAGTCTCACTAGCTGTGAAATTAGACTTGTACCCAGACTCTAAGTCAGTCAGTTTAAAATAGACCAAGATACCAGAGGAAAGGAAAGTGAATCCAGATGTGCACAGCCATCTCCCCACTTCTGCTCTCAAGTCGTTTGCTCATCTTCAGGCAGAGGGCTTGAAAAGCAAGAGGAAAACAATAGGTTAGAGTGTAGGGAGATGATAGAAACTTTAGCAGCCTTACTGTACTGAGAAGATAAACAGAAGTTCTAAACCCATCTAAGAGAAGGGTCCAGGTAAACAGCCCTACTGCCAGTGATAGGAGTAAGGACAAACTCCAGTAATAGGAGTAAAAATATGAGCCAGCTCTCAGAAAACTCTGACACTCACCTTCAGACAAGCTTGAGCAAGACTAAACTAAGGCCAGCTACCCAAAATAGATCTTTTGTGGAAGGAAGATAAGGTCAGCCTGAGCTTTGAGTTATCGTGTACAAATTTTCAAACATACTGTGTGGCATTCAGTTAAAATTAGTAGGTATAATGAGAGTCTGGACTAAATTTTTTTTTTAAAGGGAGGAAGAAAAGACCATACAAATAGGCACACATGAAACCTCAGTTACCCAATCATCATAAACAGGCTTGCAAATAACTGTAATTAATATGTTCGATAAAATAGGTGACAGGTAAGAGAATTTCTACAGAGATTTAGAATTCACAAAATAAAAGGCAAATAGGAGTTACAGAGATGAAAAATATAGCATGTTAAATTAAGAAGCCAATATTCAAATGTAACAGCAAGTTTAAAATAAAGAGAAAAATGAGAAATCTATAAAATAGCAGAAAAATAGCCAAATTAAAGAATGGAGATAAGAAAATAATGAAAATACAAAAAAGATCATAAATGACACATGAGAAACAGTGAAAATGATTAATATATGCATGACTGGAGTGCCAGAAGGTGAGCGACAATGGGGCAGATGCAATATTTGGGGAGATAGTAGAAAATAATTTGCCAAAATAATTTAAAGATTTTAAACCACAGATTCGAGAAGATTTACACACCCCAAGAAAAATACATGCAAAGGAACATAGAACTAAGAGTCAGTCATAGAGACAACTTTAAGTGAGATTGAGGAAACTGCATGATGTCTAAAGAGTAAGCATAAGCTGTCTTCTTGCTAGAAATTAGAGAAGGTAGAGACATCAGACACCATTTCAAAAGTGTTAATATAAAATATGTACCAACATATAATTTTATATGCAACAAAATATTCCTCAAAAAGGAAGGTAATATAAATACATTTCAGAAAAACAAAACTAGACAACTCACAACCTGATCTGTGTGAGAAGAAATTCTACAGAAGTTACTTGAAGAAAAATAATCTTAGACGGAAGTATGAAAGTACAGAAAAGAATAAATAGTACATATGGGGAAGAAAGTAAACCTAAATTTATATTGACTATAGAAAACATTTTTTTTTCTCCTCAGATTGAATATCAAATTGTTCTGCATTCAAATTCATGGGTTCTTTCTTTTGCTCAAATCTGCTGTGGAACCCCTCATATAAAATTTTCATTTCAGTTATTGCACTTTCCAGATCCATAATTTCTATTTGTTTCCGTTTTATAAAGCCTGATTAAGATTCTCCCTCTCCCTCTCCCTCTGCCTTTCCTCACTCTAGCTTTCTTTCTTTTCTTTTCTTTTTTTTCCTTTCTTTCTTTCTTTCTTTCTTTCTTTCTTTCTTTCTTTCTTTCTTTCTTCTTTCTCTTTCTAAATAAATAAAGTCTATAGTATAGGTATTTGATAAATATACTTAAGGATGGTCCTTGTATGCCTAATTTACTGAAAGTTATTTGTTTTTTAATTATGAATATGTTTTAAATTTTATGTAATGTATTTTCTACATCCCATCATATTATTTCTTTTTTAACCTGTTAAGCATATATTTTCCAGTACTAAACCATTCTTTGCCCCTTCCTTTTTTTCTATAATAACTTGTTGAATCATGTTTGCTCTATTTTGTTTAGCAATTTGTATTCATATTCAGATATATAATTGACTCATAATTACCCCTTATTATGCAGGTATTACCTTTTAATGTGTTCTCACTTCACATTAGCTGTGTATTAATGTGTGTCTTTTCTTGTGTAAGCTCTTATATAGAGTTGAAACCCTGAACAACATGGATTTGACCTATGCAGATCCACTGACCAGGGATTCGTTTTGATACAGTACTGTAAATGTAATCTCTTCTTATGATTCTCTTAATAACCTTTTCTCTTATCTAGCTTACTTTATTATAAGATCATAGTGTACATAATTCATATAATCAACAAAATATTCATTAATTGATTATGTTATTAGTAAGGCTTCTAGTCAAAAGTAGACTATTAGTAGTTAAGGTTTGAGGGAGTCAAAAGTTAAACATGGATATTTGATTGCATGATGGATCAATGCCCCTAACTCCTGCATCGTTCAAGGGGTAACTGTATTTGATATAATTTATTTTTGAAAGCTTCCTAATAATCGACAGCAAACTTTGGTTTGTATATACACTATATATAGACAAAGTGACAATAACATTTGTTATTCAAACCAGTATATTTTGAATTTTAATTCCAGTTAGATAACATGTAGTGTTATATTAGTTTTAGGTATACAATATAATGATTCAGCAATTCTATATATCACTCAAGGCTCATTGTGTTAGGTGTACTCTTCATCCTCTTCACCTATATTACCCATCCTCCCCACCTACTTCCTCTCTGGTAGCCATTAGCTAGTTCTCTATATTAAGAATCTGTTTTCTGGTTTCTTTTTTCTTTATTTGTTTTGTTTCTTAAATTCCATAGATGAGTGAAGCCATATGATATTTGTCTTTCCCTGACTGATTTATGTCATTTAGCATTATACTCTTTAGTTTCATCCATGTTATTGCAAATTGCAAGATTTCATTCTTTTTCACATCTTTATCCATTCGTCTATTGATGGATATTCAGGCTGCTTTCATAATTTGGCTATTGTAGATAATGTTGCAATAAACATAGGGGTGAATATATCTTTATGACTTAGTGTTTTTGTATTATTTGGATAAGTACCCAGGAGTATAATCACTGGATCATATGGTTATTCTGTTTTTAATTTTTTGCAGTACCTTCATACTGTTTTCCAGAGTGATTACTCTAGTTTGCATTCCCACCAACTGTGCAAGAAGGTTCCCTTTTTCTCCACATCCTCATCAACACTTGTTTCTTATGTTTTTTTATTTTAACTATTCTGATGGGTATGAGATGATATCTCACTGTGGTTTTGATTTACATACCCCAATGATGAGTGAGCATATTTTCATGTGTCTCTTGGCCATCTCTATGTCTTCTTTGGAAAAATATCTGTTCATGTCTTCTCCCTATTTTTAATTGGATTATTTGGGTTTTTGTTTTTGTTGTTGTTGTTGAGTTGTGTAAGTTCTTTATATATTTTGAATACTAATCCTTTATTCAATATGTCATTTGGAAATATCTTCTCCTATTCAAAAGGCTGTCTTTTAGTTTTGTTGATTGTTTCCTTTGCTGTGTAGAAGCTTTTTATTTTGATGTAATCCCCACAGTTTGTTTTTGCATTTGTTTCTCTTTCCTCAGAGACAACTAGAAAAAAGTTGCTATGGCTGATATTAGAGAAATGGCTGCCTGTGGTCTCTTCCAGGATTTTATGACTTGAATTCTCACAGTTAGGTCTTTAATCCACTTTGAGTTTGCTTTTGTGTATTGTATATGAGAAAGTGGTTTAGTTTCTTTCTTTCTTTTTTTTTCTTATGTGTATAATTGTCCAATTTTCCCAACACCATTTATTGAAGAGACTGTTTTGTACCCATTGCATATTCTTATCTCATTTGTCATATAATTGTGGGTTTATTTCTGGGATCTCTATTCTATTCCATTGATCTGCATGTTTACTTTTGTGCCAGGACCATACTGTTTCGATTACTACAGTTTTGTAGTATATCTTGATAATTGGGATTGTGATACCTCCAGCTTTGCTCTTCTTTCTCAAGATTGCATTGGATATTTGGGATCTTTCATATTTCCATAATTTTAGGATTTTTTTTTTTTGCATTGTGAAAAATGCTGTTGGTATTTTGGCAGGAATTGCATTAAATCTGTAGATTACTTTGGTTTTACACTTTAGCTGTTTTGTTCTTTTTTAAAAAATATTTTTTATTTATTTGTGAAAGAGAAAGAGGGAGAGAGAGCACAAGCAGTGGAGAGGGGCAGAGGAAGAAGGAGAAGGCGGCTCCCCACTGAGCAGGGAGCTTGATACAGCCTCAATTCTAGGACCCTAGGATCATGACCTGAACCAAAGGTAGATGCTTAACTGACTGAGCAACCAAGGTGACCCTATTTGTTCTTAAAACAACAACAACAAGCACAATATTTGTTTTTTGCAATGCCTGAGCTTATAATATCTTCACATTTGTTTGTGTCATCTTCAATTTCTTATATCAATGCTTCATAGTTTTCAGAGTGCAGTTCTTTCACCTCCTTGGTTAAGTTTATTCTTAGTTATATTGTTATTTTTGTTAAAACTTTGAATGGGATTATTTTCTTAATTTCTCTTCTGATACTTCATTATTAATGTATACAAATGCAATGGATTTCTGTATATTGATTTTGTATCCTGCAACTATACTGAATTCATTTATAAGTTCTAGTAGTCCTTTGGTGGAGTCTTCAGGATTTTCTATATATGATATCATGTCATCTATAGATAGTGAAATTTTTACTTCTTCCTTACCAATTGGGATAGATTTTTTTCCTTTTCTTATCTGATTGGTGTGGCTGGGACTTATAATACTATGTGAATAAAAGTCAAATGTGTACTTTTAAGAGTGAAGAAAGACACTGTTAATATTTACACTGGGACAATAGGAACAGATTAGATCCTGTACCAGCGAGAGGAGGGGCAAGAGGGCGGAAGACTAGGGTCCCCAAGTCACCTGTCCCCACCAAATTACCTAGATAACCTTCAAATCATCCTGAAAATCTATGAATTCGGCCTGAGATTTAAAGAGAGACCAGCTGGAATGCTACAGTGAGAAGAGTTCGTGCTTCTATCAAGGTAGGAAGACGGGGAAAAAGAAATAAAGACACAAAAGGCCTCCAAGGGGGAGGGGCCCCACGAGGAGCCGGGCTGAGGCCGGGGCGAGTGTCCCCAGGACAGGAGAGCCCCGTCCTGGAGAAGCAGGAGCTGCACCAACCTTCCCGGGGGGAAAGGGGCTCGCGGGGAGGTGGAGCAGGACCCAGGAGGGCGGGGATGCCCTCGGGACAGTAACAGCAACTGCGCGCCCAGGAGAGTGCGCCGAGCTCCCTAAGGGCTGCAGCGCGCACGGCGCGACCCGGAGCAGCTCGGGGGGCTCGGGGGGGGGGCTCCGCGGAGGGGGCTGCGGGGCGGGAGCAGCTCGGGGGGCTCCGGGGCGGCTCCGCAGAGGGGGCTGCGGGGCGGGAGCAGCTCGGGGGGCTCGGGCAGAGGAAGAGGCTCCCCGGAGGGGGCTGCGGGACGGGAGCAGCTCGGGGGGACTGGGGGGTGCTCCGTGGAGGGGGTTGCGGGGTGGGAGCAGCTCTGGGGGCTCGGGGGCGGCTCCGCGGAGGAGGCTGCGGGCGGGAGCGTGAATCCAACAGCGCAGGCCCCGGAGCACAGGGCGCCGGGACACAGCCCAGGATCCGGCCTCCTCCGGGACGGGCAGAGGCCGGGAGGGCCCAGGACAGCGAGGACGCTCCTGCCCCGAGCTGAGCAGATCAGCGGCCCCGCCCGGAGCCTCCAAGCCCTGCAGACGGAGAGCTCCGTGGTTACTGCGGGGGCTGACTCCAGGGCTGCAGAGCTGGCCCCACCACTGCGGTTGTTCCTCCTGGGGCCTCACGGGGTAAACAACCCTCCTGAGCCCTGCACCAGGCTGGGGGCAGAGCAACTCCCCCAAGTGCTAACACCTGAAAATCAGCACAGCAGGCCCCTCCCCCAGAACACCAGCTGAACGGACAAGTTCCAGGGGATGTCAAGGGACTTAAGGTATACAGAATCAGAAGACACTCCCCCGTGTTTTTTTATTTTTTTATTTTTTTTATTTCTAGTAGCTTCCCCCAGCCTTTTTTCCCCCTTTCTTTCTTTTTCTTTCTCTTTTTCTTCTCTTTTTTCCTCTTTTCTTCCTTTCTTCTTTTTTCTTTTTCTCTTTTCTTTCCTTCTTTCTCTCCTCTCTTTTTCTCCTTTTCCCAATACAACTTGTTTTTGGCCACTCTGCACTGAGCAAAATGACTAGAAGGAAAACCTCACCTCAAAAGAAAGAATCAGAAACAGTCCTCTCTCCCACAGAATTACAAAATCTGGATTACAATTCAATGTCAGAAAGCCAATTCAGAAGCACTATTATACAGCTACTGGTGGCTCCAGAAAAAAGCATAAAGGACTCAAGAGACTTCATGACTGCAGAATTTAGATCCAATCAGGCAGAAATTAAAAACCAATTGAATGAGATGCAATCCAAACTAGAAGTCCTAACGGTGAGGGTTAAGGAGGTGGAAGAACAAGTGAGTGACATAGAAGACAAGTTGGTGGCAAAGAGGGAAACTGAGGAAAAAAGAGACAGACAATTAAAAGACCATGAAGACAGATTAAGGGAAATAAACGACAGCCTGAGGAAGAAAAACCTATGTTTAATTGGGGTTCCTGAGGGTGCGGAAACGGACAGAGGGCCAGAATATGTATTTGAACAAATCCTAGCTGAAAACTTTCCTAATCTGAGAAGGGAAACAGGCATTCAGATCCAGGAAATAGAGAGATCCCGCCCCAAAATCAATAAAAACCGTTCAACACCTTGAAATTTAATAGTGAAGCTTGCAAATTCCAAAGATAAAGAGAAGATCCTTAAAGAAGCAAGAGACAAGAAATCCCTGACTTTTATGGGGAGGAGTATTAGGGTAACAGCAGACCTCTCCACAGAGACCTGGCAGACCAGAAAGAGCTGGCAGGATATATTCAGGGTCCTAAATGAGAAGAACATGCAACCAAGAATAATGTATCCAGCAAGGCTGGCATTCAAAATGGAAGGAGAGATAAAGAGCTTCCAAGACAGGCAGAAACTGAAAGAATATGTGACCTCCAAACCAGCTCTGCAAGAAATTTGAAGGGGGACTCTTAAAATTCCCCTTTAAGAAGAAGTTCAGTGCTACAATCCACAAAAACAAGGACTGAATAGATATCATGATGACACTAAACTCATATCTGTCAATAGTAACTCTGAACGTGAATGGCCTTAATGACCCCATCAAAAGGCGCAGGGTTTCAGACTGGATAAAAAAGCAGGACCCACCTATTTGCTGTCTACAAGAGACTCATTTTAGACAGAAGGACACCTACAGCCTGAAAATAAAAGGTTGGAGAACCATTTACCATTCAAATGGTCCTCAAAAGAAAGCTGGGGTAGCCATCCTTATATCAGATAAACTAAAATTTACCCTGAAGACTGTAGTGAGAGACGAAGAGGGACACTATCTCATACTTAAAGGATTTATTGAACACGAGGACTTAACAATCCTCAATATATATGCCCCGAATGTGGGAGCTGCCAAATATTTAAACCAATTATTAACCAAAGTGAAGAAATACTTAGATAATAATACACTGATACTTGGTGACTTCAATCTAGCTCTTTCTACACTCGATAGGTCTTCTAAGCACAACATCTCCAAAGAAACGAGAGCTTTAAATGATACACTGGACCAGATGGATTTCACAGATATCTACAGAACTTTACATCCAAACTCAACTGAATACTCATTCTTCTCAAGTGCATATGGAACTTTCTCCAGAATAGACCACATACTGGGTCACAAATCAGGTCTTAACCGATACCAAAAGATTGGGATTGTCCCCTGCATATTCTCAGATGATAATGCCTTGAAGTTAGAACTAAATCACAACAAGAATTTTGGAAGGACCTCAAACACGTGGAGGTTAAGGACCATCCTGCTAAAAGATGAAAAGGTCAACCAGGAAATTAAGGAAGAATTAAAAAGATTCATGGAAACTAATGAGAAAGAAGATACAACTGTTCAAAATCTTTGGGATGCAGCAAAAGCAGTCCTAAGGGGGAAATACATCGCAATACAACCATCCATTCAAAAACTGGAAAGAACTCAAATACAAAAGCTAACCTTTCACATAAAGGAGCTAGAAAAATAACAGCAAATAGCCCTACACCCAGCAGAAGAAGAGAGTTAATTAAAATTTGAGCAGAACTCAATGAAATCGAGACCAGAAGAACTGAGGAACAGATCAACAGAACCAGGAGTTCGTTCTTTGAAAGAATTAACAAGATAGATAAACCATTAGCCAGCCTTATTAAAAACAAAAGAGAGAAGACTCAAATTAATAAAATCATGAATGAGAAATGAGAGATCACTACCAACACCAAGGAAATACAAACGAGTTTAAAAACATATTATGAACAGCTATACGCCAATACATTAGGCAATCTAGAAGAAATGGACGCATTCCTGGAAAGCGACAAACAACCAAAACTGGAACAGGAAGAAATAGAAAACCTGAACAGGCCAATAACCAGGGAGGAAATTGAAGCAGTCATCAAAAACCTCCCAAGATACCACAGTCCAGGGCCAGATGTCTTTCCAGGGGAATTCTATCAAACGTTTAAAGAAGAAATCATACCTATTCTCCTAAAGCTGTTTGGAAAGATAGAAAGAGATGGAGTACTTCCAAATTCGTTCTATGAGGCCAGCATCACCTTAATTCCAAAACCAGACAAAGACCCCACCAAAAAGGAGAATTACAGACCAATATCCCTGATGAACATGGATGCAAAAATTCTCAACAAGATACTAGCCAATAGGATCCAACAGCACATTAAGAAAATCATTCACCATGACCAAGTAGGATTTATCCCTGGCACACAAGGCTGGTTCAACACTTGTAAAACAATCAATGTGATTCATCATATCAGCAAGAGAAAAACCAAGAACCATATGATCCTCTCATTAGATGCAGAGAAAGCATTTGACAAAATACAGCATCCATTCCTGATCAAAACTCTTCAGAGTGTAGGGATAGAGGGAACTTTCCTCGACATATTAAAAGCCATCTACAAAAAGCCCACAGCAAATATCATTCTCAATGGGGAAGCACTGGGAGCCTTTCCCCTAAGAGCAGGAACAAGACAGGGATGTCCACTCTCACCACTGCTATTCAACATAGTACTGGAAGTCCTAGCCTCAGCAATCAGACAACGAAAAGACATTAAAGGCATTCAAATTGGCAAAGAAGAAGTCAAACTCTCGCTCTTCGCTGATGACATGATACTCTACATAGAAAACCCAAAAGCCTCCACTCCAAGATTCCTAGAACTGATACAGCAATTTGGTAGTGTGGCAGGATACAAAATCAATGCCCAGAAATCAGTGGCATTTCTATACACTAACAATGAGACTGAAGAAAGAGAAATTAAGGAGTCAATCCCATTTACAATTGCACCCAAAAGCATAAGATACCTAGGAATAAACCTAACCAAAGAGGTAAAGGATCTATACCCTCAAAACTACAGAACACTTCTGAAAGAAATTGAGGAAGACACAAAGAGATGGAAAAATATTCCATGCTCATGGATTGGCAGAATTAATATTGTGAAAATGTCAATGTTACCCAGGGCAATGTACACGTTTAATGCAATCCCTATCAAAATACCATGCACTTTCTTCAGAGAGTTAGAACAAATTATTTTAAGTTTTGTGTGGCTATTCAGAAAAGACCCTGAATAGCCAGGGGAATTTTAAAAAAGAAAACCATATTTGAGGGCATCACAATGCCAGATTTCAGGTTGTACTACAAAGCTGTGGTCATGAAGACAGTGTGGTACTGGCACTAAAACAGACACATAGATCAATGGAACAGATTAGAGAATCCAGAAGTGGATTCTCAACTTTATGGTCAACTAATATTCAACATAGGAGGAAAGACTATCCACTGGAAGAAAGACAGTCTCTTCAATAAATGGTGCTGGAAAAATTGGACATCCACATGCAGAAGAATGAAACTAGACCACTCTCTTGCACCATACACAAAGAGAAACTCAAAATGGATGAAAGATTTAAATGTGAGACAAGATTCCATCAAAATCCTAGAGGAGAACACAGGCAACACCCATTTTGAACTCAGCCACAGTAACTTCTTGCAAGGTATATCCACGAAGGCAAAAGAAACAAAAGCAAAAATGAACTATTGGGACTTCATCAAGATAAGAAGCTTTTGCACAGCTAAGGATACAGTCAACAAAACTCAAAGACAACCTACAGAATGGGAGAGGATATATGCAAATGATGTATCAGATAAAGGGCTAGTTTCCAAGATCTATAAAGAACTTATTAAACTCAACAGCAAAGAAACAAACAATCCAATCATGAAATGGGCAAAAGACGTGAACAGAAATCTCACAGAGGAAGACATAGACATGGCCAACAAGCACATGAGAAAATGCTCTGCATCACTTGCCATCAGGAAAATACAAATCAAAACCACAATGAGATACCACCTCACACCAGTGAGAATGGGGAAAATTAACAAGGCAGGAAAGAACAAATGTTGGAGAGGATGCGGAGAAATGGGAACCCTCTTACACTGTTGGTGGGAATGTGAACTGGTGCAGCCACTCTGGAAAACTGTGTGGAGGTTCCTCAAAGAGTTAAAAATAGACCTGCCCTATGACCCAGCAATTGCACTGCTGGGGATTTACCCCAAAGATTCAGATGCAATGAAACGCCGGGACCCCTGCACCCTGATGTTTCTAGCAGCAATGTCCACAATAGTCAAACTGTGGAAGGAGCCTTGGTGTCCATCGACAGATGAATGGATAAAGAAGATGTGGTTTATGTATACAATGGAATATTCCTCAGCCATTAGAAACGACAAATACCCACCATTTGCTTCGACGTGGATGGAACTAGAGGGTATTATGCTGAGTGAAGTAAGTCAGTTAGAGAAGGACAAACATTATATGTTCTCATTCATTTGGGGAGTATAAATAATAGTGAAAGGGAATAGAAGGGAAGTGAGAAGAAATGTGTGGGAAATATCAGAAAGGGAGACAGAACATAAAGACTTCTAACTCTGGGAGGGGACCTGGGGGTGGTGGAAGGGGATGAGGACGGGGGGTGGGGGTGAGTGGTTGAGGGGCACACTTGACAGGATGAGCACTGGGTGTTATTCTGTATGTTGGTAAATTGAACACCAATAAAAAATTAATTTATTAAAAAAAATAAAAAAATAAAAATAAATAAAAATTAAAAATAGATCTTGTACCAGCAAACTGTAATATATTATCATCTTTATTACAGGTTTATTAATTATTTTTATTTTCAATTTTTTTAAATCATAATTTCCTGGAAGTTGTAATTGTTTTCAAAATTTTCTGTTGAATCAGCAAAGGATTTGTCTTTGTATTATTTTAGCAGTTAGCAATGTCTATGTGATAATTTTCCTTCTTTTTCTCCCATAATACATTCCTAGATTTTTGCTTTGGGTTTTTCTTTATCTGGAATTGCTTTTATTTACTCCTTTATTCTTATTAGTGCTTTTTCTGAGTGCAATATTCTGTATTTATGATTATTTTCATCAAGGACTGATGAAATCATTTATTTATCTTTTGGCTTTTGTTTTTTATGAGAAGTCTTTTCACAATATAATTTTGTCATCCATTTGTGTTAATCTGTTTTTCTTGTGTGTTTCTTTTTTTTTTTTCTTTCAAGATTTTATTTAAATTCTAGTCAGTTAACATATAGTGTAGTATTAGTTTCAGGGGCAGAATTTAATGATTCATCAGTTGCATATAACACCCAGTGCTCTTTACATCAAGTGCCCTCCTTAATTCCCATCACTAATTTACTGCATTTCCCCATCCATCTCCCTTTTGCAACCCGCAATTTATTCTCTATTGTCAAGAGTCTCTTATGGTTTGCCCATTTTTCTGTTTTTATTTTATTTTTCCTTTCTTTCCTCTATGCTTATCTGTTTTGTTCCTCAAATTCCACATGTTAGTGAGATTATATGGTATTTGTCTTTCTAACTGACTTATTTTGCTTAGCATAATGCACTCCAGTTCCATCCACATAGTTGCAAATGGCAAGACTTCATTCTTTTAGATGGCTGAGTAATATTCCATTATGTAAACATTTTAGAGATTATCTCTTTTCCCTGGGTGCTCTGTGCTTTCTCTCTGCTTGTACTGATACAGGTTTCTTGTTACATTCATTGCTTGTAATTTGTTGTCTTTTCTGAATCTGATGGTTTGGGTAGTTAATTGTCCTTCTGAATATTCCATATCTCTGTTTTCTCCTTCTGGAAGTCTGTTTTGATGTATATGCCAGCTGTTCTTTTTCTATGTTCTGTCTCTCTTAACCTCTCATATTTTTCTCATTCTCTTGCCTCTTTGTGCTGCACACCAAATAGAATCTTCAGACCTATTTTTAGATTTTCCAATTTATTATTCATTATATAATAGTATATCAATAATGATTCTATTTAATTATATTTAAAATCTTGCATTTCTATACAATGAGACTGAAGAAAGAGAAATTAAGGAGTCAATCCCATTTACAATTGCATCCAAAAACATAAGATAGCTAAGAATAAACCTGACCAAAGAGGTAAAGGATCTATACCCTAAAAACTACAGAACACTTCTGAAAGAAATTGAGGAAGACACAAAGAGATGGAAAAATATTCCATGCTCATGGGATAGAAGAATTAATATTGCGAAAATGTCAATGTTACCCAGGGCAATTTACACATTTAATGCAGTCCTTATCAAGATACCATGGACTTTATTCAGAGAGTTGGAACAAATCATCTTAAGATTTGTGTGGGACCAAAAAAGCCAAGGGAATCGCCAGGGGAATATTAAAAAAGAAAACCATAGCTGGGGGCATCACAATGCCAGATTTCAGATTGTACTACAAAGCTGTGGTCATCAAGACAGTGTGGTACTGGCACAAAAACAGACAAAAAGATCAATGGAACAGAATAGAAAATCCAGAAGTGGACCCTCAACTTTATGGTCAACTAATATTCGATAAAGGAGCAAAGACTATCCACTGGAAAAAAGACAGTCTCTTCAATAAATGGTGCTGGGAAAATTGGACAGCCCCATGCAGAAGAATGAAACTAGACCATTCTCTTTCACAAGATACAAAGATAAACTCAAAATGGATGAAAGATCTAAATGTGAGACAAGATTCCATCAAAATCCTAGAGGAGAATACAGGCAACACCCTTTGTGAACTGGGCCATAGCAACTTCTTGCAAGATACATCCATGAAGGCAAGAGAAACAAAAGCAAAAATGAATTATTAGGACTTCATCAAGATAAAAAGCTTATGTACAGCAAAAGAAACAGTCAACAAAACTAAAAGACAACCTACAGAATGGGAGAAGATATTTGCAAATGACGTATCAGATAAAGGGCTAATTTCCAAGATCTATAAAGAACTTATTAAACTCAACACCAAAGAAACAAACAATCCAATCATGAAATGGGCAAAAGACGTGAAGAGAAATCTCACAGAGGAAGACATAGACATGGCCTACATGCACATGAGGAAATGCTCTGCATCACTTGCCATCAGGGAAATATAAATCAAAACCACAATGAGATACTACCTCACACCAGTGAGAAAGGAGAAAATTAACTAGGCAGGAAACCACAAATGTTGGAGAGGATGTGGAGAAAGGGGAACCCTCTTACACTGTTGGTGGGAATGTGAACTGGTGCAGCCACTCTGGAAAACTGTGTGGAGGGTCTTCAAAGAGTTAAAAATAGACCTGCCCTACAACCCAGCAACTGCACTGTTGGGGATTTACCCCAAAGATACAGATGCAAGGAAACGCCGGGACACCTGCTCCCCAAAGTTTATAGCAGCAATGGCCACGATAGCCAGACTGTGGAAGGAGCCTCGGTGTCCAACAAAAGATGAATGGATAAAGAAGATGTGGTTTATGTATACAATGGAATATTCCTCAGCCATTAGAAACGACAAATACCCACCATTTGCTTCGACGTGGATGGAACTAGAGGGTGTTATGCTGAGTGAAATAAGTCAATCGGAGAAGGACATTATATGGTCTCATTCTTTTGGGGAATATAAAAATTAGTGAAAGGCAATAAAAGGAAAGGAGAAAGGATGAGTGAAAATATCAATGAGGATGACAAAACATGAGAGACACCTAGCACTGGGAAATGAACAAGGGGTAGTGGAAGAGGAGGTGGGTGGGGGCTTGGGGTGACTGGGTGATGGGCACTGAGGGGGGCACTTGATGGGATGAGCACTGAGTGTTATTCTAAATGTTGGCAAATTGAACTCCAATAAAAAAATAAAAATAAAATAAAATCTTCCTGGTAGCCTCCTAATTAAAATATAACATATATTTTCACAAATTAAGCCCCTTTCAAATTAAAAAGAGCACAACATTTTAAATATAGGTCATTGACCGTATGAGAGGTGACTCCTGTGGTTCCTTCTAAGCATTACTTACCCTTCTCCATGTAGGTAATCACTGTCCTTCTATCTAACATAATCTAGCATGTTTGCTGCTTTCTCAATTTCAAAAAAAAAAAAAAAATGGAGACAATACAGTATTAATTCTTTTGAGTCTGTCTTCTTTCATTCGGTATTATCTTTATGAGATTTATCATGTCACTACACTTAGCAATACTCCATTATTTTTCTTTGTTGTCAAGAATTCTTAGGTATAATTATACCACAATGTATTTATTACTTCTACTGGCAAAAGGCATTTAGATTTTTCCAGATTGGTGGTATTATGAATAGCAATGAAATAAAGATTCTAGTCTTTTCATCTGGTGAATATTCTGTACATTTCTATAGGGGGTATATAAATGGGAGCAAGATAGAGTCACACTTGGTTATTGAATTGATATATATTTGAAATATATATCTAGTATATATTTCAAAGTTAGTGTGCTAATCAAAATTATGTATAGGATAATGTATAGGAGTTCCAGTTATGCCACATTGTCACCAAACTTGATTTTGGTGTTCTTTGTACTCTATTCTTGTTGGTGTGCAACTGTTGGGGCATTTTTTTTCCATTTTCAGTTTTGAATTTTATTTAAAAAATTTCTTTAGTCATTTTAAACATGCTTTTTTATGTTTTATATTTGATAATTACATTATTTGAAACTTTGGCCAGTTGTTTCTGCTAATATATAATTGTAGTGACTTTATTACACACACAGAGACACATTTCAGATTACATTTATTTTAAATTCAGTGAAGGCTGGCTGCCCCACAGAGGTTCATTGCTTTGCTTCTGCCAGTTGCCCTACACTTGCACTAATCAAGGAGTACTTTAAATTAAGTTCTCTTCATTTGTGGTGACATTGGATTAATCATGCAGGAATGTGAAATTGTACCTCTTCCCCCAAACTTGTGATTTGAAAAGCTGAAAGGAGACATTATTTTCTTCATCTACAGTCCAGGCTGAGACAGATTAATCTTTTTTAAAATTTATTCATTTTAATGTATCAAATAATTTTAATTTTCAAATAATGGAATTTCCGCTGTCCACCATTCGCTGCATTTAAAGTTATTTGCAGGGCTTGTATTGATGCTACAGTTCCAGTCCCCAAACTCCACCTCTTACTACCTCAAGGCCTTTCTTGGTGGTCTTTTCCTGTGGTCCACTGTCCACATTACAGAGAATGCATGAGCTGAGGGCAGCCACAACTTTAGAGGATTTATAGCTCCCTTCTTGGTTTGGCAATAGTCTTTTCCTTTCATTTTTGCAAAGATATGTAGCCATATTAAGTTTTAAAATTATATTTCATTGAAGACTTTTGCATGTTTTATAATGGGAAACTTCAGTTCTCAGTATTTCATTTATTGGTGGTTTATTTCTAAATTTTTTTTTTAATTTTTATTTATTTATGATAGTCACACAGAGAGAGAGAGAGAGAGGCAGAGACACAGGCAGAGGGAGAAGCAGGCTCCATGCACCGAGAGCCCGATGTGGGATTCGATCCCGGGTCTCCAGGATCGCGCCCTGGGCCAAAGGCAGGCGCCAAACCGCTGCGCCACCCAGGGATCCCTGGTGGTTTATTTCTATCTTTTCTTTCCAACCTCGATTTTTTATGTATTTATTTTTAATGATTTTATTTATTTATTTATTTGAGAGAGAGCAGAGGAGAGAGAACACAAGTAGAGGGAGCAGCAGAGAGAGGGAGAAACAGGGTCCCTGCTGAGCAGGACCCCCCTCCCCCGCCCCAATGCAAGGCTGGATTCCAGGACCCTGGGATCATGACTTGAGCCGAAGGCAGACACTTAACCCACTGAGCCACCCAGGTGCCCCTCCAAATTTCTTTTAGATGGACATTGAAACTTCTAATTTATTTTCCTTTTTGTTGTGTTTCTTTACATTTTTTTTTCATATTTCTACCATTATGCTATGTTCAAGGGGTATTCCTCAGGCATCCAGCTCATTATTTGCTTTCAGCTGAATTTGTTCTACCCTTCATCCCAGTTATTATTTTTGTTTAGTAAACATAATTTAAATTTTCATGATCTCTGGTAGACTTTTTGGTTATGATTATTTTTCTTATCATCTGAAAATACTATCCTGTTCAATTTTTCTCTATTTACTTTGTTGACATGGATTAAGGTTTTTTTTTTTTTTTTTTTGCTTGTTGAGTTTGTTTTTTTATCCAAACTTTTGACTTTCTGCAAATACTAGATGATTTCTGCTTTGAGGGCCTATCTCTGGAATTGACACTCCCATTGGCAAACTTCTGTATCCCTGGAATTTGTAGAGGGGCATAAGGTGGGCTGTGGTGCTGGGATCTGCATTCAGACTTGTTGCTAGTAAAAGTAGGACAGCCTCAGGTTAAGTTATTAAGAGGTGAATTGTCTTCAATCTCCTGGAAACTCAGCTTCCCCTAGTTGCCTCTGGCACCTGGGAACTCTGTCCTGTCTCTGACTGAGGCTCTGAAACTCTCAGATCTTATCTAGCTGTGGAAACCTCCATCCCAGATATCTGGCCCTTGGAGTGGCTCTTCTAGCTATTACAGCATGCTACTTTAACACATGGAAATATAGTATTTATTAGCATTTCTCTTCTTACCATTTTCCTGATAATGTAATAATCTTGGAACATTTTAACTACATTCACCCTCTTTCATTTTTTGTGCCCCTGTTTTAATGTATTTTAATATTCTTTATGCTTTTCACTATTGTTACTGCTTTCTGCTCTTATGAATTACTTATATTTATCTATTTACCATTTTCCCTCTCTTTTGCATATCAGAACTTGAAACAGACATAATTTTCATTTAGCCTGAAGAATTTTCTTTAGTATTTCCTTTGGTGTGTGTCTACTCATAATAAATTCTCTGTTTTTTTTTTTTTTTTTTTTTTTTTAACATTTGGTAAAAACATCTTTATTTCACCTTTTTTGTCAAGGATATTTTGACTGATATAGAATTCCTATTTGGCAGTTTCTTTTCTATCATCATAAATTTAAATATAGCATTCCATGTTCCATTGTCTTCTGGCTTTTATACTTTTTTTTCAAAGATTATATTTATTTATTCATGAAAGACAGAGAGAGAGGCAGAAACATAGACAGAAGGAGAAGCAGGCTCCCCACAGGGACCCTGATGCAGGACTTGATCCCAGGACTCTGGGATCATGACCTGAGCCAAAGGCAGCTGCTCAATCACTGAGCCACCCAGGTGTCCCTGGCTTTTATATTTTCTATGAGGAAATTATTTCTCAGTTTTATTGTTACTATGTGAAGGTCATATGTCTTTTGCTCTTTTTTTTTTTTTTTTTGTAGTATTATTATGATATTCCTGAATTTGGGCTTTCTTTATTGTCTTAGTCTGTTTGGGCCACTCTAACAAAATTCTACCAGACTGAGTACCTTAAACAGCAGACATTTACTTCTTAGGGTTCTGAAGGCTAAGAGGTCCAAGATGAGGGTGCTGGCAGATTCAGTTCTCGTGGAGAGCTCCTTTCCTGGCTCATAGATGGCTGCCTTCTCACTGTGTCCTCACATGGGGAACAGCGGACATTCTGATTAATTCTGATTCTTATAAGGTTAATAACCACATCCTGAGAGCTCTACCTAAACATGATTCTCTCCTGAAGGCTTCATCTCTGGATATTGTCACATATCAGGTTAGAGCTTCAACATATACATTTGTGGGAGGAACATAAACCTTAAGTCCATAACAATTATATTATTAATCTGAGGCTTGATGTATTTTGTCACTTTTTTAATATCCTCAGCCATTATCTCCTCAAGTACCTCTCCAGTATACCAGATTTCTTATGTCCCTATTTCTATTTTCTATATTTTAAGCTAAATGTTTGCATTTTTATATGCATGATTTTTATTTTAAGGCTGGACCTTATATTTCAAAATATTTAGAGATAATTTGAGGCTTTTAATAATGTTATCTATACTAATAGAGAACCTGTGCTTGTCCTGGCAAATATCTCTGCTAAGGACAAATGCTTTAACATAATTAGGGATTATGATGATTAAATGTTAGTGTTTATTTTCTGCAAGAGTTTGTCTTTTTCAAATTCATTTTTACTTTTATGATGTAGCTTTTAAAGCTCAGTTACAAGCTTTCTGTTTACCAGATATTCTTGTCCTTGGCAGTTCAGATTCCCTCAGCCCCATGACACTGATGAAACCCCATTCAGCTTCTCAGCTTCCTGGCAGCTATTTTTGAAATCACCCACCCTGGGGAAAAGTGGTGTCAAACATTAAGCTCGCTTCTCTTGATACCCCTTTTCTAAATCTTGTTGGTAAATATATTTTCTAACTTTATAGCCCTCTGACATATTCAAATAGGGTTTCATAGGTAGATAGATAGATAGATAGATAGATAGATAGATAGATAGGCAGATAAGGTCCAGCTTTTCTATTTGTTTTCTTTATACAATTGGTCCTAAATAATCTAGTTTATCACTGTGGGAAGCACAACCCCAAGGGGCCTATGTTTCAGTCTCAAGACTATCACTAAACTGCAAAATATTTCTTTTCCTCACTTTTTTTCCAGGGGAAGCCATTATCTGCCATGCTCACTTTATGGGAAATTGAGAAGATCACATAATGTAATAAATTAAAAGATGTTCAAACATGCAACCACATTCAGTACTTAGGCAATCTGCTCCCTCAAATGACAGCTAATTGTGCTAGGATCTATTGAACTCTTACCATCTGCCAGGCAGTGGTCTATGTAATTTATGAATGTTTATGCATTAATATTCCCAGACAATATTATTATTAAAGATATTACAAATGAGGAAGCTGCAGCACAGATCATTTAATTAAATTTCTAAAAATCATAGATCTAATATCAGAGGTGCCAGAATTCAACCAATGTTGTATAGAACTGGAGCTCTTGTTAAAATGGAGAAAGTAAACTCACAGAGTAGAAATACAAGTGGCCAATTAAGCTTATGAAAGTCATTATTTGTTCAATCAAATTTGAAATGCTAAAAAATTGGATACCATATTGGTGAAATTTTAACAGCATTGATATTTCATTCACTGGAGGATATATGTATTGGTGCAGTCTTTCTGGAGGGAAACTTTGCCTTATGCTTCAAAAGACTTAAAATGCTTATATAATCTTACTGAGTTTTGCAAGTTCTGAGATTATGTCCTAAGGAAGTTATTAGATACACTCACCAAGATGTATTAAGTAATATAACACAGTGCTTTAAGGGACATGATTGAAATGACATTATTCATGTAAATATCTTTTAGATGATAAATACTCAATAAGTTATTTTGTACAAAGATGTTAATTAAATATTGTTTATCATAGCAAAAAAATAGGAATAGGAATGATGCTCTACAATAAGATAGTAGTTAAATAAATTACATCCATATGTAGAAATATGATCTGCCCTTAAGAGTTCTATTTCCAAAAAGATTTAATGGCATAGGAAGGCACATAATATAAAAAGTGAAAAAAATCCCACAAAATATAAAATTGTGGATATAGGATGATTTCTAACATACATATTAGTGTGTATGTATATGTGTATACATTTATAATATATTATATAATCTATATTTTCAACCTTTTAAGTTATTTATTTCTATTGGGCTATCTACCCCTGAGACCCTATATTTTTATCTGTTTTCCTGTTACCTAACTACATAGAGAAAGTAGCCTCCCTCTAATACTAAAGTGCTACTGAGAAATAGCTTGGAATAGAGGCATGACAGGGAATTTTATTTTTTTATTATTTTATTTTCATCATAAAAATTTCCTATAGGCAGCATGCCCTAAATATATTTATACACAAATTTATATATCTCTGTGTGTATGGTGTTCGTGTATGTAGTAGCAGTGAGTACAAAAAATAAATTTGTCAAGTATGACTATTAATTTCTGTTGCATTGTAGCCTCTCAGATATCAAATCTTGTTCTTGAAGTTTTAACCTATTTGCAGCCCATACTCTTTGAAACTGACATGATAGATCTCTACCTTCTTGAACTTTCATCTGCATGGCATTAGGTTGACGACTGACAGTGGGCAATCCTTTCCTTCATTCCTGTCTAACACACAGCTTCTTTCCCTTTCCTTGCTCCCTTCTACATTTCCTGTTTGCTCTGCCATAGTTTAAAGGTTTTTGGTGCCACTGACATGTCTTCCTTCACACATTTAGCATTGCCTGCAGAGGATGGCTGAAAAAAAATTCTTATAACCTTTATAAGTGAACTGATTTTTTTTTTTACATTTTTCGTAATGAATAGGAAATCTAGATTTTCCCCATACTCTCAAGTATGATAATGTGGGTATACATGTGAGAGTGTGCATTTGATATGTGTGTGTTTTGCTCCAGCTACGACTGTGTACTCATTTCCAAAAGCATCTCATCTTACTTGGTTCCTGATAGAGTGCTAGTCTACCACCAAATATATCATTGTGTTCTTTGCTCCAGAGGCTAAGAAAGGGAGCTGAGAACTACTCTCGGGAAAATAGATCATCCAAAATATTTCACTTAGTGTAATTGACATCTTCATTTGTTTGTATTCTTTTTAGATTGCTAAGCATTTCTGACAAATATTTTTAAAAAGGCTTACCTCTTTTGCATTCATGTTGAACAGTTAGCTTTGGGTATTGTTAATTATTTATTAGAAAATGCTTTTCTCCTCCAATGTGTACATATCAAGAAGTTGTTTGTATGCATAAACGTGGCCGCCAGACCAAAAGATTTCCCAAAAGAATGTATCTCTGAATTTGACTATAGAATTTGCAATGAGAGTATATTGTGGGGGTGCAGAATGTCATATTTAGATGATTTTTCTACACATTAATTAATTCTATAGAATGAAGTACTTCTGTCTAGGACAGCTTTTGCTAATACTCAAAGAAAATATAGCATTAGTACTAGTGGACATTAGATGTCCCTGGAATCCTATTCAGTCTGTATCCTAGCAAATTATTTGGCTGGGGATCATTGAGTGTATTCTTAAAGGAATCAGGAACTCAGGTGATCCCAACAAAAGGTTAGTTTTTCCCAGGAGTTTTCTCTCCAGGATCCCAGAAAAGCACTTTGTGACTCCAGAGTCTGTGTCCTAGTGCCCTTTTACCACATCCCTTTGGAAATGTCAGCTCATAGAGAAAAGCAGCAACACATAGGACATCAGGGATTGTCTTTTAAATGCAAGCCCTAGAGAAAGATGTATGGGTCACTTTTCTGCCTTTTCTGCAGTGTAGACCAGCCCAGACTCTGCAGCATCATGCTGGGGAAGGGAAAAGTATAACATGCAAAAATAATCACTCAGAAGGTTTTTCCATAAAACATGCATATATTATTCATTCCACAAATGTTTATTAAGCTTACACTGGGTTGGTACCTAATGGAAAGGGTGAAGATGGGAGGCAGATTGCTGCTTGCCACTTGTAAAGAAGTAGATTCTCAGAAAGGATACTATTAAAACTCCAAACTGGTTGGTGGCAGACTTGAGGCTAGAATCTAGGGTCCTGCTTCTCTTCCCAAAAAGCGGAAGACAAATTCTTTGAATAATTCTCAAGTGTAGTATCTTTTATCTTCCTTCTCTGTGGTTTGCTCCTCTCCCATACAAACTACCTAATCTCTGATTCCAGTTAATCCTTTCTTTATTTATTCATTCACTCAAAGTAATATTTATTAAGGATCCATGTGTGACACAAATACTTCTGTCCCTTTTAAATTTATATTTCGTGATTTCATAGCATGTATTCTCATAAACCATCACAGATTTTTGAGAGTGAGATATAAAAACAGAAGAAAAAACGCTTAAAAGCAGCGCAATTAAATACCTATTTATGTTTCTATTGTTTCACCTACTAGTTAAAGCAATTCTAGGAATTTGTGTTTTTCTTTACTTATTTGGAAGATTGGAAATTCCAACTTCTCTAGGTCCCCAGAATCTTTTCCCAAGTGTCTTTCTATAATATCGGTCCACTCCTTACCCTTCTGTAAAATTGAAATTTTTCTCATCAGTGATTGGCTATGAGTGACTAGTTTAGCATTTTTTATTTCGTAAACTCTTTAGTTTTTTCTGTTCTGGATGCTGTATTGGAAGAATTCATCCTGACCTTCCCTTTTTTGTTCAATTAATGCCTTCTCAACTGGCTCTTCAAACTACTACTAATCTCCTGCCCTCTTACATCTGCTGCAAGGACTCTATAATTGAAAGAGCACTGTGAGAGGAGCAGCTTCTGGTGCATCAGAAGAACCTTAAGAAGTAATTGCCTATAATAGGATGCTGTTAATATCAGCAGAAAAGTGTGGCTTAGAAAAATATCCACCATCAAAAGACAAAGAAAGGTGGAAAGCGAACAGCAAGCTTTTGGTATACATAGCCTATCAGGTTACAGGCAGAGTGTTTCCCTAAAGAAATTGCTCGCAGTATCTGCAAATAATAAAAACTGATAATAGAATCATTGGTGAAGCTGGAAGAAAGTTAATATGAAAAAGGACATGAGGATTAATATGAATATTCCGTGAATTCAAGAAGCAAGCCAGAGAAGCATGACTGGGATAGCAGAGCATCTGAGAGACCTGTGCTGGCATCTGCCTCAGTCCTTGGCAATGTGCCTGGGAGCAAGTCACAACCTTTCTGAACTGTGGGGTCACTTGAATAGGAGTGACTAGGTCACTAGGAGTTGGCGTTGGCATTCACCCAGAATTTGAGAAAGAGAGGGATATCCTAGGTAGAAAGAATGAGATAACAGTGTGTGCAGAGGCTCAAAGGCAAGACAGGCTGGAGCAGAGATGAGTTGTGTCTGAGGACTTCCTGGTGACACAAGTAAACAGGTGCATAGAGAGTGGTGGGTGATGGGACCCAAGCAAAACACATATCACAAAATTATGCTATATTTGAACTTCTTGACAGTAGTAAAGTATTGAATTTCAGAGTGATACATAGACTCTGAATTTTAGGAGGATTTTTTGGGAAATAATGTGGAGATAAGCCAGAAGAGTTGAGCTGGAGGCAGAGGAAGTGGTGGAGGAACTGCTGTAAAATGGTGAGGGTCTGCTATAGGAGTTGGCAGCATCATTGGCAAGGGGAGGGTGTACTTAAGAGCTACTCAGAAGGCAAGGTTGATGGTGAATGAAAAGGAAGGGTCCTGGAGAGCTCTCAGATTTCTCACTTACCGATAGCGGTACCATTAACTCAGCTAGGAAGAACATACTGGGGGAGGGAGGCAAGGGTTTGATGGAAACAATATCTAGAGATATCTGATATTGATTAGACAATATCTAATTAAGTGTTAAGCTTGAGACCTCAAGCTTAGGTCTAGGTGGTGGTGAAGAGAGCTCTCAGGACTGGGGATATCAACTTGACAACACCTTACCTGCAGATCATAGCAATGGCTTATATGGTTACCCCCTGGACTGTGCATACTGAGGAGAGAGGGAAGGTGGTGGAGGTGGGGAACTGAAGGCTGTAAGTCATCAAAGCAGCCTGCTAACTGGTAGCAGTGACATCCAGGCCAGAGGGCTCAATGCAAGCAGAAAGTCAGATAGGTACATAAAGTCTGGGGCATGAGCTTAGGCACAACTTTTAGCAGAGGCACTGATTGCTCTAGGTAGCTTCATAGGAAAGTGCAATGCTGAATTTTGTCTGCAGGTTTCTTTCTTAAGAGCTATAAGTTCTGACACTTTTTGCTTCTTTAAAGCATCCACTCATCCATCTATCCATCACCTATCCACCCATCCCTCCATCACTCACTGGCCACTCAGGCCTAGGGCTAAGAACCAGAAAAATAGTGATGGCTATGTACATTTCCTGTCATCTAGGAGCTCCATCTGTGAGTCTGTGCAACTAGCTATAGAGGTCTGTTCTTCTGTCTGCCAAGAAAAGGGTAAGAACCAGGTCTTCACACCTGTCTAGGAAGGACAAGAGGACTAGGGTGTGCTACTCACCTGCTTAAAATGATTCTGTGACTCTCTAGTGCCATGGCATAAAGTTACTTGGCTTGATACACATGAGCTTCCCTTGCCTTCCTGTGTGTCCTAAGCTTCTGTCTCTGTGAACTGTACTTCACATTTTAGCAATACTGAACAGAGCACAGGATTTCAACCCAGGAAACTGTTTTCATTTTTTTATTTGCAATTCTTCCTCTTCTCATTTGTCTGAAAGACTCCAAATTTATTTATTTATTTAAATAGCACTAAGGCATCACCTTTTTTATGAAGTCTTTGCTAATTGTCTTAGCAGAAGTGACCTCTGAGTGTGTATCAAGAATCAACTTCATTTTAATTCAAATTGCAGAGTGGTCATTTCAACAAAATGTGACCTTAGACATAGTTACTTAAGTTCTTAGTCTGAATTTGAGTTCCTACTTTATGGTACCCACTTTATCAGCTAGTTATAATTAGAAATATATTTTAATACAGTATATTCACATATACACATGTATCAAGTGTCTTTTGCCTAATAAGTGGATCCTTAATAACAACTCCTACTTTTATGCAATAATAACTTTTTGTTTGCTTGCCTTTTTACTATAACAACTTTGATAATTTCTTTAGGACCTCATGGTTTCTCCTATCATTGCATGCATCATAGCCCCCATCCCTTCCTGTGGCAGCTAGTTTCCATGATTCTTCTATGAACCAGCCCTCTGTATTCATGACTTCTGAATATAGAACTGTTCTTTTAATTTGAGCTTGTTTGGGATTAATTTATAACCAAAAGAATGTGTCATAAGTATCTTTGGGTGACCTTCAAGGAAGCCCTGTGCTTTCTACAATGATCTCTTGGAACACTGGTTCTGGGTGAAATCAGACACCATGTATGATGTCTGAGTCCCTGACCCTACCGTGCTGAAAGAATCCCAAGATAGCTATGAAGAGAGATCACATCAAGGTGCAGATGCTTGGCCATCCCCAGCTGCTCCACTGTTCCAGCCCAGTGAACAGACCTGTAGATAAGGAAGCCATCTCAACATCCAGCCTTGTTGAGAGCTCAGATATTTCCAGCTCTGCCCAACATCTGACAAGCAAGGATCAGAAGGATTTCAAATGAGAATTTCCTTGTAGAGCCTAGTATATCAATCTATTGAGCAGCACAAGATTAGTGATACATGGTTGTTTTAAGCTGCATAATGTTGGAGTCTATAATAGAAAACTGGACCATTTTTCTCCAGAAAGTTCACCATCAGGTTGGAGGGACACACTTGCCATATGACATCCTCCTGTAAACTATGGGAGGGTCTAGCATAGCAGTCTTTGCTGTTCTGACTTATTTACCTATAGTCTTCCTGCTGGTCTGTTTGTATAATGGGGGCACAGACCATGCCTGTCTTGTCTGCTCCAGTACCTATCAGAGAATGCCTGTTATATAAGTAGGATAAAACACTCTTTGACTAAATATAATATTCACATTATATTATAATTAAATGTTTCCTCCTCATTCATGAATACCTATAAAATAAGGCTCAGTAAAATAGGATTAATCATTGTAACTACCACAGATATTTGTTGTAAGAAAAAGAAATGATATCTATGAAACCCTCTATAGGCTTGGCATATAGTCAGTGTTGACATATTACTTGGGTCTGCAGGTTAGACACTGGACCCAGCATGTAGTAGATGCTCATTATGCTGAACTCAGCAAAACTGAATGGACCAGAACAAAGGGCAACCAACCCAATGATGATCCTACAACCTCCTTCAACAATGGCACTGCACTGAAACTACAAGTGTCCCTTCTTGCCTCTCCTGCTCCTAGGGAGAGGACCAAGCCATGTTGCTGACTAGAAGGCATAGTTAAGGAAAAATATTGTATTCATGGTGCAATAGTGGGCAACACAATGGGTTAGAGGTTTAAGATGATGCTTACCTCTTCTCTGTACACCATGGACCTCAAAGCCCCAAACACTTTAGGCTCTGCAGCCACACACTCACTGTGTAGCCTTGGGAAGAAACAGGCAAAATGACCATCTCAGTCCACAATATCTCAATTTTTCCTCCTACTTTCATCCTGAGATAGATTCAAACAACTTTCTAGACCAGTTTTATGCTTTTTCTTCTATAGGAACAAAGCTCAGGAACTTTCTTTCATCCAAGATAAACCACTCTGCTAGTGCCATGAGTAGCTGTCTGGCCCACCATTTCCATAATCTTCATGGGTCCAGCTTCATGGTATTCACTTCTGGTGCTTGTTGGTGTGAAGCTGGGTCCATCTACTAATACTCCAGTCATCTCATCTGTCAGTCCATAATACTCTGAGATAAAGGTAGCTGGTGTATCAATTTGTAAAGCTTGAGTCTCTCCATGATTGATCTGACATTAGAAATTTTTTTTACAAATACAGTTATAATTTTATATGATAAACATTGATACAGGACTTATGATGTGTCAGGTACTATTCTAGTACTTTAGAAATATTAATTTACTTGGTCTTCCTAACAATCCTATAAATGGACATCATTATTATTATTTCTTTAGTAATAATAGTATTTCTGAGAGAAAGCCAAAGTATGGAAAGGCTAAGGCTAAGAGATAGCAAATAAATTGCAAAACTAGAGTTGCCAAATTAAGCCACATAACTTTTATGAGAACATAAAATATTTTAGTGTAAATATATCCCATATAATCTTCACTGTTTATCTGAAATTCACATTTAACTGAGAGTCTTGTATATTTTATCTGACAATAAAAGCAAAACAAAATGGAACCCAGGAAATCTGGCTCCCAACCTACCTGTCTCATATCCCCATCTGAACTAAGAGGTATTTGTGGTTTTAAAATTTTTAATTTTTAAATGAAAAAAGTCACCCAGAGAACTATCAATATGCTTTTCCTTGGGCCAAACAAATCTCAGTCCCAGAATTACCCCTACCACCATTTGTTCTCACTTGTTCATCCCATACCAGGTGCTTCTGTCATAGGAAACATTCTCATTAAAGCAGGAGAATCCTCTGGCATATCATGAATGGACATTTATAAAGAAAATGGAGAGGCAATACTATCCCATATCTTTTTTCTAGTTGAGGCTTCCTTTCCATGGGGTCATAGGAAAATGGAACTCACAAATAAGAGAATGTGGGAAAAAAAATTGCTCTCATCTCAGCTGGTCCTTTTCAAGTCCTTAAAACAGAAAGGCAAGCATTTCTTCCCCAAAGAAGGACGAGTTAGTGACATTTTCTCATTCTGCTGCATGTGATATTCACACTGTTTCCAATTATGTGCAGTGCAGCTTCCAAGAGTTCAGATTTAAAGGGCCACAGGTTTTCCTCTCAATTGGATAGAAGCACTTTAAATCATTCCCACCTCACACCAGCCATGGTCATTGTTTTCTTTATAGCTAACTTCCTTCTTTCAGTACAAAAGGTGGGAGGTTACTCTAAAGAAAGGCACTTATTTTTAACAATAAACCAAGATCATTGGAGAAGGTAGAATTAGACAGTTCCTGCAAAGTGAAAAAAAAAAAAAACCTAGAAACAAAGACATTACATTAAAAAAAGGTTTTTCAGGGAAAATGAAGAGTTATTGGCTTTTAAAAATACACAATATACAAAATAAAACACAGTGTTTTATTTTCCTGAGGTCACTTCACATTTCCAGGCTTTTAGCATCTGCTTCAATACTAAGAACATGCATATCTCAACAAGAAATACAACCTGTAATTTGATGAATATAGGTTCTTCTCTCTCTCTTTTTACAACATTGGTGACATTGTTCTCTGGATGCTCTGGTGGTGTATTACATAAAGCTATAGGTATCTCATGAGAACTTCAGGGGTAACTCACATTTTCTGATGTTTTGTAGTGATTGAGGGGCTAGAATTTTGAGTGAGACTTTTCATGAAGCAAATTGCCTGAGAAGAACTTGAGGAAAAATGTCTAATGATGTCAAGGATTGTACACATATGTGTGCATGTGTTCATGTGTGTGCAAGTGTGTGTGCCATGCTCAGGTATGCATGCATGTGTACATGCTTCTTGTGTGCTTTTGTGTGTGCATGTGTGTATGTGTATGTATTTGGGAGGAAGGTGGAAAGATTTTCTAGGATAGAATGTTTCTTTTTTGCGTAGGAGATAACACATATTAGTCCTGGAAGTCAGCTAGCTAGAACATCTGCTCAGCTATTCCTTTTTCTTCTATTCTTTCATGCAACTTGTATTTGCTTAATGATTGAGCCAAGGATGTCTGGTGCTGCCTGCTACAAATACTACAGTAAGTCAGAGCCGCTCTCAAAGGGGCTGCAGAAGGAGGCCTTGGTGGCAGGTGAGGGTTCAGTATATTTCTGCTAATTAATGCAGCATTTGGTTGTTTCCTGCTTTTTTCCTAGATTCTGAGAGCCCCCTCCTGTCCATGGTGAATAAGAGGGCTATTCTAGAAAGAACAATAGTGCTCCTTCCTAACTCAGGGACAAGATGCATTGAAACATCTGGAAGAGCATTTCTCAAGATGTGGTTGTCCAACCACTTTCATCAGAAGCCTTTGGGACATACAGAGTACTTGTTAAGCCACCAATCCAGACAATAATGGGGTTCTGGGTAGTAGTGAACATCCAGTTGCTTAGAGCAGAGCTCTCTCTCATTGCCAGTCAGTTTTCCTGCTTCATCTAGCCAGACCCAGCAAACATGCACAGGATCTGAGGGCTCCTGCAGTGTCGTCCTAAATCACTGGTGAGCTTCAAAACATTTACATGGCTTGGCATCTCCTGATGGCCAAGAGCAGCCTGTTATAGGTGTCAGGGACTCAGTGAAGGGGTGTTGATTATGACATTGGCATTTAGGAAATAGTGATACTGGAGGGCTCTACTTTGTCTACCCTATGACCTGTGTCTATGGAGGGGGTTATTCGAGTGTTTATTTAGGGAGCGAATATTCCTGAGGCACCTACCATGAATTGACACTATGAGTGTGGTAAGGAGCAAGGGGACTGACGACCATGGTGGGCTCCATGTCATACTTTCAGTGGACACAGAGAATGTGGAGTGGGGCCATGCTGAGCATCGAAGCACTCACTTCTGGCATTTATTTTGGAACATTTTTTTTTGGACTTGTGTCAAGCAGAATGAGTGACATAGAAAGAAAGTAGGATTTGAAGTCACAGTGACACTGGTTGAAGTTCTGGGAATTCCCCTTACCCTTGGTCCACTGACTTTGTAGAAATGACAACTTTCCTGAACCTCAGTGCCTACATTTCATAAATAATGACAGTGCCAGATTCACATTGCTCTTGTGAAAATTAAAATGAGATTGGTGATGTGGAAAATGTAATGTTTCGATGAGTTTCTGGCATATGGTGGGTAGTCTGGCATAGTTAGCTGGAGATACACAATAGGTCACTTGAATGACAGGGGCCTATGATGGGTAGGATAATAGTTCCCTGTATGTGTCCAGTTCATAATCCCAGCTTCTTGCAGGTGCTGTGTTACTATGCATGGCAAAAGGGACTTTGCAGATGTGAAAAAGTTAAGCATCCTGAGATGGGGAGATTATCTTGGTTTATTAGGTACACCGAGGGCTAATCACAAATGTCTTTGTAGGAGGAAAACAGAAAGCTCAGAGTCAGAGATGTGATGACAGAAGTCAGAGGGCACCTGGGTGGCTCAGTCAATTAAACGTCTGTCTCTGGCTCAGGTCATGACCTCAGGACCCTGGGATCAAGCCCCACATCAGGTTCCCTGCTCAGTGGAGAGTCTGCTTGTCCCTCTTCCTCTCCCTCTTTGCATTCCCCCCTCTCTCTCAAATAAGTAAATATAATCATTTTTTGAAAAAAAAAAAAAAAGCAGAGGTCAGAGTAAGAGAGATTTGAAGATGCTAAACCACTGACTTTGAGGGTGGAAGGTAGGGCCAGAAGCCAAAGAGCACAGGCAACCTCTAGAAACTAGAAAAGGCAAAGAAACAGGGTCTTTTGAACCTACAGAAAGGACATAGCTCAGTCAGTGCCTTATTTTTAGCATGAGCTTCAGAAAGGATGGATCTAGAAGCCCAGACAATGTCATTAAGATTCTATCACCTTCTGTCTCCAATTCTTCATTGTTCTTCATCATCAGTCAGATTATCTTCATATGATGACAAAAATGTCCACAAATAGCTCAGCCTTGTTTCCTGCCAAGTTAGGAGCCTTTGTAGAAAGAGATTTCTTTCTCAGTAACTGCAGAAAATCCCTGGCCTTTGCTCTCCTTGAGTAACATGCCCAGACCCAGGCAACCACTGTGGCCTGGTGAGCCCTCTCTCATGCCTGTTCCTGTGCCCATCCTGTTGCCTGAGCAATTTTTTTTAAAAAAGATTTTATTTATTTATTTATTTGAGAGAGATATAGAGAGAAAGAGATAGAGAACATGAGTAGGGGGGAGGCAGAGGGGGAAGCTGACTCCCTGCCAAGCAGGTAGCACAGTGCAGGGCTCTATCCAAGGATGTGGGGATCATGACCTGAGCTAAAGGCAGCCGCTTAACCAACTGAGCTACCTAGGTGCCCCTGCCTGGGCAAATTTTAATCCTACACAGTTATAGGAATGAGATGGGGAAAAGCTGGTTCCTGCAAAGAATACTAACGTGATAATATCAGGAAAACAGATGGTAGATGTTGGGAAGGCAGATGAACATTTGCTAGTTCCAGTCATTATTACTCAGGGTTAGACTTAGATTTGGATTTGGTCAAGAGTTAAATCACACAGGGGCTCCTGGGAAGTATTAGTCGTTTAAGCATCTGACTCTTGTTTTGGCTCAGGTCATGATCTCAGGGTCATAACATGGATCCCCATGTCCTTCATTTTTAGCATGGAATCTGCTTAAGACTCTCTCTCCCTCTCTCTTTGTCCCTCCTGCATGCTGTCTCTCAAATAAATAAACATCTTTTTTGAAAAAAAGAGTTATATTGCACAGAGTGTTTGACATGGACTCATACATAATTGTGTGGAGGAGACTCACATGAAAACAAACCAGCATAACAGAGGCTTGCAGGTGCTGTGGTGCATGGACACAGAGGTAGGGGTATGGTGACCTGAGGTAGGGACATCCCTTGGCTGTGATGATGTTCTAATTTATTGGGTAGATAGCCAGAGGCACTACCTTCACTGTAGAGCCCGCAGTGTCTTTCCAGCCTGGGTTCTTTAAATGGGATTTTGCATGGCACAACTTGCACCAACAGGAGTCATTGTGGCAATATTGAGAAGGATGGCTCAGAGAGTCACCTGAGAGCAGGGGAAAAATGAATCGTCCTTTTACAAACTCCCCAAATAATAAAATAAATCAGTTGGATTATTCAGTGATGGAAAGCTCTGGTCTCTGACCAGGGGGGCTCCACAAGTTATTACTGGCTAACAATAGCTTGTTCAAATGCTTGGGCACAGGAAAATCAAACTGTACAGGTCCTGGGAGAATCTAGTCAAATGAAAGAGGGAATCCATTCCAAGTGTGAGCTATTAGTTCTGCTCTGAATATCACCATTATTAACTGCAGGGCTTTAGTGAAATCTCAAACCTGCTGAATCTCAATCCTCATCAACTGTCCAGAAAAACGGCTGTGGCAGGTGCTAATTGGTGATTATAGGAAAGAATATCTTTGGACTGCAAAAAGTATGCCAGGTGCTAACAAGTTGTAATGACAGGCCTCCCCTGGGAGGGAGATGCTCTTTGGGTGAATTGTACTTGGCTTCTGTAGAAAACGATCTGTATCCCTTTTCCTTCCAGCCTGTTTCTCTCTGTCTCTTTTTCCTGCCCTCTGTCCCCAATCCTCTCTCTGCCCTCCCTAGGGCTCTGCTCAGATCAGATGCTGACTACACCCTCTGACTCCTCCAGCCTGAGCTTCTGCGTGGGAGAACTCCAATGTTTCTTCAGTTTCAGGCTCTACCAGCACAAGCTTTGTGACTTGTTCATGTCACCAAATATCTCTATTGATTTGATTTTCCTCAATCTTAAATTGGGGTCATAATTGATCTGACCTCAGAAAGTGGTTTACTGAGCACCGTGAAATACAGCACAGTGCTAGGAACACAGAGATGTTTAATCAGTTCCAATTCCCACTTAACCCTTCTTTTTCTTTCCCCAATGTTCACACCGTCATTCCTGACTGGATTATGAATTATAAAATGCCACACAGAGACACGACATTATTATTAATATTATTTATTTCCCCTCATTATATAGTATAACACTTGGCTCATCACAGATACTCATTAAATAATTATCAAATGATTATGGAAGTCCACTTCACTGACACTTTTTTTGAGGGCCCTTCTAATCATTCTCCTCTAGGAAGCCCTCAGATATTTGCTTGGTGCTTCCTACATGTATCTGTGGCCACTACACTGTTTTGTTATCAACAATGCATGTGCTCCAATGTCTGTTTTCTAGGCACGGTGCTCTCCCTGTGCTTTCTTGTCTCTTTCCTCACGTGTGGGCTACTGATTGCCACTTTCCCACTATTCCCACCCCCTGTGGCTTCTCTTGGGTTTGAATGTCCGTGCACTTGAAAGCTGCTTCTTGATGAGGCTATTGGTGATGTTAGTGATGGAGAGGGAGGGGCATGTTGATGTGCAAGGGAAGTGATTGGAGGCTGCCAAAGAACAATGGGGAGGGGACATTGAGATAATTTCAGGGAAGATGGGATGTTGGAGAAGGGGGAGGACTGGACAGAATCTTGACGTCTCCTCAGTGTAGAAAGAGAACACTCTGGGAACATGGGAATTATATTTTGTAAAGACATAGGGTATTTTTAATATGTCATTCATTCATTCATTATTAGGAAACCATGTTTGAATTTCAGAAGCATATCTTTACATATATTTGTATATATTATATCATATAATTATATTTATATATTTTTCCATGCCAAGGAAAGAGACATGAATTAAAGTTACAACCACATGCTTGATCACGATCTTACTTACTGATCTCTCACATTCAGATGTGTCATTTCTGTTTCTGTCATTTGGTTTTCAAAACAAAATTAAGAGATTATGATTATCACCTTGCATAGATTATCACCTTGCATGGATTATCACCTTGCAAAGACTCATGAAAAAATAATAATTGCAAGTTTTATAGAAACCAAACCTTTTGGCAGAGCCCATGGCATGTACTATCTCATCAGGATGCAACAAACGTGTGAGGTATGTATAGTCACCTTATTTTGACTTCTGAAAATTAAATTTTTTTAAAAAAGTGAATTATTTTTATGTTTGAAGATACACAGTGGTGGAGATTATCTCAGAAAATTGTAGAGCTAGAATTCAAAACTCTACCAGTTAGATTTTGCCATATGACAAACCACTTCAACATGTAGTGGCTTAAAACAATTTATATAGTTTGCAGATATGTGTATGGGGCTGTAAAGCTCTTGGTCCAGATTAGAACCTGGTTTCACTTCCTTGAATAGATTCCTACTCTGGACTCTTACCTTCACCTTCTCAGAAATCTTTTGTGTACTGTACAAAACAGCCCATGTCACAACTGGGTAACTTTGTCGCCTAAGTCCTGTCTGTGGAAAGTTAGGGGATGGGGGTCTTGTGGCATCTTGAAAAATCTCATTACCTTTTTTGTTCAAACTATTGCTCTTTTACTGTCAGAATTCTTTAAATATTTTGTGGACTTTCTATTCATCAGATTGTACTCCAGTCCATTTGGTGAAAGATACACCCATGATTGAGACATGCTTCCCTCTTATAGCCTTACAAATAGTTATCTTGGTTTATTCCCAGAAATCTTTCTTTTGGTGTGATTTTTAATGGGATTCTTGTCTTAATTTCTCTTTCTGCTGCTTCATTTTTAGTGTATAAGAATGCAACAGATTTCTGCACATTGCTTTTGTATATTGTGACTTTACTAAATTCATTTCTCAGTTCTCTGACTTTTTTGGTGGAGTCTTTAGGGATTTCTGTATAGAGTATATAGAGTATTCTATTTCCTCAAAAAATGCAAACTCTAATGCAAAGGATACATGCACCTCTATGTTTTTGGCAGCATTATTTACAATTGCCAAGATATGGAAGCAGCCAAAGTGTCCATCAACAGATGAATGGATAAAGATGTGATAAATATATATATATATATATATATATATATATATATATATATATATGTAATGGAATATTACTTAGCCATAAAAATGAAACCTTGCCATTTTGCAATGGCATGCATAGAACTAGAGAGTATGATGCTAAATGAAATAAATCAGAAAAAGACATAAATATATATGATTTCACTCATGTGTGAAATTTAAGAAACAAAGCAAAAAAGCAAAGGGAAAAAAGAAAGAGAGAGACAAATAAAGAAACAGAGTCTAACCTATTGAGAACAAATGGATGATTAGCAGAGGGGAGGTAAGAAGAGGGACTGGTGATGGGGATTAAGGGATGCGCTTGTGATGAGCATCGAGTGATGCATTGAAAGTGTTGAATCACTGTATTAGATACCTAAAATTAATATAACACTGTATGTTAACTATACTGGAATTAAGATAAACTAAAGTATAAAATAAAATAATTAATTATCTTGGGTTTAGCTTTTTGTAAGAGCAAACCCTTAAGATGCTTCAAAGCATCCTTGTTTTGTTTAAAGAGTCTACTAGGCAACCATGGTAAATCTTTCACCATGGTAAATCTTCTTAACAAAGGAACCTGCAGCCACATTTTGTTTTGACTGTTGGCCCAAGACCTATTGTCACTTAGAATTTTTTTCTACTTGGGGACTAAGAATGAGAAAAATTTTGTTTTCTAACCCAACAAATATAGGTTTCTCCAAATACCCTCTGTCCTCTTCATGTAGTCTGAATGGTTCTTTCTTTACTTTATTCCTCTTGTGATATTTTATTAGCATTGCTGCATCCAACTGACACTACAGAATTCTGTCTGGAGAACTCCTTAGCCAGATCAAAAGTTATAAATTATATGCTCCATTCCTTAACTTATTCCAGGAAACAGCTTTGCAAATTGCTTTATTTTTTATTTTTTTTGCAAATTGCTTTATTGTGCAAAATATGTCATTGTTTTTCTAGCTGTTCTAGCAGCTGCCTTATCAGTATACTAGCCTCCACTAAAAGTTTCCTACCTTTACTAAGGATTTCCCCACTGTTTTCCTGGGTTCATTCACTGGCCAGTTGCAAAGTCAAGGCCAACTGTTTGAGGGTTTGTGATCAGCAGTAGCATACCACATCTAAGTAAGTGATTCCTTATCAGTTCGCTTTTGCTGCATTATGAATCATCCGAAAGCACAGTGGCATAAACAATAACCATGTATTTAGCTTACACATTTTGTTGGCTCTCTGGGCAGTGATTTGATTCTCTCATATGTCTGCACTGAGATAGTAGGTTGGCCGGTTGTTGGATTGTCTAGGGTAGTCTCACATGTCTGGCAGTTGGCTGAAACAATAAGGGAGACAAGGCAACACATGTAGGCTTCTTCAGGCTTCTTCACTTGGTGGTAGCTCAAGCATTCCCAATATAGCAAGAGAGCAAATTTCACCAAGCAATTAGTTTTCATGCCTCTATCTATCACATGATGGCTGATGCTCCATTCGCCAAAGCAAGTCATGTGGCCAATCCAAATTCAACTGCAGGAAAAACAGACTCCATCTCCTGGTGGAAAAGAATGAAATGAAATATGGCCAATTTTTAAATCTATAACAAAACTTTAGTTGACCTGAGTCAACAGTTTAGCATTTAATCACTGTTCCACATAGCCTCAAGTTAAACATTTCACTAAAATCCACAAAGTCAATGAATTGCCTAGAAAAAATATGTTAAATTTCAAATACCAAACTAATACCTAATAAAAAGTAAAATATAATTCTCTGCCTTAGATCATTATAACTACATAATGATGAGAGCAGTGAGATATTTTGGAAACTAGAAGAAAGTTCATACATTATTATAGGATTATTGGTCTATACTCTTCTGTAATTCAAATGTCAAGACAAAAAAAATAAGGAAATTGGGATGGTGAGTAAAAGTTTCAATTTGTTGGAAAAAAATAGATGGTTTATCCCTAGGCACACAGAGATAGGTTCTTTTCTTAAAATGATTTTATCTATTTATTCATGATAGACACACACACACACACACACACACACACACAGAGAGAGAGAGAGAGAGACATAGGCAGAAGGAGAAGCAGACTCCATGCAGGTAGCATGATGTGGGACTCAATCCTGGGACTCTAGGACCATGCCATGAGCCGAAGACAGGCACTCAACTGCTGAGCCACCCAGGCATCCCAGGTTTAAGTTATTTTAAAGGAGTAGAAGTTTCATAAATCCAGGACAATGTAGCTAGGTGTCTTGCTTCATTCCATGCCAATTTAATAATCATAGCATCTCTCACTTTATTCACAGTTGGCAATTTGCATAGCTTCTTATTTTCATTCATTCACTTAACTTTCAAAGTGCCTGAGAGTCATATAATACTGATAGCACACAGTATTATCGCCATTTCAAAGAGTGCTGAGATTCACTCAGATGCCTCCCCCCCCCAAAAAAAAAATTGTGTCTAGGCAGAAAGAAAAGAGAGAAAGGGACCATGACTAGAAGTAAACCATAAGGATATGAGCATTGGCCAGAGGATAGGCATTACAGCAGTCAGAAACTTGCTTGAGAGAATCAATGCTTAGAAATGCTAAAACTGTGAGTCAAAGACAGAGCTTTAGAGATCAAGAGGTTCCTGTTTTGTTTTTTTGTTTTTTTTCAGAAATAACTTTCCTTAGGGACAAGAAGACAGACATGAGGCCAGAAGTGAGAATGTAGGAAGCAGAGGAGAGTACATGGACACATGAGCTGCTAGATGCTCACAGGCAGCTTCCCAACTGTAGCAAATGATTTCATAGTTCAGGATTCTGGGTTCTTTCAAAAGAAAATGTTGTCTTGGAGGGCTAGCTCTCTGGATATTAAAACAATTAGGAGATAAATTTCACACATGCAAATGAGATATTTATATCAGTAAAGAGGTCATTTGTATATAAGCAAAAACAGTCTTTTAAGATAAAAGTGTGACAACTGGAACATGCATTTTGCACCAGATTTTAAGTGCAGTGAGTACCTTATGTATTGGGCTTCACTTATTTACTTGTTATTTTCTTCATTCAGTAAATGTTAAGTGCCTAATAGATGACAAGAAATTTCTGAAGCATCAATAGTATATGGATGAATAAGATCTCCACATCTAAATAGCTCATGGCCAAGGGCAGTGCTGTCCAGTAGAAACATGATGCAAGGCGCATATGTACTTCCTGGAAGCCTTCCAGTAACTCACAGCTCATCTCAGTTCAATCTAGTCACATCTTCAGTGCTTAATAGCCACATGTGGCTCATGACCACCAAATTGGATGGCACAGATCTGGGTGGGGGACACAGGGTTGTAAAAATTATCATATAATTTAAAAACTCTTATGACAAAATTTTCACACAGTACAATTAATGGAGGTCTGGGTTTTAAACTCCTAGATTACCCAAATGTTTATAATAGGTTCCTAGAGTGTCCCATGTATGTCTGGGCTGGAGGGGGAAAAAAAAGGACTATTCCATCTTTTTTTTTTTATTCCATCTTTTAATAAACATGAGAATTGCTTTATGCTACACCCTCTCTTCAAAATTCAAAATGCATATTTATAATATTAAAAGGTATGAGAAGCCCTGCAGAAAAGAAATGACCTTCAGTATGCTCACCCCAACATTTTCTCACAGTTACTGACAAGAGAACCCCTCCACATATTTCTTTCTTTTTTTTTCTTTTTTTATCCCTCCACATATTTAATAATTATAAATAACTGTGAGAAACACTTTGGAAGAAACCTATTTAAAGAGTGTGAGCTAAAAAAAATAAAATAAAAAATAAAGAGTGTGAGCTCTAATAAATAGACTTATTTTGGACAACTGGGGGTTCTATTTCGACACTGGTCAATATCTGTATCTATCTATCTATCTATCCATCTATATATTTTTTTTTTTTTGCCCTGAAATACCTAGTTCAATTTTCCTGCCATGGGGAAGTCTAGTGAACATACTTTGATCCTCCCAGTAATCTATGCCTAAAACACACAGCTTCTTCTGTCTAAAATGGCCTTCCTTTCTTTTCCCTCTGCTCTTAGAAAAATTCCTTACTGTTTTTCAAGACCCAGTCCAAATATCACATTTCCTCAGACTCTTTCCCTGACTTCTCATGGCAGAAGTGAAGTTCTCTGTGTATTCAAAACAATTGTTATAACTACCTATGTACAAATTTAACCTCCTTAACACAGGGAAGGGGCCAGTCCTATCTCTCTCTATATCCCCAGAACCTGGCACAGCTACAGGCATGCACTAGCTATTCCCCAAATTTGTTATACTTTGCCCCCACTCATTACTTACATCCCACTAATGAGGGGGCATTCAGTTAAGATTTTTTTCCCCACTACTTTAATGATACATTGACATATAACATATGTCATATATGACATAACATAGAAGTTTGATGGACAGTGTGAGGATTAGATACATGTATATATTGCAAAATGATTACCACAGTAAGGTTAGGAACACCTTATTATTAGCTAGATAGCTAGTCAACCATTCCTTCAAATAGTTATGTGTATGTGTGTGTGTGTGTGTGTGTGTGTGTGGTAGTGGTAACATTTACAATCTGCTCTCATATATAATACAATAGTGACAATTATAGTAACCAGGCTGTGCATTAGATTTTCAGTCCTTATTTATCTTAGAATTGGGAGTTTCCAAACTCCTTTGACCAACATTTCCCCAGGACCCCTGCTCCCAGCCCCTGGCATCTGCCGTTCTACTCTCTGTTTCAATAAATTTGGCTTTTTAAAATTGTGGTTTATTTTTAGTATCAGGAATCGCTCTGCTTCTTGTCCTTCTAGTGCCCATTCCAGGCTCTGTGAGGGTACAGTGAGGCCTGACCTGGGCAGCAGGGCAGCCACTGTTTTCTGGTGGCTGCAGCTGTAAGATTGCTCACCCTTTCTGCCTGACCCTCCCTGGACCCCTGGTCTGCTTCCTTGACTTCAGTCTTTGTGATGAGGCTCCTAGTGTATGGCCTCGGTTTGGCCCTACTGAGGAACAGCTAAGGCATCAACTCTACGCTTTACTTTCACTTTTGCAAAGGTCAGAGGTCTAATTCTGCAGTCTACCTACCCGACAGCCTGATCCGCAGCTGACCTTTGCTCCTCTTCTTTCAGGATCCACTTTACTATGGACTATCTTCTCGTCCCACCACCAAACTCCAGCCAGCTGTGACCACAGACTTGCCAACAATAACCTGCCCAGAAGTTAATCCGTTTCATGGATCCTCCAGTTCTGACTCTGTTCCCTGTGTCTGTGACTCTCACTTTGTCCCTTCATCCTTTGAACAGACCTCTCTCCACTTAGATACTGTCAGGCTTTTGCCTTCTTAATTTACTATACTCTACTCAGGTCTTCTTTCTCCTTGATCTTGTCATCTCTTTCTACCATGTTCTACTGATGGAATGGAATCTACTTCAAGTCTTCTTGGAATGAAGTAGAAATTACACAGCAAATACCCTTTTTTCTTTTATCCTTTTTCACATACTAGACTTGTCTTAGGGAATAGTCCCTGACAGTCCCATTGAGTGGATTCAGATTAAAAAAAAATCAGGAGATAAACATGTCTAATTATTTTTCTATTTCATATGCCTAACTTAATCATGAAGCAAGGGCAAGGGGCTTTTGGATTCTGTGTCTCTGGTTAATAAAAACTACACATCACTGTAGTTGCAATGTTATGAAAATGAGAATTATTTAATTTACAGCCTTTCTTACACCAGCCTTAAGATTTGAAAAATTAATTACCAAATGACATATTTTACAAAACTAAGCTAAAAAAAGGGAGGCAGATGAATGCAAGAATCAGGGGCATTTTTACAAGATAACATCCCAGAGTCCAGAGAGAACAAGCACTCTCTGTGGCTCCTTTCCTGCTGCTGATTTTCATGACCCTTTTCCCCTGGGGGCTGGAATGGGGAGCAGGGAATGAGTCCAGCAGGCTGACTGGTATGAAATTCTGACTCCCTCTTTAACCTGCTGCATGCCAAGGACAAGATCCTTACCTCTTTGAGACTCAATATGCGCATATGTAGCGTAGATGGGTGTTTCTTCTTACCTCATAAGGTTCCTATAAGAACTAAATGTGGAAACATATGCAAAAAGCTCCTAGCCAAAGGGAAATCCCAAGAAGTTTTCAATAATTATCTATTGTTCCCATTCTGCCATGCTTGTTTCAAGCTGGGACCTGCAGATCCTATGTATCTTCACTCAGTGCTCCCCTGGCTCCTTTCCATCATAATCTACCTCTACCTCTTATGATGTTAGGGATCAGAAAACCTGAATATTTACACCCCAGCTAACACATGTCTTTCCTACATCTTCCTCGAACCTTCATTTCTTGAGTCAATTAGTTTGTTTTGCCCTTGTCACTGGAAAATGACCTCTGCCCCAAGCACACACACAGAAGTTAAATGTCCACTTTAGAACTGAAATATAGTTATACATAATTGCACCCACCCCCTCATTAAACAGGTGGGGAAAATAAGGCATAGAAAGGAGATGTGAGCCGCTAAGAAATATGCAGGTAGGGAACTCAGGCCCTTGATTCCTCTGTATTGTCCTCAGAGCATGCACTTTGTTGTATTCAGAAGTTCCAAGATTCTAAACCTAGTTATACCATTTACTAAGTGTGTGATGCTTGCCATCTGCTTAGTATCCCTGAGCCTATTTTCTCATCTATAAACTTGGCATAGCCTTTTCTGGATTGGGTACAAAATATAATTACATTCTTTGGAACACTCAGATGATTTAGGGTTCCCCCACTCAAACAATTATGAGAATGTTGTTCTCTGTCCTTATGATCCTTCCTGCTGAGAAGACATTTGAGTGAGTTTATTCAGGCCAAGAAGTCAATTCTGAATATTGTCAACTCCAAGGAAGGGACGCAGTGCACTTTCAGTCCTTTTGCTTGTTGTAATGAACACACAGTGTCACTGATATAACTCAATTGGCCTGTTCATTCACAACATCTTGTTTGTCCTTGTTGGATCACCACTGCAGTGTGATGGCTGGAAAGCTGAGTACATCCCCCATCCCCTACAAGATGGGGTGCAGGAGTCTGCAGCTGGATTGGAGGTTGGGTATGAAGGAGGAATCCCCCTTCCACAGTGTTATGGTATGTATCTGTGATTTCTAAGATCACACTATAGATCTTGACTACCAGTTAAGCTTTTTAGTAGCCCAGTTACTCTAATTTTTACTTTTCTATTCAACCATGTTCATAAAACATGGCCAGTCTCAGAATGGTTGGGTCTGGAAGATTGCTGTTCAGAGACTCCCAGGGCCCTGAACCATTCCTATTTCCTGATCTCCTAAGCCCAAATATTGAAGATGTGGCAAATCCATTCCTCTTTCCTATTCCAGGATGAATAGCATTTTTCCTGATGAAGATACCACCCATTATCTCAGGCTGAGATGGTGCCTTCCTTCTAGGAATGCTATGAAGGTACAGCCTAGACATTTGTAGAATGTGGGTGCTCTTCTTTCACTTCTGCCACTTAGGATGAAGAAAGTCTTTTTAAAATCAAATCAACAAGAATGGAAAGAATACACCTAGAACTGAAAGAAAACTGAAACAAATGAATGTAATTATGTTTTAAATGAATACTCTAAATACACTGAGAGGGAAAAGGAAATAAATAACCTTTTTTCCCCAAAGATTTTATTCATTTATTCATGAGAGACATATATAGAGAGAAGCAGAAACATGAGCAGAGGTGAAACAAGCTTCCCTCAGGGAGCCTGATGTTGGACTCGATCCTGGGACTCCAGGATTGCTCCCTGGGCCAAAAGCAGATACTCAACTGCTGGCGTTCCAATTATGGAGCTTTTTAGATGTAATATAGAGTTGAGCAAATAATTAAACATGTTGAAGCTATCGGGAGACAAGACACTCCCTGTGGAAGAAGCGACATACAAATATGGATGGGAGGTGGATTAGAATGGAAGGTATTGATGTGAACTCAGGATTTCTAAAATATGTATAATACATGTGCACAGGCATGCTTGTTTGCACAGGTGTATACATACATATGTAGGTGTGTGTGCATGTGTGTATATATATATATAAATATAAATATATATTTTTTATGTGAAAAGTATGTAGCTATTTCCTATCTCTGTCTGCTGAAAGAGTCAGGAAGAAAAACCATTCTAGCAGCAGTGAGTACCCTGGTATTTATCTCTAATACCATCCCCATTAAAATGTACTTGGGCCAAACAGAAAAATGGGTGTTCAAGGCTGGCCAGGATACACATAAGTTTGGAACATCTTGTATGCCAGAAAGTAAAAAAATGTTAAAAATAAAATAATGAAGGCATGTTGCAAGAACATAGAAGGGATTTCTGAAGGCCAAATATGGGACAACTTGAGAATCAAACAATTAAGCACAGTAATGAACTGTGAACCATTTAAAATAGAAATGTGTGAGTCAGTGTTGATGATAGACTGAAAGACTGATGAACAGGCAGATAATTGGGAAAATATTTTACAGTAAAATGCTGAAGGTCATCTGTTAAAGGTGGAGGTCCTGCCTAGAATTTGGCAACTAGGATAATAAAGATTGTATTAGGCAAGAATCATCAATGGATGCCAAATGAAGGAAATTTTTGATAAGTAGAAGGATATTTGCATAGGCTCACAATATTTCCCTACTGTCTGGTTATTAGTTGCAAGGAGGGAAAAATAGTCCTTATGTGGTGGAAAAGTTGGGAAACTCACTGTCTAGGTGATCAACAGTCACATTATCTGTGAAGGATAGATGGGAGTCCATACGCAATATCCTAAGAGGAACACAACATCAACTATGCAGAATTGCAAGAATATAAAACCTTAATCTTAATATGAAGAAACATCAGACAGATCTAGAATGAGAATAGTTGTATTTAATCAAAAAGAGGAGATTGTATTCTTCAAAAATGGCAATATCATAAAAGTCAAGGAAAGGCAATGGCAATGTTCTAGATTAAAGGAATGGAAACCGGTATGACAACTAAATGGAGTACCTATGAACTAGAGAGGAGCAATGCTATGAAGAACATTACTAGGCCAACTGAAAAAGTTGGATCAGAACAGTAGGTTAAGTAAAAGTCCAGTACTCATAAATTTACTGAAGTTGATCATGGTACTGTGCTTGTGTAAGATCATATCCCTATTAGGAAATGCACCCTGAAGTATTTAGGGGACAGATATTGGTGTATTTCATACTCTCAGGGTTTTTTTTTAAATAATAGATTTATTTTTTATTGGTGTTCAATTTACCAACATACAGAACAACACCCAGTGCTCATCCCATCAAGTGCCCCCCTCAGTGCCCATCACCCATTATTTTCAACTTAAAGTAAAAATGATGTTTTTGATTTCGTCTGTGTGGAGAAAGCAAATGAGGACCTCTTGTGAAGAGCTTATGATGAAATGGAATGGAGTTGACAAGAACACCCAGGGAAAGGGGAACTGGAGAACAACTTCCTGCTTTTTAGATTTGCCCCAGGTCACATCTCCTTCTCTTACATAAACATCATGCAAAGTAATGAGTGCATATTTCCCAGCTCTGAACTCTCTTTAAGTCACACTATAAATGTCAGAAATAATCCCATGCTTAACAAATCAAATCTATTCCAGCACTTAATTATATCCCTTTGTTCTCACAAATCACTTGTGCTTAGAAATACTTTGAGGGAAGAGCAACCATAAAACAATTAACCATTTGCTCTTAAATGATGAACTTGCCAACACACAGAATAACACCCAGTGCTCATCCCGTCAAGTGCCGCCCTCAGTGCCCGTCATCCATTCACCCCCACCCCCCGCCCTCCTCCCCTTCCACCATCCCTAGTGAGTTTCCCAGAGTTAGGAGTCTTTATGTTCTGTCTCCCTTTCTGATATTTCCCACACATTTCTTCTCCCTTCCCTTATATTCCCTTTCACTATTATTTATATTCCCCAAATGAATGAGAACATACACTGTTTGTCTTTCTCTGATTGACTTACTTCACTCAGCATAATACCCTCCAGTTCCATCCACGTTGAAGCAAATGGTGGGTATTTGTCGTTTCTAATGGCTGAGTAATATTCCATTGTATACATAAACCACATCTTCTTTATCCATTCATCTTTCGATGGACACTGAGGCTCCTTCCACAGTTTGGCTATTGTGGACATTGCTGCTAGAAACATCGGGGTGCAGGTGTCCCGGCATTTCATTGCATCTGTATCTTTGGGGTAAATCCCCAACAGTGCAATTGCTGGGTCATAGGGCAGGTCTATTTTTAACTCTTTGAGGAACCTCCACACAGTTTTCCAGAGTGGCTGCACCAGTTCACATTCCCACCAACAGTGCAAGAGGGTTTCCTTTTCTCCGCATCCTTTCCAACATTTGTTGTTTCCTGCCTTGTTAATTTTCCCCATTTTCACTGGTGTGAGGTGGGATCTCATCGTGGTTTTGATTTGTATTTCCCTGATGGCAAGTGATGCAGAGCATTTTCTCATGTGCTTGTTGCCCATGTCTATGTTTTCCTCTGTGAGATTTGTCTTCATGTCTTTTGACATTGAGAATGATATTTGCTGTGGGCTTTTTGTAGATGGCTTTTAAGATGTCGAGGAATGTTCCCTCTATCCCTACACTCTGAAGAGTTTTGATCAGGAATGGATGCTGTATTTTGTCAAATGCTTTCTCTGCATCCAATGAGAGGATCATATGGTTCTTGGTTTTTCTCTTGCTGATATGATGAATCACATTGATTGTTTTATGAGTGTTGAACCAGCCTTGTGTCCTGGGAATAAATCCTACTTGGTCATGGTGAATAATTTTCTTAATGTGCTGTTGGATCCTATTGGCTAGTATCTTGTCGAGAATTTTTGAATCCATGCTCATCAGGGATATTGGTCTATAATTCTCCTTTTTGGTGGGGTCTTTGGTTTTGGAATTAAGGTGATGTTGGCCTCATAGAACAAGTTTGGAAGCATTCCATCTCTTTCTGTCTTTCCAAACAGTTTTAGTAGAATAGATATGGTTTCTTCTTTAAACGTTTGATAGAATTCCCCTGGGAAGCCATCTGGCCCTGGACTTTTGTGTCTTGCGAGGTTTTTGATGACTGCTTCAATTTCCTCCCTGGTTATTGGCCTGTTCAGGTTTTCTATTTCTTCCTGTTCCAGTTTTGGTAGTTTGTGGCTTTCCAGGAATGCGTCCATTTCTTCTAGATTGCCTAATTTATTGGCGTATAGCTGTTCATACTATGTTCTTAAAATTGTTTGTATTTCCTTGGTGTTGGTAGTGATCTCTCCTTTCTCATTCATGATTTTATTAATTTGAGTCTCCTCTCTCTTCTTTTTAATAAGGCTGGCTAATGGTTTATATATCCTTTTAATTCTTTCAAAGAACCAACTCCTGGTTTTGTTGATCTGTTCCACAGTTCTGGTCTCGATTTTGTTGAGTTCTGCCTGAATCTTTATTAACTCTCTTCTTCTGCTGGGTGTAGGATCTATTTGCTGTTTTATCTCTAGACATTTAAGTGTAAGGTTAGCTTTTGTATTTGAGTTCTTTCCAGTTTTTGGATGGATGCTTGTATTGCGATGTATTACCCCCTTAGGACTGCTTTTGCTGCAGCCCAAAGATTTTGAACGGTTGTATCTTCATTCTCATTAGTTTCCATGAATCTTTTTAATTCTTCCTTAATTTCCTGGTTGACCCTTTCATCTTTTAGCAAGATGTTCCTTAACCCTCATATGTTTGAGGTCCTTCCAAACTTTGTGTTGTGATTTATATCTAATTTCAAGGCTTTATGGTCTGAGAATATGCAGGGGACGATCCCAATCTTTTGGTATTGGTTAAGACCTGATTTGTGACCCAGTATGTGGTCTATTCTGGAGAAAGTTTCATGTGCACTTGAGAAGAATGTGTATTCAGTTGAGTTTGGATGTAAAGTTCTGTAGATATCTGTGAAATCCATCTGGTCCAGTGTATCATTTAAAGCTCTCATTTCTTTGGAGATGTTGTGTTTAGAAGACTTATCGAGTATAGAAAGCGCTAGATTGAAATCACCAAGTATGAGTGTATTATTATCTAAGTATGTCTTAATTTTGGTTATTAATTGATTGATAAATTTGGCAGCTCCCACATTCGGGGCACATATATTGATGATTATTAAGTCCTCTTGTTGCATAGATCCTTTAAGTATGATATAGTGTCCCTCTTCATCTCTCACTACAGTCTTCGGGGTAAATTTTAGTTTATCTGATATAAGGATGGCTACCCCTGCTTTCTTTTGAGGACCATTTGAATGGTAAATGGTTCTCCAACCTTTTATTTTCAGGCTGTAGGTGTCCTTCTGTCTAAAATGAGTCTCTTGTAGACAGCAAACAGATGGGTCCTGCTTTTTTATCCAGTCTGAAACCCTGTGCCTTTTGATGGGGTCATTAAGCCCGTTCACGTTCAGAGATACTATTGAAAGGTATGAGTTTAATGTCATCAGGATATCTATTCAGTCCTTCTTTTTGTGGATTGTTCCAATGAACTTCTTCTTAAAGGGGAATCTTAAGAGTCCCCCTTAAAATTTCTTGCAGAGCTGGTTTGGAGGTCACTTATTCTTTCAGTTCCTGCCTGTCTTGGAAGCTCTTTATCTCTCCTTCCATTGTGAATGAGAGCCTTGCTGGATAAAGTATTCTTGGTTGCATGTTCTTCTCATTTAGGACCCTGAATATATCCTGCCAGCCTTTTCTGGCCTGCCAGGTCTCTGTGGAGAGGTCTGCTGTTACCCTAATATTCCTCCCCATAAAAGTCAGGGATCTTGTCTCTTGCTGCTTTAAGGATCTTCTCTTTATCTTTGGAATTTGCAAGCTTCACTATTTTTTTTTATTTTTTTTAATTTTTATTTATTTATGATAGTCACAGAGAGAGAGAGAGAGAGAGAGAGAGAGAGAGAGAGAGGCAGAGACACAGGCAGAGGGAGAAGCAGGCTCCATGCACCGGGAGCCCGATGTGGGATTTGATCCCGGGTCTCCAGGATCGCGCCCTGGGCCAAAGGCAGGTGCTAAACCGTTGCGCCACCCAGGGATCCCTCAAGCTTCACTATTAAATGTCGAGGTGTTGAACGGTTTTTATTGATTTTAGGGGGGAATCTCTCTATTTCCTGGATCTGAATGCCTGTTTCCCTTCCCAGATTAGGAAAGTTTTCAGCTAGGATTCGTTCAAATACATATTTGCCCTCTGTCCCTTTCGGCGCCCTCGGGAACCCCAATTAAATGTAGGTTTTTCTTCCTCAGGCTGTCATTTATTTCCCTTAATCTAACCTCATGGTCTTTTAATTGTTTGTCTCTTTTTTCCTCAGTTTCCCTCTTTGCCATCAACTTGTCTTCTATGTCACTCACTCGTTCTTCCACCTCGTTAACCCTCATCGTTAGGACTTCTAGTTTGGATTGCATGTCATTCAATTGATTTTTAATTTCTGCCTGGTTGGATCTAAATTCTGCAGTCATGACGTCTCTTGAGTCCTTTATGCTTTTTTCTAGAGCCACCAGTAGCTGTATAATAGTGCTTCTGAATTGGCTTTCTGACATTGAATTGTAATCCAGATTTTGTAACTCTGTGGGAGAGAGGACTGTTTCTGATTCTTTCTTTTGAGGTGAGGTTTTCCTTCTAGTCATTTTGCTCAGTGCAGAGTGGCCAAAAACAAGTTGTATTGGGAAAAGGAGAAAAAGAGAAGGTAAGAAAAGAGAAAAAAAAGAAAAAAGGAAGAAAAAAAAAGGAAAAAAAAGAAGAAAGAGAGAAAGAAAAAGAACGAAAGGTGAAAAAAAAAAGGGTGGGGGAAGCAATGAGAAATCAAAAAGAAAAAAAAAAAACACGGGGGAGTATCTTCTGATTCTGTATACTTTAAGTCCCTTGACACCCCCTGGATCTTGTCCGTCCAGCTGGTCTTCTGGGGGAGGGGCCTGTTGTGCTGATTCTCAGGTGTTAGCACTTGGGGGAGCTGCTCTGCCCCCGGCCTGGTGCAGGGCTCAGGGGGGGTTGTTTACCCCGCGAGGCCCCAGGAGGAACAACCGCAGCGGCGGGGCCAGCTCTGTAGCCCTGGAGTCAGCTCCTGCAGTAGCTCCAGAGCTCTCCGTCTGCAGGGCCTGGAGGCTCCGGGGCGGGGCCGCTGATCTGCTCAGCTCGGGGCAGGAGCGTCCTTGCTGTCCTGGGCCCTCCCGGCCTCTGCCCCTCCCCGGGGAGGAGGCTGGATCCTGGGCTGTGTCCCGTCGCCCTGTGCTCCGGAGCCTGTGCTGTTGGATTCGCTCCCACCCCGCAGCCCCCTCCGCGGAGCCTCCCCCGAGCCCCCCGATCTGCTCCCGCCCCGCAGCCCCCTCCGCGGAGCCGCCCCCGAGCCCTCCGTGCTCCCCCCCCCAGCCCCCTCCGCGGAGCCGCCCCCGAGCCCCCTGAGCCGCTCCCGCCCCGCAGCCCCCTCCGTGGAGCCGCCCCCGAGCCCCTCTGAGCTTCTCCGGGTCCCCCGTGCGCGCTGCAGCGCTTAGGGAGCTCGGCTCACTCTCCCGGGGCGCAGGTGTCTGTTAGTGTCCCCGGGAGCCCGAGGGCATCCCCGCCCTCCTGGGTCCTGCTCCACCTCCCTGGAGCCCCTTTCTGCCCGGGAAGGTTGGTGCAGCTCCTGCGTCTCCGGGATGGGGCTCTCCTGTCCTGGGGACACTCCCCCGGCCTCAGCCCGGCTCCTCGTGGGGCCCCTCCCCCTTGGAGGCCTTTTGTGTCTTTATTTCTTTTTCCCCGTCTTCCTACCTTGATAGAAGCGCGAACTCTTCTCACTGTAGCATTCCAGCTGGTCTCTCCTTAAATCTCAGGCCGAATTCGTAGATTTCCAGGATGATTTGAAGGTTATCTAGGTAACTAGATGGAGACAAGTGACTTGGGGACCCTACTCTTCAGCCATCTTGCCCTTCCTTGTTTGAAAATATTTAAAATTTTTTTGGATAATTTGAATAAGAACCTAAAGAAGATATATCCTTACATACCCCTTTTTCTACCTCTTTCTCCTATGCACACATACGTACCTGTCAATGCCTGCATATATACACATGCACATATGTGTATGCATGTGTGTATATGAAGTTTCTTGACACTTTCACAGAAAGAAGCACTTTGGCCTTTTAGAGTCAACATTTACCCTTTAGGTGAAGAGGGGTTTATAAACTGCCTCTCAGAGAATCTCATTTAAACTGGGCTAAAAAGGGGCCACCATTTAAACAAAAACAAGATTGGTGAATGCTTTCCTGATAATCTCATGTATCACTCACACTCCATCAACTGATCTCCAGAGGAGCTAAGGAGGGTTAAACCAACAATTGCTTTAGGCTCAGTAATTCAAAGGCAGAATTAGATTCTCTCCACAGAGCGATTTCAACAGCGACTGGGGAAAGCCTGCTGTTATGCTGAATCTCTCCCTTTCCTCTGCAGGGCTATCCCCAGAATTCTTCATCCAATGAGAAGCTAAACTTTTCTCACCTTGCAATTTGAATGAAGCCGTGTTGGTTCCAAGAGCTCCAACATATACTTAAAGTAAACCTCTTTGCTTCTCACCTTTAAGCCAGGCACACACATTTGAGTTGAGCTCTGAGATACAGGGAGGAACTAAGACTTCATTTTTAAAAATCAGCTTTCCCAAATCCAAACCAATCAAACTCCTAAGATTAAGGATGATTTTCAGCTTTACTAATAAATCCTATTTGCATCAGATGATTTGCCTCCAAGTTTAAGTCCTAATGTGAAGCCAAACAGCTTTACTTTTACATGATAATACCCTTGGAGCTATTTAAGTTCCTATGGCTGTTTAGCTCTACAAGAAAGACTGCTATGCACTCAATGGATATTAGGTGTGTGCTTATGATGTCTAATACACATGCTGGCAAGGAAAAGCAAGGACAGATACACTGGTCTCTACTTATAGGACACCTACTTTGGTGAAGGAGGCACACATTGCTAACAGATAAGTAACATACAACTTATTAAGTGTTAAATACAACTAAGGTATAAGCCAAATTGAATGGAAGATGACAAGAAAGACATGTATGTATCAGAGACTCTGGGAACATAAACAGGTTTTCTGAAGCCTCCAGAAGAGTTTCAAGGTGAAGAATGTGAAGAAAGGAATTCCCAACACATGTAAACAATATGTGAAAATCAGAGAGGGTGACAAAACATGAGAGACTTAACTTTGGGAAATGAGCAAGGAGTAGTGGAAGGGGAGGTGGGCAGAGGGGATGGGGTGACTGAGGGATGAGAACTGAGGGGGGGCACTTGATGGGATGAGCACTGGGTGTTATACTGTATGTTGGCAAATTGAGCTCCAATAAAAGAATACACACACACACACACACACACAAAGCCACAGGAGTGGCTTGAGGAAGAACATGGGTGGCTTACTTCCAGTGGAGAATAGCTGTGCGCCTGTAGCCTGGGGTGGGGATAAAGCTAGGTGTGGCTGGGAACAAAGCTAGGAGATAGGTACAGGGTATAAATGGCCTCAGGTCCTAATGAAGAAGGATTGTGTCCGTATTAATCATGTGGGTTATTTTATATTCTGTATTTTATAATGTTTTGAATCAGGTCAGCAAGGCTGACCTGGGAGAGACTGCCCTCCCAGGGAGAGCTAATTCCTAGAAATAGTAAACCACTTGCTTATGACCATGCCTTTGACATGCAATCGATGTCATGTTCACACTCCTGCCTGCTTCCTTTTATCAGCTCCTGCAGCCCAAAATATTTTACCTCTTCCCTAAATCACTCCAGGGCCAGATATCAGACTGGATAACTAGGGATGATCTCAGAGCCCTGAGCCTACTGAAATTATTAAAACTATCCAATTCTAAATCTGCCCAGCAGCTGACCTAACCTCACCCATTCCTTCTTATGAAACCACAAGAAAAACTCTTGCTCATGTTTCCTTTTTGTTCCTTCTTTCTCCCTCATTTGATCTGACACTGACACTGATGCTTCCCGGTGTAGCCATATGTGGTGTGTTATGGACCCTCCTTTTAGGAACTGTGAGCAACAAACTATTGTTTCAATGGCAATCAATTTCTGATTTGCTGGCCTCATCATACCTGAAATAAAAACAAAATTCTGAGTGTATTTTAGAACAGAGTCCTCAAGGCAAACATAATGCAACAGAGGCATTCAAATAAATATAGCTTATGATTTCTCTTACAGGAAGGTAGCTGCAGAATCAGCTAGCATGATGAAAGAAGAGTCAGACAGGATAACAGGTAAGAGGTAGTTGTAATCATCAAAGAGAACAATAATGAAGGCTAACGGGGATGGTGGTGGAGGTGAAAATGCTTCTGAATATAATCAGTCATTACAATGGATGAATTTTGCATTCTTGCATCTTTTACAGTTATACTGCCTTCTTACTTTCCTATAAGCTATCTTTTCTCATTAGAAGGCAAATTTCTAAGAAGATTACTCTCTTCTATAACTTGTCATTTCTAACTAGGCAAGGGCTAGATTGTCAGATACTCAAGTTTATTAGAAAGTAGCTAAGAACAAGTAAATGGGTTACATGAATGAAGGTCTGAAGAACTCTCTTATAAACAAAATCCATGCGATGAAGTGTATAGAAACATTGGGATCCTTTGTTACATCTTCAGAAGTTTATGTTTGAGCAGACTTCTAGGTTCTTGGAGGTGTGAATATTTCAGATAGATAAATATTATATGGATAAGTTGGAAGCCTCAGAGATTGTAAAGGTTAGAAATATTATACAGAGAATAATTTTTTTTTTGTTTCTGGCCACAGGACAAGAGCATGCTTGGCAACATCATGTTCTAGTCTCATTGCAGATGTTTCCATTTCCTATGAAACCACATGGAATATCTGTCACATGTGGTGCAAGTCCCAATTAAGAACCCACTAGCAGAATCCCAAACGTAATGATAAAAATTAGCCATGGACAAAAATGGTAACTTGTCTATTGAATCCAAAGGCATTTTAGCAATGGTTTTAAGTAAAGAATAGGGGAATAATGGAGATACAGAAGTAAAAAGAGGTATGTGTTTGAGAGAAGGTTGACTTTCCAGAATGTAAAACCTTTGCCTCAACTCACATGCTTATATCTTGCTGCCTGAGCTCCAATTTGTTTAACTTAAGACTTGGTAGAAAGTTTTGTTATGATGTCAGAAGTAACCTAAGGGTACTTAGAGACTTGGGGTCCCATTTTCAATGTGAATTTTGTTATTAGAACTGTCCTCAGGGACACTCAGGTAGAAGGGTCCTGGTGATGGCAAGTGTACTGAACAAAACTAGAAGACATGATATCAGAGAAGGCTTATGGAATGATCCACTTCCAGAATAAAGAGGAAACCTGCATTAGAAATAGTCAATAATAAGTCAGAGGTATGTATGGTGGGTCAGGCAAATTTACAATGAAAATTATGAGCTATGAGGAGGATGTCTGGGAGAATGGAGTTAAGATAAGATGTAAAGTATACACTAGCCAGTGTCATTGAGGAGTCACTTTGAAAGCAAAGAGTGCAGTCTTATGTTGATCTTTTAGTAATGATAAAATTGTTGTATTTGTTTTGTCCTACATTTTGTAAGGCTTTGTACCAGGTCTTTTGCATACATTATGTCTGATTCTGAAAATAATTCTTCCTTCCAAAAGAAGAGAATACTAAAATTCAGAGATGCAGATTAAAATGCCTAAACTCAGGTGGGTAAGTGAAGGAATGGAGGCTTCAAGGCATAGGTGCTCTATAACTTTGTCCTTGATTTCCATAAGTTTTATGCCTCTCTTTCACTATAGGGGCGGATGTGACTACTTGAAGATAGTACATTGTCCTGGAACTGAGGAAACAAATTGAAAAAGAGACCCATTGTACTCTTGGAGTGACTTAGTTTTGTTGGATAAATCAGATTTTCCACCTTAAAGGGTAATAGAACAACACAGAATTAAATATACAAAAGAGTTAAGGAAGAATAAGATCATATTCTAATGGAGGTGAGGGGACTGGACATTAAGCAGGTACAACTTAAGTTGGACTCTGACTTGAGAATACAAGGAGGAAATTCTGGAGGTAGCACCCTTCCATAGCAAGGAAGAAAATTCAACTCTAGGGGAGCAGAATGATTTTCTCCTTTCTATGCTAAATCCATTCTACACGTTTCCTGTATTACCATCATGGATTCACTTGCTCCCCTCCCACACACAAAATGTAAAAGAAAAGGAGTCTGATTGATTAAAGGTCCAGAACTTGAACTGGGCAGCATTTTATAGTTGGCAAGGCTATTGTGCATTAAAAGGTATCTATGTTCTACTCCTTTATCTTTTACCTCCTTTCTTCCACTTCCTCTGTTCCCCATGATGGTATGAAATGATGGACTTGAGGCCATTCTTAGCAGACTCACAAATCTCTCTGTTCCCAAATTCTTTTTTTTATGATTTAAAAAATTTATCTGAGGAGAGAGAGAGAGAGAGAGAGAGAGAGAGAGAGAGAAAATGAGCAGGGGAAGGGGGAGGGGCAGAGGGAGAAGTAGTCTCCCTGCTGAGCAGGGACACTGATGTGAGGTTGATCCCAGGACCCTGGCATTATCACCTGAGCCGAAGGCAGACACTTAATAGACTGAGCCATCCAGATGTTCCTCCCAAATTCTTTATACTTGTGGCTAGCTAAAAGGTGGGAAAAGCTTAAGATTTAAGGATGTTAATGTGTAGGATTGGGGTGCAGTGCCAGAGGCAGAGAAAAGGGAGAATAGAGGTCTTAGCCCTAAACTCAGTTCTCTAATTCCATCCTCACAGATCTCTACAGCAGGATTTCCTAATAATGCTTTTACCTCGCACAATCAAAATTATTGCTCTGACCTCTGATACCCTCCTCTTGTGTGCTTGTCTACCACTGGCCATTAAGGTCCATTGACCAGACTAGCTCTACAAATGTGAACAGTTAAAGAGACATGGAGGAAACCTAAATGCATATTATTAAGCCAATCTGAAAAGGCTACATACTGTATGATTTCATTCTGAGAAAGACAAAACTATAGAGACAGTAAAATCATCAATGGTTGGGGAAGGAAGGGAGGATAAGCTTGTGGAGTACAGAGGATTTTTAGGGCAGTGAAAATAAAACGTAGAATATCATAATTATGGATACATGTAATTATACACTTGTCCAACTCCATAGAACATACAATACTATGAGTTAACTGTAATGTAACTGTGGTCTTTGGATGATTATGATAATCAGTTGTAACAAACGTACCATTCTGCTGGAGGATGTTGATGACAGGACTGACTATACATGTGTTGGGGAAGGGAGAATATGAAAAATCTCGATACCTTTATCTCAACTTTGCTAGGAACCTTAAAATTCTCTAAAAATAAACCTTTAAAAATCTATAAGCATACTGTAATCCTTATAATAACTATTTTAAGCTCTTCAGATGCTGATCCCATCACCTCTGTCATTTATGGGTCTGTTTCTAATGACTGAATGTTAACTACCTGGGAGTCACAATGCTGCTTCTTTGAATGTCTAATAGTTTTTGTTGAGTGCTAGATATTGTGTTGTTCTACTGTTGAGTATCTGGAATTAGTTGTATCCCTTTAAAGCATGCTAAGTTCGCTTAATCAGAGGATTAAGTTATTTGTGGATCTGTTAAGGTGAAGAGAACCTATTGATTGCTTACCTGATAATGTTCCTTTCCCCTTTTTATCTTCAAAACAGATATGCAGAGAACTACCCTCTACCTCGACTCCACATGCTTCTAAAGAAGGAATCTGTGTCTTCAGTCCCAGGAAGTAAAAATTTATTGATCTAAACTCTGGATGGACTAACAAGTATTTCTCAAATTGTGGTACATAGACCAGCTGCATTCACACCAGTTGGGAGCCAGAAACTCTGGGGCCCATAACCCTTGTTTTAGCAAGCACTTTAGGTATGTCTGACACATGCTAATGTGTGAGAACTGCTGGTCTACACTGATGATGATGGCCCCATTATTCTCACAAGTGATTGGATGGAGTCAGTGGGTCTCAGCTGGGGGCAATGTGCTTCCTTCACTCCACGGGGATATTTGGCAATATCTAGAGACATATTTGACTCTTAGACCTAGAGTTGTTCATCTGTTCCTGAATAATTTCTGTTTTTATTCCCAGGTTGATTGCTGTGCTTGATCATCTTGGCCAATGGTTCTTAAAGTATGGTCACTGGAGCAGCAGCAGTGGCATTACCTGGGACCTTGTTAGAAATGAAAATTTCCCAGCCCTGGCCCAGAAATTGAAACTCTGGGGGTGAAGCCCAGAACTCTGTCTTCCTTCTCTCCCAGGCCCCAAACCCCATAAGATACAACTAGACAGCTCACTTTCTTTACAGAAAGTACAGACTTTTAGCATAAAGACAGAGGTTGTTACCTCCCCTCCTTCAAGTATTTATGGGTCTACTATTGAGTCAGTCTGGTTCTGTTCTTTCTGATGCAAATCTTGAATACGGTTCTTAAATTTTAGAGACCTCCAAATCATCTTGTTAGAATGTGAAGTCTGATTCAAAGTAGGATGGAGCCTAAGTTTCTGCATCTACAAAAAGCTCCCAGATTATACAGATGCTACTGGTCCATGAGCCTCCTCCTGTTCCTTGAATTCCTTATTCTAAGTTTCTAGCTCCTCTGGTTCTGCTCTTTCTTTTTAAGATTTTATTTATTTATTAATGAGAGACAGAGAGAGAGAGAGAGACAGACAGAGACAGAGACACAGGCAGAGGGAGAAGCAGGCTCCATGCAGGGAGCCCGATGCCCTCTATCCAGGGTCTCCAGGACCACGCCCTGGACCGAAGACGGCGCTAAACCGCTGAGCCACCCGGGCCGCCCTCTGGTTCTGCTCTTAACCAAGTACTCATTTTTTTTTTCTTATGTGTATGCTTTGAGCTTGGGCTTCTTCTATTTTCTTTTCTATCCCATGGCTTTTCCTCTCTCTCTTTAGTTATTTATCACAATATCCAATATGCTGAGTCAATGTTACTTTCTAATTTTCCCAGTACTGTTTTTTAAAACTAGTATTAAAAAATATATTGGCTAGGTTATGGAATAGACCCAAATGTTAGATACAATTAATTTTGACTTCTTAATAAGAATTGCATTTCCAGGCTCTTCTACCTTTATGGGTTTGGTGTACATTATTGTCTTGCCAGCTAAGGCATGTTCTGGGTTTTCAAGAATTGTTCCCATAATCTAGCTCAATTAAGTTGCCTTTTGACATCTTTGGTTAACCATCTTGTTTCTTTCTAGCCTTTAGGACTTTGTGATATTGAGTCAGTTCTTAGGATCTCCCGACATCCTCACCCTGGTCCCTTGAATAACTTTCCATTTCCCACAATATTGAGAGAAAAGCAGCCAAATATAGGCCAGCCATTTTAATAGTAATTGACGAAGGACACCTGGGTGGCTCAGCAGTTGGGTTCCTGCCTTTGGCTCAGGTCATGATCCTGGGAACTGGGATCGAGTCCTGCATTGGGCTCCCTGTGAGGAGCCTGCTTCTGCCTCTGCCTATATCTCTGCCTCTCTCTCTCAGTCTGTGTCTTTCATGAATAAATAAATAAATCTTGTTTTAAAAAGTAATTGATGAGTACCAATTACATCTTATAGAATCTATATTCTGTGATGTATCCCATTCCATTTGCTGTTGACCTCAAAGAAAGATCCTGTACCCAAAGGACAGCATCAAAGTTATAGTCTATTAGAATTAGTAGAGTACAAGATGATTCCTTCATTGCACTGGAGATACTTTTGATATTTTCTTTCTTGAGGATGCCTTGATTTATGAATGAATATATGTGAATCTTAAAAGAAAATCAAAGTCTGAAGGCCAGTGGTATAAAATTAGCAAGATGCCAAGGCAGGGAGTGAAAAAATAATTTTCAAAACTTCATAGTCTGAAATTTCAGCAGGCAGCAAATTCCCTTGAGGAAGGACTTCAGCTTCATCTCCTAGCCACATCTAATTGCATCTTTGTCATCCTCTGATTAAAACCAGCAGCAATTTGACTATCTAGGTGTTCTGTATATAACAAGGTTTAGATATTGACTTGGCAGAGAAGTGTGGTTTTTTAAAGGTTAATAAGGTCGAACTTGGCATTATCTATCACGAATCTGTGGCTTTATTCTTGGCTCCTGTTTCATGATCTGCCACATTTAATTTACTGTTCTCTTGCTCCAGATGACACTGATGATGTTGAAAGTTAGTGAGGCAGGTGGGGGTGGGGGTAGGGGGACTGATAATAAATGTGGTTATAGCAGTCTGCTGTTTATCTGACCTTTATCTTTCAAATAACCTGTGTAAGTTCAGACCAGTCAATGAGCTCAGATAGATGACTGTGTTAAGGCAGGCAATGAAATTCAGTGAACAAACTCTAATACAAGGAAAAATTGATGTGGTAGTCCAGTCTGCACCAACCAGTTCTACACTTTGTCTTAAGAGTCTTCCTTGTGTGACGTTGAGTGACTAAGACTGGTTGCTAATGGGAATGGATGACCAATTTTCCAATAGGGAAGATGATGAATACTTGATTTAAAAGGTTATTTTCCATCTCTTTGTGTCTTCCTCAATGCTGAGTGAAGTAAGTCAGTCGGAGAAGGACAAACATTATATGTTCTCAGTCATTTGGGGAATATAAATAATAGTGAAAGGGAAAATAAGGGAAGGGAGAAGAAATGTGTGGGAAATATCAGAAAGGGAGACAGAACATAAAGACTGCTAACTCTGGGAAACGAACTAGGGGTGGTAGAAGGGGAGGAGGGCGGGGGGTGGGAGTGAATGGGTGACGGGCACTGGGTGTTATTCTGTATGTTAGTAAATTGAACACCAATAAAAAAAAAAAAAAAAAAAAAAAAAAAAAAAAAAAAAAAAAAAAAATAAAAGGTTATTTTCAGAAGGAGGGTGGTGTTAGTGCTGTGAGTATCAAGAAATGTGTTATGAGTGTCTTTCTAAAACTGGGTGAAGAAAGCAAAACCCAACTGTATATCATGTCCCAAATAGTTCATACACAAAAATTTAAGAACCTGATGTCATCTTGTTTTTTTTAAGATTTTATTTATTTATTCGTGAGAGAGAGGGAGAGAGAGAGAGAGAGACAGGTAGAGGGAGAAGCAGGCTCCATGCAGGGAGCCGGATATGGAACTCGATCCCGGGACTCCAGGATCACGCCCTGGGCTGAAGGCAGGCACTAAACCACTGAGCCACCCAGGGATTCCCCCCTTCTTTTTTAATAAGGAAGCTGTTTAGCTCACCCCAGCTGTCACATTCACACTTATTTGCTCTTGACTGTTCCCAGAATTCTTGCACCCAAGTACAAAATTATGCTTCCCAGCACAGCTTTAGGATTAGCTTCCTATTCTAGTTTTAGCATCTTCTATGCATTGAGCAAAGATTACAAGTTCTACTCAAGGTTGTATAGAAATCACCACTGCTTGATCTAGTCTCCCTCTTTATGATTGAAATAGATTCAGACATGACACAAAGGTAATGCACAGAAGATTGCATTTTACATTTTAAGTGTATCATTCTGTGTCCCCATTTTTCAATGAATTCTGGTTTTAGACTATTAAAACATGTTCCCAGATTATTATCATACATAAAGTTATAGATCTTTATTAAGGCAGAACTTGCTGCTATGAAAAATGTATCTGTAAATCTCAGTGACAACACAATTATTTCTCATTCGCTCAAAGTCCAAAAGTAGGTGGTAGAAGGCAGAGGATGATCCTCACAGTTATGTAGGATCCAGACTGACAGAAGCTCTGCCATTTCAACATGTGGCTTATTGGGGGTTACCTTGGTCTTTGATAGAATCTAGAAAATGGAAGGAAAGAGTAGTGAATGCTGCAGGAGGATTTAGTATGCAGGCTAAAAGGACAGGTGAAGTTACCTAACTTCAAGTGAGGCTCTAGTTTTAGCTGAAGTGTGTGTCAAGGGAGAATGAGAAGCAATTTAGTAAATAAGTAGCCAGTTTTGGGCACATGCCTACTTAGTGAAAAGATATCTGGTCTGAATGTCAGAAGGATTGAGCTCTACCTACTTCTGGTTCTGCCACTAACTTAATACATAACCTCTTCATTTGGTTAACCTTTCCTGAAGACGATTTTCATAATGATGATAAACTACAGTGTCTGGTCCCTAAGAAAGCTTTCAAGGATAGTAGGTTATAAATTTATATTAATAATTAAGAAAAATAAAAGAAGATCAATAGAAAAAAGACAATATTTTTTAGTTGTTAGTTACTATTATTTTTTGTTCTAGATCTTAACATTGATCTTGGATGATACTTTACACCTAACCAAAGCATATCAAATCTCCCTATATATTATTGGATATGTCCATGTTATTTGAGTTTGGTAGAGTCTAAATGAAGTTTTACCTTATCTCAATTTATTGACCTACTTTCCATTTTGGTTAAGGTCCTGAGCAACTTATCCATAAGAAGGGGGAATGAGCTCTGAATGTAAATAAAGATTCTAATGTGAAATGGGGAACACAGATGATTACTAATTTAAATAATTTATAACTGGGTGGCTATTTTCCTCCATCATCATATGCATATTTTTTCTGGCAAAATTTATAAAATTTAATTAGTAAGATGTAATCACTACTTCCTTACTTCTAACCTCTCATTAACACCCAAAACTTTATTTATGCATCCATCACTTAAGTCTTAATTGTTCCCACTTCTACTCCTCTGCCACAAACTTTCAGGTCCATGAAAATATATCTACAATATACATTCTTCCAAATGACTCTCATAAATTGTCAAATATTCTATTACCTGGTGATTATTTTCAAGTTAATATGTCACAAACTCTTCAAATTCAACATATTAACAAGAAACTTGTCATTAACTTGTCATTATATATTAATTAATTCCAGAACTACTCAATATATATATATTTTGTTTGTTTGTTTGTTTGGGCCATGAAACGGTAAACAGGATCAGACTTACTCTCCTGCCATTAAACAAACAAATAAGCAAACAAATAAAAATAAATTTGTCAAATGGTGCATGACTATGATCCCAAACAGAAGGAAAACAAATAAGGTCAGACCTCAGAATGTCCCATCTTCATATTGAAGTCATTTTTCTGGCTCCAAAATCAGGGAAAGAAATATAAACAGAACTGAAGAGTCTTGCTGAATTGAGTGGTTAAAGAAAAAAGTCCAGGGAAGCTGAGGTGGACGACATTTGTGGGACAGAGTACTAAAAACAAGGAAATATATGCAGAAAAGTTTTCAGAAATTTTTGTTTATCTGAAACAAAAATGGTGGTCTTCTTGTTTATCTGGCTGGAATATAATCTGTATATGCATAAGTAGAAATTCCATGAGTCAGAAAAAGAACAATTTATGAGGAGTTACAAATTAAACAATTCTCAAAGTTCACATAGTGTTGGGAGATGTCTGAATTCTGTCTGGTTAGACAAGGTGAACAATACTAATGATACTGAACAACTAGAAATACTAAATAAATAAAGTCATTTATTAGCAGTATGGCTAAAATAGAGAGGCCATACTAAACCCCCCACCTTAACAGAGATTGAAACAAGTCTAGAATGGGTCAGCCTTATTCACAAATAATAATAATAATCCTCTGATTAAGCAAACTTTAGCATGCTTTAAAGGGATACAACTAATTCCAGATACTCAACAGTAGAACAACACAATATCTAGCACTCAACAAAAATTATTAGACATTCAAAGAAGCAGCATTGTGACTCCCAGGTAGTTAACATTCAGTCATTAGAAACAGACCCATAAATGACAGAGGTGATGGGATCAGCATCTGAAGAGCTTAAAATATTATTATAAGGATTACAGTATGCTTATAGATTTTTAAAGGTTTATTTTTAGAGAATTTTAAGGTTCCTAGCAAAGTTGAGATAAAGGTATCGAGATTTTTCATATTCTCCCTTCCCCAACACATGTATAGTCAGTCCTGTCATCAACATCCTCCAGCAGAGTGGTACGTTTGTTACAACTGATAAACCTAGATTGACATATCATAATCATCCAAAGACCACAGTTACATTACAGTTAACTCATAGTGTTGTATGTTCTATGGGGTTGGACAAGTGTATAATTACATGTATCCATAATTATGATATTCTACGTTTTATTTTCACTGCCCTAAAAATCCTCTGTACTCCACAAGCTTATCCTCCCTTCCTTCCCCAACCATTGATGATTTTACTGTCTCTATAGTTTTGTCTTTCTCAGAATGAAATCATACAGTATGTAGCCCTTTCAGATTGGTTTAATACTATGCATTTAGGTTTCCTCCATGTCTCTTCATGGCTTGAGAGCCTATTTCTTTTCTTTAAAAGATTTTATTTATTTATTTATTCATGAGAGACATACAGAGAAAGACAGAGACATAGGCAGAGGGAGAAGCAGGTCCCTGCAGGGACCTTGATCCCAGGACTCTGGAATCATGACCTGAGCCAAAGGCAGACACTTAACCACTGAGCCATCCATGTGCCCTGAGAGACTATTGTTTTTTCAATGCTAATAATATTCTATTGTCTGGATGTACTATAGTTTATATGTTCACCTACTGAAGGACACCTTGCTTCCTTCCAAGTTTTAACAATTATGAATAAAGCTGCTATAAATATCTGTGTGCAGACTTTTGTGTGAATATTAGTTTTTAACTCTTCTGGGCAAATTCCAAGGAGCTTATTGTTACTGAATTGTATGGTGAGGGTATATTTAGGTTTATAAAACAAAACAGACAAACAAACAAAAAACAGCTAAATTATATTCCATAATGGCTGTACCATTCTACATTCCCACCAACAAAGTATGAGGGTTCCTGTTGTTCTATTTCCTCATTAACATTTTGTGTTTTCAGTGTTTGGAATTCTGGTTACTTCAATAGTTAATATTGTGGCATCTTATTATCATAGTGGTGTTTCATCATTGTTATAATTTGCATTTCCCTGAGGACAAATGGCATGGACCATCTTTTCCTATGGCTATTTGCTATCTATATGTCTTCTTTGATAAGATGTTAAGGATTTTAAGAACTTTGATTCATTTTAAAATTCAGATTGTTTTATTTTCTGAGAATTTTTTACTTTGAAAAAATCTGTTCTTTATCAGATGTGTCTTTTCACAAATATTTTCTGCAAATCTATGCCTCATCTGCTCATATTCTTAAGATTACCTTTCATAAAGCAGACGTTTTTAAATATAATGAAGTTCAGCTCATTAATTATTTGATAGATTATGCCTTTGATATTATATCTAAAAAGCTATAATTTTTTAAATGATTTTATTTATTTATTAATGACAGAGAGAGAGAGGGAGAGAGAGAGAGGCAGAGATATAGGCAGAGGGAGAAGCAGGCTTCATGCAGGGATCCCAAGAGGGACTCCATCCTGGGACTCTAGGATCACACCCTGAGCCAAAGGGAGATGCTTAACCACTGAACCACCCAGATATCCCTAAAAAGTTATCATTGTATCAAAGATCATTTAGGTTTTTCCCTTTGCTATCTTCTAGGAGTTTTACTGTGACCTATTTTGGGTTAATTTTTGGGAATTATATAACTTCTAGATTGATTTTTTTTTCTTTTTTTAATATGGATGCCCAGGCAATCCAAAAACATTTGCTGAAAATTCTATCTTTGCTCCATTGTATTAGTTTTATGCCTTTGTCAAAGATCAGCTGACCAGATTTGTGATGCTGACCATATTTATCAGTCGAATATATTTATTTCTGTGCTCTCTATTGTGTTACATTGATCTATTTTTCCATCAATACCACACTATCCCTATTATTATAGTTTTGTGATAAGTCTTGAAGTCAGTGTCATTCCTTTAATATTATATTGACTGTTCTGAGTCTTTTGCTTTTCTATGTAAATTATAGAATTAGTTTGTCAATAACCACAAAATATCTTACTGTAATTTTGATTGAGATTATATTGAATTTATAATCAAGTAGGAGGAATTAATATCTTGACATTATTGAATCTTCTTTACCATGAACATAGAATAGCTCTCTATGCGTTCTTATTTGACTTTATTTATCAGACTTTTGAAATTTTCATTATATAAATTAAAAATATATTTTGTTAGATTTATACCTAAGTATTTTATTTTTGGGGTGCTAATATAAATGGCATCATGTCTTTAATTTCAAATTCTATTTGTTTATTGCTAGTATATAGAAAAGTGATTGACTTTTATTTTTTTGTTTTTTTTTTTTGTAGAAGAAAACTAATTTATTTTCCTTGTTTTGTTTTCATTATAAGATTTTAGAGTTTATTCTTTGTTTTTTTTTAATAATAAATTTATTTTTTATTGGTGTTCAATTTACCAACATACAGAATAACACCCAGTGCTCATCCCATCAAGTGCCCCCCTCAGTGCCCGTCACCCATTCACCCCCACCCTCTGCCCTCCTCCCCTTCCACCACCCCTAGTTCATTTCCCAGAGTTAGGAGTCTTCATGTTCTGTCTCCCTTTCTGATATTTCCTACCCATTTCTTCTCCCTTCCCTTCTATTCCCTTTCACTATTATTTATATTCCCCAAATGAATGAGACCATATAATGTTTGTCCTTCTCCGATTGACTTATTTCACTCAGCATAATACCCTCCATTCCATCCACGTTGAAGCAAATGGTGGGTATTTGTCATATTAACCTGTGTCCCTGCAATTTTGCTACGATCAGTTCCAGGAGTTTAAAGAATCCATTCCTTCAGATTTTCTAGATAGAAAAATATATAATCTGTGAATAAAGATAGTTTTGTTCCTTTCTTCCAAGTGTGTATACATTTAATTTCCTTTTCTTGTTGTATTGTATTAGCTAGAACTTCCAATATAATTTTAGAAAGGAATGGTGAGAAGGGACATCCTTGCCTTGTAGCTAATCTTGATGAGAAAGATTTTAATTACATTACAAAGTATAATATTATCTGTAGATTTTGAAAAGTTGAAGAAGTTTCCTCCATTCTCAGTTTGCTATTTTGGATTAAATTGACTAATATTTTATTGATAATTTTTTAAAAGATTTTACTTATTTATTCATGAAAGACACAAAGAAAGAGAAGCAGAGACAAAGCAGAGGGAGAAGCAAGCTCTATGCAGGGAGTCTGATACAGGACTCAATCCTGGGACTCCAGGATCACAACCTGAGCTGAAGGATCACAACCTGAGATGAAGGCAGATGCTTAACTGCTGAGCCACCCAGGCATCCCAATTGAGACTTTTAATAGCTGTATTCATGAGAAATATTAGTCTGTAATTTTATTTTCTTATATGTGTTCATCTGATTTTGGTTTTATGGTAGTGCTGGTCTCATAGAATAAGTTAGGATTCTCCATACTTTTTCTCTGAAATACATTACAGAGAATTGGCATAATTGCTTCCTTAAATGTTTGGTAGAATTTACCAGTGTACTATCTGGTGCTTTATTTTTTGTATAAACAATATTTTATTTTTTGAACCACTGATGTTCGAAATGATTGATATAGTTAGATGAATACTATGCGCTTGTGCTTTGTCTGATTTTTGCTTTCCATTCTTTTCGTGCCTTATGTGATATTTTATACACTAATTGAGCATGTTATGATTCCATTTTACTTATTTTTTAACATATAATTTAGATTCCTTCTTTCATTTATTTTTTTTATATTTTCCTTTTTTAAAAAGTGATTGCCTTAGAATTTACAATATACACTCACAAATAATACAAATCTACTTTCAAGTAACAGTATACCACCTCTTTGGTAGTGTGAATACTTTATAAAAACAAAATAATTCATATTCCTCCCTCTTGTCCCATTCATTATTGCTATTTTTCATTTTACTTTATATAAGCATATTTATTTAAGCTTATGCAATTCAATACATTGTTGCTATTATTATTTTGAACATACAGTTACCTTTTGGATCAATTAATAAGAAATATAAACGTTATTATTTTACCCATAATTATTCCTTTTTTAATACTCTTCATTTCTCCAAATTTCTGAACTATATTTTTTTCTTTCTAAAGAACTTTTAACATATCTTGAAAGAGAGATATACTGCAACAAATTCTCTCAATTTTTTTGACTGAGAAAGCCTTCTCCTTCACTTTTTAAATTTATTTTGTTTATTTTTGACAAATTTATGTATATTTTAGATGTGCATTTTCAAGTATATATCATAATTAACTATGTTTACATTATACACAGTAAGTGTTCAAAATGTATTCATTTTGTAACTGAAACGTTGTGCCTTGTGATTAATATTTTCCCTTTACCAGAAACTCTCAGCCCCTGGTAATCACTATTATACTTTTGTTACTATCAGTTTGTGTGTATGGCTTATTTCACTTAATGTAATAGCCCCTAGATTTTATTGATACTGCAAATGACAAGCTTTCCTTTTTTAAGGATGAATAATATTTATCACATATACATACCATATTACATATATACTATCGTATGTTATTTTATATAAACACACACACACACAGCTATTATGAATAATGCTGCATTAAACATGAGAGTACTAATATGTCTCCAAGATTGTGATTTTATTTCTTTTGGGTATATACTCAGAAGATGAATTGCTGGATCATGTGATCGTTTTATTTTTAATTTTTGAGAAACCACCATACTGTTTTCTATATGGCTATACTAACTTGCATTCTCATTGATCATGTACAAGGGTTCCTATTGAGCCATCCTTGAATCACGAATAAATCCCAATTGATCTAGTGTTCAATTCTTTTAATATGCTTTTGGATTCAGTTTGCTAGTATTTTGTCAAAGATTTTTGGATCAATGTTCATTAGTAGTAATGAGCTAGTTTTCTTTTTTTGTAGTGTCTTTGTCCAGATTTCTTTTCAGGGTAATGTTGGCCTCAAAATGAATCTAGATATATTTCTTCCTCTTGAATTTTGTGGACCAGTTTGAGAAATATTAGCATTTTTTCTCTAAATATTTGGTTTAACACACTAGCAAAACCATCTGGTTCTAGATCTGGTTCTGGATGTTTCTTGGTTGAGAGATATTTGATTGCTGATTTAATTTCCTTACTATTGGTCTGTTAAAATCTTCTATCTCTTCATTATTCTGACTTGGTAGTTTGTATACTTATAGAAATTCATCCATTTCTTTTATTGGATTTGTTGCTATTTATTTGTTTCTTATAGACCTCTGCATTTAAGTCATATCTGTTGTCATATCTCCTTTTACATTTATACTTTCATTTATTTGAGTCTTCTCTCCTTTTTTCTTTGTCTGTCTAGCTAAATTATATCTTTTTCAAAAAAAGTAACTCAATTTGTTAAGCTTTCTTATTATCTTTCTAATCTCTGTTCATTTAATTCTCCTCTGATCTTTGTTATTTTCTTCCTCTTACTGACTTAGGACATTTTGTTATTTTTTTAGACCTTTGAGGTGTAGACTTAGGTTGTTTATTTTATATCTTTTATTTTCTTAATGTTGGCATTGACTGCTAGGAACATCCGTCTTAGACCTATTTAGATGTATTCTTTACATACATTGTGTTTCCATCTTTATATCTTTATTTCCCTTTTGATTTCTTTACCAATTAGTTCAGATTATTCAACCTCCACATATTTGTGAATTTTCCATGTTTCTTCTTGTTGTTAATTTCTAGTTTTATACTACTGTCATTGGAAATATTTGTTGTGATTTCAGTCTTCATAAGTTTGTTAAGACTTGTTTTGTGTGTTTGAAAAAAATGTGTATTCTTCTGTTGAATGAAAAATTTTGTCTATGTTAGGTCCATTTGTTCTGAAGGTTAGATTCTAATGCTTCCTTATAGTCTTTCTGTCTGGGTGATCTAGACATTGTTGAAAGTGGGGGTGTTGAAGTCCTTTACTATTTTTGTATTGCTGTCTTTTTTCTCCTTCAAATCTGTCAATAATAGATGAATATATTTTGGTGCTCTATTGTTAGGTTCATATACATTCACTATTGTTATTTTCTCTTGTTTAATCAATCCTTTTATAATTATATAATGACCTTCTTTATCCCTTATTACAGTTTTGACTTGAAGTCTATTTAGTATAATATAAATATAGCTACCTTTGTTCTCTTTCGGCTTCCATTTGCATGAGATATCTCTTTTCTACCCCTTTACTTTGAGCCTATCTGTTTCTTAAAGCTGAAGTGAGTGTCTTTAGGAAGCATTAGTTGGGTCTATTTATTTTATTTTATCTTTATGTTATTTTACATTTAATCACTCTGTCATTTGATTGAAGAAGGTAGTCCATTTACATTTAAACTAAATACTGATAGGTAAAGGCTATGTCATTTTGCTTATTGTTTTCTAGATCCTTCATTTTCCTTCATTGTCTCTTACTGTTTTTCTTTGCAATTCAATCATTTTCTATAGTGGTATGTTTTCAATCTTTTCTCTTAATCATTTATGTATCTTGTGTAGGTTTTTGCTTTGTGATTTCCACAAGGCTTATATAGAACATGTTTATGACAATCTATTTTAAGCTAAAAATGACTTAAATTTTTTTTTGCATACAAAATCTCAACAGTTCCACTCCATCATACATTTTATGTCCTTGATATCACAATTTATGTATATTTATATTGAATATCCAGTAACAAATTAATGTTGCTATAACTATTTTTAATCTTCTATCTTTTAAGCTTTATGGTAGAGTTACAAGTCATTTACACACAATCATTACAATATTAATGTATTCTGAATTTGACCATATATTTACCTTTACCAATGAATTTTACACTTTCCTATGATTTCTTGTTACTAGTTAGTACTCTTTTCTTTCCAGACTGAATAACTCCCTTTTGCAGTTTAGCAGTTTTTTTTAAAGTCAGTTCTAGTGATGATATATTCCTTCATCTTTTGCTTGTCTGGGACTGTTTTTATCTCTCTTTTAATTCTGAAGGATAGCTTTGTCAGGAAAAGTATTTTTGATGGCAAATTTTTTCTTTAGCAGTTTGAGTATATCATCTCAAAGGTTTTTGCTGAGAAATTAACTTATGGTCTTTTGTGGTTTCCTTGCATCTGATGAGGTTCTTTTCTCTTGATGCTTTCAAAAATTTAATTTTATCCTTTTAATTTTATTTTTAATTAAAATATAGTTGACATACAATATTATATTAGTTTCATATGTGCAACATAGTGATTTAAGAATTGTATACATTACAAGATGCTTACTACAGTAAGTGTGGTTACCCCTGTCACCATACAAAGTTATTACAGTATTACCAATTATAATTTCTATGTTGTACTTTATATACCAGTGACTTATTTATTTTATAATTGGAATTCATAATATCTTTTAGCTATTTGGTCCACTCCTCTCTGGGAACCACCAGTTTGTTCTCTTTATAAGTCTGTTTCTTTTGGGTGTTTTTTTTGTTTGTTTGTTTGTTTGTTTGTTTGTTTGTTTTAGATCGCAGATAGAAGTGAGATTTCACTTGTATGGTATTTTTTCTTTCTCTGTCTGACTTATTTCACATAGCATAATACCCTTTAGGTCCATCCATGTTGTTGCAAGTGGCAAGACATTATTCTTTTTATAGCTGAGTAATATTCCATTGTGTGCATATGCCTCATATTTTTATCCCTTTATCTATCAATGGATACTTAGGTTGTAAGTAAGTAAGGCGATTGTAAATAATGTAATAAACTTTGGAGTGAATATCTATTCTAATTAGCTTTACACCTTTGGGTAAATAGTCAGAATTAATGTATAATATGGTGTTTCTATTTTTAATTTTTGAGGAACCTCCATGTCATTTTTCATAGTGGCTGTGCTAAAAAAGAGAAAATTGTAGACTAATATTCCTGATGAACATAGATGCAAACACTCTAAAAAAATACTCGAAATTGATTTCAAAGATACACTATAATGACCATTCATCATGATTATGTGGCATTTAATACAGAGATGCAAGGATAGTTCAACATTTGCAAATCAGTCAATATCATTTATCACATTAATAAAATAAGGTTGAAAATCATATGATTATTTCGATAGATGCAGGAAAAGCATTTGACAAAATTCAGCATACATTCATGATAAAACTCTCTCAGTAACAAATGTATAGAGGAAAAATGCCTCAACATAATAAAGGACATATGGGAAAAACCCACAGCTAACATTATACTTAATGGCGAAAAGCTGAAAACAATTCCTATAAGATCAGAAACAATACAAAGTTTCAATTCTCATGACTTTTATTCAATATAGTACTAGTGGTCCAAACCACAGCAATTAGACAAGTAAAATAAGTAAACAACATCAAAATTGCTAAGAAAGAAGTAAAAACTGTTGCTATTTTTAGATGATATATCTTATAATTTTTTAAAAATCCCATTTTTTAAAATCAAATCTATTTTGATTAAAAAATTGTTATCACAAACTATTAGTGTGGATAAATGACCAGTAAATTTGTAGGATACAAAATACAGAAATGTAGAAACCTGTTGCATTTCTGTACACCAATAAAAAAATAGCAGGAAGGGAAATTAATATATTTCTTTCTTTGATTTTTAGCAGTTTTATTATAATGTGTTTTGGTGTAGTCTTCTTTGGACTAAACCTGATTGGGGATTTTTAAGCTTTATGCAATTGGTTGTCCATATCTTTCTCAAAAGCTGGGAAATGTTCAGGCATTAATTTTTAAACAAGCTTTATGCCCCTTTCTCTCTCTCTTCTTCTAGTATTTTCATAATAGTTATATTGTTTTACTTAATAATGTCATATAAATCATGTAGGCTTTTGTCACTTAATTCTTTTTTCTTTTGTCTTTCAGTAGATACTTGACTAAGTTCATTGTTCTTTATTCTGACTGAGCAGTCTGCCTTTAGAGCTCTCTGTTGCACTTTTTATTCAGTCATATTCCTCCACTCTAAAATTTCTGTTTGGTTATTTATTTATTTATTTATTTATTTATTTATTTATTTATTTAATGTTTTCTGTCTCTGTGTTGAGCTTCTCATTTTAATCTTGTACTGCTTTCTTGATTTTGTTAAGTTGTTAACTGCATTCTCTTGTTGCCCTCTGAAGTTCTTTAGAACAATTCATTTGAATTCTTTGTTACATAAGTTGTGTATTGCTATGTCTTGGGGTCAATTAGTGGGAATTTTATTCTGTCTGTTTGGTGGTTTTGATTCTCTAATTATTTGTGATCTCTGTTGCCTTGTGTACGTGTCCATGATTTTAAAGACACAATCACTTCATCTAGATTTTATTCACTTATTTTTTTAAGGATTTTATTTATTCATTTGATGAGAGAGAGCGAGAGAGAGAGAGAGAGAGAGAGAGAGAATGAGTAAAGGGAGGAGACAGAGGGAGAGGGAGAAGCAAAGTCTTCCCTGAGCCAGGAGCCTGACATGGGGCTTGATCCCAAGACCTGGAGTTCATGACCTGAGCCAAAAGGAGACATTTAACCATCTGAGCCACCTGGAACCCCTACTTATTTTGATAAGGAAAGATTTTTACCTGCAGTGGGAAGATTATGGAATGTGTCATGGCCCTGGGTCCATTGATATGGATAGCCAAATGCAGGAGTGATGGAAGCTTTTAGCCCAAGGAGGTATAGTCTCTCATTAAGTCAGGCATCTGGTGCCTATGATACCAGCAATGTATGATCCTTGGTTGAAAAAACTGCAAGGGTTCTATGGTGGCCACAAGAGTTTCTGGGGTCTTCAGCTGCACCTTTAGATCCAACAACATGGGGCCAGGGTAGGTGTGGTAGTGTCCAGAGACGTGGTGTGCATATGTTCACTTGCAGGGTCTTTGTGGTGGCAGGGGCTAGTTGCAGGCACATATACGGGCACATATACAGTGGCAAAGGCCTGGACTAGCAACAGGGCTGAGGCCTAGTGCAGGCACTTGGACAACTATGTGAATCTGGATTGTCAGCCTTCAGTTGCATATTCATAGCCATGTCATGGCAGTGGGAGCTGGTGATGGAAGTTAGGTTTGGGTTGAATGCTTGAGCAGCTAAGTGGGCCTAGGCTGTCAGCATGCATTCATGCAGCTGCAGTTGTTGCTCATAGGCACAAACATGGTAATAGAGGTCTGATCAGAGTCTGGCAGCAGTATACAGGTTTGTTGGTTGCAGAGGTGAGCTGTAAGTGAGCCAGCTGTAGTGAGACAGCTGTAGTATCTAGCTATGGGTGTACACAGGACCAGTGGCAGGACTTGGGTCTGGATTTGGGCTCACAAGAAGTTGCAGAGACCTTTGCTGTAAGCATAAACTTTGTGGCTTCAGGGCCTAGCTTTGAGTATGTACATGGCATTGGAAAGCAGTGGCAGAAGTCAGGGCTGTTGACATATAGATGTATAGCTAAAGACGCTAACTTTGAGCATGTACAGTATTGCTCATCAGTGAGAAAGCTGGCACTGGCTCTGTTGTCCAAGCAACTGTGGGTGCCTGGGTTGGTGTACACTTGTTTGGTTGCTGGGGCAACCACAGGCACACACAAAGTAGTAGGGGTCAGCCACAGAGCACTGTGTTGTCATTATATACCCATGCAGTCATTTAAGCTAGAGTTGAGTACTCGTGTGCATTCTGGGGCCCAAGGAATCCACAGCAGCACTGCTGGGGTGGCTTCAGTGTGTGAAGGTGTGAATCAAGAGGATATCAAGGAGGTGCAACCTGAGATTGCAATATATTGTGGGACCCTAAGTTGTAAACTCTGCAGAGGGTCTGTAGCAACTATTGCCGGCTGTTGGTTTCCTTAGTGGCAAATGCTGCTGGGGTCCTCTGGGAGCAGTCTCCTGGGGTTCATGATGGGGTCAGTGATGTTAGCTATGAGGCTTTTCATGGTCTGAAAGAGCTGTTGAGATTCCCCAGTAGTGAGGGCTACTAAGATCTACAATTTAGGCCACTGGGAATGTAGGTGCTCCTGTCACAAAGCTAATACTGGTAAACTGATTTTTCCCTTGTCCCTATCTATTTCTAGACCTTTCAGCTCTGCTGGGCTCTGCATGGAATAAAACTATGAAGCAGGTCCTTTGTGCAGTGCCCCAAAAGTCTGCAGAAGCTGGTTACTCACTCTGTTCTTTTCCCAGTGAGGGGAAATTTTTCAGGCTGGGGATTTGCCTCTTGGCTCTGAGCAGCGTCAGCTTGAGGAATGGGAGGAGGATTTAGGCAAAATGAAACTGTTCTCCTACCCTTACACTGTTGTTATTTTGTTTTTACGCTCCAATGTGTTCTGAGGCTTTTTAAGTGGACTCCTAAACTCTCCCAGAGCTATTTCTGATCATAAATAGCTGTCTAATTATTCTTTATGGTAGAGATTAAAGTTGAGATCTCCCAATTTGCCATCTTGGTGATGTCACTTTGTCAATGTTGAAGGATAATTTTGTAGGTTACAGAATTCTAGGTTTGTGGTTTTTAAAATCGTTTTATTTTCTCTCTCTCTTTTTCTCAATATTTTAAATATTTCACTCCACTCCTTTTTTGCTTACATGATTTCCCAGAAGTCAGATGTATTTGTTCCCTTTATTTTTCTCTATATAACATATTGTTTTCCTTATGGCTTCCTTCAAGATTTTTTCTTTATCTTCAATTTTTTGTAGTGAAAGCAATATGCCTAGGTATAAATTTTTGGCTTTTATTCTACTTGATGTTCTCTGAACTCCCTGGATCTGTGGTTTTGTGTCTGACGTTGATTTGGAAAAATTAACAGCTATTATTGTTTCAAATGGTTTTTGTTTCTCTCTTCTTCAACTGGTGTTCTTATTATGCATATGTTATACCTTTTTTAGTTGTACCACAGTCCTTGGATATTTTGTTCATTTGTTTCTTTCATTTTTTGTCTTTATTCTTTTTGCTTTTTTTGGTTTTGATATATCTTTTGGTTCAAGGATTCTATACTCAGTCATATTTACTTTACTAATAAGCCCATCAAAGGCATTCTTCATTTCTGGTACAGTGTTTTTAATCTCTAGCATTTCTTTCCAGTTCTTTCTTATGATTTCCATAGCTCAGCTTGCATAGTTTATCTGTTCTGGCCTGCTCTCTACTTTTTCCATTAAAGTTCTTAGCATATTAATCATAATTGTTCTAAATATCCAGTTTGTTCCTTTAAATAGTCTGATATGATTTTTTTCTAATGTTTTGTCTGTCCCTTCAAATGTTATTTTTTCCTTTTGGTATGGCTTACCACTTTTTCCTGATAGATTAACATGCTATGCTGGGTCAAAGGAATTCTATAAATAGGCCTTTACTAGTGGTTTGGTGAGGTGTTCAGGAGGGGAAATATTTTATTAGCCTGTAATTATAATTCTGGACAGTAAGCTTCACAGAGTTTCTTACTTTTTTATCCTTCTTTAAGTGGGACAAGATGACTGTAGTGGGCTGGAATTGGGTGTTTCCCTTTTCTAGATTTGTTAGGCTCTGGTTAACTCACGTCCCTTGAGTGCAGGCCTCATTAAAAACAGAGTTATCTTGTTTGCCTTTCCCCCAGCCCCTGGCTGAGAGGACAAAGGGATGTTTCTCTAACACTCACTGTGGAAACCTGGTAGACATTCTGAAAGTAAATCTCACAATATTGTGGGGTGTCCTCTTATGTTTGGGACCCATGGAGTTTTTAACTCTCAATCTTGTCCACATTTAAGCCTCCAGCAACTTACCAATTGCACTTCCATTTTTTTTCCTCTTCAGGCACTGGTTTCCACTTGTGAGTCTATGTTGGTAAGCCTTGGCTCCTTGTATTCACCTGTCTCTCCAGTCTTGGGGGGCAGCAGTTATGTGTCTTCCCTTCTTTTGCAGATTCAAGAAGTGTATTGAATTTGCAGTTAGTTCAGCTATTTGCTTGCTAGAATAGTGTGGTGTTTCAAGTTTCTTGCATGCAAGACCCTCTGCTTAGAGATTTTTTTAAAATTTTTATTTATTTATGATAGTCACAGAGAGAGAGAGAGAGAGAGAGAGAGAGAGGCAGAGACATAGGCAGAGGGAGAAGCAGGCTCCATGCACCGGGAGTCCGACGTGGGATTCGATCCCGGGTCTCCAGGATCACGCCCTGGGCCAAAGGCAGGCGCTAAACCGCTGCGCCACCCAGGGATCCCTGCTTAGAGATTTAAAAATAAACATGAACATAAATGTAAACAAAATATAAGATATCCAAAAGTGAAAAATAATAATTAAACACTTTTCTAGAATTCAAATTACAAATTATGGGGGAAAGTATATTAAATGCTGCAATAAGAATGCCAGTGAATTGGAGACATATGCAAAGTGTAACACAGAATGGAAAAATAATTAAAAAATAGAAATTGGTAGAACAAATAGAGAAAAAAAGAAGAAAATGGCATACTTCAGTAACATAATAAACTAACCTGATATACTTGACATTTATAGACCACCACAACACAAAAAACATAGAAAAAAACCTTTTCAACTGAATATGGGAATTTCACCAAGATAGAAAATGTAGTGGTGCACAAAAGATGTGAAACAAATTTAAAATAATTAAAGTCATACTAAATATATTTTCTGATTACAGAAAAAATTAAAAGATAAATGAATAACAGAAATATATCTAGAAAATCCCCTAGTAGGTAGACATTAAATGATATAATCCTAAGTAATTCAAGGGTGAAATAAAAAAGCACATGGGGAATTAGAAAATATTATGAACTGAATGAAAATAAAAACAAAGCAAATCCAAATTTGTATTTTCAGGTAACATAGTATGTAGAGAGAAATGTATAGTTCTAAATAATATTATTAAAAAGGTAAATCTGAGATCAATGAGTAAAAGTCCTGTCTCAAGTAACTAGAAAAAGACTCTTGATTGCAACTCAGGTCATGTTCTCAGAGTCCTGGGATCAAGCTCTGCATCAGGCTCACCCTCAGCAAGGAGTCTGCTTAGAATTCTTTCTCTCTCACTCTGCCCTTTCCTTGGCTCACTCTTTCTCTCTCTCCTTCCCTAAAAATAAATAAATAAATCTTACAAAAAATTTAAAAAATAATAAAAAGAGCAACAAAAATGATGCGCCTTTTAGCTACATTCATGAGGGGAAAAGACAAATCTTTATTAATATCAGGAATAAAAGAGAATCATCACATCACATGGTACAAACATTAAAGGACAGTAAGGGGATGTTATGAACAAATAAATGTCAGTATGTTTTATAACATTGTAATGGAAAAGTGTTTTGAAAGACAAAATTACCAAACTTAATCCAAGAAGAAATTTAAAAATCTGAGTACCATAGGATCTATGAAAAAATTGATTTTGTGTCTAAAGTTCTTTCCACAAAGAATATCCAGTCTCTGATAGTTTACTGGTTAAGTCTGTCAGACTTGTTAAAAAATACTATAGGAGGATTTTCAGAAGATAGAGAGATGGAGCAAGGAAGAAAATTTCCCAAGCAAGACATTTTATAGGCCAGTATTATTTTAATGCCAAAACTAGACAGAAATTAGAAGATAAATTATAGAAGAACTATTATACAGACAGATATATTATATTCCTAAACTGGGAAGTTAAACGCTTTTAACATGTCAATTATTGTCAATTTGAATTCTCTTTCCAACAGAATACTAATCATAATCCAGTTGTTGCAGTTGTTGTTGTTGTTGTTAAAATTTGACTGACTTAAAGTAGATACAAAAATCCCCAAATATTACATTGGTTTCCTAGGGCTGCCATAATTCCACAACCTGAGTTGTTTAAAACAACACAGATTTAAGCTCTTCAGTTCCAAAGTTTGGAATTCTGAGATCAGGGTATTTGGAGCTCTATGTTTCTTCACACATCATTAGTAAATGAAAGTCAGAAATATATATATTTATATATATAAATATATTTTTATATTTGTATACATATATTTATATATAAATATATAAATATAAATATTTAAATATATTTATATAAATAAAATTTTGTATAAATAAAATATAAAATTTATATATATTTATATTTATATTTATATTTATATATATAAAGGATACTACATTATGGTTCATTTTTTCCCCTAAAATAAGTTAATAAAATCCACTCTCATCACTTCCATTCCACATTCACTGGAGTCATAGCAAACAGAATTAGACATAAAAAAAGAAATAAATCTATACGTGTTAAAGATATAAAGTGATTTTTATTTGAAGATGATGTATAGAGTAAATGTAAAAAATTCTATTTAATTTATAAATAAGCTACAAGAACTGTGGGTGAATTTGTCAAAATTGCAGAGAAGCTCGATATACAAAATCACTTGTACTTCTATATATTAGCAACAGGATTAGAAATATAATTAGCAAAATAAAAATAATTATAAGAGCATTAGAAATGTAAAATATGTAGTAATAAATCTAAAAAAGAGAAGAGCCAAAGACTGAAGAAAACTATTAAAAAATTATAGAGGAATCTAAACCCATGGGAAGATATATCATGTTTATGATTTGAAAGATTCAAAATTTTAATCTTGTCAGGTTTTTTTCCTGAACTGATCTGTAGTTTCAACACAACCCTAATTAAAATCCAAGTAGTTAACTAATTTGGTATAGTTAACTAGATGATACTAAAGTATATATGAAAATCTAAATGACATAGAGTAGCCAAACAATTTCTAGTGAAGAATATTAGAAAAGTAATCCTGGCATATTTCATGACTTATTGGAAATATATAGTAATTCAAGACAATGTAGAATTGACATAGATACAAATCAAGAATACAGAGATATATATCCACATGTATATGGTCAATTGTTTTTATAACAAAGTGCCAACATTCAACAAGAGGTAACTGACTTTTTAAAATATAGTGGCAGAACAGTTGACATCCATATATAAAAAAAATCAAAAGAAACAGTGAAATTTGACCTTTTCCATATACCATCCACAATAATATGCTCAAAATGGGTTATAGACCTAAATGTAAAACAACTATGAATATATTTTTTAAATCATAGAAGAAAGTCTTTGAACTTGAAAAAGTCAGAAATTTCTTTAGAGAGCACTAAAATGTGGATCATAAAGTATTAAATTGGACTTCACTAAAATTAAGGTCATCTGCTTTTCCCCATAACCCAACTATATGCTACCTAAAAAAAAAATCTAACTTCAAATTCAATGACGTAAGTAGATTGAATGTAAAAGGGTGGAAAAAGATATGTCGTGTAAACATTAACTAAAGAACAGGAGTAATATATTGATATCTGATAAACATGTACCTCAGAGCAAAGAAAATAACTAGATACAAAGAGGGACATTAAATAATGATGAAAGGATTAGTTCTCCAGAAAGATGTGACAATTTTAACTATATACACACCAAACAACAGAGCCTCAAAATAACAAAAACTAAAAAGCTAAAAGAAGAAATCCACATTTATAGTTGGGAACTTCAACCCTCTGCCTCCTCTCCCTACTACCTGCTGTCCCAGAAACTAATACAACTGCAAGGGAGAAATCAACAAGGATATAGAAGAATTCAACAGTAAAACCAACCAACAGGATCTAATTTACATATATGTAACATTGCTCTCAATCACAATAGACCATACTGTTTTTTTTCAAGTTTCCATGGAATAGTTAGAGATAGATTATATCTTGAGCCATAGAACAAACCTCATTTAACAGGATACTAGAACATCTAAGCGCTACTAGTAGGCAAAGAGAAATGAATAAAAGTTAAGTATTAAAAAGGAATAAAAGTTATAAATGACATAATTGTCTTATTAAAAATTTTAAAACACCATGAGTACTAATAGGTGAATTTAGTAAGATCATAAAACACAAGCTTAACCTGCACAATCATATTTCTAACAACAAATGTGGAAACTGAAATTAATAACACAATACAATTTATATTCCCTGCAAAGGAAAGGAAATGGGTTGCATTAAAAAATGTATAGGATCTTTAGTTTCAAGATTACAAAATAGTGATAAGAGAAATAAAAGATCGACATACAGAAGGAGATATAACACATTCATGGATTGGAAGACTCCATAGGAAAGATATCAACATTGTAAAGATATCAGTTTTCTCCAAATTGATCTTCATTGTTCAACAATGTTTCTATTGAAATCCCAGCAAGTTTTTGTTAATAGACACAGAAGTTTATTCTAACATTTTATGGAAGCGCGTATAGGTTATAGGCCAGATGAAACAATCTGACAAAGAAAATTAAAGTGAGAGTAATTACTTTCCTCAACATTGTGCCTTTATAGTATTTAACAAAGTGTGGTACTAGAAGAAGGATAAACACAAGGATCAATAAAACATAAATAGAGTGAGCAAAAAAATAGATTTAGTCTTTTAAAGATACAGTTATGAAAAAAACATGGCTCAGAATTGGAGAAAATATTATCAATGCATATATCTGATTTGTGTAGAGTCACCTTTTGTAATTCAATAATGAGACAACTAAGCAATTAAAATCATCATCAAAAGACTAAAACAGTTACTTCAGTGGCGTCTGGGTGTCTTAGTGGGTTAAGCATCTGCCTTTTGGTTCAGATCAAGATCCCAGGGTCCTGGGAAAGAGTCTGGCATTGGGCCCCCTGCTCAGCAGGGAGTGTGCTTCTCATTCTCTCTTTCTGCCTGCTGCTCCTCCCGCTTGTGCTCTCTCTCTTCCTCTCTCTGTCAAATAAATAAGTAAAATCTTTAAAAAAAAAAAAGACTAGAACAGTTACTTCATAAAGGAAAATATAAAAATGTTCAATATACTCCTGAAAAGCTTGTCACTGTGATTAATCATGAAAGAAATGCAAATTAAAACCACAGGATAACACTACACACACTCTAGAACAGCTAAAACTAAAAAGTTTGGAAGTAAATGTTGGCGAACTTCTAGAGCAACTGATTCTCATACTTTACTAAAAGATAGTAAAATGATGCAATGACTTTTGGAAAATATTTCATAGATTTATAATATATAAATGTTATATTAAATATGTTAAATGGAAAGTTAACATATTAACTAGCAGTTACAGTCCTAGATATTTACCCCAGGTAAATAAAATGTATATCCCTGCGCAGTCTTGTGCTTTAGTGTATTTATCAGCTTAATATTTTTACAGTTTCATTTTTAATAGACAAAGATTAAAAGCAATCCTCTGCTCATCAACAGATGAATGGATAACAAATTGTGGTGATTTCAGACAATGGTTATTCCTCAGCAAAATTAGGAATAAACTCTCTAATACACACAGCAACATGGATGAATCTTACAAATATACTGAATGAATGAAGCTGATGTAAGAGGGTACATACTGTATAATTCTATTTATAGAAGTTTCTAGAAAATTCATAAACCACATCTTCTTTATCCATTCATCTTTCGATGGACACCGAGGCTCCTTCCACAGTTTGGCTATTGTGGACATTGCTGCTAGAAACATCGGGGTGCAGGTGTCCCGGCGCTTCATTGCATCTGTATCTTTGGGGTAAATCCCCAACAGTGCAATTGCTGGGTTGTAGGGCAGGTCTATTTTTAACTCTTTGAGGAACCTCCACACAGTTTTCGAGAGTGGCTGAACCAATTCACATTCCCACCAACAGTGCAGGAGGGTTCCCCTTTCTCCGCATCCTCTCCAACATTTGTGGTTTCCTGCCTTGTTAATTTTCCCCATTCTTACTGGTGTGAGGTGGTATCTCATTGTGGTTTTGATTTGTATTTCCCTGATGGCAAGTGATGCGGAGCATTTTCTCATGTGCATGTTGGCCATGTCTATGTCTTCCTCTGTGAGATTTCTCTTCATGTCTTTTGCCCATTTCCTGATTGGATTGTTTGTTTCTTTGGTGTTGAGTTTAAGAAGTTCTTTATAGATCTTGGAAACTAGCCCTTTATCTGATACGTCATTTGCAAATATCTTCTCCCATTCTGTAGGTTGTCTTTGAGTTTTGTTGACTGTATCCTTTGCTGTGCAAAAGCTTCTTATCTTGATGAAATCCCAATAGTTCATTTTTGCTTTTGTTTCTTTTGCCTTCGTGGATGTATCTTGCAAGAAGTGACTGTGGCCGAGTTCAAAAAGGGTGTTGCCTGTGTTCTCCTCTACGATTTTGATGGAATCTTGTCTCACGTTTAGATCTTTCATCCATTTTGAGTTTATCTTTGTGTATGGTGCAAGGGAGTGGTCTAGTTTCATTCTTCTGCATGTGGATGTCCAATTTTCCCAGCACCATTTATTGAAGAGACTGTCTTTCTTCCAGTGGATAGTCTTTCCTCTTCTATTGAATATTAGTTGGCCATAAAGTTCAGGGTCCACTTCTGGGTTCTCTATTCTGTTCTATTGATCTATGTGTCTGTTTTTGTGCCAGGACCACACTGTCTTGATGACCACAGCTTTGTAGTACAACCTGAAATCTGGCATTGTGATGCCCCCAGATGTGGTTCTCTTTTTTAAAATTCCCCTGGCTATTCGAGGTCTTTTCTGATAATTTGAATTGTAGTGACATAATGCACTTCAGCGTTTGGTTGGTACTGAAAAGAGTGAGATTGACTAGGGAATGCAATAGGGAGACTTGTTTGGGGTAATGAAAATATTTTTCATTTTGATTCTGGTGGTGGTTAAATAGATATGTCAAAATTCATCAACATGCATTTAAAAAAATGATACACCTTGTTGTATATAAATTATGGCTTACAATGTTGATTTAAAAAATCAGAGTAACAATTTTAGGAATGAGATATGTAATTTTCTATAACAATGTAGGGAAAAAGGAAACATAAGTAAAACTAAATTGATTTCAACAGAGGACGTAAAAATCCCAATTATTATAAGAAACTAGTTTGGATTGAAAGAGGCTGCTCAAATCCTATGTTTACCACTTCCTAATATGGATAAATTACCTAATATATCCAATTCAGTTTCCTTATCTGCTTTTATGAGTTTAATAATTACACTTATCTCAAGGTGTTGATTTAAAAACAAAATGAAGTTATGAACATAAAATGCGTGAGTATGGTATAAAGTATTCAACAAGTCCTAGACACGTTTATTAGTATTGTAATATTGAGAATACTTGTATTTTTTAAGTAAATCTTTTGAACCTTTCCATGTAGCATGTTAATATTCGTAGGGCTCCACCCAAGTTGCTTCTCTGCATTTATTTACATGCTGATTTGCTGAATTTCTCAGTCCTTCATTGGGATGTGAGTTGCCTACAGGCAGATACTATTCTTGCTTTGCCTACTGTTGTACCCCAGCACCTGCACAACCCTGGGCCTGTGGTAGATGCTTATTGTCTTTTTGTGAATGATTACCTGGAGGGTCCAGGAACACAGAGAAGAGTTTCCTTTCTGAGTATCTTCAATTTTTAGTCTCTCTCATGCTTAGTTATTCTCAATCTTTTCTGTGGAATGAAAGATCTAGTCCTTCAGAAAGTAATTTTAGGTTTTGATGAGCATAGCCTTGTGGATTTCTTGGGGGGACACATGAGCTTTTTTGTGTGTGGTCTTTTTGAGTGTAGGTTGGGGATTCAGAAGGTCCTGGTCATGGGAGGCATGGTAGGTATGGTGTGCTGCACCAAGGTGTTTGGGAATTCTTGTATTTTACAGAACCTCCTGTAGGTAGCTGGCTTGTTCCTGCTTACTGCTTCAAGGGTTTACTACTGTCTGCTACACAGACACCCGTTTTTGATAAAATGTCTCTTAATCAAACTTTTCTTTGAACTGTTCACAGTTATTAGAGCTACAGGTCATATATGAAGGTCCTTGTAGGATTGAGTATTTCTACATAACCCCTACTTATCTTTTATTGGTGGAGAACCTGTTGGGAAAAGTTCTAAATGTTGTCTCACATCATACATCTAAATAGAAACAGAGCAGAGCAAGAATCCAGATATCTGAACTTATAATATAAAGAACTTATGATAAAGTGAACTTTCAACAGACATGGAAAGTTTTTTTTGTGTGTGTTTGTTTGTTAGTTTGTCTCTGAATGTCTCCACTCTCCAACTCTTTTGTTTTTATATCTGAACTATGGATGTTGTATGCCCTGGGATAGGTCCAAATTCAATATTTTTATCTTCCAACATTTATGCTGGACACAATGCTTAACATTGTGCTATTTATATAAATGTTATTCTCCTAAAGATTGTAACTTAATATTGATGAATGCATAAAAGAATGATAGAATCATTTTTGCTTATATTGGCAAATACACTTTGGGGGGGCTCTTTGTTTTGTCTTTAAAGTTTAGACATCTACAAAAACATCTTCTGTAGCTCTGACAAATACATGCTTGTTTTCTTTCTAAGATTGTATTTTTTTGAGAGAGAGAGAGAGAGAGAGAAAGAGAATGGGGGTGTGGGGGCAAAAGGAGAGGGAGAAGCAGACCCCCACTAAGTGGGGAGTCCAATGCAGGGCTCGATCCCAGGACTCAGAGATCATGACCTGAGCTGAAAGCAGGCACTTAACCAACTGATACACCCAGGTGCCCGAATAAATGCTTGTTTTCAAAGGACTTTCATGTATTTGAGTTTTGTCTCTCTTCCAAAAGGAATAGTAGTAGTTACACACATAGATGTATGCCTAATAAACCATTATTCTATCTTCTTCTAAATTCATAACACCCACCTAGCCACAGCCTTGGCCCTTGCAGAAGCCAATGTGATTGTAGGGAATTAGCTTTTATTGTGCTTGGACCAAACACAACGGGTTTGAAAGAGTTATTGAAGTCTGTGGAGAGCAGAACTGTGTATTTTTTCCCCTCCCCTCCAGAGATTATCCAATAAAATGGATTTTCATTCTACACAATGGCCAGGAACTGCAGGCCAGCAGACTCTGTCCCCTCTGTCCTCCCATCCTGGTGTCCAAAGGGCCAAATCTCCTGAGAGAACAAATAGTTAAGATCCTCAGGAAGACACAGGCAGGCAGGAGCAACAATGGAATTAGAGAGGTCTGTGGTTTGGGGAGGGACATCCAAATCAAGAGTGATTTTATTTAAATAAGCTAAATTACCCTAACAAGGTGTTTTTCAACTTCAGCAGCCCTCAAAATTTTATCTTCTTAACTCCATCCGAGGTATTGCATTCTGCCACTCGAATGAAATATTAGCAATAGAAGCACCATTCTAGTTAGTCTCCATTCAACCCCAAACTTTAATAGAAATAACCTGTCGGCTTTGATTGAGTGTGATATCACTATAGGAGCCTTGAATTTAAGCTGGGGGGGATAAAGAAAATTGCATAGTGTGTGAAGCCAGTTTGACTAAAATGGAAATTTTACTTTAGTCCCATCTGGCTGCCAAAAGGCCACTTCTAATACTTTCACAAAGCAATTTACCTTCACAGCAAAAAAATAAAAACTAGAAACTGAAAATGCAAAAATCCAAACTAAAGCAAACTAAACAAAACCTAGATCTTCTTTGCAAAGTTTGAACTTGGGCTCTTCATTGTCTCTCCAGGGGCTGGGACTGAGCTCAGCATACCAGACCTTCCTATCAGACTCAGCTCCCTTTTGTTATTGAGCACATTCAGTTTTCTTGGATTTTAAATATTTTTTAAAAAGACCAAAATATCCCAAAATAGAACTCCTATCTGTCAAATACTTGAATTAAAACTCACTCCACACTTGCTTCAAGATTTTGAGAAAAAGCAACATGGGGGTTGCTATGGGTGTTTAGTAGAGTTGGCAAAGGACATGCATCCTTGGGAGACCTGTAAGCCACAACCCAGTTCTGCTGATGGTCCTAAGGATCATTTTACACCCAGGGCTGTAAATTCCACCACATATTCCTAGGGAAAAATTTGCCAAAATTTATTTGCGAAAAGAAAATACCATTTCAGTGACAGTCACATATGAATGCGTGTGAGTATTTGGAACTCTGATGTACAAGCAGTAGAACCTGAGAGTCCAAATTGTAGGAATGGGTAAATTCTGATTTTACAATGAAGATTTTTTTTAGTTTAAATTTGTAAAGATATTTGTTCCATTGACTCATTGAATGCTCTTTGAGACTCTATTTCAATGTCCATTAAAAATCTACGCAGAAATATAAGGAAGACTATAGATGTGATGTTAAAGACATACTTTAGAAACAGGCTCTGTTTGCCTTCAAAAATACAATGTTTGACTAAGTAGAGTATCAGAGGAAACAAATCTTATTGTCTGGGAGGGTAGGGGTAAACGTATGAATGCTATCTGGGCAATTTATTTGAAGAGTTTTAGTTGATCAGTACAAGAGTGTGTTATATCTATACTTGGTCACCTCTGGGCAATCAAACAGGTACTCCCACCTCACACACACACACACACACACACATCAACACACAAAAACAACAGAGGACATCTTTACCTCTTGGTACTGTCCAAAGCAAAATATAGACCAAGGAATAAAATACAGGATCATTGGAAGATTTGTCTCTTAAGCCCTCAGGTCTCAGCGTATCTCTTTAAAACAACAAATAAGGAGAAGAAAAACTTGAAAGCAAGTATTGTTCTACATAAATTGTACAGATGAAAAAAACGGGTGCTTGATGCTTAGGGAGGTAAACAACTTGCCCAAGACTGAGCAGCTGATAAGTGATGGAACTGAATATAACCTTTGCTTCCTCTGTTCCACAGTCCATCGTGCTAGTAGTCCAAGGCTTTGCTGCTGTTTCCCAGGGTTTTCATGCCAATAGCAACCCTCCCATTTTCCCATTGAGTGACCTCCAGCAGCAAGAGTTCAACACAGAATGACAACAAGCTTATTTCATTTGTCAGGATATCCTCTGATCACTTCACTTCCTTGTCAAAACTTACATGTCCAAGCCTCCATTCTCATAAGACTATGCTCCCTGATTTCCAATATCAGACATAATTTTTACATTAGCACATCTGAGCTGAAGCACTCATGTCTGGTAACAATATATCACAGTCATCCTAAATTCACTTCTCAAAAAGCTCTTTTATTTACACCACTGATTTTAGGGAAATCATTAACCATTGATTTTTTCCACTTCCCCCTACTTCATTAGCTCTTAGGTTAGGCTTCATGTTTCTGACTTCTCACACGATTTTCTCCCCCTGGCCAGCACATAATCCTTAGCTCTGTGCACTGCAACTTCTAGCTCTGTGCTAATTCTAGTTTCCATGTCCTGCACATGGCTACACCCTATAGAGAACACTGCATACATACACTCAAACTTTTAAAAAGCTATTAGCTATCCAAAGCAATTTCACATGTGTTCTTTCATTTAATTCTTATAGAACCCAGTGCTGTAAGAATTACTATTATTTATTTTACATATAAGACTATCAAGAATTGAAGAGGCTTGAAAAAGCAAATTCACCAGGAAGTTTAAGCTTTAGAACTCTTCACTTCTGCAAGGTCCTGTGAGAGTGGGGGACTTGTAGGAGCTGTTGCTTGTTCTGGGTAAGGAGAAGAAGTCAGGCTACCTTCAGGAACCACTTCTATATGAGCAGCATTTCTGGTGTCTCAGGAAAAAAAAAAAAAAAGGTATCAGACCAGCCAAAGCTTCAGTAATATGTTGTGATTTCCTTATTTATCCTTAATAAAAAATTACACTTATATTTTATTATATAAACCTGTATCTAACCCTGAGTTACTGAACTTGCCCCAGACAATGGAAGAAAGGGGACTGGTAGCCTTTCCATGTATCAGATGCTGGCACTGACCTTATCTTGGAAGGCCTGGGGAGGAGTGATCTCCTCTCTTAAATCTTCCCAAGGCTAAAGCCATATCAACGTGTTCCTTTGTTTTTTTTTTTTTAATTTTTACTTATTTATGATAGTCACAGAGAGAGAGAGAGAGAGGCAGAGACACAGGCAGAGGGAGAAGCAGGCTCCATGCACTGGGAGCCCGATGTGGGATTCGATCCCGGGTCTCCAGGATCGCACCCTAGGCCGAAGGTAGGCGCCAAACCGCTGCGCCACCTAGGGATCCCCAATGTGTTCCTTTGGATCTCACACAGCACTTTTTGAGGCCTTTCGTTTTTATATAGCAAACTTCTTTGCTATGTTGTCATACCTTTGTTGGGCTATTTCTCCAGATAAATTGGGAGAGGGCCTGGGTCAATGCCCCTTTCTGAAGAATCTCCATGGCATGACCTTGGTGAGTAGCAGCTAAGCCTTTCAGAATATGGAAAGCTTTTTCTATACTGCCAGCATCCTGCTGGGTCTATCCATTGGTCTCTAGTTTTAAAACTGTAAAGATGGTTTATGGATCTAAGGAACAGGAGAACCTGAGGACCCCCACCCACCTCACAAGATGGTAGAAGACAGATTCACGGATCTGCATCTTTGATTTCAGCACTTACCTCCAAGCAGAAAGTGCTCTTATTACACCTTCCATTCATCCATTCATTCAGCAAATATGTTTTATTTTTAATTAAAAAAACTTATTTAGATTCACACTGCATTATTACTTTAAGGGGTAGAATTTAGTGATACATCTGCTTTTTATCTTATTTTTCCTTTCTTTCCTCTATGTTCATCTTTTTTGGTTCTTAAATATCACACATGAGTGAAATCAAATCAAATCATATGCTATTTGCCTTTCTCTGACTGACTTATTTGGCCTAGCATAATACCCTGTAGTTCTATCCACATTGTTGCAAATGACAAGATTTAATTCTTTTTGATGGTTGAGTAACATTCTGCATGCATGCCACATCTTTTTTATTTGTTTATTTGTCAATGGATATCTAGGATTTATCTATATTTTGGCTATTGCTGCTATAAACACTGGGGTGCAGGTGCCCCTTTAAATTATTATGTTTGTGTCATTTGGATAAATGCCTAGTAGTGCAGTTGCTGGATAGCTCTTTTTAACTTTTTGAGCAAGCTTCATACTGTTTTTTTCAGAGTGGCTGAAGCATTTGATTCCCACCAACAGTATAAGAGGATTCCCGTTTCTCCTCATCCTTGCCGACATCTGTTGTTTTCTGACATTAATTTTAGGTATTCTGAGATGGTATCTCATTGTGGTTTTGATTTGTATTTCCCTGATGGCGAGTGATGTTGAACATATTTTCATGTGTCCATTAGCTATTTGTGTCTGGAAAAATGTCTGTTCATGTTTTCTGCCCATTTCTTAACTGGATTTTTTGTTTTTTGGATGTTGAGTTTGATAAGTCCTTTATAGGTTTTATGTACTAGCCCCTTTATCTGATATGTCATTTGCAAATATCTCCTTCCATTCCATAAGTTGACTGTTTCCTTTGGTGTGCAAAAGCTTTTTATCCTGATGAAGTCCCAATAGTTCATTTGTGCTTTATTTTCCTTTGGAGTCATGTCCAGTAAAAAGTTGTTGTGGTTGAAGTCAGAGGTTGCTGCCTGTGTTTGCTAGGATTTTGATGGACTTCTGTCTCACATATAAGGCTTTTGTCCATTTTGAGTTTATTTTTGTGTATGATGTAAAGAAATGGTCCAGTTTCATCCTTCTATATGTAGCTGTCCGATTTTCCCAACATGATTCATTAAGAAATTTTTTTTTCCATTGGATATTCTTTCCTGCTTTGTTGAAGATTAGTTGACCATAGAGTTGAGGGTCCATTTCTGTATTCTCTGTTCTGTTCTATTGATCTATGTGTCTGTTGTTGTGCCAGTACCATACTGTCTATATGATCACAGCTTTGTAAAACAACTTCAATTCTGGAATTGTGATGCCTCCAGTTTTGGTTTTATTTTTCAACATTCCTTTGGCTATTTGGGGTCTTTTCTGGCTCCATACAAATTTTAGGATTGTCTGTTCCTACTCTCCTACTCCTACTCTCTAAACATAAATATTTTTAAGCACTGACCTAGATCCTGGGGACAAAACTAGAAAAGATTCTGCCCCTGCCTTCAAGGTGCTAAGCAAAGAAGGGTTATTTATTATTAGTGATGCTATGATGTCTGTAGAAAATTTAAGTTGCCTGGGTTATTTTGTATTGGTCCATGAACTGAGACTTAACATGGATAAATGGGCCATTATTTTTACTTGACAAGGTACCCTTTAAGGAATAATTTTTTTTTCCAGAAAATTTGTTTATCCACTGAATCTTGCTTTCTTATTCTGGTAAAATGTGACACCTTTTCTGATGGGAACAGTCCTTTAAGTTGGAAGTTTCATGGACGTACAGTGTGAATGTGAAAGATGGAGAGATATGTTGAGTTGTGTTCATCTGGCTCGTGCTGTAAAGGTGGCAGTGCACTTACCTTGGCAACATCTGAGGAACTTTCTCAGTTAACAATTTGCTTTCTCATGAGAACATTTTCCCTGTCCACCTCAAATTTCTTTTGCCTCTGACCAGGAATTTCTAGCCCTTCTAACTTGCTCTTCCTCTGCTTATCTGTGGAATATATAGCTAGGACTACAAAGTCATTTTAGTAGTTGCCAGATGTCTTGACAATATGGTTAGATAATATTTAATGGATTGAAAATGTTTCATTCTTTTTAAATCAGAATTTTTTTTAATGTGGAAAATTAAATGCCTTTAAAATGTTTGCTAGAACAGCCCCTACTGAGAACTCCCATTTGTATGCTGCTTTTGTGGAGAAGGGAAATGCCAGGTCACTTAGCACTTAATTCTATGTGTTTCCTTTCCATCACCCCTAAAGAGTAGCCCCTTGGAGGGCAGACACCATATCTTACAATTCTTTGGTGTTTCCTCTAGAATTTGGTTCCATGTTGGATATAGAATAAATTATTTTTATTGTTCTCTTGTCAGTCCAACATCTGACATGAATTACCTCTTATATTTGCTGACATGGCTATGAGTCACTCCCACCTCTTAGCATTTAGCAAATTGAAGGTGAAGGTTATTCTAACTCATGCCTATCACTCCCACACTCAACACAGTGCCAGGCATATTGTGCACAGTCAGTGAAGGTGGGATGAGTGAGTGAATGAATGAATGACTACTTACCTTGAATTACATAAGCAATATTTTGACGTAATGGTTGAAACTTGTGCCAGTATACAGAAGCTTTGCCTTTTTTTTTAATAAAATAATTTTTATTGGTGTTCAATTTACCAACATACAGAATAACACCCAGTGCTCATCCCGTCAAGTGTCCCCCTCAATGCCCGTCACCCACTCTCCCCCACCCCCCGCCCTCCTCCACTTCCACCACCCTTAGTTCATTTCCCAGAGTTAGGAGTCTTATTGTTCTGTCTCCCTTTCTGATATTTCCCACACATTTCTTCTCCCTTCCCTTCTATTCCCTTTCACTATTATTTATATTCCCCAAATGAATGAGACCATATAATGTTTGTCCTTCTCTGATTGACTTACTTCACTCAGCATAATACCCTCCAGTTCCACCCGCATCGAAGCATATAATGGGTATTTGTCGTTTCTAATGGCTGAGTAATATTCCATTGTGTACATAAACCACATCTTCTTTATCCACTCATCTTTTGATGGACACCGAGGCTCCTTCCACAGTTTGGCTATTGTGGACATCGCTGCTATAAACATCGGGGTGCAGGTGTCCCGGCGTTTCACTGCATCTGCATCTTTGGGGTAAATCCCCAGCAGTACAATTGCTGGGTCGTAGGGCAGGTCTATTTTTAACTCTTTGAGGAACCTCCACACAGTTTTCTAGAGTGGCTGCACCAGTTCACATTCCCACCAATAGTGTAAGAGGATTCCCTTTTCTCCGCATCCTCTCCAACATTTGTTGTTTCCTGCCTTGTTAATTTTCCCCATTCTCACTGTTGTGAGGTGGTATCTCATTGTGGTTTTGATTTGTATTTCCCTGATGGCAAGTGATGCGGAGCATTTTCTCATGTGCATGTTGGCCATGTCTATGTCTTCCTCTGTGAGATTTCTCTTCATGTCTTTTGCCCATTTCCTGATTGGATTGTTTGTTTCTTTGGTGTTGAGTTTAAGAAGTTCTTTATAGATCTTGGAAACTAGCCCTTTATCTGATACATCATTTGCAAATATCTTCTCCCATTCTGTAGGTTGTCTTTGAGTTTTGTTGACTGAAGCTTTGCTTTTAAGGAGTGTATAAGATGTCTGGCATCCAAACTTCTTCTCTGTTTGCCTAACCAGCTCTGACTTGTCCTAAAGAATAATCTCAGAAGTCACTTCTTCCCTGAAAGTTCTCCTGACTCTGACATAAATTGTGGTTTTTGCTTCCCTGTTACTTTGCACAAACCCTGGTACAAAGTACTCCTATGTTCATTCCTTTCAGACACATGCTCCAGTGCTGTAGGCACTGTACTGGGTACCTTGGCAATTAGTGAACTATCTCACCAACTCACTGCCACTCTCTCTACAGTGGATGTGTGGAAAAGACCAAGCATGGGTCTAGGGGGCTCCATTAGAGCACTATTCCCTACATTCCATCTCCCATGCCATGTTCCTGAGGCTATGATTTATATAGCTTCTGGAAGGGGCATTACTATCAGACTACCTACTTTAGCTTTTTCCTAAGTAAATAAAAATTAAAATATATCTAATGTTATGTTGTATGTTCTCAGGTCCCAGAAACCTGGGATAGGCTCCCCAGCCAACCTGTATATCTTCAGTCTGGTCCTCTCACTGACAGAATCTTTGGCCCTGCCACAAAGAAAGCTGTTTCCTTGTCCAAGACATCTTCCTGCTTCAGTCAACCCTGCAGACTTCCTGGTGCACAGGCCCATGGTCTCCCCACAGAGTTGGGAAGCTCCTTGTTTCTGTCTAGCTCTGTCACACTTGGTCCCGTGGTCCCTGGAACAACACTGCACGTGTTCTTTGTCCCACATATTTCCTCACGAAAAAGACTTCTTCAGTTTTTATTGATGGAAATTCATCTCAGAAACTCAGGGCTTGTGAATGAGTCAGAGCTGGTGGGACAAAGGCCATGTAGTCCGTTCCATGGCTCTATCAGTCTTTCAGGTGCTCACACACTCAAGGGCCCTCGCTTGACACCTCTTTCTAGAATGCAAAATGATGTCTGAAGGTTGGAAGTGACCAGCAGCTAGACCAGGCAAGACTTTGAATCCCAGAATCACTGCATCTGGGACAAAATTTCTGCAATGATAAACCATCAGTAATGAAGAGGTTAAAATACAACATGGTCAACAATATGGAGTGAATATTAGACCACAGGTTACTGCTCTAGTTATGACATTGTGGCAGGTGAGTCAGCATTACCTGCAGAGAGGGCAAGACAGCAGTATGCAATCAGGAAAACATGGGGTTAGGGACAGCCCCAGGGCTGAGTCCAGTCTCCCTCCTCTTCCAGGTATGTGAACTTGGGCAAGGATTACAACTCTTTTAGCCTCAGATCCCCCACCTAAAATGAAGATATTCATACTCAGCTCCTCATATTGTGAGAATAAGAAGCAATGAACATACAATACACAGCACATAATAGACTTCTACTCTAGTCATTTTGAAAGGATTTATAATCCAATGAGTGAGGCAAAACAATACATAAATCTTATTAAGATTAAAGTATTTTAAAAAGAGTAAATAATGTCTTTGCTTTAAAAACTCAACTTAAATAGAAGGCAGGGGAATATTATCCCTCAATTAGGGAGAGGTTTAATATATCAAATTATTAGTAAAATCTGAGTCAGGAGAGGTCTCAGAGAGTTCCTGACATATCTCCTCATTTCAAAAGCCATTAAAAATATTCTAAAGAGTTATAATTAATATTCAGGCCTTCTATAGCAGTTAGAGGCCTTTCCAGAGCTATCAACCCTCTGTGTTATTTTCAGTGAAATGTTTAAAGCAAACAGTACCATGTGCTATGACTCTGCTCAATTATGCCCTGGTCAGGACAAGAGTCCATCTGGGGCCTTCCAGATGCTATAATGACCACCTGGGTGCTAATTTGTGACTCATGTGGAAAACAGAATATAAGCATTTTACACAGATTTGGTAAATGCATTAGAAGGCCCCAATAGAAGGCATCTGAAAATGCTATTTGGAGAAAGTAAGGACTGAGAAAGATATCCTTTTGTACTTTATCGCACATAATACCATTTTTTAAATGTTTTTAGAATCACATAATGACTTTTCTCTACAAGAAATCCATCACCTATTTGCTCATTTACACTCCATTTAACAGGAATGAAGAATCCTCTAAATCCTATAGAAATTTCTCGATTTTAGTTGAGTTTCACCTAGAGTGGTTTATTTTCCTTGTTCTTTTAGCAGACATTTTTGTTTTAAGCTGCTGGTCTGCTATGTACTTTGTCTTGCACCCACAAAAGATAAAAAAAAAGAAAGCTGAGGATTATCAGCTGTTTCTGGGTTCAGTGTTATCAGGCTTAGTGCTGGACAAGAAGGAATATGAACCCAGATCAAGAAGGTTTAAATTGTGAACACTAATAGCAGTGAAGGACTACCTTCTCCTTTGAGAGAAAGATGTGGGTTATTATAATAAAGAAGTGAGAGAGATAGAAGGAAAGGAGGAAAAATAAATTGAAGTATGTACACCTGAAGGTAAAGCTTCTGAGTAACTTTCGGCAGGTCACTTAAACTATTTCCTCTGTATTTCATATAAAATAAGGGTAATATGTTATTAAAAATATTTTATGAGTATTAGAAATAATATAGGTAGGTTGGTTAAAGACCAGGGAAAAGATAAAACTTCCTTTAAATTAATCATGACAATGTAAATTATACCAGCACAGAGTCAAGAGCACTCCAATGAGGATCAGAGGGCAGGGTCGTTGAGCTTGTCTATATGGTGAACAGGCATCATATTATAGTGGAACGAATGGGAATTTGGAGCCAAGGAACATACATCATTTCTTAGCTTGGGATCTTAGGGAGTGGAAATCAGCCACAGGCCCAAAGTCTCTCTGAAACCTATGTGGCTAAGTCAAAGATGCAAAGCTCTGACCTCTCATCATCAAACCATTTCCCAGGATCCTTTTCAGTAAGTAACTTTGAGGGAGAGGTCATGTCTCTTTTGGAGACAAAGAGCAGATTTACTTATTGCTTGCTGTAAAATGGTAGACTTTCCAGGGTCAGTGTTTTTCAGCTATGATACAAGCAGTCCACTGCATGCACAGCATCCACCTGCGATGGTAGAACATGGGAGTGAGAGGAACTGAAGCAAATTGGGCTGCTTATTTTGCTATGCAGAATGAAGTTCTTTGTCTCTGATCCAGGAGTCTTGTATCTACTGCCAGGACCCCTTAAACAGTAGTAGGCTAACTTACCAGCTGATAAACTGGGTAAAATAAAATTCCGTCCTTCACAATGTCCTAGATCAAACTATTTTATTTCTCAAAGTCTTCATTTGCTCATTTGTGGAACATAGACAATAGTAGTGTTCTCAAAGAACTGGTATGTCCATTTAAATGTTATTAAATGTTAAGGGCCTAGTCTAGTTCCTAAGCATCTGCTGAGTGGTTGGGTCCTTTCTAAGGCTTCCAAACTGTATCAATGTTGCTGGACCATTCTACAGCATGTTCAGAGCCATAACACCTAGCAGCATTGATTTCTTCTTTTTTTCCATGTGTCATTTTCACCTTGCCATTGGACACTAAGAAGCTTGAGAACAAAGTGTGTATTACATGTGTGTTTTGTAACCCTGACTGTACTTAGCTCATTGTCACAAAGATACCTAGCACCCAGAAAGCAAATGTTTGAGCATTGCTCGATAGACGTGTACCTCTGCCCTTTAGGTAAGGCCTTTAGCTTCCTGCACCTCATCCATAACACAGAACTGATAAATAAAACTTGTTTTACTTTTGTCACTGATTCTTCTTGGAGGTCAATGACATTACCAATGTACTTATAAAATTATGATGTTTGAAATCATCAATAAGATAATGACTCAAATTTATTGAATGCTCCTTGTGTATCAACTACTAAATTCATATACCTCACTGTAGCCTTCTGATAATTCTTTAAATATTTTTCTCATGATTTTACAGATTGGGAAACCAAGACTCAGCAAGGTTGAGTGAATTTTCCAAAGTCGCAGAGTTACTAAGTTAGATAGATTGTATTTGAATCCAGGACAATAAGACTCTATAATTGTGTTGTCCAATATAGTGGCACTAGTCATGTATGGCTATTTAAAATAAAATTGAACAAAACCAATAATATTCCTATTTCATAAGGTTTATGAGTACCAAGAAATTTTTCCAAGGTTAGAGTAGCAGCAGGTGACAGAACCGGAATCCAAACCCAGGACTGTTGGTGCTATAGGTTGGTCTCTATAGGTATATGGCTTCTCTGTTCCTGGTATGTATGACTGTTTCAGTTTCTTTTTGACACTCAGCCTCATTCAGATAAGCAGCTAAAGCTCCAGACTGAAATGGCCCAGGCACTAATCTTCTTATTTAACTTATCCCATTTTATGTGAGTGGAAAAAAGAGAACACACTTAGAAATAACTGATGATGAACAAATGTTTGTTGAAGTGATTTATTGTCTTTTTCATTAACTGATATTATTACAGACATGAAACAGAAATATTAGACCAAAACAAATCTGGAATCTTTGAACAAGAAAGTTGTCTCAAAGCTGACATATTTACAAATATGGGCACTAAATATTTCCCTTGGGCTAAGAGAGTGCCGAATGAAAGATAAAGACAAAGAATATTACAGAAAAACCTGAAAGGTAAGGACCAGCTATGGATAAAGAGCAGTACGACAACCTCAGATATGGGAAACAAATTTGGGTTTTGAAAGGTGACTGGACTAGAAGTGTAAACTGCTTAGAAAGATGAGATTCTGCTTTCCTTTCCAACCTATTTCCTGACAACTCAGCATATTTAAAGCTCTGTATTGCTTGCAATTTTTACATACATTTGACATTTCTTGCTTACCTGTGTGTTCTTGTTCCTACTTTCACCCTACTGATAATATCCTCACTGCCTACTTAATTCTTAATTCCCATGGGACTGATTAGTCACTCTCCCTTGTACTACTCAAGAATCCTGGGCTTACCTCTAAAACTTCATTTATCTGATTTGTTTACACTTCTAACTCCCTGGATCAGTTAGCTTTTGCTGCTTAAAAAAATCACCTCAAAACTTAGTGGCTTAAAACAACAACCATTTATTATCGATCATGAATCTTAAGAGTCAGCTGTGTCATTCTACTGAGCTGAAGTAGGCTTGGCTGACCTTAGCTGGGCTCACTCATGTGTCTGCAGTCAGTTTGTGTGCACCCTGGGGTCTGGCAAATTAAAGATGGGCTTACTTGCATAGCTGTTGGGTAGGGGACAGAAGAACTGGGCCACATGCCTCCGATTCAGACTGCTAGCCCAGATTTATTACTATGTCAACTGACAGACTTCCAACAGCAAGAACAAAAGCTTGTGAGACCTCTTGAAGTGTTGCTTTAGTAATGCCATGGTGCTACTTCTGCTACAGTGCTTTGGTCAAAACTCATGACCCATCAGACACAAAGGGTGGGGGCGATGCAAATTATATTGCAAAGAAGTGGTAATTGAGATCATTTCTGTAAATGATCTATCACACCCCATCACATCTTCTTCATCAACAACAAATATGGGAACTGAGTTTTACTTATCCATCTATGCCCAGGACCCTCTAGAAATTAGGGTTTTGTGAATGTTTTGTGACAGATGCTGATGAATGAAAAATATTAGAGGAAAGAAATGGGAAAAAGGACCAAGTATGGTGGTTGTCATCATGGAAAACAGTTGCTGTAGAGGAGGACCTCTGATTCTTCTACTATCAGGCCAAATCTGGAAAAACAGCAATCATCTCATCTTCCTCTTCTCCCATTTATTCCATCTTTCCATTGACTCCACCCCTGAACACACACATAAAGATATTTCTGAGAAGGAATATATGGTTCATGTCATTTCATGAAAATATGTTCTTTGTATGTTCCTCTAAGCCTCTTCCTGCTTCACCCTCCTCTCTATAGCTCTCACTTGAAATCAAAGTATAGGGACAAATCCCAAGGAGGAGGATGCTGAAAACATGAAGATGGAAACAAGTAAAAAACACAGTAGTTAAAAACAAGGTTGAAAGCCAATATGCCTCAGTCTAGGGCAATTTACAATGAATTAAAATTCTCTCACAAAAAGATCTACTGCAAGTTGTCTCTGAGCACTCCATTTTGTCCTTGACTGGAGTTTCTTCTCTATGGAAGAGGAGAGTGAGAGGCTGGACTACAGCTATCTTCAAGAGTTTCCCAAAGTATATTTTATTAAGTAAATTTATTAGTATAATATACTTTAATATATTTATATTATATTTACTATTAAGATAAGATGTGGAGGAAAAGTTTCCGTGTTTCAAAATCTTTGGGACACTTTGAAACATGCTTCAAATAATATATCTAGTTTGTGGAGATTAATATTATATGCTATTGAGATGCTAGTTCATCCCTGAAAACCAAGGTAGAATCTAGGTATTTCTTTAAAACATATTTTAGAAAATGATGATCCTGCAATGATAGAATTCCCATGTAAGCCTAATCAATTACCCCAAAATTTAGTGGTATAACAACCATTTATCATGTTCTCAAATTTTCTGGGTCAGGATTTCAGACAGCATATCAGCAATGACTTGCTTCTGTTTCATGATATCTAGGATCTCAGTTGAAAGAATTAACACCTAGGGACTGGAATCATCTTAAGACTCATTTACTCATATGTCTAATGATTAATACTGTAGGTAGGCTAAAACTTCAGCTGGTGCTGCTTCCCAGAATTCCTATTCATTGTTTTTCCATATAATCTGTGCCTTCTCACCACATGAGGATTGAGTTCCTAAAGAAGGCATCCTGGGAGAGCCAAGGGTAAACCATACCGACTTTTATGACCTAGCCTTGGAAGTTATGTGGTATCACTTCTGTTATGTTCTATTCATCAAGGTGGTCACAATCTGCTGGTTCAAGATGGAAAGAAAATGATAGATGGTGACAAGGTTCTAGGAGAGCATGTGGGATTAGAAATATTGATGTGAGGGCAGCCCAAGTGGCTCAGCGATTTAGCGCCACCTTCAGCCCAGGGCCTGATCCTGGAGACCCAAGATCTAGTCCCACGTGGCTCTTCCCGCATGGAGACTGCTTCTCCCTCTGCTTGCGTCTCTGCCTCTGTGTGTGTGTGTGTGTGTATCTCATTAATAAATAAATAAAATGTATTTTTAAAATATTGATGTGATCATTTTTCTTTTGAAAAAATATATTTTATCATATTAATTATGTGTGGAAAGTTGCAGTGATATGAGCCTCATAAGAACAGAGAATTTGGGTAGTAATTTAGTGGGGAGATATGTTTAGAACTGGAGATTATAAAACATAATATTTTAAGTAGTCCATGTAAACCATCGGGGAATACATGACACCAGAAGACTATATTACCACAATGAAATGACCCAGCATTTGGGAGTTATGAAGTCAGATAAATGAAAATATCTTTCACAAACTCTACATAAGTATGTTTTACTGTATTGTGTTTCACTAGGAATTCAAAAAATGTCACTTTGAAGTGCTAGTCAAAAACTTAATTTCAACTAATTACTGTGATATAGCTGGGAAATTGGATCTGTGCCACATATGCTGAGTTATGAAGAAAGTAGTATCACAAGTATTACATTTAATGAAAGATATTGAATATTAAAATATGATAACTTTAGAAAATTACATAATATAAAATTCCCCAGTCTTGAGCAACCATTGAAGATAAGTAGTCATGATTAACCAAGACCTCCAGCTTTCAACTTCTGTTTTAGGAACGTCTTGATGTTTTAGAGGAGATACATGTTCCCCCAAACTCTGATTTTACTGGGAAAATCCAGTGCCTGGGTGAAGCTTTATTTATTCTCTGTCAATCTCTACATTGCTGGGAGCCAGTGGTGCCATGTGCATATTGCGGTCTATCCTGTGTATGAACTCTTTCAGAGCTCGTTGGAAAGGTTGAAGAGAAAATGCATCTCTTCTCTTTTTCTGTTGTGCTGTGTTGTTGGTATAGTTCCAAATTTTGATAGAATGTTTAGGAAAACAACAATTCCTTAGGCATTATCTATGGAACTGTGTGAGAAACATAGTCACCGGAGAGTAAAAATGTTGCTTTTAAAAATTACATTACATGGCTCACTCAGTCAGAAGAGCATGATCTTGGGGTTATGAGTTCAAGCCCCATGTTGTGTGTAGAGATTACTTTTTAAAAATTACATCTCATGGTCTTCTGGTTATGCCATTATAAAGTCATCTATTGCTCTAAGTTACTCTCTTTTATAACCTAAAAAACAAAAACAAAACCTTAGACATAACAGAATAATCCAGCATGGAGAGTCTGAAATGTAGAAATAAGAAAATAGCCTGCTTTTATACTTCCCTTAGAATCTGAGGGACAAAATAGTGATGTGTTACCTGGGTCCTCTTATTGCCTCCATCACAGATAGAGCACTGAAGAAGCCTCAGATCTAGAACCACCAACAGGCACAGAAAAAAAAAATGTAACTCAAGTTTGTTTCATTCACCAAAGAAGAAGAAAAGATGGTCAAGCAACAGTAAATCTTTTTGAAAATATTTACTTTATTTCAGACACAAATAGGACAACCATAATCTTCAGCCCTGGCAGATTCATTAGGGATGAGTAGAAAGTTGATCTTCCATATCACCTCCCTACCACCCCTGGAAGCAGGTGTCACACTCCAATTTTTATTCTGGATATTGCCAGTGAGGCTAAACAGGGAGCTGATCTTTCATCCCTCTTCTGGCAAAAGCAGGTGGCCATGATCTGATTCCCATGCAGGGAAAATGCTGGTGAGGCTGAGTGGTGATTCTTCACTTCCTACACAACTGGAGTATGCAGAGTTCTGATTGTTCTCTATTGTATATTCTATGACAATGACAATGTCAGTGAGGTCCATCAGTGAGCAGAAATGCCTCTCCAACCCAGCAGCGATGAGACTTGAAAAGGAGATATGAGATGGGTCTGCTAATTAGGCTCCACTCTCCCCGCTCATGCCCCACATGTCACAGGACCTAGTGGGCAGCTAAGAATATACAACCATGTAGACCTCATTCAACAGCAACAGGCCTGCCAACTGAACAACAACAAAAAAAGTAAATAGAATCCAGAGCTTCATAACAAAATATCCAAAATGGCCAGCCATAACCATAAATTATTCCTACTAAGAGTCAGAAAAATCATTCACAGACAAATACAAAGATGAATTAGAGGTTTGAATTACCTGAAAAATGTTTTAAAGCAGCCACCATAAAGTTGCTTGAACATGCATTTATGAATTTCCTTGAAACAAATGAAGAATTAGAAAATCTGAGCACACAAATAAAAAGTTATAAAAATAAACTAATATAAATTATATATTCAGAAATTAAATAACCTCTCACTCTTAAAATGAATAAGCAAACAAACCTACAAAAAGCCTTAAGGGAGTGGGTTCAGTGGTAGAATGGAGATGAGAGAGGATAAAATTAGCAAACTTGAGGATAGTTCATTAGAATTTTCCTAAGCTAGACAACATGAAGAAAAAAGACTGATAAAAATTGAACAGAATCTCTGAGGCCTGGGAAAGAATATCAAAATACCCAACATCTATCTGTATCATTGGATTTCAAGATGGAGAGGAAAGATTGAGGCTCAAAAAGTATTAAAAAGAGTAATAGAAAATTTCCAATTTGAAAAAAGACAACCTATATAGATTCAAGAAGCTGAACACACTGCCAAAAAAGATATACTCAAAGAAATCAAGTCCAAAAGACATCATAATTAAACTTGGACAATCTAAAGCCAAAGACAAAATCTTGAGAGTACCAAGAATGGAAAGACACATTCCTTACAGGGAGATGCCAATTTGAATAACAGTGGATTTCTCACCTGATACAGTGGAGACCAGTAGGAAATGGGACTTTTTTCAGATATTGAAGGAAATAATTGTCAATCACAAAATCCAAAACTATCTTGCAGTAACAAATGGAAAATAAACAGATTCTTAATTGAAGAAAACTAGGAGAATAAGATGTTAGCATAACTGACTATAAAGAACTGCTAGAAGTTCTTTAAACAAAAAGAAAGTGCAAACAGAAAGCCCCTGGGAACTTCAGAAATAACTTTGATATGGATTAATGTGGGATAAATATAGTAGACTATCTCTATCATAACTTCATTAAATTATATTTGATGGTTGAAGCAAACTCATAAAACCATATGGCATTCAATATATGAAGAGGAAATACCCAAAGATTCTATTTTGGTAACTGAAAAGGGTAAAGAGACTTTGCAAGAAGTAAATTTTCCACAGTTCACTTGAAGTAGAAAGACATCAATACCAGGTCTCTCAGTTATGTGAAAAATTGTATTACCTTAAACAACCACTAGGAAAACTGTACAAAGTGATAGACTAAAAGACTATCAATAAATCAAGTTAGTTCTTCTTAAAAAAAATCATTAAAAGTTGATAAAACTAACAAGGTTGACAAAAGTTAAAAAAGTGGGCTGATAAAGGTTTAAAAAAATGGAAGATACAATTCACCAATATTGGGAATGAAATAAAGGACATGGGAGATATCACAATAAACCCCTCAGTCCAGAAGAAGGTAATTAGTAATACTGTGAACAATGTTCCAGTCATAAATTTAACAACTTAGAGGAAGTAGACAAAATAATCAAACAAGATGAAGTAGAGATCTTTGGTAGTATTTTAATCATTAAAGAAATTGAATTTGTAATTTAAAGTTTCCCCCACAAAAGAAATCTCCAGGCCCAGGTGGTTTCATTATCAAATATTACCAAATATTTAAAAGATTTACACTAATTTTATTACTATCCTTTCCAGGAAACTGAAGGGAACAATTTTCCATTCATTTCATGAAGCCGACATTACCCTGATAACAAAACCAGACAAAGATTACAAAAAAGATAACTACAAAATGTCTCTCCTATTTTACATGCAAAAATCATCAGCAAAATATTACCAATCATACCTGTGAGAATTAACTCAAAATGGATCAAAATTGAAATGTAAACTATAAAACTCTAAACATTGTACCAAAAGCAAATAGAAGGATGTCAAGGACAAAGACTTCCCAAAACAACATCAAAAACATGGAAAACAAGCAGAATTTGGTAAATGTGATATCATCAAAATTTATAACATTTTCCTTGAGGAAAAACTCTGAAGAAAATGAAAAGACAAGCCTTAAACTCACAGAAAATATTTGCAACCATATATCTGACAAAGGACTAACATCTTTAATATGTAAAAACTCTCATACCCCTGCCATAAAAACAAAACACATAGCAAAATAAACCAGTCCATTTAGAATATGCTTAAATGGCATGAGGAAACATTTTACCAAAAATTGCATACAAATGTCAAATATGATTAAATATCAATATTTATAGGAATATGCATATGAAAGCCACAAATGATATTATATTTATGCACTTACCAGAATGCCTAAAATGAAATAAATTAATAAATTGTGTCTGCATTCAATGCTGCCAAGAGTGCTGGATCTCTCATATACTACTAGTGAGAATGTACAATAGCACAGCTATTCTGGAAAACAGTTTGGCATTTTCTTAGTAAAACCAACCAGGCAACCACCACATGACCTACAATTACACTTTTTGTCCATCCATCCAGACAAATGAAAACTTATGTTCACACAAAAAACATGTACAGAAATGTTCAAAGCTACCTTATTCATAATAGCCACAAAACAACCCAGGGGTCCTTTAATGGGTGGGTGGTTAAGCAAACTGTGGAATGAGGTCTAATAATAAAAAAGAATAAACTACTTATGCATGCAACAACCTTGATGAATATCCAGAGAATCCTACCAAGTCATAAAAGCCAGCCCCTAAAGGTTACACATTGTAGATTCTGTTTATAGAACTGTTCTTGAAATGAAAACACTGAACATTAGAAATGTAGAATTAGTGGTTGCCAGGGGTTAAAGCAGGGAATGGGGATCAGAGGTAAATGGATGTAGTTATAAAAGGGGATCAGAAAGGCTCTACATCTTGACTATATCAATGTTTGCACATTCTAGTTGATATTGAACTACAATTTTGCAAGGTGTTACCTCTAGGGGAAATAGAATAAAGTGTAAATAGCATTTTTCTATATTATTTTGTACAGATACATACAAAAGAAAACATTTAAGTAACTATTACTCCCCTTTTAAAGGTGGAGGTGTTGTTAGTAGGTGTACTTGGGATATTTGCAGCTCTGACTTTGTGTGTATTCTTCCTGAAGAAACCTCTCATTTCTTCACATGTCATTTTGAGAGGAGCCCAGCTATGCATGTGCATGTGTGCATGCACAACCACAAATACACCTTGTGTGCGTATTTTATCATATATCTTGCTGATACAAAGTTGGCACACAATTATTATACACACACAGTGACTCACAATTAAATATACAATAAATAGTATATATATTCCATATAGCAAATACTATAAATTCCATACAGCAAATTGATTTGCACAGAATACATTATTGGTTTTTGTCAAACTCATATCCACAGCCAACCTTTGCAACTGACAAGCAAATGTTCCCACATGGTGTTGGTTATTTTGTTTATATTAAGTAAAACAATGGAAACCCATTGGAACTTCACTCATTTGTCAATGATCTGTGTGAGTATTATCTGCTGATTCAGATAATGGTTTTTTTTAATAATGGGGGAATGTTTTCTAAATTTGTGAGGTATTTGCAATGGAACAGCTACAGACACAACATATTTTGAAACTTAATCTACATTATTAACCTTTCTCCATTACTTCCATTACTTTTTTTTTTTCTGGTCTAGAGAAGGGTCAGCAAACTTTTACTTTAAAGTGTCACAGCATAATATTTTAGGCTTTTCAGGTCAGACAGTCTCTGTTGCAACTACTTAGCTCTGCCTTATTGCTCTGGTATTGAAAGAAACCATAGACAATACATAATTAAATGACCTGGCTGTGTTTCAATTAAACTTTATTTATAAAAACAGTTGGATTTGGTCAATATCCAATGTGTGTCAAACCTTGTTCTAGATGGTGAGTGAGCAAACTTTCCGTAAAGAACCAGGGATATATATATATATATATATATATATATATATATATATATATACTGTACACACAGAGACATATAAGGTCCGTGTAGCGTGTTCTGTTTTTAGTTTACCCTTTGAAAATGTAAAACTCATTCTTATTTTGCAGGATGGATTTGAACCACTGTTATAGTTTGGTGAACCCTGGTGTAAATGGTAAGTAAAATAAACCAAGACTTGATTTTGTACAATTTGTCTATTTCACTGCTTCAAATAATCCCAAGGATGATTAAACTATTAATGTGATGTTACTGAACCCAGAGTTGGGAAGACATATGTACAAGAACACCGTTATGTGTATTTCCACTATGTAGGTATAGTACATATCAATAATCTCAAGAGCATTGAAAATAGATGCAGTAAAATCATAAGAAAAAGGTGACTTTTGAGTATGTATCACCTTTGTTTTGAAAGGATTTCATTATAATTAAATTTATTAAAAAGTTTATATAATATATACTATATTGAGAATTATGTTTAAATATAAATTACATTCCATTTAAATTTGTTAATATAAATGAAATTAAATTCAAAATTCATTATAATTATAAGCTAGAGGTAGATAGATTCTTACAACCACAATGTCCATGTTTGGAGGGCTATGTCAGGTAGAGTGTGCTGGGACAGAGTTGAAGAAAGAGTAATTAGTGGTCCCACCAACTGGAGTATAGATCCAGAGAAGGATCAGAGAGCCAGGGGATATCACAGCAGCAATCATTATGTTTGGATAGGCAGATGGCAAGTGGTTTAAGGAAATTTTAGAAATGGGAACTACATCCATTGTTAGACAATGACTCCCCAGCACATTTTCAGGGACTAGATAGGTAACTGTAAGACATTTCACATGGATCTGGTCCTAATAAGGGCCCAACAGATAATAATAATCATAGTTATTGGGGATCCCTGGGTGGCTCAGCGGTTTAGCGCCTGCCTTTGGCCCAGGGCGTGATCCTGGAGTCCCAGGATCGAGTCCTGTGTCAGGCTCCCTGCGTGGAGCCTGCTTCTCCCTCTGCCTGTGTCTCTGCCTCTCTCTCTATCTCTCGAATAAATAAATAAAATCTTTAAAAAAAAAAAACATAAGGGACAAATGATACAAGAGAAAACCTTAAAAAATAATCATGGTTATTATTACTGGTTATTAAATGGGAAGCGAATGAGAAGCTGGGACTGGAGCGCATGGTACTTGTTCCACTAAATCAGAGGAAACTATCCTTTCTTTTTTTTTAAATTTATTTTTTATTGATATTCAATTTGCCAACATATGGAATAACACCCAGTGCTCATCCCATCAAGCGCCCCCATCAGTGCCCGTCAGACAGTCACCCCCACCTCCTGCCCACCTCCCCTTCCATCACCCCTAGTTCGTTTCCCAGAGTTAGGAGTCTCTTATGTTCTGTCTCCCTTTCTGATATTTCCCACTCATTTTTCTCCTTTTCCTTTTATTCCCTTTCACTATTATTTATATTCCCCAAATGAATGAGACCATATGATGTTTGTCCTTCTCCGATTGACTTACTTCACTCAGCATAATACCCTCCAGTTCCATCCACGTTGAAGCAAATGGTGGGTATTTGTCGTTTCTAATGGCTGAGGAATATTCCATTGTATACATAGACCACATCTTCTTTATCCATTCATCTTTCGATGGACACCGAGGCTCCTTCCACAGTTTGGCTATTGTGGCCATTGCTGCTAGAAACATCAGGGTGCAGGTGTCTGGGTGGAAACTGTCCTTTCTAATGAGAATGTATTCTCTGGAATGCAGAGGACCAAAGCCTACTAGGTGTGTTGAACAAGCCAGCTACCCAGGGTGCAAATGAAGGATTAGCGTGTGTCACAAATTAACAGGAGGGTTCACTACATTCTAGCTCCAAGCAGATATCACCAGCTATGTGTTGCAGTAGCACATATTACAGTGCTTGCTTTCCACCTATGAAAGTATCTTGTCACAACAGTGTCAGGGAATTTGGCCTAGTGAATGGAATTGAATGCCAGAAAAAGCCATATAGGGTCTATCTCTTATTCCTTGATGTTCATCTTTGTTCATTCTTTTTTTTTTTTTTAATTTATTTATGATAGTCACAGAAAGAGAGAGAGAGAGAGGCAGAGACACAGGCAGAGGGAGAAGCAGGCTCCATGCAATGGGAGCCCGACGTGGGATTTGATCCTGGGTCTCCAGGATCGCGCCCTGGGCCAAAGGCAGGCGCCAAACCGCTGCGCCACCCAGGGATCCCCCTTTGTTCATTCTTGATCTCTGACAAGATACAGCTAAAAGGAAAGAATTAATCCTTAGCAAATCCTAGAAAACAACTGTATGGGGAAGATGACTCCACTCAACAGCCAGCAAGGATGTCACTTCAAGTGTAGAGCACTATGTGAAAAGTGTCAGAGAGCACTGATGAGATATAGACTGCTCCATTAAAAAAAAAATCTACTGTTGATCCAAATCCTGATGAGTAAGGCAGTTTAGTTATGTGGTAATAGCAGAATGTCTGGTCCACGGGTAAGAGAGGAGCTGCAAAGACAGGATAAATATGATATTCCAGATATTCCTTATTAGAAAGAAAAAATAAAGACACAATAGTGACATTGTTGGAAGAAACTAAATTTAGAAGTGATACTAAAGATATTTAGAGATACTAAATTTAGGGGTGTTGTACACTGGCAAATGGTCTTAGAGGAACACAGGATCAGGACTTAGTCAGTGTGTCCACAGAAGGGCCTCCTGGATCCTGGAGGCCTGATTTTTTATACTCTAAGCCTGGAAGCAGGGTTCCTTGCAGTAGTCATTACCATAAGTAATGCTAATGTGATTTTATGGACTGGTGCTTTCCTAGGGGGGAAAAATCTAATCTGCATAAGCAATTCAGGGATTAGAGATGTCAGCCTTTTCCTGTAGCACTCTAATAAAAGTACTTATGGGTGGATGGGGCAGAATGTAACTGCCTCAAAGTCAGTTTTATCCAGGTGAGTTTGGTAGAATAAATAAAAAGACAGAGAATCATTGCCTAAATGTATTTCCCTAGTTGGCCCCACAAATCTCTACTCTCCTTCTCTGTCTCAGTGCAGGGTACTTAATCTGAGGACCTAGAAAACACTCCAGCAAATGTTACCACCTTAAGGGAAATGGCCTCAGTCCTTGGTCTTCTCACCAGAAAAAAATCAGATGAGAGACCAGAAAGCATAAGCAAGCAGAGTTTATTGAGTACACTCACAAGAGGGATGAGTGGGCAGTTTTTAACTTGGGACCAATTCTGTATCAGGCGTTTGACTCTTTCGAGGGGATGGAATAGTCACTACTTGGAGTAGGAGGCAGAATTTCCTGCCTTTTCTTCCTAATATGGTTAGAGATTTCTTGTCATGGCTTCTGCCATCTTGGGTTCATCTGGTTTGATCTGGCTTTTGTGGAGAACCGACCAGGACAGGCATCTGACAACCCCCATACCCTTCCTTATCATGGTGTACCTCCCCAAAGTTCGTTTGTCTCACTTGTTATCTAACATCCCTTAAGAAAGCTGAGGGAAGGTAGAGATGGGTAAACTACAATGTTACTTGCAATTCTTTTTTTCTTTTTTTTTTTTTTTCTTTTTGTGCATCTGCATCCTGTGGCTTCTGTATTAGAATTCCCGTTGGCACTCTGGAAAGGATATGCCTGATTGCAGGTCTCAGATATCTACTCCCAGAACATTCATCGTCCCTGCCTCCACTTCCTGTGGGACCCAGGCATCATACAGCTATCTAACTGCCTCCCACTCAGCCTCCCATTCTGTCTCCCAAAGGTAGTCAGTTATTAGGCCTGTCCATTTGGCCACGTACATTGAGTTCACACCTGATGCCTTTGGATCAGCCAGACTGTTCCCTCCCTCACAGATAGCTGCTTCTTGGCTGAAGGGTTGCTGATTTCCCTTCCTGAGTCTCACCTCCTCTTCAGTCATCTTCTCAACTGTTCTGGAGTGGTCTTGCTGGAACACTTGCTCCTGCACTTGCCATCTAAAGTATACACCAGAATTCCTGTCTGTGGTTCACAGGCACTTTGTACAGTTTCTGCTAGGGTGAACCACCAGTTCCATCCCCTCTCCCACCTTCCTTACTTCCACTCCACCCAGACTGCAGTGTGTATTTCCAACAGTAGATTAGTTGACCATAGAGTTGAGGGGCCTTTTATGGTTCTCTATTCTGTTCTATTGATCTCTGTGTCTGTTTTTGTGCCAGTAGCTTACTGTCTTAATGATTACAACTTTTTAATGTAGCTTGAAGACTGGAATTGTAATGATAGCTTTTGTTTCCTCTTTCAACTTTCCTTTGTCTATTTGGGGTCTTGTTCCATAATCAATTTTAGAATTATTTGTTCCATCTCTGTGAAAAATGTTGATAGGGATTGCATTGAATGTATGGATTGCTCTGGGAAGCATAGACATTTTAACAATATTTGTTCTTCCAATCCATGACCATGGAACATTTTCCGTTTCTTTGTGTATTCCTCAATTTCTTTCATTAGTGTCTTATAGTTTTCAGAGTACAGATCCTTTACTTCTTTGACTAGGTTTATTCCTAGATATCTTATAGTTTTTGGTGCAATTGTAAATGGGATCGATTCCTTAATTTCTCTTTCTTCTGTCTCATTGTTAGTGTATAGAAATACAACTGATTTCTGTGCATTGATTTTTTTTATCCTGCCACGTTGCTGAATTCCTATATGAGTTCTAGCAATTTCGGGATGGAGTCTTTTGGGTTTTCCATATAGAATATCATGTCATCTGTGAAGAATGAGAGTTTGACTTCTTTGCTGATTTGGATGTCTTTTTTTTCTTTTTCTTTTTGTTGTCTGAATGCTGAGGCTAGGACATCTAGTACTATGCTGAACAACAGTGGTGAGACTGGACATCCCAGCCATGTTCCCTAGCTTTGAAGAAAAGCTTTAAGTTTTTCCCTGTTAAGAATGATTATTTGCTGTGGGATTTTCATATGTAGCTTTTATGATATTGATAGTATGTTCCTTGTATTCCTACACTGTGGAGAATTTTAATCAAGAAAGGATGCTGTATTTGTCAAATGGTTTTTCCGCATCTATTGAGAGAATCATATGGTTTTTGCCCTTTCTTTTATTAATGTAGTGTATTACATTCATTTGCAGATGTTGAATTACACTTGCAGCCCAGGAATAAATCCCACTTGGTCGTGGTGAATAATCATTTTAATGTACTGTTGTATTCTATTGGCTAGTATCTTGTTGAGAATTTTTGCATCCATGTCCATCAGGGATATTGGTCTGTAATTCTCTTTTGGGGGGGGGATTTTTGTCTGATTTGGAGATCAAAGTAAAGTTTGGAAGTTTTCTATTTTTTGAACCAGTTTCAGAAGAATAAGTATTAGTTCTTTAAATGTTTGATAGAATTCACCTGGGAAGCCATCTGGCCCTGGACGCTCATTTGTTAGGAGATTTTTTTATTACTGCTTCAATTTCCTTGCTAGTTATGGGTCTATTCAGGTTTTCTATTTCTTCTTGTTTCAATTTTGGTAGTTTACATTTTTCTAGGAATGTATCAATTTCTTCCAGATTTCCTAATTTTTTTGGCATATGGTTTTCTCATAATATGTTCTTTTTAAAAAGATTTTATTTATTTATTCATGAGAGACACAGAGAGGCAGAGACATAGGCAGAGGAAGAGGGAGAAACAGGCTCCATGCAGGAAGCCTAATGTGGGACTCAATCCTGTACTCCAGGATCACACCCTGAGCCCAAGGCAGATGCGCTTAACCATTGAGCCACCCACGTGTCCCTCATAATATGTTCTTATAATTGTTTTTATTTCTTTGGTGTTGGTTGATATCTACTCTTTTCATTCACTATTTTATTTATTTGAGTCTTTTTTTCTTTTCTTTTTAATGAGTCTGGCTAGAGGTCTACTGATTTTATCAATTCTTTCAAAGGACCAGCTCCTAGTTTTGTTGAACTGTTCTTCTGTTCTTTTGGTTTTTATTTCATTGAGTTCTGCCCTAATCTTTATAAATTCTCAACTTCTACTTGGTTTAGGCTTTATTTGATGTTCTCTCTGTAGCTCCTTTAGGTGTATGGTAAGGTTGTATATTTGAGACTTTTCTTATTTCTTGATAAAGGCTTGTATTTCTTTCTTTGGACCACCTTTGCTGCATCCCAAAGTTTTGAACAGTTGGTTTTCATTTTCATTTGTTTCCATTAATTTTTAAAATTTGTCTTTAATTTACTAGTTGACTCATTCATTCTTTAATAGGATGCTCTTTAACCTCCAAGCATTTGAGTTCCTTCCCAATTTACTTTTGTTATTGAGTTCAAGTTTTAAAACACTGTAGTCTAAAAATATGCACGTAATGATGTCAATCTTTTGGTACCAGTAGAGACCTGGTTTGTAACCCAGTATGTGATCTATTCTGGAGAATATTCTATGTGCACTCAAGAAGAATGTGTATTCTGTTGCTTTAGGATAGAGTGTTCTGAATACATCTGTGGAGTCCATCTGGTTCAGTGTGTCATTCAGCGTGGAGTCCATCTGGTTCAGTGTGTCATTCAAAAGGAACATTCCTTTTTTCCTTGTTCATCTTCTGCATAGATGATCTGTCCATTGCTGTAAGTGGAGTGTCTTTACTAATAAAAGTCTCCGACTATTATTGTATTATTATTACTATGTTTCTTTAATTTTGCTTCTAATTGGTTTATATAATTGGCTGCTCCCAAGTTAGGAATATAAGTATTTATAACAGGGATCCCTGGGTGGCGCAGCAGTTTAGTGCCTTCCTTTGGCCCAGGGTGCGATCCTGGAGACCCGGGAGCAAATCCCACGTAAGGCTTCCGGTACATGGAGCCTGCTTCTCCCTCTGCCTATGTCTCTGCCTCTCTCTCTCTCTCTGTGTGACTATCATAAATAAATAAAAATTTTAAAAATATATATTTATAACAGATATTCTTGTTGGATAGACCTTCTAAGTATGATATAGTGTCCCTTTTATCTCTTGTTAGTCTTTGGTTTGAAATCTAATTTGCCTAATATAAGAATTGCTATCTCTGCTTTCTTTTGATGTCCATTAGCATGATAAATTGTTCACCACTTCCTCACTTTCAATCTGGAGGTGTCTTTGGATCTCAAATGAGTCTCTCCTAGATAGCATATGGATGGGTCTTGCTTTTATATCCACTCTGATATCCTGTGTCTTTTGATTGGAACAGTTAGCCCATTTACGTTCACAGTAACTAATGAAAAATATGAATTTAGTGTCATTGTATTACCTTTAAAATCACTGTTTCTGTATATTGTCTTTTTTCCTTTCTAGTTTAAGTAACTTTTGGGCTCTCTTTTTGCTTAAAGAATCCCCTTTACTATTTCTTGTAGGGCTGGTTTAGTGATCACAAATTCTTTTCTGTGTGTCCTGGAACCTCTTTATCTCTCCTACTATTGTGAATACAGCCTTGCTGGATAAAATATTCTCGATTGCATATTTTCTTCATTTAGCACTTTGAATATATCACGCCAGTCCTTTCTTGCCTGCCAACTGTCTGTGGTTAGGTCTGCTGCCAGCCTTTATTTTTCCACCTCTGTGGGTTAAGGACCTTTTGTTCAGAGCTGTTTTCAGGATTTTCTCTTTGTCTCTGAAACTTGCAAGTTTCACTTATATGTTGAGGTGTTCACCAGTTTTTATTGATTTTGAGGAGGGTTCTCTGAGCCTCCTGGACTTGAATGACTATTTCCTTCCTCATATTAGGAAAATTCTCAGCTATAATTTGCTCAGATTTACCTCCTGTCCCTCTCTCTCTTTCTTCTTTTTCTGGAACCCCAGTTATTCTAATATTGTTTAACTCAATGGTATTGCTGATCTCTCAAATCCTCCTCTCATGATCTAGCAGTTGTTAATCTCTCTTTCACTCAGTTTATTTTCCATCATTTCATCTTCTATGTTACAGATTCTCTCTTCTACCTCATTTATCCCAGCAGTTTGAGCCTCCATTTTTTATTGCATCTCAGTAATAATAAAATGTATTTTGATCTAATTAGATTTTAGTTCTTTTATTTCTCCAGAAAAGGATCCTCTCTGTTTTCTATGTTTAATTGAAGCCCATCTAGTATCTTTATAAATGTTATTCTAAATTTTAACTCTGACATTTTACTAATATCCATATTTATTAGGTCTCTGGCAGTTAATACTGACTTCTTTTTTTTCTTTTTTTTTTTTCTGGGGTTTTTCCATCTTATCATTTTGTCCAGGGAAGACTAGAAGAATGAGAAAACAAAATACAAAAAAACAAATCAACCACAACCCTAGCAAAATATATTCTAAACAAACCAGAAGAGATCAGAAACCAAAAAAGAAAAAAAGAGAATACAATCAAACAGGTGGATGGAACAGGGGTAGTATACCAGGTGTTAGGTGTATTTTGGTCTGTTAGTAGAAACTAGATCTCAAAATGGTAAAGAAATGAAAGCTTATGTATGTGTATATATATATATATATACACACAAAAATAAAATTAAATACAATGAAAGGAAGACACAATTGGAAAAAAATGTATAATGTAAATGTAAAAATGAAATAAAAAAAAAGACAAAAAGAGAGTTGATAAAATAAGAAAGTAGTTGAATAAAAAAGAAATCTCAAACTGAAAGACTAAAGAATCATGGAAAAAACCTTGAATTCTATCCACTATTTTCCCCTAGAGCTGGAGCTTTTTGGTTCTGTGTGATCAGTAAACTCGGTAATAGTCGAATGTTCCTGCTGGTCTTCTGGGGTAGGGTCCTATTGCCCTGATTCTCAGGTTTCTTTGCCCTGGTGGAATTGCACTGCCTTTGCCAGGGAGCCAGTTAGTGTAAGTGGCTCCAGATTTCTCTATGTGGCTTTTATTCCTTGAAGGCTTCCTTCGCTGCTTTAGAGGATGAAAATAATAATGGTGGTGCCTGTTTTCCAGCCCTGGAGCTGAAAGATCAGGGCTCCTACTCTTCAGTGAACCCTCAGGGAGAAGTAGTCAATCATTCCTGTCTCCCTGGTTTCTATCTACACTCTGTGTCCACCCTGTCTCTGCGAGCCTTCACCTGACTGTGCCAGTTTCTGTTTATGGAAACATGGAGGTGAAAATTCACTCCTGGGCTCCGTGGTTTCAGCCAGGTTCCCGACTCCAATGCTTGAGAATTCTGCCATAGTCAGGCACCCTTGTTCTTTCTGTGATGCTGGGATCCTAAGACCACACTGTCCCACCTAGGATCCTACCCTGCTTTGCTACCTGAGCGCCTTTCAGGCCTGGACAACCCTCATTGGAGAAGGCTTCTAAAAGTTCTGATTTTGCACGCTGCTGCTATATCACTTTCCAGTAGCTGGCTTATGGAGGCTCCTTCCACCTGTGGTTTATATTCTGATCTATCCCATCTGACTCACTTCTCAGCACCTCTTACCTTGCAAAAAGTGGTGGCTTTTCTATTTGTAGAGTTGCAGCAATTCTTTTCTTAGGTGTTCAGAATGATTTGATAGCTATCAGCTAGATATTCCAGATGAAACTAGGGTTCCCTACTCTTCTGTCATCTTCCTTCAAGTTCTCAGGCATAGGTTCCTACAACAGACAAATCTGCTTTCTATCACTCTTAAGTGAGAAAGAAAGAAAGGAAGAAAGAAAAAAAGGAAGAAAAAAAGAAAGAAAAAGCAAGCTAGTTATCTGTATACATATAAATCCCATTCTGGAAAGATACTTGCAGGTAATGCTTCCTTGAGAAAAAGTTGGGGAAATTTTTAAGATAGATACAAATGAATTTCATAACAAACAATAGATTTTTTAATATTTAAAACTGTAAATGTAACACCTGAGGCATAAGTAATACAGATATTTACTAACTGACTGTGGATGATCATATACTGAGAGAGGTGGCAGTCGAAGGAGGAAAAGATCTCCTTGAAGTTTGGGTTTTTATTCAGTGTAAACTGAAGAATTTAAAAAATTCTTGAGTAAAGGAGTGACATACCGTATACTGTTTACATGTTCTTTTTAAATTTTTCATATATTACAATTGTAATTTTTAAGTCAGGTTGTTGTTTCCTTGTTGAGATGTAGGAGTTTTTGATATATTTTGGTATCAGTCCTTTATCAGACACATGACTTGCAATATATTTTCCTATTCTATAGGTTGCCATTCACTCTGTTGACAGTGCCCTATGATGCACAAAAGTTTTTAATTTTGATTAAATTCAACTTGTATATCTTTTCCTTTATTGCCTCTGGTTTTGATGCTTCTGACATTATGAGAGTAAGTACTCAAGTCCAACAAAATACAACTAAACCCACACAAATATTGACAGGATCTCCTAAAAAAATTACTAGATTAAAGATATTTGGGGTATCTGAGGTAGCTTGGGTGGGGGAGCTGTCTGGGGAAAAGCATTAAGGAGCTCTATAGAACTGACTCCTTGGATCAGCCCTACTTTGCACATACATGAACCCCCTAGGGGTGCGCTGCAAGGAGAAATCTGTGAAAAAGATGAAGGTGGTGGTCATTTACAAAGTCTTACACTGATTCTCAACTGTAGCTGCACATTAGAGTCTTCTGAAGGATTTAACAAATACCAAAGCCCAGGCCAGATCCCATGACAAATATATCAGAAGCTCTGGGGGTGGAACCCAAGGACAGTCAGCTCCCCACCACCATCTGCTGGAGATGCAGTCCAAGACTCCCAGTGGATTCCTGAAACCACAGAGTCTGAGCATAATATATACCATCCATTTTCTTATACGTACATATCTATGATAAAGTTTAATTTTGTAGACTCAGCACAGTAAGAGATGAACAATAACATGATGAAATAGAACAATTATGACAATATATAGTAATAAAAGCTATGTGGTATTCTCTGTCTCATGATATCTTACTGTCCTGCACTCACTCTTCTTGTGGTGGTGTGAGATGATTAAACGCCTACATGATGAGATGAAATAGCTGAATGATGTAGGTGTTGCAATGTAATGTTAGGCTACTATTGACCTCTAAAAGCATGTCAGAAAAAGGACCATCTGCTTCCAGACTGTAGTTGACCACAGGTAACTGAAATTGCAGAGTGGAACTGCAGTTGAGGGCTGGGCTACTGTATTAGTATTTTCAAAGGATTCTGAGGTGAGTACAATGTGTAGCCAAGATGGGAAATTTGAAATTCACAATAACAGGTAAAGAAGAGAAAGAGAATAAGAAAAATAACAAGATGTAATTTCCATGCACTGATCAAATCCTGGGGCCTGTACTAAACACATAATATAATAATAGGACATTATTTTATTTAATATTTCTAATGATACTATGGGATCAGTAATAGCAACCTCATTTTAGAGATAATGAAATTGAGGATCCAAGAGATTAAGTAAGTCAGGACCACAACGCACAAGAGGGAGAGTTCAGTAAGCAGCAGCAACAGTAACTATGGATCTCTGATTCCAAAAACAATTTGGACTCCAATCTTCCTTCCTTGATCCTTCTATATTCTCATCAGTCTGTTATTGAAGAATGTCTATAGACTAGGGCTCGTCACAGTGGTAGGAAGCAGGCTAATAAAACTATTCAGCTGCAAACAATGTGTGACCATGAAAAAAGGAAGGATGACTTACGAGGCAAAACCAAGAACACAGAGGACAAAACTGAGGACTGTGGAGGATTATTTTGGGCTTGAAATCTAATCAAGGATTTGTAGCAAATAAGGAGGTCACAGGAAATAGCTACCAAAGCTGTGACTGCCTGAGCAGGTGGATAGGCTTCTTTTATTTAAAATGAGGATGAAGGGGATCCCTGGGTGGCTCAGCAGTTTGGCGCCTGACTTTGGCCCAGGGCACAATCCTGGAGTCCCAGGATCGAGTCCCACGTCAGGCTCCCTGCATGGAGCCTGCTTCTCCCTCTGCCTGTGTCGCTGCCTCTGTCTCCTCTCTCTCTCTCTCTCTCTCTGTCTATTATGAATAAATAAAAAATTAAAAAATTAAAAAAATAAAATGAGGATGAATATTTAGAAAGGAGAGCCTTGTCATAATGTACAGAGGGGAACATAAGGTGGTATATGTGCCTGAAGGCTTGTGTTTCTCTTTGTGTGGAGATATTGGCATTATAATGAGGTAAAGGTAACTGTCAGTCAACGCATGGGTGACTCCATGGTCCATCTTTGCAGGTGTGAGTCAGGGTTTGAGTCAGACTGGTCGGGGTGGTCTGGGCCACCAGAGATATTCATTTAGGCAGTCCTTGTTGCTTGAGCGGTAGTGTTGTTTCCCATCACAGGGTGCTCTGCCGATTGGGTCTTTTGCCTGATTTATAAGATAAACTGGAAAGAAGAGCTTAAGGAAAAATGTGGAACAAAGTTTTGATGGGTACAAGTAGGTAGGCAGTAAAAGTCAGACCTTGGAGTTTAGCTAATGACATCACCAGGATCCATATTGTTAGGCTCCCTGCATGGAGCCTGCTTCTCCTTCTACCTGTGTCTCTGCCTCTCTCTCTCTGTGTCTCTCATGAATAAATAAATAAAATATTTTATAAAAATAAAAAAATAAAAATAATACTCAACTAAGCAAATTTGAATATCTAATTGGATTTTTAAAGAAATTCATGAATCATGCAGCATCCCATCTAGCAAGAAGAGAGATGTGCTGAAGCATTGCATCAAAAGGAAATTTTTTTTATAGGAAGGTAAGTAGGGCAAGAAGTTATGAGCAAAAGAAAAGAAAAGATGGTTTTACGCCATGATACCTTTTTTTTTGTGGGGAATCTTGCTGAGGGATAGGTTTTTTAATCCTGAAGATGACCTCACAGAGGCCGACAAGGACATTTTAGATGGACTATTAAAATGTCACATTACTGAGATAGGTTAAAACTATAATTTGCTATCCCGGAAGGGGGTGGGATGGGGTGGCAAGTGATGCTGTTTGGGGTTGGTGCTTTTCTTTTTCAATACCAGTCACCACCATGAAGCTGAGATGCAGGAAATAACAGAAAACTTGAGGGCTACTCTGAATCTTCAGACAGGATCGAACACTCATGTAGCCTCTGCTCTATTTTGTTCATATCTAACTCTGTTCATGAAAATTTACCAGAGAAAGATCTCTAATATTAAAAGAAAATAGAGAATTTTATTTGCACTCAAATTAGGACAGTGGCCTGGGAAATATGCTTTTCATGAAGAAGGAAATACTCCAGATAATGAACAGTTTCCACAGGGTTACAAAGTATTTTACATTTTGTAAAAGCTCAAAAGATTATAAATTAGCATATAGGAGGGAATCATGAGTTTTAACATCAAGGAATGCAGGGAGTAGAAACATTGATCAATATCTTAAGGATAAAATGGTTTTCCTTTAGGCTACTCATTCACAAAGCATATGTACAATGAATATTTGGTGGGCTATAAATCAGGCTTTTGGTTTGAACAAAGTTTATGTACAGTCATGCTGACTTAGAAAGAAATCTAAAATGGCTTCCCTTTTATATCAGGCTTTTGGAGTTTTTCTTTCATTAATTCATACTACATCATGCTTACTTAATTATGTGTGAGTCTCCTTAGACTAAGATCTTAGAAAAGCAATTACAATTAATTTCCGACTTTGTATCTTCAGTAGTTAGATGCCTGAGAGGGCCTATATGATTAATTGTTAATGCCTTCATTCATTTCTGGAGGCCTAACAGATGATTCTTAATGACAGCACATAGGATGTGTAATGGCTCTACTCGAAGAGGGTATGGGTTAATTTTCTTCTCAGACGTCAACCAGAAATACTTTAACAAAAAAAAAAAAAAAAAAAAGAAAAAAGAAAAAAAGAAAGAAAAAAGAGTTCCTTGTAATTCAAATCCCTACTTCAAATATCCCTTATTGATACAGAGACTCAAGAGCCAAGCAGGACATCATAAGACAAAATCAGTACCTTCAAAACTGCAAGCCATCAACAATTTTTGGAGCATGATGAAAGATGCAAGTCTCCATGAGAATCATGGGATGGATAGTTGATTTTCAAATCAAGTCTCTTAGCTTTGCACATGGAATGTTTCAAACATTCCATATGCAAAGACTAGGCCCTTTCTTCAGAGAGCAATAACTGTTCTATTTCATGGATGGTATTTTCTCTGACTGAAATAAGGCAAAACAGAAAGGTGCTCTCAGAGGAGGATCCACCGAACTTTACCAACACCTGACACCAATCAGTTAAAAAGAAAAATTCCAGTCAAGTGCACCATTCTGTGAGGAGAATGCTACTTTCTTCCTTCAGCCTCCCAGACCCCCTTCATCCTTTAATCAAATTCTTCCATGACCATTCTTTGGACCCCATTGAGAGTCCATGCCCTTATGTCAAGAATTGGGCTCTGTCCTTTCTCTTTTCACAGCTGGTGCTTACGTGTAAAGGACATTTTTATGCATTCTGCTGCTTCAAAAAAGAATATCTGGGAAGGGTTTCCAATTGACAAGGGGAGACCCTCCTGCTATATCTCTGATCTCTCTGCAATTGGTAAGCAAACCAAGTCAGCAAGGCTCTGTCTATGCATAGCAATTTGTTAATTCGTTAGTGCACTCAGTCTGCTTGTGGTACTCATAGACATTCTGGCTTCTGGGTTAGACTTGTGGAGGTAGGGATGCCTGGGTGGCTCAGCAGTTGAGAGTCTGCTTTTGGCTCAGGGCGTGATCCTGGGATCTGGGATCTAATCCCACATTGGGATTGGGCTCCCTGCATGGAGCCTGCTTCCCCCTCTGCCTGTGTGTTTCTCTGCTTCTCTCTGTGTGTGTCTCTCATGAATAAATAAATAAAATCTTAAAAAAAAAAAGACAAGGAGGTAGTAGAAAACCTCACAGGAGTCTAAGACTTAAAAATATTTAACACAGATTATAAGACTACCAAAAGTCATTTTCCACTGAATTAACCATTTTCTGAATTTTCTTTATTCTTTTTTGCCTCTAGCCTTACTGATACAAAGTTGACTTATTGTGTAAGTTAAGGTACAATATGATGATTTGGTGTATGTATATAAGGCAAAATTATTACCAGAACAAGGTTCATTAACACATCTGTAACCTTACACAATTACATTTTTGTATGTGGTGAGAACATTTAAGATTTACTCTTTGAGCAAGTTTCAAATGTAAAATAAATACTGTTAACTGTAGTTGCCATGCTGAATAATAGATCTCCAGAATTTACCCATAACTGTAAGTTTGTATCCTTTGACCAACATCTCTCCAATTTCTTCACCATTCTCCTTACTCCCATAGCCCCTGGCAACTACTATTCTACCTCTGTTTTTATGAGTTTAATTTTTTTTTTTTAGATTCCGCATATAAGTGATATCATATATTTGTCTTTCTCTTCCTGGCTTATTACTTAACATAATACCCTCAAAGTCCAAACAGATTGTTGCAAATGATAAGATCTCCTTCATTTTTATGGCTAAATAATATTCTGTGTGTGTATACATTTTTCTTTATCTCACATTTTCTTTATCCAGTCATCTGTCAACAGACACTTAGGTTGTTTCCATGTCATGGATATTGTACCATGAACATCATGGGGATGCAAATAGTTTTTCTAGAGAGAGATTTTATTTCCTTTAGAGGCATACCCCAATGTGGGATTATTGGATCAGATGGTAGCTCTATTTTTAATTTTTGGAGGAATCTTTAGCCTATTTTCTAATAGTGCTGTACTAATAATTTACATTCCCACCAAAAGTACACAATTTCCCATTACTCCACATTCCTGTCAGGATTTGTTATCTCTTTTTAATCAATCAATTAATTAATTAATTAATTAATCAACCAATTAACTTACTTTCTTATTTATTTATTTAATATTTTTAAAGATTTATTTACTCATGAGAGACACACACAGAGAGAGGCAGAGAGATAGGCAGAGGGAGAAGCAGGCTCCCTACAGAGAGCCCAATTCAGGGATTTGATCCCAGATCCCAGGATCACTCCCTGAGCCAAAGGCAGATGCTCAACCACTGAGCCACCCAGGCATCCCTTTATTTTCCTTTTAATAAAATTCTAACAGGTATACCATAATATCTCCTTGTGGCTTTGCTGCTGACTTATGATGTTGAGTGCCTTTACATATGCCTGCTGGCCATTTGTCTATCTTCTTTGAAAAAGTGTTTATTCAGATCTTCTGTCCATTTTTAATTTTTTCCATTAAGTTGTATAAGGTCCTCAGATATTTTGAATATTAATCTTTTATCTGACACATGACTTCCAAATATTTTTTTCCAGTCCAGAGCCCTGTTGCTCTGTTATTCCTTTTCTGTGCATCAAACTTTCAGTTCGATGTAGTCTCACTTGTTTATTCTTGCTTTTGTTGTTTGTGCTTTTGTTCTCTTGTCTAACAACTTGTTGTCAAGACCAATGTGAAGGAGGTTTTTTTCTCTATATTTTCTTTTAAGAGTTTTACAGTTTCAAGGGGCACCTGAATGGCTCAGTGGTTGAGCATCTGCCTTCAGCTCAAGGTGTGATCTCGGAGTCCCAGGATTGAGTTCCACATCAGACTCCCCATAGGGAGCCTCTTCTCCCTTTGCCTATGTCTCTGCCTCTCTCTGTGTGTCTCTCATGAATAAATAAAATCTTTAAAAAATAGTTTTACAGTTTCAGGTCTACATTTAAGTCTTTGATCCATTTCAAGTATATTTTTTTGTGAGTGCTATATGATAGGGTCCAAAGCATATATCTAGTTTCCCTAACACCATTTATTGAAAAGACAATGTTTCGCTGTTGAATATTCTCATCTTCTTTGTCAAATATTAGGTGACTGTATATGTAAGGATTTCTTTCTGTGCTCTTTTTTATGTGTCTGTTTTTATGCCAGTATCATATGGTTTTAATTAATATAGCTTTGTAGTATAGTTTAAAATCTGAAAATATGCCTCCAGCTTTGTTCTTCCTTCTCAGGATTTCTTTGGCTGCTGGGATCTTTTGAGGTATCATACAACTTTTAGGATCCCTTTTTTTCTGTTTCTGTGAAAAATGCCATAGGAATTATGATAGGGTTTTTTTTTTTTTAAAGATTTTATTTATTCATGAGAGACACAGAGAAAAAGATGGAGACATAGGCAGAGGGAGATACAGGCTCCCTTTGGGAGCCTGAAGCAAGACTACATCCTGGAACACAAGCATCATGCCCTGAGGTGAGGGCAGACACTCAACCACTGAGCCACTCAGGCATCCTGATAGGGCTTTTTTTGAACTCGTAGAGTTCTTTGGATAGAATTGGCATTTTAATAATATTAATTCTTTCCATTTATTTATGTCTTCTTAAATTTATTTCGTTCTTACAGTTTTCCATGGACCAATCTTTCACCTCCATGGTTAAATTTATTCCTAAATATTTTATTCTTTTTGATGCTCTTGTAAATGGGATTATTTTCCTTATTTCTTTTCCAGATATTTCTGTTAGTGTATAAACACAGAACTAATTTTTGCATCATTGTTTTGTGTCCTGCAACTTTACTGAATTTCTTTATTAGTCCTAACAGTTTTTGGGTGGAGTCTTTAAGGTTTTTAACATACAAGATCATGTTATCTGAAAATAGAGACAATTTTACATCTTCCTTTCCAATTTGATTGTATGTTTTTTCATCCCTAATTGCTCCAGCTAGTCTAGCACAATGTTGAATAGAAGTATTGAGAGTGGGCACTGCTATCTTATTCTCAATTAGACGGAAAGCGTTCAGTTTTTTACTCCTGGTATATTAGCTGTGGGTTTTTCATTTATGATATTTATTATGTTCTTTCTACACCCAATTTGTTGAGATCTTTTTCATGTAAGCATGTTGAATTTTGTCAAATTGTTTTTATATCTATTAAGAGGATAATATGATTTTTATCTTTCATTCTATTAATGTGATGTATCACATTTACTCATTTGTGTATGTTGAAGCATCCTTGTATCTTAGAGTAATATCACCCCATCATGGTGTTTAATCCTTTTAGTTTGAATTAAATTTTCTAGAATTTTTCAATCTATATTTATCAGGAATATTGCCCCGTAGCTTTCTTTTCTTGTGGTGTCCTTATCTGGTTTTGGTATTAGGGTAATGCTGGCATCATAAAATCAGTTTGAAAGTGCTTTATTTTCAAAGAGTTGAATGGATTTGCATCATTTTTTTTCTTTAAATGTTTGGTAGAAATCACCCTGAGACCCTCTGGTCCTGGAATTTTCTTTGTTAGGAGATTTTATTTTCTGCATTCTTAATGTTTTAGTATCTGGGGCTTCAGTGACTAAAGAGGGACTGTCCCTCTGAGGGCTAGGTAAATTCCTTAAGATGGCAGACGATGTACCCAGGAGCATATCTTTTACATACAGACTAACTAATTCAGAGCCTATAAGCTTCCCACCCTATCTTTTTTACTGGGCTCTCAAATTCCAAGACAATGTTTTCTTTATCTTTCCAAGCTACCTCAACTAGAGTGAGCCTATAAGCCTAAGAGCATGTTGAAATTAGTCAACCTAGACAATCCTAACCCTGTTTAGCTTGCCTGGCCTTTCTTTCCCCCAAGAAAAACCACAATAAAGCATCTTGCTCACATTTCCCTTTCACTACCCTTGACTCCTGACCAACTCTGGTGCTTCTCCATGTAGTCTTGCATGATATAGCATGACCCTGTCTCTTAGATACCGTGAGTAGCAAATTATTTTTTCAATTATAGTCATATTTTGATCTTTTAGCTTCATCATACCTAAGTAATAATAAAAACTACCCCTTAAAACATCTTAACACTTCTTTTTATTAGCAGAATTCCTCCTACTATAGAAAGTTATAATGCTATTTATTCTCTTTTTAAGTTTCCTTGTTAGAGGTAGCTATGGGATCCAGTTCTGGTCGATGAGACATTCAAAGAAGTCTTTTACGTCTGGAAATGTTATTCTTATTAAATAAAATTAAAGAAATGCTTGAAAAAAATTATTCTCTGCTCCATTTAGGCTTTAATGTATGAGACTAACACAATTATATTAGGATGTGATGTTTTCATGTAAAGTTGTCATCTTGCAATCAAGGAACAACATATTTCAAAATAAAAACCAACCCTTTGAGGCTTATGGCAGAAGCAGGAAAGAAAGTGTGTAGGTTCTAGGAGACAGTATTGAGCCTTTACAATTTTGTACTAGTCCCAAGTATAGCCTAGCTCTAGAAAACTTACTGTGTGAGATAATAAAATCCCTACAATATAAGCCATTTTTTGGTAGCATATTCTGCAACTTCTATCCAATGACATCTAAATGGTACAATCTGATATTTTTTGAAGATTATAGGCTTTACTCCAAGATAGTTAACATGGTAGTTGATTTCTCAATTGGCTCCTGATCTTTGTGTGCTTTTCTGCATGAAAAGAATATCAGAATCTCTAGAAAAACAAAAAAAATCTGTGAAAAAGCTAAACTCCTAATGCAATAACAAAACTTCTTGTAAGTTCCTAACTTAGGAAAAATTAGAAATTTATACAGAATGAATAAAGTATGCTTATTATAGATCACTATGAATGAGTTAACTACTATATAAAGTCTCCTATATATCTTGTGTTTAATTAGTATCAGTAAATAAACTTTATAATAAATTTACAAGTTAAAAATGTCTCTAGTAATACTAAACTTAGATGTATAGATTGGAGAGATAGCTATTGTGTTATAACCAGAGTCCCTGGAGGCAGATGATCTCAATTTATAATCCTGGTTTAGTATCTTACTATGTGTAATGTAATGGGGAAAGAACAACTCAAATTGCCTCAGTTTGTTTTTTTTAATGGAATGATGGCATAGTTCTCTCTCTCTCTCTCTCTCTCTCTCTCTCTATATATATATATATATATATATATATATATATATATACACACACACACATATATATGTACATATGGCTTAGTAAGTGCTGAATATATTAGCTATTATTATCAGATATATTTTCACCTGCAATTCATCTGGTTTTTGCTCTAGTCATCAAATTAAGATAAGATCCTTTAAGAAATGCTGGTAAAATGTACATATTCCAGAAGTATAGTTTTTTTTTCTATTAGTTTGATCCTTTATTTGGTCCATGCCAACTTGATCTTTTACCTCACAGCTTATTTTTTTTAAAGCAGGAATATTGATATCAGCCCCCAAAGTTCAATAATTTGTATAAATAATGTTTTAACTTGTTGGATTTATTTAAATGTTAAAATATTTTTTGCACTGAATTCCAGCTCAAGGAGAAATAAAAGACTAAAACTTGGTAGTCTAATATGAGTACACCAGAACCAGGCTCCTGGGAATCACTACTCCCCATTTACATCAAATTTCCCTACAATAAAACCAACCTCTAAATCACTATCCTTTTAGCTATTATGTCACCTTAGAGAACCCATGAATATGTGACCATTACTTTTACCAAACACCTCCTATACATCAAATACTATGCAGAGTGTTTGATCTGCCTTAACTGATTCTACAGTAAGCTTATGTGGTGCATGTGGTTCAGGGAATCCAACCAGTTGTAGCTAGTAAGTGGCAGAGCCAGGATTAGAGCAAAAGTTTGTTGTTTTCCTCCATCTCCCCCCATGTAATCCTACTAACTTCCTTTTTATTATTTTTATTATTTTTTATTTTTAAAAAGATTTTACTCATGTACTCATGAAAGACATAGAGGGAGAGGCAGACACAGGCAGAGGGAGACGCAGGCTCTACACAGGGAGCCTGATGTGGGACTCAATCCTGGGACCCCAGGATCACTCCCTGAGCCAAAAGCAGACACTTAACCACTAAGCCACCCAAGCTTCCCTCCTACTAACTTCCATAGGATGAAACATTCCTAAGATAATTTTGCCATGATTTTTTTGTGGTAAACATACAACATAAAATTTACCATTAGTGGCATTTAGTACATTTATAATGTTGTGCAGTCATCACTACATTTGGTTGAAGAACATTTCATCACCTCAAAAAGGAAGCCTTCTACTCACTGTCAATCACTCCTCATTCTCCCTCCCCACTATCACTGATAAACACTGATTTTCTTTCCGTTACTAAGAATGTTCCTATTCTGGATATTTCATATAAATTGAATCATACAGTTGCTGAGTGGCCTTTTCAATTAGAATTCATTCGAAATATAGAAAGTCTATAAGACTAAATTATTAAACTTTAGCTTATTATAATAAAGAACTTCTTAGATATCTCAGTAAAATAATTTTGATCTTGAGAATTTCACTTAATTTACATCATGAAAAAGTTGCCAAAAAAGCATGAGATTTGGAACAAAGAGGTTTGAATCTAGGATCTATCTTAATTATTTTCTAGGGAAATAATTCAATATGACATTCTGGGTCTACAGAGCTATCAGTCTATATCATCTTGAGGTCTAATCATAGAATGTTTCTCCCCAGTAGTCTATGTTTTAAAACAAGTTTTAACTCAGGTAGCAGCCTCTGGGTAGCACCAGACCTCTTTGTCTTGAAAAAGAGGACTAATTCTATAAATAATATTAAAAATAAAGAGGTGACTAATTATATAATATACTTTGAGGGTCATCATAAGACCTGTGCCACCTCAAATATATTCACAGTCAGATTGTCCACTGTATCCAAAAATTTGGCTATTAAATTCATCCACTGAATCCATTGTTTTCAGAATGTCACTGCTAAACTGTTCTTGTCTTATCTAATTGCTAATATGCTCTTACACTTTGTGCCTTATGAATAGATCATTTTCAGTAGAATGTTTGTATCACAACACCATATCTACAACCAAGTTATGCCTTTCCCAGGAGAAATAATATGACATTGCTGCCTGACTTCTGACCATTTCTGTCTGAATATCTTAGCTTCTTCAACTTTGGTCTCAACCCTTCTGTTTTTTTTTCCTTTGTTTACTGTAGTGGGTGCTGAGAGAGTATAGCAAATCCTGTAAGAGCCTAGGATGTGCACCTACAGTGTGTAATCTCTGGCCTTTCACATACAATCTAGATGACTATGGACAAATTACCTTACCTCACCTCTCTAAGACTCTGTTTCTCACTTGAACAGTAGAAAAATAATGAGATTTTGTTCCAGATCATGCCGATCTGGAAATATATGACTCATCTTACTAAGATGTTCATCAAAATGATTAATTTAACAGGGGTTTTGTGTTTAAACTGGCACCCAGGCAAGATTGACTGGGCCTCGAAACGGCTTGTACATAATAATCTACAAGGAGAGTTTGTAAGCATGAAAAAGGAAAATGACATGAATGCAGTGATAGCTAACATTCACAACACAACAAGAGATAGAAACTATTATCCATATATAATGCTGAGAAAACTAAAGCATAAAGAAGGTGATAGGTCTGAGGTCAACATCTGGTCACTGATAGGACTAGGATTTAACGGATTTAATTCCAGGGCCTGTGCTATCAGACACCTGGCTTTTTTTTCTTGAACAATTCATCTATAAAAGGATTTCAGTATGGTTTAAGTTATAGCTGATGGTAAAACTGGGTCTAATGGGAGTCAATAAGGAGGTCAATTTCTCCATGTTCTAAAAATGCTGACAACAAAACTGTGGTACACCACAAGGAAAGAAATTCTGAAGCAATAAAGGTGTTCAAGCAGAGATTAGAACATAATCTTTGGAGATTACAGTAAAAAGTGTTCCTGCACTAAAAATGACGGGTGAGTTTTGATAAATCTTGGGTTTCTTCCAAAGATTCCATGAATGCAGATGTCAGTATTCTGGAAGAGATCTGCCATTTTCTGCTGGATTCCATCTACACAGCTCTCTGCTGAAACACTCATATGCATCAGTTCTAATCTTCAACATAGTTCTGAAAAAGGCTGCCATTATTCCCATTTCACAGAGGGAGACATTGGTCTCAGATACACACACAATTAGTAGTGGTGGATATTATCTCAAGCTTTCTAATTCCAAAGCTCAGGCTCTTTAAAAGTCACTTTTGTGTTATATTGAATTTCTCAATAATAGCCCCAAAGTGAGGCATCTGTGCAGGAAGACTTGCCTGATTCAATCCTTATTGTGTTCTCTTTAATTGTTGTAATATTAATGTAGATGAGGGTGGTGATAGCATTCATAATTATAATTTGAATACCACCCTAATTGGCTTTTATTGCTACTTGGGAATGGGTCAGGGTTGTACATGGAATATTTAAGTTGAAATGTCGTTTCCAATACTTAATAGAATCCAATTAGGATTTTATTGATTAATTAGTGTCTACATGAGGCATTCTATTTTCCAAAGGCCAGTAATGCGCCTGACTGTTCCCTAAATGTTAACATATTCAGATAATTATAACTGCATCATACTTGCTGCTTAGACTGTTTGAGTTATTTGCTTTTACAGAGGTTTCAGATTCAAGTAAAACAATCCTTTAAACTAAAAATGATATTTAAATAACCTGAAGTAATCGTTATGGAAGACCTCTCTTAATGGCTATAAATATGCTAGCACCTTTCTTCACAGAAGCTCATTTGCAAATATTTGAAAGGTAACATAGATGGAATGAGTATAAGGCAAGACTATATAGTCTATGGGGACTCTAAAATGTTGCAGTGTTCTAGGGTCAAATGTATTGTTTCAAATTTCAAATGACAGTACAGTGGCATGAATGAGGAACACTGGTTTAAAAATCAGACCAAGTATATCCAACAAATGATGTTCAGTAAAATCATGTCTCATGTCACTTAGGAACTGTTATTACCACCTGTTTCTCTGAAATGACATGAGCTGAGACTGGAAGGTACTCAGACAGTGCCAGAAGAAATTCAGATGAGTAACTGGAAGAGATTAAGAGCAGGCAAAAGTATATGAAACAACTTTGGTTTTTTGGACAAATGCCTATTTGTACTGGGTCAATGCTGGAGTCATGAATGAAAAGACAAGTAAAAAGTATGTAAGTATTGTTATGGGACAAATTAAAAGAATGATGTTACCTAGGACACATATAAGTCTCATACTGTACTCTGAAGGAAATTAAACCACTGATGCTTGGATATATTTTCTAGTTGTATTTAAAATCATATTGAACATTTACTATGGAGAAATAGCTTGGTAATTGCATACATATGTGATAAAAATAAATGTTCCTAATATCCATGGACCAGGCACTCTACCGTATGCATTGCAATGCAATGTACTATAACCACGTAAGATAGTATAGTTATCCTTACCTTATGTATAAAGATAACTAACTTAGGCAAGGTTAAGTAACTTGCTTGAGATCATTCAGTTATGTCCAAATTGCAGTATGTCCTTATTAGAACTCTCTGGGAATAATAATACTATTAATGCTAAAAATAAATCTGCAAAATTCTGGGGCCATGCCTTTCCAGTAGAAACACAATCTATGGCAGTGAGATAAGACATCCACAGTGTGTTAGAGTTCTCTGGAGAAACAGAACCAACAGGATACATACATATATATATGTATATATCTATATATGTGTGTATATATATGGATATATATACACATATACATATACATATTATATGCATATGCATATATGCATACACACAGATTTATTATCAGGATTTGGCTCATACAACTATAGAGGTTAACAGGACCCCAAGATCTGCAGTCAGCAACCAGAGACCCAGACAGCCTTATTAACCTGAAAGCCAGAAGCCTCAAAGACCCAAGAAGAGCCAACATTAACAATTGTGTCAGAAGGCAGGAAAAGACACTGTCCTGGCTCAGGAGTCAAGCAAAGTTCCCTTTTACTCCTGAGTGGGTAAGCCTTTTTGTTTTATTTAGGTCTTTATCTGATTGGATGAAGGATACTCACATTGGGGAAAATAATTTGCTTTATTCAGTCTACAAATTCAAATGTTAATCTCAACCCTCACATAAGTATCCAAAACAGTGTTTTGCCAAGCCATGATCCAGTTGACACACAATTAATCATTCCATGCAGTTTGGGAGATCTTCCTGGTTAATTTACATTCAAAAAGGTCTGAAACCCCTGGAATATATCTACCATCATATTTAGTTAATTCTTAAATTTGATTGTCCATTGAAATCACTTGGGAAGCTTCACTAGTTACTAATGCATTGTTCCCTCTCCTAGAAATTCTGATTTAATTAGTCTGATTCTAATGTGTAGTCAGTCCTGAGACTAAGGCTAGAACCCTTGTTCTGAAATGCAGCTGATGACCCTTTGCTCCCAGCTACCAGGCATTCTTGTCTTTCTGAACCTCTCAGAATGCATATCACTACTCACTGCATCCTGAGAAGTGGCCAGGGTCAAATTATATGCAAAACTTTTAGACTTTATTTTTAAAGATTTTATTTACTTATTCATGAGAGACACAGAGAGGGAGGCAGACACATAGGCAGAGGGAGAAGCAGGTTCTCTGTGAGGAGCCTGATATGGGGGGCTTGATCCTAAGACCCCAGGATCATGACCTGAGCCAAAGGCAGATGCTCAATCACTGAGCCACTCAGGTGCCCCACAACTTTTAGACTTATACAAGGATAGTCCTGACATATATTTTGGCTATTTTCAACCTATTTCAGGGGAAAGAGCTTTCCCAGAGAGAATTCAGGTCTCATTCCCTTTTGCCCAGAGAGAAGAAAAGTGTTCATCTTTACCCTTCAAGTCAATACTTCATGAGTTGCCAATGACATTGACATATTAGCAAATTGCTGCTCCAAATAAATTCAGGAATGACAGGCATTGTTCTTAAACTGTATTTCATAGGTTTTCCACATCAGCACACTTGCTGAGTGAAGAAATTGCATGCTATGGCCACTGCTTGTACTATTTTTGCAGTGGCTGTGTTGAAAGAGTATGTGTTTGGACATAGGAAGGGAGAGTGGATCAAAGGTGCCTGGATCATACATATTCCACCTTCAGCAAGAAAAGTTATCAGTGATTTGTGCATATCATGTGCTCAACAATTGTGTATTAATACCATCAACTTTTACTTTTGAGCATCTTCTATGTGACAGCCTCAGGCCAATGCTGTGAGTAGGCTCTGAGTATGAGATGTGTCTCCACACTCTTAGGAACATACAACATGCAATGCCGCATAGACAAGGTCATGTGAAGCAAATAGAGAAAGGACTGATAGCATGTGTAGCCACAGGGATAGAAAAAACACTGGTGAAAGATGGTTGACAGAATTTAGACCTAGTCCAAGTGCAGACTGAGACATTGTAGGGAGAAATGTTGAAAGAACCTTCTAGGCAGAGCATGACTTGAGCAAAAATCTAAGACTGGGTAATGAAGGCAAGAGATGGACAATGGGGAGACTTGCTTCTGGCAGCGAGTCTGGAGGAGTTGGCTAGACATGGATATATGTATTTCCCAGAAAAAAAAATAGCAGAAACCCATGTTAGTCTGTACCTATCTCTTCCATAGATCAATTAGCCATTCTTGTATTGGTCTGCTTACTTATTTTTTCCACATCTAGAACGCCAGTTTATTTTTAGAAAAGATAGTTTTTAATTACTGAGTATATTCTCACCTCTAGTTTAGTATCAAGCATTGAGTAGATACTCAACAAACAAATGCTAAGTGAATGAATGAGTTAAAGCATGACCTAATAATTGGATACAGGATGCAAGTAATTTGCTTTCCTCTTCATACACATCTTGAGTGAAAACAATGGTTTAGGGAAAAGAAGGTTAGTTTTCATGGCAATACTGTATTTGTTATTGCATGTACCAGTTATAATTTTTAATAGAGATAGTATAGTTGAATACTAGCCACTCACTTTGTTTGTTTAGACAATAAAAATAACACTGGATTTGGGGTTGAACTGCAGACAAAACACTTGCTGGCTTGGAAAAGCTTTTGCCCCAAGAGCAGTGAGGGCAATGAAAAGATGTTTAGGACAAAATTTAGTTTCTGAGGTCTGACTGAATTCTATTTCATCTGCTTTGGTTTATTCTACTCTTCTTACCTCTTCATTATAAACATAAATTTCCCCACTTAAGCATTGGGTAAATAAACAAAGTCAAGTAAGACAAAGGCACCCAGTGGGAATGGGGGCGGGTGTCAGTCAGTGTCGATAAAGAAAACAGTAAGCATATAAAAGATTTAAACATATTTTTGTTTTAATTAAGGTAAATTTACAATGACATGCACAGTCCTTAGGTATACAATTGAACGAGGTTTAGTAATGAGTACATCCATATAGCTACTCAATAATCATGGTATACAATATTTCTATCAACCAAGAAGTGGGTAAGAGGTGGAACCAGATTACATTTTTTATAATGCTACTTTAAATGAAATAATATTTCTTTGAAGTTTCCAATTATTTCCTGCTAATATATAGAAATGCTATATCTTGCGATCTTGAGAAATTTACTTATTAGTTGAGAAATTTGTTTTGTTTTGTTTTTAGGTTCCATAGAATTTTCTACCTATATAATAATCATGCCACCTGTGGATAATGGCAGTTTCACTTCTTTTTCAATATTATTCCTTTTATTATTATTTTTCCTTCTTGAAGTTGTTAGGATGTACATTACAATGTTGATTTGAAGGGATAAGAACAGATGACCTTGTCTTACTTCTGCCTTGTTGGGAAAATGTTCAAAATTTCACCATTAAATATAAGATTATCCATAAGGCTTTTGCAGATGTCCTTTATCATATTGAAGAAGTTCCCTTCTATTCTTAGTTTTCTGCTTTTAATCATGGATGGATATTGATTTTTTTTTATCAAATGATTTTTCTAAATTTTCCTCCTTTATTCAGTTAATGTTATAAATTGATACATTTTTGAATATAAAATCAACCTGACCATCTAGGATAAACACTGCTTGGTTGTATAATGAATTATTAGTTTTTTTATACATTGAATTTATTTGCCAATATTTAGTAAATTTTTGTTATTGCTGTGTATATTCAAGGGAGTATTAGTCTGTGATTTTCATTTCTTTATAATGACTTTCTTAGGTTTTGATATCAAAATTATGCTGGCTTTTCAGAAAAAAAGAATGTCTAGGATTTTTCTTAGGTTTAGTACTATTTTGCTCTTAAACATTTAACATTACCTAATATAAATATTTTTGTGTTTTCTTTGTGGTAAATTTTTATTTATTTAAAATTATTTTTTTCAGAAATATTTTATTTAAATTCAGTTTGCCAACATATGATACCCAGTGCTCTACTAAATATAAGTCTGTTTAGATTTTTTTATTTGTTATGAATATGTATGGTAATGTGTGTTTCTGATGTAATATGTTCATCATCTGAGTTGTCAATTTTAATTACAAATGGTTGTTCATAATCATTATTTATTTTACCTTTACTGTCTCTAGGATGTATAGAGATAATGTTTATTTTATTCCTGCTTGTGATAATTTTCCTGTCTTTAAAAATATTGATCAGTCTTGCTTGTGAGTTTTCAATTTATTAATGTTTTAAAAGAACAATACACTTAATTATGCTCTTACTTTTATTATTTTCTTTTTTCATCCTTCTTTGAGTTTAACTTCCTAGAGATAACTGATTTTAAAGCATCTTTTTCTTTTCTAAAATAAGTTTTAAAGCTATAAAATTCCCTCAAGTGCTACTATGGCTGCATCTCATAAGTTCCAATATACTGTATTTCCGTTATACATGAGTTAAAGTCAGTTGACAACATTTCCTAATATGTTTTGCAGTTTACTGTTTACACAATTATTATTTTTAAGTATATTATTTAATTTCTAAATATTTGGGAAATTTTCTAAATGTGTTATTGTAACTAAATTCTAAAGTAATTATGTTGTGGTTAGAATTTGTATTATGAAATATTCCAATAATTTTATTATTTGCTAAGATTTATTTTCATGTCTCAATATGTAATTTATCTTAGTGAGGATTCCAGATTCAATTGAAAAAATTACATTTGGTAATGTTCTATAGAGTCTAATAATGCCAATTGAATTAATGATATTGTTCAAATATGTATCCTTATTATTTTCCTATTGTTTTTTATTGGTTACTGACAGATTGAAATGACCTAGTGCTCACCTTAGACTAATTAAATCAGAATTACTGGAAATTCACTCCCCAAACCCAAGTAATTATAATGTGCCAGTGGGGTTAAAAATTTTATTTTAGAGAAAAATGAAATTCTTATTGATGCTGTATTTGTTGATGGAAATTATTTCCATAATTATGTTGCTTAAATGTGGGCAAAATAGAGATTTAAACTTTGCTTATAACTTACTTGCCATTCTTATAGAACTGTAGAACCAAAATAAATATAAGAATTTCATAAAAGGCACAAAACCAATATTCAGATTAGCAAAATGAATTTAATGATTTATGGATTATGTTTTGCTAAAACAACATTGTTAGTGTTGGCTTTCATAGTGGAAGGGTATGGCCTCAGATTTTGTTCTATATTTAATCTACTGTTAGATTTTGAATTCAGTAATACTTATGCAGAGATATTTCCTATAATTGTGTTTTACTAAATTGTATGGATAACAGCATTATTAACTGGTTAAAATTATCATTTTTTGTCCCTTACCAAAATTTTCTCAGCTAGCAATTCTCATAGGTTAATATTAATGAATGCTGAGTCCAAATCTTAATATTTGATTTTTCTATATGAGATATTTCCTTTGCCATTAAACGCATGATCATGTAAGCCCTGCCTAAAATTTGCAGACTACTGGCCAGAAAAAGAAGTTTTAAAGCTGGTGCTTGGAGATGAGATGACACTCATATCCGAATTCATTGACCCTTGCCACTGCTAAGTGTCATTGTTTGAGTCAAATTTATAGTTTTTTAAAAATTTTTTATTTATTTATGATAGTCACACAGAGAGAGAGAGAGAGAGAGAAAGAGAGAGGCAGAGACACAGGCAGAGGGAGAAGCAGGCTCCATGCACCGGGAGCCCGACGTGAGATTCGATCCTGGGTCTCCAGGATCGCGCCCTGGGCCAAAGGCAGGTGCCAAACCGCTGCGCCACCCAGGGATCCCAAATTTATAGTTTTTTACAGAACTGAGAGTCATCACTCAAAATGATCCTTAGTCACACAACTGTTGTTTTGTCAGATGAGAAATAATACCTATGAGCAAGGATGGTGACCTTAATGGACATCAGGCAGTGAAGATATCCAAGCTTACCTGCCAATAGCAAATTCTGGGCTACTGTAATTATGTCAGGATGTGTGCCAAGCATTTTGACAGGTCTTGCAGTTACTATATACATCACTTAATAACTCTATTAAGTTGTTTGGTTTAGTGAAAGATAAGGTTAGGATTATAATGTCATTGATATGTTTTTATATATACATATATATATGTATGTACATATACAAATACATATATATATATATATATATATATATATATATATATATGCCTGGGTCGAAGGCAGGCACTAAACCATTGAGTCACCCAGGGATCCTCTAAAATATTTTTCAATGCAATTATTTATGAAATAGGAACACATAACTCCTTGCTGCTTAGTTATTTCTGTATGTACTACTAGTTAAACTTTGGTAAGAGTAAAACAGTGATAAAAGCAAAGTAATGCATTAACTCTATCTGTTCAACCAGAGAAACAGAAAGACTAGCTTAAACATAAAGGGGTTTATTGCAGATGATTAGCTTACATAATTATAATTGGTTGAATCATCTCCAGAAGACTATTGTCTTTGCTTCTGAAACTACAGTTTGAAGTCCACTAGGCAGACATGCAGAAAGGAAAGACAAAAGTTCCCTGGTGGCTTTGTTGGTTAAGTGTCTGGTCCATGGTCAGAGGGGAACCTGCTTCTCCCTCTTCCTCTTTGCCTCCTATCTGCTTGTGTTCTGTCTCTCTTGCTCTGCTTTCTTTGTAAACTTTTTAAAAAAAGGAAAGGAAAGACAAATGGGAAATGGGGGAGATTAAGGGTAGATTGGACATATAGCATAAGCTGAAATCCCCAAAGGATGGATTAATATCCTCATCAGTTTTCATTGCCTCCTACTTTGGTGAGATAGGTAATTTTGTTTGTTTGTTTTTTAGAGAGAGAACATGCAAGCTGGGCAGATTGGGGTTGGGGGGGAGAGGGGAGCAGAGGGAGAAAAAGAATGGTAAGCAGGCTCCATGCCCAGCATGGATCCCCACTTGGGGCTCCATCTCATGGCCCTGAGATCATGACCTGAGCTGAAATCAAGAATTGCAACCCTGAGATCATGCCTGGAGCTGAAATCAAGGCAGATATTACCTGACTGAGCCACCCAGGCATCCCAATGCTGTTGGTATCTTCAGAAGACTAGATCTTTCAGCACAGAGCTAAGGATATATATGAATCCTAGGAGTCGGGAAGTAAATGTATGATCTTAAAAACTTATGAAAACCTTAGAATCTTGGATCTCAATTGTATCATAAGGTGGTCATAAAATGATCCTTAATATATTATTATTATTTTTATATTACCAATGAAATAAAAACAAAGGAATTTTAAAAAAATATTTTATTTATTCATGAGAGACACACACACAGAGAAGCAGAGACACAGGCAGAGGGAGAAGCAGGGTCTCTTCAAGGAGCCCTATGTGGGACTTGATCCCAGATCCTGGGATCACACCCTGAGCTGAAGGCAGATGCTCAACCACCGAGCCATCCAGGTATCCCAAAACAAAGGAATTTAAAACTATTATTTCAGTTGAAATTGTCATACCAAGTGTAGACCCCAGTATGATAAGCAATTGCTTCATATTATCAATACTACATTAATCTAGATGATAAATCCAATAAGCAATTTCAGAATTCTAGTCTGTGTTGGGAAAAGTGATAAGATCTGGAGCTGCAGAATTAAATCATAGGTTCTGTTCACAAGGAGCACTCATAATCCAAGATCAATAATCATGTGCTAACAGAAAGTTCTATGGTCAAACAACAACATGGGATCCAGAGTTTTGGAAAAGGTTTATAATTTCTGGGATTTTTCTAAACAAAGTAGAGTGGTCATCCATCTCTCTTTACTCAATTACCACTAGAGCCTGACCAGAGATCTACCTGAATGGATGGCCACTCGCTGTTGTTTGTGTGATGAATATCCACTCTGAGATTCTCCCTCTGTTTCATCAGCTGTTGTTAGGGGCTATTTGTGTACCCTCTTGCTTAAAACTGAAAAATCGGAGCTGGCATTCTAACAGCTTCAGGTAGGTTTTACATAGAGAATAGTTAAATGTAAAATAGTCCCTTTAGGTTTTGTACAGCATGGTTTTGTCTCCATTAAGCATTGATGATATCTGACTCTTGGACTATTTCTCCAGGAGTCATTGAGTTCTAGTGAACTTGCTAAAGTAGACTTTAATGTGGCCAATTGCTTCCACCCTCTTCATTAGAATTTGCCATCTGGTCATATTCATATTCATGTTAGAAGGACTGTTCCCCTCCCTCCTTTTTTTATTTTAATTCTAGTGTAGTTAACATACAGTGTTATATTAGTTTAAGGTGTACAAAGAATGATTCAACAATTTTATATGTCACCCAATGCTCATCACTATAAGTGCACTCTTTAATCCTCATCACCTATTTCACCCACCTGTCCACAAACCTCCCCTCTGGTAAACATCAGTTTGTTCTCTATAGTAAAGAATCTGTTTCTTGGTTTGTCTTTCTCTCTGTCTTTTTTCCTTTGCATGTTTTGTTTTCTAAATTCATTTAAGTGAAATCGTGTGATATTTGTTTTTCTCTGGCTGTCTTATTTTTTTTAAAGGTTTTATTTATTTGTTTGCAAGACAGCACACAAGTAGTAGGAGGAGCAGAGGGAGAGGGAGAGGCAAATTCCATGCTGAGCATGGAGCCCAATGCAGGGCTCCATCCCATGACCCTGAGATCATGACCTTAACCAAAATCAAGAGTTGGACTTAACCAGCTGAGCCACCAAGGTGCCCCTCTGGGTGACTTCTTTTACTTGGCATTATACTTGCTAGCTATATCCATGTCATTACAGATTTAAGGATTCCATTCTTTTTATAATGGAATATAAAAATTATATATATATATATATATATATATATATATATATATATATATATGAATATACCTCTTTTTTATCTATTCATCTATCCTTGGACACTTGGGCTGCTTCAGTAATTTGGCTATTGTAAAAAATTGAATTGTATTTTTGTAGTGTTGGTAGATACCCAGTAGCATGATTACTGAGAACTTTTTGAGGAATTTCCATACTATTTTCCACAGTGGCTGTATCATTTGCATTCCCACCAACAGTATAAGAGGATCCTTTTTCCTCCATGTCCTCATCAACACTTGTTTCCTGTGTTTTTAATTTTAGCCATTCTGACAGGTGTAAGGTCATATGTTATTGTGGCTTTAATTTGCATTTCCCTGATGATGAGTGATATGGAGCATCTTTTCACTTCTTTTCATCTTTTCATTGACTATCTGTATGTCTCATTTGAAGAAATGTCTGTACATGTCTTCTGACCATTTTTAATTGAATTATTTGTTTTTTGGGGGTGTTGAATTTTATCAGTTGTTTGTATATTTTGGATATTAACCTTTACTGGATATGTCATTTGTAAATATCTTCCCCCATTTAGTTGCCTTTTAGTTTTGTTAATTTTGTTTCCTTCGTGATGCAGAAGCTTTTTATTTTGATGTAGTCCAAATACTTTATTTTTGTTTTTATTTTCCTTGCCTCAGGAGACATATCTAGAAAAATGTTGTGATGGCTGATGTCAGAGAAATGACTGTATACACTCCCTTCTAGGATTTAATGGTTTGAGTCTTAAAAGAACATTTAGTTCTTTTATTCATTGTGGGTTTATGCTCATGTATGGTGTAAGAAAGTGGCCCAGTTTCATTCTTTTACATGTAGCTGTCCTTTTTCTTTCTAACACCATTTATTGAAAAGACTATCTTTTTCTTATTGAATATTCTTTCTTGCTTTGTCAAAAATTAATTGATCATATAATTGTGGGTTTATTTCTGGGTTTCCTATTCTGTTCCATTGATCCATGTGTCTATTTTTATGGTAGTACCATACTGTCTTGATTGCTACAGCTTTGTAATATAACTTGAAGTCTGGGATTGTGATACCTCCAGCTTTGCTTTTATCTTTCAAGACTGCTCTGATTACTTGGGTCTTTCTTGGCTCCATATAAATTTTAGGATTGTTTGTTCTAGCTCTGCTAAAAATGTTGTTGGTATTCTGATAGAGATTACATTAAATCTGTAGATAGCTTTGGGTAGTATGGACATTTTAACAATATTTGTTCTTTCAATTCATAAGCATGGAATGTTTTTCCATTTCTTTGTGTCTTCAGTTTTTCTCATTAATGTTTTATAGTTTTCAAAGTACAGGTTGCTCAACTCTTTGCTTAAGTTTGTTCTTAGGTACTTTATCCTTTTTGGTGCAATTGCAAATGGGATTATTTTCTTAATTTCTTTTTCTGCTGCTTCAGCATTAGTATACATAAATGCAACAGATTTCTGTATGTTGATTTTGTATCCTGAGACACTACTGAATTCATTTATCAGTTTTAGTAGTTTTCTGGTGTAGACCTTTGGGTTTTCTATATATAGTATCATGTCATCTGCAAATAGTGAAAATTTTACTTCTTCCTTACTGATTTGGATGCCTTTTTTTTTTCCTTTTTGTTGTCTGATTTCTGCAGCTAGGACTTCCAATACTATATTGAATAAAAGTGGTGAGAGTGGAAACCCTTCTCTTATTTCTGATCTAGGGGAAAAGCTCTGTTTTTCTCCATTGGGCATGATGCTCACAGTGGGTTTTACATATAAGGCCTTTATTATGCTGTAGTATGTTTTCTTTAAACCTACTTTGTTGAGAATTTTTGTCATGAATGGATGTTATATTTTGTCAAATGTATAAAGATAGCTTTTTCTGTTATCTATTTTTTGTCTGTTATCTATTTTTAAAGAACTATTTATTTATTTGAGAGAGAGAGAGCAGGGAGAGGGGGGATTCTCAAGTAGATTCCCTGATGAGTATGGAACCAATGTGAGGCTGAATTTCATGACCCTGAGATCATGACCTAAGCTAAAATCAAGAGTTAGATTCTTAACCCACTGAGCCACCCAGGTGCCCCCTGTCGTCTATTGAAATGGTGTTAGGATTCTTATTTTTCTTATTGATGTGATGTATTATATTGGTTTGGGGATGTTGAACCACCCTTGCAACTCAGGAATAAATCCTACTTGATTGTGGTGAATGATTTTTTTTTTAAATGTATTTTTAGTCTTGGTTTGCTAGTGTTTTGTTGAAGGTTTTACATCTATGTTCATCAGAAATACTGGCCTGTAGTTCTCTTTTTTGCTGGTATCTCTATCTGGTTTTGATGTTAGGGTACTGTTGTCCTTAGAGAATGAATCTGGAAGTTTTCTTCTTCCTCCTCCTCCTTCTTCTCCTCCTCCTTCCTCTTTTTGAAAAGTTTGAGAAGAATAGGTATTAACTCTTCTTCAAATATTTGGTATAGAAGGACTGTTTCTTGATGTGTGAGCAACGTTATAGGATAAAGGACAGGATAGAACAGAATAGATAGGCTTCTCTTTCCTCAAAACACACTTTGTTGAGCTTCTTTACTTCACTCATCAATCTGCAGTATAATTATCTCCAGTACTGAGTGCAGAAACTAACACTTGGGTACTGTTAAAGCAAAAATACTAAACCAAGTCAGAGATACAACAAAGAGCAACAACAAAATATGTAAAGAATAAACAGAGGGACATCAGGGTGGCTCAGCGGTTGGGCATCTGCCTTTGGCTTAGGTGTGATCCTGGTCCTGGGATCCAGTCCCACGATGGTCTCTCTGCATGGAGCCTACTTCTCCCTCTCCCTGTGTCTCTGCCTCTCTCTCTGTGTGTCTCTCATGAATGAATAAATAAAATATTTTAAAAAGAAGAATAAATAGATAACTAGGTACTAGACCATGAAACAAACTGTATTCCAGAATCAGGCAATTAGAGAAAGAGGTTGAGGAAGGGCAAAGTTCATATTTAAGAGAGAGAGATTGAAAACATAGTGATGTTAAGAATGAAATCCACATTGTAGGCTGAGCTTCCATGTCTGAATGTGAAAGGCAATAATATCATTGCAAAGACACTGATGCAGTTCTTTACGGGTCCTGAAGCACTTTAAGGTACTTTATCTGATGTTTATTTCTGTTCTAGTTAGGGTGAATGTAAGTAATTTCTCTTGGTGATAAGGAAACTTAGATTGGCTTGTGTTTGATTATATACCCAGATTACTCACCTCAGAAGTTGAACAACTTGAGATAAAATTCATGTACCTCTCAATTCATCCCTTTTAAAGTATACAATTCTGTGGTTTTTAGTATATTTTCAGGGTTCTGAAGCCATCATCACAATCAATTTTAGGATATTTTTATAACTCTAATATGAAACTCAGTAATCATTAGCATTTACTTCCCAACTACTTCTTCCCCATAGCCCCTGGCAATAACTAGTTTACTTTATGCAAGTCTATAGACTTGCCTGTATTGGATATTTCATATAAATAGAACCATACAGTATATGGTCTTGTTCTGGCATCTTTCGCTTAGCATAATTTCCAGCTTCACTCATAGTGTAGTATGTACAAGTACCTTATTACTTTTTATTGCCAGGTAATGTTCAGTTGAATGGAAACATTTATTTATTATTTATTCAGATGACAGACTTAGGACTTGTATCTATTTTTTTCTATTATGAATAAGGAGGCTATGAACATTTATATACAAGTTTTATCTAGATGTATGTGTTCATTTGTGTTGGGGATATATGTAAAGATGGAAGTGCTGGGTTACAAAATTCCATAAGAAATTCCCAAATTCTTTTCCAAAGTAGTTGCACAATTTTATGTTTCCACAGTGCAATGAGTTTCTTCCTGTCCTTGTCAACACTTGTTATTTTCTATCATTTTGATTAGAGTCATGATAGTGAAGTGATATATCAGAGGTTTTGATTTATATTTCTCCAGTTTCTAATTGTTAAACATCTTTTTGTGTGCTTAGTAGATATTTGTGTATCTTCTTTGAATAAATATCTGTTGAGATCCTTTGCTTATTTTTCAGTCATTTTGTCATTGGCTTGTAAGAGTTGTTTTTATATTCTGGATAGAAGTCTTTTTCAGAGATTGATTTGCAAATATTTTATTCCTTTCTGTAGATTGTCTTTTGCTTTCTTAATGGTACCCTTTAACAAACATTTAAAATTTTAATAAGGTTCCATTTATCTTTTTTTTTGTTATTTGTACTTTTGGTGCCATATCTAAGAAATTATTGCCTAATAAACATCATAAAAATTTACAGCTATTTTTTCTCCTAAGAGTTTTATAGTTCTAGTCCTCACATTTAGGTTCTTACATTTCAGCCTTCGATCCATTTTGAGTAAGATTTGGGGGTATAGTATGAGGTAGGAGTACAACTTTTTCCTTTTGTATATGGATATTCTGGTGTCCTAGCACCGTTTGTTGAAATGACCATTCTTTCTTTTTTGAGTTGTCTTTATATATTTGTCAAAATTCTTCATAAATAATTGTAAGTGTGATCACAAATGTAGGATTATTTTAATGGCTTTAATTCTAATGCATTAGTCTATATATCTATCTATATGCCAGTAACATAGTGTCTTGTAGTTTTGCAATACATTTTGATATCGATGTGTGAGTTTTCCAATATTACACTTCTATTTTGACTATTCTGAGACCCTTGGATTTCCATATTAATTTTAAAATTAGCTTGTAAATTTCTACAAAGAATTTAACTTGGATTTTAATAGGTATTGTATTGAATCTGTAGGTCAATTTGGGGAATACTGCCATCTTAACAATATGAAGTATCCTGATGCAGGTATACATGACATCTCTCCATTAATTTAAGTGTTTTTAATTTCTTTAATATTATTTTTTGTACCTTTTATTATTTATTTTTTATTATTTATTTATTTATTTATTATTTATTTATTATTTATTTTTTATTTTTTATTTATTTTATTTATTTTATTTTATTTATTTTATTTATTATTTATTTATTATTAAATTTATCCATAGCAGTTTGTTCTTTCTGATATTATTTAAAAAAATTATTTTATTAATTTCATTGTTGGTTTGTTTATTGTTAGATTTTACACTAGTTTTGTAATTAATTTTGTATATTAATCTCAAATTCTATAATTATTATGAACTTATTTATTTTCACTAACAATTTTTTATTTTTATTTATTATTTATTATTTATTTATTTTATTTATTTATTATTTTATTTTATTTTATTTTATTTTATTTTATTTATTTATTATTTATTATTATTTATTTTATTTTATTTTATTTTTATTTTTATTTTATTTTTTATTTTATTATTATTTTATTTTATTTATTTTATTTATTTTATTTATTTTATTTTATTATTTTATTATTTTATTTTATTTATTTTATTTTATTTTTATTTTTATTTTATTTTTTATTTTATTATTATTTTATTTTATTTATTTTATTTATTTTATTTTATTATTTTATTATTTTATTTTATTTATTTTATTTTATTTTATTTTTATTTTTATTTTATTTTTTATTTTATTTTTATTTTATTTTTATTTTATTTATTTTATTTTATTATTTTTATTTATTTTATTTTATTTTATTTTATTTTATTTTATTTATTTATTATTATTTATTTTATTTATTTATTTATTTATTATTTATTTTTTATTTTTTATTTATTTTATTTATTTTATTTATTTTATTTATTATTTATTTATTATTAAATTTATCCATAGCAGTTTGTTCTTTCTGATATTATTTAAAAAAATTATTTTATTAATTTCATTGTTGGTTTGTTTATTGTTAGATTTTACACTAGTTTTGTAATTAATTTTGTATATTAATCTCAAATTCTATAATTATTATGAACTTATTTATTTTCACTAACAATTTTTTAATAGATTTCTTAGGATTGTCTATATAGAAGTATTATGGGTTGAACTGTGCTCTTCCCCTAACCTCCAGTGCCTCAATGTGACTATTTGGAAATAGGGTCTCTTTTTTTAAAGATTTTTATTTATTTATTCATGAGGCACAGAGAGAGAGAGAGAGAGAGAGAGAGAGAAGCAGAGACACAGGCAGAGAGAGAAGCAGGCTCTCTGAAGGAAGCCCAAATGTGGGACTCGACCCCAGGACTCCAAGATCATGCCCTGGGTGGAAGGTGAGCCACCCAGGTGTCCCTGGAGATAGGGTCTTTAGAAGTTATCAATTTAAGGTAAATCCTAAAAGTGGGATTTAATCCGACTAGGGTCCTTACAAAACAAGGGAAATTTAAATATAGAATAGAGGGAAGATGGTGTAAAGGAACACAGGAAAAAAGCAGCCATCTACAAAACAGACCTAAAATGGCTCTTTCTTTGACGGCTCTAAAAAGGAACTAACCTTGATGACATCTTAATTTTAGACTTCTAGCTTCTAGAACTGGGAGACAATAAATTTCTGTTTTTAAAGTCATTCAGTTTGTAGAATTTTTTATTGTAGCCCTTAAAAATTAATTCAACAAGATCATGTCATCTACAAATGGAGTTTTAATTATTTATTTACAATTTGGATGTCTTTATTTTTCTTTCCTAGTTGCCATGGCTATAATCTCCAGGGAAATATTGAATAGAAGTGGAGAGAGTAGACATGTTGTTTTTTTTTTTTTTTTTCCTCACGTTAAGGATAAAGTGTTCAGTCTTTCATGATAAAGCATAGTGTCAGCTGTGATTTTTGTAGATGCCCTTTATAAGGTTGAAGAATTTCCCTTATTTCCTAGTTTTTGAGGTTTTTTCATTTTGTGAGAGTTTTTGTTTGTTTTTTCCATGAAAATGTTAAATTTTGTCAAATTCTTTTTGTGTGTCTATGGAGATGAATAAAAAGTTTCATGTCTTATTCTATTAACATGGTATTTTCCATTGCTTGAATTTTATGTGTTATCTTGCATTACTGAAATGAATGAATTACTGAAATGAATCTCATTAGGTTATGATGTATAATCCTTTTTGAATGTGGCTGTGTTTGGTGTAATATTTTTTAAAAGGCTTTTGCATCAGTGCTCACAAGTTAAATTGTCTTTAGTTTTCTCGTGATTACTTTGATTTTCATATGGATATAATACTGACTTCATAAAATTAATTGGAAAGTGTTTACTTCTTTATTTTTAATGGAGAATGTTGAGAACTGGTATTAATTATTTTCTAAATGTTTGGCAGAATTTACCAGTTGAAGCCTTCTGATCCTTGTCTTTTCTTTGTGGGGACTTTTTGATTAATATATAGTCATTATAGGCCTATTCAGATTTTCTGTTTCTTTTAAAATCAATTTTGATAGTTGATGTGTTTCAAGATTTTTGCCTATTTCATCTAGTTTATCTAATTTGTTGACATCCAATTGTTCATAGATAAGTAGTAATGCCCCCTCTTATTTCTGACTCTAGTAATTTGACTTTTCTTTCTTTTAGTGAGTCTAGCTAGAGTTTTGTCAATTCTTTTTAATCTTTTTGAATGACTGTCTTTCGGTTTTGTTGATTTCCTCTTTAATTATATTCTCTTTATATTCCTCTTTATATTCTTTAATTAACTTTTGTTCTAATCATTATTTACAGTATTGTTTCCCTTTGGGTTTAGTTTCCTTTCTCTCCCAGTTTCTTAAGATGAGAGGTTAGATTATTGATATCAAATTTCATCTCATTTTTTTCCAAGTTCTTTGCTTATTTTTATTTTTTAAACTTTTTTTAAGATTTTATTTTATTTTATTGGAGTTCAATTTGCCAACATATATTATATCACTCAGTGCTCATCCCTTCAAGTGCCCCCCTCAGTGCCCGTCACTCAGTCACTCTGTCACCCCAACTCCCTGCCCACCTCCCTTTTCACCACCCCTAGTGCATTTCCTGGAGTTAGGAGTGTCTCATGTTCTGTCACCCTCACTGATATTTTCACTCATTTTCTCTCCTTTCCCCTTTATTTCCTTTCACTATTTTTTATATTCCCCAAATGAATGAGACCATAAAATGTTTCTCATTCTCTGACTGACTTATTTCACTCAGCATAATACCCTCCAGTTCCATCCATGTCGAAGCAAATGGTCGGTATTTGTCGTTTCTAATGGCTGAGGAATATTCCATTGTATACATAAACCACATCTTCTTTATCCATCCATCTTTCGATGGACACCGAGGCTCCTTCCACAGTTTGGCTGCTGTGGACATTGCTGCTAGAAACATCGGGGTGCAGGTGTCCCAGCATTTCATTGCATCTGAATCTTTGGGGTAAATCCCCAGCAGTGCAATTGCTGGGTCGTAGGGCAGTTCTATTTTTTAACTCTTTGAGGAACCTCCACTGATTTCATATCTTGCCACACTGCCAAATTGCTGTATGAGTTTTCCAGAGTGGCTGTACCAGTTCACATTCCTACCAACAGTGCAAGAGGGTTCCCCTTTCTCCATATCCTCTCCAATATTTGTTGCTTCCTGTCTTGTTTATTTTCACCATTCTCACTGGTGTGAGGTGGTATCTCATTGTGGTTTTTATTTGTATTTCCATGATGGCAAGTGATGCGGAGCATTTTCTCATGTGCTTGTTGGCCATGTCTGTCTTCTTTGATGAATTTTCTGTTCATGTCTTTTGCCCATTTCATGATTGGACTGCTTGTTTATTTGCTGTCGAGTTTAATAAGTTCTTTATAGATCTTGGATACTAGCCCTTTATCTGATATGTCATTTGGCAATATCTTCTCCCATTCTGTAGGTTGTCTTTTAGTTTTGTTTCAGGGTTTCTTCATCCCTCTTTTGTTATGCAGAAGCTTTTATCTTGATTAAGTCCCAATAATTCATTTTTGCTTTTGTTTCCCTTGCCTTCATAGATGTATCTTGCAAGAAGTTGCTGTGGCCAAGTTCAAAAAGAGTGTTGCCTGTGTTCTCCTCTAGGATTTTGATGGATTCTTCTCACATTTAGACCTTTCATCCATTTTGAGTTTTCCTTCTGTATGGTGTAAGAGAATGGTCTAGTTTCATTCTTCTGCACATGGCTGTCCAATTTTCCCAGCACCATTTATTGAAGAGACTGTCCTTTCTCCAGTGGATGGTCTTTCTTGCTTTGTTGAATATTAGTTGAACATAGAGTTGAGGAGCCATTTCTGGATTCTTTTTTTTAATTTTTTGTATTGCAAAATATACAGCATTTATTCACATACAGACAAAAAGGCACAAATTCTACTGAATAGTTCAACAAAAAAATACAGCTGTCCTCAACTAGTTTTATAAATACTTTCAAAAATGGGGTAGAAATAAAAACCTTTTTGCTGGATACAGAAGAAAGGTAGACACCTTTTACAGTTCCCTTTTGACCATAGCAACAGTTCTGGGTGAGAGTAGAATATATAGAGGGGTAGTCTGTCAAGCCATAGAAAGAAAATCTAAATTTTACTAAGTATATGACCTCTCACCATTTTAAAGAGGTACCAGATTCATTTGCACTATTTAGGAATGCTAGTGTTGTGCAAAAATAATGCCTTACCTGTTTTTTCCCCACATTTAGGTTGAAAAGCTTTCAAACGTTCCAAGTTATGCTGAACCAAAAAAAAAGCAACAACAACAACAACAAAAAAAACTAAACAAAAAAAAAAATAAAGAAAAACCCACACAAAAATAAAAAGCCCACACTTTTTATTCCTCCTTTTAAATGCAAATAGTATAGAGCACGGTTCTCTGACAGTGTAATGAAAGCTTTATAAGTTAGTTCACGTCCTGCTGAGAACTCTGTATGAGGCAGCCATACACAGCACCCACCCACCCCACCCATTTCTGGATTCTCTATTCAGTTCCATTGATCAGTGTGTTTTTGTGCCAGTACCACACTGCCTTGAGGATCACAGCTCTGCAGTACAACCTGAAATCTGGCATTGTTTTGCCCCCAGCTCTGGTTTTCTTTTTCAATATTCCCCTGGCTATTTGGGGTCTTTTCTGATTCCACACAAATCTTAAAATGATTTGTTCCAACTCTCCGAAGAAAGTCCATGGTATTTTGATAGGGATTGCATTAAATGTGTAAAGTATCCTGGGTAGCATTGACATTTTCACAATATTAATTCTTCCAACCCATGAGCATGGAATATTTTTCCATCTCTTTGTGTCTTCCTCAATTTCTTTCAAAAGTGTTCTGTAGTTTTAGGGTATAGATCTTTACCTTTTTGGTTAGGTTTATTCTGAGGTATCTTATGCTTTTGGGTGCCATTGTAAATGGGACTGGCTCCTTAATTTCTCTTTTTTTCAGTCTCATTGTTAGTGTAGAGAAATGCCACTGATTTCTGGGCATTGATTTTGTATCCTGCCACGCTACTCATCCTGCTGTATGAGTTCTAGCAATCTTGGGGTGGAGGCTTTTGGGTTTTCTATGTAGAGTATCATGTCATCTGCAAAGAGAGAGAGTTTGACTTCTTCTTTGCCAATTTGAATACCTTTTGTTTCTTTTTGTTGTCTGATTGCTGAGGCTAGGACTTCAAGTACTATGTTGAACAGCAGTGGTGAGAGAGAACATCCCTGTCTTGATCCTGATCTCAGGGGAAAGGCTCCCAGTGTTTCCCCATTGAGAATGATATTTGCTGTGGGCTTTTTGCAGATGGGTTTTAGGATGCTGGGGAATGTTCCCTCTCTCTCTACACTCTGAACACTCTGAAGAGTTTTTGTTTTTGTTTTTGTTTTTTTTTCAGAGGCAGAGAGAGAGAGAGGCAGGCAGAGAGGTAGAGACACAGGCAGAGCGAGAAGCAGGCTCCATGCAGGGAGCCCGATGTGGGACTTGATCCCGGGTCTCCAGGATCACACCCCAGGCTGCAGGCGGCACTAAACCGCTGCGCCACCGGGGCTGCCCCACTCTGAAGAGTTTTGATCAGGAATAGATGCTGTATTTTGTCAAATGCTTTCTCTGCATCTATTAAGAGGATCATATGGTTCTTGTATTTTCTCTTGTTGATATGATCTATCACGTTGGTTGCTATATGAGTTTGAACCAGCCTTGCAACCCCGGGGATAAATCCCAACTTGGTCATGGTGAATAATCTTCTTAATATATTGTTGGATCCTGTTGGCTAGTATCTTGTTGAGAATTTTTGCATCTGTGTTCATCAGAGATATCAGTCTATAATTCTCCTTTTTGTGTGGTCTTTGACTCGTTTTGGTATTAAGGTGATGCTGGCCTCATAGAACGAGTTTAGAAATATACCATCTTTTTCTATCTTTCCAAACAACTTTAGTAGGATAGGTATGGTTTCTTCTATAAAGGTTTGATAGAATTCCCCTGGGAAGCCATCTGGCCCTGGACTTTTGTGTCTTGGGAGGTTTTTGATGACTGCTTCAATTTCCTCCCTAGTTATCGGCCTATTCGGGTTTTTCATTTCTTCCTGTTCTAGTTTTGGTAGGTTATGGTTTTCCAGAAATGCGCCCATTTCTTCTAGGTTGCCTAATTTATTCTCATATAGCTGCTCATAATAAGTTTTTAAAATCATGTGTATATCCTTGGTATTGGTGGTGATCTCTTCTTTTTCATTCGTGATTTTATTAATTTGAGTCTTTTCTCTTTTGTTTTTCATAAGGCTGGCTAATGGTTTATCCATCTTATTAATTCTTTCAAAGACCAACTCCTGGTTTTGTTGATCTTTTCCAGTTCTTCTGGTCTCTATTTCTTTGAGTTCTGCTAGAATCTTTATTACTCTCTTCTGCTGAGTGTAGTGTTATTTCCTGTTCTTTCTCCAGTTCCTGTAGATGCAGGGTTAGCTTTTGTATTTGAGTTCTTTCCAGTTTTTTGAGAGATGCTTGTATTGCGATGTATTTCCTTCTCAGGACTGCTTTTGCTGTATCCCAAAGATTTTGAACGGTTGTATCTTCATTCTCATTAGTTTCCATGAATGTTTTTAATTCTTTAATTTCCTGGTTGACCCTTTCATCTTTTAGCAGGATGGTCTTTAACCTCGACGTGTTTGGATTTCTTCCAAATTTCTTGTGATTTGTTCTAGTTTCAAAGCATTATGGTCTGAAAATATGCAGGGGACAATCTCAATTTTTTGGTAGTGGTCAAGACCTGATTTGTGACCCAGTATGTGGTGAATTGTGGAGAAAGTCCATGTGCATTTGAGAAGAATGTGTATTCAGTTGTGTTTAGATGTAAAGTTCTGTAAATATCTGTGAAATCCATCTAGTCCAGTGTATCATTTAAAACTCTTGTTTCTTTGGAAACGTTGTCCTTAGAAGATCTGTCATTTACAGAAAGTGCCCTGTTAAAGTCTCCCAGTATTAGTGTATTATTATCTAAGTTTGTCTTAACTTTGGTTATTAATTGATTGATATATCAGTAGCTTCCACATTTGGGGCATAAATATTCAAGATTGTTAGGTCCTCTTGTTGGATAGATACTGTAAGTATGATTTAGTGTCTCTCTTCATCTCTTACTACAGTCTTTGGGATAAACTTTAATTTATCTGATATAAGGATGGCTACCCCTGCTTTCTTTTGAGGACCATTTGAATGGTAAATGGTTCTCCAACCTTTCATTTGCAGGCTGTAGGTGTCCTTACATCTCAAATTAGTCTCTTTTTAGACAGCAAATAAATGGGTCTTGCTTTTTTCTCCAGTCTGAAACCCTGCGCCTTTTGATGGGATCATTAAGCCCATTCACGTTCAGAGTTACTATTGAAAGGTATGAATTTAGTGTCATTATAATACCTATTCAGTCCCTGATTTTGTGGATTATTTCTTTGGACTTCCTCTTTCGTCTACAGAGTCCCCCTTAATATTTCTTGCAGAGCTGGTTTGGTGGTCACATATTCTTTCAGTTTCTGCCTATCTTGGAAGCTCATTATCTCTCCTCTATTCTGAATGAGAGCCTTGCTGGATAAAGTATTCTTGGCTGCATGTTCTCATTTAGGATGCTGAATATATCCTGCCAGCCCTTTCTGGCCTGCCAGGTTTCTGTGGAGACGTCTGCTGTTACCCTAATGCTCCTCCCCATAAAAGTCAAGGATCTGGGGATCCCTGGGTGGCGCAGCGGTTTGGCGCCTGCCTTTGGCCCAGGGCATGATCCTGGAGACCCGGGATGAAATTCCCCGTCGGGCTCCCAGTGCATGGAGCCTGCTTATCCCTCTGCCTGTGTCTCTGTGCCTCTCTCTCTCTCTCTCTGTCACTATCATAAAAAAAATAAAAATAAAAAAAATAAAAATAAAAATAAAAAAGTCAAGGATCTCTTGTCTCTTGCTGCTTTAAGGATTTTCTCTTTATCTTTGGAATTTGCAAGTCTCACTATTAAATGTCAAGGTGTTGAATGGTTTTTATTGATTTTAGGGGGGATCTCTCTATCTCCTGTTTCTGAATGCCTGTTTCCCTCCCCAAGTTAGGGTAGTTCTCAGCTATGATTCATTCAAATTTACTTTTTGGTCCTTTGTCCCTTTCGACACCCTCTGGAACCCCAATTAAGGGTATATTTTTCCTTCTGAGGTTGTCATTTTTTCCCTTAAGCTTTCCTCAGCATCTTTTAATTGTTAACCTTTCCTCATGATCTTTTAATTGTTTTTCTCTTTTTCCTCAGCTTCCTTCCTTGCCATCAACTTGTCTTCTATGTCACTCACTCATTCGTCTACCTCATTAACCATCGTCTCTAGGACCTCCAGTTTGGATTGCATCTCAGTTAATTGATTTTTAATTTCGGCCTGATTAGTTCTAAATTCTGCATCATGAAGTCTCTTGAATCCTTTATTCTTTTTTCCAGAGCCACCAGTAGCTTTATAATTGTGCTTCTGAATTGGCTTTCTGACATCAAATTGCAATCCAAATTCTGTAACTGTGGGAGAGAGTACTATTTCTGATTCTTTCTTTTGTGGTGAATTTTTTTCTAGTCATTTTGCTCAGTCCAGAGTAGCTAAAAACAAACTGTACTGAAAAAAGGAAGGTAAAAAAAGAAGAAAAAAGGTGAAAACAAACAACAAAAACCAAAACCAAAAACAAAGAAAACAAGGGAAAAAAACGAGGAGGGGTATCCTTTGATTTTATATACTGTAAGTCCCTCGACTTCTCCTGGAGCTTTCTAGCGCTGCTTGGTTAAGAATTTGCTCTTCCCGTATCCTTCCAGCTAGTCTTCTGGGGGAGGAGCCTGCTGTCCTGATTCTCAGGTGTGTGCACCTGGGGAAGGGGCCCCATCCCCTGCCAGGTGCTGGGCTCAGTGGGAGCTGTTTATCCTGTGAGGCTCCTGCTCAGTCCCAGGTACAAGGTGACTCCAAGAGGAACAACAGTGGCAGCGGCCAGCTCTCCATCCCTAGAGTCAGCTCCCGTAGTAACTCCCGCAGCTCTGAGTCCGCACTGGCCTAGATGCCCCTGGGGGTGGGGGTGCTGATCTGCACAGCTCAGGGGTGCCCTGCGACAGGAGTGTCCTTGCTGTCCTGTGTCCTCCCGGCTTCCACCTGTCCCAAGGGGATCACTGGATCCTGGGCTGTGTCCCCTGATGCCCTGGGCTCTGGGGACTGCACCCCTGGAATCGCGCTCCCGGGGCCATGCAGCCTCCTCTGTGGAGCCGCGGCCTGAGCCACCACCTGAGCTGCCCCGGAGACCCCACCAGGTGCGCACTCCAGCCCTTAGGGAGCTCGGCCACGGTTTGTGGCCACTCTCGCCAGGCGCCCCCCCTCTGTTAGAGACCCCGGGAGACTGGAGGCTCCACTACCCCTCCTGGGATCCTGAGATCCCTGCAAGCGCCTTTCCATCCGGGAAGATTGGTAAAGGTCCTGCTTCTCCGGGACGGGGCTTTCCTGTCCTGGAGGCTCTCGGCGCTGGGCCTTAGCCCGGCTCCTCGTGGGGGAGGGGGGTTCCCCCTTGGAGGCTTTTTTATTTATTTATTTTGTCTCTCTACCTTGATGGTAGCACGAACTCGTCTCACGGTAGCATTCCAGCTGTTCTCTTTTTAAATCTTAGGCCAAATTCGTAGGTTTTCAGGATGATTTGAAAGTTATCTAGGTAAGTTGGTGGGGACCACATCTCATTTTAATATAGGTGCTTACAGTTATAAATCTTCCCGTGGGCATTGCTTAAACTGCATCCTATAAGTTGCATATATTGTGTTTTATTTTTCCTTTCTACCAAAGTATTTTATTTTTTTTCTACTTTATAGAGGTATAATTGATCAATAAAATTGTAAGATATTTAAAGTATACCTTGCCATGATTTCTATATGTATATAGTGGAAAGATCTCTCCCCTAAAATTAACAAATCCAACACCTCACATATTTGTGTGTGTGTGTGTGTGTGTGTGTGTGTGAGAGAGAGAGAGAGAGAGAGAGAGAGAGAGGGAGAGAGAGGGAGAGAGAGAGATCACTTCAGTTCTACTCTATTAGCAAATGTCAATTATGCAGTTAGGTCTTATCAACTACAGTCACCATATTCTACATTAGATACTCAAATCTTATTCATTTTATAGCTGAAAATTTCCATCCTTTTATAAAACTCTCCCTATTTATTGCACCTCCCAGGTCCTAGGAACCACTTTTCTACTCCGTGTTTCTATGTATTTGACTTCTTTAGATTCCACATATAAATGATTCCATTCATTATTTTCTTTCTTAGCCTAATGCCCTCACAGTCTATCCATGTTGGTCATATATATATGTGACCAACATGTGATATCACGAACATATGTCTATATATAGATATATCTATCTTACATCTCACATCCACTGATGGGAACTTAGGTTATTCTCTGTCTTGGCTATAGTGAATAATGCTGCAATGAACAAGGGAGGGCAAATATATTTTTGATGTCTTTTCTTTTTTTTAAGATTTTATTTATTTATTCATGAGAGACACACAGAGAGAGAGAGAGAGAGAGAGAGAGAGAGAGAGGCAGAGACACAGGCAGAGGGAGAAGCAGGCTCTATGCAGGGAGCCTGACATGGGACTCGATCCCAGGACTCCAGGATCATGCCCTGGGCCGAAGACAGGCGCTAAACTGCCAAGCCATCCTGGGATCCCCTCGTTTTCTTTTTCCTTTTTTTTTTTTTAAGATTTTATTATTTATTTATTCATTAGAGACACACAGAGAGAGGCAGAGACATAGGAAGAAGGAGAAGCAGGCTTCCTGCAGGGAGCTTGGTGCAGGACTCAATTATGGGACCCTGGGATCATGCCCTGAGCCAAAGGCAGATGCTCAACCACTGACCTACCCTAGGGGTCTCCTGATGTCTTGTTTTCATTCCCTTTGGGTATATGCCCAAAGGTGAGGTTGTTGGATCATATAGCAACTCTATTTTTAACTTTTTATTTTTTAAAGAACCTCCGTACTATTTTCCATAGTAGCTGCACCGATTCACATTCTTTTTTTATTTAAGATTTTATTTACTTATTTGACAGAGAGAGAGAGAGAGAGAGAGAGAGAGAGAGAATGAACAAGGTGGAGAGGCAGAGGAAGAATTAGAAGCAGACTCCCCACTGAACAGGGAGGCCAATACAAGGCTAGATCCCAGGACTCCAAGATCATGATCTGAGCTGAAGACAATTGCTTAACCAATTGAGCCACCCAGGCACCTCTCACATTCAACAGTGCACGAGGGTTATTTCTTCACCATGTTCTTGTCAGCACTTGTTATCTGCTGACTTTTTGAAATAGAGATTCTAACAGGTGTGAGGTAGTATCTTACTGTGGTTTTGGTTTATATTTACCTGATGATTAGTCATCTTGGGTACCTTCTCATGTACTCTTTGGCCTTTAGGTGTCTTCTTTAGTAAAATGTCTGTTCAGGTCCTCTGCTCATTTTTAATTACGTTTTTTTGTTTTGTTTTGTTTTGTTTTGTTTTGTTTGTTTGCTTGTTTTTGTTATTAAATGAAATTTAATATTCAGTTTCTCATTCATAGGAGCAAAATTTCAAGATTTCAATAATCACATGGGACTAGTGGCTACCATTTTAAATGGTACAAATATAGAATATTTCTATCGTGAAAATATGTTCTATTGGAAAGTGCTGGTCTAGTCTGTCTGTGAAGCATCATGGTGGATGTGATTTGAACATCAAATTATGAGATTGAGGTTGGTTTTAATATTTGCCAGCTGACTTATCTGAAAAAAGTGAGTTAATTTCTCAGTACCATGGATTTTCAAACAGTAGGGAATGTAATTATTTAGTCAAGAAAACGAATATTAAATCTTAACCCAGATTCCAGCATGTAGTCATATTCAATAAATGTTGCTATTCCTCTACACATGCTTCTTACTTTACTTTCTCTTGAAATACTTGCAAAAGGAACTGTATTCTATTCCTGAAAACATGGAATATTAGTCTCTCTTCATTTGAGCAGGTTCTATTAAATAGTAGAAGAAAATATAATGAGCAGTCAATAGCCTTCAGATAGCAGATTGCCTTTCATTAATGATATATTTATTTATTTGTAGAAGGTAAGATTGGATCTCACAATTAATGTCGTCTGTCATTTGTTAGTCATTATAGTTCTAGAAAGAACCATAGAATATGACAAACCAAGTTCTTTGATGACTCAGATTCAGCTTTGGTTCAGACTCCTCCTCTGTTCTGTGGCACTCCTTATAAGTAAATCTCATTACTCTCTATTCTCAGATGATGGTCTGCAAACCTGTTTCCACTTACAGAGACATTTTTCTATAAGTAAACGGTATTCTCTCTTTTATACTTAAGCATGTATCTTTTATTAAGAATTTCAATTAAAAATTTGTTCAAATTTCAGTTAGTGTATTACACATACAGTGTAATATCAGCTTTCAGGATACAATTTAATGACTCAGCACTTCAGTACATCACCTAGTGCTCATCACAAGTGCATCCTTGATCCCCATCATTTATCTAACCCATCCCCCAACTTACCTCCCCTCTGGAAACCATCAGTCTATTCTCTATAGTTAAGAGTCTGTTTCTTAATTTGCCTCTCTCTTCCAACCCCCCATTATTATTTGTTTTGTTTCTTAAATTCCACATGAGTGAAATCACATGGTATTTGTCTATCTCTGACTTACTATGTTTATCATAATACTCTCTAGTACCATCCACGTTGTTGCAAATGGCAGGATTTCATTAAATTTAAGAAAATACCAATCCTGGCTTTTTATAATACATTTATTAAGAAACAATTAATGTATTTACTTCATTGCTAATAAAAATATACCTTTTCACTGCAACATTTTTTTTTTCTTAAAATCCTTAAGCTAGAAGAAATAGAGCCAGACACTAAAAGCCATGAATTCTTTACTGGTGCATCTTAATGGTCACTTCATGTCTGAAGGAAAATGAATATTCCTATGGGATAACTCCCGGGATTTATGAAGAAAGGACAAGGCTGTCAACAGTGATATAACTTTCCTATTAGGCTAGAATTGCACAGTGGATGATGGACCTTGGCTTTTCTAGGAACCATACTCTCAGAGGATGTGGTAATAATGTGGAGCCCTCCCCCAACTATCTTTTGAAAAATAAAAGAAGCCAGGATTATGGGTAGCTTCCTATAAAACCAAAAGCTCTTAAATGAAGTTTCTTTTAAAATTTTTGGACTAGGAGATTCCAGAGAGTAATAAAAACTATACATTTTTCTGGAAGAAAATAATGTGTAGAAACTTTTCTTAGGGAAACAAAATTACTCTATTTGGTATGCTGGAAATCTACTACATTATTATTTTATTACTTAATGAACTATGACTTAACCAACTGTCCTACATTGATTCAAGATTTTCAACATTTCAAATGCTTTTGTCAGGCATTATCTCTATTCTTTATAACACTTTAAAAAAGGATTAGATTTTCTAAGAGCTATGTATATTTAACAAACATAAAGATTACAAAGCATTAGCCAAGTACCTGAGCCTGAGGGGAGAAAAAGGGCAACTTTCCAGCCATATAGTTAAGGAAAGGTGATTTGACATCATAATTAAGATTTTTTTTAAAAAAGTATCATGGTGATTGCTGCTCATCTAAAACACCTGGTAAGGTGTGCAGTTTCATTAATTCAAAGCAAGGGAAGGGGGGATCCCTGGGTGGCTCAGTGGTTTAGCGCCTGCCTTCAGCCCAGGGTGTGATCCTGGAGACCAGGGATTGAGTCCCACATCAGGCTCCCTGTATGGAGCCTGCTTCTCCCTCTGCCTGCTTCTCCCTCTGCCTCCCTCCCTCCCTTGTGTCTCTGCCTCTCTCTCTGTGTGTCTCTCATGAATAAATAAATAAAATCTTTAAAAACAAAAAAAACAAAACAAAACAAAATAAGGAATGCTGAGGGAAAGAATAAGAGACAAGCATATAAAAAAACAAGCAAAATAATTAAGGAGATGTTTAATGGGTGTCCGCTGGGTCTATCACAGGGGAAAGTTGCACTTTGAATTGGTATTGGTGCACAGGAAGCTCACTATCTTGTTGTCTTTGTAGAATTCAGAGTGATAAGAAAAAACAATGATAAAAGATAATAGAGGAAAGAAGGGCCAGAGAGAGATTTCATTAAGTCTACTTTAATTAGCATTGGGGCAGCCATTAGGGATTCTCCATTTAATTGATGGGACTTTGGAGTCAAAGCATAGTGGTCAATACTATCTCCTCTGCTCTCTAGAATTCAAGTATAATATAATATATAATATAATATAATATAATATAATATAATATAATATAATATAATAATATAATATATAACATAATCATATAGGATATTATATAATATATAATATATAACATAATCCTATATGATTCTTCATTTACTTAGCTGTTTCAAAAAGGCATCTGATGATAACAACCCTGTTTTGAAATTTTCGACGTCTCTTTTCACTCAGGTTGTTTGCAATATTTACAAGCTTTTGGTATTCTTTTGATTCACTGATGGTGGATTTAAGGTGTGTTTCAATGATAACCCTAGTACTGGATGCAGAACAGAACCAGCCCTAACACAGAACATATGCTTATTACTGGTAGAAGCAACAGCCATAGGCTACTGAGAACCCATATGAAAACTATTTGATGGGATAGATCTTGGTGGTTAAACTGAGGCCAGAGTCAGACTTCTTTTTTTGATTATGCTCCCACCACTCCTTTAGACAACTATGCTATTATGGAGAGAGAAATAAAGCTCATACTGGGGGAATTATAAGGAAACTTAGCAGTACAAGGAGTTTTTGGAACTTCTGAAAGCCTTAGTCATAAATGTATGCCTTTGAGTTGAGTTGCAGACCTCTCTACTCTTGACTCTGATTTGGTATATATAACACCAAAAAGTTTTCTAAATATCTGTCATCCATATTAATTTCTATGTTCTTTACATCCTTGCTACTCAACATGTGGTCTCTGGACATGCAATGTTTTAATCTCCTAGATATTTGTTAGAAATGTAGACTCTCAAGCTTAACTCTAGACTTACTGTATCAGAAACCACAGTTTTAAATGATCTCCTGGTCATTTGGATACATATTTGGCAAACACAGATCTATAGATCTATATTCCTGCAGCACTCCAAGGGGCTATAGTTACTCAGTAGGGAGTTGGTCTTGGCATCAGGGCATAAATAGTTCAGAAAAAAGCTTCATTAGCAAAGGGAAAATAATGGTTAAGCTAGATAACCTTGAAAGGTTTTTCTTGTCCATCTCTTAAGACAAAGGGCTGGAAGCAATGAACAGCCTTGAGGAGGGAGAGGGCTTCATACTCCAATGAAGACACATTTGGAGTAGGTCTTAAATAAGAACCCAATTCATTAGCTTTAGTGAAAGTCAGAAAGTGATGAAATTTTAGGATTAGTACCAAGCAGCAGAACACTGTTAAAAAAATTTCCACAAGGACCTAGGGAAGCGTCTGGAATAATAGCCATTCAGGTGCCACACTGCCAAAGAGTCTGTTGCTTTTTTGGAGGTGCACTGTTTCCAGAAAATAAACTATTTTCCATTTGTATGTGTGTGTGTGTTTGTTTATATTTCAGATATAATTAGATACTAAAAATGTATAGCAACAATTTTGTTCGGTACAGGCCATATTTCTATAGGTATTTCTATTTCATAGTATTTTGTTTGTTTTTTACCATTGAGTTAGGAGGCAAGGCTCCCTGCCTGTTTTGACTGTAAGTTACATGAGGCGAAGGGTTGTGTTGGTCACGTTAACCACTGTATTTCTGGCAGAGTTTTTATTTATGTTCAGGAGATAGGTGCTTCATATGTAGGATGAAGAGTACCATGATGGAAGGTGAGTGGGGCTTGAGGCAGGGCAGACAGGGGGACCTCACAATCATCTGAGGGATAAGAAAGATGAGTAAGGGAGTGAATGAAGTGCTTCAGGAGATGGGTGAAATGGAGGTATTAAAATAGAGAAGTGAAGAGGGGGCAATAGGAAAGAAATGAGTAGAAGGTTGGGATGGGCTTACACACTGGGGAGTAGAAAAATGATAAATATCCTTCTTGCTGTCATTGTTTCAGGAAATTTTTTTGAAAAGTGATACAAACTAACAACAACTGAAAAAAAAAATAAAGAAAGCAGAGTCATGCCCTGCCTGATCACTAGACATACCACATATATAATGTGTTTAATTATTGCACAAAAGTGATGGCCTATCACTGTACTTACTAAATGTGAGTTGCAATAGTTTTGGTTATCATTTAATTACATTTTGTTTAAAATATTGAACAAAGTCAATAACAGAATTATAAGGAAAAATCCTTATCAGGGTGAACAAATTACCTGGCAAGTGAATTAATTAGCACTAATTTCAAGCAATGAATTGCAGTATTAATTATTCTATATCACTACAGTTGCTTGGGGAATGAATAAATTTATTTATTACTATTACCAGTTTTAATTACTGAAATATCAACATAATAAATTTTGAAAATGTTCAACATTAGATACTACTGTTTGTCGTATTTAAAACCCTTGACCTGTACAATGTTCTTTTTACTCAGGTTGTGAACAAATCATCTGGTTTTTAGGGTGAGGAAGCAAAGCAAGAGGAGACATGGAAAGAAATCCTGGAGGATGTGCTCAAGTGGAAGGATCTGAGATCTATCCAGATATAAATATTTGTAAAGACTCTACTATGATTTTCACATCATAAGTCAATGTCAGAAGTTTGACTTCTTGAAATTTGGGGGCTAAATTTTGGGCTTGTCTCTGCCACTGTGAGGCTGTAAAACAATGGACAGGTAAATCCCCCAATCCAGGCATTGGTTTCCTCATTTGTGAAGTTTGGTATTTAGCAAAGAAATTTCTCAAATGTCTTCTTGCTTGGCGATATTATGTTACTAATTATGAAAAAAGATACAGATTATTGCCATTAATTACACAACCATATAGCACTTTAAGTTTATAAATGTCTTTGAGATACATTGCCTTATTTAATTTTTATGTCAACATTTTGTCTAGGATGCTGGGTTGAGGGAAATGTTTTTCTTTCCTAGTACATTTAATTTTTGGAATAAGTATACACACAAGCATACTTAGTATTACTAATTTTTAGAAAATTAGATCATATTTATAATCATAATTTTCTAATTATAATATAATTTAATTTAATCTATTGACTTGGACATGAATTGTTAGAGAAACAATTACTTTGTGATTTCAAATGCTTCAGACACCTTAAAGCATGTCTGCTCGGAAGAGAATGATAAAAAAAATCACTGAAAATTCATCAATTTCTGCAAGTTTTCAACCCTTTAATGACCAAAGTTCTGGCTCTCATCCTCTTCCTTGGATCAACAGACTTTCAAAAGTCATCAGAAAGAGCTTTTATGAGTTTTGTAGATCCTGTAAAGCCCATCCACTCCTGATGCATCTCATCTTTCTGTATTGCATACAAGGCCCAAGGTTCCAATCCACCACAATATTTCTGATTTTTGTGCACTATAAAGTTGCTGCAATTTTAAGCTTGATACTTCTCTACCTAGCTTAGCATGGGCATCTCATAAATTTAAATTTCTATTACCCAAGGTTTTGATATGCTCTTATTCCATATAATAGTATATAAATCCATATTTTAATAATCAGTTTACATGAAATTAATTAAAATGCAATTACCACTGCAATTAGATGTTTACATTTTTATTTAAAGGGCAATTTCCTTTTATCTTAATATTAAGAAAACATGCGTAGTTGTAATCATTTGGCATTTGTGTATTATTGGTTTCTATACCATCAGTTTATTTTGAAGGGCTCTTTAGTAAATAAGAAATAATCTGGCATTTAACTGGTAATTATTTTCTGGTGCATATGAAAATTTTGCAAAGAGCTGCAATTATATTTGCATATGGCAATCGTAGCTAATTTAAGAAAAAACATAGACTATCAATTTTGCCTCCACAAACATGATCTTCTCATTGAAGTCTTCTTTTATTGTACTCAATATAAGTGATTAGTGACTTCTTAGTGCTCTTACTGTCCCATCATTAAATTCCATCTCCAAATGCTTATGCTCTAGCACTCTATCACTAACCGCCACTATTTGACATGTATGTCTTTACTTTTAGTGTTATTTAAAATTTTTTTAAAATTTAAATTGAATTTAGGTAATGTGTTTTATTAGTTTCAGGAGTAGAATTTAAGGATTCATCAGTTGCATACAACACCCAGTTCTCATTACCTCATGTGCCCTCCTTAATTCCCATTACCCAGTTACCCCAACTCCCACCACCTCCTGTCCAGCAACACTCAGTTTGTTTCATATAGTTGAGTCTCTTATGGGTTGCCTCTCTCTCTCTGTTTTTATCTTATTTTATTTCTCTCCATCCTCTATGTTCATCTGTTTTGTTTCTTAAATTCCATATATGAGTGAAGTCATATGATATTTGTCTTTGACTTATTTTGCTTAGCATAATATCATCTAGTTCCAAATAACAAGATTTCATTCTTTTTGAATGACACATTTTCTTTATCCATTCATCTGTTGATGGACATACGGGATCCTTCCATATTTTTGCTACTGTGGACATCATTGCTATAAATATTGGGGTGCGTGTGCCCCTTTGAATCACTATTTTTTTATCCTTTGGATAAATACCTAGTAATGTAATTTCTGGATACTTTTGTTGTAAAATTCTCTCCAACTTGACAATAAAACTCTCTGCAACTTGGCAACAACTCCCAACAAGACATGGACTGTATAATATACAGAATTTCATTGCTGCCTCTGACACTAAGTAAACACACTGCAGAGAGTAGGCCATTAGTTAACACTTGTTAATGATGACCATCATTTATGCATTTGTAGAAGATATACATATGAGCATTAAAGCAACACAATCTTTTAAGGGAAAGAGTATAAGACACAGAGCCAGAAAGGTGTGTTTTTTTTTTAAGTTAACATTTTGATAATATATAACAATATAGTACACTATAGTAAGTGTTCAGCCTGGAGCATTCTCACAAAGTGAACATACCCATGATCCCATGTTATGGGTTGAAAATTAGAATATTACTACTACTCAGAAGCCTGTCATGGACCCTCCAGCCACTAACCTGTCCTCCCCAAAGGTAGCCACTATGCTATCTTCTTCTAACATTAAGTAGTTTTACTGGGAATTTCCTATAAATTGAATAATATAGTACAGATGCTTTTTATGGTTTTATTTTACAATGGTTTTATTTTACTTAATATTATGTTTGTGATATTTATTCATGTTTTGTATGCTGTTGCATTTTGCAAAAGTGGCTTATTTTTCATAACTAGACCACAATTTATTTATCCAATCTATAGTTGATAGAAATGTAGATAGTTTCCAGTTTCTAACATTTACAATGAATGCTACTAATGAATATTTTAGCATATCTTTTGCTGAACCTAATTACACATTTAGACTAGCTATATAGTTGAGGATAGATTTGCAGTCATAAAGTATGTGTATTTTCAAACTTAGTAGGCAATGTCAGGTTTTTGAAGTGATTGTAACAATATGCATTCCACCAGCAATGTATGACAAAATCCATATACTCACCAAAACTTAACAGAGATTTTTATTTTAGCCATATTGATGGGGGCATAAAGGCAGGACATCTTATTTTAATTTATGTTTATCTGATGGCCAGTGAAAGTGAACACATTTTCATGTTTAGTAGATATTTAGATATCCTGGCTTATACAGTATTTTTTCCAACTTTTCTATTTTTTTCTATTCTCTCTAGATTTGTATTAGTTCTTCATATATTTTAAATATGTATGTCATATGTTACGTGTTCTGAAAATATATCCTCCAACTCATTTATATAGCTATTGTTTATTTTTATTTTTTTAAAAGATTTTATTTACTTATTCATGAGAGACAGAGAGAGAGAGAGAGAGAGAGAGAGAGACAGGCAAAGGGAGAAGTAGGCTCCATGCTGGGAGCCCGATGTGGGGCTCGATTCCGGTCTCCAGGATGATGCCCTGGGCTGAAGGTGGCGCTAAACCGCTGAGCCACCCAGGGATCCCCCCATAGCTTTTGCTTAATTTCTAAATAGTTGAGAATTTTCTAGTCATTCATTTTGGATATTCATCTTCCGTTTAGTTCCACTGCTAATAGAAAATGTGTTCTGGGGGTGCCTGTGTAGCTCAGTAGATTAAAGAGTCTGCCTTTGATGCAGGTCATGATCCCAGAGTCCTGGGAGCTGGGATTGAGCCCTGTGTTGGGTTTCCTGCTTGGTGGGAAGCCTACTTCTCCCTCTCCCTCTGCCTGCTGGTCTCTCTACTTGCGCACACTCTCTTTCTCTCTCTTTGTCAAATAAATGAATAAAATCTAAAAAAAAATTTGTTTAGAAAATATGCCCTATATGGTTTCAATTTTTTTGAAATTTGTTGGGAATTACATTATAACTCAACATATGGTCAATTTTGATGACTATTCTAGTAGTAAGTGTAAATTCTGATGTTTCTGGTGCACCATCAGTTTTTAATCATATATACATATTAATACCTATACTATTATACATGTTTTAATGTATTAATATACATATAGTAATCTCATATATATACACAGTTACTGCTTTTATTTTTATATTTACAGCTCTTTGCCTTTAGAATTTTAGTAGACATATTTCAATTATCTGGTTTCCATTATTTCTTCTAGGAAGTCTTATTTAATTGTATTATTATTATTTATTAGTATTATTGTTATTATTATTTAGTTTTGAGAGCAAGGGAGAGAGTGCAGGGACACGTGAACAGGGGGGAGGGACAGAGGGGGAAAGAGAGAGAAAATCCCAAGCATGCATGGGGGCTCCATCTCATGACCCTGAGATCATGACCTAAGCCAAAATTAAGAGTCCATGCCTAACTGACTGAGCCACCCAGATTCTCCTAGTTGTGTTATTTTTTCTTTGAATGGAATATCTTTTTCCTCTGATTTCTTTTAAAACGTTTTTTCATGTTTTCTGTTAGTGTTGCTGTGATGTACTTACATTTTCTTTTGTTTTGATGCCTCCAGCTTAAAGCTTGTAGCATTTTTTGAATTTGTGGGATAATTTTTCTCTCATTTTTAGAGAATTTTTAGACATTATGTCTTTTAAACCCAATGTTTTTCTTCCCAATTTTTTGAACTTTAATTATCTATACATAATTGCTCATAAGTTAAAACTTTTCACCCTATATCATAGACTTCTCACTCACTTTTAAAATTTTTCCATCTTTTAAATTGTTCATGCTTCAGTTTTTTTTCTTCTGATATCTTCATGTATGTGTGAGATTAAACACATCCATTTTTTAAATTTCAGTTGTTATGTCTATTAATTCTATAATTGCCTCTTTAAAATGTATTTTGAAAGCTCTACGGAGAGGGACACCTGGGTGACCCAGTGGTTGACCATCTGCCTTTGGCTCAGGGTGTGATCCCAGAACCCTGGCTGAGATGGAGTCCCACCAATGGGCTCCCTGCGTGAAGCCTGCTTCTCCCTCTGCCTATGTCTCTGTCTTTCTCTGTGTGTCTCTCATGAATAAATAAATAAAATCTTAAAAACAAATAAAACTCTACCAAGGAATAGTTGACTTACCATAATTTGCACGTATTTGAAGTACATAATTTGAAAAGTTTTGCTGTACATAAACATCTATGATAGCAGTGCCAAAATTATGAAAAGAACTTATTTTTTTTAGCCTCTAAGTCTCTGGTTCATCTTTTATAATTACAATCATCATTGTTTCTTCTGTCATCAAGCAACTGATGATCTGTTTTATGTCATAATCAGGTTCAACTTCTAGAATTTTATGTAAATTTAGCTATACAATATTTCTTTTATCGTTCAATTTTTAATTGTGGTAAAATAAGCATAATATAAAACTTGCCTACCATTCAAACTATTTTTAAGCTTATCTGGCATTAAGTACATTCATATTGCTGTATGACCATCACCATGATCCAACCCAGAACCTTTGTCATCATCCTAAATTAAAAACTCGGTACCTGTCAAGAGGAACTCTCTATTTCCTCCTCCCCCAACTCTTGGTTAATACCATTCTACTCTGTTTCTACAAATGTCACTATTCTTAGGTAACTCATATAAAGTGCCTCACATATTTGTCCTTTTGGGCCTGGCTTATTTTATGTAGTATAATGTCTCTAAGATTAATGCATTCTGTAACATATATCAGAATTCCATTGCTTTTTTTTTTAAAGATTTTATTTATTTATTCATGACAGACCCAGAGAGAGAGAGATGGAGATTCGATTGCTTTTTTTTTTTAAAGATTTTATTTATTTATTCATGACAGACCCAGAGAGAAAGAGATATAGGCAGAGGGAGAGAAGCAGGCTCCATGCAGGAAGCCTGAAGTGGGACTCATCCCAGACCCCAGGATCACACCCTGAGCCGAAGGCAGACACTCAACCGCTGAGCAGCCACTCAGGCGTCCCCTCTATTGCTTTTTAAGACTGAATAATATTCCATTGTATGTGTATACCATATTTTGTTTAACTGTTCATCTTTTGATGGAATCTTTGGGTTTTTTCCACATTTTAGCTATTGTGAATAATACTTTTATGAACACTGTTGCACAAATATGTTTTAGTCCCTCCTTTCAACTTTTAGACATATATACCTAGAAGTAGAATTCCTGGATCATATGGTAGTTATTTAAATTTTTTGAGGACCCATCATAAGGTTTTCCAGAGTGGCGGTATCATTTTACATTCCCACCAGCGATGCACACAGTCTCCAGATTTTTCATATTTTGGCTCACACTTATACTCTGTTTTTTGTTTTGACTTTTTTAAAGCTTTTATTTATTTATTTATTCATGAAAGACACAGAGAGAGGCAGAGACACAGGCAGGAGGTAGGATCCTTACGAGGGATCCCAGGACCCTGGGATCACCACCTGAGCTGAAGACAGATGCTCAACCACTGAGCCATCCAGGCATCCCTTTTTGTTTATTTAATAATAGCCATCCTAATAGATATAAAGTGCTAGAACATTGTGGATTTTATTTTCATCTTCCTAATGATTACTGATGTTCAGCACCTTTTCAAGTGCTTATTTGCTATTTGTATGTTTTTGGAGAAATGTCTATTCAAGTTTCTTGCCTGTTTTTAATTGGGTTGTTTATTTTGTTGTTGATATGTACTCTTTTTGACTGGCTTCTTTCACTTTGGATGATTAGTTTGTTAATTGCATGATCAATATTTCATTGACTTTAATACTGAGCAGTATTTTATTGTGTAGATGTACCACAGTTTGTTTATCCATTCACTCCTTGGCATGCTCAGAGGTTCTTTTCAGTTTATGGTTTAAAAATATGAACCTTTGCATACAAATCTTTGTGTGTACAAATTTCCATTCCTAGAAATATGTGTAAATATATAGAAATAGAATGATTGATCTGTATTGTAGTTATATACCCGTAACTACAGTTATAGAGAAACTTGAATGTTTACAAGTGAGCGTGTCATTTTATACTCCACCAGCAGCGGTATGTGAGAACCTTACGTACTCCACATCTTTGTCAGCACGTGATTTGGTTAATCTTCAATTTTAGACATTCTGATGATTATACTGATATGATATCATGGTTTTGATTGGAATTTTTCTAATACTTAGACTTGTTTACAGTTTCTATTAATTTTAGAAAAAATGGCCATTGCATCTTCACATACATTTTTCTTTTTCAGATGCTCCAGTTATACATAATTTAGGCTAGTTTAAATTGTGTCCTTGATTACTATTGATAGTGATATCTTTATTTAATTTTTTTTTTGTTGTTTTGAATCTTTGGGTCTTTTTTTTTTTATTTGGGAAGTATCTATTGCTATGTTGTCAGACTACTAGCTATTTCTTTCTAATATCTAAATTGTCTAACCTATCACTAATCTCATTCGGTGTATTATATTTTATCTCAGACATTATATTTTTCATTTCTACATGTACAATTTGGGTTTTAATATCTTTCTCTCTATTTAACATGTTCGATTTGACTTTTAGCTTTTTGAGCATATGAAATACAGTTGTAATAACAATTTGTGATTTTTCTCTTTGCTAATTCTAACATCTGTGTCAATTCTGGATAAGTTTGGATTGACTGATTTTATTCCTCATTTTAGATCATAATTTCCTCTTTCTTTGCATGCTAGTGATTTTTAGTTGACTTCAAACAGTGAATTTTATCTAGTGTTGGATATTTTGTGTTTCTTTTTTTTTCTTTTTTACCTTTTCCTGGGATACAGTTACAATATTTGGAAATAATTTGATTCTTTGCACGTATTGCTTTTAATATTTGTTAAGTGAGGTCAGAGCAGCTGTTATTCTAAGGTAAATCATTTCCCACTACTTTGATAACACCCAGCTGAGTACTTTACCCAATGCCTTGTGACTCATTAGACTACAATCAGTTGGGTGAGAATAAGCACTATCCTCAGTCCTTTGTGAGCTCTAAATACTATTGTGTGTGCTATTTTATTTTATTAATATATTTTATTTTTGAGGGCAGTATTAAGTTTACAGAGAAAAAAATACCTTAGAAGGTACTAGTACTAAGATTTTTCACCTTCCTGTCTCCCCACACTGTATAACTTCCAGTTATCACATTCCGCCAGAGCGACACATTTGTTGTAATTGATAAACATACTTTGACACATCATTATCACTTAGAGCCCATAGTTTACATTAGATTTCATTCTTCGTGTTGTATATTGTACAGATTTGGACAAATGTATAATGATGTGTATTTATCATTGGGCTATCATAGTTTTATATTCTAAATATACTCTGTGATATGCATATTTATTTCTCCCTCTCTCCCTAATCCCTGAAAACAGGGATTTTAATGTTTCCATAGTTTTGCCTTTTTGAAGATGTCATATAATTGGAATCACACATGATGTATCCTCAGATTGACTCTTAAACGTAATCATTTTGATTTAAAGTTTATCCATGTCTTTTCATGGTTATTCATCTCATATTTTTTAATATTGAATATATTACATTGTCTGGATGTACCAGAGTTTATTTATCTATTCATTCAAGGATATCTTAGTTATTTTCACATTTTAGGAATTATGAATCAAACTGCTATAAACATTTGCTAGCAGGTTTTTCTTTATGTGTACACAAATTTTCAACTTCTTTGGGAAAATTGTCAAAAGCACAATTACTGTATTATATGATAGGATATGTTTAGTTTGTAAGAAATTTCCCCTCTAGGAAATTTTTCTTTAATATTGCTAGTTTAATTCCATTGTGGTCTGATAGCAGACATGGTAGGATTTTTGTTCTTTTTAATTTATTAACGTATGTTTTAAGACCCAGAGTGTGGTGCATCTTGGTGAGTTCACTGTGTATTCTGTTGTTATTGCATAAAATAGTCTATAAATACCCATTATATCCCACTGATTGATGGTGTTGTTGAATTTAATTATGTCCTTACTGATTTTCTGTCTGCTGGATCTGTACATTTCTGCTAGAGGGTTGTTGAAGTCACCAAGTATAATCATGGATTCATCTATTTCTCCTTGTAGTTCTAATAGGTTTTGTCTCAATGTATTTTGATGTCCTCTTGTTATGTGCAAGATATTGAGGATTGCTGTGTCTTTTTGGAGAATTGACTGCTCTATCACGTAATGCCCCTCCTTACCCCTGATAACTTCCCTGACTTGAAGTCTACTCTATCTGACATTAATATAATTTTTCTGGTTTCTTTTGATTACTGTTAGACTAGTATAGTTTCTTCATCCATTTACTTTTCATTTATATGTACCTTTATATCTAAAGTGGATTTATTTTTTTATAAGATTTTAAAAAATTTCATGAGAGACACACACAGAGAGAGGCAGAGACACAGGCAGAGGGAGAATCAGGCTCCATGCAGGGAGCCTGACATGAAACTTGATTCTGGGTCTCCAGGATTGCCCTGGGCTGAAGGTGGCGCTAAACTGCTGAGCCACCCAGACTACCCTAAAGTGGATTTCTTAAAGACAACATGTAATTGGGTGTTATTTCCAGTCCACTCTGATAAGCTCTTTTAATTGGTACATTTAGATCATATATGTTCAATGAGATTATCAATATAATTTAATTGATATCTACCTTATTAGTTTCTGTTTTCTACTTATTGCCCTTTCTCTATGTTCCTATTTTTGTCTTCCATTATTTTTCTCTGTTTTGTGGTTTCATATAATAATAGAAAATATGTATTAGTTTCTGCCCCCAGATCCTGGAACTGAGCTTTTTCTAACCCTTGTAAATTTCTAAAAGATTAGAGGACTAGGGGCATCTTTTGTTCTATTGATGTGACTCCTAGTGGGTTCTTGGATGGCTCCTGGATGGGAAGCTGGTCACCACAAAGGGCAAGCTATTATTAAAGGCTTAGAATTTTCAGCTTTACCTCCTTCAAAGAGAGGAGAGGGGCCAGACCTTGCCTCATGGTATCTCTTCATCTGGTTGTTCACCTGTATTCTTTATAATATTCTTTAATAAACTAGTAACTATAAACAAGTGGTATTTTTCCCTTGAATTATGTGATCTATTCTGGCAAATTAATAAATACTGAGAAGAGGATCATGAGAAACCCTGATTTGTAACAAAGCTGGGTAGAAGTTGTGGGTAACCTGGGGCCCTATTACTTAAAATTGCCATCTGAAATAGGGTAGAGGCAGTTTTGTGGGAATGAGACTTTAATATGTTGGTTCTGATGTTATCTGTGGGCAGATAGTATTATAACTGAGCTAAATTGTAGGATGCCCAGCTGGCATCACAGATAATTTCTTGGTCGTGTAGGGGAAAACCTTCATACATTTGGTGATCAGAAGTGTCAGAAGTGTGAGTAGTAAAGAAGACTCAAAGGAAAGAAAGTCAAAGGGAAGGCCTGAATTTTTCCTTACAAAAGAAGAAAAAGACAATGTTTTCTAATATAGGCTTTAAGGCAGTGCCAGTGGCTTAGCGGTTTAGCACCGCCTTCAGCCCAGGGCCTGATCCTGGAGACCCGAGATTGAGTCCCGTGTCAGGCTCCCTGCATGGAGCCTGCTTCTCCCTCTGCCTGTGTCTCTGCCTTTATATATATATATCCGTGTCTCTCACAAATAAATAAATAAAATCTTTTAAAAAAATAATATAGGTTTTAACTGAGCTTTTATATTTTATATTATTCCATTTCTTCTTCTTTCTTACCATATGTTATATGTTTTGTTTTTAACTTTTCTTAGAGTTTTGCCTTAGAGTTTGCAATATACATTCATAACTAATCTAAATCCATTTTCAAATAACAAACAAATAATAGTGCTTTATAGGTAATATATCTTATTAAAATCTTCCCTCTCATTCCTAATATCATCACTGTTATTCATTTTGTTTATATATGAGCATATGTAAGCATGCATATGTGTATATAAGCATAATCATTGAATACATTATTACTATTTATTATTTTGAACACTGTTTCCTATTAGACCAATTAATAATAAAATAATTTATTTTCTATTCTATCTATTCTTCACCTTCACTATTCTATCTCTAATTTTCTCTATTTTCTCTTTTTTCTTTCTTTCTTTCTTCCTTTCTTTCTTCCTTCCTTTCTTTCTTTCTTTCTTTCTTTCTTTCTTTCTTTCTTTCTTTCTCTTTCTTTCTTTCTTCTTTCTTTCTTTTCTTTCCTTCTTTCCTTCTTTCCTTCCTTCATTTTCTTTCTTTCTTTCTCTTTCTTGATCATTTCCTAACCTACATTATTTTCCTTCTCTAAGGAGTTTCTTTTAACATTGCTTACAATAAATGTTTCCTGGCAACAAATCCCAATTTTTATTTGTCTGAGGCAGTCTGTATTTATCTTTCCATTTTGAAAGATAATTTTGTAGGGTACAAGATTCTAGGTTGCTACTTTTGTTTTTTTTTTAATTCTTTCCCCACTCTTAACACTTTGTTTTACTCCACTGTCTTCTTGTTTGCATAGTTTTGAGGAGAAATTAGATGTAATTCTTATTTTTGCTTCTCCATAAGTAAAGTATTATTTTTCTTGTGGTTTCTTGCAGAGTTTTATCTTTGGTATTCTGTACTTTGCAAATAGTATCCTAAATGTTATATATTTGGAAATTATCCTAGTTAGTGTTCTCTAAGCTTCTTGGAATCTATGGTTTGACTTCTGACATTAACTTAGGAAAATTCTCAGTCGTTATTGTTACAAATACTTCTTTGACTCTTTTTTTTTTTAATTTTTATTTATTTATGATAGTCACAGAGAGAGAGAGAGAGGCAGAGACACAGGCAGAGGGAGAAGCAGGCTCCATGCACCAAGAGCCCAACGTGGGATTCGATCCCGGGTCTCCAGGATCGCGCCCTGGACCAAAGGCAGGTGCCAAACCGCTGCGCCACCCAGGGATCCCTTCTTTGACTCTTTTTACCTTTCTTCTCCTTGTGCTATTCCTATTATGCATGTGTTGCGTCTTTTATAGCTGTCCAATAGTTCTTGAATACTCTGTTTTTTTTGTTTTGCTTTGTCTGTTTTTCTTCTTGCTTTTACTTTGAGAGGTTTCTTTTGAGATATCCTTCAGCTCAGAGATTCTTTCCTCAGCTATGTTCAGTCTACTAATAAGCCATTCTAGAGCATTATTCATTTATTTTACAGTGTTTTTGATCTTAAATATTTCTTTTACTTTTTTCTTTGGATTCCCATGTCTAATTATATCGCCCATCTATTTTTTCATGCTACCTACTTTACCCAATGAAGACCTTACCTTATCTTAATCATAGTTATTTTAAATCTCTGGTCTGAAAATTGCAACACCCTTGCCCTATCTGAGTCTAGTTCTGATGCTTTTCTTGTTTCTTGAAATTGTGTTTTTTGTTTGTTTACTTTTGCTTTTGTTTTTTTATATATCTCATGATTTCTTTTTCTTGATAGCTGGACATGTAATGGGTAATAGGGACTACTATAAATAGGATTTTGACAATGTAGTCATGAGTCAGGAAGAGAAGCATTTTATAATCATATAATTAAGTTTCATTTTTTTTAGTAGGCATTTGCTTCCTAATGTAAACTTCACAAGCATTTCTCAGCCCCAACCATCTCTCCTCTCCACTTGGGTGGGACACCTAAGCTAGATAGCTAGAAGGAGCTGGAGAATGAGGTATTTCAGTTCCTATATATGGAAGGCTAGAATTTAATTAAGCTGAAGATTTCCCTTCTCCCAGGTTAGATAGGCTTTGATAAACAAACCTTAGAGATTTAGGCCCTGGTTAAATAGTTCTTCCTAAAGGCAAATCTTGTTAAGAAAAATACAATGCCAGATCCCTGGGTGGCGCAGCGGTTTGGCGCCTGCCTTTGGCCCCGGGCACGATCCTGGAGACCCCGGATCGAATCCCACGTCGGGCTCCGGGTGCATGGAGCCTGCTTCTCCCTCTGCCTATGTCTCTGCACCCACCTCTCTCTCTCTCTCTCTGTGACTATCATAAAATTAAAAAAAAATTAAAAAAAAGAAAAATACAATGCCATGTTTTATTTAAACATGCTTCCTTTCTCTCTCCTCCTGACAGAAGAATGAGATTTTTTTTCCACCTGATATTCACTTGGAATACTTGTTGAAATGTAAAAAAAGAAAAGAGAAAAAGAAAAAGGAAATCACATAAATATGGGGGCTCCTGAGGACTGAATCCCATGCGAGTTTTTATTTCTCAGACTTGCTCACACTTAATGTCCAGCAACCTGTCAATTACAGTTCAAAGTCTCCTACTCTGACCCTGGTTCTCATGGAGGCTTCTGCTCTAGTGGGCTGTGATTTTCTGTATTTACGTCTATGTCTTTCCAGTTTAGGGGGCAGCAGTTTGCCCTGTAACTTTATTTCTTGTATGAATCTGAAAAGAATTGTAGATTTTTCCATTTTTTAGCTTTCTATTTGTTAGGATAGAGTAGTGGTTCCCAAGCTCCCCACATTCACTATCAGAAACCAGAAATCCCAAGTAATCTTCTCTCTAATCCTTCCAAGTGTTTCTTTCCAGACCTTAAGTAGTTTTCTGACAAGTAAGTATCGTTCAGGACTCTGTGGAGTACTTTAAAGGAGGGCATTATCTGACACCTAGAATCCCATGTGCAATCCTCTCATTGTGTGGCTCTGCCTTCTCTGGTACTCTGCCCTGAAAATTCTAGCCTCCTTGGCCTCCTCCCCTGATGCTCAGACTTATTTTTTAAATTCAAGATGTTTCCTGGTTTCTTTCCAGGTTTGTCTTTTTTGCCTGGAATCTCTGTCAAGGAAACAACGTAGGCAGTTACAGGGCTCCCTTTGTTTTATTCTTTATGCTTAGGAATCACTGTTCTTTATTTATTGATATTCAATGTCTTCGAAACTGTCTTTTATATGTTCTTCATTTTAAAATTTGTTTCCAATGAGAGGTCATGTCTGATTAATTTTATTCCAATTTGGTCTGAAATAGAAGCCATGCATTCTATAATTGCTATTTACTTCTTTCTTGTTTTTGATTTCCCCTTTCTGAAAAATTTCTATACCTTGATATCTATTTTCTGAAACATGTAAATCATAACAAAATTTGAGTCCATGTCATGTAAATATTTGGATTCTTTCTTTCTTTCTTTTTTCTTTCTTTCTTTCTTTCTTTCTTTCTTTCTTTCTTTCTTTCTTTCTTTCCTTTCTTTCTTTCTTTCTCTTTCTTTCTTTCTTTCTTTCTTTCTTTCTTTCTTTCTTTCTTTCTCTTCTTTTCTTCTTTCATCTTTCTCTTTCTTTCTTTCTTCTCTTTGTACTATTTTGTTGTTGGAATGATAATTTATAATTAAAACCTAGACATTGTGTATAGATAAGTAATAGAGATGCTGCAGGATGCTATAAATCTTCATGGTGATTTAATTTAATGTTTGCTAGCCAGTTAGAGAAGGGGCAGATCACAAACTTCTATCTGGGGTCTAGGTATATAGACCTATAGGGTTTTTATATTTTAATGCATGGTTTAATTTATGATTTTTCCCTACTTTCAGTGTGAAGTCCTTCAGAGTCTCAATTCTGAGCTTAAGTTTTTTATATGAAGGCTTTATTTCCTATGTAGACAAATATTTCTTTGTATATATGTTAGTGTAAGGCTCTCAAAAGCTCTGCTTAGCTTCTCAGCTCTTAGATATGCCTTATTTTTGATATTTAGGCTATCTTCTTGCTTTGCTTAAATATCCATGTCAAACGCCTTCAGGGGAAACATGAAATAGTGTATTGACCTCACTTCTATGTTTTTCCCTAATATCATGAAATAATTGTATTTGTGTGTGCCTGTTTGTGTGCATTTTACACAGATGTCCTATTTGTTTTGTATAGGAGGATTGGCTTGACAAAAATCATAGCTATGAGTGAAGGGCCATAGTACTGTTTTGAATTTCATTTTTTAATCCATTAAGTCTATAATCTTTCAAAGTCAATTAACCTGAAGACATTTTTATTTTCTTATCTTTAAAACAGGGATAGGCTATTTTATAGAGCTAGTGTAAGTATAATGTAAGATTTTTTTTTGAAAATACCAAGTAAGCTAAAATTTTCTGTAAAACATGATCACCAATTATATGTAATATTATATATTTATAACATTTATAATAATAATAATGATAATAGACTGATATAAAAACAACTAGCCACACCTGTTGCATATGAACTACACTATACATCAAGTATTAAGATTTTTACTTGTAATCCTCAGAATAAATAGATAATACAGTTATTTTATTTTCTTTGTAAGGAACCATTGAATGTAATTTTTCTTTTTAAAACTTATTTTAGATTGAGCATTTTTTCAGAACTCTAACCTCATTATTGTAAAAATAAGGCTCAGTAGAGAAAATACAGATATTTCCACATTCTGCTTTTTTGGATTCTTATTGTGATTTTGAATTCTTGAGAGATGAGACCTTGTTTAAGCACTTAATCCTCTCTGAACCTAATTTATTTCACCTAAAGAATAGGGGAGATACTGCTTTTTTTATAGGATTATGGAGTAAGATAATGTATGAAAAGCCCCCTACCAATACTGAAGATATAGTTGTCATTCAGAATTGCTGCCAATGCTTAGCATCTGATTTTATATAAATATTTTCATAGCCATTTGAATTCACACAGGACAGCAGGCTACTTTTTTATCTAGAATCCCACAGAACTTGTTGAAATAAGTTAATATTGGTGATAAACTAATACTTTGCTTTTAATTTGTGTGACATGACTTTTGAACATGAATTGGTTCTACTTGCAGTACCTCAATAAAACATGGTATTTTGTCCTCTCAATTCATCCTTTCACCTGAATAATTTGTATAATTCTCTTATGAACAATTTTAACTATAACCTGATCAAGAAAGCTTTCTCCAAAGCAACAGCATGAGCTGGAAAATGTCTCATTCTTAATTAATTGCATCAAGTATTAAAATTGAATTGCTTTCTTAAATGTCTCTATTCCGGTCTACTTCCCACTAGAAACTACTCCTCCTCATAACGAAAGATTATATATTTTTCATTCCTGAATTCTCAAAGCTTAGCTCAAAGCTTGACATGTGGCAAGTGCTCTAGAAATATTTATTTCAGAAATAAATTTTAAAAAGAATGAATGAATCTATGAATGCTACAGTCTTATCTGTTGTTATAACTTTGAAAGAAGCTAATCTAATTTATGTGAAGCAAATTGAACTAAAACCAGTGGTTTCTAATGCTTCTTGCACTTTAGATCTTTTGGGGAGTGTTTAAAATATGAAATGTCTTGAGATTCTCCCCAGAGATTCTAGTTTACTTGGCTTGGGAGGCATGAGTTCTGAAATTCGAATTTTTGAAAAGCTTCCTAGGAAATTACAAGTGTTATCATGTTTCAGAAGCTTTCTATTAAATCCTTCTTCTCCAGTAAGGAATCCTAGACATTTATGATTAATTAACATATATCTTTATTCATTTTTCTTTTTTTCAAGTTTTTATTCAAATTCCAGTTGGTAACATACAGTGTAATATTAGTTTGAGGTGTAGAATTTTGTAATTCACTACTTACATACAATACCTGGTGCTCATTACAAGTGAGCTCCTTAATTCCCATCATTTTTTTTTTTTTTTTTTTTTTTTTTTTTTACCCAACCTCCTACCCACCTCCCTCTAGTAACTATCAGTGTGTTCTTTATAGTTGAGTCCACTTTCTGGTTTGCCTCAAAGTGATAAAACTAGATCTATGATGTAGCTAATTGCTCTAGTAGGTATTTACCTGAAGGATGCAAACATTCTGATTCAAAGGGACACAAGAAACCTGACGTTTATAGCAGCTTTATCAATAATAACCAAATTATGGAAAAAGCCCAAGTGTCCCTTGACTGATGAATGGATAAAGATGATGTGATATATACATATATATGTATATATATATATATATATGAATATTACTCAGCCATAAAAAAGAATTAAATCTTGCCATTTGCCATTTGCAACAAAGTGGTTGGAGCTAGAAAACATGCCAAGTGAAATAAGTCAATCAGAGAAAGACAAATACTATATGATTTCACTCATATGTGAAATTTAAGAAACAAAGTAAATGAACATATCGGGGATAAAAGAGAGGCAAACCCTATATTTTGATTTTCAAATTTTTATAGGAAGTTACAAATAGAATATAGAAAAGCAGAAGTAAATATGGAATTGGTTAAAATATAAATAGGAGTTTTACACGTGAATGACATTTATTGGATTTTCTGAAGCAAACTTTTAGACACACCTGGAGTATAAAAGAACTTTTTATGATTTGAAAATGTACTTAAATCTAAATGTTTACCCATATGCAAACATAACATTTCACTCAGTTATTGTAGGAATACAAATTTTATTAAACCAAAATTGTTTAGGAAGATCTACAATATTCCCCATGAATGCTAGAATGAATGTGGGTTTTATTATTAAGGGATTACAATTTGAACCCTGGATCGACTACTGTAGATTTTATTAATGGGAGGGGAAAAGCTCCTTTTATGTCTCAGCCCAAGTTTCTCCGTGTATAAAATCAAGGGTATTATGAAAGACATATTTTTCACCTGTCTTGGAAAAGCTACCTTCATAGATCCATGTGACCAGTTGCTCAATATTGAGTTTCCTGAGAAGCAGATCCTGAGATAGAATTTGCAGGATATTTATTAGGTCATATCCTTGAGGAGGGAAAGAAAAAAGATTTGATAGAGTCAAATGAGGTAGGATGCCTGATGACAGCCCCAGCCAACTGCATGGGAAGCTCTATAATAAAATGACCATCAGTTATCCTTCTGTTGAGTTAAAAAGTTCTGGTTTTTACACCATGGGTTAGTTAACACACACACACACACACACACACACACACACACACTTTATGTCATGTATCTCATCCAGGTCCTGGCTTATTAAAAAAATTTGTATCTATTTAATAAATGAGTACAAATGAGTACACTGGTACTTAAATTCTTAAATTCTCATCTCAAATAATGTTGCTTTAGGAATATTCTTTTTACCACATGATTTATCAGAGGTGACATCTCTGTCGTATCACTTCCTTTTATTACTGCACCAAAATAACAACTAAATGTTTCACATAGAGTATACTATGTGCCCTAATATTCTAAGGAATTTTAATATATTAACTCATTTGTTCTTCATAATAATCATGCATATAATGCAATATTATTTTACCTTTATATTATACATGAGGAAATTGAAGAACTGACTAAAATCCTGCAATTGGATTGTGGCTAGTTTAAATTCAGATAGTGTAGTAATTGCAGCAATTGTGCCTTTGACCACTGTGATTTCCTGACACCTCACAACTGGTGTAACCATTGGGAAATAGTCTGATCTCCTAGGCAAGATAGTAAATTCCTAGAGGAAAGGAAGAATATTGTGTTCTTTTTTTTTTTTTTTTGTAATCACATGGATGTAGATCTTGAGGATTCCTTAAAATATACTGCAAATTTTAGAGTTAAGGGTGGGAAGAAGGAAAAAAAAAAGAAAAAGAAAGAAAGAGGGAAAGGAAGAATGTATTAAAATGTAATATATAGGGAGAAAGAGAAAGTTCTTTTGAGATTTTGAGAAATGTTTTCTCAAAACCTACAAAGTTAAACATGTAATCAAGATGATAATTTTATTGAAACTGAAAGATCAATAGGTCCATTTAAATAGCTAGACACTAGAGTGCTTAATTTGAATACATAAATGGATTTTTTTAGTGATAATATCAGATGTCTATCGCCACTCCAGCTTCCGTTGTTAATTTCTCTTTTGCCCATATGTTTCCAGACTAGAGTACAGCTTTGCTAAGATAATGTTTCTCATTTAGCCTTGGGGTGGGCATTCCATCCTGTCTGAATGGCATCCTGATAGCCGCAAGTACCTTGGGAAGAAATCCTATCACTGAATTCACCAGGGCATATTAACAGATAAGGTAAATTCTAGATGTGGTAATTAACACAATCACTCATTTAGAGAAATACTTCATTTAAAAATCCTTTGAGTCCTTTAGTCCTAAGATATGATTATCAAATCCTTGCTTATATTATTACCTACCAACTTATGAGTTCTTATCCAAATAGCTCTTGACATTTTGTAGAAGGAAATGATGAGGTTTTAAAAAATGCACAGGGAATAGCTCACTTTACTACAATGACTCTTTCCCCCTAAGGAGAATGTTTCCCATTGAGCAATGGGAACTATGATGTTTATCCTCCTTTTGTATTAGTGATCTACTCTTACAAGAATTATAAGAAAACAGGCTAGCTGAAAATAAATTGGAAGACTGATTATGACAGGCAAAGGGCAAAGTAAGAAAAATGATAATCAAAAGAGATATGCATTGTATTCATTCAATCAACAAATACTTTGTGATTCTGTGTTCCAAGTACTATCCTAGAAGCTAGAGGTGCAACTGTGAAGAGAGAATTGTTGAGTTACTAACCTTCATGGCTAGGACTATCCTTGAGAGGGATGGATGAAATGTAGGGAGGAGATCTATTTGTCAGAGTTCATTCACTGTTTATGACTCTTGGCTGAAAAAAAACTTTCAAAGCATTTCTTACAGAAGCTGTGTGGAAATGAGTTAAATCACTTGATTTCAAATGTGTGCATGCATCAGACTCACTGAGAGGTCCTGTGAAATCAGCAGTTGCTAGGTCCAATATGACATTTCTGTTTCAGTAGGACTGCTACAGGACTGGAAAAAAAATTGTACCTCTGACAAATTCACAGGTGTTGCTGATGCTGCTGGTCTGAGGTCAACTCTGGGACTCACTGAATGGGATAGTAGAACTCAAGGCAATAATCCCAGTTGGAAGGCCATTGCACAGGGTAGAATATTCTTTCAGAAGAGCTAAGACTTCATTAAGAGCTAGATTTAAACTTGGCTCCACTTCTTACTAAGATTTTGCTTTTATGCAAGTCCTCTAAACTGAAAGACCAAAACAAATATAACACTATTAAGAACATAAGAACATAAGATACATTAGTTAAGCAGGAAAATAGCATTCTCAAGATCTAGTGGGAGCCTGATTCCTCGTTAAGAATTCTGGAAACCAGAGTTGAAGAAGCATAGGGTCTCAGAGCAGACCTGAAGAAGGCCTTCCACATGTCCTCTGTAAGTTACTTTCAGGATCTTCAAGTTTTTTTTTTTTTTTTTTTTTTCTTATCTGCTCTGCACCAGCATGATCCAAATCCGTCACCTTGCTCACAAGGTTGATGCAATGCAGACTAATTGAGTACTGTATCTATTTTGCTCTATTTCAATCTGTTTTTTTTTTCATGATGTAGTCAAAGTGACCTATCTCAAAATGCAATTGATCAGCATCAACCCTTTTGGAAAGATTTAATTGGCTCCCATGACACTTGGGCTGTGGCTTCACAGTTCTTTCTCTAACTGACTTATTTCTAACTCCATCCATGTCACTGTAAATGACAAGATTTCAGTCCTTTGATGGCTGAGTAATATCCCTGTGTGTATCTATTCAGTAACAATTGGGCATTAGGAAATGGTTGTTTTGGAATTCATGTTTTAGGAGGTGAAAGTTGAAACAATAGAGGACAATGTAGAGTGGAAGCCTGGGGGTGGGAGATGGGGAAAATCCATAAAGGTTAATCCAAGGATGAAGAAACAGAAAAAAGGACCTTCAGGGACAACTGAGAAAGAACAAGAGGACTTTATATCACATGTGTGTCTTAGGATCTAAGGGAAGAGTATGTTTTAATAGAAAGGGAGTCATCATCAGAGTTCAAGTTCATGAAGAGGTTACTTATCATTTATGTTTCTGTATTTGTGTTTGCCTATGGAATAGAATTTTTTTTTTTCTGTCCAGCAGCCTTTATCCCTTTCGGTAAAAATGAAATACTTTAGGAAATTGTGGCCTCTCTATTTCACATGATTCTCATGGATCTGCTGACATCAGGCTCTCGTTCCTTTCCCACTGGTGGGCATAGGATCTTCACTTGGTCATCCTCCAATTTAATAATCTATGTTTTTAGCCACAGAGTATATTCCAGGAATAAACATGTCTATTAAGCTGAGCTAATTAGAGTTCTTTTCTGAAATTTGTATAAGGACCCTGGGGTAGGGGATATGCTTTCTACAGTGGTTTCCAATTGAAATAAAGTAATCTTGAACTTGCTGCAGCCCAGCCAGTCCTGTCCACCCTCCATTCCTCCACTACTTCCAATACCACCTTGAGAAAACCTGCTTACATAAGGAGAAATGACACCAACAAGCAAAGGAGAAGCAGAGAGTGAGAGTATCTGGACAAGTGATGATGAGAAAAAAAAAATGGCACTCTGTAGAGACAGTGACAACAACTGTACCCTCAGCCTTTTGGTTACATGAGTCAATCAGTTCCTCTTTGCCTCTGCCAGTTTTACTAGGGTCTTTGTCATTTGCGATTGATTCACAGTGTACTTTCCTTCCTCAGGAAAACCTTCTCTGACCCTGAAACCAGATCTAGATGCTCAGTTGCTTTTTCATGTCTATTGTGGACACTCTTCAAGCACTGTCCCCTTTCTGCTTCATTCACAAAGTGGATTCCTCACACTGAGCGTCTTTGAGTTTCTTGCCTATGAACTTATTTCTCCACCCCAACCCCACTGTATTTACTTCTATAGTACACCTATTGAGAAATCCCTCTATGCTAACTCCCTCCAACTCCATACCCACTGAGTCTTTCTGCACCTGGACACGATCACTGGTGTCTGACTCCTTGTGCTGCCCCCTGCACAAAAACACTTATGAGAGGCTTCTCATGACCAGCTCAGGGCTCCTTCTCTATGAACTGTGATATTCAGCCTAATAGCTTTTACTGTAATTATTAGGGCAAATATGTTTCTCTCAATTTTACGTGAAGTATACAAATCTGTGGAAATTATTTGACTCACTAAAATATTGTACAATGTAAAATAGAACACGGATTTTTCTTACAGACCAATGTTCTTTTCCCCTCATTTTTACTCAATTTACCATCTTTCTTTTTCTGTTTCCTTAAGTATATTTACACAGAACTACAATTAGCTAATTACAATAGGAGCCCAGTAGATAATATAAAAACTCTATCTTCAATTCTTGCTTTTAAGAATCTTCTGCTGTTGCATTATCAGCTATGGAAAGAGTCAAATGTCCATTGACTGATGAATGGATAAAGATGTCATAAAGACATCTTTATATGTATATGTATAGATACATGCAAGAATATTACTCAGCCATCAAAAGACTGAAATCTTGCCATTTACAATGACATAGATGGAGTTGGAGGGTATTATGCCAAGTGAAATAAGTCAGAGAAAGACAAATACCATATGATTTCACTCACATATGGATTTTAAGAAATAAAACATGAACATACAGGAAGGAAAAACAGAGAGAGGGAAGCAAATCCTATGAGACTCTTAGTGACAGAGAACAAACTGAGGGTTGATGGAGAAAGGTGGATGAGTGATGGACTAAATGGGTGATGAGTATTAAGGAGGAAACTTGTGATGAACACTGGGTGATATATGTAAGTGATAAGTCACTAAATCCTACTCCTGAAATCAATATTACACACTATATGTTAACTAACTAGAATTTAAATGAAAATTTTAAAAAATTAAAATCTTTTGCTGTCATTGATGGAGTACATGGTTTTCTTTTGTGGTATATATATATATATATATATATATATATATATATATATATATATAAAATAAATGAGGATTGTTTCAGTCATGGAAGACTTCCTGAAGGAAGTTGTGTTTCAATAAGGCCTTTAAAAGTGTCCAAGAAGGAAAGGAGATATAATCGTATTAATGGGAACCATATCTTACTGACAGGCCCGACTTGACCAAGTAGGAAATCTCTTCATCAGGTGGAGGTAATTTCCCTCTATTCCTAATATGTTAAGAGTTTTTAACATAAATGGGAGGTGGATTTTGTTAAATACTTTCCTGTGTCAATTGATGAGATGATATGACTTTTCTTCTTTATCTTGTTAATATGGTGGTTTACATTGATTTACTGTCAAATGTTAACCATTGTATATCTGGAAAAAGTCCCACTTAGACCTAAGGTATAATTCCTCTTATACATTGATAGATTCATTTGCTAATATTTTATTGAGGGTTTTAGGATTTTAGTTCCTTGGAGATATTGGTCTGTAGTTTCCCTTTTTAGGAAAGGTTTGCCTTTTCAGGCTTTTTGTATGAGGGTAATGTTGGTCTTATGAAATGAATTGGGAAGCATTTTGTCTTAATATTTTTCTGGAATATATTTTGTGAAAATTTTCTTCAAATGTTTGGTAGAATTTTCAAGTTAAACTATATATTCTTGGAGATTTCTTTTTCTGCAGATTTAATTTCCTTATTGGTTATAAAACTATTCAGATTATGGCACTTTGGTTTTTTGAGGACTTCATTTATGTCTGCTAAATTGTCAGTTTTATTAGCATAAAGTTGTGTGTAGTGTTCCCTCACTGTCTTTACTCCTACAAGATCTGTGTTACTATCTCATTTCACTTCTAATATTGCTCATTCAAAACTTATCTTGTTTTTGTCAGCCTTGCTTATGGTTTATCTGTTTTATTATTTTTTTAAAAAAATCATCTTGTTTCATAGATTTTCTTCATTGTTTACCCGGTTTCAATTTCATTCATTTTTGTTCTAATTTTTTAAAAGATTGTATTTATTTTTAAGAGATATATATAGAGAAAAATATTGGTAAGTTTCCTGAATGTTATCTGTTAAATTCATTTCTAGTTTAACTTTATTTCGGTCCAAGGATGTACTTTGTCTGATATCAAATCTTTTAAAGTTTTTTTTTTTTTTTTAATGACTAAGGTGTTTTTTGTTTGTTTGGGTTTTTTTTTAAAATGATCTGTCATGGTGAATGTCACATGCACTTGGAAAGAATGTGTATTCTGTTGTTGGGTGAAGTATTCTATAAATGTCAGTTAGGTCATATTGATGGATAGTGTTGTCAGGTATTAAATATCCTTGCTAATCTCGGTATACTTGTTTTATCACTTACTTAGAGGGGATTATTTATGTCTATAGCTGTAATGGAGAATTCTTCTATTTTTTCTTTTAGTTTGATGTATTTCTGCTTCAAATATTTTGAAACTGTGCTTAAGGGGCCTACAAATTTACAATGGGCATGTCTTCTTAAAGAATTTACCTCCCTTATCATTATGTAAAACCTCTGTTTATCTCTTATATTATTCCTTATTCTGAATTCTATTTTGTCTGATAGTCATATAGTTACTACAGATTTATTTCTTTTTTTAAATAAATTAATTTTTTAAATAAATTAATTTTTTATTGGTGTTCAATTTACCAACATACAGAATAACACCCAGTGCTCATCAAAACCACAGTGAGATACCACCTCACACCAGTGAGAATGGGGAAAATTAACAAGGCAGGAAACCACAAACATTAGAGAGGATGCGGAGAAAAGGGAACCCTCTTACACTGTTTGTGGGAACGTGAACTGGTGCAGCCACTCTGGAAAATTGTGTGGAGGTTCCTCAAAGAGTTAAAAATAGACCTGCCCTACGACTCAGTAATTGCACTGTTGAGGATTTACCCCAAAGATACAGATGCAATGAAACGCCGGGACACCTGCACCCCGATGTTTCTAGCAGCAATGTCCACAATAGCCAAACTGTGGAAAGAGCCTCGGTGTCCATCGAAAGATGAATGGATAAAGAAGATGTGGTTTATGTATACAATGGAATATTACTCAGCCATTAGAAACGACAAATACCCACCATTTGCCTCAACGTGTATGGAACTGGAGGGTATTATGCTGAGTGAAATAAGTCAGTTGGAGAAGGACTAACATTATATGGTCTCATGCATTTGGGGAATATAAGAAATAGTGAAAGGGAATAAAGGGGAAAGGAAAAAAAATGTTGGAAAATATCACAAAGGAAGACAGAACATGAAAGACTCCTAACTCTCTGGGAAACGAACTAGGGGTGGTGGAAGGGGAGGTGGGCAGGGGTGGAGGTGACTCGGTGGCGGGCACTGAAGTGGGCACTTGACGGGATGAGCACTGGGTGTTATTCTGTATGTTGACAAATTGAATGCCAATAAAAAATAAATTTATTAAAAAAGAAAAGATGAAAAGCTACTGAACATTAGAATGCCATGCTTCAGTTCCAGGGAGTTTATTTCAGGTCTCTTTCTTTGTATATCCTTGAATTACTGAGAATAGAAAGGTAAGTGTTAATATTCACTAAACATTACTGGACCAGTGCTCCAGTGACTGGAGGAGAGAAAACACCGACTGAAGCTATGTCAATGTTCTGCTACTGGGCTTATCACACGATTCTATTTACAACTGTAGCAAAAAGGAAATCACATTAAAAATATCTTGAAATTCAAATTTAAGTAATATACAATGTTATATTAGTTTCAGGTGTACAGCATAGTGATTCAGCACTTCTGTACATCACCCAGTTCTAAGCACAACAGATGCTTGATCACCATCATTTATTTCATCCATCCCCTCCTCACAACCCCACTGGTAACTGTCAGTTTATTCTCTATAGTTAAGAGTCCATTCTTTGATTTGTCTCTTTTTTCTTTGTTCGCTTGTTTCATTTTTAAATTTCACATATGAGTGAAACCATTTGGTGTGTCTTTCTCTGACTTACTTATTTTACTTAGCATATATATTCTCTAGATTCATCCATGCTGCTGCAGATAGCAAGATTTAATTGTTTTTTTTTTTTTTTTTTGTGGAAATCACATTTTTGAAGGGGTGTAGTCAAGGACTGACATTTCTCAGATGTGATGTGCAGGCCACCACCTGTCTCACCCCATCTCTTAACTCCACTCCAAAACACGTGTCTTAAGAATCTGTGACTGGTTTGAAATGCCATCGGTGAGACATTTATTTTGGGTTAAATTACCCAAACCCAAACTTAAGAGAACAGTAATTCTCTTAAGTATAATTCTTCAAGATAACCCTGGTAGCAAACGACCTTAGATAAGTAGTCAATTAGATGTTAATTTTTTTATGAGCTGGGATCACGTCTTAGACTGTACTGTGCCTTTTTGTCTCTTCAGTATCCTTGGCTCTCAAGTACTTCCTTGGGCTCTGAGGGCAAGACATAGAGGGATTGAGTATACTTTATAGGGCGTGGAAGATGAATAAGTTAGGAATCTGTGCCAAAGGAAGGCAGATCTGGGTTAGAGGCTTTAGAAGGCTGGGATTAGAAGGTCTATGAAGCCAAGGATAGATGCAGTGAAGGTAATGGGAGCCCACAGACAGCAGGGCATGGATGCTATAGGGGAGTGAGAGGTAGAAGCAGGGGCAAGACAACGGAAGGAGAAACAATTATTCTGAAGCTGGCCACAATATGTTAGGTTCATAGATAGTCTAAAATAAAAATCAATGTTTGCTAATTTGGCACATTAACTACTCTCCCCTACCTGTTGTTCAAGGCTGAAAGCTTCCTGACAAGTCATTACTGATTCAAATGAGGCTTAAGGATTTGCTTCCCATAATCTGTTCATTTTATTTTTTTAAAGATTTATTGATTGATTGATTTGCCAAATGCTCTGTTTATTGGTCTGTTAACACTGAAGAGTATAGTTTCTGAGCCAAAAAAAAAGAAAAAAAAGAAAAGAAAAGGAAGCCCATACAAACTTTGTTTCTCACAAAACCACTGAGTCACTAAGGCAGGCACACAATGGCCACCATGCTTGGTGGCAGCCAAGGACTCACAGACAAAGGGGATAGACAGTGTGGTAGCTGGCCCCGAGAGAGATTGTGCAGTGCCCAAGAAAGGGTGGCTGGGGAGACTGTGCTGGATGCAACAGAGATGCTGGGTCCCTTCCTTGTTTCTCAAATGCCTCAAGTCTCCAGACCCAGGTGACTACTGGACAGGACCCTGCCCCTGTGGCATTGTGGCCTCCTGGCCCCAGGGTAAAGCCTTAGCCTCTTGTGTTGAAGGGTAGAGGGGAAGTGGGGATGACAGAGCAAGCAGCATGCCTAGGAGGTAGGCCTTTCTTAGCATCCCTATAAGTAAAGCTCTTCCAGAAGGATTTCTGGGTCAGTAGGCCTCTCCACACCTTGAGAAGCACTTAGCAGGCAGAAGGCATGTTCCTCTCTGAGCAAGGAAGGGAGCTCAACGATCAGGTCTCAATCCTAAGACCCTGGGATCATAACCTGAGTCTATCACAGATGTTTAACCAACTAAGTCACCCAGGCGTCCCCTATCTTCTGTTTAAAATGTCTTCTTCTCTGTCATTTCTGTGTTTTACTCCTTCCTTAATTCAATATTTTTGAGCAACTTCTATGTTTAGGCACTTATATAGGAATGTAGAATGAATAACAGACAAGATTCTTGCCCTCCTCATGTTAACAATCCAAAGAGGGAAATAGGTAAACAAATATATCAATAATTCCCTTTCTGCTCTAACTTATGCAGCTTGTAGTTTGTATGAGGTCTTCTCAAACTTTAGCATGTGTAGAAAGGATGGATTGCGACCAGACTTCCAGAAGTGTGCAGATCTATTGCTGGGCCTGGGGAATGAGATGCCTAATAAGCTTCAAGGTGGTAGTGATGCTGAATGTTGGTCAGCTGACTACATTCTGAGGGAAATAAAGATGAATGATGAAGTATATTAGTTGGAACTCTGTATTGCAAGAAATAAAGATCCATTAATTAATTAGCATAAGATTATGGAAGAACTTCCTGAAGCAGATCTGAGAGTTTACGGTCAAATACTTACATCTCTCCAGAAGTTTCTTTTTTCTTCTTCCACTTCTACTTAGTTCTGTTTGTGTTCTCCAGACACTTTTCCATTACCGGGTGAATTGGCCTCTGATAACTCTGGATTTTCATCTTCTCCTTTTAATGTCTCCAATAGAGACATCTGTACATCAGCCCCAAGGAAAATCTTTAATCAATGATGGCCTGAAGTTCATGAAATTTGGAGTCTTTGTTAATCTCAAGGGCATGGACCATGCCAAGTACCAGAGTGGCAGGATCTAATATCAGAAGTGGAAGAGAAAAGGCTGTAAGATTTAAAGCAACAGTCCCCACAGGTCTGTAGAAGAGTTCCTTGTAGTTGATGAATGTTCTAATGAGGCAAATGCAGGGTGCTTAGTGAGTACTTAGGAATATCATTGACCAGAGAAGCTTCATGAAGAAAGTGACGTTTAAAACAGAACACTCAGGTGTGCCTAGGTGGCTCAGTTGGTTGAGGAGCCAACTCTTGGTTTCAGCTCAGGTCATCATCCCAGGGTTGTGAAATTGAGCACTGTGTTAGACTCTGCACTCAGTGGAGAATCTGCTTGAGAATTCTCTTTCTCTCTGCCTCTACCAGTCCCCCTGCTCATGTTCACTCTCTTTCTCTGAAATAAATAAATCTTTAAACAAAATAAAACTGAGGCCACACAGATAAGTAAGTGTTAGATATGTGGAGAAAAGTAAGACTATTCACAACTAAGACAAAGAGATGACTGCATGGAGTCCATCTGCCAGAGGTGGGAGGAAGTGAGGAGAGAGTGAGACAGAGAATGAACATAAGAGACAGACAGACAGACAGACAGACAGACAGACAGAAGGAGTCAGAGTGCAAAGGCGAGAGAGAAGGAAGACTGTATGACTCCGGCTGGAACTTAATAGATTCATCTCATTGACTACTTCAGGGTTGGAGGGGGCATTTTGATTGCAGCTATCCTGGAACTAATAAGAATCATCTGGATTTATGGAGAAAGCAGATTCACTGAAGATGAAGAAATGATGGTTGAAGCAGAGGTAGGAATTCTGGCTATGGTGGAGAGCCTGCTGTTTTTTCATTATGCCTACCTTTTGATTATAAATTTTATCTGGTCATTAGTGAAATTTCAAAAACCTGATTATGCCCAAATCATACATGCTAGCTATGGGGTTGCTCTAGGCTAATATGATTATTTCTTTTTGCAATATTTGCATTCCAATTGTGGTTATCACAGAAATAATTCAGGCTAAAAGAAACTTCTTTCAAGGCATTGTAATCTGCTTCAGGTCAAGCTTCTAACTGTTCAAATCTGAATGAACATCGTGGAGTGAGATATGAGGCGATAGGGGAACCTGAAAAGAAGACTGGTCATGGAATACTTATTGTTATTGCCAGTAGAGGCCAGAAGGAAATCTCATTTTATGCCACAATCAAAGCTGGATTAAAGGCCTAATTAGGAAGAGTACTCACACACACACACACACACACACACACACACACATTTTCTTCTTTAATGAAAGAAAATACAGAACATCATTTTGACATTTTATAGAAAACTTTGAAAGCATGAAGTATAAGTAAAAATTATGAATTTGAGCACATTGAAATTAAAAATTTTGGTGATTAAATGTATTAACTGGACAGACACACATGTACAACCATGCGCACATACATTTTGCAACTAATATTCGATAAAGGAGGAAAGACTACCCATTGGAAGAAAGACAGTCTCTTCAATAAATGGTGCTGGGAAAATTGGACATCCACATGCAGAAGAATGAAACTAGACCACTCTCTTTCACCATACACAAAGATAAACTCAAAATGGATGAAAGATCTAAATGTGAGACAAGATTCCATCAAAATCCTAGAGAAGAACACAGGCAACACCCTTTTTGAACTCGGCCATAGTAACTTCTTGCAAGACACATCCACGAAGGCAAAAGAAACAAAAGCAAAAATGAACTATTGGGACTTCATCAAGATAAGAAGCTTTTGCACAGCAAAGGATACAGTCAACAAAACTCAAAGACAACCTACAGAATGGGAGAAGATATTTGCAAATGACATATCAGATAAAGGGCTAGTTTCCAAGATCTATAAAGAACTTATTAAACTCAACACCAAAGAAACAAACAATCCAATCATGAAATGGGCAAAAGACATGAACAGAAATCTCACAGAAGAAGACATAGACATGGCCAACATACACATTAGAAAATGCTCTGCATCACTTGCCATCAGGGAAATACAAATCAAAACCACAATGAGATACCACCTCACACCAGTGAGAATGGGAAAAATTAACAAGGCAGGAAACAACAAATGTTGGAGAGGATGCGGAGAAAAGGGAACCCTCTTACACTGTTGGTGGGAATGTGAACTGGTGCAGCCACTGTGGAAAACTGTGTGGAGGTTCCTCAAACAGTTAAAAATATACCTGCCCTACGACCCAGCAATTGCACTGTTGGGGATTTACCCCAAAGATACAAATGCAATGAAACGCTGGGACACCTGCACCCCGATGTTTCTAGCAGCAATGGCCACGATAGCCAAACTGTGGAAGGAGCCTCGGTGTCCAACGAAAGATGAATGGATAAAGAAGATGTGGTTTATGTATACAATGGAATATTACTCAGCTATTAGAAATGACAAATACCCACCATTTGCTTCAACGTGGATGGAACTGGAGGGTATTATGCTGAGTGAAGTAAGTCAGTCGGAGAAGGACAAACATTATATGTTCTCATTCATTTGGGGAATATAAATAATAGTGAAAGGGAAAATAAGGGAAGGGAGAAGAAATGTGTGGGAAATATCAGAAAGGGAGACAGAACATAAAGACTGCTAACTCTGGGAAACGAACTAGGGGTGGTAGAAGGGGAGGAGGGCGGGGGGTGGGAGTGAATGGGTGACGGGCACTGGGTGTTATTCTGTATGTTAGTAAATTGAACACCAATAAAAAAAAAAAAAAAAAAAAAAAAAACATTTTGGGCTCAGATGTAAAGGTTTCAATAAATATTTCTTGGCTCTGTTTAAATTACCATATCAGTCAATTCTAGGCCTTATTTATTTATTTATTTGCTTATTTTCTACCCTTCATCCTTATTCTGCATTCTTATCCCCTATATCTCATCTAAAAAAAATAATTCTAAAGTGTTAGTGTATATATTTTGCTTTTTTAACTGTTCATGATTTCATATAGTTTTATTAAATTCTTAAAACCTTGTTTAAATACTATTATATTATACATTTTAGATTCATTGTTTTGACATTTTTTTTTTCTACCAGCTATGTGACATCAAGTTCTATCCATGTTTCTTTGTGTATAATTAAACTTTTTGTACTCCTGATGTTCCATCATGACCTGTACCCCATCGTATTGATCTCACTAAATTCAGATTAGGAAGTTCAATGAATAACAAAAACAAGAAAATAACATTTAAAAAGTGTACTCCGGGATACATTATGTTGAAACTGCAGAACACCAAAGAAAGTGAATATTTAAAAGCAACCATAGACAAAAAAATCGATCAACCACAGAAGAACATTACTTAGCATGACCCAATTCATTAAAATCAACTATTAAAGCCAAAGAACAGTGAAATATTATCTTTAATGTACTGAAATTAATAAATCTTTCCCTAGAATACTATACTCTGAATAGTTTTCATGAATGAGGATGAAGGAAGATAATTTTGAGGGAAAAAAATCTTTAAACAAATGTTTTATAAGAGAATTCTAAATGGCATATATTAGGCAGAAATAAAAGAATTACAGATAAAAGCTGGAATTTGAAATGAAGTATGAAGATTTATATTACTTAATATGTTGTTAATATTCATTAATATGCAGTTAATATATACTCTAAGCACTTATGGATGTATTAGAAATGGTAATGTTAATTGTGTGTGATAAGTCAGGGAACATGACAGGGTGGAAGTTAAAAAAACCCAGTAGCTTGGAAATCAATACAATTTCAGGTGAAAGGGAAAATGAAAGTTAAAATATTTCATGACTCTTTTGGGGGAGAATAAGAATTTTGCTTAACTTTATTACTGTATTTGATATTTATTTTTAAAAGTTCAGATTCTCTGCTAAAAGAATAAGAATATGTAATTTCCAAACCAGTAAAGAAAATAAGAAAAAATGAGCATATCAGTTTGTTCTTTGTATTTATGAGTCTATTTTTGTTTTGTATTATTGTTTTGTATTATTTAATCTTTTAGATTCCACATATAAGTGAAGTCATATAGCATTTGTCTTTCTCTGACTTATGTCACTTAGCATGATACCCTTTAGAAGGGAGGGAGGTGGTGGAATGGGTGAAATAGGTAAAGGGGATTAAAAGGTACAAGCTTCCAGTTATAAAAAACAAATTATTCATGGGGATATTAAGTACAGCATAGGGAATATAGTCAGTAATGCTGCGATGACATGGTATGGTGACAGTGACTACACTTATGGTGAGCACTGAGTCATGCTGGGGGTTGTTGAGTCACTGTGTTGTACAGCTGCAACTAGTATAACATTATGTGTCAACTCCAATAATTAAGGAAGAAGAAAGAGTAAGGTTAAATAAAAGAAGCTTGTAACAATTCTAAAAAGAAAATAGGTGTAGAGAAAAGTCTGTAAACTAAGTGGACATAAACATATATAAAATGGTGCACACAACACTGGAAAACATACTTCTTTATAAACATATGGTAAATATTTAAAAAAAAACTTCCATACGTTAGATAAAATTTAGTGACTCTACACATTTTAAAGACTGGTGTATGAACCACATTCTCTGAATACAATGCCTTTAAGTTATGAATAAGCAATTAAAAGAAAACTGGAAAAAGATAAGCCATATATTTAGAAATGTAAAAGCAAAATTCTAAAAACTCATAAATCAAATGGGAAATTAGAAACCATTCTTTTTTTTTTTAAGAAACCATTCTGAACCAAATGAAATGGAAAATACTATCATCAGAACTAGTGAAAAAAGTGAGAAGCTCTGCTTAGAGGGATTAGTAGTTTGTCTTCTAAATGGGAAGATGTTGGAAATCAAAAGCTAGGACAAATAGACTAATAAAATAGAAGCAAATATTAAAGATGAGAGTCAAATTAATATGGAAAAATTACGAGGAGAATAATAAAGGCAAAAACTGGTCTTTTGAAAAGATTAGTGAAAGGTAGAAACCTCTGGCAAGATTGAATAAGAAAGAAAAGACTAAAGGCACAAATAGCCAAGTGAATGCAAAGAGAGACATTACTATAGATTTTACAGTGTCAGAGAATATTGTAATAATCTGAAAATTTTACTCAATAAACTCTTAGAAATGCAATTTATCAGAAGTAACACCAAAGTAATAGAAAATCTATTTTAAAAACTATTTAAAAATGGAATTAACAAGTTAAAACCTTCCCACAAAGAAATCCTAGGACCAGAATTCTGGGACTCACTGGTAAATTCTATAATATGTTTAAGAAAGAATGTTGTCAATCCTACATAAAGTTGTCTGAAAAATGGGAAAAAATTTCCAACTCATTTTAAAGGGTGTACATTATGTTGATTCCAAAATCAGGAAGAAAATTAAAGTCAACTCACTTAGGAGTATATTTCCAAAAAATATCACATAAAATATTAGCAGGTAGCTCAGTCAAGCTGAATTTATCCAGAAAAACTGAGATTATTATTAGAAAAATGGTTGTTATAATTTATCATAGGGTCAACAGGGAGCTTCCTCAGCCTCCCAAGCACCACCTTGAGGGAAGTGAAAACCCCCAGTTGTATTGGTCATAAGCAGTTTCACTACACTCACACAAAGAAATAAGGTCACAAGGCTTATTACTTCCAGATCCCAGAACTGAGGTGCCCTGAGCCAGGGGGAAGGGCAATCTTCCCTCCCAGGTCACAAGTAAGCAGGAGATAGAGAGCAGGGAGCAAGCACCTGCTACATATAAGGTGGTTGGGTCAGAGCCTATGGCTGTTTTCTCATCAAAGTGTGTCTGTAAGGGTGTTTTTGAATGAGAATAACATTTGAATCCATGGACTGAGTAAAGCAGAATTTCTTTTCTAAAGTGGGTAGGCCACCTCCAAACAATTAATACCTGAATTGAACAAAAAGGCTAGTGAGAGGGAACTTCTGTCTGATTGCTTAAGATGGGACATTGCTCTTCTCCTGCCTTTGGGCTAGAATTCCCACCATCGGTTCTCCTGGTTCTTAGGTCTTTGGACTCAGCCTGCAATTACACATTGAATCTCCTGAGTCCTCAATTTGCTGATTACAGATCCTGGGACTTCCCAGCCTTCATAATTACATGAACCAATTTTTAAAAATAAATAACATACATACATATATACACACATACACATACATACACATACATACATATACATACACATACATGCACAGAGTCAAATCTTGAACAACGTGGGTTTAAACTATGAGGGTCCACTTACCTGAAAATTGATTTCTATACATACAGTATAGCTGGAAAGAACCTTATTAAGAGGGGTGCCTAAGGTGTCTTAGTTTGAGTGTTCAACTTTGATTTCGGCTCAGTCATGATCTCAGGGTCATGGGATCGAGCCTTGCATCAGGCTCTGCACTCAGCAAGGAGTCTGCTTGAGATTCTTTCTCTCTCCCTCTGTCCTTCACCAACCCTTCTAAAATACATAAATAAATCTTAAAAAAAAAAAGACCAGAAAACTGTTGAGCCTGGTACTTTGTAGCTAATCCTCATTGCCTACTGGACCTCAGATAAAGTTTGAATCTTCTAAAGTTGCTTATTGATTAATATCTCCTTAATCTTACTGGCTCTTTCATTTACTTCAAAGCCAAGCCCCATCATAATGATCGCTGATTACAGGAGGCCCATCACCCACAACTTCATTATCACCCAGTTCACAGGGGGAGCATTTGGTCTGGCAATGAACTGAAAGCCAGCCAAGGCAAATTTATGACATTGCATACTGTATCGATTTTGATGGGAACAAAAGCAGAGAAGGTCAATAGGATGGCATCCAAAGTCATTACTGGCCAGAAGAAAAGACTAAATCAAAATGAACGATTAATTTTTTTTAGTCATTTTATGCTATGTTTCTGCAGCCTCATAAATGATTCCATATATTGGTGTCAGAACTCTATAATAAAATGGCACTGGGACTGTGATGGAAAATCCTGATGTAGGGGCAAGAACAAAGGAATAAATTATTTATAAAAATTCTCTATGAGAATGATTCAAAGAGTTGTATTTTAACAAATAGTCACCTTGTTTAAAGATGTTTCATTTCTGGTCCGAACCTGGTTTTCCTTACCTGAATGCCCGGATTCCTCTGCCTTATTCTCAGTGTGCTCACCATTGAGAGAAAAGAGGGAAACAGAGAGAGGAAGAGAAAGAGAGAGAGAGAGTGTCAGGGAGGGAGGAAGATGGGGGGGGAGGGGAGAGAGAAAAAGGAAGAAATGAAAGGAAAAAGGAAGAAGAAAGAGTCTTGAGGATACTGTAAAAATAGTACAAATAGAATGGTGGTTGATAGAATATAATGACCTTGAATTCTGGCATTTTGTTCTATTTTTCCTAGAGAAAAATAGATGACTGTTCAAAGGAATCCTTTTTAAATATATGGAAAATGATAGGTAATTTTGGGCAACAAAAAAGTAATACTAGCTTTAAATCTAATAACATTAACAGTTATACTAAAACTGATTATCATTCATTAAACATTTAATGGTTAGCAGCCACTCTGCCTCTCCTTATTCACATCTTACTTGATCTTTATAATAACTCTTAGATGTAGGTGCTCATCTCCATCACAAAAATAAGAAAACTAGGACTGAGGAAGGTAGGAAAGATTATGTGTAAAGCTTATTCAGAGGTTTTTAACACAAAGGTGCTGATCCTACTCAAGCTACCCTAAAGCTCTATTATAGTGACTGCAAAGACCCTTAGGAGTGCTGACATTCCCACAGGTATAGCTTCTGGATATTTCTGCAGGTGGAATAAGAAAAACACTGCTACTCCCTAGAGGGGTCTCCTGACGTGCTGAGTCTTGTAGGCTGAGCCTCCATCTTCCAGGTCGCAGTGGTCACCCAAGCAGCTTCTAGCAGATGAGACTCTCCTACGGGCTCTGCAGCTGGGAGGCTCCACATGCCTGTGCTCTGCTGTGTTGACGGCCCCTCATTCCAGGCCCAGGAACTGAGGCGATGGGATACTGTTTATCAGAGTCGGAATCCCTCCCCAACAGGTCACATCCTGGGCTACGGATCCCTCCACCCGACAAGAACATTTTGTGCTTTCCGGCCGTGTGGGGGCCCCAGATCCTGCCTTCCGTATTTTAATATATATATATATATATATATATTTATTTATTCATTCAGGAGAGAGAGAGGCAGAGGGAGAAGCAGGCTCCATGCAGGAAGCCCGATGTGGGACTCGATCCCTGGTCTCCAGGGTCACGCCCTGGGCAGAAGGCAGGCGCTCAACCGCTGAGCCACACGGGCTGCCCTGCCTTTCCTATTTTATGTAGCTTTTCCCTCATGGGCAGCTTCGGTCTCTAACTAAGCTCCTTTATGACTCTTCCCATTTGTCCTTTCCCTCACATTTAGTGATGTGACTTTCTTGAACTCTGCACCCCAGAGTTAATCCCTTGGCTTTGACCTGAAGCCCATGCAGGTGGTTCCATAGCACACTGTCCTGTGCTCAGGGCAGGGAATGAACAGGGTCAGCGTTCTTTCCAGAATTCCTTCCACAACTTTCCCCACATGAGATTATGGACAGATGCACACAGGACACATTTCTGAGCAAAAAGTCTTGAGCCCTGACTTGGTTGGTGGGGGTCCCATCTTTTTCTATTCCCAGACAGTGCTACTTTTGTCCTTTGTACTCCCCAAAGCACTCGCATATGGGCTGCATTCCTCAATATTTTCATCTCCTATTTTGCCTCCTCTAGGAAGCCTTCCTGCCTGCCCTGACATCCCACACCTCTTCCTCTCAGAGTCTTAAGAGCTGTGATTCTCTATTGTTCTCCTCTAACCCTTCTTGGAGTCAGGCACCATACAAATCAGTGTACACCTGTGGAGGCACTATTCCTTCCAATACCCCTCTAAGGGCTTGCCTCCTACTCTCAGGCTACAAATAAAGAGAACCATAGATTCAAGAAAATAAATAAATTGCCTAACACCCTACAGATCTTTGTTGTGAGGTGAGTAGGAATAATTACTTCAAATGTGGGGAAGCAGGATCTTTCCCCTTCCAAGAGATTTATAAACAGAGAGGTATTTCAGAATAGTGATGGGTATTCTGAGTACAGATTTCTGGAGTTCAGAAGGGTTATCAGATCAGAATCCCTGGAGGAAGAGTCAGCCCCTCCTTGTGATCAGAATCCAGACTTCCCCCTTCCCTATCCTGAGTTAAGAACCACTGCTAATTTCATCATAGTCCCTTCCTCATTCATGTACTCACTAAATCATTTTTAACATGTTTTATATTTCACAGTGGTAGAGTGGCAACCTTAGTTCCTATGTGCACACACACAAACGCACACACACACACACATTGATAATTTAGGAAGTTACAGAAGGAGCTAATTAAGGTTACATAAATAAGATTATATAGGCAAGGTTAAATAAGCTTACAACACACACACACACACACACACACACACACACAGAGTTATATGACCTTATTTAGGTCTTTGAGGATCTGCAATCTCTCCAAATATCAGTTTTATCATTTCCAAATGGGGTTAGAAATCTCATGGTATTGTATTTAATTTAAACCCTTCCATTTCTTACACTACAGGGATCATTAGTTTTTAAAATAAAAACTTAGTTCTTCCCTAAAAATCAACAGCTTTATGTGCAGTAACCTCTATCCTTAGCAATGCCAGAGAAGAAAATTGGCTTTTCCAGACTTACAAGAGACAATTAATACAAAACCATATATACTGTCTGCATTATTAGTGAAATGTAGCTAATTTTGAACCTATAATCCAACTTTTGAATCAACTTACCAGGTAAGAAGTAATATGACTCCACTATAGAAATTATTGAATGTGTAGTGCCAAATGCATGTGAGCAGAATGCACATTACAAAAATGCCAGATAATTTAGGAATTTAGGCTTAATGTAAGTTAATGCTCCAGAAAAAATTATCAATAAATTTATTTAAAAGCTTATATATAATTTTATCAATAAATTTATTATAATTTATATTCAATATAATATGTATTTATACACACATGAACATACACATGCATATATACACATGAAGAGAAATCACCTTCTAAGCATGTTTAGGGAAACAAAACATTAAAAGAGGCTATGCTGGTGACATAAAGCTCCTCAGCTCCTACTCTGCTCCTTACTTGTCTGTCAAGAAGAATCATCTTTGGAATGAAAAAGGTACAGTAAGCATTTCTGAGAGTGAAGTAAATAAACTCATGATGGATAAAAAGATTGTAAGAGTACACATATTTGCTTTACACAAGTTCAAACCTCTGACCCATCTAAATTACACACCAGAGTCTCATGAGAATCTCTAAATGAGATAACTGTCATTGATCTTTCACGTTCATGTAAGGACAAAAGAGCTTCTAAAAGACTGGAGATGGGCAAATTCTATCAATATTTAAAGAAGTATGAGGTTTATTCCACAAACCACTCACTAGTAAGCTTCAATAGTGACCTGCCAAAGACATTATAATCCCCTCGAAATAAAATTTCCACAGTCTAAGATGTAAGTCTCTTGCCATGATTAAAATTTTCTCCTTTTTTCCTCCTTTCCTTTTTTCCCTGCATCCTCCCTGTCTCTCTGCCTTCCTCCCCCACTTTCCCTTCCTTTCTTCCTTCCTTCTTTCCTTCCTTCCATTTAATAAAATTTTTATTTTAGAGCAATTTTGCAAAGAAAACACAAAGGCAGTACAGAAGAAATCATAAAGCAGTGACAGTGTCTCCAGATACCTTGCAACTAGTTTTCCCTATTAGTAACAGCCTACATTAGTATGATATATTTGTTACAACTAATAAACCAAAACAAGTTTCCCTACTGTCTGAAAGTAGAGTGTTTCTATTTTTTAAAAAGATTTTATTTATTTATTTATTAATGAGAGATACACACACACACAGAGAGAGAGAGAGAGAGAGAGAGACAGGCAGAGGGAGAAGCAGGCTCCATGCAGGGAGCCCTAAGTGGAACTTGATCCCAGGTCTCCAGGATCCCACCCCAGGCTGAAGGCAGCGCCAAACCGCTGGACCACCTGGGCTGCCCCAAGTAGAGTGTTTCTATGAAATCTTTTACGAGCAGAAGTGGCATGAAGCAAAGAAGTAATTACAGTTAATTTACATGGAAACATTTTTGAGTGTTCCTAAACCCCAAAAATAACCTCTCAGTGGCTTTCCTGATACCTTAGGACACATCTTTTAATGGGCACACAAAACAAATGGAGATAAAGCACAGATGCTCCCAGACAAGAGTTCAAAGCTATGGCAGCTTGATGCTGAGATGCTCTATGAGTTCCAGGGAAGGAGCTTGGTGGTGCCACTCTTACTTCTCAGGATGTGCACTTCCTCAATAACAGCTTATTGCAAAATAAATGCTGAGTGCTATATTCACTTTTTGCCCTTTTTAAAAAATAAAAGCAAAAATTCTCCTTGAATTTTTCTATTTCAACCAACACGCCACTGCCCCTCCCATAACCATCAGTTTGTTTTCTATAGTTAAGAATCTGTTTCTTGGTTTGTCCCTGTCTCTCTTTTTCTCCTTTGTTTTTGTATCTTAAATTCCACATGTGAATAAAATCATATAATGCTTGTCTTTCTCTGATTTATTTCACTTAGCATTATACTTTCTAGCTTCTTCCATGTTGTTGCAATTAGCAAGATTTCATTTTTGTCTGGCTGAATAACATTCCATTGTGTGTATATACCACTTCTTTTTTATTCATCCATCTATAAATGAACATTTGGTCTACTTCCATAATTTGGCTATTGTAAATAATACTGCAATAAACATATGGGATAGATCAATGGAACAGGATAGAAAAACCAAAACCAAATGCGTGATTATATAGTCATTAATTCTGACAAAGAAGGGAAAGAATATACTATGGGGAAAAGACAGTCCTTTCAACAAATGGTGTTGGGAGGGTGGCTGGGCAGTTTAGCACCTGCCTTCGGCCCAGGGCGTGATCCTGGAGTCCTGGGATCGAGTCCCACGTCAGGCTCCCTGCATGGAGCCTGCTTCTCTCTCTCTGCCTGAGTTTCTGCCTCTCTCTCTCTGTGTGTGTCTCTCATGAATAAATAAAATCTTTAAAGAAAAATGGTGTTGGGAAAACAGGACAGCAACATGCAAAATAATGAGACTGGAACACTTTTGTATGCCATACACAAAAATAAACTCATAATGGACTAAAGATGTAAATGTGAGATCTAAAAATCATAAAAAAATCCTAGGAAAGAACTCAGGCAGTAAATTCTCTGACATCAGCAGTAGCAAAATTTTTCTAGATATGTCTCCTGATGCAAGGGAAATAAAAGCAAAAATAAACTATTGGGACAGAATCAAAATAAAGTGCTCTGCCCAGCAAAGGACACAAAGGACAACAAAGCCAAAAGACAACCTACTGGATGGGAGAAATACAAAATGTCATTTATCCATCATTACAGTATCATACAGAATAGATTTAATACCCAAAAATTTCCCCTGTGTTTCACCTGTTCAGCCTTTCTCCTTCCTCTCTCCAAGCTCCTACTGATGGTTTTACCCTTCTAGGTCTCTATTATTTTGCCTTTTCCAGAATGTTATATAATTAGAGTCATAGGAATCATATAGTATGTAGCTTTTTCAGATCACCTTCTACTTAACTATATGCATTTAAGATCCATTCATGTATTTTTTAAGTTCATAAGTTAATTTGTTATTATTGCTAAATGATATTCCATTGCACAAATGAGTGAATGTTTAACCGTTTATCTGTTGGAGGACATCTCGGAAGCTTCCAATTTTTGCAGTTGGAAAATTGTTATTGTTTATAACAAAGGTGTTATAAACATTTGTGTTAAGGTTTTCATGTGGATAAAACCTTACATATTAGACAGGTAAAGACCTAGGAACATAATTTCTGGATCATATGGTAAGAAGATAGTTAGCTTTGTAAAAAATTAACAGGCTACATTCCAAAGTGGCTGTATCATTTTGCTTCTCAGTGAGCAATAAGTGAGAGTTCTGGTTACCCTGCATTTTCACCAGTGTTTGGATTGTCAAATTCTGGAATTTAGCTATTCCAGGTGAGTAGTTACTTGTTATTTTAATTTATAATTTCCTAATAGCAAATGATATTGAGCGTGTTTTCAAACACTAACTGGCACCTGCTTATCTTCTTCGATGATGATCTGTTAAGATATTTAGCTATTTTTTAGTTTGTTTTCTTACTTTTTTGAGATTTCAGAGTTATTTGCATATTTTGGATACCAGTATTTTATCAGACACCTGTTTTTGCAAACATTTTCTCCTAGTCTATGGCCTTCCTTTTTCTTCTCTTCACAATGTCTTTTCTAGAGCAGAAGTTTTAAATTTTTTTTATTTATTGTTTTAGAAGTTTTAAATTTTAATGGTTTCTAACCTGTCAACAACTTCTTTCATCCATCTTGATTTTTATGTTGCATTAAAAAGCTTCTCACCAAAACCAAATTCACATAGATTTTCTTCTGTTTCCTTCTAATATATTTTTATTTTGCATTTTGCATTTACATTTATTATCCATTATTCATTTTTAGTTAATTTTTATGAAAGTTTTAATGTCTCCATGTTCATTTTTTTAAAATTAGATGTTCAGTTGTTCCAGCACCATTTGTTGAAAACACACAACTGAATTGCTTTTACTCATTTGTCGAATATCAAGTGACCATTTGTGTGGATCTTTCTTTGAGATTTCAGTTCTCTTCCATCAATCTATGTGTCTATACTTTTATAAAACAGTATATTGTCTTGATTACTGTAGCTATATAGTAAGTCTTGCATTTGGGTAGTAATTGTAATCCTACAATTAGTCCTCCTTCAGCAATGTGTTAACTAAGTTCTTTGCCTTTCACTATAAATGTTAGAATCATTTTGTCATTTGTAGATATCTACAAATTGTCTTGCTGGAATTTTAATCTAGATTGCACTGAATCTATAGATTAATTTAGAAAGAGTAGCATCGTAATAATATTGAATCTTCTGATCCATAAATAGAGACTTCTTTCCACTAATTTGAATCTTATTTGATTTCTGCAATCGAGTTTTTGTAGTTTGTCACTTATTGATCCTGTACACATTTTGTTATATTTATAACTAAGTATTCCATTACTTTTAGTGCTTTTGTTAATAGTATTTTTTAAAATTTCAAATTCTAATTGTTCACCAATGGTATATAAATAAGCAATTAAATGTATGTTAACTGTATCCTGTGACCTTGCTATACTCATTATTCCAGGAATTTTTGTTTCTGATTCTTTGAAATTTTTATATAGATGATCATGAAATTTAAAAATAGAGACCCTTGTATTTCTTCCTTTCCAGTTTGTAGCTTTTATTTCCATTTCCTCTCTTACTACCATAATTTTGAATAGCAATGGTGAGAGATTGCATCATTTGTCTTATTTCCAGTCTTAAAGGGAAGGCTTTATTTTTCTCAGTGTATTATGTTATTGTAGGCTTTTTGTAGATGTTCTTTACATAGTTGTGAAAGTTCCCTTCTGTTCCTACTTTACTGAGAAATTTTATCACAAATGGGTGTTGGATTTTTGAAAAGGCATTTCTGTATCTAATGATACAATTATAGGATTTTTTTCATTAACTTGTTGATGTGAAGAATCAACAATAATTGATTTTTCAAAGTTGAACCAGCTTTGTTTACCTGGGATAAATCCCACTTGGTCTTGGTATATAATTCTTTTTATACATCATTGCATTCAACTTGCTATTTTATTGTGGTTTTTGCATCAGAATTTATGAGAGATATTGCTGTGTTGTTTTCATTTATTTTAATGTCTGATGGTATGGTATGGTAACATGATGGTATGATGGCATTGATATAATAGTAGTAATGGCCTCGTAGAATAAGTTAAGTGTTCATTCTGATTCTGTATTCTGGGAAAGATTGTAATGAATTGGTATCATTTCTTCTGAAATATTTTATAGAATTCACTGAGGAAACCACTGAGTCTTGTTTCTTTTTAGGATGTTACTAATTATTGATTAAATTTCTCAAATAGATATAGGTCTATTCAGGTGGCCTAGTTCCTTTATCATGAGTTTTGGTGGTTGTGTGATTCAAGTGATTGGTCCATTTCATCTAAATTAGTAAATTTATGGTCATAAATTATTTACAGTATACCTTTTAATCTTTATATTGACTGAAATCAATAGTGATATTTCCTCTTTATTTCTGATGTAAGTAATTTGTATTTTCTCTAATTTATTCTTGGGTGACTTGTCTAGAAGTTTATCAATTGTATTATTTTTTCAAAGAACTAGCTTTTTATTTCATAGATATATTATTTTTCTGGTTTCAATTTCATTGATTTTTACTCTAATTATTATTATTATTTTCTTCTGATAGATTTAAGCTTAACTTGTCATTTTCCCCCTAGTTCCTTAAAATAGAAGTTTAGATTGTTGATAAATAGTCTTTTACTTTTTGAGGAATTAAGTTAACTGGAATTCTATGCTTCACTTTTAAAGGAGTTGGTACACTGTTTTGCAAAGTGGCTACACCATTTTACATTACTACAAGTAGTGTATGAGTATTCTCTCTACATCCATTTCTTACATCCTTGCCAAAACTTTTATCTGACTTTTTGATTCTAGCCATTCTAGTGGGTGTGATATGGTATTTCATTTTGATTTTGATTTGCATTTTCCTGATGACTAATGATGTAGAGCATCTTTTATGTGTTATTTTATGTATCTTCCTTGGAGAAATGTCTATTTAATCCATTAATCTTTTGTTAATTGGCTATGCCATTTTCTATTACTCAGTTGCAAGAATATTTTATATATTCTAGATATAAGTTTCTTATAAAATGTATGATTTACACATATTTTCTCCTTTTTTGTGAGTGGTTGTCTTTCCACTTTTTTAATAGTATCTTTTGCAATCCAATTCATTTATTTTTCTTTAATTTATTGTGCTATTATTGTCATATATAAGAAACCATTGCCTAATACAAAGTCATAAAGATTAATGCCTATTTTTTTCTAAGGATTTTATAGTTTTCATTCTACATTTAGGTCTCTGATCCATTTTGAGTTTGTTTTTGTGTATGATGTGAGGTAGGGGTTTAACTTCATTGATTTGTGTATGGTTAACCATTTATCCCAGCAACATTTGTTGAAAGCTAGTATTTTCTCATTGAATTATTTTTGGAATCCTTACTGAAAATCAATTGACCATAATGGGAAGATTTATTTGTGGACTTTTAATTATGTTCCTTTGAACTGTAGGTTATTCTTATGCCAGTACCACACTGCTTTGATTAATTTTGCTTCATAGTAAAGTTTGAAAGTCCGAAGTGTACATCCTTTAGCTTTTTGGCTATTTTGGTCTTTTGAGTTTCCACAGAATTTCAAGATCAATTTGCCAATTTCTCCAGAGAACCAGCTGGTATTCTACCTGGGATTATGTTGAATTTGTATATAAATTTGAGGAGTTTTGCCATTTTAATAATACAAAGTCTTCAGGTACATGTGCATGGAATATGTCATCATTTAGATCTTCTTTAATTTTTTTCAGCAGTGTTTGTTTTGCAGTTTTCAAAGTATAAGGTTTGAACTTTGTTAAATTGAATTCTAAACATTTTATTTCTTGATACTGTTATAAATTAAATTATTTTCTTAATTTCATTTCAGATTGCTCATTGCTAGTATGTAAAAATACAATTGATTTTTGTACATTAATCTTATATCCTAGTTTCTGAACTCTTTACAATAGCTTTTTAGTGAATTCCTTAAGACTTTTATACATAGTATTATGCCATCTGTAAATCTCTCCTTATTCCTCCACCACCCACCCTATTTTGGATACCTTTGGTTTCACTTTTTAGCTGGCTAGAACCTTTAGTATAATGTTAAATGGTGGTGATAAGAGTACATCTTGCCTTGTTTTTTGTTCTTTTTCTATATTTATTAAGATGATTATGTGGTCCTATGTTCTCACTGGATTTTTGATTTTTATTCATAGGCCACACTTTAATTTTATTTATTTATTCGGTTTTATAACAGACACCATAAGTTATATGGTACATAACAATGATTGATAGGATTTCACTCATATGTGGAATCTAAAAACCAAACAAATGAACAAACAAACAAAAAGCAGAATAAGACATGTAAATACAGAGAAGAAAACAATGGCTTACAGAGGAGAGAGTGGTGAGGGAGAGGGCAAAATGGGTGAAGAGGAGTGGAAGATGCAGAAATCCTATTATGAAATTAATTGATCACAGGAAGAACAGGCACTGCATAAGAAATATAGTAAATGATAATGTAATAGCATTGTGTGGTTACATGTAGCTAGTAGCTACAATTGTGATGAGCCTAGCATAATGTATAGAGAAGTTGAGTCACTACTTTGTACACCTGAAACTAATGTAACATTGTGTGTTAACTCTATTCAAATAGAAAAATAAATTTAAAAAGATATTTGGATATTACACCAGTCCTACACTCCTGGATAAATTCTACTTGGAATTACCCTGACTTGTCGAGTTAAGTCCTATTTAGGACTTTTATATCTATATTCACAAGTGATATTTTATAGTTTTCTTTTATTGTAATTTCTGGTTTGCTTTTGATATAAGTGTAATATTTGCTACTAGAAAGGAGCTAACTAGTGTTTGTTTATCTTCTATTTTTGAAAGACTTTTTGAAAAATTTGTGTTAATTTTTCTTTAAATATTTGGTAGATTCTAACAGAGCAACCATCAAGACTAAGCACTTTATTCTTGGTAGTTGTTGTTGTTATTATTATTTCATTCTCTTTACTTGATATACATTTATTCCAAAATTTTCTATTTTTTGAGTCAAATCTGATAGTTTACATCTTTCTATAAATATGCGCATCTTATCTAATTTACCTAAATTATTGGCATGCAGTTTTTCAAAAATTCCTTCATAATTCTTTTTTTTTATTTCTGGAAGGTCAAAAGTAATGTCTCATTTCATTTTTGTTTCTATTTATTTGCATGCTCTTTTTTTCATGGTCATTCTAGCTAAAGATTTATCATTTTTGTTAAAATTTAAAGAAAACAAAAAGTTTTCTCCTATTAATGTTCTTTATGGTCTATTTTTTGTTTTGTCAAAAATTTTCCTTAAATTTTATTTCCTTATGTTTCTTTGCCATAGGTGCACTTTTCTTATTTTGCAGTGCTTCAAGAATTAAGTTATTAATTTAAGATTTTTTTTCTTTTTGACTTAAGCAATTACAGCGATAATGTGATACAATTACCATCCCTCTAAATGCTGCATTAGCTGTATTCCATTGTTGGTTGTGTTTTCATTTTAATTCATCTAAAACCAATTTCTATTTTCCCTTTGGATTTCCTCTTTGATCCATTTATTTTTTATGAATATAGGTTGACACACATTTGTGACTGTCCCAAGTTTCATTTTGTTATTGATTTATAATTTCATTCCATTGTTATCAGAGAATGAAGCTTATGTAGTTTCCATGTGAAATTTATTGAAGCTTGTTTAATGCCAGGGTATTGTATGTCCTAGACGATGCTCCATGTGCACATGAGAAGTTTATATTCTTCAGCTGTTGGATAGAATGTTGACAAATATGTCAACATTATGTATGTTAGGTCCAGTGGGCATATTATTGTTGAAGTCTTCTACTTAAATGCTGATTTTCCACCTACTTGTTCTGTACATTATTGAAACTAGGCTAATGACATTTCCAACTATTATTGTTGAGCTATTCTCCATTCTGCCAGTTTTTGCTACATAATTTTTGGTTCTCTGTTGTTTGGTGTAGATATGATTATAATGATATATCTTCCTGATAGATTGTCCCTTTCATTATTATAAGATGTCTTCATTTCTGGTAATATTTTTTACTTTACTATTTATATATTTGTATACCCATTCTTTCTTTCTTGTGGTTACTATTTGCAGGTACATATTTTTTCAATCTATTTACTTTCAGTCTATGTATCCTAGAATATAGTATGCTCCTTGTAGTCAGGATATAATAGTATCTTGGTTTTTATGTAGTCAGACAATTATTGCCTTTCAATTAGATTGTGTAATTTATTTACTTTTAATGCTACTATTAATATAATTGAATTTACTTCTGCCATTTTGTATTTTGTTTTTTATATGTTTCATGTTTTTTTATCTCTATTCTTACTTTACTGATTTTTTTTGCATTATATAAATATGTAATTTTCATTTCTTTGATAATATTTTCTATATATAATTTTTAACTTATTCTTTAATGGTTGCTATATGGGCTTTCTATACACACTTTAATTTGTCAGAATATATTTCAGATTCATAAAACAATTTCAATTATATATAAAAATATTACTTTATCTTCCTCTTATTTTTGAGGTATTTTTATTATTATATATTACACCTATATATTTGACAAACTCAACAATATATTGCTATAGTTATAATTTTATAAGAATAAAGAACAAACATGCTTATAGCCTTTTGTTATATTTGCTTTTATTAAAAAAAAAGATTTATTTACTTACTTCAGAAAGAAAGAGAGAGAGAGAGAGTGTGTGTGTGTGTGTGTGTGTGTGTGTGTGTAACCAAGCAGGAGCAGGGGCAAAAGGAGCGAGAATCATGAAGCAGACTCCTGCTGAGCATGGAGCCAGATACAGGGCTTGATCCCAGGACCCTGAGATCATGACCTCAGCTGAAGTCAAGTCAGTCCCTTACTGACTGAGCCACCCAGACACCGCAATATTTGTTTTTTTATTTGTTTCCTGTTCTCTTCGTTTGCCCTATGGTTTCAAGTTTCTGTTTAGATTCACTTTTTAGTCCAATACAGCTTTGCTCACTCTCTTCCTTTGTGATGTTCTGGCAAAGGTATTACATTTCTACATGCTTTAGGCCCATCAGCACAATCAAATAGATATTATTTTATCTGATCTTTTTTTTTAAGTCAGTTAAGGGAATAAAAAATAAAATAAAATAAAATAATAAAATAAAATATGCACTTAAACTATCTTTTATAATTACATAGTAAACTATCAGTGTTCTATATTTTTTTTTCTGTAAGTTCAAATTATTCCTTGGGGTCACTTGCTTTTGGTCTGAATAACTTTTAGTTATTTCTCATAAAATGGATCTGCTAGCAATAAATTCAGTCTTTTTTTTTAAATCAGCGAAGTCTATTGAAGTCTAATTTGCTGTTATTTTTAGACATAGTTTTACTGGATGTAATATTCTTTGTTGGCATTTTTTCTTTGAGCACTTTGAAAATATAAATCCACTTCCTTCTGGCCTCTATTATTTCTGATGAAATTTCAGTAGTCCATCTTTGTTTTCATTTGATGTTTTCAAAACATTCTCTTTGTTTTTCATAGTCTTTATTCATACTATGAAATGCACATGGCTCTCTTTGCATTCATCCTAATAGCAGTGCATTGATCTTTAATGTATAGTTTTTTTTTCAAACTTGGGAAAATTTTAGCCACTATTTCTTCAAATGTTTTTTTTTTCCTGCTCCTTTATCTCTCCTCTAATGCTAGTTCTCCCATTATGCACACATTGTTGCATTTAATAGTGTCTTACTGTTTTCTGAGGCTCTGTTAATTTTTCTTCCTTCTTTTTTCTTTCTGTGTTTTTTTTTTTTTCAGATTGTATAATCTCCATTGGTCTCTTTTCAAGCTCTCTAATTCTTCTACCAGTTCAAATCTATTTTGAGCCTCTGTAGGGAATTTTTAATTTAAATTATACTTTTTTCTTCCAGAATTTCCATGTAGTTTTTCTTTATAACAACCATCTCTTTATATACATACATTCTCTCTTTTATGAGACATTTTCATCATACTTTATTTATTTAAGCATGTTTTGCTTTCATTCTTTGAACAGATTTATAATGGTTACCTTAAAGTCTAAGTCTTTTAATCTGACATCTATTCACTCTCACACACAGTTTCTATTGATGGTTTTTACCTTTATATATAGGTTATGTTTTTCTGTTTCTTAGCCTGCCTCATTAATTTTCACATATCCCCTCCCCCCAGGTAATATTTTTTCCACCTTAAATGAGACAAGAAGGCAAGAGGAGGTTCAGGGGGGCAGAATGCTCTTCTCCTAGTTAAGATAAGGATGTGAAAAAATCTTTTCCCCTGGAGTGTGTGTCAACCACTTCAGGCATATTTCACAATGATTATCGTTTTCCTCCCTATGTAAGAACCATGGGGAGATCTATCTCTGGTCATCAATGTGAGAACATAATAGGATTACTGCAGGTAAAAGCCACAGAAGTGTAGGGCTACTTACTATAGGTCTGAAGCCCCCAGTGGATTTTCTGTCTCACAATGGTTCACACTCCACTTCCTGCAATTTGTCAAAGTTACCTTTTAGGTGTTCCTACCAGTTGATAGCTCTAGCAGCTTCTGCTCCAGGTAAGTACATTTCAGCTGTGACTCTGGATTCACCTATTTTTCTAGATTTTTGGGTAGAAATTTTGTAATGAAACCTGAGTTCTCTGATGAGTGCAAGAGTCATTAATTCTCAGTTTGTTCAGCTTTTATTTATTATAAGGATGTGAGTGATGACTCCTAAGTTCTTCATATGTTACAACTGAAAACAGAAGTGTATACCTTTTTTCTTTTTTACCTTTCTGACTGATATATACTATTTAATTACACAGATGTAAATGTGTATGTTATCAGTGTCATTTAAGCAGGAGCAGATCTATTATCTGTCTTCATTTCTCTGGGACCCCAGGTTTCTTCTCTTTGAGCAAACTGGGAAGTTTTCAGTTGCCATTACTTTCATCATGCATAATTCAGTATCAGCTGATACAGAGATGGTAACTAATTCAAGAGGTTTTTTTTTGTTTTGTTTTGTTTTGTTTTTGTTTTTGTTTTTGTTTCTTACACATTCTCTGAGAAACTTATTTATATAGTAGTAGCATCAGGTGAACCTCCTGTTTATTTTAGATAAACTTAAATTCTAACTGGGAAGTTCCATTATTTGCTCTGTTATGAACAATTCAAGAGATAATTTTCCTGCCCTGCTGGTCTTACTAGAAAAACACATGGACATTTTTTTAAATATTTTATCTTTTTATTCATGACAGACACACAGAGAGAGGCAGAGACATAGGCAGAGGGAGAAGCAGACTCTGCAGGGACTCTGATGTGAGACTCAATCCCAGGACCCTGCGATCAGGATCTGACCTGAAGGCAGATGCTCAACCACTGAGCCACTCAGGTGCCCTGTTTTTGTTGTTGTTGTTGTTGTTGTTTTTGTTGTTTTTGTTTGCTTGTTTATTCTCAATAGAGTTGCTCCTTAAGGGTTACTACTCAAGATGTTCTAAACCTCTCTATTATTAAATTGCTTTTTTTTGAAGTTCAAATAGACAAGTGCACAAAACATAAACATTCCACTCAATAATCAATAGAAATCTAAACTCTTGTTGATCATAACCCATTAAGAAATAAAGTTAAATTATTACTCAAGATACTCCTTTATATCCCAAGTTTCTGTTGTTCCTGAAATGTTCATTACTGAGTTATTCCTTTAACAATGTAATGATTCTCTCAGGATTCAATTCAAGACTCATTTCCCCCATGAACACTCTACCAAAATGTAATCCCAAAGGAGGATGAGTTTCCCATAATGTAAATGAATAGATGTCAAAGATTCATGCTGTTTTCCTCTGAGTGGTGCTGAAGGCCAGTTCTTTTAACTAGGATCCTGCTCTCGAATTAATTTCTAAAACCATGAAAACCCTGTCTTAGGGACAAAGGACAAAGGTTACCTTGACATCCGGAATTACAGCATATTATTATCAACTCTTCTGGAGACTTCTTAGTAATAAAACACTGCCTATTTCAGGCTGAATTCACAGTTCACTCTCCAAAGAGGTTCTCAAGGTGATCTATTGAGATGTTGAAAGAAAATGGTAAAATTCCTATTCATATAAAATTTTATAACTTTCTATTTTTCATATATACTGTACATTTTATATTGTGTGTTCACAGTTCTATTTTTAAGATTTATGAATCACAAAATCAATATATTGAGGACACATGCACAGAAGTTTTTTATACAAATTTTGGAGAACACTGATGTTCATTACTTGGTGCTATTGACTTCATTTGAGATTCAGTTATCTTGAGATCCTTGTTCTTAAAGAAAACAAAGTGATGTTTCAACATTTGTGCTGTTTTTCTTCATCCAAGAGAAGTAAACATGAAGGAAACATATAAATCGATGGTGTGCTGAGAAGTCAATAGTCAGCCAGATTCTACTGTGGTTCTTCTTTTCTTATTTGTTCATGCCGAAGTCTTTGAAGTTTCCAGGAAGGACCTTGCTATTTATTGTCTGTTCTTTGGTTTGTGATTCTCTCTGTGTCTGTAATTCCACTCCATACTCTTGTAATTGAATATATATTTAAATTGGTTTATCAAATATACAGAGATGAGCACAAATCACAAATGTTCCATTCAATGAACTATCAGAAAGAGAAATCCTTTTTAACCAATACTAACTTCATAATTCTAAATTGTCGCTCAAATATCACTTCATGTCCCTTCTCACAGTTCCCACCATCCTCTCTAAAGTAATGATTTTTCAGAGCTCTAACACTATGTTCTATTGCCTCGTTTTGATTTATATAAAAAGTGTAACATAGTACACATTAATTTTTATCTGCCTTCTTTGCTTTAACCTTGTCTGTGATGTTTGCACATAGCGTAGCTATCAAATATTAGTTTTCATTGCCTTATGGTATGCCATTAAATTTTTGAATATATCAGAACTTATTTATTCATTCTACTATTAAGGGGCAATTTGTATAATCTCCAGTTTGGAGCTGTTAAGAATACCCATTTTGAATTATTTATACGTGTCTCTTGGTGTACATGAGCAAGTGTTTCTTGGTCAAAAATACCAAAGCATTGAATGGCTGAGTCATAGAGCATATGAACATTCATTTTTTATAGATAATGTCAAACTGATATATAAAACAGGTACTGATGTAATTTCCTCTGGCAAAGCACAGAAAAAAATATAGATATAAGTAAAGGAAGATATAGTCCTATCTACAACAGTGGAGAAAAAGCACAAATTAACAAAATGAAAACAAAATAATAGTAGTGATATATTCATAAAATTAACTCAGTAACTAAGCGAACAGTGACATATAGACAATTTGAAAGTTCTTTTTTTTTTAAAGATGTATTTATTCATGAGAGACAGAGAGAGAGAGGCAGAGACACAGCCAAAGGGGGAAGCAGGTTCCACGCAGGGAGCCTGATGTGGGACTCGATCCGGGATCCCAGGATCATACAGTGAGCTGAAGGAGATGCTCAACCACTGAGCCACCCAGGTGTCCCTGAAAGTTCTCAATGCAATGAAAATACACATAAACACTACATAACAACTTAAGAAATATACATATACACACCCATAGTCCATTTTCAAAAATCGACTGTATACTAGTTATAAATCAATCACTGAAATAATATAGAATATGTTCTCTTACCAGAGTGGAATTAAGGTAGGCATCAATAAGAAAAATGAGTTAATTTACTTAGAAAACTGAGTCATAGAAAATATCTCAATGGAAATTATATCCCATAAAAAACCGACCTGAATAGCTATAATTGAAAAGAAAGACAATATCAAGTGCTGACAATAATAAAGAGTAACAGGACTTCCATTAAAATATAACTTCGTATTTCAACTCATCTCTTCCATGAAGACTTCTCTGCTCTTTCCTTCCTCAGTAGAATGAATACTTTTTTCTTTGTGTTTTTGCTATATCCTAAAAAGCATATTAATTTACATACATGTTTCCTTCACTTATCTGAGCTTCTTGAGGGCAGATATCTCACATATTTAGTAAAACCTCAAATAGGTAATAGTAATAAATGATTAATGAATTGGCTGAAAACTCTTTTCCTCCATTTATTATCAACTTAGGATCATTGCCTTGAAATTACACAGCATCAGAATGTACCAGAAATGTATATACAGTATCCTCACTTGTTTAGGAAAAGATAAGAAAAAAAATGAATTGACTAACTATACTAAGAATTTCAAGTCCTTTGTAACAAAATCTCAAACATCTTGGATACCAGGCTTCTGATAAAACTACTAAGTCTCTATTATTCTTTATTGTCTTATACTATTATTCTTTCTGAGCATAAGACAAGCAAGAACTTCTGTGTATATATATGAGAAAGGTACATCACATACACGTGGAAAAATCTATTACTAAATTTTCTATCATATCCACGTTGAAGCAAATGGTGGGTATTTGTCATTTCTAATAGCTGAGTAATATTCCATTGTATACATAAACCACATCTTCTTTATCCATTCATCTTTCGTTGGACACCGAGGCTCCTTCCACAGTTTGGCTATCGTGGCCATTGCTGCTATAAACATCGGGGTGCAGGTGTCCCGGCGTTTCACTGCATCTGTATCTTTGGGGTAAATCCCCAGCAGTGCAATTGCTGGGTTGTAGGGCAGGTCTATTTTTAACTCTTTGAGGAACCTCCACACAGTTTTCCAGAGTGGCTGCACCAGTTCACATTCCCACCAACAGTGTATGAGGGTTCCCTTTTCTCCACATCCTCTCCAACATTTGTTGTTTCCTGCCTTGTTAATTTTCCCCATTCTCACTGGTGTGAGGTGGTATCTTGAACACCAATAAAAATAAATAAATAAATAAAAATGTTTAAAAAAAATAAATTTTCTATCATAAAAAAGGAAAGAAAGAAAATAAATCAAAACAATACCATTAAAGTTAAAGTGATGAAAAGAAATGTGTTGGAGAAAGACTTTTGGGTAACATACCGTAGTGGAAAGATTATTTCATTATTTAAATTATATACTTCAATATATTTTAAAGGGACCTATACGTTCCAGAATATCCTCATGCTTACTTTTTTTAGAATGTGAGAAATTAAGAAAGAACATCCCCAGTGTCACAAATCAGGTCTCAACCGATACCAAAAGATGGGGATTGTCCCTTGCATATTTTCAGACCACAATGCTTTGAAACTAGAACTCAATTACAAGAAGAAATTTGGAATAAGCTCAAACACATGGAGGTTAAAGAGCATACTACTAAAAGATGACTGGGTCAACCAGGAAATTAGAGAAGAATTAAAAAGATTCATGGAAACTAATGAAAATGAAGATACAGCCCTTCAAAATCTTTGGGATACTGCAAAAGCAGTCCTAAGAGGGAAATACATAGCAATACAAGCATCCCTCAAAATACTGGAAAAAAAAACCTTCAAATACACAAGCTAACCTCGCACCTAAAGGAATTGGAGAAAGAACAGCAAATAAAACCTACACCAAGCAGAAGAAGAGAGTTAATAAAGATTCGAGCAGAAGTCAATGAAATAGAGACCTGTGGAACAGACCAACAAAACCAGGAGTTGGCTCCTTGAAAGAATTAATAGGATAAATAAACCATTAGCCAGCCTTATTAAAAATAAAAGAGAAAAGACTCAAATTAATAAAATCATGAATGAAAAAGGAGAGATCACCACCAATACCAAGGAAATAAAAATTATTTTAAAAACGTATTATGAGCAGCTATACGTCAATAAATTAGGCAATCTAGAAGAAATGGATCCATTTCTGGAAAACCACAAATTACCAAAGTGGAACAGGAAGGAATAGAAAACCTGAACAGGCCGATAACCAGGGAGGAAATTGAAGCAGTCATCAAAAACCTCCCAAGACACAAAAGTCCAGGGCCAGACGGCTTCCCAAGGTAATTCTATCAAACATTTAAAGAATAATACCTATTCTACTAAACCTGTTCTGAAAGATAGAAAGGGACGGAATACTTCCAAACTCGTTTTATGAGGCCAGGATCACCTTAATTCCAAAACCAGACAAAGACCCCACCAAAAAGAATTATAGACCAATATCCTTAAAGAACACAGAGGCAAAAATTCTCAACAAGATACTAGCCAATAGGATCCAACAGTACATTAAGAGGATTATTCACCATGACCCAGTGGTATTTATTCCCGGGATGCAAGGTTAGTTCAACACTCATAAAACAATCAACATGATAGATCATATCAACAAGAGAAAAAACAAGAATTATATGATCCTCTCAATAGACGCAGAGAAAGAATTTGACAAAATACAACATCCATTCCTGATAAAACTCCTTAGAGTGTAGGGATAGAGGGAACATTCCTCAGCATCTTAAAAGCCATCTACAAAAAGCCCATAGCAAATATCATTCTCAGTGGGGAAACACTAGTAGCCTTTCCCCTAAGGTCAGGAATACGACAGGGATGTCCACTCTCACCACTGCTATTAACCATAGTACTAGAAGTCCTAGCCTCCACAGACAACAAAAAGAAATAAAAGGCATTCAAATTGGCAAAGAAGAATTCAAACTCTCCCTCTTTGCAGATGACATGATACTGTAGAGAGAAAACCCAAAAGACTCCACCCCAAGATTGCTAGAACTCAAACAGTAATTTGGCAGTGTGGCAGGATACAAATTCAATGCCCAGAAATCAGTGGCATTTCTATACACTAACAATGAGACTGAAGAAAGAGAAATTAAGGAGTCAATCCATTTACAATTGCACTCAAAAGCATAAGATATCTAGGAATAAACCTAACCAAAGAGATAAAGAATCTACAGCCTAAAAACTACAGAATACTTCTGAAATAAATTGAGGAAGACACAAAGAGATGGAAAAATATTTCATGCTCATGGATGGGAAGAATTAATATTGTGAAAATGTCAATGCTACCCAGGGCAATTTATACATTTAATGCAATCCCTATCAAAATACCATGGACTTTCTTCAGAGAGTTGGAACAAATCATCTTAAGATTTGTGTGGAATCAGAAAAGAATAGCCAAGGGAATACTGAAAAACAAAACCAGAGCTGGGGGCAAAACAATGCCAGATTTCAGGTTGTACCGCAAAGCTGTGATCATCAAAACAGTGTGGTACTGGCACAGAAACAGATACATAGATCAATGGAACAGAATAGAGACTCAAGAAATGGGCCCTCAACTCTACGGTCAACTAATATTTGGCAAAGCAGGAAAGACTATACACTAGAAAAAGGACAGTCTCTTCAATAAATGTTGCTGGGAAAATTGGACATCCACCTGCAGAATGAAACTAGACCATTGGGAAAGATAAACTCAAAATGGATGAAAGATCTAAATGTGAGACAAGATTCCATCAAAATCCTAGAGAAGAACACAGGCAACACCCTTTTTGAACTCAGCCACAGTAACTTCTTGCAAGATACATCCACGAAGGCAAAAGAAACAAAAGCAAAAATGAACTATTGGGACTTCATCAAGATAAGAAGCTTGTGCACAGCAAAGGATACAGTCAACAAAACTCAAAGACAACCTACAGAATGGGAGAAGATATTTGCAAATGACGTATCAGATAAAGGGCTAGTATCCAAGATCTATAAATAATTGATTAAACCCAACAGCAGAAAAACAAATAATCCAATCATGAAATGGGCAGAAGACATGAACAGAAATTTCACAGAGGAAGACACAGACATGGCCAACAAGCCCATGACAAAATGCTCCACATCACTTGCCATTAGGGAAACACAAATCCAAACCACAAGACACCACCTCACACCAGTGAAAACGGGGAAAATTAACAAGGCAGGAGACAACAAATGTTGGAGAGGATGTGGAGAAAGGGGAACCCTCTTGCACTGTTGTTGGGAATGTGAACTGGTCCAGCCACTCTGGAAAACTGTGTGGAGGTTCCTCTCAAGGAATTAAAAATAGATCTGCCTTATGACCCAGCAATTGCACTGTTGGGGATTTACCCCAAAGATACAGATGCAATGAAATGCCGGGACACCTGCACACCAATGTTTATGGCAGCAATGTCCACAATAGCCAAACTGTGGAAGGAGCCTCGGTGTCCATTGAAAGATGAATGGATAAAGAAGATGTGGTCTATGTATACAATGGAATATTCCTCAGCCATTAGAAATGACAAATACCCACCATTCGCTTCAACGTGGATGGAACTGGAGGGTATTATGCTGAGTGAAGTAAGTCAATCGGAGAAGGACAAACATTATATGGTCTCATTCATTTGGGGAATATAAAAAATAGTGAAAGGGAATAAAGGGGAAAGGAGAGAAAATGAGTGGGAAATATTAGTGAGGGTAATAGAACATGAGAGATTCCTAACTCTTGGAAACCAACAAGCGGTAGTGGGAGGGGAGTTGGGCAGCAGTTGGGGTGACTGTCTGATGGGCACTGAGGGGGGCACTTGACAGGATGAGCACTGGGTGTTATATGTTGGAATATTGAACCCCAATAAATAATATACAAAAAATAACAGAAAAAAAAGAACATCCCCAGTGTGCTGGAGGCTGATAAATAATCTAAACAGTCTTGATTTTTCTGTGATGGATTGCTTTTGTCTCACATCATGGGCAGAGGAGCTTCACATGATCAAAGGGACACTTTTAGAGGGAGAAAATTAAATAAACAGGTAACTATAAAATCAATATCTCATTTTGGTTCATTAGTTAAGAGATAGCTTACTGCTCAAGGTGCATTCTTCACAGTCACTGTAATTTTCTAAGGGAGAGACCACTTCTATGAACCCTGTTTTGATAAAACAGTCCATGCCTGCCATTCACTATAATACCTGTTCTTGCCCTTGGTGGCCACAGCTTATTGGTTGAAAAAACAGCACCGAATTCAGGAATAATCTGTATAAATTGATCAGTGACATGTGAGGTGCTTTTCTTTAAAAGTTTATTCCATCGAAGGACCAGAGTAATTTACTGATTAATTATTTCTCTGAGAAATTTAAACCAAAGATGTTAGGCTTGTTAACTGATTGGAGGAGCAGTAAGTAACAGCTAGAGAACACAGGGAAAAGTTGGGATGTGTGAACAAGGAGTATAGTGGAGTTAGAAGGAGCCATGAATACGTTAGTGCCTCCAAAGATGTGTCAGCAACTGTTCTTTCATTGTATATGGATGCTTGCCTTATTCATTAAGAAATGGAATCTATCCCCTACTTTCCTCTTGTATCTAGGCTTGCCTCATGACTTCCTTCAATGAATAGAATGAGGTGAATGAAGCCTGGTTGCCTCTTCTTTTGCTCTTCAAGAGATTTGCCAAGGAAGAAGACTGATTATGCAGAGGTCATCATGATGTGAAAAAGCCCAAGCTCCTAAGATAGAAGAGGCCATACAGAGGAGTAGTGTGATAACAGACATATAAGTGAAAACTTCTTAGACCTCACAACCTAACCCGAGCTGAAGGCAGGCAAAGCAATTCCACATGGAGCAGTTGAACCATGCATCAGAACCTAGTCAACCAAAACCAAATCATGAAAAATAATTAATGATTGTTGTTTTATGTCAGTGGATTTTGGCGTTGTTACACAGCAATAGATAAATGTGAGCAACGAGTAAGAAGATATGATTAAGCAGAATTCAATATAACAACAACAACAACAACAACAACAAAATCTCCTGAGAGACTGATTGTTTTCTTTGGAAGAGGCAGAAACATCCAGGCTGAGACAGAAATGTGCTGAGCCGTGTTCAATAGCTGAGCCCTCATAAAGACACAAAGTCTGTTGCTGGATAAGGGAGTTAGCAGTAGTTGTGAACATCTTTAGTCTTTTTTTAAGACTTTGTTTATTCATGAGAGACACACACACAGAGGCAGAGACACAGGCAGAGGGAGAAACAGGATCCCTGCAGGGAGCCTGATGTAGGACTTGATCCAAGGACCCTGGGATCAAAAACTGAGCCTAAGGCAGATGCTCAACCACTAAGCCACCCAGGTGCCCCCAAACACCTTTAGTTTTAATGTATAGGTTATTTAAAAGGCTTCTGTTTAAAATAATCGTTCTTTCACTTCCCTCATCTTACCTATATTCTCCACCAAAACACACTGTTTGACATCTCTATTTTAAAACTAGCAAATACAAAATCAACAATCTAAACACTTTATAAAAAATAATTTAAAATAAGAGATGTTAAAGTAGAACTACAGATGAAACGGTTTAGATGGTCCAGTGGGATCTAGACGCTCCTTTTTCTGCTCTGCTATATATTTTTTTCTAAGTTCAGAATTACACTGTAAAATATAGTTAGAGAAGGGAATTTAGGCTGTTTGTGAAGTGGAAAATCACCTCAGTATACATTCTGGAAGACTTTTACAAGGCATTATTAAGGTTACTGTTAGAATTCTTTCATTCTTTTCTGGCTACTGGTCAGACTTCAGTTTCTTACCATAAAATGAAAAATTTCTTCATAAAATGATAAGGTGTTTGAATGTTCTTATGACATGGCACTTGGTTCCCTTAATAACTAAGAATATGAGCGAGAAAGACAACCCATGGTTGAAAACATAGTCTTGTATAACTTAATCTGGAACTATAGAGGGAACTACACAAAGGCATGAATACTAGGAAGTAGGAAACATTGGGGATCATTTTAGAACTTGGCTACAACAAATGCTCATTTGATCTAGGGAAAAAGGGGGGGTAATATTGCATTAGAGTAATATTTAAACGCAATTTCTCTAGATATAAATATTAAATTGTTTCCAGGCATTTTCTTAAAATAGTCACTAATTATTGAAGTAGATGAAGCTTTTCAGCTAATCTTTGTGTTTTGATTTTCATGTCAGGTGATAACACTATGATCTCTCATGGTTGATAGTAAATGTTGACGCTTATTTAGTGCGCTATATGCTATCATCAACGTTCTTGAAAAATGAAAATTTAGCATTTAATTTTTCAAAAACACACTCTCATTGTTTTGAGCTCATTACTACTGAAAACATTTATTGCAAGATAAGAAAAAAGGTGTTACCAAACAACAAACAATTGTAGTTCCTTATAATAAATGATCAAACCTTCACAGGAAGACTGCTCAGATTAATCACTATACATCTCCACAGCAGGATTGCTCAGCTTTTTATTTTCCCCCCCACTTTCTACTGACACCACCTACATACAGTGAGTCTAGTGGCTTTGTGCATCTTATCGATTATGACAGGGTCCATGGAAAGTCATCAAGTGTCCACCAGGGACAGTTGTAATGAATGCGTCCTCACACGTGCCCCAAGAGCCAAAAGAATTAGATGTGGCCAGCTGCTCCAGCCTAAGGGCATTTTGTTCTAATGTCTGTCCCCTGCATGTGCTCCTTTGAAGGGAGTCGCTAGTACTCCTGCTTCTGAACGGGATGTGGAAAAGAATGATGCATTCTGTGTGATTGTTTTTCACATCTAACCATGCATAAAACAGGAATTATTTTCTGCACACATTTCACACATGACTACAGAAAACCATGAAAGAAACTTTAAGTACAAAGTGGAGATCTAACAGCCCCTCCCAGCTTATATTAGTGTAACTTAACAACGATGCTTGGTTATGATTCCTTTTATATCAAGTTAAAAATCAAGCAAAACTATGGTGTTAGAAGTTGAAATACTGATTTCCTTTGCGGGGTACCAGCTAGAATGGGCTCAAGGTGTCTGTAAGTAGCTGGAAATCTATAGTCTGTAGGTTTCCTGTATCTTGATGCTAAAAGTATAATAAACTGTACATTTAAGGTTTTTAGACTTTCTTGTGTATAAGTTATACCTTAATTTTAGAATGTAGTTATGTTGAGGGGGGTAAATATAGGAAGTCAATGGAAAGGCACTAAACTAAAAGGAATACCAGGACAATAGGCACAAATCTAGATTGTGTCAATCAAAGGGTAAACCTGCATTTATACTTATGTTTCCTATATGCCTGGGGTCAAAGAACTCTAAAAGAACTTTGGTTTTATTTTCCTTCATGATCTCTTTTAATTTTTCAGCATTTCCCCTCCCCAAAATGACAAATCTCTCATCTTACATGCCAAAACAAAAAGTCATTCTAACCAAGTGCACAGCAATAAAACTTCATATTTACAGGTGTGTTTTATAATAGAAAATACCAAAAATACAAAAAATAAGATTTACTAAGCAAAAATGTTAGAGATAATTAGAGATTTATCTGCAGCATTACATGGTCATAAGAATCCACAGGCAAGATCCTTGGTCTCTGAAACAGTTGTTTCAATGTTTAATATTGAAATATATGTAAAAATTTTTGTTATATATTTAATGCCTAAAGTAAGATACATTTGCAAGTCAAATTCTAAATACCACTTGTTAATTCCAAAGACTTGTATATTCTAATTCTATAATTATCGGCAAATTAGAGAAAGAAGTTAGCATTATGCTGTGGTCATACTTAATCATCTTGCCTCTCAAAGATGTAGCAAAGTGACAGAACAGGGGAGTGCAACACAGCTAACTTATGAATTAGTGTTTCTTTTGTATTTCTGTTTTAAAAGAAAATAATTTGTGAATAAGAGCATACTTCATTTGCATTTAATTTTCACTATTAAAATCATTATCAGTTGATTTTTGAACGAGAAAGTGGAAGTGATGACTCCAGTCAGTGGAAATCTTTCGCCACATGGAAATTAACAAGACAATGTATTGCCAAATAATATTTTATACTGTCTGGCTCTTTACATTTTTCAGAGTGTTTGCATTTTATATTCCTTCATTGATCCTCAAAATAAGTATGTGCATGAGACAGGGTAACACTGTCCTCTCCACATGTTTGAGAAAACAAAGGCTGACATTTTTGAGCATGGAAGGACCTTAGGAGGTTCACATTCTGGTGATTTCTATCTTGTCAAATATATGACATGACTGCTTTTATGCTATTGTCTTTATTAATGATATAAAAATATTTTAAGCAAAAAATATTATATTTGACAGCAAAAACACAAATAGTCTCTGTTGCAAATACAAAGTATTGTATTCTCATGTTTGGTAGACAATATTAAGGTGGAAGTGACAAAGTCTATTTTGGCTTTAAAAAAGGAATCTGTATTCTCTAGTGACTAGAAGGTCATCATGGAGACCTGCAGTGTTTAATTCCATTCCTGATTCATTCTTTCACTGGCCTCATGTCAACTTGAAAATTTACTTCCATTTCTCATACTGAAGATGGTCTACCTATGACTTGTTGAAACCCCAGAAACAAAGAATTCTGAACCCTGCATGCATGATGACTTTTGAGATCTATGGGAATCAAAGTTGCTTGCCTCCTCCCAGACTATTCAGATCAGCACAGAGTCAGGATACAGAGCTAATGGCTCTGGAAACATGCATCTAATTAGCAGTGCAATGAGGAGGTGGACCTCAGGAAAATAGAGGCTGAGGTTTAAATTCTGACTCCACTTGGGAAGACCCAATGAATTGCCTGCCTCTCTCAGACATCTGTAAAATGGAGAGTATTAATAATTATTTGCAGGATTACCAGAAGAATTAAATGTGGAAAATATTTTCAAAGGGCCTGGAAAACTCTAGAAATGACACCTATTATAACAGGTGGGATAGGAACATTAACTGTAGGAAGTATAAAATAAAGGTGCTTCAGGTAATAAAGATAGAAACTATTGTTCAAGGACAAAGGGAAGATCAGCTACTTCCCCAGTCTCTCTCTTGCTACCCCATAATGACTGAATAATCTTTGTTCCATAATGTCATGTTTGCATAGCTCTCTGATTGCAAGCACCACATAATTACAAAATGACTGTGTTAATGGAAGATTTAGATCATTTTTTAAAAAGTAAAGTTTTCACATTTTGCATCTAAATTTATTGATTATGCATAAAGAGGTCAGGAAAGCCTTGTGGCTTTATTAAATTGATCGGCATCTAATAACTTAATTATCTACAGAAACAGATGTTACTTCAACTGAAAACAAATTAACTTACACACAGGGAAGAAAATTAAAGCATCGAACACTGTGGAGATCTTTAAAATGACCACATCGAGGTTAAAAGGAGAAACAACAAAACATCAGGATTCCTGATTCGGACTCAACTCTGTTTAATGTGTTCTGAATTGTTTTCATCTTGAATATTTTTTTTTTATATCTCATTTGGCTCCGGTTTAGGGTATTGTGCTTGCACACACACACACACACACACACACACACACACACACGGATTTTTGTGCTATTAAAATCTAAGAAGAGGGATCCCTGGGTGGCGCAGCGGTTTAGCGCCTGCCTTTGGCCCAGGGCGCGATCCTGGAGACACGGGATCGAATCCCACCTCGGGCTCCCGGTGCATGGAGCCTGCTTCTCCCTCTGCCTGTGTCTCTGCCTCTCTCTCTCTCTCTCTCTCTCTCTCTCTCACTGTGTGCCTATCATAAATAAAATAAAATTAAAATTAAAAAAAAAATCTAAGAAGAGATACGGGTGTTTACTTCTTTCAGCTTCCTCACTGAATTCTGATCTTATTTGTTCTGGAAAAGGAAATGGCATTGCCCAGCTCTGTCCAGCATTTTGAAAATAAAATCAACCTAAGAGCAACTTCTAATACAAAGAGTTTCCGGAGTTTCTTTCTTCTCTGATATTTCAGCCTTTTCTCAGAACATTTGCTTCCAGGTTATTCTTCTGTTGTCTGCTGTCTTGGCATCAGATTCATTGTTAACTTTGTCCCCCAAGAAAAGGATCAGGTCAAGCATTTCTTGTCAATCCATTTTTCTCAGTATATCCTTGGCTTTCCTTTAACATTGAGCCAGTTCACGGTATGATAGTGATGTCTCAGTTTGCCATGGACAGACACATTTTCTGTCATCCTCTGTCATCCTCTTTACCTTGATGATGCTGAGCGTTATTTCCATCTTGGGGGAACATCTGATGTGTTTGTCTTGTATTCAAAAGGTAGAATAGGGTTATTTTTTAAATTACTAACAGGTTATAGTCATAAAATCACAGGAAATTAAAGTATAAAAAGACTTAAATAATTAATTAATTACTAATTAATTTCTAGCTCCTCTATCATGCATAGATGGAGAACTGAGGCCAAATTATATTAGCTGATGTGTCTGAGATCATAGGCAGAAAGTCTGATTTTGTCAGAAGTAGAACGTGGAAATGCTGCATCTGAGTGGATTGAGGGAAAGAAGCTGAATCTGGGAGGATTTCTCCAAGACTAGGTGTTGAGGAACATGGTGATTCAGGAAATAGAGCCAAAATTCAAGGTCATCAATGATGGCAAAGATTGACAGGGGCAACAAAAGGCACATCAGAGGAGGGAAGCAGTGAAGTGTTGGGGACAGGAGGCAGAGTCTGGAACTCAATTGAAGGTTAGAGGAAGCAGAGATACTCAGCCTACCTTTCTCTTCATTAATACCTATAATAACTACCATTTAGTGAGAAGTTACTGAAGCATTGTTCTAAGTCCCTAATTTGTATTAGCTCATGTATCCTTGCAACAACCCTGTGGCAAGTATTTTTTTATCTTCCTTTTACAGATGAGATCTGAGGCACAGATGGCTTCCCAAGGCATATAGCATGCCAGGAGATGAGACAGGGCTCATATTCTTCCACTTTTTTTCCTCTTTGCTTCTGATTTAGTCCTGATTCCCTTGGCAGGAGAGAGAGGCACTTACATCTCTTCTATTTGTATTTCTTAAAGATATATTAGAAAGACTTTCTGCACCCTCTGGATGGCCCATGAAGGTGAGTGGAGCCCAGATCTCTTATAACTGGGGCTCATTTCTCCAAAGGCTAAGAGCTTGGTGCTGGGCTTCTGGGATATTGCTATAGTCCCCTCCACATTCATGATAAATAGGGAAACCACAAAATCTAAGACAAACAGGTCAGTCTGCTTTCAAGGGGAAAATATTTCTTACGTGTTGGTGATTTCAGTTGGGGAAGGTCCTCCAAGACCTCTTGCCCATTTTGTAAGGAGGAGTGCAGATTTGTTGGTAATGCCTGCTCTGCAACAGTCTACATTTCTCAAGGCCAGGGACCCTGGTATAAACATTAGTGGTTATATAACAAGGCTGTTCTTAAGCAGAATTAGGAAGCAAGTAAAGTTATTCTCTACCATCTCGTCATCAGACAGAGAGAAAGTACTCATTGATGGTCATATTGCTTATGACAACAATTCCAACCATATCTCCAACCCTCACCATTGAGGATAAAAACTCTTCATCATAATTCTTTTTTAAGTAGTCATCACATTTCTATGAATTAAATATTACTATCCCCATTTTTAGATGAATGTAATGAGCCTCAAAGCTCAATCACCTGCCTCTGAAGTGGAAGTCCTCTATTCCTCCTCTGTTCCTGAATTGCTGTTACTACCCCAATGCTACCTCTCTCTTTGACTTTATGACTCACTTCTGAGCCCTGATTTTGTTTCCCAGAGTTTTCTAAATCCCAACAGCATCTTGATACTGAACTTGTATAAGATGTAGAAGTTGAATTATTCATTCAATGAGATAATTTTAGTATCAAATGGGATAGAAGTTTACATACATACTGCCAGCATAAGTGTATCTTGGGTACAGTAGTTTTATTTGTGGCACATATTTTGAACACTCTGTAAGCAGAATAGCTTTCTTCCCTTTTATTCTTTCTTAGCACTTGGACTGCATAATCATTATATAGACATATAGATACATAGTTCAGTCTTCTCAGTTTGGAATCATGAAGTATTTTCAACTCAAACACACTAATGGTAACAGTAGCAGGGGGGGATCTGGGAAGATGAATAACTTTACATTGGAAAAGTATTGACTGTTCATTAACTCACTTGCTTATCCATCCAGTCTTTTGACAAATGCTTCCAAATTCCTAACACATCCCAGCCTTGTACTAGGAACTGTGGCTACAGAGAAGAGTGTTTTTCGCCAACCTACCCACCTACTATGACCTCATAGATAAATAGGAGCGATAAACATAAAAATGTATATAACAGCACAATCATTACTTGCAGGAAGAAGCCCACAGTGCCACTGGAACACCAGACACAAACTCTTCAGTTTTCTCAGAAAAGTTGGAAGCAGAACTAAATCTTCAAGGAGGCAAAGGAGTTACGGCATTTTGAAGAGACAGACATGCCACATAGGGCAAAAAAAAAGTCAGAGACTATTGAGGGTGTCCAAAGTTATTTGATGCTTATGTTGATGAGGATGAAGGTATGGGTGTATATTTTGGGAATGGAGAGTGATGAGGTTGGAGAGTAGTATTAGCTTGGAGGGTCTTATTAGAGGAAAGACAGGGGAAAATGCAGAAGGATTGGTCTCATCTTTGGGGGAGGAAATAAAGATTCAACTATAAGATTAGTGTGTGTCAAACACCATTTCAGGTTTCATTCTCCGGAAGCAGATATTAAGATAGAATATGATAGGCAGGGTATAACTTAGGAATGACTATCTGTAGAAGAGTAGGTGAGAGATAGGACTATGCAGAAAGAGAAGCTGAACTGTGACAGAAGCCTGACAAAGCCTTAGCCAATCCCCCTAGGAGCTTTTGTGTCCATATAGGAACACATAAGGACAGTCAGGACTTTACTGCTTTGAACTGAAATTGGTTGACAAACAGTCATTGGATATGGACTGCTCTGGACAGATAAGTCCTTGGACAAGCCAGTTTTTTGCAACTGGGCCTAGTAACTATCTGCTGACCACACACTCAGCAGCTGGAGCATCAGGGACTTTGTGCTGCATAGCTCAAGGCTCACCCCAAACACCTAATACAGGGTGTTTATGAAACCCAGATTTCATATTTTTTCTCACAACTCCATCAAATTGTCCAGATTGGGAGACTGAGATTCATGAGAATCCATTGTTCATGGTTACACAGGCTGCTCCTGATGACTTTGCGTCTGCTACCTTTACCACACTTCCCACTGCTAGGAAGCAACTTGTGCAACATGAAAAGTATCAAAGATCTATAAATCTTTTCTAATAATGGATTACAAAATTCTAAATATTTTCAGGAAAGAGTGAGTTCAGCGTGGTTTGGAAATTTTCAGCGAGGTCAGAATTTTATTGGGTCAGAATTATAATTGGATTTCTATAAACAAAGTGCTTCCAAAAATAATAATGCCATATTACGGGACAAGACTTATGTAGTCACTCACTTGAAGTCAGTATCAAAGCTTGGTAATTACTACCAGGGTCAGAAATTTAGAAACCCCAGAGAATAATGCGCATAGAAACTCTAAATTCATTACTAAACTCGTTTTAAAAATCATATTAAAAATAGCAAGAACAAATTCAAAGTACTGTTATCGCTTACTCAGAATGGTTAGAACTGCAGTGAAATGTAGTCTACAATGACATTTGCTTTTTAGCATACAATTTCCACTTAGCTATTTTCCCTAACATTTATCTGCACATTCTTTTAGATAACCTAGATGTTACACCACAGAAGACAGGGTCAAATGGATCATAGATTCACGTGTAAGAAAAACAGGAACCCTCCAGAGAGTATAATGATTTGTTTCAGTGAGATGGAGTGGGGCAAGGAGAAGAAGTGTTACGGTGTATTAGCTAATGCTGCTCAATAATTTACCAATCAATTAAAATGCCATTATTATTCTCCTCTGCCACTTAGCTTCTGTGATATTTAAAGGTCACATGGGCGCTATTGGGGAGGACAGCTATTAGCAGTTACATGAAAATAGCATTTCCAATCTCTGTAATAGGGTGTCAAGGTAATTTGTGTCCTAGTTCAAGTTACACTCATCAGCACACAAGGGCAGATGTTTGACAAATGTAGTATACTAAAGGAAACGAGAAGAAAAAGTACTCAAAGGCCTGATGAGGGTATGGATAATCAGAGAGACAAAATGGCCTATGATATTATGTAGTTTTTTGGTTTTTTTTTTCAACTGGGGACAGATACTTCCTGTCTGGAGGGAATCTTCAGGATCCACTGTGATATTGATTCTTCATCTTCATTGACTAGATTCTAATCATAGACTAGTGACTTGTCTGAGATCATAAACAGTTTAGCTCTAATTAAAACTGTGTATTAGGGCACCTGGGTGGTTCAGTCAGGCAAGCATCTACCTTTAGCTCAGGTCATGATCTCAGGGTCCTGGGATTGAGTCCTGTATGGGGGCCCCCTCACTCAGTGGGAAGTCTGCTTCTCCCTTTCCCTCTGCCCCTCCCCTAGCCCATGATCTCTCTCTCTCTCTCTCAAATAAATAAATAAAATCTTTTTAAAAAACATGTATATTAATTATTTAGTAAATATAAAACTACTCATTAAATAATTAGTAATTAACAAATAATAAATGATTATTAATACATAGCTTTTATTGGGCATTTAATATTTGCTAAGGGTGCTAAGAGTTGTATTAGACACTTTGCATGCATATCCTCTATCATAATAATAACATAAGCAATAGAGTACATTATCTCCATCTTGTAGACCAGAAAACTGAGAAAGAGATGCTAAGTAGCATGTTTATAGTCTCATGAGTAATAAGTGATGAAGCCCTGGGCCAGTATTATTAAAACTTCACAGCTCCCTTAAGTACTTATGGTATGTTATTTGGAATAACATTGGAATTGGTATGTTATTTCTATTTTTCCCCCAAATATGTGCTGAATTTTTCTAACTCTTTATATTATAAGTGACTTGTAGAGGTGAGCTGGTTCTTTGATGTGTTCATTTAACAAAATAATCTAATTCACACCTAGATATACAACATATGTTTAGTAAATGGTCATAGAGAAGACTTATGGATATTTCAACTTGTACTTTGAACGGCCACTTAGTGAAAGAAATGGTGTTGTGTCTTCACATTCATATACTACTCTCCTGCTTCTTCAGTGTTGATAGAAAATGTTACCCATGCTAAACTATTACTGAAGAGATGCCTTAATTTGAAAATTTGGGACTATCTGTGCACAAACATTCATCTCAACTCTGGTTGACTAAATACAGTCGGATTTCTCAACAAATAGTAAGGTAGCGTACCATAGTTACCCGTTATTACTTGGAATTTTCTTTTGACTAAAAGGTCCATCTTCTGAAAGTATCCAGTATCCAGTATTTGCATGGAAACATAACCTGAAGTTCCCCTTTCTGCTCAGCAAGGTCTCACAGGAATGGGGTCTCGGAGTCAAGCATGGTGGGATTGGCCACCTTGTTCATCATCAGGGATGAATGAGATACATATCCCTTCAATGCCCCTTGTTTTCCAGGTCTTTATTTTCCACCTTACTCTTGAAGGCCATTCTCTCCACAGCAGGAACATTGAGAAGGGCATCCATGGGAAAGGCATAAGATTTACTGAAGACTTGGAATTTAGAAAATTTTGAATGTGAGGATCAGCTCTACTATTCCAGGACTTCATGAGTTGATGCAAGCCATCTATACAGGCTGAGTCATAATTTCCTCCTAGAGATAATATCAATCTTGTAGGTTTTGTTTTTAAAGAATTCAGTGAGAAAAATAAAATTATTACTGCTTTTCCTTATGCACTATGGGTTCCAATTATTTTAAACTAACTGAGTTCTCTGGAGTTGAAATATTTTCCCTCATTGTCCTCATTCTTCTTATCACATATTTTCCCTCCTGCTTCAGAGTCCTTCCCCTGCTTCACCTGCCACCAAAAAGTCCAAGCACTTCATAAATGAATTAATAGCTCTTGGAGAATAGAGGGAGATGATTAAAAAAAATCTAAGGGATTTTTTTACAAACTTTATTTTATTTCTTCTACATATTAATGGAATGCAAAAAGCATCTAATGGAGATTTTTGTCAAGAAATAATTAGATATTTATCATCTTATATTTCATTAATGAAATTGGTTTTCTTATCACAATATTTTAATTGACATTTAAAAAATATCCTCATTACATAGTATTTTAAATTATAGCTGAAATAATCTGTGTTGAATGCCTCTATCATTTTAAGGTGAAGATAGAAACTTGAAAAACCATTTGAATTTCTAATTGAAAAATAATTGGGTTTAAAAGAAGGGAATTATGATAATCATTAGGTGTGATAAAAGAGGGGTTGATGCTGAATTTTCAATTATGAATATAAAGTATAATCTCAAGCATGTGCTGGAGAACAACTTTTATGTGCAATGCTTGTGTTTTACAGACCTCCAAAATGACAGATAATGATGTGAGAAATCAGGCAACAGAAGAAGGCCATAGAGATTACGCTAAAATTTTGTCATCTAGAAAAACCTCAAGGGTAAGGATGAACATTTTTTTTAATCAAAAAATATTTTAAAGACTAATAACATTAGGGTAATTTCTAATGTCAAACAGATGAGGTGAAGCTCCTGAAGGATACTCCTGCCACTACCTCTTTCCCATTTCACGGTGTCATAACAAGAGATTGCAAGGTTTGATGTCTCCAATCTTTCCCTGATCCAGAGAATACTTCTCTCTCCTTCACTTTCCCCAAATAACAGCTTTACTGAAATATAATTCACATTCTCCAAAATTCACCCTGTATAGTGTAAAATTTAATGTGTTTTTTTGTATATTCACAGAGTTGGGCAACCAACACCACTATCTAATTTCAGAAAATTTTCATCACCTCCAAAAAGACACTTTGTATACATTAGCAGTCATTCACAATTTGCCCCTCCCCATCTCCTGGAAACCACCAGTCCATCCTGTTTCTATGGATTTGCTTAGTCTGGCCATTTACTATAAATGGAATCATGTAATACATGGTCATTTGTATCTGGATTCTTTCCTGTATCATTATGTTTTCAAGGTTTATTTGGCAGCATATATAGTAGTAGCATAGATCAATACTTCATTCCTTTTTTTCTTTTTAAATTTTTTTTGTATAGTTGACACACAGTATCACATTAGTCTAAGGTGTACCACATAGTGATTCAACAGCTCTGTATCTTCTGCTCTGCTGATTTGATTTTAGTAACCATAGTGGGTATGAAGAAGCATTTCATTGGACTTTGAAGCATTTCATTGGGACTTTGATTTGCATTACCCTAATTAATGATACTCCTGGGATTATTGGTCATTTGTATATATTCTTTGAAGAAATACCAATTCAAGTCCTCTACCCATATCTACATTGGATTACTTACAAAAGTTCTTTGTTCTGTATACTTGTATGATTTGTAAATATTTCCTCTGATTCTGTAAATTGACTTTTAAATTTGACTTTTTTTATGGTACAGCACAAAATTTTTAAATTTTAATGAGGTTCAACTTATCTATATTTTCTTTGGTAAATATACTTTTAGTGTTGTATCTTAAGGGTCCAATATCTCAATATCTTACAGCTCCCTTTTTTCCTAAGAGGTTTTTTTTTTTCAGTTTTGCATTTACATTTATGTCTATAACCATGTTATTATTTTTGCTTATGATATAAGGTAAGAGTTGAGCTCTATTCATTTATACATGAATATCCCAGTTGTCTCAGTGCCATTCTTAAAAAAGACATCTCATTGTCCTGATACCCTTATTGAAAATCAGTTGCCATAAACTTAAGATTTTATTTATTTTTGGACTCTTAATTGTATTCCATTGATCTATATATCAAGCTTTATGCAATTACCACACTGCCTCGGTTACTATAGCTTATAAGATTTTAAGTTGGGAAGTATGTATCATCCAAATTTGGTCCTTCTTTTTTAAGATTGGTCTAGCTATTTTTAGGTCCATTGTATTTCCATGTGAATTTTTTTATATGAATTTTAATATGAATATGTTACTTTCTACAGAAATATCAACCAAACTTTTGATAGGGAATATGTTGAATCTGTAGATTAGTTTTGGAGGACTGATGCCTTAACAGTATTTATACTTCTCATCCAAAAACATGAGTATCTTTCCATTTATTTAAGACTTTTTAAACTTATGTCAACAATATTTTTTAGTTTTTTATTATACAAGTCTTGTATTTCTCTTATTAAATGTATTCCTTAGTATTTTATCCTATGGAACATATTATAGATGTAATTGTTTTCTTAATTTCTTTTTTGGATTATTCATTGCATGAATATATAAATGCAATTGATTTTTGTATTTTGATCTTTTATCCTGCAACCTTGTACTCTTTCACTGGTTCTAACAATATGTTTTCTGGATTCATTAACATTTCTGCATACAAATTCAGGTCTTATATGTAGACATATCTACATGTCAAGATATTTTACATTTTCCTTTCCAATTTATAATCCTTTAATTCTTTATTACTTCATATCTGTTTACTCTGACTAGAACTTCCAGTAGAATGTTGACCAGAAATGATAAGAATGGACAACCTTGCTTTATTCTAGGTAGTAATATTAGTGTATGGATCAGCATTTCCTATGTCTTTACATGTCTCATAATTTTTCTTGAAACATTTAATTAAAATAATTAAGTAAACCTGTAAATCCTACTTTTTCCCTCCTTCCAATGTTTGTTGTCATTGTCATCGTTTTTTGTTGTTTAGTAACTTTTGAATTATTCTGTAAACTGCATGTTGTTTTTCATGTATGATTCTAGGCTCTGCTTAGTTAACTTAAGATCAATAAACTAAAAGGCAGAGATTTCATTAAATACCTTGAATCAGCAAATCTCTTAGCCTTGTTGAGAATCTTTGTGCTCATACTAAGGTAAATTTTCTACACTCCCGTGGCTTGCAATTCTGCCTTAGTCTTCACTCCCTGTTGGCACAGAATCCCCAGGTCACTCAGTGATGAGAGCTAGGGCTTTTCCCCATGCATGCATACAGCCCTGGGCATGCACACCACCCTAGGCATTTTCCTGGCCTTCTAGGCTCCCAGGAACATCTCAGAACTTCTCAAAGTCCACTATGGACATATCATTCCCCAGCTTTCCTTTGTGTTTCTTGATCATCCTTTTATTTTCCCCAACTTTTATCATGATGTCAGATCATTCTAATGTTAAACAACTGCAGCTTATGTTTTTTAATATTATTTTATCTTTTTTTAAGATGTCCTGTGGAAATAGCTATTTTCCCTGAGCAAGTTCAGAGTCAGAAAAAGTAAAGAAAAATCTTGAATGGGGAATTTCTAGGGAACTCCCAGATAGGTTAAATAATGATAATTTACTGGAAATTGAATTGCTTTTGCAGCCCCAAATCCTTTCTGGTTGCTTCCAGGCTGCTGGTTTTGAAAGTTACTCTGATTGAAAGGTTTTCATGTTGACCATGGTTTTCATCTTGACCATGGAGCTGAGATGAAGGGGTTGGAAGTAGGATGAGCTAACACACCAGAAAGATTGCTGTTCTTACTGAGATTCAGTCACTTTTCTTAAATAAATGTTCCTCAGATTGTTTTACACTTTTGTTAATTTCCAAAGTTCTGAAAAAGTTTATTTTGATAATTTTCCCACCATTTTTGTTAATTTTATGGATGATCCAGAGCTTGGAGACTCTTACCCTACCGTTCCCGAATTGCTTCCTTCCCAATCAAATTTTTAACCTCATGTCATCTACATTCTGCATTAGCTTTCCTTTGTTTTCCCTCTCCCTCCTGTAGGGACTCATGTGAGATCCTGTCTTTCTGTCTAAAGTCCTGGATATAAGGCTGCAAGGAGGAAATACTGGAATTTGCTGAAGAAATGCTTTTGAAGGTAGTCTTAAAAGTGAGATATTTTAATGAAGATATCAAATCTTGAGCACACATTTGAAATGCAGTCATAAAAATCTTCCCTCCCTGTCTCCTTGGTTAATAGCACTAGGTATTCATAGTAGGATAGGAGTTGCAATGTTGATGGAGACTTGTTAATGTGGAGAATATCTTGAGTGAAAATTGTAATTATATTCATGAAACCTCACTGAAAAGTTTTCTTTTATTTTTGACCTGATTCTCTGTCCAGTCACCTTCCAGGTACCAACACCATCAAAAGGCCAGTAAAAGCTGCTGAGATCCGAAGGGCAAATAAGTTGTCTTAAGAATTCCATGGGATTACTAAGGGGCCATGTTATTAACTAGGAAAGGAGCACCTGCTGATTACTGAATTTCCTTGACAGAGAAAAGATTTGGTCTCTGCTGTTCACCAGACACATGATCCTGAAGCAATGCTTGCATTTTCCTGGGCTTCATTATCATCATTTGCACAATGACTATCTGGCCAAGTCTCCAAAATTTATTATCATACTGCTGTTTTTTATCATTACATTCTTGTTATACTGTATATTATATAATATATACATATATATATACACATGTATAATGTGCATGTATAATGTGTGTGTATATATAAATAATTATATATATATACACACATATAAATTTAAATGACTGTTAGAGCCACCGATAACCATAGGACACCTGTTAAAGAAAATTCAATGGCACTTCCTAGAGATGGAAAGGGAGACTTTTTTCAGGACCATCATAAGTATAGAGACCACTACAGTGGGATCTTACAGTCAGGGACAGATTTGGGCTCAGCCCTGAGCACAGCATGGGCAAATGGGGGTTTTAACCAAGGAGCAGGGTGGGACAGGGGATCGAAAATTACTAAGAGGAGATATCAAAGGCAAAGTGTTTCTGGCTAAATTGATTTAACAAGGTTCTTGCTGAATATATGCTAGATTTTACCTATAGGATGGTGGAGGATAAGGGACCTGATGAGCTATCAGGTGGGAGTTCTGGTTAAACTGACTTAGCAGGATTCTTACCCAAACCATATTTTACAAGGAAGCGCACAGATGTGCTAAGAGAAGATAAACCTGACATGATAATATTTACTCTAGCAAGGCTCTGTTATAGCCTCAACTGTACACAGTACTGCTGCATGGGACACTCAGAAAAGAAGTTGATCTTCTACACAACTGACCTTCTTTCTGCCTCTCTTCATGAAAACTATTCTCAGTACCACATTTCTGATCCAATGAGTAGGCTGCATTATTTGATTCATGGAAACACTCTTCTCACTGAACTACTCTTTGTTCCTCCAGCTCAATCTTCCTTGAAAATCTTTAACTCTAAAAGCTTTGACAACATGTAATTTGGAGGTTCTCTTTCCTGTCTTGATCTTTGTTACTTGTGATGGGTTCTCTATCCCCACCACTGTTTGTCTTAATGCTCACATTTTGTTCTGGTCAGGTTAAGAAGGACACCTGATTTAAACCTCTAGTTGTGTTAGAACCTTTCACATGATCACATCCAGTTCCTACACCCCAGGTGGATGCTTTGCTGGACTCCAGACTCAGCTTGTTTTTGGCAGAATGTTCACTTCTCCCACTTCTATCCATCCTCATCTATATCCTTTCTTGTCTCAGAGCTTCACATTCACCCATTCACTGGTCAGAAGTCCACAGGTTATCTTAGACTCCTTCCTCCCTTCCCATTTAGCCATATCAGTCATCAAATATTAGCCACCAATCTTATTTTGAATGTTCTTTAAATCAATGCCATTCTTATATATGTATATGTATATGTGTATATATATATATATATATATATTAGCCAGCATGAAGCATCTAAAATATAAATTGACCATGTCACTCCCCTGGTGAAAATCACCAACAGCAGGAAAATTTATATACTCAGGCCTCTGCTAGTTGGCACCAGTCACTCTGTTTTCACCCTGAACTCCTGATCTAATGAATAATCAAGTATGGCTGAAACAAGAACTATTTATAGAGAGGTTTTAGTGTTACAGACAATAAGGAAATGGAGAGTAAGAAAGAGTTTACTGAGGAAACTTATTGGAGCTTAAATCTGTAGGCTGAATAGAAGTTAATTAAGTAAAGTATAGAAAGTGTTATGCAGGGGTATGGTGATATTCTGAGTAAAAGAAACAGCATATGCAAATATCTTGTGGCAGTGGGGAGTTTGGGTTTTTTGAAAAAATATAGGAAGATTGCTATGGCTAGAATCAAAAATCGAGGAAAAGAATGTCATGAGAGAAAGCTGCTTATAAACTCAGAAGGTTATTATTATTGTTATACATTTTAGTTCACGAAATAAGAAAACACACAAAAACTAAAATTCAAACCAGTTCTTCTGATTCAAATTGAAAGCAGTGCAGTAATATTCCAACTGTCATATTGCAATATATATATGTATATCTCGATTATACATGAGGGAGGAGAGAAAATGATCACATTTTGAGTGCTTAGGGAAAGTTGAGTTTGAGCAAACACACACAAACAAATAGAAATAATTAATAAATGTGAGATAACTTTACACCAAAGCCATACAAGATGACTTGAGAAGAACTATTATACTTTCATTTAGGGTGCTCTTCAAAGTGGAGAGCACATCGAGGACATGCTACAGTATGGTGTCCAGTCAAGGTTGAACATATCAGGGCAAAATCTCACAAACTACATTTATTTTAAAAAAATGTCCACAGAAAATAAGCTTCAGTGATAAATCTGGGTTCGTATTCTATTATAAGTGGAAAACAGCCAGTTTTGCATCTTGCACAAGCACTTTCAATCACTTTTAGGGCCATGTGGTTGCCTTCTCTGGCAATGAAAAAATTAAAACATATAGATTCAATAACAATCCCTAAGTATTGGCGTCAAGATTGTTTATGGTGCCTAATTTCATTCAGGGCTGAGCTGAGGCAGGTAGGTTGTGGTCTAAAGGTCACAGAAAGCTGCATCTCCTTATACTGCACTTCACAGACATTACTGAAAATGCATTCTATTTAAATAGCTATTTGGATAATTAGATATGTCCAATCAGTAGAAGAAAACCACAAAAACAATCATTTGATGAGAAAATCCTCACATTTAGAATGCACTGGTGTCAGAAAGAAAGAAAATGATTTTATTTTCAAAGCAGCTGGAGTTTGGGGAAAAGTGCTGAAAAATCAATTTATTTTCAAAGGAATGGGCTAGACTGATTATGCATTTGTTAGTTCCATTGGCACTGTTTGGATACAATATAGATGCATTGATTTTCATGCATATGTGATATGTCTTTTTCTTACACAGAAAATATGGTGTTCACAAAGAAGAGATGAGATTTTTTTGGTGGTTAAAATAATAAATTCAACTTTCTGTTTTCATCTTTTAAAGTTATTTTCCTTCTGAGCTTAATCAGGTATTTGTTATTTATTATGGGGAAACACTTACCCAAGATAATTAATTTCAGCAGAGGGTCATACCTCATACCCCTCATTTTACAGCTTCATCTTTAAAGGCAATTTTGGGAATGGAAACAGGGAAGACAAGTCACTGCACAGACAAGCTGTTTTATTAATGGAGGGTCAGACTAGGAGAGGGTTGCTTATTCTGATTCTACAGGAAAAGGAGAGTTTGTTTGGTCCCTTCCATATTGTGAGGCATTCCAGCAAGACCCAGTGCCCTCCTTGTACTCATCCCCGATCTCCATGTGCCCTGACTTTCACCCCCACCCCAAAGACACTTAACCTATGTTGTAAAAGTCTTATCTTTGGGAACCTGATGTTGGTCTGGCTGGTCATTTACAAGTGTGCCTGTGAAGCGGAGTTGCCTAAGAATTAGTTTAAAATGAAGATCCCATGACAATGTTCAATACATAACAAAGAAGAATCTAATAGAAGTAGGGAAAAAGAGGTATCAAATAGGGTCTCAGAAACTGCTGTCTGAAAACCTCCAGTTGCTTATGACATAGTTGGCTTTTGAATTTCAGGATTTCTGTGGACTGGTTAGATGCAAAAGGGGTCCCTAAAAAGCTTAGGTTTCCTAAGATCTTCTTTTATACACTTTATAGTGTCTTCGTCCAGTTTAATGTTTACTTAAAAGGCCCCTAAGGAGGGGGATAAATTATGGTCACTTGATTCAATATAATTTCTTTATGTTATTTTAACTTTTCCTTAAACATTACCACTGTATATATAAATTTGAAGATAACAAGGTCTTTGTGGAGATTCTTACATATTAAGAAATGCTTTTGGTTGGTTACCACTGAGAGATTCTCAAAGATCCTGGCATCTCTAGTCACCCCTTCCCTTTGACCTGCATTGAGAATGTAGGGGTTTTAGATTTGCAAATTCATGACTGGAGACAATTTGAGCTGGCCACAATTGCTATCAACTGTTTTTATAATGTGCAAGAAATGTCTTATATACTTTTTGTCATTTGACACTCACATAAGGTGGACTTCTTTTGTATTTCTATTATTTAAATGCCAAGATGTTTTTTCAATACCACCTAAATATCAAACTGTAGCTAATTCTACCTACTTGCAATGAAAATGCCCTATGTGACATAATATACATCAGTGAGAAACAAATCTAGGCTACTCTCTTCCATGGACAGAGATTAATGAAATTGAGTTTTGAAAGCTCCTATATGCTCCTCATGTGTGAACCTAGGGATGGAAGCTCACCTTGGAATCTGAAGTATAGATCTGCAACCAAGAAGGGGCAAAAACTTTTATCTTAGCAACATTTTTTGCTTCATCATTCTATTTGTAGATGATATGATTGTCTATGTAGAAACCCCAAAGAATCTACAAAAAGCCTCTAGAACTAATAAGTGAGTTCAGGAAGGTCACAAAATACAAGAGCAACACAAAATAATTTTACTTCTATATAATAACAATGAACATGGGGAAATCAAAATTAAAAACACAGTATAATTTATAATAACTACAATGAAAATTAAGTGCCTATGTATACACTTAATAAAACATGTCAATGATCAGTATATTGAAAATAGTAAAATCCTCCTGAAACAAAAATCGAAGTATACCTACATAAATGGAGAGACATAACATGTTCATGGATTGGAAGACTCAACATAGTAAAGATATCAGCTCTTTTTAAACTGATCCGTATATTCAATCCAATTTCTTTGAAAATCCTAGGAAGTATTTGGAAATAGACAAGTTTATCCTAAAATTGATATGGAAGGGCAAAAATCCTAGATAGCTTTAAAAAAATCGTGAAAGAATATCAAAGTGGAAAGAGTCATTCCACTCAATAGTAATGCCCACCATATAGCTATAATGATCAAAAGTGTGGTACTGGTAGAGAGACAGGTACATAGATCAATGAACAGAATAAAGAACCAGAAATAGGCCCACACAAATACATCTAACTGATTTTTGACAAAGGTGAAAAAGTAACCCAACAGAAGAATAGCCTTTTCAGGTGCTGAAACAATTGGACTTGCATGGCCCAAAAGTGAACCATTAACTTAAATATCATACCCTATACAAAAATTAACTAAAGATGGATTATGGACTTAAATATAAATGTAATATTATGTAACTTTTAAACAAATTTGCCCCAGAAAAAAATCTTTAGTATTTAGGCTGAAGCAAAGGGTTCTTAGACTTGACACCAAAAACATAGTCCATAAAAAGAAGGGGATCCCTGGGTGGCTCAGCAGTTTAGCGCCTGCCTTTGGCCCAGGGCGTGATCCTGGAGTCCCGGGATCAAGTTCCACGTCGGGCTCCTTGCATGGAGCCTGCTTCTCCCTCAGCCTGTGTCCCTGCTTCTCTCTCTCTCTCTCTGTGTATGTCATGAATAAATAAATAAAATATTAAAAAAAAAAATAGGGCAGCCCCCATGGCTCAATGGTTTAGCGCCGCCTTCCTCCCAGGGTGTGATCCTGGAGACCTGGAATCGAGTCCCACGTTGGGCTCCTTGCATGGAGCCTGCTTCTCCCTCTTCCTGTGCCTCTGCCTCTCTCTCTCTCTCTCTCTGTGTCTCTCACGAATAAATAAATAAAATCTTAATAAAAATAAAAATAAACATAGTCCATAAAAGGAAAATTGATAAATTGGAAATATTGAGTTAAAGGCTTTTACTCTGTGAATGACACTGATCAAAGAATTAAAAAAGAAAATGGGAACTGGAGGAAAATATATGCCCATGATGTGTCTATCAAAGGGCCCATGTAGAATATAAAACACAAATGTCAAACTTAACAGTAAAAATTCAAACAATCCAATTTGATGATGGGCAAAAGACATGAATAGACATTTCGCCAAAGAGGCTGTACAGATGGCAAATAAGAAAATGAAGTGTTCAACCTCTTTGGCCATCAGAAAAAATTCTAAGATCCCTGGGTAGCTCAGTGGTTTGGTGCCTGCCTTCGGCCCAGGGCGTGATCCTGGGGTCCTGGGATCGAGTCCCGCATTGGGCTATCGGGCTCCCTGCGTGGAGCCTGCTTCTCCCTCTGCCTATGTCTCTGCCTCTCTGTCTCTCATGAATAAATAAATAATATCTTTTAAAAAATTAAAAATTCTTATTAAAACACAAATCAGATATCATTACACACCTACCAGAATGGCTAAACAGTGCCAATACCAAATGCTAGAGAGGATGTGGAGAAAGTAGATTGCTCATACATTGTGAATGAGAGTAGAAATGGCTGGGCCAAATCTGGAAAAGTTTGATAGTTTCTTAGCTAACTAAACACATAATTGCCATATGTCCCAGCAATTGCACCTTTGGTCATTTATCCAAGAGAAATTAAACTATATCCTACCCCAAAACCTATGTAAAAATGTTCATAGTAAGTAGCTTTACTCTAAATATTCAAAAACTGGAAAAAAAAAAACAGCTGTGCTTTAATAAGTAGATAGTTAAACAAACCATGGTCCACCCCTGTTATGGTATACTACCCGGCAATGAGAAGGAAAGAACTATGATACACAAAACAACCTCAAAAAATCTCTATGGAAATTACAATGCGTATTTGAAGCCAATCCCAAAAGCTTGCATACTATATGGTTCAATTTATATAAAAAAAATATAGGTCAAAATTATAGAAATTGAGAACAGATTAATGGTTGCCATGGGTTAAGAATACCAGGGGCAGTGAAGATGTAGGAATGCTAATGGACTTGTTCTTTATCTTGACTGTGACAATGCCAATGCCCATGTGGGTTGTGGCATTGTGATACAGTTTTGCAGGACATTATTCTTGTGGAAAACTATATAATGGCTAAATGAGATGCCTCAGTATAATTTCTCATACCTGTATGCTCATCTATATTAACCACAAATAAAAAGTTACTTAAAAACAAAAAAGGAAGAAGAGTTTATTTCACATGGTCATATCATCAATTTCAGTCTATCCTGTGGCTGTGAGTAGGCCTTTCTAAAATCCTCAATCCCCTCTCATAAAAATAATAATATTAATCATGTCTTTAATTTTTCAACTATGAACCTGGAGATTTCCACACATTCTTCCTAAACATCACATCAAGCCCTAAACATCACAAGCCTGTAAAGCATATATAGCTCTCAGTACTTTACAAACAAAGAGTCCTATGCCTCAGCCATGCTAAGTCACTTGCCCGAGGTCACAGGGCTGGTACATGTCACATTAGCAATGAGTCCTGGTCTGTCTGATTCTGAAATATATGACCTGATCCTCCGAGGTCAATCTGACCTCAGAGTTAGTGCAGATGTGGGTCAGTTCCTCATTCCAGACCACTCATTTCCTTACAGGCATCAGCCATGTAGTCCTTTAGGAAGACACTGGTGTGACTTTCAAGGTAGATGAACTCATAAAGCATTCAGCATGTCAAGCTGGAGTCTCTGCCTTGTTTGGAAAGTGCAAGATAAATTTTAGCAGGCTATGGTTTGTTTGAGGATGTGGGGAATAATCTAATCTGCTATTTCAAATATAATTTAGATTTAAGAGGTGTTTTACTGTTCTATTTCTAGAGTGCCTGAGGATCCAGCTGAGTGTATTACACATCACATTAGATTAAGGTCAATTAACAACATTGCCAGGGATTTTTCCCTTTCATAATGAGATAGAGCTGCAAATTTGTGATTAAAATCCTATGTTAGTGCATATGAATGGAGGGATTTTAGACAAGCTCCAGTTGTGATTAAGGCTGCAGCATGGGGTCTAGTGGGTCATGCCATGTCATAACTCCTTGAACTTTCTGATCAGCATTTATTGAATAGCTTTCCACATGGAGTCCAATTGGCCAGAGGTGACTGTTGTGCTGAGTGTCACACATTTAGATTCGGGATGCAAATTTAAATGTGTTGAAAACAGCAGAGCACATAAAAAACATGGCTTTGCCCATACTGCTGTTAATTGTACACATGTGCTGCTGTCAGGGTGAGACAGGAGGAAGCCACAGGGGTGCACTCAAGGCCCCCAGGGAGGTAACAGAGACAAGAAATTAGGGTGGTTATGTCATCAAGAAGGAAGAGTGCCCAGTTTAACACTGGGCAGACCTGGATGTGGATATTGATTCTGTCACTTATAAATTGCATGAATTTGAGCAAGTCACTTAACCTGAGCCTCCTTTCCTCAGCTGTATTGTGGTGATGACAACTTGTCTATTCAAACATTCTTCTACAGATGAAGTGAGATCTAAGCAGCTTGTATATGTAGGGGTCTAGTGAATGGCAGACATCGTAAAAACAAAAAGTTACAATTTCAGCATTAAAAGGAACAGTGATTGTCACCTAACTCACCCGCCCCTCATTTCTACTTAGCAGGTAAGTGGGGTAATTTTTATTGTAGTTGGCTGTTATTCTCTGTGGTCAATTGAAAATGTTATCTAAAATTAATTTATTTAGAAAATGTTGACTGAATACAGATTATTAAAAACTGGACAACAGTTACTAATTTCAAGTTCTGAGAGTTAATCAAATCATAAATGACATGGGTGCTGCAGTTACTTGAGTTCTCTAAGCCACAGTTCCACTGCCTACAAAGTGGGCAGAATGATTCCAGCGTTTTTGTGAGGACTGAGAGATGGGATATTTAACATATCTGCATTAGAGATCCATCAGAGAGCAACCCCCAGACAGATGATGGCCATGGGAGTGATGAAGGAGAAGCTTGGGGAGCAGCAGCCTCATAGCTACTCATGAGGCATCTTAGGATCAGGGAACTCTTCATATGTCTGGATTTTGCCTCATCAAAGATCACATTGGCCCTTCTTCCCAGAGTACACTACATCCATGCTTCCCACAAATTTTGGTTGGTTTTGGCTCTAGTCTTGGTCTGTGCTTATTGATTTGGTTATTTCATTTCACAGTTCTCAACTATGATTATCAGAAGACTGTAGTCTGTATCCCAGGAGCTCCTTATTTGCTGGATGGTATGCTGTTGTTGGTTCATATTGATTCTAGGGAACTAATTTTTAAATGATCAGGAATTTTGATGGCCATTTTTGAAAAGCATTGGTAACTTGAAATTGATTATAATAAACATATTTACACCATGGCAATCTTCAGATTACAAATCAGGGTTCCTCATCTGATGGCCAGTTGGTGAGTCTTAGCCAGTGCATTACCGGTTTAGGCTCTTCCTTTGTTGGTTCAGTTATGGTTTGTAACCACCTCACATGGCACACCCAAGTGCATATGCATATCCATTTCCATTTGGATTTGCACTGAGGGATTTGAAGTTAAAGTTGTCTTGTCCATTGTTAAGGCTCATGTACACTAAACTCCAGCTAAGCCACACTATTAGTCCCAAGAACAGCTTTTGGGGAGATAGAGGGCACTGATAGGGATGGTGCTTACCCTAAAGGAAAAAAAAATAAATGATAAACCAGTTGGAAACTGCCATGCAGTGATCCTGAGAGTCTCCCTCCACACACTATCTCTTGTCTCTAAAGCTCCTAGCTCTCTATTTCAGACTCTACCCATTTTTTCCTCCCTTCTCTTCAGACTTTGTATAATTAGGCATCTGTAGTGTTCTTCCACTTACACATTGCCTTGCCCAGTGTGCTTGGAATAGTCTAACCCCTCACTCCTGGCCACAAAAGGCTTACAAGGGTCCCAATTCAATCACTGATGAAACCATGGATGGAGATAGGTAGGAGTCATATGGGGACAATCCAGATACTGCCTGGGTGCTACCAGTGATGGACCACCTCTCCACCCCTCTCTATAGTTGGCTGGGAACAATAATGAGGGGAGTGGTCATGAAAACAAGGTTTGAAAAATGGAGAGGAGCAAAATCATGGAGGCCAGCCTGATACCATGTAAATATACTTAGATTTTCTCTGATTGGTAAAGAAGAACTGGCTAAGGGTGTTCAGCATGGGATTTGAGATTTATGTTTTAGAAAGATGGTTTGGAATTTTTAAAAACCTTGCTTTTATGAAAGCAGAGAACAGTCTACATCTCAGAGAGCTGAAAAGTAGGAATTGATTGCATCAACAGAAAATGAGGCCCTGGAATTACAACCTAAGGCTCGCTGTTAGGATGAAGAGCAGGTAATTTTTAGAGTTTTCTTTTCTTTGCTGGTTTTGGGTAGACTACTAAAATCTCTCTTGAGATTTAAGTTGTTTTCCGAGTCTCGAAAGCCTTGTTGTAAAATAGTTGATTATCTGTCTATAAATTAGTGAATTTGCTTCCATTACCTTCTGCTTAATTATAGCAGCTCTGATGGACTGTTTTCATCCATGAAACTCTTACAAAAATGAAAGTCTTGTGACATCATCAAATTGAAAAATTATTAGCAACAAAGCCCTATTTACACAGTACATCTTTACTAGGAGCTGACATTCTGTTAATTATCTTATTAATTATCACCACATCCCTTCAAGACAGGGACAAAGAAGGTATATCATTATCCTCATTTCACAGATGAAAAAACTAAGGCCTAAGCAGTCTGACTTCTACTTTCTTGGTGCTTCTAAAATGGATGCAAATGATTTCTATGCTAGGGAAACCCAAGGGAAAGAGAAAAGTAATTGACTAAGCCTTAGAGTAATGACTTAGGAAAACCACAAACTAAAATAAATGATAAAGATCAACAGTGTCATACATCCTAATTAATCCCGTTGCTTGTTTAGAAAGAGCCACATGAACTGCAAGAATAAGCTTTCTGGCTTAATACTTGGGAAATGTGCAGCAAAAAGCCACTCTGGCACCAGCAACACGGCAAGCTGAAAGGTAAATTTGCTAAACTCAGTTCTCAGCAGGGAGATAGACCCTCAAGCTGTGCTTTTTATTCACCAATCTTTGTTTGTCTCTATGAACAAACATATGTATAGATATGTGTACATATATATGTGCACGTATATGTAGATACGCGTGTATAAACACATCTATGTATGTGTAAATATGAATGTAAATATCTGCTTAGATATGTGTAACTGGATATATACACACACAGTTTCACAAAATTTATTACCATTATCATCTTGTATATAGAGATGCGGACCTATACAGCTATTTTTTTTTCCTATACAGCTTTAAATGTTTTCCTCACACTTTATGCTTGCCTACTTATTTACCGTCCTTCCCGTTTCTACCAGAAGATCTTATCAGTAAACCAAACCAAATTTATTTATTCTTCCATATTTTTTTGTATTTATATAACGTTTTCTATACATATACATACACAAGATTCTTCTGCCCAGTATCATTGTTTATTTCACAAAAGTGGCATTTTATGAACACTTTTTTCTTAATCTTAGAATCCCTTGGCACAATTCCAATTTATTATTTTTGATGGTGTCTTAATATTCATGCTATATACATAATATTTTATTCAAACATTCTCTACTGATGGAGTCCTTTTATGCACTACAGCTTTTATTTCTGTAGGGCAGATTCTCAGAGGTGTATTTTCTGAGTCAAAGAGGATCTGCTTTTTAAATTTTTAGAGTCTTATAAATTATATCTCAAAATTGGTAACATTACTGTAGCAATATAAGGTTGCCCTATTCCTCACCTATCTGCCTTCAGTAAATATAATAACTCCTCTTAAAAAAAATGTGGGCAACTGGGTGGCTCTGTCGGTTAAACATCCAACTCCTGGTTTTGGCTCAGGTCATGAACTCAGGGTCATGAGATTGAGCCCTGCATCAGTCTCTATATTTGGTGGTGAGTTGGCTTGAGATTCTCTCTCCCTCTCTTCTCTCTCTCTCTCTCTGCTCCCTCCTCCCACTCTTGCAACCCCTCTCTCTCTCTCTTAAAAAATGCTAAATTGATAAATGTAATTAAATTTTCATTGTTAATTTGCATTTCACTTGTAACTATTGTGTTTGAGCATCTTTTCATATATCTGAGGGCCATTGGGATATGCTCCTGTGTAAATAGCCTCTTCTAAATCTATGCTCATGTTTTTCATTTCAATTATTTGTTTTCTTCTTGTAAATTTGCAAAAATATATTTGTATACTATTAATAATGAGCATCTATATGTTCTCTTCTTTGCAAGTACTTCCCCAAGTATTTATGCTATCTTTGGTGTTTTGACTTTGTTTATCTCTTGCCATACATAATACTTATACTTTTTTTTTAATATAAATTCAAGTAGGTTCATACCTACTTTGCCCAGAGATGTCCATGGACTCTCTCATATTTTCTTGCATTTTTTGCAAATAAGTCTTTAATGCATTTGGAATTTATTTTTAACATTATATAAAAAGGAAGTCCAGTTTTATATTCTTCCAGATGGATAGACAGCTGTGCTTATTCCACTTACTAAACAATCCATCCTTTTGCCATTGAATTAAAATGCCATCTTTGCCATTTATAACATTCTGAACATATAAGGTAGTCTATTACCTTATTCTCTCTTATATCTCACTGATCTATTTGTGTACTCGTAGGCCAAACTATAGCCATAAAATTTCAGTAGCTCTGTAGTAATAATTTGCTATACCAGCAAGTCAAAATTCAAAAGACATTTTTAAATGTCATCTATTCTCAAGACTTTATACTTTCATATAACGTTTCAGGTACTTTTATTCAATCTCTCCATATATTTTTGAAATTCTAATTGAAATTGTATTTTGGGGGAAGCATTATATTTTGATACATATTATATATCAATATATAATCATCTAATAGTATGAATCTTATAATACACATTTTTCGGTCTTATTTGGTACCTTGATTTTGGCCATCCATGTCCTCAGCAGCTGGGAAATACAGACAGAGAACAGTAGGCAGCAGAAAAGAAGACAGTACAACCAGGTCACTGACTTCAAGACATCTTCCTGGCCTTCTTTCCATGGCCCCCATGTATCCTTCTGAAATCATCATTTGCCTGCTTCCTCTTATATTATTTCCACATCCTCTGTTCCTATATCACAGGAAACTTCATTTCCTGGAAACTCTTGCCTTCTGGCTCCCTGCTGCATTCATTCAATAGGAGATTGCAAAATTTCAGGACAGAAGTGAAGACAGAGGGCATTTCTTTTTTTTTTTTTTTTCCTGAAAATTTTTTTTTAATTTATTTTTTATTGGTGTTCAATTTACTAACATACAGAATAACACCCAGTGCCCGTCACCCATTCACTCCCACCCCCCGCCCTCCTCCCCTTCTACCACCCCTAGTTCGTTTCCCAGAGTTAGCAGTCTTTACGTTCTGTCTCCCTTTCTGATATTTCCCACATATTTCTTCTCCCTTCCCTTATATTTTTCCTCTGCTTCCACCAGCATCCCTAGAAGCCATTTATGGAAAGGTTGCAACTGCCACTAGTCAGTCTTTGCCATGGTTTAAGCTTCTGCTGCCAGTTCTAGCTTTTTAACTCTGCTGGTTTCATCCCTTTCCTAAGCCCTCCCAAACAATTAGGGCATTCTTTAGAAACTGTTGTTTCTAAATCAAGGGTTTCCTCACTGTTTTCTATTTAACTTTTTAATCCTACCAGCCTTCAGGAACTAATTCTCTGCATTAAATTATTTGTTTGAAACACCTAGAATGTTTCATTTGCATTTTCCCATCAGAATTATGACTAACATTCTTCAAACATATTTCTCATCACTCACTACCTAGCACTTTGTCCTTTCTTGGAACACATCAAAAAGTGAGATCTTTCTACCTTTTGCACATTTCCCTTTAATAGTAGACTCTTTCTGAGTGTATTTTGTAGTTATAAATGAACCTGCCTCTTTGCACCTCTTGCATTTCATGCATGCCTCCAAAAGTCAGTCTCCAAACTATCTGTTGGAAAGCTTGAGGACAATAAGCATGCATTTTATTAATTATTCCTAGTGCCCTGCTTCACTGTGTAGTAACTGCAGGTATTTTGTCTACATGTTTGGAGGAAAGAGAATAAGCTGGAAAGGAAGGATCCCGGAAGGAGCAAATGTTGTAAAAGGGGTCCCTTTTCATGCTATGGGGGAGAAAGAAACCTCACAGAACACTAGGGATAACTAAATTTGGGGCACGGGAGTACGATTTAGAATAGTTCTTTAATGGGAATAAATAGTTTTTAACAAAATAAAATGTGAGTTAATACTAAGTCAATACACAGTTTCTGAATATCAGTTTCTTAATTTTTACAAGAGTAATACTAATATCAATTGTATAGTGTTATGATTTTAAAACATAAGTATAAAAATCTAATAGTAAGTCTATACTTTATGCATTTATTTTTTTAAGATTTTATTTATTCATTCATAGAGACAGGCAGAGAGAGAGAGAGGCAGAGACACAGGCAGAGGGAGAAGCAGGCTCCACTCAGGGAGCCCGATGTGGGACTCGATCCTGGGTCTACCCCGGGCTGCAGGCAGCGCTAAACCGCTGCACCACCAGGGCTGCTCTATAATTTATGCATTTAAAAGTCACTTGCCTAGAGTCACTGAGTGCAATAAGGCTAATAATAATAGCATACAATTTGGAAAGCAAAAAAGTAAAATTATTTGCAACCTACATATAAAATCTTATTATGTACAAGAAGCTACTAGAAATATTCTGTAAGTGACCTCAGAAAGGTTGCAGGAAAAAGGCCAGGTATATAAAAATAAATTGAAATTCCACATATGTGCAGTGAACAACTGGAAATAGAAATGAAAACATTAATATAATTCACAATTGCAATAAAACTTGAGGTACTTAGAGATGAATATAATAAATAATGTGCAAGTACATACATTGAACACTATAAAACATTAGCAAGAAAAAATATATGATGTAAATGAATGAAGGTATATTCTATGGTCATAAATCAGAAGACTCAATGCTATTATGATATATATAATTGACCGGCAGACTCAATGTAATTCCAATCAAAATCCTAGCTGGATAATTGAAGAAATGGATGATACTTCTAACATTTATATAGAAATGCAAAGGATTTTTTAAAAGATTTTATTCATTTATTTATTTATTCATGAGAAAGAGAGAGAAAGAGAGAGAGAGAGGGAGACACAGGCAGAGGGAGAAGCAGGTCCATGCAGAGAGCCTGACATGGAGCTCCAGGATCAGGCCCTGGGCTGAAGGCGGCGCTAAACCACTGAGCCACCAGAGATGCCTCCACTGAGCCACCAGGGCTGCCTGCAAAGGATTTTTAATATCAAAAACAAGAAACAAATGAAGCTGGATAATTTATACTACCTGGCTTAAAGATTCACTCTAAAAGTTACAGTTATCAGGACAATGTGGTATGTTTTAAGGACAGAGGTTTTGAGTAATGGAGAGCAATGCAAAGTCCAGAAATAGACCCACATACAAATGGTCAGTTGATTTCCAGCATAGGTGCCAATGCATTTTAATGTGGAAACAATAACACCAGCAACAGTATTTCCAACAAATGATGTAGGAATGACTAAATATTCATATTCAAATTAAGTAAACAAACAACCATTACCCCACACCATATAGAAAACTAACATGAAATGGAGCATAGCATAAATGTAAAACCTATAAATTCAAAAGTTTTAGATTAAAGAAAACAATGAGAAAAATCTTTGTTATCATGGCTTAGGCAAAGAAAGGACACAAAAAACACATATCCTAAAAGAAGAATAAGGACAAGTTATACTTTGTCAAAGGTGCTAAATATTTCTGCTCCTCAAAAGACACTATAAGAAAATGGAAATACAAGCTACACATGAGAGAAAATATTTGCCAAATATATAGTTTGACAAAAGAACTTGAAGCGAGAATATATAAAGAATTTTTATAAATCAGTAATGAGACAAACAGCTCAATTAAAAAAAATGTCAAAAACAACATGGATGGACCTAGAAGGAATCATGCTAAGTGAAAATAAGTCAGAGAAGGACATACCATATGATTTCATTACATGTGAAATCTAAAACAAACAAAACACAGGCTCTTAATATAGATAACATACTGATAGTTGCCAAAGAAGAGGCAGGTGAGGTTTGAATGAAATACATATGATTAAGAGGTACAAACTTCCAGTTATAAAATAAATAAATCATGGAGGTGAAAAGTACTGCATAGGAAAATTGTAATATTTAATAATATTGCATGGTGGCAGATGGTGACTACACTTATCATGGTGAGCGTTGAGTACGAATAGAATTATTGAATCACTCTGCTATCCACCCAAAACTAATTTAACATTGTATGCTAATTATACTTCAATAAAAATAAATCAATTAATTAAAAATAAATTTTTTAAATATCAAAAGATATGAAGAGGTGCTTCACCAAAGAATGTATATGAAGGGCCATCATAAGCATATTAAAAGATGTCTATCATTAGTCTGAACAATGCAAACTGAAACTAATTGAGACACCACTATACACTTGCTAAAATGGCTAGAACAAAAAAAACTTGGGATGCCTGGGTGGCTGAGCAGTTGGGCGTCTGCCTTTGGCTCAGATCATGATCCCAGAGTGTTGGGATGGAGTCCCACAGAGGGCTCCCTGCATGGAGCCTGCTTCTCCCTCTGCCTATGTTTCTGCCTCTCTCTGTGTCTCTCATGAATAAATAAATAAATAAATAAATAAATAAATAAATAAATAAATCTTTAAAAAAACTCAAAAAGCGACAATATGAAGTACTAGTAAGGATTTGGGAAAACTGAAAATCCCACTTTGGAAGACAGGCAATTTCATCCAAAGTTAAATATGCACTTACTATACTACCTAGCAGTCTAAATCCTAGTTACTTATCTGTGAACAATAAAAACATATGTCCACACAAACACCTAGACATAAATATTCACAGCTTTATTAATATTAGCCCTAAATTGAATACAGCCCAAATGCACATTAGCAAGTGAATGGACAAATAGGTTATGGTTGGTGCATCCATACAATGAAATATTCCTCAATAAAAAAAAAAAAAAGAATGAATTGTTAGGTGTCTTCAACAACATGAATAGTTTTTAAAAGTTTTAGATCAAATGGACCACAAATAATAACTACAAATGGAATGACTCCATTCATATGATGCTCTGGAACAGGCAAGACTGAAGGACAGAAAATGGATCACTTATTGCCAGGGGTGAGGTAGAAGGGGCTTTTGGGGATGACAAAAATATTCTACAGCTGGATTATAATGGTGGTCACATGACTACATTCATTTAGAACTTATCCACTGCATAGTTTAAAAGGTGAATTTTATCACATGTAAATGTTATCACACATAGCTCAATTAAAAGGAATTTAAAACATCAGTTTCCATCTACATTTATGTACATATTATTCTCCCTACCAAAAAGTAGATGATGTACTGAAAAACTTCCCTATTTTGTACTGTTAGAGAATGCTAGGTAAATTATAAAAATCAATCCAAGTAATAGAAATCAGTATATTTTGATAGCATTAGAAATATTTCTTAAGCATATTTCATAAATCCTTTCATACTGAAGAATTGTTTAAACAAAGTTATTTGAATTCTAGTTGTGGTACCCTGGTACCACCATGACCAATAGTAACTGGATTGAGAAGCACTTGAAGTGACAAGGATGTAGGGGCAACTGACAATGCCCCAAGTGTTTTCTATGCAAAGTGGCAAAACCAGGTTATAAACATGGGTTATAGCTCTCTTATTTTAAAGCAAACCTCTGTCACAGACTCAGGTTTATTTTTGTTTTCCGCTACAATAAATTCAGTTCCAGAATTTTTTTATTTGATTCTGAAATATTCTTCAATGTTCTCTGTAAAGTAGCCATTTGCTTTTTTTGCCATGCTAGGATGTTTTCTCTTTTCTGTCCCATTACTCAAGCCAATGTTTATTTTCTATCACACTATGGTGGACACATTTTACTCCATTCTTTTGGATAGGAAGAACCACTTCTAGAATGGAATCAGAGCAGAAAGAGATTCCATCAGTGGAGCAAAAGAGGTATCTATGTCATATCTTATTTCACACTATTGAACATTTTCTCTGGAAGTCACAGATAACATGGCATAGTCTATGGGGAAAATAAAATCTATATTTATGAATCTTCCCGAGCACAGGTTTGTGTTTGGAATTTGGTCTCCTGCCTCTCAGGCCTCCATATCAGAGATGATTTTTAAAATATGTATAACTGCACAAGTTTAATGATTTCTAATTTAAAAACATAATTTATGCAAACAAAAAAGTAATGCAAAATTAAATAACATAAGGTTAAATGGAGCTGTGTCTTTACATCGGCAGATTTTTTTCCCCCAACTTAAGTTGTTTCAGTTAAAAGTCAATCAATCAACCACCTCATTCCTTTATCTATAACAGCATTTTCCAATCTGTATTTTGTGGAATACCACTATCTAAATGTGATGTTAATTGATGGTCTGAAAGGATTTCAAGGTCAAATCATTTCCAGAAAGGTTGTGTACTACTCACAGAGCTCATTATCACTAAAGAGCCTCTGAGATTTACTGAATAGAGAAATGTGTTTAACATTTTTTAACCCAGTTGTTCTCTTATTTGAGTCAAAAATTTGTCCACCCATTCTTGCCACTAAAAACATGTCAATATATTTTGTTCCTAGCACAGATGTGGTGATTGCTTGTATCTAAAAATAAAAAATAAGAAAGAAAATGGACAAGATCAATGTCTACATTTACAGAAGATGAGAAATTATTTAAATATTTGGATCATTATTTTCATTTACCTAATTCATGATCTCAGATTTCATTTTTTTAAAGATTTTATTTATTTATTCATGAGACACACACACACACACAGAGAGAGAGAGAGAGAGAGAGAGAGAGAGAGAGAAGCAGAGGGAGAAGCCAGGATCTATGCAGGGAGCCTGGGACTCAATCCCAAGACTCCAGAATCATGACCTGGGCCAAAGGCTGAGCCACCAGGGATCCCCTGTGACCTCAGGTTTCTTTGCATTAAATTGTGATGAACAATCCCTAAAATGACATTTTGTGAGGATTAAGTGACAAAGTTGTTCAAAACTCACTGTTTATTACATAGTAAGGGTACAGTAATGATAATTATTACTATGACTAGTATTAATAGTATTCCTCTTGAATTTGTACTCTTAACCTTATCTCTTATTATAAATTTAAGATCGTATTAATTATTTTTGAATGGATGAATATTAGAGAGAAACAAAGTTATCTTTTTAACTGCATTTATTGTGTGTGAGTCCTATTCTGTTCCAAAATGATGTGATGTTTTATGGCGTAATATTAGTCTACAGAGACCAATAATGATATTACAGCTTGTGAGGCTTAAATCCAAATTCTACATATCACCTCTTTTAGTTACCTTTTACTGTGTAAAAAATCACCCCCAGACTAGTGGCTTAAAACAACAATATTTTACTATTTTTCAGAATTCTCATGATTCATCAGTGTTGGCTGGATTTACATGGTATCAGCTGGAATTACTCATCTGTTGGCATGGCATGATGTTGGTGTCTGGTCTGATCTAGAAAGTCAAAGAAGGCTTCACTATCATATCTGGAGTTTTTATTTCTCCACACAGCACCACCACAGACTTATCCTGGGCTTCCTCACAGCATGGAAGTTTCTGGGTAGTGGGATTTCCTAAATGGTGTCTGATTTCACAGAGTAAAAGCATATGCTACAAAATCTCTTCAAGACTAGGCCCTGACAGAAGACATGAACAGACATTTCTCCAAAGAAGACCTACACATGACCAATGAGCACATTAAAAAATGCTCCATATCACTTGCCAATAGGGAAATACAAATCCAATGAGCACATTAAAAAATGCTCCATATCACTTGCTAATAGGGAAATGCAAATCAAAACCACAATGAGATACCACTTTACACCAGTGAGAATGGCTAAAATTAACAAGACAGGAAACCACAAATGTTGAAGAGGATGTGGAGAAGGGGGAACCCTCTTGCACTGTTGGTGGGAATGCAAACTGGTGTAGCCACTCTGGAAAACAGTGTGGAGTTTCCTCAAGAGGTTAAAAATAGTGCTACCCTACAACCCAGCAATTGCACTGTTGGGGATTTACCCCAATGATACAGATGCACTGAAACACTGGGACACCTGCACCCCAATGTTCATAGCAGCCATGTCCACAACAGCCAAACTGTGGAAGGAGCCATGATGTCTATCGACTGATGAATGGATAAAGAAGATGTGGTCTACATATACAATGGAATATTACTCAGCCATTAGAAATGACAAATACCATTTGCTTCGAAGTGGATGGAACTGGAGGGTATTATACTGAATGAAATAAGTCAATAAGAGAAGGATAATTATCATATGGTCCCAATCATATGTGAAATAAAAGAAATAGTGAAAAGGAAGGGAGGAAACTGAGTGGGGAAAAATTAGGGAGGAAGACAAACCACGAGAGACTCCTAACTCTGGGAAACAAAGGGTTGCTGAAGAGGAGGGTAAGGGAATGGGGTACCTGGGTAACAGGCATTAAGGAGATCACATGATGAGATGAGCACTGGGTGTTATACTATATGTTGGCAAATTGACTTTAAATAACATAAAAAAATAAAATAAAAACTACTCTGAAAACAACAACAATAAAAGACTAGGCCTTGAACTGGCTCAATGGCATTTCTGCCACATTACACTGACCAAGTGCAGTCACCAGACCATACCCAGATTCAGAGAGTGGAAATAGATCTCAGCATTTGAGGTAGTGTGGCATACTCACACAGACGGAAGGAGCCAAGGATGGCCTTGGCATCAGTCACCAATTTAACCAATTTAACCAACTAGCCTCTTCCTGACACTTCACAAATGCATTCTGGGCCCAGATTCTCACACAGTTCAAATCTTCAATGTATGCTTGTTGAATGTATTCCTCTTTACTTTGGCACCTATCTCAGCACAGATGAAACCATTTCTGTGCCAGGAACAGTGCCAGCCAGCCACAGCAGCAGCAAAATCTGCCCCTGTTCTTTCACATCTTGTGAATGAGACAAACACACAGACTACTATGATGCAGTGGTGAGCACCATCACCCGAAAAGTCCACACATCAGTGCGAAACCTAGGATGACCCCTCAGAGGTGTTGGAGGAAGTTGGTTTTTTCCCCAAAGAACCCTTTGTGCTGCATTTAGGAGAGTAGGAATTAATTCACAGGTTTTAATTTCTGGTAGATGAGTCCTAAGTCGAAGCAGGAAAGCAATGCTTTGAAAAGAGTAGTTTTCAAAGTGCAGCCCCAGACCAATTGTAGCAGCAGCAGCAGCAGCAGCAAGGAATATTAGAAATACAAATTCTCAGGCCCCATCCAGACCTACTGAATCAGTCACTATCTTGATGGAGCCCAGCATTCACAGGAATACCAAGTTTGAGAACCACAGCTTGGCAGGAAGTGTATCAAGTCTGGGAAAGTGTGATTACTCTAAATTCCCTGATGGGAGAAATAAATTGATCAAAATTACATCAGCGGGAGGACATACATGGCTACACTCACAACTCTTTCTGGAGAGTGTCAGGACTGTCAGAATTATCACTGTAAGTTCTAGATGGAAATGGCTTATGAAAGGATGTGACCAAGACAGAAATTAAGGAAAGATATTTCCACAAGGTCAAATGAAACCATGGAGCTAATGGGGTTATGCAAACTTTGAAAACTATAAAATATTATAAACTAATGGGAATTTTAATTTTTATATTAATATAAATTATATGTAAATTAAATCAATGTGCTTTTTTATCTTATTTAGTTGTAGGTGACTATATGCATTTCAAGGACAGAATCCACTATTAGCTGCTTAATATCTCTAGTTATTACACTATAATTTTGTTGTTTCTGAACAAATGTTAGATAAACAGACTTTTAAAAGGGTAGAATTAGGACTTGATTGGAACCTATGATACCCTGGTATAATCTTATATTTTTAATAACTTGCTGTGTGAGCTTAGGTAAACCACTTAACCTCTCTGAATCTTGGTTGCCTTATCTAATAGGAGCCTGTATTCTTTCATCTTCTAGTTCTATTTCATTTCTAAAATGATATTATATATCTCATTGTTCTTTCTCAACAGAAAAAAAAAATAGTTCAACTCTTTATTTTTCTCTTGCTCTGATTCTCTTGGATTGGATTATTCCAGAAAGAAGAGAAGATAAATAAGTGCACCACAGTGGAAGATGGGGTTAATGGAGGGGATATATATTTGATGAGGTGTTTAGATTCAGGTTTGGAAGGAGGTAAGAGGTCAGGAAGGATGAGTTATAATTTTTTTAAGATTGCTGAAGTTTGTTATAACTTAAATAATTCAATCTGGTGAAGATTCAGAAACAGAAAAATCTGATGAGTTTGGAGCAAGGCAGGTGATTGGGAATGGGAACAATGAGAATTGAATTATCTGGAAACATAATAAGGACACAGAGGATTCACAGGAGTGGGATAGCTCAAAGATATAAAATAAGAATAAATAGCCAGTGATTGACTCAGTGGCTAACTACTTGGCATATTAAGTGTAATATGATTTCTCACAACTTAGCTTGCCGCAAAAATTATTGAAGTTTTGATCTCTATAAATGCAATGGCACATATATTTTATTATAGCATTAAATATTCTGTTAAAGGGTATTGGAACTTTTTTCCTTAAGTTTTCTCAATGTGGTCTTCAAGATGGGTGAACTTTAAAATTTACAATTTGAAGAAAACATATGCTAAAATTAACTCCTGCCTCAGGATGTTTCTGGCATTTTCAACTGCATTTGTTGGATATCATTAATTGTACAAACATTCTGCAAATACCTGCTGGCTGCCAGGCCCTGGTGTGGGTGCCAGGGATACAGACCCTCATGAATTGCAGACCTGCCACTAAAGAACTCACAGTGCCTTGTCTCAGGATTTATTTTGTGTGCTCTTTGGAAGATGTCAGGGAAACAGGACTAGAAAATAAGGTCTTCAAAAGAGAGAACCCTAAGAGTGCAGTGGGACAAGTCCTTCCAAGGGGCCACATGAGCTCCTGAAATATAAAGCTGGTTAGGAAGAAAGTCAAGAGAGAAAAAGCAATCACAATTCCTTTGAGAACAGCAGAATGGGTTTGCCACCCTTATTCCAAGCTTTCTTATCTGCTTGTCACTATCTAAGTGAGCCAAGGACCCTAAATCTCTGTCTCTTCTCCCTCCAGGTAACCTTGATAGCTGTGACTTAACTATCACATTTTCTCAAAGCACATTCTACCTGTGAAGTTTATTGGTGATGATGGTGGGAATGTCTTCAGTGCCATAATGTGAAGGAGGAGATTCTCTTGGGAAGGAACCTGGTCAACCCTCATGCTGATTTCAGGCACATCTGCCACAGGACACACATGCAGGGGCCAGGGGCTCACTTCGAGGGAACCCTGTGGATTCACAACAGGAAGATCAGGTTCCTAGGTATGGGATGGGGTTCCCAACATACTTCTTGCCAACACTTATACGTAATTCCTAACTGAATGAGGGCAGATGGCAAGGGATGTTTCCCAGGGTGACCATTCCTTCGCAGCCAGACAAAGAAGTGTCTTTAGGGGAAAAACTATGGTGTGTCTAGTTCCAGCTCTGTTCTTTTTTAGAAAGTTCTCCTCTTCATGCTCACTCCTTCTCCATCACAGTCCTGTCTCCATGCCTAAAATGCTGAATGTTTTAGGAAAGCTCTCCAGGCCTCTATTTCCACAGCCTTTATGATAAGCATGGGAATAGACTGGGAAACATTCTTATTTTGTGTTTCTCTGGAAATCAGCAATGTAAGAAGTTGAGGGTTAAGGGAGGTGTCCAGGCAAGGGTAAGGTTAGGCTGTGAGGGAGTTATAGCATTTCTATCTGCCAGAGTCCCAGAGGGAATAGATGTCATGATCAACATGATTTGATTGAATAGATTTTTAAGAAAAGAACTATTTACAAAGGTCTGGGCAAGGCTAAGGGAACAAATAAAACATGACAAGTTGCCCAGGTCTCCTGACAATGGAAATTCATTAACAGCCTTGGCCTGAAAGAAGATTAGAGGGATCCCTGTCACCAGCATTTGGTCATAGTTGTAGCCATATTAGAGTCATTGCCTGAGATAAACCAAGAGGGAGCATGAGGATAGCACCTTCCTCCTGTCTTCTCCTTTCTACTTGCCTCCTGCTGGACATTTCATCTTATAATTTGCTGCTCATGAGTCATGTTGATTAAAGTCAACCAAAAGCTGGAGAAAAAAAGGACTCCAGGGGATGCAGTCTATAGAGATAGCTTTTGTGGGTAAAGAGCAGGGTACAAAAAGCCAAAGCGTGGATCAGAGAGCAAACATCACCAGCACAGTAGGATGGCTTCTAGAAATCAACTCCAAAATGTTACTGTTCAACTACAACAGAAGTCTATTTCTTCCTCAGGTACTAGTCCAGAATAGATTTTTCCTGCTTGGCAGGTGCCTCTACTCTAACCAGCGATTCAGGGACTCGGGACTATCTGGTTTATGACTCCACCTTCTCCTCTGGTATCAGCAATATTGACATCCTATCATCAGAAGAGATAGGGTATGAGGATGTACCTGTGGAATATTTCTTATGGGCCATGCCTAGAATTGGCAAGTATCACTCATACTCTCATTTCTTTACAGGTAATTTGATTATATTTTCCCACCAAACTATAAGGGGCATACTGCAATGGAGAGTAGCTTTTGCCCCCAAAGGAGAGGATAGAATTCTATAAATATCTAGTATTTGGGAATGGGATCTATAGAATCCAGCAGTCCAAGTCATCTGTAAGATAATTTTTTAACATCCTGGATCAGGCACTCTGCAAGTGAGGTGATGTTGTGTTAAAAGCAGTAAACCTACTCCTACCCCCAATAGCAAAAGAAAATCCTCAACTTGTTCTTGAGCCTCTGAACACATGTGAGGAAAATTCACAGAGTGTCGACTATTTCACTTTAGGCTCTAAATCAGCATACACACATCCATATTTCCCTCACCACTGAACTCATCAGTGTTAACATCTTCTCACCCTCTGTGGATTACTTCTGTATTGAGCTTCACAAGTTAATTTCACCCACAAACTATCTCAGCCTCAAGGACTTCAGCTGCTACAACCAATGCCTTCTGGATTGGCCTCAAATCCTGGGCAGGAAACTAGTTGCAATTGTTTTGATCAAGCAATTAGTCCCATTAAAAATCCAACTTTGAGACACTAATAAGAAATTGACACGACACATTAAACCTTGAAATCATGATGAAGTTTTTGATGTGTTTATTTTTGTTCAATAACTCAACCAAATGAATCTCTATTTTCAGAAAATTATTTCTGGCTTTATTCAAGAGGCGTAAGCGTGAAGAACAGCGAAAGGCCACCCTGGTCTGTGCTAGTGAGACTGGCTGTGTTTCCCTCAGTGACCATGAGCCTCAAACCTCCACAGAAGCTATGATATTAGGGAGGGAGTAATACAGCAGAACATGCTGCACTTCTGGAAGCTGGGCTTCAGTGCATGATTTTCTTTATACTTGAGCTATAATGATTTGAACTAGAACAGACCCTTGTCGTTTATGAGAAATGTTCACAATTCCCCAAATTTGCATACACTGTAGCATGTAATTCCAACCTTAGTTGCAGTAAATATAACCAGAAAATGTAGTTGAACCCTATAAGCCCTGAATTGTTCTATAAATATAGAACCAAAGTAATTTATAAAGCTATTTTCTGGCTTGGAATCACCCCTTTCTCCTCCTTGGCACTGCAAGCATTAGCAGTTGGCTTTCCTTTCAGGGTCATTTTCTGCAAAGAAATGAAGTCTTCATACTTCCACCACAGTTTGTGCTTAAGCAATGAGGAGAATAAAGCTTCACAGCCCCATTGAGAGGCTAACTCAGCAACTCTTTCCTGCTGAGTATCCTAGTCCTGAGCAAAATTGTGTTTTGTTCCAAGGATCCAGATTTTGGGTATTTGAAGTGCAGCCTGCCCAGAAGGCACTGCCTCTGCCTCTTGCTCTGCTAACTCTGGGTGTTAACACATTCTCAAAAAAGAAAAAAAAAAAAAACAACTTAGCCTCTGGTGTAAGATTAGTGCCTTGTATGGGTCCCTAGAAGACCCCGTGCTTTGCTATATCAGGAACTTTACTTCATGTGCATATCTACTTATCTTTCAGAGTCCTGCATTAGACCTTGAGCTCCCTGACCAGGCACCATAACTCACGAATCACACAGCTATTGGGATATTTTCCTTGAAGAATTTCCTTGAAAATTGTGTGGAGATATTTTGTTAACTATCACAATATCAAGTAGTATGAGTCAGGGCTGGGATTTGTCACTAAGCTCCAAGGCTCAGAACTGTCCAGTGCATCTTCAAACTAATGGAGACAGGGGTTTTAGGGATCAATGAGGATCTGCAGTTTCTGTTTAAACATTTCTGATTGTAGGAAGTCACTTCTCTCAGGAGCTGTGTAAATTTACTTTCAAGAATTTGTTGAGTTACTCCTTGGATATAAACATGAAAAAAGCACCCCAAGGTCATAGAGGGAGGGGCAAAACCTAACACAAATCCTATCTCATATTTAATCAAAATAACTTCAACATTATTTACTCTATTTTCTTTCTCCAAGATCTGCTATCACTTCTCACTGCCTCAGGTCTGTTTTTGGGTTCCATGCCACAATTCTTTCTCTTTCAGTATTATTGGCTGGTAAATGTTTATCAGCTAGCATTGACCAGCAGAGACTAGAGAGCTCTTGTTTTGTGGTGTCTGCCAATTCCAAGCTAAAACGGTTGCTCAAGCATTTCAAGGACAACAGCAGGATAGTGGACAGTGGATTGAAATTATGTAAAGAGGCAAACATCAAAATAACAGAAGAAGTATAAATAATGACTTCAGCTATGACCATTTGGAATAAGAGGTAGAATTAGGGTATCCTGAGAGGCTTTAGTGGGAGGATATGGATGCTAAGGTCAGAGCAACTAGAGAAGGAGTCCAATAATGGATACTGTACCTCTATTTCCGTGTTGCCTTCTAGTTTGTGTTACTTTCTGTGAGTGGCTGCTGGACCCTGTTAGTTCATGTTCAGGTGAACCCACTGCTGAGAAAGTACTTGCAATGATGAAGAGTGAGAAGATGAACAAATCTTGGGAGCAGTTTACTCTTATTTACTAAAACAAAATGAAACAAAAGAACAACAGCTCTGTGAATTTTGCCACCTAGAGAAAGAGAAATCCCATCCAGTTTTCTTTTTTTTTTTTTAATTTTTTTTTATTTATTTATGATAGTCACAGAGAGAGAGAGAGGCAGAGACACAGGCAGAGGGAGAAGCAGGCTCCATGCACCGGGAGCCCGACGTGGGATTCGATCCCCGGTCTCCAGGATCGCGCCCTGGGCCAAAGGCAGGCGCCAAACCGCTGCACCACCCAGGGATCCCCCATCCAGTTTTCTAAAACTTACTCTTCATGAAAGCTTCAAGATGTTCTTTTCTCAAGAAAAACCATGAAAGTTTCATTGAGACTAGCTACAAGCAAACCACCAGGGGAAAAAAATGCAAGCAGCAATTTTGAAGGGAGTACTTTATGGAAATTTGTGAATGTGAAGCAATTAATAAGCAATTAATTATTTTTCTCTCTGGCAAACAGCTTCTAATAGGAAAGGGAAAAAAATGGCCAACTGCTTTGGAAATACCTGTAAATAACTTGTAACTTGACAGACCCTGTGACTTTAGAAGCTCATTACTATGTGTGAGGTGCTCCTCTCTAACAGCTGTGGTATAGCTGGGCATGAGGAGATGAGCACTGCAAGGTCATCCATGTGGGCAATCCAAGGCTCCCCATGGAATGTTATGGCCTAAAATCCCACTAATATGTATACATTTGTGGAGGTTTGCTAAGGATTTTTGTTTGCCAAGAGGCTCCACACAAACACCCCTAGAAGGCATCTTTTTCAGTGGAACTGTTATCAGCCAACACCCAGGCACACTGGTTCTCTGTCCTGACAGTGCATTTTAATTTACCTGGGAAACTATTTTTAATAGACCAATATTTGGACTCCTTCCTTAAGATTTCTGATTAAGTTGGGCAGATTTGAGAGGTGTGGGGTAGGAGGAGGGGCAAGATGGCGGAAGAGTAGGGTCCCTAAGTCACCCATCCCCACCAACTTACCTAGATAACTTTCAAGTCATCCTGAAAACCTACGAATTCGGCCTGAGATTTAAAGAGAGACCAGCTGGAATACTACAGTGAGAAGAGTTCACGCTTCTATCAAGGTAGGGAGACGGGGAAAAAGAAATAAAGAAGCAAAAGGCCTCCAAGGGGGAGGGGCCCCGCGAGGAGCCGGGCTGAGGCCGGGGCGAGTGTCCCCAGGACAGGAGAGCCCCGTCCCGGAGGAGCAGGAGCTGCACCAACTCAGCACAAAAGAAAGAATCAGAAACAGTCCTCTCTCCCACAGAGTTATAAAATTTGGATTACAATTCAATGTCAGAAAGCCAATTCAGAAGCAGAATTATAAAGCTACTGGTGGCTCTGGAAAAAAGAATAAAGGATTCAAGAGACTTCATGACTGCAAAATTTAGATCTAATCAGGCTGAAATTAAAAATCAATTAAATGAGATGCAGTCCAAACTGGAGGTCCTAACAATGAGGGTTAAAGAGGTAGAAGAACGAGTGTGAGACATAGAAGACAAGTTGATGGCAAGGAAGGAAGCTGAGGAAAAAAGAGAAAAACAATTAAAAGACCATGAGGATAGGTTAAGGGAAATAAATGTCAGCCTCAGAAGGAAAATCTAAGTTTAATTTGGGTTCCCGAGGGCGCCAAAAGGGACAGAGGACAAGAAAGTGTATTTGAACAAATCATAGCTGAGAACTTCCCTAACTTGGGGAGGGAAACAGGCATTCAGATCCAGGAGATGGAGAGACCCCTCCCCCTAAAATCAATAACAATCATTCAACACCTCGACATTTAATAATGAAACTTGCAAATTCCAAAGATAAAGAAGATCCTTAGAACAGCAAGAGTTAAGGGATACCTAACCTTTATGGGGGAGAGTATTAGGTTAACAGCAGACCTCTCCACAGAGACCTGGCAGGCCAGAAAGGGTTGGCAGGATATATTCAGGGTCCTAAATGAGAAGAACATGCAGCCAAGAATACTTTATCCAGGAAAGCTCTCATTCAGAATAGGAGAGATAAAGAGCTTCCAAGATAGGCAGAAACTGAAATAATATGTGACCACCAAACCGGCTCTGAGAGAAATATTAAGGGGGACTCTGTAAAAGAAAGAGGAAGTCCAAGAAAACAATCCACAAAAATAGGGATTGAATAGGTATCATGATGACACTAAATTCTATCTTTCAATAGTAACTCTGAATGTGAATGGGCTTAATGATCCCATCAAAAGGCGCAGGGTTTCAGACTGGATAAAAAAGCAAGACCCATCTATTTGCTGTCTACAAGAGACTCATTTGAGATGTAAGGACACCTACAGCCTGAAAATAAAAAGTTGGAAAACCATTTACCATGCAAATGGTCCTCGAAAGAAAGCAGGGGTAGCCATCCTTATATCAGATAAACTAAAATTTACCCTGAAGACTGTAGTGAGAGATGAAGAGGGACACTATAACATACTAAAAGTATCTATCCAACAAGAGGACCTAACAGTCATGAATATTTATGCCCCTAATGTGGGAGCTGCCATGTATATCAATCAATAACCAAAGTTAAGACATACTTAGGTAATAATACACTTATACTTGGTGACTTGAACACAGCATTTTGTACTATCGACAGATCGTCTAAGCACAACAGCTCCAAAGAAACACAAGAGCTTTAAATGACACACTGGGCCAGATGGATTTCACAGATCTTTACAGAACTTTACATCCAAATGCAACTGAATACACATTTATCTCAAGTGCACATGGAACTTTCTCCAGAATAGACCACATACTGGGTCACAAATCAGGTCTTAACTGATACCAAAAGAATGGGATCATCCCCTGCATATTTTCAGACCATAATGCTTTGAAACTAGAACTAAATCACAATAAGAAGTTTGGAAAGATTTCAAACATGTGGAGGTTAAGGACCATCCTGCTAAAAGATGAAAGGGTCAACAAGGAAATTAAAAGGGTCAACAAGTAAATTAAAGAAGAATTAAAAAGATTCATGGAAACAAATGAGAATGAAGATACAACCGTTCAAAATCTTTGGGATACAGCAAAAGAAGTCCTGAGGGGGAAATACATCGCAATACAAGCATCCATCCAAAACCTGGAAAGAACTCAAATACAAAAGCTAACCTTGCACCTAAAGGAGCTAAAGAAAAAACAGCAAATAGATCCTACACCCAGCAGAAGAAGAGAGTTAGTAAAGATTGGAGCAGAACTCAAAGAGATAGAGACCAGAAGAACTGTGGAACAGATTAACAAAACCAGGAGTTGGTTCTTTGAAAGAATTAATAAGATAGATAAACCATTAACCAGCCTTATTAAAAAGAAGAGAGAAAAGACTCAAATTAATAAAATCGTGATGAGAAGGAGAGATCACCACCAATACCAAGGATATACAAACGATTTTAAAAACGTATTGTGAGCAGCTATACGCCAATAAATTAGGCAATCTAGAAGAAATAGATGCATTTCTGGAAAACCGCAAACTACCAAAACTGGAACAAGAAGAAATAGAAAACCTGTACAGGCCGATAACCAGGGAAGAAATTGAAGCAGTCTCCAAAACCCTCCCAAGACACAAAAGTCGAGGGCTAGAAGGCTTCCCAGGGGAATTCTATCAAACGTTTATAGAAGAAACCATACCTATTCTACTAAAGCTGTTTGGAAAGATAGAAAGAGATGGAAGATTTCCAAATTCATTCTATGAGTCCAGCATCACCTTAATTCCAAAACCAAAGACCCCACCAAAAAGGAGAATTATAGACCAATATCCTGAAGAGCACAGATGCAAAAATTCTCAATAAGATATTAGCCAATAGGATCCAACAATACATTAAAAAGATTATTCACCATGACCAAGTGGGATTTATCCCCGGGATGCAAGGCTGGTTCAACACTCGTAAAGCAATCAATGTGATTGGTCATATAAGCAAGAGAAAAAACAGGAATCATGTGATCCTCTCAAGAGATGCAGAGAAAGCATTTGGCAAAATACAGCATCTGTTCCTGATCAAAACTCCTCAGAGTGTAGGGATAGAGGCAACATTCCTCAGCACCTTAAAAGCCATCTGCAAAAAGCCCACAGCAAATACCATTCTCAATGGGGAAACACTGAGAGCCTTTCCCCTAAGATCAGTCTCACAACAGGGATGTCCACTCTCACCACTGCTATTCAACATAGTCTTAGAAGTCCTAGCCTCAGCAGTCAGACAACAAAAAGAAGTAATAGGCATTCAAAGTGGCAAAGAAGAGGTCAAACTCTCCCGCTTCGCAGATGACATGATACTGTACGTAGAAAACCCAAAAGACTCCACCCCAAGATTGCTAGAATTCATACAGCAATTCGGCAGTGTGGTAGGATTCGAAATCAATGCCCAGAAATCAGTGGCATTTCTATACACTAACAATGAGACAGAAGAAAGAGAAATTAAGGAGTCAATCCAAATTACAATTGCACCCAAAAGCTGAAGATATCTAGGAATAAACCTAACCAAAGAGGTAAAGGATCTATACCCTAAAAACTATAGAACACTTCTGAAAGAAATTGAGGAAGACATAAAGAGATGGAAAAATATTCCATGCTCATGGATTGGAAGAATTAATATTGTGAAAATGCCTATGCTACCCAGGGCAATTTACTCGTTTAATGCAATCCCTATCAAAATACCATGGACTTTCTTCAGAGAGTTGGAACAAATCATCTTAAGACTTGTGTGGAATCAGAAAAGACCCCAAATAGCCAGGGGAATACTGAAAAAGAAAACCAGAGCTGGGGCATGACAATGCCAGATTTTAGGTTGTACTACAAAGCTGTGATTATCAAGACCGTGTGGTACTGGCACAAAAACAGACACATAGATCAAAGGAACAAAATAGAGAATCCAGGAGTGGACCCTCAACTTTATGGTCAACTAATATTCGACAAAGCAGGAAAGCCTATCCACTGGAAAAAAGACAGTCTCTTCAATAAATGGTGCTGGGTAAACTAGACATCCACATGCAGAAGAATGAAACTAGACCACTCTCTTGCACCATACACAAAGATAAACTCAAAATGGATGAAAGATCTAAATGTGAGACAAGATTCCATCACAAGCCTAGAGGAGAACACAGGCAACACCCTTTTTGATCTCGGCCACAGCAATTCTTGCAAGATAAATCCATGAAGGTAAAAGAAACAAAAGCAAAAATGAACTATTGGGACTTCATCAAGATAAGAAGCTTTTGCACAGCAAAAGAAACAGTCAACAAAACTCAAAGACAACCTACAGAATGGGAGAAGATATTTGCAAATGACGTATCAGGTAAAAGGCTAGTAGCCAAGATCTATGAAGAACTTATTAAACTCACCAGCAAAGAAATAAACAATCCAATCATGAAATGGGCAAAAGACATGAACAGAAATCTCATGGAGGAAGACATAGACATGGCCAACAAGCCCATGAGGAAATGCCCCGCATCACTTGCCATCAGGGAAATACAAATCAAAACCACAATGAGATACCACCTCACACCAGTGAGAATGGGAAAAATGAACAAGACAGGAAACAACAAATGTTGGAGAGGGTGTGGAGAAAGGGGAACCCTCTTGCACTGTTAGTGGGAATATGAACTGGTGCAGCCACTCTGGAAAACTGTGTGGAGGTTCCTCAAAGAGTTAAAACTAGACCTTCCCTACGACCCAGCAATTGTACTGCTGGGGTTTATCCCAAAGATACAGAGGCAGTGAAAGGCTAAGACACCTCCACCGCAATGTTTATAGCAGCAATGTCCACAATAGCCAAACTGTGGAAGGAGCCCCGGTGTCCATCAAAAGATGAATGGATAAAGAAGATGTGGTCTATGTATACAATGGAATATTACTCAGCCATTAGAAACGACAAATACCCACCTTTTGCTTTGATGTGGATGGACCTGGAGGGTATTATGCTGAATGAAATAAGTCAATCGGAAAAAGAGAAACATTATATGGTCTCATTCATTTGAGGAATATAAAAATTAATGAAAGGGAATAAAGGGGAAGCAGGGAAAATGAGTGAAAATATCAGTGAGGGTGGCAACACATGAGAGACACCTAACTCTGGGAAATGTACGAGGGGTAGTGGAAGGGAGGTAGGCGGGGGGTTGGGGTGACTGGGTGATGGGCACTGAGGGGGGCACTTGGTGGGAAGAGCACTGGGTGTTATGCTATATGTTGGCAAATTGAACTCCATAAAAAATAATAAATAAATAAATAAATAAATAAATAAATAAATAAATAAATAAATAAATAAATGGTCCAGGGTAGAGCCTGAACATACAGATCTTATAAAAGCCTAAAGGAATGGAATTCCTGCAGAGCAGAGTATCATGGAATTAATTCTTATTGGGTAGCTTCTGAACAAAATCCCCCTTGCTCCAGTACTCATATGATGTTGAAATCAGGGTAGACTTACCCTCGTTGAAGTAGGAAAATGTTTATACTGTCGCCACTTGGGAGACCCCCCCAGGTTACGTATTTCAGTTGACCAATTTCTGCTGCAATAATTCTTCCTCCTAAATGCTCTGCGTTCTCTACTTTCAAAGCCACAGATGAGTGAAACAAGGGATGTCAAATTAGCTTCATTTTGCAAGTCACTTCAAATAGATTGGTAGTTATTGCTTAGAGTGTTGTGATGCAAACAGTCTGTATCTAACCTTAACAGTAAAAGCTTTTGATCAATTAGTAATGTCTGCCATGGATGCCGCGCGAGGAAAGATGACATGCAGGGCAGGTTTGCCATCTTTAACCCAGTAAACACAGAGGATAATGATCAGATAACCTTTATTCACCTATACACATAGGTGTCTTGTGTCTTGTTCTACTGGCACATTAGGGGGTATCAGATTACTTATATAACCATTGTCTTAAAAGGTCTTTTAAACCAAGTCATAGAAAATAAGCACTTATTAAAGACCTACAGGATTTTTCTTTTGTTTTGTTTTTAATTTTTGTTTACTCTGCTTTTATAAAACACCATGGGTACAGAAAACACAAGATGTAATTCCTGATTGTAAGAGGCTTGTATTCTCACTAGAGAGATAAAGTAGATATGCAAGCAACAATTAATGATCACAGCAGTATTCACTTTGACAGAATTATGTACTGATATAATAAAGAAGATGAAGAGAGAGTAAATCCTTAATTATGTGGTCTGATGAACAAACGTTAGTTCCACACAACACCAGATGCTGCACTGACCAAAAGGGCATTGGAAGCAAACAGGTTCACCTACACACTGACCAGAGCTGGGCTGTCTCACAAACCATCATAGCATAATACAACATCACACAACACCACACAACAAACAAACAAACAAAAAATAAGCAAGGGCACAAACATGCTATCCTCTCAGCATTGCATAAAGAGCAAAGATCCAGGCATTGGACAGACCTGGTTGTAGATCTTGGCATTGCCATCTTACTGATTGGGTGGCCTTCAGATTCAGAGAATCTATGATGCCTATCCCTTCTCCCACCTAGAAGGTTAAGATATTAAAACTTTCCTTGCAGAACTATTTTAAGATTTATGAAGACATGGCTACAATCTGGTGCTTAATAGGTTCTCATTAAATAGCAAGACTTACCACATTACTTATTCAATTCTAAAATGACATTGATTTTAAGATGCATCCTTGAATTAATAGAAAATTTTCAGTAGGGAAAAAACCTTCATAACATACATCTCAGTATAATATGAGTCTACATTTTAGAAGCTCTAACAAGTGAGCAAGAAGTGCTTCAGACTGGATGAAGTAGCATATCATCAGATCCACATGGACAGACAGACAGCAGAGGAACAGCAGCAAATGATTCTCTGGAGTTTACCATATACCAGGCACCATCTCGAACATTTAATCCCCCCAAGAACCCCACCAGGCTGGTCCTATTGACCTCTACATTTTACAAACAATAAAACTGAGGCACCAATATTTTAGGAAATTGGCTAAGATCTCACAGCTAGAATGTACCAGGGCCTGGATTTTACCCAGCAAACCTGGTTCAGAGGGCTATGACCTCAGCATCATGTTCTCCCTCCCTGGGCTGCCCGCTGGAAGGTGGCCAGAGCATGTGAGGGAGGAGACCCTGCGATCTGACAGGGAGGGGCAAAAGAGCAGAACTAATAAGAGAGCTGAATCATAATTGGGAAACACGGCCTGTGGACCAAGAGAAGGACATAGAAAGCAAGGCATCTGAGTAGTAAGGTTGGAATCCCAGGGGATCAGGAGAATAGAAGACAACAGGGTGTAAAACAGGTGAGACACAATGGTTCAGGAAATCACCAAACACCAGCCACTCATGAAGGTCATAGGGTCTAATGTGTTCTGGCAAGGAGGAAATATTCATGCAAATCATGGCATTTTCCTACTTTGAGTTTTGCTACTTGCTTCTTCTCAAGCCATGAACACCTCAAGAGTAAGAGAACAGTTGGGGCATGTTACTAGTTGAACTATGTCCCTCCAAAATTCATATGTTGATGTATCCATCTTTGGTTCCTCAGAATATGACCTTATGTGTAAATAAGATCTTTACAGGGCAATCAAGTTGAAATAAGGGTTACCCTAATCCAATAAAAGGACTGGCGTTCTTTTAAAAGGGGAGGTTTGAACACAGACACACATATAGTGAGACTTCCATGTGAACATGAAGACAATCACCTAGAAGTCAAAGAGAGAGGCCTGGAGCAGATCCCTCCCTCCAAGTTTCAGAAGTAACCAGCTTCAACAACATCTTAAGGTCAGACTTCTCACCTCCAGAGCTGTGAGATAATTCCTGACGTTTACTTGATGTAGTTTGTAGTATTTCCTTATGGTAACTCAGGAAAACCAATAACCAATAAAGTAAAAGGGTACATTATAAACACTTAGTTGTCAATAGGCTTATTATACCATTCTACATATTTGAAGGAGGGATGTGTCCCTCCATTCTGTTTATTTCCTAGATGACCATTTGAAAGAAAAAAAAGCACATTTCAAATATATGTATTGACACATTCTTATATTTTCTATGTGGTAACTCTTTTTAGACCCTTCTCTTTCTGCCTTTTCTAATAATTTACACATTCCTACACAAAAAATTGAGGGCTATGACTGTGGGCATTCATACTTACAAAGGAACATTGTATAGGCTTATTCTCTTATCATCCATTCATTCAACAAATGTGCATGCCCACTGTGCTCCATGAGCTATACTAGCGTTAAGACTACAAAAATTAATAGGGTTGTCAAGATGATCTGTTTTGGAAGCCAGGACATGTAAACAAGGAGTCAATATACTGTGGTTAAGTTAATGATATGGCCAGATAACACGGGTGCTGCTAGTAGAGAGGAGGAATCAGAACTTCCCGGAAAAGCTGGTGCATCTCAAAATTGAATGTGACATTCACCTACTCCCTTTCCTCCCTGCTTTCTTTTTGTTTTAGTAAACCAATGGTTCTCACACCAGCATGCACTAGTATCTGCCAGAGGGCTCTTTCGAACACAATTCAGTATGTCTGGAAGAGGCTTGGGAATCTGCATTGCCAGTGTGCCATGATTTTGTGAATCCAGGCCCTACACCTCGAGATCCACTTAATAGACACTGATGAGCACGAACCTGGAAGCATGTGCCTATCCTTACCAGATTGTAGGGGTGCAGCACTGAATAAAATATCGTCCCATTTTGATGAAGATAACTGATATCAAATCATCAACTGCTTTATAATGCAATTGCATTTATGAATCTCTACTTCATCATGGAAAAACTAAAATATGAGGTGAAGCTTGTCTAACAGCACAGCCAATGCTAATAGAAGGGTTTCCAAATAGTGTCCCATGTCTATTCTCTCTCTCTCTCTCTCTCTCTCTCTCTCTCTCTATTTTAGCACTTGAGCAGTGAGGTCTGGTGAAACGGAATGCGGACTGCAAAGGTAGGAGTTTGTAGATGGGGATATTTGGATTGACAGGGCTTACTAACATAAACAGACTGGAAATTTCCTTCTCTTTCTCCATTCCCTTTTCTTGGAGGGTGATATTTTGAGCCAGCAGCATGGGGCTGATTCTTTGATATCCACAAAGGAACAATGAATTACCTGATGCGCTTTGTTGAAGTCTGTCAGGAATGGTTAATCATACGTTTACTCTCTGTGATGTGTGTTAAAAGGACATAAGAACCAGCTGGGCACAGCAGTGAATTTTGTCTATTAGGAAGAAATCAAACTAAAGAAAAACAGAAGCAATGGTCTGACAGGGAGGTGTGTTCGCTGTTTTTCTCTAGCTTATGAGCTGGGCTGGCAAATATTTGTATTTGTGCTGATTATATCTTGAAGGGGTCTTGGGGCCAGCTGTGCAAGAATGCATATACTTGACCAAAAGGAAACTCAATAACAACTGAAAAAAAAGTTTCTCTTCTCATTTCAAAAGCTGAGCACTTGGCTATCGGAGGAAAAAGGATTCCTGTGAAATGCTCCCTTTTGAGAACTGGTTGCCAATTCCCCATAAGACTGTGTTCCACTAAAGTGGGTGTTATACTATATGTTGGCAAATTAAACTCCAATAAAACAAACAGAAAAACAAAAATAAGTTGGCCTTGCCTCGTATCTCTCTTCAAAATTGGCCTGATTTTTGAGAGAATGATAGGAGGATATAAGCAAGAGCCCAACATCTAGGTTTAGATAATTGGTTTAGTAATCCATGAATATGTATTGATAGCTTCTTGTAGGTATTTAAAATATTCAGTGCTGTGGGAATAAAGAAAAAGAGTAGCTTTTTCCAACTATCATGTCCCAATACATTTGAGAGATATTTTATTGTTAAAAGGACGAAGTCTTGTTGTCTGCATGGCCAGTTTGAGTTAATGCGGTGATTGATTTTTTTTTTTTTTAATGACGTTTGTATTGAAAGTTCAAGCAAACTGATTGACTTAAAAGTACATGCACAGGGATGCATCTAAATTAGTACTGTTACTATTTTTACTCCACTGCTGTGATTGTTCCCTGTTGTTCTACTTTAGATTCAATTCATTCACTTCTAAAAATATTAACAGAGTATTTTCCTGGTGCTAGATACATAGGCACTGCAAAGATGAATGCTTGGGTCCTTGATTTTAAGACATGCACAGATCTTTTTTCCATCTTAATGATCTAATTTCCATTACTATCACTCATAGCCTGCTTTCATGCACAGAGTTCTACCTTTGGTTAGGACTTTTCTAACACACTAAAGACCTCATTTGCACAGCTCCTTCATCCTTCTATCCTCAAGCACAGGATAGATACTTGCTCCAAGCCTCCACTTATTCAACCTGAATGTCTACTTCTTCTGTGTCTATGGTTCTCTGGTTGGAAGCTCAATGTCTTGGATTTAGGGGTCTGCTTAGATTACTTGCATGCTATAAATGGTCTAGAATCCTACAACTTAGTTTTTAAAAATTTGATCATGTAGAAAAGTTTTTGTATATGTGTGTAAGCATAAAGTCAAAAAAACAAGTGAGGTACAGGGAGAAAATGTTTTCAACTCAGATTAAATATAAAAATCTAGCTCACAAATATGTAAAGGACTATTAAAATAACAAGAGATCAAAAACACTTTACAAAAATTGGGGAAAAGCATGAACAATCAATTTATAGGAAAAGATATACAAATGCTTTAAATATGGGAAAGTGTTCAGGTTCACTCATATATGCACATGCAAGTTATGCTTCACTGAGACATCAGCTCTTACCCATCAGGTGGCAAATAGTCAAAGGCTAGACAGCACACTCCATTTGAGACTTGGTGTAGATATCATCATTCTACACTGCTGATGTGGATGCAAGGTAAAACCACCCTAAGGAGGAGGATTTGGCAGTATCTAAAAATACTGCAAAGACATTGATCCTTTGGCCAGGCACTGCTATTTATAGAAATTTATATTGAAAATATACCTCCAGAAATATGAAACATCATATGCACAAAAAAATCCACTGTGTTGTATGTATGTCAAATAGTAAAATATTACAAAACTCAAAAATTCTCACTAGTGGGAAAGTATTTAAAAAAACGATGGCACATTGGCTTTGCTTAAATATTTATTTATTTATTTTGAGAGAGAGAGAGCCAGGGGAAGGGGCAGAAGGAGAAGGAGAGAGAGAATTTCAAGCAGACTCCTCTTTTTTTTTTTAATTTATTTTTTTATTGGTGTTCAATTTACTAACATACAGAATAACACCCAGTGCCCGTCACCCATTCACTCCCACCCCCCGCCCTCCTCCCCTTCTACCACCCCTAGTTCGTTTCCCAGAGTTAGCAGTCTTTACGTTCTGTCTCCCTTTCTGAGACTCCTCTTTGAGCATGGCAGCCGACACCAGGCTCCATCCCCTGATCCTGAGATCAGGACCTGACCTGAAGTGAAGAGTCCAGTGTTTAGTGACTGAACTATCCAGACACCCCACAATGGCACTGTTTAAAGAACAAGGAGTGAGAAATATACATATAAGCTGATATGTAGTGATATAAGAGAGGTACTATTAAATTTAAAAAGCAAAATACACACACATATGTCATACATAAGCATATGCAGATTCTGTGTAAGGAAAGGAATCTATTTTTTAATTTTTCAAAAATAAACATGAAAGGATAAAATGGGAAATATTGAAATGGTTCCCTGAGATAGGTCAGCATAGATGGAATATAGTTATGTTTCTTTCATTGTATACTTTCATAGCTTTGACATTTGAACCATATTGTTAAACCATTTTATTAAAAATTCAAGTAAAAAAGATGATAAAGAAACTCTTAATATTGAAAACAAGCAAAAAACATTGCGTATCAAGTTGATCATATTAGTACACAGCCAAAAGAATTAATTGGTAATAATTTTGAGCAGAGCATTCCTATTGACCACCTTTGGTGGGATTTATTCAAAGGACCCCAAATAATTGCTGAACCATAGAGAATTTTATTTTAGTAGATTAACTGTGGTCATGATGTAGCAATTCTCAAACTATTCCTTTTTACTATTTTTGTGGATAGTAGGATGGAATGTGTGTGTGTGTATATATATATATATATATATATATATATATATATATATATATATATGGTTGGAACTAGAAGTGTCAGTAGGAAATCACTGAAAAGATACTTGAAGAAACTTTGGTAGCAATGACAAACTTTGTGCTCATATCTTAGTTTAAATAACACACTAATAAAAATCAGATTCCTTGAAGAAAATGCTGATTCCAGGTCTAGGTCAGGGAAAAACCACAGTGGCTTTGGAACATATCATTGTGCCCAAAAGTAAGAGAAGCTCCCAATATGAGGATTCATGAAAACAAAACAAAACAAATAAATAAAACAAAACAAAACCAACAACATGAGATTCACTTGCAGGGGCTCTGAGTCATCAAAATTCAAACAACTTAATACCAAAGGATACTAATATCAATGAATTATAATAATATTAAACAAAGGATACTAATATCAATGAATTATAATAATATTAAATATTAATATTGTTTAAAATTAAACAATATTAAACAAATTATATTAATAATATTAAATTATAATATTAAACAAATATTAAACAAAATTAAATAATATTTAATAATATTAAATAATATTAGAGTCTATAGAGTACTATCTCTAAAAAGAAAAAGAGAAAAGCTAAGGGGTTATTCTTTTATTAAAGATTATCTATCTATCTATCTATCTATCTAATCTATCTATCATCTATCATCATCATCTATCATCATCATCTATCTATCTAAGAGAGCAAGACAGAGTCAGAGACTGCATGCTCTAGCAGAATGGAGGGACAGAGGGAGAGAATCTCAGGTAGACTCCCTGCTAAGCATGGAGCCAGATGCAGGGCTCTATCTCACTATTATGAGATCATGAACTGTGTCTAAATCAAGGGTCAGGTGCATAACTGAGCCACCCAGGTGCCTCAACTGAGGAATTATTCTTTACAGAATGCTGGCTAATTCATATAGAAGGAATGAAAGACTCTATATGAACCATTTTATTAACTCCATTATGATCATTGATTTAAGCAAGGATTATCAATTGATGCTAAATGATTGGGTGAAAGATTTTAGGGCCAACTAATTTTTTGTAGAGTCTCAAAGTATTACCGCAAATTTTGTGTATTAAATACAAAGGAAAGAGATTCCTCTTCAACAGAGATATCTAGTGGATACTATTTTATCCTAGGGCACAAAGTTAACATCACTTATAATGGGTCATACTAAAGTTGTGTACCTTTTGGTGTTTTCTGGTATGGGAAGCACATAGCAACAACACAAAAGTTTAAGTTGAATCTAATCATGAGAAAAATCTGGAATATAAAACACTCCATTTAAAAAACTGACCTATTTGCAAATGTCAATGTCATAATCATCATATATTAAAGGAGGCTAAAAGATTTGGGGAGCAAATGCAAGGTGAGATTCTTGGTTGGATTTTGAGCATCCTTCCCTAGTAAATGCTGTTATAAAGATGCTATTGAGACAACCGGTGAAATGGTGACATAGATTGTATATTAGGTAGTATTATCTGCCAATGTACAATTATTTTAATAATGGTATTGCCATTATTCAGGAGAATGTTTTTGCCCTCAACAGTTACATCTTGGTAATTTAATATTGAAAGGTGCAAGAACTAAATAATGAAAGAGAGGAGACAGAGAGACAGAGAGAGAAAGAGAAATGGAACAAGACAGAGAGAAAGACTCAGAGACAGAGGGAAAGACAGAGGCAGAAGAGGGGGAGAGTGCTAGAGAGAGGGAAAGGGAAGGGGAGGGAGAGAGGAGAGAGATTTTAAAAGCAGTAGAAGTGGCAAGATTTTCAGGTGTTCATTGTATTTGCCTTTCAACATTCCTATAGGTTTGAAATTTTTCAAAATAACAAGGCTGGAAGAAAAAATCAAGATGAAAAAGGGAGAACATACAACTTTTATAAAGAGAAAATGAGAATAAAGAGCAGAATATAAATTAAAGAAGAGGGAGGAAGAGAAGGAGAAGAAGAACGGACAAGAAATGATCTCAGTAGGACACTACTGAGCCCCATAGACACTACTCAGGATCTTTCTCCACATGTTTTTCCATGGCCACATGTCTTTGTTATTGTGCAGTAAATGACCTCTGTATGGAATCCCATATAAGTAGCATATGAAAGGAAAAACCAGAGCATTAATAGAACATATCAGAACAAAGTTGCAGTCAAGATTTAAATGGTCACTTTGGTTTTTGCTGCTTCCCCTTACACAAATATCTCTGTGATATGAGCAAAGTGTTACCATTCCCACAACAATAACATCTCTTCATCTGACCATCTCATCTCCCACCTGAAGCAAATGACCCTGCAGTGGTGCAACTTTACTATAAGAAATTATAATCACCTCAACAGCAAGTGGATTTAACCATACCTTTTCTTTTGTGTATATGCCTACTGCATCTCTTTTTAAAAGAATTTCTTTAAGACTACAAAACCCTTGAAACCAGGGAAGACATTCTTTACTTCTTTCATTCCCACATCTATTGTGGTGCTGGCACATAGCAGGTGCTTAACAAATGTTAACTGGACAACTGGATGAATAAATGACATTTTGTCTAAAATAATTGCTTAAGGACTTAAAATATTTTTCATTGATGTCCTCCTTCCCTGGAGTCTTTCACATTTGTCCAGACTTGATATATATAACATTCTGTTATTTATTAATTATCTTCGTTAAAAAAGTTTTAATTTTCGTATTATTTTCAGAAAGATTTTAGGGGAAGAGCAAGCACAAGCAGGGGGAGCAGCAGAGGGAGAGGGAGAAGCAGGCTCCCCACTGAGCCAAGACCCCCCCACACCTCCCACGCGGGGCTCCATTCCGGGACCCTGGGATCATGACCTGAGCCGAAGGCAGATGCTTCACCAATTGAGCCACCCAGGTGTCCCTATCAATCCTCTTCTAATAAATAGTCCTCTTCTACCTCAGATCCTCACGGTGAAGAACACAAAGCCATATTATTTTATATTTCCTGGGTTTTTGTGCTACTTCCCTGCACATTCCTTGAGAAGGTATCATTGGCAATAAGCTGTGGCTGCTGTCCACAACCCAGTTGAAGGGGCTAGGGCAATGCTGCAGAGGGTATCATTCTACAGTGGGATACTGTGTACTGAATTTGGAAACATTAGGGTTATTAGAGGGACCATCAGAAGAAAGATTTTAAATTGTATTCTTAGAAATCTATGAAACAGGGGTGCACGGGTGGCTCAGTCAGTTAAGCATCTGACTCTTAATTTCCACTCAGGTCATAATCTCAGGGTATTTATATTCCAAGCCGTATGTCTGGCTCCACATTGAACATGGAGCCTGGTTAAGATTCTCTCTCTCCTTTGCCCTCTGTACCACCCACACTCTATCTCTCTAAAAAAATTAAAACTCGAATTAAAAAAAGAAACAAATTAGATGCAGTAATCTTTCTCCAACCAAAGTAGAGCAAGCTCTAGAAAAGACATGTAGTTGACAATAAGGAGAAATGAAAGAAAGAAGAATGAATAAAGATAGGTATAAAATAAAAACAAACAAAAATCAATTTGATTGCTATTTGGGTGGCACTGAAATATAAATGCATATCTATTGATTATCAGACCTGTAAGACATACATGGGTTCATCTCATTTAAAGACATACTATCAGCCCAGTTAAGAAGGAAGTATAATAAGACCTCTTCAAATGGATTTGGAAGGAATTATGTCATTATGGGCCCAATAATCCTAATTGTAAGAGGACATCTCAGCTCTAGCCAGTGCTGTGCCATTGCACATCCAATGAGTTGGTACAACTGATCCAACAAAAGTCTTGACCCATAGAAATCGAGGGTCCTCCTGCAAAAGAATTCACATAAGGGATGTTGGAACAATATATGGCTGTGACCCAGGGACTTCAGCTTACTGGTCAGATGTAAAGATTCTCAAAACAACATGTTCATTTTTTTCTCACATCATTATAGGTTTACTACATGCTGGTATACACATTGGGGTGTGTGTGTGTGTGTGTGTGTGTGTGTGGTAACAGGAAAACAGAGGGAGTGAGAAATACAAAATCAAATAGAGATTTTAAAAAATAGAAGAGATATTAACTCTGAAATATATTCAATATAAGGATATTATTTTAAGATGACATGAACGGAATATGATACAAAAAATGAAAAGCCATAGATTTCTAATGCATTTCTCTATGTTTGATTCCCTACTAATCTTTCAAGAGTTAGCACCTAGAGCATTAGTGGTTCCTCCCATAAGAGCAATGAAATTTTAAGGTGGTTGTCCCCCAGCAGCATATGGAAAGCATCTCCAAGAACTATGGTTGTGGAGGGATACTTAGAAGAAGAAGTGAAATCCTGCATGAGCAGGGGAGAATAGTAATTAATCAATTTTGAATTAGTTCATTAATGTGATCTTACTTTCACTATGAAATCAGACATACTTAATAAAAAATCAGGGTCTGATTTGGGAGAGGGAATTATATTAGGTAAAACTCTAAATCTGCACTGTCCAACAGGGCTGTCACTAGTCACATGTGCCTGCTAAACACTTGAAATGTGGCCATTGTAACAAAAAAATGATTTTTAATTTTATTTAGGTGTAATCAACTTAATCCAAATTTATATAATCACTTGTGGCAAGTGCCTTTTGTGGATGACTCACCTATTCAGAGTACAATGAGTTAAGAATATAGCCTCTGAAGCTAGATGCCAAGTCATAAATCCCAGCTTTCCCATTTCCTAGCTGTGTATTTTTGAGCAATTTATTATTTTTATAAGTTAGTTTTATCATTTTCAACATGGAGAAGATGTCCATACCTACTTCATAGGACTGCCATGAGGATTATTTGATTACATTAATGCTGACTGCTTAGGCAATACTTGGCAGGTATTAATTGCTCAATAAAAGTTACCTATCATTTTTTAAAGATTTTATTTATTTATTTTAGAGACAGAGAGTGAGCATGAGTGGGGTGGAGGGGCAGAGGGAAGGGGAGAATCAGACTCCCCTCTATTACCTATCTTTAATGTGTTACCTTTATTATTATTTTTTCCATCTACTGTCTTTTATTTTTATTTTTTAAAGGTTTTATTTATTTATTCATGAGAAAGAGAGAGAGAGAGAGGCAGAGAGAGAAGCAGGCTCCATGCAGGGAGCCCGACGCAGGACTCAATCCCAGGTCCCCAGGATCGTGCCCTGGGCTGAAGGCAGCGCTAAACTGCTGAGCCACCCCGGCTGCCCTATTGTCTATGTTATAATATAATAATGAATAATGAGCCATACAGTTCTAGAGACAAAGAGTCAAAAGATCCCCTTGGTCACTATGCACTGTTCTATCATTTTCTTTCTTCTCACTCTTAAATAAAAATGAATTTTTGGAGAAGTTATGGAGCAGTTTGTGGCTGAATCTAGTAGCCTTTGTCGGTTGTATGTTAAGGTAAATATGGACAATGAAACGTGGAAGGAACAGAAAAGACAAAGTAGAGCCTTAAGTGAATACGGTATTCTGATGAGAGTGTGCAAGCTCTGAATTGTGGGAATTCCAAAGGATGGTTTGCAGTTGGTAAATCTACAACTACAATTTTGTTCTCTTGGAACTGGTAGCTACACTCTGATCAAAATAGAACATTTTCATGAAAATACAAAGTTTTTTCCTGCCCACTTTCAATAAATCCCATCTCCCATGATCAAACATTTCCTGATTTTGATCACCATAGTCTTTTTTATTTAACTTTGTATTTGTTATTATTGGCATTGCAATGCACTGCTTCTGAGATTGTCCATGTTGTTATGTTGTATTATTAGTTCATTTTTTAAAATGTTGAGTAGTATTCCATTGTGTACTACAATTTGTGCATCCATTATATTATACTGATAAATAATTGTGTTTTTTTTCTACTTTGGGTATTACAAATGGAATTGCTATTAACATTCTTGCAGATATCTTTTTGTAGAAATGTGTTGCATTTTTCTTAAGTAAATATCTAACACAGGAGTTGCAAGGTCACAAGGTGGGTAGGTATTTATTTTTATTTAAAAAAATTCCAAAGTTTCCAAAACTGGTTGTACTATTATACATTGTATGAACAATGTTATGAGAATATTGGTTGCTTCACATTCTCACCCACATTTGATATTTTCTGTTGTTTTAATTTTAATCATACTAATGGCTTTAAGTAGTGCCTGATTGTAGTTTTATATTGCATCTTCCTGAAAAAGGATAATTTGAATTATAAACTTAGTTAATTGGTCTAATTTTTTTTCTCTTATAAGTATTTTTAGGTGTAAATTTTTCCTAGGCTATGCTTTAGGTATTTCAAAATTTTGATATGCTGTGTTTTCATTAATATTTACTTTAGAATATTTTATAATTTCCCTTGTGATTTCTTATTTAAACTAGGTCTCCTGAGTAGTGTACTATTTACTTTCCACTATTTCTAAATATCTTACAATGCCATATTTAACTTGTGTTCAAATAGCATGCTCTGTAAGATTCCAAATATTTTTCAATTTTCAATTTATTCAAACATAAGCCTTGTTTTATGGCCCAGAATGTAGTCCATCTTGATGAAAATTGTGTATGCACTTGGAAAAAAAAATAAGCATTTTGAAACCATTGAATATAGTGCTCTGTAATTTCAGTTAAGTCTAACTGGGTTGTAGTGTTGTTCAAATATCTTATATATGTACTGATTTTTGAGCAATTACTAAATGATTTGTTGAGAGAAAACTGTTAAAATCTCTAGCTGTGATAAAGAATTTGTTTGTTATTCTTTTTACCCTGTTTTTTAAAAAGATTTTATTTATTTATTCATGAGAGACACACAGAGAGAGAGAAGAGAGGTAGAGACATAGGCAGAGGGAGAAGCAGGCTCCCCTTAGGGAGCTCCAAGTGGGACTTGATCCTGAGACTCTAGGATCATGCCCTGAGCCGAAGGCAGACCCTCAACTGCTGAGCCACCCAGACGTCCCTAGTCTGTCTTTTTTAAATGAATTTTGAAGCTCTAAAATTAGGTGCATATTTATTTATGATTTTTATACCTTCTGAAGAATTGATAATTGGTGGTAGAATTTCACCACCAATTTTGCTTATGTAAAAACGTTTTTGCTTATGTAAAAATGTTTTTTTGCTTATGTAAAAATGTTTTTATTTTGCTTATGTAAAAATGTTTTTATTTTGCCCTAATTTTTGAAAGATATTTTAACTGGTCATAGAATTTTATGATTTTTTTTTCTTTTAGAACTTTAAAGGTGCCATTTTGTTACTGTTCAGACACTTTGAACTGGTGGAGGTTTGGCTTTACACTTTAATGGGGCAGGTCTGTGGAAAGCTAAATGTTTACCAAGACACTCTAACTTTGCAGGACTTAAACTCACAGTTCTTTCTCCTTTGTGTGGAAAATCTTGTTTTCCTTGGAATTTTGTCTGCTTGTTTCTGCCTCCTGTGACTCCCTTCTTTGCAAGATTTCCCCCCTCAATTTTCAGTGCTCCAGTAGCTTTGAACTACCTTCTGACACCTTAAGTCATCAAGACTGTGGCTTTCTTCATGAGTTTCAGTTCTGCTGTGCATGGTTACAGCAGTGTGCATATTGTGCATATAGAGGGGAAGCCCATACATATAAGTGAGTGTGGTTCTCTTTTTTTCAAGGGACTACCTTCAGTTTCTGCCTGCTTGTGAGTTCTTCCATGCTTTTGTTATCTTTGTGAACTTCAGACCTATGTAAGTTATTTTGCCATTACAGAATCCAGAACTCCCAGCACACATATTTCTTTACTGTCCATTTTCATCTTCTATAATAGCAGATATTTGTTACATATTTGTTGATTTCATTTTATATTTTAATTTTTACTTTTTACTTTTACATTTTATTTACATTGTTTAGTATGAAGAGAAAGTAAAGGGTCATTAATACTTCATTAAAATAGTAATAAATCTCAAACAAACATTTGGATATTGAACAGCACATCTTTATAAATAACCCAGTGAGAATATCGACACTGATTGTAAGAATCCCATAAGATGAGTAAATAACATATCAGTGCTACCATCCCCCCTGAGGTTGCCCAATTTAACAAGATACTCAGGATATTAAACTTTAGATATAAAAATGATAATTTTTAGTATATCTAGGTCAATATTTAGGATATACTTATCCTGGAAAGGATTTTGCTTACCTAAAATTCAAATTTAACTGCTTTTAATCTACTCTACCTCTATATTTTCCTTGCCTGATGCTTCTTTGAATGTAAAATACCAAACCATGAGCTTTGGACTCTGGGCAGTATGGGAGATCTGGCTATGGAATGACAGGAATAATTTTTAGGACTTCCTTGTAACTTGATTTGAAGATTCTGTACTTTCTGAACACTGAAGTAGATTAGGAGGTAGGGACAGAGTATAAAGCAGAGTTGGGCTTAGCATTCCCCTAGTGAGACTCAGCCACCTATTTTCTTATGCATGCTTTCTTGCTCTTCTGATTTAAAACTGGGTTGCCTGTGCTTGGCCTGATGCCTTCATATGAATTTTAGAATAAATTTGTCAAGTTCATATGGAGAGAGAGAGAAAGATAAAAAGCACAAGTAAGCTATTTGAATTGAGTTTCTAAAAACAAAATGACAAAAACCAAAGCTTTGTTATGAGAAATTAAGAAATTCAATAAGAATTTTCAGTTGGACTATAGGGTTAATAGCAATTTTTACTAAATTCTTATTTCTCTTTATTTATCTTGGTATGCTCTATTCTTATTATATATAAATGTAGCTAGTAGCTCTTAATGCCCTCCTTTTATCCCTACTATCTGATATTTCACAAGGGTAGGTATAAGTGTCAGTATACTTCTGAATATTGTGCTGGGCTCTCAGTGGCCCTTAGAGCTAGACTAGGCATTAGGAATCTACATGCCATGGGCCAAATCTACACACACACACACACACACACACACACACCTGATTTTTTATGACTTGTAATGTGGTTACATTTTTGAATGGGAAAAAGGAAGAGAAGGTCAAGAAAAAAAAAAACAGATGTCATGACAGGTGAAAATTATTTGAAACTCAAATTTCAATGTCTATAAAATTTTTATTGGAATACAGCCAGGCTCATTTATTTGCAGATTGTCTATATAATAATGTAGAATTGAATAGTTGCAAGAGCATGAGTGTGACCCATAAAATCTATAATGTTTGTTATTGGTTCCTTTACAGAAAGTTTGCTGACCCCTGGGCTAGACCTTCATGTCCTATATGACTGAGTATTATCCTTGAAATTTTTATTTGATCATTTATTTTTTAAAAAAGATTTTCGTTATTTATTCATGAGAGACACAGAGAGAGAGAGAGGCAGAGGCACAGGCAGAGGGAGAATCAGGCTCCTCGAGGGGACCTGGGTGTGGGATTTGATCCTCGGACCCCGGGATTACACCCAGACACAACCACGGGGCCACCCTGGAGTCCCTCATTATTTCATCCCTTCCATATTCTGTTCTCTTTCTCTAAAATGTATATTTTATACATTTTCTGGGCTCTTTGCTTTAATTTTCTCATTATTTTTGCTAGTATTTCCCCTTTCACATTTCCAAAGTTTAAATGGCTCTGCAAACTCTGTGAAAAGTTTCCTCATTAATTAGAATTATGAAAATGTGAGCAACCATTTGGCTTCATATATTTATGTCATCATGAAAAAGGATACATATTGCATGTGTTTGTGATGTTCAATAGAACTGTTGAAATCATCTTTAAATTAAGTGCTGCTTGATGGTATAGGAAATATTGACATTACAAACACACATAGCAAAAAAAAAAAAACTAGATTTCTTGGGGTGTCTGACTGGCTTAGTTGGTAGAACAGGTAACTCTTGATCTTGGGTTGTGAGTTTGAGGCCCACATTGGGTGTAGATACTACTTAAAAATAAAATCTTTTACAAAAGTAGATTTCTTAAAAATAGTTTATTTGATTAATAATTATAAGTAGGAGTATTATATAACAAAATGCAATGCTTAAAAATTTTGTGGGACTCCATTTTCTCTCACGTATTTTTCCTGTATATTTTCCTAGATTAATACTTAGAAACTAAGGAAATATGCTTAACTATATGTTTATATTGAGGTTCAAACTTTGTTTCTCATAAAATAATAAAACTGTCAAAATAATATCCCATCATTTGATGCTCTCCTGTTCCTTAATTAAGGAAAGGGTTTTTTTTTTTTAAATAAACTATCATAGAAGGAAAAGTAAAAACTTTTTTTGCATATCATGGCTAACGAGGTACATGCTGTAAAGAATTAATACCAAAAAAAGTGTAATTTCCCTTTTAATAGCCCAAGAGAACTCAGTTATACACATATGAAGTTTACATATACATCCTTAATGACACTTTTTTAGTGGTGTCTATACTGAATATTCAGGTTACATATTTTCTAACTCTAAAAATAATATGCTTTGCATCCATATAGTGCTTTCATTCACCCAAAATGTGACAGAGTGTGGAGACTGAACGCTTTATTTCTACAACCTTTGCCTCAAGGTAGCATGTGAAGGGTGCAAGTCACTATACCAGCACAGACATACAGATGATCCCCCACTTAAAAACTATGGGACTCTTACTGTTCAGGGCTCCAGTTCAGAGTCCAGGGTAGCAGTCACTTTGCCTGTAGTCCTGAGTATGTGTACTGGCAAGCAGAGATAGAGAAGAAAGGACGATGGGAAACACTGAAAGGCAAATGCATTATTTCCTTAAGTTTCATTTCCCTTCTCCTTCAAGAAACTGCAAATTTCCTGATCTAATTAGCATGTTACTACTCTATTCATTTCTTCCTCATTCATTAATTCAATTATTCATTTGTAACCTAGATTATTTCATTTATTAAAAAATTACACATAACCTACTATAGTTGATCTTAAACAACTTAAGTTTGAATTGGGCAGGTCCACTTAGACACACTTGGATTTTTTCTCCTCCTTCTCTTCCTCCTCCTCTTCCTCCTCCTCCTCCTCTTCCTCCTCCTCCTCCTCCTCCTCCTCCTCCTCCTCCTCCTCCTCCTCCTCCTCCTCCTCCTCCTTCTTCTTCTTCTTCTTCTTCTTCTTCTTCTTCTTCTTCTTCCTTTCTTCTTTAGGAGTTGATAGAAAATTCACAAAGCATTCATTTGCAACTGCCCACCCTAGTCTCCATGGACCAAATCAAAGGTGACTGGTGCAGAGGTAGCACCTGCTGCTCTCTTAGTACCCAGGGAGGCCTGCAGAGGCTGTTAGGAGGCCCCAGGCCCCAGGCCCAGGCATGGCTGTTGGTCACCCCATTTGCCACCCAGATGGACAAGTTCAGTAAGGCAGAAGGTGGGCTGGCAGGCAGGAGGATGTCCTGAAGTGAAGGAATGTAGCCAGAGAGCACAGATGAAGCCGGGCAGAAGTCCCTCTGCTCCTCAGCACACATATATACACCTCCACATCTCTATTCTTCCAAACCTCCACTGCTCAGCTCTGGGCTTCACCAGGATAATCTTGGGCCTGGGGGTTCTTATCAGGGGCCTGGACCCCTTCTGTGAACCTTCACAACCCCTACCACTAAGGCCTCCATGAGGCAGGTGCACTCATATGTGGCTGCAGCTGCCAGGGGCCACTGTAGGTGGTACTCCTTCAGGCAGATGTGTCAGCTCTACTGCACCTCTTGGGCCACTGTTTCTGCCCTAGGACCCACTTGCTGCTGCTGATCCAAGGATACCAGGCTGGGCAACATCACCATCCCTGGGTTGCTGCTCCTCTGCCCAGTCCTTCTATACACAGATTGTTTTGCTTTGTTTTCTTTTTGATACAGTACATTCTATAAATGTATTTCCTCTTCCTTATGATTTTCTTAATAACATTTTCTTTTCTCTAGCTTATTTTATTGTAAGAATACATTATATAACAGATACAATACACAAAGTATGTATTAACTACTTATGTTGTTGGTATGGCTTCTGGTCAACAGCAGGCCATTTTTGATTAAGTTCTGGGGAGTCATCACAAATCATCAGGGAAATGCAAATCAAAACCACAATGAGCTATCACCTCACACCTAACAGAATGGCTAGAATAAAAAAGATAAGAAATAATAGGTGTTGGAAAGGATGTGAAGGAAAAGAAACCTTCATCCCTGTTGGTAGGAATGAAAATTTGTGCAAACACAATGGAAAACAGCATGGAGATTCCTTAAAGATTCTTTCAAAATAGAATTATCATAATGATCCAGAATCTACTACTGGGTATTTACTTAAAGAAAACAAAAAATCTAATTGAAAAGATATATACACTCCTATGTTTATTGTAGCATTATATATAATAGCCAAGATATGGAAGCAACCCAAGTGTTCATGTGTTCATCTCTACATAAGTGGGTAAAAAAGATGTTATATGCAAATATATATATGGAATATATATGGAATATATATATATATATGTGGAATATTGCTCAACCATTAAAACAAATGAAATCTTGTTATTTGCAATAATATGGACAGACTTAGAGAGCATAAATGCTAAGTGAAATAAATCAGAGAAAAACAGAACAAATCATTTTAAGATTTGTGTGGAATCAGGAAAGACCCTGAAAAGCCAGGGTAATATTGAAAAAGAAAACCAGAACTGGGGGCATCAAAATGCTGGATTTCAAACTGTACTACAAAGCTGTGATCATCAAGATAGTATGGTACTGGCACAAAACCAGACACATAAATCAATGGAACAGAATAGAGAATCCAGAAATGGGCCCTCAACTCTATAGTCAACTAATATTCGACAAAGCAGGAAAGACTATGCACTGGAAAAAGGACAGTCTCTTTAATAAATGCTGCTGGGAAAATTGGACAGCCACATGCAGAAGAATGAAACTAGACCACTGTCTTGCACCATACACAAAGATAAACTCAAAATGGATGAAAGATCTAAATGTGAGAGAAGAATCCATCAAAATCCTAGAGGAGAACACAGGCAACACCTTTTTGAACTTGGCCACAGCAACTTCTTGCAAAATACATCCAGGAAGGCAAGGGAAACAAAAGTAAAAATGAATTATTGGAACTTCATCAAGATAAAAAGCTTCTGCACAGCAAAAGAAACAGTCAACAAAACTAAAAGACAACCTACAGAACGGGAGATGATATTTGCAAATGATGTATCAGATAAAGGACTAGTAGCCAAGATCTATAAAGAACTTATTAAGCTCACCAGCAAAGAAACAAACAATCCAATCATAAAATGGGCAGAAGACTTGAACAGAAATCTCACAGAGGAAGACATAGACATGGCCAACAAGCCCATGAGAAAATGCTCCGCATCACTTGCCATCAGGGAAATACAAATCAAAACCACAATGAGATACCACCTCACACCAGTGAGAATGGTGAAAATGAACAAGACAGGAAACAACAAATGTTGGAGAGGATGTGGAGAAAGGGGAACCTTCTTGCACTGTTGGTGGGAATGTGAACTGGTACAACCACACTGAAAAAAAAAAAAAACACTGGAAAACTTTGTGGAGGTTCCTCAAAGAGTTAAAAATTGAACTGCCCTATGACCCAGCAATTGCACTGCTGGGGATTTACCCCAAAGATACAGAGGCAGTCAACTGCCGGGACACCTGCACCCCGATGTTTCTAGCAGCAATATCCACAATAGCCAAACTGTGGAAGGAGCCTCAGTGTCCATCGAAAGAGAATGGATAAAGAAGATGTGGTTGATGTATACAATGGAATATTACTCAGCCATTAGAAACGACAAATACCCACCATTTGCTTCGACGTGGATGGAACTGGAGGGTATTATGCTGAGTGAAATAAGTCAATCGGAGAAGGACAAACATTATATGGTCTCATTCATTTGGAGAATATAAAAAATAGTGAATAAAGGGGACAGGAGAACAAATGAGTGGGAAATATCAGAAAGGGAGACAAAATACGAAAGACTACTAACTCTGGGAAACGAATTAGGGGTGGTGGAAGGGGAAGTGGGCGGGGGGTGGGGGTGACTGGGTGACGGGCACTGAGGGGGGCACTTGACGGAATGAGCACTGGGTGTTATTCTATATGTTGGCAAATTGAACACCAATATTTAAATTTATTTAAAAAATAAATTTATTAAAAAATCGGAGAAGGAGAAACATTATATGGTGTCATTCATTTGGGGAATATAAAAACTAGTGAAAAGGAATAAAGGGGAAAGGAGAGAAAATGAGTGGGAAATATCAAAAACTGTGACAGAACATGAGAGATTCCTAACTCTGGGAAATCAACAAGGGGTTAGTGGAAAGAGAGGTGAGTGGAGGAATGGGGTGAATGGGTGATGGGCACCAAGGGGGGCACTTGATGGGATGAGCACTGGGTGATATGCTATATGTTGGCAAATTGAACTCTAATAAAAATTAATTAAAAGGAAAAAAATCATAAAAAAACAAATACCATATGATTTCACTCATATGTGGAATTTAAGAAACAAAATAAATTAACAAAGAAAAAGAAAGACAGTCAAACAAACCAAAAAAGACCCTTAAATACAGAAAACAAATTGGTGGTTTCCAGAAGGGAGGAAGAGAGGGAGGGATGAAATAGATAAGGGGGACTAAGAGTATACCAATCTTGATGAGTATTGAGTAATGCATAGAAATGTTGAATCATTATATTGTATACCCAAAGCTAACACAACACTGTATGTTAATTAGACTTCAATAATTTTTTAAAATTAATAAATTCAAAATTGGTAGGATAAAAGTTATACATGGATTTTCACCTGCATGGGAATCATTGCCCTGAACCTATGCATTGTTCAAGGGTCACCTGTACTTACCAGGTACAGATCTAGATTCTGGGGATACTGTGGGGAACAAGCGAGAAAAGTCTCTGTGATCATAGAATAGTAGTGGGAATATTGCTGGACTAGATATGTTCTGAAACTTGAAATTTTATTAGAAGAAATAGGTTACACTGATGAATATGAAAATAATTAACCAAGCATAATTCCTACAGAGACTACCAATGAGAAAGAGATGGCTTCATAAAACTTATAATAGGGAAACCCACTTATTTTGATGGATGATGGGAGGGTTTTCTGAAGAAATATTTATTTTAAAATTTGAAGGACAAATAAGAATTAGCCAGGCAAAATATGGAATAGAAAATACCCATGACAGGGAAACTCGTACTAGGACATGTTTTCTGGTAGAAACATATCACGTCTGTAGTCACTGAAATTGGCATCTTTGAGGAATGGAAGGTCTATATGAACTAGTGGTAAGAATCATGATACATGAGGCTAGAGATAGGCTGTGAGATATTATGAAAGCTTTGAAGATTTGTGAAGAGTTGGTCTTTCCTTAGGAGGTAATAATCTGTTGAAAAAGGGTCCAAATAATTGCACTGGCTCATGTTTCTTTCCAGAAGCATGAGATGCCATTCATAGAATGAGCCCGAATCCCTTCAAGAAGTAACTTTATCACACTATTTATTTGCTAATAATGAACACATAGCTTTCTTGATGGCCTGTTGGCTGAATGAGTTCCTGAGGGGACCTTCAGAGAGTTACTCTCCTAATTCCTCAGAACTTCTAAAACCATCCCATATGAAGAAACTTGAAACTGACGTTTCATAGAGTGGGCAAAAGACAAAATTTCAATAAGTATTGAAAATAGAAAAATGATGAGAGCATTTCTCACCTAATAACATACACAAAAATTAATTTCAGATATATTTCAATTTGAAATTCAAAAAGAATCAACCTCTTAGGAGACACAGGGGAATCTCTTCATGACATGAAGAAGGGCAAGCTGACAAGTTGATTAAAACGGAGAAAAAAATTACTAATGACAGAAGAAAAGATTGATGAATCTGATTACATTAAAAATAACAGCTGCCATTCATAAAAAAAAAAAACAGACTTTTAGTGATACATGGAAATTCTTTGCACTTAAAAAAAATTGTTTTAGAATAGTTTTAGATTTACACAGAATTTGCATAGATAGTACACTATGTTCTTTTATACCACTGCACTGCATTCAGCTTCCCTGCTGTTGATATCTTAAATTATTATGATACATTTGTCACATCTAATGGAACAAAATCAATACATGATTATTAACTGAAATCTATACTTCATTCAGATTTCCTATGCCCTTTATTTTCATAGGATCCCAGCCAGAATATAAGACATTGAATCATCATGTCTCCTTTCGCTTCTTTAGACAGTGAGAGTTTCTCAGACTTACCTTGTTTTTGATGACCTCAACAATACAGGATAGTACTGGTCATGAACTTTGTAGGATGTCTTCTACTTGGGCTTGTTTGATGTTTTCTCTCAGCATTAACCTGGGGTAATGGTTTTGGGGAAGAAGATCACAAAGATATCAAATCGCATTAGAGGAGCCTGCTAGCAACATACCTGCTGATGTTAAGCTTGATCACATGGCTTAAGTGGTGTTTGTCACGTTTCTGCACAGTAAAGTTACTCTCCTCCCCATCTTCCTCTGTGCAGCCTGCACTGAAGGGGTACAGATTTAACTCCTTGAGGGGGAGGATATCTCCATAAATTGTTTGGAATTCTATGCTCTACTCTCTATTCTATTCTTGTTTCTTCTCCCCATTTGCTTATTTGTGTAATCATTTATTTATATCAATATGGACCCACTGCTGTTTATTTTATTCTTTGGATTCTAATCCAATATTACCTTATTTATTTTGTTTCTCAAATAGTTCCAGCATTAATCATTCAGAGCTATTTCGTTTGGGGCCTGTGTTCCTTTGACATATTTCCATTGGTTTGTTTTTTGAGCGCTTTCTTATTTTCTGGTTTAAGTATAAAAGTTGGATTATTTCACATAATAAAAAGTAGAAAGGTCGAGCAGAATCCTAGCCTGACATGATAAACCATTTATGTCACTATCATCCAAAGGCTGGTTTTCTTTCTACTCACAGTATGGATGCCGGTGGCAATTGGAGCTTTGAACTTTATTTATTTATTTTTTTCAAGTAGAAGAGAATGAGAAAATCATTCCCTGAACCAATATATAAGCCTTTCCTCTGGAACTGAAGAGGAGCAGGTGGAAATGGATGTTGGATTGGCAACCAGAGCATAGGCTCCATTCTATATTTGCACTAGCTCAATAGCTAATTCCCAGATCTGTGAAAATCTATTCCAAGACAAAATACATTGAAAGGAAGACTAAATAATGATGTAAGATAGGGATTATATGGAATCCCACATCTGTGAATCTAAATACTGAACTTTAAAGAAGTAGGAACAACCAAAAGATCTTAGAAAAGAAACAATAAAATTCAACATTAGCCTGTGTGATATTCAAGAGCACAGGTCTGAAAATAAAGGAACTTAGGTTAATATATACACATGTATGTAGAAAGAAATAGAAAAACAGGACACCATCTGGATGCCTGGGTGGCTCAGTGGTTGAGCGTCTGCCTTTGGCTCAGAGTGTGATCCCGGGGTCCCCACTTTGGGCTGCCTGAGAGGAGACTGATTCTCTCTCTGCATATATCCCTGCCTCTCTCTGTGTGTCTCTCATGAGTAAATAAATAAAACCTTTTTAAAAAAATAGGACACCATTAAACAATCTCAAAGGAAATGCCTAACATAGAAAGTGTTAAATTAATGAGGAAAACTCTAAGTCATTATTGTAAAATTAATGTACCTATGGTGGTGGAAAATAAACCTAAAATAAAATGCAGTTACCACTAGTGGTCCAGGGTATATAATGGGAGAAAATGCTGAGTGATTCTCTCTTCAATTTGATTGCATTTTGAAAGCAGTCAAGTATAGACCAAAGCTTGATTCCCAGTCTAGGGGTAGGTAAACTCTTTTATTCTTTAAGCACATATTTAATTAGCTCCAACAATATATCAGACACCACACTAGGTATTGTGTCTCAAAGACAACACAGACATGGATACTAATTTAAAATTGGCATGAAATAAGTGAGCATTTTTCTTGTGTACTTTAACCGTGTCCCCATTAGTATGAGTCAAGAGGAATTCCTCAAAGACTTTCCACATTTTCCATTTGTTTGTGAATTATTGCAGGTCTTCCAAGACCTTTTGCAAACCTTCTTGATCTTGTGAGTTTTCAATCCACACCCATTCACAAGGTAATGAATAGCAGTGATGGTTGCACAACTCTGTGAATATACTAAAAGCTACTGAATTCTATTACTTTAGAAGGGAGAATTTTATGGTTTGCCAATTATATCTCAACAAACGTGTTATAAAGACAATTTACAAGACAGGAAAACTCCACATACCCATCCACGTTCTATAAGCTTGTGTACAGTCATGCCTAAACTCACCTTGTCGGGACTGAATTTCTCAGAAAGACTTTGAGATGTACCATTGTATGAGGGTACTGTTGGTGCCTATCCCACCCTTTTGTTCATATCATTCTCTGCTGACATTATTACCTTTTCTTTCCGTGTATCTAGAGTCTGCCTAATAATAACCTTTCTCAAAGGAAGGCAGTGGGGAGAACATTTTCATATTGCAAGAACTAGAATCTGCAGTTCCTAGATTCACCTTTTCCACAATGACTTCAGATTTCAGACTTGTCACCACCACACTAGCCTCCAGGTATGCCCTTTTCCTAAATAATTCTGGTCCAGATTGAAGCTCAGTATGACCGCCAAGCCCTTACAGCACAGCAAGGACCAGGAAGAACATGAATGAGGACTAAAAGCCTGAGAAAAACTGTAGTCAGGGTCCCTTGGTATTTCTGATGGTGGAATCCACAGACCCATTCCATATTCTCCTTGGTTCCTACAGGGCTGCCTCCTGACTCAGCTCTAGGCCCAGCCTTGACTACTTGGACACTGCTGCAGTGGTGAGTGAGGGGGCTCTACTCAAGGGGTTTCCAACTGCCTGTGAAATAGGCTATCCTCTTATCCTACAGTGTTCTGACCCAAAAGAGCAAGATTCAGGGAGGAAGGAGTTCTTTTTCTTTTCAGATCAGCCTTTCCTTTTCTACACAATACATCTAAAATAGTAGACCCCAATTTTTATCTCGTACCCTATTTTATTTTTCTTTGTGGTATTTAAGTGTCACATAACTATGATTCCATTATTTATTTATGTGATTGTTTTAGTTTTCCATGAGGGTTTCTGTTGGCCTTATGAGTCTAGGGGTGTCGATCATCTTGTGTGCTGTTATGCCCCAGCACCAGAAACAATAAACTCTTAACATTTACAGATGAATTAATAAAGTTATTTTTCCTATCTGTGGTAGAAAAAATTCTAAGATGGTCCCTAAGATTCACATTCTGTAAAAATCTGTCCCCCTTGAGTGTGAACAGAACCTGTGACCATCCTGGAGTACCCCCTCCAAGGATTAGGTTGTGTTGTATGGCAAAGATAAAGTGATTTGCAGATATAATTAAGGTCTCTAATCAGTTGACTTTGAGAATAAATGGGGAGTATATCCTGGGAGTGGGATACTTACCTGTGAGATGAACAATCTAAAAGAAGGTCTTGAAATAAAAGACAAGAAGTATCAGAGATGCTCTTCTGCTGGCCTTCAAGAACATGCTACCTTGGTGTAGAGAAGGCTCATGGCTGGGAATGGGGTCACTCCTGGGAGCTGAGACCCTAAATTCTAAAACTACAAGAAACTGAATTTTGGAAACAAACAGTGAGCTTAGAAGATGACCCTGAGCCTCAGATGAGAGCATAGCCCTTGAAGAACATCTCAATTTCTGCAAGAAGAGATCCTGAATAGAAAAACCAGCTAACTCATGCTCTAAAGTATGTTTATAATTTATTTTGATTTACTATCTCATGTTATTAGCCATTGTTTTTCTGTCTGTGAGTCTCTTTCCAACTGATATGTAAATCCTGTCAATTCAGGGACTTGATGGAAGACAGCATGAGAAAGTAAAAAATCAGGGTGTTAGTGCCTAGAAGAAGTGAATTGAATTCCAAATTTACTGTTTGATGATTCTATGCAAATTATTGTACATGGGAGTCTTAGATTAAACCTACTTATTTCTAAATCTGATATTAGATGAAAAATAAATGCCCATAAATATCCTGGCATGGAGTAGAGTTTCAGTTGATGAAGCCAGTCATACTTTCTTTTGTATCTTTAACAACTTATAGTTTCTTACATGTATTAGGTATTAGACAATATTGTTGGTCAATTGATTCTTTAAACTTTGTAAAAATCATCCCATGGACTGTGTTCTGACATTTTTATATGAAGCTTCTGCTGGTCTATTCAAAGACCCCCCCTTCTCTGCTTTCCTCCCAGATTACTGTGTCCCAATGCCTTGTAGCTATTTTAACACATTCTGTTCTGATGAGATAAGGGCTTCCTTGGGAGCAAGGCTTTTTTACTTTATTTATCTTTATGTCAGGTACATAGCTTACAAGGCTATGTGTTTGATGAATGAATAAATCAATAAATAAATCATTCAATCAATCAAAAGTGATTGTGAAATTGTTGAGGCAAAAGGTATTTCAATTTTAATAGGCTTGCTAGGAGAATACATGGTAATTATTTCAGCCTGAAATAAGGAAGAGCTTGCGGTTTTGATAGATGAGATTTTCTCTTGTGATATGAGGACTGATCCTGGGTTGAAATGTTGTCTCATGCACTCACTTATCTTTCCTAACATTTCCTTCTCGTGGAAGAAATACGTCTAGCCAAATCCCAATTCCTTCCTTCAACATTTGTTGTAGTTCTGTGAAACTGGGCAAATCATTTATGCTCTTAGGATCCAGTTCCCTCATTTTCATAAATGGTTATGCTTTTCTCCAAGGACTTAGTCACTTTAAGATAGCTCACGAGCAAAGGGATGACACATAGTAAGGTTTCCACACATGCTTTCCCTCCCCCTCCATATTCTCCCTTGTCCTTTCTACACACAAACACCACAGCTACCTGCCTGAACTCACAGGTAGATCTGATTCTTCTCATTAATGAGACATGAAGCAATCACCCAACTGCTGACTTCCAGTTCATAAGGTTGACATTCTGAACTTTTCTGAATCTATTTGTCATGTTTCTTAGCTATATGTTACCTTAGGCAATTACTTACTGTCTATAAGCCTAAGTTTCTAACCTATGAAATGGCAATGATTATACCTCTGCCATTAGGTTGTTGTGAGGTTCAGTGTGGTTATGGATAAACTGGGGTTAATATTTTGATGTAAGACACTTGAGTGAGAATGCTAGCTCTTCTAGAATCTTTATAAAAATAATACTGGGCTATCTTAACCATTTTCTACAAAGTAAGGATTGGAGAAATGGCTCTTTCACATTCATGATCTACTTGCAGTCCCTTAAAGATCTGTGAGATGCCATCTTAATGAATTGGGGTCCAATCCTGGAACTTCAGAACGCAAACCAACACACCTTCATTTCCAGTGGTGTAAAAAGGACATGCATTGCCAGCCACTTAAATAAAAGCTATCTGCATCTTATAAGCAAATATAAATGACCTAAAATTAATTAGAGTAGACTTTCCTCATCATGGAAAGAATAAATGCATACCATATAGATGAGATAAAAATAGAAAATTGGCTATTTTCAATTGAAATAGTGGGAAAGAGAGACTTGAAGCCATTTTAACGAACCATCTGTAGAAAATCTAATTGGTGACTACTACTAAAGAAATAAAAGGAATAAAAAAAAACAAGGTTTGATTAATAAAGTAGAGCAATTCTAAGAAGCAAGAATTCCTTTGCTGCACATTCTCTGAGTTCATGGAGTGCTCTCACCCTTCCTTAGAAGGCAGCTGACTTCTGCATTCCCCAGTGATCCCACAGCAGCAGCTTTGCTGACTTTCCTCAGTGCTACTGTTGCTGAGTCTGGCACCATGAATGATTTCAATGAATCTTTTGATTGTAAAAGCAACCTTTTGGTTCTTGAGTTCTTCCTGGGATTATTTACTCTCCTTCCATGATTACTCTTGGGAGCACAAACACTGAAAAGATGTGGACAAAGTCAGTTTTCCAAACTGCCCCACGAGCAATACTTTCAGATATCAGAAAGGCTATTATGGGAGGAGGGAGTTAAATTTTGTATAACAGTGTTTAATCCTTGTATCATGTAAGTTTTAACAACCTTAGCTACCCAAAAAGGGAACAAGCACTTCTGCAAAATAGTAATCTCCCTCTCATTAAATCTGTTTCAACAGAAGCTAAATTATACAGTGTTATAGTAGTTAAGAAGTTACATCAAATTTTTCCAACATAAATGGTCCTATATATAAATATCTATAAAATATATACATTAAATTAAATATATTTTAAAATATTATATAATATCAATTGTAAAATTAATATTTCATATATTTTTATTATATATGTGTATATATTTTTAAATAATTAATTTACTAAACCATGTGAAAGTGAAGATAAAGGAAATACATGGGGAGCATACCAATTGCTGCTACCAGAAATGGATACTTCTTAAAACTGGCCTCTTTCCCCTCAAAAACTCTTCCCACGGCAGAAGTTTCTCTTTCCATTCTATATGTACTCTATGTTTTCATGTTAATCTAGTGGTTTTCATTCTCATAAATGCAATGATCTTTATTTTTCCCTTTTGGGTATTCTGAACATAGAAATACACCCTTTGGAAGGACATTCTCTTATGGCTGTGTAGTAAAATAAATATTTTAGGGTTTCCAGCATTTATTTAACTTTTCTTCTGACAATAATTCTTCATCTTTCTTTTATCAAAGGGCTGAAGTAATAATGATTGGTTTAGGGGTGAGTATGCATTCCAAATGGATCCCAGAGTAAATGCTCGAACTTGTATGAGTCTTGCTAAGAATATTCATTCTCTCTCTTTTTATCTGCATAAAACAGGGAAGAAGATGTGAACCCAGGTTACCTAAAGCCAAGGCATGGAGCCCAAGAGTGAAGAAGTCAGAGCAGCCGAAGACAGAGTCAAAAGATAACAGAACTAACACAACGTTATATGTCAATTATACCTCCATAAAGCTGGAAAGATTTTTTTTAAAGTTAAAAAAAAGAGTTGCAGAGAAATGAAATCTTAGCTGCATTATTGTTAAAAAAGATTTTATTTATTTACTCATGACAGACATAGAGAAAGAGGCAGAGACACAGGCAGAAGGAGAAGCAGGCTCTATGCTGGGAGCCCAATGTGGGACTCGATCCCAGGACTCCAGGATCATGCCCTGAGCCAATGGCAGACGCTTACTGCTGAGCCACCCAGGCATCCCTTAGCTACATTATTTGAGTTCCTAAACCAAGCTGAACTTATAATCAAACAGAAAACCTTATCATTACATGAATCAGCTTGGAATTACATGAATCAAATTTAATTGTTTCCTATTCTGGTTATCTAAAATGAGGAAGTTTTATGCATTCTCTCTCTGTCAAGGAGTTTGGAGATAGGGACTTTTTATTTCTTCCTTTGCACCTTTACTATCCCTTCCAGGCCACAAGAAGAGGACTGACCTACTGATACAAAATACCTTTAATATCCTGTGGGCCATATTTGTAATGTGAGCAGCTCCTTAACTTTAAGGACAGGAGCCCAGGCTGAGATTTCTGTGTTCCTGTTGCTTGTCTTCATGTGTTAATTAGCTCCTGTAATTCCTCCTTACAGGGTGGTAATCAGCCCAGGCCTGGTTCCTCTGGATGGCAGGTCATCCTCCTCTCTTGTACTTCACTCAGTGATCAGCCCAGGGTTCCTCCTGGCACCTGCTATATCCCATCCATCCATTCATTCATCCATTCATTTATTGTGCCAGTTTATCCTCAAACTAAGGGGTTTGGAATATGGAGAAGACAACAAGTACCCAGCTTTCCCATAGTTCTCCTGACCTACGTCCTACCCTTCAGGACAACTTCTATAAGAGCTTTCCAAAGGGCCAAAGGGTCACTTCTCAGCTATAAAAAAAATCTAGAAGTTGCAATATTTTGTTTTATCATTCTGTTATTGTTTTGACTTTCTGTACTGTTTTTGATTGAGAACCTCAAAGAGGGGGTGAGTTGATTGACATGACTTAGTTAGAAAAAGATCACTTAAAGTCCTGACCAAGCATATTTGTAAAATTACATAAAGTACTATTTAGTTTGACTCCTATAACTCCCTGCATAGTGATTGAAGTAGAGCCATTATCCTATTATGAATATTATGAAATTGAAGTTCATAGAGACTAAGAGAGTTACAGAGTAAGTTTCAAAGTCAAGATTTAAATGGGTGTCTTCTGACTGCCAGTTCAGCAAGTCTCTTGCTTGACACAAGCAAGTAAACCACAATTATTCCAACTAGGGTGGCTCCAAGTTCTCATTCAAATTAAGTCCCAGTTACATGCACCAGGATACAGTGAAATTAGGGTAGAGTCTGAGCCAATTGCACATTGAAATCCAAGGGCAAGGAGTCCTAGAAGCCATTGGGGTTATGTTTCAAAATCATCTAACTGCAAAGCCTGAGATTCAGTAATGCTCAGTAAATGTGATTACTTTTACCTTCCAATCCAATCTTACCTCAATGCTAAAGACTTTCGAATTCAGCATTTATCTTAATTACTTGTCAGCCCTCTGTAGTTTTTGTGCTATCTCTTTATCCAATCCTTTCTTAAAGGAGGTAAAAGACTCCCTGATCAAAAGTTATCTCGGGGCAGCCTAGCTGGCTCAGCAGTTTAGCGCCACCATCAGCCCAGGGTGTGATCCTGGAGACCCAGGATCGAGTCCCATGTTGGGCTCCTTGCATGGAGCTTGCTTTTCCCTCTGCCTGTGTCTCTGCCTCTCTCTCTCTCTCTTTCTCTCTCTCTCTCTCTCTGTGTGTGTGTTTCTCATGAATGAATAAATAAAATCTTAAAAAAAAAAATCTCTCCCAAGGGGATGCACTTGTAACAGGTATAGACATTGTATAGGTTTGAAGTTCATCTATGAAGGTACAATCTGAGTCAGCAGGTTATATGCAGAAACAATTATAAGAGATGAAAGGGCTATTAGTAGGGATAATTCTATGAAAATATAGAGCATTATAGTTGAGCTATAAGCTAAATACTGTGTGCCTTCAACATGTTATCACCATCTCAGGCACTGGTAAGAAATAAAAAAGGCAAAATTGTCCTCTTTTGAAGTTGTGGATGGATATGAACATTTCTTGTACTTCAGTTCTACAGATGTTTACCAAAGTTCTTTATGCATCAAGTTTATTGTTAGGATAAAAGGATACAAAAATTAATATGAGACTTTTGCACTCCCTCTAACAGGGCTATCAGGAAGTAAAGAAGCTTTCCTGGGTTTCATCCTATATTCTCCATGTGACAGTTTGGTGAGTTTCCTTTGAGGAAAAGTGATATCTCCCTATTACTGTGGCTCCAGAGGCTTCATGGTGTCCAGCTAGCCCAGACTTGGCTTCTAACAATTCACCAAAATCCCTCACCTAATATTCCTTATGCTTATTTATAGAATCCTACAGAAAACACAGGAAGATGAAGGGCTAGGAGAAGTGCACCATGTCCTGGATTGCTGCCCTCCCCCATCTAGCCTAGGCATCTTCCATGTCTCTTCCATCAGCAGTCCCCTATGGTTCCAGGCTCTTCAATATCCACATCATCAATGATACCAGACAGAGAACTGGTTCTGAACTCAGGTTCAGCTATTCCCTGCTTGAAAATCAATACTGAAGAAAATGATGATGGGAAAGGAAAGCTCACTTTATTTAGGAAGTTAGTAACCTGTGAAGATAGTGGACTAACATCCCAAAGACATCTTCCTAGTCCAGGTGAAGCCAGAGGGTTTTCTAGGGGAAGGCATGGGAAAAAGGAGGGGGTCTGGATGCAGGCAGTCAGTCGTATGCAGACATGATCCTGAGCAGACTTGCTGGCATCAGTAGCTTCTGTTTTCAGGACTTATCTTCTGGAAAGTCTGGTCCTTCACTCCTCAAGCCCAGTGGTCTGCAAATCTCTAGAAGAGTAGGTTGGTCCTGCTACAGACCAAGGGACTTAGCAAGAGTCAGCAAGCAAGGGGCGCATAAGCTTGAAGCAAGTGGACTCTGAGGACTGGTTGGAGTGCTGTTATATCAACATGGGTGCCAGTGACAACAAGACACATAGCCATCTGGATGCGAGCTTAGTTTCAGAGACTTAAGCCCGCCATTACTCACATCCGAAAACAGTAAATCATGTTTAAAAGCACTTTGAAAACAGATTTTCCATGATTAAAAAAAAAAAAACAGTAGTTGTTCCCATTGTCATCATCATGTCATCATCATTACCATTCTCTCAGAGGGATCCGAGCACTGTGTTTAAAAATACATCTTGAGAAGTATGGCTGAGTGGTTCCAGTGCTTCTTCCTTTGCACCTCAGTCTCATTTACTTTGCTTTTCTTGACGACTAACAACACTTAGTATCTTACTCACATTACAAATATAGTTGACCCCTTTTGGGGTCCCTAACCTCACATTGTTCAAAGATCAATTATCAGGTTCCAATTCTATCATTTTATTTGATTTTGTCAGATTTCTGCCATTCAAAAAGTTGTAAAGTGATGTTTTCAATAATGTCTTCATTTCTATTTACAATTGTTCCATTTCCTGTCTTGCTTAGCAAGTGTGTCCCAGCCTTAATGTGAAGTCCACAGTATGTACATTCATTTCTTTTTTAGGCTTTTGTTTTTGAAATGATTATTGATACAGAGAAGTTAGAAATATGGTAGAGAGAAGTCCCATGTGTAGTTTTATGTTATTTTGTTATATATGCAGATTGGTAAGCACTACCCCAACCAAGAAACAGCAGTTTTCCACCATCACAAAGAACTTTACTATTTTTGTCATAGAATGTTGCTTTATTTTATTTTTTTGTATATATTTTTATTGGAGTTCGATATGCCAACATATAGCATAATACCCAGTGCTCATCCCATCAAGTGCCCCCCTCAGTGCTCATCACCCAGTCACCCCAAACCCCTGCCCACCTCCTTTCCACCACCCCTCGTTGGTTTCCCAGAGTTAGGAGTTTCTCATGTTCTGTCACACTCTCTGATATTTCTCACTCATTTTCTCTCCTTTCCCCTTTATTCCCTTTCACTATTTTTTATATCCCCCCCCAAAATGAGACCATATAATGTTTGTCCTTCTCCAATTGACACTTCACTCAGCATAATACCCTCCAGTTCTATCCACGTTGAAGCAAATGGTGCTTTTGTAAATGGGATTGACTCCTTAACTTCTGTTTCTTCTACAAAGATCTTTCTCATGCTCCCTCTTTGTGGTCACTCACTTCTCTCTCTTGTCCACCATCCCTAAGCCCTGGCAACTGCTAGTCTGTCCTCTATTTTTTAAAATTCTGTACCTGCCAGAATGTTGTATAGTTAGAATTAGATAGTGTATGATATTTTGATATTGGATCTTCTGTTTCAGCATATGACCTAGAGGTCCACCCAAGTTTTTCAGTATAACAATAGGTCCTTTCTATTTATTCCAAGCAGTATTCAATGGTATGGGCTTATTACTGTCTGTTCAGCCATTCTCATGTTTTGGTTATTTCCAATTTTTGGCTATTATAATAAAGCTGTTAGGAACATTAAAAATAATTAATAAGAGAAAATATTTTTTCCTGAAGAATGATACAAGTTAGTTAGAGATACAGAAATTACAAAGGTTAAAATTGTTAAGGAATTTCTTCTCCTCATCCTAAATAGACATAAAACAAGATAGGGTAGAGTGATGCTTAATTTTATGTGTCACCCTAACTAGTCTATAATCTCTAGTTATTCAGTCAAACCCTGACCTAGGAGTTGCTATGAAGGCATTTCATAGATGTGATTGAAGTCCATAATCAGTTGTCTTTAAATCAGGGAGTTTATACTAAATAATCTGGGAGAACATTATTTAATCAGATGAAAGACTTTGGAGTAGAACTGAGGATTCTCTGAAAAAGAAATTCTACCTGTGGAGAGGAGCTTCAGCTCCTGCCAGATAGCAGTTAGAGCCTATCCTAGGGATTTTAGAATTGCACAGATAACCCCTTCAATTTTGTAAGCCAAAGGCAATAAATCGCTTAATATATATTTCCTCCTCATTCTGTCTTTTGATTGAACCCTGAGTGATACAGGTAGGGAAAGACTTTAGTGATCACACAATCGCACACTGAATTTTCTAAATATTCAACATCCTCAGAGCTTTGGAGTTAATTTAAAGTCACTTGAAAGCCTCTTTTGTAAATTCAGATACTTATTATCATTGGTGAAATGTTACAGATGTTTCCTCTTTTCCTTCCCTCCCTCCCTCCCTCCCTTCCTTCCTTCCTTCCTTCCTTCCTTCCTTCCTTCCTTCCTTCCTTCCCTCTCTCCCCTTTCTCTATTTCTCCCTCCTTTCCTTTTCCTTTTTTTCCTTTTCCTTTTTCTTTTCCTTTTCCTTTTTTCTTTCTTTCTTTCTTTCTTTCTTTCTTTCTTTCTTTCTTTCTTCCTTCCTTCCTTCCTTCCTTCCTTCCTTCCTTCCTTCCTTCCTTCCTTCTTTCTTTCTTTCTTTCTTTCTTTCTTTCTTTCTTTCTTTCTTTCTTTCTTTCTTTCTTTCTTCCTTTTTTTCTTTCCTCAATACTCTTCTCTTCCAGGCTGATCATAGGCTTCAAGGAAATTCCATATATTATCCCTAGAAAAACTCTGAGTTAGGTAACACTGAAACCAAGGAAATTTAAGAGAATTACACCTTTCATCTATCAAAAACAAACATAAAAACCCTAAAACTATTTTTGAAGCTCTGTATTGACGAGGTAGAAAAATAGATAATTTATACACTTTTAATTAGACAATGAATTGGTAATTTTTATTAAAATTTTTTTACAAGAGCCAAAGTATCCACTCCTTTTCTATAAATGTGCTGAGGCTTGAATCTTAAGATATACAGGTATATATATATATTGGATATAAGCTTCTTACAACCACAGAAAATTGAAAATGAACCAAAAATACATTAGTATAAGGACAGTACATCCATTGTATGCATTTCTATTACATTAGTAGAAATAATAATTAATAATAATAATAGTAATAATAATAGATAATTTAACTTCTGCTAAATAGAGTGAATAAGATTGATGAGTGCTGGTTAAATTAATGCAGACTCTCGGGGAAACCCTGGGTGGCTCAGCAGTTTAGGGCCTGCCTTCGACTCAGGGCATGATCCTGGGGTTGAGAGATCCAGTCCCACAACGGGCTCCCTGCGTGGAGCCTGCTTCTCCCTCTGCCTGTGTCTCTGCCTCTCTCTCTCTCTCTCTCTCTCTCTCTTTCGGATAAATAAATAAAATCTTAAAAAATTAATGCAGACTTTCATGTTTTCTTACACAGAGCCTGGTTTCTTTTTCATTTGTACCAATTTCAGCGGGGCTCTTATAGTCGTAGGGATCCACTCATTTGTACAGCTTTTTCCTGAAGTAAATGTAAGGGGGGGTGGGGAATTTTCAGGATACCAAAAAGTCTTCTCATTTACTTACAAATCATTTGTCTTTGATTGGTTGCAAACTGGCAAAGATGGAATTAGATCTGAGGACCAAGAAAGGAAGTACTGCCATTTCCCAGTCTGTCCAGAGCTGGGAGCATTTGCTACTACATTGTTGCCTTATCTGTGTATATACTTTGTATGTCTAATGGTGCATTCCTATTAGAGCAAAAGGAATTTGACTGTTTCATTTGTTCTTTATAATTTAAGAATAAAAATTGATATTGCTGTTGTCTCAAAATAAATATGACTCTCAAATTACATAACTAATATAACTTCTCTCATGTTTCCAGTTCTATTATATTTCTGACACTTGAAGCACTCATGACAACCGGCTGATAATTATCTTAAAATTGAGGCACTGGGACGTGAACATTCTCCTCAGCCTGTGTTTCTCCCCCCACCCCACCCCACTCGCCCCCTATCCCTGCTCCTAATACTTGTGAAATGTTACAAAATCAGGTCCTCCTTGATAAGGAACCTAATATAGATCACTGAGCTGATGAAGCCCAAATAGAATACATTTCTAAGTTTCATTGTAGTCTGCCATGAGTTTTTCAATTCTCTGCCATACCCCTTTGTCTTAGAAGAAAAGCATCAAGAAACATCTCTCAGTGTTGGATGTTTCCTCATCACTAGTCCCTTTGATTGGATCCCCTAGAAAGCATAGATTGAAGCAAGCATTGCACGCTGGCTCTATTTGGAGGTGCGGGCCAGGGTTGTGATGGAGAGGAAAAGGGACATGGGGCTAGGAAGACTGCAGAGCACTCCATGTAATGGGTGGCTGTTTGGGCCACTGGCTTCACTAGAAAGGTAAAAGGAGTTCTATGGGAGTGGGAACCATAGAGCAGTTCACGTCTCTGCAGCTGGAAAATACCTTTAGCAGCATCACTTCTTCCCAGGATGGCAAACGGTATGAAAAATGGAAGTGTGTGAAAATCTCAGCAAAATGCCTAGAGCAGAGGGTTGCATGGAAAGGAAATGAATTGCCTCAGATATTATGGAACTTCGAAAAGTCTGCTTTGATATGCATTTTAATTACTCTTTGCTGGGACAAAGTGAGTAGGGGGCAAGTAGTGTGATTAGCCTCATATCCCCCATCCCCATCTGGATCTGGATCCCTGGGTTAGTTAGATGAAAACACCATTGCCCTCACATGACCCTGAGGGCCAGCTTGGCTAAGTCAGAAGGCAGAGTAAGATTTGTTTGATTCTGGGGTAATATTTCTGTGCCTCGTCTACTTCTGTTCGGCTGCTGATTGCAGATGACCTTGGGTTGAAGTCCTAAAATTCCTCCATTTATAAAATGTGAAGTATGATGCTTTTGACCTACCTCAGTGTGATAGATGGCTCTGGACCGTATGAGATCTAATGAGTTAACATTTACAAAATAAAATGCTAGGAGCTATTTTAGAGAATGGCATTCTCTAACCACAAAAGATCGTTATTCATTACCCAGAATGCATACAAATAGAAATAAGAGTGTTTCAGAAGAAGAAGACGGATGCAGGGAGCTGTATCTGCCCTGTGTGAAAGACAGATTGGAGATTAATTCAACGGATAAATTGTTTTAAAACCCGGCAGTTTCACGCTAATGAAAAAGAGGCCCGCAGACTATATTTTGGTCTGGCGGTCACAGCAGAACTGGAAATGTCAAACTCGTATGATTCACTTCTAGTGTTCCTCTCAGTTTTATTGAATACCTTCAGGCTATGCAGCCTAGGATTTCTGGAAGGAAAATTATGCTGTATGTAAGTGTAATGATATGAAGAATACAGTTTTCTGCATCTGTATCACTCATAATAGATATGATGTGGAGACCGCCTCCGCCAGGGATCAGGCATCTGATTACGCATCTCTGGTGTTTTCCAGCTTTTCCACTCACCAACCAGGGTTAACTCTTTCACTGTCATACTCTGTCAACCAGATAGTTTAATATATAATATTCTCTGAGTGGTTTGTTGATAAAGAACTGTGGACCTATTATTTTATAATAGCTCCCGCAAATATATATTCACATATATAAAGATAAATATAGGTATATTTACCTACCTAGGAGCATCTTATTTTGTATATTACTTCTTATTTTACAAAACATTTTAGCACATTTTATTGCATTTATTTATTATGATAGTCATGTAATTGAACGCAATTTAAAGTTTTATTCATTCACCGTTTGTGCAAATACATATAAACTCATAAAGACAACAAGATAAACATATGTGGTGGAATATGTCATACAAAAATGTGCTTCTCTGGTGTAAGAATTTTTTAAGATGATTATTTTGAAAAACAGCGAACACAGGAGAAGTTTTGAAAATAAAGTCGAATTTACACTCTTGTAAGAGAAATTTACATTAATAGAGGAAATCTCCATTTGTGAATGTGGCACCTGCTTTGTACCTAGAAGAGAAGGATGACTTATAAATCACAAAAAACTTTTACTCTTGTTTACTTTTCACAGTCATTTTCCCCAAACTAACACCCCTACACACACACACACACACACACACACACACACACACATCCTTCTCTCTTTTGTCTTTAGCTGAGAATAGTATTTAAGCCCGAATTCTAACCACCTCTTAAAACTAACCATTTTCCCCTGGTTGTCTCTCCCATGTGTACATGGGTTCCCATGTAAATTAACTTCTGCTTGTTTTTCTCTTGTTAACCTGTCTTTTGTTACAAGTTTCCCAGCCCAGAACTAAGAAGGGTAGAGGGAAAATTATTTTTCCTCCCCTGCAATTCCAAATGCTAATCCAAGCATTGAAGATACAAGATTACTTCTGCTTGCATGAGGTTTGTATTCTAGGAGAGGGTAAACAATGAAAATGTAAATAGAAATTTAGATGAATCCGAGTACTAAAAAGGCAGCTGATCACATTAACATGATATAGAATAAAAGGGTGGAGGGATATTTTTGATGTAATAATAAAGATTTCTTGGAAGAGATTTTGTGAGCACATTTGAAGGTCAGCTGTACACACAGAAGGGAAAGAGTATTACAGGCAGAATGGGTAAGAGTATGCAGTGGTATCAGAAGCCAACTGAGCTGGACACTTTCAGGGATCAGAACAAAGGCCGGGGGCCTGGAACATATGGAGCAAAGCAAGATAAAGTAAGCCCCAGTATGATTTGTGATTTCTTATTGGTGGAATGGGATGCCACAGGAGGGTTTTTAAGAAGGACACTGATGAAACATTATTTAGATTTTGTTTAAGTTTACTGATCTTGCTATAAGAAAAATAGATTAAAAGTATGGTTGTCCATATGTCCTGGTTTTCCATAGATGGCTCCAATTTATGACCATGGTCTTGGGATAATTATTAGTGTTTTCCTTCAATCTCAAAAATGTAGATTTGACAGATCCATTTTAGAATTTCTCTCAATATATAGAGGAGGCAAAAATCAGAGAGTCTGGTAGGAAGCCATTTCAGTGGCCCCAACTGATATAACAGCCAAAGAAATATACAGAAAGAAAAAGGCTTACTGATTTTCCAAATCACATACAACTGAAATGAAGGGAGGCCCATTTCTAAGCCTCAGGAATCTGAAGCCTACAGCTCATTACTGTGCCTCAATTATGTCATCAGCTCATCAACACAGCATGATTTGAAATATGAATTTCCCCTAAATTAACTTCCCTGACAACTGACTAGTAAACTGTGTGTTGGAAAGGGGGATGGCTAGGGCAAGGCAGATAGGGAATCGCATGGGGAAGGAAGCTTCTATTTCACTCTGGCTGAGAAGAGAGGAGGTAGTGGGATGATGGAGTGTGCTGAATATGTTTTGAAGGCAGAACCTACTAGATTTGCAGATGGATTGGATTCAGGCTGGGCAAGAAAGTAATTGGTTACAAGGATAACAAGTGGTTCAGCCTCAGCACCTAGAAAGGAGTTGTGATTTTCTTCATAAAATATGTGATACTCTCTGAGTATAACACAAACCTCCTAAGTATTTACTTACTTATTCTTGATGGCTCTGGGTCATTTGAACTACACTAAAAGGAAAAGGGCCCAAGCTGAGCTGCATGAAATAACCCTGAGAGCTACACCTTTCCAGTTCTAGCCTCTACTTTTGACATCTTTTTAACTTGTTTCCTCCTGAATTGATAGCTGTCATTGTCTGCTTCTAGTAGCTATAACCCTATTTTATTTGTGATCAATCTCCCAAGTTTTAAATCATTAGTGGATTCAGTGCACAGTAATTTATATCATTTTATTATAAATTAACTCTGACTTAGCTATCATTAACATAGATACATTTATGCATATGCTTGTAAAATTCAAGATAAACATTGTGGTTCACATTTTTAGCCCAGATCCTGTCTTCTAGAAAGTCACTGCCAGTTCTTAATCCCTTCAACAACCATCTGCAGGCTCATTGCCTGCCTTCTCTCCTCTGCCCCAGGGAGTTCTACAGTGTGCTTCCCCTGCCCCACTACATACATATATCCTCACAAGGCAGCCTTCTGTTCTTGCTACACAGAGCCCCTAATACTGTCTTAGGGCCATATCATCTAAATGACGACCACTTTCTTCCCAAGGTCTGGCCAGACTAACCCCATCATGTCTCTCATTCTATAGGGAGCATGTCAATGTCTGAATCCTGAAAATTTCTTCTAATGTGAGACATTGCTGCCTGATAGCTAACGATTTGCCCACCATTGCTCTTCTCTTTACTGTCTCTTTACTGCATTGTGCATTTTTCACTTAACTTGTGCTGATGAGTGAAAAATCACACTTCTTCCCAGAGTGAAATAGGCCAGAAGTACCTCAGCCTCAGTAAAAGCAGACTGTGCACAAAGGTTGAAGGCTCAGATGGAGCTGCCCTCTCTGTGAATGACACCACTTGGAGGGCACTCTGGCTGTCCCACTGCTTACCCAGAGATCTCTTGCTTTCTTCCATATTTGCAGTTACTTGTTCTGTCACAGAAGCTCTGAGCTAAGCATCCTCTGAATTAAGGAGCTATAATACTACTTTGAAGGACTCGGGCCACAAAAAACTCATCCGATGCTAAGTCATTTGACAGGTTTGAGATAGGTGGTTTCTATATCCTAGCAATATATGCTTTGTATCCTTTGTTTATTATAGATACTTACTCTATATCTGCTTGATTTTTTTCCCAAAAACTTAAGCCTGCATGCCACAATTCAATAAGAGTTAATTAACAAAACTTTTGATGGCAAAATTTGGAAAGAGATCCATTTTCTTGCCCTGCTCCCAAGAGATGAATTTATAAGCATCAAGCCTGTTTACCCACCATCTTTGAGTTTTCTTCCTGCCTCAGCTCTCCCAGATACTCATACGTGGAACCACAGATGTCGCCCTCTGCAGTTACATTTACCCCTGACTGTTATCTGAACCAGTTTCTGACAATGCACACACACACACACACACACACACACACACCACAAGCAAGCAAGCAAAGAAACAAAACACTTCTCAGTAGTTCAACCATCATGTTCAAGAAGGGCTTGGCTCCCTTACCCATATCCTATGTCTACTGCTTTCCCAGCCCTGTCTCTAATCACGGGATTGAAAATTATTTTAAGTGCCTTTGCCCAAGTAAAGAATTAAGTATGTTTTTCTGTCCTTCATTCTGCTATATTTCTAAACCAATTCAGTTGATGAGTGCCTGTGTTTTCATCTCTATCTGAGCATTAAGTAAATCTCTGTGTATTACAAATAACTATCAATACTGCAGATAAGACATTCCCTCCATCCCAGATTATAGATACTATTGATTTAGTCATTACTTTCTGAATTTCTCATTTTCTAGGCTTGGAGATTTGCTTTGCCCAGCTTTTGTGATAATTGTGTTGCTGAATTTTAAATAGAGTCCTTAGTCAACCCTATATCCTATCCTGAGCAGGGAGTAAAAAAGAACACTGTTTCCATTTTCCAGTGATCAACTCCTGTCTCAGCTCAAAGAAAATCATTAACCGTCCTGTTGGTGGGTGACATTTGATCACAATTTGCTAACAGAGTGGGTAGAGACAGTGCTATACATTCTACTCCTTCCATTTTTAAAACAGAAATTGCTCAAGTGAAACCTCATTGAACCTGTTGAAGCTAGCAGGGTTATAGAAAGGGGGTGTGAAACTCTAAAGGTTTGAGCATATTAAGTGTATTGAAAGACAGTGTACAATTTCTAGTGGAACTCCGCACTGAGAGCAGGCATTACCCTGGAAAACCAAAGGCAATGGGACAGGGTTCAATGATCTTACGTGGACAACTCTGATACTTAGGAAGGTTTTTTTGTGTGCATGTTTGTTTTATATTCCAGGGATTTTTTGTTTTTGTTTTTGTTTTTTCTTTGGTGAGAGGGGTGTTTTGTCTTTCTTCCTCCAGATGCACAGTGCAACAAGGACTTAGTTTACTTTTAGTAGCAAAAAGAAACGAAGTCACCTTCTTTCTATAGATAGCTGATACTGAAGACTTTTGGCAAATAACGTATTTCCCTTTCCCAGGGATGGCAAATATCACAAAGACTGATATGCAGTTCACATTTTCCTACCAGCCAGATTATAAATTAAGGCAAGTTACTTAGCCTCTCTGGGATTCAATTTTCTCCAATATACTGGATAATCTAAGTTCCTTTCAACTCCAGAATTTAAAAGATGAACAACAAATACTGTTTTGCTTAAAGTATTATTGACACTAAAATCTATCAAAAGGCAATTGTTCTGCAAGAATTACGAGGAACCGAATCTGCCTCAGAATAATTAAAGCCCCTTTTCATGGAAGAATTAAGGAATATATGAACAGATGAGGGGAACTAGAACAGGGTATCAGAAGAGAATACTGCCCCTTGGACTGGGGGAAGGGGGAAGAATAGCATATTTAGAATTATTTATGTGACATCTTGTTATACATTTCCAATAGGAGCAACAAAGAATTAAGCTTGACCATTCATATCAGAGATTTCTCTCCAAATTATAAAGAATTTCAATGACTACAGAAATAGACAATAATAAGGTATACTGAAGTTGGGCAAATTTGAATTCTGATCCAAGTTCTGGTATTGCTCTCTGTTGGTCCTTGAGCACAACATATAAAGGTTCTTTGTCTTTATTTCTTTTAAATTGAGAACAAATAATAGAAAATAGCTTATAAGGTTTTGTAAAGATTAAATGTAATAACAACTTTACGGTACATAGCACAGTGTCTGTTACATAATTAAAACTCAACAGATGTTAATTGCAATGATGGTGGTCATGGTGGTGCTGAAGATGATGATGATAATCTTGATGATTCTGGATTACAGATCATTGAAGTTATTTACAATGTGGCCTGGCATAGCCAAGGAAGTATGATTTGGGCTTTCTCAATATCCAGAATACATACACAGTACATTTTACATTCTAGATTCCTTCTTTGGAGATCTTAGCAGATACTTCTTAATCCTACTTTTATTTCATACAAATCGCTATATCCTTATGACACCTTGACATAGTATATGCAATTTGTGGTGATCAAGCAATCGTAGCGGTAACATAGCAACGGAAATAAGAACATCTCCATCCCAGCACAACAAAATAGAGACCAAGGTACTTCAACCTAGTTTACTTATGTACTTATTCTTCCTTCTGACACCTGTGTTGAATTTGCAAGTGCTTGTTCATTGGTTGGCCTGGCTTGCTCTGGAACAGATTCCATTACCTTTGTTCCCCATCCAACCATCTGTCTATTGAGTTTTATTGTGATCAGTTTTATAACAGTCATACTGTGACTTGTAACACCCCTTCCTTTTACCTTCAGAACTAATATAAATAATTAAACCCTCATTTTTAAACAGTGACATAAGGAGTTGGAGTTATCATGTAAGAATAAATAAAAAGGCTTAATAGTATGGGTTGAAAATAATTAAAGGTCTCTGAAATCCTGGTTTTGAGTGTTATTGATGGTCTTTGATCATAGATAGCTGGGAGCATTCCAGTTGTTGCAGATGTCTGATAATAGCACACCCCTGGCAGGCTGCTAATCCATGCCACAATCAAACATTTGCTTCTACTTCCTGGACCACAAGATAAAAAAAGAAATGCTATTATAGAAACAAAAGCAATGATTTATTGCTGTTCCTACCTGCCCCGAAAGCTATAATATATGGTGTAATAATATAACTTATTGATACACTATATCCAAGGAAATTGCTGGTGTAGAGAAAATGAGGGGCCAGAAGATGAATAAAATGTATAAATATTCTGTCAGCTGAAATCTTACAAATGGAAAACCAGTGATAATAGCAGACAGAAAAAATGTCACCTAGTAGGTGAAGTTAATGTAGGCTCAAGAAAGTATAATTCTGAGTAATTCCTATGAGTACTGAGATGGCTTCTGCATACAGAAATTAATCTGTTATCACTCTTTTAGAATGAGAAATCTAAAACCATGATTCCCAGAATGTTGGATTCCTTGAGAGCTGACATTGAGTGACTGATTTTATTATTTGATCACTTTATATTGAAAAAGACAATCACAAATACCATCCATTATCATTATTATTTCATAAATAGAAATGATGATTTAAACAAACTTGGAAAAACATAGTAGCAGAAAAAACGTAAAGCCCTTTAAGTTGAATACATTTAACAACCTGACAAACTAATAATGGTATCTTTATGATTTTAATTTTGCTACAAACTCACAAAAGTTTATTCAAGATTTGTACTGCTCCACAGGACAGCATTTGAGAGCCACAAGGCTGGCACCGGGCAGTGTTGGTGCTCCAGGGCCAGCAGAGATTCACATTCTGTGCATCACTGACTCTAGGTCACATTAATTTCCACACGTGGTTCCCCTGGGCTCACATGGCATGGTGCATATTCAGCAGGCGTGCTCAGAATGAAGTGTCCGAAGCTCTCTGTTAGCAGCAAGACCTTTTTAGACCTTGAGCACATGGCACGGTCCAGGGCAGAGGCTGCCTCTGAAGGGCAAAAAGCTCCTCTCGCTGCAAGTCGGCCAATTAAGGGGCTACTTAGTACCTGATGAAGTGGAGTCTCATTGCTTGTTTTGGCGTCTATATTTTGCAGTAAGCTAAAAAACAGCTTTTTATTTAGCAATTTTGGGGGGATTCTTTTCTTTTATTTTACAGCCACTCAGTGCCTGACAGTACAAGCTCATACTATCATTTTTCAAGCCATTAAATGCTAACTTCATTTGCTTGTATGAATTATGCTTTGCTCTTTTAGTTTTGTAATGAAAAATAAGTACAGGTTATGCAAGCAATAACCCCTGTGTATGAAGCAGCTATCTTTCTAAACGGTTTATTATGCCACAGTCTGGTACTCCATTAAATATAGATTACAGACTGCTGAATAAATGAATATCAACTAAGCATCCCCATCCTTCTGTATATATCAATGCAAATAATGAATTGTGGCGTCTCATGAAAATGGAAAACTAGAAAGAGTGGGTCAAGAAGTAATTACACATTTGTCTTATCTCATACTTCTTGCCCTCAAAACAGCAGAATATATCATGGAGTTGAGAGGACATTGCAAAGATATTTCTGATCTGTTATTGTTGGTAGAAACTCTATTCTTGTTTGCTTTATCCCCACAAAGTTTTATGTGGGAGAGGCCACCTCGCACCTCTTTTCCACTCATGTTTGGTTTTATTGAGCTCTATGAAGTGAAACTTTCTGAAAACTCAATCATAGCTGTTTGAAAAGAGAACATGTTGTCAGATAGCTATCCCTGTCTTTCACCTGGTGCCTGTGTGAACACTTACATCTCTTCACTCATACTAACGCTGGAAACTCCTGAGCCAGAGAAAATAGCATGTTGTCATGGTAGACTTGAATGTGAATGGTTGCTTCCATTGCTTGTCTTCATCTCTGACTTCAGAAAGGTTGCTTCAGCCACACTTCCTTCCAGGGACCTATGGGCCCCAACTAATTTCACTCATGTTTTAAATGAACACCATTCTAAATTAATACAATTGAGGAAGATCTTCCCTCCTGGGAGTCAACACCTTAGATGCAAGTAGCATGAAGGAGTATTTCAGATTAAATTTTGGGAAGATAAAGAATTACGTCAATCGGGCAGCCCAGGTGGCTCAGCGGTTTAGCGCCGCCTTCAGCCCAGGGCCTGATCCTATAGACTCGGGATCGAGTCCCACATCAGGCTCCCTGCATGAAGCATGCTTCTCCCTCTGCCTATGTCTCTGCCTCTGTGTGTGTGTGTGTGTGTGTCATGAATAAATAAATAAAATCTTTAAAAAAAAAAAGAATTACATCAATCAATTCTAATTTTCAACACAAGGAGTACCTCCACTGAAGAGCAAAATAGGTAATTTTATTTTTATTTTTTAATGATTTGAATCATCGCCTCCTAACCTACTATTTTACATTGATTCTCACACCACCCTGCCCCTTCTAGGACCGTATTCCTTCAGTGCTAACTTCCATTTCCTCATTTTCACTCATCCCTTTGCCTCTGCTTTCATGCATTAGATTTTCTCATTGTTTAAGGTTAATAAAAGTTTACCAGGGCTAACCCTTTGTCCTTCCAAACTCCTTAGAAGAGGAGTGGGAGACAGAGGCTTCCAGTTATGGAATGAATGTCGTGGGAATAAAAGGGACAGCACAGGGAATATAGTCAATGATTTGTAATAGTTTTAACATGGCAGCCACACTTGTGGTGAGCATGGCATGATGTATAGAGTTGTTGAATCATGATTTTGTAAACCTGAAACTAATGTAACAGTGTGTGTCAACTATACTTCAATTTAAAAAATACAATGAAATAAAAAAGGAAGGTAATTTTGCCTCCTCACTGGCCACTCCCTGCTCTTAATCCACTGCACTCTTCCTTTCGACTGTGCTACTAAAGTGCTCTCTCAAAGGTCATCTGTACTTATGAAATGCTCCCCCTGCCCCATCTCATTTTTCACCATCCTTGGCTTTTCTATGGAACTTAATATTATTAAATCCCATTCTGGTTTTTGAAACTTCCTTTTTCATCTTCTCTGTAGTACTGCACTCATTTTAGAAGCCACCATTCCTTCTCTTTTTTCTCTCCTTATTGATATTAGCTCTTTTTCAAATCTCTAAAATGTTGGCCACCTATGGTCTTGTCTTTAAACTCCTCTCCTCTTTCTTTAAAAGTTAACCATGATGTTTGCATCTTCAGGGAAGAAAGTTTTCTGTCTATCTCTTTCATCTAGAGGTTGCCTATTGCCCCTGTCTCATGGCCTTTTGACACCTGAATTATCAGTCTCCCAAAACAGATGGTTGTAAGTTCTTGCATCTTTTCAGTGCTAGTGCTCTGTGCATGGCAGGGTCTCAATAAATATGTGTGGAATAAGTGAATGAGTGAAAGCATATGTTGAATTCCTTTTGCCAATAACAAGTTCCTGTGTTTAATAAACATCTCTCTCTATGCCCTTTATCTTACTAATTGCGAAGGTGTCATGTGCATCTAAGGCACATCTCGGGGTCACATGCCTACTCCGTTTAGTTGTCAGAAATGGCAAGTGGGGGGTATAAGGCTCAAAGAGAGAGTTGGAAGTGTTCAAGAAAATGTAACAGGAGTTCAAGAGATATTTTTCATGCCTCAGAACTTTAGCTAAGATGTAAAATTGAGGTTAAAGGCGCTAAGTACTCCACATTCCAAGTTTATGAAGATACATATAGTTTGAGACAACTACTCTGGAATACAGGAAAACAGAAACACCAATGAATTCTTGGCTCAGAAGGGACATCCTTCCCTCTCTAAAATCGAAGAGTGGAATGCCATAAGAAAAGTTGATAACTTTTGGGTAGACTTCCATACAGTCATGAACTTGCTCTGTGCTATCTGGGCAAGACCAAAAAAATTAGTGAGAAGGTAGAGGGAAAATGGGCAGCAGCAGTGGTAGAGGGTAGTCCTGCCCTATACTATGCCTAGGGAACTTCCCAACAATTCAGGGGGCATTAAGGAAGCTAGTTGACCATATACCCAATCAGGAGAATTTCCAGTTTAAGGGAGGCTGGGCAAAAGAGGATCCATGATGGAACCCTGTGATAAAATTTAGAAAGTAGAGGAGGAAAGGAGTCCAGAACTAGATCTCATGCCAAAGAGATGAGTGCAATGGAGTAGGTCGCAGCCACATCCTCCAGAGGACCTTTACCTGCTCTGTTTGAATAGCCTATTATCTGGTATCAGCCAGTGAACTTGTAACAGCCAATAAGGAAGGAACTCTTAGTCTCTGAAGTAAGAAGACAACCACCATTTCCTACTCTAATTGTCCTTGCCCAATACACCTGAGGAGTTAACACTTAAGGAAGGGGGAAAACAAGGAGGGTAAAGAGCTCAACACACAACCCTTCCCCTACCTAATCCAAGAAACTAGACTACAGGACAGCTGAGCTTGAGTTGGGGTTGGGGAGAGGGGTAAAGGGATACGAACGTTTGCCTTATGCTTGAAAATAAAGGTTTAAATAGTGAAAGACTGAGTCTAAGTATTGAAGTATTAGAGAATTTTCTAAAAGCCAAGAGTCACCAAGAAGTTATAGAATCTTGACAAAGTGTCATTAAAGGTATATATTACCCACCAGGAAAGAGAAGATAAGCAGAGCAGAATAGAGGTTATATCCCTATTATTTGAGACCCTTACAAAACAGGAGCAACAAATGAAGATGAACATATTGAGACTAGTCTGTGTCTTTAAAACAAAACCAGGGCAAGACCAAGGTGCTGCCAGAAGGAAGGCCAACAATATGATTAGCAAAATACACCAGAGTATAACCTCTAAGATTGAGAGTCTGGCTCTCATCTTCACTTTTTAATTTTTTCATTTTGCTTATGTGCATGTGTCCTAGTATCAACTAGATATAAGAAAGCTGATTTGTACCAAGCCAACTCACAAGAACTAACCCAGCTCAAAAGAGTGTCTGTGATATGTGAAACTGAATATGGTTTATTTATTAAAAATATAGCACTATATCTCAGAAATTATAGGAATTTGGACACTGTTATTCAACTCCTTAGGTAAGTCACACAAGTAGAAAGCTGTTTTAAAGGAATGGACTCTGAATATAGTAAGCAGGCTAAAGATTGGAGGTATCAGATGACATCAGATCCTGAAATCCTGCCACATCCAGCACTACAATAATATCCAGGTTGTTACCTGTTTTGTGGTCCAAACAAGCTATTTTCCTGAGCCAGGGACTCCCATTGACAAGATGGCCCTGGAATGACCCTTGTAGGCTTGGTCTCTGCGACTCTTCCTTACCAAGCTTTGAAGATGGAGGAAAGTTTTGATTATAGGGACACATAGTCATTCAGCCATAATAAATTTCTAGGTGTCTCTTATGTGCCAGAAACTATACTTGATACTGAGGTGTGTAATTTGGAAGTGCGGCATCCCATAACAATTCAAAAAAATGTTCAACTGGTCCAATTTCTTCTACTTTGGTCAGAAGGTAACCTCAGTGCAATTGAAAAGAGAGCATACCAGGGGTGAGGGGTTGATTGGTGGGACAACCACACTTGAAGATCCTCAGTGCTGAGCCCCAGAGACTCTGCCAACCTCCAGTCCCTATAATGAAAGGTTCTGACTCAATCACATCACATTCCATTAAAGAATTGGAGCCCCTCTATTTTTTTCTTCTTTCACAAATGGTTGCAGCAATTGCTTTTTAAAATGAAGATATACAAGGGGTAGAGGAAGGGGAGGTGGGCGGGGGGATGGGGTGACTGGGTAACAGGCACTGACAGGGGCACTTGATGGGATGGGCACTGGGTGTTATATTATATGTTGGCAAATTGAACTCCAACAAAAAATATACCAAAAAATTAAGATATATGTCCCGATAGCTAAAACAAAAGGATGCATCTGTACATGAATAGAGGGGGAAAGATTTGTTTTTTTTTCCCCCCAGAAATATTATGTTTATTCTGAAGGAGAGCAGAGTTTGGGGCACCAGGAAGCCCCCTACATGGCATCTCTCAGGGCCACGGAGGATCCTCTATCAGACAGAGAAATCAGGCCCCAAGAGATGTGTCACACAGTGGAAGAAGGGTAAGCAGATGGTCTGCTTTTTCATCCCTATAGGCTTCCCCTGGCTATACTTAAAGTTTGGGGTTTATGGCTGCAGGCACAGGGCCCATCCACTTCTCTCCCAGCAGGTGTGTCAGCAACTCCATCCGATCAGAGCCAAATAGCATGTGGGTTTGGCCATCCAGATGGGTCACAGTGACTGGCAGCCCAAAGGCCCTATATTTGCCGGATGCCTCAGTGTTCTCCTTGAGCTTGTTTTTCACCTTTGGTGTTATGATCTTTTCCAGAAGTCCCTGGGCTTGTTCTGTAGACATGCCGGCCTTCTCTGCAGCGGCTAACATGCTCTGAGGTTCTGTGATGTCTTCATCCCGTGACCAGACACACATCCATAGTTCCCTGGACACTTCCTCCAGGATCTCTGGGTGTTTCATGTTCACGGCAGTGAGGAATCTCATGGCTGATAAACTTCCTTTTTCAAGGATCACAAAGAAGAAATCCTTGGGGAACTGCATGGGAACCTGGACATGCTGTCCTCGGAGTCAAATGTCATTTTTCAGGTATTGGGCTTTGCGGGGAAGCAGAGCTGGCAGCTGGTTTCTGCTGCCTTTCATGATCCCTGCAATGAGGCTGGGCGCAACTGCAGGTTGATGTTCCAGATGTTCTTATACCGGCACAGGACCTCGAAGCCCAGCCAGGAGTAGGGGGACAGTACATCATAGAAGAGCTCCAGGGTAGGCGGCAGGGGCCCCTGCTGCAGCGGCGCCAGGTTCCTTGCCCCAGGGTGCAGCGGGGGAAAGGGTTTTAGAAAAAAGGTTGCAGGAGAACATGGCTTAAACACACTTCTGTATGAAAATACAAGTATAAATCTATATTTACTTCTTTATTTCATTCTGTATCATTAATAATGATGGTAAGGGTAGTCTGTAGTTGTAATAATTATAGCAAATTCTTATACAGTGCTTATTGTGTACCAGGCTCTGTTCTAAAGGCTTTACCTGAACTTATTCATGCATATGTCTTGGTACACAGTTATCATTATTGTTGTTTTGCTCAGGTGGACTTGCTCAGGAGCCCGTGTTCTTAAGCACTACACCATGCACCTCCAGCAAGGCTCCTGCGTGAATACTCTCTAGAGCCATCTCCTCCCTTCCCTGATAGGACAAATGTGCAGCCAGCTGTGAGCTTATGGTAAGTGTGCGTCTCCTAAGCTTCTCAGTTCTCCAATCCCAGCTTCTCAGTTCTCCAATCCCCTCTGCAGTCCATTATGAGTAGACATAGCATTCCCACAGAGTCTCAGCTTGTAGCCGTGGTTTAAGAAATGCTCAGTTTATGGCTCACTCCTCCCTTAGATTCCCTAACAGAAGTAAATCATCCTAATAGATATGAGAAAAAAAAAAGGTGCAGATAAATGGGCATATGGTCTAAAAGAGTCAGTGTACAGAGAAACCCCTGCCAGCTAGAGAACATCAGTGATTTTCTCTTCATTTGCCATCATTCCTGTTCAACCCAGCAGGAAGGCAAAGCAGCACATTAATATTTGCAGTAGGACTCAGAAGTAAAAAAAAAAATGACTTTTGAGTCTTCTATGTGATAAGTCTTTGATTTCTTCAGAAAGGTGGTAGCAGAGTAATTCACAAGCAGTGGAGAATAAGTCTTTTTCAGTATTGCCTTCCCTTGATTTTTTTTAATTTATTTTTTATTGGTGTTCAATTTACTAACATACAGAATAACCCCCCGTGCCCGTCACCCATTCACTCCCACCCCCCGCCCTTCTCCCCTTCCACCACCCCTAGTTCGTTTCCCATAGTTAGCAGTCTTTATGTTCTGTCTCCCTTTCTGATGCCTTCCCTTGATTTACACGCTCTGATACCAAAGGGTATCAGGATATATTTTTTGGATATAACCAAAAAAAGAATTGCAGCCATCTCCTGACCAAACTTTCCACTTACTGATGGCAGTTACTTAACCTCAGCTAGGGAATTTTTAGTGTGGGAAGAAAATCACAGTTAGCAATTGTTGATGTCAAATAGCTGGCCTTACGGTGGAAAGTCAATAGATCCAAAGTGAAATTTAAATGGAATTTAGAATTTGGTGTAGGCCTGAGGCTAACTATGTAGGGATTCCTGTGATTTCAGCCCATTGTCAGACAGTGAGTAAAGCCTTGTGCCTGTGGGGTCAGACAGACCAAAGTGTGAGATGGGTCTCTACCATATGATTTCCTGGTAGTGTTGCCTTGAGCCAAATTTTTAACATCTCAATTCCTGTATCTAAGAAAGGGAAATAATTGGTTATCTAGTTCATAGATTTCTAAAGGAATTGAATACAGTGATACAAAAAACATTACAAGTCAGTACCAAACAGTTGTTCCACAAATGTCATTGAATATTACTATTATCATTATTTTTATAGTCCATTGTAGAATTAACTATCACATCTCTGTAGATTTATTTTTTTAATTATCAAAGTGCTTATTGAATATGTTCTTTCACTAGTATCTTAGTTTACATTTCTGAAATATTTTAGAATTGAGTACTGGTGTCCAAGTAAGGATGCTGCAAAGTAAGAGTGTCGACTCTCAGTTGCTACGAAATCATGATTAGTGTAGAAGAACTGACTTTGCCTCTCTATAAAGGACAAAGGAGCATGCATATTTTAGCTGGATAAATAGTTTATCCAAAATTACACCTTTGAAATTAGCTGTATATATGTCCTACCACCAAATGTTTCTCAAGGGTCATCAAATAAAGAATAAAAGCATAAATAAAATAGCACCTGATCTCCTCAATCATTTTGCTCTTGTTCTTCTCATGGTGAAAAGTAGGCAAATATTCCTCACTGAAGACTCTAGTCCTTCCAACCATGCAGAGGCTTCCTAGCAATTTTGTTTGTTGGGATAAAAATCTTTGGGCAGCCCGGGTGGCTCAGCAGTTTAATACCGCCTTCAGTCCAGGGCATGAACCTGGAGACCCGGGATCAAGTCCTCACGTCAGGCTCCCTGCATGGAGCCTGCTTCTCCCTCTGCCTGTGTCTCTGCCTCTCTGTGTGTGTGTCTCTCATGAATAAATAAATAAAATCTTAAAAAAAAAAAAAAAAAAAAAAACTTCAGACAGCCCAGGTGGCTCAGCAGTTTAGCGCCACCTTCAGCTCAGGGCCTGATCCTGGGGACCAAGGATTGAGTCCCAAGTCGGGCTCTCTGTGAGGAGCCTGCTTCTCCCTCTGCCTATGTCTCTGCCTCTCTCTCTCTCTCTCTCTCTGTGTGTCTCTCATGAATTAATAAATACATAAAATATTAAAAAAAAAACTTCAACCAATGGCAGTCTGTGGTTTCCTATTTTTCTGCCTTAGGGATCTTTCAAAGAATTCTTCCTCCTACCTATTTATGTTTTTAAGCTGCTAACCCCTAGGCTTTTTTCCTTTTTTTTTTTTCTGACAAGTGGGGACCCAGTAACTCCCCCTTTTCCATCTTATGCCTGATTCTTTCCACTCAATCAGCAGAAGTGAAGCCTTGGAAAGCTGTGTGCAACCAGAATTCTCCTCTTGGCCTCTCTCCTTTCCCTTCAGCTAATGAAGATGTTAGCTTCATCAGGCTTGCCTAAAAATGGTGGGTTTTGGTATAGGATCCTTTCTTCTATGAAAATCTGGCAAGTGATTTAACATTTGCTGGGGCTTTGGGATATCTGATTCTCAGAACAAATTCCACCAATTAGTAACCGAATACAATGGCACTGTGTCCTCCACATACCTAGCATTTCCCTTGATTGTAACATGTACTTCCTGGATAGGACACAGAAAGTAAAAACAATGTCACTCTACAGATGTAGAATTTAGGGATCAGAGGAATGGATGGCTTTTCTTAAATGGAAGAGGGAAAGTGTAGCTAGACCAGAACCTTCCAGTTCAGCACTGTTATGTGGGATTGGGTTCAAAACCTCTGCTTACTGCCAGGTAAAATTCTCATCCTGTGCCCAGGCTCCAAAGTCTCTATTGCCATGCACTGCCTGGCTTCACAATGGAAGCAGCTTCACTGTTGTCACAGAGAAAAAAAAAAAAAAGTCTTTTTCAGCTTCAGATTAGAAGCAATTAACAATAGCAAATTAGGAGATCTAAAAGGCTAGGTACCTCAAGGATAGTTACTCATTAAGTAAAGAGTGATCAGAAAATTGAAATGCGCCATGATAGCCAGTTCCTTAGACTCAAGGTGAACAGAGAGCAAAATCATGCTAAGCTTCATCTGGAGTCATCTGCACTTCACTGGACCCTGCAGATGCAGAACGGCCATGCCTTCCAAACTCCTGACTGTTCCAAGACTCTCAAGTGATTTCAGAGAGTCTCTGAGAGTTAGTTCCAGGTCTTCCTGAATATGTCCTTTTTGCTGCTGTATAGCATCTGACACTTATCTCTCCTTCCAGTAAAATAGTCACTTTCATTGATGTCACTCATGAAGGCTTTATAGCTACTTCCTACCAAAGGGTGTGGCGGTAGACCATGCTGCTACCACACCGAGGTCACCTGGCTGAGGACCAGTACACAGCTGCTGCCTCCCACCACACAATACGTGAACACATACACACACTCTCTTTCTCACACACACACACACACACACACACACAACCACATACCTTTGGTTGTCACAATCACCATACCAAGAATGCTGCCCTGTGCTCACTTCTTGTGTATATCTTAATTTTTGCATAAAACTGTCTTATTATACTTAACCGTCTTCCTTCCAGAAGTTTGGACAAGACTTTGTTTGGGTGGGAAGGGAGTCGCTAAGAAGGCCAATCTCTGTGACAGCTTTCTAAAATTCTCTGTATCCCTTATACTGCATACCTTTGGCAGTGTGGGTCTTATTCATGCTTTTCCTTCTCTGGACACTTTCTTATTTATGTACTTCCCCTAGACCACCAACTAAAGATTGTAAGACAATTAATTGGGTTGTGCCCAGCAGTCACATTTATACCACTGTTTATCAGAGTTGGGAGCGAAATCCCACCTGAATTGAGCGAGTAAGAGCCTTTCCCTGGAAATATGAACCCATACCAAGAAGGTCCAGTCGAAGACTGAGCTTCTCACATGGAGCAGACATGAAAAATCCTGACTATAGAACACAACACTCTTCTGCCTTGGGAGTGAGCAGTGGAGAAGGCTGGTTTATAGACAGAGAGGAGCATAAACGGTTTACAGACAGAAGCATCAAAGACACACAGAAAGAGAACCTGGAGACTTGTGAGTTCTGGTACTTGTTTTGTGACTCTGGCTGCATTCTTGCACCGTTCTTGGAACCAGAGTTCCAAGAGACACCCATAACCCAGAGGAAAATGTTTCATAAAATTAGATGAATATCCTTAAGCTACTATCAGTTTATTCAAATTCAGAAAATAAGCAGCACTTGAAAAATTCTTACAAAATTAAGTATATGTTTCTATAGATAATAGATAAAAATATAAATCTATCATGCATCTGTATCCATATACAGCAAAGAATTTTTAAGCCCTTGATGCTAAATATAAGTAATGAAAATGTTTAAATACTCTGTCCTTTAGGTTGTTATTAAGTTGTTTCTATTTGTCTGGTTCAAAATACCACTTTTCTTTTTAATTTTCTTTAACTGAAGGATAAATAACTGTAAATGGAAGGAAAGTTGCTTTCTAGGAACTCACTAATATACTCTCTCTGGTACTTGTTCTACTTCCTCCAAAGCATCTTTTATGTCAATCTTTGGCCTACTTAGATCACTTGCCGTTACCTGGTCTGAATTTAGAACCTTTCCTTCACACCTCACTTCTCACAGATACATGCTTGGAGGGCCTCATGGTCCCACACTGCACTTATCTGGCCTGGTTTTCCAGCCTTGATAACTGTATCCCTTTTATCAGTGGATGCCACCCAAGAAATATCTTGACAGGGATAGTTTCTCTCTGTCTTTGAATGTCTCTCATGATCTACTTTCTCAGACCTGTGACTTCAGTTTGGAACTGTGACATTTGTGATGTCCTGAGCATACACTGATTCATGTAAGTAACTGACTCTGTAATGAATAGTTACCAATAGTGAGAGAGACAGGCATCCACCATAATGGGCCATCCTAAAGTGAGATAATTTTTCAATTTTGGGAAACAAATTCATTTGCAGTTTCAGAGTACAATTTTATATGTTTTAGTTTCTAGTTTGTGAGAGTTGAAGTCAAGATTTCTTTTTTTTAAGATTTTATTTATTTATTCATGAGAGAGAAGCAGAGAGAGAAGCAGAGGCGAGAAGCAGACAGAGGGAGAAGCAGGCTCCTCACAGGGAGCCCAATGCGGGACTTGATCCTCAGACCCGGGATCACTCCCTGAGCCAATGGTAGACGCGCAATCACTGAGCCACCCAGGCGTCCCGGAAGTCAAGATTTCTACCTCAAATAAAATAACCAATTATAAAAGTAACAATTTATATAGTGGGGGAAATTGTGAGCATGTGCCCTGGACCAAGTCAGCTACTTGTTCTGACACATAATTGAGGACATAGTAGTCTGTTCAACATTGGGAATAGATCACTCTGGTTGAGCTCACTAATAAGGTATACCAATGGCCCAAACAGTATATTTCTTAAGATTTTTTACTTTGACTCTAAGGAGATTTGTTACTTTACCTTTTAAATTTTCCATAATTATTTATTTACTTATTTATAATCGAAGTATAATTGGCATACAATGTTACATTAGTTTCAGGTGTACAGCATAGTGACTCGACAACTCTATATGTTCTACTATGGCCACCACAAGCGTAGCTTGTCCCCACATAATGATTGTAATATCATTGACTAATTTCCTATGCTATACTTTTCATCCTGTTGACTTACTCATTCTATAGCTAGAAGCCTGCACCTCTCACTCCCTTTCACCCATTTTGTTCATCCCCTATCCTTATCCCTCTGACAGCCATCAGTTTGTTCTCTGTATTTATAAATCTGTTTCTGCTTTTTGTTTGTTCTGATTTTTTTAAAACTTAAAGCACTTTTAAGGTGCAATTCCTCTGTACCATAAATTCCCACACCTGTGCAGCAGCCAATGGAAACAAAGCAACATCTGAGCTTTGGAAGCTCCAGGGAATTAGGAAAGCATAAAATCTCATTATTGTTTAGTCTGTTCTCTCTTCCTGACAGAAGGGCCCACCCCATGCTGCCCTTGTCTGCTCAAGGTGCTGTTCTGTGGTCACCTGTGCCTCCTTCCTGAGTATCCTTTGCATTTTCCTGTTTCTCATCTCCTCTCTGCCTGAGTCATCTTAGCACCATTTCTGTGTGTTCCTGGAAGTTTCTCAGTTTGCCTTAGGTGCATTCCTTGCTCCAGACCACCTATAGGCCCCTGCCCAAGGCTGATGGCTCCTGTTTGTTCCTTTTGACACAGGCAGAGGGAGAAGCAGGCTCCATGCCGGGAGCCCGACGCGGAACTCGATCCCAGGACTCCAGGATCGCGCCCTGGGCCAAAGGCAGGCGCTAAACCGCTGAGCCACCCAGGGATCCCCCCATTTGACTTTTTAACTTCCAGAACCAACTGTATCACTCCAGGTGGGCAATTCTGTGAAAGCTATATAGGGTCTCCACTACCTTCCCATATTTGTAATTTTTTCCACCATGAACAAGAGTCACAGAAAAGCCATTTGATTTTCCAATCATGCTTCATGGAGTTTCAAGATATAACAAAAGTGCCTCAGAATAGGAGAAGAGGACTCTGAACACACTAGCCTCAGAGCCCCTCATCTGTATCCACCAGAGAAATTCTTCTTTTTAAATTTGTTTTTATGTAGTTCTCCTTGCAATGATTTGGGTGAAATGTATGAAATACTATTAAAAAGTAAAATCCTTGCTCCAGGGGGAAAAGTTGGTTCTTTATAATATTAAGTTTAATATCTTTGTTTATGAGACCTCTTTAGATGCTGTAGGATGAAGCACTGCATGTGTAGGTAATTAGAGCACATAGGGGTTTCCTTTTCATTGATATACTTAGGAATATGGAAATCAGGAGAAGGAATATGGAAATCAGGAGAAGTAAGGAATATATATATATATATATTTTTACACCAAAAACTTCATGTTGTTTATAAATGCAGGGTGAGGCACATAATAACCTTCAGTCTAGGTAGTCAAATTTCTGGTAAATGTCACGTTTCTCATTTGGATGTGAGGGAATACACAAAATAAACAGTATCCTTTGCTTGGCATAAAAGGTAAGTGAAAATAAAATTCAGGGTTAAATGCAACCATAGCCCACATGCAGAATTCACACAAAAATCAGGCTGCCTTTTGTCTGAACAAAGGATTACTATAAATCCCCCCCAAAATATGTAATATTTGTAATTGGTGTAGGCTAAATGTCTTAAGAGTTGAATAATTACTTACCTGTTTTGCATTTTTCAATTTTATTTACTTCTGGCTCATTCTTTAATAATGATAAAACTCTGCCTTGTCCTCTTATACTGTCTTATGCTTGACTCTTTACAGACACTTGCCACCACATAATCTAGTGGCTGACAAGAAACAGCAGTAGTATCTGATGTTTCTGTTTAAGTCTGGATACTATAATTACAAATATATTCTATAAATTATTCGAATGTATATGATGTTTAAAAGTACATTTACACTGTTACTAACTTGTATCTACACATTTCCTTAAATTGGAGGAGTCATTGGAAAGAATAGGGTCACAGAGCTCGGGCTGAAAGAGCAGAGTGGGGAAAGTCCTGGCTTTGTTATTAACTGTGAGACCTGAAATCCAACACAGGGAAGATTTCTAAGCTTATTAAGCAAGAGTGAGGCACAGAGGGCATAAAAATTAGTTCCTACTGGGGTTTTGGTCACTCAGTCCAGAGTGTCTCATCTGTGGTGCTTCACGTGAGTTTCAGATAGGCAGAGATCTGAGTGTAGGGTAACTAACATCCCCAGACTAGTCTCGTCCTCCAAGGGCAGCCTCCATTACTTATTCTTGGGATAGTACATACAAAATTTCTGTGTATGCCATGACATGAAAAAGTTTGGGGGGAGGGGTGGATAAACTGCTCTAAATCCCCAGAATCGAGGTAATGCCTTCCTCACTTATTCAATTCAAACAATTATTCTTTATTAAACATATGTAAGCATTTTGCTGACCGACTAAGATCTAATCTAATCTTTAAAGCGAAGTTTCACCTATTGAGAGAGGCAGGCACAGGCAGATACATTACCTTGGGATCTGAGAGTGATCTTTCTATGTTAATACTAAAGACAACTACAGCTCATCTTCTGGAGAGTAGCGTTCAAGCTGATTTGAGAGGTGAGGGAAGGCTTTGTTAGGTAAACTCACTGGGAAGGAGCATATCAGGCACTGAATATGGGCCAGCCACAGCAAATGGGGACAAGCCGTAACAAGTATGTAGTCGGTTCTTGTGCATGTGATGGAGAGGCATGATGAGGAGGTAGAATTGAGACCTGATCACAGAGTCACTTGTACATCCAAATAAAAAAATAAGCATTTTACCTTGTTCCTTAGTGGAGAACCACTAATGAATTTCAAACATGGAGGACCTGATATTATGTTTGAATTTTTTCAAAGGTAAAATATACTATGTGATGATTAGACAGAGTAAAGAGAGGTTGGTTACAAAATTGTTTCCTTAACCAATTTTTATATATCTCTATTAGGTCTTGTCCAGGGAACTGAGACCACAACACTGAATACAGCAAAGAGAAAAACCTGCTTTGAGAGAGCTTATCCCGGTGAGAGGGCAGACCGCACACATGAGGTGACTAAGTGCTATGTTGTCAACTGGCTGGTGGTAAATGCTAAGGAGAAAACTGAAGCAAGGGAAGCAGATAGAAAGTGTTTGAAGGAATTGTGACTTTAGCTTGTGTTGTCAGAAAAGCCTTACTAATAAAGTGATGTTTATGGAAAGACTGGAAGGAGGTGAGACAGTGAACCATGTGGACATCTGTGGGAGGAACATGCAGGAAGAGAAACAGAAAACACACACCTCCTGAGGCAGAAGTGTGCCCGGAGGCTCCAAGTCCAGCTAGGAGATCATGTGTGTGACTCAGAATGTGTGTGAGGCAGCGCATTTATACGGGGCCTTGCAGGTCACTGGAGGGACTTTGGCATTTACTCTCAGGGCATAGGGAGCTATTGGCGGCAGGTGGAATGCTCTTAAGATTAATCCAGTGAGAGATGAACTGAGACATTGGCAAAGGACGTAATTAGGAGATGAAGAGATGTATCAGGAACTTCTCACACAAAAATGAATGAGGGGAAGCGTGTAGGGAATGCAGGAGGTTGGCCAGAAATGAGTGCCCACCTCGAGAAGGAAATGGCAGACCCCTGGCCCCAGCTCCAGACCTTACTGAACGTGGGAGTGTGCCAGGGGGATGTGGTGACAATAGCACCACCCCTTTACCTGAAGTTTACTAGCTAGGTGTCCTTACACAGTATAATGTGAAGCCTAACTCAGCATGGAGGACAACGGCAATCTTCAAGCAACAACTTGTACTTAAGCAAGTATTGAGATAGCCGGGGATAATTCTGTCATCTCGTTGAAGAATGCACATGATTTGTTGAAAGCTGTGATTTATCTTTACTTTCTCATCCTTTTAAATTTGATTATTAGAAAAACATAAGAAGAAAGCCATAAAATAATTTCTTTTTAAAATGTAATATCTCTTAAGTAATTTTTTTTTAAATTCATGCTTTCCAGGGAAATGTGTGGTCTTCCATTTAGTTGATGAATACAGCTAAAACTGAATTACATAGGTATGAAGAGGGCCATTCAAGAGGTTGAATTTAATGATAATACACGCTTTTCACATATAATCAAATATATATTGTGTATACTTGCTTTTTTTTCATATGTACTTTATTAGTTTCCTATTGCTGCTGCAAAGTTACTGCAAATATGGAGGCCAAAATAACATTTATTCTGCGACAGATCTGGAGGTCCGAAGTCCAAAATCAGTTTTATTGGGAAAGGCAAGGCACTAGCAGGGAGATCTGTCTCCTTGCCTTTTCTAACTTCTGTAAGCTGCCTACCTTCCTTGGCTTGTGACTCCTTCCTCACATCATTCTAACCTATACATCCCCTTCTTCCTCTTCCATAGTAAAATCTCCCTCTGTTTCCCTCTAAGATATAATGATCATCACACTTTGGGCCCATCCAGAATAATCCCTGTATCCCCAAATCCTTAAAATTCTCACATCTGCAAAGTACTTTCCCATATAAAACAATGACAGCTTTGACGGATGATATAGATATCCCTATGACACCACTATTCACATACTATATCACTTTATGAATTATAAAGGCAGTTTATTGTAATATAGAAGCATATAATTTAAGAACAGAAATAGCTCACATTTATTTATTTATTTATTTATTCATTTAGACCTTCCTTTTTTTAAAATTTTTATTTATTTATGATAGTCACACACACAGAGAGAGAGAGAGGCAGAGACCTAGGCAGAGGGAGAAGCAGGCTCCATGCACCGGGAGCCCGACGTGGGATTCGATCCCAGGTCTCCAGGATCGCGCCCTGGGCCAAAGGCAGGTGCCAAACCGCTGTTCCACCCAGGGATCCTGAAATAGCTCACTTTTAATTCCTACTTCACCATTTAATAATTACTTGATCTTGGGAACATCCTGACTTTCATTAAGCCTTGGACTTCCACCCTGTAAAATGGACATAGTGCTTTGCAGAATTATTGAATGTAAGAAAGGATAATTATTGTAGCATCCATTGATTAAGTATTTAATATGTCTTTGTGCTGGCTCCTGCAACAATAAATAATACAGACATATCCTCAGCTTTACAGAAAGCAGGACAGTCATAAGACAAACTTGAAATAAGCAAAAGCACTGAGCAGTGATGGATGCCAGGACAGGGGAACAGATGTCATCATGTTAGGATAGATTGTGTATCATCCAAAAAACAAAGCAAAACAAAAACAAAAAATGAGCAACAAAAAATCTTTGAAAACTGAGGTTGGCTTCTAAGAGGGGTGACTCCAAAACAAAACCTGGAACATGAGAAGGAGTGGGCAAGTCAGGAAAGAAGGGTAAGGATCTTTCAGGCAGAAAGGTCTAGGACACATTAAAAAAAGGGGAGGTACTTAATAAATTTAAAATATAATTTCTGTAGGAGTATATTATGGAATTGAAAAGATATAGTAAAAGAGGAGCCTAAAAATTAAGCAGGATGAACTAAAACAGGCCAGGTAAGTCATGTTGGAGGTTGAGCCTCTGAAGCACAGACAGAACTAACATTTTCAAGGCCTGGTGGTGACAGTATCGCAACGGTGCCACAGAAAGATCCCCAGACAGCACCTTCCTGGAGGCAAGAAGGGCACAGCAGGGCATGCCCTAGGGGTCACAATGCCTTGAACATAGGAACTGATGATTGGTTTATGGAAAAGTAGAGGAACTGTGTTGGTGTTAAAGAGTTAGAATAGATAGGACTTGAGGTATGTAAAGGATGGGGGATAAGAAGTAATTAAGATGAGGTCAAGTTTCTCTCCTGGGTGAATGTTGGCAATAAATTCTGAGACAGACTGAGTGGACGCGTGTGTGGAGGGAAGGGATCGGTAGTGAACCATCCGTTTTAGGTATGTTGGAGATTGAGATGCTGCTCAAAGTAGCTAGGTGTGAGCAGAGTCTATAAAAAGTGTCAATATCATATTTAGGTAGAAAGGCTGTGATCTGCACTGCCCAGCATGCATGTGTAGATTAGGGCAGGTAGAGGGATGTACCAGGTAACTCGTCACCAGAAGAGGTGATATGTGGACTCTGGAATGGGGGAGAAGCCAGGCAAAGATAAAACAGTGGGAACAGCATTTCAATGAGAAACATCACATGCGAACCCAACTACAGATATTTAAAAGAGTCTGATTCCTTTCATATAGTTTGTGAACTAGAGAAGTCTCAGAGACACACTGAAAAAATAAAAACCTTCCTAATGTGAGGTTCATGGGTACCAGAGATGTGAAAAGAGGGATGTGGAAGTAGTTAATCCCAATATAAAGTATAGCAGAGAGTCACGCAGCTCAAATGAACTATCTTTTTATCTGTCTAGGCTTTTTCACTGTGTTGAACACACACGCACACACATACACCCGAGATACTATCTGTTAATGGACTTGGATTCCTCTGGAGTCTTTGCTCCTTTTTTTTTTTTTTTTTTTTCCAACATGTGGCTGTGCTCTTGTTAGGCTGACCCTGGTCTGCAGGATGAGGGAGAAGCAGAGCAGGATGGACAGGGATGGCACAAGAGCCTGTGTTTGTGCAGCATTGAATCAGGAGCATCCGAAGTGAACCTTACTGACTTAGATTGAAATGGGATGATGGATTGCCCTGCACTTGACTGTTATGACAGCTGTAAAGCTCAAATCAGCTCCTAAATGGTCAATTACCGGTGGGGCACATAAACAGAGGCAGGCAGGGAGTGGAGGATTCAATTTCCTTGAGCTATGTTGCCTGTTTTTCATTATTTCACTCTAATTTATTTGGAGCCTTGGGCTTGAGTATTTGGTTCTTCTTGATTTTCATGCCTAAATGACATTTTCCTAGTTCCCAGCTCACCTTCTGTCCTTTGTCAGCTTCTAATGGGCTCTGCTCTGACCATGAACAGCCTGGGGTGCTGGCGTGAGCCTATGGGCTCCGGAGTATATTCAGTTTGGTTAATTCCCATAAATATGTTTTAAGTAATTATCTGAGCAAGAAACATGAGCACCTACTGTGGGAACTGACCACCAGGCACATGAAAACCAGTAGCTCAATAACATCAGCCTCCAGTCAAACTTGATAAAAAATGCCAGTCTCTCTCCCTCTCATGAAGCCAACAAACATGTGCTAGTGAAGCCTTTGCTACTGTCTTACAAAACAACTAAACAAAAAAATCACTTCAGAAAATCATTTCTTTCTGCAGTTGAAAAAGCAAGGGCACTTGCTGCCACCTCCCTCTAGACTTCTTTAGCTACAAAGAACAAGTCAAGAGAGTCCAGTCAATCTTTTTATACTAGAAAAAATTACCACTAAGCAACTGACTTGACTGGAGCTTTCAGAAAGAACGTGTCATAGTTAAAGCCCAGAATGAAACAAACTGGTTAGATACCTCACTGCTCCTGAGCCTAATTTCCCAGCTAGGTGAAGACCAGGTATGTTTGTAGTAGTAAGAAGAACATGAGAGCTAAAAGTTACCATTTAGTAATTATACACTATTTTTACACCAAAAACAACCAATTTTTAATTTTCAAACTAAAGTTTAAGATGATAAAATAAAAATAAATTATCCAAGACCATACATCAGGGCCAAATTTTGAAAGCAGGTCTCTTAAGGGCAGCATCTGCACACTCCAGTAGGTTCTTGATCTTTCAGTAGATGCATCGAGCAGAGCCTACTTTGGATTCATACAGTTTTCTCATTGCTCATTCTTGTCCTTTCTGCCATTTAATCATGGCGTGTCCTGTACTCTTGAGATAGGGCACATAGAGGGGGAGACATTAGTTTTGCAATAAGCTATACTTGATTTCACGTCCAGATCTTGCCATGCACTCTAGCCTCAGTTTCTCCATTAATATAATGGCATATGGTCACCTATTTAAAAAGTTCCATAAGGTGCATAGCATATTGAGTTGCTCTTGTTCCCTGAGAAAATGAGGATATTTATTTCTACATATGCATTCCATGGTGTCCTTGTACCTTAAAGTAGCCTCTTATTCATCTTTTTTCTCCCCCCATCAGAATATGTTTTTACAGAATTGACATCAGTAACTTACTGTAAAGTCAGGTCATTGAGTTGATGATAAGAAGCTCATTATCTTACTCCTCAGACAGACCATTCTATCTCTGAATGTGTCTGTTAGAAATCAAATCATTTTATGTAGTTGAAACACTCAATATTAAAACTTCTATTTGGCCAAGTTGTCTCTCTCTTCCCATGACCTGTTTAAAAACACTTTTAATGCCACTCTAAGTATGAACTACTCCAGGCTAAACATGGCAAGTTTCTGCAGCCACTGCACTTCAAAATGATATATACATCTGTTGTTTTTCTTCCTTTCTTTCTTTCTTTTTCTTTTTCTTTTTCTTTTTCTTTCTTCTTTCTTTCTTTCTTTCTTTCTTTCTTTCTTTCTTTCTTTCTTTCTTTCTTTCTGTCTTTCTTTCTTTTTTGAAAAAAATTTGAGTGGACTTACACATAGAAAGAATAATATAATAAATATTCATCATAACCATCACCCAGTAGATGAGATTCTACAGTGAAGAGTCTTCAATAAGGAGGGTAAATTTCCAGCAGCATATGGTAAAAAGTTCACCAACAGTGGTGGCTTGAGTTGTAAATCTGGTTCATTTTCCTTCATTTTTTAGAATATATTTGTGACCTGCCTGAGGACAAGGATTGTGTAATTTATCACAGTATCCCCAAACCCTGGCACTATGGGAAGAAAAAGATAGAAAGAGCAGGAGACAAATTGGGAGAGGTGGAAAAAAATTTAAAAGAAAGGGAGAGAGAAAGGTTAAGTAGAGGGAGAAGACGAAGGAAAGAGATTGGTGGAAAAAAAGGAAGATGATTTCAGGAATAGGAATCTATGATGGTTTTGAGGGTTTGATGTACTGTTATCAGTTTTATTTTCCAGGGAAATTATGATATATTAATTATAGCAAATATTTGCATTTAGCTTTAAAATTTGTAAAGTTATTTGGTACAATAATCACATTTTATATTATGATAACAAATAATAAAATTAACAATTCCCCCGGCCAGATTGTGCCAGAGGAAAGATAAAGATTTCCATTGGGGATATTTGTCATTTCAGTGATAAAGCAAGTATTTGAAGAAAATCTAAAACTATAGTCTTTGTCCTTTGAGATAAATAAAAACCACTGATCTATGAACTTTCTCCCAAAATATAACAAAGAAATATATAATACTGAATTTACATTTAGAACTTTGTTTAGCATTGTGTTTATTTATTTATGGACAAGGACTCACATGGGGATTAAAAAAAAAACACCTAAATGTAAGAAAGGGAAGACTTTTAAGTATTCTTTTTTTTTTTTTAATTTTTTTTTTTTTTTTTTTTATTTATGATAGGCACACAGTGAGAGAGAGAGGCAGAGACACAGGCAGAGGGAGAAGCAGGCTCCATGCCGGGAGCCCGACGTGGGATTCGATCCCGGGTCTCCAGGATCGCGCCCTGGGCCAAAGGCAGGCGCCAAACCGCTGCGCCACCCAGGGATCCCAGACTTTTAAGTATTCTTAAGTTAACATTAAGAATTTCTGTAAGACTTCAGTCAAACCCCAAACCAACTTAACTGTGGTTACTCTAATAACCCCCGATGATGCAACTTATCAGAAGCTAATATTCCTGCTAAATTGTTGGAGATAACACAGCTGTCTGGTGACATGAATTTACATATGGATAAAATGCAACCAGTCTTCTTAATTTCCCTGAGGATGTAAACTTGGTCAAATACTATGAATAAAGAGTCACTTTTTATTCAAAAAGCAACACCAAGTTCTTCCAGCAAACACACACGTTTAGAAGAAGCGCTGTAGTGTAAAATTAATTTTATCCTTTTTTATAGCAATCTATTTAATAACATATTCTCTGATATATTGAGTCTGTCATATTGAGCTGGTGATTTGAAATAGAACCTCCTTCCCCCTGCACACACATGCAAATGGGTCATTATTAGAAGTTATACCTTGGAAGTTCTTTGTGCTTAAGTTTCTATTCCTCTATTATTTTTAAATTATGAAGTGTCTACAGTATGTCATGTATTTGGATGAGGTATTTTACATATATTAACAAGTTAAATGCTCTTCATAATTTGTAAATACTCCTCTTTGAGAGCTAAGTGATGACTGTGATTCCAATCAAAACAAAGCGAACCTTTTTATTTTATGTAACTTCCTTATGCCTCTAAGTTGAAGGCAGTTGAATAAGTCATCTATAGTCCCCAAACTATGTGAAGACAATAATGACAATTGATATAAATGAGGTCATGTGAGAGACCCCTTAGAGTTCTGTCTGTCCCAACTGTGCTTCCTTTCCTGCCCAAATGTGATACCTGAAAGCACACCATTGAAATCAAGCTGTCTTTCAGGTTATATACAGAATGCTCTTAAAAATGTGTGGGAAATATCAGAAAGGGAGACAGAACGTAAAGACTGCTAACTCTGGGAAACGAACAAAGGGTGGTAGAAGGGGAGGAGGGCGGGGGGTGGGAGTGAATGGGTGACGGGCACTGGGTGTTATTCTGTATGTTAGTAAATTGAACACCAATAAAAAATAAATTAAAAAAAAATAAATGCATTTTCTGGAAATAGTATAAAGCAATTTTTGTTTTTGTTTTTAGGTGAAAAGAATACGTATGAGAGATGTATGCAATATGTAATTACCTGATGGATGATATATAACAATATATTTTGGTATATATTACTAGTATTTTACTTTAAAAAAAGGATGAGGATTACAGAAGATCTGTATCTAATAAAAGTCACATTACATTCATGAGGGAATAAGAAGTCAACCCTTTGATGATTTCTTAAGATTTCTTATCTTAAGATAATACTCAACTATTTCAAAATTGATCAAGAGTAAAAACTTTACAAGCTCTTCCTCACACACATGGTAGACTTCAAATTCCCTGACGTGACATAGATCTTTTCTTCCTTTTTTTTTTCCATTTCTTTCCTTATCCTTCCAGCATCATTTCTCATAGTCCCTCTTTATTACCCTATTTTAAACTCAACTTCACAGTCATGCTAAACATAGAAAAGTGGCGGTCAGATTACATTTCTATTACATGTAAAATAGCAATTTGTTTTTTCTTTCAGAATGTAGAAAATAATACCATGGAAACTTGGGTCCCCAAAAAGGAAGAGGGAGGGTGACATTATTAAGATGGTGACGTAGGTTGTTCCTGACTTCAGTTCCCCTCACAAGAAGACCAACTTTCAACTATCCATAAACAAGACACATGAAGATCCCAGAACACCGGGATGAGGCTGAAGCACCCCCTTGGACCAAGATGAAAAATAACTACATTATAAGGTAAAATAAATGGTTACACTCTGACCACATTGTTTCTCCACAAGGCTAGCACAGGATTCCACCAAGAGGACTCCCAGGCCTCTGAGAAAAAGAGCCCAGTGAGAAAAAGAGTCCAAAATAGGAAAAGGAGTCCAAGGTGGACATCTAGATCCCGTAGCATTGTGGGTCACTCCTGAGGTTGTGTCACTTCTCACTCAAATCTTGCTCCACAGAGATTTTGGGAAAATTCTGCTTGGCTTGAACACTGGAGATCAGATTGTAATTGAAAAGGGGTTTGGGGTTTTCACTAATCAGTGCTCAGATCTTGGCAAACTGAGTTCTTCCTCACAGTGGCACCCAGGTAGAGACCCAGTTATTTGCAGAGCCAAGCCAGTGACCCTGTCTGGCCAGGAAATATGGCACATAGTTCTGCTTTACTCGGGACCCTAAACAATGAGCCTTGCCAGCGCCGGGGACTGTTTAGCCGCACTGCACAGCAAAGAAAGGTAATTTGTAGCCCCATCTACTGCCAAATACTCCATCCAGCTCTGCTGCTTTATCAGGAAACCCAACTAAAACACCTGGAAAGCTGCATAGACCATTCTACCACTCAACTGACAGTATCACTTGAACAAAGAGCCCACCCAGTGCTCTGCCTGTCTGCAAAGCTCAACTGGTGATCCTGTCTGGCTAGCAAAGTCATTTTCTGATTTGGATCCACAATGACCCATGCCAGCCTTAGAGCCTGTTGTGCCACCCAACATACACATGAAAGCAAGTTCATAGCCCACTTCACCTTAACTAAATACAGTTCTCAGCTATGCCTCACCAGGAAAACTAACAAGTGTACAGAACCAGGGAAGCTGTGTAGCCCTCCTATAGCTGTGCTTATGGTGGAATCTGTACAGAGAGCTCAGCTAGTGGCTGTCCATTTACAGAGCCAAAGCAGGCAAGAGACTTTTGTGGACAGTTCTGGTAGATTTGGATCTACAGTGATTAAGCTATAACAGCTTAACAGAACAACTTTAGAGCCCGTTCAGTGGTTTCACTCAGGTAGGGAAACAAATTTTCAGTCCTTCCCAGCTAATGAGCAATAGCACTCTGTCCTACTTAACTAGGAAACCTGACCAGAGAATTCAGGCGGCCATAGTGCCTGTGCTACAACTGGACATGATAAGGAACCAGTTCAACAGTACTATCCAACAGTTTTCAGCCAGCTGCACCTTCAGGTATCAATTTTCCTTTACACTTATATATGTTAGAGATTACATTTTTACAATAGTTAAAAAAAAATAATTTCTTCCAGTAACCATTCAGATTGTAAGAAAAGAGTTCATAAATTTACATTTGCCCTTGTAATATGTGAACATGTTGCCCTCCATGTACACATCTTCAACAATTTTTATCAAAAAATGTGTTAGCCTTATTACTACTCCTTTGCTATATTATACTGGAATTCAAAACTAATGTAATAAACTAATGTAATAAAACAAGCAAAAGAAATAAAACCTGTACAGATTGGGAAGTAAAAAATAAAATTGTTTTTATTAGCAGGTGATACAATTGTCTATGTAGAAGATATGAAAGAATCAAAATAACAACAAAACTCCAGAAACTAATAATAAATTATGGGTAGGTTACAGAATACAAGTTTAATATACAAAAGTCAATCACTTTCCAGTGTACCAAAAATGAATAAGTGGAATTTGAAATTAAAAACACAATACGATTTAAATTGACATCCTCCAAAATTAAATACTTAGGTTAAATCTAACAAAATATGTGTGAGATTTATATGAGGAAATTTACAAAATTCTGATAAAAAGAATTTAAAAAGAACTAAATAAATAGGGTATTCCATGTTCATGGATACAGAGACTCATTATTGTCAAGATGTCAGCTCTTCCCAGTTTAATCTAGAGAGTCAATGCAATCCCAGTCAATATCCCAGCACGTTATTTTGTGGATATTAAAATAATTTTAAAATATCTGCAAAGAGGCAAACAATTTTTTTTTAAATAGCCAACACCATAGGAAGAAAAAGAATTATGAATTTGGCCTGAGATTTAAAGAAAGAACAGCTGGAATGCTACAGTGAGAAGAGTTCGCGCTTCTATCAAGGTAGGAAGACGGAAAAAAAGAAAGAAAGAAACAAAAGGCCTCCAAGGGGGAGGGGCCCCGCGAGGAGCAGGCTAAGGCCGGGGCAACTGCCCCCAGGACAGAAGAGTCCCGCCTGGACAAACAGGAGTTTCACCAATCTTCCCCGGGTGGAAAGGTGGAAAGGCGCCAGCAGGGAGTTGGACCAGGACCCCAGGAGGGCAGGGATGCCCTCAGGCTCCCAGGGGCACTAACAGACACCTGCACCCCAGGAAGAGTGTGCCACACCCGCGGCTGAGCTCCCTAAGGGCTGCAGCGTGCACATGGCTGGACCCAGGAGCAGCTCGGAGGCGGCTCGGGGAGAGGCTCGGTGGAGGGGGCCGCGGGGCGGGAGCGTGAATAACGGCGCAGGCTCCAGAGCACAGAGCGCCGGGACACAGCCCAGGATCAGGCCTCCCCCCCGGGACAGGCAGAGGCTGGGAGGGTCCAGGACAGCAAGGATGCTCCTGCTGCAGGGCGGCCCGAGCTGAGCAGATCAGCGGCCTGGCCCCCGGAGCATCCAGGCCCCTGCAGACTGAAAGCTCCGTAGTTACTGCGTGAGCTGACTCCAGGGCTCCAGAGCTGGCCGCCGCCACTGCGGTTGATCCTCCTGGGGCCACACGGGGTAAACAACCCCCACTGAGCCTCACAGTGGCCTCACCAGATAAACAGCTTAAACATCTTTCACTGAGCCCTGCACCAGGCAGGGGCTGAGCAGCTCCCCCAAGTGCTAACACCTGAAAATCAGCACAACAGGCCCCTCCCCCAGAAGACCAGCTAGAGGGACAGGGGGAAAAACAAATTATTGTCCAAGCAGCAATGGAAAGTTCCAGGGGAAGTCGAGATATTTACAGTATACAGAATCAGAGGATACTCCCCCTTGTTTTTTGTTTTTTGATTTCTGTTTGCTTCCCTCCCCTTTTTTCTTTTTTCTTTTCTCTTTTTTTTCTTTTTTTCTTTCTTTTCTTCTTTTTTCTTTTTTCTTTTTCTTTCCTTTTTTCTCTTATCTCTTTTTCTCCTTTTCCCAATACACTTGTTTTTGGCCACTCTGCACTGAGCAAAATGACTAGAAGGAAAACCTCACCTCAAAAGAAAGAATCAGAAACAGTCCTCTCTCCTACAGAGTTACAAAATTTGGATTACAATTCAATGTCAGAAAGCCAATTCAGAAGCACTATTATAAAGCTACTGGTGGCTCTAGAAAAAAGCATAAAGCATAACTCAAGAGACTTAATGACTGCAGAATTTAGATCTAACCAGGCAGAAATTAAAAATCAATTAAATGAGATGCAATCCAAACTAGAGGTCCTAATGACGAGGGTTAACGAGGTGGAAGAACGAGTGAGTGACATAGAAGACAAGTTGATGGCAAAGAGGGAAACTGAGGAAAAAAGAGACAATTAAAAGATCATGAGGATAGATTAAGGGAAATAAGTGACAGTCTGAGGAAGAAAAATGTATGTTTAATTGGAGTTCCTGAGGGCGCCGAAAGGGACAGAGGTCCAGAATATGTATTTGAACAAATCAGAGCTGAAAACTTTCCTAACCTGGGAAGGAAAACAGGCATTAAGATCCAGGAAATAGAGAGATACCCCCCTAAAATCAATAAAAACCTCTCAACACCTTGACATTTAAGAGTGCAGCTTCCAAATTCCAAAGATAAAGAGAAGATCCTTAAAGCAGCAAGAGACAAGAAATCCCTAATTTATATGGGGATGAATATCAGATTAACAGCAGACTTCTCCACAGAGACCTGGCAGGCCAGAGAGGGCTGGCAGGATATATTCAGGGTCCTAAATGAGAAGAACATGCAACCAAGAATACTTTATCCAGCAAGGCTCTCATTCAGAATGGAAGGAGAGATAAAGAGCTTCCAAGACAGGCAGGAACTGAAAGAATATGTGACCTCCAAACCAGCTCTGCAAGAAATTTTAAGGGGGACTCTTAAAATTCCCCGTTAAGATTGTCCAATGGAACAATCCACAAAAACAGGGACTGAATAGGTATCATGATGACACTAAACTCATATCTTTCAATAGTAACTCTGAACGTGAACGGGCTTAATGACCCCATCAAAAGGCGCAGGGTTTCAGACTGGATAAAAAAGCAGGACCCATCTATTTGCTGTCTACAAGAGACACACTTTAGGCATAAGGACACCTACAGCCTGAAAATAAAAGGTTGGAGAACCATTTACCATTCCAATGGTCCTCAAAAGAAAGCAGAAGTAGCCATCCTTATATCAGATAAACTAAAATTTATCCTGAAAACTGTAGTGAGAGATGAAGAGGGACACTATATCATACTTAAAGGATCTATCCAACACGGGGACTTAACAATCCTCAATATATATTCCCCGAATGTGGGCTGCCAAATATATCAATCAATTAATAACCAAAGTTAAGACAAACTTAGATAATAATACACTTATACTTGGTGACTTCAATCTAGAGCTTTCTACACTCAATAGGTCTTCTAAGCACAACATCTCCAAAGAAACGAGAGCTTTAAATGACACACTGGACCAGATGGATTTTGCAGATATCTACAGAACTTTACGTCCAAATGCAAATGAATACACATTCTTCTCAAGTGCACATGGAACTTTCTCCAGAATAGACCACATACTGGGTCACATCAGGTCTGAACCGATACCAAAAGATTGGGATCATCCTCTGCATATTCTCAGACCATTATGCCTTGAAATTAGAACTAAATCACAACACGAAGTTTGGAAGGACCTCAAACACGTGGAGGTTGAGGACCACCCTGCTAAAAGATGAAAGGGTCAACAAGGAAATTAAGGAAGAATTAAAAAGATTCATGGAAACTAATGAGGATGAAGATACAACCATTCAAAATCTTTAGGATACAGCAAAAGCAGTCTTAAGGGGGTAATACATCGCAATACAAGCATCCATTCAAAAACTGGAAAGAACTCAAATACAAAAGCTAACCTTACACCTAAAGGAGCTAAGGAAAAAACAGCAAATAGATCCTAGACGCAGCAGAAGCAGAGAGTTAATAAAGATTCGAGCAGAACTCAACGAAATCGAGACCAGAAGAACTGTGGAACAGATCAACAGAACCAGGAGTTGGTTCTTTGAAAGAATTAATAAGAAGATAAACCATTAGCCAGCCTTATTAAAAAGAAGAGAGAGAAGACTCAAATTAATAAAATCATGAATGAGAAAGGAGAGATCACTACCAACACCAAGGAAATACAAACAATTTTAAAAACATATTATGAACAGCTATACACCAATAAATTAGGCAATCTAGAAGAAATGGACGCATTCCTGGAAAGCCACAAACTACCAAAACTGGAACAGGAAGAAATAGAAAACCTGAACAGGCCAATAACCAGGGAGTAAATTGAAGCAGTCATCAAAAACCTCCCAAGACACAAAAGTCCAAGGCCAGATGGCTTTCCAGGGGAATTTTATCAAACGTTTAAAGAAGAAACCAAACTTATTCTACTAAAGCTGTTTGGAAAGATAGAAAGAGATGGAGTACTTCCAATCTCGTTCTATGAGGCCAACATCACCTTAATTCCAAAACCAAAGACCCCACCAAAAAGGAGAATTATAGACCAATATCGCTGATGAACATGGATGCAAAAATTCTCAGCAATATAGTAGCCAATAAGATACAACAGTACATTAAGAAGATTATTCACCATAACCAAGTAGGATTTATCCCCAGGATGCAAGGCTGGTTCAACACTCGTAAAGCAATCATATGATTCATCATATCAGCAAGAGAAAAAACAAGAACCATATGACCCTTTCAATAGATGCACAGAAAGCATTTGACAAAATACAGCATCCATTCCTGATAAAACCTCTTCAGAGTGTAGGGATAGAGGGAACATTCCTCAACATCTTAAAAGCCATCTGCGAAAAGCCCACAGCAAATATCATTCTCAATGGGGAAGCACCGGGAGCCTTTCCCCTAAGATCAGGAACAGGACAGGGATGTCCACTCCCCACTGCTGTTCAACATAGTACTGGAAGTCCTAGCCTCAGCAATCAGACAACAAAAAGACATTAAAGGCATTCGAATTGGCAAAGAAGAAGTCAAACTCTCCCTCTTCACCAATGACATGATACTCTACATAGAAAACCCAAAAGACTCCACCCCAAGATTGCTAGTACTCATACAGCGATTTGGCAGTGTGGCAGGATACAAAATCAATGCCCAGAAGTCAGTGGCATTTCTATACACTAACAATGAGACTGAAGAAAGAGAAATTAAGGAGTCAATCCTATTTACAATTGCACCCAAAAGCATGAGATACCTAGGAATAAACCTAACCAAAGAGGTAAAGGATCTATACCCTCAAAACTATAGAACACTTCTGAAAGAAATTGAGGAAGACACAAAGAGATGGAAAAATATTCCATGCTCATGGATTGGCAGAATTAATATTATGAAAATGTCAATGTTACCCAGGGCAATTTACACGTTCAATACAATCCATATCAAAATACCATGGACTTCCTTCAGAGAGTTGGAACAAATTATTTTAAGATTTGTGTGGAATCAGAAAGGACCCTGAATAGCCAGGGGAATTTTAAAAAAGAAAACCATATCTGGGGGCATCACAATGCCAGATTTCAGGTTGTACTACAAAGCTGTGGTCATCAAGACAGTGTGGTACTGGCACAGAAACAGACACATAGATCAATGGAACAGAATAGAGAACCCAGAAGTGGACCCTCAACTTTATGGTCAACTAATATTCGACAAAGGAGGAAAGACCATCCACTGGAAAAAAGACAGTCTCTTCAATAAATGGTGCTGGGAAAATTGGACATCCACATGCAGCAGAATAAAACTAGACCACTCTCTTAATTGATTAAAAATAGTAGTATTTGTGTTTCTTCCTTTTACATCTTAAATATTTAATTCATTTTATTTTACTTTGGCTTATTGCATGGATCAGTACCTCTAGTACAATGATGAAGAAAAGTAGCATGTTATAAAATCTTTGATTTTTCCTAATTCCACAGGGAAAGCTTTATTTCCTCATTAACCATTAAGCATGGTATCTTTTTTTTTTTTTAACGATTTTATTTATTCATGAGAGACACAGAGAGAGAGAGGCAGAGACACAGGCAGAGGAAGAAGCAGGCTCCATGCAGGGAGCCCAATGTGGGACTCGATCCCAGGATTCCAGGATCGTGCCCTGGGCTGAAGGCAAGTGCTAAACCACTGAGCCACACATGGATCCCCTATCTTTTGTTTTTGTTTTTGGTAGATTAAGGATGCCTTTTATTTTCAGCTTGAAAAGCACTATTTTTAAAACTCAATAAATGGTATATATTATCAAATGCTTTTTACTGCAATTTGTGGAAATGATCACATAAATTTTCCATATATATCAATGTTGTATCTCTGTAATAAAACTAAATTATTCATCATGTATTATTCTTTATACATACTGTTAGCTTTTGTTTGCTCACATTTTTATGTCTGTGTTCTTAAGTGATACTGGCTTGACATTTTCTTTCTTGTAATGTTCCTGTCCATCCTTAGAATCAAAAATATGCTGACCTCATAAAATAGGTTCCTTTGTTTCCTTGGGAAAAATTTGCATAAATTAGATATATATATATATTTTAATATTCAATAGAATTCACTCATAAAGACAAGAAAGAGAGTCCAGGATTTCCTTTGAGGGAAGATTTTAATTACAGATTAGTTTAATAGAAATAAGATGATTCTGATTTTATATTTCTTTTTATTATCAAGCTTTGTAAGAAAAATTTTTTAAATAAATCAATCCATTTCTACTAAGTTTCAAATTTCCTGGGGCACATTTATAATATATGCATCTCTATCTAAATAGATGATTAGAAAGACAAACATAGAAATAGTGTATATTTCAAACTTATTTCTCAGTATTTTTTCCTCAAATAAGTCTGGTTATATTTTTAAACATTTTTATAATGAAGGGAAACATCATATAGAAAGTGCGTAAATCATAAATGCATAGTTCAATAAGCATCTCAAAGTGAAGATACTCTTATAACTATCAACCCTGATGAGAAGAAAATATCATCCTCACAAGCAGCTATCCTACTATCTTCTATCAATAAGTAGTTCCTCACATCTCACCAAAGGTAATAAGCAGCCTGGATTCTAATATTATATTATTTGTTATGAATTTCCACTCCTTTAATGATACCATTTTATGAACAGAATACAGCTGTCGTTTATTTTAATTGCTATAAATTTTTTATCACACAAATATTTCATGATTTATAAATCCATTCTAATCCTGATAGACATTTGTGTTGTTTCTAGTTTTGGGCTATTATACTAAATTATGCTATGTATGTTTCTGTAGATTTTGGTGCACTCTTGTACATGTAGATTGGGTATGTACCTAAGAATGAAACTGGTTGTCACAGGATAGTGTGTGTTCAATGTCAGTAGATTTTCACAAATAGGTTTATAGGATAGTAGTCCTTATGTCTCTTCCTATGCAGTATGGGAATTCCTATAGCTTTACTTCCTTACCAAAAGTTGGTATAACATAATAATTGTCATTAGCCATTCTGCTGAGTTTTTATTATATCTTATTGTAGAATTAATTTTTCCCTGATTTTTAATGACATAAAACATGTTTGTTTCTTTTCCTATTATTTTTGAACGATTTATTTATATATTCTATGTATGAACTCTATTTCAATTACATATGTTTCAAGTACATTTTCCTGCACTTTGGCTTGCCTTTTCTCTTTTCTAATGGTGTTTTCATTAAGAGTTCCTTATCTTAATGTGGTATAATTTATCAATTCCTTCCTCTTAGGATTATTACTCTTTATATCTTGTTTTAAAAAAGTCCTTTTCTGCCCAGAAGATATGAAGCTATTATCCTATGTCATCTCATAGACAATTTATTGTTTTTTTTTCTTTCAGAAGTAACTTCATTATCCCTCTAGAATTGATTTATATGTAGGTCATGAAGTAGATTATCAATACCTGTATTTCTTTTTAATTGAGGTATAATAAATATATAACATTATATTACATCAGGTGTACAATGTAACAATTTGATACTTGTATATATTCCAAGATTATCACCACAGTAATTCTAGTTAACATCCATCATCATGCATAGCTATAATTTTTTCCTTATGATGAAGACTTTAAAGATCTATTCTCTTAGTGTCTTTCAAATATGCAATACAGTATTATTATCTGTAATCAACATGCTATGCATTAAATCTTCATAACATTCATTTCACAACTGGAAGCTTGTAATTTCTGACCCCCTTAACCATTTCACCCATTTCCAGCCCCCAATTCTGCCCCTGACCAATCTGTTTTCTGTATCTATGAGCTTTTTTTTTAGATTCCACGTCTAGTGAAGTTATATGGTATATGTTTTTCTGTCTGACTTATTTCACTTAGCATAGGGCTCTCAAGATCCATCCATATTGTCATGAAGGCATGATTTCATTTTTTATGGCCAACTAGGTTTCCACTACACACACACATACACAAATACACACACACACACAAATAGTGGAAATATATGCTGGAAATATCTATATTATAATTATATAACTATAATATAATACAATATAAGACACACGACATACACACCACAATTCCTTTATCCATTTATCCATTAGTGAGCACTTAGCTTGCTTTCATATCTTGGAAGCAAGAATTTATTTAGTTAGTAATCCATAGCATGGAATATCTTTCCATTTCTTTATGTTGTCTCAATTTCTTCAATCTGTGTTTTGTAGTTTTCAGAGTACAGGTTTTTAACCTCTTTGGTTAAATATTCCTAGGTATTTTATTTTTGGTGCAATTATAATTGGGATCGTTTTCTTAATTTCTTTTTCTGCTGCTTCATTATTTGTGTATAGAAATGCAAGAGAGGGGGATCCCTGGGTGTCTCAGTGGTTTAGTGCCTGCCTTCAGCCCAGGGCATGATCCTGGAGTCCCGTGATCAAGTCCCATGTCAGGCTCCCTGCATGGAGCCTGCTTCTCCCTCTGCCTGTGTCTCTGCCTCTCTCTCTGTCTCTCTGTGTCTCTCATGTATGAATAAATTAAAAAATCTTTAAAAAAAAAGAAATGCAATAGATTACTGTACACTGATTTTGTATCCTGAGACTTAACTGAATTCTTTCTTCCCAAACCATATTTTCTTATTGTTGTCCTCCTCTTCCTCCTCTTTCTTTTTCTCCTTTTCCTCCTCCTACCCCTTCTTCTTCATGTCCTATAACCTCCTATTTAATTTTGATTAGAAATAATAGTAACTAAGATCTTTTCCTATTCCTCATTTCAAGGAGAAAGATTTTAATATTTAAATACTATGAATAATGTTTGTTATAGTTTTTATATACATTTTATGAGAATGAGTAAGATTCCCTTTATTAGTTCATTAAGAGTTTCCTATTATTAAGAACCTATTTCTTTTTGATAAGGTATGGAATTATATGATATTGTTTTTCTTGGCATTTACTGAGATTATCATATGTATTTTTTAATCCTTTATTCTGTTAGATGCAATGGAATACATTGATTAATTTTAGATTATTAAAATAATCTTACATTTCTGAAAATACTAGGCTTTTTCAAGATATGTGATTTTTATACATTGCAAAATTTAATAAGCTAATATTTCATAGAATTTTTGAGTATAGTAGACATCAAATCTACATAGTAGATTTATGAGAGGATTTCACTGCTGTTTTCCTTTCTTTTAATCTTATTAGTAGGTTTTTGTATCCAGTATTTTTCTTCTTTAAAGTTTAGCAGAATTTAGGTGAAACCAAATGAGCATAATGATTATTTTTTTCTGTGAAATGAAAGTGGTGTTGGATTTATTATAATTTCTTTTAATATTGTAAGCTTATTCAGGTTTTTTCTTTCTGATTAGATCACTTTTGATAAGCTGTGTATTTCAGAACATTTTTCCAATTTGTCTACATTTTTGAGTTGTTGAAATAATTTCTAGTGTAATTTTGTAATGTCTATAGTATCTGAGAATATGAGGTTATGCCCTCCTTTTCATTTCTGATATTGGGTATTTGTAGCTTCTCTTTCTCTGTCTCTCCTTCATACACACCAAGGTTTCATAAATTGTGTTAACTTTTCTGTGCACCCAACTTTTGGATTTGTTAATCTTTCAATTAATTTATATATCTTTTTTGTCTATTTATTTACTTTCTAAGTAACTGATCTATTTCTAATATCTTTATATTAAACCTGCTGTCTAAATGCCATCCTTTCTCTAATTTCTTCAGGTGGATATTAAAAGTATGCACTTTTTTAAACTTACTTTAAGAAACACACAAACAGAGCACTTGGATGGCTCAATCAAGTAAGTGTCTGCCTTCAGCTCAGGTCGTGATCCTAGGGTCCTGGGATTGAGCCCTGTGTGGGGCTCCCTGCTTACTGGAGAGTCTGCTTCTTTCCTCTGCCTCTCCCTGGCTCTCTCTCAAATAAATAAGTGAGATCTTTTTTTAAAAAAAGAAACATACACACTCATTTAAAATTATACATTTCTTTGGAAGTGAAGCTTTGTCATGTAGCTGTGTGTGTTTGTGTACATATTCAAAACATATAATAATTTCCATTGTAACATCTTCTTTGACCTATAGTTTATTACAAAAGTTGTTTCTTCTAAGTCCATAGACATTTTCTAGATTTTTAAAACTATTTTTTGCTTCCTTATTCTGTAATCAGAGAATATATTCTTTATGAATTAAATTATTTGATATTTGTTAAGCCTTGTTTTGCAGCCTAGTGCATAGTTAATTTTGATAAAATATTCTATATTTGACTTACTTATAATTGTTTGTTTTGAGTTACTTAATTACGTGTTTTAAAATATTTGTAGGTAAGGGACTCCTGGGTGGTTCAGTGGTTGAGCATCTGCCTTTGGCTGAAGTCATGATCTGGAGATCCTGGGATCTAGTCCCACATCATGCTACCCATAGGGAGTCTGCTTTTCCCTCTGCCTCTCTCTGTGCCTCTCATGAATAACTAAATAAAATCTTTTAAAAAATATATGAAATGTAGGTTAAAAATATAAAATAAAATAAAATGTTTGCAGGTATATATCTCTTATTAATACTGTCATTTAAAAGTTTATGTCTATATATTTTAGGCTATGTTAATAATTGCATACATTAAAATTATCATATTTGGCCTTGAATTAAAACTTTTATTGCCATGAAATATTACACCATATATTTGGTAATGCTGCTTGCTCAGAAGCCTACTTTATCTGATCATAATATAGTTATTCTAATGCTTTTGATGAGTACTTGTATATTATAATATGTTTCATTCTTTAAACCTATCTGCATAAAAATTTACTGCCACGTAGTAGTATTTTCTTATTTTATCCAGTTAGGCATTGTGTATGTTTTAATTCGAACTTACTCTGCATACATTGGTTTAAATGATGGGCATATGTGGACTTAAATATACTTCTTCTACTGTTTGCTTACTGTTTGCTCCAGTTATTCTACATTCTTCTTTATGTTTTATCCTGCCACTTTTTTATTAATATTTTATCATTTTTTATTTCTCCTCTATTCACTGTTTAATGCCTTAGTTTCATTCATTTACTTTACATAATTCATTTAATGGTTACCCTAGATATTGCAACATGTATATTTCCCTGATTAAAATCTAATAAAATTTGGTTATAATCTCTTGTACCACATGTAACCAGTTTATGTTTGTACCATGTCTTCACTTGGAATGTAATTCCTTCTGCTTATGTAATTTTAAGTGGACCATCTTTTAAAAATATTTTTTGAATATCCTTAAGAAACTTGTAACTTTAGTTTCCTTTTCTTTAATTGGTGTTCCTTATTATGTATATATAATTTCTCTTTTTCTTTTTAGTTTTCAGCAGATTTAACATAATTTTCTAAAATTTGATTTTCTTTGAATTCATCCTAGTATAGGTTAATAGTGCTTTGTTTTTATCAGTCTGTGAAACTTTTAGCCAATTTCTCATCAAATAGAGGATCTTCGTTTATCTTTGCTCTCCAATTAACATTAATCTTTTCATTTTATTTGTTTTTGTGTCCTCTGTGCTTTATTCTATGTATTTTCTTATAACTTATTTTTCATTTTAATAATTCATTTAATGTATATTATTTATGCTGCTGAACTTATTCTTCAAATTCCTAATTTAGTCATTTTTTCTTTTTTAATTTTAGAATTTGTGTTGGATTAATTTTTATATTATTTCCAGTCCTCTACTGAAATTCTCAATCTTTTCTTTAGCTTTCCTTAACATATGGAATCTGGCTATCTTAAATGATTCTGATGACTTCATTTTAACCTAGGAATCTACTTTTATTTTGTATTATTTTCTAAGCTTATAGTCACATTATATCTTGTCTCCTCATTTGCCTGATTACTTTGATGTAGTTAAAACTATGGGAATAATTTGAGAACGAGGACGATATTTTGTTCCTCTGTAGATAATTCAGCTTTGAACTTAAAAACATAAAGGTAATAACATTCCGTGATAATCTGTTTTTTAAAGGATTTTATTTATTTATTCATGGGAGACACAGAGAGAGAGAGGCAGAGACATAAGCAGAGGGAGAAGCAGGCTCCTTGAGGGGAGCCCAATGTGGCACTCGATCCCAGGACCCCAGGATGACGACCTGAACTGAAGGCAGATGCTCAAATACTGATCCACCCAGGCATCCTATTCCATGATAATCATAATCTAATTTTTGGTTATTGAGTTTATTTAAAACTGGGTTTCACTATTTCATTTTTATGAGATAATATAATTTTCAATTTGTGTTCTAATTTAGCATTATCCATGGGCTGCATCTTAAAGATTTTTCAGAGCATATCCCCCTTTCCTGGTGTTTTCTAAATTCTAATTTTTGTCCCTACCTCATGAGCTTCTCAAATGGTTTAAGTTTTAATATTCTCAGAGTCTCAGTAGAATTTTCCAGATTTGACAGATGCCTCCAGAGTTAATGGGATCCCAAATGATAGCTTATGTCTCCAAGATATATTTTCCCTAGATCTTATCCAGTAATATTTCAGTCTAATTTTACTTTATTTTCTTTTACTTTTCTTTTTCTTTTGGTTTAATTGTTCTCACCAAGAGAATTGAACCAACTTATCTGGTAAGCCATTATTGGAAACATCTGACTTAGATTGTTAAGGAAATTAGCAGAGTGTCTATATGGTCCTCTAGGTAAACCCAAGTGAGTTTCTTCATCAAATCCAGTAAGTTGCCTTAGCAATAACTTAATTTTTTATTTCAAATTATATATGAATTATTTTCCAAGCAGGACTCCAGTCTATCACTAATTAATAAGACAATCAACCAGACATATATATTTTACTATCCTCTCAGAATTGCTAAAAAATACTCTTAATTTTTTTTGGAAAAAGGGTAGTTATTTTATACTTGTTGAGTTACTCAAAATCTTTAATTTATGATTATATTTTCATAAAATATACTTCTTTTGACAGATTTTTATTTGCCATATTAACCAGGTAAACTAAAAATTAGTTAGTACATCCAGAAAGTCAGTAAAAATATAACAGAACTTGATAGTTTTGTGTGCATATTTATATGTATTTGTCTAGTTTTTTTAATAAGTATATCAGCTGTTACAAAGTTATGTATGTAGCCCAAAGATAAAAGAATCAATGCATAAATAAATAAGGTTTTGAATACATTTTAGGGAAGAGGAAAGCACCAAAATAGGAAATATTCAAATCTGCCTATTTGAAATGGCAATTATTTGGCATTCTAATTATGAAGCTAAAGCACCATTTTTAAATAAATTTATTTAGGAATTTTAGTGTTTGCTTGATAACCAGAATGCAGTGCAATATGTAACAGTTACGTTATTGGCTCCCAGTCCTGCAACATCTGAGAGAATTTGAAAGAATATAAATTAATTGGAATCCAGCATAATTTAAAGACATTCTAAGAATCTTAGTGAAATTCCAAGCCAGGTTTTACTATGTATTTGTTTGTTTATGCATATATCTATTTTATAGAGTAATATACTTCAAGATTCTAATATGAAAACATGGTCAATATATGTCCTGTGATCCAGTTGTTTCTCTCTTTAATCTCACTAATATACAATGAGGCATTTATTATGCTGTTTATCTTTGTGTTTTTCATAGAATCATCTATGTGAGAATTTATAGAACAAGCATGCTGATTTATCTCAGTGTTCTCTACTTTGCCATCGTTTACATAGAAACCTCACAGTGTAATGGAAGACCATGGATTTTCTAGTTCAAGTCTTATATCTGACTCATGACTACAGGGATTTCTTAAGTTTTCTGTTTCTTGAGAACTATCATCTGAAAGGATATTGTAAGGTTAAACACGTCAGTAGACACTGAAAAAACTTCTAATTCTCTTTGCTTTTCCTTGACCCTAACATATATTCCTATTCTAAAGTAGAAGACCTCTCATTATATTTTTTAATGAACATTTTTAAATCATTTCCTATGTTTTTTTTTTAATCTTCCAAAAGGTAAACATGGTATTACAAAAGACAGCTCACTGGACTTGAAATCAAAAAGATTTTTTTAAATGAATCTTTTCTCTGATACTTATTAATTGTGTGACCTTGCACAGTTACTTTATCTTCTTATTCTTATGTTCCTCATCTTTAAATGGGGTTAAAGATATTTATCTAATGGGATGGCTACAAAGATTAAATGAGACACTATATAAAGAATCTTTAACCTAGTTACTGGCAGATTTATGAGTTCATGAGTCCTCCTTTCCTGCTTTTCTCTTTTAAGAGCAGGCTTTATATTTTTGCCCTAAATATTTCATTCCTTACTAACTTATCGCCTAGATGGATTGTATCCATGGCTGATTAGGAAGACCATTTTTTAAGTATGAATCAATATGCTCTTTTCTTGTTGTTTTCCTCATCTTTCATTTCACAAAAATGTTTTTGGAACCTACTCCACATCAGACACAAATCTGGATGCTTAGATCAGAGTGAAAAACAAGCAAACAATAAAAACACTTCTCCTCCAGAACTTGAGAATCATCTGATCAATGTATGACTTACTCATATACTTATAGAGTAATATACTTCAAACTTCTAATATGAAATCATGTTCAATATATGCCTTTTGTTGTATCTAGTTGTTTTTCTACTTAATCTGAAATTTCTGGTATTTTTAAGCCCCATTGCTTCTATATGGTTAAAAATGAGTGTTTAGTCTTTACCTCATTAACCATGTGCACAAGTGCAAAAACACAATATACAAGATGAAAACAGAAAATAATCATTGAGGTGAGAATGACAGTGACAGTCTTTACATAGTTATATGTTGTACTCTTTCTTTACACCCACAACCCAGTCAGTGTCTTATTCTTTGAGAGAGTGATGTTTTCTATTGGGGCACAGGACTAGGAAACAATTTTTGTCTTTGGTTCATAGTTGGTAGAAGAGGTGGGTATAGAGGGGAGATACACTCCTTAGCAAGGTATACCAGACACTTAATCTATGACATTCTTATGCGTCCTGCATACTTTAGTATCATTTATATCCCTGATGCATCCTGAACGCCCTATGAATTACTTATTATTCTGTATATCTGTACATGTGCATACAGTTGATAGAGTGAAGGTTAAACACCCATTTCAACCATTTAAAAGCAATATGGCTTCTTTATTAGAAGAGAAACAATAGAATAACAAAAAAAAACTTGAAAAAGAAAAATAAACCTGAAGTACTCACACTTTCTATTTTTCAAAACTCACTACAAAGCTAAGCTACAATAATCAAAGCAATGTGGTACTGGCATAAACACTAACATATAGACTGATGGAACAGAATAGACAGATCAAAAATAAACTCTCAGAGATATGGTCACATAATCTTTGACAAAGATGTCAAGACCATTCAGTGGGAGACAGGTACTCTTTCCCACAAATGTGCTAAGAAAACTGGATAAGAATTATATGAACAAAGGGTAGTGGGAGGGGAGGCGGGCGGGGGGATAGAGTAACTGGGTGACGGGCATTGAAGAAGGCACTTGATGGGATGAGCACTGGGTGTTATACTATATGTTGGTAAATCAAACTTCAATGATATATATATGTATATACTATACTGACTCTTACCTAACAACACATACAAAAACTAAAAATTCATTGAAGACCTAAATGTCAGACTTAAAACTATAAAATTCTTAGAAAAAAATGGGGCAAAAGCTGTATAATATTGAATATGGTAATGATTTCTCTTTTTTAAAAAAAGATTTTATTTATTTATTCATGAAAGACACAGAGAGAGAGAGAGGCAGAGACACAGACAGAGGGAGAAGTAGGCTCCCTATGGGAAGCCTCATGTGAGACTTGATCCCAGGACCCCAGGATCATGACCTGAGCCAAAGGCAGCCACTCAACCACTGAGCCACCCAGGCGCCCCGGGTAATAATTTCTTAAATAAGAGACCAATGTTATAGGCATCAAAAGAAAAAAATAAACAAATTGGAATTGATAAAATTTTTAAAAATTTGTACATCAAAATATATCAACAAAGTAAAAAGACAACTCAGAGTGTGGGAGAAAATATTTTAAAATAATATATATGAATAGGGATTGATATCTAGAATATAGACAGAAACTCCTAAACTTATCAACAACAAAAAACAAACATCTTAATTCAAAAATGGACAAAGAACTTGGACAGATATTTTTTCAAAGAAGATATACAAAAGGTCAATAAGCAGATGAAAATATGCTCAACATCACTAATCATTAAGGAATTGCAAATCAAAACTATGAGATACTACCTGATATCCATTAAGATGACTATCAAAACAAACAAAAAACAGAAAATATGAACTATTAGCAAGGATGTGGAGAAATTGGAATTCTTGTGCACTCTTGGTGGGAATGCAAAATGGTACAACTACAATGGAAAACCATATGGTGGTTCCTCAAAAAATCAAAAATATAATTATCTAGCAATTCTCTTTCTGGGCATATATCCATAAAATTTGAAAACAGAGTTTCAAAGAAATATCTGTACACCCATGTTATAGCAACATTCATTGTAGCTAAAATATGGAAGTGACCCAGGTGTCCACCAACAGGTGAACGGATACACAAAATATGGTATAAACAAAGAATATAATGTTATTCAAAATTTAAAAAGAAGGAAATTTTGATATACTACATAAATTATCCTGGAGGACATTATGCTAAGTGAATTAAGCCAATCAAAAAGACAAATGCTGTATGATTCCATTTAGATGAGTTTAGAGTAATATTATAGAGACAGGAAGTCAAAAAATAGTTGTCAGGAACTGGGAGGATGGGGATAGGGAGTTACCATTTTTAATAAGTATAAAATTTCAATTTCACAAGTTGAAAAAGTTATGTAAAAGGATGTTGGTGATGGTTGCACAGCATTAGGAATGTATTTAATTAATACAATTGAACTGTACACTTAAAAATGTTAAAATGGTAAGTTTTATGTTATGTGTATCTAACCACAATAAAAAAAATAGGGAGAAAATACTAGGAATTTTTTTTTTAAGATTTTATTTATTTATTCACGAGAGGCACAGAGAGAGAGAGAGAGAGTCAGAGACACAGGCAGAGGGAGAAGCAGGCTCCATGTAGGGAGCCCGACGTGGGACCTGATCCCGGGACTCCCAAGATCATGCCCTGGGCCGAAGGGGGGCGCTAAACCGCTGAGCCACCCAGGGATTCCCAAATACTAGGAATTTGACTGATTGATTCACTTTTACATTTTATGTATTGATGAAATTTAGGTCCAGAATTGAACAATCATATATGAACAAAATGTAAATTGTTACCACATTGTTCTCTGGAAACTTTGTTTCATTCCAACAGAGTCAACTCTAATCAACTTTAAAATAATCATATGGATTATGTTTCAAAGAGAATAAGTGAGCATTCTTCTGAAAGTTTACGCTAATGAAGTAGTGATGTCCTGAATTTCTTCTGAGTCCGAAAAATGAAATAATATTCACCATTTTGTATGTAAATCAAAATGCACATTCCTATGTTCTTTATTCAGATTTTATTATGAATACTTGCTAAAGTTTTGTTTGTTTCTTTGTTTTGTTATTATGCTCCCTCTAATATATTAAGATGGATTCATCTCAGTCATTTCCTGAAATGTGATATTGTATCCTGACAACTCATGTGCATGTTAATTGAAAAGTTATTCCAAATACAATTACAACTAATAACAGGTGATATTATTATCATCATTACCACTATTAAACTACTGCATTTAGATGTATTGAGGTATATGATCTAAATGATCTGATGTAATATGATCCTTTGAATGTCTTTTGAGGTAGAAAAGATAGTATTATAATCAACATTTATACACAAGGCCTACTTGAGGGTATTCATTCTTTGGCTAAGGTTATGTAGCTACTTGTGCCAGAGTTAAGGTTTGGTCTCTCAATCTTTCGTCTGATTTTCTTTATGGTTCATAGTTTTCACATTTGTCTTCCCGCTCTCAGAATCAAATGATGTAAGTGCATCCTGCAACATTCTTTCCTAGAAGGTTTCGGGTAAAAATATAGATATAGAAATTTCTCCAAAGGTAGCTTTAAAGGAGCTGAATAGTTCTTTCATGCCTTCTAAAGATTAAGATTGTGGTTGTATTCTATTCTTAACATTATGTTTTCTTTCTCAGTTTTGGAATGTTTCCATTAGTTTTTACCTTCTGATTCTCAACCAGTTTGCCCAAAGTTTTTTCCACTTTAAAAGAGGGGAAATGCCATTTTATATGGTGCTTTAAAACACACACACACACACACACACAAACACACACACAAAACAACAACAACAACAAAAAACACTTTCTTAATTCCCTCTCTGAGTGGGGGAGATAATGACATTAAGCAAATGCTTGGGTCTCTGTAAAAAGATGTAATATCTTCACTCTGCCCTTGTTTTATACCAGTTCCTCCTTCTGATTCTTTATTCACTCAGTCTTTACTTCCACTTTTTCTTTGCTTGATGTTTGGGATTTTTGGAGAGGTGATAAAATTTGGAATACTAGTTTCCTGCTCAGGTATTCTGGCAGTGCTTGGATAATCTTCCCTATTTTTGAAAAGCAAACAAAAAATTAAATTGGAAACAGAATCCTTTGGCAGGCTTTTCTTGATTAGAGCAGCTTTTGCTCTTCTTTCCCTATGCCACATTTTCTGACGACTTAGCACTGCTTCCCTTGGAGTTCTACTGTCTGAAATACCACCTATGTATTCAGATCCTGGAGGTGGCAAAGACCCTGGAAAAGGACTTCTCATTTTTAAAAATATGTGTATAAAATTCATTAGTATAGGACCATTTATTTTGCCTTAATATCCCTACCTTGTGAGACACAATTTCCTGAGCCTTGGGAACAGAAAATATGTTCCTTCCTCCCCACATGCTGAATGTACTTTTTGTTGTGGTTCATCCTCTATCTGGAGTCTTTTCTAAACTGTGTGCCCTCCATCTTTAGTTCTGAGGTCTAAAGTCACATGCAGCTTGTCCATGAGATAAGGCAGTGGATGGGACCCAAAAGTAAAATAAACATAGACAAATATGGAACTGTCACCAATTAAACTGCATTTTAGAGGTTTCATATGTTCTAAGCATTTATTAGAATAGTTGGTTTTTTATGAACTGGAGATCCCGAGACCCACAGAAGTAAGGGATTTAAGCCAATTGAAAAGTCAATGGATCTTTCTGTATTTGGCCTCAGGTCCATTTTGTACCAAAGTCCCATTTTTTTTGCTCTGATATAGTGTCCTAAACACATAGGAAAACAAGCATGATAAGACATGAACACATCATTAACTCAAGATATTCCTGGTTTATAAAAAAGAAACATCTCAAGTTTTGACATTACCACTTCAGTTTTCTCAGTCAAATTTTGTGACTTTCAGGGACCTCAAGTGTTGTCAGCTATAAAATGGGGTTAGTATTATGTTCCTGAAAGAGCTATCCTGTGGTCAAATATAAATGGATGCATTTTTATGGCCTGAAAAGTGCTAAAAGACCTAAAACAAGTCTTTGAGATGCAAGTTATTAATCTCAAAAGAGAAAGAATTTCTAGTTACTATTTGCATGGTACAACCCAGCTCTTAGACACCATAATTATTTTTTAAGAACCTGTACAGCTGATTGCTTTACTGTTGTCTGATTCTCTGTGCTTAATTAATCTTAATACAAAGGAAGTTGCATTGTGGTGGCATGTGCAAGTATATCTTCAGCCCTACAGAGCTAAGCACAGGCAGGAAACAATGGCATGACCCTTGGCTTGGCTCCTCCCAAATCTGAGAGATGTGCAGTGACATCTATCCACATGCTGTACATACCAGTAACAGCTGGTAGCAGGACCAGGAAGGCCATGAAGATTCCATGGCAGTTCTGTGCCATATGAGTACATAAGAAGTCAGTATTCTGGGAGGTGCCATAGCAGGTTCTGGAGTCCCACTGCCTGAATTCATTGTATTAAGTGGCCATTTTCTAGTTGTGTGACTGTGGACAAGTTACTTCTGAATGCAACTGCCCCATCTGTACAATGGGAACAATAATAGTATCAACCTCACAAGGTTTTGACAAATATTAGATAACATAATAAATAAATACCACTTATAAAAATATCTGGCAAATAATATTAGACATTTCTCATTTGATCTTCAAAACAATGCTAGAAGATAAGTATTGCAATAAGCAAGGGGTAGATCAGAGAGGTAAAATAATTTTTTCCCATATTACACCACTAGTAATAGGTACATTTATCATTTAAGCCCTAGTGGTCTGTATTTAAAGCCTTCAGCATATCCACTTTATCATAACAGCATTTGGGTTCAATGAAATGACTTTGTGTATTCAGTTATATGTTTGGAAAGAGCCAATCTACAGGGCACAGACATCCCATTTCAAAAAATCCTTGAGTAAAATGTCAAAAATAAGGACTATATCCACTAAAACCCAGACATGCCTGAGGGACAACAACTCTTGAGGTAGAACAAAGCCAAAGAAAATAATATCCTAACAAGTTTTCTAACTATCAGGGAGCAGAATAATATAAACACTTAACTGCTAATGGTAAGGATTATAAAATCAATGGAGTATTTCATGGGATTCAGTGTAATGCATACACAATGGGGTAACGGTTTCTCAACTTTTCAAAGTGAGCTAAAAATGAAGTTGCACAACATTTTATAATTAAAGACTTTGGGGACCACAGCACATTTTAGTGCCAATCTCTCAGTTATGTTAGCATATTGCCTGATGTGTGTGAAAGACAAATAGTTTTCATGGTAGTAAATCATCAAGTAATAACAATTTAATGTCATTTGATGGATGAGGTTGTGGAATTAAGCAAACACCCACATTGAATTTAAAAAAAAAATCACCTAAGAGAAAATCCATTAGCTAGTTAGCTAATGTCAGGTAGAAAGGGATGTGACCAACATTAACTATCTGCTCAATGTTCTAGGCTCATCATAAATATTTTAGATGTGTTACTTTATACAGTTCTCACAAGAGTTCAATAAGTGCTGCTTTATTAACTTTGTGGTTGAAGATATTGAGAATAGAGAAGCTAATAATATCAGAGTTATGGTTATAAAAGAGGTCCACATGGCAGTTGTCTTTCCCATCCCTTGATTTACTTCTACCCTCTCTCTTTGGCCCTCACATATCCCTCCTTTCTTCTCTCCTCCCTTTTATTCCTGCCTTATTTCATTAATTTAACCAACACTCACTGGGCATCCATTACATACTGGGTACTGAGTAAGTTGCTGGGGATTGAGTGGAGGAGGGAAAACCTCCTTGGACTCTTCTAGTGGAGGTAACTCTAAATTATAGGAGATAAACATACATCAAGTTGTTATATCCATGTTACATTCATGGAAGAAGTGTCATGGAAGAAGGAATATGGTTCTGTTACAGAAAGGAATGTGTGATTAAAGAAGACTTGATATTTAGATCATTGAAGTGTTATATGTTACAATTAACTTGAGTTTCCTTGTCAAGTGCATCATGATTATTAACTATGTCCATTTCTAAGTTTTTGTCATTTATCATTGTTCAGATACAGATCCAAATAATATCCATAAACTAATAACAGAGCTAAAATGTGTATTAGTGTGGGCATAGCATAGAGTACAAGCAGTTTATAGAAGCAAGGTCAGAAATGAAAGCATATTCTTATCATGAAAGTATCCTTAAAAAAATACATCCTTAGTAAATGATAGCTTAACTGATATTTAGCAGTTGAGCAAATTTACTAGAGAAAGGGTGGAAGTGTGAAGAGTGGAGATGGATTCTGGATAATTGAGCAGCAGCTGAAAAGGCCTAATGGCCTAAGTGGGTGAGGAAAAACAGTATGAACAAGGGCCCAGGAGAACGGCAGTGAGGTTGAAGCATAACAAGACAGGGGAAGTAGTGCAAGAAGCTGATCTAAGTGTAAGACCAAAGCAAGGTTCCTTTATTTTACCATTTCTTAATGTGTTAAGTATTTTATCTTTATTTTAGGAAGAATAAAAATCAATAATACTTCAGTATTTTGAAAATTTGAGTATGGCTGAAGTAAAAATAATATTTAGGTAATTTGAGTGGGAGAATAGGGAAGAACAAAATGTATCAGAGTCACCAAGAAGAAGAGGACAGTCACTATGGTCTGAACAAGATGAGATAAGTGATCATAGCTAGAAGTGGATGGAGTTTGTGAAAATGAAGGGAAAAGTCCTTAAAATATTATCCAGATTTTTGTGAATGCCATCTTCTTAGATAGTGAAAATGGTATATTAATAGTTCTATTCTCAAAGAGGAGTACAACACTCTTTTCATTAGTTAGGGCAAGGAATTCTTGGGATTCTCAGTTATTGTTACTGGGAATGTATTTGGTCTCCAAACCCCCCATGGAATGGGAAAAAGTACTGGAAAAAATATGAGGGCACAACAGTGATCACCATATATTATGGCAGAAAAATACAAAGTGACTTAAATTGAGAATGAGTGAGTTGATTCCAATCTTAGCTGTTATCCTAACTTGCTTAAACATATCCATCAAGCCACTTACTACATGAATCTGTTTTGCAAAACCAGAAGTTTCGAAAATTCTTTAAGATAAAATGTTTTTTGTAAAATAATAATAATAATAATAATAATAATAATAATAATGGTAATCCAACCTCCTTGAAGATGGAGAAGATACGCATTCCCTTTTCCTCCCACTAAGCCTAAACTTTATTTATAAAACAAATATAAAAAAGACTTTGAAAGGTGGAGGAAAGAAGGTAGGGATCTTGGAACCTGAGGACCAATGTAACTGGATTTTCCTTCTGCTTCCAACATCCCAGATCTGGTATTTGAAGAGTTAGAAATTAACAACCCCTCAAGAAAAGCAAGGATAGGTGCAAGGATATCCTCAAGAAAAGCCTCCTCTCTTTAGCCAAAGGGCCAGAAAGGTAGCAGCCTAGAAAGAAAACTTTTACAAATAACCGCTCCATTACAGCCAAACACCCAGAAAAACATTGATCCACCCTTCCCCATGCCAGTAAAGTCTGAATGGAAAGCTTAGATTTCTATCTTTACTGGGACATAACAAGACCCACAATGGAGACTATTTAGGGGAACCCCCATTTCCACTCCCATCTTGCAGCAATGAGACATCCCTCCCCACCTATCTAGAAATGGGTTAGAGGAAACCTAGTGAAGAGTCTTGTCTTTAATTCGTCCCTCTTGTGTCCGTGGAGGCCACTAAGGGTCCAGAGCATTAAAACCTTCCCTTCAAATGTTAGTAGAGGCAGAATGTGGAACCTGGACTTCTACCCACACTTTGCAATAACAAGGTGGCAAACCCTCTTTCCTTGACAGATCAGTGCCAAAGGATATCACATAAAACAATTGGTTTAAATAATATTGAATCTCTTTATATAATGTCCAGAATGTCCAGGTTTCAATTGAAAATCACTTACCAAATGGAGAACTAGGAAGATTTCAACCTGAATGAGAGAAACAATTAAGAGATACTATCTTCGGGGCACCTGGGAGGTTCAGTCGATTAAGTGTCTGCCTTTGGTTTAGGTCATAATCAGGGTCCTGGGATTGAGCTCCATATGGGACTCCCTGCTCATTGGGGAGTCTGCTTCTCCCTCTTCCTCTCATTCCCCAGCTCATGCTCACTGTCTCTCTCAAATAAATAAATAAATAAATAAATAAATAAATAAATAAATAATCTTTTAAAAAGAGAAAGAGATACTATCTTCAAAATGACAAATGTTAGAATTATCTGGAAAATATTTGTAGGAAGTGCCATAAAATTGTTTCAATGAACAATTACACATACACTTGAAAACAGGAGAAGAAACAAAGAATCTCAACAAATAAATAGAATATATGATGAAAAAAAACAAATAGGAACCTTAGAACAGAAAAATGCAATAAATGGCATAAAAAACTAAAATGAGTAGATTTAATGGCAGAATGGGAAAGACCAGTAAACTAGAAGATAGAATAATAAAAATTATCTATCTGAAAAACAGAAAGAAAATAGGCTGGATAAAAATGAACAGAATCTCAGGGAGCTGTAGAGTATTACAAAATACCTGTCATTTGTATTAATAGAGTCCTAGAAAGAGGGAAAAAAATGTAGAGCTGAAAAAGTACTCAAAGAAAAATGCCTGAAAATTTTCAATTTTCTTTTCTTTTATTTTTTTTTAAATTTTTATTTATTTATGATAGTTACAGAGAGAGAGAGAGAGAGAGGCAGAGACACAGGCAGAGGGAGAAGCAGGCTCCATGCACCGGGAGCCCGATGTGGGATTCGATCCCGGGTCTCCAGGATCACGCTGTGGGCCAAAGGCAGGCGCCAAACCGCTGCGCCACCAGGGATCCCGAAAATTTTCAATTTTAGCAAAAGACATAAAGCTAGAGACACCAGAAGCTCAGTCAACTGAAAATGGAAAAAGAAGAAAAGAAGAAGAAGAAGAAGAAGAAGAAGAAGAAGAAGAAGAAGAAGAAGAAGAAAGAAGAAGAAGAAAACACAAACCAAACAAAACTACATCAAGACACTTTATAGTTAATAGTTAAGCTTCAAAAATCAAAGATAAAGAAACAAAATTTGAAAGTAGTCAGTGAGGAATGACACATTTCCAGTAAAGTAATACAAGTTTGTATGATAAGATTTCTCATCAGAAACCATGGAAGTCAAAAGAAAATGGCATAACACTTTCAGTGTCAGGTGCTGGGAGGAAAAAAAGACCATCAACCTATATATCCAGCAAAAATATACTTCAGTAATGGAAAGAAAATAAATTCTCAAATAAAGGAAAATTAAGATAATTTGTTGCCAGAAGGCCTATCCTAAAGACATGGCTAAAGAAAGTTCTTAAACAGAAGGGAAACAATATGAGGAGAAATCTTGGAGTATCAGGAAGAAAGAAAAAGCACTGTAAGTAAAAATATGAGTACATACAGTAGATTGTCCTTCCTTTGAATATTCCAAATTGTGTCTGTGGCTGAAGCAAAAAATTACAATATTGTCTGATACGGTTCTAAATGTATGTATATGAAAATTTTAAGGAAAATACATTGTTACTGGAGAAGAGAATGGGGATACGTGAGAGTTAAAGAAAGAATATCAATGAAATGAATGCAGAAATGGATATTAATACCTAGTAAAGAAAACATAAAAGAAAAGAAAATTGCAAGAGATGGAGGAAGATGTTATATAATGAAAAAAGGATCACTCCATGGAGACATTATAAGAATTGTAATTGTGTATGCAACAAACAACAGAGCTGAAAAATATGTACATCAACAAGTGATAAAATTAGAAGCATAAATAGACAAATTCACAATGATTTTGATGACTTCAACACCATTCTATCAACAACTGAGAAGAAAACTAGCAAAATATCAGCAAGAATATATATATTCTTTTCAGGTGTCCGTGAAACATAACCAAAATAGATTCTATCTTGTGCCATAAAACAAACTGCAACACAGTTAAGAGAATTGAAATCATAGAGTGAGTTCACCACAGAGAAATTACACTGGAAATCAATAACAGAAAGAAAACAAGAAAATTTCCAAACATTTAAAAACTAAACAACACCCTTTTAAATAATTCATTAATCAAATAGGAAGACTCAAAGGAAGTTAAAAACATATCAAACTAAATAAAAATGAAAATACAACATATTATGCCAAGAATAGACAAAAGATCAAAAGAATGGCTTATGGAACCCAAAATACCCTACACAAATATGCTCAACTGATTTTTGACAAACTACAACAAAAAAAATTCAATGGAGATAAGCATCACCTTTTAAACAAATGGTGCTGGAGAAATTAGGCATCTATTAAAAACGAACCTTTGTTTATGTCTCACAGCTTCTATAAAAATTAACTCAAAATGAACCATGGACTTAAATGTAAGTCATAGAACTACAAAATTTTAGGTAACAACAATATCTTCAGGATCTAGAGCTAGGTAATGAGATATTAGACTTGACACCAAAAATATAACCTTAAATGAGAAATCAGTAATTTGAACTTCATCAAGATGAAAATCTTTTGCTTTGTGTAAGTCCCTTTAAGAGAACGAAAATATAATACACAGACTAGGATACAGGATTTGCAAACTGCAAATCTGACAAAAGACTAATGTCTAGAATAAAGAACTCTCAAAAGTCAAAATTAAAAACAATCCAACTAGAAAAAATGCAAAAGACATGGAAAGACATAGCACTAAAAAGGATCTATGGATGGCAAATAAGCCTATGCAAAGATTAGTCATTAGGTCATACAAATTAAAACCACAAACAGATGTCATGACACGACTATCAGAATGGTAAAACTAAAAAATGATAGCAACACCAGATGCTGGAGAGGATTCAGAGATCATACTGACTCATGTTGCTGATGGGATGCACTATAATATGTTATAGTGTCTCTGGAAGGCTATTTGGCAGCATCTTATCCAACCAAACAAGAACTACCCTAAAATTCAACAATTGCATTACTAAAAATTATTCCTAAGGAAATGGAAATTTATGTCCACACTAAATCCTGTTCAAAAATGGGTATACCATCTTTGTTTACAGTAGTCTCAAACTGGAAACAACACGAATATCCTTCAATACATGGAAGGCTAAACAACCTGGAGTATATCCATACCAGGGAATACTGCTCTACAATAAAAAGGAACAAATTATTAACACAGGCAAGAACCTGAATGACACTCAAGAAAACATGCTAAGTAAAGAAGCCAATGCCAAAAGGTTACATACTGTATAATTACATTCTTAAAATGGCATTCTTAAAATATATCATTCATAAAATGGCAAAATAATAGAACCGGAGAACATATCAGTGGTTAGGGTAAGATGATAGGGGGAGGTGAGAGTCCTGAGGGCAAGAAGAAACTGGTATAGATATAAAGACAGCATGAGAGATCCTTGTAATGATGCAAGTGTTCTCTATTTTGACTTTATCAATGTCACCATTGGAATTATGATATGGTACTATACCTTTGCAAAATTATTGCATTTCCATTGGAGAAACTGGACGAAGGGTAAATATCCTTGTATTATCTTTTTCAACTCCTTATGAATAGGCAATTACCTTAAAATAAAGAGTTCAATTAAAACAGAATAAATCAATTTATAATGATCTAGAAAATACCTGTATTATATCAATAAAAAAAAAAACAAATTGGAGTAATACTACACAATGTGATTCCATTTCTGATTAAGGAGAGAGGTGCCTGGATGACTCCGTCAGTTAAACATCTGACTTCAGCTTTAGACATGATCTCAGGGTTCTAGGTTCGAGCCCCACATCCAGCCAGGCATCGAGCCTTGCATTGAGCTCCCTGCTCAGCAGGCATCTGCTTCTCTCATTACCTCTCCCTCTGTGTGTGCTCTCTCTCACTCTCTCTCAAATAAACAAATAAAATCTTAAAAAAAAAGAAAAGATAACATAGGAAATTATGTGTGTATGTTTTTGTATAAGTAGATACATGCCAGCCTAATTATTGATAGTGGCTTTTTCACGTATAGGTTTATTGGGGAAAGACCCACTCTTTTTATACATTTCAGTGTGGCTTGAAATATTACAATATATACCCATAGTTTTGCAATTAGGGAAAAATGTGTTAGATCAATCTAACTTTATGCTTTGGGGGGAAAATACAGTGGTTATAATGAATAAAGTAAATGCTGTGTGTGATCTTTTGGTTTTGTTTTTATTTTAGTTTTTGAAATTTCTGTGTGTGAGCAGTTATGGGGATGCATACAGAGAGTGGCCCCCTACTATTTGAGTCATCCATCTCCTATGTAAATAGCTCCAGCCTTTGACATACTATACTATACAGAGTCCCTGGAATTCTGTGAACCACTATACTGTACAGAATCCACAGAATCAAGATATCTTCCATATTCTAAGATAATTGAACAGATATAATCTCAGAATTCAGTGGAAGGCCAATAGGATCTCAGTATGAACATGACATTGAGGGTGACTGCACTAGCCTTTTTTCCCACTAGTATCTGCTAAGAAACCCTTTATACCAACCCATATAATTTTGTGAAAGTCAAAGGTCATTCCCTTTGGTTTGGGTGCTACAGATCTAAGTCCAGGTTCTATCCAGGAGCACCATGTACCCATCCATCCTGCCAGCATCATTGGCCCTGTGGCACCCACATGCATCAAGGTAGTCTATAGTGTCTATTCCAGTGAGAAAATAATGTCCACGTTCATAGTTGTCTTCTAGATTCAGGAAAGCCTGCTATTTAGCATTTCCCCAGTGAGCCTCACAAATTTAATTACACAATTACATAACACATTGCTCATTAAACAACAACAACAACAACACTATGTTTAGAACCCAGGTGTGTGCATGTGTGCATAGATAGTCCTCTAACATGCATGTGTGTGCCTATGTACACACATATACATACATATGTGCATATAACCATGTGTTTTGTGTGTATGTGTGTGTGTCTACATTCATATATATTCTTTATATTCTTAGAACATTTTAGATTCTGGAGGAAAATGAAATAATCCTTTCCATGGCCAAAAATTTTTATTTCTTGTATGTTTTTCTCAAGTAAAATCCATTTCATCTATTTTCATTACTTTTTGGAAATGGCCTTGTTGCAAAAGGAAAGAGATACAAACAAATATACACAGAGCAGGAGCAGGGCAATTCTTTCCTGTTCCACACATAATTAAAAACATAATACATTTTCTATTCTGTGGCACTATCAACTTTTCTCTAGTCGTATTTAATCCCATAACCTTGAAAGGCTTCAGTCATAATAGAAAAAGAGGAGGAGGGCTACAGGGTTTGAGATCTTGTGAGTGGAAAGATTCTCCTATTTCCAAGCTTGGAGCTCTGAAAGTGAATAAATCTTTTCAGTTTCTGAAGAGTCAAAGGACCCTGGGCTGCCTAAAAATGCTCAGAAATGAGTTTCTTTGACAAGGGCAGAACCCGGGTCTTTGCAGTCATGATTGACAATAAGACAAAAAGGAAGCTTGGGGTAAATGTATGGGAGAATGGTTCAAAATCTTGGAAAGATAGAATGGAAAACATGTCCCTTATAATGGTTCAGCATGAACCAGTACATTTGTTGGGAATGTTTAAAAAATATTGTGGATTTTCAACTTTTGGCAGAAATCCATTCAAATGTTTTTCCATTAAAGCAAACATCTTTTTAATGCTGAGAAAAGAAAAGCAAGAGAGGAAAAAAAAAATCACATATAAGTCTACCTTCCAAAAACAATTAGCATTTAAGGCTAATTTCTTTCAGTATTTCTCAATGTATATTTTCTATGGAATAATGATCACCCCACACACCCTGGCTTAAAATCAATTTTCTCCACTTCCTCTGTATAATCACAGGCTTTTGCAATGGTAGAGGCCATGGGGATAAGGAACTTGAATTTGAATCTGAGTTTTTCTCACACACTTTGTGCCTGACCTTAGACAAAATTTTAACTAACTTAAACTCTAGTTTCTTCATTTTATAATGGTAGCATGAATAATTCATTCTCTATAAGATTATTGGGATCAGCAAGTGATAAAATACTTATAATATGCTTAACACAATTCCTGGTACATAGCGAGTAGTAAAAGCTAAAATAATAGCATAATTTGATATACCTATTCTAATTTATCCTTTGTGTAACAATTTAGTTTACCAAATCATATCTTTACCCTTAAAATCATACCAAATCATATCTTTACCCTTAAAAATAATTATTAAAATGTTATGTATCTGGGAGGGAGAAGAGGCAAAAAAGGAAAAAAAAAATGTTACATATCACTTCCTTTGTATTTGTGACTATTATTTCCTAGGGATGGTTTCCCTAAAGTGAGATTGTTGTTTCAACAATTAATTCTGTTTTTAATATATCTTAATATGTAAGAATTTTGCTTTCTTGAGTTCATCAATCAATTCCTTACATCAAAAGTATATAAGCATATTTCTCAAAAATGTACTCATGAAGACTGAATATTTATTTCTCTAATATCAATGTTGTCATCATTGAAAATGAGGTAATTGTTTTTATTTCAGAATCAATAATCTTTTATAATCGTATTTGTTACTTAGATGTCACAAATCTCATATGCATCTTTTTAAAATTATTTTTGCTCAGATGCTCTCCTCTTATCAATAAATGCATATTCAGTTTAGATATTGATCACCATTTTACATTCACACATTCTAGTAATAAGAAGTACTACCATGGGACACTTGGTGACTCAGTTAAGCATCTGCCTGAGCCTCAGGTCATCACCGCAGGACCCTGGGATGGAGCCCTATGATAGACTTCCTGCTCAGCAAGGAGTCTGCTTCTCCCTTGCCCTCTGCTCCTCCCTACCACTTATGCTCTCTCCCTCTCAAATAAAAAGACACAAAATTAAAAAATAAAGTAGTACCTGATCAGTACTTCGTGGACATTTAAAATTTTCTTGCAGATAGATTAAATGTCGACATATCCATTCTTGCTTAGGTGTATTATTTGTGCTTGGATTGGGATGGCAGATGTGTTTATAAACAGCATCATAAATTGTTAATTTTACTTAACAAATAATTAAGCTCATTTGCCAAGTAATTTATAATAAAACCTGTCCAAGTTCCATACCTAAATTATAGTATTAGCAAAGCACTTCAATTCAGTGAGGGGAGGGGACTCTCAAAATGCTTACTTAAATTTTAAAAACAGAACACTCATAAATAAATAAATAAATAAATACACAGAAGACTCCAATTTTTTATGCTGTTTGTTTTACTTTTTAAATTATTACAGTGTTATCATTCTGCTTTCTATCTCTGTGAATTTTTTCATGCCATTTTCTCTGCCTACACCATCTTCCCAAAAAAATCCTGCTCACCATCCAAAACACAAATCCAATAGCTCCTTTTCTGTGCAGGTTCCTGTGAGCTTCTCCAAGCAGAGTCAAAGGCCACACCCAATTCCACCACTGTATGCATACCTGTAATAGCACTTGCCCAGTTTTTGAATTACTGAATTTCAATAATCATTCCCTTTGTTATACTGAGAGATTCTCGGGGGCAGGAATTGCCTCATTAATCTATGTAATCCTTACATATCAGATCAGTGCTTGACTTCATCAGTCTCCCCAGCATTTGACAATCATTGGAGTCCAGTCTCTCTAGTTCAGCATTTCGTTACTACATTTCCTAAGATTAGCTCTGGTCACAGCTCTGTCCCCTTCTAAGGCTAAGGCAAATCAGCATGTTCTTATGCTATTTGTGGCCACTGTTTAGATTTGCATAATTCTTCCATTTGTCTAATGGTGGTTATTTTTTTTTTTAAGATTTGATTTATTCATTCAAGACAGACAGAGAGAGAGAGAGAGAGAGAGGCAGAGACACAAGCAGGCTTCATGCAGGGAGCCCGACGTGGGACTTGATCCAGGGTCTCCAGGATCATACCTTGGGCGGAAGCTGGCTCCAAACTGCTGGGCCACCGGGACTGCCCTAATGGTGGTTATTAAGAACAAATAAGTTACGTGGGTATTTTTAACTATTCAGAGGTGGATGCTAGTGGGTAATCTGAAAGACCTATATTAGATCTAAACTGATCTGCTAAACTGCTAAACTGCTAAACTGAGTTCAAAGTACTGGCAATATCGATGAGAACACCTTTGCCAACTGTCATATGATGTCAATTGTTTGATCATGATGAGAGGGTTTTGGGTGAAGGAGCCTGATGCAACACAAGAGTATTATGTAATGTTGCAGTTGGAGAACACTTTTTAAATTATGTTGGCCTATTTATTTTTTAAAGTAGGCTTAATGCAACCATGAAGTTTCCATGATTCTACTAGAAATTATATGGCTAATTAAAACCCTGTTTAATGAAAATCTAGAATTGTCTCTTTTATTTTATAATACATTCATCCCCAGGTGTCATGACTATGCAAAGATTATTCCGAGAAAAGTAGTAGTTTGTTGAATGAGTGAGTGAATGAATATTCAATCCAGCAAATTATGGCACTACTAAAAATAGTAATGCCATACTAATAATTACTGTGCATAATATGATGCAATTTTATCTCTACCTCTCTCATTATACATTTAGTATAGCATTTCTATTTTATAACAAGTACTCAGTGTTTTTATCTAAATAATGAAATCATTTAGAACCGTATTTGTGCACTTTTAAAAATCTTTTTTTCTGTTAGAAGGAAATCTCCATGAAGCCAGAAATCTATTTTTTTTAGCTTCTATTTCTGTGGAAGCATCCATTAAAGAACAGACTCACAGTGGGAGGTCAGTTATTTACTGAGTGAGTAGACACTTAGTTTCAAAAAGAAAACTGGACTCTGGGCATAGGACAACAATAGATTCATCAGTGTAACAATTGGGCTTGATTTACTTGCTCAGCTGTGCTAATCGCTGCCTGCTTGTCACATTACTAATCAGAATGATGGTGCAATGATCTAAATTTTCACTGAAGACACCAAAATGACCAGATTGGTTATTAAGTGGTCTTTTGTAAGCTAAATTTGCAAAATGTAGTCATTAACCCATTGTTTAACAATTATTTTTAAAATTTATATAATTGAGATTTTTTTATGCCATTGGATAAGTTTTTGATTATATTAAGATTCATTTTGATCTAAAAGTGTAAATTAAAGAATGATCAATTAGATCAGTCAGTGTTCAGCCAAAAAACTAGACCAGTAGGACAGGTAGTCTGAAGGGAAGATGTCGGGTAAATTCACAGTCACAGTCACATACTAATGCTGTTATCCACAAACAGTAAGGTAGAAAGATTGTGGGCAGGACTAGAACCCCATGAGCATGGAAAAGATCTGTCATACATAGGTGGGATCTCTTCTCTCTCTCACAGGGAAACCATAGCTTGCTTTGGCACCTTCCTATAGATTCAGTCAGACCCACCCAATTATCCAGGATAATTACCACTACTTAACACTAACTGTCTGTAAAATCCATTCACAGCAACACTTAGATTAGTATTTCATTAAATAACCAGGGACTGTGGCCAAGACAGATTGACACATCAAAAAAGCCATCATATTTTTCTTTGCCAGCCCTGAAACTCCCCTTCCAGAGACACTGCATGGTTGGGGGCACAGGGAAGGGATCCTGTCATCAAAACCATTCATCTCAGCGTTCTCTGTTCCCCACAGGGGGGCAATCCCACCAAAATAGTCTCCTTGCCCCCCGGGGTGTTATTTGTTCCTATAGACTAAAGATTTCTTCTCCCCACCTAGAGGAAATAGCTTAGCCTGTGGAGGCTCCTTCTATTCGCTAAAGCAGGGGTCCTCAGCTGCCAGCGGTGGCCAGTGAAAAACCCAGGGGTATGAGACAGACAAATTTACCATAAAATGTATATGGACATGTGTAGGCCCTAATACAGCTAATATTATTTTAAAAATAAAGTGGGAGGAATCACTAGTTTATATCAATGCTATACAGCTGCAGTGATTATTGTTATTAGTAGAGAGTGTTATTAGTAGAGGGACAGATTCAGAGATCTATGGAACAGAGTTAAGATCAGAGAAATAGACTTACACATATATGTGCAACTGATTTTTGGTAAAGATGCAAAAGCATCTTGGAGGAAATACAGCTTTTTCAATATATGGTGCAGTAATATTTGGACATACATACCCCAAAAAAGTGATCATTTATCTAAACCTCACAATGTAGATTTTTTTTTAAAGATTATATTTATTTATTTATGAGAGACATGGAGAGAGAAGCAGAGACATAGGTAGAGGGAGAAGCAGGCTCCCCACTGGGAGCCCCATGTGGGACTTGATCCTAGGATCCCCGTGTCACAACCTGAGCCAAAAGGCAGGCACTCAACTGCTGACCCACCCATTGACCCAATGTAGATAAAACTTAACTCAAAATAAATCACAGACTTAAATATGAAATTTAACCTCAAAAAATTTTTAGAAAAAACATAGGAGAATATCTTTAGGATCTCTGGCCAGATAAAGAGCCCTTTAATACCAAAAGTAAGATCCAGAAAAGGTTATATTGATAAATTACTTTATCAAAATTTAAAAAAGTTTTTGCTCTCTGTCTCTTTTAAAAAGGTAAAATATAACTGAAAACTGAAATAAAATATGTGTTAGCTACATATCTGACAAAGGACTCTTACCTAAATAAAGAATGCAAAACTCAACAGTAAAACCAAACATTTCAATTAGACAATGTGCAAAAGACATGAAGAGATGATTCTCCCAAAATGATATTCAAATGAGAAATAAGCACAAGAAACAATGTTCAATTTCATTAGTCATTAGGGAAATGCAAATTAAAACCATAATGAGATATCACTTCACAAAACAAAATGTTTAAAAAATAGTGAAAACACCAAATGCTGTATGTAGAGCATTCAGAGAAACTATACTTTTCATACACTGCTGGTGGGAATGTAACATGGTAGTCACTATGGAAAACACTTTTGTCTGTCTTATAATCTAAACATGCAAGTACCACATTATAGTTACAACTCATTCATTACAATCCCAACCCAAAAACAACCCCAAAGTCCTTCAACATGAATGACTAAACAAGTTGCTATATCCATAAAACACAACGCTACTCTAAAATAAAACACTAAAGTATCCGTAGACAAGACAGCTTGGATGAACCTTCAGGTCATTAGCAGAATGAGTAAAAGCCAATCATAAATGGTTACATTTTATATATTCCATTTATATAACATTCTCAGAATGACAAACTTCAGATAGAGAACTGGTTAGTGACCAGCAGGAGTCAGGGAAATAGGTGGGAAGTGATGTGGTTGTGGCTGTAAAAGGCCGTATCGGCTAACCTGGTGGGGATGAGACTGTTGTATGTCATGACTGTATCAATGTCCATATCTTGTTTGTGATATCTTACTACAGTTTTGCAAGATGTAAACATTAGGGGAAATTGCATGAATACGGGGGATCCCTATGCATTATTACGTACAACTGTGGTTAATCTACAATTTTCTCAAAATAAAAAATTTAACGAAGAAAGCAACACGTTAATCAAACTGAGCTTCAACTTTTTGAAATACAAAATGATGAGTGATTATAAATTTGTTTACAGTATTTTTTTTAAATATGTGCTTTTTCTAGATTTTTTAAAAAAAATTTTATTTATTTATTCATGAGAGAGAGAGAGGCAGAAACACAGATAGAGGGAGAAGCAGGCTGCATGCAGGGAGCCCAACGTGGGACTCCAGGATCAGGCCCTGGGCTGAAGGTGGTGCTACACCACGGAGCCACCGGGGCTGCCCACAGCTTGTGTTCTGATGCTGGATCTAGAGTTCCGTAACCATGGAAATGACTTAGTACTGTGGGAACGGAAGAAAGAGAAAAATAAAGAAAGAGAGGAACAGAAAAAGGAAGGATGGAAGCGGTGTTACATTGCATTTTAGAAATCAATATTGATTTTTTTCTACTAAAATCTTCAGTGGTGTTGTAAAGGAAATAGACATTATTGTCCTTGACTCAATATTTGAGGGAAAAAGGCGGTCATAACCGGTGGGGCACATAAGACATTGCTAGGGAGTGTCAGCCAATCCAAAAACAAACAAACAAAAAGAAACAAAAAAAAGCACAAGTATCAGTCTATGAATACAACTACTTATTTCACAAATGTAATTCAGTAAACTTCTATGCCATAAGATCCATTACAGACATGATAAGTATCCAGTACTACACTAATTTCTGGGGATATAAAAAGAAAAGAACAAGACTTGTTTTCATGAAAGTCAGACTTTTATTAGCTATACACATGCAATCCTGCACAACAGATCATACAGGTACCTGGAACCAATAACACATGGCTCAGCCTGGAAGTCATATTCAAAGATATGTCTGCAAGCATGTGGATCCTTCAGCTGTTTTCCTAAGTTGGTCAAGTTAGTTTGAAACTAGAAAAAATATTGACAAGTTGGCTGAACTGCCTTGATATTTTTTAGTCATGAAGTGAGAGTGGAAATATAAAACTAGTCATGGAGAAAAGTCCTGCATCACTTAATCCTGAGCGCTATAGTGTTGATGGATATGTTGGTCACGATGCTTAAATCTTTGAAAACAAAGAGAAATCATATTGTTGTTCAATTTCAGCTTTAAAAAGTAACAACATTCCAAGGTCCTGTTTTATTTGACATTTAGTTTCGTAGGTCCCTGTTAATTAACACATCTTGGAAATCCTGCCTGTAGAAGTGGGGTACAGTAAAGTAACATGAACTTATTCAAGAAGCCATGGGAATGAGGCAACCCACAGATTGATTTCAAGTGAAATTGATTCATTTTATATCCTTAAAAATACCTGAGACTAGGAGAGTTAAGGTATATAAGAGGGATATGCATTCAGATTGTCAAGAAAGAAAGTGGAATTACATTGTTGAAAGTAAATAACTCAGAGTCCCAAAATACATGTTTATGAAATATGCAAAAATTTCCATTCCATATGCATTGTAAAGAAGCAGACAGTATTTTTTGTTGTTGTTATTGTTGTTTTCAACAACATTTGGGTCAGGAAATATGCACGCACACACACATTTGTTGTCAAGACAGCAAAAGCCTTAGGATGTAAGAAAAGATGGAGAAAATTAGAGCATGCATGGGTGGAGATGAATATACAGATGTTTTGGAAGGATGAACAAAAGTAGATATGTTTCAAAAAGAAAAACCAAACAGAGACAATAGAAAGTGCACCCTAAGTAGAGTAGGACCTTTATGTTGAGGAAAAATGAAAAATGTAGTTGGTTTTAAAGACTGGGTAAAGATTAGTGAGATTTGCTTGACAAAATATTTGCCAAAATGGAGCATGCAATAACTATTGAACTCAATTCATGATACTGGAATCCTCAAAAATTCATTTACTTAAATATATTTTGGATGACAGATAAAGAAGCTGAGATATCTAATGTTAAAGTGAAAATAACTCTGAGCTAGTAATCCACAGATATTGGATTTTAGTCCCCTCCTTCTCTTTCCAGTGATTGAACATGGCAAACTCATATAACCTATTTGGATTTGGGGTCATTTTGTGAGCCAAAGTAAGGAATTTGAAGAGGCTTTCCAAAATTCCTTCCACTTCAAATAATCTGTCAAATCAGACTACCAAGTTAATACCACTTCTTTTCAATATGTTTTATGGGCTTACTATAAGCTTCATCTGCCTGTAAATGTTGGTTTTCTTCATTTTGCTCTAGGTCCTCCTCCCATATCATGCTTCCTGTGGGTAGTTTTGCCCCATTTCATGCTTTAAATTAGCCCTACATATCAAATATTTCAAGTGTGTATAAGCTAAATCTCTTCCAGCTACCTAAGAACATCTCCCTTTGGATATTTCATCCTTAATATTATATATCTAACTACTAATAAACCCTCTCAACCCACCAGAGGTAAGACTTTGCATTTGTCTACTTGGCATTTATAGGTTGATACCCAATAAATATTTACTTAAGTGGAATATATATTAAATTTAGGAAAATACCAGATTTTATTCTCAGTATGGAATGAAAATATTAATAAATGTATCCATATCTCAATTATGTCTCAGGTCTGTGTTATCACACACTTTTCTACTGAAGCTAAAATCAAAGATAGCATATTTCTCCCAGAACTTAAAGTTAAGCAGAATGGAATGCTATATTCTGACCCAAAGAATATTCTTGTATCCTCAAGGGTGTTGATGATGTCTGGTTCTCTATTATCTCTCTTTTGCTTGAGCAATATTTTCAGCATCAGAAAATCTCATGGGATATAACTTTAGCACTAGCTCTACCATAATATTTTACAATGGACATCAAGAAGACACTTAAAGCAACCAAGAGTAATTCAGTGTTTTATTATCTAAGGAGAGTCTCTTGCTAAGGTAACTCCCCCGTGTATGCTAATTAAAAGTGAATTTTCTCCAATTCCCAGTAGAATTTCATACAGTTACAAATTCATTCAGCTCAATCAGTTTTTAAGACTCTGTCTATCATACTAACAGATTTATGTAAGAGATAATTTAAAAAACAATCCTACTAGCATTTGTCTTAGGAATTGACCAAAGTTGTATTTGCTATCCAGATACAATATTAAATGACTTCCAAGTTAGGTTAAACACTAGCGTCTATTGTTTATTGTTTCTGTAGCTGGGTCACCTTTCAAACCTAAGCATAAGATACTTTTCCTTCCTTCAAACGCTATAATTAAATTTTTAAAAATATGACAAATATTTGCACAGTGTTTTAAGAAAGGCTCTGTGCTCAATGATTTACATGTCCTGCCGCTTACTTCCACTGAAGCCTGTAGGTAGGCAGTATTTATCTCCACTTCAGAGATGAAACCTGAGCTCATGGTGGAAGGTAAAAGAATCAGCATTTGAGGGGGGCACCTGGGTGGCTCAGTAAATTAAGCATCTGACTTCAGCTCAGGTCATGATCTCAGAGTCCTGGGATCAAGCACCCCTTCAGACTTGGTGCTCAGTAGGGAGTCTGTTTCTCTCTCTCTCTCTCTCTCTCTCTCTCTCTCTCCCTCAAATAAATAAATAAAATCTTAAAAAAAAAAAGATTCAGCATCTAAACCCAGGTCATTTAGACTAAAAAAAAGCTCTTTTCATTGCACAGACACAGATGCTTAAAAAAAACAGCAATTATACATCCACAAATATTTTTCCTTTAAAATTTTTTTTTCCTAAAAAAAATAATAAAAATATTTTCCTTTAAAAAAGGGCACCCTTTTTAAAGAATATTAGAGACAGTATGCCAACTGGAGAATTAGAAATACAAACAGAAACAGTCATTACTCCATAACCACATTTCACTTTTTACAAAATACGCTTTATCAACTTTGATAACTGATCTTTTTCTCCAGTCTGAGTTCTAAATGTCATCTATTTCCGAAGTCAGATTCTTTTGCAATGTTGATTGATTTAAGCAGCCATGCTGTTGATTCTGAATGCAAATGCAAAGAAGAGCTCCAAAAGTATTTTGAAACACTTTGAAATAAGTAGATAACCTTTTAGGTTATTTTTAAAATCTATATTGAAAATATTACAGTATTAGATGTATTTGGGAAAATAGAAAACCATAACATATCACATAACTTCAGTATGACAATTATATTTGAGTCAGAAAAATTCTTTTTATCTCAGTTCTGTTACTTAGTTGTAACAAATTGTGAGGCTTTGAGGAAAGAACCAAAGATTTCATTCTAGCCCTTTTCCCCTAATTTCTAACATGTGTAAAATAATTATAATGTTAGCCTTATGGGTAAGTGTAGGGTAAGTGAGAATATATGTGAATATTGTTTGGCTATTCTATCCCAGGATATTGTATATGCATATATACGTACATATATTCTGTCTGGCTGCATTAGTAATATGTACCCTTTTATGTTGGGAACTACTGATTTTCAAATATATATGCTATGGAATTTTTTTTTAAAAACCATTAGGATGGATAGATGTAAAAGGAGGGTCATTTTGTTTACAGTTTCACCAGGACTTTAAGAGGGATTCCCAAATTGCTTCTAGACTTGGATTTTCTGTCATGCACTCAAATGACAAAATTTTGTTCTATCAGAACGCCCTAGCTCTGCTAAAGGTATGACCATCACCTCTCTGGATTTATGTGCTACCTTAGGCTCCTAAAGTTTACCCACAATCAATAAATTCTTATCTAAGCTTTACATATTCCTGTAAGATGATTCATGATGCAATGAAGCTGATATAGGTAAGCATGAAACATGGAGAATTTAAGTGACTTACATTACATCTTGTTTGGTTTCCTTTAGAACTAGAAGTCAGGTCCACAGAACATTGGTTATGCATGCTCTACCCTAAAGTGGGCAGTGCTTAGATTGCTGTAAGATGAATGAGGAAGGCATTACCTTTCTGAAACGTGTCTCAGACCCTTTCAGGTTGACACTAAACATATTCTCATCTCCCACTTATAGCAATTACAGCAGGAATTCCTTTCTTTTTTTTTCTTAAGATCTATTTGTTTTGGAGAGAAAGAGAGAGAGCACATGAGCAGGGGAAGGGGCAAAGAAAGAGAGGGAGAGAATCTCAAGTAGACTCCCCACTGAGTTTGGGCTGAACACAGGGCTAAATCTTGGGACCCCAAGGTCATGACCTGAGCTAAAATCAAGAGTCATATGTTTAACAGACTGAGCCACTCGGGCACCCTTACAGCAGGAATTATTTACTCATTTATCACTCCTTTTAAAAAGGACTTAATTCAGAGTGTGCTTTATAATGAACTCAGTCTGTTATTTGAATAGCTAATAATCATTTGAAATAAACCATTAATTTAAAGTGAAATATTTGTCTTTGTACATTATGTCTAGCTGTATCACCTCTTCCATGTGTGACCTTGACAATGTAAATAAACTGGTAAAATATGTATTATTTTCTCTAATATGTTATCAAAATGAGTAAACAGAGCCCCAGGAAATTTGAGTACTTAGCCACAAAGATAGGAAGTGGCAAAGCTGCATTTGAATGTGAGTGAATCTGGTGCATTTTTTTTGGGGGGGGAGGCTCTGTTTAGTGCACCATGAAACCATGTCACCCACTTTCAATCATGAAATATGGATGACAATCCAGATACTTAGGATCTACCTTTTGGTTTTCCTTATCATGGGGTTTAATTTCTTTTCTCTTTTCTCACCACTAAGCTCCACTTATCCCAAATAAATCAGAACAATGTGCTATACTAGATTTATTCATCTATTTGTTCACCCATCCTATATATATTTCCTGAACATCCATTATGAATGAGGCTCAAAGTTAGAGCTACAGTTGAAGAGAAAGATACCTAATTTTAAAGTCTTAACAGTTGAGAAAATATAGACAAGTGAATATCCAGTATAAGTCACTGTGATATGTGATATTATAGAAGTAAGCAAAGGGAGGGACTCCTGTGTGGCTCAATGTTTGAGCCTCGGCCTTCGGCTCAGGGTGTGATTCCAGGGTCCCAGGATGGAGTCCCACAATGGACTCCCTGCAGGAACCTTGCTTCTCCTGCCTATGTCTCTGCCTTTCTCTCTGTGCTTCTCATGAATAAATTAATAAAATCTTTTTTTTTTTTAAGAAGTAAGCATAAGGGGCTGGTCCTAACAAAACTGTTTTTCTTGGTGATTGATTCAAATATCATGTTAATTACTATCCAAATCTCTGATTCTAACTGTGAAAAGTGACAGGAAGAAAATTAGAGTGCAATGGAAGAGTGCTGATACACTATTAAGAGTTAGGCATAAATGCCTTTAAAAGTAGTATTTGAACAAAGCTCTGAAATATAAGTTGAAATTAACTTGGTTGAGAAGGAACAATATGTGATAAGATCCTAGAGCAGAGGGCTCATGGGAGGAACCCATAGGAATCTACTGTTAATTGGACTGTGACTGTGGTTGACTCAAAGTTATACCTGTTGAGAAGGTAGCAGCCAGATTGCACATGGTCTAATAGACCACAGTTAGGGCATGAAAGGTCTTTACCCTAATGAAATTTAATTTATTGATTATTTTTAAAATCACATTTATAATTTAATGATATACATATATACTTTTATGGAGGGAAATATGAATTATTAGCTACATATGCTTATATTGGGATAAAAAGAGAGAAGAATATTTCTATACTACAGAGAGAAAATATTCTACACTAGGATGTAGCATAAGAAATGGAGAAAAACTTGATAGAATTGAAATCTATTATAAGATAAAATTGGCAGTAAGTATTCATTAATTGGATATGATGATAAAGAAAAGAAGAGTAAAGAGGACCATAGCCTCATTATTTGCTTGCAAGATTGATTGATGGAATGCCAATGAAATAGAGAACATGGGGCTAGGGGTAAAGGTCATAAGTTCAGCCTTTTTAAAATTTTTAATATTTTATTTTTTATTTTATTTTTTAAAGCAGTGTTACATTCACAGCATAATTGAAGGCAAGTACAAAGATTTCCCATATACCTCCTGCCTCCGCATGTCCATAACCTCCCCTGCTATCAATATCTCTCACCAGAGTGGTACATTTGCTACACTCTGAAAGGTCTGAAATAAGGATATAAATGAGGGAATTTGTAAGATGCAAATTGGAATCACAAGGATGGATGGTGAATATAGTAGGAAGAAAGGAAGAGTAATACTGAATACCTTGAGAAATGCTTATATATTTATCAATCCAGTAGAGGAGAATAAGTTGACAAATAAAATAAACTAGTTATAGTTTAGTCCAACCTGGATTACTATAAAATGAACATTAAACGTCTATGCTACCACTTGTATTTGACCTTGCTAAACATGATTAATAATAAGAGAGTTGTGTTTTTCTTCATGTGCAAGCATAATCCCAAGGACTGCTTCTCACAACATTCTGGAATTCACCATTGTATTACTAAAATAAAATATTTGAGTATATATATGAAATTCAGATAGTAAATATACTATAATGGAAGCTATGTCTTCTGCCTGAGGAGCTCCCAGAAAAACAAAGCAGAATAAGATATGGTCTCATGGAAGCAAGCATCAAGAGGTGGGATTCATACTCCTGATAGTTACTTGACCATAATCTCAAACCCTGTTTCTCTTCCTCTAATTTAGAAAGGAAATAAAACTCTCACCATCAGAGAAGGAATTACAAGTATATAAAAGGGGAAAGCAAGAAACTAATCCTGTGGTGTTGGTTTGGAATTAAATATACCAGTATGTGCTCAGGGTATTTAAGATACATGATAGATAGGGTGCCTGGTGGCTCAGCTGGTTGGGCATCTGCCTTAGTCTTGGGTCATGATCTCAGGATCCTGGGATCGAGCCCCATATCAGGCTCCCTGTTCAGCAGGGAGCCTGCTTCTCCCTCTCCTGCTCCTTCTGCTTGTGCTCTTTCTTTCTCTCTGTCAAATAAGCAAACAAACAAACAAATAAAATCTTTAAGAAAAAGATAGATGATAGATGACTGATAAAAGATAGCTAGATGATAGATAGATAGATGATGATGATAGACAATGTCCTATCACTGTGAACTTAGAGAGCTCAGAAGCAATGACATCCCTATAGCAATGAACAAATCTAGCATCCAAATTATAATTTTTTAATATCATTCTCTATGGATGGGAACCAGAGCTTTGATTGATAAATGGCAGGTTCCAGGCTGTATCTAAGAAATACAGATGAGTCAGGAAAGTCTTTCTGTTTCAGAAAATTGAGAATTGCTTAAAGAATGATGGGAACTGGGATCCCTGGGTGGCGCAGCGGTTTGGCGCCTGCCTTTGGCCCAGGGCACGATCCTGGAGTCCCGGATCGAATCCCACATCGGGCTCCGGGTGCATGGAGCCTGCTTCTCCCTCTGCCTGTGTCTCTGCCTCTCTCTCTCTCTCTCTGTGACTATCATAAATAAATAAAAATTAAAAAAAAAGAATGATGGGAACTTATTAGAAAGGCTTAAGAATCAATTTAGGCTCTTTAAGGGGCTCTATCTTATCAAATATAGGATAAATTGATAAGCAAAAAATAGTAACAGTAATGAATTATAATCAATTGAATAAAATAAAAATCCATGAGTCTACTGATAGACATACCTAAATATCTAATCTAGTAACACTATTCCTCTCAGGAAAAAGGAAATTAATAGGTATAAAAGGCATAATGGAATTAGAAAATCATCAGTTGGCCACAATCATAGCAATAATTGTTTGAGTCAAGAATCAACAGATTAGAGGCTCCTGGGTGCCATTGGGCTCCCTGCGTGGAGCCTGCTTCTCCCTCCTCCTGTGCCTCTCTCTCTCTCTCTGTGTGCCTCTCATGAATAAATAAATAAAATCTTAAAAAAAAAGAATCAACAGATTATTCTAATGGGCTAAAGTTTGACAAGTAATAAGACATTTTCAAAGTCTGTCCCCACGAGATGTTTATTAATTATGGAAAATAAAAGCCTTAGCATGCAGAAGCCTGACAGACACTGCCCAAGTTATTGAGCCAATGTTATGTGAGTCCTGATACAATTCACTGAGAAAGACACATTATCTCTTCTCTAGTATCTTTGACCCCCAAAATCTAATTTTTATTTTATCATAAGGAAACATACACTCTTAAACCAAAGGACATTGTACTTATAAAAAATATCAAAGAAATTAAATATAAATAATGATTCCAGGACTGTTCTAGATTAAAGAAAAGTAAAAAGATATGAAACCTAAATGCAACACAAATTAGGATCTAATTTTGTTATAAAGGTCATTAGTTAGACAATTAGCAACATTTAGATCATCTTGCTTTATAATAGTATTGTATCAGTATTAATTTTGGATTTTGATAATTTTATTCCAGTTACATAAAGTTTGTATTTTAGAAAACACAAATTAAAGTATTTAGTAATTAAGGAAAACAAATGTATTCAGAAAAATTATGCACATATATATGGAGAAAAGGGAAATACAGTATGCTGTTAGAATGTTGGGTCATCTGAATGCACAGTATAAGACATTATTTGATTCATTCTTGCTACTTTTCTGCATGTTTGAAATTATATAAAAATGAAAGTTAAAAGAAAAAATAAACGAAGTATATTTTATGATCTTTATGATTCATTTTCATTATAAAAAATATGTAAAAGAAAAATAAACACCAATCACCTCACCACAAACATAGGTTAATTTTAACACTTTAGTAATTATATTCTAGTTATATGTTTTTCATGGAAACACAAATATATACAGAATTTTAATACTGAATTTTCATTTAATAATTAAAAAAGCATGTGTCCATGTTGTTAAATATTCATACACATTTTAATGAACATATATTGGTCTATATTTCAGATGGTCTATATTGTATTTCAGATTATTCATTGAATCATCCTCCTCTTCAATATTTAGATTGTTCTCATTTTTTGGAATTATATATAACACCATAATAAAAACATAATTATTTTTTTTCATGGAGCAAATTTTTTTGATTTTTATAGGATCCAACTTGTCAAATTTTCTTCCTATGCATCACTCTTTTGGTGTCAGGTCTAAGAAGTCTCTGCATAGTTCTGGTTCATGAATATTTTTCCTACAGTTTTTTAAAAAGTTTTCTGTTTTATTTTTATATCCATGATCCATTTTGAATTAATTTTATATAAAGTGTGAAGTTTATCATATGGTTCTTTTTTTTTTTTACTTACATATGTCCAGATCTCAACATAATTTGTTGAAAAGGTTTTTGAATTGCTGTTGAATCTTGTCAAAAATTACTTGCCATATTCACTAGGGTCTATTTCTGAGTTTGCTGTTGCTCCATTAATCTACCTTTCTAGACTTTTTTTCACTACCATGCTGTCATGACTACTGTAGTTATACAAAGTTCTAATAATAAGGGGTAGAATGACTCCTCCCAATTTATTCTTCTTTGTCAGCATTTTTTCTTTTTTACCTACTCTAGGGCCTGTGCGTTGCTATATCAATTTTATTTTGTTTTACTTAATTTTTTCTCATTTGTCTTTATAAGTTTGATTTGCCAACACATAGTAGAACACCCAGTGCTCATCCCATCAAGTGGACTGCTCAGTGCTGGTCACCCAGTTACCCCAAACCCACCTTCCCTTCCACAACACAGTTTGTTTCCCAGAGTTAGGAGTCTTTCCTGGTTTGTCTCCCTCTTTAATTTTTCCCACTAGGTTCCCCTCCTTTCTCTTAAAGTCTCTTTCACTATTTATTATCTTTCCCATAGGAGTGAAACTATATGATGATTGCCCTTCTCTAAATGACTTATTTCACTCAGCATAATACCCTCCAGTTCCATCCACATCAAAGCAAATGGTGGGTATTCATCCTTTCTAATGGCTGAGTAATATTCCATTGTATAAATATACCATATTTTCTTTATCCATTCAACTGTCTAAGGACATCGAGACTCTTTCCACAGTTTGGCTATTGTGGACATTGCTGCTATGAACATTGGGGTGCAGGTGTTCTGGCGTTTAACTACATTTGTATCAATGGGGTATAAATACCCAGTAGTACAATTGCTGGGTCAGAGGATAGCTCTATTTTGAACTTTTCGAGGAACTTCCACATTGCTTTTGAAAGTGGCTGTACCAGTTCACATTCCCACCAACAGTGCAAGAGGGTTCCTCTTTCTCCACATCCTCTCCAAAATTTGTTGCTTCTTGTCTTGCTCATTTTCACCATTCTCACTGGTATGAGGTGGTATCTCACTGTGGTTTTGATTTGTATTTCCCTGATGGCAAGTGATGCGGAGCATTTTCTCATGTGCTTGTTTGGCCATGTCTATGTCTTCCTCTGTGAAATTTCTGTTCATGTCTTTTGCCCATTTCAGGATTGGATTGTTTGCTTCATTGCTGTTGAGTTTAATAAGTTCTTTATAGATCTTGGCCACTAGTCCTTTATCTGATACGTCATTTGTAAATATCTTCTCCCATTCTGTAGGTTGTCTTTGAGTTTTGTTGACTGTTCCTTTTGCTGTGCAGAAGCTTTTTATCCTGAGCAAGTCCCAATAGTTCATTTTTGCTTTTGTTTCCTTTGCCTTCCTAGATGTATCTTGCAAGAAGTTGCTGTGGCCAAGTTCAAAAAAGGTATTTCCTGGGTTCTCCTATATGATTTTGATGTATTTTTGTCTCACATTTGGATCTTTCATGACTTGAGTTTATCTCTGTGTATGGTGTAAGAGAATGGTCCAGTTTCATTCTTCTACAAGTGGCTGTCCAATTTTCCCAGCACCATTTATTGAAGAAACTGTCCTTTTTCCAGTGGATAGCCTTTCTGCTTTGTCATATATTAGTTGACCATAGGGTTGAGTGCCCATTTCTGGGTTCTCAATTCTGTTCCATTGATCTATGTGTCTGTTTTTGTACCAGCACCACACTGTCTTGATGATCACAGCTTTATAATACAGCTTGAATTCCGGCATTGTGATGCCCCCTGCATTGGTTTTCTTTTTCAATATTCTTCTGGTTATTTGGGGTCTCTTCTGATTCCATACAAACCCAACTGACTATTTGTTCTAAGATTATTTGTTCCAAACCTGTGAAGAAATGCCAAGGTATTTTTATACAGGTTGCATTGAAGGTGTAAATTGCCATGAATAGCATAGACATTTTCACAATATTTATTCTTCTGATCCATGAGCATGGAATGCTTTTCCTATTTCTTTGTGTTTTCCTCATTTCTTTCAGAAGTGTTCTGTAGTTTTTAAGGGATAGATCCTTTACCTCTTTGGTTAGGTTTATTCCTAGGTTTCTTATGCTTCTGGGTATAATTGTAAATGGGATTGACTCCTTAATTTCTCTTTCTTCAGTCTCATTGTTAGTGTATACAAATGCCACTGATTTCTTGGCATTGAATTTGTATCCTGTCACATTGCTGAATTGCTGTATGAGTTCTAGCAAACTTGGGGTGGAGACTTTTAGGTTTTCTATATACAGTATAATGTCATCTGCAAAGAGGGAGAGTTTGACTTCTTCGTTGCCAATTTGAATGCCTTTTATTTCTTTTTGTTGCCTGATTGCTGAGGCTAGTATTTTTTACTACTATGTTGAATAACAGTGGTGAGAGTGGACATCCCTGTCATGCTCCTAACCTTGGGAGAAAGGCTTTCAGTGTTTTCACATTGAGAACAATATTCGCTGTGGGCTTTTCATAAATGGCTTTTCAGATATTGAGGAATATTCCCTCCGTCCCTACACTTTGAAGAGTTTTAATCAGAAATGGTTGCTGTACTTTGTCGAATGTTTTCTCTGCATCTATTGAGAAGAACATATGGTTCTTGTTTTTGCTCTGGTTGATGTGATCTATCATGTTGTTTGTTTTATGAGTATTGAACCACCCTTTCATCCTGGGGATAAATCCCACTTAGTTGTGGTTAATAATCCTCTTAATGTACTGGTGGATCCTATTGGCTAGTATCTTGTTGAGAGTTTTGCATCCATGTTCATCAGGGATATTGGTCTATAATTCTCCTTTTTGGTGGGGTCTTTGTCTGCTTTTGGATTTAAAATAATGCTGGCCTCATGAAATGAGTTTAGAAGTATCCCCTCCCTTTCTATCTTTCAAAACAGCTTTAGTGAATAGGTATTGTTTCTTCTTTAAACGTTTGATAGAATTCCCCTGGGAAGCCATCTGGCCCTGGACTTTTGAGTCTTGGGAGGCTTTTGATGACTCCTTCCATTTCATCACTGGTTATCGGCCTGTTCAGGTTTTCTATTTCTTCCTGTTCCAGTTTTGATAATTTGTGGTTTTCCAGAAAAGCATCCATTTCTGCTAGATTGCCTAATTTATTGGCGTATAGCTGCTCATAATACGTTTTTAAAAATCATTTGTATTTTCTTGGTATTGGTTGTGATCTCTCTTCTTTGGTTCATGATTTTATTAATTTGAGTCTTTTTTCATTTTAATAAAGCTGGCTAATGGCTTATCTATCTTATTCTTTCAAAGAACCAACTCCTGATTGTATTGACCTGTTCTCTGGTTTTCTGGTCTCTATTTCATTGAGTTCTGCTCGAATCTATTATCTCTCTTCTTCCGCCTGATGTAGGTTTTACTTGCTGTTCTTTCTCTAATTCCTTTAAGTGCGAGGTTGGCTTGTGTATTTGAGTTTTTTGTAATTTTTTAAGGGAGGCCTATATTGCTGTGTATTTCCGTCTTAGGACCACTTTTGCTGTATCCAGTCTATTCTGGAGAAAGTTCCATTTTCACTTGAGAAGAATGTGTATTCAGTAGTGTTCAGATGGAAAGTTCTGTATATATCTGTGAAACCTACTTGGTCCAGTGTATCAGTTAAGGCCCTTGTTTCTTTGGCGATGTTCTGCTTAGAATATCCGTCATTTGCTGAAAGTGCCATGTTGAGGTCTCCTACTATTAGTGTATTACTATCTAACTATATCTTTACTTTGGTTATTAATTGCTTGATATACTTGGCAGCTCCCACATTAGGAGCATAAATGTTCATGATTGTTAGGTCTTCTTGTTGGATAGACCCTTTAAGTATGATATAGTGTCCCTTTTCTTCTCTTACTGCAGTCTTTGGTATAAACTTTATATGATAAGAGGATTGCTACCCCAGCTTTCTTTTGAGGACCATTTGAAAGTTAAATGGTTCTCCACTCCTTCTTTTTCAGGTTGGCAGTGTCATTAGGTCTAAAATGAATCTCTTGTATACAGCATATAGATGGGTCTTGCTTTTTTATCCAGTCTGGTACCTTGCATCTTTTCATGGGGTCATTTAGCCCATTCGTGTTCAGAGTAACTATTGAAAGATATGGATTTAGTGTCATTGTATTACCTATTCAGCCCCTGTTTTTGTGGATTGTTTCTTTGGGCTTCCTCTTTCTTGTACAGGGTCCCCCTTAATATTTCTTGCAGAGCCTGTTTGGGGGTCACATATTCTTTCAGTTTCTGCCTACCCTGGAAGCTCTTTATCGCTCCTTGTATTCTGAATGAGAGCGTTGCTGGATAAAGTATTCTTGGCTGCATGTTCTTCTCATTGAGTACCCTATATATATCCTACCAGCCCTTTCTGCCCTGCCAGGTCTCTGTTAAGAGGTCTGCTTTTAACCTGATAGTTGTCCCCATATAAGTTAAGAATGTCTTGTCTCTTGATGCTCTAAGGATTTTCTCTTTATTTTTGTAATTTGCAAGTTTCACTATTAAATGTTGAGGTGCTGAATGCTTTTTATTGATTTTTTTTGGGCGGAAACTCTCGATCTCCTGGATCTGAATGCCTGTTTCCCTCCCCAAGTTCGGGAAGTTCTCAGCTGTGATTTGTTCAAATATACTATGCAGTCCTCTTTCTTAGTCTCTTCTGGAATGTCAAATAGGCATATATTCTTCTTTCTCAAGCTATCATTTATTTTCCTAAGCTTTTCCTCATTAGGCTGTTAATTTTTTTTCTTTTTTCCTCAGTTTCCTTACTTACCATCAACTTATCCTCTCTTTCACTCACTTTCTCTTGCACCTCATTAACCCTAGTTAGAATATCCAGTTTGGATTTTATCTCATTTAATGTATTTTTAATTTCAGCCTGATTAGATCTCAATTCTGCAGTAATGAAGTCTGTAGAGTCCTTAAGCATTTTTCCAGAATCACCAGTAGCTTTATAATTGTACTTCTGAATTGAATTTCTGATATCATATTTATTTATTATTTTTATTTTTTTAAAGATTTCATGTATTTATTCATGAGAGACACAGAGAGGAAGGCAGAGACACAGGCAGAGGGAGAAGCAGGCTCCCCTCATGCAGGGAGCCTGAGGCAGGAATCGATCCCAGGACTCCAGAAATACACCCTAGGCCAAAGGCAGGCGCTGAACCTCTGAGCCACCCAGGGATCCCTCGACATCATATTTGAATCCAGATTCTATAATACTGTGGCAGAGAGTATTGTTTCCAGTTCTTTCTTTTGTGGTGAATTATTCCTTCTAGTTCTTTTGTCCAGTGTAGAGTGGCTGTATGAAGGGGCTAAGTCAAAAACACCAACCATGACCCAAGTAAAACACATCCTAGATGATTCCAAAGAGGTCAGAGACCAAAAAATAAAAGAAAAAAGAACAGAAGAAAATAAAACAAAAGGACCCTAAAGTGAAAAACAAATTTTAAAACAATGCAGTAAAATGAAAAATGAAAAACAAAGAATAAGAAAAAAGAAAAAGAAAAAAAAAAGAGGAAAAGAAAAAAGGGAGGGATGATGGTAGTGAGGAAGTGGTAGTGGAGAAAGAACGTAGTCTACCTGAGGGGTCCAAGAGGGTCCTTGGTTTTGAGTATATTAATTTCTGTATGTTAGAAGATGCTCAATACCACATTTATATTAAACCAACAATATTTATAGAAAGCCCAACATTGACCACAAAAACATAAACAAGATAGAAGAGAGGGGAAGAATGGGAAGGAAGAGAGAATATAATCTCACAGAATGAACCAACACAGTAATCCACTTGGTTTTGGGTGTATGTTCATCATGTTTTAGAAGGTACTAACCTTCACCATTGTAAAACAAAGTGAGGCAGAAAAAAACAAAAACATAAAACAAATAATATCTTGTATATTTACCAAAATTAAATTGAATACGTTGAAGGGAATCCAGAAGTGAAAAATATATCTAAGATAAGTAATTGTAAAAATATGAAAGTCAAAAAGAAAATAACTTAACAATGAATAGCTGGTAAAATATTGTAGTTAAGGTGGGAAAAGAGAAAAAATATTGGAAATTTTGTCTGATATAAAAACAAGTCATAATGGAAAAAGAAAAAAAAAAAAGGACCCTCTAGTTCTTTATACTATTTTCCTTAAATACTCAAGCTTTCCAGCGCTACTTGGTCAAGAACTTGCTCTTCTCCTGTCCTTCCAGCTGGTCTTCTTGGGGAGGGGCCTGCTGGGCTGATTCTCAGGTGTGCACCTGGGGGAGCTGCCTCGCCCCCTGCTGGGTGCTGGGCTCACTGCGAGCTCTTTATCCTGTGAGGCCTCTGTTCCCTGGCAGCCTGCCTCTCCCAAGCACAGGGTGAAACAAAGAGGAAAAACAACAATGGTGTGGCCAGATTTCCAGCTCTGGAGTCATCTCCCCATGAGTAACTAACCACAGTCTCCCAGTCCACACTGGCCTAGATGCTCCTGAAGGTCCATTCGGGTGCCCTGATCTGAACAGCTTGGGGGGCGCCCAGCAGCAGGAGAGTTCTTGTTGTCCTGTGCCCTCCCCGTTTCTGCCTGTCCCAAGGGGAGTGCAGGATCGCTGGCTTTGTCCACTTGGGTGCCCTGGATCCGGGGCCCTGTGTCGCTGGACCACAGTCCGGGCCGCCTCTCCTGAAGGCGACGGGGTGCAGCCACCCCCATCCGGAGCCGCCCGCGGACCCCACTGGCTTCTCCCGGATGCCCCGAGGGCTGCGGCGCCCCAGCCCTTTACCCACATGGACTGCGGTTGGCGGAGCCCTCCCCGGGCCCCTCCTGCAGTGACTCCGGGCATCTGGAGGCTTCACTGCCCTCCTGCCATTCTGCCCGAGCTCTCTGCTGAGCACTTGGCCATCAGGGAAAACCCCACGTGAATTTTTATAGTTCCTGCTTCTCCAGGGCTCTGCTTTCCGGTCCTGAGGCTCTCGTTGCTTCACTTTAGCCCGGCCTGTTGAGGTTCCCCTCCCCCACTTTGTTCTTTTTTATGTATGTATGTATGTATGTATGTATGTATTTATTTATTTATTTATTTATTTATTTATTTTTGTCTTCCTACCTTGTTAGAAGCGAAAATTTTTCTCTCTATAGCATTCCAGCTATTCTTTCTTTAAATCTCAGGTCGAATTCGTAGGTGCTCAGGATGTTTTGAAACTTATCTAAGTAAGTTGGTGGGACCAGGTGAGTTGAGGACCCTACTTCTCCACCATCTTGCTACTATATCTTAAAAACGTATTTGTTGATGAGGTTTGTATACATTTATTATTCCCCTGGAATTAGACTTTAAAGGAGGAATTCTATATAAGTATTTTATTCCCCCTGATCATTATTAGTCACACTTGCAATCCATTCATGATTTCTGTTTTAGGGTCTTCATCATGTTTCTCTCCCCACCCTTTTAGCAAATGTCCATACCTCCAAACACAAAGAAAAAAAAGTACAACTTCCATTTTTTAATGACCAGCCTGTTAATAGATTCATCCTTTACTGATTGTTCTCTTTTCTTCTGGCTACAATGGAGGAATTGCCCACCCTTCTATCCAAGGTAAATTCCTCCACAAGGCCTTTGCATCTTATAGCTTCCTGTCTTCTCAAGAACGTAAAATATTTACTGTCCCTTCCATGTTCTTTGCATTCACTTTAAATATTCAATACTTAAATCTACTAAGTCCTCTTTTTATAAGACAAATAGAAGGCCCTTTAAAGTCAAAATTCGTTGAACATTGTCTATATGATCTCTATTTTATCACATTTCATTTCTCAACCTATTCCAATTTATTTTTATCCAAATAATAAGGTAGTAATAGCTTTTCCAAAGTCCACCAATTGTCTACCTTCCCATAAACCAAATGCATACTTTTTATATTTCCATCTCACTTACTTCTGTAATAGTTTTCAACATTATTGAACACAAATTCCTGCCTTTTTACTCTATATTTCCTTACCAGGCAATCCCATCTGAACTTACAGTTTTAATTATGATCCATATCCTGCAAAGTCCCAAATATTTTTTCAGCCTTAATTTCTTCATTGATAAATACATTTTGCACATATGTGATAAGAATGTCTTGAGATCCTTCTATGTCAATGATAAGGTAACAAATACACTCAGATATCATAGCCACTTAACATTATAAATGTCTAATTGTAGATCAGGTGAAGTTTGATAAAAATTGGTCAGATGTTCTCTTAAGTAATATTTTAGGGATTCAGTCTCCTTCCAAAATGTCCCTGTGCTAATTTGCAGTCATAGTCTTTCAAATTTGTGCACAAGAAAGAGTTAGGGAGGTCACAGAAAACTTACAGACACCAAAAATAGAAATGGTTCTTCTACATCTGCCCATATATTGTTGGCCAGAACTGGCATTTTCTCAGATCTTCATGTACTGGAAATGACAGTTTTCTTAGTTGCTCAGGAGGAAAAGGAAGTATCATGAATTGTTATCATCTTCTGGCAGCATCAACTAACCAGTAGTGCAAACCAAAACCTTCAGAATTACTCCTGGCACCTCCTTTTTAACAGCTCCCATATCCATTCTATCACCAGTCCTTCATTTCATCTCTTACATATTTTTTCTAATATGCCCATATTTTTTCTATTTCCACTTTTCTCATATCTTCAAAGTCATAAGTAAGTGTCATTTAGACTGAGGCAGGGTCCTTTTGTTTTTGTACATTTACTACTCAGCTCATCAAATCCATTTACATCTAGTTGTCAGTGTTTACAGAAGGGAAACCTCAGTATGTTTTGTCCATTCCAACCCTCATATTTATCTTCCTCTCCCATTTAAAACTTTTTAATCATTTGCCTTAAGATAAATGCCATAATTCATAATGGAACAGACAACATCCTATTTTTGTCTCAACTATAGCAACTCCTCCAACCTCTATCATATGCTCTCCAGTCACTCCATACTTTAAAATATTACAGTGTGCTGTTTTGCTTTGTTAGAACTCTTGAATCTTCTATTCCTTTATCCAAATTCTTCCCCTATCCCTAGCTACGTTAATCATTATTCTTCTTTTATTTCTTAGTTCAAACAATATTTTCTCAAAAAATCTTTCCTTGATCTCCCACCTTAGGGAGGAATTACTCCAACTCCACACTTTCACAATGTGGCATATCTTTCCATCATTTTATACATCACAGCTGTAAGTTTATATTTAACCATATGCTTGCTTGAAATCTATCATCTATCTATCATCTATCTATCATCTATCTATCTATCTATCTATCTATCTATCTATCATCATCTATCATCTATCATCTCTTCCATAGAGAGAAAATTTTTAAAGAGGGGTGCCTGGGTGGCATAGTCCATTGAGCGTCCAACTCTTGGTTTCACCTTAGGTCTTGGTTTCTTGGTTGAGATACAGCCCCACTTTGGGGTCCACACTCAGTGAGGAGTCTGCTTAAGACTCTCTCTTCCTTTGCCTCTCACTCCTGCACTCTCTCTCTCTCCTCTCTGATAAGTAAATTTTAAAAAAGTATAAAGATAATGTGGAGACCATTTATTTCTACTTGCTATGGAAAGAACCTAACTCATAGCAGGAAATCAGGAAATATTGAATGGATGAATGAATGAGTGAATGAATAAATTGATGAATGAGCCACTGGATTATGTTCTCTGTTGTAAACTATGTCTCAGGAAAGTCTATATCAACTTAAACTGCCTCTCTCAGTGAATAAGAATCCCATTCTATCATATACCATCACCAACATGAATATCACAATTAATTTTACTTCCTATTGAGATTCAGATTTTTTCTATTCAATTGTATAAATTGTTTTATGGTAACTATTCTCATGCCTGCAACAATTTAAACTCACATTCTATATCATAAGCATGAAGACATCCACTTATTTTTCTTTCTGATGTTCCTGAAAAAAACACGAAGTAGTAACTCTTCTTTTCTTTTGTCTATCCAATAGAGTTTGCAGCTTCAATTTTACCCCACTATAAGCCATAAGCCATATGGCAAATCATGAATTCTTTTTTTCTGTTACCAACAAAAAGTGGAACCAACTGAATCTGTCTTTTGACAGCTTGGAAGATGATCTTTCATTTCCTAAGGTCTTATATACTTTCAGAAGTAATTTGCGCTAGGAGAATGATATTAGCAAGATGGCAGATTATTAACTGCAGACCCTTGTTCCTACATGGAAACAAAAAGTAAACAACAACACATTAATGGGAATAGCTTTGTGTAAGCTCTAGAAAACAGTCAAGGTTCTGAAGTCCCAATCAAGAAAGCATGCATACACACAGACACAAAGCGGTAAGAAATTGTGTGTTATTTTCTCACTCTGCCTCATCTTCTCAGAGCAATACAGCTTGATGTTGTTGGGAAAAAGCCATCCAATTCCCTGTTACTCCCTTAAGAGGGAAGGAAAAGAGTAGAACTTGTTTGCAGTGGGGTTGCTTGATTTCTGTTGCACCTGTTTTAGAACTCAGACAAGAATGGGAGCATCGTTTGGAGATCAGGTTGAAAGCTACTGAAATCAGTGAAAGGTGTTGCAGCATGTGAAAATTGCAGGAAGATTAGAGACCCACAGGAACCTAAGAGTGAGAGGGTCCAAACAGAGGGCCGCATGGAACATCTAAGGTGTGAAGAAGAAGTAAGGAGAGATTCTTAGGGAAATTAAAACATTTAAAAGCAACTATATGTACGAGTAAATTGGGAAAGAAAAACATACATACAGACCTACAGAACAACCATGTCCAGAAAGGCCTGAAAAGCAGTTAAGCCTTCTTATAGGCTGATTAGTGATGCTTCATTGCATGGACCCTGTCTGCAAAGTTGTGTGTGTGTTTAGTTTTTATAGCAAATTTTCAATAAAATATCACAAGGTACATCAATATCTATATCTATTATCTATATCTATATCTATATCTATCTATCTATATCTATCTATATCATCTATCTATGTAAATACATCTCCAGAAACTGATCCAAAGAATCACAGCATTCAAACTTACTAGACAAATATTTCAAAACCCCAGTCTTAAATATGATCAGAGCTAAAGAAAAAAAACACACACACACAAAAAGAACTAAAGGAAATCTGGAGAATGATATATGAACAAAATGAGAATATAAACAAGATTATATAAAATATAATAAAATGATTCTGAAGCTAGGGGCACCTAGGTGGTTCAATCAGTTAAGCATCTGCCTTCAGCTCACATCATGATCCCAGAGTCCTGAGATGGAACCCTATATTGGACTCCCTGCTTGGTGGGGAGCCTGCTTCTCTCTCTCCTTCTTCTGCTCCCCCCATTTCTGCTTGCTCTTTCTCTCTCTTCTCTCTCTCTGTCAAATAAATAAATAAAAATTTAACAAAAAGATTCTGAAGCTAAAAAATATAATAGCTAAATTTATTTATTTATTTATTTATTTATTTATTTATTTATTTATTTTAATAGCTAAATTTAAATACTTAAGAGGGACCCAACAGACTTGGGCAGACAGAAGAAATAATCAATTAACTTGAAAATGAATCATTTGAAATTATTGAGTCTGTATAGGAAAAAGAAAAAAAGAATGGAAAAATGTTATAGAACTTAAGGAACTTATGGGGCACCATTAAACAGAATAAAATTTGCTTTATGGAAGCTCCAGAGGAAGAAAATACAGTCTGAGAATTTATTTGAGGAAATAATGACCAAAACTTCTCAAGTTTGAGGAAAGACATGAATATACAAATACAAGAATTTTAACGTACTCCAAAAGGTAATTTAATAATAATAATAATTAATAATAATAATAACCTACATCAAGACAGTACAATGAAACTGTCAAAGTGAAGGATAGAGATTCTTGAAAACAGCAGAAAAAGTGACATCACATACATGAGATCCTCAGTAAAAATTTTAGTGAATTTCTTAGCAGTAACCTTGAAGGCTAGAAGGCAATAGGATGATATATTTAAAGTAGAAAAGAAAAAGAAAAAGAAAAAGAAAAAAGTCTGTCAACCATTAGTACTATATCTATCAAAACTATCCTTTATAAAATGAGGGGGAAATTAAGACATTCTCATGTAAATAAAAGCTGAAGGAGTATATTACCACTAGACTTGCCCTATAATAAATACTGAAGTGACCCCTTCAAGTTAAAATGATAGAGGAGTCTAGACAGAATAGGCAAATACTATGTGATTTCATTTATATATTAATCTTAAAAAAAAAAAAGAACAAACTAAATAGAAACAGACTCATAATACAGAGAACAAACTGGTAATTGCTAGAGGGAGGGAGTTCGAGGGGATGGGTGAAATAGGCGAAAATGATTAAGAGGTACAGGCTTCTAGAAATAAGGTACAAAAATGAAATGTACAACATAGGGAACTTAGAAAATAATATTGTAATTGTTTTGTTTGATGAGAGATGCTAACTATACTTATTGTGATTAGCATTGCTTAATGTATAGAATTTTTGAATCACTATGTTGTACACATGTAATTAATAAAAAATTGTATGTTAATATACTTTAATTTAAAAAACCCTACAAAACATAAAATTCTCCAGTAGAGGTAAATATATAGACAAGTATAAAAACTGGTATAATTTAAACATTTATTGGTATCTCCTTTTTAAATTATTTTGTAGAATTTAAATGTAATATATAACATGAGTAACACGAAGAAGGGGAATATTTAGTTAGGGAGGGGGGAGGTAACAATTTATTTCCTATGCTCCTTCATGTAAACTAACTCATTGCCCTTATAATTATAGACTGAAGATTCATTTTCTCTAATGTTCTTGATATAATTTCCTGGATACATAATTTTATTGAAATTATTGAAAGATAGGTGGTCCTACCTACCTTAAGAGAAAGATTTAAAATAGAGAGACTTTATATCAAGTGTTATGAAAACTATATCAGGATGCCTTAGTACCCTTTTGATAATGTTAGTGCATTAAGTGTACCTGTTCCTCACAATAAGGTATCTTAAGTAGACACCAAATTCCCACCAAAAAGTGTAGAATGTGCTTAGGTTGGCTTTGTTTTTAGAAAAAGTAGGACACATTGTGGCAAAGAACCCGATTCAATTTTGAGAGTTTTACATTAGCACCACTTCTATACATTAATTAGAAGGGCAGGTTTGGGGACACATTATCTATATATGACTTAATGAGGGAAGCCTCGGGCACTCTGATGTTTGGTGGCACCTCTACAGAACATTTTACTTTTTTTATGAATAAACTGCTCTAAATCTGATAGCCCAAGAATTATCCTTCTAAAAAGTTCCTCTTGGTCATGTTCTGTCTTTTCTGGCAGGCAGAATGGATTCATCATCTTCAAATCACATTAGCCCTTTTTGAGGAATTATGCAAATGTTAAAGCCAAGTCTCTGTACATCTTTAAAAAAAATGGAAATGCCTTAAGAGAGCACCAGTGAGAGAATGTAACACACATATATTGGAGGTTAAGATATGCTACACAGTAGGATCTTGATGACCTATGGGACATGAAATACATGGCATTTTTGTCAGAGCTCATGAAATCCACACTATCCTTCCTAAATTTGCCAGTACAGAAGCAGTTCAATGCAAAAAGTTTGACAACCAAATAGAACTCAATACATAAGCTGCATAATCACAGGGTTGAAAGAATTGGAATTTGTTCTTTCAATCAGTGCCACATTGCACTCTATTTAAACAAATACAAATATATGTGGGGAGAAATAGAAACAAAATATTTCAAAATGACAAAACTAAAAACAGTTGGATTATTTCAGCATGGCTGATCCTATTTTCTTTCCGCAGAAATGTAATTTATAGTTTTGTTAAATATCTTTTGTTTATTAAAAGAATCCAGGCAGATTGCTGATTTTTGTTTCAATTGTAACAGCAATTTCACCAAACAAATAACCACTTAAAGCCATACTTTCATGGGATATAATTTGTTTCCCTCCCATTCAGAGTACTACTATTTCAAATAAGGATATATTTCCATGCTTTTTCTCACACCTGTTTGTTCAAGGACATTTAAAGAGCACTGATACATGCTCTTTAAAGCAATGTACTTTTATACAGTACTTATGATGGCTGTTCTCAGGTAACCAAAGAGCAACTTTTTTTATTATTATTATTAAGTGTATTTACAAGCTCTGTAGGAAATAATACGTGGAACAGCAAGACCACTAGATACTCATCCTTTCCCTTTCCTAAGAGTGTACTTACACTCTTAGAGGGCAGGTGTCTGGCATCAGGAACTATATATTCTAATTTTCCCTCTATATCCCTTCATTATAAATAAAGTTATCAGTCTACCCTCAAGTGATACTAATAAAAATAGAATATGATAAGATAATCATTTGGAGTTAGAATAGTAAGCCTTGGTAACTGATATGATATGAAATCCAAAGGCAAGGGTCAAGTCAAATATAACTAATGTTTTGAACTCCTGAGTCATGAAATAGTATCCAGGACTGCCTGAAATAATGATAAGGAGATCACTGAATGTGTGAAATTTTGGTAAGAAGATGATACATTCATTGCTGGGGGCATTAAAATTGAGACATCAGTGAGATCTCCAAGTGACAAAAATACTGAACTACAAGGAATGGCCTACCTTTATCTAGACCACAATAATCCCTAAAGATTGCCCTTAAAACATTAGACATTTTCAGGTATCCACATATTTATTTTAGGCCTCTTCTTCTCACTGACAGACAACCTTTGAGACCCTTCTTATCAGATGAAACATGAGGTGTTCTTCAAAATTCCAGTAACAAATTCCTTCCTTTCTGTCTTCAAATCCCAATTTTTAAGTACACAACCTTGTTTCTAATTTAATCAATGAATTTCCTTGTCATGTATACACACACACACACACACACACACATATATACGTATATATAATTACTATATATATAACATTACTCTCCACTTCTACATGTATGGTCATGTGGAGGCACAGAGAACCACTATATAGTTTCTGCTTTCTAGAAGAGTACATATCAAATGGAAAGTGTGTAGTTAAGTACTAAAGTAGACAAATTAATCCTAAGCCTTTCTTGTACCTTCCAAATCCCTTCTCTAAAGCTCTATGACATTGAAGATATTGGAGGCATAATTGTTCATTAGACTCTACCTCCTTGAAAGTAGAGGTATTGCCCCCTTTTTATCCCCCGTTGACAGAGCTTTCATTTTTATAGAGATTAGTGAACATGTGTTTCAAGAAGGGACTGTTAAGAGAGTATATTCAAGGTAGAAAAACATGGATTGACTATTTCAGATATGCAGAAAGGAAATACAGAAATGGTGAGGCATTTATATTCATCCCTTTATTCCTTCATTTGCTATGTATTTTAAGAGCTGAATAAGTATCTTAAGCAAGAGAAAAAAAAACCAAGGTAGAAATATGGAAGCGAGAATGTGAACGGATAATCCTGAGGTGCTGGCAGTTAAGGTCTGGCCTGAATGTTGTGCAGATTTTGTATTTCATGACGAGTGGTCACGCTGAGAAGCTGGAGGAGGAGGATCAATAAACAAAGGCACGTAAACCCGTGGTGTGGGGGTGGCCAGTGCTTGTAAAGGCCATTTGTAAAAGAATACAACTGACCAAATAATTTGGACCCAAACCAAATGCTTTCTTTTCAACTAAATTTTCAGTTAAATTGAAGGATAATTTTGAGAAACTGGGAATGGTTATTTGACTTTTTAAGTAGCCATTGTGCAAATTAATAGTTGCGTGGCACAAAAGCAAGCACATTTCAGATCCAGGGGTTTCCTTTCCATTGAGAATGTTACATATGTATTTTTTTTTCCCAAAAGAATTTTCAGAACTCCTGGTGATAGTGTCTTTGGAACTCAAGTGTTCCCTAATGGGAGTTTCTGACTGACCTCCATTAAAGTCATGTCAGCATCCATGATGTGGGCCTGTGTGTTGCATGCCTTATTTTTAGTTTATAAATTCTAATTCAAAATCTTAGTAAAATATGACAGAGCACTTTGCAGAAATTCTGGCACATTTCAAGTAGTTAAAATTCCTGAGTCTATAGCTACTGTGCCTTTTTGCAGCACCTGAGCAAGTGATACCAACATGCTTGTGACCCAGCTTACCTTATCCCTGAAGCATGTTGTCTGCTCTACCATATCCCAGGTAGGTTTACTAAAATGGCATGTGGGTGTGAAAAAGTGTTGATTAGTTTCTTACATAATCTCATCGGAAATGAATTAATTTACAGAGATTTTCTATTCAGGGAAAGATATCGTCTTCATTCTGTTCAAAAGGAAAAACTTGGAACAGATATGGTTGGAATTTCTACACCAGAGTCTTTTACAAAGTCCTTCTGAGTCATTTGGAAGATTCAGAAAGAAAGGCAGAGTCACTCCACTTTACAGCTCTGACCTGAGCAAGGCACCTGACCTCTTTAAGTATCAACTTCCTCATCTAATGTTGAGCAATCATACCTCTTAGGGTTCTTTGACTATCAGGTAACTGAACAGTACCCAGGGCATGGTAAACCTTCAGCAAACAGTAGATACGTAATCACTTCATACCCCTAATTTTTTTTTCACTCTGTCCTGTCAGACTAATAAACTAAAATATGACTAGCAGCATGTCAGTGTCAGGAGTCAGTTAACATCATTTCAGGATGGAATATCTGGCCAGACATGCCAAAAGTGATGAGGATGTGGGAGGAGGGCTTGGAGGCTTTCCTGAAAAAGTGTGTCATGCGTTTCTCTATTCATGGATATACAATGCCAGAAGGGAAACACACACACACACACACACACACACACACACACACACACACACAAACACCTAAGTGAAGTTTTGAAAATAAAGTCTAAGAGAGCAAAAGGAATTGGGTTAAAAAATATGGATCTGGGGCAGCCCCGGTGGCTTAGCCGTTTAGCGCTGCGTTGGCCCGGGGCGTGAACCTGGAGACCCAGGAACTAGTCCCATGTCAGGCTCCCTGCATGGAGCCTGCTTCTCCCTCTGCCTGCGTCTCTGTCTCTCTGTCTCTCTCTCTGTCTGTCTCTCTGTCTCTGTCTCTGTCTCTGTCTCTGTCTCTCTCTCATGAATAAATAAATAAAATCATAAAATAAAATAAAAAATGTGGATCTGGTAAGGAAATGAAAGGAACAAAATGGATAGTGAGATAGATATGTAATGTCCACCTCAGATCAATTGGAAGGTGTCTGAAAGGGAGCTAGTTTCCATGGTTTTCTGTGTGCATTTAGTCCTAAACAATTTGTTCTTATTGTTCTTCACCGGAAATCAGAACCTGGAGTGCTTTTGCATGCATCACGTCATTCCTATCTAAATTTTAATATTATTTTCCAATTTCATTTATTATCTACTATTTTATTTCTTTTATATAGTGAAAACCTGTATTTATTATTATATAGGTAAATTTTACTGTCTTGCTCATGTCCTTTGATCTGGCCTGGACCAATGGGTATTGATCCTTTCCTCTATAACCTGTTCAGCCAAACTTATATTTCTTGGCTTGGTCCTATGAAGTCAGACAGCTTGCCCAATTTCTAACTTTGGCTACTCCTCCCTAGATCCTGACTTCTTAACATTTTCCTTTGGCTTCATGGAAATCCTATTGAATCTTTTTATATGAAATGGCTTTCTACCAGTGTTCTCTGATTACAATAAAAATCTTTCTCACCAAGTCCCTGACCTAGGAGGTGGCTATGGTTCAGTAATATCAGGTTGAATCAGTGGCCATGGGGGCAGCAGTGCCCATGCGAACTTTTATATCAGGATGCACATTTAGGATTCTCTAACTATCACAGGATCACTGACAGCAGCCTTAGCCTAGCTTGATAAAAAATTACATATGCACAGACCCATCTTGAATCTACAGGAAGCAGCGCATGCCCCAGTCTCTGCCAATAGTGACTTTGCATATTCTAGCACTGCTTAGAATATGGTCATGCTTCCTTTTTGAATTTGTGTGTTCAAAGTGTCTAATGGTAAATGCAGTGTGATCCTGGATTAAATCCCAGATCAGAAAAGGAGATTAATAAACAAATAGCAAAATCCAAGTAAAGTCTAGAGTCTTACCTGTTATTGAGGTACTATCAACAGTAATACTGGTTTCATAAGTTTAGACAAATGTACTATAGAAGTGGAAAATATTATTAGAAGAAGCTAAGTAAGAGGTACACAGGAAATCCATGCATTGCCTTTGCAACTTTTCTATACAATCAGAACTGTTCCAAAATACATAGTTAATTAAATAAACAAATTATAACTTTGGTTGCCAACAAGGTGGACCAAGCCCATTATTTCTCTAATTAAAACAATAACTGGATAAGTACAAAGAACAACTATCTTAGGACTCCTGAAGTAAATAATGGCAATCAGGAAAAGAAGTCAAAACTTTAAGAATGGCTAAAAAGATACTAATGAATTTCCTGTTCCCTTTCTTTTTATCTCCCAGCTGTGATCAGAGGGCAGGGCAAATCACAGAAATAGGGTGGAAACAATCAGCAAGATAACCAAGAGAATCTATCTTTCTAGTCAGAAGACCCGGAAGAAGACATTGCCCAGACTGTGGGGGGAAAATTCTCTTTTAATTTTGTTTTTCTCTCCAGTCCTACTCAAAGACAACTTCATTCCTAGAAACACACTCCTACAGCAGGACAATGGAAGCAGAGGTATAAAATACACCATGGGAACATTTCTACCCCTGGATGGAGGGTCCAGGAAAAGAATATGAGTAGTATTTTTTCTCCTGTCGCATTGGCCAGAGCAGGCTCAGTCTCGAAGAACTGTGTCACAGCACAGGAGACTTAAATTCTTAGAGAAAACCACCTTTGTAGACATGAAAACTTGGGAAGAGCTTCCAGTGCCTTCTTGAAAAGATAGAGATGGAAAAGCAGATCCCTATCTCTATGTTTGATATGACACAAATCCTGCAGTCACTCTTAAGTTGCATATTTGTGGAACACACCCCAAATAGATAATAGCAAGAATCCTGACAGCCAAACTACTATATAAACATTCTACAAGGTAGAATGGAGATGGCAGAGGAATGAGTATGTGAACTTGAAAATAGGTCAATAGAAATTACAGAATCAAGGAACATAGAAAAACATATTGAAAAAAATGAAAGAGCTTCGGAGACCTGTGTGCAACATCAAAACTTCTTACTTTTTTTTTTTTTTTTGAGTTGGAGTCTGAAGGCAAAGGGAAGGGAATGATGCAAAAAAAATATCAAAAGAAATAATAGCTAACAAATTTTGTGAAAGTCATAAATTTATATACTCAAGAAGCTCAGTGAGAACCAAACTGGGATTAAGCTCAAAGGAAACCACATTGCATATGTGATATATAACAGTAATTGACTTTAACATGTTGAAAGTCAACCTTGCTTTCTTGTACTAAATCCCACTTGGTCACATTTTATGGTATATGCACATTTCTTATATTGCTGGATTGGTTTTGTCAATAACTCCTATTTATACTAATAAGAGATATTAGTCTGTACTTTTATTTTCTTGTGATTTACTTGATTTGTTTAGATGTCAGAGTAATGTGGGCCCCAAAAATCAGTTAAGAAGAACCCCTTCCTCTTTTACTTTCTGGAAAAGTTATAAAAACTTCATATTAATTCTTCTTGAAGTGTGGTAGAATTTAGCAGTGAAACCCTCTGGAACTTGGCTTTTCTGGGTGAGTGTTTGTTTTTAAACTACTGATTCAGTATGTTTCCTTACACAGATCTACTAAAAAATGTCTATTTCTTCTGAGATCAATTTCTTTAATTTGTGTCTTTCTAGGAATTCTTCCATTTTATTTGAGTCATCTAATTGCTATATGATTTTTAGTAGTGTCTTATAACCTTTTCTTATCTTTCTGTAAAGTAAGCAATAACATTTATTTCTGAATCTAGTAATTTGAATCTTTGCTGTTTCTCTTGGTCATTCTAGCTAAAGGTTTATTAAATTGTTATCTTTCAAGAAACCAATTTAGGATTCATCGATTTACTATTCTTTTTCTGTTCTCCACTTAATTATTTCTCACTCTAATCTATTATTTCCTTCTTTGATCTCTTTATGTTTAGTTTACTTTTGTTTTCTAGAGCCTTAAAGGAGAATGTTAGGTTTTTGATTTGAGATCTTTTTTCTTAACATCAGCATTGACACTAATAAATTTGCATCTAAGAACTGCTTAACACGTTTGTGTAACAAACATGTTTGCATAAAAAAATTTTTGATGTTACTTTCATTTTCTTTCATCTAATAGCAATTTCTGATTTCCTTTCAATACATTCTTTGTCCCTTTGGTTATTCAGTAGTGTGTTGTTTAATTTCTACATATTTTTATGTCTCATATTTTCCCTGCTATTGACTTCTAAATTCATTCCACTTTATTCAAAACATACAGTTTGTATTTTTTCTATCCTTTTTAAATTCATTGAGGTTTGTTTTATGTCTGGCTTATGGTTTATCCTGGAAAATGTTCACGCATACCTGGAAAGAATGTATATCTTAATGTTGTGTGGAGTGCTTTACAGATCTCTGTTAGTTCTGGCTGGTATATAGTGCTGTTCAAGTCTTCTGTTTTCTTGTTCATCTTCTGGCTAGTTGTTCTATCTATTATTGAAAGTGGGATACTATAGGCTATAACTATTATAATTTAATTTTTTGTTTTTTTCTTCATCAGTTTTTGTTTGACATACTTTGATGCTCTATTATTAAGGCATATATTTGTATAATTGTGTCTTCCTGATAGATTGATTATTTTATTGTTATAAAATGTCCCTCTTGATTTCTAGTGCTATATTTTGTTCTAATATCTATTTTTATTTTACTTTTTTTTTTAAAGATTTAGTTGTTTATCTTAGAGAAAGAGAGAGAGCAGAGGGGAGGGGCAGAGGAGAGAGTGTCTTAAGTAGACTCTGTGTCGAGCAAGAAGGCTAAAGTGGGACTGGATCTCATGACCCTGAGATCACCACCTGAGCTGAAACCAAGAGTCAGACACTTATTGAACAGTGCTACCCGGCACCCCATCAATCTATCGATCTTTGAATCAAAATATTTCTCCCGTAGACAGCATATAATCACATCATCGTTTTTTGCTTTTCAGTTTTTGTTTTAATTTTTTTCAGATCACTTTTTTTTTAATTCAGCCTTCCAATTTCTCTTTTTTGATTATTGTTTGGTACATTTCATTCATTGTTGTTGTTGTTATCTGCCCTTTTACTGTTTCGCACATCTTTTTTGTTTCACTATTACTCTATTACAAAATTCATTCCCATTAGTAAGTGTTTTCTAATGTAGCATTTAAATATCTTTACTCATTTTTTTCACTATATTTTTTAAATATTTTATAGTGGTTGCTCTAGAGTTTACCATATAAATCTTAACTTATCAAAATCAACTTTAGATTTATACTGGCTTAATTCCAGAGATGTAAACATTACTTCTGTATAGTTCTATTCCCTTCCTCCTTTTGTTTTATTGTTATACATATTACATCTGTTAATGTTACAAACCCAAGGATATATTGCTATAAATATTACATCACCATCTGTAGTCCCTTCCTTAGTTCTGTACAGTGTTGCTTCTACTCACCTCCTCTATGCTGTTATTGACAAATATATTACACATATATACTATATTGCAGACCTAACAATACACCATATACATATTTTATTAAAATGCTTTTAAAATAAGGGAAGAAAGAAGAAAAATAAACATTTAAACTGTCTTTTAATAATTACATTTACCAGTGCTCTTTGTTTTTCATTGTGGATTGGAATTGCTGTCTGGGGTGATATGCTTCCAGTCTGAAAAATTTTATGATTCTTTGTAAGGCACGGCAGCTAGCAACAAATTCTTTCTTCTTCCTTTTTTTTTTTTTTTGTTTTGTTTTTGTTTATCTGAGAAAGTATTTTACCTTTATTTTGGAATGAAAGCTTTTCTGGCCCAGGATTCTTGGTTTATAGTTTGTTTTTGTTTTGTTTGTTTTGAGCACTCAGTAAGTTTTCCCACTGCTTTGTGGCCTCTAGCATTTCTGATGAGAACTCAGTTGTAAATCTTATAGGGGTTCCCTTGTAAGTAACAAATTGTTTTGATTATTTTTCCTTACTGCTTTCAAGATTTTTCCCCTTGTCTTTGACATTCAGCTTTTTTATTATGATGCTTATGTTTGTTGATATCTTTGAGGTTATATCGTACTTGGAATTTATTGACCTTCTTGGACATGTAAGTTACTATTTTCCAATAAATTTGGGAAGTTTTCTGTCATTATTTCTTTGTATATATTTCTGTTCCTTTCTCTCTTTCTGGTGCTCATGTTATGCATATGTTGGCGGGCCTGATGGTGTTCCACATTTCTCTGAGCCTGTCTTCATTTTTCCTCATTCTTTTTTTCTCTGTGTTCTTTGACATGCAAAATCTATCAACGCATCTTAAAATTTGCCTATTCCTCTTCTGTCAGCTCAACTCACTCTAAAATCCACTGAGCTTGGGACCTGATGGGGGGCTCTATCCCATGACCCTGAGATCATGACCTGAGCCAAAAACAGGAGTAGGACAAACTGACTGAGAAACCCGCATGCCCATTATTATTTTTTTAAAATTTCAGTTATTGTACTTTTCAACTCCAGAATTTCCATTTTGTTCTTTTTGTAGTCTTTATCTCTTTATTTATTTTTTCTATTTGGTGCAATGCTGTCATTATACTTCTTTTATTTATTTAATAGTGGTTTCCTTTAGTTCTGTGAATGTGTTTATAATGGATATTTTGAAGTTCTTTTCTGATAAATCTGATTTCTGGTCACCCTTACAGGCTTGCTTACATTTTTTTTCCTTCAGGTGTGATCATAATACCCTGCTTCTTTGAATGCATCATAATGTTTTGTTGGAAATTGAACATTTTCCATAATATATTGTAGCAACTCTGAATACATCCTTCCAGTCCTCCCAGCCCTGGGAGTGGTTGTTATTGTTATTTTTCTATGTCTTTGTTGAGTCTTTGGTTGCCTTATTTCAGTGATGTCTATTTCTCCTCTGATTCTTATAAGCTTTTATTGTTGTTCCTCAGGGAGGCAAGTTTTTGGGTATGCCCACAGAGACCCTGGGAGGACAACGGTTTTGGTAGAGCTCTCTTTCACTATATTCCTTGACCACATCCAATGGTTAGGTTCCACCAGTTGCTGATCGATTGTTTAACTGTTTTCATAACTACTTTGTAGCATAAATTGCTGTAAATTAATAAATCAAATTGTAATTTCTTCACAAGAGTAGTTTCTGATGTCAGTGCTTGATATCTATTCTGATCCAAGGAGGACTCTTCTCAGCTAACTTGCTCTTTAGTTCTCTACAGCATACTGGCTGGCTTGCTTTTGAATCTCCTCCCAGTTGTCCCTCACCACTACCTCCACTATTCCTAAGAGTGCCTTTAGGCTTGAACTTCTTCACTCTGATGCAAATAAATTCAGTTCCTTTGGGAAGAGATTAGGAGCTGCCATGTTTTATAGTCTACATCTTCTCTAGGCAAAATCTCTGAACCAGAGGTCTGGAATAAGTGTAGGGACCATGGAAAGCTTCTCCCTGAGTGACACTCTAATTCTAGGAGGGTTGGTAAGAGGGCCTGGCATGAAACCACTGCCTCCTGTAACAGGGAAAGGATGATGAGGCCCTCAGTCTTAACATGCTGTGCCCAAGGAGATTTATAATGTAAGCCTCCAATATATGAGTGGGGACAGAGAAGAGAACCTCCACCTCTTAACCTCACTCAGCAGAACTTGATATCCTGTTCTTCTCAGGAATAAAGTCCTCTACTTGGAAAGTAAGGGGAGAGGGAGACATCTTCTTCACTGAAAGAGCCTGAAGTAGAGTCTCTACCTCACTAAGGTGGGAAGGAAAAGACAGAGGGCAGTCAGTTCAAATATTGCAAACTTTCACCTTTCTTACTAAATTTTTGTTCACATTATTGAGTAGATATTTATCCATTGGCTGTTTAACCTTCAGACTTTCCCATAGATTTAAGAGGAAATTTTTAAATATAGCTTTTACTCATTTCAATGGTGAAAAGATCAGTGGAACCCTCAGCACTGTCATATTAGTAAGTAGATCTCATCTGATTATATCTATATGAATCTTAATTTTTGCACATATGTACTGAAATAGTTATAGAAGAAATGATATGGTGATTAAGAATTTTTTAAATCCTTTTTTATTTATTCATAAGAGACAGAGAGAGAGAGAAAGAGAGAGGCAGAGACATAGGCAGAGGGAAAAGCAGGCTCCATGCAGGGAACCCCATGTGGGACTTGATCCGGAGACTCCAGGAGCACGACCTGAGCAGAAGGCAGATGCTCAACACTGAGCCACCCAGGTGCGCCTAAGAATTAATATAAAATATCCTAAGGAAGTGCTTAGGGATATATATACAATTGGTTTGGGTATATTCGAACTGATTAAAAGATGAATTAAGTTTATTAAATGACTCTCTTTCTCTTCCTCTCTTTTGCTTTCTCTTTTTCTCTCCAGATATGCATATTGTAGATGTGACTTGAGTGTATGTGTATACAATTTCATACAGTATTTGGAGATATAAGAAACAGTTAGAAATGGCTAAAGTGTCTCTTGAAGGACAGTGTAAGAGGGAGACTTAGATTTTAGAATTTATCCCCTCCACAATTTTTTTTGATGATTCTGAAATATGGTCATATCTTCATTTTAGAAATATTGATATGGTACAGTTTGTTATTTTTTTACAGACATATTCAAGATTAATCATAAGTTAGTGGTATTGTCAGGATTTGGCTATAGATCTTCTAACATCTAATTTCAAAACTGGGATTCATTTACGTAATACCATGTTGGCATTCTGATTTTAAGATAACTTTATTCTAGTCTTCACATAAGCAAAAAAGGAATCATTAACAATTAGTTGAAAGCAGACAGTTACAAAAAAAAAAAAAAAAAAGAATTAAAGGGTCCAAATTAGCATGTACCTGCTTCATGCAAAGGTATAACTAAAGGTTGACTTTGATTTAAATCACTCTTAGAAGAAGAAATGTGGTTGTGAGCAGGGAAACTAAATCATCTTATCAAGATGAGCCTACATCATAACATCCACTGATTGCGATCCATATCTATCTAGGTAATATATTTATTTAACTTAAGCCTTCAGAGTAAAATGAATCTCTTTTGTAATTTTTCCAAGAATAGCAATAATAATGATATATATGTTCATAAGAAGTATAAATGAACAGGTCATGTATTATAAAATCACAAACTCAACAAATATGAGATATTTAAAAACTTTAATAAATCTCAAATATCTCATAAAAAATTTCATTTCTCACTGCCTCTTAGACATCATAGTAGCACTATAATATTTAATAATCAGTCCTCTGGGTTTAAAAAAAAAGGCTCTGATTTCTAATGTTTGTCAAATTCTGTGGTATCAGTACTTTGACTACACTCAAGTTCAATCTACAAATGGATTAACAACTAGCCAACAAAATTCCTGAAAATGTAGTAATTCATTCTCACATGCTGGTAAATCAGCCTCTGCACATCCTTTGAGCATCACTGCCCAACAGGAACATATGCATTTGAAAATTAAACCAATTAGTGCTAGATTTTCAGAGTCAAATGGTCATAATCTGAGGGTTTAAACACATGTATGGTGGCTAATTGCATATGTCAACTTGACTGGGCCATGGGGTGTCCAGATATTTGGTCAAACATTATTTTGGGTATTTTGGTGAAGGTTTTTTGGATTAAATTAACATTTGAATTGTTAGACTAAGAAGATAGACTTCTCTAATGTGGGTAGTCCTCATTCAGTTGAAGACCTGAATAGAGTTTAAAGGCTGAGTAAGAGGTAACAACTGTCTGACTGTTTGAGACATTGGTCTTTTCCTGTCTTTGGATTTGAGATGAAAAATTGACTTTTCCTGTGTCTCAAGCCTCCCAGCTTCCATACATAAACTTATACCATCAGCTCCACTGGTTGTCAGGTTTTTGGGTTTGGACTACAACTACACCATCAATCCTGGATCTCCAACTTGCCAAATTCAGATCTGGGATTTCTCAGCCTCTATAATGGTATGAGCCAATTATTTATAATATGTATGTACATATGTATGTATGTATGTATCTATCTATCTATCTATCATCTATCTATCTATCATCTATTTATCTACCATTTATCTACCTTTCCATCATCTATCATGTAACTATCCATTTATTTATCTTTTTCTTCAGTTTCTTTACCTTACTCTCTCTGCTAGTCAGGACCTACCAAAAGGATTTTAGAGACCAGTATATTATCCACAATTTGCAAACAATGGCCTAGTCTATCCTAGCTCTTTGCTTGTTGTTGGGGAAATAATAATGGGTAAGAAATGACCACCCCCCTTGAAGTATTGATAGCTTGACAAGGGATATTTTTAAATATTTTATTTATTTATTCATGAAAGATACAGAGAGAGAGAGAAGCAGAGACATAGACAAAAGGAAAAGCAAGCTCCTTGCAGGGAGGTCAATGCGGGACTCAATCCCAGGATCCCAGGATCAAGACCTGAGCCAAAGGCAGATGCTCAACCACTGAGTGACCCAGGTATGCCCTTGACAAGGGATTAATCACTCTTCAAGGGTTCTGAATTGAGAAGCAAAAGGCCATCATTCTCAGAGGATAAGGGGCTCAGATTCACATTTCCTTACAGTTCTAACTTAAGTTTTAGTTTATAAACAAATAGTTAATAATAAGATCATGCCTATGATTATTTAGACATCATTTTTCATATTTTAATGAATTTAACATCTCTATTTCCCTGGGCAACATTTAATTGCACACATCTGTATCTCACAACTGCGTGTTCACTACAGTACTGCTTCAGTATGATCTCTGGAGGCTGTCAAATACACAGTCTAACTCTTCTGGTGGAGAGAGAAGGTCCCCAGTCTTCCTTTGTGTAATATCTACAGAATAAAGGTCAGAGATGACACAAAGAAGATGAATGGGCATTATCTGTTCTGAGGTAAGGAAGATAGAAAGAAAACATTTTCTTCCTTCTCCCTTTATTTCTCTTTCCTTTAGCCAGAGAGGACTCAGGGACATGCCTTGCTTGACAGCAGAAGAGATAAGGATCCATTACTCATCCCTCAGCTAGGAATCAAAATTGCACATTTCCCGCAACATTTTGTAAACTGCCTTTTGGCAGCCAAGAGCAGTAGTTCATGAAAGGTGGCTTAACAGGGCATCTGCAGTTAGGTAAGGGAGCACTAAAAACGAATCCCATGAGGTAGTAATAGTGATTTTTCATACCTCTGTCTTACTTCTTCAGCTATGTTATAGAGAACTTCTCTCATGGATAAACAAGAAGCCATTACAATGTTTAAAAACATCTTTTGAAAATTGGGCATAACTTCTTGAAACATTTTGAAACTTGGAGTTCCAAAACCATGCAAAATGGTGACTTTCCTATATAATAGTGTTCTGTGGGGAAGTGTAATTATGTTTCTAAGGAACTTTTATAACTGCAATAAGTATTGCTTTTGAAATCTATTATGGTGGTTGGATATAGAGAAATCAAAATCATAAAACTTCCCACTGAATGCTCCCTTTGGAAATAGAATTTCCTTTTTAAGTAGGCCTTTTTACATGTCAAAGAGAGAGAGAGAGATTTTACTCTCATTGCTCATGGGCTGAAAAACATGGGACATTAGAAGTGGTCTGAGCCTATCAGTAGGTTTAGTGATTTGCCCCACGTCACACAATGCCTTAGCATAACCAATTTGAACTCTTGGTTCTTGTTCTCAGACTAGTGTTCCTTTGATGACTTTTTGTCATAAAATATAAATCACCTTGTCTATATAAATCAATTCCCCTCAATTAAGAAAGATATTTACTTTAAGGTGTTTTCTCATACATATTTTACAGACTTCTCATCATGCAGATGAGAAAATATGACCAAACATGGTTAAATAAATCACCCAAATCAAACACCTACCATGTGGCAGAGATGATGCAAAATTTTTAGATCCATGTTTTGTTGTTTTTCAAAATATGAGGAGCAACAGTATCTATTATTAGAATTGAAATATTTAGTTCATACATAATTCAAATAGAAGTTAGCAGTCTTGGTAAAAATATAATATATGCAGGACATAATCTGTTAGGATTTATATTTTTTGGCTCTTCTTCCCAATCCATTTGCTGTCTTTGAAAATATAAATTTGAAAGAAAAAATTATTAAAATCCACTTAATTATGCTAATATCTTTTGCTTGCATTATTTGCTTTTTACCACAAAGATACAATTAATATTTAAATTTTATTATGCAAACTTCACTTATCCATGTTAAATTCCAAGTGCTAAGTGTATACATCTGATCAAAATCTTGAAAAAGTCGCTGACTTATGCAGCATCTGGAGTCCAATTTCCTTTGCTTAGCCTATTAATCCCATTTGCAGTGTTTTGAAAGGTAGCCTGTAAGTAATTGATACAGGTAAGGTTCAGATAAGCCCCTGCATTTGCTCCCTTCACAAACCATTTACCAGGGCAATTTTATTTCATTTCCCTACTAATTTGTTCTTCAAGTTGCTGATTTCCTTAGCAACTAGATTTAGTAGACACGGGTGAATAAAGTCGATGTTTATTTTATAAAACTCAAATTCAACCTTCAATCTAATTCTGTAATGTGAAATGTGATTGTCTACACCTTTGGGGAAAAAAAGACTTGCTTTAAAATAATATTCCCTATCTTTGTAGTCTAATTATGTTCATAATAAGCATAATCAATGCTAGAGATGATCAGAAGGATGAAGGTAAACATCTCCAGGTGTGGCTTACATCTTCCCATCTATTTCAATATAATGACAAAATGTTTATTTCTTTTTTTTAATGTTTATTTCTTATGGCATAAAATTAATATATTTTATCAGAGGTGCTACTTTGTGAAGAGTAATATATTTCACATACAATAGTCACAAATTTTGGGTTTTGACTGTGTGGCTGACTTTTCAAGATCCATGTGAAGATTACTATTCACTGTGTGAATTTGCATCAGAACAGGGGTTATGGGTTATGTCCAAGAGAAATTCTTGAGAGAATTTAAGAGAATTAACATATCTATCCCTTTACCTTTCAGGTCTCAACATTTCCTTAATTAATTATGACAATTGTGACAAGTAAGTGAGTCATTTTAAGAATGAATGACCTCATTATTTCACACTAGAAGAGATGCCAATCAGGAAGATTCTGCAATTTATCCAAGGTCACACAGCTTTTTAGTATAAGAAACTCAAAGTTCCCAACTGCATGAATTCATGTAATTAAAATCATTGTTAATTAACCGTAATGTGTATATTTAAACATAGAATAGTTAAGTCACTGTGTATATTTGTGTATGATTTTTTTTTGCCTGTTTGGGGTTTTGTTTTGTTTGTTTTTATCTGTTGTTTGTATATGTGTATATATGATTTTACCATTTGCCTGTTGTCAAGTACAGAATTCAAGTAATATTTCTTTAAAAAAGAGTTTTAGTTCATTCTTTACAATTGGTTACATTGGATTGAGTTTTAGAAAATATCTTAAATTCTTAGAACCTGGGCTTGCAAAGAAACCAAATATTCTATTATTTTCTTGCCACCCATTTGTTTTCTAAAGTTTAATGTTATCCTCATATTCAATTTAGTTGTATGTCTTTTTCTTCATATTGTTTATCCTCAGTTTTCTCATTCTTCCCTAACTTCCCATTTTCTGTCTTCCTGGTCAATCTCCTTGGAAAGTTATTGTTTTTTCTCCTCATTTTCTTGGTGATTTTAAATATTCTTATTACCTCATAGATACTCCATGTGCTTATGATTTCAAAATGCATATTTGTCTCTATCTCATTTTCAGGCTTATCTTCTTCTCAAGGATTTCTTGACAGTAACTCAAAATATCCTGCTAGAAATTTTATCCATATCATGCTTCCCTCATGCACCCCATCTTAATTGATGCTATAGGTAGTATTTCAATAATTTATGGAGAAAAACTGGGGACGTCTTTGACTTCTATGTCTCAGACACTCATTTTTTAAAACCCTGTTCTTTTCTGGTCTGTGGATGATGATTGTTCTACCCATGTGTGTATATTTAATAAGCTCACTATTCTTTACTCTCTTGCTAATGTGTTCATCCTCCTTCCTTTTTATTCCTTTAAAAACCACCCCTGATTTGATTGATCTTATTGCTCTTTAATAAATTGCTGCAAAATCTAAGCTTCTGAGTATGGCTATAAAGATGGTAAGACATATGAGTTGAAGCCTCTATACCTTGGTTTGCCTGGAAATTCTATGAATCAAGGAAATTTTATGAATGTTTTCACATTTCTGATTTTTTAGCCTTTACCACACGGCTCAACTTCTTTGATCCTTCTTATTCTCAGTAGATGACTCTTGACTTCTCTTGAGATGCTAGAAATCTTCAGGCAGAAGCTACTCAATCTTAGGACCACACCACTAGAAACTTTATATATACATCTATTCAACCCTGGCTCCTTCCTTCATTCAACATCTTCCTTTGTCCCTTAACTATTCATATACCCAGGTTTCAAGCACATAGTATATCTCACCAACATTATTAGTGTGGATGTTTAACCAGATTTTCTTATGTCAGGTTTGTCTTTTACCAAGTATGTCTCTGAATTATTTTGATAAGTACAGAGAAACAGAGTATCAAGGTCTGTTAGTTAATTGTTAATTAACAAACTAACCTATATATTCCTATACTATTGAATATTGAACATATTTTTAGTCATGCTAAAGGAATTTTTTTAAAAACTTGAACACCATTCACTATAGTAAACAAAGAAAACAAAGAGAGAAGTGCCCATCAGAGCAAGTCTTGGTTGTCACTGTTCACTCTCCTTTTGAGGTACTTATGCCATAAATGGGACTTAATTTTCATTGATGTTCTTCTTCTGCTGAGTTCACAAAGTGGTGGTACAACTTCTTGGTCTTGTTTAGGGGAACAATGTTTTATACTATTTAGAAATAATATTTTTATGGCCAGATTTTATTTACCAAGTTCAAAATAATTATGTAAGACAAGGCTCACATTTTACAAAGGATATAATATGATAATATATTTTTAGAAAATAGTGATACAAAGGCTCATATATTCTGTCCTTTCTTCATCCTCCAAGGTAAAACAATCACAGAGATAAAGTTAAGAAATGTATAGTTACTTCTTCAAATTTAATCCCATGTTGCTACCAGAAAAATCATGCTTAAACACAAATGTGTTTAAAAACCGATTTATGTCCCCTATAAACTTCAGAATAAATTCTAATTCAGTAAGACATACTACGTCCTTCAGTAGTATGCTTTGCTTATTTGCCAATACCTTTCTACCCCCAACTCTTGAAATGGCAAGTGTTTTATGGCTCAGAAATATCCTTTGCACTTCTATGCCTTCTGGTCTGCACATCTCAAGCTTCTTTTGCAATGAAGAGAAGTTAAGTCTTTTCTTCAATAGTAAACTCAAATATTGTAAAGTGAATGAATAATAAATTGGTTTTCTAAACTATTCCTCACATTCTCTGCCTCTGTCCTCTCTCCATGGTATCACCTTTTCCATGGGTACAATTTTATAAATTCCATGAATTAATCCCTTGCTATCTTTTTTCCTTTCCTCAAACTATTGCCTTTCCATCCCTCATTCTACCCAAAATAATGATTTCTTAACCTAAACAGATTAATCTACTTTCTCCTTGAAAAGTAGACTCTAGATTGCCATTATTTAAAGAATTTAGTGCAAAGTTCTTGGCACTCCAACCAAAAAACTTCCACAATATAATTTCAAACTGCCTTGCCAGTCTCAGTTTATGTATTCCTATGACACCAAAATAAATATTCCTCCATGAATTCAAATCTGAAGAAGCCTAGACTACTCATAGCTTTCCTGAGCACTTAAAAAAATCTCCATCATTGGTTCATCTTAAAATTATAGCATTGTTAAAATGCCATTCATTCTTCAAATCGCATCTTAAATGTTACCCGCTTCCCCAAATGACAAGGCTTGTATGATCTCTCAGAGAAGTAGAGATAATTTCCTTTTCTTAAAAAAGTGCATTTTAGGGATCCCTGGGTGGCGCAGCGGTTTGGCGCCTGCCTTTGGCCCAGGGCGCGGTCCTGGAGACTCAGGATCGAGTCCCACATCGCGCTCCCGGTGCATGGAGCCTGCTTCTCCCTCTGCCTGTGTCTCTGCCTCTCTCTCTCTCTGTGTGTGACTATCATAAATAAATAAAAATTAAAAAAAAAAAAGAGTGCATTTTATTATAGACTTTTTTTTTCACACCAGTCTTTCTACTTATGAAGGGTTTGGACTGATTACTATGCCGTTTTTCTGGAAAAGTGACTAATACATTAAATGTACTCTTCATTAAATGTAGGAGACAGAGAGAAAGAGACAAACAGAGGGACAGAGAAATAAAGACTATGAAAATGAAATAATAAATGTCTCCAGGAAGCTTCATTGACCAAAATTATTGAATTTTATTATTTTAGAAAAATACTTTCATAGGCTTATTTAATTCAAATTTTACAATTCTTCTGTCTTTTCTTCATATAAAATCAAGATGTAAGGATTTCAAAATATCCTTTTTTTCCAAGAATCTTTTTACTTAAAGTATGTTTCTGAGCTGTATTTCCCCTGAAGATTTCTGATACTGAGTGTGTGGATGTTTTTTCTCACACAACCAGTTCTCCCAGTCTCCAGACACCAATGGGTGTTATATACCTTACTTCAATTATGACATTTACTGTCTTGGGTTAGCACAGACCCCACAGTGTAAGGGCTCAGGCCCATAAGATTGTCCCCATTCCAAACTGCAATCACAAGTCCCAGTCACCTGCACCTCAGGAAGTTCTCATAACCCCCTCAATAATTTATTAGAACGGCTCACAGAACGCAGAGAAATACCTTATTAACATTTGCCAGTTTATTGTGAAGGACACAGCTCAGGGAGAGATGGAAGGGATGTGCAGGGCAGTTGTGGGGGTGCTAGGAATGGAACATCCATGTCCTCTCCAAGCACAACATCCTCCCAGCAATTTGCTGTGCTCACCAACCTGGAAACTTTTCACCAGTCAGGAAGCTCTCTAAACCCTGGTTAGGAATTTTTATGGCTTTTTCATTGGACATGCATAATTGATTAGATCACTGGTCATTGGTGATTGACTGAATCTCTAGCACCTCTTCCCTCCTCAGAGGTTAGGGGTGAAGCTCTAAGTCCCAACCATCAAATCACATGGTTGTTTCTCTGGCAAACAGTCCCCATTCTGATGCTATCTAAGGGACCCCCAAGAGTCACTTTATTCACATTACTCAGGTATAGTTGAAAGGGACTTATTACGAGTAAGAAAAGATGCTATCACTCTCATCACCTAGGAAATTCAGGGACCTGCCAGGAACCAGGGACAAAAACTCAACATATATTTCTTTATTGTCATGATTGCTTAAAACAATTATAAATGAAGTGTTTAATAATATTTGCCTATTTCAACCTATCTTTTGTCATCCAAATCAATTTCTAAAATCTTAATTGAGAATAGCAATAATAGCAACAGTCGAGGCTCTTTTATGTAGTTCTTATGGTGGGTCAGCTATCGTGAGAGTCCAGTCCTGCTCCGATGCCCTAAATTAAAGTTGTGGCGGCTACTCTGCACTATCACTCAGGCCCCTTCCACTGACTGAAGACAACATACAACACAAGAGGGGAGAAAAAGCAAGGCGGAATATCCTGTCCGCTTTGCTTATGGGCTTACTTCTACTGACAGATCAAAAGGCACAAATAGAAGAAGTCCTGTTTTTAATAAGTTCAAGAGTCTTTTTCCTTTTCATTTTTCTCCTTGTGAAACGAGTCACTTCTGTATGTGTTTTATGCTGTAGAAGTCTCTACTTCAGAAAACAACACAATTCTTTGTTATGCAAAAGTATTGGACTCTTATGCTTATTCTTATGTTTAAGCTTTTGCCTGCTTCTCACAAAACTGGCAGAAATAAAGAAGGTTGGATTCTTTTAAAGTTCTGCAGGAATTCAAATGAGCACATTCATAGATAATTTGAATTAGCACCTCTTAATGTTTTCCAAAATAAAGCTTTTCAAATTTAACTTCTTAAAACACACACAATTCTTATTTCACTAAAATAGTCATATGTGCAAGATATGCTGAGAAGATACTTTTTTTTTCCCCAAATGAATGTTTTCTCCATAAAAAGGGAGACAAACCAGGAGAGATTTAAACTCTATGAAACTAACTGAGGGTTCCTGGAGAGGATATGGGTGGGAGGATGAAGTAATTGGGTGATGAGCACTAAGAAGGGCATGCGATGTGATGAGCACTGGCTGTTACATGCAACTGATAAATTATTGAACTCTACATCTGAAACTAATGACGTACTATATAGTGGCTAATTGAATTTAAATTAAAAACAGTAACATTTTCAAAATCTGCTCCCCATCCACAACTTCTATGCAATACAAACAAGTGGTAAGTACTGAGTGATTTTCAGAGGAAGAAAATACTTGTATTAAGGACAGAATCACAGTTAGATGCTTGTCTGTACCTGTAGGAAGCTGTGTGACTTGGTTAATCACTATGAACTTCACTTCTCTCGTCCAGAAACTCTGAATGATTTGGTGAATTCTAGTGACCTTTCCAACCACTAAATGCTATAATCCCATTGTCCTAGTAACAGAAGGAAGGTTAGAATTCTAGATATATATATATAGTTAAAGATAAGGATAAACAGGCACCTGAGATCAACAGACCAACAATGCTCAGAATCCACATGAAGGGGTTATCACTACTCACCAGCAATGAAGTTTTGAAGCAGTGTTGCCATTTGGGTTAATTAGATCCCGCCCTCAGAGCAGTAGCGAAAGAGGTGGGGGGCAAAGGCAAATGAAAAATTAATTTTTTTTACTGCCTGCAGCCCATTGACAAGTCCTTGAAACAAGTAGAGTGACATTCCTTTAGGAACTCAGCTTGCCTCCATGTTAATACTTTGTTAAGGGCAAAAGACAATCTTTGCCAGACCCCTAGGATCTTGTGGATCTACTTTAACATATAACAATTCTTTTGGAAATTTCTTGTATCTCAACCTCTCAATATACATGTTGGCAATCATCCCCCAAGCACATAACCAACCCATCGATATACACCTGAAAGGTCTCTTGACTAAAATTTCACTAGACAGTATTAAATGTCGTATTCCTAACAATAGCTAACTCCCTCAAGGTCCTGGAAACCTTGCTTCCAAAATTTCTTAGAGCCTTGGCTACCCCCAAGCCCTCCCAACTTGAAAGTATATAATGGGCCACTCCTCATGACCCTGGTGCAGCTCTTTCTGCCCATGGGTCCTGTCCCCATACTTTAATAAAACCACCTTTTGAACCACATATCTCTCAAGAATTCTTTCTTGGCCATTGGCTTCGAACCCCAACATCTTTCCCACATCAGTGAAAAATACACTGGGTCAGAAATCCTTTACTCATAGGTTAGTCTGTGTTTTTAAGCAAAGCACTTTATACTGAAATCTCTGATTTATCACCTAAAACTTAGAAACTATCTTTTCCACAAAGGAAAAGCAAATGATAATATCATTTATGATGTGAAGTAGGGCTTGATTTATTAGAAATGATTTATAGAGAAGAAACAGAATCTAGTCATCTTCCCTTCCAGTTCAACCATATTAATGATGGGAATAATTCAACTTTCAAAGGAAAATTTTGGTCATGTCTAGTCTGGAATTTGAAACCTTGAAAATAGTCTCAGACTTTCTCCTTAAGGAAGATTTAACAAATGTAATTAGCATGGACATTTGAATTTTATGTAAATGTCCAGGAGCAGAGGAGGAATACAGCATACTTTAAAGAACTGAGCAAATTGAATCTCATAAATAAATGAATACTCCAAGATCCATTATTCCTGCTTTCCTTTTTTCCAAGAAGAGAAATAATTCTTAACATTAAAGAGATAGATCTTCCTCTGGCAAAAATCATTACTTTTTAGAGTAAATAAAAGCTAAGTGTTTCTAATTAAAAGTTAAATAAGGTAGGAATAAAATCTTGGTTTTAAAAATCCCACTTTTGCTGTTTGTTTCATTTTGTCAGCTATTATAATTGCTAAGGCAATTATAACATCATCTCATCTTTCTACAGCATGTCAGGTTACCGTCCATATGCTATTAAACACTGACAATAAGATGAAGAAAGTAAAAGAATGGCTCATTAAGTATCAGGGACTTTGTATATGATCAATAGTTGAGTAATTCAACAGAGTGTCTAAAAATCATGCACACAATTGACATCAGCCAATCACCTTCTTTTATTCCCCTCTATTCACAGGCTGTACTAGCTGCTTCACAGGACTCCTTCTGTCTCTCCATCAGATCTTGCTATAAATGTCTGTCACTGTCCATCAGTTTCAGCCTGTTCCCCACCACCACCTCTTATATCATTCCATCAGGCCCTTCTCAGTGTCACAAATTGCCCTAAGTGCAATCTTTTATAACCTTCTATCATTTAAAAGATTGTGTTTCATGAGTACTGTCCACACTTGCCATTCTGATGATGGTTTAAATATCAAATTGCATCCAGGAGGCACCAGAATGGGGCTGCCAGAAAGTGCATGCCCTGCATGCATTGCAAAGGCGCTTAGCTGGTGAAGACTTCCTCTAATTGCAAACCAGCTTAGTGTGCCATTCAAGTAAGAATAACATGATGTCTTTGAAAAGGAAGGCAGATTTAATGCCCTGTAATTCTCTCTCCTTTCTTAGGATGTTAAATTCCTTAGATTCATTTGAATCAAAAGAAAGCGTTAGGAGGGGAAAGCAGCCCTTTCAATAAAGCCTCCTAAATTTAGACCTCCACATTTGAGCTGTTCAATCTTGCTTTCTCAAACAATTAAGTTTTAATCAAAAGAGTGGGTGGCTTTACGGCAACTTCCAGCTTTGCATCACCAGCCAAGGAAATCACTGTAACTTATTTATCTTTCCCACTTTTATTTGTAAATTCCTATGCTAAATGGTTGTTTGGTATAGGAAGTGATGGCCATGGCCATATTAAATAATTTATTCCTCTAGGTGGCATTTGTATAAATTTCTACCTAAGAGATCAGTCACTAAAATGGAGAATAAAAAAAAGGGGGAAGTAGAGTGAAGCTTTCTGGAGTGTAAACCAGAGACTCCTTCTCTATGACCCCAAGCTCAACATCAGAACCAAATTATTCTCCTTCATAAATAGGCAGTGAGTTATGCATTCATTCCTAGAATCTGATTCTGTTATTAGTTTCAATAAATTGACCAAAGGACCCCCGGAAGCAACCAGGATTTCTATGGTTTCAGGGAATGTGGGTTGTCATGGAAACCCAACACCTCATTTGTGACATCCTGTTACCACTTGCAGTAGGCCAGGGCCAAAGAGCAGTAGCTCTACTTGCAATAGCATAGCTATTCATTTATTTAATTTTGTACAGAATAGCCATTTTTGCTTTCCCATGTGTTTGTCAAAGATTTTATTTCTGTGGTCTTTGAGATGATTAGAGTATTGAATCACTCAGTGGTAGACTAAGTTTTGACCCACATAAAAGCTTAATTCTATAAATTTAATGAGTTTAGTAGGCAACAGAACCCTTCTATTATGAGAAATCTACCATGAAAATTGGACAAAAATAAATTGAAGTTCTGGAGGTAGTAATAACCAAGACAACTCTGTAAAATCTCTAGCACTCTGGTTGCTGTTTTAAATCATATGCAATGTATGTACACATGTAATTTGACACATGTAAGTATATATTGTTTAAATGAGCATATGCCAATTCCCTAATGTGGATGAACAACATGATTTATTTTTATTTATCTCTCCAACATGACTATGAGTTTCCTTAATTGCAGACTATTGGATAATCCAAAGAATATGAGATCTAAGAAATTAGAAGACAGAGATAGATATTAAGACATCTTGAAAACTGAGAAACTATGGTGGAAGCCTGGATTTAGGCAAATGATGGACCCTTACAAGCAGATACAAATTAGAAGTACCTTTTTAAAATCTCAATCAAGGGTAAGTTTCTATGACCTCAGTTTTTGGAGCTCACCCAAAGAATATGACAATAGGTTGATCCATGAGCTAAACCTGGGCTGTCAGAGGCTCCTCATTGTTGTGCCCAAGATTACTATCTGAGAAACCACCAAGGAGCCGACACCGATGCAAACACACAAGGGTTTATTTACAAGCTCGAGCTTGGGTCCAAGTATACCCGACACAGCGGAGCAGGGACTTGGACCCAGAGGTGGGTTCCAGCTTAGTTTTATGGGCTGGTCTAGAGGAACTTCAGAAGGGGTGGAGGAATTTCTCAAGTTCTGTTTACATTCTGATATGGGGCTTTCAAGGGCATTAAGCTCTGTTCTCATTCTAATATGGGACTTTCTAGGGCATTAAGCTGTAAGCTGTTTTTTTCCTGTAACTGAAGTAATGTAAATTTTAGCTCTTATTCACAGGGGCCTGAGGTGGCTGTACTTGTGCTAATGCTGAACTTCAGGTGGAATGGCCTTAATTTTCTCAGCCTCCACACTCATCCCCTCTCCTGTCTTGGAATGTACACTGTGCTTGCCTTTCTAGTGCTAGAAGCTGCCCAAGTACACTGCATAGTATACATGACTGAACCTAGGTAAGACATCTTTGTAAACTTCTATAATTTGGCAGGCTGGTCAAAGATCTAATAGTTTTGTGGCCACTCAAGACAAGCCTTGTTTGTAGATTCCCTTTACTTATCAAACCTGCCATCTAGCAAGCTGAAGTAGTTTGCCTCTTTCTCAGGTCTCTCTCCATCCTCAATGTACAGGAGGGAGACACTTTTAGATTATACCTTAAAAGTGAGACAGAACGTAAAGACTGCTAACCCTGGGAAACGAACTAGGGGTGGTAGAAGGGGAGAAGGGCGGGGGGTGGGAGTGAATGGGTGACGGGCACTGGGGGTTATTCTGTATGTTAGTAAATTGAACACCAATAAAAAATAAATTAAAAAAAAAAGAAAACTAAAAAATAAAAAAATAAAAAAAAAATAAAAGTGAGCTCTTGACCATGTATCAGAAAATGGAGTGAGTGGATTAGAGCAGAAATGTTTCCTTTTCTGGATCAGCTATGATAGAGTTTTTACTGATAGTCCCCTAACATCTTGTTGATTTCTGCCAACCACACTGTTATTGGCTAGGTAGTATACAATCTTGGTTCTATGAGTCTTTAGAAATTCTGTACACTACAAAATACCCAAAAGTAAATATTTTCCTTTTAAACAATCCATATGTTTTTGGATTTACAGCTAAGAACCGTTATCAATATAATTGCCCTATTAAATGTATAGTTTGTGATGCTTAGGATATTTGTTTTTAATGAACAAGAAGAAATAATTTCAGAGTGAGAAACATTTTTGAATCTCCATTTTTCATTCTTTTACCAAATTGTATTTCAGCATTTTATTATACCACCTGGTATACTGATGTCCTACCTAGATTAAAAAGGGTAAACTATTGATTCCAATATGCCAATATAACTAAGAATCACTGGCCTAAATCAATCATCCAAATATGACTCACGTTAGACTCTCATCAGAGACTGAGCTTGTGAAACACAAAGTCTCAGGTACCCCTGATCTACTGAAACATTCCCCTTAGGTACAGACTAGGAATCTGTATATTTATTAAATTCTTCAGTTAACTATAATACTGCCAGATGCCAAGATCCAGTGTTTAGAAGCCACTGGCATAGAAAATAAATAATTTTTTTAGTGGGGCCTAATGTAGGTTCATTAAAACAACTTTATTCCCTTTCTTAAAGTATCAATAGATTACTCAAGCAAGGGAAAGCTGTCCAATCCTAGATCTGCACTTCAAAAAATAATATCTTATGAGATGTCTTATAATATTTTTGTGAAGAAGGTGGCTAAGTAAAGTTAAATGGAAAAATCAGTTGGATCATTTATTCAGTGGTTCAATGTCTATCATGAAAGATACTAATCAAAGGAATAATCACCTTCTAACAAAGATATTTCATCTATGTAATGATCAATATACTTTAAATTGTATTTGAGTATAAACAGTATTTAAATTCTTTCTCTTGCTACATGCTCACTGTTAGTTTAATAGGGACCCTGGTTCACAACATTTTCACTAGGGCCCTAGGCTCAAAGAATGCCACAATATCGGAAACCTCTGTTGGGATTGTGGGGATAATAGATATAGCAAGTTTTATATTGGCCTAAAGGATAATTATTTTTTTACTCTCAATACTTCTGCTGCCAAATGTGTAGAATTTTATTTTCTTCACACTAAACAATTCTGACAATAGCTATCTGGTGTTAGTGCAGACCACAGGTTAGGGGTTCAGTCCCACAAGACTGCCTTCCACTTCAGATGCCAATTGTGAATTCAGAACATCTATACTTCTAACAGGCGGTAGATAAGGGGTTCCCACAACCCCCTCCTTGGATTTGATTATTTGCTAGCATGGCTCAAAGAACTTAAGGAAACAGTTTACCTACCATCACCAGTTAATTATAAGGAATTTTAAAAAGAATATAAATGAACAACCAGATGAAGAGTTTCATTGGCAAGGTCTGGAATGATCCCAAGTATAGAAACTTTCTGTCCTTGAGAATTTGGGATATGCTACACTCCCAGCATATGAATGTGTTCACCAACCTAGGAGCTCTCAGAATTCTGAAACCTATCATTAAAAATTTTTATGGAGTTTCCATTACATAGGCAAAGTTGATTAAGTCAGACCATTAGTGATTAACTCGGTTTCCATCCTATCTTCCCCAACCCAAGGTCAAGGAGTGGAGCTGAAAGTTCCAATACTTTAATCATAGAGTTGATACCTCTGGCAACCTGCTCCCATTCTGAAACTATCAAAAGGCTCAACAAGAGTCCCAACATTGAAATACATTCAGATGTGGTCGAAAAGAACTCATTATGAAAAACAAAAGATATTCCTATCACCTCTAGCACTCAAGAAGTTACAAGAATTTTGAAAGCTCTGTCCTAGAAATCCCAGAGATTTATACCATTTGACCTTCATCCTATTGAATGACCAACTGCTGTGGTCATGCTTAACTTTGAGGAACTGGAGGAAAGCATTCTAAACTTAGAAGGATGTGCACTGAAATATGAGAACTTTCTATATTAAATAGATGGATCTTGTCCACATTTCAGGATTATTTAGTATTCAATCAAGATATTGAATCTTGAGTTTCATTCCACTTGATCTGGTAGTGAAAAAGAGTGAATAAAATATCAATCTTGAAAAAAAGGGAAGTATTTTGGATGATTGGGCTGAAGGACAAACTGTTCATCTATTCTTCTAGATCATTGTTTACCATATGGCTACACATTAAAATTGCCTGGGGAGTTTAAAAACTCAGATGTCCTGATCATACCACAAATCAATTAAATCAGAATTTCTTGGAGTGGGACCAGACATAATCATTTTTACTCAAATTCCTCAGGTAATTAGAATGTGCAGCCAAGGTTAAGAACTACTGGTTTAGATCAATGGTTCTTAAACCTGTGTTCATATGGGAATCATCTGTAGTGTTGTAGAATGTGGTAAAATTGTAGATGGGCAGTAGCCTCTCTTCTAGGCTCTATGTAGTAAAGTTATACAAAAATAGGTTTCAGTTGAATATCAGAAGCAGTTTTATTTATTTATTTATTTATTTATTTTTAAAAAGATTGTATTTATTTATTCATGAGAGACAGAGAGAGAGAGAGAGGTAGAGACATAGGAGAGGGAGATGCAGGCTCCATGCGGGAAGCCTGATATAGGACTCAATCCCAAAGTCCGGAACCATGCCCTGAGCCGAAGGCAGATGCCCAACCGCTGAGCAACCCAGGCATCCCCGGAAGCAGTGTTAAATAGAAAATGTTCCAGAGATAAAAGATTTCTTTCTGTAGTAATTAAGGACAGTCTTAGTGACTCATTGGCAGGGGCACTGCAGAAACACACTTCAAACAGGCCTGAGTACTAGCCCCACTTTTCCCTGGAAACTGGTCTTTCTGTCCCACTGCCAATATACTCTCACAAACAAGCATTATTTTTTGTTCACACCTAGTGAGAAAGCTTGAGTTTCCAGAAGAGCAGCTTAGGCCAGGGGTAAAGAGACAGGCAATATTATCCTCCATTAACAGCATCCTCATTTTCACTGGAGGTATCTTTAGAAGGTGTGTACACCCAGGAGGATATGCCACAATACACTCTGCTCCCTTTAGCTGATATGTGCCTTTTTGTATCTTTAGTTATATTACATGAACTGTTTTAAAAATTGTTTCACCCAGAAAATTTGATGTCCTTGTATCAATCACTGTCACTCTTAGGACAAATATGTAGATGCTGTGGAGGGGAGCCAGGTTTCTGCCCCACTTGATGATCTTTGAATCTAATAGTAATGTTAATTACACGTTTTTAAAATCTTGATTTCATTAACATTACATAAATATCTTATTCCTTACGTGTAAAATAGTGGGAGACTAACAACAGGGATTAGACTCTAGCTTCCACCACTAATTACCTTTATTAAGTCACTTAACCTCTCTCAGCATTGTCCTCCTTACTTGTAAAATACCAGTGATAACATCTAACACAGACACCATACTAAATGTAAAAGTCATTTTCATGATCTGAGTTCAGTAGGTAGTAGTTGTTTTCATGTCTTGCGTACATCAATTAAAAATAACTCTATGTGAGCCACTTACTCAATTATGTTTTATTCTAGATTGTTAATTCCATGAGGATTTTATATATTCTCCTTTGTATTATTTGTGTAGCATACAAATAGTTTTGAAACATTGATCTATGTTCCCCATTCTACTCCCCACCTTTTTTTCTCCAGTGATTATCCTTCCTCAATTGATTTGGTATTCTGCATTCATTCATTCATTCATTACACAGCATTCTGTGTCAAATAATCGGGTTGTCAAATTCAAGAACTTGGGCTTAAACATTACAGAAAAATTTTGGATGTATAAATAATGAACCAAAACAAATCTTTCCTACTACATATGATATCCTGGGTGGGGTAGTGAGCAAATCAGAGGGAAATCAGTAGATTGTATATATTCATGGCCTGCTGAGAAGGGGTACTATAGATTCTCCTTCACCCTAGTCAGACTCCCATTCTATTCCCAGATAGGTCTAAAAACACTACTACATCCCCTATAGTCTAGAAATTGTTGATTCTAGTAGTGAATTAACTAATATGCATCCAGAATGGTACTGATTATGTAGTAGGCTTGACAGTTGAAAACATAATCACTCATTTATTGGTATGCAGTTCAGATGAGAAATCCTGATTGTGAAAGGCTAGTCTACATAAATGGACAAAGACAGCCTCTAAGCATTTCCTGCAGCTCAAAAGTGGCATGAGAGCATCAGAATAATCCCATAAGGCCCCCAGACCTCAGAAGGCTTGACACTGGAATGAAGAGAGATTCAGGAATGGTATCTGTGAACTGAAAATTAAAGACTGATGGGAGCACCGTGCATCTCAGGAGACACCATAGTGGATGGATGACAAACAAGGACTACACACCTCCCCTAATGCCCAAGCCCCAGCCCTCTGCAAGAAACCTCTCCACCTCTTAAGGTCTGAGAAGGTAAGAGAAAATTCTGTGTGTATTATGGGTAAGCTCACAGCGGGAGAGTGGGAGAGAGGTGGTCAAGATAGCAATTAAGGTTTAGAAAAAGAAAGTTATTTTTCTTTGAGTTGTCACCTTGGATTTTTATCTGTTACACCAACTTTTGTTTTACTCATAAAGTGGATGTTTATTATAGCAGTGAATTGAAATGGTTACTGTAAAGGTATAAAGCTATCTTAGAACCAAGGTTCTCAAATAGTTGATGTTTTCTAATAAGAAAATACAATCCAAAAACCTTTATTTCATCTTAAACATGATAAAATTCTAGAAATATTTTACCCAAAAGGAAATTAATATATGGATGCACAATGTTGGTCAACATTGGAAATATGATATTCATACCATGGATTTTATTTCATAAATAATAAATTAAAGTCAATTTTATAACATGTAATATTTTATTTCTTTCTTTTTTTACACTGAAGATTAAAATATAGAGAACTAAAGAGAGTTTTAATATTAGAGAAATTATATTTCTGAATTTGGAAATAACTCTGACAATCAGTTCCATTAAGACTTTTTAGCTCTCTTCCATAGGAATATAAAAATGAAATAAAAGACTTTTATTAGTAATTATAGGGATATTAAACACCATTTGCTATAAATCAAAGCACATTAATGACTAATGTTCGGCAATATCTTCCCTCATGTCATATTTGGAGCAGAACTGATTTAAGTGAAGGTAAAAGTATGAAGTATGTGTAATAATTACTGAACTTATTAGAAAAATAATTCAGCAGTTGGGGAATTTAGACCATTATTTCAGATTCTTGCCAGTCTCTCCTCCAGTGAGTAGAAGCATTGAATCATTAGTACATTTCTCCATAAAACTGATTAATTTTGATAGACAGAACTAATTTTATGGTTTCCAATTTTGTGATGCCACAAAAAAGCTGTTTCCATTAGGAATCCTGATAGCTTGAAGAGTCAGCTTTGTTGTTTTTTTTCTTTTCTTTTAAGAATTAAATTCAGAATTCTTCAGTATCACTGATCACCAAATCACTTTTTCATTTACTTTTCTCCTGTTTTACTACTTGTTATTCCTCATTCATGAATGGTATTAATTATTTTTTCAGTTCAAATAATCTTCTACTTACACCTAACAGTAATATCTGAATTCATAAAAAAATGTAATTCGCCAAAATTTTTATGTGTATATATTATGTGTGGGTTTATGTATATAAATGTGTGTGCATATATATACATACACACTGGCTTCACTCATCCTCATTTATTAATCAAGGACATAAAGCGGTCATAGAAAGGTGAAGAGCAATACACAGCTGGGCTCTTGTAACAGAATATTCTAGAACTGACTAGGCATTCAATGATTCTTTTAGATATGTACTAAAGAGTTCAAAGATTGTCCTGTGAAAAGAGGAGAATTAGGTAATTTTAGGAATTATGAAGAATCTTCAGATTGTAATATATAATAAAATATAATCTACATAAGTTTTACTTTGAATAATCTTGGAAATTATTAACTTCTAAAATGTCTTTAATTGTAAATGAAGTACATCACCTACATACATATTTAACTCATTTTTTAAACCTAAACAAATATGTTTTTTGAAGCCAAAGTCAGTGGCCATTTGTCCATGCATCAGAAATGTAGTCATTGCTTACTTCCATGTACAATATGTAACTATACATGAAATAGGATAAGAGGTCTCAGTTTAAAGCTAAATCTATCATAATTATAATGATAGATGCATATATTAAGAAAATGGAAAGCTAAAAAAAAAAAAATCTTACCTTTTACTCCAAGGAATCAGAAGCAGAGGAAACATCAGGTCCAAACTCAGCAGAAGAAAGGAAATAATGAAGATCAGCCTGAAGATGGAAGAGAGACCAGAAAAATAATAGGATATTTCAACAAAATTAAGATTTGTTTTTTAAGATAAATAGGATGAACAAATCTTTATCTAGATTAATGAATAAAAAGAGAACACTTAAGTCATAAATGAAAGAGGAAACATTACCACTGACACTACAGAAATACATAGGATAATAAGAGACTGCTATGAACAATAATATATGAACAATTTGGATTAGCTAGTTAGAAGAAATGGATGCATTCCTATAAACATTCAACCCATCAAAACTGAATCAGAAAGAAATATAAAATCTGAGTATACTAATAACAAGTAAGGAGACTGATTCAGTAATGAAAATAAAATTCAACCAAAAATTTAAAGAATAATTAATGTCAATCCTTCTTGAGGTCTTCCAAAAAAATGAAGAAAGAATACTTCCAAACTCATTTTATGAGGTTAGCAGCATTTCCCTAATACCAAAGTTACGTAAGGACATTACAAGGAAAGAAAACTCCAGGACAATATCCTTGATAAATATACACGCAAAAATTCTCAACAAAATATTAGTGCACTGAATTCAACAACACATTAAAAAGATAATATATAATGACCAAATGGGATTTATCTTTGGGATACAAGAATGGTTCAACATGTGCAAATAAATAAATGAGATACACCACATTAAAAGAATGAAAGATAAAATCATATAATCATTATGATACGCAAAAGAAATATTTGACAAAACAGAAGACCTTTTTGTGTCTACTGATAGGTATATTCATATATTTCCTTTGTATACTTAACAAATCGGGTATACAAGGAACATATTAAAGCCATATATAACAAACTCACAGTTAATATTACACTCAACAGTGAAAATTTGAAAGCTTTTTCTCTAGCATTAGAAATAAGACAAGGATATCGACATTTGACATTTTTATTCAAAAGAGTACTGGAAGTCCTAGCTAAAGCAATTTGATAAGATAAAAAAAAAATAAGGGGCACCCAAATTGGAAAGGAAGGAGTAAAATTGTCATTATTTGCAGATAATATAATCAGATATATAGAAAATCCTGAAGACTCAATAAAAAAACTGTTGGAACCAATCAAAGAATTCAGTAAAGTTTTAGGATATAAAATTAACATAGAAATCAATTATGGCCCCATAAATTAACAATGAAACATCTGAAAAAGAAATAAAAAGCCCATCGCATTTACAATAGCATAGAAAAACCCAATAAAATACCTAGGAATAGATTTAACTAAGGAAGTGAAAGATCTATTCAATGAACACTCAAGACCCCAATGAAAGAAACTGATGAAGACAGAAACAAATGGAAAGATCTTCCTTGTTCATGGATCAGAACAATTAATATTATTAAAATGTCCAGAGCAGTCCAGGTGGCTCTGTGGTTTAGCGCCGCCTTCTCCCCACGGCGTGATCCTGGAGACCTCCGACCGAGTCCCACCTCGGGATCCCTGCATGGAGCCTGCTTCTCCCTCTGCCTGTATCTCTGCCTCTCTCTCGCTCTCTCTCTTTGTGTCTCTCATGAATAAATAAATAAAATCTTTAAAACAAAACAAAACAAAAAGTAAAATAAAATGTCCATAATACACAAGCCCTTTATAGATTCAATAAAATCCCTATCAAATTTCTAATGATTTTTTATGGAAATAGACAAAAAAATCCTAAAATTTGTATAGAACCACAGAAGACTCCAAATAGCTAAAGTGATCCTGAGAAAGAACAGCAAAGTCAGATTTCCTGATTTCACAGTACATTACAAAGCTATAGTAATTAAAATACTATTGTATTAGCAAAAAAACAAAAATATAGACACATAGACCAGCATCAAGAACCTGGGAATAAACTCTTGCATATATGCCCAGCTAATATTTGACAATGGATCCAAGAACATTCAATGGGAAAAGGATAGTCTCTTTCACAAATGACATTGGGAAAACTGGATAAGTATATGCAGAAAAATGAAATTGGGCCCTTCATTTATGTCATTCAAAATGGAGTAAAGACTAAAACATAATGCTACATAAAACTCCTAGAAGAAAATGTAGATGTCAAGAATGTTCTTTGACATTAGTTTGAAAAATGATGCTTTGTATATGACATCAAAATCACAGGCAACATAAAAACAAAACAATAAACAAAATGAAAGGGTAACCTACAGAATAGGAGGAAAATATTTGTAAATGTTATATCAGATAAGTGGCTAATATCCAAAATACATAAGGAACTCATAATTCAATAATAAAAAACAACCTGAATAAAAAAAATGGACAAGGGACCTAAATAAACATTTTTCCAAAGAAGATATCCAAATGATCAACAGGTACACGAAAAAGATGCTTCAAGTCACCAGTCATCAGTGTAATGCAAACCAAAACCACAAGGAGATACCACCTCATACCTGTCAGAATGACTAATATCAAGAAGACAAGCTATATAGCAAGCGTTGACCTGAATGAGGACATAATGGAACCCTTGAACATGTAAAAGGAGAGTAGAATGGTGGTTAACAAAAAAGAAAAAAAGAAAAGAAAAAAAGAAAGAATGGTGGTTAACAAGGGTTGCAGGGTGGGGATACTGGTGCTGGGGATGCTATTAAGGGTATAAACTTGACAACTACACAGATAAGTCCTAGAAAGTGAATGCATAACATAGTGATTACAGACAATACTATAAACTTGAAAGGTGCTAAAAGACTAAATCTTGACAATTCCCAACATACACACACACACAGTGATAATTATGTGATGCACTAGAGGCGTTAGTGGGCACTACGATGATGATCATATTGCAATATATAAATGGTTCCTAGTTCAGCCTTGAACCAGGAATACCTAAAACCAACACACTATGGATTCCTATGGGAAGACCTCCAAGATGACAAATTCAAATACAAAATACATCAAGAAGCAATCTTATATAAATATTTGCAAACATATACTTACTTTATAGGCTAGTATGTCCTCTAATGCAAGAGGTTAATCATTTTCTCATGTCCTGAGATACTAGAACAATCTGTAATGTATAATGAATGGATATCAAAAATATATAAAGATAATAAAGAAACCCAAAACCTTAGAAAAAAATAACAGATTAAATAGAATTAATAGGCATTGAAAAAAAAAAGGAAAATCGTCAAAAAAATAAACAAAGTGAAGAACAAAAACAACATTTAACACAGACAGGTTGAAATTGAACTGAGGTTATTACAATTGACACTAGTACGAAAAGAAAGGGAGATGGATAATTTTATCAGATAAAGCATTGATAATTTAGACTACTGTATTTAACTGAATTGTTATATGTACTAGTAAAGGGTACAACACAGAAATGAAGTGCCCATTTGAGTGAGGGGGAAAACCACACAAGCAAGCCCTCTAAAAGGGCCAGAATTTCGGTGATTAATAATCGCTAAAGCAAGGGTGAGCATTGGTGATGAAAACAGGAGAAGCTGAAATCCAAAGAAAAAGAGATGAGAAATCCACATCCTTGCACCAATCAAATGCAATCAGCCCTTTGGAACCATGGCCAAAGGCAGAATGTCTATTTCTGTGAGACTAGTATCAGATCTGCTATAAATGTCTGCTAGAAGTAAAAAAGGAAACCACTCGGTCAGAGCTCTTTTATACGTGTTCAATTTCTTTTTCTGGGTATGGGCTATTCAGTTATTTTACTTCTCAGGTCAGGTTTGATAAGTCCTGTTTTTCAAAGAATATTCCCATTTCATTTATCACATTTCTAAAATATTTCTTTATAATATACCCTCATTTACTAATGTCTATGGCACTTATACTGATATAATCCTGATATTGAGATTTTGTGTTTACTATCTTTTTTTATGCTGAATAATCTTGCTAGAAGCTTAGCAATTTTTAATCTTAAAAAAAAAACATTGACTTTGCGAATTTTGTCTACTGTTTGTTTTCCATTCCTGTTTGTGTGTTTAATTGCTATTCTCGGCCTTCTGGTTACTTTGGGTTCAGTTTGCTTTGGTTTTCTACCTTTCTGGTAAAAAAAAAAAAAAAAAAACATAGGAAATTACTTTTTTTTAAAGTTTAAGTTCAAGCTAGTTAACATATAGTGTACTATTGGTCTTGTGAGTAGTATTTAGTGATTCATTGCTTATATATAACATTCAATGCTCATCCCAACAATTGCCCTCCTTATTACCCATCACCCATTTAGCCTATTCCCTGACTCCCTCTCCCCCACCCATCCTCAGTTTGTTCTCTACATTTAAGAATCTTTCATGGTCTGCCTTCCTTTCTGTTTTTATCTTATTTTTCCTTCATTTCTCCTATGTTCGTCTGTTTTGTTTCTTAAATTCCACATACGAGTGAGATCATATGATATTTGTCTTCCTCTGACTTATTTCTTTTAGCGTAATACATTCTAGTTCCATCCACATTGCTGCAAATAACAAAATTCCATTCTTTCTGATTGCTGACTAATATTCTAATATATATCGCATTTTCTTTATCTATTCATCAGTTGATAGATATTTGGGCTTTTTCCATTATTTGGCTATTGTTGATAATGCTGCTACAAATATTGGGATGCATGTACTCCTTCAAATCAGCATTTTTGTATCCTTTGCATAAATACTTAGTAGGGTAATTGCTGGGTCATAGGGTAGCTCTATTTTTGTCTTTTTGAGGAGCCTCCATGCTGTTTTCCAGAGTGGCTGCACCAGTTTTTTTGCATTCCCACAAAGAGTATTAAAAGGCTTCCCTTCCTCCATATCCTCACCAACATCTACTGTCCCTGACTTGTTAATTTTAACCATTTTGATGAGTGTGAGATGGTATGTCATTGTGGTTTTGATTTGTATTTCCTTGCTGATGAGTGATGCTGAGCATTTTTTCATACATGTTAGCCATCTGGATGTCTTCTTCGGAAAAGTGTCTATTCATGTCTTTTGCTCATTTATTAACTGGATTATTTGTTTTTTGGGGGGTGTTGAGTTTGATAAGTTCCTTATAGATTCTGGATACTAACCCTTTATCGGATCCGTCATTTGCAAATATCTTCTACCATTCTGTCAGTTGCCTTTTAGTTTTGTAATAGATAATTACATTTAAATATTTTTCCTTTCTTATATAGACATTTAGAACTATAAATTTCCCACTAAACATTGCTTTAACTATATCAAACCAGTCATTTTGTGTGAAAGATTTACTAATTTTCCCTATGATTTCTTTTTGACTCACAAGCTATTTAGAAGTTTGATATGTAATTTCTAAATACTTCAGAACTTTCTGGATAACATTGTTATCTTTTGTAATTTAATGCTACTATACAGAACCCTCTGAACCTTGCATTCTTTTGAATTTTATTGAGATTTATCTTTTGCCAAACATGTCTGTTCCACATTCACTTGGAAAGAATATGTAGTTTATAGTTGTGGAGAGTAGAGTTCAATTATGCCAATAGATCATGTTGATTGATGGTTTTGTTGAGATTCCCTATATATTTCCTGAATCTGTCTAATTTTTCTGTTGCTGATGGAGGGACACTAAAATCTCAATCTACGAATTTTGTATTTGTTTATTCCTTTGGCTCTATAAGTTTACATTTATTTATATTGAAACTTGATATGCACACACTTTTTTTGTCTTTCTCATAAAATTTCTGATTTATCATTTTGAAATTATTCTTTTAACTATTGCAGTGCACTGTTTTGACATTTATTTAATATGCTGCATGACTTCTTTGATGCATACTCTTTTTATGATATAATACAGTAAAATATGGTATAATTTTTCTATATCCTTACTCTTACCTAACTTTCAAGTGCATTTTAAATAAATATATGTTATTAAATCTTTCCCTCACCAATGGAACAATTTCTATATTTAATTTAAATGCTTCATCAATTTATATTCAATATGAATATTTATATATTTGCCCATTTTGCTTTTACTCCTCTGACGCTCATTTTCTGCCTTTATTGTAATTAATCAGATGTGTTAAATAATTTCACTTTATCTCCTCTCAGCTTCCTAGTTATGATGCTTTTTAATATGTTTATTTATATATAAATATATATCTTTCTTATATGTTTGGAAGAATTCCTCAGGTAAAGTATAGGGGCTTATAATTTTATTGAAAGAATATTTTTAATAATATTTTTCATTTCTTAAATATACAGGAATAGTCATATATTCATCTCATTGTAATTTTTGGTAAATTATAACAAGAACTGCACCTATTTCATTTGCTAAATTTATTCATGTAATATTTTCGAGTCTTTTTCACAAGATTTTTAGTGATTTATCCTTTTTTTTGAACTATTATTGATAGGTGGTATTTCACTTCTTTCTTTTATTGCTCAGTTTTACTAGGAGCTGTTCATTTTATTAATTTTGTCAAATAACCACCTCTTGGAATTTCTGATTTTCCATATTATGAATTATTTTCCATTTTAATAACTTCAGCTTTTATTTTTTATAATTTCTATTTTCTTGAGGTTTATTTATTTTTTTTTTAAACATGTTTTTTTTTATTTTTCTATTTATTTATGATAGTCACACACAGAGAGAGAGGCAGAGACACAGGCAGAGGGAGAAACAGGCTCCATGCACCGGGAGCCTGACATGGGATTCAATCCCGGGTCTCCAGGATTGCGCCCTGGGCCAAAGGCAGGTGCCAAACCGCTGCGCCACCCAGGGATCCCTTCTTGAGGTTTAATATTTCTAGATTTTTGCAAATGAAATTTAAATATTGATTTTTAATTATTTCTTCTTTTATAACTTATCTATTAAAAGTGATATACGCTAGCTGGGGGCATCACAATCCAGGCTTCAAGTTATATTACCAAGTTGTAGTGATCAAAACAATATGATACTGGCACAAAAATAGACACATAGATCAATAGAACAGAATTAAAAAAAAAATAATCCAGTTCAAAATGGGCAGAAGACATAGACATTTTTCCACAGAAGATATCCAGATGGCCAACAGACACATGAAAAGATGCTCCATGTCATTGATCATCAGGGAAATACAAATCAAAACTACAAAGGCAAAGACTGTCAGATTAGATAACATTTATTTAGTTTTTACATGAAATCGACTTTAAGTGAGAAGACAGAAATAAAAAAAATGTAAAAGGATGAAGAAAGATATGCCATATTAGCTCTAATCTATAGAAGAAGCTTATATAGCTATATTGCTATCAGATATAATAAAGGAAAATACATTAGTAGGGATAAACAGGGTTATTTTATGATGATAAAAGTTCAATTTTTGAAGAGCACACACACTGTTAAATGTTTATGCATGGTAATAGAATTTTGAATTATATGAAACAAAAGCTAATAAAACTGTTAGGAGAATTAAATAAATCTACAAGTATACCAAAGATTTAAACTCATAGGCATCCCTGGGTGGCTCAGCAGTTTGGCGCCTGCCTTTGGCCCGGGGTGTGATCCTGGAGTACCAGGATGGAGTCCCACATGGGGCTCCTGGTATGGAGCCTGCTTCTCCCTCTGCCTGTGACACACTCTGCCTCTCTCCCTCTCTCGCTCTATGTCTATCATAAATAAATAAACAAATCTAAAAAAAAAAGGATTTAAACTCATAGTTTCAATAATTTATTAAACAAATGTTTGGATTTAGAAAACATGAAAACGTTATGGTCCAACTTAATCAATTGACGTTTATAGAACACTTCATCCAATAACAGGAGAATACACATTCTTTTCATATTCACACAAATCAATTACAAATGATATGACCTATCATATCTTATTCTATCATATAATATCATATTATATCATATAACTATGACCTATTGATTATTTGTTTATGGAAAGTCCCCAAATGAAAAAACACTTCTAAATAATATATGGTACAAACTTATATTTAAAGTATATATTAGAGGGGCTCCTGGGCAGCACGGTCATTTGAGCATGGACTCTTGGTTTCAGCTAGGGTCCTGATCTTGGTGTCCTGGGATCAAGCTCCGAATGGAGCTCTGCATTCAGTGTGGAGTGGTCTGCTTAAGATCTTCTCTCCCTCTCCTGCTTATGCTGTCTCACACACTCTTTCTTAAATAAATAAATAAATCTTTTAAAAAAACAGAAATCAGAACGTATTTGAAATAAATTAAAATGAAAACAAATCATGTAAAAATTTATGGGATTCAGATAAAGCAAAATTTACTCAGTCAAGTGTGAAGTTTATTGCATTTAATTTTTAACACTATTATTCAAAAGAATAATCTCTAATCAATGGTCCCCATTTCTACTTTAGGGAACTACAAAAAGAAAAAAAAACTAAAACCCCAAGAAAGGAAAGAGAAGATATACAGATTAGAGTAGAAACCAAAGAAGTAGAAGACAAATAGTCAACAAATTGTTGAAGCCAAAAGCTGGTTCTTTGGTAAGGTAAATAAAATTGATAACCCGAGTCAGACTGATCAGGAAAAAGAGAAAAGACACAGATTTTCAAAATCATGAACTAGAGAGTTGACATCACAATAAATTCTATAGATATTAAAACGATAATAAGGGATTATTTTGAATTTTTAAAACATTTAATAAATAATATTTTATTTTATTTATTTTTTAAATATTTTATTTATTTCAGAGAAAGAGAATGAGAGGGGCAAAGGGCAGAGGGAGAGGGAGAAAGAGAAGCAGGACCCCTGCTGAGCAGGGAGACTGATGTGGGGCTGGATCCTAGGACCTGGGATCATGACCTCAGGCAAAGGCAGACGCTCAACCGACTGAGCTACCCAGGTGCCCCAATGAATAATATTTTAGAATAGTTTTATATTTACAGAAAAGTTACAAGAATATTATAGAGACTCTCCATATATGCCACAACCAGTTTAATAATTAAAATTTTGAAAAAATGTTTAAAGATGGATTCCTCCTAAATATAGGGAAAGACGATATTTTTTTTTAAAGATTTTATTTCTTTATTCATAGAGACACACAGAGAGAGGCAGAGACACAGGCAGAGAGAGAAGCAGGCTCCATGCAGGGAGCCTGACGAGGGACTTGATCCAGGGTGTGCAGAATCACGTCCTGGGCTGCAGGCTGCGCTAAACCGCTGCGCCACCGGGGCTGCCCAGGAAGATATTTTTTAAATCCACAACACTGAGGGAAGTGCCTGGTATAAATTAGATCTTCAATTAATGTTTTTAATTGAGATATAATTGACATATAACATCACAATAGTTGCAGATGTATAACATAATGATTGAACATTTTGCAAAATGATCTCCACAATAATCCTAGTTAACATCCATCGCCATATGTAGTTACAATTTTTTTCTTGGGATGAGAACTTGTAAAATATACTCTTTTAACAATTTCCAAATATACAACTCAGTATTATTAACTATAATCACTATGCTGCATATATGAGTTTATTTTTGTCTTTTTTTTTTTTCCATGTAGGCTCCATACTTAGTGTGGATTCCCACTTGGGGCTTGAACTCACAACCCTGAGATTAAGACCTAAACTGAGATCAAGATTCGGACACTTAACTGACTGAGCCACCCAGGCACCCTTGTCTTTTTTTTTTTTTTTTTAATAATTTACATACAAATGAGATCATGTGGTGCTTGTCTCTTTCTGTCTGACTTACCTCATTTAGCATGAGGTCCTCAAGGCCATCCATATTGCCACCAATGGCAAGATTTTCATCTTTATTCTGGCTGAATTATATTCTTTTGTGTGTGTGTGTGTGTCTTAGCAGGCTCCATGCTGAGAGTGGAGTCTGATGCTGGGCTCTATCTCATGACCCTGAGATCACGACCTGAGCCAAAATCAAGAGTTGGGCTCTTAGCTGACTTGAACACTCGGGTACTCCTATTTTTAATTTCTTGAGGAATCCCCATACTGTTTTCCTTGGTGGCTGTACCAATTTACATTCCCACCAACAGCACACAATGGCTCTCCTCCATTTGCTCAGGAACACTTGATATTTCTTGTTTGGTTGGTTGGTTGTTTATTTGATAATAGCCATTCTTACAGATATGAGGTAATATTTCATTGTGGTTTTGATTTGCATTTCCCTGATAATCAATGATGTTGAGCAACTTTTCATTACCTGTTGGCCATCTGTATGTCTTTTCTGGGGAAAAAAATGTCTATTTAGATCCTCTATTTATAAAGTTGAGTTGTATGTATTGTATGTATTGAGTTGCACTAAGTTGTATGAGTCCACCATATACTTTGGATACTAACCACATATCAGATATATGATTTGCAAATATTTTATTCTATTCAGTATGTTGCCTTTTCATTTTGTTGATGGTTTCCTTTGCTGTACAGAAGTTTCTTGGTTTGATGTAGCCCTACTTGTTTATTTTTGCTTTTGCTGTCTCTGCTTTGGGTATTGCATCCAAAAGCTCATTACCAAGACCTATGTCAGGAGCTTACTACTTATATTTTCTTGTACAAAGTTTATGGATTGGGTCCTAAATTCAATTTAATTTATTTTCAGTTAATTTTTTAAGGTAAGATAGAGATCTAGTTTTATTCCTTTGTATGCAGTTGTCCAGCTTTCCTAACACAATTTATTGAAGAGACTATCCTTTTCTTATTATACATTCTTGGCTCCTATGTTGTCAATTAATTGACTGTATTTGCATGGGTTTAGAGGGCTGTCTATTCTGTTCTATTGGTCATTGTATCTATTTTTATGCCAGTATCATACAGTTTTGATTAATATAGTTTTGTACTATAGTTTAAGCTAGGAGCATGATGCCTCTAGCTTTATTCTTCCTTAAGATTGCTCTATTTGGGATTCTTTTGTATTTTCATAGAAATTTTTGAAATTTTTTTCTATTTCTGTGAAAAATGTCATAGGAATTTGATAGAGATTGTGCTGAATCCGTAGACTACTTTTGGTGGTATGGACATTTTGACAACATTAGTTCTTCCAATCTTTGAGCACTAAATTTTTTTTTCCATTTATTTGTGTCTTCTTCAATTTCTGTCAAAACATCATAGTTTTTAGTGTGCAGGTCTTTACTTCTTTGTCCAAATTTATTTCTATATAGTTTGTATATAATTGTGAAATTATTTTCTTAAATTTTCTTTCTGATAATTCATTACTAGCATATAGAAATGCAACAAATTTTTCCTATTAAGATTTTGTATCCCATTACCTTAATGAATGCATTTATTTTTGTAACAGTATATGAGTGGAGTATTTATGGTCTCTCTATATAATATCACGGCACCTGGAAATAATGATTTTTTTAAATTTCTTCCTTTCCATTTAGGCTGCTGCCTTTTACATTTTTTCCCTTGCCTAATTGCTCTGGCCAGAACTTCCCAATACTATGTTGAATACTATGGTGGGAATGGCCAACTGTGTCTTGTTTCTTATCTTCCAGCTTTTCACCAAAGAATATGATGTCATCCGTGGGTTTGTTAAATAAGGCTTTTATTATGTTAAGGCAGATTTATTCTACACCTACTTAGTTGAGAGTTTTGAACATTTTATGACAACTTACATAAAATTATCCAATTCTTTGAAAGTCATTAACTAGTAAAACTTACCCAGGAATAAAGAAATAACCTGAATGTCCCAAATCTGTTAAAGAATTTGAGTTTGTAGGTTGAACTTTTCAACAAAGAAAACTCCAAGCCCAAAAGCGTTCACTACAAAATTCTACTAAACCTTAGAGACATAAATAATTCTTAATCAATAAGTCCTTTCAAAAAATTAAAAAAAGGAATGACGACTTCTCTATGAAGCCAACATAATTCTGACATGAAAACGAACTACATATCAGTATCAAATTCAAAGTACTCAAGAACACAAATTCAAGAATTCTTAACAAAATTCATCCAGTTGAATACAACTATTTGTAAAAAGTAGGCTTATCATGGAGCTGCTGGACTGATTTCAAAAATCTATCACTGTATTTCACAACATTAATCTCAACATATTCAGGAAAATCATTTGTCAACATGTAACATCTATTCTTGATAAAAATATTTCAGCAAACTACAAAAAGAAGAAAATTTCCTCAACCAGACAATGGGCTTTAATGGAAAACCTGTCAGCTAACATTATACTTATATAGTGGAGGTACAAATCTCTCCTCTCACTGCTTTAACATTGAGCTGAACATTGTAGCCATTGCAATAAGGTAAATAAATAAATAAATAAATAAATAATAAAATGAATAAAATTAAAGGCTTTCAAACCAAAAAGATATGACTAGTTAATAAATAATATGATCATTTATGAAGAAAATCCTATGGAATTTACAAAAAAAAAAAAAAAAAAGAAGCCCTACTAGAATAAGTAGCTGAGTTTCAGTGTGTGTACAGGATCCTAGATCATTAAACAAACAAAAAACAACTGCGATTTTACAAAATACAATTAATCAGAAATTTAAAGTGCAAAAAGAAAAACAACAACATACCATTTACAACAGTATTAAAACTATGAAATAATTAGGAATAAATATGATAAAAGATGTTTTAGGTTGAAAACTAAAACATAATGCTGATATAAATTTAAAATAACAAATAAATGGAGAGATAAACTTTTTATGGATGGCAGAGTCAATATCTTTAAGATGTCAAACCTCTTCAAATGAATTTCTAGATTCAACATGATATCAATGTCGGGATGCCTGGGTGGCTCAGCGGTTGAGTGCCTGCCTTAGGCCCAGGGCATGATCCTCGAGTCCTGGGATCCAGTCCCACGGCGGGCTCTCTGCATGGAGCCTGCTTCTCCCTCTCCCTATGTCTCTGCCTCTCTGTGTGTGTATCTCATGAATAAATAAATAAAATCTTAAAAAAAAAAAAAAAAAACATGATATCAATGTCCCAGCAGGGACTTTGTTATAAAAATTGAGATGCTGATCCCAAAATTCTTACGGAAATGTAAAGGGGGAAATAAAACACATTGTAATAAAAAAGAACAAAATTGGAAGGATTACATTAACTTTAACACTTACTATTAAAGCTGTAATAATCAAGACAGTGTTATATTGGCATCAAGCTATTCAAATAGATCATTGGAATAGGAAGAAAGTGCAAAAATACATTTATACAATCAATTTAGTTTTGTTAAAGGAAAAATGTCATTCCATTACCTGATAGACAGTCTTTTCTACAGTTGAAATAATTAACTGCTCCATGAAAAAAAAATTGATCCCTAAAAAAAAGAAAAAAAATTGATCCTTAATTTTAATCACATAAAAAATTAACTCAAGATGCATCATAGCCCTAAATAAAAACTTAAAACTATACTACTAGAAGAAAATAAATGAGTAAATGTTTGTAATCTTCACTTAAGCAACAATTTTTTAGTTGCAACACCAAAATCACTGCCTTTCAAAGAAATAATAAATAAATAAAAATTTGAGTTTATCAAAATAAATGTTTTTCTCTTGAAAATATACTATTAAGATAGAAAAGACAAGCAACAGACTAGGTGAAAATATTTACATAGCACATATTTAATAAATGACTTTACCTAAAATATATGAATAAAATTCAAAACTCGGTACTAAGAAAATAAGCCAAAAAAAAATGGACAAAAGATTTTTCACCAAAAAAGGATATGCTTATATCAGATAACCACATAAACAATATTCAACATCATTATTAGTAAGGAAATTCAAATTATAAAAATTATATGCCATTGCATTCCAGTCGAATATCTAACATTAAAAATTGTTTGTACCAAGTTTAAGAAAGAGTGAAGCACAATTAGAATTCCCTTACACAGCTAGTGAGAAAAAAGAATGATTGATTGAACTACTTTCAAAACTAGATAGCCAGTTATAAACATATTCCTACTATATGACCTGGTCTTTCTATTTCTTGGCATCTATTCAAGAAAAATAAATGCATGTGTCCATCCAATGACTTGTATACAAGTTTTCATAATGATTTGTTTATAATGGCCCGAAATTGGAAACAACTCCAGCATCAAAAGGTGAATGTATAGGCAAGTTATGGCATATCTGTACAATAGAATACTACTCAGCAATAAAATTGAATAAATTATTGGTATACCTAAAAAATTTGGATGAATCCCAACCTAGTTACAATGAATTAAAAAAGCATGCAAAAAATGAGTTCATAATGTTTCATTTCACTTTTATAAAAGTTCAGAAGATACAATCTTCTTTCTAGGGACAGCATATCAATGATTGCATGGCTAAGGGGCATGAAGGAAGAATCACAAAAGAAGGAGAATTTTGAAGGTCATATTTCTATTTTCTTGACTTTAGTGATGATTTCACAAGCCTATGCATATGCCAACATTTATGAAATTGTGCACTGTAAAATGTGTAGTGCTTTATATTTAAGTTATGTCTTGATAAACTAGACTCATCCACTAAAATATCCCTGGTCTAAGGATTTCACTTTTTTCTGCGCATGCTCTGCCTTTGATAAAGGATATAAGGATGCATATTTTTGTCTCCTTTATATTCCTCTACCCTCAAAATAAGAGTCTGGGCTTGATTTTTAGTTTCAATATTTCCTGAAGCTGAAGATAGGGCCTATCATCAAGGAGCTCTGACTTTCAGAGTGTGCCTTAAACTGGCAATTAATTCCCATAAGCCCATCAATTTATTTTTGCAAGTCTCCAATGCCATCAAAATGGGGCTGTTAAGTATATATTTATGTCATGCTGATTAAACATCACAGCTATCTGTTCTCCTAATGACCTGCCCTTCACTTGCCTCTCACCTCAATTAACCACAGGTGAAAATTTTAGTGATTTTTGAGGCTACTACATGCTAGGATAATAATTAAAATGGTGCCCATCAAGAATGGGATCTTACTGGTTTCAGATGAGTAGGCAATCCAAGACCCAAGTCTCATCCTCAGTGTCTGCTTTCTAGTACTATTTGTAGAACTCTTGGGTTAGCTCAAGTTCTCCAGAAAACAGCTCAAAACAAAACTTACATGCTAAAACATTATTGTAAAGGGCAGGCCCAGAACAGCAAAAATGAAGGAAATGTAAGTAAGGCATAATAAGATAGGAAAACAAATACCAGATGGCATATTATAAAGCTAGTCATTACTTCACCAAGAAACACAGCATGCCTTCTAACAGGTGCGTGGAAAACTAAGCTTAAGGCCCACCCAGTGAAGGGAACATTGAGGAAGCAATTTATCCATTGACTTCTTGTCTTCTTTGACACACCTTACCCACACACCCACATTTCCAGGTGGTGTCACATAGCTTCTCAGACAGCAACTAGGACACTGCATTATATCTTTGTACTGTGGACCTGTATGTGAAAAAGTAATGGGAGAGACCAGAAGCTCTCACCTTCAGATGATAGAAACTCACAGGCCTCAGGGCCATTTACCATAGCAATGACTGGGCAGAGAATGGCCAACCGTCAGGAAAGCATTCGAGGCTTTCAAGATGACTACAACCTAAAACAAGCACTCAAAACTAGGCACAGGGCCAGGCACAGAGCATATGCACTCTTGTAATTCACACATATTTTCTAGATCTTTAGATCACTTCACAATTTGTTGTCCTGCCAGTAGCAGCATCTATTTATTTGCTTCCTTGCCACCTGGTTCCAGACTCAGCAAGCCAGCTTTTCTTTATGGAGTCTCATCTGTGTTCTTTCTAGCCTGGCTGAGATCCTGACATTGTTTTTGCTTGCCTGCTACTTTCTCTTTTCCTTGAACTTTCTTGTGCTACAGGTTACAAATTTCTGATATAAACCACTTCCATAACCTTTAAACTTTCTTGGTTTCTGGGCAATAACATGCATTCCACTATCTACCGATTTCTATCATCTATCTATCATCCATCTATATCTAGTTATTTTTAAATTCAGTACCACCAACAGCTAAACAAAGTTATTTTTCCCCTCCTTTCTCTGCTAGCCATAGTCAAGCCTAATTTAATTTTTATTTTTTAGAATAATATATCAGACCTCAAACCCCATGACTGCTTCTTCTTGGTTAAGCTTCAGGAAAAGGATATTTAAAATCCCTACCTGATAGATCAGTATTCTGAGCTCTAAGCACCTAAGGGACATATGAGGTTTCCTTACGCCTCACTAACTAACCTATAGGCAAGTGATTTTTAAAAATCATGAATATTCTAAAATAAGTATTCAGACAATAACAGAATAGCCTCAATATTCTCTGTTAATCAGAAGCTTATATAAGTTACTTTATGAGGCAAATAGTGAAATGTCTCAGTGAATCTAGAAGATATAAATGAAGCATATCTTTGGTTTTTCAAGTCAAATATTGAATTCTCTTTTCAATGAAAAGTCTTCCCTGTCAACAATTGCCATTTACTGGCTCTCACTGCACATACTAAATTGTGAGTTGGTCCTCTAATAATGTACTTCCACCTGTAGTGGAGAATAAGAAGAGCGTATCTAAAATGAAGTTTTGATTTGGAGATAGACGTAAAACAACTACCACGTGATTCTACCTGGCTATGGGATAATGAAAATACGTATTTTGTGTATTTATTAGTTTTATATGTCCATAACATATTTATGCATACATATAATTCACATATCATTGAATAAATATAGAGTAAGCTTAAGCAATACCCAAGCATTAGTTTCCTTCAAAAATAATAATATTAATAATAATAATGTTTTATCACAACAGAAAATATCTAGTTAAAATATCCAGTTAGCCCCTGTCTATTCTATGTTGCAGGGGGTGATAAAGACATCCTAACCTTTTGACTAGTTACTATTTATTAGGACTATAGTCCTACAATCATTGGATTCAAACACACAAAGGTGAAGGCACAGCAGGGGGACATTGCCTGGGTCAAGTTTAATGAATAATCATATAGCTTTCTTCTGACTCAATTATGACGGACAGTTGTTTTAAGAATGGTGACATGGAGAGAGAGGGACATGCGATTTGTTAAATGTCTACTCTGTGCCAGGGACTATGGTAGAGGCCTTATGTGATACAATGGTCAGGAGAATTCTGAGAAGTAGATATGAGGATCCTCTATTATACTGAGGATCCTGAATTTGATAAATTATCATTTCTAGCCCAAAGTATTTCAGAAGGAAGAGATCAAAGATTTTACAGCATTGCCATTAGGATGTAGTTTGCTTGCATTATAGTTTAAGGTGATGTTGATCATAAGGACACTTCTGGGATTGAGCATCTTCATTACTTAAGTGGTCGCTGATATTTGTCATATCCCCATAGCTAAGTTTGTAAATTCTCTCAAAGAAATACCAGAGATAGGGATCCCTGGGTGGCGCAGCGGTTTAGCACCTGCCTTTGGCCCAGGGTATGATCCTGGAGACCCAGGATCGAATCCCACGTTGGGCTCCTGGTGCATGGAGCCTGCTTCTCCCTCTGCCTAGGTCTCTGCTTCTCTGTGTGTGTGTGTGTGTGTGTGTGTGTGTGTGTGTGACTATCATAAATAAATAAATAAATGAAATACCAGAGATAGTTTTCTTAGTATCTTGATTAAATTAATTATAGTGTTGTTTTTAATTTTAGTGCTAAGTGTTTGATCTTTTGGGATCACTTATGATGCTTAATTTTATGTGTCAACTTGACTAGGTCATGGTACCCAGATACTCAGTCACATACCATTCTGCATGATGTTATGAAGCTGTTTTTTTTTTTAATGTAGTTAACATTTAAATCTTTGAGCCTTTGATGAATGCAGTTTAGTTTCCATTATATGAGTGGGCATCATACAATCAGCTGAAGATATTAAGGGAACAAGAAGGTATTAAGGGAATGGAGGGAATATTGCCTCCAAACTGCTTTTAGACTTGAGCTGGAACATTAGTTCTTCCCTGGGTCTTCAGCCTGGCAGCCTACCTGCAGGTTTTACATTTACAAGTGTCCATAATCACATGGCTATTTCTTTAAATTCTCTCTCTCTCAAATCGTGACTAATGCAACATGTGATAAAATTTCATTATTAAATAAAAGTCCAAGTGCTTGCTATAGAGTTGAACAACATGAGGGACATTTGCAAAGTCTAAATACTTGAATAGGTTACAAACATTATAAAAAACAGTTTGAGAAATACTTAAGGACATAGAATAATATTGATTATTTAATACAAACTGGAAATAAAAAGCCAAATTGTGCAAACCACTCAGGTCTGTATGTATGTAATAGAAGTTAAGCACTCAACTTGTTAGATGGTTATCCCTATATAGAAAAATAGCATTTTCAAAGTTACGATTTTGTCTTTTCCAATTTTTTTCCAATCAGCATGCTTCCTTTTATAGCTCAAAAGTCTTTAAATATAATTTTATTTGAAAATAGGAAAACTAAAAAAAAAAAAAAAGAAAAGAAAATAAGAAAACTATGAAGGATATGAGAGTCAGTTAGGAAAGAAAGAAGCCAAAAGGTACAAATGGAATGGGGTGGAAGGAGAGGGAGAGCAGACAATACCCTTAGGGCTTCTTACATTAATTAGGTTCCTTATTTTCTATCACAGAATCTAGTATTGTCAGAGGTAGTATGCTGAGTTGAACTGAAATGAGCATAACTTACCTTCTTCTACTTCCATGTACATTGAGCAGCTTTTAGAGAGAAATAGAGTTAAAAATAAGAATGTGTATTTTGATTAAATGCCTAATGCTTAAGTGTTAAAGACAATATTTAGGCAAATTCAAGACCAAGACTGGTTTAAGACTATCTTATATTAAGCTTTTGGAATACAAAGGCAAATCCTAAATTTTACACCCCCAAAATATTGTTACTCCATTATTGTTACAATTTCAAATGTCATGTGATCAAATTTTGCTACTACTTCTCAGCACTGTAGAAGGCTAGATGACAGACATTGCTTAAATGGCACATCTGCAAAACTAAACAGCATTTCCATTATGATCAATGGGGAATCTGACTTGTGCTTCAGCTCTGCCTCTATAGGAAACTGTAGATGGTGAAGTTGCCAATCAAGTCATGAAACTATACTTCTTCTCTAATTATAACTGACTCAAATGACCAATTTACTTTCAGCTCTTGAATTTGGACATTTAGCCAATGGTAGTCATGGGATTTCACTGAAATCATTCCACATCTAAAAATTTTGTGCACTCTGAAAGAAATGGTGTGTGAATATTTATAGAAGCAGGTTTAGGTTACTCCTCTGCCTTTTTTATTCATAATATCTGTATATGCAATTACTGCTTCACAGTGACTTGAAACAAATTTGCCCTTAATTCTTATATCTAGAAATGAGTCTGGAGCAATATAATTGGCACACAAATACTGTTTCTGAATTTCCATTTGCATCTCAGCTTTCGTTGCATGACACCAATTTCAGCCTCTTCCCTGGAATGGAATGATTTGTATGTCTTCACAGCAGATTTTGTGTAGAAATACTTGCACTCTCGAAGCACAGCAATTTGATTACTTATTCAGCAGGTTCCAGCAAATAAACTTCTTTCCCTGCAAGCCCTGCATTATTGTTATCTGCACGGTACAACATTAAAGCTTCTTTTGTTTAAACAGCCTTTTTAAAATGTAATAGCTCCCATTCCATATTGGTTAAATATTTTGCATATGCTGTGGAAGGTCAAAAATCATGTAGTTCATCTTTGACTAAAGAAGAACAATAAACATGACTATATACACACATGTATATGTATTTATATTTACTTATGGTCAGTATTTCTTTAATGTTAGCAGTACTAAATACACAATGGAGAATGTGATGAAGACACTGTACTCTTGGAATTCCTAAATTTCTCAGAACCTTGTCACCTTGTTAATATCATTGCATTGTACATTTATTTGTCAATATGCCATTCTAAAGCATTTCTTCAAATAGTTACTATGTTGCTAGTTGCCTGAGATCCTTATATCTTTTGCCGGAAGTAGATCAAAAAGTATAGTCATTAATTCTCTGCAGAGTTTTTTGGGGAAAAAGGCTTTTCACTGTTTTTCTCCCAAATATCTAACTAAACAGAAGTAGTACACTGGAAAAAAATCCCTTGTTTTTTGTGCAGAGCATACTATCATTAAACAAAAGCATTGTTTTACTAGCATATTTTCTAGGAAGAATATGTTACCAGAGGTTTGTAACTTGAGGAAATTTCAAAAAATAATTTGTCTTTGTTGAAAGTGGTTGGCAATTCTTTAACAATTATTTCATGGGAGTTTTTATTTAAATATTTAGACTCAAATCTATAAGCTGATTTACTCTTAGTATTGTTATAAATGAGTGTGGAACTTCTAGAAGTACTGAAATTTTAAGGTAAAACAGTAGATATTTAATCATGATAAAAATTCTCAAGCAGTTTTAATTGTTTGATTCCTAGTTTAGATAGAATCAAACAATCATAATCAAAATATATTCCTCATCGCGGTTTTAGTCATTAATCAAATTTACTATTTAATCTACACATGTTCAATTATAAGATTATTTTTCTATCCCATATTATTTTTAAATTTTTACAGAAATATTTTTTGGTTCAAAAAGAAAAAAATGTTCTGCTTAAAGTTAGTTACCTGGTTAGCATAAACTCTCAATAGTTTTAATAGACATAATATATTTAACTGTTAATATTTCTCCACATTTGTAATGATTTCAAAGTTCTTAATAATGACTCTAGTACATAAATCTAACAGCTATTACCATAATTATTAATGGTTGAGTTATTTTGTTTTGCAATGATACATAATTCATCTGACTGATCCTCTTTTTCCATATAAATCACATAAAAGATTTCATTTAACGTCATATCTCTGGTGCTTTCCTATGTTTCAAATTGAATATTGAAGAATTTAACAATAAATCAGAATCACTGCTTGTTTGTAATCCTAACATTGTTGTGATAATCATGATGCTACATGCAGGATTACATAGTCCTTGATCACATAGAGGCTTAGGGATACCAGCCAGAAAAGGTACTGATATTGTCATCAGGCTGTTTGGCTTTACCAAAGCCAAGAGAAGTTGATGCTGAAAAGCATTTAAAAGGGCAAAACCAAACTTGAGTGTATTTTTAATACGTGCCCTATACTTATGTCACAACAAAAAGAAGATGGGGCTTGCCTTCATGGAGACATGTGTTTGTTTCTTTGTTTAAAAATGTATTTATTTATTTGGGGGGGGTGCAGAAGGAGAGGGAGACAGAATACCAAGGGGACTCCAGGATGACCCCAAGCCTGAAATGAGGCTCAATCCCAGGACCCTGAGATCATGACATGAGTCAAAACCAAGAGTCAGATGCTGAACGGACTGAGCCACCCAGGCACTCTGGCATATGTTTAATAAACATGACTGAGCATCTCCTACAAGCCAAGTAATATTCTAGGTGCTAGAGATGCAGTCTGGGAAGGTGGAAGTCTGAGTAACTTCCTGTCCTCCCACAGATCACTATCCAGAGGGGAAGACTGTATAGTAAACAGATCAGTTTATGTGCCAAATGCCTCTGGAAAGGCATTCACAGAGAAGCCTTAGGGGTGGGGCCTCACCACCAAAGAAATGCATGGATCAGAATAAAGGCATTCCTTACAGAGGTAACCACCAATGCTGACACCTCATGAGGGACACAGGGTCACAGATAGGAAGAAGGTTTCATTGACCTGTGTAGCTCATATACTGACAAGTCACCCACTCTACCTCCACAACCAAACGCTCCCTAGTTATCCCACGAAACCAACTTTCACTCCAAATACACCTCCTGTCACATTGTGCCCTTTTCCGTCTCTCTTTATCCCTCTCATACTTGCCTGCCTCTAATACTTGCTTTTATGTGGGTAAAATATACAAGAGAAGTCCCCAAGTATGATTTATTTGGCCTTGTTTGTTCATCTAGTGATTTTAAAATCTTTTTATTCCCCCTCTGTGAGAGTTGAAAATTAAGATCTGTCCTGAGGGAAGAACACTGATTTGAAAGTGAATGACTTGCTTTAGGACGATTTCAAAGGCAATTGTGCAGATACCAGAATAAAGCAGCTGCCAAAAAAATAAATAAATAAATAAAATGCGAAATAAGCCTGTGTATTATACACTAAAGTCCGTTTTTATGAATATCACCATACTGCTTGTCATGTTATAAGCTCAGCCTCCGAAGGAGGGAAGCAATGTATATTTTTCTTCTTCTTTTTTCTGGTTTTATTGAAAAAAATAATTGACATATATGATAGTATAAGTTTGAGGCATAAAACATGATGGTTTCACTTACATATATTGTGAAATAATTAGCACAATAGGTTCAATTAACATTCATCTTCTCAAATAGATGCAACAAAAAGGAAAAATAATCTCATGATGAGAACTCCTGGTATTTACTCTCTTAACTTTTCTATATACCGTACAACATACAGCAGTGTTAGCTGTAGTCAGCATATTGTGCATCACACCCCTAGCAATTATTTATCTTCCAACAGGGACTTTGTACTTTTTGACCACTTTCTTCCAATTGCCTTTTCCTTCTCATACTCTTACCTGCTATCCCCAGTCTGATCTCAGTAAGCTTTTGTCTTGATTTTGTTTTTGTTTTTAATTTAGATTCCATATGTAAGTAAGATCATGTAGTATTTGTGTCGGTTTGGTTTACTTAGCATAATGCCTTCAAGATTCATCTATTTTGTTGCAGATGCTAGGATTTCCTCAATTTTATAGCTACATAATATTCCACTGTATATAAATACCACATCTTCTTTATCCATTCATCCAGTATGGTCACTTAAGTTATTTCCATGTCTTGACTATTACAAATAATGCTGCAATGAACATGGGGGTATATGTATCTTTTTTGAATTAGGATTTTCATTTTCTTTGGATATATTGCTGGATCATATAGCAGTTCTTTTTTTAACATTTTGAGGATCCATACTGTTTTCCAGAGTGGCCACATCCAGTTACATTGCCACCAACAGGGCATAGAAGTTCCCTTTTCTCCACATATTTGTAACATTTTTACATTTTGTCTTTTTGATGATGTAGACCTGGTATATATACTACTACAGACTGAGAAGTGCACCATTTTTGATGGGAATAAACACAATAGGATCAAACTGACCTGGCCTATTTATGTTTCCACAGCCCACAACTCATGTGCTGTTTATTTTCACAGGTGTCTGGCAGCTGGCCTGTCTACTGCCTTCTCAAAACTTTCCTCCTTCCTGTCCGAGGCTACAAAGACCTTGAAACCAGAGTACAGGCAGGGCACAAAGGTTCCCCTCAAACTCTGCGTGCCCCTGGGAAAGTAAGGGAAAGCCAGTCTGAGTCAAAGGGTATCTAAACCGGTTTCCAAGTCTTTAAATTGATATTATGTGATGCTTAATTGGAATTATTTAGAGAAGCCTGAGGGATCATTGTTTCTAATCAGGATGAAAAGTAATTAGTGGGCAACTGTAAGGTGGGAAAAAATCCAAAATTACCTCTGACTCATTTGATACAGTGTTTTATATGTGGTAATGGCTTCGTGTCTTCTCATAACAAATTCATTTCTTTAATTAACAAACTTGAGACTGCAGTTTGTATTAAGATCACACAAGCATGGCCTATTCTCAGATCCTAATGAAGGAAATATAGTCAAGGGACATAAACTCAATTTAACAGGGCAAACTTGCTAGTGTAGTAGGGCTACCATGACTAGAATTTACTTCCAGGTTAGGTTAGTGAGTTCAAATCCCACACTTCCTTGAAAAGAAGGCTTCTGTTTTCACCCTAATTTTGAAAACATCCAGTTTTCCCTGACCACCTATAGGATAAGTCTCAAGTGGAAGAGAGGACCTTTTAGATCATCAGCTTCATTCTGTTTCATCTGCATAAAACCTTCAAATAATCACTGTGCTAATCACACACTAGCTGCTCTCCACCTGGGGTCTGCAATCATCCCATCCGCTTCCCTAGGAATCTCCACTCTCTCTTCTTCACTATTAAAGTTGGATTGATCTTATGTGTTGTCTTTACTTTGACTTGCTCTCCAGTCAGTGATCATCATTTGGATTAGCCATCATTTTTTCTATGCCTTTGCTTACATCTATTTTTTTAGCACACTTCTTATGGATTCACCATTTACTGGAATGGGAAGCCCATTTCCATCCATGAAGGAAGAGGATCAAGAATGCAGCTGTGGATGAATTAACTCTGAAATGTCTATCAGATGTCTATGTGGAGTGTCAATAAAACAATAGGCAATATGAGCCTGAGTGCCAGGCCAGATGTGTGAAATAGAAATACAAGTTTGAGACAAATTGGCATGTTCATGACATTTCGACCATGAGATTCAATGAGAAAATAAGGAGCGTTTCTATAGAGAAAGGAAAGGAACCAGGGACTATGCCTTGGGGAACTTAAACATCAAGGTTGAGAGGGGAAGGAAGGATAAGCAAAATGAACCAATTTGAAAATTAGCTAATTTACAATGAGTCCTCCAGGGAAGTCGATCAACCAAATAAAAAGAGTATGTGTTGAATACACACTAGTACTTGGCACTGTACTGAGAGACTTCAAGGACCCATGAGAAATGGAACTGCACTTGCTCTTAAGAGATTTACGGTCAAATTGGAAAATAGGGCAGACAGACATACAGAGACACAGGTACACATAGAGTAAACATTATTTTTTTTTTTTTTTTTTAAAGATTTTATTTTTTAATTCTTATTTATTTATGATAGTCACAGAGAGAGAGAGAGAGAGAGGCAGAGACATAGGCAGAGGGAGAAGCAGGCTCCATGCACCGGGAGCCCGACGTGGGATTCGATCCCGGGTCTCCAGGATCGCGCCCTGGGCCAAAGGCAGGCGCCAAACCGCTGCGCCACCCAGGGATCCCTAGAGTAAACATTATTAATAATGCCAAAAGTCAAAATGCATTGTTAGCAGAAAGTATTGTATATTTACAGAATGTCAAAATATCCACTCTCCCAAATAAAATAGAATTTTCTTTGCATCTTGAAGGAGATTGACCCTCCAATGGAGTGGACATTCCAAACAGCAGGGGAGAGCATGAATGAAGAAGCAGGTGTGTAAGGCCATAATAGCTCTAGGGATGTAAAGGAGGGATCAGTAGGTTGGAAAAATAGGTAAGATTTCATAATAGACAAACAGGTATAAAGACTCGATCTTTTTTTTTTTTTTTTAATTTTTATTTATTTATGATAGGCACACAGTGAGAGAGAGAGAGAGGCAGAGACACAGGCAGAGGGAGAAGCAGGCTCCATGCACCGGGAGCCCGACGTGGGATTCGATCCCGGGTCTCCAGGATCGCGCCCCGGGCCAAAGGCAGGCGCCAAACCGCTGCGCCACCCAGGGATCCCAAGACTCGATCATTAAGGTAAAGGTGACCTGTGGAAACTGATTGATCTTGGCTGTTACTAATGAAAACAAGATGTTGGAAGATATAATAGATTGTTCCCCGGGTATCCAATGTCTTTCTCATTTCTGCTCTAACTTTTTAGTTTTAATTTAATGATTTGACTGGCCTGAATTATTATCTTTCTTCCTCATGTTTCTTGCTCTCATATACTTTCTTTGATGGCAATAATCACCAGCAGGACTGGGTAAGATTTTAACATGACTTATGAGGAAGTAAGTTCACAAAGACTCTGGTAATATTATCCAGAAGCTTTTAACCCAAATCTCCTCAACTTAAATTGCAAAGTATAAATGAAATAAAACTTTCCACATCAACTCAGTTCGGGTCAAATTACATTTATTAAGCATCTACTATAAGCTTAGAGCTTTGTTGGATTCATGAGACAAAAAAAAATAATGCACGGTCTCAGCCTTGATTTTTTTTACTGTCAATGCTCTGGAAATTAATGTTCTCAATATATTATGGTATAGAGTAAGACAGAAGTATGCATGGCTAAAATTGGGAACCCAGAGGAGCATAAAATTTAGCTTCGATAAAGTCTTCCTGGTTAAGGTGATACCCATTCATTCTATTTTGAGATAGCTCAGCAATTGGATTGATACCTAACTGTAGTAATGGCTCGGTATAATAGGTGGGATATAGGGATGATGAGGCATCTTTCTCTTTTTATTTATGTAAATACTAGAATTCTTTTTTAATTTTATTTTTAATTTAATTTTATTTTTTTATTTTTATTTATTTATGATAGTCACACAGAGAGAGAGAGAGAGGCAGAGACACAGGCAGAGGGAGAAGCAGGCTCCATGCACCGGGAGCCCGACGTGGGATTCGATCCAGGGTGCCCCGGATCACGCCCTGGGCCAAAGGCAGGTGCCAAACCTCTGCGCCACCCAGGGATCCCTAATTTTATTTTTTAAATGAAAAGTTGACAAAGGGAAGAAAGCTGTGTTTCTTTGTAATAGTCACTACATTTATTGCATGACAAATTCAATGATCTTTGTAATTTTAACTTCTGTTTCACATCTAGTAGAGTGAGAGATCATCTCACAAAGAAATATGAGGAAGGGCTTTCCAGGCATCCAGAAGAGAATGGACAGTGGCCCAGAAACAGTGCAGCATGGGGGTGTACCAGGCATTACCAGAAAAGGGGGCCTGATGTGTAGTAGATACGGTGACCAGGGAAGGAGGTTGCAGCATCAGGAAATGAGCACAACTTTCAATCCAGTGACTGCTAGACCCCATTCTATATTTTGAGATAATTGTTACATTGTTTAATTTCTCTGTCTCCTTCTTTAAAAAAAAAGATTTATTTATTCATGAGAGACACACAGAGAGAGAGAGAGAGAGAGAGGCAGAGACACAGGCAGAGGGAGAAGCAGGCTCCACGCAGGGAGCCTGATATGGGACTCGATCCTAGGTCTCCAGGATCATGCCTTGGGCCAAAGGCGGTGCTAAACTGCTGAGCCACCCGGGCTGCCCTCTGTCTCCTTCTTTTACATGAAAGAGTATCACATCCTTAATAAACACTGGCTCTTTTTTTCAGGCTTTTCTTCTGTTTTTCTTCTCAGAACAGAGTGGTCTCTCAGAATAGTAAAACTCAAAGGAAAAATAGTCATGTTTTCTCAGAAAAATAAAATCTCCTGTGATGGAATAAATAGAGTAAAACTAAGAGTTAAGTCTAATCTATTTATTCTCTTACAAATGAGAAGCATTCATATGTTTGCATTCCGAAATCCATCTAAAGACTACAGAAAGCACTGATGGGCACCTGAGTGATTCATGGTTGACATCCTCAAGATGATCAAACAGACAGCCTCATCAGGAAGACTACAAGTCTCGGATGTTACCAGTGCTAATAGCTCACCTAAATTGTTACATATACTTGAGTTCCATTGATATATTAAGCAGAAAGAAATGAAAATAATAAAGATTAACTCTTGGGAACCAAACTCATCATTTCTAAATTAGACCAGAAAGTGATTGTGGGTATGAGTATAACCATATCCCTATACTTCACACACACACACACACACACACACACACACACACACAGTTCATTACAAATTGGCATTGAACAATAAAATAACAGCTTTAATGAAGTTTTTAAAAAAGTTTTGATTAGTGTTCAATTCTTCTTAGCTATACTGCTTTATTACTTTCACACTATTTTATACGGTGTCTTAGATTGGTTTCCCTGGAAACAGACACTGAAACCAGATGCTGTCTACAGATAGTTTATCAGGGACAACTCTTGGGAGATACTCTAAGGAAAGCGGGGAGGCAGGGAGAAGTGAATTACAATGAGACCACATCATTCTACAGGAAGCTCTGGAGCTGGACAGTCTTGTAGAGGTATTTCCAACTGGAGCATGGGCCAGGAACTGTGGGTTTCTGCACCAGCCAGTCAGCTGCTGTGGGCTACCCCCCAGGCAAGGCAGGATGTACATCTATAAATTGTCAGTGGTGGGATATTCCAGCCACCAAGGGATGGGTGCATCATCTCTGAGGAGGGGATCTGTGTTGTTGTGATACACAGTCTGCCCACCACTAGGTTGACAATACGTATACCTTGTATCAAAAATCCTGATGAGAAAATCGGCAAGTTTCAGTATTTACAAGAATGATTTCATCTGACCTGGTTCAGTGGGTTAACACCCTAACACCCAAGATAGACCTTTAAGTTTAAAGTTTTATTTGATTTTGGAGATTTCACTGAAAATAGTTTCGTATATTTTGATAGATTTTTCTGTCTTTGCTTTGGAACATCATTCTTCTAAGTTACCAGAGAGAAAAAGGGGAAATGTAGCCAATGCAAGCAGTAGAGATGAAGCTACCTAACAGAAGATCTGCTTGGTGTTAGATTTAATTTCACTCAGAGGGTTGAGAAATTCTCCTTATAAATCTGTCTACTGTGTTCTTTGGTCTGTGCCAGGAAGAAAGGAAAGAAATATCAGCTTAGAGTATAGATGAACTGATGTAACTTGTATGCACAGAATAAATAGAATAGGAGAGGAAATGTGGCCTGTTTCATGGAGGAATGGGGCATGGATATCACAGTGGGTGATGTTATAGAAACACCAGAGGTAAAGATGGACACCCGATAGGCTGGAAGTTTCAGTCATAGGCTCTTGCCGCAGCTTTGGACTTACCATGGCCTCTTTACCATGCCATCTTATCTAGTTGTACCTGTTTATTTTGTTGTTAAATATGGATTTGCTTAACTCACAGGGTTATTATGAATTTCAGCTGATAGTCTGTGTATAGGCTTTCCAAATTATAAGACACTAAGTAATAATTGATGGAAAATGGAACTGCACTATGGGTCTAGGTATTAGATGGTTGAAATAATGTGCCAGTAAAGTCCAAAATTCTAAACAGAAATTTCAGGCCATGAAGTATCACTTTAATTTATTTTGGAAATAAATTACTGAGGTGACAATCTATGCAAAATGCTAAGCACACTGCCTTCACACAAAGTGCAGCCCAGGAGCCCTGGTATCCTCTACTTTGTAGTCAGAGACCTGATCCAAAGCACACTGTAAAATGTAAAATACTTCTTCAGGAACTGGCTGCTTGTTGGGCAGTAAACAAATCAATGTGGTTTTTGTTTGTTTGTTTGTTTGTTTGTTTGTTTTATTCCATGTCTCCAGTAAAATCTCCTAAACCCATTTATACCTCAGGATCCCACTCACAGGCAGTTCTTTCAAGATCTGGTATGCCCTTTTCTCTTTAACTGTCTCAAGTACTACAAAATAAAGGTGATTAGTGGAGAGAGGTTTTTTTTCCCTCTACATCCAGAAGTCCTGGGTTTCTTGTATTCATATGGAGCATACTTACTATTAAGGAAAGTTTTGAAAAATGTACTTATATTTGATTTCAGTGTTGTAAAATTCTCATGCACTGGAGAAATGCATAGGACTTTGTAAAATAGCAAGAGCAGATTAAATATAACATATTCTAGTTTGGATTGAGGAAGAATTTATCTCTTTTTGACGGAAGATTTTACGTATGTATCATGCCCTTTCTTCAAAGACAATAAAATATAACTTAGGCAATTGTAGAGCTTCTGTTAGTGCCAAATGTCTGCCAGATGATCAACCTCCTCTTTAACTATTAAAAATAGTGACCTCACTTTGCTTAAAATAAACTTGTCCTGAGTAGCCTTCCTGCTCACTTTTAAGTGAAAGTTGCTTAGCATAAACACAATGGCCTAAATGGGCAGTGACAGACAGCACATTTGATCGACAAGTACTGAGGAAGGAGATCAAACATGAATTCTACAAAGCAGTGTTAGCACACCATAAACATGATAAACAAATGCAGATGAAAAGAAAGCTCATGAATAATGGATGAGAAATTCATTGAACACTATTAAAATATGCAGAGTCTGGATAGCTGATGGATTCCAGATGGAATAGGTCCAAAGGACAGGTGAGTGAGAGATAAGACCAACCAAAGGAAGCTGATTAAGTGATATGGGGAGAAGCTCCCGAAACGGGAATTCTGGAGAGAAGATTTTAATTGTATATCCAAGTGAGCCTGCCAGCTGAAGAGTATGCAAAGTAGATATGACACTTAGAAGCAAATGTGTAGATGGTAGTGAAAAGAAAGGTGAAAACAAAACAAAAATAGAAGGTCAAGGAATACCAAGTTAAGTGAGCACACATTGCAAAGGAAAAATGTGTACATCATGGTGAAATGAAAGCAACGCACTTTCCTTGAACGAGGGACAAATGCACAGGAAGAGGGAGGCTAACCAAGAGCTTGTTACTGGGGAATTTAGGTTGCTTCAATAATTTGTAAACTCAAAAGAAGCAAAAAATATGCTGAAAAGAGCCAAAGATTCTTGTTCAGGGTCTGTAAAACAGAGGCATTTGTTGTTCAAGTAAGAGAGATGCTTTTCTAAGAAAGCTTTTGCTATTCTTCACCTTTTGAAGAAAAAGGCTTACTATATTGATAGTTCTTTATTTTGCATTGTGGTGAGATAAACCTCATAAATAAATTTTCCAGATTATGACAATATTTTCCATTCAAAACAGTGTTTTCCTTCCAGTATTTTCCACTCCACTTTAAAAGAAATCAAGTTTTGATTATGAAAATGAAAAAAAATATATATATCCCATGCTTCTCCACCTTTGGAAAATATTATCATTTTTTCCTTCATAAATAAGTTTTACCACAATTTACCTTCACTATTAAAGTGGAAACAAGTATGATAGTATTCCTGTATGCGGTATTATATTACACATACTATATGTTAATTTAGCCATTGCCATAGTTCTCACTCTCAAAAAGTAAGAGTCCTTTTTGCTGCTTCTGTTAGCCCATGTTTGAAACTCAGTTTGCTAATGTTTAGAAATAATACATACAAAATACTTTAGTTTTTGATTTTCTTAGGTTAAAATATTAGCATATTTTATCTTGTCTTTCCATAAACTTACATATAGAATCAAGCAATCAGGGTCAGACTGCCCAGGTTTGATGGAGGGAAGGTAGTAGTTTACCTATACAGACAGCATAGAGGTAGAAATACCTTAAATTCTGATGGGAGCTAGGGAAAACAGTCCCACGATAGTTCATGGATGTTTTGTAAAATAAAGAAATAAAGCACTAGTAATAGGAATGCTGATAGCAGCTAACCTTTCTGAGAGCTTTCCATTTGCCAGACATTTTGTTAAAATTGACATTGTCTCATTTAATCTGCCAAACAGAGATGACATCACCAAGATGGTGGCGTGGGAGACCCCAGCCTCCGTTTTCCTGCAAAGATTAACGATAGACTGTGATCCATAAACAAAACAACTCTGAGAGAGCTCTGGAATTGACTTAAGAAATTGAATCATACAGTAGTTTCATTTTTACCTTTTTTAAAGGAAACTCCATACTATTTTCTACAGCAGTTGTGCCATTTTACAATCCTACAAACAGTGCATAGGGCTATAATTTCTCTACATGCTAACACTTGTTATTTTCTGTTTTTCTTTTTTCTTTCTTTTTTCTTTTTAGGGTAATCATCCTAATGGTTGTGAGGTGAGATCTCATTCCAGTTTTGATTTACATTTCTCTGATTAGTGATGCTGAGTGTCTTTTCATATGTATATTGGTCATTTGTATATCATCTTGAAGAAATGTCTATTCAAGATTTCTGCCTAATCTTTAATAGGACTTTTTCCTTTTTTATTGTTAAGTTGTAGGACTTCTTTATATATTTTGGATATTAACCCCTTTTTCTGCTGTTTTCTGATCTAATATTTACAGGTTGTGTGTCCTACACTTCCATTTCAACTGGTTTCTTTCTGGGATCTAAGACTGGGCGATGAGAGGAAGAGAGGAACCAGAATATTTCCTTTAGTTCTTTCTGCTTTGGATTATGTACCTGGCAAAGATGATATCTCTTCTTTGACTTGAACTCCCTTGTGAAAAGTCCATTGTGTTTCAACTTCCATTTAGGGATTATCTCTCTCCAATCCAGAGCTAGGAGGCACTTTTGGTATTGTTTGTTTTGTTGTTTCTTATTTAGTTTCTTGGTATTATGACATTTGGGCAAAACAACAATGACGAGGACAAAGGCAAAACACCTTATACTAAATCCATTTGTTTTTTATGTTTATGTGTGCTGTCACTTTTCTTGTAAACGAGCCTGGTAGACCAATCAAGATCTTAGAGTGTTTTTTTCTGTGTATTCATGACATTATTTTTCTTTATGTTTTACATTAGAATTTGGTTAATCTTCATATAGACCCTACATATTTTTTTAACTGAGATAAAATTGACATGCAGAAAAATGCAGAAATCTTATTTACAATTCATTCATTTGATAAAAGTATACAGCTTTATGATTACCATCCCAATTAAGGTAAAGAACATTTTCTTCACTTTGGAAATTTCCATAGTTCCAAAACTCTACAGATACACTTTCCAGTGAAATGAGCATAACTGGTGAAGAAAAAAATATTTAAAAATCAATCATTTTAAGTCTCTGGAAATTGTTGTAACAACATAGAGAAAATGGAAATTGCCCTAATAGCATACAGAAAATGAAGAAATACTTATTAAGAAAATCTACTAAAGCTTAATAAAATAGCAAAAATCTGTGGCATTCAGACCATGACCTTTTATCTCCTCCCAGATCAACAAAACAAAAACTCCAAATCAGGTGGGTGCAGCCAAGAACACAATACTCCCTCTGTCCCCTGCTCCTAGTCAAAAGCTATGATATCCTTCCCAAGGAGGGCACCTTCCCTAATTCCTCTTCCCTTCAGTTTTGAGTTGCTGAGGTTTAATTCAAGGTTAGTATAGCTGAGATGCTGGGGACTCCATTTTTCTGTGCACCTTCTACTGACAGGTAGTAGTTTCACCCAAGGTGTGGTAAGGTAAGAACACTGGAACCCTGGTCATCTTCACCTTAGTGTACTCATGGAGCCAAAAAGAATAGAGGTTACTGCCTTGCCCTACCCTGTCCCTAAAGCAAGGGTATCAGTCAGAAGGAAGTGTGCCATTGTCTCTGACATAAACTCCAGAGCTGTGGCTCAGATATTTTGATCAAGAGTAAAGAGAGGCAGCTGATAAAACAGAGCTTTGAAGTTTTCACTTAAAAAAGCTGAACTTATTTAAAACAGTATAAGGGGAATTTCAGGCCTTTGGGAACCACGAAAAAACAATGGAGACTTTGATAGTAAGCAAGTTAAATGATAAGCTAGCTAGTTTATCAGAAAGAATGAGGGAAAGAGATCTAAGAAGAGTCTGCTAGGAATATTAAAAACACACAGATTGATCTCACAAACTAGCACTGCAAAGGATGCCAGACAGCCTGTGGAACAAGTTAGACCACAGGGTATTGTTGAAAACAATTGAGCAATCAGCTGGCAATTAGTGGGACTTAATAGCTGGATGTGGCCAGAAAAATGAGAGAAGAGCCTTATTAAAACTACTGTCATCCCAGAGTGAATTCACAGATATTACAGTCTATATTTTGAGAAACAACACTAGAGGATCCACCTGCAGAAGAAATAGATATCATTAAAACAGTTCACTCAATCAGTAAACAAACAAACAAAAAATAAACAGAAATAAGAAGGCAGGAATAGGCAGATAAGAAATTAGAATTGATACAATATATTATCTATAAAGTACATGTTTCAACAAATAGTTATGAAGTATACAAAGAAATAGGAAAGTCTGACACATATACAGGAAAAAAGAAAGCAACAGAAAATGTGAGAGGGTCCAGATATGAAAGAAACAAAGACTTCACAGTAGACATTATAAATATATTCAATAACTAATGGAAACCATGCTTAAATTTTTTTAAAAAAATCATTTACACTGACTCATATATAAAGAGTAACAATAGAGATAAAATTTATTTAAAAAATGAGATTCTGGATTTGAGTAGTACTTTTTAGTACAACTAAAATGAAGGATTTACTAGAGAGCTCAAGAGGGGATGTGAACTGGCAGAAGGAATTTGCAAATTTGAAGATAGATCAATAGAGATTATGCAATCCAAAAAACAAAGAGAAAAAAGAATGAAGAAAAATAAAGACTCAAAGAAATATGGGATCCCATTAAGTGCATCAGCATGTGCGTACTGGGAGTACCAGAAGGAGAGGGGAGAAAAAATATGTATATGTATTTAAAGAAATGATGGTTGAAGTCTTCACAAATATGATGAAAAAGAAAACATTGATTGGTACATTCAAGTAGCTCAACCAGCTCTAGGTAGAATAATTGTAGAGATTAAAACACAGACACATCAGAGTGAAAATATTGAGAGAAAAGACAAAAAGAAAATATTGAAAACATCAGGAGAAATCAACTTGTCACATACAGAAGAAATCAAAATATTAACAGCCGACTTCTCATCAGAAACAACTGAATCCATAAATTAGTGGGATGACATTTAATGTGCTGAAATATAAAATAGTAATAATAGCTAATATAAAAGAAATCTATCAACTCAGATTCCTGTATCTCACAAAACTGTTTTTAAAAAATGAAGGTGAAATGAAGGCATTCAAAGCTAAAAAAAAATAAAATAAATAAAAATAGATTCAATGATAGCAGATTCACTTTATATAAGAGATACTAAAGGAAGTTCTTCAAATGAAGGCAAATAATTCCAAACAGTAATTCAAATATACTCACATTAATAAAAGGGGCAGCAGTAGGAGAATTATATAATTATAAAAGACAATATAAATCCATCTGGCTTCTGTTTTCTTCTCTTAATTAATTTAAAAAGCAATTGTATAAAATCTATCATCTATCTATCATCTACCTATTGATATTATTGAAACTATAACATATAGAAATATATTACATTTGTGAATAATATTACAAAGAAGATGAGTGGGAGAAAAGTTTATTAGAGTAAGGATGTGACATTAGATGGTAACTCAAATTTATAGTAACAAAAGAAGTAGAAATGATAAATAATAAAAAATTAATGTAACAAATATTCGGCATCTATACTTGCTCTCCTTCCTTCCTTCTACTTCTTTAAGATGTAAAATTCCTTCCTTCCTTCCTTCCTTCTACTTCTTTAAGATGTAAAATTATATAAGGTAATAATTAAAATAGTCTATATGGGGCTGGTAACATATAGATACAAACATAAGTATCAATTATAGCACAAAAAGTGAGAAGAAAATAGAACTCTATGTAACTAGTGTTATTTACTTCACTTGAATTAAATTAATATAGAGGTAAAGTATATTTTGGTGAGATATACTTTAAATATCCTACTTTAATTACTAAGAAATAATTCAAAAAGGAGAAAAAATAGAAGGAATTAAAATATTAATATAAAATACTCACTTGAGTTAAAAGAAAGGAGTAAAGGAGAATTAAGGGAACCAAAAGACATTTTGGTAAACAAACAAAAAAGTAAAATGTCAGATCTAATCCAAGTATGTCAATCCAAGTATAATCACATTAAATTATAAGTGTATAAAATAAAATAATAATTAAATGTCAAAGGTTGTCAAATTGTATTAATAAAAACCCTCAATCCAACTATATGCTATCTAAAGGAGATATTTTAACCTAAAATATATAAATAGATTGAAAGTAAAAGGTTAGAAAAAGAGATAGCATGAAAATAGCAAGATGAGTAATTATACTAATCAAATACAATAGATTTTAAAATAAAAAAAATTGTTGGACATAAAGAGCGACATTTTAAATGATGGAGCCAAACATTCCAGAAGATACAACAATTATAAATGTACCTATGACAGATTGTAAGAAGAATTGATAATTTAACAGCAGTTGGACACTTAAATACTCCACTTTAATAATGAAGACATTAGTACTCCACTTTCAATAATGGATAATCAAAATAGAAGACAAACAAGAAGGTAAAAGAGAAGAACGTTAAAACCAAGGGATACATTTTCCGTACCTTTGATTTTGCGATAGTTTCTTAAATATTACAGCAGAAATTTATGGCACTCCCAAAATATATTTTCTAAATAGATAAATAGATAAATCATACTTAAAAGTTTTTGTGCTTTAAAGGATGCCGGCTTGGAAATGTTCTGAACTGGAGACTATATTGGGAAGTCATATATCTGATATCAGGTTTGTACCTCATACATAACAAAGGAATAACTCCCATAACTCAATAATAAAAAGACAAATAGATAAATTTAAAAATTAGTATATGAACTTAATATACACTTCTCCATACAACATATAGAAATGGACAATAAGCACACAAAGGATGTGCAACATCATTTGTCATGGAAATACAGATCAAAGCCAAAATGAGACACGACTTTACACTCACTAGGTTACTTACAAAAAAAAAAAAAAAAAAAAAGATAGATAATAGTAAGTGCCAGCTAGTGAGTGTTGACAAAGATGTGGAAAAATGGAGCTCTGAGGCACTGCTTGTGCAACTATCAAATGATGCAGTCATTTTGGAAAACATTTTGTCAGTTTCTCAAAATGTTTACACATAGAGTTATCACACAACCTAGTAATATCACTCATATATATTGCCAAAAAAAATGAAAACATATCCATACAAAATATTTTACATGAATTTTCATAATAGCATTATTTATGATATCCAAAAAGTTAAAAATTATTCAAATTTTTATCAACTGATGAATGGGTAAGTTAGAAATGAGATATGCATGTAACAGAATATGATTTGGCTATTAAAAGCAGTAAGGTTTTGTGCATGACACTCCATGGATAAATCTGGAAAATATGCTAAGGGAAAAGTTCAATTACAAAAGGTTACATATTATATGATTCTATTTTTGTAAAATGTCAAATACAGAAAAATCTTACCATGTTCCCTTCAAGTCAGTCTCAATCCTTCACAGGCAACTTTTGATTTATCGCTATAGATTATTTTACCTCAAAAGAATCTTTTTTCAGCCTTATACATGTTGTTCCATTAGTTGTATTGTTTAGTAGAGTTCCCTTGTAGAAATTTACATTTCTTTATCCATTCTTCAATTGATATTTGGGTTATTTCTAGTTCTTGGCCATTATGAATAAAACTGCTATGAATATTTTTGAACAAAAAATCCATATGTTTTTATTTCTCTTGGAAAAAATCATATATTTTGAATTCAAGTTTTAAATCATGTATTTTGAATTCAAATGTATGTCAAACTTTGTTACAAACTGCCACAACTTTTACAAAGAGGTTGTGCCATTTTACAATCACACCAGCAATGTATGAGAATTTGGGTCTTCCACCTCTTTATTAAGATTTATTGTAGGTATGAAATGATTTATTATTATGGTTTTATTTAGAACTTTTCTGATGACAAATGATGTTGAGTATCTTTTCATTTGCTTATTCATCTTTTCTGTATCTTTCATGAAGTCCTGTTTCCATTTAAAAATTTTATTTGAATTATTTATATTTTGCTATTTGTTACTAGTCTGTGTGCCTGTTCTTTGTATACCACAGATACATGTATTTCTTTAGATACATGTGTAACAAATATTTTCCCGATTCTGTGGCTTGATTTAATATTCTCTAAATGGTAAATTTTGATCAACAGAAGTTTTTGTTTTTATAGAAATCAGCTTTTCACTCTCTCTCTCTCTTTTGTATTTAGTGCTTTTTGGGGTCTTGTCTAAAAAACTTTTGAATGAATTTCCCCAAATATGTTCTTACATTTTCTTTTGGAAACTTCATATGTTTAGCTTTTATGTTTAGGTCTAACTTTATCATAAATAAATATTCATGTCTGCTAATAAGAGAGGATTGAGGTTCATTATTTTCTGTACACTTATATACGTTATAGTACAGTTTATTGAAATTCTTTTGTCGGGCAGCCCGGGTGGCTCAGTGGTTTAGCGCCGCTCTCAGCCCAGGGTGTGATCCTGGAGACCGGGGATGGAGCCCCATGTCAGGCTCCCTGCATGGAGCCTGCTTCTCCTTCTGCCTGTGTCTGTGCCTTTCTCTTTCTGTGTCTCTCTCATGAATAAATAAATAAAATCTTAAAAAAAAGAAAAGAAATTCTTTTGTCTATTGAATGTTTTTTGTCTTCTTAGTGAAAATTGGAGGCAAAAATGTGGATTTATTTTTTTTAATTTCCTTATATTGTCTCATCTATTTATTTGTATATCCTTATAGCAGTATAACACCATCTTTATTATTTTAATATCTTTGTGATTGATTTGGTTATTCTAGGTCCTCTCTATTTCCAAATAATTTTTAGAAGGTTCCTGCCATGTTATATTTTAAAAACCTCCAATATATTTCAAATTGTGTCTAATCTACAGGCAAGTTTATGAAAATTTCACATAAATATAGAATCTTTTATTCCAAATTATATTCTAATCAAAATCTCATACCTACAACAAGTCTTAGTAAAGAGGTGGAGGACCCAAATTCTCATACATTGCTAGTTGTTTTGAATTGTCAAGATTTTCTATGAAAATTATGAGGTCTTCAAATAGGGACTGCTTTTAATTGTTTATTTAAAATCTTAATGCACTTTGTGTTTTTCTTTCTTTATTTCATTAATGAAGATCTCCAACAAAGTGTCAATAAAAGTAATGAGGGAACAAGAGCATTCAATATTTCTCCAGTAAATATGGTGTCAGCATAGGCTTTCATGTATACTTTTTTACCAGATTGTGTAAATTCCCTTTGTTCCTGGTTGTTGATAGTTTTAATAATAAATAGGTAATGATTTTTTCAAATACTTCTTTTCTGAATATCAGTATTATTATTTAAGTTAAAAGTAACATTTAAAATATTATTTTATTCTAAAAATTATTTTATTATGCTGAATAATGCAATTGATTTCAAATGTCAAATGAAACTAGTATCTCATGTATAAATTTCAATTGGCCATAATAGTTTTTTTCTCTATATTTTTGGATTCTATTTCCTAATGTTTTGTAAAGAATATTTGTGTCTATATTCATGAGGAATATTGATGTATAATGTATAATTATTTTTCTTATAATGTCTTGATTAGGTTTTTGTATCAAAGCATGCTGATTTCATAAAATGAGTTGGAGCGCTTCCTCTGTTTCTATTCTCTGAAAGCATTTATATAAAATTAGGATTTCCATTGAATCTTTGATGTAATTCACTGGTGAAACCTGCAGCCCTTTAGTTTTCTTTGGTTAGTGATAACCAAAAATGTCTAGTTTCTGTTCTGGTTAATCAAAGACTCAATTTGGTGTCAGTTAACTTCATCTGAAGGTAACCTTTTTGCATTTCTTTTACATAAAATCATTTAATTTTATTTTTGTAGAATGTTTTCGTGCATACAAAACTTATTTTTTTATCCTCCAGAACTTTAAAAATGTCCTTCCATTATCTTCTGGATTCCATTGTTCAGGCAAAAAATTGGCCATCATTTTCATAATTGTTCTCATGTATAAAATATGCCTTTCCATTTTTTTTATTTTTTATCTCTCCTTATCAGCAACTTGGCTGTGATGTGTCATGGAGTGGTCTTCTTTGGATTTATCCTGCTCAGGGTTTGCTGAAATTTTCGGATATATTAATTATTTGCCACGTGAAGTTTGACTAATTTTTGGCTATTTTTTTTTCCAAGTACACTTTCTGCCCTCTTTTCTATCTGTCTCTTCTCCTTTTGGAACCTTGTTTACATATATGTTAAATGACTTTATATTGTTCTGCAGAGAACTGTGGCTCTGTCAGCTTATTTTGCCATCCTCTCTCTGGGATACAGATTGCGTAATGTCTATTGTTCCACCTTTTGGTTCTTTTATTATTTTTTCTGCTATCTATCTGCTGTTACACCAATATATTGGACTTTTATTTCAGATATTTTACTTTTTAATTTTAGAATACAAAATTGGTCTTTTTTATCATTTGCATTACTATGCTGCTATTCACCATCTGTTTGTTCATTATGCCATCTTTTTTATGTTATTCAGCATATTTGTAATAGGTTCTTCAAAGTGGTTGTCTGATAATTCGAACATCTGTGTGAATTATAGATCTGTTTCCATTGGCTGGTGTTTTTCTCTTAATTATGGTTTGTATTTTCATGTTTCTTCTCATGCATATTGTTTTAATTGTATGATGAACATTATATATAATATATATATATAGAGAGAGAAAGTTTCTTGTTTTTGTTCTCTGAGTGATATTGCTTTTTGTTTAAATAAGAAGATAAATTACTTGTTGGCAACCTTGAACTTCTGGATGCTTGGTTTCATGTGTTATTAGTGAAGCTAAGAGGTTTGGCCATTGTCTTGGGAAAAATCCTTAGGCATAGACTATTCTTCATTAATAATGCATAACCTTTCTTGGGATTCGATAGGAAGTTCGAATTTCGAAAGAAAGTTCCCTTTCTTGGGAAGATAGGAGTTAATCGCTCCTTAACTTGGTGGGATTAAAACTGTAAATACTATTTTCTCTTTAGTGGATGATAGTTGAAGTCTCTGGGTTTTTGGCTCTTATTTTTCATCAGACTGTCTGCTGTCTTCCCCATGTATGCACAGTTCATGGATTAGATATAGATATGAGATCAGTTCACATAAATTTTTTTCTTATTGTAGCTACCTACTCTGCTGGAATTTTACACCTTCTGGCAGCCCCTGAAAGACTTTGTACTGCATATTCTAGAGCATGACCTCAGGAAAAAAAAAAGCCATATGAATATAAACCTAAGTTTTGCATATTTTTAAGTATTAAATAAATATATAATTTAGTTGCTATTTAAGATATTCTATTTCTATTATTTTTTGTATACTTAGTTATTAAGGATATGTCAGAAATGGAATGATTTGAGTATTTTTGCTTTGACATTGACCTTCTTGCTGACACAATAATTATGAACATTATCAGTTTGATTTTCTATGTATTTCAATAAGGAATTACATTTCTTTCAAATACCATTTCCTTTTTTTTTTTAGTTTAACTTACTTGTATAACTGGATTGGCTAGCATTTTATAGTATCATTCACCTTTTATTATATTATTTTATAAAATAATTATTTTTAAAAATCATATTATATAACATTTTAGTAGTTTGCTAAGAGTGCATTTTAAAAAGGGATTAGATAGTGAATGTCATTATGTTTTTTCAGTATCTCTTAAACTATCCTATTTCTGCTCCTTCTATTTTGCCTAAAGATATCATGAATGCTATTAATAGATGTCATAGTAATAAATCATTTGTTTGTACCAAAATGAATATTACCTTGTCAGAGATATTACTTCAATACATTAATGGACTTTATTTTTTCATAGTTTGTTTAGAATGTTGAATTTCTGTTAACAAATGAAATGATGTTATATTTTTCTTTTTTTCTGCATCTTTGTAAGTTTGTGAGGAAAAGTTTTACAAGTTTCAAAATATTGTGAATCTAATTTCCATTTTTGGGAGCTCTTAATAACTAAATGATTTTTTTAATTAAAAATTTATAAAATCTCATCTCATCTGTCAAGATTTCCTGAGAGTTAATTTTTATTTTTTTTTCCTATTTATTTAAGGTTTTACCTTTCAGGATTTCCACCTAGACTATTTATTGCAAGTGGCTTATATTATTCATATAGTAATATTTTCATACATATCCTAAAACACATTAACATTAATTAGTATAAGTTCCTTCTGAATATTTTGATTGTATCTGTTGTTATTTTATTGTATATTAACTTATAGCTTAGTTATTTTTTAGAAGTCTTTATTTTTTATAGTAGTTTCGGCTTTACAACAGAATTTAGAGGCAAGTACAAAGATTTCTCTTATACCTTTGCCCCCAACACATGGATAGTGTTCCCTGTTTTCAACATCACCTACCAGAATTGTACTTTTTTTTTTTTAACCAAGGGTTTACCTACATTGACACATCATAATCACTCAAAGCCCATAGTTTACATTAAGGCTCATGTATATATGTTATACATAAAATGTATATGACATGTATATCCATTGTTATGGTATCATACAGAATATCTTCACCACCCCTAAAATTCTCTGTCCTCTTATTCATCTCTCTCACCTACCTCAACCCTGAAAAGCACTGATCTTTTACTGTTCCAGTTTTGCCTTTTCCAAATTATCATATAATTGGAACCATACAATATGTAGCTTTTCCAAATTGCTTTCATTCAGTAATATGTATTTAAGTTCCCTCCATGTCTTTTTATATCTTGCTAGCTCATTTCTTTTTAGCATTAAACAATATTCCATTGTCTGATGTACCACAATTTGTCAATTCACCTACTGTAGAGCATCTTGGCTGCTTCCAACTGTGGATGATCATGAATAAAGATACTATAAATATCCCCTTGCAGATTTTGGTGTGGACATGCATTTTCAACTTCTTTGGATAAGTACTGAGGACTGCAGTTGCTGGGTCCAATGGATAAGACCATATTTAGTTTTGTAAGGAATGGCCAAACTGTCCCTCAAACTCATTATAAAATTTGGCGTTCCCACTGGTAATGTATAAGAGCTCCTGTGGCTCCACATCCACAGTTTCTGCAGTCAGCATTTGATTTTGACAACTGTGTGATGATCAGGGAAATGCAAATTAGTTATCTTAATTGACATATGACATGGATCATCTTTTTATATGCTTATTTGCCATCTGTATTTCTTCTTTGGTGAGATGTCTGTTCAGGTCTTTGACTCATTTTTTTTTAATAGGGTTGTTTATTTTTTCATTGTCGTACTTAAGAATTCTTTATATATTTTGGATAATAGTCCTTTACCAAAAGTGTCTTTGAAAATATGTTCTCCTACTCTCTGTATTTTAATTCTCTTAATATTATCTTCACAAAGAAGAAGTTTTAAGTTTTTATGAAGTCGAGCTAATCAATAATTTTTTTTCATGGGTTATGCCATGTGTCACAGTTGTATCTAAAAGGCATTGTCATGTCTAAGGGTATCCAGGTTTTCTCTGCTGTTATTTTTTAATTAAATTTAATTTAATTAACCCTGTTGAATTAATTTTTGTGAAGAGTATCAGTTTTGTGTCTAGGTTTATTTATATATTTTTGCATGTGGATATCCAGTTGTCCCAGCACCATTTGTTGAAGACAGTATCTTTGCTCTACTTTATTGTGTTTCCTTTTTTGTTGTTTTTTAATTTTTTTTAATTTGTATTTATTTATGATAGTCACAGAGAGAGAGAGAGAGAGAGAGAGAGAGAGGCAGAGACACAGGCAGAGGGAGAAGCAGGCTCCATGCACCGGGAGCCCGACGTGGGATTCGATCCCGGGTCTCCAGGATCGCGCCCTGGGCCAAAGGCAGGCGCCAAACCGCTGCGCCACCCACGGATCCCCTTTTTTGTTGTTTTTATTGTATTTCCTTCTTTGTCAAAGACTGGTTGAATATATTTATGTGGGTCTATTTCTGGGCTTTCTATTCTTTGCCATTGATTTGTATATTCTTTCTATCTTGATCATCGTTTTATGTACTTTTTTCTCTGTAGCTTTTCTTTTACTTATTTATACTAGCATTTGTTTGTCTCTTTGATGATTTTCAAAATTTAATTACTTAGATTTATCAATTTTTTAAAAAATATTTTATTTATTTATTCATGAGAGACACAGAGAGAGAAAGTCAGAGACACAGGCAGAGGGAGAAGCAGGCTCCATGTAGGGAGTCTGACGTGTGACTTGATCCCGGGTCTCCAGGATCACACCCTGGGCTGAAGGTGGCGCTAAACCACTGAGCCACCAGGGCTGCCCAGAATTATCAATTTTAATGTTAATTTGATTTCTAATATATTAAGTCCTGCTTTCATCTATATAATTACTTTCACTTATTGTTGTTCTTTTGCTATGTCAAACATGCAATAGCTAGCTAAATTATGCTTCAAATTACATCTGCTTTAGCTCTGAAAGGGCTTTAGCATATGGATTTTAGTAAAGTATAATTTAGAACACACAATAAGAGTATTGATTTGTGTTGTTCTGATTTTAATCTATAATCCAAATATTCTATAATCACAAATTTGATGTCTTGTGTGATGCAAGTTATTTAAAACAATCCTAATTTCCAAATGATCTGGCTCCTTTATTTATACTTTCATTATAACAAAACATATATTTATTACAGGTAAATAGATGTAACAAGCTTCATATTTGTGTAATTGCTGATTTTTTTGTAACTAATGCACCAAATTTTAAGGCATTTTTCCTTAAAAAATCTGTTTGCTTCATATATTCATTCATTGTTTTAATTTATTGTCCAAGTGCAAAAATAAAATGTTTTGAACATTTTTATTTTATAAGTATTACACATTCTTTATTTTCTTAATTTATCAATATTTTTCTTAATTTATTGATTTTCCACTAATATATCAATTAGTATATGTGATAATAATTGAAAAAAGATACACAAAGAAAAGAATATATTAATTCTTCTATACTGTGATTTAAACTCAATGTGATACAGGCATCAATGTTAACTGCACCCATAAAATTAAAATTTCTTGTATTTTGAGTTTATGAGATTTTTGTCATTGCTATTGCTGTTTGCTTTTCTTGATACTTTTAAGAATAAAGATGGATTACATAATTCTCATCACTCTGAAACTTTCAATTTCTTTTCTTTTTTTTTTTTTTTAAGATTTATTTATTTATTCATGAGAGCCGAGAGAGAGAGTGAGAGAGAGGCAGGGACACAAGCAGAGGGAGAAGCAGGCTTCACGGAGGGAGACTGATGCAAGAATCAATCCGGGATCCTGGGATCATGACCTGAGCAGAAGGTGGGCACTCAATCACTGAGCTCCCAGGCATCCCTGAAACTTTCATTTTCATGTAATGGAGTAACATGGGTATATTTAAAAGTATCATGAGGCTACAGATATCACCACTAATATTGCATAAGAGTTACTCTCTTGCTGCATCCTTGCCAACATTGCTCATGGGTTGACATTTTATTTTACATATTTATTCATTTATTAGACTATTATCTAAACTGAAGTCAATTTAATTTAGCTTGCATTTCTAAGGTTAAGAGTCAGGTTGTGCACTTTTATATGCATTTAAAGGCCTTCCTTTTTCATTTCCTATAAAATTCCTTCTTCATTTTATATTGGATTTTTTTCTTTTTCTTGTAGATTTATAAAAATTCCTTTCATATTCTGAATATGAATCCTGCTTTAGGATATATTTATGGCAAACATTTTTTTCCTATTTGTAGTTTGGATTTTAATTTTTTTCTGTTTTATTCTTTTAAAATTTTAATGGAGACTTTTATTTTTTAATACAGTTCACTATGTTAGTGCCATTTTGCCTTGTTTAGGAAATCCTATCAATTTAGAAAAATAAAGCTGATTTCCTATATCCTCTTTCAAAATTCTTAGTTTTGCTATTTATGTTTAAATCTTGAAAACAATGGCAATTAACATTTGAAATAGTTTGAAATCAGAGTACCACTTCCTGGACTTTTTTCCACATTATTAACCAACTCTCCCAACATTATTTTTTGAATGCAGCACATTTTACCATTTCTTTATTTATTCAAATAATATTTACTGAGCACCTATTATGTGTCAGTCACTGTTACAGATACTACATTTATATGAAAATATTAAAGCATTTGGAATACATCAGTGAACAAAATAGATCCCTACTCCTAATAGAGCTTTATGTTCTTATAAAGGGAGACATAGAGTAATTGGTAAATATAGTAAATTTTGACCATACAGAGTAAGGGAGAAGGGCATAAATGCTATGCAAAATGAGAACACGTGAGGCTGAATGGGAAAGGCTAGGTTTCAATTTAGATAGAGCACTGGGGATAGCCCTCACTAAAACATAAATTTGGGGCAAAAATCTGAAAGATGTAGACATCTAGGTAAAGAACATTACAGATAGAACATCACTTAAAAAGTCCTAAAACAGAAATTCTTGGTATTTTTAAGCAAAATAAGACAACATAATCAAGTAGAGAAGGAGGAAGGAGAAGAAGGATGCCAGATACATTGAAGGACAAAGGGGCCAGCTAGTACATGTGCATCATTTACATCACTGCAAAGATGCTGGTTTTACTGATATGGGAAGGCACTGTAGAGTTTTTAGTCAACTGTGACCTGCACTGTCTTATAATTTAAAGGCATCATTCTGGATGCTTCATCAGGAATAGTCTTGAGATGGCAGTAGGGGTAGAGATCTCACTGAAAAAAAAATGGAGTTCTCTCACATATGATGAGAGTGACTCACCCTACAGAGGGCAATAAAATTTGACAAGCTTCTGGGAACATTTTGAAGGTAAAGCCAACATGATTTCCTGATGAATATATGGTTTTAGAATGTTCCAAGGATGTTGGCTAGAATACGTGCCTAATCAGGTAGAAGGACTGAGTTGCCATTACTGAGTTGGGGATGGCTGTTGTGAAAAGGATTTTAAAAGACCAAAGTGAATTCTGGTCTTTCTTTAGAAGGTCTATTAGGGACTCTTGGATGTCTCCATTAGTTAAGCATCTTTCGATTTGGGCCTAGGTCATGATCTCAGGATTGTAGGACCGAGCCCCAAGATTGTAGGGCTCGGTCCTACAATCCACAGCCCCAGCTCCACACTGGGCAAGGAGCCTGCAGAAGATTCTTTCTCTCCCTCTCCCCCCACCCCTCCCTCTCTCAAAAATTAAAGGTCTATTAGATCTTATCTGCATTTTCCATCTGTTTTACTCACTTCTTATTCCAACCACTTCTGCAGCGTCCAGTTTATGCATATTTAGGCCATTTATGTGTATGTACAGCTTGGCAATATTTTGCCTAAAACTTGTCCCACAAACTTCACCATTTAGGATACAGAGACTTCAACATATAAGACCCAGTGGTAATTCTGTCAAGAGGCCCCCTCAGTGCTCTTCACCCAGTCACATCCCCCTGCCCACCTCTCCTTCTTCTACCCCTTAATTGTTTCCCAGAGTTAGGAGTTTCTCATGTTCTGTCACCCTCTCTGATTATTCCCACTCATTTTCTCTCCATTTTCCTATGATTCCTTTCAATATTTTTTTTATATTCCCCATATGAGTGAAATGATATGATGATTGTCCTTTCCTATTGACTTACTTCACTCAGCATAATACCCCCCAGTTCCATCCACATCAAAGCAAATGGTGGGTATTCGTCCTTTCTAATGGCTGAGTAAATTTCCATTGTATATATAGACCACATCTTCTTTATCCACTCATCAAGGACATCGAGGTTCCTTCTACAGTTTGGCTACGGTGGACATTGCTGCTATAAATATTGGGGAGCAGGTGTCTCGGCTTTTCACTGCATCTGTATCTTTTGAGGTAAATCCACAGCAGAGCAATTGCTGGGTCGTAGGGCAGGTCTATTTTTAACTCTTTGAGGAACCTCCACACAGTTCTCCAGAGTGGCTGCACCAGTTCACATTGACACCAACAGTGCAAGAGGGTCCCCTTTCTCCACATCCTCTCCAACATTTGTGGTTTCCTGTCTTGTTAATTTTCCCCATTCTCACTGGTGTGAAGTGGTATCTCATTCTGGTTTGGTTTGTATTTCCCTGATGGCCAGTGATGCGGAGCATTTTCTCATGGGCTTGTTGGCCACGTCTGTGTCTTCCTCTGTGAGATTTCTGTTCATGTCTTTTGCTCATTTCATGATTGGATTATTTGTTTCTTTGCTGTTGAGTTTAATCAATTATTTATAGATCTTGGATACTAGTCCTTTATCTGATATGTCATTAGCAAATATCTTCTCCCATTCTGTAGATTGTCTTTTAGTTTTGTTGACTGTTTCTTTTGCTGTGCAGAAGCTTTTTATCCTGATTAAGTCCCAATAGTTCATTTTTGCTTTTGCCCTCATAGATGTATCTTGCAACAAGTTGCTGTGCCCAAGTTCCAAAAGGGTGTTGCCTGTGTTCTCCTCTCAGATTTTGATGGATTCTTGTCTCACTTTTATATCTTTCATCCATTTTGAGTTTATCCTTGTGTATGGTATAAGAGAATGGTCCAGTTTCATTCTTTTGCATGTGGCTGTCCAATTTTCCCAGCACCATTTATTGAAGAGACTGTCTTTTTTCCAGTGGATAGTCTTTCCTGCTTTGCCAAATATTAGTTGACCATAGAGTTGAGGGCCCATTTCTCGGTTCTCTCTTCTATTCCACTGATTTATGTGTCTGTTTTTGTGCCAGTACCTCGCTGTCTTGATGATCACAGCATTGTAGTACAACTTGAAATCCAGCATTGTGATGCCCCCGGCTCTAGTTTTCTTTTACAATATTCCCCTGGCTATTTGGAGTCTTTTCTCATTAAATCTTAAGATGATTTGCCCCTTCTATCTGAAGAAAGTCCATTGCATTTTAATAGGGATTGCATTGAATGTGTAAATAAAATTGCCCTGGGTGGCATTGACATTTTCATAATATTAATTCTTCCAATCCATGAGTATGGAATAGTTTTCCATCTCTTTGTATCTTCCTGAATTTTTTTCAGAAGTGTTGTGTAGTTTTTAGGGTATAGATCCTTTACCTCTTTGGTTAGGTTTATTCCTAGGTATCTCATGCTTTTGGGTGCAATTGCAAATGGGATTGACTCCTTAATTTCTCTTTCTTCTGTCTCATTGTTAGTGTATAGAAATGCCACTGATTTCTGGGCATTGATTTGTATCCTGCCACACTGCCGAATTGCTGTATGAGTTCTAGCAATCTTGGGGTGGAGTCTTTTGGGTTTTCTAAGTACGGTACCATGTCATCTGCAAAGAGGGAGAGTTTGACTTCTTTGCCAATTTGAATGCCTTTTATTTATTTTTGTTGTCTGATTGCTGTGGGTAGGACTTCTCGGACTATGTTGAATAGCAGTGGTGAGAGTGGACATCCCTGTCTTGTTCCTGATCTCAGGAGAAAGGCTCCCAGTGTTTCCCCATTGAGAATGATATTTGCTGTGGACTTTTTGTAGATGGCTTTTAAGATGCTGAGGAATGTTGCCTCTATCCCTACACTCTGAAGAGTTTTGATCAGGAATGGATGTTGTAAAAAAAAAAAAAAAAAAAAAAAAGAATGGATGTTGTATTTTGTCAAATGTTTTCTCTGCATCTCTTGAGAGGATCATACAGTTCTTGTTTTTTCCCTTGTTGATATGATCTATATGTTGATTGTTTTACGAGTGTTGAACCAACCTTGCACCTCGGGAATAAATCCCACTTGGTCATGGTGAATAATCTTTGTAATATACTGTTGGATCCTATTGGCTAGTATCTTGTTGAGAATTTTTGCATGTGTGTTCATTAGGGATATTGCTCTATAATTCTCCTTTTTGGTGGGGTCTTTGTCTGCTTTTGGATTTAAAATAATGCTGGCCTCATGAAATGAATTTAGAAGTATCCTCTCCCTTTCTATCTTTCAAAACAGCTTTAGTGGAATAGGTATGGTTTCTTCTTTAAACGTTTGATAGCATTCCCCTGTGAAGCCATCTGGCCCTGGACTTTTGAGTCTTGGGAGGCTTTTGATGGCTCCTTCAATTTCATCGCTGGTTATTGGCCTGTTCAGATTCTCGATTTCTTCCTGTTCCAGTTTTGGTAATTTGTGGTTTTCCAGAAAAGCATCCATTTCTGCTAGATTGCCTAATTTATTGATGTATAGCTGCTCATAATACGTTTTTAAAATAGTTTGTATTTCCTTGGTACTGGTTGTGATCTCTCCTTTTGTTCATGATTTTATTAATTTGAGTCTTTGTTTGTTTTAATAAAGCTGGCTAATGGCTAATCTATCTTATTAATTCTTTCAAAGAACCAACTCCTGATGGTGTTGATCTGTTCTATGGTTTTCTGGTCTCTATTTCATTGAGTTCTGCTTGAATCTTTATTATCTCTCTTCTTCCGCTTGGTGTTGGTTTTACTTGCTGTTCTTTCTCCAATTCCTTTAGGTGCAAGGTTAGCTTGTGTATTTGAGTTTTTTGTAATTTTTTGAAGGAGGCTTGTGTTGCTATGTATTTCCCTCTTAGGACCACTTTTGCTGTATCCTAGTGATTTTTGAATGGTTGTAACTTCATTTTAATTAGTTTCTATGAATTATTTTAATTCTTCTCTAATTTCCTGGTTGAACCATTCATCTTTTAGCAGGATGCTCTTTAACCCCCATTCGTTTGAGTTTCTTCCAAATTTCTTCTTGTGATTGAGTTCGAGTTTCAAAGTACTGGTTTCTGAAAATATGTCGGGGATAATCCCAATCTTTTGGTATTGATTGAGACCTGATTTGTGACACAGTACGTGGTCTATTCTGGAGAAAGTTCCATGTGTACTTGAGAAGAATGTGTATACAGTAGTGTTCAGATGGAAAGTTCTGTATATATCTGTGAAACCTACTTGGTCCAGTGTATCAGTTAAGGCCCTTGTTTCTTTGGTTATGCTCTGCTTAGAAGATCTGGCATTTGCTGAAAGTACCATGTTGAGGTCTCCTACTATTAGTGTATTACTATCTAACTATATCTTTACTTTGGTTATTAATTGCTTGATATACTTGGCAGCTCCCACATTAGGGGAATAAATATTCATGATTGTTAGGTCCTCTTGTTGGATAGACCCTTTAAGTATGATATTGTGTCCCTTTTCTTCTCTTACTGCGGCCTTTGGTATAAACTTTATATGATAAGAGGATTGCTACCCCAGCTTTCTTTTGAGGACCATTTGAAAGTTAAATGGTTCTCCACTCCTTCTTTTTCAGGCTTGCAGTGTCATTAGGTCTAAAATGAGTCTCTTGTATACAGCATATAGATGGGTCTTGCTTTTTTATCCAGTCCGGTACCTTGTGTCTTTTCATGGGATCATTTAGCCCATTCATGTTCAGAGTAACTATTGAAAGATATGGATTTAGTGTCATCGTATTACCTATTCAGCCCCTGTTTTTGTGGATTGTTTCTTTGGGCTTCCTCTTTCTTGTACAGGGTCCCCCTTAATATTTCTTGCAGAGCCTGTTTGGAGGTCACATATTCTTTCAGTTTCTGCCTATCTTGGAAGCGCTTTATCTCTTCTTCTGTTCTGAATGTCAGCCTGGCTTGATAAAGTATTCTTGGCTGCATGTTCTTCTCATTGAGTACCCTGTATATATCCTACCAGTCCTTTCTGGCCTGCCAGGTGTCTGTGAAGAGGTCTGCTTTTAACCTGATAGTAGTCCCCATATAAGTTAAGAATTTCTTGTCTTTTGCTGCTCTAAGGATTTTATCTTTATCTTTGTAATTTGCAAGTTTCACTATTAAATGTCGCCGTGTTGAATGCTTTTTATTGATTTGGCGGGGGGGGGGGGGGGGGGGGGGACTTCTCTATCTCCTGAATCTGAATGCCTGTTTCCCTCCTCAAAGTAGGGAAGTTCTCAGCTATGATTTGTTCAAATATGTTTTCTGACCCCTGGCCCTCTTGGCACTTTCTGGAACCCCAATTATACATAGATTCTTCCTTCTGAATCTATCATTTATTCCCCTTACCTTTCTTCATGGTGTTTTAATTGTTTTTCTTTTTTCCTCAGCTTCCTTCCTTGCCATCAACTTGTCTTCTGTGTTGCTTACTTTTTTTCCCACTTCATTAACCCTCGTTGTTTGGATCTCCAGTTTAGATTGCATCTCATTTAACTGATTTTTAATTTCGGCCTGATTAGATCTGAATTCGCAGTCATGAAGTCTGTTGAATCCTTTATTCTTTTTTTCCAGAGCCACTAGTAGCTTTATAATTGTGATTCTGAATTGGCTTTCTGACATCAAATTGCAATCCATATTCTGTAACTCTGTGGCAGAGAGTACTGTTTCTGATTCTCTATTTTGTGGTGAGTTCTTCCTTCTAGTCATTTTGCTCATTGCGGAGTTGCTGTATGAGTGGGCTGAGTCAAGAATATCAACCACAGGGCAGCCTGGTGGCGCAGCGGTTTAGCGCCGCCTTCAGCCCAGGGCGTGATCCTGGAGACCCGGGATCAAGTCCCACGTCGGGCTTCCTGCATTGAGCCTGCTTCTCCCTCTGCCTGTGTCTCTGCCTCTCTCTCACTCTCTCTGAATGAATAAATAAATAAATAAATCTTTAAAAAAAAAAGAATATCAACCACAACCTAAGTAAATTTCAGCCTAGATGATTCCTACGATGTCAGAGACCAGTAAATGAAAACAAAGATCAGAACGAAATAAAACTAAAGCAGCCACTCTGCAAAACTGTGTGGAGGTTCCTCGAAGAGTTAAAACTAGACCTGCCCTACGACCCAGCAATTGCACTGTTGGGGATTTACCCCAAAGATACAGATGCAATGAAGCGCCGGGACACCTGCACCCCGATGTTTATAGCAGCAATGGGCACGATAGCCAAACTGTGGAAGGAGCCTCGGTGTCCAACGAAAGATGAATGGATAAAGAAGATGTGGTTTATGTATACAATGGAATATTACTCAGCTATTAGAAATGACAAATACCCACCATTTGCTTCCCCGTGGATGGAACTGGAGGGTATTATGCTGAGTGAAGTAAGTCAGTCAGAGAAGGACAAACATTATATGTTCTCATTCATTTGGGGAATATAAATAATAGTGAAAGGGAATATAAGGGAAGGGGGAAGAAATGTGTGGGAAATATCAGAAAGGGAGACAGAACATAAAGACTCCTAACTCTGGGAAACGAACTAGGGGTGGTAGAAGGGGAGGAGGGCGGGGGGTGGGAGTGAATGGGTGACGGCACTGGGGGTTATTCTGTATGTTAGTAAATTGAACACCAATAAAAAATAAATTAAAAAAAATAAAATAAAATAGTGTAAGAAAATGTAAATTTCTGTATTCTCTAAAATGAATACCATCCTGGTAAGAAACAGGAAGGGGAAAAAATAAACTTGATCTTGCTAATTCAAAACAAAAAACAAAAAACAAAAACAAACAAACAAACAAACAAACAAACAAACAAAAAGGACCACTAAAGTGAAAACCAAATTTGAAAACAAAATATTAAATTTTAAAAGCTAAGAAGCCTAAAGAATAAGGTAAAAAAGGAAAAAAGAAAAAAAAAGAAGAGAAAAAAGCAAAAAAAGGAAAAAGAAATAGAAAAGAGAAGAAAAAATGGGAAGAAAAAATGGGAGGACTAGGAGATGGTGGTGATGGAGAAGTTCTAGTGTAGGGAGAATGTAATCTACCTGAGGGGTCCTAGAGGTTGATCTTCTTTTATTTATTTATTTATTTATTTATTTATTTATTTATTTAATTTTTATTTTTATTTTATTTTATTTTTTTTTTTTTGAGGTTGATCTTCTTGACACTGAGTGTTTTATTTTGTATGTTAGAAGATGCTCAGTCTCAAATTTTTCTAAACCAGCAATACTTGTATAAAGCCGCAACATTGACCATCAAAACATAAATGAGATAAAAGGGGGCAGAATGGGAATGAAGAGAAAATATAATCTCACAGAATGAACCATCACAGTGTTCCAATTAGTTTGGGTGCATGTTGGTCATGTTTTAGAAGGTATTAGCTTCCACCATTGTAGAACAAAATGAGGCAGAGAAAACAAAACACACACACACACACACACAGAAAAAAATAACTCTTATATCTCCTAAAATTAAATTGAATATGTTGAAGGGAATCTAGAAGTGGAAAATATATCTAAGACACATAATTGTAGAAATATGAAAGTCAAAATGGAAGAAACTTGCTAGAAGCAAAAACCTTCTCTCTGTAACATCTCTGTAGTGTTATCTCTTTAAATCTCAGGTCGAATTTGTAAGTGTTCAGGATAATTTGAAATTTATCTAGGTAAATTGGTGGGACCAGGTGAGTTGAGGACCCCTACTCCTCTGCCATCTTGCCCTAATCCTGATAAATAAATTTAATATTTAAAGCTATATTTTTGGGTTGCCTAGATCAGTTGGTTAGATGTCTGACTCTCAAAATCAGCTTGGGTGTTAATCTCAGGGTCATTAGATAAGTCACAAGTCAGGCTCAAGTGCTGTGGGGATTCTGCTTGAGATTCTCTCCCTCCTTCCCTCTCTCTCTCCTTCTGCCCCTCCCCCTGCTCTCTCTTTCTCTTTCTCCAAGAGTAAAAAATAAATAAATAAAATCTTTAAAAAAATAGAATGAATCCATACATTTTTTTTTCTTTCTAGGGCTACTCTAGCTGTGGTTCAGCATTTATATAAGAAGAGGTTTTATTATAATTTTCCTTGTTAAAATAAGTGTTAATTTTTAGTGTGCATTTTAATTTTCAGATATGAGGATTATTTATTTCCCTATTTATTTCTAATTTCTAATTTTCTTTTACATTGAGGTCAGAAATTATATTCTCTGTGATGGTGAGTCTCTGACATTTATAGAGACTTCTTTTTCTATCTTAGAATATAGTCATTTTAATGTATGTTCATAAGCTCAAAAAGAACCTATATTCTCTATTTGTAGTATGCTAATTTTCATTGTTTTCTTTTAAATTTCACCAAACTTGTTATTATAATTTTCTATATAATTGCTTTTTTTTGTTAACTCTCTCCTTTTTGGAGGTTATCTTATAACTTTGGCACCCTATTTAATTGTTCATTTACCTATATATTCTGTCCATGATTATTTATGAAGGTTATATTGTTAGATACATATATACTATTTTAATGATACATATTTGTCAATATCTATTTCATGATGTTTGCTTATGTCCTGTTTCATAAGATATGAAAATTTCTTCCTATTTGCTGAGTTACTTTATCTTTTTCAAATTCTCTGTATTTTTTCTTTTAAATGTCTTGCAGACAATATATTGTATCTTGTTTTTCTGAAACAAGATAACTGTTTTTTGAATAGTAGGTTAAGCCTACTTATACTCACTATAACTTCTCTATCAGAACTCTTCTGTCATTTGGCTTCATATATTTTGAGTTGTAATGTTTTCTC